>NC_045653.1:0-5940000 GCF_009829145.1 Chiroxiphia lanceolata | reverse complement strand
TTTCTACCCACCCCACTCCCAAACCCCTGCAAACCAGCTCCTAGCACTTATTTAACACACATACTGCCACCATGCCTACAGAAACTATTATATGGATCTTACCCCTGCCTGCTTTAGCTATGCTGAAGGATGCACCAAAAAGTGTCTTCTCCAGGACCTGGCTCTTTTAAAAACCTTGCACTACGGCTGGAACTTTTGTTGGAATCACTGCACTTTCTACTGTAAGGTTATGCCAGTTTGTCATCCTGCCAGTCCTGTTTTCTGTCTCAGTCAAGGGGGATAAACACTTAGCCCTCCTTTTTCTTTCCCTATTACCACACCCCTTGCCTGTATCTGGGATAGATTACATCAGAAATTCCTTGCTGAGCCAGCTCTGCTAATAATTTTTGTTCTAAATCACAGAAAAACCTGTGAAATGTAATCATGTCCATACTTTTGTCCACTGCAAATACCTGGAAGATGAAATTAAATCTTACAAAGGGTAATCCATCTCTTCCCCGATCACTCCAAGCCAGAGGGAACAGCCAGAGCGCTGGTTTTGCTGGGTTTGTGTGAACTCCTGTTGCACACTGAGACCACGGGCTGGGAATCTGGGATCTGCCACTCCAGATGGGATTAGAAATCACTGTCACGTAGGAAACGTCTGGCTCTCAATGAAATTATCTTTGAGGGGTGGGTTTGTAAAGACACTTTCAGCACAAGTAGGAGAGCAGTGGAAAAGGGGCTGTGTGTAACTGTACAGCTGAGATCAAATTCAATTATAGCTGAGAATTTGCAGCATTTCCAGTGAACCCTTTCCCTCAGTGAGCACCACGTTGGTTACTCAGCCTCTGCAGCTCCAGAGTTTATTGACTCCTGCAGACTGATGACTCCCTGGGACAAAGCAGAAGGTGGCACAGGGCCGTGCAGATGCCACCGTGTGCCCCACAGACATGTTTTAAAATAACTGTGCCGGGTCCCAGTGACGCAGGATGACTGTGCTGGGTGGCAGCACCACGGGGCCACTGCAGCACATTGTCCCCACGTGCACAGGCAGGTTGTGACAACCACGGGCACAGACCCAGCACATCAACAGGGATTTTCCCTCCCCTCAGCGTGGACCTCCAGCCTCTGCTCTTGAAAAACCACTCACTTCAGTCTTACCATGCATTTTTACCTAATTGGCAGAGAGAGAAGTAATTAAATGTAACAGAAACCAGGGCTTCCAAATGAAGATAGAATTTTTGAAGCCACAATTTCTATTACTTTTTATTACCTTTACCTATGGTTTATATGGCAAAGGTTCACAAAACAGATGCAGATGCTAAGCTGGATGGCTTAGTAAATGAAGTCAACTTCTGCAGAGAAAAGCAGAAGGAAGTTAGAAGACATGAGTGAATTCACTTTAATAGCCAAATGAAGTTTTGAGTCACTGCTGACTCAAGTAAAACTCCAGTTTAATACACCTCTAAAATATAACGTCTTCCAGATAAGACAGCAGTAATCCACTAACCAAATACACTCAGAAGAGAAAGGGAAATTCTGAGTAAGAGTACGAATATGAATCATTATTCTGATAATGTTTTTGTTATTATTTTTGCAGATGAATCTGAAAGCTCTTAGGGCACAATTAAGTTACCACAGCCAATAGAGACAACAAGCAAAATCAAGGCAGATACTTTCTGCCTAGACACCGTGGTGATGGGCACATTAGAAATGAGGTAGATTAGATAGATGAACTAGACAGACACATCTAACTGTCCTCCAGTGCACTCATTTGTTTGACAGCCTGGAAAATGCCAACATTCCTGGGATTAAATGAAAATAGAAAATTGCATTTTCACTGTAAAGTATACACAGAACTTTGCTATGTCAGATTCTCTTTGTTAAAACAAACCAGGGCCTGACCACGTCCTCCCAGAGAGACTCAAAGCACAATAAGATAAATGACACAGTAACCAAGGCACAACCAGCTGAGAGCCCTTGGATTGCTACCCTTGTACCCAGGGTATTAGTGAACCAATAATGACCTGCACACACTTTGATACTTTAATTTTTCTTGAGCTAAACAGCACCAAAAATGCTAAACTGATCTTACACTGCTTTATATCATATTTCTTTTATCCATGACTTGGAGCTGCTTTACCTTTACGGGCTGCTCAAACAATTTTTGTTCCGTGGTGCCTTTTCCCCCCACTTTGTTCTTCAAGAAAGTAAAAGTAAACAAATACCTTTCGATATAAAAAATAAAGAACAACAACAACTGGAGTGACTCTCCCCAGAGGTTTCTGGCCCAGGTTGCAGCCGTATCGCTGTGGCTTTTCCTTCAGCTCAGGGAGCACACAGTGACACACGGGCAGCGCTTGCACTCACATTGAGCAGCTCCCTGGTTTTTCCCAGTGCTGGGATGTGTGCTCCAGAGCTGAGCTGGGTTTGGCAGGGAGCACTCTGGATCCTGCTCCTGCCCACTCCAGCTCTGACAGCAGCCCCGGGAGCTGAGCGATGTCCCGGTGCTGCCGGGGAGAACAGAATCCAGCTCCTTGTGACAGTTTTCCCCACACAACATCACAATCAGCCAAACACATTTGTAATCTACTGCAGCTGGTGTTTCTATAATTGATAGAGATATAAAAGCCCTTTTTGCTAAAGTTGTACTTTTGTATTTTTTTTTTCTTGGGGGAGTTGTGAGAAAGCAGCTACAGAAAGCAAGCTTTAAATCTCAGATAATGTAGCTCCCTTTAGAATCCCAAGCTTAAAGCAAGTAGTTACGAGTTTTAGCAATGCAAAAAAAGGGAGCTAAAAACAAACATTTATTTTACTTGACGTAGCAAAACAGTGGATTAAAAAGTTAAATCAATGCACCGTCTGAATGGTTCCTGCTGTAGCTGCAATTTCAAATGAAATAAGAATGTTATAAAAACTCGCCCATATTAGGCACATTTGGAAATGTCTCCTTGTAACTGTTCTTTAAGTGTTCTGTCTATGAGCACTAACAGGTCACTGCACAGGAAATGCAAAAATATGTTACATTTTAATCAGGGCATATAAAACACTGTCTAGAATGTTACATTGCCCTTGGGAATCTGTAGTAAGTAGGGGAACTTTTACAAAGTCCAGGTCACTCTCCCCATTACATCACTGTTAAAAAAAAATATTATTAGGTTAAATTATAGAGATGTCATGTATTAGAACTTTCCCAGTTGTAGGATGATGGCTAAGAGATGATTATTTCCTTGGAGAAACTCATAATCACTCCCTTGTTCCCCTGTACATACTTTGTATATTGAAAATAGTGCATTTTAACTGAAGCAAAATGTTTCCAAACAATTACAATGAATGAAGGCAAATATGAGACTGTTCTCACTACATACTCACTGTAACAACAAATTTCAGCACTTTACCCTAACACACAAACAGAAATTGAAAACCTGCCTGGCTGTACCTCATAGGTGATAAAAAATGAAAGAAGGGATTTTAGCAGACATGTTTGGGAATGATTAAGGTAAAATGTCCCTAATCCAAACAAGTGGAAACCCAGATGTTGCTGGCATCATAACATTCCTCTGCCTCCTCGCAACTCTTTCTCCAAATGATTTACCTCTGTTTAACCAAAATCACAAGTTTGTTAAATCCTTAATAAGTTCACAGAAACAGCAAAAGAGTAATGCAGGGGTGACTGTTTTCTAGGTTACCATTCTCAGGATTTTAGTTATTAAATATACAAATGCTGGAGGTGACACAAAACTGTACAATATCCTGAAGGCAACCTGCTCTGCCGAGCCTGGCTCAAGTTTTGTCGCTGACTTTCAGATAGAAAGATTTGATTTATGGGAAAAATGTCCCACAGGGCAGCAAGTGAAATAAAATAAATCCCCTGCCCCGAGTAAAACCGAGTCAGAGCCTGGGGGGCCCATGGCAGGTACCCACAGAGCGACAGAGGGACTAGCCCTCTGAGATGGGCATGTTGTGGCAGAACTCAGGCTCTCAGACTAACAGGCCCTTTTTATCTAAACAGATATCTGTGGTTGAAACTCCTGGCATGAGTCTTTGTCTTGTCTCTGAGCTGCTTTTGTACCACAGCTACTCAACTGCCAGTAACGTCCACACGCTGCTCGCCCTCACCCACCTGCGGCCGTGCCCTGGCCCCTCACACCCTCCCCGCCTGCTGACCGGCTCCTCCATCTCACACACTAAAACCTCTCAACAGCCCTTCATATACTATATATTGTTATAAATTCTATGTGGTTTCCACCAACTTCAGTGCACTACCTGAGCTCTTCGATCCTCCTGTTCGACTCTCGCCACCCAAGCTTGCAGCCTTGCGCCTCAGTGCCGCCATCTTCTCTCGACTCCGGGGATCAAAGTTTGCCTCATTTCGATGGATTTTTGCACCCTTCTTGGGTTGCCTGCTCCATGGCTGGGGACAGGACCACACCACTGCCGTTTAACAGACATGAGGGGCACAGCTCTGGTGAATTTTAAGCTATTTTTTTCACTTTTTCCCCACAGAAGAAGGTCCCACCTCATGAGCGCCAGGCCCACCGTGACATGGTGGCCCCTCACGCCGGGCGCTCCCACCCCAACCCGTCAGTGGCCCTGCAGTCCCTGTTCCCCAGCTGAGGCGCATTGGTTTCCTGCACAGTCCATCCCCACCATGAGGAATGGATGTGTGCAGGCTTTGGGAAAAGCCAACTGAGGAACACTGGGAGCTGCACACGTGGAACTACGCTGTCTCCAACCTAGGTCTCGATCTGGACGCGCTCACTGCACCAGCTAATGCTGAACACTGTGCTCTACATCAACCAGGCAATAGTCAAGATTACATTTTTACCACTATTTTCTATGGATATTTGATAATGTCATGCTCTCTGCCCCTGCTTGTCCATGTTCAGCTCCCTAAATTTCCTTCTTTCCAACCTCAGGGCCTGGGCTCCACCTCAACAGACCTTTTCCTCATTCCTTGACTGCTCGGACCCATCGCTGCCCCTGCAGCAGGGAAAGCAATTGTCCTACTTATCCCCAGCTCAAATGTTTTTTAAGGGAATGTAATTGGAAAAGAGAAACTAAGAACAGAGCATGCGTGGTGGAGATGGCACGTTGGAGAATGCTGTGTCACCTTCTAAAAATTCTTTGGCAACAGCAACTTTTAGGCTTTATAAGTCAGACAAATTTGGGTGGATTTTCTCAGGGAAAGCAGAAGACATCTCTGAAAAATGTTCACGTCACTGCCAGAAAGCTCAGTGGTCCCACAGCTTTGAAATAAACCCTGATGAACGTCTTCTAATTTTTTGCCAAATAACATCCTACCCTAAATTACAGGAAGAACATTTTAGGAAAGAAAACACAGATTTTAATAATGGAAATGGTTGCTTTGAGCAGCTCAGAAGTGGAAACATTAGAACCAGTAGAAATCAAACCTCTCAACAGGAAACCCCAAACAATCTGGACTATAGGAATTGTTGAGCCCACGATACAGATGTTATTGTTGCTGTGCCCAGGGCTATCCAGTGCTCCCACATCCATACAACACAGCACCCAAGGCCCCTGCTGGTTTTCTGTTCCTTTCAAGATCTTCCTTATTTTTTTCGCCCCTTTTGGTTATCACTTAGCTGAACTTTTGCCACAGGTGAAGGTGCTGAGCCCTGAGCAACAGTGTTGTCTACTTGGTCTTCCCCATCCACAGCATGTTGCCTCTCCAGTTCAGACATTCCATCCAGCAAGAGGGATCATCAGACAAAGTCAACAAAAAAAATCTACAATTCTGAACACAGAAAAGGTTGATGACTTACATTGTCTTATTTGAGCTGTTTTTTCTCATGCTCAAGTGAAACAATAACCAGGCGAGGCTACAAATCCCAGATCTGAGTCCCTGATTCAGTCAGAGGGGCCCTTGGCCATAAATTTCAGCACAGACTTAAAAATTGATAGAACTCCTTTTTAATCATCAAGTATTCAGCTGCTCATTACTGATATATGCTTTAATGACATGCCTTTAAATTTTGGTCTAGTTTTAGAACACAGTTTCCTCAATTTCCACGGCAAATCCAGTGTTGTGAAATGGAGCCCTGCAATTTCATTCAAGTGCTTTTTCAGTTCTGAGGTCTATTTGAAATACAAAATTTAAGGAGTTTGCTATGTCAGGTGACGTTTTGTTAGCTTTTGACAAGAGAAAATATTTAATACCCTCATTTTTTTCCCCCTGCTCTGAATATTAGTTTAATTGTCACAAATAATTAAACGCTTATGAGTAAGAGACATCTTCAGACATTTTGACAATACATATTAAGAGACACTTTAAGGCAAATCTGCACAGATCGGCTTTTATTTGTTATGCTAAACGATGATGCATCCTGATTGCATTTGTTCCTTATTTGTGTGTGCAACAGGAGACGTACTGTGAATGATCTGCAAGGAATAAAATGACAGTATTTGACAGGCTAGGAAATGTCTGGGCAGGGATACAGGATAAGGAACCCTGAAAGGGCATTGTTTATGGAGGGGCAATGGGTAGAGACACTCCCTTCAATCTAAAGCAAAGAAAGGCGCCAACAACTAAATTACAGTTAATAACAGTAAGAAATAAACATAAATTACGTATACAAGGCTCAAGCTCAAGGACTTTGGACCACTAAAAATATATATTATTATATCAATTATCAAAGAGAGACAAATTCCCATCCTGGGAATTTGCATACGAACTTTAATAACCTACTATTCAGAAATAGAGGCAAGCATTAATTTCCACATGAAAAGGAGCCATGGGAGAGCTTCCCAAGTCCCCAGCTCCAGAGAAGGCCCTACCTGGTGATTCAGCACCAAACACTCTGGCCTCTGCTCCACAGGGTAGCAGGTGGTCTCCCAGGTATGGCAGATTAGCCCTATATTCCCTAAGATTTATTCTGAGTTCCTGTCAATATAATGGCTGAAATGACCATTCCTGAAAGGTAATACCATGTGAAAATAGCATAAACAATCCTTAATGAATCCATAGCCTATTACTTGCATCATATTTCTTCTATAGGCAATACATACATCTCCAGTTTACAAAACCAGCACTGCCCTTGATCAAAGCCCAACAATTCCAGTTTACACAAGACAGGGAACTGAGGAAGGTCCATGGGAACTGCTTGGTGCTAAGAGCTTCTGAAAATTCAGGTTTCTCTTTAGATGCCCATGTAAGGATTTATACCCGTAGCATCAGAAGCTGAGCCTCAAACTCAGCGATTTCCAACCACCTCTGGCAGTCTGGGTGGAGGAAAATGTATATGTCCTGTTTAGCTGCAATTAGAGCAGGTTTTACATATTTCTCAGGGCAATGCATTATATACAGACACATCCCAGGTCTGCCAGAGAAACAGAGAACAGTATATGAGAGGAAAAGTAACCGTAACCAAATTCCCCGGTCCTGAAACTTCCCACTGGCCGAAAACGCATCTGAGGATAATTTAGGGAAAGTAAAAAACTTGATTATTCTGTCTAAAACTATTGCTTAGTAAAGCTCCCTTGGCTTGCCAACACAATTAACAGAGCTCTGCTTTTCCAGACTGTGAGTCTTCTCATTTTTGGGAGCTCCTGGACATGAGCAAAGTGCCTCTTCCTCCCTCGCAGGGAGGGTTCAATTCACCTTTCTGTAAAACGGGGAAAAATATTCTGCACCACTGGCTTTATCCTGAGGAGTACACAGCATCAATAAGAAATCCTCGGTAGAAAGGTGCTAAGTGTGAAGAAATATTGCTCCACTTCCTAACAAAGCACACAAAAATGAGCAGGAACCATGCAGCTCATCAAGAGTACCAGAAAGCTTTTAATTTTTTTAGCATTTAATGCTAATAATCAATATAACTACTTAGCTTCTTTCTCCTCTCACGTGCTAATTTAATGCTCCTTTGACTGTGCTTATATATGTTATGACATGGCCGAAAAACACACAAAAAAATAATTTTGGTAGACCAATATACCAGCTGGCAAAAGGTTACGTTTCTTCGATACAAAACTGCACATCATAAAAAATCCAGCTCTTTCCTGTGAAATCCACTCCAACTGCAGGAAGTAAATGAGTTCTTCCTATATGTACAAAGAAAATTGCAGGCCTTAGGAATTGTGGTGGTGATTCCCCGTGCAATTCACATGAAAAATATTTATATTTGGAAAATTCTGAGTCAAATCTTTCTACCAAAAAAAAAATCCCTCCTTCTGTCCAAGAGCAGGGCGAGTGATAGAAACAGGATTGTTGTCTGCACATACCAAACTGCACCAATGTGCAGATTTTCATTCCCTCTAAGCAGAGTTTCACTAAAAAAAAAAAAATAAAAATATTGTAGCTATCAAGGTATTCCAGAGAATTTAATTATTTTCATTAAAAACAAGAACTGTGTGCAGCTCCGTTTTTTTTTCAATAGAAATTCTGCAGCTATTCCACATAAACAGACCCAATATCACTTCAGAGAAGTTGCTTTGGGAATATGTAACAGCCTTTTTTAAGTTATGAAAGCAATATTGAATGAGATTTACTACAATTTAAGATAAGTGGGTCTTAATTTTATATGAACAGAGAGACTTAAAAAGCAGGCAAGAAGAGTTCCAATTATATTGTGCTGGAATATTAGGCCCTGTGCAAAATTGCCCCTTTTCTCTTTTACATGCATAAAAACAAGCACAACAGGCTTTTCAATTAAATGAGTCTTTTGAGAGAGATGCAGGAAGAGCCAGAAAGCTCCTTAAAACTTTATTGCTTTTTATCTTTGTCAGGTAAGGCTGTGTATTAAAAATGACCTGTTCTTTCCTGTACTATCCTTCCTGCAAGTTTTTTCTTCCTGTTTGACCCATCAATTTTAAGTTTCCCAATGAATGGAAGGGTAGATCCGGATTAGTTTTCCCCAAATACTGAGTAGTTTTGCTTTTCTACAGCCCTGTAGAGCTCAGGATGTTTCCCATAGTCTCTTTAGCATCGGGAGTAACTTTAATGAGCCTCAGGATCATTAGACGAAAGCAGTTTACAGAACACAGGGAGGAAAGACACAGAAAGGAATGAGATACAGCTCTAATAGATACAAGCCATGGAGATGAAAGAAAGAAGTCAGCATCTCATTTGCATTAATACAATAAAAATACAGCATTAATGTTGCCAGTTGTAAATTTTTTTTTTTCAATAAAGTTCAGCCTGATTATATCTGGGAAAAGGTGGGCTGTGCATTCCTCGTAGTATTTATCCTTTAAAGAACAGTTACTGGCTATTAACTCTCTGGATTTAATTGCCACCGAAAACAATCTCCACGAAACTTCAGTTGAAAGTCACTCCTCAAGAACGGATGGTCTGAGCTCTCCAAACTGCTTTGTTTATGGAAATACAAACCCAGAGCTGCAACTCACTCCACTCCACTCCATCATTATGTTTTGTATTTTGTTTACTGGTGTTATCTGTGTGTACGTGTATAATTATACACACACACACACACCAGTTCAGCATCAGAATCACTCAAAAGCAATATTGCCAACCTTGTTTTTCCAAAAATCACGATGTACAACCTCAAAAATCATGAGAGCAGCTGAAAACGATCAGATATTGAAAACAGTCACTTTGAGAATCACAGCATTTTTCCTCTGGCATAAAACTTCAAGCCTGAATGTTTTTGAGCTCCTTAGTTCTCCATAGCAAGGAGTTTTAAATTAATTTTCCTTTCAAAATGCATATTGGACACCTGCATAATTACCAGACTCCAGGAGCTGGAGGTTTAAAGAAAATAAACCCAAACAAAGGAGTTTCAGGGGACACCACTCCTAACAGCACAGTTCTGACATTTGGGCAAATATTGGTGGAATAATTAAAAGGTGCTCTGAACAACTGAGCATTCCAGGTACATCCCTCTCCCATACAGGCACTTTTCTCTCCCTCTTGCAGGTATGGATGTGTGCATGCCTGGAAAGCATCCGTTTCCCATACATTTAGGACTGTTTGTTCTATTTTGCTGTGGAATTTTACCAATACTTGGGACCATCAGGCACTGCACGTTACAAACTATGTATTTTTCACAATCAGACCCTGTCATTTCGAAGCTATTGTTGTGCCTTTCTTTTTCCTAGGGCAAAGGGGGGAAAACATTTCTTTTAGGGAAACAAAGATTCTCTTCATTTTTCTAAATGAAACACTTAATGCAACGCTTAGATCAGAAGACCAGTTTTTCCACTTCTTTTTTGCCTGAAAAAGCTCACAAGTTAACGGATGAAAAGCCAGCAGCAGCTAAAGAGGGATGTGTAAATCTAATGGGAAACACTGTGATGTTTCTCCTTGAAACCTTAAAAAATACACAGCTCGCTGTCAAGGTACTTCTGAGCTGCAGAAGCCGTTATTATAACATGGCAAAAATTACTCGGTGCCAAGATCCAACGGAAGTCACCTTAATGAGAAAGAACTGATTTTTGTCCCTAAAACCACAGGGAACTTTTAGACTTCGGATTTGCAAAGCCATTTTCATGCATTTACTCGAGAGCTGCCGCCCCTGTGCACAACGTTACCACCACACAGTAAAAAAAGGATTCTTTACAAGACCATCTCATCTACTGGTACCCAGAAACAGTGCTCAGTAATTAACACAGAGGGTGGAAACGTGATTGAGAAGTGAAGCTGGCCGAGCAAGCAAAATCTCTCAGTCATACAGACTTCAGAAAAGAATAGCATGTAAGCGTGAGGAACAGAATTTACAAACAGAACTCTCCCTGGATTTAAAGCTTAATGGGAGAATCTGGTCCCTCTTCAGAGGCAACATGTTGCTAAAGGAACATATATCTTGAATTTTGTAGCTGAAGAGCCCAGTGTTACATAGACAGTCCTCACATAGACCAGTCACCCATTGAAGCAAAGTGCTGAGTAAGAACTGCAGAACTGGGCCCACTCTCATGTAAATTATTGCAATTAAATAGGTAATGAAAAATCACTGCTCTTGCATGAATGCAATGTAAGATTTCAGCTGAGAGTATAATGTGTTTCCAGTTGACTCCTGTATCAGATTCAGAGACAAATGAAAATATCTCTCTGCTTGCATGAGCAGGTTTTAGAAGTAAAACTTCCCAAATGTTTTCATTTTACAGAGGAGAGGGAAAAACAGAGGCTTATTTTAGCAGCAAAGTCTGTAGGATCCCCCTTTTTTAAGGCATAATGTGGTACAAACATCTCAACCCGAGAGGTATTAAATAGAATTTGAATAATTTGACTTTGCCTTTGCTAATAGTACGTCATCCAGTGCAAGAACCAGGCCTTATTCTCCCCTCCACGAGCTGACATGGTATTTTTTTTACATTTGAGCTCTTAAGATCTGCACAATAGCTTAACACAATAAGTGTTTAGCCTCTGGTTCCAACTGTAATTGATAGAGCACAGTTCCATTCCCTCTGCTGCTGCTAAGTTGGGAATTGCAGCCACAGCAACTGACAGCTTTTTTTTCTCCCTGAGTCTGGAGTTGCTCTCTGGGAGCGATGTCCTCGTCGGGTTGGGAAGTAAAATGATGGGAGAAAAGCCCAGCCTGGTCCTGTGCTCCAGAGGAACTCCAGAGACCTCTTCTAGGGGAAAGAGTTCCTTGAGGTGGGTGCTACTAGCGGGAGCAAAAATCAGGAGGAGAAAGCTCCAAAATCCTGCCGATTTGAAGAAAATGGGCTTTTCAGTCAGAAAGCACAGGAGAGGGAGAGGGTTTAGGCAGAAGAATTTCTGACAATGAGCATGTTTTCAAAAGTGCTGTAAAATCGTGTCATTTACTGAAGGAAACGTCTTTTGTTTCACAGTCACGGGGGCTGAACTCTTGGGGAGTCCCACTGGTGATACCCTGGGCTTTGATACGTGAGAGTAAAACTGAAATGAGGAAACAGGCACTAAAATGAACATGAGTTCAAATTGTCCCATTCAGGCCTGAGTTCTGACAAGGGAGAAAAAACTACAGATCAGCTTCGGGCTTAGGAGCCGATTCCAGAATTGAACGCAGATGGAGCCTAATTTTGGTGCCTCTTTAGTTGCAAAAGTACCTATTTTGGAATATATTTAATTAAGTAGGATTTAAAGGCTCCTCTTGTTTGTGAACACCTTGGCTTTTTTGTCATCTGTCAGCACCGTGATGTGCACAGTAAGTGAAAGGTTCTGAGGCATGAACTATTTAGGTGGGTTTGATGTGCACTTGCTTTTCTGGAGGATGTTTAAACAAAACAAGTGCTGCCATTTCTACAGTTTCATTCAGCACTGCTTGCTTGGAATCTGCTTCTATTGCCCCTGTTAGAAAGGATACAAATAATACACAAACAGCCAAAACACTCTTGGTTATTGATAAATAAATATATATATATATATATAAAAATATATGTATGTGTATCTCTCGCTTCCTTTCGCCACAGAAATACACATCTCAAACCTTGCTGGTCATTTACTCTGCTCTCTGCAGAAGCAGAATTTCACTTTCTAAATATGTTTCTTTCTAAATATGTTTTAAATAACCTTTACTACTAAGGTGCAAACTGCAGCTTTAAAGAACTCCCTGTAAACTGTCTTCTGCTCGCTGCTGTATGAGGACTCTTCCAAAACCAAAACCCTGTTATTCTACAGCTTCAATAAACAGAATAAATGTGTCTGATATCTGTTTCTGCTGTACTTTTCCTGAGCTTTGGTTCTTAGACAGTCTACTGGGGCTGGGAGAGAAAGAAAAGAAGAAATACAAAATTGCAGCCTGAAAGGGCGTTAAGTCCAGATTCCTCTTCACAGGCTTTAAAAAAGCAAACTAGCAATTCATGATCACAAAATAAAAAATGCACATTTAAACAAGCTGCAGGGGAAAGGAGAGTTTAATCCAGTGAAATTGTGTTTGAAAGCTATTTCATACCCCTAGGAATAAAATCTGAATAGCAATTCTGCTTTGCTCCCACCCTTTTTCCACCCTTCTGTTAATATATTACCATTTGTTATGGAATCGTTACAAGACTTTTACCCCAGAGGTGGCTGCATTTCGTTGAAGGATGAAATACTTTCTGGGCCTGAGCCTCTTCTTACTCACAGGAGCAGGCAGTACTCACTGCAACTGCACTGATGCTGATAGTAAAGCTGTTTGTGATTTGCACCTGAGCAAGACAAGAATTAGGCCCAGAGTTTGTAAAGCCCTTTGTGATTCATTTGGGTGAAAGCTGCAACACAAATGGGTTGTTTATTGTAAACACAAGTGTGACACTAAAGCAGGCACTGATGCAAAGAGCTGCAAATATCTGCCTCAAGAACTATCGAAATGGGAATGACGATCTCAAAAAGGAATGATGATTCAGAAAAGATTCGGCCCTGCAAAGATCAAAATGCATTTGACATAGTTTCGGTGTTGACGTGAAATAAAGTGTTTTTAAAAGTGTAATCTGAGATCAAAAATCCCCACCATCAAACATAAATAGTGCCCCATTTATCCAATTACACTACCTAGTTTCATTACAATGGCCTGTAATATATTTCTTAGGAATACAAGGCTTAAAATTAATAATAGAAAAGGACAAAATTGCCATGTATATTCCTCTAGCTAGATTTTCATCGAGCAGCAGGACTTCACTTCTGATTCACTCGCTGGGTCTCTCTAACCTTTACATTATTCATTAATCAAACTAGAAACCTGCTTTCAAAGTCAGTGCATGGCAGTAATTATTTACAGTTGTGCATAGTATTTAATTTTAAGCAATGACAAAAGCAGGCATGTCCAGAATCATAAGGCTTATCATTTTTCTTCCCTTGGAGGTGAACTAGCTAAAGAAGCTAAAAGTTGCAAACTTCTCTTCAATATCTCTGCTGCCATCAAGACAAAATGCAGTGCAACTGATACCTTTGAACTTGTACAACCAAAAATAAATAAAAGTGAAAATTAAGTAATATATAATGTATTAACTCCTTTAAATAAACGGAATAAGGAGCTTTGCTATCAGCCTTGATGAGAGATTCATTTCTTAGTGCACAGTCTGTCTCCTGTCACTTTGAGGTATTTTTCACCATACAAAACAGAACCTCAGTACTATCCCTGAAAATGAAAGTCAGTTTTAAGAACTATATACAACAGGCACGTCTGCTCTTTGAAACCCCCTCTACCCCCCACAAACACACAAATACAACTTCAAAGCAGGAGAACTACTGCAAATGTATAAACCTACTTCAAATAGTTATGCTGGATGAAACTGGACTGCATTTGCAGTATTTTGCTCACCTGAAACAACATTGAGCTGAGGACAAATATAATCAAAGAAATGCACCACTGAAGAGCTATGCATGTTTTCTAACGAGAACGAGAAAGGAGAGATCTAATTGTGGTCAGTCGAGTTTCTCCCTCGTCATTAAGATATTAAAAATACTGTAGTGTTCTGGATAAAAACTGGATCTTACTGTATCTCAGCAGGGAAATCCCGGGAAACAACAGCCTGGGTTCTGCTCGTAAAAATTGACTTACTCTGTAGCCCATGTTTCTAAAAAAGAACAGGCTGCCCCTTCCACAAAAGGATACTACACACACTCCAAGTGAAAATTCTGCTTTGAAAACCAAATAAAATGAAGCCTCATACTCCTGACAGAGAGAAAAAAGGAGCAATTCTAGCACCGTCACTGTGATGATCAGCATCCATGAAAAAATAGCTATTTATCCTGCAAGTTGGAAACGTTAATGCCTTATTCAGATAAAACCTCTTTGTGAATAAAACAATAATATCAACTCACCGGAGAGTTCTTCTGAATACATATATATATATATATATATATATATGAATATGAATTTCTAGTGTAACTGTTATTTATGGCTTTAAACATAAATTTGGGATCTTTGCCTGCCAGGAATCACACTGGCAACCTGCATAGGTACATTCATTGGTCACATCCCAAAAGTCTCTGCCTGCAGACCATTGTCCTACACCTACAGGAATAACGGCAAAATATGGAAGTTTGTAAAAGTTCTGCGTGTCCCAGTTTCTCTGAAATGTCATTTACCTTTGCATGACTCCCAAGCACTACTTTTCAAAGTTTATTCAAGTGTGCCACTAAACTTGCCCATACATTTTGTCCCACATATCCTGTGCTACACCCAGAAAATATTCGGAAGTGGGAGGAAAAATGAACAAACCGGTTGTAAAGTAAAGATGTAAAATATGAGTTTTCTTGAAAGAACTAATCCGGTGAAGGACACAAAGGGAAAAAAGAAGGGAAAAAACCCGCCTACATTAAAAGCCAAACAAGATAATAATTGTGCATGTCTGGCTAAGAGAATCTAGAGGGCAAGCCTTACGTCATTGGCACTTGGGTTACCATGGTGAGTGATTTATTGATATATATCAAGAATGAATAGATCAAAGGCAGCAAGATGACAGGTGATCAATCAAATGTCAAATCAAAGCTGGCAATCAACTGGAAAGCTGATTTTTCAGTGGGTGGGTCTGGCAGAAGAAAAATGAACTTCCATATTGCGCTTCCCAGAAACAAAACCCCACCACACTATTAAAAAAAAATAAAAAGCAATTAAGGAGCCTGAAAGAAAACTCTTTGAAAAGATTTACTATACAGGCCCACTCATCTGTTTCTTTTTCTTGGCCCCCAAAAGAAAAAGAACACCCTACAACGACAAACAAAACACTTCCAAAGTTGCAAACTATTTTCTTCTGTTAAGGAAAAAAAAAATTAATAAATTGCAAAACCACTTGGCATGTGCAAATATATAAACTGGGCTACAAAACAAAAGAAGGATTTGATTTGAAAATGTGGATTGTCTTCTAACAGTCAGAACGTTTCATTTTATTTCCTGTTGCAATTTTCACCACTGATGATCAAAGGCTGAACTTCCCCACCGGGTTCATCAGCAGAGAGAGTCCCTGTACTATTTCAGGCACACGCAGCACACACGCACACACACACCCGGCCAGAACTGCCACCAGAAACACGGCGAAATAAAAGATTAAACACCCCGACCCACTTCGCGAAACACACGGATCAAAACCAAAAACCACCGGGAGGGGGGAAAATCAAGACCGAGGGAAAAATAAATATACCAAAGCGAGAAGGAAACGGGAGACTGGCTGCTTTCGGTTCGGGAAGGGGAAAGGGCAGGGGGAGAAGGGGAGCCGAGTGGGAGAAAGTTGGGGGGAAAAGTTTGGGCAGGGCAGGCTGGAGCGGGAGCGGCGGGAGCGGGAAGCGACCGGGGGAGCGGCGAGGGTGGAAGGGGACAGCCCATGTCAGAGTAAAGATCTTGGCAATAAGGAATGAAACTGGCTCCATGGAGTTACGGAGGGAAAGGGAGGGGGAGGGGGGATAAATAAATAAAGATCCAGCCCGGAAAAGCAAGGGTGACCCTAAATAATAATAAAGATGGGGTAGGATTGGAAGGAGTGGAGAGACAGAGGCTGTGTAAGTGGATGGCTTCTCCTTACCTGCAGCCCGTTTGGGTGCTTGCTGTTTCCTCCTTGGCATCGCTCTACTTTCTCCAATCTCACTTCTGTCCCCAGATCCGAGAGCCCTGAGACGCTCCTGAGCCGTGTTCCTCTGCCTCTCAGCTGCTTCCCCAGCACCCCCCTCAAGCCTCCCCTGCCCCCCTCCTTTCCACTTCACTGATAGGAACCTGTTTGGTTTTTATTTTATTTTACAGATCTAGGTTTCTTTCTTTCTTTCTCTCTCTCCTTTTTTTTTTTTTCTGGTAGTCTTTTTTTTTTTTTTAACTGTTGCAACACTTGCTTTGCTTTGATTCAGACATCCAAGCTCAGGAGCAAATGAAAGGCGCCCACAGTGCCAAGAGAATGGTAATAAATAAATAACAAAATAGATATGTATATATTAAAAAAGGCAGCTCTGGAAAGACTGTGGGGCTGGCTGCTTCCTCCCTTCCCTGTCCTGCCCTCCTCCTCCTCCTCCTCGCAGAGCTGTATGGCGGAGCGGTGCCCGGGTGTGCGGTGTGTGTGTGTGTGTGCGTGTGTGTGTGCGCGGAGCGCTGCAGGTTCCGTGCTGTCAGATGCCAGGCAGTGAGTGATATGGGAGAGGACAGGGAGGCTTTGGATGGGAGGAAATCTGGGATCCGCACACACACGCGCGCACACGCACACCCGCGCTCGGGCACACGCACACGCACACACACACACACACACACACCCGCACACACACACACACATACACACATACACACACACACACACACAGGCAGGGCGAGGCGATGCCAGCAAACATCGATCCACCGAGCAAACTGAACATTAACAAACTCCTCCTCCGCGACCCGATGACAGGATGAAATGTGCTCCGCGCAGCCGGGCGGCAGCGCCGCTCATTAAAGAGACAGGGCGCCGGCACCGCGCCCGCGGGGCGACCCCGCCACCCCCGCCGGGACCACCCCCGCCGGCCGGGACCACCCCCCTCCACGCGGGACCACCCCAACCCCACGCGGGACTATCCCCTCCCCACAAGCGAGACCACCCCATACGTACACGGGACCGTCCTCTCCCCACGCGGGACCACCCCCCTTCCATGCGGGATCACCCCCATCCCACCGGGATCACCCCCCACACACATGCGGGACCACCACACACACACGGGACCACCACCTCCTCCCGCGGGAACACCACCTTCCCCCGCGGGAACACTCCCCTCCTATGCAGGACCACCCCCCCTACACGCGGGACCACCACCCAAACACACCCACGGGACCGCCCCCTCCCCACGCGGGTTCAGCCCCCGCGCCCCCGCAGGGTTCTCTTCCCAAGGGAGGGCGCTGCGGGGCCGGGGCGGCAGCGCCCTCCGCCCGCTGCCACCGAGACACGCGGGACGCGGGCGGTTCCGGGAGAAAAAGAGGGATTTATGGCAATTGTCCCGCTGTGCGGGCGGCTCCGCGGGACCGTGGGGACTTCCTCAGGTGCTCCCACCTGCAAAGGGCTCGGGACTGGGCACCGGCGGGGCTGGGCACCGGTGGATGCTCCCTCAGGTGCTCCCGGGGCTGGGTACCCGTGGATGCTCCCTCAGGTGCTCCCGCCTGCGGAGGGCTCAGGGCCAGGGAGCGGGTCCCTTCGCCATGCAGGTCTCCCTGCGCACCCTGGTGTTCCTGTGGAAGTAGCAGGGGGGGGAACAGAGGGGTTGGACACAAACACAAAGTTCGGTGAAGTTCAGGTGAAATCCCAGGCAGCACCTGAGGCCCTTCTGAGCTACCAGGGGCGCTGCCCCCCTGTGAGCCCGGAGGGCAAGGTTGGTATGTCAAGCTCAAGCTCCCTCTGATCCCCTAATTCCCTCTGGCGCCTGGATTTAGGGGGAGACAGGTATATCCATCAGGTGCTTCTGCATCCTCATGGAAAGCCAAATCTGTGTCCTGTCCAACCAACCAGAGTTTCTCACCCTTTCACAGACCCACCAAACTGTCAGGCCAAGCAAGGGCAGGTGACACTGGAGCTTTGAATAGTTTTGGTCCCTAAGACACATGGAGACAACTTCCCCTGCCCCCTTTATTCATATCAGTTTTGTGTTGGTTTTTTTCCCCTCAGCTCCTGTTAACATCTTGAGGGTTTAAAAGTGATGTGGAGCTGAAAGAATGGATTAATTTCTATGTGTTCAATGATAATTAATATAAAACCTCTTAGAAGTGGCTTTTCCAATACTCCATAGCTTAACCCCAGAGTTTGCTGTGGGACTGAGTTCTTAGATACTTTTGGGTTTTTTCTGTTTTGGCATTTGTTCTCTTTCTAATGAAACTGTTGGGTTTAATAGGAATTATTTGCATCCCTCTCCAATCAAACTGTCAGACCAGGCTCTGTCACAAAGCACCAGCAAGAGCCGCTGTGTTGTAGCCAGTGTCACTGGCCATGTGCAAACCACAGCCCTGCAGCCCTGGCAGGGAGGGAGTGTCCACGGGCAGACCCCTAAGTGACCTCTGTATTTAGCAGCCTAACATGAGATTGTGTTTGTAAAAGTGTCCACCCAACTGATTTCACTTAAATTATTTGATAGCCTTCCCTGCACGAACTCCAGCAATTTTTATAAGCAATGTGAAAGTATTTATTGGTGCAGGCAAATGCTTAGTTTGAAAGATAAAATAGGATAACACTATCATAAAATACTCATTTTTCCACTTCTGCCTGGCATAACTCACCCAGGAGTGAACAGCTCTGTTTGAATCAGTTGGAATTGCACAGCCCTCTCATCCCTGTGTGCAGCACATGTAAAACCCTGTCGGTGCACACCTGGGATTTTGGTTTGCCTGCAGTTCAGGCAGGTGGAAACACAGGGCCAAGAGGGACCCCAGCATCCACAGCAGTGGGGCAATTATCCCTGCACTGGGATGAGAGGAAATGACACACTCTCTGATTTGAAAAGTGCAGCACTGGACCTGGATCAGGTAGTTCAGGGACAGGGTGGCAAACTAGGATTTTCTTTTCACATTTCATGCTGCCTTGATCTGTGATTTTGAACCCTTCAGCTACTGCTTCCCAAATCAGAAACCTGCAGATACTTCTAGCTGGTTTTCTATTTCCTCTCCTCCCCAGCTGCACAGAAAGATGCTGCACCTCTGATGGATGGTTTATTATAAAGACTTGTGTGTTAAATGCTGCTTTAACACAGTGATGTTTTATTAACAATTCTCCCAAACTGTGGGACACGATATAATGTGTTGGGACACTTGCATCAGACAGGGAGGGAAGGCAAATGACAGAGTCCCCTCATATTTTAACCTCTCCATCTGGGATCTGCTACTCTGGTGCAAGTTGAAAAGATCCAAGCTCTAGATGTAAGCAGAGCTGCAGTTCAGTGTAGTCTGGGTTCAGCAAGTAGCAGCTATTGTTCTCCAGAGTCATGGCTTAAATCCAAACGCTACACACTGGGTATGGTATTTGTATCAGTGGCGTTTTCAGTCTCAACATGCAAGATGAGAAAGTCGCTGTTTTAAATGGTTACTCCTTTGGGAAGGGGAAATTGAGAAGATGGACTTCTGAGCAGAGCAGTAGTGAGATGGCACCCTATCCTCGGTGATAAATGGGAGCATTAACAAGGCTTGGTCGAGAGGAACCCTACAGATTTATGGCTTCCTGTCTCCACCAGCAGATGCCATTATGGCTGACAGAACAGAATGCCTTTCAAGAGGGAACTGGGGTGGGATTATGGAGAAGGGGGAAAAAAAAGCAAGCAGGGTCTGGTGTCCATTTTTATCCACTGGGCAGAATTGGCTGATAGGTTTGAATAGAGCTGAAACTACACGGCGTGTGTGTGCTCCCTGCTCCTGTTATTTATAACTAAGTTGGTGAAGGTCATTTAGCATCTCTTTTAGCACAGGAAGAACCCATAATATTTACTGAAAGCATTTTTGCACTCTTGAAAATTAGAGATAATAAAACGAACGGATAGCACTGGAGGCTTCCTTGGCTTATCCAATGGAATAATCTTGATGGGTGCCTAATGTTTACTTTGGAAATGCTGCAAATGATTCTGAAGCTATATTGAATTTTATCTATTTTTATTACATTGCAGAATAATATTTCTCTTTCCTGACAAAATGTTATGACCAGTAATAGCAATGGCAGTTATGCATGTTCAAAAAAGAGTAATCAAATCTTATGCTCCGGGGTATGAGCTGAATTCCCCCCTGGGACCCAGGAGGAATTTTTTTCCCCCCAAATATAGCAATATACAATCAAGGAGGTGTGTTCTTAGAGATTTTTCGATTTCTTTGTCAGGTGCAGATTACATGGAACAACAGTGTGATGTGGGATTGTGAAAATCCTCTCTTGCTACAGCCCTGGGGTGATTTAGGTTTTTCAAAACAGTGTGTGTGATTTGTTGTGTGTTGCAGTAAAGTTTACAGACATTTTTGTGCACAATAAAGGGCCAAATGTGCTTCGTGTACCTGACTTTGATAACAGTTCCCATCATGAGTAGTCACAACAAGCTCAGCTATGCTACTTGAAGTGTTCTATCTTACTTATTTTTGTTGTCTGTCTTTCTTTCAGTGCTATGCTGATAATTAAACGTGGGGATTTTTTTCTTTACTTCTTTTTTTTTTCCCCCTGTAAGTCCTATATACGTAGGTGCACAACTCATCTTGAATGAAATTCGCAGTGTTGATGACCCCTTTCACGCTTTGCCTACCACTTTAGGGAAAGGAAAAGTGGAAATTCTGACAAGTTCTACAAACAAACAAAAAAAAAAGAGTTAGACATTATTTGGATTTGATAAATAAAACTATTTCATTATGTAGTGATATTGCCAGTTAATGACATTGTCAGCCTCAGTGTTTACTCCCTTCTTACTCAGAATTATTGGGAGAAAAAATACTTAAAAAAGGAATTGGGGTTACAGCAATTTTGAAATAATCAACTTGACGGACAGACTGAAGATTCCTTAGAGGAAACAGTGTGTTGGGAAGTGATCTGCAGTTCTCCCTGCCCAGTGACAGCATTAACTGTGTTTGTTCCATCGGGGCACATTTGACCCACACAATCCCTGTGGCTGATCCCCTCTAGTGGCTTTACTGTAGAGAACTCTGTCCTACTATTGAAAGCTTTTGGGAAACCTGTTTCTTTTTATGGTGTTCTCAGATAAAATGGAGAACAGTTCATTTCCTTCCTCTTTGCAGCAGTTTTTAACATATTTGCAGACGTTTTACGTCTCCTCCCCAAACCACCCCAGTTCCTTCAGTCATTCCTTGTACGTCATGTTCTCTGGGCCTGGCACTCAGCTCATTGCTCTGTGGCTGGACAACACATGTCTCAAAGTGCAACTCTGAGTGAAACTGGATGTTGTGTTGTGTTTTAAATCTTCCCAGCACCCAGTGGGATTACTTCACATGTCTAACATATGACAGCCCTGTTTACATGTCCCAGTTTGACATACACCCTTTTTGCAACAGCATGACACTGTTGACTCATGTGCAGCTTCTGATTCACTGTAACCCCAGCTGCTTTCTTGCAGAACTGCCTTGTAATCAGTTGTCCCCATCCTATATTTGAACAGTTGATTATGCATCAGTGACAACTTTGCACTGATTCATCTTGAATTGCATCCTATTTTTTTCAGACTGTTCCTGCAATTTGTCAGGATCATTCTGTATTACAATGCTGCCTTCAAAGGCTGTTGCTGTTCCCCAATTTGGTACCATCTGCAGATATCCTGCAAAATATTTTCTGTTCCGCCTTCTAAGACTTTAATAGAAGTATTGGATATTGCTGGGCCCAGGATACACTCCAGACATTATTCTAGCCTGAGAACGGGCCATGAAGGTATAATTTTGGGGTATGATTTTCCTACCTCTTCCAGCCCCCTGCAATGTCATCTGGAGGATGTGTCACTCAGGCAACCAGAGACAGGACAAGAGGAACCAGCCTCAAACTGCTCCAGGGGAGGATCAGGTTGGACATCAGGAGGAATTTCTTCATGGAAAGGGTGGTCAGGCATTGGAAGGGGCTGCCCAGGGAGGTGGTGGAGTGCCCATCCCTGGAGGTGTCCAAGGAATGCCTGGACATGGCACTCAGTGCTCTGGGCTGGGGGACAAGGTGGGGATCGGGCACAGCTTGAGCTTCATGATCCTGGAGGGCTTTTCCAACCTCAGTAATTCTGTGATTCTATATCCTTATCTGATTCTATATCACTTAGGTGAGACTATCATGTGAGACAGTGGTGGAAGCTCACAGAAGTCAAGATACATGACTTCCCTGTCCACCAAGCCTGTCACACTGTCATGGGATGAGATTAAGTAGGATGGGTGGACATTGTTTATCCCCATGGAGTGAGATGAGGTAGGCTTGACATAATTTATCCGAAATAAACCCATGGGTTTTTGTCTCCCAAAATCTTATTCTATGTTCTTATGGCTACTTCGACTATTTTATTCCAGCACTTTCCTATGAAGAGCAGGTGAGATGGCTCAATGGTCCCTTCCCTCCCTTCCATCTGAAAGACACTTGCTGTATTTCCACTGCTTCGAGTCTTCTGGAAACCACTGTTGCTCCACAAGATTTCAGGGATGGTCACTGATAGTTCTGAGCTTCTTGTGGGATGCTTTTAATGGCCTGACCTTATCTCTGTGCTCTCAAAGTGCTCTTGAAACTCTTCCTCCTCCTGCAGCCACAGCTCGCACTCCTCTGCCCCTGGCCTTGATTATTTTTGCAATCTGATCACAGCTGATTCCTGGAGCAAAGATGAAAGTAAAAAAGGCTTTCTTAGGGTGATCTGTCAGAGCTTTCTCTCTTTGCTGAGTGACAGATGTAATCTTTCCTGGGTCTTTTCCTGTATAGAGAAGGCACTTACCAAACACTTTCTTCTTATTATGTTCCTTCTGGTTGTATCTCATTTTGTGACTTTCTCTTTGTAATTTTTCCCCTGCGTGTTCATGGTCACTGTAAGGAACTAAGATAAGTCTTTTCTGCATGTTTTCACATTTAGAAAAAATACTCATTTTTTTATAGAATATATATTTAGGATTTTTTTTTTTGGTAAAAATAACCCTTGCCATGCAATAGAACAGTCCTTTTACTTACAAAAGGGTAAAACAGCAGCTTTGGGTCTTTTTCCCCTTTTCAGGCATTTCTCTGCACACAAATCAGTTACTCCAGTTTGGAGGGCTGGGAGGGAAGGTTCAATTTCCCCTCCTGGGATGAAATCCTGATATTGCTGATAATTTATACTTTCAAGTCAGGCAGCACTTCCAGAGAGCCCCTTGCCTTCTAAACATCAGCGAAAGGATTCACTCTTTGGCCGCAAAACAGGCATTTGAGTTTGAACTCCCATCTGACTGCAAAAAAAAAAATACTCTTTTGGGGCCAAGCAACAAGGATTTAAAAGAGTGCAGGGGTTTGCAGAGCTCTGGCTGCAGCCACCTTCTCCAGCCACATCTGTGGTTCCTCTCCCACCCCGATGTCATGGGCCGAAGGCTCCCACACGCCCTCGCCCAGGACCCCGCACACACCTCTCGGTGCATTTTTGAACCGTGACATCCTGTTCCCAGAATCCGTAACTCAGCCTTGCAAACCCACTGCAGACTGAAACAGCCTGCAAGCTTTCAGTTTAGGAACTGAATTGTCTTTCTTCAAATCACAACAAACCACCGGTTTTAAAAAAAACAGCAGTAAACGCACGGCTTTTCCTGAAATAAGCCCAGCAACTCTGTAATATCATTTCCCCACAAAAAAACCAGTAAAAGCAGCTGATTAAATTAGTTTGATCTAAAAGTTGTTCGTGCTGCAATCCAGAAACCTCTTATTTTCTTCAGTGGATATTAAGTCCCTAATCAGCAGGCACTTGGACTTTATTTTCTTTTCTGAAAAATAGCAACATCGCTAGAATATTTTAAAGTAATAACAATTAGCTGGGACTGGGCAGGAAATGGACTTTAGTCTTCAAAGAGTCCTTGGAAAAAGACCTAATTTAAAACTAGAAAAACTGAGAACTGTCATTTTTAGGAGGGAAAAGCAACATGAAGAAGGCAGTGTTCTTCTAACACTTTATTCTTAAAATACCGTGCTCCATTGAAAAAATACGTTTTAATAGATTTTTAAAAATAAGCTTTGAATGTTCAAATTATAAAATGGATGTTTTGTTCAATGCCTGTGTGGTTGCTGAATATCTTCCTGCAAAGTAGAAGTTTGGTGATGATGTCAGGGTGGGTTTTTTGAAGGGAATCAAAACTATGGGTGTGCACTGCTCTAACAGGGAAGGAGGGAAGTGGAAGCACAAGGCTGGTTTTTTTTAGAGAGGATTGTTTCTAAGGAATCCTGTGCCCATCTGAATTTCACACTTGGAAAGGTCTTGGCTGCTGGCTGGTCTGGGAGCAGTTCAGAGGTTGTGAGGTTGCATCTTCTGCGGGATTGCACAAAAAGGAGGCAGAAGGAGTTTTTATTTCAGAAAGTGGAACATCTTCCCTGTGATGAGAACACAAAGAGGATGGGGGAGGCCAGGTCACTCACAGAGACAGGTAAGTGAGTGCTGGGAGCCTTTGGTGCTGTAATTCCCCTTCCTTTTAAAGATCCAAGAGACATCCAAATGCAGGGGGCAGAAAACTGTGGAAAATATATAACAGAGCTGACAGAACCAGATAAAAATCTACAGGAAACTTTGGCTTGGGAGTTGTTTGTCCTGAGCAGAAGGCAAGGCAGAGGTAGAGATATTTGGGACTAAAATTTCCTTTAGAAATGGCAAATTTCCTTTAAAAATATGCAAATACCCCTCTCTGTCTGGATAATTTCATTTTCAAAAACCCAGTGACTGTGGTGTTGAGATGGATCCTATCCATTATACCATGTTTGTGCAGTGAAAGCCTATTCTTCCTTCTGTTGACATGATTATTTTTATTATTTATAGTTACAAAATAAAATTATGCTGACAACTGAAATAATTGCTATATCTGTAAAATAACATGGGGGCTAAAATGATAGTGGTGCTTTCTAAAGCCTCTGATAATGGCTGGGGAAAAGGTAAGGCACTAAATGCTTTCAGAATCTGTAATTCCCTGAATTGCCACTTGTTCCATGACCCCCCTGAGTGATACTGGAAGTTTTTTAAATGTCAAGTAAAGATAAATGGACAAACACAG
This sequence comes from Chiroxiphia lanceolata, assembly GCF_009829145.1. NCBI lineage: Eukaryota > Metazoa > Chordata > Aves > Passeriformes > Pipridae > Chiroxiphia > Chiroxiphia lanceolata. The sequence goes on along the minus strand of NC_045653.1, from coordinate 5,914,501 downwards.
TTTACACATACCAAGCACATTTGTTTAATAAACAATGCTGAGAAAGTTTAACTGAAATTCTAAAACCACTAAGAGGGACAAAATGCCTAATTGTGAATCATCAAAGTGTTTTAATTAAAATGTAATTTTCATAAATTGATAGAAGGGCCAAAGTTTTTGTACAGCGAAAAACAAAAAAATCCACGTGAAAACTAAAGGAAAACAATTTTTTTTCCTACAGAAGAACTCTCAGAACTTTCTGGATATTCATGAAAACATTTGTGCTCTGGGCCCAGAGAGTGAGTTTGCAGTTTGGGTGGGACTCGCTGTCTCTTCTCAGGTGCTCCCAATTGATGCTGCAAATGCCCTGAGGAGCTGCAGCTGGGGCAGGGCAGGGGCACTATTTAGGGGAGCTGCCAAGGGGGTTTGGGCTTGTTTTACCTCTGCAGATGCAGCTCCTGCCTTGACCCTGTACCTGCTTCCTCAGGTAAGTGATTATCAGTCATATTTTTCTTGTGCTTCCCGTGTGGTCTGGTTTCAATTTGTTCTGTGAAGGAATTTCTCTGGAGCAAATGAGTCTTTTTCTTTCTCTCCATAAGGGGAGAGAAGCTCAGGTTTGCAGGTTTACTCAGGTACCAAACTCAAAGTGCTTCTACCTAAACTGGTGTTCATCCTTGGTGTTCTCTCTGTGACCATGTGCAAACTTCTTTAGTCTAAATCAAATGGAGTTTTATTGGTGAATCACAAGCACTTGAGAAGATGGAGATGGAAAGGAAAGAATGTTCTCTGTAAGTGACTGAGAGTTAAAAAAAAGCAGCTCAGAAACATTAAAGTCATGTGGAAATCTGAAACAAGAAGAGTAAAAACTGTGAGGCAAAGTGGGCAATATCCTAATTGGAAATTTAGAGATGAGAGGGAGGGTATTCAGGAAACAAGACTTATTGTTCGACAGTAATAATTGGGTTTGTATGAAAAATACCACAAGTAAGAGCAATGACAAACCTAGAAAAGTAGTATTTTTGGGGTCTGGAGGCTAACAGTGCAGAGAAATAATGCTGTACTTGTGCTTATTCAGGAAAAATGCTGTGTGGTGCTCTTTCTTTGATTAAAGGCAAGTTCTAGGAATCTTTTAATGACTATCCCTGCTGAGAAAGTTCTTTCCTTTGTTCCCAATTGATAAGGCATTTCTGAAGCACCTGTGTCAAGGGCAGAACTTCTGTTTCTGCTGCCAGGTGAAACCTGTTTCTGAGGAGATTGAAGGTGTTCTGCAAACTCTGCCTTACTGGGGTGGGAGATATCAAATTCAGGTGCTGATCCAATCCTTGATTAGTTTATAGGAACTGGTGAGACCAAGACTTGGGATGATGCCTTGTTCCTAAAAAACTGGGCCTTGTTACCTGGTACCTGTTGGAAACATGTTTGATTATGTTGGGTGTAACCAGTGCCCTGTGAAGGTGCTCAGTGCATGAAGTCTGAGGCTGTTCAGGTTGGCTTATAGGGTTTTCCCAAAAAAAACCCCAGAACACTTAATGGGGGAATGGAATTGTAGGTTTGTGGAGCAATATTAGAAAAGGAGACATCCAGCCATGTTCCTGAAAATTCAATGACACTTTTGCGGTCCTTTTTCTACTGCTTTTAATATAAATGCTATAGCAAATACAGGTGAAAAAAAAAAAGCCCACCTGTCAAAATATAGCTCTGTTTGGTTACCTCTGTCCATGGGACAATTTTAGTAACCTGTCAATCAATGGGCTGCTAAATAGCCTCTCCAAAGCACAATCTGCTATTTCAGACGACATCAGTGTGTCAATCATTTATTGAATCAAAGCCAAATTTGAAGCAAAGCAAGCCCAGTTTGTCAATCACTTCTCAGTATTCTCTCCACTAACCACCTGACAGCTTTTAACTTTTCACTTTTATATTCCATGCAGCTAGTTAAGATTCTTTCATTTTTAATTGGGCTTCTTTTATGATTGGTAGCTAAGCAACTAATATGTTGTTTTATATGGTAATAATGGGCCCAAACTTGAGAGCTTTCTTGACCATTCCTATTTGTTGTTGGGAAATTATTTTCCTTCAAGTTGCTAAATAGCAGATGTAGCAGAAACAGTTATTTAATTATGGGTTGTCCTGTTGTTTCTATCTATAAACACTTTTGGCACTGTTTAAAAATAAATACTGCATGCACTGGCAAATATATACTGAGTGATTTTAACTCCTGATAGAGTCCTTTGGAATTTCACTGCTCATTTACAGGGAAAACTGGGTGCAAAAATGAAGGGGTTGCCAAAAAGCAGTTTGGAAAAATATTAGCAAAGGACAGAGTGAGAAATCTCTGTTTCAGAATCCCACTAGGCTTTAGTCCAACCTGATCAGCTTTCAGTCTTAATTTAGGTACAATTAAATTTCTGAGGCCAAGTACAGTGCTGTGAGCCACCATCTCTCAAATCAAGCCAGAAGTCCTTCCTGAAAAAACTTATCTTGTTTTTGTGTGGTTTAGGATTTTTTTTTCTGTACCTGAGATGTGAAACTTCTGGGGCAGAATCGGGTCCCCCAAAGGTGGCCCCAGATCTTGGTGTGGTTTCCATCCCCTCTGCCCACTGTGCACAAGATGATCAGAGCTTTCATGTGTGTAAAATGAGCTCACAGTAGTAAATGCTCTTGCCTTCTTTCCTAAAGACTGTCATCAGTAAAGCCAATGTGTTGTTCTCAGACAGAAAGAATCAACTTTCTGTCCTTTCCGTGAAAGGAAGTTGGGGAAAAGAACTATTTCTGTGTTACATAAAATTCTATTTTGGGTTCAAAAGAGTTTTCTACATATAATTCTTTTGCATATCTGTTTGATGGGCTTCTGGCTGTCTTTTGACAGACTGCTGTCATCTGGTTTGATCCAAAACTGTGAAACTCCAGATGTGCCCAAGAGCTTGGGAGAACATGGGTATAGTTTTGCAAAAAGCTGCAGTAGGTTTTGAGGCAATCTGATACCAAATGTACTTCCCAGTCCTATTTAAATTTTACATTGGTTTTTGTACTTCTTTTTACCAAAGACTCAGTAAAAAAGACTGACAGCACAGGAGGATTGACAGTGGAGAGGCAAATGGAGACTCTGGGGGGGTCTGGAATGTTCCAGAAATCCAGACCAGTGCCAAGTGTAGGTGCCTTTCCCCACTGGGAAGCTGACACAGGTTCTGGAGAGCACTGGGAAATACACTGGAATTATGACTAAGATGAAAATCTAACAGACTGTTGAGATTGGATAGTTACAGCTTTTGATTTAGTTTATTAAAGCAGATATTCCTTTGAAACTCTATGAAAACAGCAAATTTGCTCACAAATGAGTCCTTAAGTGCCAAAACATATACTTTGGTTTCTCATCCCTTAAGAGGATTTCTGATGCCTTCCATTGAAATCTGTGGCATTAACTGATAATGAACTACTTGGAGATCAAGGATGGGCATCTCCTGTTTAATTATATTCTACAAATTAGGCATAATTTTGACTGCATAAGTGAGCAAGAGACTTTTTTTATGGACAGATTTGTACTCTTTATATAAGTAGATATTAACAAAAGTTTTTTTTAAAGAGGTGTTTTGATCCCAGGCTGCCTCCATAGGTTGGCACAGATTGTTAATCTTGGCTCCAAGGGTGTTCAGGCCTGGCTGAACATGATGCTGAGCTCTTGTAGTTCAGGCATCTGAGTAGAGGGGAAACCCACACAGCACCCACCTACACAGCACCTGGTCTGTGAATCGGCATCAGGCTCTGAATGGAGGAATTAAGATCGACAAGATCATAAATATTATACAAATAAGAGAAGGACAGGGTCAGGAAAGCCAGAGATCCTTGCAGGGGATTTTTTTTTTCAGCTGCCTCGTTTTGGTCATTCACATAAAGATGATGCTGAGAAATGTCAGTCAGCCTGAAAATGTATTTACTCCTGTCCTATAAGTGCTCTTAGGGCCTCCTTGGACCAAAAGAAATTATATTTTTAAGTGTATTCAAGCATATAAATTGTACAGTGGCATTTTTTAAATGAAACCTCTTGGTCAAGAGCAAGTCCAAGGCTTGGTTGATATTCCCAACTGGATAGAAATACTGGAGCAAAGCCTCTTTCACTGTGTATTGATGAGGTGATTTGCTCAGTCTTCAGAGCATCCCCTGGCAGTCTGTGACTTGTTTTAGTGTCATTGATTGCACAGGACACACAAGGGCTTAAAAGGTTTATAGAGCCATTCATTCATTCCAGGCAAACTTAAAATGTGGGATGTGAGTCTGTTCTTCTCTTGGTTAGTGATGGTTCTTCTCTGAGCACTTGCTGTGGTAAAAGAGACAAGTTACCTGGAAATAGAGAAGGAACAGGATGCTGCCTAATGCTGCCTAGTTCTTTATCACATGATACATCTAGAGCCTTGAGGTGGTGCAGCCTCAGAACTTGGGCTGAGTCCCTGTTTCTTTTTGCCTGTGGATGGTTCCTGTAGCTCCTGGCAAAGCACCACTTGTCCCTGAGTGAACTGTGCAGGGCTCTCCATCTAAAATGTTAATATTCACCATTACTTACTTAGCAAGCCCATTTTTTCAGCCACATGTCAAAAAGTTGATCGGTGTCAACTGCTGCCTTTGTTCACCCGTGTCATGGGAGCAGCATGGAGCCAAAAATGATTAATACCTTTCCTAATCAGAAATGGAGGGAGAATTTACTAAACCACACTGCAGTTACCTGGACTGGAATTTGTCCAGGATACTCTGGGTAACGTGGTTCCCCTTCCAGCAAGTAAAGTGGGGTTTTTAGCTGTGCTGACTGCCTGGATTCTGTGAGTTTACATCTCAAACGCCCACTAACCAGGAGCTCTGTGCAGCCCAGTAAATCAGCAGGAACCTACCCCTGGCACCTTGCTGTTCCTTGGAGCTGCTCTGTCATTCCTACCAACCCACTGAGCAGTTCCAGGAAGTTTCAGGAGCGTGGAAAGGGAGGCAATGGTTACAAACCATTTTTTATACCCCAGAATTTAGACATTGAATGCTGTAACTGGTGTCATTTAGATGTACTAACTGCTCAAACTGCAGCTTTCAAAACAGAAAAGCAAGGTCTAACACCTCCTCAGTTATGCAGGTACTTCAAATGCCAAGTGAGGTTTTCCTTGTGTGTGGGAGTATTCCAGGTGGGCTTTGTTCAGAGCAATATTCCTTAGAACTAGAACCAAGAACAACATGGGTTAATTACACATGTACAAATGTATGTTGATGCCATATAAGGAATTGAAAACCATGGAAAAATCACCCTGAGAGATTTCAAATAGCAACAAAAAAACTAAGATTGCTTAATTTTAAAACCTGGCTATTATTTGTCTTAAATAGCAGACTCAGCCATGGGGTTTTACAAATATGAACACAAGCCAGGGTGTGCCCAGGTGGGCAAGAAGGCCAGTGGTGTCCTGGCTTGTGGCAGCAGGACCAGGGCAGGGATTGTCCCCTGTGCTGGCACTGCTGAGGCACCTCCAGTCCTGGGGGCAGTTCTGGGCCCCTTGTGACAAGGACATTGAGGGGCTGGAGCATGTCCAGGGAAGAGTCTGGAGCACCAGGAGCCAGCTGAGGGAGCTGGGGGGGGCTCAACCTGGAGAAAAGGAGGCTCGGGGGGACCTTCTGGCTGCCCAGGGAGGTGGTGGAGTCCCTGTCCCTGGAGGGATTTAAACCTGTGCAGACATGACCCTTGGGGACATGGGTTAGTGGCAAACCCAGCAGTGCTGAGGGAATGGTTGGACTTGACGACCCTAAAGTTTTTTTCCAACCCAAATGATTCAGATTCTACAAACCCAGAAAGATACAGATGATTTCATGCACCTACAAACCCCATATTTTTGTTGGTAATCTCTGATTAATCACATGTTTTCTACACTCTGAGTGAGGAGGGTTTGAGTGCTGGGGATGAGAAGCACTTGGGGCAGAGCAGTGCAGATCCTGTGCAGTGTCAGCTCTGCACATCCATGAGCTCCCCATGAGTTCCCCCTCATTCCAGCAGGGAACACAGCCTGTAATGCAGCCAGGGTTGGCTTTTCAGCCCTTTTTAAGCACATCCCAATAACACTCGTGGAAGTGTGGATGCTGTTATGGGCTCGGGTCACCAGACAATACATTGAATTAAAATTTCTTGACCTCCAAAGGAAATGCTCCTTTGAACACACAACACTTAAGCAACCCATATTTTCCATACCACCCTGTATCCCAAGGATTTTGTAACACTTAAAAGAGAATATAAGGGCTATGATACCGTTAGGATTCCCATCTAGCTGGGCTGGTTTGACAGTTTGGAGGCAAGAATAGATACATCAGCCTGAAAATAAATTGTATTACTTCATGCCTCAGTTTGTCTGGGAATAAATATTGATAGGATGTTTTCCAGGACTTACTTTTCAAGGATGACATGAAACTTAATTTTCACCATATTTTGAGGGCTTTAGATTTTCTGGTAAAAGGTAGATTCATTTGACAGTGGTATAACTATGCTCTAAAACATTGTGCAAGCTTCCAAGCCCTGTAATTCCTTTTTAAAGAACAGATAATAAACTCTCTGGAACCATTCAGTATTAGACCAAATTATAACTGGGAGGATTCCTAGCAAAGATTTTGTGCTGTGCTTTGATATTACTTTAAATTCCAAATCTGAGTCTTCATTCTCTGGAGAAAATAATATTATTGACAGTGTGGATGCTGTATTGGGCGAGTTGTGCTCAAGAGGACACAAATGACTCTTCTAATTCGGTTTTTACTTAAGATATGAACCAGAGCATGGATATTATTATTTTTTTGGTATCTGTAGAACTGGGCTTTATACTATAGAGGTGCTGTAAGTGTTGTGTGGAACTGGTGCCTGTTTCCATGTCTGTTATAGTTTTCCAGGTTGTGAAGTGCAGGATATTGTGGTGTTTGGCATGAAAGTGATAACCAGCCATTGCTCCTTACACAGCCACATAAACTGTCAAACTGATTAGATGCTGATTTCCCCCCCCCCCCCCCCAGACTCACTGCACAAGTCTCTTGAAAAATGAACTTTTGAAAACATAAAGGGAGTTTCTATGAAATATTCAGTTATCATTTCTATGGGCAAATTTCATTTACTTGGAATTTAAGAGCTAATTCTGCTCCTGAAGTTATATCCTCTTCAGTTCACATTGGCAGCTGCTGAAATAAGGGAGCACTGAGAAAATAATGAAATGTTGTACAATTAGGGCCACAGCACATCAGGATACAAATAAATACAAGCTGATATCTCCTTTCATGGATTAAACACATATGTATTTTGTAGCCTTTGGTCTGTTTTATTGCAAACTAAAATCCTGTAGAGCATCAGCACTGTGTAATCCCAGGACCACACAACTCCTGTGCTCAGAGGTGGGTGCAGGGATGTGCTGATTGCAGGTATCAGATGATCAGAGGAGACAAAGAAAGGTCCAGATCTTTTAATCAAGTAATATCTGGACTGTGCTTATTTACTGCACGTGCTTTATATGGGTTACAATTTATCCCGAATTCCTGCAACAGATTTGTTTTAAAAAGCAAAACAGTAAAGAAATATTCAGATCAGATATTCAATATATTGTTCCTGAAACCAGTTTGTGTTTTGTGGGATGTTTTCTGCCTTTTCTGGTTTTAAGTGCTCTGTGTGCTGCTGGACCATTGTTTGGAAAGACCTTTTTGAGACAGGGATCAGCAATGCCTACCAAAATATTAGGTTAATTCCAGCCAGGCTTGGTTTAGGAGAGGTCCCTGACGTTGAACAAACCTGTTCCCTTTGCTAGGATGTGTCAGTTAGAAACACCAACTGCAAGGATTTCTTCTGTTCTCACGAAAAAGGAAGGAAACAGCTGGTAAATGTTTCACAGATGGTAAAGCTCTTGGCATCTCTCAGGAGAGGGCCACCCATACAGATGGCTCATTATTTTAACATTTGGATTTTCATCTTATTAAAACATCTTTTTTTTTTTTTTCCCTGGTTTTATTTAGCATCATAAATTCTCTTACACTTTAGTTAACAACTCAGTGATTTGGGGGAAGTGTGTGTGCTAGAGGAACATCACTTGGCTAAAACACGGATCTGCATCATTATTCTCTGCTCTGATGTGGAACGAGTGGACTTGAACCTGATTAAAAACACCAAATGCAAGCAAATGCTCAGAAATATGGCTTTATCAAGCAAAGGTCAGCTAAGCCTGTACAGAAGCTGAATTATTCAGTAAATGGAGAAATGTACTGAGGGAAACAAACATTTTCTATCTTGGGCATTGCATCAATTAATGCTTTCTGAATACACCACAGGAGCCAGGCACTGTGTGTGCTGGGTGTCAGGAAAGGTTTTGTGGTGACAGTAGCACTCAATACAAAATACCACTTTTAAAAACACCTGGTCAATAACCCAGGTAAGTCAGGTTTTGAGAAAGAGCTGTAAAATGCTGCATGTGCAGAGGCAGCTCCACCTTTACAGTGACATGTGCATCATAAACATGCAAATGGCTGGTATGGTTAGCATACTAAAAAAGAAAATCTGAAAAATTGAGACCAAATATTTGGTGTTGTATTCAGGACCATGTGTGTGTAGAATGTCAGTACCAAGGGAGGAAGGAAGATGAGGCACTAAAGCCAAAATCCAGGACATCCAAGCTCAATTTAAGTCTGCCACAATTTTTCCCACCCCACAAGGCAAGTCCCATTGCCTTTTGACCCTATTTCCACCCCCCTTCCCTGCCACAAAGCCAAATGGGACTAATGATATTTAACTGAACTGTGTGTGGAGCTGGGATTTATGTCCAACATATTCTAACATTCTACACACACATGGTTTGAAGAGGCAGAAGTGTTTGGCCCTTTCTAAAACACAAAGGAAGAAATAGGTGGGAGAGGAGGGATGAAAATAAAGTCCTGAATAGAACACCAAATATTTGGTCTCAATTTTTCAGATTTTCTTTTTTAATTTCAGCAGGTCTCCCTATGAAATTACTCAAATATAGGCTTGTAGTGTAAATATAGATCAGCAATAGCACAGATTGCTCTATGGATCAACCCATAAAGATGAAAAGTAGCAACTGATGCATGTCCTTACAGCTGCTTGTAAATCTCATTATGGTCTCAATCAAGATGTGCTGCCTTAAACTCTGGGTTCTCCATGATTAGGCTTGTTCCTTGCAATTTTAATTAAAAATTAAATAATCAGGAATGGGAAGGAAGAAACCCAAGCCTTTTTCTGCATTTGCATGAGCAACTCCCCATTGATTCCAGTGGGTTACATCAACAGTGAGGACCTGACCCAAAAGCCAACTACAGATATTCCATTAATAAATCCAGGGACAGATTTGTGGCATGTAAATCACTGGAGCTCCACTGATGCCAGTGTAGTTCTGCTGATTTACATCAGCTGAAGAGTTGGCCTCTGGAATTCACATTCCTTCTGGGATCAAAGATGTGTCAGCAAATGGTCAACTTCATCTGTATTTTTTAGCCTTCTAATTTAAAAATAGCCCAACTGATTTATTATGAAATGGCCAGACTTTGTGCCACGTTCCAGCCAGACGCCAATCCCTCAGCCCAGCTGTAAATCCTCCCAAAATGGGGGTTTTAGCTGAAATGATGAAAAGTCGGTGGTGCTTGTGGGTACCACTGTGTCATTTTTATAATGGATGGGCTGATCTAACCAGATCTTAAAAAATGAGAGGCATGAGGGGCTGGGTGGCTCAGAGGGTTGGTGGAATTGCCAACTTAAATTCAGTCATGGCCAGAAGTGACAAAGCTGTTACCATTTTTGGGAGCCCATGAGATGAGTTGTTGAGGCTCAGTTTGTCTTTCTCCTTTGAGAGGTCAAAGAATGAGAGTCATGGAGGAAACAGGGGCTCTGGGGGCTGCTTTGGGCTTGTGGGTCTCCTGGCACTGCCACTGGTGCCTTCCAGAAGTGCTGCTAAGGTACCCAAAGGGGTTGTGCTTGTGGCCTGGGCATTGCTGGATGTTCAGTGTGGATGCTTCAGGCAGGAGCAATGTTCATCAGCCATGGAATGGATGCTGTAGTGTTCAGAGAGGAGTATTTCCAACATCCTTCCAGACTCTGCTTTAGTGGTTGTTAGTAGCTTTTAATAGAGGGCTCAGTTTAGTTATCTAAATACTGTAGGAAGCTTATCAAAAACGCTCAGAACTGTGAGTTCTATGAGAAGCAGAGCAAACTTGGATTAAGAGGTACTGGTATCACCTACCTGCTCAAAGAAGGCACCAGGTTTGAGGTTACATCCAACCTGGAAGTCGGATCAGTCTGCTCAGGAGCTTCTTCAGCTGAGCTCTGAATATCTCAGAGGACAGAGGTTTCACAGCCTCTCTTGTTGGTCTGTTTGCATTGCAAGGGTGATTAAACAAGTGGAACAAAAAAGGGAATATCTAATTGTGTCCTTTTGTTTGATTTCACATGAAAATAAACTAAATGGGATAATACTGTCAGTAGGTAATAAGTTCTGAGGGATACAGGGCACCTGTAAGTTGGGTGAAAGTGGGTGGCCAAATGGAGGAGAAATGATCAGGTATAAACTCTTTGGGCATAAGGAAACCGAGGAATCCCTCAGGGATGATCCAGCAGCACAGGTGGATCTTGCAGCTTCTTGGCTTTCAATTGACTGCAAGATATCAATTCACAGAAAGCAGGTTTTGTTATTTCTTGTCATGTAAAATGCCACTGTCTGTTTTAAGTCTTCAATTGCAGTATTTAGTGTTGATAACTAAAGAGGCACAATCTGACTGAAAGCCTCTTTCTTCTGATAATGTCTTTATTTGTGGTTCTGAGCTTTGGGTGTACTGTACTCTGAGAAAGGGTGTGGTAGAAATAAAGTGATACAGAAAGTGAAAGAAGGAAGGGACTCATTTTGTCTCTTCAGAGCTTGTATTTGCAGCAAATGAGAGTCACTGTTACTTTCAAGCTCTTCTGAAATAAGTTTTTAATCATGCACAGTAGCAGGTATTTGACCATAACACAAAAACAAGTGGTGAGTGGAAAAATAACTAATGAACTGGGCTTACTGCTGCAAAGAACCACTGAATTGGGTTGGTAGGAGTCATATTAGATATTTGCATGTGGGCTGAGTGCATCCAAACAGCATTAGCTCTAACTAAACCCAGTTTGAGCTGTGTGCCCCTGTCTGCTCTGCATGAGAGGCTGATCAGGGACTAGTGTAATGGAGAAAAGGTTTGCACTGTACATGTGAATGGGGTGATGTCTTGAAGGTGGATTGTTGGTGCTGCAAACAGGTCACAGGAGAGGCCTGTTCATATCATAGTTTATAGGCCTTTATATCATAGCTTAATTTTTTTTTTCCCCTTCAGAAATGCATACCCTAATTCTGGGTAGGCTTAGATATTCTTAGCTTCTAAGGAAGTGTGGATTGCATCTCAGAAACCTAATGTGGGCATGGGGGCTCTCTTTTTGATCATTATAGGGTATGAGTGTTTTGTAATTCTTCCAGTGCAAAAGAAGCTGTTTGGTGACAGGCATCAAGTCAAATTCCTGCAAGAGCCTGGCAGCAGAATACATTTGTCTATTTAACTGCATGCAAAACACTTGTCAAGACAGATTCTGGTCCCCTCTCCTAAGCAGGGACTCTGGCTACCTTGTGTTCCAGATAACCTGGCAGAAGCTGGTGCAGCAGCACATGCTGAGCTGATACAGGGCTCTTACTGTGCCTCTGGTTCCAGCATCTGCCAGAGAGAAACCTCACCAGCACATTGTGTTGGGGGAAGAAGGAAAGGCAGAAACACTCACATCTGGAGGGGGATTAAAACAGCAGAGTTTTTAAGACCCTCTGAAAGAGTGACAGCTTGTCTCATTCTTTAGTGCATCACCATGTCACCACGTTTGGTAGGAGAGCATGAGGGTAAACAGCTTCCTTTGGGAGAGGACAGGGTGAGGGACTGTAGGAAGTGTGGTGGTGGGCAAAAGAGAACAAGAGCCTGGAAATGCAGCTTCATCTCCCTCTCTGGAGGAGGAAATTAGCTGTGCTTTGTTCCCCTCCCACCACATTTGGATGTAATATAAAAGTTTAGAAGTCTATGGCTGATGTTGCTGCTCATTATGCTACTGTTCCAATTAGAGCTTTGTTGTCTTTTGGGCCCTCTCTGCTATTAAAATTGTGCTTATCCTTCATGCTGTGCCTCCCTGTCTCTACCTGGCATCTCCCTTTCCCCTTTCCATGTTACCTTTTTTCCCATTCTCCTCACTTTTGTCTCCTGTTGTCTCAGCTCTGCTGCTTCCTCCTGTGTGTCTTTCTCTCTGCCCCTTTGCCAATTCAAAAGTGTTATTCTATCATTTCAAGTGCTTCCAGCTACCTCTGGGGCTGTCTCCTCCTTTAGCACTGGCTGACCTTTTCTGAAAGCCAGTCTCACCTCTTCAGCATCCAACTTCAGAGGCTAAAGAGACAGGCAGGCTGTGGCACGTGATGGTCAGCTCTGACAGAAGTGTCTGCGTGTGTTTTGGAAGGGGAGGAGGGAAAGATAGGATGGGGTTGAGGTAGCTGAGAGTGATAAAGCTGTCACAAACCTCACCTCTGAAAGCTGCAAAAATATTGAAATATCCTGGAGAGGAATAAACCCCCACCCTTGAATTCCTCCCTTTGTCCAACCTGTGGTTTCACAGCATTTCTGCTCGCCACGTTGTCATGGCACAGATGCTTTGTGCAGCCTTTTTGTTCTTGTTTCAGCTGGCAGAAATCTGTGCTATCTTAATTATTAACCTGTTATGCTTAAGTTTCATTACCTATATATTTTTTAATGTCTTCTATTGAGGTGACAAATGAAAGTGGTAGTTCTGCCACTACAGCAGTGCTTTAACTTGAGGCTCTGCACTCACTGTGTGCCTGTGGTAATGACTCCCATAAAAGTCCTTTGATTGTTCTCTGATGCAAATTGAGATCAGCAATAATGCACCATTCTCCTTGGAACAATTGTATACTGCTCAACTTCTTTGGACACCTTATTGAAGCGTAAGTCAACAGTGGGATAGGTTAATAAATACTGTGGTAAAAATTTAAACACTTGCAAAAAGCATATATCCCTCTGTGCTGCTGCTTATTCTTCCCCGTGGATAACTTGGTTTCATCATAACCCCTTTTTGGGGGAATTGGGGGGACACAAAGTGGGATGTGCTGGTGGTGGGGTAAGAAGGGCTCAAACCACAACATCCAGCTCCTATCACAATTTGTAAGTCATTCTTGCTTGAGTCAGAGCTTGATCTCTGTGCACTTAGAGTTTCCAGCTTATTTGTGCACCCACCAGCTACAACAATCAAATTTCAGGGAAAATAAGGTTACTAGAAGGTGTATCTCCTTTTCCAACTCTTACATGTCTGATGGGAGGAATGTTGGTAGAGATGATGTAAGGGAGGATATAAGGTTGTGTTCTCTGATTTTTGCAGACCTGCAGAACTCCATGAACCCCATGCCTGCTTCCTGACTGAGTTACACCACTTCACTATTACAGTAGAGTTGGGAGAATTAATTCAGTCATGTTTAAAGTGCAAATGCAAAGTAATAATTATCCTCTTATACCCCTTGTTTGTATATCTGCTTCCATGTGAAAATGCCCTCAGACTGAGGAAACTCATGAGTGAGCAATAAAAAAACCCAATCAGGAACAGAGACTTGACAGCCCAACTTGTGCAGTCACCCTCTGTCTTGCTCACCCTCACATGTTCAGTAACCACCCAAGGCCATTTGTCTGGCTTTGGGCTGGGGCAGGACTCCCCAGCTCCTGTGTAGCTCTTCTTTGTTTGCTCAGTTCTTTGTTTGCAGAGCTCCTGAGTGCTCAGTAGAACCCAGCTATAGCCACAGATTGTTGGGGGGAAAAAAACCCCCTTATTTCATCCTTTTTATGAATGCTCTAAATAAAACTATTGAAGCAAAACAATGCAGTCAGATAAACAAAGAAATGCAGGCAATGTAAGCAAAAGCCTCTTCAGCAGGTCTCAAGTCAGCCAGTCTTCCTCTCTTTTGTATGTTTTAGCCAACAGCCCATTGAACTAACAATGAGGGAAAAGGGAACAAAGATTTAATGCTACTTGTCATTGCTCTTTTAAAGATATTAATACCAGTATAAAAAGTGGGATTTAAAGGAACTAAAACAAGGGTGTCATGCTGGACCTGCTGGTTTCCTGGACTGTTCCCTGAAGAGGAATTATGGAATAGGGTGTTGGGTCATCTGTGATCACGGGCTGTTCCAGAGGGATTAAACTGCTTTAAAAAACTCCTATATTTTGCTGCAGTCTTAATATACTGTCCCTCCCACGGCACCCCACTGCTGTGTACATAGATATACAAGATGATGTGGCTGAAGAACAACCTGGTGAGAAGGAGAAGGTAGTTTAAGTTTTCTGACTTTGCCCTGCAGCCACACCAGTAGCGACAGTGGAGGTGAGGGTGACTGGAAGCAGAAGAGACTGTCAGTGGAAGGGTGTTCAAGCCACAGCTGCCACCAGAAAACATCTGCTCAAACTGCAACCTCACAAAACAGTTTCAGGGCACAATCACACCCCCAGTAGCAAAACAATACTTTTACAGAAGAACAAGGGAGAAACCCCTCACTGTCTGATATCCCTTTGATAGTTTGATCACCAGCCCACGTGCCATGGGTTGCATGAAGACAAGGTAAAATCGGAGTTAGAGGGGAAAAGCATGTGTTATCTTTTTAATACATGTAATACTGTAGCATGTTAGCAATATATTTTAGGTGATCTGCTTGAATAAAGTAACAGAGGACATAATTCTGCAAACCATTGCTCTGTAAGGGCGGTTCTTGGAATGTGAATAAGGGAAGAGTGGAAGTCTGAGCCCAGGGACTAAACCATTGATAAAACACACAAGACTTAGAGGTCCTAAATATTGGTCCTTTTTCCCAGTGAAGTTAGTGGGAACAGTTAGGCCTTTTCTGAGCATTTTTTATCCCCGTGACAGGGCAGTCAGCATTTCTTGTTCAGGTTGGGCAACAGACATGAGTCTGTAACTGTGTTTCCCCATGGAAATCACTGTGTAAGTGGATCTGATGCATAAAACATCCTAAAGAGCAGGTTGCTGTGGCTACACAGCGAATGCAATCAATAATTGATATTTTAAACATATATCTGTTGTCATATGTGGCCCCTCAGAAGCTTAGTCTGTGTGGTTGAGCATTGACACTGTCTGGAACTATGTTCCTTTGGAGGATGAACTTTTACCAAGAGGACAAATCCATAGTCCATGTCAGTGCTGTGCAGGGAATGTGCTGCAGTCACCCTAAATCATCAGCTGGATAACATATGCCTTTAAATTTCTTTACTATTTAAGAACCTACCTCAGGATTTTTTGAGGTGATAAGTAGGTGATAAAATCATAAGTAAGGCTGGCTTTGGATGCTGTCTGGCACATGGAGAACAGGATTTTGTCAGCAAGCACCTGAGCAGTGGCTGTATTTGAGGGAGACAGCTTCTGAAGGGCTACAGGGCCACCACAGACCTGGCATTGAGGGTTGTGTGGCTGTAAATGGTGACAGCAGACACAGGGCCTGTGCCTTGGAGGAATAAATGTCATGTACAGGTGAGGCTTGAGCTTCATTTGAGGACCCTCTGGAACAGAACCATGGAAAGAAGGAAGGGACCATCAGCTTCCTGCCTTTGCAGCAGAGATGTTCCTGGGGATAATCTGAGTGTGTGGCATCACACAGAGATTGGCAAAGGGGATGTTACTCCCTAAAATAGCTTGTCTTGACATTATATACAGCAAAGGCCAACTCTGTATTACTGCACAACAAATGCATTTGAATAACTGATTAATGTTGCTGTAACATTCAGCTTCTGTTCTAAATTACATTAGAAACTGAGGATTTAGGGAACTTGATCTTTTAGGGTAGGTCTAAATATCCTTTTTCTTCTGTCTCTTTGTTAAATAAATAGAATCTTTCCTCCAAATCAATCTTTTTTTTTTTTTTTCCTGTTGGCTGAACAACAGAAGTGGTGAGAAGGGTTGGGGCTGGGGAATTGGGCTCCTTTGGAGGGGTAGTTTTGCAGCAGGTCAAGGGGTACAAGAAAAACCTCTGGCAAATTGCTGACATGGGAGAACTCCTGGGGGTTGCCCATCTGGCCATGGAGCCCATGTTCCTGCACCTGCCACAACAAGGAACATGCTGGGGTGGAGACAGGAGGAAGAGAAGGAAATACAGTTGGCAAAACATCCAACACATCAGGAAGAGCAACTCCCATGCTGCGTGTGCTGTGCAAGTGTTGGCACTGGCCTGGAAATCAGGGAAGCACAAGGGCTTCCCTGGAGGACTCCAGTGCTTTGCTTCACTCTAAATTTGGCCCATTGTTATCCCCCATCTCACTTGCAGAAATTATCTGTTGCTTTTTGTGTCCCTTCTCATTTAGGGTGATGCCATATCTGATGTGTCTGGGATGGGCCCATATTGTTGTTTCCTTGCTAAATCCTTGACCAGCTCCATGAGAATCATTTACCTTCCCCTCCTCCCCCTGGTTTATGACTCTTTCTGTGAATAGAGGAAAGTTTCCTAATTGCAGCACTGACTTCATGTGAGCCCAAAGTAGAGCCCTGTGTGCCAGGACATGTAACCTGCTGGTTACAGAATTCAATTGAAAATATTCTTGGCTAATCATTAATTCATCTGCTTGCAATTAATTCATTTTTATTTCACCATTTACTTAATGAGGATAAGAGGGAGCATCAAATCTGAAGACTGATAATTTTTTAAGAGCAAGCATATGATGATATTTAATTAATTACAATGACAACAATAACTTTCATTTTCCAGGTATTCCCCAAAGAGAGCTGTATTTTAATTATAGTTGCCACAAGGACAAATTAAACCTCTTGGATTCAAGCTTTGGTTTATGGCACTCACATCACCAGAGTATGCATAAAGCTGTCCCCATGTAAATACAATCTGAAATTTTTGGAAGCTCTTACAAATGGCAGAGATGAAGAGAAGATAAATATTGCTGATGATATTTGGTGTGACATTGGTAATTCTCAGGGGGACTGCACAGTGTAGTGTGCCAGTGTAGATGTTCTTTGCTTTTATGAAGGTGACAGACTTGACCTGTCATGTACTAGTTACACCCTGGACAGACTAGAAATGTCACAAACTGCTAACAGTGACTCCATGAGATAGAAAAGCTTCTCTTTTGAAAGCTGAGGCTCTTAAAAAGGTGGGGAGCAACTCTCCAACTCTAAGTTGAATTTTTTACTCTATCCTCCCCTATATATTCTGGTATAGATACCAGAAATTACTGGAGGCAGAAAAAGGGATTTTAGCAGGGTTACAAGTGCTACATTAAACAAACCAGTGGCAGTCAATAGATCTTATTACTGTTTTAAAGGCTTTGTGGTGTATGAGAAGGACTGGGAGACCTGTAGAAGAATTTCTCCTGCATAAAGAAAATGCAAATATTAGGAAAGTTGTGACTGATTTTGTACCAGTTTGTCCTGGTGAGCATTTACCATAAGAAGGTTACAGTCACCACAGCTCAGCTTTGCACTGGGCTTCCCCAGCTTAAGCTTGAGCTGGCACATAACTGGAAGGAATTGGTTACTACAAAGGTGTTTATGCAGTGTTTCACCCTAGATAAAGCTGTGTGTGAGATATGAATGTGCCACTTGGTATCCATGAGATACTGGTCCAAGATTTGAATGTGGTTCAGTTCTGCCTGTTGAGGACCCAGGCCCAGCCTGGTGAGCTCAGCTGTGTGTTGAGCTCCCAGTTTGTCTTAGTCCCACTTGGATGTTGGATCCTGGTGTTCTACAACAGCTAAAAGCAAATTTTGTTCTTGGAGTTGGTGTTGTACCATTAAAGTGTCTTTGTGACCCTACAACTTCGTTTTGCTCTTGGCTGAGGAATAGCCACCCTATCTATGTTAAAGCTGCAGGACTTTTTTTCAAGATGGAAGGAATTTGTCTATAAAACATATTGTCAAGATTCATGATGAATTAATAGCTTTTAATTGTCTTTTCCCACCTGTTTTTATGGATGATCTAAGACTAGTGGTGAAAATGAAAGAAATGTGTGACAGTTCAGGAACAGTTCAGACAATACCCTCAGACACATGAGGTGGCTCTTGGTGACTGTTCTGTGCAGGGCCAGGAGTTGGACTTGATGATCCTTGTGGGTCTTTCCAACTCAGCATATTCTGTGATTCTGTGGCTTCATGAAGGTGAATCTTTCTTTAAAACTTTTTCAGCAAACGGACAAGTAAAACAAATTCACTCTTAACTTCAGCCTGAAGAAGACTTGTACAGTTTTTCATGTTGTCAGCACTTGGATTTGCTGCTGTTTTGTGCGGCTGTTCATTTTCAGGGGAAATTCAGCTCCGAGCTCGACTTGCCCACCCCAAACACACAACTGTCAGTCCATATCTGAAACCCTTGTGGGACACAGATGATTAATGCAGGAATCATGTGTTCTGTAGGTCTGAGCAGTGTAAAACATCACTGTGCCCAAACACCACCACACAGCTGAGTGACTCAACAGACACAACCTGAGTACAGTGTTCCTGCTCTGCAGCCTCCGCTCGGGAGCTCCAGAGCTGATCCCTGCCCTGTTCTTTGTGTGGATATTTGCCTATGATAACATTGTCTAGCAAAGAAAAGCCATTAGACTGGCCCTTAGAAAATTTTAGTCAGATTGTTTTGATCTTGAAGTCAAATAGACTTGGATCAGACCCTTCCGGGGTTGGCTTTGGCGCAGTTGGATTTATCACAATGGAGCTGCTTTATTTAACAGCATCACCTCCAGTCTTCAAAGTCAACAACTGCTGCACTCGATGCCAGTGCTGGTAATTGATGTCTGAAATATTAGCTGGCCACAGAGGTATGTGTTTACTAAAATATAGTTCAAGTTTGCCCTTGCTTGTTTATACTTCCAGGGGCTTTTCACTTCCTTATCGCCTGATCTCATTTTTTTGCTGGACTGTTCAGCAAGCTCCAGCAATACACTAAGTCTTGAGCAATAATTAATCTGGTTTATCTCTTGGAGTAAAAGCTGCCACTTCAGACTAGTGCCAATCTAAAGTCTTTGGCTGCTGGGCCCTCCCACTGTGTCACTTCATAGTTGTAGGACTTCAACCTCTGTTCAATTGTGTCTTATTTTCCTCCACAGATTAGGTAGTTTTTGGTCTTGTCTTAGGTTGTGGTTGTTTTTGTGATTTTATCTTTTTTTGTTTGTTTTGTGCTTTTTTTGTTTTTTTTTTTTTTTTTTTTCATGAGTCCAAAATGATGGCAGCTGTTTCTGGCTGTCATTTCTAGGAAGAAAGAATGTAACTGTCTCTGTAGGGACAGAGCAACGCTTTAAGCAAGCAGTAATGGATGTAGGAACATTAAAAATGTTCAGGAAAGCTTAAGAGAGCCCTGGATAGAAGGGTTTTCATGGGAACCTGCTTTACCTTGTCTCCTGCAATGCTGGTAGACCCTGGAGGAGAAATGAGGTGTCCGAAGAGAGCAGGTGCCAGGTTGCCTTGGGAAAGGTGCTAAAAATTACCAGGAAGCAGTTTAGAGATTTGTCCAGCATCAGTTAAAACTTAAGGGTGCTTCTGCCTGTAGTTGGTGGAGGATATTGGAAATACCCAAAGACTGGGTGTTATCCAGTATTTGCTGACAACTCTGCCATTTGGACAATACTTTTTCTGCTTGAAAGTGGCATCAACTGGAATTATTTCAAGTCACTCTTATTAAAATGCCAACTAACCCTTATTAAAATGCCAACTAACCTTTACCTTCCCTCACCTGCTGACTTGACCATGAAAAAACCCAGGCTCTGTTTGCTCTGGGTTGCTCCTGATCTGATGCTGCTCCCACTGATGTTGCTGAAGGCCCTCAGTGGTTGCTGTGAGAAGCAGAGCAGGGAGCCCTGGATGCTTTCTGGAGAACCAGGATATTTCTGTAGGCTCCTCTTGGATTCTTATACCTTAAATGAAGCTCCAAAGAAAGAATGTTCTGGGAAAATAAGTGTGTAATGGCTATTAAAGCTGCCTGTGAGGTGCTATAGGACCTTTATCACTTTTTTAGGGATAAAAGTAGCATTTTAGAAGCAGAGAAGCCATGAAGTGCAGTCTGTTAATGCCACTCTGCTGCTTTGTAGCACCCAGCCCATTAGAACTGCAGGTAAACTATGCAGAATCTTGATTTCCATTCTTTTTTTCTTGCCTTTTCAATAGACACTCAAAGAAAAGACTCCAGCATCCACTCAAAGGAAATGTAGAGTCATTAGTGCTGGCTCAGCTTTTGGCACTTTGTGGAAGGTACCTGCTGGTCTCCAGGGGAGTGACAAGCTGTTTGCATTCCCTGATTTACAGGAGGGATGAAATATGTGCACCCTGCTTTGTGTTGGTAGTGGGGAATCTGCAATTTAAGCCTTGAGTCTTTGCTCTGTCAAAATTTTTTGGGGGATGAAAACCCCCATGTAAAGATTTTGGGATCATAGTCCAGCTATTGTGGTCTCAAGAGCAGGTAACTTGCTTTCTCATGGCGACAACATTTCTGTAGTAAATGCTGAGGTAATTTGGAGATAATGAGGAAAGGAGGAAGCCTCAGTTATTATGAACATGTCAGGGTTGGTTATTTAGCTTTTCTTGCTGAATTCCACATGTGACAAGCGGCGTCACGACGTGTCAGGTCAGGCTGCATCAATCATGTCACCCCACATCACATCACGGGTGTAGGATGGTGGAAACCACTCATGGGTCACAGAGGAGAATGAGGAAACAGTTTTGTGTAGCTTGGAGGGGGGGAAAGATTGGGGAAATAGGGGAAACTTGAGCAAAGCACAGGATTTTCTCCCCTGAACAGATGGCTCAGCCCACCCACAGCAGGTGAAGTCACACAGGGCTGGGGGTTCAAATCCCATCAGGTGGATTTTGTCATAATGCTGGGAGAACCTGAGATGCAAAACCATGCAGCTGCAGGAGGGAAAGGCTTTCGACTGAGAGCTGGAAAAACTTTTTGACAAAATTCTCCAGTTTCTGTGTGGAAAAACTGATTTGTGCTTTTTCAGAATTTGCTGAATTGGAGGGGGTAGAAAGCAAAGAGAATTCTTTCAAAATACTCTTCATTTTGCCCAAAGCTTTTTCCAACATATACAATAATAAATTAAACAAATTAACTTCAGCATCTATATTTTATCTTGGGGAAGTTTTTATCCTTAGAACTTTAATATTAATTTCCTCTAGTAGAGGCAAAAGTATGGAAGTTGCCCGTTTGTAAACAGGAATTGTCACCCTCCATAAAGCTCTGTTTTTCGAGACAAGCTCATCAGTGGGAATATCTTGACTTCTGTTGTTTTCTGAGAAAATTTATAATGCAGCAAATGGATGCTCCAGGGTCATTTAAGGCTCAGCTCTGCAACAGAAAAGCCAAGTGTAACATCCAGCAAACGTTTGTTTTTTCCCTGCTGGTATCTGGGTCACAGAATCAAAACAGATTTCAGCAGATTTTGGCTTTATCTTTTCTTTTTTTCCTGCTTGTCCTTCCCCCCCCCCCCCCCAAGATTTTGCTTTTGTCCTTTTTAAGAGCAGATCTGGATGGGTGTTTAAAACCATGGAAAACAAAGCTGGGATGAAGCTTTGTTAGGCCTCAATTAAAGCTAACTAAGCTTTCTGGGCTTTCCAAACATTTTCACAGCAGAATCAAGGTAAAAGGGCCACCTCCATATTTTTCATAAAATAAAGTTGATTTCTTAGTCAAATATTTGATTTAGTATTTACCCTTCCCCCTCCCCCTTTTTACAAGTTTAAAGCAAAGTATTTGAAATGGAGCGTTTAAAATTCCCACAGTTAGCCTAACCTTTTCTTTTCACTGAAAATTTGTGTTAATTCCTGCTTTTTCCTCTGGAAAATATTTTAATGGTATCACCTGTGATCTTTTTCTAAGACTTCCTAGCAATGCCAACAGCTACTCCAGTTTGCAAGGCAGTACTTCTGTATTTTCATGCATCCTTCAAGCTTTGGAGGTTATTGGACCTTTATGGATCCTTCCAGGCTCTCTTGTGGTTCTTGCCAAATATGGTGGAAAATAAATGTGTGAATACCAGAATTATTTCAGCAGTTTTTGCTCCATCCAAAGAGGCAAAAAAGCAACCAAAAAACCACCTGTCATTTCCTTCTCAAGCTACTGCAACCTTGAGTGGATTGGGCAGAGTAAGAACCCAAGAGAAGTTGTTGGCTCAGAGGTTGCAGTTGGCACAAAGTGGAATTTCTTTTAGAAAGGCTTCTTAAATTCCATTATTGGAGCACTGGAATTAAATCCAGTAAGTGCTTAGTATGTCAGCTGGGTGTGTAACTCCCAGAATGAAGAATACATTGGATGTCTGGGGAGTTGGTGCTGCCCAATGGCCTCGGGAATGGACAGATGGGAAAAGGGAGTAGTTTAACTCTGGGACTGTCAAGATCGTGCAGACAAGCACTTCATGCCAACATGTGTTCAGGCAGGAAGCCTGGAAGATCTAGCAGGGCTCAATATTGAAATTCTTGTTTCACTTGTCTCTTCTCCCAATCTGTAGTATAAATGTGTACCTTAAGTGTGCAGTGCAGCTGAACCTGACGGATCTTGTCGAGGCTCAGTTTGTCATAATAAATGCTATTTCCTCGAGTTAGAATGAGTTGGCTCTTGAAAGAAAGGGAAATGAAGGAATAAGTGAGCAATTCTTTCTGTCCTTCCTATTATTTGGTCTTTCTGCTCATGTAATTATGGCAAGAGTTTTTGGAGCTCACTTTGCAACCTGGCCCAACTCTTCATGTTTGTTTTTCAAAGTAATAATTGTGTGGGATTTTTTTTTTGTTTGTTTCCCCATGAGTTCAGCTACTTCAGTCTCAACTCTGCCTTTTCTTTTGACCTTCCATTGAAGGTTTCCCTGTTCCTTTTCTCCCCTTGTGACCTGACTCCATTAGAAGATAAAGGGGGAGCTCTTCCTCAGTTGTAAGTTGGGCTTCACTTGTGCAATGTCAGCTGGCACAGATCTGACTTCTGAATCTTGCCTGGAACAAGATCTGTCCAAAACCAGAGTTCTACAGAGATGAGATCATCCCTGAGCTTCCCCAGCTGAAATGAGAACTGACTCTAACTTTCAATTATGATTAGAGGTGAACTGCAGGAGAAAAGACTCAGAACAAGCTTGTTATGGGCCAGACATTTGCCAATCACACTTGGAGCCTGATTTTCAGTGTCTATATAATATCTCTTGGAATGTCACATAACTCAAACCAGCATGTCTTATTTCATTGAGTTTTAAATGATTCCTGATATTAAAAACTATATCTAGTCATCTCTATATGGGAAGTTTTTCTCAATTTACTCCTTCTAGAACAAAGAATATCCCCTGAAGTAGATAGTAATTGTAAAAATATTGATATAACAGAGGAAACTTGAAAGACTGCTGTGGGTAAGTGGGGTGGTGAAGAGCAACCAGCCAAGGAAGGTGTGTGACAAAGTACTTAATGTGAATCCACAATACTATTGCAAATATATTTTAATGAGATGTTCCAAAGGTGTTGTCCAGAGCCTAATTGATCATGTTAT
This sequence comes from Chiroxiphia lanceolata, assembly GCF_009829145.1. Classification (NCBI taxonomy): domain Eukaryota; kingdom Metazoa; phylum Chordata; class Aves; order Passeriformes; family Pipridae; genus Chiroxiphia; species Chiroxiphia lanceolata. The sequence goes on along the minus strand of NC_045653.1, from coordinate 5,890,964 downwards.
GAAAATGATTCTGAGATGTGATGGAATAAGTGGAGTAACTAGGAAGTGCTTTTGAATGATGTGTCCCCATACAGGATGTGTCTGCACAAGCATGTTTGGAGTTACCTTGAGTCTCTCAGAGTAACTGTAGGATTCAATATTCTCACTGATGCCCATCCCCTATTCATGAAACTTACTTTAACTCTTCAACTCTAAGTGAATAACAGTGGTGTTTGGGGTTTAGTTTTGTTTAGGTGTTTTTGGTGTGGTTTTGGTAGGGGTTTTTTTCCTGTTTCCAGAAAGTATTACCATTGCAGACAAGTTTAGGGGATGTTAAATCTTGGCTTGCTAACAGGAGGCTCAAAGATACTGCAATCTGGTCTCAATATAATGAGCCCTTTTGTTATATTTAAATACTATCATACTATCCTATATCCAGCAAAGCACTGGGATGTTTTATATTAACAATGCACCAGCACTAAAACCTCAGACAACTCTAAAAAGGCACTAATTATTATTATTAGTGTTTTACACTAACAATAAATGTCAAATGGAACCCTGCAAACAAATAACTACCTGTCACAAAGTGAATGAAAAGCAATCTTAGGAAAGTGAATTAAAACCCAAACAACAGAAAACTCACCAGGCAGGGGCTGTGCTGGGGGGTTGGTGCAGCTCCTGTGTGAGAACAGAAACAGCAGCACGTTCTTGACTGTGAGAACTGTCTCCATTGTGTGGAGAACCTGGTTGGTGGGAGGTGGATGAGCTCAGATCAGCTGTAGGGGACACTCATGGTAAATGGAAATTAAACACCAGCGAGGGTTTAGGAGTTTTATGTATTGTACTGGTTGGAGTTCTATCAGTGGCAATATTAAAGCTTGGACAGTAGATTGTGTTTATTGGGGACATATTTCTCTTAAATTTCTGCAAGGTACTTGGAGCGTGTCTCCCAAAGACTTATTTTTATAAATCATACGTTTTATTTTTCAATCTTCATGTATCTTTGATATCTGATTGACGTTTTCAGGCCGCTCTAATCCTCTCTACTGAAGGAAGCTCTCGCAGTGGCAGCTCCTGCAATCAGCCTCACAGAGCTCTCCTCGCTCCGTTTTTGTGATGGGGATGAGCTTTATGACTGAAAAGCTGAAAGAACTGGGATCTGATGAGTGGCAGGACAGGCTTTCACAGTCAGTTTTTTCTCTGATTTGTGGCCCCTGAGTCTGCTCTCACACCAGTTTAACAGTCCCACAGACTCAGCTCAGTTGAAGGAATATAAGGAAGGAACAAAAAAAGGTGAGAACTGCCCACCCCAAAGCCTTGATTGAGTTTGCAATGCCAGGCAATAGTGGGAGCTTGGACACAGGTAACACAGGTTATCTGAACAGGGAGAGAAAAGGAAGGGTTCCAAAGGCAATGGCTTTCAGAACCAGGAATCTTAGAGAATTCCAAGCCTCTGCTCAGATGGGCTGAGAAGCTGAAATACCTTCAATTAGAAATTAATTTGATTGAAACGGGTAGTTAGTGCTCAGTAGATTGTCCTGTGTTGTGGGTGACAGTCCAGATCAGCTCCAGTCATATTTCAGTGTGGTTTTCTACCTCAAACTTTCCTTCTGGTTTCAAAAAAGTAAAGCCAAAATACCCCCCAGGCTCACAGTTGTCATAAGATGATGCTGAGTTTTAACAGAACTGCTTTGTCTAGTCACCTGTTTCCTACCTGTGTGAAGTACAGGACCCAACACAGGTGAGCATTTCTCTTCTATGTCCTCTTCAGATTGAATCTTTTTTCTCTTAAACTTTGCATACTGGAAACAAGTATATTAGAAAAATAACTAAATCCATTCACAATGGGCTCATGACTGCAGAGCTGTGTTGTGATTCATCTTTAGTACTTGCCAAGTCATTCTTGGTAGGCTTGGCTGTGAGTAATGGAGACATCTCCAGTTCTCTAAGAATGAAAGTGGATTGCTGTAGTCAGATTTAAAGAAAAAATCAACAAAATTTGTCTTATTTGTTTTTACCATTTAATTATTACATGGTATGCACAATGATTTCCAGTGTGGTGAGCTTTCAGTGAGACACATTGTCATGCACAAGTGTGGTAGCTTTCCAGCAACTCCAGCTTTATTTTCCCCTGACCTTACTGAAACACTGCCTGACTCAGAGCCATCAGGCAGGACCCCTTTTGGACAGTATTCAGATTCTCCTGTTGCAATATGTGTTGAAGTTTGAGATCATGATGAGGAAGAAATGAGGCTTACACTGATGCATTGCCTAGAAAATTTCAGTTAAACTCAGACTAACCCCTGTAAAGACTTTCTGAAACTTAAAATATCACTGCTGCAAAACTCAGGCTGCTGTGATCTGAATTTCCTCATGAAGGGCTTGTAACTTCAGCCAGAGAGTGCAGGTGATAACAGTTTTCAGTGGGTTTTGATAACTAGTTTTAGACCAAGACCAAATTTCCATCTTTAAATCAGAAGATGCAAATCCAGAGCTGAATTATTCTAAGTTTAACAAAGCTCAGGTACTTGTTGTCTATTCCAGAGGACAGATAAGACAATTCTGTGGGTGTCTCTCCATTGATACAGACTGAAATCTGGAGAGGGCTGTGGTGTAAGACTTCAATTGATCCTCATCTGAGGGTAAAGATGAAGTAAGAGGGAATACATGTGACAACAAGAAATATAGAGAAAAATTTATAAGAACAGTCTTGAAAATAATAGAAGACTGCCCAGAGAGAGATCCTCAATGTAATGTGGGGATAGAACTCCTTTTACTGGATATATACCTGGATAGAGGACTCAATTCACAAAGGGAAAACTGAGTTTGCTTTCTGCAGAGGGAAAGTGAACCTCTCTAGCCATGATCAAAGTGAGGGTGAGGATCTGCACATCCAGGGGACCCACAGAAAGGAGCAGGATCATGCAGTGCAGGGGTGGATCAGGACAGGAATCCAGAGCAGGTCCTTGCTGTGGGGTTTTGCCCGGAGATGCTGAGTACAGAACACCCACAGCATCACTTCTGCAGCTTGGGGAACAACTGATTCCAGTTCAGAACACAAGGATACTGCACCAGTACATCCCTGTGTCTCTGTACCCTCCTCTGAAGCAGAGCTTGGGGCACTGACAGGTGGCAAGATGAACGTAAACACTTGCAAAGGAAGGTTAGTGAGTCCCGTTGCACTGGAAAAGGTTTGTGTTCCCATTAAGCACTAAATCCACCTCTTGGAAGGCTCTTGCTCTGCAGACTGAGCAGAGTTGGAGATAGACTCCTGCAGAGGATTCTTTCTGACACAGAACTCTTTCAAAATTTCCCACCAGGCGTCAGCAGCTCTTTAAGCCGTGCTGTCTATTTTGAGTTTTATTTAGATTAACAAATTCCACACCCTCGCATACAAAAGCAGAATACAGTGAAAACACAAGCTGCCCTAACAGAGCAATATCCAACAAACATTATGCTACTCAGAAATATTTGCTGTACAATCCTCCCCACAAAAGGGACTCGTTCAGCCAAAAGATGTCAGATAGCATCTTGCTAAAAGCAATGGTGCCAGTGGAGTTTGCTTCCAAGTTCATGCAGCTGATTTTTATTTTTTTTTCCCCTCTGTTTGCTTTATGCTGAGAAAACCAGCCATTTATTTTTATGAATGTCTGAACTTGGAGAAATGAGAAATGGACTTTGCACAGGACTGTATCTGCTGAGAGAAGGGACTCTGAAAACAGGAATGTGCAGTAGAACCTGCTGCTCTATTTAACAGATATTTTCTATTCCACAGGTTGGTTTATAAATAGGTGTTGCTGCACTGGCTCATTTTTACCCTTTAGACATCCAAGAAATAACAGTAAAATTCTCAAAGATATGCTGTGTGGCAGTGGTTTATTTCTGGGAAATCAGGGAAATTTATGTACTGAAATTCCAATGATTTTTTTGTGTAGCCTGTGAGGAGATGCTCGATATGAGAAGACAAATACACTTTTCCCTATTTTAATAGTAGGTCTTCTATACAAGTCAGAATTTATGTGATTTGGGTGAATTGATTTTATTTTGCAATAAAATTTGGCTATGAATGGAGAGAAAAGGAAGAAATGAAGGACTTGTGTGCTTTTTACTACCTTTAGATTCATCAATTTTGCTCTTAGTACTAGGGCTAAACTTTTACTAATGATGGGGGGAAGTAATCCCTCCAGTGAACTTACCTGTATGAAAAGTCAATGCTATTTCTTTGATTTATAGAGAAATATTTGTCTAAGATGCTGCCATGCAGTTTTTTAAACAGGCAGGAAACAAAGGCAAATGTAAAGTCAACCATTTAAATCCATTTATCAAAATACTCATTGTTCCCATCTGGAGATAGATGACATAATAAACATTGAATAAAGGAATGGCCACTAGATCCAAACCATTTTATTAAAGGCAAGATTTTTATTTTATAAAAGTGATGGTCTTCCAGCTCTTGCCAACTTGCTTAATAATTAAACCAGGTGCCCCTACGTCTGCTGACCACAACAGGCTTCTGTAAAGGTGTTTATTGGTCAGAAATGTGATTTTGGATGATATGCCTGTGTCTTGTGTCTTATGTCTTACACTGTCAAGCAGTGTTTTGCAGAAATTGCATTGAAATTTGTTTTTCCAGGGATGTTTTGTTTAAGAGGTGATTTAAAGAGCACTGTCCTTGGAGGACCAAAAACTCCCTGCTATTTGTGGAACTGCAGCACCACTAATTTGCTTGAGGTGGTGGGAAAAGCAGTCAAATTAATTCTTGCTATAGTTTGTAAGGAAGAATCTCGTTGTAACCTTGAATGTGATTTTCATAAATATCTGTAGGTAATGACCTGGCACAGCCAGCAGAGTCACTTCTCAAACTCTGCGATCTGATCTATTGATTTGGAAGGAAAGGGGAAAACAAACTGTGATGAAAGTTAGTTTTGCTGTGAATCTGGGAGCATTCCCCCTCCCACACAACAAGAAAAATGCATTAGAGGCTTTTTTTCTCCACAAGGAGATCCCAACCCATGGGTGGCAACCAGGGTGTTGGGTAGAGGTGGGCTGGGCATGGACCATGTGTGGGTGTCAGAAGTCCAGTGGATTCTCACTGTGAATTGTGGAATAAAGCTGTTCTTAGAGCCTGTATTGCTGTTTCTTGGTTTCTGCTGTCGTGTAGCCAAGTTGCAGTGTCTGTGTCTTGGAGCTGTTGGTGGGATATTAATCTAGTGGAAGATTATCTCAAGCTCAGAAATAACCACTGTTCCCAAGATGCTGATGCACCAACCTGGCAACACTTTCCTCTTCATCTGGAGCTCTGGAGAGACAGCCAAACTCTATTCCTGCAGAAATACCACTGATTTTATGTTTGCTTATACACAGTGCTGTAATCCCTTTGGGAGTCACAAAATGGTTTGGGTTGGAAGGGATGTTAAAGCTCATCCAATTCCACCCCCTGCCATGGGCAGGGACACCTTCCCCTAGCCCAGGTTGCTCCAAGCCCTGTCCAACCTGGCCTTGGACACTTCCAGGGTTGGGACAGCCACAGCTTCTCTGGGCAACCTGTGCCAGGTCCTCCCCACCCTCACAGGGAAGAATCTCCATCCAAAGCAAGAGCTGGGTCTCCCCAGTGAGCATTTTCACCTTGGGCACTTTGAGCTTTTGTCACTATGTGTTTCTAGTGAGCTTAAGAGCTGATCCTCTGTCCCCTCTTCCTCTTCCCAGCTTTCACCAGTAGAATCAGACCTTGAATTAAGCTGGTTCTGGTTTTTCCTGGTTTAAACCCCACTGTTTTGGGGCAATCTGTTACCAGAGCTGTTGATTTTGATTTGTATATCCAGTGTTGGGCCAGTAGCCACAGGGTATGACACAGCCACTTCCAGGAGATATTACTGGTGGTGCTGCTGGAGGATTGTTTCAGATCAGCTCCAAGCTCCTAAAAGTACAGTAAAATGTTATTTCCCACTTGTAAACAAAATGGTGACTAATTACTGCAGTCAGCAAAATGGATGGTTTGCTTGTTGTAAAGTCTGAGCAGAGCTCTGACTCCACGAGTGTCTGAGTGCTGTAAGTCACCTTTTCCTTGCTGTTTTAAGGCCAAATACTCCACAGGCAGATTGGAGAGGAGCAATGATGGGTTTGGCTGTCTCTAAGTGTCTTTTTCTTGTCCTTGAAAATAAAGTTATTTAATGCAGCCTCATTTAAAAAGTCTATGGGACAGTTACTGGAGACTGGCTACTGCCATGGAACTTGGATCCATAATGAGAGCCAAGCAACTCCAAAGTTAATTAGTGCTTCAGTCTAAAGATTTATTGTAGCTCATTATAGATACTCAAGCTGTTTGTGAGATGCAGGGAGCAGATTTGGTTGGAATACAGCATTCCTCTCCTTGGCATTTTTGAAGCCATGAAGGATTTGGGGGTTTTTAAATATCAATGAGTATTTCTAGAAGGTTATGAAGTACTTGTGATTTGAGAGTTTTAATATAACTTTTTATGGGACACACTCTCAAAATATTTTTATTAAAAAAATTCAAGATTTGATTTTTAAGGGTGGGGAAGAACTCTGTCAAGAGGGAGGTTAGAAGGCCTTTTGTGTCTTGCATTTTTCTGCCCTACATGTCATGCAGGAGGATCAGCAGTAGTGCAGAGCAGGTGTATAAATGCCACTGGAACAAGTTGCTTACATTGATAAAAAGGGTATCAACTGCCAAAGACAGGGGGCAACTGGAGAAAAAACATCCCAAGTAAAGGCTCCAAGGAGCAGAAGGAAGCTGATTAATCTTCTGCTGTCTTACAACTTCCTGTTAGTAGTTCCTCTTATCAAACATATTTGTAATCCACACCCCCTGTATCTCAGTTGCAGGTAACTTGTACTTTCCAAATGCCACATCCCTTGCTGATGTCCCTTTAAAATCAACTCCATCTGACACTATAATTTATACCCCTGTTTGTCACTGTTTAATTTTCTCTGACACTCCCATTAGTTATACCTGTTCACATCTGTTCTGAATTTATCCCTTTCAATTTAATTTATTATTACTTTCAATGCGTAAAAACCTGAACCAGTAACAAATTGTCCAGGTAATAAGTCCCATAGCCCAGGATTTGTTGATGTTTCCAGCATATATTCCGGGGTGCAGGTGGAGGTAGGAAGGAAGGAGCTGAATACACTGACAACTCAAAGTGCAGGGAAAGGATAGGAACTGGATAATTTTCTGAAGAGACTGGATGGTTTTCTTAAGGGAATGGCAATAATTAATCCATTACACTTGTACAAACTGAAGAGACCTTCAGGAAGAAAGAGATTTACATTGTTCTAGATGGTAAGTCAGTGTGTGATAAGTCCATGTGAGCAGGTTGGGATGCAGCTGGGGAATCCATTGAGTTGGGGGAAAAATTCTGGAAGACAGGTTTTTGTGGGCAAGTAAGAAAAAGCAACAGCAGAACAACTGAGGTGTGTCCCAGGAAGAGAATGAATGTCTCATTTCCCATGAGATGACAAATCTGGACTGAAATCTTGTAAAAATGGGAGGGCAAAAAGCTGAAGGAACAAAATGCTTGTGGTTGTTGATCTCCCACTAGTGGGGGAGAGGGACAGCAAATTGCTCTGGGTTTTTTTGCTCATGATCATTCACAATCCCATTTATTTTGAGATGTGAGATGCAGGACAAGGGAGATGTCCCTGTAGGACAAGAAGAATTTTGGGACTTCCATGTTTAGTTTTGCAGAATAGCTGTATCCTTTTCATGATAATTAATGTCTCTGAGATCCCTTCAGTCACCCAAGTTTAGAACTGTGTCTCAGGGCTCTGCTGGGCAGAACCTGAGCCCAGCACAGGACCACCAGGTGCTCAGGAGTTTCTGGAGCAACAGGTTTGATCTGGAATGTGAAAAGGAAACTTAAGTCTCCTTGGAGAAAGGGCCTCACTGCAGCATCTTGGAGGTCTTTATGTCCTCATTATGGAAGGAGATAGAAGATCCCAGTGCTGGGATTCATGGAAAAATGGGATGGTTGTGTTTGATAGACTGGCTAAGCAGGTTTTGAAGATGCTAAGTCACTATTGGCAAAGCACCTGGTGACTCTGCTTCAGCAGAGTACACTGGATTATTCATTCTGTGGGAAGGGGAAAGTCTCTGCTTTTGAAATTGTGCCTCAGTGAATAATCTGGAACGTTATGAAAACAGTGAATTCATCTGTTCATGAATAGTGGGGATATTTTTGCTTTTGTGCCATACCCATCCACAGCAATATTTTTTGTATTAAATACTATGAATCCACTTCACCTGTCAGCACTATTCAAAACACAAAATGCTGCATGAATAGGAAGGATGTTCTGGGATCTCTCAGATGATTACTGTTGCTAGGAAAACCACTTCCTGATATCTTTGTGCTCAGTGTCTGTGTCTCTCTTTGTGTACAGCCTTCAGTGACAGGCAAATTCGTATCAAGGCACAGGGAAGAAATAGGAAAAGTTTAGAAACGTTTAAAGAACAGTGCTTAGAGTGAAAAGGGGGATGTCATTGCAAATAATAGTTAAGAGTTATGATTTCTTTCCTGTGTGGGATTACTGGTATTAAATTGGAGAGAATTGCAGTGCTGGTTGTGCTGTGACTGGGAATCTGATGCAGACTTGGGGCTGCATTAAAGCTGGAAATTGTTTGGAGCTCCAAAATGCACTTAATGTGGTTTGTATTGTGACAGCAAAGAGGCTTATCCAGAGGGGTCACTAATGCTGACTCCTCATCCTTGCATGGCTGGTTGGGGGGTTTATTTATTTTGATTATATTTTTTAAAGCAAATCTGAGAGGTAAATGTTTATAACATCCAGAAGGCTTGAAGTTTGTATTTTTTTGGTATGCACAGAAGTTACATTGTATCACAGGCAGATAAAAATATTACATGAAATGCTAACAACTATTAGGTAATATGAAGAACTACTATTCTTAAAGTCATGGTGAGACCAGAACTTCAGACTTAAATAACAGAAGGCCCTGTGACTTGTGGGTTATTTTCCAGGATAGTGATGCTTTGGTAATTTCAGGCCCACCCTTGAAATTGTGCTCTTGTATTATGGATCCTAAATTAAGGGCTGGTATTACTCTTGTTGAAGACTGAAACAATTGCACAAAAATCTACTGTCACTTGAGGAGGAAGTCAGTTCTCTGAGTTTCTGCTCTCACCAGTCCTGCTGCTGCTGCTGCCTGACTGGATTCCCACACTGAGATGGGTCTGTGCAATGTTCCCTTCTTCTAGATTTTGGGACTTTGGGGTAAAACTGAATTGTCTGAGTTAAAATATAAGAAGTTAGACTTGGTTTTGAAGGAGTTTGGGGTATTTTTATTTTTATTCAAAACTTTCCTTTCATTTGCTCAGTATTTGGTACCTTCATCCTGTTACTTTGTTCTTAATGAGAACAAAAATCTCACAGAAAGGAGTCTTCCAGAGATGGTTTCTCTATCCATAGAATAGCTGGGTTGTCCAGGTGCAAGTTCCCAGAATCTCAGAACTATTCAGGTTGGCAAGGGCCTCCAAGATCAAGTTCAGTCTCTGATCCCCACCTCATCCCCCAGCCCACAGCACAGAGTGCCACATCCAGTCTCTCCTTGGACACCTCCAGGGATGGGGACCCCACCAGCTCCCAGCTGTAGGTTTGGAGTTTTTACCCAAACATCTCTAATTTTGTATCTTTAGGAGCCCCTCATGCCCAGAGCTGTTGTGCTGGACAGAACCAGCACCCACCACGTGCTTCTGCCCAGATGTTGGTGCTGCTCCTCCTCTGCTGAGGGTGAATTTGCTGCTAAGCTGGGCTTAACTTCAGTCCTAGCAGCTGAATAGGAGGATGCAGCTGTGCAGGGGAGATCTGGCTACGTGATGGGCAGATCAGTTTTTATCTCCTGCACTTGGCTGGGACTCCTCTGCCTGTGCCATTCCCTCCCCAACTGGCTGTGGAGCTCTACCCTAAGGAGAACAATGGCTCCCACTGGATGCTTTGTCCTATTTTTTCCACTCTCTAGCTGCAACATTCTTTTAATAAACCAGCTCCCAGCCAAGTACAGTCTTTCCCCAACACATTATAATTCTTTAAAATAGCAGAAAATTTATTCTGTTCTCCTGGGTCTATAAGTCCACGTTTTAAAATTCGAAGGGAGTAAGCAGAGTATCCTCTACTGTGATACAACCAGAAAGGGATATATTATATTTTCTAAAAGAAACTAGCTTAAGAGTTGAAATGACTAATAAAAATAAGAAAAACCCCACCAAAAAACCTCCAACAAACTCATAGTTATTAAAGAAAAAGTTTGTGGGGGATGACTATGGATGAAATAAAGATTTTTCTGACTTTCCACGTAAGTGTTTCGCTTTCCTTCTCCTTTTCTTTTATCATTATTTATATTTATTTGTTTTACAGTCTAGTGGACTCAGAGGATAAATTCCTTTATGTGTTTGGTGCCATAGAAGAAGCATGTTAAAACATAACTCCTGATTTATTTGTAGTCCAGGGAAGACAAACAAGCAGGAAACAGCAGCGTTGGCATTACTGGGGCTAAATGAGGACTGGTGGCACTGAGGAGCAGGCCTGGGGTTGGAGGAGGAGTTGGTGTCAGAGGCTGAAATTAGACCTTGGATTTTCATGCCATAGCTCAATAGATCTGTGAGTTTTTTGTTTTTTTCTAAGACTTCTCTGCCTTCCTTTCCCTGCTGCTTTCTTTGTTCATCTTTTGTTCAATTTGTCCATTCTTCTTTGTCTTCTTCAGGGTGCCAGAAAAGAACTAAAACCCCATCAAATAATATAACTCGTTTCCCTGGGATGGCCTAATGAATATGTGATGAAATAATTTAAGTAGACATTTAGTCTCCTAGAATTTCACAGTCTGAATGACTAAATTCCTTCCCCTTTTCTTTCCCCCCCCTGTGTGCAGGAGTCCAAAACTTTTAAATCATTATGTGGTAAATTTACCCCCACCTACCTATTGCTTTTGCTCCCACTTTTCCTTTTTTCTGCTAATGAGTCACGATATGTAATTACCTTCTGTCTTTGCTGCATTTACTGAGCTGTGCCAGCGCAGAAGGATTTAAGAAAATAAAAAAGGCTTTAAAAAAAGATGAGGAAACAAGCAAGCATCCAGGACTGCTTTGGCTCCCACTCACCATCCCTGCTTCTGCCAAGTGTAATGAATATTGCTTTTTCTCCGTGCCACTCTGAAGCAGGATTAAATCAACTTAATCTATATTATTACATTTTAATGAATGTTTGTGTGTTAGTGGGATTTTTTTTAGCGGGGTGTCAAACTTTACTGGACACGGAAAGGTGGTGAAATTTGAATTATCTCAAACACTTTGTGTTTAAAGTGGTTATTCAGCTTTTTTTTTTTTTTTGGTAATGAGCTGTGCAAAATACACTCTGTGAAAGAAGCAGAGGTAACGTGGGAAGGGCTGAGCGTGGGCTGGGGGATGTTTTTGTCATGGCCCCTCTGCAAGTGCTGATTTCACTTCTGGAAATGAAACTTGGCTCTCTTGGACCCCCCTAAACCTCAACCCAAATTGGGGAAGGCCTCATCAAAGTCAGGGCCCTCCTTGCCAGATCCTTCTGTTTTTTCCAGTGCTTTTCTGTAGCTGTGACAGCAAGTCCTGGAGAGGGAGATGTTCAGAACTGCTTAATAAATAGCGAGAGCCAGAAGTTCATTGTCACTTTAGGAATTTGTTTTTAAGGATTGTTTCTTCTTTACTGATGTGGGGCAGAATGTAAAAGCCAGCTCTCTCAGCCACTAAATAATAAATGACTGAATAGCAGAAACCCAATAGGGCTTTTTCTGTGAATAAAATAGCAAAGAAAATAACCGTTTCTTTGGGGTAGCTCATCCATTCATGGATAGCTGCTTTTGGAAAATAAATATCTTGCCACCTGCAACTCGGTGCTCCTAAAGCTGTTGTGTAATTTCCAGTGTTTTCTGATGGCTCCTGAAATGAGTTTTAAGAAGACTGCTCTTTAAAGTCAACAAAAAGAAAGAAAAGGAAAAGAACTTACATCAAAGATATCAGCATTTCTCCTCTCTCTGCATGTTTCCCCTGAATATGGAGTTGGCAAACTCTCAAATCACTTTATCATGTTTGAACTTGGAAAAATGTATGATAATACCAGCTGAGCTAATATTTAAAGAGCTCTTCACTCCAGAATTCTATTGTCTCTTTCTCAGTTCTTCTAAAGCCTTGTGACAGGGGTGGTGAGGCTGAGAGGGGCTCAGGCAACTGCAGAGGGAGGCAGAAAGGTGTTTGCACGTGAACCTGGGTCAGCTGGGTCTGAAACAGCCCCTTCAAGGCTTCTTGGAGATAAATTTATTGTGGTTGTCTCAGACTGCTCAGTAGACAGGTCCCAAGCACAGGGCCATGTGCTCTGATTCCCCTGCCAGCTTCCCACCCCTGCAGGATCCTCTGGTGCCACAGGGATCTGGTGGTGCCTCTGGAGACCTGTCTTGAGCACCGATGGTCACAGCCACCCAGTGGAGATGGCAGCATTTGGTTGGGATGTAAAGGTTCCCCCTTGCACAGGTAAAATTATACATTAAGAGATTTATTTGTGGTTTTCCCCGGTTTTCCTCACGCCCCAGTGGTCTGGGGGTTTTTTTGGTGTGCATCACACACTAAATTTCATCTAGTTACAGATTTCTGAGAGGCTCAGGAAACGTGGGAAGGGGCACTGTCAGTGGATGTGCAGCAGGAGAGGGGTTATCTGGACATTGGTGACATTTTATTTTAGGCTGTTATTTATGACTTCCTTGCTGGCCTCTTATGTGAGTTGAATTGAGAGTAGGAAGAAATGGTGGAAAGAATAATTCTGAAGATCTTGGAGGTCCTTGGGGGCTGCAGACATTTAGGTCTTGCTTTGAAATGCTCTAAGGCTTGTGATGTATGGGCAGCACGGGTTGTCTTGTGGCTTTGTTGGACTTTTACCTGCTTTTACCCTATTTGCCACCCCACCAGACAATCAAATCAGGCTTTGGCAGGAGATCTCCAGAGGCAATTCTCCAAAATGCTTAAAGGTTAATATATCCTCAAAATCAAGTGGGCCAGAGAGATAAGGAGGTTTTGGCTTTGGTTTTGGCCTGATCTGGGAAGGGCTGGGATTACCCCTCTCAGCACTCCAGGTAAGGAGAATCTTGGCTTGGGTTTAGGATCTTTGACCGTTGTTGGATCAGAGCTGTAGGTTGGTATTTCTGGGTCTGAAGTCAAGGTGTGCTCAAGGCTCAGCTCCAGATCTGTAGGCGAGGGTCTCCTTGCAACTATTGTCCTTTAATCCCAGTTTGGAGGAGTGAAACTGTGGCAACCTTCACTGTATAATTTCCTTCCTATTACATTATTTCTCCTAGTACAGGAGGTACCCAGTGTTTGTCACTTAGGAGTGTCATATCATTACATTGCATATTGCAGTGTAATGATGTGAAATGATTAAATGACAAAATGCCAGCTCACTGCCAAAACCCTTAAGTAGCACACTTTTATTTGAGGGTGGGAAAGCTATTATTAATTTCTCTACAGTCTTTGCCAGATGAAATAACATAAGCAGGCTGAAAAGGGAGGTGGGTTTAATCCTTTTCCTAATTTGAAATGAGCCGTGGGAGTGATGTCCACCTCTAGTCCTCTCTTCTGAGCATATGTCCAGTGCCAGTGGTGGATTGCCATCCATTGGCCTATCTGCTGTCAAGCAGTGACAGATATCAAAAGAAGAACAGGCTGGCATGTTTTGAGGGGGAAATATTCGTCTTCAAGCAGTGCTGTGTTAAGCAGTGTAAGCTGTTTTGTTCAAAATCGTTTCTCGGTATTAGGATTCACAAATGTTTCCCCCCAGATTAAAGATGATCTAAGCATGGCACCCGAATTAAACCTCTGTTTTCTCACAAGGATGATGGGACCCAAGGCTGTGGTAAAGTGGAACAGGTGTCTAGAATGTGGAGTTACTGCTTTCCAGGTGAAAACAAAATTTGGGGAAATGGAAGATTCTTTGTAGTGTACTGGAACCCCAACCCAGGAAACTGTAAAGGTCTCACAGCAGGGATTTTATTGACAACTTTGAGGGTGCTGGGCTGTGGAGAGGCTGGAAAATAGTCCCCTCCTTTTAATAAAGGGGAAAAACTGTTCCAGGCTCCATCTGCCCACCGGTCTGACCTCAAGAACACATTAGTAAAGAGACAGAACTGAATGTAAAACCGGGGAAAAATCAGCTGAGTTTAGCTAAGGCAGACTTGAAAGATTTCTCCTGAAACATCCTCAAATACCTGTGAGCTCTGCTTGTAGAGATGAATTCCAACATTAGTATCAGTGGATGGGCAACAAGGAATTCTGAGTGGATGGTCACTGGAGCAGGAATAGCCCAGGAATACCTTCTCCCTTTCACATCAGGCTCATCTTCAGCTAATCTCTGCTTTCACTTTTGCCTGAAGGGAAGATCCTGGGAGATACCCAGGTTAAAGCTGACACGTGACACTTTACATGCCTAAACCACATGTTTTGTGCTTTGCTAGACTGGGGTTTTAGCCAACAAGTCCTGTTTGGTGCTTTTCATAATACAGATAAGGTGATGCAGGCTCTTATAAATACAAACTTAATAAACGCAAAGCATTTCTGGCTGGTTCTACACTCAAATCTTTATTGGTTTAGTTATTTTTCTTTGTTAATGTAATCTGTGCTCAAAGTAAAAGAGGAAAAAACACAGGCAAATGGGTTTTATTTATATTTTATTAAGTTTTCTTGACACATTGGAGGTCACTTGTCTGTTACAAGAAGTAAGATAACAGAAACAATCCCAAGACAAGAACAACTGTAAGGGTTTCTAAACAATAGTAGCACGTTTGCCAAGGTGGCCAGTAACTGTTTGGACCTGTCTTTTTAGCCTGATATTTTTTTTCTCTAAGAAGAAAAAACGTAGGAGACAAGTTTCCACTTCTGGCACGTTGGCAGAGACACAGGAACCCCATTCTTAATGTGATGGGATTCATAAATGGACAACTATTGAACTAATAAAACTGTTAAAAGCTCTCCTTGTGCATGAGGCTGAAAGGTTAGATGCTGGAAAGGCATTGCCATGCTAAATACACTGTTTTATGGATGGACTGATTTTCTTTTGATTTATTTCCCTGACAGATGGATTACAGTACATGTGACGGACTTGATTTTTAACAGCCCTTCTATAATTTTAAGCATAAGGACATGAGAAAAAACATTAAATTGTGGGGAGTTTTAAAAAACCAAACACCTCAATTACCTTATACAGCACAACAGCAAGATTTCAAAGCTGTTGTTGAGTCTCTTCTCTCATAGCTCTTCAGTGGAAAAAAATAAAAATAATTAAATTCTGAATCCACATTCAGTCTTAGATCCTGATCTTGCCAATGGGAATTCAAACCACTGAATCTCTAAACTCCAATTATTCACATCCATACATTTGTTACGTATTTACCTGAAGGGAACCTACGAAAAAGATGGGGAGAGACTATTTACAAGAACATGGAGTGACAGGACCAGGGGGGGGAATGGCTTCAACCTGACAGAGATTAGGGCTAGATGGGATATTGGGAAGAAATTGTTCCCTGTAAGGAAGGTTGCCCAGAGAAGCTGTGGCTACTCTATCCCTGGAAGTGTCCAAGGCCAGGTTGGACGGGGCTTGGAGCAACCTGGGCTAGTGGAAGGTGTCCCTGCCCATGGCAGGGGGTGGGATGAGATGAGCTTTAACATCCCTTCCAAGCCAAACCATTCCATGCTATCAGTGGAATAATTGGCACAGTCACAGGTCCCTGGGATGCCCAAGGGCAGAACCACCAGCTGTGACATCCACACCCTGGCCCAGGACCTGTCACTTGTCCTTCTGCAGCTGGTTCCTCCTTCAGCCCAGGTTGTCACTCTGTATAGAAATGCTTTTTTATCCTTGATAGGAAAAAACTGCTGCTAATTTCAGTGAACTGATCTAGCACAGAGCTGAGAATTTGCTCCCTTGTCTCTTCTGGGATTTGCCTCTGATAAGTGCCTGCCTTGGTTCACTTTCAATCATACAGGAATAGAAAGTGTTCAATAACTTAAAGAATCAAAGTATGAAGGGTGAGAGAGGAACCATTAATTTCTCTTGCCTCTTTTTGGTAGAAATGAATGACACTGGCTTAAAGAAAATGGGCCATATCCATCCCTGCCATAATTGTGCCCATTCTAGTGGCTCTGCAGCAGAAGGAAAGCAGCATCCCTGCCATTAAGGTCTAAGTAATAAATGGTTTAACCAGAGTTAGTTAGCCTTGCTTTCCTTCCCAGAGCTAAAAAGCCAGTGGGACACATCCTGCAGGCTGTTTCACTGTAAAACTCAAAAGGGCAAATGATCAGCCCCTTCTACCCCTTTGTGTGTTATGATCATGTGAGGGTGAGAATTAAAAAAGCCAAGGGATGGAAAACAAATCTCTGCCCCAAACAGCCCAGCAAAGTGGTGTTTAATTCTATCCATCCTGCCATTATCCAGCAAGGCACTTGCAATCATTTTCATCTATACTTTAATTAAATCATTGCCATAGAGCTGATTTCTCCTGTGATCAAAGCAAAAAGATATTTTCCAGTGCAATAGTCTTGTTTTCTTGGGCTTTTAATTTCCTTCTAGTTTGGTTTTTTTAATGTGATAAACTTTAAAGGAAGGAAGTGTTTTAAAAGAGGATTTGGTAACAGCCTAGTTAATTAACCACATTATCTATGGTTTGGGAAAGGGTGACTTCTGTGATGCCTCTTTGCATACTTAATTTTGGCTGTAAAATAAGTGTAAAACTCATTTTACCTGGAGCTTGTCACCTGGGCAATCATTCACTTGGTAATTATAGCCTTCAAGGATTAGGCAGGTTGAGTTATAGACAACCTCAACCAACAGATTTGTGGGGTTTGCTGCTACTTAATGGCTTTAATATTGTAGAATTAGTTTTCAGTGGATTTCCTGGCACTGATTTCTCTGGGAAATCGAGCTGCAAACCCCACGTGCTTCACATCCCTTATTATGGCTCTGCCCCCATGGTTTGGGTTAGTCTGTGTACAATACTACTCTCATCTAGTACTTTTTAATTACTGGTTTATCCTAGTTAAAAATAACAAACAAGAGGATATTCTTCAGACGTGTGTTAAATGTGAAGCATTTTTGTAGCAATACCTTTACGCGTAAATATAGTTACCAGAGGGTGGATCCATTTTTTAAAAATGCACTTCTTTAGGGGGGTCTGAGAGCCTGCATCCCTAAAATCAATGCTCAACTTGAAGCAATGTGAGCACTGTATGGTTGACAATGCCTTTCATGCCTCATTTCCTGCCAGTTGTGAGCTCCAGTAAACACAAAGAGCAAATTCACTTTTTTTTTTTTTTAAGTGAAAAAGCCCAGTAGTTTGTTCCCTTTAGGATCTCACTGGTTAAATAGATTTCTGTAAGGACACATTCTGTTCACACTATAATCTGTTGTGACACTAAATCTTAATCCGTCTTCAAATTTCCATTGTTTTTGTACGAAAAGATTATTTCTAAAATATTTTATATCTCACATTCATTTTCTTTGCTAAGAATTAATTGCATAAGCAGTGGGTATCTGACCACTATTAAGTCTTCTATCGTAACCCAAAATTAAGAATTTAATGTGGATTATTCATAACATCTATCCAGTTAATTCAAAGTAATTTTTCTTTGCACTAGGCAGAATTTACACTTTCTTGAAACGAACCCATGAGATCTTGGAAAAGTCAACCTGGGCTGTCCTAAAGGCTTTGGGGCACCTGTGCCACTGCCCTGCTGCAGAGCTGGAGGGTTTTGCTGTCCTGTGGCATCCATAGGTTTGATCCTGCTCTTTCGTGTTTACGTGGCTGTGGAAAAGAGGCAAATGAATTACAGAGCTGTTTGGCC
Organism: Chiroxiphia lanceolata; assembly: GCF_009829145.1. Taxonomy (NCBI): domain Eukaryota; kingdom Metazoa; phylum Chordata; class Aves; order Passeriformes; family Pipridae; genus Chiroxiphia; species Chiroxiphia lanceolata. Next base: position 5,873,103 of record NC_045653.1, on the reverse strand, counting down.
TCTGAATGGCAAATGAGTGTGTGGCCCTGCTACTAATAGAAGTAGTTAGAGAGTTCTGTTCTTGTAACATTTTATACAAACTTGTCACACGAGTGAGTTACTGTGGAAGAGCGGAGGGTAAGGCCCCCCATATTTCAGGGCCTTGTCTTGTTATTTTAAATTAGCTCAGCAAGGAGCTGCCTGAAGTTTTCTGGCAGTTGTAATAAGCTTCTGAGAGAAGACCTGTGGTGCTGGAATAGCTGGGTTTGTCCTGACTGCTGCTCATCACAGGGTCACCCAGGTTGGAGGGGATCCTGGGAGGTTTCTCATCCCACCTCCTGCTCCAAGCAGAGGGAAACAGGGAGTGCTCAGGTCTTGAAACCTCCAGGGCTGGAGATGCCATGGCCTCTCTGGACAGTTCATCAGTGTCTTTGCAGAGGAAAGAAGTTTTCCTTGTACCCATGCAGAAAATCCTCTGAGTGTCTCTTATTCCCATGTTGTGTCTCTCAGAGAGCCTGAGTCCCCCTCTCTGCCATCCCTTTTGGATATATATGGAGATACATCAATCCCAGCACTAGGCAAGGTGGGGGAAGTTCATCTGACAGCTCCAAGAAACTGCTGTAGACGGGGGGGAGAACAGTGGGAGGAGCAGGAATCACAGAATTACAGAATATCCTGAGTTGGAAGGGATCTGCAGGGTGTGTTTGAAAGACGAATTGGTGGATCCCGAATAGAGCCAGGGCTGGTTTTGTACATAGACCAGAACTAAGGTCTGTTTTAGTGGAGTACTGAGGAACACTGTCCATGTCCTTGAACCCTCAACAAAGTGTGAACTTTATTTTCCCTTCTTCATCTAATTTATTCTGATTATTTAATGTGTACACTGTTTAAAACTGAGTAAGAACTAAGTCAACTGGCAAAACAGTAGCGTTGGTTTAAATATTGGATTCCTAATATTTTGAAATCATGTTTTCAGACTGTTGTTTCATGGGACTTGGAAACCCTCTAATAAATCAGCTTAAAGTAGGCTGCACAGAAAGGCAAAATTCTCTTTGCAGAGCAGAAATAACTGTATGCAGGACACAGAAATCTTTGCTTAAAGCACACTGCTGGGGTTTTTATTTTTTTTTTTTAAACATAAATGCAAGGCAGGATAAAGCACATAGCTAAGCAGAAAAGGACCTCTTGGAGTCAGATATTTGTGAATAAAGTGTCTGCTCCAGAAAGGTAATACAAATGATATACAGGGGCTTTGTAGTCGTTGGCTCTTTAATTGAGCAGACTGATGTGTCGGGAGCATAATGGATCTTGGGAGCAGACTGAGAATGAGGGGCTGTTATTTTGTTTCTCAAAGCCACACATTTGAAGTGCAGGTGAATACAAACCATTTAAGAAATAATTGGTCTGACCCAGCACTGGAGTAGCCATTTTGGCAGCAGTAAAAGAGGTGTTACTCTGGTGACAGAAGACAATGAGACAGAGATATATAACACAATATTTGCTCAGTCTAAAAAAAGTCATCCTAATGAAAAGGGGAAGGAAAAAAAATATATAAAAGAAGTCCTGTCTTTTTGGTTTTACTCTTAGAGCCTCTGCAGGTTCTTCTGCTTCATTAGCCAAATTTCAATACCTTTCCATCTTTCCTGATTGTTCTTCAAAAACAACGGTTTCATTTATCATTTCTCTCCCTGCTGGTGAAATCCCTGCCCATGACCCAGGCAGCTCAAACCTGGATCACTGCAGCTTCCCAGTATCCCTTTCTTCAAGTCCACGTTTAAGTACAGAACTCATTTAATTCCACATTTTGGCTGTTCTGGGACACCCTTTCCTTCAACAAAACTGCCCGTGGTTAAGTTAAATACTATAAAACATGAAAAAAATTATATTGTGAGTTTCACGGGGGGAAAAAAGGGAGTTTCTGAGAAGCAGACAGCTGCTGTTGATGCTTTCAGGCTTTGTCAGGCCCAGGTTGATACACCTGGAACCTCAGAGTCACAGATGTTCAGATTCCTGCACAAAGGTTGTTACACCTGGACTTTAATGCTCCATCAAACTCAGTTGGGTGCAAAGTTGGTTTATCTACCCTGCTCGTGGGTTGGGTTTTTTCCTGGATGACATTTAAAACCACATCAGCCTGCAATGTTTGTCTCCTGTACTTCATATATACATATAGGGCATTTTCTATGAAGTTCAGTGGCTAAAGGTATTCAGTGTGAGTGGCCAAACTTGCAGAACTCCCTTCTGCAAGTTCTCAGTGAGCAACAGGGTCTTCAGGGTCTTAAATATGTGAGCTTTGGAATGACCTGATAGGGTGTTTTACTTGTTTACCTGCTTTGCTGTCTTACTGAAAGTCAGTGGAGTGACAAGAAAGTGAGGCATGACCTTTGAGAATATGAGAGTGAAACTTTACAGAGCCAGTGCAGATTATTCTGCCACCTGAAAAGCTCCAAGTTTTTAAAGAACCCTCAGGAACCGATATCATTGTTCTTTATGACACACCAGTGATGTCCAGGCAGGTGGATCCTTGCCCATAACCAAGGACATTGCCAGGAGAACATCCACTGGTGCCAACACACTTGGGGTCAGACTTTCACCTGGGGTTTCTGCCCATGTGTAAATAGATAAAATGGAACATCTGTGATCAGATGACTTGGGTGTGCCACTGCTGCTGATGATGGGAGAGACAGAAGACTCCCCTTAGATGGTCAACACAACTGTGGTGTGACAAAAGATCTGCTGCTACAAAGTGTGTGTAGAAGGAAACCCTTATTTTTCCTTTTCTTTCCTGAGTTGCTGCACTTGCCACAGGAACATCAGTTAGTCCCACTTACTCTGTTCTTCTTGCTCCTGTGCTTTGAATAGCAAGCTGTCATTATTCAGATTTTTCCAGTGTTTTGTATTAATCTAAAAGCAGCACCAAGATGTGGGATTTAAAATCCTTTCACTCACATTTTTAGGATGCTGTAATAAAGAGTTGCTTCATAACATGTTCAAGGTCTATTAAATAAATGCACTGAAGAATTCCTGTTCTTTCTGAAATGGGCTTGTCAAGCTAATCTAATTTCAGTGTCTGCACATGGAAGGTATGCTATTTTCTCCTTTCAGTGATTTCAAAAATTAATAATTAAAGTTTCCTATTTTTACTTAATAATCAGTGCAAATTACTGCACTTTTCTTCCTTTGAGCTTTATAATATTATGGTAATTATTGCTATGTGTACCTATGTGCATGACACACTGAAAACATTTTTATCAAATCATTGGAAGAAATTGCTGAGCCAGTACAACTTCAGGTTAGAGAAGTCCATAGGCCCAATTTACTGATAAATCCCTATTGCAAGGATACCAGGCTGTCAGTGGCTTAATCATGGAAAACAGTCCTGATAGCTCTTTATTGTGCTGTGGAAAAGGATTGTTTATGGCTGCAGGGTGTGTGAGTTTGATGAATTTCCAAAATTTTCTTCCTTCCTGTGCTTTTTAAAAGAAATGGGGCTTTTTTTACAGCCTGTTTTTCTAAGGGGCTGAGCTGGGTGTGTGAAGGACTCAGGACCTCTTAGGAAGGCTCAGCAGCATCCAAGGTTGTCTCTCCTATACAGGTCTGATAAAGCTGAATATTTGTCTGAGGTAGGAAGCTTACACTACATATTTTGATTTTTAACTCCCTTACCTCTGAGGAAGTACAACATCAAAGCTGTTTTTCCCTCCTGTGAGAGGATTCTTATGGATGGATGCTTTGCCTTCCTTTTTCTCCAAATTCTGGGGTTTTGATACATGTACCTTTTCAAAACAAATAAATTCTGCCTCTTTAGAAAATATCATGGTTCATTTCCTTAATCCCTGTGGAAGGTAGGACAGTTATATAAGGCAGTTGACTGGAGTTGCTGAGGGTTTTCACTCTTGTTTTCAGTCTGAGAGGAGTGGTCAATAAAAAAGGATTAACCAATAAAGACATTTTCTCCTTCTGTACAAAACCTGGTGCTCACACTTCAGCCTTTTCTTTGGGTTACAGAGCCACCTTTAATGAACTAAAGGCCAACTTTTATACATGTGACCAATGCCTAACACTCAGAATTATTTAAAAATATTGTAACACACCTAATGACAGCCTTTATGTTCACTTTAGATTTTTTTTTTCCCCCTAAAAAGCTTGTATAAGTTCAAAAACTTATATTCAGACTAAAATCCTATAGCTGGCTACTGACATTTAACATGGTATGATGTTAAACATTATATGATGTCTTTATACTTCTGATTATATACTGATGTTAAATATTATATGCTCTTTATTTATTTAAAATTGACCTGTGCTGTGGAGAAGCCTCTGCAGGAAAAAAAAATATATCAGCTCAGGTTGGTCAATTTGTGGTTATTGAGTGACTGTGTGTAATCAGTGTTTTATAAACCCTTAACAAATTCCCCAGGGGAAATAAGTGCAGTGACAGCCCAGGGAGGGAAAGGTGGGAGCAGAATGGGGCTGAACATGCAAACTTTCTCCCATGGTAGGTGACATTTAGTCAAATCAGCACCAGAGATAGAATCAGAACAGTGCAACTGCCCTTTAAAATCACTTCCTATGGAAATCGGGCCTGATTTGAATTGCTGGAGATGAATAGTGAAGACTTAGAGAGGATTTAGCTCATGCTGACTTGGTTTCACAGTTTGAAATTAATTTTTTTGTTTATTTTTGGCCTCCTGATGTCTTGACCGATTGGTACTTTGGTACAGAGGTTTTTTGGAAGAAAAATTTAATTATCGGGAGAGATGAGTAGTGGCTGAAACAAATCAGCTTCTGCCAAGATGCTCCAGTTCATTAATGAAAATAGTCATTCTAGACATGTGCATTTACAGTGTATTGCCCTGCAGAGCTGATCAAAATATTTACAGGGTTTGGTGGAGTGAAACTTGGCCTGGATGTTTAGGGGAATTTATTGGAGAAAAGAAAAAATCATGATCAAACTTAGCTAATTCCACAGCGTTTCTGGTGTCTTCTTTCATGGTAGCTGCAAACCAGTAAAAATCTAACAGCAGTAAACTATTTTTCCTATCAAAAAAATCTAGTTTTTGTTTAGATTATGATGCTTTTTTGATAGTTTCTCAGCCTTTATTTTCACTTGGAGTCTGAAGTTAAGGTGCCCAGTGAGTTTTCCTCACTGGGAACAGCGTACTCAGCATGGACAAAATCTGTTACTGCAGAGCAGATTAAAATACCTTCTAGAAAGGGCAGAAATTACAAAGGTGGTGTTGCAATAAATGTAGAAATAAGAATGTTTTTGCCTCAGTGGCTTGGTCTTTGTTAGGAATCGTCTTCAGCACAGCTGCTCCACGAATACATTTGTTCTAGGAATTCTGAGCACCCTGCTCCCCTCTTCTGATGCTCGGAGGAAAATAGGGGAGGATTGGCTGGTTGGGAGCAGGAGAGGGGATTTTTTTTTTTTTTTTTTCCCCTTAAAAGCCCATGTGGTGTCACCTTTCAGCAGTGCTGAGGGGCTGCCCACCAGACCCTCTCCCAGGCCGTGGTGATGGACAGCACAACATCCCCCTTGGTGTGGACGTGCACTCGTGTGCTCGTGCAGCTCATTGAAACTCTGGAGCAGAATGAAGTGTTTGCATTGTCACAGTGTCTGGGAGCACAGATGGCCTCGCTGTTAAAGCTCAGACTGAGAGCCAGGTGACCTCAGAGCTGCTTCCAGGCTCTGCCACAGCCCTGACTCTGGGCTCTGGGCACATCAGCTGAGGGCTCTGCTCGTGTTCCCCCAGGTCCAGGAGGTGCAGTGATGATGAACTGCCTCAAAACAGAGTTTGGTGACTTAGTGCCTTATAAAATATTTGGAGGTCTTTGGCTGCAGAGCTGCTGAGTGTTGTTGATGTAACATGAAGATTAATGGTGGAAATTTCCTTATCTTTTTCAAATCTGACCCTTCTCTTACATTAGAATCTCCAAAGTAGCAGCTGTCTTGAATTAAAGAGAAAAAAAAATAGGTAGGAAAATAATCTATAGGTAAAACTTCCAAGGTAGTCACAGTTTAGCTCTGCTTCCATAAAATCAGGAAGAAACTTCCCTTGAAAGTGGCCCCAATGGTGTGAGCTAACCATAAAATATATTCTTAAAAAACTAAAATACTGTATGTAGTTTATGGGTTTGATAGACCACATAACTTTGGTAAAACTCTATTGATTATTTTTAAAGGAGCAACAGGCTGAGATGCTTTGACAGAGGTGGTACAGTGTTCTGGTGCAAAGCTATTTTTCTCTCACACTGATAAATTTAGGAGACCTGTTTTTGAGGTATTTAGGAAGTTCTGAGATTGAGGTTTATACATGTGCTTCCATGCCTTTTTTGTGTGTCCAGTTACTGGTTATCTGGCGGTTGTGCAAACTCACATAAAGAGATGAAACAAATATTTCACAAAAACCAAATTCATATATGCATGGTCTGTAAAGGCACTCTCAAAATAGACACAAAAAACATCCCAGTGTCAGACTTCCCCTCTGAAAAATCCAGCCTCTAACACAGATATCTGATTTGCAAATCAGATGCAAGATGGGTTCTTATTAACTAGTTAAATATCAAGGTTTGAATTTTCATAAAAGGGCAATTTCAGACCTCATTTGTGTGTGTAATTATTGTACTTGTGAGAGCAACCCTGGTAAACGTGCACATAAATGTCATGCCAGGTTTCTAATGGGTCATTGTCACGCTCCCTTCCCACCACCGGGTCTGTGGGCTCTACACAGGCAGAACAGAGGGAATATGTAAAATGAGTGCAAAAAAACTGGCAGAAAATGTTTTTCCTGATGAAAAGAGCAGCAAAGCTTTGTGTATACATGGGCATGTTTTCAAGATAGAGTTGGGGTCTAAACAAACTGAATCAGTTTTTAAAATAACAGTGCATACTAAACCTTAAAAACTCAAATACATCCTTTTCCAAGGCTAAAGATTTGGCAAATGCACCCTGGTCAGGCTGTTGGCACTTCCACTTTCAAGAAGGTTTAGAGATACTTCTCATTCCTTTTTTTCATGTTGGAATTTTTTTTCGTCATTCAAAAGCTGTGAAATACTTGAAATCTGAGGCTGCTGCTATCAGATAACACACATTAGGACCCTACATTAAAGGATCTCCCACATGCTCGTTCTCAAACTCGAGATGAGCATCACTAAAACAGCCTTTGGTCACCCTGGATGGGGCTGAGCTGAAAATATTTATCCTGTGCTATGAAAAATTAGAGGGAACACAGCCCAGAATTCACGGGTGGAACACGTTGCCAAAATGCAGCTGAGGTCAGAAGCAACACGATTCCAACAGGATTTTTGGGAATGTGTGTAAATCATGAATACTGAGGAGTTAATGTAGTTGGTTCTAATGCCCAGAATACAGGAAGGAGGAGGGAGTGAAGTTAATATTGAAGGAAATGTACCTTTGTTAAAATTCAGGGTGACATCTTGTGGGCAGGGAGGCAGAAGTTGTCTGTAAGTTTGTGATTTTAACCCTTGGTTGCTGGCAGGGGAGGGATTTGGGACAGTACAGCCCGTGGGTCAGAGGCAGTGCAGTGACTCTCTAATATAAATCTGTGCCTAATCTTAATCTTGCCCGTATTTGAATGACCTCTCTCCAAAGGTGTGGAGGGTTTTGGCAGTTGTGCTTTTGTGGAGAGGGAACAGGTGATGGTAGTGTTGGTGGAGGGACAGCAGGGATAGGGCTCCTGCAAGAGGGAAGGGAAAACACGGGGCTGAACAAAAGTAGCAGCAGAAGGCAGGACACAGAACACGCTGACAGAGCTCGGGCAAGAGTCAGAACCCAAGGCTGGGCTTGAACAGACTCAGGAGAGGCAGGCAGGAGGCCAGGCAATGAATAAGAATTAGCAGGCCCCATACTGCTCTCCATATTGTTGCCTCCCTCACTGCTCCCCCTCCACCCCCTCGCCTGTATTTTCTTTAACGTACCACTGGTCAAAGCAAATAATGATATTATGTTTGTAAGGAGGGCCCTTGAAAGCCATTCTGAGCCTGGAGTCCAGGAAAGCATAATCTCTGTTTGATTCTTTGTTTAGTGGGGGATTCAAATCCCAACTTAATTTAATCTTTTGATTTATCCTGCAGGTACTGCCTGATTATATTCCGGGCCACCAGTAAGAGAAACACAGGGATTTTCTTCTGTTTATTTATTTATTTTTGGTTTTAGCAGCAAAAGGCTTAGCAAAAGTCATTATGACTATTATCCTCTGTGATGCACCAGGAATAAGTGCATCTCTGAGTGTGTACCCTGTTAATTCATGTTAATAACATTGGGGTACAATGATTTTTTTTTGCTCTGCCCTTCAAGCAGCACAGCAAGAGGGGCAGGATAGGGCTGGAAACTGTGAGTATTCAGGCTGGCACCAGTGCTGCAAGATGGGCAGGATTCCACTTGGAAAGACCAGGATGACCAGGTGGAAGGAGGAGGGTGACACAGCCCAGAGCCTTGGAGCAGGTCCTTCACAGGCTCCTGTGACATCACGGACAGGCTACTTAAAGTTAGATTTCTGAGGGGTTTTTTGTGCATTTAAGATTACTCTGTGTGTCATTAAAAGGCAAAACACCCTTCAAAATGTACATGGCTGGAAAGGCAAAATAAACAACTGTGCTGTGATTTCCCCCTTCCCTGGAACAGTTGGGCACCTCAAATGCAATCACGTGTTGGAATGGATGGAGTTCACTCCCATACCTTTAACAGGCAGCCAGTTTCTCTATCCTGATGTTCCTGCAGGATGATTTCACTAAAATCAGACTCTAATCAGACACCAGTTGTTGTTGCTGTAATAACAATAACTGTTATATGTGTTGTCCTGTTCCACAGCTCCTGGTTTCCATGTGCACGTTCTCATTTGCTTCATGTTTCCCTATCCGGACCTTTAAAATATTAAACACTTCCATTTAATTTTTCCTTTTGCTTTCCCAAACAAGATACAGTTCATTCATATCCTTACCAAAAAAAAAAAAAGTCTCTAAAATTAAATTTTTAAAAATCATATTAAATCTTTAATATTCTCCTGTGGGTGATAATATAGCCAAGCAGACAAGGACAGCATGCAAATCTAGTGGCATGCCTGACAAACATAATGCATTTATATTAAATCTATTGTAGAGTAGGAACTTGAAGACTGCAGTGATCAGAGGAAACCATGCAATTGGATTAATAGATAATTTAGGCTGTAATCCAACAAAGCAGTTAAGCATATGCTTAATTTTAAGTGTGCTCAGTATTACTTGATGTTAGTTGAGGCAAAACAAGCTTTAAACTAGTCACATGCCTAAATGTGTTTTGCTGGCTGAGTCAATGGTCTGAACAAATAAGGTTTTGCAGCTGGAAATACATGAAGGAGCAAAGAGTGTCCATTTTTTCCTGTAATCTTTAAAACACTCCAGCTCGAGTTTCAAAGCCAGAATGTTTTTATAGAGGGCTAAAAACCAGTGCTGGCCAACTGCAGAGGTAAACAGCTTCCAAATTATCTATTTTACCTGCATTCCTGGTTAAAGTGAGTTCCAAATAATTAGATAACCCTGTAAAACCTCTGACTGGTGCTGTTAATTCCACACGAAGATTTTTCTCATGCAATACCTAATAAATGGAGTTATCTTTTTAACAAAGGCTTTAGGGGGATTAATATGCTGTACAGAAGATGCACTTTTAAGACTTTGTGCTCCAGATCTGAGCTAGATCTAAAAGAAGGGAGCAAACTGAACTTCCTGAGTGCCCTTAGATCGTCACCCAGACCAGACTTTTCCCCACCAGCTCTCCCAGTTAACTTGCTCCTGACGCTTCACAGTATTTGTGGCCTTAATTGAGGGACATAACCAAACAAATTTATCATCACAGCCCATAAACCCGACAGAATTCATATGGTAGCATTCTTCATTCTCTCCAATTTGTTTCCCTGAAATCCCTGCAGCAATTTATTTGCTGAATACGCGAGTTTTCCTCCTTATGAAAATTACAAATTGTTGTCAAGGTTAACGAGTTAATATTCTCATTCAATATTTATTTTATATGGGGGAAGGGGGGAAGGAAGAAGAGCGACTGTTCTTAGACTTCCTTCCATGGCAAAGTCTGGTTTCTTAATCAATATGACAAGGACACTGTCCTTTGGATAATACCCTGAATCATCGGGACTAAAAAATGAGCTTTATTAATCAACAGCCCCTGATTAATTATTATAAAGTGATGCTCATACATTTCTGTACATTTTAATAATTCCTGCAGAAGGCTAACAATGTCCCCAGTGATTTGAAGGCTTTGGGGTTTGAATTTTTCTAAGCAATGTCACAATAAATAGTCCAAGGGTACTACTGCTCTCTCACTAATCCAGTCTGTTTCAATCCAGCAAATGAGTAAAACCTTCTTTTTCCTATTTCCCATCTATAATTTATCATTTGCATACAAAGTAAGAAGCAGGAATCGGCAGTCTCATCAGTTTTCAAAATATCAGGGGACAGCCTGGGTGATTTATAGCAGGGCTGCATTATCTAGATCATATAACCAGAATATTTCTGTAAAAACAGACCCGGGTAATCTCTTGATAAGAGTCAGTCTGGCAGACAAATGTGATGAAGGTCATGGCTCTGGAGAACTTGGGGGAGACCTGAATAGCCATTAGGCTTTTCTTTGCAGAGAAATATCCCATCCTAAACCACTTAATGAGCAGCATCTTCAATAGCAGTTCCTGGTGCTGAAGGTACCTCTGTTTAAGGCTCTCTTGGCCATCAAAGAGTTTAGTCTGTGTGTTTGCTACCAGTGAGATGAAAAATATGCCACCTGTTTCTTCTGTTTTCAATGCACTTTTGAAGCCACAACCTTGCTGAAAGGAACAGATGCATTCTCTTAAGAAATGATCCAGCCCCAAAAAGTGTTTAACAAGGTGACCACAGCTGGGGAGTGTTTGTGTTTTAGTTCTAAAGGGTAACTGGTTTCTGAACCACAGGGCAAGTGCTCAGATGGGAGTGTGGCAGACTTGAAAACAGGTTTGTGTTAATTTATTAAGAAAACATGAATATTAGAAAGGCCAGACACTGGTTCTGGCCCATTCATTGTTTTACCAGTCATCTTACAGCCTGGCTTCCTCTTCCTGCAAAGTGTTTGCCCAGCTCTCAGCTCCCAAGGATGCTCTGAAAGTGTCTGTGATAAATGACATCAGACTTCCAAAGGCACCAGCCTCCTGTGTTTGTGTTTTAAAATAACGTGTTTGCATTGTAAAAAAACTCAGTGGCCTTTTCACAACCTTCCTGCAATGAATGTTTTAATTACTCATCTCTCCCAAGTCAGGTCCCAGGAATTTTTCGCAGTGAGATGTTACAATCTGTGCGCCGGTAACCCACGGGTTATTTGGGTTCAGCCTCTCGATTTCTATTTTAATTCCAGGATGTCAATAATGAGTTCTCTCTACATTTTATTAATGTGAACCACTGGACAAAATGTCACTGCTGTAGGATGCTCTGTGATGAGCAGTGCTCCTGCATTTTGCCCTCTAGAAATGCGGGTTCTGATCACAGATAAGGCAAATGAGATTAGGATGTTAGCTTTCTCAAGAGATAACAGCAGTCTAGGTCATAAAACTACCATATGGCAGATTTGGCAGTCTTTACAGAGGTCCATGGTTTAATTATCACAAAGACAGATTCAGTTCCCCACTTGCAAATCCTGGGTCCTCCTGTGGCAAGGACTGGCAATGCAATTAAGGGGGAGAGTGGGATTGTGCTTGGCTGGAAGGAGAAACGACCTTACTGTGGCCAGCACTGTCACTTCCTAACATTTCACTCATGATTAAGTTTATCATTTCAAACAAACAACATCAAATGTCAGGTCTCTGGTCTGTTTAACATGCGGGAGGAGGGGTAGGGAGAGTAGGGAAGCACAAAGCATGACTCTGCCTGTGCTGAGCCAAACTGGAGAGCTTTGCCTCTGAAAAGAAATTCAGGCAAAATTGACAACTACATCAGAGAGAGTATTTTTGCAAGCAGAGTTTGCCCTTCTGGTTAAGTCTTTCAGTTGCTTGTATCAAATGGTTTGGTGTTCCAAGTGTTTCCAGCCCTTTGACCTGTCCTTGTTCCCAGAGTGCTGTTCTTACACCCCTCATTTCATACAAATCCCCTCTTGTGTTCTGTTTTTCTGTTGGAGTAACCACATTGTCACTTGTGGTGCCCTGTGGGCACTATGGTACAGTCACAGTGCAGAGGAACACCTGACTGTAAGAAAACCAGCATTTCATCTCATTTAGATGGGTTGGGTTGGTTTACTTTGAGTCTGTTTGCTCCACACAATGTTCTGGTCAGCACAGACAAGCAGCACAAGGTTGATCAGATGATGTCCATCAAACTGCAGTTGAACTGGTGCTTTAAATTCTATTTCCCAGAGAAGTCCCTCACTTTGCTGAGGGTGTGCAATGGGGTAGTAGTGAGATGACAATTGTCTTCATCAAACAGAGAACCAACTTTTTAAAGTGTGTCCTCATATGTACAGACACTTCACTAAAAGCAAATTCTTTGGTGTTCCTTGTGTCAAGGGAATCACACTGGCCACTATTGCAAAACTGAGGTCACAAGTTAATTTAACTCACACTGACAGCTAAGAAAATACTTGCTGTAGTCCTTTTGTGTGAAGTTTTATGTGAGAATGCCTTCTTGGGGCATAATCATGTTGTAGGTTGATCTCTAAGGGTTTTTAAAGGCTGCCATCACTGAGTGGCTGATGCACATTTAGCAAAATGATGTTTGCTTCTAGTCTGTAGGATAAAAGTATTTCTGAATCCAAGCAATATTTTATAAGGTAGGAAAATACTAAAATGTTTAAAGTGGTAACTGTTAAATAGTTGTAGGTGTAGGGAAAGAATCTCTGAAAATTGAGTTAAAATATCACTCCACCAAACTTGCAGCTTGTTGTGTTTAGTTATGTGTTGTTGGATGAGCATCTCTGTGGTTATTGTTGTTTTTAACTCCTGTAATATCCAAGAGCTTGGAGTTCCAGCAACAACTCCACTTTCCCCATGTCTTGGCTAATTTTATGCAAACCCTTGGAGACTAAGTTCAGTTCATAGGCATGTTCATGTCCAATTAAAAAGTAATAGATCTGAAGCACATATAACAAATCAAAAGAATGGAATACTGTCAAAGCCAGGAATTAACAACCCAGCCACACAGGCCACCAGGCTTCAGGAGACTGTAGAAAATAATTCTTAATATATATATTTAATTTCTAATCTTTACCACAAACTCAAATCATACTCAAATCCACCCTCACTCTAGCCGAGGCTGTATAAAAATATCAGTTTACATTATAAGATTTTCGAATACTCAGTAGCTTCTTAAAGCTGGGATTTTAACAAACACAACAAATTGTATGAGACACATGATTAGATTGAGAGCAAGCACTGAACAATATGATATGTCAGCAAATTGGTTCTCAACCTGTTCTCTCAATTGGTACTGAGGAGAGAGAGTTTCAGGGGCTGGAGGAGGGAGCTCCTGATTGTTCTTGGCTGCTCATTTTCAGGGGATAAAATATGTAACATCAGATGGCCAGAAACTCTGTGGAATTTTAATTGCAAACTCTGCTCTTGGTTATTTGTATTTTTAATGTACTGAGTTTTAAGAGATTTGTTGAGGCCAAGCTGTATTAGGTGGGACACGAGGATAAAATAGAAAGATGGTTGCTATCAAAACTAAGTGTCTTTTAATTCTCATTTTCTTGCCTTTTTTTTTTTCTTTCACCAAAACACCTGTATGACCAAAGTAACAGTGTAGATGCAGCTTCTGCAGCTGGAAAGACTCTCTTACCCGTGTTTCTAATGTCCCCAATTCTCTATTTACCTATGAAGTCAGCAAAGGCCAAAAAATTCATAAAAAATTTAGTGCCCAGAGAGATGGCATTACTGCTTTTAAGTGAAGCCTATGAAAGTGAGAGCATGATATCAGCATAAAAATAGATCAAGCTAAATGTAAATCTGTGGATACTAAAAACTGAAACTATTGGAAAGCAGAAGATTTATTGTAGACATGATGAGGAGAACTGCAGGGAGAGACCCACCAGCATCATGGGCCCAGCTTCCAGGTGGGAGAAGAATTAATGTAGGAGGGAAAAAAATGTTCTGTGTCGGGGTGGTATAGATATCCCAGAGTTCTTCAGTGGGCAATCCATGATTTTCTGGTAAATGCAAGGATGTCCTTATTTTTGTCTTGGAATTAGTGAGTTGAGTGTGGCACGACAGTGCCTTGGTGCATAAATAAGATTGAGGAAATGATGGAAACTGTTCCTCCTGTGTAACAGTTGTGTGAGACTTGCCACGAATGGTCACTGTCAAGTTCTTATTTCTTAAATTTACAGATTTCCACTGAATGTCATCTTTTATTACTTGCCTGTTGAACCACATGTTAAATAAACCCCAGCCCGAGTCCCAGTGACTGGGTCCAAATCTGGAAGCCTGGAAAGTTCCCATTTTAGTTGTGCTGCCCTCTGTGTGTTCTTGATGGGACACTTTTCCCCCTCATTAGAGTTGCTAATTGGCCACAGCCTCTGTCTCTCACCTCTTAACAAGCCAGTTGTTGCAGATGTTGGTGGCCGTGGTGCTGCACCAGGAGCAGATTGGCCAAAGAAAGGCAGCCTATTAATTGGGGTAGAAGGGAGGGGGTGGGAAAGAATCACACTTAGCTTGGCAAGGTTTTCAATTCTTATGTGTCAGAATATCCTAATTCAAATCCAAATGGGAATCCACCATTCTGGGGGATTCACACAGCTCCAGGTAAACAACTAATGAGCAGCCTGCCAGCTTCATTTTTATCAAGAGCCCTCAGAGATTCAACTGTGCCATTTCATAAAATATGCAGATGATAGTGGAGGGAGAATAGCAAAGGCTTTGAAAATGATTCACACAACCTAAAAATGATGTTGAAAAGGGAGGAATTAAATATTCACAAAGTGTGAGAAATTAAGGCATATTAACTGTTAGAATGTGGAAATGAAGTGACTAACATGCATAGAGCTGATGAGAACTAGATGATTACAGATCTGTCAAAAGTTTCTAATTCTGACACAGTGTGATGTCGAGGTGCTAGTTGGCTGGTAAGGGCAAAAAATTAGGTATGGGACAAGTAATGCAAACCTGCCAGATCAGAGTCAAAGGCGGTGAGACATCGCCGTGATTAACATGAGGCTCAGTCCTGTATCAAGGGTGAACTTTAAGCTTGCAAAATGAATACTAATTATGGTTACAAACAGAACACAAGGGGCTCAATTCATCAGCTCTAGAAGGGATGGTGTAATGAGGTAGTTGAGGGAAAGAAGTCACCTAGGGCCAAATTTGTCTCACTACTGATTTCTGGCTTACACCAGGGATGGATTTGACCCTTGGGATCTGAGAGCTGGAAGTTTCACTCTTCTGTAATTAATCAGGGGTGTAACGTGTTGCAGTTTTGATAGAGTAGAGGGAAGGTTGCTGGCAGGTGGATTCATGTGGAGCCGGTGCAAAAAAATAAAGAATAATAATTTAAAAAAAAAGAAGATTAAACACAGTGTCCAAAGTGGGTGAAGTTATTCATGCTGTTCTAGCCTGGCAGAGACACAGTTCAGCCTTCCTCAAGGGCAAAGCCCAGTGCCACACCTGAGAGCAGCACTGAAACACTGGGTTCCCAGGGAGTGCACAGAAGGGGGTGTTTCTCCTGCAGATCCCTCCCTGGAAGCACTATTTGTGTCCCAAGGTGCAGAGCTCTGACTCTGGAGGCTGGAATCTCAATCATCTCGTGGTGCCAGCACCACCATCTCACAGCAACTGTGCTGGGAGTGTGTTTGAACCCATTTTTAGCTCAATGAGAAAAGCTGGATTGTCATGTCCGTGTGGAAATGGGTTGGCTCCCAGTGAGGAATTGCATGGGATGGCCTTTTTCTTGGGGTGCCCAACAGAGAAGCAATTTGGTGGCTTGTTCATCCATTGCTGGGGAGTTTTTGTGCCCTCCCTGGGTCTGGCAGGTCCTCTCTGGGTCCTAAGCTCAGGTCTGTGCAGGGATCTCTTATGGAAAATTAATATTTTCCCCTTTTTCATTGGAAAATTGTGAATTCTGTCAGTCTGAGCTGTAGACAACAATGTACAGACAGGTCAGACGTGTAGTTGTCTCTGCTTGAACAGGCAGTGTTTAAACAGCCCTTTCAGAGCAAGGGATTTGGAAATTCAGTGTAAGTTCCATCCTGTAGTCTCCTGGGAATAACTCCCTCTTACACTGGGAGCTCAGCTTGTTGCAGAGTGTAGTGTCATGTACAGCACTGAATATACTGAGAACACTTAACAAATAAATATTATTTTGATTACAGCAGTATCAATAGCGTGCTCGATATCTCCCAGAGACAAAAAGAACTTGAGATATTAAAAAAATGAAGTGGTAGCTGTGCATGCCAAATAGCTGTGGCACCATGTGTGTGTTTTGCATCTCTAATTTCTTAAGAGAGCCTGTCCTATGTTCATAATCAAGAGACAAGCATAAACTCAAAGGTCACAAAAAGACTGAGCTTGGGAAGGTAGGTGTTCTGAATATATTAGGTATGTAAAGCAATATTGTGGCCCATCCAAACTAGAATTAGTGGTAATTATTATATAATATGTAATGATGGGATTTAAATGGCTAACACATTTTCTCTGCTGAGATCATTTAGACATGATTCATATAAATGATTAAATTAATAGATCTTCCTCTTTTAAGACTGCTAGGCAGCTTAAACTAAATTTCTCAACAGAGACTGATCCCAGTGAAATAATATTAATAGAAAATGGAAGAAGAATTTCTGAGAAGTGGGTAAATACATGATGGAGTTTGAGGAAATTTCTGTAGACATCTTTGCTGACCAAAATACTTCACAGATTTAAATATTCTCTAGAAATAACCCATCAAGGACTTTGGAAGGTGAAAGAACAACAAACTTAACTTTCAGGGAAAGAATAGAATGGTGAAATATTCTGGAAGACAGGGACTTAAAGGATCACTGTCTACTTAGTTTAGGCTTAAACATTAGGCTTTTCATAACACTAAATGGTTTTACAAAACCTAATATGAATAGAAATGTTTTTCTTGTTCCTTTTTTGAATCAAATTTCAATAAGAGAACTCCCCTCACCCCCCACACGTGTTCAGCAGAATCCTCTGCAGTGTTGTAAAGTCACACACAGGAGCACCGTGCTAATTAGTGAGAACAAGGACAGGAAAATGACTATGGATGGGATTTTTGAAAAAGCCTGGGGGAGTTGGTTGCCCAAAACCAAGTGAATTCAGTGGGGGAGTTAAGCCTTCAAATCTGGGAGACATCTGAAAATTTTAACTTGAAAGCACCCAGTGTGGATGGAGCTCTGAGGAGCCTGGTCTAGGGGAAGGTGTCCCTGCACATGGCAGGGAGTAGAATGAAGTGGGCTTTGAGGTCCCTCCCAGCCCAAACCATTCTGTGATTCCATGAAAGCCACTTCCACGGGGTTGTGAGGAGTTTTGCCACCACCTTGGTGTCTCTTCCCCCCCTTCCAGCTCGGACCTCACTCATAGTGCTCTGCTTCAGGTTGGGAGGCAGAGCCTTTGCTTTCCAGGATTTTTATGGGGTTTTGGATGGTGGCATCACCAGAGGTCCTGATAGAGAGGGGATACACAGGAAGGAGAAATTCCTGGGGATGGATAGGTCTACTTGCTGTATAGTGTGTCAACACCAAAAACTAAGTGTGGTGAGGATCAGCTGTGGCCACCAGATCACTCTCCTGCAGGTAGTTGTCCCACCCAGCACACACAGGAGGAGGAGGGTGAGATCTCCCAGTTCCAGAGCTAGCCCCAGGCATCCTCTGCATCTGCTTACTCTGTTAGTCCCAGCTAATAATGAGGGACAGAGCTGTGGCTGTTTGCTGTGTATCAACCACCCTGCTGGGAAAGGCCTGTCAGCTTTTAGCTCTCTTTCTGCTCAGATTGAGGAACTGATGGACCTGCAGTGCCTTGGAGTACTACAAGGAAGGGATTGTATTTATTTTAGCTACAGGTTCGCATCAGTGGCATCACACTGTAAAAAATTTCGTAAAGCATATTCTGTCTTTGGTTTTGGTTGTTTTTTGGGGTTTTTTTTTGTATAGCTTGTAAGGAGCATATGGTAATTTGGATGGTTCTGTCCCAGGGGGATACCTGAGTGCTGTACACCAAGTGGTCTTTCTACTTTTGTTGTTAAATCTATGTTCATTTCTTATCCTAAATATTCCCTTTTTCTGCTTAGAAGGTTAAAAATACCTGGAGCTGCAAGTCTGGCCTATTTACTACAGAATTCATGAGTCATGCACTACACTGAAGTCTGGAAATATCACAGAGGTATTATTCACAGAGAGCTCAGCAAAAGAGTGGTAAAATCTGCCCTTCAAGACTTCAGATTCAAAAGCCAAACGCTTTGGGAGAACTGGTCATCCAGGTCTCCTTCAGAAATAAATGCATGAGCAAATAAATGCATAAGGGGAAAAAAATGCACAAGGAAATTGCCATAAGCCCCTGATTAGTAAATCAACCTTTATCTTGCTCACAGTTGGAGAGGGAACCCTTCTGAAGGGAATGGGAAGAGAATGTTGTTACCATCAGAGTCCAGCACGAGTTCCAATCTCGGTGCAACATTTACGCAAATTGATTGTTTCTCCAGATCCCAAATGTCTCTTGTTGCCTTTCCCCAGCCTTGGGTGACATAAAGTACTGATGTAATGTCTCAAATATCCTGAGTGCCTCTGGTCTCTCCGATGGAATCTCAGTGAGGAAGGCAGAGATGGGAAATGCAGACTTTGACTGTTGGTGGCTCAGCCCCTGAATCTGCTCTGGAATGTGATCAGATCCAGGAGGATCAGGAATTCTCTGTACACTGGACTCTCAGCTGAGGGTTTGCAGATGAATCAATTGAGATTCTCTGTGTCCTGTGACTGAGACTCTGTGTGATGGATTGAGCTCTGTTTCATATGGTATTATCCTTTATTTATCTCTGCAGTAACACAGCCTGTCGAGACTTCCTGCAAAGCATTGGTTGTCACTGCACATCACTATAAAACAGGGCATGGAGAAACTTTGTGGAGTATTTTAACTGAGCCTCAAATAGTCCAGAAATACTCCAGTGTAGTCTGTGGAAATCAATGAACAAGTCCTAACTCCTGAAAGAGGGTAATTCAGCAGCTCCTATAAACACCAGACACGTGGATACTCTGAGATTTAACCACTCCATTGGTTATGACCCTGTGTTTCAGGAGACTTTCCAGCCTTTTCCCCTGTTTTTTCACCTCCTGATGTTTTTGCTGAGGGAGAAAATATCTGAGAATATCTGCTTTCAGGGAGATAAAAATCAGATTTCTTTGAATAGCTACACCCTGGGTATAGCTAGTTGAGCTCCCTGAAAAATAATTCTTCGGGCATGTGATAAAATGTGAGTTTTTCTGGAGGGGAAAAACTTTTCAATGTAACTTTTTCACAATATTACCTGGATAAAAAATATTTCTCTCTCTTTTTTTTTTTTTTTTTTTTTTTTTTTAATGTACCAACTTTGGCATTACATGCAGCTCTTTTTACTTATATTTAGTTTAGGATTCCAAAGTTCTACAGATGGGATGCTTGCCCTTCTCTACATGAAAGGGGTAGCTCTCAGTTTTGTCAAGGATTTTTGGCAGCTCTTTGTTAAATGACCTGGACTTCACAGTTCTTGGTGGATGGGAGGCACAGCAGACAGAGTAAGCAAACTAGTTTCTCTTCTGGGTTTTGCCACCTCCTTGCTGTCCTGGGGTGATTCACAGAAGTTCCCTGTGCCCTTTTATCCTCAGCTGTAAAATGAGGATATTGGCATTTACATTTCTTTATAAAGTGCTTTTAGGTCTATGGATGAAAAGTGCTAAGTAAACCAAAACTCTCAATTAAATTAATTGGAGAGAAGGAGCTGGGTCAGTGTTATAGCAGGGTTCATTTATACACCTCTTAACTTCTTTTGTCTCATGTCTCAAACCCTCTTTATAGTTGGAATTGCTACTCTACCCTTTCATTTTAAAAATCTCTCTGGGATGGATCTTATCCTGCTTCCTATAGAAATACAGGAGTTGGACTAAGGGCACCCAGTCCCAAGTGTTCTTGGTACAAAGGTCTCATGGAAGTATAAAAAAATTTTAAAATATTTAAAAATCCATGTAAATACCTCTGGCATTGTAGTAAATTGAAATTAAGAAGTTCTGAAGTTCATGTATAGATAAGTGAATGTTTGAGCTCTGTTGGTGGAGGAGGAAATAGTGAACTTTGTTTTCTTAGTGATCTTACAAGGTCATAATTAGATTGGTGATGCAAATCCACCTCCTACCTCAGTTCACAGGATCACTGAGGTTGGAAAAGCCCTCCCAGATCACTGAGTCCAAGCTGTGCCCGACCCCCACCTTGTCACCAGTCCAGAGCACTGAGTGCCACGTCCAGTGGTCCCTTGGACACCTCCAGGGATGGGCACTCCAAACCTCCCTGGGCAGCCCCTTCCAACACTTTCAGTGAAGAAACTCTTCTTCAACTGCAGAAAGAACTGTTTCATCTGCAAAAAAAAAGTCCATATTTTAAGCTTGTCCCTGGTCCATATGGTTCCTCTTGCAATTGTTGACTGAAGGCCACCATTTGTGTGCCTGTTCCTGCAGGGAAATAGGGATTGAAAAAACCCTGTGATTTTCATCTTGTCACTGGTTATTTTAATCACCTGAAGGTTGTTCTGTTCTTCTAGAAGATTTCTTTTTTTTTTTTCCCTCCAATGAATGTCTCACTACATAATAGTAAGAAAACAGATTATGCAGAGAAGCTGGTTTTGTTTTGAAAATTTTGGGAACAGATGCAATCCGGGAGCTGTGATCCCTGCACAGCTCAGAGATCAGAAGTAATAAGAGGCCTCTGAATTATCTCTCTTCTGTTCACAAAGCTTGAACTTAATCTGCCAGGCTGCCTATAGCTGGAACTGTGGAGAATAAAACACCAAATATCAGCTCTGTGTGCAAAGGGGAGTTGGTACTTGGAGAACAAGGAAAGTAGGGCAGGTACCCTTCAACCAGAGTTGAGCAGGTGCTTTTCAAAATATCTCAACACAGTGAAATTTAGGCTATATATTTAAATAAAATAAATATAGATTTTTTTTTTTAAGTATTTATATTTAAATATTTAGCCTGAACAGAAATATTTAGGCTACAAATTTAGGCTATAGAAAGGCTTTTGTTATTTGTTTAGTAGATCTCCTTGTCATTTCCAATTTTCTATGTGGATGGGATAAGTGTGCACCTGTCTTAGATGTTTGGCATTTTGGTTAAGAAATGCCCAAATGCAGGGTAATACACTGAAAAAGATGATCAGTGGATCAACTATTTTTGACTGCTTTGAGTATTCCAGAATTTTTAAGACAAACAAGGAACAGCCTGAAATATCACTGTTTTGTTTGGGTGTAGGTTTTGATTGATAGAAAGTAATTAACGTTCACACAATTTGAAATAATGTGTTTATATATAACATCAGGTGCTTTAGCAACACTGACTTCCAGCTGTGCTGGCAGGGGTGGGAGTGGGATGTCAGACAAACAGGGATCAAATATTGGGGCATGAACATGAAGAGTGAGTCAAAGACTATAGACAGTGAAAAAACAGTCTTTGTCCTTCTAAAAACAGTTATACTTGGAGGAAGAAAAAGTAATTGGAGAAAAAAGGAAGGTTTAATTAATTGAAAACTGACCTTTCACACTTACAAGTGGTTTTGTGGTTTCCTCTAAATGTCCTCTGTTGTCCATCTGCTCTACAAGTGGGTCAGCTGGACAATGGGAAGGCTAAATTAGGGAAGGCTGTCCCAAGAGGAGGCTCTTTTAGGTTAATAAGCTAAGATGGACCAGTAAAAAAAAGAATAACGTGGAAAATGAAAAATGAGTATGAAACTCTTCTGTTACAGTGCTGTATTTATAACTCCCTCACCTGGATTCTGAGTTACAGTGGAAGTCACTGCCAGCATAAATCTGGTGTAATTCCTGTCACTACACAGGAGCCAGTTCAGGCTCAGGGAAGCTGCTTTTTGTACGGGGTCAGAATTCCAGGGTAGTGGGGACACCTCCAGAACAGCCCTTAGAAGGTTGTTCTCCAGGTGACAATCCTGTTCTAAAGGTGAAATAAGCTGAATAAAAACCCAAACAATTCAGCACCTGCCCAGATTTGCACCATTCAACCTGTGCCAGGGCCTCACCACCCTCACAGGGAAGAATTTATTCCTAATATCTAATCCAAACCTACTCTCTGTCAGTGTGAAGTCATTGCCCCTTCTTTTGTCCCTTGTAAACAGTCTCACCTTCCTTGTGGGCTCCCTTCAGGTAGTAAGGAAGGAAAAATCCCATCATACAGGTAGAGCATCATCTAGAGATACAGCTCTAAAGCCAGAAATAAGATATACTGGCAGAGGATAGGGCAGTGCCCACTGTTGTGGATCCTTCCCTGCTTTATGTATAAATTTATGCCTTTTATTTGGTGGTGATGATTCATGTTGATGATGTTTGACTCTTGTTTAAGTAGAGACTTCTCAGCTCTGAGCTTGTACTTTCAGTATGTCAGGTCAGAAACTTCCTCCTCTCTTTTGCTGTATGTCTTGCTCTGGAACTGTTGATTCTACCATCAATGAACACTTATTATATCCATCTTAACTGGCAGACATAATCCAGCTCAAATAAAAACTTAAAACGTTTAATTCTGTCTAGAAGAATTCTCATGTTGTTCTGTCAGTGGAACATATGCTGGGATTCTCTTTAAAAAGAACCACACTGCTCTGAAAAACACACACCAGAAATTTCTTTAAAATTGAGCTGTTACAAGGATTTCTGCTTGCAAAATAGAATATTAATTACCTCTCAACTCTCAGAAGGGGGTGTAAATCTTTTAGATACACCCTGTGTAGAAATTCCTGTACCTTCTAATGCCCTCAGTAGGATTCTCACAGAGATTCCAGCACGGGCAGGAGAATGGCTTTGCCTCTCAGGTCAGGGCTGAGCTTTACCTGGGTGTCAGAGGCCTGTCTTATGTTCCCTGGAGTAGATGCAAAAATTCTAACTCAAAATATTAGTAATGCTGTAGTAACTGGTAATGCAGAAGTATTTTGTGATTGATAGAAGCTTTGGGGATGGCAGTGAGTGAAGGGATGGGAGACGTGGGGGCTGAGCAGAGAATGTTCCTCACCAGAGTTAGACTCCTAAGGGCCTTCAACCTATTTAAAAAGGATCATCATTCATCAGCACCATCATCATTATCTGCTGGATCAGGAGGAGGAGGGGAGGGATAATCAGCAAGAGATGATCAGCGTCTTATCACCGCGCTCCTTCATTTTGGTGCTTAAACTGCAGGATTCTTTCTGGGGAGATAATTCATATTTTATCATTAAAACTGCTGATCATAACCTCGTTAATATATGGATATTGCTAACACACACAAAAAAAGCTAACATGATAAAATGGAACGCTGCTATTAAATTACTTCAACTAGTTTACCTCACCTCAACATCCCTCCCCTCCTCTGCCATCACAGGCACTGCTTGTACATGGCACACAAAATCTATAAACTCTTTCCAGGAATACAAAAGCATTCTCTATGATGTTGATAAGAAACAGGACAGTCAGTCTCCCCTGACATATTTGTTCTTTAAAAACAAATCAATGGTGCAGGGATTTGGCACCTGAATGCAGAACAACGGCTTGATGAGGCAAAGATTGTCTTCATTAAGGACATTAATATTCATAGAGAGTAGAAAATCTGACACAAGAGAGGACTCACTAACCTTTTCTCATATTAGATTTTTACTTCTTAACACAATTACAGTCCGGCAATGACTTAATTAATGCTGCTTTTTGTCAGACTGCTTTAAAGAGCTGTCAATTTGGTCCTGCAGAGGCTGTCAGTGAAAGAGAAAGACAGTCATCCAGGCTAAAAAGACACAGGAAGAAATTCAAACACTTAATAACATTCAAAGTGCTATGCAAAGTCACATATCAACCTGTATTAAGGAGAGGTTTTGTCTTTCCTCTCTTCGTACTTATGTTAATATTTTCCAGGTAAAATTTGGGTTGCTGCCACCTCTAATTCTGAAATACAATGCAAAAATTGAAGGAGGGGGTCATCAAATCCAGTGTATTTTAGCTTCAGAATATTAGGGGTATCTCAAAACCTCTATGGAGAACACAGGGACTGAGAGTCACTCCAGGAATCCTTAAGTTCCTGCCAACAAAGGTTGGTCTCTGGTGCATAAAGGCTTCCAGGGTTCCATCTCCTATTTTTGCTTTAACCACCAGAAGCCAGGAAAGTATTCTAAAAGCCCCCATGGAAATCACCCTGTGAGGCTGGAGGATTCTGAAAGACTCTAGTGGGTTTTTAAGGCTGTGAATTGGTTCAAGCCACTTTCACAGCTCTGGTGAGCTCACTTGGTTACTGGGGCCCAGCAGGTGGGTGGTAACCTCTTAAGTTTTGGTATCTCACCTCCTTGCAGACATTTAGCCTTGTTCTGTAGAGGTGCCATAGGGAAATATTTAATGCTTTTTTGACCTATGTCAAACATTGCCATGTGGTGCTGGAACGTGAACTCTGCTTAGATTTTAATTCTTTATTAATCTAATAAATCTATTTTTATTAAAATACTATTTTTTTAAAGTTAAATTAAAAGAAAAAATGCTTTTAAAAATCTACTTAGATTAGAAAAAGCTCGTGTCTGCTTTTGGCAACTGTGGAGAATCACAGAATATCTCAGGTTGGAAGGGTCCATAAGGAGCATTGAGTCCAACTCCCCGCTCCTCACCTAAAACTAAACCATATGACTAAGAGTGTCATCCACAATTTGCTTATATTGCACACCTGGGTTGCATTTATGATGCCCAAATAGTATGTAAAATTAAGCTTTACATCATGTGTACCATTTAATTTTGTGGGGTTTATTGGCTCCTTTGAGTTTATTTTAGTAAGTGCAGAGTGTAAATAGAGTAAGTATGTTATTTATGCAAGCACAAACAATCAAAAAAAGGGACAAAGTACACAACATGTCTTTTGTTCTTGAAGAATAATTATATAGAAATAAAATTATAACAAACACCTGATTTAATCATCTCAGTTTGATCTCTGTCAGAAGTACTGAGGACCACAGGAGGGATGGATCAAAAGGGAATGCAGGAAGTTTGGAGATGGTTTTTATGTTGAATTTTAAATGCAGGATGCTGCTTTCCATGGTGGGTGATACTTTTTAAAATGTCCTGGATGAGCTCTCTGACCCTCCTTAGTGATGGCCATGTTCTCTCTACTGTTTCTAGCCAAGTAAATTGCTGCTAAAATTTTTATTGCTTATTGTCTTATTTAAAAGGCATCTACTATTCTTGATACACATTGGAAATTGCATTATAATTTGAGTGGAAACTAAAATATCTGTCTAAACTAATGCTATGTTTGTAAGGGACTGGTTGGGTTATGGATCTTGTGCAGGATTTGCTGTGCCCTGGATCCCTAAAAACACAGTTGATGATTCCCTCAGGTTGTCAGGAGCCACTGGCACTCAAACAGAGGCACAGTTATGAAACTTCTTTAAAAATGTTGCTTTTTAATTTTAATTTCATTTGTGCAAAACTTTTCTGGTTAGTTGAGCTCATCGTTTAGTAGCAACGTGGGAAGGGAGAGGCAGCTTTTGCAAAGGCATAAATATGATTCAACTTTTAAACTATTTACCTTATAAGCTGCTTACAAAAAGGCACAGACTTTTTCTGACAACCTCATGTAAAAAAAGTCTGGTGTTATCTTGGAGAACAGAGACAATTGCCCTAAAGTTACACTATTTTGAATATTTTACTCTCTGCCTGTATGGAGGGGGCTTGGCTTTCTGTAAATGAGACCACACCTACAAGAAATGTCTCTATTCAAAAAAAACCCAAGAAAATATGGAGAGAACCTGAGAACTGGATGTTATGAGTACACTTCTTTCTCCCCAGGGAAATGTTATTTGCTTTGCAGAATGGAGTCCTGGAAGGTTTGGACTGAAGTGAGTTATGCAGTCTTAATATGATTGAAGAACTATCTTGTTGACAAGTGCAGAATTATAGATTTGAATCCATTAGCTAAAAAGGTCCACAAACATTTGAATAATGGCCCTCACATTTTTTCCATTGGTCTATCAAACAAAGAATCCTAAAAAAAAAAAAAAAAACACCTTAGAATCTTGTAGTTACAGTTTAAAGAGACTGAACTAAATTTCCTTGCATTGAAGATAAGAAAGCTTTTTTTATCTCATACTGGAAATGGGAGTTTGGGTCTGTGCTTCTACGCTTGGAGCTGTTATATTTTTGGCAGCTGAAAAAAAGTACGAGTATTTCGTAATAAACATAAATGTCTTCTACTTAAATCCAAAAGGAAAGCCATCAAATTAATTTGGTATCAAAGGAAGAGTTTAAATCAACAGGCCTTTTAGTGAGTGCTGGCAATATGTTGCACCAGCAGAACAGTTCCTGTCTGAAGAGGCAGGTGCTCATCTGATGGAATTCAACGTCGTTTCACTGGGGCATCTGAATTCTTGTTCAGACTTGGAATGTTTTACCTGCTCTCAACATGCACTTGCCACGTTCCAAAGCTGGCTGTTCCGAAAATATCTCATGGCTGATAAATTTGGTGAGGATGCTGATGTTGTGATCAGTCTCACGCCGTGAGTGGGGCCCAGCAATGTGGGGGTGGGATTTCAGACAGCGATTTCAGGAGTTAACGAGGGTATATTTATGAACTATCCTCTGAAGTTGGGGATTTATTAAATCATAGAACATTCTGAGCTGGAAGGGACCCACAAGGATCACCCACTCCAACTCCTGGCCCTGCACAGGACACCGCAACAATCCCACCCTGTCCCTGAGAGCGTTGTCTAAACTCTCCTTAAGCTCTGGCAGTCTTGGGGCCATGATCATTCCCTGGGGAGCCTGTTCAGTGCCCAACCACCCTCTGGGGGAAGGATCTTTTCCTGATATCCAGCCTAAACCTCCCTGACACAACTTCAGACCATTCCCTTGGTCCTGCCACCAAAAGAGAAGAGGTTGGTGCTGCCCCTCATGAGGAAGCTGCAGACTGAGGTGTCCCCTCAGGCTCCTCTTGAATCACTTCAGGGACAGATGGATTATAGTCTCCTCCTGTAGATCCAATATCAATGTTCTAAAAATTTTAAAGAGAAAGTTTAGGAATCTGAGGTTAGCTTGGAAACCTAAAACCCCTCCAGTTTCAGGCAGGATGGGAATTGCTCTTCCATCAAGGCCAAGCTGGAGGCAGCGGGGAGGAAGAAATCTTGTGGATTTTTTTTTTTTTTTGAGTCTCTTTCCTACTCGTTCTTCTCCTCCTCTTGCAGATCTTTTGTGGGTGAGCCAAATGTAATCAGGTTTGGCTCACTTGGAGGAATTAGGATGACTGCAAAGTATGCCAGATTTCAAAACAATTTCTAACAGTTTCTGTGATACTGTGTAAGCAACTGAAAATTGACATGTTGTGTTGTGCCCAAGTCAGCCAACTGCTGTCACTGAATAATTAGATTCTCTAGAAGAAGAGAAAGGTTTTTGGTTGTTGTTTTTTTTCTCAACAGAATTATTAGAAAATAATGTAGTAGCTATTTTATTTAGGGAGAGGCTCAAATTCTTCTGTTCTTACAAGCAAATTTTTAAAAATAGTTTGCATCTGGGCCCCAAAAGTATGTTTCATGTATTTTTATTTATAAAAGCATAAATAAGTTGTTTGGGCATTTTGATGCCAATATGCGTGGTACTTGCACATGGAGAAGACATTGGTGCAGATGGTTAATATTGTTTTTTCTAATAGGAATTAATTTTTCTCTTTAGTTCCCTTTATTTCATATGGCACATCAATTCTACAAATTGAGTCCTAATATCAGACATAGGTCATGATCTAATTATGGCTGGATCTGTCATGGAGGTGTGACATTTTTGGGATAGATATAGTGCCTGATTCCCCAGGAATTTCTTCCTCTGCAACCTGGCTACGACCTGGGGGAGAAATGTTCTGCTTTGTTAGTCTTTATGTCCCTCTCCACTCCTTCAGTAGAGTGGAGACTATTCCATGGGGGGAAATCCTGCCTGGTGGAATAATCAGGCAGTGCCATAGCTGGAAGAGGCAGGTGAGGAATCCTGATCCCATCGGATCACAGGCAGTCGCTGTGTTTGCTTCACACCA
Source organism: Chiroxiphia lanceolata (assembly GCF_009829145.1). NCBI lineage: Eukaryota > Metazoa > Chordata > Aves > Passeriformes > Pipridae > Chiroxiphia > Chiroxiphia lanceolata. Next base: position 5,844,911 of record NC_045653.1, on the reverse strand, counting down.
CTGTGAATCCTGGGCAATGCTAATCCTGTCTGGAGGGACGACCTGGAATTCTGCATGGGGACTCTGCAGCTTCCACCAGCTGAAGACTTGAAAGGGGACTAGAGAGGCTTAGTTAAATTATGATATTCCTGTGTGGTAATAATTGAAAAGGGTTTTTTTGTATTTTGTTCATATTTTCTAACCTGTCTTGTTCCTTGCCTTGATAATTCTATCAATAGAATAATTCACAAGTTTAAAACTGCTATTTTCATCTCATTCCAAGCCTTATCTGATAGCACCTTCCCATGTATCCCTTCTAATTGAATGACTCCTTCCAATTTGTTGTTTGAGATGTCTTTCCATAAGGATTCAGAATAATTCTTAAATCTATAGAAGCTCTGGTTGTACCAATATTCTTAACAGCAAAAAAAGCCCAGTGCAAAAACTTACATGACAGCAATTAATGGCAAAGATTTTTATTCTGAAAGTGGGTTTCTTTTCTGTTGGTCTAACTCTTGCCAGGGACTCTTCAGACTATAAATATTTCAGAAGGTGGTGTTAGGAATAAATACTATGTATTTTTGAAACTTCTACTCCTTTTTCTCCTGTTAAATTCAGCTGCAAAATTCAGTTAATGGTACTGGAGGGGCTGGGGATGGGACTATTCCTTCTCTCTTGAAAATCCTACCCCTTTATTTCCTTAGATCCAGCTGTGAAATTCCTCATACTTTTCTGGCACTATTACAAATGAGAGATAAATAATAAACAGTTTCTCCCAGGGCATCCAAAGCTACATATATAAATCTATATTAGATCCAAGGTTAATGATTGCTTTTCTGTTTTATTGGCTGCAGGGAGCACTTCTTGAAGGAAATCCTGTCTAAGTGGTAGAGTAGCTCTTTTCAGAGGTTCTTAAGCAAAATGAGACATTAAGTTTCAACCATCCTACTCTGCCACGTGCAACCAAGGTATTATAAAAGAGGAAAATAAAAAAAATCCTATCTTTTTATATTTGTCAATTGGGGAAAGAAATACTTATTTCCCCCAAATTATTTTATATCTCTGACATCCCTAATTTGACTGGGTCTTGCAGAGAAAAGTGCTGCTGTTCTCATTAGTACTTTGCAGTTATCCCTTCCCTGGCTGAGGTGGAAGAAGCTTTAAATCATGTGGGAGAGCGGGGAAGGGAAAAGAGAGAAAACAAGCTTTTTGAACCCTGTAATGTAAATTTGCAGACAATTATTCATTATTAACTGCCTGAAGCATCACACCTCTCTCACCTTTGCTGGAATGTCTGAACATCAGGGTAAACAACACGCTGCTGTCTTATCATAATGCGGTCTGCTTCACTGCAGCAAGGACTTGTCAGAAACAGATTGTGATGTTGACTTCTCAATAGGGGAAAAAAAGGGCCTAAATTAGACTTCTATAAAAAGAATATTGCATATTTATTTCCACAATAACACCAAGGAAAAACGTTAGTCAAGAAGCAAGCAATTGGGTGAATAAATAAGCTTGTCTTTGTTCTCATCAATTAAGTTATTACATCAGTTGGAAAACCAGTGAATTATAATACAGATGTTTAATGAAACACTGCTGTGCCTATAAGTCAAACTCCTATTTTGTGGTGTGATTTTGGCTGCATAGTTTTGTGTGTGTTAAACCGTATTTATTAGCTGATACCCATTATTATTTTGAGCAAGGTATAATTCAGTTGTCAGGCTCCAGCTCTGGGAAGGAGATTTAATCAGTGAGAGCCCGCTTTGCTGCTGAGCATAAAACAATGCGGGTTTCATGAAGCAATCACACCAGTGTGAAAAAATGGGATTAATTAGTATTGTACAAGAACAGGCAGCATGCTCATTAAAACCTTGTGAGCTGCCTCTTGATAAACTGCCACTTGATAGGGCCGCATTAATGTGACAAGGCAAAGACTTTATTTCCAAATCCTTTCTGATTATATCTCACTTTCAAGTTACCTGAATTGACTCTCTAAGGCTTTTGGAATACAAAGATCAAAATTGCAGCACGAGATCCCCAAGACACCTGGACAAAGGAGCCGTGCTCAGATAGTAAGGCTTCAAAAGGCAACTTTTTTTTGAACTCCCATTCAAGCATAAATCAATAGCTGTACAATGAGGCAGCTCCAAAGGTGGTAAATTTGCATTTACACTCAGCAGGTTGGGCTGGAACTTATTTGACGATTAGCAACTATCTAATGAATCCCCCATCACTCTGTGCCTATTGCTTACCAAGTGCTTCATCTGTTTGTCAGGACAGAAAGTCTTATGAATATTCTTAGAGCTCCACGTAGGCTCTGAGGGAAGGGGAGAACAAGGTAGGCACTCCCAGCTGAACATCTGTTTCTTATAGTTCAGGTTGGCCACTGAAGAACTTATGGTCGTATTTCTTCTTTTTATCCTTTCTTTTAGAAATATTCACAAGCTAAAAATGTAGATCCCTACTAGTGGATTTGTTTCTACATGACAAAACATAATAGGAGACATGCCTGAATAACAACAGTAAATGTTGGATAGGATGTATTTTTGATCTCGTGTATTTTCCTTTAGGCACAATGTTTTATTCCTTCCTGAATTTGTAGTGGTTCTGATGGTTTACTTGCATGTAATCTTGGCTTTTTTTTTTTTCCTCCTTTCCTTTTTGAGAATTAGTGGCTCTAATGAAATTGCATCTGAACTCGTAATAGTTAACCAGATCTATCAGCTGTTTCATGGTGCATAGGTGCTCCAAGATGCTGACTTTCCATGTAGCTTTAGCTGACATTGTATGTAAGGCAATTGTAATGCAATAGAGTTACCTGTCAGCATATATTTGTAGGTGTGGAAAATGCCACTCAGAGAACCGAGATCTCTTATTCCCTGAAGCTTTTTTCCCAACTATTTTATTTTTAAGCAAAAACATCTTGTTAAGTCTCAACACCCCATTAAAGCAACGTTACCCACCATGAAGTTCAGAGTATTCAGTTACCAATTATAGATTGTTTGCAAGTGTGCAGGTGGAATCCCACCCAGGGAAAGTCTGATGACTGGAGGGCAAGGTACCTGAGCTGGCTGGATCTGGATGAGTACAATGCTTTACTAAGTGATGTGTTGCAATATTATTAATTTAAAACCTTGGATTTCATTGTTGTGATCTGGGTTACATGATGCAATGCAAGATGACAGCCATTGAATTAACAGAAAATGGGATTCATCTCTTGAAATTTCACACAAAATAGAAGTAGGAGACAGACAAAATAAAGGGAGATGGATAGATAGACTGATAATACCACTAATACTTTTAAATTTAAACTGAATGGGTGAGATAATTTTAAAACTCTAATGGTATTTATCAACAGTGTGATAACGGGGAGAAGAAAAATCACACTCCCTCCCTTTCTGTGTCCCTCTTTCTCCCTTTCGTTGATTGCTTTGTTGAGCAAGTCAGTGAATATTTTACACTTTGTTTCTTTTATTTTAGCAAATGAACTGCCTCGAGCTAATGTAGTGTAAGTGGAAATTTCAAGCACCAATGTCTGCTGCATGATCCAATAATAGGAACTTTCTTTCCCTGCTGGCCCTGTAACACAGTGGAACAGCAAACTCCCCGATGCCTCCAGGTAGTCACGTGCCTGATTTATGATTATAAACTATAGCTCTGGAAGAGGTTAGATAGGTAGTTTAAATCATTGCTTTTTCTCTAATGAACTGGGGTCAGAGAGAGAATACTCTGTGCAACAGCCTTATCTGGGTGTTACTTATGCCCTACATACTCCTCCTCCGTGGCTTTGGCTGTGAGAGTGTTTTTCCAGAGTTTTAGTTGTTAATGTCAGTTTAGTGAATCGTGATACTGAAAATTAAGTGAAATGAGTTTTCCTGCTGTTGTGTATTATTTGTCTTAGTGCAAATTGGAGACAGGTACCTATTTCAGATGTGGTGTGGACAGCATCAGAAGGGATAAAAAAGAGAGGGTCAAGACAACACCCACAGGTGGTGTATGGAGTGGTTTCTTTCCTTAGTAAGAGTGTGCTGTAGTGCTGGACTCTGTTCTTGTCTGAAATGTGTGCCAGACCACTGTGCTAATATTTAAATGCAATGATAGCTATTATGTTATATATATTACATGTATATTATATAAATACTATAGTTAAAGATACCTGAGATGCCAATATAATAATATGCAAGATATTGTCAAGATATCACAGCAGATGAGTGTAGAAACTCATTCCAAACTGATGCCATTAATCTTAGAATTCCTGGAAGGATGGGATTATTGTGTGAACTCCAAGTACCCCTTATGCAGATCACCCTTGCACAAATGGGTTTCACACAGCAGATATCTATAAGTCTTACTGACCTTGACAACAGTGCTGTGGTCATATTTTCATATAAATAAACTCTTTTCAGGGAATTTTCCCCAGTGGATTCAGTGGAGATGGACTTTTTCTGGCACACAGCCTGTTAACCAATTGTTACTTTGAAGTCCATTATTTATAACCATCTCAAAGACACAACCACTTGCCTTTCCCTTTCTGTGCCACTCAGTGGCTTAATGGAGTATCAGACACTTAATGCACAGTCACACAACTCTTGTCATTCAAGTGCACCAAAGCAACTGCTCGTGTCACCCTCTTCCTGAAAAAACCCATAGTTTGGAATTAGGGAGGTAAAATTCTTCCTGTCAGCAACTCTTTGTATCAGCATTTCAAAGCCAAGACTAGGAGAGGGGTCACTCTAGTAGCCTTGCACCTCTGTGGAAACCTTAAAGCTTTGGATGTCTGCATCTAGGAGGAGTTTTAAGCAGAATATGAAGGGTTATTTTAATAATCTAATAGAGTTTGCATGTGACTCTCTTCTGCCAGCTAAAGCTTCAGGTGGCAAAAGTACCTGGGTCTGGTTCTTGGTTGTTCTTCCACATCTGAGGTCCAACTTGGATAGAAGTTATATGGGATGCGCTACAGTCCCTGAATTCTTTTGTACAGAATTGTTAGTTATTCCCTCATCGTGCACTGTTGACTGTTTTTGCCCACATGGAATTTGATGTACTTGTCCCTCTTATTTTTCAGGCTACTTCTGACTTGTCATGATCATTTTGGATTCTGGTCTTGTCTTCCAGCATCCTCACAATGTGATGCTGTCTGAAGCTGTAATAAGCATAATCTATTCTGTCAATGGGGTCACTAATGAAAATATTGAGTAGTACCAATCCCAGGCCCCTGTGGAACCTCACTTTGTCTCACTTTTGCCTCACAGCCTTTGGTAAATACTCTGAGTACAGCTTGGACACTGATTTTGTGCCCATCCAAGCACTGTTTTATCTGAGCCATGTTTCCTTGGCTTCAGTACAAGATATCCTACAGCAATCAGGAATTCCTCTCAAAGTTACTGATCTGTAGTGCTTTCTGTCCACAAAACCTCCTTCCTTAGAGAAGTAAATTTAATCTTCATGAACAAAATGTCAAACTCTTCTTGCTTGTTATCTTTACAGAATACAGATAATTTGTTCCAGAGTTTTCCCATAAATATAAAAGAAGGAAACTCCTTTATAATCTTCTAGTTAGTTCTTTTTTCCATTCCCCTGACTTCTGTGTTTTGTCACTTCACCTGTTCTTCAGTATATCTCAAGAATAACTATTAATATCTCTGAACCTTAGTCCTTTAAATAATGGAGAATGAGGCAGAAGGACTACAAAGCAGGAAAATTATTTTAAAATGGCTAAATTGCCTAAATATTTTCTAACCTTCCTTATCAAATACTACAGCATTGTGGTGACATTCTCTTCACAGCTCAACTCAGCCCCCCCAAAAATTAGTAAATACATAGACTCTCCTGAGGACATCTGACAAAGGCTTTCTCTACTTTTTTGAGTAGAAGCCAGTTGAAAAGCTATGCAACCCAACTTCGCTTTGACTTCCTTTCCCTACATTAGTTATAGAGGCATTTTTTTTATGGCTTACGTCATTTTTATGTTGGTTTGTACCTTGAATTTTCTTATTCTGTCCTTGGACTTTGCCTGAAACATTGAAATCTCTCACGAGCTTTGGAGTGTGAGTCTGCCACTTTTTCATGATGTTTTGTGCCCCTGATCTTTTTGTTTTGTTTGGTGGATGTTCATTCCACCAGTGACAGTTAAATAAACACTGATCCACCTATAACTACTCCCTTTAGAAGACCCCAGAGTAGTTGCTCCTGCAGGTTGAGGATCTTTCTTCACTCCCTGGTGTTTCTCCAACATTTCCCCTGAGATCCTGGTATAACTGTTGCAGACAGGTGCCAGGGTTGGATGGACCTCCATTTGGTTCAGTAGTGCCTGTGCCAATCTAAAGGAAAAGGGCAAATTTTGAACCATTGTTCCTTCTCCCACCTTAACTCCCATGAGGTGGTGACAGTGCAGCCCTTCAGAACTGCAGCTGTTCCATGGAAGATTTGATTTGGGCCCTCTGTGCAGCAGGGAGAAATATGTCTCTGCTGTAAATCACTTAAAACAGGCAGAATCCTCAAGTTGTTTTCATGCAGAATCACACAGGGACCTAATTTTCTGTGATGGCTTCTCCAGTTATTGCATCACAAAAATTCCTCACTATGGAGCAGCAGGTTTCATTCATTCCATCACCACCTATAAATAAGGATTGTGACTGGAATAGGTCATGAGAGTGACTCCTGGGACCACCACAGATCGTATTATCTGTGAGGAAAATGTGTTTTAAATTGCATTCTTCTAACTACATCCTGGTTGCTGCATAGTTCATTTCTGAGCATGCTAAATGGCATCCTTAGCACCAGTGGTACAGCACACAAAATGATGTTTCAAAATGCTTAGAGAATAATTTAGGCTGGAAGGGACTTCTGGAGGTCATGTAGTTCATCTGGAGGAGGTGTCAGTTGACACCTCAGAACTGGAACGTGCCCCAGAGATCAGATTTTTGGGAGTCTGCCTAAGTGCCAGAACTCTTTTGGTACCGCATCAAAATCAATATGTAGTTTACACTAAGAAATTGGGGATGTTTCAGCTCACTCTGTTCAGTTATGAGGGGGAAAAGGTCTGTTTAGGTAGACCTTTTTCAAACTGACTCCCAAATCATTCGTTATTTTTCACAGTTTTGGAAATCTGCTTGCTGAGGAATGATCCTGAATAGTTTTCAGTTTAGTCTTGCTACCAGCAGGCTGTCTCTTCTCATAGTGACTGTGAGGGAAAGGGTTGGTGGCTACAGCTTGTGTGGACAAAGCAAAGGAAAACATGAATTAGGTGTGCTTTGTGCCTCTGAGTTCTCCTGTGGGTTTGGAGCTTTACTTTTGAGATTTTCCTGCTGAAGCTGCCCAGTTCTCTCATCTGATTTGTGCATTGCAATTCCCTACCCATGGAAAAGTGTGTTTAATGCCTGGAGGGATTTTTTTTCCAACTTTTCCGAGGCTGTGCTGCACTGGGCTGTTCTGCTTGAGGACCGGCAGAGGAATCAGATTGTTTTTGAGCTCTCAGCAGCACAATCCCTTGTTCCCACAGGTTCTCCATGCAAACCAAGCAGAGAAGAGCTAACACTTTGGGAAACCTGGAAAAGGGAGGTGCAGCTCTGTATGGATTCATGGGGGCCACCGAAACCACTTCTGCATGTGTTGCTGCTGAATTCTTACCCAGCTCTCAGGTAGGACATGTGATGAAATATTTGGGAATTAAATCAAAAGTATCAGGAAAAATGGAATTGCACAAAAGTAAAAGGCAAGTGAGCATTTGGATGTGTTTCCTTGTGGCAGTTGCAGCAGTTCCTCACTATCATTCTGATATATTTGTGTGTACAAACTTGTCATCTGAGATGGTTATGTCACCCTTGACTTCCAGCTGCACTACAATTCTGGCTACTATTATTTTAAATTGTGTCTCTATGTAATGGTCCTCCCAGGAGGAAAAAATAACACATTATCTTATATTAAGCAATCAACATTGACAGAACTTCATTACCCCTTATCATTATCCTTATGTTTGTAAGATAAAATCCAAGTCAGTGTTCTCAAGTCACATCTTTGAGGGCCTGTCTTTCTTCTTTCTGATAGTCTGAGGAAAAACCTCAGCAGTCGCCATGAAATAATCCTGTGTGTTAATCTGCTATTTCCACCTTGAGAAGTGCAAAATGATTCCCTTAAGAATTAATCCTTATGATACTCATTGAAAGGAGCTAAAGGAAACCATCCAGAATTTTAACCACGCTTGAGTTTACAAGGCAGAGAATGGAGTTGAGTCTCATTGTCATATTTTGCAGCTGATGCTACACCATTAACTTTAAGTAAATTTAAAAATCAAAACTGTAATCTGTATTTTAATATTGATATAGTCCCTGCCATTTTGACTTTGCCAATCAGCCAGAGTATTTCAATAGCTATCAGAAGGATAATTCTCACATGGTTTGGTTACAGAATTAAGCATGTTAGAGGGCTATACACTCATTTCTGGAATAGCAGGAATTGGACATGTCAGTAAAGAAGGATGTCTTAAACCAGAATGACTCATCTGATACAGTATAGTTGGTGATTCTAAATTTTATGGAAAAATACATTTTAAAAAATAATTCTAAAAATATTCTACAGCATAATGTTACTTAGCTGAGGATGCTGAAGGAACTCAGATTCAGATATGAACGCTCAAATATCAAGTTGACTCTGGAATAACTTTTGGTTTTGCAGTAAGAATAATCAGCAGGTGATTAAGGATATCTCTATCAACAATATTCCATTATGGATCTCTTGGACTGTGAGGGGGATTCACTGTGCTGGTGTTTTGAATCCTGAGGGGGCTGGTGATGTGATATATATATTCTGGAACACTTTGTGCACGTGTTCTCGGAATGTCCATGTGGGAGAGTTATAGGAAATACCTCATGGGCCCCAGACTGGAGTTTATACACAGTATTACTCTACCATAGGATCCCTTTAGCTGTGTTCTAGATGGCCTGACAATGACTCCCCAAATGCCTGAAGCCAATTTAGAAAGGATGCTAAGAGCACTCTAATAGCTGAAGTTATGACTAGCAAAGTGTAAATCAATGCTGTGCACGTTCCAAGGAGGGAGAGCGGGGCCAAGTGAGTTTTGTCTTAATGGAAGGAGTATTTTAGACAAATTCTGCATGTGTGGAGGCAGATCCTCCATGTGTGGTGCCACTTTCTGCAGTCAGGGCTACTGCCCTCCCTTTTTCTGGAGTGAAAGGTGAGTTTACTTAGTCTGGACCAAACCTGTGCTGTTGCTGTTCTTAATGACTGTATTAATCTCGTTAGTTTTGCTAGATGAGCACTGAGCATGAGCCTAAGCTGGGCTGTAAATACAAGGCAAGACTAGGGACAGAGAAGCTGATGCTGCACCCCTTATTTCACCCACCTTCTGGGTGCTGCACCCACATACCAGCCCCTACCAGTTCCCTCCTTTGCCTCCCACCCCTCAGGCTCTGGTGCAGCACTAGACCATCTCTACTGGCAAATATTTCCTCATCATTTCAGCAGTGATGAATGGATCCACCAGGCACTTTTGGTGGATTTTATGCCAAGGCACACCAAAAATACGAGTTGAGGTCATGGGCTGTGCCTAGTTCTGGGGCACAGGGTTTCTCACCCTTGATTTATACCCAGCAATCTTCTGACAGCCCCTTTAGTCAATGGAGATGTAAATCTTTTAATTTCTGCTTGTCTGGAGAAGATTCTGCACTCTGAATGCCGTGGATTTTTAGGGATTACTGGTGGGGGCCCAGTTCTGGATGTGATCCTCTATCTTTACCCGTCTCCAGTTATCCAGAGATAATCAGATATTAGAGAAGGTTGGAAATTTGTCTCCTATTAATAATTTAGAAAAAAAAGTGATAAAAGACTCTGATCTTGCCAGTGTCATAAGTAATGTCACTTAGTAAAGTGACTGGCACTAGCTGTAGGCTCAGATATGCCAATTATAATTAAAGCCATTATTTTCAAATACAGTTCAGTTTATTCCTGGGGAAAAGTAAAGAGAATTTTAGAGTGACAAATCTCTCTGGAAAATGCAAACTTGACGAAAAGGCTGAGCTTTTAGACTACCTGTAATAATTTGGTTTCGGGTTGGAAATGAAAAGTATGTAAAAACATATTCTTTAAAATGAGTGTTGGCCACTCGACATACTGTACAACATCCAAATATGTTGTGTCTGTCAGAATCATCTTGAGAAAGCTTATGGTGACTTACAAGGTAGAAGTGATGCTTGTTTCTTAGATCAACAGCCTTCAAACATCTGTAGTTGGGTTTTCAGAAAGGTACTGAACCATTATCCCTTGCAAATCTGATGCCCATTCACAGATAGAAAGATAGCCAAATTGCCACTTATTTTTGAGAATTAAAACCAAAGGTGGGGCTCTAAAAAATTAGAGCCAGTGAAGCTGTGTTCCTTTTCAGACACTTGTGGTTTCCCAACAGAGAATTGTTGATAAAACTGCAGGTTTGCTCTGCTTGCAGAGATGCACAGATAACGGTCGTACTCTGTAAAGCCATATAACACCTTGAGACAACAGTCACCCTTGGTGGCTTTTGTCCCTAAAATGAATGGGATTCTCAGAGATGACCACAGGATTAAAGAAAACACAGCCACAACTCCTGAGCAGAGCTCGTTCCCTTGAAGGCAGCTTTGAGCTCAGGACAAAAGCCACGAGGAGTGGAAGGTGTATCCAGCACCAGGGGATCTCCCCAGTGCCCCAAACCTCCACCCCAGGGCATGTCCCGGAGCAACGAGGGTTTGGGGCTGCAGCTCCTCACCCAGAACTGAGGGGTAGCTGGTAGATGATGAACAGAAACATTGTCACTGACCTTTCCTGTGCCTGTCCTGCCCAGATCCAGCGGTTCTTGGTGTTCCTCTTATCCCGGCCTTCCTTTAGCTCCATGAGCACAAGGTGTAGGGTTTGTGCTCCTGCTGCTGCCCACCAGAGATTGCCTGAGACCCGACTGCAGTGCAGTGATCTGAGGGCTGATGTGAACACCAGGGATAGACAAAATTCCTGCTTGCACTGCAGGTGACTGGGATCTAGGCAAGAAAAGTTGCTGTAGTTGAATTTTTTTCATTCTTGCGATTGCATTGGGCAGCTATTTTGTTATTATTGGCAGTCTTAAAGCCTTGGCTTTGTTTTCTGCCCTGTAATCTCGTGTTGATGTTCTGTTCCCAAACCCTCTGTTTAAAAGTGTTTCCATTTGGTATGATTAATAGCTCTTGTGAGTGATCTCTATTAAGGACTCAAATCTCAATTTCAAATATTTTTGTGGCGCTTCTGGTGGGCCTTGCTGGGATAAATTAAGCCTATTTTTCCCCTGATTGCTTCGTTGGATCTCTTTGTAACTTCACCTTGTATTCCTTTCTGTTCAATACTTTTCAAAGTACTGAGAGTTTAAAGAGGTACAATAAATCCCAGATCAGTTTTTAATGACCATGGTAAGCCTGCTTGTAATATGTCAGTAAGCTGAGCCTAAAAGCCAATGGGGAATAGGCCATTTCTGCCTTAGTAATTGCCTCCACAGAAAGATTTATAATGTCATTATCTGAATCTACAAGAAATAACTCATAGAGCTGAAATACCCTAAAAAAATATTACAATTCTCTTAAAATCTAGTCATTCATAAATGCTAAATCATAAAACTTTTTTTTCAAGATGTTTTATGTTAAAAATAAAACACGGTCAAAACATAAATGCACTTTTCTTAATCAGGTCCTCGGTTCTTTATGTGTCTGATTTCTGAGCTGTAGTTTGGGCAAGAGGGGCTGTGGGGAGCTCAGCCCTGCTGCAAACAAACGAGTGCTGAGAAACCATGGAGAGGACGAGCATCCCCAGTCATTTTTCTTTATTTGTGTGCGATTCCAGGGGGGGAAGAGGGTTAGTTAGCACCGCAATAAAATTAATTTTAGCAATAAAAATCACTCCCCCCTTCTCCTTCCACCGTTTTCCCCTGAAAAGCCCCACTAAATGTCCTGATGGATGTACTTCGGTGCTGTTTGAAGCCATTCCAGGCAGCTTCCCTTGCCCTCAGCATTCCCCAATCAGGAGATATCATTCATTTCTTTCAAAAAGCAGGAAATGTACTCTTCAATTTGTCTGGTGTTTAATAAAGTGCTAGAATTACCATAGCTACCCTCATCTTCTGCTGCTTTAATACACTGTGAGATTTATACTAATTTCAAGCAGACTCTATTCTTCAGCGTGCTGAGCTTGTACACTTAAAAGGGCACTGGCACTGGGCTTCCTTCTCTTTTTAATCATGAGCTCCTGTAAGTGAGGATCTGATTTCAATTTCCCTAAAAATTTTTCATTGATTTGCTTTTTTGTGTGCGTGTTGTTTGTCCATAGAGGCTGGGTTTGCCACAGTTTCTTTTTTTTTTTTTTAATTATTTTTCATTCGCTGTTTAAATAAATATTATTCCCTGACATCCCTGGAGATGTGTTGTAATGCAGTTGCTTCAGCTCAGTCGAGTGATTCCTAAAATCAGTGAAAGGTTTCTAGTCTGATACAGTCTGATTCTTCTCTGAAGTTCAAATTAAACTTTTCCAGGGACCAATATCTGCTCTTAGACTGTAAATTATAGAGGCTAACACCCTTTTAAAGTGTGGCAGTTCTGTTATTAACTTGAATAGGTCCAAGATTTCATTCCATGTCCCATATACTTCAGAGCACAGACATGTCTATAGGTAATAAATTATTATTCATTTCTAGTCAGCATTATAAACTTTCAGGTTCTTTGCCTCAAAGAAATGAGCTTCCTGAAACAGAAATTATTTCCCAGTCAGGGTAGTCTCATCTTCAGAATGCCACCTAAACTTGAGGGCTGTGAAAACAACACTGATAAATTATTTCCTGAGTTTAAAAATTATTTATAAGCAAACAAATGTGTGCTTCTGGATGTGTACATCAAATTCTTATCAATATTAGGGAGAACATTCCTTTGTAAAGAGACCAAAATAGATTAATTCCCCTATTGTCTGTGAGCCTCTCCTGAGCACCTTGTAGCTCTGCTTTTAAACCTTTCCCTGCTTTCTGAGGCAATGTGATGTGTGCTTTTCAGCACTGAGCTCCCTGAAGGAGTCAATGACAACTAAATGAAACTGGAGTCTTGGAGTGCTCTGTCTTAAGCTGATGTGTTTAAGAAAGGAAAAAAAAAATCAGGTTTTCTAGGAAAGTCTATTTTCTTAGAAGCTGCTGCGCCCTGAGTCCAGTCAGATTTCTAATTTGAAGTAAACTTGATTCATTGTTGATCATTAGCTGCTAAATCTAATCTGGATTGAGAACAGAACATAGCAACTAAAATAAAAATCCTTACACTGAAACCAAAAGCCTGGGAAAATAATTGCAGCCTCTGCAAGGTGACAGTCGGGACTGAGCCACGTCCTGGAACTTGGGGAACCACAAATTCACTTCCATCAGGATCGTTGATAATAGGATTGTAGCAGAGAGAACCCAACCACAATGAAGGATGAAAGAATATCAAAATATCCTTTTACTCCCTCTGTTAGAGACTCATCCTGTAAGAACCAGGGTGAAATACTGACTGGAGGTGGGTTAGGATTAGTCTCTGGTTATTCACTTGGTGCCGTGCTCCTTCACTATTGTACAGAGCAAATGTTTCCTGACAGGCTAACTAGGAATAAAAAAGGATCAAGGGCTCTGGTGACATGCTGAATGTTACAATCATTATTCCCATCCTCTGGCTGTGGTTTACCTTTGGCAGTGTCAGAGGTGACTGTTCTGGGAGCCCAGGAAAGGGACAGAAGAGCTGCTGGGGTGTGTGGGGCTGCTGTCCTGCAGCCTCTGCCCGTGAGAATTCCCACTGAACTTTATAAAACTCTCTCAGGGTAAAGTGTGGGGGCTTGTCCCTTCCAGCATTTGAAGGGGGAATAGTTTTTATGCCTATTCTGTCTCCTGACATGAAAATCATTACTCGCCTGTTTCATTCTTACTTCACATAAGGCACATTATTTTGTGAGATCTTTCAGAAGTGATTAGCAACTGTCAAAGTGATGTTTGCAGCTGTGTACATGAACTCTCCTGGGATCTGATCCATTAGCAAGTCTGAATCCAAAACATTCTCCTGGTGCTGGACTGCTGACTCCATGCAGAGTGGCAGGGGTGGGCAGGGGAGCTCATTTCAACCTGTGCACTCTGCCTCGTGTGCCAGCTCGTTTCTCCTGCAGCAACAGGAGGGTTTGGACATACACAGGATGCAGTTGCCTGACAACAAATACTTTTCCTTCTCATATGATGTATGATTCCTAACCAGCAATCAGGGAACAGGGTCTACCTTATGTTACAGATCATGGTGTTACCGATGGTTCTCTTTCCTGCCATCCCCTTTTTTATCCAAGGCAGTGAGAACTGTGAGCCCAAATCCTAAACCAGAAGTCTCTGAGGTAAAGGCTGTATCTTGCCTTGGCAACCTGTTCTTTACCACATAAGAAAAATGGTGTGACTCCTTTAGGAAGTGCCCTGTTGTTGTTCCACGTTGTTTCAATAAGAACAATGAGTTCAAGGTGCCTGTGCAAGGAGACAGTGCACATTTCTAAATGCTTTCATAGCATTTCAGTAAACATTTTTAACATTTTTCCCAAAACTAAAAGGTGTTGAATTAAGTAAATGGCATCACTGTTGGTGTTGTAAGCAAATGCCTTGGTCTGTACAACTGGAGTAATTAGTTATGGGTGAGAAATCTCATCAGGAGACATCCTGAAGAGGTGGAAAAAGGACCCAGTTAACTAATAAACATACAGCCAGTTCATTTTGTGTTTCCCTGAAGAGGAGAAGGAGGTAACTAAGCAAAATCAGGTTCCCTGTTGGAAACATTAAAACTAAAGAAAGCTGGAGAGACAACCCTTCACAGAGAAGGGCAGACAACATGCACATACTCAAATTCCTGTGCTGTGCTGGGTCCTACACAGTTAACAGAGTTGTTCTGGTTTTTTTTCATTGTATCATACAAGCGTAAAATGTGCAAAAATTTTAGGTGAATAGATTAAGATTAAATAACCTTTCAGTTTTTTAGAAACCACAACTGCGTTCGGGGTAGTTTAAGGACTTTATTTCTGTCTGGCTTCCAACGCTGCAACTTCCCACTCTCAAAACCAACTGCACCAAGAGAACTTGAGTTTGGATAAATTACTCTGATATTGGCCCATGTGTAATGTTTGCTAATGAAATATAAGTGTACAGGTCAAAAGAGAAATATTTAATGGGGGTGTTTACCAGTTGGTGATGGGAATGGAGAGCTCAGAATACACCAAGAGAGAATAGTTAGTGAATCTGTCATAGGCATAAATCAGCCACACTCCCTCTGCATTTCTAATTGTCTCCCTAAAAAGGTTTTAGTCAACCCCTTAAAATGATGAGCACACAAATGCATTTTTATATCGCCTGTTTGCTTTTAGTTATGCAAATTTGTTCAAGAGAAACGCTGTGCTCAAAATGCCCTAAAATTTTTAAACCCTACAGATGTCTGTAGTGTGAGAACGTTAAAAAGCAGAAGTTCATACTCTCTAACCAGACATGGGACTGCTCTGATTTGGAGTTCAAGGTTGATTCCAGGTATAAGTAAAGCAGGGCTTTAGTCAGGGCAGTAATAGGGGTTGGGGAGACTATTATGGTCTGTCTTTATGGCATTCTTCAGGCACCTCATTTCAACAAACTTACTACAGAAGTGAATTAAGTTGGATAGGGATGGACGCAACTTGCAGTCAGGCATATATTTTATTATTATTTAATTAATTTATTAAATACAGTAATTGAAACGAACTTTCCACTCCACCTAGGCCCCTTTTCAAAAAGCCAATTAACCCTTCATAACATGACTTGGGTTTAGCAACAGTGGCCAGAGCAATGCTAAACAGCTTTGGAAAGTCCAGACCTTCACTGCTTGGGTATTCAGCGAGCAGCCCCCACCCCGGGGTGGTGATCCTGGGTTTGGCCTCACACACCACAAACATCACTCTGCTGGAAAAAAACAAGGCTGTTGTGTGGTCTGTCACTGCTCAGGACAGATATCTGGGAAGAAATCTTGTTAGGCTTGGAGACTTTGAGATTAGGCATAAAGCTTTTCAGTCAGGATCTTGTGTGTTTGACCTTCACACTTGTCTCTCACAGCTGTCACGGCAGGAGAGCCACGAGAATTAAACTGAGCTGTACCTGGAGGGGCAGGTTGGGCAGCCAGGAGGCATCTCTGGCACATCCACCTCCTCCTAGAGCATAGAGAGATGGATTTTGCAGCAGTCTGAGCCTGTCAGTGTAGATGTACCCCTCTACTTGATTGGGGTTGCATTAAAAGCCAAGTTTAGCAGCGTATCTGGAGGCTTATGCGCCTTTCGTCGTGCTGAGCCTTTGGTTTGGCTTAAAAAGCCCCTCAGTATCCCTGGCATCTTCCACAAGCACTAAATTAACACCCAAATGCTGAAGGAGGATGTAAAACTCCAAACTCTGACTGTGATTCTGCGATTTTGTGGAGTTCTGCATTGCCTTAAATCCAGCACAGAGCTCCTGATCATCGTGTCAGCGGGCACTGAACAGCCCCTCGTTTGTCAGACCATTGAAATTCAGCAGCTGAGCACTTAGTCTTTTGGAAAACATCCTGCACGCTGTGATTTACAGCACTGTGGAGCTGATTAAAAAGTCACTCGTTAAAAAGGTATTTTTTATTATAATTGCTAAATATTTTTTGGTGTGGTTAGTTGGATTCACCTTTAAAATGATGTATGTGCTGGCTCTTCTCCCGAGCTGTCGAGCCAGAGCCACTGGCTCTTAGATTTGTACCCCAGTGGCAGAGGCTTTGCAGTGCTTTGCATTTTCATGTGCTTTCTTTTCTTAAGCAGAGGAATATCAGCATATTCTTCTGGATAGGGTGGAATTTGGAATCCTGGCTTTCAGTCCCAAGTACCAGTTCCCCTCTGAACTGGGAGATTTAACTCCTCCCCTTCCCTTTCACAATATTTAGAATTGAACCTATCTGTCATTAAATATTCCAGAAGTCCTGTATAAAAAGTATTTCTTCCAGCTAGCTGAGGGTTGTAGGACTTGATTTTCCAAACGTGGTCTTTTAAGTAACAGAAAAAAAATGGTGCAGCAGCTGTGTTTGCTGGGGCAGGGCAGGTGGCTGCAGCAGGAATTAAAATAAACTGATTGAGGGGGGGGAAATGGTTCTCACAGTACCATCAGTGCAGGGATGTGCTCTTTGTGCTGCATGGGATGGAGATGGGATTGGATAGACAGGAAGGACCTCAGGAGGACTAAGGCAGGACTGTGACTGCCTGGAAAACACGGAGAGCAACACCCACATCTGATACAGACAGAAGGAACCTTCTGGGCATCTGTTCTGCAAGGCATGGGTGAGGTCTGAGGGCAATCACAAGGAGAGGGAAACCAGCCTGTTTGAGAGGATGGAATCTGGATTTCTAAGCAGGTTTCATGTCAGGACAGATCCCTGAAGAAGTAACTTGATAGCTGAGCTGGCATTTTTAACTCATCTCAACTCTTGACTTGAAGGCAGCAGTCAGCCCTACAGTATCATCTTCAGAATAAGATACTGCTTTTCTAGCAGAACAAAAGAACCATTAATGACACCAATTAACCAGTGTAATTCTCATTTACACCTCTTTATTACCTTCCACACACAGTATGTGATACATTATACATCCCATTAATTGTTAACATACACGCAAGTCAAGATCTTTTATTATACCAGGTCATCTATCATTGATACAGAGATATAGATATTTTATAGCTGAGCCAACTAACACCACTGTATAACAGAATCTATAACCATTTTCACATCAAATCTGCTTGTGTTATTAAGCCCTTTAGAAGTCCTTACCATGTAATTTGGCCTCCTCCCAGAACACATTTTAGAGAGGGGAACAAAAAAGTGGGATTTGGGGTAAACTGTCTTAATTTTGTAGGATTTTTTTAAAAAAATGAGATTATTTTTACCATTTTAAAGCTAGAGGTGGTGTGTTGTTCTGTTCAACGGTAAATTTCACTGATTTAACAAGAATAATTGTTTTCTTTTAATTAACTGAAAACATAGATGAATTAGAGAAGAGGAAGGATTAAAGGGTAATGTAGGTGGGAATTCTTTTTTAAAAGTGCCAAGGGTTTTTGCATTTTCAAAGGACAGAAAAATCAAAATGATAATGCCATAGGTGTAACACTCCTTGCTTGTTCCCTGCACAACTCCAGTTATCAACGGGCTGCTTATTGCCCCAACAATTGGCATTTAAATTGCTCATCCTCGTTTGAGGTGCTGGGATTCAGGAGCACTGAGAGGTGGCACCATCTCCCAGCCAGGACTGATGTGCTGCTCCCAGGGAGCTGCAGCACAGGGCCATTCATGCCAGAATGGTTTTTGGAAGCAGCTACCAACAGTGTCACCCCTCAGCTGAGCCTGGAGACCAACAGGGTGATGCTTTTCTTCTGCTTTGCTCCTGAGAAGCATCACTTCAGGCCCATGGAGTGTGTCAGGGGTGTGGCACCCTTATTTAGCCTTTCCTGAAGAAAATCTCTCCAAATTTAATTTCAGTGGTGCCTGTGCTGGTTCTGCTTTGTATCTGTATAAGAGATGAACAAAGGCACTGGCCAAGCCCATCCATGACTATGGAGTGATGAGGTGACAGGAGAGCAGACCTCCATCTCCTCTCTGTGCAGCTCCAGCCACTGGGCAGAGCTCACCAGCCACCAAACAGAGCTGGAAAAGCTCCCTGCCCGCTCCAGGCTTTACTTCTTCACTCATATACAAGTTTAGTGCATAATAATATATAAAGAAAAGTGTCTGTGCATCTGCTCTGCTGACTTGTACTTGTAGTACTGAATTTCTGCTTTAGGCATAATTCACAGGATCTGGTGCTCGGGAAGAGTAGGACCTGAGAAATGCTGCAGTTCCATGTCTGCTCTTGGAATTCTCTTCCAATTCCTCACACAGGGCTTGTCCCTGGGCCCTGTCCTGCCTCGTGCCCACCTTGTGCAGGCAGCACCCACGTCCTGGGTGGGATCTGCCACAACCTGTACGTGCTGGGCCCCAGAAAACTGCTTCACACTGTTCTAAATCCAGCCTCCATTAGCTATATTCCTTAATTAGAGCAAATGAATACTAATTATTCATGGCTACTATTTTATCAAAATGAATGGCAGCAGCAGTTGGAGACTTTGCCCATTAGATTTTGAGCTGTTACACACAAAATGTTGATATATTCAGTTCATGTGGGCTATTCTGGTGAACATTTAGGATGGAAGTGATTTGAGGCTAATGCAGTGTCAGTAAACAATTAAATACCATTGACTGAGCTGTTGATGACCCCAAGTAGGGAGCACAATGTAAGAGGGAGAAGGTTTGTGTTAGCACAGACCCTACAAAAATACATGCTAAAGCATTTATAAATCCCTAGAAGCTTGCTATGGGAATAACTCCCCAAAACATTGCTAGTTTTCATTGTTTTCAGTTCCTATGGCTGGATTACACTGTTTGTTAACACATAAAATTTAATTAATTGACAAAAAAATTTTATAATGGCATGGGCTGTAAGAGATTTTCTTCAAAAAAAATGTTGCTGTGTTTTCTAATGGTATCTTGTACCACATCTGGGCTTTGTAGGTGACTCTTCAGGCCAGTGTTGGTAAATTCTTGATAATTTTGTAATCTCCAGTTAGAGAAAGAGGAAATTAAGCTGTAGATGAGCTTCTCCAGTTATCCTGGTTCTGTACAAAGATACATGAGGGCCTCAGAGTGGCTCTTGTGAGTTAATACTGAAGAGCAAAGCTCTTATGTTGGGATCACAGCTGAATATTCTGTAACCACAAGGCAGCCTGTGCTGCTGAATGAAACTTAAAAAATCCCTTTAAATGCTTTCAAGAAAGTGTTTATCATTTTTAGAAAATCGAATCTCCTTTGCTGTGGTGTTGGTTGTGCAGTGATGTTTTTAGAAGGGATATTAAGGTTCTAAGGCAGAAGAATATTCCTGGGGAGACCTTTGCAAATGCCTAAATTGGTAAGATGATTAACCATCAGATCTTTAGCAGGCTAGTGATTTAATTAAAAAAGAAAAAGGCAAAAAAACCCACAAAACAAAACAGCAATTTGGTTGCACATAAGTTTAGATGTTATTCACATTTGCTGAAGGCTGGTTCAGGCTGTTACAGAGGGATTTTTGTACACTGCAGTCTCATAGTTGCAGTATGAAGCTTGTATGGGGATATTATCATGTATTAAACTGGAGAAAGAATGTAGTATATGATAAATGTGTTCTATGTGTACACACCTTTCCCTTTAAAAATATTGTGCATAAAGGAAATCTTGGCTTTAATTGAAAACAATAATTATGGCAGTTATGGTGAAAGCAGGAATACAATGCTAAAAGAATATTCTGTATGAAGAATGTGTATTAGATGGGGTTAAGATTCAAAGTGCATAGGAGAATAAAATGGGATTTAGGAGTTCATTGCAGTTTGCCTTTATTTTCCTTTTTTTTTTCCTTTATCACAAAGACTAAATTTCTCCAGGCTGGACCCATTGTTTCTTTGTCAAGAAAGCAGTAAAAATCATCTTAATTTGTGATGCTGTTTTTTTGAGCTGACAGAGTTCACACCAACACTGATTGAAATTCCTAATATTAATCCTGAAGTTTCTATTTTTCCAAGCCATGCCTTTTAAGCTGCTCACAATTTTTCCTTTTCTTTGCATCTTTCTATGGGAAATAATTGTAAGGGGTATGTTACCCTTCCTCTCATATCTGTCCCTTGGCTGCACTTGTATGTTCATTTTGTCCTTCTCACGTGTGAAATGTTGGTGTTTCTGTTGTGAGTTCTCTGCTGTGTCAGCACTGGGTGATGCCCAGGTCTGTACAGGCTCCCCTGTCCTGCATCCTCAGCTGAGCTTGGCAGGCTCTGGTCCTTTTTTGTCCTGGTGTCTTTTGTCCCCTTTACAGAATTACCCTGTAAGTCTTTGCCTCACTTGCTTTACTTTAGCTCCCTTCTATTCTTAACCATGTCCTGTCTTTTAATAATTTTACATCTGATTTTCCATTTTAAAACTCAGAACGTTTATTGCCGTGAATTAGAAGACAATGAGACCAAACTGTAGTTTGCTGGTAGATGTAGAATAACTAAAAAAGCTTAAACTTCCAGATTAAATTATTCATTCCAGTTTCTTGCTTGGCTTTGGTCTCCAGAAAGCTCAAGACACACCAACAGCTCTGAAAGGCTGTTCCCAGAAGGACTCACTGCAGAAGTAACACAGTTCCCAGAAGAACTGGGCACAGAAGTAACATCCTTTTATTCCCACTCACTTGCTTTTAATCATTTCTGTATTTTAGGGATGGGGGTTAGAAAGATCAAGCAGTAAATCCTTGCTGAGCTGAAAATACCAGGTCTTGCAGTCTCCATGTCCTCTGTCCTAACCAAGCCCTTGCTGCAGCTCTGGGAGGAACCTGGACTGACCAGCTCAGAGACCCCAGAAACCTGGAGTGCTTAAGCTTTTCAAACAGGATCCATCATCTTTGCTTTTCACCTCTTTTTTTCTTCTTTTTCTTTTTTTTTTTTCCCTTTTTTTTCTTTATTTTTATTTTTCTTTTTTTTTTTTTCTGAGTAATCTTCCCCAGATTTCTGATTGATCATTAAGAGTGCTCCCTCCTTCAAACTGAAGCAAGTACAGCCTGAATTGCTATTCCATTACTATACACTGAGTCTATTAGCAGCATTTTTATTTCCCCCTATCTGTCATATCAACCCAAGCCACACTCAGCAGCATTTTTTTTTTTTGAAGCTTCCTATGCCCACTGGTGGTTATGTGGGAGTCAGGATTAGCTCCTTTTAAAGCATGTAATAGCTCTGCAAAGAGGGGGAATGGGCTGGGAATGTGTCATTGGAGATTTTGATTAAAAAAAAAAAAAACCTAATGGGAAACTGGTCTGGGAGCCAACTTTGAAGGAGCTGGAAATGCAATATGAACAAAGATCAGCAAAGCTCCTCAGGTTGCCCAGAAGTATTAAGTGTTTCATTTGTGAAATCCCCAAAGTCTGCCAATACTTGAAAGCTTGGCATGATGCAGGAGGTGCACTTGCTAAGACAGGGTTAGCACAGATGGGAGCCAAGGAACTGAGAAGGGGTTTTTTTTGTCTCCATCTGATGAATCTTTAAGGCTCCGGTTTTTTTGCAGGTGGATTCCAAAATAAGAGAGCAGGTGGCATATTTTAGGATTTCAAAGCCAACCTGCAGTTTTAGTGAAGGAAGGTGATAAAACTCCAGAAGGGGCCTGGGTTTGCAGGAAAGATCTTTAAGGTGTGTTATACACCCTGCTCACCCCACAGAATATCCTTTAATCAGAGATAAAATACCTCTGGTCCCTCTGGATGTTGAGATTCACAGTGCAAGGAAACTTCTGGGGTGTTCTGGAAATATCCAACCCCCTGCAAACACTGTGTTAGAGGGGAAACAGGGAAACTGGGAGCAACCCAGCCACAGATGGCTCTCAATGAGTTAAATCAGAAATATCAGGAAGAAATGCAGGTTGAAAATGAACCTGTTTTAAAAAAGCAACGTGATGATTATTTGGCAAACAAAGAAGACACATGGGTTCAGCATCAGCGTTGCTGCTGTCTTAGAAAGAAGGACTTTTGTCTTGTTTTCCAGTCACCCAATTCAAGGTTTTGGTGGCTGGAACCCTGACTTTTCAGACTGTTTTGTGTAGGTGAGTTTTTGAGATGTGAGAGAACCCCTGAAGTCTAATAGAAACCTTTTAAGTAAATCTTACAAAGCTCTAATCTCTCAAAAGCTCCCATGTTCTTCTCCTCTGTTCTTATTCAATTTTTAATAAGAACAATTCCATGCAGCTCTAAAGCATGGCTCAATTAAGAAATATTCCTACCAGGCATCTTTGAAATCTTGGGAGGCTTTTCCTTTTTTCTTTTTTTCCTTTTTTTTTTTTTTGGTTTATCCCTATAAAACTCAATTTTGATTGGCTGGAGTTTAGAGAAGGAGTTTCTCTTTAATTGCAAGCTCCACTTCCCACTGTTATTTACAAGTAGACCAAATAACTTTCAAAGTCTTATGTTTTATGCTTGAAGGAGACCACGGAACACATTAGGGCTGTATTCTGAAGTTACAAAAAGCATCTTTGATCTAATTCCCTAGACATTATCTGTCCAAAAAGTATCTCTAGGTCATGAGATGTAATTAAAAAAAAACAAGTCTGAATCAAAATTTCAAGCCCAGGTATTTTATAGTAATCAAATCTTAACTGCTTTATGATTCACTTTTATTTTTATAGTGTATGGCACTCTTCTTGCTGCTCTGGTTAAGCTTGTATCAGCATTTCCATTATAAAATGCTGCTTTCAGGGGTTTATAACTTAGCTGCAAAAATTTACTCTGAGTTTAAGATGGCACTATGACCTGACTGGAAAATCATGTTTGTATAAAATACGTGGCTGCCAAAACGCATAAAAATTTTTGGAGCCTTATTTTGGGCTTTCAGAGCAGATTGCAATGGTCGTGTCTCATCAGAATATGCATTGTTAATGATGAGAGAAACAAACTGTGCCTGGAGCCATCTCACACAATGGCTGTGGCAGGTTTCATTTTCTGGTCCGGTGTTTGCTGGAGTCGCCCTGACTCCTCACAGCTGGAATGGAACCAGAGCTGAGACAGAGACACTCCTCTGGGTTTGGACTTCCTTGCTTTGCTTTTCCCCCCACATCCAACACACTCTCATTTTGTATGATTATTGATTCCTTGTATGTGCATCGTTTCTAATTGCTCCATTGTAATTGGATTGGCAGAAATCAGCACAAATAATTATGTTTTGCCTATTGGAAGGGCTGGAGAACTTTGGATGTGATGCAGAGTCTTCAATTCCTCTGTTTGGATGGAGCTGGGAAGGGCTGTCACTGTCTGTGAGCTGATGGTTCTGTGTCAGTGCCGACCTGATGGCTATAAAATGCCTGGATGTGTTATCCAGAGCATGAAAAGTATAAAAGAACATATGTATTTACCTGTTGCAGAGCAGTTCTGCTCTATAAAAAGGAAGCAATATTCTCTTTACAGTTTTCTAGAAATGTTTCCTTTAGAAAGCAGTGGCTAGCAGGCATTTTTTAGGGGATAGAAAATCTGTGTGGTGTTTTCTAACCTAAATTCCACAAAACTCAGTCTCTGGTTTGTGGTGTGTATGGGGGTCTCTGCCTTTTCAGGAGGCTTTGGGAGATTGGCTGTGACTTTTGTTACTCACTACCACACTATTTTGCTCAATCCTTTTGGTTGTGTTTCTTCTCTTTATCATTTTCTCATGCCATTTTTTTTTAATTTTTTTTAAACTTGAAGGTAAATGGCACAACGCCACAAACCACGGAGATTTAATTTTCTGCATTCCATTTTATTGTGCACTTGCATCTTAATGAGAAGCAGCTCCAGGAGTTATCTTCCCAACCAACCCCCCCTCCCCGAGCTCTGAAACACAGACTTTTGGGATCAGATCTTTCCATTTGTGCAAAACTTCTGAAGACAATGGCCAGCTGCTGCCAGGTGTGGCTGCCTTTTATTCACAAATAGCAGCATCATTTCAATGTCTGTCAGACTCATTTAGGCATCTTTAAGGAAAAATGACAAAAACTACCAAGGCATGTAAATATGGGATGTCTGAGCGGGAGGAATTCCTGAGTCACTGATGTCTGGGGACCCCATCAACACCCATAAATGTGCCTCAAAAATATCTCTTTGGAGGAAAAGGAAGCACTCATGGACAAAGGCATGGAAGGCATAAAATGCCAAAAAGGGTGGAAAGAAAAGCACTGGAGGACAAAGAGTTGAAAGGGGTAAAATGCCAAAAAAGGGAGGAATTAGGAGCACTTTCAAGTCAGAGAAAAAAGTAGTGATTCAAAGCAGCAAAGTCTCTTCATTCCATAGATACCTGTTGTTCCAAAAGGATTTTAATAGAGGAATGTTTTGCAGTTTGTAGACTTTGGGTGACTCTTGTCCTCCCCTCCCTTGGCTGTGCACCCTCAGTGACCAGCACTGAGCTGGGGATCTCTTGGAGACACCCATCATTTGTACTTTGTGGATCAACCCATGGAAAATCAGATCCCTGGGGACACTGAAGGAACTGCTCAGCAATAACTACAGCCTGGCTTGGTTATTTTTAGGGGGGGGCTTGGATTTTTTCACCTCTTGTTTTTTACAATCAAATAGATTCACCACAGCAGAGGGTGGACTGTCTGGGGATACAGGGAAAGCTGATGTGGGACAGGCCATCTGACTGCAAAACATTCAGTTGTCAAGGACCTGTGCCAAAGCATTAGCCTTGCTGAGGAGGAGGAAAAGTCATCAAACTGACAAAACTACTTTTAACTAGGGCAGGGAAAAGAACACAGGGAATCACATCTACTCTGGCAAGTTTGGGAAAGGCTGAGAGGGGAGAAATCAGTTCAGCTTCTGGAAAGCTTTAAGAAAGTAAACAGACTTTTTTTTTTTTTTTTTTTTTTTTTTTTTTTTTTTTTTTTTTTTTTGCTCCCCAGGATTTAGGTGCTATAGGTGTATGTACAGCTTCCCCTAAATGCTTAGATTCTAGTCTTTAATCAATATTATTCTTCTAAGAATGGCACCTAAGAATCGCATTCCTCTTGCCAAAATCTCCCGAAAAGGAGAAACTGAAGTTAGATTTGCCAAGAACTCTTTATTAGTAGTGTGTTGTAGCCCAAGACCAGCCCAGTCATGGAATAGTTATGAAATCTCACCCTCACTGAAGGAGCAGGAGCCTAAATCTGTGCTGTATCTGCACTCTGTGGTGATGAATTCTGACTCACAGGTGCCCCAGCCCTCAGCCTGGGATTGCCAAACTGGTGCAGGGCATCAAACAGTAACAGTTCCCTCTTTAAGCTGAATTTTCAGCAGTGACTTGGTAGTTTTATTTGATTTATTACTGTTTTTTAAAGTTTGATGAAGATTAACTCCTACCACGCCAGCAGTAAGTGTCATAAGGACTGAAAACCTCTCAGACTAATCTTCATTAAAAAAAGAAAATAGACCAAACCTCACAAACAAACAAAAAAACTAAACTTACAGTTGCACGCTACCCCAGCACACCCCCTCTAGTTTGTTCTAAAGAGATATTTATTATGGCAGGAAAAGGAGCCAGAAGCCTTTCTGTCATTAGTGAATAATGCCACATGACTCCCTTGTGGCACAAATGCCAGATTATGCAATGCAGGATAGTTATTGTCTCTAAATATAGTATTGTTTGGTATAGAAGTGTCTTCGGAATAACAAATTTTCTCTCATGGACGTTAATATTATACTTTAATAAGGCCAAAATAACTGCAACAAATCTCAGATTTAGCTAAAGGGCACGCATTGTAAATTCAAGTTTGTTGCTCTCACTTTCATAACTCACTGGAGCAGTCCACTTGGTGACCCTGATTTACTTACCCTTGTCTTATTAGAAGTAGTACAAATCCGTTGTAGTATTTCGCTGTGAAGTGGCAAAAGCTTGTAGTTAACACTGTGTAAAACCTTCTCCTTGTTTAATGCTTTCTGTCACACCACCACATTCCTGCTGCAGAATGGAAACAGCACCCACAGCCAGTGGGCTGGAAATTACACCACAGTTCATCACTCAAGACTCTCCAGCATATGAGAGTCTTGCAAATATTTATATTAGCAGCTTTTGTGCTTGACTGTAAAGATTAGAGATCTTACAGGGAGTGCTGGAGGAATTACAGCTCCGAGGCGTGGGGGGTAACACACACAGAAGATGGATCTTTCCTGTAAAAATCAGCTTTCTTTATTTCAGGGTGGGGGGAACATCCTCTAAAAGTCTTTGCAGCTATGAAAGTTTCCCTGCTTGTTGTGAAAATAGTGAGTGTGTTGCTCTGCAGTTCACAACTGAGTTGGGTGTGAAAGCATTTCCTTGCTGGTTGAAGTGGTGAAAGGTGTCCTTGACTCAAACCGAGGGAATTTTAGTGAGGGAGTAAAGGCATCTTTTGTTCTTGGTGTTTTGTGGGGATTTTTTTTATACAGGCAGCACAGTACAAACATCATCCACTATTGTCAGCACAAATATGAACTCTTATTTTCATCGGGAGGTAACCTACTTTTAAAAGAGCACCTTGAATGCTGAATTTTATATTACCTAGAGAAAATCAAGGGGGAAGAGAAGCTCTTCTGCTGTTTCAGTGATCTGGAGAGTGGGTATATTTGATATAGAGAGGAAAGGGGATTATGGCCAGCTCTGGAGAGGGAACGATGCTGCCCCGTGTTTGTGACAAAAGGGGCTGTGTGTGTTTGTGACAGTGCCCTTTATGGGCTGTGTGAAATGTGTGGATTCCTGCTTCCTTGATAACTGTCCCTGTCCTCAGACCCTCCTATCTCAAGCTAAAAGTGCTGTAGGGGGGCAGTTTAGCAAAGCTTTATTGGTGAATAACTGGATAATGTCGTGGTCAGAGCCTGGGACCACTTGCCCACTGGTGCCTCTGGCTCCTCAGCAGGGACTGGGGAGCACCAGAGCTCAGGGGAAGGATTCAGAATTCCCTTGCTTGTTCTTTCAGGCTGTTAAACACAACAGGCACATTTAACTAATTAATAAGAATTTGAAAGGCAACATGAACCCTTTTTTAGGAAAAACCACACAAATGGCATAGTCATTGCAAAAATAAAAGATGCTACCCCAAAAAAACCCCTGTGTCCCTTTGAGTAGCTTGTGTGAAGTGACACTGGGAAGCCTGGCAGGTGTGAGCACATTCACTCACACACCAGCTCTGCTGATGACCAAGGGAGACTCTCATGTGGCTCAACAGGACTGTTTTTGGGGAAAAGGTGGAGTTTTGAAAACAATCTCCTTTTCCTTCAGATACTCAAACCTTTATATTAGGACATCCAACCAGTAATTTGCAAATGTGAAATTTTATGCCCGCAGGATAAATGTGAGATGGAAACTTGGTTCAGATGGTGCATCATGAGCATTATCTTGTAGTCTGTGAAATGCCTGTGCCTGAAAGGGAAGAGTACAGGCAGCTGGCAGAGTGTCTGTATAATTATTGTTTGGTCTCATCTCCCTGACTCTGTTGTGGATCAGAACTGCATTTGATCCTTCACTGGGCTGCTCTGTGGCTGTGGGAAACACAGGAGGAGTCTTTGCTGCCTGCAAACCTGAAACTCCTTCTGAATTTTGAATTTTTTACTTTATGCTCTAGCTTCCTCCTGATGGCCATTCGTTAGTGCAGAGAACAGTTATCAGATGCCACAGGAGCATGGAAAATTTCCACTCTAATAAACACTCTGGTAACTGTCACCTCCTTATGATGTGCAGAAGGATGTGTGCACAGGATTGCCAGCTTTGCCTCTGCACCAAGTCTGACACCCTTCTCCAGGGAGCTCAGTATTTCATAAAACTGTCCTCCCCACGAGTTGGCTCAGCAAAGTCACGACAGGCACAGAGTCCCCCAGAGCCTGGCAGTGGCTGATCCTGCAGAGAGAATCAAGGATCAAGGTGAATGTGCTGCTTTTGAGTCCCCTTTAAACTGATCAAACAAAGTGATCTGTTAACAGCACAGGAATTCTCATGTTGGGCTTTTATTCCTAGTGTTGAAATGAAGAATATGCCATCCTTGAGCCCAAATGCAGCCAAAGTTCATGAAAAATGCAGGCACTTATGGGGGTTTAAAATGAGGTTTTTAAGAGCTGGTTCATCAGACAAGAAGAGTTTCCTAAAATGAGGACCATTAGAAGAGGCAGTAAAAGGAATTCCAGAGGAAATGTGAAAAATGTGGATGCAGCCGCTCATGGAAACACAGGCACAAATTTGTGGATAAAGGAGTGAGGTTTGTCCATGGTGTCAGGGCAGGAGTAACAGATTCAAAGTGAAAGAGGGGAAATTTAGGTGATATATGGGGAAGGAATTCTTCCCTGTGAGGGTGGTGAGGCCCTGGCACAGGTTGCCCAGAGAAGCTGTGGCTGCCCCATCCCTGGAAGTGTCCAAGGCCAGGTTGGACGGGGCTTGGAGCAACGTGGGCTAGTGGAAGGTGTCTCTACCCATGGCAGGAGGTGGGACTGGATGGTCTTTCAGGTCCCTTCCAACCCAAACCATTCTGTGATTCTGTGAAATATGGGTGGCTAAAACAAACATATCTTGATTCCAGTGTCATGATACAGTCCATGGATAAATCTGGCTCATATTCTCTCTGTGCAGGAATATAAAAAAATCTCTGGGAAAACTTTCAGCTTTATCAGCACAAAATCATGCACATAAGTTGTTGGACTCATACTTAGCTCCGAGACCAAACCCCAGGATCTGCACTCACCTTCACATCAATTAAAAAACTGGCTGTAAGCTTGTTAATATGTAAGCACAATTTAATGTAGCAGAATTTATCAGCAAACATATGCAAGTGTGCAGGTGCACACGTGTACCCATGTTAAGGCTGAGTTATACAGAACCCTGGAATGTAATTTCAATCAATTTTAATTTGTGTGAGGCTTGAAGAGAAGTTGACAGCTGATGGATAGATCCTGCTTTTTATCCTGCATCCGGAAGACATAAAAATAGCAGGTGAAACCACTAATGCTCCCTGCCAACATCTCAAAACTTGGAGCAATTGCCTTTCAAAATAAACCTGTATCATCCCTGTGGATGATGTTTATAGTCACAGGTCCATTTCTTCAGCACAGGATTTTGGGAGAGCTTCACAGGACATCCCAGTAACCAGCATGACCCAGATGGAAATACCAGTTAGTTTAAAAACTCACATAAGAAATACTCCTTGATGGCTTCCTGTAGAACTAGGAAGATAATATTAAGTGAGTTTCTGTAGGTCTGGTGATATTTCATTAGAGATCTGTGTGATGGACCAGAGTCAGTGCTTATTACTGTTCCAAATGACACAAACTGAGAAGGGCTGTGATTATGCTGGAAGACAGGATTAGAATTCCAAGTGATACGAGCAGGGGAAATAACCTGAAGCAAAGGATGCAGTTGAAGAAAGACAAATTCAAGGTCCTGCATCTCAGTGAGAATAATCAACTGAGCAAAAAGAAGATATGGGAACAACTGCTGAGGAGCAGGTTTTGCAAGTCAATCAGTTGAGCATGAGGTGAGTGCGAGCCACCAGTGCTGTTCTGTGGGAAGCAACTGGAATTGGTGAAAATGACCAAATGAAAATTCCCAGATATGGGGAACAGTCCCTTTGTTCTGTGCAGTGATGCTCAATTACACTTGTTTTGGGGCACTACAGTTCCAGCAGCTCAGAGTGCAAAAAAGAGATCAGAGAGAAAGGCTGAAGAAATCTGGAGGATGGGGAAACATGAAACTAGTTAGGGTGGCTTTGCCAAAAGTCCACCATCTGCATAGTCCTTTTTACAATCACAGAATGGGTTGGGTTGGAAGGGACCTTAAAGATCATCCAGTCACACGCCCTGCCATGGGCAGGGACACCTTCCACTAGCCCAGGTTGCTCCAAGCCCCATCCAACCTGGCCTTGGACACTTCCAGGGATGGGGCAGCCACAGCTTCTCTGGGCAACCTGTGCCAGGGCCTTACCACCCTCAGAGGGAAGGATTTCTTCCTAATACCCAACCTAACTCTCCTCTCTGCCAGTGTGAAGCCATTCCCCATTGTCCTCTGACTCCAGGCCCTTGTAAATAGTCTCTCTCCATCTTTCCTGTTGGTCCCTTCAAATCCTGGAAGGCCACAATCAGGTTGCCCCAAAGCTTCTCCTTTCCCTCTATTCCTGCCTCCCTCCTCTCCTCACTTTTCCACAGATCAAGCTGCCAGTTTGCTGCAGGAGGGCTGGAATCTATTCCCAGTGAAGAATAAGTTCACGAAGAAAAAAGAGGGGAAATGGTGCTTCTGCAGCCACTCCTGAGTGTGTTTTTTGAAATGCAGAGCAAACCATTCCTCCTGACTTGGGTCCACCACCCTTTGTTTCTGCTGGCTACACTACTTTCCAGTTCCTCTTATCAGCTGAAGTTTGACTTTAGAACAGGAGTTCAATATAAGAACTGATAATTTTATGACCTGCACTAATATTTGTAATCACTCACATTAAGAGGAAGACAACCTCATCTCATGCTCCTGGGTTTTAGAAGGGCATTAGAGAGCAATAATCTCCCTGTCAGAGCTGTTACATTCTCGTGTCGGGGTTCCCAGCAGAGCTCTGGGCACTGCCTCGTGGCATCACCCACGGCAGCACTGCCCTGGCCACCCTCTCTTCCTCAGCAAACCTGCTTTTGGAAGCTTCCAGAGCATTTTTTTTTGCCTATATCTCCTCAACACAACAGATGCCTTCCTCTTCTTGCCAGAATGAGCTCCAAAGACTCAGTGCAACAGTACAATAAGTTGTGAGGGTCTGGATTAGTCTGTAGAGAAGAGTGTGTGTTGTGTTAGATAACTGTACTTTATGACCTGTACACTGAAAAAGCAGGGACAACTACAAGTTATTTTAAGTTCTAATTTAGTCTTCCAAATGAACATGAAACTATTTTGCAATATCAATACATTTCTTAATTTAAACAAATCTAATTATGCTAAATTAAAGATTTATTTAGCTGACTTGGTAATGTTAAATGCTTAAATATTTTAGATGTCCGAGATAAACGTAATAAAATGACTCCATTTAATCTACAAATTAATCCAAAAAAATAAATTGCATTTTAATTACATTGATAATGATCAAGCTCGAGGATGATTGGCATATTCCTTCCCTAAGACAGCCAAAAGGCAGGGAGAAGCAAACACTGTGGGACAGAATTGGTTTATTCCCTACACCACTGGAGGTTTTGAATTATGCTGGTGAGTTTTGTACATGCATTTCTGACTTATCCTGAGCAAAATATGGCCTTGTACCTGAAACTGGTCCAGCACATTCCCACGCTGGAGATGGCTCCAGTAACGAAAATCTGTCTTGCAAATGACTCATTGTAAAAAGACTGTGCTGAAGATGTTGAAAATCGGGATGATGCATGTGAAAATGAAGTTAATCAATATGAAGATGAGGACCAGCAGTCTATCACAGCAGAACTGTTTGATAATAATGAAACGAGGAAACAGGCAGTGCCAGGGAAACACGGGAAATTGCAGGAAATGTCAGTGATAATAATGAATTGGGATCTATTTCCAGCAACAGAAAGGGACTGAGCGTGCAGACAAAGAAAGGTGTGCTAGGCAGGTGTGATCCTTGTTAACAGTCCCAGATTTGGGGAAACCCAGTGATGTGAAAACACACACAGAAAATAAGTAGTTGTTTCATCTCTCGCTGTAGTTACTGCAACTGTGCATTTAGTAGCTCTCAGGCTGAGTGATTTCTTATGCAAGTGCCTGTTGGAAACAGAGAAATCAGCCCTGGGTACACAGTGGAACTCTGCATGTGCAAATTGGCCCATTCTGTTGTGCCTTTTTGTCCCAGAACTTACAAGGAAAAGCGTTCTGCAAAGCTGATTGTGAGTTTGGTGTTCATCCTTGCTTTGGGTTAAAGCAGCTGTGAGCACATCAATCAGGGCTGGCCCAGGGGTTTGTGCCTTTACAAGGAACTGCAGTGCTTGCTATTTACTGCTACTATAACTCCTGAACCCACAGCTGCTTTCCCAGCCCCTGCTTTCCTCTGCCTCTCTTCCAGCAGACATTTTTGTGGCGTTTCCCAGAGGTTTTATCCCACTGGTGCTGGTTGGTAACTCTGCCTGGCCTCTGGCTTGCATATAAAGTGCCAGTTTTGACTTTACCATTATTAAATGCATGCATATTTAAGTTACTATTACTTTTGGTGCAGTAATGTTATATTATATATAATATTACAGAAGTGAACAGAGGTGAGAGACAGTGATGCCCTTGACAGGTCCCTGCAATGGGACACCCTGGCTTTGCCATTCACCCCCTTGCATTGTCATGGGTAAAACTTCCAGTTTGCTGATTATTGAAACATGTAAAATTTAAACATTTTACAAATCCATGTTTTTTTGCTCAACTTGTGAGTCCATTATGGATTATATAATCTGTGGGGCTTGGGGACCATGACTTGAAAACCACTTTAGGAGAATGGAGGAAGAGAGTAGAGATTCGCTTCCTAAAGTTCATGCAACAGACTTGGTGCAGGAGGGAAAGTCTGGTTTTGGTACCAAAGAGGATAATCCTTAAATCTAGCTGGAGTGGAGTCAGGGAAAAAACCAAACAAAGCAAAAACCCCCAAACAAACAAACCAACCAAATTAATGGACAAAAAAAAGGCTCAAGGATCTGTGAGAGAAGACAGTCAGGAGCTTATTGATTGTTTTCACTTTTATGCATATGGAACATCCAGGTGCCCACATGCCCATCACAGTGTGATCCTGGGAAATGCAGCATCCTGAGGGAGCAGGGAGAGATGTGTCAGTACATAACCATAGGAGTAATTATGATTTACCCACCAACACACAGATGTCGTGTCAGGTCCTTCCTGGCCACTCCTTGTAAGCAGAGAGGCACTGGCTGTGTCCTCAGCCTGCAGCCCTGGTTTCTCCTGCCTTTTAGAAGGATTTGAAGGATTTCTTTAACAATTTCAAAAAGCACCAAAGTGACTTTGAAGCTCGAGTTTCATTGCCGTTCATTGATGCTTTTCGGAAGCTTTGTAGCCTCTCCTGAGTGTGATTTATGCTCATTTTAAGGTGCATTTGCAGTGCCAGAGACGTCCAAGGCAGTCATAGCTCAAAGGAGACTCGTGCCCTAAACTCTGTCAACTTCTACTCAGACTTAATGGTGCCTGTAAAACTGCTGACCATGAGTTCCCTTTCAGGATCCCGTGTTAGGAACCCATATATGATGATTATTCTTGCATGTAAGAGCTTCTCTAGGTTTCTATCGATGGGTCTTGTAAGAACTGGCTTGGGCTTCTTCATCTTTGCATCTCTCAGTTTGAGAACGTTCTTGTTCTTAAAACAAAAAATCAAAAGATACTCTGCCTATGTCATTTTAATAGAGCAAATATCTCTCTATTTTGATTTCTGAAATTCCTTTTAACTGGACTGCAGAGAAACAAAACTGATTGTTTATCAAATTAGGTCTTGGAAAATGCTTTCTCCCTTGAGGTCAAAAAACAAAAAAAATTCTGCTCTTGAAAGTTATTTTGGCTTCATGCTTCTTTAAATCTTCTCCAACTTTTTCCTCCTTTGTTCTTTATCCAATACCACAAAAATGTAATAACAGCAAGAGTAGACAATACAGATTAGACAACCTGGATAATATTTAAGTAAGTGTTCAAGTATTTTCTTAGTGGGCTTAAGCACAGTGCTGTGGAGTGTATGGCATTTCCAGCCCGTTGGGATGAAAGCTGTTTTCTGAAATTGTGGGACAATAGAGACCTTACAACAAAATAGAACTTTTCATTATGTGATTTTTACTGTCTTCTCATAGTTAATAAAATGTCTTTTAAAATTGTTTAAAGTAATTAATGAAAAGTCCTCATAGCTCTTGTGTTTCTAGAAAAAGGGCCATAAGTTTCTTTAAGAGAAAATTAGACATATCACTTCTGATTTAGTAAAAAAACCAGTTCATGGTGTTATTGCAGTGAAAGTATTTTCATACTGTTTTCGGTGGGAAAATACTGATTCAGGAAAACCCAAATGTTCAGCAAGTGTGTGGATTGATCCTACTTATGAGGGACAAAGAACAACAGCTGTTTCTGAAAAAAAAAACACTTTTTTTTTTAAACACAATTCTAATCTCATTTTGAAACTGTCACTGTCAAAAAATTGCATTTTATTTTAAATTCTATTTTCCAATTGCAACTTTTACACAGGAATATATTGCTTACCCTCTTACCCAGTTTTTTTGTGTGCGTGTATCTCTAAGGATTCTCTTTAGAACAGAGTTTTGAGGGGGTTTTTTTCCCCTAATCAAAATACAAAGCAAGAGGATGAACCTTTCAGAATTTTTCCAAATTGTCCAGAAGCTGAAAATTCTGTTTCAGCTTTTTGATATGTCTCTCTTGATCAACTTTCCAAACCTTATCTGTACAAAAATCTTTAATTTAAACCATTGCAGAGTAGTCTACCTAGTTGTAAGTACTGGATTTTTGTGCAAACTCAGGTTTGTGTTCCCAGAGTGATTGCTGCTGTCAGGATTGGCACATCAAAACTGTAAAAACAGAACATGAGGCTGGGGTGCATTAGCCTGGGATAAACTGGGATGAACTGCTACTTGTTTTATTTTAGGATTACATGGAAGGCTCGGTTGGAACTATATATCAGGTTTAAAGATGGTTCAAAGAAAAACTCTTCATCAGCAGAACAGTAGAAGCTGCTATCATTTTTAATTTTTATTGAGCCCTTTTAGCACCTAAGATGACCATAAGGGAAAAACAGACAAAAATATTGCCCATTGTAATAAATAATTTGACTCCAGTTTCAAGCCCGTTATTAAATGAAATTTGAGGTAATCTTCTAAGCAGAGCTTCAGGGCACCTGTGACTTTTAAATGGAACTATCTTGTTTCTAGGGAAATACATACCTTTAAAAATTAAGCTTGAGGCTAAAAGCCTCAAACAATAAATCTCCCTCCAGCTCTCTCCTCTGGGGACGTATATACTATGCAGCCTTCAAGCAGGGCACTTAGCCTATCTTTGGGTGTCTTTTCTCTGGTGTTAAACTTCTTTTACAAGGAACATCTGGGTATGTCTAGACCTTTATGAGTTTGCAGAATCCAAAATATCTCCTTTTGATACCAGCCTGACTGTGGGCTGTTTGGGTGCTTTCTGAACAGCCACTGTAGCTGTCAGGAACTCAAAATGTCAGACTATTTGTGGTGCTATGAAAATAGCTGCTTAGCCCCAAATGGATATGCAGCTTGCTCACAAAATTAGATTTTTACCAAAGACACATGTCCAGTTTAGCATTAAGTGTCAGTTCAGTGTGGCTTGAAACTTGAAATTCCCATTTGTGGACTAGGGAAGAATTCAGAGACTCAGCATCCAGGAGTCTCTGGAAGATCCTCCCTGAAACAAATGTGTTTGTCTTCTGAGAAGCGTTTAAGCCCCTGGTAATGGTGCTAAACTATTGAACCATGTAGTAGCTGCTGATTAATTCAGCACTGCCCCTTCTGAGCACTTACTACAGGAATCCTGAGTAAAAATAATAGCTCTGTAATTAATGCACAAGTCCAAGGGAATGAAAATAAGGTGTCACAGGTGTCTGTGTTGGAACACATGACGTAAATTTATATCAGGAGGATAATCTGCTCATCCTCTTTGTTACAGTGTGTTCTTGCTGGTGTAGACAGACAGGTGGAGTTGCTCTTTTTGCTGCTGAATCATAAATGTTGCAACAGCTGGT
This sequence comes from Chiroxiphia lanceolata, assembly GCF_009829145.1. Classification (NCBI taxonomy): domain Eukaryota; kingdom Metazoa; phylum Chordata; class Aves; order Passeriformes; family Pipridae; genus Chiroxiphia; species Chiroxiphia lanceolata. The sequence goes on along the minus strand of NC_045653.1, from coordinate 5,808,651 downwards.
GATGCTCTGCAGCCACATCCCCAGGCAGGGGAGGAACACGTGTGCTTCACTCATTCCATGTCTGTATGTTCATGCCATCCACTCCCGTGGAGATGGACCCATCCAGCTGCTCTGAGCTGACTTCTCAATTCATTCTGATTTTGGTATTTCAGTCAATACATTGATCACTTGTATGAAGACGCCACCTAAACTCTGCAATAAAATGTAAACAACAGAAAGGTACATAGAAAGCCAAAATAACTCGTTATTGCCAGTTATCTGCTCATCAAAATCCTAAGGGGGCTGTGACCTGATTGGAACTTTCCCCTAGAGCCATACAATAATTTTAGCTGTGAAAGGAAATTTTATGGCATGTAAGATTAGCCCACACTAATGCAAGGTCAAAAATAATAGAATCAATAAGCAAACTCAATACTGTTAACATTTTGAGAAAATTACTACTAGAAAACAATGTCAACAACAGATTGAAATGGGTCTCCAAAGTTGTCCTATTGATTTCCTTTCAGATTCATGACAATCTAACTCTTTTTCCTTGGCAATATGGTATCCATTTTTCTTTCCTTCTTTTTATTTTTTTTTGTTCTTTGCGTTTTACAGCCCATTTTAGCTTTGAACATTTGTTAGTTTATTATTTAAAAAATACGGCAAAATTAGTATCTTCGAGTTTTTATTCTGAAATAGACAAAAGGCTCCAGTACCGTTCAGAAGTGGTTAGAAAGCCTAAGGCTATTTTCAAGTTTTAATTCTGTTAGCAATGCACCAGCACAAAGTGTGGGGAGGGAGAAGGAGGAAATTGAAAGCAAGTTTGACATTTGTTTAGAGCTGTCAAAATTAAGTGTACTAAGAATGGGAGAGAAGTCAAAAGCTTCCACGTACATTTGAGTTTTGCGTTTCATATCAGTAATAGTTTGCGTGAGCAACGCTATCACAAATTGGCTGTGTTGTGTCTTTGAAGTGAACAAACTTTAACTTTAAAGTAGAGGCTGTGCAGTCTTGGTACTTCAGCAGGATGTGGCAATCGGGTGCCTTGGGTTTGTGTTTCCAACAGGAAACTGCTGTTCCAATTTTCCAGTGCTGTAGCTGAACTTTGTGCAACACAGAATCATAGGATGGGTTGGGTTGGAAGGGATATTAAAGCTCATCCAGCCCCCCCCCTTGCCATGGGCAGGGACGCTTTCCACTAGCCCAGGTTGCTCCAAGCCCCGTCCAGCCTGGCCTTGGACACTTCCAGGGATCCAGGGGCAGCCACAGCTTCTCTGGGCAACCTGTGCCAGGGCCTCCCCACCCTCACAGAGAAGAATTCCTTCCCAATATCTCATCTAAATTTTTCCTCTTCCAGTTTGGTCCCATTACTCCTGTATATATACACTTATGTATGTGCTCAGTGATATTCCCACTCTTGTGTGGTGTTTGAAAAACAACTATTTAGTAGTGAAACATTGAGATTCTGGGACAGGTGTGGCACAGAGACGAGCAGAGGAACAGCAAGGAAGAGAGGGAGGGATACACCCCCCTGGTGTCAAAGAAAGGGCTGATCCATCATCTCCCTCATCACATCAAATCAGGAGGACTGGAGAAGAGAGAATGTCCCTCCAATCCATGTATGAGATGAGTAGCACAGTATAAGAAGGTAAAATCAAACATCAGTATCAGTCTAGACTCTCATGTAAACCCTCTCCAAGGAATCCTCTCTGTTCAAAAAAGGACTTTACCTCCCACTCTCCTTTGCCCACATAAATGCTTTCCACAGCTGAGGCTGATGTTTGTAAAGCAGAAGGATGGATTGTGTTATTTGATGATCTCATGGTCGGGGGAAAAGTCTCTGTGCAAACCAGTCTTCCTGTGTTGTTTTGAAGTCTGGCTTTTGCAGGCTGTGGGTGCAGCAGAGACAGAGCTGCAAAGTCCAGAACTGGTGTTCTCACCCTTTGAAGTCCTGACATCAACAGCAGGATCTGGGATTTTAATTTAGATATATCTCAAAATAAGTTTTGTTTATAGTGAATCTACTTCATCTAATGCTACAGCTGTTTTTAAAACAGTAGTTTTAACTATGACTTTAAAATCTATTTTTAAAGCTTTTTGTCCTCTGGGAAAAAAAAAAAAAAAAAGACTGTATGAGGCTTGAGAGCAGTTTTGGCCATCTTTGGCATTCCTGTACCGTTTTATTTCATATGGATATGCATGAACAGCATTTGGCCATTGTGAGCCAACATGTGCTGCTTGAGAAAAGTGAAACTCAAATATTTTCTTTTTTTAATATACATCTACTTAGAATTTTACTGAATTATCCTTGAAGAAAGCTACGTTTAAGTAAAACATCTAATTTCTTGGGTCCAGACTGGAGATCAGAATAGGGATTTTATTTTTAATAAATATGATTGTTCCACTTAAAAATGAAAACAAAATCCCTTTTGATTTCTTTCTAATGGAGATCTGTGCTATGACCTGGGTTTAGATTTCTAATTCCTCTGCACATTGTGGTCAGTGAATCTTGTTTACTTTTTACCAAAGATCATTTGTGTTGTGGGGTTTTTTAAAGTTCCCCAATTTTTTTTTCTACTATGTGATTCCTTTTTGCTGCCTTAATTAGGACTGTGTCTCAGACCAAACATGATTTTTTAAAATAAATGTGTGCAAGGGACAGAGCTTATTACAGGGGGTTGATAATCAGTCCATACCAAAGTAAAGCTGGACATCCTGCTCCCAAATAAGGTGGTTTTGAAGACAAAGAGTGAGGAGAGATGTGAATAAAGCCTAAAGCTCAGGCTTTGACAATCAGACACCTCTGGAAAGGGGATCTTTGAACCCCCTTGTTGAGCTGCACTAGAAACAATTTCTCCTGCTTTTAGGATGAATGCTCTGTTACACGCTTATCCTAAATATGATAATCTCTTCTACTCATTCTCCCCTTGGAAAGGACTGGGCTTTCTGAGTTGCCATTGTGAAGTCTGCCTTGCAGCACTGAATCCTTATATATGTGCCATATTATGCACTTGATATGATCACTGTACCCGTATTTCCTGCAGTACATTTAGGTGGTTTCCTTCTGGGATTGCACCAAATCACTCTCCAAAGATCAGCTGATGTTTGTTCACCAGGGCACTGAAGTGTCATCAGACATTTCTGCTTTCCCCCATCAACCGTGGAGCAAGCCTGGCTTGTAACCCTGTGTGACAGTTTTGTAGGTGCTGTTGTGCCTAAATTAGCTTTAATGAGTATTATATGGAATGGACTTTGTGCTTCTCCCAAGTTCAACAGCTTTGCTTATTTCTCTGCTGTCTCACAGTTCCTTTTCTCCCTCAAACCTAATCCTTTCTGGCTTTCACTTGTAATATCTACACTAATTGTTTTCTGGGGCAGATGTACTGTGCAGTCCTGATGTGGCCATTGCTGTAGCAACGCCTGTGTTTGCAGCAAAAGCAAGTGCTGCATTCCTTACAAAGTGGGCTGAGAAGGGCAGGCTGTCAAAAGTTCATTTAACAGGGCGATTTCCTGCTGGCCTTATGCTGCCAGTGTTGGACAAAGATTGGCAACAGCTCCTTAGACTGGTCCTGGACAACAAATGATGGTGGAGTTTGTGAATCTGATCAAACTTTGACAACAACCCAGAACTTATTTGAAATGCATTTCTTGTCATTGCTGGAGAGAAAAAAAAAAAATAGAAAAAAGAAAAAACAGCACTGAAGGGAGTTGTCACACAAAAGTGTGTGGTATGAACTCAGGGACCTAAAAAATCAATCATGGCAATTATTTTACTAAATTATTTTAAACTGTAGTGTGTCCAGAAGTCTTTCTGTTAAATGTCTGCTGTCACAGCAACAAGCTGTGCTGTTTCCATCTCTGACCTTTTTCATGTTAAAATGCGTGTCAGTATGTAAAACAGAAGCACTCCACACAGAAGATGACTGTGGCAGTGCTTTGCTTTGCTGCACTGAAGGTCCTGGAGATACATATTTTGCAGGAAATGAGTATAATGGGACAATTCGCCATTTAGTTAGAGGGGAAAAAAAAACCACCAACAACAGGCAAAGGTTGCTTTTTTCAACATTTGTTTTGTCATGTTCATTTTCGCTGTGATATATTTGAGGGAACAGAATGGAAGACTTAAGTGGCACATGCAGAGAATGGATGAGTTGATGATGAAGTGTGAAATGACCATTAAAGCACTGACCGTTTATCCCTAATACTCTATTTGGAGCTGAGATCTAAGTGGAATGACTTTAGTGGTTGCAGCTGAGTACCTGGTGGACAGGAGTCCATATGTCATGGGAATCTAAATCAGCCACTGCAGTTTAACATCAATAACAGCATTGATTCTGAAGAGGTGTGGGTCAGACTAATGGCATTAAAGATGTGAAGAGCCTCAAGGAAGATCTGGGGAAACAACTGGGATGTTTTCAGAGCAGGTTATAGTATTTTGTTTTCAAATCTGCTCACACGTGAACGTGAAATGCTGTAACAGGTACCCTTGGATTCTCTGGAATTGGGTCCTCTGCTTTCAGGTGACAATTAAAAGACATTTGAATGCAACCACCTGAATTGCAGATACAACTGAAGAAATCGTGAATATCAGGTCTAATTTCCCTCCTGCACTGCAGAATTTCCAGCCTCACTGTCTAGGCCAGACTAAAAGTCTCAGGGCTCCATCCTTAGCTCACTCAAGTCACTGCAGATACTTTGGGTGCAGGGGACTGGTGCCACTTCACATCAGATGCCAACTTGTATGATTTGTTTTATGTTTCATTGCTTTGGTGTGGATCTTGCTGTACCATCAGTCAAATGTTTGCTTTTTTTAAGACTGCATTCATGAACATTTGTAAGAAGTGTTTGGTTTAGTGAGAATGGTGGTATCAGGTCAAAGGTTGGACTCCATGATCTCAGAGATTTTTTCCAAATTTAATGATCCTGTGATTCTAAGTTGCTACTAAGAAATTTTTATTGGGTTTTTTTTGTGCTCCGAGCAACCTACAGACCTTCATCAGAGCAGGTGCTTAGTCACCCTAAGCTCTGTAAAAAGTAAAGAACTATCCCTCCTGAAAGGCTTGTGACCTCTCTTACAAAAGAACCTCATCTGTTGTTCATCCCAAAGGTGCTGAGATGGAATTTAGAAAATGGAGGATTGCAGCAAGGTGTGGGGAAGAAAAAGGTCTGGCTGCAAGACCCCAGTCTTGGAAGAGGAGATTTCCACTATAAAGGTTGTTTTTCCAAGGCCCCATGTCAGGCGAAGGGAAGACTTTTTAAATTGGACTGAGCTGCCTTGCCAAGGCTGTGGAGTTATCACCTCTGAGGAGGTTAAAATTAGTAGCAACTGCTTTGCTAGAGGGGCATTCAGCACAGAAAGCTTTGAGTCTAAGAGCCAACACCTACCCCAGAGAGACTTTCTGGCCAGGGGAGGGGAAGGTGCTCAAAACAGCATTATTGGACCTTAGGGAGCAGGTCTGGGAGCTGACAGTGCCAACAGCACAGGGTTATGATGGCAACTGCAGACTTCTGTCTGAACCAGGACTCTGAATTCCTGATGGGATAAAGGAGAGTGGGTGGGGGTGTTTTCTGGGTGTGTGGAGGAGGATCTGGTGTGAGAGGTTCTGGGGGTTCGAGGTGTGTGGGACCAAGCCAGTGTGATCCCTGCAGACTTGCCCCAGAATAGTTCAGAGATAATATAAACCACACAAAAGTGTTGTAGTAGGGACCCATGTCCTGGGGATAAGGATCATGCAGATGTTGAGAAGCACAAAAGCAAAACCTGAAGGATTCTGTTGCAGAGCTGTTTTCGGAATCCACATCTGATGGCTCCACGCTGTAGGAACAATAGTCATGTGTAGAACAAATTACATGGAATAGCACAGAAATGAGTTCTATTTGGAGCTTCATTCCATTCCTCCTCCCCTTCCTTCTAAATCAGGTTGATTAGAACTGCAGGAGAGTCCCAGGCCAGAAGTGAGCTGTTGGCTCTTCAGTACATTCCTTATATCTGACCAGCCACAATAAAGTTGTTCCAGTGTAAATCTGCTTCATGGTTGGAAACAGAAAATTATGTCCTTTGAGAGAGATTTTAGTTCAGAGAAGTGAGGTTTGGTGTTATGGTTTCTTTCTTTTGAGATTTAGATTGATGATTAATGAAAAATACTATATAGTAGTAACTCATGGGGAAATTATATCCATTCTGGGAAAGAATGGATGTAGATATATATGTATATATCCTCCCTTTCCCAGGAGTTTAGGCTGGAAATCTCTAGAAAATTAATCAAATAATATGTAATTATGCCATTTCACAGAGATGATGGCACGCACAGCAGTAAGTGCTTGCCATCCACTTTCAGAGTGCTAATCAGAGAGTGGAGAAATTCCAGTGTTCTGTGTCTCTGCAATATGTGATGTACAACACCAGGTAATTTGTGTAGCCTTCACTCACTGCTGAGCTCGAGGGAAGCACGTGCAGTGGGTGATCCCCACAGGGGATGTGAACTCGCTGCAGCACATTCCGTGTTCTCTGAGGCTGGAGGGGAGGAAGGTGAGCAAGTGGCTTTGCGGGAAGGAGAAAATGTTGTTTTGTGCCTGTCCTTTAGTCATGCAGAAATAGTCATTTAGGCTGATTAATGTGTTTGCAGTAAAACAAAACAAGAAGGTCTGTGCGGACTTGTGGAGCGTTTTATGTATGCAAACAGGTATTAGCTGGCAGGGACCATGCCAGCACAGATGTGTCTGAGCAGGTACGAGGGAAACTGATTCAGATCCACAGTAATTTCTTTTTTCTTGTTTAGCTGTATGTTGGTTTTACACCACCCTAACTTGTGTGTGAAACTGCAGCCAGAAAACCTGGTGTCTGAGTAGGATGTGGTTATTATTTGAGCTAGAAATACTGCCCCTGTGGAAAAAAAAAAGGGTGTCATCAGTAGCTGTGTAGGATCATGGAAGGAGATGCTTTAGGGTTTGGCTGGAGGAGCTGGAGTGTTACTACCCAGGGCAGGTCATCAGCCCTTTCCCCTGGAATCCCACCATCAGCGATGCCTCCCATGCTCCAGGGCAGAGTCAGCTGGATCTGCCCAAACTCTCCTCCCAAACCATTGTAGCCTGGGTGGATAACTCTACCCAAAAATAGATAAAGAGCCCTTCTGTGCTCCCTCCTGTCAGTTGTGCTCTGGGGGATGTACCTGCAGCAGTGGGAGCTGTAACACTGGTGACTGGCAAATCGAGTGCTGGTTTGGCCCTAAATAAAGAGGTGTATGTGTGTGAGATAGTGTAGGGGGGTGTAATATCATAATGAAGAGATTGCCATGTGGGCCTTACAATTTAAACTTAGCAATCCATAATGCAAGAGCATGCTTTCTCACTTTATTTCGGTATCTGGAAAGTTTCAGCACTGGCACCATATCAATATTTATTAATGCATTGTGAACTAGAACCTGTGATTATTACTCATGCTATCTCATACTTTACAAGCTTCAGCTCTGAAGAATAAAATCACATCTGCTTTTGCTCTTCCCATATTTTATTCAATGTTTTAACAGCTTTGCCGTAAATATCTCATCCATTATGATTCAGTTGTGACTGTATCAACTTCACATCTCCTGTTTTATTGCTGTCATTATAGTTAAACAACGCACTGTTAATTCTGTTAACTAACAAGTTCATTGTTCTCAGTAGTCAGCAGTCTCTGATTGTTGAGTCCACAGCATTACTGGTTGTAAATCAATCCTGGGGACTGAGTGAAGCATTTCCCTTCACTTGGAAAATGAAGATATGTTCTTTAATAAAGGTTGATTAATAAAAGGTTAATTGTGATCCCTTGCAATAAAGCTTGGAGGGTAATTCTGATTTACTGAGAATAAAACCAGTGATATCTGTTCTTTTCAACTTCTGTTCCAGCCCCCAGATAACAGCAATTTTCTTATGCACTAAGCTGAGTGTTAAAAGTTGTAAACTTAATGCTGGGGGAGGAGGAGGAAACCACTCAAATTATGAGTAGAGAGAAGATTAAAGAATTACAGCAAATGGAATGGCCAAAGTGTTCATGAGTGGGACTGGGCAAGAGCCCTGTGTTGCTGGGGAACGAGAAATGGTGAAAGGAAAGGAATGCCATTAGATATAAAGAAGGAGCAGAGATAGAGGATTTATGAGACCTGGGTTTGTGCTTTACAGAAGAATGGAACAAAGAGAGGCAGAAACGTAGGTGGAGCTGCTGATGGGAGCAGGAGAAAGCAGAGTCAGCCAGCAAGGGACAAAACCTGAAATTTAGAAAGGGGAGCCACAAGGGAGATGGCACAGAGGAGGAGAGATAGTTGGGAAGCCATGTGTTGGGCAAAGGTGAATGGACAAAAACCATTATTTTAAAACTCTCATGGCTTCAGTGTATGTTTTGGGAGCTGTTTCAGCCTTGCCAGCACCCTCCAGCTCAGGGCATGTCTGCTGCTGTGCCCTTCTCCTCTTCCTCAGTCCTTCCCACCACTCGAGCAAAGATGATGGGCAGCAGCTCTGTGGGGTCTGTGCCACCCTGTGCCAGGAGGGAAACAGGTTGGCACAGTGGTGTGAGGAGGAAAAGGAAGGGGGGAGGGAGTGGTGAACGTGTCTGAGGTGGGTCTGAGCCACGTTCTCCTGGCTCTGGTCCTGCTGGGCTTGGAGCTACTGAAATTGGTTGAAATGCTGCAATTTGGCCTGAGATTGAATTTCTGCAGGGAACAGAACCTGCCCTTTTGGGGAGACGTGAGTCAATTGATTTCACAACATGAGTAAGCCTGTCTTCTTTGGAGAAATATGGAGTCGTTAGATCTCATTTTTTTTATGTACAGTTCCTAAAGGAAAATATACCTACTGTGATGTTTGAAAGCTGTCTCTTGAGAAATCTTGCATGCCTGCTGATCATTTGGATTCCTCACAGTCCTTAACTTGCTGCCTGTGTGTTAGAAATCATTCTAAATGAATTGAATGAAATCCACAAATGTTATGGGTCAGGATGTTATGAACTCATACCAAATGTGGCTGAAATGTATTTTTTCCCTTTTTTTTTAAATTATAATAAATAGGAATGGACAAATACAGCTTTAATACATTTTTAATGAGACTTCATGAATTTACTATCAGCAGGCAGCATGTAATACTTGTTTAAATAAGCTGGTTTATATTTGTTAAATTTTTGTGTAACTATACATTCATAATATGGAATAACCACAGAAAGATAAAGGACTATGTTGGAACTGCACATATGGATTTAGATGTAGACAATTTTAAAATTAAGGAATTATTTAGGAAAAGAAAACTTCTGTGCTGGATATGGCTGAGTGCCATGGGATACTGGTTTCATTATTTTATACAAATTATGTTACAAGTTATGTCAGTGTAAACCAGGTATTGTTTTTTATGTTGCAAGTTTAGTTTTTAAGAAAAAAAAAATCAGTGTTTAGGTCTGTTGATAAAGGAAACAACCTGAGCATGCAGAAGGCCACTTTTTACCTCTGCATCCTCTCAACTATTGAGTTTGTTTGTCCATGGCAAGTTTGGGACACATCCCTCTGCTGAGCTGTGTATGTTTCTGCAGGAGGAATAATTGGAGAGGGAGTGCACTAATTCCCACCTCCCCATTTGGAACTCAGTGTGAGGTAATGCATCAACCACATCATGTACCTCAGCACAGCAGCAATCACTTTACCTGCTTTTTAAATTGAATTTAAACACGGGACAAGAGCTGTATGAAACTGGGATTTAGTTCACAGGAGCGGGTTGGGATCTGCTTTGCTGATGCTGAATCTGCATCAACACTGAAGTTCCCAGTAAAACTCAGGAAAAAAACACACACACCCAACCTGGGTACCAGCTTGATTGGCTCAGAGTCTGACCCATTCACTCAAAAAAACCCTTAACCCTTTTGGAATTGTTTTGGGGCAATCCTGGAGCTGAGTGATAGGTCTGGGAGCTCTAACTTTAATTTTTTTGCTCAGCTGTGGATTTGTGTGTAACCTGAGAGTGCATCTCTCAGCTGCTTTACTCTGGGTTCTCATTTACAAGGCATTGACAATAATAGTAATGTATGAGGGTTTAGAGACATTAATTTCTTAATATCAACCATCTGCAAATCCTGTATCTCAAAGATGGAGGAAGGTAAAGAACAAAGAGGAGAAGGAAGAGATTCATACAGTTCTGAAGGGAAGGTTTCCTTGAGTTTTGCTTTCAGCATTTTAATGCTCTGCAAGATTTTATCCGATTTCACAAGAGCCCTTGTTCCCTTTGTTGTAAGATTGTGTGTTCCATGGAATTCTGGGTGGTCTGATATTCATCTTAGGGAATGCAGTTCTGAAAAGAAATGCTCAGGAGGTGAGAGGGATTGGTATCACACACTCTGAGGCTCAGCTTTGGACGTCAAAGTTGTCTGCTGTATAAATATTAGGGGCTGTAACCCTGAACTTGAGAAGTATTCAGGTTTTATCTTCTATTAACTGACTGAACTAAATGTAATGTCTCACTTGATAACACAGGAATGGGTTCTGCAAACACCAGTGGGTGTAGGGTGGCACTTGCTGCCCTTCAGTCTTTCCCCAGGCTGTGGTGGGACAGATCTATTATTTACCAGGAGAGGATAAAATTCCCCACATTTACCTAAGGAGTCCAATAGGGAACAGCTCTGATAAGGTGGTAAACTTTCACTTTGCTCCATTGATGTAGTTGAAAAGAATTGACCAAAACCCACATTATTTTGGAGCTAGTTGCAGAACCAGAGACACCCCACAGTGAATATCCTTAAAATCCACCTCCCCACCTCCTGATTGATGACTGCACATATAAAATATTCAACTTTGCAAGCCTTTGATGATGGCTGGTGGGAATCAAGGGGGTATCAATGCTGCAGTGAAGGGTTAGAAGAGAAAGGGGTCACAGCTCAGAACAGGTATTTGCCCAGAGGTGACCTCCAGAATGGGCAATGCATTGTGTGATGGGGAAGGTTATTAATCTATGCCAAACACATGATCACATGTGAGGCTTGTACTTTGTATTATTTAATTTCATTCCAATTATTCCTGAAAAAAAAACAATTAAGAAAGTGAATAATTATAAAAGTAAGGTCAACTCAATTTTCTCTACTAATGTTTTTAGTTACTGGACTCATTATTGCTAATTTCTTTCATAATCTTTGCCATCTAACCTCATTTGTTTCATTGCTAAGTGGCAAGAAGGGTGCATCATAAAACTTCCCTGAAAACAAAGCAGAAAAATCATGACATTTTAGTGATTTCCTGAGAAAGTAATTATCTGGTTTTAACCTTTATGGAAAGAATTCTTCTGATCAGCTTCAATATAGCTGTTGCATTTCCATCTTTCCTTTTCTGATTGCAATTTTCCAAATTAAAAACATATAGCTAGGTAGGGGGATTAATATCCCATCATGTTTTTCTTCTGATTGTTATATTATTGAATCATAAAGTAGTTTAAACAGTTTTTAGACCCTAAAAGAAAACTGCTCCCTATTTGCTATATAATTTTAAAACGTAATAAATTTCACAGCACCAAATTTAAACTTTTTTTTTTTTTTGACTGACTGATTCATTTGGGCTCATAAAACTACCTTGAATTTTTCCTGTGATACTTGAGAACCAAAATATGGGGGAATTTTGTGCTGATTTTGGAGAGTAACAAATCAGGTTGTTTCCTCTAACCCTGTAAATGAGAATTCATGGGCAAATATCCCCACTTTTTGGATCCTTCTTGAATTCAGTGACGCCCTGTGAGGAGGCCACCTGTGTGCAAGAATTTGTCAGGCCAAATATTTTGTCTTGTGTTTCCATGCAGAAAACAAAAAGGTGGAGGAGGAAACCTTGGAAATAAGATGAGGGTGGTAGAGAGGAAGATTAAGGTTCTGGTTTTATTTGCACTGTACCTATTCAAATGAATACAGCTGCCTTTCACTGAGCAGAAATGTGTATTATTATGCAATAATCCTCTAATGAAACTTTAGAATAGAAATTTCATTTTATTTCTTTACTTTAAAGTTGGGGGGGGGTTCTGTTTGCTTGGGTTTCGTGTTCTTTTTACGAAAATATTGTTATCTGTAAGCAATATTTAAATGTCTGTGCTAACATAAGCAGTCCCATACTTAGAATGAAACATAGGGCTAAATCCTTTGAATGGTATTGATATATATGGCTAATAAATTCAATAACACATTTATATGGGCCTTCATAATTCCTTAATTGTACAGAAACCATTATATAAGAATGGTAAGGTGAAGAGGAAGCTCTTGTAGATGTTTAAAGGAGCATATCCCCATCGAGAAGCCTAAATTAAAAAGGGTGAGTGCAGGTCAGGAACAGCCTTTCAGTGCTGATGGATTTATGGAGATGGAGGTGACTGGAAGAACAGCCTCCTTATAAATTTCTTTGACTATCAGGTTTCCAAGCAAAAGGGATTTTCTTTATTTTTTCTACTTTAATTTCTCACTTCTAAATGTAATTAAAAGAAGATTTCATCTCCACCTCCCCCCCTCTCTGGTTCAGCTGAGCTGCTGCTGATATTTTGGTAGCAGCAGGGTGTTTTATTGTCTCTTCTGCAGCAGCTCTGTGTGCAGGGGATGGATGCTGTGTCTGTAACTGTGACATGAGCAGAGAGAATGTCATGACCTGGGTGCTTAATACCAATTATGTGGGGTGGGTTTGCACAGAGCGGGGCAGGACTAGGGAATCCTCTACAGATCAAACCATGCCATTAAAATACCATGGGAGAGGAACAAGGATTGAGACTGAACTGATCACTTTTAAGGCTGGAAAAGCCCTTTCAGATCGAGTCCAACCCGTGCCTGACTCCCACCTTGTCCCCCAGCCCAGAGCACTGAGTGCTGCATCCAGCCCTTCCTTGGACACCTCCAGGGATGGGGACTCCACCACCCCTTACTCTCTGTAAGTGTCAGGATCACCTTCAAGCTCCAGCAAAGAATTCCCAACAAGCCTTTCCCTCCCTGTCTCAGCACCCCTTTCCTCACCTTCCTCTTTGCCGTTTTACTCTCTCATCTGTGTGTCCCCATCACCCTCAGTGGCTTCCAGCAGTCGTGTCCCTGGAAGGGAGATGAGGTTGGGGGAACCTCAGTGCAGCCCCCCAGGCTCACCCCACCTGCAGCAAAGGGACAAGCCCAGATGCTGCAGGTGGAAGTTGTCTTGTGACAGTGTTTAGGGTGACACCTCTCCAGTGCTCCTGGTCCCAGGCCTGACAGGGGGTTTCTCCTTTTTCCCCTGCATGACATAGAACTGCTGAGCTTCAGTCCTGTGGTTGCACAGATCAGAAAAGGGGGGAAGGCTGCACAAATCAACCAGAAAAAGATCAGCCATTCCGGCTCTTTAAATTCCACGTGTGGTGACACCCACATTCAGATCTCCATATTCAGTCCCCTGGCTAAAACTAAGCTCTGGATCAACTTAATATCTGAAAGACTTCCTGCCAGGGATTATGCTTTGCTGTGGAAGAGAGCTGGGCTTAGTGAACTAATAGGTCTTTTCTATCTCTAACTACTGCCAGTATGATTATGGATTTTTAATCAGAAAAATGTGTTGCTGAAAAGTACTGAGATTAAGCACCACAATTGCCTGTAACAAAAGCAAGTTTTGTTGGATGAGCAGAGATCTGATGAATGACATGATTTGAAATGTTTTCATCCTAATGGCTTCCTCTTCTGAAGTTAATTTTTTTTGTCAGTTGCCAAAACATTTATGAGCAGATTTGTGGATAATGACACTCTTAGATGGGGGTTTAAATAAAAATCTGTTCCATTTGCAACCTAAAAGACCTAGTAGTGCAGCAGACAAATGGGTTTGGAGGCTGATTCTTCTTTTGGCAGTGTAATAGATGAGCTGGGGTCACTGGGGGTGTACAATGAGCAAGACACAAACTTTTAGGCCAGTTGTTTCTTCCTTGAAAGAGTTTAACATAGGAGGCAATAAATATATTTAGAATGCAATTTTGTAAGGAGTGCTTACTGTGAAGGCCATGGGACTGCAATCTAGAGAAGTTCTTGTTCTCTTTGTAAACCGAAAAACAGGTAAAGAAAGAGAAGAGAGATGGTCTTTATGTTCTGAATAAATAGCTAAATTTAGAACTGGTCTCATTGTCCAACATTCAGATTCTTAAAAGGGACAAGAAGAAATCATCCTTTACCAGCCCTCTGGAAGAGGAAATTTGGCCTGTGGGTTGGGAGTTGAATAATAGACTGAACAGAATAATCTAGTTTACAGAACAAGCTAGGAAAGGCTATTGGGGAGTTGCTTGTTCACAGAACTCTCATGTCAAATAAGCCACCAAACAGAAATACAGAGTGGCCAAGGCTGCCCATGCTTGAATTACGTGTATTGAAGGGAACATCCTGGGATAGTCTCCTCATTTAGGAGTTTTCTTAGAATCATGGAATCCCAGAATGGTTTGGGTTGGAAGAGACCTTAAAGACAGTCCAGTTCCACCCCCTGCCATGGGCAGGGACACCTCCCACTATCCCATGTTGCTCCAAGCCCTGTCCAGCCTGGCCTTGGACACTTCCCGGGATGGGGCAGCCACAGCTTCTCTGATCTTATCTGTACCAACTATATTGTCCGTGCAATAGATTCCTTTTAGTTTAAATACTGAGAAATAAAGTCTTATTTTTCATGTTAATTTAAAAATATCAAGCTGACCCCCCTGCTTTGGGCTAATTTTAAACTCCTTCTGTTGCTCCGGTGATGACACGTTTATAATGCAGCCAAAACAGCAGCATTTGCAAAGTTTTTATTTACGTATACAAAGCTGTTCTCTTTTGTTTTGTTTTTCCTTTAAATGCTTATGGTGAGGCACTTGCAAATACATTTCTGTTTTCTTCTCCCAAATTTTTTCTGCCTGTATATCCTTCACCTAAAATAAGAATGTAGCCCATTATCCCACTAGGAAACAAGGGGGAGATGGTCAACAGTAATTTTGCTTGAAATGTTGTTTTCTTGCAGAAGTAATAAGGCCACTTTTCCCTATCTGGAAAGTATAAACTTTTACCGTACTACAGAATGGCATTAATATTATTTCCTAGTGATAATGTGTATTTTCTGATCGTGAATTCTGAGGTGCATCTATGTCACATTTTATGGGATTTCTAAAAAATGTCTTTCCCTCTATTGTCCTGATTTCCCCTTTTCAAAAGACATTTTGTTATGCTTGATCCAGTCCTCCTTTTCATCCAACTAGAGAGCCTATATCACATGGAACTTCCACAATGTCAGTCATTAGAAGGGCTGAAGAGCATTTTCTTTCAGTTCATAAATGAATTGACAAAAAAGGTGGAAAACTTGGAAGGCAAATTACAGAAAGTTCAGCTTCTTTACAGACATCAGTGGCAGCTGAGACACATTGCAAATACTTTCAAAATGTTCCTTTAAAATACTTATTTCGTTAAAATC
Source organism: Chiroxiphia lanceolata (assembly GCF_009829145.1). NCBI lineage: Eukaryota > Metazoa > Chordata > Aves > Passeriformes > Pipridae > Chiroxiphia > Chiroxiphia lanceolata. The sequence continues at coordinate 5,793,265 of NC_045653.1, read as the reverse complement.
AGTTATAATCTGTAAAAACACATTTCTTCTTTGAAGTCAGCTGGGTTACCAAGTTCTTTCACTGGGACAACGCAAAATTTGAGAATTAAATCCCGCCTTTGATTAAATAAATGGTAAAACCCACACTCATTTTATTGATGTCAAGATTTCAGATTAATACTATTTAGGAAAAAGGACTTGGCATTTTCCAGGTTTTACCTGCACACTCCCCAAGCTTGTACAGGGCTGTTTCTTACCATATATTTTCTGGAGTTTATTTTCCAGGCTACTTTTAAACAGTGGGGTTTCCTTTACTGTCCACAGTACATTATTCCACAACCCCATAGATTTTGTTCAGGCTGGACTTTAAATCATCTGTGAAATGCCCACAAGTATCTTCAAAGGCTTCTGAAAAAGGGATGGTTTACAAGGGTGTTTTTTGCTTTGCCAGTATTATGATTTGTTATTCATCTTGTGGATTTTGAGGCAGACCCCTGCTCTGAGCATTCATATTAATGGTCTTACTGTTATTTAGCTGGATAAAAAACACTCAGTACAATGTATGTAATAGTTACATTTCTATGATATACATACTTGGTAAAAGCTTTCTCATTTTCATCATTTAGACAGGTAGGCTCTGGTAAATCATGTGCAGCACTCACAAAGGGATGACAGTGTGGTGGGGGGTAAAGAAAATAGCAGGAGGTTTTTTCTGAAAGCCTTGACCAAATGTTTAAATCCAAAAGAGGCTGGAAATTATATTAATTTCCTTTCTTTTCCCATAGCAAGTACCTTGTCAGACATGGCAGTAAGAGGCCCTGCTTGCCTTGCTCGTGTCATACTCAGGTTGAACTCAGTGTTACAACTCTGGTTTGCTTTTATCCACTTTGTCCTCAACACCTGGTTTTCCAAAGCTCTGGACTTCCCACAGCCTCAGGTGGCTGTGCTGGACAATCCCTAAAGGAGTTTTCAGCCTGGGGGACTGAAGCTCCCAGCTGGTCAAGTCTGCCAGATATTGTTTGAAATTCCCTTCTCGTCTCCATTTCCCAATGTATAAAATGAAGACAGTGTATTTAACTCCCTGAGTATGGGTTTTAAACCCCACCTTTCCAGCTGGCAGTGCAGCCCTTAAGCTCCACTGGCTCAGGACACTCCACAGCACCCGGGGCAAAGCAGAAATAATACCTAAAAGCCAACTTCTGTTTGAGCAAACATGCAAGTTAACCAAACTCACTGGCTTAAAGTAATTCAGATTCACACAATTTTACACAAGACAAATTTGGCCCTCAGGTGGAATTTCTGTACTTGAATATCTTCATTCTCTGCAGTGTATCATACACTTACATATCTTTTTCTGTCCCAACTTTAGCTGTAGTGGCTTTAATGCCAGAATCAGTTCAGAATAAGGGCTTAACTGCTCATGATCTTTATCTGGAGAGGGGAAAAAAATCAGTTCATTATGTGCATAAACAGACCAAGAATTCCTGTAAGATGAGGGAAGCAGTAATTTGGTGAACAGAATCAGCAGCTCAGCACACCTTTTCCATCTCACTGGTCTCCCTAAGCTTTTACATCATTTTCTGCTAAATTATATATTCGTTCCTTTTATTTTTTTTTTTTAAATTTAGCACGAGCTTTTCTCAAGTTATGAGCACATAAGCAGTGAAAATGGCACGTTTTTCTCTTCTTTAATTTGCAGTCCTTGCCTGCTACTCTTCTTCCCTGAACACAGAATTGCTTCTGCTGTTTCACATGCTCATGTGTGTGCACATGCTGCTGCTCTGTTTGTTGTTGTCTTGTGCTGTCCCCCACACACTCATCATCTTTAGTATCTCTGAGTTTATACTGGAGCAGTAATCTTTTAATAGAGTCCCTTTTTCTCCTCATTTGTGCTGTTAAAAGAAAAAAAAAAAAAAAACAAAGAAAAAGAACATTTAGCTACACTTGGAACCTCAGCCAACATGAGTTTAAAAGTGCATCAGGAGAGAGCAAATGTAAATAATCAATGAATGTACTTTGCAATCTGATCAATGGCAATGGCATTAATTTTCTTTTTCTCTCAAATGATCAGAATCATTTAATTTTTCAGCTACTGGTTGCTTCCCATCAAAATACAAACAGCATCACTGTGTGGGGCTGTGAAAACACAACGTTCTTATTTTCCATATACTTTCTAAAAAGCCCTTGGAACGTTCCACATGACCTGATTTGTGCCAACAATGTATTATGAAGAAGAATATCAGTGTTTTCCTTTAATATCTTAAAAATTCAAAGGCATAAACAGTATTTTTCCAGCAAATCATTCTCACCTCGTGTTAATTGCTGAATCTTTCTGCTGCTGGAATGATCCTGCTTCCCAACAGCCTGAGCGTGTCTGTCCTTCACTGAGGTCATAATGAGTGTTAAATGTGCCACATTTCCTCTGTCAATTTGGGGGGGAAAAATGTCAGATTATATATCAAGGCTTTACTCTGAGGTATAACTTTGTGAAACACACGTCACCAAAATAAACTCTGGTACCTGTCCCACTGGGAATGGGAACTCATAAATACAGAGCCAGAGCTAATTGGCCCCCGCAAGCCCACAAATATAACTATTAATTGTTTTACCCAGAGGTTTGTGACTAAAGTTGTTGTTTTAATGGAAAGCCTTTCAAACTGCTCTTTAAAAGGATATGCTTCACCACTTTTATTAGTTGTTAATTCCATTTTTAACCACCTATTGTTGGTAATATCCTCTTAGCTTGAACACAATCTCTTTTCCTAGCGACTCGATCCATTTTTAGTTCATTGATTCGTGGAGGGTTTTTTTTCTTTTCTTCCCTGGATTTCTAAAGCAGCAGAAGTTAAAAGAAATTCTTAATTGTTTACTTCATTGTTTGTGCACTGGTATCAGCATCGACATCTGGAGGAATATAAACAGATTTGAGACGACTTTTTCTTGCTCTCGTACTGGAGGGAGCTTTGCTACGTTAAATTGATTTAAGTTGCCAAATATGGGTCAGATAAAGTGAAATAATCTTTCTTGAGTTAACGTTGTTCTTTCTAGCTACTTATATGTAGTTTTTGTTGTGGTATTAAACAATGTCTAGAGGCTTCAAACAGCATCAGAGTCTCCTATCATGAGGATCAGTGCTTAACCCTGCAACATGGGTCTGGTTTTTACTCCACTCTGCATTAAATCTTTAGTCTTGGAGTTGTTGTGCTTTACTCCAACCAGGACTCCTCTTCTTCTGTGGCTGAGTTTTGAGTTTTGCATTTACTCAAACAGTTGGAAATTTTGTGAAAGCCTTTCAAAGAGGAGACACAGGTGTGTGTGTGTGTGTGTGTGTGTGTCAGGCAGAATTCTCCAGCCTCCAGTGTACAGACTGTGCCACAGAGCTGCCACGAGGGAACAGGGACAACAACTCTTCTGTGGGTCTTGTGTCTGGTGGCTGTTTCATGGAGAAACATGAGAGATGCTTGAAATCTGCCCTGTAGAAATTTGCCCATGGAGAAGGGTATCATTAATTAGTTTCTCTGACATTGAGAAGCTTCTCTAAACTCCTGTTTAAAGCCTTGTCTCTGATTTGGACCCACAACTGCCCTGCTCTGGTGTAAACACAGCAGAGGTTGGTTGTACACACAGTGTCTGCTGAGCTTTGTATGGTGTAGATGGAACAATGCACTCCAAGTGATGTGGAATCATCAATACAGGGCATCCCCACTCATCATTTACTGCTCAGCTTTGAGCTTTGGGAACTCAGGGCTCAGCCAAACCCTGACTCTACCTCTCCTTCCCAAAGCTACGGCCCTGTGGGGGTTTTCTCCTGGCATTTTGTTTGGCAATCCACAGGAACATTTCATTTATTTTCCGTAACGTCTAAATCATTAAAAGAAAAGCTTTGGGGTGCAATATGAGAGTGACAAAGATAATTACAGTTTTAAAGCCTTAAGAGGTTTCATGCATCATATAAAATTTTACATTCCACCACCAATTTAAATCAATTACGATCTTTAAATCTATAATTGTGCTATTTAAAGCATTTTAAAGGGCACAATGCATGTGGTATTTCACTGTGTTCCAGAGTATTTTCACAACAGATCTATTTATTGTGTGAAAGCATCTAGAGGCTATTAAAAGCTGATCAGAGGCATTATTAACTCTTTAGTCTGTCTCCTTAATGCAGGAAGCAGATATGCTTAAGCATTATTTATCACTTAGTCTCAGTTGTGCTAAATTTCTCAGCCTTTAGTCACAATAATTGTAGCAGAGCTTGGAATAGATCATGCAGAGTGTCCTCGTAATGCTCAGCCAATGAGTTCTTTGTGCTTGGCTGAGCATTCATTCGCTTTTGTATCACAACAAGGCAAAGAAACAGGAGACTTTTCTAATTTATTCCTTTCATGCTGAACCTAGATCAGTGCACAGGTAAAGAGGGGCTTCATGCAAAGCCTTTTTCTTCACTCTGAACTTTATATCGAGGGGTTTCAGCCCCTCTTTAAGCCACGTCATTACTTCTGAGGTGATTTTACTAGGAAAAAAAACTGATCATCTTTCAAAAACCTGAATCAGAAGTTTCGAGTGAACATAGTTTTTGTGACTTAATGTTTTTATTTGAATGGAAATTCTAACATCTCATGTTTCCAAATTTGTACAGAAATTGAATGTTTTCCGTAAAATTGAATTCTGATGAACGTTTTTCCATCAGACTTTGTTCCACTGAGAATTTCAGCTTTACAAAAGTAAGAAAGCACAAGTGAAGGATTGGAAGTCGGGCAAATTAGAATATCTCAGTAATTTTTCTTAAAAAATGTTGAGAGTATGTTCAAGGGGCTCCATACTTCCAGTAATTCGGACAACAAATCTTGGCTACCCAGCTGTTCATCTTACATCTTTGGGGAATTTCAGGGCTTTTTTTGGTTGGTTGGGTTGATTTGGGGGATTTTTGATACTAAAGAAAAAAAAATCAAACACAATAAAACTGACCAACCAAAAAAAAAAAAAAAAAAGGCAAATTCCACTGCCTTTCAATAAGTGTTGGTGAAAATTTTAGATATTCCTATGTCCACATCACTGCAGCTCAGATGGTCATTAGTGGAAGCTGAAGGTAATAAAATATACTTCAAATAATTAGTCAGCTTTTGAGGAGAGTGAAGGGGAGGCAAGCTGCACTTTGGTTTTCAAATATTCTTTAAAGTGGGAGTTTTGTTGCTCTGCAAGCAAATTCCAGTCTATCCTTTTTGACAGGGAATATTCATTAGCATAGAAACAGTTTTTGTGACTGTTGAATGAGTGGACACAACCTGGGTGTCTTTCTTAACTATAGATGAAGTGCCTCTGTTCTGCTGCTTGGAAAGCTCTTTTTTTAACATTAATTCCAAACCCAAATAGCCCAAAGAACTAACAACAAAAACTGTTTTTCTTTAGCAACTCAGATGCACCAGTTCATGTGTTCCCCTGGGACCAGCAGTGATGAATGTGTATGATTCTCAAAGAATAGGCAGTATTTTCAGTGCTTAAAAAAATAATAAACAAAATAAATGATAAAAAGGGGCCCTACAGTCCCTGCTCTGAAGGAAGGATTGTCTCATCCTCAGGTAGAGCCCTTGACTTGTAAATTTTGATCATCTGCCTCCTGTGTAATTCGGACATTACCTGATCCACACTGATGATATGCAGTGCTGAAACAGGAATTCCTGAGCTCACAGGGACCCAAATTACATTGATTATTTCCCAGACACTCCCAGGTATTCATACAGGGAGTCAGTGCCAAAGATGTACCTGCACAAATAAATTTGCCCTGCAGTGGTGCTGGGGTGGTGTTTAATAACCTCCACACCCAGAGGTACCTGAGCCTGTGCTGAGAGAAGCAGTTCTGGAGTGTTAAGGACAGGGAGCCTGAGCCTGTCACCCTTGAAGGGAGTGGGAACGTTGTCCTTGCCTTCAGAGGGACACAAACCCTGTTCCATAAGCATTTGTGTCAATGGAATTAATTGTCCCGAGTACTGAGATAACTCTGAGATCTCTCTCCACCCAGCAGAGGGGAAATTGGACACAGCACCTTTTTGCAGAGAATTTCCTGTGGGAGCATCAGCTGTAGGAACTCATTTAAAGCCATTCCCTTGGCTGCTGTTTTTTACCAAGGGGACTTTTTTTCATGTTCCAACCTCTCCAGCATTGACTTGCATGGAAGTCACAGAGCAGGGGTGAAAATGCCTGGGGAGATGTTTCCAAAAGCACAGTGTGATCTCAGGTGATAAACAAGTGCCTCTGTCACTTGGTTGACGAGTTAAATATTATTTTCTAATTCTGTTCTCATTTGCCAACCTTTAGGATTGCAGTGGGGTGCTTCCAACAAGATTTACCTTTTCTTACCTATTAAAAATAGAGCAGACTGATCTCTTATTCCTGCAAGTCACTACCAGCTGGCTGTCACAGACACTTTATTTTCCTTGCTGTTTTTCCCCTCACATGAGGAATTTTGTGCTGTTCAGATGTGTAGCACCAGAATGTATTAGTTCCCCTCCCACTGTACAGATTAGGAATAACTCCAAATGGAGGAATTGTCCAGGTGGGGGAATTTGGCACAGGCTCTGCCTCACCTGGCACTACCAGGATTTAGTCTCTGTTATTTCTTTACACACCCTGAGCATTCTTAGGTGCAGCACCTTCAGTGCTGTTGGTGGGTTATTGGAGTACCTGGAGCCTCCATGGGTTTCCTTCTCCAGAGGGGAATTTTATCTGCTCAAATTGACTTTATTACCAGCACAAAAAGATTGAAAGGAATCACTGAATCTAAGCTGAATGTGCTTGTAAAAGGCCAAGACCATTAAGATTGGGATAAAACAGGTTGTTGGAGAGTGGAAGGGGGTCCTTGGGTATGAGGGTTGTTGAGTGGTTCCTTTTGAAGTTAAAAAGCAGCAAAGAAATTACTACAAACCTCCAAAAAGGGAGAGGTCTGGCATTAAAAACTATGAGGTCTGGCATATTTGGGGAAATTTAGGTTTTATTTTTTTAATATGTTCCTTTGAGGGTGAACTCAATAAAGCTCTCGGTGTTGGAGGTTAATGCAACAATATCCACAATAAAAATGTTATCCAGTGCAGTCTGTCATAGAAAGGAAAAAAAATTATCCTGCACTAAAAATATTTTTCCCCCCCAAAGTATCCAGAGAACTAGTCCAGTAAATAAAGGAATATGGCCATAGACTAAATAGATTTTAAGATGATAAGTCTTTTATTTTTGCAATAACAGTAGCAAATAAAAAAAAGCCATTTAAAATCTGAACAATGTCTTTATGTTCAAATAACAAATATAAATTTCCAAATGGTTATCTCCATATTTCTTAATGGTAATGCATTCCAAGTTCTAAATCCAGCAAATACCCATTTTCGTTCTAGAATTAAGTTATCCTATAAAGTAATAGCAACAGATAGGAGGAATTTATAGTGGAAATAGAGATTATTGATTCTTAATGCATAAAGGATTCATAATGCAAACATCAGTGGCAAAATAATTTTGTGTTTAATTTTTGTATTTCTTTGGAAAGTGTATAACTGCAATGGCTTATTTTACTAAACAGAGGAAAAGTATAAAAATCTTCGAAATATTCTTAGCTAGAAAGGTAATAAGTGCTTAGATTACTGGATAAAATGTGGTTTGCTTTAAGTAGAATACATCAAAATAATCAGTTCAGGATTTCTGATCATGCCTACTGTGATTTAAGGATATTCACCTTCCAGCAAAGCATCACACAAAACTCAAAGATGGACAAACCTGCAAAATGATCATCCTACAAAAGTAACCTGGTTTCCACACATGGATTTTTGGCAGTCCTGCCTCACCCCTGAAAAGCCTGTTTAGATGGACATGAAATGCACTGAGATGTTACAGGGGAGCAGATCTACTTTCCCGAGCTTTTTTACTGTAAAAGAAATCACCGTAGGAATATCAGATTTTTTTAAACTTATAAAACCAACTCAGCGTTGCCCTTTTAAATTGTTTTCACTGACAAGTGAATTCAAGGTGGCATTTGTTCCTCCAGATCCCAGTACACACGTGTATCCATAATGATCCATCCCTGGAATGGCACAGCTCTTCTGTGCTTGCTACCTGTCAGCACTTGTACTCAAGAACCTTGAATATCAGTGACTCACTAATGTTTTATGATATTTTACCTCACTTTATGGTAGTCATTTATGACAAGACCAGAATGACATAAACTGCCATAAAGCAAAGCAATGCAATCACACAAATGACCATAAATCAAGATAGCAACAGGAAAAGGTCATAAAAAAAAAAGGAAAGAAAATTGGAGAAAACAACATGTGAGTTCAAGATTCACAAGTCTGGAGTTAGAAGCACCAAACTTCAGGACAGATGGATGTGAGCAGCAAGAAAATTCAGTGTTCCACTGACACTAATCATTCCGTGTGGCACTGGCAGTGATACATAGAGGGGCTTTTGTTACTTTTAAGCCTGTTGTGATGTATAAAGAGCTGACTGCAACTGTGACTGGGGCTTTTTTTTTTCCTATGAAGTTATCTTAGCTTTGTCCTACACCCTCAGCAATTCCCAACCCAGATGACCTTTTGATCATCTTTTCTATTATCTGTGTCTGTTGGTTTGGGGTTTCTTTAGACGAAAAAGATGTTCCTGGCAATCAGGTTGGGCACCTCGAAAAGAATGGGATCGTGATGTTCTCCTCTTGGAAGAATCTTTTCCTTGGTCTGGAGGAGGAGCTCCCAACCAGGAGGGGAGATTGGATGTCTGAGGGTGGTCAGACAGAATTTTATGGACCTGGGGGTTGTTGGGGGTTGAGTAGAAAGGTGTCCAGGCTCATGGGGCTGTGCTGGTGTGGTGGGGATGGGGACAAGTGACATCAGGGACAACAAGGAGCTGAGCAGGAGCAGAGCCTAATTGGGCAGCAGAAGCTGCAGGCAATGAGGTGTAACGGGACACACACCACACCTTAAAGTTATACCACCATAAAAATGAGAAACTGCCAGCACTGGAGATAACAGCATTTATGAGCAGAATTTATGGGCTGCTCATGTGGTATAAATATATACAGTACACAAACACCAGTGGGAATAAATTCCGCTGGACAACCCTGTTATTTTAACAGTAACCTTGAAAATATTATGTTATTTAACTGAAGAAAGTGTTAAAGGAACAATACATAATTTAATCTCCTTCTCTACCTTGTACAGTGCACCTCTGTATTAGCAGCAGTAATGTTTTCAGAAGTGCATTAAGACATACATTGATAGTTAATTGCATTTATTTTAACATCTCTGTGCTTCCCTGTCCACACCCTTGCTCTTTAATCCTGTGTGCAAGCCTGTTTCTAATCAAGCTGATGTGCTTGAAACACTATGAAGACACAATTTTATCTCTAATCTTGGTCTAAGACCTCTAATTCTTTCCCTGCTCTGCTTCTCTGTTTCCTCAGTGAGCTGCTTTCCTCTTTTGAGGAATCACTTGTGCTCACAACTGCCAGAACCATTTCTAGTCATTTTTTAAAATTCTTCCTTGTCAAAGGACGGCAGTGTAGTAAATGGATATGACAGAAATGTAGCAGATAAGCAAAAAGAAACCCTAAAAAACCCAGAGCACTTGAGCTGATACTGAGCAAGTGCATTCACAGCGAGCTGAGCTGGGGTGCCAAGGCATCAAACTCAGAATGCAGCAAAGGCATGAGCTGCTCTTGCCCTGCCCTGTGTCCCCACAGGACTCTGTGCTGAGGGACAGTTTGTTTCCCTTCTTGTCCCTCTGCAGGAGAAAATCTGGAATATTATGGATCACTCCAGTTTGACTCTAAAGGTCCTTTTTGTAGCCAGGATAATTTCACCTGAGAGTCACCCACCTGAGAGTGGTAGGAGCGACCCGTGAGGTGGAAGGAAGGCACAGAGGAGGGGGTTGGTGGGCAACCAAGAGACACTTCTGCAGTGCCTGGGAACACCACAGTCCCTTTGGGACTTGTCTTCCCTGCTAATTCCCTATCCATAGCAGAGAGAGCAGCTGGGAAATGAAAATGCCATGGCCTGCACTTCAGAAGAAAATTTGTTAGCCTTTCTGACTACTTTCAGATCCAATTTTAGGAGTTGTTCACCAGGGTGGAAATTCCCTCTCTCTGCCTGTTCTCTTGCTGCCAGCAAAGTAAACTAGGACGAGTCAACAGAATGATCCAAGAGTAAAGAAAAAGCTGGTATCTTAATTTTTGATGCAGTCTATGTGTTCTCATTATTACATTGTCTGTTTGTATTACTTTTGATTTATAATGTAATTGGGGAACTATAGAAATGTTAATGGGAAAGATACTGTTCTGAATATGACAAAGTTGTTTACTAATTGTTGCCTTTAACTTAGGCTAATTTTGTAGTATTGAAATATTTTAAAATGTTTTATTTCTTTATTTTCAGGTTGTCATGAAAGCATTGTTTAGTTTAAGCTCCATTCTCAGACGAGCTGAGCTTTCTCCCTCTTTAAAACTAGGAAAATAGTGCAAATTAAAAATTTGTTACACTGCGGTTCAATCTCAAACCTTTAGGCAAGCCCATCCATTTTGTTAAATATTTAGATGAGAAATCGTTGCTCATATGTTTATTTATTTATTTTTGCAGCATCCACCGTGCTGCTCATTATCTTAGGGGAGATGGAGAATATTGCAATGATTATTAGTAAGCTTGATAATGAGATTACTGAACCATTTGCAGTTGACTTTTTTTTTTTTTGTGATGCATAATTACAGGGGTTTATTTACAGTGCCTTTAGAGGTTTTGGTTTTGGTTTTTGCCTTTTAATGATTCCCATTTATATCCTTTGTTCTCTGTGTAAGGGATTGTATCTCTGGAAGTTTTGCATTTCTCCCTCCCATGAAATGACTGTGTTATACTTTAGGTGGGAGAAAGAAGCTCCTATTCAGCCAAGTGATCCTCACTCTGAAAGCTCTTTTATACTTGAGTAATCTGACTGATATTAATTGGGAATACTCAGGTAAATAGGATTATTTGTGCATTTATCCTGGATGACTCTTCCAGACTGTTCAAGTCAATGGAGGGAGTCTCATCGACTCTCTTTGGCCTTGTCTGTCTCATAAATATGATATATTAGTAGAAAACAGTAGAAAGGAAGAGCTGCTTTGCAGGTCTTAAATATCTCATAACTGGGGGTTGTTAAGGTTGATCACATCATTGTCACATTTATTACTCACATTCTTGACTGTTACCCACCAAAATAACTGTGATTGCAGCAATTTCTGAAGCTTTGGATGGAGGATTCCTGGTACAGAGAGGGGGAAAAAAAGGAGAAAACAACTAAGAGAATTGGGGCAGTTACTGAGAACAGGAACAGGACAGTCCTTGGGGAATAGAGAACTATGGAATAAAATTGCCCTGGTTCTACTTCAACTTATCTGACAGTCAGGCACCTGTTATTTAGAGATCACATGGGTTATACATGTGAAAATACACTGGTTTTTTTATCCTGCTCTCTCAAAGTCTTTAATATAGTGAAAGGTCTCCCATTGCCTCACTGGGCTTGGTTTCATTTTCAGACAGAAAACCTCAAAAAGCTCTCTTTGTCTCCCTGTTTTGCCATACTTATTTACAATCAGATTCTAAATTCTTATAGAAAAATGGGAACATTTTATACACCCAACTTTATCTACCTAAATCAGGCACAAGCAAAAATGTGGAAATGGGGGTTAATATGCAGCATTAAAGTCATGGCTCTAATACAAGGTATTATTTAGAAATCAGTGGGACATTTCACTTGTAAAAATTACAAGTTCTGAGATTCCTTTCATCTCTAAAAACAGATCTACATCAAAAACCTGAAATTTGTATAAATCCACACTTAAAATACCTTAAAATACCTTATTTTTTTCCTTCAGCAGCAAGCCTCTTGCTCTAAAAACCCAAAACCACACAGCACATCTCAGCTTCGTTGCAACAAGTTAGAATTTAGGGAAATAAAAGGACAAAAGGATCCAGAATAATTGCATTTCCTTGTGGAATAATGACAAAGCTAAAAAGTTGTTTATTTTATCTGAAGATGTGTCTGTGGACTGCTTCATTATACCAAGAATAAAACTGCACCAGAAAAGGATACATAACTTATCCAAGGCAATTTAAAGCCGTATCCCAAACACTCTGGCCGTAACAGAAATACCTTCTGCAACTTCAGTGGATCAAGTCTATGGAGAGTCAGTGGGAGAGAAGGAAGATGATCACTCCCACTATTTAACTTGCATTCCAGCCATGAACTGTAATGCTGAATCCACCCAATGCAGGATTAAGGAACCAACACACTCCTTGATTTTTAAAGTGCAACATGTCTTTGCTTTCTTTGAGCCCAGGCTGTGTGAGTTAGTCCACAGGATTGCTGCATTCTGCTCCTTTTTTTCTCTAAAAGCATGTCAATACTCCCCTGTGAAATGCACACAATGACAGCCACCACCACACCTGATTTTTCCAAGTGCTGCCCCATGAAGGGAGAGAAAACCTCATCAGAATATACTTTTTTTTTTTTTTTTTAAAGAAATAAGGTCCAAAAACTATGTTGAAGATCCAGGGTTAATTTTACTCTTTGAAATTACAGATTCAGCTGAAGTGCCATCACCTGGTTGTGATAACTTGTCACACTGTTGGAATTTAAGCAGCAGAGATCTACTGGGAGTAAACGTCCTTGTGTACACTGGCTAAAGGATGGCACCCTGGGGCTTCTCCCAGGCCTCCAGGATCATATATTGAGCCTGGGCTGATTTCTTCCCGTGCTTCTGAAGCACATTTAATCATCTCACTAAGGTGCCCTATGTGGTCCATAATTAATATTACACATTGACTTTGGAAGAAAGCTTTGGGGGGGATTCGGAGGATCCAAAAGAAATATGGCAACTTCTTTATATTCAACAGAGACTCTGCATGGTGGAGATTGAGCTCCTCCATTTTGAGAGATGAGGGATGAGGAGAATGTTTCTTTTTTCACCCCTTGCCCCTCACACTTGTAGTTTTCTCCCTGTTTAGACACCGGCCCAGTGCTAATTTTTGCCAAAAGTGAAAGAGAGGGTGAAAAATCATTAATTCAATTTCTCACTGGTTTGCCTCTGGTGATTGCTGTCACTTCAGGTAATAGCTTGTCTGTGGTTCTGACCCAATTCTTAAACCAGTCTTTCCATACTCAACCAATTAATCTAATGGTTCATTAATTGCAAACATCTGAAATCATTAGAACCTGATTGAGCACAAAAGCATCAAATCCCGTGAAGCTGTGACTGCTTAGCCAGCAAATGGTCTCATTGCAAAGGAATGTCAATGTTTATAGTAAATGTAACCTAAACTAGGGTGTTCATTGACATATCCCTCCATTTGTATACAACGGCTCTGACATCTATCAGTTCAAGAGTGCATGATTTATCCACTGCTATATCCTGGAACTGACAAGCCAAAGATTACAGCTTAACCTACATGAAAGCAGAGGCTGTATGTATTCCTAAAATAAATATTTAGTAACTGACAAGCTCTGGTTAATATTAATTCCTGATAGAAAGCAGTCAATTTAAGCTTACTTCATGCCAAAATCTATTTGTATTTTGTAAATCATTTTTCATGGATATGGTCGAGAGAATCTCAAGGAAATATGTAAGTGGGGGTGGGTTGTTGTATCAGTTGTATTTTATATCTCCCACATCTGCATTAAAGGGACCATTCCATGTGCCCATGAATTGGGGCAGACCTGGGTAAGGACACACACAAACAGCTCTGTGATGGGAACCGTAAAACAGAGACTTATTGAAGTGAATTTAGTGAGTGTGAAAGATGCCAAATCTGTCATTCTGGAACATGAAACCTTCAGTTCATCCAGGGGGGACACAGCACAGGTAGTGCTACACCTCACTGCCAAAGTGCACCACGGATTCCTCTGTCACCTTGAGGTTAGAGACCCTGGAGGATCACAAGGCCAGACTTAAGCACATGTACTCACAGTGTCTGTTTTGGGTTTTTCTCTTTTTCTTTTTTGGTGCTCAGGTCTAGCTGACAAGGTGGTGATGGATCAGAAGTTGGGCTCGACGATCTGTGATTTTTCTTCTGTTTGTTTATAGAGGCTACTAATTGTCCTACTGATAGATAAATAGGGAAAGAGAGGAGAATGTCCATTAGAGCATTTCTGAGCATTGGCACTCCCTGAAATGTTCCTGCCTTGCTGCTCTGATGGAGCTGCCTTCCCACAGAGTCCAGTCTGGGGCTTGTCATTACCACTGTCCTCAACGTGGGTACTGTAAAGGAGAAATCTTATTTTCATGTTGAACACAAGTTTGATAGAGGTCTTCAAAGAAAAACACTTAGTTTGTGGTTACAAGTACGAAACTATGATGCAGATACAAGCTCATCCTACCCGTGCACAGGACAAAAGCTAATCCTGCCCATACCAACAGAGAACTGAGCAGCTACAGCACAGAACTGGGAAACACTGGTGGGGAAACAGCTTCAGACCATGCAAGTGTGGCTGCTTGACCTCAAACAGGATCAGGTCTCCTATTTGTACCATGTTTGCTATTTTTTCTTTTCCACACAATGCATGTCACACAATGCATGTTTCTGCTTCTCAGGTTCATTTTTGTGCCTGGGCCTTCATCTGGTCTCTAATTTGGAGGGGTGGCTGCTGTTTTTTCAGTTAATTCTGTGCTAAATTTCTTCTTATGTATGTACTTAAATACTACCTGCAGTTCTGTTCAGGTGGTGACGTAGCAAAGGCAAGCACTGTTTTCTGAAATATTCCTATTTAAAAGTTTGATATAAGGGTGCAGAGTGATAGTCAAAGGGCTTAAACAGCTGTCCATTGGAATAGGATCCTCTGCTCCTTCAGCTAAGGGCAGGGATGACCTGGAGAGGAGAGCAGGGAGAGAGCCAGGACTGGAAGATAATCAGGGAAGGAGCCAAGTGTGTGCTTCTGGCAAGAGATGAGCAGTATCAGTACCCTAATGATCCAGGGCAGTGGCCTGAGGAAGTCCTTGGAGTGTGGTTTCCTTTATCACTTTTACTGGGCTGCCCTTTGGGAATGAGTTATGATCTGATGGTTTGGTCTTTTGTATTGTGTATGGGGTTATTGCACCTTTTAGTTCCTGACAACAGTAGTAAAGCTGCCAAGTATTACTTAAAGTGTGGGAATGTTTATAAGAGCTCAGCAAAGGAGAGTGCCTGGTATTCAGAGTGCTAAGAGGACAGAAAACACTATCAAACCTTGAACAAAATGGGGTGCTGGGTGCAATACCTCGCTCTGAAATGAACTTTTCCAGCTGGTAAAATCAGCCTTTATCAGACTGCGAGGGCCAATGGCCATAAATAAATAAGAAGTATAAATAAATAAAAATAAATAAATACTGAAGACCACAATTCCAGGGCACCTTTATGCTGATATTTGAGAACTGCACATGATTCTGAATATGCATGTATGTTCACATGTGCTGTGGAAATATTTCAGATGAATCCCAAAACATGTTTGTTCCGAACACGAAGTGGAGTTAAATAATTCGGTTTTTGACAATGTTCTAATGGAATCATAGTTCAAAATATTCAGTGGAAACATTACACTCCCCCATCATTAAGGTGAATTTTGTTTGCATGCTCTTTTCCCAGAACACTGATGTTAATTTTTGCTTAACTTTAGTCTTACAAGGTATGAAGCAATTTAACAGACTCGGTAACCTTTCATTAAAGTTCAGTGCAGTACTTAAGCATGTTGGGTGCATTAATTGTTAGCTGACAGCTATTATTTCTCTGAAACCCTTTTGTAGTAAAATTTCTGCTTGATGGATTGGATTTTACAAAATTTGCATTTCACTGAGCCTGAGTTAACTGCTACTCAGAGCTACTGTAGATATTTAAATTAGAAAACAATAATTCTTTCAACTATTATTAAATATCAATGAAAACTGTAAAACTTGTTTAGGATAAACTCTTTATTATGGAGTTCTATCCCTGCATGTTGGTTTTGACATACCATAACAAAACTGGGTTCTAATATAGACAGGACTAAGTGTCTGCACCCAGTCCTGAGTGCTGGCTTAAGCTGCACAAAGATTTTGAGCTCTATATTGTTAAACACAAGGGGAAAGCCAGGAAAATCAGCAGCTTTATGTGTTTTCCTAAAGCTCTGCTCCAGAGATGGAGTCAGATATAGATATATGTGTATATATATATATTTCTTCCTCGGGATGCCATTAGAGGGTGTAATGCATGGTGAGCAATTCTCTGAGGTGCCACAGAGCGTGGAATTTCCCAGATAGTAAACTCTGAAGACTTTAATGGATTAACATAGTTTTCCTGGCTACTGACTTTGCAATGACCCTTGTGTCCAGCAGACTAAACTACCACCAGCACTACAACAGTGAGAAGAATAACAGAGCATCAGTGGCAGCAGCAGCATTTACTGACTGGAGTTCAGCACTGTGGTGGTACCAGCGTGGAGGAGACAGTGAGAAAGGAGTAGAAAGGACTAGAAAAGGATATCAAATCTCTGAGAAGCTGGTAGAGTTGACAGTGATAAAAGAGGGGTAAATCACCTTGGAAAGAA
This sequence comes from Chiroxiphia lanceolata, assembly GCF_009829145.1. Lineage (NCBI taxonomy): Eukaryota > Metazoa > Chordata > Aves > Passeriformes > Pipridae > Chiroxiphia > Chiroxiphia lanceolata. The sequence continues at coordinate 5,776,729 of NC_045653.1, read as the reverse complement.
CATGAGTTTTGTGTTTTAGCCAGTTGGTTACAAGCTGCTCGAGAAGAGAGAGCAGAACAGCTGTTTTAACACAGAGGCTGTGTTAAAAAATGAAAATTAAAAAAAAAAGACAGAGCTGAGACAGAGGTAGCAAATGAGAATATTAGACCTGTTGCCTTGAAGGCATCTGGCTGAACTTGTTGGCCTAGAGGGAAGGAGGACCAAGAAAGAGGATCCTTTGAAACAAAATTGTCCAACAAAGAGGATGTTCTGAGGGAGGAATTACAAAATGTGACTGAGAGAAGCAAGACAGTCAAAAGTTTCTCTCAAGCAGGGTACAAAAAATTTCTAAATTGATAGGACAATCAATTAACACAGAGATGAAAGACTATAATTGAGGGTGGAGCACTAACCTGATCTATGTTGTTGTATACACACTGATACACCATTATTAGGATCAGTTGACCTTTTATTTTTTTCTGATACATGTCTGTGCATCCTCTCTGATCACCCCTCCATTCATGCCATCATCCTTCCTTGGTTCCCACTATATTCCTTATAATTACTCAGTGAAACCTCATGAAACAGAAATCTAGGAACATGTTTCTGAAAAGAGTCATGAGCACAAATGTACAGGTAACAGCACAGATATTGCATCTTTATTTTTTTTCACTTGAGTAGTTAAGCATGTAACACTATTGTCTGGTAATGACAGAATAAATTAATATTTCTTTGATGATGTTAAAGATCAGAACAAAAGTTGAGTCAAGCCTACCTATCCCTAAATCAATTACCTGCTATAATTTGGTAAAATTAGCTGACTTTAGCCACTAATCTCAGGTGCCTTATTGAATACGTAAGAGTAGCAAGAAATTCCTTAGATCATCAGTATTGCCTCATCAGGAGTGGAAGGAGAATGTTACTTCCTTCCATATCCCAGAAATCTGATGAGGAAAGGAGAAAAGCAACAAGAAAAGTGAGTTACTTAATTATTCAAGAGGGAATTTCCTCTTCAGCAAATTCCTCTCTCAGCTCAGCCAGATCTTGTCATTACATGGCTTCTAATTTTAGGAAGAATTTGGATATCAGGGCAGGATCTTAACATTTGACTGCAGAGTCCATGTCACAGAGAATGGTCAGGTATCTCTACTTCTTTATCAGTTCAGGGGTCTGCCATGGTAAGACCCCACACAGCCAAATTCTTTGCATGTTGTCTTTACAGTTTCATTTTTATGCTCAAGAAGAGAGAAAGGAGAAATAACTCAATAAAGCTGCAATTTTAGCAGTATCCTTTGAAGATCCTCCTCCCTGTCCTTTCCATTCCCACGAGTCCATTATCCCACAGGTACCTTGCATCTGTCACTGGATGGGAATGAGCCCCTTGGGTTGATTTAGATCAATACCTTGACCTTCAGGAAAACCCTTTGTTTGTATCAAGTAGACAGTGAAAAAACCACCAAAATTAAATGAAAAAATAGCACGTTTATCATATGAGATATAGAAACAATGGATGGGAAGTTCAGTAAATGGAGACAGTTTGTGGTGCAGAAAACATGGAAATCTGAATAATTGTCCTTCAGATTTGTGATGACCTCTGGGATATTTGGGAGACAGAGGGTGAAATCTGTCATATTTGCACTGTGCACTGAGCTCATGCATACACAGAAATGGAAATAAAAATGAGGAGGAGCTCATTTAGGGAATCTTTGTTATTGGGTGTGGTAGGGGAGGAAAAGGAGGGAGATCTGCAAAGAGATCATGGGAAACAGAGCTTGAGAGATCAATTTTACGTTGGTTAAAGCAGAAAATTAGCCATATTTTCATAGGGGAATTGTCATGATTGTGTTCTAATGTTTTCAAAATGAAGCATTCCCCAAGGCAGGGAAGACTGGGGAGAACATCTCAGTGGCAGTGTGATGCTTTAAAAAATTAGAAAATGGCCAGTCATGCATTTAAAAGATCTAAAATAAGTTGGTTGGTCATTTGTGTGGTCCTATGGGAGTCAAAGTCAGCATTGCTGGCACAAAAAGAGTGTTTTGGGATGTGCAACACACCTTGGGTGGTTGTGTTACAACGGACCGGTTGGGAAACGTAGAAAAATGGGAGCAGAAATGTTAACATGCAATTTGTTCGGGGGGTTTTTGTGAAAATTTTGTTTTGATGGAAAAGTTTTGAGCAATTCTACGGAGGAAAAACGTTAAGTTTTAAAAATTTCTCCTGAAACAAAATTTCTTCTGGAAATGTGTTTTAGGAATGGGTTACAAGGATGTTTGGAACAACAGGGTGACTCTCCCAACTGCTTTGAAAATAAAATAATAAAGGAAAACATGCTCAGTTTATAGTCAGATATCTTGATAGGGTTTATAGTCTGCTATCTTGATAGAGATATATTTTGTTTCCTAATCCAGCACGTATTTCCAAATAAGAGACCTTCTTGCTCAGATGGCATTTCTAGATCAGAACATCATTCTACCTTATTTGTAAATTAGGTAGGCAGAGATAAAATTCATGATCTGAGTTTTGTGGCCCTTTTTGCTGCAAAAAAAGGTGTTTGACTAAGAATTTACATTATTATATTCAAAAGTCATATCTGAAAAATCTTAATTACCTTTCCTTTTGAGTTCTTTAAAAGCTCTGATACTTTTGGCATGTTGTTTCAACCCAGATCATTTTGTGCTTTAGTGTAAGTTATATCTGTAGATGCAATTTTGTACCAGCAAAATTATTCTAAATATGAATTAGTGCTTCTTAGACCTTTAACCATATAAATTGGACTAAAGGCCTAGTGTGGATAAACTAGTGGGCATCTAAGCAGAATTTCCTTTAGCAGTGGTTGTGGTACAACATGACTTCAGTTGTTCTACTGTGACAAGATGGAACTAAATCCTCCTTCCTTAATCTTAACTAGAGATGACCAAAATATTCCACCTTTAACTTGTTTTAAGATAAATTTTTCCAAAGAAGGGCAGAGAAAGAGCAAAAAGATGTGAAAAGTTTCTTTAGAGTAAATAAGTAAAAAAGAAAATATATCCATTTTTTTCCCTGCTAATTTTTAATCGACCTCAGACTCAAAAGACAGCTTGCATTCTTCATTGACAAACAGTAAGTCACTCCAGGAGTGTAATCATACTAAAATTCACAGCTAGGATAATGTACAACTGGAATTCTAGCAGGCTTCTGTCTCGAGGAACTGAGGTATGCCTTGGAGGAATGGATTAGATGCTATGGTTAATTAACTAATTTACTCAATCAAGTTTAACAGTGGTTTTAACTTTAATGGCACCATTACATCTTAATATGAAAATAACAGGCTGTGTTCCTGCATTCCCTGCAGTCCTCCTCCTCCCCACCATCCACTTCCCAATTGGAGTTTGATTTGTGGAGTCTTAAACCTGCCTGGAATGTGGGGCACATGTGATACAACATGTGAAGGTCCCACACTCCCACCTTCCAAACATGGCCCTGCAGTCAGAGCTCCTGGAGCCGGGAATTCCTCCGGAACCATGGAGTGTGCACATGTCCCTCGGGAAGAGAATGTGGAAATAGAAGTAGGCTCGTTTTAATTGTGTTTGAGGGATTTCCTCAAAGAAGATCTGGAGTCCCTGCCTGGCAGAATTCCCCGTCTGTGCATTGATTTCTCTCAGGCTCTGACTGGCACAGTTGGGTCCTTTGGGCTGCAAGAAAAAAATGAGGCAAAGCAAAGGTGGTTCACTCTCTACTCCTTGGTCTGCTGAAGGAAAACCTTCTCTCTGCTTAAAAATTATAGTCTTGAACCCTTTAGGTATTCCTGTCTTCATGGAAAAGTCCATCCCAGAGGCAGCTTCCCCCAGACATTTTTTGTGATGTTTTCTTCTTTATTAAATATAAATAACCTATGGTTTCCCTGATTTTCATATCTTAATATTCTTACTATTCTTATCCTTTACTCTGTATCTTATTTTTGTCCTATCTAACTAATATTAAACACTAAACTAAACGTGACTAGGAAAATCCTGCTCCCCAGTATGCCACAGGTTTCCAGTCAGAGCCCATTGGCAAATAAGTTGTTGATATTCCTGCAGGGAGATTTGTGCCCAAAACTGGCAACAGGAGACAACTGTTGCCTTATTGCTTGAAGAATTTATTAAGATATTGAAAATTGTCAATGGGTTGTTTTTATTTTTGACAGTAAAACTCTTTAAAATTTAGTTCCTGTGCACAAAGATCAAGCAGGACATGGTGACTTGGTTTACCAATACTCAGCCTGTGAAGGTCATATGGCTTAAACAAGGCCCAGACATCCAGTTCTTGGCTGTCAGAGTTGGGAGGACTCTGTTCCTGCCTGGTAGCAAATATTTAGGTAAGAAGACACAAAACCACAGAGGTTAAAAGAGACCTTCAGGATCACTGAGTCCAAGCTGTGCCCGATGCCCACCTTGTCCCCCAGCCCAGAGCACTGAGTGCCACGTCCAGTCCTTCCTTGGACACCTCCAGGGATGGGCACTCCACCACCTCCCTGGGCAGCCCCTTCCAGTGCCTGAATACCCTTTCCATGACTAATTCCTCCTGATGTCCAGTCTGAACCTTCCCTGGCCCAGCTTGAAGCTGTTTCCTCTCATCCTGTCCCTTGTTTCCTGGGAGCAGAGGCCAACCTGGATACAACCTATGAGTCTCCTTGGGAACTCCACCGCCCAGGACAGACCCAGGGGCACCACTGGTGGTTGTCCCCACGTGGGTCACACCAGCAGGACCAGGTCACTGGTTGGAAGCAGGAGTCCCAAAAGGCAGAGATTCCCAGTGGCAGAGCGAAAGCTCTGCTGGATACCCACATCCAATTTATAACAGATTTAATCTGATTCTGGAGAGGGGCAGTAAATCACTGCTAAACAGTTATATGGGGTTTTATTGAGAATTTTTATTATCATAGATACAAAGGCCGTACTTTGGAGATTAACTAGGAAAAGTTTTACAAGGCAGTGGAGATAATGAATCACAAATTCTGTAGGGGTGAACCTCCCATGCTCAATCCAAGTACAGCTGTCTCATATTTGCTCTGTGTGCATTTTGCTACCAGTAATTTTGTCATCAATTTTCATATTTTGTTTAAACATATTTGTCTTTTGGACAAGATAGGTCATATTTCACCCATTTGATGAATTTTCTCCTTGGTCCAGTTTTACAGGATTTGCACTTAATTAATTGCACAACCTTTAATTCGACAGACTGTTTTTAATGGCTGTGTAGTTTCAAATGCAGATACACGGAGGAATTTCAAAAAGTAATTGTTTTTATGTCACTACCATTGAAAGTTGCAATTATTAAAATATACAGATAATGGCACAGAATTTCTTAGCTGATGATACTAAATATGCACAAGTTTTTTTATGCATATCTTCAGGGTTTTCAGTGGAATTTGGGGTATCGCTTCAACACAACAATGTTCATACTCAACCCCTGCAACTTTGTGCAAACTCACAGCTTCCACTTGTGAGAGCATTGGCAAACTTTCCACATGCACTTTTGGTAATACGAGCCTTTATTTAAATTTTTTCCCAGAAATTATACTGCAGTTTTATTAATTGGTGACGAAACTATTGGATCAGGTATTGGCTGGAAGCACTAAACAAAATTCATACTTCCAAAGCTTGGAAAAGCTTCACAAAGGGAAGCCCACCTTTTCCTGGAGCTCAACCCTGACAGTCGCGGAGCTCTTAAAGGCTTCTTCAGTTCTTAGCAGACTCATGGAACAGGGCTAGCTCACCCCTCCAGACAGCCTGCTGTCTGCAAATGTGCCCATCAAATCTGTTTGTCAAGCCACCAGGCTTTTCCATGCCTGGTAAAAGGCAGACAGGAAGGAGTAGGCAAAGGTCAATCCTTGTCAGCTCTTTGTAAATGTAATTGTAGTGGCAGTTTGTGAGCGCTGGCTCGTTCCCTAGCAACTTTCTGTGTGTGTGGGGAAGAGTTAAATACATAGCTCTCACTGTGTTGCTTTTTCACTAATTTTGGAATTAAGATTTTTTTGGGTTTTATTTTGTTTTGTTTATTGGCCTTTGTGCACATTTGGAGGTTCATGTGCATAAGCTGCAAACTCCCCTCAGCAATTGTGTAAGCCTTCAGAAAGAAATCCGTGACTGAGCACTGACTGACTTCTGAGTTGGAGGATAATCATGATAATTAATCTAGATTCTGACTTCTTTTGTTATGTGGCTCTGAGCAAATGTAATTTGTGAACCAAAGTCCCTACAGACTCTGTTTTTCACATTGGCAGTGGTGAGCTGCAATCAGAACCTGACCCCATATCACTGAGTGCTTTCAGTGATCTTTTCTGGTGATGACTATTAGATGGGGAATTTTTACAGTGTGTATGTCACAAATAACTCCCACTAATGACAGCCATAAGAACAGTGACGTTAAGACAGACTTTTGTTTAGAGGAATGAATTTAGGGATTAAGCCAAGGCATGCAACTCCGGTGCAATTTCTAGGAGTTGTCCCTACTTACACAAAGGCTGAATTAAACTCATTTATCTTATTGAAGCCTGAGACAAAACGGTGGGGCTCACGTGTGCTGCTGATGGGGACTGGCACAGCTCCACTGACCACAAGGTGCTGAGAGAGATGTTTCTACAAAGGACCAATTCATAGATGTGCAACTGGTCCCACTCCACGGAGCAGGAATGGCCAACAGAGCCTTGCAGTGCAGCTGCCCTGGGTGAGAGAGGGCTCTGGGACAGGTTTTACAGAACATTTAGGGCTGGCTAAGGAGAGGGTCACAGAATCATAGAATATCCTGAGCTGGAAGGGACCCACAAGGATCATCCAGTCCAACTCCTGGCCCTGTACAGACACCCCAACAATCCCACCCTGTCCATGAGAGTGTTGTCCAAACACTCCTTGAGCTCTGTCAGCCTTGGGGCTGTGTCCACTGCCCTGGGGAGGCTGTTCAGTGTCCAGCTACCCTCTGGGGGAAGGACCTGCAGAGACTTGCCCAGACTCCCAGAAAGTTACAGGTCATATGTAGGGTGGTGTTCTCCTTATTCCTTCTCTCTCCTCCTTTTCTGAACTCTGTGAACGAAAAGAAAAATGAAAGTTCTAAGGTGAGAGGAGAAAGTGCTCTGGGCTTGCTTTTCTTTCTTTCATCTCTTCAAGAACTTGGAATAGTCTGTTGCAGAAAGAAAACAAGGGACTGAGATGCTCGAGAACTGATTTTCCAGTGGCTTCATCCTCCTTTCTAGGAGCACAATTGCACATTTGGATTACAAACGTGGGCAGGTGACAGGCAAGTGTCTACAGGTGGGATGTCAGGGCACCAGAAGTGGACAAGGGGATTTTTTAGGGAGCAGGTTAGGCAGTCTGATGCCTTGAGCTGACTTTTAGCATTAAATACACCTTTCAAATTGCCATCAGCTTCCACAGTCATTTAAAATGGGATCACAAGAGACTTGACTCAGGTGGGTTCGTGGAACTGAAGCAGCTCTTGGCTCCAAACTCCACAACCTGTGACAGTGGAGTCCATCCCTGCAACCCTCCAGGACTGGAAACAAAGACTGAGTGGTCTGCTCCTGGTAGAGGGCCCTGGTCTCAGGTAGAGGAACTGTTTGCTGGTTTTGTTCCTTGGAAAGATTTACAGCAACTTCATCCTACCGTAGTAGAAAGAGCTATAAAGGAGGAGTTAGAATTCAAGCTGTGTCCTGGTGAGATTTTCATCTTTGTTCGTTGCAGATGTTAAGTCATTTTGAGATGCAAGTCATTTCTTTGGAAAAAGCTTTCTTTGGGGCTGAAATATAATGGCAGGAAATTAGCTGTTAATCCTGTCTTTTCTTGGACAGACTAGACATGCATAATAAACCCCCCCTTTCCTCCTCTTTCCTTGCCCAACGGTTCAGTTTGACCTGAAAGAAAACATTTTCTTCCAAGAAAGACAATGTTTATGAGGTGTAACCCTAGTTTGGCTCTGATGATTAGAGACACATGTATCAACCTGTGTAAAATCTGTGATGGCTGTTTGAGACGAGCCCTGGTCAGGAAGGCTGAGATCACAAGCACTGTAAGAACCAAAAGAACCAGCTCTAGCTTTAAATGTTCCAAAGTTTCATCCAGACTCCTAAACCTGCTTTATAACCCTTGCTCCTGTTGAGCACAGTGAGACAGTAAAGGTCTGATTTGCCTGGGAAGGAACCAAAGTTCACCCCTCTCCCTGATTCTTCCTGCTCAGGGGGATCTGGGAGAGGCACATCACAGAATCAGGAATACAGTTGCATTACCTTTGTCTTCCATGTAACCCCTGGATCCTCCCAGCCACTTGGCAGCATTGCAAACACTGTTTGAAAGAGGCAAAAAGGGGGTTAGGGAAAGGTTGGAGTTGTCACTGCACCCAGAGACAGACACCCTCCATTTAAGAGACGGCCCTATATTTGTCAAAACTGTCTGTTTTCCATTAAATTCTCTAATAGATTTAAAATAAATAATTATTTTTTTCCAGAACTAGTCAGGAAAAACAGCAAGCATGGTCTGGTGAACAGGTATCAGAGGCAAGTTTCACATTTTCTCATGTGTGTCCCACAACACAGGTCTCACTGAGGCAGAAAAGCCTTTTGTTTCCCCATTTTAACACTCATAACTACACAGCTGATGCTGTAACAGCTTCCTGGGCACAGGTAGGAAGGGTGTCAGTGTGAAGAGACAGTTATTTTCCGCTTATGTGGCTGAGAATATTTTGTTATTTCAGGGTATTTCAGCAAACGGAAGAGACACCTTTGGGAAACTGGGAGAAGTTCTTCCACTGAGCAGGAACATACATTCAGTCTTTAGTTCATTGCTTCTGGTGGGCAAGTACTAAATCAGGCACTGTGATGGGATCCCAGGCAATTCCTCCAGCTTTGGTTAGTGCTCCTCGGTCAGAAATGCTGAGAAAATGGAAAGTGATAGGGAAATAAAAAGTTAATACATGTCCTTTTAATTGTGCAGTGAGGGCATGGCAATGTGAGGGTGGAGAATATTGTGGTGGAAATCAGGAGTGTGTGGAAAATAGAAGAGGCATGTGGGGGAATGTGTTAGATGAGACAGGGAGCTCAGACCTGCCTCTCTCAGGGTGACTGAAGTAGGTGTTTATGGTTTTGTTCTTTAAACAATAACACCTACACCTGCCCCAGACTTCTCAGTCTGGGCACTGAAGGAAACATCAGCATGGAAGTCAGGGGGAGCCTTTGTTCCTCCAGTGATTCAATCCCTTGTTGAATTTAGGATCACAGAATATCCTGAGTTGGAAGGGATCCACAAGGATGATCCAGTTCAACTCCTGGTCCTGCACAGATACCCCAACAATCCCACTCTGTCCCTGAGAGCATTGTCCAAACCCTCCTGGAGCTCTGGCAGCCTTGGGGCTGTGCCCACTGCCCTGGGGAGTCTGTTCAGTGCCCACCACCCTCTGGGGGAAGAACCTTTTCTGAGATCCAACCTAAACCTCTCCTGACACAACTTCAGGCCATTCAGGTCCTGTCCCTGGTGAGTTTATTACCCAGGAAGCCTCTGAGAGGCCCCTGGGCACTGTTTATGTGGTGGGGTACCAGGTACCCAAGCTGTGTGTCTGTGCATTGCTGCTGTCACATCATGTAAGAGATGCTCCCTCTCTCCTTTAAAACACTGGGCTTTATTACTCTTCTCCCTTATCTCTAATATAGCAAGGACAGAACATCTGCTTATTTAAGTAGTTCCATTTGATCCTAAATCCATCAGGTTCTTGTAAAGAGGACTTTAACAGGTCATTTTTCGAGTGAATAGCTGGGTGTTACTTGAATTCCTTGGACTGGGAAGTGATATTATGTACTTCTCCATAGCATTAATTAATTTTTTTTTTAAGTAAGGTGTTTTGAAATTCATTTTTAGTTAAACCAAAAGGAATTGAACTGAAATTCATATGCCAGGCAGCAGCCTTGTGAAATGTAAACTGAGTTATAAACCTATAGAAAATGGATTTTATTATGGAAATGTAAACTGTCCCCTAAGCATAGCATGGGGAGGTGATGCTGTAACAACATATGAGTGAGTAATAAACAACAGCCAGTATTATATCAGATGACTGGGTACAGCTAGAAATGTATCTGTTTGGGTGTTGAATTATCCCCAAATTTGAATTATGGGCATATAATTCAAATTATCCCCTTCCAGCAATATAAAGTCTGACAGACATATTTTTTTAATATACTTCTTGTGCTGGTTTGCATTATGTCACATCCTCCAGCGCTAAAACCACAGCTTTCCTACCATGATTCATCAGAAATCAGGGGGGAAAAATAGTTGAGATCTGATATACTGAGTACTCTTAAATTACAGAGCAGCTTCGAGTGTAGTGTATGAGGAGACAGAGGCAGGGTGAATAAGTATGTCTTGGGCTGTCATGTCCATGAACTGGGAAACTCAGTGGCTCATTGAATCATTTCCTGGTACTTCTGCTCATCCATCGATACACGGCAACCAGGCTGGGCTTGCAGAGATGAAAGGCAGAGTAATTCAGAGCCAGCTGTAATTCTTTATAAAACATACACTGAGTATTTTTGTTGACTCCTGCATGACATTTCCAAGGTGGCTGGGAAGCCAGGCCATTTGTTACAGACTCTGGATCAATAGAAAGCACAGAGGAAAACAGGGAAAGTTAACATCCAGCGGAAAGGACAGCACAACTTCCAAGTTTGCACATCTCAGCTGTGCACAGGGTGCATTGCAGGGGAACATCCTGTTCTTCAGAGGGACATTTTCAATCACTGAAAAAATATTCAGCATGAGGAAAAGCTGCTGCCTTATGCATCTGTAATTGTCAGATTTACCAGTGAATAGAACAGAGGCATTTGCAAACCCTTCTCCTCCTATAGCTGTATGACCACGATGGCTACCTGTGTGTGTAATGCACGTTCCACAGACATTGAGAGCTCTGACACATCTGAATTCCCACTTTCATTGTTGCTGGCTGCTTTTTCACCCCAAAATGATTACATTTTAGCATATAAGAGAAGCTAATAGATCATAAAAACCTAAATATGTGTTTTTCATCAGACATGATCTATCAAGGATAAAAAATAATTTGCTGTATTTGTTCTCAAATGATCAAATTTCAGAGTAGAGTCTTGCTGACTTCAGGGGCTTGATGACTGAAAGTTTACAGGGAGTCTGGGCTCATGTTTCAAGATCTGATTTGAAAGCCAACTTTTACCTTGTACAGATTCAGGACTTTCTTCATGTCATTATAAAGATCAAGTCTATTCCCCCTTGTGTTTTGTGTGCTGTCCTTACTCAGAAAAGTTTAAAACCAGGCTTTTAGTGCTTTCTATATTAAAAGACAGAGGGGAAAAAATGATACCTCATAGGTTTGTCTACAAAAATCACTTGAAAATTACTACTTTTCTAAGATTTAAAAGAATTAACACATCACCTGGACTTTGCATGTGAAGATTTAACTTTTTGATAAACAGCAAACTCATCTACTGCTGCGCCAGCTATTTTTAACCCACCTTGTGAGTATGCTTTTTTTATTGCTTTATACAGCATATCTGATTCTCTCTAAAGCACAAACTAAAAAATCTATCGGGCTGTCATTTGCTGCATAGTGCCATCTATCATCATGCAGCTTGGCAGCTGTAGTGCAGGGAGGGAGGGGGGAGCTGGAGCAGGAGGCACAGTCAAGGACTTTCACATGTAACACCAAAAAAAAAAAAAAAATCCTTGTCACAATTATTTATGGCTCTTGCTGGGGCACATAATAGGACACATAAAACCTCTGTTTCAGTTTCAAGCCCCCTCCCCTGTCGGAGTCGGGCACAGGCAGTTTTGCTTTACACATACAATTTCCTGAACAATGCCGAGCACTTGTGAAGTGACAGTGACAAATACTGGAGGCTCTGGCTGCAGCTCTGCAGGCTGTTACAGGAGCAGGGGTGTCAATAATCAAGGAAGGCTGCCAATGATACCAAAATGCCACTGTGATACTCTCCTTGTTCAAGCAGCTCTCTGCAATGCTTTTATTTTGAAGTTCCAGGAAACTTCTCGTGTCCCTGTAGTTCCAGGCTGCGAGGAAATAAAGTGTCGGAGGGACCCGTGCCAAGAAATGATTTTTCATTGTTTGATCTTCTGTGCAGTTTGATCTCACGATAACTAAAATATTGCTGGTTCAGAGGGGCTCAATGAATATTCAGCAGTTTCCTATTAGTGTTAGCCTGGTGTGAAGTCTTTTTGTTAGGGTCTATCGTAACAGCCCTCTGCATGGTGTGCTTGACTTTGTTGTTCAGAGTGTAACCTTTGGTTCAGGTCCCAGCTGATGGATTTCAGAGCGACTCTGCTCCTCTCTGGATGGCAGCAATGGGGAGCTGTGCTGTTAAGGAAACCATGCTTTAGGTAATTAAACATAAAATTCGGGTCCGAACCAATAAATTGTCTTGCTTGCAGTTTCTCAAGAAAGAGCATAGGCAGATATTAACCTTGATGTCCCCATTAAAGTCCTCTGATACACTTTTTATTTCCCACATCTCATAGTATTTCTGATCTCCAGTGTTAAGTAGCAGACTGTTAAATTAGCAGAAGAGAGGCCAGGATAGATTTGCTCCTGTGGAGCAAATCAGTTTTGAAGGGACGATCCACAAAAACACCAAGAATACAGATTAAACAGAAGCACTTGAAAAACCATTCACTTTAAGCACAATACATTTTCATTATTGTTAAGGCAGCCACAAACAGCATCTAGGTACACAAAGTAACTGTCACGAAACCCACTATTGATAAATCAGGGTTACATTTATCTAAATGAAAGGCACCTGCCCTCTTCCAGAGGCTGCAGGAAAAGGTGGTGGCTTTAGGACAGCTTCAAATGTTAAAACATGCCTCGAAAAAGAAAAGGTCTGAAAGACCAAGTTGGTTAGACACGAATTGTGATGATTTTCTGTGGTTTAGTGCTGTTGCACTGAGTGTGCTGTCAGTCATGTGCAGTTCATTCAGCCTTGTTTCTCACTACCACATTCCCGGGGCAGTTCCTATAGGTTTGAAGTGCTCCTGCATGAAGCAAGGTTGGTTTAGGAAACATGGATCCTGCTGGCTCAGTTGCATCCCACGTCCACCTTATTGCCCTTGTGCAAAAAATGTTCTGAGAAACTGTTCCCATGTGGCAAAGCTCGTCTCTGCTGGGACTTTACATTCCACCACCAAACCTCCCTCAATTCTAAGTCTCTAACACAGAGTTCCTGTTGAGCAGAGGTGGTCTGGACAAGAGTAAGTTGAAACAGCTGTGTGCTCTTTACCTCATCTGCACCAGAGTCACAGCCAGTTCCTGCTCACTGCTTCCTCCCTCACAATCTCATTAAACATGTACATGTGGGTTTTTTCTCCTGCATAGTTTCGTTTTAAATTTCCTGTCCTACTTGGATTTTTTTCTCACCTTAGTGAAAATAGGAACGGGATCAAATGTTGAACAGACCATATTTACATCCATTGCTGTTGTTGTTTTCTTTAGCTCACTGAAAATTGAGAGGAGAACTATGGTCTTTATTGTTGTTTCTGTCAGTAGCAGCTACACAAGATCCAGGTGATGGGCAGCATCAGGCACAAGGTTGTCTTGATTCCTGAGCAAAGTGGGAAAGTTGACATCATTATGTTAAAATTCCCAGCACAGGAAGGACACGGAGCTGTTGGAATGAGTCCAGAGGAGGCACCAAGGTGATCAGAGGGATGGAACAGCTCTGCTGGGAGGAAAGGCTGACAGAATTGGGATTGATCAGCCTGGAGAAGAGAAGATTTGGGGTGACCTAACTGTGGCTTTCCAATGCCTCAAGGAGCTCCAGAAAAGATGGAGAGAAACTATTTCCAAGGGCCTGGAGGGACAGCACAAGGGGAAATGGCTTCACACTGACAGAGAGGAGGGTTAGATGGGATATTGGGAAGGAATTCCTCCCTGTGAGGGTGGGGAGGCCCTGGCACAGGTTGCCCAGAGAAGCTGTGGCTGCCCCATCTCTGAAAGTGTCCAAGGCCAGGTTGGATGGGGCTCTGAGCAACCTGGGATAGTGGAAGGTGTCCCTGCCCATGGCAGGGGGTGGAACTGGATGAGCTTTAAGGTCTTTCCAACCCAACCCATTCTCTGATTCCATGAAACTCTCAAAAGTGAGAGCAAACCTGGTAGACTAAGGAGAGATTTGCCAGTGTTTGCAAATTATATTTTACTTTTTCCAAGAAAAGTAGCAAGGAGTACATGGGCTCTTCTGCAGCAGACTCTGCAGTGCATTGTGAAACAGGATTACTGTCAATCAAACTAATTTCTCACAGATCACTTCTTGTCTTTAATTTCTATTCCTTTACTTCTATTTCCTACAAGCTTTTATAGCATGTTATGCTTTTGGCACTTTCTGAAGAGGAAAAATATTTTTCCTGGAGTTTATAGATGCATTGTGGAAGAGGTTTAAATACTATTAAAAATGCTTTAAAACCCCAAATTTTATTGGTAGTTAAATGATCCATATAGTAGAAATGTCCATGTAGTTTCTGTTTATTTTCAGTGCTTTTTTTTTTTTCCTTGAGTTTTTTGCTCTAGGGACTGTTTCAATGTAGTTGGGACACATGAAAACAGAATTCCAAATGTGGGTATATGCAAATAATTAATGCTAGCATTAAGGCTTATCTAAGGAGCAGAAAAATGGAAGGCTTTGGTTGTGGCATATTTCCTGGGATTTTCTTTGCACTGGTTCCCTTTCAGCATCTCACTTTTGGAGAAGTCTCTGTTCTGCAGTGCTTCTGTTTGCTTTCTTATTCTAAAATCCAGTTAAGTGTAGAAAAATGTTGACTACCCTTTTCTTATGAATTACAAGGTTGTAAAATCATTATGAAAAAGAAAGAATGTGCCATAGTGTGGGTTTGTTGACTCTGGACCAAAGAGTGAGTGGGAAAAAATAATGACTCGTTGGGTCATTTGGGGAAAAATCACAAATATTGAAACACTGTGAGTTCTTTGGATTTGGGTTTGATAGATCAGGGGAAGGGAGCTGCAATGATTACAAAAAGTGGTAGGTCTAGATTTGATCATTTCCTTACAAACTGTTCTCGATAACTGTGCACAAAAGTGTGAGGTGTATTTTTATATTGCTGATTTTCTACAAGTGCACTTAGAATCTGCTTTAACCACTTTGAGGTTGTAAATTACCAAGTAATTAATATTAGAAGGTAAAAATATGATTTAAGGTCTGCATTGGTACAAAGAAAAAAATAATGCTGTAGTGCCCCATCCATTCCTGTTCACAAAAACAGCTGCCATGGGAGTGCATCACCTGAGGTTTTCAACAGCTAAAAAGTGCATTCTTGTAAAAGGCTGCCTTTCCAATTTTTAGAAGACAAAAGATTTCTATTTACTATACAAACACATTTACCTGTTTGCCAGCTGGTGACTATGATGCAGAGTTTTTCCATGAGTCACCACGGAGTGTTTTCGGTTTGTTTGGTTGTTTCAAGTCAGTATTTAATAAACTTCAAGCCTATTTGGGTTTTAATTTCTTGTGATGCCACAACACATTGTTCTTTGCTTGAGATTGACACCAATTTAGTAATATGTGGCAAACATGCAGCTACCAAGGAAATAGTTTCCTTAGCAACAAGGAACCTATTGACAACGCTCCACACGGAACCCACTTTAACCCCAGTCTGGGGAGTTGCTGTTTCTCTGATTTCTGGTTGTTCTTTGCATCTGCACAAATCAGATGTTAGAGGACCAAAATGTGCTGTCTGTAACCACAGGCAAAATCTTCTTCAACATGCATGAAAGTAGGAGTTGGTGAACAACCAGTTGCACCATCAAAACTTGGGCATTTAACAAGGCACAGTAACATTTAAAATGCATGGTGGGCAAGTCTGAGCTTAAGTAAGGTTAATCTGTAAGCTGAGCCCAGGTGACACATCCAGGATTTAACAGAACATAATATAAAATAATAGGAGGAAAAAAGCCTTGGTGTGTTGTGCTGACACACATTTTTGGGCAGAGGTATTTATATATGCCACTGATGGAAGCAGCCTGGGTAAATGCAACATTAAGTTTAGGACTGATAAAAATAAAATAAACATTCCACAATTCCACGTGGGAATTGTTCCACCTAACTCATCTGCCATGTAAAATAGCAGTAACAATGTGTGACTTTGCTGGGAGAGGAAAAGGCTTAACCTGTTTCAATGGAGTTTTGGTTTTAAAAAAAAGCCCAATACAAGTTCAGAAAAAGTAATCTCATCACAACATTCCTTGTTGTTTATATTTTTACAAATATTTTAGTGGCACGTTTCCTGCTTTCCTGATTCAGGCACCGGGATTACATGGAATGACCCATTATTAACGATGGGAGTCTAAGCCCAGAAGATATTTGAAGTCAAGTCCCTGTTCTGCTCCATATTTTCTTGTGCAATCCCCCATGGACTCACATTTCCAAAGGGATTGGCAACTGTGAATATTCCCACTTTGGAGCAATCACCGAGAGACCATTATGAGGATATGATTTTTTGGAAAACGCTAAATGCTCATGTTCTCAGAATAAGATCTCTTTAAAGTGTTCCCAAATTTGAAGCACTGCATATGTTAGAATTCCTACAGTTCCTGGCACCATCTCCAGCAGTGGAGCAAAGCACAGAGACAGCTGAGACAGGAGAAACCAGGCTTGAGATGTTATTCCTGCAAAATCAGGATATCCTTGACTGCCACATCTGGTGATGCAGATGCTTCATCAGGACAACCTGACCTCGGGGTGCCCTCAGTCCTTTCCCACACCCAGGTTTTAATGTCAGCGTGGTTTAATGATAATCAGGACAACATAATACTAAAGAATCCCAGAGTGGTTTAGGTTAGAAGGGACCTTAAAAATCACCTCATTCCAACCCCCTGCCATGGGCAGGGACTTCTTCCACTAGCCCAGGTTGCTCCAAGCCCTGTCCAACCTGGCCTTGGACACTTCCAGGGGTCCAGAGGCAGCCACAGCTTCTCTGGGCAACCTGTGCCAGGGCCTCACCACCCTCACAGGGAGAAATTCCTTCCCAATATGCCATCTAACCCTCCTCTCTGTCAGTGTGAAGCCATTTCCCCTTGTCCTGTCACTCCAGGCCCTTGTAAATAGTCTCTCTCCATCTTTCCTGTAGCTCCTTGAGGCACTGGAAAGCCACAGTTAGGTCACCCCAAATCTTCTCTTCTTCAGGCTGATCAATCCCAATTCTGTCAGCCTTTCCTCCCAGCAGAGCTGTTCCATCCCTCTGATCATCTTGGTGCCTCCTCTGGACTCGTTCCAACAGGTCAGTCCCAGCATTTAATTTATAGGAAGACTCCCTGATTTCTAACAGGACTCTGGGCCACACAGAATTGACAGTTAACCAGTGAAATAAGCCATATTTTCCATAACAAAAAGCAGCACTAAAGTGCTCAACATTGACATTAATATAATTTTCAAATAGTTTCTAGGTAAAATTCAGTGGGTCACCTCTGTCAGGTTTTAAGATGTGGGTCCAAATTTTCAATTAAAGTCTCTTATGAAACCTGCAGCAGCACCTGCACAGTTTTAAAAGAATAGCTGTTAGATTAATTTCCATTGCAATTTGTTAAATAACACTCTACAACAAAAGGAGAACATGACAAAGGTGAAAAAAAAAATCTGTTCTATTTCAAACATGAGAATCAGCAAAACACCTTTGAAATCAATAAGAGTCTTTATGATGGCTTTGGTCATAAAGATCCGATTTTGAAAATAAAACCCTTTTTGCTTGTGCATAAATAAATGTAGAAATTACTGCACAATATCTCTAGAAATATATTTGAATACATTCAGAAATGTATTTTCTGAAATGGAATTATTACTTTGTCTTTAGTTCCACTGATCTGAAATAATTCAAGATAGTGCTGAGCATTTGGAAATCATGTTTTTTCCAGAAAGAAATTAATAGCACTGTAAAACATAGCTCATCTTGAAGATCTGACATCATCAGCTTTTGTGATTGTTTTGTTTTGTTTTGTTTTTTCTTAATTTCAGTTTCCCTTTCTGTACTCAAAAATGGTAAACCTGTGACTTCTATTAAAGAACTTTTTAGCTGCTAAACTGCCTTAATTAAATTGCTGTATCAGCAGTTCCACAGTGAGCATCTCCTTCATGCCAAATGGTTGTGATTTGATTATCTCTTCCATGAACCCTTGCAATTCTGTGGATATGCTTTTGTATAATTAGATGAAGTATGGCCTGAAAACCAACAATATTTCCTAGCCACTGGTTTTAGAAATCCTTGCTAGGAAGAACACTGGTGATAAACTAATTTTTTTTATGCAAATTACAAGTATTATAATCTACCAGATACTTTAGCATCAGTTGCTCTTCAATTTGAGAAAATGCTGATTTAAAGCACAGCTTAATACAGTTTTTTCAGTGAAGCGTAATAGTAAAAAAAAAAAGGAAACAGAAACTTCCTTCCTTAAAATTCTCACATTAGTTTGGCCAAAGGCAGGTATGGTTTCATCTTTAAAAGAATTTAAAACTTTGAGCTAGGATAGTCTTTAAAAAAATCATCTCCAAAGTCACATTAATAAGTGTTCATTTTCTCGTGTCCTGTCACACAGGGCGCAGCGTCAACACTCGACATAATAAACACTGGTGCAGCCAAGCCACCAACTAATTCCATTGGTAACTCATCCCAAAAGGCAACTAAAAAGCCTATTTTGAAACATATGCCTTTGTGGGTGTCAAGTAGTGACGATTTGCAGCTGACCCCCACTGGATTGGAGCAGGTGAGTTGGAAGGGATTTAACCTCGTCCTCGCGCAGGTTTCTCAAGCCCCTCACTCCCTCACACCCAGCCCAGGCGAGATGGCTGCTTTTTTTTTTTTTCTTTTTTTTTCCTGGGAACAGACATTTCAATTTCATTCTCTCGTCTCTGGTGGTTAACGATGCCAAAAAGCAGCATTAGGGATACGCTGGTACTTGAGGTTTTCTGACACTTATTAAAAACTCCACATGAACCGCCCCGCTGCCTGTCGGGGTCGCTCAGGCAGAAAGGCTGTGGCACAGAGCCACGGGCAGCTGTGGCACTGATGAACCCCTGGGATCTCAGGGTGTCTTTTTAGCTGCAGATGCTCCAAAGTTCTCTAACAGTTTGAAAACAAGGGGGTGACAGAGGGTGTCCATCTCTCCTGAAGTCTTTTCCAAAGAAGGGCGTGACAAAGGGGGTGTGTGTCTCCTGAAGTCTTTTCCAAATGATGGAGTGGAGGAGGCATTGAGTTTTGCAAGGAGCCTGTGGGATCCCCAAACACAGGTTCTGCCAAGGCAGAGAATAGCTGCTATAAAAGCTTAGATCTGCAAGGGATATGGACAGTCTGAGCCAGGGTGTCCTCCTCCTCCCCAGCACAGAGTGAGGAATTGATAAGAATTAATGGTCAAAATAAGAGTTGTTGCAGATTTCTTCATCAACCTGCACGAACTTTGCCAGGCTGTGATTTTGAGTGAACTCTGCCAGGCTTTTCAAGGCCAGGCTGGATGGGGCTTGGAGCAACCTGGTCTAGTGACCCACATTCCCTGTCTTTCTACTCATCACAGAATGGTTTAGGTTGGGAGGGACCTTAAAGCTCATCTCATCCCACCCCCTGCCATGGGCTGGGACACCTTCCACTAGCCCAGGATGCTCCAAGCCCTGTCCAGCCTGGCCTCTTTCTCCAGCTCTTCTCATCCATACCCTGACTTGACTCATCCTCACTTCAAAGAATCTTGAATAAGACCCAGAAATGTCTGAAAAATTTCAGTAATTCTGTTTTGGTAGCAAATAAGAAATGAAGAGTCTTTGGGCAAATTAGTAATGTTGGATCCAACCATTGCATTATTAAGAAGAGTCTTCGGTGTATACTGGGAGAATTTCATCTTATCCATATGTATATCTGTTGCTTTCTGTTTTCTTGATAAAAATGCCAACCTGATTCAAGAGTTCTGCCTTGAGCAAACTACACAAAAATATTAACATTTCATTAACAGAACATCCCCTGATATGTAAATGATGATACAGGACAAGCTTACAGCAGTAATTGCTAAACACAGGAGGGTCACAAAACTGAAATTTTGGTGAGCAGCAGACTCAGGACACGTTATTGTGGTGTCACCAACAGCTTGAAAAACAAGGAAAACCCAGTGACTTCTGGTCTGAGTTGTTTGGGAATGGTCACGTGTTTCTAAGGTTAATGAGAGAGGAATTGAGCACATTCACACATGTGATATCTCTGAGCTGTTTCTGTAAGAGCTGCTAATGTAGGACAGAAGTAATAAACCAATAAATTAAAGGTTCTTAATTATCATTAGAAAATATTGCCGTCTTTAAATGCAGATGCAAAGTGGTGGGGGGAAGAAGTAAAGGACTTTCTGTTTTTAAATTAGCATGAATTAAGAAAAAACACAGCTCAGATTTTCATTCTGACTAGTTTTAACTGGGGAAATGCTGAATATGCAGTGATTTCATTTTTTTTTACATTAATAATAATAGGAAATGGTAGATAGTGGCATCTCAGCACAATTCTAATTTAATGAGAAACAATAAAATAGTTTTCCAAAGGGGCCTATTTAGGTCCAAGAAAGGGGGATATTAAACTTTCAAGATTTATTTTACTTTCTTTAAGGTGTGCTGATGCGCATTTTCTATGACTATATTCTATCTGCTGATTAGATCTTTTATAATTTCCTTAGTTGGAAGAGAGCTGATGTTCTTCTGACTGGATAATGTTGAAAAGGTATCAAGCAGGTCACCTTTTTTTTTAATTGTGGTTCCGTTGATCTACATTGCAAAATATTTCCTTTGGCTTTGTGCAGGATGATGTCAGGAAAGGAGAAGGGAAAATGGAATGTAAAGGAGAATGGAAAGGAAAAAAGAGTGGAAAGAAGAAAGGAAAGGAAAAAGAGAGGGAAAGGGAAAAAGGAAAGAAAAAGGAGAGGAAAGGAAATTCTTGACCTGCTGGTACAAGCCTAGATCTTGTGGAATTTAGAAAAGGAGGAGAATCATAAACTAAGAAAACTCAGGGAACTTTATTCATGAAAGTGGTACCGTAGCACTTCTGAACTACAACTCCTATGAAGCACCACAGTACCATCAAAGTGGAAATTTTTTCAGGGATAAGTTTCTTTCTTTTTTTTCCTTCTTTTTTTCCTTCTTTGTGATTAGAAATGATGTTTTTGTTAACAGCAGATATTTTTTCATTAAGAAATCACACAGTTATATTTGGGGGTTTGTTTTGGGGGGGGAGTTTGTGGGGTTTTATTTGTTTGGTTTTGTGGATTTGGCTTTTTGGGCCTTTTTTTGGGGGTTGTTTTTTGTATTGTTGGTTTGTCGTTGTTTGGTTTGGGGGGGGTTTGGGCGGGTTTTTTGTGAAACCCAATTTGATGAAGAAATTTTACCCAGACCAAAGAAAGTAGAAAGTCCAGATCTTATCAATAATTCAGTGAGAATGCACAAGCACCCGGAAGAGAATGATGCTTGGGCATGAAAATAGGGAAGTCTCATATCTAAATTAAAGAAAACTTACTGTATAGTGTATGTCTCACAAACTTTGAGCCTTGCACAGTGACTGGAGGCTTTGCTCTTTGGCTGAGTGCACATAATAAGCACGAAGGAATCGGTTTCCAAGCTCTGAAGCCTCCGAGATGCTCAGAAATAACCCTGTGCTTGGCTAAGCCATAGGTGCCCAAATCTGTGTCACGTAGCTGGTTAATTGAGGCACCACTGCATGGTTTCCTCGTGGGCTTCTCTGATTTAAGAACAGAAGATATAACAGTACTGTTGACTGAAGGCGTGGGTTGCTCAGTCTTCAATTAGTGAGGGAGTCTGAGCAGACAATTCTCTCCAGTGATTCAGTAGGTAACAATGGATTGTATCCCACATCCTTTGCAAGCCCCCTTTGTATGGGTTTTTTTTTTTTCAGGCTAAAAGGCTTTAAACCTTCCTTAGGAAGAATGGAGTAATTCCCTCAAAATATTGAAATGTAACTAATGTTGCAATTATTTCAATATAGTCAAATGTACAGCTTCATATCAGAACTATTGCTATTATTTACTATTTTAACACATAACCAGGACTGTGCTCCTTTCTCTGTTGGTTTTCAGACTTTTCCTTACCCTGGAAACCCACAGTGCAAAATTTTCTTGTGCTGTGGTTGGATCCATGGATTTAGAAGGAAATCATGTGACCCATGAGATAGCAGAAGGCTCCAAGTTTTAAGACCTGTGTTCTAAAGGGTTTAGGAAAGGCACAAGTCAGTGCTATGAGGAGCAGCTGAGGAAGCTGGGCAGGCTCAGCCTGGAGAAAAGGAGAGACCTTCTCACTCTCTCCAAATCCCTGACAGGAGGGAGGAGCCGGGTGGGGGTCAGGCTCTGCTCCAAGGGAACAAGGGATAGAGGAAACAACCTCAAGCTGGGCCAGGAGAGGTTCAGGTTGGACATCAGGAGGAATTTCTCCATAGAAGGGGTTGTCAGGCATTGGAAAGGGCTGTTCAGGGAGGTGATGGAGTGACCATCCCTGGAGGTGTCCAAGGAAGGACTGGATGTGGCACTCAGCTCTCAGCGACAAGGTGGGGATTGGGCACAGGTTGGACTCGGTGATCTGGGAAGTCTTTTCCAACCTTAATGATTCTGTGATAACACCAGGTATGTCCCAGGTTTTGGGATTTCAGTATTGCTGTGCATTTTCCACATGACAATAATTCTGAGTGTTGTGTTCTTTTTTCAGTTAATATTAGCTCTGTCAGAAATTCCTCTTATTAACCTGTTTTGCCTGATTTCTTTGCATAAATTGATTATATCTTCCACATAATTAATAGTCTATCTCATCTAGGGGTAGAGTTTTAATTCTAATCCCATGATCCCAATGCTCTGGGAACATTTTGGGGTACAGTTGCTACTCTCTAATTGAGCTTTAAAATATGTATTTCCCCTAATTTCATCAGACTACAAGAACAGCATTTAGGCAGTTTTAGGTTAATAAATTAAATAATTTTTCTAGGACCAGCATATTTTGATCATTCCTTGCTGACTTTATTTCCAGTGATTCTGTTTGACGTCAATCTCTTGAGGAGACCTTTTTGGATAAATTTCAGCAGACATCATTATGATTAAAACATAGCATACATTTGTACTTAAAGCACATAATTAACTATTGGAATTCGTATTTCAAACATCTTTTTCTGTAATGCCTCTTTAGTTCACATCATATTTTTCGTTGTGTTTGTTCCAAAGGTCTGTGTTAAAAAACACTCCTTCTTCCGAAGGACACTTGCTGTATAATCCTTTGTTAGGATAACAGGACCATCTGGTCCCATCCATCTCTCTCCAATTTGATGCTGGGTTAATTGCACCCTGTCAGCACGTGTGATTGACACCATGTTTTCTCTCTTCACTAAGAGGAGTCTATTAACAATGCCGTTTGTCTGAATTCTGGGAGATCTTTTCACAGCTGCTCGTGTGGGACCGTACACTCTCCCAAGTTTTGCTATCAGCCAGTTACAGTAAAAATACATAAAAAGTAAATTAATAATAGATATCCTCAATTTTGGTGTCTAGGCGCAACCCAGTGCATTCTTCTCTAAAGTGGAATAAGCTGGTTTGGAAACAGTAAATTAGAGGGTTCATTATTTCTTTAGCAGAACAAGAATGGGCATCTCCCTTCATCCTCTTGTTAGTGCATTGTTCCTGCAACACGCCAGGAATTAATGGCACAGTTCCTCTGACTTCAACGGAGTGATATTAATTTTTCCTCACCCTAATTTGACCTAGTGTTGTAAAATACTTCATACACAAGGTTTCAGTTTCTCTGTAAATATAACCAATTGCACAACAGTCTGGGCAACTGCTTAGTGGAGCACACATGATCTCACTGTGGCCATTTCAGCAAATACCAGGACAGCAAGGTGTGTCCTGATCAGGTGTTTACTCCATTTTGCCATTTGGATCTCTGTGTGCTTTGCTTTGTTCAATACAGAGGGATCTCTGTTGTTTCCAGGCAGTTTCACGTGAGGTGTGAGGAGCCCCAGGTCTATCACAGGAGGTTTCTGTCCTGTTCTCCTGCTCCCACAGCACCCAATTTAGAGCCCAGCCACTGAAGGACAACCAAGATTCACTGTTTGCCATTAAAAGAAATGGGCCAACTAATTCATAATTTTAAGGAAAGCCAGTTTAACAGCTCTATCAGTTTTACAACTCAGATTTCTGCAAGCTTCAATTTATTACGCTCAAGACATTCGATGGAGAGAACTTCAGACTCACCAGTGCTGATCTTTCATTTCTTTGCACTTTTTGTTGCCAACACGCCCCTGCCATGAGGGTTTGACATTACAAGATAACATTTTGTATCCACTTGCTCCTTCTTTTACATGTGTTGACATTAAGCCGAGGAAACTTGTGCGTCATTTTCCGAGGCGTAGTTTCTATTCAGAAAATACACTTTCACCAAGATCTCGCTGATTAAAACTTCTGCAGGGATCCCACAAATAAAGCACATATGGGTAAAACAACGTGCAGCAGTGAGCAAGGTGCTAGAAAATTTAAAAGGGATCAGTTCTCTGCTTGGTTGGGAATTTTACACTGGAATGCTGCCCAACTGCAATGCCAATTTCTCCAGTTCATGCTTTTATTAAGATGATGTTTTCAAGGTTTGTTGAGGAAAATTGGTGGGGTTTTTTCATGTCCAGTTACATCTGTTCAAAGTAAGACAGAGGCTGACTTCAGAACACCTGAAAGATTTTTAACAGCAGACAGATTCTCTCCTCAAATCCAGGATGAACCCTGTGATCACCCACCCATCAGAGGTGTTGGGGTGGGACAGTGTCCCTCCCCATGGAGCAGGGGATGCTCTGTAGCACCTGAAATGTGGGACATATGAGTTAAGTTCTTTCATTTGCATAAAAGTATCTCAAAAGAAGTAACTGAATGATCCCCAACACAACCTCTTTGTAAAACCACAGTGCAGAGAAACTTGAACACATCCCAGCAGGTGCCAAACCACTTAACCAATATCTGATTTGACACAAGAGTGGCAGGAGAAAAGGACATGGGCTTTCTTCTGATTCAGAACAGAAATTTTCTTACTAACTCAAATTTTGATTTTTTTTTTTCTGTAATTTCTTCTTCCATAACTTCAGCAAACTATTTATAGACCTCCAAATTCCAACTCTCTGGTACACGCAGTTGAAAACTACTTCCTTATCTTCAGTGAGTATTAGGCCTCTATATAACATGTGTGCATAACTTACTTGCTCCAAATTTGGTCTCATCTACTTACACTATGAAAATGCTAATCTGTGAACCATTTCTTCAGAATTCTTTCCAGCATTGTTGGTGGTTGTTATTTATATTGTGAGAGATCAAGGGACAGGTCAGTGTTGCTTTGTACCGGATGTCACAGGGTTTTTTGTGGGGGGGAAAAAAAAGACCAAAATTCCCTTCAAAGATGGTTCAGGCAGGAGCTCCAGCTTTGATTGTCACATCCTAACTGACAAGCTAAGTGCTGTTCCCAATTGTACTGTAACTGAGGCTGGAATGGGGCTCTTTGTTTTCCCCTTAGATGTTGGATAACTGGCACATCTCCATGTGTGAGGAGATGTGAAGCCTCTGCGATGTCATCAAACATCATTTCTAAAGGAAATGACAATTCTTTTTGTTACTTTCATTGGTACTTTTACATGGCAGTTGCTATAATTTAATGTAATTATATCTTTCACTGGTTTTTATCCTTCTATTGTACATATATTCCTGCTTTCTCCAATGACAGTTTTCATTGCAGCTCCTGGTTTTCTTATAGAGAAATCCACTGCTTACCTTGCTGCACCTCAAGAGATGTGACCCCCTAATCTGCTTGCTGAAAATTTTTCCATCTCCGGCTTCTCACTGATGGAGCAGTAAGACGCCCTAAACATTTTTACTCACACTAACTCTGTCCCCTACTATATTTTGCAATTGTCATGAGAATAGTAGTTCCTTGAATTAATCTCGTTCCTAGTCATCAAATTATTATAACTTAGTTTCAGCAAATACAGTTGCTACTCAAAAAACACATTACATTGTGGAGCTGGGTGAAATATTGTGCACATACAGCAAATGCGACAAAATTTGCCACTTCACTGGGTTTGCAAAAAGGGAGAAAAGGAGAAAGAAATCCCCCCCTTTTTTCCTGCTGTAATATCACTAATTACCTCATTAGCAAAAGGCCATTCCATCAACAAAAATGTGCTTTTTTTACATTTTATGCAAGTGACCTCGAAAGTTATATATGAAACAGAGGGTTTGTTGTACTTTTTTTGATGAAAAAAAAAAGCAAATACCTGATGATGCAAAAGATGGTGGAGAAGAAACAGTTCCAGCCTCAGCCTGGAGACAGCAGCAGCAATACTGGATATGCTCCTTGACCTCAGTTAAATTCCCCTCATTTCTGTCCTTGGACAAGTCTGTTCAGGCTCCCATGGCCCTCTGTCCTACTCCCATTTTCTGCCTACCACGTTAAGTTACATTAGGAGAACTTAGGGGCACAAACTTGGCTTTTATTCTCTTTTTTATCTTACTTTAAAAAATTTATTCGAAGTGTCTGGTGGAGGCTTTACAGGTATAATGATGTGTGAAGTAGGGTAATATTGCACAAGTCAATTAAATCATGTTGATGCACAGCAACTGAAGAACTGTCCATCACCATGAGTTTCTGTCTGTAGGGAATACTCCCTTTCTTGATCTCTCTGTATGATTATCCAGTGTTGGAAGCAGTAGCAGCCTGCTGAGTAACACACAGCTCATTGCAGAGTCACATGGACAAAGTTTTCCCAATTCCACAGCCACTTCCAGCTCCTCTGCCTCTTTTGGTGCAGGGTCATTTTCACTCATGTCCCCACCACACAGGATGAGGAATGCAGCCTTTCCTGCCAGGATGTGATTCACACTACCTGGCAGAAAAGAAATGAGCATTTCCTTTTATTATGCCCCATATTGTAATACTGGATGCTGTGAAAAGAAGCAGGTGAGTTAAAGACCAATATTGTGACTGTGTGTTTCTTCCCATTCCCATGCACAGCAAATGCTCTTTCTAGGGGTTGCATTTGAGGTTATTTTTATTCAGATGAGACAGGTAAAGAAAATCCCTACATTTATGTGAACCAATGAAAGCTCAGAAACCAGTGCCCTCAACCAGGAGAGAAAATGTGAAATACTCTTGGATAAGTTACTATCAAGTCTAAAGTTGCTCATTGAAATTCAGAGGGGACATAATTGTACCATGGGCAGAATCATGACTGCATTAAAATCAATCCTAAAATATGCTTTTGGTGGAATCCAAGCCAATATTCTCCTGGTTTTTTTCTGGTGCTGATGAAAATAGTGCTTCAGAATCAAGCACCAAGAGAAAATGAAAGGTCTCTCCATCTGTTTTTCAGGAGAATTGATCACCAGGACATTTAAGCTTCCTCGAGAAGTGTTTGCAGCCACATTCTAATTGGTACCTTTGGTTTCAAACCAAATTTGTGGGATCAGGCTTTGCTCTTGCCAAGTCCAGACTTTAAGCTTAGACAGTGGCTCGTGCCTCCTACAGAGCTCATGAGCTGGCTTTTCCCAGGAGGTGTGAACTGAAGGGAGAAAACATCTGAGGAGAGAATGACCGACCAGCTTTGCTCAAATTTGGTCCCTGCAGAGCTTGGGCAGGCTGACCCGGTTGGCTTGTGCACCTGAATTAAATCAGAGCCAACAGAACCAGAGCAGAGGGAGCCAGTTACTGGTGGGGAAAGTCAGAATAGTTCTGTCAGTGCTAATGAAGATACTCTGAGCACACACCAGTGCAAAGCCCAGCGTTCAGTTTGGTTTTGCTTCTGCATATGAAGGTTCAAAGAGCAGTCAAGTGCCAGGATTCTTACTGGCTTATCTCCCTCCCTAAATAACTATAAGGTGCCCCTACCTGTGCTGCCTTTCCTATGCAAAGCCAAAATGTGTTTATTGCTTCAAATGAAGCAATAAAGTAGTGAGAAAAAGAGTGTAGGAAGTAAAACCCAGCTCAGAGGATCGTGTGTTCCTGCACTAAAAATTTGTATTTAGCAATAGATCCAGCTTCTGGCAACATGCTTTTTTTTTGTTGTTTCCAAGTCCAGGGCCTGTGAGGTTTCACTTCTCAAGCCACAGCCGTTTTTGCAGTGCACTTTCCCACTGTCAGAGTTGCTGGGGAAGAGATTCAGTGAGCCATTAAAAGGTGGGAAAGCATCCTGCTGTTATGTATATGAGAGCAGGGCTTTGTCTTGTCACATGTCAGATACGCAGCAGTAGAGGGAGAGAAAATCATCTTGGTATGTGATGGAGTTTGCAAGATGTCCTCCAAACCTTAATTATTGGAATGTGTCCTGGGATAAGTGATGCTGTCATTGAACCCTGATTAGTTCAGAGGCAGGGTGGATGCAAGAGGGAGGAAACATAATGTCAGACTAGTTAATTAGCAAGCGAGTAAGAGCAACCCAAATTGTACAATCTGATGAGCAATTTGTCACCCACTCATTTTAAATGAGAAATGTGGTATCACTTTGCATTTCCCTTATATTTTCCATCTTTGGATCTCTTTATATATGAACTAAGTTTGTAGCTTCTCTCTGGGGTTAGCAAGTGTTATAAACTCAGGGCTGAGAAGAATAAGTGACTTGTCCAGAGATCACACTTCAAGATCACTGGTGAAAAACCTGAGTCTGAACCAGCAGCCACGTGCTCTAACCTGGACTAGAATAAGAAAACATGGTGCAGGAAAATTAGAAACGGAGAAGAATGTAACATTCAAGGTCAGAGTATTTTGTCTGTTGATGTCCTGTCCCCAGCATGGTTTCAGTTCATTTAACATTCCTAGCGGGGATCTGAATTTTTAGGACACGAGCTTGGGGTAAATATATTTTGTGCTATTTTGGTGGTACAAAAGCTACTGGTTTAAACTCGCAAGTGGGAGTTTCTGTCTGCACATAGGTATTCTTCAGTGACATGGTGCTGCCAAATGGCTTCTCCAGCACCTCCAGGAGTCTGCACGAGGTGAACGAGCACCGCTGCACTGCACAGCCTGGAGGGTCAGGGGAAATCACACAGAACTGAGAGTAATCTAATCACTGTAGGGATTGGGCTTGGTCTGAATAAGAGAGATTTCTTCCACCTTTAAATTCCTGGGCTGCATCTCGGATGTTGCTTAGGGCTGTGAACGTTGAACTTCTAAAGCACTCGTGAGCTGTTCTGCCTGACGTTAATTATGTGAACAATTCTTGATACTGGTTATTTGAACATCTCAGGAAAGCAAACCTGGCTCTCAGCAGCCTGTTATTTCTTTGTAAATGCTCAGTAAACATTACCCTTTAAAATGGAGAAGGGTAATCATCCAAACATGTAACTTGGAAAGTGTTCAGCCAAAAAAGCAGCAAATTCATTTCCTATTGTTCTTTCACAACAGGAAGATATTTTTTTTTTAGCCTTTGAAAAGCACAGAGTACTTTAGCATTTCCTGGATCATTTTTGAAGACTTCCAGCTTCTGAAGGAGTCCTTGAGTGATCTTAGGAACAAGCAGTGCTTTAAAGCATCATATCAAGCTTTTATAATAATGTCTTCAAGATGTCTATCACATTTAAAGCCTGAAGAAGGGCTTGTCTTTCTGAAGGTTTGTCTGTCTTTTTTGAATCTTATCAGTTGATCTAATAAAAGGCATTACCCCCACCTGCAAACTGCATATTTCTCATATCTCTGGAGCATCACAGTACCTGTTTTCTTACTGCTACCACTATAAAAGATGCACGTGGGCATAAATAACTGTTTCCAGAAAGTGATAAAAATGACCAGTTCAAAGATTTGTCCCTTTAAAGAAGAGCAGGGGAAGAAAAAAAAAACTTTTAATTTTGAAACAGTATGTCTCTTAAGGGTAAAGATTTCCCATAATAAAAGCCTTGCTGTTATTCTCAGGTTCAAGAAATGTGAACTGCCCTGTACTCTACTGCTTTGTCCTTGTGGTACTCGCAGTTTGCTGCTCTTTGTCAGTTATTGATGCTTGTTATTGATAGGTATTTTTCAGTCCTGAGTTTGTAGCAGGTGTGGAGCTGTTGTTTTGTGGGTCTTCTGGCTGAAAAGATCTGTCATGAATATCTGTGGGCCTTGGTCCTTCAGGAGTCCCCCTCCATAACTCAGGATGTGACAGTGACACCTGGGCAGGGGGGATATTTAGGTAGGGGGGATATTTAGGCAGGTTTAGAGTTTTAGAGACTCAGCTATTCAGAGCCCCTGCATGAGCTCAGCTGAACCTAAAAACCAACATTCAGTGTTGTGGAGATCTTGGCAAACAGGTTTCTGTGACCTACCCCTGCATGTGTTCCTGAGGGGACAGCAGCTCCCCACCAGCACTTGTTATACAGCAAGAGTGCCTTGTGAGTGATTGACACCAGTCACAGGGTAAATTTTAGAGCTGGCCTCCAATTTCAGATTAATTGGGCATTGTTACAAATAAGTTTTGGTTTCTAGAAGTTTGGGTTACATTTCAGGCAAGAGGTTGCAAGTAAAATCAAGGTGAACTCAAGCATCTCCCAGATGGCTGAAAATTAAGTCACAACCATTGGGATCTCAAGCAGTAAAACTGAGTTTGGAGAGGTTTTAATGTTGCTAAGTGTAAACCCAGGCTGGGTGTGTACATCTGTAGGTTGTCTGTCCCCAGACAGCCCCACTGGAGCTCTCCCTCTCTTGGTCCACGGTGTGGATGTGGGCTGTGCAGGTCTGGCAGGGGCTTAAATCTGCTCCTGGTCCTGCAGCAATTCTGCGACGCTGAACGTGGAGCACTGAGCACACCACCCAACTGGCTTTATTTCTGAAGAGATATAACGTGGCACAACCTGATTTAACCCAACGCAACACCACCCAATTGCTTCTGATTGCTCTGAGTTATTTCAAGTCAGCTCCCTATTCTCATTTTGGCTAACAAATATTGACACATCAGTATTCCGCCCATGGCTGAACTGACACGAGCACATAAATACGATGCAAAGCAAGCTGGCAAGTACCTTTTGTTCACAGCTACTCAAATTAAAGACAGGTACTTTGGTGTGTCTTCAACCAGAAACAAACTGTGAAAATTCATTTCCCAGTGCTCTTTGGGTATTTTTGTAACTCACTATGATCACACTGCATATGCAGATATAAGTTAAAAATAAGCTTTTCAACTCTTGCTTGTTTACACAATATTAGAAGCACTTTATAAAAGTGGATGTTAATTAATGCTGTATTTTAATGGCGTTCCTATGAATTTGTAAGTACATTCTGGAGAGACTATCAAGTATAATTTACTTTCAAAACAATTGGGGATTATCAGGATCAAAATAATTCAAATATTAATTTTTGATTTCTACTACCTTTACTATGCTTAGATGTCTCACACACGCAGAAAGAAAAAAGAATTCAAGAACTTTTTTCTTAAATTTTTTCAGAAGTGATTTTTAAAGAGACTTTCCACCTTCAATTCCATCTACTAATTTTCAAAGACAGCTGGGTGTGCAGCAAGTTTTCAAAGAGGTAAGCTATACCTGAAAACATAGCTATATATTTATTTAATATATATCATGCTCCTGAAAACATAATTATATATTTATTTCATTTTCTGTTTAAGATATCTTGTGTGTACCCAGCTATCAGCCAGATGAACTCATGCAGTCATAGGGGTTGTACAAAAATGTTGAGCACAGCAGCACTTGCAAAGATGTTCTCCACAGAAATTAGCTCCTTGATAACTCATATTTAGATATTATTATTATTATTATTCTCATATTGATATTTATTTTTTTATTTTTAATTTTAGTTTATCTATTGTCTATTTTATTATCTAAATTAACATTTATTATTATCGTGTATACATATTATTAACTCACACTGATATTTAGAAGGAGACTTAAATGTTTTCAGAGGAAATCCCCGAAGCTGTGGAAATTATTTGTGATGCAAACTGAGGTGTGAACTTTCCTGACTTAGAATATTATTTTGGAGGGTTGAGTGGAGAGCTCTCCATGGGAAGTGTTAAATTATGACCTGCAGAATGAGGGGACCAGAGGCTGCTCAGAGCAGTGAACGTGTGGAGCTGCACCACGTGTGTGACCCAGGGAAGGCTGGAGGTGAGACTTTGTGCTCCCTTAAACTCAGGTTTAGGACAATCACTGGATTCCCCCCCAGGCTCAATGTCTTCATGCTCTGAAATCCACTGGAGCCAAGAGCAGGTGTAAAGGGGGATTTGCTTTTGGAGAACGTCCTGTAGTTGCTCAGGGGAGTGAGTCAGTTGAATTGTTTCTTGCTGATGAGACAAACAACATGGTTAGAATGAATGCTGACCTTAAATTCACCTGAGTGTGTCATCTCTGATAGCTGCATTCTTTTGTTTTCCTATACTCATAATTTCTGGACTGGGCCAAAAACGCCAAAATATTTTGAGTTTATTTGTACTTGTGGTCATCTTCTTGTCAGAGCATATTAGAAATGGTAGAAGTAATGTCTTTTCTCGCAACATTTTTGTCTCTTATGCAAAGAAAGCCTTGAGGTAAGAGGCCACGCTCTTGGGACCCCATCTGAACAGGCTGCATGACCAGACCTGAGCTGTGACCTAAGTAATGTAAAGTTTAGGTCTTAAGCTGAGCTTACAGTTTCCATCTCTGCTGGCAACAACAGGCTGGAACCAAAATCCTTTCCCCAAATATCTCTGAACTCCTGAAGGCCACAGGCAGATGAGGTTACAGACTTCTTGGCTTGGACCCTCCTCTCTTCTTTTGTATTATTTTTAGGGGCCATTCTCAATGTGTTCAGTGAATAACAAAGAGACAGCCCCACTCCATAAGGACTTCTGACAATTGTCTCAAGGTTTAAAGGACATTTGCCCCATGTTTACTTGACTTAGGGAAAAGGAATCTCTAAACTGTGTATCAAGGGCAGGGGACAGCAAACATTTCTGCTTCCACTTCTATCTGAAACATGAACAAAATATCTTGTCCTGACAAGTAAAAGATTAAACTTTTCTTTTTAAGGAAAGCGTAGGAAACGTTTCTTTTATCGTCTGTCTATTAATTAGAAAAGAAGATATGGCTTCCCTTTGACTCCTTAAGTGGAACAAAAGTCTCATAACAGAGGTTTTTATCCAGTTCATGCAGTTGTCAAAACATGAGGAGGGAAAGGGGACGTGTCAGATGAAGGAGACACAAAAGGTGAAGCAGCAGAGTCAGAAGTTGTTCTGAAGTGTTGTCCTCCGTGCAAAAATGATTGCAAATGCAGAGACAGTAAAACTTGAAACATGTTTAAATCCAGCCCAGTTACACATCTGAGTTTCCATTTATTATGGTTCACTATTTTAAAATGGATCCTGAGTCATAAACATGGCTGCCAGGAGGTCCACCTGGGTCCCATGAAAAAGATAATAAATACCCCTGTCCTGACTTTCTTCTGTCACATCACAGAGATTGCAGTGATTGCTTTGGGGCTTTCCAGTGGGGCCCAGGAACCGTGTCCCCTGTGCTTTCCTCTCTCCATCAGTCGTGGTTATAAAACATTTTCATCTGTGCTCTGTATCAGAAAGCATCTGCATTTTATTATATTTCATCTTTGTGCCAAGAAAGGAATATGTTTTGGAACTTCCGAGCAGCATCATATAATTTTCATTAATAAAAGGAGGAGGGAAGTGCCATCATCCAGCACTTGAAATGACCTTACAAGGAGACCCACATTAAACCGTGGAGAAACAAAAGCTCAGGATAGGCAGGGCCTGGGTTATCTCTGGTGGAAGTTCCTTGATGTTACAGCAGTAAAGAGCAATCAATGCCAACATTTTGATATGTAAAAAAAAAATTAAACAAGATAAAAACTACACTGGTTACACATAGAACATGAAATACTGATATCCTGTAGTAGCCATATATCAGCTCAGCTTACATGTGTTCAGCAGTATAACTACAACGAGCCATGGCTGGTTTTTAAAACCTTGCAGGGGAAGGCAAAGCCTTTACAGCATTTCTTATTAGCATTTATTCCTAGAATAATCTGTGCCAGAATTATCCACTGTCAGCAAAGAGAAGGCTGAACCAGCCTCTCTTTTTTTAGAAGAAAAAAGGTGTAATGGTGCAGCCACAAAGCCAAGGAATTCCCAGCCTTTCACAGACGTTGACAAGGCACTAACAATGACAACACCTTGCTCTCTCCTCATCTCATCCTGCCATTTGATTTTTCTTTAGTAGTATGAACTTTATCAGTGTGTACCTGGTGGTCTGTGTGGAATAGGGGTTTTCTTGAGCTCAATGCCATTGGAAAAGCTGTTTGTGAAGCAGAAGAGTGAGCTCAGCCCAACCAGTCCTTCCCTGTCCTGTTTTCTAGTGGCATTTATTTTCACCCTGAATTCAGGAGATCGTTTAATCTACCTCAGTCTCCTAATGTGTAAAATTGGTCTTCATGAGACCACAACGAGGGCACAAAGGTCAATCAGAGCTGGAAGCTGTGACGTGCTTTGCAAGTGCAAATTATTTTCCTTCCATGGACTTCTCAGCAAAGTTCTGGAGATAATATTTTAGCTTTTATTTTTTTTTTTCTTGCCCAGTTTTAAATTGTTATCTAGAAAACGCACAATAGCAAATTTTTACAAACTTTAGCCAATCAGGATCAGCCCTCCCAGATAATGTAAATACAATTAGTTGATTTAAAGCACATTTCATGTTCTGCTTATCTGCTAAGTGTTTCAGTTATGGCGTTCATACAGAATGAGTCACTCATACATATTCCTCAAGGAAGAGCCAAAAGATGGAAGGAAAATACAGCCTGAGGAAAAAGTCTATAAAGATTTCTCGCTTTTCTAATCCCTTCTCTCTAATGTTTCTTTGTAAATTTGTCAGATGGGAATGAAATTGCCTCATAACTCTCCAGATGTGAAGAGCATCACTGCACAAAATTACGTACTTGTCAAAGCAAGGGGGAATTTATGTTGGTGTTCCTGAGATGTGATTTTATTCAGTCTATTTCCTTTGTGCACATCATAGCAACTAGAAAGACAAAAACAGCTAGTTTATGTATATCTTCTTTTTTGCTCCCCCCCCCTTTTTTTTCACCTCTGGTGAATTTTTTAGCTTCTATTTTTCCCTTTTGTTTTCTTATCCCCCCTCCCCTCCCTCCTTTTATCTACTGCTTATTGCTAGTGACAGTAAACTTCATCCAACAACAGTGTGATGAGAGCAGCTCTGATTCCACCAGCACCAGGCAGTTCAGACAAGTGCTGCAGTAATTTTCCCTCTGGAGCACGGAGAAAGGTGTGGCTTCTCTCCTGGTTAGGAAAGATGTTAGTTTAGAAACCTGCAGTGATTCTTACAGGTAACCAAATTATTATTTAATTTAATACTTTGCTTTATGTTTTAGTATTTTAATTTAAACCTTGTGCATTTTCACCCCAAAGCTCCTGCAGTTATAACCGTTGTGGTTAAACTTACTGAAAACTTCTAAGTCCAGGTTCTTTGTGCTATTTTGAATACTATAGTTGGAGTTTGTGCAGTATTTCTTCTTTTAGTTTAAAGCTGTGGTATTAATTGAAGTCTAAAGCATTAGGTACATAAACTGCTCTGAATTTCAGCCACCGCTGGCCATGACCTTCTTGAGACATTTTAAAAATTTCAGCTTTTTAATTCTCCTATTAGTGTTTCTCCAAGACACCTAAGATGTTTTTAAAACCATCATTAGTGGGGAAAAAAAAAAAAAAAAAGACTAAATGAGATCTTCAAAGTATTATCATGATGGATCTGTGAGCCTCTTTAAGCAACTGGGATGACTCCTCTCACTTAATAGGGACTTTGGGTACCCTCTCATGGTACAGGATGAGCAGAGATACAGATCTATCTCTCTATCATACCTGTCCTAAGCACAGTCCAGGGCTTCCCCTCTCTTGGGTGCACCTACCAACCATCTACTTCCATCAGTCACCAAGGAGGGTTTGGATGAATGACTTAGCCTGGGCATCTTCCAGGTGAGAGGAACCTGGATGCACATTCCCAGCCAGCTTGCTTTATTTTACTCCCTACCACTCTCCTGGGCTTGTCTTGGATCAGATGCCCCTCCAGCCACATTTTAGGAACAGTCAGGCTCTGGTTTCATCTTACTTAAATAGCAGCTATATTTTGGCTCTTACAATCTGGCTAAATATGAAGCTTTGTATAACTGAAAATGGGTGAGAGTTGTGAAAATCAAATGTATCTTTCTTTTTTTCTCTCTTTTTCCCCATCCCTCCCCCCTTCTTCAGTGTTCACTTTGGTGTTTGGAAAGTGATGTTCACTTCTCTACTTGTATTTACAACCATCCATATTCTGAGAGTGCTAAAAGGGTAAACTTTGGTTTGCTCACACACCAAGACAAGCTGTGTATTTACAAGTGAAAGAAACATTCTCAATTTGATGAATGTGGTGATATAAGAGTAGGTGATATGCTGAGGATGTCATAGTTTTGCAAGGGAATGTTAGAAAAAGATTATTTAAGTGGATGTTAAGTTGTCTGGGAGGTGGACTGTGAGGTTAGAAAAAAATCACAAATATTAAGCGCGATTTGGCTCTGTCTCTGCTAAGAAATTATTTGTAAAAAATACATTTAAACTAGTTCTCAAACTGGTTTTAAGCCACTTTAATCACATGTTCAGGCTTGTACTAGAGGTGTAATAGAGCAGAGAAGAGTCAATCTTGGGCTGTTCAGCAGGACAGAGATGCTCTGTGCTACCTGTTGGACCAAAAGATGAGTGTGTTTCTTTTGCCTACATCATGGTTTGGTCCTGTAAGTGTTTGTGAAACAGTTCTTGAAGTTCATGAGCCCTTAATGCAGTTTGTTAAGATTAGATATCCATCAGCATTTTATCTTGGGGAGGGTGTAAAATACTGGCTTAGAACAATGAAGAAGAGTTCCTGGAGCCACCCCAGCGTCTTCTTAAAGCAGTTTTCCCTGCAGTATATGAGGTATAAAATTATCATATATTGATGGAGACGGAGGTTGGTCTGAGCAGCCTCGACCAGGAGCCTGGAGATCCCTGCAAAAAGCAGCAAAGTAGATGGCAAAGCCACATATTGTGAAGTAACAAGAAGAATTTTTATTATTGCTTTTTTTTCCCTTTTGTATTTTCCTTCCCATTTTGATGGGATGTACATTGTTTATAACCCCTAGTTTACTGGCCCCAAATATCATTACAACGTCTGCACTATGATGTATGTTTGGTTGTTACCCTTTTAATGGATAAAAAAAGATTTAAGTACTTCATTCTGTTGCATTTTGACAGCTGTTAGCCATCATTTTTCCATTCACCTGCATTTAGCAATCCCATAAAGGGAGGCAATCTCAGAACTAACAAGAGCTGGGCACTGCAAGGTGATAATTCTGTATCACTTTGGCCTATAAATACCTGCCAGGCTTTGGGCTGAGTCAGCAGTCTGTAACAAAGTGGCAGCCGTGCCCTTTTATCTGTGTGAGTGTTTCACAGCAATTGGACTATCAGCCCCTGCAGTGAAAATCCATAGTATCGATCAGGCTATTTCTCCACTGTAATTCTTTTGTAGGAAATCCCTGATGACAAATTTTATCTGCACCACTTTTTGATTGCTGGTTTGATGTAAGCGATCTCCAAGGGCAGAGTTAAGCTCCTGGCCGTTCCACATTATCAAGCACCAGCTTTATTTACTGAAACTACACTTGTGGTCACCAACCAAAATAAAAAAGGGAGAGAGAGAGAGAGAGACAGAGAGAGAGAGAGAGAGAGAGAATGAAAGTAGGAGGCGGAGGAGGCTGAAAATTAAGAGCAAAATAATATTTCAAAATGCAGGAGCGAGGGGGTAAAACGAGTTGCATCTGCTGCTTGATTCTTAAGTAAAAGCAGGTACTGCATTTATAAATGCATAAACAGGAGAAATATGTTTTGATTAAAATGTCTGTGTGAGACAGGGCTGTGTTTGGAAAGTGGATTGGGGTTGGACCCGATCCTGCAAACTCTTGCTCTTGTGGATGGTCCCAGAGGTGTCCCCAGG
This sequence comes from Chiroxiphia lanceolata, assembly GCF_009829145.1. Lineage (NCBI taxonomy): Eukaryota > Metazoa > Chordata > Aves > Passeriformes > Pipridae > Chiroxiphia > Chiroxiphia lanceolata. Next base: position 5,738,746 of record NC_045653.1, on the reverse strand, counting down.
ACACCCCTGCTGGGAGTGCACAGAAAGAATTGGATCTCAATCTCCAAACTGATAAATATTCCTTCAGAGCTGCTTCCCTGAACTGATTGCAGTATGACTCTGACCACACAAGGGTTTGTTGTTGTGACAAGACATCAGGTGTCTTCTGTACTCTTGAGGGTGTGGAACAGGGTCTGTTCAGATCCCAATGAAAAGCTTCTCTAGGTTCAAGCCTCTGGTTTAAATGTATTCATAGCACAACCTTGTATTAGTGATACCACTCTGTGGATTAGCTGAGGCTCTTTAGCCTACAAATTTAGCTTGAAAATCCTACAAAATGAATCTCACGAATCTTCCTCAGCTGAGTAAGGCTGAGGAGCATCAGATATTACAGAACCCATCGCTGTGAATTCAAAATTTATTCCAGTTTTGATTTAAATGTAGGTTATTGTCTCAGCAGAGTTATTACACATTATTCCTTGCACACTCTAAGTTCCTAACTTTTCCATTCCTGATGAATGAACCCTTCACTCCTGTACCCTCAGGGAGGTTTTCTTACAGGCAGTTGTACATTGGTGTTACTCAGTATGACTTTGCAGAGATGTTTTCTTTTTACCTGAGTAATGCAGCATGAAACAGGGAAATGATGTCTGGTGTTTTTATTTAAAGCCCTGAGTCACTGACATATCCCAAACATGGCACATACAGTACAGAATTACTTAGGAAAATACTCTACCTCCAGTTTGATTTTTTTCACCCAAAACATGTTAAGCACAAAACTAAAAATAGCTTTGCATAGCAATGAGTCCTCCATCAAGAAAATATCAGTTTGTATTGCTGGGCTCCTGCCTGTGACTATGTCACTCTGCTAAAATTCAGTTGCCTAGAAAACATATATCTTGGGATATAAACATATATCCCAAGATATATGTTTACTGAGCAACATATATTGGATTAGGCATGGAGCCAGTCCAATTTCGTGACTACACCTTTGAAAAATTGTCTGATTAATAATGAGAGGAATAATTGTATGTGAAAGGAATAGCAAACATTACCCACTAGAATGGATTTTCAGCAGATAATGTGAAATACTTGTCCATTCAGAACCCTATCCCAATGAAAGCACTTTAATCATTTTCTTCAGCAGTAGCTCAAATTAAATGAATTAATACCAATTAAGTGTTGAGAGTAATTGGGATTATTTGGGAGAAACTGTTTTGGCTTTTTATACGGTTGAGCACATTCAAAGTCTGAATAAGTTCAAAGTTTGCAAATTTGATTCATAAAAGTTGAATCATAAAACCCAGAGAGAGACAATAAGATTTTCAGGGGGAGTTGAATGAATTTTAAAATCAATGAAATCCTTTATGTGAGTTTTACGGACTACAGATGTCTACCCAAGATTTTTGATATAATATAGAGAACCAAATTCCAAGCATGCAGTTTAGCCCAAGGTCTGTTATTATTACTGAATTATCATAAACCCCAAATGCATTGCACAACACTTTTCCTCTAAATTACCACAGGGTAATCGCTCATCCTATCCTAAATCCATGGATGCAATTTTGCCCTGTGCTCAAAAGGTTAGTGTTGTCTGTGACTGGATTGACCAATGGAAGATCTAATTCATTAATTAATTACTGGTTTATGTTCCAACCTGGTTTTCTAATAAGGCATTTCAAAGGCTGTTGCCTCCAGTACGAGGGAGAGGAGAAAACCTCTTGGGTAGGGCTTAACCCATGTTAAATATATTTGTTCCTCTGTGCTGGTGGCACTGGTGGGGTCACACCTTCAGTGATGTGCCCAGTTCTGGCCCCTCTAGACAAGAAGGACATTGAGGGGCTGGAGCATGTCCAGAGAAGGGAATGGAGCTGGGAAGGGTCTGGAGCACCAAGAGCAGCTGAGGGAGCTGGGGGGGCTCAGCCTGGAGAAAAGGAGGATCAGGGGGGACCTTCTGGCTCTGCAACCCCCTGACAAGAGCGGGGAGCCAGGGGGGGTCGGGCTTTGCTCCAGGGAATAAGGGACAGGATGAGAGGAAACAGCCTCAAGCTGTGCCAGGGGAGGGTCAGGTTGGACATGAGGAGGAATTTCTCCATAGAAAGGGCTGTCAGGCATTGGAAGGGGCTGCCCAGGGAGGTGGTGGAGTGCCCATCCCTGGAGGTGTCCAAGGAAGGACTGGACATGGCACTCAGTGGGGGGCAAGGTGAGGATGGGGCACAGATTGGACTCGATGGTCTTGGAGGGCTTTTCCAGCCTCAGTGATTCTGGGATTTTGTGTTAGGGCCTTACAGACTAATGCCAACTTCGAGATATCAATGACTTATTTGAAAAAGTAGATGACATGGACTGTTTGGAAATTACTTGCATTTATTTATTTTATGTTTTATCTTTAAATTTACTCCCGATGAAAAGCACTAAATTAACATCAACAATCTGCTTTTTTTGTGTGTGTGCTAAAGACAGGTGTTCCCTCAATGCTACATTAAGACCACCATCCCATGTCACTTAAGCTACTGAACAGCCATCAAGTAATAATGACTTCCAATTACTACTAATCTGAGCTAGACTTGAACCAGTGACCTTGAAATAGTCTGTATCCCATTAACAGTTCCCTAAGCCATCCAGTCCCATGGTGTTTGATTGTTCTGAATATAACAAAAGAGCTTTCCTTCATTTTTCTTTATTTTCTTTTTTTAAAAAATGCTTAAAATTAGGGGTGGATAGGTATTGAAATACTCAATTCACAGTTCCCCTGTCTCCCTAATACCACATCTTGAAGAACAGCTTTCATTTGCACTGAGAATACCTCCTGCTGAAATGAATTTCTCTCTCCTCAGTCCTTGATGCCTTGTCTGTCACTGATGGATTTTGCACACCTAGATCTCAAGGATCAGTAAAAGCTGCCATGATTCTGCCTTGTGTGACATTATAGCGTGGTCTCAGACTCTCCTGATGATTCCTGGTGCATCCTCTGTGTCATGGGAGGACATTAAGAGTGAGACATACAAGAAATGAGCTAATTTCTATTTGCAGAATACCTCTCATTAAATTTTCTTTATCAATTATATTTTTTATTTTTTTTTACTGTCTGCTCAGAAACAGGTGCTCCCATATTTGATGATTTCACTGGATCAAGTACCATGTTGTTCTGTTTGATACCAGCACTGAAGCATCTGGTGTGCCATTCACTGTGACACAAGGTTGGTCAAAGGTTGGAGTCAGTGATCTTGGGGGTCTCTTCCAAACCTAAATGTTTCTGTGACTCTGTGAAGTGCTTGCAGGGAGGGAGAGGGCAGTGGGGCTGCAGGTTCACCTGCTGAAGTGGTTTAGCCTCCTCTGGTGTCCTAAATAGGTGACTTGCTCGTTGTAGAAGCAAGGGGAACAATAACTTTGTACTTGAATATTAAAAAAATAAACCTTTCCTGCAGCATCTCCCCAGCTGTAAGGCTTTGCCAGTTCATTTGCACTTTTACAATCTAAAATAGGTTCAGCTGCAGTGCTTTGGTGCACCTTCATGACACCTTCTGGGGAGAAAAGGTGTCAGTTCATTATGGTTTGTAACCCACCACCTGCTTGGCTCACATTAAGAGATCCAGTGATATTAATGGGGAATTTCATCCCACTTTCTTCTCCAAATTTCTGCTGCTTTGGGGCAAATTCAGTGTTTTCATTAACATTTCAGACAAACCTGGAAAGAGCACAGGCATTAATGCAGATTACAGGCCAGAAATGCTAAGCAGCAGCAGCTTCCTTTGATCTACTGAGATATGTCAGTTGTAAATATTTCTGCAGCCCTGAAAATCAGCAACGTGGAGCCCTTGTCCAGATACACAGGAATTCAGCCATCCTGGTGACTCCTGCACTGCTGAGTACATCTACCCTACAGTGCCTTCCCAACCCTGTGGTTTGGGGCTGGTTTAGGGCTGATACAGATGAAACCCCATTTTGGCAGGTTAGACCATGCTCACCTCACATCTCAGCGTTTAAGCAGGTCCCCCTTGAGGGACTGGTTTCAGGAGATGTTTGCCTCTTAAACTACCTTGTTGTCCTTTAGAAAAGGCACCAGCAGCACGTGCCCTCTTTTAAAACACAGGAAGAGGCAGGAAGATCACTTTTACACAATAACTCCTCCTTAGAGTACCTGCCTGGCAAGGAGCAAACCCAAGCCAAGCAGGTTTGACATAAGGAACTGAAATGCTCCAGACTTCCTCCCTATGGAAGTATATCCTTCCTCCTAAACTGTGGATTATGTTGCACAGCATAAGGAAAATTTTCAGTTTTCCTGCTGAAGTTATGCTACTGTGCAGAAAAAATCTTTGAGATTCACGATGCCAGAAGGGTGCACACCTTGGGAAAAGACCCTCTGAGGGGTCACTCTTCCAAGAACTGTGCTTTATCCAGCAGCTTTCTGCTGTGAAATGTGGAACTGTTCTTTGGAAATAACCATCAGGATGAAAAGGAAGGCACATGTTTTCTTTGTCCACAGCCTTCCATCCACATCTCCCCTTTTTTTAGTCAAGTGAAACTTCTGATGAAAATTACATTCTCTTTCTAAGTCAGTTGGTTGTAATGGCACTTTCCAACAGGAGGGAACTAAACCTGGATCCCCCCTACCTCCATCTGAGTGTTCCCACTCTGCAACCTGAGTGGGTGTCAGTGCTGTTATCCAGCTTGAAAGGGAAGAACTTAAGTCTTTCTTTCCTATACCAGAAGAAGTCAGGAGATTGTTTTGGACAGCGGTTCCTGAGCAGGCAAAGAGCAGGAGAAGACAGGAATATTATTCATACAGGCAGGATTTAAGGATTAACCCATATCCTTATTATTTCCTTATTGGATAAACTTAGGCTTGTGCTCTTCCCTCATAGTGCTGCTTTTGGCCCTGTTCTCAGAGGTCTCATTCATTTATAGCATGTTCCAATATATGACTGACCAATATATGATTTTACTAGAATAGTCTCTATTTAGGCTTCCAAATTGAATCCTTTCTTTACAAGGACTTTGAGATTACCAATGAAAAGTAGTAGGCTCAACACATGGGAAATTATTCAGGCTGGAATTACAGCTGAGACATGCTGGTCTCAGATTTACCCCAGAAAAATGAAACAACTCTGTTACAAATAGTATTTGTAAACTAAGATCTTTCTTTCTCTGCTCCTAACTTGTCATCTTGGTGGTGTCCTGGCTACACACAACCTTTGACTACAATTTTAATATATGACAAGGTAGATCCAGTTTGGTTGGGTCTAAATCAATGTATTCTCAAAGGTAACCAGCAAGAAATCACTTGCTTTGCCTTGGCAGCTTGTACCAAAGAAAATTATTCCTTCCAGCACAAGGGCACTTACCTGGGGCAAACCAAAACTACAGGACATGTATCTTCCAATGAATTGACATCAGTGTGTGAGTGAAGTTTTTCCCTTTAACACACCGATGATATTAATTATTCTTGTAAACTGTATGTCAGGTTTCATCAGACCTGTCTCCCACCATCAAACAAAAACAGCCTGATGTCAAATTATTGAAGTCTCCCAGCTGGCGGAAATTCCACCTCCCATCTCCAAGTGTTTTTCTTTACCACAAAATAACAAGTAAGTCCCACGTGTTTGCATCGGTCCTGGAAGTGCTGTCTGTAAAAGTCATGTCATAACCTCAATCAATCACTCAGCACTGGCCAACACTTTGGTAGATGATCCAGAAATGCTGCTTTCTGGGATTATACTTCAGGAAATAACACACTGCTGGCTGACAGCAGCAGCAAAATGCTTTATAAGGAGGTTGAATAACCCAGAGTTACCCAATAGTTCCTTTCTGTAGTTTTTGGGGCTGCATCTATTTACAGACCCCTGAGTATGTGCCACAAAGTGCCACATGGAAGTTGGGTGGCAGAGAGAGCACTTGGAGCTGTTTATTGCCATGAATACACCAGTAATTATTTTTCTAGAACTAAAATCCTAAATATAGGCAAGTATTTATTAATTCCTTTCACTTGCTCACGAAAACACATATTAAATTTCCTAGATATGAGCATAATTCACTAATTAATAAATCTGTTATGGAATAACAAAATGCCACTGACCACTTAGACCCGTGGAGTACACAGCCTGCAGATCCTAAGCCTGTCTTTTCTTAGATTGGATATTCAAAATTTATGGATCTGCCAGTCAAGATATAATAAAATGCAAAAACATGCTTGTAAAAAGAAATGTGATATTTACTGTTCAGCCATGTAATATCTTCTACTTATACATCTCCCTTGAGGATATCTTGATGTTATTGGAAGAGTAGTTTTCTTAGACGTGCTCCGTTTTCCTCTTTTCTAGTTCTCTTCTTTTATTTGTCATTTTTCTCCTTTTTTTTTTTTTTTAATTTCTTTGTACTCCTTTGGAAAGTGCCAACCCTTATATTGCAATACTAGAAATGAGTAGCATTTGACACATAATAGTAGGTTTATTTTAATTGATTTGTGACATAAGGCTGAAGAGCAGTTTAGGGTGAGTGTGTTTAAGACCATTGAGGCTTTAGACTTCAGCTATTTGTGCCAGAGCCAATCTGAACACAGACTTCGTGGACATCCACCACCTCTAAATCAACATAAATAAAGTCAGAATTGGGACCTTTCAGTCTTTCCCTGCTGACTTTAGCCAGTAGGGTTCTGACTCTGTTTTGTAGCAAACTTTGGGAATTACAGAGCAATTGCCTGCAGGTAACTGGCTTAAAGAAGAGGTCAAGTGGTCATATCCAAGCTAGAGCAGAGCTCTGAATTTAAAAGCCTCACAGCTTGTCTCTGTTATCCCGATGTGCTGCGTGTACAGGAGCCATGAGGTCTCTGGTGTTACTTCTGTCTGTGCCCATGAGTCTGTCTGGGCCTGCACTTTGCATTCCAATGTGGTGCTGAAGGGATGGCAGCTTAAGGTCTTTGAGGAGGCAACAGCGTGTGTTTTGTAATAGTCAGTAAAACCAAATGTCATTTGATGATGCCTGCTGGTGAAAGAATAGAGAACACACCCTGCTACACCTTGTAACTTCAGGTCTCCTTGCTTTTATCACTCTCCTTGCTTTTATGACGTGTGGTGGAAAAAAATATCTCTTGTGAATGGAAGTCTGGCTTTCACTGAGAGGGTTTGTAATTGTAGAGGAGCAGCAGAGGCCCCTCTGCTGCACATAAAAGGTGTTGCCTATGTGGTCAGGCAGCTGGGGAACAGGAAGGGGCTGCCTTCCCATGAAACCAGTCTCCATAACCATTTATATGATAGTTTGGGGAAATCCCTGTGATGGGCCAAGGAAGACGCAGCGGATCCACTCTGTCTTGGAGCTCCAGTGCTCAATGCAATAACTCTGGAGGAGATGTAACTGCTCCTCCAGCATCCACAGAGGGCTACACCGTATGCCAGAATCATTTCATGAATTCCTCTCTTCTCATTGCCTTAAGCACAATTACAAATACATTATGCAGTGTGAATTGTCACCCTTTTTTAGCATTCAGTGGTGCTATGAAACACCATCCTTTCCCCTTGGTGTACTGGGTTGAGATTAGTGCATTCCCCAAATACCCTGCTGCCTGTGCCATCCCACTGTGACCCACGGAGGGGACACCACAACCAAATGCTTCCCCTGACGGGGTTTAGTCGATCACATCCTCAATATCTCCCGCCCTCAGCTTTCACAGAGGTCAGGAATCCAAGTGTGCTGCTGATCCCTGGGCAGCACACAGCGAGCTGCCGCCAGGAGAGCTCTTGATTTTCAGCCGGGGGAACAGTGGGATGTACAAAACAAACCCAAGTCAGATCCATTTGTCCACTGGAACAGGCACACGCTTCTCCCTCCTCCTGGAGGAGCTCCTGCTGCTCATTAGACTGCCTCCTTTCTGTGTCTTCTGGCAGCAGGCACTGCACAGCACCAGGCGTGTGGAGCTCCAGCGCGGTGCAGAGCACGAGACGCCGCGTTGGCATCTCCTGCGGGAGACGGAACTCGACAGAAATTTAGAAGAAGTTGGGCTTTGGCGTGAGAGGCAGTGATCAATTCTGACAGCGTCCTGCTCTGCTCAATATTCTCTCTGAACTGCCTGCAACCAAATGCCAGAGCAGAGCGTTCCTCCCCAAGTTCAGGAGGGGAGATGTAAACACAGCCCGTAAAAGACCTGCATGTCTCGAGCTTGTAGGGGTCGTAATTCTTCCCAGCAAAGTTACCTTTCCTGTTTCTATGAATTACTCTTACATTCTTGTAAGAGATACGGTTTGAGGTATTTATGGTGCATTCAATTCTGCTATCATTGATTTACTGGACTAAACCTGCTCCAGGATATGATGTAAAGCCCCTAATTCCAAAAAACTCTTACATCTCAGCGAGAACAGCATTTTCTGCCCTGTTGCCCTCAAGCAGATGACCAACGGAGATAAACAGAGGGCACTCCACTCTCGGTTGCAATGTGCTTGGTGATGTGAAGGAATCAATCAGACAAAAGCAGATTATTAGAGTGTCTGAGAGAGATCAAACATTGCTGGCATCTTCACCCACACACGGTTGATTTACAGGCAAGCTGATAAAGTGCTGCAGCTCACTGTCAGAAGTACATGACAGCTCCTCTAGCTCTATGGATAAATTATTGCTGAAGCCCATGATAACATTTCTCCACCTAGCAACCAAACATAACAGGATGTGGCTTTTAGTACTCAGAGCCAGAATGATACAAAGAGAAAACACAGAAACTCCTCAAGCAGTGAGGCAGCACACAAAAAGCGAGGCATGAATAGATTTTCACACGCACACGTGAGCTGTGTGTGTGTGTCTGTGTCGGCTCTGAGGGCGTAAAATTGATTCTGTGATAGAGGATTGGGAAACACACGTGTCAAAATGCACATGACTGGGGCAGGCAATGGTTGCAGGAGCAGGAGGGTAGTGGTTTTAATCATGCAAGTGTGCAAAGTGAACCTGGGGGCTGTGGGAAGAGCCCATGGGTGGGTGGATGGGGCTGCGCAGGTCACCCCGAACACCCACGGCAGCCCTACACACCCAAGGTGAGGCTGCACGAGCAGCAAGGAACATCCATGGAAAATATTAGGTGTTCCCTTTGGCTTGGAGAAGTGCCAGCAATATGAAACCAGCAAATGAGCCAGGCTTTAAATAACCCCATCCTGCTTTAAAAAGAGGCAAATCAAAATAATGCAGTTATCTGGAAGACAGTGCTAAAGGAAGGTGCCATTCGGATATTCTCTTTATTTTTATCTGGTGTCTTATAAAATAATAACTGATATAATCTGCTAAATATTGCATCATGGCTATTAGACATTGGGACTGTGCTCAAAAATTAAGTTGGGTTAATTAGAGCATGTACTCTGTGCCTATAAAAGACTATAAAAGACTAAATCAGGCTCTGTCTCAGGAGCCAGACGTGAGTGCTTTTCAAAAACTGAGAATGTGACCCTGACAACTTAAAATTTAAAGTACATTGAAAGTACTCACAGGTTAGAGGTTCTGCTGCCTCAGATGCCTTTAACAAATTCTCTGGCTTTGAAATACACTTCCTTATTTAAAAATTATTTTCTTCTCTTTGTTGCTCTATCAGAAGTCATCCCACAGAAGAGTAGGGAAATGAATATGGAAATAACTGTATGAAAGGAATTATGGAACCTGTTTATCTGCACTGTTCTGCCAAATGAACAATCAGAAAATGGGATTTTTTTTTTCTCCCTGTGGCTTTTTCAGTTACAAGAATTTAGAAAAGGTGAGAGGTAAGTGAGACATTCTGAGATGTAAAAGATGTAATCTGATTATATCCCTGAAGTAATTCTTTATATTATTTGCCAGTTTGTCATATTAAGGACTCGGTATTGTTTTTATTAAGGACTCAGGACTGTTCATCTGCAAATTGAGATCTAAGCCCAGTTTGCATTTCTGTGTTTCTGTTGTGTTTCTTTAGTGGCTGCTGTGATTGAATAGTGGCCCCAGCTCCTGAGCTGCCTTAATTAACCATTTGCTCTTGTTAATACCTGCACAACTGCGTTATCTGCACCTGAATGGGAGGACAGACCTGACCGGAATGTTTTCCTTACTAATAAGCATGTTCCTGGCTGGATGGCTCCAAGTACATCTTCCCTTTCTGCCCACTGGGTGCAAGGGTGGATTCTGTGACTGTTTATCATGTTCTAAAATCTCCATCTAATTTTACCATAGGCTCTGCAGCCTTTCAAACACCTCACAGGTCAGGCTCTGCAGGACCTCACGGGGAGGATTTACCAGTGCAACCCTTGTAAAAGCCAACAGAAATCGTGTGGCTTAATCCTCATGTGCTGCCTTGAAAAATTACCCATAAATATTTCACCATTATGTTTTATTATTGCAGTCAAATTTGTTTTATGTACTTATTATTTAAGGGATAATAGGGCAGGTGTCCCATTTTATGAGGCAATAATCTGGTTCACGTTGGCTCCATAGTTTATCCCTACCAGTGAGCTGCATTATCGCCAAGGGACGTGGGGAGCTTGTCTTATTATAGTAATAATAATAATAACACCTCCTATTTCTACAGCACCTTTCCTCTAGAATGATCCTAGAGTATTTTATAAATCCTGTTTGATTTTTGACAACTGGGGTCATCTCAAGGATTATTTCAATAATGCCAGCTCTGGAGTCAAGATAGAAACCAGATTTTAGACCATCCAGAAACTCTCTCCTGAATCTCTGAAAATGTTTGCAGTTTATGTCTCTCTTACTCCAAGAGCTGGGTCTACACGTGCAGGGAATGAGGCTCCAAACATTGATGGATGTCCTTGGCTGTGGCACCATGAGTTCTGGAAGTGGAATGTGATGCCCTTCAATTCAGTTTTTTTGTGAAAGTGTCTCTATAAGATACACCAGAAGCAGCTCTCTGGGGAGGGTGGGGAGAGCTGTGCTGCAGGCACAGACAGCCCTCACAGTCACTGGAAGGTTCACTGGAAACCAGATCAAAGGGGAGTGATTCCCACCCCTTCCTTAGGTAATGCTGCTTTTCCAGGTGATTTGGATTATGCATCCTCAGCATGGCCATGGTGACAGTTGATGGTAGTGCCCTTTTTGGTACATGCAAATGCAGCTGAGAAAAGAAACCATTCTAATTCCTCTGTGCAGACTTACTTGTGCCCTAGTTTGGTTTGTACTGGTGTATTAGCAATATTCAAGTGAATAGAGTGTATTAACTAAACTCAAGCTTGGCCCAGGCTGCTGTTATTTCTCCTGAATAGCAGTGACTGGGTATAAAACTGAGTTGCCTTCAAAGCAAGCATCAATGTGAGCCCACTCCCAGCTCCTTTGGATGAGCCTGTGCCACAGGGAGTCTTGGATAGAGTCTGGATGATGTTACCAGCTGTGTTTGCCTTGCGTGCTCAGCCTTCAGCTGACGTGAGCAAGTATTGCAAGGCCATGGATGACTTCTGAGCTTGTGATTCCAGCATTTCCTCTCTCAGCCCAGCCTGCCCCAGGGAAAACAGTTGCCAAACTGAGATTAAGCTTGCATTTTATCAAAAGTAAAAAGAGGGTTTACCTGCAAACATTGCTGGTTTTTTGCTTTTTCTGCCGCTTCTCTCTTTAACGTTTGTTCTTCCTTTTGTTCCTTTCCTTCAGCTGTGAACCCAGAAAGGCAAAAAAATTTCCATGTTTTGCTGTAATATGAGTATCTATTAATTTCCAGTAATAGAAGTGGTTTATTTCTACTTGAAAGCTGAAGCCAACTCTGATGAAGTTACATATTCTTTGACTAAGTAAGATATATAAGGCTGAGGCTGCTCTCTTAACATCCTAGAGCCACAAGGGCTTTAGCTACTCAGAGGCAGTGTTACTCATTCCTCCCTTATCCACCATCCCAGGCTGACCTAAAAAACTTTCCCAGCTAATGCCTCACTGAAATTACCAGATTTCCACATTAAGTCAGAATTTTACAATTTGAATTTTCCCCACGGGGAAAAAAATACCTTTAAAAGCAGAGTTTCGCTTACTTGCATCCTACATGATTCAGCATTCTCTGAATATACCATTTTATTTTGTGTTGGAGGGAAAGGGATCAATTTCTGCCATCTTTATAGAGAATTAGTTGATCAACCAGATATTTAAAGTGTAAGTGCATAAGTCTGCTAGTAGCTGCTTAAAAGGATTTTTATTAGTCCATACCTGTGTTTCTGAGCACCTAAACACCTCGAAATGTTTCATCTCATTACACTTCAGCATTGTAGGGAAGGGATAATGCTTTCATTAGATCTATCACCCATTCACAAAATATGGCTCTGTGCAACATTTACATCAGGAAAACAAATCATACTGGGCCTCAACTTTCCCCCATTAGTAACTGAATGGATGTCTTGCCTCACCCAGGCAACAGGACATGTCAAAAGTTCATTGGATTTACAGATGACAAATCACCAGCCGTCTCTCAAGCTTTGTACAAATTATCAAATGTTATTTTATGGCACCCAGTGAACTGACTGGGCTGTGATTCAGGCATGTGCTGAAGCACCTTGTTGACTTCAGCATCTAAATATCTAAAATGAGTGTTTGGAATGAGAAAAAGATGTGACTTCTCCTTCTTCTCTGGGCTAATGTGTAGGTTAGTCCCTCATCTCATACCTCAAGGAGAATCAAAGTTTGTCCTGTGGTTCAGCAGATCAGCACCAGGTATTTTGAGTATCTGCATCTAAATTTCCTCTTTTCATTTGTTTGGGTTTGTTGGTGGGTTTGTTTTTTTTTTACTTGCTTATTACAAAATGTCAGGTTTTAATAACTTCCAGAAAGTTGATATTGCAAGAAAAATAAAAAAGTTTCACTACCTCATTATATTAAAATGTTAACATTTCTAATACTTCCTAATGACACCACTATAAACTAAAGATTGGAATGAAAAGTTCTGTGACAGAAGTGGAGCCTGGAGACAGTTAATGTGAATGTGTTTCTGGGGTAGCTCAGGGTTTGCTTTGGGGATGTATAGAAGATTATAGAAAATTGGTTCAATTACACCCTCAATTACAATGTGTAAAGTCATTGTACCCTGCAACTGATGGCAGAGCTGGGACCAGGCGGTGCATGTTGAGGAATAGGATGCAGATTTTATGTTGATTTCAGATTTTCTGCTTGTGTATCACGTTCTGTGTTACTGCCTCTTATTTATGCAAGACAGTTTTCCTTTGTCATTTGGTTGTTATTTTTTTAAATAATACCCCAGATAGAGCCTGGAGGGTACATCCCACAACCCCCCCCCCCTACAATTTTTTTATGAACTGGTGAAAGTCCCATTCCTAAAGGAAACAATGGTGGTTTTTTCATGCCATGTCCAAGTCCAGATGTTCAAACTCAGTTGAAACCACTATGCACAGAAACAGTTTTTTTTGAGGATGTGGATATTAGGACTTAGCTGTGTGATGCTTGTGTGATCAGCAGTGCAATTCTATATTCATGAGAGGGTAAAATATGAAGTATAGTGTAAAGTAGCTGTTGCATTCGGCTTTATCTTGAAACAGTAATTGAATAGCTGCTAAGTGCTGAATCCTGAAGGGAAAAAAAAACACCCTGTATGGTTCTTTGGCACTCTTTTGTGCTGCAAGAGTTCATCCATCCAGCCTGATTTATGAAATGCCTTCATATTTTTGGCCCTCCAAAATTCGACCAGATACGTTTCAGACGCAATGTCTTTATTATCTCGTGCTTTATCTGCGGAGAGGAGGAGAGCACTGAATTTCCATGAATTCTCATTGTTGTTATCTCTCTGAACACGCAGCCCAGACAAAGAACCCTTGGAATGCAAAGCAAGAGAAGTGCTAACCCTCGGCTGCAGCTCAGGGCTGAACTCTCACAGGCACCAAAACCCTCCTCACATCTCAGCACGTGCGGCAGCTCCGGCTGCTCAAATACAATCGGAGGAGGCACAGCCCAGCCCCAGCACCACGGGGAGGTCTCAGTGGCCTGTTGAAGGTGCAGTTCGTCACATTATTGAGGGCATCTGTGATCTGGTCAGCTCCCTGACTCCCACTGAAATAAGAGCTGCGTAGGTTCAGTTCCTTTTGGGCAACTTGCACCTCCTGAAGGTGCCCGACCTCCAACAGAGGGGCCACGTGCTCGGGCTGACAGCCCACAGCAAATACATTGGGATTTTGCTCTTAGTATTTGAGCTGCTTCAGCACCAGCTCAGACACCACAGAATCACAGAGTCACTATGGTTGGAAAAGGCCTCCAAGAACATCGAGTCCAAGCTATGACCCATCCCCACCTTGTCACCCAGAGCAGAGTTCTCAGTGCCACGTCCTTGACACTCCACTGTTCTGCTCTCCTGGATGTAGACAAAACTAGAACGTGGTGCTTTCCCACCAGGATCTCTGGAGGGAAACACTCTGTTGACTGCAATATTTCACAGGAAATTCAAACAGCAATAGCCCTGGCAAAAAATACTGACAGCAAACAAAAGCTCCCTGTAGTCACAGAGGGTCTCACGGAGCTGAGGGTATATCCATGGCCTTCCAAAGCCCTGAATGCTGAGAGAATTGTGGGATTTGGCTCAGCTGGGCTGCCTCTTTCCTGCACCAAAATTTCAATGCAAACATAAAATGAGAATTTCTTTCTTCAAACATATTTAATTGCTTTCAAGTTTTGGCACTTCTGTTACTATTGGATTTCCAGGGCGTCCCATGGTAATGATTAGAACTAAGCAAATACCTCAAAATATTTTCCATGAAAACTCCCTTGAATAAAACATTGAATAGCCTTCAGCTGTGTTCACACCCCTTTCATATTTGCTTTCTCTGAATATTCCAGTGACTGATTTATGGGCAGAAATGTTAACTGAAACAGCAATTTTTAAGGGAATGTTGCATAACATTTATGGAAAGCAGATTTTAAATATGGATATAGTATCTCCATGCAGTCTAATTGGAGCAAAAATAACAGCAGGTGATTTGAGTCCACTCAGTCTCAGTAACCCATCTCAGTGTCCGAAAGTGCAGAGACCACTAACAAAAGGAGTCTCTGTCCACCATAAGGACCAAAAACTAGCATCAGATACAGGCAGAGCTTAGGAGATTTGAGTTTTGAAGAAGTACCTGAGCAGTCAACATGTCCAGCTCCTGTTGACAAAAATACCTTTGTAAATCTGGCCATAACTCAAAATAAATGTTGGGTATTGAACACATTTGAAAAATGTGAAAGTAATTCAAAGTTAATTGTGAGCAGCAGAAAAGACTCAGCTCATTGACTAAGTTGTTTACTATGAGTAAGTTGATTGGCCTTACTAATGATACAGGAGTCTTGGCTGCTTCTTGAAGATGTCATTGTCAAAGAGCAAATATTTGCATATTGCTCTTCAACATCATTAGTTTTGTTTTGGGAGGTGAGTCATTAAGACCAAGGTTTAAAAAAAAGTGTACAAATATTGCATGCCTAATTTGCATCCGTGACTAATCTGTGCATAAATCAGGTGAGACTGCACAGAGCTGACCCATCCTGGCATCCTTGGACGTGCAAGGATGCACACAGGCCACCTACATTATCAGCTGGATTTAAAGAATAAATAGATAATTTGAAAAAGCTGAGCACAGCTTTAAAATATGGTCTCAAACCTCAATTTTTGCATATGTAGCTCTTCTCCACTCTGTAGCATGTTCCAGGGAGAGAGAGCTGTGCTGGTACAGGGAACCTTCGACAGATCTGCATTATTCCCCTCAGAGTGCAAAAATATCTTCATGCAATATCTGAAAAAACCTCATTTAAATGCTCTGTGAATACAGCCCTTCCCAAAGGCCACGATGTATTCATGTATTTTGGATGATCTTCAGCTAGAAAAGCGTGCAGCTAATGCACCCATCTTACCACGTAAAAGATTTAAACAAAAACACCAGGAAAAAAAAAAAAAAAAAAAAAGAGAAAAGCTGAAAGGCAGCCCACAGCCTCTAACCCAGATTCATGCTTTTAAATAAAGATGGTCTGAGGATGTTCCTGTTACCCAATTCCAACCACAGCTACAGTTTGTTCTTTAAAAATGAAGAGCCAGAGTATTTTCGTAGGGACACTTACACTGAATTGTACCTTTTTCACCATTCTGGGAAAATGCCTTTAAAATACTCAAATCAAACAGCAATTTCAAGGCTGGAGAGTGAGATATTTTCTTTTTCTGTGGGAATGGAAGGATTTCAGGGATAAAAATTATGAGCAGATATTAGAGGTGCTTTATCCAAGAGTCAGTAGCATTCAGGCTACTAAAGTTACTCCAACACCAGGTCTTAGGCAGGATGAATAAATTAACACACTTTAGTTTCTTTTTCTTCCCTAAAAAACAATTTACTTACCCTACTGCCATCACATGCTAAATTAAGCCATGTCTTTCTTTTATTAATAAGACAGCTCGTTTCTGAGCTCCTTAAACTTTTCTAAATTTTCTTACCACAAACACTGCTCATTTTGTTTTTTATCCAGAGACTGATAACAGGGTTTCTATAAAAATGAACATTCATGATCAAAGAGCAACTCTGTATCATAAACAAATTACAACAACTGGGCATGCTTTGAAATAGCTTAACCTAATTAAGCTCAAACACTTTTGCAAAAGCTTTAAAAAAATGGCTGTAATTGGAGCTCCGTTCAGGTTCAGCTGACTTCATATTTTTAGTTTGTTTGGCTTTTTTTTTCCTTTTTAGAGCTTTGCATAAACAAAACATTTTGACAGTGTTGCCTTCCTGGGAAAAAAAAAAATGTTGGTGGTGCTGAAAATTCAAATTTCCAAATGAAATGCAGTTTTAATTGCTCATTTTTGCAGCTCTTGTGGTTCCTGTGAAATGTGCCAAATGCAAACCCAAGTGGCACGTGGCTGTTCCACACCTGTGTGACCCTCCTGTGCCACAGGTTAAGGGGGATGGGTTGATGCCCATCACATGCTGGACCACCAGGCAGTCTGGGTGTGGATCAGAAATGCTAATCTTGTATTTATTTTCCTGTACAAAATCAGCTACAAAGTAGGAGTTTGGGTTTGAGGGCTAAATTGGATCCCTGTGGCATCTTCTTGTGTGTCAAGAACGTTCACACCACGGGGTGTCTTCCTCCTTTTCATGGCATTGGTTCCTTGTTGGTTCCTTATGGCAAAGTAACATTTAAGCTGAAATTATCAGACACTCAGATTTCTGTATCTTATTTATGATCTCAATCTCTACCTCCACTTTAAAGGTTTAATGTAAAACTTTTCTCAAGTATTTATTGGTGATAAACAACCAAGTTACAAGGATGGATCACCTCCTTCAATCTGATACAAGGATAATTTGCAATAATAATTTGCAATAATAATAATAATACACCTGAATTCTTTGCTTACTCAAGTCAGTGTTTTAAAGGTACAGAAACAACTGTGCGTGGTAAAATGACCCCCAAAATATCTCTTTATTGAAACATCAATTTTCTTAAAATTAGAAAGAATAAATCCTTTGTAATCTATATAGAATTGTGTACTTCCCTCATCACCATAAAACCTGAATGCTTTGGTTATTACCTGTCATGTGTTATCTGGCCTTTTCTTCTGTAGTGAATTACTTCCTCTTTTTCAGAAGATTTTAATTGTATTGATTTTTTATTTCATCATGAAAACAATTTGCTGTTTGCCCAGCTGTGGAATTTCCATAAGGAGGTAGTGATTTTCTGAATGCTCTAATGTATACTTATCAGGAATATTTGTGGAAAAGGAATTTCAAATTCATTCTTATCTGCTCCAGGAATTTCTGCTCAGCTGTTAGCACTAAATTTTGCTCTTTGCATATCTATGCTTGTAAAAGTTTACTAATGATCACTGGAGGCCTTAATTGAAACAAATTTATGTATATAGTTCAACAAATATTTTTGTGCTCTAATACTTGAATTTTTTTAAATATTTTTCATTTCTTTTCCATTTCTTGAGAAGCAAATTTTCTGTCAAATTTATTTTCATAATTGAGAAGCATTAGAAGTGCTAAGCCAAATTACCTGTAATTATATAACCTTCTGATTCTGACTGTGTTTAACAGATTAAATGTTCTGTCTTTACAACTTTCAAGGTTAAGTGCTCATAATGGGACATGCTGGTGAGTAGGTCATATAATGCCCAGCAAGTGGTGCTCAGCAAACCAAATGGAAGATAGTTATTAAAATCCATAACATGCAACTTTAATCTAACGCTCAAATTATAAGGGAACCACTTGGAAAGAGCTAAAGGCTATTTGCAGGTTCAATATATTCACTTGGCTCTCAACAGTGATCAAAGTTTGGAACTTCCCATGCCTTGGACTGATGTAAGAGCTAATTTGGAGGAGCTGCACAAAATGCTGTTATATCCCCAAGCTACAGAGGTTTCTAATTGGAGTTTTACACCTGTGAAGGAGGGAGCAGCCACGTGCACTGCCCAGCTCTCCACAGGGTTACACCAGCACGTCGGGAAGGGTTAAAAGTCAGGGAAATTAATCTGAGCACCAAGACAAATTACACCTCTATTTTTTACAGAAAGTTTTCTAACTGAAGTGGTTCTGTTTTAATTGGGGACTATTACTTTAAATGAGACCCAAGATTGAGAGTCTTTTTTGCAGGGATATTTCAGTCACTGTCAAGACCTCCCAATAAGCTCATTCCTGCCTCTGTTCCATATATTATTATTTTTTCACCTCGAATTTTCTTGAATTTACTGATATCTTCTTTCCCTAATCTACCCCAAATACCAAGTCTATAAAGCAAAGTCCAAAACCTATCTAGCCTTGGGGTGGCACATTAAAAAAGAGGGTGGTTTTCTTTTTTTTTTTTTATTTCCCAAAAAGGCCACTTTTGAACGTGTAACTCTCACACTGAAACAACTCCAGTGAGAGCCCTCGATCAAAACAACCACCCCACCTTTGCATTGCTGTTTTTCCTCAGTGGCTCCTTGAAATGACCTTGGCTTAATTACCTGCATCTCAATGAGTGAATCTACATAGCAAGTGAAGGTTAATTAATGAAGGATCATTTCTTACTTTAAACCCATCAGGCAGTGGCTGACAAGCAAGTCTGGCCCGTGCAGTGCTATCCTATATCTCATTAGAAATGGCCAGATTGATGTGCAAGCTCTGCTCTAGAAAAAGGAACAGGACAGTTTGTTAATGAAGAGAAGTGATGGTCTCTCATCACCAGCGTTGCTGAACTTCAGCTTTTCCCACCAGCTCCTTAATTTCCAAAGAGTTTAATTTGCGCCTTTTAAACTTATCAAACTTCCAAGTTTTCCACCCAAAAGTTACTGTAGTTTTTTCTACCTGGCTAGAACTGGTAAAGCAATTCGATCCTCTCTCATGTATTTGTGTGGCTGTCACGAACCCCACCCAATTTGCACCACTTCAAATCTGGTGGCTACAAGAATTCCTGTTGTTGATCTGTACCTCTGCATCTCCGAGGGATGCCTTGCCCAGGAGTGCATCCCTGTCTTTTAGAGCAGGATGCCCCTCTCTTAGCATTTCTCACACCACTCACAGTCACGGCTGGAATGGGCTTTCCCACTGGAATATGCTTCCTCATACACTCCAGAAAGCTGTTTTCCAAAGGAGAACAGTAATTGTGGAGATGACAGAGAGGTGACACTTGGAGTCACACTGTGACACTGACATTCCCACACGCTGGGTAAAATACCCACAAAGAGCATGAAGACCAAACCAGAACACTTGGAGGAAGACAGTTTCTCAAAGCAGCTGAAACCAAAATTCAGGAGGTTTGCTGAGAGCCCTGAAAGCCCCTCTGTGCCTCTGCTCATGAAGAGACAAACTTACACTGCCCACAATCTTTCCTTTGCAATCGCTTGTGTTGGTGGTGCAAAGAAGTGTGCTTGTGATTTTAGGAAACCCCTTGCAGTTCATTTGTTTTGAAGCCCGTGGTGGAGAATGTATTTTTAAGACCCCAAACAGTGTCCTACATCTGGCTGTGGATTAGTGTCATGATAGGGGGAGTTTGGGCCTGTGTTACTCAGAACTTTTCAGAACGTGAAGTGAGACTCGGTTCACACAGAAAGTCTTTTCAGAGACATTTGCAGACAGATGGATCACACCTGCAGTGATTAATTGCACTCTGAACACATTGGATTGCAAAGAGCAAACCAGACCCTTTTTTTAAGCACAGGACTGTACCTTCCAAAGGTAAAATACACCACTGGAATAAAGAGCAGGAAGATTTCCAGGCACTGCAAACAGAGCAGAGGGATCCAGCTTCACCCACAAAACAATCTTGGGGCATTTGGGGTTTCAAAGCACTGATGCTTTGAGGTCAGAAGGTGTTTTCCCACACCTCCCTTTTTGTTTTAATTAGGAAGTCAGGAGAGATTCATAATTGCCAATTTTCTCATCATCAACAGGTTTTCCAAATACACCAGTGGCCAGAGAGGCAAACACTTGTGATGCTGGTGAGCAAAGAATGTCTCAGGAACAGGTTTGTTTCCTTCCATGTTTTGACTATATTTGATCTTGCAAATGTAAGAGATTTTGGCTGCCTTGCATTGTCTCCTTGCTTTAGGTTCTAATATGCTCTCTGGCATCTTGCTTTTCCTCCACCTTTTTTAAGGTCTTCCCTTCTCAGTCTTATCCACTTTAAGAAATAATAACAAAACAAGTCTAAAATATTTGGCCTTTTCCTATCATTGCTTTTGAAGGTTTCCATGAGTAAAGGTGGGATTGAGCTTAAAGGTAAAAATAACACATTCTAGAAAACAATTCTTTTAATAAGGACTTAAATGGTGATTTGCTCCCACCTTATACGAACTGGAAAATATCTTGTGTGCTTGTACTTCTGTCTGGTCTATAAAATATGGAGGTTTTTCTAGATGCAGAAGTATTAAGAATTGTCTCTGGTTTGGGCATGTGCCAGAATTTAACTCATCCCACTTCTATGTTTTCAAGTACCAGAAAAAAAATTATATAAAAACTTTTCTGTAACTGTGAAACAGAGCTCATTTACCTTTGTAATTTTCTATTAATTTACTACTAGGATTCATTTTGCATTTAATTCAGTCCTCTAATGGCTTAAAACTGTGTCTTTGGTCTTTACACATTTGTGGTCTCAGCCATGTCAAGCTTTTTCATCTACTTTATGTTCATTTATTTTAACTTTTAGTGGTCTTCCAGCCAATTCTTTATTCTTTTTATTACAAGAGCATGAAATTTTATAATGCCCTAGAGCTTTGTTAGTCAGCTGCTACAAGGTTCTTAACCTTAGTTAATTTATTCTTTCACTTTTGACTTTCAGATATGGAGCATGCTTTAATATTTTGGTTTTGAATATGAAAGCAACTTTTATTAAGTAGGTTTATTGCATTAATAGATCCTTATTTCATTTTTACAGCAGTGTTTAGGTATCCTGCTAGACACAGAATGTATAATTTTACATAATTATCCATAATTTTTGTATTATAATTTAAACTGTACTAAATGACAATATTGCTAATATAACAATCATAACATTTTTAGATAATTTTACTAAAGAATCATTGTAAACAAGCATAAGAATGTTCTTTTTCCCTGTAAAACCTGAT
Organism: Chiroxiphia lanceolata; assembly: GCF_009829145.1. Taxonomy (NCBI): domain Eukaryota; kingdom Metazoa; phylum Chordata; class Aves; order Passeriformes; family Pipridae; genus Chiroxiphia; species Chiroxiphia lanceolata. The sequence continues at coordinate 5,717,271 of NC_045653.1, read as the reverse complement.
TTTTTTGGTTGCTTATTACCTTAACAAATCCTAAATAATGGAAGTTTGTTATGTACAGGAAAAAAAAGGGAGAAACTTCTAAAATTATCAGTTGCTTTAATTTTACATGATTATTCTGAACACATCTCATATCCCTATCAATGATGTAATGCTGGCCACTCTTGCAGTTTGTGTAGTCCCCCAGGAATTCATTAAATCCCTACAGCCATGTTATTATCCAAGATTTTCATATTTCTATCTTTCAGAAGTAATTATTATCATCCCCATCCAGAGAGCAAGGCTTGGAAAACTGAATGCTGGTCTCTGATTTGAAAAGGCTGATGAAAAACAAAATATTACAGGGAGGAAAAAACCCCAACCCTGTTCATTTATGGTTTAAATTCCCCTTGTTCTAAAGCTCATATTCAAATTTTATTGGTCTCACTCACATTATCCTTGGACCACTACATAAATATCAAACTCAGATAGAGGAATTCTGATTTTCTTTGGGACCCACAGCTGGACATACTCTGAAATCCACTGAAATAAAGGCCTGGCCCATCCCACACCCTCCCTTGGACACACCTGGGCAGTGCCAGATCAAGTGGAAATGGGAGAAGACCCAGCCTGGAGAGGGGTAGGGATATGAGTTGTTTCCAACAGGCAAAAACAAGGCAGGTGTGAAGTAGAGACAGTTCAGGGTTGGGTATTTTAATTTGCTTTCAAGACCAGATGTACCAAGAGACCAAAACACCAATTCTGAGCAGCACACTGAGAAATCACCAACCCAGAAATAGAAAATCAATAGCAAAGGAAAAAGGAATTCTTGTGAAATCCACTGGCAAGACTTCAAATAACCACAGTTGTCTGCACTATCCCATTTTATACCTTTTGGCTTACAGGAATCTCCATTAAACTGTAATTTTAATAAAAATGCATTTTCCCTTCAGAAGAGGTAAGAGTGCTTGCTGCAGTTCTCATCCTCAGCGTGGTGGAGTTGTTATTCCACCTACATTATTTACTTGTGTGTAAGTATCAAACTCACTCCAATACACTGGAGGTTCTTTTCTGTTCTACAGGGAGTTAACACTTAACATGATTTTATATATGTATATATATATATATATATTATATATATACGAACATTTCTTTGTCAGGTAGAAGCTTTTAGTCATCCTGACATGAGGCTTTCACACAGCAAAAATATTACTAATACTATTTTGCCTCTAAAGTACATTTGTTATCAATATGCACTTAAACTGGTGATCAAGAGTTGGTGGGAGAGACACCTGCTCTGCATTTCTTATCTTTTTAATACCTTAGGGATACATCACTTAATAATTTAGTGCTAAACCATTTAGCATTTTAGCCCATCATCTCTTATATTACACATAGGATTTCAGTAATGTCTGATAAAATTATGTGTTAGCTGCCTTATGTGTGTGTAAAACTTAATAAGTCTTCTTCCCCCCCTCAAGTTTAATAACTGATTTCTTACATTTATGGATGTGAAATTTTATTGCTCATGGATATAGTTTGAACCTAAATCTTCATATCTTATAAATTGATTTTTAGTTTCCTTTTTGACCTTATGAATTTCAATCAGACATTGACCTCTTGTTGCTCATGAATCTGACTGATTTAGTGCCATATAACAATAATACTGTAGAAAAGCATTATCATAAGAGCCCACAGGGTTTGCTGAAACCCATAACTAGATTTTGGAGGCCTCTAGCAATAATAATTCTTGACCCAAGACTATTCTCTAATGCCTTCATCCTTTACTGTTCTGGACTGGCCAATCCTTGTTTTAGTACATTCAAGGAAAGTGGTGGAGACTCCCAGGAGGGTACGAGCTAAAACTGTATGGAGAAGATAATGCTGAATATACTCCCATAAAATGAAGCTTATGAAAGACCAATTCTGTCTGGGATTTGTCACATCTTGAAATGAGAGGGAAAGACTATTTAAAAGGAACCTTTTGTGACAAAAATTAGTATTTATTCAGTGTTTCAGATTTTCAAAAAATATAAATTTAATAGTAATTGTCTTTACTGGAATGTGTTGTTATTCTTCAGTCTATCACTCTGGCTGCAGCCTAAATAGAGGACTTGAATCATTACTGCTTTGTTTGCTTGGCTGTGCTAATTTAATTTACTTTAATTGCTTATATGCTTTGCTTTACTGAATAACTGGGTGTTGATGTTCATTATTCCTTATTAAGAAAGGATCTTAAAGTGAAAACAAAAGTGTGAAGGACATGGGCCTGTGGCATTAGTTTACAAATGCTGCATGGGCTGACTTTGGCCACAAATGTTTACTGAATGACTATTTTTTTCTGTGCATGTACATATATAAGTTTATGGGAGTTTTATTTATTAACTGATTGTAGGGAGTCAAGAAATTCTGATAAAACTCCTTGTGGTAAACAGGGCAGAGGGTAAAGAAACAAGGCATGAGCTATGAGCTGTGAAATGCTCCTGCCAGATTCAGCCCCAATGATACAGGTGTTCAGCAGGACAGGGGCAGACAGATCAAAAGGGCCCTTCTGTGAAAGCCTCCTGCTGTTCCAAGGCCATGGTCACTTTATCAGGGGGTTATTTATGAGGAGCAAACTGACACAGGCCCTGTCTTGGAGGGTTAAAGGATAATAGGTCTTAAGTACCCAGCATCATGTAAAACTTAGGTAAGAGAGACAGACCACTTCGATCAATCTTTTTTGCTTGTTCTTTGTTAGCAAAGTTGCCACAAAGAGAGGCAGAACTTGCAGCTGAACATGAGAGCCTGTGTTGCTCATCACAGAACTGGATGTAGAATTCATGTGGTCTGTGAAAGCCAAGATTGTCTGGGATTGTCACTTTACAGTGGCCTGGGAAGCAAACCTGAAGCCCCAGTTCCTGCAGGAGGTGCTGACCTGGTCACCTCTACATCCTGTCCTGTTCTATCACATGCAACCACGTGCTCACAGAGGTGCTCCTGCATCACACCCAGCACCAGCATTTCGAGTTGGAGGACAAGAGAGAGGGACGATGGTCCTGTACTTCTCATTAAGGATATCATGTCCTTGATGCTTCGCATTTAAAAATTAATTAAAAGTGAAGACCTCTTCATGGCAGTCCAAAAACACACTGGCACAGAGCCACATCCATTCATCTTCCTCCAGAGAACCCTTTGCATACTGATGGCACTGGGTCACTGTGGGCAGGTCTGGCCTGGATCGTGTGACAACGCTCACACCGAGTTCCCAAGGTTTCCAGTGCAGACATAAAGGTTAAAACCTGCATTTCCACAGTGCCACTGGGTCCTCACAGCTTTCTCCACCCATCACTGTCCTTAGATGATGGAGTGTAAATTGGGGCTTGCGTTAGTTTTGAAGAAAATACGCCAAGTATTGCTTAAAGACTAAAAATTAGACTCTATATAACCTAGTGAAATAGGATTTCACATGCTCCTTTTCGTAACTTACTGGGTAATGAGCTTTTACAGTGAGAAGTTTGTGTCTGGTATATTAATATTCAAGGCTTTCCAATTTAAACACAGAATACAATAGGTGAGGAGTCCAAAATAGTAATATATGAGTGGAGCTGTGCAGTATTACTGCTCTGTTTATGATGCTCAAAAGTCAAAACTGTGCCAAGCCATTCTGTTTTCTTATAAACTATGTAAATTATTTATTGACATGTAAAGTTAACAATTCTCTGTGTTTACTCCAGCTTGTTGTGTTATATCTGATATGAATGAGGCTCTTTGGACCTTGCATTTTTATCTGATTTTCTCAATTTTGCTGTTTCAATAACTGGTCTGATTCACCTGCTGCTAAAAACACTTGTCAGGTTGAATTACATACCCTGCACAGATATTGTTGCAATTAGCAATTACAAAATATGACAACAGAAGTGTACAAAGGTTTAGAATCCAAACTTTTAACTGTATGTAATCATGTCCTAATTTGCTTAAACGTGAGCCAAGGAGTTGTGTCCATTTGTACATCCTGTTTATTGATCTGCACGTGCAGACAGTGTAATTGCACATGTAAATTTGGAATCATGTGATATGAAAATAATATGAAATTCCGTGTTTGTCCTCATTCCCAGAGTTTCTGGCTGGTTGGTGGCCAGTCAGAAACACTGGGCCTGGGGGAACTGAACCCATCTGAATTCAGGGCATGTCTTTTCTCAGCTAGAAGATTCCTGCCAATCTGGTTTTTGAAGACGCCGAGTTCATGAATCAGTTCCCTTCTGCAAACGAGGACCTCCAAGGTAAGATCCAACCAATTTTTTTGTGTACAAATTTCCTTCCCTGCTCTTCCACCAGCATTTCCAGGTGTGGCAGATGCCCCCCATCCCATGGCAAAAAAGCACTTGTGACACCATGAATTGTCTTTAGCATGGAGCCAGAACAAATTAAATTTTGATTTAAACCGGTGTAGGGAGGGATGGTTTCCAGAGAGGCCTCCTGGACCCACTGGAGTGTGTAGCTGTGCATGGGTCACACATCAGCAGCATCCAACCATCCCAGATTTTTAGTGGGAAATGGACAGCTGGGAAGATGGGAGACTGTGTGGGAAGAGCTGGTCTGAGTCAAGCAGGGCATAGGATGGGGAAAATCAGTGTATTTGAATGGTGGTCCAAATTATAAGGATATTTTTTCCCCATTAGTATTTGTAGCACACATAGAAATTACCCACAGTGCCATATGGGTTTTTTTAAGAAATAAAAACATATTTATATATATATACATATATATATATATGTGTGTGTGTGTATAAAAAAAATCTTTATATATACATATGTATGTATAAAAATATTTTGTAAAGAAATATATATATATATATAGACAGGGGAGAAAGCCCGGAAACATTTCTTGCCACTGTTCCCATCCAGTGTCTTGATACATCACTAACCAGCGAGTTACTGGACATCAACAGCTATTGCTTCTCTTCTGGCTCTCCAGCAACTTGAATCTATTTTGATTTCTTGGTGTCCTTTCTAGTTGTGCTGGATTACTCATAACTGCAGCGCAGTGGTAGCTGCCAATACAAATTTAGTCTTTTCTGTTTATTCTGTACTGTCCTGTCAAAGCAGATAAGTCTGCTTTGCATTAGAGCTCAAAAATTTAATTGTGGGAAAATGATGAGTCACTCCAGCGAAGGTAAAACCAACGTCTGTGTCAGGGGACGTTCTTTTGATGTACAAAGCAACAAAATGACATCAGGGCCATGAGCCAAACTTGCCAACTCTCACACCAAGGTGTCATTTACATCTCCCTGGGACAAGGAGGCTTTTTGAACCAGCAAGAAGATCGATTTGGGGTCAAGCTGGAAAAAAAGAAAAAGATAATAAAACAGGAAAAGAGAATCTTCCAAGCTTTATTAGCAATTCAAGACACCTACTTGTGAATGTCTAATGAAATTCTCTCAAGTGACTGCTCAGGATAGTTGGAGTATTGTCCCTTCTCATCCCTCTGAGGTTTGGATGATGGGCAATGGAATGACAGGAGTGACCATCTCTAGGAACCAGAAATGCAACCACACTGAGAGGAGCAGAGTCAGACTACAGCTTTCACAGAATCATCAGGGTTGGAAGAGACTTTCATGATCACTGAGTCCAACCATCAACCCAGCACCACCATAGTCACCCCTGAACCACATCCCCAAGGGCCACATCCAGACACCTCTTGAACACTTCCAGAGCAGCGACTGCACCACCTCCCTGAGCAACTTATTCCAGTGCCTGACCACTCTTGAAGGGAAAAAATTTCCTAATCTCTAATCTGAACCTCCTCTGGTGCAATTTAAGGCCACTTCCTCTCATCCTTTCACTTGAGATGTGGCAGAAGAGACTCCACCCTCCCGTCAGGGACTTGGGGAGAGCAATGAGCCTCCTTGAGCCTCCTTTTCTCCAGGCTGAGCCCCCCCAGCTCCCTCAGCTGCTCCTCATAGGACATGTTTTCCAGACCCTTCCCCAGCTTTGTTTTGACAAGGTTTGTTAGAATTGCTCTGCAACCATCTTTGAAGGCTTTTCCTTTCCCTTTTCCAGGATGGAGATCTGGCAGCCTGTAGCTGTTGTTACACATTCCCTGGCACCATTCTCCCTCGCAGAGCTGCTTCTCTGAAATCAAATTCATTTCCAGAGCTACACCAGTCTGAGAACTACATTCAACATACCTCAGGATGGAGAGAATTGGGCCTTTCACGTGTCTGGTGGTGCTGTCTAAAGGAAGGACAGCTTGAAAAATGCAGCCAAACTGTCCTCTGGTGCTCCCTCAGGCATACTTTGAATCTCTCCCAGCTTAAGGTTGCCATGGGCCCTTCCCTGATGGCTGGAACTGTGGCTGTGAAGATCCAGTTTGTTTTGAGGGCTCTATCAAATATGCATATCTGAGCTTCACTCTGCATTTGAGGCTGTTGGAGACCTTTTCAAGGACAAACATAGCAAGTCACATGAAGACTAAATTAAGTGTCTGCAGGATTTCCTTGTGATATGATAAATTTTCAGCAGAACAAAGCAGAAATTGAGTAGAAATGCATAAGGAAATCCCAGGAAGGATTGATAGAAATGAATTCAAAACCTTTTCTTCAGCATAATTTGGACAAGACATAATAGAGTTCACAGTTTACAAGTGAGAAGCAAAAAGCAAGAAGTGTATAACTAGTAGAACAGCTCAGTTAATTTACATTTCCGGCTACATCTTTATGGTGAAACTCAGTTAATGATGCTCAGAAGAATCTGGACAACACTGATGCTCTACTTATACTTCTTATTAAGGGTAAAATTCACCCTATTGAAGAGGACAAGCTTAAGATCTATGCACCCACTTAGTACCACTTATCCCAATTTTCCCTTAACAAGGCCGTAAGTAGTGTATACATCTGGATTGTCCTTCTGCACTAAAGTGAATTTGCTCCCTAGTAAATTAGATTGGGCTGATGTGTGCTTAAAAGGAAGAAAATCTTTGCTTTCATTAGGGGCTGTTCTGGGAAATTGCTGCTTGACTTATAACTTGAACCAAAAAATTTCAGTTCTTCCAAACTTCTTTGGGATGTGGGATATTTACACCATTTTCCATCTGATCAAACAGCAAAGCTGAAGCAATGGAGCCCATCAATCATGAAGGGGAATATAAAGTTTTTGAGGCAGCTGCTCATTCCTTTGCTATTCAGATCCTTCCTGGGGATGGATTTTTTAATATACATTTATCTTGATGTTTGAGTAAAATTGGTACAGAGTGGGTTGAGTAGCATCATGAGACCACAAGCATATCCCTGGGCAGAAAACACAGAATGGTGGAGTGTAGTTATATATTTAACTTCCATCTAAGTGAGATAAACATAAACACGAGAATTTTGCAAGCCAAGAAGTCATGACAAAGTTTAATGAAATGGAAGCTCTTGTGTGAATGCAGCCCTGTGTATCTTTTCCACACTCAGTTTGGCACTGATGATAGGTCAGACTCACCTGCCTGTGCATCCACCTTGTTCCAGGCACAATTCCTGTAGCTGTACCAACACACATTCACCCTCTCCCAGACACAACTATGCAGGGCCCTCTAGCTTTAGCCTTTAAAATAGGCAGCTGGTTGTAACACACTTTGGGGCACACAGGATACCTTCCTGTGGCCTCAAAAGCATGTTTTTATTTGCAGGAACACAGGCTTTGCCAGATATTCCAGTCACAGTTAATGAAGTCCTTAATGAACTGACAGGCCTGTTTCTTATCTCACTTATGCCAGATTTAAACCTATGTAACTCCATTAACTTGTTGAGTTGATCCTAATTTTACATAAGTGTAAAAAAGATGAAAACCAGACGTTTTATATTCTCATTATCTAAAAGAATACAAAGTATGAAGTTCTTAAAAATCTTCTTTCTGTCTTCTATCAGTTACAAAGGGATTTAAGTGCTCCTCCACCTTTGACCCTCCCCACTTTCCCTACATACCAATTTCTGCAGCTACTTACTCTGTTTTCCAAGTTAGTCTGATGATGCAAGTTTTGATCTCACTGTGGTTTTGTAACTCCTGAAATGAGTTTTGTAAACTTTATTCCTATTGAGCACATTCCTTCTCGCATGAATCAAACTCTGCATTCCTCCTTCCCACGGAGCCCCCTCGAACAGTGCAGCCTCCTCCAGAACATTCATAGCTTTCTCTAATATAAAGAAATTACCAGCACAGAAACCAGTCATACAACGTGAGTGTGAAATTGTGGAGCTGAAGGCAAAACCATTTTCCTACTCACAGTTTAACTTTGGTCATGTTTAATCTGTTGTTTTCAGCTGATTATGCTGAACCTTCTCTGTCTCCAGTAGTTTACTTTCCATGTGAACTCTGAATCGAAAGATCAGTTTTAGGAGACATACTCTGAGTACACAGAGAAAATGATTTCAGGAGTTTTGTTTAACTTTTATTGTGTTTTGCTATTGCCTTGATACAATTTACAGTAATGTGTTGCACTGGTCTGTCTCCACAGCCAAGTTCAAACACCAGTGTGAATCTGACCTTCAAGAAATTCAAGGCAGTGATTCTTGTGAGAAGCTCATGCAGCAGGTCCTTTTGCCAGCTGACTCCAAGCACACACAGGACTGAATGACAGCAGTGGGCAGCAATACCCCAGCGAGACATCTGAAATCCTGAAAGCATGAATCTGAGCTGACCTACACCCTGTTAGCACTGGAGTAATGCCTCTGACTTTGATGGAGTCACTCATAATTTACAGCTCTGTGAGATCAAATATATAGCCCAGAGTACAGAAATGTTAACATGGATAGTCTCCATCAGAGGAGAGATGTTTATTCTAATGGTACCTCCCGTCAGTCAAGTCATAGACTGGATGTCACTTATGAGGACAATGGGTCACCCTCTTTCCTCTATTCTGAATATGATTAAACATATAAAAATGGAATTTAGAATGGAAGAAATGAACTATTAAGAAAATAAATAAGAGGACTGAAAAGAGAAATCAGAAAGGAGAATGAAAGGCAAGTGCCTGAAACAGCCCCAAACCAATGACCTCCAGCTCAGCAGAGGCTGAGGTGGTGTCTGAGCGGCTGGAAATGAACCACATCACTCAGCTGGGTTACAGGAGTCATTTCTTATTCCATTCTCCCAAGGCTTATGCAAAGCTCCTCCAGGAGGTGCCAAGTTTCTGCCAAGGGAGGCAGGGAGAGCTCCAGGATCCCTCTGCAGCCAAGGCCAACATGGGATGAGGGCAATCCCCCTCCAGGAACTGCATCTGGTGACATCAAAGCCAGTAAGTGAGAGCAGAGCAATGGCCATCCAGTAAAGTCATGTCAGATATGACTAAATAAACATCATTCAGGGACTGAGCTGAAAGAAAAACGAAGCAATTTCAGGAGGTGAAATGCTGACTAGGTGATTATTTCTCCTTTGTGTAGTCCTGCAATGTGCCTGACCCTTTGTACTTCTCACAGCAGTGACCAAAGGTGAAAATGAAGGTTAATATTCCTTTTGTGCTGGATCATGCATAAAAACAAATGACTTTTTTTTTTCTGGAAAAGAAAAGAGGACCCAGGTCCACTGCTCATAAGGGAGGAGAATGTTCTGTACCCTATTTGCAGGCCTAGATGTGCTGAGAGCTCACATCAGTTTAGAGATACAAGAATTCTGCTCTCTGTCATAACCTTATGATGCCAAAAGAACCTCCAGCTTCAAGTGACTGCTAACAGGATGGGGTTTGGCCCTGAATTCCAAAGTGAGATGACTCTGTTCAAGGACCACCTATTCAGAGATGCTCTTGGAGCCCTGCAAATGTTCCTGCAATCTGAGGGCACTTACTGTGAGCACCACTGAAACACAGTCCTGCATCTCACACACTGGAATTTTTAAAACTGAAGACACCTGGAAGTTACAGGAGGCTTCCAAAAAGGTAAGCTTTTAAAAAGATGTGCTTTTTAAAGCACAGCAATACCTAAGTATGACAAATACTACAGAAGTGCTAATGCTGTTTGGCAATTTCCTGGAAGGTCTGTGGAGTGGAAGTTCAGTTCATTAACTGCTGCTGCTACCTCCACAAGTCATTTCAGATTGTTTTCCTGAAATAAGACTTGAACCCAGATGGCAGAGGTGAACCTGCCAGCCTGCAACAAGAGAAGATGCAGGTTCAAAAACAATATTTATACTCCCAAATCTCAATCTCTCTCTCTTTCTTAAGCTTATTAAAATTAAAAGCATGACCTGCCACATCACATTACATCAAAACATGATGTAACTTCTTAATTTTAAAAAAAAAGTTTTAATTTATGATGTTGCATTATGCCACAAAAAGCTTTTGTTTTCCCCAGAGAAACCATAAATTTTTTACACTGACTGTTTATCCAGTATCTTTGGCAGACTGAAACACCGAGCGTTGGCAAGAAGCAGATATTTAACAGCTACTGACGAACAGCTTATGAATCACCAGCCTTGAATCCTGGCACACATCTCCCTGCAGGTACCTGTCTGAAATCACCATCCTCACTCCCTCCTCACTGCAGTAACACTGAGGAACAGACTGGTCCTGAACCACTAAACTTTATCTACTTTATCTTTCCGAGCCTTTATATTTTTGGAGGAAAGCACTCTTGCTGTAAAAGTGCCTCTGCAATAACAGTCCAGGAGCAGGGTCCAATATGGATTTCCTACTGATTTTGTGCAGCCCAGGAAAATACTTTTCACTACAACTACGCATGGCATTTACATGTTTTTCATTTACAGATGCAAAAGGCCCTTGCAAAAACTCTTTACAGTTATATATGGGGGGAACTGAAGCATGAGCAACAGAAGATGTCATCAGTAGAGGCAAGAATAAGTCGGTCCAGGTCTGCTCTGCTGGTCCAAGTATCTCCAGATGATGAATTCATAAGGTTGGACTGGATGTGAAATGATATGTTTGTTGGCCTGGGTCTCTCTCAGTCTGATGTGTTTTTTTGGAACTGCTCTGGCTGAAGTGAAGTTCAATAGAACTTGAGAAAAAGGACCTGTTCTTGACCAGAGGAGGGTTTTCAAGCCCTTGGTTTCTAAACAATTGCTTTATAGGGTGCACTGTGTACTGTAAATCTGGAGCACAGGGTATGGTCATATTGGCTTAACTGTCTTACTAAGGCTGGACTTATTTCTCACATAACTGATAAAAGTCATAATGCTGTCAGTCCCTGGTATAGTAGCTGTGCTGAACTTTTACTGCTTCCTAGTTCCATGATCCATAGTGCACATATGGGGTATAAAGCCTCCTTAAAATCACAGCCCCTTAACTAAAAGCTTTTTCTGGGAGACAGTGTGGTTTGAATTATATTGAGGACCCCAAACAGCAATTACTCCTGGGCCACTGCCTTTGAAATAGATCTATTTTAGGTGGATATTCCTCTTTGGAAGGGGTTGTTCTAACCCTATTTATGGGCCTCACTGCTCGTCCCAGATAACCCGCCGGGGGAGTGAAGGCTCCCTGAGCACTTTTGATGTAAACACACAACGCTGATGTTCATCACAGGCAATGTGTGGGGTGGAAAGGGGACAGAGCTTTTTCCCCATTGTCACTTGGGGTGCCCCAGTGAGAACCAAGACACAAGGCTATGACCCATTTTCCATGAGAATCCTGGAAGAATGTCTGTTCTATCTCAGTGTCAACCAGGGGAAAGTTCTAACTTCAAAAACTGTCCATTCCTGGAAACTATTCCTGATTTCATTTCTAGTATTGAGCACCTTTTCCATTGCCCCCTTTTCTTCCAGTGAGGGATTGGTGAATTAACTTGGACTGGGTTTGCATGAGGTCAAATCTTCAGTATGGTTCCATAAATGGTGTGCAAACAACTACACCACCAAAACTGTCAGAGCACTGACTCTGACATGAGCTGGGAGCTGCTTAAAACACATTTGTCAACCCACACCTAAAATATGTTTGCCCCACTATAGCCTAAGAGAGAACACTTGGCCAGTGAGAGGAAATGGAAGAGGTCTCAGGTGAAAATGTTGAATGAAGGTGAGCTAAAAACGTCCAAACTCTCTTCCAGATGTGGAAGGAATTATCTTGGATGAATCTCCTCTTGACTTGACATAGGAGGTTTCAAGTTTTATGGCATCTTACATTATTGTTTAAATTTGTTTCAGGCAAGAAACATACTTTTTAAGGTCAGGAATACAGATTTGTTAGATGCTAAGACACCTGAAAAGCAAGAATACAGATTGTAGGATGAATATTTCACAGAGTAATTATTTAAATATATTCAAGTATGAGCATCTTTGGATCCTAAATTTAGTATTCCTTAAAAACGTAATCTTACAATAAAAACTCACATTGTTTGTAACATCCCAGTTCTCTGCTCGAACCAGTTGTTTTTCAAAAGTTGTGTCTTAGTCGCTTATTTAAAGTGCCCCACTGACATTTTTGCCCCAGACTTTTAATTTTTTGGCATAGCACTTGCACATATGTTGATGATGATGCACATCTGAAGTTCTCAAAACATGAAGGCCCAGTACTGCTGGTGTGTCGTGCAGAGGTAGCTCCCTGATTCCTGCATAGATCCCTGGCCTAGGCTGGGGGTTAAGTGCCTGTCTGGAGCACACAGCAGCAACCCAGAGCCTGCAAGATCCCTTGGCAGCTCCACTCAGGAGCAGTTTGGGCATTGAGAGTTCAGGGGCCAGGAGAAAAATGGTCTTGGAGAGACCTGACTTGAAAGAGATGACAACGACTCAAGTAGTTGGGCAAGTAGTTAAGATTTAGGTAGTTGAGAGGTCTGAGGATGTTGCCGAAGGAGGGGGGTTGTTTACAGCACAGTAAAGAGGAGAAAGGAAGGGATGGGCACATGCCTTTATCTCTACATGTGCCTTGGAAGTTAATAAAACACCAGGAAGCAGTAGAGATGCTGTTGTGAACTCCTGAGCAAATCCTAAACTTGAGGAACCTTGTTGTAGCACAGGTAAGAAATCCATCTGCTCCCCTGAATTATTCATATATCCCATTTTCAGTTAGATTCTCCACATCCACACACCAGGGTGAACTCAAATTTTAGGGTTCAACTACTTTGGGCACCGTAAACAACTGGATCTCTGAGTTTTATATCTGATTATACCTCTCACAGCTCTGAGCTTTATGTCTCATTATAGGGACAAAACAGGCACCTGCAGAAACGTGAGCCTGCCTGCAGCTGGTGACAACAGCACAGCTCAGATTCAGCCACACCTGCCCTATTTAAAACCAGGAGTAAATGGTTATTACATGGAAATAGAGAAGCCACTATTATGCTGTGTAATGATGTCATAGAATGGCACAAAGATCTTTTGTTATTCATGGTATCATCAAGCCTATAAACAGCTTCAATTCTGGATTTAAGTTAGGGCACCTTATTATCAAGTATTGGCCATAATATAATTGTTGATACCCTTCTCCAATCAGCTCTCTTACTGGTTTTTGGACTGTTCTGGCTGAAGATTTAATCTCCTGAGGTACCCTCACTGTTCATCTTCAAATTGGATGTGCAAAGATAATGGGGATGGTGCAAAAGAGCTCAAAAAAATTTCCATACCTTCAGTATTACCTTATATCTTTCCTACCAGTAAACCCACCTAATTTATGAAAATCCAAAAGGGATTGCAGGAGGCATTACACAGATATTCTTACATTTGCCATTGCTAAACATAATTTTGGAGCCAGAGAACGGTCACAAATGCTGTATTTGGACCAAGGTCTAACTGTGGTATCCCCACTTTTCTGGAAGCAGCAGGTCAGAGTCACAGGAGCAATTTGAGGGTGTTAACCAAAGGTTTCAGTCTGGACCCTTGAATTATTTCTCCAGTTTGTTTCCCTGCTATCAAACCCTCCAGTAATCCAAACTAAATCTTCCCTAACAAAAAGGCCCTTTCTCATCAAGACTCAAAGCAGAATGCTTGGAGTCATTTACAATACAAATGTGCAATGAAATACCAGGCTGGGTGATGCTACGAGGAGGGAGAGTGTACAGTGTGCTTTATGTGCTTTTAGCTGTTCTACCCTACACTGCAACATGTGCACCCACTCTTGTAACCTTTACTGCTGTGCAAAGATGATCTGTCATTTCTACTATATATATAAATATATTTATTCCGAGGCAGCTTCGAGTCCTGACTGCCCTCTAGAGAAATTCTGCTGGAAAAGCTCAGACCGGCAGAGTCAGCAAAAAATAATTGCAGCCCTAATCTTAACTCCAGCAGCTGCACACGGTGTCGGTGACAAGATCTGGAGAAACAGAAATGCACTTAAAGGACCCTTTTTCTCTTGCCTCTCCCTGTCAGTGGGAGTGGGGGCCAGACCCAAACACACCAATCCCATTCACTGCCTGGGAAAGCTCAGCAAAACCTGAGTTTCCATTACCTGCGAGCTGAAGCGAAAAAGAAATGGAAACCTTTCTTGTAAGGAAATAAAAGCTGCCTTATATTCACATCACTGGCATGTGAGGCTTTAATTATTTAAGTTGCACACGTGTAACTACGTGGTCTTACCTTGGCCTTCTCACACTTGTAGTTCACATGGAACGTGCCTGAGGATGGTGGATGGAACTGGCTGTGATTCCCTCTCTGGAGACATTCCAAACCCACCTGGACACGTTCCTTAATCACCTGTTCCAGGTGACCCTGCCTTGGCAGGGAGGTTGGGCTGGAAGATCTCCAGAGGTCCCTTCCAACCCCAAATATTCTGGGATTCCGTATCTGGGTGCCAAGACCTGGGCTGGAGCTCATCCTCTGGCAGAGGCTGAAGTCCTCCATGTGCAGGTGAGCTCTTACAGGTATCACTGACCACTGCCATCATCCAGTGCTGCTGCTCTAAGACTATTTTTTAGCAAGATTTATTTGTAAAATATTTAGAATAGAATATTCTAATTACGTAGGACATTTTAATTCTGCAAAATCAAAGTATCAGAAGACACAGCAGAAAGCACGTGTTTTGTAATGCTGTGGGAGTGTTGTTTCATGTGGTTGGGCCATCACAGAGAAAATGGCACGTGAGCCATGAGGGATAGTGCAGCTCAGCCCAGGATACATTCAGCAAACTGAGATCCTATTTTGACCTGACAAAAAAGACAGCAAAAAAATGTGAAATGTGTGTCTCTGTGTATAATTTTTCCCAAAACAGCTGAATCCCACTATTCCTGCAGAATCTTATTCATTGAACAAGCTGTCAGTGCAAGTTCCTTCACACAGCTGAGCCTTTTCATGCCTAACGGGGTTTGCCCTGAACCAGACAAAGCCTATTAAAGCTGGCAGAGGAGCAGGTGATGGAGCACTCCCAGAGCAGCCTGGGCTGCCCTCTAATGGCCCCTGTGCCAGGAGCACACACTGGATCCCCGGGATGCCAGCAGGAATGTTGGCCCAGGGTGCCTTGGGTTCCCCACAAGAGAAATGTTCATATCCTGGGAAAAATGAAAACGTGGTGTATTTGTACGTGTGCAGGTAAGCATTGCTACAGAGATCAAATAAAGGCTGGATCACATCTGGAGGGTTGTGTTCAATTCTGGGCTCCACAGTTCAAGAGGAGCTACTGGAGAGGGTCCAGCAGAGGTCACAAAGATGGTTCAGATTGAGTTAAAGCTCCCAATTCTGGATGTGCGCTGGGTCAGAATTTTGTAACTGTTCACCTGATCTGAGCGTGTACAAACCCCAGAGCATGTAGGAATGAGCTGGGCACTTAATCTGCAAAGATGCTGAATAACTGTAGAACTGCACATGTAGAAGAAAATGACCCTCTAAGCCTGAGAGTATAAAGTTAGAATTGGCACACAGACACAAAACAATAACAGTTGTTACTATTGTTGTTGGTTTGTTACTGGAGTAGGAAGGGGTCCAGTGTATCCCTCTCTGCTGCCAGATTCTCTTATATTCTGAATAAATAAGGGCTGGAAAGGAAATTAAGGGTTTGGTAATGAATTATTTTGCCCAGTCTCTCAGCAGCCCTGGAGTAGAGCTTCAAACTGAACACAGAGCTCTTAAATTCCAGACTCTTCTGTCATTCCCTGAACCATTGATGTCCCTTTGCGTCCTCTGTTACTTAAATACTTCACTCATCAGGTTTTTTGAAATCTCTGCTTGAATCAGGGAGTAAAGAAGCAGCAGAAATCTTATTCACTTGTAGGAAAAATGATTTAAACTTTTCTGAAACTTGAAAAAGGTTCTGCTCAGTTTGAGGCAAAGTTGCAGTCAGGGTTTTACTTTATGTGAACTGTATCTTATTCCACAAATGCATTCATTGTCATTTCTATTGACTCTCCCTTCTTCTCCATTGAGTAATGTGGATGCAAAGGATGAATTGAGGCTTTGAGCTCAGACAGTCTTGGTTGTTTAGACACTTTTATTTATTTTCCCAGTATGTTTACTCTGAGGCAAAGGTTTGTTTTCTCTCTGAATAGGGACCATCACTCTGATTTTGTTATCGCTGCTTAAAAATGGTTCCTGAAGATCCCACATATTCTCCCAGTGCATTGATGATCTGCAGGTAAAGTTTTGTGACAGAGACAATAGAGGCTAGTTCAGAAAGCAAAATGACCATTCCAAAAGAGTGTCCTGCTTGGGGCAACTTACTAAACTCAGATTTAAAAAGATCTTCTCCAGGGCAAAACTCATCTGCTCACGTGTGAGTTTTAGTGGTGTCCATGGGATTGGACTAGCACCACCTGGTTCAATTTTAGGAACTCCGTGTCTGGGGGAGGAGGATGACACAAATACCTCTGTGTCTTTATCACTGGAAATGTCAGAAATGCATTCCCAAACATTGATTTTTCTCATATTATTCACAATTGTTCACCTTTTTGTTGGCCAGTGTGAGGATGGGAAGGGGAATTGTAACAGCTGGTGGTTGCTGTTGAACTTAAAGTGATGAGGGAGCTCTCCCTCCCTCCCACCAACCAGACCACATCCATGAAAGAGTTATTTGCAACTAACTTAGCACTGTGGTCCCCTGGATCCATTAGCACACCTCTGAGCCTGCTGGGAGGGGAATAACACAGCCAGATTTCTGCTTGACCTGGTAACAAAATCAGCAACAAATCTTTTTCTTTTTCTGAAGGGGGTGTTTGACAGTGTCTCCTTTCTCCTCCCCAGGTCCGGGGAGGGCAGTGACTCTGAGGACAATGTGGAAGGAGTGAGTGGACAGTGGCTGCCCCTCATTGCAGTGTGATCAAGTACAGAGGATGCTTTCTCTGCTGGAAGAAATAATCCAAATATTCAGATTCCTGCTTCATTTCTCTCTCTGTGCAAGGAGGACCTACAAAAGAGTAATCTTAACAAGTAACCAACATCATGGAGGCATTTGAACTCACATCTCTGTTGCTGGTGAGTGTCTTACCTACCATTGGTTCTGTGGTTTATTTTTCTTTGGACTAGAAAATCCCCTCGAAACTCAAGAAATCTTCCTGACAAACACTTATTCGAAACTGATACATTTCCACACAAGAAATGGGTTTAAATACTGAGTAATTTCCAGTGAAAACCTGTTCAGGCAAAAAAAAATTACACAGGTAGCTCTATTAATTGACCTAATCCTGCCCTGCTAGTGATAACTAAGCATACGTTAGATAATGCCTGCTCAGCTCATTAAGAGGGCAGACTGTCCACAGAGGAGCTTTGGTTTGTGACCATTATCCCTTCTAGTGATCCATCCTCTCCTACACCATCCCACCAACAGCCAACTGTTTGGCTTGTGTGTTTATTTCTAAATACTTCCTCACCTTCCATTTTCATTTTTTTGTCCTCTCTGAAAAACTTCCTGACCCAGTTAACAGGGGAAACAGCAATCTGATGACTTGTTGGCAGATCAGGTAACTTGTGTGGTGATTCTCACTGATCTTCAACCATCAGGGGACTCTGCCATTGGTTTCTCACCATAAGTTGTGGCTCCCCCCTCCCTGGAAGTGTCCAAGGCCAGGTTGGACAGGGCTTAGACCAACCTGGGCTAGTGGAAATGTCCCTGCCCATGGCAGGGGGTGGAACTGGATGAAATTTAAGGTCCTTTCCAACCCAAACCATTCTGGGATTCTATAACCGAATTTCTGATGCATCTCATCCCTGGCCCATTATGTCAGATGTGCACTAAATTGGATACTTTGGGGTGGAGTCCAACACTGGCAAATTTTCTTCATTGCAGTTGTCAGTTGCATTATTCAAAGCAGCTTAATACTGTCTGGCTTCTTGCACGAAAATGTAACATGCTGATAATATCCATTCCCTTTCTTCTGTACCTTTGTCTCTCTCCATTATCATAATTCTGTCTTCCAGCTTTTTCCTCTGCTGAGCTTTCAGAGACCTTCTAATCAACATTCGACACAGAGGGAAGGTGGGTGGCACCAGGGTGGGTAAAAGGCTGTGCTGTAATTTGAGGGGCTCTACAATCACCTTCAGGAGTGACAGCACAACCCAAGCAGCAACTACAGCTCGCTCACTCTGGGGAGAAATTATTTGATTTTAGATATAAATGTATTTATATTTATGTGCATATGCTTGTACACGTCAAATATTAATTTCTTTTATTCTAATTTTCCCTCATTTCCATCTGTCCCTGTGCCTCATCAGTCTGGGGCTGGGCTGGCTCTGCACGGGCTTTGCCTTTGAGGTGGCACAGAGCAACAGCACCCTGGGAAAGAAACTGTGTCCAAAAGGCCAGTTCTCATCTGTTCCTTCCTGTCACAGGACTGTGGGCTGGGCTGGGGTGGCTCTGACACCCCACATGCCAACCAGGCAGTGCTGTAAAGTACTGGGACAGAGGCTCTGGGGTCCCCAGGAAGGACATGGACCTGTTGGAGAGAGTCCAGAGGAGGCACCAAGAGATCAGAGGGATGGAGCAGCTCTGCTGCGAAAAAAGGCTGAGAGCACTGGGATTGTTCAGCCTGCAGAAGAGAAGCTTTGGGGTGACCTGATTGTGGCTTTCCACAAGAAACATGGAGAGAGACTATTTTCAAGGGCCTGGAGTGACAGGACAAGGGGGAATGGCTTCAAACTGACAGAGAGGAGGGTTAGATGGGATATTGGGAAGAAATCCTTCCCTGTGAGGGTGGGGAGGCCCTGGCACAGGCTGCTCAGAGAAGCTGTGGCTGCCCTGGAAGTGTCCAAGGCCAGGTTGGATGGGGCTTGGAGCAACCTGGTCTGGTGGAAGGTGTCCCTGCACATGGCAGGGGGTGGAATGAGATGATCTTTAAGGTCCCTTCCAAGCCAAATCATTCTGTGATTCTGTGATTCCAGGAGCAGTGGAGTGAGATCCAGTGGGGACCCTGAGTGTGCCAGGCTGGACCGTGGGGACGTGCACAAGGAGGTCACTTGAAGAACCTCAAGCAGGTGAGACCAAAACAGGAGACACAACTTGATCCAGGTAGAGATCCAAGACTGATCTCAGAGAGGTGCTGTCCCAGCCCTGACATCAGATGTGACACAAACCACCTTTAATTATTAGCCCCTAGAATTTGTAACTCCTATAACAAATCTCCCCGTTCCTTTTGATGTGTGCATGAGATCCTTTATGTCCTTAACAGGGGGAGGAATCCCCTTGCCTCCCTCCATGCTATGCTGGAGGCCACCAGGTTAATTCCATGCTCTATGCACGGATAAAAAGGAGGGTAAGAAAAAGAGTAGGTCATGCAGTGGCAAAGGTTGAGAAGCTCTGCTTTAAACACTTCATGGGAAATTGTAAAACTTCTAAACAATTTAACAGATTAACTTCCCCTTTCAGTGGCATCAGTAAAACTGAATTATCATCCTCACTTTTAACTGATGCCCAGACCCAATCCTCATCCATCAGGGATCATTTCCTGATCAAGCAATCAATCCTGCCATGGTGCAGAGGGGACAAACTATTCAAGATACCATCGCCAAATATCCTTTCCACCCCAAAGCAGCCTGTGAGGCTTTGTCAATGAAAGTGCATTTGTCTACTCTTATCTGCTGCAGTAGACGTGGAATACAAAGGAAGAAAGTAAAATATGCATTTGATGTACATGTGCAGATGCCAAACACGTTATCCACGCGAGGAGGACTCTGCCTTCTCCCAGGAACTGAGCACAGCACCTGAAAACCAACCCCTGCACCACCACCTCAGGTACCAAATTAATAGAAATGAAAGCAAACGTGAGGCTGCCTTAAAATAATGCTGTGACACATGAAGAATTTGAGAGAATAATGAGAGATAATTGTAGAAAAAATGTGTTTCTGCCTTATCCTTGTTTCAGGAAACCTTGTGTGACTTAAGCCAGAGTCTCTAAAACTCTGGTCATCTTTTCAGAGCATGCAAAATATACTTCTACTTCTCTTTTTTGACTCTTCATCAGAAACAGTTTGGGTTTTGATGTTTGCTTTTCTAATATATTAAAGAATTGTTTTATTTATTTATATATGTATATCAAGATGCTCACAGATCAAAAAGAACTGGGAAAAGTTGTGAACTTTCCCATAATTTGTTAAATCAGCAATTGGATTTTATTAAGGTATGTATCACGTACAACTATCATTTGAAGAAGTAGCTTCAAAATATTTTTTTTTACTCAAAATATCCCTTGTCCATTTCCACTCCAAAACAGGGAGATTTTTAGTAACAGGAAATCATGTTTGAATGAATAATAACTTATTTGCTAAAACAGGGATGATTTTAAAAGTGATTGATTTTCCCTCTCACTGTAATGACATTTCTGTACCATTTGACTACAAGGTAAAAAATTAGAGCAAGTTTATTTCTCAGCCAGATGTGAACTGTACTAAGACCAAGCTCCTTGGACACTTTGTGAATGATAATGTGGCTACTGGAGCAAAAGGAAACCTTTCCCTGTTGCTGCCAAGGAGTTGGGATTTACATCAACAAACAGGTTCAGGGTAAATTAAGAGGTTCAGTGTAGCAGAGTTCTTCAAAGGCTTTCTAGTTGTTCAACTCCAATTAAAAGTCAATTGAATTGGACACTTAATTCCCGTTTGTGTCTATGAAAACCTCTCTTCTGTAATGCACTGTGTTACAATTCTGGGCTGAAAAAGCAGGTGCATGTATAAAGAAAGCAAGGCATGTACTTATTTTCATGAGTATCATATCAAATCCTCAACAGTTACAATATTAAACAAAGGGTAACTCCATAGGAGCACACACATAACAAATAAGAATTTAATAACAAATTAAGAATTTAATATCTGTATTTATGTGTGTGATCTATCACCCAAGACACTGTATGATTTTTATGTCCAGGAAATATCTTTTATTTTGTGTGCCAAATGAAGCTCTGAGTAGCTGATGGAGGACAGCCAGCACAACACAGACCTGCTGGTGGCACAAAACTGAACATCTTTTTAAGGGAATTAACAGGGGCAGCAACTGGAGTGGGGCTGAGAAGTGATGACAATAGAAAATTCTTCAGGGAAGATAGTCTGACTCTGCAAAAAGTTACTGACATATGTAGGACAGGAGAAACAGCCCGAGAGCAAACACAAATCCTGTCTGAAGATCATGTGGTGAAATGTATCAGAAGGAATTACAGGAGATGAAAATGCAAAGGTAAAATGTAAGGCAGAACCGTGTGTGCAGAGGAAACCAATGCTGACAGAATTACAGGAGACCCTGGAAGGGTCAAACCCTGATATTCAGTCTGAAATACTTTTGAATTTATATGTGAGTCGGATTTGAGTGAACGGACCAAAACCCACTGTGGAAGATTTTGATTTTGAGAGAGATTCACTAGCAGGAGGACTTTATTCCTTGTTCCTGACAGGGATGTGAGTGAAAGCTCCTAACAGCAGCCACTCCCTGCAAGCCTCTGTGATCTGGGGCTGAAACACTGTCAGAAACCTTCCCAAACTTTCCATTTCCCTGAGCAGACCAAGCTCCAATCTGTGCACCTGAATCAGACATCACAGCAATCTTAACACAAACTGCAGGCTTGTAAATCAGTTAAAGCAGCTGGTAACCATTGCAGTCCCCTCACCATCCTCCTCTGCTGAGGAGATCTGGTGTTAAATCAAACAAACCTCTGGTGTCCACCAAGGAGCTGCTCATAGGAAGCCACCCACCAGCAGAGCTGTAGCTCCCCCTGTCCTCCTTGGGGTCCTGCAAAGCTTTTGAAGGTTATTTCCCTGGATTTGAGTGGTTTTATATAAGCTATCTTTAAAGAGACTGGTCCAGGCTCTGAGAGCAGAACAGTAATTAGAAGGAAAATGAATTGCATCCTTGAGGTGTGACCCTGTTGAGCACCATTTGGTCAGCAGCAGTTTTGGATGCCAACAGCATGAACAAGAAGTCAGCCCCACTGGCTGAAGAATTATTCCTGCAAGCTTGAAGTCTAGTTTTACCCAGGCAGTGCTAAGCAATAAAAAGCTCCTGCTATCAGTATGCTGATCACTCATTTTATAGAGGACACTATCCAGCACTTCTCTGTAGAGCTAATACAAGAAGCATTTCCTAATTCTGCCAACTAGTCACTGGCTGATGGGGATTTCTGCCAAGAATTTGTAAAGGATGTAAAGCAAGCTGAAGAAAAAAAACTTGCCCAATAACACAAAATATGGCATGATATGCACACATCCTCTGCTTGGACAAATAGGAAGGTACAGAAGGAAAAGCAAATAAGTGAAAACCTCGCAATGAACACAAATGTGGCAAAGAGAAGCTTGCTGAGCTGAGCAACATTATCTCTCCATGACATCAGGCAAGAGCTGGAAGGTTCACCATGTTTTTTGGTTGCAGGTGTTCATCACCTGGCTGCAGGTGATGGCAAACCAAATGTGGTTTGGGGACCTGTGGAGCCCAGGGCCTGTCCCCACTGTGCAGGGGACCCACTTTATCCAACATGAGCCAGGCAGGAGGAATGGGAAAAGAAAACAAAGCCCATCCCCAGAGGAATGGGAAAAGAAAACAGGAGCTTCCCAGAGGTTTTTCCAGCTCTGCTCTGCCAAAGGCAAACCAGAGTTCCAAACATGGCATGTACACCCAGTAACTGCTGTGGTCACCAAAGGGTGAGCAGCATCTTTATGCATGGGCTGTCATATCACCTTATTCCAATGCATCTTACTCCAGGCATCTTGTTTCTTAAATAGCCCCTCTGGCCCCTCTGGAAGCCATTCTGAGATTGACTTTTCAATATTTTTTAACAGTATTAGAAGGGACTTTTTGCCTATGTGCACACAAATGATTGGAACTACCCCTGTTTATCACTGTGACAGATATGTGTGCTAATTAGATATTCTTTTAAATGTCCATCCAAGTCCCAGCTCCTTGGAAAATCAGAGCTTTCACTATGCTTCTCGAAATGGCTCCTTCCTCTCAGAGAACGCTTCCCAAGCACACTGCATCCCACCACAAGGAAATGGGGCTGCCAAAGGTGCAAACAAATGAATGCTGCTCAAGAAAGCCACAATAAAACAAGCTTTGGAGGTGTAATGATTTCCAAGTATGAAGTGAGACTGCAGGTTGTACTTTTTTACAACTAAGTAAATGAAACAGGGCAGTGGAAACACGTTGGTGTCCTCCCCACAAATGATCTTTGTGCTGTGTTATTGAAACCAAGAGAGCTGAAAAGGCAGTGGCTGCTCATGCAGCAAGATGCCTTGGATGCTTCCTGGCTCCTTGGGAGCTCCAGGATGAAACACGGAGCAGCTACAGCATCACTGGTGGGGAGTGAGTCCCTGCTCACCTGGGGGGAGCTCCAGCCTGGGTTCCCCCAAGTGCTCCAGCAGCAGAAGCCAAGAACCATGACAAGGATTAAAGACCTTCCAGGAGAAATTCTGTGCTGGTCTTTCTCTCTGTACACCTGGCACTTGATGGGCTTCACAAGAAAGCAATGGAGGGATCCTCACCGGGGGCTCCAGACCCTCTGAGAGCTCAAGGTCCCACCACAAGGGATATGGAAGGGACTCTCATCCCCTGGGTAGCCCCGGGAACTGATCAGGATCAACAAATATTAAGAGGTAAGAGTCACATGCAAATTTTCAAAACACCTCAGGGCCTGTTTCTATATGTTTACTACTCTCCACAAACTCTTGATTTCCATAAGCACTTTGTTTCTGTTTAATGAAATAAGCAAACCCCAGCTTTGTCAAAGTGCTTCCCAGATCCCACCCCACTGGGATAACACTGCTGAGCTCATCTGGGAATCTGGCTGCAAGGGTGTGCTGAGTGCTTGGAAAATCCAGCTCATTCCGATCTGGCAGCTGATCCTGAAACAGTATCTGGAAATCCACTTGCAGCATTTGTAAGAACTATCCATTTGCATATACAAAAGCTGACTTTTGGCACGAATAAAATTTTCTTCTAGCTTCCTTTGAAAATCTGATCCAGACTGTCTAGACAAGTCAAAAGGCTCATTTCTGCTTAATATTTTATAATTTATTATTTTGCCTTCCATTCTGATTAATTTGGAACGGTCTCTCAGCAAATTTGCAGTGATGGGAGGATATAGTTTTATAGGCTACTCATATAATCCCACTGCTCTGCTCAGACATACCCTTGAAGTTTGTTCTAAACTTACACACATAAACCCAGCCTCATAAATCTAGTTCTACCTACGGGCACGAACTTTCAGACATCCACAGTTCACCCAAACACACACACATTTGCTTTTTATTTCCTCCTATACCTTTTTTTTTTTTCAATAGTAGCATTGTAAATGTTTCAGCAGGTGAACATTGTAGAGCTAAAAGAAATTTAAACGTGCCATGTATTTGCTAAGCAAAGATACCATGGCAAGACACTGAGACACCTTTAAAAGGGTCTGTCTCTCTCTTTCTTACTCGAAATACAGCTTTTACAAATATGACATCTTAAAATTAAAATGTTTGTTCTGAAAGTAATAGCCAAGATCATAGAATATTTATGTGATCATTAATATTTGAATTTTGAATAATGTATACTTATATATTTCCACAAAAGAATGCAATGTGTGTTTTATACTAAAGTCATATTATTTTCCCTGTAACAAGTACAGAAGCAGCTTTATTTGCATTACTCACTTGCAGGTATGTAATATCAGATTACACTGTTAATTCCCTCTGTTTCCTGGAAATATCTATGTCAGGCTTTTGAACTTTGCATACACAGGAGGTCCACATTCATAACAGCCTGTTTGAAACCCAGCAAAGATCTGGGCACTGAGTTGTTTGTTCACTGTGAAGCAGCTTCTCTTTTAATTCATTCCATTCCATTTGTTACTAATTGTAACTTGCTTTTAGGAAAAGTCACTCAGAAATGTAATCCCCACCCTACTACTTCATCCATAAAAGTCTGTCAGGTGCCAAGAGGATGGTGCCAAGCTCTTTCTGGTGGTGCCCAGTGACAGGATGAGGAGCAATGGCCATAAACTAAACCACAAGTTCCACCTCAACATGAGGAAGAACTTCTTCCCATGGAGGTGGCAGAGCCCTGGAACAGCTCCCCAGGGCAGGCATGGAGTCTCCCTCTCCAGAGACATTCCAAACCCACCTGGAATCGTTCCTGTGCCACCCACTCTGAGTGACCCTGCCTGGGCAGTGGGGTTGGACTGGGTGATCTCCAGAGGGCCCTTCCAGAGCCAGCTATTGTGGGATTCTGTGTCCCAGGACACAGAGCTGCACATCTCCCTGCACTGCCACCCCCCACCCCTCCTCAGGGTGCTCATGGATGTGCTGACAGACACTGTCAGGTTTTACAGAGCCAGGTTTTGATGACACAGGAGAAATAAGAGACAGAGCAGGTAACAAAGGAAGTTTAGAAGGAATAGTAGCAGAGGTATAGAGAGAGAGGATTTCATGTACACGGCCTGAAATACAGGAGGGAACTGAAGAACCCAAGGAAAGCACAAAAACACGAAAGAGGGAAAAGGCAAAGGGGAGCCAACTCAGTCCATACTGCCCCTACAACACAGAAAACATCTCATATAGGAAACTGGGTTTGGGTGGCACTGTCAAAACTCTGATCTGCTTCACTGAAGTGCTTGTGTAGAGTTCCTGAACCCACTAAGCAAATGTGAACCCATTTTCATAAGAGCCTGGACCTGTATTCTGTATTTCAAATGGTGGGCTCAGCATGCAGCAATTTCACCTGCTTTTCACCTTGAGATCTGGGTGCAGACACAGCCATTACAAATGCAAACATTCATTAAAATATTTTGCTGGACGTTCCCTGACAAGCACAATTACAGGATGTGATTTATGCCCATCAGTGTGTTTTTGTGAGGCTACTTGTAAATGGACAATTCCAGGTACACGGACACGGAGTTAATTTGAGCACAGCCCAGACTTTTGACACTCCTTGATGCTGCCTCTTACCATGGTTTCTGTAGCATTCAGGTGCTGGAGAGCTGGTCAGGTCTTTGAGCACAATTGTGAAGCTTAAAACCTGAAGAAGGCATCTAATTTGAAAACCACCTGAGAAAGATGCTGAGAAGTAAAACAAACCCACGAAATCGTCCTCAGACAGTTTTTCTTTAATTGCAACTGATTGGTAAAGGATTTTCTACACTTCTCCCTGTAATTAAAAGAAGATTCACAGCCTCTATTGCATTCTTCCATTAGAAATCTTGCATGTATTTCCAAAGCTGAATTTTGAGCCTTAGAAAATATATTTCAAATATTGGCTAACATAAATCACTTTTTCTCCACTATTTTCAGTAAAACTGCACAAGTTGGGGATATGGACCACGTTCCTGAATTATTTGGGTAAGTGCTTGTTAACAGAAACATGGGAGGGTTTCCATGCTTGGACAATTAATGGGTGTTATGTGGCTGAGAAAGAACATGTGCATTTAAATCAGTTGAGCCTGCAGCTGAAATCTTTTGCCTCAGTTTTTAAAGGGAGCCAGAGTGCTTGGCATCTCTTTCCCCAGCATAATCCCATCGAGCCAAACACACTGTGGCCAGACAAAGCGTCTGCACTGCTGACTGGGAGCTTCCATCAAGGATTTAGACATCTCCCTGATCTAAACTCCAGTTGTAAATAACTGCAGGTGAAATATGCACCCATAATTATTGTTTTGCTCACCCAAAAAAAAAAAAAAAAGTTGGCTTTTGATCCTTCCCTTTCTCTTGTTTTTATTATAAAGCACAACCATGAAAACTAGACCTTCACACTCTGCACTGTGCACAGAGACATTTTACCCTTTAAGCCTCCAAAGAAACATCAGGCCCAAGCAAATGACCTAATTACTGTGTCTCCGTTCAGTGTGTCCCAGGTCAGTGTGCAGACACTTGCATAAAGGCAATAGCAGCTTTGGGAAATAATCTTCTTGATTATAAAAGAGCCATATACATGTTCTCCTGTGTGTAAATATGTGCCACTCACCAAAATACACCCACCCGCTATTGCTGAGTAGGTATCGGAATGGATGGGGGAGAGAGGAATGTTTAAGGAGGATTTTTAAAGCTATTTCTCTCCTAATTCACACACAACATCAGTCAGTGGGAGTTAGCCTTTTAAATCCTGACCTTTGCATCACACGTAATGTCTTTAAGTTGGATATTTTTCCCAGTAACTTATACCAGAGGTAGCTGAGTAACACTCCCCGTTAAAGAGAACAAATACAATCCCTGCCTTTACTTTTATTTTCCCAGTGTCCCTAAATTGGGGGATTATTGTTCAAAAACGAGCACTTACTACCCCATTGAGGTAAGGAAGAAGATGTGTCTTTTTCCTCTTCTCTTGGCATATGAATTGGATTTCTAAAAATTCTCTGTAGTAATCACAAAGAGCTGCTGCAAAGAATTACTTGATAAAACCTTTTGAGATTTCAGCCTACCTCGTCCCTTTGTTTCATAACTAGAAGGAGTATAATGAATGCAAAAACTCTGTGAATAGAGCTCAGCAGGGCCTACTTTTTTCTCATGACTCCTGTGATTATAATAATTTGATTTTATAGGTGTCTATCGTAAGACCCCAGCTAGGGAGCAATCTTTACTGAGTCATGAACTTTCACATCATTAAATCTCTCTACATTTATTTTAAACATATCAAAAGTGTCAAATAACTTTAGATCCACTAAATTTTATTTGCACTGGGTGAAATGAAGTTTAGCCACTTGGGGAAATAAGTGGAATAGTTTCCTTGGCACTCGGGAAGAGAGTTGGGCTCTGGAGTCTGAGCAATTCCAACCATGCAGCAGGTACAGCATCTCCTGAACAGGCCAGGACACGTGTTTACAAGGACAGGAACCTGAGTAATTTCCTCCCATCTGAAGGGAATATTAAACTCTTCTGTCAGTTGGATGTATATTATTTATGTTCCTTTTTTTTTTACTGTTGTTGTTGTTGATTTCAAAAAATATTTCTTTGTTGGTTCAACGCTGACTCCCGATAGAAAGTGATGAAATGCCCAATATGTTAAAAAACCTTATCACTAAATCAGAAGCAGAACTATAAATTTTGGCTTTTGAAACTGAACTGACTGTTGAGGATCATTTTGCTCCTGAAATATTACAGCAGTGATCAATTTGCTGTAAAATTAAGCAGTTTAG
Source organism: Chiroxiphia lanceolata (assembly GCF_009829145.1). NCBI lineage: Eukaryota > Metazoa > Chordata > Aves > Passeriformes > Pipridae > Chiroxiphia > Chiroxiphia lanceolata. Next base: position 5,688,896 of record NC_045653.1, on the reverse strand, counting down.
CTCTGCAATCTATAGATGGAAAACATGTTGTTCTTGAGCAAAGTTTATGCCCTGCCCAAGGGATAAATTAAATTTTATGGGTAAGACATGCATTATTATATGCTTATCTGTTTAACATATCATTCTTTTCCACATCAGTATTATAAATATTTTTAATCATACATTTGATCTCTTGTGCATATAGTGATATGGTAATTCCCTCTGCCCCCCTCAAAAAATATGACCAAACACAGTTAATTCATCACAGAACAGGGGAGAATATTCTAATCTTCCTAAGAAATATCCTGAAGATTGAAGCAGAGGCACTTAGAATTGGGGCTACTTTGCAATCATTTAGTGGGATAAAATTTTCCTGAAGGAAGGGGTGGAGCCACGTTACCCATTTTTATTACAGTTGTTATTCTTGAATATTTATATTACAAGTCTCCAATCAAAATTGGGGGCTGCAGTCAAAGACAATTCAGTTACAAAAGTTAGAGAAAGCAGTGAAATATGTGCATTTAGCAAACTTCTTAACGGTTTTATAAATTTCTGCTGATTTTCCTTGAATTCTATAAATTAGGGTCAAAGCTCTCAAAGTGACCACAGCCCTGGCTTTCCAACAGTGGGCAACTTCTCTCAGAAGTTTCTAACAGAAATGGATCTTCTGAAGGGAAGAGGAAGAAGAGTGAGAAGCTGAGAATCCTTTGCCTTTCACGTAGGAGAGACAGCACAGAGAAGACCCTGAAGGTGTTTGTAGGAAGAGGAGACCAAAGAGAACTGATGCAGCAACAAACAAAATCACAGGTATAATCATCTGTTCAACACTTATAACATGTGACACTACAGTGTCAAAATTAGAAGCAGATGAACTCCACTTGCCCATGTTTGCCATCAACCACATCCCTGAATATATTTTTTAAATGTCAGTGTTGTAAGAACAGAGCTGAAGTGAAGGTGGACGAGAGCTGGGAGAGTCAGGCATCTCCAGTATCTTTTATTTGTTTCTGTTAAAGCAGATTAAAGGGGATAAGCCCTCAATTATGAATTCACCTGGTCAGTTTGAATGGGAAGAGAAAACAGCAAAGACACCTTAATCTGGATATTTGCTCTTTAGTCACCTTCAGCATCCATCCCCTCTACTCACTTCTGTCCACTGCAAATATTTCATGTCATGTTTTATGTGAACTCTTCCCCCATGTGCAATTTTGACTTGAGATAATGCAAATTCTTCTAATTTCATTTGGAACTAGTTCTTTCCTCAGCTTTGAAACCTAAAGCGTGGGTCCTTGTAACATTATCTTCATGGTTGACAGCCCTTTTCTGCTCTCACCGCCCACTTGCTTCCTTTCAGTCACACAGATCATCAGTCTTCTAGTTTTTGGTGACATGGGTATCACTGACATATTATTTCGAGTCATCTTAATCTGCACTTGTTTCTTACTTTTTATTTTCTGGAGCATATGCTTCCACCTTTTTTTTTTCTTCTCACGCAGAAATGCTTTAAACACGCACGTTTTAGCCCATATTTTAGGCTTGCCTGGGTTTCCATGTGAATAACCTTTTCCCTTTTTGTGGAATGAGGAGGTGAATATCAAAAAAAACCAAACCAAACCAAACCAAACAAACAAAAAAAAAAAACAGGGAAAAAAACTTGCACCTTCCTTCAAGATGAGATCTATTCCACTGTGGAGAAACCACTGGGTGACACACACAGGGACAATGTTGCTTTGTACATGGTAGATGTAACCTCCCTTCCTCACTGGGGTGCCGTGAGGATTAGTCAGTGAATGTTTTATAGTCCTTGGAAGTTGTAAAGAGCCAGAAAATTGCTAACTATTATTATTCTTTTCATTGCCTTGCATTCTCACAGCTTATATTCAGAGGTGAGCAGGTCTGAGGAGACAATGCAGATGTGTCCCACGTTCTCCATCACGGAGAGGAAGTTCTGCAGATGTAGGTACCTCCCAGGAGTCTGTGCCAAACTGTAACTGCTGCAGGTGTATAAATGGGCTACCTTCTCAGGCCTTTTGGAAAACTTTAATTCTACTTTTATGAAATTCCTTCTGAACCATCGCTCTCTGAGGCACCCAGAGGCGCCTCAGACACATTAAATAAGGTGAGATGGGGTTTATGTTCTAACTTACAAAATATTCATTGCAAATTTAGGACAGAACATGTTTGGAATTGCACATTGCAATTTCACTGAGAACAGGAACAAATCCCCAGATGGGACAGCAAAATATATTCATACCCTTCCTTGTCTCTTGGAGAAGAACAAGACAAAGGAGGTGGTTCCAGGACTCCAATATCTCACACAACTCAACTACACTTGATTATTATTTGCTTCCCACAACCTGAAAAGAATCCCACTACCAGATTTGTCTGTCTCAACCCTGCTGAAGTTGAATACTTTCATACATATGTATGGATAGCTTAAGTTTTTATGAGCATAATTTGGGCTTTTCAAAATAGTGACACAATAACAAAGCAAAATTGAGACATGCATGTAATTTGAATACTGATTTGGTTTTATCTCTTCCTCGTGCTGGCACTTTTGATGCTGCTCTTTTCCATTCCATCTTCTTTCTGTTCTTATTTCCCAATGAATGGAATTAGTTGTGAGTGCATTCACTGCTTCTACCAACCAGATATGCAACTTGATCTACGACCTCCCTAAGAGTTTTGGACAGTTGCTCATTTGCTGCTACCTCTAAGTTTTCTATCAACTACTTACAGATGTGTTCCTGATCCTCTTGTCAAACAGGAAACTTAGTGTTGGCAGATGACTGTTGCCCACGTTCCGTGGAATTTCTGACACCGTAAGCCCTGATTTTTATTATTTTTATTGTTTTTGTTTACAGCAGTGCAGCATTCCAAGGAGGCTACTGCAAAGGATGTGTGCTGATTATATTTCAGGTCAAACAACCTCTGTGAGCTGTTTGCATCGATTTGCAGATGCAGGGCAGGATTCCCAGTGCTCTGCTGGAGTGACTGGGAGGTGCTTCCCCAGTCAGGTGAGGAGCACAAGAGTCTGGGTCGTGTCTGCTCTGCTGCTGGGGCATCGTGCAAGGTCAAAGTTATCAAAGTCTAGAGTAGACAAGTAGGTATGGTGAAGCTCTGACATGTCTCCTCACCCTTTCCTGAGGTTTCTGAGTAAAGCCCAGACCCATCACCCCTGTACAGCAGCACAGAGGCCCCTCGTGTGCAGCAGCAGGAAGATCTGAACGGTTTAGTGTCACGGAGAATCCGGTCCTCAAAATTAGTCATTAAAAATACCCACTTAATAATTTCAAAGAGAAAACTAAAAGATGCTCAGGGGCAATCTATGAACAGAAAAAGGGGGTTAAATTCACCTGATAAATTATTTGCAGGCTGAATAATTCATGGGAAATCCAGGGCACACTTAGAAGGGTTTGATTTGGGCTGTCAGACTTCTCTGGAACGTGAAGAAACCTCAGAATTTGGCATTTTCTAAGGCATCATTTTGGTGCATTACCACAGCAGAATTTCCATCTGGAACCAGATGTGTATTTGAAGCTTCTCGTCCCTGACACCAGCCAGTACCTGATGTTAGAGGGAAAGCCACAAGAAAACTCTTGCAACTGGTTTATTCTGTCACTATCTAACAGCCCAAGCTTTTTGCAGTGGGCAGAAATGGGAGTAAAGGTTTTTTTCAAAACCAGGACTGTATTGCCAAGCTGGCAGCTGTAGCCACATGTTTGAACTTTGTAAAGTGAGCAGAGATTTGCTCCCTTCTTTAAAGTTAAGCAGATGCAGGGACCAAGTGGGAGAGTACATGTGTGGATCATTTACTGGTCACCTTATCATCTGAGGAATTGTTATATCATGGACAGACAGACTTAATATTGCTCATATATAAACGCAAAGGAAGATCTAAGGCCTTTTTGAAAGCTGTTAAACACTTGGCTTCCTCTTGTGGCAAAGAGTTAAATTCACCACAAGGACTGGGTTTACTTTAGCTTGGGATAAAATTTTCAAGAGGTACATGAAAGTAGGCTGAGCTACCTCCAAATGCAACTGAAAGCCTGGAATTTAAATATGTGAAGTAGGTAAGGAAAGAAGCACATGAAACTTCGTAAACAGAGGTGTTAAAACAAACTTAATAATAGACTTTTTAAACTACCAAATCACTGTCAGAGTATATATGTGTTAAAAGACCTATAAATATATTTTAAAACAATCTATTTTCCTTTCACTTAGCTGCCAAGATCTCCATTAGGAGGTTTGTGTTTCCTTCCAACATTAAAGAATATCTCTAACATCTGTAGCGGTGAAGAGTGTCAGTTCTGCTGCTGAAACAAACGGTGCCACCATTTGAAGGAGGAAAAATGTGAAATAATGAATATGCCTTTGCAGAGCAGGCAGCTGTGTGTAACAGGAGCCTCTTGCTAGTTTTGATCTTGAGAGTTTCTTCTACACACCTCTAAGGAGGGCAGTTAATTATGCAAACCTCGGGAAAAGCATTGCCCAGAGATGCTGAACCCTGATATAAAGTGCCACAGGCACACTGCAAGGACCGCGCTTCATGCTTTCCTCCCTCCAGGTATCAGGAAGGAGAGAAAGGGATCCCAGTACAACATGAGCCAATCTCAGCTTCCCTGGAGAGGCCACGACTTGAAAAATTATTTGCTTTTTTTTCCATGAAGGTTCCCAGAAAGCAGAGAGGGCGGGACACTGGCTGGGGATTCGCAAGGTTCGTGATGGGGTTTTTTTCCACAGTTGCTATCACAGAATCACAGAATGGCCTGGGTTGGAAGGGACCTTAAAGAACATCTCATTCCACCCCCTGCCATGGGCAGGGACACCTTCCACTAGTTCAGGTTGCTCCAAGCCCCGTCCAACCTGGCCTTGGACACTTCCAGGGATGGGGCAGCCACAGCGTCTCTGTGCAACCTGTGCTAGGACCTCACCACCCTCAGAGCCAAGAATTTCTTCCATATATCTAACCTACATTTCCACTCTTTCAATTTGAAGCCATTCCCCCTTGTCCTGTCACTCTAGGTCCTTGTAAATAGTCTCTCTCCATCTTTCCTGTAACTCCTTCAGGTACTGGAAGGCCACAAATAGGTCACCCCAAAAACGCTTGCGGCAGCCTTGGGCCCCTCTGTACTCCATTCCCTTATCAGTAAAGGAAAGCAATACCATTTTCTGATGTTTTAATAACTAAACAGGTGGATATACTAATGATTGCAAGATGCTCAGTCATTCTAATAAAAGGGAGGATCATACAACCATCACGGGTAATAAACACAATGTCTGCAGGAGCTTTACTGTAAGCAGAGCACAGAGAGCCACAGGTCGGGCCAGAACAGGATGGGCAGGATTTTATCACTGCAGGGAACTTTAAAAAGAAAATTCCCATGTCTAATCTATAGCCAAGAAATGTAACAGAACTTCCAAGGCCAGGAGAATTCACAAACAACATTTCCAAGCAAAGTGATTTCGCTTGTTATTTAAAGAAGAAAATGCAACCAAGCCCCACTCGGTGTTTTACAATGTGTAAAGGGTGTCTAACACTGATAAACTCTGATTCTGCCTAAAACTTCAGAACATTTACAGCATGAATGTTTTCACAACTATTGCAGATATTCCCAAATTTTTAGCAGAAAAGTTTCTGCAATTATGCAGGGAAATGCATCTTACTTAATCTAGACAGACAATCCTGCCACTTCAGCAGAGTGGACATGAACTTCAGTGACACTCAACCTTAAAAATAACAAAAAAAAAACTATTTTTTTACAGTTTTCAAAAATATCTTTGGGTACACTTGAATCTCAGAACTACATTATCTGGATGTACTTATAAATTATTTCAGCTGATGTGAATTGGATAGTTTTATACCCAAAATGCACATATACAATAAGTGTGTGAGTATGTAATTTATAAAGACATAGGGGTATTCAAAGGACTTTATTTGCAGATCTTAAGATTTTTAAAACCTGATTCCCAGTACTCCTGTGTCAAAGACAGAGGTTCAAAACCACAGTGGTTAAAAAGAAAGATAATAAACTGCTTACTACTTGACCTTAACTGCAATGAAGGGGGGCAAATCAGTGTTAATCTTGCTACTCAAGCCTTAATCTACTTTATTTTTGCTTAGCTTTTCCTTTTTCAGCATGTATATAATTTTATATACAAGATATGCACAGGTTTACATTTATTATCTGTATATATGATAACCCCAAATTGTTAATTCATCCTTAATTTTTTTGGTTCAAGTTACACTCCTAATGTTATTTTAACATAAGGCTTTTTTGTAATGTAATGATATTTAATTTGCATTAGCACAAGTGACATACAATAGATCATGCTATTATCATGATTGATATCAGATGAACTGGCATAAATTCAACGTTATAAATTGAGATTATAAATGAAACTATGATTTTACAGGAATTACTGTAGTAGAAAGGCTACGGACCCTCAAGTCAACCTTAGTCAAACCCACTCTTTAGAGTTTTATATATTTTATGCCTGCAATAAATGCTTTTGTGAAAGCCCATAACCCGCAAAAAAAAAGTCATTGGAAGTCTATTAATTATAATAATACCATCCAAAAAGCTGTGAGGGCTTATTTTTGTGACATCACTCTTTGATTTCTTACTGCCTTAAATTATCCCTTTGTTGGCTGGGTGAGGGTAACAGTCATACTTTTGTCATTAAATATAAGGAGTTTTAAAGCCTGATCCACCCTAGCTCTAATTGATATTGCTTTCATTTGGCAGATAGTGACCTGATTTATAATTTAAATATGCATCATTATATGCACCTCTTCTGTATAATGAAAAAGCGAAGTTACTCTCATCTTTTCCTGCAATGTTAACATCAAGGAAAAGTATCTTCCTTTTTTCCCCTTTTATACTCAGAGCCTAATTGAAAACTGTTCATTGAATTTCAACATGATAGAAAAGTCTTTTTATCTCTCAATTTGTCCATTAGCTATTATAATTGAAGTATCTGCTACACAGCTGAATTGATATTGTTCTTGTTTAAATTCTGGATTTCTCTAAATCTTCTATGAGGCATCAACTAAAAAAATACGGGTTAGGAGACATTAGCGAGCAATATTGTCTAAATGGGACATTAGACCAGCACTCCACATGTGTAAAGCTACCCAAAGTAGGAAGTCATCTAATTTTACTGGAGAACGTGTTGCATAATAATCTTAACAGCATGACCATAAGGTTTGCTAATTGCCACATCTGTTTAACAGCTGTCAGATGTTTGCCATATGCTGCCATCAATATTACAAGAGAGTACATTACAGGGAGTTTTATTGTGTTCGACTGTTATTTATTTGCCACAGACATTACTCCAGCCAGTGACGTCTATTTATGTTACATGGCTAATTATATTTTAAAAGCTGCACGCAAAATTCAGGCTTCTCAGCTCCCTTAGACCCCATTCCTGACGATGTAAATGACAACTTTTTCCCCTGCAGATCTCTGAACTGGTTTATAAATTTCTATCTCTTCTCATGGTAAATAATTCTTCTGCAAAATAACTTATTTATGTTGTTTTTGAAGGATGTTTCTGAGCCCAAGTTATGTTTCAATGGCGATGTTCATAAGGACTCAAAAATAAACTTCTTTTATTTCAAAGAAACCACTTCATTATTTTTTCCATCAGGACACAGGTCAGGGATGGAAGACAGTTCAGCTTTACAGCTCAGGAGGTTGATACCCCAATTCTAGTCCCAAACCTGCCACTGACTCATTCCATGACCTCGATTCGTTGTATGACCCTGATTTTCCAATTTCTGAGCCAAATACCTGCTGTAACATCAGACTTCACCGAATGTCTGGGAAAACTAAGAGGTGAAACAGAACTACTGCCTTTAAAGCATATAAATATGGCTGTTCTTTTACACATTCTTTCAGGGATTTTTGAAACAGCTCCTTTCAGCTGCTCCGTTCAGTACTTTTTCGTTCCATGTAGCGACGGCGGCAGCGAAACAGGGAGCAGAGATTGACAGTGTGCAGAGTAGGCAAAATATGCATGATGTGATTTAATGTGAGTTGATAGGTGTCACTGATCTCTATTATAAATAGACTGTGTGAATTCCATATGATGTATTATTTATCTATTGTAGATGCCTTTTTGTTTCATTAATAAACCTGGAAATCAGACGTATACATTTCCAATGATGAGTTTTTGGCAATACAAGGCATTGTGACATTTGTCTGCAATTGCTCAATTATTTTGATGATTTTCTTCTTCTTTCTCTATAAATGATTAATGCTTGAGATGTTTGTTCAAGTTTCTCCTGATTTTAGCTCATTTGTCCAGCTGAATTCCTTCTTCCTTTTCTAATTAGAGATTATTGCAGTGTAAGGACTTCCACTGTGACCTGAATTGTAGTTCCTTGGAGATGTTGCACTGGAGAACACAACACAGGTCCTCTGTATGAGGTTTATGTTCAACTGTGGGGTCTGGGACCTCCAGAAGATCTCACATTAACAATGTGGTTTCCATTTAAAACTGCCTCAGAGCAGAAACTCTGTGCTGTTCTTCTACCCACAGTTAAAAATGTTTCCCTGGTTTTCTGTACTTGAGAAAATTAAGAAAACACTTTGCTGTTTATTTAGATAGGAAAAGACTTGAATTTTGCCAGTTTCTGAAGAGAACAGTAAGCAGCAGCTGGTGCCTCCAATTCACAATTCTGGAAGATGCTCAAGGAAAGGTATCTTTGAAGACACTAAAGGGCAAAGAATTCAAAATAAAAGGTAAACCTGGGGGTTGTTCCAGGAGCCAAATTGTAAAGCCTCAGAGTCCTTGAGATGGGTGAGGATGAGGGGGGTGTTGCTGAAGGAGGGAAATAGGGCTGTGGGTTCAGGCAACACGTGCCTACGGGAGAAGCAGGTGCTCAACTCCCACGAGAGATCCAAGTGCCTTGCACGAACGCCTCCATCAGTAATCTCAAATTTGTCTGCCTTCTGCATTTGATCTCCTTATTTTCCTCTTCTATGCTTTCTTAATGCTGTTTCCAGCCATTTCAATTATGCGATTTCCTTATCTGGGGACCATTGAGAATACTGTACAAGACTTTATAAACAGCTACTAAGTTTATCTGCCTGTCATTTGGTTTTCATTATGCGAGATAACAATCTTCCTCATATCTTATAAGAAGATATAATGTGATTGTTTTGAAACGGGGAGGGGGAAAAAGTCTAGTCTGCATTATCCTCAGCCTTTGTAACGTCAGTGGTGTCAGCACAATCTCCAACATTTTTCCTTGCTGTGGTCCAGGAAGAATTATCTCTCTAGTTTTTTGTGTTTGCTGCTATCTCCTCTTTTTCTCCATTTTAGACACAGTGAGGTTCTTATCTGCAGTGTAGTTATGCAGCTACAGATTTGCCTATATTCAGTCTGATCACTCCGAACTGTTTCGTGGGGCTTCTGCACTGAAGGGAGGGATGAGAGGCAATTGTCAACAGTTCTCTGTATTAAATATGGATAGATATTATTCATGTAATTTGACAGTTCTTGACTTTCAGCTGTATAATGACAGTGAAACGGCAGGAATTGCAGCAGCCCAACTTCTGTCTTACTTCAAGATAAGCTTATCAAGTGTAGCCTGAATCCATTCTCCTCATAAGCAGATCAGAACTCGTGTCATGCTGAACCGCCACGCTGACTCCTGCTTCCTACTATTGCTTTGCATGTCCATATGGTCCTACTTGTTTGCCATCTTACAGCTATTTTGCAAGGTTTTTAGGAGACAGACTGTCTCTTGTCTTTGTTCAGCACCTTGTACAGAGCAGCCCTGGCTCCTGCCTGATGCCACCAAGCGTTCATGGAACATAAATAAGGTAATGAAGTGATAGCAGGTGATGGTCAGCCCTGGTGGGTTTGTCTCTCTTCAGCAGTTCTGCACTTCAGTCTGCAAAGAGTAGCTGCTTTGTTTGGCTTCTTTACAGGAAAAACACCCTGAGGTCTATCCTGTGCTGTTCACCCCAGAGATTCAGAGGGATCTCTCAGCAACGTGCAGGAATCACATATATCATTCGGGCTCTCCCAGCCCAGTGTGGCAGCTGCAAACTCAACAACGGCTTAAGGTTAAGAATTGACCAAGAGCCTGTGGAATTTGCATGCTCCCTTATGTTCCTTCCGGATTACAACACTTTCCAAACTTGTGGGATTTGGTGTCAGGGGAGAAGAGCAGATTTGGAAAACTTTTGGCAGTTGAATGTTCAGTTAAAAAAAAAAAAAAAAAAGGAGAATTGAGAAAGCAAATTCAGTCGTTTTATCTTCCAGGATTTGATCAGCCCGACTTTGATCTTCCAGGGGCTGGAAACTCCTCCAGGCTGGGATTGTCGTTCTGTTTCTGCCTGTGCAATGAAGAGCATAAGAACACATAAAAATGTAAAAATGGCCACGGGCTGGTGTCCTGCCGACAGCCAGACCTGGTCCACTTGCCATTATGTCCAGTGTTCCCCCTCTAATTGGAAAATATTCCCCCTCTAATTAGAAAACATGGGACACTAAAGAAAGTCAATCACTACAGACTTCTCCAGAATATTTCCAAATAATTTATATTTATTAAATCATTGTTGATTTGGTTTTTTACTCTGAGTTTGGTCACTTTTGAGGACACTTTTGAGCAGCAGTAAACAAAAATGGCCATTATCAGAATAATGGAAGTTACAGAAGTTTTGCAATTTCTTATCAGTGGGAAACTCTTTGCTGTTTGACTTTTCACTGGAATATGTCAGTGGAAATATGAGTTCAGGTTTCAGAATTAAATGCATGCCTCAATGGCTCAGTTTATGCATTCATAATTATATTTACAATTAGAAATAATGTAATCAGGAATAGAATTCTTTTATTGGCTGAGTGCACAAAACGAGTTGTGGAGAAAAAGCAGTTTTAAGCCATGCTTTCTTCCCCACAATTTAGGAGCATTTAAGCTTCATCTCCAACATACATTAGGAAATTATAGGCTAATTAAGTCCATATGGGGCAGTGCTCCAGTGAAACACTGCTGGATCCCTCCCTAGATTCCCTTTGGCACAGCAAAGCCCCAAATGCTGCGGGCACGACAGGACACAAAACCACTGCGGTGACTCCACACAGTTCCACGAGCAGGGGTTGCCTGTAAATATTTTAAGTCCTTTCTAACAGAAAAGTGAAGCTTTAAAGGGAAGCGTGGACGGGGAGAGGGCACACGGCACGGTGTAATTGAGAATTCCTGTGCCCTGCCAGGCAGGGTTAATGGGCACTGCCCTGCAGTGAACTGGCTCCTGCGAATCCTTGAAATGTCAGAGTGGCACAGAACAAGACGGTGCTCCGGGGCCTTGTGGTGTTAAATGGAGGCTGCAGGGCAGCTCTGAACCCACCCGCAGAATTTGTAGGCACAGGATGTCATTTACGATTGCTTACCTCTCATTAAAACTAATCAGAGCGGCTTTCTGAGAAAAATTGATTTTTAATTGGAAAAGTTAAGTCTGTGAACCTGTTTTTCCTTGAAAAGCTGGAAACATTTAGCTGGGAACTGATGGACAACGTCCTTGTTTGCTGATAGCTTTGAGAGCACCAAATGACCTTTTTTTCCTTCAGTCTTTGGCCAAAATTAGCATTGAAGACTGTTTGTTTGCATACTTTGAAGGGTGATTTCAGTCAGAAAAGTAATTTTCCATCAAAAAAAAAAAAATTCCAAGGGATGTTTTCACTTGCCAGATTGGGAAGCACATTGATGCTGGGATGCAAACAGAGGGGCACAGACTCTTGCAGTGGGCTTCCACACTTCTCATGATACTTTTCAACAGGACTGTCACTGGCAGCACAAGGTGCAGCAATGTCAGCTTTAATTAAAACCTTTTGTTTTACCCACCACATAGAACAGCTGCAGCATCAGCCGAGAAACAACAGCACCACAACATGTACAAGCCCAGGGTTTTTGGAATATAAAAGGAGACACTGGTAACGGGAACCCCACACAAAGCTGGTTTGTCCATAAATTCTACAAAACACTGATTGCTTCTCCCTGAAATGTTCCACACAGACTTCTGCTGATGCTCAAAGAATGTCAGCTATAAAAATGTGCAGGGGCATTTTCCTCAAAAATTAAGAGCCGACCAACTATTTTATGCTTAGCTGTGTGTGTGAGTGGCTTGTGAATCACAGCAAGTAAGTAGTCCCCCAAATTTGCTGAATCTAATTCAGTCACAACCATAAATGTAAGGTTTCTCCTCAGGCTTTCTAAAGAAACAACACTTTATGGTGTTGATAGCAGCTGTTTATTTTCACTAACCTCAATCAGACTTCGAAGATGTTTAAGATGAATTGGCTTTAGATAACCTTTTTTGCTTCTTCTCCCAGGGAACAAGGGACAGAACAAGAGGAAACAGCCTCAAGCTGTGCCAGGGAAGGTTCAGGTTGGACATCAGGAGGAATTCCTTCATGGAGAGGGTGTTCAGGCATTGGAAGGGGGTGTCCAGCAAGGTTTGGAGTCCCCATCCCTGGAAGTGTCCAAGGAAGGACTGGATATGGCACTCAGTGCTCTGGGCTGGGTGACAAGGTGAGCATCGGGCACGGGGTGGACTCGGTGACCTCAGAGGTCTTTTCCAGCCTCAGTGATTCTGTCAGGAGTTTAACCCCATTACTTTGAAGTGGACAGTGAAGTTCTCCATCACTCAAAAGATCAATTTGGGGTAAAAAACCCTGGGCAGAGAGACCAACACAAGCATTTACACTCTGGGCTGACCCAGCACACAGGATACATTGAATGCCCATGTGAGTATGTAGGGAATGATCTGGATGGGCAGGTGTGATCCTCAAGGACATAAGTTATCTCCTTCCCCAGATGCTGGAGTGTGTACCACAAACCTGGGGTGGGCCCTATTCTCCCTGAGGACCCATTATTAACTAATTACTACAGGATATCACAAACTGGTGAGTCCGACAGTCCCTGCCTTACAAATGTGAGCTGCAGCCATGAGGGTGTAAGTGGAAACTCACTTTGAAGCAGCTCTGTGAGCAGAAAGGCTCTGCCATGGCCCAGCCAGCTGAGCCCCCAGCAGAGCTGTCTGGCTGTTTCCAAGCCCTGCCACCCAAAATCAACCCTGAAGCACATAAAAGCATTGACTGAAATGGGGTGGGGAGCACTTTCAGTGACTGTCCTGAGCTGTGACGGGGTGGAGGTAGAAATGCCCTGCACAGGAAGCGGTGATGAGGACCTGGAAATGGCAGCTGGATTTCAGGGAGGACGTTTGGCTCCAGCCTGGCCACCACTGCTCGCTCCCCTCTGCTCCCTTCCTACTTCCATGCAAAATGCAGGTAAAAATATTCATCTCCAAGGAGGGGGAGCTTGTTAATTAGATAATAATAATAATCAAGATATTTTAAACTGAAAAGCTGCTGATTCTGGTGTGCAATGTGGTTTTATTTCTTTGCCTGTTTTTCTGAGAATTTTTTTTCTTTGTGAGCACTCAACAGAAATATCCTTGCAAGATGCGCATCTCATTTTCGTGAGAATTTTATGAAGACCCCAGGGAACAGCAACTATATTACCTGAAGTTACCTTTATATCATAAGATATAGGTAGCAACTAGTCAAGAGACACAAAGGACCTCTGGAATTTAAACTTGTTTGGTGTTTTGCTTAATAGGGCTGAGCAAGAAATTATGCTGGCATTGAAGTTTTCAGAGCTGGGCTATGCTATTTAAAATGGAATTTCATACTAATGAGCCTAAAATAAAACAACGTGTGGAAGGAGATTTCAAAGTATCCTCAATTGTATCAGTCGTTCCGCAGAAACAGGAAAAAATGACAAATCCAACCAAAGAGCACCCTCTCCTGGACAGCCCCCAAGTGAAACTCAGAAATACCCATTTTGCAGCAAAGAAGAGCTATGCTGGTCCTAAAGGAGAAAGGGAGAGAAGGTAAGAGGCTGTGGATAATGCTTCACGTTCCATTTTCCAAGGAAAACATAGTAAATATTATTCTATTTTTATTTTTCTCTGTGTTTGATATTAAATCATGAAAACTTAACAGAAACAGAGAGTCAATCTGCTTCAAAACTAGATCCTAGTTATGAAAGGTTCATTTTCATCATGGTTTTCTCATTCCTGTGAGATCTTTCAGGTGGGTCACTCAACAGATCGAAGTTAATAATTTTTTGTATCCAACAGATACTTCATTTTTAACTATTTCCAATATTATCATAAAAAGATATTTTTGTCTAGTTCTTTATGAGAAAACATATTTCATGTATTTGCTATTCTGGCTTCTTCAGGAAGATGCTCTTACGTTTCTGATTCTTGACTGAATAAATTCGATTCTTTAGTTCTCAATGCACATTCAAAATTTGCTTTGGATGAATACACTGCCACATTCTCTCAGATTCATGGAGCCTGATAACAGATGAATGAATTTTTACAGGATTCCTGGAAAGCAAACATATATGACCATGGGGAATATTACCCTGATAAAGATTTAATTGTAAGATGAAAATGAGTAGCAGTAAAGTTCAGATAGTATTTCCGTGGCTGTGATTTCTGTGTGCAGACATCATTCTAAAAGAAATTCAGATGCCATCCCCTCATGTTCATTACCCTTTTCATGATATTTTCAGTGCCTGAAAAAATAAAGTACCAACATCTTGTGACATGAACACAAAGCAAAAGCTGGTTTTCTCAGAAGGATTATAAAATTTTTTTTCTGCAATGGATGGCACAGAGTTCATTAATAGCACTGTTGTGATGCAAAACCAAAATACTTTATTATTTTACATCAGGACTGACCAAGTTAAATACCTAATAATTATAGATAAGCAGAGAGGAGTTTCTAGTTGGAATATCCTCTGATGCTCTGTAAAAGAGCAGTGTGTTCATACAGCTCAAATGCACACTAGTTCTGATGCAGAAGATGTGGTGTTGTACTTCTCCTCTGTGTCATGGCTGAGTTACTTCCTTTGTGTGCAAATTTTAATTGTCTCATACACTTTGTTTACCATTCTAACAATATCAAATGTAAACTGCATCAGCATAAGCAGAGACTCAATTTTTGCTCGCTTAATCCCACTAAGCCCAGAACAGGACTGTTCTCCTAAGAAAAGCTGGCAGCTGCCAGGAGCTGTGGCTCCAATGGTTTGGGATGTGGTATTTAATAACTGAGGGATAATTATGCAACACAAAAGGAATGCTCTTTTTATCTATTTTTCTTATTTTCTAATTTTGCTGAAGACATCTTGTTAGAAGTTGGAGAGGTTTGATCTCTAATAGCCAAACATAAGCAGAAATCCTTCTGCCATTGGACAGTGAAATATTCCCTGTCTATGCACCTTTGCACACCTGGTTGTGTGAAGGAGAAACCCAGAAACTGTGGTACATTGATAGGCATTGCTTGTATGGAATCCTGCAGCCTTCTGCATGCACAGACTTTGTGAAAGATGGCAAGATTTATAGAGCAAAACCGAGGGAAGAAGATTATTTTTTGTAAGGTTTGGAGGGTATGAACTAATAAATTCTAGTTGTCCCAGCTCTTAGGAATTCCATTCTGTCTAAATTTCAGTTTTGTTTTCTCCTTTCCCTCCTCGGTAGAGTTGAACCTGGGAATAGCATCACTCAATGGCTCGTTAGTTTGATAAAGTGGCATAAGTGACTCCAGCTCCGACGGGCACTTCCAGCTCCAGAACATTTACACGTCCCCAGGGAATTCTGAAAAACACCAGAAAGTCTTTAGGTACTGAATCACAGGCAAGTATTTTGAATCTTTAATTTTTTTTATATATATTCTTTTCTATGAGAATGTCAGAACTAAAATATGGAATATGCTTTTCCCACTTGGTTCCTATTACTTGTAAAGCATTCAAAATCTTCTGGAATAAAATTACCTCTCTGCCCTGCCAGGGAGAGCTCCATGGAGTATCAAGGGAGTCCCTCTGCTGGTGTTGCTTTCCATTTTTAACTCAAATATAATAATAAAAATGACTAAATATTAGACTGGAGCTGCACAATCTTAGATTCAGCATTTATTTGTTATCATGTTTGTCCCAGTGGAGTTGTACTGTACATTTATATTTATAAAAAAAGTGCTGAAATGTATGCCATAAATTAACGAGCTTATTGTCAGGTGTGACAGATTCATCATCATCATAATGTAAGTTTCTTTTGAAAGTTTGGTCATACGAGAGAAGGCAATTTGCATTTAGGAAAAAAAAAAATATTTGAAACAGAAATGCAAAGAGATAAGAGGTGCAGGAAACTGAATTCATCCTGAAATTATCTTCCTTAATTTTCTATCCCAATTTCTGCGTATTTTCCATGGTGGGAAAAACACTGAAGCAAATTTGCACAGTTAACCCCATAAACACCTGACATTTCCGCTGGGTGGATTCAGGTCTGACAATGAAGAATTAGACAACTCAACACAAAAATACATTTCTGTTTTGTTCCAGTATTCATTGGAGGTTTAATCACAGCTGTCGATGTGCTATTGCAATGAACAATATTTTCACATTGACTTATTTTACAGTTCATACAGTAGTAAGAAATATCTTAAGGTACTAACTATTTTGACTTTATTTATTGTACAGGAAAGTGACGACATTGAAAATGTTGTATAAATAGCAAATACATTAGACAGCAACATCCCTCCCTTGCATTATGAACTGAAATGACATTATTTTAAAACATTTGAAAAAATCATCATAATTATATGTTAGCAACACAGAGACAGATTACCTATTATTTTAACATAATTAACTTGAGCTCAGAGCATTTATGTTGCTCTGTGTGTCATTATCCATTAAAATGCTAAAAATTGGGGTTTGAATCTTTAAGTTATCGTGACTTTTTTCTCTAAATCCATCATTTGTTTCTCTCTACTTTCAACATTTGAAATTTTAATTACAATTCACATTTCTTTTTTTGCCTGTCCCCTAGGCCACATCCCAATCTCACCTGGGATGTTCTTGCACCAGGGCCTTCAAGAGAGAGAAGGTTCTCCTCTTTGGTGACCACAAGCTTGCAACTGAGTTTATATTCTTTCCTTACAATGCTGTTGGGGTTTTGTGGGGGTTTTTTGCATCTTATTGATATATTCTGTTCATTTATATATTTATATCACCAGTTTATATATTTTTCTTTTTCTCTTTTAAGCCTTTTAACCTTTCTCCCGCTACAGAAAGGCAAACAGAACAATAAATGGTATCATATTTAAAGGTTTGGGGTTTGTTCTCCTGTCTGGCTCAGCTGGCAACTCTCTTCCCCACTACTTGGGGTTGGCTTTTTCTGTGCTTGCAAGGTAGGATACTTTGCTCCTGTATGATCTTAGACAATGGCAGTGTGGATGGAAGCTCTGTATGAAGGTAAAAGTCTACACATTTCTTGCTGTTCTGTCTCTGGGAAAGCACTGAGGCTGCAGCTGTCCAACACTGTGCCTGGGAACGCCTGTCGCCGAGGCTCTCATGAGCCCTGACTTCTTTATGCCTCTGATTTTTCTTTTCCTTCCCTCTCATGATTGACATTTGTCTTTTCTGGGCCTTGTTTGCTTGCACTGCACTTGTAGGGAGCCCGGAGCGCTGCAGTATTTTCATTTCAGTCAGGTTAAGGGTGACGAGGATTACACATGCACACTGATTTATGCCTCAAAGGCTGGAAATAGTGTCAAGTGTGATCTCAGCAGAGCTAGGCTCGATGACTCAAGTGCTCAGCGCAGTGTTACACTCTCAGACATCAATCCTCAGCCACTGAAATGGAAATTCGGTGTCCAGAACATCGCTCGATAAAGCCCTGATCTGTGAGTGTTATCACTTACTAATAAGATAATAACAGTGTTTCCAGTGTTCATGCCAAAGCCAGAATTACAGAATCACAGAGTCATCAAGGTTGGAAAAGACCTCCAAGACCATCCAGTCCAACCAGTGCCCGATGCCCACCTTGTCACCCAGCCCAGAGTACTGAGTGCCATATCCAGTCCTTCCTTGGACACCTCCAGGGATGGGGACGGCACCACCTCTCTGGGCAGCCCCTTCCAATGCCTGAACACCCTTTCCATGAAGGAATTCCTCCTGATGTCCAACCTGAACCTTCCCTGGTACAGCTTGAGGCCATTTCCTCTTATCCTGTCGCTTGTTTCCTGGAAGGTGACTGTTCCCCCAAACGCATGTGGCGATTTTTTAAGTATTTCAAGCTCTGCACTGCGTTGAAGTCAGTGCCCAATGACTGTTTTTACTTTTTCTAACCATATATGTAAAAAAAACTTAGAGAGAGTGATTTGACAGTTAATATTCCCTTAGGATACAAAAGGCCAAGGATTTGAACCACAGGCGCCTGCACTACAAGCTACTGCTGCTTCTGGTGCAGGTGCCTTTCTCCCTCTGGTTTTAACCAGAGCTGCCTGGACATGAAAAACCAGCACGCTCATTACCAAAATTCATATGTCCCTATGTATGAAATACATTAATTTGGCCCCATCTCATCTTCTCCTCCATAAAAAGAGCCTGAACATTCCCAGCCTGGCTATCTTTGCAGCATGCTGGGAAATACCAGAGGAGGGAAGAACAGCACAAGTGCAGTCCAAGACAGGGATCTTCCCTTCCAAATGCCTCCAGCCCTTGCCAGCACAGGGAACTGAGCAGTTCAGTTTGCTACTGACCAAACGCTTTCTGCAAGGCAGCTGGAAGGAATGATGGAAGGGGTGGAGGGAATTCCTCTTTTGGATGCCAGTTGGAGCAGCCCAGCTCTCCCTGAACCTCTTCCTGTACGTTAATTTAACAAATCTCATTAATAGTGTCCAACTGAATAATGTAGCAACTAACACAGGAGAAACGAAGCCATTCATATCTGACTCGGGGGTGCAACCTCAGAGTGTCCTGTATCACTGAAGTATTGTTGTCCTGACACCCGGGGGGAAGGAGAAGCACATTCATGGGCTCTTTCCCTGCCGTGTTTGTTCTGGCAGTCAGGAGGGGCACACAGCCTGCCCTGCTGCCATCGCTGGTCCTTGTGTAAGTGAAAATCCACTTTCTAACAACACACAATGCCTCTTCTTTTCTAATCAAGGCCAGCAGGCTTGCAGCCTAATGAAAAGGCATCAAATCAAGGGAGAAAGATAAAAATAATATATGCCATGTTCCAAAGCACACCTGTGGTTGCAACTATAATTGGTGGATAGACAGACAGGCAGACACTCTGTCAGCTTTGGAAATGGGTCACAGTGTTCTGGAAAAAACAACAAAATGAGTTAAAAGTCAGTTTTCAGTTCCACAGCTCTATCTATACTGTGGAAAAAAAATAGATTTGTGTTGATTACTTTTACTAGGATTTAATTTCTTTTGGATTTGTTCCCAAAACAGTCTCATCAGCACTAACCATATTCTTATTTCTGTGCTATGCTTTGTAGGGACTGGCTGTGTAGCCACGGTGACACAAAGGAGAGCTCCTAAGGCTTGGTAAAAAGAGGTGGAATATCAGAGTGGGTTTTTAGTAATAGTGCCAGAGCAGCCACTTTGGTTCTCTGGGCAGTTATCAGTGTTGTGATAGTAAAAAAAAAAAGGAAACGATTTTGCATGAAGAACAGTAATGAGCAATTACTTCGCCTTCTTTGCATTTAGAACGTTCAGCAACCTGGCCTAGTGGAAGGTGTCCCTGCCCATGGGGTGGGTGGAAAGGGCTGAGCTTTAAGGTCCCTTCCAACCCAGCCTTCTGTGTGATTCTGATGTGACCCAGAAGAAATGTCCAAAACTTGAGGCTGGCTTTCCCTGCTTCTACTGCCGCAAGATTTAACCCCAGTGCCAGCCCTAACACCCTCGAGCTCTGCTAGGCTAATTAAAGCCCTAATCTAAGACCCGGGGCTGTGTGGGCGCAGGGCGAGCCCTCAGCCCGCGGCCGCCCCAGCGCTGCCACCGCGGGGACAGGCACGGGCAGGGCTCGGGGCTTAACGATGGCGGCTTGGGCAGGGCTAGGGCTTTAATACCGGGGTTTAATGCTGGAGGTTTGGGAAGGGCTCGCGATTTAATAGTAGGTTTAATGCTGGAGGTTTCGGGAGGGCGCGATGTTTAATCTTGGGTTTAGTGCTGGAGGTTTGGGGTTTAACAACGCCGCTTCGGCTCCTCAGGGCTGTCGCTGCCCGCGGCCGGCGGTCGCTGAGGGCACCGCCGCAGCCTCGCCGCCGCCACTGAGCATGCTCGGCTCCCGCACATCCGCCCGCGCTCGGCGGCCGCGGGACGCGGCGGGAGCGGTGCCCGGCGGCAGCGGCTCCCCCGGCCACAGCCCCGCGCGGGAGGCGGCGAGCGCAGCGCGGCCCCGCCGCCATGAACGGCGGCGCGGCGGGGGCGGCACCCGCCTTCCCCGGGCCCGTGCAGTGTAAGTGCCGCCGCGCCATGCGCGCTCCGGGGCCCGCGCGGCGGAAGCCCGGTTGAGCCGGGGCCTGGGCAGGCCCCGAAACCTGAGTAGCGCAGGAAACGGGCGGGAGCGGAGCCCGGGAACCTGGCTGGGGGGCGGAGGGGAACCCGGGAATCTGCGTGAGCGCTGCGGGCACCGGGAAGGGCGGGGAGGCGCGGTGGTAGCCCGGCTGTAGCCCATGGCCCGCGGGTCCTGGGCAGTGGTCAGTGGTCCGTGGTCCATGAGTCTTGGGTGGTGGTCCATAGTCCATGGGTCCTGGGCAGTGGTCCATGGGTCCCAGGCAGTCAGTGATCCATAGTTCCATGGTCTACAATCCATGGGTCCTAGGCAGTCGTCCATGTTCCATAGTCCATGATCGATAGTCCGTGGGCCCCAGGCAGTGGTCTGTGGTCTTTGGGACCCAGGCGGTGGTCCATGCTCTGTAGTTCATGGATCCCAGGTGGTAGTCCATGGTCTGTAGTCCATGGTCTGTAGTCCCTGGATCCCAGGTGGTGGTCCATGCTGTGTAGTCCATGCCCTGTAGTCCTTGGATCCCAGGTGGTGCTCCATGCTCTGTAGTCCATGGATCCCAGGCAGTGGTCCACAGGTCCCAGGCAGGCTCTGTGGAGTGATGCTGCAGCCGCTGGGCGAGTACCCCCTGCAGCCCTTTGGGGAAGCATCCCCCCCACCCCACCTGGGGGTCCTGCAGTGACTCCACAGCTCAGGTAATGTGGGCAGCAGGATGTCCCTGTGCCCCTGGGAGCAGTGTCACCCACTCCCACTCCCTTGGGCTGAGCTCCTCACCGCGCTCCTGTCCCCGCAGTCCCCGGCGGCACCACGGTGCTGGTGGAGCTCACCCCCGACATCCACATCTGCGGCATCTGCAAGCAGCAGTTCAACAACCTGGACGCCTTCGTGGGGCACAAGCAGAGCGGGTGCCAGCTCACCAGTGCCACGGCCGGGGCCACCAGCACCGTCCAGTTTGTGTCGGAGGAAACAGTGCCATCCACACAGGCCCAGACCACGACCAGGACCATCGCCTCGGAGACACAGACCATCACAGGTAGCAGTGTCACACACCTGCAGCTTGGAGGCACTTGACTTGTGCCAAGTCTGGCACTGGAACAGGCTCCCCAGGGCAGTGGGCACAGCACCAAGGCTGCCAGAGCTCAAGGAGCGTTTGGATGATGCTCTCAGGCACAGGGTGTGACTCTTGGGGATGGTCCTGTGCAGGGCCGGGAGTCGGACTCGATGATCCTTGTGGGTCCCTCCCAGCTCAGCATATTCTGTGATTCTGTGAAGTGGCAACATGACACAGCCCTCTGCTCATGTGTCCCCATCACACTCAGCTAAAACAGCAGTTCTCACATTAGTTGTCGTGTACCCAAGAAAGAAAAATAGTGGTGTGCTGCCTCCTTGGGTTTGGAGTGACAATAGTTGCTTAATTTGCTAATTGAGATACACACTCTTGCAGAGAATTGCTCAAGTCTTTTGTGTTGTATAACCAACTCGTGCAAACTAATTAAAATTGTCAATACTTATGAAAAATAATGAAATTACTCTGCATTTTAATTTTTTTTAAGAGTGCTTTTGATGAAAAACAGACACAGAACTGCTTTCAGGCACCAATCCAGGCAATTTTTTTGTGAGAACACTGCATTCTCTAACATTGCTCCCACAACTAATTGGCAGGAAAAATATTGCTCAAAATTTCTGCCTATGTGAAGGCTCAAGTGAGGTCCCGATCCTAGAGACATTTAAATAAAATTAGAATTTTGTTCCATGTATGAAGGTTTGCCCTTCTATATATAGTTTTATTTTATTTTGCTGTGGGACCTTACTAAAATCCAAATTATTTGACTTTAATTTGGATAGACAGATTAAGGCAGAGAATCTGGAAGAGCAGTGAAACAAACTGAATTCAGGGCTCACTTCCAGGAATTTTGGTATTATAATCCCTCAACTCAGTGTGGGTTTTGGATGAGTCATTTTTCTGCTTCATATTTACTCATCTTTAAAATGAGGGCAGTTCTATCCATTTGCCCTTTTGGGGTACAGTGTTGTTTAATTGATTTAAAAGCTGCTACTTTGGCTGAGATAGTTTCACCTGTTATTCTTGTGAGTAACAGCTAAAAACAGTAGAGTTGAAAGAGGCTGAACTTTTTTAACAATTATAAAAAAATTTGTTTGCATTTATGCCATTTTGACCACATTTGCCATGTAAATAAGGATTTTTTTTTAGTTCTTTGGGCTATAGCACAGCCAGTGTTGAAAAACAAATATGGCTTTATTTGATATTTGGAAGAAAAAAAGCCTTTTTCCTTTCCCCCTCCCTCAGGTAAATAGGAACACAGGAACAGGAATGGTGCTGGAAAAAAAAACAGAATGTGGAAGTAATTCGTGAAACTAGACAATAATTACATTTTGTTCTGATTAGTCAAGTTAATGTTCTCAAATTAAGCTTTTTTGTGTGTTTAGTTTCTGCCCCAGAGTTTGTTTTTGAGCACGGCTATCAAACCTACCTGCCCAGTGAGAGCAGTGAGCCTCCAGCTGCTGCTGTCGTGTCCACACCACCTAAAGCACGGTCCAAAAAGTCCACTGCCTCACTCACACAGAAGAAACTAAACTGCTGCTACCCAGGTAAGGTGGGGTTTGTACCTCCTTGCTTTTCTTTTGAGCAGTGGGAGGTGTCCTGTAGTGATACACACGGCAGATTTGTCTGTCTGGAGCAGTTCAGATGTACAGAACCTGGAAGACAACCTGTTTACTGAGGGTGTGATGAACTACCAGTGATACCAGGAGTAGCTTTGCTGTTGATTTCACATGTCCTTAGACTTTAGTCCTACACTGTGATGTCCTCTGGTGATGCTGTAGTGGGTTTGAGTGGAGACTTGGGCCTCTGCCCACATCTGTGCCAATGTAAGGGTAGAACCTTGTTACCTTTTTGCTGACTGCCATTGTTGTATGAGAGAAATGTCATACATGAATTTGGCATTTCGTGGTTTGCCTTTGATCGTTTAGCATTTTTATAAGGATGAATTGAACCATCTTTATAAAATGGTCTCTTATTTGGAGACCTAATGAGTGAAAACCCTGCAGGACACAGAAAATGAGCGCAGAACCATCCATGTAGCTGAGTAGTTCTGTTCATGGTGGCAGAAGGTTCAGTCTCTTTTCTTAAACTTGCCTTAATTTGAAAGGCACATTTGAGATGCTGGGCTTTCATTTCTGTGCTCTAGAACTGTAGCCTTTTCCACTTGAACAGAATTCCTGAATGGGGAGCTCTTACCTGAGTTCCCAGTTGCATTAACTGGAAGTCTTATGTGGAATTAATTAATTTCCCCAGCATCCCTTGTGCCCAGTAAAGAACATCTCCGATCCTAGGCAGAGATTCCAGAGACACTTGTTCCAAAGCTTTCAGAAAAGGGTAGGAGTGGATTGCCTCCAAGGAGAAGCATTAGAAAACTAAAGTAAGCTGGTCACTTTTAAGAAGATGTGAGTAAACAACATGGGGATTTCATTCTCTGTTCATACAAAATGTTACTGAAAATAAACAAAATGCCCAGAATTTGGTAGTGTATTTCTATTGTTTTGCTAGATTTTCCTTTAATTTAATCATCTCAATCTTACCGTTTCCAGGCTGCCAGTTCAAGACTTCCTATGGCATGAAGGATATGGAACGTCATCTACGAACACACACAGGTTTATGTAGTTGCTGTATTTTAGTTTTGGTTTGTTTCCTCCTTTTATCTTTTTGCCAAAAGGTATTTTCCTATGAAATAATGTCTCTATAGATAGAATGTGCACATAAGTCTGTACCTTCTAGTACTGTACTGCCCTGTATCTGAGGAATTACCCTCTTTGGGCGAGCCATGTCCCACCTTGGGCAGTCCCACTGACAGCTGTGAGACGTGAACACTGGACGTTGATTGAAGGCACAGGGCTGCAGACCACGGGTTTATCAGGGTGCATGTGTTTATGTGGTGGAAGTACATAAACCCAGAAGTTTATTCTTCATATGAAACAGTAATTCTGTAGTTTTACCTCCCCTCCCCCTAAACCTCAATGTCAGAGTTGTAAAGGCAGAAAGTTCCAAAGGATCTGCTAAATTCGTTGCGCCTCTGCCTGCAGCTTTCTGAAGCATAAAAGAACTCTTTAGCTAATAGGATGGCTGGTGAAATGCAGTGTCCAGCTTCTGAAAACCAGTCCCTTTTCCATCGAGTGTTTGGTGTGTGTTTGTTTGTTCTATCACAACATCACGATGCCAAAATTCACGGTGCGTCGCTGCCCTTCCGCTCGTTCCAGGAGACAAACCCCACAAGTGTGAGGTGTGCAGCAAGTGTTTCAGCAGGAAGGACAAGCTGAAGATGCACATGAGGTGCCACACGGGGGTGAAGCCCTACAAGTGCAAGCACTGCGAGTACGCGGCCGCCGACAGCAGCAGCCTCAACAAGCACCAGCGCATCCACTCCAACGAGCGCCCCTTCAAGTGCCAGATCTGCCCCTACGCCAGTCGCAACTCCAGCCAGCTCACTGTGCACCTCAGGTCCCACACAGGTACCTTCTCGGGCTTGTCAGGGTCAAATGCATGCAGGCACCCCCAAAATACCAGGCAGTGGAAGGATTTAGGGGAATTTCTTTCCAAAGTCGAGAACATGTTTAACATCTCGGCACAAATCTACACCGGTCCAAGGAAAAGACACCCCCCGTTCTTCTCAGGGCTTTTATCATCCCTGACCATCCTGCTGTGGGGGCCTTCAAACATGCCTACAAGAACTTATCTTCTCTCATAGCCAGAAGTCAGCTCCTCTGGAATGCAGGAGGAGAAAACATCTGAAACTGTCTCTGGGAAAGATGTCTTTTTCCAGGCAGGAAACCTTCCTTAAGCAAAAAAACCCTAATCTCCTCCTAGTAAAATCTTCTGGAAGGGTCTTCTACATTTACAGGCTAAAATTCAGATCTCTAAATCTTTGAAGGTCCTAGGGAAAATTTAAAAAGTTATGCAGGTGTCAGGATGCCCAAAAGGGCTGATTTGGATTCTCAAAATCACTGGTGCATCCACCTTCTGTGAACTTCTTAGAATCTAGTAGGGCAATCTAACTCTACTAAAAATACCTGGAAGCAATAAGAAGACAGGTCTGATTCTTGGTAGACTTTCTGCTAAATTGATTTTGAAACTGCCTGTTAGATGTTCTCAGACCGGTAGAACTGAAGGATCTAATTTATTGATTGATTAAGAGCATGGAGGTTTCTGTGTCTCTCAGATCTGGTCCACTCTATTAGAAACACTGAAATTACTTTATAATTGAACTAGTTATATCAGTACAAAACTTAGCTGCATAATTTAATCTTTCTTGCATCAGTAAAATAGCAAGTAATTAGCAATTTAAGTGACATTTTTGGTGACCTTTCTGTGTGGTACCTTCCCTGTGCAGACTGATGAACATTAACAGTGTAGGATGAGCAGCCAGAACTGTATTTTGCTCATGGAATTTTTGCTCTGTGGATAGAAAGCTTCAGCCCCCAGGCTTATAACCATTGCATCGTTTTCTATTTGCTTTGTTTGCAAATGTTTGTCTTTTTTATATCTGTTCCAAGAAGAGGTTTGCTGTAAAGATACTGTTGTACTGTTGTCTTCGTACAGTTGTCTCTGTATTTTGTTTTTCATCTAATCCAGGATAATGGATTACTTTCTGTGTTGTCTTTTATGCATTTGATTAGTTCTGTGAATTTTAGCTGCAAGGTGGTTATGGTTCAGTGATTATTAGATTAGCTTTGAACCTGTCCTGCATCTGATGCTGGATTCGAGTCCTAAACAACAGTAGTTTGGATGTGTGCAAGATGGGATTTATTTTGAGTAGATAAAGGAAATAAATCCCTTGTGCATTGTGAAGGAGGGGAGGGTTAAACCACTCTTTCTCTAACAAAAAAGAATCTTTTATACCTCACAAATCTTCACAAATTTGCTGAAAGGAGGCACAAGAATTTTGAAAGTAATCATTTCATCCCTGTCAGGTTACAAAGCTGTTGTGCACAAAACCAATTTTAGGAGAAAAGGACTGGTATGTAGAATATATTGCTTACTGGAATTAAATTAATTATTCTTAGAAGGTAAGTGTAATCTACATTGCTCAGAGTGAGATCATCTGCACAGCAGTACTCACTGAACTAGTCATCTAAACATCAGTTTCCTGTTAATTGGAGTAAAACTTCTCTTAGAATTAATAATTCCAGGGTCAGACACAACTTTTTGAGGTATATTCAGGCAGTGTCAATTATGGGCAGAAATGTAAAGAAATACACATAGTAGACCATTCTTTAAGTAAACAGAACCAGCACACTTTGCTTTATTCAGTAAAATTAATAATTTATTTCATATATTGAGATATATATTTTTCATATATTGTGCTACTCTGTATATGAAAATTAAGTCATTGAAATACGAACTGTGCCTTCATCAGCAAAGCAGATAAAAATTCAGTAGCTGAGTGTGCTGCTGAGACTGTAAAATAAACTAGATGAACAAACAGTGCATCTTCATTAATAAAATCTGTTTAATACAGATAGTACACTATGTATCTCAATTATTAAACAGATACATGGATTAGCACAGTAGGCCACAACTTGATTTGAAAAATATGCAGCTAAACCTGTGACATATGTAGCTGGGTAAGCAAATTATGCAAAATTATACAGCTATCACAAACTATAAAATATTAACTTATAAAATAAATCAGCCATTTGCAGCTTGATTATTAAAGAGGATAAATGTTTATTGAACTAAACACACTTTCTTTTTCCTTCTCTCACCAAGGGTGTCTTAGTACCTAAAACACAATTCTTCCACTTTTTCAAAATGATACCTGCCTAAAGACTTCTTGTTCAGGTATTTTAGAGAACTACACATTTAGATTAAGAGAAAAAGGAAACAGTTATTTAGTTAGGTTGCTAAGCTTGCTTTGGATTTGTTTTTTTTAATGACTTCAGAATGAAGTCACTGGTCTTTAGCCTGGATTTGATTATGGATTAAGCAGAGCTCCACCTTAACGTGGTCATGCATGTTGTGACATAAGCCTGCAAATAAAGGAAATGCAAAATAGTGGGTTAGATCCAGGCAATTGGAATGGTTATTAGGGAGAATCACATAAACAGGCTTACGGAGACCTTGCAGATGTGTGTTCATTTTTCATGCTTTATCAGTTAAGAGTTTGAATGCAAACTGATCTTATGTGACCTGTGGAGCATTACTGGGTGTGATACATGGTGCAAATATCTCTGTCTTGATTGCTGCAATGCCAGAAGAACAAAAGCTGTGTTACTTCTCTATGTAAGCACATTTCCCCACAGTCACATACTTTTTCACAGTCTCACATTTGTCTTTTCCAGGTAAATTTATGTAGCTGTGATCCCTCTTCTTTCCTTTTTTTTCCCTTGCAACTGTGGTATTGCTATGGTTGTGCAGTCAGCTGACACTGACCTGGGTATGGACTTCTGTCCCTACATCTCCCTCTGTCCTGGATTTTCCACTGCCTTCCTGTGCCAGCCACATGAACCAGGCCAAAAAAACTCATCTGTTTTTCTGGTCAACTAATCTAACTCAGCAAATGTACAGGGAAGGCAGTAAGGGATAATGGTTAAGGTATATATGGTTGAGCAGTAAAGCTGGTGTCCATTGAGCACTTGTTTCTGCAGTAGCCTACCCTTTACATAGGCTTGAAGTTAACCTGCAAGCCTCCTTGTGAATCTTGTGGTGTAATCCTGAGGCATGGATGTGTTTCCTTAGACTTAAAAATACAGCAGCTCTTAAAGTTACAGTGTTTATTTTTATTAATTTTACACGCTAGTCGAGATATCCTGTTGCTAAAGAGAGACAAATGAAATACTTCAGTCGCTTCTCTGGAGCACACTGAGCAGTTTTATACACAAAATGAACTAAAAATGGAGAATTTCCAAGGGTCAGTTGTGAAAAAGCAACAAGATGTGGGCAGGTGTGCTCATGGAGAGTTTGCACACAAATATGTCAGACCAGGTGATAATCCTGTGCACTGAAGTTCTTGTCATCTGGAAAATACACTGGGAGTTTAGAACAAGTCACCTGTACATAATTCATTAGCTCTCAGTGTCTCATTGTAATCTGAGCTGTGGGTTGTGTTGCAGGAGATGCTCCTTTCCAGTGTCAGATGTGCCCTGCTAAGTTTAAGATCAACTCTGACCTGAAGAGACACATGCGTGTGCACTCCGGAGAGAAACCCTACAAGTGTGAGTTCTGCGAGGTCCGCTGCGCCATGAAGGGCAACCTGAAATCCCACATCCGGATCAAGCACAGCATGGAGAACACTCTCAAGTGTCCAGAGTGTGACTTTCAGTGTGGAAACAAAACCAGCCTTCGGCACCACATCCGAACTCACCAGCCCGAGCAGCCAGTGAAGTGCTCGGAGTGCAGCTACTCGTGCTCCAACAAGGCAGCGCTGAAGGTGCACGAGAGGATCCACTGCAAAGATCGGCCCTTCAAGTGTGAGTTCTGCAGCTTTGACACGAAGCAGCGCAGCAACCTGACCACCCACGTCAGGAAAGCTCATGGAGACAAAGTCAAGACCAAGAAGCAGTCCATGGAGAAGAAGGAAGGAGACAGGCCAAAGCAAGGTGGCTCCAGGCAAGTTGCCAAATTGGATGCCAAGAAGGCATTTAAGTGTGACCTGTGTGATGCTTCTTTTGTCCGGGAAGATTCTCTCAGGAGTCATAAGAAGCAGCACAGTCTGTATAATGGATCTAAAAATAACGAGCTGGCTGTCCTGCAGCTCCAGATGGACCCCAGCCGGCAGAACAGTGCCCCGATCACCGTCAGCCACCTCCAGGTCCCACTCCAGCCCGCTCAGGTTTCCCCATACAACGAGGGGAGGGTCAAGATCATCGTGGGCCACCAGGTCCCTCAAACCAACAGCATTGTCCAGGCTGCCTCGGTGAACGTG
Organism: Chiroxiphia lanceolata; assembly: GCF_009829145.1. NCBI lineage: Eukaryota > Metazoa > Chordata > Aves > Passeriformes > Pipridae > Chiroxiphia > Chiroxiphia lanceolata. The sequence continues at coordinate 5,659,597 of NC_045653.1, read as the reverse complement.
GTGCCTCCTGCCCTGGTCAGCCAGGGCCAGGAGGAGCTGCCGGCCAACGGCCGCCTGCAGCTGCTGGGCCAGGTGAGCCTGGTGGCCCCAGCCCCCCCTGCCATGGCCTCAGGGGACACCGGGCCCGTGGCACAGCCGGCAGTGCTGCTCACCACCCACGACCAGGGTGATGGCAGTGCCCTGCACCAGGCTCTGATTCCTGCTGCCCCCGTCAGCAGCCACGAGGCTGCCGCCAGCCAGGCCTTCATCACCAGCTCTGGCATCAGCTGCTCTGACTTGGAGGGCCTGAATGCCTTGATACAGGAAGGGGCAACAGAAGTGACTGTGGTCAGCGATGGGGGGCAGAGTATAACGGTGTCCACTGCAGCTCCCCCTCCTCCCATCTTTTCTTCCTCCTCCCACACTGAAGCCCCAAAGCAGACCTACTCCATCATCCAGAGTGGAGCACACACAGCTCTGCTGTGCCCAGCAGACTCCATACCAGATTAGTCACAAACACTGTTCCTGCTCACATCTCTCTCTGAGAGGCAGTGCTGATCTCAGCAGAAATCCACAGGACATCAGTGACTGCAGGATTTATCCTCCAAAGCCAAATATACATTTTACTTGTCTGTACATGGAAACGTTCTTGTTCCTGAAGAGGAGGATGTATTTATATATATTTATGTGCCTCTATTGAGATGGGAGGCTGTATTCTTTGTAAAATCTGAACATCAAAGCAACTGTTGCCAGTGTCCCCAAGCAGTGAGATTCCCACAGTATGGCTCCTGTATTATGCTGCCTAAAATAAGAAAGCCTCACCTTATGCTGAATTACTATCCCAGCAGTCTTTTTCTTTTGTACACACACAAAAAGACAAAAGTTTGAGCCATTCTGAAGTTTATTTTAGTGAAGTGTCTTTCAGTTCCATGCTGTGTGTGCATTCACTGCTCCTGGCTGATCTCTAAGTAAATTCCTACTACTGGGTCTAATCCAGTTCTGGTAAAGTTTAGTGGGGCTGTTCCTTAGTATCTGTAGAAATTGCTGGAACCTGGCACTTGGAAATACTTAGGCAGAAGACCAGGTGATTGTTTTTAGAAAACAAAAGAATTTTGTCCCTTCATCAGTAGTAACTTACTTTGTTAGCAAGAACACAATTGCAAATTATCTCCCTGGCACAGTGATCTCTGTCAGAGGCACCTGTGATTTAAAGAGAAAAATGACTGCAAATATATATTTTTACAAACGCTCCTAACATTTTGTTTTTATTTTGATGCTGCCTGTTTGGAGTTGCATGGGTAGTAAAAGTGCATTGCAGTTTGAGTCTCAGTCATGAGGGGCTTGCATGTCAGAGACCCTGCTGATGGAGCTTTCCAAGGGCTCCAGCTGGACAAGAAACTTCTACCTGGGACATGGGACAGGAGGTGGTGGCCATGGGCTGAGGGGTTAGAGCTGGTGGCTGTACCTGACTGCAAAGGGGTGATTTTACGATAAAAGTTTGGCTGTGATATCTGAGTTTTGAGATGTGGCAAGAACTAATACAACAGCTGTAGTCGGACAAAGTGCTGATATTGGTGGGTAAGGTGGGCAGGCTTTTGGGTGTAGAAAGTTACACCAAGCCTACAAACTTCTAAGTGCAAATGTACCACAACTTGGCAACTAAAAAAGGCAATTAATTTTCCCATACTCGTTGATGTAAGTGAACTCTGCAGGGAGGGTTTCCTGAGCTCCAAGTATTCTGTGTCATCCATAGGTGGTGCCAGAGGCCCAAAGAAACTTTGGAGTGTGCTCTGATCTCCTGGATGATGTTTCCTCTTTAAGAGTTCCCTGCCCTTAACTTTGCCAGGTAAAAGCATTTCCAAATTCACTTCTGGAAGACGTTACAAAAAGCTTGGCTGTAAAAATCTTACTTTCACCTAAGATAAAAAGCAGCAAATAAAAAGAAGTGTCAGACATTTTCTACATGAAGCAGATCTGTGGCCAAAACTTATTTATGTTAAACTGATAATTTTTTACTCCCTGTTCATTAATCTTATTCTGTACATAGTTGACAGCCACAGAATTGTTGGGCGCTGCAAGAATGGCACAAAATATGGGATTCTGAGGAAGTTGATGGTTTGAACTGCCTTTTATGTGTGTTTGCCCCTGCCTCCAGCCCTGCACCCAGGGGATGCACCTCCAGGGATCTCACCTTCAATCTAATGTCACACTTAAGGTTACACAGCTCTGTTACCTGCACTGCAGTTTCACAAAAAGCCTTGTTTACCTTCTAAAATAGGAAACCAGCAGATTTGTCATACTGTAAAGACTCCCCTTGGTTCTGGTCCTGCCTGTGCCTCGAAGATAAACAGGAAAGATAATAAAATGGTGTGAATGAATAGACAAAGCTTAGTGCTGCTTCTTTAACATTGTTAGGCTGATTGCATCATGTTTCAGTGAACAATCTAGAGACTTCTTTTCCTCCACCCTAAAAAAAAAAAGCAGCTGATAACCCAGGCTGACATGGGGGCAATTTATTTTCAATTTTCTCTTCCAATATTCCAGCTTTATTTCTGTGTATGACAGTAATGGTCTTTGTGTTTTGGAGCTGGCAGAAGCAGATTGTTTTAATCTCTGATATTCATTTAATACATTCTTCATGTTATCAACAGAACTATCCCTGGAGAGAGCCTGGTAATTCATAACAAGTGTCTCTTGTAGAGCTCACTTGCTTTTGAGCACATGGTAAATAAATCGTATCCCTCCCTCTCCAGAGATCTGCCAGAGCCTCAGAGCTCTGGAGCAAGTTGTCTTTTTCCAGGACAAAATACTGGGATGGATTTTTGTTCCTGCTGCCTGAGGATCCCCAAGCTCCCCTGGTAAGTGTTGAGCCCCAGGAGCATGACTTAGTCCTGCTCACTGGTTACAAAATGGGTGATGCTCTGGCTCTGAGAGGGAAATGTAAAACTAAATATTCCAAGGTTTGCTTCCTCCAGGACATCCCTGGCAGGTTCTGTTCTCTGCACAGGCTTGTGCTTTTTACACGGTTTGCTTGTGGGGTCCCAAGTGTGAGTTTACAGCGTGTTCCCTCCTCCCTCCTGTGTGAGGGCAAATCTGGCTGCTTAAAGAGCTGAGGTGACACAGAGGCAGAGCACTGGGCAGGCAGTGGAGCGTGGCCTGTGTGCATTTCAATAACCCAACTCCTGCTCTTGGGCCTTCCCAGCCTTTGGGATTTTGTTGCTGTTACTCCATGACTCTGCTTTTTAAAGCCAGACATCCCATGAGCAGAGGCTCATCCTCCGCAAGACCCGCTCGAACGTGCTGTCCCCTCGTGTTTCTGGGAGGTAGAAACACTCAGCAGGAAAAAAAACTCCAAAGAAAAGTTTGTCTTGGACACCTTTAATTGTGTTTTGGGGAGGCTGGTGTGGGAGTGAGCCCCAGGTCAGTGTTCCCAGCAGGGCTTGGTGTTGAGTCTGAGCAGTAAACCAGCAGCACTCCGGATTGAGCCCTGCCAGTGGTGCTTAACCTTTCATGTGGTTTTGATAAAAACTTTAGCTGTCATTTGCATCAAAATGGCAGATTCCTGCTCAAAACCAGCCTCAATTTGTCCTGTGCACAGGGGGGTTACTGGATATGCAGATGCCCCTCCTGGATGGGTGAATGGGATCAAGTCCTCACCTGAGATGAGACCTAAAACCAAAGCTGGGTCCTTTGGGATCTGGGGCCAAACCAAACTTATATTGAATACACGTGGGGTTTGCAGTTAAAAAGTTGGGATCAAAATATTTCCCAATCATTTTGGCAGAACTGTTTATTGCTATTATCATCTGACTGCGCTGGAAAGTACCTTCTGTTATGGGGTTTAAAATGTTAGAGCCATGCCAAGACATTTTTTGTCTACATTACAAACAACTGTGGAAAGGCTTCTTTTTTTTTTTAGATACCTTTATTTTAGTCTGTATTTCTGATTATTTATTTATTTTGTTTGCAGTCAAAATAGAGTCAGCTGTCCTTTTTGCCATTTGGTGCTCTGGTGTCTGTAAAAATATTTACTGTGTCCCCAATGGAAAGGCTTCCATCCTATAATTTCAGGAATATTGACTGGATACTCTAATGGCTTTTTACATCTCTAGTTGGAAAATCTTTAGCCTTGTTATTTAAATTTTAAGAAGAGAAACCAATATTGTTAAGAGAAACTGATGTCTCCTGTCACTTACCCAATGACCTTTCACAAGGTGATAAAGGTTTCTATAGTGACCTGAGGAAATAATGGCTCAGGTATCATTGTGAATTAAAAGTCTCTCTCAGGAAAAGCTTTCTTTTCTCTCTCAGGTATCCAATTCTGCCTTTGTCTTTATTCAAGTTGCTAGACACGGAGAAGGACTCAGAAAACATACAGTATTTGGTTACATGGCTGTCTTTCATCTTTTAGAGACTTCACAATGATGTGGGGAAGTCAAAAAGTCCATGGCAAAGCAGAGTTGGATTTTTAAATGCTGTGTACCATGAGGGTAACATACTCCTGTTCAGGCTGAATTCTGTGACCTGAGATATAATTTATTCCAGGAGTAATAAATAATTATTTATTATTTCAGGAGCTGTGTTTCCTTCTATAAAAACCAGGAATTTTGTTTTATTGCAGATTCAGCTTTGGCAGAGGTGTTTTCTCTAAGTTCCTAGTTTCAGGCCTCATGTAAACCTCAAAGTGAAACCTCTTTTGGTTAGTGAGTGGGTGAATTCTGTAAGTAAAAGTTGAACGTTATTTGAGAAATAATTACCTGAGGACCTGTAGAGTTTTTTGGGAGTATGTTTTTGGTTGATTAGTGTGTTTTGGTTTGGTTATATTTTAAGGATACAAGGATGCATTTATGCCTGCTTGTGCTCCTGGATGAAGCAACATGTTTCATCAGTGTCTTTCAGTTTATCAAACCTGATGTGACAGACACCTAAAAAAAGCTTGGAGAGACACTTTCAGCTCAAGTTTCCATTGATGTCTTTCAAAAATGAAGGAAAGCTGTTAAAATCTGTGTTATCTGTATAGGCAGAATGTGGAATAATAGGCTGGCCCTGCAGAGCAGACTGAGGCTGTGTACCCCTGGTGCTCTGAGCTGTCAGACAATTGTCTGTCATTTTGCTTTTGATCACAAACTGGAAGTTTAGGAAGCCTGGGAAGTCCTGGGCCAGGTGAGGCAGAGCAAGGCCAGCGATGCCCAGTGGGTCTCCCAGCCCTGAGCCATCCCCTCATTCCACCTGGTGCTTGTATTTATACCTTTCAAATGTCAGACTGTGAAAGAAAATATCCACCCCACACCTTTTAGCAGAGATCACAACTTCATACTTCCAAAGTGTGTCTGCACTTGCTGTTGCTGGCCAGATTTAATCAATATATTAGTAATATGTATTTTCCCTGGAGTTCTGTTGCTGAATTGCTGTATTTCTCCCCACCTGGAGAAGGTGCACCTCAGAAGTATATTGTGAGGATGAGAATAACTTGGATACCTCAGTGATGAGTGAGATGCAAATACCCAGATAGGTTCTGGAGATAGTCACAGCTTCCTGATGGCCCAGAGGAAAATCTGAAAGAACAGGAATGCATAAAGCTAAACTGCATAATGCATAGCAGTCATAATTAATAGATTAAAGTTCTTTGTGAAACATGCTTTTTTATTCTAATAAAGGGAAGGGACTACAAATGGTGACACAGTTTGAGAAAAGCAGCGATGCCATGTTAAAGTTGTAAAGCTAAAGAGGCGATAAAAGTGTACCTTGGTTTTAAATTTTTACAAGACTGATGTAAGACTTATTCTCTTAAATAGCAGCACTTTTCCTCATCTCTGGGCATACTGGATCATTCTGGTTTTTGAATTGCATACAGTTGCTGGGGGATTATTAAAAAGTTGCCAATCCTTGCTGCTTAGTCCCTCCTAAAAAGTTCAGAATTTATCACGTGAATTAATTTGCCTAAGCAATGTTAAATTTTGCCTTTGTTGTAGGATTGTGTAGATCAGCCATTGATAGAACTTTAATTGGCTGGGAATGTTCATGATTTTTTTCCTTTAAAAAAAAAAAAAAAGCCTGCCAGCAAAATTGCTTTTTGGTGATGACTCTGCTTGAAAAGTGCTCTGCAGGGGCCCATTCCCAATTGATTATCTTTCACAGCTAATAGCTTCAAAGGCTATTTGGTGGACAGTCCAGTTTTACATTTAAATGTAAATCTCGATAGCCTTGACAGACTGATGATCAGAAAAAAGGGGAGGTAAAAACAGTAAAATAAATGTACAGCTGGTATAACTTTCACCAGCTCCTCCAGGGGCAATTGTAGTAAAATTAAAATGGTTACAGTTTGACAAAGCTCTTTAGAGTGGATGGTGAGTGAAAGCTTCCCTCAAAAGATCCAGCATTAATAAGTTGCTAAATAGCGTGTCAGCCTTAAAAGTTCAGTACAGTGTCAATGGCTCCCATTTGTGCTTCATTTGGAATTTCATTTGGATTCGGGAGTAAAGTTCAAAGCACTGGGGCCACCTGGGTAAAGCCAGTGTTATGACAAAGCTGCAGCAGAGAAGTTCCGTGGAAAACCAAGTTCACATTTGCAGCTGAGCCCTCGTGACAGGTCAGGTGCCATCAGGGTGAGGAGAGCCTGGATCAAGGGAGAGGTGCCACCACCACCAAGGCAATCCTGCCTTTCAGGGGCTGCCCTGACCCTGGGTGGGTGAAGGTGGGCTCTGAATTTTGACAGCCCTCATAAGGATCATCAGAGTGGCAGAAGGACAAAGCTGACAGCGGTGGCAGAAGGAGGTTCCCTCACAACATGCCAACTGCCCCGTCCCTGTTATGGGCTAGATGGATTTTTACGTGGTGAGGGGCTACAGGCTTCAACCCACGGCTTGTCTTGGGAGCAGATGGAGCAATAAAAGGACATTGAGGGTTGCATAGTTGAGGGCTACTTCAGCAATGATATTCTTGTCATTTTGCTGTGGAATGACTGAACTGCAGCAGGCTGGAGGCCCCTGCAGAGGTGGCCCATGTGCTTGGCCATTGTTACTTTGCCTCTTGTGCCCTCTGAGCAGTGGCCTTTCCTTACACATTCCTGTCGTATCACAGGTAACTTCTTTGTTGGCTTCTTTGCCTGAGCTGCTTGGGCTTCTCTCCAAGATTTATGGCCATGATATATTCACATCCCAACTGCACCATGTAGAGAAGAGCACTCAGTGAGGATAGAGCCAGCAGTCAATGCCATCCTATCAACAGGAACGCTGGGGAAAGGCTCTTCCCAACAGAAAACTACTGAAATAGAAAACTGTCCAAGGGTAACTCAGGTTTCTTACTTCATTACCATCTTACTTAATTTCTGATGTGCTCCAGGACTCCTTACATGGCAATAGTTAAAGAGGGTTTGAGCTGTGTGGTTGTGTGAGTCAGGGACAAGTCCTGGACCACAGAACTGTTTGAGGGCTGCAGATGCAGCCTCTGCTCTGGCCCCGCTGGCCAACCCCACCATCTGCTCCCCTGCTGATGTCAAGGGCTCTGAGGTTGTGGGCAGGGAGCTACCCCTCTGTCTCATGCTAAAATGTGCTCTAGAGGAGCTGTAATCTCCAGCTGCAACCTCAGACTGAGCCTGTTGTCCCTGCAAGTGCCACCGGTCCCTGTGCTGTGCTTCCACAGGCCGTGGGAGAAAAGGTGGGCAAGGAATTCCTCAGCTCCAAAACATCTCAACAGCTATGAGAAGGTGCCTTTTTCTTGGTTTTAGTCCTTGTTGCCATGGAAACTGAGCCACAGACACTCACTGCTCATTTCCTTTGCATAGTCCCTCAGGGCCAAACCAGTTCACCACTGTCCAGTTTTCCAGACTTTTCCAAAGGAAGGAAAAACAAGGGGTAAAAAGAGAGAATATTCAGCATATAACCCACTGAGAAACGGGAGAACAAGGAAGGAATGTCCATCTGTCTCTAAGGAAAATAGGAAGGCAGAGAATTAGGGATACTTGATGATGAAGGGATAATAGAAAAGGTGTTTATCCCGAGCAAGAGCCACCATGAGGGACTGGCCCCTTGTCCTCTACTCACCTTTTCCTATGAATTTCTGAAATCACCTACACAAGGTGTATGGTAGTTGGTACTTCTGCAGCCTTAACAGCGCCTGGCACAGCTCATGCAGGTGTAGCCACGAAACAACAGCCTGGCAGGAACTGAACCTTGCTGCTGACTCCAACTTGATCACAGAGCTGGTTCAGCAGCTCAGTGCCCGTGTGGAGGAGTCAGAAGCACCTGGGAACTGAGCTAAAGCCCAAGTGTTTCAGAGAGGGAAGGTGAGTGCAGACCTTGCACTTCCCTCTCAATACCAAATCCTTTGCAGGAAGAAAATGCTTTTGTTTAAATTTAGTTTAAATTCCTCTCCAATGGCACAATATTCCTGTGTAATGAAGTAAAAGTAGTGTAAGCCTATCTTTTCCTTTTCTTTTTCTTCTTTCCTTTTTTTTTTTTTTGTTAAACTTCTACAGCTCTATAAATCCTCTGCAATAAATCCCAAGCTCCCTCAGGAGTGCTGACCAGCACATTGATCATGGCAAAGTGGTATCAAACCCAGTGAAAAGCCCACCTGCCTTTGATTCATCCTCCAGTCCTTCAGGGCAGGACCATGAATTAGCAATGATCCTCCCCCGGTTAAATCATATCCTCCTTCCAATATAAAATTAATAAAAGTGCACAAAGGATGTTTAACAAATCCTTGCCCTGCTGGATTTATTCCCCCATTTTTTATTTATTTGGGATGTACAAAGCCAAGGAGGCAGCAGATTCAGAAACAAGGCTTGTGCCATGAGAGACCTCAGGCTGGGGCATTTTTTTGAGCCTCCAGTTCCCTGATGGGATGGGAGCAGAGGGGCAGGACTGGCAGCAGGGAAGGAGGAGGTTCCTGGCACAGGGGATGGATGCAGTTTTTTAAGGGAAACCCCTCCATGTGGACACAGTGACTGAGGGATGAAATCCCAGCTGGTACAGAGCAGTTGCAGCAAAATATTTAAATTTGAATTAATCCTCTTTTCCTCCCCCTGTGCATAAATCTTTAATCATAAATCCAGCTATCAATCCAGCGTTTCTGAAAAGGTAGGATCCATAAAATCCATGCACAGAAATACAAGTTTCTATCTCTATTAAGCTCTGAAGATATTATCCATGTGGCCACTGAACTTTGCAGTGATCTTTCCTTTGGATTCACCAGACTTCAGGTCAGATCCCTATTTAAAATATGCTTTGTCATGTGACTGGCACAGAAATCAGAAAACAGAAAAGAACAGAAAAAAACAACTTTACTTGTTCTTTTCCCTTTTTGATGTGACAGTTTCCTGCTCTGGGTTCAGTTTTCCCAGATTTGTTTCAGAAGCCTTTGGCCCATTCATGCACAATTGGCCTATTTGCATGTGCAAATTTCTATTATTTGCCCTTTCATTGTATGCATTCAGTTTTTGCATTTGGTAAATAGAAATACTTTGTATTTGGAGAAGAACTAAGCCACCCAAACAATTCTTCTGTTTATTGTGATAACTAACAGCAAGTTTTAAAAACACAAATAAACAAACATGCTCCCCATTAAAGCAGTATTAACTCATACAGAAAATCCAGTTCATCAAAGTTTTTCTGGTTTACACCTCTCCGTGTTAGAAAGGTGTTAATTTCTTTAGATCACAAAGACTATCATTATTTTTGCTCATATTTAGACATACAGACTGTACCATAAAATTAAGAATATTCCTCCCTTTCTTTCTGCATTATTGGCGGAAAACAACCACAAAAGATAATTTCTTTGAAGAGGACTCCGCAAAAAACTTAATTTTAAAGAGGTTCCATTTAAATGTATTATACAATTTAAGTATTTTATATCATTTACTGTATTCATGACAGGTAAAAATCTGGGTGCTCACTAATTTTATGTGCCCCTGTCCTGCTTCTTTGAGCTGGTTTGTCTGAAGGAGGACGCGTCACTATGGTAATCAGGAGCAGTTTGGGGGCTGTTTAACATTGCTGATGAGTTATGCCATCAATACCAAACTGATTTCCAGCATAAACCCATGACTGAGGCATGACAAAGCACAAGTTATGGCCAACTGTCTGTATGTGATCATCTTACAGTGATTATACAGCTCAGAGCTGCTTTTATCACCCACCTGGTGATGCAGTTATTGTGGGGTTTGGAAAGAAAAGGATTAAATTAAGACAGTGTGGTGTTATCAGCTAAATACTTAGTCCAGCTCCTACTTGCTAAACAAATTGCTCAGTTCACATTGAACGAATCTAAGAAAAATTGCAGTGTAAGGGATTTGTTAGAAAAGCAAATAAATTTGGTTACAGTTATAGAAACAAGGTGAGGCCCCTCAGTGACCACATCATCTTCTATGGACAAACAGCTGATAATCTTATCAATGCAAAGATGCCTCCGTGCTGCATTTAAAAGCAAGTTGCCTTTATTCCAGCTCCCACTCAATTGAAATCTGCTATAAATACCTTCTTTATAACACTGACCCAATATATAAATTGCTTAGTTCAAAAGAAAAGGTTTTTTTGGAGGAAGGGGGGAATGGAGTCGACGCAGTGTGTTGTAAAAGCTAAGTGGTTTTATTGGCACTTTAAAATACCCTTTTATGCTGAAGTCTATCAGCTCTGATTATATATAACAACAGTAGTTATGTATTAAAAATGTGTGTCAATAGTTCTGGTAACACTGTGATTTGTCATTTGTGTGCCAGAGGTCCTAACAGGCTTGATTGACAAAATCGAGCCGTGGCTTAAAGGGATCGGACACCGGGGTACATTGTTTGGTGAATTGATAAGAGGAACCATCTCAGTTATTTAAATAAGAAACTTCACATATATCAAGCATATAAATGCTAATGCAGTTTGGACTTGCACACCTCTCACAGACACCCTTTCAGGAAGCTGAGACTGCCACAGCCATCAGCCTGTCCATTGCAGGAGGTTCTTGTGGGAGTTTATCCATCAAATAATTAATAAAACCTCTAGTAAAGATTAAGGAGCAAGTTTACTCATATTTACACAGGAAGGCTGATAGTCTTCTGTGCTCAGTGATTTAAGAGGTGCCCTCATTTCAGTGGTGATAGAGCCTATAAACTCTTGCTCCCAAAATAATATCTCTACCACAGGAAGTAAAGATATGTCTCCCTGAGAGGTATAAAACCTTGTACCTCTTTTTCTTGTGTGAGACTGTAGCCACTCAGACATCTTGTCTTGCTAAACCTCTCAAATTAGAAGCATATAAAGCAAGCTATATCAAAATCATTTGCAGAGATGAGTCAAGCTTTTAAAAAGTTGTTTTTAAGCCAGTACTGTATTTAAAAGAGTGGATAATGTTTCTTTGCACCGGACACAAGCAAAGCTGTCCTCAGACAGCAGGTGTGGAGCCTGTTCTGTTCAGTGAGGGCAACCTCTCCTTTCAGCCAGCTTGTTCTGCCTGTGTGTGAACTCAGGGGCTGTGAAATGAAACATCCCCCAGGACAGCTCACCCTTTGAATCCTCTCAGCTGTGTCGTACATAAATTATGGTACTCCGAGACTAGAGGAAGTAATTTAATGCTGGAATCCTCTGAAAGGTTTGCCTGCTTGTTTTGCTGAGGTGTAGCTGTGTTCTACATTAGAGATAAACAGGGACTTTTAAAGACACCCCCCCTCTTCTCTGCAGTCTGATTCTCGTAGGAATCAGATCGGTGACTTTATATTGATAACTGCTGAGTACTCAGCACTTTGATTTCTTTTCAGACCATCCTCAGCTGAAGGCCAAGCTGGGTAAAGCCCACAGGATCAACCAGCTGCTTCTTGTCCCTTGTAAGTGTGCTTTGACCAACGGGCCACAGCTGGAGAACATCCACCTTCCTTCTTCTCTCTATATACCAGCTCCACCACCCTTGAAATCATGTTTTCGGGTGGTCCCAGCTCCTTCTTACTGCTCTGACAGTCACTGAGAATTGCCCATGTAAGACACTGATGTTCCCTGCTTTGGTCACCTGCTGGGGCAGAGGTACCATGTGGTATCTGCAGTTGGTTTATGGAGCATTTGGATTCCCTGTGGCTGCTCTGATTTATCTTCCTAGAGAAAATGATGTCATTCTTGGTGGTTAAAGCTGTTGTGCTGTGCTGAGAGGCAGGATGATGGGGCCAGGCTTTCAGCAGCCTCCAGGAGAGAGCAAGAGGCAGCTGGGAGCAGCAGTGCTTGGAACTACCTGGGTGAACCCCTTGGCTCCTGCCCGAGCCCTGGGCTGGGCTGGCTCTGGGATGGAATGTCCTGCCCAATATTAGTCACAGCTGATATTGGTGAGTTCTACTGGGGATGGGAAATTTTAGGGTGACAAAAGTGGCCTTGTCCTATTTATAAAGCACCTACTGCTCCATCAGTGGCATACAAATAGAAGAAGATGAAAGAAATAATCTTCTCAAAACATCCTTGTTTTAAAACTGCATTTATAACTCTGCAATCTGGACTGATGGGGACAGTCACAAAGGCTGGCCACCCCCTAATAAGGCCAATCACATCCTGCCTGCTCCCTATCACAGGAGGAAAGCAGTTTTCTCCAGGGCTGAGTCAGACCAGTATCATCTTTGACTCACCCTTTGGAAGTTTCTCTCTCTGCATTCATACACAGTGAAATTAAACCCATGAGCCTGAAGTGAGCTTCTCTGTAAAGACAGGAGATGTCTCAGAGATTCCCTTCTTTTATCCATGTTGCTTAGTTTAGAGACACTTGCTTTCAATTTTAAAAGTAGAAAGACTGGTAATAATAGGAGGAGGGGGTTAATTTTTTTTTTTATCTTTATTTTTTAAAAAGTTGAACTTTCTTTCTAAGCTGCATATTTCGCCACCAGTCTCTGCATAACCAGCAATTTACCAAGTGGTGCCCAGAATGTTTCTGACTGTAAGTTCTCTGTTGAGGAACAGCAATATGCTGACCTTTCTCTTGTATAATTCAAAATGCATCCAATAAACCACTCAGCCAGTTCTGTGAGTAGCCTTAAGATGTCACTAACTGACTTGGCCTTGGCTTTTCCTGCTGGTTTGCAGTGGAGCTGGGGCTGGAGAAGCGGAAATAGGCTGTTATTTTTAACACATCTCCCCCTCCTACGGTGAGTGACAGACAAGGTGCTGATGTCAATTGGCTAGTGTTACAGGCATTAATTAAATAGGCCAGAAGTCCCTTTAGTTTCCATTTCCTTCTGCAGGGACAGCAGAAGGAAACCTCCAGAACTGGGTAGTGCTCAGGGAGAAGGGGAGTGCTGTGCTGGGGATGAAATCAGTCCCTGTCAGCTCATGGTGCATGTGCTGCATCAAACACTCCTCATGTGAGGAGCCAGCTGAACACCTCCGTTGTGAGGGTTATGCCAAGTGTCTCAGTGTTTTCACGCCTCTTTCATTCAAACCCCCATCTTTTTTCACAGTTCACCTCTCCCTGCTCTCCCCATGCCTTACTCTGAGCTGCTGAAGCCCCTCTGTGGGGTCAACTTGTTTCCAGAGTCTGCTTGCTCTCCCCTGCTTTGCCTGAGCTGAATCCTGGTTGTTTTACATTTCTTTTGGGCTGTGATGGTTTGTAATGAAAGATCAGCATTGAGCATGCATGGTGCATGGATGGATGTAACTGGACACTGGTAGAAAAGTGTTTAGAGGGAGGATTATTTTATCCCTAGTCCAGGGCAGGTCCTTGAGCTCCTGGTATTGTGGGATGCTGGAGGGAGGTTTTTGGAGGCCTGGATAAGCTTGGAGGGAGGAGTCAGCCAAAGTCTGGTACACCCTTATTTGCTTTCCACCAAGCTGCTCTAACTGACTGCAAGGCTGGGCAGTGGCACATCTCTGGTGAAATCCACGAGTGTAAACCCCTGTAAACAGTGTTAATTCACGTTTCATTTTACATTTGCAGAGGGGTAAGACTATACTAAGCCAGCTGATGCATGATAACCTGTGCCAGGCCTTGGGCTGCCAATTCTTTAGCTCTCAGCTGTTTCAGATCTCGTTGGTGCTGCCCTGAGCTTTGCCAAAATAAGAACAGCCCCTGACGACTCCCAGTGATCTCTGAATTAGATCTGTAGCATCCCTCACACTGCCATCCACAGAGCTGGGATTGCTGCCAGAACTGTCTCCTCCATTGAGCAAGTCTTTGGGCACTCCAATGACTAGAATTTAATATGGAATTTCTACTCCAGTGCATTAAGACAAGCTGCATATCCCCTGAGCATCTGGCAATGAATAAAGGTTAAACTGGGAAAGATATTCTATCATTCAGCTCCTTTGTCCATAATTACAGTTGTTAAACAGATACTGTATTTCTAAAGAAAAATTAATTGTGATTTTTCTTAATATTTTGTCAGATGCTGCAGTTTAAGTTCTCCTTGCACTGCTTCCTGACCAGACAGTGTAATACAGTATGAACAACTCCATTTTTGTATCTTATTCTTATAAGTAAAATACATGTCAATTCCCAAGATTAAAGCACACTTTTCTAAAGTACAAATCTGTGACAAAATCTATTGCATCTGTTGGTTTGGGGTTTTTATTTCTGCTCCTTCATCCTCTCTCATAGAAACTTTTTCTTCTTATAATTCTACCAGTGCATAATTGGGATCTGGTCTGCATTTTACTTCCTTACCAGTAAAATTATTTTAACTAGTGGCTTTACAGGAGCCATCTGTTGTTCCTGCACAGCATATTCCCAGCAGCAAAGAGGACAACCACGAGTCACATTCCAGCAGCTGAGGTGACAGGAGTCATATTGCCAAAGCCATCCTCCTACAGCTCAGATTTTGCCTCTTTTCACCTGGTGAGAATTCACAGCATCCTTATCCTGGCACAATTTGCCAGGACAGGAAAAGCTGCTGTCTGTCAGGTTCCTCAGAATTACCTTTCCTGGGGGAGAGAAAGGTTCTGGGCAATGAGAGGGGACTGAACACCTTTTTAATAGTACTCATTAATTAGGAAAATAAGTGAGTATTAAAAAAATTGCTTTCACATTGTGGAGTGAAACTGTAAAGTTACTGGTGTTACATGTTTAGATCTTCAAGAAAAGAATATATTCACATCTTATGAAATTTATTGTTTTAAAATAAAGGAAGTAATGACTGGTAAACACCAGGCAATGTGTAAGAGCACAGGGACCATGCTGGCTCTGGGTTATGGTAGAGGTCTACGATTCAAGGTTTATTACTCTACCATGGTTTCATGAACCTTTTTGTGACCCCAAGCAAGTTACTCCCATCTCACTATTCTTCCATTTCCTCTTTCTGTAAAATGATATTAATAGCACTTCAGCTGCAGAGCAGGTTTATTGTACAAGGCTTAATGAATGTTTGTGTCTCTGTGACTGAGATTCTTTCCTGCTGGAGGCAAGAATTTTAAGCAGGTTGATTAAACAGAAAAGGTCTCTAGCTCTGAAGCTCTTATTAAAAGCAGAAGGAATTATTTCTTACAGAATTTCTAATTTTATGTCCATTAAAATTGTCTAAAATGTAGCAGCTTTAGTTCTTCTGTCATTTAGCAACTTTAGTTTTGTTTCCCCTAGAAATTCTGTTGAGGGATGCTCTGACTTTTGAAATTATCTAAGGCAATGCCAAGACAGACCCTGCTAAACTCTTCTTGCTCTGAGGAACAAAAAATCACAGCAGTCACACAGTCAGAAAACATGGCACTACACACAGAGTTCTAGAACTGTGGCCAAAAATGAATTTTGGCTGTTTTGCTGGATCCAATCCCCTTCCCTAAGGCTGTGATGTTGGGGCAATGATCTGGCAGGAGATTTCAAGTGCTGGGAGGTGCAAGACTCGTGCTGTTTGCACAGAGAAAACTCAGCAGCCCACAACAGGATGGTGAGAGGCTGTGCTGAGCTTGGAACACTAAATCAATGCAATAGGAAGCATTAAGACAACTTTAGGACAGCCTGACTGCCTTGTGGAGGCCAGCAGTGTTCACCTGTGACTGATATCCCAGAAGCATCCCAAATGTCTCACTCTTTGAAAGAGAGTTCCCATCCTTCCTGTGAAAGATTGCTGCCAAAAGAAGTGGTTGTGTCCTCCTCTGCTAGAGGAGAGGGAGGAGGGCACAACCTTCCACTAGCTCAGGTTGCTCAGAGCTCCATCCAACTTGGCTCTTCCCAGTGAATGTGGGGCAGCAAACCTGAGGAGGTTTTTGTGGGGCAACCTTGCAGCCAGATCTCCTTGCCCACGGTCCCACAAGCACTGAGCAGTAGGTGCTGCCCCTCTGACTGTAACACACATTTAACAGGCCTCTCTGGGTTCAGATATTTATTACAAAGTGAACCTCCATGCTCCAATAAGGGGTTTTTACAAGCAGTTGCATGAGCTGCCATTAGCAGTTATATGAATTTAATCTCTCTTCTGTGGATATGATGAAAGGCTTGTCATGAATTTAGACAGTGGCCAAGGCGAGTATTACAGAGCACTATTGTGGGTCAGGGATTATAAAGCTGCTGCTGGTGGCCAGAGACAAAGATGGGATGTTTTAAGAGTTAGCCCCAGCTAGCAACCACAGTGTTTCCATTATTATACAAACAGGGCTTAAAGTCCTTGTCTTTCTCCCTGATGTGTTAAAAGCAACTGCACTGGTTAATAAAAATCGGGGATGAGTTTTTTTTCCCCAGAAAATGGAGTGGATGGAGCCTCTTCAGAAAGCTGGGTGATGTAATTTTGTTAATATCTGTAACTTATAGCTAAGAAAGCTAATTCACATTTCCCATGTTACAGCCAGAATGGTCAACAGACACTTTATAAAACTGTCAAAGAGAGAGAAAAAACACAGGGGAATGTATAAAGGATATTTTGCTGTGGGAGCAACAACTTTAACATACAGCACACACATGGCCAGCAAATCTTCCTTTTTTTTCCTTCTTTACTGTGATTCAGTGACCTGACATTTAGTCTTGAACGTAATCTGCCTCTCTTGTTCATGATATCAACTGCCAATAAATAGATCACTGTCAGGAGTCAGCAGGATGACATGGGGGGGATTTATTGGTGTGCTTGGAGGCAGATCTAGAACACCCAGGTGAGGTGTCACCAACGAGCTGGGAACACCGAGCCTACAGAACCCCTGAACCCCCAGAACGTGAGGCAGAGCATGGTCTGACCCCCCTCCTCAGATACCCTGAGGCACAAAACCAGCAGAAATTGCTGAAATCATCTGCTGTTGTCAAACTTTACAAAGTGAACAGCCTCGTGTCTTCATCCTGGTGCACATCTGGAAGGAGGTTGGTTTGGAGCTGTGCAGGAGTGTTGCTGTAAAATCTAGCCAGTGCCAGTTTTGGTGGGGGCTGGATTCCAGATAACAAATTAGCCTCTGTTCAGTGAGAAAACTTTTGAGGTTTTAAATTAATTCCTCATTTGCTTATGTTTCTGTGTCCTTTCTGTTTGGCAAAGCAGCTCGTGGCCAAAATGTTCAGTGTCAGCCTCATCCTTCTGAAGTTTGAGAGTCATTAATTTATGAAATCCTCAGGTTATTCATACCCTGCTCAAGTAGAAGTTACTACAAAATTGGCATGAAATCTCCCAACAGAAATCAGAGGTTTCATGGAGCTTTTGCTATGAAAGAATAGTAACAACAATCATTTCTTGAAACATGTTCAGAATGTCATAGGTAGTTTAGGATGTGTTAAAAAATCAAATAGACCTTTCCTGTCATTCAGTTCTCTCAAAATAAATTGTGAGAGGCTAATTCAGAACTTGTAATTTTTTACTTCTATTAGATTTTGGCTTGCTGAGGCTATGAACCCAATAATCTTCCCAGGTAAAAATATGTTTAATACGCTATAAAACTACCTTTTATCTCTTATTCCCTGTTATGGGGATCTTTCAGCATCAGTAAAGAATTCCACATATAAAAATGGACTAGGAGCCTGCAGTGAAAATCAGATTTACCCTCTTCTTTCAAGATAAATCATATTTTTTCAGGCTGTCTACAGAGTTGTCAGAATCCATTAAAAACAGAGCTCCTCTTTTACCATCCTCAGTTTTTAATTTTAATTAGAGTGGTTGAGTTTTCATAGTAACTTTTGCAGTAGTTGTTTGGAGGGAAACTGCACATTTATGTAGAAAAGTTTTTATTCTAAGTTTATTAAAGACATTTTTGAAGGCACACTTCTTATGAAAAAAAAAGTATTCGTAGTATTTCATGGTAACAGCTTATTTACTTATTTATTTCAGGTGCTGATCTGTAACTATCGCATCCCAAATCACTTTTCTTCCATCAGAGGAAGCAATCAGAAAAAGCTGCGATTGCCCCTCAAGGTTTCTCGTTAGCTAATTGGAGTTTTTGGCTCTTTATCCCGATGTTTAAAAGAACAGCTGAGTGGAAGTCAGAAAGCATTTACAGAGCCGACACACCCAGCCCTGCTCTTTGCTTTACTCTGATTAATTTAACAAATGAAACTCCAGTAAACTCACATAACTTTTTGCCTATACAAACCCACCGTTGCTCTATAGTTTGAAGTAAGCCTTGGGTAAACTGTCCCGTAGATAACTAAACCAGAAGAACAAAGGCTTTCCAAAAGCTTTTTGTCCAAAAGTGGTTTTCTGTAAAGTAACATTTTGTGCTGGGGCATATAGATTGTATGAAATGAAACGGCCCTTTTGGAGAAGCTGCCTTTATTTTCGAGTATGAGAAAAACAACTGTCACTGTTTACACTCTTCACTCAAGGTAAGCATGTTTGTCTAAAGTATTACTCCAGCCTGGCTTGCAAACACTTGAAGCTTGCTTACCATTTTTCTGTATATAGACTGCTCTGTGGAATTGTCTTTATCAAAACTTTTGGGAAAATCTTTAACAGAATCTGAGGGACTTGGCTAATTTATGCAGCCATCTCTTCTCCTTCTATTGATTCCCTCCATGACATATGTTTATCCTCCCTGCCTGTGAAAACCTGGAATTAAAAGTGAAGCTTTTCTATTTTATGCCTGTAATTGCTGGGAGAAAAGAGATGGGGGTTATGGGTAAGAGCTGGTTAGTGAGCTTTAAACAAATCATCTTGTAAAACCAAACACAAAACTATCCCAAGTTTACAAGGCTGAAACTCCCAAACGGCAAAGCCTCACTTCACTGCAATTTTAAGAAACTAGTTTTAAAAAACGAACCATTCCCACACCTTTTATGATGAAATAACACCAAATGACCCAGCGAGCTCCCTGGGTTTGAGAGGGGAGAGAGAGTGTTGGGGACGCGGTCCCCACATCAAAACTATCCTGGAGAGATCAACCATTGATGATTTAAATCTTCACTACTTTATCTCTTTGTTTGCTGCTTGGAATGCTATTGATACCTTCTTTGTCTTTGTAATTGTTTTAATTAGCCACCCAGCATGGGCCCCTGACAGTGCTTGTGATAGAGTATTATGGACAACCCAGCAGGACAGTGAGCCTGTTAACATGAAACACAGACATCATGGCAAGCTTAATTTCTTTTAGTTGTGTCATTTTTTTTCTTCCTTGTCTTCTTTGTTTGCGTGTGTGCATTATTTCTGGAGAGAAGGAAAATAACTTCCCAAGTCCTTTGCCTTTCAAAAGGGGAAAAAAGCATGAAAACACCCTCGCAAACATTTCTCGGGGATTGTACAATTAAAGCTGATATCACCACGTTGCTGGAGTCAGACAAAGAATGAAACATTGCCCATATTGATTAGTCTTTTCACGAATCGCGTCTTCAGCAATTAGGCTGATATTTATGTCAGTTACTGTACTCTCGACCCTGCAAATTTCTTCTTAATTATTATTTTTTTGGCTCTGTAGTGGTTTTTTGTTCTTGTTGACCACATCCCTCTTTTGTAAGTGGAAATCTGCATGTTCAATTATGGTGCAGATCTGCAACTCATTAGCAGTGAGCTTTGGTGCTGGGGCCATTTGAAGATTCTGTCATTTAACTTGTGGGAACTTCTGGCAATGTGTATATTCTGAGGGGGGGAAAAAAAAACAAAATCCAAAAGTTTGGTTTTAGAGATAAACAATTCAATAGCATAAAAACCTCAAATCCATTCACAGTATAGTTTTCTTCCCCAAAAACAATCGTGCTTGGGATAGAGGAATGTGAATAGAGATGCTTCATGAAAGCACAAGTTTCCTTTGGGTTTGGTTTGTTCAAATTAGCCCAGGGTCAGTCCTTGCCAATTATTGCCCCACTTCAGCTGTTCTCTGGACATTAATAAAAGCATCTGCTGTATTAACCAGGAATCCAGTTTTGCACTCTCAGTGCAAGGAATTGGGGTGTTTCCCCCCACTGTGATGAATTTCCAGCTCGTTACCTTATGTGCTTTAATTTATTGGCCTCCTTGAAATGTATCCATGATAAAGTATTGGTTTGTGACTTGATGGGCTAGATTGAAACCATTTTCCACTGTGACAGAGTTGAATGTAAACCCTAAATGCCTGGGAATTCCTATGTTGTGTTAACCTAAAGGCATTGCTTATTTTCAGTGTTGCCAACTCTTGCACTTTTTCACCTCCCTCTGGCAAGAACAAAAGGTGGTGAGGGTAGAATTGTTTCTTAAGGAGTATTTTAATCATGACTGTTTTGAAGAGAAGGTGAAATGCAGCCCGTGGTGTCCACTTTGAGCCAAAGGGAAAGGTGGGGGAGAGGAGGAGAGGGAAGGGGGGTGTAGTGGTGGTGCTGGTCATGAGCTCAAGCACCATGAGAGGTGAATCACTACCTTGAACTGAAACCTTAAAATCAAAGGGTATTGCCCCCAGTGGTTGCACAGGAAGCATGTTTGCTCCTTCCGTGGTTTGCAGCTCAGCAGCTGAAGGCAAAGTCTCATCCTTTTCAGTATCTGTTAATGCAGCAGCAATGAATCCTGAGGGTGGAGGGGGCTTAGTCCTGGCTGGATGGGGCATCAGGAGCTGTGAAATTAAAGGACTGTAAATTAAAGATGTATTAGCCACAACTCCATAATTCAGTCCACCAGAAAAATTACTTAATTTAAATCATGAAGATGAGCAATCCCTCTTGCCGTTAAAATGGTGAAAGAAAGCTCCTTATTAGAACAAATAGAAAAATAGTGTTGCCTTATGTAGAGCATGAGGGACATGAGTTCCTTCAGGAAAGGAAGCAGTAAGACATTCACTGCCAGGTTTTACCGCTCTTCAAGACAGTCTAAAAGTTGTTTATATTAAGTTTCTCTGCACCATTTCCTTTTCTGTCAGATATGAGGGGAAAGTGAGGTCTGTAGTTTTCCTCAGCGTGGTCCAGTGGTGTTAGTGGGGTTGGGGAATGCAGAAATTCGTTTGTCTCAAGAACTGCCAATTTTTGTTTAAATTTATAAGTCGTGGATGAAGACTTCTTATTTGATCTTGGGCTTCTTGTTCAGCCCGTGATGTGCCTCAGCCTCCTCCCCCCATGCAAGAGCTGGACCTTCTTTTGCTTTTCTACAATGTCAGAGGGCTAAAAGCCACTAAAGATTGCAAAGAGCTTAGGAGCTGCTTTAAATAAAGCTCCTGGGGCTGAGTGAAGGAAAACTGAGAGTATCTCTGATGGCAGTGCTTAGCCACCCTTTACAGAAAAATAGATAATCTTATTTATGTCTATTTGTTTCTCTTCTCTAAATAGAACATAACTCTGAGTAGCACTCAGGTGTGTTGTGGCATGTGTGCCAAACTGACACTCGTAGGTGATATTTTAGTATTTTAATCAAGAATAATTAAACATTGCAAGTGTCTTTGTGCCATGAAATCATGCCCTTGCAAACTGGGATTTTTGTATTTCTGAAGTCTCCATTTGGATTACTTTGAATTTGGATGTGCATTTGCTGCAGACAGAAGTGGTGGCACTGCTGATTAGGTAATTAGGTTCTGGTTTACTTATTTCCATATGCATTCATGGAAAATATGTGTGCAAATTAAAGGTACAATTTGGTGTTTGATGCTTTTTACATCCCAAGTATTGCAGTTATTCCTTTTGACAAACCTGAGTGTAAAGCAGATCCTGATGTAGATGTGATGCCATAAATGCAAGTGGCTGTGGGTGGCATGAGTTCAGTGACGTGACAAGTTAGAACAGATCATTACTTTAATTATCTCAGACTCAAAATTATTTATTCAGAACCCTCTGGAGTCAGTGGTGCCTCTTTCACTGATCCCATCGATTTTCCTGTAGGGACATGGATGCTGAGGCTGCTCAGGGCACCTCAGCCAAGGCATGGGCACTGCAAGGGCAAGGACATCTCCATCAGCTCCCGCTTCCCTTCCCTCCACCATCCTCTTCTATCCTGTTGTTGTGCTCTGGCCTCTCTGACAGACCAATACAGTTGTTGGGCAGTTTTTTGCTTCCAGCTTGGACCAGTGTCCTGATGTGGGGGAGTGGGAGGGCTGGAAATCTCCAGAGCTGGGTCCAGCGGGAGGGACAGCTGGGGTGGCAGTGCCATGAGCTGCTTTTCCATGCTGAATGCTTTGTGGTATTGAACCATGGTTTAAGATGCCCATCCTTTGCAGGATGAGAGTCAGGTGCCCTACAGAGCCAATGGGAAGAGCTGGGTGCCCGTGGGGAAACTGGTTGAGCACCTGAATTCAATGCCTACTTTGTAAAGGCATAAACAAAACCAGAACAAGCTAAACCCAGAAAGAACCCTTTGCATGCTAAAAGCTTATGGAAAGAGCAGAATTAGCTCAGTTTAAAGGAAGCCTGATGCATTATTAAGAGATTAATGTACTCACTGTGATTAGGACAGAGCCATCACTCTGGAGTCCATTTTCTTTTTTATTTTCTTTTTACTGGTTATTTACTTGATGAAGGCTCCTATAAAGCAACAGTGCAGGGCTTTTTGTGTCCCTCCATCTGACTCACAATTTATAAATAATAGCTGTGTTTCAACAAATGAACCATGAGCTAAACTCTCCTGGGTGAGGCAGTGTCTAAACTGAGTTTAATTAGTTCTTACTCAATATTTGGTAGGCAACAAAGGCCTATCCCAATGCCAGCAGAAATCAGTTGCTGTCTTCATGGGATTCTGTGCTGGCTATCTGATTTGACCACTTTGGACAAATAATGTTATTTTTATGTTGGAAAGCTTGCATGGGAAAGCTTGGTAAATTATCTGTAAGCTCCAGATGTTGGCACACAGTAATGTAGCCTGAAACATGTGGGCCTCTCCTCTCCCCAGTCAAACTTGTGTGTTGTAGAGTCTAAAAGAAAAATATTTTCTGTGTTGTAGCTTGATGTTCACACTGGCAGAGCCCACTAGAACATATCTAATCTTAAATTTTGGGGGTTTTGCTGGTTAGTGTTCAGACCTGTTATTAATGACCCAACTGCACAGGCTCCCAGCCCTGGACTGGGGAGATGGAGATGCCCTTTGAGGGTGTGTGTGAGGGGTCCCACTCTCAGATGTGAGCATGGAAAGGGAGAACCCCTTGGAGAACACATCCCACCTCGGACAGAACAACAGTTTAAACCCATCCTGGAGGAGAAGCTCCAGTGAGGAGGGGATTTCTTGTACCCTGAGCAGTGGGGAGGGTCACTGTGAACCTGGAGAAAGGACTTGTGTCTGAACTGGGACAAATACATGACGTAGCCAGAACTCCTCATTCCTTACACAAGAGTTCTTGCAGTAAGGCATTTACCAAAAGGCAGCTTGAGTGTAAACAAGTAATTGTAAAGGTCGAGTGATTATTTTCTGGTTTTCATTTTGAACTAGATGGTGAAATGTTTACATCTCCTATAGATATGATTGATGTGGAGAGCAAACAAGAAAAAAATCCTTTGCTGGGTCAACAGGTTATTTAGAAATGTGTAGAAAGGTTAATCCCAAAGCTTCTGTCCTTCTTAAGTGACCATTGTTATTTATGTATTCATAACCCTGGAAAAATCATAAAGACCTTTCCCCCCACTCCAGGAAGTTATACTCATGCATTTACCTGTTACAAATGACTAACTAAAGTAATCCACAATTTTTATGACCTCCCACTGCACTTTTAAATGAGTTTTTTTTCCTTTGTGAGAGCTTGGTGAGGTATTACTTTCTGCTCAGGTGTAACTGAAATCCTGGGTCATCCATCCAAGAATGTTGTTGCCTGTGAGATATTAATTGCTTCTCAAACCTTAGAACTACTCTAACTTCCAAAGGTTAATGGAGCAGATAGATTTAGGACATGTTCCTAACCACACAGGTTATCCTCCCTTCCAGAAATATGACACTCTCTGGAGATGGGTCATTCATTTTTATTGTTTAAAATGTAATGAAGCATGGCATTTTTAATCCACTGGCTGGGAACATCTTACTTGGAAAAAAGAGGCCACAACATACAGTGCTTTGGTGGGTGTTAGCCCATGCATCTTTGTTCTGTTCTCTGCAGACTGGCCACAGAGGTTTTAGTTAAAGCATCTGGTTACTCCCTAAAGATCAAGCCTGGTGTGTCCTGCTGGGACACTGGTGCCCATGGCCCTTGCAGGGTTTGGTGGTTTGCAAAGCTGCTGAGAGCTTCAGAGTGGTGTGGGGAGCTCAGAATGTGCAGGGGAAGAACAGGACACCTGGCTGGCAGCGGTGAGAAGTAGCTGGTTCGGGTTTGCAGGCTGTGGGCATGGTGGGTCTGTGCTTTGTTAAGGAGCAAAGTCCTCCACCATAGATGTTTCAGAACTTCCCAAGTCTCCTTGGAATAGCCTCAACCCAACAGTAGTGTGTGGGACTGTGGGAGCTGGGCCTTTTTCGTCCACAGAAGAGAAGACTGAGAGGAGATCTCATGAGTACAGACAAATATCTCAAAGGCAAAGCCAAGAGGATGGTGCCAGTGGTGCCCAGTGACAGGATGAGGAGCAATGGCCATAAACTAAAACACAAGTTCCACCTCAACCTGAGGAAGAACTTCTTCCCATGAGGGTGGCAGAGCCCTGGAACAGCTCCCCAGGAAGGATATGGAGTCTCCCTCTCCAGAGACATTCCAAACCCACCTGGACATGTTCCTGTGTCACCTGCTCTGGGTGACCCTGCCTGGGTGGGGGGTGGGACTGGGTGATTCCAGAGGGCTCTTCCAACCCCAGCTGTTGAATCTGTGATTCTGAGCTCTGGGTTACATTAGATTCAGTTGACACAAGCTTGCTTTTCTGTGGTGTAAAATATACTCAGCTGAAATTTGGAGTGAAATGTTAGTTTCTCTAAATATCAGTAGGCCAGGACCTCTGAACCCTGTGCCAGATCATGCTCCTGAATGGCAACAACAAATTCCTCATGTGAACTTTATTATCCACTCCTAATTTTCAGAAGTTATCTAAATTCTATCTATCATAAACCCTTGGCAAAACAGCTGCTAAGTTTTGATAAATATTTGATAAGCCTCAGGATTTACTAGGAAGATTCATGAGGGTCCCCTCATCCCTCCCACACATACTGTGGGCTCTGGAATTTTAAAACTATTTGCACAGGTTGTGTGTGAGCAGGATGTGTGGACACGTGGCTGCCCATAGCATGGATAACTTCCAGCTTCTCCTCTTTGCCTTACACCAATGGATGCAGTAGTTTGGCTCACCAGGTTCTCCAACCCACTAGTTCCTGAAAATACCACCAAGGAGGTCTAAAATCTGTATCAGTTAAGAGATATCTTTTTACCCCAGTTAAGGTTTTGACTAAAAAATATAATCAATGTTCTGTGCAAAAAGAACAGAAATACTTTTCCTGATTTTCTGGTGTACGTCAGTGAAGTCAGATATTGTAGTAGGTTGAAACTGATATAAAAACGTTACCCCTGTTATTATAATAGGTTGTATTAAAAATAACAATGAAAGATGCTTTCAAAATTATGAGGAAAACAAAAAAGAACTTTCATCTTGGTCTGGGAGAGGTCCATGCAAACATTAAGCTTCAGGTGCCATCCCAGGGAAATCAGTCACATCCTGTGTAAAGGCAGGTGTCATCCAGACTTTTTCTTTCATTTAGAGGTAAAGGTCCAAGTAAATACTGCCCTCAAATCTGTAAATGGCAAACTTTATGCTTTAAGTTTTGATCTTGTGGAAGAGTCTGTCCAGCATTCCTGACTGCAGTGTCTTTGCACTCCAGGCTTCATTGTTAGTACCGAGTTCTACCTGTCTTGAGACAGTGGCAAAAGTTTTTCATGTATTACTCGTTAAATCTCAAAAATATTCAGTGGAGTATTACTTTGTTACTTTTGTTGATTATCTTAAAACTTTTTTTTGCTTGTTTAGCTTCTTTTAATTTCTGAATTCTGAGTTTATTCACCTTTTCTACTCAAAAATGGGAGGGTCCTACTTCTTTCCTCTGGTTTCTCAGTAAGGCTTTTACAGATCACAGCAGTTGCTCATCAAGTTTCCAGTCAAACAAAAGGAAATGGGTTGGACATCAGGAGGAATTTCTTCATGGAAAGAGTGTTCAGGCATTGGAAGGGGCTGCCCAGGGAGGTGGTGGAGTCCTCACCCCTGGAGGTGTCCAAGGAATGACAGGACATGGCACTCACTGCTCTGGGCTGGGTGACAAGGTGGGGATGGGGCACATCTTGGACTCCATGGTCTGGGAGGGCTTTTCCAACCTAAAGGATTCTGTGATTCAATATAAATCTACTGGAAGAGCCTGTAGAGTTTTTGCTGGGGGGTTTCTCCACCCTCCCCCAGCCAAAAACACTATGGGTGGAAAGACCACAGTGATCTCAGTTGCCCACAGGGAGGGATGGTAAATTATGTGATGTTCCTCATGGTCTCCTGCTGTGAAAACTTAACTTTATAGACTCCAGAGTTGAGTACAACACTGTAAAATAGGAAGGGGGGAATTTTCCATCTTAATCACAGAGTGATATTGAGGACAAAATTATTTCAATACTTAGGGCAGATAGACAATGGAAGGTCAGTAGATAAAGAGATTAAGAGCACCCCAAAGGTCAGCACATCTTGCTGTGGAGCCAGGAAGAGGGTTGATGAGAGAGATGAGCGTGGGGAGAGCAAAATATTTGCTGCCTCCTGATACAGTAAGGGCTCCTCTGGAGCCCTTAAAACAGCTACTCAAGGGCCATAAACATCACAAGAAGAGAACAGTTGTTTAACAGAATTTCTTCACTACTGCATTTGGATTAATTGAATCCTGTGCGAGGCCTTATCAGGAAGAGCTGTCAGCAAAGAATTCCAATAATCCAATCAGGAGGTCACGAGTGCAAGAATAAGTATCTACAAATCGGATTGAGAGAGCCAAACCTGAAGCCAAGCAATATTCCAGAGATGACAGAATAGATGATTTCACCACATTGCTGATATAATTAATGGAGATTGATAAATTCATCCCAATACCCATGTTTTGTTTGTTGTGCTGGAGAGGCAATAATCAAAAATCCTGATTAAAAAGGCAACAGAAGAGTACAAGAAGTGTAAATTGGGTGGTAATAGCAGCTAAACAGTCACAACTGTCATGTTTGTCTGTGAAATATTGTGAATATGAAGTATTTTTAAGGAAATGTCCAATGTTAACCACCACATTAAGTAAAAAGACAGTGGATAACTGAGTAACAGGAGTTAGAATTTGTTTAAAAAAGGTAAAATCATTGGTCATGGTTGTGTCAAACAGTTGCCTAAAAATAACAGCTATTCTGCACTGTAGATATTCAGGAATATTGTCTGCATCAAACTGTTTTTAGGAAGAAATATTTCAAGTGGATGACTCCAGCCTTAGTCACTTCTTGTTGCCTGTTTCCTGTTGTATTTATCAGAGAAGTCTTTTAACCTGAGCTGTCTTATATAAAGCTGAAGTTGTCCATAACTTAGTGAAATACAGTGAGTCCAGCTTGCACCCTGGTTTCACCTGTCAGTCTCTTGATTTAAGTTTTGGGTTGGTTGTGGTTTTTTTCTGGTATGAAAGGATGGTCTCAAAATGAGAAATGCAATGTGTGCTCAGGACAGGGTATGACTAGAAATGCATTGTCCCAGTTGAAATTCAGCGAGGGCAGACCTGGGGACTTCTGACTCTCCAAAGAAAAGGAATCTATGAATTCTGTGATTCAGTGCAGCTTCAGGTCTGTGAATCAGTAATGTGAAACCTAACACCATGATATGTGCTGTGAACAGAGGTCTTCCCCCACTCTTGTTGAAGAACAATTTCAATTTCCTGACTGCAGATGCAGGGAGTAAATACCTACATATCTATATAGTGCTTGTTTTATTCCTGTGTCTGTTACAAGAAGGTCCAATCTGCATCTGCCAATAAAACAAAAGGAACCAAAGATAAGAACAAGCAAAATGTGCTAAATTCAACCTCCCTTACACAGGAATGACTGAGAGTAACTTTGTGATTTAACCCAGTGTGACTGAGAGTTGATTTGGTCTATTGCTGACTGCAGAAAGGCTTTCCTGATCCAAGAGATGCCTCTCTATTGTAAAACTTTGTATTTCTAACCTTTAACATCTTACCAAGAGTACTGTCCATTGCTTTCACATCATTATCTGAGTTTAAATACCTCTCATCTGAGCTTAATCTTTAAACCTTGCTTAGTGCTACCTTCATACTTAATCATTCTCCTGCTTTGCAAAGCACTTGGGCATCATTCCGATGATAAATTTCAGCTTCATCAGCTACTGACCCACATATGCTCTGCAACTGCTTGTCCCCACAGGTCCTGGGGTAATGTTATAATTAAAGAGCAGCTGCTGGCATATATAGGCTCCATGGACTCTGTCATCAAAGGGCAACTGATGTCCCACATTAACTGAATGGATCTCTGAGGAATTTCAGTGATAGAAACCAAGTTTCCTCCTCAGGAGGAATTACAGCACGTCTGCCTTGCCACTACACTTGTCCTGGTGATTGTGTCCCACCCAGTTGTGCCTGTGGGTATGGCCACTGAGGTCTTCAAGTACACAGGGGCCACCACCCATCTTGCTGGGGGTCCCCACAAGTACCAGAGATGCTTCTGTGCGTGTCACACATTGAAGTTGTGTGGTTAATTACACATATTTACCCATCTGATGATTAAAGATAAATAGCAGTGAAATTTAAAATGTCCTTTTATGCATCAACGAAAATGGATAAAAGCAAATAATCTTGTGTTTGGTGTATGATTAACCCGTGGAATTTACTGCAGTAGGATATTACTGAGGCAAATAGTTTAGTAGGATTTAGGGATTAGAGACATGAATAAGAAGAGCATTTACTAGTTACCTTCTCTAGATTTAGGAAAGGTAATTTCTTCCCAGTGCAACTCAATACATAAGGTCAGCAAACAATCACCAGCATGAGGATGGGCCATGTCTTCTCCAGCCCATGGCTTCCAGAAGGACTCCAAGACAAGGTTGGTCCTTCCTGGAGAAGGATGAGGTATCAACATGCTTGTCACTCAGGGCAAAATACTGTACTGGGCCCTGGGCCACAACTGCTCTCTGCTGTTGCAGGATTATTCTGTTCCTGTGGTTCAGGTCAGGACTATTTCACACTCTCAGCAGTTTGGGGCTTTGCCCTCCTACCTCTTTTTATTCCTTTCTTCGTTTCAGAAAGCCACTGCCCTTCCACAGCGATCATCATGACTAATGGGCAAGCTTATTTATTATAAAGTCTGTTAAAGGGTAGTTAACAAGCCCAGATTTCTATTTAACTGTCACACTGTAACCTGCCTGGGAGCAGAGCTGCACTCTAAACATAATCACCTCTTAATGCTTCTTATTTATTTATTTAGAGGCAGTATAAACACCCTAGGCCAGAACCTCTGTGGATACATCAGCTGCCCCCAGCAGCCAGGATCTGCTGAAATCAATGGGGCTTTACTGATTTACATCCCCTGAGAATCTCCATGTAAAATAAATTCCAGGCAGGAGGTAGGAGATATATGTATATTCAGAAGCCAGATAAATTGGTGTGTTTGTATGACACACAGACGTTTCAGGGTCAATAGTAGGTACAGAAATCAGAGTTCCTTTAAAGGAAAACTTAACGAGTAACCCAACTTATTAAACCTGATTTATGTTTGTTAAAAAACAGTCAGGTGACAACTAACCGATGCATATCTTTATTTGCTTTGGTGTAATCCTGCATTTCTGTTTTGCACTCGCCGAGATGATGTTTCACTGTTTTCAGGTCAGAGTCTAATTTCAGCTGTCACAAGGAAGGCAGTGTCCCAGGCAGCACAGCCCTGCTTTGTGTGCATGCAAAGAAAACACAGATCTTTTGCAACACCAACCCCTCCACACTCACAGTAGCTATAAACCGCCCCATCAACCTTAAAAACAACAAAATACCTTTAAATCAAGGAGTTGCAAAATGCTTTTCAAGCTGTCATCCCGGCCAGGCAAGTTTTTAATAAGTTGGAATAGTCCTAATTTCCTCCCTCCCCCAACTGAGGTTAGTCTTCAGAAAATGATGTGCAGATTTTGCATCCAATTTTCTGAGACTGCAGTCCGTGGAGTGTGCACAATTGAAAGCTGGATTAAGTTGAAAGAAATGAATTTTTACAAAGGAACTTTAGTATTGCATATTTTACACGCATAATCTTAACTGACTCATTTCTCTGCTGCTTTTCCTCCTGCCTAGGGATGAGAGAACAGACCAAAACTTACAACACAATTATTTTTGTGGGTTTTAGTGATGTAGCCTTGTCCCTTAAACCACGACTACTGTACTATAACTTATTATAATGCTGTGCCATGAAACACCTCATAAAGTTGTTATTTCCTCTGCTTTCTTCCGAACCTTTACAAGAAAATTGCTTTCAGTCTGCTCAAATCCTGTTCCTTTTCATAGCTAACTCCTCTAAATAAAAGCAGTATAATTAACTTAGGTTGATAAGAACAAAGCAGAAAAATAAGGGAGATGTTTAACTTTCTTTCCCCCCCCCGTTTTGTTTATTGCTTTGTCACTTACCAAAAGTTAGAAGGAAAAAAAAAAAAGAGTAATTGGATGGTTTATAATTTGTGACCATTTAAAAGAATAAATGACCTGAATCAAAGGTCAAAGCCTTTGTGCTTTCTGCAGTAGAGAGGTTTTTGTTTTGTTTTCCCCCGAATCTTTTTATACTGGAAAAAAAAAAAGAAAAAAGAAAAAAAATTAAAGCAGACTGGAATAAAAATGTTCCCTGCACATGTTCACGCACGAGATGGCTCCGAAAGGACCTTTGCAGCTCCTGATTTAAATGCCTTTTTCCTTAGAGCTTGCAAATATCAACAACATTCCTGCACACTGTAATCAAATACTTTCCCAAAAAGCCATGGAATGTGCCATAATTTGTCAAAGATCCTCACTGACAAGTTTTTAGTAAAGTCCACTACAGCAAACCCTCCTCGGCCCCCTTGACCCACGTAGCAAGAGACCTTTGACCCTATTTGGGCCTCTTTTATGAGCTTCTTTCACTCTGACCAGATGGCTAAACTATCAAAGGTTTTTATGAGTAAAAACTGCTTTTCAAACTCACAAGTTGTATATTTCTCCCCATGTTAATGTGAACTATCAACCCAGGGGCTTTAAATTGAAAACACAAAAGGTGCTGCGCAGCTGCCGGCACCTCGCATTGTGCCGGCTGGGTGGGGATGTTTGCGGAGTAAACAGCTGATGGCCACATGAAGACAGTTTAAGGCCAAATAGTTAAAAAAAAAAAAACACCCATCGAAAACCTAATAAATTATTTTTTGCCCCGGATATTGTTTTGAGCCTCTAAGGTGGTGTTTGAATATTCATTCGCAGCTCCTGCCAGCCCACTCTCTCTCTCTCTCTCCCTCTCCTGTGTAGAGGCCACTACCCCAGTGGCAAATTAGGACTAATTAGACCAAATTGTGTCAGAAACAAAAATAGAGAGATTACAGACTTCTCAATCAGTTTGAATTTCAATGCAAACATCTCTGAACACCTGGACATCACTTTCTTAAAGCCAACTGAAGTGTCTTGTCCCTTGCTGTCTGTGTGCTCTCACAGTAGCACTGGGGAGGATTTTTGATCTGAGATCATTAGTGGATATTTATTACTGTACAGTTCTAATAATATTTTTGTCCCTTTTTTTTTTAATGTAATATACTCCTGTATATATCTTTTATATAAACTATTTATTTGCTACATGTGTTTCACAGCGTTTGCTCTTCCTGTTTTTAACTGGTGTTTAACAACTTTCAAATCAAGATACTATAAATCACAGAGAGATTAATAAAGAAAAATCATACCCTCACAGGCTTTCCCAAGAGATCTGGGGAATATAATCTGCTCTTCCTCTTTCTCACAGGTCTCCAAGAGCTCTTTTTTAACCCTTCTCATTCTGGCATGTAATTCTCCCCATGGAATATTTGTTTCATTAGTAGAAAATCATATATTGTCCAAGTGGCAGAACTGCACAGTTGGAAACAACTTAGCTTAACATTCTTAATGAAATTACTCGTATGCAAGGTAATTCTTTAATTCACTTGGAAATTAGGGTCTTCATTGGCTATGTATCTTTTTAAGTCAAATATCCTTTCCTCTCACTTAAAATCACAAAAGGGTTTTGTTTGGAGGAAAACAATAGTGTCCAAGAAGGATAAAAGATAAATATTGGCAAGAAGTCTCTACTTTGGTGACACCAGGGTGTCTGGTAACATCAGGCTCGTAGATCATATGGTCATCTGTGTGTTCTAAAATCCCACAGGCCAGAGCTGTGTCTTCTCTTCAGCAGCTGTTCAGACCTACTGTACTTACAGCTGTCAGTCATGCCAGCACATGTTACAAGTGAAGGTAATGTACAGAAAAATAGATGTAAAAATGTGTCAATTTTTCTCATACCTGAGAGAAAAAAATCAGCTTATCCTTACCTCCTGTCTAAAGCTTTTCACTTTCTCAGATTTCTTTACATGTGACTTGTTAATCCATCAGTCTTGTTTATCCAACCAGGTTTATTAATGACAAATGTTGCTGGCCTTGCTGAGTTATGACTGTAAACTGAAAGAATATGAGGGCCAAGGTGAAAAGGTGATTTCTTTATAACAGCTGTAATTTATCCTGGGCTTTGGCCAGGCCTTTGATTTTGGACTGGCCCTGGATATAGTATTCCTACTGATTGCATTAGAATAGCCCTCAGGGGTCATGCTGAATTCCAGGGCCCTGGAACCAGTTAGAAGAATGGAAGATGACCATATGTGCAGGGTTAGAGAATGATAATAAGGTGCAGCACAATACAAGTCCTGGTGTTGTGGAAATCCTCTGCTATGCCTTCTGCATGCTGTCATTCATATAAGCATTGCATAAGAAATGCATCCCAGCTTGGTCAGGAGGAGGAGAAAAGAAAGCAGGAAAAAAGAAATTAAGTCTCTTTCTTAGTCCTTGGGTTCATTAAACGTCTCCTGCAATGAGAGGGTTTGAGTGTATCATGTTACCTCTGTTCAGGTTTTGAAAGGAGAGGAGAGGCCGGTGCCATCCAAAGCAGCTTCAGCAATTGTTGTTCCCAAGTATCACTTCTTGTGCAAAAACCATCTGGTCCTTGTCTCACAAAGAAGGACGAGATGGAGAATATGAGGGGCTCATCTCTGGCTGTCACTTAGCTGAGTGTTCCTGAAGTCACTCTTGATAGGTCCTGTCCCATGGGGTTGCCAGTGCTGGTGCCAGAGGCAGGGTTGTCCACAGGTGATCCCCCCTCCCGTGGGCTCTGCAGCTGGAGCACCCCCCAGGTGTAGGAGAACTCTCATCTCTTCCTTTTTCAGCCTGGCTGAAAACACATCTCAATCAGCAGCAAGTCCTCAGTGTTTCCTCTTGAAAGTCTTTCATTTTCCGTGGAACAATTAGAGGTTTAAATCGAGTTGTAAGGAGAGCACAAGGATGTGTATAACTTTCCTAACTAGGGGATAGGGCACTGTCTCAGGAGAGGAAGATGAGTATGGGGCTCTGCTTTAGCAAATATTTGCATTCTTTTTATTAAGCAGTCACAGAGAAGTTACCACAGGAACGTTCTTTATTTTTTTTAATGTTCTATTCTGAACCTCAAAATCATAAGAAATTACAGGAAATGGGAGGTCTGGACTCACCTGCCCTCAACTCAGCTGGATTGCCACTTTGTAGGTGCAAACAGCTGATTATCCTGCAATACCAGTTGTACAATTCACTGATACACAGTGCTATGGACAAGTTTTCACAGGTGCAAGATTGCCTTTGAAAAGAGATCAATCCACCTCTTAAAGTAGTTTTATTAACTGTTGACAATTCCCATTATTTTTCAGGCCTGGCTGCTTACACTGTCACTTTTGGCAAATGCAGAAATAGCTCGTGGTCTCTGCTGCCTTCAAAGGCTTTGGGGCAGGGCAATACTGTACCTGAGACAGAGCTGGGCTCTCAGCTGGGGCAAAACTGTTAATTGTGGGGGTACAGGGCTGGTTTTCTGGCTGCACATAAACCTGTGCGTGGTGCTGCTAATCCTGCTACCTGGCAGCTTGTCACAACGTGCTAACACTGTGATTTGCAGCCACACATGCCCACTGTGACTCAAGTGATTGTTTTCACACAAATCAGTCCGTATTAAGACACAACAGAGCCTCAGATCTTCCTTGTATGTCCATCTTTTGGCCTCTTTTGGCGGTGTTTTATCATTACTACGCATTGGTTTATTAACGGTCCAGATTTTAGCTACTTAATAAATTAAAATGCTCCATTAGGTTTTACCTAATGTCAGTATGAACCTGCTCGTGTTCACCTTGTCAGGACATGTCTGGGCATCTTCCAGAAGTGCAATAAACAATGTTTCTAATCAATGCAATGCATGTCCATCCTCCTCCCTCAAAGGAAATACTCAGGTGGTGGAAGAGCTGCCAGAAGGGAGAGACTAGGATTTTCTGGTGGTTCTGTGTTATTCATGGCCAACCTTTCAGAAAATACAGCCTTAAATTCCTTTATGTTCTGATGGCACAATTAGCAGTAAGGCATCCATCTTCATTGGCAGAATGCAAGTTATTTGAAGTTTCATTAATACGTAGAGGCTACGGGGCTTCATCTCAAAAATTGTTCTCAATTTCTAATGAAGGGCACAAAGAATAACAATAATGTTTATTTACACATCAGCTCATCAGCTGATGAATTAAGAAGCATAAAAATCAGTTAGGCATTATTTTTAATCACAAGATTTAAAAAATGACTCATACTCATTATTTATTTCTTTTACTCATATTTGAGTGGAAGATGTCTCTGCCTATGGCAGGGGGTGGAATAAGATGATCTTTAATGTTCCTTTCAACTTAGGCCAAAAAAAAAATCTTTTAAATAAAAAAATAATTTTTTTTTTCTCCATAAATTTAGAATTTATAAGTCATTTTTGCACCAATTCTTAAGATACCTAGAGGTAGCAGTGCTTTGGTGGGGTGCAGCTGTATTCCCAAACCATTGCACCAGTACAGCATAAACAAAAAGTACCTGAACAAGAGCAGGGCAGGAGGGGGATGTCAGAGCTGCAGTTTGTCAGGACAAAGAGTGTTGACTGACAGATCCTTGCAGGTCTGGCTAGTGCAGCTCCCTGCCTGTGCTGTGTAATGCTCACTCTGGGTTGGTGGTAACCGGCTGAGAGGTGGGAGCAAACAAACAAGTAACTTAAATTGTCTGAAGTAGATCCATTTGCAAAGTGTGAGCCTGCAGCCCGATGTGTGCTCAGTCTACTGACACTGCTGCTTGTTTGGCTAAAAATTTGGCACTGTTAATTTAAGCAGCCGCGTTAAAAAGAGCAATAATAAAATTGGGTTTCTCAGTTTGGGTCCCAGGAGGGCTGGGCAGAGCACTGGAATGAATGAGGTGGAGTGAAATGAAACCCCTTCACAGGTAACTGCACCTTGGGCTCACATAATGCAGAGCTCTGGTTTTATCTGCACATCTGACATGCCACTGGCCTCACTTGCAGAAAGCTGACCTTGTGTCAAACAAGATGATCTGACTGACATTTTCTATTTCTGGGAATGATTAATCTGTTTATAAAAAGTTCCGTTCAGAAAAGCATTGAAGTTTCCTTCTACGTTTTCATTGATTTCTTAAAGATTGAGTTACATTTCCCATTTGTTGGAAGAATGAGAACTTGCTATTCAAAGAAACACTGATCCTGATGCTCTGGCCTGCGCTTTGTGAGGCATTGGAAGGGGCTGCCCAGGGAGGTGGTGGAGTCTCTATGCCTGGAAGTGTTCAAGGAACAGCTGGATGTGGACTTAGTTCTGGGTAGCTTCATTTTTCCTTCATATCCAGTTTAGACAGTAATCACATCTCAAAAGCCACGTGATGCCTTCTTTGCCCCACAGAATGGAAGTGCAGGTTCTTTTCAAATCTGTTTGCACTTCATTTTTTTTTCCAGCCTGTTGTGAGCTATAAATACTCTCAGGATCCATTAGGCTCCTATCAGATACATTCATATTTCCCCATCTTTGGGCATTCCAGCTCGAAGCTGAATCTGATAAGCGGATCAGTCACTGCCGTGTCAGCAAAGAAGAGCAATGTTGTACCTTAATATTTGTCATCATTACCCAACACACCCATGCAGAGCAAGCTGTGAGGAATGCAGGTTTTCATGCTTTATCAGCTGTAACTAAACATCTGGTTACAAAAAAAAAAAAAAAATCACTCAAAGTTAATGAAGGTTATGATTTCATATAATCCTTTTCAAGCAAAACAAATTCCACTGGAAGAATATAATAGATTAACTGTGGAACTGAATCAATTGAGGTTTTGCCATCAGTTATTTATAACCCATCCGGTTTCCATTCTAAATTCAAACTTTGTTTTGTCACTGCCAGCAGGACCTCTGCATTTCTTTTTAAGTGTGCTCTCAAATGCATTCATTTGGTAGTTTCCTAGAAACATAACCATTATTTTAGCTGTGAGTTCAAACAAGTTAGTTCAGTTTGTGTTACTGAAATGCTGTTTTAACAAATGGGGGGAAAAGTACATATTCCTTAAATTCAATTCTTGTGATGTGGATTCCAGCTGCAGAGGTGGAGTTACATGGCCTTGTGTAGCCTTTCTCATCAGCAGATCTGAAATATTTCACACACAGTAGGAAGATCTTTGCAATGCCCTGCCAGGATGAGGAAGGAAGTCCTAATTTCCCTTCCCTGGCTGGGAGGAACTGGGGCACACTGATGTGGGGTGGAGAGAACTGAGGTGGGCAGTGCTGTGCTGGGCAGGAGGACACTGACCCCAGGGACACCAACCCTGAGCGAAATTCTGCCCTGGGATCCCACAGCCAGGCCTGGTTTACTCCACACTGTTCTCTGGCCTCACCAGCTTCCCCTGATTTCCCAAGGAAATTGGGTTTACATGATTTTACTCCCCACAACTCCGTTTGTGTGCCCATCTCCCTCATCCCCCTCCCCACTGCAAGGAATTGTCTGATTTCAACTAAATTTGAGATACAGTTGAGGTCCCAAAGGAAGATCAGTTTCCCAAGGTTTCTGTGCATGGAGTGGAAGGAAGGAGCGTGTTGTTGTGCTGATGGAGGCAGGAGCAGCTGCCTGGGTTTTCCTTGGGAGAAATAGAATTCATGCAGTCAAAAGGCAATGGAAATCCAGTTGTATTCCCTGATTATTTGGTTTTGTGTTGTCTCTCCTTTGTGGCATGGTAGCATTTTAGGAGGAGTGAAAGGGAAAAGCCCAAGTGACTATTGACCAAATGAATCCTTCAATTCCACCCTGTAATTCCATTCCCAGATATCGATTCCAAGTCCGGGAGGAGCTGGAAATAGGCAAATTTGTCCAGACATCTCTCCCTGATTTTATCAAGTCAAAGAAGATTGGTGTGAGATGGACACAGGTGTTTGTTGGGCAGTGTGGTAGAACATCAAGGAAAGAGCCCCTGTGGATGCACACGGACTGCTGGGAAGCCAAGGGCAAGGGAGGGAGACATTTCATGCTGGTGCTCTTGGAGAGATGGTTGAAGTTGATTGGAAAGATGTTTGGAAAGAGCAGAAGAGAACACAGGCAATCTGACAGTACTGTCCTGGGCAGAACAAAACCAGCAAACAGAAACAGAGCAAAATAACAGAGCAGTAGTTTCCCAAAATTGAAAAGGGATGCACAAGTGCTTTAAAATCACTAAACGATTTCCTGGTACATGGGTAACAGAATTTTAGAAGCCATGGCAGGGGAAAATTTCTTTAATTCTTTAGTGAAACCTCTGGCTTTTATTCACTATGAAATTATGATTTCCCTTAACGTAACTTAGACTATTAATTTCATTTCTAAAAGCAAAACTAAATTGAAGGGCCTGTTTTTTAAGAATGCTGCTCTCTGTGCCCCTGAGTCTGGGATTTAGCAGACTAATGGGATCAGTCATCCCCTACTTAAATACATCCTGGACAGCACTCACAGGAATGTCGTTGTTTGTGTCCAAAATGTGCCGTCATCCTCTTTTTTAGCATCTCCGAAAATAAGTGAAGATTGTGGCAACTGCTGACAGTGCCAGGTCTCAGCAGGCTGTGCCTGCAGCAGCATCTCTCTCACACGGGCCCGTGTCCCAGGAGGATCTGTTCTCCTTGGCTTCCCTCTTTATCTCCTTCTAGGTTTGGGATTTAGTGATCCACGTTCAATGTGCCCAAACTCTCCCCTGCCGGTTGCTGGTGACAGTCTGAGGCATCAACCCCGTGCTGTGCTGTCCCAGTGCTCTTGGCACAAGCAGGGCTGTGTTAGATCTGATGCCACACCTGTGCTGGAGGGGGTGAGGGACAGTCACGACCAGCTGGATTAGGGAATGGACACCAGGCAAAGCCAAAGCCTGGGAGTGGTGGGAGCAATGCATTGGTGTCCAGCCTGTTGGGGAAAACACTGCTTGACTCTCCATAACCTCAACAATGATATATTAAAATATCACTAGTGTTGGGTACCCAGCAATTCAGTTCTGACCCCTGGAGCAAACTGAAACTTCTTAGCAGAGAAATCTCAGTGGACTCAACTTTGTCCTCTCCTGCTGCAATGTAAATCCAGAGTAGTTTGCATTGATTAACCTGAGGAATGAAGCCGCTGAAATCAATCATTTGGTGAGGAAGTACAAAAGCAAATGGATTCAGGATCTTTCTGGAAGGAGAATATGAGCACAAAAATAGAGTTGCTTTGACACCTCGCTTTTTGCTGGATAAAGTTTCACATCCTTTCAAATGACCCCCAGTTGTCTCCTCTGTGTAGCAAAGATCTCCCCCTTCTTTCACAAAGCTTCCATGACTTATCTATTTTTGGTTTTTTCCCAGCTGTTGCTGTAAAATCTGTTATCTTTAATGTATTACCCTGAAAAACAACACACCTTTGAGAAGGCCAGTGGACTGTGACATAATTAGATGCAAAATGCACATCTAAAAGCTGTTTACTTCCTGTAACACCAGGATAACTACTAATGAATCACCGACTCTGGGGATTCTCAGTTTGTAACTGGATACTCCACAAACTTCTTATCAGATCAACAATGATTTCTGTCAAAAAAGGGGGGGGGGAAGAAAAGTGGGGGTGGGCAGGTTTTTTTTCCCCTGAAACCAGAGTTTAGCCTATATGCACCAATTCTAAAGCATTTTTAGCATGTCAGGCAGAGTAGTCATGGTGAGTTTGAAGGGATAAGGGAAGATAAAGTGTATCAAAGCAGGATCTGACACTCATGATGCTATGCAGACCTTTCTTTCTGAGAGCATCTCGCAGGCTGGACTGACAGCAGGGATTAATCCATGCAATGGCAATAAACAATAGTTGAAGTGGGGTTGAGGCCTAACACCTGGATGTTGTGTTACCAACAGCAAAGGAGCCTGTTTCATGCTGGGTATGAATAGATATGATTCTGACACTGTTGCTTTGCCAGCGACAGGTAAGACTTCTCAGACCTCTTTTGTGAAAGGCTTTTTATTCTTTTTTTTTCCCCTTCTTTTAGTATGTGAAAAGGCCTCAGGCTGTCTGATTCAAATGAAATGCTTTAACATGTTTCCATATGACCCGTGTTGCCAGGTAGGAGAGGCTTAAATGCACAGACTGGCATTTTATAATTACCTATAGACCCATATTTACCCAAACCGCAGGATCGAGCTTTCCTTTTCTGGGCATCCCGGGGTTGTTACGGAGTGGTCCCAAGGGGTGTAGCTGAGTTTCCCACACAGGACAGTGGGGACCCCTCTCCACAGCTCCTGGGTGCTGGTGGAGGGACGAGTCCCCAGGACCATCACGTTGCATTGTCCTCAGCAGAACCGAGTTTGTCACGTCCGCTCAAGCGTGTCGGTGCGGAGGGTGAGGGAAGGAGAGCATGAGGAAATCTTCCCTTATCAGCCTCTCTCCAGGGTTACCCTTTTTGGCAATAAGCCTTGCCAAAAAAAAAAAAGAAAATTGTGTAAAGAATCTGAAAGGCCTTTAAAGGACGTGGAGAGGCCGAAACTTCCCGGCGCACTGAGCGGTTCTGGGGAAGCCGCGGTGCGGCCGAACCGTGCTGGGAAGTTCACCGTGTGGGGGCTTTTCTCCATTTTTGACCTCATTTACTCTTGTGTATTATCTCTGACTCCTCAGGGTCAGCCTATGTAGGTCAGGGATTCATTGACATAGATGTTCATCTCTCTTCTTTACAAGGAAAAAAAAGGCAGGGGGGAGAAAAGGGAAAGTGGGTTGGACAGACTGACAGAAGGCCCCAACCACCACGTCCCGAAAGTGATCCGGGGAGAGGATGGGAGAGCAGGCGTGAGAGAGGGCACGGAGGAAAAGGAAAGTGCTTCAAGAGACCCTTTGGGCCAAGAATTGGGAAAATATACGTGTGGGAGCTATTGCACTGATTTGGAAGCGCTTCACTGTGGTCTTCTGGGTGCAGACCTGGTGTTACCAGAACAGAGAACTGGACACATGGCACAGAACTCCAGCTCTCTTCCCTTCTTCTCTTGGGAGACTCTCAGTTGCCTTGTTAGAAAGACCAGCCAGAAAACTTGCAGGCAGAGGTTTCTGTGGACAAGTAGAAAAGTCTTAGAAGGTTTCTCGGTCAAATACTGCCTCCTCTTGGATCCACATCTGTGTGCTGGACTGGGAAAAACAAAAAGATTCCCACTTTGAGTTCTTCATTTCACATGAAGAAGAGTGTATGTGAAGGTTGGCACAGCTGGCACAGAAATGGTCTTAGAAGGACTTGTTATTTTACAGTGTGTTTTCCAGGCAGCAGAAAGGAAGTTCATGTCCTACAACATGCCTTATGAGGGTACTCAAATGGTGGACTCTGCTCCACATCCAGTCTGCACCAAATTCCCAAATTTTTTGGGGTAGTCCATTTCCCAGTCTCTTGTCAAGGAGCTTCCACCACTTCTGGCTGTGGGGGTGGCACTTGCCTGGCTGGCCAAGCAGGGGCAGGGCTGGAGTTCTTCCAGCAGTGGGTTTCAGTGAAATTACTTGGAGAATTTAATTATCCTAGTCATGTACTAGGATATCCCCTGAGAAAATGAAGGGAAATGTGATGTATTTGCTAATCTGTGCTCTGTTACAAACATGGTTTGCGTTCAGCAGCACCACACTATATGTGTTGAAGGTCCATCTGCTAAGTCAAGATCAAGAAAGATTTTGCTTAGAAAAGCAAGGAATTAAATCCAGATTCCCCAAAACTATATGCAAATTCTGTCCTCCAGTCTGGGCTCATCCACAGTGAATTAAATCAACATTTAACAAGGTACAAGATCACTTTTGGCTGTAGTTATCAGGAGGTACAAGTGGCTATTCCACATTCACCTGTCTCATTTAGCTCTTTTTAACTACCCACCCCTTCACCAAAATAGCACATGGAAATACCAAATATAACTACTTTGTGAATTAACTGTTCTTTGTCAGCTCCTGCAGAGACATTAATTTAAATAAGTAGCTATGATTTCTTTTCTTCTGTCCCTATCTCTGTCTAAACAAATACTTAACACAGTTTTGTCCCTTTCCTCTGCTAGTTGGATGTGTATTTAGATGTTCCAGAAGAGATTTCATACACAGTGAATGCTTGCAAGGGCCAAAATCTGAGGCTGGTAGGCAGTGAGGTATCTAGAATACAGAAGTCTGTCTAATTCAGTCCCACTCATGTGTTACTGGAAGCCTTTCTGCTAAATTCAGACTTACCATCAGCCTGTTAATGTTTACAATGTGGCTCTTTTGGAATAGATGGGAAGGATTTGCAAAGTGAATGTGCCTATAAAATCTCTTATTTACATGCATCATTTGAGTGATTGTGTGTGCAGAAGGACAATGACGTGAGTTGTTTCCTATGCAGTGTATTCAGCACTCTTTTTCATGCAGCAGCGTGGGCACAATGGCTTTTTAGGGGCATTCATCAGTGCCCTCCTCTGTAACCTGCCTCACAGAGTTTACAGCAACTTGATTTCAGAGAGTGTTAGATT
The DNA here is from genome assembly GCF_009829145.1 of Chiroxiphia lanceolata. Lineage (NCBI taxonomy): Eukaryota > Metazoa > Chordata > Aves > Passeriformes > Pipridae > Chiroxiphia > Chiroxiphia lanceolata. The sequence goes on along the minus strand of NC_045653.1, from coordinate 5,617,406 downwards.
TCCAAAAGTAAAAAAGAAAAAAAGAAAAAAAATGCAGCAAGCAAGGCTTGGAAATCTGGGCAGGCAGAGGAATGTCCCAGCTGGGCAGCTGCTCAACCTGGCAGAGCCTTTGGAGCCCATCCACTGCCTGATGTTTGGATCTCTTTGGGTCTTGGAAGATGTTTCTTGCCCAGGTTTAGGCATTTAAAAACCTGTTTCTAGCAATAAAGGCCATGCTTGGGAAGGGAATGTCCTTTCTCTCATTAATAGGGGAATGCATGATGGATGAGAGTCAGAATCAGCTACAATGAAGTAGGAACCACCTCGTGAAAAGTCTAATGGTGAAGCAAATGTGGGTTTTGTCCTTGGATATTTATCAAAACACATCATAACTGGGGTACCAACTTATACCTTCCTCCTCTCTCAGCTTTGCCTGCCTTGTCCTTCCACGAGGACATGAGATGGGTGGCTTTTTCCTCAGGGCCCAGCACACAGAGGCTGCTCTAAACATTCTGGAAGCTAATGCAATACAGATGATATATTCACAATATTGGCTGGATGCATCCTGTAATAAAGCCTTTTGGCTGAAGAGAACCTACTAGCAGGAGCATGCAAATCTTGCTCACAAAGTTTTATCTATGATTTATTTCTTGATCTAAACATAATATTCCTTCAGAGAGCTATATCATCTTTTTATCCAGCTGTTCCAAACTGCTATCAAAATATTAACTCTGACGTTTCTCAGTAGCACTGGATGGTGGATACACACCTGGTTCACTTACTATATTAAAAAAAAAAAAGCAAATGAAGTTTGGGTGATGAAACCTCCTTGTCACTGCAACAGAAATTAACCTTTTGTCAACAGCTATTAACAGGAGGGTTGCAAAGACCTCGACTGCCCAAACTGCGGAAACAGCTCCCAAGCAGCAGCACTCTGACATCTGAATTTTAATACACCAACCCCTTAGGAAGCTGATCAGAAGGTGTGTGTGTGGGGGGAAGTATTTGTGCAAAATGCTTCTTTTGGACTGTTTTTTTTTCCATTCAGAAAGAGTAGTTGCCCTAACAATGGCACGAATCCAGTGTATCGGTGAGTTGTATCCCTTGAACTCCAACTTACAGAACAAAAGACTTCTAAGAAGCATCCATGCAGCAGATGTTTAGTTATCTGAAGTGTCAGAATGCCAATTAGATATTGAACATGGCAGGAGGAGGGTGGAGTTTCCAAAACAAATGAATGATGAATAGGAACAGTTCCCGAGTTTGGTCTAAAGTCCTGCTGTTCTTTTGTAAAATGATTTGTGGCAAATTTGTTTTGTCACTGAGGCATAGTTCCCCTTCAGGATTTAAGTGATTTTTATAATCACTCCAAGGAAACTTAAAAAAAAAAGAAGGAAAAAAAAAAGAAAAAAGAAAGAAAAAAAAAGAAAATAAAAAAGAAAAGGAGAAAGAATATGAGGGTAAAATACCCTATTTGTTATGAAGAACAGGGTCTAAAAATGAACATGTTTTAAAGTGTAACCAAATAATCCTATCTTCCATGTGCTTCATACATAGGGGCTACTTCCCCCCTCAGTGAAATCCTAGCCTTGCATTGAAATAGAAAGGGGATTCTTTTTCAGGAGGGAGTGGGGGGTCAAAACATGAATGAATTTAGTGAAAATCGGTTTTGTTTCAGAGATTAAATTTTAAATATTTTTGCTAGTCAGTGCCAGGATAATCTTGTACATGGTGGCAGGAAGGGGGTTAAAAAACAATCAGAGGAGGTTACAAAATGCCTCTGTAGCTGACTTGCATTTTTATTGTCATTGACCTCAGTAAATCATTGTTAGAAATTAATATAACATGGACATTTTTAGCTCAGCGCTTTACGTGGCATTACATTAAAATAGTCGTCTTTGACTTGCAAAATGCTCTTGATTATTCTTCTTAATAGTCACATACAACTTGTAAAGTACTTAGGACAACTGATCCTCTGTGTGTCTTTGACAAATAAGAATAATACTGGACAGTATAAAATACCAGGCAAAGCAGCAGAGAGGAAATTGGACTTGCATTGACTTAAATAAGCAAGTGCTGTGACAAAATTGTTTAGTTCTCTTTTGACCTTTTGAGGTCACGTTTGACTATTTATGCTATCTCCTAATGCTCTACTTCTCCCTGCCTGGTAACAATTATGTGTTTATGCTGTTCTTTGCCTTCCCAGTTGGTATATTAAACAATCACTAATTACTGCATAAAAATATACATTCCTGTTTTGAGGCTTCCTGTAAACACCCATCTGCTTCAAAACACTCTATTTTAAACAGCTGAATGAAAACCTACATGCTTTAGCCATGGTGGCTGATTTGTTTAAAACAAAGGCATAGAAATCAAAATAGTAAAAATTGGCATCAATTCTTTTTCCATCCAGATTTGGGCTACAGAGGGCAAATAACAAAACTTATGTTGGGGAGGAGGGAGTTGAACGATGTGATTAAATTGGGATTTTGTTTGCAGTAGCGCTACCAAAGGAAAGTTTCAGCTGAACAGAATATTAATAGACATTTTGTGATTAACTGTAGTATTAGGCTCTTTTTGTCTTAGGTGGGGTATTGCTGAGGAAGCTGAGTGTGAGTCCTCTCTTACTGTCCCGTATGTGACAACTCCTGTCAAATTCAGCAGGAAAGGCAGGAAGAGTTAAGAGTCAGCACTGTCTTTAAGAACTTGATGTTATGAAGTACTGAGTTCTGCTGCTTTGAGAGCAGAACTGTTCCCATTGAGCTCTAGAGATGTCACTTAATTCCAAAGGCTGCGTAGCTAATTCAAGGTTGGATCCTGATGTCATATTAAAGTACTTAAGTGAAAGAGTTTTGATGTTTAAGATATTTGGAGATTCCATCTTCTACTAACCAGCAGCTAGAAAATACTTTCATAAAATATTAATGACAAGTTTTCATGAAAAGTAACCAGCCACTGTAAGATTTCTTCAATTTCTTTTTTTATTATCATTTTTTCTGCCTTTTTTTAATTGTATGTCCTTTAGTTCAGTGCTGCAACTTGAAAACAATTCAGGCAATTTATTTTTGCTACCACTGAGGGACAGATTGAGCAATTCCACCCAACTGAGTATTTTCAATGCATTTCAATAAGGCTGTTAAGAAACACATAGGTCATGCACTTTGCCCACCTGGTACTTTGTTGTGTAGTGCTTAAAAACATGAAAGTCTTATGGAAAGTTGTTTACAAAATACAAATACTTTTAGTTTGCAAACTCTACCTCCACACTGAATATTCCTCAGAGAAATCAGTTTGTGACAGTGGCAATGCTGGATGAACCCTCTGCTTCCTGGTTGGACTCGATCTTTCTGCTTTTACTTTTAAAAATGATGCGAGGGCAGGTGGCTTGAAGTGAGTGTTAATTGTGTCTCACCACCTCAAACATTTCTCATTTTCCAGTTAACCACACACACAAATCGCTGTTGAAATCTGAATATTTTCTTGCTCTCTTGTGCTGAAATTAAATCAGCACCACGTCCTTTAATGGGTGCACTTGATACTCCAGGAGCAGGGGACAGAGTGATGTGACAAGGACACCCCACAGCGAGGAGCCAACTTGGGCTGACAGAACGTCGATGACGTTACAGTACGTAAAGCAGTGAAACGGGACAGGAAAGCCATTTCCCAGGCTATTTCCTGATTTCCTGCTCTCTGCATTCCTGCACATAAACCTTTAATTCATTTCAGAATGCAGAGGTCATGACAAAAAGTCAGAGGATAAATATACCCTTTTGACAAACAGAAGGTTGACAGGGATTTTTAGCCGGCTGTGTGTGGGGCCAGGTGTTTCCCATACACTGTATGGAAATGTGTCCCTCTCCGTGTCGTGTTAGGATTGGAACTATAAACACTCTGAAGCATTATGCTCCAAAATAAGTTCTTGATGGCAAGGCAGAAATGTTCACATCTGTATTTGTGACAGACCAATGGTCTGTCTAAGCAAGGAGGCTTGGGGTCCCAGTGACCTGGGGACTGCATGGTGTGAAACAAGTCACAGAATCATGGTTGGCTTCACAAATTTCACAGGATCTGTTTGCCAAATGTCCCATTTGAGCAAGTGAATTGCAGCTAATGCAGAAATTACATACTTAATATTCTCTTATGATTGAGCTATCAAATATTTACTTTTTAGTAACAAAGCAGCCAAAGATTTAACTCACAAAGTTCATTCTATGATTTCACAATCTCTGGATAATTATAATGCAATTATTTTTTGGTGGTTACTTATTATGAGGACAGGCTTGTTCTCATAGTCAAAAAGAGATACATACATCAGCCATGTTGCAGGACAGGCATCTATAGCCTGTGCCTCTGGAGTTTGGAAAGGAAAAGAGGAAGAGGAGCTGAAGTTCTGTCTTCCCTGAGGTGGCACGGCCAAAACTGATGTTGTGAGTCTTGATGGCATCAGTGGGAGTTGTCAAGTGAAGGGAGAGGAGTTTTATCACTGCTATACAAAAAGAAATGGGTTGGGCATCAGGAGGAATTTCTTCATGGAAAGGGTGGTCAGGCCTTGGCAGGGGCTGCCCAGGGAGGTGCTGGAGTCCCCATCCCTGGAGGTGTCCAAGGAATAACTGGACATGGCACTCAGTGCCTGGACTGGGTGATAAGGTGGGGATCGGGCACAGTTTGGACTGGATGATACTAGAGGTCTTTTCCATCCCAAATGATTCTGTGATTTTGTGAATTATAGGGATCTTTAACAAAGTTAGAAAGTCCAGTGGCTGGGAGTTGCCATTTAGCCAGGAATAAGGTACAAAGTTATGACTGGTGGCTGTTCTTTGCCCAGATAATCTACGTAGGCTAAACACTGAATTGTTCCTTACAGATACTTTTAAAATTAATATTTACAGATACTTTTAAAAGTCATATTTGTGCTGTTGAAATGATGAAACAGAAGCATGGCCCACACTGTGCTGTGCTGAGTCGTGCAGTGAATCTCCCAACAGAGTGGCAGCAAAAATTCTGCACTGAGAATGTAGAATACATATGATTTGGTACCTGCCCAGGAGAATTGTACCCCAGAGAGTAAATGTTGCACCCCCCAAGGGCACAGTGGCTGTCCAGGAGTCCCAGCTCAGGTTAGTGGCAACGTGCCACAGTCCAAGTCAATAAAGTGCAGGAGTTTTGTTTAGCTAAAAAATCTTTGGGATTAGATGGCTCAACTTAAGTTTAAATGATCCTCTGATAAGCAGAGAGAAAATACACACCCTCAGTTTGCTATTATTTGGAAAAGAAGAGCCTAAAGAGGAAAGGGATAACTCTGAGTGCCTGGGAGCAACGGGTTCAGTGGAATTACAGATGGTCCTCATAACCATAACACCCTACAGGGCTTCCCTGCTCAGACACTCTGGCTTAAAAGGTGTCTCAGTACCTTTACCTTTTCTGAGGGGTTTTTTTTTCCCCCCCAGAGCAAGAGAAAGATTTGGTCATTCAAATAAAAGTAAACAGGACCTGCCTTTAAAGAAATCGTGAAAATATGAGGACAGAAGGTCAGTCTCCTTACTGTAAATGCAAGATCTTGTGTTCTGGTTCCACTTGCATGAGGTGTGGGACATGGCAATGGTCTATTGAGCCAAAAAAATTCTGGACTGCTAAGTGAGGGAATAGTGGGGGAAAAAAAATCGAGAGAAAATGGATGGGAAAAGAAAAATCAGTTTCTCTTTTGCTGCTCTGTTTAGCCCCCTCTTCAACCTTCTCAAGACTGTGTGTTTGTAATGCCCTCCCCGTGCTGAGGATTAACAGTCACACACAGGACACAGCTGAGCAGCACAGAAAGGGAGGGGTGGGTGGCACTGAGGAGTCCTTATCACCCAGATCAATGTTTCCTGCAATCCAAACCACTGTACTTTGCTTGAAATGAATTGATTGCAGTTGTCCAGATGTCATTGGCTTCTAACACCCTCCAGAGTGATTTCTCCCCTTGAAAAATTAAAGACTGTTAGGTACTTAGCCTCATACATTAGGTCTCCCAAGGGACATCTGTGGGTTACTGTGCCTTATTTTGCCAGGGATGCTTGCAATGTTTGACCTGCACAAACACCCTCTGCAGCCTATTCTAAAAGTTATTTGGTAAAACCTGGAAAATACTACTGAAAAACAAAACAATCCTCTCTGCACATAACTATTATTATTTGCTTTAGAAGTCAACTTGGTTTCATTAGATACCAAAGTTTGAAAGCAACCTTCAAAGACAACCCTCCTTTTCCCCATTCCCCAAATAAAATGTGAAGGAGATAAATAGATTAGAGTCCTGTTTGCATATTGATAAGAAAAAGTACATTACATCAATGTAACCAAGTATCTTATCACAGCCATTACAGACTTCAAGGTCTCTATTAATATGAGGGCAGGGAAAAACTTGAGTGTTGAAATCAGCTAATTAAAGGGTTTGGTCCCCTTCAGTTTTTATGATGTGATGTGAATTACTATTCATTGTGGTTTGAAGGAAAACATGGTGTCTTCTGAGATTGTTCAGCTGGCCTAAGGGTCCTTAAATTCCTCATGTGCAATGTTTCCCCCAAATTCTGGGAAATATCTGCCAGATTGGACCTGGTGTTCTGTCTGTTCTGTAAGAGCCACAGTAATGGGCTTTGATTTGTAGAAGATACTCAGCTGGTAGGTCATCAGAGATATACAGAGGAAACACACATGATAAACTCCACAGGATAATGAGGGACTGTATGAAGTTCCTGCATGTTCCCATTTTTAATGAACTCGAGTGCCTGTAAAGCAGAAGGTGTGTTATTTTAGTTTGGTTTCCTTTCTTGTCTTACAGTTTAAATCTAGAACATTGAATCATGATATGATGGCTTGAAATGTATTTTTCACAGAATGGCTTGGGTTGGAAAGAACCTTAAAGACCACACAGTCCCACCCCCTGCCATGGGCAGGGACACCTTCCACTAGCCCAGGTTGCTCCAAGCCCCATCCAACCTGTCCTTGGACACTTGCAGGGATGGGGCAGCCACAGCTTCTCTGGGCAACCTGTGCCAGGGATTCACCACCCTCACAGTCAATTTTTTTTCATAATATCTAATCCAAACCTACTCTCTGTCAGTGTGAAGCCATTCCCCCTTGTTCTGTCACTCCAGGCCCTTGTAAATAGTCTCTCCCCATCTTTCTTCTTGGTTCCCCTCAGGTATTGGAAAGCCACAACTTGGTCACCCCAAAGCCTTCTCTATTCCAGGGTGATTTTTTTTTAAGTGTTGCATTAAATTCTATGAAACCGGGAAAATTAGAGAGGGATAAGACCCTCATGCTGAGGGCTAAAAAATATTTTGTTTTCCTAAAAATATTTTCCCAGGTATTTAGACCCAAATCCTTCAGGATTCTCATTTGCTTACTGTTTCACTATCTGTTCTAGGACATTGATAGTCTCACTCTAACAACCAGGTACTGTAGTTTTGTTATTATTTTTGTTACTAGTGCTGTTATTAAGGAGTTTCTAGAATATTAAACGGCTTTCTTCCCAGTGCAGGCCTCACTGGGAGAGGATAAATCAGACTGACCTGAGGGCCCCTTGTTATTTCTAGGTACATAGTGCATGTTCCCTCTTTAGGCTGTCAGCTTAGCATCCTTCATCACCACCCCTTTCCAGCCTTTTTTTTCTGCTTTGAAACATCTGTAATACAAAATCCAGTTCCCATCTGACCCCAAGCACCTCTGGAGTAATATGTAATTCAAGGGAAGTTACAGGCTGTGAAACAGGTCTGCTGGTGCACACTGGAATAATAACAATGACACTGGCAATGCAAGGCTGAGATTTTTTTAGGTGCTACCTGTAAAACTGGCATGACAAGGTGGTATTTTTCACGACTGGAATTTGATGGCTTGAACATACCAGTGTGATAACACTGTTGTGAAAATTGTGCTTACTGCAGAGCATTTGTTCAGCTCCCAAACTGGCTGGAACTATGAATAAACCTCTGTGTTTGCCCCTGGTAAACAGCAATTTATGCCCTTTGTCACAGACCAAGAAGCTGCCACAGAGAAAGACAAAATACTTTTTGTTCCCTCCTTGTGTGGACTGAATTAGGGGGTCTGCTTTGTTCTCTGTCTACCCTTCAAAACAGAGGTGTTGTCCCAGGGGCTGTAACTTCACAAAGTAGTCTCATCCTGAGGAAAGTTGTCCTACACATGCCTTTCAAGGCTAAAAGGACTAAAATTGTATCTTAGCCACTGGAGTAATCAGGTACGACTTTAAACATGTTCCCAAAGATGGATCTTGTCCTGGAACACCATTTGTCATGAATAATTGTGCTGCCAGCTATGGAAACACTTGTATGCTCTGATCCCACGGTCACTAAGGGTAAATGCAGTAAGTTATCTTCTGGAGGAGTCAATTTAGATCTGCTTTACATGTTAGTGTATTTCAGATTATCACATCAATGACAATTCACTTTGCTGCATGGCTTGTTTTGCTTCTGTTGGCTCCAAAAAAGCTACTGGGATACTGTCTCCTTCACCAACTCCTTAAAGGGAATACTGTGTAATTCAAAACCAAAAATGCATGGGAACCAGCAGTATATGAGTCCTCACATGCTCAAGGCTTGTATTCACTGTAGATAAGTGTGTTTGCCCCAAATCTCTCCAGCTCCTCAATTTGCAGAACTGGGACAGAAAATCTCATTTGAAAACAAAAACTTGTGATATTTGGTTTTGTTATTTTACTTAGGTTTATTAGCAAGTTTTAGGTTCAGACCAAGCAGGTCTATCTCATCAAGTTTTAGAGCAAGGATGAGTGTGGAAAAGGCTTATGCATGAGATAAATCTGAGCTCACTGAAATTGGGAAAGCATCACAGCAAAGAGGGATTGTCCTCAGAGGCTTTGGGATGGTGCTCTGGATTTTCAGACCTCCAGGAAAGGTTGGCAGTTCCCCTCCCAAACCTCACAGCCATTTACCAGACCAGTAAACAGGGAGGCAGAAGGGGAACACAAAATGCTGCTCTAGTTGAAAGTAGGGAAAGCCAAAAGGGGGACGGGGAGAGAAATCTCCAGTTTGTTTCTATTTCCCTTTCCCCTGATGAAGTTGGTATTTTTTTTGGACAATTCTCAGTGAGTCTTGGCATCCAACATCTCTAGCTCCAGGGCATATCTACAAGGCAGGCTGGACCAGGGTCAAGCTCCAGGGCATATCTACAAGGCAGGCTGGACCAGGGTCAGGGCAACCAGGACTGCCAGCTCCTTCCCAGCCAGCTGGGAGCTGGGATGAGCAAAGATCCCCAGATCACAACACTTGTCTCCCAATCTTTCCTCATTCCTAGAAACCAAGAGTAGTGCTCCCACCTGAAAGGTGGCCAGCAAAGCAGCATCTCTTTCATTCACCAGCTACAGAGGACTAAGGGAGCATATTTACACTTTCAGGATTTCTCCTTTTTTGGAAGCTGAAGGGAATGAAATAGCTTTGGGAAAGGGGTTTCTAAATCCAGGATGTCAGTGTTGCAATGAGGAGGATGTGAGTTTTGTTCAGCTCTTCACCTGACTCTGTTTTCCTGTTTGGATGTCTCAAAGTCTTCTGGTTTTGTTCTTTTCTCTGGACAGTAGCAGATTTTGGTGTCCTTTTTGTGCATTATCTTAGCTCCAGGGGTGCAAACAGAGCAGCATTTCTATGCAGATGCTATTTTGTAATGTCAGTGATGGTTTCTTTAAGTGTTGGTTGTTGTCTGTCTGGACCAGCCACCGGGATGGGAACAATGGCAGGTTCTGTGGTGTGATATTCAACACGCAGGCTGTAAAGAAGCTGCTATCTCAGAAGTGGTCAGACACAAAGTCTGCTTTGTGACCTTCCTTCTTCCTCTCCTCTTCGCAAATTGGGTAACACAATGAAATTCAACTTGGGCCTTGCACTACATCCATTTCTGATGGGTTTTCCATTTCCAAATTTCCCCTGAAAAAATAACAAAGAGAGCGTAGGAGTGTTATGGGCTCTGACACAAAGAAAATCTGAAAAACTGCACTCAGATAAAGGACAGAAGAATAGGTAAAAGCAAAACTTGTCTCCATTTGACAGCTGAAAATGCAGAGAATTAAAAAAACAAACCCCATGTATCAACTGTGAGGCACTGCCAGCATGTCCTTCCCAAAATCCATATGAGTGAGGAGCTGTCCTGGGGAACAGCAAGGCAATGTTTTCAAAGTTTCTTTTTTCTTTCTCCTCTCAGCAAATCCGGGACTCCAACCTGAATGATTGTTGCATGCTAAATAATATTAGCATTTAAATAGCCCAGCATTGTAGTTAACAACTGGGTGAGAGTAATGGGAGGGTGGCAGTGCTGGGTTCACACCTCTGGCCACCGCCTCCTGCCCTCAGCTGCCTTGGGAGGGGGCAGCCCTTCTCCCCCTTTGTTTAAGATATTTGCAGGGATAATGAAGCTCTAGCAGCAGCTATAAAAAGCTAAAATCTTAGGCCTGTTTTTTAGGTTGTGCCTACAACTGTGTATAAACCCATGGCTTGCTCAAAATATTACCCTGCTCAAGTAACTCTCAATAAGCTGCTTGAAACACATTCAAAAATTCTCTTTTTATTTCGTTTAATCAGCTTGACAGACTTTTGCCCATAAGGAGACTGCCCAGAATATGTGTATACTCAGGTGTCCTCATTGTCACACTTGATATGCTGAAATGTTGCCATGGAGGAAGGCTATTAATGAGAGGAAATTAAATTAGATCACCTCCGTGTGCATTTATCTGCACACAGCACAGCTTCAGCCTCGAGGAGAGGGAGTTCTTGTGGGAAAGCAATTAATGGATGCAGGTGCACGGAAAAAAAATGGCATTTCTTACAGATCTCTGAAAGATGCAGATGATGTTGGGGTTTGTGTCACTCTTTCACATGCTAATCACCAAATTTCCCAGATACCAGGTGACTTATTTGGCCAAATTTCATAATTAGCCAAATGCATTGTTTTTCCAGAGTTCCTTTCAAAAGGTAACAGAGATGCAGTTGTATGAGGTAGGGGATGTAAATCATTTGCAGCTCATGTAGGAAGCTGTGAAAGACACCATAGTCTGGTCTGAAGCATCCCACAGGAGAACGTGGGATAAAAAGGAGGTGTCCCAATGCCAGAAAATCCTGGAGTCTTGTGCAGCTCAGGGTGATGAGGGGCAACCTACCTAAAATGAATGTGTGTGATTAGCTGGGAGAGAGAAGGCAGCATTTAAAAGAAAATGGATCTTCTGAAGGCAGGACAGGAGGCCATGGGAAGAAGGGCCTTTGTGTCAACAGGAACTTTCTGCCCCAGATCCATGGAGATGGAGATGATGAGATGGATAAAGCCTAAACCAGATCCTCAGTAATGTTAGATTTGTGTCTCAGCTCATAATACAGGAGTGGCTGACCCTGTGTGCAGAGTCTGGAGCCACGTCCTGGCCACCAGTAGGTGTGAACAGTGTGGGACAGTAACTGAGCACGTGGACATGCAGTTGGAATTTTTAGACAATAATCCCTGACACAGAGATTAAAATGTCAAAGATTGTGGCAGTCTTTTCTTTAATTGTGTATTTTTTGGTTACTGGGCCCTGCTCAGGCTCCAGTTTCAGGTGAACTGAGGCTGGTCAGGTGCTGGGGGGGGTTCCCATGGCACCGCTCCGGTGGGCACTGGGATAACCAGCACCACATCCCACCTCCCCAGCTGTGGGAGGAGGGGGCTGTGGGGTGTCCAGATCACAAACCGGATTGGGAATTGGCCCCAGTAAAACTAACGTGGCATTAATAGGAGTTCTAATGGTTTTTCTTTGCTGTCAGACTGTAATTGTGCTGAGGGCTGGGCTTTCCCTGCCCAGACTTGCTGATGAGGTCTCTGTGTTGCCTCCCGTGGTTTTACTGGAGCTGGGTTTTGTGCCAGCTTGAAGGAGTTAAATTTGCCCCTGGAGGGATCCAGAGCCAAGGTAGGTGGGCAGGATCCTCCCCTCCAGTGCAGGATCCCAGCCTGTGGATTTCCCTCCTTTTCATTCAGTTAATGAGGAAGGGAGAGTAATTATCAGCCTTTGGAATCTCTGACCAATCAATTCAGACTCCCGTGACAATTATTATTTTGCTTGATGGGGTGACAGATGAAATATTTTATAACTGTCCTCAGTTTAAAAACTAGAAAATTGAGCCTCAAGATCACCAGAACTACAGTCAGGTATAACACGAGGTATTATCTCTAGGGAGTAAAAATCCACATTATGAACTATTTCTCAGTAGGAAATGTCAGAAACTCTTTATTCTGGAAGTAAACTCATTAGATTATGACAAAATTATAATTAATATCAAATACATAAATTACACATTATCAATGTTTTATCAATAAACAAATCTACTAGATTTAAATAATTGTGTCACCTTTATGTGATTTTTAAACAGATCTTCTAAGTTTCTTGAGAGATTTACTTAAATTAACTCGGATTAAAAAAGTGTACAGTATATTTTCTGAGGTTTTGTCCCAAAGGGGAATGAGTTAATGATAACTTTTCCTTTTTATTCTCTGCTCAGCCACAATCCAGACAAAATCTGAACAATAAATTTTGCTCCTGGGCTGAAATCCTGTATGACAGGTCACAGCCCAGGGCGAAATTTCAGAGATGAGCCACATAAGCCCTGAAAATAGGAGCTGATAATGATAACAATCACTGACAAACCTTTAACCATGCCTGTGCTAGTGTGTGTCACTATAATACAATTTTGTATGTTAAACAACAGATGTCAAACAGAAGAAAGGAAAGAGGCCTTTGCTTTTCTTCTGTTGTGGACCTTGTTCTTCCAAAGCAGCCATTTTTTCAGTTGCCATGACAGTGTTAATAGGAGTTTATCATTTTCCCATGCCTGCTGCATACTAATGAGGGATCAATTCATGAATGTTATCTGTAAGGCTGGGAAGGGTCCAGCACCACAGCCCCTGGTGCTTTCAGTGCTTGGAGAGGCACCTCCAGCCACAACCCTGAGCCGAGTTTTATAAGGAGCAGAGTTTTGCTGGTCACCTTTAATCCCTGGCTCTGTGGGGATATGCAGCAGACAGAGCTAATGACTGAGTGTAGCCACCAAAAAGCTGGATTTGCTATTTCCTGATTTATCCCAGGGAAAGGCAGCTGTGAAATAGTCACAGAGATAAGGGAGTCTCAGCTGCACAGCCTGGGGAAAGCAGAGATTTCTGCGAATTTGGCTTAACTTTGAGACCTGGAAACTTTTTATTTGGAGTATTTTGTTTTAAGCAGGGAGTGAAAAGGCAAATCACACCTTGTGCAGGAAGCACAAGGGTCTCAAAGGCATTTTGGTGGGGTATTGTTTGTGGTGGGATTGATCCTGCCCCCACCAACCACTTTCCTCAAATCCAGTGTGAAAATAGATGAAGCAACTGAGATTAGGAACTGATTGAAGAGCTGGTGGGGGCATGATTAATGTGATGCTAAACAGTTTTACTCTAAAAGTTAAGGAAAGTTTTGATTACAGCCCAGCCCAAAATGGAAAAATTCAGCCCCAGCTGTAGTGGCTTTTCCTCCTCATCAGTTCATCAACTGCACTGGGAAACATGTTTTTGAATTGATGATTGTTGATGTTTGTGCCAGGATTTATTGTTGGTATCAAATTGAGATCAAAACAAGATATTATTTGAGCTGTATAAGACTTTCAGAGACATTATATATCATCACACTGATAATGCCGTGGATTTCTAGATGTAAATTTTTCAGCCATTTTCTTTGTGGGTTTGTGGGTTTGTTTTGCTGCTGTAAAAGCCCAAAGAAAGGAGGGGAGAGAATTTTCCCCTTTTCTCCACATGGATATTTTTTTAAAGAAATCTGAAAGCATTTTGGCCTTTATTCTTTTTCTTTTTGTGTGTGTGTGTTGTTTGCAGTTGTTCTTTTATCATTATCTTCAGGAAGCAGCATTACCATGCTGCAGATAAGAGGCACATCCAGATGTGCATATCAAAGGATGAACAACTACTTATTAAGAAAAACTTCTTTTGCGCCGAGCAAGGTTCAAAGGAACAGTAAAGTCTATGGCATAAGTGACAAAACTGTCTGGCAATTCTGTGCATTGTCAACCTAATGCACAGAACCGGGGGGAGAAAACAATTTCAGGCAAAAGAAATGCTTGCGAAATGCCGGCAGAAAGACAAAAAGACACTCAACTTAAAGGGCAAACGCCCTTCTAGGAGGTGACAACACCACCCATTCCTTTAATTCTTGTGCATTAAAACAAATTAAGTTAAAGTTGTTAAAATATGATTTTTTTTTTTCCCCCTGTAACCTGTTTTTAACAAAAGGCTCCCAGAGCAAGGCAGGTTAAGGCAGACTCGTGTGTTGTCATTTGTGTAATGCTGGGAAATGCATGAGCTTGCAGTGACTGTGTGGCAACATATTCATGTATTACCCATATCTTCATAAAATATTCTGCTCTCTCTTTAAAACTAAAGGCAAAGCATGTTTAGCTGGCTGTGTCACTGCCAGTTCTGTAATCGTGTCATAATTCAGAGTTTGGATCTGGACTTGGAGCAATTTTAAGCAGGGCGAGCCCTTCTCTAGCCATGACCAGTGTCATCAGTGCCTGGGGCATTCCCACCTCTGTCCTGCTCAACGAGGACAGCAGAGACAAGCTGATGCTAAATGGTTTTACTGGTAAAATGGCTACAAGCACAATTTTTCCCTTTTTTTTGTGCCAGACGGTGCAACCTCCTTTCTTTGGGGATGCCTATCACAAAACAGTAGGGGGACAGGAGGAGATTTAATGCAGTAAATGCTGTTCTTTCTGACTCAGTTGCAGGGTTTGACCACTAATGTTGTGCTTTAAATATTACCTGGAGCAAAAGTACCAACTCAGTCTCTGTTGCATGCTCAGAGTCATGGGTTTAGATCTGCTAAAGTGCGTGAAAATCAGCTTTTTCCCCCCTCTGTTTCTCTGTACTCTCCTGCTAAAATTTGGGAAGACATCTACAAGGAAGGGCTGTATTTTCTCAGGTGGAATCACTGCTTTCTGACAGCCCTCCAGTGTCAGTGAAATAGCTGGACATGAACATGTGAAATTATATGATAATTTTAGGAGCTGCTGCATGTAAAAGTGCTGCTGAGGTTCAGCAGGTACTCAAGACTCATCCTGCAAGTGATGGGTGAAATTCAGTAGCAAGCAGCAATATTTTTTCCTTGTTCTTTGAAAGGCCTTTTGGCAGATTGATTATTCCTAATCAATCTTTTCCTGTGAGTAAATAGAAATAAAATCATATTCAGGTTCACATCCTGGCAACAACACAAAATATGATAGTTTAGCAGCTGCCAGAATCATTGCAAGTTTCTGAGCTCTGTTGAAAATATGAGATTGCATAATGCACTACTATGGTTTATATAACAGCCTCACATGGCTTTACGTTATAATTTCACATCAGTTTTACCTCAGAGTTTCTAACAGGTCAAGTAACCTTCTGATTTCATTTAAAGTTTCCATTATTCTCTCCTGAAAAGGAAAATCTAGCTCTTGTTTGGACAGCTTTGGTAACTCCAAAGGAAAAATTGGGCATTATAGTGAATACAAAAGATTCACTTTCCATGCATTAGGCTTTTGAATTGCTTTCTTAATGCAAAGTTGGACAGGAGAGTATAGGCAGGGAAAAAAGATCATTTTGTGTCCATGGTCAGATGTCAATATTGACAAAAATAAATGGAATGTAACAATAGATCCTTGCAAAGATGAAGGTCATATGACTAAAATGTCTAACCAGACACTATGGCTGTATCTTATTGCTGTTTGTGATAAATCACCGGGCTTTTCCCCTCCCTTTCCCCCCAGCTGAAAACATGTAAAAAGAGAGTAAATCTGGGATTTCAGCCCATTTTAGGTAATAATACTGAAGGTGAATCAGAACTGAAGCACTTAGACAATTAAAATAAAACTACGATAAAAATAAAATAAAATAAAAAAAAAAGGAAGCAAGAAATAAACCTGAGGAGGTCAGGACTGTTGGTCTCATTGTGGTCTGTGCACATCACTCCCCATTTCGTGTTTTTAAATTTATTTCTTCCAGACTTAGATGATGCAAACTGCTCCCTCCCTCCACCCGGGGCACTGGGCTGAATTCCAGTTTGTAAATTGGGTTAATTAGTGATAGTCTGTAAACTCATTGTGGCTTAAACTGAGAGTTCTCTTCTCCTCAGATTTTCTTGCCCGAGTCAATCCCTTTACGAAATCGGCCTTTGAGATCCTTCCAGGTTTTTATTTTGCCCGGTTAATATCATTGTTTTAAATGTAAAAAGCAAAGCAATAAGCCAGATGCTGTTCAGCATTCGAGCCTGTTCCCCTAGAGCTTCTTCCCAACGTGAGGCAGCAAAACACAGCCCTGCACAGCCCTGTCAGCTCACACGTCTGTGCCACCTCGTAGTGGCACTGGGGGTAGTGATCAAGGACTAAACCTCAAGCAAAACCTGCTTTGGTTCATAGAAATAATGGAAAACTCCACTTGTATGTGAGACCTCTGGCTCGGTGACCCTTGAGAGTTTTGAAGTGTCATCATTTTTAGTCTCCAAGCAGTTTCTCGCATCATTGCTGTTCCTACCTCTTCCTTTCTTATTGTCTGGAGGTCCATAACAGGGGCATTGCTGGTTGTCTGGTAGCTCTTGTGAGACTGAAAAATAAACTCTTCCATGCCCACTGTTCCCTGTTCAGAAATATGGACAGACACTCACTGTAAACCAATTAAAAAAAAATCAAAAAACCACTTCAAGTACTTTAACTTGCAGCTGATTTATAGACCTGATGAAAGCTGTTTTCTTGACATGAAATAAATTTTTTTAAAACAAATGACTCATTTTTTTTTTTTATTACCACTACAGTCTGAAAAGTTCCTTATGTCTTATCTTGCATGTGGAAAAATCGACCCTTAACTTCCCTCCAGAAGACAAAGCAAGGGACAAAGGTTTCCCAACCATGGCATTGTCCTCCCCGAGTGCTGAACAGCCCCACCAAGTTTGTTTCAATTATGCTGCCATTTCCTAACTCAATCCAAAATATTTCTTCAAAAGGCTCATCTGGTTTAGGGTCATGATCATAGGTGGAAGGTCAGTTAGTCATTTGCAGAGACATTCACTTCTCACTCAAATAATCTTTCATAAATCTTAAAGGAATGCAATAGTTTATGCCAGGAGAAGCAGGGGAGGAGCAAGAGAGGGGAAGAGATGCTTACACAAAACCCATTTCTTCAAACTCAATCTAAGCATGAGTTTTTCCTCTTTGTACTTGTGAAAAATGAGGTGGTTTCCTCACCTCTGAAGGAAAAGGAGCTGCATTGCTCCTGAGCCCAGGAGGCTTCTGTCCAGCCAGAGTGGAGGATCTGCCAGGAAACTTAGGTCAAGGTGCCCATATTCCCTGGTTATTTATATTTTATGCACATAATAATGCTGGGTTTAGCCACTCTGTGTGCCAGTACAGCTGTTGTGGGGATGTGGAGGAAAAAGACTGGGAAAAATCCACCTGAAATTTCAGCAAAAACAACGTGCCGTGATCACTTTATTTTCTGATTTGCTCACTTTGGTGTGTGGAGGCTGTGCCTGGCCCAGGCCACGTGAAGGGACCTCTGGATAAAAGCTGAGGGCTCCAAATGGCCCTGGTAGACATGGAACCAGGTGTCCTGAGAGACCACCTCCATCTGGCTACAAGGGGGTGCTCTGAACTGCCACCTCCTGTCCACCTGGGTCTCAAAAGCCACCTTGGCAGAGCTGCCAGTGACTGTGCTGGGGGAACTGGCTGCCTGGCCTCATTCCTGGTGGGATAATTTCAAGCACTGGCAATTTTAGTGCAATGCCAACAGGCTTTTGCAGAGGTTTGGGCAAACTCATTTCTCTGATTGAGAATTTAAATAGTAACAACGTGGAAAATTCTTATTTTAAATGTGGTCAGTCTGGCTCCTAGACTGCAGTAAGTAGCCTGGGGCTTATCTGATCCTGGTCTAAATATGAGCCTGTCCCAGAAAGCCAAAAGTGCTGCCACTGAATGGCAAAAGAAAAGTACATTAAACAGACAGAGAAAAAAACTATTTATCAGATGCAAAGAGTAGAGGAAGAATTCCCGGTGTATTTTTAGTTGTACTGGAAAATGTACAGAAATTGCCTCAGTGCTTCAATTTTCTTGTGCAAAAAAAAAGAAGAAAAAAAACAAGAAAGGTTTAGTTATACTTGTTCCACAGGAATGTTTTCCCTCACTTAGAATAGTTTGCGAAGCTGTTAGAAAAGATGTCAAGTGTTATGAGCAATATACCTGCATTGGTTTTGTTTCTTAAAAAAAATATTACTAACTTCAAAAATCTATAGATTTATCCAGTGAAAGCAGAACTTTCAGTGCCTCTAATAAAAAATATATGGGCTGATTCTCCCCTCATGATTATTGGTAGAGCACAACAAAAGAGTTCTGAACATGGGTTTGATGATGAGGTGTGAAATGTTTCAGTGATTTGTTTTGTGTTTGTTCCTTTCATTTCTAGATCACTCATGACAAACAGCAATGTATCAGCAGGACGAGACAATTTACCACTGCATGAGCTAAAAGGGGAAAAAAGTTCCATACATTTTATATCCCTTTTGTAGTCACTATAGTGCACTAAAGATGACCGTGGGTCACAATGCTTGTGCTCAGCAGAGTTTATGTGTTAATAACTTCTTCGGATGATCTCACCCTATTTATTTTAGGGTCCTTAGATAATGATGACTTTTGTCTGGGATTTCTTTCCTAACAACCTCTTTCCTCATGTGATTCAAAAAATTACTTTCTTATTAAAATAAAAAAAACCCAAACCCCTCAGCTGAAGCTTTTCCCCCTTCTCAACTAAATGGATTTTTCCTTTGTTTGTACATGACAATTTGGGGGGGGAGAGTTTTGTGCTTAAACTGCTCATGTGACTGTGTCACATGCGTATCAGCTACAAAAGGAGCTTTGGCATGTTATGTATAAATCTCCATTAAGAGAGAAAATAGCAAAGTTTTACGTGACTGGTATCTCATTCACAATAATTAACTCATTAACCATCTCAAACCACTGTACAGTCGAGGTCAGAACAACCAGGTGAAAGCAGCACTTTGATCACGTTGTGGTACCTACAGGGATAGTCAGTATTAGTATTCACAGTCTCTAGTTGTGTTATAAAGTATGATGATATAAAGGAAGTCTTTATAAATTATGAATTTTAAATTTAGAGCACTTTGTCCCTATTTATTCAGGAAAGGAGACCTGTGTGATAACATGGTATGTGGCTCTCTCTGTAGACATTTCTAGAGCAACTCTAGAATTTGTTGCCTGGTCTGATCTGAGTTTGATGGGGAGGCAGAAGTCTCAAAGATTGTGATGCATTTCATGAAAAGAGCTGGATATCGGAGAAGGACATTTGTATTTCCAGACTGCAGGAATTTGTCAGCTGATGTGATCTAGTCCTTAGGGAACCTCTAATTAGGTGCTATTCCACCTCCTCTAACCCCAGCACAGAAAATACCTCGGGCTGTGTCTTCCTGGCCCACACTTTATTTTTCAGGGGGACCTGGGCAGCAGTAGAGCCCCAGAGGAGCCCCAGAGGCTGGTGGGGAGGTGAGGCCACTGCTGACCTCCCCAAAACACCAAAACCCTTGTCTCCACTTAGTTATCTCACTGTCAAATCCCCACTGCTGGGTCTAAAGCAACACCTTCACGGAGGTGAAGACAAATCCTTGAAGGCCCTGGTTCAGGAAAGCTCTGAAACATGCACAGGTTCAGAGATGTGTAAATCCCAGGATCTCAGGGATTGTTTTCTTCACACGTTAGACCACAATCATGTTTCCAGTGTAAATCATTAATTTAAAAGTTGCTTTCCCTAAACATTCTCTTTTATATCAACAGCCATTCTCACTATAAGATCTCCCCCAGCAAGCAAATCCCTTACAGTGGACACCATCACAAGGACATGGGGGCAACCAAGCTATTTTACTATAAGGTGGGGTTTTTAAATCTGAAACAGACACTGTAGTTTGTTCCCAGCCCTCCCTCTGCCAAAGACCCACGATCCCTTTTCATCTTCTACCACATAAAACTCAAAAGCAAGCTGCTGACACAGCCAGGATATCTTTATATCATCCGTTAGCATTTTATGTTCATTTTGAGTTAAAACTTTGCTGAAGGCAGGTTCCACCCTCTGAGAGAGTGTCACCACATCCCTGGCAATGCACAGGTAACTTGCTTTTCAGAAACCCAGTGTAACTCTGCTGTAGGATGGTGACTACTCAGGCAAGATTCCTGTTTTAATATTATGGGAACCCTCTGAAATGTCCTGTGCTCAGTCAGGGCTGAAGAAGTGCTCTGGTGACTTAGACATATCAGGTTTATTCCCTCAGCCAAGCATGTGTTCTCAGAGCAGGGAAAGTGGTGAGAGAGGTCTAAGGGATGTTTCTCTTCAGATGAAGAGAGAAAAGGACAGTCCAGGTGCCCTGATTTGCTTTTCTTCCCTTTTTGGCAGACGCTGGAGCTGAGGGGTTGCTGTCATTAAGCTGTAAAAGCAGGAGTCTGCATGAGAAGGAAATGGGCACATAAAGCCATCCCCTACAAAAGGTGACATCCCTGAGATTATTCTGCCTTTAAGAGGCTTTTTAATTTGTCCATGGGTGAAAGGAAATGCGGCTTTTGTGCAGAGGTTCTGATAAATCTTTTTATGACAAGAGGCACTGGACAAGTCATGGGGGCAGGTTCTCTGCAGGTGTGAAAAGGGTCTGAGGCCAACTGAGCCACACAGAGCTGTCAGCTGAGGGTATATCTCTGCTGGAGAGACAAACAAAGCATGGCTTAACCTCCAAATGGCTTTGACAATACATTTTGGGAGTTTTTTCCTTTGGTATCACAGCCTATCTGAGAGATACACTTCTCTTTCCATGACACAGTAATAATGTTGGAGCAAGGTGGAACCAGGAGGTGAAGGTGAAAAATAAGGAGTAGGTATTATCCCAAGAAATCTCTGTCAGTGTCTGCACAATTTCCACTTGGGACAAGTTTGCTCCACCACTTAGGGCTGTAATTCATTGCCAGGGGTATGACAGGGGCTGGTTGTGCATCATCCCCAGAGGGAACTGTAATGTTCCCTAAAAACCTGGGGGTCCATGTCTACTAGTGTTTGAAAGTGGAGTTAAAGCATGTTGCTTTGTGGGGGAGAAGGAATCCAACAGGCCAGTCCAGGCTGTGCATAACCACCTCAGCATTCCCACACCTTGGCAAGCACCAGTGAACTGTGAATTTGCAAGGTCACTCTGAGTTGCAAATTGATCTAGAACTGCTTCTGCACCTTCTGAATCCCCTGGCTACATTATTTTGGTCCTTCATCTTCATTGAATGGAATCTTTTCTTTTTGGGATGGTATGAAACTCCTGCTTGCACTTAGTTCCATCAGCAAGCAGCAGCTTGGTTTGGTATTCTGGGCAGTTTATAAAGGAAGTCTCACTGAAATCGCTGTTTAGAGTCATAACTGAAAGGCACTTCCTTTCATGCCTCACTTTAAATGCAGTTCTGATGGTTGCTAATCATAAATGCAACCTGGTCCCTGCCCTTGAAAAAGCTGGGAAAGCACATAAGCGATTCTGGTATTTTCTTCTTCCATGAAAAATGCCCAACGTCCTGTATTTGCATGGTTGCTAATGTGATTTCACTCTGGCCTGCTAAGCTCTTTTCAATCTACTGTAGGTCTAATTGTACAATTTTTCCACAGAGAAACCCCAGCTTTTCCCCTTTCCCTGGCACAGAACCGCTCCTGCTGTGACCCTGCAGCCGGGCTCGGTGTCCCACTGGGGTGCAGGGGGGGGCACTTCCAGCCCCACTTCCTTCTCCAGGCAGGGAGCAGGGCGGTCCCCAGGGCTTCCCCTGCTCCCCCCAGGCACTGCCTCCCTGGCTTTGCCAGCTTCCAGCCACACCTGCTCAAGGCCACTAAAGCCTTTTATGAGAAAAACGCCTTAATACCTTCCAGTAAAAATCATTGCCGAGGCTCCCACCCCCTGTGCTCCCTTTCCGTTCCCTCTGCAGCTCCCAACCCAGTTCCCTGCTGGCATGAGCAATCTCATCCCTGGGCTTGATACATTTGGTATAAACATTTCCTGAAGCTCATAAACACCTTTGTCATTTATCAGTGCAGTGAGAGATGTTTATTGCCCAAATAGAAAACTCTGATGGGATTAGTGCTCCTGGAGACTGATCCCATGTGGTGACGCTCCTCAAAGAAGGGCTAAATTTGGGGCCAGGTTTTTATTTTGAATATGAGGGGCCCCCCACTTTTAATTACTCATAGTGATGATTGCAGCTTCCAGCATGAACTGGTGAGCACTGTCTGAGCAAAGCTCATTTTACAGCAGTTCTGGTATGGACCAAATTGAAGGAGGTAAAAGGAAAGGGTTGGGGCAGTGGGGGAGGAAGAGGAGATCTATAACTGGCATGTTAATAAAACTCCAGTTTGTCACTTCAGCAGCACACCCTGAGTGTAATAACTAAGCTTCCTTTCTATACCCCCTATGAGTTCCTTTGTATTGACAGATGCCATTTGTTCATTTACGACGTGATAATAAAAACCTTCAGCTTTACTGAATGTTGTTCTTTTCCTCCCCTGACACTGGGGCACCAAATGGTTTGTACTGCACTCAGCAGGCACTTTTCATTAAAGATCATGCCATGAAAATGAACTGTATTTGAAAACCATTTAGTAGCAAAAGTTCTGGGATTGAATAGGCTGCACATAAACCTTCTCTGGCGAGGGAGCAGCTTCCTGGGTGCCTCACACATGGATGCTGGAATAATGGGGGATCTTTATGTCCAGGCAGCATTTGAGAGTCCAGCTGCTCAGATTCCTCTAGTAGTGATTGTATATTGGTATCAGTTTCCTGTGATTTTTTTTTTTTTTTAATCTTTAGCTGACTTTAAATGCCTCAAAAATCTTTCTTTGGGCTTATCTGTACTTTAAACTTGTGGTTTCAAAGGTTTCCAGAGGTTTTCACAGGCACACAAATTAAGCCTAAAGTGTAAATTTGAATGGCTGAAACCTAACATTTGAATTGATAATTAAGCCTTTATTCAGGAATGCTTGTAAACATCAGCTCAAACTATATTTTTGAGTACTAGTCAAAATTCAGGCTGGCAGCACCTGCAAATGTGACTTGATTTGCAAAGTCAGAGAATTCTTCGAATTCCCATTGACCTAATCAAAATACAAATGCAGAGCTTAGGGCTTGATTCACCTTTGAAAATTAGGGACATAGATTTTTAATAATTTGTCAAAAATATAACACTCTAAAACAAGTAAAAAATTTGCAGCAGATAAGAAAAGCAATGAACATAATTCGTTCAACACATTCTATTAATTCACTTTTATCCTGGGGACTAAATAGTATTTTTCTCTCAATCCAGAAAGGAATTAGTTGTAATTTAGTAGCCAGATGCAGGTTTTGCTAGGAGTAGTAAATTTAAGTTTATGAAAACTAGTAATGCATAGAAATAATTTGCATGAATTATTCATAATTATTATTTAAATAATAAAAAATTATTATTGAAGCAAAAATAATTAGCTACATAATGAAATAATAACAAAAAAACAAAGCAGAGCCACACACTTTCTAAATATTATCAGAGTGCTCTCAGTATTCTACCCAAGGCAAAAGTCTAGAAACACATCATCACCTTTGGCAATGCTGCAATATGACAGTGTTAGTCTCTTTTTTTATTATGATTTTAATCCCTCATACTTCACTGTATTTGGCAAAATATCTGTAAAAAAGTGTTTGCTAACACCCCCAAAAAAGGTAATAATAACTCTTATCATCCTTCCCTGATCATCCAGGAGACTTTTATCGCCAACATTATCACTTGTTGCCAAACAAGCAGGGAGATGTTAGCCCGGAGGATGGAATAGTTTAATCAGGGGGAAACAATTTGCAGTGCACAGATCTCAGCTGGTTCCCTTTCATCTGCTCTCAGTTACTCAGCGACTCCTGAAAATCTGTTTTGTAGCTGTAATAAAATTCATTCTATGGTCTCGCACGCACACACCAAATGGTTTCGCCTAATTCCAAAGTGTTACAATCATCTGGAACAAAGAGAGAATTCATAAGTTTGGAGGAAGGGTATTTTTTTTTTTTTTAATCACATAAATAATATTTGTCTTAAATAAAAAAAAAAAAATCAAAGGGTGGGGATCCTTCCTGTTTCATCCCTTATGAAAAAAAAAGCCACCAGAAAGTGGTCAAGTCAGACAAATTGTTGAAAATGGAAATCAACTTCAGATTCAAAGTGGCGTTAAAATTTTAATATTCAAAACTCAAACTGTCATAGTAACACAACGTTTTAAATTCTGTATCTCCTTATTAAATATGTAAAATTTTTAATCACTGAAATTTTTAATAGTCACATTCCTAGAACTGCAGGAAAAGAAAGAATTTCTAGTATTAGCACAGGTAAAAGCCTCTGTGAAATCTCTTCCCAATCTGAAATCTGTGGGATTCTCCACAATTATTTGAAGTGTGTATTTTTGTCCTTGTGCTCTTGGAGCAAATCCAGTGCCAAGACATCTTTTGACTCAAAGGGACAAGACATTCTGTTAAAACATTTGGACTTCAGATTGAACTTCTTTGTTTGAAGCACGTGAGTAACTTCCTTGCTCAAGTGCTTTGCTGAATTGGGAATAACCCCAGGATGTCACACTGACTTCAGATGACACAAAACTGCTTTTGTGGCATTAGAAATGAAGTTTCCCTTGGACTTTATTTGTTTGCAGTCCTGTAGTCAGCATATTCAGTTATATTCGTTAAATGCAGTGTTGAACTCTATTTCTCTGTCTTCTAGTGTGATACTGAGATAAAAATGTCAAAAAACCATTTTTATTTCATTTTTATTCTCTGTCATGTGTCATTTAAATTTCAACCTGTAATTCCACAGCCTGTGCATGAACTTCAGGCTTGGTATATGGCTTGCAACACATGGAGTTTTACTAAGTACACTGGAAGTGTAGATAGAAGTGCAGAAAACAAGAGGAAATGAAGGATGTGCTCATGGATTGTGTAGCAGGATTTGGGGTTGGTTTCAGTGCTGAATTAAAAGGCTTTTTTTATTGTTTTATTTACAGAGGGAGTAGATTTGGATTGTTTATCTTTTCATTTTTTAATGAAAGCCTATGAAATCTGGCTGGTTACAATCAGCTTCCAAACTGGATTCAAGAGATTATAGCTGCAGGGTCTGGATTTATCTCTAGATTTACAACATCCATCTGATCATATAATCCATATTACATGTGTTCTCACTTTGACTATTAAAAAGCAACAGTTATATTTATTCAATAGCCCCTTTTCCTCAGTATGCCCACAAACAAGCAATTACTTATTGGCATGTTTTTGCTAGAATATAAATAATTTCAGCTTAGTTGGAGCTGTCTATCAACTTCCAATTTGCTGCCTGAGCAGGGCTGTTTCTTAAACTTTGATTAGACCAGCAATATCTTTTGTAATATCTCTTAAGAAAGTGCCCTGTGACACTCTCTAAACCCCTGTACATCCGAATATAAGAAGTGGAAATACATGTCTAATGTTTTTTCATATTATCTTATCTCTTCCTCTTGCACAAAAATGACTTTTGCTGGGTGACTGATAACATCTCTGTCTGAGCACAAAGCTGGGGTTAATTCAAAGTGTTCCTCTCTCTTCTCAGGCTCAACTGCTCCTCAGCACAACCTGGGCCGTTATTGTGGTCGTGCAGCAGCCAAAAAGAGAAAGTGCTTGGTTCACCCTGAAAAAGGAACTGGTGGAAACCTATCTACAGTAAATCACAGAGAGAGCAGTGCAGGCAGGGCTGGGGCACCAAGGAAAGCAAAGGGAACCTTCCAATTCCGGTGAGCAAAAGCAAAGCAGTTGGGTTGGGTCAGGATGTCTCTCCAGACTGGGCCTGTGAGTTACATCAGTCCCTGAGAGAGATTTTTTGTTCACTTCTTTACAAAGGGGACACGATTCAAAGATTCAAATGCTCAACTTCCAGCCACTGAGTGATGGTGTAGAAGTTCATCCCAACGTGTGGGGTAAGAGAGAAGTTAAGGGGTCAGGCTGGTGATGGCCAAGGGCTGGTTGGTTTCTAGCATTGTTTTCTGTCAGCTAAAGCACTGTGGTTGTCTGCACCCCCCACCCCATGGCTCTGGTGTCTTTACTCACTTTACTGGCACTTCTGAAACCCCTCACCTCAACCCTCCCAATGTGTGTGAGGGGTTGGGCAGTTCACAGCTGACACGGGGCAGCTCCAGGCTGTGTCTCACTCTCCAGCTGCACTGAACACAAACAGCTGAACAGGAGGGGATAATCCAGCCACCAGTCTCCAGGAGCTGCTGTTGGAATTCACGGTTTGTTCTGTGTCCATGATTTGCTCACCGTGGCACAGGAGTCAGCACAGGTTCTGTATGGGGCATGAAAGGGGCACGGGTGGCCTCTTCTGGACTTCTGACAACATCTTTATCAGATTTAACATCTCCATGTACTTTACACATCTCACTACATACCACCATCAATGAAAATCCCACAATTTCAGTTGTGCAGAGGGAGCGTGTTGGCTGAGGACACTGACAGCCCATGTTCATGTCCTCCCTCAACCAAACTTCCTGGGCAACCTTGAGCAACCTCCCTGCTCTCTCTTTGCCTCAGTTTCACCCTTTATGCAGGAAAATGTGCAGATGAAAATGTTTCCCAACGGCAGCGTGATGTTGTGACATATCATATTCAGATACTCTGTAATGGGGACCATATAAATTCCACTGCTACTTTATCTGATCCAGCAGTCATGAGTCTGCCTGTCTGAAAGTTGCTGCTCTCGATAAGAAAACATTCCTGCTCTTGAAATTCCTTTTGGAGAAAAGAGTAAGGAAGGTCTCAGTCATGTTCTGGTGAGCAGGTGCCTGGGCAGTAGCAGATTGATGGTCACTGGCCCAGTGCTGGCACTTTGTGGGGTGAGAGTCTCTGTCCATGTGCATCATGGTCCCTGGACAGGCACCTTCTGCCACCTTTCTGCAGTGCCAAGGCAGCCCCTGGAGCCCAAACCACTGGTCATCTCTTTTCAACAAACTAGACAGAAGTTACTTTCTCAGGAGTTTGGTTTGTGGTGTTTTTCTAAAGCAAAATAATGGAAATTAGTTATTCTAATCTCATTTGAAAATTAAATTCCAATGTGTTTAAATAGGTATAAAACCTATTTATAAAACCCACTGCAATACCCTCTGAATATCTTTGTTCTCTGTGGGGTGACAGCTGACTGAACTCTGATACGGTGCTGTATTATTTATCTTGTGGTGTCAAACCAGCCAAAAGCACTCCAGAACGCACATTTATTACTCCATGTGCAAACAAAAAAAAAGAGGTTTCCAGGTTACAAATACCAATGGCAACACTGGAAGGGTCTCAGCCAGGCAGACAGGGTGACAGTGTCCATGCAAATCCCTGGAGAAATGCCATTAGTGCTCCTTCTGAGAGCTCAGACACTGTACACATGAGCTTCTGATCCCATGGCACCAAAGTCAGAAAGACTTGTAGTTTTTGTTCCCAAATTCTCCCCTTTCCCCTCTACCTTTTCATTTCATTTCATTTCACTCTGTACAGTCAGTCCTACAGGGTTAATTTAAATAACGTGTTTATTACTCCAGCAGTTCACAAGAACCATGACTTGTCTAGTTCTGTTTATAGAGCATGTAATCATTAGAATAAAATAACAACAAAGATCAAATCACCGTCTGTATTTAAAACTGACCTCAAGTCTTTCCCGTGACAGAAATACTGCTGTGAACACCTTCGAAGATTTGGGCAACTGAACTACAGCCTTTTCCATTTTTAACAATATCCATCGTTATCTTTTTTTATGGTGGGGTTTGCTGTGTACTTTTATTTATATTTTGTTGCTATGGTAGTTACTTCTGGTTCTGAAAGGTGGGAATGTATTGTCAGTCGACCTGAATCAGATTAATTGAGCTCCTTCTGATATAAAAATCTCAAATCAATACAGTGTTCACCTTGTAAAATGCACTTTTTTGGTTGTTGTTTAATGCCTCCTGAGATCAGATGCATTAAAATCCACGTAGAACTAACTTTTCTTTCTCTTCTCACCCCCACACTTCCCCATATGTGGTTTTGATTTTCCCCCCAGGGTACCTATGGGAGGTCTGGAAAACTCTTGGGAGCTTTCAAAGAATGTTAATATGTATAACACTGCATTTTTAGATTTAAATACTACATGTAAAGATCTTTCTTCTTGAGGATAAACAAGTAAAGCTGCTAGTTAAAAACTGTTTGCAAGAAAAAGTTCTCTCCTGCCATAAAAAAGCTTAATAACATTTAATTGTGTTTCATAGCATTTGGCACCCATAGCATTAAGCATTTACAGTTCCTTGTAAAATGTCTGGGCAACACTGACTTTTAATTCTCCTGAGTTGCTCTCTTTTTTTTCTCCCCTTGATAACAAATTTTTACCTAATGCTCCAGTACAGCATTTGCTATTCAATCCTTGAGCATTTTGTTTGCCTGAGAGTAGAATCTGGTCGGTGGTATCTGAGCTGATCTCTCATCTCTCTGCTTGATACTCACTGTGAGCACCGAGATTGCAATCACAACTGGGGGCAGAGCTTTTTTGCTGTAAGTAATTCTGCAGATAACAAGAATAAACATTTATAAGATCAAACTCTCCGGCTCGAGCACAAAGACCCAGCACCTTTGGGTAGATGGCAATTTTGTGGTGACAATCAACATGCATTAAGTTATTGGTTATAGCTGCACTCCCTCATTTTATCCTCACTTGAAAAGTTGGCTACTCAGTGCTTCAGATAAAGACTGTGAAATTTGATCACTGGAACTAAAATGGATGGCTTAGCTGCCTAATCTCCTCCATCCCGTTATCATCAGCTCCCAATCCCCTCCCCACACCATCTTCAAAATTGGGAAACAGCCCCAGACTTATGGGAATATGTGCTGGGTTAAAGTAAACAATTCTCACAGACTGTGTGGCCTCAGCCACAGGTGGACCTGGTGGTGAGTCCCAACCAGGGAACATTAACTTTTGGGAAGATTATGGCACCTTTGTCTGTCAGATCAGCTTGTTAAAGCTGGTAACTGATTGTCTTGATAGTAACAGCATCTGAAAACATCTGATAATATATTGCTAACTTGTATAATCTGTCTTTATCCCAGCAAATTGCCTCTGAAGGCTAAATCCTCACAGACAAGGTGTGCATTTACAGGGGAGTTTAACATGTGCCAGGAGAATCAGATCTCTCTCATCACCCAGCAGTGCAGCACATGGACAGGGTAAGGAAAGGTGTTCACAGCAGCACTTTGACTGCACTCCTGAGATGGAGATCAGGCTGGGTTTGGGGCTTTGTTTGGGGTTTGGATGCTTTTCCCCAAAAGGGACTGTTTCTCCACAAATGCAAATTAATTAATTTTTTTTTGTTGTTTTTTTTTTTTTTTACAGATTGGTTATTGATCCCTTCCCTGTGGATACACAGACTCAAGGGGAGGAACAATCCCAGATGTGTTTCCTTTGTGCTGGATTTCTGACCTTCACCAGAGGGGATTCTGTGCCCATAACCTGGTACACTTAATGCTTCTTCCAAAGAAAACTTCCCAACTTTTCTAAATGCAGGGTTGCTGCCTTGCCAGGGCACATGTTTGATTAATGGAACTTCCCTTATCAGAATCACTGAGTGAGAAGAAAAAATAATAAGTTTACTACTGACATCACATGTCCCTTTGACATCTAGAGACCTTACTGAGTTTCACAAAGGGGAGAACAGTAATCTACATTTTCCTGATAACAATAGTAAAGTACAACTAAAATCCTGGTTTAATATGAGATGTTTATTCCATACTGCAGGAGCACATACGCACTTACATAATATCCCAGGTTTCAGTTGTATTAGGAGCTGAAAATAATTTTAGCAAATAAAAAGTGCTTTCTTTTCCAA
This sequence comes from Chiroxiphia lanceolata, assembly GCF_009829145.1. Lineage (NCBI taxonomy): Eukaryota > Metazoa > Chordata > Aves > Passeriformes > Pipridae > Chiroxiphia > Chiroxiphia lanceolata. The sequence goes on along the minus strand of NC_045653.1, from coordinate 5,587,463 downwards.
ATTGCTACAGTCTCTAGGTGAGAAAAGATAACAAACTGGGACAGAAAGCAAATGGATTGGGTTAATAATCTGAACCTCTGGAATTTTCAGCAATATATATTTATCATTAGGTTTTAACTGGACAACTTATTGGGCATATTGACAATATACCCCCTCTACATTCTCTACTAATGCATTTCCAAAAGATATGAGCTGCTGCTAATTAAGGCAGTTGGGATTAAGGAAATGATGGGCTATTCTAATATATCATTATTATACCTTATTTCTTCTATCTAATTTCAAATTGAATGTCCTCTATCCAAAAAGAGAAGCATTTCAGACCCTGCATTCCCCATCCCCCTTACACAACCAAGGACATATTTAAAACTTAAGGGCAAATGTTCCATAAAACACTGCCCAACCCTTTGCAAATTCCCTGCATAACTCTCGAATGCATCCTCCGACTTTAGTCCATCCCTACTCCAAAGTTGTAATTTGCCCTCCAGTCCTTTTCTTTCTGTGTCTCTCTTTTTTTACAATCTTTGAGATGGCAATTATCTAAAGAGATGCACTTAGAGTTTTGCTTCAATTACAGATCCCTCCTCTCCAGCTCTCTGCTCTGCCGCTTTATGCTAATTTAATTGATGCATGAAGCATCAATTCTTTAATTGTTCCCTCCTTATCTGAGATTTGTCTCATGCTTTTCACCCCTGGGTGTGGTGATCCACATCCCACATAGTCCCAAAGGCAGAACTGACATTTTGTTTAAGAAAATCCCTTGGGGCACAATCACCAACGCTAAAGAAAAAAAAATAGCAGTATTAGTGCTGACCATTAATAGTCTTTTTCTCTCCACAGAGCCGACAAAGCTTCACAAAGAGGAGTAAAAGTTGTTATCTGCATTTTCGAGGTAAATGAACTGAGGCAAAGAGCAGAAAGTTACACCTGATAGATCCGGACAAAGATTTGATGTGGAGCAGTAGAGGTTTGGAGGATTTGGTGTTTGAGGACACCATGCCCTGTTTTTCCTTAGATGGTGATATAAAAGGGTGATATAGCTGGTGTACAAGGGTTGGTATGACTTTCCTTTCTCCTTCATGTCCTTCACTTCGGTGGACTTTGTCTTCAATACGTTCAGGGGATATTTTGAATGAAATGTTTCACCTTCTGTGAACCTCAACACTTCTGTCTTCAGTTTAACTCTATCAGTGCATCCCATCCCAGAATGCCAAGGTATCCCTTTTGTCTTTCCATGAAAACACTTTGGTACAGAACAGATTTAAGTAACAGGCTGGGAGGGAAATATTAGGTTGAGATATCAGATATTAAGGTGCCAAATGCTCTGAAACAGTGACTGGAATAAACAGCATGAGATGCCCTTCAGAACTTGAAGGAAGCAAAGAGTGCCTGTCTCCATGCCAGCACTCCTGGCTGAAAAATTATGCTGGGCCTAATGTCTGCAAAGACAAAATTGAATATGACACTTTCTTACTCCTCAGACCCCAAATTTCTGCTGCTGTATATTAAGCATCCCCCTTGTGAAGTTAAAGTAGCTCATAGAAGTGTTAAGTAAAAAGTCAAAACTTACATGGGAACTGTTACACTTTCTCTGTGTGGCCATAATGAGGTTATTTATGGTACATGTAGGAAAGATTAAAGGTTTTCATAATAAAGGAAAGCAAGAGCTCGAGAACGGGGTGCCTCCTAACAGCAGTGACTCTCAAGATGGGATAAATCACCCAAGTAACCATTAAAACTTCAAGAAGATTGCTTGTAAACCTCCAAGCAATGCCAATAAAGCATATTCCTTGCCACAGAACAGTCCATATGGTGGAGCTCAGCAGTTTTTCAAAACTGAGGGCTACTCACCATTTAACCCTCCTGTCTTTTTCCTTCGAGGGCACAGTGCCAGTGAACCACTATGGAAGCGATGTGATCTTTAAATGTGGGAGGGACACAGAGAGCAGCCCCAGGAGAAGGGAACTCTCCACTCAGAGCATCTCCAGAGATGGGCTGGATTTCTCTGCTTAACAGCTCAGTGCCATTTTTCATTGTGCTGCTTCTTGGGGGTCTCCCATCATAACACAGTCCTAGAGACACATTTTTATGAGCTTCAGGAAGTTAGGAAACTATGCCATGGCCCTTCAAGGTTCTGGGTCATTTGCATTTTAAAAAGTCAAGTCTGCCTGTTCCTTCCACTCTGAAAGGCCAAGTGAAAAGTGTAATAAATAACAATGTGAGCTTGTGTGTGGCACAGCACCAGCAACAGTGTGGGACACAGCCAGGGAACCCTCCACGAGCTCTATACCAGAGAAAAAAAAAAACAAAACAAAGATATTGCTCCTTTTTCTCCTTTTTTTTTTCTTTTTTTTTTTTTTTTTTTTTTTTTCCTGGTTGGTTGTTTTGTGTTGGTATTATTTTTCTATTTCAGGAAAACCAAATCTAGATTTCCAGACACAACCCTACTTGCTCAGGCTGTACAAAGGTAAGTCCTGAGGAAAGTGCTGCAGGAGTTAATCTGGGCCAGCACTGGCCTTAGAATAATTTTCCCAGAGAGGGATCGTGCCTGGGCCAAATTCTACAAGAGGATTTCTCTCATATTTCATTTCTTTTTCAAGCCTTATTCAAGAGAAGTTACCAGATCTGATCTTTGTGTTAATTCTCAAGCTTGATTTGAGAGAGTGGAACAAGTTTATTCTGCAGCCTGCAGTCTCCTCATGGCCATGTTCAGAGAGCTCCTGGGGAAATCCAGGTACACACTCATTTCCTACAACAGCTCCATTCTCACTGGGGGGGTTTCTGGTGTAATATAATATAAAATATTATTATAAAGATGAGGAAAATCTACCTGTACTCAAATAATTCTTATTTAAGCAAATGTTCAGATTTTGGAAAATATTTTTTTTCCCCAGCTAATGTTATAAGAAAATATTTCTGGGACAGAAAGGGTGTAAATCTAAATCTCTAATAAATACATTAACTTTGGTCCCTTATAAAAATCAATGGGAGCAGGACATCAGTACATTCTATTAGTTTTCGTGAGTAATTCCAAAGCTGTGCTGGAGGAATTGTCTTATTCAGTTGAAATCAGTGGATATCTTTGTCCAAGAATTTTGGGGCATATATGAACTGGGATTTAAGAACAGGGATGGATCCAAAGCTCCTGTCCATACTAACTAGGCTGTCACAGTCCCCAGTACAATCTCTGGATATCTCAGTGCCTGTTACAGAGGCAACCTGCAGACCTGACTTTGAAGTAATGAGTATTGAAGAACCTCGAATGAAAGAATGAAGGAAAAGTCGAGAGGTTTAGAAAAACACCTCTAAAAATGAAGTGAGAACATCATAGGTTGATCAAACCAGAATCCTGCCTCTTTCTGGGGAGGAAAGGTAAGAAATAGTGTCAAAAGTCTCACAGGCAACCTGGGGACCAGCACCCACAGTCAGACAGGAGTGGGATGGGACCTGTCCCAGGACGTGGAGGGTTACTGGGAAGGAGCTTACCAAGCAGTAGGAGTCAAGCAGGAGCCAGTGGGTGGTGAGGCAGGAGCTGGAGGGAGCAGTATCTGTGAAACTCCGGGGCTGTGCTCCTGCCATGGCTTGCACTAATCTAGGAAATTCTAGTCCAACACTTTCAGCATATAAATGGGGACAGTTTCCTGTCTGAGGACACCAAACTGTGTTTCATGCATAGCCAAAGTGTATTTTCTTTGTCTGTGGGAAGGTCAAAGGCACCAAAGGGTCAGATCTACAGTCAGACCAAAGCAGGGGAAGTGAATTGGGAACTAAAAAATTGAAATATGAAATTAAAAAATGTGTGGCGAATATGATGCAAGTCCACAAAAATCACATTTTTATTTATTACCACTCCCTTACTCCTCAGAAGTGTGAGTGTTGCCAGCACAGTGTCTGTATCTGACTTTTTTTTTTTTTTTAAGTGCTCTCCTGAATGAACCATCCAGAATCATCCAGCAATCCCCCCAGAAATGCCCATGAGATTTGAAGTGTGCCTGGAAATCTTTCAAAGGACCCCAAAGATAACTGTGCTGGGTCTTCTATTGCATTTCCATTTTATGGCATCTTTTTATATTCTGTAGTTGGCTTTTCTGAATAAAAATGAGGCAGCCTCTTAAGAGGCCTTTTTATTATTTGCATTTGGCAAAAAACAGCCTTAATGAGCTGTTAAGAGTCATTCCCCAGCCCTATTGTTGGCGATGCATGGGAGCCTGTAAAGTGCTGAAAAGCCAAAAGACAATTTATGATCCCTGATGCTGTCCCTTCCTGAGACAATTCCACAGAAAGGAAGATATCTGGGGAGTAGGAAGTCCCATTATGTAAATGCCTGAGTAACTTTTACTGGAGTCATAACTGTGGAATTTGCTGTTTTCATTTCAGAACTATTCCCACTCCACCTTCCCTGTACCAGCAGCGATGTCGTGCCTGTGCTGCCTGTTCCTTCTGATCTTAGTGCCACAGAACAAGAAGATGACTCAACGAAAACTCCCCATTCATTTCATTCCCGGGGTTGAATAAATAGCACCAAATTCCAAGCAGACACTAATCAGCTTATGAAACTCCTATTTTTATTTTAATTTTTTTTGCTTAATATCTGGAGGCAGTGGTCCTTTTGTCAGCACTGGTCACATCAGCCTGGTCCACCCAGATCCGGAACTCAAACTTACTGACGCGTGGGAACATGGGATAAGAGGGTTATTCAGCACAGTGGGGAAAAAGCCAACCAAAGAGTTTCCCGAGGTTCTGCAGCAGAGGGGATGTGAGGTTCTCGGCATTGTTTTCGCTTTGGAAATGGGCAGCAGGCAGTGAATGTCGGAGGTGTTTGTCAGTGACTGACGGTGCCGAGGAGACAATCAAATATTTGCGACAAAGGCAAAGACCTTGGGTGTTATCGTTGACACCCAGACGGCTCAAGAAAAGAGCAAATCTTGCATTCATTGTATCCTCCCTTACTGTAAATGACAAAATGATATCTTCTACCGGGCTCATGTGTATTGATTGGCTGCAGCCCTTACCAACTTAAATATTGTAAATGGGTGAAGGGTGGGTTTGTCTGACAGTAATTAAGTGATCCTCTGGCTTTCTGAGCACAGAGATGACCCAATGAGGCCTTACACCAGCACAGTTGTTTCTATTTTGAGAGCTGTAATCACTTCTACTATTAATAAAAAAACAAGGAAGGCATTAATATAATGAAAGATTTAGAAGCCTCTTCTAAGATGTCATTTTTCATACAGGAGATATTCTCTTTTAACTGTATTTTCCATTCTGGACACTTAATCCAAGCACAACTCAGGTGCTTGATGAGCATCCTGTATGATCACCCAGCACTTGGAATTGAAGTATATTTAAGAGAGTAAAGCCTAGCGCTGGTTGACTCATTCCTTCCCTTCCTTTGGTCATCTGAGGGTGGTAGACATATCCAGTGGGGATGGAGGGAGCAGTTTCTAATTTTAGGTACCACTCTGGCACAAATAGACCTGGGCAGTGAGAATCCAGACCATAGCTACACTTGGCTTTTCCTGTGGTTTCAAAGACCACACCATGGGCTTTAGTTGGATTTTGATGTGTCATTTACAAGCTATTTTGTACTAAATAATCAAATGTGCAATTGGATTGTCTTTCTTTTACTGATATATGTAATAGTTACTTATGTTCTACTGTAGCAGAATAGTGCCCAAAAATAAAGCAACTCCATCTCACTTAAAATGCCAGGGCAGGTTCTACTTTTCAGCTCTGTCTCCCAGGAAGCATGAGAAAGCATCTGATCCTGCAGTGATTTTTCCATTGGTCTCTCTTTTTTTCAGGCGCCATCAAATTTTTCTGTTTGAGTTTGTTGCTTGAAACCCCCGAAACATCAGGATCTGACTCTGACCTTGTATCCTGAAACGAGTGGAGTGATTAATTTAGATTTTTCCTTCTTCCATTAACAGCAATGCAACTGCTGTATAATTTTTTCTTCCATTGGGGAAATATTGCCTTGCTGTTTTGTTCCAGCCCGAGCCCTTTGTCTGGAATGTAATCATCAGCAATTACCCATGTGCTGAGCATTTTGTCACAGTTACTTACTGCTCACAGCCATACACAGTAAACAGTCAGATGTGGGGCTGTGAGAAGTGTGACAATAAAGTGATGCAAACCCACAGCAGCTGGATTCTAGGCTCCTCACTTGGCTCCCGAGTCTTTAAAAATGTTCTTTCCTTCTGTAATTTTATTTGCATAAAAACACAGCACAATAATTTGACGACTGCTCACCCTCACGCTGTGCATAGGAACAAAGCAGCTTAATACTGAACTAAGAAATCAATTATATTTAAATTTTTTTTTCTGAAATCACACATTTTTCACTTCTTTCCTAGGCTGTGATTTACAAAAGTGACTTACAGTGCAGCTGGGTTATGCAGTAAAACGAGTAACTCGTAGTGGTTAAAAGAAAAGGATTATTCTTCTGTTAACTCAGGGAACAAAGCTTCCCAATAAATGTCGTGTTCTGCCATGCACTGAGTGCTTTTGTCCAGTCATAGCACAAATCATACTGTTCCCAGTGCTCATCCCCTGCAGTATTCTTTAATGCTTAACTCAGTGACCTCACAAAAATAATTGGTGTGAAGAAAATTTACTTAGCCCTCCGCCTTTATTTGCAGACTGAATGGCTTGGAGAATTGTGCATATTGTTTATGGAAATGAAGAGGGAGAAAAGAAAACAGAACGTTTCTCCTCAGCTAAAGATGGGCCCATGCACAGAAGAAACACAGGGGCTTAGCATGGTGTCCCTGCCTGCAGGATGGACACTTAATGAAAGATGCTGATCGACCAATACAACTGCAAATCAGTTCAGTGACTGTGAAAATCCAGCCCAGCTGCTGCGATTTCAAACAGTAAATGTTTCCAATGTTATTCTGAAGTTAAAATTTCAGGTTTAACCCTGAGCTTGGACTAGCAATCATCTCCCAGATGGGAACTGTAATGATTTATGAGCAGCTTTCTGTTGATTTACAAGAGACTGAATAAGGGTGATTCTCACTTCTCTGGGTAAATTTGTATAAAAAGTCCCTGTTTGAAACTTTGGGGGTTTTTTGGCATAACCTGTGTTCCAACCCCATGTTCCTGTTTGCAGCTCTGTCTTTGGGGTCCTTAATGCTGACACAGTCCCCCTCCCAAGCCTGGCAGCTCCTTCAGAGAGTGCTGAGGGACAGACACTGCTTATTTATCTGCCTATATATTTATATGTATATATATGTATATATATGTAAATTCCTCGTGAAAAAAAAAAAGAACCCCTTAGTTTAAAGCAGGGTGATGGACGTACCAGAATAGTTTTGCTTGATGTGCATGTGATATAACCAGAGCACAAAAGCAGCTTACAAACAGCTTGCAGAGATTAGCTAACAAGAACTAAGCTATTCTTTTCAGAAGGTGTTATTAGCATATTTTTCATCAATACTATACTTAACAGCTACTACATAGCAGGAAGTGGTATTTAACCTCTTGTTCCAATGTAACAAGATTACTTTGGATGGTTATGTTACATTCCATTCATAAAGGCCCTCCTGTGTCCAGTTAATTAGATTCACTGTTTGGCAGCTTTAACTGGAAGAAAACACAACGAAATGTATTTGGAATATTGCAGTTTTAATCTTCGTTTGTCTTTCTTTAAGCCTGCACTGAGAGGGATACAAAACTTGATGCTGAAAGATAAATGGCATCATTAGAATATTCTGCCAGGTGCTGGTCAATATGGGGTTTTCACCAGTTAAATCCCTAAAGTTTAAAGGAAAACTAGTTCTCAGTTATTTGAAGTAGATGAACATCACCTGATGTTCTGAGGCACAAGCAGGTGAAACTGTTTTTTCCTTGATTTGGCTATAAAACTCTGAGCTGTAACTCTGCAATAAACCTTTTGGTTTTCAGTGAATTTAGGCTTGGTTTGGAAAATGGCAGGAGCATTTGGATCTGAATGTACAGGTGAATCTTATGGGATATTGTATTTCTATTTTGAACCACTCCTATAGTCCTAATAGTTTGCTTTTTTTCCCCTTTTCCTGAAAAGTTTTTGTGAGTGCAAGATGGGTGCTAGAAGTGTTATTTAAGAGATCCTACTTTAATTAACAAAAAATAATATGAAAGAAAAAATCCAAAACTGCTAGAAAGACTCTGAATGAAAACTCTGAAACACTATGAATTTACTTGAAAAGTTCCATTTCAACAAATTTATTATTTTTCTGCTTTCAAGGATGATCAATTCAGACTCAATTGTAATTTTTCCCTCTCTTTTCTGTACTTTTGTTTTCCCATTTCCCCCCTCCACTGCCACAATAGGAAATGAGAAAATACTGTAAAAAAAAAAAAAAGGCAAAACACTTTTAAAAAATATTATTCAAATAACTTCGGAAAAGCAGCTTCAAAGTTCATTTGTTTATTTTGCTTTGAAGACATCACGTATTTACTCAACACAGAGTTACAGCCAAATCCCATGGAATTATTTCTGCAAATACAGAACATGGACTGCCTGAGCTGGATTTTCTGCATCTCTTGGAGTTACCAGTGGATGCCTGTGGGGAATTCTGCTGTGTGAGGATCTGAGGTGTCTCCAGCAGGACTTCCCACGCGGTTCCTCGAGGTGTTTGTGTTCAGGTGGTGCCCCGTCCCAGCCCCGGCGGTGGGAGCTGTCCAGCAAGGGCTGAGCCCACTGCTCGAGCAGCTTCACCACCAGCAACGGCCAGGGACGCTCTGAAAGCCCCCAAAGTGCTGCTTTGCTGGTTTGCACTTGGCAAAACCCCAAGGGATTGTTTGTTTTCATCTGCTGTAAATTGTCCAGAGTCGAATCAGCATCCCAGAGCAGGAGCTGATGAGGGAACAGCACGGGATGAGTCTCCCTCTCTCCACAAGCACAAACACGCAGGCATGGACATCTCTGGTGTTCATTCTGGCCAAACCTTCTGCAGCCCAAGGTACTCAAGTTTTGGCTGCAGAGTGGTGCCTCTCACACCCCAAGTCCTTGCTGAAAAGGAAGAGTTCACCTGCACAGGCCACCACGGGAGTTCTGCTCTGTTTTGCTGTAAAACCCTGTGAAATTCTACCACAGCATTTTAAAGGCTTCACTGTATCACCTCTGTGAAATGAACATCTGAAGAAGCCCCTCAGTCTATTTCTGCAGGCTTTTCTCAAGCATCTTTTCCCCCCAGAAACTCTCCTGGATTTCAGGACCCTTTCCATGTCACCTCCTACTGGTAAGCCATTAAATTCAAGACCAAAACACATCTGCTCCACTTTTTGTGTAAGAAGATAAGGGATAATTATATATGAGGGATCAATTTTTTGTCTGTAATTCAGCAAAATGCAAAGTACAAAGTCACATCCCAAAATTTAAATGCACATGTTCTCCATGTGCACTTATGCTTAAAGTTTGGCACATGTTTGTTGAATCAGGACCTAAAATGATACTGCTCATATAAATTGTACTTTAAAGCTCATTCTAGAGCATGATGGTAAAATAAATCTTTATCTTTGCTACTTAGTACTAATGAAAAACAATATTATTGCTACTTTTCCTATATCAATTCACTCAAAGAGGAATGTTGTACAATTGCAGAGAGCAGCTAACCATGCTTCGTGATCAACCTGATAATTAATAGGAATAGAGAAAAAGCCCTGTATTTCTGAGTGCTGATCAGGCAGCAAAGGCACTCCAAGCATCTGAAGAAAAAACAGTTTGTTAATTGCTGTCTAGACAGTTTATTGCTGCAATAAGATCAAAACACAGAATACTGAGGTTTGTGGTATGAATCATGCAGACTAAACAATTGTTTTATTGCATTTACAGAGTACTTGATTTATAATGCAGTCAGCTTGGTAATAAAATTCCTCCATTGTATATCCTGAATAATTTCACCTCTTTTCACATCTCTCTGGTTTAATTCTATATCAAGATGTCTTAAAAATGTCTGGATGGAGAGGGGATTACTGTCTTGTGTATATAAAGTTACTTATCTCGGGTCTCTGTTGTATCATCACCAGGCATCCAGCGCTGATCCAACATTCTGCTGAGCCTGGATCAGCTGTTGGTCCTGTGGACACACTGAGGAACAGATTTATTGGGCTGCAGCCTGCAGTGAGTGCACCAGAGGGACAGTAAGGTGACCCACTGTGAGAGGTTTCATCCCCCTTCACGTTCAGCCAAAAGGGATCAATCAGGCAAGTGACGTTTGGGTTTTTTTAAAACTTAATTACTCTACAGAACTTTTTTTTTTTTCTTTTTTTACTGAGAAGAAAGATTTATCTCTCTGCTCCTGTGGGCATCTCTGAGGGTGAAGGGGAACTTTTCTGGGAACCAAGAAACTTTTGGGATGATGGAAATTCTTCTTTATTAAGCGTTGAGCTGGGTGAAGGGAATAGTTGATGAATCTGAGTCAGTGCAAAGTGCCAGCTTTCCCTGGGAGCATACAATGATGTTGCCTGTGTCTTTGTATAAGATATCTTTGCACTGTTTTAATTTCCTGGTTTAGATGCATTATAATCATCCAAATATCTGTGAAGAGCAAAGAAATAATAGATCAGATTGTAGCTCTGGAGCAATATCAAACCAGAGACCTAAAGCTGGAGAATCCTAATTCCACAAATTAGTGCCATCCTCCTCTCATTGAGTACAGTGGGAATGTAGTCAATGACTTCACTGGGTCATGGCTGCACCTACAAATTTTGGGAACTGTTTCTTGATAAATCTGACAGTGCTGGGGTAAAGCAGGATGATATTTCTCACTTGATAAATGTCTGTTTATATAAGATTTTGAAGTAAAAGCTGTTTGGATAAGTTTAGATGAGTATCTTTGATTCAGTATTGGGGGGAAACAACCCTCTGCAGAGTAATCCCCCAATTAACATCTGTGTTGTCTCTTTGTAATATCTTAACTTGGATACTGTCACTGTAGTTGTATTTCAAGCTAAACTCTTTAAAAGCATTCCTGCCAGGCCTCACTGGTAAAATATGTCTGAAGTGGAGAGGTCTCTTTGCATAAAATCACACTTGGCTTCACCAGTAAAAGTTGATATTCCTGACGGTCAAATGAAATTACTTCTAAAATATCACTAGGTCTGTATCAGGACTGTTCCACCCAAAAAGCTGCTGCATGGACTCTTCATTATCTCCAGAGAAATGACAGAAAACACTCTGGTATAAATTTTTACACCTTCATGGTGTGTGGAAATCAGTCCAAAACCTCCCAGTATCACACTGTGTGCCAGCCTGCCTTGTAACTTCTCTTGCAGCTCTGCAGGAAGACCAGTGTGGCTCCATTTCACCCTGCATTTGGCTCTCCAGCTTCCACCCAGGGAAGAACTGACCTTCCTGAACGTCCTTAGCACATGAAGAACCGAATTTGGAGGGGAGAGATGGTCCCTGAGAAGTGCAGAGGCAGGAGAGCATTGCAGAGGAAGAGCCCTGAAGGAAGGAGCCAGCATGGATAAAGGTTAGATCCTGGGTACCACCCCAGAGGGTGACTTGTGACTGATCCCACAGGATTTGTGTTTCTGGAAAGCAGGATTCTCCTCAGTCTCCAGAGTCTCCTCATCTTGGATGAGGAGGCTGTTGGAGGCTGATGCACTTCTGAAAAAAGATCCAGGGGCTCTTGGAGACCCAAACTCGGACTCACGACCCAGTGAAGGAGAGAAAGACATTCAGGTAAATACCACGTCCCCCAGAATACCCCTCCACAGAGCTCTTCTATTTCTCCTCTAAATGACAGAGACACAAATACAACCAGAGAACAAAAAAGTGCCTTTTGAAATAACTGATTTATTCTAAAAAGTACTAATAGCCTTAGACAAAAGGAAATATTAAAAGCCACCCTGACAGGGCAGGGCAAGACAGGCAAACAGGCTTCTGGCAGCATAAATGGATGCCTTGTGAACAGAGAGGTGCTGGAAAGAACACCTGAAATGTAAACAGAATTCAGTAACCCTGCAAGCAACCCAGGAACTGGTTGGTCACTTAGACCTAGAGATTTTCATTAATAAAATTGTAAAGTAAATCTATAATATCGATGTCGATAATGCAGAACCACAGTTTTACAGTTTTGAAAGTCCAGATAAAATGATTTGGTTGCTTTCTAACAAAAGCAAGAATCTGTTGCTGCCTGAGAGGATTTGACACTCAATTCACTGGTGGAAATAGTAGCAAAATACTCTTTTCAGAGTTCAACTTCTATGTAGCTGTTTTTTAAATCTAAGTACTTAAAGAGTATAAAAGAGTAAGTATTTCTAGAAAGGCACTTCGGATTTGTGTGTCAGGACAGTGGCCCACATTGCTCCAGCTACCAGGGCTTTTTGATACAAATTCAGGCAATTTTCTCCTCAGGGTCTTCAGTGCTTCATGAGCAGCATGATGTCAGCCACCAGAACATCAAGCAGAACTGGTGGCACCATCCCTGCATGTGTTGATGGATGCTCTGGAGTCCACCCTCTGCTGCAGAGGACCTGGGCAGCTCCTGCCACCCCACTGTGAGTGGCCAAAAGGCACTGACAAGAGCCTATTCTCATTAAGAACTTTATGAGAAAAATATGAGAATTTGTTTTGCCCACTTTTCAGCCTGATTTTGGCTCACTGATCCCTGATGGCCTTGAGTGTGTTATCATAGAGAAGGACTTGACCCACCTGCTTGGAGTGTGGACTCAGGCACAGATGATTTGTCCTCTGGACCAAAACTGTCCTCAGGACAAAAGAGCCAAGGAATTTATGGTGGGAAAAGGCAGAGTGAGAGAAGGATTATGCCTAGAGAAAGGCACCAAAATGCTGTAGATACTGTGAACAACCATGTAGGTGCTGAAAGGCATTAGAAACCAAAGCCCCAGGGAGTTACAGCCAGTGTGTGACAGCCAGTGCTGCTCTGGCAAAGCACCTTCTCTCCCATCAGCCCAACACAAGCTGTTCCAAGCACAAGGATTCAGGGGCAAACCAGCCCTTCATGCTTTCTTTTACATGGCTTTAAATGCTGTGAGAAGTATTTCTGTCGTTTATTGCTGCTCAATAAAGTTTTATCTCGTGCAAGTCATGATTTATTTACTCCATGTTGCAGAACAGACGTGTGTGCTCTCCCACATCAGCACCCCTTTACCAGATTCATAAAATGTGTTAACAATTCATTTAAAATTCATATACAAGCTGAGTACAGTTCCTTCCCAGAGCTGCAGCAAGTAATAGAAAGCAGCACGTGCCCTGACATATGGCAGGCTGTCAACGTGTGCTCTGAAGGTCTCCTCAGCTGTAAGTGCTCCAGTGTGCTTTGGAGCTGCTCTCATGTCCAGCCACTCAAACAGCATCTTTACATTTCCCACTTATCACACAGCTTTTGCTAATTTTCCTCCTCAGCTACCAGGAAAACACAGATTGTGAGAATAGCTGGTTTCGAGAATGACTGGTCAAGAGTTTATCTCCAGCCTTTATGAACTGCCTGTTTAACAGGGGCCTTTCACCTGCCCTGAAAAGATGCAGTTTTTTGCTGGTCTATGTGTGAGTCACACAAGCAGAAAGGTGAGGTGAGAATCAAAATGTGCCCTTCTGGGAAAATCATCTTTGCCAATCTTTTTGAAAGGTGCAGCCATTGTGTGGCTTCAGTGACCTTTTACTAATGGCTGTGAAATATCTCTGGTTATTCTCTTTACCCAGTTTTACTGCACAGTACCTGCTCACAGTGTACCTCCTCACAGCCCTGCTATTTTCATTTTCCAGCACCAGAGGACCCTGGCTCTGAACCTGCCCCACAAACATCTCACCTCCAGGCTCCTCTCAGCAAGATGCCCAACTTTGGCCAGGCAAAGAAGACTTATGGGAACACGACCTCAGACTCCATTATCCTCAGGTATCTCACAATATTTGCATAATTCCTAAGGAGATGTGAGGGGTCTGTGATATCTCTGCAACGTCCTTGTTCCCTTCTATTCCTATCTTAACAGGGTCATGCACTGGGAAAGACAGTCTGATGTTTGTGAATTCCAGAGGAAAAATTATTGACAATTTTGTGCTGACCTAAATAGTTACAATAAGATTTTGGGGTGTGGACAGGACCCAAGCGTGTGCTTCAGGCCCTGAGTGTCCTTCAAAAGAGCACCAGCTGGGTGGCTCTGGCAGAGTCCTTGCTGCATTCCTCACAGTGTTGCTACACACACTTGTGCAATATTTGGCTTATTTGTGCAACATAATTAATGAAACATGTCTCATTGGCACCGGCATCCTGAGGGACCCAAAAGCAAATGGGGGCCTTTGAAGTCTTAAAGGATCTTAAAAGCAGAAAATATTTACCACAAGTTTATTAAACCAAGCTTTACTGGTAATAAATTAGCAGCCTGTGGACGTGCCCTTATCTTGAGGAGCTGACATGAATCCACTAGAAAAATACAGTGACAATTTACAGTGTCCACAGCACCTTTCAAGCTTTCACTCACAAGCTGCTGATGCACTTTGCCACCAAAACCCCCAAGTTTGGTGAGATGTCCCTTTTTGAGGCAGCTCCTCTGCATAAAACAGCAATGAGTCAAGGGAGTCCTGTCCATGGGCAATTCTCAGAAATCCATGGAAGTCTTATAACACCATCGTGTCATTCCTTTTCCCGTAGCTACTGATCCATGACTGGAAGTATTTTAGAAACACTGACCCAGAGTCTCAGTAATTGAGCTGGGGGTGGCTGATATGTCCTTTCTGCCCCTACACCTGCAGTTTGGGTTATGTGATCTTATGGTGCATTTCAAAACCACAAACCACTGGGGGGGTGTTTACAGATTTGCACATCCCTTACACTGCCCATTGTATGGTAAATTATACTGGAGCCTCTCCTGAGCTCTTGAACAAAAGCCCATTGTTTGAGGGTGTTATATACCCCACGTGCTCTGCCCAGACTTACACTTGTATCATGAAAGTGTAGGCGAGTTCACACGAGAACTGTTTTCTAGTGTTTCTGTTCGGGTTTTTAATGGCATTTGTGCAGGTGCACAGCCCAAAAAAGGGCTTTTTTTTCTCAGTCTACAGAGCTGGTCTAAAATTCAGCTGCTGTTCACAGCAACATTTGACTTTTAACAATGATCTCAAAATTTTGTGTTGCATCAGCAAGTATTGCTCAGTTTTATTTAAAAAGGGTGTCTTTGAGCATCTTCTCATTAAAAAGGTTGTACAGGTGGGGGTCAGTTTGTACAGTTCAGCAAGACCTAAATCAAGTCCAATGCAAATGCACTTGGGGATGTGTGCAGGTATTAATAAGTTCATCCTCTGAGTGTAAATGCTGCCTTCATTTAATAAATGGTTATGTTTTATTGCAGGATCAAACCTTACGTGTCAGGCAGTAAATTCCTCATCCTCAGGTTCTTGGACATAACCTGATAACTACTCAAAAGGTCCAAAACCTCTGGACTGAACTGTGGCATCTGTGGCATCACGGCAGAAAGGGCTCAGAGCGTTCTTGCCCCATCACACCCTTCCCAGTCTCCATCTCTTAATTTTGCTGGATCAGCTCCCGAAACTGGGTGACAGACTGATTTCACAACGAGGTGAGCCAGCACAGGAAGAACTGTGGTGCATGGGAGAAGCAAGTGGAGGGAATTCTGGATCATTGGAAACCACAATTGCCTCCAAACTCGCAGTAACACGAATCTGCGGATCAGGTCAGTCATAGCCCCAACATGCAGCTGATGAGTGTTCCCATGGGAGAATCACTTCCCAGCAGGGTTGTGCAAGGGGCTGATACTCTGTCTTCCTAAATCCTGGAGGGCTGAAGCTTATTTGTATATCAAACAAAACTCAGTTGGAGTCTACCATGAAGAATTGTCCCTCTAATATAACTCAGCTGTGTATGTATTTCACTGCAAAGAAAATATAGCTAAGACTTCCACCAGGTTCCTTCATCAGTGGCCACAGCATTGGTGGTAAATGTTCATTTGACTTACATGTGTTAAAAGAGGTGCATTGGGCAGGATTCTGAATAAATGCAAATTTATTCAGAATCATGTGAAATATTTGGAGTTACAGGCACAAGTGGGATCTGAGTCAAGCCACTTGTCCTAGTTTCTGTCACCCAAACACTAGCCCTTTATAAATCATTAATTTCCAGACTGTTTATTATCCAGGGGAAGTAACAAAACAGTAGTATCACATAACACATCCTAAGAATGCCTTGTTCATTTTAAGAGCAAATAAAACTAAATAGCACCGAGTTGTTAGTGATGCAGCCTACAAGACCAGCACAAAAAAGGGACCTTAATCAGGCTAAGGCCACAAAATAAACAGGGGAATGGGTGAAAAAAGAAGGGAAAAAAAGAGATTGGACGAGACTGACCACACATAAACATCTTCACATAGATATTCCTTGTTTACTGTCACATGGAAATTGCCTCTGCTCATTACATGGTGGGGCTTTGGGAGCGGGGATGGTTTCCACAGCTGCTGGAGCTGTTCCCCTCAGCTGCCTTTCTCACAGGAATAGTTTAACACCTATTCCCAGGCAGAGAACAGAGCAGAGCCACCGTTTCAAAAAATAATCATCAAAATTAATTACTCCGTCAAGAAAGCAAACTTCTTGTGTTTTGTTAGCACGGCCCCTCCTCTAATGGGTTTGTCATCTGTCCCCCAGGAGCCCCTTGTGACAAGGCAGCGACATTAATTCCCAGCTGAAGATGAGGAAGAGCAGGAGTGAGTGATGTTTCTCTGTGCTACAACTTCACTGAAGTTCACCTTTCTGAGCAGCTGCAGGGGTGCAGAGCAGATCCTGCTGCGGGGAGAGGATGTCACAGCACACAGACACTGCCCAGGCACAGAGATCCACTCGTGCACCTTGTTCCAAAATATCACTGCAGACTTGTAGGTTGGAATATTAGATACAAAAGGTGGAAATTCTAATTCATTTTGTAGCCTATCAATAGGTAGTGTTGACAGCTGAGCAGTGCAGTTGTCCTGGCAGGTTTGCTTCTACAGCAGAGCCAGAACCTGGGCTGCTTCAGTGAACCTCACCAGCATGACTTTTTATCAATTTAGCTTAAATGCCTTCCACCTTTCCCTAGTAAAAAGTCCTTTGTTGGCCAATATTACAGAGTTTATATTGAGCTGGGTGTTTTGCTGGTCTCACTTGTCACTAAAGTATTGTAATTCTAAAAGTGATGTTAGCAAAACTGTAATCCAGGCCTCACACGTTATTTTGGTCCATATGTTATTTATTTTAATCTCCTCAGGTTCCAAAATACTATGTATTTACATCTGCCCTTTAAAGTTATTGTTAGCTACAAAATATTAGAAACATAGTTTCATCTATAAAATGTATAATTAAATTAATCTTTCCCATATTTTCTTTTACATCGCACAGGAAACATTTTAGTCTGATGAATACCATGGACATATAATTAGTACTTTATACCATAAACTAGATTATAACGTAAACTGTCCACCCTGGCTCCAAAAATCCTTCAGATTTTAATTCAATTGCTGCTCTTTATCAGGATGAAAGCATTTGAATTCAATTATTGGTATGATTATTCAGTGTGGATTTATATAGGTTAGATGTGGTGGTAGTTTTAAACAGAAGTTTAGTGGAAGTCTCAAATTAGGCATTTGCATCTATATTTAGGCATCTACCAGATTTCAGATGCTGAACATTTGATTTTTCTAGAGTTGAGTTTTGCCTAAGTTAGGGTTTAATGGGAATCGAGACTGCAGGATGAAAGTAAAGGGAAACTAATTTTGGGGTATTTTTGAATTTCAATGGGAATTGGGCACCTGATATGCTTAGACTTTTGAAAGCCCTTCTACATGCCTAACTGTACCTTTCAGTGGCTAAATACCTTTCAAAGTCTGGCAGGACACTGGATAAGTGTTTACCAGTAAAGGCAATAAAATCTCCTCGTTCTTTTTTGATTTGTCCTTTCCGCTGCCTGAGAAACCTTTGAGATATTTTTGGCACCGAGACATCCCTCGAGGTAGATCTGCCCTTTTTAATTTTAGCTGAAGGTAAGTTGGATGTGGTTGCAATTTAAAGACATTTTAAAACTGGGAACCTGGAATTAGCCACGATCATCTATATTTAGGCCTCTCCCAGATTTAAAGCCTGGTCTGGGGCTTGATCTCCTGCGGATCCCAGGGCTCCACAGGGAGCAGGGCCAGGCCATTTATTCTCCTATTACAGAGTCAGCCCTGTGTTTATACCAGCTTGTTTAGCTTACTCCTAATGCACATCCTAAGATGTACCTCTAATACACATCCTAAGACATGTTTATGAAAATTCTTTATAAGCAAAATATTTTACTTCCATTGAGTAAGTTCAGATACAGAACAGCCTCAGAGCTACGGGCTGGTCCAACAATCTTCCTCTCTCCCTGTGCATCTTTTATTTAAAAATTCAGCCTTCAGCCCACCCACATCACCACAGCAAGACCCAATAACTGTAACATGTGGATTCTTGGTCAATTTTGTGCTGGTTTTGCTAACATGTTTCAAGAAGTAATTATTAGTCAGAAGATTACACACTACTTAGAACTGGGATTTGGACTCGTATTTGGGTTTAATTCTTTAGATGTTTCTTCAGAGCACAGAGTATCTCCCTTTATGAAGCACATATTCCCGAGCTGCCAGCTAATTGGGAAATCTGTTCCATCCAAGGGACTAAAATCAATGGCAGCATTGAATTGGCTGAGCATCAACACCTTGAACTTAAAAAGATCTTGGACATTTATAGAGCCCACTGCCTCCCTTTGTGGGTGCTCAGCACTTCTGAAAACCAGGCAAGAAGCTTTTAAAGATTAAACAATAGCCCGACTCCAGCAGGAAGTAAAATCATTTAAAATTTGCAGAGAGACACATAAAAAGGGGACATGACATGCAAGAAATATTTTATTATATTAGACAGTAAATTCATAGGAAATGCTTTCACAGTGAGGTGATTTACTGAGCTGTGGGATTCATGGCCACTGAGACAAGGAGTTTAAAAGTTTCATGCACAGACTGGATGAGAGATCTTTGTTTAACTGTTATTGCTCATGGCACTCCTGCAAGGGTTGTTTAACCTCAGGCTTTGGGGTCTAATCTATCCTCTGATTTTCAAATCGAGACAAAACCTAATGTGGTAGGTGATTATCTTGCTGGTCTTTCACACTATCTTCCCTGAGCATCAAATGATGTCTAGTATCAAAACTAGTTATGGAGTAAGAAAGGCACCTTCCCCTCCCCCTGGTTTAGTAATTTCTGTTGTCCTAAACCCAAGTTTTGGTGTTCAGACACTGCAGGGAAGGTACAGTGCAAATGCCCCTCCGAGAGATTCTGCCTCTGGACAATAAAGGTGATGAGCTCTAAAGCACAGCAATAACCAGCTGCCCAGATAAAAGTTTTCTTCCCTGGATGCTCTGTGACTTGTCCCCAGAGTCTTACTCCACACAGACCTGATCCCACGTGCCCTAATCTCACATTCATTAGGATTCAGGTGGGTACCGAACTCAGCCTTCTCCTGCATTATTTATGTTTATTCTTTCCTGGGAAAAAAAAAAAAAAGGTATTTTACATGCTTTTTAAACTCATAAACATAATGAATCAAAGGCAATTTGGTAAATCTGTTTTATGGCTGGAGGCCCACTGTGGATCTGCCCACTTAGTTAAACTCAGCCTTGCTGAGGCATCTTTCCACCTCGAGGAATCTGTCACTTGGAGCCAATCAATCACGGGGATGTCCCGTCCTTCCCCACCCCAGAATGTTGCACTTTATTCACCCATTCCCTCACTTCCTGCCATCTCTGTCCCTCAGCATTTCTTTTCCTTATTCTTAATACCTGTTCCAAGCTGTATCTCCACAATCCATTTACCCGCTGCGATGATCAGACTAAAAGCAGAAAGAGGCTGAAGCTCATATTCCCAGCAGGCTGTTTTATTCATGCATCATTGATAGTGCCAGGAAAACTGAAAATATGCATTGGGTTTGGATGAATAAATGTCACATAAGAGTGAGATAAACACCACATTTTTCCTCACAGGTATTCAGAGGGAAAAAAGCAACAAAGCACACATACACCAGATTTTAACTTCAATTACCACAAAAGCTCCAAAATTACCTTAAAGTTGTCAGAGACTGTAATATATAAATAGATATATATGTACACACAGAGGCTATATATACATACGGGAAATATCAATATGCTGGAAATATATATATATAGGATATATATACTGAAAATGTTCTGTTTACTTTCTGAGGGTTGTGACCTTAGGATGAACCCACACCGAGACCCCCCCTTTTCAGGCTTTTCTTTATTATCACATATTTTAAGATTACTTTACAGATCTGCAAAAGAAAGACTTCTCTTACAACCATTTGTTTCTCTAGGAACTTCAGGTCTAAATGAAACCTCAAATATCGTGGGAGTTAGTAACCCAAAACCAAAGAGTTTGTATCAAGAAACTGCTTGATATGAACAGTGAGTGCTCTGAATAGTCATCATTCATTTTCAGAACTGCCATCAGCTGGCTGTGTAACAGTAGATCCCCAAAATTATGGAAGTTTGCAAAAATATCCCCTCACACTGGTGAATTAAAACATTTTTTCCTCGTTTTTTGTGCACACATGGATGGTTCGTCCTTCATATTCCCAGATAAGACATAATTACATGTAAGGCTTGATTTACTTGTAAGGATTGATTGCCAGAGTTCCAGGAGCATTTAGACAACACTCTCAGGTGGGACTGTTGGGGTCTCTTGTGCAGGGCCAGGAGTTGGACCTGATGATCCCTGTGGGTCCCTTCCAGCTCAGGAAATTTTGTGATTCTATGAAATAAATTAAAATAAAAATTTTCTATGAAATCAAATTAAATTCATTCAAGTTTTTCTTGAATACATGTTGAAAGCAGAGCGTGAGGTAGAAGGGAGCTGCTGAAGCACCAGTGTTATGGGGCCAGAGCCTCAGCTGTTACCCATCACACCACTGCTGCTGAGAACACCCACCCCTCCCACCAGAGCTCCTGGTGTGCCTGAGGAACAAGCCAAAGGCTTGAAGGATGGATGGGGGAGAAGATGCTGTGCAATAATGGAAGAGCTGGACATCTCACTCCTTAGGATTTATTAAGGCTAAAAAGGTAAATTTATATATTCCTTTGTCCTTCTCCTCTTGTATTGCAGTCATGTTTGCTGGCTAGGCTGGGAGCTGGTAAATCAGCACCTTCAGGGTGCAAATCCATTGCAGAACCATGGCAGAAACAGGAGGAGAGGCTGCAACACCCCCTTGGGACACTCAAACCTGGTGTTTGTGCTGTGACATGGCCAAGCCTTGCCTTGTTACCTGAAATTTCAAGTCCTTCTTAAGTCTTTATTTGGTGTCAGTGCTCCTGATTAACTCTCTGGAGATGCCTAAATATTGGAAAAGCTGCTTAACCTTGGGGGACACCCCCAGTGCTTCACTGCAAAGCAGGGGAGCAGAGCCTTCTAAAAAGTTATGCCCATCCTATGCAATCCATGACTTGAGGTAAATCCAGCCTAGCCCAGCAAACTGTATCCTGGGTTACTCAGAGTATTTCTTGCCAGGCTGTTTGTTTGTGCATGGCTGCCCCAGGCTATTGCAGCAAAATTCCTTGTGCTGAAGCAATTCCATTCATACAGGCAGGGTCTGGAATAACCCCCAGCGAGGCCATGCACAGCTCAGAGCTGCAGATGTAAACCCTGAGTGGTCTGAATTCAGTTTCCTTTATGTACCACCCTGTTAATGCTATTAAAACCAGAGAGAAACAAAGCTGGAGGGAGAAATTCCCGTGGTTTATATTTACACTATGCATCCAACAGACTTCCCCCCTTCTCCGGAAGAGTTACAGAACGCATTAATTGAGCTTCAGGGTGGCTGATAATTACATAATTGCAGACTAATTTCCCCTTTCCTAGAGGTGAAGTTACACTGGTGGCAAAAGAAACCTGCACAGTCTTCTCAAAAGCAGAAATTCTCCTGCATACAGGAGACCTGATCCTGCCCTGCCCAGGGTTGGTGGGAGCCTGTTGAAAGGGAGAGACGTGGGTGGTGCAGGTATTGGGGATGGCAGGAGGCTGCAGCCCAAGGCTGAGGGGTCCAGCCCCATGGAGGGACTCCCTCCTCACTGGATGGACCCACAAGCACTTTTTGTGGCTGTGGTCTGAGGAAATGAGCCAGCTGAACCAGCAACTTTTTTTTTTTACTGGGTTATTTTTCAGCCAGTGCAGCATAAAAGGAACAAAAGAGAGGTGGGAGCACAGGCTGGTTCAGCCATGATGCTGTTTAGTGCTGATACTCAAATGGCATTGAACTAAACTGGGAAGCTTTGGCTCTGTGAACACAAAAACCCCGTCTAAAGACTTGCTGCCACCACTCTTCCTCTGCTCATCTCTGGCTGGAAACAGGGAGGGCAGCAAACAGGTATTTTTGGTTCATCCCAAACTGTAACTTCACCCTTGAAACAAAGAGCAGGTCTCCTAACAGCGAGACACTTGGGCTTTGACATGTTCTGGTTTTAACAGCCCTGAGCACACTGAGTGCCCAACACAAACAGCAGGGGGGAAGGAGGGTGATGGGCTGCTCCCTGATCATTTTTGGTGGTGATACCATTTCTGAGAGTGGCATTAGCACCCAAAATTCAAGCCCTTCAGCCCTGATTTCACCATCACTCATGAGTTCAGACAACCACTCTCTTACAGCCTGTCTGGGAGAACCAGGACTGGGTGTTTTCCATGGGGTGGGTGAGGCTGTGCCACCTCAGCACCCAGTTCTTTCATTACATCATCTGTAGGTACCACCCTGCACCTTGAGCGGGTCTTTCAGCCCTCAGGCAATAATTTTATCCTGTCTTTGACATGGCTGTAGGGATGATAAATACATGTGCATTTCTTAGGATTACCTCAGGTGGTCTCTGAAGGCCCAAGTGCTTCCTAATCTTTTGCTTTTTCCCCCCAAAAATATAAAAAGATTTCTCAGCCACCTTAAAACCTGTAGCCTCAGACTCAAATTGCAACTTGAAAAGGTTTGTAAGAAACAAGTCTGCAAATGTATTTAGTGTATGAAAAATGATTTTCTAAAAAACATACAAGATGTTCTATTTCACCTAATTCTCTGTATTGATTTCTGTGGCATCATCTTCTTCCTTCCCTTTTTCATCTTTTAATGCATTTCTATTTCTTCTGAACACACAAAAAACCCCTGTTTCTTTTACAAAACAGAACAAAGAAGTTTTCCTTCCCAATCAGTAATTTCGTTTTCTTTTGTAATTGCAAAAAGAAACTCCTGAAAAATCAATATACTGTTGCGAAGTTGTACACAACCGGGAATGGAGAAAGCTTAGTAAATAAAGGAAATTGCAATTTTTTCCTCTCTTTGGTCACCCTTTGGTACACTCAAGGTGACTGTCAATCTATTTGGTGCTTTTCTCCTTTGCCCTGCCCTCCCCTCCCCCGAAAATTTTAAAGCTAATCTCGGAGATGAAAAGAAAAGTTTGCAAAGAATTGTTCTTGGAGCCAAAATTCCTGATGTCCTAAATTACAGCAACCCCCACCCCGAAGTGGCTGGCTCCTTAAAGTAATCTGACTCCTCTCAATTAACCAGCACCGAGATAAAGATTGCTCATGCTAAAGATGTCACATAACACCAGGCTTAGAAATTGGAAAACCTCAGCTAAAGGAAAGATACCTGTTGGGCTGCATCAATAGTTTCAACATATATCAATATTTGGATACGATTTACTCTCTTAATGTGCAAAATCGAGTGAATTTATGCACCTAAACCTGACAAAGAAGGGCTTCTTGTGGAATAACCTCTTTAATTAAAATGTATAAGGGAGCATTTACTTGGGGAATCTTTGTGAGAGCTTGGAACTATGAGGCTTTTTGTAAGGCACAATGTCATCTGCAAAATATACACAGGGAGTTTGGAAGCTCAGATGTGAGCTGCTTACAGATCCAAGGGGGGCAGAAAAAGATGTTTTGCCAACTTGATTTGCACCTGCAATTAAACAGACACACAGGCCAGGCTAATTTACACTGAAACTTAATTGCCAGCATAAATCTCGTGTATACAAATGACATATAAATAAAACCTCTCCTAGATACCCATGATCTGCTACACAAAGGAGCCAACAGTCCCATATCTCCTGTTTTTCATGGTTATAGGTCTCTCTTTGGGCCACAGAATTACTTTAATGCATTTGTCTTTTTGCCTAAAAATACCTAACGGTGGGATGTCAAAAAAATAAATCAGGATTCAATTTGTCCTGGCACACCTTTAAACAGGGACGTTGTTAACAATTAATCAGCAAAAGAGTGTGAGGAAACACAAGCATGTGGGTTACAATTTATTAACTGTAATCCAGCCCCCTGTAAAGGTGCTTTGCTGCTCTTGAGTTTTTGTGGATGGAGCCAGGACTGAGTGTTACAAGGAATAGGTGAAAGGGATTATAGATTTGCTGAGGCCATTTTTTTATCTTCTAAACCGTATTTCATGTGTGGAAGGCACTTTGAGACTCCAGGGCTGAGCAGTGTCCAACTGCACCAGTGCTTTTTACGTGAGTGGCAAGTTACTGATGAAGTCAAAAGGAGAAGGCCAAGAAAGGGAACACCCAAAAAAGAACAAAAAACAACCCAAATTGGGTGTTTCCCCTAAAAGTACCTTCACATAACAACTTATTTCCATATAAACTTGAATGTTTGGGGGCTTTTGAGCAGCCTGGAAAATTAGATCAAACGAGGGTAAGATGCAGAATGACCTAAAGTCATTTCATGCCTGGACCAGAATGGAGCACCCTCTCAATACTGTTGATACCTTCATGGAGGCTTACACTGAAATAGGACTGGATGCTCTGAGGGTTGGATTTTAATTTCATTTTGTCACATGGCTGGTGAGTTAAGAGGCAGCATGCTAGATTTTTGTTTCTCTTCCACAAAATATATTCACTAGTTTTTTCCCACTTGGGTTATGAGCCTGCTGTTATTCTGATAAGCCTGTTTATGGTGTGACCTACTTAAGCAGAGCTCTGATGGCTGGAGGCTCTGGGTAGTGCAAAGACTATAAAGGTCACAAACAGGAAAAGATATCATATGAAAAAAAAGTTTTCAGGCTTTTGTCCTGTACATGCTGCAAGGTGTCAAGCACTGAACCAGCGCCGAGACCATTGTTCAACCAACTGCTCTTTTCAAATGGAAATGTCTGCAAAAGCCATGTCAGCAAAAGGAATTCTTTGCTTAAACTGTGGCTCCTAGCTTACATCCCACAATAAAACCCGAGGCCTATTAGTCCATATTAGGACTTGTTACTAGGTTTTAAAGCTCCTTTCGGGCACAGTTTCAGCCTAATCTGGCTGTATCACTACCAAGGTTACGTTGCCTTTGACTTGCATCACAAGTCTGGTTAATTGATTTCACTATTGCAACTGGCTGTTACAAAATATGTTTCTGGAGAGACACGGGCCTGGCTACATCCACACAGGAAACAGGATCAAGGATTTCCAAAGGTCTGTTGATTTTTCAGCTTTCATGCTCTGAAGATATATTTCCTTTGAAGTGTCTCAAATAGGGTAGTATCCAATTATATTTGTAATCCCAATCTAATTCAATCAGGGACTCCAATTATAGCTGATCTGTCTCTTAATCTAGTTAAAGTCTGTAGAGTAGACAGTACCTTAGCTAACATAACTACATCAAAATTTAAGCTGTTGATCCAGGGACAACCAAGTTACAGCCAGAACTAGCTGAAAAGTGGGAGGTTTGCAATGGAAATGGGCTAATCCTCATTTAACGTCCAAACCCTGCACCAGTTCTTGCAGCCAAATCTCTGCCAAGTTTCTGATTACAAAGGGCCTTAAAAAGTACTTTTGTGCTGAGCCAAACACAGCTGGTTTAGCCCTGACTAGTTGTTTTCTTCCTCCCGAACACCTCATCCCAGCTCTCCCCACAGCAGACTTGGGAAAACTCGGTGCCACTTCCACATTGAAAGTCTTTGGAGGAAGTGGTCTGGCAGCTGCTTGGCATCTTCCCTGCTTATGTGTGGCCTTGGCACAGCGGGCAGACACCCAGCTGTTGCACAAATCCACCCTCACCTGTGCAGCCCCCTGAAAAAGCCTTACCCTAAGAAGTTCTGTGAGTGCACACAGGGAGGTGACCTGAGACACATCGGTGATGCACCGTGGCTCTGGTGCATCGTTTACACTGCCAAAAGGAATAATCAGACAGTGTTAAAGGGCTGGCAGGTATAAAAGCAGGCAGACTGTAAAACAGATAGGTGTTGGGGAACTTTACAGATGGCCACAGAGTCGTGCTGCTTCAGAGTGACTTTAGAAAACACATCACTTTAGTTAACTAATGTCAAACCACCAGGTTCTGCACCAGTTTGATCAGCCAGAGTGAGTGGGGGTTACACTGAAATAACTGAGCTTCTTCGTAGGCAGGAATGTTGTACAGTTGTGGGTTTTTGTTTTGGTTGTTTGGAGTTTTTTAATTTCTCCCAGAACTGACTGGCTGGAGTGACCTTGGTCAACAAACCAGCAAAGAGGTCCTATTGTGTTTAATCATACTTGGGGGCAGCTATTAAATTTAATTAGTTCTGTCCCAACTGCCAGTTGCTCAGTTTCAATGTATTTACCCACCAACTCCAGGCTCCCACTTCCAGTCTTAAGAGATGTACTTAAGCTGCCTCCATGAAGACTAAAGTCTGTTTGAACTATTTTGGGAGACAATGTATGAACTCAACAATAGTTTCCTTTGTTGGAAGAGAAAACTGAGTAGCAATACTGTCTCTTACTGAAAGTGGTGTCTGACAGCAGGGACACCTTGCAGAAAACATCTGTTTTCCCCAGTTTGGCCTGAACTTTACAATCTGACTTACTTAGAAAGGCAAGTGCATTCTCTTAAATACAGGGTACACAGAGATAGAGTACCCAGAAGGAATAAACACCCTGGGATTTATAGCATTATACCTGTAATTTGAATGTTTGGAGATGAATCTTATTGTGTAAAACAAATTCAAATGCAACTTTTCAGTTGTCCAATCTAAGCAGACATATCAAATAATATCAAAAGTGTGATCTTTTCAGTGGGCTCATTCTGCTGTGGCACTTCAACACCTCTGTGAAAATCCAGACAAAAATCCCTTTAATTGTTCACATTTTTGTCCTTGTTTCTTTCAGGCTCTTATTTGGACAATTTTGTGTTGACTTCTAATCAAGGTTTTAAGTGTCAATGTTTTGGTTTCATTTTTTTTCCTATTGACTTCCAACCATAACAGTTGAAGACAGGGGACTTGGGGATTTTTCAGTTGTCAGTAATTTTTATTTTTTTACTAAAAGCTGAGTTATCAAAGACCAGATGGTACCTCCAAAACCTGCTAATGCTCTGAATCTCTACTAACAACTGGTTGTCAGTCTTTCACGAAGTGTGGCATGAACCAAATTCATCCACATGGAAACTGGCCACACTTAGGACTGGGATGTAACTGATAAAAGTAATTGAAAAAATTGCTGTAGCAGAAGAAATGGAATTAGGTCTACCACATTAGAAAAAAAAAAATCTTATTAATCACAGTCATAAAAGCAGAAAATGAAAGCTAATTTTACTAAGCAAAAACCCCCTGCTAAGTGGTATTTTGACATCTGAAAATAATTCAGTTTCGATCTTGGTGCTTCACTGACAGGAACAAGGAAATTCATAATTCTCTCCCCAAGTTGCTGTTTCAAACCACTCCACATAGACACTTAAAGATTTTCTTTGCAAGAACCAGGAACACAGACCTGGGAACATAGACCTTTAGGGACCAAACTCAGTCCTTTGCTAGGACAGGCAACATCTTCCATGTGCTTTTCATGACCTGCTTTTTAGGATAAGACAGTGGAACAGTGTAACAACAA
The DNA here is from genome assembly GCF_009829145.1 of Chiroxiphia lanceolata. Lineage (NCBI taxonomy): Eukaryota > Metazoa > Chordata > Aves > Passeriformes > Pipridae > Chiroxiphia > Chiroxiphia lanceolata. The sequence goes on along the minus strand of NC_045653.1, from coordinate 5,559,620 downwards.
ATGGATTATGAAGCAACACCACTTGCAATGCAGTCGTGGTTATCTGAGATGATGAGGATACAGGGGGAGGTTGTGCTCATTTGTTACCTTCTAAGTTCTATTTAGCATTGCCATCTAATTCAATATTTCACTGCCACAGTCAGATATTGTCGGGAAAAAAAAGCCTCATAATCCAAACCCATCAGCCTAGTTCCTACCCATGAAGAGGATTTACCATTCTGAGCCCCTCACACCACTGCTGGCCCTATATTCCCCCTGTAAAAGGGGATAATAATTAGACATCTCCAAAGGCTTCATCACAGCTTAGTGCTAAAAAAAAGGGTTTGTGTACCTTGTCTGGAAGGAAAGGATCTCACAGGATTCCTGTTACTATCTGTGATGTATCTTTGGGCCATGAAATTCAATGAAGACAGCACGACAAAGACAAGTTACACCTACCTCTGATCTCAGGTTTATTCAGAAGCAAGTAAGTGTTTGAAATTGAACAAATATTGCAGAGGAGGGGGAATGCCATTCACAGAACACACCGGTAATCCATTCCTTAGAATGGTTCGTGTTCTTGGGGAGAGCTGGATCTCTCATTCTCCAGATTGCATCTGACGCCTAATACAAGATATTACACGGGTACACTTCTCATGCTGTGAGAAATAGAGCTGATGATGTTTACTCTTGAAGAAACGCTTGGGCATTTTAACAAACACCCAGAGATTTGTTTGTTTGCCTGCCCAGCCCACATGCCTCTCATTCCTCCTGGCGGGAGCCAGTTGGTGGTTCTTTCAAAAAGTTACAATTCCTGTGCTATTGTGGGAGAGCTGAGGTTTGAAAGGAAGTTGCTTCCTGCATCTTCGGTCAGATGTATCTTTGGATGTAACAGCCCAGAACCCTCGGGAATCAGCTGTCCATTAGGGATACCATAATGAAGGTGGTATTTCTGTGGTGTTTATAAACCCTTTGAATTGGCAGCCCAACTACCAGAGACTGGGTTTAAAGAGGGAGGGTAACAATTTTTTTACTCGTTACATCTCCACCTTGTCTCTCTCTCCTTCACCTTTCCATACTGTAATGGTTCCATGAAAACCCTGCCACCTCGAAACTCCTCCTTCAGTCTCATCATCAATGTGTAAATATTATTCCTAAAACATAATAATGCAAAATAATGCAATCCCTTCCCAGCAATCCCAGCTAATGGAGCTGGAGGGAACAGCAGAGTCACAACCCCTAAAGCAAAAGGACTTGCTGCTATCACAGAGTTCCAAAGGAGTATAAACAGTTGCTCACAATTAACATGAGAATACTTCTGTGATGCTGTTACATGGACAGTGTTTAATGACAGGAGGAAAACATGAAGCTCTGTTGATAACTTTGTTGCAGCTCTTCGTTACTGGTTTACTTAATGTTTTTGCTGTTAAATATTGAGGACAGAGTGACAAAAGAGAATGCAGTATCTATCTGTCATGTTTGAAATATCCTAAAAATATTAAAAATTACTAAAATTATTAAAATAATTTTTCTTTAAATATGCCTTTAGGATGTTTAAAAGAGCTGGTGTCAAAGATTTTAGCACAGTAACTAAAAAAAAAAAAAAAAAAAAAAGAAAAAGAAAGTACAAAATAAAACCCCCAAACCCGGAAGCAAATTCAGGAGTTTCTAACTTTAACCTGAAGCTTACTAAAGAACAGGTGTACCCTATAATTATATTGGCCTGCAAATACATATCTAAAGTAGGACCATTGGCAGTTGTGTTTGCATTAACAATTCCCACATGGAAGGTACTTCAGCAATATTGTGGCTACATTAATTGCAGCTGGACTAAAAGTATCACTAGGTCAAGAAGGGAGGTGTTCCCTGAGTAGTCAGGTCAGGAAACTTGTTCCTGAGGGTTTGTGCTCCATCATTCTCCCACTCCTCGATGTTTCCCCTTCTCAGTCCCAGGTCTGCAGGGACAGTGGTTGATGGGCCAGCAGTGCCTCCGTGCTCTCTGCTTTGCTGGCTGCCATGTGGGGAAGGTTTGAACTATAATTCTTCCTTCCAACGAGCACATTAATTTGGATCTTTCTTCTTTCTCCAGATGCTGATTGTCACACAGTTTGCATGAACTCATGTCTTCAAAACTACTCCCCCACATCGGGTTTGACTGAAGTGGTCAGCAGCTTCAAAAAAGGAAGATGGATGGATGGACCAAGGAAAAATATATTTTCTTATAAAGGAGGAAGAAATAAATCTCTTCATTATCACAGTTATAAAGGTATAAAAACCTGTTTAAAGAGAGTGTCTCCTGATTTTAGATTCAGTTATAATCTGGAGGAGCCAAAGCACTTGCCAATATGCAATTTAACATACTTACTAACCACTTCTGAATTTGAATGTCTGGGTCTCTGCATTCAATCTTGATTAACTGGCCTAACAATTAATGTTAATTACCCTGATTTACACTGCTTACAGAGCTAAGGTCAACTTCACATCAGCAAACCTGGAGCTTCCTAAACATGTTCCAACAGGGAACATTCAAGTTGTCTTCCATGCAGTGGAGATAAGCCCTGAGAGCCTACACTGGGAGATTTGTCTTGCAAGGAGCTGCAGTAAGGAACAGGAGGAAGAATACAGAAGCAAAGTGAACTGCTGGGCCTCAAAGTATACTAAGATTTTTTTTCCTGTGTTTCAAGTTATAAAGGTGTACATAATACAAAGTGCAACTTAAGAAAGGGCATTTTTATTTATATAACTGTAGATAATACATAGTGCAACTTAGGAAAGGGCATTTTTAGTTACATTTATATACTGAATATAGAAAAAAATTATTATTTACTGAGTTTTAAACTTGTGTGTTCTTCCCAGCAATAAACTGGGCTGCTCAGAGTAGGACAGTGCAGGATTTAAAACAATATTCTTTACCTTGGTGGGAGTTAGTAAGTGTGTGCATGGAGACACCTACACGTATGTATATACAATATATATACATCTCCCAAGAAACACACTTATCAGGTTTTTCCACAGCCATGGCCATTTTGCAGTGACATTCCTGAGGACAGGAATTTCCCGGGCTGGGCAGAGCTGTGGTTCCTGCCGCCGGCAGCAGCTTCTTGTGGCAATGAGTTCCACGTGCTCCTAATGCAGGGCGTTAAAAAAGCTCCCCGTTATCACCCCGAGGTGGGGTGGCTGCTCTTGGAAACACGCCTATCAGGAATGATGCCTCGGCTCTGTTGGTGGTAGAAGATTGTTCCTCTGGACATTTCTTAAAAAAATAAATAAATGTCAAGCCCGAAAAGGAAGCCTGCTAGTTTTCAAATCCAGGAGCTGTAATCATGCTAATCCATATGATCGTGCTAAAGCCAAGCAACTTGCCTTTTGCATATGATGTAATCATCCAGTGTAGCCTATTTATAACCACCACGGGCTGGGAACACCTTCCCAGAAAAATATAATCAGGACAGCTTTCCTTTGGTCACGTTCCCCCTCTTCCTCCCTGTATTTTTCAGTTGGTTGTGCTCTTTCTCCTACTTTTGATGTTATCCCAGCCTTAAATACAGCAACTTTTTAATTTTTATTTTAAACTAATGCTTTTCATGTATTGTATTTTTTCAGTGTGTTAGAGCTGTGCTGAGTGGAATCCCAGTCCTCTGAAATCAATACCAAAACTTCCATTGATTTCATATAATATATTCCTTTAAATTCAGTACAAATGCTCCCCAGGAGTTGTCTATTTTAAATATGGATCTACTGTATTGGGCTGTCAGTCTCTCAGCTTGATACATAAACCAGGGTGTTTCAATAAATGTGTTGGTGTGGGTTGGTGCCTTTATGTGTAATAACTGAAAATCTGTTGGTTATACTGAGCATATCAAGTGTAAAAGGAGAAAATTCATCAATGTGAATATCTATCTGTGGATCAATTGGTATCAATCTTGTTTAACAGTCTATTTCCTCAGGACACACTTTGGAAACAAAGAACATTTCAAACTGCTGGTTAAACAAACAAATACCGAGAAGCTCTTTGGGCAACACAGGGGTGGAGTAAACAACAGATAAAAATGGTCAGGGATCTTAAATACCTGTTAATCTCTTCTATTTTATACTAGTAAAGACAGAGTTTCTCTTGATGTAATGTGCCCATGAAAGTGCATCAAGGGTGGGGGGTTGTAAAAGCATTATTTGCTTGCAGAGGAAAGGGCGAGAAAAGTGGTCTGGAAAACAAAATTTGTCCCCTGACCTCCATGTTCAATAGCTGTCCAAGGAGGAGGGTGACACCTTCTGCTCCGCAAGATTTTTTCGAAGGTTTGTGTTATCCTTAGCTAAATAAAACCCCCTTGTGAGACACTCTAAAAACAAAACGAAACCCCAAGAGGATATATATAACTAATTAGATCAGGATGCATTGTTTACCCTGGTCTACAACATTAAGATCTTCTCATGCCTCTCCCACCCAGGTTCCCTCTCCCCTCAAGCACCACCAAAAAAACCAGGTAATCCTCACCAGTACTCGGCATGACTGTATTGTGCACACAGGCACAAATTTTAGAACAGAATAAGTGTTGTACAAACCCCAGGGGGTTTTGCAGGGTAAAAGTGCTGGTAAAGTAACAGGTAAAATGAGCTTGTGGTGTTGAGCAATGTCCTGTGGTGATTGCGTGGCTGCCTGAGGTAGCAGTGCTTCCTCCCTCCTGCTGTCTAGTAACATTCGGGTTTTCCATTCTAAATCACCCTCCTGAACCGCCCCATAACCTTGGGTGGGTGTTTATCTTCACAGCAGCTTTGGAGCTTAGGGAACCCCCAGTTCACAAGCAGGAAACTGGGGCACAGACCCTGGTAAACTGTTTGCTGATGAATGCAATGGAACTGCGTGTTGAGTCTGACTTGACCTCAGCCTAGTTCTCCTGAACCCTTACCCAGTGTCCCGCTCCTGCAAATCAACAAAATCATCCCTTCACCAAAAACAATCTCCAAAGTTTTCTAGCAATTCATTTCATTTTTCGTAGATAGACCTGGCGTGTGTGTGTTGTTCCACATGAAATCAGAAAGCAGTCACATCTCCCACAAAGATTTTGCAATCTCCATATACTCAAGGATCCTCACATTTTTGCTTATGCAGGATCCATCTGACTTCAGCGGGGGTCAGAGGGGTTGAAGTGACTCTGCTCTATGACACTTGGGGGCTTTACAGCACAGTAAATTCGAGCCTCAGCTGAGGCGGGTTCTGCCATCACCTCCAGCTACATGGACTGTCCCCCATGTGCCACCCAACGCCAGGGCCACCCAGCTGGGGCTCATGGGAAGGATTTAAACGTGGTGCGTGTTCACATGGAACCCAACAGCACAAGAGGGGAGCAAAAGCGAAAATGATTCCACGATGTACTAACACAGTCAACTTAGCGCAGGAAAACACTTTCCAAGTGTTGCTTTATCACTTGTTTCAACTTTTTCACACGGACCTTTTACGTGTGTAACGTTTTTACTTGCTGTTAAAAATACCCTTGGCTCGATTTTGCCGGCTTCCCAGAAAGTGAGACTTTAAAGAGTCTCTAAACAGCTGAACGAACGCCAGCATAATTACGCGCCGTCTGGATCGGCTTTTAAAGCCCCTTGAGTTGCCCACCCCACTGGAGGACCCGTGGTTTGTCCGCTCCCGACTATCAGCGCTCTTCCCTCTTCCACCTTATCGAGTGACAAAGGGAAGAATTACCATTGTCCCGGGCTTCTCCTTGGTTGGGGGGGGGGGGGGCGCAAGTCTTTTAAAGCACAATGTAAAAAGCTCAGGTGAGGCAACAAAGGTATTGTCGGTGGTGAGCCCGGCCGGCTGTGCCGCCGGTTGTTTGTTTACTCTGAGAGGTGGTCGGTGCCCCCCCTAAAGCCGGGGGGGCGGCCCCGGCCCCCGCGGGACTCTCGCCTTTGTGGCCCGGCAGGGCGGGCCGGGCGCGGGGACTACATGGCCCAGCGTGCCCCGCTGCGCGGATCAATGGGGCTGATTTGAATAATCTGTGAGCCCTTGGACTCAGGCCAATCAGCCGTCAGGGACCCATGATAAATCGCAATGCATTATTGATAATCATAATTACTCTGACATGCGCATTCCGCCCAATGGGGGTAATTTCCCAACTCTAGGAATTTGTTGTGAAGAGGAAAATAATTGCTACTATTTTGCTCCCGATGCTGGTGCACCATGTCGCGACGGAAGCAGGCGAAGCCCCAGCACATCAACTCCGAGGAGCAGCCCCCAGATGCTGCAAGTGGTGAGTTCGGGGGGGGCGCGGAGCCGCCGCGGGTCCCGACTTGGCTGATGCGCGGAGGCGGCGGCGGGGCGCGGGGGGCGCTTCCCGGGGGGTTTTTTTCACCCTCGTGCTTCATCCCGCTCTCTTTTCCCCCCGCAGGCTCTGCCACGAGCCCGACCCCCAGCCTTCCCCAAGCTTTTTTGGGGCACTGAACTCCCCACGCCCCTGCGGAGCCCCGCGCGGTGTTGTTCTGCGGGGCTGAGCGGGGCACCTCGTTTTTTTTTGGGGGGGTGTGGGTGGGAGGCTCGGCTTTGGGCCGCTCCGGAGCGCAGCCCTGCGCGGGGGTGGCCGAGGGGTCCTCGCCCTGCCCGGCCGGTGGCCCCCCCAATGCCCCGCACGCACCCCCGGGTCCCGCGGAGCCTCCGCCGGGTCCCGCGTGGGGGGTGCGGGGGCCACCGGCCCCGCTACCGCCGCGCTGGGGGTGCAGCCTCATGGGAGGGGAACCCCAAAGATGCCCTGAGGCAGAGAGAATTTGGGGGGGTGGGCGGGGGGCAAACGGGTGGGGGGGAGCAGAGGAAGAAATTGCAGGCGACTTCGGAGGGGTAGGAAATGGCTCGAGTTCGGTTTCCTTGATCTATTCAGCACTTTTTCGGGAGTTATTTGAGGATTTTTGTGGGACTTTGGGGGGGGGGGGAAAAAAAAAGAAGGGAGAAAACCCTCCACGCTCGGACTATTTTTGTTGGAGATCACAATCGCCCTGGACCTTTTGTAGCTTGACCTCCAGCCATCTTTGATTTCCGACTTCCTAAAATAACTCCGGTGAGCTAATGTGGGGTGCGCGTGAGCGCTTTGTATTTGGGCGGCGTGGGGGACTTTGCCACCGCAAATCGCTGTCCCCTGTTTTGGGGAGGTCGCAGACCTCGGCCCTGCCATGGGAGACGAAGAAATTTTGGCTCAAATAAGCCCTCAGCTCCCGGTGGGGTGGGCGTGCAGGGGAAGGGCCGGCGCTCCCGGAGCGTGCCCGGTTCCCGCGGCGGAGCAGCATCTTCCCGCTGCGGGGGCTGGCGGCTCCCTGGCTCCGGTGCGGGCTCTGCCCCCGCTATCACCGCCCTCGGGGCCGGGGACGCTCCCGCGGTGCCCGTCCTGCGGGGAGGAGGGCACGTCCCGTCCCGGGTGGGGAGAGGGGCTGACCCGGGCTGCGTTTGTTCACAGTTGTTGTGGTCGTTGTGCCCAAACGGTTCTGTGTGTCCCCCAAGAACTTTCTTTGGTTCACTGCCATCCTTTAGGACTGGTTTTGTTTCCATCCCTAGAACTGATCAATACCCCGGCACGTTACAGGAGCTGCTTATTCCCAGCCCGCAGGAGGTTCGGGCTCTTTAATTTTTTTTTTTTTCCTCCTCCCCCCTTTCTTCTTTGAGTCGAAATGTGCAATTGTTGGGTCCAGTTAATGGTGACTTAAGAAACAGCATGCTGGCCAGAAGGCAATAAATCCCATGTTTAATGCATGACTGTTTTCCTTTGTGCATATGGTTAGGTTGGGGGATGGAGGTGATGTTTCCACATGTAAATCTCTGCCCGCTGCTGGAAAGGCACCTCCGGCCCCGCGCTGAAACAAAAGGGTTAATCACTCCTGATGCGGCCGCTGGGGCGGGGGAGGTGTGCGGGAGGGAGGGAGGATCGCTCCACACCGAGCTCTCCGGGGCAATGGCCAGCTGCTTTTTTGTTGTTGTTGTTGGAGCTTTTTTTTTTTTTTACCCCATTCTCTTTTAACAACCAAACCCTGGCTGAAATCCCTCTGGGAGCCGCTGCATAGGCCGGGGGACCTGGTGAAGCTCTAGCCGTGCCTAGGGGGGCTTCTCCTGCCGCTCATGGGGCGGCGGGAGTTTGGGGGTTTTGGAGGATCGGAGCTGCCGTGCGCTGCCCGGCCGGGACCTTCCGGAGCCGCCCGGGGCGGCGACCGGAGCAGGTCCCGCATTGAGCCCCGTCCTGCGGGATCTCCGCTCTCAGAAATACAAACCTTGGCTGCGGCTCCGATGGCTCGGACCGCCCGCCAATATCCAAAATAGTCCTGCTTATTCCCCCCTCCAGGTGTGCCCGTAAATAATAAATGATGAAGTTCTGTAACAAAGTCGAAATTCCGCGAGGATTTGTCTGGGGCATTATCGAGGATATACACATAATCGTAATAATAAAATCAAGCCCTTATCTCCTCTTTTGCAAGTGTTCCCTTTTTTCGCAAAGCGATTTGGGACCCACCTCTGTGAACAATGCAGCGGGTTAAAGTGTCCCGCGAACCTGGGGATCCATTAACAGGTCAAAAAATCAGCAGGTGGTCACTGAGGAATAATGCTACATACTGAAAATTAGCATTTCCACAAAGGGCTTGAAAATACCCATTGTGCTGGATCGCTGCCATTAAAAATCGGATTCGTTCTTAAAAATACAGTATCAAACTGCAACTTTTTTTTTTTTCTCAATGCGAAATTAGGCATTTACTTTATTTGAATCCCCGCTTCGTGCGCTGATCTCTGCAGAAGTGGAGAGGGGTGTTGAACTAGGAAAACCAAGTTTTGCGGTGGTTTATTTTATGTTTAATTTGGGTTGCCCGAAGCTGCTGTCGGGGGACAGGCTGGCCCGGCCCGGAGCCTCGGGGCGCGGGAGCATCCCCCGGGGTACTGCAGCCGCGTGAAGGGGGAGAGGGTGCCGGGGGGCGGAGGGGGGCGATGCCCGGCTTGTTTTTCCTTTTACGTAAGTGAAACATTATATTGGTTGTAGGGATGGAGCCCTTTCGCTGGGCTCGGCGGCATGTGACGTTTTGACAGAGCTGCTGCTCTAACCTTTGCCTCCTCCTGCTTGCTGTGGGTGGTAAGTTGATGTCAGGCTCACAATTAGGACTCTCATGCAATTGACCTTGGCAGCGGGGTTTGTGCCGTTTAGCTCGCTCTTAAACACTGTACTAGTGTTAAGTGTGGTCCGGGGCCGCCGCCTGCGCGGCTGCGGGAGGGGCGGCGCGGCCGCCGGGCAGGTAGGGCGGCCGGGGGGCTTTTGGGGGGAACCGCGGCTTTTGGGGGGGCTCGGAGCGCTCTGGGGCGAACTCGACAACACGCCACTCGTCCCGTAGGTGATGTGTGGGTCGCTGTTGGCTCAGGTGGCCGCCGGGGGGTCGCGGTGGCCCCGCCCGGGGGTGGCCGGGGCCGGGCGGGAGCGCGGGCCGTGAGTGCCCTCCACCGACCGGCCCCGGGACCTCCGCCGGGGCTCCGGGCAGCGCCCGCAGGTAACTCCAGCCGCTTCCCAAGGGCCGGCCCGGCGCTCGGGGGGCTCAGAGCCCCGTCCAGGCGCCGGCGGTCGGTCGGGAGCGGGGCTGCGCCCTCGGGAGCCGCCGCCTCGGAGCTTCACTTTCCCCGCGTGTTTTAACGCTTGTTTTGCTCCTCAGAAGCGTTTTATTCGCGATAGTTCGTTCTGTCTTCGGCCGAATATGTCGCTTGAATAGGTGGGTCGCCAAAAGGGTGAATCAGTAGGTAGATAATAAAACAATTAAAGTCTTGAGAGACAACCTGAAAGCACGCGAAATCCTGATTGTAGGTGTAACGCGTTTATGGTTCGTTCTTGGGTAGAAAAATGCAGCTGATGAATTCAGTGTAGAAAACATCAAGGCCTTTGGCATATTTCTGTAAGTAGGCAGTCAGTTATGTTTTACTTACTGAAGAAAGTGATTTTGTCATAGTTACAGTTAAATAAAATGCGTTAAATGTTGTTTGATAGTGGAAGAAAAAAGAGTGAATTTTTGGGCAGTTTGCAGTTCTTGGAAGTCCCGGATTTTCAGCTGGGAACAGAAAAAAAGCATCAGGGAAGCACGATGCCTGAGAGCAACAGGGAGCTGATGGCAGAGGGTTTCATGTCTAGGACTGGAGTGGAGGGTCGATAATCAATTCTTCATGAGTTAATTTTAAGCGGAGACGTAGGTGGTTTTGTTAACGCTAAAGTAAAAGTAGTGCATGGGTTGTAGTGTGTAGGGAAAGTAAGCTCACCAAAGGTATTAAAACTCCTGGAAAAAAAAGTGGGTGGGAAAGTTGAGCTCAGTTTCATCCCAATTCACGTGAACTACAGTTGGAAAAAGCAAGTCACTAATGGCTCAGTTGAGTGGCAGACCAGCAGCACCCTTCTTGAAATCACATCAAACCAGACTTATTTCACTCTTTTGCTGGTTCCCTTAAAAAAAAAAATAAATTATTCGAGCTGTGTGGATTTTATCAGCCTTTCTTGTCGATGACCGCCTTGTCCTACACAATAGTGGATTTTTTCCATCCATTTGTCAGTGATTCAATCTAACCCCCCTGCTGGGTTTACTGCATTCTTCTAACTTATTGGATAACTAGATGCTGAGAGATAACATTCCTGAAATTCGGGAGTGGGGAGATAAAAAAAACACAGTAGAAGTCCTATCCCTGGGAAGCCTTTGGAGAGGGTTAAGTGAAGTGCACAAGCAATTGTTGTGGCAGGGCTCTCCTTGGTAAATCCTTGTACAGTATGTGGGCAGAGCTGGTTTCTTGGCATGAAAACCCCCTGATTTCAGACTGTTAATTCATGTTAGTGATAACTGCTGAGGTTCTGGGGAGCTGAGGTGCTCTGATTGCAGCCCTTGGTGCCGGGGAGTGGATGTATCTAGAAATCAAGATGAGTTTTACAGAAGCTGTTGGTGTTTTTAAAGAAACAGTAAATTGATCCTTAGTTACTCCAGCTACTGCACAGTTACCCAGAGTCCTGCTTCTGAATTTATGTAAAATTCTTTATGAGATGGGGGAAAATATTATATCCACTTTTTCTGAGGTAGAAAGGAAAATAAGGCGTAACTTCCCTATTTGTCATTCAGCAAGTCATTTCAGGCTCTGAATTGAATTTATTTGGAGTCCTAAACTAGTGCCTGACTGTCAGGGGAACTGGAAACGAAAATATGTGACAGTGGCAGCAAGAGCTGGCAGGGGCAAGGCTCCCAACCTGCCTGCTGCTGCCCATCACAAGTACCTTCAGTGTACTGGAGTTTTCTTTCTCTTAGGTGGCAACTGCTGCTTGGGACCAGAAAAGTTACCAGAGCTCCTCAGAATTAGGAAAATGAGGAGCATGGGCTGTGCTGGAGGTTGGAAAAGTGGCATTGAATTTAGTGTGGTCTTATCAGTGGAAAAGTAGAAAAATAAGAAAGTACTATCAAGGGAAGGGAGATAAATGATCAGATGCTTTGAAGAAGTTAAAGTTTGAGGACTTGTCTAGACATTATCCTGGAATATCTCCTTGGGGGTGGGCAGGAGTCTTTGGTACAGACATATTCTGCTCCACTGGGAAAAGGAAAACCTTGAGGTTATTTTGTAACATGTGTAAACTGTATAGTTCAGCCTGGAAGATGGGACTACTAACTAAGGGATTTGGAAAAGAGATTTTCATGGTTTAGTATATTCTATGAAACACCTGTGTAATGGATGGAAACAGGAAAGCAGTGAAGACCTCTAAAGGCAGTGTACAGAGTAGTTCTGGAGGTCTGTTGTCTTTTTTTTCAACACAGGGACTTTCTTTCCCTTTATAGCTTAAAATAATCTGTTCTTGGTTGACTCTGTTGTCCAAGTTCTGAATTATGTACTACTTGTACTTGTCTGCAGACTAGATTTCTCTGTATGTTTTTGCATAGAGTTAAATCAATGTTAGAGGCATCAATTTAATGACAGGATAGGAGATACATGCTCTTGTTTCTTTCACTTACAGAAGTTTGGGCTGAAGGAGAGGGAGGAAAAAAGCATTTAATTCTCCCTGTTTAGATAGGAGGCATCCAAACATTTTTGATCATACCAGTTCTGAGAACCCTTTTCCTCTCTGTTCCAGGACTAGAAGTGTATGTGATTTTTTTTTTTTACAGATTTGGATTTATTGCTCTAGAGATCGTAGCAGAACAGGCCTCTGATGCTTGTGATGTTTTGTAACTGATCAAATGTTTATTTTTAAAAATAAACTTCAGCGTGCACTTTCTGCCACACAGCATTAAACCGTCGAAGTTTGATGCGTTGAATAGACATACAATGCTGTTGTTCAGCTAAGAAGTGTCAAGGTTTGCCATATCCTCCCTTAGAGAGCTTTTACACCCCCCTCAAACAGTGAATTGATGTGCTCGGACATCCTTCCCCTCCACCCTGCCATGTACAGGATATACACATGTATCAGATGTGTGGTTCGGTTACACCTCTAAAATGAAAGCCGCAAAAAGCTCCTGTGCTTGCAGAGTCTGGGGTTCCCCTTGTGAAATGGTGTGGGCCGGTAATGTGGGATCAGAGGCAAAGTACTGGAGCCAGGAGGCTTGAGAAGGACAGATCTCAACTCAGGTTCTCAGCGTGGTGCAGGTCTGGGGTGTGCCCCGCTGGGCCTGTTGGAGGTGAAGTTACTTAGTTACTGCGCCCTTGGCACCCGTCGAAATTACAGGAATTAATAGGAGTTCCGGGATGTTTCAGCTGATGGGGGCTGGAGTACAGCTGGAGCCCTTTCCCCTTCAGCTATAAAGCTTTACCTCCTGAGCACTCCTGCCCCCCCTTGCCCTGAGTACTGGCCTGCCTCGAGCTGGGCGTTGAGTTTGTTGTTTGAAGGATGGTGAGACTGAGCAAAAACATCCTGTTTTGCTTTAGAGTTTCTGTTAACCTCTATTCCAATTCTGATGTTTCCCCGAATGATTTTCTTTTTTTTGTCCGTGTGCAAACTCTGCTCAGTCCGTTCTGGGGGGTGCTGGTGGTGGAAGGGCAGGAGTGGACATGGAGCCCAGCTTGGCTTTTCCTGCCCCTTCCCAAAAGTGGGTGAGTTGCAGATGCAGCGAAACGGGGTCTGAAATGTCTTGGTGTGTTTTGCAAGCAGGACTTGTTACTTGGATTATTTGTTTTAATAATCACCAGCATCAGTGCAGGCTCATACCTATGTGTAGGGTTCTGTCAGTTAATCATGTCTTCTTTACTACTGTGTCTTTTTAGAGGTGGGGTTTTTTTGGAAGGTTTTAAAAGCTAATATTGGCCTTTTGTCAGCCCTTTTCGGTTGTAATTATTACTTTCATTATGGTGGAGTGCAAGTCGTTTAATACATCAGTGTACAATTAAGTATTGTTCTGAAGTTCCAGTGTTAACAATCTTGTATGAATTTTTGAGAGGTGGTTAACAAAGATTGAGAACCTGAAGTACAAACACCAAACAGGCTTCTGTGGTGTTTTGCTCAGCATAAGGAGGCTTTTTCTGTCTACCTTGCATTCCTTCTAAGGTGTTTTGCAGATACTGCCTTGCTGCACTGTTTCTTTTTACCTGTATAAAGGGATTTTGGATAAACCTCTTTTCATTGAGCCTTGTGAGAGTCTTTTTAGATTATTGTTTTTATTGAAAGCACAGCTGAGATGCAGATTTCGACTGCAGAGGGTTTGGCATCAAAATAAAGAGCAGGACTTGATTCATTTGCAAACTTGATTCCAGTGTTTTGTATCTTTTAGCTTGAAATTCAGGTGAAATCGGTGATCTTAAGAATAGTGAATACTCAGCCTAAATCTAGCAATTAATAATGTGACTTTCTTTTGTTTTAAGGGAGTCCACAAGACGTCCCAGGTGATAGAGATGGTGAAATGAGTTCCAAAAGGTGCCGCATGGAGGAAACTAAGATCTGTGAGAAATGCTGTGCAGAATTCTTTGTTCTCTCTGAATTCCTTGAGCATAAGAAAAATTGCACTAAAAATCCACCTGTTCTAATCATGAATGACAGTGAGGGAACAGTACCCCCTGAGAGCTTCTCTGAAGCTTCTCTAGGGAACTTTCCAAGTGACCGAATGGATAGCAGGACACGCAAGGACATTCAGGCAAAGGGCTGCACTGGTTCTATGGAAAAGAGAGAAGGAAAAATGGATGCTGAATCAGTTGGAGGAATGTACCTTAAAATAGAACCCCCTGTCACTCCTGCGGCTCCTGGGCTAAGCTATCTACCAAAATCCAAAGTACCAAACACTAATGTGACTTTGCAGACGATACGTGGCACTAAAGTGGCTGTGAACCAGCGGACCTCCGATGCCATCTCTTCCTCAGCAGCCAGTTTCAATGCTATCCCCATGATCCTGGAGCAGCTCGTGTGTTTGCAGCAGCAGCAGCTCCAGCAGATTCAGCTGACGGAGCAGATCCGCATTCAGATTGCCATGATGGCTCCCCATGCCCTGCATCCTTCTATAGCAGCTGCTACTGATCCACTAAAAGCTCTGGGCGCTCACATGTCTCAGCAGCTGTCGGCTGCTGTGGCTTTAATTGGACAGAAAGCTGGAAGCCAGAGCCTATCACTGGAATCCTTGAAGCAAGGAAAACTACCTCATTCTAACACTGGCATTGCAGCCGCCAGCTCGCTGGCTGCTGGGCTGTCCTCCTCCTTCCCCCTGAAGCCAGAGGGAAGCCGAAGCCTCCCCGGCTCCATTTCTCAGTTCCCAAATCCTTTGCTACCTCAGTCCTCCAACTCCGTCATCTTCCAGAATCCGCTTTCGGCCGTTTCTTCTGTAATAGATTCCTCAAAGAAGGGGAAGGGGAAACCTCCCAACATTAGCGTGTCTGAAAGCAAACCGAATGCAGAAGAGCCGTTCTTCAAACACAAGTGTAAATTCTGTGGGAAGGTCTTTGGCAATGACAGTGCCCTGCAGATCCACCTCCGCTCCCACACCGGAGAAAGGCCCTACAAGTGTAACATCTGCGGGAACCGCTTCACAACCAAAGGAAACCTTAAAGTGCATTTTCAGCGTCACAAAGACAAATACCCTCACATAAAGATGAATCCTTACCCGGTTCCTGAGCACCTGGACAATGTTCCCACTAGCACTGGAATCCCGTACGGGATGTCTGTGCCACTGGATGAGTCTAACCTAATTGTGGATAGCAAACCTCTCCTGACAACTCTGCCTACCTCTGCGGCCACGGGTGTACCTCAGACCATCTCCAGCCTAGCAGGCATTAAGGAGTCTCTGCCTGGTACGTTCTCAAGTGATCTGCAGTCAAGGCCGTCTCCAGAAAGTGAGGGTGGCTCCTCCTCATCGGGGGCAGTCGGCCATGAGTCGGGAACAGAGCAGAGCTTGAGCTCACCACAAGCCACCTGCAGTGTGAGCATCTTCCATGTAAGTGGGTCAAACGAGCAGGGCTCAGAGACGTCGAAGCTTCAGCAACTGGTTGAAAATATCGACAAATCTACTGCTGACCCCAACGAGTGCCTGATCTGTCACAGAGTGCTGAGCTGCCAGAGTTCACTCAAAATGCATTATCGTACTCACACCGGGGAGAGACCGTTCAAGTGTAAGATCTGTGGCCGTGCTTTCTCCACTAAAGGGAACCTTAAAACTCACTACGGCGTCCACCGGGCCAATACTCCTTTGAAGATGCAACATTCGTGTCCTATTTGCCAGAAGAAGTTTACAAATGCAGTTGTGCTGCAGCAGCATATCCGCATGCACATGGGGGGACAGATCCCCAACACGCCAATGCCAGAGAACACCTGCGACAGCGCCGATGTGGATCCTGCTGTGGCTGAGAAGAACGGAGACATCAGTCGCCCAGATGAGACTGTGGAAAGCATAGAGATGGAAGAGGACATGGACTCTCAGGATGGCCCCAGGAGTTCCTCAAAACCTCCTACTCCGTATGATGCACAATCAGAGTCGCCAGCCACGGCAGCCTCCTTCTCTGGTGTTACTGCTCTGGAGAATCAGATGAAGATTGTCACCTCTTTGAATTTGCAGCGGCAAAGCAGTTTGAAGTCTAGTGACAATGGCTCAGCAGAAAGCGATGGCATGACAAATGATTCGTCTTCTGTGGCAGGAGATCCAGATTATCAGAATGGCAGGAGTCCTGCTGCCTCTGAGTCCGCGTCTCTCCAGGCTCTGTCCCCAGCCAACAGCCAAGCTGAGAGCGTGAGGTCAAAGTCACCCGCCTTCAACAATCAGGAAGATTCAGGCACGGGAAATAAAACAGAGGGTCCTGAGAATGCTCCTGCAGAAATGGAAGGGGTCGTTGGTGCTTTGGATTTAACTTACGGCAATATTGGTCGGAAGGTCATTAAAGAAGAACCCGGGTTACACTTTGCAAATGGAGAATATGGTGAGTAATTCAAAATGCTGCTGGTAATTTGGGGTGGGGCAGTAGGAGTGGAGGAAATTTGTCTCTAAAAAGGACCAACAGGAAACAAAGCCTTCTCAGCTTTCCCCTCTTCTTCCTCCTCTGTTAGGATAAAGGCATATGCCCTGTTAAGTTTCCCTGACTAAGACTCAAAATTCAAAGACTTAAGTGCCATTATCTCCTGCAAGGGGTAGCATAGAGGTTCTTAAAATTAATAGAGACCGTGCTCTTAAGTGTATTTCATGGGCTCACCTAATACTTCCTTATATCTCTTTAAAGGTACACATTTGTGTTTTGTGGGAAAACTGCTTATCCCAAGAATGTGTCATGGAAACGCTGGAATCGTTTGTGGGCTTTTCAGGCTCTTTAGAATTAGGGTTCATGTTTATCTAAATTTGACCTGAAAGCAAGACTTTCTAGCTCATAAGCTCACCAAAAAAGAACAGGGGTGAACTGATTTGTTTTGGAGTATCCCAGGAAGTGCAGTAGCAGCCCTGTTGTGTGTCTCTGGAGGGCTCTGCAGATGTGCTCTTCAGGCTCGTGCAGCTCCACAGGCACGGCCTCTGGAGCCTTAGCCAGACTTAAGCTTTGAAGCAGAATGAGGTTGGGATAAACATTACCTTTGCTTTCTTTCCAGGTCGAAGTAGTATTCCAGCTGCTTTTGTCAGAGCCTCCCCAGCCCTGATAAAGATGGAGATGCCCAGCGATCGCCCCATTAGCACTGGCCATTTCATTGGCCCACCAGCTCTGTCCCCTGGGGTTGCCCCTCTCCTCGTGCCACGACCCAAGTTCTGCCGTCCCGCCAAACAGCACATCTGCACTACCTGTGGGAAGAACTTCTCCTCTGCCAGTGCCCTGCAGATCCATGAGCGGACCCACACTGGGGAGAAGCCGTTTGCCTGCACCATCTGTGGGAGAGCCTTCACCACAAAAGGAAACCTGAAGGTAGGTCATCTCTGTGGCGTTGATCTCCTTTGTTGGTGAAACTCATACTAGAGATGGAAAGACTTGGTAATATTTGACCTGTCTTTGGGGGCAACACTTCTTTTACTTCCTCACATAGTTATCTTTGACTGTTGTCTCTCCTTCCTGAGTTTCTTCACACATTTTCTCGCTGAACACTGTACTGAGGTTGCCTGCAGGTCTTCACTTCTGTCCTTGACTTTTGACTTTCCTTTTGGGATGGAAGGGAAGGCTTAGCCCTTACTAAGTAGACTGCTTTTTTCTTTTTCATTTGGATTTGGATGTGTCAAGACATAAACTAGACTGAATGCTACAAAATTCTGCCTGCAGAGTAAATGCATTACACTGCACTGCTTGAAACACTGTGAGATGAGGAGAGATTAAAACAGGATAATCCTGAGACAGCACAAAGTACTTGGGGATTGTGTCTAAGCACTTGCTGAAGAAGTGCTGTGAATCTGTCCTTGTTGTCAGACGAATCTATTTGCCCTGTGAGGGACTTGCAGCTCCCTCACTCTTAGAGAGGCTTCTCCCTTCCCATGAGAAACTCTTCAAGTTCCTCAGTCCTCTTGTATAAATGGGAGATAAAATACTTATGAGGAGAGAAAATACTCTGCAGTTTGCAAACAGTCCCTTGCTGGAAGCATTAGCAAAATGTGGTATGGAAAATTTCAGCTTAGGCAAAATCTTCCACATTACTTAGTGTTTCTCTTCCAAATTACTTGGTGGTTGTTTTTCATTAACCAGCATTTCTTTTGGTATAGTCTGTTCACAGCGGATAACGTGGCTTTTATTTTGGGGGAGAAAGCGGCATCTTTGCCAACTCCACTTAAAATATAAGTGTAAAACACAGTCCTATGAGCCCTTGAGCAGTAAACTCTAGAGATGCATGGTAATGTCAGTGGAATGACTGTTTTACACATGCCAGGAACGGAACGTTGACAGGAACAACCCACCTTAAACACTTGCCTGAATGCAAATATGACTTCTTTTGGGCAACTTGCCTGTAAGCAAAGTAGAACTTTGTTATGCCATGAAAGAGCTGCAGTAATAATGATTCTCTTCACTTTTTGCCCCCCTCTGGAAGGTCCATGTGGGAACTCACATGTGGAATAACTCTGCCAGGCGGGGAAGAAGGCTTTCGATTGATAATCCCATGGCTCTGCTGGGGAATGATCCCAAGAAGATATCTGAAATGTTCCCAAAGGATGTGTTCCCAGTGCCTCCCTCAGCGAGCATTGACCCCACGGTGTGGAATCAGTACGCAGCAGTGCTCAGCAATGGCATCGCCATGAAGACCAACGAGATCTCGGTGATCCAGAGCGGTGGTTTGCCCACCCTCCCGGTCACCATCGGGGGTGGCTCGGCCATAAACACTGCTACAGTCTCCAAAATAGATGGGACCCAGTCTGGGACTGGTTCTGAAACAGAGAAGGCCAGTGGTGCTGCTGCAGACAATGTGCCAAAACACCAGTTCCCTCACTTCATGGAGGAAAACAAAATTGCTGTTAGTTAAAAACTCTAGTGAAGTCGACGTACAGAAAGAACAAATATATATATACACAAACATATATTTTTAAGAGATTCCACTTCAGCCTCCTATTTTCCTATTGACGTGCAAATGATTTTATGGTTGTCTTTGTAAGAGTTGCCCAGAGTACAATCATGATATTGCTTTGCAAATAGTAAATAATAAAGATTAGGATTTCCTTCTATTTGGAAAGATGCGGGTCTTGCAAAGTAGTTCTTGCGTGTGACTTTAATGTGTACAGCCTTACAGAAGTTTCTACAACTTGAAATTCCAAAGGTTAGAATATTTACCTCTGTTTAGAGTGATACTTGGGGGTTTTGAATAGAGTGGAAGCAACCTACTGTTGATGGAAAAGCTTCTATTTACTGATGAGAAATGAAAACTATTAATGCGGGTAAATATCCTAGAATGTCTGCTACCCTCCTAGGAAGAATTTTTCTGTTTGGATTTTTGGCTCTGTGTGGTTTCTGAATGTACTTTTTACTATAATGGCTAAAAAAAACTACAAAAAAATTTTTTTAATTACCTTTTTTTTTTTGCCTCAGAAGTTCTATGGAAAGAAAGTTGCTGTTTTTCTTTAGTCACTGCTCCTAAGTAATTAATTCTCTGTGTTGTTGACTGCTGCTTATTTAATACTACTACTAGGACAGTCCTTCAAGTGTAGTGCCAAAATTCCTACTTCCAAAGATGTGCAGTTTTTCCTAGATGTTTTATTTCAATACCAAGAGCCCCAAACAAGTATGTATATACTTTTTTTGTTTCCTCTTGAAAGGGAAGACTTGCCTTGGGAAGTCAGGTCTAAAAGCTCTGCAAGGAATCTCACGTGACTGTTGCAATTAGGCATGGGAACTGGTTTCCTTAGCAAGAGACTTTTTTATTTTTATTTTGTTTTTCATTTGGGTAATTTAGGAGATCAGTCTGTGTAAACCTGTATTTAAATATGAAGTATTCATGCTTAGGTTAAATGTTTTGTGGGTTTTTGGATGGCATTCCTACTCTGGTCATTAAGTTTCTTGGTGGTCTGTGAATTTGCATTCTACCAAAATGGTAATTAATGATCCATGTGTATTGTATGAAGGTTGCTGGGATAGTCATCTGGATTCTAAGTTATCTACCTCATTTTTTCCTTTTGTAGTTGTAGTGTCTATTTTTCTATTAATGACCACTGTAATGACTGAGATTCAAGCAGATGCTTCCATGCACTATCTGAAACCAAAACCTGATGTATTAGTGGAAGCACCTGAAGAGTTACTGGACTGACCTTTCACAATTCCTCTGACGCCTGCTGGAACTGGATGTGTAATGGGATCTGAACCAGACTGGAAAGTGAGCATTTGGTATGGAAGGACTGAAGGATGGAAAGACATCTCGCTGTTGACTGCAGGAAATCTTCAAGTCCAGTCTCTGTTGTGGAAGGCCCCAGAAATGCAGATTACCAAAAGTTTGTGTAATGTTGTTGCACCTGATTCTTGCTTATGATCTCTGTATGCCGAGTTGTGCCTTTCCTGCTGGACTTGTAAGTAAGAACATACCAGTACCTGTTTACACTGTAAAATGGATATTGTTACATAGACCATGCAAAAGGCATCCCAATTGTCATGTTTCTACATTGTGAATGTATGACTTTTGAGAACTCTGTAGTTTTGAGTATCTACTGAAGCATTTCTGTTGACATTTTTGAGAATAAATTTTGGGATGGCTTTTTCACACTTAGTGCTTTAATTTTTCTGGCTAAGCTTTTGTCTCCTGAGGAGTGAGTTCAAGGGGCAGAATGCTGTCTCACTCCAGGGACTTGAAATCCGTGGCTTTAGTTTGTTGCTTTAAACAGGAACCAGGTAGGAGTGGAGTGGTCTCTAGATCCGTTCCTTAGGAACAGCTGGGGTTTGATACAGGGATTGGTACGTGCCAGGGATGTTCATTTCCACACTAGAATAGAGTGACAGGAATATGTCCAACAATTCCTGTACTGTGATCACCCTACAAAGGGAAAAGAGTATTAAGTTGTCAAATTGCCGGTGCCTGAAGACACTGGCTGCACAGAAAAAGGATAAATATCTTCCCCTAAAGAGCAAAGGAAAACAGTTCTGAGAACAGCCCTGATATAGTGGAAAAGTCCTGAGGTTCTGATCCTTGCAACTTAAAAACTAAAAAATGTATTTTGGGCTTGGGAGGTAACAGTGGAGGAAAATGGTGCAGAAACTGATGTTTCCAGCACTGCAGCTGACTGCACAATATTTGGGAGCGCAAAGAAAAGCAGAAAGGAAACACTTGTTCTCTAGGCTCTACCACCAAGGTGAGAAAAGGTGTGGGGAGGGCAAAATAAACATAGGAGCAGAAGGAAAGATAACAGCACACAGGGGATATGCAGGAAGGTAGAAAGCATTCAGTGCTTCACTAGAGCATGAAGTTGTTTAAAAGCAGCACTATAGTCCCTGGGTGCAAAATACTTGGTGCAAGAGGAGACGTGGCCCTTCTCTGCTCAGGAAAACCAAGGGATTAGAATCTGAACCCCAGTGAGGAACACAGCAAGTGGTGGTAAGTAAAAACTACACTATACAGTGGGGATAGTGTGCAGCTCCTGAGCTTACAACCTGCTTTGAGAGCAGTTGTTGCTCTGGGTACCTGGATGGGCTTGGTGATGGAGCTGCTGCTCTGTCCCTTCAAACGGTGGGCAGGATTCCAGGCTGGTTCCTCACGCTGGTGCTGAGGATGTGCTGCCTGTGCAGGATTAACTGCAGCAGGATTCCAGGCTGGTTCCTCACACTGGTGCTGAGGATGTGCTGCCTGTGTAGGATTAACTGCAGCAGGATTCCAGGCTGGTTCCTCACACTGGTGCTGAGGATGTGCTACCTGTGCAGGATTAACTGCAGCAGCTCGAGGAGCAATGTGGTGGGAAGGAGGAGGAGGTGGGTTTAGAGGAGAGGTGGATCATGTCAGAAGACCTGCCCTAACTGGGAAATTGCTCTCCAGCATGGGGCAATCATGGGTATTGTAAGAAGGGCCCTGGCTTCAAAAGAACCTGTGATAAAAGGCCTGCTCTTTGCTGATAGCTCGACACCAAGTGGTACCATAATGCCATGAAAATATGTTGTTAGCAGGAGGAAGAGAGCAGTTTTCTAGCAGGAAGCCAACACAACCTGCTGTCCTGGGGCTTTGTAACTTGGTGGTACCTGTTGATGTCTCCTCATCCAAACAGCTCCTTAGGTTTAGGGTCCCTTTCTCCCTTAAATATAGACTCTGCACTTGTGCCATAAGGGCTGAGCACACGTAACTGCTTCACCTCAAAAGCTGCCAAGCTGTGGGGCTCTGCCTGCCTTTTCATGGCTGTCTATAAGAATATAATTACATAATCAGACCTCTGCTGCCTTTAACTTGGTCAGCAGGTGGGAGATGACAAACAAGGGAGGAATTTTTTAAAGCATGAGTGCTGGTTTAGAAATAAAATGTCAGGAAACTGATGGAAACCAGGACAGCAAGAGGTTTTGGCAAGCAGATGTATGATATCCCTGCAGCAGAGGGTTACTCAGGGGAATCAGGTTGATTCATCCAGCACCTGCCTTGGCTGAGTGGCCAGCAGTGAGATCAAATGATGTGACTTGGCATCATTTGATGATGCCAAGAAACACTGCAGGCCTTTGCTCTCCAGGCCACCGTGTCAAGTGCTCGCTGTGCCCAAAGCTGCATCTCTGCTCAGTGATGAGGCAGCTCCTGCTGGAGCATGGCAGGATCCCTGGCTAAGCCCCTGCCAGCAAGTCATGGATCTTATCACAAAACATGGAGAACGGGTAGGACTATCCCCCATCCCCACAGCAGAAGCAGGCTGTGCCATAGGGGTGTTTCTGCTGGAGGGAGCTGCAGGAGAGACTATTTACAAAGCACACAAGACTGGGAATTACCTGCTCTCCACCTGCAAGGGCTGAGCCGACACCTGAAACTCAGCGTGGTAACTCCCCACACTGGCAAGTGTGTTCAGTTTACAGTAAGGTTGCATCTGAACAATTAAAAAAGACAGCTGATTCTCCTCTTTCCTTTGCTGATGTAAATTAGGAACAAGTTACCGAAGCTAATGTAGCTCCAGTGGTGTGAGAGCAGAGTGAGCACGGTATGTGTGCTGTCTCTGCTCATTAGCCTCTCTTCTTGCCTAAAGGACTTTCTTGTTCTTATTTGTTATTGCTTACTTTGCTCATTGTGCAGAGGATTTGCAGGCTGTTGCTTTTGTTTAAGTAGCATATTTGCTTGCATGAGCTGAGGTAAACAGTGGCTTACTTCGAATGCTAAATTTGAACCTCAAAGTTGTATTGCTTCAGAAAGAAAAAAAAGCACATTAGCTCTAACGTATTAGCTCTGATATTCCTCTGAAGAAAGATTTCTTTTAACCTACCCTTTCTGTTCAAAACTTTCCAAAAAGTCAATGGGAACTTTGAGGAGTGAAATTTGTCTGACAATCATGTAGATAACCAGCTCTCCTGGCTGAGCTCAGTGAGGCCAATTGCCTTTCCACAGCTGGCAGGGAGGAGATGGGAGCCTTCCTGGGCTGCTGATAAATACAACGTGGAGCAAAGGGTGAATGACCACTGAACTTGGATCAGCAGAGGGGAAAGGACCTGGCTGAGGTGCTTATGCTGATGGGATGGCAGAGAGAGGCTGAAACAGAGGAAAAGGGATGAGTACTGCATTGATTTTTTTTATTTTTTTTTACTGTTTACTGCTGGGTTTGCAGTCTGTTTGAAATCAAGGAAGGCAATGGCTTCTATCTGCAAAATACCAGCTCAGGCAGAAAGCTGCCTTACAGTCTGTGTGATCCCATGTGGTTACTGCTCAGTGCTGAGGCTTTTTGGTGATTTTTGTGTAGTGTGCTCAGCCCAGAGGGCTTTTCTCTGTGTGCCCTTCCCAGGGGCTCCCTGGTGAGGGCTCTGCAGCGTTGGGGTGTGGGTGAGCTGGACTCACGTGCGTTCGGCTTCAGCTCACATTCACCACTGACCTAGAAAAGCGTCTGGCACTGCACGGCCACAGCAGGACAGGAAACAACTCGGGGGCAGAGAAAAGAACCAGCAATTACACACTCCTGGAGCCTATTACCATGTTATCTATTTCGTTATCCTATCTTCTGTTTTCTGCACTTTAAGTTAATTGCTTATAAAGGGCTGTGTTCTTTGCAACATTTTGATTGCTGTTAATGCCACCAATACTCAAAGCTGTCTGGTTTATTGGTTTATTGTGCCTGTTATAACTGGTGGTGTGCTGGACATCCAGCCAATCAATGGCAGCATCCTCTCCTGTCAAACTCCTTTATTAGCATCTCTGTTGTCATATCTCACAGTCCAAAGATCGACTTCTCTGACTTAATTGCTTCATGCAGAAAATGTCTCAATTCAGAATGAGAACAGGTGATTCTAATCATGGGCCTTATTTTCCCGTACTTGGTTTTGGCAAAATCCAGACATGACTAAAGATCTATGTAAAAGTGTCTCTAAAAAAACCCTGAAAAAGCAAATCAAGTAAAATTCACAATGTCTAGTGCTGTTTTATAAATGTTTAGTCAAGCATGGAATCTAAATCACAGAATCATTGTGATTTAGACCCCCAAGAAAGACCCCCAAGACCATCGAGTCCAACTAGAGAATCAGTCCCAAAATCTTTTATGCACATTATCTTCCTAGATACTCACTTGGCTTTGCAGTCCTGTGTGTGTGATGACAGAGGATGCTTTTAAACTGAGGTAGCTGAATTGGCTTTACAGCCCTTCACAGTCCTGTAGATCCACTTGGCAAAGTTTGTTTTAGAAAAATTTGTCTCCATGCAGTCTAGATGTTCAGAATACCAAACATAGCTTTTTAAATATTTTTTTTTTGACATGCTGTTTTTTTCCCCATGAAACCAGTTTGATTACTTAGGTCCTTAAAGTTCAGCACACATTCAGGTGATTTACTGCTTTGGAGTACCTAAATTTCTGTATATATTAAAAGTACTCCACCCCTCTTAACTCATGATGTCCAGATTTGGAAAACATAAAATTTGCTCATTACTTATTCTTCTGTTTCCCAACTCAATTCTTTCAGTCATAAATGAAAAATAACCACTTTATGTAGGTTTTTTTGTTTAGGTTTTTTATAAAATTTAGAAATATAAAATGTGTAACAAATACCAATTTATTTTCACTTTACAGCTTTGTGTTTTTTAATCACACTCATGAGATGTATAACACAAAAACAGGAGCCAGATCGTTTCAAGAGCTAACAAAATACAAATACAAACTACAAATGAGAGTACATTTGTCTAGAAAGCCTTTTTCTTTCTTCATTTCTTAGATTTGACAGCTGTCCTCTCTGAACGACTTTTTGACTACTGTGGTTTTAAAAAGAAGGTACTGAAGGGTCGTTTTCTTCTTGAGCCACAACATATAATTATGGAAGAAAAAGATCCTGCACAAAGAGTGCACTTCCTCAGATCAGCGTGAGCAGTATCTGCTCTCAAACTTCATTATGAGAATGCCAAATGTTCTCTCCATAGCAGAGCCCATGGCAGTAGGAGCTTTATTGTAGTTTCCCTTAGCAAGTGTTGATGGATTTATGGAGGGCTTCATTAAATATAGGCTTAAAGGATATCCGCTATCGCCCACTTGTCAAAAGGAGAAATAATATCAAAGCCATGCGTGCAGATCAGAGCTGCAGGTGTTAACAGTGCATGATAATCTGGGAGTGTTTAACTCCCCAATTAATTGCAGTGGTCTTGTCTGAGCCCAGACGTTTAAAAGATAAATTTAAAAGATGAATGCACCTCGTGTAGGCTGGGGGCACATGTACAATGATACCACACTGCTAATGGTTCGTGTTTCAGCGTCCCACTTTGTGTTTCTTTGCTCTGAAATGCTCCTTTCCCAGTGCCGGCTCCGTGTGCGTGTGGAGCTGAGCCTTGGGAACGGGCAGCTTTTGCATGTTTGCTCTGATTTGGAGGGATTGAATGTCACAGCCCAAGCTTGTTTCAGTACTGCTGCGAGCAGGAGTGATGTTTCAGCACGCCAAACCCACCTCTCTGCTGGTCACTGGTGGGAGGGAAGTCAGGAGCTTGGGAGATCCTGCAGTGTAGGAGCTGTGCTGCACAGCTCCTGCAGGGCTGCAAGTCTGCAAACCCTTAGCAACCAAATCCCCGCTCCTGCCCACTGCCTTCCTTACAAATGGTGCAGCTGCAAACACAGCCCTGAAACAAAGCTCCAAATACCCTGTGCAATGGGCTACACTTTCAGGCAAAGAGGGTGCACCCTGGTATTTGTAAAACGTGCACTTACGAAATCAGATAATAACAGGTACAAAGAATAATGGCACAACTCCGATTGCCTGTGGAATCATAAACATTTTGTTCAACCAGTTGCACTCCTTTAATCTGAGCCGGCTCCTTAGATGTCAGAATTATCTATAATTTGGTACTCATGCTTAGGGAAAAAAACTAAATGTGGTTCCAAAACTGAATTAATCTTTCAGCATATAAAATGTCAAACAGAATATCATTATTATGACCTTCCTCTGTGTTCATCAAGGAAAAAACCCAAAGCTAGAGTCCTGTTCATAAAAAAGCTCAATTATTTATTTAGTAGCACAGCTATAATGGAAGAAAATTTATAGCACATTGTGGTAAATAGGTAATGAGCACAATTTGCAAGTGCATTGTCAAAACCACCCATCCATTGTTGGAGTGGGAAACTGGCACGAGGACTTGCTCCTTGGAGGAATATGGGCACACCCCCAAAATACAGTTTATTTACATGTTCTTTAATCAGTGGAGCTTAGAGACCTGGATGCATTTGAGGATCAGTGAAAGCCACTGGGAGGCATCACCTGTGGGTGAGGAGCTGCTGTCATGGGCACAGAGGAGGAGACAAAGCCATGGGGACAAGGAGGTGGCAGAGCTCTGTACCACACAGGTACAGTGGAGAACTGGAGGAGAAAGGCAAAAGATAAGGCTGGAAAGGTTTCCAAAACCACCGGGAACCATGATGGTACAGGGCCATGGACATAGAAATTTCTGTTTGATTTAGACACACCCTGGAGCCAGTTTTGTTCATAGGCTGTGCTTTGCCAGATTGAGTTTCATCTTGTCGTTGTGAGCTTGAATGTCAGATCACGAGAGACTGAAGATCATTCAGTGTATAAAACATAAGTCTACTGGCAAAGCAAGTGCTTGTGCTGCCTGCTCTGGGAAAAGAGGTTAAATCATCCCAATCAACAACTTGGTAGATTTATACAACCCTTCCTATTAAAAATGAGAGCTCAACCTCAATAACCAGTTTCTGGGTTTGAAATGGGATTTACAATGTGCAGAGGTGAGAACACTGACAGCATTTGATGAACTCTCCCTACAGGACAACCTCAGAGGAGGCCAAGTGGTTCAGAACTGGTTGTGAGACAAATCTCTTGGCGGGGATGAGGGGGGAGCAGGGAGGGGTATAAAACTGCTTGCTGTGCTGTTAATTTAATCATCTGGGGGGGAAAAAGTCCTAGGAGAAAAAAAACAAAACACAGATAATGATTTAAAATGATGGAAAATAAATGAGCTCCTTTTAATTAGCAGTGATGCAGTATGAATTTTGCAGCTTGCAGGGCTCCTTTGTGAGCCTCGAGTTATGTGCTTGCAAAATTAAAGCATCAGAACAATCCAGTGGCATCAGAAAAACCAAAATAGGTTTTATTTCACTTGATTTAACAAATCTAACTTCCCAGTTCTAGGCTAGAGGTTTTCCCTTGGGCATTCCTTGTCAACAGGCAAATGAAAATCAAAGGCTTGGAAAGCAGGAGAGCTTGTACCTGCTGTGAGTGGTGAAATCACAAGTGAAATCTTTACAGCAAAGCTAATGTTATGCCAAAAATACATCAAGGAGTGGGTTTAGCCCGTTGGGTTACAGCCTAGTCTAGATCCTTCACAGTGATTTTCTAATAAAAATCCAAAGTGTTTCAATACAAAGCAGAAAATCAGAGTGCCCGTAAGGGAGGCTTTGGAAGTTTGTTTGGCTCCTCAGATGCTGTGTTAGTAAGTCTGCAGGCTGCAGTGCATCCCTTTGCTCTTCTTTTAGGATTCCTGGGACTGAGTCAGTCAGTTGTTTGTCCTCCCACGTTCTTGGATGTTGGAGTTGGGCCATGTGCAGAAATGACAGGGAGGAAGTTTAGCTGCTCCATGTAGGATGTCATTAATTTCTGTCTGATCACAAAGTTATCAAGGGCCAAAAGGTGGTGCTTAAAAGAATGATGAATGTTTTAAAATTCAATGCCATTTTCACCTCAAAGCAAATAACAGTGACATTTGATAAGTTTTATTTTAACCAAGGCTGGAGGCTAGGTTTGGCATTTCAGCCAGGTACAGCATCAGGCCAATGGTTTTGTGGCAAGGGTGTGAACAGTTTGGGTCAAGTACAATGTCCTGGTTAGGTTCTTCAGTTGCTCCTTTTATTAAATCAACACTTCCAGTGAATTCTATCATCCTATCTTTTCTTTCATATGAAAAAAATATTTCAGATGGTGAATATGAGAAAAAAATGGAGTAAATATGTTTCATGAGCTGAAGTGTTTGTGGGAGGAGAAGGGATTTCTGTTTCTACTTCAATTGTCCCCATGAGGGGATAAGAACAGTAGATTGAGAAATAAGAAATTAAACCATGGTATTACTTAATTGAAATACAGCCTAACAGTCAGTTCTACATACAGTTTTGTAATAAGACAGCCCTAGTTAGGATGGCATTGGAAATATCTGCCTAAACAGTCTCAGTGCTGGTGCCTGAAGCTGGTGTAACTCTTCATTACATTGCTGAAATGTCCTCATTACAAAATGTTAGGATGACTGCTTCAACTGTAAGGGAAAATTAAATGACAATTGCTGGTGTAATCCACAGTGTAACCTGAGCTAGAGCATAGTGAGGGCTGGACAGAAAAAAGCTGCCCAGAAATTCTGATGTGACTCACTCTTCTTTACTCCTCTTTTTTTTGCATATATTATTTTGTGTTATTTTTTTAATAGTCTTCATTTTTCACTGGGAAAGTACTATTAACTATATTTAAGATTACCCTGAGCTCATTTTAAGATATATGCGAACATCCCTCATCTTAAAGAAACCCAGCCAGTTTGATATATGCTACTTTTTAGTATGTTTAAAAAAACAAAACAAAACAAACAAAAAACCCAAAACAAACAAAAACAAACAAACAAAAAACCAAACAAAAAAAACCAACAAACAAAAAACAACCAACCAACCAACCAAAAAAGATTATTTTGAACTTACACTTGGGCTTACCTACTCGTCCTCTGCTGTTGGTTATTGTGCTTGTGGTGTTTTAGTTCTGCAGAGCCTTGAGGTTATTTGTTAAATGAAGGGGTTTGCAGCCTGTTTGTAAAGGGATGAGAAATAAGCTGCCCATGCACTAGAAAGAGGTTCAGATTTTTTGGTGACTGCAGTGTGAGATTGTGAGCTGGATGTGCAGATCGTATTTCATACGATCATTACCTGCACTGGGCATTTCCTCCGTCTCTAGAGGTGCACCAGGGTAAATTTGGGTGGTTTCAAACAGGAAGAAGCTTCTCTGGCACGAGTGGCAGCCCCCAGCGTGTTTCTGCCCTCACTGCCATGACAGGTGGTGCAGGTGGTGAGAGCAAACTTGGATGGGTGATGCCCACAGGGCTGGAGCCTCTGCCCAAAGCACCCACAACAGCCACCTCCACAACTACTGCTCAGTGCAGACAGGGCTCCAGAAAAGGTCTGCCACTCCCATTGTGATTCCCCTCAAGGTAAATCCGCCTGAAGAAGTCTTGGATCCAAGCCCATGCCCTCCCAAGGCTGCAGGACTCTCACTAGTGCTGTCTGGCTGCTCCCAGGCTGTGTTCAGCATCCAGCTCTCAATGGGATTTGATTGGAATAAATAAATAAATTGAGGAGCTCTTCCAGACAGATGTTTTCTGTAAAACCAGCCCTATTTGCAGAGCTGATGTTGAGCACAGCCACAAAGAAAGTGTTAGAGGGGAACGTGAGGAAGTGATTTGCAAGGGGTGGGGTCTGGTACCCATGGACCTGCTGTGACACTGTGACACAGGGCCATCCTCACCAGTTACACAACTGGAAGTAATTTTTTCTTTGTTACTGTTACTGACATTTTTTTCAGTCACTTGATGGTTTTCTCCACTGACACGGTTCTGGTGGCTGAGCAGATACCATTACCCTGTTAGACTTCCCTATTTGTGGTTTTCTAGATGTCTTTAGCATTCCACATTGTAAGAAGGATGTGTTATATGAATATTTGTCTTGACCAATTTTTTTCCTGATAGTATCACTAGGAGAGTGTATTTCATTTGAGCAGGACCGTTGCAGAACCAGTTTCTCATCTGCCCTATGAAATATGTCTCTGTCACTGGGAATTTTGCTTTTCATGTTTGGAAGAGTGAATAAGGTCAACAGTACAAAAGGTAATGGGTTGGATATGAGCAGGTGTGCAGTGCCTAAAAGATTCTTTTGATTTCTTGTTTATGGCAAAGAAGAACATGAAGATATGGAGATGGTGGGAGGAGGATGCAGTGGAGGTAGAAGAGCTGGAGTGAAGTGAGATGAATGGATGGAGAAGGTGGAACAGGTGTCAAAGGCACGTAGGGCAGAGTTTTGCTGGGACAGGAATGTGAAGCAACCATGAACAAAAGATCATGGTGGCATCCAGGACCTCTGTCTGATAAAATACAAAGCACATATTTCAGCTTCTGCACCCCAGTGCTTTTTTTTGAATCTGACTTGTATATTTAGATTTAGTAAAGATTTAGTCACCATGAATGTAAAGAGATGCTTAACGTCATAAACAGGCTGGAGCAATTTGTGCCTAGATTGGCAGAGGAAATCTGAATTGGGATCCAGAAATAAGTGTTGCCAGGAGTGGGTGAAGGTCACTGAGCAAGAAGAGGGTGAGGAGCAATAGCACCATAAAGCACAGTCCTATAACACGAGTGGAAGGTTGGTATAAAGAAGGGGAGATCAAGCTCGGAGCCCGTGCTGGCTGTGCAAGGCTGAGGACACACGGGATGTGCAGCGGGCCCCTCCCCTGGGATGAAGGCGAGGAGGCCTCAGGTGCGGAGCTGCTGGGCACAGGTGGGCAGCGGGGCCGGTGCGGGAGGGCCGGGTCCTGAGAGATGGTGAGAAACGGAGATGGGGTGCGAGGAGATGAGGCAGGATGAGGCGAAGCGCCCCAGGTGCGGGGTTAGGACAGAACAGGTGCCGGCCGAGGGGAGGGGTGGGGAAGGGAGGGCTGGGCTGGGCTGGGCAGGGCAGGGTAGGGCAGGGCCGGGCTGGGCTGAGCAGGATTGCCCGGACCAGGGCGGAGTGGACCCGAGTCCGCAGGGTCGAATAGGACCGGGCGCTCCGGGACAGGCGGGCGGAGGGACAGTCGCGACCCGCAGCCCGGTAGCCCCGGAGAAGACACCCGGCCCCGGTGCCCGGCGCGGAGGGCGGGGCGGGCGCGGCACCTGCGTGCTGGGAGCGGCGGCGCCGGGCGGCCCCTCGGCGCTGCCGCCAGACGGCGGCGGGCCCGGCTCGGCGCTGCTGGGAGCGCATCCCGCCCGCTCCGCTCCGCCCCGGCACCGCGGCCATGACCGACAACATCCCGCTGCAGCCCGTCCGCCAGAAGAAGCGCATGGACAGCAAGCACCGCGGCGGGTGAGCCGAGCCGGGGGCACCGGGCTGTTGGTGCTGCGGGGGCGGGCGGCGCGACCCCCGGGGCGGCGGCGGCGGCGGGGCCGCGCTCGGGAGCCTTTGCGGGATGCGCGGGGCGGGCGGGGCGCGGAGGGGCCGCGCTGCGAGCCCCGGGAGGGGGAGGAGGAGGAGGAAGGGGAGGCAGGCAGGAGGCAGGCGGGTGCTGACAGGTTGCTCCTGACGCCATTGCCTGGCACGCCCGGGCGCAGAGCAGGATCCTGCGGGGCGGCGCTGGCCGGGGCTGCGGGGAGCGGGGACAGCCCCCGGCAGCCCCTCGCGGGGGAACAGGGCGGCCCGGCCGGCCCGCAGCGCACCCGCAGCCCCGCACAGCCCCGCACAGCCCGCGGACAAAGCCCTGCCCGGGTGGCAGCAGCCGCGGGTCGCGGCCAAGGGGGGCACCCGCCCTGCCCGAGTCCTGCTTGTCATCCATCCCCGCTGCGCGCATGGCTCGAGGCTGGAGAATCCCTCGGCCTTGGACCATAAATGGTGTGTGTGGCTCTGTAACAAAGGCCCTGCCTAGAAGCTCTGGTTAACTGTATCAGTCACAGCAATACAATATCCTTGGTGTGCGATGTTGCAATATCCTGAGTGTGGGATGCGTTCCTGAAGGAGATATGCGTATGTGATTGTACTGGTATTCCCGTGCAGAAAGTTAAATAAGAAAAACGGTCCTTTAATACTATTTCGTTATGAAATTGCACCACTATGCAGACAGGTTGGCTTGCACACAGTGGGATGTACAGGATATCCAAGTTACCTGGCTGTCAGTTATTGCAGCGTTTCATTTGTCCCTAGGTAATTTGGTTTTTTTTAAACGGGGTGATTGGTATTAGCAAAATAAACCAAAATATCTAAGGAAATCCTCACTGTTAGAGCAAGGGGAAATATTTACATTTTCCGTGTTTGTTATGGTTTTGGTTGGTAGTTTCCATTCAGATTCCCGTAATTGAAATTGTCGTATGTAGTTTATTCAGTATTAGGATTATTCCTTGATATCAGCATTGTTTCTGTAACTGATGTAGCAGTGTAGTTGAGCTGGAGGAGTGTGTGATGCAGCAAGTAATTCCCCAGTGCCTGTGTCACATGCATCACCGAGCAAGTACCACAAGGTGCAGCCACCATGGCATTACATTTGGTGACGTGATTGAAGGGATCAGGGAGAGGTGAAGGCCTGAGAAATTTCTCAAAGCTTCTTGAATGATTTCTTTTCCAGAAGTTCTCTAATCTCCACCAAGACCCTCTTGGGTGTTATGATGTGGTTAGTACTGTCTAACAGAGATTGCCCTCATCTAACCTAAGCTATGGTTTGTTGGACTCTACCTGATTAGCAATCAC
Organism: Chiroxiphia lanceolata; assembly: GCF_009829145.1. Classification (NCBI taxonomy): domain Eukaryota; kingdom Metazoa; phylum Chordata; class Aves; order Passeriformes; family Pipridae; genus Chiroxiphia; species Chiroxiphia lanceolata. The sequence goes on along the minus strand of NC_045653.1, from coordinate 5,526,743 downwards.
AGAGGTGGTTGCCAGTGTTAGTGAAACATTCTGGCAGCATGTGAAGGAAGATTGCCTAGGATTTTTCTCCATAGCAGTTGAAATAACTTGGATTTGGGGTTTCTGTTTGGTGTGGTAACTGTTGGGGATGGGACTTGTCATATGTGAGGAACCCTTGTTTTACTGATGAGTACCTGTGACCTGTGAGTAGTTTGGTCAAATGATAGTGTGGATAAGAAAGCGTTGAAGTCAAGCAAATCCAAACCAGTACTATACACCAAAGAAGATATCAACCAGCAGCAGAGTCCCTGGTGACACATCCTGAACAGAGTCCTGGGAATTCTAAGCCATAATCAAGACCCCCTTTTTTCTGTTCCCTCTGAGGAAAAACACAAAAGCCATCCAAGTTATGTTCCTTGCTACATATGAAAACTCAGAGATGAGCAAATCTTGAAAGGCTTCACCTTAGCATAGCTTTAACTGATTTCTACTGGGGGGGTTTTCCCCCCACCAGTGGACCAAGTTCTCAGACAGAGATTTTTGCTACTGTGGTCTTCTGGAATGGGGAGCAAATTTCTGGGCATGTACTGAATGACTTTGTAGACATCTTCGCTTCTGTTAATGTAGTAATGAGAAATGCCTAATTCTCATGTAGGGCAGGTGTCATCCAGCAAGGCTTTCATTACCCTCAGTCTTTCACATACTTTGAAGAGAAGCCAGGGAGGAACTCACTCAGTAGCTTTGCGGAGATAAGTGATGGCTCACAAGGCTGAGGTCTGTGTCACAGAGAAGCCATGTGCTTAATGAACCGAGTGGGAGCAGTGGTTATCTGTTCCTGGGCTTGACTTCAATGTCGCTCTTCCTTGCTTCGAATAAAGGCTAAGCTCCAAATTCTGCAGCTGTGTGCCTTGGATTCAGCCATGTTCTCCCAAATGCTTTGCAGCACTCTGGAAACCACTATGAGCTATGTGCCAATTAGGAGGGAAGGATGGCATTAATTGCAGAGGGACTGTTGGTGGGATGGCAAATGAGCCATTCCCAGGGGCCGAGTTCTGCTGGGAAGGGAGCTACAAGTTCCTGAAGAACCCCAGGTGCCCCGTTCAGCACATGACACAAGTTTTTCCCTAAATAGCTCATGGTGTCAGTCCACAATCCTGCAAGGCTTTTTTTGAAACCAGCAAACTGCTGTGCTCTTGCTGCTGCTACGATGTAAAAGGCCTTGATCCAGAAATGTGGAGGGAAGGATGGGGAATGAGACAGGGAAGGAGGAGCTCTACAGTAACACTCCACGAGGTCATTCCATTGTACATGCCTGTGTACTCTGGCTCTATTTAAAATGGCAAATTCCATTTCAAAGTCAACAGAGGGAGATGGGAGCTCCTGCCCTCCATCTGCCTGCGTGTGGGTGTGCCTTGGCACGTGAAGAGCCGGGCTGCTTTCCCACAGCCGAGCTGTTTTGCTGGATGGCAGGGGTGGGCTGCAGGAATAGCAGCTCTCCTGGCCCCTTCCTGAGCCACTGCAGCTGTGCCAGTGCACGATCTGAGATAGAAATGTTCAGAATGTTTCATGTGGAATGTTTCATGTGGAGGTGCATAAAAAGGCTAGGCAGTTGTGCATGGCTCTGGCTTTCCTTATCCATGAAAAATTCCTTATATGCTTTGGAAATAAAGTCATGTGGGGAGGTTGGTTTGTATATTAAGGGTGCCAAGGACTTACTAGCACAGCCCGTGAGGGTCACAGAAATATCATCTGAGAAATGTGCCTGTTTTAGAAGTGACTAAATATGTCAATGAACTTCAGCACTAATTTGACAAATACTATCCCCATATTAGACAAATGTGGCACTTTTTTTTCATTAGGTTTGTTTTGCATGAAAAATGCTTATGAAAGCATTTTTCACTTGATATTCAAATACTTCTCCGTCAAACATGCTGCTTTTATAAATAAAACCTGCTTCTTGGTAATGGCTGTTCATCTGGCATCTGACATTCAATCTGTCATATTGCTGCTTCCTACATCATCACTAAGGATGCATTTTTGTAAGCAAATACAATCCCAAGTGAAGTACAGAGCAGACCTGTTCTTTAGCACCTCCCATTCATTTAGATCCCCGTGCAGATTAAGGAACACATCATTTGTAGGACTCAAAGTTTCAGATACAGTTCACATCTAACATAATGCCTTTGAGTGGTTGTGACTCTATTTGGAGATTTGTGAACTTGTTTCTTCTTTAATTTTGCCAAGTTATGATTTAAAATGTGAATTGCACAGTGCTGTATAAGCTGCCCTATGTAAGCTGTCTTCATGTATTTTTCATGTTCTTTCTGGAAGGTGATAATTTTTAAAAGTTCATGGTTTACCCTGACTTGCTAGTTTATTATACTTCAGGGGTTATTGCAGTAACTGTTAGTCAATGCTTCAGTTGCAAAATGGAGAAGGAGAAATGTTTAGGAATGTGTATTCATTCCTAAACTTTTTTAGAAAACTGCTCTGAGTTCTGTAACTTTGTGATTCCTGTTCCTGGAAAATGTGTATTAATGTTATCAGCATTTCTAAGCAGTGATGTAAACTTTCAGCTGTTTTTCCAGACAGTCTTTCTCTTTCAAAGATGTTGTCTTCTGATTTCTTGATGACAAGTGTTTTATTATTCCTAATAATGCCAATAGTTCTCTGCCAGAAACTTCCTCCTCTGGCACTGCCCTTGCCCAGAAAACTTTGGAGTAATGTGATGGCCTGAGCATCTGGGTGTCTAAGCTTGATACTTAAAACCAGAGTTAGTGTCCAAAGAAGCTACTATGCATGTAAACTACACAATGAAACTACACAATGCATGTAAAATTCTTTCAGGGAGGAACAAGTAAACTCGAAAAAGGACTTTTAATTTAATGAGCACGAGGCTAATCTGAAAACACATTTGTATGTGCTCGGAGTACTTTGATCGTGGTATCCAACTAAATGGGTTTGTCAGAATGGTGGGGGGTTTTTTTGAGGTTAAGATTATTCAATTTTAAGAGGAGAAAGTGAAGAGTGTCTGAAATGTTCCTTGTTAGGTTCACCAACCATCTTTCTGCTTCTTCTTTCCATTCTACTCTCAGTATGAGCTGTGTTTTGTCCCTCCATCATGTGGGTCTCCCATGTTGGATATTAAGCAGTAAATGTGCTTGTGGAGATTGGTGTTTGTTCACATTGCAGCATCATCAGGTGTGAGACAGAAAGGGCTCAGGCAGTGGAACTGTCCTGCCAGCACATGAACCTGCCCTAAGTCTGTGAAAACACAATCTGCCACTGCAGCAGCTCCTTTTTTTGCAAAGTGCTTTCTAAGGCTCAAAGCAGAAATAAGGAGCTTATTAATGTGTTCTTCTCCAGCAAAGTCTAAGACATCATTGAGAAGTTAAAAAAAAAAAAGTAAAAATTATGGCAAGTGAATATCTTTGGAAGGAGTGATAAACATCTGCCTGTAAGAATGAGCAGAGCACTTGGCTCTGTGCTTGAGAAATGTCTGTGTTTTGACCAAAAGTTCATTTTCCATCTTATTTCAGCAAGACACAGGCTGGCACTTGAGGAATGAGTGTGTGAGAGAACATTCCTGCTAGTACAGGGTTTGGGTGGTGGGTTTCTGCCCTGAGACCACCCAGCAAAACACAGGAGGGAAAACCAAGGCCATAGAATAGGTGAGAGTTAAATGCCAGCGCTGGGGTTTACCAGGTGCCTTCCTAAGAAAAATTCTTTGAATGACTGTGGGGTAAAAGTCAACATTTGCCAGGATTTTCAGGCACTGGTGCCCGAGTTCCTGGCTGAGGCTGCAGCTCTGGAGGAGGCTCCCAGCCCGTGACGTGATGGGATTCCTGAGCGCTGATGAACCTCCCCAGTCAGTGTTGCAATGTGTGACTCTGGGAGTGCTGGTTGTAGTATTGTGTTCGTTGGTTGGACTTTGTTTGGTTTTTTTTTTTTAAATGAAATGCTTTACATAGAAATCTCGTGGTGAAAGGCAGTGTAGGAGAGTTCATAGTAAAAATGCTGGATGTTCTTTGCTTGAGCATTGATAATACTGATATTTGCCTTCAAAACTTGCTGGGCAGGAAGTTTTTCTTTTGTTTGTTCTAATTAGGTTTTCAGTTTGCTTTCCCTGTAATTCAGGAGGTTGCAAAAACTGTGACTTGAGCCAGGCAGGAGTTTCACAAATGTGTTATTTTTACATAGCAGATTCTCCTGTGCCCTTTCTTGCTTTTACTTGGAGGTGCGTTATTTTCAGGTTGTTTCTTAAACCTTATAGTAACACAGCATTTGTAAATTAAAATTCTTAAAGCAAAGAGTATCTTTGTGGTGGGAACGATACGAGAGGTCATGACTTTGATTGCAGAAATCAAATTTTGGGTAATTTCGCTTTTGTGCAGTTGCCTTCTGCTTCCCTGCCTTTGTAGGTGCTCTCAGTTTTGGAGGATGCTGTTTTATTTAGAACCACACCAGAATTTTGCAGTGCTAGATGTTAGCATTCACAGAGTAGTGAATTTCTAGTAATTTCAAACCCAAAAGACTAAAATCAATGTAATGGTATGTAAACAGCTGGTCAGAGCACACTCTTCTTGAGGTAAAATATTTTGATTACTTTGCGGGGGTTTGTTTGCCTTTTACATCAGTGAAGAAAACACACTGTTAAGTCACTGAACTTATTAAAAGTCTGAAAGTCTACTTTGGACATCTAGGTACTGGTTTGAAGATGTGCTCAGGTATTTGGAAAGTTCTTTGGAGCATGTGGGTGAATTTTATTTTGTAAAAAAATATTGCCAGGACAAGTAAAAATTATATTAAATTGACAGTAGTGCCCTCTTTTAGCCTTACTTATCCTATTGCAAATATTATGATATAGGTGCGTGGGTATTTTTGCTGTTGAGTACAATCCCTATAAGAGGCCCAACCTAAAAAATAAACAAAGGTAACTGGTTTCAGATGTCTGATTACAACGACTGACTGACTCTGTAAATGCAAAGCACATTGTGATGAAATGGGGTGTGTGGACACCAGATTTGCTCCCTTGGGCAAAGCTTCTTTTTTGGAGCCTTTTCTTCATTGTGAAAGAAGGAAGACCACTTTTTTACCCCCTCTTTTCTTTCTTTTTTTCTTTTCTATAGAGCATATCTGTTTCCTGCTGTGATCCAAATACCACCATTTCCACTATTTTCTGTTAAAATATATTTGGGATGCCATTGAATATTTGTCTTAGGTCTTCATCTGCAAACACAAAGGAAAACTGTAGTTAAAAGGCATCAAGCTAATAAAATACACTTCTGTAGTAGAGTTTATGAATTTGAGTGTTTAACACCAACTTTGCTGTTTGTCTCATGTTGGTAACAAGCTGCCTTTCAGATGTGGGCTTGTACACAAATGTATGGGGAAAAAAGATCTTAACAAGCTTGTTTCTCTTAACAAGCAAAAGTAGTTTGTAGAGTTGACAAAAATTGAGATTTTCAGGGGCAAACATAACTTTTTGAATGCTACTACCTTGGGAATAGTCAAATATGAAAGTCTATTGGCTTAGAAACATTACAAATTCAGAATAACAGGTAATATCCCTTTACAGATGAAAGCAGAGATGACAGTGGTGCTGCAAGTCTGTAGGATGTCAGATACCTCTTGTATATACCTGAACATTAAAACATCTCCAATTATTTTATTCCAGTAATTTGATTTAGGTGTTCCCTGCTATCAGGGTTTGAACTGTTGGCCTTGCCCACTGTGTTTGTCTCTCTGATTTTCCTGCATTCTCCTAATTTTCTCCTTTTCAGCAAATGCAGGTCAGAGCTGGCAACTGCAGTGGTGTTGGTAGAACTGAGCTGTACACTGTCAGTGATACCTGGTGTGGGTGAAAGCAGTAGGATCATTATTGAAACTGGGAGACCTTACACATCCTCTGGTTTTGGAATGGGGGGGTTGACTTAACCTGGAGGTGTAAGAGACTGTTGGGAACCATCCAAAACTTGTGATTTCGTGTTCCTTCAGTGCCAACATGGGAGTGCTGTGTAATGTTCTGCTGTCTTGTCAGCATTTTGTTCTCAAAGCTTCTTTGAGCAAGAAAACCACTTTTCCTGTGTTTGGGTGGCATTTCTACACTTTGGGCTTAGGTTGTGCTTGAGTACAAACTAGAGAAAATCCACCTTGCCACGGCTCATCTGTCACTCTTCATGGAATAGAATAATGACTAAGTAATTTGATTATGCAAAAATTCTTTTATCTAGTATTAAAAGCTCATGAGAAATTATCTTGCAAGCCAGCCTTGGGAAGTTAATGTCTGTGTCTGCTCACGTAGCATGGGATCACATGGTGACACCTCTTCTTTATTTCTGAAAGCAAAGTTGATTTTTACTCCCCTTCTCTACTGATGGAACTGACTTAACTGATTATTTGCATCCAGCAGGGCATAAAACATTTTAAAAAATGGTTCTTTGTAGGAAACCACCTTCTGTGTGGCGAGTTGTGCACTCTGATCATGGTGCTGCATGTATCTTCTGGCAAGACAGGGACTTCAAGAGCTGAATGCTTTGTGTACTTCCTTAAATAGTTATTTCTTTGTTAGCTGTGCATTTAAGTGAACTTTTGTGGCAGAATGCTTGATTCAAGAACAGATCTTTGTGGTGCTTTCTGGAAGGATGTTTGTGAGAGCTCTGAAGCTTTTGGTTATCAATCCAGCTGATGCTGACTTTCCCAAATGTCAATGAAATTCAATAGGGCTGTTTTTAAAGGAACAAGGAGGGTTGGGAAGAGGTTGGTTTTCAGAAAGCAGCAGTGACAACAGGAAAATAACCCTTTTGGGGTTTGGGAGGGTACAATGCTGTGATTTTGAACAGAGAGGCTTTTTCAAGGTACAAGAGGGATTTCTGGTACATCTTTGCATCTTCCGTGGAGGGATTGATGCTCTGTTTGATTCCTTGTCTGGAGTAAGGATTTGTAACATCACTAAAATTCACGTGAGCAGGGATTTCTTGCTGGTTCTTATGCCAGGCTGAAGGTCCTGTGAGGCACCTGGAGCTGGTGGCAGGTGGGGTCCCACCCGTGGAAAGAAAAAGTCTGGGGTGAATGCGTGTGACTCAGAGAAGTGTGTTAAAAATGAAGGAATGAATTAATTAATGTTCCTTCTGCAGGTGTTGTGAGTGCTTAAGATGCTGTGGGAGGAGGGACCCGAGGCCTCGCACTGTTTGGCTTGGCCATCCCGAGAAGAGAGACCAGAGATACCCTCGCAACGTGATCAACAATCAGAAATACAACTTTTTTACATTTCTCCCTGGGGTGAGTGTGAATAAAGTTGCTTCTCATCATCCCACCCTGATGCTTTCCCCGCTTTCAGTGGTTTTACGGTAGACAGGTGCAGAACCTGGAGCTGGAGAAAATCATGTTTGGGTTGGGTTTGGTAGGCTTCCTGCAAAGGTTGCCTTAGGGCAGACACTGCTCTGTCCTGAGTGGCCAGGACTACTTCAAGACTGCCCCAAATTGGCATTTAGTCACTGGAAGAGCATGCAAAAATGTTTCTGGTAGTTAGGTCAATATGCATAACATCTGAACTCCATTAATCTCCTCCATCCTCTTCTTTTCTCGTTTTTTTTTAGGTGTTGTTTAACCAGTTCAAATACTTCTTCAACCTTTATTTCTTGCTTTTGGCCTGCTCTCAGTTCGTCGTTGAGATGAGGCTTGGTGCACTTTACACGTACTGGGTTCCTCTGGTAGGTCATTGAAGGTTTATTTATTCAAGCAAGTTGAAGAAAAAAAAGTTTTAAAGCCCATCCTGGGGTTTCTACATGTGTCTACATGTTTAAATACTGCAGAAACATTCTACCTTGCATTTCATTACTGTATTAATGAATTAGATCATGCATTTAAACCCAGATGTATGTGCTAGAAACCCTCAGTTTCCAACATCACCTCGCCCCCTTCTAAAAATGAAACAGTTCCTTATTGCCAGAGATAATCAATACACAGTTGCAGTTTTCAACAATACAGGTTGAATAAAGTTCATTTTCTGTGATGGATTAGGAGAGTTTTAACTGTTTAGTGAGTCTGAGCTCAATAATGTCTAGTAAAAACAGGACTTTGTGATACTAACCCCATAAATAATTCGTTTGCATTAATTTAGTTACGTTTTATACAGTGAAGGGTGTGATGTGGGCATTTTCCCCCTGACAAATGGAAATGAAATGACTACTCATATCCACAGAAAAGTAGGACTGAAACCCTAATCAGGCAAACGTGTAATTATACCATGAGTAGTGCACATTAATATCTTTAGAGTGCTTATTTGTGCAGGTTGAGTGTGTGTGTACATACACAGGAAGGCACAGGCGTTCTCTGTTTATGTATCTGTATATATAAATTTCTGTGTAGATTTCTATATAAATAAGGATATAAAATAAAGAAAGGTGAGCTAACTTTGATGGCTCTGTGGTGGCAGGAGTACTGAGTTTTGAGGGATCCAGTGGACTCCTGTGTAACCCCTCTCAGTTACCTGTGAATCGAGATGAAATATGTTATTTACGTTCTTCAGGTAAACTTTACAAAAATTTGCTTGGGGGGAGAATCACGGTAAAACTGAAAAACAGCCGTGTTTTTTTAAGCAATGAGGGTTTTTTAAGCAACTCTTGTTAGCTTGGTGTTGGAAGTCTTGCACAGCAGCACATACCACCGTAACGATTTAGGAAGATAAGACTGGAATAAGGAAACGCGGATTGTTGGCATTGGCACTGACAAGTATTGCTCTTATTAGAGGCAGATGTGATTTTTTTTCCTGACCTTTCCATCCATTCTGTGTCCCCCCTCCGTGCTCCTCGCAGGGGTTTGTGCTGGCTGTGACGGTGATCCGGGAGGCGGCCGAGGAGATCCGATGTTACATGCGGGACAAGGAAGTGAACTCGCAGATCTACAGCAAGCTCACAGCCAGAGGTCAGCCCGGCGGCTCCGGCACCCCCTGCGTCCTGCTGGCACTCAATCCAACACTGCTGGCACTCAATCCAGCACTGCTGGCAGGCAGAGCCAGAGCTCAGGGAGCGGGGATGGGGTTGTGGGCGTGTGGTGGCCGCTGCGGAGCCCTCGGGGGGTCCGGGTGGCTTCTCCTGGATGGCTCCTCACCCTGCTGTGCTGGAGGCTGGGGGTTGCTGAGGGGTTTATGGGATCATAGAATGGCCTGGGTTGGAAGGGACCTTAAAGATCATCTCATTCCACTCCCCTGCCATGGGCAGGGACACCTTCCACTAGCCCAGGTTGCTCCAAGCCCCGTCCAGCCTGGCCTTGGACACTTCCAGGGATCCAGGGGCAGCCACAGCTTCTCTGGGCAACCTGTGCCAGGGCCTCCCCACCCTCACAGGGAAGAATTTCTTCCTAATATCCAACCTAACCCTGCTCTCTGTCAGTGTGAAGCCATTCCCCCCTGTCCTGTCACTCCAGGCCCTTGGAAATTGTCTCTCTCCATCTTTCCTGCTGGCACTGTAAGGCCACAATTAGGTCACCCTTCAGCCTTCTCTGCTCCAGCCTGAACAATCCCAGTTGTCTGAGCCTTTTCTCGTAGGAGAGGTGCTCCATATGTTTCCTAGAGATGTGCCCAGCTAATACAAGGGGGTATGTGTGTGATTATTGCTCAGGTAACTTCAGAGGATCATCCTGATGCTTCAGCTGCACAGGAGCCTTCCTTGGTGTGCTGAGAGTTCACTACAGCACCAGGCAGGGGCCACTTCAAAGCAGCTGATGGGATATTTTGAAACCCCAATTGCTCCTAACTCCATTGTAGGCTAAAACATCTTTCCTGATTATTGTCCCTTCTTGGTGGATTGGAGTCACCAAAGAAAATGAAACTGGAGGTGGATGTTTCCAGAAGGGAAATGTGTTTTCCTTCCTGCAAAGCTGTGACGTAAGAGCTCTGTAATGTTGTGTGGATGAAGGGAGGGAGGGGCAAATACAGCAAACAGCATAGCAGGAAGAAAACAATAGAGCTGTAGTACATGAGACATGTTGTTTGGGGATTTTTAGGTTTTTTTGTTTTACTCAGTAAGAGAGAAAGATGTAAGAAGGATTTTCTATAAGCTTTCAATTCATATTTTTTAAGGGAAACCACAAATGTGTGCTTAAAAAAAGGGTCCAAATAGGCAGATCATTTACAAAAGGACTTTATTAGGAAAAATAAATCTAGATCTGTGAAATTGTCAGGAGATGGTTGTGCACAGGTAGAGTCAACAAATGAGGGTGAAGGGTGGGGACTCTTTCAGCACAGGTACCCCAAATCCTAGTGAAGTGCAGGTACTCTGTGTACTGAAGAATCTTGAGTGCACGTGTTAAATTTAAGGTACTGACATGTTTCATCTCTTACTGAACATAAGAGTGGTTGAGTTTCATAGCTCTTTTTCTGGGTTTTACCAGACAGGGGCTCAGATCATGTAAGTCCTTTGATAAAAAGGACTGTGTGATATGTGTGTGTCTCTGTCAGCAGCAACTGATGTAGTTTCTCAGTATTGGCAGTGTCAGCTCTTGTATTTTTTTGTATACATCATATTTAGCCTCTTCCTCCAACTGTGAGGAGTTTGGAGCCCTCATTTTGGAGCCCAGGCTGCAGCTCAGCTGAGTCTGATCCCTGGCTCTGGCCATTGTTTACAGCTGTGCAGTACCTAACAAAGACATTTAAATTCTCATCTGAAAAATCCAGTGCTGCCTCACTATGGAGTTACTCCTAATACCATGACAAAGATAGTGAGGCCAGGGTTGTTTTTTTTTTTTAAAAAAGGAATGAACTGAATTTAAGCGATATTTTTCTTTTTCGTTTCCAGTTTCTTTGTTATAAAGGTTTATATTCCTGAGTTAAGATGCAATGAATTACGTATAGTAAAAATATGCTTACTTTCAACAATTGCACTTTTAAGAATAAGGCTGCCTTTTTATATGCAGTCACTTAAGGCTGTATATATTTCACATGTCAGGAGTTATGAGGCAACTCTAACCTAGAGAGTTTGAGTTTCTGAATATTAAATCCCCTTTTAATAACATGTTCTTACTACAACACTTAAAATGCTTGGCAACCAACAAAAGCCTCATCCAAGAGGGGTATACTACATCTATTTAAAGATATAAAAGAGTTGCCTTCTGGATTCTATTCAATGATCTATAAGGGGCCTGACCTCTCCTTTAGTTCTTTTCATATTGCTATTACGTTTCCCATGAATGATTTCCCTCCCCCCAGTCCTTTAACTTTTCTGATTTTGTGAAAGAAACCAGGGAGGATTGGCAGCTGGACACTAGTTGAAAATCTTAAGCCACTTTATTTAACATGAATTTGGTGCAGAAACAGGCATGAGATTATGTGATGCTGCAGTTTAGAGTAGAAAAAACATAGAAAATGATTTATGATTGTCTCACGGGGAGAAAAGTAGTTTTCTGTCTCTCACTGGATCTCAGTAATAAATTTTTCAGAAGACCTGACCGTCTCCTTTTCCACTGATTAAAGCCTTAGCACCTCTGAGAATCACCTGGGAGCAGGGAAGGACCTTGTGAGCCCACCATGGCTGGGGGTGGAAATTTTGGGTTTGGTTTATCACATCCAGTAGCACAGTCAGAGAAAGGGGGCAAGTCTTGGAGGGAGCCCTTTATCAGTTCAGAAGTAGAAGCAGCAAATATCAAAGTAAGTTGAGAATAGCTGATGTGAATGATTAATTTGCAGCATACCTGACAGAACTGCAGGTAGGACTTGACTTGGGCTGTTTGCAGGCTGTTTCTTTTTTTATTGCTGTTGACTAACACAGGTCATGCTTCAGGATGTTGGCCCAGCCCTGTGCAGAAGGTGCTGATGCACAAAAGCCCTCTGAACTGTTGCTATATAATTTTTTTTTTTTAAAACTTCCCACTAGTTTCACCTCTAAAGCCAGAGTTTGGGGGAGGGGGATTAGTGAGGCTCTACACTTAGAGCTTGGCTATAATTGATCTAATGGAGCACTGTGGCTTTCTCCAAGAGATTTTTATTTCTCCAGAGTATTTGCACTGAGCTGCAGTTAAAGTGACTGGAGAATAAATTTTCCCATCTCCAATCTTGGCCTCCCCCTGCAACCCCATGGGTGTTAATACATACTTAGTTCTGAGCAAATTCAGGGAGACTTAAGCACGTGCTTATACACAGTTTTGAACAGGGAAGTAATTTGGGTGTTTTCCCAAGCCAGGATCCTCTTGTCCCTTTGTGTGCAGTTCCTTGTGCAGATCCATGGCTGGAGCACGGCTGGGCACAGCTCCTGCACAACCACCAGCCTGGTGTGTCCCCCCCCCCCAGGAGGGATCTTAAAACTTTTTGAACCAAAAATCACATTTTGGATTTGCAGCTTTGCTGCTGTACGTGAAACTTTTTTCCTGCACTCTTCTTGTTCAGCTCTTTAAGATTGACTAAGCTGCTTGCCTCGTAGAGAAAAAGGAGGAATCCTCTTTGGATCACATTTATTTTGAATGTAATTGCTGAATTCTTGGGACTAATCTTTTAGAGTAGACAGTAGTGTATTTTCTGTGTTCCTTTATTTTACATCACAACAAAAAACTCCACCCTAAACCTCTTTTATGTTTTCACCAATACAATCCATTTATGTTCCAAAATGATCAAACCAGCAGACTTCTGGAAGGCATTTTTTTGTGGAAAGCTCTCCATTTAAAGGACAGTTGTTTGGATTGTAATAAAAAATAATCAAATTTCAGTCCCCTATTCATAAACCCACAAGCCTCCTTGTGTTCAGAAGGCTGTGTGCTGACTTTCTGCTTGACAGAAAGTTAGAACTGTGCTTGCAAATTCTTGGTTTGTTTTTCTTCTCCTGCAGCCCCCCCCTCCCTGGGTAACACTGCATAATAGAGAGAAACTCCACAGAGAAGTGGGAAGAGACCTCCTACTGAGGGGTGCTACTTAAGATACAGATCATTGGCATTTACCAGCCATATAAAAACAATATTTTCCCAAACCCTCTGAGTCCTGCTCCACAGCATAAAGCTGCAAAAGGCAAAAGTTTCCTGCAGCACATCCAAACAACCCATTTTTTTTCCAGATGTATTTAACTTGCTTTAATAAATTTCTTGCTTCATCTTTAGTTCCAAATTAAGTGTTTTGATCTGTACCTCAGTGAAGCTCTGCAGATCTGTTGTGAAATCTTAAGTACTCACATGGTACAAAAAAGGCATCTCTTCTGGCCAATATATTACTTTAAATAATCTGCTTTATGGTACATCCATTATGCTGCAGATTTGGTGATAATTTCAAAGACCATAGCTTAAGTTGGAACAAACTGTTTGTATTTTATTGTGTTTATTATTTTGTCTTTCAAAAAATAAATCAGGATACAGCAAAGAATTAAACAAATATCAGTCATACTTTGACAATGAGGATTTTTTTATAAGAGATCAAGACTAGTTCCTCTTAAAAAATGCTTTAAATATTGACTTGTATTCTGATTAACGTCAGAAAATATAAAATGAAAGTGATATATAAATGCTAAAAAAACCTGTTTGTATTTAGAGGAAGCACTTCTAGTTACATTTATAAAAACAGTAATTTATAATTACAAGAATACTTTAATAGCAGAGCAATACTGGGAAATGAAATAATTGTGTTATTAGCTCGTTTTAGACATGCATGAGAAAACATCTGATGTTTAGGTGGCAGTTTCCCCGCAGAAAGAAAAAAGAATTACAGAATTCCCAAGATCAAAATAAAACTAATTCAAGTAAGTTGCTTTATGGGAGTCCTGAGTCAAAGGAAACATCTGGTCCTGCTCCTTCTTAGCAGGACGTGTGGTGCAACTGCAGAGATGTCACCCACGAGGAGCCAGGGATGGCTGGAAAAGCAGAATTAGCTACCTAAAAAGGGCATCTCATTTATACAGGAGTTATAAAAATGTGTGTTGGTTAGAGAGGTCCCCTCTGTGTTTTACCTTCAAACAGCTGAGGTTGGGAGGGTTATTGAACAAGACAAATCTGCTCCAGCTGCTTTGGGTTTGCTCATATTGGAAAAATTTTAAAGCAGATGATGCTGTTTTCAGAATAATGATCTAAAAAGCCTTTCATGTGCATAATGATAGGAAATCATCACATTTTACCTTTGTCCAGGCATTAATTTTTCTTTTGCAGCACGATTTTTTTTACCTCATTAGGGAGAGCATTAGAAAAAATAAGTTTCCATTCCTGAACCTTCCAGGGAGTGCTGCTTCTACTGCAAATCCTTGTGATCTTTAAGAGAATACAGAAAATGTGTTTAAACAAATCCACCTTTGAGAGCATACCTAAAATATGGTTAAACAAATCCCCCTCTCCTTCCAAGGGCTTTCTTGCACAGTGGTTTAGGAATGGCCGTGCCCGTGTGGGGAGAGCACACGGAGGGTTTTTTTTTTTTTTCCCTTCCTTTGCACGGGAGAATATTCAAAAGCGCTTTTTGTTGTTTTGTGAATAACCGTATTAAAGGGGGAGGAAGAGATGTTATCTGTCAGACCCTTTTAGTGTCATAGTACCTAACTTTGTATAGCCCATACAGAAGACTGCCAGGGATGCTTTTTTTGATCCTCTTGGAGTGCGGCTTTTCTTTTCAAGCCTCAGCGTAATGGACTCTTAATCCCCGGTTTGCTTCCTGCCCCGGCAGAGATGTCTTGAGCTCAGCATTCGTTTTGTTTACCTTTTTTTTTTGTCTTTTTTTTTTAAACTTAAAAAAAAAAAAAAAATCTCACAAGGCAAACCCCAGAATCCACGAAAGACCTATGAGATATTTGTGAAATGGGCCATGACTGCTTATAATTTGTAGGAATAATTACAGCATGTAAGGAAGTCTGCGTTTATTAGCAGCAGTGCTGAAGCATGTTGTTAAGCACACAGTGTGTCACCAGAGCAGCAGGCTGCCCGGAGCCCAGAAAGGCTTTCATTGTTAATTTGGAGCAGAAACACTGAAGCATATCCTGAGAAGGATGCTAATGAAGGGACTGCCAGTAGTAAAATCCCACTGACCTTTGTGCTTTGTGCTAATTTCTATTCCCCCTTTCTCCCTTCCCCCTTCCCTGTTCCCCCCTGAGCTGCTATCTGGCCATTTAGCCCATGAATTTTGAGGTACAGTAGGAGTGTTGTCCGTGCTGGGGTGAGCTCCACGTGCCTCCCCCACTCCCACTCAAATCACAGCAGATTAAAGAGGCTTTTGTTGAAATATAACAGACAGACACATAGAGGCAGGGTTCAAATTAACTGATTATAAATCACTACTTAGTCTGAGAAGCCAAATCTAGAGCTGGCTAATGATTTGAAATTACTAGCCAATTGTTAAATTAATCCCCTGTTTTAAAGCAACCGGGAAATGTTTGACAGCTGCACAGAAATAAATATTTACGTGTTTTCTGTCGGACCTGTTCTCTGCAGGACTCGTTCTGGCTGATCCATGGAGAGGCAGAAGGGAGGTGGTAGTGCTGAGCCAGAGACTGGAGCTGCAGCAGGGGAGGAAATGAGCCTGGTTTTTAGATGGACCCGTTGTACTTACACCTTCCAGATCTTGGCTCGAGAGTGGAGCTTTAAATTTTCAGCCACCTCAGAAAAAGGAGTTGATGGTTCCCTACTGTAATTTTCCTGTTCTTGCTCTGTTCTCTGCCTGACACTGAAAACATTTTTGAATTTATGAGTTAAACAGTAAAAAAAAATAGAGTTGAAGGAGTTGTTTCAGGCTTGTCACTGGGGGTTTCTACATCCAAGGCTGAAGTCTGGAGCTGGTAGACTAGAGGCTTTCAGCCCTTTTGGCAGATTGAGATCCCCCCACTTTACTCAGTGGGCTTGGGAAGTCTTTACAGGGCAGCACTGGCCAATTCTTGTGATGGAAACATTACCCTTTTCCCCCAAAACAGTGCAGTGCAAGGAAGGGAGGGAAGGAGCATCACATAGCACCCAGAAACCCTGTCCTGCTGCTGCTCTAACACACTGATATCTTTCCTTTGCAGGGACTGTGAAGGTGAAGAGCTCTAATATACAAGTCGGTGACCTCATCATTGTTGAAAAGGTTTGCCTTTTATATATACCTTTTCTGCCTAAAATAGTTATTTCGCAAGACCATAGAAAAATATGTATTTTTAATTCATATTTATTTTACGAATCGAAATAGAACATCAAGTGTTGAACAGTAGTTAAAATATTTCATCACTTTTCAGGGTTCCCCTGCCCCACCAATAACACCACCATCTTTGCAAATCTGTAGACCTGCACCTATAACCTGATTTTTCTACTTATGCTACAGCAAGATAAAAGGGCCTCCCTGTCCTTTCTCTGACTGTTGGATACAGGTTAAATAGCTGTTAAAAACCCAACATTCAAATGTTGCTTTGGGTGTAAACACAGTATTGGCAGGCACAGTGATCCATTTGTAGAAACTGGTATAATTCCACCTTTATACAAGTTCATATGTGGGCTTTTTTATCCACTGATTTTATGTTTTTCCCACACACTCTCTGTGCAAGCAGCTATGACCTTTAAAACCATTAGTATGAAAATATTCAGTACAAAAAGAGAAAACTGGTGGCTGTAGATCCCAGATACAACCTTTCTTCTAGCATGGGACTTCTTGAAAGGAAACCAGCATTAGTAGTTTAGGATTTCTTCATACTTCTAGAATTACTCACCAGCCCTTTTGTAAAGCAAGCCCTTGGGTCTGGGCAGTGGGAGCTGGCACCAGTTATTATTCCGCACTTGGAATTCTGAAGGGAAGCGAGTTTAGGATTCAAAGCAAAACGAATCCCAGGCTTCAGCTTGACAAAGGAATCCCCTTTCTCCCCCATCTCCCCTTTGCTGGTCACGGTGGGGCCGTGCAAGGAGCTGCACACGCGTGCAGGGCTGGGTGCACAATAATGGCCTTTCTTCTCCTCCCAGAACCAGCGGGTCCCTGCTGACATGATCTTCCTGAGGACGTCGGAGAAGAATGGTAAACATCTGGAACCAATTGTCAAAATAGCCATTAACCTTTCACTGGTTGTTTAAAGAAAATTATCTTTTGGAAACGTGAAAGAGATAGATAATAGTAAAATTTTAGAGAGACAGACAATTCAAGCAGTTTTATGGACCACCGTTTCTGGGCATGTTTATACTCTGGTTTTTGTTTGCTAATCAAAGAGCATGGGGAGTTGAATCCAGGGTAGATGTATCTGGTTGCATAAGAGTTTGCATTTTAGATGTAAATCATTTTAGTTGCTGTTCAGGTTTGTTTTGTTAAGTGTGGGATAAGGAAATGTTTGATCAGAAGGATTAGAAAGTATAAAGACTAATGAGAACATTTTAAATGTCTTAAAAATACAGTGTCTCACTGTATTCTGGACTAGTGGGAGGCAATGAATGCGTGATGCAGGAACATCATCCTTACGTTATTAACAAATGTTGCTTGGAATCAGATACTGTTTCCAAAGAAAGAAGGACATGAATATCCTAGATATGGAGCCAGTTTGTGAGTTATCTAGAGATGTAGCTAAGACAGAGCTGGAAGGAGCACTGACTGCTGTTGAAAACCCACAGGGTCCTGCTTCCTTCGCACCGACCAGCTGGATGGGGAGACAGACTGGAAGCTGCGCCTGCCCGTCACCTGCACCCAGAGGCTGCCAACTGCTTCTGTAAGCTCCTGCTGTAAACCTCTCCTTGGTAAACCTGGGCATGTTTTGCCTGAAAAATGCTTGGGTGCGTCAGGGCACCCAAGGGCATCATTCTGCTCAGGGCGTGTGACAGATTAGCTTTGGCAACCAGAAGTACAAGTGCAAAGCAGCTCCTCCTGAGCTCCAGGTGAAGTGTCAGGTAAGGGGAGGCTGGGTGCCCCTGTGCCACAGGGCTTTCACCACAAGCACTGCAGGAAGTCTCTGGGGTCAGCAGCTTCAGGTGGCTCATGGTAGGATGCTCCTGTTTTCCTTTTCCTTTCCAGAGACCATTGTTGCCACTCAGTGCAGGACAGGTCTTGTTGCCCTCTGAAATGGCTTCAGAGGCTGCTCAGTTTTCATTGGGGAGGTGTCACCATGGAAGCTCTACTGTATGATGTAAAATAAGCATAAAACCTCCACCAAACATGCTATTTCCCAAAATCTCTAGTTAAAGCAGTTTGTGTGCTGTTTGTTGGTGAGGTTTTTTTGTTTGCTTGTTTTTTAAGAAAACAAGTAAAAGGCAGGGGAAATCAGAGCACCTGCTTTATTGATGTTCTATCTGTAAAAAGTGCAAGAAGTTTATTCTGTACAAAGCCTTTGAAACAAGGCATTCTTTCCATGGAGTGAACAGTTCATACCTGTGTAGGAGTCAGCAGTGAAAACCCTGTGCAGAATTGGCTTTATCTTCTTGCCACCCCCGAACTGTCCTAGTGACACTACATATTGAGTGACAGGGTGTGCCTTGGTTGTCTCAGAAAACTAAACCTTCATTGCTATGAGGTAAGAAGTGTCTTAGGCTGCCTTGATTATTCAGGCTGAAATTTCTTTTATGGGGCACAGAGATCTGAGTAAGTCCCAGGAGTCTCTCAGGTATCCTTCCAAGAAATACTCCTCAGTGGAGCTGGTACACCAGCTGTATGTTCT
Organism: Chiroxiphia lanceolata; assembly: GCF_009829145.1. Classification (NCBI taxonomy): domain Eukaryota; kingdom Metazoa; phylum Chordata; class Aves; order Passeriformes; family Pipridae; genus Chiroxiphia; species Chiroxiphia lanceolata. The sequence continues at coordinate 5,508,219 of NC_045653.1, read as the reverse complement.
CTCAGACACTTGGGCTGCAGTAAGTAACAAGATTTAGTAATTGCCTTAACTTGATAAGTAACTCTTGCTCAAGTATTCTGGTAGAAACACTTGCACATTATTAAAATGTGGTTGTCTGTCTGCCAAAATGTGTCTGTTTTATAGGACCTGCTGCAAATCCGATCCTATGTGTATGCAGAGGAGCCCAATATTGACATCCACAACTTTGTGGGGACCTTCACAAGGGTGAGTCTCACTGACATATCCTTGAAATCAAACCTGTAGTGTTTGCTGTGCAAACTGCTGAATGCTACCAGGGTGCCAGGGTTTTTCAGGAGAAATAGTGGAGTTGTCTTGCCATTTCTTTCTATTTTTCCTTTTCTTTCTTCATAAAATCCGTGAAATAAAAATCAAAACTTTGACTTGGAGACAATGCCACAGGCTCTTTGGGATTAAGGACTTCACCTGAAGGTATGAGACATGAACACTTGGACAAAGATTGGTACTTGCATATTCATGGTGGCTGTTCAGAAGAAAATCTGGACCACCATGGACTCTGTAGGATTAAAATCCTTTAATTGTGGAGAAAAAAAAAGGGGATCTCAGCTGGGTCAGGAATTACAGTCTTAAATATGAGTCGGTTGGGTTTTTGCCTTCAATTGAATGCAGTGTATGTGAACTCAGTTATATCTGCCCCCATTTCAGGGAGCAACAGCACTGAGCCACTGAGAAATGTCACCATTAAAAACATATCTCTTCTGACTTGTTGGGAAAGGTGCATTGTTGGGGCAAAAGGTCGATTTGTTGGTTTTGGTTTTTTTTTTTCTCCTCTCAGTGGGATAATGACAATTTTGAGAGATTCATCCAATACCCTTGGGGGAGCTTTCAGAGTGCAAATGGGTTTGTAATGAATAGGAGACAGGTAGAGCCTTTTAAAAGTTGTTGCCCAAACAGGTTCTCAGTGAGGTCTTACAGCAGCAGGAGAAATGCCACATGAGCCCAGGGAGGGAACATTTCTTTGGAGAACTGCTGACAAATCCCTTGCTCATTTTTGATTCCCAGAGACCTCTACCAGGCAGAAGTGTCTTAATAGATCCCCACTGAAATAAAGTGGTCATGTTTTTAACCCAGAGATTTACCAGGGTTTATGAAAATCCTCCATCCTGTCAAGAACCCCTCTACCAACTCTCCCAACATCCCTCTGCAAACACCTCTGTGTGACTCTGCTCTTTTACATTACTGACAATTTTGTTTCTTTTCATCCCATTGCAGGAGGACAGTGACCCTCCAGTAAATGAAAGTCTGAGCATAGAAAACACCCTGTGGGCCAGCACAGTGATTGCATCAGGTAAGATGGAGACACGTGTGAAATTGTTTTGAAGGCAATATGTTAGCAATTTTTAAAGGTATTTTTGTAATGGAATAATAATCTCTGTCAGTTGGAGAAATTAGCAGTTGGAATGAGGTTTCCCACTTGTCCTAACACCTCTGGGGACCTGAGCTGACATCTAATTGCCTCTTGGACATTCCTAGATGAGAAAGAATTGGAGTGGCCTTTGGGGCACTTCTTTAGCATGTAGGGCCAGAATAGCACTTAATTGCTCTCCACATTGACATCCTAATCTGTAACAGAAATGGTGTCAAATAGATTCTGGTAACAGAAGCTAAGATGAAAGATTTCCAGGTAAGTGCTTCCATTGAGTTCGTCCTATATACTTTTAAAAAGGGAAAAAATAAAGTCTTTGACAGATTTTGACTTATATACACGATAAGCTCCCAAGGCCTGAGATTAATCAATGCCCTCTTGTAGAGGCTTGTCAAAGTAAAAGCCTTGTTCCTCTCCTGTCCGGTGTGTTTGTGAAGCTTGCAGGGCCGTAGCTGAAGGAGAGTGGAATTCTGAGGTCCAGTTTTGGAATTGAAGTTGTCAAATGGAGAGACTTGACAGTGAATTTGCAAATATAATTTCAAAGGGTTTATGCAGTTGAGTCTGTTTTAAGTGGCCATAAAACAACCAGAAACTCTCTTTACCCGTATCAGTGTGCCTTCAAGCTTTTTCTAGTCCTGACAGGTGTTTCCTCCCATTTTGACTCACTTATCAACATAATACTCAGTTTTGTTTCTCCTATGGCAATAATAAATGGCACGTTGTAGGTTATTTCTGTTAGGAAAAAAATGTGGGTATTATTTTTCTTCTTCTACGAGTGAAAGCTGCTGAGTTGTGGTGCCATCTCACTGGGGCAGCCCTTGCTTGAAAGACTGAGCAGAGCTATGTGGCTTCTCCATCTGCTGTAGAAGGGATGGGTCTGACTCTGACTGTTTGAGGTGGATTTGGAGTAGCTGTGCCATCTGCTGATTTGAATTCTGATGATCTTACCACCACCTGCCATCTGGCTCCAGGGATTTGTTGTTGTTTTTGGAGGTATTTTTTTAAAGGAATGTTTCTCGGCATATTTTTAGAAACCACCTCTTTTGAGTCAGTCTTATTTAAAAATAATTCACAGTCTATTAAAACTTTGATTATTAATGAGAGCAGGGGAATAGTAGAGTATGAAGTAGAAATGTGTTTGCAGTAGTGGTGTATTTTAGAGTTGCTTTTCTCCATTTTCTACAGAGTAAAATTTTATGGTAAAAAAAGATTAGACCTTGACAATGGCAGCTTTTAAACTCTTGATGGTACGCAGCTTTTTCTTTATGGCTTTTTGCAAAGTCTTAAGGAGAAAACCTGGAGAAACTCAGTAAATTATGGTACTAAACTGTATTATGTTTCTGCAAGAAGAAAATAGAGAACTTTGTTGCTCTCAGCTCTTTAGCAACTGTAGGACAGAGCATTAAAATACACTGATGGCCTCCCAGCAGCTCCATCTGTTACAGTAAGGTAGGAGTTGGTATGATTCACTTTATGGTAGGAGCAGTAATTAGACAACTTAAAGTAAATTTAGATTTTAAAATAAGGTAATTCTGTCTTTGAAAGCTGTTGTAATTCATTGTGTTTACTCTGATTGTGTCAACCTTTACCAATAAATAACCTTAGCCCAGAGCACTGATTGAATTTTGACACAGTGAAGGACCTGGTGTAAGGCAACGCCAAAGTGGGATTCCAAGTGGTGGGAGGAAATCCAAGAGGTCCTCCATCCCCACCAACTTTTATTTATAGTATGGAGAGACAACTGACAGCAAAAGGGGGTCAGGGAAGGCTGAGAGAGAGCAAAACTGACTGCTCTTTCCATGTACATGAGTTGATGCAGTGTGGTTGAAGTCTTACTGACTTGGAGGGTGTTTTCTGTTCCAGTCTGTGTTTTCCTAAGTGTCATATTGATACCAGCCTTTTCAATTTCTGGTTGCTACTGAAATTAACCTGCTAAAAATCCTTTCCACCTGACATCCAGCAAGTGTTTTTATAGAGAAAATATTTGTTTGTTTAGGTACTGTGGTGGGAGTTGTCCTCTACACTGGAAGGGAACTGCGCAGCGTGATGAATACTTCAAACCCAAGAAGTAAGGTATGGTGAAGAAACAGTCTTATAATAAATAAAAGGGTCAGAAATTGATCATTTTTTTAAGGAAGATCCTTCCAAATACTGTATGTACACACTATAGGGACAACCTCTTGGGAATAATTGATGTTTCCCAGCCTGTGATTCAAGATAGTTGCCATAACAGAACCTATTTCGCCTTATTTTTTTGATCCTATTATACGTGTGTCTTCTCACTTTTTTAAGGTTGGCTAAACCATTGTTTTATATGTTTGTAATGAGACAGTCTCAGTCAGAATAGAAGAGCTCATTTTGCTGCATTATTCTATTATAGCAAAGCTAAGACACAGTGCAGGGATGTTTGTAGAGTGTCCTCTCACACCTCTTCATGCGCTGCTTGGCTTCTAAAGGATGGAAATCTTATTTAATAAACTGGCAAGAGTATTGCTTATAAATTTAAATGTGTTTGTAGTGTTTTAAAAGAGAAGCTGACTAGTGGGGAATGTCTCTCTGGATATGGCGGTTCATTTCCTTTGTGAATATTACATTGAGCTCACATCTTCATTTGTGTGCTTGAAATGTCTCTCTCTCATTTTTTTTAGATTGGTCTTTTTGATTTGGAAGTGAACTGTCTTACCAAGATCCTGTTTGGGGCTCTCGTGGTGGTCTCCTTGGTCATGGTGGCCCTCCAGCACTTTGCTGGCCGTTGGTATCTTCAGATCATAAGATTTCTCCTCCTGTTCTCAAACATCATTCCCATTAGGTAAGGCAGCAATTGTTAGTGCTTCCCAGCAAAATACTGCTTACTTTGTGTCCCCCTCCATGCTTCTACCATGAACAAGCACGTAAACTCTTATCTACTCCTCATTTTACAGCTAAACAAATCTAGAAATAGAAATCAAGTTACTGTTCAAACATAAGAATTGCTTTGTTGTTTCTGCTGACTTTGTTCAAACTTATTAACCCATTCACTGACTCGGGCTGTGGATTAGTCATTTAAGGGCCCTTCTCTTTGTTTGGACTACCTGGTTACTTTGATAAGAACAGAGCAAAAAACGGAAAAGGAGGGTTATTTATACAGCCTGTAGTGTAATGGAACACAATTGTCTTTTAGAGGGGAATGAAGCTTTAATATTGAATTGTACTGGATTAGGAAGTGAATTAGTAAATTACATTGGGTGCAGGACTGGGATTCATTTCAGTTCCATTTTTAATCTGCTCTCTGTGGATCAATCACACTGTCCTTACTCTGTGTCCATCTTCCCCTCAAATCATATCTGTTCTTCTCATTGTAATTTTATCATCTGTCTTTGAATTACAGTGTAATTACCTTTGCCACCCGACCACTCACTTTGAATATACTCCTCCAGAAACACCCTCTTTAGCAGCTCAAAGTCAGGGTGGACTGTGTGTCCTTTCATTGCACTGTGGCAGTTCACAAGGATTTTTTCTGAAGTTTAACCGGTGATATCTTTTTTTTTTTTTTATTCTTTTCCCCCTCCCTCCTGCACAGTTTACGTGTGAACCTGGACATGGGGAAAATTGTCTACAGCTGGGTGATCCGCAGAGACTCCAAAATCCCTGGCACTGTGGTTCGATCCAGCACTATTCCTGAGCAATTGGGCAGGATATCCTATTTGCTTACAGACAAAACAGGTATCTGTAGAAAGTCATGGAATGTTGTTGTTGGGATTTTGTTACGTTTTTGGCCAGGCAGAGAGTATAATGTAAGTTTTTTTTGGACTAGAAGAAATATGCATTTCCTGTCACTTTGACGTTATGATTTAATCAGTTTTTGAAAAAAAGTTCTGCTTCTTTTTTTTTTTTTTGTTCTGAAGGCACTATAGGTAAGGTAGGACAGGAATGTTACACTACTTCAAAGAACACTTAAAGCATGCTATTAAAACAAAAGCTGAGGGTAAAAATAAAATTAAAATCAACTTTTTAGAGCTAGTTTTCAAAGCCAGCTAAAGATAGCTTACACAGGTAGGCAGAAACATATCATTAGCCTGTTTGCTGCTGTCTTTACACTTTTGAAGTTGGGCTCGATTCTGAAAGCTGTAATGAAAAGCTTGGTCTGACATAAAATCCTGGTCCCATTGAAGTTGTTTCCAGGTTTTTTTTGTTCCAACGGGATCAGAATTATGCTTGCAGCTCGTGCTGGCACTGACTGTGGGGTGAATCTCTTTCTTATTTATGCCCCACTGCTTCCCAGGAGAATCAGCCTTCAGGTTGACAAATAGGCAAATATTTTCTTTTTTGCCAGCCCCGGCCTGTGCTGAGAGTCTGGCGCAGTGGTTGGTTCAGCTTCTGGCCCAGTTTATCTTGAATTTGAGGCACAAGGACAAGAAGGAGTGCTGGAGAAGAGGTGTGTTGGTTCCCACTCCATGTCTGGTGCTGCTTTTGTTGCAGGAACTCTGACACAGAACGAGATGGTCTTCAAGCGACTCCACCTGGGGACGGTGGCGTACGGGCTGGACTCCATGGATGAAGTGCAGAGCCACATATTCAGCATATACACCCAGGTAGAATTGAACTGCATCAATTAACTCTTCATTCACAAAAGTTTACCAGGTCACTGGGCTAATGGTGAATTATAATGGCAGAGGTCTGTTACTGTTTGGAAAAGTCTGAAGGTCATTGGATGCTCAATGCATAAATAACATGATTTCTTGCTGCATTTGTAGGTAGTTCTACGTCCCCAGTGTTTAAATGCCCCAGCACATGCAAGTGTAAGAGGGTTTATGTGCTTGTTACTGAGGTCTGAGTGTAAAATAACAGACATTTATTTAGATATCTAGGCATCTCTCTCTCTTTCCCTTCTCGTTCTTAGCATCTCATTCTTCTCTAGGTCTTGAGACCCTTAAATGACTGAACTGCACTAAAAAAAAAAAAAGAAATCCAGCAAAAACCCCCCAAACCCCCAAACTTCAGTTCTGTTTGTCCTCAGTGCTGTACTCAGTCTCTAGAGAAAACTTGACTATTAGTTAATTATTTGCCAGAGTATTCAATATTTGTCAAGAACATTTGGGTGCCTGACTATTCCAGTGTGTGACTAGTGACTGAATGCACTTCAGCTGAGGGTTTGCTGTTTGATTCTGGCAGCAGTGCTGATGAGCAGCAATATTAAATTTGAAGATCTTGTATCCTAATCACTAGTGTGGAAAATAACACGTGGAATTACCCTGGTAAAGAATCTGTCTCATAAAACTTGTATAATTACCAAGTGAGATTCCTTATAATGAGGAGCATTTGCTGGCAATGATTCATTTTGAACTGTAGTTCTTATTCTTTGCTCTTATTTTTACCACGTTGTGGCCTTTGACCTGGAAGTGAAACTTTTGTCCTCTTGACACTAAAGGTTAACAGAGCAGGAAACTGGATCACTGTGTGTCCCTTCTTCAACCAGGATAATTTAGTAATTGTGCAATTATCTGAAGACTCCCATTCTGATATTAAAAATAGTATTAAAAATTGAATTGAATTGATGAAATTAAAAATTAAATGAATGTAATTAAGATTTTCTAGCTCCATAAGAGTCATCTGTTTTCTGTTTTCACCAATTATATTCTCTTGCACGTGAAACCTAAGTGAGTGTAAATTTTCCAAACCAAACCAGTCTTTTGTGGAACAGAAAGTGGTTTCACTGAGTCTTCTGCCTTTGCTCAATCACCATTTGGTGTCTGGTGGATCTGCAACTGAAGGTTTGTTTTCCTGGTGTACCGTTCCAAAAACTTAGGTAAAACTTTGGGGGCATTTTATTGGACCAGTAAAGGAGCTGGATTGGCCTGGAGTGTTTCCAGCGATGGCCTGAGTTGAGGTCTGTGTCGAGTGTGCCTCATTTCTGGGGACAGTGTGCACAGCTGCCTCATATATGGTCTTCACTGAAGTAAAGACTTCATTTAATTATTTTTTTTCCCTCACAGTAATTCTCCTTTCTTTGTTTATAAGCAATCCCAGGACCCCCCTGCAGTGAAGGGCCTCACCTTGGCCACGAAGGTGCGGAAGACGATGAGCAGCCGTGTGCACGAGGCGGTGAAGGCCATCGCCCTGTGCCACAACGTGACCCCCGTGTACGAGTCCAACGGGGTCACGGACCAGGCAGAGGCTGAGAGACACTACGAGGACTCCTGCAGGGTGTACCAGGCCTCCAGTCCTGATGAGGTCAGTACCCACTGGGGTGGATAAAAGTATCAATGTGATACTTTTGTATGCCCGTTGCTGGGAAAAAACACAGATATTTGGAGGCAGTGCTCCAGTTTAGTGGAGGGGATAATATTTTAATGCGTTTATGGATACACCACTTATGGATACACCATAAGTGCCCTCTCAGCTGTTTTGCCTCTCTGCCTGAAGCTACAGATCCACATGGTGACTGGGATCTGTTGCATCATCACAGAATTTTTACTCCCGTTTCTGCAGCTTTTGTCCAGGGTTTATTTTGCACTTCAACACCATGAGTCCCTTTGACTGTGTTTGGTGAATTATGGGTAGTTTTATCTTGTTTGGGGAGGAAACCTGTGGGAGGGGGTTAGAATACTCACAGAGTTCAGCTTGTCCCTGCTCTGTGAGGTGTTTGAACTTCCAGACCAAGTGAAAAGTTGTAAATCACACTGGGCAGCACTGCTGACCCAGGACACATCCCTTCCCATGCAGATGGACAGGCCCAGTGCTCAAGAGTGAAGTGCACAAGTTTGTTTTGGAGCAAAGCTGTGCCCTGCCAGGTCTCTGCCAGCCCCCAGCATAGCCAGGGCTATGCAGGGTGGTACAAGGGGGAAAAACTTTACAGCTCTCCAAACACTCACTGGGAACTTTAACTGGACACACTGGAGAGATCAGGTTCAATACAGGACCTTCAATTTAAGTGTTTGCAAAAGTCTGCAAAATTTGGAAAATTTAATTATAGCGTTGCTTCCTTCTGTGACAAAGACAGGAGGAATAAAACACAGGTTTGCTATTGGTTACACTTCTTGGGTATATCTTTTGGTGCAACCAAGATTAATCACTTTGTTTTCTGTTAATCTGTATAACTACACTTGCTCTGTGCTATGGAAAGAGACTGAAGTTTGACACTTCCCCTGAGAATCCCACTGATACTATGTGAACATATCACCCCTCTGACTACATTTGAAGGGTTCTTCCATTTATTGCCCCAAATAAACCAACTTTGCCTCTGATAATAAGCTTTTCACCTCTGACATCAGAAGAGAAGCTGGCTCTCCTCATTGTTAGAGGTGAGAAATGCTTTGCATGGAAATACATTTATTTGTTAGAAGCCCAGCTGTGTGAGGATTTGGGGATTGTATGAATTACTGAAAGACTGGCACACAGAGTTAGTTTCCATGTTTCATATGCATTCAAACTCTTCCCTATAGTGTTTTTCTTCCAAAGTAAGGCAATTAATTTGTTTCATACAGTGTGTTTTTCTCTTCACTGTACAAAAGCTGCATCTCTGCTCTTTCTCCCTCCTCCATGGATGTGCCCACAGTGCCAACCAGCATTTCCTCCTCCCTGAGCAGGGTGTGGGTGTCCTCTCATCCTCTCCCACACACAGTCTAGGGCAGGGGTTTGTTTACCTGCTTTTTCTCCTCTGTAATGTGTTGCTCTCCCCTGTAAAAGCAGCTTACAGAAAGCAACTGCCTTTGGATTGAAATGAGTTCTGAATGATTTCCAGATGGTAATTTTTGTGATCTGCATTTAAGTTGGGGGTTTTTTTCCCCCTAAAGCATTTACTGGCTATTTTTGCACAGATTCTCTGTTTGTTTACATATATACTGTGGTATATAGTGAAGTCAGTGATTTTTCTTTTCCTTTTTCTCCTTACACTGTTCTGTCTTTAAAATATTTATGCAGCAATTTGTCTGAAATGCCCAGGGGATATTGTTTGTTTGTTTTACTACAGCATGATAACTAATCCTTCCAAGATTATTGTTTAAATTCTTTTTTCCTTTCTTGTGATATCTTAAGTAGAGAATTACAGCGGGTTCAGAAATCAGATATGCTTTGCTGCACTGAGGAAATACTGTCTGTAGGTCTTAGATATACAAATATTGTTTAGCCATGCTCTGTGTGTCATACTAGATGGTACAAAACGCAGGATCAACACAAATGGAGTCCTTCAGAAGGGAGCAATGCTGTTAAATAACATTCCCTGTGGGGGAATGGCTTTGGACTCCTGTTAAAGCCAGCCTTTGAAATCTTATATCAATAAAATATTGCCATGGCAGGGAAGGTCAGTTTATGAAATGAGTACAAAAACTTGTATTCTCTTTACTTTAACAGCAAGGGTAATTTCTACCAGTTGGCACAGGATTCATTTCCTGTAACAGAAAGCAGGATTTCCTAAATTTGTTTCCTGTGCACACTGCCATTTAGAAGTCTTGAAGTATCTTTATTCAGATATCAGTTACAGCCTTGGGGCTCTGCGAGCCAGTTGTCAGTTGTGGCCATACAGTAACTAACAGGGGAAATGAAATAGATATAATCTGATCAGAGATAAGAGTGCCTGAGATTCCTGGGCAAACAGTCTTTAACCCTGACAACCCTCCACAGCTGCCAGGACATGAAAGGGTGCACGGATCAATTGGTCTCTGCCTGCCCAGGCAGCCCTAAATGGGGCTCTGCAGAGCAACTCATGGCACGCAAGGATCAATTTGTCTCTTTAGAATGAAATTTATTAGTCGATATCCACTTCAGTGGTGGCTTGGGTAATTTAATTGTCGGAAAGAGCAAAGTTTGGGGATGGTGTGCTGAGCCACTGGAGCTGCTCTGCTTTGTAATGCTCAGATCAGTATCGGGCTTGGCCTGGATGGAGCTGGAAAATCCAGGCGTGTGGTCACTTTATTGATTTCCCTCCTCAGTGAGTGTGTTTGGTGGAGGTGTTTGAGGGCCTTCAAGCCTCTTTTAAATCTCAGTCTAAGCTGTTAACGTATTTTTGCATGTTGAATGTTTCTCATCTTTTCACTGTGGCTTGAAAGCACCTCAACACAGAATAAACCTCCTCTGTCTCACATGGAGCCAGGACATGCTCCCTGTCCCAGGTGCCTGGACCCTGCCAGAAGAGCTGTCGGTGCTTCTGTTGCCATTGTTTTTTCCACTGGTGCCACTGCACTTCCCAAAGGCCAGGCCCATTGTATTCCCTGTTGAGTGGAGACAGTAATGTCAATACTTTTAGTACATCTGATGGGAACACTTCAAAATGACATCACTGTCTCTCTCAGTAGTTATTCATTAAGTACTGTAGAGCCTGGGAAGTGGCACGTTCATGGAGTCAACCCCCGGCCCCCGTGGTTCACCTGGAGGTGAGACAGGACCCACACCTGCTCAGGAACAGCATGGAGAAAGGGGATTTCTTTTATTCTTCTTCCCCTCCCATTGAGGTACCATTTCAGGGCCATCCCCAGTTCCTGGTGGTCTGCAGTCAATTAGTTTGAAGTGTGTCCTGTGCATGAGGTAGCATCTCTGACTGCTCATCCATTTGTTCCTCTGTACAAGACTTTTCTTTCTGGAGGTTTAAAGCTTCCTGATGTAGGATTTAAATGAGATGCTGGCAGGGAAGGAGGGAGGAGGTGTCTGTAAAAAGGAGGTGCTGAGCTGGGAGCAGAGATTTGTGTCTCCAGGCATTTGCAGCTTACTGACATGGACAAATCAACAGCCAGTGCTGGTCAGGCTGAACATCACACATAACACTGTGTTGTGAGCAGTTCTCAATAATTATTTATTAACCAAAGTATTAGAAACCCAAGCTCCATCTCTGCTCTGGGAGACTGTTAGGAGGATTATCTAGCTGCACACTTTAATGCACTGAGGATGACTTGAAGAAACTTTTTCAAAGATAAGCTTGAAAGAGCCTTTGATTTGTAATCTTTGAGTAAGCCTGCAAAAACTTACTAATATTTAAGTCAATTTGAATCAATATTTGGTTTAAGGTCTTTCAAGGCAAAGCCAACTCAACCACTTCTTGAGTTTTATTTTAATCTGACAATTTAAGACTACTTTATGAAACCAAAAGTTTATTTTAAGTTTTCTTTTATGCCTAATTTTGAATGAAAGGGGTCTGAGTTCACAAAAGATTCTCCAATTAGACCCAACTGGGTCAATTCTTATAACAAGATCTAGACCCAGTACAAGAATTTACAAGTTCCATTTTTATTGGTATCTCATGTTTATGATTTCCCAAAATAAATTTCATTTTTTTCCAAGGCATTTGTGGTCACTTAAAGGCAGAACCTGAAAGGCATAAGGTATAATTAATCTTCAAGTCAGCGGCAACCATGTCCCCAGTGCTCTTCTGCCTTTGAAAATGTCACTGTAAAACACTTCCAGTATTTCATGTCTGTTTGGAGAAAGTGTCCCTTGATCCTTTCTGGAGGCTGGTGATATATGGGCTCGTGTCAGCTGCTGCTCCCATCTGTTACTACCCAGACAGCTTCTAGAGTTAAGTCTCAGCAAGCTCAGTCTTAGATGGATGTGTCAGCTGAGGTGGAGATTCTGGGGGGATTGTCAGGGAAGCAAAATAAAGGCTTTGGTCTTCTGTCCTGACTCAGCTGCAGTCTGGTGAAAGCTAGTAAAGAATTCAGTGTTGTAGGTCCTTAAATACTGGAAGCTGCAATCAAAATGATACCCACCTAAGTTCAGTTAAATGACTTCTGGTGTGTGCCTTGAAAAATCTGAGGTTGATTTAGGGTTTTTTTTTCTGTTTGTTTTGTTTTTTTCAGTATTTTTAATGGTTAGGGAGAAGGGCTCTGCTAAGAAGTGTCTGAGCCTGCCTTCAGCTGTCTTGCTGATCACTACAGAGCTTGAAAGGTGTTGATGAACTGTTACTACTGAACAGATAAATAATAACAGAGCTCATTTTGTTTGCTTGCTTTTCGAATATGAATTTTTAATGGGCTGCATTAGTGTTTCTAGCTTTGATATTTTAAATCCAGGGTGAATTCATTGGTTTGAATTCCTGATTTCATAAACAGCAAGCTGGGACATAGCACTTTCAAAAAGCAAGTGTTTGTAAAGAGATTTACCAAATGTGCCCAAGGAGGTTTGGGTACCACAGGGCTGGGCAGAGGGTCCCTGTGCCTGCCCTTTTTCCTTTGGAACAGAATCCCAAAATCATTTAGGTTGGAAAAGACCTCCCAGACCATGGAGTCCAACCTGTGCCTGATCCCCACCTTGTCACCCAGCCCAGAGCACTGAGTGCCACATCCAGTCATTCCTTGGACACCTCCAGGGAGGGGGACTCCAGCACCTCCCTGGGCAGCCCCTTCCAATGCCTGACCACCCTTTCCATGAAGAAATTCCTCCTCATGTCCAATTGAACGTGGCAGTCGAACGGTGACCACCTCTTGCTGAGAGTCTAGGACAGCCTGGCAGCTGAACTAGGCAGGAGCTGGGCTGCCCAAACCACGAAAATACTGTTAGTAAGCTTCTAAATCATGGAAAGCCACTAGGAAGAGGCATAGAGGAGCACCTGTGTTTATCAACAGATCTGTTTGATAGCACCATTAATGAATTCTCTGCACACCCCCACTATCCCTTCCCCTCATGGTGGGCTCTGGGCGCCCTCACCGTGTCCTCCTTCCCTCAGGTGGCCCTGGTACAGTGGACCGAGAGCGTGGGCTTGACGCTGGTGGGCAGAGACCAGTCCTCCGTGCAGCTGAGGACCCCGGGCGGCCACATCCTGAACTTCACCATCCTCCAGATCTTCCCCTTCACCTACGAGAGCAAGCGCATGGGCATCATCGTCCGGGTGAGCGGCGCCGGGAGCTCCGTGTCCTGCGGGATCTCCTGTCAGTCACAGAATCACAGGATGGGTCAGGCTGGAAGGGACCACAGGGGGGCATCTGGTCCAACCTCCCTGCTCAAACAGGGTTATCCCAGAGCAAATGGCATGGGATTGTGTTTAGGTGGTTCTGGAATATCTCCAGTGAGGGAGGCTCTGCACTGTCACTGGGCAAAACATGAAGGGAAACACATCAAACATCTATGTCCGTGCCACTGTCGTGGTGGCAGAGCTGAGAGGGTTGGGGGATGGACTGGGGCTGTGAATGGACCCTGGTCACAAGTGCCTTCCCCCCTCAGGGTCAGCCAGGAGCCAAGCAGGATCACGGGTCCAGCTTACACTGCATCTCCAGAGCATTGTGGGGTACAACAAGGAATGATGGAGAAGGCAGCAGGTGGGAAGGAGGGAGGGGATTGTCGACCGATGCCACAACAACTTTATGATATTGTTAGTGGTCTTGTGAATCTGCTCCCCAGATCTCTGCCAGCCATGAAAAGTCCTCTCAGAGCCTGTGGAAGTACAGCACCACGGGAGGAAGCACTTGGAGCTGCAGGGAGCTGTGGAGATGATTTCTGGTGTGAGCTGTTGGACAGAGCCCACAGCCAGGCTGAGCACACAGTGTCACCAGCAGGGCTTGCAAATAGCTGAGTTAAGGTGAAAGGGAGCAGTTGTGCAAGTACCTCGATCAGCAGCAGGCACTGCACATGCTGAATACGTGCCCAGCTGAAATCATACACGACTGTGGGTTTAGATAAAATCTAGGATAAGATCAGAGCCTCAGAAAAAAAAATTCTTTAAAAAGAAAGAACAACAACAAAGTGTGCCTAAAAAGAGTTGTCACCATTATCATTGTTAGTTTTTAATACTGACTCTCTAGCACTATGTTAGTAAGATAAACCCCACTGTGGTAAGGCACTGCTGTTTGCCTGTGGAGCAAACAAGTTGAAGCAATCTGAATATTTCTTTTGGAGATAATTAAAACATCCTTGTTACTTTTTTTTACTGAGAGTACAGACAGATAATTGGTACCAGGAATCTGAAACATGAATATGAAACCTATAATCCAGGGCAAGACTGGATTTTTTTTTGTCACTCTGTGGGCTCTGCAGCTTTCTTATTTTAGGGTGGGGAGAATAGGTAAGATTAGTGTGGGTTTTTTTTTTTATTTTTTCCCTCCCCTATTCACTTTGCAGTAAAACTGGGTTACACTGTGTTTATTTGGAGTATCTGGAAACAGGTTGTAAACATTTCCTCTGCCTGAAATTTTCTCATCTAAGTGGAAGACAGTCCTCTTTTTTTTTTTTTTTTACCTTTTGGATTTGAAGCTTATTCCTTTTAAATTATTTATTGTCTACCTTCTCCCCCATTAGGAAGAAATTCTCCAGTTTGTATTTCTGTATTTAGGATATTTCTGCTGGCAAAAACAGCAAAACTTCCACTTGTGGTCAGTGGGAGCAACATCAGGCCCAGATCCTGACTGTAAATACTTTTAAAGAAGCATTGGTCTCTCTCTGTTGTGCTTGTTAATTGAGTGTCTTTATTTTGTAGCTATTCAGCTGCTCTAAGCCACTAAAATCAGCTCCCTCTCTACCCTGTGCAGAGTTAGGGTTGAATAGCAGATATTGGCTGCCTGGGTATTACTTTGCCATGTTCCTGTATATTCCAAAATAAGATTTTCAATCAGGGTTGTCACTTTCATTTAAAAAAAAAGAAAATTTATAAATAGTTATCAAGTAAAATTTACTTTGTTTAAACTTATATGTGTACATGTTTAGGTGCTCATTTGGTTTTGATCCACAACTTTCAAGGTGTTTACCTCTTCAGTGTATCTTCTAAAACTCTGCTACTTGTTTAAAAAACAAAAATAAGGGGAGGGAAAGTAGCTGAAGTATCCAGAAGAAAAAACACAGAGTGATGAGGCAGGAAGGGAAATGAAGCTGCACTCACCACTGTAGTGAGTAGAATCCAAATGGTAAAGTTTTCTGCTCAGCTATGCAGGTATTGCCCGTTCTTATAAGCTGCAGTTTTTTTGGCTGTTGGGAGCCCCTGTGATCATGTTGCCAGGCTTCCTGTACAACCTGGGGATGGAGTTTCAGCAAGTGATTCCTGTGCCCAGCCCAGTAATGCTGTTCCTGCAGTCCCTGGCAGGCACCCATCTCCCCTGTGCATCCCGTCTGCTCTGGCTGCTATGAAAAGATCCCCTTCAACATATAACTTTTAGTAAATAGAGTAATAGTTAATACTGAAAGCAAGTAGCAGATGTTGCCTGGTTTGGGGTATGTTTTTCAATATCTGCTTGTTTCCTTGTGATCAACTGTCATTTCTATACCTGATTATTTCAGTTCTAAGAAGTTCTGTTTAACTCAAGCAGCTTCTTCACCATTCTGTGCACTGACTTATCTTCCTCTTTGAAGAAGGCCTGTTTGTTTGACCACAATATTTTCCATTCTTCTTTTTCTTTGCAGTTTTTTCCCCTTACCCCTGTGGAATGATCTTTGTTGTACAGCAAAGATAGTGCTATTGTCATATCTGGAATTGAAAGAAGCCTTTGAACTGTGGCCAGAGTCAGACCACGGTGGAAAAAGATGCTTCTCCAAAACAATATAACTGGCAAATCTCTGAGTAGATTTATAGTGTGATCTTGCCATAATATGAGAACGCACTAACCTCCTACTGAACTCAGGGAGAGGAAATGACTAATGCAAGGAGATAGCTGATACAGTATTTATATTGGACAAAAAATCTAAACTATCCTAAGCCAGTTCTGCAGCACGGGAAGTGGAGTCTTTATTCAGTTTCCTACAGAGATGTTGTTAGACACTCTTTAATCAAATAATTTCATAGATAAACCTTTACCTTTGGCTACTGCCAAAAGCGTTGTGTTTTATTTAAGCAGATTCTACTTGTTTTGGTAGAGTGACACATTTTCCTCTGGGGATGTGGGATGTGTGTCTGTCGGTACATGAAGGCTGGATGTTTCAGGACATTGAAAACCATGGTTAGGATTAATTATAAGATAGTCCTTGTGACTATCTCTGTGAGCTTGGCAAAAATGGTCAGTAAAGAAGCTTTGTTATCCTTAATTTGCCCAGCAAAGATACTACTTTTCTTCCCACGTTTAGTTTCAACATCAGGTGCTGCTTTTATTTTTTCCCCTGTGGATATAAACTCTATTTTACCACAGGACATGAGGCTTTTATTTGCTTACTCAAACTATTCATGTATGAGCACCTCCACCACTAGTTTCTGTAATGATGGAACAAACTGACCCATCTGTTAGTGAGAGAATGAAGTGTCTGCTATTCTTTCCTTTCATTTCTCTTTTTCCTGAAGTACTTTGCCCCCTTCATTCACAGCTGTCTATTGCAGACCTTTCTGGGCTTTTTGGTTTTGCGTGTTCACTTTGTTTTCTTCCTATCCCTGGTGGCTATCTTAGTTTACAGAGCAGTTTGTTCCTTAGTCATTGTTTTGTCTCCTTTGAGGAAATTGCCAGCGTTTTCATTAGCTTGTAATACTAATGCCTGTGGCCTCCTTAGGTATCTGCCTGGTTAGAAGGGATTTTTTAATTTGTGGTAATGTAAATATGCTTTACTTGCAGCCTATAAATTGCTTGTATCAGATAAGGCAGGCAACCACCTGACCTTTCTGTGGCAAGCAGAAGCTTTAATTTTGCTTATACCGTGTAATGTAACAGAGGGGGTAAATTAGAGTGATTTTTGCTCTGTTAAGCTTCATGCATCTGTTTTATTGCTTCAGGTGAGCATGAAATACATTTTCAAGGTGAGGGCTAGAGGTTATTCTGAGGGCACGCACAGTCAGGATTGAGAGGTGTCTGTGTGGAGATGCCGTGTGGCTGATTAAAAAGCTGATCCTCCTTGTCTAAACGTTAATTCCTGCTGCAAGTAACTGAGTTGGAATTGAATAAGCATCTCCTTTTAGCCCCTAGACAAGATGCAGAGCCAGGTGGACCTCCAGCCTGACCCAGTACAGACATTTCTTTGACTGTTGTGCTGAGAACTCATCACTAACTTGCTGAGGCCCCTCCAAATCTGCCAGTTCTGGCCCAGCTTAGACTGTTCTGTTTCTCATCTGCAGGATGAATCTACAGGAGAGATCACCTTCTATATGAAGGGGGCAGATGTGGTGATGGCTGGAATTGTGCAGTACAACGACTGGCTGGAAGAGGAGGTACGGGGCTGTCCCTCCTGTGCTCGGGGGGTTCCTCGTGTGGGGGCTTTTCTCTTTCCAGAAAAACACCTGGCAAAACTTGCTAAAATACCTGTAAGCCAGAAGGTCACTGATCTTGGCAATTCATTGGATTAACCTTCAGCCAAATATATATGTAGTATATATTTGACAAGGAAGTCAAGTGGCAAGTTCAGCATATTTAGCGCAGAATAAGTCCTGTAAATAAAATGGGTTTAGCTCAAAAACTGATTGACACTCACTGAATTTGTCTTGGGCTTGATTCTGTGTTTGGATCTATTTTAGACTGAAAGGTCTAATTTCAAAACTACATTTGGCATCTTGGTACTGAGACATGTTTGTCGGGTTAGTAGTAATGGTAGCACAGAGTTCATAGAATCACAGAATGGTTTGAGTTGGAAGAGACCTTAAAGCCCACGTCATTCCAACCCCCTGCCATGGGCAGGGACACCTTCCACTAGACCAGGTTGCTCCAAACCCCATCCAAACTGGCCTTGAGCACTTCCAGGGATGGGGCATCCTAACGGTAGCTTCAATTGCTGATTTTCTGGTGTTCACAGAAATAATAAGAACTTAGTCTTATTTTAAAAGAGTTGATGGCCAAAAATGTGAAGTCTGCAAATCACAGGCTTTTGTCCTTTTACTTAAGAGACAGAGACAATTAAATCAATGGGATTGTTTTTGCCACCCTGGTATAGCAGAGAGGACATTTTTCTTTCTGATCACTGGCATAGGTTACAAACCATTGCAGATCTCCTTTTTTTTCTCGGGTT
Organism: Chiroxiphia lanceolata; assembly: GCF_009829145.1. Taxonomy (NCBI): domain Eukaryota; kingdom Metazoa; phylum Chordata; class Aves; order Passeriformes; family Pipridae; genus Chiroxiphia; species Chiroxiphia lanceolata. Next base: position 5,490,011 of record NC_045653.1, on the reverse strand, counting down.
TATCATGCACTTTATCAGATATTATAGACTCACTCGAGTTGCTCAAATGGGATGGTTATTTTCTTAACCTGCTATCTTACATTGGCATCTCCACATTGCTGTGCATAAATCATCTTACTGGAGGTGGAGTTTCTGGTTTACAATGTGATCCTTCTTTCCAGTGTGGTAACATGGCTCGGGAAGGCCTGAGGGTTCTTGTCGTAGCCAAGAAGTCTCTGACAGAAGAGCAGTATCAGGACTTTGAAGTAAGTTTTTATTTGTTTTTTTTTTCCCTGTGTTTTTAAACAATCACTGAAGTGATTCTCACAGAGCTCTCATGATAGTGCTGCCTCTCATCTCCCTCCTACTTCTGCTACAATTGTCATTCGTCAATGTCTTGATGTTCTTTTAATCAAAGTTGCTTTTTAAGTGATATGTATAAAACTTGGATCCCAGCCAGGACCCTCCAAAGCAGTTCCTGAATCCTGCCTTCTAATCTCTTGTGGTTATAAATTCTGCAATCATTAATAATTTGTTAGACAAGTAGTGTTTGTGTTGGGAAATGTGTTGGCTTTTAATTTCCATTTTTGTATTCTGACATCCAGGGGAACTACAAACAGCCTGAATATAACCCATTCAGGCTTCATGGAAACACAGGCTTCATGCATGGGGTTTGCTAGATGGGTCTCTACACGCAGCACTTGACCTGCTTACTCCAGGCAGGAGAATGTAAAGGAGAACTGTTTATTTAAATGCAGAGATGTGATAGTGGAAATGCTTAGGATTCTCAGTTGCCATCATTTGTAGATGTGTTAGTTGCAGAACCTTGGTTAGACCTGTGGTGTGAGGGAGTTGCTTCCAGGATTTCTGCAGGTGCCACTCCAGCAGCTGCTGTGCCTTTGTGTGCTCAAGGCCACGTTGTGCACCTGAAAGAACACGGGGACAAAATGGTAACAATACCCTGAAGTACTTCCCACCTTATGCTGTAACATACACCTCGTGTTCACCAGCCCTCACAGGTGGCATCTCTGCATCATAGAATGACCTGGGTTGGAAGAGACCTTAAAGACCATCTCATTCCAACACCCTGCCATGGGCAGGGACACCTCTCCCTAGACCAGGTTGAATGCCTGTTATCAGAGGGAGGTTCAGTGGTTGACCCTCATGCTGGTTAGCCCAGTTTGCCACAAAAGCAGAGGGTGACTGTGGCTGTGCCTGCTCTGCCCTCAGGCCCGGTACATCCAGGCGAAGCTGAGTGTGCACGACCGATCCCTGAAGGTGGCCACGGTCATCGAGAGCCTGGAGATGGAGATGGAGCTGCTGTGTCTCACCGGGGTGGAGGATCAGCTGCAGGCCGATGTCAGACCCACGCTGGAGACGCTGAGAAATGCTGGCATTAAGGTCTGCCTAACCCAGTGTTCCTGCTAACAGGAATGCTTAGACCCTCTGGAGGGCATGGCACTGTCCTACAGACGGTAAATAAAGGGAGTCTGGGGGCCCTGTCAAGGTAAACACTTCACCAGATGCCCTTTGTGGTGGGGCTGGGTGATACGTTTTAAACATCACTTTGGGAACAGAACATGCTGGAAGTAGTAAATGTTGCCTGAACACACGAAAGCATGCCACCTCTTGTGCTTTTCTTCCCCTAACATGCTCTGGCTCCTCCTGCACAGACAGGAAATGTCTGCAGGAGGGTGGGGAACTACGGGAGACTTTTGGGCAATTCCTTCTTTCAGGTAGTTGCATGAAACAAGGCAGGTTTGGATGTGTTTGGTCTGTGGTGCTGGGGTTGGAGCTGGGAATATCCACATTTTCAGTAGCCACTAGAGGGGAGTCTGAGCCAAGAGAATCAAGGATTGGATTTTTTTTTCCCAGCTTTCTGAGCTCTGGCATCTCAGACACCTAGAGCCTGAGCTATGCTCAGTGGTGAGGGAGCTGCTGTGCTGCCTACCTAGTTTCTCTCTCTGAAAACTTATCAGTCAGATCCCAGACTACAAGAGGGGAAAAAAGGATTAAACATTCAGATTTGGGCAAGAAAAGTAGGTTCTGGTTGGGGTTTCTCTGCTTTAAGTAGCAGAGTGAGCAAAAGCCTCGAGCCATGCTGTGAATCGAAAGCAGGGCTGTGTGTTTGGGATTTAAGTAGCAAGTGGAGTTCAAGGCTTGGGACAGACTTACAAAAGTACTTTCTGTTTGGAACCATCCCTGTAAACAGCAGGGACTTCAGCAGAGAAGTGAGACCAGAGGAATCGGACAGAATTCCTTAGTGACGTTGTGGGTTTATCCCCCCACAGTGTAGCCCCGGACTGTCATTCCAAAGTGTTTTCCTTTCCTCACTGTGGCTGTTGGGGTGTGGAACATGTGTCATCACACCGTGAGCACAGCTCTGCTGAGCACTCCTTGCACTGGAATGTTCATCAGGGCCTTGCACGCGAGAAATAAATCAAGAGTGAGGGGGGTCTTGCAATCCATGACAGGGACCATCTTGTTAAGATCAGATCTCTTTCCAGCCTCAAATTATAATAAGCAAGTCTTTGTGTGTTTTTTATTTTGGTTTTTTTTTTCCTTGAAGTTTTTTTTCTCATTAAATATTATTGAGCAGTGTCTTGAAAGATTAAAAACTAGTTGAAAAAAAGCAAAACAAACTGATACATTTACACTGTTGAAGGAATTCCCAGCCAGATTATAACATGGTATTGCTGCTGACATTGCATTCTAATTCCCCCCCCCTTCACCAGCACAAAATAAAAGGAGCAGTGTATATTTAAAAAAAAAAAAAAACAAAACCTAAAAAAACCCCAAACCTCAAGTAACTTAGTGTGTTCCAGCCATACACATCAGCAGTGAGCTAATCCCAGTTGCATCATCCACATTTCAGGCAGGGCCAGGAGGGATCTTTCTGCAGCAGGGCCCGCTCGAGAAATGGCTGGGGAGGGACACGTTAACACACACACATACACATTTTTTTAGCTTGTATTTTGTGGGTTTATCAGCAGAATCTTGAAATATTGCAGGTGGGAAAAATGTTATACATAGTTTGTAACTTCCTCTGCGGTTCAGCCTCTTTAAAAGCTTTGCTTTCTTTCATGTGTGAGAATTTTCTTGTGTGTTTTAAGACAAGGGTTTTTTAGGAGAATAATTTGTATGTGTATTTTAACAGTCCTCTCATATACCTGAACTGGCAAGTGGTACTTGTAGATGTCCTGCAGACGTGGTTGTTCAGTTTGTATCTAATGCATTAAATATTTGGGTTTTAGGTGTGGATGCTGACAGGGGATAAGTTAGAGACAGCCACGTGTACAGCCAAGAACGCACATTTGGTGACACGGACACAGGACATCCATATATTCAGACTAGTGAGTAACACCCATGTACCCCTCTCACAAGACTTGTTTGGGGCCTGAATTCAGGACAGGAGGAATGCTGAGATCACAACTGTTTTCCAGCAGGATGTTTTTATTCTTTTGACCTGGCTTTCTATCCTCTGAGTTTTTGTTTCTCTGACGGTGTGCTTTGACTCCCTTGGTGTGCTGCCTGTCCTGTCCGTGTTGCTTTTGCTCCCTCCGAGACTTTTTGGTTTTCTTCGCCCCAATGAGGCAAACCCTCCCCAGTTCCCATCCTTTTCCCCAGGTGACCAACCGTGGGGAAGCCCACCTGGAGCTGAACGCCTTCCGCAGGAAACACGACTGCGCCCTCGTGATCTCGGGGGACTCCCTGGAGGTAGGCTCCGAACCGGGAACAGCCCCAGAGCTCTGTGGCTGGAGGAAACCTTCCTGCACAGCCATCAATGATGCCTCTGGTCTCTAAATTAGGTGTGTCTGAAGTACTACGAGTACGAGTTCATGGAGCTGGCCTGCCAGTGCCCCGCCGTCGTGTGCTGCCGCTGCGCCCCGACACAGAAGGCCCAGATCGTGCGGCTGCTCCAGGAGAGGACTGGAAAACTCACCTGTGCAGTAGGTAAGGGACTGGTTAGGGAGCACTGGCCGTGTAGGATGGTGTCTGCTATCTCTTGGTGCGGCCTCACCTTGAATATTGTGGCAGTTTTGGGCACCACAATATAAGGAAGATATGAAGCCATTAGAGAGCGTCCAGAGGAGCACAACGAAGATGGGAAGGGCCTTGAGGCCTTGTAAGGAGCGGCTGAGGGCACTTGGTGTGTTCAGCTGGAGAAGAGGAGACTGAGGGGAGACCTCATTGCAGTTCCAGCTTCCTCGGGAGGGGAAGTGAAGGGGCAGGCACTGAGCTCTGCTCTGTGGGGACCAGGGACAGGACCCCAGGGAATGGCCTGGAGTTGTCAGGGGAGATTTAGGGTGGATATTAGAAAAAGGATCTTCCCCCAGAGGGTGGTTGGGCACTGAACAGGCTCCCCAGGGCAGTGGGCACAGCACCAGAACTCAAGGAGCATTTGGATGATCCCCTCAGGCACGGGGTGTGACTCTTGGGGATGGTCCTGTGCAGGGCTGAGGGACCATGAAGGGACTGGACTCAGTGATCATTATGGGTCACTTCCAAGTCAGCATATTCTGTGATTCTTTTGAGTGAACAGTCCCATGTCATCTCATATCACCTGGAAGTGCTGGTTTAGGGAGCAGTGTTTTTGTGGGATGATTGCGAAGATGAAGTTTTTTCATATGGAAACTTCAATGACTGACTACTCATGAATATTTCTTGTGGTATCTTTGTAAAACAGAGCTTGAACTTGACCACGTAAAGTGCCACTGTTAATCTGTGAGCTTTATTTCAGCACTGTAGGTATAATGGTATACCTACAAGTTAAATTAATTGATCAGTGACCTGTGAGTCTGTTAAAACAATTAAGAACTGAAATTCCTGACTTTTATTTAAAATCCTACTTTTGTGGATAGGGTTCAATGTTTCTTGTAATAATATGGTCTGGTGCAGATGCCTTTGGTAGGATTGCAAGTTGCCCTTGTTGCTTAACTCCCAATGTTGCTTGTGCTCTGTCCTGCAGGTGATGGAGGGAATGATGTTAGCATGATTCAGGAGGCTGACTGTGGGGTTGGAGTTGAAGGAAAGGTGAGATTACCTCATGTTTAATAAGAATTCCTATGGCTGGTTTGCAAGTAACTCTTAAATGAATCCTCAGAAATCTGTACAAGAAAGTGCACAAGCTCCCACAAGAATAATCATCAGAACAATAGCCTTACCATGAAAAATAATTTGGCTGTAAAGGAGACTACTGTTCAAGGGAGTTCAAATTCATTATTTGGTTCTTGGCAGAATCTCTGCATTTGGGCCATCATGGTTAGTTTTTGGGGTTTTAATCATGCATAGATACTCCAAATGCTGTAGTTATAATTACACTGATAGCATATACCCTACACATACAATTAGAACCTGTTTAGGATACAAACTCTGGGTTAGAACTCTGGCTCCTGCATGTGGAGCTGCCTGGAGCGACGGGACAGGATTTGGCGGCAGTGACAGACTCTGCAGTGAGCCAAAACATTCACACTGAGTGAACTTTTGAGACTGCAAATTTGTGTTCAGAACTAACTCGATATCAGTGTCACGTTAACATACATGTTGTGAGTCATAATCCAGAGGGTTGTTTAAAATTGGAGGCCAAGGTTCAAATGGGAATTCTCATAGTTTTGCTTTTCGCTTAAAAACCACGGTGGAAGGCAGAAGTGCTGAGGTAATACTCTCCCTCACCTAATGTATTGCAAATATTCTTGGAAATTCTGTCAATAACCAAATAATAATACAGTGTTGCTGTGTTTCCAGTAATGAAATGATCTCACTGTGCTTTTACTTGCTGTTGTTCACAGGAAGGAAAGCAGGCATCACTCGCAGCCGATTTCTCTATCACTCAGTTTAAACATCTGGGTCGTTTGCTGATGGTGCACGGAAGGAACAGCTACAAGAGGTCTGCAGCCCTCAGTCAGTTTGTGATCCACAGGAGCCTGTGCATCAGCACAATGCAGGTGAATGGACTGCCATGAGGGTTTTTCCAAAGAAGGGATGAAAAAAGCCAAATGCTAAAGTAAAGGTCCGGTGTGTTTCGTTTTGGATGGACCTATTTGTCCTGAAAATTTTCTATGGGTTGGAACTTAGGTTGTAACTTTGGTATGAAAACATGGTATCAGTAACTTCTCCAAAACTGGACAAACAATATTCTACCTTAGAAAACAGTGGTGTGTGCAGTGTGTCATCACTGTTGTTTGGTAGTGCTTGGAAATGCTCAAAATCAGAAGCAGGGAAATGCTCTCAAGGCTTCTGCTGAGTAAGTGCATTTGTTTTCCAGGTGTGTTTTAACTTTGGTCTCTCACTGTTTGAAGGCCTTAGTTTTGATTTGGAATTCACACCTGTGCAGAGCCTCACTGCAACAAAAATGCAATTGTCAGTTGGCAGGGAGAGTTGAAAGAGATTTTAAAGAGTTTATGAGCCAAATTCTGTTCTTAGCTGTGGTGACTTGAGTGGAAGTTACAGTTAAGGACAGAGGATACTCTTTGGAAGGTGCTATTTCCACACCACAGTGCACTGATACATTCCTTAAAAATTATAAGTATTTTTTTGAGTGAATTACTTGATATGTTGGAGAAAGCTGGTTCTGCCCTCTTTGCTTTTTAGGGTAAATACCTTGGAGAGGGATGCACAGAGACAGAAAGTTCAAACCCAGAGGACAGTCTAGCTAAAAAAAACAGAACAGAAAACAAACCTGTAACTTCTGCCAAAAAGAAAAATAAAAATCTTGAACTCTTTGGAGTTTTGTATTAATAAGTGTTCACCCTTTTTTACATTGGGAAAGTATCATCCAGGCATAAATAAGGATGCACCTGTCCTTCACAGCATCTGGATGGCTTTGATTGAACTAGTGGACTTTGGAGGAAACTCTTTATGTTCTTTTCTGTGGAATTACATTACAAAAAGGTTTCTAGAACAGCTCTCCAGTGTTTGCTGTTAAATATAACTTCCATCCAAGATTTGCCTAGGAATAGAAAGGGTTGACATTACATTAGTCTGTCTTCCTTTCAGGAATATGGAGAACCCACTGCAAGTATGTTCCAGTTTGAACAGAGTGTATTTTTAAGCTGTTACTTTTACTGAAATATCGTAGTACTTAAAAATCTCATTTCTTTTCTAGGCTGTTTTCTCATCAGTATTTTACTTTGCTTCAGTTCCTCTCTACCAAGGCTTCCTCATCATTGGGTAAGAGTTCACTTTTCTACTAATAGCGAGGAAACCTGTGCACGATGAGTAGATTTGGGCTAATTAACGTTGTCCCTCTTCACTCTGTGTTTCACTGCACCACTCCAGGAGATGGATGTGATCCTTGTCCCCTCTCTGCTCCCCTACTCTGAGCAAATGCAGTGCAGACATTTGTAGAAACCTTTCCAAAAGGTGTTTTGTCACATTTGGAACATGTGAAGCAACCCATTCTCCAGGATCTGTTCCCTGGATCCCAGTAAAATGCAGAGGGACAGTTGTGGTGTGGTGCCTGCACAGCAGTGAGAGCCAGGGTCCAGCTCCTGATAGTGTCAGAAAGAGGGACAACCCAACCTCTTCAGCAGGAGGAGACAGTTCCTGTCTAAAATATGGGGTTGCAGGTGTAATCCCAGTATGACTTTTTATACTTCTGAGTACTTAATAAAAAAAAAAAAAAGGCAAATTCATCATGTTTGGCTTCTGAGGCAAACAGAATCAAACCTGAGCAGAGCAGGTTTTGGGGTGGGGACAGGTCTGTCCTTGGCTCCATTAATAACCCAGTAACACCAGTTGCATCACTTGAAGCAATTACCTGTGTGTGAGTGTTCCTGATCAAAAGTCACTCAAAAAGCCAATCCTACAGCTTTGCCCTACATGCAAAACTCTGCTGTGTGTTCCCTTTGCAAGTTTTTATAATGTCTGTATTATTTGGCACCTAAAGACTGGCATTTTTGTTTGCTCATCTACCCCTGAGATAATTTACTTGTCTTCCACCTTCTTCCCAGGTACTCCACAATTTACACAATGTTTCCAGTGTTTTCTCTTGTCCTGGACAAGGATGTTAAATCTGAAGTAGCAATGTTGTACCCAGAGCTCTACAAAGATCTGCTTAAGGTGAGGGAGACTCTTGTTTGTCTCTTTTGGCTTAAGGCAAGGTCCCCATCTTGATTTGAAACTCTTTAAATGTATAAAGTCAAATATATTGTCAAGTGATCCAGAACTTTATCGGGCATTTTCAAGCAAAATTGTTTTAAAGGCAAATTTGAATTAATAGATAGAACCAGATTTCCTGGCAGATGCTTGCTGAATGCTACATGAAATGCAATTTATTAAAAACGGCTGGGGAAGTAGAGTTCCATTCTGTGGGAAATTCTAAGGATTTAATATTACAACTTTCTTCCAAAATAAAGGGAAAAGAGAAATTGTCAGGGATTTGGAGCTATCCTGAAGGCAGAAAAAGGAGTGAGGGGAAGGGATATGCTCATTTGATGGAGGGGGGGGTTCTATAGAGGTTCCTCCATAGAAATTTACCTTGAGGATGCTCTAAAGGCACCTAAAGCTTTGCTTGCTGTGCCATTTTTGTAGCTTTAGCATCAGTCATGTCCTTCTCCTTAGACAAAGAAAAGTTCATTTGATGTTTACCATAGAAATATCAGGCAGGTAAACCTTGTCTTAGGTTCCTTTTTATTTTTTATTCTTCCTCCCTGGAAAATGTTTTGAATAACTGGGGTACGCAGCCTGGGAACATCTTTCTTAATTGAAGGAAAGGGTGGACTGAGTCTTCAACATATCCTTTCCCTCAAGGATTTCTGTTAAACAGATACTCTCAGAAGCAAAGCCTGTTTTTCCAGCAGCCTCAATAAGTCTCCATCTGGTTTCACTTGTATGTTGTCTCTTATGTCATAAACCACTAATTCTTCAACCATCCTTAGGCCTGGTCTAAACATAGGGGTTTTTTGTACTGGTATAGCTGTGTTGGCTGGAGATGCTTTTTTTAAAACCTATCTGCCTTCAATATGATGGTGATTTGTGTGTGTCTAGAAAAATAATATCAATATATTCACATATATGTGTGTACACACATCTTATATTTCACAGCACAGTGACTAAACTCCTGAGACATCTTTGCACTGAATTAACTGTGTGTGCAGTGAGGATGAGGCTGTGCTGTGTGAGCAGTTGAGTTCCATAGTCCCAGGTCTCCTTCGTGCACCCGCAAAAATGAGAATAAAGAGACAGTAACTCAAGGCTGGTTGATTTGTTTTGTTTATTTTTTTTTTCCCCAAATCATCTTCAAATTCTGTTTTATTAATTTCTGAGTTGATCTGTAAGTGACTGTTCATAAAAGAAAACCCCAATGGAGCTTTGTCTTCTTTCCCCCCCCCCAGGGACGACCGTTGTCATACAAAACGTTTTTAATATGGGTCTTAATAAGCATCTATCAAGGTAAGAAATTAACTTTTGCTTGTACCTTGAGATGTTTTAACGTGTCTGAATATCCAATTTTTGGTATTGCAGAAAGTTAAGTAAGGCATGAAGTGAATTTCACAAATATCCTTGTGATAATGAATTTTTTCTTTTTGTCTCAGAAAGTGTCGGTAGCGTTATTAAAGGAAGAAATTATCTAAAATCTAATATTGACAGCAGTTTGTTAATCCTGTTCTAGACAGAGATGTAGAAGTTCAAACCATCATTGGAACCACCATCCTTTGTAATTTTGTGCAAGTTCCTTTCAGTGCTGTCATTGCTCCAGCAGTAAAGTAGAGCTTATGGCTCTCCCCTTCTTTTGAAAAATCTCGAATCTATGGATTTTGTCAAATCTAGAGATTTTGCAGGTTATTGCCAACATGCAAAATACAGCATCTGTAGCTTCTGATTTTACTCAAAACCTGTTTAATGGAAGTGGCAATAGTTCTGGTTGCTTGACAACCATCTCTACTGAAGGGTTAGAGCAGAGGTCACGTTCTTGATCATATCCCATACACTCTAGTTAGGCTGCTAAAGCAGTTAAGTAAATGCTTTAATTAAAGTACATTCATTTTCCAAAAGTGAATGTAGTAATGGGGATATATGTCTAAGAAGGTCTTTAATTTTGTCCTTTTTTTTGTGAAGTAACCTCAAACTTCAAATACTTTCTAAAAGTGTCAATCAGGGAATTGTGGAAAATATGTCAATAACATGGAGCTAAAAGCTAAAATGGCAATCAATATTTCTTGTTTTCCAAAACTCCTTTGTCAACAGGAGTCAGAACAATGGGTGAAAATAAGCAGATAATTGTTATGGATTTCATTGATATTGTCCTCCTCAGCAGGGAGTGAATCCAAAAATATAAAATCTCTGGCTTTATTTTCTGAAATCTATCCACAACAGGGATCATGGTCTCCTGGTGCTGAATAACACAGTGGCAAAGCCAAGGCATTGATAGAACACTCACAAGTGGTGGACAGCTAAAGCCAGAGGGTGATGCATGGAGGGAAAGATTCCTCCTTGAGCTAAGACCACTATCTGGTTACAGTGTTTGGTTAAAGTGACTTCACTTGTGAAGTGCTTGATAACCAGAAAACAGCAGGCCAAACAATTGAGCTGGTTGCTAGCAGAGATGAGCCTGACCAAGAACTTGAGCAGTCCTAAATTTTGGAAAGTTCACAGCTGGATTTGAACTTTGTGGCTCGAGCTCTAGTCACTTGCAGGTTTTCCCTTCCCCGTGTGATGGATGTTGGTGTGGATTACTCATGCTGCTAACATGACTTATTTGTGCAGGTGGCCATGCAGGGCTGTGAGTGTTCCAGAATGGGAGCACGAACAATGCCTCATTAACAGAGCTTTCATGTGTGCTCCTTTTGGGGGGGAAGTGTAAAGGGGAGAGATCTTGGTCCAACTAGTGCAAAGAGAGGCTCACTTGTATCCAGTGAGCTTTTCAGCACCTAGCTTACATCTTGGCACTGAGGCAATGCAGTAGGGTTTAGAAGAATTTGATATATTTTAGCTTCTGAGTAGTGACCAACTGATTTTCTGGGAGGATAGAGTTTCCTGATGTTAGAGATCTCCAGTTGCCAAAGCAGAGTGTATTAATTTCCTATCTACATATGTCTATGAGAGACTGACATAAAAGTTTTGGTACCTCTGCTGTAACTTTTCCCTGTCTTCTCATCAGTTCTTTCTCCTAAATAGTAACTGATTTGTTGTCATTACATTCATCAGGTTTCATGAAAAACACTCGCAAGATATGATTATGTTTCAGCGTTTCCAAGACCTAACAGTGGGGTTTAGAGCTTAGCCTGGTGTTTGACTCAAATCCTGAAACGTTCCCTTCCCTTGCAGGTAGCATCATCATGTATGGAGCACTGCTCCTCTTTGAATCCGAGTTTGTCCACATTGTTGCCATTTCCTTCACGTCCTTGATTCTCACCGAGTTACTGATGGTGGCCCTGACGATCCAGACGTGGCACTGGCTCATGATAGTGGCTGAGCTGCTCAGTCTCTCCTGCTACATAGCTTCCCTGGTCTTCTTACACGAGTTTATTGGTAAGTGTAACAGCTTCCCTCCAATCAGTTCATGGTCTGGGTAGGAACAGGACTGTGAAGAGCTGAATTGAGCAACAGGTTGTTGACGGAGCCAACAAATAGGTATAATGATGGTGGTACTACGATAAGTTCTGTGTGATTTGAAGGCACTTGGAAGACATTTTATGGTTCTTTCCATAGCAAAATGCTAGGGGGGGTAAAGGTGGTCAGCAGACTGCTGCCCAGCAACTCTCATCCATCCTTTGAGCTCCACCACATATCAGCTGTCTCATGTACCAGTGATCTTTATTTCCATTTGGGAACTGAAGTTGAGGTTACTGATTGAAGCCTCTGCTGTTGGATTGAAAGATTTAGTCTTTTAAACTGGGTGAAAAAGCTGCCTCCTAAAATATACCTTCTTTAATCTGTTCATTGGGGGCCTTCTCTTATGGGGTTTGGTTGTTGTTGATTTTTTGGTTGTCTGAAACAGAGCTAATCCTTTTCCCTGGCTAGAGGAAAAAAGGTGAGGAATTCCAGATTCTCCCAATAACTGTCTAGTTGCAAATATCAGACCCACAGGGCTTGTTCCAGTGTTCCTTCAGGAACCACAAGATGTCACTACTTCTTCCGTAAAGCTCTTTCCTAACTCTGAAGGCAGCCAGCATAACTTCCCAATGGGCTGGATTTGCCTCTCTTGGATTTGGTTATACCACCTCCATTTTGAACGAGTCTTTGACTATTTTTGCAGAGGTTCTGAGGTATTCTGAGTCAGGAGATGTGTTTGCTGGGCTACCAGCCAAGTAGCAGAGGGCAGCTCCCAGACAAGGAGTCCTTAGCACTGCCAGGAGATGGATGGGCCTATTTCAGGTGGGGTATGTGAGGGCACTTACCCGTGAGGAGTCACATCCCTTTCAGCCCTTTGCACCCTCTGCACTTCATGTTTCTGCATCTTTTGTGGAAAACAAGGGCAGGTGAGTGAGGAACCAGGCATCGTATGAGCTTTGAACTTGAGTGTGGAGGTGAGGCACTTTTGAGAAAAATCAGAATGGCCTGGATTGGAAGGGATGTTAAAGATTATCTAGTTCCAACCCTCTGCCATAAGCAGAAATAAGTGTTGGTAGATCCTTTTCTGCACCTCTTCCCAGAATGAACTTCCCGTCTTGGCTGACTTTGTGCTCTTTTCCTTACACAGATGTTTACTTCATTGCGACTTTGTCATTCTTGTGGAAGGTCACCGTCATCACACTGGTGAGCTGCCTTCCCCTCTACGTCCTCAAGTACCTGAGGAGAAGGTTTTCTCCCCCAAGCTACTCGAAGCTTACATCCTAGGGCTGCTCTCCCTGCACACCAGAGACAGACATTGCCCATGGCTGAGAGACAAAACCCTGTAGTTGTTCCTATAACGAGTCCATCCGATATTTGCATCTGGATCGTGTGGTAATCTCTGTTACCTGCTGCTTTATTGAAAAAGACTCCACAGCTGCCGTGAACAGAAACCTGACAATAAAAGGGAGTGTTCTGAGAGTGGAGGCACTTGTTAGTTCATCCAGTTCATGTCACTTTTGTTCCACTTAACTGGGGTCAAATGCATGTAACTGAGATGGCGATGGGTTTCTCTTGCATGGTTAAAAGTCTGTGAAAGCTGCTAACTGACCTTGGGATTTACATTTGACGATTTTCAAGTGACTTTTTTAAAGTCTCTGTGCTGTTCTTTGCATTGTGTTATGTTGTTTTATATTGTTTGTCTTCTTGATTTAAGTAGTTACATTCTTTTTACATCTTGGAAATCCCTTAATGTAGGTGATGCACTGTACTGCTGACAGCTGATCCCTGATTTATGGCATGCTGTTTCCAGAACGGGGCTCCAGCATGTCGGATCTACACACACATGAGAATCTGAGCCTGGTTGAGATTTTCCTTCAGTTGAAATGTGGTCACCCCAGTGATTTTGGAGGTATCCAGCCATTGATAAATGATAGTCCAAGATGAGGAAACTCAGTTTTGTTTAGCTTTTGTGCTTCCTGTTAAAAGGAGCTGGTGACATAATAGCTTTACTCTGTATTTATTTGTGTAGGGGAAAATTATCTAAACTAAAGCAAATCCTCTTTGGAACAGAAATTTGCAGTTGATCATACTTGAAATGTGTCGACAACGTGAGAAGAGACTCGTACTGTTCTGCAGACAATGTGGCAGACGTGTCTTGAATCCTTGGAGACTGAAAGGAGAGGTCACAGAGCTGCTACTCCTCACAGCTACACGAAATCTGTTTCCTGTTAGGATGAAACTCTGAGGATGAGCTGCAAATAAGCTGAGCCACTCCTAGGTGGGTGTTGTTAATGACATACTCCCTGCAGAGAGGCAGTTTTTGGAACCTTGCACTTGGTTTGCTCTGAAAACCAAACTTGAATCACAGGAGTGGGTTTATACAAAGGTGTTGGGCTCGTGTGCAGAGCAAATTCACGTATTTTTAATTTTCAGACACTGAACTCAATGAGTTCTGGTGTTATGATTAACTTTGGCCCACATTATAATATCATGAGGAGAGCAACACATGCTTGGGCTTCTCAGGAGAAGGACGGACAGTTACAAGAACCTTTTAGGGTTGTGTTTATGCATCAAACATGGATGAGCTTTTAGTTGCAGCCATCCTCATCTAAAGGCTGTTTAGTCTGGGCTAAATTAGTTGCTTGCTGTCTTGTTCCCACATCACAAAAACCATGGTTGGAGCTGGCACTGCTTGGTGCCGTTGGGAGTCGGTTGCACAGGAGAGGCAGAGCCCAGAGCTGAGCTCCCTTCTCCAATCTCAAGGCACAGCCCAGAGGTCTCACTTCTCCAGTCACAAGGAAACCCTTCCAGGTCAGGGCCACTGTGTTGCTGTGAGGTGCAGAAGCTCCCTGGTCATCTCTGTGCCATGTTGAACCTCTTTAAAGGGCTGCCAGCTTCTGCTGCCATTGCTACAGGCATTCACTGTCTCAAGCTGCACAGTGCTGCATTAAAAGGTCTGATGTGAAAATTGGTGGAAAATGGGAATGTTGTTCTAAAAGAGTCTGTGTTGGCCCATAGTGGTGTGTCTCGAATTTTCAGATCTAAGATAGCTGTGGCTTGTGTGGTTGATGTGTGGCAGTTGCTCCAGGGAATGTTTTGCACAACCTGACCTGCCTTCCTTGCTCTTAGCTCCTGTGAATAAATATCAAAGGGCAGGGGAAGCAAGTTCCAGAAGTTTTAGAAAAAATTGGATGTGTTTCATAATGCACGTGGCTTGGGGTGAGAGGAATGTGCAAGTCTGTATGAGCTTGTTGTTTCATGTGGGGGAAACCCTCTTGATTTAGAAAAATAGGTTTCAAAATCCTTCAGGAATAGGGACAGAGAACACTTTTTAACACACTGATTTTTCTTGTGTGCCAGTCTTCCAGTTAGGCTCTGGACTGAAGTCCTTATAGATAGCAACTTCAGAAACACCCTGCTGGCTAAGAAAAGCTAATTCTTGGTATTCACCTTTTCATAATATTTTGAAAATTTGTCTTTTTCCCTTCTCCTCTAATATCTTTATCTTAAAAGTAGTAATAATATACATTTCTACTTATTTGATTCCCAAGTTCATGTTGGGAAAAGCCCTAGAAGTCCAGCATTCCCGGTGATTTGTGTTGTGGAGGAAAAGCAGTGCCTGAACAGCCCATCTAGGGGGAGTTGGGCCTTAACAGCCTTTTGTGAATTATCCCACTTTGCCAAAAAGATCCTTAACGTTGTCTTTATTGTGACTTGCTACAGCTCCTGGGTAATGTCGGCCCTGCCGCTGTTCTGGAGTCCCCAGGCAGCATTTCAGAGAATCACAAAATCACAGAATGGTTTGGGTTGGGAGGGACCTTAAAGCTCATCCAGTCCCACCCCTTGCCATGGGCAGGGACATCTTCCACTAGCCCAGGTTGCTCCAAGCCCCGTCCGGCCTGGCCTTGGACACGTCCAGGGATGGGGCAGCCACAGCTTCTCTGGGCAACCTGTGCCAGGGCCTCCCCACCCTCACAGGGAAAAATTTCTTCCTAACATTCAGTCTAATTTAAGTAGGTTTAAGTACAAGAACCAAGGATTTCTTTTGGCCTGATGTGTGACTGAGCAGTCCAGTCCCTGTGGCTGTTGGTGAACACCCTCAGCACCCGTCGGTGTCGAGCCCTGTCCCTTCTCACGTGTGTTAGTGGTCAAACATCCTGCAGCAACAACAGTGCCATGCTACTGTGTGTAAATATTTGAGATGTGTATATGGTAGAATTCACTGTTTCCTGAAGTCAATACAGTTTACACTGAGTGGACCATATTTGCAAACTATTAGCTCACACCAAGAAAGGGAGTGAATTGTGATTTCACTTATATTTATTGAATCATAACTTTAATAACACACATTTGGTGGAATTGATAATGATCCATAGCTGTGTTTTGGGGTGCAGATTATGTTCCTTTGCAGCTCGTGTTTTTGCACAAGGTTGTAAATCCAGGAAGTAATTGCTGTCTGGATACACACTGAATTTTTAAAAGCAATCAGAAAACTAAAACTGCCATCTAAGAAACAGCAGGAAAGAGGAATGCTTCTATTTTTCAAGTTTAGCACTTTATGTTTGCAATCTATTTCTCTTAAGTTATTTAAAAATGTTTTTAAAAGCAAAGTTTAATACGTATGTTCATATTTACTGTACATTGGAATAAATGGATCCTCTTCTGGAAATTGAATCTTTTCCTCTAGTAGGCTCATAATTTGTACTTTTTGAGAGTGAAGCATTGTTTTCTTCTGTATAGTATCTGGTTTGTAGCCTTAGTGTTCTTACTATTCCTTTATTTGTCTGGTTTATGTAGCAGTTCATATCTAACTGTTGTGCTTTGGGACTGTGCTCCAGGTGACGCTGTAGGGTTGGGTGTGTGTTCCCCACTGTGTGCTCCTGCTTCCCATGGCTCCAGGTGATGCTGTGGGGTTGGGTGTGTGTCCCACCTTGTGCTCCTGCTTCCCTGCTGTAGGGAAGCCAGTGGTCTGTGCTGAGCTGCTGTGGTGGTAAATTAATGTGTAGGTTTTCTGACACAAACTGTTTTCTTCTTGCCTTTCTGCAGTAATTCCACATGTCACAACCCTCTTCATCCCCTTTTTTCCCCCTTTATCTCTGCATTTGTTTCCTCCATAGAGCTGGTCCTGTTCATCTGTGCAAACATTCATTTCACTCAGCTCAAGGCACAATGGAAACACAACGTTCTTTATTCAGCAGCAGCAGCTTAAATCTGTGCAGGGTCTTATCAGAAGTGGGCTGAGGAGCGATGAGTGACATCCCTGGTGTCCCTTTGGGGTTGAGAACTGTGTGCTGAGGGCTGTAGCTGTGGCTGGGCCAAACTGAGCAGCACCAAAGGTGTTTCTCTGTCGTCTCCTGAGCTCTCACAGTGAAACGCCGGGACAGCCTCCCTCGTCCTCTGTAGTTGCTGGGGGGAGTTTTGCTGTAGTTGAGCTGGGTTTGTCAGGGAGCCCCAGAGAGCCAGGTGTGTGAATCCCTGAAGCTGCTCTTTTGGCTTTAGCTGTTGAAGAAAGCTGCTGCAGCCTCTGATGCATCATAAATCCCTGGTTTGCAAAGTAGTGCCCTGAACCAAGGATGGGGGCTCACCATCCCAAGGTCTGTGCTGGGAACTGTTCCCATGGGATTGGGTTCATTTCCACAATTGCTGGGGCCAGTCCAGTGCCCACTTCAGCATGAGCTGGATGGGCTCTTTTATTTATTATTAGTTATTTATAAGTATTATACTTATTAATATACTTATTTCATAAGTATTAAACTATGATTTGCATGAGATCCTGGGTTTCACAGCTTTGCCAATATGGTCCATTTATACTGCCTACGACAACTTGTGTACTTATATGCCTTTGAGAACATTTTTAATTGTTAAAATTGTTTAAAAAAATCAATGTTAAGTTAATTTAATTTTTAATGGGGAAATGGATTCTGGTGTCAAAATGGTATTTACTGTGATGCCGATGTTTTGTACCTGTCATCTAGTTAAACAACGTGTAAATACTCTTGAGTCAAGAGAAATATGAATGCCAATTATTTATTGTTCTGTGGAGTTATATGTTGCAGATGTGTAAGAACTTAAAAGGGAATGTTGTAAAACAAGGTGGAAAAATAAATTTTATGCAACTTCTTTACTTCATCCATGTATGATGCACCTGGTTAGCCGTGGCATGATCAGTCCCAGATGTGTGCAGATGGAATTGTCAGGATGTAGGGCAAGTTGCATTGTGGCCCTTTAATTTGTTTGTGTGGGAAATGCATATCCAAGGCACGATCGGTGTTTTGTGCTGATCAGTGTAGAGCTGCTTCCTTAAATTCAGATTTCTAAGAGTCTTAAGAGGGTCGTTCCTGCTGGTACCCACTGCTGTGAGTTAGGAGAAAGTCTTTCATTTGAAACACAGATATTTGCAGCTCTTGGAACAGCAATGATGCAATAGGAACAGCTATTTTTGGAATGTTCTCATCACTTGAACATTTGATTAAGTGACTGGCTCGACACAAGAGCAGTCCCAGGGCCAGGGCTGGCTGCCCCAACACGGGGTCAGAAAGGGGGGAGAGGCAGGAGTTTAACATGGAATATTGTCCACTGGGGAGTGTCCATAATGTTGATTACGAACACAGTACAACAGTTTTCTACCAAAAATGTGATAGAGCCATAAACACTTAAAAAACAAGAAAATTAAAAATGGAATTGGGTAAAGTAAATCTCTGACTTGGGAGACTATTTAATGAAAGCAGTGATAAACTCTCCCTCAGATCATTAAACATCTATAAAAGTGTTTATTTTAGATTCCATTGGACACAGATGCCCTTTTTCATGATTAACTTTTTTTTTGTATAAAATAGTTAATGCAAATATTAAATAAACAATTTTTGTGATGTTTGCACACATCAAATGAATGGTGTAGACTCCAGAAATTACAGGAACAGACTTTGCTCCCAAGTGTTACCAATTTCCCACTCTAAATGGGTTACATAAGCCCTAGTTAGTGGTTCTTTTAATTTATGGACGGTTTCTTTTTAATGGTGAAATGTGTAATTAAAAAAAGCTAGAAATAGTTTTTCTAAACTCACTCTGGAAGGGGAAGGAGAATTTCAGCAATTTTTTTTTTTTCACCCAAACATTGCATAATAGTAGAAATGTCAAAGATTTCCATGGGGTTTCATTTCATTCTTCATGTGGCTGTGGTCATACAAGAAGTTTGAACGCTGCAGGGGTTGGCAGATTTTTGGAAGAGCACGCATCCTGGGATAAGTTTTCAGCCTAGGCTTTACCAGAGGATGCCAGTGCTCTTGTTTTAAAAATTGTGGTTGTATTCTACACAAGTGTCTTTTTTTTTTTCTCCCCTTTTTTCTCCTGAAAAAAAAGAAGAAGGAATAGGTGCTGGCTGTAATTGGGTGTCTGACTCTGGCCCTGTGCCTGATGTGTTGTATGGAGCTGTACAGAGGTTTTCCTGCACCATAAACTATTTGGAGAGAAGAAAACTTGGTCGACCTGCTCTGTCTTCACCTCCTGATGGCCCAAGTCATGGCAGCTGCAAACCTACACTGCCCCTTCTCCCCTGCATTCCTGTGGTGTTAAATATTGTTGTGATAAACGTTCACTAGAGAAAGGGAACTGCTCCTGTTCCCTTTTCACAGGTAGGAGATGGGGGCAGAGAGAACCTGTGGTCTGGGCTGTCCATGGCAGAGCATGGAATGCAGAACTAGATTCACGTTTTCATGATTAGACTTTCTCTGCACCCTAAGTATTGGAGTCAATCGTGTAGGAAAGTTACTTATTGCACAGAGTATTCAGATGTCTGGTTTTAAATTAAGAATGTGATTGCAGGTTTCAAAAAACCCTGTCCTTATGATTTGGAGTATTGATAAACCCCAATGCAAGAAATTCACTGGATCCTTCCACCTGGATCTGCAGATCCACACTCCATCTGTGCTAAATGTTCTTCAACTGCCTGTGGGAGTGGAGAGTTTGAGTGTGAGCAGCACTTGGCTGCAGAAAAGGCACCACTGCAACTGCACAGGTAATCCAGGGAAAAACTTTGAGTGTGGCACCAGTTCCCAGCAGCACTGAGTCCTGGTCCAGCACCTGCTTAAGACCAGTTTCAAAGCTGGTGCTGTGGCTCCCTTAGGGCGTGAGCTGCATTTTCTGGCCTTAAAGCTCTCTGGGTTCTGTGGGGCTCTGTAGGTTACTTGGTGGATCTCTGAATTTTAGCAGCTTGTAATTAAAGTTATAGATGATCAGCATCTTGCAGATCTGGTCTTCAGAAGAATGTCCTCCCCTCTGCTGCTCTTCCTCCCTTCGTGGCCTAAGACCCAACTGTTATTGAGTGAGAGGGTTACAAAAAAGGGGCTTTAAAATCATTGCATTCCCACTTTAAAGCCTCCCGCTCTTGGCTTGCTGGAATTGTCCACGTAAGGAAGAATATTGTCTGCTGTTCAGATTCCCTCTCAGAAAGAAGTAGTAACAAGAACAATCTGTGCAAAAGAATTTAGCACATTAAAGATGGGGGTAATAGTCATTCTCATTTGTCCTTTTATGTGAAACAGATTTTATTTTAAATGTACACTCTGAGTAGCTTAACCATATCCAGAAACTTGTTTACCAGGGTAAAAGTAGAATTACCCACAGTATAAATTAAGAGCATGAGAAGAGGTGAGTCGATTGTACCGAGTGATTCTGCTTAGTCAGCTCAGCAGTACCCCCTGAGCACTCCTGGGTGGGCACTGGGGAGCAGGTATGTCCTGTGCTCGTGTTTTCAGCACATTTGCTCACGTGTTTCACATCTGCTCTGCAAAAGCTGTGCTGAGGCATTACATTTCTGTGCCGTGGGCACGGATCTGTCCTGGGCTGCATCTGCTGGGTTTAGGACGTGTCACATGTACAATGGCAGATTTCACCAACCTGTGGCTTGTCCAAAAGCGAAGCCACTTGCTATTGTTTAGGATTCTTATTTAAATTGAGAACAACCCACTTTTTGGTGACACTTTCACATAAAATGCCCTGTATTGATCTCACTGAAACACGTTCCCTACTCCACAGCAACAGTGTAACTGCCGTGGGAAGAAACAGCACTCGGAAATGCTGTGGGAAAGGCAAGGGATGGTGCCCACAGAGGCAGGATCCCTCTGCACCTCTGTAAATTTGAGACTAAGGTTGGGAATAAAAGGCCCATTTGTAAGGATCAGCATTCCCTCTGTCAGACAGTATCTGCCCTCCAGTGCAGTGGATTCCAGTGAATCACCAGCACAGGCAGAGCCATCCCTGTCACTGCACAGGAAGGTTCCCCATGTGAATTGTCTCTCTTGGGTGGGCCAGGGTGACAGTTTGGAACAGGGACCTTGAATGGGTTGTGCTTACCATGGTTTTATTGCCTTTGGCTTCAATCTTGTTCCAACAGTTAAAAGACAGGCCCCATTGAGGAGAGCTGGAAACTAATGCTGGCTCCTCTCCTTACCTCTATTTGTCTGTGTCTATGGTAAGTAAAATCCCTGGAAAAGAGAAAGCCTGGTTTAAAGCAGGATCTACACTATCATTGTCTGCTGTGAGCTTCTCCAAAGAAGCATTTATCAATTATTGTTTGCAGTGTGGCACAGGAACTCGGACCTTCTCTACCCTGATAGCTGGGCTGTAAAATGAAAAAAACCCCGCAGATTCTAAAAGACCAAGGTTAGATGTTATCAATCCCTCATCTATCTCACTTTCTCCAGGTATGTCTCTTTCAGTCTTTGGTATCCATTTGTTTATTTGTCAAGAGGCATTGCTGCCTCTTATCTGGATCCAGATAAATTAACCAAAGTGACTTTACATTTTAGGCTGAAACTAGTGCCAGAATTTCTCAGGTGACCGTCGGTAGACTAAAGTTTGATTTGAAGCTACCCAGTTTTGCCTCTAGGAAGTCTCAAGCCTCCTGCTGATCAGATTTTGATATCTGATCTTTCCTAGAAACAATCCAGAAAACAAATTATCTAAGTGAAATCTTTATTTTCAACACTAACCCCTAAGGAGAAAATCTTTCCCCAATCAGATGGAACATGTGTTGATATCTCAGTGGAAGACCATGGCTGCTGTAAATGAACAGGTCACACTCACCCATCCCCTCACACAACCATTGGTTGTTTTTCAAATCTGAGTTGAATTCTTGCAAGTCCTCATTACTGAAGTGTGGAACTAATTCTTACAGGTGCCGTGTTCACCATAAATTGCCTTCAGCAGAAAGAAACCTCTTGTATTTCACCTGTGAATGACAACCACTTCCTCCAGCAGCCGAGGTGTCTTTGTGATCTTTCACCGTCAGGATTCCGGGCCGGGCAGTGATTTACACGGCCCCCACTCTTCTCTCTTTCAGCTCCTGTTGCCATTCCAGCCCTGAAGAACATAATGCCACAAAGCCTTCACTAAAACCAGAGCCTGGAGGAAATATCAGGTGTTAACATCCAATAAAAAGCTGACACGCTTGAACGAGCCGGGATTGCAGGGTATGGCCCAAGCAAGGACTGACCTAATGCAGGGCTTTTATGGTGGTGGCAGGTAAGGACTAATTATAGACCCTGGACTCCATCATGAACTGACTTGTCAAGTCAACTTAGCGACTGAAGTGCCTACGGTTCCATGGTGGGGCTCTCTGCCCCTTTGTATAACTGAATGCAGTTACTCCTAAAGAAACTTAGCGAGTAAATCTGAGGTGCTGAAAGAAATACTGCAATAGAAATTACAGTGTAGGGAAGGGTTTATATGTGTTGGGCTAAATTAATGACCGGGTTTGGGGCTTTTAGAAAATAAAAAACACAACAAACTTTGTGCACAAATTTACTTTAAAATATATTCTCTTTCAAACACCAGCTATTTTAACAACAGTGTAAATCAGATTTTACAGACCACATATTTCAAGTATGAAGTTCATTAAATGTGTGAAATTCTAGATTAGCTTCCGGGTGTGGCCAGAGCCCCAGTAATGAATTATAAATTCTGTTCAGGATATAATATCAGATTCCCTTACCCTGGCACTAATATTAAAGGACTAAAACCACCTTTTCAAAACAGTCATAACCTTTCTTTATTATCTTTATTTAGTTTAGCCATCACATGATATAATGACTGACTGCATCAGTGTTTCCGTCCTGAACCTAATGCACAGGTGTCTAACTTGATTAATTTGTGGGTTTATTATTAATAAACCAACTTTTGTCTTAATGTAACTGAAATTAATGCTATCAATTCATACACACGTTTTTGCCAGTGCCCTGATAGTGGGTGGTAGGCTGTCTTTGGATTCAAGAATATACTATTCCCTCTGAGTTTGTGTGAAAAAAAATCCCTTGGCTGTTTTCTCCAGCTGAGCCAGGAGTCAACAGGTGTGGGCATTTGAGTGCAGGTAGTCTGTGAGTGTGGTGGGTTTCACAGTCATCTTGGTCTGGCTTTGCTCAGTCCTGGACTAACATTCAACTGTGATGTGCTTTTCCCTTTCCAAAATCTTTGCAAACATCCCCCAGTCCCCCTGGAGAGGCACTTGCTGCTCTGTGGGATTTGGAGGAAGGTCCATGTTGAGAACTGTGAGGCCGCTGGTGTGTGAACATGTATTTGGGGGGGGTACTGAACCCACCCCCAGAAAGGAACAGCTGGGGGTAAGGGCTCATCATCTCCTGCAATCAGAAGCATTTCTTCAAATTCCTACCTTGGTTCTTTACAGGAACTCCTTGGAAGGGGAAGGTGACTTGAATAGTTGGGAATAACGATTAATTAATGATGCTGTTCTCATTCCATAAACTTTGTGAGCTGGAAGCAATGTGCAAAAGGGAACAGCTCTTTCCTTGTACTGCTGTAGCAACTGTAATTTAGGGGACAGGATCTCTGTGGTGTACAGCTTCACTGAACAGAGCAAGCAGGAGAGTAATCCCAATGTTCCCCTGCCCCAGGGATGGGCACAGGACAGAGCAGCTCAAGGGTTGAGCTGGCAGGTGCCTGTGGACCTGCACAACCTGGCCTTGGACAGCATATGTTATTCATTCCTCTCCCTTTTTCTCCTGCTCTATGCAAAGGGAAGGGTGTTCACAAGCCAGTTCTAATCCTGTATGACCAATAATGGGAATTTCCCAGGTAGCAACTCGTGATGGGGCTAAAAATCCAGGGCTAAGTAGAAGAATTGGCATTTCTAACAAATGGCTGCTTGTTGGATATCTCTTCCCAAAGCAGAATTTTCAATTGTAGATGAAAAGCTAGTTCTCATTTGGGAAAAATTCAAGCAGTTCTAGTTCCAGTCCTGGAGAGCTCTATATGGGTGGATTCCCTGGGCCACGTGGAGCTCATTACAAGATCAGACACTCTGTAACTTAACAGAGTGAGTGAATATGTCATTTAGACAAGTGCATTGTCAGAAATAAGCCTGAGTTGGTAAAGTGCAGTCAGGGTGCTCCAGGACTGCTTGGAAAAGGGAGGGAGGTGCCAGTTTGCAGGACCTGAGCGGGCCAAGCTGCAGCTGGGGAACTGCTGGGTCCTTGTGAGGACCTCAGAACCCAGAGAGGTGTGATGAGGACACAGCCAGAGTGTGGGAATCTGGTGCCCAGGCCCCGCTCTGCTCAACGTCTCGGACGTGTGGAGGCTGCTCTGGGACTCATTGTGTGCGAGGGCAGATTGGGGAGAGCAGTATTTACTTTGGAAGGGTGAGGAGCTTCTGTCAAAAATACTTATTGTTGCTGTGAGACTGAAATACCTTTTGCAAGTGGAAAACAGAGATGTCTCCATGAAGTCTATGATGATAAAATCCAGGCAGCTGACCCAATGGCCAGAGAGCACATCCTCAGGAAGCCTTGGTGCCTTATCTCCTGAAGAGCATGAGAAATAATAATAATTTTAAAAAATAATCGTTTTTATTGCCAATTGCCTGCGTGGAGCCGGGTGGGGAGGCTCATCCTCTGGCGGGAGGTGCAGGACGATGCTGTGGGTGGCTGCCAGGGGAAGTCAGGGACTCCCCTGGGGCCGGGAGTCCCGGGAACACGGCTCCCCGGACCTCCCGGGCTCCCCAGGCCGGCTGCCGCCCTCCCCGGCCTCCTGCAGCTCTCCTCTGCCAGGCAGGGAGCTCCTCACTCGGCCTCCTGGGCCGGGAGCCCAGCGGTGAGGACCGGCCGGGCTATTCCCGGGGACAAGTTCAGCTTCCAAATCCATCCCCCGAGCCAGGGAGCTGGTTGGGGTCAACACCAGGAGATGCATCCCTTCCCCTGTCCCCGAAGCTGGGCATCCTCTTGGCACATCCCAGAGAGGGCCATGGGCATGGGGGAGGGAGGTGGGCCTGTTTTTGGGGGTAGGGATGCGGTCCAGAATATGCCCCTAAAAGGAAGAGGAAGTATTCTCCTAAAGAGGGAATAAATAGCTAAAAATATTAGCTATTAATAGCTCCTTGCCTCCAAAAATAAAATCCCTTAGTGATACCAAAATAAGAAAGCAAAGGAAAGTCGGAGGTATTTGGCCTTCCTTTGAAAAAGGAAGCTAAAAATAACTATATATATATAAAAATCTCTCGTTTCTAGGGAAAGTCTCTGCCCCCGCATCCAGCTTGCACAGTTATATAAGACTTGAACTACATCCCCCTCTCCTCCGCGGCCGCTCACAACGCGCTGGAGCCGCGGCCAGATGGAGAAAGGTTCCGTCAGGAAAGTTTAACTCAGCGGGGAAGCTGCAGCCAGTGGAGGACACGATTCTCTCGCTGAACTCTCCAAAAGCCTTGGAAATCTTACAGTTGTGTCATATGCTGGTTTGGGGAATGCTAGTCCGGAGGCAGCCGCCAGCCCTCTTTCACTTCTTTATTTATTTTTTTTTTTCGCTTTGCACTGAGTTTAATTTGGGTAGCAGGATTCAGCAGTTTTAAGTTGGAAAAAACTTAGTGGAAGAAGATATTTTAGGAAAACCCTGTCATGTGAACTAGCGGGAGCCGATCAAACTGAGCTATTAAAAGAAAGACATTGTATTTTTAAACGGGGCAGCCTAGGGCAGCCAACCTGTGTGCCCAAAACCGCGGAGCCGGGGCTGCTCCCCCGCTACAGCTCCGCGTGGGAGGAGGCCGAGCTTTCCGTCGGGATCGCCCATTCTCCGCTCGCTCTGGGATACCCTTTGGCAGGGCCAGGTGCCCTCGGCCGCCCCAGGTTGTGTGTGCCCCCCCTGCATGCGGCTGCTCGCCCCCAGCTCTCCCCTTCCCAGCTCTGCTTCATTGCCCCCCTCGCCTAAAGCCCCTGTCCCAGTTCTCTTCTCCGCGTTTCCCAGTGCAATTATAACGAGGGATGCTGGAGTGACTGGTCACAGCCACAGCGAGGAGTTTGGGTGACAAGGGTGGAAGTTGGGTTAATTACTTATTTCTCCCGACTAATAATTAATTAAAATCGTTTTGCTCTCCAAGCAAAGCCGCGGTCTCGGTTTCCCTTGAATGTTTCCAAATAGGAATCAGGTGGTTCTGAGTTTGCTTCACCTGATGCCAATAGTGGGTCCGATCAAACACGCCGGTGACTCAGGGGTGACACCCGTGCGGAGGGGCCGGGACCTGTGGGGTCCCGCGTGGGGCCGGGGCCGCTGCGGGAGCAGCGCCGGGGGAGGTTGTGGGATCTCGCTCGTGGCTTCAAAGCTGCTCATTGAGAGGGCTGTGAACGGGAAAAGCCTCCAGGTAGGAGCCCGAGGGTCAGGTGCAACTTTTCTGTCCTTCCTCTCCATCCCGGGCTCGGGCAGGAATATCCTCACGGGAGAGTGGCCGGGGCGCGGTGCCGGTGCTGGGGGAACGGGGAGCCGGAGGTGAGCCCTGCAGGAATGGGGGGGGAAAGGCTCCCCTAAGAGCCGGCAGGGTGCGAGGGGGGATTCGTTGCGGGGGCTCGGGGGGGAGCTGAGGGGAGCGGGGATACCGGGACGGGGCTCCCCTGCACCCCGGGGGCAGCCCGTTGCATAACGGGCCCGCGGGGCTGGGAAAGGTATTTCCGCCCCGACGTGTCCAAAGATGACAAAGGGTAGGAAAGTGAGGTGCACTGAGTTTCCCTGGGCTGCTGCAGTTGCTAGCCTGCAGGACAACAAACCCGGGAAGCAGAAAGTTTGATTGCGATGCCTCCTTCGAGTCGATCTGGGGAGTGAGGGAGTGAAAAATGGAAATGCGGTGCGGGTGCCAGGCACCCCTCCGCACGCAGCACGGCCAAGTCCCGCTACCGTGACTCAGCCCGGGGCTCCGGCTGACCCCGGCAGCCACTCGGCTCGCCGCGCATCCCGAGGGGCGGCAGAGCTGCCTCGCTCCCCCGAGAATCGTTTATATATGCGACCTGTTCATCTCTGCTGGAAAAAAACACTGTGCAAGTGCAGTTGCACGGAGATCCTGAGCCCAGCACCGAATCGAGAGGCAGATGCTCCTTAGCACACTAGTGAAAACTATACGTTGTGAGACAGCAGCAGTTCATAACATCTCTGACTTTATTTTCCTGTTTTCTTTTGCTTTATTTTCCTGTTTATACATAGGACATGTAAACACACACGGGTTGTCTTGGTTTCGGAGGCTTCCTTGGCTATTTCATTCTTGCTAAGCTCCACGTGTATCGGTGGAAATCCATGGGGTTGCTCCTCTCTCTTCTAAATTGATCTAAAAATAGGAACAGAGAGCGTTCTGTGGAACACCACTAAACAGATACACTGATTTTTAATTTTTCTTTTCGTCTTTGTATGAAGAATTGAGCCAATGGTAATTAAAAGCCAAAACCTGTGCCAGTAATAAGATGGGTATTAATAGGGTGCTGGTGAATTTAAAAGACATAAATATAAGCTGGGGACTTTGCTTTTCTGAATGATTTATTCAAAGGTAGAGGCAGTAGGAGCCTGAGCTTGTCTCTGCTGGGAAGAAGGAAAACTTCTGCACAGAAGCCCTGTTGCTTTGAAAGGCTTTGCAGTTCCTGCAAGTTTTGTTTAAAAAGCACACACTGGGATTTTTAACATCATCCATATTTCTTTCTTTCTCGCTCTCTAACTTTCTGCTCAACAATTAAGTGCTTGTGCTGCAGACTGAGAAAGCCGCAGAGCTGCCTTGGCCCGGAGCTGGGAGACGTCATGGATTCCTGAGTGTGAAGTTGCAGGAAAGCCCTCAGTTTGGGAGATGGAGGCGATCCAGGGGTTTCCATGGCACTGGGATAAACAGGAGGAAACAGTGAGGGAATCCCGTTATTTTACAGCATTCAAAGACTATAAACACTCGGAGCAGGAAAGGAAGTGGCCTTTCCCTCTCTAGTAACCCTCATCTCAGAGCAGAGAACTGACTTCACTTCAGGAACAAGCTCAGCCCAGTTCGGATCCCTCTTTGCACCTCCAAACACTCACTAAGGAGGCGAGCAAGAGGGGTTCCCTCTGTCCGGGCAGCACTCGTTGAACATGGTTTAAAGAAGATTTTTTTTATTATTATTATTTTTTTTTTAAATAATTTTTTTCTTGCTATTGATTTTTTTTTTATTTTTTTTTTTTTTAATTCCCGATGCAGCGAGAAACTGCCTGCAGGCTGGTACACTACCACCACATCATGAGGTCTATGGATCAAGGTAGGGTCTGACTGCTGCGGTGTCTGTGTGCTGTGTGTGCCCCCCTGTGCGCTCCCCTCCCCGGGGCTCGGCAGGTCCCTCCCTGGCCCGGGGGTTTGTCCGACCGTAGGCTGGGTGGGCAGGAGGGGGGTCATGGCGAGAAAGTCCCTCGGAGAAGGGACTGGACTGGCTTTATGTTTGGTTTGGTTTGAAGCGCTCCGCCACGGCGGTACAAATCTGTCTGGAGGAGCCTCCTTTAAACTCCAGCCAGAGGGACTCTCCTCTTCCAAGCCATCACCCCAGGAGTCTCGCTGACTAACCCGGCCGCTTAACCCTTCCGCCGCCTGCCAGGTCGGGGGCCCGGGGCGTCGCGGCGGCTTCCCGGGGCCCGGCGGAGCTCGAGGGGCCGGGCCGGGGCTGCGCGGCCGCGCCGCCCGCGCGGTGCCCGCGGGTCCCGCCGGGTCGGTGCCCCCGCGGGGCGGGCGCGGAAGAGCCGAGCGGCGGAGTGGGGGGCTCGGGGGCGGGGGGCTCCGGCCGCGCTCTGCGGGGCCGGTGGAGGTAAGAGTTAAGCGCGGCGAGAGGAGGAGCCTGTCCCGCTGTCAGCCCCGTGCGCGCCCCCCGCGCGGCCGCCCCGACCCGAGCCACGACCCCCCTCCGCAGCGCCGGTCTCCCCGCTGCCAGCTCGAGGACGGGGCGGCTGCGGCTCCTCCGGCATCCTCCGCGGGCCCCGTGGGGAGGGCCACGCGAGGGAAGGCGGAGGGGGCTGCAGGCTCGCACGGAGCGGGGCGGGGGGCACCTCTGCGGGTAGTGTTGGGGAGGGGGCTCTCGGGGTCGGCGTGGCCACCAGCGGGCGATCCGTGCGGAGGATGCTCCGCGCGAGGAAAGCCCTCGCCGCCCGCAGCCCGGCTCCTGTATCGCACCCGTGGACCAGCGAGCCCGGCTGCCCCCGCCGGGCCCCGCAGCCCCCGCCCGGGCGGCCCGGCCGCTCCCCCGGAGCGCTCGGGGTGCGCTGAGCCCGCCGGCCGGGCGGCAGGCGCAGGTGAGTTGGGTTTTGACTGGGCTGCCGGGCCGGGGAGAAGGAGTGGAGGTGGAGTAGGGAAGCGCTCTTCCATCCACCCGCTCCATCCTCGATTCCCCCGCCCGCGCTGGCACCGCCGCTCGGCCGCTGAGTCAGAGCCGCCCGGGGCCGGCGGAGGGTGTGCGGGATCCGGGGGACGAGCCGAGTACCGCAGGGCTGCCTTTGAAGGGCCCTTAGTAGCGGCTGTTTGTTTTCTCCTGCCGTAGCGAGCTCCCCGGGCACCTGCCAAAACACACTCGTTAACACCTACACCCAAAGGGGATCATCCGAGAGCTCCAATTCTCGGACAAGCCAATGGAAAGACTCTCAGTGGCTTTATACCGCCTTAGGATCAGGCCATTGCCCTGCCTCGTGTCTCCTCTGCTTTCTCCAGACAAAACTCCCTCTCTCCTGAGTGCTCCATCTGTTCTTAGTCACTCTCGCAACACCCTGTGGAAGTTATTTTGCTGCAGAGAGCAGCAAAGGGAATGAGGAGACTTCTTGCTCTTCTCAGTGATCCTGCTTTCACCTGCCACAGGATAGGAGTGGATCAAAGCACAGGGCAGCTCTCCAGAGACAGCACCACAACTCCTTCCAGTGCTGCACAGCTATCTGCTGCCCAGAGCCCTGCAGTCACAGCACAAAATGAAAAGCACTGATTTATTACTTTTATTTCCAGGTCAAATATTTGAGATCACAGTAGCCAGCTGAGCAGTGCAGTCAGTTGCACCACAGAGGCTAGAGATGCTCCTGGGTCCCAGAAGGTATTTTTCCCTTTTATGCAAAATGCTTCTGTAAGTGGTGCAGGGTGACTGGAGCAGACCCTGCCACTGACTTGCCTTCGTGTCATGAGGCTGTTCCCAACATTTCCACGAAGGAAAAGCAGCGTGAAACTGCAAGGGGTTAATAGCACATGACATTTTTGGGATCAGTCTCAGGCTTTGGGAGGATTTCTGCACCCACAACAAAGTGTAAGAGTCTTATTAATACAGGGTGTGTAAATGATGATGTGTTAATAACTTTAAGCCCTCATCCCCTTTTATGATTAGAGCAGGCTTGGACTGAGGAATGAAGGCTCTCCATAGCCTAAAACTCTGCCAGCAAAAAGCTGCTTCAGTAGTTTTGCTCCCCAAGCTGTGCTTCTGCAAGGGTCAGCTGCAGCACGGATTTTGACCAGGTAACCATGAGTCCCTGTGTCATCTTGTGGTCTCACATCTGTGAATGCTCTGTCCCTTGAAGCAGCCCCTTTCTATCAGTCAGCCTGTCCTGTGGGACACAGTTACACCAGCTACAGTCAGCAAATGATTTCAGAGTCTCTCATACAGGGTAGGAATCACATTCACAGATGGGACACTGACATAACTGGAGCGCTCTTTTATAACATTCCAGTAGATATTCTAAGTGAAATGTTTCATCATTCTTTTTTTTAAAAAATAGCCAAGGATAATAATATCCTAGAACTTCTTTTCCACTACTGGCTTAATCTATTTTTTTTAAACTATGATATGTGCATTCCTTTGGTTTGCACAGCAGACTTCAGAACTTAATGGGAACATGGAGATATGAGCAATTTTTCCATTGTCCTTTATTGCCAAACCACTTTAAGCCTGAAATTGGGGGGTAATATCTCTGACTCAACCTCACCCCAAAACTGAATAGCAGTGTGTGTGCATGTGTGCCTCTCAGAGGAACTACCAGATATTTCTCCCTTCTCTCTCCCTCCTTTTCTTTCTCTAATAGCACTCCCCACACTCCAGACCAAGCAACTAGTCACTCACAGTCTGAGCTCATTTTAAAGAGCTTGGATTCAGTCCACGTGCAAGTTTTAGTTGCCTGTTAAATTTCTAATGCCTGCCACATACACCATTAGAACACTTAAATTTTTAAGACAGCATTGACTCATATTTTCTTTGGGTTTTAGCTGCTAAATAGACAAGCAGAATTCTTAATCCACTTTACCTCTTTTGCTGTAAAAAGGTTTAAAATGAAAGTATACCAGTATTACAGATTCAGTTTAAATTACATCTTGTGTGGGGCCACATAATAACTAGCACAGTCACCATATCTCTGAGAAGATCATATAAAACTTTCTTCAGCTTGGGGCATCCTCTGATCCCTTGCAGTAGTGAAGTTATTGGTACAGGGAATACAGTGGACAGTATAATAGTGAAATGAAAGTAATAAATGATAAATGACATTTGCAGTACATTTAAACCCTGAGAAATATGTTA
Organism: Chiroxiphia lanceolata; assembly: GCF_009829145.1. NCBI lineage: Eukaryota > Metazoa > Chordata > Aves > Passeriformes > Pipridae > Chiroxiphia > Chiroxiphia lanceolata. Next base: position 5,458,737 of record NC_045653.1, on the reverse strand, counting down.
AGTACTTTTTAAGCCACAGTTTGTATTACACTAGAAACTACTCTTTCTTAGCTTTGTTTTTGGATTCCCTGTCCCCTAGTACCTGGGCAGTCCAGTGTTCACATACTTTTAAAGTTTATTGAGGCATAGCCCTGCCAAAGGCAAGCAGTGATCCAACTATGTGGAAAAGGACTCCTTCCATTCTCCAGTTCCCTGAAATGGCAGCACAATGTATTTCCAGTTCTGCTCTGTGTGGAGCCTGCTGTAAGTATACGTGGCTGCAATTTTTGTTAATGCTGCCAAGGACAGACTTTGCTTCAGTTCTTGAAACACCTTTTTGGCTCATGACACAGCTTTACAGAATAAAACCCAGGAGTTAACACTGACTCCCAGATCTCCAGTGGGTGCTGTGAGCCCAAGTGGAGCTGTGACCAGGGGCCAACAGTTGGGGCCACGTTGGCCTTCTGATAGCGGTAACAGGAGAAACACATGGAGGGTCCTCGTACAAAGAAAGTGTTTCTGATATGAGAAAGATTGAGATTTAGGGAAACCAAGTAGTATTTCCTGCCTTTGGACACTGTATTCCAGCCTTCCACTCCAGCCCTAATGGAAAACAAGCATTGGGAAGTGTTGGTCACGTTGTTTGGGTTTTTCCCTTGATTTGGAGCAGCCAGATGATTTTTCTGAGTGTGTGTATTGAGCTGAAGAGCCCACAGTCTATTTAAGTCTAGTAGCTTCCCTGCCTTTTTTTCATTGTTAATTATTAATGACAGACCGTGGGTAGTATTTGTCACTTGTGTAGTTATTAACAGCTAAAACCATTTACAATGTTTTATTCTCATAATGGGCTTGAGAGCCTGATTTTGGTCTAAACTAAACTACACTCAGCCTTTAGAGGGTTCCAGAAATTACACCTGTCCCTTGAACTGAATTCTGCAGCTGCTTCATGCACCTCTAATATTTAGGCCAGATCTGTATTTCGTGGATTTGTGCCATTTCTCCTTGAAATAATGCACTGATGGATTCAAACACAGCCCACAGTGTACAGCATCAGAACTCACAATCTCTGTGCACTCAGAGCATGTGGAAACTGTTATTCCTACAGGTTATGCCACAGTGATCCTATGGGCCCAGTGTCCCTATGTGCCCTGAGAGCTGCAGGAGGGAGTGGGGAGAATCCAGTCAATCGATGCCTGGTCGCTCTTGCTCCTTGACATCTGTCAAGTTGTCTGCTGGGCAAAAAAAGTTGAATCCTATAAGCTGAGCTAATTCCTACATTTCTCTAACACTTTTCTCATTGCTGTCTTGTCGCCCTAATTCCTCGCCAGTGTCAGAATTTATGATTACGTGTATTAGCAGCGAAACTATTTCGCATGACATGGTCGTTTTGGAAAGCAAAAGGTACATTTTCCATTTGTGGAGTATTACTAATTCTAGGAGTAGTTGGGGATAAGTTTGAAACTTGACATGCTTAATGGATTGCAGGCAAGCTTGGAAATAAAGGATAGGATAAAGACTGAGCAGGAGTTGGGGTTGTTTCCCCATGCTCTCCTGCCAGTCACCCACATGTCACTTTAAAAGCCCAATGTTATTGTTCATATCGTTTCTTTTTGTGGTTGATACAATTGATGCTCTCCAATTGTGCTCCGTGTGCTGTTAGCTGCAAGGGTGACAGCTCTCTTTAATGCTCAGCCAAGATCAGCAAGTATATTTGGTTTTCCTAATGAATTTTAAACAGAAGGGCCAATGATAAAAGGCCAGCACTCAGCACACGGTAAGGATCATTGTACAACAGATATAAATAGTCCAATTTAATATATGCTTAAACAATTCAGAACAAATCAAGCCCTCAGACAGAGCAGCACGAGTTCCCCGAGGAGCCTCACGTTCCTGAGGGTAAGAGCTCAACCCCATGTGCAGCTTTCTGGGGTGGCCTCATTTGTGGATGTCAGTCCCAAGACCGCTAATGACCGGCTGCTCCGGCTCCCCCGTCTGTCCCGGCGGCAGCAGAGCCCCGGCTCTGTCTGAGGGAGACACTCCGGAGCTGCAGAGCCAGCGCCTCGTGTAGGCTGGGAATCGCTGCGGCAGATGAGGTAGCCTTGAGCTGTGGTCTCCAGCTCAACCACAGAGCGAGCACTGGATCCTTTCCAAAACAGGCTCCAGCAGTCCCCTGCTCCAGCACGGAGCAAGGAGCAGGAGTCAGGAAGCAGCATCATGTGGCACAAGGGCTGGACAGAGCCTATGGTCCTTCCACACTGCTCACACACACGTGTGCACACCCTGCAGGGCTGTGTGCTGGCCACTGGCACCCGGCAAAGCTCCATCCCGGGTGGCTTTGGCAGTGTGTGCAGGAGAAAGTTCAAGTAGTTAGATCCAAGGAAGCCATTGTGTTACTATGTATATTATGCATTAATGAGAAAAAATGTTATCCTTTCAGTCTCCACTGCGTTAAAGCTTGGCATTGACAGCTCTGACATCACTTACTAATCTAGTGCTGTGAATTTGGAACAATGGCTTTCCCCTCTCCATTTAAATTGCTCTTCAGTGGGAAATGTATGGAGTGAATGTATAAAGTTGATTCTATGAATATACCAGCAGGGTTCCCCCTATTTCCAGCTCACCATCTCCTTCTGTAAATACCTCAGCAAACACCCTGGCACATCCCATCTGCAGGATCACTTGCCCTTTCTGACAGTCAGGTTTCTCTATCCCTTGGCATTTTCTAGTAATAAATTATTGCTACAAGGCCTGATTCCAGTGTGACTGCTGCTCGTCTGCCCTCCTGCAGCCCCACAGCAGGTGTTGCTGCCCCCTGACTCCCCTTTCAGCTCCAGCCCTATGTGGTGTTTCTCCTCACCCACAGGTGCCTCTGATGCCTCCCAGTAACTCCCTTGGGTGACTGGCCAGTACTGGGCTTCTTCAGAAGCTCAATGTAGAAACTGATTTCAAACTGTAGGAAAAGCCTGAGTTCTTGCCCTCTGGACTTGCAAAGCATAGAGCAAAAGAGTGTAACGAGAAGGCAATTTGTCATTAATTGGCTGGACACATTAATGAGAAAGGTGACAGGGTATAAGCCCAAATGTAGAGATGCTGGTTCATGTGTGCTCTAAAACAGACTTTCTGTGAACTTAGACAAGTAATGTGGGGTCAGATTTGTCATGTAGTTAATGCTGCCATGCTGACAGGCTTAGCAAATAAAAACAAGCTGAAGTAAACACCAAAATACTTTTTTAATGATCTTGGTCCCCCTGCCTTTGCCTCCCTGCCCTGCCTACAGACTAAGAGCATTTTTCAAACTCGCAAACCTGATGACAGCCATCTGTACGCTAATAAAGGGCACCATACAAACAGGTATGTGCAAGGGAACAGCCTTCTGACCACAGATCCTCTGAACACACAAATTTAGGGTCTCCAGTTACCCACGAGTGAAGTCACTGGTGGTTGTAGCAGCCATCGGAGGGGTAGGAGGCTGCCTGGAGGCAGCGACCAGCACCCTGTGCAGGGCCAGGGGAAGATGCTGATGAATAGAGTCAATGTGGTGGAGGTGGCTGAGGGGACTTGGGCAAGCTGGCAGCACCAGCAGTGTGGTCAGCAGGGAACGTGGAGAGAGCCCATTCTCTGAAATGCTGTTTGTGAGCAAGGCAGGAGGAGAACAGAGGCTTTGTGCATGATGGACTTGATGTCTCTAAGGGTGCTCCAGTTAAGGCCTGTGACTGCAGAAACCTGCCTGCTGCTGCCCTGGCTGCAGCCTGCAATGGGAGGCTGGAGCACGTGGTGTGTCACGAATGAAGCCTGGAGAAGGCAAGGGCAGCACCTGGACTGCCTGGAGCTGCTGGAGACCCTGGAAACCTCAACAGAAAGGGGTTTGACTGCTGAGGAGGAGGTGGCCACGTGCGATACAGCAAGTAATGCCCCACATGGGGTAGCAGGGCAGAGATGCCCACCCAACAGGGGGTAATTTCTGGGGCTCCCGTGCTTGGGCAGGCCTGTTATTTCCCTCTCAACCCTGCTTCTTCTATGTCCGTGCCACCTCCTCTGATCTCAGACCCTCTCCTCCTCGCTCCCACCTCGACCCCCGCGAGCCGCGCTGCCGGTGCGGTGCTGCCGGTGCGGTGCTGCCGGTGCGGTGCTGCCCGGGCCGGTCCCGGCTCCTCCTCCCGGGGGCGGCCCCGGCGGCAGGTGGCTGCCCAGAGCAGGAAGCTGCCACCGCTCGGCCCCTCGTGTGCCGCTGCCGGGCTCGCCGCCCGCACCCGCCGTCGGGGGCACCCGTGCCCGCCGCGCCCTCCGCCAGCACAACTTTTTTGCTTTTTTTTTTGTTGTTGTTTTACCAGCTTTATTCCTCTTTTATTTCCTGCCCTCTGACTCCTCCGCACTCGCACTTGGAAGGACACCGCCGGGGGTTGCGGCGGCTTCACTCGGGGTGCCCTCGACACCGGGCGGGCTCCGCTCCGCTCCGCCGCTGCCCGCGGGCGCTGCCGCCATGAGCGCCCCGGCCCCCGAGCCCGGCCCGCAGGACGGGGACCCCGGGCAGGGCCCCGGCCCGGCCCGGCCGGGCAGCCCGCAGGAGGAGTTTGACTTCTCCATCCTCTTCGACTACGACTACCTGAAGCCGATCGAAGGTTGGTGAGGAGCCGCCGAGGAGGAGCCGCGGCCGCGCCCCGACGGGGCGGCGGGGCCGGGCCGGGCGCTGCTGCGCCCTCGGCAGCTCCTCGGGGGGCACCGCCGGGCTCTGCCCTGACCTGCCCTGCCCTGCCCGGGGCCGGGCAGTGGGTGCCGGCGATGCGCTGCTCGGCGGGCTCGGCGCAGGTCGGGGCCGGGCGGTTCGGGTTTGGCGGGGCTGCTTTGCCCGGCAGGTGCTTGCGGACGGTCACTGCTTGGTCCCCATCCCGTGCTGCACTGTCTGAAAGCGGCTGTGGGAGCTCCTGTTGGTCCCAACGTTTTGCACCCGGGAATGAGCGCAGCTGCCAAAGGCGAGGCAAAGGAGCTCGGCTCAGTTGGTCGCCTTGTGACCATCATCGTCATCGTGCTAGAGGGTGTTCTGGAAACTCAGAAAGGCCGCTCAGGCACTGGGGCTTAGAGTCCCGAGGAGTTAATTACTTGCCACGAGTTTGAGCCTCCTGCTTGGATGGCAGGGAGCTGGGTAGATCTGGTTTCCAGTTTGGGTCCAAACACCATAAGCTTAAGTTAAAACTAAGAAAAAAAAGATCTGCAGACTCTTCTACGTCTCTGAGCTTATGCTGTGATATTAAAAGCACCGTGCCAAGCGCTCCCTGACTTCCTAAATGATAATTCTATCCGTTGATGATAGTAAAAAGTGATACTTCCTTACCCATAAAATACAGATATGTGTAAACCAGAAAAAGCTGAAAGAAAGAGGACCCAGAGGAATGAATTGCTGGGATATTGTTTCTAAGATACATTCGTTTGGATTCTGCATGGTGGACAGGTGGCATTTCTCTAGGGCATCTGAAGAGAGATGTTGTGTTCCTGGAGGATGGTGCAGGATGAGACCTTTGAGGCCTGAATCATGGTAACATTAGTGAAACAGAGTTATTAGTGAGTTTTATTCTTTGTGTCCTTGTTTAAATACACAGATGTGCACCAGCATCAAAGCTCAGGCTGGTTAATGTCATCAGATGCACAAAGCTGAATTTTCTTTCAAGTAGATCAAATTGTGCTAAAATATATCCACGATGGTCAGTGATTTTAATGAAAATACATTAAATCTCAGTGAAAGCTTCAGATGCTGATTTGTTCACATCTGTATAGTAAGCAGTACTGCTGTGAAGCCTTAAGTGGGAAGTTCTACAGAATATAATAGTACGTAGGCGGAGTGTAGAAAGTTTAATCTTCAAACCACATAAATGCAGAGCAGTATATGCTTGTTGTAGAAGTAACTTCCTTCTTGAGCCTGCTTTCTCCACATTTGAATTACTGGAAACCGTAATTAGTAGTAATTTTGTTTGTTCCAAAGATGGAAATCATTAGCATAAAAAAAAAAAAAGATCACAACCATATATACCAGCATTGTAATCTGGAGAACATTCTCCCTGGCTTTGAAAAGGCACCAGCTAGAGTCTGTAAGCAATCCAGTATACATCCGTGACCTTTAATGTAGAAAAGATTAAAGCATGTTTACATGAGAACAGAAAATGTTCACGTTTTGAGGAAGGACTTTATCCACATGCCGGTGGTAAATGATGCTCATTGTTCATGTGCGATTCTGGCCTCGTCTGAACTGCAGTTGAGAAAACAAGGCCTTTTCAGAAGGAGGATTCAAAGTGGAACCAAAACCATAGGAGTGTCTGTGGATCCCAGCACTTCAGTCTGGTTCCTTACATTCAGAGCTGGTTTGAAAGAGGCTCTGGTGTCCTCACGGCCTGAGCTGCTCCACCCACTGCTCACAACAAGTCCTCTAAGAAAAAAATCTCTGTGAGCGTGCTAAAAGGGTTTTTTAAATTAAAAAAAAAATAAAAAGAAAGGGGGGGAGAAAGGAAATTTGAGGCTCTAGGAATGGACTGGGAAGAAAGTTTATTTCTGATAGAAATTTTTTTTACACACCCAAACCTGTGTTTTAAAAGTAGGATCTATATCACAACTTGTTGCCATGGGAATGCCAGAAATATCGTTGCTGAAGGTGGCTGGTGTTCAGTAGTGCTTAAGTGTGCCTGAGACAACAGGAGCATGGAACTGCTATAAAAGCAACAGGGGAAAGAAGGGTAAATAAAAGTCCTACAGTCAATATTATTAATATTAAATATTCCTCTCTAAGCCAACCGTTTCCAAAAGCAGGAGTGCTGTACAAAGTGCCCTTTTCCCTAGGCCTTCTCCCCTTACTTGCCAGACTTTAATTAGCAATTATCTTCTCAGTATTTGCAAATGAGGAACACCTGCTGAACTCCGTGTGCCCAGGTGAACAGGATTTGGGGAGTGGGGGCAGGGCAGGTATCCTGTGCTATTAAATTGAAGCTGGGATTTCACTTGGCCATTGAGGAAGTTTTCTGTCTCCTTTTAAAACAAAGTGTTAGGTGCATTCCCTTGAGAGTTACCTGTGCAGGTGTTGCTAGTGATATCCCAAGTTTTAGCTTATTTCAAGCATGGCAGGTGCTGCATATCTTTGCTTCTCCATGCAGAAGACTGACAGTGTTAATGAGCATTTAAAAGTGAGCTCCTACAAACAGAGCTCCCTGATGAGTAAGTTCTGATAACTGCTTTGTGTATTCTTCCCTAATACCTGTTGTTGGCCACTATGAGAGACAAAATACTGAAAAACTGCTCTGCTTCAGCAGCTCCCTTCATGTAGTTTTGTGGTGTTCACTCTGTGATGATCTGCTGACAGGTAAGGCTGTCACATAATTTTTAATTTTTGAGGTTAACCTTTTTGGGAGTTGATCCTCTGAGGGGTGTTTTGAAAATCCAACTAAAACTTATCCTTAAATAAGATTCCAGACAAAATCCTGCCCTGAGACAACAGGTGAGAATGCAGATGGGAAAGAGTATTTTCTCGTGGGCTCAAGCCCTTGCTGTAGCTCAGCAGACTCTTACATTGCATCTGGTGATATGAATCTACAAGGTCTGTGTATATATAACAGAGAGAGGGGAAGCAGGGAGCATCCATAAATATTAATATTCCTCTAAAGGCTTGTTTGTATGTAGACAGGCTCCCAGGGACATTGCCACGTCTTGTAGGTGTCAAGCCCTGTATAATTTGCCTGTTCATTTTTTTTTCTCCCAGATGCAAAGCTATTAAAAGGGAAAAAACTGAAAGTGCCTGCAGCTGGGTCCTGGCTCAGGAACACAGGAGGCAGTGTTCAGCCCTGCCATAAAGAAACAAATATGCACATCTAGCAGAGAATTCCAGATTTCACTCAGGAAACCGGCTCTCACTTGGAGCTTCCAAGCAGTTTGTGTAAATAACAGACAACCTGGCTTTTGAAAAATGCAAAAGAGCTCTGCACTGATCCCTTCAAATGACAATGAGCAAGTTAATTAAGAAAAAAATTGGCTCTTTTACTTATGCAAATAAGGAACTCCATTTAAATCCCAGGAGCTGCACTGCAGCAAGAGGATATGAGGTCAAAACCAAACTTCAGCCCCTGCCCTCCCTTGTCCCGCACGTGTCTATCTTTAGCTTTTCCTAGATGATGGTTTGGATAAACCCAGCATGGAATGCAGTTGCTTGGGTGATCTTTTATTCCCTAATTTCATGCTAATTGGCAAGGTCATATTTGGCTGACTGGATGACTTTGAAGTAACTGCCTTGTTTTAAAGCAGTGGAGGGTGGTCCTCACAGAGCTGCCTATGCACACACTGGTGTGGTCCTGGGCTTGAGGGATCTCTGGATCCTGGCAGGACCCAGCAGGGTTTTCCTTTCTACCTCTCAGAGGTATGTGAAAAGGAGTTTTATAGATCAAGGCTTGAATCCTTTGAAACTTAAATCCCTTGATCTTTTCTACCTGTGATTTCACTTTTGGGTTCTAAGGGCAGTCCTGAGGGTACCCACCTGGGCAGGCTGCCCAGCTTCCAGAGGGTTGGGGGAGCTGCCTGCACCCTTCCTGGACCTGTCTAGAGGAGCTGGTTTGTTGGTTATTTGCAATACAGTAGCTCTGCTTCCATTCCCTGTTGTGGGGAGAGAGAGGGAGAGGTGGTCTTGTGAACTATCAACTGGGTAAATGCTATGGAAAAAAAAGGGGAAAGTGAGCTGACAGCTTGGAGGCAGTTTGGGTGGGATCTTAGGGGGCTTGGGGCTCAGACTGCTCTAGGTAAGGGACTTGAGTGATGCAGGGTAGGCTGTTTGCTGACAGTAAAGCTGAAAGAGAATGTGAGGAGGTGTCAGTGCTGTCTGGCTGAGAAACTTGCTTTCTTTTAACCCACTGTCAAACCAGAAGGATATTTTGGTACTGAATCAGAGGGTGATTCAGCAGTGAAACCTCAGGCTGGGAATGCCTGAGTGAAGGGAGATGGGGAAGTGCTGTAACTGCCCATGCCGGGGAGCTGTGCTGAGGCTGCTGTGGGGTTTGCTGAGATGTCCATCAGAAAAGCAGTGAAGAGAACAGTCCTTTGCTGGAGTATTTCAGTCTGTGTTTTGGGATGCAATATGCAGGAAGGGATGAACCGTTGAAGGTGTCACAGCCTTGGGTGCAAAACCTGCACCTCTGGGGAGCATCTTCCCCCTGCCTGCCCCCTCTCAAACGCAGGAGCTTGACCCTGTTTACAAAAGCAAACTCCTGGTGGTGCTCCTTGCCTGGGGAGGTTGGGGTGTTGGCTCTGGTCTGTCCTCTCCTGGACCAGATTCCTAACTCCAGCCTGCCTTAGCCAACTTGGCCAGGAGCAGAGTAGCCAGTCCCCTCCTACTGAAGCAAAAAGCAGAATTTCTCCTAATTTCGGTGGAAGAGCCGTTTATTTCTGAGAGCAGCAGTTGCCGTTTCACCCCTGTGCCCCGTTTCCCTCCCCGGTGAGGTCAGAGCTGCAGCATCACCGGCGTCTCCATGGTGACAGACCGTGACGCCACCGGCGTGGGCAGCAGCAGCCGGGACAGTGATTTCATTGTACCTCTGGAGTTCTGCGCGGCTGGGACTCGCTCAGGAGACCTCCCCAAACCCCCCAAGCCCGGCTCCTGACGAAGCCGTGCCGATGAGTCAGGGCCGGCAGCCTCTCCCCTGCCTGAGCCGCAGCCCCTGGGCATCGCTGCCTGGAGCTGTTCCCTGAGGTTTTGTCTGCAGCTTTGCCCACGGTCCTGCTTTGTTGATGAATTTGCCATGCGGGGGGAAAGTAAATATTGTTGCTGTCCAGAAGCTGTGGGTGTCTGCTCGGCCAGGGGCTGTGGCCTGGGTGAGCTGTCCCAGTTGCAGGATCAAGGAGCTCTGTGGAGCTCTTCCCGTGAAGGCAAGGGCACGCTGTGGCTTGCTGTTGTGTGTAAACGTTGTGATTAATATCTGGAGCGTGGATCCTCTGGGAGGGTGAATGCCAAGGGTGAAAGTGCTCTTTTAAACACAATGTTACAGGGATAAGCAAAGAAAATGTAGGTTATCTAAAGCCCGGTTTTTAGTGGGCAGACACTGTGGGTGGTGATGTTTGTTTGTTATTCAGAAGACTTTAAAAATTACACGTGCCCATAGAAATACATGTTTGCTTTTCCCATATCCTTCGACATGGATCTACCTACACTGGCTTTGCTGATGATACTCTGAGGAGTTTTAATTCTTTACCTGCTGCCTGTGTTTCTGGCACAGATAAAGCAGTTTAAGTGTTCAATGGGGGCAGCTTCAGCTGTGAGTGTGTTGAATGGGGAAGTGAAAGGGTTGCCCGTTCCTTGACGTGAAGGTGTTCAGCCTGGAGAATTTTTCTGCAATTGCTGGTCACTGCACACATCCTGCCCTGGCACCAAGCCTCACTGTGTTTGGTGCTGGGTTTGCTCCCTTGCATCAGCTGGTATCAGGGGGGTTGTGCCTAGAGCAGTGGGAGTGATGTTTTGCTTGTCTGGGGGGGGGGTGGTTACTCTGCTGATGCCGAAGGCGTGACGAGTTCTATTAAAAGTGAATCTCAGCATCAATATCTGGGCTCGATGTGTCAGATCTGAGTGATGGGGATGACACACTATTCCTGTGAGTGCCAAAGCTCTGAAATCAACGATGCTAAAAATATGTTCAGCTCAGAATTCGGTTGCTGTTTTCCCATCCCCAAAACAGCTGCGTGCTGGGATTAAAAGCCAGAGGGAACCTTAAGAAATGTGCAGGCTGGACTCTCCTGTGCATCTCCCCTCCTGTCACAGGCATTCTGTGTGTTGGTTTGTTTGCTTGGCTCTGGGGGGTTTCCCGCTAAACACGAAGGCTCAGCAGTTCCTGAAAACAAACAGAAACCCCCTGAAATTAAGTAAAAATCTCTCTGCTTGTAAAAGTTTCACTACAAACTTTTGCAGCCATTGCAGAAAGCACAGTCAGCTCCTACCTGGCATTATGCCCGACATTATTTTCTCGTGTCATGTAGGAGTTAGAGAAAATGCTGGAACAGTTATTTAAATATTTAAATGAAACCCTCTTTGCCTGTGGCACATACTGACCTGTGCCCATAATCCCAAACTGTGGAGCTGTTTCAGCTATTTCCTGCTGGATACATTGAGAGCTTTAAAAACATATTAAAATCCTGATAGTACTTTGCATGCTTTTGTGTGATGACAAATATTATTCAGCTCCCAGGCTGGGGAAGCTCCAGGAGCTGATGCATGTGGTCTGTCCTGGGGATACCTGGCATGACTCCGTTCTCTTGGATGCCACTGGCATTAAGCACCTGATGGGGTTCTGGGATCAGATCAGAACTGGGCTCAGTGATGCTGGTGGGAATTCTGTGTTGCCTGGAAGCATCTCAGTGCTCTGCAACTTGGGCATAGTTTGCAAGATGAGAATCTGAAAACTGAGGATTTTTTGCACCAGGAGAGAGGCTTGCACTGAGCACTTCTCTGTTACTCTGTGTTTTATAATCCCTCTCTGGCCAGTTGGGCTGGAATTGGAATGTGATTGCCTGTAACCATGGGGCTGGATCCTTTCTATTTCTCTTTTCTAACAAATACTTGTGAATGTGTTTTCTGATCATCTGGTGCATTCTTATGTGAAACCTGTCACCAAAACTTACTGACATTATATGGAGCCAAACAAATCATCACATAGAACTGGCTTTTTAATTTAATAGTTTGAACTCAGCTTTGGTTGGTTTCTTGAAGGGCTTGGCTGTGTAAGAAAGGTTTTTCTCCCTTCACCAAAAGCTGTTCCTCAACCTCTTGGTTTTACAGAGACTTGTTTGGAAGTGATTTTGTGATGTGATGGTTTCAGTCCAGCTCCTAGTTAACAAAATTTGACCAAAGTCACAGCACCCCAGTTTGCCAAGGGGTATATTTGACAGAAAGAGCAGGAGGGCCAGCACTGACATGGGCAGAGAGGCAGACACACTGCTGACCCTTCCAGGTGATCCCTCTAGGTCAGGCTCAGGCAGTGTGGAGGTGTTTGCAGTGCTTCTGTCTGTGCTGCACCTGCTCTGAGCACTTGAACTTCCCTGGCTGCTAATCCAGTACTTTTCACAAGCATTAACTGCAGTTAAAAAGAGTTAAACAAATACTAAGCTAATACCAGATCACAACCAGTTTATAAATATGCATTTTTTTTTTAATCCATGATTGCTCAGCTTCTGTAATAATATTTATAGTCTTAAAGAGACCCTTCTTTTTCCAGAAGAACCGACTCCACATAAAACCAACAGCCCACCCTCTGGAGTTACATACGCTCATGATGTCTTGGACTGTGGCCTCAAGCCATGCCCCCTGCCTTTTCCTAGCCTTTCTGCAGATCCCATGGGCAGATATGGACAGCCAGATAGTAGCATAGGGACAACACCTACACACCCTGCCAACGCTGCAGGGGCCTCTGCTCCGAGCCCTAGGATTGAAATTACTCCATATCATGAACTGATTCATTCAGGGGGTCCCTTCCGCAGCAGAGACACAGATGTTCTTTTGGTAGAACATCAGTCAAACTCAGCCACCACTAGCCCAAGGGTTACCCTGCCTGTCCCTGGCTTTGAGGGCTACAGAGAACCACTGTGTCTGAGCCCAGCTAGTAGCGGCTCCTCTGCAAGTTTCATTTCAGAGACAAATGTATCTCCTTGCACGTCACCATGTGTTTCACCAAATAATGGTCCTAGTGATGACCTTTGTCCACAGTTTCAAAACATCCATACTCATTATTCTCCTAGAACCTCTCCAATAATGTCACCACGAACAAGCATCACGGAGGAAACCTGCTTGGGACGACATTCACCATCACCCCGTCCCAACTCAAGGTCTTCATCACCAGGTGCAAAACGGAGGTACTCTTGCACTGAGCTCTACAGCACTCAGCTGCCTTCCACCTCTCCACGGCAGTCACGGACCCCCTCTCCACAATCCTCTCCTCGCATCCCCTTGAGAGAAGACAACTCTTCAGTTACTTACACACAACTGGCCAGCGCTCCTCTTTCCATGGATGCTATGAGCAGCCTTCCTACGGATCCTTCCTGTGGTGTTCCCACGAAAATTTGGAAAACCAGCCCTGATCCTTCATCAATGTCTTCCCACAAAAACAGCATTTCATGTCACGTCTTTCAGACTGTTGACTTCCACGGGCCTTGTGAGCAGGAGGACAGGAGAAACTCAGCCCCAGAATCGATTCTGTTGGTACCTCCATCCTGGACAAAGCAACTGGTGCCTGCAATCCCTATCTGCAGGTAGGTACATCCTTCCTGGGGGGATGTGTTTTCTCATGTGTGGTGTCCTCTGTCATGCATGATGATCCCTAGGGAGTGTTTTCTTGGGCAGATCTTGCTGCAGATCAGAGCTAAGTGCTCAGGGACAGCACTGGTTAATGGGGGCCCAGTCCATTATGATTCTGAGCGATGAATAAATCTGGATTTGGAAGAAACATCACCAAAGTGGTTCACTGATAGCACACTACACTGCAAATTCAAATTGCCAAATTATTTGTCTCAATAGCAGACTGCAGACAGCCCTTGACAAAGGCTGAACATGCTGGTGCCATCCTGCTGCTTTTAAAGAAAATGATGGGATTGCTTTCGTAAATTCAGTCACTTACAAATTTCCATCAAGGGCGAAAATGCTTTAAATAATTCCTGATTCAAAATAGAAGACACTGCTTCAAGTCAGACTGAGTGTTCAATCAACTCCGAGTGATTTATTGTTGGTGGTTAATTTGTTAATTGTCCCTCAACCCAAATCTCAGCCTTTGGCACTCCCCTCATCAGCTCCATCCATTGTCTGGCACCAGTGGCAGGGCTGGACCCTGAGTGATGCAAATCTGCCAGGACTGAGGGTGCCAAGTGTGTGACTCAGCTCCCAGTCACCACTGCCACCCTGCCAGCCCTGCCATCCTGCTCAGCACCGAGGCTGTCCCCTCAATGACATTATTCCAGGTTGCTCCCGACCTGCTAAACACAAATTCTGAGTGAAAGAACACAGGCTGTGACTTCCCTTGGCTCGCTAGACTGGTTTCTGGCAGCAGCTTGTGCTCCCAAAATAAGAGTGATTTGAAATCCAGTGCAAGCTCTAGTTGTACATTTCAGTGTATTCATTTCACGTTATAAACCCTTGTGTATTTTTGTAACAGGAAAACTAGTGTCAGGTAAGAATATTTAGCGTTTTATTCACGTGCATTTTGATATTTATGGAAATCATAAAGGTTATTAATTTGCACAACTGGTAGGTAATGCTAAATGGAGTTAATATTTCCCAATATGTATTCTGTGATCAAAGTTTAGGACACGCAGCAAAAGCTAGATAAAAGAGGGGGATCTTTTAAAAAATAAAACTGCTACAGGTATTTCTGTATAAGAAATAGAAATATTCTCTTCTGCATGGAGATGGGTGCACAGAAATTACTGTCCTCATCCTGAATTTCAGCAGAGTTTGTAATCAGATGTGAGCAGGACAGCATAACGTCGTTGGAATTAATAGCAGACTCCTAAATGGTTCAGCAAGAGCAGCCGTGGTGGGGCTCTGGGAGGGAGGTGGGGTCAGGGCTTTGAGAAATGAAGGGCTCAGGAGTTTCACTGGGGTGTCCTCTCTCTGCCCAGTTTGCCTGTTCAGTCGCTCCCGCCCCTGGAGTGGCCCCTGTCCAGCCAGTCTGGCTCCTACGAGCTGCGGATCGAGGTGCAGCCGAAGCCCCATCACCGCGCCCACTACGAGACCGAGGGCAGCCGCGGCGCCGTCAAGGCTCCGACCGGGGGCCACCCCGTGGTCCAGGTAAGGGACTGGGGAACATCTCCCTAGAGGAAAAGTGGGAGTGAGTTCATTTCTGAAGGGCTTGCTGGGGGCTGGCCCTGAAAGGGGAGGACCCTGTGAACCTGGGCGTGGTTGTGTTGGAAGGGTCTGAAGCTGAACTGTGGTGAAGTCCAAGATGTTTGGAAGGTTGGTTTGGATTAGCTTGTGAACGCTCAGGAACTTGGGCAACGTATTTGTCGCCTTTTCTCGGCTATGTGTTAAACCTCCTGTGATCCAGCTCTCATAAGACACCCGGTTATCTTGAATTCCAGCTGAGCCCCGTTTTACCTTGACAACACACTCTCCTGTGTAAACTAAGGCTTTTCATGAGGTTCAATATGTACAAACATCAAGCCCGATTTTCCAACTCGTCATAGCTCAGTGACCTCCCAGACTCAGATTTGAAACAAGTGGCAGATGGTGTCAGATCTGCAGCCCCACGTCCTCCTGCCGGGGGTGAACGAGGGTTTTGGAGCCGCAGCCATCTGGGGCCACATCAGTTGTTTCCCTCTTGTTTCCCTCATGTCCCCCTCGTTTCAGCCCATGTCTCTGGGCAGGAAAGCCAAAGCCAGGCTGGTGGTGTGATAGTGCTGGGGATGATGTGTGGACCTGGACAACGCTGGCCACAGCTACAGCTTTCACTGAGCGAAGCTGGGGTGCACCCTGCAGATGTTCCTGACACACTCAGGACTTGCATGAACCAGGGAAATATTGACATTTATGCTTAATTTTAATCACGTGATCAATACCACTAATTTCGCTGGGTTGATTTGTGCTTAACTCCAAACATATGTTCAGTATTCCCCTGCAGGCTCAGCCTCTTTTAAAATCAAGCCATAAATTGTTAAATCAATGAATTTAGTTTACTTTGGTTGAGCTAGACTTGCATGAATGGAGTGGATATTTGAGTAAAGGGTGCAGGATAATAATAAATAGCAATCACATTTGCCATACCTCGATATATGCAGGCTTTTTAGTTTGAGTCTGACAAGCTCGTAGCCCTCTGTGGTGTGTTTGAAGCTACCTGGATGTAGGAAAGATCTTGCCAATCAGCACTTGCTCCTTTCTCAGTTTGCTTACAAATACAGTATCATTTACCTTCCCAAGGTAGTCCTATCAACTGGATATTTACTGCAATGAAGGAGTTTCTCTTGACATGGGGAAATATTAATCATTTGTTTCCTTCCTGTAATCAATATCAATCAAAGAGGGATTTATATTTTCTGTTGGGGGCAGGATCCAATATTCCTAGTTTTATCATAATTTGCCTTCAAGCTTCAGGGTCTAAAACTATAAATTCAAATGTCCTCACGAGTTTCCCAAGCAGATGTGCCTCTGCACAGCTGTTCCTGCATCTGGGGAAAATATGGACAGTTTCTTTCTGAAGGTTTATTATAAAGCTGGAAGTATTTGTTGGATTTGTGTTCAGTTGAACATAACAAGGTTCATATGGATGCTGAGCAATGAGATAGTTGCACCTGTATGTTTTATGACATTTGAAACTGGGGGAGGCTGGTAAAATCCAAAGCTTTCATGTCAGAAGTTATTTGGCTTCGAAGTTTCTTTTTTTTTTTCTTTCTCCTTCTTTCCCCTGAGTGAATTTTAACTTTTGCATCTTGTCAGACGCAGAGAAAATGAAATTAGGAGAGATTTTTAAAAGGTGGGTGCTGTGTTGAGGGAGGTTTGCATGACTTAAAGGCAACTGGTTGCAAGGCAATTAAATTGGTCTTCCACTATTTTGATTACCTTTTCTAAAATACAATGTATTTTTTTAAAAAATCTGAGTTTAAAAGAATTTCCCATTAAATTAACCCTCCATGTGAGTAATTACCAGCTGAACCTTCCGGAGGAAGAGATGTTGGCTGGTTTTTGCAGCATGGTGTTGGCCTGCAATATTTTTTTTTTTTTTTTTTGGAAACGGCATTTTGCATGCAAGTTTCTTCTTTTGGGTGCTCTGAAGCTACAGACCAGCAGATCTCATATCCTCCAGGCCTTATCTTGTAGTTTATCTTTCTGATGCTGCTTCCTCTTCTTCACGTGTCAAGCCCCGAGAGTTTGTGCACAAAGCTCTGCACCAGTTGTATGCTCCAAGCATGGCAGAAGAGTCTGGTTAATAAAACCTCTGGCCAGATGCACCACATGCAATAGGGCATTTACTTTGTCTGCCAGGAGGAGGAAGAGAGAAGCCATTCATGACATCATCTAATTTCAGGCACCATCTGGAGTCACATGGGGAAGCGTAGGCTCCCGGTTTTAGGTGTTTTTGAGTCACTCTTGGGAAGAACCTACAGCTTGCTGTTAATTACAGAGAAACTCAGGCTTCTGTTTTAGGGATGTAAGTTGCTGAGAACACCAAGGAAATCCTGCATAACAAGGACAAAGCTGAAGTTTCTATGCACCTGCCATCTAGCAGGTCCACCTGGTCACTGAGACCACAGAGGCATGTTTGGTTTCCTGCTCTTTTTCACCAAAGCTGAAGGACAGCTGCTTATTTGTACCCAACTGCTCCAGTCAAGGCTCTGGAAGAGACCATCCAGTAGCAAAGACAGTGACTATTCCTGTGTGAAGAGCTTATGGAAGTGATTGGGATAGAGGTAGCAGTCCAAACACAAACCTAGCCTGTAGTGGTAAAAATTCAATACATTACCCAACTTTTTAGCTTGGTACAGCATCCAAATGTAGACCAGGGCTATAAAACCCCAGTTCCCAAGTGGAGGACAATGGTGGGCACAGTGTAACCCTAACCCATCCTGTGCCTGTGTGTTCTGGTCTCCTCCTCAGTTCTCATCTTCAAAGCAGGAAAGCTGTACAGAGACCCAACTTTCCTCTGGGTTTTAACTTTTGAAATTGTGGTGACTTTCACTGCCTCTCTTTTTTTTTTCTTATTAAAAAGAGGCTGGAATGGCAGAGTTGTTAGTGGAGCTCACAGGAACTGCTTTACAATAACAAACGTATGTTACACTTTGCTTTTATATTTGAATTTTTCTGTATGTGTTTTCTTGTGGTTTCTCAGTCAAAGGAGACCTTGTTTCTTAGCCTGGGCTTCCCATGGGGCTCTGACTTTTAACTGTATGTGACTTCCAGCATTCAGCTAATTCATTCGCCTATTAGTGAAACCTTTGATGGAAACTCAAAACCAAATCACAGCTTGATGCTGTGATTCACACTCTCACGCGTAGGGCTGGGCTGGGGACACGCTCCTGCTGAAACCCCAGCCAGCCCTTTCATGGAGATTTACTGCCGAGGGCACGTCGGGGGAGCTGAGTCTGTCCTTTTCCTCCCACCTTCCCAACAGCCCCATTCAGCAAAAGCGAAGTCCAGGCTGTGCTGGACTCGTGTGGCAGAACCAGCTCATGCTCTGCAACATCTCTGTGCCATTCTCGTGGCCTTCACTTCCCTTTTCTACTGAGTGGGAGCTCGGCAGGTTTTGGCTCTTGCAGGGGTTTCTGTCCCCAGCCCAGGAGCAGCGTGTGACAAACTGGTGCACGTTTCACACCTGATTCACCTGCAGGACCACAGGGCTTGTTTGCACAACTGTGATCATTGTAGGGGCCTCTTGAGCTTTGAGCTCGTGGGCTGTGGATATATTTACTGTTGTTATATGTGCTACTGCAGGGATTAATGTGCAGTGATGAAAATGGGGATTTTAGCTACATCTGGGAAATTCTCTTCAAAACTAATACCCCATCAAATGTAATGGCAGGTCAGTACTGTACTGTTAATGTGGCTGTACCTTGAGATCTGTCTATCTGAAAGCTCAGGGAAGCCACTGAGGAAATGAAATTGCTGAATAAATCAAAAGTAGTGTAGGGAAACGCTGGACTGGAAAACGGGGCAAGATTAGAGGAAGAGCTGACCTCTCTGCTTCTCTAACTAGTGCAAGAAGGGGAGTGCTGGATAACAGTGAGGATAATTATCTTCTGGGAGAATTTAACTGGGGATAAGTTGCATGCTTTGTTGCTTAAAGTCTTTAAAGTGGGTGTGCACCCCCCGTGTGAAAGGGACACTGTCACCCAGATGTGGCTGAGTGTGTGCAGCTCTCTCAGTCCCTGAGAGGACAGGCAGGGTGCAGTTGGGGTGCAGAGGTCAGTGAACCACATAGCCCATGAGAGCAATGGGATTTTCCCATGTGCCAACCTGCTTTGAGTTAGAAGTGAATGAAAAGCTCTCCCTGAAACTTTTGAGCCCAATTCAGAGTACATTGCTTTTGACAGGAAAGAGTTTTGGCAGAGGTGAGGGGAAGGAGGATGTACTAACTGGTTTGAGGGTGATGCCTGTGCTATGCAGATCAGATTGTGTGGATTGGAAATATGCCTGGATTAAGCAGATGCATGATTTAGGCTACTCTTTCATGTAAGTTTTCACTGGAGAACTGTTCCATGGGGGAGTCAGTGTGCTGTAAATGAAAGCTGGAATTTCTGGCTGTTTGCCATGAGTGTGGACACTTCCAGTGCAGCAGTAACACCAACATAACTCATCCCGTTCAGGACGTGCTCGAGTATCCACAGGAGAAGTTCACAGAGCGTGGACAGTGTCCTGTAAACTCACATCTGAGCTCTCTGTTCATGGGCTTCGTGGTCCAGCTAAGCCTCCAGTTTCCTCCCTTCCTCTCCCAAGGCCAATGTCTGTTGAACTGGAAGTGCCTCATTCCAAGCCGGGACTCACATCTGGATCTCCCCGTGTCCAGAGGGAGAATCGTGCTCACCAGGCTAGGGCTGTTCAGGGGGCACTGGACTCCTCCTGCCTGCTCTATGAAAATTTTCTAGAGTCTCTATTTCATTCTGAAACAATTGTTGAAAGCCCGATGCTTCCAGCAGACCTGAGTTGTTCTTTCTCTAATCACGTCTTGTCTTGTGGGTTTCAGTATGAGAAAGAAATTGGGGAGGGGAGAGGTTCCTGGGGTTGCTGTTTTTTCTTCTTTTTTCTTTTTCCCAAAAATGCTTTTTTGCTGAGATCCTTTCCAAAATCTGGCTGACATTCAATCCAATAGCCAGTGCCTGAGCAAAGGCCATAGTGTGGTTCCTGGACCCCAAACCTGCTTCACAGAAGGCTCAGCACTGAGCCCTGGCAGAAGGGTTCTTGGTTCATTGCAGTCAAGTCAATCATTTTGGGCTGAAATGAGTATGTCCAAGATGCTCTTGGTGCTGGTCCCACCTTGCCCCTTGTCACCATGGTTACTCTCAAGCTTTGTGCCACATCTAGGTTGCCTGGTGGAATGATCCTGGGGCTGCCACACTGAGAAGGATGAGCTGACTGTGGCAGAGGAAGGTGAGGTGATAAAAAGCAGCTCTGCTTTGCCACCCCCTGCTCCGCTCCATCTGGGCTGAGGCTGGTTCCCACAGTGCCTCCAGTAGCTGGCAAGGGTCCAGCTTTGCTAACTGGTGGCAGAGCCCCATGCTGAGAAACTCCCCCACTGCAATTCTGTCAAAATCATCAAATTTGCACCCTCTGATTTACTCATGGCACAGCGAGTTCTGTCGTGCTGGGGAAGTTTAAATATTTTGTCACGAGTGTGTATGGAAGTGCTTCCATTACACAGTTGGGTTTCTTAGTAGGAAAAAGTTCATATTTTCACCTAGCTATAATGTGATCTCCCAGCTCCTTATACCTGTACATGTGCAGTAGTCAATGCCTCTTCTTTTAAACTTTCAGCTGAGGTAGTCAAAGCATCTTAAAAACAGGATCAGCTCTTCATAGGAGTAGGGAAACTGAAGCATAGAGAGGGAACAACTTGCTTACATTGCAGTATAAGGTCAGCCAGAAGCAACCCCCCCTGACTGCTTTCTCCCAAGAGCTGCTGTCTCTGTCCCAGACCTGTATTTTAACCCCATCTGAAAGCAGAAATTCCAGTAAGACACTGGGAGTCTGGTTGTCATTTGCTGTAAGGAGCAGCAAAGCAAATGAGATTCAGTCCTTGGAATTTTGACAAAGTTGTCACCAAAATAAGAAACACTTAAAATTGAGTATCATAAAAACCTCATAATTTAGCAGAATCAGATGTTCAAAGGATTATCTTCGGAGGCCTTTTTAGACTGCTTTGGTAAGGAGCAAAAGGAACCAAGGCAGAGATTTCCTTCTGGTTTGCGTTCTTTTGCTGTGTCCCAAGTACATTAAATTGAACAAAAACATGTGACAGGATTCAGCTTTGTTGCTCAATGTCAGCTCTAAGTGAAGCGGACAGAGGAGCAGCTACATGATACAGTGGCTGGATGACTTTGTCTGAATTACTGACAGTTATTGATATGCCACTCTCCCTGAGACAATACAGAGACATTTTCCATCTTGGGAACAGTATTGTTGAGTAAGGACCTCCTCAAAAATCCTTGAAATTGCCACAAAGAGTATTAATGATGAGGATTGATGATCCAATCCAAGACATGAAGTTGGTTGCACCAGGAAGGGAGCTGGGCAGGCATGACAGAAGTGCTGTGCCAAGCTGGGGCTGTTCTAAAGAGGACATCTTCCTCTGGTCTGCAGCAGAGGGTCTGAAAACGCTCACTGGCACGGAAACCAGCCCCGGGGCTGATGAAGAGGCTGAGCAGGGGAATAGTTTGTGGTGTCAGAAGCTTTGAGAGACAGGTTTAACCGTGCAGGCTCTCGCTGTTTGTAGAGGAAGGTGGGCGTTGGGGAGCGGTGGCTCCTGCCTGGGGCAGCCGCGTGTCGCTCCTGGCCGGCCCTTCAGGGCTCTCTTATCTCCTTGAGTACAGCAGGAAGGGGGAAACTGTAGGAGGAAGCGATTTCTCACGCGGCTTTGTATTTGCTTCTAATTAAATGTTGCTTGCTGGGCCCTGTTTTCCCACTTTTCACTACCGGCCGGGGATGGTGTGTCTGAATCAGCCGCGCTGTGCTCGGGGCTGACCACACACATGCACACCCCGCTGGGGGAAGCCGGAGTGACTTCCACAGGGAGAGGGCAAGTAATACACAGCGGTTAATGGACCAAGCCTCATGTTACAGTGGGCTGAAAGACGCAAAAGAGCTGATTACTTCCAAGCAAATAAAATCACCAAGACTAGCGAATTAATTCCCCGAATTTATATTTTCCTTCTGGCGATTGCTTGCGTTGTCTAGACAGGAAGATGCGTGCAATCGGCTTTAAAGATGCAGCTTTATACTTCCCATGGGAGAAAGACCTAAATTCCTGACAGGCAAAGCTCTGTTGAGATGAATGGGAAACAAATCACTCCCTTGCACTCTTTAAGGCAATTGGCATCTGTATCACACAGGCTCTTACTGAGGCTCTTCAAAGATGCCGGTAAGATTTGCAGGTGCTTCTCCTGCTTTTGTCTTGCAAAGCCCATCACTGTTTCCACGGAGACTTTCAGTGTACAACACCTGAACTAGAAATCCCTCAGAAAATTTGGCTCTGCAACCCATCAATTAAAAGGCAAAGGCAGAAGCCTGCAATAGGAGTGGGAACTGAGGTGTTGCAGCTGGTGAGTGGTGCTACTGCCTGTTTGTGCCATTTGCAGAATGAGAAAGGCATTCCCTGTAGCAAGGCAGGGCACAGGGGATGGAGACCTCGGGTTTCTCACTGTGCTTTGGCTACCTGTCCCTTGCAGGACCTGGGAAATCACTGCCCCTCTCTGCCCTGGCTTCCCTATTAAAAAAGTTGTCTTACCTATTTCTTGTGAATCTTCCTTTCTCTTGCTAATAATGTAATTAAAGATAAAATACAATAATATTTAAACTCGAGAAAACATATCCAAGATTGAAAGATTTAAATTTCAATGGTTGCACTAAATTCCCCCTGTATATGCATATGTTGTATCTATAGGTCACCACCTACAGAATCTTTAAGGAATTTGCCTTGCTTTCCAACTCAGCTGTCAATTTATCCCTTGGCTAACAGACAGCATAAATAAGCAGTGTTACAAGCTTCACCTGTGCCAAGAGATTTGCTCTTCATGCAGCACAGCAAAGGTGCCCCTGTGTTTTAAATCCCTCCAGCCAAAGGCAATGCCAGCTGCAGGGTTTGGTTTGTCTGAACCCTGGGGTAGGGATTGATTTAGGTGTGAATTTTAAACTCCAGCTTTAAGTGCTCTGTATTTTGAGCTGGGGTCTCAATTTGTGAGAAGACCTGAGTTTTGAAATAGTGCAGGAGAAAAAAATGTGTTTCATGTGCCTGATGTGTGGTCTCGATGGCTGTGGTCGCTGATCCTGTCACAGGGGTCGTGTTCAGGTGGGTAACTGGGCAGCTGATAAACAGCAGCTAAAGGCACATCTGCTCAATTTTTTGCATGCAGAATCACACATTTGCCTTTTTGAAAATGACACTTAAATCCCCCCTCTCCCAAATTTGACTGGTATTGATCCGTGCATTGAGAGCAGAATGAATGAATTTTATTTATGCAGAGGTGAGAATATGATTTTAACTGTGCTGCACATTTCCATCTTGTTTAGAAACCCAATCATAGCTGCAAACCAAACAAGAAAAGTCTCCTTGTTTTCTGAATGATGTTATTTGTTTATCTGCCAAAGTGCTTTGCATTTCCTCAGGTCACAGACCAGCCCATGTCTGGCTATGTTAATATTATAAGAGTTAGGCAAAAGCAAAGTTTAAGAAAAATCTTTCAACTGAAAGAAATAGGATCTTAAAATCCCAAAATAGAGTATGGAAAGGTACACATCATGTCTGGCTTCTCTTTTCCCTTGTGGCAAATGTGACTCAAAGGAGTTGGTTTTTTTCCAGCTTGATCTGTATACAGTTTGGGGGAGTTTTATTGTGAGTAGGTCACCTTATAATACACAAAAATATTCCCTCCCAGAGGTCTGTATTCATAAATCTTTCTCGATTCTCACTCTCTTGCAACTGAAATCCAGATGATTTCGTTTTCTTCATGGAAAGAAGAGTGAGAAAGAGTGGAGGCACACCTTGCTGTGGGGCTGGTGCTCTGGTCCTGCTGCAGCTCCCGTGGCTTTGAGGAGCCGCTGGCTCCCTCCCTGTGAGATGGGCAGAAGAGCAGCACCGAAAAACTGAGACTTTAGAGCAGCTTGGTTGTTGCTATGGAAGGAAAAAAAAATTAATTTCAAAGTTATTATTTAAAAAACGTTTTAAATCTTCACTTCTCAAAGTTTGCTTAAGGGTCAAATTTATTCCTTCTTTGCTTCACCAAAGAAAAGATCAGCACTATGGTTAAATACTAAAGCAGCTGCCTGGAATAGTGGAGATGAGTGTTTATTGACAGCAGCAGTTTTTTGTAGTTCAGTTTTGAGGAGAAACATATATCTGAAGCATAGCTTTAATGTGTTCTTTCGTTCTAGCTCACAGTGCATTTTTCTTTATAAAAATGCAGCACAAAATACTAACTCTGTCCCTGCAGAGCAGGGTTAACATCACTGTTCCCCTGGGATAGGTAAAAAGAGAGGGTTTATGACATGATCGAAGCTATGTGGTAAATTGGAGGCAGAGCTGAGTGCAAAACTCTGATTTTACAGTTCCTGGAGTGTTTCTGTGGGCTGTCCATCTTCATTTTTTGTTTCTGAGTCATCCTGATGCGTTCTTAGCAAGTGGAAGGTAGATAGAAATGCTTATGGCAAATGATCATCTATAGCCTTGAAAACATAACCAATTAGCTCAAGATTAGGACACACCCTTTCAAATGGGGATACTTGACTTTTACATATATTTTTCTTTATCCTTGCATTTTATAATGCTATTTGGATTTTACAATGATGTCATCCAAAAACATTGCCATAATGTCATAAATTACCAAAAAAAAAATGTTATTTTCTTCCACTGATCAAACAGTTGATTTAAAATCTGGTCCTGTGGAGGACCAGGAGGCCTTTTACTGGGTGTTTTATACCCCCGGCCAGGAGATAATACAAACATTGCCATATGAACAGGCAATCAGTTCCTCTCTTCTTTAAGTTGTGTACATTTATACAACACACACTCACAGCCATACACGTTATTGGACGACCAAGAACAGTTTTGCCTTGGGAAATGATTCTCTACATGAACAAACACCACTTAAAATTACTTTTAAAGGTGACCAGTATTAAAAACTATATATGTAGCCAGTTCTGTTACAGCTGCTACTGACTATGCTCACTGGGGGCAGATTTTCTTTTGTAATTTATTATCTGTTTTCCTCCGTTTCAGTCTCCCACCTATAACTCTGGGATTTTGGTCTGCCAGGACAGAGGGTCAAGCAAAACCTGCTTTGCTGTCACTGTAATAACCCTTCCTGTCCAAAGAATCCTCTTGTAAATGTAGCTGGATCCACAAAGAATTACTCTGTCAGGCATGACAATAAACATGCTCAGTACTTAAAAACTGCTCTTCCCCCCACCCCCCTCCCCTTTAAAGATGGCTTTTGGTGATACAATGGCTTTTCATTGAAGGCCAGGAAATCTTGGATTTTGAAAGTACCATACTTGGGGTGAGTTTCTGTGCAGTTCCCAGCAGACCTGGGCTATGGGCCTCCATGGATCAACAGGGGGTGATTCCTACATTAATGCCTGTTCCCAGGAGATCTGTCATGTTGGCCTCTGTTGCCTTTAATCTCCTATACACTCTATACATTTCTAAATCTCCCCATGGCTGCCGTGGCATTTATCACATTCTTGGCAACGCTGCTTCTCCAATACCAACCCCTGTGCTTGGAGTCCAGCTCTGCTCCTCCTCCCCCTCACTCCCAGAGCCAACTGACATGTTTGCACAAAGCCTTGTACCCGATTTTCCCTCCTCACCATCTCCCAAAGTGCTTGTGCGAGTGAGTTATCGGAGGTGTCTGAGCTGTGCCTGGGCTGGGTTCTGTAATTCTGTCTTGCACAACCCCTACTTAAGGCTCGTTGACTTCAATGGGGCTATTCATGCAAGTGGAGGCTGCACATTCGGGCCCTTGGGTTGTAGGGTCTCTGGGGCATAGACCCTGTCTTTGTGTGCCTCAAAAATATGTGCTAGATGAGTTATGATAGCTCAGAAGAGTGAGTGTCGCTTTACATTTGCCATACTGAAGGAAGGTTGCCAGGATTGCATTGATGCTGCATGTGGTTCCCTTCCAGGGGGGAATTAATCCTTCTCTGCAAAGATACCTCCTGCTGACTGGTGAAAAGAAAAAAGGAAAAAAACCCTGGTTTGGCCATGAATACCATTAGCTTAATCTTCCTTTTCTCTGATCTTCCAGTACTATTTGCTTTGTATGGCTTCATCAAGGTTTTGTATGTGGACAGAATAATTGAAAACAAATTTAGCATGTCTCAGACCATAAAGTTCCCTTTCAACTACATCACTGGCTATGCGGTAGATAAATGTCTGGTTTTCATTTTTTGGTTATGTGAGAAATTTAGAATGGTTTGATTGGTAATTTTGAACATTAATAAAGAAAGAGAAATTTCCTTGTCTCCTGGCCTGTGGAGGCATTCTGACTTTCTTGCAGCAAATACTGTTTAAAAAAAATGTTATTTAGTACAGAAGAGTCTGTTTGTGTCCTTTAGGCCTAGAAACCCCAGTCTCCAGGGTAGACTAAGACTTCCTTGTGCTGTTCAGTCTCAGACCAAAAATGCTGCCTCTACCTGTACAGGTAGTATTTTAATGCAGTGCAGGATGAATGGCTGAAGGTAAACCTGACTGGAGGAAGGATGAGTTTCAAAGAGCAGTGGATCAATGCCATATCTATCTATCTATCTATCTATCTATCTATCTATCTATCTATCTATCTATCTATCTGTGTGTGTGTGTATATATATATATATGTGTGTGTGTGTGTTTATATCTGTGTATATATATCTGTGTGTCTCTGTGCATGTCTATAGATCTATTTGGTTTCCTGACTTGAAGGCGTTGCAAGCCGTGTGTGATGATAATTTTTTTGGTGTCTTACCAGCTTCACGGGTACATGGAGAACAAACCCTTGGGTCTGCAGATCTTCATTGGCACAGCAGACGAGCGGATACTCAAACCTCACGCCTTCTACCAAGTCCATCGCATTACGGGAAAAACCGTCACCACCACCAGCTACGAGAAAATCATCGGCAACACCAAAGTTTTAGAGATCCCCCTGGAACCCAAAAACAACATGAAAGCAACGTAAGTGTGTTTCTTTTTATTAGCAAAGTTGAGGCAGATGAAGTTGGCATGTGGAGTTCCTTCTCTTTGGAAAGGAGTCACTAAAATGAGTAACGACCCCTGCTCTGGCAGGACTCTCTGTCCAACACACTGGGATGATACAAGTGTAAGACCCTTTTTACAAAACCATGAGCAAGCAGGTACAAGCACCTGGGTTAAAGCTGCTTGAGGAGTTACCATTTATCAGCTGACCATGCAAGCACTTTTGCTCTTTATTCCAGCTGCTGCAGTGACTGTATTGTAATCACAGAATGGTTTGGGTTGGAAGGGACCTTAAAGATAATTTTGTTCCACCCCCCTGCTAAAGGCAGGGACACCTTCCACTAGACGAGGTTGCTCCAAGCCCTTTCCAGTCTGGCCTTGGACATTTCCAGGGATGGGGCATCCACAGCATCCCGTGCCAGTGTCTCATCACCCTGCAGTAATCCATCATTGTCAAAGTCAGAATGGATTTGTACTGCACTAAGGAAACAAGACTTGAATCTCAAGTTCTTATGCTGCAGGGGGACAGTGAGAAGCAGAAGCAGCAGACAGTGGAGGAAAGGTGTACAATTCATTTTACAACATGTAATGGAAGAGAAAACATCTCTTCTGAACTCAGCCAAGTGCTCTGGCCATGAAATCGCTCTCTACTGTTGTAATAAGGTAACAGGAAAGCAAGTACAGGCACATCTTGTCTGTATTACTCCTACCAGTTTTATGGA
Organism: Chiroxiphia lanceolata; assembly: GCF_009829145.1. Classification (NCBI taxonomy): domain Eukaryota; kingdom Metazoa; phylum Chordata; class Aves; order Passeriformes; family Pipridae; genus Chiroxiphia; species Chiroxiphia lanceolata. The sequence goes on along the minus strand of NC_045653.1, from coordinate 5,431,178 downwards.
GGCAGAGGGATGAAGTGGGCACCAGTCTGAAACTTCAGGCTTGAATGTGTGCCAGGCAGCATGAGAGTGATTGCTCTGCAGAGGGAAGAACTGTATCTCCATCCTTCAGAGGATAAAATTGGCAGAGCAGTTATATTTTTAAGCCCCCCTACTTCATCGCAAAATCCACGTTCTTTCTTCATATTTTTTTCAGAAAATATACCTCATTCCTAACAAGGAGCCCTGGAGTAATAAACCTCTGCACATATGCAATGGCGAGGAACCGTGTGGGTGTAGGAAACAGCTTGGGGTTTATGCCTCCCCAAATGTGATTTTAATTCATATCAAAAGAAGAGAAATGATGTGTCTTCAGAGCAGATATAAAAATGGGTTGGCAGTGCCTGTTTAGTAACAGTGCTCACTGCACCCTCTGAGGACTATTGCTGAGCTAAAGATCTCAGATTCTGTAGAGATTAATTGCCACATTCTCCTAGTGTGGACAGGCATGTTTGCAAGGTTACACTGGGCTCTTGAGGAGCGATATTAAGTCCACCAATATTAAGTTGCAGTGCTGATTTAAGCAATCCAAATCCTTTCACTGCTGCTCAGTCCCATCCTGCTCCTGTCCAGGGACACGTGAATGGATGAATGGGAGCAGAGAGCCATTTTCTGCTCTACCAGGCTTTTGCCTTGGCTAGGAACAACATCCCAGGGCTTTGGACATGTTCTGGGACCGGGCTGCAGAGCACAGTTCTAGCAGTACCACCCACCCTGTCCAAAAGGAGGAGAGAGCAGTTTGGTTCCTGCTTTGGAGTTGAATTCATGCTTGCTTTACAAACTAGGGGGGAAATGTGCCTGGATGGTGCATGCGGTGGTGGTTCTGTAATTAGCTGGTTTGACTGCTGTGATTCCCCATGGAGCTGAACTAATTTGGCCACATGCAGGCAAGAGCTGCTGTGCAGTCCCTGGGCACTGGGCTGTCTGGAGAGCTGGTGGTGGAGGCCCCTGCCCTGGGGTGGGCTGTGCCATCTACAGTCTCTTTCTTAGCACTGGAGGGAAATAAGACCTGGGCTTATAATGTTTGGAGAGTGGCTTCTGCTGTTGCCAGAGAGTGGGGAGAGGTCCAGCAGCATCTGCTAGAGTTCAAGTAGCATTGGGATGATACTCTCAGGCACATGGTGTGACTCTTGGGGATGGTCCTGTGCAGGGCTAAGGGTTGGGCTTGATGATCCTTGTGGGTCCTTTCCAGCTCAGCATATTCTGTGATCTCTCATGTGCTGAAATGTCGATGTCGAGATCTTAAACAAAGCAAGCGCTTAGAGGTGTTCCTAACGCAGAGGCCAAAGCAAACCAGCTCAGTCCTCGTGGCTGTCACCCGTCCCCAGGCTGTGGGAGAGCGGGGATGTCGAGCTAACAGTGTGTGTCTGCAGCATCGACTGCGCGGGGATCCTGAAGCTGCGCAACGCGGACATCGAGCTGCGCAAGGGCGAGACCGACATCGGCCGCAAGAACACCCGTGTGCGGCTCGTCTTCCGCGTCCACATCCCCGAGTCCAGCGGCAGGATCATCTCCCTGCAGGCGGCATCCAACCCCATAGAGTGCTGTGAGTATCCCTGAGACTGGCTCCTTCTCTTGCAACAGCGACCATCCCGTCCTTTGGCTCCAGGCTGGTGCCCTGCCCTTCTGTGCTGGCTGGGGCTGTGCCACCGTTCAGGTGACCCGTGGCTCTTACCTGTATATGCTCCCTGTCCTGAAAGGAGCTTGGGTGGCTGGTGGCTCCTCAAGGTGCTTAGAGCTTGTGAGGACAGCACAGGACCTGGGGGCTTTTGCAAAGTTTATTTAGTGTGTTGCTTCCGGATCCCTCTGGCTGTCAGGTGGTTACTGGGAGCAGGGATGTGTGTGTATGTGGCACACATGCATTCTCCCTGTTTGTGCATGAACCGCCTGCCTTCCTGGCCATGGCTTTAGTTTGAGAGGAGGCACAATCAGAACTTGTTATCCACAAGCTGGCAGATGGTTTGGGGGTTTGAGTTCAGACCTGGGACAGATCCTAGCACTGTGGCCAGTCCTGTCTGCCAAAAGAGTGACCACAGCCCTCTGATCTGAGCTGTGTCAGAACACAACTGATTTGGAGGAGCAGATTTGATTTTGAGGCTCAGGTGCATTCTGGTTATTGGTTTTTCTAGCTGTCAGTGCTAAGGGGTGCACAGCTCAGGAGGCTGAAGCAGGGAAAGCACAGGTTGTTCTGGTATTCCCCTGAGGGACAAGAAAACTCGCAGTTTTGATTTCTGAACTGCAAATCCTTTAAGTTATAAGCTGAGAAACCTGCACCTCCCACGCATTTTAACGTACTGGATCCTGAGAAAGAGAGGCCTCTGATGAGGTGCCCCCCGTGTCACAGTCATTTCTGGAAGGGCTCCACCCACTTTGCTGGTTCATGTGCATCCTGTGATGCTTTTTGTTGGTAAATGGTGCCTTTTTGGCAGTTTGGGGATTTCACAAATACCTAATGAACAGTTTTCCTCTCCCTTTGTTGAATGACTCACCCCTTTAGCAGAACCTGTCTTGCCATAAGTCATATGAAGTTACTGAAGTGTTTCTCATGTGTGAGTGTTATTTATTGAGATGCAGGCTTTAACTTAAATAACAACTGCTTAGAATGAGAGAGGAGCCAGTTTTGGATGGGAAATCAAACTGGAGAGTGAATTATTGATGGCAGCTTTTTAAAAAACAGTACAAATGAATAACCAAGGCTAAGGAGTGGGTGATGGATACGTATGATCTCTTGGCAGTGGTTATGAGAAGGTACCAACTGTCAGATCATTTAAGCAGCTGAGCCAAGTCTCTGGGCACTGTGATGGGGAAGGGAGAGTGGTGGGAGTAGCCACCACCTTTCTCCATAGGAAACAGTCACAGTCCTTTATGGGACCAGATGGCTGAAACAATAGTGGCCTCCACCCCAAACATGTCCCTGCTGAAACAAAGGTCCATTTGCTAAAGGAAGCGTTCAATGGGGAGCTACTCGGGTGGGGAAACTCCAGGTGTAACTCCTACACCCACTGTGCAGGAAAACAGCACGAGCCCAGAGCAGACAGTGGATGGTCACACAGGGCGTCCCACAGATCACCCCCCACTGACTCAAATTCTCCTCAGGAAAAGCAAATATGAGTTAGCCAGGCATTTCTAGGGCTCTTCCACAACTGCACGTTGTGTTTGTGCCCATCACCACGGGGCACTCAACCAGAAATCTGGTCACGGTTTAAAGAATAAATCACATTTTTCTGAACTGTTTACACACAACTAATTTGCCTGTGCAATGACTGCTATGGCAGTGGCTTGGTTAAGATGTCTAGGCTTTTATTCTGAGATGTCTTTGCATTGATTAGTCTTAGGGATGTAAAAAAGCCAAGAGTGAAGATACTGGTATAAGTGGCTTATTTTTGGTTTGTTTTTTTTTTTTTTCCCATAATTAAAGTATTAAAATGTTGGCTGCATAGCAGACAGCAAAGCTACAAGAAAAAATGTATTTGATCCCTAAGGAAATAAAACCAGAAAGTTTTATTTTTGGGATACTGGATATATGGAATTTGGAGAGATATGTTAGGGCCTGTGCTTTTCCAAACTTGTGGAAGCAGAGTACAAAGTGATCTGGAGAAAGAAGCCTCTTCCATTCAGTGGGTATGCTGCATATTTAGTGCTGCTTTTGCATTTCAGTAGCACTTCCTGATCTCAGCCCAGTTTTGGGAAGATGGTTATAAACATCAGTTGGCTCAGCCAGCATTAGTAATTCAGACTGAATCTCACTAGCAATGGTAAGCTCAGCTTCTCCCAGACAATCTGCACTTGCTGCAGAGCTCACAGTCAGTCTCAGGTAAGCTCAGGTGCCCTCCCAAGAAGGGCTATGTGACATTTTCTCCTTGTCCTACTTCCCACCTTCATGTGCTGCTGGGATTGGCTTTTTTCCCTTTTGTTTGCTCTTCTTATTTTTTTTTTTTTTTTGACCTGGCCACCTGAGAACCCTTTTCCTCAGGGACACTCTGTACGATCTCTCCTGTCTGGTAGCAGTTAATAATATCCCGCTGGAAAAGCCTCAGTAAGTAGCAGCTCTAAGATAACTGGCCATTTCCCTACCAGTGGGGTTCCCCTGAGAGCACTGTTGCTACCAACAGAACATCTGAGTGTTCTCCTCAGCAGGAGCCGATCCCAGCAGAGAATTCCCATCGGTGTCAGCAGATCATTATGAGCTGCAATGAAGCAAGAACTGTGAAGTATCTGCTTTTCACAGGGCGATTCCGTTCCACCTCATCTGTGTCACATTCAGCACTTGACAGATTTTAGGAGGGGATTTCACGGGTTCAAAGCATCATCCGGAGCAAGTTCCTCCCCAGGCAGTTGTGTGGGAGGACCGAGGAGGTGATATGTTGTTAAATGATCAGTTGTGCCTTAAAAAGGACCTCATATCCAGACAAGCCTGCACATTCAGCAGCTCAGGGCCTTTTTTCCTCCTGTTGCTTGTTGATTCATTCTGAAGCCACTAAGGAGGCAAAGGCATTTGAAATCCCTCTGACAATTGTAGCAACATGCCATTGCTTAGCTAGGTATAAAAACACTGTCTTGTAGGTGTGGTGCCCTAGGAACAACAAGCCACTTGGTAGATCACCCATGGAGAGCTTTGACACCTGTAGACCATTATTTTCAAACCATGAAGACAATTTCTGTAGCAGTAGTTCCATTCCTTTACTGTAATTTGCCTTTCACTGTGACCTGGAGCTTATTTCTCAGTGAGTGGTCTCTGGTGTTAAAGACATTTTTGACATGAGGCTCCATCTCCCTCAGACTTGCTGGCACAGGTCAGTCATGATATCTGGTAGCTCCAGCAGGGTGCCTTAACATCTGGAGTTGTGTCTCCACTCATCTGAACTGTCCAGAAGGAGCAGGATGGAAGGGAGTCCAGAGTAGTCACATAAGCACCTGTGGGGCAGCTTGTTATACTCCATTCTGTCAGCAGCCAAAAGCTGCTTCATGCAAGTGTCTGTGAGATGTGAGTGTGAGGCTTAGGAGTATCCCCCGCACTTTGTCCCAGTTTTTATGCTAATGGATCCTGGTTACACCTTCCCAAAGTGTGTCACAGTTCTTGTTTTGTGTAATCCATGTTTGCTGATACTAAGCTGTGCTCATGAATCCCTTAAAATGCAAACAATTACACTTGGCACGAGAGAAGGAGACTAAAATCTTGTTCTTATAATAGATATTCCGAGGTGGTAGAAAAACAAAACAAACAAAACTTATTGCTAAAGAACCGTGTGTCCATCTAAGGAATTTAAACAGTTTCTATTACTGACTGTATTTTGTTCCATTAATTGAGTCAAATATCTTATTTCCCTTTAATCAATTTCCCTGGAAGTTTCCTTTATTTTTCTCTCCTTCTAGTAGATTTTCCCATAATATTAGACAATCTAAGCCTATGATTTGTGACACATTAATAACTACAGAGGAAAGAGCTAGTCATGTAAAAGAATGTTGTCTTGGCAAGCCAGCGAGTGCTTTTCCTCAGCTGGGAGTTGTGCTGGTTGGAATATAAGGGCAGGCAAGAAGGAGCTCTAGTTTATTCAGATAAAAAAGCAGAAACAAATGGTCTTTTGCATTTGGGAGATACCTATGTGCAAGTGTAACCATAATCATGATTATTATGGGAGTATTGTGATTTCCAGATGAATTAAATGAGGTTTTTCCCCCTTTCATGTCAACTTCAAGACAGTCACGCAGTTAGCTGTAAATACAGCTGACACAAAACCTGGTGCTTTCTCTAAAGAGAACATTTTCTCTCAAAGCACAGAATGTAAAAGCTAATTCTGACAACATGTACCACTTTTAATATGCAACCAAAATACTTCAGTCTTTGAAGTCTGAGTCAGAAGGAAGGGAAGTGCCTGCCCTTTTTGCAGGCTGCAAGCCTTGCTCCAGGGGTAAACTCCTGTTTACTTCTTGTCTTTGCAGTGCTGCTGTTGGTGAAAGCAAACGCCCCAGCATGTTACACAGAGCATGGACTTCTGAGCATACTTTAAACTCAGCAGCTCTCCTCCACAAGGGATTAAAGGGAAATGCTGTGCATACCCACAGAGATGATTGACAGAGAAGTGAACCGAGGCCATGGTTTTCCTGTCATTAATCACACACTGGTTTGGTGAGCTGGCTGCAGTTCATAGAAAGTATCACACTGATCTGACACTGCTGCCATCGGGGCTTGTCACTCCTCCTGTGTGAGGACATCATAAATTATGTGCAGAGAAGGAGGTGGAGAAAAGCCCTCTATTTTTGGTGCTTTTAGCTTGGATGGCTCTGCACAAACTGCTGATTAAGTCTTGCTGGCAACAAATTGGAAACTGTTGTCATTCCTACTGGGTTCATTTCATAGCGTTTAGACCATGTTTTCAAGCTTTCCCATCTAATCACAGAGGTTGGAAATTTGCTTTATTGACTTGATTCTACCACTACCCCATCCCTCTGATTGCTGCTCTCTAGGGTGTGTTGCTGATGTCTATCTGCCTGCTAGAGATCTCTCCTCCCCTTGGCCCTCCCCTGGCTCCCATACTGCAGCTTCCCGGCCTTTACTTCTCCTGCCACCAGAGAGCTCAGGTTGCTTCAGCGTGTGATGGATGGGATCAAAATCTCTCACAACATTAATGAGTTGGATAAGCATTGGACACAGGAGTTCTGCTCCTATCAATCCTACCACAGGCAGCTCGTGGTAAATACATGCAGTGTGACAGCAGGAATGGAATATTTACTTTGGCTCATTGAGGTTTGCACTGAGGTGGAAGAATTAATCCCATAACAAATTACTCCTCTGCTATTGCTTCTAGGGGTCAGGCTTTTTTTAGCACCAGACACCCAGCTCTCTCTGCTCTTCTCAAATCCAGCAGAAATCAATGACTGGATCCAAGAGCCTCTCTTTAACCTCTCATCAGCAATGGGGACAACAACCTAAGCTCTGGGTTCGGTGTTGCAGGTGTCAGAGACAGCGTGGAGAGGTTTTGCTCTAACAGGTATTCATTGTAGAATCACAGAATGTCTTGGGTTGGAAGGGAACTTAAAGCTCATCTTGTTCCACCCCTGCCAGGGGCAGGCACACTTTCCACCAGACCAGGTTGCCCTGTCCAACCTGGCCTTGAACACTTCCAGGGATGGGGTATCCACAGCTTTTCTGGCTGGGCAACCTGTTCCAGGGCCTGGCCACCCTAACAGGGAAGAATTCTATTGTCACAGAGGTTTGCCTGGAGACCTCAGACACTCTGCAGAAGGTAGCACAGAGTTAATGCTGGTACTCCAAGGCTGGGGAGTATCTGTGGAGTATCTCTGCTCTGGAAGTGTCGGTCAGACGGGCACTGCTCTGCACAGAGTTCGCGAGTCTGTTCCTCCTGAGGGGCAGGTCACAATAGTGTTTTTTTCTTTGCCTTACATTACCCCATCCAGCCCTTGTTTGTACTGCACATACAGGGAGAGAGATTGCTGAGACAGTTCCTCTCCAGAGGCTGTTAAGAGACATTTAGCTTCAGTTAGCACTACTCATAAAACAAGTCAGCTTTTGGGCAAAACAAGGCAGCACTTGGAAGCCCTCCCAACCTGGTGGAAGGAAACATGATGCTCAGGCAGGGAGAGAACCACTTGTCCCAGGAGATGAGTGCAGGAGGAGCATGGGCAGGGAGACGTGGGAGGAGAAGGGCTTGCAGGATTACCTAAGGAGCATGTTATGGAATACAACTGGTATTGTCATTTGGAATCTGCTAACAGCAATGGGTAACACTCTCCTAGGGGAGATTTGGAGCCACAACAGACTCATCCAGGTAATTCAGTTGTCTCAGAACATCCCTTTTTTTCCCTTTAAAAACAAATATCCTCTCTGGTGAAAAAAGGAACACTTATGGATGCTGCAGGCAGGTGGAGAAGGAAGAAACACCTTTACCTGCCTTGGCATACTTCCTTAGGGTCAGCCTCCAGGCTTGTGCATCCCATGTGAAGCATTCAGAGTTTTAGGCCTTCCTGACCTTTCCTCCACCTGCTGCCATAGGGAAGGGAATAAAGGCTCAAGCCCCAACCAGTGCAGGGTGCACGTGAGCCTGGGTGGGCTGTGGGCAGAAGGGGCTCTTCCCTCTGGGCTGAGGCTCCTGGAGGTGGTGCAGCACTCCAGGACAGCGGCTCCCTTTCTCTCCCGTGTCACTGCATGCATTGTATTTCTTGGCACCAGGAACCCATGACATCTTGATTTGCAAACGGTCAAATAAAATAGAAAAATAATGTCCCCTGTTAATAGGTTGACACACTGCTTCAGGCCAAGTGTGAGTATTTCTATAGCATTTGCTTTGCTGCCTTATGTCAGTAACTGTTGCTATTGAAAGTAAACACCCCAACTGGTTAAATCAACAGCGTTTTGTTTATTCAAAGCTCATAAACTCCAGTAGCTGTAGGTCACTTTATGAAGTGCCAACCCCTGGGGGAAGAGAAGGAATAGTGTGAAATTATTGCATGCAGTCCACCCATCGTGAGCCTTAGAGGAAGGGGATTTATTGGCAATTAATATTTCTTGCAGAGGAAAAAAAGTAATCCTATTGAGGCAGCTCCACACTGAACCTTGAATCTCCATACTGGTGGAAATGGTGGAATGGGACGACACCTTCTAGGTTTGGGTTAACAAATGAGACCTTTGAAAATGAAAAGTGTTTGGTTTTTTTAAGAGCACCCCTGCCCCTCTCAGCCTTCCAGGCAGTGCTGTTGAGGCTGCCCCAGCTCGTCTGGGGAGGGCAGAAGGGCTTTTGGCACTCCCCAAGAGCCGGGATGCACATTCCTGCTGATCCTGGGCTCCTTGGTAGGTCGCAGTGTACACAAACACTGCACTCTATGGAAGTTGGACAGGGCTTTGGTCTTCAGCAGCGATTTCCAACTTGCCGAGATCCAAATGTAACTAAGATGAGTCAGATGGTTATTTCCAGGCTAAAACTTGTCCTTCCTCGTCCTGAAAAAGCCTTGGGAATCACTGATCTGGGGGATGTCAGGTACCAAACTCTCTATTAACACAATGAAGTCTGAGAGATGTAGGTTAATCTGGAATTTTGATGACCTAGAATGCTTTGGAAGTGAAATTTGGGGATTGAATAGGAATAAACAGTGTTCAGGGCAATGCTTACATGCATCTTCTCTTGACTATGGTAGACATGTTTTTTGATGATTGCTATTTACTCTTTAAGATCTGAGGTTAAAGATGTGTCTTTGTGATAAATCCAATTATGAACTCATCAAAAATTAGAGTATTTTGGGAAAAGAATTAATCATACAGCCATATGAAAGAAATTATAGCTTCTGTGAAAATAATCTGAATATATATTCTTAATTGGCAGTATCTTAGCCCAGATGTTGTTAAATGCTTGAAAGGAACAATGAGTCATAAGGTTGTTCTAAATAGATTTCAAAAAAATGCCTCCCAAATAGCACAAGAAAGTTGCAAACATTAAATTATCTGTAGTCTTTAACAAGAGCAAAATCTCTGCCTCGTGACTGAAGGGTTCAGCTGAGCTAGAAAAGTTGCTCCCCACTTCTGCAGAATGTATGAAAAGTTTAATGCTGGTGTTTTCTCACCGAATATTTAAGCATTTTCTTCATGTGACGAGAGCCTTTGTGCAGCTCTCACTGTGGCCAAGAGCTGTTGGGTTTGGGGCTTTCTGAAGCTTGCACAGCAGTAAAAACAGTGCCAGGTCAGGTCACAGACAGCCCAGCCCTGCCTGTGTGTGAGTGCAAGGGCAGCTGAACATATAGGATATCATTTCCTGATTTTTGGCTCGGCAGCCAACGGTGTTCAGTGAAGACACAAGTGCTCAGGGTCTCTTTGTGAGAGAAAGTTAAAATCCAGCCAAGGCAGCTGTTAAATAGATGAGCAGGATCCCCTGGAGGCCTTTCCAGTTGGGGTGGATGAATCTGGAGGAGTTTGAGTGCAGGTCATGAACTCGCAGCTCACCAGACCCAAACTGCTGCCCACCTGGTCTGGTCATAGGGAAACTCCTGATATTTTCCAGCTGTAGGGAACCATTCTCACATCTTCACTTTCTTCAGCTCCTGCTGCTTGATAGCAAACAGTTGAAATGGCTTTGCAGGGATGGTGACCAGGGTTCTCCAAAGCTTTTCTGACCATGCAAATGTCTGTTTTAGTAGGATGAGAGGAAAGTATGTGGAGAGATGGTGCTATCCTGGTTTTCTGGAAAGAGAGAATAACTTGCCAAAGTCATGCTCCAAATTTATGACCAAGAGCAGTAAAGACCTTAGAAAGCCTTGATGACGTGTGTGCCCATCTGGATCCCACCTCACCTTTTCTTCTCTTGCCTTTTGTAATCAGTCTGCAACACAGGGCCCTGCTCCTCAGATGTTCAGACTTCTGCAAAACATGCTTCCAAAAATCCCGGGCTGCAGCGGTCCCGGGATGACCCCCTTGCTCTGAAATGTGGCTTTGTGGTTGCCCCTCTTGTGTGCACAGGGCTCAGTACCTGCACATGGAGACAGGTTCTGTTGGCAAACACGCTGTGCCAGGCCCAGCATCGCCCCTGTTCTGTGGGAGGCAGTGGGATTTTGTAAAAAGGCTCATTTTTTTTTCTTTTTTTTTAAGGAATTCAGTGTTATTCAGTGGAATCCTCTGTGCAGGTGGAATTTTTGGGCTCCAGGGCTGTAGTGTGCCTGCACTTGAAAATTTGGCCATTTACTTGGAAAGAGACATGGGCAAGTTTCAGCTCATTCATCCAAGCTGTCCTTTCTCAAGGACAAGGAGTAGGGCCAGCACAGCTGAACCGCTGCAGCCAACTCCTGGATGTTTCCAAATAAAATGCCTTGAGTAAGTTTATTTTTCCCTCTCAGACCTAAATTTAGCGCCCTGGAGAAGCTGCTTTGGCAGTCAGTGGATGGTAACGATGACAAGATCGATCTGTGGATAGTTCTGGGAAGATTTGGAAAGTCCTGGTAAAACAGAGTTGGTTTCATTCATGTTTGCAATTTGTCCACAGCCCAAAGGTCTGCTCATGAGCTTCCAATGGTTGAAAGACAAGACATTGACAGCTGCTCTGTTTATGGAGGACAACAGATGATCCTGACTGGACAGAATTTCACAGCAGAGTCCAAGGTGGTGTTCACAGAAAAAACATCAGGTAAGGCAGTTTTTTTCTAGCTTTCCCTAGTGGGATAAGGCAAATCTGTAATGCCAAGTCTTGTTGTAAGATTTGTGCTGATGATTAACCCTACTCAAGTGAGTAATCTCATTCAAGTTCATGTAAGTAAAACCATGTGAGTAAAATTAGACTTGGGAGCAAATATTTGTGTTATTGGTTCACAAGAATGCAGGCACTGGGAATCAGCAGGAACAAGAAATGTTCCAAAGAAATGAGGTGACCATTACATGTTCCTCTGTGCTTGTTCAATCTCATGCTTAGTGAACGCTACTGTAGAAATCATAATTGAAATGAACATTTTTTTGTTGATGTGAACTACAGGCAGAGATTGTGTTTTCTTCCCTTTAGAAGTCTGTGGAGAAAAAACAATGTATATTATATTATTATACGGAATATACATAATATATATTATGTGTAATACGCATAATATATTACATGTAATGTACATAATGTATATTTTTATATCGAAGTAAAATTATTTTTATATACATAGTGAAATATAAGAATGCTTCACTTCATCTTCCATATTTTTTATTGTAAACTTTGTGCTGTTAAGAAAAGTTGTTGCTCCTAAGTTTTCTGTTGATAAGCTGAGGCAGAGGCAGCTTAATCCAATGACTTGCAGGGGTTTAAAAAGTTGCATTGCCCAAGAGAACTACATGTGCATGATCTATGGGGTAATGCCTCTGGCAAAAAGTAGGAATTGAGCCAAAAATGAATGTGTATGGGCATCAGTTGGTGACCTGGGAGGGGAAAAAGCATTCTGTGGGTCCCAGTTCCTTCTCACACCACCAGCAAACCAGGCTATTTTACAGCAGGTATGAAAGGATCTGCAGAAATGTGAAGGTTCAGATGAGCCTGTGCAGTCAGAGGAATTTTTTTGGCATACTGTGTTTCCTTTCAAGCCCATGTATTAATTCCTTCCCACTGTGCTGCCACTGTTCCATCGATGTCAGCGAATTGTGAAGGGGCATGGGAACATGCTTGGCAGCCCACAACAGTACCTGTCCCAAGAATGTTTTGCAGTAACTAAAGGAGATGATACACTCAAAGAAGGGAGCCCTTAATGCCATTTCGAGGAAACATCCAAAACACCCTGCCCCTATTTCCATATAAGAGCACAGAAGGCTCTGGCTGGAATAGATGTTAGAAAGTGAAAGGAACAACAACATTTTCCACACACTAAATCTAAAGCTTTTCTTCACTGCTGGGGAAACTGTAGTGTTTTTTTTTCTTTTTTTCCCTCCTGGTAGGGGAGAGCCATGACTTATCCCAGCGGTTGTGCCCAGTCTGGAGCAGGGATTTGCTTGCTGGTGTTCCATATCCTGCCTGCCCCGCCACCCCTCAGTCTCTGCAGGCAACCTCAGTCTGCTGGACTTTGCATAAATGATTGGCAGAAGGGGAATTTAGAGGATGGGAGGTCCAGAGTCAGATCCTTGGTGTGAATCAGAAGTCTGTGTGGTATCTGGGGGACTCTGCTCCGTGCTGAGCCAGTTCTTTGTGTGTCCGTGCACTGCTTCATAATGCAGCAACACCTCTTACAGAGATGCCCTAAAGTGCTTTTAAATGAAGATTGCTTTATTTAATAGGTATATCTTAAAGTGAGAAGGTTGAGAAGCTGAGGTGGATATGCAGATCATGCAGGGCTCACTGCTCCATGCTGAGAATTCAGCCAGTCTGATGCGTGTCCCAGCCTGCCTGAATGTTAGGATATTGTACACCTGAGACTTTCAACTTCCCTCATTATACACTGTATACAATTGTAAATATCACTATGAGGCCATGCCTAGTTGCTGCTGCATTGTGCTGCCTGAGCACAGAACAAGGAGCCCAGTTGTGCAGCCCGATTTATCGATTCGAAGTCTCTGGGTGGAAGGAGGAGGTGGATCCTGCACTCACCTCAGGCAGCTCGCTCGCTGCAGACCCGTCTGCACCTTGCAGAAAGCGCTGATGAGCTGCTCAGAAGCAGAACAAGCCACAATAAACATCCCTGTGGGTGGAGAGCACATCGCTGGCGTGACCCTCTCATTGTCGCGGCTCTTCCCGAGCGCGGCGCTGCCCCGGGGAGCCTGTGCAAGAATCACACCTTTCTCGAGGCAGGAAGGTGCAACAAGCTCGCAGGGGGGAGCTTGGTTTTCTTTGAGTTTCATTTTAGCAGCTCTCAAGCCTTGTCTGTGCTAGCAAGTGGTACTGGATTTGCCACTTTTGCCACCAGTTTGAGCTTTGCTGGCAATGACAAGGGTGAGAGCAGTGGTGTGGGTAACCACCTAATAGCTTTCATCAGGCTGTACTCCACAGAGCTCTTGGACTTGGCTTGTGAGTCCAGTGTTTTAAGATGAGAGCAGCAAGACTGGGTTTTTTCCCCAAAATCCTTTGTGCAAGTATCTCTGTGCAACAAGATGTTAACTGTTTTGTAGCCTCCAGAATCTGGGTGCATCTTGAATCTGGATCAGTGTCTGATGATGAGAAGCAGCAATCGGTCACCTTACAAAACTGAGGAAAATGCAGCTGGGGATCACAGTTGTAAATTAGGTTTCATCCCTCAAGGGAATACTCAAAACCTATTTCCATTTCTTCTGGATCTTGTAGACAGTTCTTCACTCAGTACTTGCAACGCAGAGGGACGTAGAACTGCTCATAACTGTGACTGAAATACAGCAAGGTTCTGAGAACCATAACGAGCAGCTTTTATTTCTCTGTTTCATAGAACTATGGGGACGTATATTTTTCCTAAGAAATACCGGGAAAATAAAAAGACCATTCCCCAAATTGTGCCAGGATGTCCTTCTGAAAATAGCTGCCCGGTGTCACGCGAGCTGCAGGCTGTGGCACCGAGTTCACCAGGGACAAGGCTGTGAAAGTCGCTCGGTTTGGGCTCGCGACAGGAAACAGCAGCAGGAAGTGAAGTGAAGGGGCTGGAGCTCAGTGCTCTGGGGGGACAGAGTGCTTGTGTTTATGAAATGCTGATGCATAAAGAGCATTAATTTTCGTAATGATAAGGTTTTATCAACATGCAAGCCATAGACTGGGTTTTTTAACTTTTTTAAGGCTCTCTCTTCCCGATGAGAGAGTGTAATCTGTAGCTGCTGTAAGCCAGGGCAGCTCATAAATTCGTTAAGTCCAGCACACAAAAGCAGAGTTTGGCTGAAGGAGTTTTAAGATCTGAACTCAGAGACATGTAACTGAGCCCAGCTAAATAAAAATAGGTCAGGAGAAGCGACTAGATTAGATTGTACGGGTAGCAATTTTTGAAGTGCATATATTCCTTTAGTTTTGATCTGAAAGAGAGAGCTTAAAAAGCAGTCCTAGAGCTATCAAGGATTTGGAATATGTTGAAGGTCAGGGGTGTCAGTGTTTGGTTGGGGCCCAGACCTTACAGTGCAGTTAAAAAAAGAAAAGATTTGGAATTCCCCCTTTTATTTATTTTAATTGTCATGTAATAATTTGCAAGTCAGATGTTGGTTGCATTGTGTTTACTCCCATTTGTGTACTGGTTACTGCTGCTCTGCTGTCAGTGATAGGGGAGTTTCGTGTTTCTCTGGGAGAGAAGTGCAAATGGACTGTGATTTCCCCTGCCAAACTCTTCTGGTGGCCACATGGACATCGTGAATCATCACTAGGACAATGTGGGTGGTGGAGGAACAACCCAAACAGAGCGTCCATCCTTGGAGGGGATCCATCATAAATCTTTCGGTCCATCCACGCAGTGCAGGGAGAGGAGGTGGTGCTCTCTGTGCCCTTTGAACTGATGCAGCTGCCAAGACCCCTGAAGAATGGATGTTCAAAGTCTCTGTGACAAAATAAATCTTTGCAGCTCTAGACTCAAGCAGTGGTGCTTGAATGACTGCTGGTTTCAGAACTCACCACAGG
Organism: Chiroxiphia lanceolata; assembly: GCF_009829145.1. NCBI lineage: Eukaryota > Metazoa > Chordata > Aves > Passeriformes > Pipridae > Chiroxiphia > Chiroxiphia lanceolata. The sequence continues at coordinate 5,416,128 of NC_045653.1, read as the reverse complement.
GCAGGATCAGGACCGTGATGTTCAGTGTGTCAGTGGTGAGTTGAGGTTTCATCTGCACAGAATGCACCTGCCTCCATACCCTAGAAACAAACCATGGAGCATGTGCCAGTGGATTCCAACATCCAGGAGTCTTTCAGGGCAATTCACTGTAGAAAACTGTGGTGGGATGGCATCATGGCATGTATAATGTGAGTAGAAGGTGGCTTGTGTGTTGTTTTTGATGGTAATGAGGAGCCAGGGCTGATGGTCATGTCATTTGTGGGAGAGGTGAAAGGAAATTCTAACAATGTCTACAGCAACATTCTCTTTTCTGTTGTGTCCAGTCTGAAATTCCTCACCATGCCCCAGCCAGGGAACTAAATCCCTGTTTGTAGTCTGACAGTTCCATGAATGATCCAAAAACTCCAGGAGAATGCAGAAAACAGCAAAGTATTTTCAACATTTAAGTCTGTGAACTTAATAATGCAGAATTAGTGGTGCAATTTTCACAGGCAAATTAAAGATTAAAAAAAAAAAAAACTTTAAAAAAAAATTTCAATTTTTTCCCCCAAGTCCACCCAAAAGAGGGTTTGCTATTTGACCAAATAAACAACTTTAAATATTGAATGCAAGCACTGATTTCTAAATTAATGAACTTAAGGAGAACTAAAAGGAGCAGGACATATCTTAGAACAAGGCTAATAATGCAATGATAGATGCAATCCACTGCTGAGCATGCATTAAATGTAGGTTTGAAAGGCATCTTATCCTGAGATAAAAATCCAGCATCTGGGGAAAAAACCCAAACTATTGTTTGATTTTTTTTTTAATGGGAAAGGCTAGGGAAAAAAGCACAAATATTTGGTAATAGTTACAGAGTCAGCAAAACTGAGTGTGGTACTGTAATCTTAAATGGTTCAGTTTGTTTGCAATATGTGAGGGTCTGTAGAAAGTATATTAAATAAATTTGCTACCTTGCTATTTTCCTGACAGTTTTGAAAGAGCACGATCCCTGTTCCACTCAGTCTGTGGCTGGAGTCCAGCATGTAAAGCTGGATGCATATCCCATCCACCCTAAACCTGCAGAGTGATGGGATGGACTGGGGGAATAAATTACAGATGTCTCTGTCAGGAGTTCCACCTGATTTCTGCATTAGCCAGAGGTGTCACCGTCCAGGTTCATCTCCCTTCTCAGTGAACTGAAGTAAGGCAGCAGCAAAGTGACTCAAGGCTTGGGAGTTCTCTCTGCAAAAAGGTATCAGAAGTGGGGAGGATCAGGGAGGTTTTGTTCTCTTTGAGTTTCTTTTCTGTTCTTTCTGTGCAGAAGAAGGAGGTGTCTCAGCAAATCCCACCGTTTGTGAACTCTGAAGAGAAACAAGTGTTAATCAGGATTAGCCTGGTTTTGCTGTGCAAATTAGAAAGTTTCAGGGTAAATGGGGCACCTTCTGCTTTTCCTCCCTGTTATAGCTGCTAAAACCCAACAAACCTTTCTACCCAAAGGTTTTCCTCCTGGCTGAAATGTGCTGCCTGCCCCAGGTGTTCTTGTAATCCCACGGGACAATCACCAGTCATCTAACTGGGGATCCCAGAAAAACACTGCAAAACAGGAAAAAATCTAAGGATCACACACACAAAAATGCAAGAGAGTGTGGCTGCAGAAACGGAGTTGCCATAGCTGTGAGAGACTCAGCGAGACAGGGTGGAATCCAGTGTTTTGGAAGGTTTCCCCGTATGACACAAGATTTTGGAATTTTACAGCTGGTAAATCCTTATTAACACAGGCAGCCACTACTGGCCTGGATTCCCTGGCTCACTGTTTACTATGGGGGCGCCTGATGGAAGATTGCCTGGTCCTGATTATTCAGCTTGATTGTTTAGGAAGAATGTTAAAAAATAATAATAATTCTTGGTACAAACAAAAGGCAGAGAGACAAGCTCCCATCACCTGTTGACAGAAAATTGATCATGAAGAAAGCTGGCATGGGGAGTGGAATTCCCTGTTCTCCCACTTAGTCATCGCATCCTGGTGTGACTCATTTTATTACATGGAGGTTCCCAGTGGTTTTATTTTGAGAGAAGCTTTTGTTTAATAATTTATACACACACACACACACACACACACAAACACACACTTATAATCTTAAAAAAACAACAAATCTATTTGGATGAAATGGCATAAGGAATCATTTGGAAGAGCTCTGGAATGAAATACTGTTCCTGCTGCTTCACAGTTCAACTACTGTATTTATGTTTTATTTTAGTGTCAAACGAATTCCTCAACAATAGATGGGGAGAAATCTCCTCTAGACTTGTTCTCACTGTGCAAAATGTCAGATTTGGGGCTGGGCTGGATGGTGGATGACTAATCCATTGCCCTTTTACCTCCTGGACCTTGACTTGTATCTTTGGCCTTGGTGACTCAAACTTATGTCCTCAGTGAAATGAAGGCACTGGGCTCTGCTTATAATGAACAGAGCTCCATTAACTGCAGTGGGCAGTCTTGCTTCAGAAAGAAAAAGAACTACATGAAAATGAAGCTCAGAAAAAAAATCAGTTGTTCTACTTTTCCCAAGTTTTAAATACATTCGTGCCATGTTTGCTGTAAAGTTTGAAAATTATTCTGAAGTAAGAGCTTAGAGGGAGACAACTGCTTAGAACCAGATGCTGAGCAACCTTGCACTGACATGGAGCAGAATAACTTCCCAGCTGAAATCAGATTTTGTCCCTGAAAAGGGCAGCAGAGAGGTTGAGTGAGCGTTCCCTGCCCTTAAGGTTTCCACATCCCAGAGTGGTGTCTTTTCTGCTGGAAAGCATTCGTTGCTCTTTCTTTTGTTCTTGGGGTGGCTCTGAAAAACCTTGTCTGTTTTCCAGAGATGTCTGTCATCTATTGATAAAAGCTGACTGAGATAATTGTTGTGCTTTTTTGGAAGACCTTCCAAGAAACACAGTGAATAGGGAACTCTGCAGGAATGTGTAGTTGCAGCAGCTGTCCCAGCAGTTACCAGGCTCAGTTTCCTTGGGGAGCTAGCATGGTTTGCTGCCTGGGAGAAAGGTAACAGGTTGTTCACTGAGTAATTTGTGTAATGCTTGACTGAAAATCAGTGTACGTTTTCAGGCATAAAATCATATGCAGGCATAGAATCCCATACAGAATCAGCACAATAGTATATTTAGTCTTCAGCTGGAGAGAACTGCAGAGAAAATTTCCTGAACCTCTCAGTCCATCAGTCATGCTTGTTCAAATAAAGCAGTAAGTTTGTTTCTCTGCTAGTTACTGACCCCAAAGTCATGAGTAAGGGGTCGTGAATAATGTGTAAAGGCTGTAACTGGTTCAGAAAACCTTTAATTGGCTAATTAAAAAAGGGCCTATAAGGGGCTGCAGAGAATCACCCAAAATGTTCCTAATGCAGGCTGACATTTTGATTTTCCCCAGTTTGAAGCAAGACTTTTGGTATGATCACAGTTTGAGTTAGAAAGGGTAGAATTACTTTCTTCCAACAACTCATTCATTCCTCCAAAGAGTGCTGACACAATCAGATCTCTCATCAGGGTTTAATGCTAAGTCTCATAGCCCTGAAGCAGCACAAAAATCTCTATTTCCTGAACATTTCACTGACCTGTGGTGTTAAAGACTTGCCAACTAAGACAAACCATTAAATGAGCAGGGAACCACAACAGTAAAAATACTGCATGAGGCTGGTAAGACCTCAGAGTCTGCATCCAGAAATATTTTATCGTCTTTAATGGAACTACTGCTCTTTCCAGAGGCGCGGATTGAATTCTCCATAGTGGAGTCAGAATTTGAAAGATGCCACACACGTGGACATGACACCAAATTCCTGTGTGATCCAAGCATATCCCAGGACATCCCTGCAGTGTCCTGGCTGGTGCTGGGGCAGCCCAGTGCTGATTGTGGCTTGCTGAGCATACCCCTCTGTATTTCTGTGCTTGTGCTCTTACAGTATTTCAGCAGAAATGGTGCTGTTGCTCTTTTGCAGTTTTCTTCCCTGTCCATTGTTGAAACGGGTCTAATTATAGCAATAGAGAGCTATCTGTACTTGTAGACTTTGGATTAAATTATTAGTCAGGCTGGGGTTTAATCTTCTCGGTTTCCAAGCAGGAGGGAACCAGTCATTTGTCCCGTTGGTGGCATGACAGAATTACAGGGTAATTGAGGCCAGAAGGGACCTTGGGAGGTCGTTGAGCACAACCTCCTGCTCAAAGCTGAATTCATCTGTGGTGCTGAGGCACCACCTGAGTTGTGACACTGGTACTGGAGAGAAGAGCCCACCACAGTGTACCCAAGTTGTGACACATGTTTTGGACTAGGGGCTGTGCTTTACCATCGCATCAGCATTATGACTTTTACAGTAGGAATCTCGTTTTTGCAGATAACTTTCTTCAAACATCCACTTTAATTTCCTCCTAAGAGTATTCTGATTTCTGCTCATTCTGAAGATGGTCTGTTGACAGTTTGGTGCAAGTGTTCTTTGTTAAAAATTTCCTCAGGTGATCCTTAGACTTCTCAGTTTATTCCTCCTACTCTCTGTTAATTCCCTGAGTGTGCATAATCGAAAGTTTTCTTTTCATTACCAGCAAAAAGAATGGGTTAAAGTAGAGAGAGATTTCTGAATGCAGTTGTATTTTTCATTTTATTCACAGCCTCCCTCATCCTTCTGCCAAAAGCTCACCATAATGTGTGTATCCAGAGTGGTTAAAGGAAAAGCAAATATTGATTGTCTCGAGCTAAAGTGAAGCAGTGAGACAGATGGAGCCACATCATCATATTTAAGCATAAAGGTCAGGGAGTGAACTGCAGAGTGGTTAAATTCAACAGGGCTTCAGTGCTCAAAGAACAGGGATTGCTGCTGCTGACAGATTTCTTAGAAACCTGTTTAGCTGCCACCAGTATGAATATATATCCAAACAGAAGCATCTATCATTGTTAGAATGATAGCCCCAAATAATTTATTTCTTGTTTGGTTAGACTTTTTCTCATTCTTACTCTTGATCCTCACAGGCTTTGGACTCAGGCTAAACATCATTTGATTTGTATGGTTGGCTTCATTAGCTTTTAGTGCAATTTCAGTGGCTCAGTTACTAAATCAAATCCACTATGTTGTGGTTGCATGTGCTTCACAGGCCTCTGGAATATGGCAGATGACTTGGAGCCCCCTTTCTACTTTAGTTTATGCATTTTGGACCAACAAATCCTTTTGATTTCTACCTTCTTTGTGAAGTTAGTGCTGTTGTATCTGCACAGACTGTTTGAATTTAGCAGTACAGAAACAAAGATGAAAACATTCTGCCTGGAGCAAAACCAGTGTAAAATATTCCTTCTTGGCTGTCCTTCTTGTCAGGACATCTTCATATTGCTTTGCTGAGGCAGTTCTGATGTGTGTCTCTATCAGAACTCATATTTTATGACATATGTGTTTCCTTTTCCCTCCTCTTTTCCTCAGAGGACTATAAAAACTTATACTTTGGGTTTCTTTTCCTGGAGCCTGGGGAGGTTCCTTAACACACACTGTGGTGGTTTCTTTTCACAAAGGTCACCTAGAAGAGGAATCCTCCCACTGAGTATTTACTGCCTTGTCATCTGGACAAGTATTTGCTGGATTAAACCCTCAGTATTTTGGCTTCTCCCTTCCCTGATATGTTTGCTGCCTCAACAGCAGTAAGACACATTAATAGGGGTATAGACTGAACGTGCAACAGCCCAGAGCAGTGGCCAAAGTGAATGCTTATGATAAATTACATTAAATAGTGGATTATTTTCCATCCCTTTGCACAGAAGTCTCTTGGGATGTGGGGTGAGAGCCTCACTGGCTCCAGTGACACAGCTTAGGCCATCCCAGCTCCAGGGGCCACTCATCCACATGTTGGTGTAGAAAACACAACTGACTCACTGGGGGGGGAACTTGAAACACTTTAAAAAAAAGAAAAAAGTCCAGGTTTCTTAGTGTCTCCTCCTGCAGCAGGATGCTCTGGCAGTAGCTGGGTGAGGAGCTGGAAACCTGGGATCTCTCTTCCCCTCTCCTCCTCACAGGCAACTGATGGATGAAACCAAACTTCCAGCTATTCCTCGGTTGCCTCCACTTCCCCAGTGGGAAGGATTGGGATGAGGAGGCCCAGTCAACACGGGGTGCCCACTGGGTGCCATCCCAAGGGAGGAAGGGACATGCTGTGGGTGATGCCCTCAAGGAAAATCCGTCTATCCCCAGTGCGTGCTCAGGGACTAGAACACAGCAGAGGTGTCTCAGGTGTGGGGTGATGGGACAGGTGAGGTTCTGGCATGCTGGAAAGGACCCCCAGGCTGAGAGGACACAGAGCTGGAGCAGGCAGGGTCCCCCAAGGGCTGTGTCCTGGCCATGGAGCAGCAGATGAGCCCATCTTGGGTTGAGGCCGCCTGAGAGCCCGGCACATCTGTCAGCTCATTGTCTGGGCCCAGCACAGAACAAAGGGGAAAACAACAGAAAAAATGCAAAATGCATTTAAAAATACTCTTTCATTTCCCTTTTCGCCAGAAGCAGAAGTACTTAAATAACAGAGGACAAAAGCAGCTCTTGCAGAACTTCCAAGAACTGGGAAAAATAAAAAGTCCTGTGAGAAGGACTGTTTTCAGGAGACTTCCACCCTTATCCTGCCCAGCCTGGGCAGGCAGCCTGGGGAACCCCCAAAGAAACATGCCTGGAGCTGCCTCCCCCCTAAAGCAAACACAGCCTCAGGCTGCAGTATTCCCAGTCATGTCGGGGCCTTTGGAGACGTGTCCCCTGATCATTCTAAAATCAAACTTTCAGAAGGGTATGAGGCAATTTTTATTTTCTTTTTCCCCCCATCAGTATTTTTCTTCTGCAAATTGCTTGCCTAAAAGGCTCAACGGAATATAAAAATCAAAGGGGTAAAGATTAAAATCTAAAAAAAATAAAGTAAGAAGGAAAGCATTGCTAGAAAATGTTTCTGGGGAGACAGTAGATTTAAGGAATATTTGTAACCAGATGAAGCACCCATTCATACACCTTTACGTATGAATGTCCTGTTACTACTGATGTACTCTTACAGCACAGGGGTTACTTTGGTGGGGTTCAATACAAGGGGATCAAATTTTATTTTCCTCTGTAAATACAGTTTTGTGGAGCTCAGAATGGAGAAGAGCTGCATGGAAGTGATTAAGAGCAGAAAGAGTTCCAGTGGTTCAGAGGCAGAGGCTGTCACACATGCAATGAAGTGCTTTTACCCTGAGTACAGTGAATATTTGGTGCCTTTTAGGACTGTCGCTGGCATTCCGTGGGAAACCATGTGGTCTTGGCTTAAAATGGCAGAAAGTGACCATTAACAAGTTATCTGACCTTCTGATGCCCTCCATCAGTCAGGATGGCTGAACTCAGGTCTGGTAAAAACCAGATGTTGCACCTGTGCTAAATATTTCATTCCTCAGTTTGGCTAATTTCTACATAAACATTTAATTTTAATATGTACCCAGGCTTTTTCCTGGCAAGAGAAGTGTTCGATGATGTGTTTAAATTAAATGCTGTTGCTTTTGGTTAGGACTGGGAAGGTGTTTGGAATTAAGTCCATTTTGAGAGCTTTGCTAAGTTGATGCCCTTAATTTGTGTCCTTTTTTTTTTAAGTCAAGTTCTACGATTTAAAAACAAAAAAATTACAGTGAGGTTAACATTGTGATATTCTTCTAGATGGGCAGCAGATCTGGGAAATGGAGGCAACAGTGGACAAAGATAAGAGCCAGCCTGTAAGTATGCAAAGCACTGGATGTCCTCTCCTCGAGCTTCTCAGAGAGCAAGTTGTATTCAAGGGGTAGTTTTGAAAGAGCGTCTCAAAAGCAGAAAGAGCAGCAATCTTGCTGCTGGGATGAACAAATGTCAAATGCTCCAGCAGTAGATATGTTGCAAAAAGAGGCGATTCATTTAGCGGCAACCCACAGCAAATTGAATAACTGCTGGATTTTGTGTTCTTGCAGAAGACTCTATTGTACCAGCCCAGCCCTCTGCAGGATGCTGGCTGTCCTGGCTTCCTTTGCCTGCGTGGAAGCCTTGGGTGCTGTGCTCTTTGCAGGACAGAATTTGTCCTACAGTGTTTCGAATGAACACTGATCTTTCAAGGGAATGAGCCTCTTTGTTCACTTTGCTTAATGGGACCTTCCTGTAGTCAGTCAGTGCATTTAGGAGCTGCACTGACACTGCCAAGGGCCATGCCTGCCCTGGCGGAAGGGAACGGGAGACTTGCTCCTAATTTCCATGGAAGTGGGATCCGGACATGTATAAGTGAAAAGCCTATAGAATGATTAAGTTCATTCTGACAAAAAGAGGGAATTCTGTAGTGCACACTTGTTTATCAAGCCCGGCGTGATTAACAGTGCTGCTGCTTTTATCAGCATTTCGTGTGTTTTATTTGTAGCTGAGGTTTCTCTTTCCAAGTTCAGGACAACATCAAGTGCAAGAGAGGATTCAGTACATAGAAACCAGCTTGCCAGTACCAAAAATCTTTATCTTGCACCATCTGCCCTTTTTTCCTTTCTTTTTCTCATACCCTTTATAGTGATGAAGGGGAAGATTTCCCTTCCTTTGTGCCTGGATGTGTAGCAAGGGGAGATGCACACAGACATCTCCAGTCAGCCTCAGTTAGTAATTCTTTGTTGTCACCCTCTGTTGTTTCAGAGCATGCTTTTTGTAGAAATACCTGAGTACCGTAACAAGCACATCCGCACGGCCGTGAAGGTGAACTTCTACGTCATCAATGGGAAAAGAAAAAGAAGCCAACCCCAGCATTTTACCTACCAGCCAGGTAATTCTCAAGCCAGTTGTTGCCTAGCTCTCATGAGCAAGATTTGGTTTTCTGCTGTGTTGTTTTCTTGCTGTTATTTGAGGATCTAAATGTCACTGATTTAATTCAGCTAAGTGCTCAACAACCGTTTGAAGGATGTGTGTGATTTATGATCAGGAATTGCCATGAATTTGAGGTGACAGTTATCTTGGCAATGGGCTGATGTTGCCCCATTCACTTGAGGGAAGTTTGCCAAAGCCTCAGTGGGAACAGACTCAGTCTGTGGCATGGTGTGACCCCTATGAAAAGCATGAGTGTTGCCTTCCCAGCTGACGTGTCCAGCAGTAAGATAACATCAGATCTGGGAAACTAGGCCTTGGTATGGAGGAAGGCAAGCAATATATACTCTTCAGAACAAGGCTGGTGGAGAAAAATATGAATGCTTTTCTGATGATCTTCCTCTTGGGAATTGGTCAGCCATGTCACAATAAATGCAATAGGATTGCTAATGAGATTCCCAGAATTTCTCAGCTTTGGCTGAGAGACAAATATTGTGAGAAAATCAGAGTATTGTGTTTGTGGAAACCAGAATACATAAAATAACAGTACCAGATTTTATGCAAGCTTCAAATGATGTCTTAATTTAACTTGTCTCTAAGGAGAGGCAAACATTCATTCTGATTCTTATTTTGGTCTCCTCCAGCCTGAAAATCTCTGGTCCTCTCCCTGAATTTATGAACCAATCACCAGTGTGAAGGTTTTGTGTAGTTGCTAAACTGTTCTGCTTTGGAATAGTATTGAGAAATACATTTCTATCTCAATACAATCCTTAAAATAGACCACTTAGGGGAAGGAATCCTTACACTTCCGAAAAACAATCCTTTGGCATGACCGTTACATGGTTTCCATTGTATGGTGTTTCTGTAGTGAGTTTTGGGGAAGATTCGACAAAAAAAATCATTAGAAATGCAAGAATTTGCCTGTAGAGGACCGTCATTTATCCTACCAAGATTCACACAACTCTCACTAAATCCTGATCTTTTAGATGATGATGTCAGAAAGATCTTCAGTTCTCAGCACTGAGGAAACCACATGCAGCAAAGGAGATAAAACAAAAGCTCTAAAATAGTTCAACTCTGCCTTTGGTGTCTAGCTAAAAGTTTGACAGAAAAATGAGGAGTTGCATATGTCACAGGATTTCTATTAATTCAGTCTTCCTTTGAGATGGAAGGACTACATGAAACACCTATATATGGCTTCTTATTTTGCATGTGTACCAGAATGGCCCTTAAGTGAATGAAAATATGAGCTGAAGTATTGAATTTTCCAATTTTAGAAATTTGTGGTTAATCAGTACTTTAAAGATTTTCAAGAACCTCTTAGTACAGAGTGTTTTCAAGAGAGACTCTGCCATGATTGCATATACGTGATGCATTAAACTCGGTGCCTGCGAGATACGAGTTCACACATGCAAATCTTGTAAATGGCTTTAATCTCTAATTACTTCAAGGAAAAACCTCTCTGTTTCTCACCAGCTCGTTACGAATAATGTCCTTTGCATGCTTTATTCTAGTACCATCAATCAAAACAGAGCCCATTGATGACTATGATCCAGCCATAATCTGCAATACAGTACACAGTGGTCTGGGAACAGTAACACAGCCTTACTATTCACAGCACACAATGGTCACCGAGTCCCCTTCCTGCCTGGTGCCCACTATGGCCCCTTGCCAGCAGTTGCGCTCAGGCCTTTCCTCTCCTGATTCTCGATACCACCAGCAGAACCCGGCCGCCGTGATCTACCAAAGGAGCAAGAGCCTGAGCCCCAGCCAGCTGGGCTACCAGCAGTCCAACCTGATGGCTGCACCAGTTGCCATTTCAGATGCCCACAGGTCGGTGCTGGTGCACGCAGGTTCCCCAGGCCAAACTCCGGCGGTGCTCCACCACTCTCCAGGCAACCAGCAGTCTTCTCCTGTGATTCACTATTCTCCAACCAACCAGCAGCTGAGGTGTGGAAGTCACCAAGAGTTTCAGCACATCATGTGCTGTGAAAATTTTACATCCAGTGTCGCAAGATCCAGCCAGCCCCAGGTCAGTCAAGCACAGAGGTTAAGCCCGAGCTCGTACCCGACGGTGATTCAGCAGCAGGCAGCCTCGGGCCAGCGAGCAGCAAAAAATGGACCACCAGGGAGTGACCAGAAAGAGGTGCTACCAGCGGGAGTCACCATCAAACAGGAACAGAACCTGGACCAAGCCTACCTGGATGATGGTAAGTGCCTCACTTCTCTCTCATGAGTTGGTTTGCTGGAGGGAGGGGGCAAGTTTAGAGCTTCTGAATCCCACCTGTTCCTCAGCATGGCCTGCTTTTGTTGAGTGTGGATATTTGCATATTTGAATCCTGTATTTACATTCTGTTATACTGGGTCTTTCATTAACTGCATTTTTGGTAGATGGCGATGCACTTTGGCAGCCAAGCAAAGAAACAAGTGATCTGCAGAATCCCTCTGCTTCGTGCCATGGGCTGAGCTGTCAGGTTTAGCTGTTGCCATTTTGTTTCCATTTGCCAAAAGTTGGTTTGGAAAATGGTGACTCTGAAATGAAATGCACTTTTAAATTATTTTTTTAAAATTATTCATATCAGGGCAAAGTCCACTTTGTAAAATGCCCTTGTACATTTTGTACCAAAAAAAAAAGCCCATTGAGCAGTCTATCAAGGCCTGTAATGAATGGGGTAGTGCTGCAGGCAAAACTATTGCAGATGTTCTAGATGAACAGTGGGACATTGATAAGCAAAACAACGCTGTTTCTTTGTTGTGAGCCAGCTGATTTAGCCCTTAGGAATGAATATAAGTTGGAGTAAAGCTTTCTTTGAACATACCCTGCTTATTGTTAGGTAGGCAGCTATTGGTGATCTGGTTGATTGGCTCTTTTATTAAAGCATGTTCCTTGCAGAAGGAAATCAATGCAAAATTAATAGTGAGGCTGGACACTGTAGCCATAAACCCAACATGGATTTTAGTGGGAGCAGAGTGAGGTTGCTGGATGTATTGCTGCAAATACTGGATGTTCTTATGTAGGAAGTACATACCTGATGGTCACAGGTGGTAACTGCTGCTGCCCTCCCAGACTGGGCAATCAGATCAGGCATGGCTTGATCTTGTAGAGCACCATGATGTGCTGTAAGCACACAGAAGTTTGGGATTTTTACTGTGGTTACCCACCTGGAGTTGTGAAATTGTGCCCATGAAGGTTTTACTTTCTGCAGTTTAGGTACTGAGTGTGCTCTGTGGCTCTGTCATGTACGGTCTTCATTGCTGGGCAGAGTTTGGATGGTTCTCTCTGGTTTTCTCTGTGTTTGAAATGTGCTTGGTATAGCTTTGGTGCCACCACAGTAAAATCTGCAGTGTTTTTACTGGTCTCCTTGTCTGAAGAGTGTTGAATTGTATTTTAAGAGTGAATTTCATTTAGGAGATCCACCTCCTATTCAGGGAATTGGGCATGTAACAAAGCAAGATAGAATTTTTAACAGGAAAACAGAACACTGTTGTTTAAGGCACTTCTAATATGAGAAGTTGAGAGATTGTTCCACATTTCTAAAAATACTTGGTACAAACCTTGTAAAATAAATAAAAAATAAAGAATTCTGAAGTGAAAGCTAGCAAACTTCAGAGTCAAGCCAAAGTCTTTTCCCCTTTAAAGAACTCCCCAAATGGACTGCAAAATTAATTTCACTGGGTTATGAATTGGGCCAGTGACATCTGACTGCCGCACAGCTCACAAGGGACGTACTCAACCTCTGTGCTAAGAGGAGACATTAGGCAGAACAGCAGCAAGTTAGTAGTGAAATTCCAGGCTTCTGCTTGGCTGACTGGAACATCTTGAATTGATTTCAAGAGATCAGCTTATCAATTATGCCACCCAAGTCAGGCCAGGGGAGATCGGTCTCATGGCATCTCTTTACTGACCTCAGTGAGTTCACATCAGCTGGAAGTGTGACTTGGAGAATTGTGATTTACTTTAGGACTTTGCAAAACATTTCATTCTGAAATGTTCAGGACTTGAATTGAAAAGCCACTTTGTTTGCTGCTGAGGAAAAGTGACTCAGAATATAACAAAAGCCATGTTTTTCCTGACTAGAAAGTTTTGGTTTGTGCTTTATAGTATTAAAAGAAAGCAAACCCAAAGGATTATGGAGGCTTTACCCTCAAATCCCTTTTATCCAGACAGCTCTTCTGAGATAAAGTGAGCTGTTAGGTCTTGCTGGGGTTTTCACGGATGGATACTGAGATGAAGGTTACCCAGCCAGGCTTGGCATGAGCAGCTGTGCTGCTGCTGCTGCTGCACAGGCTCTTGGGCAATCACTGTCTTGGTGTCTCTCGCTTCCCTTCACTCCTCTTCCCTTCCCCATCTTCCCCCTCCCTCTTCTTTATTCTTCTTTCTCCATATTTCGGCTGAGAGTCCAGCTTTCATCCCTTTGCTGTTGTGACTTCCTCTCATCAACTCTTGTCCGCTGTCTTCATGGTTAACACACAGCCTTGGTGTTCTGGGCTTTGTTTCTATTCTGAGCTTTGCCACAAACTTTTTAAGTGCTGTGGGACATGCCCCACTCTGCCAGTTCCTCATTCCTGAAGCTGGTGCCTCTCAGCGTGGGCATGCTGTGCCAGCCTCTGAGCTCTCCTGGAAGTGACCATGACACACATGACACAACATGACACAATTACTGTTTCTCTTTACCTCTTTCAACTTCCTCCTGCCACTGCTGGCAGGACCTGTCATTATTTTCTTCTCTTCATTTGTCCTTCTTCCTGAGACCGTGATTTGGTTGTGCTCAGAGCTTTCACTGCTCCACGGGGCACATAATACTGGGCACTCAGCACACTTGACCTGTCTACATCCTGCCTTGTAAAGATAAGAACTGTTTCCACCTCTGCAGGAGCTGTAGGCTCTCGAGGTTGAATAGCACCAGCAGCACAGCCAAAACATTGTGGTCCTCAAGGCAGGTGATAGCAAGTATTTACCTGTCTTCTCAGGTGGGTTTTGCCATGTGCAAGGACTTCTTTGTGCAGAGCTGCTCAGCTGGTACCATCCATACTGGCTGCCTTAATGACAGTGACATCAGTACTCATTTCTGTGGGTGTAGAGACCTGCCACGTGCTTTCTTGGAAGGAGACACTCTCCCCTCTTCTCCTCCTGCTGGTGCTGCCTCAGAGCAAGAGGTGTCTCACCCAGCCCATGCAGCCCTCTTGCAACTTCCCGCCTTTCCCCTCCCAGACAGAATTACAAAACGAGTTGTTACTGGAAGGAAGGCTCCAGCCATCAAGTCATAGAGGCTGGATTTGAATATGCACCCATTAGGGACTGATGCAAGTTCAACATATATATATATATGTATGTCCTCCATATACCTCCATATTTCTCTGTAAAGAGTGAATATATATTTATTTGTAACTTTTTGATGTCAAATAGTGTAAAGAATCTCCAGAGGAAGGGAATATTCATGAAAAATCGTCAGGGAAACCTTTGTTACACACCTCTGCCTCAGAGATTGACTTTGGGAGTAAAGATAGGCCGTGTTTAGGAGACCCTTCAGGATGCATTAGGTGTCCAGGTTAGTGCTGACAAGCAGTGATTAGCTTCAAATGCAAGTGAAAGCCATAGGATGAGAGATTGATCAGCACATTTCAGCCGAGGCCTCATCTTAATATTATTCATAACCAAAACCACCCACAATGGTAAAAGTTACCCAAACAACCACAGAAATATGTTGACAAATAGAACTTAGTTCTCCCATGACCTTCAGAGCAATCAGATGAACTATTTAAAGCACAAACCCAGCTAAAAATGTAGTTATTTGCACTGGTCATGCCCTGGACTGTCCATGCTCATGCTGCAGAGACAGAGGGTTCCTCTGTAGCCCTGGGGAAGCTGCTCAGCTGCCATGTGCCAGTTCCCCATCTGCAACACAGAGATACAAGGCTCAGTTCCACATACAGATAATGGACATGCAGCATGTCTCGAGTGTTACCAACTTGCCTACCTTAGATTTAGTTCTTTTCGGTTCAGCTGTCCTGCTTTTTACTTTACAAAGAAAAATGATTGTCATTATTCAAACAGTAACTGTCTAACCACATCTGACACTCAGAACTGTCTGCTTGATACAGCAGCTCTAAATTATTTTTGGTGCAGCAGTAATCCTTCCTGGGGAGGAGAAAAGCAAGGCAGATGCTTGTGGTGGTTTATCAGGCTGATGATCAGCCGAGATGTTTTAATAGTGAGCTCAGGTATTTCACAGAAAATTTCAGACACATCAGATATTTCTTTAGAAAATGGATCCGCAGTGGGGGTTGGACTAGATGATCTCCGGAGGTTCCTTTCAACCCTCAGTACTCTGTGATTTTGGGCCCCTGTGTGCGATTTGATGCTTCTAAATCACCCAGCGCTTTCAATCACCTTCACTGCCAGCAGTGGGTTAATTTGTGCAGTTTTGCTCCCCACACAGGAACCATTGCCCTGACCACGGGTCTCATCCAAGACCACTCAGAGTGTGTTAGATCCCTACATTTTGTTTTTGTGTTCTTTCATTCAACAACAAGAAAATCCATGTAAAAGTGTGTCCCCAAGGTGTCATGAAATTCAAATCCCTTCTGTCCTTCATGTTCAGCAAGAAGCTTTCTTTTCTGACCAGCTCTTTTCTCCTTAGGCCAGTAGCTGTTAGGGACAAGGCTGGGCAGGCTGAACCTTCAGGAAATCCCCGGTCTCCTGGGGATCCACAGAGCAAAGCCACTGTGTCAGTCCTGAGTGTCAGTCGGGGACTGAGCTCATTTTGCCTTGGTCCTGACAGTCCTTGGGACTCTGTCTCAGGTGCTGGCATGTTTTGAGCATCCTGCTCACCCTGCCCAGCCCCTTCAGATGGAGGAGGTGGCACAAAGCCAGCTCTGTCAGCTTGGTGGCAACTGGGGATCCCCCTGTGGCAGGGAACCTCTGCTACACAGGGAAGGCAGTTTGGGGCCCTCCATGCACCAGAGCAGTGGAGCTGCACAAGCCTGGCTGTGGAGAAACTGCTTTTTTGTCTAAATGCTATTGATTCCATCCCCAGAAAGTGCAGAAGATGGTGGCTTTAGGAGCATGTTTTAGTTCGGTTTGTAGTTGTTTTCATCATGTGTCCACGTGCAAAGCAACACAGGGCAGAGGGGGAAATGTTCCTGTTTCCTGGCATTTTAGGCAGGAGTGAATTGCAAACGGCCTGGGGCTCAGTTCGAGCAACAATTTGCATCCAAAAAAAGCCACGCTCTGTTTTTAATTAGAACTACTTTTCATAGAAGGTGTGGTCACTTCTGCTCAGGCAGAGTTTGACTAAGAGTGAAGCCTGTATGTTCTCCAAAACATTCTGCTCAAACACTCGAGCAAATCTATGTATTCATCAGACTCATTCTTGAAGCTCTGACTCACATTATTACGGATTTTCTGTTCTCTTCTGGGACCTTACAGCACTCCTTGGGTACACTGCAGGCTTTATTTTTGGTTCACTGCTGTTGCAGGTTTGTGTGGTGTTACAATTTGCATGCCCCAGTCATATGTCAGTCTTGCTTTTCTAGAAGCAATATAAAAAGAGAACAAAAAGGTGGTTCTGCTCCCAAAAACCTGTAGTTTGTTGGCAGGAAGTAGAAAGATCAGTATACCAGGAGGAAAGTCTAGGTTGAGTCTGAGTTTGGTCTTTCAGCAATTTAACTTCCCTGTACCTTAGTTTACCATTATTAAAAGTATCTTATTATCCTTCCCTCTAACACAGTTAAGCATTTAATTCATTCACATTGCTAAAACCCACGTGGATTCTCAGAAAAACACATGAACTTGCATACCTGAATAAGAACTAAGAATTGTATTGTTGTGGCTGGCTCCATCTGATCTTCTTCACCTCTTGAAACAATTGGCTAATAAAAAGTTCAGACAAATCCAGGCCCGTTTCAAGACTGCCCTTTCCCCAGCAGCCTTTCTGAGCCGCTGTCCCTCTGCCTGAAAACAAAGCGAGAAAAAGAAAAACCCATACATCCAAAATCAGCAGCGGAGGAAGGAAGAAAATGAATCAAGTGATTAAAACCATAGTTCCACTGGCACCTCTTTGTTCTCGAGCTCAGGAATCTTTAATTGGTGCAGTAAGTGCCCACAGGCAAGTTGTGTTACAAAGCGTTTCCTGTTCAAAGGAACATGCAGACTCCATTAGGAGACCACGGGCACGGCTGCCAAGGGCTCACACTGGATGGGTACGTGGACACTGCCTCCATGGGCACAGTCCCACCAGGAGCTGATGCACCGGGACAAGAAACCCCAATTCCAGCGATTTTGGGTGGAAGGCACGTGCCCGTTTGCAGGCTGGACCAGCGGACTGTTATCAGCAGAAAGCGCTCAGTTTTCGGAAGGCATCAAGCGATTTTCAGTGATAGTTTTGAAATACTGGCAAAGAGTTACTTGAAAAAAAAAAAAAAAAGAGAACTTGTTCGTGCAGTTGGGAATTGAAAGCTTCTAAACCACAATAAAGTCCTTTCCCAGACTTGCTGTCCATTTACTCCAAGCTCATGGCATTCCTTAGACAGTCTGAATCACAGGCAGCAGACAGCTCTTATAAAGAAGACCATAGACACCCATCTGTTGGAAGACATCTGCCAAAATAGACCATACATTTACTTTTATTCCTTCAATCCACTTTCAATTTAAAGGGATAATAACAATAACATTTTTCAGTCCAGTGACACTATTCATCCAGTGCAGAGAAATGAATTAAAATTATTCCCCTGCAGAAAGAGGCAGACGAGCTTTTCCCCAGCTCTCACAGATGGATGAAGTGGGATCAGAGCTTTTAAGGGACTTGCCCAGCTGATGCAAAAAGTCATTGGTAAAACTGTGGCTTGCCTGGGGGATCCCAGACTTCCAGGACCCCCAGCTGCATCCCTAGCACAGATGTGGGGGTACCAAAGGCATGTGATGCTGTTGTCCAGGTCTGCAGGAGCTGAGGCAGCACTGGCCATGCTGTAGGTGATTAAACACATTACACTCAAGGGAGGGTTTGGCAGAGCTACTCTTTCCTTTTTCTGTCCTTCCACAGACTCACTCCCTTCACGCTGCACGTGTCAAAGAATGGCACGTGCTTTCTAGAAGTGAACAGTTGGTTGCTGGCAGGCAATGCACTGTCACAGAGGTCAGGTGTGTCTGTTAGAAACACTCATTTTTGGGGGCAAAGCCTGAGACAGAGCAAAGCTGTCACAGGAGCAAGTACAGGAGGTAAGGAAAATGAATCACTGGTCTTTCTACCAGCCAGGAGTGACACTGAGTGCTTTACGTGGAAATTCTTTTAGTTCAGTCAAAATCATAACTGTTTTGACAACAGTTTTTAAAAATGGGGACTTTGGAGATGAGAAATGTGTAGCTAGAAAATGGCTTATAACAGAACTATGCAAAGCAGAAAAGGGGGTTAACTCTTTGTAGCGCTGAATTCTCCATTTTGTGTTGAAGCAGAGAAGTGCTCTCTGGAAACCTTGAACGAGGCTTGTTTTACACTTTGGCAGATCACCACAGAACTGTGCTGGTTAAGGTGTTTGGGTTTTGTTTTGTTTTGTTTTTTTTTTATTTTATTTTGCTAACACAGCTATTATGGTAAAATCCCTTGTAGAGACACAGCTCTGCTGGTGTAAAAACACTGGAATCAGCACAGCTTAGGCCAAGTCAGGGAACCACCACCAGCTCTTCCACTGGAGGCTGTTCTGTTGTACTGGGATCACTGTGTCTGCACTGGAAGGAGGGTTTGTACCAGCCCTGCCAGTGCTGCTAAGCTGGCTAAACTTGTAGGGGCAGCTAATATAATAAATACAAATATAAGGTGTAATATAAGGGATTTCCACAGGGCAATAATTGCACTGCTTGCTTTGTGTGTTGACCACCTCAAAATGAATCCTGGTGTTAGTAGCTCCCAGCAAAGCTGATGCAATGATGTGGATTCACTTATTAGGAAGATGCTTTCCCTGACAGCTATATAAGGAACCTGCAGCTAGGTGTGTATTTGTCCTCACAAACAGAGAGGGGGATAAAATCCTCTTATCTCCCCTTTAGAAAGAGCATCATGTAACTGAATAAGTATAATCAGTGAACTGGCTTTCATCCACGTGGTAGCTCCAAGCTTTTGCTAATTCTTTGCAATTTTGTTGTTAATTCTTGCAATATTTATAGCAGTTTAAAAGTCCCTGTGCAGGTGATTGCAACAAAATACAAGAGTTATTTTTTTCTTAATGATCTTTTCAAGTTTGATCCAAGAAAAACCAAAACAATAAAAATAAAAACCTTGATGTTTCAGTCTTTCAAAATCCAGGCGGACAAAAATGATGCAACTTTAGGGGTGGGGATTTGATTGCATGATTTTTAAACCAGTCTCATGATTATTGGAAGCCTGACTCAGGAACCCTGAACGCCTGGGTTTGGCATTGCTGCTCTTCACAGTTTCATTTGTTACAGATTGTGTTAATATTCAGAAAGTGCAAAGGTGGGGAAAGGGATCTTTTCACCCCTTAAAGCTCAGTATAATACTTGGGAGGATTCAGCTCCTCCTGCAATGGCTCACGAAAAGGCAGCTCGAGCCATTTTTGAGATGCACTTCTGAAATCTTGTGAGCAGCTGCAAAGAGCTTTGCTGCTTTGAAAAGTTTGGAAAACATCTGCGCATTTCTTTAACTATTGTGAAATAAAATGCCTGGCAAGAATAACCATCTTAAAGATCTACAATCTTTTTATGGTGCAAACTGAAAGCCAGTTATAAAGCCTTCTACTGTAGAAAAATGCCTGGATTCTCAGCATTATTCACACAAGCAGAACTTTTCCAGGTCAGGTCACATCCTGCATGGATAGATGGTGGGGGACTTTTTGTCTCTTTTCTCTCACAAGAATGCAGACCTAAAGGTGATTAATTTAAACCCCATTTTTCTTCCACCCGTTTTTCATACGTTTTTATAAATAATACTATCACTTAAAAATCTGTGGCCATTTTTAATTTAGAAAATGAGGATGAATCATCTGAATTTTCCATCAAGTTAGTTTTCTTATGAGAACTCTTAAGTAGTGAGAGCTACTTTTCTTCCCAGCAGAAGCTGGTAGGGCCTTAGGCTGCCTTGTCATTTTATAGTGCTGTTTATTTACCAGTTCCAAGAGACTTCTGTGCTCTAATTTGGAGGCAGTATGTGTTTAGAGGGTTTTAAAAGCAGACTGGACAAATGTACAAGAATACAATCCTGCACTGGCTATGAGAGGTAGTGAATGACCTAATAGGTCGTTCCAGCTTCCCTGAGTTAAAAAACAAGCAGCATGTACGTAGCTGAGCCAGCAGGAGAGTCAGGGATTGGGGGAAGAAGAACAAATACTTGAAGACCATAAAACTCCCCTCCCAGCATATTAACTCCTAATTTGAATTTTCAGTCCCATCCTGGCTTTCACACTCTTTTGTATTGTGTGATATAACTCTTTCTGTGTTCACCAAGAAGAAAGCAGAGGAAGGTAAAAGCCAACCTAAAATGTGTAAACAATGCAGTTTTGTCTGAATCATTGCTCCAACTCCTCATGCTTCAGTTTTGCAAGCACAGAAATCTGGGCGTACATCCAGCCGGGAATTTCACAGTTGACTCCTCGCTCTAAAAGGGGTCTGCACAAAAACCCCAAATCCAAGTGCTCCCAACTTTGCACACATGCACATTCTCCAGTGTAGGTGCTCATCTACTAGAAGTACTGCAGTCTGTTTGGAATTAAAACTCTGATCTCCATATTTGCATGACTAATGGTCTGCAAATGAAAACTTGGTCTTGAGTTAGATTTAACCAGTGTCAGGTATAAAAGAGTTAAATCTTCAGCTACTGTTAACTAGAATAAAGGATCAAAGACCTTCCACAGTGATGCCCATGTGACTCGTCAGAGCAACACTTTCTGACTCAGTGAGAAACTAGTCTAATACTTCCCATCTTCCTGCAGGTTCTCCTAATCCACACAGTTCCCATTTTAACCAAGCCGTGTCCTTTTGTGGATTTTTAATTTGGAAACTTTGCATTCTAAAACATAGACTGCCTTCAGCTGAACAAACGCTACTTTTTAAGTGTGAGATCGTAGTGAAACTAGATGTAGTGAGAAAAGTATTACTGACTTTTGCCCGTGGATGTTGAAGTGACTGATAGGTTTGCATCTGAGGAAGAATTTTTCTGGATGGATAATTGTCAGGTGTGGAAGTAAAGGTCAGAACGGGCTGTCTGTGCTTCCACCCAGCCGTGTGCTTTGGGCAGGCTTTGGGCCGTGGGTGTTGGGAGGAGGCTGGTTGTGTGCCAGAGCTGTTTGTGCACCAAGCACTGCCTGACCACAAAACCTTGAGGCCCTGCAGAATAGTCTGGTGACATCACTGCAGAGTGACAGGAGTTTGTTCCTTTATCAGTGCTTACGTGGTGAGTTGGTCTGACTTTTTGCAAGGAGCCTGAACCTCCACTTTCAATGTGCAAAGAATAACTTGGGCTAGGGCTAAAGCAGCAGTAAATTAGAGCTGAGTGTGAGTTTGCAGTCATACCCTCTGATCATCTCTGCCATGGGAGTCTAGTCAAAGATTCCCAAATTGTGGTGTGGTGTGGTTTGGTTTAGTTTGGTTTCTTAATGATGAATGACTTCATCATCCGTGAATGAAGCGAGTCAAATGTAGGACAAATAGTGAGACACATGAATGACTCTTATGACATTTGCAGTGTCTCAATGGTTGCTGGTTTATTTAGGTGGTTTCTAAGTCTCTTTGGAAAGACTGAGAATGACTAAAAGAAGGGGGAACCACTTCAGAAGTATGGGAGTCCATGGTGAAGGTATTGTGACAGTTAAACCTTCCTGGGTTTAAATATTTGTCATTATGAGCAACTCAGTATTGGTTATTTTGTAAGATCTCAGTTCCAGGAGACTCTGTAGCCACAAGGCCAGAGGAAGCTGGATGATGTATCGAACACTGCATTCCCTTCATGGCCAAATACCTCCTGGTGCTCCTGCTGGATCTTCATCAGCCACTTCTGGGCTTTCAGTTCTTATCAGCAGGCAGCAGGACTGTTCTTCTAAAGTGTCTGTGAAGGTCCTGACTTTGAAAGGCGCCAGCCCTCAGATGCTCCGTGTGGTTCTGGTGCATCCACAATGCCTTTGGCCACAGCTTTCCAGGGAAGGGGCACTGCTGGAGGCACACAGGGCACTGCTGTCCCTGTGCTGTAATCACAGGTCTGCCAAAGCCACTTAAAAATAGGGGCTAACATTTCTGTAGGTAAATGGTCACCAGCGTAGGAACCTGTCCTTAGGACTTGGAGAAGTGCCCCAGTTCGAGCCACTGGAGATGAAGTCATTATAATTTTGTACAAACTGATGTTTGCAAGGGCTGGAAATACTCTGCACACACTGGCCACTCCAGGCATTGGCAGGACCAGGGAGAAGCTGGCTTGGCTTAAACAAGAACGGAGGCAAACTGGGGGGGAACCTCTAGCAGCTGTGGTTTTTTAATTACATTTTGTTTTGTGGGTCTTTTTTCCTCAAAATTACATTACATTTTCTCTTGTCTGGTTTCTTCTGCACACATGTTCATTTGCTTTGAGTGGGGTGCTGTGTTCTTTCTCAAAAAGCAACCCAAGATTCCATCACCAAAGATTCCAGCAGGTAGACCCTAGGGTGAGATTTTCAGCTAGGTAGGCTGGGTTACAGGAGAGCTCTCCTGAGGTCATCCTGCAGCTTCATGCCTTCTACTGTAACTTCTACTGTGTTTTCAGATACGTTTCCTTTAAAAAAAAATGCCATTGATTTTTATACAAATTTGTCTCCAGGACAAATTTTACAGGCTATTATTAAAATAAAGCATATACCAAACAGGTGCTATACCTCTTTTAGAAGTTAATATCCCCGGACCTTTGTTTTATACTTGATTACATCTCATAGCTCTTCCTATCTTCAAAACTAGTGCAAATTTTTGATCAAGATTAAGGCTTTCCAGCAATTCAGATGGTTCTGATAATGGTCTTGGTTTAGGTGTAGCATTTAAGTGCTCCTCCAACTGTTTCTGCCGTGAAGAAAAACGTCTCTGCTTTTCAGAAACTGCTGAGCACGAGCGTCTCTGCAGAAAGGCTGAGGGGAACCTGTGCCCTGAGTGACATTCCAGTGCAGCCCTCAGGGAGCCTGTGCAGATAATCTAGCCCTTAATCACGGTTAGACTGTAGTATTTACTAGCAGTTCACAGATTGTGGTCAGTAGAACAAGGCATTCATTTCCTCCCGGGTAGGCAGCAGCGATGCACACGTTGCCGGCTGGGTTATTCCAGGAAGCGCGCGGTGCCGCACACAGACACCGAGCTGGGGCAGCTCAGCCTGGCAGCATCACAGGCTGTGGAGCGACAGTGGTTAGCACAGGGCAGGCTCTCCCCAGCCCCTGCACCAAAGGTGGCTCTCATGGTGCCACACAGACCAAAACCTCTCAAGGGTTTCTCTTTTCAGGACGTCCGCGGCGTTGAGCCGCCAGGCAGATGCTCTGGTTATCTGGGGAGTCCCTGTCTGTGGCACACAGACAAGAATGCTCTGGCAGACGAATCAGCGAGGAAATTAATTTTCTTGTCTTCAGCAAACAGTGCTCACCATCAGCCTGGACAGATCGAATTTGTTATGATAGCAAAACAAGTTCTATGGAAACCATTGTGAGCCCCGAGTGAGGCTGCCCAGGAGAGTTGGGGAAAGCCGCTTTTGTTTGTTGTGCTTGGCATCGTTTTGCTTTGGATGAAGATGCTTTAATTTTGTGGGGAGACCCAAGAGAGCATTCCTGTTTTTCCATACCAGAAAGCCTTCCAAGCTGGCATAAACGTCCCCTCTTTCCAGCTGCTCCTTTCCAAACACACTGTGCCTCCTAAAGATAGTCTTTACAGTGGCTGGGGCTGGTGGAAAACATGAAGCCTGCATGGATTAGCAGAGGAATTCATTTGGGCTGACGAATTGGGTTTCCCTCTATAAACAGCACTAGTGTTTTCATCTTCTGGACAGCACAGCAAACTTCACGTCCTCCTGCTCCTCGCCCCGTCCCTCCCGTGCTGTGCAATGCCTGCATCCAGCCATGGGGAAAGGCACAGCAAGGCCTGCTCAGGGGGGATGGAAAACGTGCCCAACGAGGTGTTTTCAGCTATCTCCCCTCTCAGACAGGTTTTTTTTCCAACCCTTAAAAGAGGTGGTAGAGTTATTTTGTTGGTTTTTCCCAGTTTATTTTTCTTTCCAGGTAAAAGGGAAATTAAAGTAGACCCTTCTCCACTGGTTCAGTGACATTACAAGCAACCCACACTATGTATTCTCTTTTGTACTTTAACTTCAGTACAATGTGCTTATCATTCACAGGAGTTAGGGATATTTTAAAGAGGATTTTCCCTGTCTTTTCCAGGGCTGCTTTGCACAGCCCTGCACAGCATCACTGCCTCCTGGGCCCATCCTGCCCCTGCCAGGGAAGCACCCCCAGCACAGCCCTGAACACCTCTGCTGCTCTAAATACACTTTGGTATTCCTTATAACTTGTTTCAAAGCTTACTTGGTAAATATAATCATCAAGGGTTATTAATCACCCAGTATTGTTTCCATCACTGCTTAGGAGGGGAAAGACATGTCAAGGCCAGTTACTTGATCAGGCTGCATTTAGTGGTGTTTTATATTTACCTGACTGTTCAGAAATGGATTTTATCCATGTCACTGAGTAACTGAGCATGGAATTAGAGTTGTTATGGATAAAAATGGGGGATTTGGGATTCAGCTGTAAAAGTGAAGAATTATTTAAATGATAAAGCCTTGTCCCTTAACTAATCACCATGTTTTCACATATATAACCCACACCCCATTGAAAGTTTGTTCCTTGGAAATAAATCTCAGCAAGCCCCCACCTCCTCATAACACTCTTGTAGTCTCTCCTGCCCTTTCAAGGCAGTCTGGTCCAGCCATTCCCCACCTCTAGCAGGGATGTCTGATCTGGGATAGAGGGAAAGAAGAGGGGATTATTGTGGCTGAGAGAGAGAGCAGGCAACTAGAACAAGCATGGGAGGAGCATCCTGGAAGTGCAGGAGTAAAGGCATTAATTAACCCTCATTCATTTATAATCTGCCCTGTTGCTGAATCACAGTCTTTTTATAGATAACATTGATTATACTCATGACAATATGGAATTTAAAAAGAAAAATAACAAAAAACCCAGAAAACCTGAAAGTGAATAGCAATGGAATTTTATTGATTGGTTTAACAAAAGTGTTCTCTCTGCCACATCATTTGATATAGATACCTGCTTGTGCAGTTCCTGATTTCCACACTCATCTGGTGTGATTGCAATGGAGTTAAGGATTCCTATTCATATTAGTGATGAGGAGGCTGCCCAAGGGGAGCCCCAGGGTGCTCGCAGGGGATGAGATGCTGGCCAGGACATGGGCTTTCATGTCTAGTTGCTTTAGGCAGGCTCACTGGCTGCCAGGGGTTTGCAGCTGGAGCATCAGCCACACTGAACCACACGAGGAAAACAAAACGCAGCAGATTTCCAAAATACTAACAGCTGGATGCAGATGACATTTTTGAATCAAGAGAAAAAAAAAAAGAAAAAAGAGCCCAAAGCAAAGCAGTTGCTCTCGTGTTGCTCTCTGGCCCATTCTGATGCTGTCTCCACACAGCTCAGGGCCAGGCTGGGGCACAAGTCAGTGAAGAAGAAATGCAGCTGGGGGGTGTTTCTGGGGCACCTACCACAGGTGATGAGAAGGGGAGAGTGCCCACTGGAGACAGTCACCCCCTTGAGCCACAAAAATTGCCTCTCTTTGTGGCCAAAAGGTTGCAGCTCTGTCTGTCCTTGTTGTCCTTCTGATCTGAGCCAGGATGAGCAGTGACCAAACCCTCTCTGGAGACTCTGCTGGCTGTTGCTGTTGACAGTGGTGATTTCCAGCCCAAATATAGGCTGCAGAATTATTTTCAGTGTTGATTAGTCATGTTGAGGGGTTGATTACAGTCATGTTGAGGGGACCCCGAGGAAAGCCCCGTGGTGTGACCTGTGTGTGACACATCCAGGGAAGAGCACAGTCCCACCCCACCCCCTGTGCCACGGTCCCCAGAGGGATGTTGGCTGCTGGCTGGGCCATGAGACATAACTGAGTTCTGCTTGGCAGGGCTCTCCCAGGGTCACTGGTTGCTGTCAGCTCAAAATGGGGGCAGTTTCAGTTCTGTGATGCTCCTTCTGCCCTCTCCCAGCGTCCACTGTAGCATGAACTTGCTCTGAAGTTACCAAGGCTTAAACACCCATTTAAAACTTCAGCCATCAGACCTGCTCCAAAGTCCTAGAGCAGAGATTATGGCAGTGCTGTGCAGGGTCACTCCTTGATGAGGATGATGGAGAAGTCACATCATGATGTTGCAGCATCATTCCTCATGGCAATGCTTCAAGGAACATGCAAGCAGTCAGTATTACCTCCCCACCCATGAGTCAGCCCTTAATAGTACAAAAACCTTCCCATCTCTACTTGGCATCCCAAAGGACAACCCCCAGTTCTGATTGTAGGACATCTTCTATTGGTGTTCCCCAAGATTTTTTCCGTTTCCTCTTTCAGGGACATGTTGGGTACAGATTCCAAGAGGTGATGTGTGCTTGTCTCCTGGTGTATTAGATATTTTAAAAAGTGGTTAGATATCTAATCCACAGAGATTTAGTTGAGAGCTGGCTACCAAAGTACCTGCAGAAATCTGATAGAGGATGTCCAGTTGCTCCATATGGTTTCACTACACTCTGTGTGGTAGTTGGGGTATTTTGTTCCTGTTGGCAGCCACTCTCCTTCCAGGACTGCTCAGAAGGAGTTATGGTGATCTTGGCCTTCAGCTTTGCTACTGCTGTGTCTTCCAGCTGTCTGTGGCTAGTTCCCCAACTGCAGGACAAACAGTATTCCCATTCAATCCCTGTTCCTGGCCGCAGGGATGGCCTGCCAACTGCTGCTGAATGTGTGCTCTAGTCAGATGAGATCATATCAAACGTAAGCAAGTTTTGTCTTTATTTTAGGCAAGAGGGTATTTTATCACGCTGCGGTTCCAAAGCCTTCATTGTTAGGTTGGAATTCACCCAGGAAGTGTAGCAATTGATGGTTAAATGCAAAGTAATAGGTTCAATATGAGCCACAAGTACAGAGCTTGTGAGCTGGCTGTGCAAACTCTTGTGGAGAGGAGAACGTTGTCATGCAGCTGGTGAGAACTTGGGAGTGATTTGGATAGTCTTGCCAGGTACTCACAGCATCTCACACTGTGCCCCTGAGACACTGCCATGAGCACAGGATTTTACCTCCTGCCTGGGCTGTGTGGGGATACACGCAGCCCTCAGACCTCACAGCTGGAAAATTTGGGATGGCTCATCATTAAATCCTGGGAAGGATTCCCTGGGGCAGTCTCTTTGGGTGGTTGTTCCTACGTCTTGATCTGGAATTGGGATGGGAGATCTGGAAGTAATCGAGGGCTGATTTCTGAACAAATGTAGGTTTTTGCTGTTGTGGTGAGGTTGGAAATTGCCCAACCTCAATAGCACCGGCTGCACTTCAGCTGAAGGGGAGTTACCCCACAGCTACTGGACATCAAGGGGCTCAGTTCTAGGTCTGGTAATTGATATCTCCTCTCTTTTCTTTTCTTTTCTTTTCTTTTCTTTTCTTTTCTTTTCTTTTCTTTTCTTTTCTTTTCTTTTCTTTTCTTTTCTTTTCTTTTCTTTTCTTTTCTTTTCTTTTCTTTTCTTTTCTTTTCTTTTTCTTTTTCTTTTCTCTTCTCGAGAATGAAAGTCTTCTTGTTCATGCCACTGATACAGATTGAAAGTTTGAAGTCTTTGGATGATGCATATACATTTTTCTTGTTCTCTCAAGCTACTAGTTCTCTCAAGCCCTGGCCTTCTTGAGGTGAGATGCAAAGCCAGTTGCAGTAACTGCTCCCCATAGTCTTTTGCACTCCTTTTTCTAGTTATAGGTGTCTCTTATAATTAGCTCTGTCTCGTGGTCTCTGATTGATACATATACTCCATAGTATTATATAACATTTTTATTATTAAATTATTTTATGTTAGAAGCCCCAGCACAGATGAGAACTCCATTGTGGCAGATCCTGTGTTGACTCTAAAGGATAAAAAGCAGTTTCTCCCTCAAAGGACTTACAGTCAAAGTGCAAAATAAAAGCAAACAGATGGATGTGGGCAGACACACAGTATCTTGTATGTGGCACCTCCTTGACATTATTAGATGTGAATTGTAACACTCTGTCAATAACCACTTAAATATTTAATGGTCTGGATTCTTTCCAGCTGGCTTGGGAGCAGTAACTGTAGCCCCAAAGTTAAGTGCTGGATTCCCATTGCCAGGACCTGTGGAGGCAGTTCCTAACCCAGGGCTCCTCAAACAGCCCTCCCCATGCCGTGTCTGGGGTGAAGGGGGGAAGAATCTTGCCCCAAACACTCCTTTGCTGAAGGATGTGGTGTCATGATAAAAAATGATCTCAGTGCAAAAGTGATATTGTGTGTTTCCCTGGTCAGTGTTGTGCCCTCTTGAAAATAAAGCCCATAAGAAACCAATGCCTTCTGCACACTCTCTGGTGTGAAGTTGTTTGTTAAAGCAGAGTAATTGGAGGCAGAAGGATATTTGCATGCCTGGTCCAGAGGGGAGCTTAGTTTATTTGGCAGAATTGTTTGTAAGCCACTTGTGCATCTTCCCTGTTACCTTGGGACAGGGATTTTCTGCCAGCTGTTTTCTCCTGAGAACCGGGCTCAAAATTCACTTCAGACATGTTTGGAGGGAAACCTGGTTTGCTGGAGAGGCCCAGGTTCTGCAAGAATCCACAGGCCCTTCGGTGGGGATGCTTGCAGAGTAACACACAGCAGAAGATAAGAGGCCAGAGAATTAGAGCCAGTGAATAGTTTTGTGGATTAATAGACATAAGCACTAGTGCTCAAGGGAGCTGCCTAAAGGGAAGGGTAATATGGTTTGTTTTCCCTTAATTAAATATTTGTTAAATGGTTTGCTTCCTCTCAATTAAATATTTGTTCTGGTCGTTCTTTTGTGACAGAAGTAAAAAAGCAGCAGCTTTGCCTATCCTGTGCATGTTCAGCTGATTCTGAACATGCTGTAACTATTCTTCTGGTCCTACCCCCCAATTATTTCCTGTAAAAAATAGCTTTCTCCCTTCCATTCTCTTTTTTCTCTCTGTTTTTGAATCATGTTGCTGAATGACTCATCCTGCCTCTTAGTAAATAGGTTAAGTCCAGGAGAATGATGAAACTGCAGAGTGACATGTGAATAAATAGTGCTATTGCTCATGTGTTCTCCCTGATGGCAGTTACTGTTTTAGCAGCGTTGTGGTGTCTAACACTAACTTCATCAGCTTTTAAACCATGAGGTGCAAGCTATTGGAGGGGAAAATTGTCACCAACCTCCTTTGGTTTTGCTGATTTTAATGTAAAAAAAATATGTCTTCCTACCAAAGGGCACTTCTTATCTCAGCAGTTCTGTAGCAAATTCATAAGGCCCAAACCACACATGAAAAAACCAGATGCAAGCAGAGTTCACCCTTGTGCTTTGCAGCAACATCATCATCTGCCACAGAGTTAAATCAAGAGTTAGGAGTGACAAAATGAAGACTCTTGCCTTGTGTTTCTTAAGCTTCAGTCTATCAACCTAATATTTCTGTATTGCTTTAGCCAACTACTGTGGTCTATAAAATGAACTCCATCCCCTTCTGGTATAAGTTTTTGTGTATTTATTTATCATGCGCTCATTCTACTCGGAATATTTTACTTGGTCTCGTTGCATGTAAACTAAAACTAAATACAAACTTCATCTTTTCTCAGTAACTCGCTAACTATCAACTAGAGAGAGCCAACTCCATGACTCAAACACGTGTCCCTTCCCTTGCAATTGCAGCCAAAACTCTCTGGCATCGGAGAGCTGCAGAATGAAAGTCATATCTAAATATATGTGAGCAGAAAGAAAGTCAGTTAAAAAAAGACTTTGTTATGGAAAGCTACTACAAACCAAATCCACGGTGGCCTGGAGTTCCTCATCACACCCAGGCTGAGCTAGTTTTCCACTTTCAAGGTACTCTTCCCAAAGCAGCTGCTGACACTCATTAGAGGAACTGCACAAAGCCAATTCAGCTTGTTGCAGTCCCTTTATGCCTCCTGTGTGGTGACTAAACAGACCTAAAGGGTTTATCTGATAAATAAACAGGATATTTATCATCATCTTAGCAAACAATAACAAAAGAGCTTTTGTTTCATATTCATATAGCTCCCAGAAGGGCCAGCACTGATATTCAGAGCCAGTCCCTTGTCAGGTAACCCAGGAAGGAGATGGGCAGCACCTGGCACCAGATGCCACCCTGAACACCATCCCTTGGGTTTGGTTTCAGTATCTGCAGTGCTTGGACTGGGCACCTGAGATGCAACCCCTCTAAATGAAGGTCAGGAGTCTGACTGTGAATGAGCTCCAAGGGCTGCCCACAGGGATGTGCTGAAGCCTGGTGGGGCAGGAGGGAAAGGGCATGAAACTGTTTCTGAAGGTGCCCTTTCCAGATTCATAGCTGATGCTGGTTCTCCCTCCAGCTGATGTGTAGGCAGGGTTTGCACCTGTCTTAGGATCTTCTGATTAAAAAAATGATGACTAAATACTGAAATCCATCAAGCAAACAGCAAAAAATTGCTTTTTATCTTGCTGTTCCAGTCAACAACCTGGAATTAGAAAGCTCATGTGTGTGTGCATGTGTGTCCTGCAAACATCACATAAGCCCAGTTTCCTGATTCATGGAAAAGTTGCCTCGAAAAGTCATTGATTTCCGGTAGATTCAGACAGGGATCAAGTGGATTAAATAACCAAAAGCACCACAAATGGTACCTATCAACCTTAGGATTCCTACATTCAGCTCACTTTAGGGCAACCTTTGGCACGTGTTTCTGCAGGAGAACGTGTCATTTTTGAGCAATATCATTCTGCTGTATATTGTTTGCACTCGTATTTCAGGCCTCTTACTACAGGGTCTCAATAAACTGGTCTTCCAGGGAATTACACAACCAGTTAACACCAAATCCTTTTCTTAACTGATTAACTGTGAAAGTCCTCTGGCCATGGAAGTGCGATGATTGTTTACTAATCACTTGCAGGTTTGGGTGCAACTTATTACTGATTTACAAGGTTGTAACCATTTGTGTAACAAGCTGAAGTGAAGCATGGCAGTGTAGTTGAGGCACCCAGCAGCTCTGGGCATGGCAGGAGAGCAAGTAGAGCTGCACAGGCTGCACCTCATCTCCACTGCTGCAAAGTGCTCTGTTTTCCTTCCCTCGTAACGGGTCACTTTGCTTTGTGTCACCGAGGAGAATTTGGCTGGAGAGGGAACTTCTGTCTGAGGGTAATGCACGAATAAGCAAAAACAAAGGGTTGGTTGTCTAAAAAGAAATTATTAAGGCTACCAGCTGTGTGGGGATACCAGTCCCAGCCTTCAGCAGTCAGTGGCAGCTTCTCACCGGTGGTACCCCAGTGTCTTGTAGGTCGAGGCATCCCCAGGCTGAGGATGCTCTGTAGTCTCCTCACTTTAGGTGCTGTACAGCAAAGTCAGAGCTGGTCACTGTCTTCAAAGTGCTCTCTGTCACCTTTGTTCATTTTTAGAGGTGTTTAGCACTCCAGTGTTCACTGACATTTATAGATTTAAACGTTTTAGATTAGCAAATTAAATCATTGTCTGTTGGGATTTTCAGAGTGCCTGAGTGAGCTCAGCACCTGGCTGTGGTACTTTGAGATCTAAAGGATCTGGAGTCCTACCTAAGGACTTGAAAACATTCCTGTAGGGACTCTTGAAAATGACTGCTCTCTACTACATCCACACATGGTACAGTGGATATACTGCACAGTATAGGTCATTCTGTGCAGGTCAGCGTCATGTCAGGCTGGTTGCTGTTAGCTAAGCATGGATTATTTAAATTCCATGAATGTGACTTTCACAGACTTTCTGCATTTTTCGGAACAAGACAGATTTGTAATAAATCTGGTCCTTCAGGGATACTTTGGACTCGGCCAGAGCCATATGGCAGGATGATCACAGAACAGAGGTTCAAGCTCTGGAGTCCCACTGACCACTTTTTCCTGACATTTTTAAGGCAGTTGTTTTGTAGTGGCTGTTGATCTTTTCTGGAAGTACTCTGACAATAATGAAAGTACTGAGAAAATCCTTAACATTTCTGAGGTGGTGTCGCAGAGAGATTTGTGTTTCAAGTACTTCCTCCGTGATGATTTTGATCTCTAGTGCGTTTAGGGCATTGAATTTTTTTTTTAGCAGAAATTCTATCTTTATTTTCTGCTCTTTTCTTACAGGCACACCCAGCTTCCTGTTAAACATTTTGGGTAGGATAGTACCATAGGTACTGGTCATTTTATTTTTGTGCCTCACTCTGGGACTGTACTGAGATATAGGGGAAGGATATTTAAATGTCCTGAGTGAAATCCAGATCCTGTGAATCCTGAGGTGTTTAGATATGGATATCAGTTGGGACAGCCTTTAGCCAAAAATATGCATTTTTATTTAGATTCTGATTTCTATCAGATATCTGGGTTATGTTGTTAAATACATGGAGTAATGTCAAGGGGGTTTGAGTCTGTTGAAACTACTGTAGCAAAAATGGATCCTAGGACTTGAATTGCCACTTAGTTTGAGATCAGTAACTTCCAAGAGTTTGCTTAATTCATGGAGATGACCTGATTGCTGTTGGGCTGGATGGTGTGGAAGCAGTTTATACACAGACTCCGTAGATTACAAGCAGGACAGGGAAGAAAAGTTGCAGGGTGTATCTATTGGCATTATTTCAGTAAGCAGTAAACCCTTTTCTTGATGTGTAATTAAGTAAAGCTTTATGGCCCAGAACATCTTAGCAGTTACGTGTCCCAAATTTCCAGAAAAAAAAGCCTTTTTATTGCTGTTAATTTATAAAACAACCCCACACCCCCAGTATTTTTTCCCCAGCACAGTTTTTTGGGTTTAGACTCCTTATGCCTTATCCACCAAAGTTTGTATTTACCAGTCAATGAGTTGCTGTGCTCACATGTGCAAAAGCTGATTTTCCAGGATGCAGAGTATAAAATAGGCTGTGTACTGAATGGTAGGTTCCAGTCTATGATACGTGGCTGCACAATCCTTGGGAGCCAAGTAAAATATTTCTTTTCTATATATAGTCACCTGAAATCCAGCAGCAGAGACACTTCTGAATCTTGCACTCAAAACTTAAGTTTTTAAGAAGCAGTTTTTCCTCCTTAAAATTGCGATTCTTTTTTTAATTTCCACGTGGTTTTGCAGAAGTGCCAAATGCTTTCATGGTGATTTCAAACGAAATTTCAAGAGATTAGATAGGAGAAAATGAAGCAGAATACCTTTTTTTTATGAGAAAAAAAATCACCTTATTTGTGTTTGAAGCAAAGACTGTAACTTTCATGATTTCTTTGTGCGTCTTTCCTGTTCTGTAAAATTAAGGCAAAGTCTAATTTACACAGCCACTGTGGTTAGATCTCTTAATTAAAAGGGACAGACTTTTGATCTGGCATGAATGTATTGTATCTTACTTGGGCCACTGAGGTGATAACAGCCCTGACTTTTGCAAAAGGCAGTGACTAGTCTTTGACCTGACGTACCAGTCGCAGGGACCTCCTGTGCCTCTGAAGTCTCAGATCAAATTATCAGCATTTCACGTGTTTTGTCATCAATTTAGGAGTTGTAATTTTTGGCATATTCATTTTTAGATAATACCAGCCGAGAAAAGAGGGGGAAAAAGGTAAAATCTAGTGCTGGATCTGAGCAAACAGAAAGGTCAGCGGTTCAGTTCTGCCTTATGTATTGTGTGTGCTGAAATGTCCTTTTAATAAAATAAACCACAAAATGAAAGAGTAGCTGAAAGCTGTAACATTTGACCGTGCAACATAGGTCAAAGGTTACCTTTTTTTCTCAAAAATGGTTTTGCAAATCTTTTTCAGAGCTGATAGATACACACCTTAGCTGGATACAAAACATTATATGAAAAAGAATGACTGTGATCTTTGATCCAAGCAATCAAAAAGAAAGGTAATTGGTATTTTTCTGCCTTTTCTCCAGCTGTGTGTTTCTCTTAACCTTTATTTATTTATTTTTTTCAATTAAAAAGTCATGCCCCTTTTTATTTGGCTTAAAGGGTTTAAAATCTTATTTAATTTTTTTCGTTCTTTTTCTTCCCCACTTGTGAACCACAGAACTGTCCTGAAGTAGCTGGGGCCTGGTGGGCAGGGAAGGAGAGATGGGGCTGTGCATGCTGGGCTAGAGCATCCTGTCCTTCCCAGGCAGCAGCTGGACCCACAGTAGGACCGTGGTTTGCCTGGTCACGTTTTGGGGGCACACTACAAATCCAGGGTTCAGCTTTCCTCCCCAGCCCCTGTTATTCCATTAGTTCCTCCCCACGTGCCTTGTGTTTGCTTTGCATGTCAAAACACTTCTTGGATGGGTCAGTGGAGCAGACATGGACTATTGCAGGAATATTGCAGGATCCCTGCCCGCTACAGGGAGGAGCCCACTGGGGCTGAGCTTTGCCCCCTCTGATGAGCCTCTCACTCTTGCAGGATCCCCAAAGTAAAGAGGTTACAGACACCCTACTGCACATTCCTTCTGGTGCTTTTTTTCATTTTACATGAGAAACAAGCAGCTGTAATTGTTTCAATGCAATAAATGAGACAACTAAAGTGCCTTATAAAAATGATTAACATGTTATCAGGTGAAAGTGCTAACAAGAAAATTCAAGTTTTTACTTGTTTATATATTCAGAATATATTCCAAGTGCTTCACTGCCATGGGTGTAGTACTGTGACAACATCAACTTCATTGGTGTTATTCCAGACAGATCCATGGGACAACACTGGTGGAGCTGTCACTTGGATGTGTGGCTGTGTGTGCACACAGGCAGAGGGGGGTGTGCACATATAGAATCAACTGCATGTATAGAATCAATTACATGTATAGAATCAGTTCCATGTACAGAATCAATTCCAGGGAGCCTGACTCCCTACCAGCTGAACTGGGGGCTGTTTTCTGTCTCTGGACTACCCGGTGGAGTTCGGTGTTTAATACAACCCACTGTCATCCTGCGAGTGAACACGCTCCAGATTTCTATCTGAGAGGATGTGAATTAGAGGCTTAAATGTCTTTGAGGCCTGGAGCCTGAGAGACTGACTCTACCCCATCAAAGCTGAGCAATTAGGGGATCACAGACATCCTCCCATGATTCCAGCAGCCTCTGCAGTGTCTGATGGGGTCTCCAAGCACTGGGGCCGTTGTTGTGCTCCTACAACAGTGGTGTAACAGAGGATATGCTGAAGGGATTCAGGGCCAACCTTGGTCTGCATGGCTGATGTCAACTGTAATTTCAATATCCTTTTTTATGATTTAATCTTTTGTTATCTTAACATATGTCCTTGTGACCCCATTTAATCATTAAACATATCAATAGCTCCAGAGCAGCAACACTCCAGGCACCTTAAGCAACAATATTTTATTTATTAATCGCATCATCTCCATTTCCTCTCAGCTAGAAATGAGCAAATAATGAGAACTGATACTCGAGCTACATTTTAACCATGCTACTAAAAAAAGATAGATGGGAGTTCAGAAGAGCAAGTTCAGCACATGATCTTGGCTTCCTCTGAGGTTTAGATAGGTCTCAGTTTGCCGATTTTGTTCTGTTGAAACCCAAATCTGTTGGATTATGCCTGGATCTGGATCCATGTGCTCCCAAATCACAAAGATGTGTGATTTCACTAGGCTTGGTCTGGAGGTGACTCCAAGCTGGGAGAGAGATACCTGCCTTGGGATCCATTCCTGTTACATTTATGTATTCATTAGATTTAGGGACTCTGGTTGTAGATCAGGACTTTTAGTGCAGGGACAAGCACTGACTTACACCTTTCACTCAGAGCTCCCAGACTGCTGTTGTCCAGCTTAAACTGCACCTGACACTCCCCTCTCCACTTGGGTTTAGGTGAAATTCAGGGTGACTACAGGACCTTCAGGCCAAGTGATCACAGGGAGTTCTTGTCGTTCAGGTGTCTCCAACAGAAACCCACCTTGCCACCTGTACAGGTTTGCAGGGAGCAATCTCAGTCCTGCAGCTACTCCGTGGGGTTCTTGTTTCATGCTGTTCTCTGCAACCTTTTAGCTCTATTCAGAGTGCAGTCCCCCTATAACCTCAGCCCACAGAACCCACTGCTGACCTTCTGTTCAGCACACAGGAGGGAAAGTGAAGTTTGCAGGCTGAGTCAGCATTTGCCCACACCGTCCAGCCAGGGAAACAGAACCAAATCTGGACCCCTCAAAAGCCTGTAGGTTTAGTAAACTCAATTATCTGTTCATGTTTCTCTTGTATTTAACCCTTCCTAGATATGATTGTTGGCTCTGATATTTCCATTATTGTATTAAATAAAAGGAAATTCATATATGATATTTTTGGTACACTGGCTGCTCAAACAAACGTGTCGATAAATAAATCAGCCTCCAGCCTCAGCCCACTTGTTTTTAGAAAGGAAATGACCCTGTAAGAGTGGGTGCCCATTTCTTTTACCTCACTGCTATTTTTAGCTGAGGCTGTGAAAAATTTCCATTGAAGACCTGCTCCTCTCATTTCCTGGGTAGAGCAAACAGGAAGCTCTGACTGAGCTGGAGGAGGTTTTGGCCTCAAAGTGGACCAACCTCACCTCCCTCTGGTTGCTCACTTACACTGCAGAGCAGCACCACACCAGATCCCCACTGATGGGCTTGATTTGCAAGAATTCACCCCAGGGGCTGGTAGAAGCCAGCAGGTGATGGTGGCAGGTAGAATGTTGGGCAGCAGGAGGACAGGAGTTCTGTCAGCAAGGCTTTTTTGCCCATTCATCTCCAAAAGGCACCAATCTGGTTGAAATCAGGCACTTCCCAGCTGGAATTAGAAAGAAATAAACTGTGGGCTGTTGATGGTGGGATCTGTGAGCATGGAGACATGGGAACTTTCTGCATTTAAGTTCTGGAGAGCACTTAAATTCTAGAGAGAGAACTGTTGTTCCAGGAGGTACCAAAGGGTGCTTTAGGCAAGTAAGAGAGAAAGTTAACAGGAGAGATTGGTTGTTGTATATAACATATACTACTGGTCTGACTTTTTAAACAAAGTTTTTCAATGTCTTCTCTTGAGGTTTATTAACAAGCCTGTCCCAGCCTCTGACAGTATCCTGGTGGTGCATGGAAGTGCTTATGCTGCAGTCTACAGACAAACTATAATAAAAATGTAGAGCAAAGAGAGTTTAGAGTGAGATTATCAATTAAAAAAGAAAAAGAAAAGCAAACAAGAGCCACCCAAACACAAACTACACTTCCTCACCTGAATTGCAGTCTCTGTGTTTTCTTCACTGTTCACCGTATTTCCTCCAAACTTGGCCTTTTTTCTCTTCAAAATAATCTTATTTCAGTCTAGTGAATGTGTTAAAATGCTTAGAGACTTCGAGATTTTTCTTTTTTCCCTCGGGTAAGGGCAGTGTCTGTGCCAGAGGGCAGGTGTTGTGTGTGTGGGATGTGGCAGGTTACTGGCTTCCCGGTGCAGCCTCTCAGGTGTGTTTTATGGTACTTGAAGCTGAACACAGTGTAAATCCCCTTTCTCCACTCCTTCCCCCTTGCCTTCCAAAAATGTGTAGTCTGGATAAATAGGACTAAAAATTTTAGGGTTTAATAAAATTATGTTATGAATGGAGGGGATGTTTTCAGCTTGACAGCAAACTGCCCAAGGATTGCTTTTACTTTCCACTTGTCGTGGGTTTGAAAGTGCTTTAACGTTTCCTCCTCTCTCTTTTATTTCACAGTTAACGAAATTATCAGGAAGGAATTTTCTGGACTCCCTGCCAGAAGTCAGACATAGAAGAAGAGATTTGTGAGACAACTTTTACCGAATCCTTCCATAACTGACCTCTTAGGTCCTTCCAGTGCCCCTGCAACCTCCAGCTTCCTTTACAGTTCATCTCAATGCAAGGAACAATGTATTGGCATCAAGTGACAGCCTTGACTAAGCAACTTGCCACCTCTCTCTGTAAACACCGAGAAGGACACCCTTCCTTTCCTCCAAAGATTGTATTGTTCTCATGTAACAGAGCATCTGTCTGAGGAAACACTTCAAGCCTGCTGCAAAATATCTATGTATTGATCTATCTTAGTGCTGAGGGAGAAGTGATCTGTCACTCCTGAACCACACAAAGCAAGGGAGGTCGTGCATTAGAGCTTATTTGGGTGGGGTGGGAAATGGGGGAAGAAAGAGTAATATATTCCATTAAAGAATAACATGATTTGCAGGTCACTAGCAAGGACTTGCCCTCCAGGTCTCAAAGCCCTTCTGAGAAATTTTATTATTGTAGGAAACTGAGGCAACCCAAGCTTGCTTGGCCTTTATCCAACCTGGGATCAAAAGCCATTTTTTTCTGACTCTGAGCACTGTGATTGGTATTTCAAACAGTAAATGTCAGCTGAATCCAGGAGTTTTCTTCATTTTTCATGTCAGACTGGATAGGAATTTGAAGGAGAGGGATTCTCACCGAGAACCAGTGAAAAAGAACAATTCAGCAGTTGCAACACCTGTCCCAAGGTAAAATAAAGGCAGATAAAATAGAGATTAATATCTAGGAGTCACAGTAAATCTAAAGATTTTATGATTGATCCTTATTAATATTCAGGCAGTGTATGAACACAACTTAGACATTTTCTCTCTAACAAACTGTTGCTGTTTCTTTTCATGTAGAACCCGCTGTTGGCCTGTAACTTGTCTGATTGTCTCATTTAGCAGCTGGAACATTTAATCACCCCAAGCTGCAGAGGAAAATAATTGCATCCTACAGAAGCCATACATTCCATAAAAAATATACACTCTACTTATATTCACCTTGTCTCTTTAGCTTTGCAAAGCTACCAGCAATCTTTGGAAAAGTTACATTTCCACGTGAGTTAGTATTTTGTTGTGTTTTGCTTCATGTGTTAGAATGGCTTGTGCTGACACTGCTTATCACAATACCAGGTAACCGCTGCCACCTGCAGTTGCACATCTACAAGTCAGAACACTTTGGAGTGTCAGTGCCTCCACAGGGGGATAAAAGGACATCCTGAGTGGATAATTGACGTGCAGTAAAAAACAGCCATAATATTTTAGGAAATAGGTTTTATAAATGAGGAACACTGATACTTCTAGGAGTGTTGAGCCTGCTCTGTATTCTAAAAAGCGCAGTGAAATTAATCCTGTTTTCGGTTGTTTCCCAGTAAACTTTGCTGAATGCCAGCATGTCCACGTGCTCACAGCAGGAATTACGTTATGGGAATGCAGCAGAGCAGCCCCAAAGTTGGTTCCCTAATGGCTCGAGATAGATCTTGCACAGTCCCTGCAGAGTTTGTGCTCAGTCCAACCAAAATCTCTTTGTGAGTATTGAGTTTGTATTTTCTACCACTAAAAGCTGGTGCTTAAACTCTGCAAGGTCTTGGGGTTTAGAGTGGGAGGCAGATTTGAACTCTCCAGAACACCTGACCTGGGTCTCAACAGGTCTGGATCTGAAACAGAAATCTGAATTTCACAAGAGCAGCCCTAAACTCCGGATTCAGCCCAGCCCGGCTCCAGAACCCAAGCAGAGCCCTGCACATGCCAACCTGGAGTTAATAACACACCTTGGGGACTTGGCTTCTGTTTCCACTTGGTGAGATTCAAATCTTTTGTCCCAAAATGAGTCCCCTGTCTCCCATTTCAGCAACACCAAAAACTCCCTGGCTGCCTCAGTTCTGGTGCTCATGTTGTGAGCTCCACACGTTGCAGCAGCAGGACTGGTGAGATGGCCCAGGCTCAGCCTGTACCTGCAGAGGTGAAAATGGCCTCTTTTTTTACTGCTGACTTTTATAGAACCAAAACTGAGGCCCAGACCAGCTGAAAGGACTCCAGCACAGGGGAATTACTGTTAAACAGCACTCACAGAGTACTTTGACTGGCTCACATGCCTCAAATAAGCTATTTTGGATTGTTTTAAGACTGTCAGTTTGCCAGAATCTGACAGACATAGTGGATTTTTAATGCAGTCTGATGGACATATTCTAAAGACCAAAAGTTCCCTATTAGGAGTTCTTTGCTGCAGCTGAGTAAAATAACAGACCGAATGTGTCTCCCAGTTTCACACTTGGAAGTATTAAAATATCTTTCCCTGGTCCAACCTGTAAAGTATAGGAGAAATTTAAAAACAATTAAATAAGCAAATAAACCAAAAACCCACTCACAGAAAACCAGAAAATCCCAAAGAACTGACAGAACCTTTTCCTTTGCTGGATTTTAAATAGAATCTCAAGAATATAAAGGTCTTTTAAGATCTGTAGATGTGCTGATGCTGTCTATATTTGGTGATTGTAGCAACTGCTCATCAATTTAGGAGTATAATTTTTTGCATATTTATTTTTAGAGTAATATCAGTCAAGAAAAGAAGGAAAAAAAGGAAAATCTAGTGCTGGATATGAGCAAACAGGAAAGTCAAGGGTTAAGTTCTGCCTTACATATTGTAGATGCTGAAATGTCTTTTTAATACATCACAAAAGGAAAGAATAGCTGAAAGCTGCAATACTTGGCCATGCAAAATAGGTTGTGGACTTGTAGCAAAGGCTTTTCAGTGGTCAGAGGGCCCCAGGCAGGCAAACCCTGAGCCCCTACAGTGCTCCAAGAACTCCTGTTCAGGACACACCCAGGACACCTGGGCTCTGTAACCAAAATGTACATTTCCACTGTGCTTATATGTTCCTTCAGGCACTTTGTTTTTGAGGAGAGAGTGTTTGGGGTTTGTGGGGTTTTTTTAAATGTGCTACAGGTGCTTTTTTTGCTCTTGCATTAGCTATATTCCTTCCTCATTTTTAATGCATAGATATTAATCTGTTTGTGTGTTTGTGCAGGTGCATATACATGTAGTTTATATAATATACCCACATAGACAGGGACTGAAGTGACAGGGCAAGGGGGAATGGCTTCAAACTGACAGAGTAGTTTTAGGTTGGATATTTGGAAGAAATTCTTCCCTGGGAGGGTGGGAAGGCCCTGGCACAGGTTGCCCAGAGAAGCTGTGGCTGCCCCATCCCTGGAAGTGTCCAAGGCCAGGCTGGACGGGGCTTGGAGCAACCTGGGCTAGTGGAAGGTGTCCCTGCCCATGGCAGGGAGTGGGACTGGATGAGTTTTAAGGTCCCTTCCAACCCAGACCATTCCTTGATTCTCTGATCTGTCTGGGTGCATTGTATAAATATGATTTTATATGAACACACACAACCCCATTACAACGCTGGGTCACGATCCTGTCCTGGCTCCAGCCCCGTGTGAGCAGCACATGGAGCCAGGACTGAGGGTTCATACCATGTACATACTATAGACTACATTTTAGTGGTTTTATTTACAGCTACATGAGGTCAGGCTGTGCTGCCCTATCTACTTTTATGTGCAACCAGTAGTTAAATAATACAGCTTTAACCAACTTTGTATTTATTTCTGGAGAAAAGGAGCATCCTCAGACATAGTGTTATGCATTGTTGTCTCTTTTTACAATGAAAACTGAGACATTAAAATTATATAGCTTGGCTGAGGAACTTCAAAATATACAGTACTAAATTATTTCCTGTTCTTGCTGAGCAGTGTTTTTTCAGTATTAATATTTTTGTTACTTAATACAACTTGCTCTCTTTCTGTAGAAACATGAGCTTAACCTTGGAAGAGTTAATACCTTTTTGTGAGTAATTTGTTCTCACTTTTTATCTGGAAGATAGCCATATTTGCACATGAGGAAATTCTGTCTTTCCTCAGTTATCTGAATGTTTCACCACAGTGCCTTCCTGCCATTGTACCAAAGGCCTACAAATATCTTGTCTACAGGGTGAACAACTCTAATGCATTTTCCATCAAAGTTACACCATGCAAAGTACATGGGGCTCGTTGGAACTCAAAAGTTCATCTCTTTTTGTGTGTCTGTGTGTGTGGGTTTTTTTTTTTTTACTTCCATTTTTCCATCCAAGCTTTGGCTGCGAATACAGGATGAGCTTCTATAAACTTCTGCATCAAATATACGTAGAATAAAAATCATCATTCATGATATGTAAACAGTCTGAGAGTGGACTGGGAGTGGACAGACATCAGGAAGATGATTTTTTTTTTTTTTTGGTCAGTTATGAGTGTTGGAAGTCGAGTTTGCCAGGAGGGGAATTGCTTGTGAAGATACTTGCAATGAAATATGAAGTCCTGTTTTTGTTTTTCTCCATGAGAATGAGCAGAATGTAAGATCTGAGCAACAACAATGGAGTGAAAGTGTCTCATGTATGTGTTTTTATGGTAGAAAGAATGTAGAAGAGTCATGGTTTTTGCACTTGCTTTATTTGTATCCATGTAAATATGTATCACTTCCATGCTCCTTGTAGGAATACAGCATTTTCTGAATGTAGAATATTTCCCAAACCAGCACTATGTTATTCTCTATTGTATAAAAAGCTGCTGCTTGATAACATATCTAAACCAGTTCTCAGAGTAGCTAGCATGTTTTTAAAGTATATTTTGTAATCCATATCTTTACAAAAAAGTGACTATGCTTTTTGTCTGACCAAATATGCAACACTTTTTGGATTAAGGTTAGTATTTATAAAGGATCGATTTTCATTTTCTCAGTCTTAATTTTCTATGCAATTGTTGTTGAATTGTTACTGTCCTAAAAAAAACATGTATTTGATAGATTTCCCAAAGACTTCAAAGAGAGCTTTAAATGCTTGAGAAATATGTTTCTAAATATTTCAATCTGACTTTTCCCCTTGCATTTCTTTCCAAATTACTACTTAATAGGGAACAATTATCTGCCAGATGGGACTCCAGAAAATGACTGTCTTAATTTCAAATCTTAAACTGATTCAGATCCTCATAATTTTTGCACCACTTAAAGTCATCTGACGTTCCAGTTTATCTGCAGTTCTGAGTGTTTGTTATTTATGTTCCATATTCCTGTGCAATAGGAAGAGATGCTGATGTTGGGTCTAGATGGGCTGAATTGCAAATTCCTCATCGTTTACATTGCAGTGGTTTCTTACCTGTAAGAGTAAGGTAACACTCTGCTGTCACACATGGAAGGTTATAATTCTTTATTCATCTCAGTTCAGAATGAGCAATCCACCTTTTTGTATGTTTGCCATAAGATTGACATCTGTACCTTTAATATCTGCTCCTTTATAAGTGCAGTGGGTGGCAGCTGATAGCGATTTGTTAAACTGCCTGTCAGTGTCTAACCCACTCTGGGCTGTTTAAGGTTTGTTTAGCCATTTTTATTGTTTCTGGGGTGCAAAAAAATATGAGTTAGCCCCTGACCCACATTGCAGTAAATTTCAAATGAAGGTGCTGATGCTGTGAAAGATGATATCAGCTGCAAAACGAGTGGTTATCTGGGGATTGGTGGTTTGAGTTCCTTGTCAATAACTCCCATAAAATAGCAAAATGGAGTAGAAAGTTCTACAATGACTGTCACAAAAATGACTAACGATTTATGTGTTTGTAATAGCCCAGAAATCCACAGATATGCTGTTGGAATCCTCAGCTGTTCCAGGATTGAGCTGCCCTCA
This sequence comes from Chiroxiphia lanceolata, assembly GCF_009829145.1. Classification (NCBI taxonomy): domain Eukaryota; kingdom Metazoa; phylum Chordata; class Aves; order Passeriformes; family Pipridae; genus Chiroxiphia; species Chiroxiphia lanceolata. Next base: position 5,372,681 of record NC_045653.1, on the reverse strand, counting down.
GTTTAGTGATGCTGAGCAGCACCTGAAGCACAGGTGGTGTGAGACCAACAGAGAGTGGAGGGACAGCTCAGTATGAACAGTGATGGCCTGACTGGGACTCACAGATCTGTGTGTTTGAGTGTGTGTGTGTAATTCTGAAGTGATTCCCCCCCTGAAGTCCAAGACCCCCTGGAGCCCTGCCCTGGATGTTCAGGTAAAGCCATATGTTAACAGACACAGGAGTGAGCACTTGTCGCTCAAATCACCCTAACAGATGTCTTTTGAATCAAATTGCTAGTTCAAAAACCTAACTTCCACAACTGAAAAGGGGTTTCTGTCATTCACATTCCTACAACAACGTTGTTAACCTCCAATGTAATGTTTTTTTTTTCTATCTGTAAAATATTTTTATATATTGCTTGTAATATGGTAGATTAGCAATAAATGAAAGGGCATCATCTGCTGCAAGAGTGTTTGGTCTGTTCTTAAACACCTTTATTGCCTTTGCTAAACTAATATCAAGGGGCTGAGTCACCCACTTGATAGTCTTCATGTCCTTGTCACCCTCCTAAATACTCACAAGTGGGATGTGCATAAGGATGTCAGAGTACAGAATATTTCTTCTTTAATGAGTTGCTCAGTTCCCCTTTGCATCAAGATCCCACTCAGGTTCTGTAGATGAGATAGATCGAGTCATACAGGGACAATTTTATGAACTTCTTCGTTTTCTCTTCTTGTCTATTTTCACCTTTTTTGATTTTCTATTCCCACCATCCCAATAAAAAGCCCCAAACAATCCACATAACAGGTACTGCAGACTTTCTACCTTAAGAAAGAATTAATTTCTGTCTGAGTAAATGTCCTTCTGCATCAGTAGATGCTTTTTCAGAGACTGGGGATGTACTCCATTTCATTGTTGTTCATCTAAATCCTAATCCTGCATTTCTCTACTGGAGACACTAAAAGAGACATTTTCATACTGCTGTGCTGGAAGGGTGCCCAGAGCCCATTATGCCTCAGTAAGAGGCGAGTTTATCCAGCGTGCAATTAAAGACATTTACCTTAACAAAATCAATATTATCCTTTGCATTTAAAACCAGAGAATTCAAACCATATTTGATGCGTTTGCTGGACATGGAGCAAGCGCTTTGCTTTGCTTTCCTTATTCACAAAAGCCTCAGAGCAGGCACCATGTGGAAGTTCTTAACTCCCAGAACCCTGTACAAAGGCTGGGAAGCTCATAAACCAGACAGGCCTCGCCAACAAAGAAGCTGTTACTGGCTGGGAGAGAACATTTTATGATGAGCAAATATATGGCACACAGGATTTGAGCTTTATTCAGCAACAGGAAAGTTTAAGTAACTTAACCTGGAAATTCCACAGTTAAGGGCTGAGAACCCGAGCACCTGACCCGATCCTCTGGCTTTAATTTACGTCTTGGGTCAGAATTAAAAGACTACAACAGTACCCCAGGTTTTTCGTCTTAACGGGAAATTTCCTGGATTTTGTAGACTTAACTCCCTTCTTTGTAACCCTTCAACATAGCTGACTCTTTTCCCAGTTTTCAGGGTAGCAGCAAGGAAGAACAATCCCTGTTTCTAATGAACATCTGGGTCTCGTATGAGCCCTCTCTCGCTCGCGTGCTCTGTTGTGTAAATATGCGATTTACAACTTCTTTTTCTTTTTTTGAATACAAATGTAATTTAGGCAATTTAAGAAGCTGCCTTTCAGCTTCATACCAGATTCTTTTCTAAGTACATCATCACTGGCTTGCTCAGGTGGCCAAGCTTAACTGGGCTGCTGTAAGAGAGCTTTACAGGGAAGATGAGCTCCCACCCCACACCATCCTTATCTTCCCTATCCCTGGACCTTAGTTGGACCATCTGCTCCTGTGAACTCATCTCAGTGAACCCATGTCATAGAGGGGTTTGAATTAGTTTTATTTAGGAAGGGAAGGCCACAGCAGAGGATTTGGGCTCCTACTGACCTCAAGGGCAGCACTGCTGGCACAGCAAAATTGCTGAGATTGTGAGCAACCACTTACCCTAAAAACCCAGGGGAAGGAGGTGGTGGGAGAGGCTGGCAGGAGCTGCATGCACACCAATGGGCCAAAGCCAGGCATTGGAGGTGACTGCAGTACAAAGGCACCTCTTTATTCAGCAGACCACTGAAATTATAGGTGAAATCAAGAGGCAGAGTTCAGAGGCAGCCCAGAGCTCAGAGGGCAGTCACTAAAATAAAAACATTATCTGTTGCTCAGATATACACACAAACAGTAAAAGGATGTATTTTTCTGGGCTTTTGCAGTCTATTAGCTGCCTAACTGCCCATGAGAGCTCTGCTCTGCCCGGGGAGTTTGGATGAAATGGACTCTCAGGCCGGGGATGGGCTGTGGGAGCAGCCAGCGTTCACCATACCAGCCTTGTTTTCCTCAGAAACCAAGCTGAAAGCACGGCAGCCCTTCCCAGCCAGCTGCATCAGTCATGCACAACTCTGGGATTTCATGCCATTAAAGAAGTTATTTCTAGGTGTTATTAACTGCTCTAAGGGCTGGGCTGTGCCTGGTAAGAAACCAGCAGTAAGAAAAAGCAGTTTAACTCCTTGTACCCCTGGGCTTGACCTGAAGGTTTAAGTTGGCCTGAGTGTATTTTTCATGGACACTTTATTTAACCTTATTGAAATATGAGCAGGGTCATGAAAGCCTTCTCAGCTGCCTGCTTATATCAGCATGAGCAGACCACTGAAATCAAAGCCCAGCTGATGTTTAATTTCTAAGCTTTTTCATATTTCTAAGCTTTTTTTAGGCTTCACTAAAGGAAAAGTGGGGGAAGAGACCTTTCCCTTTTGAGTTAAGTCTCCAGTGACCAGTTCAATCAGGAGCACCTTTCTTTCCTTACTCTTTTTCCCAGTTCTAAGCTCAGTTCTATAAATCAGGATTCATTCTGGCTTCTATACAGGGCTCTTACAAGAAACCATATTGGCTTCATTTACCTTTAAAAAAGATTTTATACCATGAGAAATAAATGGAAGGAATAAATGTAATTGAGCTGTGACCGTGTATCTTACACTGGCAGCACTATGTTAAGAGTTGGACTCTGATCTTAAAGGTCTTTTCCAACCTGAGTAATTCCATGATTTTCTAGGTTTTGGTGTGGGAATGGGCAGTGTAACACTTTGCCTCACAACACCACTGCTCCCTCTCAGCTGCAGGCTGGGGCCAAGCAAAGTTTATAGAAAATGTGCTCTTTATACTGCATGGAGGGTTGTGTCTTTTTTTGTTTTCCCTAGCAAGAAAAAAAGTCTGGGAAAAATGCAGGGAGGGTTTGCTGCTGCACAGGATGTCAGTGCCATCTGCAGGGAGCTGAGCTCAGCGCTGGTCCTGCACCGCAGCCCCGGGGCAGGGACTCACCTGAGAGACCCCCAGAGGGAGCAGGAGATGGGCCGACCATGGAAAACCCTTCTCAGGGTGACCAGCATTTGGGGAGAGGGAGGCAGGGTCCTGATGGCAGCAGCAGCACGTGCTGCACCCTCTCACATCCCAGCCTCCCACCCAGCACCGTGTCACGGCCGAGCTGTGAGCAGGTGTCACAGCCACTCTGATCCTCCCCACTCTGACAGCCAAGGACAGCTGAGGCACTGCCAGCCAAAGCTGTTACCCCCCCAACACACACACACATGCACTTTTCCAAAATCTTGGTTTTCCAGGCTTCCATGCAGTTTGGTTCACCTTGTGCTGCCTGGTTCCCTCCAAAGAAAGCAGGGAATTTTCTGGGCTGATCTCTGCTCCCGTGTCCCACGCAGCAGGCAGGGGGTGATGGTCAGGGATGAGGTCTTTTCTATTACTCACAGCAGATCTGTGAGTTTAACCAGTGTTTGCACAGCAGCTGCGATGACAACCAGACACAAACCCAGTTATCAGAAGTCTGAGCCCACATCAATACCCACAGCCCTGCTCCCCCAAATTCATGAGGTTTGAGGTGGCTGCCAGCACCTCTTACTGAGGAATGACCCCTGAGGGAGGCTGAGTGCTGCAGGTGAGGGCTGGCTCCCTGGAAGGTGAGCAGCCTCAAGTTCCATGGAATCATCTGGCATGGAAACCGCAGGTCACGTTGACATTGTTGCTGTTGGCACAGCATTCCTGCTGCTCTAGGAGGAGAAACACCAGCCTGTTTTTCATCTGTCCTTTGTTTCTGATTTATGGATCCCTCTAAAGCAGAAGTGAAAGGTATTCACTTCATTTATGTTATGTGGTAGAAAGTGGGACTTCAAGAATGGCTGAAATCCTGCTGCAAAGACAGCAAATTCCAGGTTTATTTCCATTTGCATACTAAGCAGGAAGTCACTGAGCAGTTGTTACAAGCAGAAATTCAAGGTATATTTCTACCCTGTAATAACATGGGTTTATTAATCACTGCTCAAACCCAGACCTTGCTGGTTTAGAGGCTGGAGTTGCCCTCTGTGTATTGACATTATGCCAGACCCATTTTGCTGCTTCCCTTGTTTTTCCCCTCTGGCTCTACCAATGGCACTGATGCCTCAGTAATCCCAGGCAGCAGGAACTGCAGGAGCCTTGGCAGCAGGGAGGAGTGGCACCCAAAAAGAGGGAATCTTGGCATGGTGTAGCTGCAGGAGCCTCTCACCTGGCTGCAGATCCAGCTGAAAACCTGTCAGCACTGGAGGCGAATTGGATTTCATCCCCCTTAGGATCAGGGGCTGGGTCCAGCTGTGGGAAAGAGAGGGGTAGGCTGGGGTGAGATGACACAGCAGAGAGAACAGCAGAGCACTGGCAGTGCCACCAGGGCTCTGGCACAGGGACATCAGGAAACCTGCCATGCCTGGCTCTGTCCATGCCCAGTAGTGGCCCAAACTACCCATAAGAAAGCCTCTGGCACAAAGTCATCCAGGTGCCAGACAAGCTTCTCTCTCTACCCTGGGACCCCTCTCCTGTACTGTCCTTACCTGGGGTGTTGTTTAAAGCCCAGTTCATTCACCTGTCCCATTTTTTTCCCACTCATCTCTGTGCAATTTTAAATATCCCCCTCCAAGATGTACAAACAGATAATAGCCCTCAGGGGAGGTGCTGCCCATCAGCAGACACAGAACCACCCACTGAGAGCACTGAGTTTTCCCAAATCTTTTTTTTCCCCCTTAGCTGCTAAAAGAGAAGAGGGGGAAGAGGGAGAGTTCCTACACAAAGTATATTTCTTGGTTGCTGAGAGACTTCAAATCTCCCTAATGAATAAACACAGTGCACTTAATTTTGTTTATGAAAACAGACTTATTGTGATGGCAAAAAGATGAGTCAGTGCCCTGGGTGAGGGGAGAGCAGCAGCTGGAGACACTCACCAAAAAGCAACGCCTCGGAAACCAGAGCAGCTCTCGTGTCCAGCAGAGCCAAGAGATGCAATTTCTCCTCTAACAAGAACCACCAGGACACAGGGAGTGGGAGAAGGCTTCCTCATGACCTGGCAATTGGCTGCTGAGCGAGTACTGCCATGAAAAGCAGAGGATTTGTGAACAAGCAGAGGACACTGCACATCCTGCTCCCACCCAGCCCATCCCGAGGATGCTCCTGGAGCTTGACTGAGCATGGCCTGGGTCTGGGCTCCTGGGGAACAGCTTCAGAGCTGCTGCTGGTCCCTCACTGAAACACAGCACAGAGACACCAGGGAAGGTGTAGATTTGAGCCCCTCAAGCAGGAGGAATCGCTGACTCCAAGAAGCACATTCCCCATCCATCTCTACATCCCCTCTGATGTTTTTGGCATTTATTTTGGACAAATATGAGCAAAGTGGGATCTGAATCTGTCCCTGTCACTTCCTGACCAGGAGAAGCCTCCTGAGGCTTCACATAAGCAGGTGCAACATGAACATTATTTCCTTTAAATAATTTTACTGTCTATAGAAAAGTCTCATCATTAGAGTGACTTCCCACACACGTCCCATCTTCCCAAGATGTCCAAAACACACCCTGCCCTGTGCCTGTGAGGAGCCCTGAGTTGTCAAACACACTGTCCCCCTCCCTGCAGCACTGGGTGACATGTCACCCTGCCACCAAGCACCCCTGCAGGGTCAGGCTGGTCAGATCTTCATCTGGTCCTCAGCACGTTGCTGGCACTTCATAAATAACTCCAGCCCTTCCTTCAGATCATGGGCCTGTTGTTTTCCCTCCTCAGTTTCACTGATGTAAATCTGCCACGTCTGCACGAGCTGTGGTGATGAATGACCCTGAATAAGGACCCACTCAGCCAACTCTCCCTGGACAGAGCCCCATTGTGTGCTGGGGGGTAACACACAGGGCTCTGTTCAAACAAAATCAGCCCAACACAAGTTCAAGACTTTTCCTTCCTTCCTTAAAAAAGAATTGAAAAAAAAAAAGAAACCCGTTTGCTGAAGGCCAAGCATGGAGGAAGGAAAGAAGTTTCAATTAAAGCCCTTAAAAGCCTAAAATTACTCAGCTTACATTGATGCCTGGATCAGATATGCAGGTGAATACACTGGACATAAGCACAAACCATATCAAGATGAAGGTTTTTAGGCACCACAGAGGTACCACCACTTCTGTGCTCCCTAAAAATGTCCCACAAAGACTGAAATGTGTAAAGATTTAAAATTCTCTGTGTTCTACTTTCCACATAAGGCAGAGAAGAGCCTGTCCCTGCAGTTACAATCTCTCATGGCTAAAAGACAACAAACCAAAAAGAAATTATGGATTTTAGCACTGGGTTATCCGTTATCAAGGGGCCTTTCAAGCTTTTGCCCTATAGCAGAAAAATCAAGGGCTCCTGGAGGTTGGACTTTGCTCAACAAACACACAGTTGTTATTTTCAACTATTTTCAACCCATTCTCTAACAAATTAAACTATTGCATCAATGCTGATAGAGAAAGGATGGGGCTCATGGATTTTCATCACTAAAACTTACACCTTTAGTAAAAAAATCACCAGCTACAGAAAATATATATAAAAGGATAATAAGGCAGAGTGTGTAATACACACTCAGGTTGACCAAGGTGGATTTTTACACTGATTTTGCACTAGCACACATTAAAATACAGGTACAAAGCACCAAGGTGTGACTCTTAATGGTTCACAGTACAACTGTTGTGTTCTATTAGTTGATCTTACCTTTTATGTTATTTCTTTGTCAGTGTGATTAATGTGCTCTCTGCCTCACCCAGCCAGTGCTCCCCACATTAAGAGGAAACTGCTATTTCAGAGGGTTATTAATTCAGCATTTTGCAACAGTAACTGTATACCCAACTTTAAAAAGTGTTTTCAAAGTGGGTTACATATCAAATGAAGCCTTGGATAAATAAAGGCCATCAAGCAATAAACTGTGTTAGTTACAGGCCAGTACTTTGTGTTACTATAATTCACAGAAAAACTGTCATAAAAGAGTGAAAACTCTGTAATCCAAGACCTTTTCCTCTTTTTTTTCTCGTACCAGACTTGTCCCCTAAAGCTTAAGATGGTTGAATCACAGATGGATCCTTTTCCAGTTCCTTTGAAGTTCCTGATTAAGCAGTGACTTTTCATGTATCTTCAATACAAAGCCAATTCCTCATCTGCCACAAGAGCAGCAAATGGAAGAGGATGTGACACCAGCCCAGACAAAATGCCAGAAGTTTCCACAGAAAACTGTGGAAATTTCTCTTTGAATTCTCAGAAAAGTCAAACTTTTCAGGTTCCCTGGCTCCAGAGCATGAAGTGGAGGCACCATCTCCCTGCATCTCTGGTTCCATGAGAGCCCACTGGATTTGCCATTTTGCTGTGCTCTGTCTGCTCCTGCTATAGGAAGGTCTTGGCCCTCCTTTAAGTCATACACAAGAAATACAAAGAAATAATAGTGAATAATAATTTTCCCATAAGATCCATTTCAAATACTCTATATCCAAAATACTTATAATTCAGGGCAAAAAAAAAAGAAAATCTATTAAAAACTAATTCTGTGGTACTAAAGTTGGCTCAAACCAGCCCCTTAAAAACAAACAAAAAAAACCCCTAAGCACTGTAGATTAGTTGGCTTTTCACCAACCGGCTCTGATTGAAAATCAAAGGCAGATGTGAGCAGAAAAGCAGCAATTTCAGCTCTCCCAGCAGCCGCCTGTTGTTGGCACGGGCCCGAAAAATATCATTTCAAACTGGTACCGGCTGGACCCGCTGCAGCCTTCGTGGCAATTACGTGGCCAGAGTGTTCCTGCTGTCCCTTCTCAGATAAACAGAGCTTTCTGCAACAGAGGGAGCAGGGATTAAGGCAAAGAAAAAGGACTCAGATGGGAAAGCTTAGTTTCCCTACATCTAAGGGGTATGTGTGCAACTCAGCATGAGGAGTGAGAGCTTTAGCCAGGAAATCCATCTTTTGGCTAGTCCTTGAGAATGCCTGGATGGGGAGAGTCCTCTTGCACAGGGCAAAGGGGCTCCATCACCCCAAACTGTAACTACCATCCAGAGAACAGCAACAGGCTGGGGAAGGGGAAGACAAGAGACTGAACAGCTTTAAACTCCTTTAAAATAGAAATGAAGAAGAAAGAGAGAGTGTGATGATAAAAGATGTTTTGTGCTGTGCTGGCAGAGGAGCAGAATTGATGATGTGATGAGTCAGTTCCCTCTCCAGCATTAACAACCCTCCACATGCCTCTTCCAAAAGCAGCCTCTGTTTGGGGTCCCTGGCTCCAGCATCAGCAACACTTTCCTTGGGACAAGGATCTGTCTGCTCTCAAACTTGACTCTTCTAAAACCACCACTGCACCAGGACAAAGGATTTCAGGGCTGGAGGGGCTGCCTGTCTTCTGGGCAAGAGAGAACGTTTTGTATCAAAATACATTTCATGTGAATGATCCTATTTATGGTACAAATTTCAGCCTATTCTAGCTTGCCATACCCAGAAATACAAAGAGAATTAAACTTGAAGAAGTGAAAATCAGATCCACTTCCACGTGCAGAACTGAACTTTGCAGGATTTTTTTCCTTTTTTTTTTTTTTTAAGTTTATACCACTGGATATACTTCTCTGCACTCCGAAGTGTTCCCTCCCTTGTGCAGGATGGCTGCACAAATGACACATTGTCTCTTGGCAAAAAAAGATGTGCAAAATGAGACTTGACTCAGAGACCTGCTCACCAACAGCAGCAAAAATTCCTCTCCAAGTGTCTTACAGAAGGAGTCAGAAGGTAACTCTCTCCTAATTATCTCTGAAGAGTGAGAACTTGGAATATCTCTGCAATACAGTGTACCAATGTGGTTTTTAAAAGAAAATAATTAAGTCTGTAATAATAGACAGCCTCAGAAGCATTCGTTTTTTCCCTTTTCTCTACAACAAAATAATCTGAGAACAGCAATGCCATTAAAATAGGGAAAGTGGAAATAAGATCCTTGAACTAGAAAACCATTCACCAACATGTCCAGGGATAAAATATCAGCTCTGCCTCATGACTCATCTCTGAATCTATTGCTATTTAAATACTCAAGTACTTTGAATTTTATGTGGTCATGATAAATAGCAACAGGCAATTGAATTCTCATCCTCAGTGTGCAGCACTCAGTTAAGGAAAGCTCTCCACCTCACCATCTGCTTTCTCTTCCCCCTTTTTCTTATTTCTGCATCATCTTGGATTTCTACTTCTTTTTTCTCCCAAGAGAGCACAGAACCCTAAAAAGCACTCCCAACATTGCAGAACCATCTTGAAAGAAATGTGGAATATTCCATGATTTTTTACAGGAGCAGCTGTCATACTCTACACAGAGAAATGCTGTATATTTCCTATTAGAAAGTCTTTGAAGGTATCTCCATATTGTTCTGTCATCAGGCCCAGCAAAAGAACAACAAAGGCAGTGCTAATTAATTGCTGTGTCACTCTGAAAACTAAGATTTTTGCCTGCTTTTGGTCGGTATCTCCTGGAGTATCTTCACACAGGACAACCACAGTTCCCTGGGGGCTCATGCCAGTGCCCTCTGCATCTGCCCAAGCAATTCTGTGTGCTTGAAGCCCACCTTGGAACTTCCTTCCCACCCACAAAAGGTGAATAATATCTACCCAAACCACTGACAACTGTGGCTGTCCCCTTAATTCTGCACTTCGAGCCACCAGGCACCTTGCAAGTGATTTGTTCAGAAACTGCCCAGCTTGAAATCAGCTCCCCCTCAGCTCTGCATGGCTGAGATGGCCTGGGGTGGAAGAGCTGCTGGGCTGGGGACAGGCAGGGACAGGGTGGGAGGGCAATGGGAGCAGCACTGTCCAGGTGACCAGACATCCCTCTCTGTTCCCTTTGGCTCCATCTCACCTGCAGACTTTGGGCACTGGAAACAGGATTGGTCCACACTGGTCCTTCCCTTTGACCCATCCCTGAATCCTGAGCTGGGACAAAGTACCAGTGGCTCATGGGCAGCCCCTCAGATACTCAAAGGTTTAAATTGACATAGAAAGGACAATGTGGATTTCTAGTCCTATGGATTATGAGGAAAATCTCCTCCCTCTCAAGACAAGCCAAAAGGATTTGGTGTCAGAGCCTGCCTGCAGGCAGAGGCCATGTGTGTGATGAGCACAGGAACATGGAGACAAGCTCTGTGCATGCAAATTTAGGTCCATTTGGTTAGTTATTGTCCTGGTGGTAATCTGGGTCTGGTATACAAAGTGCTTCAATCCCAGTTCGGGATTCATACTGGAAAACAGAACCCCTGAATCCACAGCCCTGTTTTTGTCTCACTGGGGTGAGCCTGGGGCTGCACAAAGACACCCATTTTGCTCAAACCTTTCCCTCAAGACAGAGCTGGACTGCAGCCAGCAAGCTGCTCACGGGCAATCCAGGCTTGGAAATGGACTTGAACACACAGTCCATTAAAGGCATAAGCATTTCCCAAAAGCTGGGTGATGTGGTTCTTCCGAGCCCACTGACTGCTGACCCCAAAACCTAAGGAACAACCATGATTTCAGTGGCAATAACTTCAGGACAGTCATCCAGATACTCCAGAGCTGGGTTTTCAGCCTTCCTCCTGTTGCCAGAAAGGGCTTTAGTGCTAAACCCAAAACCTTCCAACTCCTTTGTTGTGGAGCTCTGTCCTGCACTGGGACACCCTGAGCCAAAAACCACTTGCCAGTTCCTCCTGCATGGCTGAGGCCCCACCCAGGAGACTTTTCTGCAACACCCACCAGTTCTTACCTGTTTTTCTTAAGACTCAAGTACCCATCAAGCTCCACAGCTCCACCATTTATGTCCCATGTGTCTGAGTGTGCATTCATATGGAAGCACCTGCAGTATTCCCGATACCAAGGTCACTGTGGAGAATGTGTGTGGGAATTTGGATCAGACAAGTGCTGTTTCAGCATTAGGCCTTACCAGTCACAACCCCCCAGGTCACATCCCTACCTCACAGAGGGATCCAACGTGCACATTGCTCCTTCTCTGCTCTCCAAGGGATTCGCCACATCTGCGATACATTACAGCCTTCTCAAAGAAATGTTGTCTACATTAAGTAGAAGTATTTAATTAGCACTTCATTTGGAGCATGTGGTACAGCTCACAGTTCCATTTTGGGCCAGAGATGGTTTTCAAGGGTGGGTGGAAAACAGCTGAGGATGCCAGGAGCCCAGTGCACTCCCAACAGGCACTCGCTGCTCCTCTCTGTTCTCACATCACTGCAGGCTCTGCAGGGAACTGCTGCCGGTTGTGGCCCCAGTGAACTGGAAACACAAAGCAAATACACAAAAACAACTCATAGAATGAATATTACACGTGCCATGTGTCACCTCCATCCTCTTTGTCACCTGTGGCTACTCGGGTGTGTGGGTCTGACAGGAGGGAGGTTGTTCCTCCTGCAGGTCTGGGGAGGTGGAAGCTCCTTCCCTTCCACACCAGGCAGGGCGCTGTGCCCGGTGCTGCCTCGCCCCGGGGAAGCCCCGATGATTCAGACACCCCTGTGAGTCACCTCCCTCCCCAGGGAGGGGCTGATGTGCTGCTGCCAAGGTTTGCACACCCTGGGCTGGGGACAGGGGTGTAGGGGTGGTGTCCCCCATCCCCAGCACTGCAGGAGCTCCCTCACCCAGGCACACAGGTTCCCTACTCCCTCTGGGATACCCATCCCTAATCCCACTCGTTCTAAATAGTTTTATAAACAAACGTCTCCAATATCATTTAATGGAACTTGCCCATGATTCAAGTGTCTGTGTTGGCCTAAATATTCCCCTTTGCAAGGAGAGCCAAAGCCTCAAATGTGAGCTTCTAGCCAAGGTTGAGAGCAAGTCAAAAGACATCTTACAGGCAGACAAGAGCAAAATCACTGCCCCGGAGCCACTGGAGAGATCCAGATCTGCATTTCACACTTCTCAAGCTGAAATCTTGACCTGGCCAGACTCAGGTTTTTGCATCTGCTTGAACCCCAAAACCCAGATGCCTACTACCTTCTCAGTACCCACAAAAAACCCCAAATAAACAAAAAACCCCTTGATACATGTAGCAAATATGCTGTAATATCATCAGAATAAGTCTCTACCAGACTTGTTAAACATTACAGCAAAAGGATGAGACCAAGACATTGTAGGTTTGTGTGCACACACATCTATCCACTCATGTAGATATATTAATATAGCTATCTGTGTGTATATATATATGATAAAAACTCTTCCTTGGCAGTACCTAAAACTGCTGTTAAAATCAACATGGCTGTGGTGAATACACACATAAAATCACTGATTTTCACTTTTCTAGTTTATGTGCAGCCTTTCCACAATTTCCTATACTGCAGCAATATACTGCCCTATCTCTTTGCAAATGTTCTCACTGCTGCAAGTGGCACTAGTAATCTATTTTTTTTTAATTCTCTTAGAATATTTCTTTCAAGTATCACATTCTACTAGAATATGGCCATTATTATGCAGTTATCACTGGGGACAGCAAATGACACAGCTCAGGGACAAACAGCACTGCTGTCATTTTGATGTGAGAGATTCACACACAAAATTTAAATGTTAAATGGATGGAAGGCAACCCACATTCTGGAGCAGATTTCTGATTTCTGAAATACAGCTAAGAGAATCCTAAGGCTGCTACGAAATCTATAGTTCAGGCTATGAAACAACCTTCTGAGACTCATATTTTATCCCTTGGCCCTCACTGCCAAACACCCTCTCACTGTCTCCATCCTGCATGTGCACAGTCTGCGCTTCAGAACCCCCAGAGCTGCCTTGGGGAAGCAGACACTCCTCAGCCTTCCCTCCTGTGTGCACAGGGGCTTGTCCACACATAGTCAGACAGACCTTTCTCTGTCAGGAAGCTCTGAACACATCATTATTATGGGCACAAACTTGGATTTCCTTTAAAAGTACAGTTGCATGAGGTAGAACTCCTAATATTGTCTCTAACACTGGGAAGCCTTGTTCTCTGCAGGGGTATTTGAGCTCAAGCCTCTTTGGAGGCTGTTGTATTAAGGAGCTGTTCTCTGTCTCTGGGGTTATAGATCCCATTGGAACACTTAATTTAGTGACTCTGCTCCAGGGAATTACAAAGCTCACGTCAGGCTGTGCTCAGACATGGTGCAGTGATGATATCACAGAATCACAGAGTAGTTTGGGTTGGAAGAGACCTTAAAGATCATCCCATTCCACCCCCTGCCATGGGCAGGGACACCTTCCACTAGCCCAGGTTGCTCCAAGCCCCGTCCAACCTGGCCTTGGACACTTCCAGGGATCCAGGGGCAGCCACAGCTTCTCTGGGCAACCTGTGCCAGGGCCTCACCACCCTCACAGGGAGGAATTCCTTCCCAATATCCCATCTAACCCTACACTCTGTCAGTGTGAAGCCATTCCCCCTTGTCTTGTTCCTCCAGTCCCTTGTAAATAGTCTCTCTCCATCTTTCTTTTAGCTCTTTCCGGCACTGGGAGGCCACAAATAGGTCACCCTGAAGCTTTTCTTCTCCAGGCTGGACAATCCCAATTCTCCAGGGCAGATCTCCTGGGGCCTCATTGCAAAGTAAAAGGTTGGTTTGACAAAATGTAAATGCAAAAGGTGCTTGTCCTGCTATTTGCAATGACTGTGACTTCATGTCTGCCACAGTAAAAGCAGCTGGAAAAGGCTAAATTTGCTTTCTAGAATTACATAATTCACACTGTGTACACACACTCCTGGGAAAAGCATGGCTGGTTTGCTCCAGGAATCAGTAACTGAGGATGAACATCAGTGGATGCAGGAACAGCATCTCTGTGGCTGCTCCCTTGCAACTGCAGGGAGTGTTGGGAAGAAGCAGCACATGAAGCTTCTTAGGTGAGCAAAGATCAGGAAAGTGAATAGAAGGACCAGGGATCTCATGGGGAAGAAGCTTTGATTTACATTCTCTGAAGAAATAGAAACAGGACATAATGAGGAGAGAGGAAAGACATCTTAGGCTGTGATTCTCCTGGCTCTCCTTCTCCTCTCTGCATATTCCCTGGAAGGTTTCCTGGTGGCACAAACTGCTTCATGTGCATCTTGTTTATTTTTGGCCAGGATAACTTCCTTTCGAGTCAGCCCAGCCCCTGTTGGGAACATCAGATAAATCTGGATTCATTTGAAACTCCCTTTTGGAATAGGCAGAGTTGTCCTTGTCAACATGTCAGATTAGGAATGCTCCATTTGGTTTAATGGGGCTGGCTTTTCATTTAATCCAAAAGACTCCATAAACTTCCATTGTAATTTATGCTCCAGAGTTCAGTCTTCAGAGCTACAGATTCCCCACCTCATTCCCTTTTTTTCCAAGGTAGTGGCTTCCTCGTTGTGTTCTTTCCTGTACATCAGTTCAATCATATCCACCAGAGACGCTCCATTTATTCCAGCATAAGGAATTGTTTTTATCAATCTGAAAACAATAAATTTTTATGATCTGTAATGTTTAAAAGTGCATCAAAGACTGGAGGAAAACCGAGGAACAAAATATTAAAGGCGGATACCTGAAAATCACTACAGTATCGAGTGGGATAGGATTTATTTCTCCTAACACAGACTTTTCAGGTGTTGCTGGCAAGTCACTCAGATGTGATGGAACATCCACTTCTGAAAAGTCACTGCAGTTGTTATTCTCTTGCCTCCTAGATGGATACATTTCTTCATTCCTAGGGGGGATGAACGGGGTAGTAAAAGGTGTCTTTTACATTAGTAAATTGTGGAGTTTTTCAAAGTATCTGTTTATGGCAGCCAAAATGTTCTAAATACTGAATCAATAAGAAAGGTTCTTGGATTTTGGAGAGGATGGACAACTCTGAATTTAGTGTGCTGAGCTGGCACTCAGAACATCTGGGTTTAAATCCCTTCTCTGGCATCTCCAGCATCTGGCACCCACACATCTATTGTGTGACTTTCAATGAGTAACTGCCTTCCATCTCCCAGGCCATGGAACAGGGATAACGACACTTCCTCACGCTCCCCTTTGGTCTGTCTGATCCACTTAGGTGACAAATCCATCAACTCAGAGCCTGTCCTTTCACAGACACCAACGAGCTGGTGGGACGTGGTCAGCTCAGGACTCGGAGTCAGCAGGACTTTGCAGAGATTGCTCAACCCTTTAGGAGGAGTTTCTTGCTCCAGTTGGAGACCCTGTACCAAGGTTTGTCATGCAGGGGGTTTGTTACCATTTGTGCCACACTGGAAAGGCAGTTCCTAATGGGAATGCTACTGCATCTCCACCTGAGCGTCCAAGTCAAGGTGCCACACCATGAGGAAATTCCTGTTGTGAGAGAAGAGATTGTATGATGGACAAAACCCATAAAATATCAAATTTTCTTCAATTTATCCAAAGCCTTATCCCTGGGTAAAAGGAATGTTTTGTTTCCATCTTCAAGGTGCAGATAGATAGTCCCATGATCGTCAATTTTTTAGTCCAAATTTTTATTTGCAATTTATAAATGCTGAATCCCAGGTTGTCTGACCCAATTTTCATTCATAAAGAGTAGACTCAGAGTTCCTGAGGTGCTGATTCTGTGCTGCCCTGCCAAGGCAGAAGTGGTTGTTTTCCTTCAACCTGATACTTATATTGATATCAACAACAACAACAACAACAACAAAATCCACCACAACCTCCCCCCACTTTGCATTTCAAATTAATTTCTCACATGATGGGCTCTCCAGCAGACCAGTGTTCAGCCCATGGTATTAATTTAGTCTTGACTGGTCACTTAGCTGGTAAAATATTGTTTGGGTCTTCTGTAAAGATTGCTGCAGCACAAGCAAATCAAATACTGTGCCCTTGTGCCAGCAAAGCAAAATATAGAAAGTAATTAGAAGGAAATAAAAAAATAAGTGACAAACTTCCCCTACAATGGGGACCTCTGTAGGCAACTTAGAACTTGTAAATTAAACACCTTATTAAGGGCAGCAGGACTGCTGATCATGTGCTTTTGTTAAAGGCATAAAATTAAATATGAACTGCAAAAGGAGCTATCAAATCCTTCCAGCTCAAATACACAAACTCCAAAGTGACCAGTAAGATAAGCAATAGGGAGAGGTTACTAGGAAAACATTATCCTCAACTTCCCTTCTAAGAAATTCAGTTCTTAAAATGCACATATGAGAAAAGGACTTGGATATTGGCTATGGCAATGGACCAGATTGTCCCAGAGACTCTAAAACCTTCAGTGCTGCAGTCCTGTCACTGCTGGTTTTGGAGGGGGCACAGAGGTTGGGTTTGCAGGTGCTACCCTGCATCAGGGGAACACCCCTTTTCCCTAGACCAGCCCTCAAATGATCACAGAATCACAGAATGATTCTTGGGACATTGGAAGGGACACTAAAGTTCCAATCCCCTGCCATGGGCAGGGACACCTTCCACTAGATCAGGTTGCTCAAAGCTCTATCCAATCTGGCCTTAAACACCTCCGGGGATGGGGCAAAAATGATGCTGAGAAAGCTCAGCACATTCAGGAAAACATTCCCCAGAACCCTCAGAGCTGGCACAAGTAAAGCTGTCATACATTTTTAATATTTCTCAGCTATTTAGAATGTGAATATTCATCATTCTTGCAAACCAGAGCCTAATTAGATTCATAAATTATTATTGCTTCAATGTAGAGCAGAACAGCCGTTTGTGTTCTGGAGCTCATTTCACCAGAGGAGCTCCAGTCACACGTCGTGTGTCCCTGGGCACAGTAATGAGGCACCAAACACGCCCTAGGTTTTACCCTTTACAAAGTATTAAGGGTCAAACCCAAATTTCCATGCTGGATGGCTTAAATGCATCTTCTTAGCTCCCAAAAAAGCTTTTGAAGTGGATGCTGAGCAGCAGGAATGGATGGGGAGGGATCTCCTCTGCAAGGCTGGTCTGTGGCAGCAAGGGAAGAGCACAGCCCTCATTTGAACCTCTCACATCCCCAAGGCTGCTGGTTTCTATTTTCAGTGGGGATCTGAGAAGTCTGCAAGCAGATTCTTAAAGAAATAAAATCTGCAAAGGATCTGAAAGGCTTAGAATCACAGAATCATTAAGGCTGGAAAAGACCCCCAAGATCACTGACTCCAACCTGTACCTGATCCCCACCTTGTCACCCAGCCCAGAGCACTGAGTGCCATGTCCAGGCATTCCTTGGACACCTCCAGAGATGGGGACCCTGGACAGCCCCTTCCAATGCCTAAAAACCCTTTCAGTGAAAAAATTCTTCCTAAAATCTCAATCAGGATGGCAGGGAATGAGCACAGGAGCTTCACAGCTGCAAACTGCAGAGCTCTTGAGTGTCCTTTGCACCTCGTGGAGTGTTTACTGAGATCAGGCTGAGTCCGAAGGCAGAAGGTTAAAATTGCCTTCTCTGGAGTATACTTATTAATCAGAGGGAAGCATAAACAGTTGGCTGCAGTGTGGTTACAGCAGCATCTCCTGAGAAGCCCTCAGTAAAGCTGAGGACATGCATAATGTATGCGGACTAAACACATCAAATACATTTGGAGACATTTCCAGCTCCAAAAGCTGCAGATTTTTGTCTGTTTTGCAAATGAAGAAGAACACTCAGTTCCCTGGTGGCACTGCCCTGTGAAGGTGCCTCAGCCCCAGAAGGACACCAATGAAAATCAAACTGGTATCGATGGTACCAAGTGGTGCCCTGTAGAACATGGCCAAAGACAGGACACAAAAACAGAGGAACCTCTCATCTGTTCTGATCAACTCTGAGAACTGACACTCACACGAGTGCTGTGGCTTCCTCTGTTCCTGCTCTAACTCCAAGATCAATTCCATTTCCAGACCATTTTCAGGTCTTTTTGAATAGATCTACTCAGCATAAGGAAAATGACAGGGTTTAGTTCCACAGAGTAATAATTAAAAGTGAACGGTTCTGCCGTATGTGTCAAAGTATTGGGTTAAATACGTATCATTTTTAACAACAACAGTAACAGAAATGCAGCAAATTCGAAAATCATAAGTCTTCCTCAACAGAAAAATCTAGAAATTAAAAAGGAATTGTTTATATTTGGATTTTCATTAGATAAAAGACTTCCCATTTTAGCCTCAAAATAGTATAAAAAAACCACCAGGGTTAAAACTAAAATCTGAATCTGTTCTATTTGTGTTAACAACAGTTCTAATTTCAGGCTGCCTTTTTCCTGAGCTACATTTTTCTATATTTCCTTTTGACAGTTGTCCAAGATCGTAGCCTTGAATCCAAACCTTTTACTGTTTTCTTGTAGGTCCAGGATCAAATCCCAAGGATCAAATTATTTCCTGGAATTTAAGTGTCTCTACAATAGATGAAATACAGATTTAAGAAAAAAGACTTGCAGATCATTTAACTGTTTCTTTTAAGAATATGCAAATTTGAAGAGGAAATCTGAAATAATAACAACTTAGATTGAGGCATAAATTTAACATCAGCTATTTTAAACTTTTTATAAACTATTTATATGATTTTCAAATAGTGCATCATTTCTGCTGATATTGTAAAGAAAGTCAAATAAGTGGCCTGAAGGAAGTAATTCTCCAAGAAGTTGGACATTTAAATGCATAAATGAGCTTTACTTTGAGTAGTAACTGGTTCTTCTGAAGGAAGAGGGAGAAATTCAGTTTATTTGAGTTTCAGCATATCTGTGCTCAATGAGTATGTTGTTCAACCCTGAGAAACCATCAAGGAGCTGAAAAAGCAAGAAAACTTGTTTTCTTCTTCCCATTTATCCCACAAATGAGGTGTGAGAGGCTGAGTTCTGTGAGCTCCAAAACTCTGGCAGACACATTGGTGAGAAAAAAGCACTTGGGTTTACTGATTTTGAGAAAAACTCCCCTTGGTTCATAAAAGCCTTAATTTTAATTGTCACTTGTGCCTGCATGAACTTACTGCTTCTCTTCCTGATGTACCCAAAGTATTTTAAGACAGCTTTTAACTCATAATTTTAAGCTGCTGCTTTTATAGCCTTTAAATTAAATCTCAAGTTTTATTCAAAAGCAGTTTCACACCAACTGGAAATGAAATCAGCTGTCCTTTAAATAACAGATGATTTTCAGCATTTCTAGCCTAATAAAAATAGAAAACCTGGTCGTCTGAATAAATGCCTACTGAGTTACAGAGTGGTTTGAACATTTATCTATAAGGTCTCCCCTCTGAGAGCAGTTTTATAGAGCAAAATAAATCCAACGCATAAAAGTCAACGTTTGCTAAGAAAGTATTTTAAAAGAGCAAATGGAAAACAGCTTTAAATCTGTTCTTCAACTCCAATGTTTCTGACTGTTGATATAGATCATGACTTTTAGTTATCATTTAAATAACTTACATCAGTTCTCCCCAAATATTTCCCTTTGCCCTGAAGCAAACAGGGAAGAAAGAGGCTGCTAAACGCCAGCAGAGCTGGCCAGGCTCCATGCTGGGGTGTGAGCAGAAGATGATTGGAATTTTATAACTTATTTACATTTCTCTCTAGGTAAGTGGAGAATACAGCGCAGAACATGCCATTTTCCTTCGCAGCCACGAGAGGGGAGTCTTCTCCTTCTGTAACTTAGGGATAGTGTGTTAATAAACTGCTCAGCACATGGAAACCATCGGGAGAGGGAAAGTCAGCTCCTCGGATTTAGCAGCAAAGTTTGGCGTCGTTTTCAAAGTCAATAAATACATACATACAGTCAATTAAAACCTAACCAGCCAGCTTATAACCACACTAATTATTTATATATGCATGTTGAAGAGTCATTGTTGCAGGGCTTTTACATGCAATATTAATTTCTAGAGGAGCCTGCAGTGCCTCTCCTCCCTGGTGCGAGGCGTGTGTGGGACCCGGGTGGCTCCTGAGCACATCGTGGTCCCTGGGGCATCCAGGGACTCCTGCTGAAAGGCCACAGAGCATCAAGTCAGACCTTCAGTGACAAAGGACAGGCTTGCTGTAGGCTGGGAGCTCATTAATTGTAGGCTCAAATGTCATGTCTGCTGTTAACCCTCAGCAGTTTGTTCTTTGCATGTTCTTTGTTTACGTGGCCAAGTCAATTATTTGGGGAGTGAGACTTGCACTTACCTGCAGGAGGGAGCAGGTGTTTTTCTCTTGCTGAGGGTTAATGAGCTGGGATCAGATCTGCACCCCTCGGGGTAAGAAATCCTCCTGTTGACTGCAGAGAGCTTGGACCAGCCCTCAACTGGCCACTGCCACAGGGGGACTCCCAGAGGCCAAGCCCCAGCATCACTGGAGGAGACCCTGGGGCTGTTTCTGGCAGCATAAGCCAGTAAATTCTGTGCCCATCCTGGACCCCATGAAGATGCCGAGGTGGCTCTTTGGAGAGAAGAGGGGTGGCAAAGGGACACTGATGTCCAGCACAGGCTCAAACCCCAAACACATGGTTCAGGCCAAAGGGAGCCTTTTAAGGCCGGGAACCAGAAACATAAGCATTGCTTTGTTGTCATCTCCAAACTCACCTTCTTTCTCAAAAATCCACTTGCTGCAGGAAGCCTCAGGTAATTCCTGCTGACCTGCATTCAGTGCTGGCTGTGAGAGCCTTCCCAGCTGCAGGGCCAATGCCTTCATCCAGAGGGAGGTAAATGAGGATTAAATAGTGGCTACTAGCTGCTCAAGAGAATGGGAAGTGAAGGCCTGAGAGGAAAGATGAAAGATGCTCCAAGGTGTGAATATAAGACATTAAAGAAGGAAGGGAAATGTCAGCTAAACTATTTCTCTAATTCAATAAATAGAGTAGAACTCAAATACATATTCCTTTTCTGGACAGAAGAAAACCCAGCTTGACATTCCCATTCCTCTGGTTGTATCAGGGCTGAGTTTGGCCTGTCATGTTCTCCCTCCAGCTCTGCTCCCGTGTGTACCTGTATCAGGACTACCTGCTGGCTGTTCAGGAGCTCTACTGTATCTGGATATTATGCCTCTTTATTCTCCTTACAGTTCAATCTCTTGATTTTAAGGACAGCTTTTCTCTCTCCTCCTGCTTCCCCCTCTCCCCTGAAGCTGCAGAGTCAGAGAGCAGTTCTGCTACAACAACATTTGATAAGCTCAGTAAAAAACTGAGAGAACACGGAGTCCCAGGGGGGATACAGTGGATTTTCATCTATTGCTCTACTTTGAACAAGGCTGTGATCAACAGAGCACCGAGCACTGATCCAGCACTACAAGATATCTCCACAACAGCCTGACTGAAGCTGTGTCAGGTCTCAGGTGATGCTGTCACGACTGTCTAACCCAGAGCTCATTCCCTGCCAACACTCACTGCTGGTTCAGAGAGACCAAGGCAGGGCTGTCGTGGGGAAATTGCTGAGATCTCGAGTTTTCACTGGCTAAAAGTTCAGGAGCACAGTTTCTCTGAATTAGTTCGGGCAGTCTTTAGCAAACCAGTTCCCAGCACAGCCGACTCAGCCGGGCTCTGATGCCCTTCCCAGCTCTCCTTGGGAACCCCATTGTCTTGTCACCACAACATTGTTTTTATTACAAAAAAATGGGTCTGGGACATCATTGTGGCCGTGCACTGCACGTGGACAACCCTCTGCAAGGTACAAGCCATGAGCCTGGGGATGAAGAGGCAAGCCTTGATTGCTGGGTTGTCAGGATTCATGGATTAAATCTTACCCAAGGGAAGGACTATTTTTTATGATCAACATACTTCGTTTTCAGAGAAGAAAGTGCACATAATAAAAAATCTTCACTTAAAACAGGCCCACAGAAGAGAAAAATAATTGAGATCATGTTCCTTATTTATGACCAGAAAGGGGTGAGGTTTTAAAGCTGTTTTGTTCTACTTTACAGCTGCTATCAATTCTGACCTTCCCATGTAACTCATCAGCACTCTCTTGTTTCTCCTTCTTTAAATAAAGGGAAAGAAATAATGAATTTTAAAGACTTCTTATGCCTCAGCAATTCTCAGAAGTCTGAATTAAAGTAGCATTAAGAAAAAACAAAGGACTTCAAATTGTTTGAAAAAAAAGTTCTCACCAGCACCGTTGATCAGCCTTTATTTGCACAGTATTTCTTGCTTCATTTCTCTGCCAGTTCTTGAGTCCTCTGGGTAGAAAGGACCTGATATAAACAACCAACCAACCAACCAACCAAACAAAACAAACAAAAACCACAAACAAACAAACAGAAAAGCAAACCGAAAATGAAAGAATTTAACAAGTTAAAATGTTTGAGTCTTCTTTAAACAAGTATCATGAAGTACTAATGAAATAAAGAATTTCACATGCTTTTCATCCCTATGGAGTCCACCTTGTCAACTTTCCTGGGAGTGACTGAACCTCTGCTGTTTCTGGTTTTATAAATGGCATTTTTACTATTGTCTATAACTAAGTGGAAGGTCTTGACTTACACATGAGATAACTGAGGAGTGATCCAGCTGCAGACAAATTCCAACGGAAAGGACTGCTTTGGACACGGATGTGCTGGTTACACTGATTTACTCCTGAGGACCTGGTCCCCTTTCAGAGGCATGAGAGAGCTTCATTTAGAAGTGTAACTTTATTTAATTTCAATTATGGAGCCTTGGTCCCAAGACTTTGTCCTCCTCACGGGGCTGTGGTTGGTGATGGTCGGATTTCGATGCTCTCCCGCCCTTGACAAATCTCCTGAGCATCGTCCTCAATGAGCTGCTGGGGTGAAAACAGGTTCCAGCCATTGCCCAGTGAGTGAGTGGAGGTCAATCTGCTGTGAGATATCGATCCTTCTGCAGAAGCAGTGACTGGCTCTTGGTGATACAAACAGCATTATTAATTACATTGCTACGAGTACTGCCACTAAAGTTATAAGGCTTCATTACGGAAACAAACTGAGTTGCTGCAGGATCACAAGTCATTAACAGAAGGAATTTGCACATCAATCTTCTCTGTTTCCCTAAGGCATAGACACAGAAACCTAGAGGTTTTTTTTAAATTTTCAGTCCATCACCACCTTTTCCTGGACAAAGGCTGTGGCAGACCGACACCGAGGTGTTGTTATGCCCCACCATCACTGTAAGAGACTGTGACCTGTCCCTGTTTTGCCTTTTGAAACCCAGGGAGGGAAGAGTGCACTCAACACAAACTGAGAGACATCAGGAAAACCATCAGGAATCCCCAGTAGCTGTTTCCATGCATTGCTAAATCAAGATTTAATTTGCCCTAAAGACACTTGTTGGTCCTATTTATTTGAGCAGATAACCAGGCCAGCAGCTGGTGTGGCAGATCTCCCTAATTCACCTCCTTTGTCCATTTTCATATATTTAAATTTCCCTAGTAAGTTGGGAAAAGTTTCTGCTTGTCTCTCCCACTCAAGCAAAGCAATCTCAGAGTTTCAAGTTTGCATAAAGGTAAAGCAACCTTTTTGGTCACCTCAAGAAAAAAAACCCCGTTGAGGTTCCTGGTGTGTCATTTTACTGTCAGGTCAGAAATTCCTGTTTCCAGCAATATTTCACAGTGTTTACCAGTTCCTGCCTGAAGCTCTAACTGGAACCAGGCACAAAATAAACAAGACTCTGGCACTTACAGAGATTTGTGGGGTGGGAGAAACTGCCCACCCTCAGAGAGAAACAAAGGAAATCTCATTAATACCCATGTCTGCAGGGAGGCAGAGGGTTCTGTTTCTTTGGATTTAGTCATTAATCTATTTTTATTACTTTCATTAGTATTGTCATCCATGCTTCTGCTACTTTACACTTTACCAAGTTAATTAATGCTAAAGATTAAAATGCAGCTGCCTAAAACATCTTACCAGGATTCATGCTGAAGAAAAAAAAGATTATAGAAAGAAAATTTTATGAAAGAACCAGCTCTGAAAGAACTGATTGGGCAACATTCTTAGATGTCAGGAGTGAGCTGATCTTCAGCAAAGTCCATGGTCTCCAGGATTTCTCATTTCTGAGGTAGATTAGGGGAAAAAACCAACCCATCAGATCTATTTTTCTGCTTAAAAACCCCCTGTTTAAAAAGCAATCACACTTGGATAGTATTTTATCAGGAACATAAAAAAAACAAAGGACTCCAGAGAACTATGAATCCATGGATTGCTTTGCCTTCTGCCCAGGAATACCAGACCCCCAGAGTGAAATCCCAGGGGCCCTGTGGGGCTGGAAACTGCAGATGGAGCTTCCAGCCCCAGGTTGCCTCTGGCTCAAAGCCTGGCTGGGATTAATCAGGGGCTGCCACCAACCCTTGGCTGATCCCTGACTCAGGACTTGGTGCAAGCACAGGCATTTCAATCCACATGGCTCATAAAATCAAACTGTGCCTCCAATTACCATTTGCAATGTCCCAGTGTTGCAATTGTTCCTAAGTTCTCGATCTTGATGAATTAAGGAAACAAATATTCTGGTGATTCTGAAATCTCATAAAAACAAAGATTTATAATCACAATTAATATTGAAATCTCAGCCTTCAGAGATCAAAAATGGTGAGACATGTGGTTAAATAAGGATAAACCTGTACAGTGCACTTAAAAACCAGTTGTACCTGGGATGAGAATTTATGAGGCTGTTCTGGAAGAATTCACCAGGCATTTGAACTATTAATGAAATAGAGCAACCCTGAGTTGCTTGAGGGGATGGGGGCAATGAAGAAAAAGAAGAAATCCAAAAATGCTGTGAGGAGTGCTAAATGCATAAATTGGCATATTTGTACCTATTTCCATTCTTTTCATATTTCTGAATTAATTTGGTCTTCATAAAAAAATCATGTGAGCCTCAGAGAAAGCTGCAGAGCATTTCAGGCCACAGCACAGAGTAGAATCATAATCACAGAATAGCCTGGGTTGGAAGGCACCTTAAAGCACATCCAGTCCCACTCCCTGACATGCACAGGGACATCTTCCACTATTCCAGGTTGCCCTAAGCCCTGTCCAGCCTGGCCTTGGACACTTCCAGGGATGGGGCAGCCACAGCTTCTCTGGGCAACCTGTACCAGGGCCTCCCCACCCTCACAGGGAAGGATTTCTTCCTAATATCCAATCTAACCCTATTGAAATCAATCCTCTTGTCCTGTCACTACACTCCCTTATTTTGTCATTCCGAGCACATGGGAGGGACAGGAGCTGTGAGGGGACTGTGCAGCCTGGCTGGTGGCAGGGCCTCTTCATTAGGAGAAGAGGGATGTGTAACGTCTCAGAGTACTTAACTCCAATTAACTGATTAGCTTGAGGAAAAACCCGAGCAAACACAAGGCTGTTTGACTGTTCTGAAATCAAAGACTGCCAGCTGCCTTCTGTTTGGAACACAGACTGTCTGGGGGGTTATTTGGGTGTAGATTTTGAGATGCATGAGGAGGAACTCCTGCATTCAGCCTGGCCAGGGCACCACGTGCTCTGGATTGTGTCCAGGGAAGCTGCTGCACTAAAGTGACAGCAGATCCGTGGGTGCCAAATTCCCACCTTGAGGTGACTTGTGTGCCTGAGGGTGGGGATGTGACTCAAGGGACCTCCCCTGTGTTTTGAAGAGAAGAACTGGAAAAAGAAAGCAAGTGGCTGTCAGAGAGAACTGATGGCTCTGGCATGTAATTGTTAATAATAACAGTAACACCATCTCAGTGCTCATATATGAGGCTTTTCATCTTTAGCTTAAACAACTCCATGTACTAGTCACAATTAGTACTAATATTTCCAAGGAGTAGGACAATTCCATGGCTACATGAAATAATTTGCTCATCAAGCTGTCAGCAGCAGAGCTGAAGGCAAAGCCTCATCTGGCAGCACTAAACCACGTGTCCTTCTTTTGGGGTTGTACCTCTAACCACAAATCCTCTGTGAGGACACACATGAGCTGCCTGTCACTGCTTCTAAATGCGTTTTTCTCCTCTCCCTCCCTTTTTTCCTTTTCCCTCTTGCTGCTCCTCACTGGACTCAATGATACCAGAGGTCTTTTCCAACCGAATTGATTGTGTGATTTTGTGAACAGCCTGTGTGGTTTGGATGAGCCCAGACCTGCACAGTGGATGCACGAGCCCAACCAGCTGAGGATCCCCAGGAGCCTTTGGCCCAGGGTTCGTTGGGGGTGATGGGGACAGGAGTGGCAGCAAGAGGCAGTGACAGGACCAGGGACTGTCACCTCTTCCACTGGTGAGACAGGATCCAAAGGGAGATGTGTCTACCTGCCATGAGCCTGTGCTCCCAGACCCTCAGTATCACAGTTTGTAAGTATTCCAGGCAGAGGCACTGTCAGCAGACACTGCACTCCAGGCATTCAGAACCTGTCAAGATATTTCCTTGCCCCCACTGCGCCTTTCAGCCTCTACTGTGATCTGTGCCTTGCAGGAGGTTTGAGCTGCTTTAGTTAAATACTTTAAACTGTCCATCTCTGCACCAGAACTGAGGCCTTGGCTGAGACTTGGACTGTCAATTTTGCTTCCTGTATTTTTCTATAAAATTTACTATCTTTTTTCATTGATTTACCTCATATGGCATTTTCAGTTTCCTTTTCCAGTGTTCTTTTAACAGCACTATTGATTCTAATGGATGCAATTAATCCTTTTCAAAGGAACACGGTTCCTTTTTAAGATCAAATCAGAACACTGAGCCAAGTTAATTGTCTTAAAAGGTGTGCTTAGGATCAGTGGAGAAAAGTTTTTTTATTGGATCAGATTCTGATTACAGATTTAATGAGACTTGCATGGTATGAGACAGGACAAATCTGGCCTTTAATATTTACAGTCCTTCAATAAATGTTGGCAATTAATATTTAAATAGTAGTAGCGCTATTTATTACCAGAAAACCTTCAGGTACCCTCAAACCTTTAACAAAGGATAGTTTTCCTATAAAAATAATTTTTCACTTTGATAGACAAAAACATAAATAAAATACTAAAAAATACCTTTCTGTGGAGAACATCCATGTTATTTGTCCATGTGTTTTAGAGTTATATAATTTCCATATATATTTCAATTTTCTATACAGGCTACATTAGATTACTGTGATGACAGGGATACAAGATGACCCTGTTATAGCAAAAAGGCCAGAAGAGAGCCTATTCTACCTCTAACTAAATAATTTCTGACAGCCAACATCCACTGCAACGATGCAGCAAGCACTGCTGGCAGGGAAAGAGAAAATAATCCGAGGAAGACAACAATTTCCAAAACATCCTGCTTTGTTGGGAAGCAAACCCACTCAGAGCTCAGAAAATGATGTTCTGGGCAACCAATTAAACCTGTAAACCAGGGGAATTTCAAATGTCCCCACTCACAGAAGTGCTGTAGCATTTCATTACCCGATGCCAGGAGAGCTCCTTGTTTTCCCTCTGACAGTCCCCAGAAGGAAAGTCTTCTAAAGAGGCCAAATCAGGGTTCAGAAGAGATGTTTTTGAGAAGATTCTTGCTGGCCAAAGTCATTAAACCTGCAAAAACCTGCCAGCATAGTCTCTGTCAAACAGTTAAAGTATCACTTCCTTCACTGAATGCCTCTTCAAGTACAAAATAACTTAAATCCACACTTCCCATCCCACATCAGGCTTGCACTGCATTAATTCAGTGCAATAATTCAGCCTTAGAATTAGGACCCTTGATCTCCAGTGTAGTATAAACACTAATCTACATACCAGGTTTTACCTGGACTCACCCCAAACTAGAAAAACAATTCTTTTTGGTGCTTGGTAGCATACTTAAAGTGCTTCTTTCTTGTCTGATTTTCCCCATTTATCTAGGTAAGTATGAGGTTTTATAATGTTGTTTATAAAGATTAATGACAGTAAAGATGCTCTCAAGATATTTTCACTTCCTGTCTCATTTTGCCCAAATACACCCAAGTTAGACCTGTGCTTAAAATACCAGAGACAGGGATCCACTGAAGCCAACAAACCTACTTGTGTAATGAGAGGGCACAAGATAAATGCTTTGATAAAATAGGATTGTTTGTTGGGTTTTTTTTACAATGAAGAAGTTACAACTTGCTGTTCCCCCTGTCCTAGATGGCCATAACTCATCCCATGGCTCAGTTTTGGCTCTGTTTCCTCCTGTGCAGCCTCAGAAAATGGGGCAAGTGAAGCAGCAGGGGAGAGCACTGAGAAATACGTGTTCCAGGGGGGATCTGTATTGCTTGGTAATGCACCAGCAAGGCACAAGGGCCAACAATTTGTGGTTCAGCGAAAGTGTTCATTCCTTTCACTTTTCCTCCCCCTCCTCCACTTCTTCCTGCTACCCCCAGTTAAGGCTCTCAGAGCCATAAATTCAGTTTATGTGTGTTTGAACCCATCACTTGTACGGGCTGATAAACTGGAGCATCATCACTTGCAGATGCAAAAGTCCACCCCCAGAAATGTAGGCTGGGATCTGATATTTGGTACTGCTGTGCAGAATTTTTCCTAATTTCTACTTTATATTGGACATCACTTGAAGTTATTTAGCTGGTGAATCAGCTCCCCACAGCCTTTAGGTACAGAATTTCATGGGTCATTGAGTGACTGTCTTCAGAGAACCTCAGACAAATCATTTCTTTACTGCAATGTGCCTTAGCATGGACAAGGATGTTCAACTCCAAAAAGAAAACGCTGGAAATCAGAACCACACAACTCTATGAGAAGCTGAAATATTTTCTTTCAAATGTGGAGGTTTAGCTATTTTGTTCTTTGCTACACAGCAATAAACACATCCTTTCACATCCTGAGGTTGGGCAACTGCCAAACCCCAAAGATCAGGGTTTAACACAAAGGTGGATCAATGTTAAATATTTCTTGGTTTCAGAAAAAACAGTGCAACCTGAATCCTATGAAAGCTGTTAGTGTCTCTTTTTAGTTTCTCTCCTAAATTAAAACACACAGTTTAGTAACAACACTAAGGTTTTACTCCATTTCGAAAGAGGAGGGATATCCCAGTTAGAAAACAGGCATTTCCCTCCCTCTCAGGCAGCAGCACCCCCAGTCCAGGTTCACTCCTGGCAGGAGCATCACACCAAACAGAGTAAACACTGTGGGAGTTACAAGAAACAGGCTGAGCAGGAAGCCACAGAGATGGAAACAAAATTCTGGGCCTGACTTAAAACTGAATAAATGTGATACAGAAGTGGTAGCTGGAGAATAAGAGGCAGAATCCCAGCGTTAGTGCTTTTACACTCTGTGTTTTGACCACAAGAAGCTTTTTTAAAAACAGATTTTAGGTGGTTTATGATTATCTGAGACTTGTAGAAAAAGTTCTGGAGGAAAATCCCTCATAATTGCAGTCAAAATTCCTATACCTGGGCTTGTGCTATGTGGTCCAAATGCCAAGAGACATATGAGATGGTGTTTTAAAAATTAGGTTCTTGAATTTTTTTTGTGGGGTCTACTGGAGGTATCTGGGAAGGTGGGTGTGTAGGACCACATTTTCCACCATGTACCCACAGGGACACCCCTCAGCTCTCCATGGACAGGCACACAGAGCTGTCTGTCTACCACTAGCTTAGAAAACAACCAGTGTTTTGGAAATCTCTCACAAAAAATGCTGCTCCTCAGCTGGTGAGAAAGCCAAAGATATCAGCAGTGGGAAGGTGCCCAGAAGGAAAGGAGGAATTGGCTTTCCTAAGTCAAAGAAAAAGCTTCTTAACAATTGCATTCCAGTAGAGATCAAAAAAAGCCACTGATAACCTGGATCACATTAATTCCCTGACTTTGGAGATCTCCCTGAGGGAGCACAACACGCTGACTTGGGGCTGAAAGTATCAACACCTTTATTTTTTATCTGAAGGAGACAGAGGGTAAAAGGTGCTTTGAGAAAATATTCTCCTATGCACTGGCAGTTCAATTCCCTGACAGCAGCTCTAGGGAGGGATTGGAGGGTTGGATGCAGGGAGAGCTTTACCCTTCCCCAGTCCTGGTTCACATCCATCCCAGGGTGGCTGAATTATAAAACCTCCCTTTTGTTAGAGATTTCACCCTCCTGGTTTTTCTGTGGCTCTCTGTAGTGCAGAGGAGCATTTTAATGTGTGCAATCCTTAAATGTCAGTGTAATGGAAAGCAGATGAGTCTTTTATGACAGCAATTTTTCACTCGTTTTTCTTGCTAAAACTATGCAGCAGGAATAAAAAAAAGATTTAGATGGTGCAAAGTGTGGTTTAAATCAGACATCACAATAATTCTTGCTTTAGCCACGTGAGCCCCATCAGCATATTAAGGCAGCAGCCTCCTTTCAGAATGCTCTGATGCAAACTTAGAATTCTGAAGTTGAATGAGAATTCCTCATTAGTGTTGCCCAAGCCAAATCAGGCTTTGTTGTGGGCTGAATTATGGGCTGCTGTCCATGTCACAGCACTGTCCTTGAGCTGAGGGACAGTGAATGACCACACAGAAACTCATCCCAGGGCAGAGGAAAAGCAATTTTTGTGCTGTTCCTACTCCCACCTCCCTTCCAGAATTCTGTGTGGCACTTGCAGAGGCTTCCCAGAAGGAGCCCAAGATTTAAGGAGCATTTGAAAGTTAAATAATTTGTAGATGTTACTGTTGTGAAGCCTCTGTTTGCAGAGAGCCAAAAAAAGCTATGCAGATGAAGCTGCACCACTCTACACTTACCCAAAAACCTCTTCAGAAAGTCCAGGAAATGTCAGCTGAGCCAGATAGGCACCAGTTTAGGAAGGTCACAGACTAAGGAGATGTTGTTGTTACAGCTGCTGATGGATGAAGAATCTGAAATTATGAGGAGAGTATAAATCAGCATTTAACAGGTGGACTAAAGTTATTGCAGAGATACAACAAATTTAAGTTAGATGATCCCTTGTCCAAACATTATATTGAAGATGGTAATTTAATGCTCTTTCTTTGAAAATAAATCAAAGTAACTTCATTTTCAAGTGCCATAATTCTTCAGTTTGCATTAGGTTTTGTTATTTAATGTTTTTTATTGAGAAAAAACATATTGAGAAATTTAAATAAGTATCTCCTCCAAGGACATGCAAAAATTGTTTTGTATGAATAAGTAAAAAAATCAACCCAAAACTCACGCATACACTTTTTTTATGTTCATGCAGCAGGAACCCCAGTACACACGTCTTATCTCAAACTGTCAAATGGCATCTGGACACCCAATGTGAAGGTTACCAATATCTGAATCTCTGGGTATCAACTCTGACTGCATAAGTAGATGAAATATATTTTCTTTGCACCCTTTTGAAAACTTTTCAAACAGTGTGGTGCTTTATCACACTGTTATTCAACTGTATTATAGTAAAGCCTTTAGATATTTCTCCTGTCAGGCTGAGGCAGCACAGAACTCTAAAGCAAAATTATAAGTAATATCATTAAAAGAAAAAAACCATACAAGTCAAAGGAAAAAAAGGCAAAACCCTTCAGCAGGCCAGACAGTGACTTGTGAGATCATCTGAAATGCTTTTCTTCTGTCTGGACTAAGGATCTGCTCTTCTGGTGGAGGTGAGAACAACTCCCTTTGCTGAGTGCCACGGGAGAGAGCTTCAGCTGTACCCTTTACCCTTCCAAAGACCTCTTCTTGCTCATCACAACAGATGAGATGCACAAGGTAGACAGAATTGTCACCATTTTGGCATCTAAACTCACATTTCCTTTTTCAAAAGTGTATGGAATATGCCTTGAGTAGTTACATTCATTATCAGTAATAATGGGAAATGGCTCTCAAATCATCAGCAACCTTTTCAAATCCAACTCTCAGACTGAGACTGAACCAAACCCAGTGACCCCCAAGTATCTGCATTAAGGGGCCTTAAATGATTCCCCAGCTGTTCAACACCAGCTCCAGATTTCTGGCTGTTCCAAAGCCAGGCTGCTTTGGCCAAGGAACACAACCTCAGACTAAAGCTGAACTTGTGGATGTTTAACATCTGTTACAACTAGACCCGACCTGGTAATAAGCTGTTCAGGCATTGTCCTTCTGAGCTCATCTGGCTTTGATCAAAGCACACCAGACTACTCTGCAGGAGATGCCTGGTCTGCCTGAGACAAAGTCAGAGGCAACTAATGCTGATTAAAGTGTGTCTCCTGGATCTACCACTGGGGAGAACCATCTCCCCAGGATTCAGAGGGACACCCAAGCATCTGTAACATAAGAAGTCTGGGTTTTGTTCTCTTCTGACCTGGTCACACTTGCCACTGCTGCTTGGGCAGTAAACTACCCATGAAGGGCTTCTGCTACAGATTTCATCCCTGCCACACAAATACTGCGTTCAGACAGATCCATAAACACTGTAGGCCTAGAAAATATATCTTCAGATTTCAAATATGTTCTGAAATAAAAGCGAGAGGATCAGGATTTGATCCCAGCTATTTCCAACCCGACTTTTCACCCAGGCTCTCCTGAGATCTCACCATGCAGACCACTCGTGTTTCCAAGGTTTCCTGTCTTTTCAGCAGTGTACATTGAAATAACACAAAAATCATCCTTAGCTTTACCATGGGCCCAGAAAGAAATTTGTCAGGAAGCTACAATCTTTGAGAAGGACCAGACAGGAGCTGCTTTGTCCATGCACTGCCCGAGGGAGAACCTGCTCGGATGCCTCTTCCTGGCAACATTCCCATCCTGCCACCCAGGGACAAGAAGTGTTTAGCAGCCAGTGTGCAGGTCTTTCCCTGCCTCTGGGCTCATAGACAGAGAAATTACATTCTAATAACAGCAATCTGTCCTTCTAATGGTCTGCACTGGAGCTGGATGGCAGACCCCAAGGCAGCAGAGCAGTGTGTGCATCCAGCACTGGTGGGGGCGAGGATGCTGTCATGGGAGCAGGGGGTGATCCCAGTGCTCAGCCATGCAGAGAACACACTCACAGTGACAGAGCTGCCCAAGTGAAATCACCTGTCTGCCCAGGACCCCTTAACCCCCAGTGTGGGACCATGGAGATGCTGCGGCCTCGCGGGTCCCACACACACCTGAGCACATCTTGTGGCTCTGCCACACATAAAAGCTGTGGTTTAGATTCACAGCTCAGCAAGGGGATCCTCAGACTTTTGGAACGAGGTCACTGGATGTGGATGGACTCTATTCTTCATACTGGACTTAACTAACTCCAGGCCTGGCTTTCTGCTGTCACCACCCACAGGTGTTCAAAGCCTCATGCTGAGGTGGCCAAAAGGGGTTGTTCCTCAGCAGGTTTCCCCTAAGACCTGCCACTTTTCTTGTTAACCAGTTGCTAAATAAAACTCACACTTTCTTATGCTCTGTTTACTCAAGAGAGCTACTGAAACCACTTCAGGAGGTTGGTTTAACTCCTTAGGTAATCTCCTAAGCAGTTGTAATTAAAAATCTGCTTGTAACTGAACAAATGAGCATCAATACTTCACACCTGGAGGGAGAGCAGGACTTCTCTATTGCTTGATAATTTGAAGATGGCTGATAAAAAAATGTCAGAAAGTTGAATAGATGATCTGTCCAACATAGCAAATTTTTAATTCACCCTGCCTTGTTTATGACTCAGATCTTTACAGCGCTGAGCCACTGAAAGCTGCAGCATTATTCAGCTGCACAATTGGAACAAAGCAGCAAACAGTTCAAATTAATTCCGTATAAAGGCAGAACAAATTGTATCATTTGCAATGCAAATGTGATTTCAAGCTTCATTAGCATCTTCTTTAAGGTCTAGTGCCTCAGTAGTAGGATAGAGTGATGCTTCCCAATCTCCAAGACTGTGCCAAACACTCTGCCACTCCTTAGTTCCTTCTGTCAGGGAAGAAAACAGAGGAACACAACAAGCATCAAAAACTGACAGTGGTAACAGAACTTGTTTTGCTCCAATTTGGAACTAAATCCAAAGGGCCAGCTTTTATTTTAGCAGGGTAAATTCCTGATGCACTCAAACATTGCCATTTATCCTGCCTTTGCTTAAATACCTTCACATCACAGCAGTGAACTTGGTACGATAAAACTTGGTATTAATTTCCTCAAAAACAACCCCGATCCCTATGAGCTTCCCCTTAGTCTAAGGAGTGAAAATGAAATCAGACTGTGAGATAAAACCTTTGTACAAATGGAGATGTGAGATAAGAGCTCCAGAATTTTACTGCTCCCACCATGTTCTGCTTTCCTCCTGTGCATCCCTTGTGACTCCATGGGAGGATATTCAATGACTATATATCACCTGTTTAATATTAAGTACATTTAATGGAAGATATGGGAACAAACCACCCACAGATAGTTCAAAACCACAGTATTAGAGGTGTTTAAAGACCACTTACAGAGGAAACTATGCTGGTTAAATTTGTTTGTGGGTTCAAGCTGATATGATTACAGCAGCATAGCCTTCCACGAGGGTAACTGCTGTATAAACCTCCAAGGAATAGGGATATTTTCGTGGACTTGTTTAACTTTATTTGCACTACTGGAGAAGTCTTCCCTTGCAAGCAAGCCCCCAAAGGGGGATGAAGGGTCTGGGAATGCCAGTGTTCTGATGGAGTGGCCACGAGGGGTCTGAACCTCCCTCAGTCAAATGTGATAAAATGCAAATGAAAACATGCCCAAACTGTGCACACAGGCTGGATACATAGATGCATATGCTAAATTTAGGAAATGCAAATACACATCTGATTCATCTGCCCAATGACTGCCAGTGCAGGAATAGATCAGTTAATTGGCTCAGGCCAGAGCAGCCAAAACACCAACTGTTGACCATGTCCAGTCACCAGCTGGGTGAACAACTGAATAAACACCTTCTTTCAATGCAGGCTCTGGCTATTGAAACAGAAAGCTGAATTTCTGGTGCTGTTTTCTGTCTTAAACCAGTTTTTCCTTAGGATCATGGAACAACAGTGTGCCAAGGTTGAGCACGGGGCTGGTGAGAGCCCATCTGGCACCGGGGAGTCTTGAGTTAAACTGAGTGCAAATAATGTGTCTGTCAGGAGTCAGACACTGCCAGGAAGGGAGGGGTGACAATCCAGCTCTGCCAGGATGGCTGGGGGGTAGCACAACGATGCCATCAGCTGCCCAGCCAGGACAGAAGCACCTTCAGTCAGGCTGAAGCACACAGATAAAATGCTGGTTGCAGAAACCACAGAAGCACTTCTGAGAGAACGCAAAACTCTGAACAGAGAAATAAACCCCAGATTACAGGTACAGATAAATATGTGCCCTTACTTGGTGTGTTGGACTCAGGGCTGGAGTTCAGCCACTCTGGGAGCTGATGTGTCCCCTTTCAACCATCCACTCTTTGGAAAAGTGACCTGTGAGGTTTTTTTCTGTGTGAAAAACTGAGCAGGTTGTGTGGTGAGTGGCAGAGACCTGGGGTGTGAGGGTGCTGTGGATGCACAGCAGCCACTCACTGCTCCCTCACAGCCCTCTTTAAATCCTGCTCTGACAGTGGTAGAGCAGAACAGCCTTACTCAGCTCCTGTTTTGCTCCTTGAGTCATATCTCTTTATTTTACTGACAAAGGCAAGTTTTCCACCTTCTCAGCACTGCAGAACCAATCCAGGGAGCAGATTCCCCTGCATCCATCATGAAGATACAGCACAGCTCTTGCTGCCAGAAGCCTTTTCTAAAGAATGACAGATACAGACAAATAAATACCAACTGGTGGAAATATAAAGTTCTGGTGTCTTATCTGAGACTTGACTTTTACCTTCTCATTTGAGATGTCTCCTTTAAACCAACAAGAGGCCTCCCAAAGCTGCACACATGCCATTGCTCTAAAAACTTCTATAATCATATCTTGTGAACAAATATGAGTCATGAACAAAATCCTGAAAGCAAGAAAAGGCTTCAAAATTAATCCACATAGTCATCACATTACCTTCAGTGCTACCTAAATTCTTCCTGTAACTCACTTTGGCATTTTATAGATGAAGATAAGGGACACCCAGAGTCCAACTGGCCAAGCTGCCTTAGGCTACAGTGGGGAGATATGGGAGGAGAAAAGCAAAACAGTACTGAAGATCAGTTGAAAATGCTCCAGTGACCTGGCAGTAGGAGAGGTGGAGAAAGCAGGGAAAACTGAATATTTTTTTTTTCCAGAAAATGTTTGAAACTGAAGCACCCAAAGGGTCTGTGGGAAGTGGGGGTGTGAGGAGCTAAATCTTCTGCCTCTGGCATTTCCATTTATTTGTCCAAGCCCAGAGCCCCTGAGGGTCTGCAGGGCTGTGGTTACAAACTCAGCCATGGGTGTTTGCAGGGCTCTGGCACAGCCACTGTAGGAGCCTCTGTACAAGAAACAGCCACTGCCCTTCCCTCCCTGGGTCAGGACAGATCATCTTCTCCTTAAAGCCAAGCCAGCTTTGGGTCCTGGGCCCAGGAATATCGTACAGCAGAGTCAGAACAAAGAAATGGCAGAAGCCAGAAGGACAGAGGCCAGAAATGTGTCACTTTGGGAGTTTTTGGCTGCAACAGAAGGTGGTAAGAGGGGAGAGCCCTGGGAGATTGAGCTGACCCCAGCAAAGCCCAGTGTCCACAGGCAGCAGACAAGGAAAGGACAGGGGAATTGTTTATATTGTAAAACCACAGTTCTGGACGTGAGAGGGTGAAAGGCCTGCAGCTAATATGGGAGAAAATTGAGATTCAGTAGGTGCTGCTGCAGCACAGACACCTTGCAGTGCTTTTCTGACAGAAAACAAGGTCTCTCATCCATCACTTCCAACTTGCAGAAAGTATCAGTGTTAACACGCTCCAATGCTCCACAAAGTCCCATGGAAACAGGTCACAATTTTCTTGTCAGATCATACCTAAAAGGCATTATACATATATTTATTTCCATCTGTTATATAGACTTCATCACCATAGTAACTTATCCTTCTGTTAATGCCACACAATATCTTCCTGTATTCCAGAGAGGCAAAATACAGTCTTCTGTTGTCAGCACTCAAGGTTACTGCACCATTTTCACAAGTGATTCCAAGAGCTCACCATGGCTTGCCAAATTCTGCTGCCTGCTGAGTACTTTGGCCTGGGGTAGGAGTGGGAAGAGGAGCTCCCCTGCAACAGGGCATCGGAAATAACTGGAGCACAGAAAAGAGCACTATTAATCCTTGCATTCTCTGCCATCTCTTGCCAAATCAACTGCTCCGAATATTGGATTTTTTTCTAATCCTTAAACTAAAAAAAAAAAAAAAAAAAAAAAGCAGGAGAAAGAATCTGAGTCCAAAGAGGCTGCAGGCACCATTTGCCGCATATAATCACTGAAAGCTGTAGTGCTGTGAATATATTTTTGATTATATTTCAGTTCTTCATTATTAAAAATGGGCTGCAGTTGATTCATAGTTTTGCTGCAATCAGCTGAAACTCAATTACCATCCAGTACAAACCACTCCTAAGGCAGATCTCAAGCTGCCAGGAAGAAATACCACTGTATACCCGTGCTCCTTTCCCCGGTGGCAAACACAGCTCATTTATTTAGGCAGTTTGGGAATTTTCTACAAACCTTTGAACTAACAGAAAAACTACATAGTGGAGCCGGATTTTTCTTCTCAGGGAACTTTAATTTGATGTTGACCATGGCACTATATTCCAGTATCACCAGAGCACAAATCTTTCAATGGAAGGAGGGAACTTGCCCCTGGGGTCCCGCAGAACCACCCACACGGCCCTGCCCACACCCTCCTGCCCCCCACCGATCCAAATCCTCATCTCTCCTGGCTTTCTTTCCTCCTTCAAGTCAAACCTGTTCTCACAAGCCCACCAGTCCTCATTAGACACACCATGGGGGATCAGCAGGTTGGGGAACGACGTTTATATTTTTGCCAGACGTTCAGCACGAGCAGCAGGAGCAATAATGGCCTGTCACTCTTCCCATCCCTTTTCCCTTTCCCTCCCTCCCTCCAACCTGTCACTTTGCTTTGGAATTGCCCACGCAAAGAACTAGGAAATTACTTTCATTTTCCCTGAATATTAGACAATTTCTCTGTGCTTGTACCTTTGGTGGATTATTCCTACAGAGTTACAGCCCAAAAGGGTGTTGGTGAAGTTTTATGAAGAGTGTCGCAGGAATCCACAAATTATTACACCAGTGCTGTGTTCTACCTCTAATTATAGGCAATTTGCATCCACTGCATTTATATATTTATGCCAAAATGCACATTATGAAAGAAGATAGATTTGTGCATCAGCTCAAGTTCAGGATGCAGCATAGAGCAGCACAGGGAAGAGGGAACAGCAGAACAGGTTTATTAGGAAAGGGGCAGGAGAGAAATAGAGCCACAGTCTTCATGTTCATGTCCTTCTTCAGAGGTTGTCAGTGAAATCATATCTCCATTGGCAACATCACAGTCGTCTCCACAGCAACAAATGTGATGCTGCAGAACACTGAAATGTCTATTTTTAAAAAGGTAGGAGGAAAACACAAATGTGGAGCATGTAGGGGTTGAACAGCCACACAAGTCTAATGACTATAATGGGAGGTGCATAAAAATACTCCCTGAAAGAGAAGTTGAGCAAATGGGAGGTGCATAAAAATACTCCCTGAAAGAGAAGTTGAGCAAAATCAGCTTCTGAAAATTTCTTCAAGAGTAACATCTCCTGGAACCCTTCGACATCTCATGGGTGAAGACAGTGAAGAAGTCACAGAGGCAGCAGAATTCCCCCTGAGCTGGTATCCCTGTCTCTCTGCTAGGATGCTCCCCAGCCCATGGAGCCAAGTGAGGGAGGTGCCAGGAGAGGTTCTGCACAGCCAGGAAGGAGATCCCCATGTGTGGGACTGGCAGAGTGAGAGGGACCAGCTGATGGAAGGACAAGCCAGTGTTTTACGCTGGGCTAAGTGCAATTACTTAAAAGAGAAAGACAACTTCTTTAGGTCCATAAAAGGACCTGAAAAGGATTTGCAACCATAAAACATAAGGGGATTAAATTGAAAGGGAGTTTATTCTCCAAGTCTGATCCAGATGTAGCCAAAAGGCTGTAAGAAGCATTGCCTTTAGGTTCCTTCAGCTGTTGCTAAAACTCCTAGGAAATTTCTGCTATGATTTGTATCATCCAAGGTTACAAAAACCTCTTCAGGTTAGCAGTTCTGAGAAATGTTTCTGACATTTTGGACTGAAATCTTAAAGAAGAAGAACTCAAATGTAAGGGTGTGTGAATCCAAAATCTCATTGACTGGCCTTGTCCTAAACCTTTCTGTTCAGGTCAGGATTCTTGAGCGACCGAGATCACCTCCTCCTTAGCAGAGAGTGGAATACTTGAGAGAAAAGACCCCCTCTATCCATCCTTGAGGAAACAGTCTTGGTTTAAAACATGAGCTGCAAGGACCATGGTTGCACTGAATTCTTCCATTTCTGAGACAATTCTCTTGAGGAGATTTTTTGTCACAAGATGCAGTAGGGCTTCCCAGAAAAGGGGGAGATGGATGGATCCTCTTCTCCTCTATTCTCCCCTCTGCCAGTCCTGGACTCTAAATAACACCCTGTCTCGTGCACAAAGAGAGCAATGTAACCCTGATAGCCAGGAGGTTTGTTGCCAGGTAGCACAGGTCCTTCATACACTGACAACCTGTACTAAGATATCAGGAAAAGGTCCTTCCCCCAGAGGGTGGTTGGACACTGAACAGGTTCCCCAGGGAGTGGTCACAGCCCCAAGGCTGCCAGAGCTCCAGGAGTGTTTGGACAATGCTCTCAGGGACAGGGTGGGACTGTTGGGGTGTCCTGTGCAGGGCCAGGAGTTGGACTGGATGATTCTTGTGGGTCCCTTCCAGCTCAGAAGATTCCATGATTCTGTGATACTTACCAAAAACCCCAAAATAAGAGTGTGGAGTAAGAACAGATTTGGACAAATGAACCATGCTGACCTGTGGTGCCTCCAAATCCCTTCTGGCCAACACTGCTATTGCCCACCTTGGTGAATTACAAATTGTAATCAAATTTGTGCAAAACAGAACTCTGAAAAGATGAAAAGGCTATGTTTAAACTTCGTATAGGAAGTATAGTGCTGTAAATATTTTTAATTGGTGCTGTGAGTTATGTTCTATGCAGCTTTTGCTGTGCACTGGGTATGTTTGGAGATCAGTAGTTTATCACGAGCTGGCTGATGGTTTCCACTGAATGCACACTAACAAGAACCAGGATATGAGAGTACCATAAATAGTGTAGTATAGGTGGGAATACTTTTCACTGCACAAATAATATATCCTTCTTCAAAATGAGTCTCTCTCCTCTGGAATGACAACAGAATTTGATTGTCTTCAGTCTATTTGGGAAAAAACCCGACCCTCAGAAAATGCCAGTTTCTCAAAAAACAGAGCAATGTATCAATTTTTGTAAAGGTATCACCTGGAAACATTTTATACCCTGGGAGGACTTGCAGAGAATACAGGATGTGGGAAATGTTTGCTCTGCAGGTCAGGGGTGTCTGGACACAGATCTAGATTCCTTTTCTCTCTAGATCAACCTAGAAGAGTACCCATGCTCTGGGAAGAGCAGGTGGGCCTTCCTCAAAGCTTTGGAGGGATTTTAGCCTCACCTCCAGCACAGCTCAAATATTTTTTTAAGCCACAGCGAAAATATTTTTTCAGGACGGGAAATTGATTTCCTTCCCAACTCGGTTTTTAAGCAACAAGTCAGAACAAACCCACCTACTGTTTCCTTCATGCTCTTAGAGGTTTGTCTTCCTCTGCCTCTTCTAATAATCGAAATTCAGATTGCATGGCAAGTGAGGCAAGGGCACAGGACTGCTCTGCTCTCTGCAACAGCACATCCAGCTGCCTGCAGGGAGAGAGCAGGGCAGTAGCAAAGCTCAACCAGCCCTGGTCCCTCTCATGGTGATTCCAGAAGGCCATGAATCCCACCCAAACCAGGCCCACGGGCACCCAAGTGGATGCCTGGCGGTGGCCCATCCACACTAGAGGGATCTCTCTGCATTCAGAGCTGGGCATTAAATTTTGAAAAAAAATCTGATCCCAAAATGTCAGATCTCTACGAACTAGGAAAAAAGAAAAAAACTCATCTATCTAAGAAAGCCAGGTTTGGGGAACAAAGCTGAGCCTTGACCTTCAGGTGACACCAGTGGAAGCCCGGGAAGTTGTTAAATGTGCTTAAATTCCTGTAGAAGGAAAGATGAATTCTCTCTGCAAAATATTTTCAATAACTCTTAAATGCCAGAAGAACGAAACTACTCTGCTGAAAACCAAGGTACTCTTAGCATTTCTCTCATTTCTGTGTTTATAACATCACACTTTCAGGTAGAGCTGATTCTCCCTTCCTGACAATAGATATTTAGAGGTCTACATTCCTCCTATTGACATAAATTTATCTCTTATTTTTCTGTTGATAACAGAACATTAGCACACACCAGTGCAATTAATATTTTACTATTTTCCTATCTCATAAAGTATAGAAATTTAAATCACCAAGGAATTAGAGGAATGAAAGGAGCATTATGTTAAAACAGCTACACAATGTGGTTTGCCTCGTGTAATGGGACATGTTTAATGCAGTTTTACACAGCAGCCTTTCATCATTTACATTTGCCTCTGGCTTAATAAGCTGTGTCATTCTGTTTAGGTTTGCTACAGTTGGATATAAATGGTTCCCAGGCAGCATCCTCAGGAATCACACCTGGAACATGGCAATTGGCAACCAGCATTTTAATATATCACTTGTGTGCTTCTGCCTCTCTGCCTTAAGGTTTAATATTTTATTTAGGAGGATGTCAAGCACTTCCATTAAACTTGATGGCCAGCCATGATACCAGACAATGTAAATGATGGAAAGTCTGAGCCTCCTCACTTGGAACAACATCTTGTTCCAGGAGTCATCACACTGGTGAGGATACACACACTCTCCTGGGTCCTGGAGGAGATAAAACAGGGTCTCTGACATCTATTTTGTTGTTATTAAAACACCTAAATGTCCTTCTCCACGAAGATAATGAAGTAAAAGGCTCCAACAGGGCTGGGAACTCAACCCCAGTGTTCCAGGGGTTTTGGGTATGAACAGGAAAGAGCAGAGATACGTTCTGGGAGATGGTTCATCATGGAAGTCACATTTCCCAATGAACCTTTTCCTCTGTGCAGGACCCTCCATGGGCTGAGGAAGTGCCCCCCAAACAGCAAAGTTTGAATGCCTGTACAGAGCAGCATCTCCTGGAGACTCAGGAGCTCAGCCTACGCTCAGATCAGTTGACTCAACCTGTATTTTTAAGTCTACAACCACGGTAAGATTTCGCAAGACAAATTTTCTGTACATATTAGGGAGCTGTCAGGAAAGAGCCACTTTCATGTTGCAGCTGCCCCTGGGGACGTCGGAGCTGTTGGAAGTGCCAGGTCTGGGAGTGGGGAGCACGGGAACGCTGCATAGGGTCCATCTCA
Organism: Chiroxiphia lanceolata; assembly: GCF_009829145.1. Classification (NCBI taxonomy): domain Eukaryota; kingdom Metazoa; phylum Chordata; class Aves; order Passeriformes; family Pipridae; genus Chiroxiphia; species Chiroxiphia lanceolata. Next base: position 5,330,189 of record NC_045653.1, on the reverse strand, counting down.
AACCCTTCTCTGACCATTTCAGGGCAGTGTCTCTGGTGCTTCTCAGCACACGTGGACAGATCTGCTGCACAGCAGCTGAGGCAAGGCTGTGATGTGTGTGAGGGCACAGGGATAGCTCACAGCCCCAGGAACAGGAAGGGAAGGAAACATCCTGGGGCTTCATAGGGCCCAAGATACAGCAGAGAAGTTTCAGTAGGAACAGGCAGGACTCTTCCCAGGGGCATCACTCAGTGACACCAATGGGGCAGTGAGGACTAAACAAACACTGCTTTTCCCAGTCTGCAAGTGAGAAAAATATGTTTATACACATTTTTACATGGCAGTCTGGCTTCCCTCTCTTCTTCAAATCAGGAGGCATTTAAAGAGACACCAGGAACTTCATGCCATGGGCCCATCTGAATTCTGTGGAGCTCAATGTGCTTCCTAGACCTGAGAACCCTGTGTGACACCTGAGCAGCACCTCAGTGCTGCAGTGACACAAACCACAGGCACAGGCAGGTCATGCTCTTCTAACAGGGGAACAGCAAGTCAGCAGTAGTCAGAAAATGAAGACAGATGCCTTGACAACCTCTGTTTTCCAGTGTAAACATGACTCCAAGAGTATACAAGGAGTATTAGATTTAGCACCCAATAAAACGAGAATAAACATTATGGGGATTTCTTTAAAAATCACCTTTTGCAGGCATTTTTATGCAGGTACAGTTTCTGCTGTATAGAAAATGTTCACTTTATGAGAGAGATTGCAAGCACAGAGATCTCTGATCTCTTTCATTATTTTTCATTAAAAATCAGGAGTTGTGCAGGGTTGAAAGTTCTCCAAGATTTTATTAAATTGGGCAACACCAGAGGAGAAATAACAAATATGTTCACAGGGATAAAGTTTTGCTCTCAGTATAGCCTTCACACTTTCAATGCTGGGTTTCCATTCTTTCCCTCTGGCACTTTCTGGCCCTTGTTCATTTTGATGTTCATAGTCTTAATTTAAATCTAGATGCAGTGTAATCTTTGCTATGCCATATCATATACACATCTTGTTTGGAAGCTGCTTTTTCTTATAGGCATGCCAAGGAATGCCTTTCATAAAATTCTATCTGAAATGTTCTTTACTCTTAAATAACAGAATTACAAAGTCAGCATAATGGTAGCAAAAGAATGTGAGAATGAGAAAGCAAAAAAAGGAAATTAAACAGGTAATAAAAGAGATTTTCAGATGAGATTTGGAATCAAAAGTAGTACCAGGAAGGCATTTCAATGGAACGGAATTGCAGAGGAAAAGGTTCTAGTATAAATCTTACAGTAGAATAGAGTGTGCAGGTAAAAATTCACAATTATACAGAAAAGTAGCAGGGTCAAGGTAGTTTGGGGATGAAAGAACTGCCTAGAGAAGGATGTGGCTGCACCCTATGGCATGTCCATAATGGAAGGGGCATAAGAAGTGTGTGGAGAAAGGCAAGAGTTCACCATTAGGCACCAATACTCATTAGCAATGTTCTTAGGCACAACTAAATCCCCATCCAGGACGTCATGGAGCTGGGAATTTGGGACAGGAGGATGTTCAGGCTCTGACCACCACTGGCAAAGCAAAGAAGTCAAGAATGGGCAGCCAGTAAAACTGTGCTGTCAGACTAATCACCCTCAGAAGGAGATTACACAGTACTCAGCAACTGCATGGATGGCTCCCATTCACAGCAATCCTCATTTAATTCCAAATAGTTATGAAAGATAAATCCCAGTTGCAGTGTTAACACATGCACAGCCTATCAAGGTATGAGAGGGAGTAGGCCAGAAAAAACACAGTACTTGTGTAACACTTCCACTCCTGCAATCACTGTGGTTAATCCCCAAGTCCCTTAATCAAAACTCATCAAGAAAACAAGTTGATGAAATCAGAAGAAATATTGCTTGAATAACTCTTGAGATGGGACTGGAGATTTTTGTAGCTCTACATTATTAAAAATGATGGGCAAATCCTGATCAGCTTCTAATAACATCAGGTATAATAATCCACATGGTTTTAGTGACTCCCTTTATGCATTTTAACTACAAAAGCACTGATTATCGTAACCTGTCAATCTCAAGCAGGTTTGGAAAACCCATTGAGACAGAAAGCAATTCAATAAGCCTGCAAGATATCAACAGAAATCAGCAAAGCAATATTTTTGAATTGCCCTCATCAACATTTTCTAAAATAAAAAGAACTCCAAAACATAACACACAATTTGAAACTGTGATTTGACCAGCAAAATGACAAGTGTAATCAGCAAGACCTTCATTAGATTTTCACATAAACAGAAGAGCACCCAGGTTAAAGAAGAGGTAGAGAAAGTTTAAAAATTTTTTTTATGTCTTGAAGATTTGATACAAAATCCACAACAGCCTCCTGCTGTCTGTCTTCACAGGGTTTGTCAGGAGATAAATCATGTACTTTCCAACACAACACTACAAGAAATACTGTGATAAATCCATTCTATGTCAGCATTTATGCATTATACCCATGATTTGAAATTATAAAATATCCCTAATGCAGTATTTTATTGTTTTTATAGATCAAATTTAAAGTGACATTACATTTCTGGTAACCTACTACACAAGATCTTGTATTAGACAGACCTGTTCCTGTGCACAATGCAATGTACTCCTACCACAGACCACAACAAACGCTTCCAAAAATTTCCCCAATGCCTGGAGTTTTCATCCTGCTTTTCTGAAGACTGGCCTATTGTGGCTGTTCCCTTTCCAGAGCAACAATAACTTGCAGTGGTCTAGAACTGCATTTTTCACATTGAACTCAATCCAGAGACAAACTTGTGTCGTGAGGATGGAGATTTCAAACCCATGGAAATCCAGGCACTTCTGAAAAGCTTGGACTTCAAATACTCCTATTTTTCCAGCATGTCCCAGGATTAGTGAAGGTTCATTACAGGATGGAGCTGCTGAGCACAGCTCTGGTGGGAGCTCTGCTCTGGAACACTCACAATTAATCCTTGTATGTGCTGCTTGAGGTCCCTCCAGCTGCATTTCCACAGTCATGTCATATATGTGTGAATTGAAATAAATACATTTCCTTTATTTGTTTAGAACAGGGGCACTAAATGATCCAGTCCTTATAAAAAACAACTTTTAAGGACTTTAAAGATTAAATGTTTCCTACAATGGAAGAAGAAAATGGACACCAGCACCTACAGAATCTTCCTGAGGACAGACTTTACTGAGTTGTATGAATTTTCTGCTTCCAGTTGCATTGAGAGCACAGGTTTTACTGTGTTCAGAGAATCTTCACTTCCAGCCTGAGTAGGAATTGGGGTTTACAGAGAAATGTGGAAATAATTAAAGTAGGGGAAAAAGCTACTCATGTTTTAATTCCATGCTTAGGTTCATTTGGAGTTTAAGATGAAGGGATGAGTCATCAGTCCTTATTTTATTCAAACCCAGCCCCTGGAGAGTGTTGGATTACACAAAGTTACAGTCTGTGCTCTGGCAAGAACCAGTTCTATATATTTTGCCATTTTCCTGATCCCTCATATTTGAAAGTGAGCCTAAAACCCAGCAGCCCAAAGCCAAGCTTGTGTCCTACAGAGCCCCTGCCCTCCCTCCCCTGGGTTGCCATGGCCAGTAACACCCTGCCAAAAGAACAGACCTTCAGGGGCTCCCAACACTGTCTGGGACATGAAGGACTGTGCAGGGCTGCTCACAGGAGCTGAGGCTTTAGGGTTATTGGTTGTGACAACTTAGAGGAAGCACTTTCAGAAACACCTGACGTGAAACGAAAGAGCTGTTTGTCTGTCTCACCAGTCCCCTTCCCCTCCCTTGGGGATGCCAGTACCTCAGGATAAAGAGAAAACTGTTGGATGTTGCTTATAACAGGATTAACCACAACTTCTGAAGTTCAGAGAGTGACCTCTCCTAGAATCCATGATTTTCTGACAAAAGCACTTGTAAATTAGAAGGGGCTTGTCTGTGTTTAAAGGTTTTGGTAAGGTCTGGGTTCAGTACTACAGCATCAGGACGTGTTAGGGTTGTTCTTTCCAGCCTTCCCTCAGGCTGCTCTGACAGGAGACTGGATAGGGACTGATGGGCTCCTGCCTCTGCCTGTCCTTAGGACACCAAGTAGGTGCCTGGGAGCAGGGACACCCTGCTGAGGTTTGCAACCCTCTTTTAGCCAGATATGCTCAGTTCCAGCTGCTCCCCAGAAAACACAAGGAATTATACCAAGACAAATCCTCAGCTACTGGAAGTAGCTCAAAAGAAGAGAGACTGAGGTGTCCTTTCCATTCAGAGCCACAGGCTTCAAAAATCCCCTCAGAAATGTGTCTTTTCTATCATATCATCAGATTTAGCAGTGGAAAACAGGATTTCCAAAATGAGAAACAATTTGTTTCATCATTAGAAACTTCTTTGTCAGTTTGCCCAGACCACCTCATAGAATCTATGAGCACTTTATATCCATCAACACACATTTAACTGCCAGTCCCAGACAGGCTTTCCATCTTACAGACTATTAGCCCTCTGCAGTGAAGCACAAGCCTGATTTGACTCATGCACATATTGGGGGTTTGAGTTTGTTTGTTGGGTTGGTTGTTTTCCCCCCGCTCTCTCTTTTCACTCTCTTCTTCCAGCAGAGTTGAGGATAAAGTGATTTTTACAGGAGCCTCAACTTCAGGGAGTAAAGGCCTGGCCACATCTTACCACCAAGTCAGACATCTAATCCCGGGCTGGCAGTGAGCCTGAACTCCCTCTGCATTCCAAAAAGGAAAATCAGCACTTTGAAAGGGCAATTCATCTTTTCCCAAGACAGGCAGATGGATCACAATCACCCTATGGAGGCTTAACTTCCCTGCATGGTCTATAGAGGGAACTCAAACCCAGCTTAGCTGGGCCAGCCTGTGCCTGGGTGGTGCTGGGGGAGTTGAGTGAGTATTCCACACACAGCTCCCTCACTGCACAAATCCAGCTGGATCTTGTGATCCCCAAAAATGCACAATGAACGTGAACATTTCAGGCACTACGTGTAAATCTTCCTTCACTATATGGCACCTGAGGTCTGGTCTGAAAACCACTTTTGAAATCAAACTCCCTTTAGCAGGAGATAAGAGAAAGGGTTACCTCATGTGCTACCTGCAAATCAAGGAACCAAATAGTCATTTGTGTTGGGAATTGAATGGGACAAAATAGATCAGCATATACATAATTGTTGGATGAATAATTCTGCACCTAAAATCCAAAAAGAACATTTTTAAAAAATGAGAGAGAAGCAAGTGAAGGCACTCGGAGCACCCAGGAAATTCATGAGAAGGTCCTGAGGTCTTGGGTCTCAGGAGACCTTTTGTTTTATTTAAAAACTGGAATTCTTTTTAATTGGCCATGCTTCTTAGTTTTCAAACACCGTGTAATCTAAAGCCAAGCAGCACCAATAACAAGCACTACAAGAGTCAACTGGATCCCATCCAGACAACAATCAGTATAATGAAGTTTAGCAAGGACAGGAGTCTGAATCACCCTCCAGGAGAGGCCACTCACTTGGTAGCCCAGATTCAGGAACAGCAATTTTCACTTGAGCAAGAAGCAGATGAGAAAGAAGCCACATATTTCAGAGATGAAAGTTGGATTTACGATTAGAAGATATAAAAGCAAATATAAGTTCAAAGGAGATTGAATGTTCAGGACTCTTGAATGAGTCATATGCCAAAAAGACTCCAGTCTAGGGAGGGTGTAGGATGAGGTGCAGCATTGCTGATTTCTGCATCTTCAGCACTATCAACAATTCCACTGCTGCTCAAGACTCAAATGTGGTCTATAAACCCAGGAAGACCCAAAGGTTGTTGATACATGTCTTGTTACTTTGGAGTAGTCTAAGTTCACCTCTCCTAGAACTGTACCTTTCCATCTGCCCAACTGAACTGGATGAATCAATATAGATCTGATGATGCTTCGTCTGCATCATCATCCCTGTACAGACTGAATTCCTGAAAAGCTCAGCAAGTCAAATATTAAATACAATATTCATCACAGCCATTATGTGCCAGCACCAGTTCCATTCCTTGGTGCACCACAGGGCCACTGGGCAGGATGTTTCAAATTAGTCAGTGCTGTGGCTTTTTGTTCCTCTGATGAATGACATTTGCATGCTGCAGAGGAATCCAGCTCAGCTCCCACTGTGTCACATTCATTTCTCCAGTAGAAATCAAGCATGCTGCCAAACCCTGTCCCGTGACCCTCTCTCAGTCTGTTTGTCAGGCAAAATTCCAGGAAATCGGGACTTTCCCTGACTAAGCACTTCGTTTTCTGACCCTTTAATATGATACACAAGAATTACACGAGCAATGTAATTTACTACTGACACTTTTCTGCAAACAATTCCATACACAGTTCTGCTGCACATCTCAGTGTGAATTCAGCAGCAAGAAGTGTAACAAGGGTTTGATCCCTCTGGGAGCTCTGAGCACAAACATTTCAGCCAGACTCCTTCTCTGGCTTTTGACCAGTCACTTGAAGAACTTCAGTGTCTCTACCTGTGGCATGGGAGGTGAGGAAAGCTTTGTCCTGTCTGCACAGCAGTTTAAAAAGCAAAAAATAATGAATGGCATAGCACCCAGCCAGGAATTAGCAGCACATTTAGAAGCACCAACAAAAAGGACTTTATTCAGAAATGAGGAAAAACATAAGAGATGAAAGGATGTCTTCTAAGGGAAACAGTGAAATGCCCTCCAAATGGAGTGCATGTATGAAAGGAAGGCATGTTTCCAGGGTTATAAATACATATTGAAAATAAGTGTTATATATATATTAATGTATTAAAATATTTTTTTTAAAAAAGTACAAATATATATATAACCCAGCTTTGTACAAGTACACAAATAGAGCCACAGCCTGAGGAGCCAAAAGCAGCTTCTTTTTTGGAAGAACAGGGGGCAAATCATGCAGGAAGATGGGACAGACATGAGATTGAACTAATACTGCCTCTGTTTCCCAAAAGCTTTATGAATATATAAGTATATAAACCCCCAACTTTTACCCATGTCATAAGTTCTCACAACAATTGCCCTTAAATGCAAATTTTGGGTTTCATCTTCAAAAAGAACAAGGAAAGAAAACCAAACACATCAATGACATATGAAACAGGATCCATTTCACTCTAAAGCCCAGGTATGTCCCAGATAGAGCAACAAAAAGAGAAGAAACAGTTTTAGGAAGCAATCCTGCCATGACAACCTCTTCACCAATGCCTTTATGGCCCTTCCCAGGCTACAGGGGAATGTGGATTGTGGCAGCATCTCCCCATGGGCAATGTTTACTTTTTCCAGGTCAGGAATTCACCGTCCCTCATTTTATCTCACCTCTGCTGCTCTTCATTGCCCACCTTGATACAACCATCCCCTAAACCAGAGAGGTATTAGTGAGCAAACCACTCATATACCACTGCAGACGAGATATTTCCCAAAGCCTGAGGTGCCAAGGAATTCACTTTTCTCCAGAGCAGAGATGTCAGCACCCTCCAGAGTGCTCTAACCACTGCAGCTGCCTGAGTTGGCTGCACAAAGACACACACACAGGCACCAGCTGAGGAGGTAAAAACAGCTGCTTTTTTGGCAGAAAAGATGCCAAATCATGCAGGAGGATGAGAAGAATTTAACATCAGAATAACACTGCCTCTGCTTCCCAACAGCCTTCTTAATTCAGAAATATTCAAGCATGAGAAAGGACATCTAGAAACTCCATAATCTGTCTTAATCTGGCCCTTTACTGAGAAGAAGAAAGGTATTAATTAAAATATATCTACAGAAAGCCCCAAGAAGCTGCATTTTAGAAGCAGACCTTTAAGTATGCTGTTGAGAAGAGACAGGCAGGCAAAGCCCATGGAAAGAGGGGTTAAAACTACAGGTTGAGGAAAAAGGATTGCAGTGATCCTTTTCCTGGCTGACTCAGGGCCTCGGCCAAGTCACTCCATTTTAGGAAAAAGAGGAGAATGTTTAGCTGTTTTAGAGGAATACTGTCAACATTTTCAAAGCACATCATAGAGGGTAACACAGAAGGAGCTGCACAAGGATAAAAGTAGCAGTGTTCAATTCTCTGTCATCAGTAATACCATAATTCCTCTTCCTAACAGGCCAGTGTGTTTGGGGGTTTTCTGTTCCAAATTCCATAATGCAAGAGAATCCCCAGAACAAAATGAAGGCTTTAAAAATCATGGTCTGTTTAATCCAATCATTTAATCAAGTTAGAGGAAGCAGAAGAGCAGCAAAATGAGGAACAAGAGGCTGAGAAAGAATGAAGACATTAAAATAAAAAAAAAAAAGACTCATACCCTGATTGTGGCTTTTCTCAGCTTGGAAAGCAGCTGATTTCTGTGTCCTGATCCCTGGCCTTTTTAAAAGTAGTGTCACCACTGATGCCCCACTGCAGATGAAGGCTGTGCTCCGTGGAGTGTATCCCAGCAGTTCCTCATCACTCATCCCTTCCAGCTCAGCAGCACAGACAGCCCAGAGCATCAATCCACAGTGACATTTGGGCTCCAATTATATATCATTGCATTAAAAGCCCAAGAGCTGATCTTGCAGCATTGTCCTTCCCTGTGAAGCCCATTTAGGAGATTCCTAAATGCCTTTTAAAACAAAGCTATGAGGAGAGCTCTCATAATTACAAGAGACTAACCACTTTGAGGGGTAATTTGTGGTGGCTCTTGGTGGACACTTGCTGCTCTCACCTGTATTTCTGGGTCTTTTGAAGCTTCTGTTGAATAAGAATTTTAACTGCTCCGTAGCAGAGGCTCAGCCCTCTCAGCCTACCTGAAAGCTGGCAATTACACAGCTGCAGACAACACAAAAAGCCTTTAAGAAAACTGCACATTTGCTACTTTAATAACACCTCTGCCTTCTCTCTGCTTGGCACACCAGGTGCAGTTTGAAAGGCTCAGATCCTGCAGGGGAGCGACAAGGGAAGGGAGAACAATTCCACCCAGGATCCTGCAGAGTGAGGTGAGTGTGTCAGGGTTGTTCCCCTTCCCCAGCCACCTCCTGAAATTCCTTCTCTTCTCCCAGAGCTCCAATCACCTGAAGCCAGCACTGCAGGGGCCCAAAGAATCGTGCACATGTTCCTGCAGCACTGACCTTCTGTGCAGCTCCTGTTAATTAACAGGATTTGCATTTACATTGGGCATAACTCCACTACACACTTTGTCCCATCCCCAGGGGCCCGTGTAATTTCCTGGTTGGAGGGCACAGAGGGGAATATTAATGTCCATTTAGCTGGGTGAGATAATTCAGGAGCAGGGTGGCACTTCTGTCAGCCCAGGGCCATGGCTGTGGTTATCCTGCCATCCCTCTTCCCAGCAGTGCAAAAAGCACCCAAATATTTAGGGTTTCAACTCTTTTTTTCCCCCCTTTCTCCCTTATCCTCTTTTCCTTACTTCTTCCCTCTAAATATGCCTATTCCCACTTCCTTCCCACAGTTTTTACAACAACACATTGAACATAAAATATTCCTATGATGTTGCACTACCCCATTTTCTTTCTGTTCACCACATCATTTAGCAGAGACAGTCCTGCTCTGACTTCAGTTTGAAATCAGAAGTAAAACAGGAATTAAATTCCAGTAAAACAGGAATTAAATTTAATGTTTATAGAGGTCCTTGCTGTTAGACAGTCACTATTTTTGAGGTCATAGAATCATAGAATGATTAGGGTTGGAAGGGACCTTAAGGATCATCTAATTCCAACCCCCAAATATCTTCTTTCCCTCTATTCTTCCACTTGACTGAGAACCTTTAAGTTGCTTAATTCTTCAGCACTGGACATAGCTTTACCCTTGAACAGAAGAGTATTTTCTTCTGCTCAGCTTGAAAGTTAGTTTTAACTGATTAACTCAGACATGCTCCAGAAAGATTTTCTTTTAATTCAATTTTTAAATGAAGAACATTGTGTTCACATTAGGAAGAGCAATAAGGGGGGAGGGAAAAGGGTTGATTTCTCAATAATTATTAAAAAGACCAGAATTTCAATTAAATTCATGAACAGGAAGGGTAAGAGAATCCAATTATATCAACTCTTGCTTCCATCAGATGCTCCATGGGAATAAAGATGATCACATGTGTGAGTAGAAACTGCAATATGAGATCCCACATTAAGATATTGGCTCTGAACTGCAGTAAGAAGCTTTGATTTTTCTGCCACTTTCCCTGACAAGGGATGCACTTCTCTCCCCTAATTCACACAAAATCAGTATTTATCACCAAGGTTTCTCTCCCCTAATTCACACAAAATCAGTATTTATCACCAAGGTTTCCTTTGGGTTAAGAGATACCAAGAACCCATTACAATCACCTTATTCTGTATCCTCCCAGTGTGTGTTAAAGATCTGTGAATTTGCCATCAGCTCAGCTGGATCGTGATTAGTGGAAGCAGAATTGTGCCAGCCACTCTATAAATGGAATTTTCAGGACAGAAAATAACCAAAAACTAAAAAACCAAACCAACAACTAAATATATGCTGCTCAACAGGATGAGAGATGGAGAAAATTCTCGACTGTCAGAACAACTGTAGCTGTGAGGAGAAAAAGGATGTGTGTCCAGTGTTCATTGATTCAAAAAAAACAAAGAGAAGAAAATAAATATTTCCCTTTCATATTTGTCTCATTGCAGGGATTTCATCTCACTGCCACAATCTGGGAACGACACGTGAGTTGAAAGGCTCTGCCTGTTGCAGGAGGGGATGGGCACAGCACCACACAATCCCTGTGCAGTGATATTTGCCTTAATATCCTACCCGGGCAAGCAGAAAAGGCCAAACTAAAAGTACTTCTAGAAAATGAAAGGGGTGAAGTTTAAGAGGTTATAGCTCAAGAATCAGCTGCAAAATAAATTTATAAGGCCAGTTTTCTGCAGCTTTGCACCTTTGTAGTGTCACAGACACCCTCATGCATCCATAAAGATGTACTCAAACACTTGTAAATCACAACAGCACTTGGGAAACACTGAAAAAACCTCTTCTGGGGTACAAATATATGAGTTGAGACTCATTATCACCCACCTGGTCTGCTCTACATCCCTTGCTGCTGTTTTCCTGCAGAAAGGCAATTTCATCAAGGGAATAACCAGCAAAAAAATCTCTGGTACAATATTAGGAGTATAAAATCCCTTATTTTGGCTAAATAGTCCTGCCCCAAAAGGCAATATTTTTAATAAAGGGAACCTCTCCAAACGTGATGCTGCTGCTTTACTGGATCTGGGAGTTTCTACACAAGATGACAGGCAAACCTGATCAAAATTTCTGAGGTATTTAAAAGCACACTATTCAATTCTCAGGTGCTAAAATAGCATCACTATTAAAGTCTAAATGCAAGAACACCAAGAATAACCTTTTTCTGCAGGAAAACATAGAAGAATATTAACTAGACAGAATTGGTTCACACTGGAATTTTACCACGTTAAGATTGATGCTCTGTGCAAAAACAACCACACAGATACTTCATTTTCAAGGGCCACACTGGATTTTCTACACAGATAAAATGGACACATTTAGTTTGGCAATGGTATGTTTTGAATGTCACATTTCTAATATGATGGAAACTTTTATTCACCCTTTATTCATAAACAAGCCCGGCAACTTTCTGAGAATCTTGCTACACTGAAATAATGGTGCAATTATACTCATATTTAATTTATGATGGAAGCCAAAAAAGCTACTTTCACTCCTTGAATTTCCAGTACTTCTGTTAACTCGCTGTAAGGCAGCCCACAGAGTGACAGGCTTGGCTTTCCTCTGTTTTTCTCTTGTTTCAGAAAGCAACATAACCAACCAACTAAACTCTGGTATCAAAGCTCATCCAGGCTGTGACAGCAGTGACACATGTCAGCACTGACTGGAAAAGAAAAGCCATTGACCACAAAAACCAAAATATTGGGTTTTTTTCCAAAAGGAAATATTTGCTTCTTCATAAGGGCAAGTCATTTTATATAAAAAAATGGGAGAAAATTATTCATATTGTTTGACACCAAACGAACCCAGGCAGCTGCAACCAGACCTCAATGAAATGTAAAGCATCATTCAGAACATTTTACCTCCAGCCCACTTGGAATAACTGAGCATAAGCAACACGAATAAAGGTGCTCAACATCATTCCTGTCCTCACTTTAACTCAGGCACAGACTGTCAGAGGAGACATGCCTTCAGTAATGGAGGGGATTTTCCAAAGGACAAGCACACTTCACAGGAAAATATCTAGTTCCAGGGGCTTTTTAGGTTTTAAAATGGATTTTTAGATAAATAATGGCAATGTACAATTACTGTCCTCATTTTCTCACAGAGGTTCTCCCAGTGATGCAAGGGCTGAGAAAATAAAGAGAATAGCTGGATGAACGAGTCAGAAATCAGTAGTGGAAGGAAAGGGAGATAGCAAAAAACCATTACCCGACAGCAGAGAGATACAGAGCTCAGCGTTTTTATCAGTGTTTGACTAATGGAACTTCAAAATTAGCCACAAGAGGAAGGGAAGGAGGTCAAGGCCAAATGGTGACACTGAAAAGGATGCTTGTGAAAAAACACTGAGCTGCCAGACCCCACTCTTGGCTCTCAGGCATTCAGAAATGCCTGGACTCAGGCACTTTGCTGTTCTCAGTGTCACACTTCACCCAGGGCCTGTTCAAAATTCATAGAAATCAGAACAAAATTCATGTTGTGCTTTGATACACAAAACGTACACCCAGGGTTTGGTCTCGTCTCCCAGAACAGGCAACACTTCTGGTTATTAACTGGTTGGTTGGTTGTTATGCAGCACATCAAGCCCGGGCTCCAGAGAAGCAATCCCATGGGATAATAGTCATGGGCATCTCTTCAGGAGCCTGGGCACCACTGCAGAGACAGAGCAAGGTAGGTTTTGGTAGGAGGGCAGGTTTTTGCAAGTGAGAAACAAGATTTTCTCTTCTTAAAGCTGTTTCTTAATTCAGCAATTCCTAAAGTCTATCAGCTTAATCCTTCATCCTTCCCTGGCCCTAACCTGGCCCATCCCATACTATTCCTCTTCTTGTCTAACCCCTCTCCCCTGATTTTCAGATGTGGTGGCATCAACCTGCCCTCAGCAGCTGCTACAGGAGAGGGAAACCACTTCCCACTGCCCACCTCATTCCTAATGCTTAAACCTTTCTCCTTTGAACACCTATTTTCCCTTTCTCATTTCTTGTGTTAATATTAAAACAAATATTTAAGAAGCTTGATCTTAAATGCAGTGTTAACCACAGCAGTATGAAAATTAACAAACAGTCAACTCATTTGTGCCTCTAGTTTTTAAAACAGGCACACACTAATGAATTATGCACTGACCAGGCACACACCCACAACTATTGCAACCTTTAGAAATCCTAGTTTTTTGCAAAATGAGAAAAGGTCCAAGGTCAGTAGAGGGCAGCCCTGAAACCTTCTGCATTCACTGACCACCCTGGAACATGTTCTGTGATCTGAGATCCAGTCCTTAACCATTAGAGCCAGTGACAACTGACAGGCCTAAACTTCAAACCAGACAAAGCCTAATTTTAAACCACATCAACACAAGTGCTGTGATAGCACTTCTAAATAACCTCTTAAGCACTACTGTTTCTCTCCTGGGCTCTCCATCCCTAAATTGGTATGACTGGGGAGTTTAGGATGCTTCTGAAATGCTTTGATGGTCTTTAGTTTTCCATTTTCTTCCCTCACAGAGCTCTTCCCTCTCACTGAGTCAATAGAATAATGAGGAGACTGTTCTTAGGTTTGAAGCTAAGTGACATTTCTATTCATTATTTATGTGCCTTGAAATTCTCATAAACACCTTAGTTCTATCAATTTATTTCTAGATCACCATCACATACAAAGTGTGCTGCAGGTAGCAGCTAAATCCAATATTTATGAAGTGATTTTTCTTTCAATGAATATATAGAAACTCAGTGTGGTTACAACTACAGCTATTCTTTGAAATTCTGAAGACTGGGGACACATTGAGTAGAAACACATCTCTGTTGGCACTTACACAACAGCTTGAAAACGTCATAATCTTTCAAAAAGGCTCCAGTGGATGTAGTCACATTGTGCTGTGCAGAACTGGCTCTACCTAAAGGTTTCCTTACTCCATGGAGTAAGTTCTGTCTCTTTGAGCAGTGTAGCAGTGCACCAGCCATCACTGTCAGCATCCCCTGGGCTGAGGGCACAGTGACTCCCCCAACAGCCACAGGCAGAGATTTCAGAGGTGACAACAAAGAGTTTAAGTCCATGCACAAGTGAGCAGGTGGGTCAGGGGGAGGTTTGTACCAGCTCAGCACAGCAGGAGGTTGGGCAGGTGTCACTTTGGCCATCTGAGAGACCTCCAAGGCCAGCCCAAGGCACAGCTCTGGAACAGCCTGTGCTGGTTTCAAATGCGTGGGTAGGTCAAACCTATAATTGGATTAAACCTTGCTGGAAAGCTTCTCTGGGTTGAACTTCACCTACTGCTCTCAGACACTGCAATTACAGGGTGTCTAATCACAGCAGTGCCAGACAAAGCCTGGGAAACTCCTGCAATTCAGGATTTTTAAAAACTTCCAGAAGAAGGTAAGGAAGACAGGGATCTCCATGTTGGATTTTGTTCGACATCCTGGATAACTCCAGCACATTCAACAAGTTTAACCATAGAACTTCATGGCTTTCATGTCCCTTTTTACAGGACTTTGTTGTAGGTCATTGCACAAGCACACGCAAATTGAGATGCCTCGGTAAAATAAAGGGTAGTAACTAGAACTGACACATTTTAGGTTGCAGTTACTGATAAAGAATGATAATGAATGAATGAAATACAACTCTGCTGTACAGATAATATGGAAAAAATGGTGCAAAGCTGAATAAACAGCAGCATTTAATGACTGCCTTGACAACAAGCTATACATTTTGCTCAAATCAAAGACTAGAAACTGTATATGACTGCAGATTAAAAAACAAATTATACATCTCACTACAGCCTCTGTCAATTCCATGGGTCTGTATAACCCATTTTTTTCTTTCATATTTTAAGAATCATCACAGTTCTTCTGCAGAAGGTTGGAGGTCACAGTGCACTTCAATGAAAATCAGAGAATCACAGAATGGTTTGAGTTGGAAAGGATCTTAAAGCTCATCCAGTTTCACCCCCTGCCATGGGCAGGGACACCTTCCACTAGCCCAGGTTGCTCCAAGCCCCATCCAACCTGGCCTTGGACACTTCCAGGGATGGGGCGGCCACAGCTTCTCTGAGCAACCTGTGCCAGGGCCTCACCACCCTCACAGGGAACAATTTCTTCTGTATATCCAACCTAAATTTCCCCTCTCTCAGTTTGAGCCCATTCCTCCTCTCCCTATCACTACAGTTCCTGACAAAGAGACTACTCCTCCAGGAACACTTCAAAATTGTCTGCTCACATTGATAAGATTTTTAATTATTCCCCTGCAGGATATTGGCTGCTCTGTTCCAGCCATGTCCATGTGCCAGTTGTGGAGTCAGTCCAGAACCACCTCTCTATCTCCCCTGGGAGCCCAGGGCACATCCCTGCACTGCCTCACATCACACAAACCTAAAAGCCTTTTGGTCCCGGTGAAGGCCCAAAGCCAGGACCTTCCAAAACTCTGGGATACCTCAGGAAGTTTTGACTCACAGCCTTTGATCCAAACACTATTTGGTGATCCAGCAGCACCATCCATCCAAACCCCACATTGTTCATCCTCTGATGAACAGCCAAAGGAACCTTGTTAATACAGGTGACTAAAATATTTCACGGCAGCTCACACTGAAACTGTGCAAGAGGATTGATGGGATTTTAATGCCAAATCTAATCTGAACTCTCATCCAACCTCAGAAGTGAAGCAAAGGCTGATGTACATCTGAGTACCCACAGCTCTTCCCTACAACATCACTGCTCTGCAGCCATTCCCAGCTCCTCCCTGATCCCACTCAGCCAGCAGCAACCAGCAGTGGCCACAAGCAGTTGTGAGTTATTTTCCTCTGAATCTGACAAACTTCCCTCTGACTCAGCCTGATCTTCATTCCAAATAGGGAAAAGGAAAGCAGCCAAGCCAAGGAGAGGAGGAGGAGGAAAGGGAGGAGCAGGCAGTGGATCTGTTTTTGGAAAGAAGAGCAACAGGAAGCTCAGATGCCCCTGAGTCCCAAGCAGAACATTTTTGATCTTTTCTTCCCCATTGAATTCAACACTCACATGGATCTTGGGATAACAGTGGAGCAGAATCAATGGGCACAGCATTCTTCTGGCATGAAGGTACAAGTAGTGGGTAATTACACTAAAGATGTTTTTGGCACACATAGCCACCACCCATGAAGGGCATGGTCAGAAATCCTGGCAATCAGCACAGAAACAGATCTAAAGGGGAGAATTTCACCCTAAGAATGCCCCAGTTTATGGCAGGATCAAGTGGAGGACACACTGCAGTCTTTATTTGATCATTTGCTCTTTTCTCTCCCCCTCTGAGCACATTACAAGATTAAATCCTCCCTCTCTCAGATTTATTTGTAAAGAAAATCTCTGTGCCCAGCTCTGCAGTCACTCAGCATCCAAACCTGGGACTGCTGTGAGCTGGCTCTAGGACTGATGGAACCTGGGAGCTGTTAGTAAGAGAAATGAGCTAGAAAATATCCATAATGAGAACACTACCAAAAATAATGTATAAAAATGAGAATCCATCCATCCCAACAGGAAGGTAGCCACAAAACACTATGTATGCTCCTTAAACACCCTGCAGCAGACAGTGCTTGCTCTCTGGAGTTCTCCTGCACTGAGGATCATGTTAGGAAAACTGAGCAAGGGTTTGTAGTTCGGGTCTCATTTCATGTCTGCCACTCACTTCCCTCTGTGCCTACAGAGATGCCAACCATGCCCTTTACAAAACCCTTTAAGGACTTGAAACACATTTTGCTTATCTAAATGCCAAAGCTACTGCCTGTGTTCAGCACTTGCTTCCTTGGGGGACCACTTCTCCAGGGAAAGAGTGCCCTCAGCCTTCACAGGGATGTTTCCTTGCAGTACAAGGGGCAGGGGAAAGTCTCTTGTCCTCTTTCTACCCGTGGGACCCCACGAAGGGTTTGTGAGGCAGCTGAGCCCTTCTTACCAAGGGAATGTTGTTCCCACCAAAGTTACAGAAATTCATGGGTCTGGGTCTGATGTTCCCAAGTAGGTGTGACTGGATTTTGGGCCAGTCTGCCAGAGGGATGGGTGGTAGAAAACAGCTATACAAAGGAAGAGAAAATTAAGAAAGGGCTATTAGAGGAAAATCCCTGGGCAGGGCACAGTGTCAAGGAGGCCAATGTGGAGATGAAGGAGCAAAGAGGAATATCAGTGCAGACCTTGGAACTGGTGGTGGAAGGGTTGGCCATGACAAGCAGCTGGAGCTGGACTTCAGGAGAGCACAAAAAATGGAATTTCCTGTTCCTCAAGTGTGGATATAAATAAACCCCACTCACACTCAGCTCACAGCAGATGTTCAGCAGAAGCCCAAAACTGCACTGAACACCAGGTTCACATGTCTGACCCCAGTGTTCCCCATGGACAGAAGGGATGTGGGGAGGCAGGAGGGGCACACAGGGAGGACAACACCATCCCTGCACTGCCCCACAAAATGGACCACTCACTGCAGGCCTGTTGCCATAACAACCATAAGAAATGTCCATAAATAGAATATCCTCTGCCAGCAGGGGATCATGTTGGCAGAGATTTATCTCCAGCTTCTTACAGTGCACCTACTCCTTAAATATCTGTATAGATATACATACATGTATAATCAGAATATGCATAAGTGAATACATGTCTATTCACACAAGAACTGTAGTCAGGGGCACTTACAGCTGTGTGACTACCCAAGCTACGAGGACAACCACTCAGTTCTGTGGTCTCAGGTCCTCTGCTCCTCCTCTGTGCTAAGAAAAGCATTTGTTTAAGGTTTGTGGTCTTGAAGCCCTGCATAAGTCCTGTCAACTCTGTCCAGGGAGAATTCACCAAAGCTTCTTGCTTCCTTTCCTGTTAAAGAAGCAAAAAGGATAAAGGGCTGTCCCACTTATTTCAATAGAACGTCAAAAAAATACTGAGAGTGCCCAGATAAGAAAGCAATTTCTCTGGCAGGAAAGAGGCAGTGGATTCTTGACAGTATTCGCAGATCCCAGACACAAACAGAACGGTTCTTTCTCAGATTGCTGTGTGATGCAAGAGACCTTTACCACATCCTTTCAGTGAATATCTGCATCTTAAACCTCCTGTGACAACTCAGGCGTTTAGTCAAAGAGACATTTATCACAGAAATCACATTACCTGTTTTATTTCTCGTATTTTTATTTCTGCACTTCAGTTGTCACAGCAGCGAGAGACTCCTGAACTACACTCCCCTGATAACTGTAATAGCTCCCTCCAGTCACTGCCATCAGGGCTCCCTGAGAGAAATCGAACACCTTAAACTCAACCCCCTTCCAACACAATGGCAGTCATTGTTTTCAGATCCTACCTATTGCCAGCACTGATGACACACCTCTGCCTTCCACCACGCAGGGAAGTGACACCACCAGAGCTCCCTCCCTGCAGCCCTTCACCCGCCTGTGACACACCCCCCGAGGCAGCAGAGCAACCCTCACCCCCACGAATCCTTGTGTGGAGTAAACATGTGTAAAATTGACACTTTATGTGTAATAAACCCCGTCCCCCTGTGCTCACAATCCAAGAATAAACCGCCCTTCAAAGCCTCTGTGGGGCACCCAGGTACCCCCAGCCTGCTGAGCCAACACCCCCTGAGCAAGGGGAGCCGCAGGGGTTTGCAGCTCTGGGACCACACACACTTGTCAAAGGATGGTGGTGGCTCTCACACCCAAAAAACCACCAATGCAAACAGATTCATGCAAAAATAATGGTTAAGCAAATGAAAAATTTGAGCTCTCCAGGCTCAGCTCAGGGCTCTCCTGTCAGGCTCCTCTCTTGTCCTACATCTAGGGCTGTCTGATGGCTCTAATAAAAAAAGTGAAAACCCTCAAGGGTCACTTTATCCTCTTGGCTGTTTAAAATTACTTCATTAGTTGAAGGAAAACAATGCCATCAGTCCCCTTCCTCCCTCCCCAGCTCTCTCTCACAAGCGTAGAACCTCTTGGACTCTATTCCTAAGGTTTACTGGGGAGGCAAGTGTCACAACCCACAGGACTCAGGAGGGAAACTGAGGCACAGGAACTCACCTCACATGTCTGCAGCAGGGTCACCCTGTGACACAGTCAGGAATTCCAGGCCCATTGACCACAACACTGTGTTACCCCCTGGATCTCACTGCTCACCAGCAAAACCCACCTCCCAGCTGGGGTCATAATGATCTCTACTGCGACTAATAACTCTCTCTCCAGAGTCAACACGTCTCACCTGCACCAGGTGGGATAAATGGGATTATAAAAAAAAGCTTCCCAAGGACCTGATTGCACCACTAATATTTACTCCTGGACTCCCACAGCTGCTTTAATCCTGTTGATGTTGGGCTAAACTTCAAAATAAACAACACTCTGCATTTTCCACCACCATTAAATGTACTTAATGGATACAATTAATCAGCCAAAGGCAAATCCTGTGGTAGAGTCCATAGCAATGTAAATTTTTGTCTATTTTTTGAAGGTATTTTATTTACTTGCCACCTTTGGCTTTGTTTTTCATTCATCATAATCTTTTTATCCCCCAAAATCTCTACTGATTTCATTTCAAACTCAGCTCTTAATCTCATTTAATACATGTAGCTGTTAAACATTTCATATTTCAGTTGCCTGGGAAGTTCACAAAACCAGCTTTTTAGAATCTCATTTTTCATTTAAATATTTTTCAGATTCTGTTTTCAGCACACTCACTCATTTGGTTTTCTGTACTCTGAGTCTAGATAAATGTGTATCACGACAAACCTGTGACTACAGGGCAGTAAATACTCAAGTTCCACCTGCAAAGAGCTGATTTTGTGTGTGATTTGGAGTCTCCAAGGTCTTCAAATGAGGGTATGATAATGGTACATGATAAGGCACCTCATTCATGTGTCCAGTTCCTCTGGACACATTGAATTGGCTTTTTATTTTCCCCACAGCAACACCATTTATACATCTTTTTATACAGTCAAGAGATTTTCATCCCAAGGGCTGCTGAAGAGCTTTTCCATTATATGTAATGTGATCTCAAAAAAGAGAATAAATTCTGGGCTGAAACCTGAAACATTTCTGTAAGAGAAACTTAAAGTATGGGTAGAATACATTGTGCATTAAAATTGCAATAAGATATATTGCTGGGACACAGGCTTGACATCAGAGGTCTTTGAAAAGGCACTTGCAGTGCCATGAGATCCTTGTAAGGTCTAGATGAAATTTTAAAAACTAGCTTTAAATCAGAGCTAAAAGGGCTCATTAGTGCCATGTGGTTCTCTTGCTCCTAGTGGGCAACCAACACACTCGTGTGGGTGGGGAAGGGCTGCAGGTCCTGCCTGGACTCTGCTCTTCTCACAGCTCAGCTTCTCAACTGGGGCAGAGGGGAAGAGAAAAATCATAGCTGGGAACTGACTCTTGGGTGAAAAATCAGTAAGTAATAGAAAGCAGCTTTATCCCTCTTCACACAATGACATTTTTGTTAGCAGATAATTCTCAGATTCTTCAAACCAGGAGTTTGTTGAAGCAAGTCCACTGGGACACCAGCAGCAAAATTCTGAGTTACTTGTCAGTGACTGTTCTGGCTAAACAGATTTTCTGCCAGTTCTCTACTAAAAAATCAGGAGCTTCATGAAGAGGCCTCCTCAAAATAGTGTGGTACAAACTTGCCCTCTGCAGTTAATGTGCTGCAACAAACTTTTCCTTTCAAACTGACCCCAGCAGGGCCTTTCCATGGGAGAAATGAATTCCTGTATCCCTGCAGGGATCAATCTCTTCACCAGTGACTCCTCCTTCACAGCTCCAGGCTCACTTCAAAGTTTACACCTCATTGCATATCAATCAATCACCATGAAAAGCAAAGTTCAAAACACCTACTTAAGGCATAAAAATTATAGGCATCAAGTCAGTGGGTTAAATAATATATTTATCAACAACAATTCTTGTAGAGAAAGGAAAAAATCCTGGTCAAATTTTGTTATAACAGTGGGATAAAGTTATCTCTGATTAAAAATACGTACATGAACTGAAAATAGTGATAGAAAACACTGTGGACAATTCTCATCAGACCAGAAGCAGCTCACAAACTACAGGTCACAGCTTGGAGAAAAACAAGAACTTCTACAGATCAATATCAGCAAAAAGTAAAAACCCAAGTCAGGTTTTGATTTTGCAAAACCACTGGTAATCAGACCAAGAATTCTTCTCATCTCAGGACCCGAAGTTCAAAGGAATATTCTAATATTGATTTGCCTCTAAACACCTCCCTCAGAACAGAAACCCCAACAGAAGAAAGCCAAGTACATGAATCCATGAAAATAAAAGAAAATCTTTAAAGAAAAAGTTTTAATTCTTAACAAAATGAAAACAACATAACCAAACCAAAACAAAACCAAATAAACATAAAAAAAACCAAAACAACAAAAAATCCCAACAAATCAACAACAAAAAAAAGAGGAACACAACCACAGGACAGTTGTTCTTTGAGATCTGAATTAATATGTGAAAAATTACAAGTCTTGTTGCACCAACTACTTACAAAACATATGGCTTTAAACACCTTACTTTGATCCCAGACATTAAACCAGACTGGTCACATCCACCTGTGGCCTTCACATGAGCATTCCATGCTTGGATGAGAAACTGCCCCGGAATGTCACCAGGGCTGAGAAAGCACCATCCCACACATGTTCTGTACATGTGAAGATGCACAGTGGAAAACATTTTTGCCTTAAGAGAAGTAATTTTTAATGTAAAATTCTTCCCCAGCACTTTGCAGTTGAAATATGCTCTTGCAAGAACTAATCCACCCTTCATTTTGAAGAGGGAGAATAAAATCAGAGGGAAATGTTTATTCCTCTAAAACAAATCTGTAACATCGAAAGTCAGCTGTAATTTAATTATCAGCTACGGCAGATTAGAAGACTTGTGATTCCTCCAATAAAGAGAGATGTTTTTAGGAGCAATTAACACAAGACCGCATGTGAAGCCTTGAAATTTAGAGAGAACAAAGGTGGGAGGTGGAGATGAAAATAAAAATCCAGGAAGTGGAAACAAGTAAGTTGTTTTCTAATTTTTAACACAGTTGTCCTTGCTTGGGGGAAAACAGGTTACTGTTATAAGCAGATCAAAGTAGCAAAACTGGTGCAAAGCTTCCTCATGTGCAGAATGCAATTCCTGTTAGCAATATCCCTCCATTTAGAGTGAAGTTGTTTATTCACTAAAAAAAAAAAAATTACTGGTAGCAGCAATTTGGAGGTTCATGAACTTCTATTATTTGTTGCATTTAATAAGCACAGAGAAAGAAAAAGGTCGTGTCTTTGACTGGAATAGCTTGTAAATTATTTTATCAGTAAAACACAGAAGCTGGAGATAAAGAAAATCTACTTTTAGTTGCTGTATTTGATTGTTTTCCTTATGGCTTAATAGTGTAAATTAAAAGAGAGCTTAAATGTTAGCACCACTGATAAGATGGCACATCCAAAATAATAAGGAAGCAAATAAAATGATTCATGTGGAATTCTGAAATATCTCAAAATATGTCAACCACCAGATGTCACAAAACCTGCAAAGGATGATGCACTGCAGGGAGAAGGGCAAAGCTCTGGCAACAGCACAGCAAGGCAGGAAATTATCCTACAAGTCTCTGTAAATCTCAGAGTCTTGGAATAAAGGGAATAAAACACATTTAAGGCAAAACAAACTGAGATTTTCTCTGCTACCCTCTACCTCAAAGGAGAAGTGATGTGTCCAAAACCAGCATCCTGAGCATGACAGAAAACACAGGTCACCTGTGCACTAAAAAAGAGCATTCAAAAATATACAATTTGACCTTTTATAAGCACTGGCAAGGTCAGTATGTTCACCATCACTCAAAATCTACAGAATTCTGCATTTATTTTTACTCACATCCATATAAATATATATATATATATACACAAAATGCTCACTGTATCCTCCATGCAACAAATCCCATGTGAAAGACACCATTCAGAATATCTAGAAAGTACTTTCTCTGTTGCCTTTGCCAAATGCATTTTCAAATCCTTAAGGAAACACAGAAAATGAGTATGAATTAATTTATATCAAATCTTGATGTTGATAGCAAAATCCTTAGTCTAAGTAGTGATACTCAGTAAAGAACCCAACAAAACCTGACTCTTATTATAAGCTCCACAAAAAAATGTTCGAAATTTTAGCTGAAATGAAGATTAAATCCCATTGTATACAATAAGAGATCCTTTTCAAGGGCTGTGAAAAAGAATATGTGCACTTCCCCAGCCAAAACAACGATGTAAATCAAGAACATCTATCAAGGGAGAGACCACAGTAGGTATGAGTTGGAGAGAAAAAGTGATTCTTAGCATTCTATATTCAAAGGAAAATTCATTCAGAGCAATAAATAACTTTGTTTTGTTAATATAACCCCTGTTGCTTTGGTGTGATGCAATAATCTCCAAGAGCTGCAAAGATAGGAAAGAAAACACTCAATTTGCCTGAGGAGGCAGCAATTTATAACCTCTGACAGGGCTATCCTACACTTGATCACTTTTATTTACTTCTTCTCTCTTTTAAAAATTAAATTAAATGTAAAGTTGTCTCCTGCCAGTACCAAACCCTTGTATCCTGCGTGTCAGACTTGGAAGGTCACTCTTTATACTCTTATATTGAACAACCCCATTAATCATCAATGTTCACCTTCACCCAATACTTGAGCAGGACACTGTTGTTGTACAAAGTGCTTAGGAATTAACAACAGAGATGGGCAGAGTGACCCTGCTTTATCTGCCTGAAAACCATACTGAGCTTTAATATCATTTGTGTTTTCCAACAGCCCCAGATCAGAAGTACAAGCAGCAAATTCCCAGGATGCATTTATAGCTCATGTTGCTCACAGGAGCGTTAATTGAGGATACGCAACTGGAGAGCAGAGCCAGGAGGAAGAAACTGCAATGGCTTATTCCAGCAGCACCAAATTCTCAGATTGACTGTAACCAATGTTTTCCCAGCTATAATAAGATCCAAATCCAAGGTTGTTAGGACACAATGGTCCTGCAGGCTTAGTCCATTTTAAACCTGGAGGCAAAGGGCCCCAGTTCAGAGTTGGGACTTCAAATGCACAACAGCTGGGGCTGAAGCCTTGAAAGTAGCCCTGCCAACAACCCACAAAAGGCCCTTTGGCCATTGGGACGTGGGTACACAAGTGACATGGTCAACATCTGGCCACACTTGCTTAGTTTGATTTCCTTGGAGGGTGGAAAGCTGTGGGAGATGCAAGGCCCAGAAGGTACAAATGCCAGGACCCAATTTGGTCAGAAGTAAGGCAGCAAAGGGTGCAAGTCAGTATTTATCCTGTGCAGGAAAGAGCCCCAGTAAATAAACTCTGTATTAAGACTTCTGAACACTTATAAAGGCCCTGGAAGAATATTAGTCCTTCTGACTCTGGATTTATACGGTTAGATTTCAGGGACCAAGGAGTTCTGAGGAAGGATCACAACCATACCAGGGATGTAGAGCCTTTGGGAGTGCAGCAGAGTGATTTCAGAATGTTAAGGTAGGAGTTGTGTGCTCAAATTAATTAAGCTAATTAAAGATCAACGGTGAGAAAGGTTAATAAAAAGAGACTAAGACAGATTTTCAACTGCTTTGACCTTGAGTTGTTAATGAAGTCCAAATCCTCTCACTAGGAAATGTGGTTGCTTTGTGGAAGCATGATAGTCTGCAACTGAACCCACAAAACAGCCATATACATCCTATTTATTTTCTTCTGGTTGAGGATACAACAAGGGAAATATGGGCTTCTAACTTGAAGCAGCTTGTGACATATAGAAAGGAAACAGAAGCAGGTTTTCTGTCAGATCACCCACTACGTCCAAAATAACAATCCACCCTATCCACTCTGACAAAATAACACATAATAGAACTAAAACTGTGCTGACAAAAATAGTCTGTTAAGCTTCCCATTCCTCTGAGGCCTGAAGTCTATTTTTGCTGCTGAGAGCTGAAGTTACACACGCCCCACCGAAGCCTGCTTGGCTCAGCCAGTTGAAAGAAGCAGCCTGCAAAGCATTAATAATTCATCTGATTTACTTCAGCTGGCACATTTCAGCAACCAAACTGCACCAAACTCTCCTACAAGGAAAGAGAGGAGCCATTTCAGGAGGAGCTTTCCTCCTTTACAGCACGTTCCTTTTCTTTTTTCTTTTCCCTGTATTTATCGGCGATGAAAAGTCGTCACGGGCACTTGGGGAGAAGAAGGAGCTCATGTAGGATCAGGGTAGGAAAAGCAGAGACATCAGAAGGATGAAATTTCTATGTCAACCATGACCCACCAATCTAGATTATTTCTGACAATTCTGTGTTCTCTGATAGTCATTTTGAGAAGTTTTCCTTGGCATAGGAAGAGCAGCAAAGACCTTTGGCTGCCATCACTCCTCTTTCCAGTCGTAAAAATGAAAAAGACTTAGGCACCACTCACCTGGGAAACATCCCACTATTTTCTGTATTGATAAAAGTCATGTACAGCTTCAAAAGGAAAGTCTCTGTTGCCACACCAGCACATCAATGACTAAGTTTTATATGTCCGTTCATTTTACTTTCAAAATATTTTCTAGAATGAATTAAACCTCTGGTTGCCTCCAGGTTTATTCACGCTATCGATTGCTCTGGAGATGAGTGGGAGTAATTATTTTGAAAAGGTTCATTCTCAAGAGTGAACATGGAGGGTGCTAAATGTATTCAAACTGCTGAATAACATACAGCTGAAAGTGAGAAAAGATGCAACTTTGAATGAATGAAAAGGAATTACACAAAGAACCAGGGTCTGAAATGGTAATTTTTTATGACCACAGCAGCATAAAGAGGATGTTGAGAATGCTCCAAAACAGAGATTTCTCACAAAGCAGATGGAAAAGGCCCAGATTATTTCTTGACAGACCTGTTCCCTTCCATGTGATGAAGGGAAGAGTTGCAGTCATTTTATTTTTACAAACAGTGCCCTGGACACCAAAGTCTCGCCTTTTCCACTGCTGCCGTGGCTCCCTGGTGACCCCTTCTCATCTTTCCTCACCACGTGTCTCCAAAGGGCATTTGCTACCAAGGACAGCCTGTGCCTCTATTGCCAGTGCCCATGGGGGACTCCACTGCTACAAGTTTCTGCCCAGGCTGGGGAAGGTGGTGCAGGTTGTAGCACTCTGGGCACATCCACCTCCACTACGTGTTCAAATGCTGAACAAAACTGGGACTAAAGCAACCCACATCCTGAGGGAAGCCCCAACCCCACCATCAGCTCCCAGAAGAAAAGGGGCCAACATCTCCAGTGTGTGGCTGGGCAGGAAGAATGATTTACCACCTAAAAGGGTTTGTCACAGCTTAGTAGCAATATCAGGTTTCAGTATTTGGCAACAAAAGTGGGTCCTGCAAGACCCACGATTACCTTTTCTGTCATAGTTAAAAGTGTGGATGTCAAAACCTGAGAAAGATTATAATCCATGGACATTAATCATCCAAGCACCTGGGGACTCAAAGGTCTGCAAAAGAAAGGACACAATCCACCTCCAAGAGAAGAATCCATGGGCTGAGACAGTCTGGGGGTTCATGGAGAACAGCTGCACCTCACAAATAACTTTGTGCTTTCAGCTCTGTGATTATGTATAAGCTTATATATATAAACTGTAGTTTCTTAACAGATGGGAAGAAATCCATAAATTAGGCCTCTCTGGTATTAATTTGTCAGTGATTTTTCATTTGCATGAAACCATCCTTAATTAATTTGTGTTCATGAAAAAAACCCAAGACCTTTCACCATGTTGAACTTCACCCTCCTGTGGAACAGGTCATTTATTGAATCATCACTGAATTAACTTTCAGTAATTAAGTCTCTACTGTATAGCAATTATTTGAGTAGGTTCTTACAATATTACAACAAGAGAGCATTAGAGGCCACTTTCAGAAAAGTCATTTAGTCTAAAAAATGGAATATCATTTGTTTTTCCCAGTATGCTATTACAGCTCACAAAAACACAGAGTCCTCAGGTACCACTGGATCAAACATGGGCTGGCTTGGAAACACTTTCTCACCTACACAGGAAGAGATCCCTTTTTTCAGAAAATGCAACATTTAACCAGAGTGCTCCATTTCCCAGTTTCTTCGAATACTTGTGCCATGGTGATAGAAAGCAAACAACCAGATCTGTCAGACCCATACTGGTCATCACTTTAGTATCTTATGAACAAATAAACCAGAGAATGGATGTGGGTTTGTTTGGGGTTTTTTTGCCAAAATAGAAATCTTCAATCACCTGGGGTAGCTCATTGTGAGGCATTTCAGTGCCTTGGAGCAAAGCCAAGAAGTTCTGTGTGAGAAAAGCAGCACCAATCTGACACACTATGGAGGCCCTGGAAGCTTTCTAGCACAGATTTCCCCTTTAAAGTGCAGAATAGCTACTGGACAAGCTAAGAACACTCATAGGAGAAATAATCAGAGAAAAGAAAGAGAATAATCCTGCCAACTGTCCAGCTGTACAAGGAGCAATGACAGAGCATTTCATGTCCTCTGTCACCAAGCTTGGTGACATTCAGAAAAGTTTGGGCCATTCAGAAATGTGTGGACCAAGCCATTTTTCTTAAAAAGATATTCAATACATTTTGGCTGATTTAGCCTCTTTTTCAACAGAAAAATTTGTCCATGCAGAAAGAGAGGAATCTGACAGTTTGTCTGGGGATTTCTAAGCCTTCAACAGCAAATCCCAGGGCTGCAAACATCAAGAAGGCCCAGACAAATTGCTCCTGAAGAGACTCAGTTTGTCCATGACATAGGACATATTTTGTAAGATAAAGGCAACCCTGCAGTAAACCCAAGAGCAGAGCCACATCATCACTCCTATTTGCTATTCCACTGGCCACATCCAGGATCTGTGCCCTGGGAACAGCAGCCTCCAGAGCCACCAATGCTGGGGCACAGAGGCTGCACCACATTGACTTTCAGGGGGTTTAGTGCTCCAGGAAGGGTGATGCACTCACAGGATGTGAACAGCTTATTTTTAAAAAGCAGATGTTTGAACAGCTTTTATGTATATGTAAGCCAAGGATTCCGACTCATAAAATTATGGAGTCAGAGCAGAAATTTCATGTGTGGAAAGAAGAACATCAGAAAAGCTCAGGAGCTGTTGCAGGTTTTTGCTCCCTGCAGGTCAGGCTGTCCTTGGAGGAGATTCACAAGACAGGTATGGGCTTCCTGCAAAGATACTGCCAGTCCTCATCAGATTTTGACTGATTAGGACAGGGAAGCCAAATGAAGAAGTATAAGTTGCCAACTGACCCAGACTGAATCTCTGGGACACATCAAATCCTGTATTTGCTCCCTCTCCTTCTCTGTTTGTTCCCTGCCCTCCTTGCTCTTCCAGCAACAGGCACAGATGTATTTCACACTGGTGCCAAAAAATCAGTCTTTTTCCTGTGCAGAAGTCATTTGTTAGGAAAAGAAATTCACAGTTAACACTAAGGGATTTATTTCGCTTTTCTGCTCATAATTCAGGCTGCCTGATTTTGCTTGTTTCTGCAATTTCAGATATATATGAGCCTGTATTAAAGAGTTACCTGGCACAAAGCCGGCATCATTTGCCTACTCTTTGATGCCAAATGCTCTTGCTTTTTCCATCTCCTTCCAGGATCTCAGACACAGCCCAGCAGCCATCTGCAGAGCTCTCCCCTCCTCCCCCCAGTTTCAATTATTTTGCCATCTAAGCAGCATTTACTCCAACACTGAGCTGCAATTCCCAGGAGACTGCAGCTCTCCTGCAATTTGACTGTATTTCTAGCTGAGCATCTTTCCCATTTTGTGATATTATTTTAATCAGCTGAACATCACCAGTGTCGTGCAACTTGCAATTCCTGGACAAATCTGTTTGGAGTCTTGTAGCTTATTTCCTTTGAGTCTTATAAGTAAATTATAGCTCCCAGCACCAAAAGATTTCATTACAATGACAAACGAGTTCCCCAGTCAAAAAAATAGGGTGTTTTAGCAGCCCTTTCCATCCCAGCAGGAGGTGGCCTGTCGTGGGTGTGGACCTGCACTGACAGAGGACAGCCCAGAACAAGTCGGTCCAACACTTGTTTCAATAGTCAGACACTCCAGTTTTGAAGCACTGGAGAAATCCACTTTATTATCCTCTATGCATTTCCCAGACGAACCTAGGGAAATGTGTAATCCCTACACTTTTAGGGTATATTCTTTGCTGGCAGGTGGAGTTTTCAATTCTTGAAGGATCAGAGGGAAGTTCCCATCCACTGCTTAGGAGCCACTCAGGTTGTGCCCACTCAGTCTTGTCACGACTCTGGGCTGTACAGGGTGGCCTCCTCCCTGTCCCCTGGTTTGCTCTCTAACTTGTCCTGCAGTTTTATTGTCTCCAGTATTTTTGAGGATGAGGAATTTTACATTTTTGATTTTATTGCAGTTATCTTCATTTTCTGATCTGGCAGCTAAAGTTAACGCCTAAAGTTACAATCTATCACACTGCAGAAAGCCATTACTACAGAAATCACCAGCTCAAGATTTGCCCAGCCACGCAGAGCTGTGCAGACATGGGAGATTTTTGGTAACATTTTAGTCACCTTAACAAGGAAAAACAAAATTGCTAAACCTGTGCTGCACCTTGACTGCTGTTGCCACAGACACTCAACTCTGATCCTGCCACCTCTGCATGCAAAACATGCCAAAACATCACCCATAAAAAGCCACACTTGTGAAAATTAAGCAGCCAAACCACCACTAAAGAGGCAGTGCCAGCCCTCCCCACCACCCCAGCATTTCTCCAGCTGCACCAGGATCAGCTAAGAGAATAAATACATCTGAAAAGTAACCTGACACATCAAACACCAATAACAGACCCAGTTCATTTTCAGCTGGATCTGCTTTGTGATCCAGGACAACAGAGGAGGGGAAGAAGGGCAGGGTCCCCCTGCCAGCAGCTCCAAGCCACATAGCTGGAGGTGTCCACCATGGGCACTCACAGGAAAAGCTGTCAGGATCTGCTTAATTGTGTGTATTAGCTCAAGAAAAAAAGCAGCTTGCCTCTGCTTGAAATCTGAAGGGAATTCTAAAATACAAAGGGCTCTGATTATAGCAGCTTGGCTGGGGGACAAACATGCCCAGGAGTCAGAGTGGTGCTTTAATGTCTTCCAGTACATGGAAATAGGATCCCACAGTTTGGCACAACCCTTCTGAAAGGCAATGTCAAGTCTATCACTCCCCACAGCCCTGAATTAGTAGCTAAATGTCCTTCACTCATGAGCCAGCTCATCACCAGCTTCCACGGCTTCAGTTCTCCAGGAACTGACGTGTTTGCAGCATTGGCACAGGATGGTTCTTTCTGCAGTCCCCACAAGAGCTGTCCTGGTCAGTAATCCCTGCCCTCACTGCCCTTTCTGAGCTCATTGTCCTGTGACAGGACAGAACACGAAGCAAGTCCACACAACACAAGGTAAGGAGCCTCCTGCCCCACGAGCCACCACAGCTCTGAACCCCCATGGGAGAGCTCAGCACCTTCAGCCAGAGAACACCAACAAGCACAGTGCCTCTCATTTATTCTAGTGATAATTCAGGCCATCGTTGCAGCCTTCCCTTCAATTTATTTGAGCAGCTGTTGCACTTCCCTGGTTACCTGTGTTGGGTTTTTCATTTATTTGGGTTTGTAGCTGGTGTTTGCTGCTTTATTTTTAGTTCAGTGGTCTGACTTCAGCTCCCCTGGCCTGTGACATCATTGCAAGAATGGCAGAGAGGAGGCAGCTGTGCTTATGAGCACGAACAAACGAGCAAACCCAGCACTGAGCACTAATAACCATCATAATCCTGAAGCCTGGAAAGTGCCCCTGCCTGTTAGAGTCAGATCTGAGCCTGACCTTCCTCAGGCTGCACAGCTCATTACAGAGATCAGAGCCTTGAACTCCCTCCCCGTGCAAGCAAAGGGATGGGAGCTTTGGATAACCCCTGTCCCTACTGTACCAGGAAAGATGAGCTGATGTTCAATGACAGGAACAGAGGGAGAAAAAAAATCACTTCCCTTGCTGGCAACTGCATAGTACTAAACTGCTGAAGTGAACTGGAAAGTGTGAGCTTAAAAAAATACTAACTTAAAACAAAAAAAAAAAAGCACAAACCAGCCCTTTGTCCACCCTACATACCACCTTAAACTGAAATAAGTGTGTTTGAGAGCACAGATCCTGCAGTAATTAGTTTTCTGATGATGTAACTCAGTTGTAGCTGTTAAAGTTTGTGCAGCCCATGATTGGAGTTACTTGTTTTTCCATTCCTTTCAGCCTCCTTTTTCAGCACAGGCTCCTCTGGCTGCAGTGCATGAGCTGCTTGCCAAAGATGCCAATAAACATAAAGCAGCAGCACAAGCACACCAAGGGAGTCTGTCTGCACAGGAAACGTGCCACAAACATGCCATGGCAGCTGAGCAGCCTCAGACATTTCCCTGGCCTGTATCTATTTCACTGCACAACTGTAAAACTCTTGTGAATCCCATTTATACGAGGTGCTTGTCAGCTGAACAGAAAATCACATGTTCTTCATTTCCATGGACACACAAAAAACACAAGAACTGCACAACCTGGTAACTCACCGTGGTGACACTTGGGAGTTCCTGACCATCCCCAGCAAGTGCAGAGGGCTTTCTAAACTTCCAGTTATGAAAAATGTATTTGCCTCCTTTCAGCTGCCTGTGAAGTCTTCATTCATTCCCCACTTATGACGCACAATTTCTTTTTGCTTTAAAAGTTTTCAGAACAGGCTTTTTTCTATTACTCTGCTGACACAGAGGCAAATATTTAACCAGCATGGAATAGAAGGATCCCTTCAAGGTCCAAAGAAATACAAGTGTTTCTACATCAAAGATCTCATCAGAAAGAGAAACCAGCAGTAAACATGAAATGGAACATACCAAAAGTGCTTGAGAACAGCTAAAGGGACCCTCTCTGCTCATTAACCTACAGAGAAGTGGATTCTGCCCCTTCAGTCATTCACAGGTCACCCCCACACCCCCCAAGGTGCTGCAGCCTCAATAACACAGGGAACACTTTCCTTTTTCTTTGAATTGCACAAACCACTCTTTGCTCATGTTTATAGCACAAAAATCTTAAGGGCAGTTCTGCAGGTGCTGACTGGATTCCTCTGAACTGGAACAGGGGTCTCATAGCACTAAATCCACTACTTTGTACAGTAATGCTTGAAAAGCAATTTTATTCCAACATTAGACACACTTATTCCCTGATCTCTGATCATCCTTTGCACTACAATGCTCCTGCAAAGAGATAACACACAATGATTGGAACATTTGTGCTTTCCAATAGATTTTTTTTCTTTTTTTTTTCTTAGTTGGTCATTGGCCAACTTATAAAGAATGAGAAAATAAAGGGAGAATTAAAACAGGCAGAAGTCTCACATTTAAAATCAATTCCAATTTGGGTTCAGCCCCTGTGCTGAACACCAGCCAAGTTCTTACAAATGAGTCCCACAAATCACAGAAATACCCAGAACTCTTGTTTATAGGCAGAGTTTATCTGATGCCAGAATAATATGTCAAGCACTGGAATTTAATTCTTATTTCCAATATGTTTGGAAAATGAGCACATTTCCATTTCCACAGGTGAATATTAGTTAGATGCAGATCTGCAAATCCTTATTACTTTCACGAGCATTCAGCTTTCTAGTGACAACTACAAAGAACAAATTCCCTGCCTGCAAACCATACAGCTGCCCTTTGGTGTTCTCCTGTAATCTCATAAACTTGGCATTATTATATCCAGCATCATATGCAGTATAAGAGAAATGTTTTATTTAACCCAAAATGTTATATAACAGAACCAGCAGCAGCATCTTCTCAAAGCTTAATTTCCTCTCTTCATGGCTCTCAGCAATGTCCAACCCATGAAAGTATTTATTTAGTCACACCACCAGCTACATAATACTAAAGATTTCCCTATTCCCCGGCCTTCTCTTGTTTCCTCTCCTTTAACTCACAGTTCCTCCATAACAGTTTATGGAGGGGCACTGATTATTTGGGGGAGTTGTTGTTGGGGCTTGCACAAAATGATGCCCAAGATCCTCGAGGTAGCATCTGACTGCAGAGTGTGACATACTTTTGTCTCGTGTATTTTTTCTCCATTTGTGAATCTTTCAGCAAATTGCCCCATTTTCTCCAAGCTGACAAGATCTGAGTGAGGATTTGCCTGGCTTTTCTCTCATGGCTTATCTACTGATTGTATCTGTACCAGTGCTCTGTGTTGAGCTACTCAGGGTACCCCAGATTGCACCACTGTGTCAGGAGAGCAGCTCTTCAGACAGAGGGAGGGCAGCAGACAGGCCACAGAGTGCAATGCATTCAGCCATCTCTAGATACCACAACTTGCAGGAGAATATGATGTTCTTACTGAAAATAGCCCCTGTCTGATAGTGTAACAAAACCAAAGCAAAAAACAGCCACTCTCACATTAACATTTCTGCCTGAACAGCCTTTCAGAAAGCCAAATATGTTCACCTGCCCTAGTTTGAGGGGGCTTCACTAGATATTTTCATATTTAAACTTGAATAAAGACCCTAATCCTTCCCTCTTTGTTGACGTTTAGAGAACACAATTATTGCTGGAAGGTTCACATGTTTATTCATGAGGAACTCATGGCCAGTTGAGCCAATGGCTGCAGTTCTCAGCTGAAGTCTGAGCTTTGCCTAAGGTTCAGCAAAACCCCTTTACTGTGTTCAAATTACTGCTGCCTCTGCAGTTTGTGACTCCAACCCAGAAACTGCTTGTACCTCTCAAGTCGTGCTTCTGTCAAGCCCCAATTACAAGTGTTAGGATTTAATGGTATAATAACACTCCTACTTTTAAGTACAAACCACTGTCAGACCTTTCAGGTGAAGTAGGAAGAAGCATCAGGAATTACTGTAAGACATTCAAATTTAACAGATGCTGTGGAGAAGTGCAGGTAGTAAAAGGCTGGGTTTGAATAAAATATGCCACTCACCCACAGAATATGAAATATTTTAATGAATAAATAGATAATTTAAGAAAATTCAGCCTGAAGTCCCTAAGCACTATCATTGGAAACTTGCAGTGAATGAAGGCCAAAAGTTTTCTGAACATTAACATAGAAGTTTTATGGAAGTTTGTGTTCTAAATGTTGGTGATAATATTTGGCACATAAACCCCGTGAGTTCAGAATACCAGAGGGACATTAAATTATTTATGGTTGAAAAAGCACAAAATACCAGACCAAATTACTTTTCAACAGAGAACAGGCCATGCCAGATGTTTCACGACAGTGTATATTTTCAGTCCTTAATTAAAAGAAGAAACAAGAACAACAAGTCTCAAGTCACAATCACTACAAAGCTTTGGAAGAAAAAAAGCTAAATCAAGTCTCTTACGATTCTCTAAGGACTTAATTTAAGTGCCCAATAAAATGGGCAGTTAACCAGATAAGCACAGATCTCTTCACTACTTTAATTAAATATGACTCATCTAAGTCACGATTGTCTGAGAAACTTCAGGTGCTGTTTTCAAAGGGGGAAAACCCAGGCTGTGCTACAGGAGCAGAGTTGAAAATTCACACTTCGGAGGTAAAATGTGTAGATAAATACATGACAAGGAACAGACACAGAATTTGCAAGGTGTGCCACGTGGTGCACATTTGCTTTTTCCTACCAAGGGAAAGGTAATAGGAAGCAGCAGCATTTCAAGGGAACTGTAAGTTATAACGTGTGCAAATATACACTGAACAACAATCTCCCTCAGGAAAGAACAATAGCAAATTGGGACTTTTTGGAAAACTTTAGGGTTTGCATTGAGAACTAGAATTAAAGTTTCAGAAATTTGCTACCAAAAGAGAATCCCAAAGGATGCATTTCAGGCAGAGCAACAGGACACAGGCTGGGATACCTCCTGCAGTCCCAGAGTTGTGACCATGACCTGAAGACTTCCCAGGCTGCTCCCAACACTGAGCTCAGGGGTCCCAGCTCCCACATGGGCTTCTCTGGCTGGATGCAACCAGGAGAACCTTTGGACCACAACAGCAGCTTCCCACAGGGAGCTGTAAATCCAAAGAAAAGGGAATGGCCAAGCTTGAAACTTTGCATCCCCTGGTAGTTTGTCTGTGCATCCACTGCCCAGCTGAGGATGAAGGCAGACACCAAGGTCTGCCTTGAACCAGCGTGGGTGAAGTAAGAACAGTGTTAACTTGTCTGTCCTTTTAAGTCCAATCCCAAATCCTGCCAAGGATTCAAAACACTGTCAGTTAAGTGTTTTTTCATGACACAGGACTTGCAGTTCCAGGGCTGGAACAGAAACAATTTCAAGAAGAAAGAAACGCTTTCACTGGCCTGTTGGAAAAGCACTGCAAAAAGGGGTGGAAACTCTCCTGTTTGAAGACACTTTGCTCAATTCACTGCTCAAGGAACCTGGAGAAGTTTTCAAATTCTTGTGACTTTTTTCAAATGGAAATTCTGAGATCTTAACCAAGAAACTCCCTTTACCTCCCTTGGCAATTTTTTCTTGTTCTGTTGCAAAACAGACGAGTCTTTTTCATCCAAAATTGAAAAGCAAACAAAACTACCGAATGAAATAAACACAGAGGTGAAGATTCTTCACCCTGGGCAACAAAAACCCCAAGAAAACCCAAAATAACCCCAAGCAATATAATCACTGAACCTTTTATGAAGGGATTTCACAAAGTGCCCTACCTGCTGGATTTCTGAGCAGTGCTCTACTGTGTTGTGTGATTATCTGGCATAAGATGTGAAAAACTACTACAAAGCAGCTGAACAACGTGAGGTGACCCAACCATAATCCTGCCTCTGCCTTGGCCATAACTCTTGTGTCCACTTGATCTGCACAGGATGAAATCACCTCTCTGGGCAAACACCCCCACGACTGTCCTCAGGGAGTGCCCTGATGGCACCTGGGACTGCAAAAAAAACACCAGGAGCTTAAAACCTGGGTGGGAGAGACCCAGCTCTTCACTTCAGCACTCCCTCTACTGCCACTACCAGTTCTCAGTTACCCAAACCAGTAATAACTGCCCAAACAACTCCAGCTGGGCTGGACTTGGCCACATCCTTAGTCAGCTGCTTTGTCTTGTCCTGCTGGCAAATCACCTGCCCAAAGGAATTCCTGCCTCATTACACATTAGTTACAGTTTTTCCCCAGTGCTATAGAGGAGATACTTTGCATTAGTATCTGCAAAGTATTTGGGAATTTTGGGCAGAAGATGCAGAATAATTTATTGCAAGTTATATTCTAATGTCTGCAGGTGTGTCTATAGCAAAAG
The DNA here is from genome assembly GCF_009829145.1 of Chiroxiphia lanceolata. NCBI lineage: Eukaryota > Metazoa > Chordata > Aves > Passeriformes > Pipridae > Chiroxiphia > Chiroxiphia lanceolata. The sequence goes on along the minus strand of NC_045653.1, from coordinate 5,293,753 downwards.
GAAAGGAGGGGACACTGGATTTACCTGCCCTAAAACTTGTGTCACCACAATGATGAAAATCCAGTAACTTTAGTTTTACCAAAGTGGGAATTTAGATGTGAATTCAAGGTTTTAATTCCTTTGTCTGAAGCAGTACCTGTCACCAACCTGAGTGAAGGACACTCCTAAAATGCTCTGTCCCAGAACAGGAGCTTGCAACATCAAAGAAGCAACTGCAGTAAATAACATGCAATCTAAACATCTCATAACTGTCAGTTTGTCTGAGATCACTTGTTTTCAACCACGTATCTGTGTTTATTACAACTCCCTTTCCCTTCCAGGATTTTTATTATTAAGATAAGGGAGGCAGCACCACTAAATAGCATTTGTGCAGCTCCCACTTACCCCAGCGGTCATTTTACCTCTGACTAAGCCACAGAAACTGTTCTTGCCGCAGAGTAAATCTGCCCAAAATGGTCACTGAGCATTCTGGGCTTCAGGAGATGATCCATTTCACTCCAGTGACATTAAACTACATTTGAACTTTCGAAAACCTAATTTTCGTGTAGATCGATATGGTCAATAGAGGTGTTAAGGGAAAAACAATTACATTTGCTGTACCTGTGCACTGCATGATAGCCCACACACAGGTGCTGGTTGCTGGCCAAAAAAACTCTGCTCTTCTCATGAATCAAGAGGAAACATTGGTGATAACACTTCCCAGAGGAGAAAAAAAAACAAAACACCACTGACAGTGGACTCAACCCTTACAGGTGTAAAAACCTGCAATTATTTCCTCCAGTGACTTAAATCACTCTCCTCTCACCTTTAGATCCAGAAAGATTCAAATACTTCCCCCTCCCCACCTCTGTCTGTATTTGGCAATTAATTTTCTGGGATATTAAACCAACAGTTATTATTGGTGCCACAGCTTATCTATGTCAGTGATCTGTGATCAACTCAAGTTCTCTTCAACATGTAAATATTTCTCTGTAAACCTGGCAACACTGGATTTATGGAGAAAACTGTCAGTTTCTCAGGGAAGAAACTATATCTGCTGAAACATTTGTGCAGTGTGTAGTAAAACATAACCTTGATCCAAATATAAAAAGTGTTTAGGTAGGAGATGAAAGGGGTGGTTTCTTGAATTAGAAATAATATCCTAGCCAGGAGTTATTCATGAAAGGGGAATCTTAATATTTACTTAGGCTTTCAGCAGCAGTGATTTGCACTAGAATTTATTAACTTTTCAAATATTGCACAAATATGTACCTGGATACTGAAATGTTACCCACTAGAAGTTTACCAGAAATACAGTCTGTCAAAACAGCACCTATTTTAAGCCTAGAACTGGGCTTGATTCTGCTTCACCTGAAGTCAAGGATAAAAATATTCATTTCCATATTAAAAAGCAGTGTTTCCTTATAGACAAGAGGTCCAGAAAAGAGTTACCACAGACCCTGAACAAGGTCACTTCACGCTATGTACAACAGTTCATGTATTTTAGATGTTTGTTCTACATCGTTTGGAAAGTCCTGACAAGGCATAAAACTCCACAAACAATCCATGGCGTGGCACAACAAAAGTTTACTACAAGCCATATCCCTGCTCATTTTTCATGTAAGATCATTTCTATTTTAATAAATTTAGTTCTGAAAACCTGAATCCAGCTGAAGTTTCCTTGGGGGGGGGGGGGAAAAATCAGATATTTTTTACACAACACAAGTTGCCCATTTTTACAAGATATCAGGCTGACAAACCTGCCTGGAAAATTTGCAGTTGAACAGTGAAAGGGCAAAACACATCCAGTACCAGGGATCTGAAAGTCTTTCAAATGGAAACAGGGATGTGGCCCTGGAAAAGAACAGGTGTTGCAGCTACAAACACACAGTTGTGTCTCTGGGGCACAGGGCTCATCAATAATGGATACTCCGGCATTCAACTGGATCCCTTCCCCATTTAAGTTTGATACAACTTGTTCATCTTCAGTAGATATTTTTTCCCCTTGAGGGGCCTCAACACTTTGTTGTCACCGTTCCTGAAACGTCTTTGCTGGCGCTTGGCCCAGACAAGTTGTCACTGAACACACGCCCTGATTATTCCTGCACAGCACAGAGGGTTTGACAATTCTGATAACAAACAAGTGCTGGATGCACAAGGATCAGTGACTGCCCCCCACGTTCTATCTAAATGCTTAAAATGATACCCTGAATATTTACAGGCCTCCAAACTGAACTTGGCACAATAAGAACTTCAAGGAAAAAAAATCCTCCCTCCTCTTTTGCAGAGGCTGTGACACCTGATCTTCACTCTAAATACTCCAGTGTGCAAAGACCCCCAGGTGTTCATCTGGAAAGGGTCAGTGATGGTGCATTTGAGTTAGTCTGGGTTGCTAGAAACCTACTAATGCCTGGGTTAAATTTATGTTGTACCTCTGGGCTTGTTTCAAAGCTGTTGTTTAGGCTATGCAGCTGATTTCTCTCTATTTTGCCCATGCTCTAAGTTACACAGAGCCTCCCTCTCTGATGGCATTTTGCTCAGTCACACTGAGGTGTAACATCCAAAATTGACAGATGACATTACTAGTTTCCAGATACCCCAATTTCTCCTCATTAGACTCATCTGTACCAGAGCAACCTGCCAACCTAAAAACCATATGGTTTCGCTTCACACACTTGGAGACCCTACTGCTTCCCTGCACAGGAACACTCCAAACAACATATGGGTATGGAATGGATACACTTCCTAGAGGGCCATAACACCAACTTAGCTTGCACCAATAAGTAAACTCCATCCAGCTTCATCAGACATATCCTAGAATATTTTCCCACTTTCACCCTGCTGAGAATTTCCAGAGGTCCCACGATACCCTTTGCAAAGCCACAATCTACGTGACACCATGATTAAAGTGTTGCAACCAGCCATTTGCAATGGCACTGACCAAACTCAGGGCCAATTCCAGACCATGAACTCAAATACAGAAACATTCAATTCTTTCGGTTCAGTTGGAAGCTCCTTACGTAAAACAAAAAAAAAGTTAATTTGCTGTGCCTTTATATTCACCTTGAAAATCAATGGCCAGCACACTGAGCCTCCAGCCAAATCCTACCTGGCCTTCATTATTCTTTCTGTGAATTAAGTTTACAGCTGGAGCCACACAGTGGCACATTCAAGGAGTCAATGCCCAACAGTGGCACTGCAGAAAGTTTTAGCACCTTGGCTGGAGAGCCCAAAGAAACTGTTCTCTGGCACAGAGGAGGAACTGGCAACACAATGTTTGCTGCATGTTTATAACATAACTTAAAGATTTCCTGTCAAGGTTAAGCTTGTACAAATGGCAGGAAGGACTTGAGGACCCTGAAGTGGTGGGAGACTTTGACACAGTGACAGAACCTTAAGCAAATGGATTAGAATGAAAACACAAATGCTGCTGTGACAAGCTTGTGCCCTGAAACAGAGATTATTCTGTGCTTGCAAATATACTTGGGGTTGAAGACAAACTTTTACTCGTGTTATTGGTTTTGAGGTTTGTGTTTCAGCTCGAATTCTCTGTGGGAACAGTTTGATCTCTTCAGTGCTACTACATTCCCGGAATCAAGTCAAATCCAATAATGTGGTGCAGCTCGAAAATAGCATATTTGTTTCTAACTCATTTCTGAACGATTTTCATTATTGCTGTTGAAGATGTAAGGATCAGACAGTCCTTGTACTGAACACTTTGGGGGTTTTCTATAAAGGTTAGGAAATTCTGTAAGGGAAGAGCAGTAACTTTACGCTGCTAATCTGACCACAGATAAGACTGCATCAGCACCTAATAAACATGCAATAACATCAGCTTCTGTGGGAGGATGGAAGTAAGAAATGAGGCTCACAAAGTCAGCCCTGGTGTTATCTAACCCACAGGCAGCATCAGAGGGACTGGAGGAGTTAATGTGTAGTTCCAGTAACTGCCAAGCAAGGTTCTATAATCAAGGGAGCCATTTAACTTGTCAAAAGTGAGGAACATTCCTCACCAAAGTGCTGCCTTTCATTTATGCCCAGAGAAATCCTTCTAATAGCAATGTTTAAAGGACTTTTCTTCAGAGCCCCTTTGTACCACGCTTCTGTTCTTTTCATCCTCTTGCAAAGCCCCCACTGAGAGACCAAAGCTGTAATTTCTTCTGCTGGTAAGTGCCCCATAGGTTTAGCTGACCTTTAGAAGAGACATTCTTTTCCCTCACCATTTCCTCTGAAGCACCTTTTCCAGAGCACACCCTGTGGGTCCAGGACTTCTGGTGCCACGGGAGAGTGACAGGCAGACACATTCCACAGCACCAAGGACCTCCAGGATCTCCTAAATACTCCTTGCTCAGTGGGGTGGGGGCAAGAACACAAGAAAAACATTCCTAGAGATGCAGAACAAAGAGCACACCAAGCCTCTGACATGGAATTCTGTCACCTTCCCTGGCCAGAGCTGCACTTCCCAGCAGGACCTGGAGCCCAGGCTGCTGAAGCCTATTATTAGCCCTGTGTGGAGCCATGGGCAAGTCACAGGGACCACCATTGCAAGTGTCCCCTCACACATCAGCCTGACCTGTGTCTTCACTCAAGGTAGCCCAGGATTTCTTTGGATTTAAAGAGAGGTGATTCACAGGCCAGTCAAGCTCTTGCTTAGACCAAAGCATTTCTGTTACCACAAAATAAAGCAACGAAGAAGGGCTTTTACAGTATCATGGGCTCCCCACACACAGACTCAAAAGCAGAGCCCACTGGCCAGGAGGGAACAAAGTTCACTCAGGACAAGAACCACAAGCCAGCTCAGGAATCCAAGGGACTTGCCATGGCAGAGACCTGGTTAGATGAGCAAAGCTTAGCTGATCCCAGCAGCTGACCTGCACAGACTGCATGGGAACCTGGAAACTCTCCCTCATTCCCATGGATGTGATCCTGCCTGGGACACCTTTATCACCCTGCACGTGTAACTCAGCCACACATATCCCCTGGGTTTTCTAGACACAGGAACCCCACCTTGCGTGGAGAATTTTATTTGATTCTCTGCAAATCAGGCAGATCAGCACCTTTCTCTCCTGTATTTACCTCCCAAAACCCACATGGCAATGTCTCTCAGTTTACCAGATTGAGAAATTGCAGTTTCCTTTTCACTAATATATTTGAAGACCGCTATTTAATTAAATTACATTGAAGTCTGCAGGATCCCTAAATTAAAAAGCTGTCCTAGAATTGCAGAGTAGAATAATGATTTAAACTATTCCAAACAATGAAAAGCACCAATTGCTCAGCCTGCCAGGCCCCAGAGGAGTCAGCAGAGCCTGGCAAGGTGAAGTGACAAGAAATCCTACATTCCAATTGCACAGAACAAGGAAAGAAGGTGGTGTCAGGAGCCAGATCAGAGACAAGCTCCACATTCCTCTATTTATTCCTTGATTTGTTAAATGTTGTCCAGTTAAATGTTTTAAAAGCAGCACTGTGGACAACCTGAACATTTCTGCAGCTCCACTCTGAGCACTGTTTTTAATCACTTCCTCAAACAGGGGAAAACAAGCCACTTTTGTTACCTGACATTCAAAGCCAACAGGCAACATGACTAAGATGAAGCACCTTTGGGGTGACATGGGAGAGATGTGCTGAAGTAATGGCTGGGTTGGGGTTTTTAGAGCCCTGTTGAGCCACTGCCCCAGAACACACAGAAATGGGCACTGAGAGAGTTGTGGCCCCTGTGCTTTGGGACACAGGACACACAGGCTGGACTGCAGCAGCAGGGATGGAATGAGCTTTCCAAAGATGCTTTGCAAACAACAGAGGCACTTATGTAAAGATTCTATAAAAAAATAAATTATGTGGTAGAGGGAGACAGAGAGCCCAGCACCTATTAATCATCAGGGGCATGATTTCAACAGCTCCATGTGCACCAGACCTTACCCTGGCACTGGTGTTTAGAGCAGCTCCAAGTCTTTGCACAATTAACTTCCCTATAAAGAAACTGCAGAAAGCATTAATGACTGTAATGTCTCCTTAACTAGCAGTAAATACAGGTGAATCAGTCAGACCAACCAACTCAGAACTTCTAGTGCTCACAACACACTAATATGTTGCTAATTAAGAACCATCAGCCTTGCTTTTAATTAATATATTGGCTTGCTTGAGATTTAATTCAAATTTTACCAGCTCTCATTTTTCCAATTCAGAACATGTATCAGGCAAGACTATACAAAAGGAAAAACACAGCTATTCCATTCACGTTTGTGGAGATAAATTCAGCATTTTAGCTCCCAGCTCATTCTGCCTTCGAGATTGAATGTGAGAGAAAAACAAAGACAGTGTTTGTGGCTGTATGCACACGTTCACACAGAGTTACATCTCTTAAGTAGGAAAGGAGTTGTTTCTGGGAAGTCTCATTTGCTTGCAGACACTGGCCCAAACTCAGCTCCAAGCTGTGAGGTCCTGGGTCAGACCTCATTTGTGCTCAGTGCTAATCACCCTGGGGCTGCAGATTTAAAAGGAAATGAAACTCCCCTCACAGGTATCACGTTTGTAAGTGTTCTCCCAACCGTCAGCACCAGGCATTCCACAGCCATTCCTCCTGCACACAGGCCAAATCCCTGTGCCTTCATCCCCATCTGGGAGATGAGAAGAAGACACTGAAAATAACGCTGAAAAAAAAAAAATCACATCAGGACCTACTCTGCAGCTTCTCCTCACTTTGAATAGCAGCCAGTCTGCACCTATTCAGAGATTAAATTAACAAAGGAGCCAGAAAAACAGTCCTAATTAAAATCACAAATTCCCTGAAGTTGGCAAAGACCTTCCAGATCACCGAGTCCAAGCTGTGCCTGATCCCCACCTTGTCACCCAGCCCAGAGCACTGAGTACAACACATCCAGTGGTTCCTTGGACACCTCCAGGGATGGGGATTCCACCACCTCTCCAGGATAGACATTTTCTTACCTCCTTGTACACTGAGCAAACAGTGGAAGGACAATAATTATTCTGGAGTATTTACAGCCTGAGAGAGTCAGGTAAAGGCTGCACAGGTGACTCCATGGGCACCAGACCCAGAAGAACTCAACATTCCCAGGTGATTTGGTGCCTCTGGCTTCAGAGATCCACCAACATCACAGAGCTTTGCCTTCAGGAGTCTGTGAACAAGTTCTCAGGGGAGAAGATTCCTTCAGTCTTCTCTCTCATGAAGTGTAAAAGCTACAGACTAAATCAATGAATCACTGGTTTAGATAGCTATGTCCAAAGGCAAAACGAGAACTACTTTTGCTACATCACTGCATTTTTAAAAAATACAAAGAGCACTCAGTGGATCCTCCCATCTGCTCTATTCCCTGCTTGGATCCCCTCAAACCTCAAAGAGCTTCTGAACAACTTGTGTGTTTAACAGCAAATACCCTGAAGAGCCGTTGAATTGAGATTCAGAAAGTGTCAAATATAACCTCATGAGAATTTACCTAGAGGCAGAAGAGGGAGATGAGAAACAAAACTATTTCCATTTTTCCTTGCTAGAAACAGAAAAGTATCCAAGTGTTTTGCATATATTAAAACTGAACAGAAAGATGCCTTTAAAATGCACAGCAACTTCAGTTTCACAGAGTTACTTAAGTCATATTTTCAGTCCCACTTTAATTCCTTCTCTACAATATTGGTTTTCTGTAAGACTGAATATTGTCAGGAACAAGAGATTTCCAGGGAGTGTAATAGAGTTGCATCTGAGAACTGATAAAAGTAGAAAATCAGTCCTTCCTATGGACAAAATGGAAGCATATAATCATTAATTACTCTAATTAGCCCATGACCTCACACTGCTATAAGAGTGCTGCCAGCTCACAGTAAGTGAATCACTTTCAGTGGGGGAAAAAGTAAGATAGAACTTTCGTCTGCCTTTCCCAAGGTGGAGCTCAGAATGATCCACGTGAGATAAGCAGGTCTTTACCATTTACAGCAATTTCCTCTAGGAAAAAAAAAGGGATTCCTGTCTTAAAACTGTGTTAAAGTGTCTTGAAAACAACACAAAGAGTTCATTTCCCCAACAATATGGTAAAAAGAGGGTTAATTGCCATTGTGTGGCTGTCAAAGGGCTGTCAGTCACTGAGTATGATGTGTATCCACACAGGTGATATAAGGTATTAGTACCCCTTCTCAAAAGAATTCTCTCCGTGGCACATCCCCAGGGAAAGAGAAGTTCTCCCCAAAGAGAAAAGGTTCTCCAGAATCTGACCCACTTTATCTTCTGAAACGAAAACAGTAAGAGTTCTTCAGCCATCAGGTTTTTTTCCAGGGGAATTATCCAGTGATGGAAACACCCTAGGGCTGCAGTCCCTCCCAGTGTATTCCTTGAAGGGCTAAAATCCAAATACGAGGATGACTGGGAGGGAAAATTAAGGAGAAGGATAGAAATAGAGACATTAAGAAGGACAAAGGTTCTGTTGGCAGGCAGGCTCCTGATGAAAAGGGGATTATGATGATTAAAGAAATTGTAAGAAAACAACTTTAAACAAGGAGAAAAAAAAACTCTCCATGTTACAAGAAACAAATCCAAACACAACTGTCCTGACAGGGAATGCTCCATCTCCACTGGGCCCCTTACATGGCAAATCCCTCCCACATCCCAGCTCTTTGTTTGGATTTCATGTGCACAAGTGCTCTGTATGTCTTTGTGGTTCGCTCGTGTTTCCCTTTTGTCTCAGGGAGTTTCACATTCATTTTAAGGTCTTTTTGGGGGAAGAAGCACAGCCTGGCTTATGTCTCCATGGCTTTACCAAGCAGGCAGTAAGTCCTGTACACTGGCACCAACAACTCATCTTCCCTGCTCTGGGGATCAGGTTTGTCAGGACATGGAGCAGCAGGTACGGGTGGACACGTCCTGCAAAACAACGGGGCCAGAAAACAGTGTTCAGGGGAATAAAGCATGTTTTCTGTTATGAACTTCTATAATGTCGTGGTAAATAAGGATAACAAATCACCCCAATTTACAGAGAGCCAAAATTTCTCCCCTAATGGACAGGCTCTCCCTGCCCTCTCTAAGCTGTGGGAAGTACCTGCTCCACCCTTTCATCCATCTGTGAAGAATCATAGAAACATGGACGGGACAACCTCAAATTGTGCTGATAAATCAAATTGCTGCTGATTTACACTACTTTAAACAGAAATACATCACTTCACCCACTTTGTCATGGGCCCCTTCTCTTGAAGAAGCCACCTCCAGTGCAATTCCAGTGCTAGGACAATATTTGGCACAGAATGATTAGGTAACAGTACAAATGCATTACTCCCAGGTCTCCATGTGCTGATCAGCTATTTAACTAGGCAGCTATTTTTAGCTCTGCCAAGCAATCAGGATGCTGTTCACAAAACATATTACCTTAAAAAAAAAATTGCTTTCCTCAGATGACATTGTCAGGCCCTTTTCTTTTCACCTTTAATGTGAAACTTCAAATAAAAAAGGGTAGTCTATTGAAAAAGTAAAGGTTGTTCTTAATGGTGGAGAAAAATGAATGTGTAATAGCCTAAATTTTTCTTTAATTATATCAAGTGATAATCACTCTGGGAAAGGATGTTGAGACACAATGGACACAAGATAACAGGGAGGAGGGAAGCTGGTCAAGAGTAAAGAGAGGAGAGGCATTGTCTGTCACCAGGCATTTTGAGGAGGCCTTGGAAGAAGCCATTTCCATGGCTACAACCTCAAACCACAGAAGGTTCAGCTGGTTTAAGGATCTTCAGGGTCTTCACCCTATTCAAGAAGCCTCCTGCCTTCAGAGCCAATTGACTGCCCAGAGTCTCAGAGCAGCTCTCACACTCAAAGCCCAGCTTTAACAACACAAATACCAAACCATCTACATGTTTTTTCTGCCAGACTCTTACCCTGTTAATACCTTTCCCTTCTCTCCTCCCCTCTTGATCCCTCAGGTCCCAGACACAAATACACTTTCACTCTCTCCCAATCTCTAAAAGCCCTTCTCCAAAATACACATTTTTCTTGAGCTGTCCACTCTCCCTAATCCCCACAAGTCCTGACACTTTTATCTTCTCAGGCTTAGGATGAATGAGACCATCTGAGGTTTCAAGAGATTTGCAGCCAAGTCTTATTCCTGCTCTTGTCTTTGGGATGTTCATGTAGATCCAGAAAAATGGCATTTACAGCACAGTTAGTCTGGGTGTTACAGAGCATCACTGAGATAAGCCCTGGGTCTGCAACACAGAGTGACAGACTCATTTATGGAGCAGGATAGAATAAAACCCAAACAACTGAATACCAAGTGCTCAGTGTCTCTCAGGACATCAGCTGAAGAATTGAGCAATAACCAATGTTACATTTGTGTTACCAAAAACCAGAATGGGCACAATTAACCTTGCAAAGTGACAAGAGAATTCCGTGCTCTATCACAAATCACCTTCACTCTCAGCACAGTTTTTGGCTGTCACACAGTCCCATTTGCAGAAGGGATTCATCTTTATCTGAAACTGTAATTGAATGCCAGCAGTTACCTTGGTGACATTTAAAAATCTATCCCTGTGCTTTGCTGTCAACACTTTATAATACAATAAAGTGCCTCATGGAACAAGTCAGAACGCAGCTTAGGGAATAGTTCCTATGACAACTACATGGATCAAGGAGGTGGCAAAGATCCCCAAATGTCAAATGGACAGTATCACACAGGTAAGGAAAGGCCAGGCTGAAGTCAGTGCTGCTCCTAAAGCTGTGCTGAACTGCAGCTCAGAGACCAGCTCCAGACATTTCTGTAATTAAACAAAGTCTCTAGTTCTCCAGGTCCTCTCATTTTCACTGAAATTGCCAAGAACCCTGGAATTTATTATGCAATCAATCCAATTGATTCCAGCAGACCTCTGCTGGGACTAATCATTAGGAGTGAGGGAGAAAGAGCCCCACTTCCTGTCAACATTGTTTGTTGTATCTCAGATATTAAATAAGAGTAGGGAATTTAATTACCAGTCAAAACAGAGGATTCCCATTCTGTCTGTGACAGCTCCTCTGTTTGCTTTCAGATCCTGGAAGAGGGAGCTCTGGGATCACATTCACCCTTAGCATTTCCAGATTTACTGTCCAAGAGACACCCAAAGAGAGATTTGTTTCGTTTTCATTGGCCACAACCACATGCTCTGGGTCTCACAACAATTAGGGAGAAGAGCCTGGCTGAAGCAGAGTTGCTGAGGAAAGCCCCCACTCCATCCTTTCCTCAGGAATGCCTATTTCCATCTCTTCTTTCTGTGCTCTTGCCTTTTCCATTCTCTTCCCTTAAGTTTGTTTGACCTTTCCAGCCTCTTCCAGGCTTTTCTGCTTCCTCCCAGTTGCCTCAAGCAGCAAAGTCTCCTCCCCAGCACACAGACCTCGGGCACTTCCATCATCGACCATCTGGGGCTGTGGCACAGAAGCATCTGGACCACTGGTCCCTAAAGCAGGGAATTAATTCTCTTTTGTTGTAGAACTAAATCTGAGCACCAGTTTGCTTGGAAAATGCTGCACAAACCAGTTGTCTGCAGCCTCCCTCCAACCCTTGCATCACGTGAAAGCTGTACATGGCTCCTGGAGATGTCCCATACCTACACTCCAAAGTCCTCAGTCCAATACCCAGGAGACAAAAAACAGTTTGGCCTGTTCTGAAGATGAGACAGTAGAAGCCATCCAGTAGAAGAATGCATTAGAAACCCAGGTTATTTATTTTGTTAAAGAGCGTTTTCTACTCACACAAGGGTGATGGACCTCTCCTAAGCACATTCAAGATATGAAAAGGGAAAGGGTATGTGCCTCAATCAGAAAATGCAAAAAAAATTGTGGCTTTTTGACACTCTCTAAACACGTGAGAAATGTTGCCACATTTTCACTGGAATTTCAACACGAGAACAAAAACACAAGTGAAATTGATAATAAAAACATGGTTGGGAAAGACAAACAAGGTAAATGAAGAGATTACAATCTTGCCCTTCAGTAAAGTCCTTCTCACCTTAAATCTACTCTGAGTAAAGAAAATCTTGCCACAGGAGACCACTAAAGAGAAGTTGTTTGCATACAGAATAGGCTCGCAGAAAATTAAACTGCTGTGGAAAACTGGAGCTTATTATGCAAGAAATGTGATAAGCTAAAACATACCAAAAAATCCTCCTCGAGATCTGAGCAACATGAGCTAAAAATACCTCTATTGCATGTCATTTACAAATTCAAAGGGTTGTTTAGGCTGTGTTTAGATTGTGATCAAACAACACTCAATACATTTTTTTTCTTCCACTTATGATTAAAGATAGTGCTGGATTTTAGGTGTTCTGATTGCTTTCCTCATTTCAGTTTTATTTCTATTTTTAATTTGCACTTGATCTTCCTGCACCTTTCCTGAGAGCAAACAGCAGCACTGGGAGGGAACCAAGGGAATGTCTGGATACTGTGGAATTGGCCACTTTTCTTAGTAAAGGGACAGGAGCGATGGCACAGGAGCAGCCTGGGAACTGCATCCTGATTTCCACAACCAAGGGCTGAAGATGTTGTGTTCCCAGCCTTTATCTTTGCTCCTTTCGTTCCTCACAAATGTGCTTTGCAGGTGCAAGGCTCAAGTCACCATCTGCACACACCTTCCTGTAGTCCCAAGGGTGTTAAATGTCACAGATACCTCTTGTGCCAAGAAGGTTTACACATCCAAAAGTTCCTAAGACTCCCAGACCCTCAACATTCCACTGGTGTTGCACCACACATGACACCCATCATTCCCTGGAAGTGGCCCAGCCCTGGGGCAGGTGACAGCCAGCACAGGGCAGGTGTCCTGGAGCTGCACATCAGAAATGCTGTGCAGGTGCCTGGGCAGGGGAATTAAGAGTCTCAGCACAACTTTTCAAACTTTTCATTCTTTCCAGCTGCAAAGAAGAGAGCTCAGTGCCGTGATGAAAAATTCTTGAACATAAATTACCATCATTTTTCTGTTACATAACATGATTTATCCAAAGCATGCACTGGGCTCATTCCAGTTTCCACTGAAGTCAATAGAATTATAAGTGTTCGGCACCTCTGAAAAATCAGGACATGCTTATTCATGGGTATAATTTATGGTACCCAAATTAGAACAGTCTGTCCTTAAGTTACCAGTGCAGAATAGGATGGTTTCTCACTCCTTCCCCTTCTTTAAGGACATTAATGGAGCAACACTAGAATTTACACCCAGATCTTCAGTGCCAACCTAGAACAGGTCAAACTTAAACCACAACATAAACCATCTGAATTAATGATCCTGGAAATAGGTTCTGCCCATCCATGAAATCAAATTAGCTCCAACCAATAGTTTTGCCTATGTGAACCCTTCCTTCCAGGAGGTTTCAGAAAGGAGTAACTGCCAGAGATGTTTCAACACAAGTGTGTCCCAAGTTATGCACGAAGAGTGGCCATCATCTAGCAAGGACATCAGGAAAGCCAAACCAGAAAGCAGCAGAGTAGAAAGTCTTCTGTACTGACAGCTCTGTTCATCCTTGTGGACATTTTCCCAAGAAAGCACTGTTTACCAATCCCTCTTTGCATGTCTTTTGGACAGAACCTTTTTTCCTCCTGGATGTGTTCACAGCTTTGTTTGATCAGGCATGGCAGTAAAAATCCAGCCCTGGATTTTTTGCTCCTTCAGAGCACAGCAAACATGGAAATCTGCAAAACACAGCTCAGCCTTGCTCAAGGTCCCCAGGATCTCTCCCGAGGCACTGAACTGAGGTGACTGTTCATCTCAAGCTTCCCCATGAGGTGACAAATCAAGGGGGTTGTAAAGAACCCACCTCTGGGTTATTTCAGGATGCTGAGGAGTTTGGGACTGCTACGCAACCCAGATATCCTTAACCTGCACCCTGCAGGTGGGCACCAGGTCAGCCCTGCCAGACAAACTCTCATTCCCTCAGCGTGGGGAGGGAGAGGTGAAACTCCTTGGCTGGGAATACACCAGAGCCGGTGGGAAGATGATATTTTCCTTACCCTAAATTCACAGCTCTTGTTTTCCTCCTGTCCCTGGGCCCCACACAGGATGGGCAGATGGGTCCCGCCAATCACTCCGTGCCACGGTTGCACCACACAAATGTGCTCGAAGGAAAACTCCTGCAGCACCAAGAGCAGGGCTATTATGGGAGTCCAGAAACAACAGCTTGTGTGTTCACATTTCTATTCCAAGTTTCAGATTTCTTCAGAAAATGGGAGGCCAATCTAATCCCTTTGACTTTGAATCCCTCGGGCTGCCCAATGTGCCTGTCAGGCTGAAGAAGGGACACAAACCTTGTCCCCCTCAGCACTACTCCAGGCCAGACTCATGCCACATCCATCCCACATCCCCAGGCTCTGAAAATTCAAAAGGACTTTGCAAGAGATCTATTTGCAGGTGATCAGACAGCATGAAATTCAGTGATTAAACAGAGCTGGCACATACTTTATCAGAAGAGATAAAAACCCAAAAGCAGCACTGAGTCTTGCAATTGCAGCGTTTAAGTTAAAAATATCAGGTTGGGGGAATTACATAAACTCAATTTTTTATTTTTAAAAGTTCCTAAACCTAAAAATCCAAAATGACCTAAACCACACAGCACATCTAAGTCACCTGAAAAGGACCCTCCTGAAACCCCTCAGGTGTCATTTCTTTCTTTCATTCAAGCATGCCAGATAATCTGAGACTTTGTGTGCAAAGACACTCAGCAGCATGTGGTGAGAAGGTACCAACCTTCAGAAGGAACATTCGTTTAAGAAACAGCATTTCTGGAACAATATCTCCCAATTCCTTTATTCTTTCCTCCCTGTCTTCCAGCCCTGGTCCCCCTGCCCACCGGGGCCACCTTTGCACCCTGCCTTCCCCAGCTCCATGAGGGAACAAACAGGTCCCTGCACCAAAGGTCCATTTAATGGATACATTTTTCTCTGGAAATGCTGTTCGGCCAAGAATTGGAATTTACAAAGTCCCTCCAATCTCAAGGCAAATAACCTTCAACAGCAGGATTCAGCCCAAGGCTTGGAGAGCACAGTGACCCCATGTTCCTGGGGTCACACACGTCCCCTGCTCCATCACTCAGTGTGGGCCACTTCCAGAGTACTCAGCACATCCAGGCTGTTAACAAGGGACACTCCTGTCTCTGGGGAGGCAATAGAACATGCAGAAAGCCTCCTTTTTCACCTCATTTTGCATTTGTACACCACATCCAGCCCACATCCCTTCACTCTTGTGACATCTGAATCCTTGCACATTCTGTAGAACAGTCCATGTTAACTGGTTTATTCACCACTATTCCAGGAACAACTCCCCCCTCCAGCCAAGCAACATATGGCCTTTAATCATCTGCCCAGAGGGAAGGCTCCAGGCTAGAGATTGAGTGACAAAACTGGAAAAAAATAGTCAAGAAATTTCTGCACCAAAAGTTGTTTCCTGCAAGATTTCAGCATGAACTGAAAAATACCACTGGCAAAATTAAAAAGCTTTTTCATCTTTCAGCGAATTCACAGAGAAAAGGTGATGGATTTCCTCACACCCTACTTGATGTCTGTGAAACCAGTAAGATCTGAATGCTCCTCAAAGGCCTCAGACTCCTCAAATGAGGCGTACACAGTGCTTGCAACAGCTTCCTAGAGCTGCAGCTCGATGTACTCAACCACAACGTTATGACAATATTTAACTTGTTTCATGGGAGGAGGTGTGGGAATGCTTTGTGGAGCTCAGTGATTCACCAAAGCAGTGCAGGGAGTGCAGAAACAATGGGGAACTGTTCTTTTAGGATTGCTAACCCATTACTACAGTTTTATCATGTGCTCAGCTAATGCAGCAATCAAACCCCAAAAGACAGGAAACCCTTTACATTACCCCCCCCCAGCACTAAAGAGCTCACAGCAGTCTTAGAGCAGCAGTGTTGGCCCAAGAGACACGGCAAAGCCCAGATAACAACTGGAGAATCTTCTCCAGCTCAGCAACAGCTCAAACCCTGCACCGTTTCTGAGCAAGGGAGTCTGATGTTTGCAAGAGAAGAGACCTACACGTGAAGTGGCAACGACTGATGATCCTCACCTTGGGGACATTGAAAACTCCACCACTGACCCTTGTTGGTGGCACTTCCTAACACAATAAACTGCCCTACTCTGAATGAGCTTCCACAACAACAAAGACCTTCTTTCTCCACACCCAACAGTCTGATGCCACTGCTTGACCAGCAGATCCTTTGAGAGGTTCATCCTACCTGGCAGGGAGGGGCACCCTCCAGCAGAGCAGAACATATATCTGAACTCAACCTGAAAGGTCTTTTCCAGCCTAAATGATTTGATGAAGAACCAGATTCAGGCCTTGCCTTCAGGAAGCGGTTTCTAGAGTGTGACCTTAAAAGAACCACTAAAAACTTCCCCCAGTTTTAAAGCCCTAATAGCCATTAGGGTGAGTCTGAATGGTGCAGGTTATAACTCAGCATAGTAGTTACAATTTTTTTTAAAAGGATTCTATCCACTGAAAATCAAAATTAACACATTTCCCCACAAAATTAAGGGTCTCAACCAATACTTCAGATACAACTATTTCAAGAGTCCCTCACATCCTGCATAATATAACATTTCTGTGTCTTTATTGCTGCTCAGCAGTGTGAGGGCAGGCAAAGCCAGCAGTGCTTTGAGCAGAAGACATCCAGGTTCTGTCCATTCCCAGCTCCGTCACTCTGAGTACAGTGACCTGTTTATTGATTCCAACACACATGTGGGTGGTTTAACTTGAAAAAACTAATATTAGGCATCACGTGTTACAAAGTAAACTTTTCACAGGGAAGATGTTTCTATAGTAACTAATGTTTTTCTAGCAACACATTTCACATCAGGGTTGCCATAGAAACAGGACTATAGAGATGTGTTCACCAAATAAGTTGTCAATAGCTTCTCCCCCAACCTGGTGCACTCCATGCATGTCAACCTAAGGGTGAGCACAGCACCCTGTGTCTATCCAGGGAGACTCCTAACAGGAGTTATTCTCCCAACAGGAGTGTGAAATGTTCCCTGCCCACATCAGAGCGTAATTTCCCCCATATAGTTTCATGACCACGTTTTTCAAGAGTAAGTGAAGTGCTCACTTCTGGATCAGGTTGTAAATCCACAGAACTCAGAGCTGTTGGACAGAAGGGTATCAGTGAAACATCCTCATCTGTAGGAAAACTGTAAAATCACTGTGCTGGAGACACTGAGCAGTTAAACCTCATAGAAACCTTGGTGTTCATGGTTCATGTCAAAGGGATGTCAGTTCACTCCAGGAAGAAAACTGACTCCCTCTGGTTTGAGTTTGTATTAAGGCTCAAGCATTCCCAAGGGTAACATACAGACTCCCACTCACCTCAAAGGAAACTCTGCAAAAAGATCACTGCTCTAATCTGGCATTTACATAGTAGCTGGGATTTTAATTACTATTTGTTCAGTACCTTCCCATTCATTCAACAGCAGCCAAATGTACACCTTCAGGACTATCACTGCTCCTGACCTTTGCTTTGCCTTCTTTCCCACTCTTTCATTTCTCACTTCTCTTCCCTGAAGTGGTTTTCCCTCACAGTTCCCTCCAACCCTAAACTCCCCAATCCACCAAGAAATAGATGCTAATTTTCATTTCCATCATCAGCCCTTTCAGTCTTTACCTGTTACTCCTGCTTAAATAAAAGCCAGAGAGAATCTGGTGAAACAGCTTAGAGGAATTTATAGGGAAGGAAAAGGAGCAATTTACTCAAGTGCCATTATGGAGAGGTTCCAACTCAAAACCTGCTTCAAAAAAACCCAAAAGCAAAAAAGAAGACAAAACACATGATGTTGAGACCTAGAGAGAGTGAGACTGAAATTCCCTTGCTAACTCTGTTCCAGTGGTGACTCTAATATCTTTTAGCTGGGGGAATATCCAGGCTCAAAAGGCAACTGCTCAAGCACTACAATTCTTGTTCCCACCAGTACCTCCAGTGCTGGTTTATACTCTCAGTTCCCTGTACTCAGTATGTTGAGGTGCAGAACTTGGTGCTGGCACACGACATCTGCACTTAATCCAGGGAAAAATAAGCATCAGAGTGTTACAGAGGTCCTGTGCGGGTGGACCCAGGGCTCCAGTAGAAGAGCCCTTTCTGCTCCCTTCTTTAGAGTGATCTACAAGAAAATAGTGAACTGGGGTTATGTGATAAAACCTGTTTTTTCAAGCTCATTCTCCAACCTGCAGCAGCACCGGTTGGAGTATTTTAAATTATTTAATATTTCTGTAACTATGCAATGGCACAACACTGAATGTGACACCCTCCATATTTCACACTCTGCCCCCTCCTACCTGTTATGAACAGAAGTTGCAGGGATACAGTTCTTGGTACCTCGTTCTGAGGTGTTACAACAAGACAGTCCAAATTAACTGCATTGAGGAACCATTTTCAGGAGCAGAGTGATGGTGTCCCTGTTTCCACTAAAGACTCACCAGTATAACCTAAACCAAATCTGATAAAATTTACCTGGGACAGGTCATCACTGGGGTTTTGGAGGAGTCACATACCAGGCATGATGGGCAGGAAATATCTGAGCTATAAAAAAATGCCACCAGAATTCCTAAATAGCAATATATGGGCCTGAGGATGACCTTAAAATTCCTTTGCTGACAGATTGTGAGTTACAGTAAATTTTACTGATTCATATATACAGATTTTGCTCACCCTGGCCTGTCTGCTCACAAAGCCTTAGGCTGGAATCTGCTCAAGCCAGGAGTTGTTTGCACATGCCCAGGAAATGCTAAATATAAACTGGACAATATGCAGACAAACGATTTTTATGAACTTTTTAGGTCAAGGTCCAAGTCCTCCTTTGCACCTAAACAGCACCAAGAAGACAGTGAAAATCTGCTCCAGACACAAGTCTAGGAGCACTACTACAACTTCAACAGCAAATTAAATCTGCAGTTTTGCCATTTTTTCCCTACCTCATCCTCCAGACCTTTAAAGCTCCTCACCTCTCCACCTCCACACCTGCTGGGTCACCCCAAGGCAAGCCCAGGGCTCTGAGCTCACACACACTCCCATTCAAAGGAATGACTAATGACCAGTGCTGGGGAGCCACAGGAGATGAGCCCAGTCCAGAACATTCTAAACCTATAGCACTTATGAACTGATTCATATCCTTGCTAATAAAGACAGAAATTAATTCTCACTAGAATTAATTACCTCTTACCTCATCACATTGCCCCACAGTTCTAAATATCTCTTTTTGAAACAGTGATAAAAAGAGGTCTTCAAATGCATATCTATTCCTTTTTGTTTGTTCAGGGCACAGCCTCTTGATAGAGACCATTTCCTACACGTCATTCAGTCATTTTAAAATATTTAATGAGTTAAGGAACAATCTGTAAATCAAGAATTCCAGTGGGATCATTTCACTATAACCTTTTGAGACAGCGGACAGACATTTGGTCAAAAGAGCCAAGAAGAAATGCAGTATAAGACCAAAAAGGTCCTAAGTTATCTTCACTAACAGACTCCCCAGATTCCACAGTGTCATCTAACATTTCCTACAAAATTCAGAATTCTTTCACTCAGTTATAAACTGAATCTAACCCACCAAAACAAAAATATACTGGAATTACAGCTAAGGTCTGTTTACCTTCTGCTTTTTAGCTCAGTCTCAAAAGAGGCAATACCTGGACATGCTGCCTCAGGGTAGGAATCCACTCCCCAAACACAGCTGAGAGGAGAACAGTGCAATCACAGTGAAATGCACATTTACATTTTAATCGTTTATGTAGGAGCATTTGCTTTCCCAAGGATCGTTATTCTGGCATCCAGGGCATGCTAATGAATAGCATCAATAGAGGTGAGCCACTGAGATTTGGGTGCGAGTTTCAATGTGCAAAGTATTCAAATGTGCTGGAACACATCTCCCTAGCTGAGATCTAGTGGCTGTTGAAGCTTAATCACTAAATGGACAGAGCTGAACTGCTAAACTGCAATGATACCAAGGGCTGCATATTTTAGATTTACCTCACTAATGCAGTTCTCTGTTACTGTGTTTAAAATCTGCACTGTTGAGATGCAACATGTCATTCTTAGATTCCAGCTACTCCAACATTTGGTTGTCACAGGTGAAGTCACAGGACAAGTCCTGTGTCCTCATTTCTTCCGAGCCTCTTTTTGGATCGCTTTAGTCAAGAAAGTCACAAGTGAAATTCCCAATGTTTCAAAAATCCTCATAACCTCCACCCCAAACAGGTTCCATCTGTGCCTTGTTCCTCCTTGGCAGGGTTACCATCAGCAATACAAATTGTCCTGCCGTCCACACGGTCTGGTTTGGGTTGGAAGGAAAAGACACATCCTGGAGACAAAGCCTTTGTTCTCCCAGTGGAAAAAACGAAGTGTCAAGTTCTCAATCCTTGCCCAGCAGACACATCAAACTCCCTCTGTTCACTACTCGCAGAAGATCCCCTGGTTCAGCCTCAGCCCAATCTAATTATCTGCTCAGTCACCTCCTCCCGTACATCAGGTCACACTGATAACACCAGTGTTTGAGAGTCACTCCAAGCTGATGGAGGGTTTAGCGTTTAGTTGTATGGCAGAAGTCGGCAGTGTCTGAGCTGTCGGTAATTTGCGCTGCTCATTAATTCAGGGAAACGAGATGGGGTGATTAGAGCTCTGCTCCTTAACCAGGCAACAATCAGGAGCTTACAGAAACTCCTTTAAAAACAGGGAAGATGCCCTCAGGAAAAGAGAGGAGTTCAGTGCTGGGTAGGACAATTTCCCCAAGTAAAGAGAAGCAATAATGAACAGGGGGAAAAAATAATCCATCCTCTCAAGCACAGAGAAGTCCTTCAGAAGGGGCCCCTTCCCTGCACCTCCCTGCAGCTGCTGCTTGCAAGTCGCTAGAAGCAAATCCTGAGACAAAATTAGCTTTTCCAAATGGCAAAACCAGAAGGTGGCAAACCGTGACATATTCCCAGGCTCATACACCAACAAAACATCCTGCAAGCAATTATTTCTTTTTTTTTATGAGGAAAACTTAGGGAACACAGGCTGGGAAAATAGCTACAGTCTTAATATGGACGAAAACTTCTACCCTGAAGTCCAATTGCACAAACAAATAAATTAAAGCAAGTGACGTTTCCTATTAACAATCTCCACTGGTTATTTTTGCAACTCTTGAGAAGCAAAATAGTAAAAAATACCAAACCTGTTTTGCTAAGATGGTGAATAAATTGGATACCTGTTAAGCTCTGATTGCTTCTTAAATATTTGTCTAGACAGGAATTTCTTGAAAGAAGGAAGTTTAAGGACTTTTAAGTCCTATCCTGTGAGGCCTAAATGCAAAGCCCGCCTTGTAAAATATCCTACTGCTTGTATGAAGTCTCACTAAATTAGCTTAAAGACTGAAATTGGACCAATCTCACTGTGCCACCAGACTCAGAATCCAAATATGAAGTGTTCAGTCAGAGTCGGGCCTCTCAGATTGCTCCAAACACTTCCCTCCCCCACTTTCTTTTTTTAACTCCTTTTTTTTTTAATTCCAGTAAACATTACAGCATTGTTCCAGTGCCCCAGGATGGTCCCAGTGATCAGAGGCCACTTGGATATCCAGGTCAATTCACCCTCCAAACCTGCAGGTAAGTGAGCATGTGTAAGTGCTGCACAGGTTTTGCTCGAGGAAAATGGATTATCCCAAGCTCTGCTGCTGCCTTTTCGAATGGTAATTTTGCCCCTGTAGGCACAATACCTTTGGAAATGCCTGTGATTGTTTATATTCAGAATGTAACAAACAGGGCAAAACAAGGGACGTGCAAGTGAAAGATAATTTTAAGCTCTTGCAAAGGGAAAAGTCGAAAAACTCCCCCAGGCCACCCAAGATTACACTGCACAAGGAGCAGGTTTGGCAGCAGGAATGTTGCCACCAACTTCCCGGGACAGGTCACCCAGATTCACCTCTGAGTCTCTGCATCTGAGTAATGGGTGTTTCTCAACGTCAAGATCAAGGCTCCTCAGGGTTTCAAAACCCTAAACCCTGCTGCAAGTACGTCACAAGAGCTATAAATAAATCTCCTGAAGTCACCAAAACTCTCATGTCAGTATAATTTCAAATAAGCTCGGCCAGAAAAGATCAGCTGCTCTGGGTTTGCATGTTTGGTTCTAATAGCACTGAATGCCTGGTAACAAGATGAAGAGCTTTTATAAAGAGAGACAAGCAGTGATAAATTGTATTATGTACTAATACCACCCTCATTGACAGCACTTATCTGCAGGACTAAGGTCTGCACAGACAAAGGGAGTTAAAAGCTCTGTTATCATCAGCAAGGGCTTTGGCCTCCCTGTCTGGCTTCTGGACCAGAGGGATTCACAGAGAGTTTCTGACTCCACTGAAGTCAATAAGAACATTAACTCCACTGGAACCAGTTTCCAGCTGCAGCACAATTGCTGTTTTACCTGTTCCACAGCAGAGGTCGGTAAGAAAACTACCGACCTCAAAGTACCCGTTTTCCTGCAGTGGAGCCCTGCACTCACACACATTACAGACACTCCACACGTAGTACTGTACCAGTTAAGTCCTTCCTTTATATCACCAACAAACCTGCAAAGTCTTTCTCTGCCCTCACATCTCTGGGACCAAGGTTATGCAAAAGGAGAGAGTTTGGCAGCACAAGAAAAAGCAGCAGTTCAGACTTGAATTTTAAACCACTTTACCTGCAATCTGATGTCCTTCTCAGTTAATCTCACAGGCTCAACTCTGCATCAACAAGCAGTTTATGTTTAAGTCTGGTCCGTTCGGTCTCTTCTTATACCAAGCACTAAAAATTGATGGCTGAACATGCTCCATCCCAGCCACTTTAGAGCACCAAGCTTTGATCTGAATTTTAAGTGTTACCAGAGTTAAAAAGAAAACAAACAAAAAACCCAACCAAGCAAACAAAATCAGCTAAGTGAGATCAACACATGGTATGGAAGAAAGTAGCACCGTGATTTTTTGGAGAAAGAAAAGCAGCAGGGAACTAAGAGTAAAAGCTGGGAGACAGTAAGAACACATATTCCCACCACCACAAAAGATATTGCTCTCAGCTGCTCAGGAACTCTGGGTTAAATACTCCTGCATGGCCACAGGTGTTACCAATAGGTGCAGAAATTAAGAGCCAATTTTTAAAGGGAAATCAACATATTCTTCTGATGAGTAAAACAACTTTAAGTCCTTTTTAACAGAAACATATTTAACTATCCCCCAAAATAATCTCAGGATTATTGAGACAGTCCATAGCACTGCTGGGAGTTCATTTACCAATACCCTGTCCTCCTCGAGAATTTGTTTTTTAAGGTTGTCTTAAAGGCCTAAAGAAAAATCTAAGAGACTCCTATTACAAAAATATGTTTTCAAATTCCTGCTTTTAAATCAACTGAATATGCTTTGCATTGGGGTGTGTTGTCTTCACCCTTTTCCTTCAGGTGAGGACCATTTTTATCCCAAGCTTTTCCCAGTGCTCTCCTGCAAGGACTTGAACACCCAGTTCTGTTTCTTGTCAGCAACTTCCAGCACTGCTGGTGCCCCTTCACACCAGGCACTGGGAGTCTGCTTCCTTTGGGGAAGGTAATGTACGTGTGAGGTGCTAAACATGTTAAAAGTATTTGCTTTTGTTTTCCAGCCCTCTATAAATGGCAACAGTGCTGTAGAGTTACCAAAATGTTGTTACAGAACACCAGCGTTTTTCAGTATTCCCAGAAAAGCAGAGAACCTCTGCACCTTGGCAGAAACTCCACTTAACCTTAAGCACTGACACTATCATTTGACAGCACTTTTCATTATCCCCCTTCTTCGAGGCTTGGTGGTGTATCAGCTCATCAGCATAAAGAACAAAACTTCATTTACAAGACAAATACTGTAAACAAGAAATTAATTCAACAGACCCTTTATTTCAAATGAGAACGCTGATGATAATTTCAGTGTTAAAAAAATCTCTTAATCCAGTAATTAAATTCTCTTCCACCAGATATAGTCAAGCATATGCTCTGCCTACACAGGGACTGATTAATTGACCCTCAGATGACATCATCCACCCATCAGTGGGGACAGAACTGTCCCACCTACATTAATGAGCATTCAGAGTCATTAATGAGCTCGAGATACCACGTCCTGCTGCAGGAAAGGAGAACCTGCTCTCTGCTGCCCTGCTGAGCTCACCCCTCCTGCCACAGCCCTGTGCAGGGCTCCTCTGGCTGTCACCAGCCTCTCCCGGAGGTCCTCGCTGCCAGGGTGGAGCTCAATGCTCTTCCCTGAGGCAGAGGAGTGATGAGAAGCACAGGATAAACCTGGTGCTGCTGTCCACATTCCTGAGCTCCCCCAGACCTGCCCCTCCTGCAGCAGCTGGGGGCTGAGCTGTGTTTGTGGGCTGTGCAGGGGGAACATGGCACGGCTCCAGCTGGTGCTGGACAGCAGAGCACAGGCTCTGCCCTGCACCGCTCTTTATAGAGATGGATGGATGGATAAAGCTCCAGCAGGAGCGTTTCAGCAGCCTGGGATGAGGGGCATTACTCACTGCTGCTCTGGGCACAGAGAGGGCCATCAATCTGTGCAAGGCAGGCAAACACCACACTCCCTGACCCTGAGCTGCCTTTTCTCTTTCTGAGCCCACAGGCTCCGAGGAGACCAATGGGAGTGTGAACTTTAAAGGAATCCAGGATTGTGCCAATAATAACCAATCTAGACACAGCCTTCCATTCTCCCAGACAATCCATGTTAACATCCACTGCTGATAGAGAAGACAGCTGGACTTCCCTGGATCCTCTCACAGACACAGGACAACATCCATGGGCCACAGGGACCAAGAACTGCACATCTGGATCCCTGTGACATGGCTGGCATCCCATGGAACCAGAAATACAACAGTTCTAGTCTTTTTTTTCCCATAAATCCCTCCCATGAGAAGCATTTAAACTTTGACTCTCACCACTAACCCATTTTTTAACTTCCTTAAACAAGAAGATATAAAATAAACAAGGAGGATAGAAGAAAGAAACCAGTGAAGTTCTGTAGTTTAGAAAGCACAACTAAAATACAACAACCTCTTTTGGAAAAACTCTGAACACACAGAGCAGCCCTTTTGTATAATCAGTTTTTTGACAGCATTCTTAAACTAAGTGTGATCACTAAAAGCAACATTGAAATTAAAGAGCAAATATGTGGGGCTGAAATAGGTTTTGCTACAACACTAGGGAAGGAAAACTGAAGATGTTGGTCAGGATGAAAGGATTTTGTTTAAGAACACATGTGCTGCTTTGTAGCTGGGAAAAGAAAAATTGATTTTCCAAACACTGCTGTAAAACATGCCAAGAACCCAGAGTAAACCAAAGAAAGCACAAGCTACAACCGCATAATAAAGCATCCAAAATTTTCCATGTGTGCCCATTTATGGGAGGAAGAAATCACCCTACATTTAGCTTGCCTCCCTCTGGCACAGCTCAAAAGACAAGAAACATTTATAGAAAGCAGAATTACGTATTAAAACAGAGAATCATCAACAGGGAGGAGCTGATGAGCAACCTGAGCCCAGCATCCCAGATGAGCTTGGCACTGAGCAGCAGCCACGAGCAGAAACCCCTGAGAGCCCAGGAGTGGAGCCTGATGGGCAGTAAACAGGAGGGAAAGGAAAACTCCTTCTGGGTGGAAACCCCATTCTGACAACTGAGGTGACAGGAAATATGGTTATGTTAAAATATTGTGAGTCTATTTATTATTCCAGAGCAAGACAGGTGCCTATCAGGGACCTTTCACTGAGCTCAAGGAACTACAATGATTTATACTGGTATTACTTCAGATTACACTGGGTAATAATCCTTTTTTAGACACAGTTTTTAACTCATGCTACAAGTGATACAGCCAGATAAATGTACACTACCCACACATATAAAGAGCAGGTTATTTTTTACCTGGGTTGTCCAACACTGCTATGACATCACACATCAGTGAAGATCCCAGAACTGAAGAACATCCTGTATTTTCAGTAACCCACAGCCACTAATATTCCCAATGTAAATCTGCCAGTCACCCACAAGCTAAAGATTTCTAATATAGCTAATTAATGTAGAAGTATAAGTTGTATTTCCAAAGTGACTTCACTCCATGTAGTCAGTAATTTTAAGGTACTTAGACCCTGAAAGAGGCAGACAGGCACACACTGGAATGTTCTGAGGTATCTACCAATTACATTACATACAAAATTACATTCAAGTAATTACCCTAATGTTAAGAGGAAAGCTGACTTGAGCTACTATTGTTCTATTCTCCAAATCTGGCTTTCAAAGTGTCTCATAAACTATTCCTAGTTTTGTTGCTGGCCAAAAAGTACGGCACCTGATTTAGTATTGATTTGCTCATTTTTATTAGAGCAAGTACAATAGCACACACACACCTCAGGAAAAGTTGTAAAAACCAATGTGAGGAGCAAAAAAGAGCATGATGGCCTGAGGGAGATGCCCAGCCCTCAGCAGTGAGGAAGAGGAAGGCTCAGGGGGAGCTGCACAGGACTTGTGACACATCACCAAGTGTCACTCCTGAAAACAGACCATGGCTTTTGAACCCAGATTACATAATTCAACTGAAATTATGACAGTATTAGCCCAATTAATTATTCACAGGTGCCTATAAAATGTTTCAGAACATTTTTCTCAGTTTCAGACATGCAAACCACCCCGCTGGGTAACACTCCCACCTGATTCCCAACACAGAAATACCCCACTGCCTCCAGGATCACAGAATTAAAATGTTGAGCATATTCTCTTCCCTGGGGAACACTTGATGCCTTTCAATATTCCAGTTTTATATTCATTATTAATCCTTTCCAGATCATTTCTCAAGCTAATAGCTCCCCAATTACACATAACCTTAGTAACTACTAAGAGTAGGGAGAAGCTTATTACAGTAATGGTCCTGGACACATCCATTTCCCACACATAAAGGGCTTAGTGACACAGTCATCTGAGTCTTTTGTTTTTATACAAGTCATCCCAAGCAAAAAGGAAAGAAAAAAGAGGAAAAATTTGCTTCTGACACGTGATAACTGTTCAGCAAAATATCTGAAACCAGGGCTTTTCCTGGCACTTACCTGTACCCCTGGGAGCTGTGCTGGACAAGAGGTACCAGAAGTGGCCACTCTCTGTTTCCATCTCAGGTGAGATGTGAACCAGCACATCAAATCTGGCACATGAAGTGTCTCACCCTGCAGCACCAAGGCTCTGTGTGCAATGCAGGACACTGGAGGTTTGCTGCTCTGGACCCAGTGGTGTTGACAAGCTCTAAACAGGATAAAACAGAAACCATTTAAAGATTTCTGGAAACCTACTTAAAAATCTGAACCTTATTTGTTTTATTTTCAGTTTACCTTCTACGTCACTAAATGAACAAAGATTGCCTGGAATGTACATAATCTGCAGTGGGGCCTCAATCAGCCCCTTCATTTGAATGTTTTACTTTCAACTTCTGAGGTACCTTTTTATGTAGAGAAAAATAAAAGTTTCTTTCAGTCTCCTCAAGCCCATTTTTGTACTTTTCCATGATAAATTATTCTTTTAATTTAGAGTCTGGGGAAGAAAGCTATTTTCTAAAGGCTGGAACCTCATTTTCAAAGTAAAATGAAATCATCCAGTTCCACAAATTTAGAGTTTTTTGTAAGTATAAATCTCTAAAGAAATAGTGGTGGAGCTGTTGTTCAGAACCAGTGCAGCAGGTAGTGATGGTAACGAGCCCAACAATGACAGAACCAAGCAGAGATAATTCACCACACATCTCTTTTTATTATTGCTGCTTGAAATGTCCCTGGTCTCTATAGCAGCACTGCTGTGGATAAATATTTCCTTTGTTTCCCTTCCTTCTGTAGGTAAATTTACCTTTTCCTCTTTAGATAGCAACTGTTATCCCAGACACCAATTGTCATGTGGGCCAAATTCATTCTGGAGTGAACCTTACATCTTCCAAGAGCTTTAGTCAGGAAAGTATTTGATTAAGCAAATTTAAAGTGAACCTAATTCTGTTATCTTTATTCTGCTTTAACAGAAAGGGCTACAGGTATAATAAAAACTAAATCTGTGAGCCAGTATGACCAGAATCAACCCCAGATATTCTGAATTTGGGGGGAATATGGTCCAACATTCATTTCTCCAAATGTGTTTTGTGATTTACCTCACTTAGCCCTAAGCTAGAAGGTAACATTTTACAGAGTTTGGGCCTTAGGATGTTGTATGTCACAGCTGGAGCAACTCCTGCCCCCAGGAATCACACTGTCCAGAGCAGCTGTTGTGATTACAGCCAATGACTGGGAGTGGCACGAGGATACTGTTCATTCCATATCTAACCCAGAGACAGAGGAGTTCAGGAGAGGATCCAAGGAATGCCTCAGGACAAACAGCTCTGCCCATGGGAAGCCCTCAATACACGGAGTGCTGCTCAGGACCATGGCAATGTGCCCTGTTCACTGTCTCCTGGGACAGCAGGACCAGGGAGACACCACAAGCTGCTTGGCCATGGAGTTGCTCAGCTCTGCTCCAAGCACCACACGGTGTTTCATGTCTCCTCCTTGCTCAGTGGATTATCCTCTGGCATCCTGCCACCTTTGTCATAACTGATTATAATTTCAGTTTGATGAAAACCTTGTTCTGAGTCACAGCAGGGAGTAACTGCATCATTCGAGAGGTTTCATTTATACCTGCCAAACTCCAGGCATACACTGCACTGAGAAAGGACTGGAAGTGGTGGGTACAAACAAATTACTCCTGCTGGAAACTTCAAATGTGCCATGACTAAACACTCAGTCTTGATGTCTTCATTTTAGTATGTAAATGATGCAAACAATAAGACAATTCCATATTCAAGAGGGATGCAGGTAACTCTGGGACTGATGTGATGGGTCTCTTGAAATAAGAGTTATTTCCTGGAGGGTATTTTCAGAGGTATTAGGAATTGGTTGAAAATGCAATACAGTGTGCCCATGGCAGCACACTAAGATATGCTAGAGGAGACTGGCAAGAAATCTGCCATAGGAGCACTCACAAGGAATACAACAGAGCTTCCCCTGGGATATCACCAGGAGCTGGAACTCCAGACAGCATGGAAGATAATTGGAATGTTTTTCCTGCCCAAAGTAGCAAGAATGAGCATTCATGGTGGAATGCTGCAAGACTGCAGTATCACTGGAGGGTGAGTCTCAAAGCCTGAGGGCAACAGAGCAGGTAGGAATGGGCTGTGGGATGAACAGGTGGAAATGGGCTGTGGGATGAACAAGGAAGGAATTCTGCTCTTCCAGAGAGGACTGGACAGGCCCAGCCCCACATAGTGCCTTAGGGCTGCAACTCTATGTGCAGATAAAACCATTGCATCAGCTCTTAAAGAACAGCTGTTGCTCACAGCAGGATCCAGAAGCATTTCCCAGGAATTAGCAAATTTATCCATGTACTCAGAACGAAGTCATACTCTGACTGCAGCAAATAATTATTCCTGCCCACAATATGGCATCAGAGAGGGAAGTTTGTTAGGGAAGTTTTAACAAGTCATTATGTGATGGCTTTCAGGGAAGAGCTAATTGGCTGTGTCTCCAGGTCCCTAAGTGGTATTACTTCCAGCTAGGGAGGAAAAGACCAACTGTAATTCCTGCAATTAAAAATAAAATCAGTGTGTACTCAGCCTCCTTCTAACAGACCACAAACCCATAACAACAAGCATTTGTCAACCGTACAATTCCACCACTGAAATTTGATCTACAAACCCATCTCTGGGCAGGCTGTCAGTGTCTCAGTATAGATGAGCTTGGCTGATCCCTGGAAGCAGAGCAGTCCTGTTCCACTGAGCTCCCAGCAGGGACAACACTGTCCCTCGACCTCAGCGACGGTCAGCGAAGGACACGGAGCAGCCAACCCCTGCTCTGGCCCCAGGAGGGACAGAGGGACAACTGTGCAGGAGCCAGAGGGGATTTCTCTTTGCTCAGTGATGGGAAAGTCCCAGGATGCCAGGGCAGCCCACTGCAGACACCACTTGTAAACTGCTGATGTATTAATTAAACAAATCCCCGTTAGTCAGAGACAGGCTCCACTGAGCCCTCTGGAGTGTTCTGAGCTCCACAGCTGCAAACATAACCTGCTCCTTTTGGCCTCAGAGTACAGCCTATAAAGGGCTATAGCCCAAATATAACCTTAATGCTGCCTTAGAAGGGCTTGTCTTCATATAAACAAGGCAAATGGGATTTATACCAGACCCTTGAAGAGAGCTGGACCCAACTAGCCCATCAGCTTGCAGCATGGGCAAGCCGTGGACATCCTGTAACTTTCTTCTTGTGTTTGTTTTGGCAGATGAGTTTAACAAAATGCCAAAGATGAGAAAAAACAATCCTAAGCTTCCCTTTGCTGGAGATAATCAGCTTCAGGGTCTCACCTCCACTGTATTTCAAAAGAAAGTAGCTCTAGAAACTGACTCTTCACATGCTGCTTGTCTTGCTATAACTATGTCAACCTGTGAAATTCTTACAGAAATACCAGTGCAGCCTGAGCTAATTTATTCCTTTTCCTTCTTGGCCGTGTCTATAGTGGTGTAGAGAGAGACTGGACAACACTGACATAACTAGTTCAATTTTCTCAGGTACTGACGGCTGTAAAGCCATAAACCAAGAATAATGAGACTGCAAAACAAACACAACCAGAATTCAGTACAAAACACCCAGAAGTATATCCATAAAAACAACTGACTGAATTAATTATTAAAGTAATTTTATACGCTCTACACTACAAATTGCAGAACTACCTAAGTGACTCCAAACTATCCCCAGTGAAGCAATTTTGAAAATCCCCCACTGCAATTACATTCTGTTCTACATCCCCTGGACATGAAACACTTTCCACAAGAGCACAGTTAAGTCACTTACCGAAATACAGGAGATGGTATCTCTCCACCACACACTGAGTTGATGTTCCAGTGCCCATTTTCCAATTAAATTGGTCTGCTGCACTTTATTTGACTGTCTGACAGAAAAAGAGTAATGGCCAAGAACTCATTAATATCTTTTTATCAGTCCACCAACTGCTAAACTAAGATTTGATCAGCAGTGCAATCAGACCTTGGTATAATAATGACATCACATTGCAGAGATTATACAGAGACTGAAAATATGGAGATTTGTCTTATATTTGTATAAAATAAAATAAACTTTTACCTTCTGTAGTCCTAGAACACCTGCAGATACAGGAGAGTGAAGTGACCTTAAGATGTATTTGTTCCTCCAGGGGAACTACCCATTTGTGAGTTATTTCAACAGATTTGTCATGATAGTGCTGCTTTCACTATTTTATGAGAGGAATAACAAATGGTAACATTGTTCTTCAATTCCCAACAGCCACAAGATCCAACAGAGGAGTCAGCTGTTCAGTGCACACACACCCCAAATCCCCTTCTTTGCCAGATTAAACACAGAAGTGGCAAAAAGGACAGATTTATTGGGCTCATGCTGGAAAATTACTCCTCTTTATTTGTTTTGTGGCAGCCTCCAGGAGCCCCAGCAGTGGGGCTGGTCCTTGCTGTCTGAGGACAAACAGAATTCAGTGCTAATGAAACCACACAGGGCTCAAAATTTGAAGCCAAAATCCAGGCCAAGAAAGAAAGAAGCATGAACTTCCACTCTGCCCACACTGTGCCAGAAGATGAGCTAAAGCTCTGAATGCTACAAGACTTACAGAGCAAGGGCTACAAAAGAGCCTCAGAGTCTATTTGAGACCTTGCTCAGGATTTATCTGTGAGCCCACACCAGTTTTCCTTGGATCTGAGGGAGTTCTGACTGGAATTTCAATGGAGACAACAAGCAGAAAGTTGCCATGACCAAACTCCAAAGGTGTGCAGCTGGTGGGTTCCTGTCAGGAACTAGAGCCAGGCAAAATTATAACCAAACAGGAAATGTCAAAAAATAATATCTATTTTTAGAGAAATCCATGAGCTTCAGAAGTTCAGTAAATATGAATGACTAATGCACAGTAACCCACCAATGAAGAACCTGATTTTACTCTTATGATTTCTACAAGAATTATTTTTAGAGTAATATTTCATAAACTTAATAAGAAGGAAAAGAATCTTATTAAGCAGAAAGCTGGTCTACATTTTGTGGCAATTTTGCTCTAAGCAAGACATACAGCTGAACAATAATTAGGTATAATAACTGTATTATGCATGTCTTGCTTCTTGTATATGAGGTTCCATTTCTGAATTAGAAGAATCACACATTGGTTTAACTTTGAATTTATCTACATTGACTTTTTTCACATGCTAAGAAAACTAAACCTCTCCATGAGATATCTTGCCTGGACTCCACTGTATTTTCTTTTATTAACTGATAATAATTTCAGGAGCTATTGAATCATAATAAGATGAAAGTAATAATCTGAATTTAGCAATAGAGATGTTAAGGTTCAGTATATAGCCATGAAAGTGCAGGAGATTTAATTATCAATTTAGAAAGCAAACAGTGGTGCTGTATACTTTTTGAAAAAAAGAGAGTAACCCAGAGGGAAGTTTTAGAAGCAGAG
The DNA here is from genome assembly GCF_009829145.1 of Chiroxiphia lanceolata. Taxonomy (NCBI): domain Eukaryota; kingdom Metazoa; phylum Chordata; class Aves; order Passeriformes; family Pipridae; genus Chiroxiphia; species Chiroxiphia lanceolata. The sequence continues at coordinate 5,261,269 of NC_045653.1, read as the reverse complement.
TCAAAAGCATTTATTTCAGAGCTACATACACCTAAAAATTAACTAGTTCTTTTATTATTTTGAGTGGGCAGAGCTCACCCTATTCCACCTATCCGAGGTCATTCCTTCCACAGGATGCAAACCTGCCCTGTGAGGCTCCACAGGAAAACATAGCCTTGCTCACAGAGAGCAGAAACCCCACAGTCTGGCTCCAGGTCAGAGGGACTGCCCTAAATTGTCATTAGAGACCATTAGAGATCATGGAATCATGGAATGGCCTTGGACACTTCCAGAAATAGGGCAGCCACAGCTTCTCTGGGCAACCTGTGCCAGGGCCTCACCACCCTCACAGGGAAGAACTCTTTCCCAGTATCCAATCTAAACCTCCCCTGTGTCAGTTTGAAGCCATTACTCCTGTCCTGTCACTCCATGCTCTTGTGAAAAGGTGTGGAACTGCAGTGAGCCCTGGGAAGCAGAGCAGTGGTGGATGGTGAAAAACTCTATCCCTAGAGCCAGACTGCAGTTCCCCACCCAGATTCCTGGGTTACCACTGCCAAATATTTCTGATTTGTTTGTTTGTTTGTTTTTTCTCTACAGAGCTTCAACCACTCATAGAGTCTTTTAAATCAAAAGTGCACTGCACAACTTCAAGCCCATCATCCAGCAAAGCTCACACACCAATGGACCCATCAGGCACCATCACATGGGGACAGCAGGACACTGATGGATCTGCCAGGCACCATCACATGGGGACAGCAGGACACTGATGGACCTGCCAGGCACCATCACAGGGGGACAGCAGGACACTGATGGATCTGCCAGGCACCATCACATGGGGACAGCAGGACACTGATGGACCTGCCAGGCACCATCACAGGGGGACAGCAGGACACTGATGGACCTGCCAGGCACCATCACATGGGGACAACAGGACACTGATGGACCTGCCAGGCACCATCACATGGGGACAGCAGGACACTGGTGGATCTGCCAGGCACCATCACATGGGGACAGCAGCCCATGAGCAGCACAGCCAACAGCAGGAATCTTGTCCTCACAGCTGCCTGCCACACACCAGCACCTGCAGGGTTTGGGTACTCAGAGTTTCCACTGTTCCACCTCGTGCGGCAGAGGTGGGAAATTCCTGTGCAAATGCCCACTCAGAGACTTCCCCCTGGGATTTGGGACTGCAATTATAGGAATGACTGTGCTCCACACAGAATTATCTGCATGTCCCACTGAGCCTCTCAGGACCTGTTTTACCACTTATTCTCCAGCTGATTCCCTTTCCAAAGGGAAGGTTTCCAGCAGAGAACACGTGCAGGTTTTGTTATTGAAAATGTTCTGCTTTGCAGACACAAGGAAGTTCAGAGTGAAAATAAACACAGACTGTACAGGAATTTCACTGGTGTTGCAGAGGAGCTCTCTGCCCCATCTCCCAGTGTCCCATCCACTGCCTACTGGTGCCATTGCAGCCAGAGACAGGAGGGGAGAAAACAGCCTCAGAGGAGGTTCAGATTGGACATCAGGAGGAATTTTTTCATGGAAAGGGTGTATTCTCCATTACGTGAGCTACCTGTTCACTTAAACAATACAAATTCTCCAGGTTCTAATTTACTGGGTAAAATTGGAAAGGATGAGGTTGCTCTGGATGAAAAACATCAGGATTAAGCCTTTATTGTGTTTGTTTGCAGGAATAATGAAATGTAAATCATTTCAATTCTACTGTATGCCCCCAGCTTTTAGTAACAGCAATTACAGGAGTCATGCATGATGGCTTTTGCCTAATAGATTTTTCCTTTATACTATCAAAATAATTTTAAAAGCTGCAACACAAAATATATTATTGTTCAAATCAAAAGTATTATGACTAAGATAATTATTTCGCATCCAGTGAATGTATCACGAGTATTAAAAATTGACTGAGCTAGAAAAAGAAATCTCTTCTTACCTATATTTTTGAACAGAAACAAATGCCTGAAAATTGTGTGCCTGGTCACCTCTGGTGACATTTTGGCAGTTTGAGTAATCTATCATCAGGGAACTGATAAATTTAGTTTGGAACTAAGGACCCTCTCACCCTCTAAGTGTTTCATGACACAGGTTCTGTTCTGAACCAGGGCCATCTGACCTCTCTATTTCTTTTTCCTGCCCATAAATTCAGAAGGGCTGACAGTAAAAGGTTGTTAATTTGAGAGACTCCCATTCAGATTGAAAGGCAGTAGGAGAAGGGAATGGCTGAGCCCGGATTTCTCCAGTTTCCTTGCAGAGGGCTTGGAGTTGTGTGTGCATCACTCAGGTTCAAACCCACAACCCCAGACCCACATGTACACCCTAGGAATACACTTACATGTTTTCAGTCCCTGAACACAGAAGAGGAATGATGATTTTCTTTGACTAATCTGAGGCAGATGCAGTAATGAAGTATTTAGGAGCATTACCCATCCTTACTCACGAAGCTGAACAATACTGCTGCTGAAGCACATGCTTGGGAAGGCATTTCTCTTATCCTTGCAAGGTTCTTTCAGTTCAGTAACCTGAAAAAAAGAGTGCTATGTTTTAGGAAGTCTGCCAGAGCCATGATAAATAATCCACTATCCCTGATAGTTTAAATACAGCAGTTCCCTGAAACTCATTTCAGCCCAAGAACCTTCCTCTCCTGTAAACACTCTCACTGGTCTTGTTGGTACACGATAGAAATTAATTATTTAAACGCACTTGAAGTTCTGCATTTTACCAAATATTTTGGAATGTCGATAGTTTGAAGCTGATTCTCTGTTTTGTGCCATAGCTACAGTTGGACACCTCAGCTGCAAAGGAATTCAGTGCCACAAGAGTCACCTGCAGGAGGAAATTCTCCTCTTCAGCCTTTGCTAGGGAGTTAATCACACATTCAGATCCAGCAGGAATTTTGCAAAACATGCAAAGTGTATGCATGCAGAGATTCCTCTCCTCACTCATGCACTTACAGGATTTTCCAGGGTTGGATGCAATCTGGATGGGAGCAGAGGACTGCACAGCCAGGCACTTGAGATACAGCATTAAATTGAGGAAAAAAAGCTGCACAGGTCAAACCAAACCCCTGCAAGGCTGTTTGAGCACATCCTCACCTCTGTACTCTTTTAAATTAAAAAGAGTTTTTTACCCAGCCGTGCTCCTGACTTCTTTCTGTTCATTCCCTGTTCATTTCCCAGTTTTTTTGCAGAGTAAGAGTTTATGTTGGTTCTGGTGCCCTGCCCACCAACGGATCCTACTCAGACACTTCCCAGCAGCTCACAGGTACCAGCACACACTCTCCAGCCAAGGATCTGCAGAGGGAATATGGGGGAGGTTGGCAGCACGAGGTACTGGAGTAAAATCTCAGGAGATTGTAAATTAATTTTAGTCACATCGGCCACCTTGCAAACATAAACAGCACATCTCCAGAGCTGCAGATGGAGGAGGGATGTGTTACTCCTCACTCCCTCAGTGCCACGACTAACATGACACGACGTGCAGGAGCTCGTGCAGGAGCTCTCCTGGGGGATTTGCAGCAAGGACAAAGAGAGGCAGAAGAGGAGAAGAGCCTGGTTCTGCCCATGCACAGGCACAAAACTCCCAGAAAACTGTACAAGGAAAGAAGCTAAAGGAAAGCTTTTCTCCAAACACAAACACCTGAGGATTTGTTTAATGATTAAACGTGACAGAAAGATGTCTAAATTTAATCCCCCCCGTGCTGCAGACCTTCTGTGGTCCAATGCAAGTGATTCCAGGTGGGACCCTGCTGACCAGATGTGAGCAGCAGTGCCAGAATTCCTTAGGATTCCCTTTACACTGAACTGGGCTCTGAGTCACCCATGGAGACAGACACAATTTATTCTCATACCTTAAGGTGAGCAACCACATTTGCTCAAATGCGTCTCAAGTGGCAACAAAGGGAGCGTAAAGTGATTAAATTACCTTACCTCAAGCAAGGCAGGTGAGGAAATCTTTAGCATTCCTTGGAAAAAGGCACCAGACCCAAACACACCAGGACCTGGTCCGTGTCCTCGAGGGCAGCAGCACCAAGAGCTCTGAGACACACTTGGAACAGCAATTCTGAGGCTTTTAACCAATTTCTTCTGGCTGGCAGAAGGTACCTTGGGCTTTGTCATGTGGTTTTTCTGATGCCTTTCTGAACCTCTTTGCAGCAGTGTCTGTGCTTTCCACTTCCAGCCTAACACTTTGCATATACCTTACATGGCATCCTTAAAAGGCAAAAGCATTAAGTTTTCTAGGACCAGGTGAATAATTTGCCATCCATTATTTCTTCAAAGAATTTTGCTTCTGTCTCTGTAAACAGAGTTCTCAAGCAGATGGCATTTGTGTATTGTATTCAATAGGTGAAATTTCCTGATGAATAAGTTCTGTGAATAATCCTTGGTCACAGCTTGGTTTTGGAAAATTCTCACCTTTCGGCCATGTGGATATTTAAGTTCTGTTTATAAGAGAGGAATTTAGCCTCCTGCTTTGTTTGGGAAGTGAGAGGTGAAAGGTGCCGTGAAGCTGGAATACCTTGTTTGCTGGCAGCACTGCTCCTGACTGCAGAATGATGCTGGAATTATCTGCAAAAGCCAGAGAAACCCATAGAACAGGATTTCAACATCAACAATCAAAGGAACAGAAGGAAAAGCAGCCGCAGGCTGTAAAAGTAATAAAAGTGGGATTGAATTTTTTCTCTGTGGCAGTACCAGTTCCTCAAGGAGCACAGAGCAGTAAATTTACTCTGGGAATCCTGGGCCAGTCCACCACGCAGTCAGGTTATCCCTGCAGGAAAACTGAGAGTGCACTCCTCGGGACCCTCAAGGGCAGGTATCACTTCTGCTTCCCACAAGAATTCTGTGCTCATGAAGGATGCAGGCAGACACGCCTGAAGAGGGAAGAGCTCCATTTGCCAGGACAGATTTAATATTGCCCACAGCCAGTGATCTCACACCTGACTCCTTATGACAGTGAAATCCTTGACCTCAACTGAATCTGTCAGGCAAGGGTCCAAATGAGGTGATGAGTTCTACAGTGAGTTCCAAGCAAATTGCAGGACATTTATATTTACACTGACCATCGAGTAATAACAATTTTCAGTCATTATTGCTCAAAGCTGGATTTGAAAACTGCTTACTTGCCATGGATAGTTCTGCTCTCTGTGTGTCTCCACGAGCTGCTCTTGGTCTCCAGATGGTAAGGAAATCCTGATCACAGAGGTGATTTAGTAAAAAAGATCTGCATTAATCATAAGGGGTGATAATGAGTTCTCTTTTTATGCCTCTTCCTGGAAGGATCAGTGTAACCTGATGGGCAACCAGGAATCACTGAAATGTGGGCTGGTAAATGAAGGTGACTGGGAATCTTCCCTGCCCCAGGCATGCAACAGCCAGTCCTGAGAGCTGCTTGTCTAATCTTTTCTTTAAATCTTCACTGAACAGATTTACAACCTCCTGAGATTTCAGCTACTAGCAGGATAATCGTTTTGTCTTGTTTGTTTGTTTTTCTGCCTGATATCTAAAGTAACCTCCCTAATGCACTTTAGCAAATTGCTTTTTATCCCGTCATTTGTGGTCACAGAATAACTGTTTACTGTCATCTTTATAAATGTGTTTATATGTTTGAAGACAGTTGCCATGTCCTTATATTGTGTTTTCTTTCCAGATCAAATAAAAAATTCCAGCTTTCCTCACAGCTTACATTTCTAAGCCTCTTACGCTTTCGGTTGCTATTCTCCTATCTGGTTTGCCTACATCTTTCTTTAAGAGTGAGTGTAAGGCTTGAAACTGGATAGAGTGCTCCAGCCAAGCCTGGCTGGTGCTAAATGGAACAGAAATAACGCCCTCTGATGTCTTACAGCTGATCCTCCTGCTACAGAGCTCGGAGCAGCAAGGCTGTTCTGCAGCACTGCTCAGGCTGCGAGCCGCTCCAGTCCCGAGGTTCTCTCTCTTCTGCAGTGTTCTTGCCTAACTAATAGTCCTCATCTGACACGGGATATCCCTTCCTTGTGGCACGCTACAGTATTTTTTCTCCTGGAATTTCAGTGTGTGGAGTTCAGACTGGCTCTGCAGTGTGTCAGGGTCATTTTAAATCTCAGCCTTGCACTCCGTGCTGGAATCACTGCAAATGTAGTAAAAGTGCCCTCTGTTCTATCACCCAAGTTGTTACAGAAAACTAACCAAAACTGTTCCCGGATTATTTCCTGGGAGATCCTACTTAATATGTCCTTCCCCTCTGACAGCAAAGACTTTTAAACACAGACTTTCATCAACAAGATTATTACAGACTGTCACACAAAAGCCACAACTCTTGTTCATGGCACTGTGATCAGTAAAACCGGTCACCTCTCTGCTGCAGATAAAGGCTGAGAGCCTGCTAAGAAACCTTTCCAAAGCCAAGTACAAATCATATGCAATATCAGGGAGAAGCAGCCCAAGCTGACAACCCGTCGCTGACAGCCCTCTACACAACTGCTGTTCAACAGCTACAGCTCAGGAATATCAGCACGACTGTTTCTGTGTGCCCACACGATTCTGAACCACAGTCCAATTTAGTTTAGAAAAAAAAGGAGGTATTTTTCCTAAAATTACCATAGTATAGATTTTTCATTTGTATTGCCATGGCAACAAAGGACTTTGCCTGAAATGAGACCCCGCAGTGCTCCGGGTGAAGTGCACAATGCTCACAGGGAGAGACACCCCTTGCCCCACTGAGCTTAGAGGTGACTGTCACCGTTCTGCACGGAGGTGCAGATCACTGCAGGGAATTCCATCCAGGAGCAGTGCCTCGGCAGGGAAGAGAAACCAGAGCTCAGAAGTATCATGGTCTCCACACCCACGGGGGACAACAGCAAACGGGATGGGAATAGTTTGCACTTTTTAGTGTGTGACAGACCTTGAGCTGCCGGTGACTCCCTAACCCTGGCACCAAGATTTAATTCACTGCCTTAAATCCACACAGAGTAACTTCCACCCAGACGACAAACAAATTTTCATTAAAAAGTAGAGATACGGAATACTCCCCAGATCTCTGACAATGAATCAGGCTGTTAATTACCGCTGGACGCTGCAAGGGTGCCTCGGGAATAAAGCACAGGTTTGGCTCTCCTGGAGCCACTACTGTGGATCGGGGGGAGAGCCGTGATACGATTTATACTTTACTGGACACCCGCAATCCCCCTTCCCCAGCCAGCAATCACAATTCCCCCGGAACGGGCGAAGCCACAGAAGTTCTCCCGAGGCCGCCCAGCCCGGGACGCCACCCGTGCGCAGCCGGGGCTGCCCGAGCGGGGCCGGGGCTGCGGGGGCTCCTCCCGGCCCGGCCCGGCCCGGGGCTCCTCCTCGGCGGCGGGAGCTCCTCCTCCTCCTCCCCCGGCCCCGCCGGCCGGTCCGTGCGGAGCTGCGGGTGCCGCGGCGGTTCGGCGCCATGCGGGGGGCCGGGGCTGTGCCGGTGCCCGCCCGGGCCGCCCGCCCCGCGCCCGCTCCCGCCGCCGCTCCCGGTCCCGCCGCCGCCCCCGCCCGCCCCGCCCGGCGCAGCGGAGGCGCAGCGCGGTAGCGCGGCCGGTGCCCACCCAGCCCCGGGGCGGCCGCGCTCGCTGCCCGTGCCCGGCGAGCGGGCAACTCGCAGGCAAGTTCCCAGGGAACTTTTCTCTCAGGAGCGCCGCGGGGCCGCGGGGCTGCGGGCATCGCACGGCCCGGCCGCGGGGTGCGGGACGCGAGTGCGCTGGACGGGGCTGCACAGGACGGGGATGCTCGGGACGGGGATGCTCGGGACGGGGATGCTCGGGACGGAGATAAGGCGGGACGGGAGCCCTCCTCCGGGAGCCCCCGGAGCGGGGAGCGCGGCGGGAGGGGCGGGGGGTCCCTGCACGGGTTGTAGCAACAGGTTCTCTCTCGCCGCAGGGATGGAAGAGAGGGACCGTCCGCCCGCGCCGTCATTCCCTGCCGGAGCCGCGCTGGCTGCGCCGCCAGCAGCGGGAGCGGGGCGGCTGCTGCCCGGGACCGCCCGGCTCGTTCCTGCCCTGCCCCGGCCCCGCCGCGGAGGAGGCTGACGGCGCTCCAGGCTCATCCATCGGGCTCCGTTCGTGCTGCTCGGGCTTCCCCTTCCCGGCTCTCCCGCTCCACGGGTCCTGTGTCTGCACAGCGCAGGATGGAGGCTTGTGTTTCCAATTTCTTCTGCTTTGCCTAATCTGAAGGTCCTTTCTAGCTTTAATTTTAAAATAATTAAGAGATGTCTTTTATGTTGATCTATTTACTGACTGACTGCTCGTTGGCGACTGACACATCAAAGTGAACGATTCTTGATAGGCAATGTCTTTCTAGCAGACTTTTTTCATTGGAAAAGACTTGGGGAGGGGGGGGAAGGACAGGAGAGGCATGAAATAACTCTTCCATGACTACATATCTTCATTTCAGTGGCAAAATATTTACCTATATAAGTAATGATAAAATCCTTTATTTTTAAAAACTATGTTTAAGGAATTGTTTTGAATGTGACTTGCTAAAATTTGTTGACATAAATATGTTTCACAGCAGGAGAGTAAATACAGTTATTACTCCTAATGTATTTCAGAACATTCTCCCGGGGATATAACTTATCTGCAAAGTTATTTCACTTCTGATTATTATCAGTAGAATAAGGTTCAGCTCCATAAAACCAAGCAGTGAGTAACATATTTGACATAATTCAGTTTGTAAATTGTCATAAAATGCCATAACTGTCCAGCTCAAGGTGAGCAACACAGAGATAGCAGCAAGTTTTTTCAGCTTATCTGGTTTTCAGGAGAATTTTATTTCCTATTATACATTGACCTTTTTAAGTTTTACTTTGATTTGGCTGAAGTGCACTTTGCAAGCAGAGCTGAAGTTTGAGATCTGTTCTTAGGCTGAAAAGAGCTGCATGAGTGTGGCTTGGAGTATGTCAGGAGGTACCTGCAGGTGGTACAGCCCAGAAATCCTGTGCCAGGGGAGAGCTGAATGTAACACTGCTGGGAATACTGCCTGGTTAACTAAGGAAAGGCTACAGGAGGAAGGATCACTGAACTGTAAAGCAGTTTCTTATGGAATTCTCTCAAAAAAATCACTATATTCATATTCAACCTGCACCAAAATCTGAAACTTTTCTCTTTTTTTGTTTTTATTTAAACTTAATTTACAAATGATGAAAAGCAACAGAGATGAGTTCCAGGCACTGGAATTGATAGAAGAGTCTAGGGGGGAGTTCTGCATCTTCCTTGCGTGCTTGTTTTCATCCAGGCACAACTTTGAATTGTCTGCACCACGGAGCAGAGCAGGACTCCTTGCAGGAGCTCTGATTACATCAGAGATGCACTGCAGAATTCAAAATACTGCAGAGGACACTGGGGGGGGAACGACACTTGCAGTGGAATTTTAGCATGTTACTCATGAGTTCTATTTCTTTCCCTCAGAAGGGCATCTTTAATAATTCTTTTCCCATTGCCTGGGAGTCTGGCATCCTTCCTGAATTTTGGCTGCAAGTAAGGGCAGTACAGATTTCTAATTTGATTTCTTCAGCAGACATAAGGGATATCGTCTCGTGCAGGACAGATTTTTTGAAAATATGTCCTATCTTGCTTCCCATCCACAACACCCCACTTTGGTCACCAAGAGCCCTTTCCACAGCGAGTTATTCCTGTAGGTTCTGGAAGCCAGAACAGCTACCAGGGTTGTATAATGTAGTGAGAAACAATTATTGCCCCAGTAAGCTTTCAAACAAAATAGGAAAAGATGCTCAGAGAGAAGCGATTTGCCCGGATGAGAACACATTATCAGCTAGGGAAGCCAGAAAGCTGACTAGGCTTCAGTAACTCCCAAGCATTCCAAGGGCAGAATGTTGACTCAGACAAGGAGGGGTTTTACCATTGGGCCTTGAGCAGAGCAGGGGATTTTACTGTTCCAGCATATCCTTGAAGTTCATCTTGTTTAATTGCTGGGAAAATTGTTGCTATAGGCCGATGGGTTTGTGTGACCTTATATTCTAGTGTGTTGTCTTTAATCCTTAACACATTTCTTATCAGCTGTCCCCAGTGTCATTAGGCTGCAACTTGGGAAGAAAATGTTTTGCTTGGGTTTTAAGCTCAATAGCAAAAAAACCTTTCCATGAATTAGATCTCTCCCATCTGAAAGCAGTACTGACCATCATTCTATAGAGGCACCTTCCAAAGGAAAACAATAAACAGACAGAGAAATGTATGCATTTATTTTCCTCCTTCCTCTATTCCTTCAACTCTTTATTGTCCTTTATTTCCTCCTACTCTTCCCCCATAGATCTGATGCTACATGTGTCTGAGGCAAAGAACATGTAAATAACCCATGGAGGGCACCAGCTCCTACGTGGGACCTGTAGCCTTGCCAGCTCTGGTTATGGAAAAGGAAGGAGCCACCTTTTATCACTGCAGTCACTCAGTGTGTCACACAGGGGATTAATTTGTCCAATTTATTGTCTTGCACAGGTCGAGAAGCTGAGAGCAAGGAAAAAATTATTTTTCTTTGCTCTGTCGTTTCCCAGTTGCTGCCTCGGGGCTACAGCGTGTGTTTGACACACAGAGAACATCTACATTCCCCTCTCCCCATTTCTTCCCATTGTGTCAACAGTGGATGCGGTGGGAGATCAAACCAGTGACAGAGATGAGCTGCCTCCTCATTTTTCCTGGCTGAGATTCAAAGGATAAGTTGTTGCTAACCAACATCATCTGGTATTGCAGAAGGGAAAATGGTTAACAGCTCCCATTTATCCATGGTGTTATGTCAGGCGTCATCTTTATTCTCCTCGGCCCAGCCCTGCCTCAGACACGGTTGAGGCAGAGGGGAAAATTGCCTGTTTCCAAATAAAGCAACAGTTGCTCTAAGAGCAGGAGCCCTACATAAACAGCCATCAGGTTTTCCCTATTTTCCCACATCAAACCTATAGGTCGAATTCCAGTGGCATTACTGATGATTTTATCTTGGGAATGCTTTAACAGGAGACCAGCTCTGAGGTCACTGGGAATGCTTCACTGATGGACTGTATGGCAGGGTAATTGCAAGTTGAACTGCTCCTCTGTTCTATGAGCTTTAGCTGGCACTGTCTTTGCCAGCTCTCCCTCTCTTCAGATCCCTTAATTTATCTGAGTCCTGCAGCTTGTCCAGTGGGCAATGCCAGAGTGCCATCACCTGTCATGCACTCCACTGATAATCCCAGTATTGCCTACAATTTCTTGGAATGTGGCTTTTTAATACAAGTATGTTTCAAGTTAATGTTCTTTCTAGAAAAAAGACTTTCAGGTCAGCAGGTCTTCCCTCAGTCTTTCTTGAGGCAAGAGAGAGACCAAAATCCACGTGAAGCTGATTTGAGTGCAGGCCTGCAGGGTTTTGTCACTGGTTGCACCCACAGTGCAGAATTTCAGTCTCTCCATCCTCTGTGGAGGGGATTTCAGAGTCATAACTCTGGAGCAAAGACAGAGAAACTCAGCAACACAAGCCAGTGAGCAGGATAAGGCACTGAGAGCTGAACACAGTTCAGATTTTGACATGGAGAACAGCTGTGCTCAGGTTGCTGTCAGTAGTAACAGAGACCCCACTTTGTGACATGAGTGAGGTGACAAAGCTCAGCTCTTTGCTTACCTCAGGCCAGGATATGGTACCACAACTCTTGAAAGATCTGAATCATGCCTTGTCCATTCTTGTATATTCCTGTAGACTTTCTTGTCCATATGCCCTTAAGGTAAGTAAATTAATGATTTCTTTTTAGTAATAGAGAGGATTACATGTCATCAGGGTGGACCGGCTTCAAACTGACAGAGAGCAGGGTTAGATGAGATATCAGGAAGAAATTCTTCCCTGTGGGGGTGGTGAGACCCTGGTACAGGTTGCCCAGAGAAGCTGTGGCTGCCCCATCCTTGGAAGTGTCCAAGGCCAGGTTGGATGGGGCTTGGAGCAACCTGGGCTAGTGGAAGGTGTCCCTGCATATGGCAGGGGGTTGGAATGAGATGAGCTTTAAGGTCCCTTCCAACCCAAGTCATTCCATGATTCTATCCAGGTGAAGAAGCAGGTAATACCACTCCATCCAAAGCTGACCTGGGCCCACCTGTTTGGAAGTGTGTAAGGAGCTGCTCTGTTGGGCATAATCCCTCTTGGAAGTTTAGGAGCAGGACTGAGGGAGTGTTTCATTGAAAGCAGCATTGTAAGTCCCATTGGAGCAAGGAGAGCCTGTTGCTCTTGAACTGAATTGCAGCTGTGGTTTGAGCCCTTTACTGTTGTGTATTCATGGGTTTTTCTTCTCCAATAGGTATGTACCACTCCTGGTGTGGTTTATAAAGCCCAGCTTCAGAGAAGGAGGGTTCTGTGGTTAAGGAAGTGGCCCTGGCAGGGGGTGTATCCCCAGGGTGTGCAGCCAAGGGGAGGTAAGTGCAGCCAGGTAAAGAACAGAACTGAACTGCTACTGAAGCCAATCAAGTGTAATATTTATTCCCTTCCTGTGAACTCGAGGCTAGAAAGTCAAAATACTGGTGCATAATTAATACCTATTTATTGTACAATCTACTTAATAAATAAATACCCTTATCAAGTGAAGCCCAGCAACTCCATGCATGAAGCTGTAGCTGAGTGTGTAGATGGAAGGTCTCGGAGCAGCGCTACACAACCCTCCTGTGGAGGGGCAGGTTTCAGGCTGACTTTAAAAATGAGTGAGTTAGGGAGGCCAAAAGTTTAGCATTCCCAGCTCCTGTTTTTTATACCTTTTGAACTCTGTTCACTTCATTCAATAGGCTCTATGCCAGTGTTGTGTGAGCAGAATTTGAATGGGATTTTCCAAGTTGTCGTTAGAATTTTTCGGTTGGTGAAGGCACTTTGGCTCTCAGGTACTGATCAACCCCCTGGAAGGACAGAGCCCTATTACTGCATATTGGGTGTCTGCTATAACTGAAATAATACCCAAAGGGTAGAAATCATGTATTTCTTTGCAATCTTTTGTAAATGAAGCTGTAAAAAGGGAGTTCCCACGTCATTAAATGTGTATAAACTCTATACAAACATTTATGTGACCACCAATACAAGTGGGCTTTTTTCCCCCAGATTGTTTCCATATGGCCTTTTAGAAATTAGTTTTGTACTAAGTGTTTTTTATAAGTGTGTATTTACTCAACTAAAACATAAGTGACTTCTGATTCTTTCAATATACTTCATGGGTGCTAAAATACTCAAGATTTTTATGAGTAATACTTAAATAAAAATATACAATTTCCTTTTCTACAAAGCGCACTTGAACCGTGTTCTCATGTGACACTGTCATAATTTTTATACCTCCGTTCTGAACCAGAAATATCCTGCCACATGGAGGAACTATTCCTGTTTCCCTCTCTTATCTCCTGGGAACTGAGACCTCTGTATGTGAGACAGGAGAAGGCTCCTAGTGTGACAAATATCCCGGACATGGGAGCAGCCCTTGATAGACAAACCAGCTGGACAAACCCAGCCTTCCCAGAAAGGTCTTCTAAACACACTCAACCACTGCTGTCTTCTTCCCAGTTGTTTTTATCATCCACAAGTGTTTTTGAGCTCAAATCACTATATTTGCTCAAAACTCAAAAACAACCTCTCGTTTACTCACCCCATGTGGTTTTTGTTCCAGAAGACACTTGCAGAAGCAGCGAAGGGATGTAAAGTTGTCTTCCAAGATGACTCTGATGCCTGGAGAAAATTCCGACTATGACTATAGTGCCCTGAGCTGTGCTTCAGATACTTCCTTCAACCACCCATTCTTTCCAGAGTCAGAAACCCTCAAGGGAGTCTTTTACCAAAGAGCCAGGCTAATTCCCCCTCAGGAGGATCTCCTCAAAGGCTTTCACCCCGACGACAGGAAGCACCACATCATTATAAACGTGGGGGGCATAAAGTACCTGCTCCCCTGGACCACACTGGATGAGTTCCCACTGACACGTCTGGGACAACTGAAATTCTGTAATAATTTTGACGACATTCTCAACATCTGTGATGATTACGATGTGACTTGCAATGAATTCTTTTTCGACCGCAACCCGGGGGCGTTCAGGACAATCCTGACCTTCCTGAGGGTCGGGAAACTTCGGCTCCTGCGTGAGATGTGTGCGCTGTCTTTCCAAGAGGAGCTGCTCTACTGGGGGATTGAGGAAGACAACTTGGACTGGTGTTGTAAAAGGAGATATCTGCAAAAAATGGAGGAGCTCACAGAGATAAATGAACGGGAGGATGACCTCCTAGAAAATGAAACAACAGGTGAAACAGTAGAGGAGACAAAAATTGGTTTGTGCATGAAAAAGTTGCAAGACATGGTGGAAAGGCCCCAGTCTGGCCTTCCTGGAAAGGTGTTTGCGTGTTTGTCTGTTTTGTTTGTAACTATTACAGCAGTGAACTTATCCATCAGCACCATGCCTGACCTGAGGGAGGAGGAGGAAAAGGTAAGTTGGCTTTTCAGGATGGAAAATGGTATGTGCTGGGAAGAGCAGAGCAAGTACAAGGTCTGAGGATGTTGATTTCAATGGGGATTTTACAACTGTCTTTAGAGGGGGAAAAATATCAAGAAGAGTATTTGAAATCTTACATGACTGTTCAATTCCTTTTAAGATAATTAAGCACATCCAGTTCTATGCCCAAAGAAAATTTTGTTAGTGTGCGACTGAATCTTGCCTTGTTAGGCTCTTTGTGTTTGCAATTTAGAGAGCCTGAAATTCCCAAGCAGTACCTTCTATGGAATAAGTAGTTCCTTTCTAAGTTTTGCATATAACTTGTTCCAAATTGTCAATGTGTTTCCCCATAGCAACAGCTCCAATTCCTTTAATATTTTGGGTTTAAGAAAACCCACACAGAAACCTCTCTTCCTGTCACCGCACCAACTAAAATAGTTATTACCCAGTGCCGGTTACAAACTCCTCCTCTTTCCTGCAGGGTGAGTGTTCCCAGATGTGCTACAACATTTTCATTGTGGAGTCTGTGTGTGTGGCATGGTTCTCCCTGGAGTTCCTGCTGAGGTTCATCCAGGCAAAGAGTAAGTTTGCGTTCCTGCGGCGGCCGCTGACGCTGATCGACATAATCGCCATCCTGCCCTACTACATCACGCTGCTGGTGGACACCACCTCGGTGGGCTCCAAGAAGCCCAGCTCTGGGAACATCTACCTGGACAAGGTGGGGCTGGTGCTGCGGATCCTGCGGGCGCTGCGGATCCTGTACGTGATGCGGCTGGCGCGGCACTCGCTGGGGCTGCAGACCCTGGGCCTCACCGCCCGCCGCTGCACCCGCGAGTTCGGGCTCCTGCTGCTCTTCCTGTGCGTGGCCATCGCGCTGTTCGCGCCCCTGCTCTACGTCGTGGAGAACGAGATGGCGGATTCCCAGGAGTTCACCAGCATCCCCGCCTGCTACTGGTGGGCTGTCATCACCATGACCACCGTGGGCTACGGGGACATGGTGCCCAGGAGCATCCCCGGGCAGGTGGTGGCCCTGAGCAGCATCCTGAGCGGCATCCTCCTCATGGCGTTCCCCGTCACCTCCATCTTCCACACCTTCTCACGCTCCTACCTGGAGCTGAAGCAGGAACAGGAAAGAATAATGTACAGGAGAGCACAGTTCTTACTGAAAGCCAAGTCTCAGATGAGCAATGAGTCACAAGGGAGTGAGGTTTTATTCACCACTCTCTCTTCTGAGACCAAGGACAATGAATGAAATTTAAGTTACCATTTCTCCTGCTGTCGAGTAGTTTTGTTGTATCAGATTCCATCTTTTAATTTGCTTTGGAAGCATTTTACAAGGGTAACCCTCTTACTAAAATGAAGAAAAAGAGCTATAGCCAGGAACTGATGTGATTTAAGAGGTCTGTTATTATGCTGTTCTTTCCTCCCCCCCTCAGTATAATGTATAGGACAGATCTCGCACTGAGATCATGCAGTGGGATTTAAGGAATTAAAAGATCCCTGACAAGAAAAAAAAGAAGAACAACATATAATTATGCACTTGACAGGCTGTTTTGCCATTTGTAACACACATTTTTCCAACCGAATCACAATGTATATAATCATTAAACGGGCTGCCATTTCTCTTGTTCTTCTTGTATATAAATAATGTAAATACAACAAAATTAATGGCTAAATTCTCTCCCAGTAACATGCCTTGGAGCATAATGGAAATAACCACAGATGTTTGTCCCATTGTGCTTTTAAAAAAGCGTCAAGATTTGTCACTCACAACAGAACCACGTACTTCTTTGCAAGTCAGCCCTAAACACAGTAGAAAAGAGAGATCAAGCTGTTTATAGTATAACCTTGCTAAAGATGTAAATACTTAGAGCTCCCCAGCTTCAAAATTTAATTGGCATTACAGCATTGATTCTTTGCCATCGAATGCAGCATTCCCAGGAACAAAGCCTTGGAGTTTTGTAGCACTTAATATTATTATCAAGAGGTGAGTAGCTGCAAATGCAATGCAATATGCATGAGGAGATGCCAGCCTTCCCCACCATCTGTCCCAGGTTTCACTGTACCTCAGCTCTGGAAGGGAATTCAGAGAGGGCATTTTCCAGGGGACCCCCCACCAGTGCTGGGCAAATCCACGCTGGGCTCCCATTCCCACTGAGCACTTGGTTCTGTAAAAGGAGCAGAAAATATGTGGTCGTGGGAAGTTGCCAGTGAGGAAAAAAAAAAAACAAAATACCATTTGAGTCATGGAGTGGGGTGCACTGACAGCTTTATCCTGTCCTCAATCAAGAGGGACTCAAGGCTTCATTAACTCTGCCTTTGCCGTCCTTACACACATGGAAGGAATGGAGAAAATTTTAAACAGGACATGAAAAAGCAATTCAGGTCCTAAACCACAACCACGTACTTGTCAGACCCAGGGCTGTCTTGGTCCAGGTTCTGCTGAAGTTGGGGGGAACACATGGGCCATGAGATGCTCAGGTTTCTCTGCAGGTTAATGACAGACACCCCCCCCATTTATTTTGGTACTGGCTTGATAACAGCTCAGGAGAAAAACTCCAGTACTTAAAAGAAAATTAATTTAACCCACTGATTTATTTCATATGCTTAGAAGTAGAGGAAAGCTAACCTGAGGAGCCTCACCTTTTTTCCCCTTCTTTTTATTAAATTTACTTATTAACAAATTAAGAGTTGGGGAATTTAGAAGTTCCCATCACACTGACCAATGCTTCTCTACCTTGATTTTCAGAAATACTATCTCTTACTGGCATTTCTAGAAACACCAGAATGCAAGATGGTTTTATGATTTAAATTAAGGCCAAGGACACAAGCATTGTCCTTTCAAAAAAAAAGTAAAATTAGTTTCTCAGTCTGTGCTGTTTGGCCAAGCCCACACTATGCTGATTTTCTTTTCAAATATCTTTAAAATACAACTTGAAGGCGTTCTGATATGCTTGTTCCTGAAGGATAATTCCCAAAGTTTTTAAAATGCACTTTTCAAATAATTAGGGCTCCAGCCTGTGGTAGGGGAATGTGCCTGTGGAACATTACTGCAGAGTGCTAAAATATCCAGCCGAAACTCTTGGCAATTAATTCTGCGCCAAAGCTACAAATGAACCAGCTTTTCACTCTTCTTCTTCAGCTTTAATTAGAGTTGGACAAAAAACAGGAACATCGTGACAAGAAAGGGACACGTTTTCCATTTTATCCCCATTTTTTTAAATTTCAGGACTGTTTGATCATCTGTGGCATTGGCTGCAGCACAAGTGCTATACATCTTCTACCTTGGTGTCAGCGTTCGTTATAAAAAGAACTGGTAATTAGATTGGTCCTGTGAGCAACAGTTGCTTATCTAAGAATGTGTTTGACAGGCTGAACCATAAATAAGAAGCTGTAAGTGAATATAAGGAGAAATCAAGACTTACCAAATAAAACCTAAGCTCATTTCCATGTTCTGCTAGTTAATAAATGCTGTAGGGCCATCCATTTTCTCAATGTCTTTACATTAATGTGCCTTTATTTTATGTATCGCTTTATTTTTTTTATCCCCAAACCGAAGCTTGATTCTAAAGCCCTTGTCCAGAAAAAAAAAAAACAAAAAAAAACCACACCAAAATTAAAAATATCACCCTGGAGTTGGGTGTTGATTGAGCAAAACTGTGAAAGCATCTTGCCTGTTGCAAGATCTGCCTAAGCCAGGGACAAATAAGCTGCGAGGATGTACCTACCCCGTGTAATTTTGTACTTGGCAACAGCTCCTTGTAAGGATATGGCCATGTTTTACTCTGAATCACTCTAACAAACCTGGCTGTGTTTTACAGGAGGCAATACAGACTGTAGTCCTTATGCTAAATAAATCCAGCTAGAAGAGAACAACACTAGTTTGAAACCCACACGCTGTTCCAGCTTTACTGGGAAGGCTGAGGGTCTCAGATGATTATGCCTCTTTACAGCATGGTATCTGAATTTTTAGCCAAATCCATGAAAACTGTGGCTCGACTCTAAAGCTGCCTGTTCTGAGAGCCCCCAAGTCAGCTCTCACTCCTTTTTGGCATTTTAGCAGCACATGCAGCCAACAAGACAGTCGCAATAAAGCCCCGTTGTGCTTTCCTGACGCGGGAGGGTCGCTCGGGTGCCCCGACAGTGGTGATGTCTGTGACAGCGATGGGCACTGCTCTGGGACTGCCCTCTGCATGCTCAGCACATGTACAGAATGAACCCCGCAGCAGGAGCTGTGCTAGTGTGGATTAATAAAGTGTTAGGCTCTCCCTGCATTTTCATGTGCTTCTTGCGGGACACAAAGCCCGTCCCACCTGCTAACGGGGCGTGACAACGCGGGGTCACTGTGGGAGGGCAGTGGAGCTGAGGGAGGATTGGGGCTCTGAGTGTTTCTGACTGTGACAGAAAGCATTTACTAGGAAAGAAAATTAATCTCACTGTAGAAAAATCGAGGTACCAAGATTGAATAGGGAAACCTCCTTCTTGCACATTGACCCAGTAATCAAAATCACAGTTCATTGGGACGTAACTTTAAACTGTTTTAACCATTTAACCAGAGGACCTAACAGATTCTGAAGAGAACAGGAAGGATCTGTGAAGACTGAGAAAGAAAAATCCCTGATGAAACCAGAATTTCCAGGTAAGGTGGTACATTGAATGACTTTCTCTGAAATCTTTCCCCTTCCACCCTTCTCCTTCCTCAAAACCAGCACAAACCCCTTGGTGGGGCAACACTGACAAATTAAGGCAGAGCCACACACCTTCTGTAATGGTACATGAAAGAACAGCATCTGCAGGGGGAGCAGAGTGTCGACCTTGTCAAAGGATCTCAACCCCCACTGGGAGATATATTGTCTTCTCTCCTTTTTGATTTTTTAATAGAGCCCAGAATGAACCAGATCCCTAATTCAGGTGTTACAGTAAAAGTCCAGTGTTAGGATAGATTGGGTTTTAAATTGTACAGAACCACCAATACCTCCACATATTTATCCTTTCCACATTTCATTCACTGTATGTGAGGAACCGAGGAGTGGGAAGAATCCGGATGCAGAGAGGTCAATTTGTTCTTGTTCAGGGTCAGTCTGAAACAGCAACACAGCAGCAAATACAACAGCTCTGGGCAGCTCATGCCTGGCTGCAAACCAGTTCTGTTCCATACAGTTACTGATCAGTCTTGCTTGGATAAGAAAAAAGACAAGTAAGTTAAAACAAGAGGAAAGGGACAGATGCTTCTCATAACTGTGCATGTTCTGCATTGTAACACAGAGTGTAAGTCCTTAGGACAGGATCCCTTGTTTGGTGGCTGTCAATCACTGTGGAAAATCACACCCCACAAATAAAGATAAATTTCCACACCACAGATAAAGTCAAGGAGAATTTTACCTGTACTGCCAGCCTGAAGTTTGGCCTATTAATTACTAACAATAAAACCAGTCCTTTCCCCCTTTTTGCTCATTTTTTTGTCATTTTCCAGCATCTTACATCTTCTGAAATACTCCATAGAAATCACTAATGAGATGGAGAATGTTATTAGCTCTCAGCCTGCCAGAAGCACGGTGAGGAAACTGCAGGATCAGAATATCAGGGGATCTTCTGCCCTCTTCAGCAGGGCTTTCACTCCCTCTTTCCCTGCAGGACTTAATCCAGAAGCAACTGTCACTTGAACAGAAATAAAGTCTTGCCGTAACTGCAACCACAGCAGGCCAATTAGGGTAATTAGAGCATATTTGCTACACTTGATAAATATTCATTCCTTATCCCTGCAGCCCTTGTGACAGGAGTTGAAGAGCCTTGAGCATCTCCAGAGCCAGGCAGGGCACACAAACACGTGTAACTGTGTCAGGGAGAGGGCTCAGCTCCTCCTTTGTCAGGTACCCTCGTTAACGGCGGCGGCTTTGTGGCCATTCTTAATTACGGTCGTAATTTGATTCCTACATCCATTGTGGGTCCGGAAAAACAGGGCTTTAAACTACAGTAATTAGCCTGCTCTAGTGACTGACTCGGAGTGCAAGCACATCCCAGCCATCATCTGGAGATGGGAATTCTTAAAATACACAGCCATTTGTTTCCAAAACTAGACAGCTCATTTTTCAGCTCTCATTCATGCAAGTGAAGTGGTCAGCAAGATAATAATGTTTCTCTTTCTGTTAAAGATAACATAATTTAAATGGTGCCCACCTCAGAAACAAAGTGCTGGGGACTGGCATAAATTTCTATAGTTAATCATACGGAGAAATGAAGTTTTGACACAATTGCTGAATGATAAATTGAAGTAATGCTCTGATTCTCATTAGTGATGCACCCCATGTCACAACAAAGCTGGGCAATATCATCTGTAACTTTTACAGTGATGGCAGTTTCCAGGTCAGTCAAGGAAAAGATGACTCAATTTCACTCATAAATAAAAGAACATTTTGAGAAATCAATAAATACCATCCTCAAGCAAACCACATCCAACACTGTGGAATTGCAGGTGTCTTTAATTTTGGAGAGGAATAGTTCTGAGGACAGAGTAGGGGAGGTTAAGGCTGCAAAGCATCACATGGCACAGTGGGTGAAGTTACCTCAGGTGAGAGTAGAGAGCACATATTCAACGTGGGGTCACAGGATGAAAACAAACATAATTTGATGGGAATGGGAAAGCAGGATCAGTAACAGCAGCATGAGGCAAGGCTGGATCCTCATCCCACCATGGAGGCTTCTAGAACCCCTGAAATTGCACTAAGAAAACGTTCCTTTTGGTGGGACCTGTGGAAAGCTACCTGTGCATTTTCCCTTGCTGACTCCTCCTCTCCACTGACAGCCAGAGCTCCAGCCTACAGCTAAAGTACTGCAAGCACATGAGAACTGAGGGGGAATTTCTTCATGGAGAGGGTGGTCAGGCATTGGAAGGGGCTGCCCAGGGAGGTGCTGGAGTGCCCATCCCTGCAGGTGTCCAAGGAACCACTGGACGTGGCACTCAGTGCTCTGGGCTGGGGGACAAGGTGGGGATCGGGCACAGCTTGGACTCCAAGGTCTGGGAGGGCTTTTCCAGCCTCAGTGATTCTGGGATTCTGTGATGAGATATGGTTAAATTTTTGCATAGCACTGACAGGGAAAGCCACAGGGCAAGCATTCCCTGTAAATCCAACTCCCGTTATTTGTGTGTTCGTGTACAATTGTATTTCTGACCAGGAATGGGACAGCACTCCAAATGCAGGCCTGGCCCCAGAGGCTGGTCAGTGCTAGGAGAGTCAAAAATCACCGAGAACACCATAAATCCAAGGTGTGAGTCAGTGTCTGGGGAAGAGAACGGGCTTTCCTCCGTGCCCGATCCCAGGATCTTACATTGCCATCTACGGGCTGCTCCCGGCAGCTCCCGCTGATTCCCGGTCCTGGAGCTCCCACCTGCACCAGCTGACATGAAAAGGAGCTATAAAACATTTTGGGAAATTCTTTTTAAAATACAGAGGAAAATATTCGATCCATTGCCCACGTGGCCTGTCATTTCCAGAGCAGGCTGGTGGATCTGCAGGGAAACGAGGACAAGGATACACCATCACCAGAATTTCCTGGGAAGTGCATAGTACACATTGACACTACATATATACTCATAAAAATATTTATGCAGCATTTCTTTGGCTGGAATATTGGCAAGAGACTTTTTTCAAAAGGCTAATGCAACTTTATCCGACTAAAGTTAACAAACTTCAAGGTCACAGGAGGCAATGTAAACACCTCCATCTCTTGTACAGGAGCAGTCTGGTAAGGAAGCAGTTATGGTTTTATGTGTAAAAGAAATTATAGAATCTACAGGAAAGAAAGTCATCTAATTGAAGATGAAAAGGCATCTATAGTGTTTTAATTAGTTCAAATAATTGTCACACCTGTTACCTCCCACTACTACGGTAATAAAATGAAACCGAGAGCAGAGTTTAAAAACCATGTTTGAAATGGAGAATATGCAAGTCCTGGAAATGAATTCTATAGATTCTCCCTAACGTGGGTTTGTCACAGCACCTGAACACGCCCGTCCTCCAGGTGTGCACATACACACCTGTACATAAAAATACACATAGAAAAAAAACAAGTTGAAAAACTTTAATTTACTATTTTAAGAATTTCAAACCCTTACACAGTGAAGTTAGAAATCTGTTTCCCAAAATAAGAACTTTTAGCAGGGCCTGTAGCAATGGGACAAGGGGTAGCAGATTTAAACTACAAGAGGGTAGATTCAGACTAACTATAGGGAGGACTTTTATTACAGTAAGGGTGGTGAGGCCCTGGCACAGGTTGCCCAGAGAAGCTGTGGCTGCCCCATCCCTGGAAGTGTCCAAGGCCACGTTGGATAAACTTGGAGCAACCTGGGCTAGTGGAAGGTGTCCCTGCCCATGGCAGGGGTTTGGAGCAAATGATCTTAAAAGGTCCCTTCCAACCCAAATCATCCTGTGATTCCATGGTCCCTTTCACCACAGGTGAATGCCCCCTTGTCTAAGAGAGTTCATTTCCCAGTCAAATATCTACAGAGCCATTTTAAATTTGGAAATAACCTTTCTTTGCAGGCAGGGATCTGGTCTCTTAGCAACAGCACGAACACCTCGCGAACCAAACTACGGCTTCCTGGCACAGCAGGGCCTTGTGCCATGGGCAGGGAGAAGCCACAACAACTTCCAACTGCTGGATCCTTCCTGCAGTGACTGATGGAAAAGGGGCAGGGCAGCAAATCCCACAGTGAATCCCCCCATCAAGGCCCTGGTGGAGGTCGACAGCTGGACCATGGACAGTGTGTTCCAGCCTGGATTGCTCTGCCTCAGCTGTGTTTCCCAGATGTTGGTTCTGGCTAAAGATGCGGCCTGACTCTGGCTTTCAACAGATACCATCATTTTAAGTAGCCCTAATGCAAACCAGGAATAGCTTCTTCTCTGGCTGGGAAACTTGTACCACAGCAGGACTGGACTGAATGTTATCATTGTGCTTTTCTGATAAGATTCAGATGACAGCCATCATTTTGGAGGGAAGCTATTTTTTGTTCTTAGCATGAGCATGAGATATTACAATTGCAAGCACTTCACAATAAAAAGAACAAGAGGTCAGAGCAGCACCATCACATGGATATATTTCAGTTGGCTTTGACTATCAGCTGAATCAGTCACCTGAAATATATTGCGGAGACAAGATCAAACAAACCTGTTCAATGATAAAAGTCCAGAGAACAGGCAAAGAGGGCATTTTCCCTTCCCTTTGCTGCTGTATGGAGAGTACAGAGTGTGCAGCTGTATGGCACAATACAGATTAGAATGGACTTGTGCTCTAAATGACCAAGCTTTTATCATTGCAATACCCCCCTGCCTTGTCTAAGTCACATAACCCACGAATTTGAGCTATTAGAACTGTTCTAGAACAACATGCTTATTAAATTGCTTCCTTGGAATCTGGTCACTGGGGGCACAGTGGGCACATAGCAGAGACTGGGCAAAGAGTGACTTGCCCAGGAGTGCAGCCAAAACTTAGCAGAAACTCAGCATTTCTTCTCTGTCTTTTGCCTTGTCCGTGAAACCATTGCCCTTCTGGACAACCGAGTTATTGGAGGAGAAAGCTCTGGGAAATCTTTCTGTCTCCTTCCTAACCAGGCCTCTAATCAAGTACTGCTTTTCCTGCACAATATTTATTACCCCAGCAAGATACTGAAGCTGCAGTGTGAGGCAAGGAAAGGAGTTGGTATATTTAACCAAGTAACACAACCCACAGAGGGTTTGTATCACAAGCCAACTCATGTGTGTGTTCTCCTGCCATTCACATTGCTAATTGTGCTCAAATTTTTCTGCCCTAATAGACGTTAATATTAATCTCCATTTTATTCTATTTTCCTTGTCTTCTTTCAAAAGAGCTGTACAAAACCAGCTCTTTCTAAGCTTGAATTGCCTCTCACAGCTTGGGGAATGCCGTGGTTTATTAACTTGCAGTGCCACCTAGCACACAGCTTTCACATTATTTTTTTCTGTCTTTTCACAAAGCTCCAGATTTTCATATGAAAAAACCCCCCACAATCTTGTGTTTGGAGTATTTTAAGCATCTAGTGCAAAGGTTTGTTTTGAACAGCTAAGTTTTTATTAGAAATTATGCTTTCTAAGAGGATAATAATAATCAAGATGCTCACATGCCTAAAATTCTGGTGTGCGAACTCTGAGGACTAGTTTTGGCTACATCCCTTATATAATTGTCTACAAATACCTCTGTTAATTGTTAGGGGATTTTTTTCTTTTAAATCCTACACTTTGATAGCAGGTCAGTGATGAATTTATTGGGGTTTTGGGATAATAGAGACTCCTGCCAGATTATCAAGGCACATTAGTACAATGTCTGCAGACATGTTTAAGACTGGTCTGCAAGCTTGACCAGCTCAATTTGCTTTGCCTTAAAATACCACCCATGGCCCAGGAATAAACAAGATTAGAAACGAACTCTGCAGCCATCCCAGAAAGCAACACGTGGGAGACATTAAAAGGCAGCAGTTCAGCCCAAATGCTGCAGCCACTGTGGATCCCCTCAAACCTTGAGGTGGGAGCTGTTCCTGTGCCAAATCCTAGAAAGGCATTTAAAGATAATATTACCAAGCAGGCAAAAGGCAACCTTGTGACATCGAGGGAAGGACAAGGAGATAAACCCCCTGTGCTGCTCGACCTTCTCCCTCCTGGTAACACATCCCAGAGCAGCCACATCAGAGCTCCTTGGCCAAAGCACCTTCTCTTCACCCACAATGGCAACACCCACCAATATTTTGACAGTACTTTGGCAGCACTACAAAATCATAAAGTTTTATTGCATCTCTTAGAATTTCTAAGTGGAGTTTCTCTAACAGTAGAGAAACCACCAGGTGTTTTATGGAGCTCAAGAATTAAAGTACGTCAAAATAAAAGATAAATTTGCAATAATAAGAATGGTTTGGGCTTAGATATGATTTTATGATCCTTGATTTTTCAGCTTATCTTCAAAGAGCCCAGCACTGCTGAGGGCTGTATTTACAGGATGACCTGTGTATCAGTTCAGTAAGCCAAGGGGAAAAAAATTAAAATAAAATTAAATAAAATAAAATGAAATTAAATTAAATTAAATCCCTAGCATGCAAAGAATGACATTTGACAAGCACTATAGACCCCAGTTTATCTGAGAGATGTGGAAGATGTTTCCATATCTGCTGAGGATTTAATTGCTATCCTAAGTCAAGGAAGATAATATTTTTTTTCAAAGAAACCTACATTTTGCATACTCCCTTGAGAGTAGAACTGAGCCACCAGTTCTTTCCCTCCTCTGTATTGTATGGCCCAATTAGTTCTGTAAAGAAGTCTATGTAAAAATCACAGATGTATATTTTAGATGCTGCACTCCTGTAAGAGCTTTGGACATTAGTCCCTGCAGAATGGCAGGAACGGTCTTCCCAAAAAGCCATTTTAATAGAAAAGATCCTTGAAAGTTTGCCTCTCATCAGCCCGAACTGATGCATTTACTTTTTTTTTTTTTTTGCCAGTTCTGATATCAGTCTGGTTTGGGTCCATTTTCATTCATCCTTATCACTGTGTTTCCACAGAATTCTCCAGAACCTTCACGTGTTGACTGTTTTCTATAAAGCACAAAGACTCACGGTCTGGTTTCCTGCTTGAAAATGAGCTAAAAGAAACTCAGGTTTAAATTTGCTACAAAATATCCTCCTCCTTCTGTCCCAGAATTTGTAAACACCTGCTGCTAAATGTTTAATCAGAGTCACAGAATATCCTGAGTTGGAAGGGATCCTCAAGGATCAGAGTCCAACTCCTGCTTCATAGTTTAATGAGTCCTGGGAAGGCATGAGAACACCAGCAGAGAACATTTCAGGACAACACACAGGCAAAACAAGCTGTAACAAAGGAGAAGACTCAAATTTAGAATCCAAGTCTTTCCCTTCTCTCCTTGGGGTCCCCTTGCTGGAATGACTGGAAAGGAGTCCCTTTTTCAGGGCAGATGGGTGTGTGACACTCCCCACTGTGGGGAGTTCAGAATTACTGCTACTGCTGCCTTTAGTGTGCCAGTCTCTCCTTGACATCACAGCAAAGACAGAAAAATGAAAACACAGGTCAGGCATTTCAAACAAGTCCCTCTGGTTTCCAAATCCCAAAAGAGGAACCTACCAGGACCTAAACATTCTGACTGAGCTGAGCCTCCACTGTCCACCTGAAAAGCACATCCACAAACACTATAACTTAGTTTATAAGTCATGTCCTCCCCCACTTTCATTGTCCTTTAAACTGTGAGATACAACTTTGTTCATAAATTCACATCCCTGTTTCCTTCACAAGACTGTCATTGCCAGAACCATGGCATCTTATAATAAAGCAGGAGCGTGGCTGTTCTCAAATTTACTTTACTAAAATATACCTTTTCAACTACTAATTATAATGGAACTATTCTTTTTCTTTTTTTTCTCCCCCTGGTACAATGTGAAGATTAAGTCGTGACAGGTGTTTTTTTCCTCATTGGGAAGTAAAGAAATCCATACCTTAATTAATATAAGGAGATAATTACTATGCTGAAGTGAGGAGGCCTCAGGCAGCTCTGTTGAGAAGCTATTTATTTCTCTTTCTTTTCATTCAGTTCAACTACAGATACTTCTCAGATGTGCAGAGCTCTCCATGCCAGCAAGCCAATAAAATAAACAGGGAGATACAATTGCCAAACAGGGAGAAAACTTAAGAAATAGGTCTTTGTCCTTGCAGGAGGGAGGATAAATATGTATATTTTCTTCTCCCCTCCCACCCCTTATCTCTCAACCTCTGAAATCTAAGCGCTGACAAAAGCATTTTCCGTCTGTTTTACAAACTTTCTGGGGTCAGACTTACATCTTATTAACAGTCAATCTCAGTTTCTCTATTCAAATTGGAGAATCCACTTTTTTGTTGGCCCACAAGTGGGGACGGCTGGCTCTGGAAGTTCTTAGCAGAACCCCCTCGCTGTAGGTGCTGTTCTCTGCCAAAAAATACACAAGGTTCCTACAGAGAACTAAAAGATGTTGACCACAATGGTCTCATCACTGCTGCCTTGGCAATTCCCTGTGACAGATTAGTAGTGCTACAGATCAGCTAGAGATTAACAGTTATTTTTTTTTAAATTGCTTCATGCACTGTTTCCATCTATAAAGGATTTTGGAGATTGAGTAAAAACATGATCCCTAAGCTTTGTCATTTTCAGGTTACAATTAGTAATTAGGAGCCATTCTCAATCATTACATGCACAATTCAGTGGTTATACCAAGTCTTTACTATTAAATCATAACCAAGAAACACATTTCTCTTCCATTCCCATGGACAGATTCACATCTTTATAAAAATAATCAGGCATCTAGAAAAATACACAGTGTTTCTGGAAAAAAAAAGTAACATAAGCAACATGGTATTTCTGTTTTTAACATGAAATACAGTCATTACTGTATTTCAGTAATGAAGAGAAGATGAAAACCTATGGAACCTACTAGGAAAACATGTGGGTTTTTTCCCCATAAATTTCTAATACTGAGGGAATGTTGGATCAATTTTAGTGGCCCAAGCCATGAGCCCCCCTTTAATATCCTTTGCTAACAGAGAACCAGATTCTTTGGCAGGTAGCTCCTGCAGGATTTTTACAGCCTTCTGGGAATCATTTCCCAATTTGCAAACAACATACACAGGAAGAGATGCTTGGTCATTAGTTCTCTGCTTTTCTTCGCAAATTCTTTTTTCTAAGTACTCCAGCTGTTCTTCATCCTTCTCTTCCAGTTTACTCAGCGGGATGTGGACGGCGTGTCCCAGGCGGCAGATATCCACCTCCACCTGCGGCCGGACATCCAGCAGCACGTGAGGGACTTTGTCATCCAGCACCTTCTTGTACTGCTCTACCGAGATCCTGTCTTTGCTGGGCAGCAGATGCAGAGTCCGGCACTTGTCGGTGGCAGAAGACCCACAGAACGCCTCGTAATCCTGCAGGCAGGTGACGGTGGGGCTGTCCCCGCACACGGCACAGTCTGGTTTCTTTGGTCTCAGCTTGATGTTGCGAAACCTCCCCTCGAGGGCGTCGAACACGAGCATGAAGTGGTTGAAGGAGGAGCCCATTCCCGAGGCGATCTTGAGCACTTCCAGGGCCTGGATGCAGCCGATGATGCCGGGCACGACCCCCAGCACGCCCCCGTCGGCGCAGCTGGTCACGGTGTGGGGCGGGGGCGGCTCGGGGAACAGGCAGCGGTAGCAGGGCCCCCCGCGGTAGTTGTACACGACGAGCTGCCCCTCGAGGCGCAGGGCGCTGCCGGACACCAGCGGTTTCCCCGCCAGCACACACGCGTCGTTCACCAGGTACCGCGTGGGCGCGTTGTCGGAGCAGTCGGCGACAATGTCGTACTGTCGCACGAGGCGCAGCGCGGAGCGCGGGCTCAGCGCCCCGCAGTAGGGCACGTACTGCACCGCCGAGTTCAGCCGCCGCAGCGCCGCGGCCGCCGAGGCCGCCTTGGGCCGGCCCCGCCGCGCCTCCCCGTGCAGCACCTGCCGGTGCAGGTTGCTGGTCTCCACCACGTCGTGGTCCAGCAGCCCCAGGCGGCCCACGCCCGCCGCGGCCAGGTACTGCGCCAGGGGACAGCCGAGCCCGCCGCAGCCCACCACGAGCACGGCGCTCCGCGCCAGGCGCAGCTGGCCCCGCACGCCGAGCTCGGGCAGCAGCAGCTGCCGGCTGTACCGCGCGATCTCGGCCGCGCTCAGCGCCGCGCGGGGCGGCAGCGGGGGCAGCTCAGCAGGGAAGGCGCCGGCCCCCTCCGCATCATCATCATCGTCACCATCATCGTCCTCGGCGCTGCCCGCGTCCCCCCGCGCCAGCAGGTCCCGCAGCCCGCGGTCTCCATCCTCCTCCTGCTCGGCATCCCCCAGAGACACCTCGGCCGCCAGCCGCTCCCGCGGCCCGCGGGCTCCATCCTCCTCCTCGTCCCGCTGCTGCTCGGCGGTGTCCCCCCGCGCCAGCTCAGCCTGCAGGCGGTCCCGCAGCCCGCGCAGCTCCCGCTCCCGCCGGCGGATCTCGGCCCGCAGCCGCGCCGCCCCCGCGCCCGCCATGGCCGCGCCGCTTCCTCCTCCCGCCCCGCCCCGCCCGGCGCGGCGGCGCTTCCGCCGGGCCCGCGTCACTGCCGACATGGCGGCGCCGCGCCCCCAGCGCCTGTCGGTGCTGCTGCCCACCTACAACGAGCGGGACAACCTGCCGCTCGTCGTCTGGCTGCTGGTGCGCACCTTCCGAGACAGGTACGGGCGCTGCGAGGGGAGCGGCAGGGGCTGGCGGGCAGCGGGGCCGGGCTGCACCCCCGGTGTGGCGGCGGGCGGGGCGAGCAGGGACAGCGGTGTCTGTAGGGCCGGGGCTGCACGGCCGTGACACCCACACGGGGATGGCACAGGTCCGGAGGGCAGGAACATCGCCCGAACCCGGAGTGAACTTCAGAATCGCAGAATTCCAGAATCACTGAGGTTGGAAAAGCCCTCCCAGACCGTCGATTCCGAGCTGTGCCCGATCCCCACCTTGTCCCCCAGCCCAGAGCACTGAGTGCCACGTCCAGTGGTTCCTTGGACACCTCCAGGGATGGGCACTCCAGCACCTCCCTGGGCAGCTCCTTCCAATGCCTGACCACCCTCTCCATGAAGAAATTCCTCCTGATGTCCAGCCTGAACCTCCCCTGGCACAGCCTGAGGCTGTTCCCTCTCGTCCTGTACCTCCTTCCTTGGGAGCAGAGCCCGACCCGACAGCGCGGCTCTGACCCCACAAAATCACTGCTCTGGTTCTCAGCTTCCCGCCCTTCACAGGGATTTAGGAAGGGAAACGGGATTTTCCGTTTGTTCATTGAAAAATAATTCTCATTTCAGTGGAATCGATTTTGAAATTATCATCATTGATGATGGAAGCCCAGATGGGACACAGGAAATCGCTGAGCAATTGGAAAAAATATACGGATCAGATAAAATTGTGAGTTGTGTGTTCTGTAATTTTTTCCCCTAAAAATGAAAGGTAAACTTTAAAATATTTTTGTACCTTGAAAACAGCAATTTTTAAGGTGTCACTAAAATGAATTAAAAACTGTACTTCAAGTAATATATGTGTCTTTTATATTTTCTGCAGCTTCTGAGACCCAGACCAAGAAAGCTGGGCCTGGGTAAGTCCTCATTAACTCTAATTTAGTAATATAAAAAATGTGCTGTATACTTTGATTGATCTAGTGCATAAAGGTCCAGAAAAAAATCACAGTAAAGTCCCAAAGCAGAAATTTATGTTTTCATCAAGTTGTTTGCAAGCAAACAAGGTTAAAAGTATACACATAAAAATCCCAGTGTGTTTATAAAATGTTTCCCACAACTCCATACCTGCTCCTTTCCCTCCCACCCTCATTCCCTGAGCACAGAATGAGGGTTTGAACTGTCAGGGATATTTGGAGGCTGAGTCCTATTCTAGTTTTAGTGCCTGTAGTGCTTTTGTAAATGAGATTGCAGATAGTGACCCACTTCTGCAGTCAAGTTTCTTTTGCATTTCTGGTGCTGTGGAACTTGCCAGTGCTTATGTTTATAAAATCCAGGGCTGAAATCATCGGGAAAAGGAATAAGAATTTTAATATTTATCCACTAACATGTTATTTAAAATAATTTAGGAGTTTTTACTTGATTGTTTTCTAGCAGAGATTTTAGAAAATGAAGGGAAGACTGCACATGGCTGGAAGATTGCACATGTTAAAGTAGTGAGGGAAATATTTCTGTGCTGTTTTCACCAGGCACTGCTTACATTCATGGAATGAAGCATGCCACTGGGAATTTCATTGTCATTATGGATGCTGACCTCTCTCACCATGTAAGTCTGCATTTCATGTACCGTGGGCTTAGTCTGTTAGAATTAAACTTTCATTGGTTGGTTTTATTTTAACCCCCCCACACCTTTTGTCTTTTCTGATCTGTTTTCCTTCTATTTCAGCCAAAATTTATTCCAGAGTTTCTCAGGTAGGTGCCAATTGTAGTATGAAAATGCAAGTTGATCTTTATAAATTATTTATGAACTCCTGTGTGAAATTCTGTGCCATAGTGGGTAAAAGGTAATTATAAGATTCCCTGAAATAGCTCTTTTTAAGAAAACAATTAACAAGTGTCTAAATAATGCTTATAACCACCCTAATTACTGCTTTCCTCTCTTCTCTATTTGCTTATTTAAAAGTTTGTAAACTTCAGATTTTGTACTAAAAGAGTGATTGTCCTTACTTTGAAATTTGTACTTTGAAATATTCCTCCTGTTTTTCTGATAAAACCAATTGTTTATAGAAAGCAGAAAGAAGGCAATTTTGATATCGTATCTGGAACAAGATATAAAGGAAATGGAGGGGTATATGGCTGGGATTTGAGGAGAAAATTAATCAGGTTGGTATTTTTCAGATATTTACAGTTAAAATTGTTATTTATAAATAATAATTACAAACACTCCATCCACATGAGCTGAACTGAGTCTTTAGTCAGCAGAACTGCTGTACCTGCTGGGCACTGCAAAATCACATTAAATACTACAAGTGTGCTCCACTGGCAAATTGTGTGGATCAAATCCACCAGGAAAGGATGAAATGACGTGGCTGGGCTTGAGAAATGGGTTGGAGCAGTGGACAGATTGGCAGTGGACAGCTGGGACAGCTCCAGTTCTGTCATCCAGAGAGTGAGCTGAGACTGTGACTCTTTTGTCAAGTTTAAAATAACGTTTGGGTGGCTGTAATGGTCCTTCCCCTAAGCAGAGAATCCCTTGCTAAACTCCTCTGGTGACACTCTGGTGGTTTTCCATACCCAACTCTCACATTTGTCCAGGAAGCATTTTTATTCCCCACTTACAGTGTGTGTCAGTCAGAAGAAAAATGTTGCTTTGATGGTTGTCACATTCATTTCTTTTAATTGTATGTGTAGACAGTTCTTCCATAAAAAAAACAGGTTATAAACCTAATTTCTAAAAATCCTTGTTTTTTCATAGAGGAGTTCAATAATCTACTGATTATCTGCTTTTGAAAAACAAAACGTTGGGTGTTTGATTTCAAGATTCTATAATTTATTAATCAAATCTAGCAATGAAAACACACTAGAAATCTAATTTTCTTCATATGAAGCAATAGAAGTTTTGTTGGGTTTTGGGGGGGGGGGGGGATGATTTGTACTTATTTTTTAGAAATTCTGCTTGATCTTTGGGAATTGTGTGCTGGGCAACTCTGACATTCACATTTTCTTTCCCAGCCGTGGTGCCAATTTTCTGACTCAGGTTTTGCTGAGACCAGGAGCATCAGACCTCACAGGGAGTTTCAGGTATGGCTCTGGTTTGCAATTAATAAAGTTCATTGGAAATTAAGAAATTGCTGAACAAGGAACTGGAGTAAGAACAGCCCCTCTTTACTGAGGGCTATGAAATCTGTTTGGGAAGGGTGGAAGAAATAGTGGACTAGGTTGCAAGAACTGCTGCTCCTATGGCTTTGTTAAAGATTTTATAAATAGTAATGAGATGAGTGAGGGATTGCCGTTGAGATTCCCACACACTGCCTTGATTTCCAAATTTCAGAAAATTGTGCTTCAGGTTTCGTTTTCTTTGTAACTGTTTGCAGGTTGTACAGAAAAGAAGTCTTACAGAAACTCATGGAGAAATGTGTTTCTAAAGGCTACGTCTTCCAGATGGAGATGATTGTTCGGGCCAGGCAGTTGGGATACACCATTGGAGAGGTACAGGACAAGTTTGATAAGGATCTTGTGCTTTTGTGTAAGGGGACACACAGATTACTGAATTTCGTGTGCTCCCAAGAAGCAGCCAAGATTTTCAAACTAATATAAAGTTCTACATGTGTAGAACTCTCCTTTTCCAACTTTGCCAGGTGAATACCAGACCTGAATTTCCAGTTGCTTATTCCCCTGGCTGATAAGATTCTGAGATCCCTCCCTCTTCCTGTTGCCACTCCTTTAGCTGCATACAATTTTACAAAGTTCTTCATATTCAGAAGTCATCTCCCAGCCAGGGGTGAGGCTGAGCTGTTCTATGGTGGTGGGGGATTTGTGCTTCCTGGGGCACTGACTCAAAGGTACTGAATTAACAAAGAAAGTGCTGGAGGTTGATTTTTAAGCCCTCAGGCTTCAAACATTGAAGCTGTTCTGACTACCTACCATCCAGCCACCAAGTAATGTCTTAGGATCATCTTTAGAGGTGATAAACCAAATAACTTCATGCTCCTCAGCCACTGGGAAGAACTGACACAAAGGAAGCCAGCTTGCCTTGTTCCCATGTCTGAAAATGCTGTAGTTCAAAGGCCATTCTTTTGTGTAGAGAATCTCTGATTATTTAGGTTTTGAACTTTAAAAATAGTTCTGCTTGTTTCAACAGGTTCCTATTTCATTTGTGGACCGTGTCTATGGAGAATCCAAACTGGGAGGCAATGAAATAGTCTCCTTCCTAAAGGGGCTCTTGACCTTGTTTGCCACAACGTGATAGTTTGTCCTAAATTCACTTTTTTAGTCAAACATTTTCTGACATCTGTGTAGTTTTTATTATATAACAGCAGAAGCTTGATAATCTCTGTGGTGACCAGAAGACCTGCTATAAGCTACCAATTAAACAAACCACCAACAATAAATTAAATCCACTGTCTCCCAGAATGTTCCTTCCAAAAGAAATTAACTGTATGTTAAACTAAAAACTAATAAAGGCTAATGATTTTCTATTTTTGTAAAAACAATGAAGTCTTAATAAAGAACACAAAGCTCAATGATCTTTTGCATCTGGAAATGAATCATTATTCAGCAGAAACTAATGAGGATTTTGAAATGAAGACAAGCAAGGACAGAAAAAAAACCAACCCAATGGAATTTCTTATCTTTGTTCTGTGGTTTGTAGATATTAATTTAAATGCATGTCCTTTAAATTAGTGTCCTTTCTTTCCTCAGCACATGTCTTAAAGCAGCTACATGTTTCTACAGATCTGATAACACCTTGTGTAGTTTAAGAGTTAATACAGAGTACAGTGATTTGTTCCTAGACTGGAAAGAAGGAATATTCTTTGGATAAGAGAGAGAACTGTATGTGGAATAATTCTGTATTCTGTGTGTTGGTCCAGAAGCAGATGAGTCCCTTTTCTTACCTCCTTTAGAAACTAAATAGTTTTGGAGTCTGTACAACAGGAGCCTGGCACCTCATAAAGTTCAGGGTAACAGAAGACCCAGTTCACCACACTGAAGATATTTGAGATTTTTTTTTCTTTTGTCAAATAACAAATTGCAATCTAAAGTCTGTATTTGCTCCAGATCCTGTGGAAGGAAACACAAACGGAGCAATACTAGTTTTTTTCATGGTTTAATAGAGCCAGAACTCAGAAATTCCAAAGCCCTTGCAATCAAATGTGCATTGGGGAGGAGGGTGACATTATTCTGATAATGGCTTTATAGATATGAAAAATGATGTCCTTTGTTGGGGGGCAGGGGTGGATTTTTCTCTGGGTACCTGTATCAGAAAATTAATGATAGGAGAGGAGAAGCGACAAATGTCTTGAAAATGCTGCCTATTTGGTTTATGTTTGTCTGCATTCCTTTAGCACATCAGATACAGTTGTTGCTATTTGAAAAAGAAATTTAGAAAGTCTGTAGATAAATGATAAATTCATATTTCAGATAGTCTTTTATCACATTGATAAAAATAAGTAAAACTTTAAAACAAAGATTATTTCCTAGTGGGCTGCTTTAGAGCTCTTCCTTTGTTCTTTAGTGGAGTTGTACAGATTCAGTTTCTCCTTTTCTGACTATTCAGAGCAAATGTTTCATATTTCATTCGCTTAAAAATAATAAATAACAAAAAATGTAGCTGTAAGTTTTCGAATCTTCATGTAACTGGATCACAGTGACTGAACTGTACATTTTGTGACATTTGCCTGTAATTTTTCCAAATATGTATAATTTAATTTGGTGCAGACTAATCAGATCTAATAATATGTGCAGAGTTATGTCTCTGGGTCCACAGGGGCACTGAGTCTCCAGTAAGAGGTTTCATCTATTTGTATTTCATTTGGAGGTTTCATGGCAAGCCCCAATATTTTAAGTTGAAAACAGGTACAAAGTTTTTAATGACTAAATAGTGAGGGTTTATATGTTTATTTAAATTTACAAGATGCTGATCATTTGCTAGAATGCAAATTGGGGAACAACAGCAGAAGGATGTGGAGCTGCTGGAGCGAGTCCAGAGGAGGTCATGGAGATGCTCCAAGGGCTGGAGCCCCTCTGCTCTGGAGCCAGGATGGGAGAGCTGGGGGGGTTTCCCTGGAGAAGAAAAGGCTCTGGGGAGACCTGAGAGCCCCTTGCAGGGCCTAAAGGGGCTCTGAGAGAGCTGGAGAGGGACTGGGGACAAGGGCACATAGTGATAGGAAAAGGGGAATGGCTTCCCACTGTCAGAGGGCAGCTTAGATGGGATATTGGGAAGGAACTCTTGGCTGTGAGGGTGGGGAGGCCCTGGCACAGGTTGCCCAGAGAAGCTGTGGCTGCTCCATCCCTGGAAGTGTCCAAGGACAGGTTGGACGGGGCTTGGAGCAACCTGGGCTAGTGGAAGGTGTCCCTGCCCATGGCAGGGGGTGGGATTAAACGAACTTTAGGTTGCTTCCAACCCAAACCATTTCATGATTCTGTGTTCTCTATTCTTGTTCCCATTTTCCCTTTCCTATTACTTTACAGACCCTACTTGTCCTCTCATCATACTCAGTCTTGCCTTTTTCATGTCCCCAGAGAAGCCACACTACACTTGCCATTCTCCAAGTGTTACTAGCAGACTGTAGTAGAACAGCAGTTCTATGATCTTTAGAGTTCAGGTGCTTAGAACTCCATACAATATCTTAAATATTCATGTACTAGGGATTTATAAAGTGGCATTTAAATTCTCAGTTCCTTTCTTAATACCATTGCAATTCTCTACTTGCCTTGTTTTGGCCACCACGAAACACTGACTTGACATTTACAGAGAATTTTTCATTTTATGTCCCTGGTTTTACAGTTCTACATAAATCAGCTTTTCTTAATTACATCCATATTCATTTCCTATGAAGGCACAAATACTTTGCTAATGCACTTTCTCTGTTATACTTTCTCAGGAATCTGTGTCTGCAAGCACTCAATCATTTGGCAAGAACAGGAGCTTTAATTGCTTCCTGGCTCAAATCAGTGTATGTCATGGATATATTTGGTTGGGCATGTTTAATGAAGGGAGGAAGAAGGTAACTCACATTTCAGTTTCCCCTGAGCAGATTCAGGTCTGTGATTCACAAGGCCAAGCAGTTCAATCCCTCTGACCCAGACCATTGGGATCCTGAAGCTGGGACAAAACCACCTCAGACACCCAAGGTTAATGTGCCCAAGAGAATGTGAAACCAGGACCAAAGCGAGATCCCTGCCTGTTTGGGTGAGGGTTTGTCTGATCTGAGGTTGGAAGGAGCTGGCTTCTGTTTTGGTTTGGCTTCTCTGTGAAATCTTTATGAGGCTCTAATCTGAGCCTG
This sequence comes from Chiroxiphia lanceolata, assembly GCF_009829145.1. Classification (NCBI taxonomy): domain Eukaryota; kingdom Metazoa; phylum Chordata; class Aves; order Passeriformes; family Pipridae; genus Chiroxiphia; species Chiroxiphia lanceolata. The sequence goes on along the minus strand of NC_045653.1, from coordinate 5,224,331 downwards.
CAATAAGGATGTACCCAGCTGCCAATGCAAACACAATAATCAAACATATTTTCCAGTGGACTGTGTAGAAATCCAACCGCAAGGTTCCGCAACCTTCTGCATATCAACAGTAAAAAATAATGATGACTAATCAATAATATTTACTTAAGGGTCTATCAGGATTCCAAGCATAAGCGTGGATTGAAATCTTGGCACAAAGGAATGAAATGACAGATTGCCTGCTCAGTTCAATACATGGGTGACTTCAGCAACAGATTTCAGGGGCTGGCATTCCAGAGCTGCAGGCAAATGGTAATATTGGGAGCAGTAGGAACAGGGGATGTGCAGAGGAGAGGAATCCTTATCAAACTTTTCATTGTTTATGACATTACCTCCACTTCATGCTGCAGAAGACACGAGTAAACAAGGTAACTACTGGCAAAACACAGAAACTTTATGAGCATCATCTCTTCCTCTGTTCCTGCCACATTTTATCTTATTTCTCCAGACCTTGTGGCAATTTGTAACTTTCTTACAGACTGTGATTGTTACTGTTCAGGAGGAAATACATTGAAACTCGGGAGAGAAGACCAAATTGCAACTTTTAATCCAAAATTAGATCTGAAAACTCAGCCCCAGAGAGAGATTTCAACAAAGCAGCAGAGGGCAAAGAGCATAAAATGAAGTGTTATCCCTGCAAGGGTAGTTGCACTGACTGTTCAACAAACTGGTACCAAAGGTGCATCATAATAAATAAACACCACCTTCACCACCTTGTGTTTGGCTCACAGACTTCTTTCCTGTTCTGACTTTCTGCAAACATGTCACGCCCCAGCAGGTGAACCCAGACAAAACCACAGCTGAGAACTTGTTTCCTGGGAAGCCGAGGGTGGTTCTCCAACACAGCTCCTCAGATGCTGTGCTCTCAGGAAGGGGAAGATCTGAGCACTAAAGGATGCTTGTGCTTTTGCTCCAGAGCAGGAAAGATGATGACTGAGCTCCTGCAGTCCCTGGGAATGCTTTAGGCTCTTTTGTCCCACTACATCTGTGCTGGGGGATCCCCAGGAAGGAATCAATCAGATTTACTCAGTACATGTGAAGCTCATGTCGTGACTGCAGCGTTTGGAGAGCTCCTACTTCTAGCCCAGGACCCATTCTGCCTGCCTTGCAAAGAAGGCACATGGTACCACTTCTGATGGGTGGATCCTGTCAAAATAATGACATTTCTTACTGTATAGTGCAGAGGACATGGAAAAGACAAGCTGCTGGGAAGTGATCAATGACAGAAGGACTGAAGTTCTAATGTTTTAGTTCTAATCAATGCCTCTCATGCAGTAAATCCTACCTGAGTGCAGCATTTCTGAAAGCACTGACAACTTGTAAGGTATCCACAGAAGTGTAGTTTGTCACATCACCCCCAAATGAGAGAATACTTGACTGACCAGCTTCCAAGAGAAATTAAGTTGCTACTTATGACAGACAAATTTCCTATTGGTCTGACTAAGGGACTTTCAAGTTATCCCAACCAACTAAGCAAATCTATCCTAAGCATCTCTAATCACAGACATGCTCAATAGGAGTATCTTCTGAAAAAAAACAAGTAGAAAAGGAGGGTACTCTGTGTCAAGGAATTGTTCTTCCATACTTTTATCCTGATACAGACTACATTTGGTTCCTTCCTTGTGATTTTTCCCAAAGCCAACTTCATGGAGGAAGGTTGGAGAATGCTGACAGATGATGAAGTGCCACAGCTCAGAAGGTGGGTGGCTTAGCGGGTCTTAAAGAGCATTGTGAGACCAGTGATCTTAATGCTGATTAACTGACTTGTAATTATTATATAATTAATTATGTGTAAAGCCATCAAGAGTTGTCTTAATTTTTTTGTGTTTGAATAAAAAATAAGCATAATACTGCTCCTAAACTAGCACAATTCTGCCCTGAATCACCACCACACATGCAATTAAACCTATTCAACTTTGGAGTGCTAATTGTCTCCCCTCTGGTGTGAGTGTTTAGTCTCCTACAATGCTGTGATTTTACTGATTTTTCTAGTGTGAGACACAATAACCACTTCTGTGATATAAAAAGTATATTAAAACTATTACTATCAACTTTTGCTTCATTTTGTTCACCTCACTCTGCACACACAGGAGAAAAAAGGAGAAAGTTCTCCTGCCTGGACTCCTATTGTTTGTGCTTGTGCTATTGTATCCTTTGCACAGATCTTCATGTTGTGTTCATTCCCTTAAATATGTATGAAATATAATTTCTACTTCCAATTGCATTATGATGTTCCTCTACACTCAGTTCCTCCAACCTTCAAACACTTCTGTTTTCTCAAATTCAACCCTCAGACCTGAAGGTCTCTGGATTGTTTTTCTGGAGTTGTTGTATTTTCTTTGTTTTAAGTGATGGTTCCAGAGTGGTCACTGGTAAAGCATAAATAAGAGTGTTGAAATAAGGTGCTTAAATTTGGGGTTGTGTGTTTTAGGCTGGCACAAACTGGCTCAAGCAGCCATGAAGTTGAGAGTTTCTGAACAGGGTCCTGACTTAACGAGGTTTCAGAAATGTTTTCCAACACTGAAGCCATCAAAGAAAAAGTATCTACTCTCAGAAGGCAAAATGATGTTGCTACAGAAAAACAAACCACCTTTCTTTGCTTTCCTCCTCGAGAAGTATTTCACACGTGTTGCAGAGGAACTTTTGAAGCACCTCAGTTCCAGGAGCCCTTTTAATGCCAAAGCACCAGCTTTGGTTTTGCAGGTAAGTTTTGTGCATTTCCACTTTTTTATTTACATTTCCATGTAGAACAAAGACTCCTTCAGTGACTTACTGACTCTTATATCCACTGATGAGAAGATGCCATGGAAGCATCCAGTGAAACACTGGTGTCACTTGCAGACAGCGACAAGCAACGGATTTCTACATCCCACTGAACGAGGAAGTGTCAAAGCAGCCTCCCAGACACAACAACATGTCACTAAATTCTTCATAAAAGCTATTTAAGTGAATTGTGATAAACAGCGTGCACACACTGCCAGGACATCAGCCACTTGAAGACGCAGGAGATCCTTGAGTTATACGAAGTCTCAGTAATTGGTGACAAGTTTTCTCTGCTTCTGCACTTCAGGTAATGCTTCAAACACGTGGACTTTCCTTTCTAGCATTGTAAGGCTGAACTCGAGTGTGTCGCTGAACCAGAAAGGGTTTGAAAGCTGAGGATGGAAGGATTACACTTTACCTCATCCTCCAAGTGCTCATGTCTTTCTGAAGTATCAAAAAACATCGTTCCCTTTCACTTCTGAAGGGTTTTTTACTGTGCTATAGAACTCAGCTTCTGTTGTTGAAGAGGTCTTGAGCAGACAGGTCTTCCACAAGGAAGAATTACATGTGGGGTCTTGTCCTGATCCATATGTTCCTGTTCCAAAAAGTGAAGTCCAGTGTCTCTGCACAGGTGTATGAGCACGTGTGCACAGGGCCCACAGGAACATGACGCACACACCTTTTGAGTGCTGCCTTGGCTTCAGGAAATTAACCCAAAACATGGAGAATTTGGGTGTGTCACACATGTCCTCTGATGCCTCTCCAGATTCCCTGACCAATCCCATCACACTCCAGGGCACATTTGGCAATGGGTGCCACTCACCCGACACCTCCTTCCCTCCCTCGGGCTGAGCCTGGGGCCTCCCCGGTACAGCCCTGGCCCTCCCGTGAGGGGTCAGGCTGGAAGGGCCCACAGGGGTCACCCGGTCCCACCTCCTGCTCCAGCAGGGCCATCCCAGAGCACATGGCACAGGATTGTGTCCAGATGGTTCTGGAACATCCCTAGCAAGGAGATTCCACACCCTCTCTGGTCTCTGTTCAGTGCTCAGTCAGTGCACAGGGAAGAAACTCTTCCCCATGTCCAGGTGGAACTTTCTGGGCATCAGTTCCTGCCCGTTCCTCGTGTCCCATTGCTGAGCCTGGTCCGTGCTCTGCCCCCTCCCTGCAGGCCCTGACACACATGGATGGGGTCCGCTCTCAGTGTCTCCCCTCGAGGCTGCACAGCCCCAGCTCCCTCAGAGATGGTCGGGTCCCCTCACCATCCTCACCGCCTCCGCTGGGCGGGCACGGCGGGTGCGGGGCCGCCTCGAGGCCGGTGCGAGGGACGGGCGGGAGTGGCGGGAGCACCGGTCCGGGCGGTGCGGGGTGCGGGGTGCGGGGTGCAGGGTCTGTCCCTCGGGCCGGGTCGGTGCCCGGGGCGGGGGCGGGGCGGGCGCGGTCCCAGAGGCGCCGCCGCCGCCGCACGAGGCCCGCGCGCGCTCCCGGGGCCGCCCCGCGGTCACGTGCGCGCCCCCCCCGCGGTCACGTGCCCCGCGCCGCTCGCGCCCCCGCCTCGGCGGCGGCGGCCCCTCAGGACGGGAAGTAGTCCCGGCCGGGGGCGCGGCGGAGGAATCCCCGCGCCGGACCAGCCGCAGGGCGCGGCGCCTCCTAGCGGGGCCGGGGTAGATCCCGCCGCCGCCGCCGCCGCCACCGCCGCCATGGCCACGGCCGCCCTGCCGCGCCCCGCGGGGGCCCCCCCGCGGCGGGGACGTGTCAACGCCCAGTGGGGCGGGCGCGGCGGGGCCGGACCTATCGGGACCCCCGGGGCTCCCCCACCCCCCCCGGGGCGCGGCCCCCTCCCCTCCCGCCGGACAATGAGTCCCGTATGCTAATGAGGGGCTGGCGTCACTTCCGCTCTTTCTCGGCCGCCATCTTGGCCCGGGCAGCTGTGGGCAGCGGGACCCGGCTGTATTGTCTGAGGGGCCCGGGCGCTGCCCCCGCCTGCCGCCCGCGCCCCCGCCCCGCGCCCCCGGACCAGTGCCCGCCGCTCCCGCCCCCGAGGCCGCCCCGCACCGCCCGCCCCGCACACTGCCCCCCCCCAACATCCCCCCCTTTGTCTCCCCCGCGCCGCCGCCGGCTCCGCTCCGCCCGCCCGCCCGCCTCGGGACCGGGCGGCGCCGGGGAGGGTCCGGCGTCCCCCCCAGCCCGCCCTCGCTGCGAGGACAGCCCGCTCAGGTAGGTGCGAGCGCGGGTCCGCGGGGCGACCCGGGCGGGGGCAGCGCCCGCCCGCCCCCTCCCTGCCTCCCTCCTCCTCCTCCTCCCGCGGGCATCCCGCGCCCTGCCCGCCGCGCCGGCTGCGGGGCTGGCGGCGGCCCCTCCCCACCGCACACATGTTGAGGAGCCCCGGCGGCTGCGGGCACCGGGCGCTGCTCCCGCCCCGCCGTTAGCCCGGCCGCCTCCCTTCCCCGCACGGCCGCGTCCCGGGGCAGCGGCAGCGCCGGCCGGGCCAGCATCCCGGGGTGCGGCTGCACCGGCCCCGCCGGCGGAGCGGGTGCTGAGCGGGGCCAGATGCGATGAATGGGAGCAGCGGAGGGGTCCGTGCCCGCGGGAGAAGGCGGGATCCGCCGCTGCCATCCCGAGCCGCAGCCGCGGGATGGAGCGGCGCTGCCTCACCCGCCCCTGCCCGGGGCTACAGTTACCGACACCGCTCCGCAGACAAAGGCGGGGAACCCACCCCCGGAGCCTCGCACCGCACCGGGGAGACACCCCCGTGCCGCGCACCCCCTGCCCGCGGCGGCTGCAGCCCGAGGGTGTCCCAAAGCAAGCCCCGCGGGGTGCGCGGTGCGGGGGTGCCCCCAGCCCCGGTGCCCCCGGCCGTGCCCGCGGGGGGGACACTCGGGCCCCCCCGATCCACCGCAGCCAGGCCGGGGCGCTGCGCGGCGGCACCGCCAGGGGGCGCCCTGCGCGCCGGGCCCCGCTGCGGCGGGGGGGCACCGGGGGGGCCCCGGGACCGGGGGGCGGGAGGAACGGAGGGGCAGGAACGGGGGCACCGGGACCGGGCCGTGTCACCGCCGCACGGGCCTCGCGGTTGGTTCGCTCGCTGAGCCCTCGGGCACGTGGCTGCAGCCCCCAGCCCCGGGCGCGGGGCGTTCCTCGAGCCTCGGGGGGCTTTGTCTGGGGCCGCGGGGCAGAGCCCCCGTACCTGGAAGTGTTGTCGTTCGCTGTTTATTGGGTGTATTTGAGGCGTTTGGTAGGTGTGAAAGAGGTTTTTATTCCTGCACCCCTTTTTCTTAAGTTGGGGGGGTTTTTTGCTGGCTATGTTTTTATTTGTTTTTACGCCTATTTTCTGTTTCTGTTGGAGGTGCAGGGTGTGAGCTAATGGACACACAGCATTGCTGCCTGTCAGGGTAGCACGGACCGACCTTAGCTGACTGCTGTGGCTCAGCTGTGTGTGCCCCAGCACTGCTCCCTCCTGCAGGGTCTCAGGAAAACTTTCATTTGAGGACTCTGGCAACTCATAATCACAAGTTGTCATCCTTCTAGGTGAGAGAGATGGACCAGCCTACTTGAGAAACAGAAAAGCAGGGGATTTTTTTTTTTGTGCTTCTAATAACAAACCAAACCCAGGCTTGGTTCCTGTGCAGATGTGCATTTGCAGATGTTGGGCAGTACTTTGCTGTTAGCACATGGACATGTACCGTGATATGTGCTGAAATCTTCAAACATTCACCAGAGACAACACCAGAGGAACACCCTGTTGTTAAAAGAGTTGCACCAGATGCTGATGGGTTACCTAATGGTAACATAATGATTACCTTTTCTGAAGATTATTACAGCAAATACTTTAACTTCACACGACAAATAACTTGTTTTTCAAAAGTAAAACTAAGTTAAATGGCTTTGTGCTTTTTCTTTTCTCGTATGCTGCCCTTTACTCAAATCAATATCATTTTTAATTAACTCATAAGAATTATTTTTTGGTCTCCAACAGATATGAGTTGCTCCCAGTGTCTGGGGACAGCTCTGAGATTATTGCAAACTGATTTGTTTTTAGTGCCCCATTATTTAAAAAAAAATCTTGTTTTGTTTTGAGTTTGAAGTGATGATCCGTCAGACAGGTTTGTAGAAAGTATCTCCTTAGGTTACCACTATTTATGCTTCAAACTCTGTTGTCATGAAGAGCTTGTAAGCTCACTTGTGTTCAGGTGTAGGAGGGAGATGCTCTGGAAGTGTGGGAGATGAGGAGGGTGAAAGGTGGCTGGTTTGCTTGTAGGTAGGACAGACAAGTGTCTGCTGCTCACAGTGCTTAGGAATGAAAAGCCTTCACAGGAGAGGAGCTTCTTGGCTGGTTTGGGAAGTTCCTGCCCTGCAGCATTAACCATCAGCTGCACAATCACCACACCTAGGAAGGTGTGTGTGCTCCTCAGGAGGAGGTGAAGAACTTCATGGTGTTTCTGTGTGTGTAGGGTAGAAGTTACCGGTTGTCAGAAGGTGCCCATGAGCATTTCCAGAGCTGGTGTGTGTCACTGACAGGGGTATATTGCAACAGCATTTTAATTGAGCATTAATAGTATAAAACCTCATTTGTTGGGTGCGTCCCAAACTCCCTGTGCCGTGACTGAATCGCTGGTAGATCGTAGGTGAATGTGTTCCCGTGTTCTGGGGAAGGTGAGCTGTGCTCACACACTGCAGAAGAAATAATGGAAGATTATTCCCAACCCAGCTTTACCACTCCATAATAACAGTAAACACTGAAAGCAAACGTGAAAGTTTACCGTAGCATTCCTGGAATACAGAAACATGTCAGAATCTTATCAGTAGTCAGAAGTCATACAGTCCAAATGTATATTTTATAGCTTCTTATTAAGATGGCAGCTGATTTGATTGATGCAAAGAAAGCAGTTGAAACAAACGGTTTTGTGCAGCAAAGGCAGTGCTCCTGGGTTAATGTGTTTATTTTGAGGGGGCCGCAAATCAGATTTAGCAGGTTTGTAAGAAACTTATTGGGGTGTGTTTTGTGGGGTGGTGTTTTCAGGAAGGGAGAGTTGTCTTTGCTCTGCTGCTTGAAGTTGGTTTAGGTTGGGAATGAACAAACCAGTGTTGGATCTGAGGAGGACTTGGGTGTCAGGAGAGGCAGGGAACAGGTACAGGGGTGGAGCTGCTCAGTGTGTCACAGGTGTCACTGAGCTGCTTTATCTGCAGGGGAAAAAATGGGGGATTTTTTTTAAATCATTAGTTCAGCTGAGGTTTTGTATTAATGATGCTGCATTTACTGGGGTTGTGTTTTCTAAGGTGCTTGTAACATGCTTGTTTAAAAAGTCAGCAGCTGACTATACTGGCCTGCATCTGAACAAGCAGCACAGGAGTTTTTCATTATAGTAAGTCAAGATCTGCTCTGCCTAGATTTATATCTATATAGGTATATAGGATATGGTTTCTATGAGCATAATTGTAACAGGATAATTGTTAATGTCGAGGTAGTCCTGCCCATACAAGTAGATGAGGAGATGAGAATGAGAGGTGCTGGTCTGAATCTGTATGTGCACTAGAAGGAAAAGAACTCTTGTTCATGTTCATTTAGTTTTCTCAAAAAGAAATCCTATACCTTCTGCATATGTGGAAGGTGTGTTTTGCCTCAGCTGACACACTGGGGAAGAGTGCCCTGGCTTTCCTAGGCAGGATGGCCAAATTGCCCTGTTCCTTTTGAGCTTTCAGGAAGAACTTAGATCTGGTTTAAAAATCAAATACACGTTCTAGATTTGAATAAAGACGTTTTTCGAGAGGGTGTAGCTCTTATTTATCTACCTGAGGGCCATATGCCTCAAGGCAAGAGCTGCATTGTTCAGAGCTTCACTGCAGCTCTCAAAAGGCAAACAGGAGGCTTGAATTTAGTGTCTGTGATCTCACAGTAGTGCTCTTGAATGTGTGTGGCAGTTGATGGTTTTGAGTAAGAATGGAGTAAATACCATTTTTTCTGCAGTGAGTCACTTACAGTTGCCACCATTTATATCCTTAGTTATTGAGGTTTTTTTAAGGAGGTATTAAAGATTATTTTGATGAAAAATGACAGTGACTTTTGGCCTATGCCTGTGTAGTTGACCCTGTGAACACCCCACACCTGCAGGTGTATCCAGATCATGTTGCCAAATGTTTCATTTAGTATCTACTTCTGGAGTAGTGTCTAAAACAATTTAAAAGAATTAGAAACTAAGCAGCTGTATGAGCAGCTGTCCCCTGAAGAAACACTCAGCCCCTCAGGTGGAGGAAAGGACCTGCTCTGGCTTCAGTTTGCTGTCTCTTCCCTGCCCCAGCTCCCCTCCTCTGTCCCAGCCCCCAGTTGTGCTCCCTTTCACCCCATGTCACCTCTCCTGAGCACTGATCTCTGCTGTGACTCTGGCAGTTTGTGCTCGTGCTGCAGCTGGGCCAAGGGAGCTGTTGGTGATGCAGATTCATAGCAGCAACAGTGAGGGCACAAAATGGCTCTCGGAATCTAAGTGGGCAAGATAATGGTCTTAAAATGCTTTTTTTCCTTCCTGACTGGTCCAACTCAAGTTTGTGATGTTCTGTTCTGTTTTGTTTCCCCATTGCTGCTGCTGCTGCTGCTGCTCTGAAGGCCTTGCCTGTGGAAGGTTCCTGAGTCAGCTGGAGGACAGCAGTAGCTGAGGTGGATTAACACTGGAATGTAGGCAGGGGCTGGAGCACTTGGGAGCTATGCTTAGACAGAAAGGGAAAGAGGTAAGAAATGTGAAGTGGTAAGACTGATTTTAAGCTCTTCTTTACAGACTTTGCCCAATCTCGTAATGCAGCATTTGTGCATCGCGTGTGTGAAGTGTAAGGCAGAGGAAAAACAATCAGCACCAGCCTCCTTCCCTGACTATTTTTACACTTTAAATACTCAATGTAGCCAGTTGGCGAGATCCCTTCAATAGCTGATGTATCTGCTGTCTGAGAAAGCACGGATTGGCAGGGCTTTGGATGAGCCTGGGGAAGTGTTTGTGTGCTCCATTGTGCCGCTGGGCTGCTCTGCCCCTCCACGCAGGCCGTGCCTCTGCTGGGCAGGACACACAAGGCTGCACTTCCCTCCTGATGTAAATACCTGTGTGTGTGTGTCTGTGCTGCCATGAGCCCTGTTCCTGCTGCCCTGGGGCTTGGCCCAGGCCCAGCACTTGTGTGTGGTGAGTGAAGGAGCTGCTCTGCCCCCAGACCACTCCTTTTCAGCTGGATGGGGCTCTGCTCTGGCTGCTGACACAGTGGTGATGTCAGGAAACATGACACACAAGGCTGGGGACCCTTTTCCCTTGCAGTCTAATCTGGCTGCAGTTTCACAGTCAGTGTAATCCAGTCATAAATTACATGTATATTGATTATTTGCTTTGTTCCTGCACATTTTACAGCGACTTCTGTGCCGCTTTGTTTAATTAGACAAATGTTCTTGTGAGCTTCGCATTGAAAATTTTAAGGTGATTCTTGATTTAATTTGAATAGTAACTGCTCATTCGTTAACCATTCTTCTATTTCCAAAATAATTTTTTTTCTGGGATTGTTCATGCTTAGCTACAATCTAGATGAGGATTATTTTGCAATTGTAGAGCATATTCATGCAGCCTTTTTTCCTGATCACTGAAGTGTGGATATCATGGTGTAAGCAAATAATATCCTTTGTGCTTCAATGATCTCCACTCTCGATTTCAAATTTCAGCAAGATGTGCAGACTTTGCTGCATTTCACACCCAAATCTCTTAGAAATAGCCCTAAACAAGCCAGGCTCTCCTATTGAGTATGTGTTTTGCATATTGATTTCACTGCACATGTCTGTATGCATATAAACATTTATCTTTGGAGGTCTTGAACAGGCACAAAAATATTCTTTAAGATGGCAGTAGTTGTGCAAGCCTAATTCTTGAGCTGCAAGTGCCTCTAATTCAAGATTTCCTGTGCCCTGGAGAATGGACAGAATTGCAAACTGCTTCTCAGAGTGCAGTAGATTGCTGGTGTTGATGTGGGCTTTGTCATGTGTGTTCAAAAGATCCTTCAGAAAACACTCAGATTTAGCAACAGCACATCCTTTAACACACCTCAGCCAACATCACCCAAATCAAAAAACCCAGGAGGAGCTCCCAGCAGAGTGTAGGGAAGCAGGTTGATCTTCAGGAGCAGAAATGAGGAGTTGTGGTTCCCAGAGCAATGGAAATCTGACCATTTTGGATTTCAGGGTGGGGCACAGAGGTGCCACAGTGCCCAGAGCTCCTACTGAACAGAAGTTGATGAGGAAACAGTTAATTCCCGCTCAGTTTTGCAGTGAGTGTCCACACCCACCAGATGGAGCTTCGGGCTCCAGTGGAAAATTCCAGAAATTGAGCAAGAATGAGAAGTGTGTGAATGACTTAGGAGATCCCTGTCTGCTGGACTGCAGAAGGTGGGCTTTTAACCTTTAAATAAAGAATGAATGGAGACAGGCACATCAGCCTTATCAATTCCTTTCACTCCAGCTGTCTTCCATGAAGTTTCTCCTATGATGACAAGTTGGGAGTTCTTAGTGCAAGAGCTGAAGGGACACAGCAAGCACCAAAAAAGAGATGTAAACCAGAGTTTCATAAACTCTTGCTAAAATTTGCCTATAGCCATTGAAATAGCACAATAAAGATTTAGCCTCAGAATTTCCTCCAGAGGATAAGATGGGAGTGTTTTAGTACCACACTTTAGAGGGACTCATCTCCTCTCCTAAAGCCAAGTTAACATGGGATGTCAGGAGAAGGGGTATGAAACAATCCTTTTGGTTTGACACATAACTTGGATTTTTTTGAATATAGCTGATATTATCTCTGAAATGTTTCTTTTTGACAAAGGGTCTTTTAAGAAATAGTGTGTTTGTCTGTGAGTGGGAGCTGGTGTGATGTGCACAGTGCTGCATGAGTTTGGCAGTGCTTTGACCAGGTAGCAACTTGCAGTTGTTGATTGCCTTTAGTTCCAGGTGTCTTAGTTTTAAAACAACCTCAGGTTTTTCCCCAGGGTTTGATTTTTTTTTTGTTGTTGTTTTTTTTTTTTTTTTCACATCTTTTCAATAAGTCCTGTTTTGGATGTAGATGTGGGTTAAAGGACCTTGGATATAGGAACAAGCTGAAGGGCTGGGGCTCGTTTGCTTAAGGTTGAACTGAAGCGCTGTGTCTGACCTGGAGCTGTGCTTCCCAAATTCCCCACTGGAGTTGGGGTGTGTTGGAAGCTGCAGGACCATCCTGTTCCCTGGGCAGGACCTTCCAGCTGCAGTGGCTGAGAGGAGGTGCTCTCAGTTCAAAATGCTGCTGTTACAAAACACTCTCCCTCCAGGATTATAGTGGATTGGAAAAATGAGCCCTGAGTTGTCTGGCATTTCAGATGTGCTGTTAAACTGCAAATCTCATTACCTTCACAGGAGTGTGAGTGCACAGCCCTCAGAAAACTAGGCCAGAAATGCTTAAATAATGTGAAAAGGGAAGAGTCCAAGGGAAGAAAGTGAAAATGCTCAAAGTCAGGCAGCGATGGATGTGTCGGGAGCTGACTCTTCAGTCACTCAGTGCAGGGAGGAGAGAGATTTAATTGCAACTCTCACCTTTTCAAGGGAGTTTTTAGTAGCTTCAATTCTTTCAACTTCTCTGTTCTCCCTGGTATTTCTACTCCTGGTGTTTTTGACTTGCTCACTTTTCCCTGAGACACCTTTCTGCTTCCTGGCTCTCGTTCTTCCTTGCTCAGCTGTCCTGGAACTGTCATGTCCCAGAATCCCAGGGACAGGCCATCCTTGTCCTCATGGGAATATAGAGTGTTACACACCACCATTCCACACAGCACCATTTAACCTGCATACACAGGGAGGCAGCTTTTCTGTTGCTGTGGGAACCACAGGTTCATTTTCTTGCATATTTTTCTTGTATTTTAAGAGATTTCACTCAGTGTTGCACTACCAGGCTTCTTTGCAAATCTGTTTCATGGCTGCCTTTTAGAGCATGTTATTAAATGTAGTTAGCTGGGCAAATTGTTAAAAGTTGCCTTATTCTAAAAGCAGTTGGAATAGGGAGATAAAAAGCACAGTATCAAGAAACCAAGTCTTGTTTCATCTCACCCAGGATCTTAGAGCTGCAGCCAGCTCTGATGTTTGCTCCTGTGTTGGACTGTTAGATAAAATACTGGCAAAATAAGGGCTAAAATAAAAAGAAATTTGGATTATATAGAGTCAGAAATGCCAGATGCTTGGAGATCCTTGTCAGCAACACAGCACAGGGCAATGATACTCAGTCTGTGGAGACCCAGCATGGGATGAAGTGCTTCCCTGAGCTCAGCATCATCAGCCTGATAAACTAATTGTCACTGATCTGCTCTCAAGGCTGATGGGTCCTCACCCACAAGTGTGCTTTCTGCAGGGAGGATTCCATGGGCGAGAGGTAATTTGGGCTTCCTAGAGGCACATGGGCACTAAGTTACCTTCTAGTTAGAAAATACTTCAGTATGAAACAACCACCCATCATCCATCCTCACCTGTCTGAAGGTATGGCTGGTGCTCTTGTTAAAGCAGATGCAATATTCAGTTTTGCCTCAGAGCGAAGCATTTTAAGAATTTTGCCTTTTTTAATTTCTTAAAACGTTTCAGTGTCTTGTGTTGAAACTGTACTTGCCAAAGAAAGCAATCTGTACTTTCAGCTGTGGATGTTCTGTCTGAATAATGAAGAGATTAAAATCTAACAATTTATTTTGCTTTATGCCTTGGCAAAGTAATTCTAAATGACTCAACAAGTTTTGCTTTTATGAACTTTAGATTTGGCTATTCCAGATTTCGTGGTGCTGCTGTTGTGTCTTGTGTTTCCAGTCTGTTCAAAACTGAGTTTCTGTCCATGGCTGATGGGAATTGAAGAGGCATCAGTCTTCCAGCAGAAGTGTGATCATTTACATGCCATTCCCCAAAACTTCCCATCCTCCTCCTAGCAATGTAACTGAGTTCTAATCTGAATTAAATTCCTTCCCAAAGGAATGTGTGTCCCCAGGGCTGTGACTGACCCCTGTTTGATGTCCCACAGTCTGGTCATTGAAGGTGGGGCCTGTTTGTATGGACCCTTGCAGGAAGAATGAGCTGCCCAAGGCAGTGCAGTTGCTGTGGGTGTTCACTGTGTCCCACAGGGTGCAGCTGTGGGTGGTGCTGAGAGCTCAGGGCAGTGCTGTTGCTGTGGGTGTTCACTGTGTCCCTCAGGGTGCAGCTGTGAGCTGTGTGGTGCTGAGAGCTCAGGGCAGTGCAAACAGCTCTGAACCCCCTCAGCCAGAAGGTTGGCTGGAGTGTGAGGAGGAGCATTCCCACTCTGTTCACTGCTGGACTTGTGCACTGGGTGCCTGACCTGCACTCTGAGCACTTCATGGTTCCTCAGGCAGCACCACCCAGCACAATCTGCTGTTTAAGCCACCAACTGGCTGCAGCCCTGTGACCTGCACTCAGAGCAGCCCAGGCACAGCACTGTGGTTTGGAAGGAGCACTGATGGCTCATTATCAATGTGAGATTGCCCTTATCACATCTCTTACCTTTGTCTTTCCCACTTTGTTTTGTACAGCAGGATATGATCCTCCTCCTGTGCCGGGGCTGGGGGCTCCCCCAGTAGGTGCAACATCCCCCTGAGCGGGCGACCTGCACGAGAGTTGGGTTTGGAGGCTTTTGCAGGAAACTTGTCCAATGAGTCTGAGACGCCCAAGCACCATTAATTTTGGAGGTAAATACCTTGTCATATGTACTGAATAGATGGGGAAGAGCTGGGATTTTCATTTTACAAAGTATGGGCAAAAAATAGTAGAAAGGATAGTTTTGACTGTTTGCTTCTGAGGTTTGGATGTTTTGAACTTAAAAGGAACACCAGCTTGAACTCCAGAGAAATTGAAGGGTGGTGGTTTTGGGCTCAATCAGTCTGGCAGCTTCACTGCAGATTAATTAGTTTCCTGGGTTAAAATTTTCTCCCCCCTGTTGGTTTAAAACCATCAGAAGTAAAAGTGAAAGCTGATTCTGACTGCAAGGGAAATGACCAGCCTGCATGAAGTAATGCCATGCTAAACTGGGGGAAAACCTCTGAATTGGGGCAGGGAAGTTCAAAGATACTTAATTCAAGTTGGATGTCCCTTTAAGTTATTCCTTGGAATCTGACATTACATACTTGAATCTCAATTGAAATGTTTAATTTTGGAAATTTAGCTGAAATGCTCTTTTTATTAAGATATTTTCTATCATTTGTCTGTAACTTGGTCTGTCAAAGTGGGCTGTATAAAGGGAGGGGAGGGAAGAATACTGTGAAAAGTTAAGCCAAAGGGGAAAAAAACCCCCACCAACAAAACAAACAAATGATAGAAAATATAACAATTAGTCCCAGAAGGCTTTTTTTTTTTTAAATGACAAATTTAAATGTTGGTACTTGCCTTGGGTGGGGGAGGGGGGAGAATAATTTGCATGACGTGTGTTTTACTTCCAATTTAATTCATGCTGTTATTGGAATTGAATCAGGTTACTGATCAAATTGTAAAGATAATGTATGTTTAAAAGTGAATGAGTTAAGTTTGCTCGAGTAAACACCAGTAATGTCCTGGCACCCAGCCCACAGAGAAGTGAAACCCTGGTGGAGGTTTGCAGTGTCTGGGTTGCACTGAGGATGTTGATCCTGGGTTCTCGTTGCTTTCTGATTTTAATGCCAACTGTTATTCCCAAATATTTAATACCTAAACCGAGGCTGTCTGGTAGAGAGCTACCTACACCTTTTAATGAAGTAATTTGGAGCGTAATCTGAATTTTCTGTACTAATGTGTTGCCAAACTGCATGCATTTTTTTGATTATGGTGTTTGACTCTGCTGCAGCCCTTCCCTTTTAGTATTATGGATATTAAGAAATTTGGGGTTGAATTATTGGAATGAAAACCATGGGATCATGATACAGAGCTAACAAAGGCAATGGACCAGAGGAGAGGGTTTAAGTGTGTGGGGTGGGGTATTTATGTAGGGGAAAGGAACAGCTTTTAGAATAAGGGTTTGAAACATTGCTTTTTCTGTAGGAAAAAGATGGAGTATTGCATGCTGGGAACAAGTGCTTTCCAAAAGGTAGCTAAATTTTAAAAGTACATTTGTTTCATTTTGTTTTGGGCTTTGCTTAAGTATTCTAATCTAGTAATTTTGTCCTTTTCTGCAGTTTTCATTTTGATTAGACCTCTGCAAATCTCTCTTCTAAACAAAAGTTAAACAAAAAAGCCCAACCAAAACAAACCCAAAAAACCCTCAAACCTGGGCCACAATTGCAGTTTGTCATTGCTGAAGCATTGCTCAGTGTGTACAGAAAGGAATTTAAAGGTTGTTTGTAATGATATAACTTCTTCCTGGGGTCTGTTTTGTTCTCCACGATTTCAAAATCGCAGGTATTAACATTGTTACATTAGAAGATATGAATGTGTTGGGTGAATACAGAGAATAACCAAAAGTAAAACCTTTTGTTAAGTGTAATCTCCATTGGCACCTCTTTAAAAACATGAAACTCAAACCTCAAAACCCCAAACCCAAGAAGCCCCACTCCTGGGGAATGCTGTCAGCAGAAACTCCAAGTAAATAGTCTCATTTTTTTCCCTTTGTTCTTGTGAATAGCAAGACATAACATACTTGGAGGAAGTCTGAGTAGATGAGTCAGGACTTATTTCATTAACTGCAGTTAATGTTTTGGCCAGGTTTCCCCAGGAAACAAAGCT
This sequence comes from Chiroxiphia lanceolata, assembly GCF_009829145.1. NCBI lineage: Eukaryota > Metazoa > Chordata > Aves > Passeriformes > Pipridae > Chiroxiphia > Chiroxiphia lanceolata. The sequence continues at coordinate 5,207,827 of NC_045653.1, read as the reverse complement.
TACACAATTTTTCAGATTGTGGCTTGTCTCCTAATCCCTCCTCCCAGCCAAGAGAAGAGGGAGCCATTTTCAACCAAACTGGGTGGAGATGGAGGTCTGAAAAGATCAATGAGCACCTTTAAGTTTGGTTCAGTGCAGCTCTCCACTAAGGGAGGAAACAGGTTTGACCGTTCCCAAGTTTCCTTCCCAGCTCTCCTAGCAGCCTGTTCCTTCAGTTGGGTGCAGCAATGCAGAGGGGCTGCTAAAAGCTCGGTGGGAGGGGTCGTGAGGAGGGCACAGAAATCTCAGTGCTCAGGCCTGGGGCTCCAGGGCGTTCCAGAGGGTTCCAGGGGGTCCCTTCCCGGTGCTGCAGAGGGGCTGGTGAGGTGGTGCCTGGAGCTGGCAGTACCTGTCCTCATCCAACACGGAGCGAGCCCAGGGCCGTGCAGGGGAGAGAACAAGCAGTGCATTGTCCTGGCTTAGCATTCCAAGTCTGGACTCCAAAGGAGTGTTGGTGTTGGTGCCTGGCTGGGTGCATGTATAGTGTGTCATTCCATGGATACGATATTATTGCAGGTACAGCAGCAGCTCATGATGCCCCGTAAAGCTTTTCTTTCCCAGAAAGAAAAGCAGGCTCGTGCCAGGGAAAGGGATATGTTAAAAAAGAGGAGGAGGCGACAAGACTATCTCAAAAGAAGCGTGGAACCACAGAAAAATACTGAAACAATAAAATGGCACAGGGATGATGAGAAGAGGAGAGAAAATGAGCAAGTTAAGGACAAAGATATCAAGAAGCGGTGGAGACAGGATGAGAGAGAACGACGAAAGAATGTGGACGCTATGAATTGGCACAGGGAAGAGGAGAAGAGGGAAAATGAGCGAGGTAAGGACCAAGAAGGCCAAGAACCAGCAAAGAAAGGAGGAGGATGAGGGGGAAGGAGCACCGAAAGGATGGACCTTTGAGGCAGCAGAGGATGATGGGGAGAGGGGAAAAGAGAGAGTAAGAGAAGTTCTGGTTTATAAGCATGTGCAGAAATGTTGCTTGAATGAACTAGAGTTCTTACATTGCTGATGATTGTAATAAGATTGATGTGAGTGGAGATGTAAACTAACAGTCACAGTGGGACAGAAGAGGCTGGGTTTACACACTGCTTATCCAATTGCCTGTTTGCACACATGCTCACACCTAATGCTTTGTTCAGCAGTGCCACTGGTGTCAGATCACCCAAAACTTCAGGTTTTCTCAGTCTTCATAATAGGAGTAAATGAGAGCATTAGGAAAGGGAGGGTCAAGCTTATGTGCTCATAAGAGAAGGTAAAACTGATGCTTTATTATTTTTTTTTTAATAATGTCCCTAAGAGTTGTAATTGCATGGACAGATCTATTCTGAGGTCAGTTATTTAGCATAAGTTGTATGGAAGTGTGAATTTCATGGAATGCCTTTAAGAAGCAGCAGCTCAAGAGATGAAAAGAAGAAATTTGAAGACATTAGGAAGAAATTCCTCCCTGTGAGGGTGGTGAGGCCCTGGCACAGGTTGCCCAGAGAAGCTGTGGCTGCCCCATCCCTGGAAGTGTCCAAGGACAGGTTGGACGGGGCTTGGAGCAACCTGGGCTAGTGGAAGGTGTCCCTGCCCATGGCAGGGGGTGGCACTGGATGCTCTTTAAGATCCCTTCCAACCCAAACTGTTCTATGAAGATTCTATGAAAAAATAGACTTAGTGTATAAAGGGTGGTCCGAGGGGTAGATGTTGCTTATTATGAGTAACTTTCTATATTTCATTGTGAGGGAAAATGCTCTCAAAAGGAGTTTCCAGCTTTCTACCTCTATGTTCCTGTGAGGTTTTTATTGTAGGCCTGGGAATCATCAGCTGGTAAAAAGAAACTGAACGTCAAGAAAATTGCTAAATGTGTGTAAAAAAAGTTTGCACTTCCTTTTTCATTCGTATTTTTCACTCAGTACTCACTAGGAAAGGTTAATTTTTGTAGTTCTCCTTTTCTTGATTGACTGCTTCTTCTAACTGCTCTGCTCTGGGAACTCAGATCAACTTAGAACTATGTTCATAACACTTTTGAAGGAAATAAATGAAATATCCAGACAGGAACTTCCCAGTTATTCCTCTAGTCCCATTAGAGTCTAGAATTCCACTGGTTGTGCCAGTGATGAACAGGCACTTGGGAAGAGCCAGTGGCCACTGAAGAGCTTTGGAATCCCTATCCTCATACAGGTCTGGGATCCCTGAACAGGATAAAATGCACTGAGGGCTGGGGGGTTGTGTCCAGCTTTTGGGGAATTCCATAACTGGTTTTTACCTGCCATTTCACAGCAGTGCTCTCTCCAAACCTGGCTGGGTGCAGACTCTCCCTCAGAGAATGTTCAGGTCACCCACGTTCTGTGCTTGCTCGTCATGGGAGGTGTCCTGTGTGGGCAGGAAATGGTGTCATTTCCAGTTAAGCACAAAGAGAAGGAAACCTAGAGTAGGTTTTCTAGAAAACCTAGAGTGGTGCTGTCATGGTGCCTTTGCACAGCAAGGTCTTCCTGCAGGTTAGTTCTTTAGTCTTTATTTCTTGCTGAAGACACTGTTTTACTATGCAGACCATGACATTGGAAATACACCATGCTTGCTGCTTGCACTGGACCAAAGCTGAAACATAAACCCAGCCTAGTGAGCAGCCTGAATAGTGTCCAAAATTGCAAATAACACAGTGGGCAGATTGTGAATACTGGCTGAAGATTTCAGTTGAGGGAGAAAGGCTGTCTGCCACTGGTGCACCTTTCCCAGAATCTCAGCAGCGTTGTGGCCTGTGGGTGCTGTGAAGCTGCACGTGGGAAGATCAGTCCTTTCATCAGTGAAAGCTGAGGGCATCAAAGGCAGCAGATGCACAGCAGCTCCTCTGCTGAGGGCCAAGATACAAAAGACCCACTGGAGAATTAAGATTTTAGTTACACCAAAATAGAAAGATCTTTGGGGGTCTAAAGTCAGGTGGGAGTTTTCTCTTTTTTATCCCCTCTGATCATTTGGTGGATGTGGGTTCCTGGTGTTTTTCCCTCTGGTGGTCCCTCCCCTGGCTCTGAGTGCAGACCTTCCTGTGAGGTGGGAGTGCAGCGTTGGGTGTGAGATCAGGACACCCCTCCTAGGGCAGGGCTGTTTGCCCTGACAGAGAAATGTAGCATAACATTCGCTGTTGCAACCTAGAAGACTAAACCAGACATGCAGTTGCTGTATTTTACAGTAATTTTTCCAAATAATTGCACAGTCATCTTTTAAATTCATCTTTTGACTCAGCTCTTAGGTGGTTCCAGTCCCTTGGTAACTGGTATGTGTCAGGGCTGAACTGCATGGCCAGTTGAAGCTGGTACAGTGAGGGTAGTTTATTAAATGTTAAAACTGGTTTAAAAAACAGAAACGTAACAGGAGGATGTGTCAGACATTCTGGGTGTTTTTAGAATAGAGATTACAATTGTTTCCATCTGGAATTTGAAGTGCTAGTAAGTCAAGTGGTGAAGAGGTAATTTGGAGTTGGAAGTCACCGAAAGTCTGTCTAAATGCTAAGATCTGTTTAAAAAAAAAGCAGTGAAGAGTTTGGGGTTTGTTAAAAATGCTCTGTGGCTATACAGTGGCTAATCTGGGGCTAGACCTTGTTTCCTTTCTGTGTTGTCATGCCATAGAAATGAGAAGTCCTGGTTTCCTGTTCTTGGGATATTTGCACTGTTAAGTTCCTAAAACTAAGCAGCAATGATGGTTTTTTTCCTGACTATTCTCACCAGTGCTCCTGAGAGCATTTCAGGGTGTTACACCATTTTCCCCCCTACTTTGCCCACTGTGGCTGACAAGGTTAGGGATGGATGGAGAGGAAAAGCCTTTTGCTGTGGGACAGGAGGGACCTCAGGCAGACAAAGCATCTCTCGTTTCCAGAACACCATTAGTGTCTGGCTGGTGTTGGAGATGCTGCTCAATCCCAGCAGGTTTCATGTCCACACCCAAGGAGGTGCCAGCAGAGGGTTGTGTACAGTGCAATTACAATTTGAGATACTGCTCTAAATAGAAATGAAGGGAGGTGCTAAAAGCTGCTTTTGTAGTCACAAGCTACAATAATATCTGGCTCTCCACTGACTGTGATTAAATAGTCAGAAATTTCCTTAATCAAATGAACCGTACTTGCTTGAGAATGAGGTTTTTTGTTAGATCAGGTGAGTTGGATTCAGCCATCAAGCAGAACTTGGTTGATTTTAAAAGCTGATCTATAAAAGTTCAGGTTTCAGATGTGAAGATTTAATTTTCTCCTCTGTTACGATGCAGGGGAAAGGAAGGTCCTGGAGTTTCTTGTCTCGTTAAGACTTCACTGAGGCAGGCAAAGGGCAGAGGCAAGAGGTTGGTGCAGAGAGACCAGAGATCTTCTTTCCAGGCAGTTCTAAATAATTTGCTTTTTCTTTGGGTTTCTGTATCACGGTGTATTAGGCGTGTTTAGACACAGTAATTAAAATAAAGCATTTGGTTCCTTTGGTGAAGAAGTTTAGTGGGATTTTCTGCTGAAATCAGTTATTTAATAACAAACTTTATTTGAGACTCAAGTTTACAAGTGATCACTTTCCAAAGCCAAGCTCTGCACTGACTGGGGTGAGACCAGAAATGGTTTCTTTGCAGGCAAAAGGAGTTTGTTTTTGAAGTGGGGACCTGGATTTTAGAGAAAGCAGCAGGGCTTGCCAGGAGCTCTCCCATGACTGGTTCAGGCACTGCTGTTTCTGCAGTTCATACTAATCACTTGGGGTTTTCTGGAATAAAATTTCTAGGACATTATCTCTTTGGATTTGAAATTCACATGAAAATATTAATTCAAATCCTGAACACACTTGACTGTGCTGCTGCATAGAATTTTTTATATTAAACTGGAGCCTGCAGGTAGTGCCTGGAGGGGTTACTGAGCCAGTGCAGTCCAGAGAGAGCCACGTTATCCCACTGCCTTCAGAGAGCAGGGGCTGGTGGAGCCACGAGTCATTTCTTGGCTACATTAACATTTTGCACTCTGGCTCTATGACCTGCAGCAGCAAGAACTTATAATCAATGGCTGTTCTTGAGTTTGGGGAAAAAAAATTCATGCTCTGCTTTGAAAGCAGACTTGTGTGACTTGATTGTAGCTCAGAGTTGAGAGCCATAGCTCCAGTTCTGGTGAGGGAAGAGTTGGAATAGACTGTTAAGGAAGCATACTTCCTTTCTAATATTCCTTCTCATTTCTTTAAGGATAAAACCACTCTGTGCACTATGTGCTATTTTTTGTGTCCTGTTAATGAAGTTCTAGTATCACACAAGTCAGATCTGATTTGAATCTTTTTAAACCAATTTGTTACTAATGTTTCACAAAACTGACATTGGTGACCCTCAGCCCTGTTGTTAAATATTTTCAATTACTCTTTCTGTCTTTAAAATGGACCTGGCTCACTTTAGGCTGTATCAGACATTGTTTTTACACTTAAAGCAAAATTATTTTTAGTCAACAAGATTTTTGTTCTACTTGTTGAAGTAACTAAACTAATTGTAAAATTGCCCTGAAACAAATAAATGTGCTCTCTGTGGTCTTAATTTTTTTGATACAGCAATTTCTCAGTACAAATTCCTGCTTGCAAGACAGATATCCATTACTGGTTTCAAATTTTCCACCATTTATGTGCTTGTACTTTGACATAAATGGTATTATTTTTATTTTACTTGATCCAAAGGCGTGTTAAGCAATAGCAGAAATAACAGGATGCAGCCTCTGCCCAGAGGTGCTCACACAGTAACTGATACCCCGTGTGGGCAAGGCCAGGGAGAAAAGAGAGCAGAACTTGTAACTGTGGAGTAACTTACTCAGAGCCTCACACACAGAACAGTCACAAAATCTTACCTATGTTGAAAGTGGGTTTTAAACTTCTCTGCCATGTGTGCCTTTAGAAATAGCTCTTAATACAAGTCAGAGGCAGTGGCCATGTGGATAAATCAGAATTTGATTAGGAAATCTGATAAAGAACCATAACCTTGAATTCAGGGTTCGGTAACTGATTTGCCTGAGTCAGTTTTCATAATAACAAGAGGTCAGAAACTCAGATCAGACCTTATTTCCCAGGCCTTCAAGAGGATTTAAAACAATTCCCTGGGCCAGAGTGAGCAGGCTCTGCAAGGCCAACATGAATCACCCTCACTGTTTGAACACTCAGGGTCCCTCCTGCACAGAGGGAGTGTCTGAGGCCTGGACAGTGTTAGAGCTGCAGGTGGAATCCTGATACCAGAGGAGGGGTGGGAATGGGGAGAGCAGAGGAAAAGAGCAGCTCCTGTTGTGTAGCTGACAGTTCCATGTACACACAGAGTTTTAAGCCATCCCTCGTACTTCCCCAGTGGTTGCTCTCTGAAGGTCTCTGACCAAGCTCTCAGGGCCCCTCTTCATAGAAGGATCTTTGCTAAACAGCTTCAGCCACTTAAAGCTCTAAGTGCAGCAAAGGAGGGAAGCAGCATTAGTTTCTCACCCCACCTAAGCTGAGTGCAAGGGCCATCTTTCTCACCAGAGATGCTGGTACCTGGGTTATAAGGCTGACACAACCCTTGGAGCTCACCTTGCCAGTTTTCAAATCAGTTAGAACACGTATGCACAGGAGAGAAACTTGAGTTCTGAAGTACTTCAGCATAGGGGTTTGTAAAGACAAACACTCTAAAGAAATAAGTTATTTCCAGATGCACTGAAAGTCCTGCAATAGTTGTTCCATCAGTTTGTTGCCTTGTTAAAGTGCCCTCTCCAGCCTATGGGCAGCCTCAGCCAAGAACAATCAGGCAGAATGTATAGTTTGTTAGTTAAAGGTTCAGCTCTGATATGAGTTCTGTGGGGAAATGAGACAGACAATTACTAATAATTAGAAGTGCAACACTGTCAGACAAAACACATTTGATTTAAACCTTTTCTCTTACTCTCTTTTTCAATAGAAACTATGTTCCAACTTCCTGTCAACAACCTTGGCAGTTTAAGAAAGGCCCGGAAAACTGTGAAAAAAATCCTTAGTGACATTGGTTTGGAATACTGTAAAGAACATATAGAAGTAAGTATGGCACCTCCCAAGAGTTAGAGCTGAAATTCTCCACAGTTAGGGGCACTGAGAGAGATTTGGGATGTGACATTATTTTTAGACCTGTTTAAGTTCTACACAGAGTAGGTGCTCATTAAAAACTTGAGGTTAAATATACCTGTAAACACTTATTAGAAGGTTTAGTGGAGCCAGGACACACCTGAGGCTCTGTGTGACTGATTTGGTGACACTGAGTTCTCTTTGGTTATGGTGGATCATTAAGTGGCACCTGGTACTGAACACCCAGGAATGCTGCAGGAACTGGGAGCAGTGTGGGATGTTCAGGGGGGGCAGAGGATGGGTCAGTCCATGCTACAGCAGGTCAGAGGTTAAAGAACCACTTCATGCCTGTGTCAGTTCCTACAAGGGAAGGGTGTTTGTGCTGCTGTCCTGGACAGACTCCATCAGTGCTGTCCCACAAGTGCAGCTTTTCTTGACAGTTCCCCACAGCCCCTTGCAGCTCTCAGCACATGACCCATTGCTTTGGCTGTTCTGTCTGTGTCTTGTGAAGAGCACTGAAGTGAGATGTGTAAGGGAGAGAATGCCAGTCCTTCCTGCTTGGAAAATTTGCTGGGCCAGTCTCACGTTTAAGGGGAGAATTCTGAACTGGGACAATGTTCATTTCAGTGGAAATGTTATTTTTTGAGTCCTTCTGTGCTGCTGACTTCCATGCCAAAGTACTTCATAAGGTTACTTTTTTAATAAGAATTGAGTGTCTTGGACATCACACATGTCCAACTTTTAAAAATTTTATCTGAATTCCTGTGTGAAATTAATTTAAATTCAAACAGACCCTATCAAACAAAACAAACACCACACCAGTATCCCCCAAAAAGCAAGCAACCAACCAAAAACCCCCAAACATCAGAGTCTGGGAATACTTTTCTCCAGGATTGCTTTTGAAGTGAGTATGTAACTACAGTCTTGGGTTAATCAGGAGATGAGTGCTGAAAATGGATCTTCAGGTGTTTTATGATGCAGAGAATGTTCACAGCTCTGCACCTCTGATGAGGTGCAACACCCCCACTGCCTTGGGTTAATGATCTGTGCCCTTTGCCAGCAGCCCCTGGGGAGAATCCAGGGAATGCTCAGGGATTGATTGCTTAGGGGTTTTGCTCCGGGTGTTTGGTTCTGACTCTCTGTCCTCTCTTCCCATCTTCCCCTTTTCCAGGATTTTAAGCAGTTTGAACCTAATGACTTTTATTTGAAAAACACTACATGGGAGGATGTAGGACTGTGGGACCCATCGCTTACGAAAAACCAGGTTGGTAAGAGTTTGAGTTGACACTGTGAGTCTGAAGGTGGTTCATGCTAAAGGGCCTTTCACAAACATGCCAAGAGCTTTTCCTGCAGTTTTCCCCATGGTTCATCCTGTGTTGGCAGCTCAAGGGACAGCAAAAAGCTGTGTGCTTTGTTCTGACATTTTTTTGTTGAGTTACAATCCTGGTGTGTCTCAGGAGTCTGGGTGGCCAGTACTGGAGAACTGATGGCTCCAGAAACCTTGCTCAAGTCAAACAACTGCACACTAAGAGCCCATTCCCACCTCTTTCCATGCTTAGCACAATTCCACCGGCCTTCCTGTCAAAAGATCAACAGTTTTATACAGTCAGTGATAAGTTTTTTACTTTTCCTGGATGGTTTATTCCCCGTTTTCATCACTTTCAGAAGTTGTTGAACTGAACACATCTCACTGCTGCCCTGTGCACGGTCACTGTCAGTGCCCGGCAGCCACAGCCAAGGGCTCCAGCAGCTGTAATCCCACATGTGGTTGGGACATACCTGGCTCTCTACAGCAACTCAGCGACACTGGAACTGTTGTTGTTGAGGTGTTTCTGAGCCAGTAATTAAGGAAATTTGAATTGAGCCAGAAGTGGAAGGAGGAAATGATACTTGATGTTGGTTAGAGCAAGTTGTGTGTGCTGCAGTGGCCTCTCCTGATGGTGCAGTGCAGAGTAACCCCAGCACTGGGGGCAGAATCCTCTCTACAAAGCAATCCCTCTTGTAACACCTCAAAGGTCAGGGATTGCTCTCAGAGGAAATGGGAACCTGGCTTGGGATGGATTCCTGGTGTTAATCCTGAAGATGTCCCTTTATTACTGTGTTCCATAAAATACACTGATGTCCCTTTTTCTAGCTAATCCAGAACACAAATTGTAATATAAAAGGAGGCAGATGTTGGTTAGTTGATTTGCTGTGGCCTGTCTCCAGCCCTCCAGGTATCTGAGGCTCCAGCAGGTGCCCAGAGGCAGATGCTTCCTTGTGCAAAAGAACAATTCAGGTCTCCAGCTCCTTCACATGATCTGTGTGTAACTCAGTGCACAGGACTTGTTCTGACACCCACGAGGAATGTTTGTAACTATTTGAATTCCATGTCTTGCCTCCCCTGAAGTGCCAGGTTGCTCTTGGCCATCTCTAAGGCCAGTGAAACTTTGGTTTGTGGTGCATCATTTGACAAGAACTGCATTGGCACCACATTAAATGTAACAAAGGGAAAAGCTGCAGGGAAACTGCAAGGGTGGAATTTTCAAATTTTTTTCCTGAGTCGAGGTTGGTTTAAAAATAAGCTTTGTGCTTTGATCAATATGAAAAGGCTTGGTGGCTTTAAGGGCTTGTGTAGTCTTAGTCTGTGTCTTGGTAAGCTGAAATCCTTTTGTTCACCAAAAAATAGGTTTTGAATTCCATCTTTGATATTAAAGTGTGTAATGGATAAGGACACTGAAATAGCTGAAATTATAGATCCATCTTACATCTCTAGGAGTTTGGCAGATTTAGGTGGGAAGTACCTCATCTGGATACAGTCTCATTCTCCTCAAACAATCCTGTTTGCCTTTTCCCCCAGAAATGAGCTTATGGGGAACCTTTTGTTGCAGCTCCACTTCAGGGAAGAGGCTTTTTTGTGACTGATGGGAAAGAGGCTTCTGAGTCAGCCCTGCCTGCTGAGGTCATGGTTAAACTCTTGAGGGGCCTCCTGGCGCATCACATGTATGCTCAGATGATAAACTTCTTAGGAGGCCAGAACTGGGAGAGAAGAAGTTAATCAAAAGGTTTGGGATGGTTGCAGGGGGTCTCACGAGTATCATTTAGAAACGTTGTTTTGGGAATGTTTAGTGGATGTTGTTTTCCTAAAAACTGCCGTTCACTATTGAGTTTGTGCTCTGTTCTCTGTTCAAGGACTATCGGACAAAGCCCTTTTGCTGCAGTGCATGTCCATTCTCCTCGAAGTTCTTTTCAGCCTACAAAAGCCACTTCCGGAATGTTCACAGCGAAGACTTTGAGAACAGGATTCTCCTCAACTGTCCCTACTGTACCTTCAACGCGGACAAAAAGACTTTGGAAACGCACATTAAAATATTCCATGCTCCCAATGCCAGTACACCGAGTGGAGGCATCAGCACTTTCAAAGATAAAAACAAACACGAGAGCCTTAAACCCAAGCAGGCTGACAGTGTGGAACAAGCTGTTTATTACTGTAAGAAGTGCACTTACCGCGACCCGCTCTACGAGATCGTTCGAAAGCACATTTACAGGGAACATTTTCAGCACGTTGCTGCTCCTTACATAGCGAAGGGAGGGGAAAAGTCCCTCAATGGTGCGGTTCCGTTGAGCTCCGGTGCCCGAGAGGAGGGGGGGATCCACTGCAAACGATGCCTTTTCATGCCGAAATCCTACGAAGCTTTAGTGCAGCACGTGATCGAAGACCATGAACGGATCGGATACCAGGTCACTGCAATGATAGGTCACACTAATGTCGTGGTTCCGAGGTCTAAACCTTTGATGCTCATAGCTCCAAAACCCCAGGATAAAAAGCCTATGGGGCTCCCCCAGAGGATGGGTGCCCTCTCCGCTGGAAGTGTCCGGTCTCTCTCGTCACAGCAGATGATGAACAGACTCACTATACCAAAGCCTACGTTAAATTCCACAGGAGTGAATATGATGTCAAATGTTCACCTACAACAGAACAATTACGGGGTCAAATCAGTGCCCCCAAGTTACGTTGGGCAGCCGGGGGGGAGGCTCAGCCTCAGTGGAAACGCGCCCGTTTCTCTTTCTCAGCAATCACAAACGATGAAACAGTTTTCAGCGAGTGGGAACGGAAGGCCTTACACCCTTGGAGGGGAGCAGAGGTCCCAGGCCTCAGCAAGGTACTCGCTGCAGTCTGCCAACTCCTCCTCACTGTCCTCAACACAGCTCAAACAGACCTCGTTGTCCCAGTCACAGGCAGCGACCAGGGCTTTGGGCCAGTCTGGCTCCAAATCCCCCGTGGCTGCTACAGGTCCTTCCTCTGTCAATACATCATCCACACAGAAGTGGAAAATCTGTACAATCTGCAACGAGCTGTTCCCTGAAAACGTGTACAGTGTCCACTTCGAAAAGGAGCACAAGGCTGAGAAGGTGCCTGCGGTCGCCAACTACATAATGAAGATCCACAACTTCACTAGCAAATGTCTCTACTGTAACCGCTACCTGCCCACCGACACGCTGCTCAACCACATGCTGATCCACGGCCTGTCCTGCCCCTACTGCCGCTCCACCTTCAACGACGTGGAGAAGATGGCTGCTCACATGAGAATGGTTCACGTGGACGAAGAAATGGGACCTAAGACTGATTCCACTCTAACCTTTGATTTGACGTTGCAGCAGGGCGGTCACACGAACATACATCTCCTTGTAACCACCTACAACCTGAGAGATGCTCCCGCTGAATCCGTAGCTTACCATGCTCAGAACACTCCCCCCATTCCGCCAAAACCACAGCCCAAAATCCAGGAGAAGTCTGACGTACCCGTCAAAAGTTCTCCACAAGCAGCAGTGCCGTACAAAAAAGATGTGGGGAAAACTCTGTGTCCTCTGTGCTTTTCAATCCTAAAAGGACCCATCTCTGATGCTCTTGCACATCACCTACGGGAGAGGCATCAGGTGATCCAGACAGTTCACCCCGTGGAAAAGAAGCTGACCTACAAGTGCATCCACTGCCTCGGGGTGTACACGAGTAACATGACAGCCTCGACCATAACGCTGCACCTGGTGCACTGCAGAGGGGTGGGCAAGACCCAGAACGGGCAGGACAAGGGCACGTCCCGGCTCGGCCAGTCCCCGGCCGTGGCGCCGGTGAAACGCACCTACGAGCACGTGGAGTTCCCACTCATGAAGAAAAGGAAAATGGATGACGAGGACTCCCCCTCTGGCTTTGAGGAGAAGCCTGAAGAACCCGTAGTTCTCGCACTGGACCCCAAGGGTCATGAAGATGATTCCTATGAAGCCAGGAAAACGTTTCTTACAAAATATTTCAATAAGCAACCCTACCCCACGAGGAGAGAGATCGAAAAGCTGGCGGCCAGTTTGTGGCTCTGGAAATCTGATATCGCTTCTCACTTCAGTAACAAAAGGAAGAAATGTGTTCGGGACTGTGAGAAGTACAAACCCGGGGTCCTGCTCGGCTTCAACATGAAAGAGCTCAACAAAGTCAAACACGAAATGGATTTCGATGCTGAATGGCTATTTGAAAACCACGATGAAAAGAACTCCAGAGTCAATGCCAGTAAGACTGTTGATAAAAAGATCAACTTAGAAAAAGACAATGAGAGTTCCTCAGACAGTTATGAAAATATAGAGGAGGAATACAACGAAAGCCGTAGTCCCTTTGGTCAGCGCATCTCTGACGTTAGTGGGAAACCCACATCTGATGGCACAGGGGAGAACCCCGAGGACAGCATATCCAAGGAAATCGTGGAAGAAAATGCATTACAGTCTCCAGAGAAATCTGATCAAAAACAAGAGGAAAGCTCTAAATATGAAGAGATTATTTCTGCTGAAGAACCAACAAAACTGGTAGGAGACATTTCGGATAGCGAAGGTGATCAGGATGATGCTGTGGAATGGAAGGATGGAGCTTCCCAGTCTGAAAGCGGGCCTGGCTCCCAGCAGGTCTCGGATTTTGAAGATAATACATCAGAAGTAAAACCAGAAGTGTGGACAGATGAATCCTCCCAAAGTGAAGATGCTGGGAGCAGTAAACCAGCTGTCGAGGCCAAAGGGGGCGGATCCGAAAGTGATGAAGAACAGTCAAAGTGGAAGAATCGTTCCTATGGAAAAGTAGAAGAGTTTTGGTCTAAGGACCAGTCGCAGTGGAAGAACACATCGGAGATGGAGGAGAGCCTGTCCAGTCAGCAGATGGAGTGGCAGAGCAGCGCGATGGACAGCGAGGACGGGGAGCCCTTTGCGGGCGTGGCGGCCGCCGTGGCCGAGCCCATGCACGGCAGCCTGCCCGGAGTGGAGCTGAGCAGCCAGCAGGCGTGAGGGACCTGGGCACAGCCTGGCATCGGCCTGCACTGCCCCACACCCCCTGCAGTGGGACTGCACAGCTTCACCCAGCTGGGACTGCTCCCAGGGCTCGGCCTGGCCTGGGGTGGCCACTGCTGGCCCAGTGGGCCTGGACGGATGCTCTTGGTTACTCTGGCTTGAGAATTCCTGCTGGGATGAGCACAGTAACTTAATGTGAAATGGATATGCTGGTGGCTCCAGAATGCACACAGAGAAAAGCAGAGGTTTATTTTATCTGCATTTCCAACCTTTATTCACCTTGTCCATGTTGAGTTGTGTCTTTCCAACATGCCCCTCTCGGCGGCGCGGCCGCGACCCGGTGCACCTGTATAGCAGACTCTGGGGAAATGGACTTTTCATGTATCATTCTGAATAGTTGAAATGTATATTTGTACAGTCTTTTAGACCTATTCAAGTGAAGCTTATGGAACTGTTCTTGTGTACCCATCATAGATCTGTTTCTCTTTTTTAGTGTTGCCCTGCTGTGTAATAAATGCTGTATCTAGTTTCCCTAGCAAAGCTTGAGACTGCTCTAGTATGAATTTTGACAAACTTAGTTTTTGCACATAACCTTGTACAATCTCCAACCAGAGGCCAGCAACATAAAAATATATCTGGGCTCTGTTGTATTATAGAATTTTCTTGTTCTGAATATCCTTGACATGACAACTGATGACAAACGTATTTCAGAGCCATTTTCTGAAATCTTTTAAGCTAAAAAAGAAAAATCACATGCAAGAAACAAGTTTGCAGCTACTAATTTTGACACCTTTTAGATCTGTATAAAAGTGTATTGTGTTGAAGCAGCACACTGAGACAAAGTGCTGGGTTTGGATATTTAGTTTTATCTTTAGTTAACACCGACAAGGTGTTGTATTCATTTATACCATCTAATATATGACACACTGTTGTAGTATGTATAATTTTGTGATCTTTATTTCCCTTTGTATTCTTCATTTAAGCATCTAAATAAATTGCTGTATTGTGCTTAATGTAAATATTTGCTTTATTACATGCAACTGCTACATTCCTGGTTAGAAAATCTCACCTTGCTGTGTTCATTCCTTTTTTTTTTCTCTTTTGTTTTTCCAAGTGCTCCACAGCCCTGCTGGGGCCTGTTTAGTACTTACTGAATAGAGTGATGTCCTTCAAGGATATTGAAAATCTGCACAGCCAACTTGGGCTGAAATTTGTTGTTCCTGTTCAGTGTTGTAGAACACAGAGTTATAAATAGAACTGTAGTGGTTTGCTTGTTCTCCATCCTAGGGAAATTGTGAATTCCTTGCCTTTTCCATCCCTTTGTACTCAGTGAATGGAAATTGCTTTCACCTCTAAAAACCCTCCCCAGAGCTGTGTCTGGAGCACTGTGGCCTGAGGGACAGCAGAGCAGTGCTGCTGGAAGACTGACCACTCCCACAGGGAGGAGCACAGGCTGGGCTTGGCTTGGAAGGAAAAGTAATTTGGATAGCAGGAAAACTAAAAATCAGGTTATTCAAAGTTGGGATTGGTTTGGCCAAGCCAGTCCTGCACTGTGGGCATGTGCAGGGAACAGACAGCTGAGCAAGGCAAGCTGAGGGTTTACTGAGGGCAGTCTAATTGTGATGACAACAAAACTGTTCTTCATCAGAGCAATGAGTGGGACTCATAAATCCCAGTTCCTACTGTTGGATACTTTACAAGAACTAAACTGACCTGTGCAGTTCTCACTGGTGTTGTAAAGGAGGGAATAATTCTGTGTTTTCCAACACTTTAAGCAGCAAAACCATTTCCCAGAGATCTGGAGCAGTCAGGTGGGTTTAACTGTACTTGGCCCTGGGAGCCAAAGCTGAGACTCTGCTCCATGTGCTGCTGACACTACAATGAGCATTTCTGGGATTTGTTGGACTAACTCTGTGTGTGATGACTGAAAACAGGTACCTGGGAGTGGAAATGATTTAGATGTGTCCTGTTCTTTCCCCCCTCACAGAAGGGACACAACTCTTGTTGTGCTTTTTTACCTCAGAGGAGTGGAAGTTGGACTGGCCGGCTCCCAGTTCTGAACTCCAGGGGTAGAAGATGTTTCAAGAACAATACAGGAAAAACACTTTGGCATTTACATCAGCAAAAGAGCTCCTTGTGTTTCTCTGCTTTAAAAGAAAACTTGAACCTCAACTTGTTTTGTGAGCAGGTTTTCCAAACTATTTCATGGAGAATGACTTCAGTAAATCAGGTGAGAGTTTGTTAACGACCACTTAGAGCTGTCAGTGGCTTGATCTGTATCCCAGTAGCTCCAGGCAGGGAGTCTTGGAAAAGCTGAGTCCTTTCTAAGAAAACTTGGTTGTGTTCCTTCCTCCCACTGTGTTGCAGGCAGCTGCTGGCTGAAGATTGAGGTATTTCAGAATTTATTCTGTGTCCTTCATCTTGGCTTTAAGGGATTTTACAAATGTGTTTGCAAAAGACTTGAACCCAAAGTACAGCAGCCTTTATCTATCAAGCAATGGCAGAAGCAATTTGGTATCCTTTTATCAACCTGCACCAGATTTGTCTCAATATCTGGCAAGGTAAATTTAGTATTAGTGAGCTCTGTAGTTATAAGTTAAATATTCTGAACTCCTGGGTGTAGTCAGTGAATACTAAAACTGAAATATGAACTCTCTAGGAGCACTTCATTTGCCAGAAAATTCCAGGAAATAGCATTTTATAGTGATTAAATTAAAGGTCTTGCACAAAACCAGTCTCTTACCAGAATATCAAGAAGGATGGAGGGTGTTTATTTTAAGTTTTGCCATAAACTTTCCACTATTTCAAACCAGTTACTCTTCAAATGTGGATTTGAGGCTGGGCTCGGATTCCCCTCAGATTTGAGGCTAACCACACTTTTGAGGAAGTCAAAAAGCAGAAGAGGTAAAGAGCCCAATAAAACTGGGAGAACCTTAACCCCAATTTGTGTAAATTAACACCATGTGTAATGTCACACCATTATAACTTTATGAGCTGGAAGTTACCCAAGTTTTACAGCCATTACAAAGTTCTGTAGCAGATCTCTGGTCCCCTCCTGCTATGCTCACAGGGGAGCAGCTCAAGCTGCCACTGACATTCCCTATGTCCGGTGGGAGCTGGGAACCAGGAGGCTGCCTGGGCTCTGGGAGCACAGCAGCACAAAGACCATTAAGACTCTTCTTTGTTTCAGCCACTTCACTGCAATTGAAGAAAAGTGAAGTGAGTTTTCTGTCTTAATTCTACTCTGAGATCTGCAGGGTGGAGCAGCTGAGACTGAGCAGCAGTTTTTGGCACAGACATCGTTTTTGGACACATGCCAGCTCTGGGCAGCAGAAGGCCCTGCTGTGCCCTGTCACCCCCAGGGTGCTGAGGGCAGCCCCAGACAGGCACAGCAGCTGCTGTGGTGCTTCTGTGTCGGGGTGTCACAGCCAGAGCTGTGCTGGTGAAGCCCTGTTCACACACAGACCTACCCTGGTGCCACAGGGACACTTTCCTTGCTTCCCCTGTCAGTGCTCCCCTCCTTCCATCCCCTCCCCTCCACCCTCAGGCACAGCCACTCAGCTCTCCCCCAAAACGAACAGGGATTTCGCAGCAGGGACAGATAGGCAGCTTTCCTAAACTCCCAGTTCTCTGTCCAGTCCATCACACACCAAAGCCACCCTTAACCTTAATCCTTTCCCTGCCCTGGGATTTCTGCTCAATCAAAACATTCCTGCAACATCACATCAAAGATCTGCACCGAAGGTTTATTGCACGAGCTCCGAATCTTCCCGAAAGCTCCCGTGACGTTTCCTGCTGCCATCCCCTGTCCTACAGTAACAGTTCTGTAGCAACAACTCACTTGACCCTTTGACATGTATTTTCAAGACAAACCTGAATATTCACCCTGTATTTTTATAGGAAAACTCTGTCATTCTTGCTACCAAGAAATTAGCAAGTGTCAAATATTCACTAGCACAGTTACAGGAAAGTTTCCCTTTGTGTAGTACACACATCTCATACAATGCTATGGTATTATTTCCATTTCTATCAGAACCAAAAGATTTCAGGAATATGTTGTGTGCACTGTCTCCAGTTTTGTAATAAAGAAGTTGATATTTGGATAAACAGGTTGGTATAACTAAGAGAGTTTTGTTCCTTTCATAACTAATTTGCCTCTCTGTAACCCCAGCTCATTTGTAATGATCCATTACAATAACCTGCATTGCAGGGGCAGAGGCAGCAACCTGCTCTGTCTCTATTGCTTTATATTTTAATTTGACTTTATCTTTCATCATCAGTCCCACTAATAAATATGAAAAGGTTGTGTTCATTTATTTCTGCATCAGAAGAGCTTTGGTCTCCATGGTTACAGCCATGCAGCTTTACTTTCACCATAAGCTTGGCTTTTTTTTTCCCTTTACAGACTTTGCAGTGGGTTCTCCATCTTGAGCTTTTCCACAGGCATTTTTAAAACAGGCATTTTTTTCCATTTCTCTGTATTGTACTGGATGCAAAGCCAATCACTGGAAAGGTACATCCCCTCCTCTGTTCCTTATTCAGAGAACTGAGGGGGTTTTGTTTCCCTAGGCCTCTTGAATTAAAAACATTAAAAACGGCACGGAGATGAACTGTGCTACTCCTGGTCCTGGCTAAGTCACATCTGCATTCCACAATTGGACATCCAAAGGTCCAGAAAGTACCGAAGGTACAGAAAGTTTATTCATATCATTCAAGTTGTATTACACAGCAGCTTGTAAAACACTACCCCTGTGTAATAAGGAGTGTAAAGAGTGTGCTGGAAGCTTCAGCCATGTGCAGTTTATTGAATTTTAAAATTTTACCATTGACTTCATGTCCTGTACAGTCTGAGCATTTGTGGAGCTGGCAGTGTTGGCACATGTCTGGCAGGTTTAACGGCTGCACTGGAGCACTTGTCAACCCTCTGATCATTTTAAATTTGAAAACATGAGGGTGAACCAAAGTGAGCTTTTGTACATTGTCTTCACTGGTTTTGGAAGCTCATCACCTAAGTACAAACTCCTGTGATCTAATCCCAGAATAAACATTCCATCTCCACAGAGCTACAACAGGATCAGTAATCTTTGCCTTCCCTCAGAGCTGCCAGGCAAAGACCTGAGATGAAATACAGTCATAATGTCCCAAAGTACAAACAGCTGAGAATAATCCCAGGCACCTTTCCTAGAAACCTTTTGGTTATCAAAGCTTAATTATTTGGATACTTGGTACTTACATAGTCCACAGGAAAAAAGTCTTCAGTTCAGTGGAGTTCTGGCAGGTCACAGGGGCAGGCTGCTGGCAGAGGATGTCTGTGGAACAAGAACAAGGCAGAAATTCATCTTATTGCTCAAGAACAGGAAATAATACTTGAGGGGATTGACTGGTAAAAGAGACAAGAGGGGGGTAGAATCAGCATCTCAGGCTGAAGTTGCTCTCCAATAGTAATAACTGCCTTTGTAACCAATACTGAAAATGTGAAGTTGTTTACTCTCACACCTGATTCTACAGACTTTTGCTGGGTTAATATTGAACAGATAAAAATAGAGTAGAACACAGGGGAAATTAGTTTTAAAGCACAGAGAAATGCAAATGATTCTGTACCACTGGAAAATACTGACTAAGAAGAAATACAGAAAGGGATTTGGTTTTGCTCCTGGGGTTTTCAAGAACTCAAATAATTGATTAATCTTGAATTGAGGAGATAAAATCATTTTTTCTGTGGTGCAGCAATCCAAACCTCTAGCTAAAATCCCAGTCTCAATGGAAAAGGAAGAGCCTGTCTTTCCCATGAGGCTGATGCTCTCCAGGCTCTAAACTTCACCTCTTTCCAGAGGGTAGTTTGCTATTTAAAGGTAATCCTCCCATTAGTTTTTATTTAATTCTTACTCGTGTGTTTCAAGCCGTGTGTGTCTGTTTACAAAAGTTTCTTGAGCATCCACTGTTAATTCTTGGGAATAGACCCTGGCTCTGCACATTCACCGAGGCCTAATTAAGTAGAAAATATTAATTTATCATGAGATCTGGTACTGGCTCCTGGAGCTGTGCTCACACAGCACGGGCAGGACGGACAGGGATCCCGCTCACACAGCACGAAGCAAACCCGAAGCAGAGCAGCTGCGAGAACAGCCAGCTGTAACAATGCAGGGTGGAACACGAACACTGTCTGTATTTTACCCGAAATAAAAGTAGGGAGAAAGGAAAGTTAATGGTCACTCCGATATTCCAAGGAAAATAATCTGTCCCCCATTTCTAGGGCAACACTGCCAGTGTTCATACCAGGAGAAAACAAGGCAGAAATAGTGCTGTGAATTGCAGTAATTAAGCTTAACGAGCTGGGTGCCAATCTGTTTGCAGAAAGCCCTGCCCAGGGCAATCCACCTTCACTACGGACACAGCCTCTCAAACCAGCTTTAAAAGTAGGCTCCGGATTTCCCGCTCTGGTTTGTAACCAGCTACTTTAGAACTATTTGCACTTACTATCGAAAATTCCTCCTAACAAAGGATGCCACAATTGCAACGAGAATGTACTGATTTCTTCTGAGATTCCTGCTGTAGTAAATCTGATGCTTTGGTGAATAATACCTTGTTATTTTTATAGTATTACAGGTATTTTGACTCACGGGCACACCTGCCTCTCTGACTGCAGATACCATATGCTTTCTCTATACTGTCTTGGCATGGGTAATTTTTGGGGGTGACTTCCTGTAACTGTGCCTTAAACACTTCCAAAAGTGACTCCTGGTTTATGTCCAACCACACCAAACTTTCATCGAGGAACTCTTTTGTTACCAGCTTATGTTAAAGGAACTATTTCACTCCTTGCCTGGAGTACAGCTGCTGAATCACTGGGAAATGAGAGGCAAAGCCCCCAGTCCAAGTAGTTTGACTGTTTTCCAAGGAAGGGGTCCAAGGAAAGCTTTTCCACAGTGGCACAAATGCCATCCAGGTTTAAACAAGGGCAAGAGGAACCTCTGTGCTGTGCACATCACACAGGCTGCACATGAAATAATTCCTTTGTGGGCAGGGTGCTGGGAAACTCAAAGGAAAGGTGATGTGGTTGTCTAAGCAAGAGGGGGAAGGGGGGAAGAGGGAGAAAGCATCTTGAAATTCCAAAGCCTCTTGAAGTCATCACAAGAGAAAGGTTTAAGTAGAAGCAAATAGCTTTTCACCTCTAGATCACTCGATTCCTGTGAGTCACCATCTAACAAAGGCCAGATCACAGCCCTCTGCTGGAATCAGATCTCTGTTGAGCTGCCCTATACCCGTGGATTCTATTACTTTAAAGATCCAACAATAAGGGAATAAACTGAGGAAATAAAGATTAAAGGAATTACAGAGGAATTTAGCATTTGCAAGGCAGTAAGGCACGTTCAGATGAGGCCTGATCAAATAGTAGTAATGAAAGGATTAAAACATTTGCGAGAGCTTTTGAAAAATCAAGTCCACACGACTCTGCACTTGCAGGCAAATAAAAGCACTGGCATGTAGAATCATGCCTGGAAGATTAAAACTTCTGGTGGCAGCTGTAGAGACTTCAGTCAGTTGCATTTGAACAGGCAGCCGAGTTATCCAGGGACACAAACTGTGTCACACCGTCGGAGGCACTAAAAGCACCCTCGGGAAAGGCAGTTTGAAACCCCCAAGAGCCAGACCCCGGCAAACACGGAGCAGGGAGACAATGACCCGTTTAAGAGCAGAGTGGTTACTCTGACAACTGCAACCCAGCATCAGAACAGCAAAGCTGGGTCAAAAGGTGGTCCACACCTTCCAGGTTGTATCACACCCAGCTTAGTTCACAGTCAGTCAGATTGTACCTTCGACTGAAGGGAAATAACTGCTGGGGGTGGGGGGGTGCCTGCCCAGTATCAGTTCCACAGCCAGGGTCGAGTCAGCTCACACAGCAGCACCACATTTAAGGCAAGTGCTCCAAGAACTGCTGATGTGGACACAGAAAATCGTTTCCCTTCCATCCAAGTTTCAACAAGATGGTCCAGAAATCCACCTTAGTACTGATTTTATAAGGCAGATGGAGGGCATCTTCCCTCAGGGACCATTAGCCCAGCCCAGAGTTCATCCATCTGTCCCTGTCCATTCTCTTTCCAAAGGGCTCCCAAACAGCTCAGAACAGACAGTGCTTCCCATGGGAAGCAGCTGGGGCAGCACAGGAGTGCTGGGCTCTCAGTGGGGCAGGGCTGGTACAGCCCCCCAGTTCCCCCACCTGAAAGGTTTGGCATCACCAGGGGGATTTCTGACCCTATTCCAAGCAGGATGGTTACCCAGGCTATTTACAGCTAAAACACCCAGCTACTTCCACAGACAGAGGGAAGAGCAGATTACCTGAGAAAAGGGGGAGGGATATTATTTCATGCAGAAAAACCAAGCTGCCCTTCCACATTCTGTGTCCCTGAAAACTTGGACCTTCATTCTGACTCTGACAGGGATCATTCCAGATCTCCCCCCCTCAAAAAAAAAAAAAAAAAAAGTCTCCTTTCAGGCTACCAGATGTACAGCCTGGTAATTCAGCAGTAACTGTCCTGGGGTATTTATCCCTCTGAACTCAGCTCTGGATCAATCCTGCCTCTTTGAAGCCAGGAAAGGAACAACAATTAAATATTTCAATCCCCTCTGCTGGGCTGTGGTGATGACTTTGCCTGAAATACTATTCCCATTCCCAGAGCTCCTGAATCCACGTCTCTCACACCTGCTGCCTACCACCTGAAGCAGCACTAATGCACCTTTCCCCTGACATCAATAAACAAATTTGCTCCAGTTAGTTTACAGGGAAGGCCTGCCAAGCTTTCTGGAGTGGATCAGCACGGCTGCAGGTAACCAAAGAAAGCAATGCAGCTCAAGGAGAACCTCTCCACAGAGACCTGCAACACACATCTGAACTCTGCTGTCAAAGATAAAAGGCGATTCTTGGCTCTCTGGCAATAATTATTTTTTAGCTCTGATCATTCTTGCAGGTATTAAAATCAATACCTAGACTGACTGTAGTAATCAAAATAGAGCAAAAGCTGAAACCTCTTTCTTTGGCAGCACCAAAATCAAGCAAACTTCATTTTTTTTTTCCAGCAAAACTTAAAAAATTATTATTTGGATTCCTCTCAGTCTTGATTTTTAGTACAGTTTATATAACAATGGTAAAATAATTTTCATTTCTACTAAAAGTGACGTCCACTACTGCCACGTCAGAGACCACTTTTGCTCAGGCTGCCTTCCATCATCACCCTTATCTCCCATTTTGGGGCTTCCAATCCCACTGTGCCAAGAAAACAAACCTGAGCTCTTCTGGAAGCCTGTGCTGAGCGACCATGGCACTGAGGATGTAACACAGCACGGGAAGAAACCCTCGGTGTAAAACCAGTGCTGGGGCTCATCCTCAGCCAAACAGTCCAACTTCTCAGAAGCTTCTTAACCAGCTGCAAGGAATCACCTTTTAACTGGCAACTCCAAACCAGGCTGAAGATTGAAGATAACCTAACACCAGCCCTACAAACTCGTCAGACACGCTGCACACCTTGGGAGCCGAGGCAGAGAGGTGGCACAGCACATCCCAGGGGACAGCAAGTCCCAGCAGAGCCCGGATTTGCATCAGGGGAATTCTCGCAGCGCCTGCAGCGCTGGTTAAAACCTCAGCGCCTCCAGCTGTGCTCCCCATTCCTCCCCCGAGGGGATTTTTCTCTCCATCACAGGAGAAATGTGTCACCACATCAGAGCCAGCCTGGTCCAGCCTGGCACAGCACCTCAAACCCCTGGCGAGGGCAGGTTTGTGCGAATGAGCCAAAACCATTCATTGCAAAAGCCAGAGTATGGGTGGAAATTCCCCTCTTCAGGACAGAAGTTCCTGTCCTAAGGCAAACACAGCAATGTCAAACCACTCCAGGTCTCAGAACACAAGTTTTGGAGCTCAATTTCTGCCTATCTCCTACACCAGTTATACTTTACCCAGCACTCCTTACAGGAGTTGGGTTCCATTCTCCATAGGAGCAACTTTACTATCTCAGCCAGGTAAGGAAATCAAACCACCTCTCTGCAAGCCCAAAATGTGACTGAACGGGGAGCACAAGCTGCAGAACTCTCTTCCTGAAGAAATACAGAAGTCTTTTCCCTTCTGTTGTTCCAAACATTCTGTTCAAGCACTTCAAGCAAAGCGAATTCCTTGCAAGCTCCAGAAAGCATCACATAGATCCCTTTGGCTGAAATTGGCCATTCATGACAACCTTTCACTTATATATATAATTTCCCAAAGAGAAGGATAAATCAGGCTTCCCTTTGTGAAGCACAATACGATGAAAATACGTAAAAACTGCCAAACAGCTATTTTTATTTCCTAAATAATAATGAGATACATAAAGTCTAGAGAGAATTTAGAAAAACACAGGAAAAAATCCAACAGTGTGCCCTTTTTTCACCTTCAATCCCTTCAGCAAAGACGTGTTCAGCGGCTGCAATAATGATCTGCACAGATCAATAATCTTGCTGAAGCCATGGGAAGGTACAGCTTATTGGCTGTTTGGTAAGGAGGCAGAAAACAAGGATGCAGCAGCTCTTCTCCTGCCACAAGAGTGTGGGACACAGAGAAGTGACAGCTTTCAAAACCTCACTGCAAAATGTGCTCTGAGTGCACAGTCCAAGACCTTGTGCTTAGGCCTGTCACCCACCATGTTTTCTGCTCTTCGGTGATGGATTTAGCTTCTCACTAATAGAATCATTTTCCCAATATGCTCTTGCCAGAAGGAGCATGTCCTTTAAAAAAGCAAGTCTGGATGTGTTTTCTTGCCATTTGTGGTTGGTCTGACAGTCTGTGTCTGCAAGGCTTCCTAAGGCAGATTGCCCAGCTTGGGCAGGCTCAGCCTCTCAGTTGCCTCACATGTTAATATTCAGAAAAGGCAAAAGGGAATAGGAGAGAACGAAGGAACGAGGCAAACCAAGATAAATTATGATAGTGTACTGAGCATTTCCACCTGCAGAAGCACCACGGGCAGAAACCTCCCAGCACCCCTCTGACACAGCTGTTCTCATTCTACCTGTTAGAGAACTGTGCAGCCTTTGCCCTGGTTTTTACTACCAGGTCCACTCCCAGAATTCCCAGATCCCTGTTTAGTGGCACAGCCTAAGGAAGTGCCTAAGACAGGGGGAGATCCAAACAGGCACTGTTACAGCAAGCTGGTTAAAAAAAGCAAGAAAACCCCAACCTCTAACAAAGCCTTTGGGACCAGACAGATGCACTTGGGGATGCTAAAGCTGCTGGTTCACATCACCGTGAGGCTGCTGTCAGTCAACTTAAGTGTCAGGGCAATCAGAGGAGGTTCTTCATGACTGGAAAAAAGCCAAATGTCATACCTGACTTCCAGAAGGCTGAGGAGCAGGATACAGGAATTTATCCACAGGATGTTCAGCCTAACTTCAGTACTAATGAAAATAGGGAACAAAACCTTTTGGAATCCATTATCAGCACCTCAGAGAAAAAGAGGTGATTGGACAGTCAGCATAGACCTAGTAAGGGCAAACAGTGGTTAAAAGAGTCAACCTAGTCAACAGCTGGCAAGAAAGGAAGTGCTGGTGGTCCTCAGAGACAAGAAGCTGCCCCTGACTCAGCAGAGCCTCTGGCAGTGCAGAGAGAGAACACACCCTGCTGTGGGACAGGCACAACCTATGGACTGGGGGGTCTGATCACGGCCCTCTAGCTTGGCATGAGACTCAGTCGAGTACCATGTCTGGTTTTGGGCTCCCCAGGACATGAAGGATTTGCAGGACTGACACACTGGGAGCAAGTCCAGCAAGAGGACAATCAGGGTGCCCAGGGTATGTACGTGATGAGCAGAGGCTGAGACAGCTGGTGCCTCCAGCCTGAAGAAGAGAAGGCAGTGGGAACTGAAAGCACATGGCACCTGGGACAACCCAGCAGATACTGGAAATGTGGCAAAACTGGAAGTGTTAGATTTAGCCTGGCAAAATATTCAGTATCCTAATGCTCATTGGGAAAGCATTCAGACAAACAAAGACTGATCCACCCACAAGTCATAGGAGATGAAAAATTACACTCAGCTTCCAAGAGTAATACAGCAGGAAACAAAGATCAGTGAGGACTGGCTTGTGTGTGAACCTCTAGTGAGCAGCTGGGATGCTGTTCTGCAGTAGCCCAGGAAAAAATTTGCCCACAAATACAGGAATAGCCAGCATGCCTACATGGTCCAGCCAAAGCTGAGGAACTTGTTTCCAGCTGAGATCAACAGCTGATGCTTAGAGCATAAAAACAGGGCAAGTATGCAGCATTCTGGCCTGGAATGCTTCCCTAACCTATAGGAATTTGCAGCATATGGGTTCCTAGAAATAGAAAGGTAGCTTTGCTAAATTACTTTGATCAAATTTAACATACATAAATCTTCTTTCAGTTACAACTACAACAGTGAGTTCCAACTCACAGCTTTAGTCAATATTAAAGATGAAACCACAGATGTAGAGAGGGGCACAAGACAGTTTTGATTTTCTTTCTTTGTACTTTTCCTAATAGGTCCTAACTTTCAGTGTTCTCTCTCTGTAACTGACCTGAAAGCTGAAGGTTTTCATGAGGCCATCTGGATTATTTCATTATCTCCTCCTTTAGTGAAAAATGCTGGTTCAGAGAGCAACACTACACACGTGAGGCTCCCTCACATCATCCCCATGTGCATCACATTTAATTTATTGACACGTCATTTTGGCTACAAGTTTCCCATTCTCAGTGTTGCAGCTCTCTGCAGCTGACATTCCCTTTTATGATCTCAAAATAATTATGTCAACAAGCCTTCTCATCCCATTGTATGCCTCATTTTCTAAATCCTTTGTGAACACTGAACAGCCTGCTGGAGACACAGCCAGCACCTGAAAGACTTCTTCCCCAGCCTCTTGCTCAGGAGCACATAAAATCTTTGGGATCCCAAGAGGATGAAGGAGCCAACACTGCACTTTTACACTTTGCAGGCCTGCCATGGAGCATATGTGAATACGTGACTTTTAGCAGCCTGGCATGAGCACATCCACAGTGCTTAAGCTGGGGGAGAATCAGCCCAAAATAAAAATAAAAGTACTGACAGTCCCACCCTTGATACAAGCCTCTGTTTCTTTCTTCTGTAAAAAGAAATACTGTTTTGTCTTAGTAACAACGGATAGCAAAAATTGTTGTTTACAGTCTGGCAATTATCGTAATAGTTTTGCAATCCCCCAAGGTCCTGCTACAGGGAGTGAGCTGAGCCCCGGGTGAGCCCGGGGTAGACTCTCCCCCCCCCCGTGCACGTTCCCCGCAGACTGTCCTGCATTTGTGTTCCTGGCGAACCAGAGCAGCCTGGGAAATTCTCGCAGGTCCGGCTGCCCAGGCAGGCGCAGCCCAGCAGGGAACTCGCACCAGTCGCAGCGTCGCTGCGAAATCATCCCCATCAGAGCCGGGCCCGGCCGCGCGTCCTGCAGCATTTCGCCGCCCCGCTGAAGTACAGAACCAAGGGCAAACGCGCCCTTCTCAGACCGGTTTTCCCCCAAGCCATATTTACACTGCGACAAAATGAATGCTACTGAAGCCCAAAAATACCTGCACTGAATATAAATATATTATGAAATAGGTTTAAACTCTGCCCTAAAGCACTTGCTGATTGGCTGCCAATGATGTCACACAGCCCCAAAGCCCAATAAAGGGGCCGGGCTAGCGGGGCTCGGTCCGGTGTGTGCCCTGCCCGCGGCGGGAGCGAGGCACTATAACCACACCAGAACCGCACCACCACTGCTCTGTAACCGCACCACACCTGCACCAGAGCCACACTGGAACTGCACCGGCACCGCACAATAACCCCACCATCACTGCACCATAACCACACCTCACTGCAACCACCCCATAACCTCACCACAACCGCACATTCCCGCAGGCAGCCCAACCCCCGTGCCCTCAGGGTGCCCTGCGGGGCTGGCTGTGCTCACAGACAGACCCCAACGCGCTGAACTGAGCATTGTTTGCTTGGAGAGAAGCTTCATAAAGGGTACAGTAAATCACTGTCAGTTTTTAGGTATTAAAGATACACTTGTGCATATTCAGAGCAATTAGTCTGGTCTTTCCTAGCACTTGTGACCTTACATTTCAAGTCAAAGGTGAGCTAAGTATGGTCCCCTGTCCTTTCTCAACAGGAACTTGGCCTTCAGTCCTGTTTGAACAAACTGCCATAAGTGAGGAACATTTTGCACAAGCCCTAACAAGACTAAAATCTACAATTTTACAGAACTCGAAAACTAATGCCAGAAATATCAAATAAGCCTTTAAAACATCCTATATTGACACCAATTGCTCATACAGTAAAATATGTTAACTCTTCCTGTGCCCTCAGGTTTACAGGTTGCCTGACAAGGAAGCCTGGTTTGCAGTTTTAGGTAGTTCTTGCAAACAGAGCATTCCATGCAGAGGGGAAACTTGCTGTGTAAAATACCAAGTGGGTGTGATGTTTAGTTACCATCAACCAGTATTTGTTTCTTGCTATGAATATGATTCCAGGAGCTGGCTCAGTTTCAGATGCTATGACATAGAGAGCACGTGTAGTAAGGAATCTTATGCATGACCTGCAAACGTTCTGAACTCGATCACCATATTTCCAGGCCATTTTTCTGACAGGAGGGGTTAATTCATATATAGCAGCCCACTGAACAGCTAGCACTCATACTTTCAAAGCAAGAGCAGAAGGAAACCACAGAGAAATATGAAAATGTTTCCTGATTTGCTACGTAGTACTTTGTTTTTCAAATCCTTATCTGAGGTTTAAGAACATTCAATAGAAATTAAACCACATGGTCAAATATGGAGCAACCATAAGGTGTATGGTGCTCAAAGTCCAATATAGAATCCAATACAGAATGGTCTGGGTTGGAAGGGACCTTAAAGAGCATCCAACTACACCCTTTGCCATGGGCAGGGGCACCTTGCACTAGCCCAGGTTGCTCCAAGCCCCGTCCAACCTGTCCTTGGACACTTCCAGGGATGGGGCAGCCACAGCTTCTCTGGGCAACCTGTGCCAGGGGCTCCCCACCCTCACAGGGAAGAGTTTCTTCCCAATAACCCATCTAACCCTTGTCCTGTCACTCCAGGCCATTGTACATAGTCCCTCTCCATCTGTCTTGTAGACTCCCTTCAAGTAAAGGCTGTGTGTTTCTATCCACTCTTGCTCCTTCTGGCTTTCTTTGCAGTTTCGTATTAATGGCAAAAATGCTGAAATCAGTCAAAGGAAAAAAAATCCACAAACTCAGTGTCTAGAAACCTCCTGCTTTCCTCGATTACTCCTAAAGGATCCCTTGACCGCTGAACCCAGCACATACCATTGGATATTTCGAGTGGAACAAATCCATTACCATGTAAACACTACTAGAATTGGGAGCCAGTGCCAGCCCCGGCTCCCTGTTCCCTGTTCCCGACTCCAGGCAGAGCTGCAGTCCGTGTGTTCACACTCACCATCTGCTCGGCTGCGTTTCTTACCACAAGGGAAAAATGTGACTGCTGAGTAAAGACTCTTCAAAAACGAAAGGGGAGAAACCTGACCTCGCTGAGCCATAGACCGCGGGGTTATTTTGATTTCCCTCACACCCGCACGCACGCACTCGCTCTGTCTCGCTGCTCAAACCAAAAGCACCTGTGCAAAACGGCCTTTTCAGCTATTGTTGCCTTGGAATGGCGACACTGGGAAATCAGGAAGGAAAAGGCAGTGCCCGTGGGTGTGTGTGTGTGCGGGAGCGAGGGAGCTGCTCGGGGAGGGGCGGGGCAAGGCCGTGCCGGCGGGCGGGGCGCAGGGATGAGCAGGGATGATCGGGGATGCGCAGGGATGAGCAGGGATGCGCGGGGATGAGCAGGGATGCGCGGGTGCCCGCGGGTCCGCAGGGAGCCACTGCTCGGCGCGGCACCCGGAGGCTGCGGAGCAGCAAAGCGCCTTCCCCGCAGCGCCACGACACCAACCCAGAGTGCCCGAGGCCGCGGAAAAGGGTCCGGCCGGCAGGGATGAGGCCGGTGATGGAATGTGCTCCGTTTTGTCAAACAGGCAATGGTTAAACTCATTCTTTTCAAAAATCAGCTTGAAAATAAAACCCGCTTACTTCTTACCCCCTGGAAAACTAGGGAATGTCAATATTTTGCCCCAAAGTTGTGCCTGGGACTTAGGGGATGCCAAGACAAGATGGTAGAAGCTTTGTTTTAGCTTTGACCAAGGTGGTGTTTCATTTGACATTCAGTGTGTACTTCTGAAAAAAGGACACTAGCAGGACATATTCATGCCACAAATATTTGAACAAAAGGTGTTCTTTACAGTTAAAAGCCCCTCATCTGGTCCCAGGTCCTTCATACTCCAAACTTGAGCCGTTTTACTTCCAGTCCAGCTCTTCACTCTGAACAAAGGAGCTCAGGTGTTTCTTGAACACACTTTGCATTTCCAACACCTCACTCACTCCCACATCAATGAAACCCATATGGTTAAGTATTACTACCCTCTGTTCCTTCCTTACTGCCCTTTTCCAGATACTTGAATTCACTTTATGAGTAGCTTTCCCTGTACTACAAAAAGTTGCAGAGATTTTATTAACCCCTTTGACAATTTTGAGGACTCCTCTAAAATTGCTTATTTCCTTGAGACCGTTTTGACACGAGGAACCAGACGAGTGTCTCCTCTGCAGCATTCAAGTTCCTATTTTCAAACGTATATTGGTCCAAGATCACCCCTTTTACAGCCTCCCACTTAAGAGCTTCTTCAAGAATTAACGTGGCAGACTGCATACATTACACTGGAAGCTCAAAGACAGAACAGCTTGCATGAAGACAGTTGCAGTGATTTTCAACCCCCGTTGATCCCCAAGTATAAATGATGAACTTTTTTTTTAAAGCAAAATGTTTATAAACTGATAATAATTTTAAAGGTTAATTTTTTTTCTTTTTCTGTGCAGAATTAAAAATAGGAACAAAATAAACACGGAAGTTTTTGCTTTTGTCACACTGAGACCACAATTTCCACAGACATTCCTCTGGTGGGACACTGTTCCAAAAGTGTATATTGCATGGTTGCAGCACTAAGTGGAAGAGCATAACGTGCTGTGGAGACAATAACCCACAGAAATTTGGTAAAACAAAGTTCCCAACAAGGTCACCACAACTGTGGCTGGCAAGAACATAAATTCTCAGTGTATAGAAGTCCATTTAAGATCTTTAACCCCAAACATCATGCAATCTGCAGGGTGTTTCTTCATCTAATTTAACTAGAATTTTACATTCAGCTAGAATTTAACGTGTAGCTGGTAGAGCATAAACTGAGAAAAATAGCATAACCAAGGAAACCCTGAAACAAGGAACAGAGTCATCCTTTTCTAGTAAGGGAATTGCAATATTTTGGGAAACGTGGTTAATGCCTCTTAACACTAGCTGTACAAACAGCACCTGTAACAAAGCAACTGGGATGCTGCCAGAAAAATCCAGGCAGGTGATTCTGCTGAGAAAGGGACCCAAGAGCATCTTTCCCAGCACATGCCCTGCTGGCCCTGGGGTGTTCATGGCAGAGACACAACAGCCAAGGTTTAGCTTTTATTCTTTTGCTGCTTTGGGGTTTTTAAGAGCTGACAGCAGCACAGCCCAGGTTTATGAACAGGAGCCCTGATGGGTGAGTATTTCACACGTGTTGTTTTGTAACACTGAGCACACCCAGCCCTGTCTGACAGTATAAATACAGCACAGAGCTCGTAGGGGCAGAATTGCAAGCACAGACAGGGAAGCTGGCCCAGCTGCAGCCATCCCCATTGCCCAGGCAGTCACATGCAGGCACTTCCATCCTTACAGCAGGAGTGCAGGAACGTGAAAAGGGAGGTGAGGAGATGTTCCTGCCATTGACTGGTGCCAGCCAATACCTGCTCTGTGAGTAATTCACTCTAACTCTGCACAGGGAATGTTATGTAAAACACTGCTGAAGGAAGATGTTTCCCTGCCTTCCCAGAGCCCAGTGACCGTGCACTGCAGAGAGCATTTCAAGCTGAACTAACCAATAGTCCCTGGCACTGACTCAGAGGAGGAGCTCTGGTTCCTGCTCACTGGCACAGATCAGACCAGTTTACAGAAAGGCAGCATTTTACAAATCTTTACATATGTAGCCAGAAACATTTGTCAGTGAGATGCAATTATAGCTTGAAGACAATTCCTATGACAGAGAAGTGATGAGAGCACTAATGAAGGTGCCTTTCTGACAAATCAAGTTTTCCTAAGTGTCTTTATTCATTCATTTGATCTCAGTACTGGAATTTTGCAGCAGGAATTGGCTCGATCTCTTTCAAAACATAAAGGGCCTAATCCCTCCCATTAGAGAACAGGAAGTCAGAAGCCAATCTTAGCACTGATTAAAAAAAGGAATCTGGATTGTTATTTTAACTTCTTTGCTGCACATAAATGATAAAATGTGTTGTTTTTTTTTTCTGCTGCCATTGCAGCACAATGACTCAATTAAAAGCTGATTTTCCCCAAAGTGGCACCTGTTTATACAAGAGCCTCTTTGCCTCAACTCTTCCCAGAGAGCAGAGGTGACACTGCCACGTCCTCCCATGGCTGTGTCTGTAACTCAGCACATGAGCTGCATGTAGGTGTCACTGTGCTGTCCTGCTCTGCACAGTCTGACAAGGACCTGTCTAACAATGTCTAGTGCAAAGAGGTTTTACACCTGCTCTAAGTACAGTCCAACAGAACTGGTCCACGTGGGAATAGGTTGTATTTTGTATTTTGACTTCTGCTCATGCCCACTTAAAAACTGCAAACTGTCTCAGCGTTGTGACAGCTGAAATCTTGACTTCTGGGCCTACTGCATCCCCTCCCTGAATGTTCCCATTTTCAAGTGGTCATTTTCTCAACACAGAACCAGTGTGACCTTTCTGGGGCTGCCAAAGCAGTTAATGCATCAGTCCAAGGACTGGATTAACTTCAAGCAGAGCTGCAGGTAAAACAAGCTGAACATACCCTCAAAGTCCTTAACATCAAACATTTTAGCGCGCGCCAGATTTTATTTTCTCCATTATTAAGAAAATGGCTTGTAGCATTCAGCACTTGAAAATTAATGAATTTTAAATATGAACATAGTACACCCCCAGTTTTGAAATACTCTGCTCTATTTTCTCTCCTCTCATCTTTCCCATCTGCTATGGCTGAGTATTAATTTAACAAATATTTTTCTTCGAGGCTGTCAGAAAAATCTCATAGCACTTTGGAAACACCAAACATTATCTTGTGAGGTAAATTAGGACACAAAGAAGTAGCGTGACATATATGTGATCACACATTGTCAGCGGCAAAGACAGTAACAGAAATTCCAATATGTGCTGCTTCGGAGTCCTCAAGAAGAGGAACTGCTAATATATAGCAAAGAGTGAGGCTGACACCTACATCAAGTTACACTTGAAGGCTGATCTGCAAAAGTTAAAAAATGCAAAGTCTCAGTATAGGAAAGATTTCTTATTCCCGTGATTTATTTTTGATAAGACACAGTTTGCTGTCTTCTACACTGAGCAAAACAAACTCTACACAGCTCCTGACTCCTCCTGAGCTTTCTTCTCTCTGAGAATCAATCTCCTATCAGTCTATGGAGACTGCAGCCAGAAGGCTGGGATTCCACATCCACACTTTACACCAGCAGCCACTGGAAAGGACTTAAGTACAGGTCTCTCAGTCTAACTCATCAATAATTTCTGCTCATTACTGAGCTCAGCTGAACCAATAAAGTAACACAGAGAATGCTTCATATTCCACTACCAATTTCCCACTTCAATTTCTGAGACTCTACCCCAGGTACCAGGAAAAACCATTAGCCAGCACCTCAGCCCAGAGAAGCCAGCAAACCCCACCTCAGACAAGCAGTTGTCGTTGTAGAGGTTACAACATCAGGAGAAAGAAGTACACAGTAAAAAGCCTCCAGAAAAGTTATCTAACTTTTTCTTCAAAAGAGATTTTTTGGAGGTTATGATTTTACAAGCCTTTCCCTGCAATTATACAAGGGTTAAAAATTACTCTAAAAATAAATATTTGACGAGATTTTCAGCCAATGACATTGAAAGAAAATTTCTAGCTTTAAGAAAACACCAGCTATCACAAGCTGCAGAACAGCAAGAGCTGCTAACGTTCAGCTTTCTTCCATTGGGAGATACTGGTGTTTTCTTTAAACTCCACATGCTGAAGTTTTCTAAAATAGATTTCCTGTCCTTTCTCTGAGATTGCTGCACCCCATTCAGCCAGGGCACAGATAACATCTTTGAATGAAAAGATTTGAAATCACAGTTTCTCCCATACAAAGTTCAAGCTTTACAGCAGAAAAGCTTTTCTCCCACAGAGCCGCAAACTTCACAAGAGAAAGTTCCTTCCTCTGCTCTGTTCCCTCTGGAGGTTTTATATTCTTAGAACCCGTCACACTTACCCAGGCATGTTTGTAATTTATATTTAGTACAAGGTCCTTTCTTCTCAGCCCACCTCTGGATATTCCAAACACAAAGAGTGAATCCTGGTTACTCTCTTCTCTCCTATGGATTAGATCCCTCTCCCAGCATTACTGTGCACTGGAAGTGTTTGTGAAACAAATCTCTGAATACCCAAAAAAACCACAGTGAAAGATGTAAAAAAAATTATAAGATTTTGAAATCTAATTGCAGAACACTGAGAAGGAGATTTCCCTTGCATTTAGAATGGCATCCTCATTTAATTAGAAGAGGAAAAAAATGTAGCTGAAATAAATACACACTCTGTTCAGAGAGGGGCACTCAAACTTCTTTACCCTGTCTGATCAAGGCTATAGAGAGAAGATACCCACGTTGGACACTATGATTACGATGTAAACTCACCTACAGATATTGTCAGGACAGCCTTAATTTTCCCGTGGCAAGAGATGTTGAAGGGGCACCTCTGCAATGATGTCCTGCAGAACACGGGGAAGGGATGGACAATCGCAAACAGATTTGGCACAACCACTTGGTTTCACTTCGAGTCAGTTAAAACCGGTTTTAGACGTTACACAATTTCTCTGCTCCTGTTTTCATTCACTCCTCCCAGAGGCACACTCGCCCTCAGTTGACACAAATGTTACCACACTACTCACTAACCATGGGGAGGGCAGACAGCCAGTGACACCAGCTTCCCTCTGCTGGGATGCAACGAACACCAGAGCAGCCACAGCAGGACAGGGCAGCTCAGAGATCTCTGCTATGGCACGAGACAACACCCAGCAATTTAAAATGGGTACGTCTGCACCGCATGTGAGACTTGAATTTTTGGTTGCAAATGGTTTCACACATACTCCTTCAGGTCACAAAACAGATTAACATTATTAGCATAATTATTAACATTGAAACCACAACTAATGCTTTTCAGCTACCATTTTTAATTGTAGAATCCACAGCAATAAATTACTCAGTGATGTTCCAAAACCATAAACACTTATATGTGCTGAACCATGGGTAAACACACTGATTTAAAAACAAACACAAGACAATAGAGGGCCATAAACATCTGAGTGCTCCATATAAAATCCTGGACAGTTAACCCATAAACATATAAAGAGAAGGATGTAAATTTTCTAGTGAACAAACCTCCAGTTTATCAACTTTGGCACAGATGTGGTTCCTCTCCAGCACCTTGACTTTAATGAGTGGAATGGTCTCGTCCAGAGTCTCTGACATATCACTTCTGATCTGCATGAAAAAAAAGTAATTCACATGAGGATGAAGCCTGAAGATAAACACTACACTGTTTTTTTCATGTGAATACTTCAAAATACACCTATTCAGAAAGTTATCACAAGGGCCTAATATAATAAACATTTTCTTTTGTTACCTACTGCAACCAAGCCTGTTTCTGGCATCCACAGGAGAGCCTGAACCTTATCTGAAGTCCTGCCAAGAGTTGTATTAGCAAGAATCACCCAATTTCCTATATAACACCTGCCAGTGCTTTGTTCAGTGGCAGCAAGATACATCTCCAAACAGCACTGCAGCTCTTGCAATGCACAGGCCAAAAGTGATGGATAAGCCAAGAACTGAGAATAACTCTCTGAAGGCAAAGATAAAAGCAAAACCAAGAAAACCTCCCCAGAACACCCAAAAAGTTATTCTAACCTGTAAAACAGGGCAGCAACACTGACAAGAGAAATGAGAGGCAGTAGAGCCCACTTCTATACAAGCTTTCTTTCTCAGCTGCAGTGGAGTAGAGGAGGTCTTGGTTCACTCAGGATTAAAGCTGTGCTATGATTTTCATAGACTTAAAGAATACAGAGGAATGAGGATCACTTCAGCTGAGATTTTTGTCCCAGTGACTGAGCTAGAAGATACTCTTCCCTTAACCTCATAGGAAAAAGCAAAGATCTTTTAGCTAGAAAGGAAAGAGCCTGGCATCGGGCTAATAGTGCAGGGAATTTTCTGGGCATTTTCAGATTTAATGTAGAAGCTCAAATAAAGCATAAATGACTGCTGAAGATCATTTAATCCATGGACCATGCTTTATAAACTCTAACAGGTACTTAGACATTTTACTGATGATCATATGTCTCATTTGTGTGTGTTTGTTTTTAAGAAGTCATCTTTTAAAAACTAAGTATCAATGAAGCAATATACATATAAAATCACTCATAGTAAGATTTTATGGTACTTTTATTACCAGAATGAGTATATGCAGATCAAGTGCTTTTATAGTGCTCTAAGTGTTCTGTAATAGAAGATCAAACAGACATATCAAACAGTAGCAGCTTTCTACTGCAAACAAACCAATAGTGTCTCCTGTACTCCTGGTCTCAGCACTGCAGCCCCCAAATGTCCACTGGCCACCTCCCCAGCAGTGACATGACTGCAGCCCCAGACACTCCCTGGGACCTTTACTGTATGTCCCTTGTGTCCAACAGGATCTCTGTCAATGGAGCCACACTGATATTTCCTGGTGTAAAATAAAATACAGAATTAACACATAACAGAGGAGATGAAGCAGATGGACTCCAGGTTTGTTCTGTTGAATTCTTTTGGGTCAATGGTGGGCAGAAAAACTCTCCTCTATCATAAAGCACACGTGAAGAACAGATTGGTCATCTGAGGTCAGGTTCATATTCAGGCAAACAAATCCAGGTTAAAATCTGAGCCTGGAATTTCCAGAGAGAAGGTACAAACTTACTTGCTTGTGTTGGTCTCAGAAAGGACCTGGAAAAAACCACTCATAGTGAAATGCTACTGTAATGATTCTGATAACTAATGCAACTATGAACCAGAGTCTGGGGCAGAGCCAGAGCTCTGGTGCACAGAGCCAGTACAGAAACTACCACCACAATGTCAGAGCAGACATGGAACAAATTTAAACCATCTTTCTTCCAGGGTGAAAGAAAACGACCAATACAAGACACAAGAGAGCTGATCTGGCAGCAGCAGCCTGTGCTGAGGGGAAATGATATGCAAATATGATTCATGAAGAGCCGTTGTGCAGCAGTTTGCAGAACCACAGCGACAGCGAGTTCGAGAGGAGTCAGTGCATGACAAAGGAAAATTATTCTCTTGGTACAGCAACCTCTCATGAGCCAGAGAGAGCAGGACTGCCCTGAACCCCCCGCTATAAAACAAGATTTATTTCCCCTTGTGCAATGTATTTTACTTTCTCTTACCACAGATTTAGTCAAGTGCTCAGCATAAGCACCAGAGCATAGCAGTCCATGGGAAAAAAAGGATATTCCTCTTCCTAGAAAGGAGGGAGGAGGGAAGGTTTGACTGAGCTTGGTCTTCTAACTCAAATCAGCAAGACCAAGCCCAAGGAGGTGGCAAACCAACAGCACTGAAGTCAGTCTGGAGGCAGCACCAGCAGAGTAAGAATGATGAATGAGAACACAAAGCAGGGCCAGCACGCTGATGCAGGGCAGGCTCCACCATTTAACCAGGCACAGATTTCTGTTGTCTTGTATTTTATAGAAACTCTTATTTTTTCAGGAAAAGGAAAAAAAAGTAGCGAGAGCCAAAAGTGAAAGACACTGTGCAAATCCTAGTTGTCACAGGGACTTTTTGGAAAGGATTTATCTATATTCTTTCTCAGTCTTGGATCCTATGTTAACATAAAAGGCTCATAAGAAAAAGTAAGCACTATAAACTGAACAGCTCAGCAGTGAGAAGAGAGAAGGTTTGTTTGGAAGAGGTTGGTTTGTTTGGAAGTGAGCAAACCCCAGACACAGCGACCCAAATAAACCTCTTCCTCTCTTTTCACAGTGATGACACCAGGTTTCACACACAGGGCCTCAGGGAGCAGGTTCTGAAAGCACCACGAGACAAAGATGAGCCATCAGCAGCTGCTCTGGGGAACCATCATAAAGCAGGATTTATAAGTATATCCTGGAGCAAGTTCTGCCCGAAGTTCAGTGGCTTGAGAACCACTCCCCTGTGGTTCTGTCACAGGTGAGTATGCTGGAGGATCAAAACATGCATTAAAATAAAAAAAGTATCAATACAAGTAGATTTTGTATCCACCTGTAAATCCTCTTCAAGGACCAAGGGCCAGAGAAATGGAAACAGGGAATTTCCACACGTGACTAAACCAGTTGTACATGTCTGAGTAGGTATCTTTTCCAATCTTGCTTTAAGGTACACAGGAAGCCCAAAGAAGCCTATCTCAAAAGGTAACCAGCACTGACCCATGGAAATAAGAGGAGAACAGCATATACAAGAGGCTGGGGTAGGAAAGGTTGGCAAGAGAAGTCTCACAAGAGGTTTAAAAGCTCACAGGATCCATCTGAACAAGCCAATCATCTTTCCTACACCAGAGCCAGAAATGTGAGGTGCATGACTGGCCAATGGGAAAACACATGAGGAACATAAAAAAAACCTTAGCATAAGCTCCCAAATGGAAGAATTGAGTGAAGGAAGTTAATAGTAAATGAGAAAGAACACAATCAGCAGTCAAGAGCTATTGATTCAAAGCCCTGGCTTTGAGTAGGTGATGCTGTATCACCGAAGCAATCACTACCTTTCAGGAATGAACTCAAGGGACTTTTGGCTGAAGAAACCAAGCTCTTGTGTTCTACATTTTGCACAGACTAGATGTGCTGTACTAGAGAATCCAAAGACAAATCAAAAAATAGACTCTGAGGTTCACGTGCTCCTTTCCAGCTATTTTTGTCAAAAGATGAATGGAAAAAGAGCTGCTCCAGCAGCCACTAACACTGAGCCATTCTTACAAGGCAGCTCTTCTCCTCTGAAGTCCCCTGCTAATCATGTGAGATGTGAGCAGCCAAGCTTTTGTTTCTTTCCACTCTATGTCATTTCTTCTGGAAGCAACAATGCCTCCTTTCCATGAGCAAGACATGCCCATGACAAAGCCAGAGACTGACAGAGGCTCGGATAGAAGTCAAAAATAGCTGAATAGCAACGCAGATCTCTTGCTCTGAATGGTTCACCCCCACAATTAGGCAGTGACAATAGTGAAAATAATCAGTGTGCTACAAATGTTGTACCCCCCACTCAGCTACTCCACCAGGATGAACTTCTGCCTCCCATTCTGACCGCAGGCTCCTGGTGGGCACCACCAGCTTGTGCCATTGGTGGCTGTGCCTGTCACCATAACACACATGAGCCAGGCAGAGCCACTGTCTCTGAATGCTCCTCCGAAGGCTTCGTAACACTATGAGGAACCAGAGACACCCACAGAGAATGCTGGTTGTTTACAGAATCCCAGAATAGTCAGGGTTGGAAGGGCCCTCTGGAGATCTTCCAGTCCAACCCTCCCACCAAGGCAGGGTCACCCAGAGCAGGTGACACAGGAACATGTCCAGGTGGGTTTGGAATGTCTCCAGAGAGGGAGACTTCATATCCTCCCTGGGGAGCTGTTCTAAGGCTCTGCCACCCTCATGGAAAGAATTTCTTCCTCAAGTTGAGGTGGAACTTGTTGTGTTTTAGTTTATGGCCATTGCTCCTCATCCTGTCACTGGGCACCACCAAAAAGAGTCTGGCACCTGCCTTGGAGATATCACAGAATATCATGAGTTGGGAGGGACCCACAAGGATCACCCAGTCCAACCCCTGGCCCTGCACAGGACACCCCAACAATCCCACCCTGTCCATGAGAGCGTTGTCCAAATACTCCCTGAGCTCTGTCAGCTTTGGGGCCGTGACCACTGCCCTGGGGAGCCTGTTCAGTGTTCGACCATCCTCTGGGGCAGAACAGTTTCCTGATATCCAGCCTAACCCTCCCTGGACACAACTTCAGGCCATTCAGGTTCTGTCTCCACAGAGTTGGAATGGGTGCTGTCCCTCCACTTCCCCTCGTGAGGAAGCTGCACACCCCGGTGAGGTCTGACCTCAGCCTCCCCTTCTCCGGGCTGAACACACCGAGTGCCCTCAGCCGCTCCTCATAAGGATGCTCTACACCGTCCCCTACCGTGGTTGCCCCCCGTGCTGTGTGTATTGGTGACCGCCCTCCCCGCTCTCCTCCCCGCGGGGGTGTGTCCGCGGGTATCCGTGTGTGTCGGTGCCTCCCCTCACGCCTCTCCCCTCAGACCCTCCCGCCCGTCCCCGCGGGCGGCCGCGCGCGCCCCGGCGCCACCTGGCGGTCACTGCCCCGCAGCGCTGCCCGCGCCAAGATGGCGCCCCGCGCCCGCCCTGAGGGCCCCGCGGGGCCCGTCCGGCCTCCGCGCTGAGGTGTGAAACAAATCCCGCTGAACACACCTCAGCTGTGATGAAACTAGGCGGTGACAGGTGTTTCTTAGTCAAACTGTAATTGCACAGGCACTTCAAAGCTGCGTAAGCCGGCGCTGGTGATGGAAGCGTTCTGCTCATCCCGTCACCGCCCATGTCCCTCGGCCAGCCCTGTGCATGTGAGGGGACACACGGTGGGACCAACCAGGAAACTCTGCTGGGTTGAAAACCGCCCGTTGATTCCTTTGCTGCCTCATTTTAGCCCAGCTGAGCTCTTCAGTCCATGGCACAGCCGTCTTCATGCCGGCACTGCCCAAGGGGAAGGGATGGGTTCAATCTTCCAGGAGCAGCGATAACTTACCGTGAAACTTCAGCCAAAGGCTCAACAGCACCACTTCTACATGGCATTTAATGTTCCACCGCTGATCCAACTGTTTATTTGAGAAAAGAAAAGAAAACAAAATTAAAACCATTACTTCATTTTGTAACTTGGAGGGGAACAGTCCGCAGCCTGGCTTTGAGGTCAGCTTTCCTTTCATGCTTTGGTTTGAGCACTATATAATGTGCCCATAGTAGTATCTCTTTCTCACCACTTCTTTAGATGTCTTTATTTCTCCACAGCAAATCTCCTCCCTCTTTACTCCACACCTGGAATAAGAGAAGTTTTTTTTACTCCCCACCATCACTCCTTTCATTTTGCCTCAGCATTGTGTTCCCATTCAACCTTATGACAATTTACCTGCTTTTCCCATGGATATTTCTAATATCAAGCTCTCTCCTTGATAAAAATATTTGGGTCAGGTATTTTATATCATCAACTGTTCAGGCCCACCAGACATGAATACGGTGTTCTAACATCACACTTTATGAAGGAACACGAAAAAAGAACATCCAGCACTAAATCTCTTCTACGAAGTTTTCCAAAAAGCCTTTGTTGGGATTCAAAGTGCTCTCCTAGCAAGTCATTAAGGTGAGAAGGCAGAAAAATTTAAAAATAGCCAAAGCAGACAAGCACAGAGCTCTGTATAACCCTGGAGACTCCAGCAGGAACACTGAGTATTGCTGCAAATGAGCAGGGCTTCAGTATCATCTGGTCCCATGGCAGCTCCAGAATCCTGAACAAACCCTCCTGAGGACCAATAATCTGGGTCTGAGAGGGAGCAAGGAGTGGAATGTCAGGTGTGTTTCCACAGTGAACCAACATCTGTCCCAGCTCTTTACAGGATACATTCACATCAGGCAGAATAATGTCACCCAGGAGAGGCTTGAGAGCTTCCACTTGGCAAAGTCTTCTAGTAGACTACACAAATATCTTATTTTGTATTCAGCAGTATTGTAGTCTTTTCTTCTTGGTACAACTGCTACACAAAACTAAATCTCATAA
Source organism: Chiroxiphia lanceolata (assembly GCF_009829145.1). Lineage (NCBI taxonomy): Eukaryota > Metazoa > Chordata > Aves > Passeriformes > Pipridae > Chiroxiphia > Chiroxiphia lanceolata. The sequence continues at coordinate 5,166,421 of NC_045653.1, read as the reverse complement.
TGAAAATTAGAAGTCATATGCTTGAGGAAATAGTTATTGCTAATTGAAAATTAAAAACTGCAAAATTAAGGCAACTCTCTGTGCAAAGGAATCCAAAAGCTCCATTCTGATTTCCATGGTGCTGAAATACATGACTGAGGTGAGCTGGCAAGGCCAGGCCCACCCGAAGAGACACTCAAGAAAACGCTGCCACAAAAGCTGTGATTAATTCCCACATAAGAAAACACCTAAATGACAAGGCTGCTTTGAGCAGGCTACCAGTGGAAGTGCAAGGTCCAAGAGAGATCAGTATTAACGCACATGTTTAATTTCAGCTGAAGAGGCCTGAAGGAAACAGAATGACTTATAAGGAGTAAAGAACACAAGTTGTTTCTGTACTTCTTGTCAGAACTAACAGGCACCCAGTTACAAAAACACACACTCCTGTACAGCACTGTACAGGAAAATTTGTTTATTTGTCTTTATTTCTTATTTAACACCAGTATGAGTGGCACTTGATGAATCAATAGACTCCAGCTGACATGAACCAATACTTAAATGAAGCTTATTCCCTACTAACTAATTCACTTTCAAACGTCATCTTAATCAAGTTTGAAAATTCATTTTTGTAAATGTTAACAGCATTAACAAGACTTGTGTGTGGCCCACTATATATGGGTACATGACTAATAAAGTAGATCCTAACCCACAAGACAGAAGCTGTCAGTGGTTTAACCACATGAAAATGATGGGGTATCCTGGATTAAGTTGTGTCATCACCTTGAAAATGCTGAACACAAAACCAAAACACAGATCCCAAGCTTTGGATGTAAACAGTCTGACTTATTGCAAATCACTGACAACCACATATAAAGAAGGAATTGATGGAGAGATGGTTTTGGGAAAGGCATGGGGAAAAAATTTCTCTCAATGGTGAAACTGAACAAGTTTCCCTTTTTTTTCTTGGCAACAAAAATAAATCACAACAACATTTTACTGTCAAAATGAAGGAAGGGAGCAAGGAAAGCTGTTTTAAAAGCTGGTTTAGAAGCATCTTTTATCTTAATAAGGGAAAATTTTAATCTCCCCAAAGAGGTGGGATAAGAGCTTTCTACAAGTCAGAAAGGGAAACACTCCCAAGTGCTCCCCACTTCAGATTTGGAGCCTTCCTCTCTTCTTTTGGGGTGGGAAAGAACATCTCAGCCTGAAAGGGGCAACTTCAAACCCTCCCTCTTGCCTTCAGGGATCTGAAGTGTCCCCTGTCCCTTACTGGGACTGTGACAGTGCAAGACCCCGCTGTCACAGCAGGGACTCAGCGGCTGCACTCGGGGAATTGGCCACTCCTCGAACCCTCAAACCCAGCATTGTTCCGCTCAATCAGCGGCGCTCAGAGCCCGCCCTCACTCACACACACCGGCAGGCTTGGTTTCCACAAACCAAATCACAAGCACCAGCCAGAGTAATTAAGAAAAAAAACCCCCAAACCACGAAAAAACCCTAAAAAACAAAAGCACGGAAATTCTTACTCAGCAGCTCAACTTTACATCCCAGACGCGGGAGTCCTGCAGACCTGTCCCTGCTCGTCCCGAGGGAACATCAGCAGCCTGCGCTGCCCACGGACCCACCGGGCACGGCCGGGACGGCTCCTCGCACAGCCCCGCCAGAGTTCGGGGAGGGGGCTCGGGAGCTTCCGCGGCTGCAGCGGGGCGAGCTCGGGGGCTGCGGTGCCCGGCGGGGGCAGCGAGACCCGGTGGGACCCGGCCGGGCAGGGGAGGCTGCAGGGACCCGGTACAGCCCCGCCGGGATCCCCGGCCCTTCCCCGGCCGCAGCTGCAGCCTGCCCGCCCCGCCGGGGCAGCCCCTCGGTGTCCGCTGACGGACCGGACCGATCCCAGCCGGGGCAGCCCCTCGGTGTCCGCTCGGACCGGACCGATCCCAGCCGGGGCAGTCCCTGCTCGGCACCCACCTCCTCCCCGGGGGCTCGGGCAGCTCCGCCGAGCTCCTCAGCCCCCGCCCGGGGCTCCGGGGGCTCCTCTGGCCGCAGCACCCCCTGGTCCCGGCTGATCCCGGGCCCGGCTCCCGGCGGAGCGGGGCGGGCTCTGGTCCAGTCTCAGTCACCAGGACATGAAAGGCTGCAGAGGAAAACGCAGCTTTAAGGTGCTCGGAATTTCTCCATCCCTGTTGGCGAGTATTGAAAGGACCTGAGTTCAGAGACGTTCAGCTCTAGATTAAGCAGAGAAGAACTGACACACTGCTTGGGTCACAACAAGATCCTGCCCTTACCCCTTCCCTCCATCCTTTTCCCTTTCTTTTCCTTCTGCATTCCTGTCTCCCTTTCCACAGTCTAGAGATCCATTTACTAACCACCTGAAGCATATTTGAAAGATAGTTAATAGCATTTCGACGCTTAATAAAAACACCTAAATTGTCTTTTGCAAGTAGTTTTTTTGCTTTAAGTTTTAGCTCATTTGTTCATGAGTTCGCAAAAAAATACCTACTTTTCCAGTTTTACAGCACAGAACAGAAAGAGTGTAAGAGGCAGGCTCAGTAACAAGGTTATTAGTGGATTTAAGCTATTAGGATGTGATTACAAAAAAAGCCATTATCAGTAACTGGGTGTTGCAGGTGCTCACATGAAAGCATTCTGGAGAAGCCACTGCACCACAGAAGACAAGAATCTTGTGCTCCCAAAGTGGAGGCAACAAATATGCTCTTATAGACTTTCTTAAACATAACATCACAGAGCCTGAAACCAGCCTTTCACACTGATGAAATGCGAAGTATTTCCTTATACTACCAGGTAATTAAATAGTAGTTCAAGTGGAAAGGAATGTTATTTGGAAGGACAGGATATGATATGTTATTAGCAACACTTCTGAACCCTAAGAACTGCTGGTTCAATAGCACAACACTTCTTCAATTGCTTTGTGCTTCATAGCTCTAAAGCACTTTTAAAATCAAGCACACAACATTTAGTACTCAGAGACAAAATTATCTCCTATTTGAGTGGCAAAGTACACAAGTGATCCATCGTACCTGCACAAGGAGTCTGAATTCTTATATCTTGGCTGCAATCTTGCCTCTCCAAAAACCAGCCATACCATTTCTTGCATACTTCTACAGCATCCAAGAACAATATTCTAACTGTCCAATACATTTTTCCTCATGTTAGCATTGCAAGCCATACCTTAAAGATGATTATTCCTCTACTACCACATGCAACTACATCCCACTGAGTATTGATACTTGTGTTGCAAAAGACATGTGTTCATCAGAAGTAATTCTAGCAAGTCTGAAACTAGAATGTCACTGCTAGTTTTAAGATAAAAACCTTCAAAGGTGTATTTAGTACTAGTCTAAATCTTTCTCCTGCTGGTGAACTGAGAAGAGGAGGATTTTCACTTTGTTACTTATGAAAATCCAGGGATGTCTTTTTATCTGTAACCATACATGAATTTTCAATTTCATAAAGTAACTCAAGTCCTAACACCTTGTTAAGAGCTTGTCACCTTGAGAGAAGTTAAATACTGCTGGTGTTTAAGGGCTGGATGTTATGGCAGTTAACAGCTGCATTCCTTCCTCGGGGGAGGCAGCAGTAGGGAAAGTTAGTCTTCCTTTAAATTAGTTCCTCCGTTTAAGAAAACTACCTCTAGGTATTAGTGATTTCTAGAACTGGCATTGCTGCCCTGCCTGAGTGGACACTTCAGTCTCAGCCCCCAGAAGTGTCCCAGCCCAGCTCCTGGACTGTGCCTCCTCTGCAGAGCCAGGCCTGTCAAGCTCACTTTATCCTCACAGATACAGGCATTCCTGAGGACATAGCTCCTGCAATAACCCATCCCCTTGATTCCTAGTAGATTATACTTAGGACAAATTCTCCCATATATAGAACCCCGCAGGAAGACATCAAAACCTTAATGGATACCTAAGTTCCAGCTAAATGGCCTGTGCTCCTGCTGCCAAGAGCATGAGCTGCCTCAGTAGTGACCCCACAGCCCGTGTCCTGAGCCAAGGAACGCTGGAGAGGGTGCATTTGCAGAGCCCACAGCACCCCAGGAGCACACCCCAGCACCCCAGGAGCACACCCCAGCACCCCAGGAGCACACCCCAGGGGCACACCCCAGCACCCCAGGGGCACACCCCAGCACCCCAGGGGCACACCCCAGCACCCCAGCATTCCTTCAAGGTGTCCATGCAGAGTCAAGAAAAGTCTTCCAGCTCCAAGACACCGAGGCCCAAGTGGCCAGGGGAGCAGCCTGGGTTCTTTCAGCAGCTGCACTGAGACACTGCAGTGGTGTTCTCAGCCCTTCTGTCCCCTCCCAAAGGCTACATCAGCAAGGATGAAAAGCACTGGCCCACACAAGTGAAACAGGCCTGCAGACATAGAGGGAGGTGCAGAACAGGAGTCCTGTGCTCAGCCTCAGAGCAGCAAAAACAAAAGCCACACACAAAGGGCTGAACACAGCTCCAGTCTCTGGTCACTGGGTAAATGTTTACAGGGGCTGCAAAGGCAAAAGAGATGAGAGAAAACATTTGCAAGTAAAAGGGGTGAGTTAAAACAGATGGTTCGCCCAATACTTACAGTGGCAGTGACAACTCCACATCCCCAGCAGCACCTGGCACAGGTGAGGGAGGGTGAGGAACCACCTCCCAGGCCTCAGGACCCAAACTCTGGAGGAGCAGTGCTCAGGCAGGCACTCGTCGTCACCATCTGCAGCTACTGTAGGAACAAGCACAGCACAGATTAGTCAAGAGGACCAAGGACAAGTGTCTGGAACCCTGGTGACCTCCCACGTGCAGAGCAGGAAGCACAGGGTGAAGACTGACAGGAGAACACAGCCTGCTGAGCTGCCCAGGAGGAAAACGTGACACTTGAGAAAAAGAGGATACATTCTTCTCCATTTTTATTTATCTGACAAAGTAACTGAGAAAAAAACCCATTTTATTTCTATATCCATTTATTTCAGTCTGTAAAAATATAAGACTAATATACAACTACATCTAGCTTGATTTTGTAAAATCAATCTTCATTCAGTGAGATACCAATGTACATTATACATTAAAGTTGTAAGAAAAATACTGATATTTGACATTTTAAACAAGTTCATTCATGTAAAAATCACATTGCAAGTAAAATTTAATTAGAAAATACATAATATTCACAAAAATACACATGTTAAAGACAGCTTGTGAGAACATTGTCCTAAATTTAACTCAGGTGTGGAAAAAAAAAAAATATGATTCACAGTTAGGCTTGACTTCTCCAGTACCACAGCAGAACTTCAAAGTAAATGCATCTTAATTCTATTAAGAATTTGTTCTTCTTCCTATTAAGGTGCACTTAGATCTCCCATTGCAAGGGAGGAATGACTTGTCCCCCCACTGTGTATGTACAACATATAACACTAGTCAAAGGAATTGTAGTTTTTCATTCCATTCTGAAATAATTTGGATACTTATAAATTAATTTATAAAATCTGGATTGAAAATACAATTTACATACACAGGATACTCAATACACAAAGATTACATCAATAGCAGCGTAATATTGTCAATCATGCGCAGCATCCTCACCATCACCTCTGGATTTTTTCCTCTTTTTTTTTTTAGCTAAAGATAAAATCTATATAAAACAGTCAAGCCTTTAAGTATTGTCTTCCAGGGAGAAAACAGTAAAGATGTTAAAAATTTAGGAGGTAGTGAATGAAAGGCTAACAATATCAGCATATTTTAAAAAACCTTATAGTGAACCCCAGTATCATTTATATATAAAATTAAGTTTAGCCACTCGTAATCAACCATTGATCATCCTGAAGTAGCAATTTAAAAATCTTTTGTAATTAACAGTGTATGCATTAGTAAGATATGGAAGAACTTTAGGAACTTTGTGGTAACTGCAGCATTAAGCAATTACATGCTGTGCAGTCTGTCATTGCAGCTGTAAATACACACTTGAAAAAAAAAAAAAGCATTTTTAGGTTTATTCTTTAATGTTTTTATCAAGTCCCAAATGCTTAGTTTTACTACATGTTACCAAATGTCTGTAAAACAGAACATGACATATGTCAAAAAGAATATTACCTCACGTTTAGATTAATCAGTTTGCAGGAAAGGTCCTAAGGATGAACTCTCATGCAGTTTAGAGTAGGACCCCAGTTAAATTTCTACAAGTCCTTAATACTGGCATGTATATTCCAACTATTCACACCCCTGCTCCAAGCACAGCCTGGCTGACACACCAGACTCAGGCTGGGAGCTGAGCAGTTCCCTTGCCAGCTGGGCATTCCCAGACTCAGCCCAAGCCATGATCCAAGCTGCAAAACACTCCTGGACATCAGCTCCAGAAGGGATTTCCATGGAATGAAAGCATTACACCTGCATTAAGTGTGCTACCAGTTCATTCTCTGTACCTGTGGACCTCATCTCTTCCCATCCAAGTGCCTTTATTCCTTTGATTATTCACAATACATTCAAGTAAACCAAAGGCACAGAAGTGCAAACTAGCAGAATAATGAGCCTCACCCTCCACTGGTGATTTCATACAGGAAGGAAAGTCTTTTGATAAAGGAAAAAAAAAAAAAAAGATATTTTAAAGTAAACAATCTTCCTTAAAGAAAGGAAGTGTAGAGCAGCACTGAGAGAAAACACATACAGGTAAAGTCTACTTGTTGCAGAATGAGCATTTCTTTTCCTCATTTCACACTAACTGGGTGTAGTTACTTCATTTTTAATAACTATTAGCAAAATAAGTGAAACACTTCAAAGTTCTTGCTCTTGTAAAAGGTTCCAGGGCCTCTCCTTATAGACACCAAAGACACCATAAATAACTGTGAGGCCAGAGCACCCTCACCTGTATTTGCAGAGCACCAGCGCCTGCTGTGCCTACCCTCCATAAATCCTAAGGGCCATGGATGCCTCTCTTGGCAAGGTTTGAGAACACCCCTGCTCACAAGATACCCATTTCAAATGTGCATTTTTTAACACCAAACAGCAGGGGCTCCTGCAGCAGTCACAAAAACCTTAAACAAATACAGCTTTAGCCTCTGATAGTCTATGAAGACCTTTACAGACGCTTTAACATTAAACTTACAGTTAGTCTCCCGTTAGTAAAGTTACCAGAGGTAGATGTTTCCTCAAGATAGACTGAAGGAAAAAAAGAAAGGGGTTAGTGTCCCTTCCCACTCATCCTGTCTTCCCAGAGGGTAGAACATGCTCCCAGGAACCTGACTCCTAGCTCTGGTGAGCACAGGACCACAGGACAGAACTGGTACTTCCTACTTAGAGCCTATGGGATCCCTGGGGACAAGCTCCAGCCATCCTCCTGCCCAATCCCATTACTTCCCATCTCACTTTCCTGACACAACTTATGTTCCCAGAGAAGAGTCAGGTAGGGAACTGAGTGCCAAAGTGGTAAAGCAGGAGATACAAAAAGGGGAAAGGGAAAAACAAGGCTAGAATCCTCCCCTGCAAGAATCCCAGTGAGTGCAGCTGGTTGCACACACACCTGTGTGCTCACAGCATCAGGGCTTGTCAGTGTTGTTGCACAGAGCAGCTCTGGAATATCCCAAACACCCAGCCAGGGGCACACAAAGATCTGCATTTACAGTTCAGTTCGTTATAACGGGTAAGTTCATATCACATGGCTCAAACAAGTTGTAGTAAAGCCTCGTTCTGATTTAAGACTTTTTTTAATCCAGGGATTTAATTTAAGCTGTTCTAACTTGTTCAGGTTTGAAGAAAGTCACTTTTTACATCATCCAGACTCACTACAACAAACCTTTGCCAGTAGAAACCCTTACAGCTTCCACTAGGACTGCAATTTTAACAGAGATTATGTTATGCTATTTCCATAGCATTAAGTTTACATTTGATTTCTTTGTAATTTATGGGGATTAGCAACTAAATCCAACGATGTCTGTAAAATATTGCAAACTAAAATGAGAACAGGTCTTTGATACAACTAGTGTTAAGACTTTTCACATTTGAATTTCAAAATCAGTCATTAAAAGTAAGCTTGCCTGGCCATTAGAACCAGGAAAGGTGCATGACTAACTGAGGCTGTGGTTGCACATTCACCTACAAAGGAACAGTCACCCTCCAAGCCCCCAGCTCCAAACCCCTGTGCTCCCTGTGTCAGCCAGGGAACAGCCCAGCCACCTCCAGCTCTTCCCACCCACCTCCAGCTTATCTTCCAGCTTCCTCCTGCACAGAGCCCCACAAGCAGCTCTGCAGCCCAGGGCAGGAGTGAGGTGGCTAAAGCAGCTCCATCACACGTAAGTAGCACTTCACATGAACATGAAACCACAGGACATTAGATAGTCAGCCTCACACATAATTAAGTTTACTTCTATAGAACCAGTAGTATTCAACATTAAAAAATAATAATAAAAAAAAAAATCAAGTACCTTTAAAAGAAAGCTCACAGGCATCTCTTAGCTATCCTTCATTTTCAATTTAAATTTTCCTCATCCAATTTCAGCCATTTATCAATTATCTTCCAGCTTTGTGAATTATTTACATTGAAGTGCAGAATTAACGAAGTTAGTTAACTTACATAATTTTGAATTTCTTGTATTTACTTTTTTCCCTCCTTTTAATCTAACTGCAGTGCTCGGTAGATGGAGAGGTATCAAATGTTTTACATATTAAGCCCAATTGAAACATGTATGGCATCCTTACTTAACACAAAGTACACCAATGGAATTTCATAGTGTTATTATGGTTCCATCTTCTTCCAACGACTTACGCCCAGGATCTGGTACGTCATATTCCATGCTACTGCTGCCTGCTGAGTGATTGGAGTTCATCTCACTGGAAGGCAGGAATCCGTTTTGTGTGGACTCGTGAAGGAGTTCAATTTGTGACAATGATTCTATGCTTTCGCTGGTAGGGGCAGCTTTTGGGATCTGCTGTGGCTCCCCACTGTCTTCAATGATAATGTCCTCTTCGTCGCTCTCCTCTTCTCCTTGCAAGAGGTTTCCCAGAATATTTGGTGTGCTGCTTGGAAGGCTGGACTCAGTGGACTGGCTGGAGCTGCCCGAAGTCCGACTGTTCCTCACGACATTGTTCCTCTGGTTGGCGGGTCTGACCGTGATGATCAGGTTGCGGCTGTTTGCAATCATCATGTCCGTAACTTGATCGAGGCTTTTGCCCGACACCTCTATTCCATTCACCTCCAGCACCTCATCATTGACAGCCAGCAAGCCTGTGCTCTGAGCCAGCCCTCCAGGGACAAGCCTGGATATGAAAATCCCTGGCACTTTCTCTAAGCCGTGCGGTGTCACCCTGACGCTCGAGCCGTCTCGGATGTAGAACCCCAGGGGTTTGTCGGTCCCGTACTTGTAGAGCCGCACCCTGCGGTGGGTTTCGGGGAGAATATCCACGTCTATGATGGAGGACACTGGCCTGAAGTCCTGGGGCATGCTAATGACAATGTGGGGCTTCTTCTTGTGGTTATCCGGCCGGAGCACGTTGGACAAGACGTTCTTCTTCCTGGTCATGGTGTCCGTCCCAAAGGCACTGTAGTCTGCATCTTCTGCAAGAGAGCACAGGGGGGTTAGACAGAGCACAAGGGCTTAGATCCTTCAGCTGAGGCCCAGAGCACACTGCTACCGTGGTACAGGCTGGCTGAGTAAAACACCTCATCTAGAAGGTTTCTGCTTTACTGCAGTAGAAACTTTTCTCTTTACTCACAAAACAAAAGCTTTAATGTTATGAGATTCAAAGTTTGTAATACTTTTGGGTTTCTTCTACCAAAGGAAAGAGGGTACACCAAAAAATTACAGCGAGTTAGCAGCGGCAGACACAAAGAACCACAGCTGGTTCTTTGAGAGAAAGGGCAGAATGGAAAGAGTGAGCACATTCCTAGAAACATTTTAATTTTATTCAGAGTAATTCCACTTGCTAGTTTTCTCTGCTCAGGTTTCAGATCATTGGAAAAGGAAGAATGAAAAAGGGAAAGCAGCCAGTGTGCCTATTATTGCCTAGTTGCTGGGAGCCAGCCAAGTGACCTGGATTCAAACTCCAGAAAGCTTATTCCACTCTGCACTCTCCCCTGCCCCCACGCCATGTAGGTAAAATGGCTGTGGAGGGAAACAAAGAGACCTTGCACACAAACACTTGAGGCCAAACTGTTCATGCAGGCAATGCTGTAACTGCCACAATTGGATACAAAATATGCAAATGGCTCAGAACTTCAAAAAAGAAAACACGTTAGTCATACAACTACTGAGGGAGGAGAACACACATTCTGATTTCTGAAATGCCTAGTTACCAAAGGTTCCATTTTCCCTTTTAATACACTACAGTTCTCCAAAAAGAATGAACCTAAATACAATCAGATCTGAGTTTCCTTGGACTTACACTTGTACTTTTGCAAAATTGCATAGATTTTTTTTTTTTCTGAAGTGGATAAAAAAACAGTCAAGCAGAACTCTGGGACTCAGAGAAGTTGGGATTCTTTGTATTATCACATTAAGATGCCATTGGTAGAGCCAAGAAAGCAAAAGAATGGCTATACATTTCAATCTGTGAATTGGAATAACCATGGCAAGCTGCCCTAACGTGGCATTTCAGGGGAGCTGTCAACTGCTGAGGAATCAGTGCACAGGGAGAGCTGGGTAAGTCAAAGACACTTCTTTTGGAGGCTGAGATACACAGACACATATCAGTTATATTTGGACTCTTCAGATGCTTTAGGCAAAATAGAACAGAGAAAGTATTTCTGGAGCAACAGTTTACCGCTACTCCAGCATGGAACACTAACTCCTCCCTGAAAACAAGAACAGCCCTTTGACTGCTCTGCTCAGGCAGCCTTGGACTTGGTATTCTAAAAGAAAAAGAACAAGAGAAGAAGGGACAAAATTAAATTAGCCCACACAAAAAGCCCCAAAGGGACTTCTTATAAACCTACCTTGTGTGTACACAACAGCTCACCAACTTGGTTTAGAAAAATGTGTCCTGATGGCCTCATTTACTTTTTTTTTTTTGTTTAAAAAAACTAATCACACAGTAAGGGAGGCAAAGCTGTTGTTTAGCTGCTTGCTAAAGACAGAGCATCTTTTGCATTGATGTTCACAGGTCAAGATGTTAAACAATTCAAGGGACAAACAGGAATTATTGCTGAAGGCACCTGATTCAATACAGCCCTACCATCCTCTGGAGTGGCTTCTGTGACAATCTCAGTTACTTTGTAATTTAAGGTTAAATTAAAATAACATTAGATCTCAACATCAAGCAAGGAGGTTTTAGAAATAGCCTAAAAACCTGTTCTTCAGATTCCTAAGAGTGTTCAGTATAACTGACTTAAGAGTTGGTTCATAAAAACCAATCCAACCTCCCAAACCAAAGCATAAAACAGGTGGACTATGTCTGAAGAGTAAAACACCTCCAAAAGTCCAAACTTATCATTTTCTCTGTAAAATGCCCCTTGGGATATCTGACTGACTGAAGATCAGCTGCTTAAGCCCCTGTATTCCATTGCTGAACTCCACTGTGCTGCCTTTTCAGGCAACACAGAGCAATTCTTTTGTTGTGCGCTTAAAATTTATGATGAAAGAAGAAAGTGTGAGAAGTTTTGCCCTTATCTCTCCTCACAACCCATCCAACCAGTTTCCAGTTAGACATCTGGTGTTTCACTGGAAGGATTTTTGCAATTCAATGAGTTGCAATAGTCTTTTTTTTTTTTTTTTTTAAATTACAGCTGTTTACAAAACAACTTGGAAAGGACAATTGTGAAATCAGATCCCAGACTGGTCTTGCTTTAAATATCTTTTACTGCTAAATACAAAGTAACACAACAACAGCAAGAAAGTGATAATATAGATGGTTTTAGACAAACAGTAGACAGTGGTGACTTGAATATTAGATTTAAGAACATTAATGAATGCTAAGGTTATTTTTTAGGTCATGGACTCCCCCATGTGCATTGCACAGATATTGAGTTTATAGGGGTTTCTCCTTAAATTTAAAGTGCACAAACTCAAGAGAATCAGACAGGATCTGGTATTTTACCCACTCTGTCCTCTCAAATGTGTATCACATCAACATTCCCAGTTTGCCACACGGCTTCCTCACCTTCATGGCAGGTCACACACACCCCAGTCTGGCATGGACTGGATATACAAACACACACACATTTATTACATCCAAATCGTGTCCTGCAAATGATTAAAGACAGTCTGTGCTCTTTACCCAAGTTAGATCTAGAATTGTTCCCAACTTCCTTCACAAAAGCCACCACCCAGCCGGACTTCCACAACACCTTGTAAGGCTTAAAATTCTGTCCAACTCAAGATTTTCCATAATTAGAGGAACACAAAGATCAGTAGCAAAAGGACTGGCTTTGAAAGAAATGTTAAGTAAATATGCAAAATAACAGATTTAAAAGTGCTTTTAACCCAAAACCTAAGATCAGAAAAACATTTCTTAGAAGAGATAGGAAACTAAAGTCTCTTTCAAAAGACAAATATACAATCAGAAATCTTAATAGAGTTGGATTTTTTTTTTGCTTTTGATTTTAGAAACTTTAAGTTAGAGGACACATTGCTGAAATAAAAGCATCCTAAAATTGTAAGCCAGATGTCAAAACATTTAAGAAACTCTGAAGCACCAGAGGGTAAGTTTTTTGCATTATAACTGCTCTTAGCCCTCTAATAATTCAAAACTAGCATGAACATTCAGATATACAGTTACAGAGTTTGTGGGGAAAAAAAAAAAAAACCAGCAAAAGGTTGATAAAAACCCATCTGTCCAAATCTCAGCCAAACAGCACACTCTGGTTAACCTCCCTTCCACTGCTAAACAAATTTTCTAAAGCAATACTCTCAAGCACAAAGGCATCTTTGTTCTGGCACCTCACTAATCAGTTTAAAGCTGTGGCAGAAAATATTTTGGCCTAAAGCCAAAGGACAAGGTGTAAACTCCAGATAGCGTTAAGAAGAACGTCCACACAGGGCAGGGATGATTTTCCCCAGCAGTTTCAAGCTCAAGGTGGCACCAATCTGTACAGACTCACTCCGTGAAGCTGAAAACAAAAGCCCACAAGCACCAAATCTGTTTTCAATTTAACATTGCTGAAGACAGATTTTTAAAATATTTTCCTGATCTATTTGCAAAGCAATGTAGAGTTACCCCTCAAGAATTCAAGTTTCAAAGCCCCCAACAGTTAGCACATTTGAGTATAGATGCAATTTTGAGTTTTTTTAAATAAGCCCCAACAAATCTTTTCCTAGTCATAAGATACATAAAACATGATTTTAGGAAAATAACCTGTGTTTTTAGGAAGTGGCCTCAGAATAACTAGGATAGTCCATAAAAAGCCAACTCCTCTTACTTCTCACCAAAATAAAGTTTCTTGGTGAAAAGAGGCACAAATGGATTAACCAAAGAATGCACTTTTCACTAAATACAGCCACATACATGCAGGACTTCCAAGAGTGGTATATTTAATTTAATATCCTGCAAGTTACTTTTAAGGATATTATAATGAAATACATCTTCTGTTATCTCTATTATACTTGTATTTACAATGCAAAGTTCCCCACATCAAACTGTCCTTCAGCCTGTGCAGTCTGTGTTCCCCCCTTTGTCTCTTCAGTAGGGTTTTTCTCACAGACAGAGTGACTCCCATACATCTGGATTTAATCACAATACATCAGTTTAACCTTTAAATACCAGATGTCGACAGTACCTGTTAATCTGTTAAACTGCAGAACGAAATTCCAGCCAGGAACTGCCTTCTACAAGCTGACAGCCAATCTCCACTTGTGCAACATCAAGCCCCAGTTTGGATTTAGCATGGGAGCAGTTTGAAGTATTTTAAAGGAATTTAGTGAAGTACAGTTAGAGGAGTCTAACTAGAGATGTGATTTTGTACAGGACCACATTAACCAAGACACAACAATGCTCAGGACAAACTGACAGCTTTCAGAAATGAGGAGTCACAGCTGAAGAGGAAAGAGTGATTACTGTGGCTTAACAACGTTATCACAACTGTCACTTATTCATAAATGCACAAACATTTTGTTGCTTCCATTTCAGCCCCTTAAGGTGTTCCTTGAATGCAATGTACTAAGAAGTTAATACTATTTACATTAGATTTTACTGCAGTCTGCTCATACCTTATGTTAGCTTTGCACACATTACACGTAGTTTCTAAACAGGTAAGACAGTGTAATAAAAACTCTGTATATTTTAAGACAGCAGAAACTTCCTCTCTTCCTCAGAGTGGCTTTTTGTCAAATATCTTAAATTCCCAACTACTATAGCTGGAAACACAAAAGAAGGTGAAATTCCACTACAAAACCCACAGAAATTTTTCATCTGATTTAAGAGAATGCATGAAAGCCACAAGCAGCCTTGCAGGGGGAAAAGTAACTTGTGTCACTTATTATAGTTCCAAACCAGCACAGATCAAAGCAGCTCCATCAATAGCAGGTATTTGTTCATTTATTTTCCATTTCAGAGGTACAGCCAATAAACTTCTCTGCAATCCTATGAATTAACCACAGCTAAATCACACTGCACAAAATACAACCCACCCCTAACTCCAGCAATTCAGCTTTGGTTACAGGCAAATCATCACAAATAAAATACAGAACCAAGTTACTTCTTTATTTTTCATCAGATATCTGTTCTATATGGCAAAGATGCCAGTGAAGTCAAAGCCTCCATTTAATCAACAGACATGATCAGTGTGGTCACAATTAACTCACAACAAAGTACAGCACTGGAAGTGCTGGACTAACATTCCAGCCTGGGTTCCCTATTCCCTAAAACTCCATAGCCAGAAGGCTCTCACGTGCAAGGGAAGGCAGTGACAACTGATACTTTCCACACAGCTTTTCCTGCCAGCCAATTCTTGTTCTGATAAACTATAGTGGGTTAATCTCATTTCTACTTCTGTGCATTGTATCAGTTCTTTTATCAACTCTTTGTACCAGAGTAGTAACAACTAATCCATTAGGCTTTAAATGAAGGCACAATGATGATATAAGGTGTTAAAAATGTAACAGGAACAGGCAACATTAGACAGGTAACACTAGTGACAATCTAAAAACATATGGTGTTAAAATATAAACTCAATAATCCCAGCCTGACAAAGTGGCTTATCTGTTCTCGTCATATGGCTACTGTAGGGGATTAAATGGAATCATAGACCTTGTCCACCTCCAGGTTCTATTAAAGCAAATGGTTCATGCCTTTGGCATTTCAGGACTGAAAACACAGCCCTCACCAGATTATACTATCAACACAAACCAACCAACCATTTTGCCAGGGCACAGCAGCTGCCAAGCAGCCACACTGGTTGTGAATATTGGGTTAGTGTCAGGCTGTTGTGGAGTTGTTCAGTTTTTGGAGTGGGAATGTTGATAAAAGGTTCTGATGCCCAAGTATTTTCCAAGGAAAAGATGCCTGTCTTAGCAACCACCAGAGACAGTGAACACGACAAGAACAAGTACAACTTCCCTTCCTGAACAAATGCAGACATCAGGAACACACAACCAGAGCAGACCAACAACCCAGCAGCACTCACATCTGAGGTTTGCTAACTGAAATAAGCTTGTCAATTCAAAGCTTCAAAATGTTTTATTAGGAAAGTCTGATAAGAGTAGCATATTACCAAGTGAGCCTTGAATTTATACTTGTATATTACATTTAATACTTCATGTAATAGGACTTCCAATATTCCTTTCCAGCCTGTAATGGTCTCTTTTCTCATCTGATCAAGATTGGAATTTTAAGTGAAAAGTATCCTACATACAGAGTAGAAAGCCCTAGAGGTTTAAAGTTTATTTTCATTTGCCTGCATAAAACCAGAAGGAAGCATTTGCCAGAGATTTAATTTAACTGAACTAGCAAAAAAGCACAAAGTATAAATAGGTTGCCTGAGGAAGTTCTTTCAAGAGAGACAAGTTGTGAATACCTTTCATGATCCACAATTACTACGGAATTCAACATGATGAAATAGGGCTAAAGGGTTTTTTCCTCCATACATCACACTGTTTGCTGACATGTGGGACAACTGGATAAACAGATGATTCACATATTTCAACTGCACTTACCTTTTCTCTGAATGAAAATCCTGAGTAGAGGATTGGCTGTGGAAACTGCTTTATGATAATTGTCATCGTTATTGATAGGCAGCAGGTCCCCATGAATGTCCGTGTACCCCACCAGCACATCAACATTTGGTATCTTGTGCACGTGCTGCAACAATCCATAGAACTCCTCAAACTTTCCAGGCTTGGACCTCTCCAGAGAAAACCGTCGAAATTCTGCTCCAAACTACAACAAAACATATCTTATGTCATTAGGATGGAAATCTAACACCCTCAAGCAACAGAACTATTTGAATGTTAAACCTGAGAAGTTATGGAATTAGAAGTGCACTAGAAACTACAACCAGGAACTTTGAAATGCCATTAAAAAGTCAGTTCAAACAACTGTTTGGAGGTTTTTTTCCCCCGAAGTTGTAACTATTTTTGGACTTGATAAAACATGTACTTTTGAGCAGGCAAAGGTTGTTTCATTGTTCCATTTAATGGGAGCTCATTAGCATTAAGGTGACAAACTTAAGGATAATGCAGATTCTCACATGCTGCTGAAACAGCTCTCACTGAGTGCCAGAATTCACAGTCAGCACCGATGTGGTGACTCAAACAGGATGGTGATTAACCTCCTGTGCTATGTGAATACCTGGAATTTTTCCTCAAAGAACTACGAGTGCACTCGAGAACAGAGTGTATGGATTGTGACACAGCCACGGTTCACCTCCACAAGAATGAACAGCCTTCAGACTCCCAATTGTTTGGCCAAGAAATGAAAATGCCTCTGACGTGAAGACTACCAAGAACAAACCACGTGCAGCAAAGCTTTAGGGAGCTGAGCTCAAGCCAATTCTGCTCTTGAGAGAGAGAGAACAGAGGCAACCAGCCACTACCCCTAAAAGCATTCAGAAGATTCACTTCTGTTATCAAGACTCAAATTTTGATTGCACGATCTTTTAAATCACGGTTCTATCCAGGGTATATGAAAATACTCAGAAAATATGAACAAAAGCTTAATCACTGACTTATTACTAATTACTTTCAGGGGTAGGATCTGCATTTAGTCAATATAATCGTTCAACCCATACCCAGCTCACAAGTCCACTCAAGCTCAGTCCCCTAAATCACTCACTAAAACACTAAAACACAAGGTTATCAATGCTGCAGTGGGGGCAGGTATAAGACTAAACTGGGTGCCAATAAAAGAATAAGCATTTGATGTAGACTAGACAAATTTAATTTCAGCACACATAACCAATAAAATCTTAGTGTTCTGCCCAGCAAGGGCAAAGCAAAACGAGTACTGGACAAAAATTACTCCAAAACCTCCGTATCAGGCACACACAACATACCAGAGATGCTGAAAGGAATTCAGAGATAGCAGCAGCCAGGTTACAAAAAGCAGAACAGCTTGTATGCAAGTTAAAAGGATAATAAGCTAATAAATCAAAAAACTCAGTTGGTGGCTTTTTTTTTTTCCCTGGTGAATTATACTGCTGCCCTACAGTGAAAATAAGAACTTCAAATAATTTTTTAGCAAGAGCAGAACACATGGAACAAAACATCAGTATCAGCCTCAGTATCACATACTCAGGTGTGTGTTACACACAGCAGATGTGAAGGTGCACTCACCACCCTCCAAGCCCAACCTTCACCTCACATTTGATTACAATCTTTTGGAGAATAAAAGCTTTGGAGTTCCCACATGCAAACAAAGGAATGAAATAAGGAGACAACGACCTCGTTGTTAGCATGTTAACACCATGCTAACTCAAAACAAGCTACACCTTCACCACCCCCACCTTCCTCCAAAACTTTCAAATAAAGGAATTATCTGGGAACATTCCTCCTCTAGAAATACTCCAGTTACAGTACCATTAACTAACAGTAAGGCAGAAGGGATGATTCATACCTGCCTACAACAAAAAAAGCCAGACCCAGCCCACAGGAGGAACTCTCATCACGTCAGAAGCAGCACAATCATGATATCACTGAAAGACTTTATCCTGTCTCTCAAATCCTTTCTCAGCATGGACACCTCAGGAACTGTCCACACATGGCAGCAATGTAAACGTTTGGCTTTCAAAGCCTACAGTTTAAACATAATTCAGTAATAAAAGTTTAAAAAGCCAACAACTTCACCCTCAATTTGGAGTAAATTTAAATCTTATCGCACCAAGTGAAGGGCCAGATTTTCAAACGTGACTTTTATTTTTTCCATGTTATTTTATACACAGTCGGTGTAAATACCAAGAGACTCATAACAGGGCTCTTATTTCCACAGTTTGCCACATGCTCAATACCACCATACAGCAGATGAAAGACAAAACTAAAACGGTGCAATTCCATGGTTTATTTTAACCCCCTCGAAATGTTTTCATTTTATATCAGATGTTGAACTCCATCCCATTAAACAGGCCTGCACTTTACACTTTGGAGGAGATGAAAGACTGGAAAAGTAACTTAAGCAGAGAAGGCTCCTTGCCACCTGAGCTCTTAAACACGTGCTGTTCTCCTGCTGACTCCCCCGGGAAAAGGCAGGAGGGCCGTGTCAGCACACCAGGAAGTCACCCGAGATTCTCACTTAAGACTCACTTATGGGAGACACTTTTATTCAAGTGCTCTGTTACACAGCATAAAGCTGCTGTACTGCCAGTCTCCAGACAGAACACAAGCTCCAGTGACCATCTCTGAAAAAAAACCCCAATTATTCCAAGCCATAAGAAAGAGAGGAGGGCAAACCTGAATTTTACGTCTAGAAGTTTAATTTCAGGCTCTCATACCATCACCAGGAACTCCAGTTTGGGGGTATAAAATTTTATTTTCTGTGACAAGAAAATGGGCCGACTGGAATTCAAGTGCTACGGGGAATCCCCAGAGCAAGTTCAGAGCAGTTACCCAAACTGAATAAACTAGACTAACAAAAGGACTGTGCTCATGTAACTGTGGCCACAGCTGGGCTGTGCTGGCCCAGCCCAGTCAGCTGGGCACAAGTATTGATTTGGAATACCTAAATAAAGAGCTGTACATCACTGATCAGCCTTCAAAGCCCAGGCCACTCTGCAGGAAGGGCTCCCTCCACCTCCCTCCCACACAGGCCTTTCTTCTTTCTCTGTAGAATTGCTCATTTTCATAGAAGGAAGCTGACTCCTCTGCGATATTAAATGGAGGTGCTGTTAAATAATGCATTAGCAACAAGTAGTTCTAGGAATGCCTTGAAACCTGCTCCAAAACATGCACTTAAGGGACAGTCCCTATTCATTAGAGCTACACTTCTCTGCATGAACACCAAGAACATCACATGGGTGATTCCTTAGATGTATTTTAAATCAAGGAAAACACACAGTGGGGAAGGAGTAATCCTAGAGTTTTGGGCTGAGGAAAAAGTGGTTTGGGTTTATAAACACATCACACCGATTGTTTTCAACCTCATAAGGCATAAACAAAATGAAAGGCTTCACCAACCACAGTACCAGCTGTGCTTTACTAGTGTTTGAAATCAGAGCTACCAGATATTCCTGTGCTTTCTGGTTTTGTCCACATGAAAAGGTGACTTTTTTTTTTTATAGTGTTAACATCATTCAGGCTGTAGAGACCAACCACACATTTTCCTGAAGTTCCAGCACTCGCTGGAATGTTATCCTTACAAATCCACACAGCACAAGCCCTGACTGCTTCACCTCCCCTGCTGCTGTAACACCTGATTAGCAGGAAAGAAGGGTACAAAATACAGACCACAGCCTGGTCACCAGATTAAAAAAAAAACAACAACAGATCCATGTTCCCACCAGTGGAAAACACATTCCCATGTGGGTGCATTTACAATTTGCCTGGGAAACGAAAAAGTGGTTTTAACGTTTATTTAGCTAACAGCTTGACACTCCACATCCAACAGTTCTACAATTGTTAACAGCAGAATGACACATCAAGAAATTATTTCGAATATAAAACAAACAAAAAAAAAATCTATTTTCTTTTAGAACAAAGCTTTCTCAGCAAAACTTTGCACAACCAGCAAAGGAAATATTAAAAATAGAATGGATGTGGATACACACATGGGAGAATTTACAGATTTGTGCAAAGCCCTGACCACAAGACACTGGTGATATATTCTGTGACACACAGGTATACACTCATAAAACACTACCCGTGTAGGGCTTTCTGATTGCCTCTAAAAGGCAATAAACTCCACTTTAGGACAAGTTCACCAGGGCTTACCTCTACCTCTCATGTAAGGTGGAAGAATATGCTCTACCCCACAGACACACGCACAAAAAAAAACGTCCAGAAACGCATAATCACTAAGTAAAAAAAGGGAACCACAGAAACAGTCACCAAGTTAAACAAATATTAAACAAACGCACTCGTTGTAAGTCGGACGGAGAGCGGCTTTCAGAGCTTATGAATTATGACTCCAAACACCTCTTTTGGCCCAGTAATCCCAAACTTTCCCCAAGTACCTATTTCTCTGCACGTTTTTCAGCCCGTGCAGGGACTCAGGGCCGATTCCCCTGACCTGCACCTTTTTTGTTAAACCACTCCTATTTTCTCCCCGCGGACAGCGCGCCCCGCGAGCGACACCGGCGCCTTCCCCGGCTCTGGAGCCCCGGGCCGAGGGCTCGGCCGGCGCAGGGACAGGCGGGGCGGGGGCCCGTGAGCGCCCCGGCCGTGCCCGGCGGCCTCGGGCAGGTGAGTCAGCAGCTGTCCTGTCCTTGCCCCGTCCCCGCAGCCGCACCGCGGCCCCACGGCCCCGCAGGGCCGGCCCATCCCCCGCGGCCCTCAGGAGGCGGCGGCGGCGGCTCCCACCTTGCTCTTCACCTCCATGGTGCCCAGGCCGCGGCTGCCCGCGGCGCCGCGCTGTGCCCGGTTCATGCCGCGCGCGGTCGGTGGCTGCGCTCCTGTCGCTCGTGGCTTCGCCGCAGCGCTGCGGGACGGGACAGGCCGGGCAGCGGCGCGGCCCAGCCGAGAGACCCCCCCCTCCCAGGAGCGGGAGCCGGAGCCGCGGCCGCTCCGCCGCCTCCGCCCTCAGCGCGGCCGGGCCGGGGCGGGGCCGCGGCGGCGGCACCTGCCGGGGAGCGGGGCGGGGCCGCGCCTGCGCCGCCTCCGCGGGAGCGCGCGGGGCGGGGCCGCGCACCTGCCGCCGCGGGCAAGATGGAGGCGGCGGCGGGAGGGGAGTGGGGTGTTGTCGTTCTCTACGGGGAGGGGGTGCGGGATGTGCCCCGGCAACCTTTGCCCGCGGTGGCGGTGGCTGTGCGCGCACGGGGCTGGAGCGCGGGTTGGCTCCGCGCCTTCTCTTCGGGGGCCTCCCGCCTCCTGCACCCTCACTCCTACAGTCCTGAGGAGCCGCCGTCCTGCACCTCCCAATCCTGAGGAGCCGCCATCCCGCACCCCTCACACAGCCCTCAGGAGCCGCCATCCCGCACCTCCCAGTCCTGAGGAGCTGCCATCCCCCACCCCTCGCACAGCACTCAGGAGCCGCCATCCCGCACTCCTCACACAGCCCTGAGGAGCCACCATCCCGCACCTCCCAGTCCTGAGGAGCCGCCATCCCGCACCCCTCACACAGTCCTGAGGAGCCGCCATCCCGCACCCGCCGTAGCCCAGAGGAGCCGCCACCCCGAACCTCGCAGTCCTCCCACAGCCCTGGGAAGCTCCACAGCCTCGGCGCCTCGGGGCCGGGAGACCCTGGGCAGGTGCCCTGAAGACCCCAAACCTCTCAGACATCTGGGGTTGGGGATGGACTGGTTGATCTCCAGAGATGCTTCTGTAGTCCTGTGGGTTTAACACACAAACTGCACCAGTGTTAGTTACATAAAATAAGTCTTGATGGGGCTGAAGGTTTGAACTCTTCCTCTCCGGATGTGGCTGTACGCCTGTCCTGGGCATAAAGGTGTTCATGGAGTTTGTTTTCATTTTAGCCACAGATAAGATGGCAGGATCTGGTAACATGTCAGAGGGGTTGTCCTAGGCAACTTTCATTGGTTTAATTCTGAGATTGATAGTTATTTTCATACAGAGGTTGGTTTAGCCACCCTGAGAGAGCTACTGACAAAACCAGTGAGTGGGGGGACCATAAGCACTTTACTGTCAGAATTAGAATGAGTTTCCACTTGTGTATTGGTAAGAAGAAAGCATATAGATTAATCAAGTTATGTCAACTAACCTTTGAATTACAGTTCTCTCCCTAGTCTGCAAACCTGATAGAAGAGAACTCCATGTGAGGTATCCTCGTGTAGATGTTGTGTGGACGGCTGTGAAGGGAGTTCAAACAACTCCTTGCAGCTGAGGCAGGGCATGAGTGTCTAGTCAGTCCTCAAGTCTCAGCTGGTAATCAGTAATTAAATAAAAAACATCCAGTGCTGAATCACTTTTAAGTCGGTGCTGGTTTTTGTACAGCTCGTCTTAATCCCATCACGCCAAAGGCAAAGGAATTGCAGCTATCACTCGAGCCAAGACAAGCTGTAATTAGCACAGAGGATATTGTTAATAGTTAAGTATAGTTTGCTGTCAGACAGTGTCTAGGCTGATTCAAGTCTTTATCCAGTATGTTTTGGTTTTACACCGCAAAAGGATACGTAGAGAATTCAGTCTGTAAATTTAGATAAAATTGGGATCCTGGTGCAACAGAAGACAGATTACGGCTATGTAAGCAGGACTAGAGTAAAACCTCTTATTCTATCACTTTGTAATTATAAAATTGAAGAGTTTGGACTGCTTTCCATGTCTGTCTTCTACAGCTCTGCTTAATGAGCTGTAGGAAGCATGAAGAAGAGTGGGAGTGACAAGGGAACAGCGACTTCTCTGGGTTTTTAAAGCTGCTGGTTTGCTTCTTTTCTCTTGGGAGTGAGGGAGGAAGGACCTCCTGAAGATGCTTTCTGCTGGGAGCCGTTGTGCAGTTGACTTTATTGCTATAGATTTATGAGGTATCGCCCGAGATAATTTGTTTTCTATTGTGCATTCCTGGCGTGGCTGGAGTGCCATGCAGTGGGTGTGGGAGCGTGCCTGAGGAGGCAGGGCAAATTCACTTCAAGTCACTGGAACCAGCCTAATAAAGTGTATTAATCACTGCCTGGCTTTCATCACAAGGAGCTGACGTATGAGGAAGGAATGTGATAAACAGTTTGATTTCAGATAAAGGTAGGCAGGCTCTTCGTGCCAGCTCTAACACAAGTTTATAAAGCTATTTTAGTCACAACTTCTGTACAACCTGTGATTCAGACCTGATCGAGCTATTCATGGCACGTTCAGTTTCTGTGAGGTTGAAAGACAGGTTGGGTTTCCTAATCTCTGAGCAGTTGGGGAAGTTGATTGGGAGGCCACTTTTTTTCTTTTGTTTGTTTTGGTGTAGAAATTCCATCACTTAAGTCCACCATGAACTATAATGAGATTCTGTCATGATGCTTCTTTCCCATCTCGACACTTCTGACAGTTTAAGTGGGATGATATTCCAGACAACCCTCCTGGGGGTTCATAGAATACTTGCAAGAAGAAAGCATAGAAAATTTCTGTCAGCATATGTTGACTGTACTGATGACCCACCTAAACTTTTATTGTATAGTTCAGGGCTTATGCTGATTTTATGTTTAACACAAACTATTCTTTGTTTATACTGTCAGTGCCAGCTCAGAGGAGTGGTTGTTAGATTCACTAGATTGTAATCAGAGCTTTGATTTGCACTATTTCACACAAAATATTCCCATAAATTAAACATAGTGTGGAGAGGGATGATTACCAGCAATATACCCAAGTAATTGGGGACACCAAGGTGAGAGAAACCACTGAATTATTTCTGATTTTCTTACCTCTGCAGACATTTTTGCCTTTTATCCTGGATGGGAATGGTGACTTTCATCTGGCTCCAACGTCAGACCTTCAAAGGAGGATGTGCTGCAGGTACTTTACAAAGTGGGCTGTTTGTCCCAGCTCTGGGGGGGGGGGGCCTCTGGAACATTCCTGTGATTGTTCTTGGTTTGGGGCTTTAGTTGTGATAACCTTGTGAACGTTTTTGAAAATACTTTCCTAGCAAGTCAAAAGCTGATACATTAATTTGTACTCTCTGAGGTTTCTAACTAAAATAATTAAAAGCTTTTAAAGCTTTTTCTTCCCCTTCATCTAGTAATCCATTTCTGTTCAGTGACTGTGAATTACTTTGAAATTCCTCCTTATTTAAACAGGGCAGTACTGAGCACAGCTGACACCTCACACTTGTGTGTAGAGTTTAATGATTTAACTCTTCTGGCTGAAGTGTTTGGAAGAAGCTACACTGGTGCTGAGCTGTACAGGTCAATAGGTAACACTTCAGTGTTTCTTTCCACAAAGCAATTTGTGAACATTTCTTGTTTGGTTTTCCACTACTCACTGAGTATCCCTGGTCTAGAATTTGGAAAAAAATATGGCAAACCAAAGGAATAATTGTTCCAAAATTTCTTTTAAACGTCTCTTGGTGCAGATTGGAATTTAAATTTTGTCTTATTATCAGAGAATTAGACAAAAAGCTCTGCCTTATAAACCTTTTGGAGTAAAGACTTTGCTTTTGCACTTGCCTGGAAACCATGTTATGGGTGTTTGTGAGGAAAACTATGCCCTCTGCTAGTGGCTTAACCTGAAATAAGTAAGATATTAGGTGCCATCTGCTGAATAATGAGTACTTGTGCCTTTTGCTACAAAGGAATGTTTTTACACAGAATAGTGGTTGATAGATCTTAACATTATTTGTGACTGCGTACAGTATGCTTGGGAAGCAAATTACTAGGCTTTGTTGTTCAAGGTAATTTCCTCTCAAACAAGGAGAGGAAAGTGAGCTTTAAAGTGAACAAACCACTATGGACTCCAACAGTTTAACCTTTTATAAACACGCAGCTCCAGTTGCACAGTCCCTTGCTGCCCAGCGGGATTGGACAGTCTTGTCTGGAGTGCTCTTGTTCCCCAGGTGTGATGTTTGAACACTTAGTGTTATTTTGACATCACTTAACAAGTTTGTAGCTCACTCATAGGCAAGTTCCTCCTGCCCCCTACTTTGGCAGGTACTGTTTCAGAAATCCAGCATTTGACTTCCTTTTCCTGAGCTTCTCTACGTGTGCCTTCTGTCAGAGTGCTACAAACAGGTTTGTGCTGAGTCAAACTGCTCTGACAGAAACACGTGAAGGAAGGTCATGGCAGGGCCTGTTCCCTGGTCTGACTGTGAGACAGTGAATTAATTTTGCAAATGATTTCAGCATCTAGTTGCAAAAATAACGATACCTTTTTATAGAATAACGAATTATTGCTTACTGAGATTGAAGAAGGCCAATGACATCCTGGCCTGGCTCAGGAACAGTGTGGCCAGCAGGACCAGGGAAGTGATTCTTCCCCTGTACTCAGCACTGGTGAGGCCACCCCTGGAGTGCTGTGTCCAGTTCTGGGCCCCTCAATTCAGGAAGGACATTGAGGTCCTGGAGCAGGTTCAGAGGAGGGCAACTGGGCTGGTGAAGGGACTGGAGCACAAGTCCTATGAGGAGAGGCTGAAGGAGCTGGGGCTGTTCAGCCTGGAGAAGAGGAGGCTCAGGGGAGACCTCATCACTCTCTACAGCTACCTGACAGGAGGTTGTAGCCAGGTGGGGATTGGTGTCTTTTCCCAGGCAGCTATCAGCAAGAGAAGAGGGCATGGTCTCAAGTTGTGCCAGGGGAGGTTTAGGTTGGATATTAGAAAGAATTTCTTTACAGGGAGGGTGGTCAGCCATTAGAATGGGCTGCCCAGGGAAGTGGTGGATTCTCTGTCCCTGGAGATTTTTAAAAAGAGACTGGGTGTGGCACTTAGTGCCATGGTCTAGTAACCACAGCGGGGTTGGATCAAGGGTTGGACTTGATGATCTCGGAGGTCTCTTCCAACCCAGCTGATTCTATGATTCTATGAATTATCACTTAATGATCCCCGAGTCACCCGGGGGTGCTCACACGGGCTCAAAGGCCAGTGCTGGAAGCACCGCGGTGCCTGTGGGGCAGTGCAGACCGGCCTGCTTTAGATCTCTGCCGGAGGGGAATCCGGCACCAGGGAAGGGAATCCCGTGGGATTGTCCGTTTCCATCGCACGGGGGAGGCTGTGTCGCGACTGTCGCGACTGTCCGTCCTTGGTGCTGCGGGAGTCGCTGCCGGCAGAGGGTGCTGTGCCCGCGCTGTCCGGACCGGTGTGACCGCGGCGACGGCCATTAATGAGGGCCGTTAATTAAGGCAGCGGCCTTGGCTGGACCGCAGTGCGTCCGGCACAATAACACCGTTCATAACCTCACCTGGATTTGTAATGGACACATGAAATTAATCTTACTGGGGTTTAGTGTATCACTCACGGAATCAGAGTGGTCTGGGTTGGAAGGGATCCTAAAGATCTCCCGGTTCCACCCCCTGCCATGGGCAGGGACACCTTCCACTAGACCAGGTTGCTCCCAGCCCTGTCCATCCTGGCCTTGAACAATTCCAGGGATGGGACACACTCATTTGATTTGTTTGATTTGTCACTGACTTCTTGCTGAAATGGCTACAGAGTATGAACAGGCAGGCATATATATATTAATGTAATGAAGTGCCACTGTTTATTAACCAGATAGTGCTGGTGCAGTGGTAATAAGTAAAACTAGAAAAGTACAAGCCAAGGGAACTAGAAAAGCAATTTGATTTTTCTATTTATGTCACATTTGGAAATATTGAATCCAGTGATTTCAGCCACTGTCCCAGTGTGTTCAGCTTTTAGAAGATATTCTTTGCTTCTGTTGGCTCTTCTCTTAGTATGTCTCCTGAACTACCGTGAACTATAAACTCCAGCACAGATAGATGCACAAAGAAGGAAAAATAATCATGTGCTTGTAACTCTGGATTTGTGTATTTACAGTTTAGGCTCACTATAACACACCCTCACAAACTGGAAGCAAATGCTCTGTGCAGGGATGGGTTTGTAACGTGCTCTGAAGTTCATCGTGTTACAGTAATGAAAATGCCTGGTCAGTATATTGGTAGACTGAGAGATAATCCACTTCTATGCAGATTACTTCACATTATTAACATTTAATCAGCGTTCTAAAATTAAAAAATACAAAATAGAAAAGGGTGGGGTGGAGACACAGGCAAATGTTTGCATACATATTGCTCGCATTAGGAGCTGCAAGAAGAATTATTGTCTCTCCAAGCCAGCCTGGTGCAAAGGATCACAGTAATAGGCCCAACTACTGAGTTATTAGCTATTGGTTTTATAAACAGAGTTATGGTTTATAGCAGCCTTTCTGAAAGTCAGTTTAGTCTGGATGTTCCTGAGAAGGCTGGTCTGGTCTGCTCACAGGGTTTGCTGCCTGTAAATCGGTCCATTTAGAAAACAAACCAAAACTACTTAATTCAGTACTTAAACAATAAAATAATGATTAATCTGATTATGCCAGGACACTGGTGATGGTGAAACACTGAATGTGTAATGCTGTTGCAACCATCCTGAATGCTTTGTTGTGGAATGATCTTTGTATATCGTTGGCATATATTGATGGATGTTGAGTGGCTGAATTTGTGAAAGGCTTTTGTGAAGTGCTTTGAGATTCTGGAGGAAATGTACTGGCATTTTTTTTTGTGTCCCTTGAGTTCTGAGAGTCATCAGAGTGTGTTTTATTTTTTCATTGTAAATATTATAATGGTGCCAGCAATACAGTATTTACTGCTTTTCATATGCGTGAGAATACTAAACATATGCATTTCTAAAGGAAATTCCAGAAAAATGTGAAACTAGCTTGTAACAATAATTTGTAGGTTTGTGTCCATTGTTTTCAAGAATATGTAAATTGTTACATTATAGAACTCACTTTGAACCCTTCTACATAATTATCTGCACTAAACATCAGTATTCAATTTGGAAAATCTGTAGCCAAGTGTTTTATTAGAATTTCATGGAAAAGGAGAATGTGAACAAAACCATAGAGCAAATGATCTGAAATGCAGTTAAAAATAATGAAAACCAAGCACCAGCCACATAAACACACCAGATGAAGACACAGCAAATGAAGATCATAAAAAAATAAACTGGAATAAAAACACTTAAAGCCGATATTCAGCTGAAGTAAATGGGGACATCTGCACTGGGAGTGAGGAAGCCGTGGTCATTTGTGTCAGCTGAGGGTCTGGTCTGTGAATTTGTTACAAGTCTCATGTTCAGGAGGAAATGAGAGTAACAGTAAAGGCTTTTTGGTCAACCGGTTGCATGGGGCTCCTGCAGAGATTTGGTGCTCTGACAAATGTCCTCCTGCAAATCCAGTTAAGTTGATTTAAACTAGTCCCAGAGTGCCCCACCCTGCTGTGGGGCTGGCACATGGAGACAGGGAACTGCTGCAGCTCCCAGCCCGTGTTCAGTGCAGTGCTGTGCTGCAGGAGCTGCTCTGACACTGTGCCCGGTTGGGGCTGAGCACACACCCATTGCTGACTGTCTTATGGGGCTGGAAAACACGAGCAGAGTGGCAGGACATGTAGCTGCTGCAGTTATAGTTGCCAGGGGATCTTCAAGCAGGGATTCTTCAAGCAGTCAGTGTGATTGATCATAAAAACCCCAAATACTGGGAAAATCAAGATAAGAGTTAGTAGAGTTACAATTGTTAGAGTATATCCTCTACTTACTTGTACAAGTCTGTGTGTTTGCATCCCATTTGTTTTCCTAGGTACCCCAGCTCTCGTGTCCATGGTGGATCACCACTGCCATTTCCAGTGCTCCAGGCCCCAGCCAGTTCCAAGATGAGGTATGAAACCCACTTTTACTGCATCTCAGCACACTTCTTTCTAAAATATATAAACCCCAAAGCGTCTGAGTCATTGACTCAGCCAACTCCATCAGCCCATCTGTTTTTGTCTCTTGTTGCTCTCCCTTTCATGTGTGTCAGTTCCCTCATGCCTCTCCTTAAAAACGCGTTCAGCTGTGCAAAAGATCTCCCCTTGCCTCTTTCAAGATTTTCCTTTAAGCATGTGCACAGGAAAATATAAATCCTGATCAACTTCATAAAGTACCGCAAAACAAAGTGGTAGCTCTGCCCTAACAGGTTCTTGGATGGGGTCTCTGGTCAACTGGTGCTTTGAGAACTTCAGTTTTGTGTTTTATCCTCCTGAAACAGGATGGGAGAGTCTGCTGTGTGTCCTGGGTGTTGCAGAGCATGGTTAAAGGGGGAGCAAACACAATTAGTAATAAGTTATCGTAAGGGCATGTCCGAATTCCACACAGTCAGCTCATTTTCCCCGTGGGGAGTGTCTGGCTTCCTGTGCTGTCAGTCAGTCAGCACGGGGAAGTGGTGCTAAAAGCCAGGGGAAGATGGAAATGGATGAGCCACAGTGTAACCCGGGGTGCTCTGCCCAGGGCAGGGACGTGTTTGTGTGAGGTGTTCCGACAAGGTACTGTACGGGAGAGAGGTGTGAGTGTGGGGGTGCCTGCGGGGAGATGAGGAACGGGGAGATTCCAGCCTGCTTTCTATATCACAACTTTACCTCTTTGTGCCAGGATTGCCTGGAAGGTGTCTAGAAAGCCAGCAGAAGGCAGCCCATTCCCGAGGAACAGTACCTGCCTGCAGAAGCGAGAAGGAGGTCAGTAGTGGGTGCAGCAGGAAGGACTCAGAGCAGGCTTTGGTCAACAGAAAATAAGAGAGCAAATTACATCTCTTCAGTCCTAGAAAACCTCTGGGAGGGTAGGATGATGAGAGGGAGGAGGCAGAAGGAAAAGGAAATATGATGATTAGGGTTGTATGACTGACGGCTGTAAGGGGAGGGAACCTTTAAAGGGATAGTGAAGAGAGAGCGTGGGGTAAGGGCAGAGGAGTGAGCAATGGATGGGGAAGATGGGAAAGGCGGGAATCTGGGCACGGGAGAAAAGGCCTGAGAAGAAGTGAAGGCGTAAGAGTTGGGGGGCAGGGGAACGGAGGAATAAACGGCGGGGGGACAGGGACGGGTGTCCCCGCGTGTGATGCCGGTTCGTTGTTGCCCTGCGGCGCTGTGGGGCCCGCAGTGGAACAGCTGGAGCGAGCGGGAGGGCGCCTGGGATGCTCCTGATTAATAGCAGAGGGTCCGGGCCGTGACCGCCGGCTCGGCATGTGCTGGAGCCGCTCGGCGCGTTCCCAGCCCCCCTGCCAGGATGAGGGGGGTCGGAGGGAGGGAGGGAGGGAGGGAGAGAGGGAGGGAAGGAGGAAGGCAGAGGCAGCGAGCGGGACGGGGCCATCAGCATCCAGCGGCAAACAAGCGCTCCGAAGCCGCGGCTTCCTGGAAGCGGAGCCCAGCTGGGCGACAGGCGGCGGCGATAAGCGGCGGTATCGGGGCCGTCCCGACGGGCCCGGCCACTCCGCGACAGCCGCGACAGCCGCGACAGCCGCGGCGGCAGCGGGGCCGAGCCGCGCTCCGCACCCGCCGGCAGCGCAGGTAGGACGCACCTGGCACGGGGGGCACCGGGAACGGGGCAGGGGCACGGCCGGAGCGCCGTCCGGGCACCCGGGACGCGGGTCCGGGACGTGCGGGGCAGCGCGGGGACACCGGCACGGTCTCGGTAGGTAAGAGCTGTGGGGCACCGAGAGGGGACAGGGCAGGCACCTATGGGGGGGCATGGCGGTCAGCTGTGGGGAGGATACGGTCGCCTCTGGAGAGGCTATTAGTAATAAGTTATCGTATGGGGGGGATGCGCAGTCGCCTGTAGGAGGACATGTCTGTCACCTGTGGGGGGATGCAGTCACCTCTGGGATGGATGCAGTCACCTGTGGGGCAGGTGGTCTCCTGAGGAGTCTGCAGGCATCTGTAAGTGGACAAGCTGCAAAAGGATGCCGATATTCCTACAGATATTCCTACAGAGACTGCACCGGCACAAAGAAGTTTGGTAGCTTTTTATCCAGGGTAAAGCTGTTCACACCAGGAAATAACCGGGGAGCACCTGGCTGGAACAGGTGGAACAGTGAAAGCAGCAGGACAATGCCATCCTGTAGGGTTTGTGTTTTGGAGGTGTCATTGCATGGGCTGGTTGTATTTTAGTTAACTCTTTTTGTCTGTGCGGAGATTACATTTTATTTGCTCATAAATACGAATTGAGGGTTTGGGTCACAGCCCAGTTACATTTTGATTCACACAGAGTTTAATTTCCCCTTTTAAAAAGTGTTTTAAATAAGTTGGGCCATATGGAAATAGAGTTGTTCATCGACCAAAGAAACTTGAAGGAATTTGAAAAATAAGGTTACATGTTTCTTGAGCCATTTCTTTAGTGTTGAACCAGCACCAGCACTCAGACTCCTGATTCAGTCATTTCCTTTGTTGGGATTAAGACCTAATCCGTCTATACCTGTGTTTTCACAGCTGTAAAATGGGAGCTACACCTATTGATGAGGTGCAGTGCATATACTCATGTTGAGTGGAGAGGTACATCTAAGAGAGATGCAGTGGCTAAAGGAATGTGCATATGCAAAACTCCTTCTCTGTTGTGTTCCTTTGTAGTGCAGTTGATCCCTTCCATGCTTCTTCTCTGAATTCTGCAGAGTGAGTGACATAAGCACCACATGTATTAGTGCAGGAAAAGCTGCACAAAATCTGCCAAAATGGGCTGGAGCTGCCATTGAGTGGCAGGTCCAGCCTCTTTGTGCCCCATGTCTAGAGGGAGACATGAGAGATCCAACACGTGTGATCTGGTAGTGAACAACTAGCTTGGTAAAATTTTCCTGCAGTTAGAGTCTGGATACTCTTCAGAGGAATGAAAGGGCTTCCTTGAGGTGACAGGTCCTGCATCCTGATCTGGTGCTCCACTCTGGAGTCAGTCAGGAGCTGCAGGGGAGCAGTGGTGTTTCTGTCAAGAGCACAGAGCCAGAACCATGGAGATATGGGCCAAACAGTGAGTTCTGTAATGGCATTCCCCAAAGGGTAGCATAAAGATGAGATGATTTCCTTCTGTCAAGACAAAGAGCAGCTGTACAATCGCTCTACAATGTTCTCTCTAGCTCTAGGTTTCTTAGGAGCAATCCAGGCAGGGCATTGGGACCCTGTAATATCACATCTACCAACAGCACTTTATTGCCTTCCACAGCTAATTCCTTCACAAATATTCCTTTGCAATATCCTCATAAAAGAGCCTCAAAAGTGGAATAGAGCCACTATGGCCAGAAAGGGAAACCAGACTCAGTCTGTGGGGAGGGGAAAGTTGTGATCTTACTGTGTGTCTTTCTCAGGGGTTTGAGGAGTGATAATGTGGAGTTACAGAGCACCAGGACAAAACAGAGGTTCTGGCTATAGCTATAGGAGGTTATACAAGACAAATCAAGGGAGGGAGAACTCAGAAGGCTTATTAATTTGTTTCATTTGGATGAAATAAATAGAAAGACTGGAAGTGAAGGAGATATTTTATGTATAATAGTAGGTTTAATATTAGTTAAATCTGCACTCTTGATCTTAGCCAAAAGGCTGAAAAAGAGGGAACAGACAGAGCTGAATTATCCAGACTGTTATTGCCCAGAACTGGATTTTTGGAAGGTGATTGGCTGGTGACAATCCAAAATTATACAGACAGCAAGTCGTGCAAGGGCCATCAGCCAGCCTTTAATGGCTACAGGTGCTCAGGCCCTGGCTTCGATTCCCATCCTCAGATGCTGCCTCCGGAAGCACCAAAGGGACATACATATTTATGAAATACCAGGTTTTATCCACTTTTTTCAACTTTTCCATTTCTGTTGCCAGTTTATTCTCCCTGAGGACAGACTGCTTTAAACCAGTATGTCTTCAAAGACAGAGTGGCTGAAAACCATAATTTTTATTCAGTTCAACTTTTTAGGGCAAAACTTGGTTTTCAGCCAATCAAGGCATTTAATCATTAGTAATTTAGAAGGTCAGAACACCAAGATGATGTTGTGTTCTTTGTCACTAATACAGAAATACTTTAAGTGCAGTTAGCAAACAGATTTATATGTAACTACTCCAGATTTGAATTTAGCTGTTTCAAATTAAATAATAAAAATTGTTTTATGGAGAACTTAAAGTGCAATTATTATTGGAAAAGTAACTGTGTCAGTGATACTTTGTTATTCATCAGATATGTTCTTTCCATGAATTCATCTGCTTGATGAAGTAGCAAAAATCCACTTCCATTATCTTTTTAACTCTTGTTGCTACAGGCTGAGTTCAGGGAATGCTGCAGCCCTTGGAAATTGCCCTGGCCCTTGGATCGTGAATTACGTCCATAACAGAGTTTATATTTTGAGATGTCAGTCTCAGTTGCATGGTAAAATAACCATAATAACTTGCATTGGATTATAGTCATGCAGTGTGATTTAAGAGTTGAGACTGACTTTTCAGAATTATTAGTGATTAAAAACCTGTTCATTTGTTGACTCAGCAAGCTGAATTGGGGCTGTAAGCTTTTATTCTTGTTTTTCTTTCCTGTCTCTACAACTAAGTTGTTCAGATGACACATCCTGAGATTGCTGATGTGCTCAAGCTGGGATGTCCAAGACTTACATCAAGCATCCATAGGTTCCTATAATTTCAAGTAAGGCCAGTAAAATCTATTGGTCCTCAAGAGCTTTCAGAGCCCAGGGCTGCATATTTTGGGAAGAATTTCTCCATGGAAATGGTGTCCAGGCATTGGAAGGGGCTGCCCATGGAGGTGGTGGAGCCCCCATCCCTGGAGGTGTCCAAGGATGTGGCACTCAGTGCTCTGGGCTGGGTGACAAGGTGGGGATCGGGCACCACTTGGACTCAATGCTCTGGGAAGGCTTTTCCAGCCTCAGTGATTCCATGATTCTGGGAGGGGTGACTCCCCACAGGGGCAGCTGAGTTTACCAGACCCTCCAGGTGTTCTGTGCTCCTGAAATACCGTCTGTGAAATGGGTGATAATCCAGCAATGTTTATGTAGTGCTGGGGGATGATAAGAAATCAGCATCAATCTTTCTCCGTTCCATAGGGAGAGTTATGTTTATGATTAGGGAATGAACCTTGGTCCTCTCAGCTGAATATTTCCCTCACTTATCTCATATGGTAGGAACAGCAGTAGCAGAGCACTCATCATTTTATTGAAAAAACCCTGGCTTATAGACAACGTGTTTGCCATGAGAGTTTTCTCTAACCCTTGTTGAAATGTTTTAAAACTTGTAATTTTAAGCTATGCATAAATGTCTGTAGCTGATGTTCTGTGAGCCTGTGAAGGCAATAAGGGTGACCTGATTACGTGTGTTCACAGATCTCTCTCTGCTTCACATTCTTGCAGACCAGAACAACAACATAACTTTCTTCTTTCAGGATAGTTAATGGTCTGGCCCAGAATTACAGCACCAGATGTGTTGCCACAGAAACAATTTAAAGGGAGAAGGAATTGTGAGCAAATTGTCTTTCTCGTGGAAAATGTTTAAGAGCCTCCCATTGGTTTCCATGTGTCTATGTGTGTGCACAGCAGAGAATAAGGGACAGTTTTGCTTCTTATTTCATACATCTGTTAGTGGTTTAAAATGCTGTATACAGGGCTGAAAATTGAAAAATATTCTATTATGGGCATGACTTACGTACCTCAGAGACATTTTTTATTAAATCCTGACTCATTTCTAGAAACTTTTTCCCTGAAAAATGTGCAGTGTGCTATCTGATTTACTTACCTCCACTTGCAACATGCTTTGGAAAATATTTCCAGTAATAGTTGTTTCTGTGAAAGTAAGGAAACATTTGACTTTATAAAGTTATCCCAGATTTTGATGCTGGGAATTAGTATCACATTTTACTTACTACAGTTGACATGCTGATGAAAAGAGGGAATGTTTACAGGAAATATTTTGATTTAATCTTGCCTAGGAAGCCTTAGAGTAGCCAAAGCCCTGGATTTTAGCTGGCATTTCTTTTTCTCAAAATAGTGGATACTCTATTAAACATATTCCTTTCTCAACTATCGTGAAAATATTTGTCTGAACAAAATGCAACGTGAATTACCTTAATATGTCTTTTTGACTCTTTTGACCACATCTTTATCCTACAGTTTTGCATTTTGTTTGGGGACAATAATGAGAAAAACACCCAGGAAGGCCCCAGCCCTGGGAAAATTTAAAAAAGACCAACATTCACACATAAGAGATTTGTTTCCACGGTTTCTTGCCATTCCTGCATTTGGGAGGTCTTTCTCCCTGCAGATTTTGAAATGCTGCTGGTTGTGGAGTTGAAGGAGACATAGTTGATTTATCTTTTCAAAAGCCAGGGTGAAGTTTGTGCCTCTCTGGAGTGATGGAAAGATTTTACCATAAGCATCTGTATCTACAAGATGCCCTGTGATTTGGGAGGGCAATGGACACACAATGTTATGCTGAGAAAGCTTCTCTTCCTATTTGTTTGTTCAGTATTTCCCACTGTGGGATTTATGGTTATTAAATCTTTTCCCATATAGCCATCCTTCTAAATGCCCATCATTTTGGAAATACACAATTTATTCCCTTTGTTACTCATTTTTATACAAATCTGGGATCTTCACTTTTCCATTGATGAAAGTTGTTTCTAATAGAAATATCAGAGTATATCCAGGTATCCTGGAGTTAGGAGCAGTTACTTATGGAAATAGTTCTACTTTATTTCAAGTGTCCTACAGAGTAGAGTGGTGGTTTGCAGACTCTCAGCTCTGGAGCTCGGCTGGGTGCCATGTCCCACATTTGAGTTCTGGCAGGTTCACAGGCATGTACATCACCAAACAAGATCTGCCAGGCCGATAAGGAGTTCATTTCTCTCTTACATTCCTTATTCAGGCAGAACTCCAACCCTGGGTGTGGAAGGAATGCAGAGCTGGGCCTACAGCTTGTGTCTGCACAGGTTAGAAATGAACTTCCAGTGTGAAATGGGGATCGGAATCTGCATCCATGTTTTGCTCCAAGACAGCAGATATTTGCATCCAGGTTTCTGCTTTGGGTGCTCTTTGGGGCGTCCTTATGTTTACAAGCTGATCCAAATGTCCCCTTAATTAGTTCACATCTCTTCTGTTTGATCCCATGAGAAGGTAGGCTGGCCTTTCCTTGGGCAGTAGAGCTTTCCCAGACAGACATTGTAAACTGGAAATATAGGTACTTGTAATTTTCTTAAAAACCTCCTTTGGGCTGAAATGTCTTGGGCTTGGTTTCAATCCAATATTGAATAAGACTGGAAAGTCTGAATAACGTCAGTTTAGCTGTATTGGAGTTATTCAAATGCATTTTGAAACTATGTACTTTCTACTTACGTTTTTCCATAATTCTCTGCGCTTATATAACCTGTGTTTTATTATTTAAATTTCCAAAGACTTGAAGAGGGAAATATAATTTTCCAATACTGGGCCTGAACAGATAAACAGAGAGGCAATTCAAAGGCCTCAGTGTGTTTTAAAATCTGAATGTTTACTGCTTTAGTGTTGGCATGAATATGTTTGTATTTCTACTAGTGCAGAAAAACCCCCGTGTCAATAACCTTCAGTTCACCCAGGCACTGAATTTCTGCAATTCTTCCATTACATAATTGAGATTTTATGAAAAGGGTTTACATTTCTCCAGAATATGAGCAAGGATTTTGTTTGATGAGATCTGTAAAGTTAAAATAGTAGGCCAGGGGTTTTCCAAGAGAACTGACACCCAGAGATATTCCAAAAGCACGTGCTTTTGAGCTGTTTGAGCAATCATTACACTGCAGCGTATGGATGTGGCTGAGACCTGATCTCTGCCCAAAGTTCCAAGGCTTTTCTGAAGTTTTGAAGGAAGCTGATTTGCAGGAAGTTGGTTACCTGGTTTTTACAGTGGAAGGCAAGAAAGAGCAGGTCAAATGGCTGGCTGATGTCTGAAAATGCCTGGTTTGGTTCCATGTGTAACACCAGAGCCTTGGGTACATTTGTTGCATCGATACATGTAACCACACCTTTGTGTGTGCCTTTACAGTGCTTTCAGTGCAGCAGCATATGCCCAGACTCTATGGAAATCTGTCACTAGGCCTTTGTTACTCATTGTCTGAACTGGAACCCACACAGTGATCCCAAAGGTAGTGCCACCTTTGAAGAGTCCTGGCATGTAGAAAGCTGACAGGAACTACTCCTTCAATTAACCACAACTGCCACAAGACAATAGAGCTGGCCTTTGTGTAACTCTGCTGAACTCACTGGAGCTTGTTCCCAATTCCACTGAGGCCCAGTTGTGCCTCTCCCT
This sequence comes from Chiroxiphia lanceolata, assembly GCF_009829145.1. Taxonomy (NCBI): domain Eukaryota; kingdom Metazoa; phylum Chordata; class Aves; order Passeriformes; family Pipridae; genus Chiroxiphia; species Chiroxiphia lanceolata. The sequence continues at coordinate 5,129,265 of NC_045653.1, read as the reverse complement.
TTTTCTGAAGGGTTCACATGCCAATGTGTTGTGCAACCAGTGTAATTTGTTAACAAATAGAGAATTTAAATAACCTTAGAAAATCACAGGCATCCCTGCCGCCTGCAAACAAACAGCAGAAGTGCAAAACATTTAGGTAGCAGTGCAAAGTGTCTCAAAATTACCTGAGCTTGGGTTATTGAAGAACAAACCCACAAGTGTAAGGGGTTCATGCTCTGCAGGAGAAGGCTTAGGATGAGAACATATACTGCGTGTTCTGGTGAGACCTCCAGTCCAGACATAATTTCTGTGTCTGTTTTCTTCAGAGCTGTAGGAAACATGAAGAATCTTTCCTCATTTGTGTATGAGTTTGACTGCTTTTAGATTCATTTAAAGCAATAAGTGAGTATACTTTGACCTGTAATTGTCAAATTATCTTTACACTACAGTAAAACTGTGTCTCACTGTAAATATCTCTCGAGTGAGCCAAGTCATATGGAGCAAAACACCATTTTTCTATTAGAACACTGAATGCAGTGAGTGCCATTGCTGCTGTAACTGTGTCAGAATCTGGATTTAATTCTGGACCTGAATTAGTGTATTGTTGGAATCACTTGTCAACATGTTTTTGTATCTGAATGGCCATTTCTGAATTTTGAAGATCACCCAAGAGTGACTTTCTGCCAGAAGTTCTCTGGCCTGTGTATTCTGAATGGCAGTTCTGTGGAGGATCACAAATGTGAGTTCATGAGATCAATGGTCCATGTGCTGATGGTTGGAGGGTCAGATTGCAAGTGTAGGAAAGCTGCCAGGGGACAGAGAACATCCCAGGGACATCCTGTTCTATCTCCTGCCTCTCCAGCCAGCCATGGTTCCTGGTTAATGGGCAGGCTGGTCACTGCCCACAGCAGCTTTCAGCATCTCAGACACTGCTGCCATCGGTTCAGGCCCATCTGGCAGGATGCTGAGGATTATCTCTTTTACAAATCAGGCCTCTCTGATGCCAAAAAGGCAGATCAGTAACATGTAATGCCTTTGATATCACTGGAGTCATCACAATACTGAGATTTAACTGGTTTGCCTGTGGGTTGTCCTGAATTTAATGTTCTTCACTGGTGTTCTCATCCACTACCAGGACTCCTTAAATTATCAGTCAAGGAGGAGTTGGACTTGATGATCCCTGAGGGTCCCTTCCAACTCAGGATATTCTCTGACTCTATGATTAAGCAGTGTGAGTGTGGACAAGCCATTTGACCATCCATTTCTGTGTTCCATCTCTGCAGCTCCAAGAACAATGCAAAGCTGTCACTTCCCTCCACACCACATTCTGAAGGTGGCTGTTGTTTGTCCTCATTCTGTTGGGGCAGTAGGAGCTGATGCACTAAGGATCAGTATGTTCAGTGAACTGGTTGATACTGTGAGTCTTGGGTGAGAGTCTTCACACTCTTGAGTCAGCGTGTGCATTAGGATCACAATTCACTCCTGCCATGTTGGAAGGAAACTAGGAGAACTTTCTTATGGGTTTTGTCCAGAGGCACAACCTTACTCTGCAGGAGTGGCCTCTGATAATTGGCTCATGGGTAAGTAATAGGATTCAGGTAATATAGACTAAGTCAATCTGCATCACAAAAATAAGTCCTGTTCTATGAGGCAGGGAGGACTTACACACAGATTTTTTTTAAGAACTGGGAACTGTAGTTCTACACTTGCCACGCAGCCACACTAACCTTTGTTCTGCACTGCTTAAATGTAGTACTGCTGTAGGTTTGTCTCAGTTGAGGGTTTTTAATGATGTGGACAGATGGCATGAAAAGCTTCTGCAGCTACATTGGCATGGCAGTGTTGCAGGCTCATACAATGTACCCTTTCCCCTGATGCTTCACAGCAGCACATCTGCACCAGCCAAGTCCTTGTAGTGTCTGAGCCACCAGTAACAGGCCCCTCTCTCCAGCTGTATCCATGACAGATTCCTGCCCTCAGCTGATTTGGGTAAGGACTGTGAAAAATGGATTCTTTTACTATTGAGCCTGCATTAGCAAAAGGTGCATGTGTAGAAATACATAGAGTCACCTATAGTTATAGTGCACAGCAAACTTCTGCATGTGTTAGTCCTCCTTGGTTTAGGTCTGAGGGACGGTTCTAACTGTGCTGATAGAAAGCACAGTCTTGCCAGGTTGCTACATTCATTCTAGGGGAAGTTTTGTAGTCAACACCAGCAATATTTGAATAGCAGTGAGGTGCTGGTAGTACAGATAGACAGTGTTCACAGTGAAGGATTTTTCATGATCTGTAGGCTGTTAATACCTTTCAGACTGTAGTAGTTGTTTTAAACCAACAAAGCTTTCTTGTGTAATTGTGTAGATCTGTGTTTCAAAGTTTCTGGCATGGCTGTGAGCACTAAGAGGAATGTGAAATAATGAAACCCATACAGATACAGCTATGCTGGCTAAACACCCCTATAAGAATACTCCTATTGCCAGGATTGCCTGTGTCTTTAGGGGAGGGAGGTAGAAACAAACTGGCAGGAGACCTCAGTTCTTTCTTCTGTTGGAGTTTTTTTTTGGTACTTACACATAGATGCTGAGTAAACCAGTCCAAGGTCTAAGAAAAAATCCTTGTGATGCTGAAAAGTAGGAAACACTAAGCAGATGTGTTAGTTGCAGTAAAAGCTTTGAGTCCTCAGGGAACAAACAGTTGGGTTCACAGTCTTTGAAGGAGTCTGAGACAGAGCTGATTGATTTTTTTTTTGTGCACAGAGCTGAAATGCATTTTCATGAGTGACTCTTGCCGTGTTTGTCGATGATATTCACAGCATTTCAAGGGACCTTAAAACTACATTAACTTTTGGCCTAAATGTTGAAGTGGTTTGATCTTGACTGATCCTGCTGAGCAGCTCCTACTTAGCACTTCCAGTTGTCTGCATTTTTTTTCCAGCGAGTAGCTCTGGTGTGCTTGGGCTGGGTGTTGCAGGGGGGCCTGGCATTTCTAGGAGTCTGTTATCTCTGGCAGAAGTCTTGTTACTGTCAGTTATTGATAAGTGGGAAGGTAAACATGTGGCTGATTAGACAGTGCCCCTTCAATGGCTGAGCACCAGTCTGATTTCACTGCACACAGTGATCCTCCAGAGAAAAATTCTTCTACCACTAATTAATATATTAAATTATTTTTACTGTATGATTTTGATTATAACTTACCTACTTCTTGCTCCTTTCTAATGTAGAGGGTTTTTTTTTCTTGTTTATAAACTTCAGTATATTAGAGATATCATTTCCTGGTCTTGCTAGAAATTCTGCTGAAATAAGTATGGCAACTATTTAACCTTTAAAGAATATGAAGAGGGAGTTTTCACATGACCAAAGAGATTCCTTCTATTTGCTGACTGTGAAATATTTGAATTAAATAGCAATAACAAAAACACAGGGCTGAAGAAAGGCAGTTTACAAAGGCCAAGGCAGATCTGCAGTCAGTTATTCTGATGGAAGGCACCACCACTCTCCTTTGGAGATGTGTTGTCAGACACATCTACCCAACTTGCCAGAAAATAACTGCTTTAGAAAAACCACTTGAAACAGTTGTGTCTGCTAAAATGCCTTCTTTAGGCTGGAATAGATTTAAGGGGCACTCCATGAAGTTATGAGCATTGTAGATTATGTAGTGTTTCCTGGGCAAATGATGTCCAGAAGTCAGTACACAACTTTGGCTCTTCTGATTTTATAATTTTCAGAGACTATTGCTGTAATTCTTTTTAGGCTTGAAACAAAGCTGTCTCCTAGGCAGGACCAGACTGACAAAACTTGACTATCTGGTTTAAAAGTAAATGTGGTCCAGTTTAGGCTGCATTTTGCTTAACTGCTTACTTCACCATTTGTATCCCAGTACACATTAGTGTTTCAGCTGTTTCCAAAGCCATCTCCTTTTGCATGTTTAATATCTAAGAACCAATTAGTTCCATTTTGTTTTCTTTGGATAGTTTGCAATTAAACATTCTTTCAAGTTGGCTTTATTTAGCTAATTCTGTCACAAAAATAAGCTCTGAGGGAATGAAGAGAAGTTCAAGCTAGCCAATGTTTATTTTTATTATTAATAATTTATATTATGGTGGTCCTCAGGGGAACTAGGGCCCCACTAAACCCAGTTTCCTCTGCATGTAATGACTGTGTCTCACAAGCCTCTTTTTTGCTGCTGTGGCTCAGTGCAAGGAACCCCCTCTAAGCCACAAGGAACCTAATGATGAAGAACACAGAAAGACAAATCAAGAATCATTTTTTTTTTAAAGAAGCTTAAGATAGGAACCAGAGGGAGACTTTGATGCATCTTTTCTCTAGAAAGCCACACTAATGCATTTTTCCAGTTGGAGTGCCAAATGATGACCTCAAAGGTCTTGTTCATCATGTCATGGCAATGCTCCCAGTGACTTTGCTGGGAGCAAGATTGGGCAGAGAAACGATGGTCCTAAAAACCTTTCTGAACTAACAGCAGGAGACACTTTGTATTTTAAAAACACACTGGAGGGCAAAGTTAGTTTAAAAATGTTCATGTTCAGTCAGATTTCTGTTAAAAGTTATGGTTTTCACAGCATCTGATCCTCAATAATTAGTCTACTTTATGTTTTGCAGAAGTCTTGAAAGAAGCAGAGTCCTTTCACACCTGCCAGATGCAAAGGTGACACAGAGCCAAACCCTGGGCTTCTGTACATAGACTGGTTTGAACAGAGTTGCACAGTTCACGTCCCCTGAGGCTCTGCCTGCTCTCTGTGGGACTCTTGTGTGAGTTAAAGGGTAGAACTGACACTGGGATGAACAGGCCTTTGGGGTGGAAGTGCCTTCAAGCCAGTGCAGAAGTGCAAACTTTCCTCATCAATGGAATCTCCATCCTCCTCCCCTTCCTTTAAGTGGAAGCATGGAGTCTTTGCAGTACTCTTTCCATAATTCCAAAGTCAAAACCTAGACAGAAGTTTTCCTGACCAGATTCCTGTCCTCATTAGTTCAGTTGAAAGGGGGTCAGACATCTGGTTCCAAGTACAGCTCCGTGCTGAGTATGTAGGGCTTTTTCTTTCCAGAGAAAAAATCCCTAAATCTGGCCATTTAAGACACAAATTTTATAGGAGCTGAAGTTGGGCTGTGCAAAGTTCACCTCATTAAAAACAAGCCCAAACCAAATAAAAGCAGAGAATAACAGCATAAAAAATGTGGGCCCTGAATGTCAGAGCATGTGTGTTAGGAACTGGTAAGAAGTGAAGGGGAAAGTACAGATATATCCACATATATTCAAAGTCCTTGTTTTTTTCCACAAGTAAGTTTACATGCTTGTGGAGTGTCTAGAGAAAGGGAACATCAGTGCAGAACACAGTGTTAGGATTGCTATGACAGCTACCCTAATTTGTTAGAAAATATAATGACTTCAAGCCTGTGTTAGAAGATACTGAATAAATTCAGCCTAGATAAAATGTTCCAACACACCAAGTCATTTTTTGACTCTGCAGTTGTTAGCTGGCCAATGAGAGACATTCTAAATTGTCTTGAGTTTGATATCTCCTTCTAAAAAATACACCTTTTTTCATTATCTTAAGATAAGTACCAAGATTCACTAGCCAGGTCTGGAAATACTGACTTTGAAAGGAACTAACTGTATGTCTACTCAGCACTTAAGAAATTATTTGGCTTTAAAGCATAATCCTTTTGTCTCATCTATTTCCCTCTTTTATGACATTTGGTATATTCTTCCTCTTTTTCCAGTGTTCTTTGGGATACTGATCCTAACTTAACAACTTTATTATTTCTGTGGCACAAGATTGTCTTGGTAACATTTATGGAAATAAACTAAGGTTGCCATAGGGAGTGGACTTAATGGTTTAATTCCTAATAAAGGGACAATTTTCCTGATCAGACAGGTAAATGACAGAGTTTGTCCCACTTCACAAGCACTGGGATATTGTGATTCAGTTTTTGAAGATAGCAAGTTACATCCCACATACTGCTGAAGATCAGATTTCACTATTACTGGAGGTTTGTTGTCTGATTTGGTTAATATATTCTTCTCAGTGTAGTAATCAAAACATTTATCTCTCCATCGTGGTGCTTTCTGTTGAGGCTTAGCCTTGGGACTCTCCACAGCCCTAAGGCTGAGATAAAGGACCTTCCTTATTTCATAATTAACCTGGCAATGGGCTCCTGCATTAGAAGGATGGATGGATGGAGACATGATCACACCTAATAAGTCTGTTTGTAACACTCATTCAGGCACAGATTGGGGAAAACAAGGAGAATGAGGTGTGTATTAGAGAAGAGTGATCCTTGGGGCTCATAATTAAGAAGAAGGAACCTCCCAAGGCCAGCACTGGTGGGACTCAGTGCATAGACAAGTTTTCTTTTGTCAGAAATGGAAGAGCCTGTTCATCACTTGTAAACTGCTCTCTCTCAGCACCATCTGCTTCTTCCCATCAGGAATTTGGATTTCAGGATTCATCACAGTGCAGCCAACTGCAGACTCAGATTCTGCCAACGCTGGGAAAGCTGCAAGTCAGGCCAGCCTGTGGAGCCTGCCACATTCCTGAGTCCCGGATTCAGGCTTGCAAGTTTGTCATCAAGTTGGAAATTGAAACCAGAGGAGTTAGCAGCAGGGCCTGTGCTCCTAAATCAGCTGGTAATGGGTGGATTGTCCTATGCCTTCCCCAGGAGGAAAGCCAAACTCCCTGCAGGAGCCTCCCAGCACCTGGAAGAGCTGTGACACAGGCATGGAAATGCAGCGTGGCCCTGGGGATATGCCTCGGGCTGGCAAAGGGGGGAAAACAGGATTTGCTTAGATACAATCACTGCTTCTTTTCTTATCACAGCACTGCCAAATGCCACGGTGGGATTTACAGCCAACTGTGGTTCCAAGTGACAGATTTCCATGAGGGAAAGGGCCAAGTCCGTGGGGAGGCTCCGTGCTGAGGTCCCCTCTGTGCTTTGGGTGCTGCTGCTGGTGGGAGGCACAAAGTGAACCCCGACATCAGGCCTTGAAAAATAGATTCCAGGTCATTAACTGAGTCAGGCCAGTTTCTACTGCTGGATTCTACTGGGAATCTGGAATAGATGGCTGATGAATTTCCTCTGGATGTGCACACTGTCACTGAGAATAGAACTTGGAGCTGTGTGCTAAGGTGGAAAGGGATCAGAAATACTGTAACATTTTGAATCACAGACTTGAATAGCAGCTCATCCTGGGCTTGGAAGTTGAGTCCTGTGTTCAGAGCACCACCCTAGAAATGGGTCCATCAGAGACACAACCTCCAGCACAGGAGAACCTGTCTGAGAGCAGCTGATGATATTTAAATGTATTGCTGCCTAGGAAACCTGGGCTCCAGGACTTCATTTCCAGAAGCTGGCCTAGACCCATGGAAGGGCCTAATGACTAAAGCAATAACTTGGATCAAAGCCGTTTATCTGATTTTCTTTTAATGGCTTGAGTTTGGCCAGGAGAAAAGTATGGCAGATATGCAGTATTTAAATATATATTCAAGAGTTGAATCTGCCTGGATAAAATCTACAGAAGTGCTAAAGTGAGTTACACACTGAAGACTCATCTTTCTAAAGAATGTGTGCTCTGAATGTAATTCTTATTAAGAATCAATTAACCAGCTCCTAAGAGCCTAAAGTACCTTCGAGAATGGGATTATATTCCTGAATCATTTGAGATTTTCAAAATACAACCTGACAGATGTAAGTTTGGTGCAAAATAAAGGGCCCATCTAATAATCTGAGTTAAACAGTTTTGGGTCAAGAAGTTCTGTGGAAGAAGGGCAATAAAATTTACTTCTTAGTATCTCAGAGATGAATGATAAAAGTACCGAGGGAGAAATTTCCAAAAGCTCATCACGGGCAGCTGTTTGTCTCCCTTACCTCCATTTTCACAAATCTGTTTTACCAGAGAAAAGCTAAATATCAAACATCCATTTTCCATATCTGTATCTGCAGTGGCTCTTCCCCTGCCTGTGTGGTGGACTAGTTACAGCTTATATGTGTTGGTGTGAGACAGCAGTTGTACAGAAATGATCCCTGCAGTCAGAATTCCTGTGTTCAAGTGAAGCACATAAAACCTTTCAGGTTGTGCTCTGAATCTTTGTGCTGTGACTTCTTTCCACAGACAGGATTTGTTTGAAGAAAGGATCCCTATTTGCATGTAATGTTGTGTTAAAATGGCTATTTTGAGATGTATTTTGAGAGCAAGGGCACTGTCTCCCTAATTCAAATGATTTTTCTTCTCTAGAAAAATAACCAGTTCCGCCAATAAGTGTATAAATAGAATGTTTGTCCAACAGTTGTACAAAAATGCTTAACATTTAAGGGGTTTTAATGATAAATTTGGAATGTTTATCCAGCACAGTAGACATTGCTACTGAGGTCAGCGGGTTTTTGGAGGAATGCTCGAGAGCAAAGATTAAATACAGTGTGTATGTTCCCAGTGGATTCAACACTGCTGTGCCCAGAGGTCACTCCTTGTTCAGTCAGCTCACTACACCTACCTTTGGAGTGATGGGGGCTGAGTCAGGATGTTATCACACCTCAGCAGTTTCATTCATTTAATGCTCTGGATTCTTTAGATGTCCAGCTGCTGCAGAGGAAGTGCCAAGGTCTAGGCACTTCCAGCTTGTTCAACAGCACGTTCAAAGCACAAAAAGCTTCAGTGGTTCAAGCCCAGAGCAGCCCTGAGACTTTGCTCCAGATGTTTGGCAGTACTGAAGACACTGTGGCAATCTGATTTTTCTTTATCAGTGGCAGGAAAGACAAATGCCATTGTCTGCTGCCTGTGTTTGGGTACCACCCATCAGCAGCATTTGGAAAGGGTAGTTAATTCCATCGTTCTCAAATAAACAACAAGAAGAAAAATAATTTTGATTACATCAATGTAGTGGGAGACAAATGTAGCTGGGTTTGCAAAATCAGTCTTAAATTTGACTTACGGTAGAAATTTTCTGGTGTAATTATTGTTAGTGTTGCCTTTCCACCCATTAAATCTTTGCAACACATATATTTCTATCAGCTAAAACCCCCGATGCCAGTGCAATTGTAGCAGCAAAACAGTTATTCTGGTAGAATTTATCAGAACTTCAGGGAAGTGGAGTGAAAAACTCCAGCACCTTTGACTGAAGTTTTTTTTGAAACAACAGATAATTATTTGGAAACACAGCTCATTTCTAAGGCCCAGAGAATGTCTCTAAAGGCCCTAAATTTTCATCTGCTTAATCACTGCTGATTTTGGTCACGTACAGAGAAAACTGAGTTTCAGTGGAGATGGTATAGACCCAGTACACATTATTGGTGAGTTTGTTTGGCTGTCCTAAAGTGAATTTTATAAAACCATGCTATGAAAGATGTAGATTCTGTGTGGCAACTCTGCAATCAACCCATGTCCTCTGCTGTGCAGAAACCCACTAAGGGGAGTTATTAACAACTGGTAGCTTCTCTGTGGTTGTGTTTATTTTCTATAGTGACTAATAGTTTACTGGAGCAGTGAGCAGCAGGTACTGCCCCACTGGGGAGATCTGGCTGTCCAGGCTGTCAGCTCCATGTGTGCCCACAATGAGCTGAGGGAAGCAGAAATCTGGGATGGTTTCTGCAAACACACAACCAGGAGAAAGAGTGTGTCTCCAACCCAAGTGCTCATTCACAGTTGGAGCACTGCAAACTTGAAGGAAACACAAATTCTTTAGTGTAGCAGCAGTTCACCAAGTTCAAGTGAACCTCTCGGACATACTGACACAAAAACATGGCTACTCATTTACAGCACAAAACACAAGAAGAAATATTTTGCAAGAAGTCAGTGAGTCATATTTTCCTCATAAAATTGTTGAAACCATTGTGCCCAGAAACAATTAAAGTTGTGACTAGGGCTGGAAAAGTTTAGCCATAAACACAAACAGACCCCAGTTTTTTGTTTGTAAAGGATGAAGGTCATTTGGCTTGAGGAATATCCTAAAACTAACAGAGACAGAGCAGAACACGCAGCTTGTGTGTCCTCACTGCTCCACAGGAGCCCCAGTGTTTGGCCCTACATGCCTGAATACTTGGTGACACCAAAAGTTAAATGCCAGTAGTCTGTTATGGCAAATCATCGAAACAGGGGCAAACAAACCTACTCCTTTAATTTGAAAAAAAACCCCTTTTTTGATTTATATTAAAAATGCCCCTCTGAGACCTGAAGGCTCAGTCATACAAAACTGATACTAAAACATTTGAGTGGATGAGCCCCTGGCAGTTGAGATGTGTGGTTGAGACTCACCAGCTTTATAGGAATTTTTCAAGACTCCATGATTTTTCCAGTAGTTTGGTGTTTCATTGCCCCTGGCAATAGACCCCTTCATTTTAGCCTGATATATTTGTGCTCTGCATATGCCAGCCCCTGCCCAGCTACTGTCCTTGCATTCTATGCTTTTGGGAGGAGTAAAAGGGAGGAAGTTCCTCTGCCCCCTAGGGCATAACCCCTGTGTTTATGAGATTTGGAGACACTGGCCTGCACAGCAGAGCTTACAGGTTAGGAGGCAGATTTGAACTGAGCTTTGTTGGGGGTCCTTATCTGATTTATTTCTGCCCTAAAGGCGGGTAGAATTCGAGATGTGTCCAGATGCTTTTTCTCAGGGGCACTTGTAACATAGCTCAGCACTTCATTCAGTCACTCCAGCTAGAAAAACCCTCTGTTTAAACAACTGCATTTATAAGTCTTTCTTATAAATAAATTGTCTTGACATCCAACTTATGGTTTTCTGCTCAGAAGCGTGAAGGGAGCTGTCAGATTTCTAGGTCACTACAAAAAATATATGTATAGGTGTGTACCAAGAGGTATTTGACTTTGTGGACATTATTTCAGAGTAAGAAAGATAACCCCTCTAATGGTGCTTTCCTAACATGATTAAAATTCCCTTCGCTCTTGGGGAACTGGGAAAATGTGCCTGTGAGTTGCTTTGGGGAGTAGCTGTGTTAGAGCAGAAGGTGACACGGTCAGTGGCCTCGGGGACTGAGCTCTGTGCAGTCACGAAAACAAATGACCCTGAGGAGCTGAAATGCTTTTGGCCGTGTCCAAGTGAGGCCCAAGTCATCTCTCACTCCTCCTGATTTGCCACAGTACATCTTTTCAAGTCCAGAATTACGTTTGATTTATAAACACACATGTGGCAGCAGAATCAAGTCTGGGCAATTTGAACAATTTATTTCTTTCCCCAACTGAGTTTTGGGGGTGTGTACATTTCCAACATAATCCTTCACATCTAAACTTCAGTGCCACAGAATTTTCTTCAGGAGTCTTCTCATCATTTTCTGCTTTCTTTTCCCTGCCAAGGGCCTGCCTGGTTTTGTTTGTTCCATATCTAGGTGCTCCAAAGGCTGTCAGTCCATGCAGGCATTAGGGGTCCTATAAAATTTGACAAGCTGCTCCTGCATTTTCTTCCTCCCTTTTAGCCATGAACTAAGTTTCCCAGGTTAAGAGCTAACAAATAGATCCTGGGAATCTGGCTTAGCCTTGCTGAGGGATGTGGTCAATAACCATGAGGCTATTCCTTTTATTTCTTCCTTTAACAGCTTGTTATGCAATTACATTTTTCAGTAAGTTGCATGCTTTTTCAGGCTAATGATCCTTTTGATGGGGTGACAGTTCACAGACTTACAAACATCTGAAAACTAGAGGAAAGAATGGAAAATATTTTGAAACTTCAGCTGTGATATGATGCAAGTACAAAGTCTGATTAAGGGTGTTAAGGAGGATCTTTTCAAAGGAGGAGTATGTAAGTGCTTGATTAAAAGGTTTGATTAAAAGGTGATTAAGACCCACCTACATTTTCCATGTAACAGATTTCCATGGATACTACTGAGGCTGTGGAGTCACATGGACTCTGATCCTCTGAGATGTAAAATACCTTGCCATGCTCAGCACCTCTGACAAACCAGTGAGCTTGCAAAGCAGGCAGCTGTTTGGCTCAAGTTTATCATTTTCACATCTTGTTCTAAAATGTTTTGCCTGTTTTTCCCAGATGTTTTCAGGAGCTTGGCACAGCCCATAGAACAGACAGAGAGTCTTAGACCTCAGCCCAGGGAATTGACTGAGTGGCTTCTCCTGGACCAGTCAGTCTCACTGCAGGATCTCTGCTTCTGGAAATCCAGGACAACTGTTCCTGCTTTGGGAGATGATGATATCTAACCTTGGTCACTGGCAGTAATTCCTGCACTTGTAGAATAGCAAATTAGCAAAACACCCTCCAACCCTGTTCCTCTCGGGAAGTACATCAAACCACTCAGTTCTCATGGGCACTCTGGAGGAGCAGTGAGGAGGTTGCTTTCCAGATTAGTGGCAGAGCCAGGGAAAAAGCCTTATCTTGCCATTTCTGGCCTTCTGTGTGACTAATGGTAGCCATGCTAGAGGGAGCATCCACTGGTGGATTCAGAGCTCGCTGTTCTTCAGGGCACACTGTAACATGGGACAAACATCTGCATGGCCATGGAGAGCACTTTGTTGGAGTTTGTACTTCTCCCTACAAATACATACTCCAGCTTTTTGTTTGACTCAGTTTTATTCAGTTGTGGTGTTTACATTACACCAGCTTGAGGGGGGAAGGAAGGGAATTTTTCTGTATATGAACTGTCCGGGTGATTTTCTACAGCTGCTTTGAAGGATATGTCTGTTACTTATATTGTGACTTGGATCCTATAGACACATGGCAGAAAACACAGTTCTCCAGAAAGCCAAAGAGTTTGACTGATGGAAAACAAGAGAGCAATCCAAGAGAAACCCTGCCAGAGGAGGAGCATGAACCTGAAATATACTGTTGAAACCAGACTTCTGCCTTGGGTTTAAGCACCACACTCAGCCAGTCCTACCACTGACTGCAGTGTGGCTCTGCACACATGCAAGGAACTGCTTTTTGGACCTCACTAAGTCTGGAGCTTAAGTATTGTTCTGGCATCCATACTGATTTGGAAATACACTGGTTGGCCTGGACTCCTGAAGCAGTGGGACAATTACAGGGTTTTTAAAAAAATCACAAATGTAGAGAGCCTGTGAATTGAGGCTATTCTGGCTTTTGCATAGTGAGTTTGTAAAATCAATCAGAAATCGAAGAGGGCATGAGAGATTTCATTTTAGACTGTTCAATCCCTCATTAATTGTATAGTGGATGGCAACAGAGGAAACAGGATTTGCAGATGAGTCCTTTTTTTCAGGTTATTCTTCTGTCTGTTGTTTTGACTTTCCGCTTCCATGCAGCTCAACACTTGCAGCAGCACAAGCCTGAACTGCCAAGAAGGTTTTGACTCATCTGGTTTTGTATTTTATTTCAGAAGCCAACAGACTCCCTGACTGGGAACCATGTCGGTCAAACTCACCTTTGTGTCCCCTGGTGATGGGGGTGGGATCAGCAGGAGCTGCTCCTTCACTGGGTTCAGCACTGTGCAAAGCAGAAAACTGGCGTAAGTAACATCCACAGCAAAGCACCTGATCCTTTGGGCAGCAGGCTGGGAATGGAGTTCTTAACCTAAGGCAGCTATGAGGAGATGTCATTCCTTAATTTCCATCTTAAAACTACTGAGTGTTGTCATGGTTCACTGATGAACAGCTGTACTTCACCCCAGACTGTCTTGCTGCTCTGCACACTGCACTGCAGGGATTGTTGGGTTACAGAGGTGATGGATCAAACTGTTAATAGTGTCCATTTCTTCTGGAAAAATGAAGGGCTGCAACCCTTCCTGCTAGCAGCCAAATAGTGACTGATGTAGTCTGACTAAAGCCTTCTCAGTAGTTATGGTAATCAAAAGTCTCCTAGACCTTTAAAAAGATGGGGATGCTAATGGTGAGTCCTGGCAATGTCTGTCACTGGAGCTGGCTCAGATCCTGCTGAGTTACTGAAGCAGAGCAGCATTTCATGAGAGGAAGGGCTGTGTTCTGGCAGTGCCACAGGGGAGAGGAAGGGAGGAATCAAACAGGCCAGGAGGCCACTGCAAACCCACTGCTCTCAGTAACAGTCCATAATCCAGCCAAGGCTGAGCCCAGCCTTCAGCTGGGCTCTGTAATTGCTAAACCATCCTGCACTGATCTTCCCATTTTGCTTTTCACAAGCTGTTGGGCAGCACTGCTCTGTGTAGGTAACTACAGCTTTTCCACTAGAAGTGCTTTTTCTGAATTTAGCAATCCTGTAAAGCCTGTTGAGCGCTTTTAGCAGATATGATACATAAATGTAAAATTAATATGACTGCCAGTGCATGCTAAAATAATACCAAAGGGAATCATTTAGCAGTATCATACAGAAGTGTTGGGAAATATACCCCTAGGAATATTGTGCTCAGAAAAATCCTGTTATGTATCAGGAAAATACCTGACTCATGTAATGAAATATCTTACCAAAGAACCAAATGACTGAATCAAACTTTTAGTTAAACACAGCATGGTAAAGTAGGAGCAAAAAATGAAATCCCAGCGTGATTGTGATGCCATCAAGAATTCTTCAATTTGAATTAACTGATTTGTTGTGGAAACTGAAAATTAATATTACCCCAAGCAAAGATCAGACATCTAAAATCACACCAATCACTAATATCTGGAGAAAAACTCTCTCAAATGATATAAACAGACTTGAGCTTAGGTGCAGAGTGGGAGTTCTAGCAGGGAAAGGTTCTACCAGGAGCAGTGCTGAACAGCTGTGTCTGCAGCAGGGGTATGAGTGCTCCAGACAGAGGAGTTCATCTGTCCCTTCAGGTTATCCTGTTACTTCTTGCTGCAAAGGTTTTCTAACCAAATGCCTTTCTTTATGCATTTTTAAGATGTTGCTTTTCATTATGTAAGTGTTTAGACAGACAGTTTTGCTCAGGAATCACTGCAATAAGGAAGATTTGTGTACTAGACACTCAGTCACAGCCCAGTGAACATGAGAGCTTTCCCCAGCATTTTTTAATCACCCTTTCCTAACTTATCTCTCCCTCAGGCACTGTTGCAAAACACAGAAGGAGCTTGCAGGGGCCCTGTGCAAAGTCTGTCCAATGGATGACACACAAATCAGGTCCACATGGACATTCTTAAGCAGATGCTAAATATACTTTTGCTTTCCTTTAGCAACTTCCTTTTGAGCCTCTCAGTCAGACACACGACTTCGTATTTCTCCACAATGGGTTCCACAGGAAGTAAATATTATTACTGTTATCCATAAAGTGGGAAATCTGATACTGAAATTATGAAGTTCACAAGGGAAAGCAGCATCCAACACAGCATCCAGCTTTTAGCTACTGGGCCCTGCAGGCCCACATCAGCCACTGAACTTCTGTATGAATTGTGTGAAAATGAGATTCTTACCTGAGTGCTCCTATGGGCTACAGCAGTCAGTGGGAGATGCTGAGGAAAAGGGGGAGTTTGAAATCCCAGCCTCTCTGGATGCAGTACTTAGATGCTGTACTTCCAACTGAAGGGAAATGATTTCCTGAATTTAGGATCCGCAGTCCAAGAATCTGAAGGTAAATTTCAAAGTCCTTTACTTTCCAAAATGAAACAAAACCCAGGAGTAATTTGGTCTGTTTAATTTCAAAATACAGAAGTTATCTGTTCTATATGGTATCTTGCTAATGAGAGTACTCTAACTCATGGAATGCTATTTCTTATTAGCATGAAAAGATTTTAAGTGATGAGCCTTCTAGGAGACTCTTTCAACTGCTGTTCTTGGCTAGACTGTCCCTTCCAGTGTTATTCCTGCTGGAACCCTCTCACTTTACATGGAATACTCAAAGATTCATTATCTTAATAAAGAAAAGTAATATTAATGTAAGTTTCTAATTTAAGAGTTGTGTTCCTTGTTATAGGTAACCTGAGCTCCAAATGGTTTGGTTAATTAACACTTTACATTAAGCCATCATAAAAAATTAAGATAGTCATTGTAGTGAAGAAATCAAATATCCAGTAAAGTTTGGCAACACCTAATTTATCAGATTTTTTGCAGAACATATGTTAAAAAATGGAGTCAAGTGGAAATTTAGGATGAGGATAATTAAAGTGGTTACTCAAGTGTTTCTATGATAGGAGCAGGGACAGCTCTCAGGTGTGTTGGGTTTGGGCTTTAATCACCAAGCTCAATAATCTCCTTAGGCCTCCAGTCACATGCCTGGAACTTAAACCAGCCAGTGGTTAAGTGTTAAGCCTTTTAAAGTTGGTAATTTCTCCAGGTGAGTTGAATTTAGGATAGAGATTGGAGAGAAGGTAGAAAGCTTCTCTGAGAGTCACCAATTGGTTTGGTTTGCTTTGGTAGATTGGGAAAGTTTGACTTACAGGGATTATCAACAAAACTATATAAAAATAGCCAAGACTTAGAGGAATGTATAGATAGAGGTAAACCAGGCAGGAATCATCTGCAGAGAGCTCCTTTTCTGGTTTAAATGATGTAAATATATATATATAAGTAATGGCTCAGAGTGTTCTCACTCTGTAGCTTGGCACAAAAAATCCTGTGTGGGACTTCTCTTAGAAACAATATTTCATTTTGGTTTTGTAGCTCCTTTTAGAAGTAATTAAGTGAGGTCTTAGATGCTGAAAGTACACCTTGATGATTCTATCTTGTATGCAATCTGGGCTGGGTAGTTTGCTTTTCAAAACCGTGGTGGGGCTCTGAGCCATGGTTTAAAAGGATGGAGTGCAGGCAGAGGAATGGCTGTTGCTAAGGGTTTTTAGGTGAGCTTCATCAGTCAGACCTTGAGCAGTTGCCAGCAGTGTGAAGTTTCTGATGTCACCTGTGAAAGTATTCCTTGTGTGTCCAAGGGCTTTGTTCTTTGAGTAAATGTCTATGGAGCTGGACATACAACTTGCAGCCTGGAAGCTTTGTGGGTTAGGCATCTCCCTTCTCCCAGGTGATGGGGTTTGCATCTTCCCTGTATTTCTTTTCTCTTTCTACAGCAAGTCTCTCAGCAGAAGCTCGGTGAGATCAAGGATGTCTCTGAAACCCCCCAAGGCTTATAATTCCCTGCAGAAGGGGGCACTGATCTGGGATCCAAAGCCACTGCAGGTGAAGAAAATTTTTGAAGCTTTGAAGAAAGGACTTAAGTAAGGACTTTTTAAATATTGCAATTTGCCTCACCTCGTCATGCTGCTTAAGTCTGTCTGTCACTGTGCTCTGTCTCCATCTGGCATCTCTAAACATGTGTGGTGACTTCCCCAGACACTGACTGGGGACCTTGTAAAACAAGTTTTATTCACTCTCAGTCTGCTTGCAAGCAAAGTGCTCTGATGTTTTTGTTTTCCCCAGGGACAGGTGGAACTCAGTGGGGAGATTGTCCATCTCCTGGGGAGCAGCTGAGCTCCTGTGAGGAAGGGAGGCTTTCAGAGCATGCAGGGTGGCAGGGCAGGGATGGGACAGCCAGGCCTGGGCAGTGCTTGGCAGAAAGTTTCTGGAGAGGGAAGTGTGTGCAGTTTGCTTTGACTCAAAAAGCTGAATTAAAATCCAGTGCAAGTGAGAGTATGCCCTGCAAAGACACAGTGGGGAGGCTGGTTCCTCAACCATTTCTATTGTCCCTGTACTAATAAGGGAGCACTTGCACAATTAGCTATTCTAGGAGGGGTGGAGGTGTCAGGGTGGCTTTTTGTTTCTTTTTTTTCACCCTCTTTTAATGGAATTATAGTCTGAAGTTCAAAAGTCATCTCTGGGTGTCTTGTAAGGGCAGTCTAAGCAGGTACACCTGAAAATTTCAGCTGTGTCAAGGTGATGAAGCAGAGCTGTAGTACAGCTCCATCTCCTTATGGAAATGTAAATAACATTACTTTGCTGTAAATGTGGCATTATTTCAGAGCCTTTATCAGGGTGGACTGTGCAGCCACTGCTGCATCAGGGCAGACTGGAGTGTAAAGGCAAGAGACCAGTTGTGCTTATTGGCTCTGTCTGGCTGGTGTGGGGTGTTTGCAGCAGACAGTGGGGACCAAAGGGTGGGCTGGGAGCCTGAATTCAGGGTCCTGTGGCTTTGGGGAAGGTGGCAGTTACCTCAGAGAACACTGATATTGTTCAGTGCTGAACGGGCAAACAGGCCATGGGTGAGCAGAGACAGCCCACAAGGGTTGTGCCTCCCTGGGTGACCGACACTGCTCTGCCTTCAACGGAGTCCCCAGGTCTTGTAACACAGAAATGCACATCTTAAAGCATTACAGTTGATGTTGATGGGTCCATCTGTTATCACAGAGCTTCAATTACACCCTGCAGCTCCTATCAGAAGATAAAATACCTTTTCTTGGATGTGTAAACCCTGTAGCTCTTTCTGCTGGCATCCTACTAACAGTTCCTTCACGTGTGTTGCTGCTGTCCCCAAAATTTTGCTACTGTATTAATTTTGGTCAGAGTTTGTTTTCTTAAGCAAAGAACATAAAATGCACTGTAATAATGCATTGTAAAGTCAGATGTGTCACATTTTTAGTCCAATAAAAGGCTATGAAGTCTTAGCCCTAAAAATATCCACCAACGTCTTATTAGAGGATTTAGATTTAAAAGAAACTATGAAACCAAATGTTTTTGCAGAGTTTAGAATTTATCAGAGCTTAGGGAGGAGAAACCATAAAGTGAATCAGAATTTGTTCCCAGTTTTGCAGTGAATACCATAGGATCAGCCTCCTGCCAAAACTGAGTAGCAACTAATTGACTGAAGTAACCTACAGAAAACAACTGTATCAAATAGCAATGCAAAGTCCAAATTTTAAGTAGATGCAGACAAAGTCCACTTGGTGCTGGAGTGACTTGGATTTTTAGTGCAGAACATGTTTTTACATGCCTGTTTCTTTATAGCTATAGAAAATAACTCTTTATTCTGTTAACCATCTGGGTGCCATTTCATCAGGCTGGTAATTCCAACATACTTAAATCTAAAAGTGATGAAGCTTTTCTGAAAGGTAAGTGAACACTTTTCTGTCACCAGCCTTGGCTACTTCTGCACTGAGCTGTCAATGGGCAAATGTTAAGGGCAGGCAGCTGAATGCTGGAGACATGGGGTGTCTTGGGGGAACTGGTTTTGAAACAGTAAGAAAATGAAATGCATCAAAGCAAATGTGAGTAAGTGCAGCTGTCTAAAATGAGGTTATTTTGACTGCTCAGAGCCTGTGTCTAATAATGTAGCCTTTACTGGGTGACTCTTGCTCCCTCTTAAACGTAAGAGGAAAAAGTTACCTAAGTCTGCTCTGTATTAAAAGCAAAGTTGGAAGACGATGGTCTCAGCAGAAAAAGTTTAAGGCCCTGTGGAAAGTCCTAAGGCACAGCCCACGTGTGCAAGTAACTCTGTAGAAGCCAACTGGCACCAAGTGCTTCACACCTTGCAAAATAGGTCTTGTTCTGGAAAAAGTAATGGTTGCATCAAGGAATTGTCTCGATGTGGTATTGAGCTCTGTTTGCTAAAACACTGATGGCATCTGCCTTTCCTTACCTGGGCAGCACTTCTGTGAGCTTGGGTTTGTAGGGCAAGTGTTCCATATTGCAATTCTTTGTAAGATGGGGTTGGTTCTTTCTCCTCAGTAACTGCAGAAGAGACTTTCTCAACAAATGAACTGACAGGAAAGGTTCAGGTAGGAACAGTCAGAGAAATCTGAAAAGATCTGTGAGCTGGTTTATGTGTTGGAACTTGCTATTCTCCTAATCCCTCCTTTCTTCTTGCCTTTAGTAGTGCTACCAGCTCTACTGTCTGTTTTGTTTTGCCTCAAGTTCTAGGATAAAGCCCATCTTTCATTTGAATGATTTATTTTAAATGAAGGGAAACAAGAACCTGTGAAGGTTTGAGTGCAGTGTGTATGTGTATATGCTGTGTACACTCATGCAGCAACACTGGCCTTGTATTGCACTGCAGCACTCCACACCTTGTCAGAGGAAAAGGAGTCAGGAGGATTCCTAATGTAAAGCATCTTTAAATTTTGGGTGACAGTAACCATCTTCTGGTACTTGTGGGGTACAGATGTTCCTCTAGGGTCAGAACAAGTATTTGTCTATGGAAAGCAGCCTTTGTCATCTCTTGGCCCATGTCCCTGTAGCCATTCACATCTCGAGAGAGTAAAACAAGGGAAGTCTTCTGGAGAAGGAAGTTGCTTCATAACATTCTGCTGAAAACACCTCCCCAAAGAATTTCTAATGAATGTGCCAGAGGAATCTAACAGTGGGTTTTCTTTCTCTCCAGTGAATACCTGGAAGCACATCAGACTGAATTAGATTATCTCTCTGGTCGACACAAAGATACAAAAAGGAACTCCAGATTGGTAAGATTTTTTTAATGTCAAATACTTAAATAAAGTCACAAAAGTAGATGCTCTCTCCCACCTGGGACTCTCAGGAGTTTTCCAGTTAAAATGCTGAGGTGGGATCCAGTGAGGCATCACAATCAGCAATTTCCCAAGGAAGGTAGCCCTAGATGTGAGAATTTAACTGGAAATTTCTCATCTTCAACATCCAGCAGTGTTTTTCAGATCCTGTTTCTTTACTGGGATGGTATCTCCTTGTGTCTGCTCAGTGGTCAATGTTTGTAATCTCAATTTAGTGCAATTTAAGGTAGTGAGTCTTGCAGTACATATGAAAGTATCATTAATAGGTACAAATACACGTGCTCTCCTCTTCAGCCTCTGCCATTTCTCTTTCAGGCTTTCTACTACGACCTGGATAAGGTGAGCCTATGGGGGATGAGAGGAAATGCTGCAAATAGAGAAAAATGGATGATGTGTCTGCTGTGTAACTTACAGACATGTTTAGGAAATAATTTCTCAAGTCCCCTTCTCTCTCTCTCTGTCTCCCCTCTTCAAAAGCAAATCCGCTCTGTGGAGAGATACATCAGGAAATTAGAGTTTCACATAAGCAAGGTAAGGGGGTTCATACCTTGTACCTGTCAGGCTCACACTGCTTTGTAAGTGACTTAGCTAAATGGAAACCACTTTGATTATAATTCATCTGAAGGGGAATGATGCTGGGGACTCTCTGAAAGCTGCAGCCACTCTTTGTACCGAAGGAGGGGGTTTTTATTTATTTATTTTCCTGAATGGTTCTATTCAGGCTGAATGTTGGGCGCGACCCAACCTGAGTTTTCCTGTGAAACCAGTTTGCACACTCTGCCAGTTTATTCAGAAAATGTTGCTCTGGGAACACTGACATGTTCTTCCCTCCCCTTCTCACGAGGGGCCAAAGGGGCAGTTCTGTGGAGTTTGTGTCTGCTGTCTGCCAGCTGCTTCCAAAGGACTGGAACCTCTCCTCTGGCATAGCTAATGGTGGAGGGGGCTTAGTCTGTATTGAAGGAATTGGTTTCCTGCTCTGCAAGCAAATTTTTCATGAGAAAAGTGTTACTCCACTCCTTGTCTTCTACTTTGGTAATAGCAGAGCTAATTGTATTCCTGAAAAAAGCATGGGATATTGAAAAGCAAACTGTAGCACTCTGTAAAATGCAGGAGTTGCAGCACCCTGCAATGCTCTGACAGAGGGATTTGGTTGGGGTTTTTTTGCCAGGAAAGATGCTGATATTCCTTTCCAAAACTTCTTAAAATTATGCCAAGGTAATTTTGGTTCCTTCTTTCCCCATCTTCCAAATCCTGAAGGTAGAAGAACTCTATGAAGCTTATTGTATCCAGTGCAGGCTGCGAGATGGGGCCACTAACATGAAACATGCCTTTTCCCTGTCCCCTTCCACCAAAGCCTCCAGAGAGAGTCTAGTGGAGCTTTACAAGAACTTCCAAGAGTGCACAGAGGTAGGAAATATCACACACTTGTAATGAAGACCTGAATTCTTAGCAAAAAATGTACTAGGACTTGCTAGTGGCTTTTTTTTTTAATGGTGTGGGTTAAAAACTGTGTATAAAATACATAACATAAAAAATCTTTAATACTGGGGTCCATTATGACTTCCATTGGAGGCATGGGATGAGAATTGTAGGAGGAATAAGCTTTTCTATTTTCACAAAACAAGGAATGGAACATAACTGAGAGTGGTCAGCTGAAGCAGTTCCACTCTTCTGTGGAAGATTGTCTGTCTTAAAAGTAGTATGAATGGACTCTGTATCTGCCTCCACTAGTGAAAATGTTTGTGTGTCCTTTAAAATAATAAAAGGGCCAAAGTCCTCTAAAGAAAATGGCCCATGTGGGAAGGTGCTACTCTGCACTGCTTTGCAGCTGTGATGACTGTGCAGCCTTTCTTGTAGGACATGTGCTTCATAGAGGGGGCATTGGAGGTCCACTTGGGAGAGTTCCACGTGAAGATGAAAGGTAAGTTCCTTTCCTCTTTCCTTCAAGACTCATCAGTTGATTTTGTGGTCTAGGTAGCAATCTGATCCACTGAGAGTCCAGCTATTCAATGCCAGTTGCTTCCACTGGTTTGCTGGATGATACCCTGAACAGAGTTCTGGCAAACTCCTGTTTGCTTCAGAGCTGTAAAACAATTCTGCAGTGGTACTGTCTATCTGAATACAAAAGCTGACAAACTTTCTTTCCTCAGCTCTATTAAATTTTGTCCTTTCAAGAGTGTCTTGGGCTCGTGGTATAGCTTCTGCACAGAGCTGAGGAAAGGAGGGGTGTTGGCCAGAGAACCACTTGATTTATTGCAATCTGAGGCTTTGGGGGGGGGGCTTTGTAGAACTCTACAAGTATTAGGAGTTTTCCTTCTCTTTTCAGGGCTGGTGGGCTTTGCACGTCTCTGCCCGGGGGACCAGTATGAGGTGCAGTATAAAGCAATTAATTGTCCTTTACTTTCCTGGTGTGAGTTTGCAATAGAGGAACAGGAGAGCAAGGGTGGAACATGTAGGATGAGAGCAGTGGGTGATAAAAACACCCACTGCTGTGATGGGAACAGTGCTTTGTCTTCAGGTTACCCTGGAATCATGTAGCAGTGGCTGCCTGTTTCTTGGAAGGCTGCCCTTGGCATCATTTGAATGCACCTTAGTGTCTTACTGGGTGCTCTCCTACCTGTGACAGCTCCCAATGAATTCCAGTGTGCCTTGTGTTCCAGTACCCCCACACTTGGAATGCAGTGTAGTTCTGCAGCTCTTCTGAATGGGTGGGACATGGCATTTGGCACTGCTTCAGGTGTTAAAACCTGCATCCTGAATTCCTGTCTCCAATCTTCCAGCTTTATCCACGTTCCCAAGTGCGTGGTGATCAAGGGGATGGCTTCACTCCTGCCAGACTGGAACAGTGAGAGGCCTAGGGACTGAAGGGAATGTTCTGGGATATGTTGACCCGACGTCCTTTGCTCTTTGTGGTTTCCAGGTGTTTGTGCGACTGGGGCGCCAGAAATGGAGGTTGAAAGGCAAGATCGAGACTGATGACAGCCAGACATGGGATGAGGAGGAGAAGATTTTTATACCCAATCTCCACGAGAAGTTTGAAATTAAGGTGTGGTGTATAATGGTTGGGTTGGAATGAGTGGGTTAACACGTCTTCTGCCACTTACCTCTTACCTCTTAAGCTACCAAGTGTTTCTGAAAGTTCTTAAATAGTTTTCTTTTTCTAGCTGTGTAAAAATGGCAGTTAATCCGTGTTCTGTCTAGTGAAGGGACATGTACTTCTGATTTTCCTTTGCTCCTGGCACTTGTAACTGTATTAGTGCATCTGCTTTCCCCTGTTCTGGAGTCTGGTAGACGTGGTTGTGTTTTGGGTTTTTTGTTTGGTTGGGTTTTTATAAAGAATATCCAAGATCAATATCTGGGATTTTCTAGGATGAAGTCTAGATGTGGAGACCCAGATGTATATGTAGTACCAATAGTTCTGTTCTCTACTGAAAGAGAGAAATTAATATATAGAAAACATACCATTGCACCTGTGTGTGTTTGGAGTGTGGGGTTCAAACCTCCCTTTATCTGGGTGCAGTGCAGCTGCTTTTGTTGTGTTTTACTGCAGAGATGCTCCATATCTGT
Organism: Chiroxiphia lanceolata; assembly: GCF_009829145.1. NCBI lineage: Eukaryota > Metazoa > Chordata > Aves > Passeriformes > Pipridae > Chiroxiphia > Chiroxiphia lanceolata. Next base: position 5,105,445 of record NC_045653.1, on the reverse strand, counting down.
GAACAACCAATGGCATTTATGTGCTGCTGCAAACTGTCTGTACTTTAAATCTTTGTTTAGAGTTTTGACACTCTTTTAGAAATCCCTTGGAAAAGGTCACATCTTTAGCAGTAAGGGACCAGTGCAGTGGCCTGTGAGCTGTAGGTGACACTGAGGGAAGTGTTCACAGCCCCACTGCAGCTGCCCCTGCATTGGTTCTGACACCTCCCTTGCAGGGGGAATTAATCCTTAAGCAGCATTTGCACTGTAACCTGGCATCTCTAGTGGGCTGGACCCTGCAGCGTGACTCCTGTCAGCCTGAAGGGGGCTGAGATTGAAGGCTGTGCTGGATTCTGTCCTACTGGGAAACTGTGCCAGTGCAGGGTTTGGGGTTTTGGCAGTTGTGTTAAAGCAGCTATTGCAGTGTTCTCCTCCTATCTGGCAGCAAGAACTGGGTTACACAGGAGACACTCTTTGGCATCTTACCAGCACTGCCTTTGGAAATGTGCTTATAACATGCTTTTTTACTGTCACTGCACAGTGAAGATCAGGTGAGAAGCTAATTCAGATCCCTGTTTTCCCATAATAGTTGTTAAAACCTGTATTACTTTGTGTGACAATGATAGTTTTACTCTTTTTGTCAGCTTATGAAAGTCTACTGATGAATGTCCTCTACAGCCTCCTGCTCTTTCCACTTTGTGCTTAGTGATCTTTGCCCAGTGCAAATATATAGCAGGTTTAAAAAAACAGAGAAGAAAATTGATGAGTGCCAAAGAGTGTTCCAAGAGGAGCCCAGCAGCACGACTTCAGCTCTTAAAAGAGATGTAGGCATGGAACTAGTTCCAAAGTGGACTTCAGGCACTTGTGCTAAAATTCTGTGCTGAGTCTGATGCTTCATGCACTTCTAGAACAATGTGATCTTCAGTTGGAAGTATGGTTTTATAGCAAATACTCAATTTAGGTTGTTTTTTTTTTTTTTTAAAGTAGCTGAAGAAGACAAGTGCCAGCCTGGGAAAAACACAGGCCTGTGACTGCATTAGTAACAAACCTGGAACCACCTGCAGAGCTGGAGGAAAGAATGACCCAAGTTCTGATTTTGATCCTGCTGAGCTCAGGACAGTTAGGGAGGTCACAGAGGATGCAGAGAGTTGTGTCTCTGGATCCTTTAGGCAACTGAGAGCTGAAATAGTCTGGTGCTGAAATAGTTCCAGTACTAGAGCAAGAATTACAGACTAATTTTTCTTAAAATCATAGTCCACAAGTTCCCTTGTCTGAAGTGCTGTGCAGCTCTGTGTCCCCTTTGCCAGCCCCCTGGGAACTGTTCCCTGTGGGGATATCAGCTCACAGCTCTTTAGGAGCCCAGAACTGAGTATCAGTGTTTTGTTTGTTACGGGCCTCAGAGCAGATCTGAGCCTGGGGTGTTCTCCTTTCCATGCAGGTGACTGAGGATTGTCTGGTAGGATGAAGCTGGATGTGTTTGTCTGTCTCTGCAGGTGACAGAGCTGCGAGGACTGGCCACTATTCTGGTTGGTGTCGTGACATGCGACACCATCAACTTCTTTACAACCAAGCCTCAGGCCATCATTGTGGACATCACTGAACTGGGCACCATCAAGCTGCAGCTGGAGGTCCTCTGGAAGTAAGTAGAGCTTCCAATGGGAAAAGCTAGAAAACATTGGAAATGATCAAAGGCTCTTAAGTATGTCAGTGAGCAGCATTCACCCCACAGTCCTCTCTCCATTCAAGGTGCAGGACAGATGACAGCCTTGTGCTTCCTCACAGCCATCCCAGCTGCTGGGCCTGATCTCTGTTGGACCAGTCCTCAGGAGGGCAGGGGAAAGGACACAAGCTCTTTCTATGACTTTTCAGATCTTCCTTTGCTCTCACCAAAGCCATGGATAGCCATGGGAGCTGACTTAGCCTTAGTGAGCCTTACTTAGCTCACCCCTCTTCACAGTGAGCATTCAGTCCAGCTCCAAGCAATTTATGTCCATCTATAAAATATGAAAAATAATCTTGAGGATGATGAAATGAAACTGGAAGTAGCAGCTTGTAGGCACAATGAAAAAAAAATACATAGCTGAAATTTTAGAGCAATCACTCTGACCAGATCACAATTTGTTATAAATGAAGCTTTCCCAAAACTTGGCACCTTCATATTTGCACTGAGTAGTTATGGATACGAGGCCTGTTTGTGCACTACAGGGAAGCTTGGTTACAGATGTGCTTTTAAAATAGCTGAGCATTGTCATGGTGCCTGTGATTTATTAAATTGTTTTATAATTTAAATGTGTAAATTGATTATTGTAGTGGATTACTGATGTTATTAAAAGCAAATTCTCACTGTTGTGGATGCTGCAGTGGAACTTATTCCTCACTCCAGACTCACCAAGGTTTTTGAGGTAGTACTGTTGTTTCTGCTTTATGGGACTGTTGTTCCACACTGAAAGGACCATCTACAACAAATCAAGCCTTTTTAACCTGTTTCCATTTACTATTGTCCAGGGATTAAATGCAGCCCCTTAGTGAAGTGCCCAGTTAAACAGTAGGCACTGTTTTCTTGTACCTCTGTGTGTGGCTCACTGCAGTCCTTGATTCTTCCCAGCCCTCCATGGCCAAGAGGCCTTTGAACACACCTCTGTTATAAGGACCCTCTTGAAAGGCCACTTTGACCTGGGATCCAGGCTCTCTCCAGGAAAAGCAGAAACAGCTTTCAGGTTCCATTTCTGGGGCTGGGGAAAGAAAAGCTTTATTGATCAACACACAGTTTTTTGAATGTCTCTTGTGCATGCTGTGGTTCTTGACATTTACTGCTGACTTGTACCTGCAACTGGGCTGAAAAATGTGTCTTGCCCACAGCACCAGAAAATGATTTTCCAACACACAGAGTCAGTTGCTCAAAGTCAATGAGAAATAAACTCACCCAGCAGAGTTTGGCTGCACCCGTTTATGGTGCTTCTTCCTCCTGAGATCTGACAGTGGGCATCAGGATGTGGTTTGTTTTGGTGAGGTGCTCAGAAGAAGTCACTTCTACTCCCTTGTTATTAACCCACACCAATGGCATCTGACAGTCCCTTCACTTACTGCTGCTGGATCTGCTCACTTCCTTTCCTCTCTGTCAGTAGCTTCCATAATTAATTATGCACATAAGCTGTTCTTACAAAAGGACTGTATGAGGAAATCCCCTCCCTATTCTGGGATATTGCATAGTTCCTCATAATAGCCTGAATCTCCACAGCAAATTACATTTGTGGCAGAACTTTCTGGAAAAGTCCAATCCTGATGCTGTTGACCCTCTGGCTGTGGTGTCTGATAGCTCTGAGTGCAGCTCTGGGCTGGCAAAAGCAGCAGGTCTGTGGTATTTGTGACAATCATCACAGCCTTTGGAGTTGGCAGCAGCTGAGCTGGGAGCAGGGTTTGTCATGACTCATTTTCTTTGGGAGTTAATCCCCACTTGGAATTTTTCAGCGGGTGAGAAAACCCCGGCTGTGTGTCTCTGCTGTGTTTAAGTTTTGTGAAATGCGTTGGTGTCCCACCAAGAGGATTCTCCAGAGCACTTCTGTGCAGAGCTGGCCTCTCCTCTGGCAGCCTGTTTGCTGGAGTTCTTTACAGAAAAGAGAAGTTTTGTGGTGATAACTCAGGGTGTTTCTGTTTGCAAAGATAGAGCACTCAAAACAACAGCTGCTTTTCTCTTTGATTTGAGAATAACTAAACAAATCCATCTGATTTGCCCAAACTTCTCTGAGGCACAAGCTTTCAGTCTAGACCTGCTTTGTGAGGAATCCAAATGCAGATCTCTCTCTTCCGCTTCTCAATGTATATTTTCTTTTAAATAGGTCTCCAGTCTTCTGGGCTCAAACAAAAGTGCCTTCAGCTCCTTTATAGATCATGCCATGAGGAGTGTGAATGAACTTGGGGCCGTTGCAGAACAGCTTTGTTGGCCAGTTTGGCAAAAGGCTTTGGGTTTTTTGCCAACCTAAACAGCAGTCTGAATTCTGTGTCTCACATGCAGGACAAAGAGAAAGCTGTATTCTCCTTTCAGAACTTCAGCAGCACCCTGTGCTGGGATCCAAGGGCACCATCCAGTCAGAACTGCTCTGGTGACTCTGCCTGCTTTGGGCTGTGCTGGCCTGGCTCACGGGGCTTCCTGCAGTGAGAGAAAACCTGAAGGGAGAATAAAAAAGGAAAGTCTGGTTTCTATTTTTGGATGCTGCCAGTCCTGATCTTATAGGTGAAAACTTAGGTGAATATGTAGTTACTCCTGCAGTATCTTCAGGCAGTATCCATCAGTGCATCCCTGTGCACTCATAGCCTGGGGCTGTGACAAGCTGTACTAACCTGCAAAATGTACTTGCTGTGCTTTAAGGGGTAGGTGAAACACCTACTAACAACCTTCTCACTGTTAAATTGCATGGGCATGTTCACCTGGGTTTGATGGTGGCAAGAGAAATCTCATGATTAATAGTGAGTCCAGTCAGTTGACTAGAATTGGCTTTTTTTTTTGTATTAATGTAAGTCTGGATTCATAGGCTGAACACTGGGATTCAGGCAGGTCTATCCACCAAGAGCTCTTCTGGTCTGGTGGTGTTTAATCCATGGACAGAAAGGGAGTGCTTGGGGCATAGTAGGAGAAAGGAAGGAAGATCTTCTGGGGCTGAAGGCTGAACTGAGTTTGCTCTTAAGCTCTCTCTCATCACTTCTGCTCCTCTGAAAGCATAAACCAGGCAGTGTCCTCCTTACTCACCCAACAGAAAGTGCAGCAGGAGGAGGTAAATTATAGAAATCTGAAGTATTCCATCCCTCTACAGGTTTGGTGGGTGTGACAAAGTAACATCTCCCTGGGAGTTCATGCTCAGGGCTGGCAGAGCTCAGGTGGGCCACTTTGATTTTTTTTCCTAATAGAGTTTTTCAGCCTTGAGAAGGTGCCAATGGATAATCCTGTGCAGGCACATCAATGTGGACAGGATGGGATTAGCCACAGACACCCCCCCACCCCCTGCAGCAAGTACTTGCTCCACAATTTAAAGTTAAATAATGACATTTCTGCACACTTTTTTACCTACACAGAGGTTTTGTGTCAGTGATTTCAGGAAAGCCACTAGACAAACTAAGGAAAAGCCAGTGACAATTAAAGGCAATAGTCTGTTTGCAAAGTCTGGTGCATGACAGATCTCAGCCATGGATTGCCTCAAACCTGGGCATGTGTCTGGGGAAAGCCCACTCCATTTGACTCATTTCCTGTGTTTTCCCCTGGAATATCCCCTACTGGATTCTGTCAATGTCAAAATGCTGGGAGAGATGGATTCATAGACCTGATGGATTCCCAGTCTGGTGGTTTGTTTGCTGTAGAAATGTGGAAGGAGATGATGGATCGTGCCCAAAGAGCTTAGAGCCAAGAGATAATAGAAGCTTTAGAGCAGACTCCATTCTTTCTTTCCCCTCTGCTCTCAGCTGTTCCTTGCAGGGACTGGAAGTGTGTCCTTGTCTGGAGGCAGCTGAAGAACTGCATTTTGCTGGAGGGTTCCAGGAATTGTCAAAGGGGCAAAACAGATTCAGTTTGTTGTTGTTGTTCCTTTCCCAGAAGTGTCATTTTGCATTACTGCAGTGCTATATTAAAAGCTAAAAGTGAAAAATGTGAGGAATGGATCCCTGTGACTTTTTCTAAGAAATGCCACGGGTAGGAGTAATTTGCTTTCATCAGCAAACACAGCAGGCTTTGGGGAAAAGGCTCTGGCTGTCAGAAACCCGATTTATTTCTGTCCAGTGAGTCAATGCAGGTGGTGGTGGTTGGGACTCCGTGGAACTGGGCTGTGTGATGGACCCCAGCTGGGTGACACTGGTTAATTCAGCCAATTAACCTGTGCTAGGGGAGCTCAGAGCGTCACCTCTGTGCTGAGGAGCTGCACTGCAGGGTGCTGGGGAGAACTGTCCCTGTGCAACACCAGCAGCTGGAGAGACTTGGAGCTCTGCTTTTCAACTTTTGCCAGAGAGCAGAAGTTCTTTTCCCTGCAATTGATTAGTCCTCATTCCCTTCTGGATCTCCTGCAAGGTACAGCTGAATGCAGCTGACTTTATCCTGCTGTTTGGTCGTCATGTTCCTATCACTGAGGTTACAGATTTGTGGTGAACGGTTCACTTTTTTCCAAATGCCAGTCCTTAAGTGGAAAAACAAACTTTCTTTTGGTGCCACAAGGCGTATCAGTGGGGAACAAAAGTAACACGTAGGAAAAACAAACTCGCTTTGCTGAACTTGAAATATGTTTTCCCTCTCCTGGGAGACAGTTTGTCCAAGTTTCCTTAGACTGCCTTGCAAAGGAGTTGGGAAATTAATGGCTGTGATGCAGAAGGTAACTGGGAACTCTTTAGAGCAGGACTTGTCAAGCTCTTGCAGCCCACAGCCAGTACCTTCTGGGGCTGTAAGTGGCCTCATCCATGCCTATGTGACCCACAGAACTGCCCTGTAGCCCTGCACAGCTTCCTCTGCCACCCAGTCATTTATTAGTAAGTGGAGGATAATGAGGGGGTTTTATTGGCTTTTCCAGGTGCTGTGTGCTCTGCAGGAGGGAAATTGGCAGTTTTCCTTTATTACATGTGCTCTGTTTCCTTCCTACCTGGAGTGGTGCCTGTCCCACTGTGCCCAGTGCCTGTCACACACAGGCTGTGCTGGATGGGCAGCACCAGGGCCTGTGCAGGCTCTGCAGGAGGACAGGAAGCACTTCAGCCTCTTGGAACACTGGACTCTTCCAAAGACTCTGGCACAGGTCTCTGTCTAAAGGTTGTTGAGAATTCTGTGTAAAATACCTTCTTGCCTACCTCTTTCTCTGCTGGAGCAATCAAAGATACTGGTCAGAGGGGCAGTTTCTGTTTCCTTTTATTCACTGTGGCATTGACTGAATGTCACAGTTGAAATCCTCCTAGCTGTTCCTGCAGCTGAACACCTCTGTGCTCTCTGCTCTCACTGACACTTTGGCCTTTGTTTTCTGCTACAGCCCCTTTGACACAGAGAACCTGTTTTTGTCACCTGGAAGCACTGCCAAGTTTTCTGTGGGTAGCAGGAAGAGCTCGTTATACAACTGGACCCCCCCAAACACCCCCAGCTTCAGAGAGAAATACTACCTGGTGAGTACCTGAGGAAAGCAAGATGCAAAGCACAGACCTAGGGCTTGATTTTGGGTTAGATTAGACTGTTCAGGAGCACACTCAGAAGTGTGAAAGCATAGCACTCTGGGCCTTTGCAGTTTGGGGCTTTGTTATGTTTTCTTTTAAGCCCCATTCATTTAACCCAGAAACAGGTTTTCAGCTACCTTAGTAACTCTCACCAGAAAGATAAACCATGCAGTTACTGCTGCTCCTCTGTTCAAATTGGTTTCAGTAGTTTTTTGTCCAATCCATGCTGGCCTGGCCCCACGTGTAGAAGAGCCCTGTGCTTTGATGGATTTGGGTGCATGTTTCCAAAAACAGGAACCAGAGTTGTATCTCTTGGGTGGGATCTCAGGCTTCCCAGTTTGCTCATTTATGGATCTCTTTGCTGCAGTCTCTTTTGCAGCTGAGGCAGAACCAGGGGGATGTAAGTGATGAAGCCCAGCCCCCCAGCATTCTGAGCTACTTGGCTGCCTGTGATTTTGATGACCATGGGAGGAGCAAAGCTCACAATCCTGCAGAGACCAGCGAGGGAGACTCGTTCAGCTCTGAGGACCAGAAAGGGGCAGAATCCCGAAGTACAACTCCAGCTCTGGACCACAGGCCATTGGTGATTATTCAAGAGACTGGTGCAGAAGAGCACCAGCACCCTCTCCCAGATCACACAACTCTGGATATCCTGAAGAAGACTCCATGTGGGGATGGATTTCCAAGTAACCCGTCCAGTCTTCTGAATTGCCACAAGGGCAGGAGGGATTCTGTGAGCCAGCCCAGGACTCGGCGCCTGGCAGAGCAGGAGGACAGCAGCCAGAAAAGCTGGAATGCTGCAAGTGACCCGAGACTGGATGGACATACAAAGTCTATTGACAAGACTCTTCAAGAAGTGTTGAATTTGCTGAAATCACATGATGTGGGGCAAGCCCAGCTGGAGAAATTGGAATACCAGGTTTCGTCTCTGAGGGATAAATTAAAGGTATGGGAATGTTTTACCTTTGGGACATGGTGCAGCTTCCTCTGTTACCCCTAAATCTGAAGATGTTCTGTGACCCTGAGGCTGATTTCATTTAATGATGCAGCAATGGCACGTTCCCAAAAGGAGTTTGGCCACCAGAGGTCAGGCAGGACTCGGGAAAGGCAGCTCCCAGTGCTGGGCACAGAGCAACGACTGGGAAAGAAATAACCAGTGCAGTCCAACTGGAAACCAGTCTGGACTAAGCTGAGCCTGAACTATGTCAGAGCCTCAGCATTTAGGTTTGCTTCTAATCCTTTGATATTTTTAAAATTTGGTATAGCTCAAGGTGCCTGCATCAGTTCATCAAGCCGATATGCTAAGAATGAAATCAGAAAAGCAAATTAATTTATTATTAGGAATGATTTCAAAACCAGCAAAGAACTCCTGCAAAATGGCTTGATACTACAAATAACAACATTTTTCCTTCCACCCCATCAACAGCAAAAGACACTTCATCACAAACACTCATCTATGGAGAGTTTAATGGTGGAGACAGTCCTGGAAAGCTTTGACTTCCTAAACGCTGACTGCAGTGCTGACGAGCTCTCGCTGTTTGGGAGCATCAGGACAGCCAGTGTCAGGTATGTGCTGTGGGGACAGGGACAGGGCTGAGGGGGAGCACCTGACTGAGTAACAGCTGTGCAGAGCTGCTGCTGGTGTGAACACCCAGCACAGAAACATGTCCTCATGTTTTTAAGAAGGTTATAAATGCAATTAAAAAAAATGCCGCTTTGTTTGGTGCCACCTGGTTTGTACTTTTGTGACTTTCTTGAAGGCTCCTGTTGAGACTGCACATCTTCAATTTTATTTAGTGATGAGAGTTCTAACTCCTTTTTCCCCTCATCTCAACAGCACATACAATGACAACACACTGAAGACCCTGAGCTGTGACACGAGACCAGAAACTCAAGATGTCACTACTGGTGATGACAACTTAGACATGCTGTTGATAACTCACCTGAAGCTGTGCAAAGGTCTTCTGCAGGTACAGAACAGCCTGGGGGTTCCCAGGGCACTGGATGTCATTGTTGATTCTGATTATGGACAGAAGGGATTATGTAGCTGTTTTATAAAAGCAGAAAGACTCAGAATGGAAATGGAGTCCAAAAACTGCAGCATCTTCATGTATCTACACAGAACATGTCATATGAAACTCTGCTGCCTTTCTTCAGCCTCTGGGTTTTGCTGGAGCTCTAATTAGTACCTTGTGCCCTAAGCAGGCTGTAAATGCAATCAGACAGGTTTGACTCTAAATGTACAAGGGGTGATCAATTTTTGAATGAATGAAAAACTGATACTACCAGTAGCATGTACTGTGATGGCAGAGGGGCCTTCTCAGAGCAGCTGATGTTTTCTCACTGCTCTTAGAAGTTTGATTCCAAGAAACAAATCCTGGTTTATCTTGAGCTTTATACTGCCCTTGTTTCAGCTGCTGAGATACATATGTTGCATTTCAGAAACTGAGGTCACCAAACGTAGCCCAGGTTGTCCAGGAGAGCATTTTGGAAGAAGTATCTGAGCAGACCCGAGTGCTGGGGGATGTCCTGGATATGTCTGTTGAAGAAAGTGAGTAGCTGCATTATTTCCAAGGCATGCCAGAGATGGGAGAGGTGCACCCCTGATGTGCCTGCTCCAGCTTCCCCAGACACATCAGTGTTTCATTCTAAATTCCTTGCAAACAGTCACATAATTAAACCAGCTCTTATATCTGGATTCTTAGAGAAAACAGGGCTCATGGTTTGCTTTGGATTTTTTCTGCAAGGAAGGAAAAGATTTGGAGAAATTTGTCTCGAAGAGTAGCTGAACTGGTATGTTTTAAACAGGGATGTTGTAGATGATGGAGTTTGCAGTCAAAGAACAGCAGAGCAGCCTTAGTAAAATCCTCTTTTATCTGTCCTTTTACTTGGTAAGCAAACAGCCCAAATTCTGTGTCCATCTGCAAGAACAGTTGGGCAATTCTTCCCACCTCAGGCCTTCCCAATACTAAACTCCTCTATATACTGTTGATAAAATGCTAAAGCACAATGGGAGACTTGGAAGGCTTTTGTTCTCATCTTGGTAAATGCAGCATCAAGAATGCAAATTTTAGTTGGAAGCATTTGCTGACAGATTTTATCCTGGAGGATGTGAGAATAACCTGTTCCAAAGGGCCTTTGGTACAGTGTGACAGGGGAAGTGTGGGAGTGTTAAATGCAGGAGTTCAATCTCTGTAGGGAAGAGCAAGGCATGAAGGGTCCAAAGGGTAGTGAGAAACCACAGGGCATTGCTTCAAGTGAAGTGTTTGATAAGAGAGAGCCCTGAGGAAGGAACACGAGGCAGGATCTCTAAAACCTGGCAGTGGCACATCTTTGGCTGATAGAAGGGCAGCCAGTTAAACTCACAGAAAATTCTTCTGGAGCTGGACTCACACACCAGGACAAAATGAACAATAAGGGGCAGAAGAGCTGCTGATGACAGTTTGGGAGCTCAGCCTAAGCTTGGTGAGATCAGTGCTTGCAGGTTTTAGCATTTTGGCAGGAAATGCCCCATTTTGAACAAAAGCATCTCTGTCACAAATACAAGTTAACGCTGACCCATGTCTAGATAATCCATCTGGTGCCTAATTTCTCATGTAAAATCCAAAATCTGCTGGAGCTCATGGACTTCTTCAAATGTGGGGTTTCAGTTATTCAGAAGACTAAGAAGAAGAAGCACTATCTGAAGATGTGGAGTGACCTTGCAGAGCCTGGCAGCATCTTGTTGGCTTCGGCAGAAAGGTTCCGTCATGCCCTGAAATACACGATGATGCTCAAAGTGAAGGAAAAGTACCCCAGGCAGCTGGAAGCAGGTACCACTGGAGCACAAATCCACTCAGACTGCACTTGGCTGCAGTGCTAAAGATTGTCCCTGTGCATTTAAAGAACCCCTAAACCTCTTACTTGTTCTCAGCAGCTTCCCACAAACTAACCTGCTGTTTTCTCATTTGTCCTTGTCCATGTTCCTTCTTCCAGTGCTGCAGAGGCTGCTGGAGCAGATCCTCACCTGTGATGGGTTGCTCCCCACTCCAAACCTCCAAACAGAACCAGTTACTTTATTCCAGTTTTATAGCTACCTGGACAAGCACCACATTGCCAGCCTGGAGAAACACTTGGGAAAACTTGCCAAGGAAGGTAATGGCAGTGCTTGGCTCCTCCTTTAGGGCTACCCTCCAGGTTCCCACTCAAGATAGAATGCCAGAGCAGGAAACACCCCAACCAGTGCACTGACAACTTGCTTCCATTTTAATTGCCCTTATGACCATGTAATTTTAATCAGAACAGGAAAGATGTGCTTGACTCCCATATCTGGCCATGTACAAACAAACCAGGTATGAAGGATGGGTTTATCTTAAGTGCCCTGAAAAGTGGGTTCTGGGATATTCTGAAGTTAAAGCAGAAGCAAAGTCAAGAGGAATCTACAGCTGGATCCAAGGACTGAGTAAAGTCTGGGGCTTTGGGTGTCTATTGCAGCTGGAATCAGACACAGAAAATAGCAATAAAATTGCAGAGGTTACTAACGTGCATTTTCTAGCCTGAGGTAGCCAGAGCCTCACTGGAGTCTTTTCCAACATGTGAAAGTACTTGAAAACCTACTCTGTGTTAGAAAAGAATTATTTTAAAAATAGTCTTTATATTGGCTGCATCTTTAGGCTTATGTTGATGCAGATGACTCATCTGGAGGGGGGCTAAAACTTGAGCATTCCTAGTCAGTGAAAAAGACCTGGAATATTCTTCAAATTGAAAGGGTAAATCCAGTGCCTGATTTCTTAGTTTTTAAAAGAGAGAGGGGTTTTTTTTGTCCTGTACCGTGAGATCTTCCAGGGCCATTTACGGGTATTTTGCTTGATCCTGTTCCTTGTTGTGGGCTGGGCTCTTGTCCCGATGCCCACGGCTGTGGGACCTGCTCTGGGTGTTGTCCTGGATGCACCCGGGGCTGGCACAGATCTGCTGTCCCAGCCTGGGCACGGGAGGAAATGGAACAATGGCAGGGAGAGAAGACAGGATGGGCAAAGGGGCAGCTGTCCCGGTTTGCTTCCTGCCACGCTTGGCTTCCTCGCCGGCCCCGGGAATAACTGCTTGTGGCTAAAGGGGACCGGGCCAGGGAGGAGCTCCTTGCAAATGTCTTGGTTTGCGGGTGAGTGAAGCCGAGCACTTCCCTCGCAGTGATGCTGATCGAGGAGCTGCAGTGCCCCGGGAGGCTGAAGACGCTGAAGAAGCTGAAGGGGAAGCGGCTGAACAAGCTGCAGCCGCTCCCGCAGACGCTGCGGCTGCTCGGGGAGCTGCAGCTGGACGAGAACCACCGAGTGAGCAAAGCGGCCACGTCCTGCCTGTGCCGCGCCGCCGCCAGCAGGAGCCTCAGGGCCAAGGTAAGCGCTGCAGCTCCCCTGGCCTTGCCGGGCTGCTGAGATCCACGGGATGGTTTCAGCCCGGAATGGCACTGCCCCCTCTGCCCTTGGCTTAGCTGTCAACTGGCCCCTGAACCACAGCAGTGCTGGGGTGGTTTGTCTCTGTCCTGTTTTTGCCTTTCAGATGGGCAGAGCTGCTCCTGTCAGTCTGCTTTGGTTGTTTGATTACACTCAAGGTGTTCTTTTTTACTTTCCTTTTTCCGTTCAGGCTGTGTTGTTTTACACTGATGCTTTATCTGACTGTGATGCAAGACTCCAGCAAGCTGCATGTTTGGCTCTTAAGAACCTCAGGGTAAGTGTTCACAGCTCTGCTGGGCACATCTGGCCACAGTCATGGATGCAGAAGTGTGTCTGGCTGGGATTTTAAAGCTGGTAGGGTCACTTTAGCAGCTTTCTGCTGTTTGTAATTCCTGAATTCTTTGGCTGCAATAGTTCCAAACCATTAATGCCGTTGTTCCAAAGGCAGCAGGAGGGGGAGCTGTGGGCATCTTGTTTGATGTGCCAGGCACAGCACAAGGACACAGGGGATGTGTTTGAACTCCTGTGATATCCAGTCACACAAGAAGAAATCAGAGTCTTACTCTTAAATTCAATTTGCAAAGCAACAACTGGGATTAACCCTTTCAGTGACGTCCTGGTTGGGTGATGCTGATTTAACGGTCCCTGTACCCTGGGACTTTTACACTTTCTAAGGCCCTAAGACAGGAGAGAAGGAGGTGACAGAGGTGAGAACATGTCAGGAAATGTAACTGCAAGCTGATGTGCTGGGGGAGAAGAGAAAGGTCTTGGTAGAATTCAGGTGCAAGAGGAGATGGGAGTTTGTGTGTCTGTGTTTGCCTTGTGAAAAACATCCACCAAACTGCTGAGGCCAATGTTTCCTTTCTCCCACAGGCTGTGGAGAGCATTGAGCAGGTTGCCCACCTGTGCCAGTCTGAGACAGAGGAAGTCAGGAATGCAGCCAGGGAAACAACACTGTCCTTTGGTAAGGCTTTCAAACAGTCTGAAAAAGTGATGTGAAATAGTGCAGGACCAGGAGAGGCCTCAGGTGCAGCCTGAACACATCCAAGACAGTGGAAATCCCTCTTGAACAGCTGTTTCATACCATGGAGACAAACTTATATCACAGGTACCAACCAAGGGCCCTCCTGTTGAGGTTTACAGAACCAGTCCAAGGAAATTCTCCAGGATAAAGTGCTTTAGGAACCAGTGAACCTTTTGAAAAGGTGGCAGATAAGAACCAAAGATGCTGGAAGTGATGCTGGAGAACTGTTTCCCTATTCTATTCTTCCAAAACCCCCTTTGATCCATGTTTAGTCCTGGGGATCTCCAGACACGCTTCCCAGAAACACTCAGGCTCACGTGCATGGCAAGTTTTCCAGCTGTGATGCTCCAAACTGTTACTCACATGGAAGTATTGGCAGGAGGCCTGATTTTCCATGGTAGCTTCCAGCAGGTTTGGGAAAACTGTTCCCTTAGGGACAGTGTTTGCCACTATTGGGAGTCCTTGTTAGTTCCAAACAGGGTCACAATGGAAGTGTTTCCAGAGGATCCCATTTCTCAGGCTGTTTCCTTTCTCCACAGGGGAAAAGGGCCGCCAGGCTTTCGAGAAAATGGACAGGATCTGCTGTGAACTGAGGGAAACTGCCCAGCACGAGGCCGAGATTGAAATCACCGTGTTTTAGGAGTGCAGTGGGAGGAGCTGCATCCCACTGTCCTCACAGCCACACGGGCACCTGAGGGATGGCTTTGGTTGTCCCTGCTCTGTCCGTGCTGCATCCCGCCCCAGGACAGGCTCATTTCCAAAGGGCAGAGTTTGCAGTCTCCACAATTCAGGCTGGAACAGGTTTTCTCACCATCTCTCAGCACGTGATCAAATACCAAGTGCCTGGATGAATGAAAGCTGGGATCTCTTGGAATGTGGCACCAGGTTGTCACTGGAGTTAAAATCTCCATCTTGCTGGAATTAGCTGCCCCTGCTCAAATTGTAAAACCAGTATGATTTATTTTCCCATGAAGTGTTTTATTAATTTGGCATTTCCCGAGGGAGAAATGATCACTCTCCAACAGTCCCTCTGGAAGGCAGCAGACAACAGCCTTTTACACCAACAGATCCAGCAGCATTGCTCAGTGGGTTCTTTTGCCTGGACAATTTAGTTGCAGAAGGAAAACTTGTTACTTCCGAAGTCTTCAACCTGCTTGCAGCTTAGGCCACGTTCCAGCAAGGACAGACAGTGTGTGGGAGGAGTGTGTGTGCTCAGCAGGAGGGTCTGTGTTGGGTTTGCCAGGTGCAGGTCTGAGGGAGGGACAGGTTTGGGTTGGTTTTAAATTTTGAGTTTAGTCATAGATCAAGACTTCTCATAATCATCCACCTGTTGTCAGGCCCTTCCTCAGCCCCTGGCTAGCAGGGCAGGGTGGCCATGGAGAGAAGCCTGGTTCAGGTACAATACTTGAAAGGGTTGGGCTTGTGTGTACATATTTTTATATATATATATATATGTATAAAATGTTTCTATTCAGTATTTATTTGTTGGATTTCATACTGTTTTCTGAAGTTCTAATAAACCATTGAGCCAAGTTCCTGGGAGTGTTTTGTGGTGCTGTGCTGGCAGGCCTGGGGACAGGTACGGGGCACTGGGCTTGATCCCTGTCCTGCCTGGGACAGGTCAGGCTTGGGCCCTTGGAGTTCAAATTGACCTGATTCATGTGAAAGACTAGAGCAGGGAGCTGGAGGGGTCAGGGAGAGACACAGGGGACTCATCTCTTTTACTCTGCCTACAGGAAGTTCTTACATGAACATTTAAATCATTTTCCTCTACAACCCCCCAACGTTCCCCTCCTGCCCCCCTGTATATGTGGGTCAAGCAGGAGCCTGTGGCTCCAGCCCCAAAGCAATAAGAGACCCATCGAAGTTCTTTAAAAAAAGAATTTTATTGTTACAACTAAAATGAGAACTGAAAACTTGTATGGGAGATTGAAAAACTGTACAGTTGTACTCTAACCTGGGAGGCCCAGCAGCGGCTTACACAAAAGACAAGATACCTGAAACTGTATTATACCAAAACATTCAGCTTTTTTGTTGAGTTTTTAAAATTTTTTTTTTATAAAAGTTTATTCTATGGCAATCTGTAAAAAAAGAAAGACCTGATGAGTAAATATTTGCTTAAGGCAGATAGCAGAGCAGCTCACTAACGTCCTACCGAGTCTAACATGGATGTTTGTCCATTTCCAAGAACAGGTTACCCAACACCCCCACGGTATTTACACCCCCCAACTACCACAGACAGTACAGGACAGCAAAACAAAATGGGAACAGTTCAGTATTCCAAGCCTTATCCACACCTCAGGGGCCTGGGGAGCAGTCACTGTGTGTCCTGGGACAGGGGAAGAGCTGGACCTGGAACAGAGGGAAGGAACAGGTGGAAAGGGGGATGCTCAGAGCTTGTCTATGACCTGCAGGAACTCTCTCTTGGTAGAATCATTTGCAATTGAGTTAATCTGGAATCAAAGGAAGGAGGCTTTGTTTTCCTGCCATACCAAAAACTTAAAATATTCTCTCTTGGGAACATGTGCAGAGGGGAGGGGTTTGGTTCGTGTCTTTCCAAAGGTGCCCCTGCTGCCCCCAGGCCAGGGGAGGTGTGGATAGGGCTGACTAAACTCTGGAATGTCTGTACTACACTCACTCAGCTGAAAGGAACATGCTACCACCGGGCACACGGGATCCCACGGGAAGTCATGCCAAGGATTAGGCGAGTACATATTGTCTGATAAACACCCAACAGGCCATCGCTGAACGAGGAGACTTTCAGCAACACCCTCTGAACCACAGCCACTAAGGATCAGGTCATGCAAATATCATTTGGGCACATCAGGAAGCAGAAATATAAGTTCTTTCACCTTTCAAGCACGTGGTGTTTCATCGGGACACCGGAGACTTCACATGCAGTTTAATACAAAGGGGTACAAATGGTGCCTCAGGGCAGGACCTGCCCGTGCTGGAGAGAACAGTGGGGACAAAGCAATCACATAATGTATCTTAAATACACAGATGAGCCATTATATATTACCATTTTTCTATACTCATTTTTCCTGTTTCCAATAATATAACTAAATATTGACTGATTACAACATTCCTCCTTTCAAGTACTGGTCTGACCAACAGTCTCACAGGTAAAAGGATTGATTCCCAGTACTACCTGAGGATTTATTATTGTACTCTTGAGAAGCCCTTGATGCAAGCTTAACAAAACACAAAATAGAAATAACTCCAACCCCCCCCGACCCCCTTCACCTACTCACCCACTGAAGGAAGAGCTACACCTACAGCCAGCTTGGCAAAAATAAATACTGAGTGGAGAGAGCTCCCCTGGGCTCCTCCACAGCGAGGGCTGCACTGAGGGGGTGCTTAAGTGCTCTAAATCTACAGAGACTTGAGAAATGAAAGGAGCAGATCAGTAACAGTGCTGCAGATCAGCTGTCCTGGGTCAGCTCAGTCTCCACAGCTCTCAGCAGTGAGTTTGCTCCCGGCCTCTGCTCCACGACACAAGCAAAGAAATCTTTGCTCTTATTGTTTAAACTATTAATCATTTGGTACTACCGAGAGGAACAGCATTGGCTGCCTAGTGCAATGCTGCCTTCCAGTCCCAGTCCTACCCACACACCCAAATCCTTATTTACAAGCACTTTACACCCTGGAGCCCTGGGCCAGGCCCACAGCAGGGCCAGTGCTGGGCCCAGCCTGGCTGCAGGACCCCCTCCTAGAGCCAGGACTTTAATCTTGGCTTTACACAAAGCAGAACACACAAAACACTTGCATCATAAACCGACATGTTCACAGACCGACCCGGCTCCTGGTGAACTGTCTGTGTCTCAAGAAGCTGCCACAGCCTGGATTGCTCTGGATTTACCAAATGCTCTCCTGCCTGGAGCACATCTCCTGCTGCCCCTGCAGCACCCCCGGGGCCTCTCCCCTGGCTGGAAGCAACGGCTGGTCCTGACGGAGCACAGGGAGAGTGAAACTGCATTTTACATTCCAAATGATGAGGTTTAAGAACTGGTCCTTCCATGGCAGAGTGCTGGTGGACATGGTTTGGTTGAATTTCCCTTCCTGTTTCTCTCCCTCCCCTCAACCTCTCCTAACCCAGAATATAAAACTAAAAACAGCTTTAGAAAGGATGGTGCAATGTAAAGAGCCGTATGTGCAAGTAGAGTGCAACAAAAGTCAATGAGGAGATACACTTAGTAAAGGAAAAAAAAAGGAAAAAATCCAAGAGCTGGACGTGTTGGGATACCCTGAGCAAATGCAGAAGCCTGGTTCTATCAACACAAGTAAAACAATCAGCTCTTTAAGAACAGTTATGCCAAGATTAAATATATCAATACCACAGGCACTGCCCACAACTCAGTCTTTAATGATGAAGCAAGTTTAAAAAAAAAAAAAAAGAAACAAAAAAACCAACCACAAACACCCCTCCCCTTCCAAAGGTTTACATTCTTCAGGTATGTGGGTTTCTTTTTCTTTTTTGGGAACTCGTCAATGTAAGTCATGTATTTGGTTACAACACTTGGAGAGTACAAGCAAGTTTCACTTGTGCCTACTTTTTCTGAAACAAAAGAAAATGAACTGGCTTTTTAAAAAAGGCTAAAAACAACAATGTGTTGTAATTCTATTATTTAGTTTAAAAAAAAAAAAAACAAAACAAAAAAAAGAAACCAAAAAAGGAAACCAACTATTTGGCATTTTCTCTGCTTACTCCTGAATATTTTAAGGCCCTGAGATTAGAATATTATGTTCTTGGGACCACAGGGCTGGATAAAACCCTAGTGCATCAATTCTCTCTTTAAGCCCTACCCAAAGTTCTGGCCTTTCACCCTAAATCTACCTGCTCTGAGACAAGGCTCCCCTGCCTGGACTGCTCCCTCTCACAGGAGCTCCCACAAACCCCGACCGGGCGTGTTCCCCGCGGGTCCATCCTGCTGAACAGCCATCAGTGGAAACACACCCTGTAGCAGAGATAAGCTCCTGCTGTGAGGAAAGTGAACATGCAGATGTTCACCAGAAATGGCTTCCACGTTGTCACCATGTTCTCATCCTCCTCGTCCGAGTTCTCCGACTTGGACTCCTCTTTGTGGGGTGAGAGACGCGGATTTTCACCAACAGTTCTCCTCCGAATTTCAGTGTCTTGACTAGTGCTTAAGGACAAAGAAATCAATATTCAGTACTGGATGGACACAAATATTCCTCACTGGATTCGCCATGGAGCCCTCCTGAACCCTGGCACAGTGCAGGACTGGACTGGAGCAAGGGGAAAGGCAGATGTCCAGTCCAAGCACTCCAACCAATGAAGACAGGCAGTTCCAGAGGAGGATTCAGCTCCATCCTCAGATAACGGACTATAATAGATAAAATCAATCTGATCTCTGAGCTCTCTGGAGCTGGACATGTCTGATGTTCATCTACACTAAACTGCGTAAATAATAATTTCTAAGAAATTATTTGTTCACTGAGAAATTCAGATTTATCCCACTAATGAGAAGACACAAGACACCAGTTTTAAATCCATACCTTCAGTGGGTATGGAAATCATCCCCAGGCATCTCACACTGCAGGCAAATGTTCTGCTAACAGAACTATACTGTCACCAAAGAAAGAAAGAGGGAGATGCTACCAGTGCAACACTTCCTTCTTTCACTGCTAAGCCTCCACTTGTGTTCCTGTTTCCAAGACTTCCTTTCTTTTTAGCAAATATTGTTCGGAATTTGAGTATTTTCCTTTCAGAATCTCCCCAATGAATTAAGAAGAATCCATATCAAAACATTGTTTCTTTTGGGCAGGGAAACACTTCCATTTTATCTCCTTGCCTGCAGCAGAACTTGGAGGGAGACACCACGTTCAGCTCCTGGTTGCAGCCTCCCAGCTCTGTGAATTTAAGACTATGGGAACCTCTCACTGACCTCCAGTTCCCAGAGCCACACACCCATCACCTGTCACTTCTTTAGCAGGGTGCCAGAAGAGGCCCCAGCCCACGGGACAGTTAAATGAACATCAGTGTGAGACCTCGACTGAGAGAATTTTGGCTTGGAACTACTACTCCTGCTCTTACACTGCCTCGATCTGCTCAGGCCCTTCTGTATGAAATGCTGTTGATGTGCAAATGTCCTCCACACAAACACCCCGTGGACAGAGATCCCGGGACACCTCACAGCGGGAAAAGCCCTGAATTACCTGTCTGTGCTCAGCGGTGCAGGTGAACGAGCTCTGCCGTCTGGGACCGTCTCTTCCACGGTGCTCACTGAGCATGTGATCTCCTCCTCTGCTCCCGGGGCTTTGGGAAAGAATTCCGTGTGTTCGTGCATCCTCCCGTTGTGCATCTCCGAGGTTCGCTTCGGTGGCCGGGGAGGGGGGGGGTGTGCTCAGGTGGGGGGTCCAGGTCCTCGTTGGAGAGCTCTTTCCACTGCTCCTTCAGGGAAGGACAAGCCCTGGTAAGCTCTTCTCTTCTCTTCTCTCTGTAAGCTACTCTAAACTTTACCATGGCAGAATCTTTATACTCTCCCTTTTAATTAATTCTTAAAGTGGCTCTTCGTTTGCATCGAGGAAAAAAAGAGAAACCAGACACAAGAACTCCAAACCCAAGCTACATCCACTACACACAGAACACATCAGATACAAATGCAAGAGATTCCAGTCTACTTCTGGAAAACTTAAATAGTACAAAACAGAATCTGTTTTGCTGGAGGAGTTTTGCTTACCACAAAAAACCTGATGAATTTAATCATAATATTTAGACTTCTGCTATATTAGAAAACTTTTATTATCTAAAATGCCAGCAGCTACACCCTGGTCACTGTGCTGGAAAGCACACGAGGCACCTGTTAACTCACAGGTACTCTCTGGAAGGTTCTTAAATACAACACTTCAGGTTGTCACAGATTGTAAAGCGCTGTGTTGAAGAACCCCATAATATAAACATGTATTGAAGCTGAAACAAGCACCAAGCTTGAAGCTTCTTTTTCTCCTGCTCATCCCACACACTTGCTGCAGTTCCCATGGAGCTGCAGCTCCTCCTTTGGCTGAGCTGCCCACAGCACTCACTTGCACTGAAGCATCTCCCATGATGAATTTTGCCCCTTCAATGACAGCCAAGTAGGAGAAGCGGAGCTGGTCTGCGGTCTGGATGAGTCCCATCCTGTACTTCCTCATTTCCAGGAGAACCTGCTTGACGTCCACAGAGGAAGGATCTTTCCGTTTGTCCATCTGAAAAATATGACACGTGCTTTATGTTCTGGTGACATTCACTACAAGGACTCATCTTGTGGCAGGGCCTTCACACTGCCCTTCCCACTACACAGTTAATGAGCTCACATCAAACTGGTATGAGCAGCTTTTTACTGGGTCTCCAAAAAGACTGAGGGGAAACCAACAGGACTCCAAAATGTTGTCCCTTTCCCCCTTTTTTCTTTTTAGTGACATTTTAGCCTAGGCCTGACTTGGCTTTCTATAGGTCTCATGCAGTGAGAGAATAAAGCCAAGAGAATTCCAGATTTATGTTGAAGTCAGGACAATTTCCTCCTGCCCACGAGTGCAGGTGACTCTGTAAAAGCAAACTCATCCAGATGGGCTTTGCATTGATTCAGGACAGTTCACACTATGACTTGGCAGATATCTAGCGTGGTTTTCTCTTAACCATGAAGGCAAAGCCTGTCTTTGTGAATCACTCTGAAAACTAGAGAGTTCTCTTCCCCAGATCCCAAATGGCCACTCAGGAATGAGACCTGCCTTGGAAAACACCCCCAAAACAGTACGAGTGAGAAATAATGGAAATCACGGCAACGACACTTCCCAGGCCTTGCCACAGCTCTTGTAAGGCTGAAACCATTGCCCAGAACACCTCTGCAGAACCAGCCCACGAGAAGGAAGCCTCACCAGGAGCAGACAGGTGTCCACCAGGCAGAAGGTGCCGGACCTGCCGATGCCGGCGCTGCAGTGAACCACGACGGGGCCGTGCTCGGGGCTCAGCGAGCCCGACTCCCGCACCTTGAACAGGAAATTGAGGAACGAGGCCGGGGACTCGGGGACACCAAAGTCAGGCCACGTGGTATAGTGAAAGTGCAGAATCTCCCGAGTTTCCTGGCTCTGGAAAAACAGCATTTGGGAAGCCTTTTAGAGCAGATACACGAGTCAGGAGTGCTGGGAACTGCTGACTGAAAGTCCCACCAGTCTGAGGGAGCTTTTGAAACTGCACAGCCAAGAAACTAAAAATAATTACCTCTTGTTGTGAAGGTCTCTATTTGGGGCACAGGAAATTGGATAAGTAAATGCACTTCTTTACAAGATGGTTTAGTTTTTTCAGTACAGTTCAAAAGCTTCTATTGCTCAGTGTACAGCTGAGACATGGAAAGGCCTTGAGTTTCCCCATGTATGTTAAATAAATATCTAAGAGTTTCCTTTCCACAGCACACAAACTGAGACTGAGGAATAATCTCATGCAGAATCACCAAATTCAGTGCAATTCCTGACCATCTTTTCCAAGCCCCTGCTGCTCTCAGGAGGTGAATCTCCCCCTGGGAGAGGGCCAGGGATGGGACTGGATGAGATCCTGTACTTACGGTCGGGTTTTCCATCTCCAGCTGTCGTACTGTGTAATAGGATTTTATATCTTCAGATATCAATGTGAGTTTCAAGTTTGTGTCTTCAAAAAACATTTCTTTCTCCTCCTTCCGTGGCCAGTACTGTGCACACTTTATCTAAAAACAAACAGGAGCCATACAAACGTAACTTATGTCTGAGTAAAAGGTAAGGAAGAAACATCCTTAAATACAACCTTTTCTTACAAGACAATTTCTTCATCTGCTTCTATTATAAGGACCAGAAATTACAGTGTGAAGAATATCAGTCTTCCTTTATGTTGCAGAACTACATCTCCAACTTTTGTATGAGTCAAATTATTTTGACCTTGACTAAATTAATGAAAACACCTAAGGACTGAGGGTAGGTACCTGAAAGCTGAAAGAGTGTGAAGCTGTGAAATCTAATCAAAATCTTCAAAGTCATTATTTATTTTATATTGTGTCAAACAAACAAAAATCTAATAACTAAGTACAAAAGCTCTCATAACAGTCTGCCAAAATCTGAATTTTAAGCCTACTCTGCATTTTATTACTGTCACGTCAAAGATTTAAGTCTCAAAAGAAGAGACAGATATTAACAAGAGCAGAATACACTGTGAAAAGTATTATGAATTCTATGAATAAGCTACATTTAGGAAATGATCACATTGTTAATTTCAAGGGTAACATCAGATGAAATTTTGGGTTACTCAATCTACTCACCACAAAAATACAAACAGCAGTGAGATCATTTTGATTTTACATGGCACAGTTTAAAGGTGAAGTGCCAAACAAAAAACCCCCGTGTTCAGCAAACGTTCCCATTACCTACTTCTGACTGAATTTCAGTTTTCTTATCAAAAGTCTTCCAGAGAGATTAGTTCTGCAAAGACTGCTGCATGCCAGGGCCTTAAGTGAGCCAACCAAAGAGAAGGGCAGCACTGTGTTTATTGGGGTGTAGAATGCACTTATAATTCTCTGCACTTTTGTTTGGTTTTGTAATAAAGATACAGCAATTGCCTTTGGGTCTGATTTCTCCACAAATGTGTCTGCAAACAGTATTTTGTTGTCCACTGTGAGGCTCCCAGCGCTGTTTGCTGAGCAGTGCAAGCAGCCTAAGGGATCACAGGCACTCGTTTTGTTCAAAGCTGAGAATGTGCTGAGAAAGAACAGGAGTGCTTGGAAAGGAAGAAAATATTGAAAAATATGGTTACTGCATCTCTTCTGAAGATTAAATTTCACTTGCACTACAAAAAACAGCAAAACACTTAAAAATTAAGACAGCAGTTTATAGAAACACAACTCCTTGCCCGGGAATTTTCCTGATTATTGGGAATTTTTTCCTGATGATGCAAAAGCATGTACCACTTGTGGATACCCAACATTCTCACTACCCCTCCTCCAAATGTCTTTACACTGACTACACTGCAGCATTCAACTTTTAACTGGGCATTTCTATCACTCTTTAAAAGCTGCTTTTGTCCCAGACTTGCAGAGCTGACAGGCCTCTTCAGGGATGACAGCTGTGGAACCAGCACTGAGGCAGAGCTCTGAGCCAGGGAGGGAATCCAAGCCCGATGGTTCCATCTTCTCCACCATCACAAAGGCCAAGGCATTTCCTCTCGAGGCAGCAGCTTCTCCACGTGCCAGAGGAACCCAAACTTTCTACTTATCTGATGGTAAATTACTTAAAATAACCCCAATTCGCCCAAGTATTCAATTCTAGGCATAATTTCTTAGATAAAATTACTGAACAGTCACCTGGCCCTGTTCTCTGGGTTGGTTTCAGTTGGGTTTTTCATTAAACAAAAAACCTTAACGATGTGATGAGCACAGAGCTAGACCTGGGTAAGTACTTACGGATCCCTTTTCCATCACTCTGTTCAACATGACAACACCGCGGCTTTTCTGTTCCCAAACCATCTCCCAAAAGTGACCACAAGTATTTGGCAAAGGTCCCTGCAGAGACAGAATCCCCAGAAATAAGCATTATTTTCTGTGACTGTCAGTGCACTGTTCCCCAGTAGCAGTTACTGTGCTGGGCAATAGATTTAGACAAGTAACAAGCAACTTCTCATTTAAAACTGTAAAAAAAAATGCAGTGAGACAGCTCTTAGTTCCATGTTATGAATTTTCCCATGAAAGCATGGTTCAGCTTTTCCCCCCACACACATAAGAGGAAGAGAGATTGAGTCTCATTTGCGAGAACAGAACTGGGAGTGAAAAATACAGCATTTTCTTAGGAAAGGTATACAAGGGTCATGGGGAAATAAAACCCCACTGTCTAACTAAGAGCAGAATTAACTACTCTGCAATACATCAATCTTATTCAGGGTACTTGAAAATTACCTGACTAAATGGATAAACACTCAAAACGCTGAAATGATGCCAGATCACCAACAAATTACATGGTTTTCCAGAATCTTCATGGATCTGCTCTGGGACTGAATGAAGTGATAACTCCTTTTAAAGACTACTATCTATTTCACAAAGCAGATTTCCCTCTAACTTCCAGTTTGTGTTGTGTTTCTCCGCTATTTTCCACTCCAAAGCTATTGTTCTGAATTTTGGGCAACACAAACCAGCATTATTGAGCCCCATATTTGCTGTCCATCCCTTTGCTCAAACAGAACAGCAGGTCAGGGTCCTCAGAAGGAATGACTGGATTAAAATAAAGCCACTCAAAGCCAACAAATTCTGGATCAGAGCAGAGAACTTGTACCAGCCAGCTGCACATTCAACTATCCCACATCCCAGTTCAACCCTGTGATCAACCTCCCCTGTCCTGAATCAGGGCAATAAGAGCTGTGTGCAAAGAAACATTTCCACACTGAAACTGTACTGTCCCTTTCTTCTTTAGGAGATTTATCTTTACTCTCTACAAACAGGAAGGAAGAGCTGTCACTTGAAAATATTAATCCCAGTCTACCTTAATCTAAAGTGTGGGAGGAAGGGATAAAAAAAAAAAGTCAAGATCAGAGATCAGAACAGTCTCCATGGAATATTTAGGACAAACAAGAATCCTGGCACAGTTGCTGGCTCTCAGAAGAAAACAACAGGGTATCCGGGTATTTTTAAATTTGTTGTATAGATAGGGGTGGAATTCACAGATTCAGGGAAAAGCAGCCACTGTCCCCCACATTCCCATCACTAAAGTCTGTATTTCATGGCTTTCCTCTCTCCCATTCTATGCATGTGTTTACCCACACACAGATGTGTATATGCACTTAACTGGCTTTACAATAAAGAAAATAAACAAAACCCATGAAAAAACTCCAGCCACCACATGATTTTTATTAACCACTGCCAGCAATTACCTGGGTGAGAATGTAGCTCCTTTGGGCCTCTTCCATTTTTATCAAACTAGCATTGATATAGTCATTGTCACCTTGGTTTAGCTTAATTCGACTGTGATCAACTGCAGCATAATTAGAAAACACTGGTTAAATATGTATATGCAACACAGCAGAATTCATGCACAACCTCATAAGGTGTTAGGGTCAAAAAAGCTGAGTTGTCCTGAAGAATGAAAAGGGTTTAATAATCCCAGGTAGTTCAGGTGTTCCCTGGGCTTGTAACTCTGGAAATACAATGTAGGTACTGCAAGAACAGCACCACAGCAGAGGAGTGAACACAGGCTGCTCTTCACCTTTCAAGAACACACTGCAAGAATGAAGCATTTGCATCTGAAATAATCCCCACAGTAATCTGCAAACCAGACCACACTGACCTATTTGTACAGTTACCGAGTTACTGGTTTTAAATAAACAGAATTACACAACTGCTTATCTCTTGCAGCTTAAACATTCAAACCCAGCTTGCTCAAGGATTCCCACATTTTGCAAGAAAGCCAGACTGGAAGCAGTTTTATGTAAAGGCAAAAAGGGAACCATTTCTTACTCACAACCCCAGATATTAGAACTGCTTAGTAAAACAAACAATGTGAACATTACTGTTCTGGTCGACTGCCCCAAAGGCTTCAGGAACTTTTAAGCACCAAGTACAGAAGTTCTCTGCCACACAGGAATACTGTGGCCAAGGACAGAGGATGGAGATTTGGCCCACACAGGGCCAGTCTAACATTGCTGCTGTAGCAGCCCAAGCTTACAGGATGCCAGGTCTGGGCAAGGCTGGGTGGTACTGTCTCTGTTCCTGGGGCCATGGAAGGAAAAACAGGCTGCAACCCCCAACTGAGTCGTGCCTTGTCCAGGCCACACTTGCTCAAAGATGCACTTCCCACTGGAGTATGAGACCATAATCATTTCAAAAATACAGGTCTCATCCTTGTAGCATCTCCTTTGCAAATGTCCCCTCCTCTGTTCCAATGAGCTCAGATTTCTCTCTAGCAGTCATGTTTTATGTAAGGCTGCTGCCCACCTCCCACAAGGGGCAGTGCTGCCATCTGTGCTGACCAGCAGGATGCCCTGGGGAGTGAACACTCTGCAGCACAAATCACCCCTACAATTGCAGCAGTGCTGCTTCAGCCACCCTTCCTCTCTAGCAGAAGAATTCAGAGGTAAAGCAAGTTTCTTTCTTCAGCTTTCTGCCCACAAATACAGACTCTACTGTATGTTGCTCTAGTATAATCCTATGGATATAATGGCATCCTGTGACATCTATCTCACAAATAAATACATTAACACAGAGAATTGTCTTGGATGCTTATCCACCCAACAGAATCTTGCCCTTAAAAAGAACATTTAAGTGTTAGAAGTCATTAGAGGTCAACAGTCTGTTACAAACAATGGAAATGAAAGTGTACTTACAGGGGCTGACATCTCTGTACCTATTTCTATTTTTGTTTCTGGGATGCTTGGCCACTTTACATGGAAAATCACTGGCTTCATGCCTGATGTCCTGAAACAAAAAAATAAAGTGTTAGATCTGAATCCATCAAATTTCATACCACCAGTTATTTTAAGACAAATACCCGTGTGACTTCACATCTTCACGTGTAGGAGTTCTGGTCAGAAAACACTTTGGGCTTCAAATTAAGAATCGAGTTTAAATGTAACAGAATACAACAGTAAAATTATTTCTGTAATAAAATACTATTAGTTTGCATAATAACGAAGCAGAACATTTAACAGACATTATGCCTTCACGCTCCTGAGGGAGCAGGGTCTGTGCCCCAAAGCACTTTCACATAAACTGCTTTAAGCACTTGTTTGCAGCTTCAGTCAAAATATCAACTGTGCTTCTGACTCAGCAGCAACGAAAACATTCACTGTGATTAAAAAAAAAAATCTTGTCTGCCCCCCTTGGCATCAAACACAGAGTGGTGATTTGTCTAAGATCACTTGCATCTTTACCTGGAGTTTTTAGTAAGATGTCACAAAGCTGCAGATGGCCAAAGTTATTTGTATCCAACTCACATGCTCAGCTAAAACACACGTATCATCTCAACCATAGAACTGGGATTCTTTTAGCTGGTTTTTTTCAGATGCATATGACAGCTCAGCTATCTGAGACAATTTTGGAAGTTAAAATAAAAAGAATTCTGCCATCCTTGGACGTTAATCCCGATTTGTTGAAACAGAACTTCACATTGTAAATAAATACTTTGTACATGCAGTTCTGCATAAAGAATCATGTACAATGCCAAAGATTATTTTAAAATGGGTTATCTGCTGGAGTACATTACCTGCTTATCTATTCTGCTGCATTATCCAGGTTATGTATCAATTTACACTGAATGCTCCATGTTGAGAGGAGTTCTAATTTACATAAACCTACCCAAAATTAGTACAGTATTCCAAAACAGCTCCTCACTGAAATAAGCCCTGACATCAGCTGCCAGCTTTTTATAACTTAACACATGGCTGCCAGTATTTCTGCTTGTGAGGAATGCAGTCTGGAGAATATGATCTGCACTGCCACAGTCTAATATCTCAAACATGAGGCAGCTAAAATAGGTGTTTTCATAAATGCGTCTCCGACACCAAGTTGGTGACTTTGTATTTTACAGGGGTTTATTCTTCTGTAATGACTGTACAGGATTAACAAGAGACAAGACCAGGGAAATAGGAAAAATGGTTTTCTAGATCTCTGACCACATTTCCCACAGAGCCTACATGTATTATTTTTTTAAGTGTTAAAAAAAAAAAAAAAACCCAACACCAAACCAACACAACTACCCCACCACTTAGGATTCATATTATAAAATCAGCAAAATGCAAACCAAACCAAAATCCCTTAGGCATTTTTCTGTAAATACTGGGGTAAATTAGCAGCAGCCCTAATGTACACTGTTTCCTTTCACAGCATTAACAAATTTAAAAAGAACTGTCCCCTCTTTTAAAGAACAGAAAAGGAACAAATGTTTCCTTACCGAAATGGAATTATAAAAAGACATTCTAATATAAAAACATTATACTTAGGCATACACATGTATGTGCACAGAGAATCTCCTGCCAGTCTCTTGAGAGTTCCACAGATTCAAACATCTACATCAAAGTATTTAAGGAATTGATGCTGTAATTTATTGTCCAGGGAATAGAGAGCTGGCTGTTACCTCACCAGTAAATATTAGATCTTTTTCAAGATGCAACAATGCCTAAAGGTCTTGAAAGAATAAGGGAGTTCTAGTAGATGCATAACTCCCACAGGCACAGAGAAAATGAAAAGAAAGAAGTTACTCATGTGCTTTCAAGAGACAATTTAAAAAGGGCAATATATTTCTGGAGCATGCTTCAACAAACAGGAAAAAACACGAGGTGGGGGTGGGATGGGAATAAAATGAGAGACCCAGATATGGCAACAGGCAAGCTGCTGCCTTCTGTGAAAATCCAACCAGCACAGAGCACTTCATTTCTGAGTGTAATGAACACAATAAAACAGAATATCCTGGAGGGCATGTATTCCTGGAGCTCAGTGCTCAAATCCCTGCTGAAAGCATGGGCCATACTCTGCTCAGCAACATGGGATAAAAGTGGTTGGGGGTTTTGGTTGTTGGGGTTTTTTTCCCTTTTTTTTTTTTTTTGGCTACAGCAGTTGGTAGAACATCTGAAGTGATCAAAAGAATTTATCATCCCAGATCGCTTCCAGGATACGGAGTTGACTTTAGTGCAAATCAGATGGCCTTCAACAGAGAAAATTACTGGGGAGAAACAACCTCGTGCCAAGTTACTACAATGTCCTGTGGCCATGTTGTTAAAGGCTTTCTTGTCAAAAACTTCTGGTCCTGGGTACTGCTGGAGTCATATAACTACTGCTACTCACTGGGGTGGTTTAGGCAGGCTCAGAATATGTTCCTAACAGCACCACAGGATTTCTGTGCTGGAGGAAGCAGAATCATACAGAGCATGGAATTATTATGGTATGAGGAATTACTATGCTATGAGGAACTATTTTGCTATGAGAAATTATTATACTATGAGGAATTATTATACTCTGAGGAACTTGGAGCCAGCGATGCCATAAGAACTGAAGGCAGTGGATGAACGCAGGAATTGATAAAGTTACAAATCTTGAATCACACCAAGTCACACTGCAGAGATCCTGTCTGTTAAAAAGGAAGCTCGACATTTCATTTAAAAGGTCATGAAACATAAAACTTTAAAGAGGAAGGGCTAGAACTGAAGTCAGTTTTCCCAAGTCAAATGCTTCGGGTTTGGAGTGTGAGTCACTCCACAGCACTCATCTCCTGGCTTTAGGTCCTGTACCCCGTGCGAGTGCCCCAAACACTTCAGGGGTGAAAGAGGAAGTCTGCTGCAGCCTGGTTCTTCAAATGGGAAGTTCCTGTAGCTGTTAATTTGCAATAGTGACTGGAATAAGAAGTTCTTCAGTGATATCCAGAAGGTTGCTCTCAGTTGCACCAATGGGTTCCACTTGGCCCTGCACATCACAATTCCTGTAGCACAGAAAGGACCTGGAATGCAAGGGCAGTCACTGGCACACACTGCAAGGTTGTGTGGATTTGCATATCAGTATTTCCCAAGAGGAACTAGAGGTGCAGTCTCAAGGCTTTCAGCTTCATCAGTCAGACTCCCTGGGAGCCTTGCAGCAGGGCTCAATTTGATCACACTATTTAATTGCACCATAAACTCTGGAGCAGCTCAGACTAAGAGATAACAATATATTGTCATTTTAACAGTTCTGTTCCTTTGGGAAGTAGCAATTGCCAAGATCTTATCAGGGGCCACAGAAGTGCACCCAATCCATCTACTTGAGGCAGTCACACTAAGGAAAGCAATTCACAAGTATAAAAAGACTTAAATAAAAAAGTAATTTTAGCTTAAAAGCTTAAAAAAAAAAAAGGTTTCCTCTTAAAGCTGGCACTGAAAAAAATGATGAGGCTTCTGTAAAAGGTGGAGGAGTAAAAACAAGTTACAATAAAATCAAGTGAAAGGTGCTCTTTGCTGAGGTGTCACTACTGACTGATTTCAGAATGGAAATACCTCAACGATTCAATGAGGTGGCAAAGACCTGCTGAGAAGACCACAAGAAAAACAAGTAGTACCAAGGGATCCACCATAAACACCTGCAGATGGGAACAGGTCTTCAGATTCAGCATTTAAGGGAGCAAACTGAGTCCCTGAAAAGCAGCAAACTGAGTCCCCAACGAGGGAGCCTTGCTAAGATATAAAGCACACAAAGATCAACTGCTCATGTAACCTGCTTTGACAAGGAAGATTTGATTTCTTATCCTACATTAAGCTTTACATCAGGATATTTGGGCAAGAACAAGAAATGAGGATGTAACTTGTAGGTAAGAAGAAGATAATCTGAAGATCAGATAAATGAACAGACAGCTGCATCACACAACATTAATCTTAAGCAGCTGCAGAATTTTAGCCACATAAGTGAAATAAATGTGGATTTTAATACTCCTTAAAAGCATTTTATCTAGTCTCCTAGTTTTGCTCTCAAGTAAAATACATTTTCTTTATTTGTTTATTAATCTCCCTGAAAAATAAGAAACCAGTTGCCTGGTATGCCAAGCTTCTTCCTGAAGTCAAACAGCACAGAGAGAGGAAGGGCAGGCTTGTTTAAAGTTCAACAGCGCTATTACGCCAGGTTCGAGTAAATAAATAAATAAATAAACAAGCCACACTTGCACCATCGTTTTCCTAGAAAGCCCCTTGCTAATTCAGCACTCCAGGGGCAACCTGAACAGGCTGCAGCAATGTGGCCATGCAGGGTTTGTGACACCAGTCAGCTGGTTGGAGGCACGGAAATAACCCCCCAGGAGAATGTAAACTGGGCATGACTGCGATATTAAATCATATCCACACGTGGCAAAGTGGATTCATTTCTCCTGGGCCCACGTTTATCCCAGCTAGCAGACTGTCTCTCACCACTGACTAGTTTCAACATGCCCAACTGGAGAGACTTATGAAAGTAAACCCTGCAGTACTTTATTGTACCCACTTTATCGTGGGAGATAACTGAACACTGCAAATGCTCAATTAAGCACCTGCACCTGAACACTACTTACACCCTGGGCATGTACTTCCAGGAGGGGGAGAGACACAGACTTGTGTCATTTCCAAATTTTAACAGCACATTTATTTTGCATGTTACCAGAAGGAAGACACTGCTGAATAAAGCTCTGCAATCCTGCACAGCTCAGCTGCTCAGATTCTTGTACTGCTCCAATGTCACCTGCAACGAGTGAAAACTGATTTCTCAATTCCGATTTTTCTGAGGGTTGCAGCAGAGCCAGGGAAACTCTAGTATCAGGTTAAAGAATTACATGAGACTTCTCAAATATCAGTAAGTTCAAAATACAGTTTGTCCTTGAAATTTATGACCCATAACAGAAGAAGTTCAGAGCTGCTGGCAGGAACACTCAACTTCTGTTGTTTTGTAGCCATGTTCTTACTGCCAAAACAGGAAACAACTGAATGGAGCATCAGCGTAAGAAAACAACCCAAGTTCCCTTCTTCTTCACATCCATCCCTATTCTTCCTCCCAGATACTCAGTCTGCTCCAGGAGTGCATCTTGGACATTACTGGAAGGACAGACTTTTGAGAAGACAAAATGGCTTTTTTCTTGACAGCTGTTGTGCAAAAGAAAAGCTTTGCTATCTGTATCATCAAAGAAAGTCAGTGCCAGGAAATAAACCACACTCTCATTAAAGTGTCAAGAGGTTCTAACTCAGTTACTCGTCTTCTCTAAGAAGAAAAATAACCATGGAGATGAGATCCAGATCTTGATTTGCCCAAACATTACAGGTTTCTACATAAAGAGTTTTGGTTTAACCTCATCTCAAACAGACTAGTGCATCTGACAGCCCAGATATCCACATAACTCCTAAAGGAATTCAGTCTGCTTAGCAAATTCAGACCTTAATTTGTTTGCAGCATAGGTTTTGTGTGAGTTTAAAAATGTGTCATTCCTGGCCTGTAGGGTATTCCAGGCTCCACAGACTGACAACTGTGGTTATAAACAGAGTCCTGCTTTCCTAGCTACCTAATATTTTCATTCTGACATCTCACAAGCCATCTAAAAGGATTATAGCTTTTACAGAGCTACCACCACCAAAAAAACCCCAGCAAACCACAAGGCTTTGCAGGCTTCAGGAAGGACAAAAAGACACAAAAACTCTAAATACCAGAAGGTAAGGGAGGAATGAGAAAAGCTTCTTCTCACACCTTTCCATAGCAAAATCAGATCACTGTGCTGCATAACCAAGGTATTTTCTAGCGTTTAGACAAGCTGCAAATGACATGTTTCAAACTGGAAAGGACAAGAGATGCACTTGAAAACACTGAAGATGAAATGGAACCATGGAATAACTTTATTTATACTCAGAGTCCTCTACTCTCTTTCAGAGATACAGTGTAAATAACCTCAGTTAATGCTAAAAAAGCAAGACTCTACTAATGCCATAAATTCTCGCATAATCCATTACCACAGTTTAATCTTAAGATAAATGAAATATTTTGACTAATAAATAAGATAATCAAACGTAAGACTTGTTTCCTCACCAGACAACAGACTCGGGGTCTTACCAGTTAAAAGATGGATGGACCTTTACAGATTCTTTTTCCTTTTCTCCCATTTTTGACCCCAATGCATGTGTCTGCTCTAAGGCTTTTGGTTCTGAACACATCCTGCTCTTCCACTTGCCTGGGCATGCAACTAAAAGAATACAAATTTTCAGAATATCTGGTGTTATTATTCCTACAGTTAACAAGAAATCTGAAAGGCTACTAGAGAACTAGGT
This sequence comes from Chiroxiphia lanceolata, assembly GCF_009829145.1. NCBI lineage: Eukaryota > Metazoa > Chordata > Aves > Passeriformes > Pipridae > Chiroxiphia > Chiroxiphia lanceolata. The sequence goes on along the minus strand of NC_045653.1, from coordinate 5,072,114 downwards.
ATTGTACTGACAGAGAAGGACATTATCATCTTCTGCCTACAGAGATTCCAGGCAGCTGTTTGGTGTTGGATCTACTGTCACAGTTTAAGGCCCTTTAAATCAGTTGGGAAGACTATTAACAGGCTCATGTAATGAACTGCACAGAACTACTACAATTGCCAAGAGCATTCAAGCACAGGGCAAGTTCTGTGGGCTCCAGGAGTAACATCACAAATGAATTTGAAAGCAACCAGCCCTGTGCATTTGAGGAGCTGAAGTCTGGCTCTTCCTATTAAGCCCCCAGGAAGTTTTTTAAAAAGACACTTCACTTCAGATTAAGACACATATTTCACATGCACTGAGCTGCAACCGAAACTTGTCTGTGGTGTTTGTGTCCTTTCACCTTTTCCTGGAAAGTATGTTGACTAAAAACCAGACAAACAGCACAGCACTTCAGCAGCTTAGCAGACAAACACCGCAGTCATTTAGCTCAGGACAAACATTTTAGAGAAACAAAATAAAGTTACAAATGTTGGATTTATTTTTTAAAAAAAGAAAGGCCAACATTTCAGCAGCTGTCTTATCAGCAGTTTAAACTCAAACAATTGCAGAGCTACCACAGCATTATTTTTAATCCTTTGGCAGATGATATGAGTTAAACACATCTAGATTACTAACTGTATTTTAGCAATCTTGGTCACATTAACAAGTCCAGTATTCCCCATGTACAGTGACACCTGCTCATCAATAACAGGCAGGACTTGTTAAAACACCAGAATTGTCAAAGAGAGACGGGCAAGCTGCAATTCCCCAGTGATCTTCATTTTGTCAAGGTCATTTTCAAATTAAGGTACCATATGTGAGATAGAGATCAAATTGCCTAGCACATACCAAACCCAGCAGGTACCAGAGAAAACCAAATTCAGCAGGAGAACACCATTCCAGCAAGGCCCTGCTCTAAGGGGACACATGCAGCTCCACCACGACACGGCCCATCCAAGCTCCCACAGCCACTTTCCTGTTGTGTTATGAAATTATCCATGAAAGCAGATCACAAACCAGAGCTTCCAAACAAAGGGTGATTCCCCAGACACTCCAACTGGTGTGATACACAGATCATGTTCCTTCCCCTGGGAAAGCCACAGTGCAGGGGTTGCCAGCACGGAGCACGAGCCCACTGCTAAACCAGAGGCTTGTCCTGGGAAAGGAGCTGAAGGTGGTTTAAAGCACTCCCAAAACATCAACCACAAATGCGCTGAGAACACAACCTCACCAACTAATTAGCTTTCCCTTCTGTCCCTAATTGAAGCTAATTAGGGAGCATCCATGGAGCATCAGGGATTTTAGTTAGGAGTAAGGCCAGGATGCAGCCCTGGGGACAGGTACAGTACCTACTAAATACACAAGACCTGAGCAATACCTGTGATGTGGGGGAAACTGTCAGCTACTACAAAGTCATCATCTCTCCTAAATCCATCATTTTGCTTATCCAGTAAGATAAAATAAATTATTTGTCAAGCTCTGAGGCACTTTCTAGCTCTAATCCTCGAGGCAATCCTAACAGGTCAGAGAAAGAAAAGATTTCTTAAACAGTCTCCTAGTGGTGAGGTTGGATTTTTTTTTTCAGAGTTTGATTTTACATCCATACATTTAGCACCAGGACAATTCCCTGAGTAAGATCACAAGGATTTTTAACCCTGGCTTTAGCAAACAGGACAATGCTTCTTACACTTTCCAGCCTGTTCTGCAGCACTACTTTCTGTCACAGAGAGATGAGGTTCCAACAGAAGAAAACAGACACCTCTCCTGAATGGTGCCATTGTGCACATTAAAGTGGTTACCAGTAATGAAGACCAAGGAAGTTTACATTCCTACTTGAAAACAGGAAATTGTACGACCTCAGAAATTTTGGTGGGTGCTGAAAATGAATGTTAAAAAGTAGGTGGAATGACAGGTGGCTACATAGAGACAATCTGACCAAAGTAAAAACTTCACCCATGTCAAAGAGGCCTTACAGCACTAAATGTGCCTAAAACCACAAAATCTGTCGTGAGAGCTCCAGACTTCTTCTTGTATTTACTTATCAAGCTCTTTACAAATTCAATAGACTTAGCTTGGCACCTCTTAACACCTCCTAAAACCACAGTCAATGCAATGAGTAATAGGGAAAGCAGGAGACACTGAGATTTATCATCAATTCATTTTTGTTATGCTATTAACACGTCAGCATTTGCATGCAAAGGGAAAAGATGGGCTGAATGTGAGAATGTGCACACACATAACCCCTGGCTCATTAGAGACTCAGAGCTGCAAAAATATACTTCTAGGGCTTACAAAGGAAAATACTGCACATTTTTCACATCACTGTTATTATCCTCTGAATACCCGAACGTCAAGTTGGTTGTTGTTGTTGGCATTATATTCCAAAATAAACATTCACGTCTACTTGAACTGCTAAAACATTAAAGGGTTTCAATGAGGAGGAGACAGAGCAGTGACTTGGACCTGCTCTCTTTCTGAACAGCCACTCGTGTCCTCCCTCAGGAGTGGTGCAAACTGCCCCAGCTCAGGAAGTCCCCCCCTGAAGACAGGCAGAAGACACCTCTTGGTTGCTGCAATGATGCTACTTGTGCTCTCCAAGCAGATTAGTTTTCGTCTGGGATGCTCGAACTCATTAGGTTTCTAACTTAGGAGCCAATGTTCCTCACTCCCATTTCAGGAATCCAACCCCCTCGCTGCAACCCTGGCAGCTGTGTTGGAACAACTATGGATTTCTCCTTGTGGAAGGGAGGTCATTTCTCTGAGCCATTTTTTTAGGCTCTGGTAGGAATGCTTTTGTCTCCTCTGGTCCCTTGAGGCGAGGGAAGAAAGCTTTAGACAGCTCCCCTACCCCATCATTAGCACTACAGAAAAAAGAACTGTCATTGGAAGGGGACAGGGAGCCAGGCCTGGGAATCCTGCATTCCCCTGGAGGTTTTGGTGAGAAACTCTTCCTAAATACAAAGGCACATCTACATAATTGTCAATGGCCTATTTTCCATGATGACATAAAACCAGAAACAAAAGGATTCTTACTTAGGAATCAGAACTTCTGGAGTTTGCCTCATTTTTATTTTCTTGATTTGAGTTGGTCTGAAAGTCTCTCACCATTGTGAAAACAGGATTTTATGGACACAGAGCAAGTTTGCAAGCCTCACTTTCTACCTCCACCACTGACTAAAACTAAACTCAAATCTTATCTAATGTTAGATGATAGAATAAACAAGCTATTGGTGTCCACAGAAGAAAACAGGAATTAAAATAGTTTTTCTAAGACTTAATTCTTATCTGGAGTTTAAGAAGTTATATATGCCTTTAGAAAGTAGTCAGTTCAAGCAGTTTTAGATACCAGCTTGCCATATGCTATGGTAAAATTAAACTGATTTTTTTTTTTAAAAGCACCAAATTTATGCATGAAGTAGGTCTATTCAGTACACACAGATTTTAAGGAATGGTTTTGTTCATCCAGTCATCTTTATTACTAATTAGTATTTAATCTCCAATAATCTAAAAGCTAAATCAAATTTGTCTCTGTATTTGACAATGTTAAGGGAATAAGGTCACATCATGACTACAATGGGGCACATGTTCAGATCACATCAGTATTATTTTTGTATTTAGAATACTATGGGGCAGGCAACAGCCATATTCCCAACTTTTTACTAATTCCATCAAAATTCTGCAAGTTATGAGCTTGTGTGGAAAGGAAGTACTAAAACACACGAGAAAGGAAGTGGCAGGAATTGTTTAATAGGAAGCTGTGAACTCCACATTACCTATTAAAAAAAAAAAGGTATCTACATCTTATTCAGTGGTGAACTTCATTTCCTTGAAGACATTTGTACTGTACTTTGCTTTACTGGCTTTCTTGAGATGCAGTTTTCAAGTCAGGAGTGTGAGGGGGAAAACTGTATTTATTTAGTATCAAGAACCCCCTGTTCATTCAAAATGATGAACTGCATGTTACAACAGGTACCAGCTCCCTCCCAGGTAAATGAGGCTCCCTCCTGCACTCTGTTTGTTCCCTACAAATTAGGGTATAATACGAAATTCCAGCAAGTTCTAATCTGTGGCAAAAGGATATTTCCCCATGTTGGCCACTAGTAAGTACACAGGCAATGGAACTACAGCTTCATTCTGCCAAAGCATGCCCATCACACTGTTACCAAAAGCTTTTTATCATTTCCAACCAAAGAGATGCCAGGAGTTTAAAGAGAATGTACAATTAACAGGATTGCACAATCCATGTTCGTGCCTCTACATGCAGGGAAAGGTCAAACTCAAGCTCTGCTCCTACAGCAGAACCAGTGAACAGTCATGCTTTTGGTAGCTTTGTTTCTCAGCGACTGCCCAAATCCCTATTTGGGAACTTTAAGTAGCTCTAACTGCTTAACTACCATTCCCAGAAAGAAGTTATAAGTATCTTTTCTTAAGAGAGACGTTTGGACTGAAATTTGAAGAAACTCTCTGGATTACAGATTTGCATAAGCAGCTTGTTTCGGTCGGGATCTGTTTAACGTGGCAGTTGCTGTTATAATCACAGATGCCCAATTCACTGTACTTAGAATATTCAAATTTGGAAAGGAAAATTGTAGTGATGATTAAAAGCACATTGAATTCATTGAATGGTGCAACCTACAGGTTGCCAAGCTACTGCAGTGCACACAAAAACCTGCTTAGAACAAACAGTACTGCTGAAAACAGATGTTAGATAAAGCAGAATTGGGATACTCCTGGTTTTTCACATGACTGTCTAATATGTGTTTAGGAAAGCAAGCTAGGTTAATATTAAACCTCACAGTGTTCTGAACCTGAGATGTTCAGCTCACAATCTGTGGCCCAAATCCAGTTTTGGGGGAGAGTCAAACACTGATGCCATTTCCTCACCCCACAGACACAAGCCTACACATGTGTTACCTGACTTCTGTGACTGTCATGTCATGTAAGGGCTGCACAGGCCATGCTGGTTGATGAGAGGGGCAGAACAGACTGTTCAGCCCCCACATGCTCCAGGACAGAATGGCTGGACACCTCTGTTCTACACCAAGCTTTAAAAGAAGAAGTTGGCTCTTAAAAGCAGAATGTTTACGCAACTACTTCCAGAGTAGTAAACTGTTCTAAGGATAAGAGAGAAAAGTCAATACTTTTTCAGAAAGAGAAACTTAACCCTTAAATATTTACAGCAGAGATGTACTGTTTACTGACATCCAGACTAATTAAGGTACTCAGTTCTGAGGTCAGTTCCTGAGCACTTCACTTTATTGACAGCCCTCCACACAGTAAAATAAAAATGCACATTAAGTCTTCAGTTGCAGTGGATACCGATACTGCATTTTACTTATCATAAGCACAGTTCCTCACACAGGAAAGGTGAACAGAAGTATGTCTTCAGAAAAGACAACGTGTGAGAAAATCTACCTCATGCCAACAAGCCTGAGAGCTTCCAGTGGAAAGACACAATCCCTCCCTTAACCCAAACCAGCCAGACCTTCCGTGCTAAAATGTATTCACTATTTTACTGGTTCTCCAAGTTGCAAAGTACTACTGTAAGACACTGCCAGAACCAACCCTGTGTTACTAGAGGTTGTTTAAACTGTCATTGCAGTGAGAGAGAGCTTTCACCTCCAGCTGTGCAGGACATCTTCTCATCTGAAAGCAACTGAGAGTTTAAAGAACAACTGTCAGTGTTAACAGGCACATCACATAATCAAGATAAGCGTTCACAGACATCCTGATGCAGGACAGATTAGCTCTGTGCACCCCAGCACATGAAAAAGACTGCAAAACTCGACGAGCCAGGCCTTCAAAGGGCTGGTTAATCCTCCCCATGCTAATGAACCAGACTGCTGAGTGAAAGTCAGTTCCATGGATCAGATGAGATAAACAGTTTTGCCACTTAATGCATCTACTCATCCTGCTAGTTTAAAATAATTAAATCTGAGAACACCAACTGATTTAGCAAAGCCAAGCAACCATAATAACTTCTACCTCTGACAGTGACAGCAGCCTCTGTGGAAAGGCACAGCTCCCATTGCTTCCTCCATTCCCCCCTTCCCAGCCCAGACAGAGCTGCACGAACCCACCACACCCCACGGCTCCACCAGGCTCTTGCTCATCATGTTCCACTTCCTGCCAGCCGGAGCCACTTATCAGTCTCGACTAAACATGCTTTGTAACTTGGTGTCTACCTCAAACCCTCATTTGCAGTCTTAGCACAGATCTGGAACACTTACAGAAAAAAAAAAAAAAACAACAGTATAAACTGCAATAAAATTCCAAACATCTTCGAGAAAACCCTACATACTTACCACATCTCTTTCCATTCCCCACCCCTCAAAGACAGTTAACACTAAAGGCTTACGAGCACTGGTCCACAAATAATGTTATCAACTGTCAGAATCACACACAAGTGCCTCCTTTTACATCAACAGTGCTGAGGGCAAAGCATTTTTACCAGAAGATTGGATTATTTTTCTCTAAGTATTCCAAGACAGGATTTTGTGTGTAGAGAGATTTAGATGCAGAACACATTGTTAGCAAAGATTTTTGTACAAGAAAACCCTAAAAATGTAGATATTATTACACGAAAACAATAAATGAGTACCTGCTCCTAACTGGATAGCAATATTACCTTATTTATCTGCTCTCAAAAGATAATAAGCACAGAATAGTTTTACCACCTCAAATCCTTATTTCATGTGGTAGAGAACTCAGCAGAACAATGGCAAACAAGGAATTTCCTGCTGCCAGTCAGTCACAGAGAAGTCTCCTGTACACTGGACTACGGGGCACCAAGCAAAGCCTTGCCTGACGGGCTTGGCTCCAACAGAGGCTCCTGATGGTCAGCTTCACACAAATTATAAACATTAAATCAATGACAAATAAGACATAAGTCAGTCGTTTTCATGAAGCCTTTCTGCTCTGTCTGCTTCCTGACAACCTTTAAAAAGACTGGTAAGATTAGACCTCTCCACTAATGCTCTCATGTCGGCTAATAAATCCAGGAACTTAGCAGCTGTAAAGATTTCACATATTTTCAACCTCCTGTTCCAATCTTTCACTTCTAGTGAAAACAAGATGAGTCTGGTGGACACAGAAGAAAGCAGCTCCAGAACCTGGGGGTGCCCATTCCTGAACCCTTCTCCAGAGGACGACAGAGCACCACAGGGTTTGTCCCTTGGGCTGCTCACACCTTCCCTTTCCCCAAGCCAACACTACCCAAGCTCACCACCTGTCTGTGCCTCTGCTGTCTGCTCCCAACCCTGGCCACACTGCCACACGCTCTCTCCTGGTTTATCTCTGTGTGTTTAGGTGTGTCAGTAATCAGGGAGATACAGAAAGAACTCCTATCAGAAGGGAAATCATTAATGAGCCAGCAAGGTAACAGTGCTCATTGCCAACTGCTGCCAAACACCACTGCCAACCCCAAAACTGCATGTTTGGGGCACTACCAACCCAAGCCCAGCTCGTGCTGTGATGTGCCAGGATCAAAGGAACGGGTCTGCTGGTTCACAACACACACTGTCCTTCACACGTTTCCTACACGAGCTTTGAAACAGCACAAGGGCAGATCTGCTCCTGTCCTGAAACACTTCAGGCCAGTTCTGAGAAGGTTTCAATACTGGGAATGAAAACATATACAGGCTGAAACATGATTCTTGTTCATGACAACCTACAGTTCTAGGAGAAACTACAATTTACTGTGAAAATTCTTCACTGTCTGAAGTTTAAGAAACAAGTGACAACGTTGCTTTCCAATTTAATTAAACTCTTAAGGAAATAAATAATAACATTTTCTAGAGCTGGGTGGCTGTCCACTCCTCCTCTCTTCACTGGGTAAAACTCCCCATTATTCTTCCATTTCTGGAATACTCAGAAATCTTGTCAAATGTGTCAATACGTATGTTAGCTGTTTAATAAGCTACGTAGTTTTTTTCCTGTTCTTGCTCCAATGACCCACCCTTTCCTTCTTTCCAAAAGAAGTTCCTCTTACTAAACCCTCTTGCTCATGTCAGTTGTGTTTTTCCTGTAGCCCCCAGCTTTAGTCATTGATGTCTGTGCAAATGCCAAGCAAGGACAGACAATTCCACACAAGGATGGCAGAGGTTTAGTCCTACTTCAAGCAGCTGCAATGACTGTACAGACAGTGGAAAAAATAGGCCCCACAGAGTATAGTGGAGTCGAGATCTTCTGAACTAGTATGGGTTATTTTTCCTGTCAGAAAAAGGAAGTATACTCTTCCTTAGTCAAAGATGCATTTTTAAAATAGATTTCACATTTTACTTCCTGCCATCACATTAAAAGGTCACACTGTTTATGCTACTGTAACCTGTTACTGTGGGATCAGAAATGATATAAACAAGCAATTCTCATTCAAATGTGCACAAGGAAAGAAGGTTATGAGAACATTCCTCTCTATGTGTAGAATACTTGTTCTAAATAAAAATAAAGAATCTGAGAAACAGAGTGTCTTTTGTAGGACAGCTCATAGCATCAAGTACTCCATGAATCAAGTACTTCACAGAAGCAGCATAAAATTCTGGGAACTTCAGATACAAGAAAAAGCACCTGAAAGACCATAAATAGAACAGTTACTTTAAGTTCAAAATAGTACTATGTAGTAGCATTTTTAACAAGTGATTGTTTTAGTACATTAAGTACAGTGAGCTTTCAGCCAGAGGGGAGAATCTCCTCTGTCTGCAGTGAGATCTGCCCAGCCCCACACTTGCCCCGGTACAGCACCAAAGTTTTCTTATTTTCTGTGTCTACTGATGTGGAAACTGCTTCAACCTTCTTCTAAGGAGAAGAAAAAGATGGTACCAAACGATGCAAATCTGCTTCAACACCTCTTCACAGTCAGTGAAACAGGTAAATGATCTTCATCGCTGACCTCTTTACCCTCAGTGCTCAAGGTGACTTTTGATCCCTTAAACCACATGTTCCCAAAGCATCCACAACAACCGAGAGCTGAGACAACTACAGAACTCCTAATAGAAGGAAACAAGACATCCCACACACAAAGCAGGAATCAAATTTCAGTTCCTAACAATGGAAACAGGCCTTTAACATAGGTATCAGTGTGTCATTTAAGTGAATTCAACGTGAGATTAATGCTGGATGCAGCAGAAAGGAGTTTTTATTTCTTCCATGAAAGATACACTCAACTAGGAGGTGGGACTGTCCAAGTATTTTTTCATTCCAGAGACTAACAAATCAGCAACTAAATAAGGTACATGTTCAGTATCAGTGACACCGAAAGAATTCTGCTTAAAAGGACAGTGTAATTTATCATGCCAACAAGGACTGGTAGGAGACAGGAGGAGAGTATATGCTAGAAACAAAAGTCACTGGAGAAAAATATACAACAATTTGGAAGCAATCACATCTGACTTGGTGTTGATGATAAATACTTTGAGTTTAAAAACATACAGACTCTAGCTACAAGTTAAACCACAGACCTCTCAAGTAAGCTGGCTGGCTTTATGTTGCTTCCACAAGTAGCTGCCCTTCACTAACTCATTACTCCACTATTTACTAATGCAAAACTTATGGAAACATAAGTTACTGGGTTATCAGCCCATATTCTAGGATAAAGTATTGTCCAACATGAAAGCACATGGAAAGAGAACCTACAGAATTAAAAATGAGAAAAAGAATTAATTAAAAACATTTCCAAAGGTTCCATATTATGCTAGCTGATTTTCCTTCCCAACAAGGACATCAGATTTTTCACTGCTGTTCTGTGAACCTTTTTTCTTAAAAGCAGAAAGCACAAACTCGATCTGAAAGCAGATCAGCTATCACTACTAGCAGAATCACATGAATTTCCAAGAATCACTTTTATCACTTTTCCTCAGCACAATATGACAGGCAAGCTGTTGAATCTTCGCCGTACTCAGCGTGGGTGAGAGAAAAAGCACAGCTAAATGCACAGGGTTTGGGGGAAAAGGAGTTGGCTTTTGTACGACATCATCTACAAAGGGAACACACAAAGGCACTTGGATGCTCTATCAAAGTGCCTCTCCCAGTCAAACCAGTAAGGGCATGTCTGCTGGCACTAGAGTGAAAAAATACTTCTTGTGCAAATCAACATGAAACAAGTTGACCAATGACTAAAACAAACCCCCCCAAACCCTCAGTGGTAAGTGGTGTAGGCAGCCAAGCTTAGAGAGCAGATCAAGTCTGTATTAATTATGAACGTTGCAGAGAAGTGGTTTCTGTGTTTTCATAAACTCACTTCTTTTAGAAAAACTCTCACTGGAGCTGCTTTCCTCTGACACTGATGCTGTGCACACTTTCAGAGGTGCAGACACAAACGTTCCAGTCTAATAGTTTTAGTCTAGTCTAATATTTTAAAAATAATGAAGTTTTAAATGTATGCAATTCTGTAAAATGTCTGAATGCTGATAGAGTTTCACCTCAGCACTGCAGGTGAAGCCCTAAGCAAGGCTCTGATGTTTTGTGTCTCGGTTTGTGCTGTCCTTTTTCCAAATCAGCATTACAGAAATAAGCAGAATTAAGTAAATTTTAATATGAAATCACGGGAACATTCTAACCACTCCAGCTAAGGGGCTGGGGTTTGTTTTGCTTTGTTTATTTTGCTAATTTGGTAGGTTTATGGTACAATATTAAATTTTCAAACATTTATCCATTTGTTGTTAATAAGCCTCCTACTCAAGTCACATTTTGAGAAACTTTCCCTCTATGTAGGGAACTTATCCCTTCCATGCTGGACAACATGCCTTTGGTTTAACAGGGAATAACAGAATTGCAAGGAAAAAAACCTCCTATGATGCTGAATTGTCTGAAGCATTACAGGAGCTGACCTTTCTGTCACGCTCATTTGCAGGTACCTAAAAAAACCCCAAACACACAAACCCCAAACCTAGTAGAACACTCCTTGGTATACTACTAGGGACAGAATACTGATACTAAATGCAAGTATTCTGTTCCTTCACCTCTGTGTTACAAAAAGGTATGAAAGTTAAAAAAAAAAAAAAAAAGCTATCACTCCAGTGAATATAAATATCATTTTGCACATGTGAAGACTGAAGGAAAAACTAGTTTATTTAACTATGGGAAAACAAATTCACTGGCATTATCTGGTGGCTGAAACAACCCCTCCCCAATCTCACATTCACTGGAGCACAAGCAATGACATGACTTCAAGCTTGTACCTTTTCTTACAGGTTTTGTATTTTGTAAACTCCTACCTCCTTAATTTTCTTTTATATCAAAGATGTCCACTTTGAAGCACACATGAATTCTCCATTTTAAGGAATCACTTAGTATCCTCAGGTATATAATGAGGCTAAATTCACAATCCAAACAGATAAGTGGTGAGGCTGATCTAAAACCTGATAATTCTCATGTTTACAAGAAAGTAGCAGTGATATTTCAGCATAAACCACAGCTTACAAAGTCTCAGCTAAAGAGAACCCTTGGAGAAAGTCCATCTGCAAAGTATTACAAGAAAAGATTTCATTTTAATGTTTAGTTAACCATAGGATGAACTGTTATTTCAAACCTACCCAGAATATTTAGAGAGTTATTTTAGTTTCAAAAATACTTGGGTCTACCACTACCACATTTTATTCTCGACTTACAAGGGCTATTTCTATTTAAATTTAACAACACTTGGCATGTGGCCAACACTGCTTTCTCCTAAAGTTTTCTTCTGTACATCTATCCTTTGAGCACCCAGAGAAGAAGGAATAAGTACCATGTGGAAGAACCTACTAACACCACAAAACCCTTCTGAATGTGCTCAGAAGCAGGTGGAGCACTGTGTGCACATTGTACCATTTCTAGGTTTTTAGCAAATGATAACCATAACAGGCTTCATTTTTCTATGTTCTACTTTCAGCATGCTATCACAGAAGATTTGGGTTCAAATACTTAGATTTTAGACTCTGAAAACCAAGCAAAACTAAGCATCTCAGTATCCCCACATATCAGGACTTGCCCAAACTCACATTTGCCAGCAGTAGACACAATTGGTCTTGACCTGAAAAAGTCAGTAGGAAAAACGTAGCAGTGCTCTGATCCAGTTTTAACAGCACAAAATGTACCATCACCAGCAATTCAACAGAAACTCTGGTTTTCAGGGGAGGGGACTGGCTCTGGGAACCACAGAGACTCTGCCACTCCATCCCTGTTTGCCCCTCCACACACATATCAAGATTCAGTGGCTGCACAGCCTGGAAAACACGGAATATGTCTGGCTTATTGAAGGAAAAGAGATTCCCTGCAACTCTCAGTTCTAAACCAGCTTTCCATAACCAGAGCCAATTACACTAAGCCTCGGATGAATCAACAGAGCACGAATTAAGCAGTGGCAAGGCATTGCATGCAGAGACCTGCACTCTGCAGCAGCAAGAACTGGTAGAATAAAGCCCAAAGATGCATTTCTAATAAGTCATGCTCATGCCTCAATTTATCTGCTGCTCAGCACCAGAGCAAAGCAGTAACCCAAATGCAGCAGGACAACATCTGAACCATCCTGCAGCTCACAAACCAAAAACACTTGTAGGACTTCCTGCTCACTGACTTTAAATACACAACACAACCACACTACTACAAGCCTACAGGGTCAACCATTTCACAGTTTACTTTCAGCAGCAAAACCTATCTACATATTCTACAAATATTTCCCAGAGACAGTGAATACGTAAAAAACTTCCCATGCCTTTTCTCTCCTCACAGAGAGATATCCAAACATCCACAAAAAACCTTTCTATCTTCCTCCCATCGTCTGAGTAAAGCTTATTAATTTACATAATGTGGAGTATTTTAGTTTAGCTTGGAGAGGGGGTTGGAAAAACTGACATTCACATTCATATTTGTTTAGAATACCCTCAAAAATTAATAAAGAAACTTAGAACAACTATGTGTCTCTTACAGGCCTCAAACCCAACTCTTAACTGCACTTCAGCTTTCCAGAGTTCACAGCAGCGCAGTTAGTTCAGGATACCCACTTCCAAACATATTTGAAAATGCAGACTATGCCCAGTTCTTTCTTACTTTATATTCTACTAACTAGAAAAATTAGAAAAGAGTGCACATTTTAGTTTCATTTTGTTACCTTCACATGGCAAACTCCACATGAGCTGTCCCCAAATGTCAGCTCTGCCTCTCTCCACAGTGCATGGAACCCCAGCTGAATGGCAAATAATTCAGAGGTATTTTTACTGTTCCCGATAAGCACATCAACATTAATGTCATTGGCCAATATACTAAAGTCAACATACTCAGTTTATATAAACACAAGAAGCAACCCTACCTGTATTTGAGGGTTGTGTTTTTAAGATAATATCTCATTCTATCACACTGTGTGAGAAGTTAGAAGCTAAAATACCTCCTAAAATTCCAAAAGACTTCTGCATATAAAATTACTGTGAAAATGCAGGTTGCACTCACTGTGAGTAAATGAAAATCAAATGTTGCTTTGATATTCTGAACAAATATCTACCTTTTTCTCACCTGCTCTAACAGCAAGCCTAAACTGTGTTTTTCTTAGCTTTGGGCTATGGGTTTTTTGTTGTGACATCTGCAGAGTGAATGCTTTTCATTCCAATAGATAGTTCTAATGATATTTATGCAGGGTGCGTACCATTCACTTACCCTTAAGCATTTGTTTTCTGTTGCACACCTTTAGCACATGGCAAAGCTCACGTTTAATCATGTTCCTTTAACTTCCTGTTTTATGGAAGAGGATTTGAATTTGAATGGGCCTTTCTTATGCTTAGATCAGGTCTTATTTTATTAATTATCTTCTGTTTCTCTAAAATACAAGCAACAGCCAGAGCCTGAGCAGTTCTTTTTATCACTTAGGTCCCTGAAGAACCTTCACAGGATCTCATGGTTCATAGTTCTTGTAGCAAGTAAATCTCGAAGAAAATAAAGGGACAAGAATGGGTATTAAAAAACAAAAAAAAACCCACCCCAAAACTAAAATCAAAACCAACAAAAAAAAATAATCACCAAACCAACAAAACACGAAGAACTTCATCACTGTTCACCCAGTTCTGACCAGCTGTCGTGGAGAATGTTCCACTACACATGTGGTGCCCAAGTCATGTCGTCACAAAATCACCTACACGAGGTGTTAATTTTGAAATGTTTGTGTCCCCATCCTGTGATTATTTCTGCTGAAAAAAAAAAAAAAAGTAATCTAAATTCTATTCTGTCACAAGTGTACTATCATAGCTGAACACGGCTTCCGCTCCTCCTCCAAAAACAAAAAAAAAAAAAAAAAAAGTAAAAGAAGCTTGGACAATTTTAACCCTTCTAAGTCACGTGGCACCCAGACAAGCCTCCTTGTAGCTGTACCTTCAATTAGCTTCACCTCCCTGTAGTATTCCTGACTCCTCCTCCAGATGCTGTGCAGCTCTGTATCTCTAGATAACAGATTTAGCCAAGAGCAAGAAGAAGAGCCTGCTGGCAAATTGCATTATGTTCACTTGGATTACTGGTGAACATTTCTGGATTTTAGCAGTTACAGTCGTTAACACCAGCTACCAGAAGCCTGTGGTAAAATGAACTTGGGGGAAGGCTTTTTTTCTGCACCAGTAACATAGATTATTCTACTTACTGCATATTTCAGGCAAAGCCTGGTATTTGTAGGAAAACTGCTTTGTTAATGTCACAGCCCAGACATCAAAAGCACGGATTATAGAGAAGCACATTGTTCTTCCAGATGTACATGACCTGCCAAGATGTCATTTTCAACAGCTGATTTAAAAGCAGGATACAGTTGAGAAACTGAATTTCATGACACAGATGCACATATTTACCAATCAATCTTAGGGGAAAAAAAACAAGTAAAAACCCCACCCACTGTGCATATCAATAGTTGGATGCAAATCAAAGAATCGCTTTAGTCCTTTTATTTTTTTTAATTGAATTTCAATCCTGAATCAAAGCTCATGCTGTGCCACACTTGAGGCAAGCTACTGAGTCACATCATTCAAAGAGAGTAGGACAAAAATATCACTGAATGCTGATCCTTCATTGAAAATGGGCCATTCCCTCATTCTCCTTAGCTACTTCATTTCTGTAATTAAATTGTACCTGTAGAATTAGACCTCTTCCATTACAAAGCTCTATTACTCAAAATCATTTCCTGAGTACTAAGCCTGCAACACACCAAATCGTCCAGAACAGTTCAGCAAAAACATAACGTCATATATCCACATGACTTTCAACTGATACAGTCAGCAAAGCACAGACACTCTGCAGGGAAGGAAATATAAAAAAGGGACCTTCTGAAAAGCATGCTCAACATTTCATGCTTATTCTCTAAATGTCAAACAACTGAAGACGTTCATCCTGCAAGCTGTTACTTTTAAAACTTGCCTGCTGTGATTCTGAAACTCGAGTCCATTTATTTCACTTTTATACAACTTCACTCCTTCTTTTAGAGGTCTATCGCCAGAGAAATTCATACTGAAAGGAAGCAAAGCTCAACTTCTTTGTTGCAAATATGAAATTCAGCTCATTAATTTATGCAATATACCAGCCTAAACATTCAAATGGATGTTTAAGTAATGCTGCCTGATCTGACTGAACACATCCACCCAGCCATTCATGTACTTCATCTTCTCTTAAACTTCACTTTAGATACACGTGTGAAGAACTTTTAAAGAAAAAAGGACTAATTTCTGTGGCTAATATGTGAAACTGGATCCAGCAGCCAAATACCCCTGCAAGCATTCACGTTTGCTACACAGGTGTTTTAAAATGTCACAAAAAATCTACATGCACTAAACGACATAAGAGAAAACCAGAAACAGCCAATTGCACAAGTATTACTAACATGCTGTTTTAGGCTCTGTTCTACGATTAAGGTGACTGCAAAGCTCGGTGCGTGAGATGCTGCCCATCACTGCTTTTCTGTTCCAAAACAAAAGGCAAATCCGACAGATTCCCTCCCCCGCGGCTCGGAAAGCGCAGTTCTAACAGGCTGCTGAGGACTGATGTCCGCGCTGGGCTCCAAGCGGCGCCTGGACGAGCCCGGAGCGCGGCTGAGGATCCGGCCGGGGCAGCTCCTCCCGCTCCGGGCCCGCGGTGCCCGCCCGGCCGGGGGTCCCGGGGAGCGGGGCTGTGCCCGCGGGGCAGGGGCGTTCCCCGAGGGGCACGGCGGGGCCTCCCGTGCCCCCCGGCGGGGCTCAGCGGGGCAGGCACAGAGGGCGCGGGGAGCGGCGGGCAGGGCCCCGGGCCGGGCCGGGCCGGGCCGGGCAGGGTAGGGCAGGGCAGGGCAGGGCAGGGCAGGGCAGGGCAGGGCAGGGCCAGCCCCCGGGGCCGGGGCAGCACCGGCGGCGGCACCAGGGAGAGCGTGCGGGAGCGCTCCCGCTCGGCGCGGGGCAGAGCCGGCCGGGCGCTGCCCCTCACCTGGTAGATGGCGGCCCAGCTGGCGGCCTGGTCGAGCCGCTGGAACTCCTTCTCGATCTCCATGGCGGGGGCCTGGCCCCCCGCGCTGCTCCGGCAGCTCCGGCTGCAGCTGCTGCCGAGGCCGCGGCGGCTCTGCCCGGCCCCCGCCCTCCCTCCGCCGCCGGAACTGCGCACCCGCCCCAACGACGCGACGTCCGGGGCGGTGGGGCCGGGGCAGCGCCCGCCCCGCGGGCCGGGGGGCTCCGGGGGCAGCGCCTTCCCCTCGGGCCCCGAGCGCCGCCCCCGCGCCCCCGCCCAAGCCCCGGGCAGAGCAGCCCCGGCCCGGCCGAGGGGCCGCAGGTTGGAGGCGGCAGCGAGGACGCAGCGGGTCGGAGCCATTCGGGCCCCAGGCCGGGCCCCCTCTGGTGTCTGAGCCGTGGGGAAAGGCTCGAGTCGTGTGTTCAAGCGGCTGCGGGAGGGTCGGAGTTCTTTTCAGGTTCTCCTGCGGCCGTTTGGTTGCAGAGGAAGGGCCGTCAGGAAGCGGGCGGAGTGGTGGCAGTGCCTGATCTGGCAGTGCGGAGCGCTTGAATGGGAGTCCATGTGCTCACTTAGGGATGGGAAGACATTCTCTCTTGCTACAGTCAGATGGAGAGATTTTTCGCTCTTACACAATCTGCAAAATGAAATGTATTTCTGTCAGTTGGCCCATACCCTGTAATTTAAAGGAATGCCACAAGCTCTGTTGGCGTTTGATCGCCTGTCCTCAGCTCTTGGATTCTTACTCTTGAAATGGCCATTACTATCCAGGTGCTATAGTTCTATCACAGGAGGGAAATCTACCCCATCTTTTTCCTAGGACCATTTATTTCCAAATGAATGTAGCCTACACATCTCAGAGAGCCAAGGTCCTTAATCCTGAATTTCAAGTCCAGATGTTCCAAGCATATGGACATAGTTATCCCAAGTACAATGGTAGAGCATAATTTGTTTCCCAAGCAAGGAATTTTACTCCTTATGTGAGACAGCTTCTGTTTGTTCCATGGCTGTTTGGAACTGCCTTTTGGAGCACACAGTTACTGAGGGCTGGTGCCACACTTGGTACCTCTGCAGCAGAAATGCTGACCCAAAATAAGGTGGTGAAAGCGGATTTGTAGGATCGACACTTTTCATGAGAGAATTCAATTATAAATGCCCTAAGCACAGCATGGTGGAGTTTCCAACACGTCAGGTGTGTCAGTGTTGCTGACACGGATTTAAACCACTTTGCTGCTTTTTCCTTTCCCTGTCGTTTCAGGGTCATAAATTATGAACGTATGTGGGGAGTCTTGCTGTGTTCCAATGATTCCATACTGAGAGATGGCTCTTTCTCATGTCACCAAAGAGGAGTTCCTGTGGATGGCCATTTTCTGTGCAAGCATAAACCTGGTCTTACATAGAAGAGGTCAGAGTTGTGATGCTACAGTTAAATGGAACTGAATTACTGCGTCATATAAAGGAAACGAGCGCACGATCTTTTTATGCTTTTGTCACCTGACTGGACTTGATACATAAAATCAGCACAAGTTTTTCAGTCAATCATCAGCAGTATCTTCTGCTCAGTGTGTACTGTTGTCACAGAAATAATGACAAAAACTGATATTGCCCTGAATAAATTGATATTCAGCTGAATATCACAGATTTCACAGAGTAACCCAGAAAATCAGTGTACCTTAGATTTCTTCGTAAATTTCTGTCCATTGCAGGGGTAACACTTGAAATGTATCAGTCTGGTTCAATGAATGATTTTCTTGAACAACTGGAAATTTTGGAGGGGATAGACTACATTACAAATATTTGCTTTTACCTATATATGCTTGTATAAAAGAAGTAAGAAAGCATTTGCAGCAGTGACACACATTGCAACTCCCATGTCAGAAAAACACAGCTAATTGGTGCATATGCTATGGAATTCTGGCTTTGCTTTTATATGCAATGACATCCAGGGCTAAAAAACTGAGACCCTCACAATATGCAGTTAGATACCAATATATGTCAAATCCCAGAGTCACTGAGGTTGGAAAAGACCTCCGAGATCACCGAGTCCAACCTGTGCCCGATCCCCATCTTGTCACCCAGCCCAGAGCACTGAGTGCCATATCCAGTCATTCCTTGGACACCTCCAGGAATGGTCACTCCACCACCTCCCTGGACAGCCCTTTCCAATGCCTGACCACCTTTTCTGTGAAGAAATTCCTCCTGATGTCCAACCTGAACGTCCCCTGGCACAGCTTAAGGCTGTTTCCTCTCATCCTATCCCTTGTTCCCTTGGAGCAGAGCCCGACCCCCACCTGGCTCCCCACTCCTGTCAGGGATTTGGGGAGGATGAGAAGGTCCCCCCTGAGCCTCCTTTTCTCCAGACTGAGCCCCCCCAGCCCACTCAGCTGCTTCTCATAGGGCTTACCATCTACAGCCTTCCCCAGCCTCGTGGACACACTCCAGTGTAATTGTGTGCCCACAATCTTCAGAGATCCAGTCCTAGAGAGGGAATTGGGGTATTCACGGATGGCTGAGGAAGGGGCCAGCATGGGGGTTTGCTGGACCTTTCATTGCCTGATCAGCAGGGGAGCAGCAGCATCCTTGAGGGGCTGGTTTCACTTCAGCAGCCCTTGTGGGGAGCACGACTGGGACATTCTGGTAATGGGATTCAGCAGGATCAGGCCTGGGGTGGGAGGTGAGGGTAGATAACAGCAATGAAAAGGAGATGCAACTCCTTGGAGATCGGACCGGGCTGAACACCAGGCTGGGATTCAGTGGATTGGACGGGGACATCATGCATGTGGTACCTTCAGGGCGTGAGGGCTGAGGGGGTCCCTCACTGTGAGGGCTGAGGGGCTCTGTCAGGGTGTGTGAGGGCAAAGGGGGTCCCTCAATATGAGGGCTGGGGGGGTTCCCGGAGTGTGAGGGCTGAGGGGGTCCCTCAGTTTGAGGGCTGAAGGGGTCCATCAGGGTGTGTGAGGGCTGAGAGGGTCCCTCAGTGTGAGGGCTGAGGGGGTCCCTCAGTTTGAGGGCTGAAGGGGTCCATCAGGGTGTGTGAGGGCTGAGAGGGTCCCTCAGTGTGAGGGCTGAGGGGGTCCCTCAGTGTGAGGGCTGAGGGGGTCCATCAGGGTGTGTGAGGGCTGAGGGGGTCCCTCGCAGTGTGTGAGGGCTGAGGGGGTCCCTCAGTGTGAGGGCTGAGGGGGTCCCTCAGTGTGAGGGCTGAGGGGGTCCATCAGGGTGTGTGAGGGCTGGAGGGGTCCCTGGTGGTTTGTGAGGGCTGAGCGGGTCCCTCTCCCCACACCGGAGCCGTTTTACCTGCCCATAGAGGAGCTCTGGCGAAGATGCCCCTGACAGAACATCACCTGTAGCAACACGGAATGTCCGCACCATCGAGAGGAGCCGCTTGGTGTCACTCCTCCATCGTTAGAGCTGTGTGGAGCGGAGGAAACACCGGCACCGTGTTCGCGGTCGGTGTCTCCTGTGGCTGCATTGCTGGAGGCAGGTGGGTGAGGGCAGAGCTGCTCATGCAATCAAACAAATGTCTTCCTCTTCGACACGACCTGTTTTCTGTAGTGATAATTATGTCCATATCCTGCATTATCCCTTGCAGTGCCTCTGATTCTCCAGGGACGAGGCTGAAATTTAGGATCTGAGTGGCTGTGGCATCTAACCTGTGGGCAGGAGGCTGCAAGGTCACTCCTGCAGGTCATTCCAAGGGCTCATTCCTCAGCTCCCAAACAGGTCTGATGTCTCCTGTGTGAAAGCGCTGGACACCATTTTTCATTTTATGGAAAATATTTAGCACAAAATTATCGTTGCAGCAATGCTGTAGGATTATGCATGGATGTTGTCAGGCACAGGCTGTTCCTGTCCAAATTAGGCTCTGCGTGAAAACAGGATGAAAAGACCATCCTTGATCCATTTAATCCAGTAATAATTAAAGTTCTATTTTATTTTCCTTCAGTATAGGGTCTTGAAACTGCTATAACTGTCAGTGGAGAATTATGAAGAGTTGAGCCATTTAAGTTTTTACACCATTTCTTTCCAACCCTCATTGTGAAGATGTATTTTCCCACTGGCAAAATATTTCAGTTTAAAATGCTTCTGGAGGGAAAATTGACCCTGGCACAGTATGACTTGTTTTGAAAGGGACTTCTGAACTATTTCCTTCTTGTTATAAACCAGTACAAATGAAAAAAAAAATAAAATCTTAGAATACAATCTAGTGATGATTGGGATAGAATAGCATAGGTAATAGGAATGTCTGGGTTGGAATTGTTATGAGAAGGTCTGTTTTCATGATATTTCCAGTCCTGGCTTGCAATGAAGAGAAGGTAGATTAATCTCTGGATTTAGAATTCCAGCTGAAGCCAAAGGGGGCAGTACCCGTTTACCCTAATGCTGAGCGGGACTTGACAGACTCTACACTTTTGGATGCCTGTCCCAGTAGAATTGAAGGTCTGAAATATATTCCACTCAAGAATATGGGCTGAAAAGGGCCAGTTGGATCAGACACCTGTGCCCTACAAACGTGTTCAACCCTTTAAGAGATATTTAGTCCTCAAATGTTGCCTCCACACACATGCAGAGCAGCAAAATATTTCCTAACAGGCTCTGTGAAATTTATGATCTACCTGTCAAAATGCTAAAAGTTGCAAAATCTGCAAAGTATTGCATGAAAAAAAAACAACACAGAAGAGATTAAACGTATGACTGGTGACTTAGATCCTTACAATAATGGAGGATTAGGTAAATGAAAACATTCTGTGGTCTCAGGACACAACCCTTCTTGCACTTTACTAAGGAAGGCAGTCCCTCCCCAAAATGATTCCAACCTGGGTAACTTGAGGCACATTGCTTTTTCATCCCAGTGTAATGTGATTCAGAGTTTTTTGTTGTCATATTATCCATTACAACCTGGCACTGGAAAAGAAAATGAGAATCCAAAGAAAAGGATCAGATCTTGTTACTTATTTCCACTTCATAAAAAAGGCAGGTGTTTGTCACACCTCAATCATACATTTCGTATCCTCTCTTCATCCTCTGAAGTTCAAAGCAACTCGATGAAAAAAATTGCAAATAGACAAAGCACATTCTGTGGAGTGGCAGGATGTGTGACTCCTCAGGACACACTGCTCTGTCAGCTGTCAGGCTTGTCCTGTAGCTATTAGGAAGCAGAAGTCCTGGGATGGGATGGGATGGGATGGGATGGGATGGGATGGGATAACCTGAATGTTGTTAGCATGACCAGGATACCCAAACCCTGCTGCCTCTGTTAACAGAGAGGAAGAATAACTTTTGGGTGGGGTTTTTTTTTTTTTGCAAAGGATATCAGTTGACACTAAACTAACATTAAGAAATCACCTATTTGGAATTGTGTGTGCAAAGGAAGGAAGGGATATACCTGTTACCTGTGCATGGACATTTCAGCCATGGGTGATGGTGTGCCTCGGGGGAAGTGTGCAATGCATGTGTGTGCCTCTGCACCTTCTGCTGGTGGACCTTTTTCAGCCTTCATGGCTTTGCAGGAGGTGTTTAATGTCATGCTGTGGCAGGAGCAGGTATAGGGAGAAATCTTTAAGTCAAAGCTGCTAAAGACTGTCTCACCATTGGATGGCACTCCAGTCCTTCCTGCTCGTGGCAATCACAGCCTGAATTTTACTCTTCAAATAATTTTAGGTCAAGCAGCAACTAATAGAAAGACTTTCTTTTTTTTTTATGGCTAATGTGATAATAAAGTAAAATTACACTCGCAGAGCTGGCTTTTGTTTTGCAGCATTAGCTTTTAGGAAGTCTGTGTTGAAATCTTGCCAGATTGCTTAGTTTTCTAAATAAAGATTTCCAAATGCAGTTGATTCTGTCACATGGGACTCAGGTGTTGTGTACTCTCTGCTGTCAGAAATTATGTGAGTATGTTTGTGATTATAGGGTATTTTACCCCAAGGCTTTCACTCACTGGTTTATGCTTTATGCAGTGTTTTAGATTAATGAGAGAGTGTTTTCAGCAACCCTTTCCTTAAATGATCCTTTTTCCTCTCAGCAGCTACTGCACACCTGAGTTTGGAATCGCCTTCAGCTCTGCTTCCCGTGGCTGCAGGATGGTGAGTTCTTAAGTCTGCAGACCTGTAGTCTGGCAAGCATAAATGTTTTTGCCCTCAAGTTGAAGACACAAGTGTTCAAGGGAATGTCTGCAGTTCATTCAAAGTTGTGACTGATATTTTTACACATGCAAGGAAGCACTAGCTTAAATTAGAGCTATTGAAACACTGTTAGTTCAGTATTGAGACAGTTCTGTCCTTGGTGTCCCTGTGACCATGGCATGGCAGGTATTGCAAGCAGGGCAGTTGCAAATTTACCTGGGTTTCCCCGGGGGTTTTGCAGTGTGTCCTGAATTCCTTGCTGCCAGTACACTTAGCTTGGAGCAAAGTGAATTATATACATGAACTGCTGACCAGACTCGAGGCTGTGTATCCCAAGGCAAAGTGTGTGGCAGCAATATTGACCTCCCTTGCCACCTGCTGCTGGTTTCTGTGGTATCCCACCCCTGCAGTTGTGCCAGCCTGACTATTTATGCAGCTGCACTTGGAAACGGAGTTGTTGTTTATGACAACAAAAAAACACTCCCCACAAGAAACTGGGTTTTCTTCTGGATTAGTTTTAAGCAAGATCAGGTCTCCAGTATAGTGAACCACATGGCACAGAAACAATTTTTCTAGAAAAATAGAACACGTTAATGCTGGGGCAGGAAGAGAACAGAAGACAAATATCAGTACCATAAGCCAGTATTGCCCCTAAAGACTTCATCCTGAGACACCACAGCTAAATCTACAGTTTCAGTGATCAACAGTAAACTGTGTTCTATATTATTATTATTATTATTATTGTTATTATTATTATTATTATTATTATTATTATTATTATTACTACTACTACTACTACTGATGCTGTGCTTGGAGCTGCTTCCATATGCCATCTCCTGGTGACACACAGGCTTGGTAATGGCCCTGACAAGCACAGATCAACTGTACTGAGCACAACTCAATGTGGAGCTTAATGTTTGTGGCAAAATCCGTGCCAGTCATAAGTAAGATCACTGTAGTGACATGCAAATGCCTGCTGTGGAAAGAATGGCCTGAATTTCTTTTTATCTAGGAGTAGAACAAAAGCCTTCTAGTTTCAGGTAAGCCTCTAAGTGGAAAGTATAGTGATAGGAAAATAAGAGTTCATCCATTTTTACCGGTATTTCCTTGAAACAAGTATGACTATTATCATATTGTCCTCTAAAGAACTTAGTATTTTTACAGTGTGAGAGTTTTATCACTCTTTATTTATTTCCCATAAAGGAAGAGGAGCTCAGCTCAAGTCCTTTTCCCTTAGTCAAAGAAGGGCTCAATAAAACTGCTTGAGAAACTACCACCACATTTGGGATGACAGCAGGGAGATTTACACGTTGTATTTACCCAGCACTGTATATAAACAACTATGGTTCAGCTGAAACATTTTTTCCAAGTCAGATACAGTAAAAATTCAAATCTGGCCCAGTCTGAGAAGGAGATGAGTCAGAAAAATCCTGCTGCAGGGGAAAGAAACCTTGGTGCATGGCTGGCCTTGGTGACAACCTGCCAGGAGAAGAGGGACCTATGAAACTTTCTTCTAGCGTTTTATCTGAATCTTATCTGCTCAAACACTTCAGGGTTCAGGAAGAGCAGCCAAAGTCAATTTTTGCTGAGAGTGTTTAAAACCAAAAATAAACAGAAGGGAGAATTTGTACGTGTGCAGGAGGAGGCTTTGGGGTGGAGAATGGACGGGGTGGTGGGATTGGGGAGGGAATGATTTGACCTACATTGACTCTTCTGAAATCCTCTTGGAAGTATCCAGTGTTTTCTCAAATGACAATGAAATTGCACAATCCAGAACTGTGGTGGTGGAGAGCTGCTGGCGTGTGTCCAGGGGCCAGTGTTCTCTCTGCCCTGCCAGGTAGGTGAAACAATAGTCAGTATGAATTACAGAACAGCTGTGTCATTACTCCATGCCAGTTATCTGATTCTACAAAGCCTGAAAAAATACCTTCTGACATGTATAAAACAGAAACTGAATTTTCAGGTCTTTGTCTGTTAGTATTTTAAAATACTAAAAAAAAAAACCTAAAAAACAAAACCAAACCAAAACCCTCACAGTGTGCACTGTTATGCTGGTCCAGACACAACAAAATCCTTGGGGTTTCAGGAGCATTTTGTGAACTTTCCCCCTGTCTTGTCATCCGAGAAAAGGTACATTGATGTTGTTGTCATCCAGTTTTGTCTGATGGTTGAGAGATTAGTTATCTGCTCTGTGCCTCCAATTTATTCTGGTTCCTATGAAAAATATTGTCTGTGAAAACACGAAACACTTACAAAATGTCAACATTTCACTCCTATCTGCCTGTAGATCAATATGAATGGGTCACAGTGACCTCTCAGGGAGCAGGTCTGTGTGACAACCTGAACTAATATGTATCCAAGGTCCTTTAAAAAAAAACACAAACCATCTTTATCCATGGGGGATCTGTTCCCAGCAGGATAATTTCTATCAGATAGGTCTGAATGATCCTGTATAAGATGGCTTCTTTTAAATGTGCACTGTAGCAGAAGTAAAACTTGCATCAGTACAGACACATTTAATCTAGAAGCACACATTCTGCATTGCTGGTTGTTTCACTTTCCATCTTCATCAAGTGAAAGTATCTCGTGACACTTTAAACCATTTTTAACAGGCACAGAGGTAGGAGAAGCTCTCAAATTGCACATACAATTACAGCACAGTGTGGAGGAAGCTGGGCACATCTCTACCATGGGATAACATTTTCAAAAGCTGTTAACTAAGAGGTTTAAAAGACGTGTGTCCCAGGTGCTGATGTGGCCAGACTGGCACAGGGACGTGGTGCAGCACGTTTGTGCAGATAACAATCAGGCAGCTCTAATTAATACCCCTCAGATGCAGCAGAACTCCAGTGGGCCCTTCCTTCCTGCCCAGCTTCCCATTGCTCCACACCTCTGCCAGGACTCAGCATCATTCCTGCTTGGGTGCCAGGGCTCTGTCACAAGTGCACAGTCTCACAGATGGGTGAACCCTCCGTGTGATGTGGACACACAAGAAATTTGTTTGGAATGTAAAGATTCAGGGTCCTAAGTGTTAATGCTTTTAAAAATCACAGTGTAACTACGGGGAATGCCTTTGCAGACCTTGGGCTGTGTACTGAAGTTCTGAGTACAGCTGTGAACTAAGGGGTAAAACATTTCAACAGACTTTAAAATATTGTCTATTCCTGGTCTCTTGGAAAGAATTGTTGTTACCTCGACGCATAGTCCAGTAATATTGGTCAGATTCCATGTACCCTGTGATTTGTGTTTAGCACCCTTGTAGTTTAATCAGGAGCCAGGTAAAGCTTGATGTACTGAAGATGGCTTTAATCTTAAAACCTGAAACTAAATAGCAAAACCAGAAGAAATATGAATACTTGGGATTTAAATTTAGCTCCTGCTCTTTGGCGTGTTAATTGAAAATCGCACAAAATAAATACGAAGAAGCCAAATAGGAACATATGTACATTGCAAAGGCTTGGGTCTTCTGGTTTCAAGTTGTTTCCTTCTGAAAGCTTTGTATAAGCACGAGGTACGTCACAGGTCAGGTGGAGCCACCTCACCCCGAGCAGTCAGGAGTCCCCATGTCCCATAAGTTGTGTCTGTGCTGGGCTGCAGTCACCGCCCAGGGAGGCATTTTCAGGCTGTGCCAGTTCTGTAGTGAAAACATGTGAGATGAAATCCCTGCACAGTTTAAGGGTAGAGCATAGCATTACATTTTGGAGGTCTACTGTCTAGCTCTTTTTAGTTAGCAGGATTCTATTTTCCCAAAGGAAGAGATTGAAAGAGTGAGGAAGGAAACAATGCTTCATTAGGTCCACTGAGTGTGTACTTTGGGCTCATGTCCATTGAATTAAGCAAACAAGCTGCCCACAGGAGGAACCAAATGCCACAGCTGGATGCTTGGTGACCAAAACCAAAACTGAAAATGTCCTTTGTCACTTGTAGATCACGAGGGTTTGATTGACATAGCACCTACGTGCAAAGAATTAGTTTATTGCCAAGTTGAAAATCAATGCAGAAATTGTTGTCTAAGAACTATGTTTGGATCAATTTACAGAACTTCAGTGAAGCAGGTTAAATTTGGTGAAGGTTTGGCTGTCAGTTTTGTTATATATGTGGGGGTGTGTACAAAAATCTTATAAATTCTCTTGGGAATGGTCCTGTGCAGGGCTAAAAGTTGGACTCAATCATCCTTGTAGGTCCCTTTGAAATCAGCATATTCTATGATTCTGTCATTCTGTGAAGTACATTTATTTCTTCCAGCATAAAAGAAAATTGATGAATATCAAGAACAACTCTTGAAGCAGAAGCTCGGGTAATTTCTCAATACAATGAGGAGTTGCTTCTAAGATAAAGGCATTTAGTATGAACTCTATGAAGGCCTTTGCTCATATCATTGTTTATAAATATATTATAAACACTCTTGGTTTTTTTTTTTTACTACGGAGGGGTTTTTTAGCACATAAGGCAAGTAGTTCCTTTTCATTTCTATCAGTCTGTGCTGTTACATGATGGAATTGAAGAGCATTCAGTTTTCCTAATTGCAGGCACATCTCACATTCCAAATACATGCTCAGCTTTAACTGCCTGTACATAAAATAGGAAAAGGTGAAGATTTAGAGCTGAGTGCCTTGAGCTGTATTCCAAGGATGCTGCCCCTTGTGCTGCCAGGGGATTAAGGAAGGACAGCTGCCTGCCCACTTAGCTCTCATGTTGGTTGTGCCCCTAGAATATGAATTTCCACCTCTCTTCTTGATAATAAATTCAGAGTTTCTGATTCTCTGCCCCCATAATGTCCTCCCATTTGTGGCAGTTGGCTGGTGATTTTGATGGAAATGAAACTGAGATTGGGAGACTGACAATTATTTTCTAACAGCAGTAATTAATTTGCTCCAGTAGGACTGTCAAGAACTCCAGAAGTGGGGCAAACAAACAAAGTTCCTTTTGAAATGTCTTTGTATGACTGTGCCTGGCTTTCAGAACATCAAAATCAGATCACATATTCACTTTTTAAAGAAAATTTTAGGGTAACTATTTTACAGTTGGTTTCAGGGTCATTTTAGCTTGTTTTTTTGGTTTTGGGTTTTTTTTTACAAGGAACTTTAAGATGGAACAAAGGATTTCATTTTTGCTACAGCAAAGCATTTTCAAATATTGGAACATCTTGTTTTATGAGGTGAAAAATCTCTGCTGCCAGAGCATAGTTTGAAGTGCTGCAAAAGGCAGTCTCTTCACAGAAAATCACACTGGTTCTCAGTGAAGCAGGGTGAGATCTGTGAGATACATTCCACCCTGCAACATTTCAGTGAATCACAAAAGTCTATGGTTCAAGGTTTAGTTTCCTCATCTGAAATAGAAATATATAGCTAAGCTTGGAAGAGCAGTTGTTGTGTACTGGTTGAGAATATTTTAGCAAAACATTCTTTGTCCAAAAATGCTGTTTTCTGTCTGAAAGTGCTGTTGTATTAGAAGGGAAAACACTTGTGGACATGTACTTTTTACAAAAAAACTTCTGAGCTCCAGATGGAATTTCTGGTCAAAGTAAGAAAATGTGAGGCACTCTCCTATTTTGGAAAATTGAGAAGTCTCAGAGAAGTGTCCTGAAGAAATGGCTGTTTGAAATTTGTCTGCCTGTACGAGGGTTATGTGCTCCTGTTCTCTGGGAAAAGATTTGGAAGGTCTGCACTTTGCTCCAGTCTGGAACACAGTAAATGTTGATACTTCAGGATTTTTCTCAGATATTTATTCCTATCTGGCCATAAGTAGTTTAAGCAGTAATTCAATACAATGATTTTTAGCCTCTTTGTAATCTTACTGTGCATTGGTCTCACTCTTCCTCTTTGGGATATGTGCATATCCTGCTTGTCTTACATGTGTTACCCAGATGAACAATGCCATGGGGTGCGTGATCCACCTAATGGCTTGGAATTCTGGCACTGTATCCCTGCTTAGAATAGGTGGGGCTGTGTACACCCAAAACCAGAAAATGTGTGTTTGGACAATAAGATGGTTGGGGCTTGTTTGTGTTTAGGTTTGCACATTCTGCACATAAGCCATTTGATCCCGAGTAAATAATGAACAAGAAAAAATCCATTAAATAAGTTATTCAAAATATCATGGAACTTGTCAAATTAATGATTTCACAAGCAACACCCAACCAATTGTTTTTGCAATGGAGCAGTTTTTTAGGGATTAGAAAAAATCCAAACTGTTGGCAGGCAAAATCCAGCTGAGGTGAGATCAAAATTTTGCATTAGAGCTTAAAAGTCCAGAGAATTGTGGGAAATGTTGAACTGACTAAGTTTAGTGAATTATTAATTCCTTTTTTTTCACTCTTGTGAAGCAGTTTATGTCAATGCAGAACCTGGCAGGGGAGAAGGATGGATATGTCAGTGTGAGGGCAGTTGCTGTTGACCCCACTGTGGTAAATGCTCAGTAATGAAGCTTTGGTCAAATAGAACTGGCTCAATGAGATGTGAAGCTAGCAGAGTATCTATTACAAATTAAGAGATAAATCTGTGGCTACTTTGAAAATATTCTTTATTGCTCAAACTAAGAGCAGTCAATAAGAACAACTTACAAAGGGGATGGAAAAATAATGTTTCAATTATGGTTCAAATATTATGAGATTAGGAAATCGTATTTCCCAACTACTTTCAATTTTGTCATTATAAAATAATGTAAAATTGATAGGAAGTGTTTTTTCCCACGTCAGGAGACGTGATCAGCTCTGTGATATCCAGGGAGAACACCAAAGGAGTGAGGCACTGAACAGCTGAGCACTGGAAGAGCTCACCTGCTGGGTGCTCCACGGGGTGTATTTTCTGTTGGCCTGTGCTCAGAGAAGGTGCAAATGTACAACACCAGAGTGCCTTTAGCGTGGTCTGACACTTACAGAAACTTAGGTGCAGCAAGAGTGCCCAGCTGGGCTTGTGGGGTTTGGACTCAAACTGACATTGCTGAAGCCATAATGCATTTCTCAGTGATAATGGGACTGGCCAAAAATTCACTTCACTGAATCCATGTATAGGTGTGGGTAGGTGTAGCTCACAGCTCACTACAGGCACTGTCCCAAGACAGGATGGTATTTTAGCAGTACTCAGTTGTATCAGTTGGCATAATTAAATATGCTTATATTGCTACTGCTAATTTTAGCAGGTTACAGGGATAATGAGAGAGCTAAGATATGAGAGATTGATTAGACACTGGCAGCCCAGTTGAAACTCTCCATGGAAGAGATATCTGGACTTTGGGCAGGGCATTTTTTCCATGCAGAGTGGGTATGCTATTGTCCAGATTTGTCTCATTTCAGCCTAAGTAGTTCCAGATTTCAATGAAACACAGTGTTTGTGAACTTTTTCCACTTCATATATCCCTAAGGACTGGGCATAGTGAGCTGAACAGGGATTTGGACACTCCTGTTACTAATGCTGTGAGTCTGATGGTCATGACCTAGGCCAAAAGAAATTGGTGAAATTGGTTTCTGGAATGAACATGCCATGTATGGTCCCTGATTCTATTCAGCTTCAAACCACGAGAGGAAGTGCATAGTTCATTTCCCAGGATGTCCTTCCTGTTTGAAGTGAACAGGAACAGTCCTTGAAGAGGCACTGAAATACAGTCTGGTGGTGTTTGCTGAGCAGCCTCAAATTCCAGTGTAATTGAAACTCAGTCTTTCCTGGGAAGAGCCCAAGAACTCCAATGAACAGGAAGGAGATGGACATATTCAGAAGATTTGCCTGAGGGTTAAATTTTAAATAACTGACATATATTTTTTTTTCCAAAATTAATTCCATGTTGGACTATCATAAGATTTATGGACAGTTCAGGAAATTTCTCCTATAAACCTCTACAAGTCAATGGCTGGAATGGTACAACTGTGGCTATCAGTGACTGAAACTCTCTAAAGAATCTTGCAGTTAAGGCTTTGGGGCTACTGAAGTTCTCCTGAAGGGCCCAGTTCCACTTTACCAGCTCAGCAGTCTTTGGGACTGCTCAGCTAATTATCCATCCTGTGCAATTGTGTGGAATATTCTGAGAGCTCTCACAGACCCTCAGGATCCAGGTGTGCCATGCTGGGGAACATTTACAGTTTGGTGGTTGTCACTCTGGCATTCTAAATTCATATCAGCAACATTTCAGTCGGTGCTATTCAAATATTTCCTAGTATTTTCTATACTTTTTTATTATTATTTATGTGCTTAGTAGTATTTTGGAAACTTGTTGGTCCTTGTTTTTCACCCAGCACCTTAATTGTGGTTTATAAAGAGACTAGCAAGATAGTTTTCCTGTCCTTAAACCACTTTCTGGGTTTTGTGTGTTAAAACTGCAAACATTTTCAGTCTCTGCTTAAAGACCTGTTTAATATTTAACTCAAATAAACAGAATGGGGATTTTTTTCATACAAAACTACCCATTACAGACAAATATATCTTTGGATTATCTTGCTTCAAATAATTTAAAGAAAAGAGCAAGAAAGAACAGACCTTTTGTAGTGCTTCAGCGAGTGCTGCAAAGAGCAGAATGGGAGGTGCTAAGTATTTAAGGACATCTTTTTGCTGTGTGCTGTAAGAGTTAGTAACATTGGTACTTTGGAGCAGTAACTCCAGAAGGTGCTGTGCAGAAAAGCAAAACCAAAATATTAGGCCTGACGTCGTTCGTTTAATTTTCTGATTTGCCCTCAGCCTCTTTCTCTTAACTCTTCCCAGCTCCTGTGATAAGTTTCTGCTTGTTGCTGGTTTTTTCCATAGTAAAACTTTTGTCCCAGTGCCAGCACATTATGTTCCTGGTTAGAGCCGTGACGTCAAATGGTATCTGGCTCTGGGCCAAGGAATGCTACTGGGAAGGAGTGAATGAATGAATGGATTTTTCAATTCACATTGTAGTTGCCTCTTTCAGAGCCAGGAATCTGCATGTAATATTCAGTCAGCTGGCTAAGGTACATTATCAGTATTTCTTAATGGAACGACAAGGAGCTTCAGAGAGGATTCACAATATGTACAACAACTCAGGAAAAATGTTATGGTAAACTTCGAGTTCAGAACTGGTTCTTCATGAAGGAAGAAAGATGTGATTCAATGCATAGTGGCTGCTAAATTTTAAATATAGTAAGTGGAAGAACCCTGAGCCTGGAATAATTACTATCTAGTGTTCAGGAACTGAAACAGACCACAAATTCCAAATTATAAATGTTCCAACGGGCTCCTAGAGTATGCATTTCTTTTAAAAATAATATCCTTTACTGTGGATGACAATCTACTTCTGTTACCTGTACATTTGCAAAACTGAGGGATCAAAATTACAATTCAAATCAGAATTCACCAGCATCTATTGTATGACGTTTTAGTTATTGCAGTCGGTTTCCATGTCCTTTCTAATGCCAAACTTGACATGGAAGGAATAACCTTCCTATGCTGATGCTGTACCTGCTTACCCTCAGTTCCATTACCCAGAATTCTCCAACAACTGCTTGTACAGAAAGAGTAAATGGGATGTTTAGAGCACCACAAAAATCAGCTGCTGCATAGGTTTGGCAGGAGAACAGAGCTTGCTCTTAAATATATAAGGAATGAGGGAATCCACATATGGAAGATACACGGATGAATGATGTGGCATAACATCCCAGCTGGGCCCTTCTGATGTGTGACACCAGGAACTGTTGAATTAAGGGCTGTCTAGAGGTGCTCAGGGTTCTTTTACAAGATACAGAGAAGAACAGTACAAAGCTAACAAATCTGTGCACTCAAATGTTTTAAACATTTTACTGTTTCACAGTTAAATTTTACTCTAATCCAGATTAAAATCCACTTCTAAATTAATTTTGCTAATTGCCACTGCTCTTGCATGAATATAAAGGCACATTTTTAAATCTTCCCCTTGTGGGAAGCGATTCCAGCAGTTATAACTATTTTGGCATCCAAAAGATGTACAGTACCCTGCTGCAGAAAGATACCTGGATTCTTGGACGTGTTTGCATTTTCTTTCAAAGGATTAATGCATCTTAGTGAAAGCGTGACTTCCTGAGTATTGTGCAAAGTGACAAATATGTTTTTCATGGCAGATAAATCCAAAGATACATAAAAATCATTGTTCCGCATAAGTGACTAAATTCACTAATTAAGGCCCAGTGCATATTTACATACATCTTGCCTGTCACTCGGGCCATGCTTTTGGAGTCAGGGGGATTATTAGTATTAGAGTTAAGGACATACATAAGCTTTTGCAGCAGGGAGCTGAAAAGGTCTGAGTTTAAATACAAGCCTCTAAAAATCACGGCTGTGCCCTACAGCATCCATCTGATTAGTCATGTTTGGACAGTGGAGGAAGAAGATATTCTGTCATCCTTTTTTTTCTAATTTGGATGATAAAAACATAATAATGAAGATAACAATAGCGACACCCAGTCCCTCAAGGACTTGGTGATATCATTTTCTTCTGCATCTTATTTTGGACATTCTTAAGTGGGACTGATATGAATGTTTTTACTTTCTTGCCCCAGCTTGATTATCAGATGTGAGTCTTGCACATCCCTTTGCCATCACAGTTCACCTCCAGCTCTCGTGGATGTAACTGTGTGTCCTCTGAGTGGTGCACCACAAACAGCTGAGGCCAAGAGCTCTTTCAGAGGGGAAGGATCTCATCAGATGCATATGATACAGACTCTGAGACAATTCTCTTCAATACAGTTGGAAGAGAAGTACTTTCTTGACCTTTCAAATAAGCAAAGTTTAGTGCAGAATTGGATTCAGAGCAAAGACTGGAGGAGCAAACAGCCCAGGCCAATGCATACCTCCTGCATGAAATAGGTACAACAGGAGCAGCCGCAGTGGCTTCCACCCTTTTCTGAAGAAACCAGCAGCAAACAAAGCAAAATGGCTCAGTAGATCCTCTCAGAGGACACTGGCAGTGAAAGCATGGCAGGCTGTGTGATCTGTGGCAGATGGGGCCGGGATATCTCACGCCCATAACAGCACTTGGGGTTCAGCCGGTGAGCAGCCAGTCTCTCGGGTCACATTGAGTGGAACCAGAACAACTTGTTGGGCTGGGGAAGTTGGGATCCACAGGAGGGCTTGCAGTCACTTCTGTCTGTTAGCAGAGCTGTAATTTTCGAAGTTTTGACGTTGTAGCTCTGAGGATTTTTTTTTCAGCTGAGTGTGAGTGGACAGGGATGCGATGAACTTGTATCATGATTGGGAAACAGCTGTCAGAGCTGGGTGCAGAGCTGGGGAGAGCACTCCACTGACTGTAGCTCACGTTCATACTTGGCTTCAGAGCAATGAGATGGCTCTTGCTTATGCCTCCAATAAGAGGCCTTTCCTGGGAAAGAAATACTGCTCAGCCATGGAGCCAAAGCTTTTGAGTGTAACTGTGCCAGCGCTGGGACCTCGTGCTGCAGCAGTGCAGTGAAATGGAGTATAACACAACTGTCCTTCCAGAGAAAAACAGCTCTCACCAGCCAAGTGCTGTTTTACTGCTTTGTTCCTACCTTACGGGTTTCTCCAAGCACTTCTCATGCACCTCTTCACACCTCTCACCTCCACAGAGGCCCTGGTGTAGACCCAGCCTAAGGCTTTAATGCTCCAGGGCTCCCCTCCTTAGAAATTGCAACAGCTCCTATTTTTCCCACAGAAGTAAAGGTCACAGTAGTGGGTGTGAGAATTTTGTGATGGGTGGACCTCAAAAGTTCATGTTTTATTTGGGTTAGTTCCCCCAAATTTCCGTGCTGCCAGCTCAACCAATTCAGACTGGTTTGATCAGCAGAATTAAACATAATATAATAGGACTGGCTTATATGGTGGCACTTCTGAATCCAGACAGTGTGACAGCAAATGAGTACAAAGAGATGAATAATGACAATTAACTGGTCTTCCTTGAACCTTCCCAGAAATACTCTGTTTTATTCTCAGCAAAGGTTCAGAACTGCTCATGTTTTAATTGAACCACTTCACTCATCTCTAAATGAAAACAGTTGCAAACAGTGTCCAATGTACATAGCCTTGGGCACTGCACAACAATCAAATGAAAAGACTTTTCTTTGTCTTATTTATTTACTTGAAGCTAAAGAAAAATGCCAAAATTCTACCCTTGAATAAATCACCACTTTTTACATGCTTTACCCCAGGCAAAAGTTCCAGTTTTTTCCTAACTTATGAGTTGTTTTTGTTTGTATTTGTGTTTGTATATTTTTTCTATCTTATTTGTTTACTTTTTCCGCTTCTTAAAATTGTCTCTCCTCTTTAGAAGTGGGGGAGAAGGAAAGAAATTGAGGTGAAACCACAACATGTTTTCATTTTCGTGTAACAAACAGATCTTTTTTCACAAGCTTCTTCAGGCCCTAAATACCAAATACGGCTCGAGACAATAAATTATAATCCCCTTCAGAGAATGCAGAGCTGGGAAAAGAAGAAATACAAGTGTTTGCAGCATGTTTCAAGAGAGATAGCTAATTGAGATTTCATTAACTCTACACTGTCTTATCATTTATGTTTGTAAAAGATAATCATGGCATTACTTATTGTTTTGCTGCTCACTTTCAGTTCGACAAAGTCTTTACAAGTGTGAGTACACACCATTATTTCTGTTTTTCCAATGCATGTCCTATAAAATTTGCAAAGTCCCCGTGGAAGTTAAGGCTGGCATGTTCAAAAGATGAAGTGTCTTATGTTAGTCTCGTTGATGGCTTCTTGGTGAGTTCTCTGTGGTGTGACTTGTAAGCAAGTTGAGTCTTAAGCAGAGCAAGGATAAGGTAATCAGCACTAGAGAAAACTCCTGGAGAGAGAGATGTAAAACTTCAGTTAGCACCCATTTCCAAGAGGGGTGAATTACCTACAACAACATCATCCAGGATTCCCTTTCATGTGTCAGCACAGCATGAAGAGGAGCAATTCATTTATACTACAGGGGAAGCTTCTACAGAAATGAAATGATGTAAGAGGGCCTAAGTGTAAAGAGACAGCTTTGGATTTATTCTGATTGATAAACTATTCTATACGTGCCTTTTGTCAGAAACTTATCTTTAGTCACCTTTAGTGATTAGCCATCATTTCATCACAGCAGTACAGTCAAGTGAGCTGGATCCCAGTGTCCCCCTGTCCTGCGAGGACCCAGGTAGAGCCCAAGCAGACACATCAGAAGCAATTTAGTTTCTCCACCCTGGGTTCTGTCACCGTGTCCTGGTTTCACCTCCTCTCACCCAAACTAGAATTCTTTCCTTCCTTGAGCATTCGGTGTAACATTCATTTCTTATCACCACATGAGCCTCACATAGTTATGTGCTCAAACAAACTGTACAAAAATTAACTGGGCAGGTCCTATAAACAGCCAAAGCACTTAATTATCTGTGTCCTGCTTTAACAGCCTCTACTGAAAAATGTAAATGTCATTGATAATGAGATGATAAATGAGATATGGAGCAATTCCTGTCTTTGAGCCTGTAGGTCTTATAACTCCTCCTGCTGCTTCAGGAGTCAAAGGTAAACTCTGCATAGTGAGGTTTGTCCTTAGAAAACTGAACATTGAAAAAGAAATGCTTTGTTTATTAGATGAATTGGCTTTATCAAGGACTGCACTGATTATTTTAATTATGAATGGAAAAAACCCAGTCTGCTGACTTTGCAGCTCTGTGTATATAGATTAAGTGTAAGGAATGTCAAGGAAGTCAGCTCAGTTAATAGATGAGCCCCTGTAAGCTTTGTGCTGTGAGCAGGTGTGTGTTTGTCACTTTTGGGATGTAATAAAACATTTATTGGTTTACAAAATTATGTTGAGAAAACATCCCTCTTGGATAAAGACTGAGCCCATTTGAAGAGACCCTGCGGATGGACACAGACAATGCAAAAAGTGACCTTATTGCAAAAATGTGTCCAACAAAATGTGTCTCTGGAAGAGCTGGGTTGGGTTGAAGGGACAAGTACCCGAAATCTGGAAAAGCCAAGCTTGACTGAAGGAATAGGTACCTAAACCCTACAATCTACACCAACAGAAATCTCTTACTTTCACGACATCATGACTCTACCTGTAGTGAAAAAACCTACGTATTTGCTTAATGTTTGTGGTTTCCCAATCTTCTTATTACTTAATTGCTGTAAAATCAGCAGAAGTGGCTTGGTTAGGAGTTTGGGATTTTTTTTTTTTTAATGAAAGAATCCCAGAATCACAGAGTATTTGTGCCTGGAAGGGACATCTGGAGGTCATCTAGTCCAGCTCCCCAGCTCAGAGCAGGACCAGAGCAGTTTGCTCAGGATTGTGTCCAGTTGACTGTTTTTATGGCTGGAGACTCCCCAGGTACCTCCCAGGGCAAGCTGCTCCCATGCCAGAGCACCCTCACCCTTGGTCAGTCATTATGGAGTCTTTATTTGTATAAGAATCCATTGTAAAAATGCAACAGATTTCGACCCCTTACAGTTACTGGAAAAGGTGCTGGAAATGGAAATGTACCCACTCCTGGATGCAGAAAGGGCCTCTAAATTCTCAGAGTCTTTATCTTAGTGCAGCAGGTCCCTCCCATCTCAGTACCATGCTTTGAATAACAGAGAATGTAAATGGGACACACAAATTTACATGGTAATCTGGCCCTTTGATCAAAGCTGAGGTTTATGTTACCAGATACTTCTTATTCCTTAGTGATTATACACAGGAGGGTTCCAATAATAACAATATCATCATGAATTTAAAAATCTTCAAAGACAGGAGTTTCAGAATTCAGATTAATATTTAGAATTTTATCTTCAGTGCTTGTTGTATTTGTGACACCAGCTTGTGATGTGAAAAATGTCCAGGTTATTCCTGACTGCCACTGAGTTCATGAGTGATTTTGGATAAACTATTTCTGCCTTGTGTTTCTCTTAACAGTCTTTGGCATATCCTTTCACCATTTATGTTCCTTATTTCTAGAGTCTGGATTGGATAAACAGGAAGATCAAAGAGAAAAATTTTGTAGACCTCATGTCTTTGCCACCCAATGAGATACTTCATCATTACCCACTGCCTTCTCTGTTTCTTAGGAGTTGTTCCATTATTTTATTTTATTTTTTGTACTACAGACTTATCTCCAGTGATACAAATTTCACATCAGTGTAGTAATATGTCCACAGACAGGAATTGTAATGGAAGAAGGGTTTTTTTTCCATGTAGGTTTTTCATACTGGTGTTGTCGAATACCATTTTCAAGCTCTTCTTACATCTCACTTTTGGAAGTTTCTGATCACTCTGGACTCAAAATTCCTTTGATGCGAAGGCCTGAGGAGATATAGAGGACATAAAAGAAGGGATTGCCATTCCAGCTCCTACCTTTTAATAGCAATTATATCATGGAAACACAAAATGTTTCCCCCTGAAGTGGTTAGAAACGTGAACTGATTTTATATATACAGGAGGCCTTTATAGATTAAACCACATGCCTGAAATGTGTCACAACCTCCCAACACCTTCTGATGGCAGGTGCTGCTTCAAGATGAAAAGCTTAACTCTGTGTTAAGCCAGAAAGGTATCCAAGCAGAGCATTCCTGTGCTCTTGATGGGATAACTGGAATACGTACTTCAAGAAGTTGAGGGGTGGGGTGTCAGGGTTGTTACCAGACCAGTCATTCCACTCAGGTGTTTATTAATGGAACGTGGAGTTGCTGAGGAAATGCACAAACTCATTTGTCCTTATCAGCAAAAGTGTCCAAAATAAATGCTGTCAACTGTCATCTCCGGGAGTGCTGCACATGCTGTACCCTGGGAGCGCAGTCACAGCGCAGTGAGGTTGTTTACTTTGCTTTTCTATCTTAGGAGTCCTCCAGGTGTGTTCCATGTGGGAAGATAACAAAGGGCGGGGGCTTGGAGGGAGGGAATGTTTAAGAAGTAGGATGATAATGAGCAAAGTGCTGTGTTGGGGAGATTTAACTGAGCCCTGAGTGTAGGTGATTTTAGAAACCACGGCAAAGGCTTTCAGTGCAGCGGTGTTCAGTGTCTGCAAGCAGAAGTAATGCTACAATAAAAATAAAAAGATGAAAAAATAGTGCTAGAAAGCTGCATTTATGCAAAATTAAAGTCTAGTTCTAGACTAAATTCAAGAAAACTGCCTTAGCTCTCTACCAACTGCATGGAATACATCAGGCATCCCAGCACGGTGGGGAGCAGGTCGTGAGGCAACCGAGCACACCCCAAGTGATGAAGCTTCCACTTCCACTCTATACTGTGGATATTTGCATTTATGAGATCATTTTGGCTGGCATGGATGAAACAGCAATGAAAATGCTATTGTACAATCCTGGGATGGAGGTTTCTGCCAGTTCATAAATGCATGCAATGGAAACAATGTTTCTGAATGAAATCAAAATGCTAAATGAACTGTTCAGTCATCTCAGTGTTTCCATTTGGAATGCTGAATAAAGAGTCCTATTTCTAGTCCAAGACGGTTTTTATTAGCTCTCAGTGCGTTTAACACAAGCACAGACCAGTTCTGGAATCAGCCAGGGTACAACTTGAATAATAGGGAAGTTATTTTCTGCATAAACACTAGATTTATTAAGGCCTGTTTTTCTCTCATGAAAGACTAGTTGCAACTAGCTTGAGGAAGCCATCAGAACAGTTTATACGTTCTCAGAATCTTTGAGAAAAGAAGGTGGGTTGGCATCACTGCACAAACACTGCTGCATTTAGACCTGTTACATCTTCCATGAAATGCCATGAGATGCTGGTGCAATGGTTTCCTGCTCCATAACTTCCTTCTTCAGAATTTATCTAAAATTGGGGTCATACATATGCAAAGTCCAGCTGGATGATTGGAACTAAAGATGGACAAGTGGCCACCTTTCAAAAATGAAGATTGCTTTTAATTTATTTTCTCTCTCATCACTCCATTGGCTCACATTACCATCTGTTCCAGTTATGCTGTTTATCTTCCAGCTATTACCTCGCTGCTACTCCAGGGTTCTCCATACCAACCACTCCTGAGAAATGGTCCCTCTCACTGACAGGGTTCTGTTACACCACATGACTCACCAGCACAGAGAGATGGAGACATGAATGATGTATCCAACTCCCAGTAATCTTCATGCTCTTCAATAAAAGCTCATTTTTCAGTTGATCTCTCTCTGAGGGCCTGTTTAATGTCTCACACAGTGCAGGAACACTGCAACATAAAGTCTTACTGCAGTGCCAGCATACACTGTGACCTTGTGCTTAGGATAGAGCTTCGAGAGGGTAAATTTTGCTTTCTCCTGGAGGTTCAGCAGCTTCCTGCAGTTGGCTTTCTTCATTGAGTTTATGTTTCTTAAAGGTACATTAAGTTCTACACAGTTTTCTGCTGTTCTGTGAGAAAAACTCATTTAAAAAAAAAAATTCATATATCAATAAGTTTTTCCTGACTTTTTATTAGCTGAACCAAAACTGTGAAATATTTGCATATATTTTTCCCAGCACTTGTGAATTAACTTGGTTTGGTCATTAAATGTCTTTCAGCTGGTTGGTTTATGCTTATTTAATGAGAGTTCCTGAGAAGACTTTCTATGGAGGTTTATTATTAGTCTGGGTGCATTTCAAAATTGAATTCGAAGTTTATTCTCTCAGGACTGAGAGAGTTTTTGTTTAACTTTATACGGGTAATCCCACTGACTGCCTCTTTTTATGGTGTATCAGATCTACTTAACTCTGGCCAGCTGCTGGATTTTGGAACAAGAATTCATTTTTATTGAGTTTCAAATACCTAATCAGTTTAGAAACCTTTGAATGTGTAGGCACATCTATGTGCCTCTGTATGTGGTCACCAGAGGGGCTTACATAAAGGCAAAGTGCAGGAGAAATTACTGTGCTGTAAATCTACCATTAGCTAAATTTGAGTCTTTTTGAACTGTTAAGCTGAACTGGTGCCAGAGCGAATTGTGTTGCTGGAACTAAGTAAGTGCATATTGCAAAGTAAATGAAAAGTGTAAGGAATGTTGCCTGTTTGTAACTGCATTAATTTAATACAACTGTAGGCAGTGCTCAATGTCATGATTGAATGCAAAGAAAAACAAAATCGTGCCTGATGAAAACATCTGGGTTCAAGTTTTGATGCCAGTAAATTCTTCCCCCACTGGTAAAAAAGATTGTAAAACCACATACTTTTTGGGTTATGTGAGTCATAGGAATGTTCTACAGAATGCTCCAGCTCTTCTTCTGAATCCATAGCTCAGGGTCATTGGCTGGCAATGGCCGTGTTCTGGGACTGCATCAGAGAGGGGTCAAGGGGTTGTAGCCTCAGTTGTGCTGAGTTTGCAACTGGCAGGTGGGGGAGAATTAACCTCCATTTCAATTCCCTGGAACTCAGAATCCAGAACAGTCCTGGATGTAACTCGGAGTAGCTGGAGATCTTTGCATAAGGATTGTATATTAATCAGTGTTTCTTTCCAGGAAGCTGGTTTATGCTTCATTTTACCTCTGCCGCCTTCTCTCTCTTCCGAGCCCTGGCAGTTGTGCCAGCAGGAGAGAGGGGAGCACAAAGATAGAAATAAGCAGCTGGGACTGGGTGAAGAATTCTTAAGGAGTGTTACTGCCAAAGGTCCAGCCACGGGCTGAGCTGGGGCAATTGGCAGAGAACATGGATGTACCTGATATTTTCTGACCCTAAACACGGTGAGGATGTAGTTTCATGAGACAAACCTTTGGTAGCAGCTTTGGGTATTGGTCAGTCCCAGTGTCCCTGCACGGTGCAGTCACTTTATCACTTGTACCATCACACATGCTGATTTTTCAATCAGATCAGAGAAAATGATCCAGCTGAAATAAAATACCACAAACCTCCTTTTTTGTAGCTGGATCTGTTGGTGGCTCCTGTTCACTGCACCGTCAAAAGGATGTACTTGCATTCCCAGACGTGGTGTGGGGGGGAATGAGTGGCCAAGGGCTGTTTGTGCACAGAGTGCAGCTTCAAATTTACTGTGCTCAGCACTGGAGAGTGAATGAAGATATGGCTAAAATGTGTACAAGTGTGAGGTTCCACTGAAGACTCATATCTGGGATCAGCTTACATTGTTACTGAAATGATGAATCCATTCCTTTTCTGTAGGCTCTGGTTTATACTGACATATATACCAAAGATAACTAAGAGAGACAAAACCATTGTAGCTCTGTCTGGGGTATTAGTACCCAAGTTTGGTAGAGGTTCAATCCCTGATTACTTCAGAGGGACAGTGGTACATAAGCTCATATGATGAGGAAGGGAGTTTCATTTGATAATAGAAGGGATATTCAGAGTATCCCACCGAGGGGATACAGAGTTACTGTCCTAAGTGTGCAGTGGTGGGACCAGGACTGGGAGGACTGGAATACTACAGGTGGGTTCAGCTTGCATGTGTGACTCAGATGTGGAAAGCCCAGAATTCAGAAGACACCTGCAGCAATGTGTGGTGAAATGAAACCTATGGCAGGGGGGAAAGCTGAACTCCATCTTAGCCGAGGTGCTCTTTATGGCATCGTAAATGACAAAGTTAATGAGCTGTACATGGCAGGACTAGTGAAGGTTCTTTCACTGAATTATGAGCAAAGAAGGAAGGATGGGATGGGGATGTACTTCTGAAATTTTATTCTGAAAATGAGAAAATGCAGGGTAGTCATCCTTGCCCAATATATTGCTTGCAGTTTTTTCCAGCAAAAACACCCAGTTTTTGAGCCCAGGGACAGTGGTTGTTAATCAAAATAAACTCCCACTGTAACCACTTATATTTAGCTGGCTTAGCCTTAGTCTCTGCTTAGGCCACAGTGCACAGTCTTCAGTAGTCCCTCAGTCCAGTTTGCTCTGTCACTGGATCCAGCTTTTACAAGCAGGTGGAGTTGTGTCAGGATAACTGCAGCAATTTGGGCCAGCACAGCACGATTTTAGGTCACATCTGTGTGAGGTGCTTGGACTTTACTCAGCATAATCAGGGCTGAGATCCTAATTCAAACAACCCTGAGGGTATGTCTACACTAACTCAGAGGCACGAATGTGACATGCACGGGCTTGGGTAAGCTACTTTTAAACAATAGCAATGATGGAACAGCAGCATAAACTTTGCAAAAGATTGTCTAAGCATAGTGGGAACTTGGTGCATGTGTGCAAGTGATGAGTTATATTGAATTTCAGGCCTCTGCTGTCCCATTGCTGTCACTATGATTGTAACGGTGCCTCTGCCTGCAGCACAGAAGTTCTATAAAGCTTTTTAGTTGCCCTGTTATAGAAAATAGGCCATTGACTGGAAAAAAACCCAAATAATGTAAAGGCAACATGTCTTTGCTCTCTTGCTGATAGTGTGATCTGAGGCTCAAAACCACAAGAAGCATTCACACAGTTTCCTGCTCACTAGAGAGTACATGTGTGACATCCTTTCAAGTCAGAAACTAGGTAGAGGCTCTCATAATGACCTCAGTGGAGGAGTTACATATCAGGTGGGATTTTTTTTTTTAGTGCTGCTCTGGTTTGAAATTAGATCAAAGGAAGGAAGCACTTTGCTCTTTCTAGTGAAATGTTTATCTGTCATAAGAAGCAAATGGCTTTAAAACTGTTTCTCTCGCCTGTCTCAGATGCAAAGAGTACGCCCTGGATTTAGTTCAATCAATTTCTTAATTAAAGGCAGTTTTATGGACATCTTGCAATCTTGTCTATTCCAATTTCAGTTGTTTCAGTTCATAAATAAGAATTTTCCGGGGAGAGTTTTAGGAAGGAAAAGAGTTTCAAAAAGTAAATGTCTGCTGGAGAACAACTGGTTCAATAGTCCTGATAATGGACTGGACAGCTTTTGTATGTATCTTATCAGTTCTAATCCAACAGGCAGTTATTGCCTAAATTATAATCCTAATTGAACATCTCTTTTGGAGCCTATAGGAATGAGACAGTTTGTCTCCTTTCTCTTTCTGGAGGCCAAAGATGTCTGTATTATAAAATCAGCTTTCCTATTATTCCTACTCTAGATTGAAAAAAATCTGAGAATTCAGAACGAGCTAAGAAAAGAACTAAAGTGTCCTAGAGGAGGAGTTCAAAGCAATGTATTTATTTCACATATCCCAAACCAGACCAGATCTGATTTTAGGGCCCCTTACTGTAAATA
Source organism: Chiroxiphia lanceolata (assembly GCF_009829145.1). Classification (NCBI taxonomy): domain Eukaryota; kingdom Metazoa; phylum Chordata; class Aves; order Passeriformes; family Pipridae; genus Chiroxiphia; species Chiroxiphia lanceolata. The sequence continues at coordinate 5,028,541 of NC_045653.1, read as the reverse complement.
TGAATCAATATTGGGATCTGAAGTCAGACATTCAGTGAACAATGAGAAACATATATAACAATGCAATTGAACAAATATAACATTGAAAAAAATTACCAGGCATTTTATTAGATTTTTTTACTTACAAAGTTCTAGCAATATTTCTCTAAAGTAGATATATTCAATTAACTCAAATAAATCCAATAACTTATTTTATGTAGTAGGACAGGTTATGCAGTATGTCCTTTTGACCTGCTGATATGCTTAGAAACATCCAGAAGAGGTTCCTCTAACTGCATCCAATTGTGATGTGATGTATTACATCTTGCCCTGTGCCAGGAGTGAGTAGAAGGTTCTGACACACCTTTCTCAAGCGCTGCAGCAAGATGGGAAAATAGAGGCAGTTACAGCTGACAAGGAAGTCAGACTGTGGGTTTGTGTTTGTGTGTGTTAATCTGTATCAACTGCACAATGAATCAAGCTTTAGTCACTGGTTAGTTGGCAGCTACGTTGGATTGATGGTTTATTTCTGCATCCTGCAATGTGTGGCCTTCCAGATTTGAGGGACACTCCACTTTTGCAGTCTGAGAGGGCAGCAATACCCCATCTACAGTGTATGGCACAGTCACAGTTATCACAGGAAACAAGGCTTCCAAGAATTAGTCTGTTTTCAAGGTTACTCTCCATCCTATTAGAGGTAAAAGTCAGAGACATCAGAAATGGCTTGGTGAATGTGGGCCTTGCTTTTAGAAAGTGATGAGCTCCAGGGAATGCTGTGTGCAGTCACCCTGTGAGCAAAGGGCAGCTCCTGCTCAGAGCCAGGATACCTGGGGTATGACTAGGAAGGGAGTTTCATTTGATAATAGAAATGTGAAGGGATATTCAGAGTATCCCACCGAGGAGATACACAGTTACTGTCCTAAGTGTGCAGTGGTGGGACCAGGACCTGGAGGACTGGAATGCTACAGGTGGGTTCAGCTTGCACGTGTGACTCTGGTGTGGAAAGCCCAGAAATACTAGGATACCAGGTCTAGGAAAATACAGGTGCTTCAGAGGTTGTAAATTAATAACATATAAATTAATTTGATAATGTTCAGAGAGGATTATCCTTGGGTTTGGAAACTCAATAACAAAAGCTCATTTGCAAGTGGCACTAGAAGCTCCCAGTGCCATTTAACTTAAATATATTTGACATATAAGACACATTTTTAAGGCCAACAGTCTAGAAACACTGTGGGGATGGAACCTAAAATGTGAAAGCAAGGTGAAACAAAGTAAAAGTGGTTCCACAAGGAAAAGCAAGAACTTAAATGGATTGCTATTCCTGTCAAATTAAACTTTTAACTGCCTTTTGACCTCTCTATGTGGTTTTTTTTTTGGTAGATTGTTGGTAGGTTGGCTAACTGACCTTTTGTAAACTGTTTATTTCATTATCCAAGAGGGACTGATGTATGAGATATGCAGATGATCTTAGCTGACTATTCAAGGCTGCTTACATGTGTTTACAAATATTTCTGTTTACTGAATTTGTGGCAGCTAATACTGACTTCCAGCTGTTTATCTGGCTGCATTTTCATATACTTGTGTTAAGGACTCATTATGAAAACCTGAAGAGAATAGAAGAAAGCAGTGAAATCATGTAAAACTAATAGAAAAACCTTTCCAATTTATACTGTTTTGATATAAAATTGTAAATCTTGAGGCCACATCTGTTCAGAAACCAAACGTTTTTGTGGGATATAATCTGAAATCATCAGTGTCAGCACAGGAACCTTGTACTAGAGAGGGGCAGTGTTGGCCTGTGCTACCAGGAGTGAGCTTCCACAAAGATAACCACAAAGACGTAGGTTCACCATGATCTGGCTGCGTGTGTGCACAACATGTGCTGATGTTACTCTCTGGAGGCCACCTCTTAGGTAAATAAAGGACATTTGCTGGCTTCTGTGTGCTGTGTGCTGACAGGAGTCCATAGTACCAAAGGATTCATTAGACCTGTTTTGCCTGGAACTTACAGCAGATTCAGATTTTAAAAAAAAAACAACAAAACAACTCAAATTGACTATAACTTTATGAAGCCATCTGACAAATGTCTTACCTTGGAAGACTGGAATGAAAGTAGAAAGTGTGGAGCGTGGTTTCAGTCTGTATCTTGCTGATAGAGAGCATTAATAAAGATAGAAGATTTAAATCTCACTGCCTGAGTGTAGTGAAACATCCCTGAAGCCTGTGAGTGTCTCAGTCCCAGGCTTAGATTCTGATTCCCCTTGACCTCAGCCTCAGGCCAATTGCAAAGGTCCTCGACGTTACTTTAATCACAATGATCAGAGTAAGAGCTCAGTGAAATTCATTTCAAAGCCGTGACACCTGTGATAAGGATTTGAAAATGAAACATTTGTTTTTATTTGGTTTGGGAAACGAGATTTAGTAATCAGTTGACTGCAACAAAATGAAGTGCACTCCCTTGGCCACTCCTTAAACTGGGCAAGGGCTACTCAGGTGAGCAGTGTGCCAAATGTCAAGACTTGCAGCTTGTTCCAGAAGACTGTGTGTCACACACCATTGCTGAGGTCTGACAACCAGACGTGACTTCTCTCCAGGGTCACTGTTGGTGGCAAAAGCCCAGAAGACTCAAGCAGATCTCTCATTCTCCAAATCATGCAACGATGTGACATGTGCATGGCACTTTTTAGCTCTTTTGATAAGATTTTCAGTGACATGCTCTTGTTTGTTTAATGTGAATCATTAACTCCTGGAAACCTGTGATACTGTATTCTTTGTGAAAAAGAGGAAATTTTTGGAGGTGGGAGGAGGTGGGGACCAAGCAAAGTAGAACATCTGCCAGAGAACACTGTGGTATAGTAATGGTAAATGATCAGGCTCGATGTCAAGCACCTGCAACAAGCTTGGCTCTGCAGCCTCTCTCAGTGTGATGGGAAATGGGAAAACAGTCCCACCTTAACACTTTGCTAGATGATTTTTTGAACTTTCTTCTAAGCCTGGCTACCCGTGATTTGGGGGCTGGAGCTTCCCGTCAGTGGTTGAGGTTGTCCACGCAGTTTGCATGGCAGCAGTGACTGGCTCTGCCTTTCCAAAACAACAACACTACAACGTTTTCTGAGTTCTTCCTCACTTGAGAGCAACTGGAATTCTCCAGTGCAACCAGGGGTTTACAAGGGGTTGTATAAACTCCTTTCTTCCGTGTAATCTCGTTCCTGGTATATTTTGTCTGCCTTGAAACTGATAATCAAAACCAGAACAAGTCTGTTCTCCTGAAGTACTTGCTGCCTTACTTCACCCCTATTGGATGAATACATCTTTGCACGTTCAGTGGAAGAGATGATTTGGAACAGAGGAAGGACCAAGATGGAAAGTACTGGATGCCTGAAAGTGTCTGTGTCAGAGGTACTTGGTTGTGAAATATTTGGCTGCAGGCAGGACTGCAATTCCTGAGCTGTTCTTTCACTTAACATAAGGAAATAATGCCATAGAATCGGAATGGTTTGTGTTGGAAGGGACCTTAAATGTCATCTAGTTCCACCCCCTGCTGTGAGGGAGGGTTTCCCTTTTCTTTTTCACCAAAACCTACTGAAACAGTCCTCTAGATGATGTGATACTGTCTGTGCCATGTAAATGTGCCATGTGACAGCACAGAGCGACTGTGACAGAATAAATCATGTCCCTGCCTTTGGATTATCATGTTGCTGCTACTTGCCATGGTTTGGGGTATGACTGGGAGACAGATCACCATGAGGCTGCTTCTCCTCCACGGGAACCCTGACACAGAGTGTTCTATGGCAGGCCCTGGACTCATGTCTCTGGCCTGCTCATGAGACCAGTACAGAGAAAAGATGAATGAAGCTTTTCCTGCTCTTTTGAAAGCCTCAGCAAGGTTTTCCTAGCAGAGGAAAGCACAGAATGCAATGTTACATCTTGCAGACACCAGCTTTGCTGAATCATCCCTTCTGGTCCTGGGGGCAGGAAAGTGTTGGACCATTTGCTGACCACACTTGGAGGATCAACATCCGTGACAGTTTTGGGAGGGGAATAACATTGTAGCCAGCATTCACAGGATTTGTGGTGATTAAAAGCAGGACTACCATGCAGTGGATAATTGTCCACTGCCCTGCTGACGAGTAGCTGTGGTGTTTGAACTCTTGTTTGTTCAGACTCTTCTTTTCTTTTGTTTTTGAGGGGTGGTGGTGGTGTTATGTAAGGTCATGAGCAGAAATACCCAATTCTATACACTTTTACTCATGTAATGATGGCCTTGGCTTGTCCTCACTGTTTATTTACAGTGTGGCCTTGTGGCTTAAAACAGAAACAGAACTTTCTGAAACAAACACTTGCTCTCGGTTTCTCTCAGGTCTCACGCACGCTTCTAAGAGCTGAGCTCTCTGGGGCAAGCTTTACACTCCAGGCCAGCAGGACAGGTGGGTGCTCAGCAGGACACCCCTGGGTGCTCAGCAGCTCTGCAGGGGTCTGTGCTCCTGCTGGAAGTGAGCAGGGACTTCGGGACAGGCTCCCAAGAAATCCACTCTCGCAGCAGCACTACCTGGCACCGAACGTGCTGTACTCTCTCCAGTTCTTCTCATTGGGGTTTTTCAACTTAATTTCCATTTCACAATAATGTGCTTCTGCCAACAACACCAAAGGCATGACAGCAGTAGCTCAAAATGTAATTTTCTTGTCATGTACTGTTGCCTAAGTATTTATATGTCTTATTAGAAATATGGATAATTTAACATAATCTGCTGTGGATCAAGGCAGAGACAACCATACTCTACATGTATTTCAAAGAGAAAAAACAGATGAAGAATATGAAAATCAGCAGTCAGCATTTGACATCTCTGATAGAGCTTTATTTCTTCTGCCAGGCAGGTCTCTTGTTTGTTTTCTTACTTTCACATGTCTAGAAAAAAGGATTGGGAGAAACAGTTAGATCCAGCCTTTGTATTTAGCATAGTAAATCATGTGGCTCAGCTGCTTTGCCATCGTTATTGCACTGAGCCAAATTTATCCCAGTGCACATCTACTGATTTAAACCAGAAATTAATTTAGCGCGTAACTTTATTTTTTAGAAAAAAGTACTCAAGTAGGGTGGAACTACAACTATAATTGGAATCAGAGTCTGAAACAAAAAACTTTAAAGGCCAAATTCTCCTTAGAGGACCTGATCTTAGACATCTCCAGTCCACATTAAAAAAAGAAAGGAAAAAAGTTGTGGTCTATTGTCTCTACCACTGGAATATATGATGTCATACTAAAACTCCAGAGTAACTCCCAGTGAATAAACATTATCACCAAAGAACTGTACCTGTACGGTTAAGAATCATTTAGTCACTGGAAATTACTGCAGTTTAGGAGCTATAGAAGACCTTACTAGTCAGGACTATGCAGCAGTTACAAAGTAAGTTTGAAATGTTTCAGTCTCTATGTTCTCTGAGGGCTCTGTTTTAAAGCAAATACTCCATTGGCATATCAAATGTCATCTGATTTATGGGGTCAAATAGCTGATCTCTGTGTGTCCTTCAGATATTCCTGCACACACCTTCAGCATTTCCCATTTTTCACTTGGTCACACCAGTGAGGAGTCTGTTCCCACTGCTTCCTGAACATGTTGAAGTAGGGCAGCATTTCATACCTGAGCTGTAACTGCACATGGTGATGGCATGTGGGTTATCCTCGTGCTCCCTGCTACGTGGGATATTGAGCACAAAGGCTCATGTCCCAAGGCTGGCTGGCTACCTCCTACCTCTGATGCTCTGTACTATATTCTTCCTCTAGTTTCCAAACGTGGTACAAAAGAAATTTGGGGGGGAAAAAAGAGTAAGTAGAATATTTAAGATGAAAAGTTAAGTAAAACAAGAATTGAGTAAAAGACGAAGGCAGACACCCAGATATCAGAGAGAAAGTTTTAGCAGTGACGGTTGAGACATTGGAACTGTCAGACACAGAGGAAGATTCTCCATGACTTATCTTCTGTCATGACTTGTCTTCTGTGGAATACTGGATACCCTTCTGAAAGGCATGTTGTAGCCAAACGATGTTACCAGTCCCATTAAAATGTCACTGGGTTAATACTGAAGGACTAATATTTATAAGGGTCAGACCAGAACAAGGATAGCCCTTTCTGTCTTTGAGTCATGTCAATGTAAACTAATAAAGCTTCAGGTTGGAATTTATAGCAAAACAATTTAAAGGTGCAAATAATGTGTGATGCAAAAGGTTTCATTAGGGAGATGATGAATTAGATCTGTAGAAATTACAGCTAAAAGAATTACAGTGAGAGAAAACCTAAGAAGGTGAAAGAGAAAACCCTATTTACTGAGCATCTGGCTTAAATGGCTAAATCAGCCATGCCTGGATAAAGATCTAGTAGTAATTCTCACAAACCACCTCTGAATTCCAGTAGACACAGTATTGGCATTTCTGGGCTGGAGTGACTCTCAGGTACGTTCTGCTGAGGATAAAGGGAGTCAGTTCCAACAGCGAGGAGGAAGAGGAACAGGGAAAATCCCAAGCACCTTCCCATAAGCCACCTGAAGAACTTGTCTCACGAGCCTCAACTGTTTGTTTCCATCAATACCACCCTTTGTACACAAAGAAACAACCCATGCCTGGACCTGCTGGTAACAGGGAGAGCAAAACAGCCGGGGGAGCTGAGACGTGTGTCAAGACTTGCTCTTGCCCCACGAGGGATACAGCCAAGGGCAGGGATGAAATATGGCCAGCCAGCCCCTTCTCATATTTTCATTGGGTTCAAAGCCTTAAGATATTTCAACGATGACAATTATGGGGTTTTGTTCTTTACCTTCTGTAACTGGAGCTTTAAGATTGCCTCAAAGTATTGCCCTTCACGAAGACTGGATTTTTTAGGGGCAACATGAGGGTTTCTGTTAGTTTCTACATTTATATGGTGGAAGAGTCCAATGTGCCACTCACTGGCCTATGGGTGACCAAGGAGTTTAATTGGTTTGTGAGAATGGCTGAAGATAGGCAAAACATGCATCATCTTGGCAGAAACAAATGTGCTCCTGCTGTGGACATCACATGTTGGACAGATCCTGCACAGGATTGAGTCTGAACTGTAAAAATATGTCCAAGAACCAGCTGGACACTTCTGGGGGATCACGTTTAGAAAAATACTAAAATATTGCCAAACTGAGAACAATCATGAGTTATCTGGCCAATAGCTGGGTGAACACTACTGGCAAGTATTCATTTGACTAGTTTGTTTCCATCAGCTTTGAGTCATCTGTGTGTTGTGTCTTCATTCCTCATCTGATTGCATTCCTTAGTCAACGCAATTATTTTTAACATTGCTTATTTAATTTTTATTCTTGTGAGCATTACTTATCTATGCTGATGGAAACAGTGATACTGACGTTTCTGAAGTTGCTCTGTATGTTCAGTATCTGGAATATAAATGGTAGTTTGTGATTCCAGCAGGGTAGTTTATGATCCACACAGTTCTTGCCCAGGGAATGACAGCACTGCTGTAAATGCTGATGATTTATTGCCTTGTTTTGTGAGTGGCAGGATTTGGCTGGACCGAGTCAAAACCTGCCCTGTTAGAAGTTTTTGCCCTCTGGAATAGATCAGACCTACCTGGGGGTAAACTCCCAGCTTAATAAGAAGGCAAGCATTCCTTCAGGAACATCCCATTAGGGAACTTTCTTACAAAAAGAGAAAACAAAATCTAGGGCAAGACCCCTTCCCTACTTCTGAGATTTTCCGGGATCACTTTTTATGTTCATCCTCGTTGCAGCACTTACTGTGGAGAGGAATAATGGAACCAAAGAAGAGAAAGCTGTGGGAAGAGGAGCATGTGATGGAATACAGCAGAACTGATACGCTGGGAAAATGTGGAGTTAGGATTGATTTGGAGGTTCCGAAGCAGCCAGAAGTGTGAATAAGCACCTGCAGAATAATATTGTCTCCCTCTGTATTTCCTAGGGGGCTGATAATATGAAACATGATGCAAAAACCTCCTGGGGGGGTGACAATATGAAATGTGATGCAAAACTTGGAAGGGTGAGGGGGTGGATTTGAAAAATCAAAAGGCAGATAGATCAAAACTACGAGCTGAACAAAACTGATTTCCTGATTTTGCATCATTCTTGTAACTGCCTGCAACCTGAGTATCGATTTATACCTGATAATTGCTACAATAATTCCTGTCACTCCTGAAAATTCACCTGTAATAGCAGAGAGAATATAAGCAGAAATACTGATGCAATGGGTGATTTTTTGTTTTACTGTCTTTGGGATGGTATGAAAAGCCATCACAAGCAACAGGAATTCAAAGCAATACTCTTTTCTCATTTCTCTGTATTTCAATATGATCCACTCGATGCACTGTTACAACTTGAAGCAGCGTTTAAGGCCATATAGAAGGATAAAAAGTAGCACAGGTTTCTGAAGTGTCATCAGGTGCGTGCTAAAATATATCTGGTATATGTATATGAACATATATGCAAATCTGTATTATGTATATCCACAGATGTCTATACACATGCAGTTCCCAACACTCTAAAGCCCTGATCTCTGGCTTTCTTATTAGACACGTGGGATCAGACAGTTTAGATTTATATAATTTAGCATCTCATTTACATACACACAAATTATACTTAATTTGTCTTTAATTACTGAAAGCATTTTTCCTTAGAATTGTATAGTTCTTTTCCTGCCTCCTTTAATAGAATTCCTCCTGCTTCACCTGGCTGAAAAGCCTTTTAGGTGAAATCCTGGTTTGTGGGAAATCTGATTGAAGCCACAGTAACACAGCAACCAGCAATTAAAATTAAGCTGATGCAAACAACAAGAACAGCAAATGTAATCAAAAGCCAGACCAGACACTCTGCATTCTATGGGTTTTTCCTCATTCTACTGGGAATGGTTGGATTTGCCTTGGCCTTTCCTTCAGGCTTTCTATGATTCTTATTAATTAATTTGTGCTTTCAAATTGCCATTGCAAAAAAGCCTCTTCAGCTTTGCCTCTTCAGTTTTGTTTTTCCTTCTTCTTGCAGCTCTCCCTAAATGCTTTCATTGTTTACCTACTATTGGTTCAAACGAGGATAAGTTGATGCTTGTGTCTGTGGTACAAGACATCTTATTTAAATTTAATTGTGATCATAGTTTGTTGATGTTAATGATTAGGGTTGTTGATCCCTTTCTCATTGGAGACAGCCAGGAGAGTGGGTTTGTGGTGCTGGGCAAAGGGCATGACATCCCTATGGACTGGTTCAGTGTCCTGGGATGGAGCTGGAAGGTCCTGCCTTCAAAGTAAGACAAAGAGTAAACCATGAACTAGGGAAAGAGACCTGTGGCCCCCAACTGCTGCCGTGGTGGCCACAACAAATGTGTTTTACTTGGAGCAGAGTGAGGATGTTCATACTTACATTCCTGTGGTGCAGCAGATGAAGGGTAGGTGACTTTATAATTAGGGAGTTGGCAGCCACAGGCCAATTCCAGCCTTCTGCAGCTCTTTCCCAATAGTGACATTAAATTTATATACCCATGTTTCAGCTTCTCTGACTCCCAAAGTTCAAAATTTTCAACTTCAGACTCCTGTAATGTTGTTTTTCTTAGTGTGTAATTGCAGCCAAATCCTGAGACAATTAGGTACAGATATTTCAACTTCATGTGTAAGATTTGGTCTCCGTGAATCTTCCTGTGGTCAGGGTTTGGCCTCCTGCTGTAATTGCACTGGTATTTTGGGGTCCTGTGTGTTCCATTCTTTCTGAAGCACAGGACCCTTGAAAGGCTTCATCCGAGAGCATCCATGGTGCTCTGGCATGTGTGCTGTCTAACTTTTTTAGTCTAGAAGGTGGAGATATTAATGTTTGTTGCCAGCAGGAATGCAACACGTGGAACATGATCTTATGTCATATTATGTGCCAGCGCCACAGCAGCACCCCCTGAAATCAAGCAGCATCAGGCACAATGACCAAGAATCCCGGAATTTCCCATGAAGAAGTGCTATCTGCAAAACAGGTACACCAAATCCAAGGTACACCAAATCCAAGGTCTTGCCAGTGAATACACAATCCAAAAGGAGGTGCCAGTGGTGTGATTCCTACGTTTGCAGCTATGCCCAGCAACCAGTGGGTTCGAGCTGAGTTCCAGCAGCACCTGCAATGCAATCCCAGTGCCACTCTACAAACACAGACCAGCCTCGAGGAATGGACTCACAGCACAGCAGGCCTGAGGTCAGCTGACAAATACTGAGTGTTGATAAGAAACCTGTGGAAATAAAAAGATGTTGTTATCACCTGAAGTTTATGGTTGTTGACGTGCACATCTATTGCCGTCGTGCAAACAATAAATTTGGTTGCACTGCAACAGTAGAAAATTCTCAGCGTGAAGTCAGAGAGAAGAATGATAAGGGACTTCTTTCCAGGATTTGAGGAGAAAGGAGTTTTTTTAAGGGGGAAAAACAGCTTGAGGGAAAGTCTAAATTTAGAAACAGATGTTTAATAAGATAAATATAAGGCTGAGTCAACAGTAAATATATCCAGGAGATTAACGATGAAACTAGAATAGACATGAAGGAATCCCTTTCTCACAACTCAGGAGCACCAGGACAAAAAGGCTGGTTTCCAGGACCCCAGTCTCTTTCCCAGCCTGCTGAAGCAGAAGTGTGCCCAGAGCGGACGTCACCAAACCTTTTTGTAACCATCACACAAACAACCAGCGCAAGAGGAGTAGTCAAAGTGTCAAGAGTGAAAACCACATCCTGCATCCACACCAGTAACAGAAATAGGGAAGAAGAGGCTGATTTGGAGAGCACCATATTTCTAAGATGTGACCCTGTTTTTCCGTGGGAATGAGTTATGACAGACTGCAGGGTTCTAATCTGTGCTTTTCTGACGAGCCAGTGCTTAAACAACTCTCTGAACAATGTGACTCTCGAAAGGAAAGATGTAGCAGCTCACATGAATCTGGAGGGCAGAGCACGTGTTGTAGGGATAGCTTGGAGGAGGCATGAGGAGCACAGCCTGTTGGCACATGGATAGAGCTGGCAAGGGACAAAGGCAGAACCTCTGGAAATGTTTCTCTCCATGTGAAGAACCAGCTAGGCTTGCAAGCAGGGAATCGTGTTACATGGCATATGGCACAGAAAATAGCAGCTTTCTTCAGAATTTCACCTGAGGGCAAGGAAGTCAGGTGAAAGCAAGTCTTAGATCCCCATTATATTGTTAGTCCTGGACTTTTTAGCTGTTGCATTTGGTGCTTTCTAAGAAAGCTTTGAACAGCCTTGGATGGGAGATTGATGAGTAACACCTTGAGGTAAACTCTGCAGCAAAAAGCTGAGCAGTTTTTCCCACCCCCATGTTTGGTGTGAATCTTATCAACATTTCCTTTGCCGTTTAACCCTTTTTAATCTCGTTTTGACTGGCAGGAGGTTTTCAGTTTCACACTCTTTTTATACTTGGTTCACCCTATTGCCCATTACCTCACTGCTGGGCTCTGCTTTGCATTTTATGCAGATTTTGTTAGCTTCAGCTGAGTGCCATTAGTCACAACTAAACCCCAAACTCAACAACTGCATATGAGAATTTATGCTCTAAGGAATTTCTCATCCATTATAGTCCCTGGAAAGCAATCCTTAAATGGATTCACAAAGGGAAAGGCTGGGTAGTAGCAGCAGTGTTTCTCTGGCACTTAGAGCCTCATCCTGTAAGAGTTTTGTCACTTCAATTTCAAATGGATCCTTAAAAAGACAATGATCTCAGTCCTCTCAGAGCTCGTATAGAAAAATAATCTTCTTATCCAGATTTTCCACCAGTCCAGTGGTTTAGCTCAATTGGCTTTACTGAAGCAGTATTTTCACACTTTGGCTGAGGATCAACTTGGGTGCTTTGACTTTTTGATGTAAAATATTTCCAGAATGAAAGGTATTGTCCTGGTCTCTTACAGGAGGGTAATAAGGAATACTTTCTAGGATAAATCCTGTTGGATCAGGCTCCAGCTGTTTATCTTTGGGACATGCTGACTGAGGCATTTCATGGAACCTGTTAGTTGACAGAGAGGGAGAGAGGTAAGAGGGGAGTGTTTGCCCTTGTGTGTTTGTCTTCCCCTGTGCTGTACAATCCGTTCATTCCACTTCTCATCCGGGATGTATAAAATACAAGTGCAGTACCAACTGCTTCACTTGGTATCGAGCAGGGTGCTTTAGCAGACCTGACTTTGAATGGAACTTGCACCATTTCCCTTCTCTAGGAAGAGGGAACTGCTCATCCTTTCCACTCCCTGATGCCATGACAATTATTCAGTCACATGGGATGCTCTTGTTCACTCTCCCTGTTCTTCTATTCCCCTCACACAGCCTCCTTCACCCATGGTTTGGCTGTGTATCTATCACTTAAAATTACAGAACTGAGATTTCATCTCTAAATGGACATTTTTGTCCAAATATTTAGAAAAAACAAACCCAAACTCTGAGATTAGGGATTTTCTTATGTAAAGGAAAACTGAATGATTTTTTTTTCAGGCACCTTAGCAACTATAGAACAGATGGTGACACCTTAGTTTTCATTGCCCTCACTGTACTCAGTGTTCCCTCAGATGCCACTGTGCTGCCACCAGAGCTATTTCTCAGCTCACTGGGGAGCAAAAGCTCAGGAGTTCTGGTTATGGATCTGTGTCCTTAGTGTTGTGGCAGAGCAGGGCTCTGTCCCATGACTTTTCCATCATCTGACATTTCTCTGTGGTCAGGACTCTTCCTAAGTAGGTGATATTTCTGAAGTGCCCAATTTGTTGTGCATGTGTTTACAGAGCTGCTGTACTATCCCTGTGCTTTTAGAGAACACATGGATTTACAGCTGAGCACTGGAAGCACCTGGAAACTCATGTGGCCTGGAAGAGGCTGCCACTGCCAGAGAAATTCCCAAAGATGAATTATCCATGTGGGCCATACAAAGACTATATGCTGGACTCTGTGTTTTATGTCATGAACTCTTTCGAGACAGAAACCTTTTTTTGTGTTTGTAAAGCACCTAATAAAATGTCTCATGATCCAAGACTGGCCTATAACCTTCATTTATGATAGTAACATGTTAAATGTATATAAAATTTATACTGTCTCCTTACAGAGATCTGTTTGTTTTCTGCTGTTTTGTTATTCTCCTAATTTAAATCATAGTGTAGTTTGTCTGAGAAGTTTGTCGTGGAGGAGCCTAGAGACCCTTGTCAGTTAAAGTGCAGGGGAATAGAATGCTGGATTAGAAGTGAAAGATGAACCAGGTTGACAATAGCTTGTAGTCAGGAGAGAGAAGTGCCACCTGAAATTAAAATTATTGTATCTGGGCTAGTAAAGTTCCCTGTAGTGTTTTTACAGTTCACAGTAAAATTTCGATCGATGGAAGGAGGAACCAAAAGAGTTAATGATCGTGTTAAAAGCGTTAGCCATCAGAACCCTGACAGCTTAATTGCTGTGCTGACAGCACGGGCTCTTTCACTGCTCTCATGGGATTTTCATCTCTCAGACTTGTAGTGAATTAATGGCTGGGACTCAGACACACCTTTCTGGCAGCAGGATGCGTGTGGGTGGCACAGCAGACAGGCAATAAGGAGTTACAGGTAAAAGCACCTGTCACACGGTCTCAAGACTCCCTTTTGTGGAAGGGGATCAAGCTCACATTTGAAGGTGTTTGAGAAAAGAATAAACAGAAGTTGTTCTAATTTTATCCAGTGTTTATTTTGCAGTTAATCAAGCTGGATTTGATTTTTGTTTCCATCTTGAATAAAAGAATAAGGGATCCAAGCAGTCTCTAATCAGAAAGCAAGGGGTGAAGTGTATTTCTGTGGAGAGATTGGTACCGACCCTTAACAGCCACTCTGTCTGTGCATTTGGACTTACAGTGGCCTTCTTATTTCTATGCAGAGACTGCCATAATTTTGGATGCTGTTACATTTAATAGTGCTGCTGCTGAATACAGAGTCAAATACTCTAAATATCAGCTCAGGTAATTTGTGGTATAAAAGCCTGGAACGTAATGAATTCCATCATAAGATGCTTGTGAAGATAGGGAAGGATGCAGCTGAATTCTCCTCAGGCCATTTCTTTGGAAATTCCACTCCGATGTTGCTTCTCATGTTATACAATTATTTGCAGATTTGAGGAGGCAGAATTTTTAATGCTGTCTTCATACTGATGGGCAAGACCAAGATGGGAGCTGTGGCCAGAACCCAGCCCTGGTTATTCTAGAAAACTGGGGGGAGTTTAGTAATGTACCTGCAAGAACTGAGCACCCAATTTTTATGGAGGATGCAGAAATGCTTTACAGCAAGTTTAGCTGCAAAAAAAGAAATACTCTCATGACCTTCCTAATCTCTCAGTCTCTATCAGTTTACCAAATACTTTAGGTTGGCAGATAGAAAGTAATAACACTAATTTAATTTGCACAGCAAGAGCTGGTCCTTATTCATGTCCCCTTTACAGGATCATGGTGTCCATCTGTTGAAGGATGCTGCCTCAATCTGAATCAGCAACAAATTTAGGATTTTGCAATCTTTTTTCCCGCTGAAACCCAGGATTTTCCAATGCAGTCTGTTCATACATCACTTGCAGCTCTCACCCCCCAAACACTGAGGGATCCACAGAACCTTTATTGCACTGGGGCAGTTTTGTGCCTTACGTCATTTTCTTCAAAACAACTGACCAATGGTTCAACACACTTGATTTAATAACTGTCATGGCACATGGCCAGATGGGGGGATGGCCAGGGGCTGGTCAGCTTTTTGGCTGATGTTCCCTGAGGGATCCATAACAGCTCAGTGTAGGGATTGCTTCCATTCAGCTCCTTAGAGCCCTCATGTACTTGCTTGGGTAAGCAGGAAGAGGCTGTTTTTTACAGATGTACAGCAGGACAAAATCCCCACCAGTTCCCAAAGCAAACATGACCTGGTCTTGTTGTGAGTGTATAATAGTGATAACTTGGGAATCTGCTCTGAATAAGGACTGGCTAAAGATCAAGGATATTATTAAGATACAAGGCTCAATCAGCTTCAGCCAGTGAGGATAGAACAAGACAGTGGAATTTAAAATGGAAAAGGAAATAGATAGAGATGTCTGTAGACTAAAGGAAAATACGGCAGTAAAAATTGCAGTCCCAATGTGATCTGTACGAGATGTCTCTGGCACTACACTACTTGATGGCTTGTGTGCTTAGTTCAGGTCCTGCTCTAAACTCATATTGGGCTGGGGACTTCAGAAGGGGAGGAGAACAGATTAAACATGAAGGAGGAAGTGGAGGCAGGGAAGAGTTTGATGGTTCCAGATGAAGGATGTGCAAGTAAACTATTCAGGTACTTACAATCCATGTAAGGAAACACTAAGTTCTCTTAAATTGAATTAAATAGAATTAAAGCAAAACCAGTTAATGCTGTGGAGAGAAAATGCTAATTTTATTTTGTATGACACTCACCATAAGTTTAAGTGTCTTAACCATGGCATTACTATCAGATGTGTATGAGTAAGGATGAAGTTCTTAATAAGGAGACTGGAAACTAAGGATTAGCTCCTGTAAGAAAGCTGTGGTAGATCTCTATATAATAATGTAGAACTAGTTATAGAAAAGTGTTCCAGGAATTGTATAAGGAATAACCCATAGGGACATCATGTGATCTAACACAGCAGTTGCCAAAAGAGAGCTGAATCATCTCACAGGATTTAGTTCCACCCCCCTGCACAGACACTGCTTCTCCTCAGTGCCTGGAGTCACTTGTTAACAGCAGCTGGAGATCTGGTCTTCAAATGCTTTATTATTTTGTTTGTCTGGAGCATAAAATTATGATGGGTCTTTCAACATGGTGCCCTCTGTCACTGAGGGAAAAAAGACAGCCAGAGCTGGATGCTCCAAGCCATTTCAGTAGAAGCCTCTTGGTCAGCTTCAAGAGCAAGGGAGAACAGAGCAGTGACAGAAGGCTTTGAAAAGCCCAGACCCTTGTCCCAAGTTCCACTCAGCTCTGTCAGAAATTTATTGCAGCTTTTTCATGTCATCTTAGTAATTGAAAACAGTGCAAATAATCAACAGTTTCAGAGAAAAGAACTTAAAACTGAAGACTCTTATCGTGTTACAAACTAATACTTCCTATAAGGAGCAGCATTCTGAGTTTGTACTCCTGCCAGCAAGAGGCAGGGGCCAGAGAGGCCAGGCTCTTCCATCTGCAGAACTTTGACATCACTGAAGGACCAACAAATCCTTCAAATTACTCTGGATATTGTGGTAACTTTTTTGAACTTGTTACTGAGTGGCCAAGAGTAGCCAGAACAAAACAAATCCAAAAAAGCCAAGTTCTGTTAAAATAGGAATTACAATGCTTAACGTTTTCAATGAAGAAAACTACAAATTAGCTGAGACAGAACAGAAATTAAATAACATATACAAGTTCCCCTGCCCACTGCATGGGCAGAGGCTCCTTTGCTCTCTTCCCATCACCTCTGAGCCTGGTCCTTGCACAATCATCCCTCTCAGGAGTGTCACTGTTGGAGCCACAGGCTCGTAGCTCCTTGCTGTGACTGTCTAGCTCCATTTGTCTGTCATGTTCTTTCTTCTGCTCTGGAAGCTTCTGTCCCTGACCAGTCTCAATTGCTCCTCGAGGGAAGAAGCAATTTCTCACTCCCTCCACAGGATTTCTTCAGACCCAGTCACTTATTTTTTAAAGGAAAACAACACACAAACTAGGGACAAATCAAACAGATACTGGCTGTCACAGAAGTCCATAGCAAACTGAATAAAGATCAGATTTAAATGATTCCTCTGAAGTCCCACTGAGTGTTTATGGCATAAGCAGGATTAAAGCCATCATCCTTTGTCTGGTTTGTGGGTATGCTTCCTCTCTTGCCTGGAGTGCTTGGGGATGAGAAGATTCTTTGTAAATTCTGTTTTCATAGGGAAGTCTGTAGGAATTATTCACAGGCTGTTGTTGTGTGACACTCTACAATGTCCACGTCGTGCCATGAAGGGACACAGAGCACTTCAGTCCTAATGATCTTGCCACTATTCTGTACAAAAGGAAAACACCCAGAATATGAACACTTTGCTTTGGAGAGAGTGGGAAACCTCATGAAGTCTGAGCTTGGTTTGTTAGGCAAGAGAAAGGGAAGGTTATGTGTGCTGTATTGCAAACTTCTGTTTGTTTGGGATAAACTCCCTCAGCTTGTTCAGTGCCTGTGGCTGTGGGGAGAGCAGCTGCTTCTGCTGGGCTTCAGCAATAAAGAGCAGCAAAACCTCTGTAGTCTAAAACTTACTGCTGTGTCCTCTGATTCCAGGGAGTCCCCAGCTGATCCAGACAGGACCTGTCCTCAGGAGATTCATCATTTTTCAAAACTGAGCAGAGACAGTCGTGTTACTTTAATACCAAAATACCAGGAGAGGAAGCAGGGCTGGAGAGGCAAGAGGCTTGTCCAGTTGTAGGAGCAGGCACAAACCTACCCCTCTGCCAGCTTCCACACTGGCATGTGGTCTGCTGGATCACATTGCTTCTTCTGAAACCAGCACTGGTTATAAAAAAATAGCAAATCCAAGAAGCTTGAAATTTTTAGAGCTGGAACACTGTAGTCAGTTCTAACCTGGTGTCTCCCTCTGGGGTTCAGATTTCGAAGTCCTGTTAAAAGTGCTCCAACTCTTAAGTAGACTGTTAAAATTATGGAACTACTGAGATGTTCCATTCCTGTTTTAGCAGACATCACTTCCTGCAACTGCCTGGACAAAGGCAATCTGGGCTGCTGCAGTTCCTGCAGGGTGTCCAGAGCCCTGAAGAGGTGTCACACAGTGCAGCACTGGCCTCAGTTACAGCAGTGTGCTGGTCAGAGAGACACTTCTAAAGAAAGTCCTGTTTTTCTAACAAACTGTCCTGAGAAGTCGGATTCTGAAATAGGTAAGCCACTCCATTAGATCATTGCTTAGCTAAGTAAATAATTAAATACAGAAGTTATCACTTTCCTCTCCTCTTCTAGTATCTATAATTAAAAAAAAAAAAAGAAAAAGAACACGATTCCTGTAGTCTCTATAATGTGCATAAACCCTTGCTATGAGGCTGTGAGCAGCAATTGAGCTGCCTGCATCTCAACACTTTCCTTTTACTATTCCTTTTACCAGCCAAGCAGGAACAGAAATGCAACTGTATCAGTGGGAACAGCTGTGTTTCCAGTTCCATTGCCATTTTTGATTCAGGACACTTTTACTTGGGCTCGGTGAAGTACCCAGTGCATTTAAATCTATATTTAGTTTCTTAAGAAGGAGAAGCCCAGTCACACAAATGCCATCTGTAGTAGATGCTTTGACATGCACATTCTACACCAGTGATTAGCAGGCTCTTTTGCAGTCCCCAGAAGCCAAGTTGGGTTATCCTCCCGTGATTCTCCTGGACAGCATGGGATCCCATGATGCCATGTGGCCAAAAATTACAGGAACTGTAACTCATGGGCAAGGTGAGGACAGCTTTCAGGGAGATACCACAACATCCTGTCACTTTGGAAATTCTAACTACATACTTGGGAAGCTACAACTTGCTTAACTTCTGATTTTAATTTTGTCTCCCAGATGTGTGGTTCCAGATGCAGGGGGCCAGCACGCAAATGTGCCGCAGTCCCAGAGGAACTCGGGAAGTGTTCATGTATGTAATACCAACCTGTGGCCTTGCACCTTAGAAACTCTGAACACTTCCAGTCAAGTAACTTTCTTTCTGAATATAAATGAGAACAAGAAGAATTTTACTTTAGTAGCACGTGCAACATAATGTTTCCTTTTACAATGCCACACATAGAAAACACAGAATGGGAAAAAGCGCCCAACACCACCAGTATGAGGGTGATCAGTTGTTTTATGTGACAGGTTATGGTTATCCCATGCACTAGTTTTGCAAACAAATCTAATCCGAATGGATTAAGGACAGCCAAGTGCTAAAATAAGACTCATAATACAAACCAGCCCAAATGAATCACGGCCCGTACGGGTAGAGTGGTGAATCATGTTCCGTGACAGAAGAGAGTCCCTGAAAGTTCTGTGACTAAGTATCTTAATGAAAAATAATTTCAAAGTGGAACTATCTTCACTGAAATAAATATTGGACATTAAAAAATGACAGTTGTGATACGAGGCTCTCTGGATACTTTATGTTTAATAAATGACCTCAGAATATAACGTTCATGCATAGGTAATGTCCTCCTGGGCCAGTCCAGTGGTGATTCTTTGATAACAGAGAAAAGAGATGCTTTTTAGGAGAAGTCTTGAGCCAGACCACTTCCTGAAGTGCACTTCCCTGATTTGCCATGGCATCCAGAATTGTTACATTCAGGGAGGGCAGAGAGTCCAGCTCTGAGGGTACATCCACCCTGGAGGCGTTGGTGAGCCTTCATGTAATGAAGAGCTTGGTGGTGCCCGGAGCAACAGAACCTTGTAACTGCCCCATTTATGTTTCCAGATGTGCTTTGCACTGATATTGACTGTAAATGGTGCCAGAAACTTTTGGAGATCCCTTGACTAGGAATGTTTGGATATTCTCTGCTTCTGGGTGATGGGATCATCAAAGTTCGTCAGCGACTCTCTGGTCAGTTATCCAGAGCTAAGTTATCATAGCAGCATGCAAAGAGTTAAGACACTTAAAACCAAAGCCCCTCCATCTTTCTAGTGCTCATATTCTGACTGAGGAAGCACCTGCTCCTCCTTTTCCCTACTGAGGTATAATTGGACTTTGTTTATGACAAATAAAGGGCTTCATTGTAAAGATTGATAGGCTCTAATTGGGAAAAATCTGGCAAAGATTATTTGTCAGTTTTATGAAATAAAGCTGCTTGTCATGCTTTTACCTCCAGGAACTGGAGAAAAGCCAAGGGAGATTGTTCTCCTCTAACTTTTCATGAAGAGCTTCTTTTCATAGCATGCAACAAAAAAAAAAAGAGTCTAAGAAGAAAGGAGAAAAAAAAACAACAAAGAAACTCCCCAAAACAACATAATTTCAACACCCGGAATCAGGAAACAGGAGTGGCTGGAGAGCCAGGCTGTCCCTTCAAGTTACACAGTTGTTCATGGCTTACAAAGCTGTTAGACCTCAGAAAAATGAAAACTATTCTATGTTAATAATGCTCTTAGTTAAACACAATGTCTTGTTCTGATGTCCACTTACTCAAGCCAGGATGCAAAAATCCCAAAGGGGTTTGAAAAGACAAAACAATCCAGTAGCTGGTAAACAAATTTTGGAAGCTAAATTCATCTCCAAGGAAGGATTGTAGAAACTACTTGCCCACCCTGAGTAATCTTTGCAATGGAAGCCATGGCATAGCTGGGGCAGTTCAGTTGTGCAGACAAAGACACAAGATTTCATGCTTGAAGGAAAAGGAAAAAAAACTTCTCTTTAAAATAAACAATCCAGAGCTTGCCAGCAGTGAAGGTAATTAAGTTGTTTATCAGGGACAGCAGTGGCTTCACCCAGGTTTGAACAATCACAATGGGATTAGATTCCTTTCAAGAACATGTGTGTTAGTTTAGCCTTAAGAAGAATTACAGCCTCTGTATTCAGGTCAAATTAAAGGACCATAATATTCCCTTCCAGGTCTTTCAGCCTTTGGATCTATAAATCTACTTCAGAGAAACTTCTGTTGGGCTGGAGGCCGAAGGGCTGGGGTGGCTGGGAGTGTCAGGGTGTCCTCTGAAGCTGAGCTCCTTCTGTAGCTGAAGGAGAACTTGGTTTTGTTACAGGGACCCTTCATGGGACAGGACTTGTGTACCTTCTGATCCTTAGTGGTGAACTAGTGACTTCATGGTCTGTCTCACTACAAGAATTAAGTAGGTGGAGAATCAATAGACTGATTCTATATTTAAAATGAGGGTTTTTTCCCCCAAATCTGTAGGTGTTTGCATCATTATGTAAATAGCTATATTGCCGTATGCAGAGGGCAAGGTCTGAGATGTGACAGATGTCACAAGATTCAAATGTTAGATAAGAGGGAAACAAGTCACAAAGCTTTATAGATAAAATCCCTGCTCTGTTCCCTTCACTTTGCTTGTTATGTGCTAAGAGCAGGTGACTTTTTTAGGATTGTGCCATAAGGCTCTGCTTTCTCTGAGCCCATTCACACAGTGGCCCCATTTCAAATCATGTTTTGTTCTTTAAAATGTCACAGAACATTACATTGCCTTTGACATGGACTTTCATATTTTTGTGATATGACCAAACCTGGATGACAAGGTTCCCCTAAAGAAAAAGTAAAAATTTCCATTCCTTGTTCTCTGACTTAAAATCCTATTTTGTGTGCACTGGACTGACCTTTCCCCTGCTACTCCCAGCTATTTTCTATCCAAGTAACACTGATGGGAACTGAACTGATGGTAGTGGTGGAGGCTGTGTCCAGGGGAGGTGGTGTCCAGCACGTCCATAGTGCTCTGATCCTTCCCATTCCCAGAACCATAGTTAGGAATTCAGCCACCTTCTCCTGTCTGCCTGTACAGTGAGTTTTGGTATTTGTGTGGTCAGGAACAATCTTTCAACATTCTTTCCTCTTTAGTAACTCCTGCTTATGAAATTGGGAATAACCAGAAATCTCTTCTTGTTTCATTGTCCTTTCAGGTGAAGCGGCTCCTCGCTGTGTGTGGTGCTCAGGGTATGTCCTGACCTCCACTTGGTCCCAGCATGAAATAACGTTTGCATGACTTTGTCCAGCCTCTCACAGGCAGAAGGGACGTGTCTTTACATACCTTCTGCACATCCATATCTTTTGTTTTATCATCGGTGTCATAGAGGTGGAATGTGGAATCTGCTGTTTCTCAGCTATTTTGGAGGAGGCCAGACTGAAATGCTACGTCTCTCCTTTTTATGCAGCCTGAAATGAGACTCTGGTCATATTACATCTGAAGAATATTTTCCTAATTATTCAATAGTCTGTCTCTGTGTAACAGCTCTTCAACAAAGTTTTGAGTCTGACACTTGTGTACTTTGATGGTTCCTCTTCCCTAGAGCAGCCCCTGGACAGGCACAGCACATGCACTCTGGTGCATGTGGTACAGTTTTGTATGATTCCCAGATTTTTTGTAGCTAAGGCACTGTGCAAGGAATCAGAATGAGCTGTCTGTGTACTTAGCTGTGCTTAGGATCACTGCCTATATTCTCTCAATCTCACTGCCCCCTGATTTGGTGGCATATTTAGCCTATGATTGTTCAGATTTTTGTGCTATCAGTATCTATCACAAATTTTATAACTTTTCAATTGCTCAGCAAAATTCAGTATTAGAGCACAGACCTAAATCTTCACGGACCAGTGGGAGAGGGGATGCTGCCCAAGACTTGTCTTCACTCTTGGAATGCTCTTCTTACTCCATAGAGTACACAGGCTTGCCCAGAGATCTTCCATGACCTAGTAAAGATCAGAAGTAGGTGTTGATATGAAATGCCAGAAAGACAACAACCTAATGCTGCCAGTTTTGTATCATTGAACTTACTTTAACAGCAGTGAGGAGGGAGAGCTGGAAAGCTGAGCAGGCTGTGCTCCAGCCCCAGGAGAGGGTGTTGTGCTGCGCCGGCAGTCGGAGCCCCTGGTGAGACCTCTGTGCTCTGTGCTGCATAACAAAGACAGGGAAGAGACAATTCTGTCTCGAGGGGTTTGAAACATAAAGAACGGGGCACAAAAAAATTCCTAGGCGTCCTTCTGTGTCACATGCATGAGATTGTAGGTCCAGAATTAAGGAAGAACCAGGAAAAGAAGGAATGAAAACAGGAGACAAGGAAAGGACAGGAGAGGGCAGTGGTGGCATTTTCCCTAAGAGATCCTGCAATCACGTTGGAGTCAAACTCTACAACCAAACTGGCAAGCTAAAAAAATAATCAGTGATTGCAGCTTTGGTAAGAAGCCACTCTGAAGAATTAACCACGATAAGAACTATGGGTAGAGATGTTTGCTCAGTATCTACCTCCTACTGTCCCAACCAATTCCATGTTTTGTACTTGCTAAGCAAACCAGCTGTACTTCTGAAATTACAGATGATTAATAATAGTAATTGCTAACAATATAGGCTATGCTGGGAATAGCAAAGCTGACACTGGAAGCCCTGTTGTCCTGCTCTTTGTGGTCAGCTTGGCTGTGTGCCAGAAGCTGATGTTTGTATTTTTGAATACACATTTGACGAGCCGTATCAATCAATCAATCAATCAATCCTGTGTAGATCATGTGCCCTATTGTTTGTAAGTAATGAAATGTGGAAAGAAAAAAGTGACTGTGTTATATTGGGCAATGTATCTTTGTGTCTCTGTGCAAGTGGGGATGGAGAGAGAAGGGCACTGTCAGCACTTGGTCCCGTGTCTCAGACATCTCCTGAGACACTCTGGAGTTGACCTTCGTGGTGGTCTTTTCTAACCAGGGTCTGGCTGCCAGGACTTGGGTCTATTTCCAGTGGTGAAGAATCACAGAAGCAAATCCTGTGTTGCCTGGAGTTGCCGTTGGTGTGATGGGAGCGGAGGGAGGCTCTGAGGAACATGGTTGTGCTGAACAAATACTGGATGACAAAAAGTCCCTGTCCCAAGAGGTTTCAGTTCAAAGGAGGAAGAGCAAACGATAGAAGAAACAAACGTCAGCCTTCCAAACAAGGTAACACAAGTCAGATCCTAAAAACTTGTCTATAAAATATCCTAAGGACGCACATCTGGCTATCCCCAGCAGAGGGAGGAGACTGAAGAGGGGAAACTGAGGGCATGAAGAGCACTCCAGCCAATTTGTTGATGACTAACATTAAAAACAACAGGCTGCTTTTTAAACTTAGAAGGTGACTTGCTGAGTGGTTATTGGCTGTTCACTCCCTGGGCTTGATAAGAGCTCCCACAGGACATGCAGTTCTTTCCAGCTGCTCCCGCATGGCTTTATCTGTGAACATCAGTACAAAGCAAAGGGGAAAGAGGCCGAGCAGGTTTGTTTCATCTCTGCTGTGACTAATCGTGGTGTGCTGGGCTGGCTGCTCTAACACCTTGGTGTCACTGACCTGACTGGCCTTTTGCAGCATCTTCCTGCTTTGGCAGGGGCTTGGACTAGATGGTCTTCAGAGGTCTCTCCCAACCCCAACCGTTCTGTGGTTCTGGGGTCTTTCAACAGGGTTCCACGTTGATAATTATCACAGGGCCACCAATGGCTTCAAGAGCAAGATTCAAATGAAATTAATTTCCACCAAGCTGGGGAACCCAGAGATTTGTGTGAACATCACAGTGACTATCCCAGAAGCTTTGTTTCGGGAATTGCTGATGTCATACAGGACTGTGCTTTCCTTGGCAGTCGAGGAATTGGAAAGGCCTATTCTGGCATGCCTACCTTGTCAGAGAGCCCTTCTATTCAGGGGGATCTGAGCTGGCCCTCTGTGAGTGACGTGGTTGGACTAGTGACCTCCTGAGGTCTTTTCCAACCTAAATTGTCCTATAATGCTACAATTCAGATTTTATACTGTCTTCATTAGCAGAGTTGTGTTTAACATTAGTTGTTTACTACTAGTTCCATATGTGTGCATCTTTAGGCCCTGTAGAAATAATTTAACCTGTATCAATGGTGTCACTTTTCTAGGATTCAAAGGCCCCAAATATCTTTTCAGAGCTCATAAAGGAGCTTCATCACATTGTTGGGGATCAACTCCTTGTGACTTATGCTTACTCCCAATACTTGTTTATCACATATACCTACTAATAAATACTTTGGGGGGTGGGCACTGTATTCCACAGAAGAAGCAGTGTTTGGCTCTGCAGCACTGCTACAGAAGAAGGATTAAAGATGCATCTATTTTTAACTCTGACCTGATACAAAATGAGTCAAAATGGGTGGAAACAATGATAAGGAACAGGCAAGAAGTCAGTGACTGAGAGACTGAGGAGGTGGAGATAGAAACCCAACTGGCTGAGCGTTTCATGGACTGTAACACAACCTCTCCTCTTCCTCTTTGGTCTCAGAAATTAAAACAGTACAGCAAGTGAAATGAAAGGGAAACACTTGCCTGCTATGCTAAAGCAGCTAAAAAGGAAACTTTCAGAAATACAGGCCCTACAAAGGACTGCTTGGGATGCTGACTAAGGGGCTTCTCAGAAGTATCAAGCTGTACAATTGGTTTTGTTGCCTTAACAGTTTTATTCCTAAGCTAGAGTTCTGTCTGTGCTGTTCCAACATTTGACAGCTTTAGAATCAGGTTGTTGAATTGATTGGGAGCCTTCTAGCTTTCATTCAGCTTTAGTTTATTAGCAGTCAGTTCATGCCTATTTGCTCTTACACCAGCAATAGCATTTAGCTTAATCTGTTCTTTTCCTTCCTTTCTTATTTTCCTTGATGCATTTATAGCCAAAAATCATATTTTCTTTCACTCTTCATTTTACTAAGTTTACTGACCTTCTTTCTTGTATCACTCTCTTGCTGAAGGAAAATTCACCTTTACTAATTCTGAAGAAGTCTTGAGGGACTGGAATTACACCTCCCCACTGCTTGAGTTTGTGGTAAATAATACATCTGTGTTGTAGTGCAGGAAGAAATAAAATGTTCTGCAGAATAAGCCCTGCAGACCCTGGTCTCAGCAAACAGGCCAGTGCCTGGTGATTTACAGTTAGGAATGGAAAGCTGTGAGTCTCCCTGACTCTACTGCAGCCATCCCGTGAGCTGGAGGCTTTGGAAGTTGAGGAGTGGTGCCAGAATGGGTGTCTTTGTGCTCAGCTGCCACAAAAGCTGTCTTGTGATACATCACTGGGGGCTGAAGCCCCTGTAGTGAATGGTCACTGACCACTGGCCCTGTGGCCTGACCACATGCCAAGGAAGAAGAGGTTGCAGGATCAGCATTTTTAGATTTCGTTATTTTATTATTTTCTTAAAGTTGAACTTTCCCTGCCATGTGACAATTATCAATTTTCATGTTAGTAGAGAAAAATTTGAATGAGTGAACCATAAATTTCAAAACTTGGTCAGGAAATTAAAAGAACCCAAGTTTTGGCCTGTTTAAAGTCTCAGATGGTAAAGGCAATGTGACCCATGCAGGTGGGGATGGGACAGTCCTTCATGGTGTCCCAGAGCCAGGGGAAGTGTGGAGCTCCTGGCTCAAGCAGGACTGTGATGCTCCTTGGCTGGGAATCACTGCCCACTTCTCTTGTCAGATCAATCAATCACAGCGTACAGGGGCTCTCTGGGACAGCAGCAGCAGTTTGTGCTGGGCTGGCTGGGAATGCAATTTAGCCCTTAATGGAGTTACACACATCTTTATGTTTTGCACAAGTATATACTCTCCCTGTTGAACAATGTAACCATTGCATTTTAACTTACTCTGATTTTGTATGTATTTGTCGTCTCACTGCCAACTTTCAAAGCCACTCACACTTTCTGCTCTCAACTCAGGTTTGTTCTGATTTCTCTGTGCTAAGTTTTTTGTTGTCTGTCTATTCTTGCAGTCAGTACCCAGAAAGACAAGTAGGGGACCTGCCCGTGCAGCTTAAATGCAATTTGGTTGATAGTGACTAACAAATCAGATATTTGATTATTTTGGTCTGGCCTGAGTTCGGGCTCTTGTCCCCTCCCAGCAGTGGGAGGGCTAGTTCAGCCAAAAAATCCATGCCTAGATTTTTACTTTCGGGAAGTTCAGGCATTTGAGATCCAAAATTAGGTTTTCAGTTTGTGCCAGGAAGGAATAAGGCACTAGATTAAGAATTTGGATGCTTTCCCTCACAAAAATTTCTGGGAGTTGTATGTCAGGTCCAGGATTTCAGATCTATTCGCAGGGTAAGTTTGGTGCTAAAGCCATGCCTCATCTGCTCATTCCAGAGAAGAAATAAAAAATTAGCTTGAAGGAAGGGGGGGGGGGGGGGGGGGAAGAATTTAAAAGAAAAAAAAAAGGAAGTAGGAAAGGAAAAATGAGATCATGGAAAAGTGAAAAAGATAGTAAGTCACATGGGTGATTGGGGAATGAAACCCAAGGGCACCGGGATGCACTTGAAGGATCAGATAAGAAATATTGCTTTGTATAAAAGGTTCTCTTTTCCGTTGTTCCCCCAGACAGCTGGGGTCAAGGGGTTATTTTTAAACTGGTCATTGATTCATACAAGATGCCTGGTTATGAAATATTGGAATCTTATGCCAGCGAGGGAAAAACTTCCCCACGAGTGAGTACCTGGAAACCCACACCAGGGAAGGGTTAATGGTTGTCAGTTTACAGCTGGGAATCGCTTGTATCCAGGAAACAACGCAGAATGCACAAACCATGAGACCAGCTGGAGCCTGCTGGAATCCCATTCATTTTGGCAGAGGGGTCTGTGGTCTCCAACTCTGACATCACTGCCTTTTGCGTCACACAGGAATGCCTCCAACCACTTCTCCCTTGCTATTTTTTCCCGTCTCCCTCTTATTTCTGGGACTGACTCAGATTTGCAAAGCAATGAGAAGAGGCAGATCACAACACCCCCAAATCTCCTGTCATCGGTGTAGCTTGGAAGTGACTCCACCCGAGGTGTCAGCTGACAGAAGTTTGGTGTGTGGGAGCAGCCATGCTCAGGGAGCGTGGACGGGATGGGAATTATTTCTGTTCCTGGTTTTCTGCAGCACATCGCTGCCATAGAGAGCGGGCTGAACGGCTGGACCCCACAAAGGAGACACTCCTGGGGGTCAGACACAGTGTCAGAAGAGCTGGAACCCACTCTGGCCCCAGGTTCCCCAAGTTCCCTGCTCAGGGAGAAGGCTCTTTCCTGCTCTCACAACAAAACCCATCTGAAGACACGAGTCCATGCTCTGGTTCTGCTCTGTAAGAAGTTCTTCTGAGACCCAGATCACTCTGAGCACAACTAAGAAATCTCGGGCCATTAAAGACAGACTCTCTTGCTCCTACCCACTTAATTCTCTGGGCTTCATTTTGCCTGGCTGTAATCTGTGGGCACTAATCCCTCAGCTCTCCTACTTTTGCCTCTGCTGGCATGTCCTTTTGCACCCTGAGCAAAGCTGCCTGGAATTCTTGCCTGCTGCCTGTGTGCATGAAATACTATTTTATGGTCCCCAGACTTTTGTTGCTCTGCAGATCCCTCTACCATAGAAATAATGTTAAAACCTGGTTTTTTTCCCTCCTTAATATCAGCATGAACACAAAATTCCACTGTTACTTTTAGAGTTCGGTTTAATTGGTTGAACATGATCAACTACTATGATTAGCTGAAAAATACCTGCAGCTGCCTGTTGGAGTGATGTGCACAGAAGGTGTGTTTTGAGTGACCTATTGAAGCTGGCTCCTCACAGCAAGAACCCACTGCCCAGTGGGAGCCTGTGCCCCATCCCCTTTTTCCTCTGGAAAGGCCTGACATGGGTGTCAAGTGTGTTCTGTATGGGAGATGTTTTGTTTTAGACAAGATTGTGACCTCAAAGGGCTATGTTAAGGGAAATATGCTGTGTTTAAGTATTTCAGGACTACTTCTGAAGCCTGTTTGTGCCTGGTATTTATCCTCAGCAGCTGATTTGCAGCTTCACTGCTCCGCAAGCAACTACTGACTATCCTGTTATTTTTGCTTTCATGATTAACATTCTGAGCCTCACTGTTCAGCCCTAATAGAAAGTGCAGAATAGAACCATCACCACAAAGGAATCGCTGTGGTAATCCTGAGAAAATGCATATGTGTGACTGGGTCACCAGGGAAATGGAAGAAAATCAAAAAATTGCTCTTGCAAAATTTGAAAGGAGATAGACTGTTAAAAGACTGATTTAGATCTCTGTTCTAAAAAATATTAACTAGGAAATTAATCCAGAATACGGATATGAAAGTTTTTCACTATTTAATCTCCCTTTCTCAGGGTGTTCCAATTAATTTAAAGATTGGCCTTCTTTTCCTCTACATATCTACACAAATATTTGTGTTGCTGTAAATAGATCTGCACTGACACCCTCAGCCAGGGACCCTGGAGGGGTTTCTGTATGGAAGGATTCCTGGTTGTGTGTACATGTAGTGATGAACCCATCAGTGTGAAAGGAGCTCAGGCCCACGTGGCCATGGGCTGTGCTCTGAGCAGGGTCTGCAGGATGGGATTTGGGACTTACTTTGGCTCTGACTGCAGGTGCCCATCCCAGGGCTCTGCCTCCTCCAGCCGTGCCACCCGCTGCTGTGCCACCCGGCGGGAGACATTGGAACAATCCGGGCTAATCTGCACTTTGCTTCCAGAGGGTTGGTGCCGATCCCGGTGAGAGATTGTAAGGGTGGAAGAGAGAACAGGACAGAACATGCAAGCACCAGCCTTGCCAGGCTGGAGGAGCACAGCCAGTGAGTCCATGGCACACAGGTTTCACAGACACCCTACAGAACTCTTACGAAACTGTCTCTGGAAGCCTTCAGCATGTGGGCTTTACTACATTCACTGGCACTCTTACATTTGAGGATGGCATCAAATGACTGTTTACAAGCTGAAATTCCTGAAACAGGATCCTTACACAGAAAGATTCAGATTTTCAGGAATTCTAAGCTTTGACAGTTGCCATTAACTTTCCCTGGATCTGCTGAGTGTTTATCACGGCCATATGACCTCTTCTTTAGGTACAGAGCATCTGAAAATTTCAACTTTCAAAGCAAGAAATGCATTTGTATGCATTTGTATGTTCTTTTTTAAGATGTGTTCAGTGGCCTTGGGGATTGGGCTCATAAGCTCAGAGTTAAACTTATTACATGGTTTCACCTTCGCAGAATGCTTTGATTGTCTGGACTGGGTGACAATTCAGATCTTGCACTGTGGTATTTAGGGCAAAGGACCTGCTCCCACTTCCACTGCTGGTGCATTTTTGTCACTGGTAGAAGTAAGGCCTTTTCTGACAGGCAGGACAAAAGCAACAGAGGTAAATAACCCTTCCACGGAAAGCGCCATGCTTTTGGTTTGTGTCTGTCACATGTGCTCCTGATCCCTAAATGGGGCTTCCAGGCAACACAAATAAACATGCCAGTTCACAACACCACACTGGGCTTGGATCCACACCCACAGATGTTGCTGTCTCCTACTGCAGAGGAGGCATGATCATAAGGATGAGTCTAATCCATTCAGCAGCTGGACTTGGATTACAAGCAGGTACCTGGTGCAGTTTGAAGAGCTGGGAAGTGCAGGCTGAGCTTGACTATGCTTCTAGTTAAGGCAACAAGAACAAACACTTGGCATCATTCAACTTGAGTAAAAAATATGCTTTTTTCACATTAGAACTTATGAGGAATGTGCCTCTGACCCTCCTGGGTGTGGTATGAGGAAAGCCACAGCCATTGGGGGAATGTCATTAACGTCAATCAGGCAATGATCAAACCCACCCCACCCACCCTGCCATGGTGGGAATGTGTCACACACACTGGGAGCAGCAGCCAGTGAGGGCATTTCTGCATCAGCCTTATTGGAGCCCTTGATGTTTGTGTTTTCCATCCATGATCTTTCCCTGTTTACCACCCTGTTTTATAATCACGTCACCCATCTTGGATTGTTCAAGCTGGGGTCATTCCAGCACTTGGAGTCACTGGGAGACTCTTTGTGCTCACCGGTCTCATCTTCCCAGTTCTGTTTTTACAGATCTTCTGTTCATGATAAGCGACATTTCAGTCTCAAAGCTTTATTTTGAAAGGTAGCTTGAATTTTAACCAACAGCCCAATCAGGCTCCCTTACAGATGCTGTCCAGCCTGTCTGGCTGTCCCTGTGCACAGCCCACTGAGTGGGAGATCTGGCAGTCAAGGAACTGTCTGTGCCTGTCCTCAAGTCCAATGATGGTAAATTATAGTTAAGTCTTTAGTACAGCATATGAAATTTTGTACCAATTCAGATGTAGTAATGCCATTTCTAGATGAACTCAGTACCCACCAAAGTCAATGACAAGAGTGTTGTTGTAGACCTCTGTTTATTTTTGAATACAATCTAAATTAAAGCTGAGGCTTGGTCTTGTATTTATGCCTTGTAGTGGCAGTGTATGAACTGACATAGCAAACCAACCCAAAAGCTAAACATTCAAAATAAGGTGTGAAAGAAACCATACACATAAAAGTAGTCTGATTTTGTGCAGATGTCATTGGGAAATTGAATTTTTGTATCACCTTCTTCATTCTCCACATACAGTATCCATATCGCATCTTCCCCTTTTCTTGTCATCACTGTTTATATTTAATTTATGAATAGAAGAGGAGCTAAAAGTCTGAAAAATCAGCACACTGAAGTAACCTGGCCATATGGCAGGTCAGAGGTTGATTTAAATCAAGTAAATAAATGTTATATTAGAGTGGCATCAAAATAATGGAAAAGGTTATCCTACCCTAAGCACGGCAAGAGTCCAGTCTGCACTGGGGAGCTGGTGTGCAGGAGCTGCTGGTGGTTATTGTGTGCCTGGAGTTTGCAAAGTTAGTCCTGAGGGAATATTTTGCAGTTAAATGATGGCTGAAGGCCCTGGCCCACCACAGTTTCCTGTCTCCCTCCCCAGGGGCAAGAGTCAATGTCCGTCACATCTGTAAAGTCACACTAGATTTGGATTATTCTCTACATTTTTCTTTAATTACGTCCCCCTTTTTGCTTCTTAAGAGACTCTTAAAAATTTCAAATATAATAAGAAATAATAATAACCAATTAAAAAGCTGTGGGTATTAAGTGGGAAATAACAGACTGAAACAAAAGTCAAGGATTATCCTGGGAAATGACGTTTATGGATCCTGGAGCACTCAGTTCTGTGAGGCAATCTGAGGTTTTGGCTGTGCTTAAAAATGCGGCAGCACAGCTTTGCAAGGAAAAGCTTTGACAGAAATCACCCATGTGATTTCTGCAAGGCTGGATGTGGAGGTGAAGGAGCTGTTGTATCTCCACTCCCCTCACCTGCACTCCCTGACTCCATCCCTCGTGCTCTGCCACACTGCACCTCGCTGGTGCCAAGGCCAGGGCATCCCCTGTGTGCACCAGGATGGGCCTGGC
Organism: Chiroxiphia lanceolata; assembly: GCF_009829145.1. Taxonomy (NCBI): domain Eukaryota; kingdom Metazoa; phylum Chordata; class Aves; order Passeriformes; family Pipridae; genus Chiroxiphia; species Chiroxiphia lanceolata. The sequence continues at coordinate 4,996,673 of NC_045653.1, read as the reverse complement.
AGCAGCCAGGGTGTAGACATGGTTATACAAGCTGAAAAAAGAAAATTTTCCCCATATACTGCATTTCCCTTGTAAACCTAATACAAACCAGATGAGTCAAAACATTTTTTTATGTTGTAGCTCCACCAGGACAACCAAATATTATTTATGTGCCGTATAGTGTGAAGTGAAGGGGGAACAGTTTTTGTGTGAAAAGCTTTCTCAGGCACAAACCAAACATTCTGACTGGAGTCTGTGCTTAGTGCATCCAAGAGTGTTTGGTACACAATGAGTTCTCCAGATGTGTTTGGAAGGAAGGTATCATGACAGATAACTGCCCAGGCAAAGGGCTGCACTTGGACAGGATGTTTGTATACAGAGGATAGGAATTTGGGAATAGTATAGGAATTAATAAAATAATTTCAGATGACACTCTCTTTGAAAAAACCTATGGGGCCTGTGACCTATGGGGAGGAAGTTGCAAAGCCTAAATATTGCATTGTTTGGTCTTCCTCTTCTTTTATGGTTGAATAATGGTGTTTAAAGGCATCTTATTCAAACATAATAAATTTTATCTTCCAAAGTGGCTGAAAATGTTTATACCTTTTCTACTAAAAACCCTGCCCCAAAAAACAGCATGTGAAAGCATTAACTGCTAAAAGTAAGCCCTATTAATTTAACCTCCATTATAGCTTGAACACCTTAGGTTTCAGTAATGAAGACAATTTTAATTATAACTGGTCCTTCACCTTTAATGTGAACTGTGTGGCATCTACTGAAGTCTGCACTAAATGGTTCATGAATTACATTCTGATAACACCCTTAGAAAAATAAAGTCAAGAGGGAAGAAAACCAGTTTATCACCTCTGAAAACATGAACACTTCTGCAGAAGAGTGGGACCAAGGATTTATCCTTATAAATCACTGGGAACATCAAATGTGAAGTGAATTTCAAGATAGTGAGCAGCCATCAGACCAAACTGGTTTCATTGGTTCAGTTAGGAAAACTTACCTAGGGAAGGATCAGGTGCAACCTCAACAAGGATTTCTAGACTTGATATTTTCTGTGTAGCCTTTCTCATGTGAATCAGGCTTTTAGGATCAGGATCAAGGCCCTCATCCAAAGGCTGCTCGAGTCAATGGAAAAACTCTCATTGTCTTTAGTGGGCTTTGGATCAGGCCCCAAAAGTTGAGTCATACTTTGAATGGAACATTGTTTGAAGCAAAACAGGCTCAAGGCTTCATTCACGTAGAGGTTTTAACTGTTAAGTGAAATCTCCTGAACTTCCTGTGCCCTCCTGCCCTCTTCCTGCTGCCACTTCTCCCGAGGGCACACGAGCTCAGGGAGAAGATCATGAGCCTGGCGCCTTCAGCCTGTCCTCTGCCTTGACTCTGTTAAATGATGGGAGGTGTCTCTGCCACATGACCAAAGATGTCCCTGGTGTCTGACAGTGTCACAGCAGTGCTGGGTTAGGTTATGTGACAGGAATATGGCCCATATTGTGACAGAAGATCCAGACACTAATGTACAAGAAGTGGTTCCATTTCAGTCACCTGAAAACATGTCTGGCCACCCGGTCATGAAGGCCCAAAGCTGACTGTCCTCAAGAGCTTTCAGTAGGAACCACCATCCCCAGGAGACTGGGCACTGCTGGTCTAATCCATAACCATTCATGCTCCAAACTGAATAAACACCCAAGGACTTGGGGGAAAAGCATTTTTACTTATTTTAATTTCAGTCTTGATATTACCATTATTATCCACCAGTGAGTACTTGTTTGATCAAGTTTTATTTTCAATTCCCACATACATTTCTGTGACTCTGAGTAAACTTGAGGAGACTGTTGCTTCTGGATGGAGAGGAACTGAAGCATTTGGGCAGAACTCTTCTTTGGTTAGCAAAGGTGGCAGACAAACTCTTCTATGCAGTAGGGTTTCAGCCCAAAGAAATAGTGGTTTTACCTCATGCTTGTTGTTTTATTGCTTGTTTCACACCAGCAGGGCAAGGACATTGGATGGAATGATGTGTTTGTACTTATTTTTACATGTGACATTTAGGAGGCAAAATGAAGCATGAAGATTTTCTCCAGATGTGTTTTTAATAGAGATCTAGACATATGAGGGATGTTTTGTTGCCCTTATGCACAGGTACTTCATATTTATTACTTTCGGTTAATTAGGAAGTGCCAAAAGTGACTTTTTCTCTCACAAGCTGTCACTGCTCAGCACTGAAACTCATGCCAATTGCTTGTATGCCTTTAATTCTTACTTCGAAGTTCTGTGTGATAAAGTCATGAAAAATAAGGGTCCAATGGCAGAAGCCTAGTGCAGCTAATCCATCCAGACCAAAATCAGCTAAAGACAACTTCAGTTCATGTCAAGGTGCTGTACAGGTGAGACATATCCACTGAAACCACCTATGCACAAAGGAACATGGAGCATATCACCCACACTGGAGGGAGGAACACACATTCCATACAACATGGATCCCCAAATACCTGGCCTCATGTTCCACATCCTGGAGCCACGACATGCACGTGTGCAGAGTGTACACCCCAAACCTGGCAAACACAACCCCCAGTGCCTCTGGAGGATGGGAGCCTCACATGGAGGTTGAGCCTGTGCATTTCCAGTGGGAGAAGGATTTTTTTTGGTCTAGTTAAAGTTTTCAAGCTCTCAAAATATTTTCTTCCCTCCAAAATGTTCACCTTCCCAAATTGTCCTTGAAGAACATGCAAGTATCACCCCAACATAAGTAACAGCCCAGTGCCTCACACAATTAGTTGGGATGTGAGAGATTTCTGGAGTCAAACTCAGGAGTAGAACTTCTGCCCCGTGTCTCAAGTATTATTCACCAGAGCAGTAGTTGCTTTAGGGCTCTCCTGTTGTGCTTTTCTATTTTGATTAAATGTTCAGCAGATCACTGGACCTAAAGAAAGAGACCACTTGGAGCCCAGTGGTAAAAGTACTTCTGTGGGATGTGAGAGACCAAGTTCAATGCCTACTTAATATTTATGCAAAACAGGACAGTTCCAATGCCACGTTCCTGTTAAACATTTCAGATTCAACACAGTGTAATTTTCCTTTAAGAAAACCAACAGAGAAACTCTTCGCCAGAAAATTCCCAAGTAGCTTTTCCTCTTGAACTACCTATGGGCTTTGCCAAAGTAGCTGACGTACAATGAGATTTTTTCCCTCTGTAATTTAAATCCGTGGGTTTTTTTCTAAGGGTGATTCATTTTACAAAAACACACAACAAATAAACAAACACATCACTGGAGTTAAGACCCAGCATGTGTTATGGATTAGGGAAAAGAGCACCCCTCGAAAGCTCAGCTGTCCTGTTCAGTATAAAGATAGTGTCATTTCATTGTCTTCCTTTCTCTCTGCTCTTTTCTCACTGTGTCTCCCTTTATTTAGTCCTCACTCTCTGTGTCATTTGTTTGCTTCCTTTGCTTCTAGGCTTTGTCTAGACCAGGGTGTGGGATGTGTTAGCTAACACCAACTTACAGTAGAGCAAATAAGACAGAGAGCCTTTGACTTGTTTTAAATTGCCTTCATTAGATATACTAAGATATTAAATATGTTATTGTTTAGATGAGCTGTTTGTTCCTCTGAAATGAATGTTGGGTCCTTTCTAGAGTAGTGTGAATACCAGTCCCATCCCCATCCCTTCTGAACATCTTCCAGCCTTGCACAAAGCAACACAGATCAGCCCCGGCATGTCCAGTTCATTCTCTTGATCTGTTCCCAGAGGGAGAACTGGGTTTGCAGGCAAATGTTTTTCTTTCTGCAGCCTCATTTTTGTTGAAAATGACATTTCTGCACTGTGGTTGTGCTTGAGAAGGTGGGTCAAAGCATGTCTGATGCTTGGAGTAGGAGGTAATAATGAAATGCTGGAGAGTTTATTCCAGGGATGCAGGACCATCTCTGTTTCCATGACAAATGAACTTTAACTGAAGAGCACTCAGGGCTCCAGTGTTTGCAAATATGCATTGTAAATACTGTGAAGGCAGATGGGCAGAAGCAGTTTAGGACACAAATAGAAAGGGAAAAAAAATCATAATTTGATTTAATGTATTACTTCCCACCTAAATTGAGATTTCAATTTTCTCTCCTCCATCTCCCTCCCACCCATGTTCCTACAGCAAGTTTTGAGCCTCTCTAGTAAAATTACAGTGACTGTCAGCACAAGGAACTTGATCAAAATTAAACCCATTTTCCCAGTAGGTCCATACAGGTTTTTTCTTTGGTTTGTAGGAAATGCATATGTGTAACTAAATCCAAATTTGGCAAAGATAAGGCTTTTGAATCAATTCACAATGAGTCTCATTCATTCCACCGTAGCTGAAGCGCAGCATCTCACCCTAGAATGCAATTAGCTTCTCCCTACAACAATATCCCTGCTCTTTTTTTTTCTTTTAAGCATATAATTGGTGAGGCAGAATGTACCTGGAATGTATCTTGCTGCAGCACACACATCAGCTCTGCTCTCTGGACAGTGACTCTCAGGATTTCTTAGTACAGTCCGGTTGTCATAAGAAGAGATGATTAATTAGCCATGGGGCTGGGGCAGGACAGGGGGCTGAGGAGTTGGGAACTGGCAGGGAAATGGCTAAACAGATTCAAGGAGCAGTAAAGCAGGCCAAAAGCTGGAGGAGAACTGCTGGAGAGATCTGTGGTTTGAAAGCCAAAGATTTCCAGGCAGAAGCCAGAAGGGCTTTATAAACGTAAATGAGTGGGTGGACAGAATAGATCAGCCATGTATTCAGAGGTCCTGCGATTCACTGACCCTCTTTAGCACCAGATGCTGCCTTTAATGCACAGCTGGCTGGTGGAGGAGGATTTCAGTGTAAACAGACTGGGAGATGGATCTAATAATCCAGAGCCCTCTGCCCAGTACTGTACTTGTCCTGGCTGCGGTCTGGGATCTTTGTGATCATGTCCCACACGTTGTACTGTACTGGGATGAATCACTTCCTGCCTCTGCCCTTTCTGCTGGTGCTGCATCACAGCCCCGCTGCTCTGGGACTGGATCCTGAGCCCCGGGCTGAGCTGTTTGTGCTCCCGGGGCTCTGTCCTGGCGCCTCTCGCACGGAGGGAAGGCTGCTGTGCGTCTAAACTGCTGTGTCATACTTAGTTATTAATGACCGAGAACCACATGACACAAAGTTCTGGGAAGCTCGAGCAGATTCCAGGAAGGGGTCAAGGAGTTCAATAAACAGTTTTATTAGAACTTGAATTGCAACCAAAAGGCTACACATTGACTTTTTTAATAAAAACTTTGTGAGTGTTACTTGAATTTGGAAATCCTGTGAATGGCAGCAAAAGTACTCAGGGTTATCTTTTCTTCCTGCTGATTTTTATGTCACTGCTAGTTCACGGTTGTTCTCGATAAGGAAACCTGAGCACACCCTTCATTTACATTTTTCAGTAATTTCATTTACATTTTTCAATTGCCTCTCCAGTTTGTTGGTAAACTGTGGGGTTATCTGAAACTTCAGTCCTAGAAGTGCTTCGTGATTGAAAGGTCAGATTCTTGCCTCAGTTATACTGGTGGAAATTCAGGAATGAGTGGGGGAATCCTAGATTTACACCAGTATGTCTCACACGACTGTAATATCCAGAGTGGGCACGTCACCAACCCTGGGTAAAAGGAGGGAGAATTCCAGGCGAGTGTATTCCATTGATGGTGTGCAGGGATGTCACTCGGGATGACAGAGGCCATGCCAACATGCACTGTGAGGACAGGTTGGGAAGGGGATGTGATGGACACTGAGGGATCGTGTGGTGCTGAGAACATACGGGGCCAGTCTCAGCAGACACATGGGCACATCTCCGTGGCCCCAGTGGAAGTGGCACTAACTGGCTCTGTTTCCTGGCACCGAGCCCACCAGCTGAGTAAGTTGGTGCTCTGTGAAAAAACAATTTTTCAGTAAATTGCCTTTGCTAAAGTAATTGCTTTTACATTATCTCCGCCACACACTCGTTAAGACCAAGCTACAGTTCTGTCTCACTGAACGTGCTTTCAATTAGTGTTTCTGGCTTCTCTCCTGTGTTTCCTTTTGCTGCCATCAAGCACTGGGAGTTGTCTAGCACAGCATATGGTATAAATTGATCAGTTTGTTCATTCATCAGCTTATATGTGTCAGAAGAAACGGGAAATAGGAATTCATCTCTCTTTGAAAGTGACCCTACAGCATCCGTTATAGTAAATATTAATGATGCATTAATGAGCACTGCTATTCCACTGTTACTAATGAGTACTGAGGCACAGAAATTAAGACTTGAAGCCAACTTATTCTGAACTAAAATTAACATGCTTTTTGACCTTATTGAAAGTGAAGGAACATGACCAAGTTGTTAATTGAAATAAATAGAGGAGCTAAAACCAGAGGCCAGGTCTGCCTCATACTCTACTGATCTGTCACAGGACAAAATCTTCAGTGCTGGCTTTTGCTGCAAACCATGGCTCTGTGAGAGAATGTTTAGCAGTTCTGATTGTGTACAGACAGAACAGCATTTCCCCCCAAATGGTGTTGAATGCACCAAAGCCCTGCGCTGGCTCATTCCCTGGGAGCTGCAGCTACCTTTGGGGTAAAACACAGCAAGTGCTCAGCAAAACATACAAAACTGCTCAGCTGCCTTTAATGGGGGAAGTGAAAAATATTGCATCTGTTTGAAATAAATGGGGAATTTTAGGGAGGTAGAATGGAATTACCCAAGCTGGGATCTGACTTCAGTTAACTGGTGTTAACTCTTGCAAAAGCAGCCACAAATTTTTCGATGATCACACTGGTCAGAAGTTCAGTCTGACCTCCTGTCCTATGGTTGGCATTCCAAACATCCTGGTACCTTCTTCTCTGGGGGGTTGGCTGGCTCATTGCTTACTCAGAGAAAATAATTGTTACTAATCTCTAAAGCTGCTTCCACACCACTTGGAGTTTATCAAAGTTTATCTTTGCCTAAAATCTACCATCACTTGCCATGGCTATTCCAAGGTTCCTCCTTAGGGAAGCTTTCTGCACGTGGCATATCCAGCCTGTTGGTGCTGCTGGACAATAGTCTCTCTCTGCAGCAGTTCTGTGCCACCTCTGTTGGTCATTTCTGGTCTAATGCAGGACATTTGCCAAGGCTGCTGAAGTTCTGGGGTAGTACAGAACAGTTCATAAACTTTACTTCATGTAAAAGATGCAAATAGATGTTTTTTCATGCCAGACAATTTGCATCTTAGGGAATGCCTAAGGCTGTAATTGTGGCATATACAGGGACCTCTGAACACCTTTTTGGTGGCTCAGGTAACAGGAGAAGTGGAGGGGCAGGGGGGGAGATTCCAGCTTTCTAAGTCTGTAAGTCTGCTCTGGTTACCAGTGAGGACAATGCAGCTTCAGAGCTGCTTAAACAGATCACCTTAAACAAAAGCACTGCACAATTTCTTTGCCCCAAAATCTGAACCATGTCCAATCAAACTGTGGCACATTTACAAACAGTCAGCCTCACAGGTTCTGAGGATTTCCAGCCTCACAGGAAATAAAGTACAAGAGGCAGCAGAACTAAAGAGTCTTGGTTCTCTGTGCCTTTGTGCCCTGTGGTGTCTGCTCTGATGGGTGTGAACTCCAGTGGGACATTTTCCTGTAGCTGGGCATTTGCTGCTCTCTCTCGTCTGCTTTCTGTGCAAGTTCAAGATTGCTGCTCCTGGAGCTTTTCCCTGCAAAGATGCATTCATGGAACCTCTTTTCTATCTGACTACTACAGTGAAACATAAAATGTTAACATAATTCAGGCCTCTGTCTTTATATCAGATTTGGTGGAAAGCTGCCAGTTGTTTTGAAAGTATAAAGACTTGATGGGTAAAGAGGCACGTGTGTGCAACACAGCAAACATAGCACAGCCACATAAATCCCATTTCCTTGGGCAATCAGGTTAAAGATAAGAAGGTTGGCAAGGAAGAGTCACTGCAGAACACTCTGCCAAGGATGAAGTTGGCATGAAAATGGAGGAGATGGCAAAGGAAAATTTAACACTTCACTGGATAACTATTTCTACCAAATTTTCAATCAAAATGTTTTGGCAGAATTTATTTGTTGCAAAGGAAATTACATAAAATTGAACTTGATTTTCTATCACTAAAATTTCCGTGGAAAGTTTTAGATAAGGCACATTTAGAAAGCCCAAAAAACAACCAAACCAGACAGGCAAATCTGTTTTATCTGGAAAACATAAGGATCAACAGAAACATGACATGTAGGAAAAATATACATGGATTAAGGTGAAAGTTCTTAGGAAATGAGGACCATACAGTAACTTGCTTTGCATTTGGGTGACAGTGAAAAAAAATTATCCTCAGAAGTTGTCAAAGCAACAGTGTCCTGTTTATGTCTTGTGGTCTTATGAGTAACTGACTGGAAAAAAACAAGAATGAAAAGATAACAATTGCAATAAAATGAAATTAAATAAGCCAGTGACTCATTACAGAGCACGAAAAACAAAAACAAGATCATTTAGGTCTCAATAACAACAGAAGAATTAAAAGAAAACACAAAAATGGCTGCATCGCTTTCCTTATATATACAGTCAAGCACATGGTGGTAGGAGAGGAGTAGAACCAATCATAGTTATCCAGTGGAAGGCAGAGAATACAGAAAATGTGAATTATAATACTACAGTACTTTGGCAGTCATGTTAATTTTAGTGGGACAGGACTTCTTCTGGAGTGCCATAGAGGAGCATCCCTCCCTACACACCCTGGCAAGGCACATCTGGAACTCACTGCAGGGTTCACTTGACAGTCTTGCTCCATAAATGCCTTTTATTAAACAATATTGTCAGACTTTAGGAAAGTGTTATCAGTGAAGACCATCCTTCATAATTTTGATGTAGGCTCAGGGCTAATCCCAGAGTAAGTGCAATTCAAGAAACTCTTGAAGTATTTAAGCAAACGAGCTCAATTTCCTATGACTCTGCTGGGACACCTTGTGAAGCTCCTGTGCTCCCAAAGCACAGTGGGAGTAGCGCTGGGAGCTGTGCACCCTGAACTTGGTGCAGTTCACAGAAACCTCATACTGAGCCCTGCACAGCTGGAGTGCCTTGATTTAGAAAAAACTCTAAAAGATTTATTCTGAAAAAGAAAATGTATTATACAATGTATTATACTTGACTTTTCAATGCCATTCAACTGCCAGTGCCAATAAGAAGCTGAAAAACTCAGGGTAGAATATCAAACTTCCCAAAGTTTCGAGTCATTTGCATTGGCTCACCTCTGAACAAATTTGATCCTTCTGCCTCTTTCATCACATATTCCAGTGTTGTCATTGCCACCACCTCTAAAAGATCCCTTCTTCAGTATCCAAAGTGTGATGGAGAGAGGAGCACAGGAACTTTTGGAATGGTTTTGAGTTATCTGTGACAGAGTTCACAGACCTTTAACTTTGCTGCAGGAGGAAGGTTGACCTGCTACTTCTGAAGCTTTAGAAATTCTGTGTAAATACAGCTTATTTAGTTCTGCTTTAGCATTGCATCCAAAGCATAAAAGGCACTTTATAAACACAAACAAAGAGTGTTCATTCCAATAATAAGGTAAAGTAGCATCTTGGAGGTAAACAAGACACAAAGCAGTGAAGTGATTTCCCCATACTGGCTCTGGGAGCCACTAGGAGAGCAATAAATAGAATCTAAATCTCCTGACTGCTTGTCCTGTGCTTCAGCCACGAGACCACGCTCCATCTGACAGGCACTGACTCCTGGTGTGTGCATTGTTTTGCTGCACAGATGGTAAATCCTCGTGCAGAGTAAACAGCCTGAGAAGGGAACAGCTGCACATGCCTTTTTGACAAGCCCCTCGCCCGACGCTGGCCACGAGGAGGATTTGTGCCCGTCAGATATATTACACTGGCCCTGTCCTCAGTTCTGCTGTGTTGTTTACAGCCTGCTTCCCTGGAAGTCAGCACAGCTTCTCACAGCTAGTCCTTCAATTCTTGAAAAGACATGACTCAAGTATTTTTAACTGTTTCACACCGAGGCTGCTGTGACTGCACTGTTTGTTGCTGTTCTGTGCTTGGGTTACTCCCAAGCTTGGTGTGCTGTCACTGGGCAGGAATGTTCTCCTTGAGTGTTCCTGGCATGAGGAGCTGCAGCCATGAGGTTAACAGAACTGATTTCATGCTCACTTACCTCTGCCAGTCTATATATTTCAAAGCTCGTAGGGCTGAATTAACACGTTCTCCATGAACAGTTCAGTTCTTTCACCTCCGTGAAAGATGCTGCCTACCCGAGACCCCACATGGCAAGGTCACTGTCAGGTTTTGATTTGTACACATGGGCCTTTCCCTAGGGAAGAAGTTGTCTCTTAGTCCAGAAAGCCAGTAGGAAACACTGTCTTACTCTCAGCCTCCCCAGTCACGGGTTACCAAAAGAATGACACCGACCTCTCTTCTGTTGCATGTTTGTGTTCATGGTACAAATGTTTCCTGCTGACATCAAGTTCCAGTTTGCTGGATGCATGCTCTGGTTTGGATGAAAGTGTGCTGAATTTATACTTCTGCTCCAAAATAGTAACTTACCAACTGGGCTTAATACTTCAAAATGTCACTGCCAGTGGCGTAACAGATGCTCACAATAAGCTGACAACCCAGATTTTCCACTGAGGAGTCATCCATGGATGCTGCTGTTACAGCAGAATCTGTCATTTCTCCAACTCATAACTCAAAGGTAAATCACCACTGTGCTTTTCTTAAAATGCTGAAGACTGTGTCCCAGGTGATTATAAATACTTAGTTTTATTTAATCCTGGAAATGTACTCAGTTTGTTACCAGACAAATGTAGTAGAATCAGTCTCTGTTTGAAGAGATTACAAAATAAAAGGTGATAATAGAGAAAAATAAGTAAGGAGATTAGAGCTATGAACAATGCTGAAGTTTTCTGAGGGGTTATTGGAAATTCATTGGAAACCATCAAAGGATAAAACCAGAGGCTGAGTTCACATCATCTGCACTGACATATGGTCAGTTCAGCATAAACTAGGAGGAGTGGACTGAGTCAGCCTCTTTTCCACCTCTTCCGAAAATCTAGGGAAACATCCCGAAAAAGTATCAGCATGTGCCAGGCTGAACAGCTAGGAAGCAAAGAGTAGGTGTTCTGGTAAGAATCCTCACTTCTTCTCTGGGACTCTGGGAAAACCAAGCTATAGAACTCTGAGCAGTCCGTGCTCCCACATGTGGACAAGAGCTTCAGCAAGAGACGTGCAAAGGTTGACTCGATGGGACAGAATGGCTGAAGAAAGAGGCATAAAGGAAGACTGAGGATCTCCTCACACAGAGCAGCCAAAGGAGGACGATAACAGCAGCAGCTTAAAGTTATCACAGAGTATTTATTATTCACCAGTGCTACACACTGCAGAGCTTTTTGATGTCTGCACACCTCAGACCTGGAAGAGCTGCTAAGCTTCAAGTTGCAAGGTTAAGCCAGCTTGATTTCCAGCTTGGCCAAAGCCTTAACCCTGACATGTCTGAAACTTAAGCTATAAAGTGTAATAAACAGGGACCACTTTGTTTTAAATATCAGTACAGACAGTCATTTTATGACAAAATGGTCAAGCAGGATGTTCTAGTATCTCTGTCCGTATAATACTGGCTCTGCTAAATGAGCTGCTGAGAAAATGAGTTTGACTGCCAGAGAATAAGAAGATATGTTATACTTTGCAGATATCAAACCTGTTGTTTTCAGTGTCTCCCTGAAATTTGTAACGGGCTTTCACCACAGCGAAGTCATTCAGGCAGTGAGACTGGAAGGCAGTTGAGTTTCGCTAAGCAAATTTAGCTACACTTGAGAAGTGTTTTGTGACAGTGTATCCGTGTTTACTGGGCCAGTTATCAACACACAAATGTAATGGAAAAAAAACCTGTTCTGAACTGGCATTTGTATTCCAGCAAATATGTTAGCACAGAGCTGAACTGAGAGCAAGGGCAAGTGCTGCCGTGTGCTCTGCAGTGCCGGGTTCACACGGGTGCCCACTGAGCTGCCATTTGTTTCTCTGCAGCCCACGGGGAACTGGAGTCATTTGCAACAGAGCTAATTCTTGTTTTCTGCAAGGCAAACACATCAGGGGAGAGGGGAGGAAGCAGCAGGCATACATCAAGTGGTCTTTAAGCAGCTAGTCGCTGCCAAGGGAAGATAAGGAGAAATGAATTAGCTACTCTGGAACCAACTCCACTTCTTTTTTTGTTAAATAACTTCGGCTTTGTGCCTAGTGAAAGCACATCCTTGCTTTGAATGTCTTGTTTCCGTTCTATGTCAATTTTCTAGAGCTAAACTAATTTGCTGAGACAAATTTGCTAATGTCCCTGCCAGAGGAGCTTCCATCTCTCTTATCTTTATTTACTCAGAAACATCGTGACAGCGTATTTTAGCCCTCTTTTCAAATTATTTTCGGCATCATTCCCCATCTATTCCAAGAGCTGCTTCCTGCACAGGGATACATCTTAGCAAGGGGATAATGAAACCCAGCAGTAAAGTCCTGGACACACGTTGCACAATGTAGGTGACAGAGGAGTGACCAGCTGGTCCCCCTGCCCGAGTTCCTGGTGTCAGTCAGCAGGCTGCAAGGCCAGCAGCACCACAGAGCAGCACAGAGCCTGCAGATGCCCTGAGCCTGCCATGGAATGGTCACTCCTGCTGGGACCAGTGGGGATTGTCCCTGTCAGCTCTGAGCCTGCCACAGGACCTGCAGAGCAGATTGAGCTTGGGAGCTCACAGCAACGCTGTGCAGGAGTACTTAGCTTCGGTCTCTTCTGTGCCTCTTCCAAAATTTGGGCTGGGTGTTGGGTTTTTTTAGCAAGCAGCTGCAACAAGAAAGAGGAACATGCTTTAAGTAGTGGACCAATGTCATGAGACAGACCCATACACAGTCCATGGGCCCTTTTCTTGCAGGAGCTGAACCCAGTGGCTCCACATAGTTTATTTCAAACTTGTAAGTCAGCAGAATATTTAGGGGTTTTGTAAACCAAAATCTGTCCTTAGCTTTATCCATTCTGCCTGTGTCTGTGCCTTTCTTCTTGAGGGCTGGTCCATTCTTCCTGCTGGAGGACTGGGATATGGCCACACTGGGCTGGAGGAGGTTACTGGAGGGCAAGGGCTGATCACTGAGGGCTGAACCAGGAGCCTCCCTTGCATGATGCAGGATGATCTTGTTCCTCACAGCTAACCCTGATGTTTCCTGACAGGCAAAATGATCCCTCCCAGGAGCATAGTGCCTTTCATGGCACAGCACTGAAGATTCTCCCTCCCCACAGGCAGAATGCCTCCAGCAGGATAAAGACATGGAGCCCTTCCTCTCTCCTAGAAGCTGAAGATATGTGGAAAGCCTGTTCCATACCTTCAGGGACTCTGACATCTGCTGCTGCTTGTCTTCCTTTCCTTACCTGATTATTTAGGACACTCACTGAGACCACATTTAATGGCACACTGTTTAGAACATATCAAGGATAAAACCTGTCTAGTTTGGTTTGTCTTTGGAATAAAGTTCAGGGTTACAATGATTAGAGATTCTCTTCAGTTTCTTGTTAAATCTTTCCTAGTTCTACATCTTTTTTAATCCCGATCTCTTGGTTGATGTTAAAAGGAAATGCAGTAGGTTTTGGCTTTGGCATCACTTTCTAGCAGTTTCAGAACAACGAGGTACCAGTGCTCTTGTTAGTAAAATCTGACAGCAATGACTAATGGTCCAGGACCAGCCTTTCTCTGTTCCAGTGCTGTCACATAAAGTCTCTTCCTTGCTTAGCTTATAGGGCCATGTGGACATTGGGGTATGTTTGCAACATTGACAAATTCTGGAAGATTGTGCAGTGCTGCTGTGAGGGCAGGGAGCAGCACAGAGGTGACCATGAACAGCAGTACAAGTCAGCAGAGTCCTGAATCCCACCCTTTCTGCTCTGAGCACTTGTACAGAACCCAACAATCTAATCCCCTGCTCCTCTCAGGAGACACATGAGACAGTAGGAAAACAAAAGCTATTTTTTGTGCTCTTTTGAATTGGCAGGGAGCACATGTACTCCAAGAAACAACAGTATCAAATTTGAATTACTGTTTATTTCTACCACAGCCGTGCCCAAAATCTCAGACTAAGTCTGGGACCCTGTTGCTATGTACTGTTCAAAACATGTCAGGGAAAACTACAGCATGAATGAATGCATGAATGAAAGTGAGAAAAGAAACAAAAGTAGAAGGAGGGGAAATAATTTGAATGGTATGAGAGAGCTGATGATAAAGCTTGGTCAGGAAAAAGCCAAATATTGAACCCACATCTCCTCAGTAGTTAATCATACATTTACTTCACCACACTGCCCACTTCCTCTTTGTACTAAGAAAGGTGCCTGTATCCAGAAGTTATGGCAAAGTCATTACAAGTTCAAGGTAAGAATTTTTTTTTTTGGACAATGTCAGGGCTCATTCTATGAAATGATGAGGTGAGCTGCTGTACTCTGCTCCATCATGGACCTGCTAAACTCCTTACTTCTGCACTGCTGGGATGAACTGCCCTGTCCTATCTGCACCTGGGGAGATATTTAGGATATCTTTTCACACCTTCCCCTGCATGCACGTATCCCACCCAGGAAAATGAAGGTACTCTTGTGGTACCTGCACAAATATCTCTGCCAGCTCAATCCAATGAGCAGGAATAGTAACAGCCCCAGGTGTGCAGCTGAGAGGGCTTCAACATGCTGGGAACCAATTTGCAAACTCCAGAAACTCTGTGTCTGTCCACACTGTCACAGTTTTGCTGCCACTTTTACCAAGATGTGTTAGAGCAGCAAAGGTAAATCAGCACATGCTGCAGTCGCTCATTCCCCCTTTTTGATGCAAATGCACAACAGTTTAAAGAAAGCAGCTCCTCTTGCACTTTTATCTTTGCAGGATGGTCTATTCGGAGAACCTCAGCCGTGTGTTTGTTTAGTGTGGCAGGCTGAGGGTCTGTGTGACAGAACTAAGAATATTGAGCTTTGATGTTACTCTTTTGTCACTCAGTGCCTTGCTATGGACCAGCCTGGCACTCACCTCATCTCCTTGGAGAGAGTCAAGGGAGCAGAAGGGAGGGCTGGTGTTTCCCCATTCACCCACGGGTGGGTAACTTCGTGTCTTACACAAAGGCAGTGCAGGTGCCCAAGCTGCCTGGCTCAGAGGGAATGAATTCTAAGAACATGGTTTCTTAGGCAGTGGCAATAAAACTCCACTATTGTGCCCTGCAGTGAGTCCTGAGGAAGCCCCCTGGCAGGGCTGGCTGCGTGATCACTCCTCTGGCAGGGTCACAGGAGGAGCTGTTTGTGCAATCTCCATTGTGCAGCCCTAAGAGTAGGGAGTTTCTGCCCCAGTGCAGCCCAGTCACACTGTCTTCCTGAAACTCCTCTGCTGGGAATTGCCAGCCTTGATAACACTGACTGTCCCTCATCCAAAGTGCTTTTGAGCTCTCCTCTCTGAGCCTGGCAAGAACCTGTTTTTCAGTAGGCTTACTCCAAGAAACCTGCATTCTAGAAAGCATTTTTCTGTGCTCATTTTTTTTTTTGTAAAATCAACTGTTGAAGTGTTTTAATGACAACCACGACATAAGTGACCTTGTCTCTCTTCCCAGTGTCCTTCTGGTGTGTGGCCACGGGCAGTTAGTTGGAGTTAGTTTTGTGGCTCCTTTGCCTTCTCTCCCTTTATCTGTTCCCACTGTAAGATAGGGAGCTCCATATTTGCCCAGTGCTTAGTGCAGTGAGCCCCTTTTGCTGCCAGGAAGAACAGAATCCCAATTGCAGCATACTTTTGATATGAATACAGATGTTAATCCAAGAATCTATGATAAGAACTAGGAGCAGTTGCTTTAGTTTTACAAGTGGTTGGAATCCCACTGAAATTGTAACAATTTGTCCCAACTGCAGAGTTAAACATACACTCTCTGCTCTTTTAAGGTCAATATATTCTAGTATCTGTTTTTTATTATTAATTGGTAAGACCCTGATCCTGTAATTTTCACAGAAATTTCCTTGGCGTAAATGTAAGGATTTAGCTGAAGTGTCAGTGTTGGCCACATCAGGGCCCTAGGCTGTGCATGCTTGGGAGCAAGGTCCTGCCTCTGTTTTGCTCTTTCATTCATAACAGCAGCAGCCCAGCTCCCTGGCTAGGACTAGAGATGCTGCTGCAATACAAGCAGTATTAAAAAGGAAGCTGTTCCGAGCTCAGGGAAGCATTGTTTGCCTTTGGCCTGGAAGCCTGAGCCTCAATTCTCCTGCCAAGCCTTGGAGCTCACACCCCATGGACAGACACACATGGCTTTTCCCCATCAGTTTCATCAGAATAAAACTGTTTTGTGGTTTCTTGTTATAAACTCTTTACAGAAGCTAATTACTGTTGGCACGGAATTAACCACCGGTTGTATAAGTGAAATTTTGCTCAGCTTTGGATCCTGGCTGCACTCACAGTATGGTAAATGGAACGTGCTGGCCAGCTGTGTGTGCTACCCAGCTCTGCTAACGAAAGACCAATCCTTCTGCCCATCAGGTAGAAGGTAAAAGTCCTCCTTTACTTTTGAAATAAGCAGGGAGTAAATCCCAGTGTCCTTGTCAACATTTCCCCTCTGAACAAACTCCAGCCCAACGCCCCAGGCTGCAGCAGCCTGCAGATGCACTGGCACATTTACCTGAGTGTTTAATCCAGTTGTCTCTGTGGCACACATGTGGTATCAAGGCCATATGGGAAGTCTCTCAGGCTGATTTGCCTGCTCAGTGCTGAGCAGGTGTTTTTATACCATTTTGAATAGTTGCTTTGACTGTGAAAATGAAGGGGGAAAAGTCTATCCCATGGAGACCAATGGCATTTTATTTACGGGGAAATAATTCAGCAGGGTCAATGGGGCATCAGACCATGGATGACCCAGCTCCACTGATGAGTAATCTGCTAATTAATAGCTTTGGAAATGCTGCCAAGATCCTGCCAGAGTGGTTGCAGCACACGAACAGACCTCGCTCAACTCCTGAGCAGACATTCACAACAGCAACCAGAGCTGTTGGGATGAGCAAGATGACCTCTTACTACTCCTTCCTGTCTGTTTTCTAAACCAAAAGGTGTTAGATCTTGGATATGTCCTTAAGTGTAGATCTGTATTTTTGTATTCCTGGCATCATGAGTCTCAGTGGCTGAAAGTCAGACCTGACTTCTGTTTAAGCAAGGTCTCGATGTTTTCAAAGGCAGTAACAAAAATGCAAATAATCTCACAGCTTCCTCTTTGGCCAACAGGAATTTAAGAAATAAATCTGCACACTGAGTCTTTAAACCTAAGAAGTCTTTATACTGAAGCTGAGGTAAAAAAGCTACCTGTTTGAGTAGGGAATAATGAATTTATGCATTATGGTCTCTTGTTGCTATATCTAAAAGGCAATACTGATCCAAACTAAATCTGTCAGAGAGCCATAGACACTTGAAGGATTAGTTTGATGGGATTCCAAGTTATATTGCCAACTGCTGTCTCCCCAGAGCCTTGAATATTGGGAAAATCTGTTCTAAATCTAGAAGTTAATTTAAAAACCCAGAGGCCCTTGTGCAGTATCCTCATTAACAGCTGATCCTGCCTCCTTGTAGGCTGCAAACCCTGTGTGTTCAGAGCTGTGCAATCTGCTGAAGCACAGCTCTGTGGTGGATGTGTGAGAGGCTGGTGGGAGTCCAAGTCTGCACCAACCTCAACAGCTCTGTTGGTGTGAATGGAGGGAACCTGATACACAGGGTTTGGCCCACAATAGGCACAGTGTGTTCTGTCCTCCTTTCTTTTGGGGCTAGGAAGATGAAGGTGTCTCATATCCAAGAAAATACATGCCAAAGAAAAATATCAAACAGCTGCTCGGAGTTGAGTCAGGCTTGTAGGGCTACTTCATATTTACCCCTGTAAGTGAAACTCACTTTATTCTCCTGTGGCTTTGGCTGCCATACAATGCACTATTCCCAGGTTTGCTAATAGAAAACATTGTAAGACTCTGGATTCTGAAGCTTGGGAAGATGTTCTTGATGAATACGTGCAAAGAACCAAAAGCTGTGTGCTTTAAAATGCTTCCCTCTTCCTCCTAGAGCTGCTGGAAACCAAGGGGCTTTTCTGCATAACAGAGTTTGCTACTCCAGATGCCTTCAATGCTTCCCTTTCCATAGCCCTCCTGAGAGTAAAAATGTACTTTTCCCACTTCCTCAAAGCCCACTGTGGCTATTGGACTGAAGAAAGAACCCCAATCCAATGTTTCTGTCGCATCTTTTTTACGTTAAATGTGCTGTTTTCTTGCCAGACCTGTCTGCTGGGGGAAAGGAATTAAAAATGGAGAAGAGTTGATGTCTGGGGTAAATTGGCACAGATTATCTCTGGCCCAGGGCACAGATTATCTCTGGCCCAGGGTCAGCCTTTGCTGCTGGACCTCCTGGCAGTGAGTTCCCTTGCTGTGCATATGGATAGGAATGTGCTATTCAATTCCTCCTGTACTGTTGCTGTCACAGAGGAACCAACTTGTCCTCCAAACCATTCTAGTAGTTAGTGTGGCACCTTTTCCATGTGTTTCCAGATCAAGAAGAAATTTTCCTTCTATTCTTAATGCATGTGCAACTCATGCACTTAATGGTCCTCAGCCTTCCAATGCACTTCAGTAAACTGTTGCGCTGGAAAAGCTTGTGAAAAACAATTTTCTTCTAAATGTAAAGTGCAAACTCATATTGTCAGAATAGGGTTTTCTTCTTTTACTAAAGGACACAAAATTCACATTAAAGTCACCACAGGAGAGCAGTGACACGAAGCAGAACGTGGCATTCCTGGTGGGACAGCTGGGCCCTGGAAGCTGGGGAAGTGCAGGAAGTGGCACCAAAGCCACTGTGTGGGGTGAATCTCCTCCATCCTTTTCTCTAACGTGCTCAATGCTCGCTGCTTCTGAGGGCTCCATCTCTTGATATTAAAAAGGTAAGGAAGTAAAACAGGGGTCAGATGATAAACAGAAAATCTAAAAAGAGTGGCAGCAGAGAGTCCCAAGAGATTCCAGTCCCAGTTCCAGTGATTTTTTTTTGTTGTTGTTTTTCTTCCAGACCTTCACAGGAACCTGCTTTTACTGCTTTCTAGATGTTCAAAATTTTTGTCTTCATATTTCCCCACCCGCCTGGTGAAATTCATTTGACAAATCAGAAGTGTGACTTTGGTGGAATTAAGATTAGGATTTGGAATATAGGTCCACAAATTAATGCTTCATCTGGAAAACATGTTTGGCATTTTGAATGTCAAATAGACCAAGGGCAACGTCCACTTCTGCCTTGAATTTCCTTCTCACCCAGGAAAGTCCTGGAGCTTCCTAGTCTACAACCCCTGGACCAGGAAGATTTGTACCTGCACAGAGCACTTCTGTGGATTAATAACATCCTGCAAGCCAAAGCACTTTGGAAAAGTCTTAATCTCCATTCAGGAGCACAAAGAATGCCAGCTGTTTATTGGTCCTCTGTCATCAGTGATAAGAAACAGGCTACTGAGCCTGTTCTCAATGGAGTTTTTTCGGGATAAAATTGTGTATCTCATGGTTGTCTAATACTCTCCCTCTTGAGCTAACTGTCCCACAGTGGGACAGACCCAAAGTGGTTAGTCACTTATGGAAAAAAATGGCATTCTTTACTTGGGATGTTGGCTTGTTTGTGTGTAGTGATCTCAGGAAGGCAGAGAGGTAAGAGGAGAAGGAACCTTGGGAAAGGGTTGAGTCTGTGCAAGACTCAGCAAGTTCTGCTGAATCCAGTTCACATCCACTAGAACCTACTAGGCCACTTCTTTCTTCTTTAGTAGTGGATGTGGGTCAAGTGACACATTTCAGTTTTATCATTGAAGTGCTATCTTTTCCTTGCTTCTGTCACCTTCAGGAAACCTGTTACCCAACGTTGGGTGCTATTTGAGGAAGCAAAGATTAAGTAATAGGCAGCAATGGGGGATGTGTGACACTGCACTGAGAAAGTGCATCTCTGATGAACAGCAGGTTCCGTAAATGTTGCCCAGAGCAGAGGGATCACTGGATGCTTCCCTGTCTGAAGTTCCTTTCTGGACGCTTTCCCCACTCACTTGGTGTTTGTTCTTCTGCAACAGCAAGGAAATGCAGAAGAGGAAGGAAAAGAGGCAATGAGCACACATCTAATGAGGGAGGGGGCAGATTAAGGTACTAGAGGTATCCTCAACGCTTGTGCAACTGGCCTGTGCACAGCAATCAGTGTCCAAACAAGGCACAGAGGCAGTTTTCCTGTTAGTCAAAAGCCTTGAGAAGGAAAGGAGAAGTGAAGCCCTTTGGGTTACAGGAAATTGATGTGGACCAACCAACGCCCTGTCCAGCCAGCACAGGCCCTGCCTTTGCCCTCACCTCACGTATTGTATGTCTTTATCAGTCATAGGAGCAGTTTTGGGTGGTGTTCAGTACCAGCTAATGATGGGTATCTTTGTCCCAAGTGAAGCAATCTGAAGACCCATTCCTTCTGTGTGACTTGCCCAGAGCCCTGGGGGCAATTCCAGAGACCAGTTTTTCGGCCTATTCACACTGTTATTTTTGCTAAATGACAGTTTAATAAGGCAGTAACTTGGTTTCAAACAAAACCATGGCAAGGGGCAGAGCCCCTTGTACACATGGGCTTCAGGAAGAGGAGAAGGTGCTGCTTGGCCAGGGAGGCTGAAGGCAGCAGAACGAGTCTGCCTGCAGCTCCCACTGCCAGGGAGCCCCTTCCACCTGGCAGGAGGGAATCTCTCCTGTGCATGAGAAAACCTTTGGCTGATTCCTCTGCACCGCTGTTGTATCTGGACCCCGAGGATCTTCTGGCTCATGAATCGCCCCTTACTGTGGATCTCTGAGTGAGATGAAAAGCTGTCTCTTGTCTCAGGGTTCAAGCTGTAAATGGCTGCAATCATACTTTTGAAAGGCTAATCAGATGATACATTTTTTTGCCTGAAATTACATGATTTTTATGCACTGTTGTATTTTTGCCAAGTGTCTGTGCTTTACAAGTGCCATGACTATGAGGCCCAAAGTAAACAGTCTTTTTTATTCTGTTGCATATGTCACCACAAAGTTTAGAATGGACCTGGGAACACACCTGGAGAACCTCTGTCAAGACAAAAGATGTCAAACCTTCTATTCTTGGTGGCTTCTTAGATGTCTTTGTTATTTAATTGTGTTGACTATAGTAACGCTTTGAAATTCTTGCTGTATTTAATTGCCAGGGGCAGATGTTTCAGTTTCAGGACCTGAAGAACAACCTGGTTTTTACAAACTGTGGTGTGTTATGTTATGCTTGAGCTCCCTGCTTGGTGCAAGGGAGTTTGCTGAAGTTGAAGGGCCGTGGTTTGAACTGAACTTGTTTTCAGCTTAGAGTTTCTAATAAATCAGTTTTGCATGCTGCTGGAACCACCAGCTTTATCTCCTAGTGAAGCTTATTGGGCTGATCTTCACACTGAGAGTGGTCAGCACCTTGTTAACTGAAATCATTGTATGTTACCATATGCCGACACTGGAGAATACGTTTTGAGCAAAATTCAGATTATTTGTGTGTACGAGAGTGGTGCTGGAGAGTCCCACCTCTGAACTCAGCTGTGCTGGGTGCAGCACAAACACCGAGTGCCAAAGTTGGTCCCTGACCAACAGGTTCCGTAAGTGTGCGCCTTGTTTTTGCACTAGGGAGGTACAGGGGGGTTTTAAATGTGTCAGCCCCAGCACTGCCATTCAACTGAGTCAAAGGCACCAGCTGAGTGGGTGGATTTTTACAGAAGGCCTGGCTAATTTTTAGACCATTAGTAATGCGTAGTTGGGGAAGATAAGGTAATGAACAGTATGATCCAGTCTCATGCTGCAGAGTGCAAAGAGTTCAGCTGCAAGAGTTAAGAAAGAATTATTTTCCCTGTCTGTGCCATTGCACAACAGCAGAGGTGCTTGAGGGAGGGGATGGCCGAGCTGGGGGGGTTGCAGCTGGAGGCCGGATATCAGACGTGCTGCGGTTTATTGGTGACCAGCATGGAAAATACATTTCTTGTGTTTCAGAACTCTATAACTAGTTCTGGACAGGGAGCCTTGCCCTTCGATTCCTAAATAGCCAAGAAGGAGCATTAGGAGAGGAGCTGCAGCCTGGGAACTGTGTTGCAGGAGCAGGAGTCTGTTCCCATCTCGCTGTGCCGAGAACGGGCAGTACAGTCCGTGAGGACTGTGCCGAGGTGGTATGGAACAGCTTTAGTGCTTGGGAGCACTTCAGAGCAGGACAGAAGGCTAGAAAGTGATCATTTAATATTTGAATGCACAAGTACCAATTGCAGGGCTTAAAATAAAGGATTCTTTCTAGTGTGGTTTTAGAGGGATCAGTGTCATCTCTTGAAACAAGTGATCTGGGTTTCTGTGTGATCATGGAGCTGTTATGGACTCACAGAAAAGTACAGAAATGGCCTTTGATTTCTGTACAAACCTCAGTAGTTTTCTTCTTAATATGTGTGTCTGTGATTGCAGGCAAAAATTATGCAGATATCTAGAGATACTCCCAGCCAAGAAAAATGGTGTAAATTCACCTGTAATTCCATCATCAAAAGAAAAAAAAGTTAGAAATGTTGAATGACAGAGTGAACATAACTCTCTCTACATTACATATTTTATAAAAGGACCCATTGGGATACTAATTTATTTTAATTTTTGCAGTGCTCTGAAGACCCCAGACTTCTTCACTGTTTTTGGCTACACTGATGTGGCCACACATCAGCTCATACTCCTGTTTACACACAGCATAAACACAGGTGGTTATATGCCTGTATATACTGTTATAGGATGATTTTTCTTGAAGTTAGATTATAGCACGATGCAGGTAATTAAACAGTGATCTCTATACAAATTAAAAGGTTTGGTGCATGCTTTAATTTGGAAGTACAATTACAGTAATTTCAGTGCATGCTGACTGCACAACAGCACGCTGAACCCCAGGCCGTGTTGGGGATGTGTGAGTGCTGCTTGCAGATGCAAATGTGAGGCTTACTCACCTCCTGCCTTTGAAGTGCCACCGCTGAGAATCCCTATGGAAATGTGCTTGCACTCCAAGGCTCCTAGATTTTCAAATGGTTTGGGAAACACTGCTTAAAAATTGAGAGCCTTATTCCCATTTCCTGCTAAGCACCACATCTGAGCAATACACAGTACACAGCTGAATAGGTGCATTTCCTTTTTCTTCTTTCCAGGTTGTGCTGGAGCTGCTCTGGAATGCTCAGCGCTCTGAGCCACGGCAGCCACAGACTGTCACCAAAGCAGCTGCTTGTTCACTTCATTGCTGACTATTCATTATAACCTGAGCATTGTGCAGGCTCGAGGCGAGCTGGTTCCATGCACAGCCCATCCCACATCTTGTGCCCATCCCACATCGGTGACCCGGACCACGCAGCGTGTTGCTTTAGTCCAGTCAGGCTGCGTTTGAGCACATTTTGGATTTAATTGTTCCACATGACACTTCCTTTGTGCTAAGTCAAATGCTTCAAGCACACTCGCAGTGTTTTTCCCCCAGGCTCCAAGGCAGAGCTGATGTCCAGGCTCAGGGTGAGGAGCACAGCAGGCTCGCCCGACCCGTGGCATGTGCGGCAAACAGGGGCAGCACAAGTATGAACACACTGCCTTGTGTTTGAGAGTCTGATCTCAGAATCAGCTGGGAAGGCAATGTGATTCCAAGTGACTGCTTACAATGTAGGTCAGTTGAATGCAAAAGTGAAAGCAGATGTACCATGAGATTCCCACGTCTGCAGGGGGAGGGATGTCAGCCTGCAAGTGCAGAAAGCCCCAGAACTCATGTGTGACTCGTGTTTTCTGGTGAGTGACAAGCGATGCCATCCTGCCTGGATGGGAAGCGGCAGAATCCGGGTGCTGGCGTGGGTGCGAGCGCAACTGGAGGAGCTGCGGGCGCCTCCGGGAGAGGCGAAAAGTGCGTGTATGTGCACAGCCGTGCGCCCCTGCCGGGATGCGGGGACAGCTCCGAGCGTCCCAGGCTGCCGCGGGGCCGACAGAGGGGTCCCGGGCAGAGCCCCCGGGCACAGCCCGGCGCTCCATCCTCCGGGAGCCGCCCGGGCTGTGCCCCGGTTACCACACGGGGCTGCAGTGACAGTAACCCGCCCCCATGTGCTCCCGCTTCCCAGAAGCCGAACGGAGCGGGGAAATCCCCGGCCGGCGGGCGCGGAGCGGGGCGGGACGGACCCGGGGTGCGGGGGGGCACCCACCGAGCTGTGCAGTGACCCTGCGGACCGCTCGGGTAACGAGCGGTGGGTTTTCTCTCCCTGTGGCTCAAAAATGGTTTGTTCATACAGAGTCATTAATTTACATTAAGTCTACGTGTGAGAATTTTAAATGGATCGCTGCTCCCCGGTGGCGTGGATACTCTTCCAGGATGTAAGCGTTGTAATGCAAATTAATTTTACTTGCTTCCAAAGTGGATTCCAATTTAGCATCTGCACAGGGAATTAACTGGAAGTAGCTTTCGCCTCTATAAAAAAAAGTCTTGAAACTCGCAGTTCTCTGGATGTCCCAGAACACTGCTGTGAGATGGGACTGAGATATTTGAAATGTGTCACTTGCCTCACAGTCACTGCTTTCAAAAAGCCAGAACACTCAGAGCATAAAGGCTTTCTTCATATTAAACCAGAGAGATCAATCGTCTGATTTTAAACTTCTTCCAGACAGTATAATGTAGTATTAAACATTCCCAAGGGAGCATTAAAAATAATTATTTCTATGGGTATGGAGATGTGAATATGTTACTGTAGGGTAAGGTAAGGTGAGGTGTGTTCTTCCTGCACAGCATCTATGCTGTGGTTTGCCTCATGTCCTTACTTTTACCCTGTGGTAAATGAGCAGCTCCCCCAGCACGAAAAAGGAAGTATCTCTCTAACTTGAAGCATCTTGGTAAGCACCAGAGCAAAACAGGAATATTTTAATTTCTCCTTAATGACTCGAGCATATTTCTAATTCTCACACATCTAATGCATGAGTGCTGTCAAATTCTGACTGCACTAGTGTCCTATAGCAACATGCTCCTCCATTTGACCAAAAAGAGGTGTCAAAGCAGGTGATGGATGAAGAGTTCAAACTTCAGGCTGAGGGAGGTCAGCTTGTGAGTAATGGTCTGTCACTGGTCTCAGATCATGAGCTGTTTGCATAACTTTGGCTCAGGACAAACCCAGGCCGAAGATGACAGATGATGCCATACAAGCTTTCCCAGTTGGCTCATTCCAGTCTGATCCAGATCATCTGGACCCCAAGGTCATTAGCACTCAAGAGCCAGTTATTGGCAAGGGTGACAGAATCTGTGGCCTCCCTCCCATGTTCTGAAGGATGACAAAAGGGAAGATAAACAAATAAGAGGAGTTATCTGCTACTCCTGACCTACTCTGAAGCTTCAGGAGTAGGGAAGAGAAGGGATGAGACCCTGGTGAGTAACACAAGCCAGTGCTGTTCCTTCACAGAAGCCACTGCCCAGCTAATGGCCCTGGTGGGCATGTGACTGCTGTGTGCACAGATGAGAGCAGTGTCACACTCTCCACAGGATTTAGCCACTTCCTAAATTTGTGGTTTGGTGAGCAGAATAGTATCTTGTGTTTGATGGCCTCAGAAAGTGACTAAAATTAGAAATAGAGATGGATGTGTTTTCCAATTCTTTTGGACCAGGTCTCATGGCTGGCATTCCCCCTTCTCCTTCCTCCTTGCCCTGTGAAGTAGCTGCTTCTTGCTCATCCTGGGGCCTCAAAGGAAAGGCAGGGGTGTCCTTGTGCCTGGCCACTAATTGACCTCCCATCCAGGGGGAATGTGTATATAGGACTGGAGTGTCCCTGGAACACAGGGCTATCCCCAGCTGGCTCACTCTGCTGTGCCTCCCAGGGCTAGCAGGAGCCTCCTTGGTGATGTAGGAATACTTTCCAGTGCTGTGTTCCTTAAGCTCAGTTCCACTCTGCTGGGCACAGCACGAGCAGCTCTGGCAGACACTCCTTGCCTCTCCCCTCCCTGCTGTGTGTCTGGAGCACTGAGGTGAGCACACATTAATTGGGTTTAGAATCTCCTACAGGTAACTCTGTTTTCTTCATCTTTAGGGGAGTTCCGTCTGATCCAAGGAGAATCTTTTTCCTTGGAGAGTGGTATCAGGCTGCAGCACATCTTCCCTGTCCTTCCTGCTCCCTTCCC
This sequence comes from Chiroxiphia lanceolata, assembly GCF_009829145.1. Lineage (NCBI taxonomy): Eukaryota > Metazoa > Chordata > Aves > Passeriformes > Pipridae > Chiroxiphia > Chiroxiphia lanceolata. The sequence continues at coordinate 4,970,501 of NC_045653.1, read as the reverse complement.
TTTGGTTTGAGATTCAAACAAAAACACACACTGAAGTTGCACAGGCCCTGACAACCCAATTTTCATCATGAATCCCCCCTCCTAATTGCCTGGCCTTCTTCTCTAGAAATCATCACGTGGGAAAATTGTGGTCATGGGGGAAGGGTCTTGAGTCTCACAGAGGGTTCTGGTAAAGTACCCACCCCTCTTCTCCGTGGCCAGGCTGGGGCTACTCCTTTTTTATATGTTTTCACAGAAAAAAAAAAAAGGAAACCGTTAAGTCAGCAGCTCAAAAAATCAGGGAAGGAAAAGGCTTCTCAGCCAAGGCAGGGGCCTCCACAGAAAGAAAAGGAGAAGGAAGAGCCCCTGCACCCAGGCTGTGACTTGGTGAATGCTGCCACAGGAGCGTCGGGGTGTCTTAGATGAGACTGCCTTACAGTGGATGGGGGAAGTTCAGTGAGAGGCCTCCCTGTTGTTTGTCCACACTCTGGTGTTGGTAAGGGTCTGCTGAATAATTTTTTCCTCCTGCTCAAATCCACTCCTTTGGGTGCAGCACTGACTGTAGGACAGCCACGGCCTTGCACCTTGCTTCTCTTTCCCATTCGTGCATCTAAATGTGGCAACACAGGTCTGAGTGCACCCTGCTCCTAATACTGGGGTCTAAGACCTATTACAGTTCACCTTTTTCTTTCAGGCTCCTCCATGGCATTATTATCATTCTGGAACTGAAGCACAACCTTCTCTGTGACATTTATGTGCGGAACCTCCTCCACCCTCCAAGGATGCTTGAAGTTCTGGGAACTGACAACCATCTCCTCTCAAATCTGCAGTGAGACACTCTCCAAACTGTCTAACCTGAACACCAAAAGATACTTGAGGGGACATTTTTCATTCTCCATCCCTAGTTGTCAGTAGGGTTTCATTGCCCATGTGGATTTAAATCCCTCCATTCTTCCTGTAGATCTCCACCATCCATTTGGTGTTGAAGGGCCCAGTAAATCCCAAACTGCAGTTCTGCTCCCTTCTGCTTCAATGGGAATTTCCATCAGATCCTCTGGACTCTAAGGTTAAGTCCTTTGGAGAAAGGAGAGAATTTCAGTCAGTCTTTCCAAATCTGTTAAATTTGTTCTCCTGTCAGGACCCAGAAGGGAAGAAAGTTTCACCTGGATGGGGCCTTTGCTGAAAAAATGTAACCTGTCTCTGACCTCAGTGACCTCATATTTGGAAGCAAACAGCAGCACTAAAAATAAATACGCTGTGCCCCCATCTCCATGCTATTAGTAGTTAGTATGAAAGGATGGCTGAGTGGGTGGACTGACCTTTCCATGTTCCTTTTTCTTTGCTTTTTTTTTGTTTAGATTAAACATATGTCATCGTCATTTTCGCGAGGCCACGAGGCCTTTTCACATCGTTGTTTGCTCTGAAGCAGGGCCACAGTTTCCTACTTTCAGGAAGCCTTCAGGCATTAAGATGCAGAGTGAGGGGTTGCTGGTTCAGTTTATCAGTGCAGCTTCTTTCCAGCCAGTTGTTCCACCTCTGGAACACCAGTACAAGTCTCCCCCACTCTCCTCCCCACTGCCTTATCGGAAACCCAGCCTAAGACCCGCATGGGCCACCTGCCAACACATAGTTCTGCTCTAACATGGGATGAAACTTTGATACTGCTTTTTTCAACTTGTTTTTCAGGTAGTTCCTACCCTTTGAACACTGTCATTTTTCAGACTGTCATTCCATCAGGTCTCAACCCCAGCCTCTGAACTGAACAAATTTATGTGCCTCGTTTTTGTGGGCTAGAGTAAAACAGAGCAGAGATTTCCAAAGTGCCTAATGTATTCTATCCTAGTGAATTCCTCTAGGAACTCGTACACATGTACAAAATTCTGCTTATAAATTTTGGGCACAAAGTTCCTCCACGAGTAGTTAAGCTTGGATCTCCCTGTCAAGACCTCTGTTGAGTTCCAAGGCATGTTGGCATGGCTGCATGGCCTGAGGTGGGCCAGGGTTATCAGAGTAAATGGTAACAAACGGATCTTCCAAAGGGTAGAAAAATCTTACATTTCCCAATTAGAATCATTTAGAATCAGTTAGGATGTTGGAAAAGCCCTTCATGTGGAAGATCGTGTCTGCCTATGACAAGGATCATGTCAGCCTTTCAAGTGCAACACTGTGCTCTGTGATCAGCCCTTCTGGAAAGAATGAAATTTGTAGCAAATTGCCAGGCTTGGTCTTGCCGTGCTCCATCTGCAGCCTCCTGTCCTGCAGGCCACATGCTTTTGGAATTATGCACCACAGAAAGGAAAGAAGGTCTCCTGTCAGAACCCAGAGTCTTTCAGTGAAGGAGAAAATAATCCCACAGCAGTGCACATGTATGTGAAGACTTCTGAACAACCAGCTAGAACAGAACAGCAAAACCTGATCAAAGAGAACAAACTCCATCAGTTAAGCTGGTTTTGTAATTTTAGTACTTTATCAACAAGTAGATATTTCTGGAAGGGCTGGTTGTGCAGATGTGTAACATCTGTGCACATTTGGCCTCTGGAAAGTGTCCTGGTGATAGTTCGTTCCAGAAATTTTATTGGTTTTCTAGCTTTTCTCTTGACCAGATAAAGGAAGATGCTTTTTCCAAGGTCATTTTTGGTGAAAGTGTTTTCTGGTTCAGACAGTGGACAGGTCTCTGGGTTAGTAAAACATGGAGGTTTGGATGGGAATCTCCTGTGAAGCCCAAAAGGGATGTGATTCATGACAGGCCTCTTACTCAGTTCCAAAATTTAGGGAAACCTGAACTTTACACAGCAGAGAGGAAATTTATCCCCCCACATATTCTTCCATGACCAACTCTGCTTTCTACCCCCCACAAGCAGTAAGCTGAATGATCTTTCATGAAGTACAGGCTTTATGGGTAACTTGGTTATTGATTGTTCAAGGGGATATTTTTTAAGAATGTTCAACATCCAGGCCAGCTAATGACTGATTTAATATCAGTGACTGTGGTTTCAATTTGCAGACTTAACTCGCACTTAATCCAAACAGCTGTGAGTGCTTTAGAAAAGGTGATATTCCCCCATTTTGGGGAAAGAGAAACCAAGGCACAGTTCAGCTCAGTTATTTGTCCAGTATCACTTGCTCATGGAATAGAAAACAGAGCTCAGTCTCATGTGAGAATCATTAGATAATAATTGTTGTAAAGGAAATTCATGGAATATTATTGAATTTTGAGATCTGAGGAACAGGTGAGTTTTCTGAGTTGGGTGAAGAAGTTCTTAGTTCCTTCACCCTCTGCAGTATGTAAAGTCTCGTTTAAACACAGTGAGAACATTAACTGGAACATAACTTTGTCTTCCTTTTCCTTCTTTTCCCTTCTCTTTCAAACTCCACAGATCTGGCCTTATTTGCCTGAACCAAGCCCTTACATTTGAGGCATTCAGAGCTGCTCTGACCTTTCTATTCCTCCCTGGTTTGTTCCCAGTGTGCTGATTTCTTTCCCTGTGCTCTGGTTTGCTCTCTGCAGCTGGGACACACGGGAGCCAGCGCTCCAGCCCGGGGCTGTCCCAACACCTCCTGCAGAGCCCCTGCCCTGGCTCTGCTGCCCAGGACTCTGGGGTTTCTTTGTTTGAGCCTGGCAAAATTCCACTGTGGGGAAATCAGCTCAGCCCCGTGAGCTGGCAGATGACATGGGTGGGCTCAGCCTGGCCTTAGCTTTTACCTTATTTATTTTGTTTGCTCATGGATGAGCACTTTGTCCCCTTTGCAAAGCTGACCGCTCCAAAATCCAGCCACTCTCCAGTACCTGATTGCACCACAAGTCCTGGAAAGCCACTGACATTAATATGCACCCTGAGAGAAAGGTTCAGGAGGTAATTTTGAGTGTTTTGGGGGTCATTTTCTGTAATTCGTGTATGTGCTCTCAGGCACACAGTGGGATTCTTGGAGCTGTCCAGTGCAGGGCATGGACTTTGATGATCCTAATGGGTGCCTTCCAACTCAGGACATTCCAAGATTCTATGTATGCACAGGTGAACATGATTCCAAAGACATCCTGAGTGGATCCATATTTGCACAGTACTTTGCACAGTGTTTTCAGATCTGTTTGTCACCCCTACTACACTATAAATGTTTAAGACCAGTGGTAATCCTAAAAGCACCATAAAAGAGGATGCAAATTAATTTGGCTCGGTCAGATTCATTTTGGGGGTTGGATATTTGGGGGGTTTTTCTGACTTAAAGTGGTGATCTTTCAATATTTAACACCTCTCCTGCTCCGCTGGCCTCCAGCCAAGGCCTCCTTCCATGGCAGGTGAAGGAGAGCAGAGCTGGGGTGCAGCCTGCTGGGAGGGTGTGCCCGTTGCCCCCTCTGCAACCAGGACTTTCATCTCCCTCAACACCAACATATGGCACAAGATCGTGTTTTAAATGTCACATGAGATTCTGGGAATACTCTCCCTGGTCCCAGGATACTTACGGAACTGTTTATCTAAGCTCTCTCATGATATGCCAAACCACCAGGTGTTCTGTGTGCCTGGGGCCCCACTTGTTCTGGAAGGCTTCCTGGTTGTTTGTTTGTACAGAGAGTTATCCTGGTCTGGAGAGTGGGTTCAGGGAGCCTCTCCCAGTGCTCTGTGCATGTTCCTATTGATTGAGAGAATCTTTTCCTTCTTTCCCACGATGCCCCATCTTAGGATTGCTATGACCACACTTCAGTGTCCACTTCCAAGGCCTGCAGTGGGTGTGGGACAGGACTGTGCAATGGCTCTTTCAGCTCTGCCTTGATCCTCTTAAGTACCATCCATGGGCATTTCTTGCTTCTGTTCAGCCAGTTCCCCTTCAGGCATATGGGGACTTGGCTGTGCATTTCTAAACATGTTTCTGTTTAGTTTTATGCAGCAGCCACCACGTTGCACTTATTACAGTGAAAACTGGGGGGGAAATCCATGGCCTTATGTTATGCAGATGTCCATCATGTCCAGAAAACTATAAATAGAAACTGTACAAAAATCGACAGAGGATGACCAGAGGAGAGGTGGTCATGTGAAACTGCCCAAATTTATGTGCCCAGTCTGGGAACTAAAGGTTAGGTTCCCCGTATGGAGAGGAATAAATTTCTTTTGAATTGCCCTCTGGAAGATAATTCCTTGACTCTTTCCCTTATTGCTTAAAGCAGCCTCATTTTTGTGCTTTAGAAAAACAATTAACTGCTTAATTGTTCTGTCATCACCAGAAATAGGCACGAGCTGCTCTGTGACACCTGGGCCTGGTGGTGGTTTCGGCGACAGGGCTCTGCCTGCTCCCCATATTTACACACATGACTGGCTTGTGCATTTGCAGGGATTACTCTCCCTTTCCAAACAGAAAGCAATGACTGGATCAAGCCCAGGCATTGTTTAAGACTGGCCTGTGACTGTGGTTTGTTTTCTTGTTTTGTTTGTAAAGGTCAAAGACATAATGATTTTTTTTTGGAGGTAAAAGTTAACTTGTACTCAGATCTTTCACCAGGCTGAGCTGGAGAGGAAGTGAGAAAGTAGGTCTTGCTCAAAAGCCTGGTATTTCTTTGGTAATTTCTCTCATCAAATACCTGCTTGAAATGGAAGTTGATCATGTCTCCCCGTGAGGCCACACTACCTTCCATAACACCTCAGCCTGCCTGTCTAAATGTAACCCCCTGAATTTGGGTTTCAGTCTAATAAATGTCTGGTTCTGACATGGTTTTCCAGGCTGTAAACCTCAGTGAGGCATGTTTCCAAGGGAGCACTTCCCAGCACTAGACCCTTTGCCTTATCTGGGCTGTAAGTGGGCCAGGCAGGAGGATTTGGGAAGTTACTGTGCCTTGCACTGTGGATTTTGACTGGAGCAGCCTCTCTTAGGAGCCTGGCAAAGTGACAGAAGGAAGAATCTGGTCATGACTAACAAATCCTTCCTGCTTTGCTGGAGTGAAAGAGACCTTCAGTGGATTATTCTTAGCTGTTTTTCAAGGTAAAAGCCAGTGTGAAATTTTTAGTAAAGGATTGGTTGCTATAGACAAGCAAGCCTAAGTGCCAGTGATATTTTATGCAGGGTCTGATCTGGGCTTTCAGGGTTATTTGCTTGGAAATGTCACAGACATTGTACATAAACACTGGTACAAGCAGGCTTAAGAACTAACCCTCCAGTTTTTACAACTTTCTGCATGCTCAGTAATAGCTAAATGAAACAGACAGACATTCAAAATATGAGTACAATTGTTGTTGAACAGGACATGTTATTCCCCTGAATATGTCAGATTTTTAAAATGAAAGTATTCAGAGATGCATAATTTGTGTCAGTCAATGATTTGTATTAGAAAAAAAAAAGCTAAAAAATGTTTTTGAAACATTTGAAAATGTTTTTGACCCATCCCAAGCTTTTTTTAACCCTCAAAAATCATTAAAAAATTTTCAAAGTATGTACCAGGGAAATTTTTGAAATCTCAAAAATATTCACAGGAAAGGAAAAGCATTTCCTGTTGATCCCAGCTTGGATGCTTGGGGGAGTATGACATTTTCTGTAAAACTGACAGAAACCAGGTTGGATTTTCACTGCCTGCCAGGCAGGTTTGAAAACCTGCTTGATTTCCTTCCAGCTCCCCCACCCAGCTCCCAGGGAGCTGACAGAGGGAGCTGGGAGCCAGAGACCTGACTCTGTGGCTCCTCAGAGCTCTGGGCTCTCACCTCTCCTCCTCTGGGGTCTGATGGGGCGACTGCTGTAGCTCTGTGCAGCCCCTCATGGGCTCTTTCAAACTGTGTCTTCCAGAGTGCTGGATCTCCCATATCCTGCTGGGATGTCCAGTGTCTGGCTCAGCCCTCCACCTTCCCAGCCTGGACCCAGTGCTCCTGGGGGCTCCAAGTGCTCAGGGTTGGTTCCCACCTCTCCTCTCCTGCAAGGGTCAGCAGCCATCCCCCTGCAGGGCAGGTATGCAGCCTCTCCAGCTGCCCCACGTCAGCTTCAGCTGCAATTCAAACTATCAATTTTTCTCAGGAATGTGAATTTGGCCACTAATTCACAGCAACTTCACTGAGCAACTTTTGAAATTGAAATGAAGCCAGTTGAGGAGTATCCTCTAGGGTGTAACTAGGAGTGTTCTGTGAGAAATATTAATTCTTTGGAAACTATAGACCAATTGAATCCTGGATCATTCTGGGAACCGATCCTTCCCATCTTTGAACACCTTCTGCCCTAAGCAACAGAGTTGAGCCAAAGCTGATGTGGGTCAGACTCATAATACTCAAACCACATTTGCTGGTTCATGGTGGAATACACCACCATCAATAAAAACTGTGAGGATAAAGAAACTTGGTCCTGGGGCAGCGGAAACCCTTGATTTCAGATGTGAAATTTTAAATTTGAGGAAGTTACCTGATAAAGACCCTGGGAGGTCAGGGGTTTTTCTGTCTGTGTCACACCTGCCTTGGCCAACAGAACTGCCATGAAGCTCATCAGCACTCAGCCTTCCCTTCTTGCCTGTCAGGAGAAGGTGGTGTGGTTCAGCCCCACAGAGCTGCTCTCTCACTCCCCCTCAGTGGGATGGGGGAAGGAATTGGGAGGGTAGAAGTGAGAAAACGTGTGGTTTGAGATAAACATGGTTTAGTGGGTGAAGCAAAGCTGTGTGTGAAAGCAAAGCAAAGCAAGGAATTCATTCCCATGTCCCACGGGCAGACAGGACCTGAGCCATCCCCAGGACAGCCGGGCTCCATCACATGTAACAGTGACTTGGGAAGGCAAATGCCATCACTCTGAATGTCCCCTCTGCCTCCTTCTCCCCCAGCTCCAGATGCTGAGCACAATGGTCTAGGATATCCCTGCAGTCAGCTGGTGTCAGCTGTCCTGGCTGTGTCCCCTCAGCTCCTTGTGCACCCCCAGCCCCCTCTCTGGTGAGGTTAGTGAGGAGCAGAAAAGGCCTTGGCTCTTTGCAAGCCCCCTCAGCAGTAAGGAAAACATCCCTGTGTTATCAGCACTGTTTCCAGCACAAATCCAAAACACAGCCCATACCAGGTACTGGGAAGGAAATGAACTCTATGTCAGCCAAGGCCAGACAGGAGGCTGGCTTGTGACACATATATGAGCATGGGAGCTCTGGCAGAGGTTGTGCCACACAACTCTTGTGTCTGGGACCAGGAGAGCTCATTTTGTCCTAGCATTTCATCAGCCCCTGCAATGGCCTGTGGTGAAGGGTGAAGCCTGGAGATAAAGTGTCCATATGGCTCCACCAATGAATCATGGGGACCCTGTGGAACATGGCTTGCATTCAAAAGGTTGACAACATTTAACCTCACAGAGCTCTCAGGCACTGGGACCTGAGTGCTTTAGCCTTTACTAAACAAATACTTTTAATGATTTGAGCCTTAACAGGAAAGTCCAGTGGGGGCTGTTGAACTCTGGAATTCGCTGCAGGGGGGCATTGGAGAGATTAGAGGCCATGGCTAATCAAAGAAAATCTGCTTTACATTGTACTGCTGCTTGCACAGCCCCCAATTCATATCTGTGGCTCCCTTTTGCCTTAGAGGGAGCTGCATGTGTAGACTGACCCTTTCTTTGCTGAGCTTTCCTACCAAGATCTCCCAGGACAACCTCTGTTTCTCAGGCAGGGGATTCACGTCAGCTTTTGCAGTGGCCACTCTCTCCCTGCAGCCAGTTGCCCCAGTTTTTTGCAGTGCTGCTGTGTTGGATCAGCACACCTTTTTCCACGGTTATGGGGTAAACTGAAGTGTCAGCTGAAAGGAATTTTTCAGCTGTTCTGGCCGGCTGCACGGCTGCACAACCAGCTGTGCCAGCACACGGTCTGTGTGAGGGCAGGGGCTGCCCCTGCACGTGAAACCACAGCTGCACCCTCCCAACCGACAGGGCTGAGGTGGCAACAAACCACCAACGGCCGAGCCGGCGGCCGCTTCTTCATTTCTCTTGCAGGTAGTGGAAGACAAAGATGGACCTTCAGATTCCGTAGAGTCAGTAAACTCTTCAACACAGTAGGTCAGGTATTTAAAATAAAAAGCCTCCCAGCTGAAGCGTGGGTGTCTGTTGGTGTGTTCCAAGGTTTATTCCAACCCAGCTGTCCCTGGGGTCTCACCTTAGCAGTGTGGGCCTTGGAGGCTTTGGATCTGTGTGTGATCACAGCAGATCAAAAACTGTGGAAATGTGAAACCTCAGTGCCCACAGGCTGTTTGCTCCCAATGGCTGCCACAGCCTGTGCATCTGGAACTCAGCTGGCAGGGTTCTGTGGCATTGCTGCACATCAGCTTTGGGCAAAGCCTTACTTTCAGTTGTTTGTGATAGTTGGAGGCAACCTGGATGACTTTGCACTGAAGCAGATGAGACAAATGCACACTGTTGTGCTAACTCATCCTCCCTTAAAGCACTGTGGAGCAATAACTTTCAGAAATACCATGGTAAGAGGTAGCCAGAGTGAAGTAATATCTCAAACAGCTTCCTCTGTTTCTGCAGTGCTTCTCTAACCATGTTTGTAAACAGGTTTGAAAATGCCTAACCCTGAGCTGTGCACCCACACTGATCCCTTTACTCCTCCTTGCTCCTGGGTAATAGTCACATTGGTGGGCCTCAGCACCAGAGCCCAGACTATCTTTTGGCAGCATCTACATCCCAGTTGGAACACGTCTTTGAAAAGGCAGCTTTTTGCAGTTTCATACTTCAACTACCAACTAAACTCCTTATCAGTGTGATTCTATCAACAGGAAACTGGTAAGAAAAAAAGAAGTACCCAGCCCATAGCCCACGATGTTATCTAATCTCTGTCCAATCTGCTCTCTGCTTGGGGACACATGCAACAGGCTGCAGCAACTGCATGTCAGAAGGTCAGAGAATCCAGACAGGGGACAGCAGTGCAAATAACCAGTTGGGACTCAAAGAATTCAAAGTTGAAGCAGATTTTTAAAGCTGCTTAGTAATCAAAATATCTCACTGTGCAAATCAGCCTCTTTCCTGTGGCCACAGCTCCTCTGTGCTCACTGGGGTGTTTGTCACCATCACAGGTGTGACAAGAGTCATGGGAAGAAACACGGGACGTGGGTTGTGGTGGGCTTGGCAGTGCAGGGTTATCGTTGGACTTGATGATTTCAGAGGTCTTTTCCAACCTAAACAATTCTATGATTCTCTGATTCTACGGAAATAGGGTTTGGTCTTAAACCACATACCTGTACTTTGCAGATTTGGAACAAAGTGATTTCAGTTACAGTAAAAGACTTTTTTGGAGTGCAAAAGTCAGTTCCTGAAGTATTCAGCTGTTGCAGTTTTGTGGGGATATCAGACTTAGCTAAAAGCTCTTATAAAAATATATATATATATATAATGATGTATAGATTTGCAGTTGCTACAAATGGTTAATTGTTAGTGTTTGTAATTAGAGTGGTCCACTCTCAGCACCTGGAAGATGCTATAGAACTATTTTATTCTATTATTCTATATATTAGAAAATATTCAGACTCCCTCTGGTGCTTCTTTTCAGTTGAGGTTCTGTCACTGAGACTGAATGTCAGCTACAATGGCTGATGCAGCCCTGGATAAAAGGAAAACTCGGACAGCAGGTCATGTCCCTCTCCTGCCCTCCAGAAAGGGGTGCAGTGAAAATAACAGAACACATGCCAGGGCACATCTGACCAGCTGGAACAGGTGGCACAGCAATCTTGTCATCCCTTCCCACTGACCCCAGGGTTGCCTAAAACCTTTGCAATCCAATTATTTGTTTTAATCTGTTGGTGTTATTGCACTAAGCACATTATTGAAGGACTATACAGGCATGGTGAGCTGGAATTTGTGTGAGGCTTGAGAATTAAACAGATTAATGGAAGTGGACATGGAGGCACATCCACAATCCACTTATGAGGAGACTGGGGAGCAATCAAAGTGAGAAGATTGAGAAAGAGAATTGAGAGTCAAACAGTTTCTTAGCACTTTCGTTCACTGATCATGGAATTAACTAATTTCCAGTTCTGGGACCCTTTTCTTGGAACTGCAAGGGTACATCTTGGTAACAAAAGAGCCTGAGGCCAAATGTACAGAATCCTGCTGCACTGGAGGTGTGAATACAGGAAGTGACAATAGGGTTTCAGTGTGTAAAGACCTGGAAAGTTTTTATTCAGAAAAATAATAGTTGGAAAAATTTCCTCAACTGGTCTAGGAGTTTAGCAGAGTTCGTCAGGAGAAGCTGTTATCACCAATACAGCAATCACACAGTCAGAAGGACTTTAACCCCCATGCTCTCCTCTCCCTGGAAAGACTGATTTATTTTTTCCTGGCTAAGGTACTTCTTGGTATTCTATTTCTAAGCAATTAACCATTTCAGCAAATTATGCCACTGAGATCTGCTTTAGAAGGAGAGATCTTGACCATTAAAAGTGGGTCTGGTGCAGACATCAGGAGATGCTCCACTCCACATCACTGAGGTGCTGCCACTTTCCTCTGCTGGTGTCATAGTCCCAGCATGAAACCCAGTGGGAATCACTTGTCATTGTCTTTGTCTGCTCCTCCTCATGGAGGACTGTGTACACAGGGAATTGGTGCTTTTCAGTTTTAGATGGAATCCATGAGCTGAACTCATCTGATGGTGGCCTTAAGGCAGTCTCCATATTCTTGGGATGGCAGACCAGCTGGGAATCTTGTGTATAGCAGGTAGAAGCCAAGGTACTGAAAACCTGGCTATGTTAGAACATGAGGGGAGTTTCATCATGTTGCTGAGTTGGGGAATAAAAATTAAATGTGTGTATCTTAGAAGGCACAGCAAACAGAGGTGATTTAGCCTGCAAATGCACTGCTGCTCCATATGCAGAGGCTGGAGCTGACACAGGGGATTTGGGTATTCCTGCCTCCTTGACCACTGGTGTCTGAATGAACCTGAACAAATCACGCTGACCCATTTTGGCCTCCTTGTTTCTGACTGCAGATGCAGGCAATGCACCTTTGAGAAGTTCTGTAAACTCTGCAGGAGCAAGAGGATAGGCATCCTAGGGGGTGTGAGGTAGATAATCCCAGGATGCATATTAGAGCAATGTTCATTGACTAAAAAGGCTAACTTTTACCTATAAATCTATAAGTCTCTAGAAATTTGCCACTTTTTTTTTTGTCTTACCCTTTTTTTTTTAATCTGCATAATTATTTTCCCATTTCTCTCCCTCTTGGTTTTGGTTTTGTGGTGTTTTTTTTTTAATCAAAATCTCCACATTTAATTTGCAGAAATGCCCTGAGTCTGTGCTGGACAGATTCTGGTTTTGCAATCACTGAAACCTGTGAAAATTGTCTTGTTGGGTATTGCTGCGTTCGACAGCCAACGCTCAACCTGAGTTACTGGTGTCACTTCCTGGGCCTGGCTGCTGGGTGCTCACTTCCCTTCAAGTGGTTCAGTCAGTGGTTGGTTTGTGCCTCTAATTTAGCTATGGGAAACAGTTCTTCCTAGCAATGTGGTACTAGAAAAATCCCTGGAACTATTTCATGTTTTTTTCTTCCCACTCAGTATTATGAAACACTCATGCTAAATTACTGAACGCTGGCAAATGCTGTGCTCTGACCATGTGTGCAACAGGGCTGATAATATGCTTTTTATTACATATATAGGTCTATAACAAGAGGCTCTGGGTGGCACCCTGCTCTGTTTTTTCTGCTTGTTCAGCCCATGGCTTCCACTACAGAAACACCTAGAAGACATGAAGAGGGAAGAAATGGATTAAAAAAGGGATCTTTTGTATCATCTTACAGCTAAAGTAAGGATAACTCTCATTACTCTCATGCCTTTATCAATGTAACTTAGCATGGCAAGTTAATTTAGGCCTGGTCTTTGCAAAATACCTGCTCTAATTCAGTGATGTTCACGGGTTTGGATAGAGGCCCTTATGTAGAGTGAGGTTTATGGGTGTGAAAATACAAAATGAAGTGATTGTATTAAAATAACTCTCACATCCTTCCTTATTCCTCCTTCTTGCTTCCTACAACTTGGATGGGGAGTCAGAGCAGCACCGTTCCTTTCACAGAAACTGCTGCTCTTGAGAATCAGCAGAGTCAGGGCTGGCCCTGGGAAGCTCCCATTTCCCAGAGCATCCACGGAGACTCAGGGGCAGCTGAGGGGTAAGAAAGTTGGAGAATATTAGATGCTAAACTGTCACATTCCAGCTTAAAGTAGTTCCTTCTGAAGTTAGCACTGACTGAGGGAGGCCCTTCTGCAGGAACTCTCCCAGTTTTACCCAGAGTCCTGTCACAGGTAGCCTGGAAACATGGACTGGCTCAGAAGAGCCTCCTGGACAGAGAGGTGCTGGGGTGGGTCGAACCTCAGCAAAAAGCAGTGATTATATAAACAAAGCATCCTGTCCCCTGCATTTGAGAGAGTGTTTGTGAAAGGAATGTGCCAGAACCCACAAGAGGTGAAGGGACATGTAGAGCCGCCTCCACCCGCCCTGTTCCTCACACACAGTCACTGCAAAAACAAACAAACAAGACAGGACTGGCTTGGCCAAGATGGTTTTAGAGACTGACTCAGGCTCAGCATCCCGGCTGTAAACAAAAGGGAATCTGCATTATTTGGGAAATGGAAGGGATTGATCCGAGGATCTGCGTGCAAACAAAGGCTGAGGAGGAGGGAGGAGCACGGCAGGGCAGGTCCGTGTTGGCACCGGCAGTGCCCGGTGGGGGGGGTGACGCTGTGCCCGGCTGGGCTCAAGCCCGTGTTTGTGTGTGTGTCTGACTGAGCGTGACTGCCCACACACCGGACCCACCCCGCGCAGAGCACCGGCACGGCCCGTGTCACCTCCGCCAGGGACACTCCTCCTCCTGGAATCTGCTCTGCCGCTGGCTCTGCCCTGCGCTCCCGGTGCTGCCTTGAGCAAGTCCTGGGTGTGTGCTCGTGTCCGTGTGAGCACATGTGTGTGAGCTCCGTGTGCTGCGTGTCTCAGCCTGCACGCCAGGGCTTTGTACAGAGGTGTGCACAGACACCCGTGTGCAGTGTGTGCGAATAAACACGTGTGTGCAGTGTGTGTGAATAAACACGTGTGTGCACAGACACCCGTGTGCAGTGTGTGCGAATAAACACGTGTGTGCAGTGTGTGTGAATAAACACGTGTGTGCACAGACACCTGTGTGCAGTGTGTGTGAATAAACACGTGTGCAGTGTATGTGAATAAACACGTGTGTGCAGGTGTGTTCACACTCTCTGAGCAAACACGAGGGTATCTGCACCTGTAGGTGTGACTTTGCAGTGTTGGGCGCCACGTGTGTTACACCTGCGAGCGTGCAGGAGGCTGGTTTGTGCACAGGGGCTGCCTGCACATATCCAAGGGCTTGCCCATCCGTGCACGGGGCTTTTCCATAACAGGGAATGCTGTTTCGTTTTCTGCAGATCAGTGGCAAGATAATAATGCCAAGCGAAAGGCTTATGCAAATCTGAGCTACTCACTGGAGCAGGATAACTGCAGTTCTCTAATGCAGCAGAGTTTTTCCCTCACCTGCTCTGTTGAAACCTTACCTGCATTGACATCAAACTCTGCAAGAGTGGAAGGTGTCAGTTTTGTTTCCACTCACATTGGGATTTGTTAATCTGCTCTAAGTGCAGCATGTCCTTTGGATACAGTTACACTTCAGATGTTAAGATAAGGCTGTATCATTTCTGCATCACTTATAATCAGTTTACTAAATTATACTGGTTTGAACACAGAGGCCCTGTAGCAGCCCAAGAGCTAAAACCACCTGGGAACTCCCCAGCATTGGGCAAGTGGACAGTTTTCCTGAATGCCTCTTCATCTCATCTGGGACAAACAGGATACCTGTATGGAAAGATCTCAGAGTACCTGGGCACGGCACTTACAGAGCCTGAGCTCTGAAGGGGGCTCAGAGGGATATTTGGAGTTATGATTTTAACCAGGGCTGTAATTCACCTGTCTCTGAGAGTGACAGAACTGATTGCCCAACTGAGATGCTTACCTTTATTTCCCCCTCTTCTTCTTGTCATTCTCCCTTTTAGGTATCTGGTTGTTTTAGTGTCTCTAAGAATTCTGTATTACAACACCTAATTTTCAAAGAAAAACACCTCTCTGTGCCTAGCAACTTTCTTCTTCCCATCAGACAGCCCTCTGTGTGTGTGTAGGTGTTTGTGCGCTTATGAAACATCCCTGACTGTTGTGTGCACTGACTGTGAGCTGCAGGACCCAGGTGTCACATCCTGGCCCCCTTAGCAGGGGCCGTGCTCAGCACTGTCAGCTCTCAGTGCTGGCTGCTCTGACCTGGTGGCACTGCCATGCTGTGACACCCCTGGTCTCTCCTGCTCACAGGGGCAGTGCCATTGTGGTGGTTTGTGTCCTGACAGTGTTTGTTTGAGCAATGGCATCATCAGGGGCCGATGCAGGTGATGGAGTTCACACAGTCTGCACTGGGCAGCCTGGTGGTTACACTCACAGCATCAGGCTGTGGAACGGGTGTTGGGAGTCCAAGTCTGCCAGGCAGAGATATCCCTGTCCAGTCTGGCAGTTTCTTATTGGAGTCGGGAATCATTCTATTTGAGAAAGCACTCACTGAGCTTCATTTGATCTGCTGAATCCATCTGTATTGTGCTTTATTTTCTGTAAGTGCACAGAGTCACTTCCTACCTCAGCGTAGATCTAAGTGGTTTGGGCCTTTTTGTGCACTAGCTGGGATTTCTCTGGCAGGAGGGTTTCTTCCTTGGTTTCCTCAGCTATGAAATTAAACGAACCCTCAATAACAAGCTAATTGCTAAGGACTGCGTAGTAACTATGATCAGTGTTTAATTGGCTTTAGATTCCAGACAATGTGTAACAAATTAGCTTCAGTCTAAGGAATCCATCTTTCTACAGGCAAATTAAAGAACTGTGCAAACAGATCCTAATGACCCAGCAGTGATGTGGTGTGTCTTTTGTGTCATTTAAGTGCACGGTATTGTGGTTCACTTGTGACTTTGTAATTAAAGCGAGTCAAAATACTGTTTAATAATTTAAATATTTTACCTGACTATTTGTTCAAACAGTGCCTGATTCTTGGGGGGATTAAAAAAAAAAAAAAAAAAAAAGGAAAGTTAAAAGCATGAGCATGTGTATTAAATACTTATTGCACAATTTTGCATGCACAATTACCCCGATGGCAAATGCAATTACACACTGCACATCTCCAACTGCATGCACACATTGGCAAGTGCTCAGCTCCGGGTTTTTATGTAGTCTGGTGAATTTATTTGGCATGAGAAGACTTCAGGAATGAAGTCTCAGTCTGTGGACACAAGCAGCTCACCTTCCTGTAGGATATGTCTCTTATCCTCACTTCTCTCAGAAGTGAGGACTGAGTTCCATCTCCATTGCCTGTTCAGACACTGACCTTTTCCCTGGAAAGCAGGGGTGAGTTTTGAACTCTCTGGGATGCTCCTGTGGATCACACAGCATCACTTTCTGAGTGACTCGACTGTCTCTGAAAGGAGCCCCTGCTCAGAAGTGCTCTGGATCTGTTCTGACCTTTGCTAAGTGCTCTGGGAGTGTCACTGGAGCTCTTTGCATGGTTTCTCCAGCTCATGGTGTTTTTCAGTGTCCTCGTGTTCCTTGTTGGTCTTTCACTCTGGCTTTGTGGGACATGGTTTTATTTTGACCAGAGGAGCCTCTGTGGCTCTTGCCCCGCTGACAGGAGCAGTTCTGTACTGACAGCCCACATTTCAAAGCAGGCCTGGTCCACATCTCCAGCACTGGATACTTGCACTTAGAGTCCAGCTTTTCAAAGCAGCCCCACTTTCATCCTCAGACTTTTGTTATTACAATTGAGTGCCAAAACAGCTGCTGTTTTGCAGCTCCCTCTGGGATGCTAATGGCTGGATTTTGCTATGGGTTTGGCAGCTTCTTGGAAAGCTGAATGAGATCTCAAAATATTTGAATTCATGCTATGTTGGTTCCAGAAGGTAAATATACTGTGTGGCAGTATGAGTGTCTGCAAAGCTATTGATTAAGCCTGTCTGGCACAAACTGGCAGGAAGCAGGCCGGGTTATAGATGAACCTGCAGCTTTTCTTCCTCCCACAGGTCGAACTGAAGACCTGTAGCAAATCAGTAACCTGGGAGGGAATTCCTGTAGAAATTGCTTCTATCCCTTCAGCATACTGAAAAAGATGAGGTGGGAAAGCATCATTATTATTATTATTATTAATTACTCATCTGTGCTAAGGTAGAACTCACCGACTCTTGGTGACTGATTTCAAAGGGAATCCTCTGTAAGTAGCAACCGAGTAAGGAAGCTTTTGGAGAGTTGAAAGCTCACTATGGGTTACACTGTGTGTGTTCATTTGCTGCCCGTGGCTGGAAGGAGCTGGAGAGGACTTTTTGCTCCATGAGAAAGCACTGAATTTATTTTGCTGGCTTACACAATGGATCGGATTCTCCTGTCACTTATGAAAACTTTGTAATCTTATCTGAGCTGCTTAATTTACTTCAATGCAAGAGAAGAGAGAATTCAGGCTGTTGCTGCTGTGAGAAGAGAGCAAGCAGGGGCAGTGTGTATTTGTCTCCATCTTAGCCTTGTTCCTTGTACTCAGCCCTTTTGTTAAGCTCCTGTTTCTTGAAGGTCTTCTATCAATAAATAACTGTTTTCAGTGTTGAAAAGAATGTGACTGAGAGGATTCTTTGCGCAAGGATACGGTGGAAAGAGAGTCCTCCCATTTGTGAAATGACCTTAAGCAGCCTGGCCTAATGATGGACTTCTTAAGGGAAAGAGGAAGGAAATTGCAGGGCTCCAGCCCCCCTCCCATGTTAGATGGTGAGTTCCCATGTGATGGAAGAGCATCTGGTTGATTACACAACCTTCCCCACCAAAGCCCAATTCCTTGTGCCCTGCTGAGACCTTTACTGTAGGATTATTGCTGCAGCCTCCCTGTGTGGCCCTCACTTGGTCATTCTTCTCCTCCTGGCACTCCCTGCCGTGCATCAGAAAAGCAGAAACAGCACAGTAAGGAAACAGCACAGTAAGACTTGCACGGAGTCCCTGGGTGGGGGCAGTGGGAACTGGGGACTCTGGGTGTGCATCCAGCACACACAGGTGTGTGGTGCAGGTGACACGGCCTCTGTCCTAAGGGAAAGGTTTGTCATTTGTCTTTCTGCACGGTGAGTCACGGAGCAGCTCTCCAGCTGACAGACCAAAACATGGGGAGAACATGTGAGAACACAAAAACTTGTTCAAAGGAGGCCAAGAGTAGACAATCCCTAATTTAGCTGCAATTCTCTGTGGCTGGCAATGTCAATGGGGTAAAAAAGACTATTTTTAATGCCCTCCCAGCTCAGCATTATAAATCAGCAACCGCTCTGATGTAGTTAGAGCACAAGTGGAAAGATGTTTTTCTCTTGTTGCTGTCCCAGGGAATTCACTCTGAGATCTAAATGTCAGGGTCTGTCTTTTGTTTCTTGCTTGAAATGTGCCCTTATCTCCAGATCTGAGTGGGAAGTGTTTTGCCATCCTGACAAGCTTCTCAGAAATTCTAGAATGTTCCTGTATTCATGCTGAGCTGAAACTCATCTTCCCATGCTGTCTGCACAAAACCCAGGGCAAAGACCCGTGCCAGCGAAAGCAGCAGCCTGGTGATTTTGGCAGCCACTTGGGACAGGGACATGCTAGGTGCTGCTCTTGGTCCTCCCCTAGCAAGTGCTATTCAGGGGCTGCTCTTCCTAATCCAGCTGGGAGCTGGGAAGCCTTTTTTAACGAGCACCTCCTTTAAAAATACCTACAAAAACGAAGCTTGATAGAGATCTCTTTCCTCTGCTCAAAATTCCACTGTTCAAAAATTCTTTCCATTGAAGATTCCCAAGCAGTTGTAGATGACAAAGCTGCAGACAAAGCAGGCACCAGGGAAGGCTTTCCTGGCCCACTCACAGCCGGGTTTTGGTTTCACAAGAAGAGCCAGCAGCTACAGGTCAGCAGTGCTGGTCATTGCCAGGTGGAATAGCCCATTTTTCTCATATCTGTTTTCTTTTCCACATAATCCCACTGCTGTCGTTCTTCTGGGCAGGAGTGTGAGGAGGTGTAACCCTGAGCAAGAGAGCCAGGCTGACAAGAGTCCCTCGTGTAAACACAGTCCTGGTGGGACAGAGTTCCCAGTTCATGCTGGGCCTGTGTTACTGGCATGTACTGGCTTAGCTGTGCTAGTGAGGTAACAGACCCAGTTACTTAGTGCCTGAATCATACACAGAGGATTTGTTTACAACATGAACAACAAAGTCTTTGCTTGTCCTTTTAGTCAAAGAAGAGGCACTATGTAAATTGCATAATTTACCACTATTTAACTATATATCAGTTTTCACCTTCAAAGGCCATCCAAGTGGTTTATTTACCATAAATTTAACCTTGGACTAAAGCTGAGATGCTTAGATACCCAACTGATAGGTACCTTAGAAATGCTAAGGCAGAGATAAAGAGAGCACCATCAGATTGAGGGAAATGAGAAGAACTGCCTGGCCCCTTCACAAATACTGAGGGTACACAATAGGGATCTTTGTGCTTGGGCTGTAGGTGTGTTGTCAAGGTAAATGAGACCTGGCAGAGCGCCCTATTGTCTCCTTTCCCACAACTCATTAAGATTTACTTGTTTTATCATCAATGAGTATAATAACCAGAGCTCTGATTATGCCACAAAGACATGCCAATGCCAATGATTCATGAGACAGAGATTGCATTAGTCATCAGAAGGGTCTTCTCAAAGGTGTCCTCCTGGTCTGGTAGGAGGCCGGAACAACATTTTGGAGTGGGCTGCTGAGCAGGGAACACGAGGCTGGTATTGCACACCTGTGTGAAGCTTTTTGTTCTTTATCCAGCCCTCACCCCCTTAAGTTTATCCACCAGTGACACCCTTCCCTAATGTGCAGCATCAACACCCCCACACAGAGGTGAGTTGCAATAGGGCTGGAGGCTACTTTACCTCGGAGTCTTTGCCAGCAAGGATTGCAGCACATAATGAATCAGCTGGATTATGCTTACCTTGAACAGGTCTGCCAAAAACTCTGACCTGATTTCCTCTCCCCCCACTCTCATTTCATTGTGAGGAGCCAAATGGGCTCTGGATGCAATACAGTGCCACTAGCTAAGTTGCCAACCCACAAAATTTTGCAATAATACACCTTTGTCTTTCAGTATCATCTCTTATCAAACAGTTCAGAGTTATTGTTACAGACCTCAGTGCCTCAGTGCAGCAGATAAGTGCTGTTCCCCAAGCTACAGAAGGACCAAATGAGATACTGAAAGATGAACAAGACCTTGGAGTAACTCAGTAGTAAAAATAAGACCACACTGGGCTGTTCTGCCACATGAGCTATTTATGAACATACATCCAGTAATTCCCAGGTGCAATATAGTACATGAGATCTCAACACTCTCATTCTCTATGCTACTCCACAATTCACTTGTTAAGGAGGCAGTGAAAGATCTGTGATCTACTTCATACAGTGGGGCTTGTTCCTCAGCAGATGGAAGTTCAATACAGCTGTCCCAGCACTTTCACCTTGAGCTCAGTTCCAGGGAACAGTTGCCACTGGCCATGTCAAGCCTTGACAGAACCCATCATAGATGTGAATTTAGAATACATGCTTGAACATATGACCTGTAATATTGGAATACTGCATTTAGACATTGCCCTGTCAGCAGAAGGGGAGTAGACCTGTGAAACCTTTACTCTGTTAGCCCGTGTTTGTGTTCCTGGCGGTTATTTTGCTGGAGACAGTGCTTGAAAAACAGAAAATGTACCATGCTTATTTCTCCTAGTTTCTAATTGAACTAATGGATACCTAATTATTGAAGAGTTAATTGCATAAGGGCAATTGTAGGGCTTTGTCCTCATTCCTTCTGACATGGAAAACTGTGCAGCAGTGTCCTGTTTCATGTCTGCTTGGTTTTAATACACACGCAATCCATAACAACATTCATGTCCGAGACAGCAACATCAAAGAGGAGGAGAATGGAACAGAGTGAGAATTGGGAGGATTCTTAGCTCCCGGGGAGTTTTTTCCACTCTCTTGGACTCAACCACAAACTCCAGCAGTTCAGGGTCTCTGCAGCCCTGCGGTCCCTGTCCCGGATAGGGGGAGCTGGGGCCAGCCCATGGCACTGTGTGTGACACTGTCTGGCACAGCACAGGGTGGTGTGGGACAGGGCTCAGCCCATCCCACAGACCTGGGATGGCTGCAATCACCCCCAGTTAATCCCTCCTCTTTAAACTCTGGGCAGTCCTTCATGCCTGACCCCGGGGCCATGGGCTTAGAGCTGGCATTGCCCTGAGGAGCACAGGGCCGACTGTGCAATCGTTAACCCCTGCTTGGGTACAGAGAGTCATTTTGTGACACCACTGTAGCATGGAGGAACGGGGGAAGTAACTCTTACAGATGGATTTTTATGAGATACAGGGAGGATATTTTTTAAAATGAAATGAGTATAGGATTTTCTTTGGTGTTTCTTTATTCAGGGGAGATGTTTAATATGATGTACTGTGCACCTCTAGCTCACACATTAAAATAATAGATGTTATGTTAGATAAAAAACTACTGTTTTTGAGGACTAACTGTCTCCCAAACATCTTTAAAATCATGTAAGTGTTCATAACTGAACTCTTTTCTCGAATAAGATAAATTGTTTATTTGCATGTATTTGGATTTTTATAAACAAGTTAATTTTTGAGGCCAGTGCTGCATAACTTTGCCAAAGAAAAAACTGACAAAGAGCTTTTTTATAAGTGATTTTTACATCAATTGTTTCAGCAGAAGTGAAGTAACTCTCTGAAACAGCCACTTGCAGAATTTTCCTTCCTGGAAGCCAAGCACTGGACAGTTTCTTTGCAAGCATGTACTGCGCTTGGGCCTTGTCAAAATGAATTCAGGAACTGAATGTGCATTTTTTCATCCATATGAATCTTAGCAAGACAGTGCTTTTCAGAATAAATGTCACTCGAGACTATTTGCAGTCAAATCATAACATGACATTTTTTCTCCACACACACTCTAAAGCTTTTGTATCAGTGAGACTCTATCAATGTTTTTTTCAGTCAGTTGAAAAACATATTTGTAATAATATGCAAACTATAAGTAGGTAACACCTTACACAACACAGTCTACAGTGCACCAACCACCTCCCAGGATGTCCAAAAAGGCTCTATAAAACAGAGCAAGCTTGAGGAGTGTTTGCAGGACAAATCAAGTGAAATTTTAGGTAAAGATTCTGCTCAACATAGAAAAATTTGTCCTGTTTTTTTGTGGGAAGAGGTGGCCTTTTGACCAAGAATTCTACCAAAAGTTTTAATTCTGGTGAAATATAACAATCAATCTTAAATATCAGAGTTTTGGCACCTGTGTAGGTTTTCCATTTCATCTCCCAGGTCAGTTATATCTGTGCATAATTCTCCCCCCTGGAGGGTTAGTAGAAGTGTGTTCCTGCCTGTAGATCACTTTCAGAATATTTACCCCTGCTTAATTAGTGGTGTAATTGGCACTGGCCATCAAATACATGGCTCTGAACAGATAACTCCTGCAGACCCTTTGGAATGGCTGCCAGAGTATTCCTGATGGAATACACCATGGCTGGAGTTGTACCAATATGGGAATTCCTGAGCGTCCCCTCATGAGCCTCAGGTGCTTTGCAAACTTCAGATTGTTCAAATCAAAAAAAAAAAAAAAGGAGAGGATATTTCAGAGGGGAATGGGACCTGTTTGGTGAGGGACCTTCCAATCTGTTGACTCCTCCAGGTTTTGCAATCCCCGGGATGCACCGCATGCTCTTTCCACTGTCGTCTTGTCCACCGACTGTGGATGTGAAAAACATGGAAGAGCTCTGCACTGAGTCACACTGCAATCTGCTTAGTCCATCAGGCTGGTATGCCAGGCTGGTTGAGTTCTTCTCTTGATAAGGGTAGCAACAGAAAAATAGATAGCCAGAGAAACGAGGGATGGGGAGAGCCACAGCCAGTGTCGGGCTTGCAAATGCTGCAAGACACCTGGCCCAGATAACCTGGAGCAGGCCTGAACTGGTGACAGTCTGGCCCAGGCCATCTCATCTATAGCCTGAATCACTGCGAACCCCAGCAAAGGTAACAGGGTTTCATTTGACCCACACAAGTTATCTTTGTAAGTGGAGTGAGATAAAGCACGTGGAAAATGCTGTGAGGCAGCAAAGCCAGGCAGAGGAAGGTAGGGCGGGATGATGCTGACCCAGGTCACATCTGGGACCCTCTGCCATGTGTCTGGCTGTTAGTGCTGCAGCCTGGCAAACACTGTTCCTTCAGTTAGGCCATGTGCCTCAGATTTGTGCTTTTTATTCTCACTTTTTATTCTCTTTGTGTTTTTTTCATTTGCGCTTTCCCGAAAACTACCGGGAAAATTCCAGCCACCTCTGGGAGCTGAGGAAGGTCCTAGTTGGCATAGTGAGACAGAAATCAATTGACTCTTTTAGAGTTGTGCTCGCTGATGCCAACAATGTAATTTGTTTTATTAGTCTGTATGGGCTTGATCTAACTCTTCCTAAAGTCAAGGAGTGAATGCAGAGCCTGTCCTGACAATCAGCCTTATCACCATCAGGAGAGATGGGGCTCACAGCATTTTCTGTCTGCTGCCAAGAATTAATTGTGTTCAAGTTAATGCCTGAGTTAAGATTAAGCTCTGCTTGATTGACAACTATTTCTATGGAAGGAAG
The DNA here is from genome assembly GCF_009829145.1 of Chiroxiphia lanceolata. NCBI lineage: Eukaryota > Metazoa > Chordata > Aves > Passeriformes > Pipridae > Chiroxiphia > Chiroxiphia lanceolata. The sequence continues at coordinate 4,946,883 of NC_045653.1, read as the reverse complement.
CATAAACCATGAGCAGCTAACTCAGAAATTAGCCATTTTGTCTGGATCATCTTCTGCAGATAGAAAAAAATAAAAAAATCCTGCTTCACTGGTGTGTTGAAATGCAGCCCAACATATGCCAGGGCTGTGAGCAGGTGTCCCCTGCCCAGAGGAGCCATGGCTGGCACAGAGCAGCTGTTGGGACAGTCAGGAAAAAGGGTTCCTTTGGTGCCAGCCAAGGAATGGGCAGAACAGGTTGGCAGGGGCAGGGAACACTGCAGGGATCCAGCTGGTGTAGACAGTGAGCCCTCTGGGAGAATGGGACAGGCTGGGACTGACTGGTCATAAAGGGGTAGAGCAGTTGGGGAAAAATTCAGACTTGAGTCATCAACATACCTGTGTGCAGGAACAAAGTCCCCAAGGGATAGAATGGAGCCTGGCTGGGGACAGATTAGGAGCCTGGAGAATGGGAAGGTGTAGCAGCAGTGGTTTAAGGGGTAGACAACAGCTGATGTGAGTCTTTACACTGTGTCTCCAGTGAGATTTCCCCACTGCCTTGTAGGTTCTGTGATGAGAATTGCTTTGCAGTTCAATAATAATCAGAACTTTAACATTATAGCCCTTAACAATAAATTAGGTGGGTCCCTGTTTCCTAGTCTTAGTATATTCTTGGGTTTGTGCCAGGTCTAAGGTAGGTCAGATTAAGCATTCAAACGCTTCAGCAGCTCAATTCTTTGTGCCCAAATGGCCAGGGAACATTAGAACATTGGAACACAGAGCACTGGAGGGACTGGAAACAGCAGCACTTCCGAGAAATGTTTCCTTCATTGTAAATGTATTTTGTTGTGGTTTTTTTTGTTTTGGTTTGTGTTTTGAGTTATGAATACAGATGCAGGGACAGTTCCTGGCTCAGAGCCTTTGGCTGGTACAAACTGGGCAGGGATTGCTCTCCTCTGCTCAGACACACAAAGGACCCGAAGTGCTCCTTGTCTTTGCTTTGTCTTGGTGCAGTTGTTGCAGATGCACAGGGCGTGTTGGTGCTGGGCCTTGGGGGTGAGTCTGTCCAGGAGCTGGACCAGCCTGCCTGACACCCTTCTGCTACCTGGGCTGGCTCTGTTGGAATAAGCAGGGATTTATTTTTTTCATTACAGATTATTATTATTATTTACAAGTATTATTATTTCAATTCAAAGCGCAGCTTAGCAATAGGAACATTTCCACTTCTCCCTTGGCTCAGTATCTCATGGCATTTCTGATTAGACTGTCAGGAGGGAACAGAAGGGACCTCACAGGCAGGAAAAGGTATCAGTCTCGCTGAGAAGAGCGTTTACGACCACCAGATTGCCCAGTGCCTCGGAGCAGCCGGCTGTGCCACGGCACAGCACAGGCACCTCCAGGCTCCTGAGCTGAGCACTGCCGGCCCCAGGTCAGTCCAGCGGTGCCTTTGGAACACGCCCGGGGGTGGTTGTCTGGGAAGGGAGCAGGACGGAGCGGCTCCTGCTGCCTTTGTGCAGGTGGTACCGCTCCCTCCGGCTCGGGCGGAGGCAGCCGCGCTGATCAGCCCAGTGACAGCAATCCCTGGCAGCGCCGTGAGGACTCCCAGGAGCTGGGAGCTGCTCTCCCACCAGGGACAGCGGGTTCGACATTGCCTTCCGAGTGGTGGAGCTGCAGCTTCCAGCTTGGAGCTGCAGCTGGTTGGAGACGCGCAGCCCCAGTTAAATCCCAGTCCCTCCAGTCCCCTGCCTCATGAGTGTGACTGCCAGACACGAATCTTCTCCCCAGCTGGGGAGGGCCGTGATGTATCTGCTGCTGCCTGGGCAGCTCCTTGTTGCCACATCCCGTTTTTTTTTCACAGTGTTCAGCCACAGTGGAAAGGAATTGAGAGGGGAAATTGCTGTAAAAGGGCTGTGCCTTCCCTGCCTCTCCTGAGGGATCCAGTTCAGAATGTCCAGCCTGTTTGAAGCCTGAGCTCTTCAGGCAAAGAACGTGTATTATCTAGTTTGTATTTTATGGCAGTATATGAATGTTTTGTTATAATAACAACAACAACAATAATAATTAGGGCTGTGAGAGCCCTGGAGGGCTGGAAAGGAACCAAGCCCTGCAGGTTCTCTCGGATGTTCAAGTTTGACAAGGTTGAACCATCCAGGTTTAACCCCCATGGCTGGTGCCCTCTCTCACCCTACTGGCTACCATTACCACCAGGAAGTCTGCTCCCGTCCTCCACATGTCAACTGGGAACTGGGATACCCTGGGGCTTCTCAGGGAGGAACCCACAGTTACTGGGGAGGATGTGAGCGAAACTCACTGAAATTTCGTGAATGTGGGATGAGGGTCGTGAATCATCAGACCTTCAGCTGAGGCCAAGGCTGAGTGGGTCTGAGTGAGCCACACTGTGATCTGGGATTGCAACACTGTCCTTTGTCCAGGGAATGCTCGGAGATCTCTGGGTGAAAGTCCCCCTTCTGTGTCACTCTAAAAGCACTGTGAAGGCACTGAAGCTGACTGTGTTAGGTAGTGCTGTAGGTAATGGAAGATGTCTTGCAGGACCTCAGCTCGTGTCTATGTTTCCACCTGCTGTCTGGGTGACAACAGGAGCTGGAACTGATACTGAAACACGAAAAAGAAAATTTTTTCAGATCTCCACACAGAAAACCTTTGTGGGCATGGAAGGTCAGATGTCGCTGATGCACCAAAGGGCAAGCACTGCTTGTGTTTAAGGGACTGTGCTGAACTGAGGCACCACATGCATTTCCCAATGAGGCAGCCTGGCAATCCCCGTGTGGGACAGGGGTCCAGGCACTCCTGGGTTCTCCTGAGCACTAATCCCAATTCCCACAGTGTTGCTTCAGCTAATCGCTGCCTCAGTTTTCCTCACTTGTAAAATGTGGGGGTAATAACTGTGCATACCTCAGAGAGGGCTGTGAGGATTCATTAATTAAACGATGTTCGGGAAGTGCTTTGAAGATGAAAAGCCCTATATAAGTGCTGGGTGTTACTAATGCTTAGTGAGTACCTGCACAGCCACAAGCAGGGTGTGCCTGCAGGAAGCAGAGCCATAGGCTGAGGCTTATGGCTAAGTGCCTTAAAAATAAATATGATCAGTAAATGCACTGGGGAGGCCAGCTTCCCTCTCCTCCCCATTGGGCTGAGCTCCCACCTCAAAGGAACTAGGGGTTTTCTTTGCCTCCTCCCCTTCTGGAGAACCGAAAGAGGTTTGGGAGCGCTGAGGAGAGAGCTGTGCTTGGACTCACGGTGGTGATGCTGGGAGTTGAGACATCACAGGCAACCGGTTTGCTCAAAGCCCAACAAGCACAAAAATCTACATGTTCAATGAGAAGTATTGTCCTAACAGGTACCAGAAGTCCAGGGGAGCGTGGGGGTAGGAGAACAGCAACTCTCCCAAGTCCCCTTTGCCAGCAGAATGTGTTTCCATGAGCGTGAGTGCCAGGGCTGCACACACAAGCAGTGTCCCTGTGAAGACAAGCAGGTGGCCAGCCGTGCCTGGAGTCTGTGACTCCCTGTGCAGTCGTGCTAATGACATGCATACTTTGGGGAGACGAAGGCAAATCTGTACTTGCTGCTTCGTACGCGTGTTGGAGTGAAAACATAGATGCTGATTTCCTCTTCTTCTCTGTGCCCCTGGAAAACCTAGTATTTAATATCCACCTGACTAAGCAGAAATAAGAGAAAAGGGATTTTTTGATTAGGTTAATTGTTTTTAATGACAGCCTGCCACATTTGACAGATCCCGCTTGTGAAGCCTCAAGACAAGCAAACTTCTCCTTCAGATATACTCTGTGTGTTTCTGTATTTTGTAAGCTGTGCTGAAGTTTCATTTTCTGAATTGGGCAGGGAGGTCACTTCTTTCACAGTTCTCTCCAGGTGTCTCTGGGAATGACATACCTAAGCAATAATGTATGACCTGGTGGAGGTGTTCAGGTGGAACCAATGGCAGAAACTAGTAAGGTAAATGCTGCATTTACTAGCCTAAACTTAGTTATCGAAAATTGACAACTTAAGACCAAACTTTGAACCAGACTCAAAGGTTCCTGTGTAAAATTGAGGTAAAAGCTGGACACTCTTCTGAGAGGAATGTGTAAAGTGCTTCAAAAGCACATGGTAGTTATTGAATTATTTATAACAGTAAAATTCATCAGATCAAGTATCATTGGTTCTTTATATTCTACAATTACACAAAAAAACAAGATGAGTCATAACTGAGACTGAGGCCAGGGAGTATCTATCACACAAGGAATTCTTACTGCTGGGCTGCTGAAGGGATCAACAGAAATGAGTAGATGTTACAAGGGAAGGACAGATGTCCTGGGCTGGAGAACAGTCCCTGCTGTCGGGAGCAGCCAGTGATTAACAGGTTCTGTGCAGTCTGAACGGAGTTTTATTTCATCCTTCCTGGAATGCACTCCTGGTTTGGCCCTTATCATAAAGCCTATCAGGCAGCTTGGGAACACACTGGAACACGCTGAGCACCAGGCTGGGACACAGGCTCACCACCACAGGCAGGCTGAGACTTTAAATCTTCGTGCCTCAGTTTACCCATTGATTAAGATGATAACCTTCCCAGAGTGTTGTGGTGATTAATTATTAATGTTAGTAAAGGGTTTTGAAGATGAAGAATGCTACATGCTGGCTAAAGATCTTAATTACCTCAGCCTCATGATGAAATCTTTATATTTACATAATGAACCAGTCACGGAAGAGGTGCAGAGATGGTCTCTCCTGGTGAACAGATTCTTATAACTCAGTTATCTCAGCCATTGTCATTATCTACATCAAATCCTTTTTTCCATGGGGAATCTGCTTTTGGAGTGAGCAGAGCCCACATGCTCCATGTGAGTCTCCTGGGATGGCAAACAGCCACAGTACCTTGGCTAATTTCAGTCCCTGCCCATGAAACTCACCTCACCCAGAACTTGTTTCAACTTCTCCAGCTGTTCTTGGCATGTGTTGAGATTTCATAAAGTTGATGCCATCAACTCCCACACATATGGCAAGAGAGAGTGAGAGAGAAAACCCACACACAGTAACTAATATATAGGGAGAAGAGGTATTTGCATGGGAGAGCACAAACATGAGGCTTTTCCAGCCGGCTCCGAAGGCTCCTGACTGCTAATGCCGAGATGCAAAGGGATATGCAGATCAGGGGGGTGACTCAGAGAGTCCTTTCCAATGCACAACTCCGGGAAGATGCAGGATGCTTCCAGCAGGGCCACTCCATGAATTTTATGGTCAGCTGGGTAGTTTTTGCTGCTGTCCACACCGTGGTGTGCAGCAGTGTCAGCACTGGGCAGGGAGCACCTGCTGGGCTCACAACTGGAGCTGCTGTGGTAGCTGCTTTCTGAGGGACTACTGAGAGGTATTGAAGGTGACACATGCCCAGGCCCCTGCAGAAGGTGGGAAGACTTTTCTGATGGTCCACATTCAGAATTCAATCCCTGCTTTGAGTTACTTTTGTTAAGACATTATACCTGCGGTACAGAAGTTTTCTTTTTTAAGCAAGTGCATGATTTTTCAAACTTTCAATGATATTTGTTTTCAATCCGTAACTCATTATCAAGTTGACAGCTAATTATTATTAATTTATAATCTCACCCTAGTTTCAATAGGAAAAATCTGGAAACTGCTGGCAAGGGAGGGTTTGAACACAAACACAGAGTGCAGGCAATAACACCCATTTCCATACTCACTTTTAGATCTGGGCAGATTTCCAGGGTAATCCACATTTGTCTCCTGGAGACAGGACTTCAGGAGAAGCATAGCTTTTTTCAGCACTGAGCAGTCACGCCAAACTTTTTGTTGGAGTTTGGTTTGCCTGTTATGAGGCAACAAGTTGAGGTACTGGGATAAGGCAAGACTGGGAACAATACCAGGACTCAGTGCCACACACGGTTCCTTCCGAACAGGGATGAATCTCAAGTTCCTCTGCTCATCACCCTCCAAGTCACTGGGTGTGAGTGGACCCCGGACATGTGTGAGACTCAGCAGCTCTGTGGGGATGAGGCTCTTGGCAATGTCCTCCCTGGCCAGTCTCTCACCAGCTGAGACCAGAATCACTTCTTGGAGCTCCTCAGGCTCGTGCACCTGCCATGTGCAGCTCTGGGGGATCCAGCCCATCAGCTGCAGTAGCTTCATTAGTCACTAATGGGCTGCACACTTACAAAGCATTTACATTTCTTTTATAGTGATTGAAAGACTGCAAAGACATTTTGCTAATTATCCCATTGCATACCCCGTGAGCCCTGCAAAAACTTGGCCACACTGTGGGGTTTATTGGACACCAAGTATCAGGCCTTCCATTTCCTCTTCTATTTATATTCTCTGTTCTAATGGAAACCACAAATCTTTCCAGGTGACTTGTTTATTAAGTGAATTTAGAACAGTTAACATTTGCATTTATTAATTTTCTAGAAAAACTGGTATTACTAGTTACTAGGACTCTATCTCAGATTTCACTGGATACCAGCTGCAAATCTTGGTAATAAGACTTTGGTGATGATTAAGCCAGTGACGTGATTTTCAGTGGCGTGGAGCACCTGCAGCTGCCTCTGGCTTTGCAGTGACCTGTGAGGACTCAGCACCTCGGACAACACCTCCACAGCTCCTGGGCACAGCCAGAATAAATGCAAAAAATCTGTAGGACCAGATTCTCCCACCTGCATGCACAAGGAGTGACAGCTGGTGTAACCAGGGTGTGCTGTTGGTGTAACCTGCTCTGACTACCGAGACCGGCGAGGGAATGGCACGGCTGAGTTATTCCTAGGAATTGCATGTTTAAGCAGAATCCGAGAGCCAAGTCCTAAAGCTACTCATGTCCCAGTGAACTGATGAACGTGAACATGAACTGATTGTATTTTTAATATGAATGTTTGGGTTTCTGAGCTCAGGTGCTGAATTGTGATATGCCCTTATCTGAAGAAGTATCTGTAGTACCTTCTCCCCAGGGTAGGACTCACGGATCCCTCTGTGCCCTGGAGTTTTGTTCTATATTTCCTTGATTGCATGATCAGAAATGCTCTTTCAGTAATTTCATCGCATTTCTTTTCAGTAATGACAGATCTTTTCTCTCTACAAAACAGCCTTTAAATTCTTGATTTCTTTTACTGGGTCACTGTTAACTCTTCTATGCTCTACATAATAACACTGGAGATTTTTTGCAGATAGGCGTTCTGCCAGTCTCCTTCATAAAAATGAATTACATCTGGAGCAGGTATGAACTTGGAACAATTCCTACCTCCCAGGTAAAACTACTCATCTGATGCATGAGCATACTGTGAATCCTGCACAGACTGAAGAGGCTGGGAAGGAGAAAGGGAATTTTTCTAATCCATAGCTGAATTTCTTCTGGTGAAGGACATGTACAACCAACTGCAAGAAAACAAATGATTGTTCTGATTATTTTCCACTGTAGGAATAATTGGTAACATTGTTCTTCTTGGCAAAGATGAATAGTTGGAACCAGACTATTTCACAGAGACAAAATATCCACAGGGAGAGATTTTTGAGGCAGTCATAGGATGCACCCTACAGAGTGTGATTCTCATGACATTAAAGCGGTACTAATGGCATTGCCATTAACTTCTAATGAAGAAAGAAATGGACCTGATAAACACAGCGTAAGTGTTCTATGGAAGGGGAAATAAAAATATCACATTTTAGGCAAGGTCTGGCTCTCATTGAAGCCAAAAGAGTTGAACTTACTGAACTTATCCAAAACAGGAAAAAGAATTTATGACTGTGGAGGACGAAGAAACACTGCTGTGAATCTGAGCTGCTGAATAACTCCATACCACAGAAGAGATCCCCAGAGTTTTGCAATAGTAACTGTTGTGTTACTTTGTGGAATTTTCTGATCCTTTGATAATGTTTCCTCCTTTTAACAGCAAAATCCACACTGCTTCTTGAAGGCTTTTAGAATATTTTTCCTTATGCTTTTATCCTAGAGAAGGCAGGACCACATTTGGTATTTAGGACAGGGAGCTGGCAATCTGGATTCTTTTCAGCTTTGTCACTAACCCGTGGTATGACTTTGATCTCCTCATTGTGCAGCACCACGAGAAGAAGCCATGAGGAGTCTCTCTGTGCCTCAGAAAGGGTCCTGTCTGTGCCCACCAAAGGGACTGGCTGTGCAAGTTTGGCATTCCCACCTCCTGCACTGGTTCTTTGCAGCCTGGCAAAACCTACTCCCACTTGCAGAGCCTCATGGAGCTGTGCTGAGGTTCTCAGGGTTACATATATGTGGTGCTTTGACAGCCTGTGATCTCCCTGGAGCTGTAGCACCACAGCCTTTGTTTCACTCACCTCTCCCCCTGGCCAAGCAAAGCAAGTGTTCCTTCAGAAACAATTAAAATTGAACATTTAGATACCACACTGGGAGGAAGTAAACAACTAAAATGTAAAGTAAACAAAAGAAAAATTCAATTCTGGCTTAAATTTTGCAACCAGAGGCCAGTGTCTTAAACTCTTTTCCCTGGAATCTCAAGGAATGCCCACACGTTCAGGCACTGGGATCCATTAGTCCAGTCTTGGACATATACTGTGCTCCATCCTTCTTCGGACAACTCTTTGAAGTTCTCCAAACTTTTATTTCCCAGAAGTTAGGTTTTATAATATAAATGGGTCTCTAATTGGCTTTTACCAAAGCCAACAGCAATGGATATTTTACCAGTGGTTCCTCTGGGTTTCGACCTAATTGACCAGAAGGTGTGTGACCTCTATAAACACACCTCTGGCCATTCCTGGGAACCAGGTGCCTTATTATTTCTCCCTTCCTCCTAGCCAGCCTTCTGGCTACTGCTTCCCACCCACTCTGAGCTACTCCCTTTATTTCTTTGTACAGTTATTAGTCTTATGCAGGACACTGGTTACAGGCAGATTCTATTAACTCATGACTTGTGGTGGTACCAGTTTCCTACAGATACCTGTATATGCTGATCTATATGGATTATTGCTTGGTAACAAGTTGCTCTGAGAGGACTTGTCTATGACAGCAGTAACTCCTCAGCTTCAACCTCTGTCCCAGTCACTTAGACTAAAACCTTCAAACCCTTCAAAGACCCATCATTTTTAATGTCTGTCTTGAAATGAGTCACTGAGCACCTCGAGGTTCAATTGGCCCTATTTGGTTTGGGAGCTTGTCTTGATGTGTGGCAGCTGTCCCTGGGTACCTCGAGATTCCCCTGACTGCCTGGATTTGGGGTACTTGCTCTGGGGGATGTACACACTGGAAACAACAAGCTAAATAAAAACATGGGCTTTTTGTCAATGCCTTCAACTTTAAAATGGGACTTTCAGTTTCTAAAGGCTGGCAGGGAGTTCGTTTTGAGTCAGTCTTTGTGTGGTCATTTTCATTCTGGAATGAGACTGTTCTTGCACAGAATTACACTAAAATGTGTTGTCAAGAGACATTGTCTTTTGTTTCCATGAGTTTGCAAATATCCCCAAACAAGTTTGATGTAAGCCAGAACGTCCCAGCTTTTATCCCACCGAATAAAAGCATCTCCCTGAACACCACAAGCCCTCGTCTGACTGGGAGCTCCGGGAGCTGCCAGAACGGAGCACATTCCTGACCTGACAGTGCCAGGCTCCTTGCCATGGCCCACACAAGGTAGTTTACAGCTGCTTCAGGGGGTCTCCCTGTAATACTGCCACAACACCATGTTTTGATGAGACTTTAATGAACTTTCTAAGCTGCCTGAATTCCTCTGATGAAGGGCATTGTATGTGTGCAGTTTGTTTGTATTGTTGCCTAATTATGAACAGCAGTTAAGACTTCACACCTGCAATTTGTATTCACAGTTTGTAAAATTCCCTTGCCTGGAGTTCTCTGCTGCTGCTGCCAACAAGGTGTACAGCAAATTTGATTCTTTCCCTAAGTGCCCCAGAACAAAGCACTGCATCATTCTCACGTCTCCAGCTGACAGCACAAGGGCCCAGAGCTGGAGGAGATGACTCGAAGCCACTGTGTCTGACGTGTCCCTTCGCAGGGGTTGAACACACCTTAGCACAGAGAATGGAGATGATAGTGCCCAGCATCCAGCACGTCCCACCAAGCCTGATCTGCACATCCTCAGCCCACGAGTGAGCTCTCCCACAGGAGCAGGCCCGGCTGGGGACTCCCACTGGTTGCAACACTGCAGGGAGATGATTTGATACAGAAAATTGTTCATGTGGGGACACTCTTGTGTTTATTCAAGGTTGTAGTCCCCAGGTACCATCAATTCTCAGTGACCTTCCCAGGAACTGGCATTGTTTAGAGCTTCATCATGTCCCATGCCTCAGTCCTAATCTATCTAACTATGCCAGTGAGGTCCATATATTCCCTTTAAATGATTTGTGGAATGGGTAACACATCAATTACATTTATACACCTGTAATCTACAATTTACTTGTGCTTTAAAACCGTTGCTTTGAAAACAATTCTCCTGGTGAAGAATAAAGCCAGTGCTACTTTTTCTCAATTTTTTTCCTGGTACTGCTAGGTTGGGTCATGTTGGGCAACCCGTGTGCAAGGAGGGAGCAGCAGGAAGGAGCAGTCAGTCCAGCTGGGTGATGGCACTGTTTGGGAGAGCTCCCCAGCACTGGGTGACACAGCAGCCAGAACACGCAGTTACTCATGGAAGTAGTTACCTGGGAGCCAGAGGGACTGACCAGGGGCTCTGTATTATTAATTTTATTGCTGATTCTGTACATTATGAATCAGAGTCAGAGGCAAACCAGAACAAGGTGACATTGTTTGCACAAACAGAACAGCAACAGTCCTTCCTTCGTGAATGCATCTCTTGAAAAATGCTCATTTTCTGACTCTGCTGGGGAGTTTCACAACAGTATATAGGGAATATATTCAAATGGGAAAGTCTCCAAATGGTCACTGTAACATCAGTACAAAGCATTGTTAATAAATTAATTGACTTTGGTCAGCTAGAAAAATAAACCTAGGCTCATGTTGTTTGAGTGAAACTCAATTCAGGACAGGTAACATCAAGAACACAACTAGTATAAAAACTTCCACGCAATAAATCAAAGAAGAAGAAAAGTACAAGGCTATTAATGCTCTACTATAACATTCCTCACGGCCTCTCTGCAGTGTGGAGAACTGCAAGCCAACATTTTTCAACTGTCCTAAAGAATGTGAAATGTAAATGTTTAGAAGAATGTTTTTGTGCCAAGCTGAGAGTGATCATAAACATCGGCTCGTAATAGAAACATTTTAAAAAGATGCTCTCCTTGCTGCCAGTTTTTGAGAGCAACACCATGTAAATTAGATTGGAGTCTCCTTGGATTCTTGACACTCCATTGCTGCCTCTTATTTGCCAAAAAATTGTTGGATTGATGTTATGCTTGAACTTAAAGTATGAACTGCAACTGTATTAAATATGCTGCTTAAATGTCGTGTGGATAAACAATAAATCACCTGCCTGGATTCACTTTGGGGACAGGCCCAAAGGAAACCTTGAAGGAAAAGAACCACTGCTTTAATTATGACACTATATTTCTGTGGCAGCACAAACGTGCCTGGTATTTTCCTACCAAGTGGAGTTTCTGGGTTCGTTGAGATGTAACTTTGCCACAGCTCATAACACACTAAAAGCAAAGTGTGACTGACTCCTGAGTGTACCCACCCCACCCTCCTGCTGTGAGCTCTGTGCAGAGCAGGGGTGCAATAGTGCACACCTATACACCTGAAACCCTGCTTCTAACACCACGCTGCTTGCCACAGTGACATCCTCTGTTATTTATCATCAGAATCTTGGCCAGAATGTTCAGATCTAGGAAAATCGAAATGCTTTGGGAACTATGACCAGTTTCAGCTGTTGGGCTTAGTTAAAACACCCTGAAATTCCAAACAAATCTAGCATTTTCTAAGTGAAACATTTTAGCTTTGGGATTCAGTTTCCATTTTAGTTTAGTGCTTAATTATATTTTAGAAACACTTACAGCAAATTAAATATGTGAATCAAAGCATTTCCTTATGAACCAAGACATCTCTTTTGTCACTGCTGCTGGTGAATCCAATTGTTAGGAGACAGAGCCATTTCTGATCACAACCCAAACCATCTCCTTGTTTAATCAGTGCTCATACTCTTCAACCTCCCTCATTTTGGCCCATGACAGCAGATGGTTATTGATGACATGATGGTTAGAGACGACATGGTTATTAGGGGATCATGGTTATGTATCTTTGCAGGTTTTATTTTGATAAAGGCTTTGAAATAACTTTGGAAAACTGTTCTTAGATAAACTCTCCAGGTTTTATGTATAGCCTGCCACTTGTTGGGAAGAAGATTTTGAAAGGTAGAGAGAGCAGCTGTAGGTACCAACCCCAGGGATGTAGGTATGCAAAGAAGGACCACAGAGTCAGTGATGTTTTGGAAATCACACTGCTGAAATAGCAGTGCAGCCAAGTGCAATCATGGGATTTCATTTTCCAGAACAGTAAGACATTTTTGGTTCATTCTACTACTTCTGCAAGTATGGCAGCCAGGACAGTCCAGGTGCCCTGTTCTCCTCCCTAACCCCGTCTGAACCTGACTGGAAAGCTTTTGGGCAAAAGCCAGGAGAAAACACACTGTCACCATAAGCAGGAGATGTTCTGAATGGATGAAGGAGACAGTGTTTGAATTCATTTCCCCCTTAGCTACAGGAACAAATGTGATCTTGAGATGGAGTTAACAACTGTTACCTGTGTCAAAGAAACAGACAGCAAGAAGGAGCATGAGTGTTCTTGTGACTTGGCAAGTCAAGCCTCACGGCATGGAAAGGTGGGAAAGGACACAACAGCAGAGAGTAAGAGGATGTGAGCTGTGCTCATGATGAAATCACTGGGAATTTTGCCATGAAAGCAGAACTGAGTAGTTCTTTCAGGTATGGAAAGTAGTGCGAATGACAAACCCAGAACTCCCATTAAGAGGTTAAGACAGGAAGCTGTTTTCTTCCAGGGATGAGCCAAGAAGCTGCAAAAGCTGGGTCCCTAAACTTGTGTACTCTAGCCAAGCCTTGACAGGAGTCTTGCTTCCAGCATCCCTTGAGGGTGTCTTTTAAGTCCCATTAATATCTATCATAGTTTTCCCACAGCTTCCTTGAGTTCTAGTGGCCTTCCCTCTCTTTTCCATCTATTCAAGGACTGCACACTGTGTAGTGATCTGAACTACACAGGAGTCAGAGGATGTCTTTGCATTGTCTTTAGTAGCCTTTGAGTCAGAGCAGGGAGGTCACAGTTCTTGGGTTTATGGTTTGTTTTGCAGATAAATCAGGACATTTTGCTATTGTTTTGGTTTGAGCCCTGGAAATAACAGAAGCGGCAAATACATAAAACAAGGTTCATGCCAATAGGACAACCAAAAGAGTTTTTAGGTATCATCCCAATACAAACAGGATCTTGGTGGCAGAACTAGGAATGAAGGCTGAATCCTGACTTCTCTCCTTGTGCTTTCACCATTCAATCATGCAAACTCCCCCAAATTATCATAAAATTGTGCAAAGCGTAACATCCAGCAGAGACCAGCTCTGCCTGGCTCCTATGAGCTTGCCAAGGCTGTTGGGATAGCGAGGGAAGAGACACACAATTCATTTTAAGAAGGTTTTTTTTCCCCCTGCTTTGTGGTGGTTTGTGAAATGCCGGGAAGGAACAGTACAATGAACAGAAAATGTTCCAAGGAAACCAGCCTTCTCCATGGCATTGCCCAACAAGCACCCAGTGTACCAACCACGGAGCTTTGCATGGGAGTGTGGGACACACATGGGACTGTGATTGCTGCTGGCATGAGGCCTCTCCTCCCTTCTGAATTCCCAGAGCAGAGAAAGGGCAGAGTATCAGAGCCTCTCCGTGCCTGGCTGAGGCTCTCCCTCACCTCAGTACAGATGCAGGTGCAAAGTTATCGAGTCCATAATTTTTTTGCATAATTTAGAGCCATAAAATGGAAGCTGCCTTTGAGCATTTGGCTCTTCCTCCCTTGCAAGTTAGGGCCAGATGCAAAAGAGGACTTAAGCACCTACAACTCCATAGGTTCCTCCCTGCTCAGGATAACATTTCTTCCAGTACCAGCAGCTTTATGTCTGGACATGCCCAGAACTGCTGTGATCTGAGCAGCTTAGTGCACAGTTCTCACCTAAAACCCACTGGGATCCCAAGAGAAGTAAAGGAGCATCGATTTTCTCAGTCCAGCCAATTCAGTTGGAATATTACCAGCCTAATACAGACCAGCAGGGCAAATCCCCTCACGTGATACAGTCGTAGCCACTTTCTTTTACCCTTGACCAGGCAGGAGAGGTGCAGTCTGGCCAGAGGGTTTGGTTTGCACTGAAGAGCTGAGCAGAGTGAGAGTCGTCCTCGGCTGTTCTGCGTAAGGTCCAGGCTGGTGGGGTTGTCCAGGGGAATGAGCATTCCCTCCAGGATCGAGATCGGGAATCTGAAAGTTTCCAACACAAAGAAGAAACAAAAACTCAAACCCCTTTCAAGGAAAACATAAGTGTAGTGGATTAAAACAAAAACAGAAAAACCCCAACCAACCAAAAAAACATGCCACCAAAAAACTGAAGAAACCACAGTTATTTTGCTGGCTAATATCATAAAGACATGATGGTACTTGCAGCTTCCTGCTTGGACCTGGCTTGCTCCAAAGTTATTTTGTGTGTTAATCCTGTGGTTTAGATGATGAAGATTAGGTCTGAGTGAGCTGCTTCAGATAAAAGGGGAAATGGCAGCAACCAAACCTTCACCCAAGCTCCAACCTAAACTTTTCTAAGCTTTGAATAAAATAAAAAAGTATTAACTTTTCTTTATTATTCCTTTGTTTTGCAATTAAGATTTTACTTGAAGGTACTATTATTCATCAACTACAGTTATTCATTCAAAGCTTTGGAAGTCCCAGTGTTGTGAGAAGGAGAACTGCTGTCCCTGCAAATACAAAAGTACACATTGCAGGTTCACAAAAGTACATTTCTGTCCCTTCTCCTGAACTTGGCTTTTTAATGAAACTGGGTGTTTTTTTAATCTGCGTTACTTCTTCCAGTGTAATTGCCACCATACCATACAAGTTTCTGCCCAGTTTTGGTTTCTGTGCATCTTGACCTGGAATGTTCAGTTACAGATTCTCTGATAAAGATTCCAGTCAACAGCCAGTGATTTGGCCAATGTTCCTCAAAAAACAGGAATATAAAATCTTGTTCCAAAACCTAAACGGAAATGTGTGAGTGGTTGATTCTCACAAAAAAAAACCCAAACCCAAAACCAAACAAACAGGAGCTGCCTGCTGCTTGGCAATTTTGAAAATTGAAATTAAAACGATGTTCTTTAGCACTTCACTACGTAATACTTTTAGGTGCCTATTTTTAAATGGTTGCCTCAGCCAGTGGCATTCTTTTCTGCTTGATTAGCACATATTTGGCATGCAGAGCTCCAGGGAAAAGCACACTTACTCCATTTATTCCCAAGCTGGACAACTCTTTGCAGATGTCAAATCCATGCATAACAAAGCCAGTGTTTGCTCACACAGACTTAGGCATATTAGTACAGTTCTTGTAGCTACTGGCCTCGTCCTGCACTGCCCTTCAGTCACAGGCTGAGAGCTGGAGGTTCCAGATGTGCTTGGCAACACTTTACAGATAACCCTGTGGACTTGCTGTGAGCCCATGGGTCTGACTGCACAGTGGGGAACTGGGCTGTAGGAATATTGTACATGGACACTTTTGTTCAGAGAAATGTTTCCTCTCTTACAGTCCATTATAGCACACCCAGGGGCAGGAAAACCACCTGGATATATCCCATAACAGAGCAGCTGTGGAGGCCAGGTCACTGTAACATCAGGCATTTCACAAGGCAGCTGGACCCTGAGCCTTCCAATGTGCAGGCACATCAACGAGATGCTCAAATTAGGAGTCTGGCTTCTTCATTGCAGTCACTGGCCAGACTCAGGTGCCTTCACAAAGAGGTTGAGCTCCCCAAATGTTAAGGAAACACAGATTCTAACAGCTCAGTAGATTAATCCAAGCCTTTCAGCCTTAGAGCCGAGGATGGATATGCCAAAGAAAAGTGTCACAGGAGGACACAAGACTGTGGGAAGTGCTGTGTGGACTCTGCTGCTCACACCTGCAATTACTGACTTCGGGTGGGCACGAAGGAGCTGCTTCTCATGCCAGCTGCTGTTTGTGCAGTGGTTTAAGCCCAGCTTTAACCAGGACATATTAAAAATGGAATGAGCCAGCTCTGGAAAGGGACTTCCACCAGTATAAACTAGAGAGGCTTGGATTAACATTTGAACTTTCTGAATGCTTATTCTAATTCAACCACAGAATCTTCTGAGAGTTCAGCCATCGCTAATTAAGACATGCAACGATTTATCTGTGGTTCATCTGTGCATTTGGCAGCTTTTGCTTTAGTAGGACTGAGTGCTGCAAAGTATCTGTGCTGGGAAATGCCCCTCAGAGAAACACAGGGACTAACCAACTCCACACTTTTAGGTTGACTCTCATGCCCTTTCTATAGCTGGGAATACTACCGTGGCTTGGATTTAGGGTGAAAACAAATAACCCACTTCAAAAATAAACTGCCCTAGGAAGTGTCATGAAAATTTTTTAATGTCAAATTACAAAAACATAACGTGTGAATGTAAATCATTTCCCCTGCAATAAATGCAGTACAAACATCCCCGTGTTTTCCTAATACCTGAGAGCTGGAATATAAAAGTGGCTATAAACAACAGTGAATCAGAGAGGTCTGTTTTGTTCCCCTTCCTCCTCCGTCTCCCCCAGTGTAATTTAATAAATATTAATGAAAAAGAGCACCAATAACACTTATATATTAATTTTTCTCCTTTTATTTTCTGATCATGCTTAATTTAAAAGTGTTTTGGGGTTACGTTTAGTCATATATATGGTTGTTTGAGCCTTTTATTAGCCATGATTCATTCTACATATCAGCATAAAGTGGTGCTCATGCCTCCAGTCTGTGTCTGCTCCATGATGCTCAGTTATCTGCCTGCCCCAAGCTATTGGTAGGGCTGGATTTGCATGTACACTGTTCTCCTATGGCAATAGTATGCCAGGAATGGCCGGGCTGGTATTACCTGGCCAGGTGAGGTTCCATTCAAATAATGCACATGCCACCAAAACAATTCAGATCAAAGGTCTGCCTTTCAACAGAATTAAAATGTAAGGACTTCTAAAGCAATTTTAGCAGTTGGCTTTACAAATGAACTTATGTCAGCTGCTCTGTATGATGACTGCCTAAATTACTTCCATATCTAATCTTATCTCACTATCTGTCTGTCTGTTTTTCAGCATTTCAGTGCCCATCACCATATTATCCAGGCGCCACCGTAAGATTAAGGAGCTCTGCAGTGACATTCTCAACGTGGTCTGTTCAAAGGTCATTAGCAGAACCTTTCACACTGGAAAAGACTGGAGGAGAGCACGGAAGTGACCGCCAAGGAGAGGAAAAGGAGCAGGAGGCAGCAGGCTGGTGGAGCCATTTTGGTTGTGCTCACACCGTGTGCTTTGCTCGGCTGAGCCAGAGCCCCGGGGACCTCGGGGCAGCTCCTTTGTGCTGCTGCAGGGCTTGTTGGACACTCCTGTCACCTCAGAGCGTTGGCCCACATGGCCTCAAGATTGCTGCCCCTGTGCCATTGCCATGCTGGGGCTTTATGACTTCTGTATCTTCCAGCCTCAGAGCAGGATATTCGTCTCACAAATCCCAAGGAGAGAGCAAGCCCAGCAACTCGGGAACCACCTTCTCCAAGTGAATATATTAGTTAAAGTTTCATTTTCCTCATTGTGTGCAAATCCTCCCAACTGTTTGTGTTTGAAGAAGGCAAAAAAGGGTGTTTTGCTATGTACACAAAGCTACACAGGACCCACAGAATCAGGAGAGGTGATTTTACCCCAGGGGGCCCTGTCCTGCTCCCCCTGAAACTGGTTGCTGCCATGTCTCCAAGGACAGCCTGGGAACTCGTGTTCCAGAGAGGTGGCACTGCCTGGACCCTGCTGCTCCCGTTTCAAGCAGCGCACTGGTGAGTGAAAGATTTGCCAAAGCTGTTTTTTCAGGGCTGCAATTAGGGAGCCTGGCTCAGTCCTGAGGAGGCCAACGACACTGAGCTGACGTGTCGCTCAAACAAACCCTGAGGTCTTTTGTGCCCCTTTTGGTACAAGAACAGCAGGGGATTTACGCTGGGGGATAAATAGGTGGTTCCAAAGTGAGAAGGAAAGAGCCAAAGTTGGAAGCTAACCACAAAACGTGGGTGTAAACGATTACCAAAGGCTTCCAGTAACTCTGCTATCATCAGAGACTGGCTTTATGGGTATGGCCTCAAGAAGTTTCCCTCCACTTAATTAAAGAGGTAGATAAGTATCTAGGTGGAGTGTGCAGATAGGTTCTAAATGAGTTATCCACTAAGGCTGGTTCACTGCACCTATTGTTAAAGCCAGAATATAATATCAGATTAATGCATTATATTTGCCTATTATAGCACTATGTCATCATTATATGACATGTTATAATTAAAGCCCTGCATTAGAAACAAAACTATTTGGCTTGGGATAAGTTGCCTTTATGACTTCTGTGGTTATGATTTCCTCCTTTTCTTAACCCCTTAAAACTGCATAATATAGCTATTTGTAACTGTATAAAGAAAGTTTCTAGTTTCAGATTCTAATCTCAGGTAATTCGATGTAAATAAAGTCAAAATCTGGCACATGGTCTTTTCCTAAGTCAGAATATTTCCTAATAGGGGAAAATCCACATTGTTTGGGTTGACGGAGCCTCAAGGATGGGCAGTAGATTAAAGGAGATCATGCCTGACTTGGCATCCCTCTCAGCTGTCCCTCAGCTGTCCCCACCAGCTCCTGGTTTTGTACAGTTCCCCAGTACTCCTCAGGAGAGGAACCCCCTCAACAAACTCTCACTCCTGGAACTACATGAGCAAAAATTGGTTACGAGAACAGCTTTTGGACGCAGCTCTCGGGAAACCACGCTCCCAAATGCAAACCTGCCCATGGGTGTGGGATCTCCTGCCTCACTCAGAGATACGACTGAGATTACAGTTTGGGTAACTGACTATGCTAATGCGGTTAATTAGTGATTTGCATATGCACGCTTTTAAATTTCAGGAGTTGGTGATTCATGCAGTGAAGTGCCAACCTCAGCCTTGCTGTCAGATTCAGGCAGAGCGTGCCAGCAGTACCCCCCCTCCTCTTGCACAGAGCAGGTGTTGTCACCAGGCAAGGTGTAATTTCCCCAAAATAACCGGGCTGTGCCCGTTGCAGGGACAAACCTTGTAGGGCAATGAATCTTCCTGCTCTTGTTTAGGGGCAGCATTTATTATCCAATATTTTGCAATGCTCTTATATAAATCTAATTGAAGTCTTTTATGTTCCTGACTGAAGTGTGCACTTGTTTGGTTTGGAGGTGACCACCTTAATGAGGGTAATGACGAGGGGACCGCTGCCAGTAGCCAGGGGTGACATCCCACTGTCACAGTCGGTCCCTTGGGGAGAGTTTATTCTGTTGCTGCAATGCTGGTAACTCAGTAATTTTCTTCCTGATTCGCAATGACCTTTCCCCTGGACTTAGAGAGAGTTGGATTTGGCCTTGGAAATTGGCTTGTGCACCAGGAACTATTTGGTCATTTCTGTTTCACTTGGATGTTGGAAATGCGCATTCTCTTCCCGGGGCAATTTCTGCCGTGCGGGAAGGCCCCAAGTGTGAGTGCCAGATGTCTCAGATCATCAGACTGGGGCACATACAGGCTTCTGATGGAGCTGCTGGAGACACGTTTTTAGCATTTCATCTGAAAAAATAAAACTCCTAAAGCGAGAAGTAGAGAAGTGAAAATAATAACACGCAAAAATGTGATTTTGAGTTTTGCCTGGAAAGGTCATTTCTCCAGCATTTGCCACTGGTACCCCAGCACTGCTCAAGGGAAATTCCCCTTCCTGGCTGTTACTCACACGAGTAAGTCACTAAACCTGATCCCACCGTGCTGCTCCTGCTCCCACGGAATCAGTGGGATGACTCAGAGGAATGTGATGGGCCACCCATGGACATCCAGTGGTGTGTTCTCTCCGGTGCCAATTCATCTTCTGCTCTGCAAAATCCTAAACAGTCCAAAACACTGCTAATTTCTCTTTCCTTTGAACATTTCCATCATCCTCTTAAAGGTGATTTTATGAACTCCCCTCAGCCCTTTTCCATGCTGACTGACGAGTCCAGCCTGATCACATGGAGGTTTATTATCATGGCGTGGTGTCCCTGAACAACATCTAATTACACACTGAATAAATCTGTGACAATACCCACCAACACCAGGAATTACAAACTGTCAAAGGGAAGGGACTCTGACAGGTAGTGCTGAGGACTCAGTGTAATTCAGTGAAGGCAGAGCTCAGTTTCAGGGGAGAAGGAGGAAGATGCTATTCAATTCTGTGGGTGATTTTAAATACCTCTGGGTTATGAGACAGGATAAAAATATGGCCCCCGCGGAGAATTTCCTTGTGAGGGACAGGCTTCTCTACTCACCGGGGAAAAAAATTACTTTCTAATAGCATCTGTCTGTTTTACATATATAATGAGCCAAACTCTGTGCGGTCAAATTACTGTCTGGGAAGTGCTTGGAATGAGGGACAGTTGTGCTTACAGTCATTTTCACCAGAAGACTTTCCCTGATGAATTAATTAATACTTTTAACTTTCAATATAAACTTTAAATAATTACTCTATGGCATTGTCAAGGTCTCATACCTCACATTTCACATTTCTTTAAACAAATAATACCTGAGACACAGCCAGGAAGTGTCTGTGTGCAGATAAAAGAACTGAAGCAAAGAAAGGTGAAGTGACCAGCCCAAGATCCCCAAGGAAGTTTGCAGCAATGGTAGATTCAGGGCTTTGCTCTGCAGCAGGGACTGCGAGGAATCATCTGGGCTCAGCCTTCAGCACAGACCCAGCCAGTGCACTCCTGCACTGCCAGGTCCCACCAGCTCTACTCAGCTCAGCAGTGGGGCCAAAGCCCTGGTGAGGTCCCCAGCTAATGTTTAATCCTTGGGGGGAGGCTGGAGGAGAGCACAAATGAGCTGAAAGAGGTGTTTATTCAGAGGTCACCTTTCCTTCCCTTCTCTCCTCAAGACACAGCAACAGGTGGAGGAGTGAAGGACCCGGTGCTGTGTTTGTAAAGGAGCTTTTCTGCCCCAGAAAAGTGTCTGAGGGTGAGTTAAGTGCAGACAACTGTGGATCCTGACAAGCTGTAGATGCAGAAAGCTGAGTTGATTGTAGTTGCCAAGACATCAGGAAGTAAAAGGCAGAACTTTATGAAATGTTTTTTACATGGATAATTAATTTTTCCATTTGTTCTCTTCAATTCCTAAAAATACCTTCCACATACTCAAGTGCCAGTGACAAACCCCTCTCAGAATAAAGCCTGTTTTGAAACAAGTGAGAGTTGCAAAGGTCTGAAATGCAGATATCAGAAATGCTTTGTTTGGAGCAGCAGGGATTAAATGTTTGAGTGGTGGGAATGGTTCACAAGAAAGGAATAGGGGAGCCTTGGGAGGCGGTCGTCTCCCTCTTCTTCTTCAAATGCAGGTGAGGATGAAGTCAGCTTGTGCTTTTGCATGGCAGAGCAGCACAGCTGTACTTTCACAGGCAGAAACACATGCTGCACAGGTAATTTTTCTTTGAGGAAAAAACCCAACCCCATCATTTCTGGCCATTATAGTAACCAAGATAATCCTGAGAGAGGGAGCAGTGTGGAAAAACAGAACAGCGTTTTTCTCAGTCCACAGAAACCAACAAGTGGCAGACCTAAGAGGTCCATTTTGCTTCTTCATTGTAGGAACCTCTGGATCTGAAGATTAGGAAAGCACTACCTGAGAGCACAGGTACTGCCTTGATTAGCAGTTTCATAGTTTTGTAAAAGCATCTCACTTTGCTCTCCCAAGCACTTAGTTGGAAGGTGGAGACTAGGAAAGGGTTACCATTGTTTCTGTTTCCCCACATCTGATGGTACCTTTAGTGCTGAAGTGGAGTCATTGCAGAGGAGAGGGTGCTATGGGGGGCTGCAGACTCATCCTCCAGCCCTGCTCCAGGGGCTCCCTGGCACACAGGCACCTCTGGGAAGAGTACACGAACATGTGAGGAGGGATATGTTCCTGGGCTGCTCTGTGTTGCAGAATGTTGCCCAGCTCCTGCCTGTCTCGTCAAAGTCAGGCACCCCACAGAGTCTCCACTGTCCCCTTCTGCCCCTGCTCTGGGACTGCAGTGCACTGAAGCAGGATTTTGCTTCTTTTTTAAAAAAGAGAACATTCATTTTCCCTATCACAGCAGCCTGGCTCTCATGCCAGTAAAGCATGCCTAATTGGCAGGGCTTAGAGACTGATCATTTCAATTTATGCCCAGAACAGGTAGGGCAGCAATGAAAGCCTCTCCCACCCAACCCCACCCCTTCTCCCAGTGTGCCTCAACCCTGCCCTGAAGGGACCACCTGGAGGGCTGAGCAGGGAGTTCCCTCGCTCTGTGCAATAAAGAGGCACAGTCCTGCAGTAAATACCACGTTAAGCTTATGGCTGTTTAATAGTCAGTGTCCCTCTGGTCATAAAGCTCTTGCAGGGCTCGTGCAGAGGAGCACCTGTCAGTGAATTCATGCAGAAGCAGGAGCCATTTGCTAAGATTTTGCCTTTAAGGATTTGGCAGAAAACACTGGAGTGAAATTCTCACTTCACGTTGCCATGAGGTCAGTGGGAAAACAGTCCATTGCGTGGCTGTTGGAAATGGTTCCCACCACTGCCACAGCTTGCAATAGCATTCCCAGAACTGTGTGCTCTTGGGTATCACTTCCTTCTTTTCAGGCCCCTTCACACATGGAGGTTTGCCTCCTTGTCCCTTTTGCCACTCCCTTTCCAATCTGTCAGCCTTGCTGGAGAACTGTATTCCCTACAACCAGCACAGGCCTGTATGACAAGAGGATTCAGGGCAACATTCCCATCTTTTCTGAGTTCCCCATCCTTCATGAGCCAAACTCCACAGGAAAAATTCCCTAATTCTGGGGAAAGGCACAGTCAACCCATATTTGTTATTGACAGAGGAAGAACTACCAAGGAGTAGTGCATTTCCTCATAAAGTGGGAGCATCTATTCATCTAAATAAAATACTTTGCAAAAACAAAACCTAAACCCAAGCACTGTACAGAGAGCCTTTAGCAAATCAGGCTTCTGCAATTGCAGAGCTAAAACAAAAATAACATTTTCCAGTAGCCACTGGTCGCACTCAGGTTGCCCAATGCAGGCATCTCTGCTTTTCTCAGCATCTACTTTATCAGTTGTCTTCCAGCCCAGAGAAGTCCATGGTTCTTGGCAGCAGCTCTTGCTGATGTGCAGTGGGTTATTGCTCAAGAGCCCTTTGATCAGCAGCCAGGGCCTATCACACCATGCTCTGAGACAGTGGCTGCCAGACCTGGCCAGCACAAGCTGGATGGGCTCCCGAAGCGCAGTAGGAGGAAATCAGGATTCCTTTGGGCCTGTTGGAGTGCATCTCATTCAACACCTTTCTGGACATCCAGATTTTCCATCAGGTTTTCTTTCCCAGTATTTATGCTCATGCCTCACAGTGTAATCCCAGGGCCAGGCAGCTGCAGGCTCTCAAAGGATGTGTTTCAGCAGAGCACTTGGCACATTCGAAACTTTAACGCTTGTGTTCAGCATTGTGTTGCTTCTGCCTAGGTAGCACTACACTGGAGTACTTTGTTGAATTGGGACCCAACAGCAGCTGTTAGAACACAGCTGTATCCCACTTCTCGGGTGTTGTGGTGGTTGTGGTTTTCTTCCTGGGAAATGCAAAAATGCCAAAGCCACTGTCATCCCCTTTAGCACGGCAAGTGACAGCCAAGTCAGCCCATGTGCCTGGGTAGCTCTCTCAAATTTGAAAACACGTGAAATGAAAGTGCTTAGAATTTTCCAGGGCATGTGCTGTAAAACTGAGCAAGGCACAAAAATGTTCCCAGGGACGCTGCAATCTCAGATCCATGTATATACAGATCCATGTAAATACATCCATGTAAATACAGATCTATGCATTTATCATTACTCATTCCAGTAATAATAGTTCCACTGAAATCACTACAGCTACATGTACAAAATGAAGCACGTGTGTAAGATCAGGATCTAAATATGTAACAGGCAGAGCCACCTGCAGCTATGGCAACTGCACCTGGAACTGGAGCTGCACATACATGCATTACATTGAGGGGCTGACAGACAATATAAAGATATATGATAAACTGGTGGAAGAGGTAGGGCCAGAAACTGCCTCTTTTGTTCCAAAGCTCAGTATTTATCCCTTGCATCCTAATTTCTGTCAGTGTTCTGCACTCATTAACTCTGCAGCTCTGTAATTTGCTTTGAAAGGAGTTAAGGGCACTGCACCCAGTAGCTGCACTCAGACATCAAGGCTTTCTGCCATCTCTTCTATTCCTTCAGATTTGGGGACTCAACCCAACAATCAGCACTATTCTTAAGTTTAAGCACAAAGATGTTTTCTGCCACCCCGAGTGGTCATCAATTACTCAGCAAGAGGAGACCAGCCCTGCGTGGAAGTCATGTCTCTTCACAGAGCTGGCACCAAGTGTTCATGGCTGGGGCCCAGCTTGCATTCCTTCAAGCAACCAAACTCCTTGATAATTACTCCTTTTTTTTTTTTTTTATAATTCTACTGATGTCATTGTGCCAAGTTATCCCACAGATATTATTCTGCTCCTTGTACACTGGAGTGTTAGACACGCTCAAGTGTCTCAACAGGTTACACTCTTGGTTCGTTTTCTGGTCTTTGGTGGTGCAAAAACAATCGAGACAGAATCTGTGTTTTACTGTTTCAGGACACCTAGGCTCAGGGAAGTGTGACAAATCCCTGCCAGAAACATCCACCCCCGAGTAGTTGTCTGGATGGCAGAGGCTGGGGAAATCAGCAAAAAAATGTTTCTGCTCGAGCCACCGCGCTCCTTCTGCTTCGCAAACCGGCTCCAGGCACTTTCTCTTGTTCTTGTGATTCCCTTCCTGAATTACTGCAGCCAAGTAATTGTTTCATCATGTTGCACTGAAATATTTTCCCATCGTGTCACCGTAACATTCATTTCTCAAACCAAAGCTCCTCCTTTTGCTTACAGAAAAACAAATGGCAAAGCCCCGTGCCCCAGAGCCCAGGTGAGCTCCCGGAGGAGGGACACGGCAGGGGAGGCATCAGAGGGATTTTTGGGTTGTTTGGAGGAGGCTGTGATTCCTGTGACTGTCATTTCTAGGCACCAACAGTGAGCTCCTCACCACAGGTTTAATGAACTGCTGTTGCAATAGACTGGCAAACCCGAGGTATTTATAGCAAACAAACAAGGGCTGCGCTGGGTCTGTGTGGGGATGGGGACCAGAGCCTCCCAGAGCCTCCTGGCCAAAGCTCCCTTCTCTCCAGAGATGTCTGCATTGAAGCCCATCTAAACTGAGCCAGCCCTTCTCCGGCCTGAGTTTGCAGAGGATTTATTCTGAACATTTTATGAAATGATGAGACCTAACTAAAACCTCTGATTAAATGCCCTGAACTCTGGGAAGGTGCTCTGATAGCTGTGGAATGTGTGATACAAAAATCTCAGAGGCAAGAGCCAAAGGGACAGGACAAGGTAAAAAACAGATGTAGATCATGGTCTTTCTTAGCATTTAATTAGCTAGAAAATATTATTGGAATTTATTATTATTTATTATATGAATAATTTCCATAGTAAATAAATTTTTAAAAAATTTTAAAAAAATGAGAGTTAAATTTGGCACTGCTTTGTAAAATCGTGGCACCCAGTTGGAAGGTTTGGAACCAAATGTGTCCCTATTGTAAGTGCAAATCAATTATTTTCACCGACTGCTAACTCACTTATCCTCGTTGTGAATTCTCCCCTCTTGGTTTTCACATCCAGGCAGATCTAACCAGCAGCATTTCTTGGAGGGGAGAAAAGCCTTTCATTCAAAACAAAACATCTGAACAACTGAGCAGATTAAGCAGGTGGGGAAATGACCACAAAAGGCATTTTTGGGTTTCCAGTTTCCAGTGGATCAAACAAAGCATATCAGAGTCAGGGCTGTGCCGGGCCTGAGAGCCGCAGCTCCCGAGGACGGGCTGCGCCGGGATCAAACCCCAGGGCCAGCGCTCCGGGATCACTGCACAGAGAAAGTCTCCGGGAAGTTTCCATCAGGCAAACACGGCACCATAAATTTCACATGACCCTGATGGCAAACCAAGCTGTATCTGATCTTTTCAGGTGTTTACAAACCCACCACAGGTTGTGCTGCTCGTCTGCCCAGGCTGGGGCAACACAGCTGCAGCTCACATGAAAGAATCAGGAACCTCAGAAATCCTCAGCGTATAGTGTAGAGTTTCTACCAAAGTTTAGTTTTAGGTTGCAAATATTAAACTCTCAGACTATGTTTGGGTCCCAGCAAAGAGTTAAATAGAACTTAATTCTTTTAATGATTTCACTTGTTTGTTCAGTGAGTGTCTCTCAAAAGAGAACTAATTCCCTCACAGGTTTAATGGTTTGACCACTTCGCTTTATTTTTACTTGATTGATTGATAGATTGAAAAAAGTGTTCCGAATTTGAACGTAATTGTTTCTTTGGGAGTAGTAAGTATATTCCTAGTTCTGTTTCAATTTCTTATTTAACATATCAGGACCCTTTCAACATCCAGGCATATGTTTAATTTTTTTTCACACTCCACATTAGTATACGAGGTTCGCCCTAAAATCCTGACTGTTAAGCATTTGCGTAAGATGTAAAGAGAAAAAGGCCAACACTCAGGAGAGTAGAAGTAATTTTTTTTTTTCATTAGAAATTGGGAGCAAAAACAGTTAGAACCAAATTCTATTCCAAATTCATTCCCCCCATCCACCACATATTCATGTATGTCCAGCCCAAACTGAATGCAGAGCCCTGCTTTGGACTCACTTTGTGTCATTGGAGTGATGGGCAAATGCAAGACATTGAGCATTATCACTGTAAATAACAAAAGAAGATATGTAATTTGACCTTACAGCTTTTCTCTTTATTAAAGCAGATACAGAGTTGCACTGAATTTTATTCTGGTCACAGCTAATGAAACATTGCTTGAAAACCAGTGTGAGAGTAACTTCATGTTTTTACACACATCCACATCGATGACAGTTGTTCTCACAATTCAACTGCAAAGGTAAACTTTGTGCACAAAGCTTTTTTCAGGCTCTAATTTTGGGCTACTGCAGGATTCCAGTGAGGAAAAACCATACTGTTATCAAATGTGATCAAGTCTCCCATCCAATAGCCCTTGGGTACGATTTGGGTGATTTTATTTCACAGAGGAAGAACAATTAGTATAGAAAGACATATTTTTCTTGCATCTTCCAAGAGTTACCAATGGAAAGCTGTGGGAAAAGTGGGAAAGCAACACCACAGTGTCAGAGGTGCACAGGGTTACACTCTGGACAGAGAAGCAGAGAGTAATAATTTGAAGAACCACTAAAAAACCTATAATTGTATTCTTAAATATATTTTATAAATGCTACATATGATTCCTTCTGAAGAACTAAGCACAGCTGAATTCAAACACCTTACAAACCAGTGCCAGGTGCTTTGGAACAGGGATGTCAGTGCCATGGATTTGACCTTACAGACTGATTTCTACTCTGTTATTTTAGTAGCAATACGAATGACCTGTAGGAATCAGCCAGTGTAACACATCATTTGAAAAGAAAGGAAAAAAAAAATAAAAAGCCCAAATGAAATGCTGTTTAAAAACTTCCATAAAACTCAAAACAGATCTCTGGTGCCTGCACTTCTCTGCCTGGTTTGCCTGCACATGGACTGCACAGTCCTAGCACAAGCTGTCCTGAGTGGCTTTGGGAAGAGCAGCTCAGGAGACCCTGTCAGAGAAGAGCCCAGACGTCCCAAGTCCTGCTCTTGGCCAGCAGAATCTTATTTGTTATGGGAAAATAAATCAATATTTGGAGTTGAGCCACTGTTTGGACAGGGATTTTCCAATTCCCCCACTGTGATTAGTAAAGGTATTTGGAGTCTTTTGCCCACTCTGTGCTTGGAATCTTCTCAGATTCATTTCCAAACTACTTTTTCGAGACTAATTTTTTCTAGGACATGTTTTAATTGCAGGGGTTTTTTCACATGCTGGTTTAGAAAGCAGGGTATTTCATGGCCTCCATGCACTACAAAGCTCCTACAATGTAAGTTATGAGGGTAATACAAGATTAAGAATGAAGGATTCGGGAATTCTCTTTCTGACTCTTTCACAGATTCCTTGTGAGACTGCTGTAAAATTGGTGCATTTGTGTCCTCAATTTTCCTATCTGTACCTGCATCTTTCTGACAAAAAAAATCATTGCTGCACAAGGTTCCTCCTGAAGGAGAAATCTGTAATCCTAATTAGGAGATACTTTGGAATACAGCAGTAATTTAAACATCATTCTTTAAATTGCAGCAACACCGCCCTGGCTCTCCTGCACCGTGGCAGGCAGAGTTTAAGGATGGGGATTAGCTCCTTCATGCCTGGTAGAGCTCTATCTCCAAAACTGGACTATTATTTAAACAGATATAAATACCTTCAGTACATCTTATCTTTCAATCTACCCTGCCTTCCAGCCCCCACAAACTGAACTCTGGTTGGAAGCTTTGTTATTAAGAAAGCAAGAGAGAAAGCAAGCAAGCAAGAAAGAGAGAAAGCAAGAAAGAAAGACAGCAAGAAAGAAAAGTATTTGAGGACATCTTAAGTCCTCCAGCAGTTCCACTCTCGACAGCACTGGGCTCTGACTGGGAACGCTGCTTGTAAGTTTGGGTAACATTGCATGGCCTACAGCACAACAAGAAAATAGGATCTAATGATGTGGATAAGTTTCGTAACTATACAAATAGTAGAATAAACAGCCACGGGAGGCTGGAGTAATCACCGTCACGAGGGACAGTCAAGACAAGATCTAACGTCGATCTTGCCTGCAAGGACTTGAGTCATGCTGGTGCAGGAGCTCACCCAAGAAAATCTATTTTAGGGTCTCATAAAAACAGCTGAACTGCACTGCACAAATCAAAAAGCAAATGGGGGAAATCTGTATCAGGACCAACAGTGCCCTGCTCACGACTGCACGGCTCCTGGGGGCGCAGGGAATGTGTAACAAATGTCAGGGAGAGCTCCAGCTGATGGGCCCGCAGGAGGCTCTGATCTTGAGAGTCAAAAAAAGCAGAACAGTTCTTTTAGTAGAAAACATGTTTTGCTTAAAGAAAGACTAGAAACAAGCAGCAAATTGCAGATTTGTCCTGCAGCCCACTGCTGTTTGTATTGGAATGTATAGGAGCAAATTCAAGGCCACTGTCTTTATACTGGAAATCCCTTTTGTGCTCAGCTGTCAGAGCACAGGCAGTTAAGGAGTTTCTTTACCAGGCACAGGGAATCGGGATCTAAAAAATTCACGTTTAAATTTGGCCTAACAGGAAAATGGAAAATGCTGAGTAAGACATGATCATTTGCCCTACTCCCTCCACATAACCAGCCTGAGACTGTTCACTTCTTACAGACCCTGACATGGCAGCACACAGCGGGGAATAACAGAGCTGGGAGCCCCAGCAGGGCTGACGTGTTCCAGCTGCAGGCAGAGCCTTGGATCTCCCCAAAACAAAGTTCTGGCCTGCTACAAACTTCCTCCTCCTCTGCCACCCCCCACTTGTCCATCACTTGCCCCCAGAAAATGCACACACACAGAAGCAAACACTCCTCATCAGAGAATTCTACCTGCAGTTTTTAGAAAAATGTCTCAAGAGCAAAGGGAAGGAGGTTGTTCAGGAGCCTCTCACCTGGCCGGGTCTCATGGGAGCTTCCTGAGCAATGACCGAAATTACCGACATCCAACAGAAATGCTACTTTCTCATGTTTATTCCTGTAAACTACAAACATAAGAAATGCTGAATCATAGAGAATAGAAACTCTGTAAAGAAAAAAACCCCAAACACAAACAAAAACTCATTTAAAGCTTCCTCCCTTACTTTTTCTTCCTCCCTCCCACTTCAGACTTGGTGTTATTTGCCAAGGATTGGTCATGGTTTGGATAGCACATCTTGCTCTACACGTTCAGAACAGCATGAAGTGCAAAAAAAACCCCAACACAAACACCTCCTCCCCAAACAACACCCAAGCGGCAGCTAAACCAAGTGATTAGAGGAAATAAAATGTGGCAACAAGAACTGGCTAAAGCTTCCAGCTCTGCTCTTTGCTGGGTTTCTCTTGAGGGTTTTGGTTTTGGTTGTTGACTTTTTTCCTTTCTCTGAGTCAGAGAAAGCTAAAAGACCAACAAAAATCCCTATCCCTGATCGCAGCAATGAGCCAGAATCAGCTGGAATTTCAACCCTGTGTTTAAGCTAACTTTAAACGTGCCTTCAAAATAAAACAAGCTACTTTTTTTTTTTAACCTAGTCATAAAGTTTATTAAAATTGTTCATTAATGCTTCAAATGTAGCAAGAATGCATAGATCCCAAAATATACATATGTATTTTCTTATAGAAATAGATTATTCTTTATAATAAAAAAAACTGTAAGAACATCTTTAACAGATTACTCAATCCATGACTGACAGTTACACGAGATTGCATCATGTACACAGCATTCCCAGCCATGCTTAAAGGATTGCATCACTTTGCCCTTGCTCTCCTCTCGCTCTTTTAAATAACCCCAGCGCCCAGCAGCCTGCAGAGCCCGCCCGGGGCCGGGGCCGGGGTCCCCCCGCGCCCCCGCAGCCCCCGGACCCCGCTCAGAACCCGCGCGGCGGCGGAGCCTTCCGCCAACATGTCTGTAAAGACACACACACACACAAAAAATAATCCAACAGCAACAACACAAATTAAAACCAATCCCGCCCGCCCGCCCGCCCGCCGCGGGCTCTCGCCCCCCCTCGCCCCGGCCCCGGGAGCGCGGAGCGGGGCCGGGAACCGGCGGCTCCGCTCGCCCCGCCGCCCGGCCGGGGGTCAGCAGCGAGGCGAGGAGGCGAGCAGTGGCTCGGGCAGCTGTTTGAACAAGTTCCTGAGGGTGCTCAGCTCCCGGGAGAGCTGCTCCACCTTCTTCTGCAGCCGCTCGTTCTCGGCCGTCAGTTCTAAGACTTTGTGCTGCGTCTCCAGGTTGCGCATTTTGGCTTTGTCGCGGCTCTTGCGCACCGCGATGTTGTTCCTCTCCCGGCGGAGCTTGTACTCGTCGCTGTGCTTGTCCACGCACTTCTTGGGCTTGTTCTTGCCCGCCGGGGCGGCGGAGTAGCCTCCGCCGGCAGCGGCGGACTTGGAGGACTCGGAGGGGTTGGGGGTGCCGGGGGGGCTGGAGGAGGACGAGGTGGACAGGTTCCCGCTGCTGCCGCTCGGCACCGACTGGTAACCCAGGTAGGAGCGCACGGTGCTGCCGTAGGGCGAGGACATGCCCCCCGGTCCCGGCCCGGCGCCCCCTTCTTCCTTACGGGGCCCTTTGCAAGAGTCCAGGGTCTCGAAGACCGGCTCCACTTTGGTTTCCACGATCTGGGGCGGGAAGCAGCCCGGCAGCCCCCCCGGCTTGTGGCTCTGGCTGGCGCAGGGGTGGCTGTGCCGGGCGAGGCTGATGTAGGTGTAGTCGGGCTTCTTGCTGCCGCCGCTGCCTTTATAGTCCTCGGCGAAGAGATCGGAAAGGAAATCTTGGCCGGCGCCGCTGCTGCACGGAGGCTCAAAGTTGCCCCCTGCTGCTGCCGCGGGAGGCGGCGGCTGCGATGCCAAGGGCTCCAGGTACGGGCTGAAGTCGATGGCTCGCTCGTGGTCCCCGACGGTGAGCTCGGTCATGGAGCGGCCCCCGGCCGCCCGCGGGTGCAGCTTGTTGAGAGCAGCCAGACAGTCCGCCTCGTAATAGAAATTAGCCACTTCCATGGATTTAAAGGCGGGCGGCTGGATGGGGAGGCATGCTGCGTCCCAGGCCACCAGGCGTTGCATTAAAGCAAAGGGGGATGCGGGGAGGAGGAAACGACGCAGGGGGCCCCCCCCGGCAGAGGGTCAAGCTGCCGCCGTCGGGGTGGGGGGCTCCAGACCCTGCCGCAGTCCCTGGCGTGGGCACGGCCCCGCGGCGCTGCCCACCCGGGCTGGATCAGTCCCTGCGGCGCGGCGGGGCTTCACCGCTCCGGCAGCTGCGGCGGGGGCTGGCGCGTCTCCTCCGGACCATCTGGTTCTGGGTCCCGTGTCCTAAAGTCTCTGACTTAGGAAAGTTCCTTTCCTCAGTTATTTATAGGGGCGGTGGATCCCATAGCAACAGGCGCGTCACCACCTGGCCGCCTGCCACGCCGCACGCTCGGCAACTGCTGGCCCCGGCCCCGGAGGAGGCTCCTGGGGCGGGTGCGCCGGTGCGGTGCGGTGCGGTGCCCGCCGGGCCGCCCACAACACACCCGGCGAGGGAGGGAGGGAGGGAAGGAGGGGCGGCTGAGGGCCCGCAGGTGCGGGAGGTCGGGGCTGGCCGCGGCCAGGTCCGGCGGGGACAGCGGCGGGGACAGCGGCGGTCAGCGCTCGGCCTCGGGGACACGAGTGTGCCGGGCCCTGCTGCTGCTCCCGCCGAGCCCGCCTGGGCTCCGCTCTGACACCGGAGAAGCGGGGCACTGCCCGGGGCTGGCAGCGGGACTGGGCACAGATCCCCCTGGGTCTCGTTTTACCCTTGGGGAAATCAAGGCAGGAGAGATTTTTCCAAGTTCTTTTGGCAAAGCAGGGGGAAAGCTGCAAACCAAAGACGGATCCCGTTACTCTCCATCCCGTGCTCGCTTTGGTAAATCCCACTGGCAGGCAGAAGTGTCCCCAGGGACGTGCACAGAGCCACTTTCCAGCGGCGAGCCCTGGGCCGAGCGATGAGGAGCTGGAGCAGGGCACGGCACTGCTCCGGGCTCCCTCCTCGCCGCTGAGAACATCCACAGTGCAGCGAACCCAGCGCTCCCTCCCCAGCATTCGTGCAGGGATGGGGCCCTGAAAGTTTGTCTTGGCGTATTTACTTTGCGGGATATGGTGCAACTGTGAGGGTACAGACGGGATAGGGGATCCACACATGAAACCAAAGGGGACCCACCAGGCAGGACATGGCTCAGGAGGAAAGTGAGAGACGTGCAGGGGAACGTGGAGCCCAAAGTTTTTCAATCTGTGGGGTAAGTTTGGGAAGGAAGACTGAATCTTGAGGTCCGTTTTAATTAAAGACACCCACCTTGGGAATCAAACTTATATTTTCACTCTCTTACTCCCACATTTACCTGTCTACAAGCTGGTGATTCATCCCCAGAATAAAGGACATTAATTTAAAACAAAACATATAATTAAAGGAAGTAGGAGTGTCCTCGCCTCAGTAAAGAAGACCCAGCACTGCAGGGAAAATGACACTGCCTCTTAGAATAATGTGAAGCAATCCTGCGGTGTGGGAAATATTGTAACGTTAAGCCAGAGGAACAGGTATTGCATTATATGATTCAAACAGTCAACTGTTCTTAATGTTCAAACCTCAGAACTCTGAAAAGAGGAAGAATTCAAGAATCACTCAGTGGATCATGGGACTTTTTTTTTAATTTGCTTTTTCTGTTCATGTTTTAATAGGATTTTTTTTTCCATAACAAAAGCCCCCTAACAGGTTTTCGGGCTTCAAATATTTCTAGTTCCACCTTTATCTATCAAGTTAATCTTTGGTGAATGCACCAGAGATTAAATTGGAGCTGGGCCTGGCCAGAGAGCTGGGTCTGGAGGTTGTAGTTGGAGCCCATACCTTCATAAATACAAACATCTGTATTGGGTGCAAATACTGGCAAGTTGCAGTGAGCCAGGGCTTGTTCTTCTGGCTGCTTACTCCCTCATCCTGCACCTTTATCCTGCATTCTGATCTGGCAGTTACATCCAGTGGCTGCCCTAACTGGCCCTTCCAACCGAACTCTTAAAATCAGTCTCATGTGCTTCCTACCTCCAAACTGTCTCAGGGACCCACAGGCAGAAGGTCTCCTGCGTGGTGACCCGCTACGTGCACGGTTGGTCTCTCTTGGCCAGTCATTGTCTAAAATCAAACGCTAAAGCTGGTTGGTAAATTTCCTGAACAGCTTTTCGAGATATTTTTGGAGATCTAAATTTGCCCTCTTCGAATTTCTGCCCTATTCTCTGCTGCTCTGCAGCAGAAAGTTGTATTCCCTAACAAAATAAAATGCCTGTGCAACTGTCATGTGAAACAGATTCTATCAGGGATGGTGTGGCCCACACCTGCTTTCCCGGCCAGTGCTGAGTAATCCCGCAGTCACCGGGATCACATGGCAGCTGGGTGGTAATTCAGGTTGGATGCCCAGCTTGTCCCCTCCTTCCCTTCTCCCCTTCACCTCCCTGCTGTACCTGGATGTCTTTAAACTTCCTCCAGCTCACCTCAAATCCCAACATCCACTCTCGTGTAGCCAACATCCATTCTAAGCTTCTCATGGGAACCTTGTTGGCGGGACTAACCACCTATCCAAAACCCCAGCATTCGGCAAGCAGGTTTTGAGCTAACTCTGGTCTCTTTTAAATTGTTTCTGCACTTGTCATAACAAATGCATGGCCAGAAGTGGGGGTTTTGAGATGGGAACAGGTGCAGAGCAAGGCTCGCACAGCAGGATTGAGAGGAGGTCTGGGCACACCAAGCTCTGTCCCTGCGAGTGCCTGGCTTGGCCTGGCCAGATGTGCAGAGGCTGCTAATAATTGTCCTGGAAAACCTCCTCAGAGATGCTTTAGATAGGAAAAGAGATGCAGACATTCCTGGCGAAAGGATCCAGACACTGGCAGCAGCCCTTCTGCAGCTTGTCTCCCAGAAGAGCCATTTTCAACTGAAAAGCAGCACTTCTGTGAAAAGCTCCTTCCTATTACTGATTTCATGAATTATTTTTTTTTTCAGAACTATTCAGCTGAGGAAGGAGACAGCATAAGTCACAAATTACTCAGTAAGAACATAACATTTTCGAGGAAAAAAAAAGTCTGATGCAATAGCACCCAGATTCCTCTACATTCATGGGTGAAACAATACAGAAATGAGGAGAGGAATAGGAGGAGACCAGTGTGGTGAAAAGGTGGAGGGAAGAATGTAATCCCCACTGCTCATCTCTGTCATGAATTAAATTCTGCTCTCCAGTTTGCCTTTTGTACTGTAGAAGCCACAACTTTCCAGCTCCAGGCTTGGACCTACAATAAAGCGTTGCAGAGGCATTTTCTTCCTGGAAATTGTCTTCTTTTCCAGGATTTCTTGCAAGCTTTCTATTTCATGTGCTTCAGGTCTGCAGCAGCTGTCCCTGGAATGACACCAGTTTTGGGGGGATGCTGTTAGTTTAGTGGTGATGGCTCAAACACTGAAGTGTTTGTCAGAAGGTCTATGGACTGAGGGTCATGCTGTAGAAAGAGGCTGGCTGAAACTTCTGATGCTTCTTGGTGCAGTTTTGTCCCATATATTATTATTATTATTATTATTATTATTATTATTATTATTTCCCTTGCAGTAGCTCTTAGCAGGTCAGTAAGATCAGAGCTGCATCACACTGAAGGTGCTGAGCCGCAGGGCTGCAGCCTGGAACAGCACAGAGAGGCAGAGCTGGGGCCCAGGGAAAGGAAGGTGATGCCAGAAGTTGACAGTTGCAGCAGTGCCTGGGGTGCTGTGGGCAGTGTGTTGGAGGGGAGCTGGAGAAGAAGTGAGGGGTTCCAGAGCACAATGTCTCTGCAAACAGGGTGGTGTGGGAAGAGAGCACAGAGGTGGTGTGGGGAGGTCTCTGGGGGATAGGAGGGGACCTTGCCTAAAAGACTGACTTAAGTAGTGTTGCAATAAAGGCTGCAAAATAGAGAAGTAAATTTGAAATTTATTTCTGAGCATGGCGAGTGCTCTCTTTTCCTTTCCTAGCCCCAGGTCCCTCTTTATTCAGCTGCACACCATGCGCCAACAACTCACAAGTTGTACCTGGCAGAGGCCAGGTTTGAACCTATTGCTCTCTCCTTGCTGTAAAACACCAGCACTTACAAAATGTCAGAGAGGGACAATGTCTCAACTCCAAGAGAAGTTGGCTCTCCTTCCGTCTGCCCCAGCTCTTAGACCAGTCTCGACACTTTGCTTCATTTTAACATCAAAAACGATTGCCACACGCTTTCCGCCTCCTGAACCCGCTGCTGGATGCTCTGCCTGGCAGTGCTGGGGCCCAAAGCTCCCCAGGCAGTCCCAGGCACTGTCTCCTGAACTGCTTCGCTTCTTTTGTTACAGACCAGAGCCCTCCCCCCGAATGCTCCCTCACCCTATTCCCATGTGACATGGTGATGCTCAGGTTTTTGTTGGTCTTCTGCTGATTTTCTGCTCACCTCTGACCCAGCAGGCTTGGCCTTTGCAGCGCTGGGTTGCTCAATCCCCCTTTATCTGCACGTTGCTCTTTGCCCTACCGAGAGCCGCGGAGACGACACCTGGAGATTGGCACCGGTGGGACAACATGAGCGAAATACCTTCCCTGACCACATGGAAAATTTTCCAGAGCAAATTTGAGGTCAGAGCACCCACTCTGGGGCTCTGCAAAGGAAAGAAAGGAGGTAGAGCCAGAGCACACAAAGGCCCGTGGAAGGGAACAGTGACAGAGCAGAAGCCACGGTCCCTGTCCTGCATGGCAGAGGGAGTCCACGCTGGAGCAGTTCTGCTGGCAAGATGTGGGCTGTCAGTCTGAGCAGGGACAGGGAGAGGTGACTTTGTATCTTACAAAGCACCCCATTTCCTTGTGTTCCAATAAAAATGGCAGAGAAGTTGCTGTCTATTAACTTTCCAGAAGTTCTCCATAGTTGTCTGACATTTCCTAGGTAATCACAGCCTCCTGCTTTGATGAATTTGGTGCAGATCGTGCATTAATGATCTCTTGTGTAAGCGTTCAAAAGATTCATCAAGGGAAGAGGAATGCTATCCTTCCAGGGTACCCTGCCAAGTGTCAGAAGCTCCCAGGAACAGAACGCGATTATTCCTTCAGGAAATTTCTAAAAGAGGGGAACTATTCCAAGGTCCTGAGGCTGCAGGACAGATAGCTGGAACTTAAGCTGGGCTTAAGTGGAGAATTAGAAGATTTTTCCTTTATTAAAAGCTTTAAAGATCTGTGTTCTAGACTGTACAAATACTTGTTTTCCGTCTGCT
The DNA here is from genome assembly GCF_009829145.1 of Chiroxiphia lanceolata. Lineage (NCBI taxonomy): Eukaryota > Metazoa > Chordata > Aves > Passeriformes > Pipridae > Chiroxiphia > Chiroxiphia lanceolata. Next base: position 4,909,724 of record NC_045653.1, on the reverse strand, counting down.
CTAGTCGTGTGTGGAGCACCACGGGGAAAGCAGGGCTGCCAGGGAATCAGTTCGGGCTTGTCAGTTGTGAATCCTGGCACTGGAACAGCGCCAGGGCTGATTCTGTGTCACCTGGCTGGGCTGGGTGACGGGGGACCAGGTGGAGTAACCACGGTGTCCCGTCCTCCTCATGCTCCTCAGTCCCTGTCATCTCCCCACCTTCGCATTTACGGCCTTGGACGGGAGCCGTGGGAGTGGCTGTTCCAGCTCCGCCACCCACTGACACTTTCCCAGGCCGGCGAGAGCCCAGCGAGGAGCGGCCCCAGTAGCTGCTCCCGCGGGGCCTCGGGGCTCGGGCGGGCACGGCGGGGCGGGGCCGGGGGAGCGGGGCTGGGGCGGCCCGGGGCTGCGGGCACCCGCGGGGGATGTGAGTGCGGGGCCTCAGGGCCGTGCCGGGCGGAACCAGTGCGGGGGGCGGGCGGGCTCAGGGGGGATGTCCAGTGAGGAGCGCGCCAAGCCCCGCTGTTCGGGGATGGCTCCGGGACCGCGGCCCTGCGGGCTGTCCCCGTGTCCCGGCCGGTCCCGGCGGGGCCAGAGCGGCACCGGCCCCCTGGCCCCGCCCACCGCCAGGGCCCCGCCCACAGAACCGCCCATTATGATGGCCCCGCCCATTGAAAACAGGCCCCGCCCACTCCCGGCCCGGCAGCGCCGCCGTGCCCGAGCCTGGAGCGCCACCTAGCGGGGAGTTCTGGGGGCATTCCAGCCGTGATCCAGGTGCGTTCCCGGTCTGTTCCCGGTGTGTTCCAGCCGTGATCCAGGCGCGTTCCCAGTGTGTTCCCGGTGTGTTCCAGGTGTGATCTAGGCGTGTTCCGGGTGTGCTCTAGGCGAGTCGTGCCGAGCAGAGCCGGGCCGAGCCTGTGCACTGACCCCCCGCTTCTCCCTCTTCCGCAGGGAAGGAGGAACACAAGGAACAGTCTCCTGCTGTGCGCTGGTTTGGCTCCAGGGAAGGACCAAACCTCTCCCTTGGTGGTCCTGTCGCACTGAGCTGAGGTGAGAGCCGCCGACGTTGCTGACATTGTGGCTTTGGTCCGGGCGAAACTAAGGCAAAACCATTTTCCGAGAGAATTTGATAGTCCATGCAAAGCCAAACTTCGGCAGCAATTTGCTGCTTTTCTTTCCTCCCCACAGCCCTTTTGCCCTGACAAACCAAGATCACCAACACACCTTGAAGGTCACTTGGGGAACGCTCGCAAGAATGTGTTTCAGATAGAACCAGATGTATTTTCCTCTGACTTACACATTTGTAACAGGGACATGGGGACACCTATCTCAAACCCACTGAGAGTGTTCCGGCACCCCCCCAAATGAGTAACTTCTGTGTCAGCAGCAAATTTATAGTTTCCAGAGCTTCTGAGATATATTTATTTTATGTCTATATAAAACTATATGATCAATCCAGGACTCACTGAATTCCTGAGCCACTATTTCAGTGCTATTTTATTTTATATTCAAATAAATCTGTTGCAGAAAATATTTTTGATATTTTTAACGTAGTACTTCGGTCCTGCTGCGGGGAGTTATCCACGAGTTTTGCCGCGTGGGGATGTGTTTATCTGGGAGCACTGAAAGCACATGGGTCACCACATGAATGAGTTTTTCATCTGTGACCATACTCAGACTGTGTCAATACAAACTTTCAGGCACAGCATGCTCCCTTGAGATGGTTCCTTTTTATCTACACAGTAGTTGCATTCAGGATTAAATATACGGATTCTTTTAATTTTGACTGTCTAGTTCTCCACCGGCGGTGGGTTTATTGTCGCGATTGTCGCGGGGGATGCTGCGGGAACACCGCCCGCGCCGGAAGGGAGCGCGCGAGGCACCGGGGACAAGGGGCGCGGCCGGGACCGCCCCGCACGGCTCGGAACCGAGGCCGCCCGGCACCGCCCCACACCGACAAGCCAGGACCGCCCCACACCGGCCGCCCGGGACCGCCCCGCCCAGCTCGGAACCGCCCTGCCCCGCCTGCCCGAGACCGCACCGCACGGCCCGGAACCGGGACTGCCGCGATGGCACCGCCCCGCCCCACCCGGCACCGCCCCCCTCCAGCCCCGCTCCAGCCCCGCTCCAGCCCCTCTCCAGCCCCGCTCCAGCACAGCCCCGCCCGGAGCCGCCCCGCACCGCCCGGCACCGCCCCGCTACTCCCGGGCACGCACGACCCGCCCCGCCCCGCCCCGCCCCGGCCGCCGCCCGGCCCCGCCCCCGCTGCGCCCCGGCCGTACCGCCTCGCCATTGGTCGCTGCGCGCGGGGCGGCGCTGCCCATTGGCACGTCGGGCGCGCGGCGGCGGCGGCGATTGGCGGAGCGCGCCGTGGGCGGGGCCGCCGTGCCCGCCCCGCCGCAGCGCGGCCCGTTGCGGACGCGGCCGGGCGGGAGCGCGGGCCCTGCGCGCCCAGCGGGGCGGACATGGCGGGCAGCGGCGCGGCGGCCGCGACGCCCAGGGACGAGCCCCCGGAGGAGCCCGAGGGCGGCGGGCGGCGCTGGGGCGCGCAGCACGCCGGGGCCCGCGAGCTGGCCGAGCTCTACTCGCCAGGTGAGGCGGCGCGGCCGCGCGGGAGCGCGGGCGGGGCCCTCGGGCCGGGCGCTCGGGGTGGCTCCCTCGGGCCCGGCTCTCCCCGGGGCACCGCTCCCCCCGAGGCACCGCGGTCCGTTCCGGCGCGGCCCCGGCAGCCCTGAGGGCGGGGATGGGCCGGGCCCTGCCGGGCGGGTCCCCGGGGCTGCCGCCCCCGGCCCAGCCCGGGCAGCGCGGGGCTCCCGGCGGGGCTGGGACCGGGCCGGGTGTGCGGCCCCGAGCGTTTCGAACCAGAAACGGCCCAGAACGGGGCGGGGGGAGGTGTTCTCTTTAAAAGCTGGCAAACAAAAAGCGAGGCTTTCCTTCTAAAAGCGGGTCTGGTCGCTACACAAGGTAACGACAGAAGCTTTGGTTGAAGAACGTTTATTCAGGGAGCTGCTCTGAGGTCTCCAGGCCTGGCCCCTCAGAAAGGGGTGGAGGGATGCTGGAATTCCTGTTCTAGTCTTCCTGGAGCGTGGTACGCATCAAACAGGCTTCAATTTGTCGTTCGAGTGCTTCCTGGATGACTATTCGATCGTGCTGTGGAAAAGCTGCAAACTCCTTATAATTAAGCGTAATTTGTGTTTAGCTCACAGTGTGAACAGTGCCAGGTGTTCCTGCCCTTCCCAGTCAATCCATTTGCAGGTGAGGAATTAGGAAAGGGAAGACCCATTTTCCGCTCTTTGTGGTTTCCAGCAGGTCAGCTGAGCTCAGCTCACACAAGGCAATTCCTGCACAAGTAGGTTCTTGCTCACACAGACCCAAGGGATGATAAGGAAACCAAGGCCTTTGTTGGTTTGTCCAGCAAGTTGTTGGGGGCAAGTCTTCAGCTGGTTTTGGTCGCCTCCCATTTGCCTTGAGAAGGTGATGTGTGACATCTGGACACACAGTTCTGGTCCAGCTGAGTCTGGTTCCTGTTTTACACAAAAGCAATCCCTGACTTTGGCTCATGAGTAAAAGGTTTTCCTTCCCAAACAACTCACTGCCCTTATTGTTGGCTGTAGAGGGAGGTTCCTGGGCAGTCTGTGAAGCAGCACATGTGCAGTGATATTGTGTCAGAAAGCTGTGAGGGTTTGTTGGATACACAAATTTTTTCTGGCATTACATAAATAATTTGCATAAACAATGTCAGAATATGTATTATGGAGGAAGCACATGATGTCCAACTTCTGAATTCATTAGAACAGGGATTACACTTGATTGTGCAGAGTGAGTATGACTGGAATATTTCCCTGATTTCTTTAAGCACACTCTTTGTGGCTTTGTCACCTCATTCCTTCAGGCAGAACACACTTATAGATTTGAGTGCCCTTTAAACACAAGTTATTGGTGCTGACTCAGCTCCTTGAGTGATTTTTCTTCCCAGTGCAGAGCTGAGGCTGTGTTTTTGGACTCAGGTATCTCCACAGCCGTGCTGGGATCCCAGTGTTCAGAGTACAGAAGTGTTTGCACACACTGAGCTCAGGGGACTTGCCATCGAGAAGCCTCATTTCCCCCAGCCAGCTAATTGTACCCACTTAGCTCCTCTAATCAGGGTGTGGTTTTCTTATGCAGGAAGCGAGTGTTAATTAACTCTTACTTTCATTACTCCAGGGATCTCTTTATAGAATCGCCCACATTGTCACCTGATGCTACTGTCAGATATGGCTGTTCCTGTGTCTTAATTTAATTTCACGATTCTCTCCTCTGCTACTGCAGAGGCTGTTAATTTGTATACTCGGGGTCTTTCTAGAGCAAAACTGGCCTGTAAAAGTCTTTGTTCACTCTTTCAAATATTGCTTTGTAGGCACACTGGAGGTAATTCCGATCCTCCTTTTATGTTCCTACTTCCCTGTTTGTTGTATGGTACACTTGAGAGGGAGGACTTGATTTAGCATTTAGGAGGAGAAATTTGATCAGGCAGTAGGTCAGGAGGGAGGAGGAGTAGGACAGAAGCTCTTGTCCTGAACACATGCTAGGCCTGAGCGTGCCTGGGAGAGCACATGCACCTCCCCGGAGTCCTCACTCGGTGTTCCTTGGGTGTTGCTTTGCCTCGGCAGGAGAGGGGAAGGGGCTGCTCTGGGGAGCCCTGGGCAGGAGGAGGCTGTGCTGGGCAACCCTGAGCGTGTCCAGAGCTGACTGCAGCCCGGGGCCCTTCTGGCCACGGTGGCAGCTCAGATCTCCTGCCTGGCCTTGGGCATTAAAGGTCTGTTCCTGATTCCTTAATCCACATGGGCCTCACCCTGAGCGTCCCCTGCTCTTGGCCTCGGAGCCTCGTGAGGATCCAGCAGTGATGAACAGGCAGCAGCTTTCTGCTGCTAATCTGATATTCAAAGTGTTACTGTACTCTGATCTGCCTGTTCCCTTTCTATATTCATTAATGATTTTTTTATGGAGGTACAAAGTAGTACAGCAAGGTGCAGGAGAGAATTCGTGCCAGTTCTTTCTCTTTGCTTATTCTGTCCTTTGTCATCTCAGAGTGGCTGAGAGTTCCCTCCCTTTGCCTGGGAGCAGGAAGGCAAAAACAAGGCAGCAGTTCAGTGAGAAGCTTCAGAGGGTACACTTGCAATGCTAGACAAGTCATTCCAGGGCCACCAAAATACAGGATGGTGCTTTTTCCTGTTAGTGCAACAGCTTTATTTAAAATCTCAGAGCTTGTAAATATTACAGATCACGAGGAGATTTAAATACGTCTGGGGCCAGAAATTTGTTCCCAGATTCAGCCATTCCAGCAACACTGAATATTGGATGAAATGCAAATTGAGAAAAGGAGGAACATTATGCCAGCAATCTCAGGGAGAAGGAAACTAGGACAATGTGAGATGATGTCTGATTTGTCCCTGTTATTTGGGCAAGGGCAGAGGGAAGGGGTTAGTGGCGGCTCAGGGAAGAGGGATGTCATTTAACAAAATGAGTGCACCTCCCATGGATAAATAAGTTTCTCTTTCAGTTCCCTGTCAGACAAATGGAGCGAGTCATCCAGGCAGTAGAATGGTCTGTCTGTATTATTTCAGACTCTAAAATGTCCTCTCAGATAAAAGTAAAACGTGCTTTTTTCCTTTTTTTTTTTTCCCAACAGGAAAGAGACTACAAGAATGGATCTCTGTCATCTTATGCTTCTCTCTGATCTGTTTCAATTTTTACAATCTCCTCTTTTATTTGCGACTGGAACACACGCCCTCGGTTATCGTTGGGATATGTAAGTAGGAACTGTTCACTGTCCCAAACAAGGCAAGACTGTTGGAATATGGGAAGCAAGTGTGGTGATCCTTTAGGTTTGACTTGCTGTTGGAAAGGGTGAGGGACAATTATTATGTGTGCAAGTGCAGAGCCCCCGAATCTGAGACCATCTGCAAAGTTTGTTACTGCTTTGTCTTTCGTGTCAGTGGCTTCTCGGTATCTTAAAGGGGAAGTTTTTGACATAGCTGTGTAAGTTTGGTGGTTTTGGGTAGTCACTGCAAGTGTAAAGACTACTGAGAAGGAAAAGAGCTGTGAAGGTGGTCAGAGATGGAAACAAAACACACTGATTGACAAAAACATTTACAAGAACTTTTCAGAAAGCAAAAGCTTGAGAAATGTTATAAAAGGTGGCTTTGAACTGGCTTGATTTTGGGGGGCTGCAAAGTGACCATGGGAATTTTGGAGAATTGTGCTTTCGTGTCAGGATGTGACATTTGGCCTTTGTCCTCAGTGATGACTTTTTTCTGGCAATACAAGACAAGTTGCTGCTTTCTTGTGGTAATAAATGTGACTCTTGGTCTGTTACTACTTCATTGGGTGGGAAGTGAAGGCAGGCAAGCCCAGCAGCTCAGTCTCATCTCTGTGCCTTGGTCTGTAGAGGTGTTTACATTGGCAGGATCTCGGTGGGGCAGAGCTGCGGTGGGAGCTGATGATTCCCCCTTTTCCATGGAGGAGATGAAGAACCAGGGAAGGCTCTAGTTTGCTGCTGTACAGCTTTACTGATAGAATCAAGAATTGCATGGAATTAGCTACAGGAAAAAACTGACTCAGAATGAGCAGGGTGTGAAAAGGGACCCACAACAGTCGTTACATCAGTCAAAGCCTAACCCTGGGTACAACTTGAATATTCCTTAACACACAGAGCAAAAAGGATCAGTGTTTATGTGAGTTTTGTGGCACAGGATGGTGTGCAGAAGCAGCTGCACACAGACTTTGTTGAGAAGAGGCAGAGAGGGCAGCGGAGCAGGCGGGCACTCACAGAGGCTGACTCGGTCTGTGGGCACTGCCCGGGCACTGCTGGTCCCTGGGTGGGAGGGAGTGTGGGAAAAGGAAAGAGGGTTCAGTTTAGAAATCTGAAGGGTCATCTATGCAATGCATACCTTTCATAGCTCTCTGGTAAACTTCTGCTATGGGAAGAGGGAGGGAATAGTATCCAAGCATTTCACCAGTGTCCTCCCATACTTGCAAAGAATACTGAATACAGTAGTAACTCTTGTGTTGGGTGTGTATAAACATTTACATGCTTTTGCATGAATTGCCTGGTTAGCTGAAAGCAGAACACATGGTGTCATTCCTTAGGGCACTGTCTGAGGTAGTACAGCTGTTCATTCCTGTGCTTTAGAATAAAACCACATTTTTCTGTAAACTATGTGAGGTGTATGTTTTAAAAGAGAATGGTGCCTGTTTATAATCACTGCTGTATATTGCTAATGAATTAAACAAACAAACAACCCCCACCCAAAACACAGCAGCAGGTTCAAGCAGTGGTATGTCATAGAAGCCATGAATTTCTCCCAGAGCTGGGAAGTAGCAATTCCTGATGTCTGTGTAAAGGGGGCTGGGGGGAGCAGTGTCCTCCCACTGTGAATCACACCAGCCCTCTTGGCCTCATTCAGTCTTGCCTGCTCTCAGCTGATGAGGTGGAGGTGTTGGGAGGAATGGAGAAGAACATGGCCTGTGAACTGCTCCTTGGTGACAAGGGCAGATGCAGACAAGAGAATGACCAATAATGGTTAACCTGTAGTGCAATCTATTTGTTGCTGGCTTTCATCTCAAAGTTAATGCTGATAAAAGCTTGAGTTCTCTGATATCCTGGTTACCAGTTTAACTGATAAAACAGCCAATTCAGTGATAGTATTATTTAAGGAGTAGTGAATGATTAAAGTATCGGAATCTGGATTCAGTGTAAATAAAATGGTGTGGAAATAACTGATAGTGTGTACAAAAATGAGTGCAATAAAATAATAAGCACTGCAGGCTGTCTTGTTTTGTTGTCTTCAGTACATTATTTCTTCAGGTGAAGTGTGAGTTATGTAATTCACAGATTTTATTCGTTTGGGGTTTTTATATTAGGTTTTATTACTTTTTGTGAAGCTCATCTGCATGAAAGTCCTGATTCCTAAATCCTGCGGGTGGTACGGTGGGTACGATTGGGAACACTGAGTCACAGGCAGCTGAGGTGTGTTCCAGTGAGGGCCCTCCTCAAGTTTAGTTTGGAATATTGACCTTTGAGATGAGGTCACAAAGTAAACATTCTGCTCATAAAGATGTAGCTCTGGATCGAGTTCACACCAGACCTTTGGAAACCTGAAAGGGATCAGTGATCCACTGGGATGGATCTGCTCTGCTGCACAGACCTGTCCATTGAATGCATTGTTGGCCCCCCTTGTGTGCTCTTATGCAAATACATATCTTCTTTTAAGAAATGGAGTAGTTTGAACATTCTGCATCATTCCACTTTGCCTAAACCCTGTATCTGTAATTAATTCTTTTTTTCGTACTTTTAAAGGAACACTTAATTGTGGCATGAGTAATACTGTGAATACTGTAATCCAGAGATTCTTGGGACAAAAAAGGTCTGATCCTGCTCTGGCTGGCAGGAAGCAGGTCCTTTCCTATGTGCTGTGGGAGGCAGGTCTGTGCTGCTGTGCTGAGTCACCCATGGCATCACTGAGGAAAGACCTGCATGGCCTTGGTTAGAATGGCTCCTGCACTGGGGGGGTTTCCTGCTGACTAAGGATGATCTTGCTGGAAAGGAAGAGGCATGGGAGTCTCTTGTCTTTCAGGCTGGTTTAGCAGTGATGAGACAACTTCCTTCCCTTCCTCATTGTCCAAAAAAAAAAAAAAAAAAGAAAAAAGAGTGGGCAGAGGATGGATTTCTTTTGTTGCTTCTGTTAAATCCAGTCATGCCCTATTCTGAATATCCTCAGCTGCTGAGCAGCCATGGAAATGTTCCTCTTTCTGCAAGCTGCCAGTCATGCAGATTTGAATTTGGTATTTTGTTGGCACTCACACACATGCACCCAGTAAACTGTGGGCAGCCCTGGCTGGGGGTGGGGAGTGATGGAAGTTCAACACCCCCACCTTTTCCCACTGCAGCAGGACACCCTCCCAGCAGTGCCACAGAACCAGAGCAGCCTCCACCACTCTAATAGATGCTTGGTAGTGCCAGGGACAAGGCTGGCAAAGGTGTTATTGTTTGATAAGCAGAAAAGCCTCACCAAAACACATAAAATCAGGTTTGAAAGCCCTTATACTTTCATGTGAGTTTGTGGTGTCCAGCCTATTTTTCAATACACTTGAGTTGAGTATGTAGTTCATATATTGATAACATCTAGATAAAACATTTGGCAAGTTAAAACATGGATCCTGGTTTTCATTTCCTCTCTCTCTTGCCTTTGTATAGGGTTTTAAACCCTCTTTTCCAAGTTGGTTGACTTGTTTCAGACATTTGACTTTTATGTGCATCCACATTTGCTCATAACAGAGACTGTGCATTGCAGTCTTAAAAAAAAGAAAGCTAACTTTGTGTTGTAACCTCTTTATATTTGTAAGAACTGCCTCACATAGGACAGATATCTTTAGGAACATCTTGTGCCATGACACAAGGTACAATTAATTGCTGCTGACTTGAGAGCTGGGCACCGCATTTTTTTTTAAGTGATTTGAGGTCCACGTTGCTGCAGATGTTGTGGGTTAGGCAGAGAGAGCACACGGGAGGAAATCACTTGGTGAGCTTTCAAAATAGAAACTGGATCTCATAAAGGCCCAGCAGCTCTTTGTTCCAAGCTCAAGCAGCTCTGCAGGGCTGCACTTCATCAGCTGCACTGCAGAGCCAAAGGATGAGTGTGTAACACACGAGAGCCCTGGCACAGGTTGGAGTAAAACCACTCCAGACACATCAGTGCTGAATGAAGGGCGTGCTGGACATGTGGGGCGGGTGTCCCCATCCTCTGCCTCACAGCTGTAACAATGTTGCTTCATTTTGGAGTTACTTTGTGCACTACAGTGAGTTTCCACTTGAAATTTTGTTTTAAAAGGTCCTTGAAATTACACTGGAAACCTCAGGTAGCGACAGAAAATGATCTTTTACTTCAGTATTGGTCCAAATAAGCCGGTTCTTTGTCACTGGCTGTCCTACCCACCTGAAGTACCCATCAGTTACTACTTGGTAGCTTTGTGTTTCCACCCTAAACTGTATCATGTCTTGCAGGTGGAAACTCCACAAGTGGCTAAATAGGCAAAACTTGGATTCTGTGTTGCACTGTGTGCAAATGAGTGTGTGTTGTGTTACAGTGTTTGTCTCCTGTCTCCTGTGGATCCTTTGGGCACTACTGGGGTGTTCTCTTGGGAGCCCCCGTCCAGCCCCCATAAGGAGGAGGAGGAGGAGGCTGTGAAAGTGGAATTGTGTGGTACAGTTGCTGATTTGCACTCGGGCAGGTGATGTTGGCACCGGTTATCTGTTCTTCATGTCACTTGGATTAAGGGATGGACTTCCTGGCGTGCTGGCAGCTGTCAGGCAGGGCCGAGGGAGAGCTGAGCCCTTGTCCCCTGTGAGGCTCCTGCCCTGGAGCCAGAGGGACACTGGTGGCACGGCCCCTTCTCTGTCCCCACTGTGTGCACAGGGGACGTGCTGTCGCTCTCTCTGGCAGCAGCAGGGACAAAGACAGCTCTGTGTGCCTGCCCAGTTGTCAGAGGCTCTCTCCAAGTTACAGGGGACTTTGACTGAGGATTTAAGAGCTGTAGGTCTCGGTGGTCCTGATCCACTCAGAAAACTGCCTCTTGCACCTCAAACACATGCACATGAGTTGGGTGTTGCCCTGCTGGAGTGCCTGGGCACAGGGCAGACCCTGAACAGAGCAGTGTGATGGTGGGTTACATCCCATGCCAGCCCAGTGTTCAGGTGCTGGGGCTCTGGGTACCAACCTACAGGCACAGAACTACCCAGTGCTCCCAGGGACTGAGCTCACCTTGCTTCATTCTGGGAGTGTTTTAAAGGGATGAAACTGGAGGATTAGTTGATTAATCATACTAATGAAAGTGTTGGATTTTATTTTAGTGGGAGAAAATTTGCTCTTGATTTTCATTTTGTATCCATTGTTCTTTGTACCTTTAATCACCACCTTCTGGGATGACATAAATGCTTTTTCTAGTAATGCATTTACAGGGAAAAGAAGTTCTCACAGTGGTACTTTAAGAACCTGAGGCCTCGGTAAAGTTGTCAGGACTTTGTCATTTAAATGTGCTTTACAAGCCCTCTGTCAGCTGAAGAAATAGCAGGAACAGCTTGCTTCATGCAAACACACTAAGGTTAAAGATATGAGAATAAAATTTGGCTGTTCCTATCATTAAGTTTATCAGGCAGTGATTCTTAGCCAAGCTGTGCTTTGGTAGAGTATTTGCTTTAGGAGTCACTGCTGTTCAGCCCCAGGGGAGACTGTGCCCTAATTCCTTGGGGATCTCCTTTCCCTGGTAGTGTCCAAGCTGGCTCAGCCCCAAGGCCAGGTCAGGTCTGCTGCAGTCAGGGCTGAGCTGTGAGGTGTGGGGTGTGCTGCTCTCAGGGGGCATTGCTGGGACACAAGGATTACACAGCTCCCAGAGCAGGAATTCAGCACAAGGAGAAGCTCAGGCTGCGTGAGAAACGTGCCAGTCCTGCCAAGGGAGCTCCTGTGACATAGCACACACTTTTCCTGCCTCTGGAGAGGACTTGTTTGAAACTGCAGCTATAATGGGATAGAACTACTCTATATAATAATAATAATAATACATGTGCTATCCAAGCCCTTCTTGTATTTCACAGTTCAGCTGTATTCTCTGGTTACTGCACTGTGAGGTCCATTCTCACTGAGTTCTTCTCACCTTTATTAGCCAAAATGATGAACTCTTCTGCTTTCAAGCTGCTACACTTCATACTTGTTGGAACATCCAGATTTTATTTTCTTAGCCTTGTAATTTACCATAGTATCAAGCCTCTACCTTCTCTGTACTGAAAGCCACTACGTGGGGAAGGCAGATGACTTAGGCATTTTATTTTTATAAGCATGTAAGTGTTCACAGAGTTCAGAGCATTCTGAGTTGGAAGGGACCCACAAGGATCATCAGGTCCAACTCTTTAGTGAATGGCCCATACAGGGATCATACCCACAGCCTTAGCTTTGTTAGCACCATGCTGAACCAACTGAGCTAATGACAAACAACTGTCACTTTAGCATATTGATTTTTAGAAAACAAGATTTTTTTTTCTGTGTAGAGTTAGCCACTCCCCTGACCCTTTAGTGCTGTAACATTCAACTCATTCATACAATCACTGATTAAAAATGACTATACTTCTCAATGATGTTACACAACAGCATCAAGTTATTTAATAACACCTTATGCTGGGTTTTTTTTCCTCTCCAGAGACTCTAACTGAATTTTTACAGTAAATATGAAACTTTATATGCTCTGCTGTAAGAACTCCGGGTTACAATTTGGTAATTATACCTGAGCCTTACTCTCAGCTCGTAAAATTTCGGCTAAGTACATCTTTTTGTTGTAAACACGTAAAATAGCTTTGTCTCTTGAAGCCCTCATAGTGCAGTGCCTGCTCCCTGGGGCTCCTCCCGCTGGCCCGGGACCAGCCAGCCCACAGGAAGAGGTTTGTGCTCCCTGCAAGAGCAGCCCTTGGGTGAGGCTGCGAGTTGTTGTGTCTGAGTTTGACTCTCAAACAAGGAAGAGGTGGAGTGGGGCCTTTTCTGTGGCCCAAACCCCTGCAGCTTCCCTGGTTTCTGAGCAGGACAGAAGCAAGACAAAGCTGTCTTGTGTTAATGGTGTGTTTGGGGCAGTTGCTCTTCCAGTCCTGCGGCCAAGTGGTGACTGTGCTGAGTGCCAGGTCCTGCTCCAGCATGGCCCTGACCCAGAGGAGGGTCCCACTTCACCATGGCCCTGACCCAGAGGAGGGTCCCACTTCACCATGGCCCTGACCCAGAGGAGGCTCCTGTTCCATCCTGGTCTCTGAGCCTGGGGACAGGACATACCCCAAGTGTTATGATGCTGGTCATGTATAACCTCAGTACAGTTTTAGCTCTTCTATTATTACTCATCCTGCACAAGTGCAGAAGAGTGAGCAAGCCCTTCTGCAGCACAGCTAGAATGAGATTGCTAGTAGTTAGGTTTTTTCCAATTGCTGAAGTATAATGCATTGCTCCAGGCACCCTCCATTCTTCCCTCTTAGCTCTACCAGCTGACATCAAAGCAATATGTGAAACATCTATTGAACCAGTCAGTATTTTGCTTCAATTTCTGTTGCTGCTCCTGCAGGCGTTTCAGACTCTAATGGTGCAGCTGCTGGAGGCCATGAGGGCTAATGGGGACATTAGCTCAGCGAGAACGGTATTTTAGTTGTTGCAAAGAGAAGTGTTGTTTGGATATCTTCCCCTGAACCCAGGCTGCTTGCCCTTTCAGCTGCTGGGAGCAGATCTAAAAGCTATTGTGTCCCACCCGGTCTCACTGGAGCTTGCGTGTGTGGTCTGAAACAAAAGCAAATGTACACAATTTACTGCTTATAAAATAAGCTGTCTCCAGTACAATGAGGGCATACATAAAGAATGAAGTGTTTCCTGGTGTATTTAAGAGTTTGGGCCAACTGGATAATGGATTCAGCAGTGAGGGTTGATTTATGGTATGAAAAGAAAGCTTTCTGGGTAGCGGGTGCCACACTAATTGTGCATTTATTTCTTCTCCCTGTTGGAAAACGAAAGGTGAGGACTGCAGAGGTGAGGGATCAGCTAAGCAAAAGGTACCCACATGGAGTGGTCCATCTGTTCTGTACAAGATGGGCTAAACACAAAATCCTGCTATAGATTTAATGAAGATTGTTACTGTCCACATGGTCTATTGTTAACCTCTTTTTCTTATTTGCTTGACCTTATGCTTATTCAGACTGGGTAGATCTCCTGTGGGTGCAAATATGTAAGTGAAAGGTAGATAAACAACTTGTAAAACAAGTATGAAATGTGACTAAGTCAGTAACAATGCTGTGTTTCTCTAACTGTCTCTCTCCTCATTGAAGTTGCAGGAGTTGTTACCGCTGACTTCTTATCAGGATTATTTCACTGGGGAGCAGATACCTGGGGATCTGTGGAGCTACCCATAGTTGGAAAGGTTTGAGATTGTTATTCTTAAGCTTGAAAAAGTTATGAAATACTTTCCTGAAGCACTTCCAGTGTTCCCAGCTGAATTGGGCAGTTATAGGCTCTGTCTTCAGTCCTGCCAGTGTAAGCAGCTCCACATCCCAGAACCCTCCATGGAGCAGCACTGGGCAGTGCTGGGGCAGGGCTGTGTTTGCACCTGGCCTGGGTGACATGTGCAAGGTGACATTGCTCCATTTTATCACCTTGTTTGAGGTTTGCACACAGTTTTGCAATACCAGTGTTTGCAGACCTTCCCGAGGTTCTGTGGGAACCACAAGTGGAGGAACCTGGCTTGGGCACTGTAGATCCTCAAAAAACAATGTCCATAGATGTGGAGAGTTGTCCCTGCAGCTGAACTCCTAAAAACTCGTGAAACATGAGGGTGCTCCAGTAAGAATCCTTGCAGCTCTCTGTTCTACTGCCCCTGTTGTAGATGTAGTAATATTAGAATGGTGATGACTGAAGATTTAATTAGAGATATATTATACACCTGCAGCTACAAATGCCACTTGCTTAGTGGAAGGTGCACTGGCTTCCATTGTAAGCAATCATCTGTTTTCTTAATTAAATTTCTAAGTAGTTACCATTAATTACTCCTCACAGTGCAATATTAGAAGGATCATTTTTTTTTTTTTAAAAAGCATGTGGGCTATTTCTTATAATTATTCAGAAATACATAAACTACCACAGCAGAATTCAGACTGTTGGTTTTGGTTTATTTTTGTTCACCTTCAATAGACTTAGTAGTCTTTGAATCCTGGCATCTCTGGACCATAGTTTACATTAAAAAAAAAGCTGGAGACTTTGCACTAAATGACCCTGAGTTCAGGCTGCTCAGGACACCTTTGCACAGGCTGTATGTGATGGATGTGGTAAAAGCAAATCAGTAACTGGTTTGACTGTCACACACAGTAAAGCAATTGCTCTGTCTCCTCTAGGACTGTGTGTTCTGATGTGATTTCTGTTCTTAGAGGTGACTTTTGTAGTCTGTTTGACTTCCATTGCCTTATCCAGTCACTTAACTTGAATTTATTCTCTTAGAGCTGGCATCTGTACCCCATACAAAAATGTTAGGTTGAATTTTAATATTTTAGTGTTTTTTCCTTGGTTGATGCTGCTTATTAAGGAAATTATATTTGTGATTTTCCCAGGCTTATTTTGTCTGTGAAATTAGGATGCTGATGCTTTGGTTTTGAGATCCAGAGACTACAGGTTCTAATTGAGAATTAAGAAGAATAAAACTGAAAACTATGAAAACCTGGATTTGGGAGCTGAATTGCTTCTCAAATGTAAATCAAATAATCTGAAGTGTTGTCATCACAAAAGTTTGATGCTGCTCACATGCTTTGTACTCTGGAATTCTCTTAATCTCAGTCATCACAGTAGAATGTATGAGAGGGGGGTTGGGGTTTGTTGGGGGGTTTCTTTGGTAATATTTTCTTTCCAAGACCAATGTTGAGCCATGGTGTCATTGCTTTTTCCAGGCTTTCATCCGACCCTTTAGGGAACATCACATTGACCCCACAGCAATTACCAGACATGATTTCATAGAGACCAATGGGGACAACTGCTTCATGACACTGGTCCCACTGGCCAACATGGCATACAAATTTGTTTCTTTTTCCCCAGGTAAGCTGTTACTTCTGACTTCTGTGGATTTAGCATTGTTGCTATTTAGATGAACATTTGTCTGTGTGAAGGTAGGAGAAATCCATGACTGTGACACGACAAGGAAGAGCTGTTGGAAGCATGGAGCTCCTGGCAGGAGGGAGGGAAGCTTTTTTTCCTGCAGGTAGGGTGGCAGAAGGTGGCACAAAGGGGTTCTCTAGCTCAACAGAGGATAACTGGGGCTGAAGAGTTGTGCAAGTAAGCATTAGAAGTTATGCTAAATATTTTTTTTATAAGGATCAAGCTGTGAGCATATAGGGAAACCTTTGTTCTAAAGTATATAACATATAACAACAGTGCTTCATCTCTGTGCAGAAGCACTTTATGTGCAAACTAGAAGTCAAGAACTAAAGGATTAAATTCATTTTATAGATGGTCAACTCAGTTTGACTTCCTGTTTGTGGTGCATTCACAGATGTTGGCACTTCCCAGCCTGTCTTGTGACATTTGGGAATTGCTTATGGCTCACTGGCTCTTGTGACTCTTCTGCCAAAGCAGCTTCGTTGAGGCCTTTGTTAGCTCCTGTGGCACCAGCCATTGTCCTAGTAGAAATTTGCCTTTTCATAGCTGGTGTTTAAAGATGCACATCTTGTTTTGCAGAGGCATTATATGAGACATGTCCCTGGGAGTGTTACGTCTTCGCGCTCATCATCTTCATCACCATGACGAACCAGATCCACAAGTGGTCCCACACGTACTTTGGGCTCCCACGCTGGGTCATATTCCTGCAGGACTGGCACATTATCCTGCCCAGGAAGCACCACAGGATCCATCATGTGTCTCCACATGAGACCTACTTCTGCATCACCACTGGTACTGCCCTTGGGGTTGTGCTGCAGCCTCCCTTGAGTGCAGTTCACCTGCTGAGATGTAACTTAGGGGCAGCCTATTGAACTGGAAAAGGGCATGAAGTTAACTGTGATCTTACTGCACAGGCTGGAGTTGGTTTTGTTGCATAAAAAATGGGGGGGGGAAGTTTTGTGATCAGCTAAAGGTAACTTGCAGCCTGAGGGAATAGTCAGTGGTGCTGAGATTCAATGGAGTGGAGTCTTGGTAAGCTCATGCCTGTAATGGGTTTTGTTCACTAAAGTCTTAAAGCTGCTGTTCCTTCAAGAGAGCATTTAATCTGCAACTGGTCTGGAATGCTCATTTCTGAAGCCAGGCTTCTGGATTTTCAGCATCCACTCATTCTGACTCAGGGTAGAGGAGTGGACAGGCTTTGCTGCCTTTCACTTCCTTTTATATCCATGTTCAATATTATGCCCAGTGACCAGTGTTGCACAATCCTAAATAAGTTAGCAGGTTAATCAGACAGCAGAAAATAAACCACTCTAGTTCTTCATTCTGTCATTGGCTTTGTCAAACAGTTCATGTGGGTTTTGAAACCTCTGCCAAAAAACAAATCTAGTTCTCGTTAGCAGAATGTCATGTAGAAACATGATACAATTAAGAAGCCTGACTTGACAGATGATGACAAAAATCTTGCCACTCAAAGAGCTATTTTTTAGTCCTACTATGTCCTGAAAGTTAAACCTGACTGTTATTAGCAGTCTTGAACTAGTTGAACTTTGGATGCTATGACAAACTAATCCTCTTTTTCCTTTGCAATCCCTTAGGTTGGCTGAACTATCCATTAGAGAAGATAAGATTCTGGAGGTGTTTGGAGAACATCATCCAAGGACTTACTGGGGAGAAGCCAAGAGCAGATGACATGAAATGGGCTCAGAAAATCAAATAACTTTTGCCAGCCTTCTGCAATCCTTAACTTGTTGCCAATGTTGTTTTTAAAAGAAAAAAAAAATAAAGCCATCAGCCAAATTCAAGACCTGCAAAGAAATAACAGACTCTAAAGCACAAACTAAAAAGTGCTAACACAGACTGCAATGAAAAGAACTAATTCTTAAAACAATACTTGAAATGAAGATGATTACTCTCACTGAGCACCTTTTTGTTTAGCCATGTCTGCTTACACATTAGAACGTGCTGTGTCCGTGAGCTGTCGGGCAGCCCGAGGGCAGGACAGTCACTCCAGTGGTACGTGGTGGTGTAGGAAACATGTGTTGTATCAACATTATTTAACACTTCCAAAATAGCTTGTTGCCTAAGTCCTATAGGGAGAGTGGTGACAAGGGTTTGTCACTCCGTGTTCGAGTCCAAGTGCTCTGCATGAGAGCAGTGTCAGGGCAGGGGGAGCCCAGAAAATCATGACTGTTCAATGCACTTTGTGACTGATCAACGTGCAGCTCTGTCTTCACTATCATGTTAAATCCAATTGATGTCATGTGGAACAGACTTTGAGAATCCTGCTCCTCCAGTGGGCCACGAATCCTCAAGTGTCTTCAGCTTCCCTTAAAATAAAATTGTTCTACTCTCCACGTGGAATTGAGCAAACCATTTCTACATAAGCCTTCAATTTAAGGAGCCTCTGAGGAGGGAGGGCACCCCGTACAACACCTGCTCGTGTGGAGTGCTCACTGATGAGTCTGCTATTAAGTGTTTCCTACCCTGACAATAAATGTTTAAACTAGTTCTAGCATTGGGCACACTGCAAATAGCTGTATTCAAGAGCTCAAGGTATCAAACTTGTAATGTTAGAAGGGAAATGTCAATGACTGGTGTTTTGTTCTTTTTTTTTTTTTAAGGTGCTTGCTTGTTTCTGTAAATAATATAAAGCCTTAATCTCTTCTGGTGTAATGGAATAATATTTTAATGTGATGTTTGAATGTATATAATATATTTATAACAAAGCAGTTGGATAATACTAATCATGTTTAAGTCTTGTTGCTGTTCTTCATTGCTACATTGTCAGCACTTAGTGCAGAATCTCAGTCATTGACTGCAAAACACTTCGTGCAGTTCCAGCCCCCTGAGACACCTGTCAGCCTGTTATGTCCTGTTTAGGTTGGAGTGAACATTTGTCAGTGCTGTAGGAGCCTGTGTTATACCACACTTCTACACCTTTCAAGAAGTGCAAGTAATTAAGTAATTCTGCTTTGGATGCGAAGGAGTAACTCCAACTGAGTGCTTAGAAACAACATTTCTTGCTGTGCATACAAAGCACTGCAGTGGATGGTATTTATACCATCTTGACAGAAGTTTATATTCATACCTGCTTCTATCTTGAGACTCCCATAATCCCTGTTCTAACAGATCTGTGATCCTTAGTTGTCTGTCCCTCCTGCCCTCATCCTTTCTTCCCCTTTCCCTCACCCTCGACCCCAGTTTGAGTTAACTAAACCGGTGTGAAAGCCCAGGACAGAACTGGGTGGATGTTCAAGGCTCCTGTGTGAAACATACTGAAGCACTGGGTCCTCTGAGAGCTCATTTCACTGCAGATAGAAATGCCAAGTGAGCAGCAGTAGTGCAGTGGATGTAACAAATGGACACACAAATTACTAGAATTTGTCTGTCCAAAGTGCCATTAAAGGCAGTTGCAGCTGCCCAAACCTCTCTTGGCCTCTTGAGCCTTATTGGAAACAAATCTGAGCTACTCATGCTGGTGGCTGCTGGGACTATTTATCTGTTAATCTTGCTTAATTATGAGAAACTGGGACAGCAGTTAATCTCTGGATGCAGTTTTCCATGGGATGCTGTGCCGGGCTCCAGAGGCTGAGCTGGCTCCATGACTCCTCACTCCTGACACAGCTCCCAGGTCCCCTGTTTCACCCATTTAAAGATGTGGATCCTTCCACAAAACCAATGTGGCAATTCTGGAGCAAAAGGCTACGTGGATCCTTCTTAACAGCTGCAAATCTGGCTTAAGATAAATTTGTCTTAAGTTGATTAGGAACAGATTAGAGCTGAAGCAGAATAAGGCACTCTAGTTAAACTCCACAGAGAGCATTTCAGTTTAAATGCTTTTAAAGGCTCTTTCATTTCAGTCTCACCTCCACAGAAAGCTGTGCTCAGGCTCCTGCTCTCTGCCCAGACTGCAGCTGCCCCCAGTGAGCAGGTGCTTGTGGTCACACAGGGCCTTGGAGGAGCAGGAGGGATTCCTTATGTGGATCCTGGGAGCTGGTGGGATTCCCTATGTGCATCCATGGCACTGCAGAGGCCCTAGAGACAGAGCTGTTTGGGCACACAGCTCCAAGGGGAAGTGTTGCACTGCAGTAAACTGAGGAAAATTACTGCAAAGAGCCTTAAAATCCCGCTCAGGGATTTCTTAAGCCAGGACTGACTGAAGGTTTGTGTTTGCTTTGAGGTTCTTATGGACACAGGTCAGACTGCTCAGCTTTCTGAGGGCTCTCAGCTTCTTCCATTTTGTTCCATTTTGCTGCTGGGTTAATTATCCATGTTCTCCCACCCATCTGTCTGCAGCCCTGACCTGTCTGCTGCCTCTGTGACATCCTGGGGACCAACACGGAGCCTGCTCGGAGCTGGCATTGCCTGGGAACAAGCAGGAGGCAGTGCTGGCACACAGGGAAAGAGGGGACCCTGAGCAGCCCACAGACCAGAAGTGCAGGGACAGAAGTGTTCTTTCTGGCATGGTTTTGTTCTGCAGCATATTAAAAAAGAAAAAAAACCAAACCTCTTGAAGCAAGAGGGGGCTCTGGCTGCTCGGTGCCAAACCTGGTTATCCAGGTCCACTAGTCCCCGTGCCCTGGCCAGCTCAGCTGGGCTGCCCTGTCCCCATCCAGTTCTGGGCTCTCCTGTCCCCATCCAGCTCAGCTGGGATCCCCTGTCACCATCCAGCTCTGGGCTGCCCTGTCCCCATCCAGCTCAGATGGGATCCCCTGTCCCCATCCAGCTCTGGGCTCTCATGCCATCTAGCTGCCCTCCTGCTGCCCTCCTGCTGCCCTCAGCCAGCGCCGCGCTCAGCCGTGGGTAAAATGAAATGTTATTCGATGAAATGCAATCCAGGCAGCGAGGCCAACGCTGCCGTTCTAAAGCAGCTTCACGGAACAATGGACGGGAGCAGCTCCTCGGCTCTCGCTGCTGCTCCAGGCTGGCTCTGGAAAGGTTCGCTGCAGGAAACGGTTTAAACTGCGATGGGTCCTCCAACACATTTTGCTTCCTAATTGTTTCTGCAAATTTTCACACGAAGTCTCGGGGCACAGTTTTTGGAAGACGTGTTGCAACGCAAAGCAGAATTCATCTCCTTTCTACTTTTTAAATTTTTTTTTTCATGTTATGTACGAAGTGGACGGGCTGGGGGAAGCTGTGCTGAAGTGTTACGGGTGTTGAGTGCCCGGCACCGCGCCGGTGTTTGCGCACCCCGGGGTGGGTGTGCCGGGGCGGGGCAGGGGGGCGATAGCCCCCGAGGCGCCCGCCCGCGTCATACAGCTCGGAAGCGCCGTGCGTGCACCACAGAACTAACTGCCCGCGCAGACGCCGCGCCGCGGGCTCCCCTTAGCGCGCCCGCCCGCGCCGCGCCTACCGGCGCCGCAGTTCCCGCGTTACGGTGACGTCACGCGGGGGCGGGGCCGGCGGCGGCGGCGCAAGATGGCGGCGACCACGGGCGCGGGTGAGCGGGGCCGGGCCGGGCCGGGCCGGGCGGCGGCGCCGGGGAGGGACGGGCCGGGCGGGGCTCCCGCGGGGCCGGGCCGGGGCGGCGGAGCGCGGGGGGCGCCCGGAGGGGCGGCGGCCGCGGGGAGGGGGTGGTAGCGTGGCCCCAAACGGGGCCCGGCGGGGCGGGGGTGGAGCCGGAGCCGGTGCCGCTCCGTGCGCGGGTCCCGCGGGCCCGGCCGGGCCATCCCGGGGCCGAGCGGGGAGAGCGGCCCCGGGCCGGGCCGGGCCGGGAGGGCGAGCGTGGCCGGCTGGGCCCTGCGGGACGTGTGTCCCGGCCCCTGGCTGGGAGCGGACACTCCGCGCAGGGCCTGTGCCCGCGGGGCGGGCCGGGACAGGGACGGGGACGGGGACAGGGACAGCCCCGCGGGGCCGGGGCCGCCGCGGTCGGGACAGCCGCCCGCACCCTTCGGGGCCGGGCCGGGTGTCCCGGGGCCGCCGTTCGGGCGCTTTTCCTGCCGCGCTCCCCCCTGGCGGGTTCGTGTGTCCGGGGCTGGCCCCGCTCCCTCCTCTCGGCACTCACTGCGCCCTGGCTGAAGTTACTGGAGGGAAATCGGCTGCTTTAAAAGCCTTTTTCGCTCCTGGTGTCTCCCTCTTCCATTAAAACCGTGTCAGGACGTGTGTGCTCCAAGCAGTCGGTGTATTTTTATACCCTTTGAAATTGCTCCACGCCTGCTCTGAGTAGTTACACCCTCTCTTTGCATTTATCACTGTACCTTAAACAGCAATGCTGGAACTAGGTTTGGAATGTTTTTTGTTCTCTGCTCTCATCCTCTAATGAACTTCAACATATAGAGTCAATTAGAGTCACTTCTGTCCAGCCACTTTCATTGTCCTATTTTCTTCCGTCCATGTAGGGTCTCACAGGTGCCCCTGTAGTGCTTTGTTTTCAAATTGCTCCCTCCGGGGTTTGGCTACAAGCTCACCAGAAGGTGACTGTTGGAGATGTAACAGAAATCTTTTGGAATTCTTTTTTTACAGATAGCTCTCTGTCCGTGACCACTTTCAGATTTTAAGGATAACCATCACAGTGCACATAATTAATAGTAATCAAGTTAATAAAAACTCTTTTAAAGTGCAGTAGGTGCTGTCCTGAGAATTATGTGTAACAGGTCTGTGTTTGGACACTTGTGACTGTGAGGAGCTGATTAAAACACAAAAACTGTAGTGGATCCTCCTTCTCCTGTTCTGTCATGTTCTCCTGGCTGCCATGTGTTCTCAGGGATCCTTTCAAGCTGCTGACTCTGCATTTTGTACTTGACTGGAAGAACAAGGCAAATATTTCTGGTGTTAAGCCTGTGCAGCTCCTGAGGTAATTGTTGGGTGGTCATGGAGGGGCCTGGGCTGTGGCCACAGTCCCAGCACAGCACCGAGACAGGCTCTTGTTACTCATCGTGTGCTGGCCACACTGTGTCTCTTGGGCTGTTCCTGTTATTCCAGGGTTTCTGACAGCTGTTGTGTCCCCAGTGCTGGGAGCAGGCAGTGGGAGCAGGGCCCTCAGTGTCCTGTGCCTGCAGTGTGGGCACAGCCCTCCAGCTGTGATCGTGAGGAGTGTGACTTACAAACATATGCTACAGGAACACTGGATTTGTGCAAAAAAACCCCCAAAATTCAGTCTGGAAGACCCTGGGGATACAGAGCAGCAGCTGCCATGGGTGGGAGCCTGAGAGCTTGGGCTGTAACTCATGGGCTGCCCTCCCAGCAGTGCTCCCTGTTCTGTTGTGTTGGGAAAGGATGGAGATTTCCCTCTCCTGACAGCAAGGACATCCCAGTGTCCAGGTGCTGGCAGTGGCACTGCAATGCAGGTTGTTTCTTCATTCCCAACACTGCACTGAAGGCAGAGAGGCCTGGAGGTGACACCTCCTCACTCTCCATCACTGCAAGATTTGAGGCAAGTACCTTAGAACTGCCTTCACCCATCTGGAAAACAGAGTTTGCTGATACTTGTTTCATGGAAATCTTAATGTATTCCTATTTGCTTGTAAAGCACTGGAGTATATGTGATATCCTGAGTTTGTGTTCAGCAAAGGAGCTTAAACAGATATTGAAGATGAAAAATACTCACTCTGTCTTCAAAAGCCGCTCCTGGCCCAGAGGAAGAAGTGGTTGCAAATGTCCCTGTGACTTAAAAAAGTCCTGGCAATTAGATAAGTAGATAGATTACATATTTGTATCTAATAAACAGGTAGACATAATTAATAAGGGCAAAACCCCAACCCTATGTAGCTTCCTCCATGTTGCTGTCCTGCAGATTCAGGTTTTATAATGGGTCAAAATCCAGCTGTCTTGGCCTGTGAGATCCTGTTTCCCTAACTTTCACTCTGGGAAGAGTTTAATGACCTCATTTAACTCACTTTTCTCTCATAGTTCAGTTTAGTGGGTATGTTGCAGGGCTTTGAGACACCATGTTTACCAACAACCTGGAAGAACTCAGTAGTAAAATGGTTTGCCCAGATTTAATGTGTTCAAAGAATGTGAGGAACTGTGGAAAAACAATTAATTCAGTGCATGGCCATGACAGTGCTGATGTATGTGGCTTAATGCTCCTAAAAGAAGAGCATGGATCAGGTTTGGTACAGTGTATTAAAAATATATATTTGTAACTGTTGAGGGCCCTATAGCATCACTGTAAACTCTTAAGTTATGCTTGTGGAAAGCCAATGAGACCTTACAATAAGAATAAACTGTGTATTGAAGGATACAGGTGTAGCTGCCCCTGGAAGTGCCCCACGATGGCTCCTTGGAGTGCACAGCAGACAACAGCCTTTCTTATCTCAAAGGAAATATTGCAGCCACCAGGTGCCCTCTGAGCCTGTAAGTAAAATGCACAAGGGTAGGGGAAAAGTAACTGAAGAGAAAATGGAAGATAAATTATGCCTTCTTAAATAAGATGGACTGTCATAGCAGCTGCTAGAGGTGTTGATTGCAGAGCTCTGTGTACTGTAATAGAAGGATGCAGTAGACTGAATAAAAAGGTAAATAGTTCACAGCTCCTACAAGACGATACTCAGTTGCATATTTTCATGTCCAGTGATACAAATTACATAATATATTTGAAGAACCCTATTCTGGCTGAGAACTTAAAAGTGTTCATTAGTGTATTAAACATGTGAGCAGGTGGGGATCATGGAAGGTGCAATACTGACAGATTTGGTGAGGGGTGCGAAGGGTGGGACTCTCAGGGTGGGATTTTCAGGTTGTGAGGGTGTGTTTTAACTATTCCAAGTTCCTGTGCTTCCCCCTCCTGGTGGTTTGTGCCCTGTCCTCCCGGGTGTGGGCAGGGCCTGGGGGGCACATCCTGCCTGTGCTGGTACAGCCTGGCCCAGCAGTGCCAGCACCTGCTCTTCAGGGCTTGTCTGCAAACCTGTGCTCTTTGGGTGGTGTGAATGTGGGAAAACCCAGCCATCCTCTGTGGCAGGAGGGCCAGCAGGAGAGCAGCTCTCCCTCAGTCCCAACCATTTCTTCTCACAGTGCCAAAGGAAATGGTGGGTTTTTCCTGGGGAGATGAAGTGTAAAGATTTGGTCCAGGACACCAGTCCAGGGTGACTTACTTTCTAGAGTCCCTTGTAGCTGCGCTGGAAGTGTTTGCTTTTCAGCTGTGAGACAAGCACAGAAATCATCTGATTTTAACTCTACTGCTGCTGGAAAGTTGTGCTTGGCCTCACACCTGAGTGGTGCTGCCAGTCTGCCTCAGACTAAGTGATCTCTTTTCAAGTGACCTGCCTAAAGTATTGAAAGGTAGAACCAGCACTCAAGCTTACACAGAAAAAAACCACTCAGATTGTTTCAAGGAAGTTATTTTGGGTCTGCAGAATACCTCAGTACCTGCCTGCATCGTCAGAGTGGAAATTGTGACTGTAAAGATGATGCAAGAAATGTAAAGTTCCTGTGACCCGAAAGCTTTTGTGACAATTGCTGAAAGCCTTTTATTCAGTTTTAAATATTCCATCACTTCAGAAACCTTATATACCATTGTGACAGGGAATGTTTACATATTTTTTACGGTTCCAGTGCTGCAAAGGTAAGCTTATCCAACAGGCAGCAGTTGCAATCTTTGCAAAGAGATGAGACATATATTGGAAAGGATGTAATTAAAGCTGAATATTAAATACACAGAAACAAGCAACAGAAGGCCCTTTAGTGTATTAAGCAACAGAGGTGTTTAAAGCTGTTGGATTGCAGCTCCCTTGAGTTACTGTAAACTAGGAACTAGTACAGAAAGCAGAGTTTAAGTTGTCCATAAAGGCCAGTTTGATAAGTTGCTTATTATTGGTGAAGATATTGAGAAACCTTCAGCAAAAGACAGTTCCTCTCTTTGGAGCCTCATGAGAGGGAAGTGCATTTTCTGGGTACTTTGCTGAGGTGTGCTGTGCCCTGTGCCTGTGCTTTAGTCCTGAAGAGAAATGCTTGTAATTGAATTTCACTTTAGAAAGGAGAGAGAAACGTGTTCTTGAAGTTTTTGAAAGGTGTATGTTTTGTTCTACTGACACTGATCAAAAATGCTTGAGAAGAGGATCTGCTCCCAAGGCACCCTGCCCACCTGGTTTCACCTTGCTGTTCTCAGCTTCTGAGGCTTCTGGGTTTGGAATTGCTTCCACTGTGTAACTGAGGAAAATGGAAAGATGAAAAAGTGCAGTCTGTGAGAAAGTGTCGTTTTTAATTTGGTACAAATGTACTGTGAACTTCATGGGAATGTAAATTTGAGAAAAATCTCAGACTGGTGGGATCACTCTTAAAACTGTTGGAAGAGTATCTGTGTCTTTAGTAGTGCTGTGATAAAAGATAAACCTGAGAGTGCTTTAAGCTCTTTAAAAGTCCAAGCTGACGTTTTAAGTGTCTTCCAGGAATAATTCTGTTCTCCCCTTAGTGAGACTCTGACCAGACATTGGTCACACTCCTTTTGTCCCCATATCAGTGTGCTGGCTATGTCTTGCAACTCATTGCTTTAGCAAACAGCTGGGTTGTGAGCTGCCAGGGGGGTTTCTGACCAGGAAAACAGAAGGTCCTGATTCTCTTGAAGGCTGAAGAGGAAGTCACATCACCCAAAACCAAGCAGCTTCTTAACTGCAACACTGAGATCTGCAAGGTGTAAGGTACATTTCCTGACTTTCTGGAAAGCTCAGTTTGTGGTTTAGTTCTGCTCTTAAGTTGCCATAAAGTGATTTCATTAATTTTGTGTAACTGCTGAACTATTGTGTAGGACTGAGGCTTCACCAAAGAACATTACTGAAAGGTGTTAACTTTTAGAAGGACTGTACAAGTCTGTCACTGGAGATCTCCCTGGTCAGTACAGTTATGATTTAGCTTTCACAGGTTTGCTGTTGTGATTAATAGTAAATATCTCCTTTTGCTCTGAAATATATTTTCTGCTCCATTTCTGTGAGTGTTTCTGTGAGGTCAGGCAAGCTGCAAGGGAAGCAGTTATTGAGATATTACTGTATTTTTGTTTCAAATGAAGCTGCTATTTGAGAGTCATCTTGAACCATAGTAAAGACAAAATGCATAACTGAAAGTACTTTAGACAGGTTGATTACTTTCTAATTGCTCTCATTTCATGTAGGTTTTCTTGTGTTAAATGAAGGGCTCTTAGAAAAACAGGTTAGTTTGGTTGCTGCCTTGGAAATCTCCATTGCTACACTGAAAGGGTTATGCAAGGTATTTATTGGGGGGTGGGGGGAGGGAACACGGGCAGCTTATGGTTGTGTCAGCGGGCACAGGACATCTCCTGGCTCTGCATCTGCCATGGTTTAGCCATAGAAGTCATTTGGCAAATACTGTGTGTGCCTAGAACAGATCCAATCACTCTCTAGGAATCCTGGTGGGCAACAAACATGATGATGATGTATTTGTGCAGGACTACAAGTGATAAAGTCCATGTGGGTTCTGAGGTTCAGGTCCTGGCAGGATGTGGTAGTGGACCATGAGTGCTCCAGGCCTTTGCAAGTGAAGAGGAGCTGGGCTTGGCTTAATGGCCTCGTGCATCTTTCCTGGCTGACCAGAAGGGTCAGTATGGTCTTGTATTCTGCCTTGCTTAAGGGCAGGTTTTTTAGGAATTATTTAAAGCATAGTCTTCTATATGTATATGTGTGATTTTCCTTCTGCTGTATGAATCTCCTGAGAATGTGTTAGGGAGGGAGCTGAATTACCATCTTCTGTGGTGGCTGAGGTGACAGATCCTCCATATTACACCTTTGAGCTTTAGCACGATGCTGTTGGATAGGGTCATGGGATGTAAAGTGACCAATTATCTGCCATGATCACCTTGTTTTCTGTAAAGTACATAAAATATGTACTTCCCTCGGGCACTCCCTTTGCCATCATGCCCCTGCAGTGGTCACAAGTGAGCAGTTGCTGTGGAATTAGCACTCATTTATGGAAACCAGCGCACAATATGACT
This sequence comes from Chiroxiphia lanceolata, assembly GCF_009829145.1. Taxonomy (NCBI): domain Eukaryota; kingdom Metazoa; phylum Chordata; class Aves; order Passeriformes; family Pipridae; genus Chiroxiphia; species Chiroxiphia lanceolata. The sequence goes on along the minus strand of NC_045653.1, from coordinate 4,882,175 downwards.
CGCCAGCTCTCTGGAGACCTCAGGCTTCCCAGAGAACTGTAAGGTCCTGTGTGACTCTTTTTATGGCTCTGATTCATGCTGGATTCATGCTGAATCAGAGCAGCTGTATCTGGGGAGAGCTCAGCAATAAAGTTGCCTTGCCTTCCCGTAAGGTTGTAAAGCCAAGCCTAGCTCTGGTTAGCAAATCTCACAACTAAGGCTGCCTTTCAGCCTTGGTTGTGGCCTGCTTGAATATATACATGATGATGTCATTTTTAATTACATGCTCACTTAATTTTCTTCACGGGGATTCAGTGAACGGGGCGTGATGCTCAGGGGAAGGGTGGACAGGCAGTATTTGTGGTTTCCTTCTTTGATGTGTGGCCTGTGTCTGCCATAAAGCTGATTCCTCCTGGGTTATTTGGTTTGGGCTGAGCAAATATCAGTAAATTGTCTTTGCACCACTGATAAATATGAAGGGTTGTAGTCAAGGACCGAAGGGCTGAGATATGATGCTTGTTAAGCATTGTGATGTGGTCTGGAAGAGTGGTTTTTTGGCTCTGTAACACATTCCAGGCAGGTATTCAGGGGCTCAGGCTGATCACTGGAGTTGGGGGGCTCAGGCTGGGGATCTGGTAACAGCCACAGAGTTTCCTCTGTGGCATCACCTGCACTGTGGAAGAGCTGCTGTGTCAGACTGAAGGTGGAGTCCCCCTCTAGAAGGACCTTCTGCTTGCCCTTCTTCCCTGGCCCTTCCTTTCACAGGGCAGAGCTGAAGCCCAGACAGTGGCTTTGGGCACTGTGAATCATTCCCATCACCAGCTCCCCTGTGCATCCACTCCAGCAAAAATAGGGAAATAGAGGGGGTGTGTGTAAGCAAAGGTGGCACCTTGTCCTTCAACTCCTGCTCCATCTGCTTCTCTTGTCCCCCAGCTCTTGTATTTCTGGTGCTGGAGCTGGGCTGCTCTGCCTCCCCAGACTACAGCGTGGAGAGTGTTAGGAATAGAATTAAAAATGGGGTGGCTTGGCTGTCATGGGTCAGGCATAACCTGACTACTTGAACTTTCATATGCCTGAGGTTCACAGGCTACACACTTCATACTTTTGAGACTTTCTGGGAGAGGAAATGCTGGAGTTCATTGTGCAGGGGATGTGAGAGTGGTACCCAGGAGGTCCTGTTACCACCCACGGTTTGGTGCTCGGGGCAATCTCATGGTGATGGCTTCACCAGCCCCAACTGACTCATTTCCTTTTGCAGCCAAAGACCCGTGTTCCTCAGCAGCCATGGTAACAGCAGGGCCTGGCTGGGAGGGGATTTGGCAGGGAGCTGTGCTGGAGTCGTGCTCAGCAGCCCCTGAACAAGGTTTGGTGTAGTGCAGGTCTGGTGTCTGTGGATGCTGCTCTTCTGAGTCTGGGCTCTTCATCATGCTGCTGCTGCAGCTGTGTTACTGAACTGTGCTTCCTCAGAATGTTCTACAGCATGATCACGTTAGGTGTGTGTCAGACTGGCCAATGAACTGATTTCTGTAGTAATTTGCTGGTTTGGTTTCCTTCATGCATGCTTTGTAGTGAATGAAATTTGGACCACACTGATTCTGCAGCAAAATCATCTCTGACATTTAGTTTCTTTAGGTCTTAATGTATTTAAAGGAAACTTTAATGCTACTGGAGTTACTCAATTTTAAGCCCTGCTACATTTTGCAATGCCTTAGATCCTCTGTATTTTGCACATGGCCAAGCATTGGTCCACAGGCTGCAGGTGGATTTCTGCATCCCCACTGACCTCCATGGGCTGTGGGTCCACAGGTACCTCACTGTGCTCTTCCCCACAGGTTGCAGGGGCACCTCCACTCTGGTGCCTGGAGCACCTCCTACCCCTCCTTCTGCACTGACCTCGGGGTCTGCAGTGCTGTTCCTCTCTCAGATTCTCACTCCTCTCTCTGGCTGCAGTTGCTCTTGTGCAGTAACGTTTTCCCTCATTAAATACTTTATCCCAGAGGTGCTGCCAGTGTTGCTGGCCCAGCCTTGGCCGTCGGTGGGTCCATCCTGGAGCCAGCTGCCACTGGCTCCATCAGACATGGGGGAAGCTTCCAGCAGCTTTTCACAGGAACCAACCCTGTAGCCCCCTCATAGCAAAACCTGGCCCCACAAACACAACAAAAGGAGCAGAGGTGTCCTCAGGTGTTTCTGTTCTGTGATGCCCGAGGTGCAGATACCTTGAAGAAGAGCGAGTCATTAAGTCCACTGTGGCCTGGGTTTGAGATCCTCCTTCACCACTGACTTAGTGTGTGACCTTGGATATGCCACCTAGGCTCTCTGTGCCATTGTTTTCCATTAATGTGTGTTTTGAGGATAAATGTGCCAGCAGTTAAGAAGTGCTTTAAATTCCTTGGTGGTGGAGGTCATAAGTACAAAGGATGCTATTGCTGCTGACAAAGCCCACTTCAATTAACTTCAGATTAACCTACTAATGTTATGAAAGAGTTTTATTTGCTTTAAAAGGTATTTTAAAAGCTCTGAGTCAGTCGAGTGATGTGAAGCCTCTCATGGTGTCGTTTTGAAGAATCTTCTAAATTTTCATGCTATAAATCTTATACACGAGTGCTAAATTAAAACTCCATAATACCAGGTGTATCTGAGGAAACAGAGATTTCTTTTCATTTCACTGCCTACCATAACATGTGGCCTATCAGCCTTCTGGCAGGTTTATCTGGGGATACCTTGATTTTGCTTGTAAAATCTGAGCTAAGTATGGGACAGCTTTTGCATAATGTTGAAATATTGTCATTCAAAAAATAGTGATATTTTTATGATTTTGCCAAAATGTTTCCTGTGCAGTGACCACAAGTATCAGGGAAATTACCCTAGCTTCATTTCTTTACTAGATTTCTCAATTCAAAATGTTTTTCTGATTGTTTCAGGAGTAAAAGTTCCTCGTAATTTTCGTCTTTTGGAAGAACTTGAAGAAGGTCAGAAGGGAGTAGGGGATGGAACAGTTAGCTGGGGCCTTGAAGATGATGAAGATATGACACTTACAAGATGGACAGGAATGATTATTGGGCCTCCAAGAGTAAGTATCCAGTTAAATACTAAAATGGTACAGTTATTTTTTCTTCCCTCTTTTTTTCTCCTAATTTAACCACTGAAGTACAACAAAAAAAAAGACAAGTGAAAAAACACTTCAGAAAGTGAATTATGTTGAAGTTCCAACTTCTGTATAATAATGGTTTTCATGTACTATATTGCTTTTTGCTTATAATTTGGAATATTTTAGGGCCTTTCTCTGGTTGGTTCTGTTACATGTCTGCTTTATATTTGCAGATCCATTAAGACACAGCTTTTGAGATCCCAGAATTCTAGTACCCTGTACTCTTGAGTATTGCAAGGTTTAAAATCCTTCGGCTAGTGAGGCTTCATGTGGAGATCATGTGGGTGCAAGGGGATGTTCTGTGCAGCACTGCTGGTCTTTCTGCTGGTCCTCGTTGAGTTTATGGTTTTTATTGCAGCAGTTCTGACTTGCTCTTGTAGAGTTTCAGCTAACTCAGGAAACTCAAATTTTAATGAATTCAGTTCCTTCTCTGAATGTTCTCTCCCAAAGCAACATCTTATAATGCAACTGGTCTTTGTGGGAGTGCTGTTGTGCTCTCTCTTCTCCCCCCAAGCCCTACTAAACTGTGGGTCTACACTCTAGTACTGCACTTGAGGACTTAATTGTGTGTTGTACGTGTGCATGTGTTCTGAAACCAGAACCTGTCTGTTGTCTCCAGTTTCACTGTTCTGTTTCCTTAATTCCTTTCCTTGGAGTGCAAGGAGCTGATTCTCCTTCCTGCAATAACAGGTGTTGTCTTCTACATCTGGCCTCAGTATCACTTCTCAGTAATTCAGGGGTCATTATATGAAAATCTTTACAGACCTTCAGTCATGCCACTGCCCTGTGTGTTCCCATTCTGTCAGTGCCTTTTTTGACATACGAGGTTGTACAAGAATGTACTTTATAATGGCATTACACATGCAGCATTTTCCATCTCATCCAGAAGTGTTGTTTACTTCTTGTCTGCCTTTGTTAACATCTCCCCAGTCACGATCATTTCATTTGTTTATGATGTGCACAGATTGTTTTCTAGAACAGCATTTGATTTTAGAACATTAGGAGAGTGCTAATGAGCCTGCATTAAGGCTGTGAAGAAAGCTCACTGTGTGCATACACTTTATGGAAAATTTAAACAACCTTGAAATCTAATTTAGAGAATTAAATGGGAACTGAGATGTGCAAACAGGCGTGTGCTGCCTTGCCAGCAGCAATGGAAGTTTGTCATTCATGTCATGCTGCAAACCAAGGCTAGAGGACCATCACAGGAGAGGATTCAGTTCTGCCTCTCTTGTCTTTCTGACACACTTAGGAATACAGATTTTTTTTCCAGAAGTGTCTTGACTTCTTTTGAGCTCATTGCTTGAAGGCAACAGGCTGTATTGAGAGAGATTTTGGGAACTTCCAATCATTCTTGTTTGCTCAGTGGCTGTCCTGCTTTTAGCACTGTTTGTCCTCAGTTACAACCATTTTGTTTCTTAATAGGACGTGGGAATACTGGCTGTGGAAAGTCCTATCTCCATCTGGGCAGAAAGCAGTCATGCTTGTAGCAGGTGGAAGAATCTTATGTTGGATATCTTGGGGGGGGAAATGAACAGTGGTGCAGAGCTTCCCATGTGCTGCTGCCCCGAGTGTCCTTGTGGCCACACATGGAGCGTGTTCTCCTTTCCAGGCTGTGTGCAGATGGTTCCACAGCCAGGGATTCACCTTGCTGATATAGGCTGCTTAGAAACAGTGGCACTGCCAAAGCCTCAGCTTTATCAGCACATGTTTTACACTGGCTGTTCACAGCCAAGGCTTCCTGCGTGGGGTGGGAGTTCACAGAGACCCCAAAGCCCTGCACAAAGCTTGGGGCTGTTCCTTGCTCCATGCACAAGGCAGCTCAGGGACACAGTCAGGAGATCTGGGCAGGGCCAAGCAGAGCTGATGGGTGACTATTTTTCTCCCAAGACTTTGTGGCAGTGCCCAGTTTGCCCCTGCCCTGGTTGGGCATGTGAAAGGTTGTGTGGCTGAGGAGCAGCCAGAAGGTGCCAGCGCTGGCTAAGGGCTGGTCCTGCTGCTGGTGGTGCAAGAGGGATTGAAGACACTTCCTTGGCACAGATGAGCAGCAGCTGGATCAGGAAGTTAGTTCTTACATTTTGGTAGTGGTGTGCATCAAAACATTCATTAATACCAAGGGATTATTAAGCTGTTCAGAGTCAAACCAGGCCTCAGAAGGGATTGCACAGAGTTTTCCACTAGGAAGGTTTTGGACATTGGGCAGCCACTCTAAAGTCCCAGTGATACCATCATGCCCTGGTGCTTACAGGTGAGCAGGGACTGCTTCTGGGCTCACCTGGATTTTTGTTCATGGTCACTGCCCTGTGAGTTTAATGTCCATTGCAATGTTGAAGGTGCAGGAAATTGTGTCAGAAGCTCTAAATCTGGAGAGCTTGTCTGCCTAAACTTCCCCGTGGTGATCCTGTTCCTGTTGTGTAAGTCTGCCAGCTGCCCACATTGCCCAGCTCAGCTGGAGCTCTGGGCCAGCTATGCCAGAGCAGCACAGCAAGAATAGTTATTCTCAGAATGCAGTGACATTAACTGTTATTGTTCCTTCTAATTATTTTGAAATATTGAAGAATCAGTGTAGCCATGTTACATTTGTCTCTCTTTGTACCCATGGATTAGTTAGTTACAAACCCAGGATCCAGGATTTCTGCTACCTGGGAGTGGGACAGTGTTCCTGCTGTGGGGACAAAGTGATAGTGCTGTTTGGGATCAGGATGTCCTTTCAAACATGTTGAATCTTGGAGCCTTCCCCCTTCTGAGAACCAGCAGGTTTATGACCAAAGAATTCTTTCCAAGAGCAGTTCTAGGATGGGCCAGCTGCAGATCAGAAGCTAAAGTTGTGGCCTTTGGTTTCAAGGTAGTGTGTGGGATTAGGAAACTGATAAAACAAAGCTGCTTTATAAAGATTGGTTGGAAAGTTATATCTGAGCTATATGATGATTAAAAAAAATCACTTCAGCTGCTGACTGGGAAGCAATGCCAGCTCCATTTCCTCATATGAAAATTTGATGCTTAAAAGAGCAGTAGAATTTATTAGCCTAAAGCAGAAACATTTGATACTCTGAATATTATAAAATGAACCCAAAACAGAGGTAGCCAGCATAGTATCTAACTGCCTGCCCTTATGTTCAGTAATTCCCGTGCTGCTGCTTTAACCAAATGCTAATTGAACTACCTGATGTAATTCTTTTCCCCTTTCTTTTCCCCTCAGACAATTTATGAAAACAGAATATACAGCCTTAAAATAGAATGCGGGCCTAAGTATCCAGAAGCACCTCCATTTGTAAGATTTGTAACAAAAATTAATATGAATGGAGTAAATAGTTCTAATGGAGTGGTAAGTGTTTGGCTTTTGTTCATTTTAATGTTGTTTTTATGTGCAGTTTCAAGTGCTTTGTTTATACTTGTAACTTGCTTAGCTACTCACTGCTTGTGGTGCTGTTTGTTCCAGGAGGAGGAAAGGGGGTAGCAGGGAAGTGGACAAGTGGAGGTTTATTATGCTTTTAGGGAAAACACTTGCTTTTGCTTTCTTTGCTTTCTCCCACTCAGATTTCATGTAGGATCTTTAGTTGGGGGTGTGGGTGGAGTTAAGTGTATCCAACATACCAATTCTGACAGGAATGGTCTTTTTGTCTATTTTAGGTGGACCCCAGAGCCATATCAGTCCTAGCAAAATGGCAGAATTCTTATAGTATCAAAGTTGTTCTGCAAGAGCTTCGGCGTCTAATGATGTCTAAAGAAAATATGAAACTTCCTCAGCCACCTGAAGGACAATGTTACAGCAATTAATTAAAAAAAAAAAAAAGAAAAACAACAAACAACAAAAACCAACATGCCCCCCTTATTCAATTTAAGCTGTCTTCATTTTCCACAGTAGTAAATTTTCTAGATGCATCTTGTAGACCTCAAAATACTGGAAAGGAAGTTCCCATTCAAAGGAGGTTTTTCTTGAGATACTGTAAATGATACTAATTTTTTTTCATTTGAAATATAAGTTGTGCTATAACAAATAATCCTGTCGTGTAACCACTGTCCACATAGCTGAACTTCTGGTATCAGGAAAAGTCTATTTAAATTTATTACTGTCAAGACCAGTGTGGCACATCCAACTTAACTGTGAAAGGATCCATCCCACAATCACCTTGCTGTGTGTCTGGCCTGGGTTATTTTTTTCTTTCTCTGTCTTTTGCAATAGAGTCGAAGCTCAGGGCTATTTATTAGAGTAGACACAAAGGTTTTTGCTTCCAGTGCTACACTGGGCTGTATGGACTACTACTGGGGATGTGTGCTAACCTCAGTCATCCCTCCCTTTGTGCTCGCTCTAGTAAAGGCTGAATGTGACTGTGGTCGTTTTTGGGGTTTTATTATTTTTTTTAAAATGCCCTGATAATCTGGGGCAAGCTTTCCTTCTTTCCTTTGGCCAAGGCATAGATTGTATTTCTCTTCCTGGTCCCCCTCACCAGTGACGTGGGCTTTGGGTGAGGGGTTCAGGGTTCTTTTAATCTCTTCCCTCTTCCCCTCTTTTTAGTGGGGGTGCTGCTTTCTTTTTGCCCCTTTTGGTGACTCTTCTCGCCCCTGGCCCAGGGGTAAGTGTTGGGGCAATAACTTGACCTGTTCCCTCTTGCTTATCATTTTGGTTTTGCAACAAATTTAGTCTTCACCAGCCTGGAAAACAAGAGTATCCGTTCTGCTCGCAAACTTGGATTTTCCCTTCCCTCCAGCACTGCTGCCACTCCGCCAAGCTGGCCACGGCCGTGTTGTTAGATAGGCTTTGACGTGGGGAAAAGAGCAGTAATTTACCAGGATTGCCCAGATCTTCTGCTGCCAAACTTGAATGGGGGAAACTCTGCACGTAAGAGATTCTGAACACACTCCAGCCACACTCAAATCGTTGTGTTTTGGTGCTTTGGATTGACCCGAGAATGTTAATTAACAAATTGTTGCACTTGCTGTTTGGCCCTTCTAAAGATGTGACAACTACAGACAAATCAAATCCGTGTGGTAGATTTTATTAGTATTCTGTAAGTCTTAGAAACCTCTTCAGTGAAGATTTTGGGGAAGTGTTGTACAGCAGATTAAGGACCTTTACTGGCTTTGCATCCTGGCAAATCACTGCCTTTTCTGGTTTACTGTTTTGGACCACTAACTGCTGCAATGTGGATGCAAGCTTACAGAAACCAACCTAGTGTGTCCTAAGTTTTATGAAAAATTCAGTGTTTGTGTAAAAAAAAGAATAAAAAAAAAAAGGAAAAAAAGAAAAGAGTAAAAATAAACACATTTTAAAGCAGCAGCTGTCAAGTCAATGAACAATTGATGTTTCCATTAACTTTTGAGGAAAATATTAGTTGTAAGGATTTAACATCCTCTGTACTGAAAGTTTAACATAACAGTATTCCATAAGCAGCCTTTTTATTGTATCAGACCATTGCCTGATTTTAATATAATAAAAAGTGTGCATTAATATTAGAAGGCTTTAATTGTATTTATGTTTAGAAATTTTGATCCCTTATGGAATTCTTGATTTGTTGGAAGTATCTTCCTACAGATCACGTTTAGCTGACAGAATGTAACCTGGTGGTGAAAGGCAATTGTCTCTGTCCAGCTGCTGCTGCTGTGCCAAGGAGCATCTGTACTTTTGGTTTAAACCTCAGGCTGCCCCAGCCTTGGCAGTTGGTAGGGTCAGGATGTGCCAAGGAGCTGCCAAAGGGAGTTCCTGGCTCCGTGTGCTGTCAGTGCCGTGGCCTTGCTGTGCTGTTGTCTCCAGGAAATCAAATCCTCTGCAGTTGCATGTTATGCTGTCTGTGAAGGTCAAGGGCTATTTCACAAGCTGAAGTTTTAAGTGGTTTCACTCAAACAGCGAAGTGCAACAAGCTGAGCTTCTCTCCAAATCTGGGTGAAAACGGAGCTGTGAAATTTTGGCCTTTTCCAAGTGTAAAGTGTCTCCATTTCAGAGGATTTGCTGGAAGGTCCTGCTGCACTCACTGCAGTGTTGGGGTGAAACAAGGTTCTGCCTGGGTTGGGAATGAAAAAGGGAATGATCTTTGTGAAACTTTGTGAAACTCACTGCTGGTTTCTGGCCTGGAGTGAAAACTGTTCCCTTCTGGGGCAGCCCAGAGGGTGTCTGTGAAGACAATGTGACTAATACTATGTCAGTGTCATGTGTGTGTGTTTATTTAAAATAGCTTCATGTCAAAGATGGTAAATGGGCATCAGAACAATTACAGTGGATAATGACAGTGGGCTGCTTCATTGTCTCTGGTTTTCAGAGTGTCCTGTTTGGGAGGTTGGTGCATGTTTGGGGCCTCCCTGAACCTTCCTGCTTCAAGTAATGATTTTTAAACCTTACAAGTGTCTGGTTTGCTTTGCAAGGTGTACAAGTTAGAGCATTCCACCCTGGCTGGGAACTGTGCTGGCAAGTGTCACCTGACAGCATCTGCCATACAAAGTTGGGTGCTGCTTTTAAAAAAAACCAAACTGGTTCATTGTGAATGTTCTGCCCTGGGAGTTGTATGCTTCGGACACGTCACTGCTCCCTTGCTGTTCCACTCAACCAGTTAGGGCTGGTGTGGAAAAATAACACCCAGGGAATGATCTGCCAATGGATCTGTGTGTGGTGGCTTTGTCAGGGGATGTGGCCTGCACCGTGGAAGTGACTGGTCATCCCCCAGCCTGGTGCTTGTTGGTGCTTCAGAAATGAGGTGGGGAGACAAAACCGTGCTCTACCTGTGTTTATGTGAACTCCAGCAGTGCAAAGGCAAAGTGTTTGGTTGATCCCTGCTGACCTTCACTTTGTGTCCTGAACCAGTGTCTCTTTGGAGAAGGGTATGAAAGGATAATAAATAAAATAAGCTGATTGGCCATAAAATAAGTGCTGTTCCTTGGAGCAGGTGCTGCTGGAGGTGCTGGGGCTGGGCTGAGCAGGAGCTCACCCTGCACTGCCGCCAGCAGAGGGGCCGTGAGCCATCCCTGTAACAGGGTGCTGGACTCTCACCTGCCCGTGCTTCCCGGGGATGTGGAGTGAGCCTCTGCCTCAGCTCATCCTCAGAGACGGCAGAGGGAGCCAGAAAGCTTCCCAAGGCTGGGGCTGGCTCAGGCTGCTTGGTTTAAATGTTACGTCCTCTTGTGGGAACCACTTTTCATATTTATCCGGAATCAATTTCAGTTTTAAAAGCCTGTTTATCGTGACTGTCTCACTGCACAGGCATTAACTTGCTGGGGAAATACCAGCAGCTCAGTGAGATCTTAACTGTTAATAAAGACTAATGGTTGTTTGATTCTTGCTGTGTTGTAATTAAGCCCTGTGTGTGTATGTAGGGAGCGTGCGCTTGTATGTGCTTTCTGCTCTCTTACAACTCCGTGCAGTGCTTTATATTTAGAATTTAAGTTTCTTCCACTATCATTAGAGCCACAATTTTTAAGCCAGAAAGTGTCATCAGCCACTGTCCAGGACTCCCCTGCTGTGTGTGGCTCACCCTGGTGTCAGACACGGACACGGAGCGGGCAGAGTGGCGGGTGGGCACGGCCGTGCCCGTCAGCCTTGGGCACACACTGAGCCGGTGTGTCATCTCAGAGCCCCAGTCCTGGAGCTCTGGTGGCACTGCCAGGCAGGCAAGGGCAGAGGGACAGTGTTAAGCTGGGTCAGTTCCAGCGTGAGGGACTCAAACCCCGCAGGGATGCGCAGTGGGATGTGCTCCTGCTCCTTTGCCAAATACTTGTCGTGTCTTGCTGGCCTGTCAGCTGTTTGTGGCTGACCTTGCTGTTTGTGGGAACTGGCCCTTTGGCACCTGAGGTCGCTGCTTTACCCACAGGACAGTGTTTCTTACACCAAGAAAGAGCACAGTGGGTTCAATGTGGTTTTTTTCAAGCTGGCACCGACTTACCTGCAACAAAGGGGTTCCAGTTCTGCACATACCTGTAAATAAGTGTCTGTGTCAAGCTCTACCTCCCTTGAGCTGAAAGAAGCTGAAGAGAATTTGATATTCTTAATATCTAAGTTTTTTTACTTATTGTTTTATATTTAACAAGCTTTTTCTGAAGGCTTAAGAGTGGAATTGCCCTGAAGTTGCATTAATCTTTGGGTGGTGTGCTCCCCCAACGCACACTAACCTTGCTGCTGACTTAGATTCTGGTCCCTCAATAGCTCCTCGTTTTCTCTGGTCATACTATAGCACATTGCTGGAGAATGTGCTGAACTTTAAAGCCTGTGAAGAGCCCCAGTAAAGGCAAATTTAAGTTAGGCCAATGTTTAAGTGCTTTCTTGGACCAGAGCCAGCATGCTCAGCCTCTGTTAGGAAAGAGGCTTTTTTAGCCCTTGTTGAGCATCTTCTTCCTCGTCCTCTATTCTTGGTGCTACATTCCTAGTGCTTGTGCCTTTGCTTTTTGTGACAACAAATGTGGGAGACATCAGGGAAATGTAAAGAGCAGAAGATGATGTGAAGGATAAGGAGATAAACTGGATCTTCAGCATTTTATCTGTCAAGTACCTTGTCACCTTTTTTCATCCTTATCTCGTTTTAAATAAAGCCTCAAGGGGTTTTCAGAAATGTGGGTCCTGTCCTAATTTTGTGCCTCTTGAGCCAGATTGTTGGTGGCTTTGCCCTGACATGTCTAGAAAACCCTGCAGAGCCTTGACAGGTGATAGGAGGGGAGAGTAAATGTCCAATGCTCTAGAAGTCTCCTGGCTCTCTCTATTGCTCAACCTCTATTATGGTGTCTTTGTTAGCTTTCCACGCACCAAAGGATGTTTCAGGATAGCCAAAACTGAAGTTTCTTTGGGAGGAAAAAAACAACCAAACAGGAGTTTTGGAAGGAAAAGGAATGTAAACTTTGAGCCATCTTCATCAGAAACAACAAGGCCGTTTCCCCTCCCCACTCTTTGTGTAGACATACTTTAAAAGCACGTGTTCCTCATTGGCCTGATCGTGGTCTGCAGATCTACAGAGAGGAGGATTTTGTTTGCCTGGTGGTGGGGGCTTTCTGGGGCTGGTTTGTTGGTAGTAAGTGGAGGCAGAGGGAAGACAAGCGGAGGGGAGGCTGGAAGGCTGGTGACTGGTGCTGCTCACACGTGGGCTGGGGCAGGGCAGGGGTGCTTGGTTTGGTGAGCTGGTAACGAGCTGCTGTGACTCCCCTCGAGACAGGGGGAGCACACACAGTCCCACACCTTCAGGAGTGTTCCTGGCCATTAGGAGCAGTGTCTAATTGCAGCTTTGTGCAGTCATTTCAGATGCTGTAAGTGGGATCAGGGTGTACATCAGCTGTATGTGTCATCCCAGAGCAGTGAGTGGGACTTGAGGAACAGCCGCAGCAGAACAGAGACCTCGGGAAGGATCTGCCAAACTTCTGTCCCTCCGAAGAGACCTCTTAAATCCCTGGGCTACCAGATTAGATGCTGTCCAAGGTTAGCGGCCAGATGTTTCTCAGCTGTTTGGACTGGTTTCCAGCTGAGACCGAGTGAGTGGCTGTCCAACATGTACGTATGAATATAAACATTTTAGAGGCCTTGCCTTGAGTGAGCCATTAAAAACTTCCCACGATCTGTGAGCGCTGCTGGCTTCCTTGGAGAGCACCAGCATTTTGTACATCGCACTTGAGTATCCCGCGCGGGTCAGGCTCAGGCTGCCACCTGCTCACGCAGCACTGGGGCCGGGCCTCCCCCTTGTTTTAGTGGCGCCAGAGCAGTGTGGTCCCTGGAATTTGATTATTTGTGTTAGCAGATAATTTAGGCCAGAAGGCTGAGAGTGTTCGTTTCCTTCCCTGGATGTCGTCATGCTTCCCAGCAAAGCACAGTCCTGGGGCCTGTGTCCCTTCCCCTCCCCTTGCCCCACAAGTGCAACAAAAACTCTTTCAGTGTCCCTTCTTGTGAAGGGTCACTGTCCACTCGTTTTAAGCTTGGTTTTGGCTTGTGCAGGCCTGCCAGAAGGGGAGGATTTCATTAACTCTACCATGTAGAACCATGGTTTTAATTAATACTTGTATTAAAAAAAAAACAGTGAGTTTTTGATGTGTGGTTCTTCTCCTGAAATGTGGCTAATGCCACCCATGAGCTTTGGCGTTCGAACATGAGTGACGAGAAATGACCCCCTCTGGTCTCTCACTGCTGTGAAACAAGATCCTTCTAATGCTTTCCATCATTTTCATCAGGTTTTAGTGCTTTGGTTCTCTCAGACCTGGCTGTTTTAGCCCCAAACTGATTGTGTTTTACAGCACAGCCAGGTCCTGCTGGAGGTGCGGGATGGTTATTTACAGAGGCAGATGCTGTTCCTTGGATTAGAGTGTCTTGGGGCCAGATTCCAGGAGCTGAGTTCACACCCCAGGGCTGGTGCCTGCAGTGAGAGCAGCAGGTGAGCTCAGCCTCCTTCCTTTAGAGTGGCTGTATTAAAACCTGAGGAGATGTCCTGGGGCTGTGGGTCTCCTGTTACCCGGGATCCCTGGAGAGCTGCTCGGAGTGAGATGCAGAGGGGGAGTTCACCTTATGGAGGAGTTTTTTAGTATGAAAGGTTTGAAAGCCACAGGTGTTAAGGGCATGAGTAAAAAGGGAGGATTTAACAAAATAATCCAGGTGTTTAGGCTGGATTTAACAAAATGAATTTTGACATTTAGGCTGAAGGGGTGTAAGGTGGTGTCTTCATCCAGCACCTGGCAGCCTTACTGGGCACAGTCAGCCCAGCCAAACACTCTCTGAAATAGTGAACTGCTAAACACAGAACTTATTTATAGCTCTCCTTGAAAAACCCAGAAATACCACCGTGGCAGATGTTTGCTGTATTGGGTGCTGAACAGGAGGTCCTGAAATTGGGGCCATCATTTCATTTACTGACAGCCAGAAAATCCAAACCTGAGAAGGCCAGGGCGGATTTGTCCAAATCACCCCTGCTGCGGAGCAGGGAGGGAAAAGGGCCCTTAATTAAGGAACAGTGTTCCTAGGGGAAGGCAGGGCTCCCAGTGGCTGCTCTGCTCCCTGCCATCTGCTCCTGCCCATGGAGGCAGGTCCTGCCTCTGCCTGCCAGGTTTTGGGGTGTTTTGCAAAGCCTATGAGTGACCTGCAGGTCAAATCCATCCATCTGATGCCTCATGGTGTTCGACCTGGGGTGTAGCATTACCTGTAAAAATAATAAGAAAAGAAGTTTAGGAAATCAGATTTTTAAACCAGCTTGGCAGAATGAGGTGTTTTACTGTCACTTCACCTGCTGTGCTTTAGATCAGTTATCTCTGTTTACAAGCAATGAAATTTTCTAAGGCAGAAATGTGCAGCTATAACCTGTAAATTTGCAGGGTTTGAGCTGGAATGACTTTTGCTAAAGCCCCACGTGTGACTTTTATTGTACAATCCCCATCGCGCTGCTCCAAGTGAATCCAAGACCAGAGATGTCTGTCTCTACCCTGCACTTTTCCTGTCCCATTCCTGTGTTGTTCCTGACCTGCCTCCAGCCATCTCCTTTGTGCCATGGGACAGTGTGGGACAGCCCTGAGGCAGCATCGGGGGGATGAGGCGCAGGGTCGGGCTGGCACGTGGCTGAGGAACGGGCTGAGGAGAGATTGGTCCCACTGGACCTGCCTCCCTTGGCTGAGGGTGTCCATGTGCCTTGTCCTTCAGTCTGTCTGCTGGCAGCACCTCAGAGCTGGGGACACCCTCTGTCTGTCCAGCAGTGGTTCACCTCAAACGGGGATGGCCGGCGTGAGCAGAGCCCAGCGGTGCCTGTCTGAGGGCAGGATGAGTGAGTGCATTCAGCATGGATGCAAAGACCATCCCTGTTTTCTCCATGGAGATCACCTGAAGGACACACAATTCAAATTTGAATTTGCAGCTGCTTTTGAAAAGCTCCTGCACTCTCTTGGCAGCAGTGGTGCTCAGCGGGCAGAGCTGTGGCCCGGGCACTCAGTGCCTGCTGCCCCGTGTGCCCCAGCACCGACTGGTCCTGCCCTGGCATCAGTGAAAGCCAAACGTGTTTGATGGGCCTGGCAGGGAACAGCGTGGGGCTGGTGTGGGGCTGGAGGCAGGAGAGCAGCTGCACAGTCTGTCCATAGAGGGTGAGGCGGCTGCACGAACTGCCCTGGGTGTGGAAGGGGAAAATCTCCAAGTGATGTTTTTAATGAGATTATCGGATCAGCTGGAGAAGCAGCCGTGCTGACATGTGCCTTGGCTCGTGCCATTTCTTGCCTCAGAGTCTCAGCCACCAGCAAAGCCCTGGGACTGGCACTGACTGGGATGTCTTCCCATGCCAGAGCTGAGAGATCTTGCTTTTGGAAACTGTTCTAACTTCTAATGCCACAAGCACTGCTGTTAGTGTTGTGTACAATAACACCTATGTTTTTGATGTGTCCTGGTGTAAACAAGAGCAGGATGCAGCTTCTCTGCTCATTTGTTAATGCTTTAAAAGGAGTGCTGTGATGAAGTAGCTTTTCCCAACCATTCAGCCCCCAGGTGTGCCCAGCTGGACCCTCCCACAGTTCAATTACAATCACAGATTTTTAGGGTTTTGTTCTTGAATGCTGTTCCTTCTGCATCCTCTGTAATCCTGCATCCCAGTGTTGATCCCCTCTGTGCATCCTGGCTCTGCCTCCCGCTGGGAGAAGAACAGCCAGCACCTCAGGACCTGCTCCCAGGCTGCTCTGCTGGGGGCACAGAGGCACCCCCAGAGCCCTTCAAAGGGGACAGTGGGTTTCTGCTGATGTTCTCACCCAGCGTTTCTGGCTCGGCCCAGCTGGAGCTGCGGAGCTTCACCCGGCTCTGAGGAGCCGCTGGGGTTTGCAGACACCCTTGTGGGCACACGGAATGTCCTGGTGTGTCCTTGGTGGCCAGTTTGCAGTGGGTGATGTGCCTTGAGATGCCACACTCACATCCCTTGGTGGGAGCAAACGTGTGCCAGCACCGATCCCGGTCAGAGTCCAGGAGCGGTTGGATCCAGGACTGGGAGTTGGATCTGTTCCTCTTTCCATTCCCCTCAGCTTGGCTTCCCCAGCTGGGAAAGGGATGCAGTTTGGTTGAAAAGAAAAATGAGAAGTTATTTTCCCGCTCTCCAGCACAGAGGCATTCCTGCGAGTGGGAACTGTCAGCCCTGGATGCTGGGATGGGTGTTTTCAATCATTTCATTTCCTTGTATTTTTTGCTCATTTTTTACCGTTTGGATTTATTTTTAATGGCCCTGACACCCTTGTTTATAATAATAAATAGCAAACGTGTGGACACAATGAGTCTGTTTCAGGTTCAAGTGTTTTTAATAACCTTGCAGCGAGAAATAGACCCGAGCCCAAATCTGGAGAAACCCGATGAAGACTCTCTGCTGCTGCAGTGAAATACGATTTCGGAGTGGCTGCTGTGCAAACAGCCCGGACTGCGACCGCCGCGCCGCTTTGACTCCCGGCCAGGCCTTTCAGACAAGACTCCCCTTTGTATCGCTCCAAACCCTGACTCCCAAGCAGTGTTTTTGTCTTCCAGACATGACCTGATTTAAGCAAAGGAAAGACAAGGGGGTAGGTAGAGATTTTTTTTTATTATTATTATTATTATTATTTATCAGTAGCTCTGCAGCCGCTCTCAGTGCACTCCCTGTCCGGAGCAGGGCCGGGTAATTCCCATCTGGGATGTCACAGCCGTGCGAGGCGAAGGGAAAAAGTGACGACCAGCATTGTGAGGCCTCGAGCCATTTAATTAAGTAAAACCTTATTAGCTATTTTCAATGGTTTAACAACTTGGAGGGAGTTGTTGTTTGCCAAGAAAAATACCCACGGGGGTCTGCCGGTGGGCTAAGCCTGCCTCCAGTGCCCGGCAAAAATCTGGGCATGGCTGCTGAAGAAGTGCTGCACTGGCTGGGAGGTGGGGATTGGCCTTTTGGGAAAACAAGGGTTTGATTTTGGAGGACACAGGATGGTAACACTACCCCTGGGGAGGGCCCAGCCCCCGTGGCAGAGCTCTGAGGGGGTGGTCATGGGCTCACTGGGCAGCAGAGGAACTGAGCTGGGGGTCAGGTCCTGGGGCTGAGGGTCACACCAGGAGCCCTGGGGAGCTTGGACAGGTTGGACAGGTGTGCCACAGCCCAACATGGGGGCAGGAAGGAAAGGGGTATCCATGGAACCGGTGGCCCTGCTGTGCCAGGGATCCACCTATAAGTTATCACAGTCCTCATTAGCAGAGATGGAGTCCATCCAAGCACCCCTGTGCTGGAGCAGATCCTGCCTCAAGCAGCAACAGGGCGGCACCAGGGAGCAGCCCCTCGTGCATGCACCAAGCTGTGCATGTCCTCAGCTGGAGCTGGGAGCTGGGAAATGCTCTCCCTGCCCCTCTGCAGCCCTGTTCCAAGGCTGAGCCGGGCCATGCTCAGCCCTTTGTCTTTACAGGGTCTTCTGCCCTATTTATCTTCCCCAAATGTCACCTCCCCTCCCCAGTCCATGCAACACCCCCCGAAAAATAATAAACGGCGGCAGGCTCTGTAAACAGAGCCTATCTCAGAGCTGTTTGAAATGTAGACAGGCTCAAGTGAATTAGTTCAGCGAGGACTTAATTGCTGTCCTGTCTGTCAGCGTGCAGCACTGAGGGTTAGCAGGGGAGGCCGTGGCAGGGAGATGGATGGGGTCCTGTGCTGGGGTCACTGCTCCAGAAACCACGTCCCGGCGTGACCCCCGCCCAGATAAGCGGCCTCTGCGCCGTCCCCACCACTAGCTCATCCCACTGCTCTGACCCTCCCTGGCCTCCCCCAGAATCCAGCCTGGAATGAGAGCGCTGGGAGAAGAGCCTGGGTTGGCAAAAATGACCTGTTGTCCCTTCCCCATCCCAGTCTTTTTGGGGCTCACTGCTGCTGGTCCCCACAGGATTATGAGGGGAACAGGGGAGTGGTGGCTGCTGGTGGCAGTGTCATGTGTGCCCAGAATATGAGGTACTGCAGGGATATCTCCATCGCAGGCAGGAAAAATTCCTTCAGTCGTATGTGAGAGGAGCAGGATATTCATTCCCTGTCCCCTCCTGAGAAGCAGCAGACCTGTATCCCTCCTGCCTTGCCGAACAATCCCGACAGCCCCAGGCAGATCCCAGCCCCGCCGGAGCCGGCTGCATCCCTTTCACACGCTGCTCGAGTCAGCACAAGCACAGCTGGTGGGCAAAGACTGGGAAAAACATCAAGGATAACCATCACTTGTCACAGCACGAGGGTTTTTGGGGCAGGGAGGCAGGAGGCGGCCCAGGGAGGTGGATGGAGGCTTGGTGGGTGATGGGGGTGGGGGCAGCACCCCCGGGGTACGGTGCAAATGGGGTGTCAGTGCAGGGAGCTGGGTCTGGGCCCGGGGTCCAGGGAAGGCAGCCGTCAGCAGGGCGTCTGGCCGGGCTCTTCCCCACCTCCCCGTTAATTAACCGGCAGCCTCTGATGCTTGTGGAAAAGGAAGGAGAGAAAGAAAAAAAGATCAGCAAACCCAAGCCCTTAGATTACTGTTTACCCCCTCGAGGAGCACAGAAGTATATTGTCCATTTAATAGAAGCCTATAAATCACTGAAAAACATTTATAAAATAATTGAACGTAATGGGAACCATTTGTTTAAATAACATCACGTTCATGCCCCAGAGGTGCAATAAAAGTTAGATTAATTGATAGGATTTTATATCTCACTGTGAAAAACCGAGTCACATTCTAGACACCAACAGTTTGGGAAAGTTGCAAATTCATCAGGCACCCAGCTACTATCAAAATAGTCTCTTCCATGTGAAGAGGCACATTTATATGACCCTGAAGGGTTTTGGGATGAGAACTATTTACTTAAACTGTGAAGTGAACTAGCCAGTGTGAGATCCTGACCCAGATTGGGGTTTTTTCCTTCCTCTTCTATCTGCTGTTGCATTTTTTTCCCATTATGATAAAAGCAAATAAATATCTCTAAACCAGAGGCTCATTCCTAATCCAGGGCTATAGTGTCCTGCATCCGGCCGTGCCCATGGGAATGGCACCTCGGAGGCACCAAGTGAGGAGGCTGGGGCTGGAGCAGGGATGCAGGGCTGGGGAAGCCCTGCTGTGCCAGGGCCAGTCACCCCATCCTGGGCTGCTCCCCCAAAGCTTGTCAGGTGTGTGCCAGCCCCAGTGCCAGGGCAGGGTTTGCCCTGCTCAGGCTCCTCTCTGCTGCCAGCCCGGGCCAGCAGCGAGCTGTTCTCAGGCTGGGAACCATCCACACCCTCCCCTTTTCCCTGTAACTGTGTTTTGTGGTTTATCTGGTTGAAGGGCAGAGAAGTGGAACAGAGCAGGGTTTCAGCAGAAGGGCAGCTGTCAGGGTGCTGGGAGCTGCGGGTGGGCAGGGACTCCCCAGCCCTGCCACTGCTCTGCCTTCCCGGGGCTCCCTCGCTGCCCACGCTCTGCTCTGGTTTCGCCCGGGTTTTCCCCCAGTTCCATTTTCACTTCTTTCCCCTCCTTCCAGCCACTCTCTCGTGTGTCCAAGAGCAAGGCCACGGCAAGCTTGGGTTCTGCCAGGCGAGACCGTGGCACTGTCACCCCCAGGTGACTGTCACCCCCAGGTGACAGTCCTGCAGTGGTTCCTGCTGCCGGCAGCAAGGACACTGTGCTGCTCAAAACCCTTCAGGGCTCATCTCTTCAACATCTCAATCAACCCCGAGTGTGGAGGTGCACCCACAGCACAGGTGTCCCCAAACGCAGCCCCTCAGGGTGGGTGGCACAGTGGGGACCCCCCCAGGAAGCCCATCCCTGGGGAAGGAGCAGCTCCCAGCCGCCCTCTCCAGCCCGCGCTGCCGAGCCCGGGCTTCGCATCGGCTTTTGATAAAGGCGCCCTGTCAAACAAGGGCTGAATAAATCATGATGTGTTACCAAGACGCATTACAGCTTTTAAAACAACCACCATGGCATTCTACCCCACGGACTGATGAGTCTGGGGATGCCAGATCCCTGGCGCTCCGCAGCCTTGCTGGAGCCAGCTCACATCTGGAGTGCAGTAAACGTACCCAGAAGCAAGAAAGCAGCTCTGTAAGGGTCAGGAGTACAGAGAGCGGCTGCTGACTCCAGGCGCCACCCCAAAACCCACATGCATTTCCTTGTGTAAACACATGTGGCCAAAAGGCAGCCATGGTCACCTTTCTCCAACGTGAGCCCTATAAAACCGCCAGCAAAGTGAGGAACAATGTCACTATTATTGTTTTAGAGGAATTCCTCCGAAGCAGAAAAGCATAGCCGGGCTGCCGACAAGGGTGTCTTTAAAAGCAGGGCTGACAATTGACTCCAGAGCCGAGGGGAGGAAAAAATCCCCCTGGGGTTGATCATTTGCAGTTGCTGGGGGCTTCCAGAGCCACCCGTTAACCTGCTGGGTCCTGCTGCTGCAGAGGCACAGCTGGGCACAGCTGGGTGTGCAGAGCCCTGACGCTCATCACCCCAGTGGGGCCGGTGCCGAGGGATGGGGTGCTTTGGGGCCAGCCCGGGGGGAGGGTGTTGGATTTGGATGCTGGAGAAAAGCATCCCTGGAGCCCTTTCTATCTTAGGAGTGCACAGTGAATCAACTCACCGAGAGCCAAGAAACCACTCCCAAAGCTGTCCTGGGTTTATTGCCCCTGGAAGAGGATTTCTCCCCCCACCCAGTATCAGCTGCATCTGCAACCCTGCTGATGCAATCAGAGGTGGCATCCTTCAGGCTGAGAGTTCCCTGTACCCAGAAAAGAATACCACGAGTGCCTGTGCAAGGGGGCTGACCAGGGCAAATATTTGGGGTCTGGACCTGCTTTCTCTTGGGGGGTCCATGGATGGAGACCTTATAGCTGCTTCTCCTTGGGGATTTATTGCCTGGCTGCAAAACCAGACCTGGGCTGCCAGAAGCAGCAGGAGAGATAACCTGGGGCCAGATCCTGCCCATAAATGAGGAATCACAGCCTGGAGCTGCCCTGGCTGCAGCCTGTGGCCACTGAGCATGGACCCACCTCACACTGGGAGATGGTAGCAGGCACAGGGTTCCTGCCAGTGGGGATTTAATCCTCTATCCAGAGCCTCAGCTGGACAAGACTCCAGCACCACTGGGACTGGTAGAGTCCCCACGGGAGGCTGGGGCAGGAGGGTTTTGGGGACAGGACAGAGAAAGGGCTGTGAATATGTAGGGAGGCTAGAGGCATGCAGATAGGGTGAGTCTCCAGGCTTAACACCTGATTTGGGTGACCTTGCTCCTGGATCAGGGCTGTCCTCCAGTGGCCATAGATGAACATTTGAATTTCAGTGATAAGCCCATCAAATAGTTAAGTGTGTTAGAGGCTGTACAAATGTGCTGCAGAAAGTTTCTCCAGTGAGTCAGGGTCCCAAAACCTTTCTTTGGGGAGCTTATCTTATCAGACAGGGATGCAGTGCTCCCAAGGAAACAGGGCCAGCTCAGCCTGAGTAATGGCGCTCTGAGCAAGAGCATTGCAAAACTAAAGGTGCTTTTTTAAAAAGTCCTGACATGGTAGACAGAGGGGTGAGGAGAGAGGAAGAGGAGGCTTAGTCACACTGGCCATAACCCAACACCCCGGTGCTTCTCCCAGGGCAAGGTCTTTAATGTCCTTCCTAGGACATCTGCCTTCCCCCCTTTCCCTGTGAGAGAACCTGGGGGCTGTTCCCAGCCAAATCCGCTCCTTAATTCCCTCCATCAGAGGCTGGGGCCAGCGAGAGGGATTCTGCCAGCATCATCCCGGGGAGCCAGGAAGCCCCGTTCCCGTGCTGAGCAAGGGGTGCCTGTGGAGCTGGGGTGCCTGTGGAGCTGGGGTGCCTGTGGGGCCGGGGTGCCTGTGGGGCTGGGGTCCCTCAGCCCCCGGCCACAGCAGCGCTGGGCTCCCTGGGGACGCCCCAGCTGGGGCACAGCCTGTGCCCTCCCAGAGGCGGCCGTGGGAGGATGAGCTGTCGGGAGCCACTGAGACAAGCAGCGAGTTTGATTCTGAGTGAAAACAAACCAGCTGGCCAGCGAGCTCCCTCCCTCCCGCCGGAGCTGAGCCCAAGCCTGAGCCGAGCCCGAAAAACCCCTGCGGTCCTTCGGGTCCCCTTACCACCCGGAGCCAGGCAGATGGGGAGCCAAAAGCTGGTGTAAATAACATGCAAATACTGGCTAAAGTTTTAAAACAGCTAGAATTCCTGGGAAAGAGGAATATCAGTGTCCAGGGAATAAATACCCAAAACCATCCCCAAAAGGAGGAATATTAGTGCAGAGGGGCAATGCCTTCCCTGCTCCGCCTTTCTCCCTGTGCTGATGGAGATCATGAATTTCCCCCTACTTGGGAAATTCTTCCCAGGGTAAGTGCCAGTATTAAATTAAAACCGCCTTGGAGCCTTCCCCTAAAAGCCAGCGTGTCCCAGCCGGCATCCAAGCATGGCCATGTGCGGAGGGGCGCCTTTGGGAATGCCTCGTGTATGGTCCCTATAAGTGCATGTTGGACAGAATTCCTGGGTCTGGCGGGATGGGAAGCCTCCAGGCTGTGGGAAGCCTTTGGTTTCTGCCTGCCGTCTGCATAAATCCTTGAACACCCACATTCTGGAGATGGTGTGGAACTGAGGGAACAGCTCTGCCACTGTCAGAGCAGAGTGAACACGCTCTGGTCTTGAGCTGGGTGACCAGGACAGACCAGTCATGACATGTCCCTGGCGCTGAGCGAGGGGCTGGTGTGGGGACCCTGGTGCTCTCTCCCCTCGTGGGCATACAAGGGTTGAGGCACATGCACCTCTGGAGGCTTCGCAGGACACGTGTGATTATTATTGTCATTCCTTTCATTTTTTGGATTTCAGAAAAGTAGCTGCCCTTAGGACAGGGATCTAGAGGAGGCTATGGTGGAGCTGGTGGCATTTGCTGCTGGGCACTGTGAAGGTGGAAGACAAGGAACTTTTTAATGTGGATTTTTCATAGTTAATAAAAAAAAATAAGATGTGTCTCTTTTGCCACGGCAGAAGGAAGTGTCACTAGTGATTAATGGCACCGTGAGCTCCTTGTTGAAATATGGTCAAAGCCATTGTGTGGGAAATGTTTGGAGCCAGTTCTGCCACCTGCCCACTGGTTGCTGGGGCCCAGGGCTTGCACAGGGCTGCTGGGAGGTCACAGCCTCATCCCCAGGTGTCCACCAAGATTCCTCCTGCTTTTGTCAGCTAAGCATGGCAGGTTTGGCAGTCTCCTCAAGCCATCCATGTCCTACAGGTCCTGTACAGCTGCTATCCCAGTGCTGGGAGAGCTTGAACTGGAGCACCCGGTGCTGAGACCCAAGTCATGGTCTGCCCTACATAGGTGCAATTTTGGGAAGGTCACAGAGAGCCTTGCCAAGGGCACTGCCTTGTGCAACAGCACATCTCCTCTTCAGCATCCTGGGGAGAGCCAGGCAGCCTCAGACCCTCACCACAGTGGAAGACAAGTGCAGGAGACCTGAGGGCCAGCTCTGGGGGACAGACACCCATCAGCTGTGCAGGTCCTGTCCCAGCACTGGCCTGTCCACACACCACCAGGATCCCAGCCCGCCTCTCTTTGTAGTGCTATTTTTAAAACACCAAAGGAGAACTCCCACCTCTGTCTGCTGGAAACGTGGCGTGTCCCCCCGCAGCCAAGAGCCCTGCTCATTTTCAAACCTGCCGGAGTCAGCCTTAGATATAAAACCAAACAAGCAAACTGAAAGGGGCTTGTTGTGTAAAAAAGTTCCTCCGAATTAGTTATATCTGGCTTGTGATCCCTTTTTGATTGAATAGTTAATAGCAGCCAGGTGCAGGCAATACGGGCCGCCCGCCCGCGCCTCTGGAAGCAGCCTGGGAACGCCGGGCGGTGGGGCAGCCCACGGGTGGCTCGGTGTGTGGGCTGCTCCTGCCCTTCCTCTGCCTCTCCGCTTATCCACAGGGATCCCAGCCTTTGTTTCCTCGCCTCGGCGCTGAGGCAGTGCAGGAGATGCGCGCAGCACGTCTGTGTGTGTGTGTGTATCTCCACAGACAAGGACTCTGCGGGTCGGGTGTGTGCAGGAGTGTGGGCACGGGCACGGGCTGTGACTGCACGTGGGCATGTACGGTGTGTGTAGCACACGTGTGTGCGTGTCCATGTGTGTGTGTGAACATGTTCTCCCGGGCAGCTGGCACACGGTGCCCTCCCGGCGTGCCCGAGGGTGCCGGAGCCCTCCCGGTGCTCCCGGCGCTCCCACAGCAGGACGTTCACGTGGCGCTCGGAGACATTTTTCCATCCTGGCACTTCCAAACGCGTCTGCTGGTGTTTAAGCCCGTTTCCATCCTCCAGTACGTATGTGTGCAGTTTCAGTGCATTAATTTTAGAAACATACCGCCTGCACAGACGATAATAAAAAGTGGATGCCAGGGAGAGAGTCTGTCCAGAACCTACCAAGTTAAAGACATTGCTTTTCTGGAGCATGACATATCTCTGGAAGCAGAGGGCTCAGTCAGGAGTGCTCTGGAAGGCAGGAATATTAGCAGGATGTGCCCAGTTCTAGAGCAGGTCACAGCAGTGCCGTGGTCTCAGTGCCCTTGGTCCCATTCCCTGTGCCACACCGTGGGAGCAGCACTGCCAGGCAGCTGAAGATGCCCAAGCTTCTCCTGGCTTGCTGTGGCCTTGGGGTCTGTTTCTATCCAATGTCCCTATTGGAAATGCACTTTTTTTTTCCTTCCCTCTCTGCCCCCCCATTTCTTCTTCCCAAGTGATGCAGTTTCCACCCAATGCTGTTCTAGAGAAAGATCTACAGCACGTCTCTTCTAACTGTAACTCCTGTAGCCTGCCTGGTTACTGGGGTTACTGAACTCCCAGATTCTCCAAAGACACCCAATGATTTTATACAAACAATTTCCTTACTCTCAGAGCCGTCCATTTCCTCCATCACTGAAATATAACCCCAGTTTTCCACCTGCAAATGGGGTTGATAACACCTTTAAGCCATGTGATAACATTCAAGGGGGAAAGGCGCCGTGCCAGAGCCAAGCCATTCCTTATTATCCTAAGGTTTCAGGTGTGTGCAAAGGGCTGCAGAGAAAAATCAGCTAAAGGTCTGTTCCTTCTCCTGGAGGGGAAATGTTTGTAGGATTGGGGCATATTTAGACGTGGCAGAAATGGGATTCCTAAACAAAGGGCTGGGGGAGGA
The DNA here is from genome assembly GCF_009829145.1 of Chiroxiphia lanceolata. NCBI lineage: Eukaryota > Metazoa > Chordata > Aves > Passeriformes > Pipridae > Chiroxiphia > Chiroxiphia lanceolata. The sequence goes on along the minus strand of NC_045653.1, from coordinate 4,857,020 downwards.
GAGCCCCTGCGCCACTGCCACCACTCCCACCCTGCAGAGGGTTTCCAGATTCGCTGCCTACCTGCCTGTGGGAGTAAAACTGTCCAGACCCACTGCCCGGCGCTCCAAACTTCCATTTTAGGAGCTGGTGGAAATGGGGTGAGGCCTTTCTAATCCCCTGCTTTCTTGCCAGAGCAGATCAGGCGGGCTGGGAGCCTGTGCTGCTGCTGCTGCTGCTGCTGTGCTGCTGCCGTGCCGCCGGCTCCAGTGGGCAGGACTCATCCTGGTCCACACTGGGAGCACATCCAGTGCCACACATGGGAATGAACCCGGTGCTGATTTCTGCTGATCTGGAGGAGCCCCCCACCTCGAGCACCATCACGACAGCCACACTGGCCAAAAATGCAGCACGTGCCCAAGCTGCGTCCCCTGCCTGGCTGGGTTTGTGCTGGGGCCCTTTGCCTGCCAGTGCTTTGTGTTGGTCATGGATGGAGCCTCTTCTCCATTAATAACCATGGAATAAATTGGACTTAAATGCTGAATTGAAGCACAGCGGGCCGTTTATACAGATTTACTTTGGGATTGTCCAATTAGCAGAGGGGGACATGCAATCCTTGGAGTCGGTGTGTAGGAGCAAATTCCTTCCTATGGAAGGAATCAGAGCAGTCTGAAGAAAGGTGTCAGTGCCAGCTGTCGAGCAGGGATGGGGCTGGGCCAATTAAGCTTTGGCCTGAGTTTAGGAAATAAAGATGTGTGATGCCAGATTGATGCTATGGAGCGAGGAGGGGACGCTGACGAGGATTTTGGATGCTGGAGGTGGAGAGAGAGAGCTGCACCACGAGGACAGAGGGGATGGTGAACCACCTCCTCTTGGAAACCTCCCTCTGAGCAGGGCCCTTGGATATCTCCCTCTTCCTCCCCGTTGTTCCGTGTGTGCTCAGCTCAGTCCCCCGGCACACGCACGGACGCCGCACGCGTGGGGCGAGGGCTCACAGATGCAGGAGGTTCATGTGCTGGGCTTGGCTTGCGGCACTGCTGCACATGCAACTTTTTTATTTACGCCCACAATGAGTTTACAACCTCTGGCCAAAACTTCATCTCCTGTATGGGAAGGTTTGGCCTGCAGAGAGGCGTTAGCACGAAGGCGAGTGGGAAATATGAAAGGGCTCTCTATGTGAGAGCAATTCCATTCGTCGCCAGTGCACAACCGTGGTTTTTCCATCTCTCTGGGTTTGGGCTCGGAGATGTCTCCGTGCTGTGAGCTCTGCCTGGGCTGCCACGAGCACTCCCTGTGGCTGGGCAGCCGTGGCCAGGCTCCCACCGGGGCTCTGATCCCTCACTGGGGGTGATGGTGTGGGAGGGACAGAGGGCATTGGAGCCACAGCTGCCACGGCTGTGCTCCTGTGCAAAGGCAAAGCTGGGAGCTGTGCTGTTTGGTTTTTCAGCCCTGGGGCTCTGAGCATCCATTTGGAAGCACTGCCACGTTCCTCAGCTGGAGGGGATGGAGCTGGCCCTGCTCTGAGCAGTCCTGGTGGATTGGCACAGTGTCAGGAAAGCACCAGATCCAGCAGCCTCAGTTGGACCTTGGTCCCCCAGGAAGCACCTTGGGATGCAGGGCTCCCTCCTGGCCCTGCAAATGTGGGGTGCAGGCATGTGCCACAATGCCTGGTTGGCACTGAATTTCCTTGGGAGTTAATGGAAAAGATTAAAAAAAAAGAGTCTTCTTGTAAAACTCAGAAGAATAAAGGAGGATGGGGGAATGAAAGAGCCTGGTGTGCAATTGATCTGCTGACTCAGGCACCCTTCAGGAGGATGGAGGAAAATCCTTTGGCTACAGAACCGTGGAGCGCTTGGAACACCAGGGGTGGCTCTGCTGGGGGTGAGCAGGATCCAGCCCAGCCCTGGCCCTGGCACTGCCCTGGCTTCACGAGCTGAGGCAGATGCTGCTCTCACACATGCAGTGAAGGTGTGGGGCCTCAGCTCACAGCTCAGTGCTGCTCCCACCCCTGCCCCAGCAAAACTTAATTGTTTTCTGCAAAGAAGAAAATCATTTGGGGAATAGATGGAAAAAGGAGATAGCGTCAGGCAGTCATGGCCTGTTCTCCACCTGTTGTTATTTTGGTCTGGCCCAATCAACCTGCTAGCCAGGCTGGAGCCAGAGACCATCTGGAAAAACTGCCGTGTTTATAAAACTGACATGGAGCAGCACCCCAGGGCCCTGACCTCCCACACAAATCTGGAAATGATTAAAATGGCCCTGGCTGCCTTCTCAGTGCAGAGCTGCCTGCGGAGAGCAGCCCACCGCCTGCATTTGGAGTTCTCATCAGCGGGGCTGGGAACGTGCGCCCTCCTCCCGGCGCCCTGCCCAGAGTCCCCACAGGCAGGCAGCTCAGGGATGCTCCAGGGAAATGTGCCCATGCAGCTCATCCTACAGCACCTCTCCCCTCTCTGAGTTGCCTTGCTTGCCGTAGGCATCAATCCCTCTCTCTGCAGTGGTCCTCTATTTTTATGGCTCACTGAAATGAGAAAGTGCAGTAGTATTGGTGACTCTGATTTCAGCAGGATGAGATTCAGTGCCAAAGGCAGTGAGTGTGAAACCCAGTGAACTGGCTGTGAGCTTTGGTGAGCTCCTTCTGTGGGCAATGCACAACTGCACGGCTCCAAGTCACTGTTGCAGGACTGGTGCCATGTCCAACCCTTCCCCAGGAGCAGAAAGACTCTGGCAGGGCTTCAGGTTGGGCTCCAGGTTTGGAAAAACCCTCCCAAAGGGCTGCTGCCCTTCCCTCTGTGCTGTTCTCACACCTCCCGCCTCCAGGACATTGTTTATCAAAGCAGCTTTGTGTCCTCCATGTAGCAAAGGGTGCCCAAATTCAAGCCACATTGGACCTTGCTGACCCGCTCTGGCCAGGGGACATGTGGCTGGTCTCAGCCTTGCCTCGCCTGCTGGGCAGCAGCCTAATTAGAGAGGTGTGAATAATGAATTATCCGTGACTCCAAGCCATCCATGGAAAATTCAAATCAACCTGCTTTTCAGTTACAAGACGTCAGCAAACTATCTGCCAAGAGAGAGCAGGGGGAGAAGGAAAAGCCAGCCTGTGTCCTGGTGGGGATGAAGGGCAGGTGGAGGTGATGCTGGGTCCCGCAGCCCTGAGTCCGCTGGGCTCAGTGGGAAAGGAATGCTCTGCCCCTTGACTTGTGAGCCAGGGCTGGAGCTGCCAGGCTGTGTGATGGATGCTCCCTGCTCCTACCTCATTCCCTCACGCCTGCTGGGTGGGCATGGCAGTGAGTGCAGCCGTGGCCAGCACCTGGAGGGGTAGGCAAGTCCTTCTACATGGGGTCCCACACCTGGTGTCCCCCCCCAGCTCCCACAGGAGCAGGTGAAGCACTGGTCTTGGCACAGAGATAAAGCTGGGGGTCCTGATGGGGTGGGGGGCAGCTGGCAAAGCTGGCACTTGGGTACAGAAGGGGAGCAGGGGCAGAGAGAGACCCATCCACAGCCTCATGGCACGTGTAGAGTGGACACAACTCCTTCTTGCAAACAGGGCTGTCTGGATTGATAGCGAGGGCTTTGGTAAACACTTGCTTCACCCCAGCCTGAGGGGACCTAATCCCTGGAAGGGCCCTGCCCTTGGGCCTGGAGGAGTCCTTTTGGCTGTGTTTATCTTCATCCCTCCCCTGCTCAGCCACCCTAAGCCCTGGCCCCGAGTTTGCTGCCACCGCTATTGTTCCCTGTGTTATCTGGGGAGGAGGATGGGGACAGGGATAGGAGCAGGAGAGGCTGTCCAGGCTGCAGAGCAGGGCTGGGGACAGCCAGGACCTTGAACTTGCTGCAGCCGCTGCTGGGCACAGCTGGGCAGGATGTTCTGGGCAAGGCTTGTCCTTCCTTCCAGGTGCAGCCCTGACCTGGCTTGGAGGGTGGCAGCTCCTTCCGTCCTCTCCAACCCACTCCTGGAGCTGCTCATCCTGCTCAGGCAGGGATGCTGGGAAAGGCACAGTTCCCACTCCCACTCCCAAAGCAGGGGTTTTGATGGAAAAACGTGTAAAAATGTTCAGTCTGAATTTCAGAGGTTTAATCAGTTGCTGATAACGAGGGGGAGCCCTGTGCTGCTGCCGGGGATCAAGGCTTTGAAACAGGCAGAAAATAGACCTGTCACGTCTTTTGTCCAGGGCCGGCTCTGCCCATTGATCTCTCTATCAGATGAGTAAACCGATATATATTAACCCAGAGCCAAAGCAAACATATTCTGGGTGCTGAAGAAGCTCAGGTAAGTCCTTTTCTCCCTGCAGGAAGCTGGAGCTGAAGGCCTGGCTGGGGGGAACCCAGACCAGCTCCTGGCACAGGCTCGTACGTGGCTGTGTGTGCCTCAGTTCCCCTGCCCTGGGGAGGGGATGGGACCCTCCACAGTGGGTCCATCCCGGGTGGTCCAGCCCCCACCCCAGAGCCCATCTGTTGGCCTTGCTCACCTGCCCCAGGGACATGTGTCCTGGGAACACACCAGCCCTCCCAACTCAGCCCCTTCCACTTGGGGAGATCATTAAATCCCCCTATGTGCAGAAGGCTGGGCTGCTGGCTGATAGTCTGTGTGAAAGAAAGGTGATAACAGCAGGAGAGAAACCCCCCTGCCAGCCCCAGAAGTGGTCAGGGGTCCCACGGCAGCCCCCGCACACACCCACCTGCAGGGACCACAAGGGACTAACAGCCCCTACTTCACTCTAACCTCTTATAAAATTATGATTGAAACCTATTACACAAATAGATTGTGGAAGTAAATTGTGCTGCAGGGAAGTTCAATACTGGGAGACCTGGGGCTGATTCAATCACTGGCCAGGGATGATAAGTGACAGCAGTGGGACTGACCTGGGTTTCTTCTCCCTTGGTACTAAATAAGCATCACCTGGGCTTTAAGGGGCAATTCTGGGTGCTGGCACCCACCTACCTGGGCAGTCAGAAGTGAAACACTTCACCAGGACATGAGCATTTTGGTACTTTTTCCCTAGGGGAAGAGCTGAAATGACTCATGCAGATGGGGGTTTTGGTACAACGATTTTTGCGCCTGATCTTTTTAATGAGTTTCAAAGTTTCATTTCCACATGATTGTTTTGGTTCATTTTGCTTCAATTTTTATGCTAAGAACTGTGCTAGATACTTCTGCTTCAAATTTTCTATTAAATGCTGTGCTAAATACAATATATCAAATCCAATTTGATATAAATTGCAGTCTAGGAGTGAGAAGGAGGGAGCATCCCTGTGGTGCCACATGGAGACCTCATCCCCTCCACCATTCCCAGCGCTGGCCAGCCCTGGTCCTGCTTCCCCCATCCTGGAGGCCAAAGGTGAATGGAGATGGTGTTTGTGGTGCTTCACTAAGGACAGAGGGGGGAGGAGAAGGGAAGTGACTTGTCTCTGTCACCGCCAGGCTCTGTGTCACCGGGGAAGCCGGGAGGCCCCCGTGTCCGGCCCGGTGAGCGGCCGGCGCTGCTCGGCCTGTCCGGCTGAACCTGACCCGGCACTCTGTCCGTGTCAAGCGAGTCAAACCAAGACACCCACAAGAGGAATAAACAGATATGGCTACTGAGGGTGGGTGTGACGCTCCTGGGCTGGGGCCGGTGAGCAGGACCACCGCTGGTGCCGGGTTTGGGCTGCACCTTGCAAAGGCCGGGCGGGAGCCGGAGGAAGCCGCGGTGGCTGCCGGCCATGCCGGGGGCGGAAACCGGGGCAGCCCCAGCGCCACGACCTTTCCTCCCTCTGGGAATGTGCTGCCTCAGCAGGAAACGCGTGGGGCTCTCCAGACGGGGGGCTGCTGCTCCCCATGAGCTGCCAGCTGCAGGAGCCCAGGGGGTCCCGGGAAGAGGCTGAGAGAAGCCCTGGCCAGGAGCATCCTCTGCAGGGGCTTCAGAGAGCAGGGCTGGCTCTGCTGCACGGCGGCTCACACCGAGCAGCCACGGCAACCACACACCCAGTCACTTGATTTCTCAGGTGGGTAAGAGAAAAGGGACCTGGAGTGCACTTGGGTGCAGGACAGCCCACCCCAGCTCAGACTGCTCTCACATTCCACTGCGGGGATTTCTGCTGTCTGAGTCCCCGGAATGAGCATTTAGCCTTTTTTAAGCGGTAAAGAACTTTTTTTGAAAATTAAGGTGGGAAAGGATGGGAAAAGCTGACATTCAATCCTGGTTTCTCCTCTCTAGCCACACTGTGATATGATTCTGGGGAAAAGCAGCATCTCGCTGAGGCCGTGGAGCTGCTGGTCCCACTGCAAGCAGCTGGGCAGCCCATGGGGCTGCTCTGTGTGCCCCAGCCCTTGCTGCTCCTGAGTTAGCCGTGGACATGGATTACAGGTTGCCAAAAGGACAGAGAGCCTGGCTGGGCTGACAGAGCTCAATGTGGGCAGGAGGAGGTCCTGGACTCAAATGCTGCAGCCCCAGCTGTGGGGGCACAGTGACTAGCAGGGATGGGATCCACACCGTAAAACCTGTGTGCTCCCCTCCAAATAAAACCCAAAATGCTTGCTCAAGGAAAAGCATGTGCTTGCTCAAAACTCAGCCCAGGTGAGTCCCTAATGGCATCCAGGTTTCCACTGAGCATAGTTGAGGGGTTCAGGTTTGTGATGAAATCCCTCAGGTCTGGGGGCCCTTCACAGTGACCAAGCACAGGGACTCCACCACAGCTGCCACCTTCACTTGCCTTCAGCCAAGGCTTTTGGAAAGGGCTTTTGTTGGTGTGGTCCTGGTGCCAGAGGCAGTTCCATGGCAGCAGGGTCAGTCCCTGTAGGTGAAACACCCGGAGGAGCACCAGCACGCACCCTGCATAGGAAACAGGGGCCCGTTCCGGTAAGGAAATGGTGCGAATGCTATTTATTTGCAGAGGTTTGTTTTCATTAACTCCAGCATGAGTCAAACCCTTCCTGCCAGCATTCCGCCCGGCACGGTGCCTCCGGCTGGCACTGCAGGCTGGAGCTGCGGCGGGGCGGGCGCAGGAAGGTGACGATGTGGCCCCGGGGCAGGTGCTGGCCGGCCCGAGTGTCGCTGGCAACTGTGCCGCCCGCCCAGATGTGTCCCTGAGCTGGTCCTCGGGGCTTTCCAGGGAGGCTCCATGAGCTGTGTGCATGAATCACTGGGAAGAGAGGAGAAAAGCAGCGATGATGGGGGGGAGACTGGGAGGTCGGGGAGGGCTGCAGCAGACCCCGGGCGGAGCTGGGGCTGTTCTGGAAACAACTGCCTGCGGGATGCAGTGCTAATTTTAGGGAGGACACCCCAGAGCCAAGCTCCTCACGCCTTCACTGCCGCGGCCGGTGTGGTGCGCTGAGCCGGAGCCACCCAGCCCGTATCCTGTCTCCTGCAGCCAGCCGGGATGGAGGCGAGGGGCGAGGGTAAGAATAGCACAGCCGTCCTTCCCGGCGCCCGGCCCCATGGCCAGGGATTTCCTGAGCAGGGCGGTGCCCCCGTGGCTGACGGTGGACGCGGCGCCGCGGCCGTGCCTGCCCATGCACCGGCCGGCTCCTGGTGCTCACACCATTCCGTGCAGCTCAGCGTCAGGGAATTGCTTCTCCTTCTGTCCCATCCAAAAGCAAGGGCTGGTGGTGACCGGCTGCAGGTGTTTCAGGTGTCAATGCCAGCCATTTGTGGGGTAGCCAGGGAGCACAACAGGAAAAGGGGATCCAGACTGAGCTGCCATGGGACCATTCTGGCTCAGAGAAGGGCCCCTTCTGGGTAAAGAAACAGGGACATTTAAAACCAGACTGGTGACAACCATCAGAACCACCCTGGCAGGAACATGTGATGGTTTCCCAGTCTGTTCACTTTTCCCCAGAGATGCTCCAGCATGGGTGAAAGCAAACCAAAGTTGCAAACGGCTTTTACTTCTCCAGCTGAGAGATACAGCCCCCCACGCCCTCACCATGCCCTTCCCCTGCAAGCGCTGGGACACCACAGCAGATATTCCATCCGTAGCCCTCTGTCATGAGCACCCGGCAGAGAGGAACAGCCCCTGCAAACCACACAGCCCTGCAGAGCAAAGGTCTTTGTGTGAGAAGGAGCCGGTTCCCCACCGCTTCCTCCGCCCTGCTGCCTGTGACCCACCGCGTCCTCCGAGCCCAGAGCTGGCCCAGGCAGGAAACAGGTGGGATAAATATTTGTGCAAACCAGAGCGAAGTTTCCCTTGAAGGCTGTGCAATGTGTTTCCCTCGCCGCAGTTGTGAATGGGAAGGTAACGGCCGGCACAGCAGCAGGTGCTGCCAGGGTGGTGTGGGACCGGTGCTGCCGCCTTCCCGGGGAAAGTGAACCCGATACTCTTACTTCACCCAGAAGACGGGCTCGGGAAGCTGCTGGGGGCTGCAGGAAAAGCAATCCTGGAAAAACATAGGCATTAATTGCTGCAGCTTAAACCTGAGGCCCATGGAAGCCCTGCAGGGTAGAGACAACACACGAGGATAGCCACGTGGAATGAGCACACCAGTTCCCATGCTCCTGGGACAGGGCAAAAGCTGTTACAGCCTCAGCACAACATTTACAAAGAGCTATGCCTTCCATTTGCAAGGCTGGTGAAGAAAAACCACCAAATGCCACATCCCCTGCAGGGCTGCAGGCACAGACAGTGCCCACTGCAAGGCAGGAGCAGTGGGACGTGGTGGCAGCACACCAGGGCAGTCATCACACAGGAGGTGCTGGCAATCTGGGACCAGATGTTACCCAGTTCCTGATGTGGGATGTTCCCCTGGGGGTGTACCCTGCCTGCTGGGAGAGGGCTGGGGTGTGAGAGAAGGGGCCTGGTGTGGGTCTGGTGGCTTCTGCAACCAAAGTGTTGCTGGAAACAATGTGCTAGTGGGGCTGGAGCAGATCCAGAAGCTCTTGCTCTCCCCTTGGAGAATGGTGGTCAGGATCTGACCCACTGAGCCCATCAGCATCAATGTGAAGGATGGAAAAATGGATAGGAAAGCCTCTGTGGTGGGAGTCTGCAGCAGAGGCACCCACCTCCAGTGGTGCAAGGGTAGATTCAAAGGCTATCTTCAACCAGAAACAAAACTGAACAAGTCTGAGATCTCAAACGGCTTCATCTGGTTCATTTCAGAGTCAGAGAGTGGGAAAGGAGTGGGAATTTTCTATCTAAATAAGTGGGCGAGGGGAGCCCAGGCAGCACAGGATACAGGCGCCTCTGAGCTAACACGCACTCATTACAGCCCCAACATCTGCTCTCTGACCTCTTGAGCTCCAATTGCCGGCAAACCTGCTGCGGCTGCCTTCCCCCTCTTGGATTTCCTCCTCCTCCTCCTGTCTGCAGAGACCACGAGCTCCCAGGTTGAGGGGCAGGTGGGAGCCGTGGGCTCCTGCTTCCCCCCACAGCGCTCTGGTAGCTGAGCCCTGTGATTTGGGGGCTAGAGGGTGGGGACGGATTCTGCAAACCAACAAGGTTTCACAATAGTTTGCTTAAGGGCTTGTGACTTACAGCTCGTGCTCAGGTGCTCCAGGCAGGCCGGGAGCAGCCCTGTCCTGGCTGCCCACAGGAGCCCAGCCCACTCTGCCCTGGGGGGGCCACAGCCCTGCACTCCTCTGGGGCACAGCTGCTCCAGGGATGCTGCAGGAGGGCTCGGGGAGCCCCCGCTGCCCCCTTGGCACCAGCTACTCACACACATCGAACCTGCCAGATCCAGACACAGCAAAGAGGTGCTCAGCATCCTGCAGGGCAGCTGCTCACATCACGGGGAGTTTGAGATCCACCCAGCAGAAATCAGCACAGCCAACACGATCCTTTCTACTCCTCTAGCTCTCCCCCTTTTTTCCTCCCTCTCCTTCCCCTTCCCCCAAAAGCTCTTTGTCTCCAGGCTCTGTGGAGGAAGCAGACCTTCTGAAAATAAACTCTTTCTGCTTTGATCTGGTTTATGGGCACGCACTGTTTATAGCTCCGTGTGTACGACTTGACACCTTCCCACCTGCGGCCCCAGCAACTGCTTCTTATCACAGCCACTTTGGATATTAACAGGGCAGCAGGGAGGGTGATCTGGAGGTCCCCAAGGCCCCTGCCCCCCCCCACTCCCACCCCACTGCCCTCCCCAGCCACTGCTGCTGCTGCCCCTCCCCAGGCAGGAGGGAAACAGGGCTGGTGTCCCCCTGCATGTGCTAATTGCATCAACCCATGTTTATTGGGATGTTTATCTCGACCAGCGATAATGGGAGTGTCCTCCTAGGTTGGATCCATCCCTTCCCTGCAGGAATTAGCTCATTTTGACCTGTGCTTTCAGCATAGCTTGGGACAGCATTGGATTCCCATGCCTGCCTTCTGACCTGGCGGATACAGGCATGTGGGAAGCAGGGGCAGGAAAGGCCTGCAAAGCTCCAAATCTGCTGAAGTGTATATTGAAGCAGGTGTCATCCACCTGGTCTGGGAACTGGAGTCCATGAAGGCACCACAGCCTGGCTGAGGTCAGCACCAGAGCACCCAGATTCCCAAGGGGGCCATCACTGAGTGAAGGGGTGCTGGGGGGCACAAGCTCTGTACCAGGGCATGGAGGGGCTTCGCTCCAGTGTCAGTCCTGTATGGGGGGGCTTTGCTCCAGGCTTTGCTGTGCAGTGTCAGTCCTGCTGTTGTGCTGTGGCACAACAGTGACATCAGGAACAGCTGGGCCAGCCCAGTCCCTGCTTCTCCAGCACCAGAGGGAGGGCAGGCACCGCTGCCTGCTCCAGAGCCTGTTTCACCAAGGTTTCTGCTGTCCTGGAAAGGGCCTCGAGATGTTGCAATAAAACGAGTCTGTTAATAAACAAAGCCAAGTCTGGGTTGTGGTTATAATCATGTTTTATCCAGGCTGGCCCTCAAAACGTCTGCCAGGGGGGCATCTCTGCTGGTAACACATGAGTCAGTGGCACAGACTCAACAGCAGGTCCCGGCAAGTACCTGCAATGCCCTGCACGGCTCCACCACCTCACCTGCACCAGCAGGGACCAGGGCATTGCACCCGCACGGCCTGGGCATCCTACTGCCCCATGGGACCCCAACATCCCCCTGCCTCCCACCCCCAGCTCCTCCACTGGCCCCAGGCAGCCACTGCCCCAACCCCAGTGCTGCAGAGGCAGCCCCAAGTGCCACATCTTGGCTCTGACCATGACACACCAGTCCCTGTCCCTCCATCTCTGCGTCTCATGGGTCTCTGACTGTGCCCACTCTGCTCAGCCTGAGCAGAAGTGACAGGAAACACCCACTGTGGTGCCCAGGTCGACTGGATACACAGAAGATCTGTTGAGGGTTTGGAAATTTCTCCTTCAAAAGGTGGGGAAAAATGAAATTTCAAGGCTCGTTCCCAAGTCTTGGATTAGATCAGCTTTGGTCAGTTCTTCCACCCTCATTCAGAAACTTCTGAAATACTTTGTTTTCACTTTGAACATACAGAATGTTTTTAAGTGCATTTAATTAGCTTATATTTCATGGGGGAAAAAAGAAATCATTTGGATTCGGAAAAAATTAGATATTTTGCAGAGCTCCAATGGTGGGAGCATATTTTCAAGCAGAGAAATGAATCAAAATCCACTTTTTTCCCACCATATTGATTGCAGCTCATTGATAGTTTTCAGTGAACAGCATTTCTTTAAAACATTCCCGTTGGCTCTGATAGCACTGCTGACTCCCAAGCTCCCGCCCCACAAGAGGAGATGGCAACACTCAAAACTCGCGTTGAAAGCCAGTACAGGGGTGCGGTGGGGGAGGAGGGCTCCTCGCTACAAGGTATTTCTGAGGTCAAGAGCGGCTGAGCAGCGAGCACAGCCCCACCGATGCCAGAGGCAGGTGATGCTCCACGGGCCTGGGACCCCCGGGGCCGTGCTGTGCTCAGGGGAAGTGACTCCAAGCCCCAGCCCCGGGGGAGCAGGAGCCCTGCCTGCGGGGCACAGGCTGTGCCGGAGCACCTGCTCCAAGGTCCCGGGGTTACCCAATCTCCAGGCGGGCTAATGCAAGCGCTGTCTTGCACAAGTGCCTGTTTATCAGCATATTTTGGGGCTGAGTGGCGGCGCAGCGAGGGCTGGGATGGGGATTGCTCTTGGCTGTTGAGCACTCGGGGCTGCAGCCAGGCGCCAAGGAACAGCCTGGGCTGTGGCGCTTCGAGCCAGCAGCTCCAGCGTACGGAAACACGTGGAAAGCAGCCCAGAAATCCCAAGGCTTGGCCTGGTGCGGGGAATGACTCTCCCTTGGCATTCTCCCCCAGCACATCACCGCCTTCCCAGCAGTCTGCCAGGGCAGGGGATCCCACCACCCTGCAGACCAGGATCCCCCAGTGTGACAGGACCTGCACCTGGAGCTGCCAGCTGGATGTGGGAATTGCTGTGTGAAACACCCAGGGGAAGGTCTGATCTGCCACACACCACATCTCACACAGGCTCTGCTCTGTGCATTTCTCACCCCTTGCTTTCCACCCCTCCTGGCTGTGATCCAAGCCCCAGGTGAGGGTTTGGGCTGAGCAGGGGTCCCTGCCACCTCCCCAGGGAGCACATTAAACACACCCCTGTCCAACCCAAACCCTCCCCTCAGAGGGAAACCCAGTCATCCTTTTAGGCAGACACTTGCTGAGGCAGCATCCCATAGGAAGGGTCTGGTTGTGTTTCAAGTATTTGGGGACATCCTCAGGGGCTGCCCCAGGCACAGAGTCAGCCCAGCCTTGCTTCTCAAAAGTGGTCAAGGTAAAGGGGACCTGGCAATCAGTAAGGCAGGGGGTAGTTTCTGAGCATTACCTGTGAAGCTAAACAACTACAAGAGCAAAGGAAGGTGAAGCAGCTCTTGTTATGGAGCCTCCTGAGGACACACTATCACAAGTAATGTAGTACCTGTATCCAGGGTTTCAGTGTTTCTCCCAGGCTCTGGAGCACACAGAGCAGGGCTGAGCAGCGTGCCCACCCAGCTCCCACAAGGTGTGCAGCGAGGAGAAGTCAGCCAGGACCTCAACTTCTGTTCGGCACAGAGGCACCTCTCCCTTCTCCTCCCCAGCCCCTTGTTTGGGTGGCGAGGGCCTGAGGAGCATTTCAGTGGCCACATGCCCAGCTGTGCACGGGGCGAGCCAGTCTTGGCCGTGCCCCCAGAGCCTCCATCCCCTCGTGCTGCCAGCACTGGCATCTTCATGGCCAGAAGCGGCGATGCCCGGCCAGCAGCTCACCCCACGCTATCAATCACCGTCCAGCCACACAGGGCCTCCCACCCCGAGAGCTCCTTGAAAGAAACTCCTGATTTTCAACACCTACTTAAGGCACTTGAGGCTGCGTCGCTGCCGGCAGACGTGAGCTCATGCTGGGGCTCGCAGGCATGTGCCACCCTGCTCCAGGGCTGACGCCCACAGCCAAACATCTCCCCCAGCTTCTGGCTGCACGGGCAGGCGCCAGGCGAGCACCATCTGAGGAACAAAAGGGGGGTCACAGGTGGACCCCCCCATGGCCTGCGTGGCTCCCAAGGCCTCAAGGTTTTAAATAGGAAAGTTTCAGAAGGACCTGCCTCCTCCTTTGTGCTCACTCGAGGGTACCTTCATAGTTCACTTGAAGATGTGGGTATTAGTGAGTGTCCCCTAACCACGGAGGCACAGGAGAGACCCCCTGTTTGCATCCCCTGCTGATACAGGGGATATAGTCCTTCAATATTCCTGAGTCTGTGACTCACCAGCACAGGGTTTGGGAGGGGGTTTCATACAGCATCTAGAGGTCCTGCTGCCCTGGGGCACCTGTGCCACAGAGATGGAGCACAGTCCTTGGGATAGTGGTCTGGTCTGCCCTTGGGGCAGTCAAGACCTTCCCTCTCCAGGTGATGCCTGAGTGTGGCAGAGCCAGAGGAAGGTCCTGTCTCAGTGGGAAACTAAAAGGCAGATGGCTTTCAGCTGCTTCTGTGCCAGGGTGTGAGCAATCAAGCCCTAGAACTCCTGCCAAAGGGTCACTGTGCCAAAAGGTCACTGTCATCCCCCAGAGGAACCATCAACCACAGGCAGCGAGACACCTGGAGTGCCACTGAGGGGGGGCCCCTCCAGGCATTCAGAAATCGGGTGGGTGGGATCCAAGGGGAGGCTCGACCCTGTCCCTGTTCCTGAGCCCATGTGTAGGCTGGACTTGTGTCTCTGCGGGTGCCCCCCATGGCTGGGCAGTCCCCTGGGATGAGCATGGTCAGGATGGACAGCTCTCTTGGTTTCTCACCAGCCCTTGGCTACCACAAATGTTTTCTTCTGGCTAACCACAGCCCCGGCCACGTGTGAAGGTCCCAAGCCCCAGGAGAGGAAAGCCTTTGGTGATTTCCCTCTGCTTCATGCAAACCAGGCTCCTGTGAACACCACATGAAAGAACTGGGTGGGGGAAATGTCACAGGAAAGGTTCCCAAGAAGAAAAAACTTCATGCCCTGTAAATGGACCATGTTGACAAGGCAAAATAAGGCTGAGAGGCCAGGTTGTCCTAAACCACCTGGACAAGAGAAGCCCTGTGTGCAGGGCCACCAAGCAGCCTCCATGCACTGACTTCCAAGGCATTTATGGTGTGTGAAACAGAAGAGGTGTCTGACAGCAAACACACATCTGGGGTGAGGTTCCTCATGGGGTGGCACCCTACAGAGGCAGGGTGTGCCTTATAGGACAGGCAGGAGCTGGGGGGGCTGCTCAGCATCCCAGGGCAGACTGAGGGTAGGTGGGGATAAAGGGGTTAAAAATCCAGGAAAAAGCTGCAAATGGATTTCACAGATGGCCCTTTAGCCACAACTGCAACCTCCACAGGTTGCACTCTGGTTGTGTGGGTCCCTGTGGGTGCTGGGGTTGGGGGGAGGGAGGGCAGGCTGCCACTTGGAGACCGCCCTCCCCTCTGGCAGCCCCAGGAGACGGCGTGGGGCAGAGGCTGGGACACAGCAGCGTGGCCTTGGTTTCAGCAGGAGGCATGGAAAATAAGAAAGATGAGGTCACTGCAAAGCAGTCGTGTAGGATGTGATATAGGAGAGGAGTGGGGCGTAAGGAGGAACAAGGAGCTATTGTAACCTTGCAGAGCAGGGAAAAAACAGCTGTGGGGATGGCAGGTCACCTCCTGCTCACGCCAGGCATTTGGGATTTAGCTTGTCTGAGGTCACACAAAACGGGTGTAGGAGAGGAGTGGGTGAAAGGAGGTGGTGGAGGCCAGGTGGGATGCTGCGGTGGAGGCACGGACAAGGCTTTTCTCTCCATTGCACCAGCTCTGCTGGGGGAAAGTACAGCAGGTACTGGCACAGCTATTTCAGCTACAGAGAAACAGCTGGAAAACACCTGGCGCAGTGCTAGGAATGCTCTGTGCACAGATCTGCCCCGTGTTCAACCCCATCGTACTGGTCCCCAGGGCATTCCCTGGGGACAGGCCGCGCTTTGGGGGTGCTCAGAGCCTGTGGAGCATCTCTGGATGGTGGCAGGGGCTGGAGTGGGCTCTTGGGGACAAAATCAAAAGCTTTTCCCTCATCCTACCACCCTTGGAGCCTCCCACTTTTTTTAGCTGCGCCATGCTCTGCCCAGTTGGCAGAGGGTAGCTCCATACTCCCTGGCACGGGGGATGCCAACGGGAGGCACAGGAGGTGCCCATTGCCCCGTCTGGGGCCGTGCGCTCACCTGAGGCTCCAGCCCTGGAGCGGCTCCCTTCCCTCCCTCTCCGCGGCACCGCCGCAGCCCCCCAAGCCTTCCGTGTCCCTCTCCCAGCCCTGGCCGGCCCCGCGGTGGCCGGGCGGCCGCGGAGCTCCAGACTTTCTGTCTGCACGGGGACTTCCCGTCCCCGCTCGGCGCTGCCGCCGCGAAACCAAAGAGCGGCTTGTTCGGCTGCCGGAGCCGCCTCCGCGCTGACTGCCCTTCTCTGTTCCCGCTAGGAATAATATACCCAGGGCTCTGCGCATAAATTGAGTTTCCCAGAGCCAGGCTGGTGGGGAGACTTTAATGGGAAGGAAAATAAACTGTGTACTCGGCACGCGGGGAGGTGTGGTGCTGGCAGAGGGGCGCCGCGAAAAGGCTCCTCTTGGCTTCTTTTTTTCCCCGACTTGTTTGCTGAGGGAGCACACGTATGCACGCCCGCCTGTGCAATGTGTTTGCTTCCCGGGATGCCAAGGAAAAGAGAGGCATTCTAAAGTAGCTGCTTGAGAGCTCTGAGGCCTCTGAGCTGCCGAATTGCATCGGTGACAGCAACCCAGCCTGGCCCTCGGAGGTGGCGTCTGCCTCAGGAGAAGCTGCTGCTTTCCTCCCCAAATCGCTCCCCTCAGGGCTCCGGGGAGGCTGTGGTGCTGCGGGCACGCAGGAGGGATGTTGCCGTGCCGGGACGGTGCCAGCGTGTTTGTGATTTCTCAGCACAATGCTGCGATTCAAGGCCTGGGGAAGAGCATGAGTCACACTGTGAACTTCCCCGGCCAGTCACCGCTGGGAAACACGCTCACATCTGCTCAGCCACCCTCACAGTGCCTCCTGCTCAGGAATAATCCCACCGCTTCTCCCTTCCCGCCTGCTCCCGGTGCCGGCTGGAGCTGCTCCGAGAATATCAGCAGCCCAGGGACGAGAGTGCAGGGGAAACAGTGCGAGAATCCAAGAGGGGGGGAAACAGCACCGAATCTGGATGCAGAAGAAAAGTATCCAATTGCTTTGCTGTGCACGGTGGACACCAGCCAGGACAACGCAGGGTGCTTTTGGGGCAGCTGGGACTTGCAGCCCCCATACCCGCCGCCCCCCCCCCCCCCCGGCAGAGGAGGCTCTGTTGACTTAACTCTGAGGTTGCACCTATTCGTGTTTGCGAAGCCTTTGAAGCCCTCAGGGAGAAGCGCAGGGCCGTCGGATGTGCCTGTGACTCAGGAGAATCCGCCCCCTCTATGACCAATAATTACCCCGAGCGGGAGGAGGGAGGCCGGGGGGTCAGCGGGCATCCCCCCACCTGCGGGCAGCCCCGGGCGCAGGAGGGACAGGACGGGCTTCCCCGAGGCCAAGCTGGGGCTGGGAAAAGTCCACGGGTTTGGGAAGCAGTGTTTGCCTTTGAACACGCTCACTGTCAGCTTTCACAAACGTCAGAAATACAAATGGGAAGTGAAATCCCACTTTTATAAAAATATTTGCTTTAAGCTGAACGAGGGCTGTTAAGGGAAAGGGTGGGTTTGAGTTTTTTTCAGTGCGATGCTCCTCTCATCCTGCTCCCCGG
This sequence comes from Chiroxiphia lanceolata, assembly GCF_009829145.1. Classification (NCBI taxonomy): domain Eukaryota; kingdom Metazoa; phylum Chordata; class Aves; order Passeriformes; family Pipridae; genus Chiroxiphia; species Chiroxiphia lanceolata. The sequence goes on along the minus strand of NC_045653.1, from coordinate 4,839,922 downwards.
GAAGGCAGCCTCCCCCTGCCCCGATGGTCCCCGAACCTGTGTCCCCTCGCTTCTGCAAAATCTGCCTGAGCCGGGGGGGGGTCCCAGGGAGCAACCCTGACACAGCTCAGGGCAAGCAGTCCCTCAGGGGACTGCTTTTCTGCCCTGAATGGTGCTTTTCTGCCCTGAAGCCCAGCCGGCAGCTCGGGGGCGCGGGAGGTGCCCCCCATCCCACGTCCAGCTTCCTGCGAGGAGAGCCATCCCACGGCGCGCCGGTGCCTCCGTCTGTGCCGCATCCTGCTGAGTAACACCGGTCCACATCCATACATGGGGAAGAGCCGGGCGAGAGCCCTTCTCCTCTGTCAGACCTCTCCCTCGCTCAGTAAATAACATTCCTGCTAATGCTGGTATGTAGGAAACTTTCCAGCTCACGTCAGCGTCGCGGCTCCATCGCCTGCCCCCAGCAGCAGGTCTGTGTGGGGCAAGGACAAACCCCGGCCAGACTGGGGTGCAGAGGGGGTCCCTCCTCACCCACTGCTTCTGGTTCCACCTGTACTGGCAGCATTTTGTTTTGGGGAAAATACAAATCTCTCAGACGATTTGTAGCACCCTTTGCCCTCTCGGGGGTTGACAAAGGGGTGCCTGTGAAATGATGAGTTCTCCAAGTGACTAAGGCACCAGTGAAAAGCCTCGTTTTGCATTAGCCCAAACATCCTGACAGACCCCCACTCCTCTGCTCCTGCTGCAGCAGCTCCCAGGGCTGGGCATGGGGTGAGAAAGAGCCAGAGAGAAGAGGCAGCGGCTGCAGGAAGGAACCCAAGTGCCAGCACAGCAAGACACTCATGTCCCTGGCCATCCCTGCTTTGGACAGCCTGTGGGTGACTCAGGAATCATTCCCTTCTCCTGCTCAGCCAGAGCTCGGGCTCATTCATGAATCATCTCCTTTGTGTTCAGGCAGAGGGGTACATTGGGGAAGGCACTGGGGGCTTCCTCACAGGTCCAACATCATTCTGGGTTCCCCCTCGATGCTCTTTGCACCAAGCTGTGACACTGGGCTGGTGCTGAGGTGTACCTTTGTTTGCAAGTTAAAGCAGTAGTCTCTACATGCTTACAAAAAGAGGGTTTAGGGTTGTCCAAGAATTGCTTGGGATGGTTTAGCAGTGTTAATTCAAAGAGTTCTCCCAGGCTGTCTTGAGGACCTGACAGGACCTTGCTCAAGTCTGGCAGGCAGGGGTGCTTGGGGTCCCTCACCCTCTGCATCAAGTAACCAGGGTGGTGGAAGCTCAAAACTGACCCCAGGCCTGTGGGGGTGGTAAAGATGGTCTTGGCAGGTGGACCTGGGCTACGAGATCCATGCAGATCCAAGAGCATATTCAAAGCTTTTGCTGTTTGGTTCCAGGTTTACCCCACTTGGGATGCAAACATGCACAAAAGCAAAGCTTTGGGCTGTCTCCAAATACCCAGAGCTGAGCATCTGGGCTGGGCTGATCCCTGGAAACAGGTGCCAGAGCTTCTCTCCCTGCTGCTGGCAGACATGGCCAAAGTCTTCCCCAGCACCTTCTTGAGCTGCTGCCACACACTGGGGCCACCCCTTGCAGCCACCTGTTGGCTGCAGACCCAGTGCCCTCTGCAATTTGGGAAAGGCCCAGCCACGGGCACGGTGCCTCCTGTAGCTCTGTCTCACTCTGTGTGCACCCACACAGTGCTGCTTCCCGGTGCTGCTTCTCTCAGCACCAGGCCTCTGGGACCCAGAAGGGGAATTTTTGCTCTTGTTCCTCAGCAGCCAGGCGTTCTCCTGCAATGGCCCAGTGTGCCAGACACCCCCCTCACTCACCCACACCCTCCAGGGAAATCACACCCTCATCCCAATCTGATGCAGTCAGGCTCCAGACTCATTTTATGGCCTTAGAGGGAACTCTGTGGCTCAGGGATGAGCCCACATGTGTGGCTGTGTATCACAGCCCTGCAGCCTTGGGAGAGGGGCCTCTCTGGTTATTCCCACTGCAGATCCAGGTGGACACAGTAAAAAGGGTGCTGGTAGTGCCAGGAAACTGATGTGTTTCATGCATCACTGCAGGTCAAAGTGTGGCTCCCTGGTAGAAAATAGGAGTAGGAGCCACAGCTCTGGGACTCAGCATGGAGACAGCCTGCCATCCACTTGAGCCCTTCCTGGCCTCAGCAGAGGAAATGTGTGCTAAGCGCTGCTGGGGACAGGCTGTTTCCTCCCGTGGGCTTTTCCTTCTCTTCTTTGCCCTATTTAGGTATATAAGGATCAGTGGAGGAAAGCTTGGCTGGCATGGGGTGTGCAGAGCTGTGGGTCATGATGTGGGGCTGGCAGGTCTGTGCATCCTCCCTGGGATGGGGTTACCCTGCCCATCTCCTTCACTCTCCCTTTGGCCAAGGATGCTGTGATAAATCCCTGCAGCGGGTCCAACCCCACACCAGCCCTGGGGCCATGAAGTATCCCTGGCTTTGCATTTCCCATGAAGAGGCCGGATCCTGGTGCAGCAGTCGCGCTGCGCTACCTCCTGATACGCCTGTGTGAAGCCAGCAGTGGGATTTGGCCCTCTCTGTGCATCCCTGACAACCTCTCCATGAGTAATGACACAAACGTGCTTCTCGCCCTGTCCCCACGCTGGGCTGCTCACCGGGGCGTCCGCGGGCTCCGCTCGCGCTTCCGCGGCTCTGCTTTACATCAGAGCAGCTCCCGTCCGTCTGTCTGTCTCCTCTTCTCCCCTCGACGCAGCTTCCAGACAGTGTTAAATGCCCAAAAGGAGAAGCAAGCCAGGCAGCAGGCTGTAGGCAGACCCCGGGGTCAGGAAGCCTCCCCAGCACCACGCCCGAAGTGCCAGCCTGGCCCCTCGTCCCCACCGAGGTGACAATAAGGACATTTGCTCATTGGCAAGTGCTGAGAGCTAATCATGCCCCCGAGTGCCAGGAAACCACCTGGAGACTTGCCGAGGGGGTGAAAACTATCAATGGGCTTCCCTGGATGTGGTGGTACTGAGAGGAACCAGAGCAGCCTCTGCCTCAGTGGCCCCTGCTGTCACTTCCACTGCTGTTGGGGATCGGCTGTGCCAGTGTCCTGCCCTGGCTCTGCTCAGCCATCCTGACAGCTCAGCCCCACCGCGGAGCTGGTGCTGTAATATTGCCTGAAACTGGATGGAGGAAGGAAAGACATGGATGACGAAAAAGTTTCTCCCGGAGGATGAGGCTGCAGGCGAGATCTCCATGTGCTCCCGCCCCGCTGCCGGACATTAGAGGACAGATGTTACATCTGTAACAAACTTTGCACTGGCAGCCTAATTGCTCATTTGCTGTGGAGCTCCGCAGTGATGTGTTTGTCTTAAAAGCAGCCCCCTGTGGCTGTGGAGTTGTTCTGAGACACACAAGTGGCTGTTCATGCGTGAGGTGAGAGAAGTGCTGGGTTCCCATTGCCTCCAGCAATGGAATAATCCAGGCAGAGCAGTGCAGCTGGTGAGGGGTGGCCATGGGTGCTGCTGGACCCTGTGGGTGCTGCCAGACCCTGTGGGTGCTGCCGGACCCTGTGGGTGCTGCAGCAGCACGTGGGTGCTGCCAGAACTGCTGTGGCACTGCCCACGTGGGATGGCCATGGCTGGGAAGTGGGTTTGTGCCGAGCTGTAGTTACGATGAAGGGAAATGAAAATAAAAGCACGGTGTTTCCAGCTGTCTCCTAACATGCCCCCAGATGTGGTGGGATGGCTGTCTCAGTGCTGCTGCAGCCCAGCGACTGGGATGGGGACTGGGGGAAGACGTGGCCAGGGCCTGGCTGCAGTCCCTGCAGGAACCCGGAATGCCAGTGAGATAATGAGAGGGGATGTTAAACATTACTGCAGTCACAGGGCTATTTATCTGACACGAACAGAGGCAGCCGGGAATCCTCCAGGGTGCACAGCTCAACTTAGACCCCATTAAAGTTCCTTTTATTCCCTGTGTTTTGGCTGACATTGAAACAGTGCCTGAATTGCTCCTGCGGGAGGCGGTTCCACGCCTGGCGTCAGGTCTGCTCCCGCTCCGGCTAGCGGCCGGGCTCCGGCTGCCTCTGCTCCTCCATCCCCCTGCACCCCCAGACACCCACATGCCAGCCTGGAGGGGGCTGAGCAGGGCAGGGACAGGCAGCTCCAAAGGGCAGGGCACTGCAGGTGTGGGCAGAGCCACAGGAGAGGAGCTGAGGGTCCCCTTTGATTCCAGCCATCCCAGGACTCGGAGGGCTCCCATCTCTGGCCAGGCTCTGCAGGATGGGGACAAGAGGGAGAAACCAAAGGGGCCATTTTCTCAGAAGCCAGGCTTGTGCTGCTTGCCTGCAGCCATACTCCCGGCGCTGCTGCTGCCAGGAACTTATCTCCCTCTGCTCTGAGAGTTTCCTGGGGATTTTTTTTTTTTTTTGTTCTGAATTAGGAAAAAACCTGAAAAACCTCACAGAGATTGTGCTGTACCTGGGCAGGAGTGCAGCGGGCTGAGCAGAGCCTCCCTTTAAAGAGCTGAGGTTTCCAAACCAAGTCTGCTGTGAATTAGAAACGTGTTTAGTTTTTTGGGAGGACACACCAAAATGAGACAATTCAGAAAGTTCCCAAACATTTTTTGGACCTCTGAATTCCCGCCCCCCACCTCCCCACTAGCCACTCCTGGATGTGGCTTTAGGGCTACCAAAGGACCATGGTCAGGGCAGTGGTGATATGGAGCTGCTTTTTCAAGCCAAGCTTTGTATGGCCAAGCCGGATGCCACAGCACCAAGCCGAGGGGATGCCCAGTGAGTGCAGGTGCCATCACACCATCACCCACCCTGCCTGGTGTCTGCAGAGGTGAGCAGGAGCCAGGTGCTGCTCCCCAAGGCAGGGCAAGGCAGGAGCAGAGCAGGGCAGCCAGAGGATGGGGAATTCGGATCCAGAAGCGGAACAGACAATTTCCAAGTCGTCGTGACGGTGCGCGGTGATGAGCCGGGGCTGCTTCAAAGGGAACCAGCTTTAACTGGATCAAACCCCGAGCCAAAAGCATAAACACTAGGAGGAAGTTTGGCTAAAGTTAAATCATGTTTTATTTAAAAATCTCCCTCTCCCTGTTGTAAGATGGAAACTCTCCATCTGAAAAGTGAAACTAAGATTGGAAACAGTCTGCAGTCATTAAGCCTATGCTACTTTTTTTTTTCTCTCCAGCTTCTCAAGTAAAATATCAACTGGCTCCACTGTCAGGGACAGGAAACATTAGTAATAAGTTCATAGATTTACATTTTCTCCAGGGAAATACAGGAATATCAGAGATCAAAAGTTGGAGAAAGGAGTTATTTTTATACAGTGATTTGCAACCAGCATTCATTGAGGGGAGTAAATAAATTACAGGCCCTTCACTTTGGGGTTGTTTAAGTTCTTTTTCTTTAATGCTGTCCTTTTTAACTACTGTAGAGAGTCTGTCAGGCCTTACACAGAGCAGGGAGACTTTCCTGCCTGCCAAAGGGGCTGTTCTCCAGCAAATGTAGTTGGCCACTGCAGTTGGTTGTCACGTGTGAACATACATAGGGGCCCGTGGGCAGGTGGGCATTGGGGTGGCTCAGGGTAGGATGTAGGACAGGCCAGCCTGATGTGGGGGGAAAATATGGGGAGATGGCTCTGCTGGCCAAAAAGGTGCATTTGGGGGCTGTTAAACCCAGCCAGGTACCCGTGTGAGGCAACACTACTGCTGGAGCTGGGCAGCACTGGGGCTGTTGGGGCCCCAACTCTGCCTCCACTGCTGGCTCAGCCTGAGCAAGGCAGTGTCTGTGGGCACCCCGCTGTCCAGGCAGGCAGGGGTGGCCCCATGGGCTTCACTGCCACCCAAGGTGTCCTCCCCCACAGCAGGGGGCTTGTGGCACCCCTGGCTCCCCGGGCAGTCTCTGCCTGAGCTCGTGTCCCAGTGCCCTGGTACACCCAGTGCCCTGTGCTGGGTCTGCTGCCACAGCCCCTGCTACCCCACACCACAGGGGACCACAGCTCCCAGGGTCGTGTCCCCCTCATCTCCAGGTCACCCTCAGGGGCTGAACCCCGCTGGCAGGGTCAGGGGTGGCAGGGAGCCAGTCCCAGCCATGGTGGAGACACTGGAAACTTTGTCCAGGAATTTTGTCTGGTGTCATCAATTAAAGGTGAGGGACTCGCTGGCTGGGCAGGATAATGAATGATGGTTTTAAGTACAACTGGAAAAACAATAAAATACTCTATTAGGGTGACACAGCTGTGAACAATGAACATTAAACAACTTCACACTCGCAGAGCTGCTGCAGCAACACTTAGCCCTGGCGCTTGATGGATTCCTGTTTGGAGTGCGCCTCGCAAAGCCACTCTCCGTCCACCCCGGGCTGGGAACTGCTCTCTCCTTCTCCTGCTTAAAAATACATCCACATAAAACGTGCTTTAAGAATCCCTTAAGGTTCATTAATGTCACAGGCAGGGGAGGAGAAAAGAGTTGGAAGGCCTTGAAGTACATGTCGGAAACACTCCAGAGAAAACTGTAAATGCTGCTGGGATGAACTGCAGGCTCTGGAGGATCAGTCATGCTGCAAGACTATTTATTTTCCAGTCTATTTTAAACACTGGACTGTTTCAGATAAGAGTTGCCTGTGGTGGCAGACAGGATCGTGGGACTGGTGTGCAGGAACTCATGCCAGATTCATTTCTGGGGAGTATTTCCTCCCTGCCTTGATAAATCTGCCTTGTCTGCTGTACCAGGTTACTTCCTTTGGAGTTCTCACTCCTTATTATTACTTATTAAAATTGCCTGCAAATAGCACTTGGGCTTCGTGCAACATCCTGTATGACAATTCATCCTTCTCGTTATCTCAAAGCTGACAATTCCCACCAGGGCCAGAGAGGGTGGGTGGAAAAATGCCTTGAGAAGAAACAGAAATGGCCATCCCTTCTTTCAAGGCTGGAGAAACCACACAGGGGAGGTTGGAGAGAGCAGGAGATAAGTGGGGACTTCCCCCCTTCCGGGACAAAACCAAGAAAGGGAAGAAAAGAATCAAAGCCAGCAACACCTACGAGCACCCTCCTTCACCCGCTGGTGCTGGGGTCCTGGGCTGGTGTTCAGAGGGGTCAGTGAACCCCCTGCGACCTGACCTTGCAAACTGCCCCCCCCTTGCCTAGATGTTATCTAGGAAATGGTGCTCAGGTTACACAGCTTGGTCGTGCAGGGCTTTTGGCTGCAGAGAGTGAACCTACGTCTTCCCTCTGCACCTCCAGACACGGCCGTGCGGAGAGGCCCGGGCAGGGTCACTGGCCTCTGGACTTTGGAACTCTGCTGCATCCCTTGCTGTGGGGAAGAGATACGACATTTTGGTGACTGGGGCTGTGTGGAGGGGCAGGTCTGGGGAGTTGAGCTGCTGGTGGAGCCGGATGCTTGTTCCTATAAGAGGGCTGCAGATGGCATTGGGTGCAGATGCTGTGCTGGAGCTGCTCTGGGGACGACTCTCCTCACCTTCCTGTCCTCCAGGGCTTCATCCCCAGCAGTGTGAACCAATGGGTTGAAGCTCCTGGCCCTCATCAGTCCTCTCAGCCTGATGGAGTCGAAAAGTCCACTTTGACTCCTGCAAGTGTGGGGCATTGCCACTGGGGAGCTGCATTGGTTTGAGACCGCTTCCACCCTGAGCATCCCTCGTGGAGGCACAGCAACAGCTTCTTTGGCTCCATCCTGCCAGCCTTTCCCAACCCTAACCACGCTCCATCCAACTCCTCTGCCAGCTCCCAGTCTGAGCCATTCCTGCCCAAAGCAGCCTTTTCCTGGGCACGTGCTCTCTATCTCTGGCCTGGGCACCATGGCCCTGCTCAGGGATGGTGCTGCCCTGCACATGTGGGCTTAATCACAGAGCATCTGCTTCCCATTGCAGCCTCCCAGGGCAGGTTTCCCTGGCAGTCTCCTGCAAGGGTGCTAATTTTATGTACACAGGCTGCTTCAGCGAGGTATCAGGAGAGCTGGGCAGCAGCAGGGGGACAGGGGGCTCTGCCCTGGTCAGGGGTAGCAGGGAAGAGGGGAACCAAGGCAGCGCAGAGGGAGAGACGCTCCACTTCCCACTGGGGCCGTAGGGAAGTTGGAAGCAAGTCTCAGAGACACTTGGCCCGGCACAGCAGCATGGAGGGATGCCAGGGACTATTTTGGGAAAGCTTGCTCATGGTAACATCCCAAGCCCGGGGTAGCACTGACATGGTGTCGCTGGCACAGCCCGACCCACCCCAAAGCCAGCGGGTTTGTGAGACGGCTCCTCGTGTGCGGTGATGGGCAGCCCCAGCGCCAGGCAGGAATCTTAACTATCACTTCCCGGCCACAGGTCCTAGAAATGGCAAATGCTGCTGGTGCCAGACGATGCATGACTCCTCCAGACATTTTGGAGAAGCCTCTGGAAAACTGTCTCTTCAAGGGAGCTCAATTTTGGCTTTCTAAATTGAGGCTTCCCAAATTACTTTTGGAAGCATTAGCCATTATTATTTTCCTTCTTTCTGTCTCATCGCAGTATTTTCCCTGACACTTGGCGATAACAGTGTCCAAGCACTTCATGCTCCCCAGGAGGGGTCCCACGCCATAATACCCCCAGCTCCCACACTGTGACAGTCCCCACGCCATAACAGCCCCAGCTCCCACACTGTGACAGTTCCCACTGCTGTGCTGGGTGCTGCCATCACCCCCGTCCCCAGGCAAACAGGGGTGATGCTGAGCAAGAAATTCTCAAGTCTTTCCTTGGCAATGGGCAGGGAGCACTGTAAACCCCGGCTGTGCTGCAAACCCACCCAGCAGAGATCAGTGCCAGGGGTTGCCAAGGGTACCCAAGTGCCAGGATGAGGGGCGAGAAGGTGGCTGTGGTGGGGTAGGGCGGGGATAATCCCGGCATCCCTGTGGCCGGGGCTGCTGACAGCAGCATATCACCCTCTGAGAGACCTTCAGCTGCACAAGGAAAACCTCAGAGCGCTTTGATCTGTGCCGGGTCTCCTTGATGGAAAGCAGGGACCGGTGGCGGTGGCTGCAGGATGAGCCCTTCAGCTGCTGACTCTCCTGACTGTCCCGGAGGGACAGGGCTGGCTGCCCCTGCAGCACTGAGCAGTGCTGGCCTCACCAGTGGGGACTGAGGGGGCACCCGAAATGCATGTACACAAGCAGGCTTTTGGCTTGTCTGCTGGGTACACCAGCTCCCTGCCACGGGGCTCAGAGACCTCCTTACAGCTGCCGCTGTGGTATGATATTCCTCACTGTGCATGGAAAAGAGTGCATGTGGAGGTGATGTGCCCTGACCAAGGGTGCAGAGTCAGTATTGGAATGTGATACCTGCACCCACCCAGCTCTGCCAACCTGCCCTTGCTCGGTGCCACATGGTGGCTTTGCAGGTGTCCCCCATCCAAGGCTCCAGATGCTGTGGGGAACAGCTCCAGCGCCCAGGAGTCCAAGCCCAACCTTGGCAGGGGCTCCCTGTCCTGGCTGCTCTCAGCACACCCTGCCACACTAGGGAGGATGCTCATGGGAGGATGCTCAGAGGGTGAGGAGAGGAAGGCTGGGGGTGCCCCATGTGCAAGTGGCTCCTTGGCACACATCTGTGCCACGGACCCTCTCTGCCCCTCTGCTTGCTGATGTTATCCTCCAGCCAGGAGCTGGAGCATGCCGGGAAAAGCTTCCTGCATCTGCACTCACAGCCTCCCCCACGCTCCCTCCCACCACCCTTTATTTATGGGACAGCTATTTCCTTTCAGAGAGAAGTAGCCAGCAGTATGAAATGGCAAAAGGGTTTGAATGAAAACAAGGTGTTTGCTTAAATTGCGGAAGATTTGAAGTTTCCGATGGGTGATGGTGTGTGACACCCCAGCCTTCCCTTCCACCCCTGCAGCTGGCAAGGACTGCAGTCCCTGCCCCTCAGGCACGTGCCAGTTGCTGTGTTGGCTCCTGTGATGCTCTGAAGACCATTTGAAAGAAACCATTTGCCATCCACCACAGTGTCTGCATTCAAAAACTGGCCTTCAGGTCCTCACCTGAGTCACAAGTACCGACAACTATGATTTTTTCCAGCAAATGTGGGCCCCGTGTTGCTGCCCTCCAGCTCTCTATAAGGGATGATGGAAAGCTAGTGCTGTAAAGTGAGGTTTAGGGGGCAAAATTTGGATAATATTGATCACAGACAGCAGCTGCCATAACCAGGGCAGTAAACTTTCCTACTCCAGTACTTCTTTTGACCTAAAATAACTTCTGTCGGGGAGGTTGAGACCCCAAACTATAGGGCCATATCTGAGGATGCTCTGACCATTGTGGTGGAGGTATCTGGGGGACCAGGTCCCTGCAGCTGCACACAGGCTTTGAAGCCAACTGGATGGGTAGGACACAGGGAACACTTCCCAGCACTGTGGTGTTACCCTGGCTGGGCACCTCTGCGCTGGCTGGGAGCTCCCTGCACCTCTGCGTTTGTTCTGTCACCACCTCGAATGGCAGCAGATACCTTTATAGACAGAGGAAGGGCTCTGTCTGTTCCTGCCCCTCTCCTCAGTGAGTCGCAGCTCCAGTGCCAGCCGCTCGTCCTGTGGTCCTGGGGTGACATCCTCTCCTGACACACATCGGTTTCCTGCGCGCGGCTCTCGCGCCACTTCCTACCCCGCTTCGGTTTCCACCAAGCACTGCGTGTCACAGAGTGTGTGGGGGGAGGAAAGAAAAAAAGAAATAAGACGAGTAGCTTTTCTTTCTGTGGACTGCACAGGCTGGGCAGGCAGTGCCCGTCCCCACGGCCTGGATGCTCAGGAGCATCCCAGCACCAGCTCACCCATCGTATCCGGCTGGGTGAGGAGAGGTCATGTCCTGTGATCACCGATGCTTTGACACCAAAACTCACTTGTTCCTTTATTAACAGCCTGATTTCTGAGGTTGGTGAGAAGGGCAGGTGCTCTGCCCCTCCCTGGCATACCTGAGCTGCCGGGGCTGGGTGCTGACACCCCTGTCTTGATTTTAGGGCAGTGGGGGGCTGCCCTGTCCATTGCTCCCTCCCCTGCCCGCTGCAGGGCCACTCTCCAAACCCACTTTCTGCCTCATCAGGAAAGCGGGAAAAGCGATCAATGGCTCCAGCTCTGGCTTTAGAAAGTGGATTAGGGCCAGTGAATAGGAACTGTCTCTCTAATGAAGTGCTATTACCAACAGGCTAATTGAGTAATGACATAATGCAGGCCCTTGAAGCTCTTTATAACGGGCCATGACTCCGTGCGGTGACACGCCGCCACTTCCTCGCCTTGCCCTGCTCTGCCTCCAGCACATCGAGGCAAAGGAGGCTCAATGTGCAGCACCATCCTCCCGGAGCAGCCACAGACAAAGTGTCGCCAGCATAACCCTGCGTGGAAAATGCGGAGGTGGAGGGGAACCCGGACTAATTAGCTCGGGAGCCGCCAATCTCCTCCATGTGAAACGTGAGCCTTTTTATTGGGAAAAGTAAAACAGGCCTCGCATTGCTTTTAGGGAGCCCAGTAAAACAGAAGGTGATCCATAAATATGTATGTTATGCTGGATTTAAAATACTTTCTGATGATTTTCTAGGCAGATATCCAATAAGTTACAGCACAGCATTGCTCTTGTAGAGCGGTCGGTGCAGGCTGGTGGGGAGGACACAGGTCACTCCTGTGCATGCACCGGTGTCCCTTGTGCCAAAGTGTCCATCCTCAGGTAAAGAAATCGATTATATCACCCTTATGGCAGGTCACTGATGCTCTGCTGGTGCAGCCCTGTGGTGGGCATCACCCCTTGTCCCACTGGTTTGGGGGCAGGCAGCGAGGCAATCGCTGGCAGCGTGACCGTGCCCAGAAAGGCGAGTACAGGCAGTGTAAGACCACAGTGATCCCTCAACCCAGACCACCTCCATCCACAGGGAGACATCACCTTTATTTTAATCCTCCAGCCTTGTGTCCCTTCCCCAGGCCTACCTGGCTCTCTCTCTCTCTGCATTTGCTGTGCTTTGTCTCCATGGGAAGACTCGCACCTCCCCAGCCTCACGCTATCAGTTCATCATCCGATTAAAGATTAATTTGAGATTATTGCTCATGTCAATAGCCCAGAGCCAGAAAAACAATGGCTACACCTGCAGCTTGTTTGTGAGCCCAGTTCCTTATGGCGAGCTGTTAATGGATGGGGGCTTTCACCAGGACTGCCTGTTGACAGGGGCTCTCTGAGCCCTGCACCAGCACCTGCTGCCCTTGTCCAGCCAGGAATAACCTCACACACCTTCCGAGGCCTCCCACATCCCAGCTAACTCAAGTGGGAAACCCATGTTTCCTCTGCTGATCACCCCACGAGCCATCCCTGCCACAAAGCTCCGATCATTCCCTTCCCCAAATCAGAAACAGCCACCCAGTGATTGGCTTTAATAAGGGGCCTTTCCCTGGATTTTGCCTGGTTTCTGTTTGTTTGTTCAGCTTTTTCTAGGTAAGGTAAGAACCAAAAGAAGAATTAGGCTGCTACACTTTGCAGGGGCTGAGCTTTGGCTGCCATCTCTGGGGACTGCATGCTTTAATGCTGGAAATGCTCCTCTGTAGGCTGTGGGGGATCCAGGAGATCACAGAATCACAAGGAGAACATTTCTGTCAGACAGGACAAGAAAGTGGAAATTTTTTTCCTTTCTACTGCCCTGGAGGTGGGAGGAGGCATTCTGGGGACCCCAAAGCTGCTCTTCACCCTCACAACACAAGGACCAGGTGCACCTCGTGCCTGTCCGTGAGAGACATGGGGACAGAAAGGGGTAAAACAGGCAATTTTGGGAACTGCAGCCTCCAAATCACTGAGGAGATGAAGCTTAGCCTTTGCAAAGGTGGCTGTAATCCTCCCGCTTCCCTTGTCATCCCCTCTGGGATACTCCAGATGCTAACAGAGGCAGGACAGGACAGTTTCAAACAGTGTTATGGAAGCCTTAAAGCCCCTTTTTAACCCGGTATCTCTGCTCCAAGGGGGTCCCACGGCAGGGTGGGTTTCCCAACACCCTTAATTCTGCGTAGGGTCAGGGAGGGGGGAAAAACACTAGTCGTCTGTGGGAAGAAAAGGCACTTTGTGGTTTCCCTGGAGCCTTTGAAAGGGCTCCAGGAGCTGAGGGGACGTGCGTGCTCATTTAAAGGTCCTGTGGAGGTCCGTGGAAATGAAAGAGCGGAGTTCAAACGCTCGACGCCGCGGCCGTGCCACCGCCCGGGGAGCGCGGCAGCGCGGAGCCGGCACCGCCCGCACCCCGGCACCGCGGCACGGCCAGCGGGGCCCCGCTACCTGCCGGGCGCTTGATTGAATCCCGGCTTTTACGAGCGCTGACACCGTAATCTGTTACAGATGGTCACACAAGGTGGTCACCAAATGGTTCCTCCGTTAATCGCCGACTGTGTGTCCCCCCCCCCCCCCCCCCCGTCTTCACGGCTCCCACCCCCCAAAATGCAGCCTGTGCTACCTGGCTGAGACAGCCGGGCTGCGGCAGCGCCTTGACGGTGCGTTTAGTCCCTGCGGCACTAAAACCGAGAGGGGCGAAAAAACTCATGCTGAGTTTTCACCATGAACCCTTCAGCCTTCGTTGTGCAGCACGGGTTGCCTGGACAAGCGCAGGGGACCAAGGGCAGGGGACCATGGCACCGCTGCCAGGGATGCTGCTCGGCAGGTTTCCTTCAGAAAAGGAAATGAAAAAGCAATTGCAATTCATCCTCAAGCCCAGTCCCGGGTGCATTTCTCCATCACAGAGCCCCCAAGGTGTACGGGGGCAGAGAAAGGCCAGAGGGGATCACCCTTGTCTGCAGCAGGCTTGAGCTGCACCCAAAGGTGTCCCGGCCGTGGTCCCCAGCCCTCTGCTCACCCCAACAGCCCTCAGGTGGAAATAGGAAATACTTTTGCAGTAAGAAAATGAGCAGCTGGTCATAAGAGCAGAGATTTGGGCCACATCAATCCCCCTGCGACGGGACAGCAGCTGGTCCAGACCTGGGCATCATCTGGGGAGGTCCAAGGCACTGCTGAAGGGGCGGGACATCACCTGAGCAGCCGTGTCCCCAGGGCACAGGGTGCTGGGCAGGGCAGGGAGCAGATGCAGCAGAAACCCAAGTGCCAGTGGGCTGAGCTTTTGTGATTCAGAACAGGCAGCATTTCTTTTTTCCAGTGTTTTAAGGCTGCATTTGTGTTTGAATGCCAGCGGGATTTGTCAGTCGAGCCTGGGCTGTTCACCACCCGGTTTATACCTTCCCTCTAAAAGCCTGGCGTCCCAGCCAGGCGCTGGACAAAGCCAGGAACACAACTGAGAGCAGCAAAGCTTGCTAAGGAGGAGGTTTCTCACAGCTCTCACTGCCGGCCTGACCAATATTAGTTGAAGCCCATTGAGAGGGAGCTGGCAGGAGTCCCCGGTGTGTGCCACTGCGGGGATGAAGCAACAGCCTGAATGACACGGGAAAGGGTCAGGGTCCCCATCTGGTGACAGCCATGGCACACGTGGGCGGGGGGAAGGCACAGCCGGTGCGGTGCAGGGCCCTGGTGGGGCTCTCACATGTCAGAGCTGCAAAGCCAACCCCGGCCGGGGGCTGCTGCTGCTCCCAGCGTACCCACTCCTCGATCCTCCTTTCCAGCTTCTGCAGGTGGTCCGTACTCAAAATTGGTCTTTTTTTTTTTTTTTTAACTATTTAGCTGCTTTTGCGGCTCCAGGATTTTATGGATGGAAAGCTGAAAGTAATTAGTGCCCCTCCCCCGCTTCCTGTTGGGAAAAGGAAGAAAAAAGCACACACAAGAGCAAACCCAAAACTTCCTGCCCTGCTTAATAATCGAGTAATGAGTCCAACTCGGCTGGGAAAGTCAGTTTATACCGGGTGAGCTCTTAATTAAAGAAGGGCCAAGCAGCAGCTCTGCTGACTTTTACAGCCACACACATCTTCCTGCTCCGAACAGCCCCTGTGAGAGGCACTGGGAGCCGGACGCCCACGGGCTGGAGGGGGATCAGAGCTGGAGGGTGCCTGCTTTTATTCCCTGGTTGGAAGCAATGTCCGGGAGATAGCACTAAGGAAGTGAGGGGGGGAGAAGGACAAAATTGCATCCCCTGGGGGAGGCAGGCAGCAAGCCTGGCTGCACTGTCCCTGAAGCACCCCAGATTTGTAGGAGGCTGGGAAGTTGCAAGGCAGGTGCTTTGGGGCATTGGGAGTTTCACTATGGAAATCCTGGAGGCAGGTATGGGTGGGGTACCCCGGAGGACCCACCCCTTGGTGCCCCCCAGGTATGGAGGCACAGGGACAGCCCCACCTGTGCTGGCTGAAGAGCTCTTCGGTGACAACAGGATGGACACACCTCTGCTGCCACACCACCCACATCGGGTCACCCACCAGGAGGCTCAGCTCCCTGAGGCATCTGGTGCTGGAGCCATCTCTGGGGAGGCTCAGGATCCTGCCAGAGGCAGTCCCATCATCCCAGCAGGGGCACAGACCTGCTCCCCATGCTCGGAGAGTGCTGAGGGACACGGACAGGCTACAGGTGCTCCAGCAGTTCCGTAGGGAAGCCAGCACCCACCTGGGCAGGCTGGGAAGGACAAGGCAAGCCATTGTGCTTTCCCCACACAGAGCCTGGGAGATCCACTGCACCCCCAGCCCACATCACTGCACAGCTGCCCCAGCCCTTTGACAGGAACTGACTCAGCCTGACTTTTCCTCTCCAGAGAAGCAACTGCTTCACAGATCCCTGCCTGCAAATGGCACTTGCCAGTCACCTGCAGCCAAAGGCCAGGAGCACCAGGTAGAAGAAGAGCTGAGCCCAGCCCCCTGGTCCCCAGAGCACTGCCCCCTCACAACTGCACATTCGACCCAGGCACCCACAAAACCCTATTATAAATTAACCATTTTATTGAATATCAATAAACTGTATATAATTATATAAAAAGTTTCATCATTACAAAATTGTGGCACAAAAATATAAATACCAGTGTACCTTTGAAATGTAAACATCCTCTTTGTAATGATTCCATGAAAACAATGTCCAAAGAAAGATGCATTCAGGAGGCACCTGTCAATACCCATAAATAGGGCTTTTGGCACACACCTGTCGATGGGCAGCCTTGGGACAGGCCACCATTGTATCAGCTGACAAGTGCCTGCTATTAGTCACAGTTCTCTTGAAAAGCAGTTGTTAAGAGTCATATTAACAGGTGCTTGAGTGCATAGCTGCTCTGTAAACAGGGCTGGGGTTTGAAATGGCTACCCCTGCCTTTCATGGACACTGTTAATCTCGCAGGCATTGCAAATTGTCATTGTGCTGGGGAGAAGCAGCTGCTTCACAACTACTGGGATACTGTATTATTGCATAGTTACACCTTCTACAGGCAGTGTATATACACTCGGGGTGGGGAGGGAGGCAACGTTTTGTCCTTCATTAAAAAAATATTGGTTTTTAGAAGTTACCAAGTGGTTACGATGTTAAAAAAAAAAAAAACAAGACAACAAAACAAACAAAACCAAAAACCACCAACAGAAAAACCCCACCCCCCCAAGCTACATGGTTGCAGTGTTCGGTACCAGCGTGGGGCCAGGGTGCAGGTCCAGCCCTGAAAGGTGCCTCTGGCAGAGGGGGCACCTGCCGAGGGGCTGTGGCAGCAGCAGGGCAGGCTCAGGGCTGTGCCCCCCGAGTTTCACACACTTGATTTGCCACCCACACTTGCCACTGAGTCCAGTCCTGCACCCCCAGACGCCAGGATGGGAGAAGTGGTCAAAGCACCAAGCCTGTCTGAGTTCAAGAAGCATTTGGACAATTCTCTCAGGCACATGGTGCGTGATTATTGGGGTGTCCTGCGTGGGGCCACGAGCTGGACTCGATGATCCTGATGGGTCCTTTCCAACTCAGGTTATTCTATGATCAGGCTCTTGCATTGCACTGGAGGCACCGAGCGAGGAGTGTGAGGGTCTCAAGGGCCAGAGGAGCTGCGTTCAGCCCGGTGCACACTGCAACGGCAATGGAGGAATCTAACTCCTACAGAAACTAGTTATAATATAGGTATTTGTGATGCGAGAGGCCGGAGGAGTGGAGTCCAGTCCTCAGCGAGAGCCGGAGCAGCCTGTCTCCTCATGCTTGTGGAGCAGCGACATGCGGGAGAAAGTCCGGGAGCAGGTTTTGCACTGGTACTTCTTTACATCTGAATGGGTCTGCAGGTGGGCGCGGAGATTAGAGCGGTCAGCAAAGGCCCGATTGCAGTGTGTACAGGAAAAGGGCTTTTCACCTATGGGACAAAGAGAAACGCTCCCAATTAACCAGTGCATCAACACATGAGGAATATCAAAGAAGGAGCCATTCATTAGCCAAAGTTTGTGCAGAGCACAGTGAAAAGAAGTGCTGGCTGTTATTGTTCGGAGGGAAAGACGGGTATGTACAGCATTGCTCGGGGAAGAACCGCCGGCTTGGGAATTGCCTACTCCCAGAAAAATCTCTCCTATGAACCACGGAAAATTAATGCTGGAAACATCTGCAAGCAGCAAGGCTGCTGCACGTACAAACGAAGACACGATACTCGTCTCCTGCCCGGAGCCAAGCAAGGAGTTTGCAGCGAGGCAGGAAAGCCAAGCGCTGTGTGTTAATTATATCATAGCAGGCAGCGGCTGCGAGGCGCCAGCCCAGGGTGAGTGGAGCTATTTCCTCCGCGCTCCCCCTTCTCCTGCCCAGCTCGCATTGAAAAGCCTGGCCAGGGCGAATTCCTCCCAGAAAGACTCTTTTGGAGGAAACAAATGTGTATGCTCAATTTGGAAAGCACAATCAAGTCTACCCGGCTTCCTTCAGCCATCATCTTTAGCACGTTAAGAGGGTGTGAAATCAGTGCCAAGTCACAATTACACTGTCCCGCAGCCCCACAAAGGATGCTCGGGAGATGCATTGTCGGGGCAGCGGGGTGGGCTGCAGCTGCGGCACCCAGAGCCGCGCCAACAGGTGCCTCCAGCACCTGCCCACAGGCCTCACCCCAGCCTTGCACATCTCGGCAGCGGACGTGCTTGGAGCCGGGCTCAGCGCTGCCAGCGGTGGGCAGCCGGGACCGGGGCTCTGCCCTGGCCGGGAGCACTAGGTGGTGTGGGCAGAGGGATGATTTCGGCATGGCAGTGCCCAGGAGGGAGGGCTCCAAGCAGTCTCACAACTCGTTTACGAAATCATGGTGAAGCGTGTGCTGTCGCACTGCGGCCAATGGGTCAGCTCCGGGGAGGCACTGCAGCTGCACAGGTTTACAGGCTGGGCCTTGACCCTGCGCTCGGTTTCAGCCAAGAGGATATTTAAAGGACATTTTAGAGAGATGTGCCAAGGGGGTCTGGGAAGCCCTTATCTTCCCAGATAACAGCCGGCCCGCCGATTCGCTGGGGGCAGCGGAGCAGGGAAGCGGGAGGCGATAAGAGAGGGAGGGAGAGGGAGAAGAGGGGACCTTACCGGTGTGTGTCCGGATGTGGCCCTGCAGCAGCCAGGGCCGGGAGAAGGCCTTCCCGCACATCTTGCAGACGCAGGGCAGCGTGTGGCTCCGGATGTGCATCTTGAGAGCCCCCAGGCTCACATACTCCTTCTCGCAGTATTTGCAGCTGAAAGATTTCCTGGCCTGGGCGTCGCAGTGCAATTGCTTGTGCTTGGAGAGCCCGGCGAAAGTGGAGTACGCTTTGGCACACTGGGCGCAGCGGAAGCGCTCGGCAGCAGCGGGGGCCGAGGCCGGGCTGGGGGGCCCCGAGCTCTTGCCTTCATCCTCCTCGCTGGAGAGCGCCGTCAGGTCCAGGGCGGGGGTCGCGCCTCCCGCCGCCTCGCTGCCCGGGCCGCCCGGGAACAGGCTGGAGAGCAGCCCCGCATCCCACACCACCGGCGGGTAGTAGGCGCCGGGGCCGAGCACCTCGGGCGGGGGGATGACGGGCAGAGGGCACGTCTCGTACAGCAGCGGGGCGGCCAGCACTGCGGGAGGCGGCGGCGGTCAGTGGGGCCCGCTGCTCCCGTAGGAACGGCAGCGAGGGGCCCCGACCCACCGCCTCGGGCTCCACGCCCAGGGGCGCAGGGTGCCCAGCCCACCCGTGGGAGGCTCAGTGGGACCCGATCCCAGCCCATCCGTGAGAGACCCGCGCCGCACCCCGGAGTCAGAGGAGCAAAGGGACCCCAGACCGCCCCATGGAAGCCCAGAGCCCCTAGCCCGCCCCGAGGCAAAGAGGACCGACCTCACATCACGAGGGCCCGCGCCCCTGCCCGCCCAGCCGCGAGGGATGGGGCGAAGGGGACCCCATGCCCCTGCTCATTCCCGGCACGGGAAGCTCCCCACGCACCCATGCCCAACCCTCGAGGGAGTCCCCGGTGCCTCCGCCCAACCCAGGGTACCAGGAAGCGGCTCAGCATCCCGGGACAGCAGGAAGCGGCTCAGCATCCCGGGACACGGAGGATCCCGCGCCCAACCCCACGCGACGTGCACAAAATTGAAAAAAAACCCACAACAACACCCACCCCCCAAAGTCCCACAGCTCTGCAACCCTGCGAAAAGTCGGTCAATCCCAGCCCGTTCCCGTGTGGAGCCTTAGGAAGATTCCGCACAGGAGCCCCCACCCCACCCCGCGGAGCGCCCCACGTGCACGGCCCGTCCACGCACCGGCCTGGCTCTCCAGCTCGCTGTAGTTGGGCTTCTTGCTGGCCGAGAAGTGCTTCTTCACTAGGAAGGAGCGCGGCATCTTGCAGCCCCGGAGCCGGCGCCGCGGGGCCGCCGCGCTGCCGCGCCCGCTGATATGTGCGCGGGGCCGGGGGGGCGGCGCGGGGCGGGGAGGGCGGTGCGGGGCCGCCCCCGGGGGCCGCAGCCAATGGCCCGGGCGGGACGGGGCGGGCACCGGGCAGGTGTTGGTCCTGCCGCCGCCGGGGGCCGAGCCGAGCCTTGGGGAAGGACCCGGGGGCTGCTCCCGGGGGGCGGGCGGGTCGCCCGCCCGGTGCCGGAGTACGAGCGCTGGTGCTGATCCAGATGCGACGGGCCGTTCCCGGCTTCTCTCCGAAGTGTTTCCCCGTGCCACGCTCCCCGTGGGTCCGGCCGGTGCTCCGGAGGGAAGCGGGCAAAGAGCCGTGCGGGTGATCCACGGCCCATGCCCGGTCCGGGCGGACCGGACGCGGCGGGGCTGAGGAAGGCGCTGTGCCCAGGGGGGATTCCCGGGCCCCCCACGTTTGCCTGTCCTTCCTATGCCCCACGGCTGGGGACTGCGGTGCAGGTTGGGACGAGCCTCCGCCCTGCCCCGCTGGGACACAGTCCGGCAGAGAGCAGGCTTCGCCACAGGTTAATAAAGGTTAATAATCATCCGGGAAGAGGCAATGACTTGCAGAGGAGCAGGATGGATCCCGCACGGCCCTCGGTGACTCCCTCCCTCTGGCAGGGGTCAGGAGCACCTGTCCAGACATGCAGGGAAGGTTTTGAGCAGCAACTGCCCAGCAAGCTGCCCTCTGTTCTCTTCCCTCCTGCCTTCACCTGACTCCTTCCCACGGGCAGTGTGGGTCAAACAGCCCTGTTGAGGCACGCGCTCTGTTTGGCTTCCCCCTTCCCAGGGAACGTGTGCCCACGGGAAGGTGTCCAGGCCTTGCTAGCGGGTGCTGGGGCAGTGGTGAGCAGAGCTATACCAGTCCCCCAAGCCTGGCAGTTAGAAAGCTCAGCCCAGGCTTCCAGCTTATCCCATCCCTCTGGCTCACGTGGGGGTTTCCCTGCTGGAAGGGCTCAGGGCACGGGTCCAGCCACCTGCTGCAGGAGCAGCACTCAGGTCCGGGCCAAGACAGCTGCTGGCGGCAAGGCTGCAGGAGGAGGAGGAACAGGTCCTGCTGGGAATGCCTCCTCTGGCCCTGCCACTCGGAAAAGCACCGTGTGCTGGGCCACTTGTGACTCAACCCCTGCTGACCACGCGTTACTCTTCAGCCTCAACCACATGAAATGCAGAAGCAGGAGCAAAGCTTTCCACTGGCACGGCTGCAGCACTGAGCTCACTGTCAGCTTTTCCTCAGGGCAGGAACAGCTTGGAAAGCCTGTCCTGCCAGCCATGCGCATCCTGCCCAGACCAGACGCATTTGCAAACTCTTACCCTGCAGCCACGTGTTCTGGAGCTGGATCATCCCTCCTTGGCTGCGGAATTGCTCGTGGCTTTCAGCAGGTGTTTATCTGCAAAACTCATCCCTGGATCAGTCTGAAGTTCAGGGGAAAATGTGCCCCTGAAGGCCTTGGGGGATGCAAATCGCAGAGGCGAGGTCCCCTCCTTTTCTCTCGGGGGTCCAGAAGTGCAGCAGCCCCTGGGGCAGGGGGCAGCAGCCCGGGTGCTGTGCAGGTGCCTCCCCCAGCCCCTCAGCAGTGCCCCCCCCCCCATCCTCCACCTGCCACGGATGTGGTTACACTGGGGACACTCATACAAGGAACACGGTGAGGTGGTTTTCTTTCAAGAAGCAAACCCTGCTCCTCTGTTCTTTCTGAAATGGTAATAATCTGTTCCAATCACTGCATGTGGAAAAAACTTGCCTGTGCTAGGGGAAAAACTGAGACCAAGTGACCTGACCTGCCTGTGAGCCAGGATGCTACAGGACAGAGAGCAGGACACAGAGGGGAGGGGAAGCTCTGCAACGGTTCATGGGCTGGAAGTGGCAGTGGTTTCTCAGCTGTCCCACCCTGCACTGAAGTACTGGGTTCTGGCAGCAGCTGAGCCTTAGGGCAGTCAGAGTAGACTGGCCACCACCCTGTGGCACAGCTCCAATCCCAGACCCACATGAACTGGCCCAAGCAGCTCACACGTACACTCCAACCACCTCCAGAGCAACAGATCTGCTACAAATTCTTCCTATTACTTTCTTTGGCCCCATGGCTCTGTGAAGCATCTCGAATATCTGGCTGCAGAGCAGAGCACCTGGCACCAAGGGAGGCTGTGGTGGGGCGAAGGGAAGCTCTGACCGTGAGCTGTGGGGATGGGGTGTGAAACCTCACTGCAAGGCTGGAGAAGCTCCCTGGAACCCACCGCAGCCCCTGAGCCCGGTGGAGGAGGCCGGGGCTGAGCACAGGGCCGGGAGGAGGGAGCCTCGCTCTCTCCAAGATGCAAGACCTCCCTCTGCTGTCAGCGCTCGCCGAGCGGCCACCGCTGCAGCGGGGCGGGGGAGCTCATCCCCTGCACGGGGACGGGGGACGGACCGTCACTCTCTGCATGGGGGACTAAAGCAGCTCCCAGAAGCTCCACTGAATTCTTTGTTTAAACCAAAACGTCTGAGTACCGGGTAAAGACAGAACAAATGTGAGAAGAACTAGAAGAGAGACCCAAGTCTGTAGCAATGACACTAATTTTTCACTAGGTGCTAAGTATTTTCTGGAGTTTTGGGGGAGGAGTAGGGAAGGAAAAGCAAGGTTTCATAGTGATTTAAACAGTTCTGTAGAATAATGGAATTTGCCCATGAAACAGTGAGTTGGTTTTGATGAAGCACAGACCAATGCAACTGTGACATGAAGCTCTGCATTAGGAAAACAAATAAAACCCCAGCCCCAAAAGAGATAAATGCCCCATTATAATTTTTAGTATATCTAAAAAGAAAAAAAAAAAAGCTTTAGGACTATGAGCACATCCCTCATTTGCTTTTCCATGACTTAACACAGCCTTGGTTGATTAATCCTTCCTGCATTGGTCTCACCAGTATCTGTCCAGGATAGCTGGCCAAGGGCCTCAAAGGAAATTTGCTATTCTCTTGTCAATCAGGTGACATGAGGACCTGGAATATACCACCAATGCTTTATTATGGATAGGATCCTTGACAAGATCTCATCCCCACAGCATAAGGAGACCATGGGGATTTACCACTGTAATTCCAGATGAAGCAATGCCTGTGCTTTAGGCAATTAATGCCGACGACAATTTGTCAGACCTATTAAGGCCAGTCGTTAGCTGGAGAAAGATGCACTTAATAAAATAGCTCAACTGCTAGCCTGTCTCCTCCCATCCTGTCTCTCTGTGCTAATTGTCCTATTTAGGCTGACTCCTTGTGCCAGACTTGGGGAATTTCACAGCTCCGAGCTGGCCCGATTGCATTATCACCCACAATGGGCGCTCAGGGTTTGCGGCTGCACGATCAGGTGCTGACGAGGCGAGAGCAGCTCTGGCAGAAACACTTCACTCTTCCGCAGGGACACTCCAAGGGTTTCGAAGCCCAGACCGGCTTGTTCTATACCAACGATTTTTTAATGACCCAAATGAGCTGAACGGCTTTACATCAACCCACAGGTATCATCAGTAAGACGTACCCCAGCGGGTGCAAACGTGTCTGTGTGTGTTGATGGAGTCAGCAGCGGGGAGACACAAGGCTCCTCAGCAGCTGGGCTCGGTGGAACTCCGTGTGTATCTCAGGGCAGCCCGATGGGTGCTCAGCAGACGGGAAGCAGTGCTGTCCACGCTGCTGTTGCTCACTCCTCGCTCCTGGAACCGAACCTCAAGCACAACTAGCATGCATTTTCCAGCCAGTACTCTGCTGTGGCAGCTGTAGTGGTCTCCACAGAAAAGCCCTGCTGGACTCTTCGAGAGGTTGTTTCCATGGATTACAGGAGGATCCCACCCAAGGCTGCACCTGCAGTGCTCTGGCCAGCTCTAGCACAATTTTATCCACGCTCAATCTGAACTGTTTTTCAAAACCTCCATGGTCTGCTCTTTGTAAGACTAAATAAAGTTCCAACTAATCAGTACAAAATATTTAATGGAAGCCAAAAGTTAAAGTTCCTGCATTTCTCAACATCTACTGTGCTCTCTGCAGAGTTATGCAGCTGGCAAGAAGAGTTTTTCGGGAGGTCTTCCACAAGGAAGAAATGACAAGGGGTGACACAAAGATAGGATTTTATAAATTAAATGGCCTTTATTTGTAACTTTGTCTTCAAAAGTCAAAAACATGACAAAGTAATTGCTCGGAAGCTCTAACTGCTCCTTAAACATTTTACCAGAATTGCATGGAAGTGCACTTAGAACAGTAGCAGGAATCTGGATTCCTGGCAATGGGCATCACCAAACTGCACTCTAGCCAGAACCAGAGATCCCCATCCAACCCCCAATAAATTGTCATCTCTTTGCAGGTCAAGCATTAAAATAACCACCTTCAAACACAGTTCCTTTCCCACAGAACCATGAGATCCCACAATTCCCACCCTCCAGGACTGAGCTTCCAGTCCCCATGCAGGTACTTAGTGATAAGTCTGTAACAGCCCATACCAAGGGGAAAACACACTAAACCCAAGTTCAGCTGATGCATGTTAGAGGTCTGGCTGGACACAAAGTTTGATCAGAGGTTTTCGGTGGGGTGGTTTCATTATTTTCAGGGTAAGGCTACACTGCAGTCTGAAGAGCATGATGAGTAAGGTTACTGCTCAAATAAATTAATTAGTGCTCAGTTCTGGGGTGGTGCAGGTCCACTGCTCCAATTGCAATGCTTACATTAGACATCTCAACACTAAAGTGATTTACAAGTTCTGGTCGGGTGTCTTAGACTGTTAATCTCAACAGCTTGTCTATGAAGTTACTAAAAACATCAAATTACAACTAAGGAATCTCTGTGCTAAAACTGTAGGCTTGAAAACAGAGTATCCATTGACCACAGACTGGAATTGTCATCCTGCTTTCAGGGTTATATTTTAACTTTTCTTGAAAGCTACACCTGACTCCACACACCTACTGCTAGATGGAAAACCATCCAAATACAGCTTCAGCTGCTGTGGGAACGTTTAGATGAAGAACAGGAATTCAAAATACCTGATTAAATTTGTGATGCAAAAAGAAAGTGCTATGAACTACTGCTAAGTTTTGCCACCAGCTTGCCTTGAGAGATGGAAAAACCAGGAATATATATGAAAGTTTTAGTTTAAATAGAAAGCAGAGGTATTGAAAAAAACCTTCTGAATTCCCCTGTCAGGATAAGGCTTAAAATCACTAGAAAACCAGTTTCAAAGCCACCAATTTAATCATAAAGCCAGCAATTATGATTAATATTTGCTAATATAGTTAAAAATTATGTGTTTTAACTAAGACCAACAATTAAGTTAATTTTACAGGCTAGAAATTATAGTAAGAGTAGGGAGGAAAGTAATCATCATGCATAGAACTGAAGTATTTTGGACTAGTTGATTACACAGTGCAAAGATTTGCTAAGAAAGTTTACAGTTTGAAGACTCATACTGAGGATATGTTTTCCATATAGTTGGGAGGCTGCCTGTAAGGACTGAAACACTGGGAAACATTATGGAATCACAGGTATCAGAGGTCACTTTAAATGAGAGCTGGTCTGACAGTTACAGTTAGCACCTGGAAGTCTCACTAAAGGGAAACAGAGCTACAAATACACCTCACATACTATCACTTGGGATATGTAAATGAGACTGGGAAGAGATATTTACTAACTAGTTCAGGCCACTCCATTTGGAATGTTTCTGGTTTTAGACAGTCAAAGGAACACAACTGCCAAAGAAATCAAGAAATGGGCTCAGGGAAAGGAAGAAGATTTGGTTCCCACATGGTGATCTACAATTGAGCTTTGTGTGAAGCAAGTAGAAAAATGAGGCTGATAGGGCTGAATGGCAAGAGACCATGATACCAAAAGACTTGAGTGGTACAGAAATATCAAACCAGGATTTGAAACTGAGATAGGATTAAAGTCTTCCATATTTCTGGACGCCTGAGTTAATCTTGGGATGTGCAGGGAGAAGTGCAAGGATGCTGGGCATTTCCCCCTTGTGGAAGCTTGGTTTTACAGTTAATCTTCTAGCTGGATCATTTATCCCTCAAAGAACGCATCAAAACCTGTTCCATCATATCATCTTCATCAGCATCATAATCCTGTGAACAAAAGGGGACAGAAATTCTTTATTGCAACAGCCACGCTGGTTAATCCAACAAATAACAGCAGCAAAAGCTGTCCTTCCCTTTGACTCTCCAGTTCCTCCCAGGACACCATGTGCAGGGTGGGGTTTCACAGCAGTGGCCGTGTCACACAGCCCAGGTTTATGAGCCCTCAGGCTGCATTCCAAGGGGGAGGATACACATACCACAAAGGTGTCATAGGAGAAGCGATGTCTCCTCTGCAGATGCTCCATGAAGTTAGCACTCCTGTAATTTGGATCTCCCCATGGCATTGAGGCACAAATCGGGCAAACCTTCAAGAAAAACCCAAAAAAAGCCAATTAGGCCCCAATGGTTAAATCCTTTTACACTGGCAGTAGGGAGGGCAGGGCAGGGCCAGTGTGGAGGGCTGAAGTTCAAGGTTTGTGCTGCCACTATTCTGTGTGCAAAGTGCTGCCCAATACCTTGCTGGGACATTTGATACAAAAGCCTCAGGCAATTTTAATTGATGTCTTAGATCCCTGAAATGGAACAGCTTACTCTTCTCCCACATTCAGAAAATCAGAACTGACTACTCTCCAGGAGAATAAAGGAACTTTTTTTCCTGACTAATCTGGAATTTCAAAAAACTTCCCAGAAAACCGAAAGTTTCAAATTCAGTTCCATGTTTTGCAATTCCTCTTACATAAGAGGAAGCATCACAGAAAGACTACTAGAATGGCATACTATTTTTTGCAAGCATTTTCCCCAAAGGCTTGTAGTATCTTCTTGCTGAAAACAGCACAGAGGAAAGTTAAATGTACGACTTTTTTTTAAATTATATTTTATTAATTTGCTGTGTCCAATTAACTTTGAGTGTCTGCCATTTTTCAAATATGAAAAGAGGACGTGGCCCAGCTGCAGTCAGAGTAGAGACCAGTCACCTCCAGAGAATGCACTGAAAGCCAGCAGCAGAATTATGTGAGAGTTAAAGGCATGACCAGCAGAGCCACACTGGACTTAACAGGAATAATTATATGCACTTAGTTCAATTCACTATTTCAAAGGGCTTTAAGACTAGACTTCGTTGCAATTCTTGCACCAAGACTCTTTATTACCACTTGTTTTGCATCCATGCTGTGCAATGCTTTGCAGTGTTCAACCAGCCCTTCCTGATCAAAGTTTTTCTCGCTGCAATACGGACAAGGAAAGGTGAAGCGATTCGGGAAGTTCCTGGTTGAGGGGGGGGAAAAAAAGAGGTTATTTACACATACGAATTATTCAAAGCAATAACCTTACTTATTCAATTAGGACAAGCTAATTTTAACAATCAGTTTGTAAACTCCTAACAATAGCTTAAGGAACTCAACATTGTCCATATTTAGACTGATCTACAGTTCTTCTACAAATGTTCCAACTGCCATTTCTCTTTAAATGCACAGGGTACCACACACATGAGTGCACTGCAACCAATTCCTACTTCCCCTCATCATAAGTGAGTACAACTAAGAGACAAAAAGATAGAAGCTTCTTTTAAAAACCCAGCTACATTGTACAGAATACCCTGATCTTAAAGATGTCCCGTGCATGGACTAAGCAGAAGCAGCACAGCTTGCCTGGGCACAGTCAGCTGCAGGATCAAGGCTCAGTTTTTAACTATATAAAAATTAACACCCAAACCGAGCGAGGAGGTAAAGTCTGCTCGTACTTTAAAATTCCTTTTTGTGACAAAAAAGCCAAGCGCTTCAGAGCAGAGCTGTTACCTGGTGTTGTGGAGGGGCTCTTTAGTCACAGCTTTCACACCTTCCATGATGTAATTCTGGTACTTGGAGCACGAGGCCGCGTGGCTGCGCATCTTGGAGAGGTACATCTGTGCAGGCAACAATGGCACAGCACTTTAGCTCAAACTACCTGCACTTCCTGCTACACTTCTGAGCAGAAGCAGCGAACATGTAACCCAGAGCAGCTTTCTGTACAAGTGTTAAAGCAGAAAATCCAAATACTTCAGCTGGTGAGGCGGAAAACTTTTGAGATTACAGATTCGTTAACCTGTAACTTTGCTGCCTGTACTATGTTACACACACCCCTGCTCAGGACAGCTCACTTCTCTTGACCTACACTACATACTATTTTATATACCATACTATAGTAGATAAACAAAAGCTTCCTATAAAGCCAGTTCACCTGCTCACTGAGGACAACAGAGTGTATGGGAAATAACTTGGCTTTTAGGGCAGCTCTTGGGTTGATTGCTGATTGTTCAATCCCATTAATGAAAACTCAGATTTACAACAAGGGAAGCTGTAACTCAAGACACTGCAGTTTTATCTCAGCTGGAATGGAGACAGAATTAAGAAATGACCCAGAAATAAACAGTGAAACTAACTGAACCCTTACCCTCACCTTAGTTTGTCTAATTATCCTTTTCCTGTTGCTCTGTCATGTGCTACGACATTTTCTTATACATTCACTTAATGTATAAGGGGCTAAGCAGCTCAACTTCACCAAGGGAAAGGTAAGCCCAGGAAGGATGTCACACAGGTGTGCAACATGCAGGACACAACAACCAGTAAGTCCATGGAATACACCAGCCATGCAAGACAACTCTGACTCGTGACTATTGCAAAACAAGCAAATAAATTTCTGTTAAGAAGCCAGAGCTCACTCTCTAACCCTCACAGGCACTGTTTCATTACACTGTTTCATTCACAAGGACATTGCCACAGCAGTAATGTTTTACTGTAATTTTAAAATCAGTCTCTTTCATCTGAAAATCACTTCCTGAACAACAAAAAAACTGTGGAAAGAATGCCAACGTTTGGGCGCTGCCTTTATCAAATACCTTTAGAACATATCAGAATGAACATTTTGACCTGATTCTGCCGAAAGCTGAGGAGCAAGCACTTTTTTTTCCCCCTAAGCAGCGTGGCTGAGCAGGCACACCTCAGGCACTTAATTTCCAACCACCTTCATACCTTTTTGTTGCAGCCATTGCAAGTGGTCTCTGTGGTTTCAATCTGCTTTTCCAGGTCCAGAGCTCTGCTCCCAGGGGACAGGGTGCTGCGGCACACACCACACACTGGCTTTTTGGGCTTGAGACACTCCTGCAGGCACGGCGTGCAGAACCTGAGGTGGAGAAACACGGGTGGGCGGTGAGACAGCCCACCCCGGGCACCAGCACCACACCCACTGCCCTCCCTGCCCCCTGCCCGCAGGGATAACCGAGTCCTGAGACACGAGATCGAGGAAAGCAGCGGCCCGTTGGCACTCGGGCACCAAGCGAGGAGCAGGAGGATCCCAGGCCGTCCTGCCCAGCGTTATTTGCTGTTGGACAAGGCTCTGCGCCCTCGGTTTCCGCTGAGAATCATAAAGTGGTTTGGTTGGAAACGACCTTAAAGCTCATCTCGTTCCAACCCCTGCCATGGGGCAGGGACACTTTGCACCAGCCCAGGTTGCTTCAAGCTCCGTCCAGCCTGGCCTTGGACACTTCCAGGGATCCAGGGGCAGCCACAGCTTCTCTGGGTAACCTGTGCCAGTGCCTCACCACCCTCACAGGGAAGGATTTCTTCCCCAAATCCCATCTAACCCTGCCCTCTAGCAGCGGGAAGCCATTCCCCCTTGCCCCGGCGCTCCGTGCCCGCATCCCTCAGCAAGGTGAGGAACCGAAAGTGGAAGAATAGCGGCTTTATTTCTGCTTCTGCTTTTCTTTAATTCTCCCTTTCACGGACGCTCCAGGTCACCCCTCAGCCGCTGCCGAGTCGCGGAGCAGCCCGCGGAGCCCCTGCCCTCAGCCCCTGCCCTCACACCGCCGCCCCCCCGAGCCGCCCCTGCCCCCAGCCCCCCCCGCGCTGCGGCTCCTCCGGAGGCCCCGCAGCCCCCGCGGGCCCAGCCCCGACACCTTCCCCCCCCGCCCCGTCCGCCGGCGGGCGCTCACACGTGTCCGCAGGGGACGCGCATGGGGCTCTCGAACACCTCGAGGCACACGGGGCAGGTGAGGCGGGACAGCGGGTCCTGCCGCCGCTCCGGGACCCGCGACGAGCCGCCCGCCGCCATCTTCCGCCGCGCCGCCAGGGGGCGCACTGCGCACGCGCGGCCCCGCCCCGCCCCGGGGCGGGACCGGGCGTTTGTGGGCGTGGCCATGCAAATGAACGCGTCATGGCTGGTGGGAGAGGTCACACACAGTGGGCGTGGTCTCTGCGATAGGCGTGGCCCTGCGCGGGGGCGTGGCCCCGTATCCCTATTCCCGTTCCCGGCGGCGGCCGCGGGGCCGCGCTCGGGTCCCCAGCGCGGCGCGAACCTCGCTCCCGGCACCGCGCGAGCCCCACGGCCGGTCCCGTCACTGCCCCGCAGACATTCCACGGCCGCTCCATCCCCCGCAGCCCCCGGGGGCGCGGCCTTGAGGGCTCCGCCCCGTGACGTCCCGCGGCGGAAGCGCCGTCGCTGCCGTTCAGTTCCGGGTCGCCGCCGCCGCGGCCCTGCCCGAGCCGAGAGGGCGGGCGCTCCCTGTTCCCTGCGGGGCAGCGCGCCGGGGGCCGCGCACGGGGCACCGGGCACCGCCGAGGCAGCGGAGCGGTGAGTTTTGGGGCAGGCTGCGGAGCCGGGGCTGTGCGGGCCGGGCGGGCGGGCGCAGCGCGGGCTGTGCGGGGCGGGCGGGGGCGGCGGCGGCTCCCGGAGCCGGGGCTCGGCGGGTGCTGGGGAGGCCCCGGCGGTGCCCGTGGGCTCCTCACCCCGGCGCTGCAACAGGTGACCGGGCACCAACCGGCCCCGAGCGGGCCCCCGCCCGCCCCTCCGCCGGCGGACCGCGCTCGGCGGGGCTCGGGGGCCGTTGGGAGCCGTTGTGTCCGGGAGCCTTGTCAGGTGTTCGGCGACAGTTTGGCGTTCCTGGTGCCCTCGGCCACGGTAGGAGCAGTGTGTGTGTACCTCGGGAGGAGGGTGCACCTCAGTGCCCGTCCCCTCCTGCTCCCCTGCTGCTGTCAAGGTTTTTGTGCAGCCCAGTGATCCAGCGTGGTCGGACAGTTGGTTCCCTCGGGTGAGATTTTGGCCCTGGAGATGGGTAGGAACGTTCTCTTGTCCCACCGGCAGACACTGGACTTTACTGTTCTTGCATCTCCAGGAAATCTTGGGGTTTTCAGGCAATAATTTGCAGCAGAAAACAGCCTCGTTCCTCGCTGTGCTCTGTCACCAGTGCGCTGTTAAGCCTATATTTATCCGTGCCTGCTGCACCGCGCGGCTCCCGAGCCTGTAACCATGGCTGTGCTGCCGGGGGCTGGGACGGAGCCCGGGGGGTTTGGTCTGTCCTCGTTTGCAGTTCGACCCTGTGAGCCCTGACCTGTGTGCAGTCCCCGGGGCAGAGGCAGGGCTGGCAGGGGCTGCCGTCTGCAAGGCCTTGGTGAAGGACTTTTTATCTGGGAACTCTCCTGACCCTGACATCTCTCACGTGTAACCGAGTGCTTTGTTTGGTGGGTAGTGGCAGTGGGGGTGGTGGAACTCTTATTCTGACTCCGGTTCCTTGTCAGCACGGGATCATTCAGTGTCCTGGGGGTGTTTCTCTGACGTGCCAGACAAAGATCTCTGCAAGTCTCCAGTGTAGAGAGGCACTGCTGTCTTTGTCCACGCATCCATCCTGCACAACTTGGGGGAGGAACGTGGAGAGAGGGGGAAGCGCTCCTGGCCCTTATGCTGAGATGTTAACTTAGCACTCCACATTTCCTGTGATTCACAGCCTGTCTTTTGACACCAGCACCGTGTGCCTGGGAGCAGAAACCGAACTGCTACTTAACTTTCCCCCCGCGGGGCTGGCGCTGAGCATAGCCTTTCATCAGGGAGTGTTAACTGCTAGGCTGGTGGTTTTGTTTGTTTGTTTTCTAGGCCTCTTGGTTGTTGGTATTTTGTGTTTTGGCTCCTTTTGTTCATTTAATTTTGCTCTTAGCAGTGATTTTCACTGTAACAGAAGTGGGGGGAATTGATCGCTGTTCTAGCAACTATTAATACTGGGTGAAAAGTCTTCTCTGAAGTGCAGTTTCAGACTGACTACAGTTGAAACACTGCACTGATTTCTCCCACCTCCCATCAGTTCAAGGGCTGGGTTGTCTTTTTAGGTGAAGAACAAAGCCTATGGTCTGCTTTTTGATCACAAGTTCCTCGGGCATTCGAGATGGAGTCGCTTGGCCTGTTAATTACCTCGGTTTTGGTAAAGCGGCGTTTGGGAGCTTCTTTTGTCACCAGCTGCTTCAGTGCAGTGTGTGAGCTCAGCGAGGTGAAAATGTAGATCGGTGTGCCCATAAAAGCAACTATTCCTGCCAACAAAAGCACATGCTGGAAACACAGAAATGGGTTTTGCTCGATTTCAATGAAGCAGTTGAAGGTGCAGGTGTAGCTTTTTTGCCTAAAAGATGTCAGTTGTGTTTGCAGCTGCTAGCATTCAGCTGAAAACTTGGGCTGTGGTTTGCAGGGGAGAGTACCCTCTGGAGACGGCTGCAGAGCTGCCCCAGCACGGGGCTGGACTGGGAGTGCCAGCACAGGGAATGTCAGTGGCCATCAAAAGCCTAGAAAATGCTAGAAATTGAAAGGCAAAGTATATAAACCCTCTCGGTTTAGGGGCAGTCCTGTGCCACAAGAGGGGAAAAAAGTAGATGCTTTACCAAGATGAGCAAAGTGAAACTTCTTCGTGGAATTTTTTTAAACTTTGTATCACTGTGCATGGAAAGAAAAAAGGGACAAAAAACCCCCAGGGACTGTTTAAAACAATGTTTGTATAAGTTTTGTGAACCGAAGAGGAAAAATAAAATGGTGAGAAGAGACTAAAAATTCATCCTTCTCCTTGCAATTTTTTGCCGTGAGTTACTTCTCCCTGGGTTCCCAGAGCCAGGGAAGCCTCAGTGTGGGCTGGAGCCTGCCCAGCTCTGCTGAACCGAGCTCTCGGTGTTGCCTGGTGGTGCTGACTTGGGCAGGGACCTGGGAGAGGAGCAGGGAATGACAGTGAGAAGCAGGACAGCAGCATGTCTATGGCTGCTCATGCTGTTCTGGAGTCCTAGAGAGGCTGTTGTGGGAGCTGCTGCTCTGTGAGAGCAGGATTACAGAGCCCCGTGGGGCAGGGAGATGCTGTGGGCATCTGAGGTGTGGGCATCTGGGGTGACTTGTCTTTGTTTTCAGTTTCTGTTCCAGGAGAGTTGTCACTGCTGAAGATTCTTGATGCCAGACACTCAACCTGCTGCCAAATAGCCATGACAGAGACGAGGTAGCTGCCCCAGCGCGAGGGAAACACTGATTTCAATGGATACAAAATACAAAGACGATTTATTTCGGAAGTATGTACAGTTCCACGAGTGCAAACTGAATGCCTCTGACAACAAGCAGCGTCCTATTAACGATGAGTACTTGCGAGTGGCAGCAGCGGCCTTACTTTGCCTTCCCAAAATCGATCCCTTTTATAGATTCCGGTTGATTAAATTTTATGAGATGGCTGAAAACTCACTGAGATCTGTGAAATCCTCGAGTTTACATTGTCTCCACAATGCATTCAACATGCTCGAGACAGTTGGAATTAATCTCTTTCTGTACCCCTGGAAAAAGGAGTTCAAAAATATCAAGGTAAGATATTTTTTGTGTAGCCGTTGTGAGAACATGATTTGTTTTCCTTTCTGTTAACACATTTCATGCAGTTCCTTTAAAGCCTTCTTTTTTTTTTTTCTGTTTATTGGCATGATATATATGTTTGTCTATATACAGTTGGTAAACAGAAGCCATAGGAAAGTTTTTATGTAAAATAAGTGAACTTGTGCTGGTGAGAGTATCCCAAGAGCAGACGTACCTGAAGTTATAATGTATATAAAATAGAAAAAGAGCTTGTTTAAGGTTGTTGTTCAGTCTGCCCTGCTACACTGTTTTATTTCTACTTGGAGATGCTTTCACAAAGGTGAGCCCCTGAGTTGGATTTAATTTCACTCAGAGTTAGATTTCTGTCTTGCCACAGCTGTTACTGGACACAAGTACTAAGCCCAGTGCATGTGTTCAAGTGGATGCTTTGCTGAGCTTCACACAAATTGTATGATAATGGTGAAGGAACTTCTCCAAAAGAATTGCTTTTAGGATATCTTTTATCTGCTTGTCAGTTCTCAGTTCATGAAGTTTTGATTTTAATGTACTTTCAAATGTATCTTCTTATGCCAGGATCTCAGAGAGAGAAGAGGGAACTCACCCACTGCTGGGCTTGGGTGCTGGAAATCACATAGGGAGCTCTCTGCTGTTGAGTTTTTTGTTTTTTTTACCTGTTCTTAGATGCTTATTCAAAGCTGCTGCAATGTTTCAGTAATGAATGCTGCACCAGAATTACAAGAGCAGTTTTGAGACCTGAAAGCTGGATTCACAGACTGCTGGGATTGGTGTCTGCAGTCCTTGGCAGTTGTGTGCACTAGCAATGGGTATTTTGGTTTGTTTTTCTTGAAAAGATAGTTTCACTGTTTAGCAGAGAATTTGGACATTATTAGAACATTTGAGAGTTCTCTGTTTCCCCAAGGGGAAACTGCCTTTCTTCAGGATCTCTCTGTAAATCTTCATTATGATTAAGTTCTGGTACTGCTCCTGCCTACAGTCCAGAACAGGCTGAACTGGGTTAAGCATGTCCCTCAGGTGTGCCAGATGTTGAGGGTATTTCAACTTGCAGAAACTCGTGTCTTTGCTTTTGGGGCTCTTTTAGTGGAAGGTTTTTGAATTAATATTAAATTAAATAGAACTGATGTTTGAAACTGTTTAGTAACAGTACAGAAAAAAGTGTACACCTCAAGTCTATTTAAAGCTGAGCTGAAGAGAAGTTTGGCCCTCTTGCTGTAATTCTGGGTTCCTCTTGCCTCCAGCTTGCCCCTGGCTGGGGCAGTTCCCGAAATTCCAGCCTTTTTGCCTTTTATGGTAGACTTCCTGTAATGCAGACATGTCCGGTATGCATAAAAGTTAATGTCAGTGCATAGCAGAGTGATTTAAATCACCAGGGAGGACATTATGCTAATCAGGATTTTAATTTGAATGAAAGCTCTCCTACTTTGAGTTTGCCTCATGTGGAATTTCCATCTGCTGAACAGGAGGGCTGCAGAAATCGAGCTCATCTTGCCAAGGGAGTTGCATGTGTTCACAGTCGTTATTATTCTATTTAATTATAATGCTCTCTGTCACTGAATTATCTGAACATCTAGTCCACCACTGAATTTGTAACCTAGTTTTCCTTTTATTCCCCTCCCCTCCCCCTTAGACCTACACTGGACCCTTTGTTTATTATGTAAAGTCTGCTCTGACCGAAGATGATGTAAGGCAGATTCTGAACTACATGGGCTACGTCCCAGAACTGGGAACAACCTATAAGCTCAAAGAGCAGGTCGATGCCATCCAAGTGAAAATGATTTCATTTGAACTCTTTTTGGCCAAAGTGGAATGCGAGCAGCTTCTTGAAATTCACTTGCAAGTGAAGGACAAAGGCTATTCAGAGATCGATGTCATAAACGAGCGGAAGAACAGCAGCGAGGACGTGCGAGGCTGCTCCGAGGCCATGAAGCGGCGTGTGGAGTGCAAGGAGAACTTGAACACTTCCATGGCACGGATGGTGCTCCAGAAATCGGCCAGTGAACGGGCCTCTAAAGATTACTTCAAGCCAAAGGTGAGCAAGCCTTCCAAGTCGGTGGATACGTATGATAATTACTGGGAAAGTAAGAAACCGCCTTTGATGAGCTCCCTGAGCCTCAGGAAAGAGCCGATTTTGGTCGACGCGGAAGATGACATTAAAGATGAAATTATCCGCCCGTCGCCCTCTCTGCTGACCATGTCCAGCTCCCCACACGGGTGTTCAGACGAGTACTTGCCAACTTCATCTCATCACAATGGCATGCTAAGAACAAACGTCCCTTACAGCTCCTATTTTTCTGCTCAAGAGGACTTAGATTTATATACTGATCACGATTCTAGAGGTATGTTAAATTTTAAAAGGCAAGAATCTATTAAGCCTGATGTGTGGCTGTTAAGAAGCGATGCCAACCCCGTTTACCACAAACGCACCCACCTAGCCAAAGAGACAGCTTCCCCCAAGTGCCAGAACTGTGGTGTACCCTGCGGCACTTCTGTTTGCCAAAAGTGTGACAATCTGTTCGGCTCCAGGCAGGAATACCCAGCGGTGAAACAGAGCACCTACTCAATCAAACCACTCCCAAACGACAGCTTGTCACCTGCGTCTGCTCTGAGGGAGAAGTCACAGTACACATCACAGACTCAGAGCCAAGACAGAGCTGCTCAGTTCAGCTCCAAATCCAAGCCTTCGGGCACTTCTCGCTGTGGCTTCTGTAACCGCTCCGGAGCTGCGAACACTTGCACGTTCTGCTCAAAAGTCTCCTGTGACTCTTGCCTCAATGCTTACTATTATGACCCCTGCTGTAGGAAGAGCGAGCTCCACAGGTTCCTGCCTAACAACCAGTTAAACTATAAATCATCCCAGCTGTCCCACGTGGTCTATAGATAGACCCGATTAGTCTGTTTGGGAAGGAAAGGGGAAGGGGAAAGGGCTATCCTAACTAATGTTCTGACTCCACACTGACCTCTTACCAAAACCACACGTCCAAATATTTGGAACCATGGTTCGGTGATCAGGTGCCAGTTCTTGGTTTTTGTGGCTTCGTAGATGCTGCAGATCCATTAGATTTCATGCTGCTATAATTTAGGTAACTCCTAAATGATCATTGCTTTTCAATTTAAATGGGGGAGAGAGCACATTTTTCCTTAAAACTTGGCAGCTGTTGTATTTTTAAAAAGTGATATCACACTTTTCTATTACATCGCAGTCATCTCCTGGCCCAAACAAAGCCAGGCAGGGCTTGAAGATAAAGCCAGAGAATTAAGATTCTCGTTTTCTATGAGCGACAAAACTGCCGGTTTTTGATAAAGTATGACTTCAAAATGTGCAGGAAATATGTGAGTGGCTTGTTTTGCCAACAAGGACTATTTTTTGACATGTGTCTGCATTTCTTGATCTCCAAAATGCAAACACCACAGCGTCTCTTCCTTTTGTTTTCGTTTCCTCCTTCTCCCCTTCTCTCCCAGTTGTTTATCTCAAGCTTATGTATAATCTGAATCTGGGTAATACGTGCTTTATTTTCCGGTGTTGCCAATATCATCCTTCTGGATTTTACTGTATGGTATTTTAAAGAGGCGAACGTGTATCTGTGTCACTCAGATGATGCCTGGAGTGTTGTCCTCTCAGATGAGTATCCATCCTCTTTACTTTCTGTTGCACATGTATTAAGTACTGTTCTTTGTACTGTAAATAGGTGATTTGGAAACAGTTTATTTTTAATAAATATTTAATACGTTGAGTTCTTAAAAGTGGTAGAATCATTATAACTATGAAGTCTCTCTGGGTTATTTGTTCAGGTGTGACCTTTTGTTTTTCCTTGTACTTTATTTCATAGCTTATTATAGCCACTCTGGCAGACTGATGTTCTTGGCTCTGATCAGTTCTTGGTTTTAATCTGCCTTTTCTTTTTTTTTCCCCTCTGATAAGACTAGCACTAGTCTGAGTGGAGTCTTGTCTAAGAATTGCAGGATTTTGCTTCTCAGTGCACGCTTTTTCTTTGTGGTTATGGAAATTGTAAGTATTAATGTTATGCTTGCTTCCAAATTCATTGCCAAGTCCGTAGTGTAGAACAGCAAGTAAAGCACTGGCCTGGTTAAAAATCAGAGCTCATTTGTGACTCCTGTTCGAGTGAACCCATCAGTTATGGATGTGAATCAGATAATAACCCTTGTCTATTGCTATAGTACTTGGGAGCCCTGGCTGAGAATCAGGACTCCCTGGTGCTGGGCTCTGTACAGTTTGACCCCCAAACAACACCTGGTTATGAATAGACTTTAGTTTTTTATTAAAAGGAAACCCATAAGAATCCTAACTCCCTTATTCCAACTAGCTAGTTAGCACAAAGTATCAGGCAACCTAATCTGATGTGCAGAACTAAATGTGTTCAAAATATCTGTAAAGAACTCTAGCTGAGATGTAAACTATGTAGTCCACTTTGCACTGAACTTATTCACTTAGGGGTTTTTAACCACTGTTAGAGTCTAGGCTTCTCAATTCAGTGTCCATCAATCCCTGTGTGACACAAACATGCATGAATGATTGTTTGTCTTACTTTTTTTTTTTTTTGGGTGGGGGGAGGGCTTCAGGTAGGTAGAGGGGGAAATTATATAGGCTAACATTGTAAAATAGCTAAAATAATTTTAGCCGTAAATGGGTGTCAGAAGCGTAATGGAAATAAGATGGAACCTGGGTCTTACAGAGGGCTGAGAACAATAAGTTACTGTCCAGTTTGCACTAAGAAACAAAGTGAATGGTGTGTGTTTAACAATCAGGGACTGCAACTGAACATAATGTCAAGGTCAAGTACTGCCTTGCTGACCCTAAAGGTTGGGGTGAATGTTGTTTAGGTGAATGATTTTAAGGTTTTCAAAATCTTGTATGTTTTTTATAAATACATATATATATATATAAATATGACACAAATGTAGATACGTTATGTATATAGTGAAGAATTTAAAGAACAATTTTACTATTACAATGCAGTCTGAAGGTGGTTTTCCTTTCGGTGGTTATTTTGGTTTTGTTCACCTTCTGCAGTGTCATGCCTGTTTGGCTGCTCTACAGTGTATCTTCTAGTTCACAAGTTCAATTTCCATATGGCTACTCACACTACAGTGAATAACTAAAACTGTGATGCCACGTAATTTTTACGGTGACCAGAGCAGGGACTATACTTGCTCTGAAAAAGAAAAGTCCTCTGTATATATGTCATGGAATCCTGTAGTACAAGCCTGTGTTGAATTGAAGTGATACCATGCTCTATTTTTGTGTATCTTACTGTATGAGGTTGCTGTGATTGATACAGTAAAATATATGCTAATTGAAAATGCAGGTGTTTTGCATCTGATTTGTTTAAATTAATTTATGTTTTGGAGGAATTTAAAAAAAAATAAAGAGGCCTTTAAGAAAAGGCTTAACTCTTTTCTTAAAGTCGAGTGCATGTAGCTGTCTGTTCACCACTGTGTTTGCATGCAGCCATGATGAGTTGGTGCACAAAGGGGGTCTTGGGCAAACGGGCAACAGTGTCTGTATCGTGGGCCTCAGCCTCCCCAGGCTGGGTGTGCTGCTTGCAGAACGCAGAGCTTTTTAAAACCCGTTTATTTTCCAGCCTTAGCAGCATGACTCAGAGCGTTCCATGGAGCATGTGAGCCGGGATGTCAGCAGTCTGCAGCAGACTGAGGTGGGGTGGGAGCAGGATCTGTGTGCCATGTGGAGCTAACCTCCATGGATTCCCAGCCTTGGCTCTCCATGACACTTATCTAACTAGCTTCCTGATGGAAGCTGCATCTCCCAGAAGATGTGTGATACCACTGAGGTACATTTTGGCACTTGAATTAGGCCACCTGGCTCCTTTTGCATCCTGCTAGCTCCAGAGCAGGATAATTTCTCAAGTTCCAAACTAGATCATTCTTTTTGTTTGTTCCTTGTGTTAAAGCATGTCAGGTGAATGCTGAAATGCCTGAAGTGCCTTTTCTACAAGTCCTCTACTCAGATCTGCTGAGATTACTGGAGGTACCAGGGAGGATTATAAAAATCAGGCTCAAGGTAACTA
Source organism: Chiroxiphia lanceolata (assembly GCF_009829145.1). Lineage (NCBI taxonomy): Eukaryota > Metazoa > Chordata > Aves > Passeriformes > Pipridae > Chiroxiphia > Chiroxiphia lanceolata. Next base: position 4,800,528 of record NC_045653.1, on the reverse strand, counting down.
AAATATTCTTGCAGGAAATCTTCCCTCATGCTGTGATGCTTCTCCTGCTGACGTGTTTCTGGTGCATATAAAACAAGCCTTGGTGCTGCCTTGCTGTCTGACTTTCTGATTACAGATCTATAAACTTGTTTTCTGCATCTTTTGCTCTCAACAGAAGCTTAAAGGTTCCATACACCGTTAAGTAGTTTAGGTTTGATGGTTTGAACCCACAGCTCCTTGAAGTTGTTTTTTCTGGAAGATGACTGTGGATTACAAGCGTTTAGTACTAATTATGTGTTTAGTGTTAATTATGCTGTAGACCCTCTTTAGGGAAAAAGATTCACCTTTCCAGTATTTGTTGAAACAGGAGCTAATCTGAGCGTGGTGATAAATGCTGCCAGAGTGACTGAGAGAAAAGCAGGAGGTGACTGCAAGTTAAGGTACATGTTGATGAACCTGGTTTGGCTCTCATTTAGTTGCTTCTCTTAATCAGTGAGAGTGAATTAGGCCTTTTAGCCTAATGTCTAAGTGTCTAAGCAGCAACCGAGTTGGGCTGCAAATGTCTCTGTCTGTTGTTTGTGAGGGGTGTTCCATGATTCCTTCTGAAAACCATGGAATGTAGTTGTGTTTACTGTAAGTATGTAAATGTCTTAGAGCTCTTGTGTAACATTAAGTAAAATTGAACGTTGCAGTTACTTTTAAGTACTTTTCTACAGTTGATTGTATTCCCCTAGAGAAGGTTTTCTGTAACTTGTCTTGCCAGTCTGAAAACGTAGGGGCAGGGAATCAGTAACTAAATAGGTTTGTGGTTTTGTACTCCTACATCCCTGCTGTGAAAACCAGACTCTGAGGGCAGCCTTGTGCACTGAGCCACCACATGAAAATGAACAGAGTGCAGCACATCTTCCACAGTGCCTGGAGGAAGGCAAAGGGTTAAAGCATGTGATGTGGCAGCAGCTCTTTTACCTCCCAAATCCTGCAGACATGCTACATAATTGAAGCTCCTCCGTCTGAGGAGAGGTGTAGGAGAGCCAGAGAGCAGCTGCTCAGTTTGACAGGCTTTCTGTGCAGATTTCAATGTGCTCCTGTGTGTGAAGCAGGGCTGGTCCTCGTGGCACCAGAGCTCGGCACTGAGGAGATCCCAGCATGGTTTGTTCTGTGTGGATCAGTTTGTGGATCGTGTTTGTTCCTTGGATCAGACGGGAATGTAGATCCCTGGATAAGGCAGATGAGGTGCTGGTGGGCAGCTGTGGGCAGCCAGCCCTGTGCCAGAATCGGGAAAGGCAATTCTGATCCCAGGCTGTCCTTGCAGAGCTGTGGGGATGACTGACCTGTAACCAGGGATTAACGGCACGTAGCACTGCCCAAAGTGGAGCAATCCAGATCATTATTTATTTTCCCCCTCCTGCACTGCTTTTGCTGCTTTCACAGTGTGGGACAGGCTATGGGAGCTCTGGCTTTGCGATGGGTTGTTGCCTTTTTGGAACCAGCTGCTTCGGTGCTCTGACCTCTGCAAAAGAAAGAGTCTGCCCTCCTTAGGAGTCCCTGAAGGGACAGCCAGTTGGTTCCATGGGACTCTGCCATTTGGTAAGGCAGAGTCGCTCCAGGGTTTTTCAAAGGCAGGCAGGATGTTTCTCCCATCTGGGCTGTGCTGCCTCAGATGCCTCTGGAGAGCCGGAGTTGCTGTTCCCTTACCCTGAGGAACAGCAGGGTCAGAGGCTTTAGTTACTGCTGGGCCACGGCTGCAGCCAGCCACCCCCGCTCCCCGTTCCCTTCCAGCTGGCAGCTGGAGAAAGCTCTGGCTTTCTGCTGCTGTGGCAGAGCAAAGGGGCCATGAAAATCATCTTGACACTCAGCAGCTTCCTGTGTCACCTGTGCTTAAAGCCAGGCATGGACTTGCACTGGACTTGGAAAGGCTTTGTGCAGAAAAGAGGTGGGCAGGTGGAAATGTTCCAGATAAAAATGAAACAACCTGCTCTGATTATTTTTTTTTTCCCTTAGCCTCAAGGAGAAATCTCTCTTTCAGCTTTCAGAGTCTGGGAGGCACTGAAGTCATATTGCAGGGAACTTCACACGAGGTTAGAGATTGTTTTAGTTACTGATATTTCTTACTGGTAGTTTCTTTTCTGAGTGCTGCAGATCCTGAGTGTGAGTGGTGGTGGTAGTTCTGTTGCTTCTGCTCAGACTGGGCTCTATCATAGGAGTTCCTACTTTGAGATAAGCATGTGAAATACTTTCTGACTTGGGTAATACCACTCATTTGGTTTTTCCTGTCGTATCTAGGCTTTGAGTTAATTCTGCATTGTGCAGTTTTCTGTATTGAAGAGAGTGTCAGAGCTCCAATAGCTTTAAGTAGTGCAGGACCAGACCTGCAGCGTGTGGCTGACAACTTGTGTGTGGCAGCTGCTTCTGCTGTTGTGGGTGTGGGGCTGTCATGCTTCCTGCTTTAGAAATCATTCTCATGATAGTCATACTGTTCTGAGATTTTTCATCATCAACCTGCTTTAAAAAAAGAAAAAAAAAATCAACCCACAACTGCTCATCAACTCCTTAGTGAAAAATGTTGCTTTCTCCCAAAGTAAGTAAAATCTGCTCTGTAGCTTTGTGTGCAATGTGCTCCAATTTAACTGCCTTACCTGAAGTCTTCACAGACCACCTTTTTAAAGCACGGCCAGTTCTGGTGAGCTGTCTCTGCCAAAGCAGAGAGCTCTGCATGACTCTCCATCATTGCACACATGTAAGCCCCGAGCACTAAGAAATGAACTGTCAATGAAAATAGGTGCTGTCATCCAAGCAAGTCTGAAAAGGAGCAGCCTGTTTACATGTCTCAGTGCACTTATGCTAACCAGTATGTTCATGGTGAACCTTCCCACAGGGCAGTCTGTGGTGGGGAGGAGGGGCTTCCTCCTCTCCCGTGTCCCTCGTGCCCCCGGGAGCTGTGGGGGGGTGTGTGGTCCCAGTGGGGCTGTGGCAGCCGATGGAGAACAAGGATCTGTGTGGTCCCTTGAAGGGTGCAGAAGAACCTGTTAGATACCCATGTTAGCACCGGGTCAGAGGATCTCCTGAAGACCTGGGTCCTGGCAGAGAGACCCTCTGTGTTCCTGGGTGGAGCATGGCTGGGTGGGAATGCTGAATGCAGCTCCTGCCAATAGAAGCCAGCAGACAGCTGACAGTGCTGTGCTGGCTTGGTTTGGGACGTAGGTGGGCTTGTCCTGCTCTGGAGTGATGGGGTCTGTTTGGCTGGGTGGTTTGGAGATGTTCTCCTGTACAGCCAAGCGTTGTAATTCCTGTAATTCCTCTCATGGAGAGGGTTGTGCTGTGACCCCAAGGGGTGGCCGAGGGGATCAGCTGAGTGCCACTGACAGCTCTCTCCGTGCCTGGCAGCAGCAGTTCCCAGATGTGCCCATGGAGGAGGGGGCTGTATGGATTTACTGGCTGTACCAGTGCCCAGGTGATCTCATGGAGGCGGGGGCTGTATGGATTTACTGGCTGCAGCTTGCACAGGCTGACTCAGTGGCAGAAGCAGACAAGGATAGCACCTGCCACATCACCTACTCCAAGCCTCTTTCCTCAGCTGCAGGGCCAGGGTTGGCCCCACAAGCCTTTCTGCCCAGAGGGGTCAGCTCAGCACCACTGTGAAACACCTCCCCAGGAACATGATTTCCCTTGGGTGGCCGGTTTCCCTGGTGGAGCTGGCTCATTTATTGGTCCTGGGATGTGCACTGAGGGGAGAATGCCATTTCCATCTCTTTATGCTTTATACTTGGTTTCTGACTCTAAAAATGCTAACATGCTCCAGCTTCATTTCACAGGTACCCAGCCTGGTTTTTACGCTGGCTTTGGGCCACCTCAGCAGAAATCAGTGGGCTGTGTGCATATGTTCTGCTTCTCCTTTTTTGGGGAGAGTGGGGGAGAGGGGTTTAATTCCCCACGCTCTGCCTCTCACTCCAGGAGAAGTAAAAGCCCTCTTAGGGCAGCTACTGTTGCATCTGCTGCTGTGACTAAATTCTCTTGTTCTTCAGACCTTAATGACAGAAGCTTTTCTGAGGGATATTCCCAATGCCAGGAGGGGAGATGAACGTGCCTGTGTGTTTTCTGCTGTGCTGTGAAGTCCTGTGAAATAGCCATAGATGGCACTCTGGGGCTGGTCGCTGCCTGTGCCCGGCTGGTTTGTGCTGGAGGACAGAGCACGGTGAGACTGTCCTGGGTGGGGGTAAGATGTGCTTGGCCAGCTTTTGAGAGGAGATTCATGTACAACTGCTGCAGGAAACATGGGGGGGGGGGTGAGCAAGGCCATAGGTAAAGGTAAGAAGGGTAGAAATTCGGTGTAAGGAATAAGGTGGAACCTAGTGGCAGAACAGCATCATGTTACAGGAATGCTGTTTCCTGCTAAGCAGATTTTTACAGAGGGTGCTTCCATGCAGATGATCTGGCAGTTTGGGTCTTGTGTTGATAAGGATCTAAGGGGACGTTATACCTCGTTTAAGGGCGTGTTTTGTTCAGTATCTGCCTGGGCAGATACTGTGTCTGCAAGGGTTTGGGTGTCCTGTGGCTGCTCCAGGACAGAACTGGAGAGGTGTTAGCTGAGCAGAGGATGCTGCTAGACTCTGTCTCCCACTCCTAGATCTCCAGTGGAGAATTTCACCTTGAGAACATAAAACCTCTTCACGTGAATCAGTAACAGAAAAAAGATTTAGAATGGGCGAGTACTTGAGGGTATAAGGGGGTGTTTGGTCTGTGTGTGGCCCTCATACATCCAGGGAGAACTTTGCATCTTCAGAGCTCAGACTTGAAAGGTCAGTCTCAGGGATCCTTTTCTTTCCCTTTCTTACTCCTGCATTTCAGTACTCAGGTGGAGAAGCACTGAGTCATTTGAAATGTGTTCTCCACTCCACACATCACTGCCAGGCTCTGGGAAGGGTTGCCATGTCTAGTCTTTCAAAAACATCCTTCGCTTGGACTCTTCTAGTGACTTCTGCCTCCTTCAGGAATCAAAGTCTGATTCAGTTTCCACTGTGACTTGTAAGGTCTTGGACTATTTAGAGGCATATCAAAAATTAAAATAATCTCTTCTGACAGCACCGAAGCCTGTGGTGCTTGAATCTTTGATATGAAGATTTCTCCTGCTTGGAGAATAGTTCATTTTTAATGCTGTGAAATAGAGCATGATAACTGTGCTGCTGTATATACTACAGTGAGCATTATGTGCTGCTTAATAAAATGATGCTTATGTCCAAGAGCTTCCTTTCACAACAGAGAAAGGTGCAGTATTCAGATGCTGGTAACTCACACTGAAAACTTTTGGCACAAATTTGTCTTCAGTGCAGATCTGCCTGCAGCTGGAGTTAAATTCTTTCTCCCTAGTTCAGTGCTCACAGCTTAAAATATGGCCTGTTAAATGTTGCAATGGTCTAGATACCTTTGGGACCTGGTGTCTGTCTGGTCTTGCTCTGCAGGGAGTTGAGACATGAAGATGTGGTGTGTAGCCATCATCCTACTTGGGCTTAGCTGCAGTACAATGAAAAACCAAGGACGAAAACAACCTGTTTTCTGTAAAATAATTTTTGGGATATGTTGAAGCACTGTGAGATCTATAAACATGATTTGGGGGAGAGAAAGTTGAGAGACCCCAGAAAGCATCACACAGCTGCAGAAGTGCAAAACGTACAGTGCTTTACCACCAAGAACTCTTCTTGCTAGGAACCATCAAACCGAAATGTTCCTGCTGTGGTACAAGGTATAATCACTGTATTTTTGCCTCTTGGCTGTTTCTGAGTATGTATCTCAGGCCCTGTTGTGGGCATTTTCTGGTATGTTTCAGTGTTTGATTTAAAAATCCTCTTTTTCCTTTCATTGTACTTCCTGCTTTTCAACAGGCTCAGAGCCTGTTGGCAAAATGACTTTTACTGAGCACAAGTAGGATGCTCACATGTCTTTGGAGTGAATGTGGATTTGACACTGATTTGATTCTGCTTTTTCTGCCTGCAGCTTATCACTCAGGCTCTCCAGTGAAGGACACTGTTTCCTCAGTCAGATGTTTTCCATATGACTAGATAATGGCTATGGGCTGTGATTTTTGTGTCAGTACTCGGCACTGTGGGTTTCTGTTCAGAAATTGTGTGGCCATGTGAGAAGGAGCCCTAAAAACAAGCACTGCATTGTTCAGAGTGACAGGATAGAATGAAGTGATGGGGTATTTTTGTTTCCCTGGCACTTAGTATTTGTCTTTTCCCCAACAAAGCTTGAAGAAGGTTCATTCATTGTCAGCAGGCACCTTCCCTGTCAAACTGAAAGTCATGTCCCAGATTCTCCATTTGTACTCCCTGGAACGTGGTGCTTGTGAAAAGCACCAACTCATCTGCAGGGGTCTTCAGATCTCCCCCTCCTCCCCAGGGGCTGTGGCTGAACAGTTTTCCCCAAACACTGACATCAGGACACCCAACAGCTTTGCCCCAGGAGCACCTTTGCGAAGGGGAGCCCCATTTCCAGTTGTGTTTGGTCAAGAGCTCTCCTGTTGCCAGCAAAGGGGTTTGCAAGTGGGTTTTCTGGTTAGGGAAAATGTTCAGCTAGAAATCTGATTGAGACCCCGAGCTGGTTATGCACCAGTCCCAGGGCAGTGTCTTTAGACCACGACTGACACAGTTTTATACCAAAAACAAAGGCTGGTACCATAATCTTTGTGCTGGTTTAGGCTGGGCAGGACCACTGATTGCAGTGTGGTTGAACCTGATCTGTGCAACAGGGAGAGGAACTGAGGGGATAGAATTAATGCTAGATAAAACCACAGGTGTGGAAGGCTCATTAAAAACTGTCAAACCACGAGTAAAGAAATGTGTGAAAGAAATTACACCCGTGCCAAGGAGTGGAATGAGTAGGAAGATAAGGGGAGAAAGTTATTGGCCTGACAGTCCTTCAGAGGGGAGGAGGGAAAATTGACTTAAAAATTGAGCCTGATAATGAAGTGGTGTCTGATTACTACATATAAAAGTGACTTTTCTTTGAAATACTGTTTTTATAGTCTAGTGCAGAAAATGTGGCAGCAAAGAAAGTTGATAGATTTCAAAGGGAATATTAATTAGGAACAATTTGAAAGTCCAGCTAAAGATCTATTTAAATTGATGCATTTTAATGGAAATTAGTCTGCCATGTGTTTTCCTGAAATAAAATAACTTGATAATATACTGCCTGTTTTCAAAGTAGACTTTGAACATTAGAATAGACCAAAAATTAAAGGAATTCACTCCAGAGTGTGAGGCGTGTGTTGGTCTGCCAGTGCTGGGTGAACTGGTTCCACTTTGCAGTGCACATGTGAGCTGGGGTGGATGTTAATGGATCTGCTTGTTCACTTGCAGAGATTTTGCAGAAAATTATATTTATTGGTCTAATGTGTCCAGTGTATGATGGGAGCCTAAAGGTGAGCCATTCTTTTTGGGTTTGTTGGGAAAATCAGGCATAAAAGAGACACCACAGTCGAAGGCTGTGCTGTGTTTGGCTACAACTGGCTGAACTAAAGTGCTGTTTGATCTCAGCACATCTGTTCCCTCTGAGATAACTTCAGGAAGCACGTGGACCCTTTGCAGTGTTCACACCACCCAGCCCTTATCATGGCTGTGGGAGAGCCATGAGCAGGAGGAGTTTTCCCTGTGGTGATGTTTAAAGGCAGGTATCCCACTGTGGCTGGGATAACTGCAGTCTCTGTGGGTGGTTCTCAGCTGTTCTGAGTGCAACCTGCTTCTATTTGGGGTTTATGCCCTCTGCTTTCCAGGTTTTTAGCCAGGCTTCCACCACGAGGCCAACCCTTGACTCTCAGCATCAGAGCCTGCTTGAGGACCATCAGCTTATTATTCCACGTTTCCCTGCTTCCATCTGCTTCAGTCTCTTCCCTGAACTTTGCTGTGAAACCATGGCAGGAGGTGAGATGCTCTTCATGGCAGGGGAGGGTGAAAAGGGAGCACCTTGGTTGCTGAGTGGCTGTTTCCTCCCAGTGTGCTGACCCTGGGTGGGATCCAGCCCCCACAGTGCTCCCAAGGGTACTTTGCAGTGTCCTGTCAGGCTGTGGAGCTGAGCAGGGCTGACTTGGAGAGGATCCTGAAAGTTAAGGGTTAAACTCTGGCCAGCTGGACTTTAAGTAAACAGGCAGCATTCAAAGCACAGTGGACAAGTGGGATGTGGGAAGCCAGATTATGCAGGCAATGGAAATTGTGGGTGGCACTGAAAAGCCAAATACAAGAACAGAAACATAGATTTTAATATATATTTCCATTACAGTCACAGGCACAAATTGTGAGGGGGGGAAATGCGTCTCAAGAGCAACATATGTGTTACCTCATGCCTCCACCTAAGTAGACAAGCATGGAATTAATGTCTATTGAACATAAAGCTGAAAGTTTGGTGTACAGATGGTAGGAAGTTGGGCAACAGCATGTGTAGCTTGTAGCTTAGATCTGCCTTACATGAATGCCATCACCTAGCGTTGTTTCTCACTAAATATTACCCTTCAGATCCATCCCTGACCCATTTGCAAAGATGCTGAGCCGCCTCTTCAGCACAGGAGTGCTCAGGAAATTATGTACCAGTGCGTGTGACCTCAGCTGGGCTAGGTGAGAATCTGGTGGTGATAAAATCAGAAGAGAGCATAAAGCAGTGGGAGAAATGTGAGTTGATAAAAATCAGCTAGTGGGGCTAAATCTTGTCAGACAAATGTGGTGGGGTTTCTCCCCTCCCTTTAAGGTCAGATGCAGGAAGCGATGGGCACAGACATGTGTGAGTCACTTGACAGGCACAACAGACTGATGGGTAGGATTAGTGGGTACAAAATGTGCCTGGGAGATATACCAAAGGAGAAAATGTGACTGGCATGCTGAAGAACTTGTTGTATGCAGATTTCAGAGCCGTGCACAGACAGGTAATGAGCAGAACCTCATACCACGCTGTGTGCAAGACAAATACACTAATGCTGTTTGCAGGTGAGAGACAGGGGCCCAGTGAGATGACATGATTTGTGAAAACGAGCACAACAGAACTGGAAGTGATGCTTTCCAGATTAATTTCATTAGTGTGATGTACTGTGACTGCTTTGGTACATCCCTGCTCCAGAGGGTAGTGAGAGAGGGGGGATGAGGCTTTACAGAGAACCTCACTCTACATTCAGGCAATTTTGTTTCAGAATTTTCTTCTGTGCCTATTTATGGTGATTTTTTTCTTTGTATGTGTGTGTGTTTATAAATCTGACCAAGCACATCTTTCAATCTGCTGTTGCTGGGGCCAGAAATATTAGGAGCATGCTTTTAGGGAAACATTTGTGACCTCACTGATTCTGTTGAGCTCTGTTTGTTCTAAAGCTTAGGATGCTGTCTGCTTTATGAATGCAATTGAAATCAGTGCTTTTAGTCTATGCTGTCTGTTTGCTCTCTAAAATTAAATGCTCTTGTGGCCTGAGTGGAAGCCAAGAGTGGTACTATGCAATGCTTTAGCTGCAGCTGGGCTGATTTGGAGACCTCTCAAACTGGTCTTCGCAAGTTTTCTGCCAAGTGGGGACAATAAGGCTTCACTAAGACACCCTGCTCATGCACGGCAGTGGAGCTGGGCTGTGACTTACAAAGTATCTGCTTTGTTTAGTCCGTCTGGACCTCTCTGTAAGGGCCATAAACCAGCCACTTGAGCAGCATCCAAAGCCCTCTCTTCAGTTCCACACTTTTGTGTTTGGTCAGTACAGAAATTCACTTCAGTTGCACCACAGGAACAGTCTGTGAGTAGGTGAATGATTGTTTAGGATGGTTTATTTGGTCTCACGTGGCCTTCTCTGCACATACAAAGTGCTGACAAAGGAATGAGTCCTAAGGATCCCACCCAGAGCCTCTGCGTTAGTTCCAGCAGGTTTGGGCTGTAGTTGTGCTGGTGGCCATGCAGGGAGAACATCAAATGAGCAGAAGTGCATCCCTAGCGAGGATGTGGTGCAAGATCCACCCTTTGGTTTGACTCTGGGCAGTGCTGTGCTGTGTTTGTGACTGGCCAGCTGGGTGAGCACTCTCACCTGCACATCGGGCCTTTCCACCCCACATGTGGCAATTTCGTTGCTGCCCATCATGTTTAAAATAGAGCTGTTTCTTAGGGATCTCCCCTCCCTCTGGCCACTAACACTGACCTGCAGGGTGGAGATAGTGTTTGCATCTGGCACTGAGCCTTTTGCTCCTGCAGATATCCTCAGTGCCAGACACAGCTGTGTGGACTGGTCTCTGAGTCATTAACCCAGGCGAGTATTGAGATTGCTTCCTCCCAGTTGTCTCTGTGCTCAGTGTGAATACATCCACGGGCTAATGTCTCATTTGGCTGAAGGCTGAGGCTCCTTTCAGCTCCTGGACAATGCTGGGCACAGCAGCCTTGGCTCAGGCAGTAGAGCTGGCTCATGTTCTGTGACCACCCAGTGCTGATGATGGGATGCTTTCATGGGGCTGGGCTATTCGTAGTCACACTCAGACTCATGACTCTGTCCCCTTTTGCACAGGAGCTTGAATTTCCATCTCCTGCTGACATGGCCTGCCAGGGCACTTCCTCTGGCTCCTCATGCTGCTCCCCGAGCCTCCTGCTTCCCAGGTGAGTGACTGTGGGGCATAACAGCTCTAATTCCTCCTCTCCATCCCATCACCCTGCTGCTCACCTGCCTGGGAGATGATGGTAAGGACATAGCTCTGAAGTACCATGAAGGACAAGGCTGTCCCCAGAGTCTGCATCCTCCCTGACCAGCACAAAGTGGTTATTAAAGTCTTTCTCTTTCATGAATAGTTTTGATAGCATGTCTTTTGAGCACAATATCCTCAGAGCTGTTTTGCCACTTGAGCCCTGGCACCTTGCTCGCTGTCACTTTATTTTTGCCTCTCCTGGCTTGATTATTGATGAGAGCAATTTGCAGTCCATATTGCTTTATGCATCAGGAACAAACCAGGGGTGCAAGAGAGAAAAGTATTCCCATCCTCTCTGTAGGAGATTGAGCAATGTGCTTCCAAATCTCTACACACCTGTGCTGTCACAGATCCGTGTTTCAGCTCTGTCATTTGCATACAAACGACTGTGGTCCTTCAGGCTGCAGCTGGGCTCCATGTTTGTGCTGTGGAACATGTTCCCAATCTGTGTCTGTCACTGCTCCTTAATGAAAAAGCTGAACATCTCTTCTCTTGAAAGCTCCTCTAATGGTTCAGTTTGCACTTGCGTGTTGCTGACTGATTTTCTGTTTAGACTATGATAAATAAAAATGAAGCGTTCAGAACAGATCTCTGCCTAGTGATGTCAACACATTTTGGAAATTTAAGTTGTGCCTCATAACATCCCAGCGATCTGCTTTCTCCTATGAGGGAAACTGAGGCAAGCAGAAGCAACCAAGGAAACTGAGAGTTCTAATGCTGAAAGCTTTAGAACTCTCAGGCTAGAGTTTTGTGTTATTGAGGAAATTAATGGCTAATTAAAGATTTTTTGTTTTTAGTTAGGTTAGTAGCAGACATTTCACAAAGCACTGCTATAAACATCTGTCCAGCTGCCTTAGTGAATCCAGTTGGATAATGCAGACTCATGCCTGTCTTCAGTTTGAGAAAATATGCTTGGCAAAGTTTTAATTTTTGGATGAAGTTTATGTAAATATTAAAAGACTTGTCAGATTAATAGTACTTCACAATAAGTCCAGAACTATTCTACTTCATGGATACAAGTACTGTCTTTGTATCTGCAGCAGCAGCCTCTGAAAACGGATGACAGCTCTCAGTGTGATTGTCAATTACATGTTTATGCTCTGTTTGACAGATAATTTTTTCATGGTGATTTGCTCTTCCTCATAATTAGATGTAGCAATTAGAATATCTTATATATTATGCTTGAATTTTCTTCTAATGCTGCTGTAGCTTGATGGTCTCTCAGACACCTGTTCCACAGCACAGTGAGCATGGGAATTAACTCTCCACCATGCCAATCTGCTTATTTCTTATTTCTTCCTTTTATTTTTTCCCCCTTTTGAATAATTCCAGTCTCCTGGTATTGGGGAACACCCAGTGTTTTCCCAGGATATTCCCTATCCCCAGTTGATACTTGCTTGTCTTATGAGTATCTAAGTTAAGTTCTTACAGATCTGATGAGCTGGTCTGCTCATCAGCATTGCCTCTCCTTTGTCTCAGAAAACAGGTGCTCTGCTGTGTCCCTTTGGTACCCCAGGAGTGCTTTTCATTTCACCAGAGGTGCAAAAAAGTGGCCAGAGATTGTCCTACCACCAGCTTTTTTACCTACTCACTGTCCCTGAGCACATGCTGCAGTGAGGGAAGAGTTCTCAGCAGACATCACTGCTGTTGGGGCTGGGGTGGGATACACAGGACAGAGGCATCACTGTGTGTCTACTTTCTGTGTGCAGTTACTACACACAGACATGAACTGCAAACACACGTCTCCACAAGCAGCACTTTTGTGTCAGTGCCCCTTGTGTGTGGAAAAGGTGGTGGTGTTTGCACATATGAGTTGGGTGCACAGTTATTCGAGTTGCTTACTGACTGCACTGAGGCACTTACAAATTCTTGCAGCCAGTGCCTTCCAGCACAGGGGCAGAACCACAAGGCAGGAGATCTAAAATCAGCCAGACTAGTGGTTCTCAAAGTCTCATCTCCTCGTTCTCTCTGACACTGCCAGAGCTGTGCTGCCAGCATTTTAGTGGCATGGTCCCAGGCAAGGGTCCTGGGTCTGGTGCTGAGCTGGTGGTTTCTCAAAGGCAGAGGGATATGAGTTTCAGGTTACTTCCCACCATCTGGAGTTCAGAAATGCTAAGCTGAGGGTGGGCAAGGACACTCCAAAGCACCTCTGACAGGGAGCAGCTGGGCTGCACTGTCCCTTCTTCACCTGGTGCTATAGTGATACCCACGTCCTCACAGAGCAGCTGGGGAACAGGAGAGCTGGCAGCGTGTGGAGGAAGCAGCCACTGCCCTGGGAGGGAAAGCCTGAGCATCCAGCACTGAATATAAGGTGCCATTGGTGCAGCTGCACAGCCAGGCAGCTCTCTGGGGCTTTGTCACTGTGCAGAGCTGGCTGAAGGCTTTAGGAGGGGAGCTGGGTTGCCTTTTGGCTATAACATGACTTGCCAGGTTCCTCGGAACAGGTTTGGTTTTCTGTCCCATCACCTCCATAGCCCCTGGCTCTTCCATCTCTTCTGAGAAATCTCTTGCAGACAAGAAGGGAGGCAGCAAACCCAGGTCTGTGCCTCCTCTGTGGCATCTCCACTGAGCTTTCTCACCTTCTCAGCCGGCTCCTTTGAGTCTTGCCTCACTGCACAAACCAAGTAGGAACCAAATTTTCTCAAAGATTTCAGTCCCTCTTCCAAACCTGGATGAGATTGGCTGACAAATGAAATGCTGTTGGGGAGGAGCAGTGTTGCTGAGGAAAGGAAGACTGACAGGGAGGTCAGTTTCCAGAGGAAACTATGCTAAAGAAATAATGCAATTGTGCAAACATGCCCACAAAGTTTAGTAACTGTTGGCAGCACAGTGTGGAGGGGAAAGTACTGCTGCTGCTCTTTGAGCTTGTGATGCTACTGAGGACTCTCTGTTCCTTGGGGTGTATGAACATCGACCCTCAGGTCCATTCCAGGTGAAAGAAGGAAAATGGGCACATTCCCTGATGGATGTTGGGCTTTTTGGGTTAACTCTGGCCATGTGGGGGGGCTGTACAACAGGGCCTCAAACTTGGCTGGGACCTTTTGTATTTCTGGAACACAAACAACAACTAACTTTCAGTTTATAATAATCTCAGTATGTATCTATTTACATAGCTGGTGAGTCCATAAATGATTCTCATGGAGCCTCTTTCCAAAGCACACAGAGGACACAAGGCTATTGCTGTGCATTTCTCCAGGTTTGGGGTTCCTTTCTGAAGTAAATTTAAACACCTGAATCCAATCTGACCGGCAGTCTTGACAGTATTTGGAGCTCTAAAAATGAATATTAGGATTTTGATGCCATTCCCATTTCTAACTGGCAACCAGGGGAAAGCTCCTGGTGTGGAGGGAATTAACAAAATGCTCACTTAAGTGATGGTCGTGGCTTGTGCTTTGCCAAGCAGAGACAGATAAAATGCTTTGGGTGGAAAGCAATACCCAACTCCAATGGCAACAGGCTCAGTGCAGTGATCCCCCTCTCCTTTTGCCCCCTTCACTCAGAGCATGTCCTTGGAGCACCACACAGGGCACCGTGGGGGCCTGTCTGGTGTCCAGGCAGATCTGCAAGGACAGGTGAGTGAGTTACCGGCCTGCCTCCCTCGGGGGGAGGAGAGGGGGCGGCCACGGGGAGGGAAAAGCGAGCCTGGATGTGCTGAGGCCGTGGAGTGCTACTTTAAACTACGCTCCCCGTGCCTCAGTTTCTCTCGCTGTGAAAGTCGCGGCTCCGAGGCCGGTGAGTGCGGGGGGAGCGGGCTGGGCTGGGCGCGGGTGGGAGGGGGTGCGGGAGAAGGGGGTGCCCGGGCTGAGCTGCAGCGCGGGGGTCCTCCCGGATGCGGGGAGGGTGTCCCTCAGTCTCCTCAGCGCTGCGGGCAGGGCGGGAGGGACAAAGCGCGGTGCGGGAAGGACAGAGCGAGGTGCGGGCGGAGCGCGGTGCGGGAGGGACAGAGAGAAGTGCGGGCGGAGCGCTGTGCGGGACAGAGAGCGGTGCGGGAGGGACAGAGTGCGGTGCGGGGGGGACAGAGCGCGGAGCTGTCCGTCCCGGCGGTGCTGAGCGCTGTGGCGGATCCCGCCCCGTCCCGGTAAGTTCCCGTCGGCGGTGAGCGGAGCGGGCGGCGCCGGAGGCTCCTCCAGGAGAGGTGAGGGGGGCCCGGCCGCGGGGGAGCCGCTGCCCTGGGGGACGCGGTGCCCCGAGCACCCCTGGGCGTGGGAAGGGCTCGTTCCCGCGGGTGCCCCGGGTGTCCCCGGCTGCAGCAGGGCGGGGAACGCGGGCCGTGGATGAGCCGGGGCTGCGGGGACACTCCCGGGGGTGCTGGAGCACAGCGTGGGCAGGGGATGTCCCGGGGACACGGGACCGGCAGTGACAGCCCGGGGTGTGAGCGCTGCTCCCCGCCGGGGCCACCACGGGCACGGTGCGTGAGTGAGAGACACGCTTGGGATGTGAGTGGGGTTGCACCCCCGCAAAGGAGCTTGCAAGAGTCCCGGGTGGGGAACTGAGGCAGAAAGCAGATTTTACTGTCTGTAGTCGGTGGGGATGGGCAGCCCTGGCAGAGGAGAACACCGTGATTTTGGGAAGGGGTCCGAGGGCTGCCTGTCCTTCAGATCCTGAGCAGTTCTCGTTTGTGCTCTTTTGCTCTTCTGTGACTTTTTAAGCCCTGCACTGTTCGCTAGGCTGGCAGCAATGTCTGAGCTTCCCTTGCGCTGGGAACTGCAGAAATCGATTCCTGCTCTTTACTATTGAAGGAGTCTGGAGGTCAGTGGAGTTTCCAGGCTTATCAGATTTCCTCCTCCTCTCCAAGGCAGACGTGGCTTTGTGGCATGTTGGCTGAAGAAAAGCAACTGCCCAAGTCTGAAGGGGAAATGGGCAAACCCAACAATCACATGAAATAAAATATATGATCTTTCACGTAGACAGAGTGACCAGGACAGCCTAGCCATGCCAGTGCCCTTGCAGGTGCCAGACATGGACGTGGGATGTAAGTCAAGGTTTAGGTTTGATTCTTCCTGTGAACACAAGAATAAGGGCTGGGATGCAGAATACAAGGGTTTCCTGGTAATGTACCTGTGGCAGCAGCTACTTGGAAAACTTCATCTCATTTTGAAGTCTGATTAAATTGAGGGGAAAGCAGCTTTCACAGTCTGTCTCTTCTCAGAACAGAGTCTGAGCAATGGAGCTTAAATCAAATTCAGCAGCAGCTCTGTATGCCCAGAGACTACGTGGCTGAGCAGTTTGATGTTGAAGGGCTGTGCTGTGCTGGCTGGCTACCCTGAGGAGACAGTCTCCACTGAATCCCCCCTGAGGAGCCACAGATCCAGTCTTCATTGAACACAGTCACGCGTTTGAAATGTTCCTGAGTTGGAAGAAAACTCCTGTAGCTGTTTCTGTCAGAAATTCTTGTGAATGTGTTTAATACCTGCACTGATATTTCTGCAGCTTGTTGCTCTCCATCCACTAAAGCTGACAGCAGAGAGGGAGGCCTGTGCAAGCTTCCCCCATCACACACTCACCTGAAGGAGAACCTTGGTGGGAGGGGGACCTTTGGGCAGGTTTTCAGCGGACAAGAAGAATCAGAACAGGTTTGTGAATTGCCAGGGAAGCAGACTACTCACTGTCTTGCTTCCACAAGGAAGAAGACCATGTAAGCACCTCCTGGGGCCAGGTGAGAAGAGGTCCCAGCACTCCCCCCCACAAAGGAGCTCAGACAAGAGCACCACCTCCTAATTTGTTGTGGGGGTGGGGAGGTGGGGGAAGGCTTTACAAGCCCCCAGTGAAAGCAGCAGGGGAAAGTCTGAGATTTTTCACTAGTTTCTGTGCTGATCTCAGCTGCACTTGCCTGTCTGCTGCACAGGCGAGGTTACAGGATCCAGTTTATGATTTACTTTCGGGCACAAAAGTGATAGCTCTCCATGTTTCTATAAAACTGATTTATTGTCTGTGTGTCAGTGACATCAGCGCATTGATCAGTGCAAGAGGTGCATTTTTATCAGTTCTGCCTTACAGGGAGTGATGTGTGCTTTACAAGTAGCTCAAGCACAATCATAAAAATAAGGCCTATCTCAAGTAATGTCAGAAATAGAAGTTCCTCTCCTGCAGATTATTGTCCCTTTTTGCCAGCTTGATCTCACAGGACACTTGCAGCTCCCCTGACGTATTGCAGGATGGAGACCTGCCAGGGATCTGAAGGAAATAAAGACCTACAAGCTTGGCCAGTTCTCTTCCTTTTTGCACGTGTGCCTGCATGCTGAGGAGCAGGAACAATTCCTTCCAGACTGTTCATGGTGGGCCTTGCCCTGTCTCGTCCCCAGTGCAGCTGTGTGACCACAGTCCCTTCTTTCCCCTTGGCTCCGTGTTTATAATGGATGCTTTGCTAAAGCTCTCAGAGAGATCGTGTGCATGTGCTGTGTGCAGCTCAGCTGCTTCTAAGGACTCTTGAGGAAGATGAAATATGGCCTAGGGGAGAACTGTGCATTATGAGAATTTCAGGAGTGATTTGCCCATCCCTAAATGAAGGTTGTTTCCGATTAGGTTAATGAAGGACGTTGTCCTCATGGCCAGAGTCACTTGGTCTGTAAAGGGAGGTATAAATCACCTGTCCCTGCATGTGGAAAATCTCTGCCCTCTGAACAGCACAGGAGAGGAAAGGAGGTTATTTCTGCTGGGCTGTGAAGCATTGAGCATCCAGGGTGCTCTGTGGAGGAGATGAACCCAGGAGCCCCCTTTCACCACTGGGACTGTGTCCTCCTGCCCTCATCATACATGGAGGGTGCAACCTCCAGCCCCTCCACCTCCTCCTCTCCTGCTGGACTCACTCTCCTCTGCACCACCCTTGCTCCCAGGGTGCATGGCTCCCAGTCCCATTCCCAGGGGCCACCCTGGAGTCTGGGACATCTCTGCAACCCTCTGACCCCTCAGCTGGGTCTCACCCAACTTGCACCATTGCAGGGCTCTCATCACCAGGACCTGCAGGTCCCTTCCTTGCAACCTTGCAACAGGGATGGGCAGAGCAACAAGTGGCTCAGTCTCCCAGACAGAGCTGTAACTGCCCAAATGTGTGTGTGTTTATCCCAAAAGCACGGGCTGGTATCTCAGTGCACACATCCAAAATGTGCCTGTGGGAGCTCTGCACCATTTTTATCTGTTTGTTGTTGAGGGGAAAGAAAGAGTCACTTTCTCAAAGAATTTTGAAGAGAAACTTAGAAGCTGATGAGTAAGTAGCAAAACCTCCTCCCTCCTTCCCTTTCCACATGGTTGGTGCCGCAGGCAGGCTTAGCTGGGGCTGGGGTTCCACACAGCTGACCAAGAGCTGTCCTCCCAGAAACCAAGGGAGCTGGGCATGCCTTCATTTGCCAAAATTCACTCTCACTTGTATGTGTATCTTGCTTTGCAGATGGGAAATGTATCCAACATCTCGTTGTTCACCTCCACCTTATCGGAGAGAGAAGACCTGATTTTTGGCACTCTCTATTTAGTCTTTGGTAAGGAAAGGCCTATTATCCCTGTGTCCCTGCTGCAGGCAGCCTGCCTGCCTTCCAGAGACGTCCAGGCCTTTTCAGCTGCTGATGCTTCCAGAAGTGTCCAGTCATTAGCAGAATAATTAAGCTGACCCTTCCCACATTACTCAAAATGATGACCTGGCCAAAGCTTGGTGACTGCATTCCCCTCTCAGGGGAACTGCAAGTGCTTGCTATGGTTTCAAATATTTGGAAAGTTGAAGAATAGCTTTTGAGGAATGTGCTGTAACTCCTACCACAGCCACTCAATCTGAGATGGGCAGGGTGGCTGTTGGCATCACCAGCTTCATGTTTGTTGAAGGGGATTGGGACCTCGAGCTGGCCCTTGCTCTCAGCAAAAGCTGCTGGTGAAGGTTCTGTGATCTGGAGTTAGTGGCACTGAAAAACCAGCAGGCAAAACTGAGGGGCTGGGCCTCACTCTGAGGTGGCCCAGACCTGGTTGGTGTGGGACAGAAGTGAATGATGGGCAAAGAAAAACCTCCCAAGTCTTCTGAGCCCTGAGCGAGTTGTCTCCCAAATGCTAGAAGAGGTTTTTACATCTGTGAGGATGAGGAACCCAAAGGGTTCACACCACTGGACTGACAGCAGTCCTGTAGGCACCTACAGCTGATAAAATGTGCTTACCACAGATGTGAGACTCACTCTGTGGGAAAAATGCCTTGTGAGGCTGGGAAGAAGGACAAACATCTCAGCATTATGCCCTCCAGCAAACTCCAAAGCCCCCAAAGCTCTGTGTTTGGCCAGGTCCCATGTCAGAATCCTGTTCCTGAGGGGAACTTTATTGTTGGCCATTCAGCAGCTTTGGAAGCTGGTTCTTAGCATGGGATTTAATTTACAGCCTAATCCATTAGGGAGAAACTCTTATCCTGCCCAACCTGCCTAAAGAGCAGCAAAGATTCCCCTTCTGAGGACACTGAAACCTCTTTTCCATGAAAGCACGATTACATAATAAAAAAGAGAAAGCCCTTGATATAAAACTTTAATCACCACTGTTGGTTTAAATACACTAATAGCAAACAGAGAGCCTTCTTTTGTTTAGTCTGGATTTCCCTTGATCTTCATAGTTCCTTTCTTCTTGTTTGTTTTGTTACCATGATATTGGACAGCACAGAGTCACAGCAGTGACATTGCCAGGAAGAAATTACAAAGGGGAAGGGGCCCAGCTCCTTGGCCTCACATCAGAGGACAATTGCACAAAGCCCCTATTATTTATCTAGCTGGAAGGAAGTGTCCCCCTTGCTCCTTCCAGCTGGAAGAAGTGACTTTGGCCAGATCCTGCACCCGGAACCCATTGCAGTCTCATCCCATCACTGCCCTCCTACCAAACGCCTCTGTAGGATCTCAGGAAGGGGAAGGGATCAGATCCAATGTAAAGCAGCTCCAGATGTGCTCACAGAGCTCTGCGGGTCCCATGGGCTCCCCTGCTCAGGCCAGGGTCCAGAAAGGGAAGCCTGGAGCCCTTTCCAGGCTCCATAAAACTTCTCTGGTATTTGCTTCCAAACATCTCAAGATGCTCCTTGTTCCCTTCCTGGCTCTGTTACACACAGCACTGTTCCTCTGCCTTCTCCACAGGCATCATGTCCTTCTCTGGGAACTCACTGCTGCTGCTGGTGGCCTATCAGAAGAGGTCCTTGCTGAAACCTGCTGAGTTCTTCATCGTCAACCTGGCCATCAGTGACCTGAGCATGACGGTGACGCTCTTCCCCTTGGCCACCTCCTCCTTCTTTGCACACAGGTACCTCATGGAAGTGGCAGGGAGCAGTTTGCAAACCGTGTCTGGAAATGGGGAGATCCCTTATAGGGGGTGCAGAGGGGCCCAGACCTCAGCCTGGTGGCACTGGGGCACTGTGTAAGCTCCAGAATATCCATCCCACCGCAGGTGCTTTGCTGCTCCCTGTCCCTCTGGTTCCTCACACAGACCTGCTGTAAAAGGGGGGTGGTGGATCTCCAAGCCAGCACCATGTGGCACAAGCACTGCAGTGGTGTGTGCCAGCATGGAGCAGGGCAGCTCCTGCACCTGTGGCTCCATCCGTGCTTGTCACTGGGGTGCTCAGAGAACAAATTAGCAGCGAGATCACACCCATATTTTCTCAGTCAGGTGCTGGTACCTGTGCAGCCCATTGGGGCCACCCCACATGTGCCCAGCTTTGCTGCTGGTGTGGGACCAGCAGCTGGGAAATTCCCAGCCTCCCTGCGGAGCAGGGACCATGGAGATGACTCCTGTGGCAGGGCTGTCATCCAGCTGCCCTGGGCAGGGGGAGGGGTGGGTTCACTCGCAGCTCTCCTCGCAGGTGGCTGTTTGACCGGGCGGTTTGCACCCTCTATGCCTTCTGCGGGGTCCTGTTCGGGCTGTGCAGCCTCGCCAGCCTGACGGTGCTCAGCACGGTTTGCTGCCTCAAGGTCTGTTACCCAGCATATGGTAAGTGCTGGGATGCGTTACCTGATCCATACCTACAGCCCTCTCTGTCAACAGAGCCCCCTTTTTTTTTTTTTTTTTGTAGTGAGTCAGATCCACCTCTTCTGGAAAAGTTTTGCCCAGAGGCAACCTATTCCCAGTCAATGCACTTAGAGTCTTAGAATCACAGAAGTAAGTTTAGGTCGGAAAAAGTCTTTAAGATCACAGAGTCCAGCTGTTACTCCAGCACTGCCAAGTCCACCACTAAACCATGCCACATCCACACAGCTGTACTAGGGCAGGTTGCAGATTTTTGAACAATCGTTCACAGACTTGAGCTTAGACAAGAGCAGACTGCGTCTGGGAAGCCACACTCTGGCAGAACAATAAGAGCTGCTTTCCCTGGTCCCTGGTGAGAGAGCCATAAGCCAAATGTATATAATTCAGGGAAATAATTAATACAGGAGAGCTGGGTTTGCAGTGTTGTAGCTCCTCTCTGTAGCCCTGTTTCTACCTGGATGTCCTCCACAGAGCTAAGGTGAATGTTTGCATTGCAGAGAGCACCTGAGGAAGCAAGGGGACCCAGGGGTGTTCCCTACTCATTCCCTACACAGCTCCTCCTCCAATTTGGAGTTCTTAATTTCCTCAGCTCAGCTGCTAATCCTCCTTCTAGCATGCATCTTCAGAATACACTTTGCATTAAAGACCAAAAACAGAAATAAAATGGGAAATCAGAGGTAATAGTTTGATTTGCAGCCCAGCACCCAGGGTCCATCCTCTCCCCTCTCTCCCAACTCACTGCCAATCTGCCCTGAGCCGGTGGCCACTGCTAGCCACCAGCATACTTTGTCCCCAGCAGGTTTCAGTGCCTTGAGGATGATGCTGGAGCAGAGTCACCTTGGTTATGTGCCAGCACAGCAGCTCAGGAGGTGACTAAAAAGGTGGGAGGAAAGATAAACGTGAAAGCTGGCTATTGAAAGGTAGCCCAGGTGCTGGTGGCTTTTCCCTGAGCATATTCTGCTCTCCGTTGGCCTGTGCTGGGCAGTCTGGCACGGGGGGCTTATCTACAGCCCAGCCCACCTTCTGTGAGGAAATGCATAATCAAAATGTGCTTCTAGTTGCTTAGTTCCGAAGAAAAATGTTACTTCTATGTATGGCTGAAGATTTAGCACTTTATAGTGAGTTTTAGAGGATCAGAGAGTTTGAGATTTGATGGGGGAGATGGGGGAACAAAAAGTTAAAAAAAACCACCTCTGCTAGAGTTTCAGTCTGCAGGGAGGGAAAGGTCCTTCCAGTGGCAGGGTCTGGGGTGGTCCTGAGCAGCCCCTGCCCCATGTCCCAGGCAGGGGCAGCTGCCCAGCCACCCTGCTGGCTGCCCATGGGCTGTGGGTGCAGTGTGTCCCCAGGTGTCATACACAGCCCCTTCCCAGCGATTCCCCGGAGGCCAAAGGGGTTGTGGCCAATCCTGCCGCTCTCTGCCAGGCTGGGGCCAACCCTGACATTTGTCTCTGCTCCTTGTGCCAGCGCCTGCAGGTGTGGGTGGCTCAGGGCTGCAGTCCCCTCTCTTCACCATGAGAAGCCACCCTCACCCCCGTCCCTCTGCCGCAGGGAACAGGTTCTCCCCGAGCCACGCCGCGGTGCTGCTGCTGTGTGTGTGGGCCTATGCCCTGACCTTCGCCACGGCCCCCTTGGCCGAGTGGGGCAGCTACGGCCCCGAGCCCTACGGGACAGCCTGCTGCATCACCTGGGAAACCTCGAGCAGGGAGGCCACGCTCTACATCCTCGCCCTCTTCATCTTCTGCTACCTCCTCCCCTGCCTCCTCATCCTCGCCTCCTACTCGCTGATCCTGTGGACGGTGTGGGTGTCCCGGAGAGCCGTCCAGCAGCACACGTCCCCCCAGCGCAGAGCCCGCAGCCTGCACAGCCTGCTCCTCAAGGTAGGGGGGATCAGGGGGCTGCAGAGCCTCGGGGTGCCCCAGCCCCCCCCCCCCCCGTGGGCAGGTGAATGCAGCAGGGCTCCTCCTGCTGGGTGTCTGCTGTTCCTGATGAATTCTCCAGGTGTTTGTGTCAGTGTGGGTAATAACATATTTCTCATTTAAAGCCATCAGGTGGGGGAGTTTTCATTTTAAATTACATTGGAAAAGATCAGAAAGGAGCTTGCATGAGTCATTGTTCCCCAGACTACAAGCTAATACTATAATTTACCAAGGATATGTCAAAAAAAAAGTGAATACCCTTTAAAAAAAAAACACAGCATGAAAGAAAACAGCTTGCAAACCTGGCAAGACTGGCAAGCCGTGTCCGATCAGGGGAGGGGGGCTGAGCACAGCCCCTTTCCAGGCATCCCAGTCAACCTACATGCCAGCACCACAGATTGCTGGAGGGATTTTCAGTGCTTCCAAAGGCTGTTGGGGTCCAACACTGACCTGGTCCCAGCAAGGTGTCTGGGTCCTTTGTACCCATCTTGCTGTGGAGCACTGAGGCAATTCTCAAGTTTCCCAGGTGGGACATGGTGTGAGTTGCCTGAAGTGAGAGCAGGTTTATGCATGGGGTGTGCTGAGTTGCTGCCCTGATGTCTGACATCACAGTGCTCCAGGGTGACAGGTGCAGAGGTCCTTTCCCTGGGGATGTGAGGAGTGTTCAGGGTCCAGCTGCACATGGCTGAGTTTTGGAAGGGGTGTCAGTGTCCCGTGTGTGCCACAGGAGGCTCCTGACACCACCACCTCCATCTCCTTCTCTTCCAGCTGAGCGTTGCCGTGTGCCTGGGGTTTCTGGCTGCCTGGACCCCCTATGCTGTGGTTGCCTTGTGGGCACTGCTCGGGGACACCAGCCAGGTGCCAGCGCTGGCCTTCGTGCTGTCAGCCGTCTTTGCCAAGTCCTCGACACTCTACAACCCGCTGGTGTACCTGCTCTTCAAGCCCAACTTCCACAAGTTCCTCTCCAAGGACAGGGTGCTCCTCCGGACCCTCCGCACCCTGCTCTGCTGTGGCTGCCCGAGCACAGCACTCCAGCCCTTCCCATCCCCGGGTGTCAGCGACCACGCCGGGGCTTGCAGAAACTGCAATGACGCTTTTGAGTGTTTCAGCAACTACCCCAAGTGCTACAACCCCCCCCAGGCGCCCAGCAGCTCCCCCCTGCACGGTCCCCTGGCCATCCTGGCCGATGGAGCTGCTTGCCAGCCGGGGTTGAAGAGGACAGTGCAGGTGATGGTGCTGGTCACACAGAAGAGGTCGGGCCTGGGCGCTGTGAATGTGGCGGGGGAAGCCCTGCCATCGGCCCTGGTGAAAGACCTGCTCTGAGCCTGGCTATGCCCAGCTCTGTCCTGCCAGCACACCGCAGGACAAACCTAAACACAACATTCCTCTCACCCACATACCCAGCGGGTCCCCAGATGTTCTGTAGGTGAAGTGATGTGAAAATGTAAGACCAGCCTTGCCTCCCGCTCTGGTTTGGCTCTTGCAACTCTGAGCCTGGTCTTTGCACTTGCAAAAACAAGAACAAAACCAGACCCTGAGTGCCTGAGGTCTGCCTAGAGTACAGACCAGGGTAGTCTCTCCTGTTGTTTGCTCTCTGGGCCCTTGGCCTTTAGTTTTCATCCTGGTGCTCTGATGACCAAGTAGGAACTTGGTTGTCTTAAAAACTGTACCTGGCAGGGCAGGCTAGGGGCCAGGAGGCCCTGAGGGGCATCTACCTTCAGTGTTGGCTCCTACAGCCCCCACAACCATGTCCTCTCCTGCTGGGGAGCAGGACCATGTCACACAGCTACCTCACTTGGGATTATGAAGCACCTCCCTATAGCTCTCAGGGACTGCTCTCTGTGCCAGCTGTGCTACCCCACTCCCTCCATTTCAATGAAATCCACCACTGTTGTGTGTTTAGAGCAAGGATTCGGGGTTACAATAATACTACAGTGACTCATGGCAGTCCCAGGTTGTGGTCTCCAGGCAGGGATTGACAAATCTGTGGCTGAGCAACATCCTGGAGATGGAGCTGTGGTCACAGGGTATCCCTGGCACAGGAACAGCAGGGCAGCAGCTGCCAGGGCAACAGCATCCTGCAGGATTGAGTCGGCCCTTGGAGGTCAGTGTGGGCAGCACACCCACGGGGAGGGGTTGGGACAAAAGGGACCAAGAAGCTGTGCCAAGGGCCTGATGGAAAGCCACCCCCACAAGAGCCCCCCCCAGCAGCTCCCCTGCCCCATCCCAGGCACTGTCACCGAGGGGATCCTGTGGTGTCCGTGCTGACCAGTCACCGTGTCCCAGAAGTTGTCCATTTCTAAAGTAAATTCACTCATGCAAAACTGGCATTTGGCTCTGTTCAGCTCTGTGTTGGCAGCCACGCTCTGGGATGGATGGGAACAGGGATGGAACAGGGATGAGGGCATTGCTGCCGTGGCAGCCGCAGAGAGTGGCCGGGACTGGACCGTGGGAGGGCTTGGGGCCACATGCGAGTGATCACAGGGACAGGACACGGGGACATGGGGCAAAGAAACCTCCCCCGCCCGTCAGCCGAGCCTTCCTCCTGCCGAGGGACACAGCGACGGCGTGTCCGGCAGCAGCAGGACCTGCTGCACCCCCGTGTGCCCGGACACCCGGGCTGGCTGTGCCCTCGGGCTGCCCGTCGGCCATCCCCGGCTGTACCTGCTGCTGCCCACCGAGAGGAGCCTCCAGAAAGGGACCGAGGGCTGATTTCCCATCGCAGGAAACGAGCACGAGGGGCTGCTGCCACCTCCTGGGGGCTGTCGGGGCATGGCCACCCGGGATGGACAGGGACCAAGGACTGACCCAGCCAGGCCGGGGACTGTGCTGGGCTCAGGGACACGGCGGGTCCAGCCACCTCTACTGGTTAAAAATACTGGGGTTCAGAGATCACCTAAAGGAGACAGGGAAAAAAAAATATCCTCAAATCCCTTCAGGTCCTTTATTACTCCCGGAAACCCCCAGATCAGTTTCTCCATGTGAGAACAATGCCCAACACTAAGAGCACTAATGATGGGAGTGTTTTAATCTCCATTCCCGAAAAGGGCAGAGGCGCTGCAGCCCTCCAGTAAACCCCAACCAGTTTAATGAACTCCCCGCGTTGTGGCCAGGACAAACAGCAGGTCCGGGTACTCCTCCCTGCCAGGCTGGACCCAACTCCCGGGGCACGGCACGGCTGTGGGTGTTTAACCAGCTGGGAATGGGGCCGACAGCTGCCACCAACTACTTACCTGAGGACTAGAGACAAGCCCCTCCCTGCCAGGGCAGCCCCTGTGGTGGCTGGTGGGGGGTGAGCCTGCGAGTAGGATGGAGGTTTCACCCTTGAGGCTGAGGTAGGATCTGCACCAGCTGCTGGGTTGGGCAGGGTTTGGGAGGGGGTTCCTGGTTGTGAGAACCAATTTCTTTGGAAATTTTTTTGCTGAAGTGGGTGAGAAGGGTGTTGGGGGTTGCAGTGCTGTGTTGCTGCTCGGTGAGAGCCTGGTTCTGGTGCAGAGGGGGTTTGGTGTGTGAGGGCTGCGCTATAGGCACTGTGTTTCCCACTCACTTGGGGGTCAGGGCACAGCAACACACTCCAAGGTGGCAGGGAAACAGTGTGCCCTAGAAAGGAAAGATGGGGAATAAGGTGACTGCCAAGGAAAGTCAGCAAAACTATAAAATGAACGTAAAAATCAGTGGTTGACCTAGCAGCTGAAATGTCTTCCAGTGGTTCTAAACCATGGACGCTAATGTGTAGTTTGAGGGAAACTGAAGTCTTAACTTTAAGTTGTGTAAATGTAGCGATGTTTTAGTGCAGTTGTTTTTTAAATAACTTCTCCCACCCCCCATTCCTCCAGCTTCTTTACCTCAGATGATTTAATTCCTTCTGGCTGTGGTGGTTAATTGAATGTATAAACCCCTCCAGCTGGGGCTCTTGTCTGTTATCTTGGTGTTGTCCAGGGGCAGGGCTGGGAAGAGGACCAGCCTCTCCAGCAGCTCAATGCTCCAGCAAGGCTTACAAAGCTCATCCATCTCCTGTTCAAATCTGAAGTGGGAGCCCCTGATGAAGGTCGTATCAGTACAAACCAGAGCTGCCCTCAATGATGCCCAGTGACCCCTTGCATCCAGACCCTTCTGTACCCCCAAAACTGGCTGTTGCACAAAGGCAATGGTGCACGTGCCCCTATGCTGTCACCCACTCTTCCCAAAGGCTGGGCAGCCTCAGCCTGTGCCACTGATCTTTACATGCAGCCCCACAGGTGAAAACCTCCTCTCGGGTGGGTGACCTCACCTGTGGGGCTGCACAGCCAGGGAGGAAAAGGTGAAGGGTGTTTAACCAGCACAGCCTGGAGCCCTGCTCTGGCTTCCCAAAGGCTGAGCTCCTAAAGAGCAGGTAAGGACTGTTGTTCATGGCAGCTTTAGGATTGAGCTCTAGAAACAGCCCACAGATGCTTTAGTGTTTAAAATAAATGAGCATCTCTTGGTGTGGTTAAGATAAAAATAACATCTTCACCGGGATGGAAGGGAGGCAGGAGAGCCGGCGGGTCTGCTCGCATTGGGTGGGTGAGTCATGAGCAGCAGGGCCAGGGCCCAGCTGGGCCATGGGGGAGGCTCAGGCCTGGGCAGGTGGAACATAAACCAGACCCTGTGACAATGCCCACTGTGACTGTCCCACAGCTGTCTCGGGGGGCAGGGTGCCCCCAGCCAGGCTCCTTGGATGGGACAGGAGGGGTGTTTGCAGGGGACACACAGGAGCCCATTGCAGGCCCTGCCTGCCTGTGTGAGCCCCGGGAGCTCTCCCTGGCCCAGCGTGGGCCAGCTGTGTGTGGCAGCTGGCACAGGGAAGGGGTTGGGTGTCCCCCTGATGGGGGACATGGAGTGGGGTAGGCAGGGGCACCCCTTCCCTGCCTGACAGAGGGGCTGCTGTCAGTCTGGCCAGTCTGATGTGGCTTTAGCAGCCCCCAAAATCAAGCTGGGTGGCTCTGCAAAGGGCATCTGGACTATGAGGAAACTGAGGCACAGAGCAGGCCTGCAAGCTGGCAGGGACCACACAGCAGTGGGTTTGCTGTTCTTTGGAACAGTGGAATGAGACCTATTGGTTTGGAGAATGGGATGGGCTGGATGAGGTGGAAGAGTAACTTCTGTGAGGTGATAGAAGCTGAGCTCTGGGTTCCCCTGCCCCTTCCAGGCATAGCTCCTGGGCCGGGAGGAGCAGCCAGAACTCACAGTCCAGCAGCACCCCAGGGCCCTGCATCACCAGTGTCTGTGTTCAGCTTTGGGGGGTTCCGTAGTTAAGGGCATTAAAAAAATCAAGTTTACTCTTGCACTGGTTTGCAGATGAAACAAAGCTGGATGGGGCAGTTACTGCTTGTACAAAGAGGATTACAGTTTTATATTGGTCTGATAAAACAGGAAATTATCCAAGGTAACTGCCAAGCAAGTCAACAGAGACATATAATTTTTCTTTTCTAAGCATATTAAGTGAAGAACTCCAACCTGTGAAATGACTGAGGGAAAAGCCAATGTATTGATAACTGAATATGAGAATGGGTCACTTAGGTAAAAACTTCTTTTTGTTCCAGAATAAGGAAGTCAGGCAGCTGCCTTCTCTCAGAATATGCACTTCACTCCAAGTTTTGACAAGTGCAATATTTTCTTAAATTTTGGAATAGCTGCTTTTAAATTAAGCCATCCAAAATGTCTTCACCCGAATTGCTTCAGAGCGATTCCCCCCCCCCCCCCCCCCGCTCCAGCTGCACCAGCTAATTGCTCCGATTCCCGATGGAATTCCCTTCCCGGGATGTCCCGAGGGGCCGGCGCGGTGCCGCCGGCGGCCGCCAGGGGGCAGCATCGCCCAGCGCACCTGTCGGCAGGTGCGGGGCCGGTCCCGCGGAACCCGCGCGATCCCAGCGGGAAAAACACTGCGAGCGGCGGGATTGGGGATTTCGGCGTGGCCCGGTCTCACAGCAGCTCCACCCATGTACCCCTGCCGGTGACAGGAGATGCTCCCAGGGCCCTTCCCACCAACTCCTGGGCTTAGGGGCTCAAGCTGAGAAACCCCCCAGGGCTGGTGGGTAACTGAAGGGTAACTCAGGCCACTGGGGTCTAGAAGGGTGACAAAAAAGCACGATTTTCACCCAGATTCTCCCAAGAATAAAGCAAGCCCCGAGTGCTTTCATGCCCTGCTCAGACCCACCTGTGCATGTTCCAGCTCTGGGATGAGTAGTGGGGCCCTTTGAACCGGCAGGGAAAGGGCAGCAGGAAAAACTGCTCAGACAACACAGGCTCAGGATTCCAAACACATTTCTTAACTTTTATTCTCCCAGCAGGTAAGCAGTGGTTAAAAAACCTCAGTAGCAAAACCAGATCGAAAGTGAGTCTCACACTTTCAGAAACAAACATGTGCATTTGCATGTCAGATTTGGGTGCTGAACTACAATTCACATCCCCACAGTGGATATGCAAATGACCAAGGAGGAATTTGGCAGTGAGAGCAAACTGCTGCATGTGTCACCATGGCAAATGCGCAACAAACACGTGTGTTCAAGTGTTGGCAATGCTGAGCAAACACTGGGCCGTGGAGAACCAATGCAATGACACCACAGATTCTGAGATGGTGTAGGTAGAAGAGAAAAATCTCCTTAACAAATGGGACAGCACAATGGAAGCTGTTTGGCACTTCCCGGCTGAGGCTGCTTCAGCCACGTGCAATATTAACCTTTCTGTACTGGGATTAGATTTTGTAGACTCTTCTCCCTCATGTACATGCTGCTTTTGCTTCCACAAAAGATTAAAAATTCCACTGGTGAATTCTGGGGTGTTAGGAACACTTCATGAATTAGGAAATATAAAAGCTGCTCTTTTTTAAGATTTGAAGCCAAAGTGCCAGCAAGGAGCAACTGCCAATTACAGAAATCCAACTGCAACTGGCTTTAGCCAAGGAAAAGAAACAACAATTTCAAACACAGTTCTGCACTGTGTCACAGTACCCACACCCCCTCAAACCATGCTATAATCAGCACTGTGGATTAGATCCCTCAGTATAAAAACAAGAAATCCCATAAAATAGAAATCAAGAATTTCTTAAGTGACAAAACTATGTTTTCAGAGGTGCTTCCTTGTATGTGCAACATCTGCTTTTGTCAAGGTATGCATCTTCTCTGGGTTTATAATGTGCAAATCCCATAAATTATAGATTTATTCCAGTCAGATTCCCTTACTAGTGCTGAAACAAATTCACAGTATAAACTGTCAAGACTCTCCATGCTGTGAAGGAACATATATATTTAAAAGGTAAAGTGCAATTTCTTCTGTTTTGCAGAGCCACTCAATGGCTTGGAGTGCAGCGTGTGGTCGCAGCAGGTTTTGGAATGGGAAGAAGCCCTTCCATTAACCAGTGTCATCATTTCATGGCAGATGGTTCAGCTTTTCAACAGGCTGCAGTAAAGTCTGAACGAAGGGTTCTTTGTGTCCGACACGTGTGGGTTTCCCTCCCTGACCAGTAACAGCAGAGCTGTGGTTTTTACCTAAACACGACAGACACAAGACGTGTCTGAAATCTGAAAATTCATCCTTCGCTTTCCAGCTTTTGTGCAGTTGGACTCTGGGCCCTGGACCCTCTCTGCAAGGCTCTGACACACCCTCACCGCACTCCTGCCCCGCTCTGCTGCAGCAGCTCTTGCTCGTCATCCTCTGACCCCGAGGGGCCCTGTCGTACCTCCTCATACCACTTGTTTGTCAGGGTTTTCATCTGGATGCGCCCATCGTGCAAGTCCTGAGGCAAAGGCAAACCAGAGCACTTTGTTATTTGGCTACACCGCCACTTGTGTGTTAGAGCAAAACAGAAAGACTCGTTGGACATATTCCTCAGGAAATAATCTGCTCCTGGTCTCCACACATGCAAAGCCATTCTGCTTCCTACCAGAAAATATTTATCAAGTGCTCAGTCAGTAATTATTGCCACAGATGATAGTTTTGATGAGGGGTATTTTTACCTGTGTTTTTAGACAGTCCTGCTCTTTGTGTTTCAACAATCCTAATGCTGTCTGGAGGACCTGGCTTTGACTCTCCTCCTTGTGTTCCCAGGCACACTGGGAAGCTTGTGGCCTACTGTGTTGATTCACATGCTTATTTTTCCAGCATTTGGTTGCCATCTGGATGGCAGCCTGTGCTTTTGGCTACCAACTACAAATCAGACGCTTACTCTGGTTTCTTGATTCCTCTTTGGTTTTGCAAAAAATGCCTTTAGTTTTTGTGGGAAAGTGCTGAAAGGGTACTTTTGAAAAGCAGGGTACAAAACAAGAGGAAAAATAGTACTTTTGAGAAGGCTAGGAAGATGAAATGTGCACACTTTGTGTAAAATTATCGACTCCACAGCCAAAACACTTAATGTTATGGCAAACTGGAAAATGGGTGAATTATGTGGCTAAGGAGTCTAAGGTTTCTGAGGCACGGGAGTGAAAATGACACAGCATTTACACCTTCAGAGCCACTCAGTGTTAAGTTACACTTTCAGTCAGGTGTCATCTTGCACTTACAGCCTCACAGCTCTGGTATCCCAGTGGAGCAGTCTGAAAAGTGAAGGTTGCAATGCTGGTGCATATTTCCAAGATAGAAACTGCACAGCCCCAGAAGTCACAGGACCATTGACAGTAAGAGGCAGGAACTATGTGTGACAGCACTTTAAAAACTCTGCCTGAGTGGCAGCAGGTTTTTCTAGCAGCAGCAGTACCCAGTAACTGCTGATACCCTTCCTGGTTCTCCACATGATTAAAGGCAAGCTCAACAAATCCATACACTGAGTTTAACTGGGGTAGCCCTGAGATGCTCATTTAATCCAACCTGTGCTTTTACAGTGCAGCTGTTCATTACAGCTGCTCTATCTAAGCATGAGCAATACACAGATGTCTCACTGTCCCTAATGTACAAGCTGTGTGGCTGCGCGACGAGCCCTGCGTGACACTGAGGGAAATAACCAACTCTAGTTTCTTTTCTTCAAGAAAATGAGAATCACTTACTTCTTGTGTGAGTCTTCTGGTGAAGAAAGGATTCAAATACTCAACATCAAGCCGCATAAACCCTTTGAGGTTCTGGCGTTTTATGTACTGGGCTTCATATTCCTCCTCTGTGAGCTCTGATAAATGTTCGGATTCTATGGTGTTTCCCTAGAAAAAACATGAATATTGGAATAACCCGAGGGAAGTGCCAGTCATCCCTCCAGCCTGCTTTAGTCCTTGCCCAGTGCTCTCCCTTCTCACAACCACTTCCCACTCTGGAACAATACAGAAATTATCACCCCAGCCTCCCAGGGCTTAGGGCTGTCTGAGCCTGTTCAGCTGCCGATTCCCAGAGCCCCTTGGCTTCCCTTTCCACACTGAAAGGGAAAAAGGCCTCAAATGTTCCATGTTTTGTATTGTCACTATTGCTGAGAACAGGTTTCCAGTGTGCAGGTTTTCTCTTGTGAGCTGCACAATGATTTTATCCAGCAAGCACCACTGCTGTCATTGTCCCACTGCAAACAAGCCGTGTCAAACACGGCCTGCCCCCGTGCTTTTCCCACGCACATCCCTGCGTGGACAGTGCAAGGTAATTCTGGAGACTGCAAGCAACCTCATGCCACGAGAAAAAACGAGTTCTGAAGATCCTACAGAACAATACTCTGCATATATTGCTCAATGGTTTGGGAAAAAACAGGTAAAAAATGCTCTGGGATACATTATTTTCTCCAATCTTTTGCACAAGACGTTCCAGAAACTGGCTGTTGGTTTTGTCAGTTCTGTTACTTTGCCAGAAATTGCTTTAAAATAAAGTCTAGTCAGAGGGGGGCTGCTGTACCACCTTCTCATGGCCTTTGCTTTGACTTTTTCAGAATAATTTCCATCTGCCTTTCATGATTAACTTGTGTCTCACACTGTACTAACTACTTTCTCGCTGTATATGACTCAATCCTCTATCATCTGCTTTATGCTTTTGCAGGGATTACTTTAATTTGTATGGATCAATTTATAATTGGATTCAGTTAAGAGACTATTTCTCCTCTCTTTGTCCAGACAGTTATTTTGTGTAAACATTAACCAAACTCTGTCTTTGGGATATTTTAAAATTATATTGCTTGGCTTTGTTCTACCACCTTGGCTTTTTCCTTCTACTTTCTTGTAAAAAATTATGTACTAGCCCTGAAAAATTATTAAACTGGGAAGAAAAAACCCAACAAAACCCAGTGATCCTCTCAGTAAAAGAGGAGGAACAAACCATCTTCTCTGTCTTGCTCAGATTAACGTCCTTCTTGTTCCTCTTGCGTGGTTTGGAGTCCTCAATGTCCACGAGCCTGATGAGGGGCATGGTGCCCCCTCCCAGCAGCAGGATGGTGAACAGCACGATGATGATGGTCGTGGTCCCGATGAGCTGCCGCTTCTCTATGGGCTCCAGGCCCAGGTGGAGGCTCAGGGCGTAGGGAATGGCACCACGTAAACCTTATTGGAGAGAGCAGCACATCAGTGGAGAGTGAATCATCAGCAGCACTCGTCCTGAGCACCCTGAGAACTCAACGGGAACTCCCCAGCTTTAAACGGATTTTTACAACCCTAGGGCGTGTGTTTGTCAATCACTTGGTTCCCACCCTATAAGGAGCCTAAGAACTTCAGGCACTGCTGTTCAAACTGTGAAGCTGTTAGGCCTAGAGAGATAAGCAGCCTCTTTGTAGAAAAGCTTTGGTGGGCTCACCACTGCATAGTCCTCCAGCACAAAGTGGAAAGAGGACATTTCTGTCCCATTTGGGTTTGAGAACAGTGCAAATGTTCAGTTGAATTCTTCTCAACTAATGGAAAACCAGTTCCTCTTAGAGTGGCCCAGACAATGAAAAAGATAGAACACTTTTTTCTGGTTCTCTACATTTTGAGCTTTAACTTACCACTAAACCACATGATGAACATCATTTTGGGGGTGATTTTATGATCACGGAAAAAGTTGAGTAGGTAGGAAAGTGGAAAAATATTCACTGCTCTACCAAACAGAACCAGCACCTGAAAAACAGAAATAAAAGCAAAAGACCATCGGATGTGTTACATGCATGAGGCCCCAGCTGCAGCTGCCTTTAAAGGAGAAGGTGAATATACTCTTTTTGCTCACAGGCAGGTGAGCTGCTCAATGAACACAGAGGAACTTCTCAGCATAGGGCATTGTGGAATTTAACTCTTGAAAAATCTTGTCTGCTTAACTGAAACCAACCCAGACCTGTCACTAATGGAGACCAGGCTGCTTTACTTACAATAACTAAATGGAACCCAAGAGGCATTCCAGGGACACTAAGAATTACTTTGAGTAAAAGTTCTCCTCAGTTCAGTCTGCTCAGCTCCTTTAATCATTCCCTTGGCACAGCAGCAAAGAGGAAATAAGATATTTCTATTCTCTCCCCGTGGACCAGTTCCTCAGAGAGAAAGGCCAGAAGCCAAACAAAAAGCACACATGCTGATTTCTCAACACTTTGCTGGGTATGGCTCTAATGCACACCACACACTGAAGTAACATTGTGAGAGGGGAAAAGAGAAAAAAAGGTACTATTGTTTTAATGGCAAACTATTAACACAGTGAAAACATTAACTCAGAAAAAGGCACAGTTTCCTCAATGCATTGCTTTTAAGCTCCACCACAAACAGACCTTGGTAAGGTAAATATCCCAGAATTAGTCAGCAGGATCCTTGAAGGGCTGTGCTGTTTTCCTTTATGAATCACCCCAAAATTACACAATTTGCATTATGCCTGAGGGGGCAATACTACACAGGAGGAAGTGTCACACCTTAGACACATATTAGATAGGGAAGTTGGGTGTAGTCCAGGGAGAACAGTTCCCTGTGCTGATATCCCTATCTGTAAGTTGTAGATAACAATTCTTCCCTTGAATCATGCACTAAAAAGGGCCAGTGTCTGTTGCTGTAAGCAACTGGAAATGGGTTCCCATTTCGTTCATTTGACTCTACTTTTCTTGCTGATATTAAACAATTATAATAGCAACAGATGTGGGGAACCCCCATGTGAAACATAATTCACTGTCACTCCACAAAGCTACAGTGAAATACATATTCGAAGACAAAGAATTAAGAAAGGAGTCCAAGATTGAACACACATTGGAGAAGGTCTGAGTAAGGACTTCCTCTGAAGAACTCAGAGGGAAGAAGTGATGCATGGACTAAATTAGTTTATGTAAACAAACTGCAATGATATATGAGAGAAAACTCAAAAGCTGCAATAGTGGGGAGATGAAAGGAGCAGAATTTGATACTGGTTTGTACTGGAGTTGCTATGAACTGTCTGTCACACAGATCGCTCATGGGAACATAGGTAAAAACTCAGGACTGTTCTGATAAAATGACCAGAATGGTTATGGATACTAATCTTAACATCTTTTGAGATTTAATTTAATAAATCTAATAGTGTCAAAACAAGCAAGGTTCTTTTCCTTGTTTTTACCAATCTTATACAGAAGGGCTTCAAAATAGGAGCTGAAGGGAATTCCTTAAAGACTGAAGTATTGTACACCAAAGTGCTGAGAACAAGAATAATAATTTCATGCTATTAGAGAGAGTAAACTTTGTGCAATATACAAAAATATAGAAGTATTTTTATAAAAACTTATAAATCATAACAATTATCTTAAAATCTTTTAACTGTAATGTCCCTTCCCCAGCAAGAAATACTGCAAAATGCATCTAAAAAGTATGGAAGAAAGTAAATACCTACTATGCACCAGATGACAAAGGACATTTCAAACTTGTGAGGAAAACTAAAAATTGACAGGCCAAGAAATGCAAAAACACACGTTTCTGAAAAAGAGAAATCACACCTTAAATAAACAATTCTAGAAAACCTTTTTTACTCCTATTATAAATTGCTACATACAGTACATAAAATGGTATTTCCTGACTTTTGAATGCAAGAAATAGGCCCAGATGTTGTGATGCAAAAGGCCAGACTCTTACTCTTGCTGGCAGAGGACAGCACTTAGTCCTGTGTGTAGGCTTTTTTCAGCTGTAAATTACCAAGGAGTGAGAACAAAGCCAGCAAAACCTCATTCTAAAGACTGAGGAACTTTTAAACTTGAGCAATATAGGACCTATGTTTTATGTATATATATAAAAATATTTATATAATTTATAAATTAAGCTGCTGACCAGGAGCTACAGAAGTTGCACAGTTATTCATAAATAATTCCTTTACAGTGACTTGACTGAATGCAGGCTTTTTTAGCTTTTGTAATAGATTCAGACCAAACTCTGAAGAGCTGCTGCTGCTCAGGGGAGTGGTTAAGTTCGGTTTGCAGCAAAGCCATTCCCTGACCACACTGAAACTGCATCCTCCAGCAAACAATATGGAATTCATTCATGGCATCCCCCCAAAACACAGGGATATGTTTGTAATACAGAAACATGTCGTTTCTTTAAAGGTTTTGCTTGTAGAAGGAACTGGAAAGGCTCTGGGACTGACCTGCTCGTACCACTACTTCCAAAAACTTCTCCATTTGTGAAGCTATTGGTTTTGCAAGTAGATTTTTATATACAAAACCATTAAAAAAATAGTACTCAACCCCCATCTCCTACAACTAAAAATAGACCAGAGGAGTACAGGAGTCAGAGATCTCTATTGGGTCATCAATCTTGTGGCAAATCTTAGCAGGAGCCTGCAGGATGGGAGAGAGAGATTTACTGCATGTTTTATCCAGTGTGGCAGGAAAGGTGACTTTCGAGTGCCTTCCAGCCTCCACTATCAGGAATTCTTCTCTTGAAGACAAGCTCCATGGACATACAAATGCCTAGAAGCAAATTCACACCTCTGCTGCTCCCAAGAGAATCACCACTTCATGTGAATAAGATTTTACACTATTAATACTAGATATTAATAGTAAGCAGCACCTACCACACATGAAAGCAACAGTTCTCAGTGTCTGCTGCATTAAAATCTGTGTGACTGGGGACAGGTTATGGTGTGTGTAGTGAGACATCACGATGCCAGAGAAGAGGATGGCCATGATACCTGTAGGCAAGAATGTGGCAGTAAACAGAAGAAATCAAAACTAAAATCAAAACCCAAGAGAAAAAAAATCAAACCAAGCAGAATCCCTAGCTATTAGAATTACACTGACTGTGGCATCCCTTCTCCCTTTCCTTCAGGAAACCAGACAGGAAGACCTTAAAACCCCCACTTAAATCAGCAAAGGTCAGAGACATTGGTCATCCAGCTCTTTGTACCTGGGAGAAGTTCACCTCTTCTCCTGGCCTTCAGCAAAACCTCTACCAAGTATTCAGAGACACACACAACACTCTGGTCTCAGCTGATTTCCCCAATGACACTGAGGACAGGCAGAAAACCACCACAGGGCAGCAGTCTGGGCATGATCTAAGTTTGCTGAGGTGGCTGAGATCTGCAGCATGCAGCTGAAACTTTAATTCTGTGTTGGGCAAAGGTAGCTGGGGACAATACCAGTATCTACAGTGGCTAACTAATGCTGATGAAAGCTGCAATTACCTCTTTTATCTTCTGTAATAGGAAGTAGAGAACAGTGTTTCTTTAAAGTAAGTCAAACTTAAAAGAACAAATTAAATGACAAAACACCCAAAAAACCCCCCAAAAAACCCCCCAAAAAAACCAAAAAACCAGGGGCCCTCTGAGACACAAATAATTCCTACTCCCTATCAAAGAAACTTGCATAGACTCATTTTGCCAGTCACCTGAGAGTGAGATCCCTTCTGCAAGTCCATAAGGAAGGTAAGCAAAGATAATCATCATCCCAAACTCCAGGGAGGGTGTCTTCCTTAAATCAATGTGCTTTAGCACGTACACAGGGAAATGTTATGGAAAAATGTAAATTAAAACAAACAAAAAATGAAAGACATATTTTCATCTGTGTCATTCCATCACAAAACAATGATTATGTACTTCTCTACTGAATAGCCAACAAAATTTACACATTGGCCTTCAACTCCAGTATGGAAGGATAAGTAATTCCTTATGAGGAAAGTTTGATATAGAAGCTACTGCTGGTAGAAGTCTGTCAGAATGGACAGAGATAGAGACAAGAAAGATTTGCTACTGATGTGCCTCTACAATACTGATAATAACTGATAAATCAAATATTTTGAGCCACAAATTACAGTAAAAGGGCAAACAAGCTGCTTTCTTGAACATCTGTCTCCCTCTTTTGTGGCGATATATGGAATAATTTAAATAATTTAAGTTTGTTGAATCAGGCTGCTGAACCAAGAGGGAAATTTCTACATTTAATCAAACATTCAGCTCTTGCTGTTTACAAAGTGCTTGCCAGTGTGTCCCAGCTGACATGAACAACTGTTGTACAAGCCCAGATCACCTGCAGTGAAGTCAGTGTTAACACTAAAGCCCTGAGAAGTAACAAAGGTGTCTGGACTACAGCAAACAGCCTTCCTGACCTCAGCAGAGAAGCTTCTGGGTTGTTTAGCAACCAACTCATGGAAGTGGAAGAGGCAAAATATAACCCAGTGTAAATCCAAACAGAACAGTGTCTGCATTCAGCTGCCTGCACATGATCCATAGGGACAAATGAGCTGGGCTGACTCAAAGGCCCTTGGGAAAAGGAGCTTTTTTTTCTTTTTAATTAACTGTTTTATGCATGTAAAAAAAAGAGCCATATGCTTGTAAAAATGGATTGGTATTGAAATGGAATTAATATATTTTGAATTTACAAAACAATTACCATATCTTATAACACTCCAATGCACAAAAGCTATTATGCAGCATTTCAGACCTTAATTATGTTCATAAAAATTTGATGTGACTTTTTAATACACATTCATGCACACTAACATAAAAATAAAATGAGCATGACAAATTCCTCAGCCAACAAAATAATGCCTCATAAGAAATATCCCCTAAGAAATGCTGCAGAAGACGGGAAAGAAAAATACTATTAGAATGTTGAAGTTCACCAATTTATACATATGTATCACCAAATGAAAAAAGGATATTAATGCAGAAATAAGACCAGTAAGTGTGCCAAGTGCTGCAGAGCCAAAGAACATTTTAAGAAAGTATCCCAGTGCCTGTAGGAAGGTTTGCCATCCACTTACATCTGACATATTTTCCCTTGTCAAACCTTCTGCTGTGCTAGATACAATTAAAAGAGAAATAAAAAGAAATGGTTATACATTCCAAGCCTGGATCCAAAAATATCAAACATCTTTTGAGCACAACAACAAAAAAGACTCCCATTTCTTTGTTGCTACCACTCTTAAAAGGCTTTTACTGTGATATATATAACAAGAGGAATGTCAAAAGACGTTAAATCAAGCCTCAGTGTAATCCCCAAAGGGAAACCTAATTCTGCTAAAAATCCAGCAATGCTCCTCTGAAGAATCCCAGAATGGCGTAAATAGGCTATGGTGATGCCCAGTATTTCAAAACAATGTTCCCAGTTTGAAAAGGGAAAGTAATAACACGAAGATTTATCCACCCATTTTTTACTCTTTCAGCCCCAAAGAATTATCGTGGGCAAAAGATAAGGATATCGGATGTCCTTCTTTCCTGTGCCAGCCCCAACATAAATATGAAACCATTGCATGGATGTGGATGTATTCCCCCCAGCTGCAGTGGGACTCTGGGCATAGGTCAGTGACAGAGATGCAGCAGCATATTTGGCAAGGGGAACATTTCTGTGCAAGCCTGAAAGGTGACGTGTTGGTTTGCTGTTGTCAGGAAAGCAGACAGACAGAGAGCTGACAAATGAATGGAATCAGATAGCAATCAACTATCTGGGATCAATGAGATAAGGCACTGAGGCAGTGGTAATAAGGCAGCCATTTACTGTCTTCTGCCTATGCAGTTCATGCTTTTAACAAAGAAGGCCCACACAAAATTCCGTTTCACACCAGAAACACGTGATTTGTTCTAAATGGAGGTGGCAGAATTACTGTATGTTTGAATAACTAATCAACAGAAAACAAAGTGGTTGCTGTTTCCATACACATGTGTAGTTCCAATGCACTCACTTGGTCAGGACAATCGAGACTGCATCATTGAGAATGCTTTCTCCAAAAACCAACATGTTAAGCACAGGATCCACGTTGAGGGCATTGAAAATGGCAATAGTAGCCACAGGGTCAACTGCAGATATTAAAGAGCCGAATGCAAAACTGGGAGAACACAAAACAAAAGAGAAAACTAGATGAAAGAAAAATACATACCTAGTAAGTTGTGTGAACAACACGTAACAAAGACCTTTTGTGTTACAGTTTCTACACAGTGGTAAGTAATGCTCTCTTTCCGTTCCTGAGAACTCGATCCTTTGCCAAGTTCTTGGAAAAAATCTATGTTGATAATGAAAACTCATTCTGTCTTTTAAGAGGAGATTTAGACAAGGAAGTTATGCCCTTATATTTATTAATAATACTAACTAATCAAAGTTTACAAATCTTAACTTTAAAGTTTGGTTAAAATACCCAGTATCTGTCTAGAAAAATCACTGAGCATAGAATAGAATAGAATAGAATAGAACAGAGTACAATACAATTGGGAAATAAGGGTGTAATAAATAGGGTACAAAAGTCTTTGATCTATTTATTGGTTTCATATACAATGTTGAACCTCAGCAATTTAAGCACCAATCAGAAGCTGGCCAACTGCAGTGCAGTTCCCGTTTATAGTTATCTGGAAGAAAGCTTAATTTCATATACTACACCATTTCCCCAAGAGCTTACCTGTCTGTCATGTTGAGTTTATAAATTACATCAGCCTGAAAGAATAGGTAAAACATAAAAATCACAATCAACTGTGGTTTTCTGCTGTTTTTAAAAATGAAACTATTCATCAAATCCCAAGTTCATTATCAAGAAAAAAAAAAAATCACAGTAGTGATGTTAACTCAGTTTAACATTGCCCTCCAACAGTGATTTACTGCTGCAATTCTGGTCAACCAAGATCAGGGAAGACCAGATGGAAGTGGACCAGATTCAGGTGAGTAGAGTAACTAAGGCCTTCAAAGTAATAGAAATCTGAGGGGCAAAGAGGAAAGTATGGAATGCTTTGCCTACCAGAATGAAGTTTGAGAGAAAAGATAAATATCTGTGTCTATATGTAATCAGTGGGAAACACCAAACCACAGAATCAAAAAAAAAATATAGAGAAGAACAAGTAAGTTTAATATTGGAAAGCAGAAGATGGCTCTAGAAAATACAGATTTTGGAACAGCCTTGTGATAGGAAGGCTGTGTAAGTTAAAAAAAGTAATTGCTTTCCACATGGAGCATGCTGTGCCACAGAATCACAGAGAGGTTCAGGTTGGAAGGGACCACTGGAGGTCACCTGGCCCACCCTTCTTGCTCTACAGGGTCCCCTGGAGCACATTACTCAGCATTGTGCCCAGACAGCTTTTGAGTATTTCCAGGGAAAAAGACTCCACAGCCTCCCCAGCAATATCCATGGACAGGGTTGTAAAACATTCCCTTCGTGAGAGCAGAGAATTGGACTTTGTGACTCAGGAATTCACTTCCACTATGTTTGTCTGCTCTTGAAAAATGGACTTTCAAATAACAAGCCAGATATACTGAAGTGCTTCAAAGCAGTAAGTCTTACCCGGCCCAGGAAATAGATTCCTCCACCTACAATGAAAGCTGATATTGCAGTGCCAAATACAGAGAACAGAATGATGGAACCAATGTTCTGAAAAAAATTACCCTGGAACATAATAACAAGTAAATTAGTGAAAATTGCCGGAGGGAAATCTCATGTTTGGGTTTGCATCTAAATTAGATTCTGATTCACAACTGGGTTTCCAATAATAGCCCCCTTGGCCAGGACTAGTGTTGTGAGACATGTCCATGGAAACACAGGTTCCCAGGCAAGGGGTGAGAACCCTTGGAAACCTTTTCCTCTCCTTTATCTGTGGAATGACGTCACCTTCCCCACTTCTGATCCTACTCCTTCCCAGTCTGGCTCCTTCACAGCAGCCCTTGTACAGCTCTGATGAGGTAAGAAACCTCTCCAGCCAAGGAAAAGCACAAACCCAACACCTTGCCAGCAGTCAGTTATCAGTAACAACCAATGTTCTCTGCACTCGGGGTTGAAGAGGCTTAAATTTTGCACTCTCAATTCCCTAATGGTTAATATAATGGAATTGAATGCAATTATCCTAAACTTCATGAAGATAACTAAAAGCAGAATGCGTTCTAAACAAAACCTCAGCATGCAAAATGAGTTTCTGGCAGGGGCTGACCTTGTGCAGTGAATATCCAGATTCAAATATAATAGGTGGAAGCAAAAGCAGAAAAAACATATTTGGACGAAACATTTCTTCTTCCTGAAAAACAAAAGTGAATCATAATTTCAATGATATCATCATCATTATTGAAATAACACCAAATCTTCCAAAAGGTAAATTATTAAAAAATACGTTGGAAAATGCAAATGGCATTAATCTTTCTCCCTTCCTATCACAAAGTAAAAGACTGAAGAACAGTAAGCTATTCCAGGGCTGCCACTTCTATTGTTGTTCTTTTTCAACCCAGTGACAGAAATCTAGGAGTTACTTATTTTAAATTACTGCCTCCAAATAAGCCTCAGAGAAAACAGGTTATTTATGGCAAAGTCTTTTTGTTTCCACAAAAAGTATTCCCATTTTATCTCACAGTCTTGAAATCTGTACAGACTGCCAAGGAACAGTGACTTCTTGGACACTGTTTGAACAGAACAGGTTAACTGGGACCAAGGGAAGCTCATCACACCATCACCTCAGGGCACCTGCAGGAGACCAGGCTCACACCACTGGGAGGAGTCTGAGGCTGGACTCTTCTCAGAAAACACAATTTCTGTCTGAAATTCAGTGGTGCTATTCTTGATGGTTCCTTTTTGCCATCACAGTGATATAAATGGCATCCAGGATGAGGCAAGATGCTATTTTTTGGTGCCCTCACTCTTTGTCACCTATTTCATTCCTTGGCTAATGCTGCTCATGGAGCTGTACCCCCAGCCTGGCACACTGGTTTTTCTGC
This sequence comes from Chiroxiphia lanceolata, assembly GCF_009829145.1. Lineage (NCBI taxonomy): Eukaryota > Metazoa > Chordata > Aves > Passeriformes > Pipridae > Chiroxiphia > Chiroxiphia lanceolata. The sequence continues at coordinate 4,758,004 of NC_045653.1, read as the reverse complement.
AGGCAGACTAAGCAAAGAAGGCAAATTGTTCCCAGCTGAGTGGGCCTCTCTCTTTACCCACCTCTTGTCTCCCTCCTGGCCTCCCAGCAGAGCTTGTCACCTTTGCAAGCACCGATTAACTTGTTTAAATCCAGGTTAAACAGCTGATGGACTGTTCTGTTCAAACCCCAGCTTTCAAAACAGAGTTCCTCATCTCTTTAAAGTCTCGCTCCTGCCTGTACCACAGATAATCATCTTAAAGGATTTGGGGGGCTTAGAAAACAAAACTCATCCTTTAGACTGAGATGCTCTAGTCCCGGATTCTGCACGCACAGCTCCGTGCATGGATGGCTGACACTGCCTGGTTCTGTCAGCTCAGGAACTGCACTGGAACAAACTCTCACCCATCTGAGCAACTACACCTGAAACCAGAGCTGGACGAGGAGGCAAGAGCAATGGAAAGGAAGGACTGCATTTGTGGTGCATGGAAGCAGAGACCAGGAAAGTACAACACGAGGACTGTGATTATCAGCCGTGGTAGCCAAGAACCACCAGCAAACACAAGGTCTTAGTGATGAGGGAACACTGAGTAAGGCATGATCATCAGAAATTACACTACAAAGTTCCTAGGGCAGGGATATGATCCAAGTTTTGCCTTGTACAAGGACATAGCCAGCAGTTAAATATTCTATTTTTAACCATGTCCGATAAACAGAAAGTATCTAGTAAATTTACAACCATTTAATAAAGTTCATAATTATTATTGATTAGAACATTTCACATCTGAAATTATGGCAGCCTCTGTTAAAACCTAAACTTGATTACAGTGAAAGCAACTTAAATAAGCAAATAATAATGTGATATCTGTGACCTTTTACCTTGGCTGATAATGTGAGCAAACCAGACACAGCTCCCCAGTGCTTCCCAAAATGTGACCAACACTTCCCAGATAATCACCATGTAATTCATCAGCTGGGATCAGTATTTACCATGTTAACAGAATGAGTGCTCAAATCAGAGCCACATTTCGAGCTTTCTTCTTTTTTCCTACATACATGATCTCAGTCAGATTATTTTATTTAACAAATAAGAAAGTATTTTAAAATGCTGATTTTGTGGCTGTTTAACTGACAGTTCATTGCTTTGACAGTATGGATAAAATGTAGGAGGCAAAATCCTTGTTTCACTGTAGACTTCACCTCTTGGAGACATTTCTGCCAAGACTCTCTCTCTAAAAAATCCTACTATTACAAGTAGTCTTTTTAAAACGTTTAGGGACTGTTCTACAATTAAAAATTAATTGTTTCAATTATACCTTCCAGTTGGCCAGCTTTTGAGCCTCTATGATTTTTATAAAAGCTCCCATAAGGATACCTAGGAGAGAATGAGAAAACATTCTGAAATAGCCACAAAACACATCACTGTTTATCAGCTCTCTAAGTTTTAAAACTGCAAACAAGGCAAAACATAAAGCAGCAAGTCTTTAACTCCTAAATCACAAAACCACAAGGTTGTTTTGGTTTCCATATCCAAATACCCAGTTTTCAATACATTACATAATTCCAGATTTTTCCTGACACAACAGATAGTCTCTTGGGATATCCCAACCCAAACACTCATACTGAGAGTGTGATGCTTAGTGATGCAGAAAGACAACAGGCTTAACTATTCAAAACCACTTCTCATCTAAGCTGCATTCAAATAAAATTCCACCCTTCTTGCTGAAGAATCAGGAAGTTATGAGTTAGACATCTGTGCTTCATGTCACTTCAATGCTATTTGCAGTGTTAAAGTAGCTTAAATGACATCAGTCCTCTCCAAAGAAGTGAATTTTGCTTGAATGAAATCACAGCACTTTCTGGCAACAAATTCCAATCAGGGTGGAGACACTGTCAGAACTATTTCCCAAATGAATTACACATCTTTTAAGTCATGCAGAAACACTAATTTGAGTATAAAAGAATTTTATCAAGGCTGCTGCAAACTCAATGGTTAAAGGTTATCGTGCTCTTTCCTCCTATAAATCTTCAAACATGTAAGATGTAAGACAAAAGTCTCTTCTGGAAGTCAGGAAAATAACTCACAAACTGTTGTTAAAATGTTTTCAAGTAGTTACGAGGAATTTGTCTTTAGTCAGATTCCAGATCTGTGTTTCTGCATAGCTGTGTTTTATTATTTACAGAACGGAGACTTCACAGTCAAACACTGTGATGTAGAAGAGAAATACACAAAATGAAAGGTAAAAAGTGGCTGAGAAGCTCTAAGTACACTTTCCTGTACCTCAGGAGCCTTTATTCTCTCTATGCTGCAGCTAACAAAGGAGTCTTACAAATAGAATCACATGGATTACTCCTGATGGATGTGTCACACACACAAAGCCGTGAGGCCTAAGCCTTCTTTCATACAAACATCTGTGAAGGCATCAGTCCCTGAGGACAGAAATAATTGTTCCATGAAATTGTTTATATGGAAAGGAAGCGCAAAACATTAATGAAGGAACATCAGAGGTCTGCTGTTCCTTGAAGGACAGAACGCAGATACAGCCACTCACATGCCACACAAACACGGGTCTCAGCAATAAGTTAGGCCTCCCACCCTGGGATGGCAGCTGGGCCAGAAGCCAAGGCCTAGAACACTGCTCATTTTTGCAGAGCAACAACACCATCTTCAGCTGGTACAGTCAGTACTTGTATCACTTAACAAAAAGTCTGTGTGGGGAAAACCCAAATGACAAGACCCAGAGCCCACACACCTGAAGGCACGGATGTCAGGAAGCCTGTTACTTCCTGAACTGATGCTCACAGTGGTGGGATTCAGGATTGAGAGCCCTCACACAGAACTAGGTTTAGACAGGATTTAAAAGAGAATCCCTTAACTCACTTCTTCTGAAGTGGAAGGGCTCCAGCATGACTTTGGGTAACTGGAGCCCTGAGTAGGCCACCCATGGCCTGTGGGCTACAGGTTGAACATCCCTATCCTGAGCCTGAGGCTTCAGTTAAAGGTTGGCTTAGTCTCTTTTTTTTTCAAGGAAGAGTTAATCACAAGATGACTCTAACAGCATCACAGACAAAAAAGGTCCTTGCATGATATCAAAAATGAAATAACAACAATATCAAAGGAGGGCAATAGCAGAGTTAAGGGGACAGGACGGGCCTGAATTCAACTTACACCTTTACATAGCAGAAGTGACCTCTACCTGTGTATTACACACAGCACTACTAAGATTATGCCAAGCAAAGTCATGAGAGACCTGCACAAAATAATGCATCAACAAGAGGGTTTAACAGCAGCAGAATCAAAGTTTGATGCTGATTTTTAAAACCTGTCCCATACATCTTTACTATTCCTTTATTACTAGACGAATGAACACAGTTTTTGATCAGCTGGTTCTATTAAATCAGGCAGATCAGTTTTGTCAAGGAGCTAACTGGAAAGTTAAGTCTGTAAGAGTTAATCTAAGCCCCATTCTTTTAAAAATTTTACAGGAATTTTCTTATTACAACCAACCTTTATTTTTCCTGAGAACACGCTAAAACTCAGTAACAAATCAAAGAGAAAAAACTTTTCTGGCAACTACTTTTACCAATGAGATTCCATCAGCTTTTAAGGATGAAGATCAAAATCCAGCCTCAGAAAATGTGTTCCTGCCCTTTCCACCAGGAGAATCACACGCCCTAGAAACCAGAAACCAGAAACTTCCGAGCAGCTTAGACAATGGGAGGAAAAGCATTTGTGAAAATCATACCTATCTTCTCTGCTGTCACTTTTATTAGCCTTTAATAACTTCCTGAGAACATTTGCATAATTTACAAGCCAAAGCAGGACACACCTCACTTCTGGCACTGCTCACAAAACTGGATACTTGAAACTCAAGCTGTTTTCTTGCAGCTGTGCAGAGCATTCCCAGTCCCAGGGGGACACCGAGCAGCAATGAGCTGCAAATTCCAGTGATTATCCCGATGCCGTGTCCTGTCACCAGCACCGACAGTAGTTCAAGTGTGACTGAGTCTATAAACTAAATAAGGCTGAAATGACACAGGACATCTGGGCTGCTACTGGGTATAACACCCTGCTGACTTCCAGGAACTGCATGTGCTGGTGTCATCTCACCTGGCTGGGGGGACAGACTGCAGCTCTGCTGTGGTTCACCCCAAAACCCACACGGGCAAGTTCCTGCACGGCCTCTAGGTGAGAACGCAGCAGGTGCAGCTGCTGACTCAGCCTGAGCAGCAGCAACAACCCCGGCAAGAAACCTCCCTGTTTCATAAACAAGCTTTTGTTGGGACTGACAGGAGCACAGGACACACCAACACTTAAATCCAACAGCTAAAATCCTTCTCCTGCTTCTGAGGTGCCAAGAAGAAGAAAGAGGAGAACGTCTGTGCCTCTGCTGCTCTGCACAGCTCAGCAGGAGCAGGGACACAGGCTGGCCCAGCACCTCCACTCTGCACTGCCCAGGACGTGGCTTGTGGCAGGATATACAGAATGATAGCCAAGAAAATCCAAAACTATGCCAGCAAGAGCAATCAATACACTGCTGAATTTTATATTGGGGATTATGCTTAAATTTAGAATAGCTATTTAATAGCTGTGGTAACCAACCTGATTTGAAGCCAAATCGACACCTTTCACCTGGGTTTTTGGATACAAAGAGGAAGGATACTGAAGGGATAGCAGTGTCCTTTTGGAGCCTTTTAGGACACTGGGAGATACACTCACCAGATACCTCACCTGTCCATGGCAATAAAATAAGGAGGGAGGGAGAGAGAAGTGTGTCAATAGTGAATCAGGTGCTGGGCGGTTTCTGTGGGGATGACAACGTGAATCAGGGTGAGCTGCAGCAGCTCTGATCCATGTCATGGACAGAAGCATAAAAGCACAAAAGTCTGAGGGATGCTGCTGCTATAAAAACACCCAGGAAATCCACACCAGCATGAGGACAGGTTTCTTATAGGTCTGTTTGTTTTTCAGCTGCACAGAAACACTGGAACTCATATAGGGCCTTTCAAGTGAATGTCACTTGAATCTTCAAAACCTTCTACTATGTGAGTAACATGATGTGTTCTGCACCACACACAGTCATCTACAAATGCAGGGAGTTATGCTGCCAGAAAATATGCTTCTCTTTCTGCTGAGTAACACCTCCAAGATTTTCTCAATCTAGCACGCAAGATGCAAGAAGATCCCTTTTTCCCAGAAAGCATAAGTTACTGACAAGCACCAGAAAGCTCATTTCCTTCCACTGAGAACTTGTGTAAAAACACACTTAGGAAAATATGAGAGAAGACACCAGCCAAGCCCAGGAGAAAGTCAAAAATCTACCTGCTCAACTGGTTCTGTGCTCCTCTGAGCTACACTGGGATTATAACTAAGCATCTTTGTCTTCTTGTGGTATTTTTAGAACAGCTGTCAGTGAAAGTGTCACTAGCAATAGAAGCAAAAATATCACAGAATCTTGCAGACAAGTCAGAGACAGCTGAAAAACTGCTGCTGGGAATACTTAGAACAGGCTCTTCAAACATTAGACAGCACGTAGAGAAAATGGTAAATGTATATGGCCTGATTTGCTCCTCATTCACAAAACCAGGAGCATAGCATACAAATACATGAAATTACCCTAACATACAACTACAGGCTTAGGAATACTCCAAATTTAATCCAAACTAAATTAGCACCTAATCTCCATGAAAGGTGCCATTGTTATAGCTCAAGTCATAGGAAGAGCTCTTGCCATGGTACTGCTGGGATAGGTAAGGATCTGGCAGTTCAGGCAAGTTTTCAGGATAGTTGCAGTCCCCAGCTACATTAAAATCACACACAGAAACATAATTCTAACAACACTAACACAAACACACGTACCACTTCAAAGGGAAGGCTGAAGTCTCGTGGCCAGAGAGTGCTGCACATCTCCTACAGTAAGGATGCAAAATCAGAGGAAGATGCCAGGTAGTGACATCCCTGTGGGTGTCATTTTCCTGGGCCAGTCTCTGCCTGTATGCTCATTTATTTCTTCAGTGAATTCAACTCTATGAATTCATTGTTTTCTTCACTGCATGCAGTTTGCTGCATCTTTCTAGTGATGGTTAATACACAACAGAGCATTATCTCCACTACAGGCTACTGACAGTCCCAACACAAGTCCAGTATAAAAATGTCATGGTTACTCACCTAAAGACACAACAGCCACGCTCTCTGGTAAAAAATGAAGCCGGTATTCTATCAGTAAATGCACCAATATGATGCAAATAGCTATGAAGGGGGGGAAAAAAAAGTAGATTTAGATGTGTTAGAGGAGAATAAAATATACTTTTAAGTAGTATTTCCAAAATACACACAGCAAAACTTCTCCCAATGATTTAGTAGACTTTGCTTTGGCAGTAAACCAAAAAGCACCACAGTCTCAGCAGTAGCTCCCACCACCATAAATATTAAGGCAGCCTGGGATGTTCCTGAGCTGTTGGTCTCCATTCCTTGTGTTTGACTGCTCTGCTTGTGTCTGGCAGCACATCATCTGCTCCAGGCACCTGTCAGGGCTACAGTGACAGGCACAAGTGCTGTGCCAGGCTAAGGGACACCTGAGTGTCCCTCAAGGGAAAGTAAAAGCACCACAGCAGCAGGGAAGCCATGGATCACAGGAATGTGGCACAGCAGGGATGTGACACAAACAAGCCATAGAAACATGTGGTTGGAGATCAACTCAGGAACTTCAGGCACTTTTTACATCTGGGGCTTGGCTTTGACACAACACAGAACCAACCTGCTTCTGGGGCTGTCCCACTTCAGAACATTCCTAAAGGCCACTTTCCAGAGTGGGGCCCACACATTCATGTTCACCTTCCAACCCTCTTAAATGAGACATTATGAATGGGAATAATGATGAACAATAAGCTTTCATACTGGCTTTACTTTGTTCAGGGAGCCCCCAGTCCCCAGGGTGATGCTTTTAAGATCCATTACGTTATCAGACTGGCATACAGACTGGAACATTGCCAAAAAAAATCACAGCTTGTTTGGTAATTCCCAGGAATGCAATTTTACCATGAATGGTCCTTTTAAAATCCATGAGACACACATACTCAGAAATAGTGCATTTTGCTTTGGTCTTTCTTTTGTTCACATCCAGTATGTCAGTGAGCTCTGAGAACAGAGGAACCCTCTCTGAAGACAAACAGGTACCTCAGAAGTAAGCAGAAGCCTTAAATGACCTGCAGAAGTTGGCACACTGCTGCCAACTCTATACCTTTTATTTCCTATATTTGCTACTGGAAAAATCACCAGTCAGAAGATGGGGTGACCTGTCTGCCCCAGCAAAGTCTCTCAGTGCTTTGGAGGAACCAAGCACAAGCACAGAAAGGAAAACAGACAAACCTTTCACCCTCCTGAGAGTTCTGTTATTGGTACAGTTCTGGTTCCAGCAGAAGGTGAGACAATTATATTCTCTTGAAGAAAGACAACAGCCCAGACTTACAGAGAAGTCTGGTGAGCACATGCCACCCAAAATGCCTCTATCTGCACAAGTGTCAGTGATGACACTCTGCACATTGTCATCACATCCCTGCACAAGTGTGAGAAATTGAGGAGAGCCACAAAAACAGATATTGAAAGATATGGAGTACTTGTGCTTGTAAATCTGAGTGTCATCCACTGGCTCTGGGGGCTTCAGGAGGGTAGGAGTTGTTACATTGACACCTACCAGTGCACTGTTCTCAAACTCTGCCCAACACCATGGGCCATCCTGACAATGTCTGTTCCACACAGGAACAGTGCCAGGTGCTTGGTAAAGAAAGTAAAGACAATTAAAACATGTTTGCACTTTGAGACCATGGTGAGAATATTTGCACTGGTCCCCAGCCTTCCACAGGGTTGGGAAGGCCAGGCAGTTACACACCAAACTTCCCAAATCCCTGTGCAGTATCCCACAGCACAGAGAGAACCAAACTACTATGCCTGTGAGTTGGCCTCTGTCCTCAGGCACAGAACACATTAAGAGAGATTAACAGACTTTCAGTTCATCATTCACCTATAACAAGAAGACTAAAAAAAATTGTCATGCCACTAGACTGCTCCTCTTGCTGTGCTTGGACTCCAGTCTGGACTGGCAGGATGGGCTTGGGAGGTGTGGGTGCCACCAGCTTGGTCGTAGCAGCCAGCAGAGTGTGGAGGGTGGCGTTGATGACCTCATGGGTGACATTTGCAGACCTGTCAGGATAATACAAGACGGGATCATACTGGATGGGAGCAGCACGACAGAGACTCAGCCTACTGAGGACATGCACAGACCAACCAGCCACCAGATCACACCGAATCTGTGCTGCTGACCAATTCGCTGAAAGTTATTAAAATCAGTCTACGACCACAAATACTGCAAGGTCAGGTTAACGGAGCTGACTACTGCTGGGTTGCCTCGCGCACTGCAGACACCAAACCCTCGGCACCGCACCCGGGAGCGATGAAAGCTGACACAGGGCACGAACAGCCCGCCGTCAGACCGATCCCACCGCGGGGCCCGCGGGCCCGCACCCGCCAGCTCCTCCCGCCGCCCTGGAGCTCTCGGCGCCGCGCGGGGCCGCTCCGAGCCGCTCACTGCACCCCCGGAAGCTGCTGCTGAAGGAAAGGTCCCCCCGGCCGGCACGGCCCGGCCGTGCCTCGCAGCCCCGCGCTCGCTCAGTCCCGCACTCACTCCGCCATCTTGCCGGCCTCAACCTCCCGCCGCACCCCGCGCGCCGCCACTTCCGGCGCGCCCGCAGCCGCCGCTCTGGCGACCACCTCCGGCGAACTCTATGGTGGGTGCGGGAATAGCCGCGGGAGCGCGAAAGGAAGGGGGGGGAGTCACGTGACAGCGGGGCCGGCCCCGTCACGCGCCGGAGACGTCACGGTTCCCGCGCTGCGCGCGCGGGGGTGGGGGTGCGCGGGGCGCCCCCTCCCGGCGGGGGCGGAGACTGCAGCGCTCCCTCCCTCAGGGTCGCCATTGCTGCCACTGCTGCCATTGCTCCTTATCCCTCAGGGCCGCCATTGCTGCCACTGCTCCTCATCCCTCAGAGCTGCCAGGGCTGCCATTGCTGCCACTACTGCCACTGCTCCTTGTCCCTTGGTGCTGCCGTTGCTGCCAGTGCTCCTTATCCCTCAGAGCTGCCACTGCTGCCCCAGCTGCCATTGTTCCTTGTCCCTCAGGGCCGCCATTGCTGCCAGTGCTCCTTATCCCTCAGAGCTGCCAGGGCTGCCATTGCTGCCACTGCTGCCAGTGCTCCTTATCCCTCAGAGCTACCATCGCTGCCCCAGCTGCCATTTTTCCTTGTCCCTCAGGGCTGCCATTGCTGCCCTTGCTGTCCCTGCTGCCAGTGCTCCTCATCTCTCTGGGCTGCCATTGCCCCTTGTCCCTCAGCCATTGCCACCAGTCACCACGTCCCCCAGAACTGCCTCCCCCAGTGCACCTTGTCCCTCATTCGCCATGGCCCTGCACCTTGTCCTTCTGCTGCCGTTGTCTGCTGGCTCCTGCTTTCAGCCACCACCACCCAGCAGCATCTTTTGTCCCTCGGTGCCACCTCCCAAGCTCACCAGTCACCCCGTGTGTTTAAGGGCAGGCTGAGGTCGTGGTGGCACCAGCTCGTTTCAGAGGGTGCTCTGGAAACGGGTGTGATGCCTGCAAAGGTGTGCTGAAGCATCACACCAACACACTCTGTGGTGCCTAAAAGCAGGAAATGGGTCCTGATTTTTTAAATTAGACCTGTTAGATCTGTCCCCTCACCCTTTCCCACTGGCTGGGCAGACCTGGGTAAGGGCACAGCCGGTCCATGCACAGCTCTCACCACTCAGCCCCACTGGGAGCCTGGCCTTACAGCAGGGAGAAAGTGTCAAATGAGCCCAGGTACCATTGAGCTGAATCAGAAAGCATCGAAACTTTCATAAAAATGCTTTTGAATGAAAATATCAGGGAGTAATTAATTAGCGATTTTGATCAGTGAATTAAAATAAAGCTTAGACCACCTTTATCTGGTCTAAGTTCAAACGCCCTCCTGGCACGGGCTGCTGCGGTGCTTTGGGTCTCTAAGCTCTCCTGTGCACCAGTTTTTACCTGGGAAATGAGGCTAATTAGCACCTTCCAGCTTAGGAAGCCAGTCATGGGCATACATACATCCAGTCTGTGCCAGTTTGAGGAGCTGGGATGACAGGAACTATGGAAACATAGGGTATAACAGCATCACATGCATTTCTGTTTATTTCTCATTTGACTAGCTCAGAAAATAAAAGGGGGGTTGTACAAACAGACATATTGATTTGAATACCTCAGGTCGTTTTAAAGGCCCTCTAGAATATCAGCAATGAACTTAATGAAAATGAAATTTTAGACTTGTGGCAGATGCTGACACTCGTGATCCGTTTACTTAAAGTGAAAGCCACTTGAATAAGTGAGAACATGCCTGACTTTTAAAAAGCAGTGATTTGAGCAGCAGCTGTTTTTTTCTTTTTGTGTCACAGACAGGGCAGAGCTGGAGAGCGCCTCGTTTCCTGTCAACAGGCTGAACCTACACCTCCTTTGCTCTCATCATCTGATGTGGTTTTGTTGTGACCTACTTAGATAGTCTTACTACAGTTATGACCAAGAGGTTTTTTCCACACTAGCTAATTTCCAACAATCTGCAGTTTGCTAATCCCCAGCTGCTTTAACTCATTTTCTCCATCCCAGTAGTGTTTGGGGCAGAGTACATGGTTTCAGCTCATGGGGGGCACTTAGAGTTCACAGGTGCCAGTGAAAAGTGAGGCTGGACTTTGAAAGGTGGTGCATGCTGATTTCCAGAGTGATGTGCACATCTTTCTCCACAGGGAAACTGAGGGACTGCAAGCCTCCAACACATCAGAAACTCGGGCACTTCTGCTTTTTGATCTCAGTTTTCACGATATACTACAGCGGAGATTATGAACAACACTTCATCTGTAAATAATAAAGCTTGATCCAGAACTTAAACTGATGAAACACAGGAAATTTCCTTGTGAATACTCGCTTCCTTTTTTCTGTGAAACTTAAAATTCAGAGTTTGCCAAGGATGTCCGGAAGTAGATGGTCACTAAAAGGTGAATCATCAGTGTTTCCATTGAGAACATCTCTTAAAAGAAATCATACTTCTGCAAATTTGAGTGTTTTTAGCTCATAATAACTTTTGGCAGTTTTCCTTGCTTTTATGGGAAGCCCCACGAAAAAGCAATAAGTTATATTGAATGGGATTGAGGCAGAGTGGGTGGGAATGTGGCAGAGAAGGATGGGGAGGCCTCTCGGCTCTGTGCAGTATGGCTCGTGCTCTGGGTCACAGGACAGGAAAAAACTCCCCAGCTGTGCAGCCCAGTCCTTGACTGGCCCTTATCCTGCCCTCACAGGAATCAGGAAAAAAAAAATCATTGAAAGGCACCTCCGGAGAGCTCCAATCCAACCTCTGCTCCCAGCAGGGCCAGCTTGAAAGTCAGAGGAGGTTGCTCAGGGTCTTGTCCAGAGAAATTTTGAAAATCTCTGAGGATGGAGTGTCCCCACTCCATGGATGGAGCATGGATAGAGCTGCTCTGGGAGACCTGTCCTCATGCTGCACCACTCTCAGGGTAAAGAACTTTTCCCCTGTTGAGCAGCTGGAAGCCCCCTTGTTGCACTTCACAGTTGGTGCCTCTTTTGCTGCACAGCTCTTGCAGGAGCCGGCTCTTCCTCCCTGTAGCCCCTCTCCTCTGCCCCTTATAGCTGTGGCCATGCTGCTCTGAGTTAAAAGGAGTAGCTGCATCTATTCTTGATTTCTTAAAATCTGCTCAGGCAATGGTGGAAAAGCCATTGCAGCAGAGTCGGTCAGGAAAGGGCATGGCTGGAATCCCCTGTGAACTTCGCCTGTGGCAATGGGCTCCTGCCTTTGTCACCAGAGCATTGTTCAGTTCTGTACCAGGCTGGTGCAGAACAAGGAAAATCTTAAAACTCTCTTTCCTTTTCACTTGAGTTGTGCTTGGCATGAGGAGCAGGTCATCTGGTGTAAGAACAAAGGCCAAAAATTGTACTGGTTTGCCTTCTCTTTGCTTTTGTTTTGTTTCGAGGTTTTTTGGTTTTGGCCTTGGCCTCGACCTCATTTTTTGAGTTGTTTTTGTTCCTTAAATCTTTCAACTGGCATGATCAGGAAACTCCACACTTTTGTTTTACTGGCCTTGTAGCTGTCATGTGCTTTTAATCATGAGGGACGGAAAAGGGATGACTGCAGATGTAACTCTTCAGGATGTGAGCGACCTTCTCCTCTCTGTGCCTGCTGGCCCTGGCCAAAGGGGAACCACAGATGGATTTTGGGAGCCATGGGAAGGGTTCAGGAAGGGATGTGGAAGGAAGGAGACTTGAGCCAGGAAAGTAGAGGCCTGGGAATGCAGAGAAACACAACCCTGGGATCAAACCTCACAAAAAAAGCGCCAGGATCTGAAGGGAAAAAAAAAGAAAAGGAAAAGGGAAAAGACAGGAGAACCAGGGTCCCAGGGAGCCCTGTTGAAGGGGGGGGGAGCATCAGAGGCACCAAGGGCTGCTGAGTCAAGCGAGTGTGTGAGAATGGGAAGCCACAGGAACCAGGGGGTGCAGCTGGTCAGCTGCTGTGCACTGTGTCCTTCCCACTGAACTCAGTGCTGTCCCTCGGAGCAGCGCACTGGGGGAGAAGTAACCACAGGTGATATCAAATTATAATGTCTCAAACGTTCTGTGCAAAGAGATGGTGATTTTCATGTCTCATCTCTGACTCATCAGCAGGAAATACCACTGCTTGTTTGACCTGTTGGTGCCAGTGAGAAGGGGCAAGTCCATCTTACTGCCACTGAGGTAACCACTGAGCCAAGCACCGCTCTGGCATCGCAGTGCAGAGGGTTTTTCAAGGACTTGGTCACAACAGAAAGTAATAATTTTGGCAGGAGGCTGTTCAGGCTGCTTCTCACTTGTGGTTTTCTGATGCAGGGCTACTGAGCATCTGTTGATTAATGCATGCACTGAATGTTGCTTTTAATAGATCCCAGGAATTTCACAGTTGTTTAAGCTCATCTAAGATGATGTGGCTGTAGGTAACATAGTGTTTAGTTTTAATTCTTAAATTATACAGAGCAGCCTAAATAGATAGCTATGTAGAACACTGAGGGCAGGCACAGATGAGTAAGTGACCAGATGTAACCTTGTGCTGGAAATGTAGGGGAAGGTGCTAATTTACAGCCCAGGACTTGGTTCTCGCTTAGGAGTGGAGGCTGTCAGCTCTAAAGAGCAAGGGCATGCCAGATTTTCTCTAGGGAGTTGGTTTAGCTGTTATGACAATCTTTGGCCTTGGAGACATTTGGGTTTGCCTTTTAGATTATCTACAAACACAGTGATCTCAGGCAGGTTGAAGTCACCCTTGAGTCAGTTCTGTCTGAAACACTGAACTGCCTACTGCAGCAAGGCGCAGTGGACAGTGGGAGGAGGCTGGAAGCTGGAAGTGCTTCACCTAGATTTACTGTAGAAATACCCTACAAGTGTTTAAATACATCAATCACCTTTATAGCTTGGGTTTATAGTAAAATAAAATATTTCACAGGGCGTGGAGAAGGTTTCAGCTCTAACTCACCTGAAGCCAGACCCTGATTCTGGCATGGAATATGATACAGGCCATAAGTAAGGGGTTTCAAAGACAAAATCAGCACTATTAAGACCACCAAAATCAGCGCTGGCCTTAAAATGGCAGTATCTGTGACCTGCATGTGAGAAGGAAATGCCTATGGCTGCAGCACCAAAGTGCCAATAGGACAGTTATTGCTTACAAAAGACCTGCCTTCTGGGGACTTCATCATCCCCCAAGATTGGTCCCATCACAGCGTCTGAAGATCTTGGCAGGCTGGGATGTGAGTGCTGCATTGGCCTGAGAACAATTTATGTGCAAAAGGATCATCTTCTCCCTCTCTCTTCTCTCAGTATGAGACTGAGACAGAGAGAACTGATGGCAATGTCACAGGAAGGATGAATGACCTTTGTTATCAAGCTCAGGACATTTCTGTATTACAGAGGCGAAGGTTCAGCTGCCACTAAGAAGGCAGGGAAAGCATCAGCATGTAATTTGCTTGCTTTATTTCTTGAGGGCAGATGGGAAGGATTCTCTTAGACTGACTGATGAAATGCTGAAAACTCTTTTTAAACCCTTCACTGTATAGATTTGTTTTTCTATCTTCTTAATGTGCCTTAGTATATATAGCATTTTATTCTCTTGTTCTCTAGCTACGTGCAGTAGGCATATGCCTGGGTACATATATATACACACGCTTGCATGTACAAATATAAACAAGTAGATGGGCAGGCAAATTCCAGGCACTAATTCTCAGCAGATAATGTCTCTCCTGTTGCTTTGGTATCTTCTGTTTGAAACTATTGGATGCTTGGTTTGTTTGCTTTTCATTGCGTGTTTAGTCTGGTTTTGACATGCTCAATCTGGAGTTTATCCAGGAGGAAGCAGTGACAGAGGAAATCACATTGTGTGCCCAGCAGGATGTGCCACTGTAGCCAGGCACCAAAGGTTGTGATTCACCTGCCATGCAAATGGGATCAGCCCTTGGAAACAGGGACCCAAAGGGTACTGGGAGGGAGTGTTCCCAAGGACACTGTCATGTCACTGCTAGTGAGTGGTGGGACTGAGCTCCTCCCTTGCCTTGGACGTGGGGATGGGGTGAGGAGGACCTTGTTGAGAAGCGACAGCCAACTTCTCTGCCCCTGTTTGCTTTTCAGGGAAATGCAGCTCTCCTGACCCCAACCCCATGTCCTCATTTTTGGCACCGGATGCTTGTTCGTGCTGGCTTGTGCCCTGCCACGCACCAGCAGCTGCTCTGCCGGGTAGGCAGACACACGGGGCTGTCCCCATCCACAGAGCTCACTGGCTTCCCAGCAGACAGGCTCTGCTGGATGCATAGTTCAGACACTGACAGGTGGGGCCAGGAGGTGCTACCCCAGAGACAGGACATAGAGGAATTGTCCTCTCTTGTTTTTGGTTTTAAACAGTGAATTTTTTTGACTGCGAATTCAGGCATTTCATGAATTTCAGAGCTGGTGCTGTGCCGTGACTCATCGAGTCCCCTCTCACAGCAGTGTGTGATGGGCCTTCTGTCTCACAACGTGACTCTCCCAGCACAAATGGGCTATGTTTAGTGACAGGCTTCGGCAGGAGGCAGTTGCTATTTTACAAATGCCTAAACTGAGGAAGAGAGAGGCTGGAGAAATGGCCCCGAAACAGACAGCAAGTCAACGGGTGAGTTGGGAAGCATCTCACATGGTCCCCTCCACCTGCCCTCTGACCAACACTTTATCGCGAGACCCTCAAATACTGGGGAAATCTGCTCCCACTTTTTCACCCTGGTGTCCCAGTAAAGAGATTTTGGGTTGTTTACCAGCACAGACGACTCTCACTAACACCACTTACTTATCTGCCCTTTCTGCCCGCTGCAGGCAACCAGCCAGATGGGCTGGAGCTCCGTGGTGCAGCTCCACAGCCATGTCTTCTGCCAGCCCCAGGGATGCAGCCACATTGCACCAGGCCAGTGGGTCCTGCCGGCCCTGAGTCTTCTTCTCAGCAGTGGCCTCTGAGTGCTTCTGCACGCCCAGGAAATGAGGTGAGAGAAGGCTGTGATGACTAAGTGCCTCCCTTTCCCATTTCTTCCTGAATGTCTCCCCCAAGTCAATCTACTTTATTCTTTAAAGGGATCCTTCATTTCCAATCAACATTGCTGGTTCAAGCCTCCCCCATCCCCCAGTTTAAGTGCTGAATACCTGTTTCTTGAGGGCAGGGTTTAGGTATTCTCTGGATTACATTCTTGTTGCTATATAAATTGAAATTTCTTCCTCCTTCCTTATTACAGACTATCCCGAAAGTCCTTTTGTCAGAGGGAATTAACAAATCTTTGTGACAACTCTGATAAAGAGTGTTTGGTTAGCTGGATTACATTTACTGGTGCCAGCCCCAAATGAGTCCAAGTATCTGTTGTGAGGTGCATCTGCTGTGACATGTCTACAAACAAATGGCAATGGGAAAAGAGAACAACTGAACAAACAACTGCATTTCTCGCTCACGGCAGTAGCCCGGAGCTGCTGGGCACTCCCAGGACTTGTCGCCTCATGCTCACATGAGCAGTCTGCTCTTGAGCTGCCTCCAGAGCTGCCAGCCCTTGCAGGAGCCCTTACAGGGCCCTTCCAAGAAAGATGCCAGTCTTCTCTGCCCTTTGCCAGTAATGGGATGGCCTGGCAAAGGTAGCTGGGACACAGGGAAGCACACGGGGTGAGCCCCCCAAAGTGTGATTTAACGCCAGTGTGCACGCAGATGTCCCAGCTGGTCTTCCCAGCTCTGCTCAGCAGCCCTGCTGCAGCCAGCCAGAGATCTCTGCCCATTGCTGTTTAGCAGATTGTTGGGAATCCAAGCAGTAGGACCTAGAGTTTTTGGGAGGCTCTGTTACCTTGTCCATGGTGCCTCTGCTGGGAGAGTAAATTTCAGAGCTGATGAAATGATGTAGGTATCCAGCAAAGTGAGAGCAGAGAGAAAAATTATCACCTGAATGTGCTGCCTCCTGCTCTGCCTGGTACACCATGCACTCTCACTTCTCCTTCCTCTCAGAGGCTGCTGCTGGTGGTTTTTATGGGCATTCTCTGAAGTGTCTCCCTAAAAGAATGTTCTGCTGCTTCTGTTATCTCTGCAATCCCTCATCAGGACAGAAAATGCTTTGTTGATAAAGCTTTGTGAACAGCTCCTGTTCACACCTACTCCACAAATCACTTTTGACACACAACACACAGGCCCCATAGGACACAGAGGGACATCCCTTCCCATGGCCCTGTGGCCTGTCTGGCCCGGAATAGAGACCGTGGTTCCTGCAGTTTGAAAGAAGAGATAAGGGAAGAAGTATGGATTTGAGAGAGGCAAAGTGAAAAAGCAACAACAACAAAGATGTAACGCTGGCAGGAGTGGTAACTATCTCATAGGAAAGAGGGGATATATTACAAAAGAAACAGAAAGAACTAATGGGAGGAACTCTGTCTAGCTGTGATGGGCTGTTAAGCACCCACTCAGGTGCTCACTCCCCTCCAGTCAGATGGGGGAGAGAATCAGAAGGGCAAAATCATGAAAAAACTAGTGGGCCAGGATGAAGGCAGTTTAGTAAGTGAAGCAAAGCTGCACAAGCAAGCAAAGCAAAATAAGGAATTCAGTCACCACTTCCCATCAGCAGGCAGGCATTCAGCTGTTTCTGGGAAAGCACATAAGGGATACTTGGGAAGACAAACACCATAACCTTGAATATCTCCATTTCCTTATCCTGTCCCTGAGCTTTTATTGCTGAGCATGATGTCCTGTGGTGTGGAATATCCCTCTGGTCACTGGAGGTCAGATGTGTGTCCCCCCCAGCCTCTCACCTCCCCAGCCTCCTTGCTGTGGGGGCAGAGTGGGAAAAAGAAAAGGTCTTGATGTTGTGCCAGCCCTGCTCAGCAGTGGGTAAAGCACTGGGTTGTTATCAGTGTTGGTTTAGTCAGAAATGCAAACCATAGCACCCGACCAGCGCTGCTGCAGAAACCCCGCTCCACCCCAGCCAGACCCAGTCCGGCAGCTGGAGCAGAGCCTGGTGAGAAAAGAGCAAGACCCAAGGGCAAGGGGATTACTTCTTTCTTGGCAAGGCCATTCTGCTGGGATCCTCCTCTCTTCCCAAGAAAAGATCAGCTCTGCCAGCCTCCTCTCACCCTTGCAATAACTATTCTGATAGATCCAGCTGCTCCTCTCTGCCACATCCATCCAGCTGTGGCACAGGGATTGAAGGGGGTGCCTTGCCCATTGCTGTAGTGCTGCTGCCTGTGTCTGTCCCCAGCTGTAGAGTGAGATGAAGCTGTAACCAGCAGCTCCCCATGCTCTGAAAGCCAGGGGAAAGCCCGAGGGTCAGGCCTTCGGCTGGTGCTCCAATTATTTCAGGGTCATTGCCTGAGAAATGGTTGCATGGTCTCAGAGTTCTGACTGGGATGTATAACATCACATCCCTCCATCCCAGCAGAGCAGTGGCGGCTCAAAGTGATCCGTGCTATTCTAAACCCAGAAATCTGCAGCGCCAGGGAAAACATTGACAAAAAGCTGCTTGTTTAGTTTAAAATACCCTTACAAACTAAACAGCTTAAATTCCAGGTTGTGTACAATGAACTGCACAGTGTAAAAATTTTTTCTTGGTTTATCTGAGAAAAGTATGCCAGTGGCAAAGCCAAGCCTGGTTTGTTGTTGTAACTAGGCACCGTTCTTAGCAAACTCTCCTGCTAGCTGCAGTCGTTGTGAATAACTAATGGATGTTGCATAAGAAGAGAAACTCTGCAAACCTAGCTGAAACCAGCTGTCTTGCTGGTAGTGCAGGGAGCACCTCTCGAGGTGGTGATCATCTGGGGACAAAGCAGTTGGGGCCAGCAGACCCATTAGGTCATCACAGCCAGCCACCTCTGTATCACAGACCACGTAGTATCATCTGTAAAACCCTGTAATGACCCCCATAGCTTGTATTTCAGGGAGGTGGGATGTGTGGCTGTCACTCAAATTCCACAGAATTACACTACTTTATTGGGTGACAGCAAGACATGAAGAAACTATCACTTCCACTTTTGCTCTTACAAAATTCAGCCTGACTTTCAGTTGGAACATTTCTGGCTGCAGTTGTGCCATGTGGTCACTCGGGTGGTTGATAACACGCAAATAGGAGCCCTGGTGTCTTGGTTAAATTCCAGTTTAGAGAATCATATTCTGCTTTGCCACAGCTTCCACCATTTCTGTACTAGCTGGTGATGCTCTCCCTTTCCTGCCCTG
This sequence comes from Chiroxiphia lanceolata, assembly GCF_009829145.1. Lineage (NCBI taxonomy): Eukaryota > Metazoa > Chordata > Aves > Passeriformes > Pipridae > Chiroxiphia > Chiroxiphia lanceolata. Next base: position 4,739,207 of record NC_045653.1, on the reverse strand, counting down.
CCCTACATCTCAGGGTTACTCCATCCTGTCATCTGCAGACCCTGGTGTGGGCTTGGGCAGAGATCCTGAGGTTCCCAGAGAAAATACCAGAGCAGGGTCAGCCTGATTGTGGATTGCAGCCCCTGCTCCTGTTCTGATGGCACAAAAACCCCTGTCACACCAGAGACATGGTGTCCCTTGGGAAATGCTCTGCCTCTCTCAGGGCCCACCCTGACAGGACTGTCTTTCCCTGGGGACAAACAGACCCGCTGCCCTCCCCTGCGTGGAGCCAGGGCTGGTGCCCTTCTTTCCTGGGCAGATGGTTTGTACATGCTCAGCAAATCCATCATGCCTGAAAGGTGCTGACCTATCACATGCACACACACAACTGCACAGCACCTCCACAATGAACCTGATGCTTCCAGAAGGTGTTGGTCTTGCGGCACATGGACTGTGTGATGGACCAAAAAACACTGTTCTTCCTGATTTTTGCTGTGTGGCAGCACAGCTGGGGCTGCTGTACAGTGCTGCCAGCCAGCCTGCACATCCCTGGCTGCTGTAAATATCTCTTCTCTTCTCTCCAGGTACAACATCTAGGCTGAAAAGGAGCAAGTATCTGGGGAAATGCAGGCAGCAAGCTCATCTTCAGAGATGGCTGTGGTTGCAAAATAAGTCACTTCCAGATGCCTTATGATCCCTTGCAGTGAGGGCATTAAATCAATACCTATTTCACTCCTATAGGCAGGGTCCTGCTTATGTCAACAGCTGATGCTTCAAAGCATTAAGTAATTACAAAAGTGAACTGCCCTGCAGAGTGAGATATGAGGCAGAGTAAAGATCTCTTTAGACCAGATTGTTGTGACTGATGCTGTGTAACCTCCGAGGACACTCAAGAGACACTTTGCCCTTGAATTCTGTGGAGAAAGAAGGACAAGGGATTTGTGTGTGGCACCTCCTGGCACTTCCTTGCGTGAAGGTCACCGGAGGGATGATTATGGTGAGCATTTTCTGGAATCAGTGCTGTGAAGACAGGCTGTGAGCGGTGGTGCAGGTGCTGCACGGTGCAGGTGTGTGCCCTGCCCTTGGTGGCAGCTCAGGTCTTTGTCACCGGCCTTGTATTGTTGCAATCACTCATTTACTCTCGGTAAAGTCAAGCCAATGTCTGGGAGCAGGCAGTGCTGAGCGCTTGCCCTTGCTCCTCTCCAGACTCCTGCAGGCAGTGTCGGCATCGAGCCCTGAGTGCTGGGGGCCAGGGGCAGACTGTGTGTATAGTTTGCAGCCCCAGATTCAGTCCTGCTGGTTTGGCTGTTACACGCTCAAACCCTGAGTTTCCCTTTTCCCTTCATGCTGGGGAATTTCTGGTTGTTAATTTTACAGAAGCACCCAGCGAATCTGAGTAATGCAGGGAAGCAATCTCAGGCTGCCTGAGCACGGAGGAAGCTGCACATTTGGCATTCGAGAAAATGTATGCAAATAGCTTTTCCAAGGTCTTCTCATCACCATCCACGTTTAAAGCAATTAAACCTCCTTCAGAGTGACACTTCCATGCAAAAAACATTATACAGCACGTTGCCAAACTTCAGCACAGCCAAATAAATCATTGGAGGCAACGATTCTGGGCTCTGAACTGTTGTTCTCCAGATGAGGAATAAATCAACTGCAGCAGCAAGAGCAGCAGCTGTTTTTAGAGCTAGTAAAGGTCTCTTTAGCTTGACTTCACCTTCTCTGCTCTCAGTTGCGCTCGCTTCTGCAAAGATTTGACAGTCAGATATTTATAGAGCGACAGCAGGAGTCCCACTGCAAACAGGATCAAAATCAAGCATGAAAGGAAGTCATCAGGATTTCCTCAGAATAAAATAAATATAGTAAGGGTGCAAATGTTCCTTCAGGGGAAAGTAAAAGCACACGGCACAAATGGTGCCAGTGCCAAAAGCAGACAGTAATTAAGCCTAGAGGAGAGGGAATCTGGAAGGGCGGCGGTGCTGGTTCCAGGAGATCACTCTCATGGGCTGAGCTGCTTCCTAAGCCTTGATTCAGCACATGCCTAACCCCTGCTGAGGTCGGGGACTTTTAAGCAGGTATTCGACTGCTCTGTCAGATTGCAGGTTAGGGGAGGGGAAAGCGATCCGTGGCTGAGATGGGCGCCTCTCTCACCTGGCGCCGTCACTGACGGTGCAGCCAAACACAGCCTGTGTTGGTGTCACCCGGCTCGTGTCAGCACCACATCACTGCTCTAACGGGAGCAAAACGCCCAGAGGACGGTCCTGCCTGGTACCCAGCTCCCACGGAGCTCTTTCCAGGCTGCATTACAGCTCATCACAGCAAACGTTGAGCCAGGCGGGCGCTGCCCAGGGACTGCTGCAGGAATCGGCAGCACTACGGCAAGGGGGGACAGCAGGGAGAGCTTTCCATCCTGTGGTCTTCATGGGGACATGTGTCATATGGGGACCTGGAAAACAAATGCCCTGTTGGCTGTGGAGAGCAAGGCAAGCCTCCCCTCCCTCATCTGACCAAGATGAGCAGGAATCTGTGCCATGTTCCCTGTTTCTGAGCCATAAACCCCAAAACAGAGCCTGACCTTGCTACGATTTTAAGAGAAATGAAAGGCTGCACATGTTTTAAGAAAGTCCTACAAGCCCATTCCTTGTACATCAAAGGGCAATGACTACAGAGGCAGTGCCTGGGTGGTCAAGAGGTTCATCTCTTTGCCTTTCTAATTAAATATTTATTCCAGTTAATCAAAATCCAAGCCGGGAAGAAGGTTAAGATGGCTGGGAGGCTTCATACTTTATTCCAGCAACATATCCAAATATATTCACAGAATTAATTAGGATTTTGCTGTGTGCCTGGGAGTGCAAGGAGGGATTCAGAACAGAGCCATTCCATAGGGTCACCTCGGCAGTTTGGCACTGGTCAGCAATTGAGTGGAAATGGTTAAAATCCCCTCGGTTGTAGCTGTTGAAGGAAATGGGCATTATTTTGCTGCACGACAGAAAAATTTATATTCTGCATTTGAAACACCATATTTAATGGGGCTGTGGAAGGTTCTTATTCACCATGCAACCATCTTCTCCGCTTGGGAATCCAATTATGCTGTTGGCCTTTGTGAGTTAATTTTGCATTACATAATTATGAGTTAATAGAAAGTAATTTCCTCTGAAACGTTCTTTTGTTCCTGGTTGTCCTTGTCCCTGGATTTGTGGAAGGCAGTCACATTTCTACATGGTGTGAAGGCGTGAAGTCAGGTGGCTTCAACAGAGGGAGAATTTCATCTCACCTTCTTGCCTCTGCTGTTAGTTTTGAAATGCAGCTGTGTGTCTGAAGAGTCCAGATGTTTCTTTTCCATCCCTGCCCCCTGGTAGGAGTTAGGCAGGGTTTCACCTCTGCCTGCACTGCCCTTTCATCTGGTTTTACCTGATGTCCCTCACAGACCAGGGAAGCACAGCACTCTTCCACCCCATCCACAAACGAGGCTGGCCCCAGTGGAGAGCTTTCTGGCATTCTTCTCTTGACCTGCTGGTGTACTGGAAATGGCCTGTTTATTTTCTGACTCTTGGACAGCTTGTGCTATTCGGCAGTATTTTACCCCAGCCATTGTCACAGCTTTTTGAGAGGGACTTTGTTAAGTGGTATTTTAAAATCTGGATAAATTACTTGCACTGAATTACACAATAATTCTATCTCTTGTTGGCTGAAATTTCCTTCCTTGGGAAATTTTGGAAAGTAGGGCCTGATGTATTCCCTTGACTGAATATTTAGATCTCAAAGGCATTTTATGAGTCTTTGCATAAGTCCACTTTGTCTGGGAGAGATGATCAGCCTTCAGAGGTGGGCTGATGCAGAGGCAACAAAATCACTTGAATCTCTGCAATGTGCCATGAGAAGATAAACATTTTAGCCTGTTTCTCTGATGAGAGCTACCTTCCAAGTGAACATGGAGCTCTGCAAAATCATTTCTGTGGATAGTGCCTCCTTTTGGGAGCTATGACACATCTGTTGACTGTGGTAGAATGAGTCATCCCTGTGGTTAGGCACATGTACAGGTGCTATTAAGATCAGAGCCCTAATAGCCTTGTTAGAAAGTGTAGTGGGTGGCATAATCTGAGAACTGGTCTACAGCACTCCTGCGTGCAAGGAACACCTTTCAGCGTTCCGTGGAGTTGTTCCATCCTAATAAACAAATACCTGCTTTTGGTTTCCTTTCTGTTACTGCTGACACGTCGATGTGAGCTAAAATAGCTGCACCCGTGGGTGGCAGTGGTCTAATACCCAGCCGAAAATGCCAGGGCTACTTGGGTGTGCTCTTATTGCCAAATTAAGTACACACCCTGTTGTGTCTTTCTGAAAACCTGCTGCATCAATAATTATGTCTCTGATCTGGCACATGGCATACATTGAGTATTTATTGCACACGCTGGGGCTGTGGGTGTACATGTAAAAAATATTTACATTCCTACTGTGCATGCATCCTCTGTGTCCTGCTCCTGCTCAGAGCCTGGGATGACACTGTGTTGCCTTTAAACAGAGCTGGAGCAAGCCCCATGTTGCAAAGAGACATTTAGTGAAACACAGAGGAAGCACATTGCTTTTGCAAGGCCTAGAGCTGGTCAGCATCCAGTCCATCCCATGTCTCCGTCTGTCTCTGAGTGACACAGCTCAGGTTCCCACTTCTCTCACAAACCATCTGGCAGGAGAAACTCCAGGGAAGAGCCAAAGCAAGCAGCACTGCTGAGCAGCTGGAGGGCTGACACGGTGTGATGCTGCTTGTCCTCACCTTTATAAATGGAGGCATTTTCCTAATCACAGGATGAAGTCTATTCTGGAAAGTCTCTACCATTGGGGCTGAAGGTATCAGAAGCTGCAGAGTCCATGACAAAGACTGCAAAGCTGGTGAGGGCTGTGACATCCTTGCTGCAACCTGTCCTTCACCGAACTGGCATAACAAAGATTATCTGCCCAGGTGAGATAGTCCACGTCCAGTCTCTGTGGAAAGCAACAGTAAGAGATGGGCAGCTAAAGTGGAACAGCCCTTTAATGACTGTTTCAAATTCCAAACCGCAGGATTATGTGCCAGCCCTTTTACCCGCTCTGGGGTCATCTCTTCTAAGGGTCTGCTGCTGACCCTACCAGGCAGTGCTCCCCAGCCCTGTGTCTCCCTATGGCCCTTGACAGCATGTGGTACTGCCAAGACCTTGGGGCACTTCCCAGGCAGATGGCTTTGCTCCTTGGCCCTGCTGTCCCACAGCCATTCCGTGGCTGGGTGCAGGATCTGGCCTGCCCCGCTCTGCCCAGCTCGGCCATGGCCAGTGTTCATCAGGAGAGAGCAGTGAGAGCACCACGTTGGGCTCCCACACCCAGCACTTGAGCAACCGTGTTGGTGCCACTGTGAGGGTGCAGCTCCAACCTCCCCAGACTGCACATGGTGCAAGAGCGTCCGTACCCTCCCTCCAAGCACCGCACTCGAGCTGGGGCACCCCGAGCCATCAAAACAGCTCTCCCTCCAGTGATGCAAAATGCCTTTTATGTGGAGACATGCTCTAAGGGTGCAGCTATGTCTTCTCAGGAGTGTAGGTGCACTGGCAGGACCTGTCCCTCCATTCCTGCTCATGGCCACGCACCAACAGACCTTGCCTTCCCCTTGAGGCTGTCGGCAAAGCTGCTCACACAAGCCTTCCTTAAAGTGGCTTGGGCACCACTGATACCTTAAATTCTGAAGAAAGTGGGACTTTGCTCATCCCCCCGGGCTGGGAGGGCTGGAGCAGCTGTTGCAGGCTGGAGTGTGGCAAGTGGAGGAAGGTGGTGGGGCAGTGCCAGGGCTCCCCAGGCACGAGCCACCCGCACTCTCTGCAACAGCCCTGCTTGGGAGCGCTCCCACCCCAAGTCCTAACCTGACCATGTGGAATGATCTGAGACATTGAAACCTCTCCTCATGTTTAACTTCATTTTATTTTATTGCAAGAGGGCAAAGGGAGGGAGAATAGCTTTGGCTGGTGTTCCTAATCCCTTAGCTGGGTGCAGTGGAGAGGCAGGGCAGGGAGAAGAGGGGAAGAGACCAAGCGAAAAAAAAGGGTCAAAGTGAAGTCGGTTGACTGGAGCTGAGTGGAGTCCTGGGAGAGAGAGAGAGGGGAGGTGAGTTAGAGCAGGGCAGCAGGGAAGGCATGTCCCATGTGGCTCCAGGGCTTCCCTGACTTCACTCATCTGTGACAGTCCCCATTGCGGCACCCAGGGCCTAGGAGCCAGTTTCTGGGTGGCTCCTCCAGCAATGTCATTGCTAATTAAATACGTTCTATAGGTTAGATTATCGGTTGTGACGATGTCTCACATTTGACCATGTCTGCATCAAACAAATCATAAACTAAGCAAGAAATCTTCTTGGGTTTCCTTGCCCAAGGCATCCTTTTAGGAGTTGGCTAAACGCTATTTTGTGAACAACAAATCCAGCTGCCACTTGGCCATGCAGTTCTGCTGCAGTACTGTATGCTCCCAGAAATTCATAGGGCTCAGGGTTTAATTTGTTTCAATGAAGGTGGTGGTGGAGTGGCAATCCTGGAAAACAAGAACAAGTACCAGTTTCCTCATTCCTGAAGTTAATGCAGCTCATGCAGCCTCTCCAGGGAAATCCCTGCTTTCCTGCTCAGCTTCCTCAATCTTGAGGATCCTCTGCCCTCGAGATCCTTCCGCTCCTTAGTACATTAAGAAAATTAATGCCTTACCTTTTAATGAGAGACTTCTACTTTTCTGCTAAAACCTGCTCTTTTTTTTCAATCTTCATTTTTATCTCCTTCCTCCTCTGAGAATCTGTGTATCTAACAGAAACACGTTTGTGTCCTGTTTGTCAGACGCAGGAACTGTTTTCTTTATGTGCTCTTACTGCATCCAGGCTCTAAGGGGGGCTAATCCTTCCTGGGATTACTGTGACACACAGCCATACCTGCAGAATTCTTTATCCCAGTGTCTGGCCCCAGGCTGACGTGGGGCTGGCGCTGGACAACACCCAGCCCCCAGCCAGGCAGTCATCATGTTGTGGGGTCCAATGTCTGGGTTGAGCAATGCCTTGCTCCCTGCTGGGGAGAGGCTCGTCCTCAGGATGTGAGAGCAGTCCGGGGGGGACACACCAGACACATCCTGGCAGATGGTCTGTCCCCACCTCCTACCCCACAGACCATCATTCCTGAGGGTGCTGCTGCCTTCGCTGCCCACCCTGGGCGGAGGCAGCTGGCTGTGCCTGGCCCACAGCCTCCCTTCCTGCCTGGAGACTGGGCTTGGTTGTCTCGGCACTATCTGCTGGTGAAGTAAGAATTACCTCTCCCTCCGGCCTCCCCCGAGCAAAGTCAGCAATCATAAATGAGGCAAAAAACAGTGCTCTATGGACTGGGCTGGGCCCCATCTGCTCTGCAGCTACTTCTGGCTCCCTCGATGGGGATGGTGTTTCTGGTCTCCCATATTTTCATTTTCAGGCATCTCCGCATCTCGTTCCAACTCCTCCTACACAAAATGGGGGAACTGCCCACAAATGTGTGCAAAACTACTTAATTACTCCGTAACCGACTGGGCTGCTGGTTGCTGGTCGTGCTGATTATTGTGCTGACCGTGATGCCTTCGCCCCCTCTTCCCTTCCACCCATCTGTGCCCATCACCTCCTCTCCAGCTGTGCCTCCTCCTGCACAATGTCCAGGGGCACCCAGCACTCGCTCAAACAGACCCCTGCTGCTTGGTGGGCTGGGGCGGGGGGGTTCAGCCCTTGCTCTCCTGGTACTGTGTGTCCCAGGTGCACAACTGGGTGTCGCAGGACCATGGCTGGGTGCCCTGCACCATTGGTGAATGTCGCAGGGCCATGGCTGGGTGTCCAGGGTCCGTGGCCAGGTGCCTGAGCCACTTCTGAGCGTCTTGGGGCCGTTGTTGGGTGTTCCAGGAACGTGGCCGAGTGCCCTAAGCCATTGCTGAATGTCTTGGGGCTATTGCTGGGTATCCCAAGAGCATCAGCGAGACGCCCCGGGACCACGGCCGGGCGTCCTAATGTCATTGCCGGGTGCCTCAGGACCCTCGGTGGGTGTCCCAGGACCACGGGCGGGTGTCCCGATGTCACCGCCCGGTACCCCCAGCTCCACCGGCGGTGCGCGGGGCGAGGCGGGGCGGTCTCTGCCGAGGCCCCCTCGGTGCGGCGGGGGTTCGCGGCGGGTCCCCGCCCCGCGCCGCGCCGCCCGCCCCGCTCCGCCCGCCCCGCTCCGCCCCGCCCGCCGCGGCACATTCATGCGGCGGCGCTGGGCGCGGGCGGCGGCTCCGAGCGGCCCCGGCGCGGCGCCTCCCGCCGGGCCTCGGCGCATGTGAGCGGCGGAGCGGCAGCAGGGCGGCGGCGGCGCCGCATCGGCCATGCGGTGGCCCCGCGGCCCCCGCGGCGCCTGGCGGCTGCTGCCCCGGCGCTCGCTGCTGGCCGCGCTCTTCCTCTTCTCGCTCTCCTCCTCCTTCCTCTACTTCGTCTATGTGGCGCCGGGCATCGGTAAGCGGCGGGCCGGGGCCCGGGGCGGGGACGCGGGCACGGGCACGGGCACACCGTCTGCCGCTGGAAACGCTGAGTAATCCGCGCCCGGCCGGCCCGGGGGCCGCGGCATCCCCGGCGAGGGGCGGCCGGGCCCGGCGCAACCGGCTGCGGCTCGGCGGAGCCCCGGGCTGGGCGCTGGGCAGCGCGTCCCCGGTGCCCCCCGGCGTGCGGGTCCCCCCGGCGTGCGGGAGCCGCCGGCCGCGCTCCCCGCGGCGCTCCCGGGCTGGCGGGGCCGGGCAGGGGGCAGAGAGCGCGCTGCCCGCCCGCTCGCCCGCCCCAGAGTTTGTTTTGAAGAAGTGGAGTGTTGTCCGAATGCTTGTGGTCTGAACGTGCTCCCTGGCGGAAATCCTTCTCTTTTTGTCAAGTGGGAAGGTGAGAAGTGTGTGTTTTAGAAGGCAAGTGTACTCGTTCCTATGTTCCCTGTCATAGCTTCGTGGGGTCTCGAGAAGCCGTTTATCAATATGGCCAGCACCCGGTGCTGGTGGGGCTGTGTGTCCATCTCCCATGAGATATAGGAAGACTTGTGCTCGGAAAGCATCTGTTCCCTTCATACATTGTAACTGATTTCTGTAAGGAGCCAAGGCTCTCGGTTTGGCCTTCAACCAAACTTTGGCAACAATTTATTTCTATAGAAACAGCCCTTTCCAAAGGAATTGTGAGTTTCTCCTTGAAATGTCATTGGTATTGCTCATGCCATTCCTAGCTTGGACATCCCAAGGAGACCTCTGTGTGTTTTCAAGGTGACTTTTGCGGGTTTTTATTTACAGATAGTGTCCCGTGGCTGCCACTGGGCTTTGGGAGCCTTTCCCAGGGCTGAGTAGGGGTTGGCTGGTGTGTGAAGCCCAGCTCATGGGGCCTGTGACCTGGGCACAACCCGAGTGAGGCTCTGCATGGTGGGCCTTGCCATGGTGGCCCAGGGCTTTGCTGTCCCTCAAGCTCCTGGCCGCTGTCCCACAGGCTGGCCAGGGCTGCCGAGCCACTCTCTTGCATCTGTTGGAGGAGTTTCACACTGGTGTTAATGGGAGGTGCAGCTGCTCCCTCTGTAAGCACAGCCTGGTTCATCCCACTCATGTGCTGCCATGGGGCTGGCGGCCGTTTCATCTGATGCCTCCGGCAGCCCTTTACAGGGCAGGCACAGGGAATGTCTTCTCCTACACTCGTGGCATGGCTGTGGATGGGCTTCCCCAGGCCCATAGCTCTACAGTTTAAGAAAGAAACTTCTCTTGTAAGGATGGTTTTGTTCCTTTTTTAGAGTGTTCTGATTCATCTTATGCTGCTTCTGCATGGTCACCAGTCCTAGAGATGCTGGAGTTGCTGTAGGGTATAAAATGCTGTTTAAAACCAGCTCTATGCACATAGGCTTTTCCCTGTGCAGACCTCAGACAATATAGTCACGTCCCACCCAATGTTCTTGCTACCTGTGGTGCCCGAAGAGGAGGCAGAGAGGTATCAGTGGTCCCTGTCCCCACTCACCCATGGATGTCAGCGATGTTCTGAGTCATCTACTCATCAGGTGACAGAAGAACTGCTTCCTTTTTTTTTTTTTTTTTCTTCCTCTTTCAGCCAAAAATGTTCCATCATGAAAACCCAGCCCAGTATTCCCAGCATGGCTGGGCTGGTCCTCCCAGCACTTGGAGGGAGTTCGTTTTCAGGCCAGAGTGATGAGGAAAAGCTTGGAAGAAGAGCAAGTGAGACAGAACTTGAGCAGACTGGGGATTTCAATGAATGGTTGGTGTGCGAGTGATGGACAGATACTGTCACCAAGGTGTTCTGGGGCCTTTGTCCTGCCCGCTGCTGCCCCAACACGCCAGGGTGGGGCTTGGCTGGTTTTCTGTGGCCACTGAGGGGCCTGGGGAAGCCTCTGCCCAGAGACCATCCGTTGCAGGGCGTGCTGGGGAAGTGGCTGAAGAAGAACTTGCATTTCATTGGCTAAACCAGGGGCAGGAGAGCGATTAATCCATCCCTTGATTGTACCGCATTTGAAAAGAATAAAATCCAAATAAACGGGACCTAAAGCTGCAAGTTAGCTTGAACCAGCCGGAGCCTGGAATGGCTGGAAGAGCTTTTGTCTACCCAGTGCCACGGGCTGCTGGGAAGGGTCTGCTTCAGCCAACTCTGCTCGTGGGGGTCAGCAGCTGGAGCCACCCTGCCCTGTCCAGGCAGCGTCAGCCCTCTGGGCTGTGAACAGCCCCATGGCAGGACAGCATCCCCTTGGCAGCGTGTGCTGTCACCATGGGTGGGAGCCTGTCCCCAAGCCCCACATTTGAGGGGGAAAATTTCATTGGTATTGCTGAGGCGTGTTGTGTTTGAGCAGTTGTGCGCCAGTGCCAGGAGAAAACTGGGACAGTTGCACTTCTGGGTGCTGTCTCAGCGCATTGGTGTGGAGCTGGCATGCTTGCTGGCTGGAAAAGCTGGATAACTGCTCCTGGTGCCCTTTGGAGGTGGAGAAGGGAGCCCACCCTGGGTTCTGGGTGCCACTTGACTGACGGTGGTGTGTGGCTCCTCACAGCCCAGGTAACCCAGCAGTCTGCTGCAGAAGGAAATGCAGGAAGAAATTCATGTTTACTGTCAGCAAATAGCCACGCTTGGTCCCTGCAGGGAATCCAGGGCTTTTGGGGCTTATGTTTGTGTCGTGCCTGGGTTTATGTGATGCCTAGGGTAGCTCCTTGTTTCTGTCCTTCACCAAGGTTTCCTCCTACAGAACTGAAATGTTCTTGTGGCCTCAAGTTTGCGCAGAGTGATCCAATGTAAACAGCCAGTGCTGCCTCCTTCCCAGCACTCCCATCCAATACCCGTCTGTCCTCCCCACACGCCACCCTGACAAATAAATCCCTGGGCTCCTGCAGCCACCTTGGGAGGTGGATTGCCAGGGACCCAGCTGATGGCACAGATACAGCAGGCTCTCCTTGTATTCGACGCTGTTCCCTGGCGCTCGCTGGCTCTTGTCCCTGCCATGGGGTGATTATGTGGGCCTGTCTCATCGTGGCCATTGTGTGCGGGATGAGGCGGCCAATTGTTCTGCTGGCGGTGAGCTGGGGGCGAGCCGGGGTGAGGCACAGCAGGGCTGGTGGGGATGCAGCGTCTGGAGGCTCCAGGAGATGCTCTCGTATCCACGCGGGTCCCACTGCGAGGCAGCAGGTACACAGCGATGTTTGTGCTGGTGGGGAGGTTGCTTGTGCTCCTGCCGAGGTCCTGTGAGCAGCTGGCTGGGCTTCCACTGCGAGAAATCCCACTGGTCTCATCCTTGGAATGAGCAGAGCTTGGCACCAGGTGAACAGTTTTGTCCTGTTCTGGAGGCCAGTGGGCACCTCGCAGGTTTTTTTGCAGGGCTTGTTCTTGGTACTGAGGCTCTTGCCCTCCTGGGACCAGGTGCCCTTTGTGCCTCTTGCCTTCTCCAGAAGGGATGTGCAGAAATGGGCTTGCCAGAGTTACTCTGTCCATGCCCGGACCCCAGTCTTGGAGCAAGGATAATGCAGGTGCCAAGAGTGTGCTGACTTGGAGGTGAAACACCTTGAGAAACTGTTTCTGTTTAGTCCTAGTTTCTGCCTCTGAATTCATTCATGGGGTTGTGGGCCCTCCCGGGAGCTGGGCTCAGTCCCTGCCTGTCCTGTTTTCATGTAGTGGTGGCTCATATGGTTCTCCTAAAAGTATATGGTTTTATGCTTTTTGAACAGGGCCTAGGAAATCAAGGGAATTCCTCCTGCAGCTGAAGGCAGAAATGCTTTTTCAAGCTGCTTGCACTGCAAGTTGCTGTTTCATACTGAAAACTCTTCTGCAACAGTAGGAATTTCTCAGACCTTGGACTGGGTCCTGGGGGAGAGGGTGGGCAGGGGCTTTCCCTGGTGCTCTTGGCTTTTCCCTTGTTGTCTCCAGACGTTGGAGCCTCTTTATTTAATTTTTTTTTTTTTAACTTAGGTTTGCACAGGAGCAGTACTTGGTTGGATCTGATGCAGGAAAATAATGCAGAGAATTTAAATTATTGGGTGAAAGATTGTTACCTTTGTGAGAGAGCTGTAATTCAGTCTGGCTTTACTTCCTCAAAACTTATCAGGAGTTGCTCCCGACCGGTCATACGGGGCATGAGGTAGCACCATTTGCCCTGAATTACGTTTGTGATGCAAGAACTTGATTTTGATAGGCAGGAGTGCTTTGAAGCACTCTTCTGTCACGCTGTGTGCTGGTGACCAGCAGAGCAGTGCCATGGGGACCAACAGCTGCCTTGGTACACCTCCTTTGTCCCTTTTGGTCTTTGGTAGAATGTTATATGGCCAAAGGTGGCTGATCCAGTGCAGTTATTTGATGCATCAGCCTGGCAGATCCTAGCACAGAGGAGTTCTGGGGGGGATTAATGGCAAAAGATTTTGCTTGTCCCTGATGGAGGGACCACGGGATGGGAAAGTGGTTGAGTTGCCTGTGATGGTGAGGAACAGAGGAGGTGTTGGTCCCAGACAGGGGGATGGCACGGTGGGGACATGGAGCTGGGGCTGGTGAGTCTGGGTGAGAGGATTGAGGCAGTCAGGTGTGAGAGTGAGGTTGCTGCTGATTTTTGCCTTCTATGCACTTCTGGGGGTATGTGGGCAGAAGGAGCCTGGTTAGAGCCAGTGCTGGTGGAGAGGAGGGCAGAAGGGGGATGGCAGGAGAGACCCAAGGGAGGGGCAGGGAACACTGGCCATGGTGGGGTGCTGGTGCCCAGCTTGTCCAAGGATCACACTAGTGAGCTGTGGTGGCTTTGGCTTGACTGAGCAGAGGCTGGATGGAGGTGCCCCTTCAGGTTTGCCAGCAGCTTGTTGGGTGCCTGGACACTGCCTGAGCAGGGACAGAAGGTGAAGGTGCAGCTCAGAATAACGAAATGAGGTTTGTGCTGTCATAGCCCTGGCTTTCATCTCTAGGTCTTCCCCCTGCAGCTCAAGGGAGTGTGTGTTTTACTATGAAACACCGGCAGCGCTGCCCTCTTTCCCCCTCCTCTCCCCGAAAGGTCTGCCAGGCAACATTTCACAACCTTAGGAAGGAACAGCCCAATTCCACAGCATATCCCACGGAGGATATTGCAGTCATCAGATCTGACGGTGACTGGGGGTAGTAAGAAACCCTCAAATGCTCCTTGATTCAAGAACTTCGGCTCCGAATCGCCAGTGCTACCAGTGGAAGGAGACTGGTGGCAGCTGTGGGAAATCACTCCTTTGGCAGCACCATGTTCTTCCAGCACTGAGGCTCCTACAAGGCACATCTGGGCAGGAGAGCAGCCCCATTCCACCCAGCTGCTCCTGTGCCAGTGCATCCTAGGTACTGGTGATGCAGAACATTGTTTGGAGACCACCTCTTGCTCAAGGCTAACAAATTACAAGGCTTCTTTGAGGGCAGGTGAATTACTGGGTTTTCTTTGCCTGTAAGCACCTGTGCTGTCTGTCAGGCACATCTGGTTTGGGTTATTTTGCTAGTGTCTTGCAGGGTGTTGCAACTGCAGGGAGTATGTGAAGAGTTCATGTTTCATCTGTCTATCTCTGGAAGCCTGGCTTGTGGAAGCTGATCAGCAGACACAAAAGCTTCCAGGTATTGGTTCATTACTGCAAATGGAATGCTTCAAAACTTCAATGAGCTGTAACAGAGCAGATTTTAAAGCAAAACCCTCAGTGCTGTCAGCCCAGGAGACATAGTCTTCATGGGTTTGGGAGCCCGTGGAAGGCCAGGGCCTCAGCAGGCACTCGGCCACTTCAGGTGGCTGCTGCCTGATGGAGATAAGGGCTGTGACACTGCTGCTTTGTTTCCTGAGCTGATCCTCTGCCTCTCTTCTAGGTGGACTCATTAATTGCATTAAACTCAGACAGCATCTGCTCTGCAGGGGCCGATGAACCCCCCAGGGACCACTGCAGGGAATGGAGATGAGCAGTGTGGGGAGCTGTACATTTGCACTTGATCCCTTTTGAATGCTGTTACAGTTGGTGGATTTTAATATCCAAGCACATGGAGTCTTTAAATACTTAATTTTATTGAAACTTCTGGGGAACCTCACCAGGGTGGCACTGGTGACCCTCAGCCAGTGGTGGTGGCATGGTCAATATTGCTGTTGGCCAGGTAGAGCCATGCAGAGCCCTCTGCTCTCCCTGTGGCAGCAGCAAGGGGCGACTGATCTGGAAGGGAAGCTGATACACAGCCGTAGAGAGTGAGAAAAGCTTTCCCTGAACAGTTTTATTTTAAAGCATCATTGTCACAATAAAATGTGTGTTTACTTTGACAAAACCTTTGCAGGGGTTATTTTAGTAGAGTTTATTTCCATACAGGCTTTTCCTTCTCCGTTGCACTCAGACTGTTCTGGCTGTGGCTTTGGCTGGCAGCGTTTTGAACACGGGTGCATTAGGGTGGTTAATGTGCATTTGAAGGTTTTCTAGCACTGGCTCTAAATACCGTGGGGATTAGTCCTGTTTGGAGAGATGGAGCAGAAAATGTATAGTGGACTATGCTGTTGAAATGCAAAATCAACCCACCACCACCTCTCAAAAATTTCTGATTTGGGGTTATTTTTTGGAGAGTGTGAAATAGGTAACGGTAAAACCACCAGGGCTTTCAGCATTACCCTGGAGCTGCTCTTATTTTGAAAGGAAAGGTGGACTGGAAAGCTGAGGGTGATGTCAGTGCCCGGCAGGAGAAGTGCCCTTGGCCATCCTCATCTGCTGCTTGGAAGGGTCCCAGGGGTGACAGCAGGACAGCACGTGTAGTCCTTGTCCTGGTGGGAAGCATCCTCGTGGGTGCAGAAGTGGTGTGGAGTGTGACAGGCAGGGCTGTGGGCCTCTTTTTTCATTACAAAAGGAATTTCCTGGGGCTTGCTGGTCTTGCTAAAGTGAAGGAGGGACCTGGGGTGAGGCAGGTTTGGGGGATCCATTGTGCTCCATAGTGACTTATGGGTGTTTTGTGTAAAGCCACAAGCTTGGGTGCACCTTATTTGATACTGTGTTTTCCCAAAGCATGTAAATACTATTCCAGGGGTCTGAGAAGCTCAGTTTGAGCTCCTGACTACATGGGCGAGGCGAGATGGGTCAGTGCTTGCTTGCTGGGGCTTTAGCTGAAAGTGTGGCCACATTGTGTGTGACTTACTAAAGATCATTTTTCTAGGTTTTTGTTTGAGGTGCAAAACCAATGGGTTCTGCCGTTTGCAAGTCTGTGGTTGTGTGTGACATCCCCAGACTAAACAAACCTCTCCAGAACCCTTGCCCTGAACAGGGTTTTTGTCCTGGGGCCCCTCTGAAGATGCTGTTGGGGTGCTGGCCAGGCACCCTTGCAGCACAGGGGATGCAAGCTGGGGTGCCCATCTCTGTCCCCTGGCCCATGCAGCAGGGAAGAGGCTGCTTCCAGGGGATGTGGGTTTTTTCTCTGTGTTGTGCCTCAGTTTCCCTGCTCAGTGGGAGCTTGTGCTGTTAAACCTGCTGCTTCCCTGCCCCAATGAGCAGGTGTGTGCCTGGGTGGTGCTTGGGCTGTGTGTGAGACAGCACCTGTAAAGCTGTTCCCTCGCTGTGCCTTTCTAATCCAAAAGGTAAAGGTTGAGAAATATTTCTTATGGAGGATGCCACTGGACATGTCATCAAAGAAAGCAAATACAGGCAAACCCCCACTGCACTGCTGTGGGTTGGGCTGTGGTATAACCAGTACAGGCAGTGTTTGTTTGCATGTCTAGGGAATTTTATGGCAAAAATTATTGATTGGTTGTATTGAATGCTATTGCCATACAAACAAATCAGAAGAACCTCTTGAAACCTGGTGCTGTGTTAGCCACCTCCTTTGCTTTGGAGAGGCTGGGAACCAAGTGTACTGAAACTTTAACTGTGCTCATACACTGCCAAAAGGCTCCTGTGTGGGGCTCGGGGGGTTTCCCTGCACCAAGGAGGACAGGCTGGTGAGGGCTGTGGGATGCCCACGGAGGACAGGCTGGTGAGGGCTGTGGGATGCCCACGGAGGACAGGCTGGTGAGGGCTGTGGGATGGCCGTGATACAGGAGCACATGTTCTTAATTTATGATGTCTCCCCATAGCAGCAGGTTGGGATTTTGGATTCAAAGTGGACTAGGCAGCTACGTGAATACTAATGCTTATAAAGTGCCTCTAAAAAAGCCTGTGCAAACCATTCGGAATAGAAGAGGAAAGCAAACACTGCAGTGCTCCAGGCAGTCAAGTGCGAACTGATGTTTTTTCCCTCCCTACCTGGCAGGAAAAGGAAGGCGTTTCAGTCCCTGCCTCCGTGCCCTCTGCGTCAGCGGGCGCTGGCAGAGGCTGCGGGCTGTGGCTCGGAGCCCTGGGCACCTCCTGCAGCGGCTGCTCCGCCTGGAACGCCCGGCGGCGGGGCTGGGGCAGGGCCACGGGGCTGTGGGCTGGGATGCAAAGGGGGGAAGCTGCAGGGAGTCAGCAGGTGATGCCCAGACCACAGGTAAATAAACCTGCTGGAATGGCTGTGTGCCGTGGCAGGAAAGCCCAGAGCTGCTGCAGCTGGAAACTAGTGCGGGCTGTGCCCAGGGCACGTGGTGGTTTCTGCATAGGGCTGCAGCAACCTGCATCGAGGGAGAAAGCAGTGGAGATCACGTTCCTGTTGGCAAATGGGGGGTTCCCTTGGAGCTGGGCCACCTGGAGGGGCACAGGGTGGCCCTCGGCTGCAGCAGCTCCCGCAGGAGCGTGAAATGCTTCCACACATGCAGCTCGCTTTTATTCTGCAGTAATTTTTTTTTTTTCCCCCTCAGTGTTTTTCCAACTCATGTCTTGCTGCCAGAGTCCATATTAATAATGCATGACTTTTTTTTTTTTTTTATGGTGCTTCCTTCCCAGCGTCCCTTTCAGTTGCTGAGTCAGAGAAGATTGTTATAGCAGCAACCTCTGAAGCGGTGAAATGCCCCTGCAGTGCTCAACTGCTGTCATTTATCATCCCTGCTCCTCTGCGGGCAGCTCGTTCCCTTGCCCGGCTGGGGGAGAGGATCCCAGTGCCAAAAGTCCGATTCCTGCTGTGCCAGCTGGTGACTGGTGAGCTGAGCTCTGCTCAGCCTTCCTGGCTAGCGTTTGGTGAAAGCAGATATTGCCTCTGTTGGCTGCTTTCTTTTGGTTTGAAATCCTGTGAAATTTTTTCCAGATCTGCCTGAGACTGTGCTTTGGGATTGTGCCCAAGACTTTTTTTTTTTCCCCCCTCATTACTAATTTTTAAATAATTTTTTTCCTCCTCCCTATACTCCCCTTGAGATCTGTACCTGGGCTTTTTAGGGTAATTGGGATGACAGAAGCCCCATAATGTGTTAATGTGGTTAAATTAACTTAAAATCCTTCCAGTAGCTGTTGAAATGTGCCTGGCTGCTGCAGGAAGCCTTGGAGTTGCTAATGCAGCATGGAACAGAGGTTTGTAGGTCTCCTGCCTCTGGGTTGGGATAAGCCCCCACTGGATCACCTCCCTGCAGAGCTGGTCCCAACCTACTGGGTCTGAAACCCAGAGGGAAGTAGGCAGCAATAGCACTTTTCAGAGAATTTGTCTTTTAATGACTTCAGTAATACCTGCACTGTAAATTCAGGAGCAGATCTGTCTCTCCCAAAGCATAGCTTTGGGTGGAAGCTGTTGGGGTACTCACTGTTGGGGAGTGGGGACACACAGCCTCAGTGCTGGGAAACAGCATCTTCATAGTCTTCCCTCGCTCAGTGTTCTGCCTCTTTGGGCTTTGAAAGACTCACCTGTAAATTTTATCCCAGAGCCAAGCAGGAGAGGAGCAGGACTCACCTGGTGAAGAAGGGTTTCCTTTTCCCAGACTTCTCAAACTGCCTCGTTCCCTTGTGTCCCACTGTTGGGGATGGCACGAGCACGTGTGGGGAATGCAGAGGAGTAGAGAGAGGTCTGGGGCTGGGAGGGGAATGGTGCTGCTTTTCCCTGCTTTTCTGGGAGCTGACCGGAGCAGCTGGATGGGGATGCCACCCTTGGGAGCGGGGTGTGTGTGAGGCTGACCCTGCTGCACAGCTGCATCTTGCTCAGACTGGGCTCTGGCCTGTCTCACAGTGGGAATGGTTGCCCTTGTCATGGTGTGCTTCCCACTCAGCACCAGCCTGTTCTGCTGAGGCTCTACAGTCCTGGGCTACTGATTCATTCCTTCCGAGGAAGGGGAAGCTGCTGTGGTGTGAAATTCTCCCAGAGCTGCAGTGCATCCTCTTTCCATACTGCAGCCTGGCTCCCTCGCTCAGGATCAGGGATTTCTCTTGTCCTGGATTTTTTTAAGGCTTTGCTGGTTGTTGGGTGCCCAGTGCCCTGGCCTGGGGAGGGAGCAGACTCCTTCTGTGAGTGGCTTTTGTCTGTTACAGGGGAAGCTTTGCAGAAGGATCCCATGAACTTCTGGGCCTTGAATCCACATGGCCTTGCTGGAGCAGCCTCACTGGGGTCACCAGCTGCCCCAGTGCTGCTGCCTGCCCCGAGGGGCACCTTCATATTGCAGCAGCCCTGCTTGCCCAGTGGTGACACACAATGCCACCCACAACTAGTGAGACGAGCAACTTGCTTCTCGGCTAACAAGATTTAGGTGGATTATGCTATGTATTTAATCAAGGGCTAAGCTGATTGCCTTATTTGGCATGGATCAAAGCCCTTGAAAATGCCAGCCGGGAGACCAGCTATTGAGTGGGAATATTCCTCAGCCGTGTGCCTGTGTGGCAAGGCTTGCTTTCGAAGAAGCTGAGGAGGGAAGTTCAGCAGGCAGGTTGCACTGCAGCAGTGCCCAAATGCAAAACCAGACAGGAGAAGTCTGAGGTGATGGGGAGGTAGGAGCATGTGAATGTTGTCAGTCATTGACCATCTCAGAGGACTTGGGGGAGAAGGCTTCCTTTTTTCTAGTTTTCGGTTTGAAACCATGTTTCTAGATACATAAAGCTTCTTGCTGTCAGGTAAGGGAGATGCTCTGGCATTTGGCAGCCCAGCTCCCACCTTCTAGAAAAGTAGCTGTGACTGGAGTGAGCTTGTATGGCTCTGCAACAGAGACCACATTCTCCAATGCTTTCACAGAGAGCCCTGCACCCCCTGCAGTGGCTGCCACCAGTGTTGGAGCTCACAAGGGTCTCATCTCCCCTTGTCCTAGTCCCCACTGCAGCATTGCCCTGGGACCCTGCGGGATTTCGGATGTGATGGTGCAGGAGCTGGTACTGGTTGTGGAGGAACAGAGCAGAGGATGGTCCTTGCTGCTGCCAGCCCAGAGGCACTCACTCCTTGCTGCGGCCTCTGCTGTGCAGGGGGAGCCCATGGTCAGGAATTGTCACTATAGACAGGTATGGAGGCAAGTTTAAAATGACTTTCCAGTTAAGAGCTGTTGTGCTCATCAAGGTCTACCTGAAGTGGCAGGGCAAGGGCATTGTCCAAGGTGTTGTGGTGTCTCTTTCCTGCAAAGGTTGGGTTTTTTACCACGAGAGGTGTGTTGGTACTCTTGGGTGCCCTGTCCCCATGTCTGATATGGGAGTATGCTCTGCACTGCTTCACCTGCGTGCAGCAAGATATCCCAGCTGAGCAAGCTGTTGAAAATACACTGGTTATTCAAAACACCTTTTCTCTTTCTTAAAAAGAGAGGTTTATTCCATGAACCAGCCTCTGTCTCACTGCTGTTTGATGCAAGGAGGGCAACCACAGCTCATGGTTCTCATGCTTGGTGAACGTGACAGTCGGCACTGCCTGTTGTAGAGCAGAAAATACCCCAACCAAAAGGCTCAGCTGGAGGAGACAGAGACGGGCAGCTTCTGCTTTGAGGTGAACCAGACTCTTCTCAGGCAGCAGCAGGTGCTCCCCACAGCATCACTGCTTCTTCCCCTTCGCCCACAGCAGCACTGGGGCTTTGCAAACACCTCTCCTCTCTGACTCTCAGGCCTTCTCATGTCTTTGCCTCAGCACATGCTGCAGCAGGAATAACCCTGGAGCAAATGCAGGGACATACTCAGCCATGTCCTGCCTGTGCCGTGGGCATGGGGGTCCCTTGGCCTGGCTGCCCTTTCTCTCCTGGATGTAGCCTGAGCCCTGGTGCAGGGCTGGCAGAGCATCTTGTGTGACAGCCGGGTGTAAAGTGTTCCATGTTTAATTTATTGCTAATTAAACCTGCAAATGAGGCGCTGCCTCAGTTCTCCTCCAGCTCAGACCCATTATGCATCTTCCTGCCCTAACTTGTATGTGTAATTACAGGCAAGGATTGGTCAAGCATCCCTTTGTGTTTCAGAGGCCTGGGCAGGCTTGCTAACATGCAATCATCCTGTCAGCCCAGCTTTTCGATGTCTTGGGCTGTACCAAATGGTCTGACACTTTCTAGGCTGCAGCAGCAGGGTCTCTGCTGGTACCTGGCCCTCTTAAGCAGCTCCAGGGTTGGTTGTTCTGTGCATCAGGCTGAGAAGGGCCATAGGGCAAGAGCAGATGGAGGGAGCTGTGGTGAGAAGGGGGGCGGGGGCTGCCCAGCTTCAGGGCGCTCGAAGTTAACCCTGCTTTCACCTAATTAAAATAGAAAAACTGCCAGTCAACATGGTGATTGTCTGGTTTGCTGCTGCACTGCAGAAAGCTGATGGCAAAGCAGGGCTCACAGAGGGTGCTGACACCAACCCTTTTCCCTGTGCTGCCCTCCCCCAGCAGCTGTACATGAGGTGTCCAGCCTGGCTGGGGAGTGGGTCACAAATCCTCACATTATGGAATGCTGCTGGAGAGTGACATGGCATTTATAGGGCTGCCAAGGGCTTGGCTGTGTGGGGGACAGGGGCAAAGGGGAGGATGGTCTTTAGCTGTAATACCTTAGGGAAGCAAACACAACCTGGACAAATTGGGTAACTTGAGTGGATAAATTGGTGTAGTCTAAAATTCCGTTATCCAGCATGGAAGGAATGGTTGGTGCTTTGGCTGAGAGGAAGAGGAGGAGAGTGGGCTGCTGCATCTCTGTGGACTGGTGCCATGCCCAGTGGGTTGGAGGGGTAATGTGAGCAGGGTCTGTGGAACACCAGCCCCAACCAGCTCCTTCCCCATGGGGCTGTTCTGGCCCGGAGGAGTCCTTCCTTCACTGCCTACCCAGCCCCTCTGGCTGCTTGATCTGGGAGCACTGGCCTCCTGTTCCCAACGTGTTTATCTTTTCCAAGGTAGCTGAATGTCTGACTCGTGTTTGCAGAGCTTGACTTTTGGCCACAGACAGGCTGGAATTGATTGGTTTATTATTTTTCCCCCCTCTCCCCCATTGGTCATATTGATGAACGAGTGGTCAGATCCCTCAGCAGACGCTCAACTCCAAGTCTTAAACTTGAGTTGCTGCTGTGTGAGAGGAGCTTAAAGGTGTTTCTGTGGGGGGGTGGGACAGACTTGAGGGGGTGTTTGCTGTTCCCTGATGTGCCCCTATGTGTGCTCATCCCTCCCCAGGGCTGTGAGGGGGTGATAGGGAAGAACTTTGGCTTGGATGCCCCCAGGCAATTGCAGAGCCAGAGGGCTGGTGGCAGGAGAAGGCAGTGATGGCTGTTCCTGCCCACGGTGGGACATACAGGGCACCTTGTGCCCCAGGCTGCTGGGAGCAGCTGGGCTGGGTGCCCAGCACCCCATCCCAACAGCCTGCTCACGGGCAGCCTCCAAACTTGCATCAGGTCCTTCCCCTGTTTGTCCTTCCCCTGTTTGTATAAACCCAACAGAGCCTGTGGGTTGGGAGTCTGGGGGCCACAAGCTTCCTGTTCCTTGCAGTCAACAACGTCCTGTCACCCTGGGGTGGATCCTGAACCCCGGTTACAGCTTGGGGCTGCGGACAGGCTGATCCCTTGCTGAGCTTGCTGGCTCAATAGCCTTGTGGCTGCTTATCTGGGATTAATGTGTAACTTAATGGCAGTGCTTAGGCACAGCTCTGAGCGTGGTGCTGGGTACAGGGCGGTGCGAATCTGCTTTCTGATGCCAGGGCACTTTAGTCCCCCTTCCCATGATAAGGTTTAGGGTTTTCCTGTGCCTGGCACCAGCGTGGACACACTGTTGATAAATGTTGGCCATATCAGGGCAGGAGGGACGAGTCAGCAGAGGCAGGAGAGGAGGGCAATGCTGGGGGGAAGCCACGAGGCACAGCACTGCCCTGCTGTCCCTGCAAAGGGGTCTGTGTGTGCTGAGCCCCAGGGTCTGGTCCCCAAAGGGACAGGTCTGGGGGGTGAGGGAAGGAAGGGCTTTTTCTCTTCCCCTGTTCAAGGTGTGCCAAACAGACTCAAGCCATTGCTTTTTCTGCTGACACATAGGAAGGCGTCACACAGGCTGTGATTTGATGGGCAGTCTCTTAGGTATTAGATAAGTTCATAGATACAGGAATGATTTGTTTCTAATGAAGTCATTCCCTGTGCCGATAATGGAGTCAGTTAATTTATTTACAGCGGCTGTAATACCAGTTTGTTTGTCAGGCAGAAGAAAATCATACAAAAAAATGTTAGATATTCCAAGGCTACACAGTTCCCAACAAAGCTAATAAATGTCTTAGGACATCAGAGTTCTTACAAAATCCCATAGGTAATGGCCTGTGTGTTGGAAGTTCAAAGTTGCACCCTCTCTCTGATAGCTTTTCTGTTCTAATAAAACACAGCAGCTGGAGGGACCGTTCTCAGTGCAGCCTTTAATTATTGCAGACAAGAACAACTCTGTAATCTGACTGTGGAGGCCAAGCTGCTGTGGGTCTTAAATGGAACTGCATGGTGAGAGTACCCTTGGCAGGGAGCTCCGAGCTGCTGCCTTTGAAAATCTTGGACAACAATAATCCCATGTGGTTGAAGAATTCCAGCTTGGAGAATTTTTTAGGAGCTGAAAGGGCTGACAAGCCAGGCAGATCCATAGTGTGGAGGTGGGGCTGTGGCTGGTCCTTCCCTGGCTGCTGGCATGGCTGCTTTCCCAGGGCCTGGCAATGTATGGAGAAGAAACCACAACAGGGACAGTCTTGGGGTATTGCTATGAAGGGATCTCTCCTTACTTGCAGTCTCCATGGTGCAAACTGTACTTGCTGCAAATCAGCCTTTATACTGCTTTATACTGGCAGAAGCAGCTGTGAGATGCTTTATTCTCACTAGCTGTGATATTGCAGTGTGTTACCTGGCTCTGGGCCTCAGTGAGGAGTGGGAATGCCCAGGCTCAGGTCAGAAGAGAGCCTGCAGCTCCTGTTGTCCTGCTGATCAGGGCAGTCACCGTGGTGCCTGTGTATGCCCAGGGTGGATGCCTGGGCATGGGCGGAGGGTGGCACTCTGCACCTGCCCTGGGGTGGCCGTGGTGTGTCCCCAGGGTGCTTCCTGCCCTGCCGAGGTTGGAGGCACAGGGACAGCCAGTGGCTCAGCTCAGGCCAGCCCTGTCTTAGGTTCCGCCATTCCCATGGCAAGAAGCAGGTCCCCTGGGACCCGTGGGCAAACCAGGCTGGGAGCAGGGCTTTCCCGTGGTAATTTTTTTTTTTTCGGAGACAAGATGTAAATAGGACATGCTGGACCATGCTTTAGCCATAAATGGCAGTGGAAGATGTGCTGTGGGTCTTGCTGAATTGAGCGAAGAATGACTGCTGTCCTGATGCTGCAACCACAAACCCTGCCCCGCGTTTCTGCCAGCTGGGCAGCCGTGCTGCCTCACCCGAGTTAACTGGGATGGTCCAGCCTGGTGTGAGAGGCAAAGCACTGACCTGGAACAGCCTCTTGGACCCCCCCCCCCCTCCTTTGGAACAGCTCTGTTGCAGCAGACATGAGGCTGTACATGTGATAACCCTTTTTGTTCAGCCATGCTGAACTTGTAAAACATGCTTGAAAAATCAGGTCTTCGGTTTTTTTTTTTGGGGGGGAATAGCCTAAACAACAGAACCTGTTCTCTTTTTCTCTATGAAAGTCGGGGCGTTAAAACTCCAGATAGTGCAGTTTGCAGTGTGTGAACTGAGTCAGTAAATCCATGACTCTTAAGTTGTTTTTATCTTGACCATTTCATAATCTCCAATGGGTATAGTTAATCTCCTAATTTGGAAAACTAACAAATCAGTGATTTCAAAATCTAGTTACCTGGTGTGTGATGTATATAGAAATTTTAAATCCAAATCCCACCTGCCTCCTGTTCTCTGGTCTGGCTGTATTCTAGATTGCTTCAGCTGGTGAAAACTCCCTATTGACTGCCTTTCCTGGGCAGTACCACCCCACGTGTCCCCTTTTTCCTGCATGTCCTATGCCTGCCTGTTTGAGTAGGATGCCCAGGTTGGTGGTGGGGGCTGCCTGCAGTAGAGGATTTCCTTCCTCTCCTGCAGCCGTGCCAATTCCCACGGCCTGGGAGATGAGGAGCTGTCCCAAGCAGCCCATGTCCTTCCCTGCCCTCCTGCTTCAGGGACAGCGCTGGGGAATATCTGCCTCTCCCTTGCTTGCCCAAGCATTCACTTAATTCTTATTTATTATTTTTCTTAAGCGAAGCTCTCCCTCTGTTTGTTCATCCTGCTCCTACATGAGCACTGGGCTCAGGCATCGGGATTCCTGACGCTTTGAGATGGTGTCCAGGATGCAGGAATTCCCACTGCTTTGTCTCCTAATGAACCAAAGGAACAAGCACGGAACTGTAAATGTTTGGAAGTGTAAATGTTTGCTGTGGCAGCAGCAGCCGGTGCTGCCAGCCCGGAGGTCGGTGTCCGTGTCACTGCTGCTGAAGAGCCTTTGATTGCGCATTTCGCTGCTCGGTGCCCACAAGTGCCCAGCGAGTGCTGCGTGTTTGTGCTCTGCGTGCACAGAAATCTGCTGGCAGCTGATGCTCTGCTTCTCCTTGGAAGGGTTTGAGCTGACCCTGGCGAAGGGAGCGGGATGGGGAGGGCAGGCTGGCTGGAGATGGGGAGAGCTGCCCACGGCTGTGAAAGAGGGCCGGAGAGCAAACAGGAGATGCAGTCATGTGCAATCGCATCTCCTGAACGGCAATTAAAGTAGGAGAGTCTGAATCTCTCAAGGAAGGGTAATATTTAACTTGGGCAAATGCTTGTTATGGTCTGTGCTCCAGCCTACATGTGTCACTACGCCCTTCCTTGAAAAAAGAATTGCAGCAGAGCCTGGGAGTTCAGCTGCTCTTGGGATTTGCAAAGCCCTGTGTGATCCTGCAGCCATCCTTGTTGTTACTGCCCTGGTAAACTGCCCTGGGTTTCTCACCTGCGAGGAGCTGGGCTGCCCACTGTCCCCGTGGGTGTGACTGTGCCTGGGTGACGTGGGGCTCAATCCCACCACCAGCCCTGCCTGCTGTCAGGGTGCAGAGCTCCTTCCATGGGTGCTTTGATGCTGTAGATGCTACATGAGTTCCCTTGACCTTCTGAGTTTCCCCATGTATGGCAGAGCATGTCATGCTCCTCTTGCTGGATATCCCAAAATCAGTGCAGTGCTCTTCAAAGTGAGTGGCACAAACACCTTAGCTCAGCCAGCTGTGGGGATTGCAAATGAAAGTTGCCACCCAAAATGTGTACATTAAAGTTTAGGCTCTATTAGAATAATGTGGACTTTCCTCCCCTTGCTGAGGCCTCCCCAGGGTCACTTTTCTCTAAGACAGTTTAGATGCAAATTCCCCATATTGAGGTTTTGACCGAGTGTCACTGCAGCCTCCCATCTTCCCATTTGCTCCATGCACGTGCAGGCTGCCAGCTTGCCAATTTTGGGCACAAGTGGTTTGTAATTACCAGCTCAATGCTGCTGCTGCACTGTTAATTCTTAAACCATTTAATGTATCAAATTATTCCTTCCTGTGCTATTTAGAGGCGAAGGGCTAAGTAACAGTGATGGCATTAATATTAAATTCTCTAAAACTAATAGGAACCTCTTATTTAATTGTTCTGGCACTCAGCACATCTGGGGAATACGGTGCCACTGGAAAGCTAATAGAGACAGAGGTCTCAGGGTGTATTAGCGCTGGGATGCTGCTACATTCCTAGTTGGGTTATTTATGAGTTAAGACTATCCTAACTGTCTATCTGTGCCTTAGAGGCTTAGTTTGATTAAACCCCTTTGTATTGCTAATGCTAATGGAGCTGGATTGATGCTGGGGATCTGCTGGGAGAGCTTAGCAAAAGGCTTAACGTAGACATGACTCTGCTGGTTTCACAGTCTCTGGGCCCCGCGGGAGGTGTCTGCAGTGGGCAGGATCTCCCCGCCCTGGCAGGGTGCTGGGGTGACCTGGGCACCCATCCCTGCTGCCTGCGGGACCATCGCCCCTCCCAAGTCTGTGCCACACCTCCCACATGAGGTGTCCTACAAGCTCTGCTGGCTTGTCATGCCCACTCCGAGAGTCTGGCTGAGTGTTCGGGGTCAGTTTCTCTAGCTGGG
This sequence comes from Chiroxiphia lanceolata, assembly GCF_009829145.1. Classification (NCBI taxonomy): domain Eukaryota; kingdom Metazoa; phylum Chordata; class Aves; order Passeriformes; family Pipridae; genus Chiroxiphia; species Chiroxiphia lanceolata. The sequence continues at coordinate 4,712,426 of NC_045653.1, read as the reverse complement.
CACTGTTTTGTGACTGTGTTGGTTGAAATGGGGGCTCTGGGGGCTGGCAGGGATTGCCCTTGCTGGGACTGGGCTCTGGCTGCCAGCGGGAGAAGGCTGCACATAGCTGTGAGACCACGATAAACTCAAACAGCCCCTCTGTGCTTCTGCAGCGTGGGTGGACTAATGAACCAGGAAAACTGCTGAATGTGACAGAAAGCTGTAAATCTCAAAGCAGAGGAAGACCTGCTCCTTCCTCAGGAAAGCCTGGCTGCTGTGCTGGGTGCTGATACTGCTGCAGGCATGCAGGGCTGCTGTGAGCCACCCGGCCCCTCTTCCTGACCCCAGCCCCAGTGACTGTCCCTCCCAGCATGGGGCTCAGGATACCCAGCCATCCCCCCTGCCAGGGGCTGCTGGAGGAAGGTCCTTTCCGCAGGCGGCGGAAGCGTGTCAGGGTCAGGAGCGAGATGGGTCAGGACTGTCCCTTTCCTGTGTCTGTAGCCGGCATGGATCACACTCAGTCCTCTTCCAAATCAACTCCCAAGCTGCAAATTACTCTGTTGCCTCTTCTAGTAGATATCATCATGACAAAACTAATTTTCCATGAGAGAGTCAGCTGTTTCTTGATTAGAAGTGCTCCGAAAATACTAACAGAGAAATGATTACAGGAAGATTTCATTACTCATTTATATAATTGGACTTTACCTCCCAAGCTGAAGTCGTTGCATCCACTCCTGGCTTGGGGTGAGCACTTGCCCTCCCTGTTGCTTGTGAGCAGGGGGGTTGGGATGCAGCATTCTGAGTGGTCCATAGCCCTGGGGTGCGGCTGTGTGCCTCTGCTGTAGTTGCTGACAAGCTGTTGTGGTTTCCATGTGTTTAAATCACAGTGGAGTTGATTTGTCCTTTAATGAGTCAACAAGAATAATCTCAAGGCAGTCATTTGGGCAAATGGATTCTTAAATTTTGCTCATTTTCTGTGTGGGCAGTGAGGGTCTGCTGGAAATTGATAGTCAAAGGGCCATCTCACCTCTCCCATCACTCTTCTGTCCTTGTCCCGTGGCTGTAGCTGGGCTGTTATCGCTCCATGTACGTGCTCTGAAGTGCTGCATGCTCAAAGGGAAGAAAGGCAGAAGGCCAGTGTAATTTTGGAGATCATCCTGTGTGATTAGATTAGCAGTATCTCACAACACAGCTTTCTGGCTGAGCCACAGTCCAGGCCCAGAGCATTGCAAGCCTGTGTCTGCAGGAGCCGATGCTCAGGGGTGATTGGCATCTCCATCCCTGCTGGTGGTGGCTCTGGGAAACAGCTCTTGGGTACAGTGGCCCAGGGCTCTCTAGGGTCAGCCAGGTCAGCCTTAGCAAATTTAAAACATGGCCAATTTGCTCATTAGAAGTGCAGTAAATAGAGGAGGGGTGAGGTTTGAGCTCGGTACAGGAATTCCCAAATGTTGGTGCAGACCCAGCAGCCCTGGACACGGCAGCCCCATGGAGCTGGTCTAAGCTCCACGGGGAGTGAAATGTTTGCAATAGTGTGTTTTAAATCCGATTTTCTGACCTGAATGAATTGCATGTTCTGGATAAACATGGTGTTTGTGAAGCTTATATTGTGCAGCCAGTTTGTTTCAGGGGTAGGAGAAGGAGCTCTGGCTGGGGTTGGTGGGGTTATGGGGGGCTCTTGGGTTTGTGGCATGTTGATGGCACAGCTCATCCCTGGCCGGGTATCTCCTTAATCACCTGCTTAAAGGGGTTCACAAGTGAAAAGGCAACTGCTGCCTGACACAAAGCCGGTGTTGTTCATGCCCATGCTCCCCTGGGATGGTGGCTGCTGTGACAGTCTGCTCAGGATTCCTGCTGCAGCTCAGAGCAGCCCAACCCAGCGAGCCGTGTCATGTGGCTGTGGAGAGGCCCTGCTCCGTCTGCCCGGCGTGGAGGGGAACAAACGGCGCTTTCACTGCGCCCGACAAACCTCCCTCTTCCTCAAATCAACCAGGGGTTGGATGCTGATTTGTCTCTCCTGTTCTTTCATGCTTCACCAAGCCTGGTTCTGCTCTACCCAGCAAGTTGAAGCATAATGAAGTAAAAAGTGAAATTACTCGATCAGCATCAGCGAGTTGTGCCTTGCCACTGACTCCAGCTCTGCACGAGGCAGAAGGTGCAGGATTGCTACCCCTCCTTCCCTTAGTAGCAGCCTGGGCCTGATAAAGCATCTCAGTTGAGTGGCTTCAGCCACACTTTGCTCTGTGCAGAGGAGAGGAGCTGTGCCTGGCTCTTGACTAGCACCCTGGTTTTTGGGCTGCTGGTGCCGGGATGTGGTTTTGTGATGAGCTCTGAGCTGGAGATGAGTGCGAGCTTGTGAAGGTTTTGGGACTGTATGTAAGGCTTCACATGGGGAATATCAGCTATGTTTGTTTCTGGCTTGTGGTGCCACATCAAAATGCCAATTTCTCCTTGAGCCTTATCACTGGGCATCTGCTGGAGCAAATTCCCTGTTGTTCTGAGCAGGAGCAGCACTCTGTACCTCTCACTGTCATTGAAACAGGGAACTGCACCAGAGCACAAGTCGATGTCATAGCTGTCACCAGCTGACCCTGCGTTCACTCTGGGTTGCAGAGCTGCCCCCAGAACAGGTGGGTGAGCAGAGAGGTTTTGGGTGCAGCTTTGGCTGAGGCACCTCCTGCTCCTTGCTGCTGTAACTGCTGGCTTAAGGTGCCATCGCTGGCCCCACTGGGAAGGGCTGGACATGGACATTTAACATCACATTTAAACACAGTTGTCAAGCACTTCATGCAGCTGACCCCCTTCTTGCTGAATATCTGGTGATTCCCCATGGCTCAGAGACAGGCTGGGCACGGGCAGCAGCTGGGCATGGCATGGGGCTCTGTCCTGCTTTTAAATACTTACTTTACTGTGCAAAACCAAAATACTGTTGAGAATGGGAAATACATCTGGACACCCCTTCCAGAGCTGCCAGCTGGGTGCAGAAGGGGACAGCAGGTCCAGCAGTGTGTGTCACTCTGGGCAGGGTGGGGGACCCTCACTCTGTGGTGGCGGTGATGCCTCCTGTGGTGCTGTATCTAATCTGTGTTCCTGGGGACTCCAGCCGTGACTGTGCCTTCCTGGCACTGGCACCGGTTCCAGGCTGTGATATGCCTGCTGTAGAAGTGACCTGCCTGTTATGGATATTTCCTGGTGACATTACATCAGCCACTGCCCTTCTCTGAGCAGGGTCTCTGTTGTTTCCTTGGCCCGGTGCCCTCTTCATCCCTCCTGTGGTATCTTTTGACCTGTTTTTTTTAATTACTAGTGCAGAACTGGCCTTCCAGGTTGCCCCTCCTCCCTGTGTGCAAATCAAGATTTTTCTTTTTTTTCCCCTCATTTTATTCTTAACCCTAAAACCTCACCGAGGGGCTGTGTCTGGCACAGTGATGCTGCTGAGGGGTGCTGTGGCTGTGCCATCCTGCTGCCCCTGTGGGTGGCCATGCTGCCATCCCCATGGGAGCTGCTGGTGACGCAGGGCTGTGCCTGCTGCTGTTTGCTTTGGGGCCTGGCCCTGCCAGCAGGGTGTCAGCTTAAACTGAAACCTAAGCAGGCTCAGCCTGAGCTGTGCCAGGGCACAGGGTCAGCAGGAAAGAAGAAGGGGAAGAAACCTGGCTGGGGGCTGCCCTGGGGACCCAGGGCTTGTGCTGCTGCCTGCCCCAGGGTGTGTGGTGTGCCAGGGTCTCGGAGCCTGGTGCAGGGATGCTCTTTGTGGTGCCTATTGGGGTATCTCTGCCAAGCAAGTGTCAGCCCTCGGTGCTGCAGCCTGGGAACGACTGCCCTTCTCCAGGCACGCAGCTTGGTTTCCTGTTATAACGATATTTCCTAATTAAGCCTCCCTAATTAAGGAGCAAAAGGTGCTGTTGTTTAAGCTGCAGTGCTGCGTTACAGCCTGGTTGTCAGGTCTGGCTGGGTATGTTCCCTTGTTAACCAGCCGGGTTTCCAAACGTGCCTTACGCCTCCGCTTCCTGACTCCATGCCCTTCCCAGCTCCCGTCGGGCAACCAAGGCACGTGCAACCCAAGGATCCTCCTGGCAGGAAGGAACTGAAACCAAACAGAAGGCTGGGATTGGTTCCAGAAGATGCTGATTTCTCTTTCCTACAGAAGCTGATGCCGATGGAAATATTCCTTTTTTTTTTCCTCCCTTGCAGTGAACACCTACCTCTTCATGATGCAAGCCCAGGGCATCATGATTCGTGAAAACATGCGAACTATAGGAGCTCAGGTGTACGAGCAGGTGGTCCGCAGTGCCTATGCCAAGAGGAACAGCAGCGTGAATGACTCAGGTATTTCTTGAACAACTGTGATTTTGGTCAAAGGTTCCATTTCCATTGAAAATTTAAGTCGAAGGAATTAATTTATGCTGGTAAATGCAGGGTGGGAACTTGGATTAATTGTCTGCCTCTCTTATTTTTATATATATAAAAATAGATATGTAACATAAAAATACCTAATATATATATGAATACTATGTATATATCTGCTAGATATATAAATTATGTTTATTTCTGTATATATAAAAAAATTCAAATTCTTGTAACTTGTATAAGGGGTGAAAATCTGAAATGATGGGATTTGAACTGAAAACCTTTTTGCTTTCCAGGAATTCAACTTGTAGCTTCAAGCAGTCTGAGGGTAAACACTTTCAAATTCAGTGCAAGGATCAGGTTTCATATTTAAAAAATTCCTTCCCAGGCGTGCGCCTGCGCAGAGCTCTGGCTCCGTGCACGTGGAAGAGCCTGTGCTCATAAGCTTCACTCTTCCCATGCAAGGATGAACTGAGATGACTTGGCTGGAGATCTGCCACAAATAATATATTGAACTTTGGGCAGGATGCAGGGAGCGGAGGCACAGGCTCCCCCTCCCAGCCTGTTCATCATCCAGATATGTATAAACAGGGTTACAAGTTGTGGTGTAAATGTGGTACAGTGAAGCATAAATGCTCGTGGCTGTGTGTAAGCCAGGGTGAGGCGTTGCTGCTGGGCTGGTGACACCTTCCCTGCTGGCCTGTCACCCCTGCCCCACACTGGTGCTGTTGCCATCAGGCTGTGGCAGAGGGTGGGGGAGCTCAGCTCTGCTCCTCCCCTGTGAGGGTTCAGCAGCAGAGGCTGACAGAGTTTTACAAGGCAGGATTATTTCCTGGCTGTGTCCCTGCTGCCCAGCCTGCTGAGGAGCTCATGGTGTGGTCACCAGTTCAGCTGTGCCCTGACTGGGGACGGGCACGGGCGGGGAATTGTTGACTTACGCAGGAGATGGACACCCCGGGTCACCTCCTCTCCCTGACGAGGTCAGCCAGGGCAGCCAGCCTGGGCTATTTTTAAGAGTGGAAACATCAAGTAAAGCAGAGGCAGGGTGAGGGAGTAGCTGATCCCCTGAAGGGATGAGGGTTGGACACTCCATCTCTGCTGCTTACTCTGAGGGGAGCCTTCATCCCGCTGCAGCCTTGGCCCATGGGGCTCTGAGTTCTCCAAAAGGCTGCTGTGTGCTCCTTCAGCAGGCAGAGAACTGGTTACCTACCCTTTTAGTGCCAGTGATACCAGTGCTGCTGCTGCTTCTGAAATACCAGGTTTTGCTCAAACCTCATACCCGTCTGTCCCAGCTGCACACACGTGTCAATACCTCTCCTGGCCTGAGAGCTCTGGCCATGAGGATGGTTTCACAGACAAGCACTACACACTTCCTTGGCAACCTTCCCTGGCAGGCAGGTCGGGCAGACTCAGGATGGATGGCAGTGACATCTGGAAGTCACTTGGTGCTGTGGCCACAAGGATTACATTAACACTGGGATCAGAATCTTCCCTGCCTGAGTGTTTTTGGTGCCTCAGTGGGATCTGGATGGGTGGCACTGGCTGGTTAGTGTACTGTCTCCATGCTGCCATGGGCAGTGAGGCAGTGTGACAGCTGGGAGAGGAAACCTGCCCAGTACAGCTGCAGGGAGGGACCCAGCAAAAGCCTTGACTGTCCTAGCAGCTCCTGGTTGCTTCTGCCCCATCCTACCCTGCAGGCAGTAGTGGGCAGGGTACCCTGCACATCCAGGGAGAGGGATCCTGCTGCTGGGATGAGCTGGCACAGGTCACAAACCAATTTGGGCAGTAGAACACCCTGTGGCCCCTCTGATTGTCCCTGTTCCCTCATGGGAGCTCTGGGAAGGAGGTGGCTGCTGCTGCTTTCTGAGTCACAGACTCTCCACACATCACTCATACCCCAGCAAGAGGCTGCAGGGAGCAGTTCTTTGTGCAGTGCTGTCTTGTGTGTGTCCTCCTGGGACCTGGGGCTTTGATTTCTGGGCAGGTTCCTTAAAAATGTGATATTCTCCCCTGAATGGCAAGGTAACCAAGCGCAGGGTGGTTTGCTGTAAGCACAGTGTGCTTGCAGCTTCCCATCCCTGCAGTGTGCAGCTTGCCATCCATCTGCATTTATTCTTTGCCCTTAGTTTTTTCCTCTTTTTTTGAGGAAGCAAGTTACAACTTTTCCAGCATTTCCTAATAGATGCAATAATAGGTTTCCTGTTTGGTGAGACAAAGAGGGGTCACTTCTATGCTTCCACAAGCAAAAAAGGCAGCCCTCAGTGGAAAACAGGGGAGTTGAGCTCCAACATGTGCAGTCAGATGGGCTGAGTACTGAGAGTGTGCTCTGGTGATGGGAGTTTAAGGGGAAAATTGCTTATGGAAATTTACAGCAGTATCAAGCATCCAAAGTAACAGCTATTGTACTTGAAAAGCCCTTGGGTTGTGTTTACAGTCCATCTTGAGTCTCAAGATAGTTTGGGTACTGCTTATTTGAGGCTGGAGGGGCATTGCCCAGGAGGTCAAAGGATGCAGGCAATGGGGAGGCTGGAGAAACATGCTGGGCACTGCTGTGACTGCTGGGGCACAGGGCCTCCTCTGCTCCTGCACGGTGAGAAGCAGAGGAAACTCTGTGTGTAACGTGATAGTTTGTATATTGATCCTTTGAAGAGGATTCCAGACAGGATTTCCCTGTGTAGGATACTGCACTGACAGTCCTAGTTGGCATTGCATCCTGCCTGTGGACTTCCCTCTCTCAGCTTTTTGGGAAAGGAGCACACTTGCTGGAGGACCACGTCCCCTCTGTGCCATGGTCCTTCAGGGTAGCTTTGACTTTCAAGAGCCACGTGCTCCTTTGCTTTGAACTGTTTGTGGTATCTAAAGGTGGTGCTCAAAATTCTTCCTTTGGCCAGAAAATGGAAAAGTTTCTTTGATGTAGTGCTGTCTGAGGCAGCTGGGCTTCTGCAGCCACTTGTCCCAGGATGAGGATGAGCACCCAGCTGGGCTGCAAGGCTGGAGCACATACCACTGGGACACAGCTGTGCCATTGGGAACATCCTCAGCCATGGCTGACTTTGGAGTCTGCTCACATTGGCATGGGGAGGTGGATGGAAATAGCAGACCTACAGCTCAAGTATAAACTTTTCTCTTTTTTTTCCATTCCCCAGATTATCCTCTTGATCTGAGCCACAATGACACCTTTCTGCAAGCCACAACGTTTCTTCCTGAAGATTTTACCTACTTCCCCAACACCACCTGTCCCGAGAGGCTCCCTTCTATGAGTGAGTAGCATCCTGACAGCTCTGTGCCCCTATCCTGCTCCCCCTGAAGTAGTGGCATTCCCAGTTTCACCAGTGTTGCACCTTTCCCTGCCAGGCACCTGGGGATGAATGGAAGTGCTGTTTGGAGCCCAGTTCCCTCCTGGGAAATCATTGTTTACCCACTCTCAGGAATTAATCCCTGCTGTGTTGGAGGCTCCTCTCCCTGCTGAAGCAGGAGCCCATTGCTTGGCAAACACGAACAAAAGAGGGATTGTGTGCTGGGAGCTGGTGAAAAGGCTCTGCCAGCCCTTTTCCAGGGCCGGTGGTGGCAGGGTGGCTCCCTTGTGCCTCAGCAGTGCTGCCAGTCCCAACCCCGAGCTGTGCCAGGTACAGCTGTGCCAGGGCTGGTGTGGGAGACAGTCTGGACCCCCCCGCAGGGAGCTGCAGCTGGGAGAAATGCTTCCACCAAAGCCATCCTGCAGTGGGAAATCAGGCTTTGGAGGGCAGATGTTTCCAAAGAGGGGGGGAAATGGTCTCTGCTGAGATGTGTGGTTTTCTCTCCTGGAAACCTGTACAGGTAGAGGGGTACCTGGGCTGGTGTGGGTCTCTGCTAGGGAGCTGCATAGCACAGTGGCTACAAAGGCTGAGCAGAGCCCAGCTGCCAAGGAGGTGGAGGTGTTACCATCAACATCATTTCCTCGTTGTTTTTACTGGTGCTGGGGAAGAGAAGAAGCTGCCTGCACTGAGTGCTGGGGATGGAGGGCAGCAATGCAGCAAAGTGCTGCCCCGAGTGCACTGAGCCACCCCAGGACCTCAGCAGTTCCTCACCTCCCCCTCTGCTTCTCCTGCTCTGCAGAGGGCCCCATTGATGTAAATATGAGCGAGATCACCATGGAGGACATCCACCAGTTCTTCTCTAAAGACCCTTCCATCAAGCTGGGAGGCCACTGGAAGCCGAGTGACTGCCTGCCTCGCTGGAAGGTAACGGGGAGCTGGGCAGCCCCGTGTCCCTGCTGAGTGGGGGGTGGACAGGAAGCCCCGGGCAGGCCTTGGGAAGAAGTTAATGGGAACATCTCTGATGTGCTGCAGCTTCAGAAGAATGATCTGAGGAGCTCTGAAACATGGGGCTGCAGTACCCAGGGAAGAAATGGTGAACTCAAGGGCTGCTTTAGTGTCCTCACTCCTGCTGTCCCCAGTGCTGGGCAGAGGTGACAAAAGGGCACTGCAGGTCTCCCTTTCGCTCAAGGTGATGTTGAATTTTTCCAAAGCAACAATCCCTCAAAAAGTGAATAGGAAAATCATGCTGTGGGAGTTGAAAGGGTTTCAGGCTGCTCAGCCCTACATGGGAGAGCTGAGACACCTTGTTTAGTCCTGCTCCCCCTCCTATAACCCCGCACCAGCCAGTGCTGCTCCCCAGCCCGGGGGTTGGCAGTGGGAGCCATTGGTGTGGTGCAGTAAGAGCCGTGTCCTCTCCTCACCAGGTGGCGATCCTAATCCCATTCCGCAATCGATACGAGCATCTTCCTGTCCTCTTCAGACACCTTATTCCCATGCTGCAGCGGCAACGTTTACAGTTCGCCTTTTACGTTGTGGAACAAGTGAGTGACCCTGGGGTGGTTGGGGCAGCAGCCACTGGGGACGTGCTGCACTAAGAACGTGTCTGCCAGCGCTCCAAGTGTGGCTCTGCACCGTGTCCCAAGGAGTTTCCCTGCCAGAGCATATCTTTTAACCTTTGGCACGTTTAGGGGTCATGTTGCAATATGTGAGTTGTCCCGTTTCAGCCTGTAAGTGGCACAGCTAGGAGATGTGCCCAGAAATGTCTGGTTTTATCTGAAAAACAGGGATACAGTGATTTGGTTTGTTGTTGTTTTATTTTTTGTTTTTTAAATTCTGTTTTGTGGGAGTTATTTTTTTAAAACAGCTTTGGACCAGGTATTTGCAGTTTAGACAATGCTGCGTTGTTTTTGTGTATCCCTGCAGTAGTTCCAGGGAGCATCCCCTAGCAGAGTTAGACATTTCTTATTTGGGCAGTATCTAGAAGACTTCAGTGAATGTAAAACATGACTATCATTGGATGTGGACATGAACCTGTCACTTAAGCTGTTTGGCTTCATCCACCCAGTAAACATACCTCCATATTCAGCTCTAGCTTAAAAGGATTGATCAAAACTGGGGATTTTTTCAAGTGTCTGAGTAATAAGACCTCAGCTCCTGTACTGTAAAGTGAATATTTCACTGTTGGTTGATCTCACTAGTCTGCTCCAATACATCACTTCCTTTTGTGGTGCGGATGTGGGAGCTGGTTGCCCTCTGTGGTTTTATAGACAAAGCTGAGAATGCACAAACTGTAGGGACTCCCCTTGAGAAGGAACTTTCTGCCTCCTAGGCTGGAAACCAACCCTTCAACCGTGCCATGCTCTTCAACGTTGGCTTTCGGGAAGCAATGAAGGACTTGGACTGGGACTGCCTCATCTTTCACGACGTGGACCACATACCAGAAAACGACCGTAACTATTACGGGTGTGGACAGATGCCGAGGCACTTCGCAGCCAAGCTGGATAAGTACATGTACCTGTAAGCAGTGTTCTTCCTCCCTGCTACTGTAACAGCTAAGGAGCCAGTGGTAGATTTTATTTATCTTTTTTAAAGGCAGAGGATGAATCTGGGTTTGTTACCAGGCTTTGTGCAGAGGGAGAAAGAGAGGGAATAGCAGAGAGCGTCCGCACGGGCCGGGCTTTCCCCTTGGCAGGCGGGAGAGCTGTGGTGCTGGTGGGCTCTGCACTAACCCCTTCCCTCCTGCTCAGGCTCCCATACAACGAGTTCTTCGGGGGGGTGAGTGGCCTGACTGTCGAACAGTTCCAGAAGATCAATGGATTTCCTAATGCCTTCTGGGGCTGGGGAGGAGAAGATGATGACCTCTGGAACAGGTACGGGCTGGGCGCAGCCGGCGTCCCTGGGCTCTGGTGGTGGCTCTGTGAGCTGAGCCTGGCACGTGCTGTGGGGGGACAATTGTCATCTCTGACGCAGGTGCTGGGCTTGCTGTGCCTGTGTCCCATGGGCTGGGGAAGAGCCATCCCAGCCTGGTGGCTCTGTGGGAACAGGGGCTGCTCCAGCCTGCACAGGCAGTGGGTGGGAAGCAGAGAAGTGCTGTTTGGGAACTGGTTGGCTCTGTGCACATACCCCACACTGCTGAGCTCAGGCTGGTCACAGATGAGCAGGAGCCCCAACATGCTGAGAGCTGTGTGACCTGCCCAGAGCCCCTGCTGGAGTGGGGGCTTCTCTGGGGGTGGGAAGGCTGCGCTGCACTGAAGCCGCAGAAGCACTGATGGTGCAGCCCTGGAGGTGCTACCAGCACAGCAAACACAACTGGTGATTTTTTTTGTTTATTTTATTTCTCCCCTTTCTAACACAGAGTGCAGTATGCAGGCTACTCGGTGACTCGACCAGAAGGAGACACAGGGAAATACAAATCAATTCCCCACCACCATCGAGGAGAAGTGCAGTTCCTAGGAAGGCAAGTAAATTTTTTTAAGAATCCTAAAGCACTTCACAAAGAGCCTTTACCATGTAGGAGGCTCCCTGCAGCTGTTTGAAGGCAGTAACAGCCTGAACTCCTGAAGGAAATTAATCGAGGGAAATGAAGGCAGAGCATTGCCTGGATTCCTCCATCCTTACATTTCATACATCCCTGTGACAAGGGGTCCTTGCTTTGTGGCTTTGGCTGCCTGAATGCCATCCAAAAGGGGATTGTCAGCATGGCAAGCTGGGGCCCTGTCCTGTATCTGCAGGGGAATAGGGGTGGATAAGGCCAGATGTAGAGAAGCTTCAATGTTTCTCCAAGTACTGTTGGGACCATTTCGTCTTTTTTCTCAAAAAGATAAATTCTCCCTGGAGCTCTTCAGGAGGGCTCCAACCCCTTTGTCCCAGAGCCAGGGTTGTTTTGGAGAGTACAAGGCTTGACTGACTGCTTTTGCCTGAAGACCACAGTAAAATTTAAGTCTTCTGAAAACTGTGCAACAGAAAACCAGAGAAATACCTTTTTCACAAACAACTGCAGGAATTAACACTTGTAGATGAGGATCTACTGGACAAGCAGTGTGAGAGCTCTGTTCTGCAGAGGGGCTCCAGGATGCTGCTGGCAGAGATTTCAGTTGTCTGCTGGTCTTTTTTTGGAGAAGACTCATTTTTAGGGGATTTTCCATTTGAGACTCATCTTTAGCCCTGCTTTTCATTTCTGTGTTGGACAGGATGCAGCCAGTCAGAGATGCTTCTCTCATTTCACTCTTGAAAAAGAGAAGTTGCTTTTTGGCTTAAAAAGCCATATTTAGTCAAACCCTTGGAGTGTGGCAGGCTGGCAGTGCAGTGGGATTCAGGTCTGGTTCCTGACACTTCCCTGGTCTCTTCCTGGCCCCAGCCAGGAGCCCAGGTTCTGTGCCAGCAGGAGCTGTGAGTCCATGTGGTGGGAGGGAAAGATGGGCAGGGCAGAGTTCACCTGATGAGCCAACAGCTGCACCCACTCTTACCCCTTATATCTCATCATGCTGCCCCTAAATGTGATTGAGGCTGTTTTTGTGCACCAGCTGCAGTTTCCTTCCCCAAACCATCAGTCTGTTACTTTTACTTCCTCGTCCCCCATCCCTCGGACTAAAGCCATTTAGTTCTGCTCTTGTTTGTGCCCGGTTTCTTAAAAGTGGAAAGGACATGTCACCCATCAGCTGTGTTTCTCTGGGATGGTGTGGCTGGTGAGGGCTCTGCAGGATGCCCGAGCTCAGCTCCCTCCTGAGAATGGGAGCAGGCTTCAGGCAGGAGTCACAGGTAGTTTTGGTAGCTGAGTGCCTGCTGGTGGCACAACAAGCATTTTGCCCTTCATCAAGTGATGAACTTTTCTGGCATTTTCCAGTATTTACCAACACTGAGTATTTAAAATGTGGTGGTTCCCTTTATTAAGGGCTCAGAAGCTTGTTATTTTGTAGCTGCTGCTGGGACAGGCTCTTTGGTGGCTGTTCTGGTAGCACTGGGAGGAGTTTGCAGGGTGCTGTGGGACAAGTGGAATTGACTCAGGCCTCTGGTTCTCGTTGCACAGGTACGCCTTGCTGAGGAAGTCAAAAGAAAGGCAAGCCCTGGACGGCCTCAATAACTTGAACTACTTTCCAAACGTCACATATGACGCCTTGTATAAGAACATCACTGTTAACCTGACACCGGAGCTGGCTCTGGTGCCCGAATATTAAGAGGAGAAAATAACTTTGCTCTGCCCTTCACCAAGAAAGCACCACGCTAGACTTTCTTTTCCAAGGTTTATCGAGGACAAGCAACACTTTGTCTAATGAAGGATCACAGTATTTTGGAGAATGAGGCTGAAAGTGCACGCACAAATTGCCCTAGCTGTACCAATCCAGCCCGACACCCGGGCAGCGAGCTCAGCAGTCTCTTAATTTCTTCTGCCACTTTGCTTTCTGGGTTTCAGGACAACAGTTCGACCTGCTGCTCTCGTCTCCACATTCCTCCTCCAGCAATCTCTGGCGCTGGGACTCGCCTCCGTTGCGCTTTCTCCTCTGGGAAGCGGCTCAGCTGAGGGACTCTGGCTTCTTGACGGTGAACGTCGGGAGCAATTTGGTTGGCAACTGCCCTGGTGGGAGATCAAACGACTTCTGATGCCGTTCTATGTCTGTGCGGTTTTTTAAATGACCTGCTTGAAGTATATACAACAGAATCGCTTCTTAAAGAAGTGTAAGTGTAAATATGCTGTGTAAATTGCCCCTTTTTATTTTTCTCCTATGGCTCAAGTCCAAGCTAGAGGTTTACATGCGGTCACCCATTTTAGTCCTGAGTTCTGTGAACACTTGTGTGTGCATCACTGTACTTGTGCAAGGTGCTCCCTTTTAAGCCAGTGAGACTGCTTGCGTGATTCCAGCTGTGCATATGCAGAAATGTTTGTGGGACAGGGCCCTGAATCTTCCAGTGCAGTGGGTTAGAAATACAGCTGGGTCACTGCTCATTCCAGACACCACAGGGGTGGCTTTTTCCAGGGAGAATGAGGAAATGGGAATATTTATGAAAAAATTCCCTCTTCCGTGACTTTTACGAGATGATGTGCAAATGAATCCAAAAGCCATATGGAATACAATCCCCTGCCTGTTGCTCTGTATCCCACCTGGCAAGTGTGAGCCTGGTTGCTCAGGACTCCCATCCATGGTGCTGGGGAAGTGTGGCCCCTGGGCTGGCTGCCCCTGCCCACGTGCTGTCCTGGGGATGGAGCAGCTGCACAAACCCTCTCCAGACAGCAGCATCCTGCCATCACCCCCAGTGTGTCAGAATGGTGTGGGAGGTTGGTTTAGTCTGTATTTATTGTGTAAATCCAGCAGCACACTGAGGTGCTGTCAGAGCCAGGCAGTGCACAGGCAGTAGCATAGGCACAGCTGGTGGGGCAGAGGGTCACAGGTCAGTGAGAGGGAGAGACATGAAGGACACATAAAAACATGAGGACTGGGAACCAGAGCTTGGTCTGACAACCCATCCAGCCATCCAATGCCATCCCCCCTTTCCCCACAGCTGCCGTGGCAGACTGGGCTCCAGGCCCTGTCCCCAGGGACACAGTCCAGCCCTTACACAGCACTGACACAGCCACTTTCACTGGACCTCTCTGACTTAAAAGTAAATACATTGGGCGTTGTTTTGAGTTTGTATTTCCACACAACAAGGGTGGGTACTTGACCTCTGAAGTACTTTAACTCTTTTCATTGCGTTGTTTGCCTTCGGTTTCCTTAACTTCTCATGGTTTACATTGTTTTCTCAGTTCCGTGGACGTATGATCCCCATACGCATCTGTGGTGGGTGTGACTGCCCAGGGCATTCCTAACCTGTATCCAGAAAACGTTAGTTTAGAAAACACGAGTTCTTGTGTAGATCTTATCGGCCGGCATGAGAGGACAGCGAGCCTGCCCTTGAAAAGCGCTGATGAGTTTGTAACTTAGGTTTTAAAGTCTTTGAACTTACATGTGCTTTAAACTTGCTTCCCGAGGGAATTCAGCCTGGTTATTTATAGGCAGAGGTGAGGATTTGCTTTTTCTGGCGCATACAGCAATAAAGACTTTTGCTTCGGGATCTCGATCTCTTCATTCACGTGGACCCTTTCCGGATGCTGAACCCGCGTTGCCCTGCCCCTCTTTTCTTTCATCTTGAGACCTTGCTAGAAATCTGTCTTTGTTTAATGGTGCTTCAAACGAGGAATGTATTTCAACTAGTCCAAGTTCACTACCCCGGAATCATGCATGTGTGTGTGAGTAGGTGTTAAACTACCTTAGTCGGGATCCTCAGCCTTCCATGTCCCTGACACCCGTCGCACCTTGTGTGGAACAAAAGCCGTTACCTCTGCTCAGAACTGCGTTCTGCGGTTGGCACAGAAGGGTCCATCCCCAGCAGCATCCTCTTCGTTGTTCCTTTGTTCTAATCATGTTTTGTTTTGGTTTTTTTTTTCCCCCCTTTCTAAGATGTGGATTATCTGAAAATGTGCACTGTTACTCTTATCAGCTATGTCAAATACTGTATAGTAAATGTAACTTGTTAAAAACATACTGTCAAGCGCATGTGCTGTTATGGTGTAAAAATTCTCGTATTAAGGAGAACTTGTACATATTCTGGCAGCTGAAGTTCAACAAGGCCACTCGTTCGCCCCTTCCACGTCAGCGCCGTCAGCCAGCCCTGCTGGAGGGCAGGTCCTGGGTGATGCTGATTTTTTATTTTTTATTTTTTTTTTTTTTAATGAGCCATGTGGGTTTTATTTGCAAAACTATTTATTGACAGCTAATTCTCTGTAAAGCTCTGCTTCTCTAAGGGAGGTACCGTTTGAGCAACGGCTGCGCACTTCGGGCCGCTCACCATCAGAAGTGGCTTCAAACTCTCCAGTAGCTTTCCATCATCATGGCTTTTGAGCTTACTGTTATGTTTTTAAGAGGTGCCGGGGGGACGTTTTTGCACTGAAGATTAGTGTTTTACAACACACACACACTTCTCAGCAAAGCAATCCTTTGTGTCATTACATTTATTTACCCATGTGTTTGTACATTTTTGTATTTGTTAATTTATGAATGATTTTTTCAGTAAAAAATACATATCCAAGAACACAGATTGCAGTGGTTGCTTTTTTTTTTTTTTTTTTTTTTTAACAGGAGGTTGGGGTGTGCTTTTATAGTAGAAGGTGAGATCTATAAGCCCAGAGGGGTGAGTGTTTCTGAGAGTTTGAGTGGAGAAGGGTGAGCCCTGGATGCTAGAGCTGGTTAGGAATTTCTCATTAGGGGTGGATAGAAGTAAACTGAGTGTGAGATGGGGATGCTCCCCAAACTCTTCCTGTTCTGTAGGTGCTTAAGCCTTTTTGCCAAGCATCTACTTCAGTGTGGTTCTGATGAGGGGGCTGGCTGCCTTGGGGGAGTGTGTTTAGGAAGAACTTGGCTGAAGGTGATGCAGGGCTCGGGGATGGTAACTGGATTTTTGATCAACAAACCCAGGCAGACAGACGAAGCTTCCTTGCAGCAGCTTTAAAATATCTCTCTCCTGCTCTGCAGCATACAGGCATGCTAGAATAAATAGCTGGCAGCCCTGGGTTGTTCCAAGCCTTGCCTTTTTTTAGCTCTCCGTCTTCTGGGAAGCTTCCTCCCACCCGCGGCGCTGGGCTGGAGCCTGCGGGGTGTCAGGCTCCTTCCAGACACTGCTGCCCGCCCGGCCAGGGCCTCGCTCCCCCAGCGCTCACAGGACCGAGGAGGGAGCCCGTCGGACTCCTGGCCGTGCACTGGTGGGAGTTCCTGACCTGTTTGAGGAATCCCCGTGGCCGTGGTCCTGCATGGGTATCCCACCTGGGGGGCTTTCATTGCCTGTGTCCCCCCCGCGGCGGCTGGGCAGGGGCTGGAGGAGATGGAAGCACGTGGAGAAAGTTGGTGGTGCCCCTACAGAGGAAGAACGAGAAGGGCAGGGAAGCCCCCAGCCTGTGTCCCAGGTGGGCGTGTGGGACCCCCTTACTGCGGCCAGCGGCAAAGGAGAGCTGGGAGCAAACCCCCTTTGGTGTGGGCTGTGCCGGGAGGGTGCCAAGGAGAGGAGCCCTGCGAGGGACCGGCACGGCTCCGGCACGGCCACCGCTGCCTCCCAGCAGCGCAGAGCCCCGGCATTCCTCGGGAGCAGCCCCCGCTGCGGGGGAGAGCACTCCCGGTGCGGGCTGAGAACAGCTCAGCCTTCTGTGCTGCAAAATCCCCGGGCTTCTCTGCAGTGTGTAAAAAAAAAAAAAAACAAACCACAACCACCAGAGCAGGGGGGTTCTCCCTCTTCTTTCCCCCTTCATATCCGTGTGGCACAATCAAGCTGCCTGGGATGGCCTGGGCTGGCAGCCGGAGCCACACACATGCTGAGGGGCATCCCTGCTGCCTGGAGCAGCCCTGAGATGCTGCCCAGGGGGATGCCCTGCTCAGGAGCTGGCAGAAAGGCTGAGCAGCTGGGTTGGGAGACAGTGCTGTGAGTTACCAGCCACACCAGAGCTTCAGGCCAACATGCCCTGGCTCTTGGCTTGGCCTCTCTCCCCCGTGCAGAGGGAAAGGTGCTGCCCCCCTACCAGGGGGGTCCTGCTAGCCCCCAGAGCCTGGGGTTTGCTGCTCCAAGAGTGCTCCCCGTGGGAAGGACTAGGTGTCCCTGGATATTTATTCTTCCCTCTGGTGAGCAGTGTGACAATATTGACTATTTTTCAAGAAGGGCTCTTGATAGTCAAGAGGTAAGGGGAGAAGTGAGGAGGAGCACCAGGGACATTGAGGATTAACCACAGCTCTCAGGCAGCTGTCTTTAGTAAATCCTGCTGGGGAGGGCTTCCCAAAAACCCCTTTCCTCTGAAGGACTCTCACAGATACCTGGCCAAGGGCTGTTCTTCCACAATTGGTACCGAGAGCAGCAAAGAGGGGGAAACCAGTAACACATCCAGTATCAGCTGGGTGGAGCAAAGCAAACACTCCTCTGTGGGCAGTGGGAACTCAGCTGATCCCTTACCCCACTGACACGGCAGATGCCACCCCCCCGGTTCTGGGGGGGATGCAGAACGAGTGGGTGGGTGGGTGGGCCGTGGTGACTGGGCCAAACAGGCAGGGCTGGTCAGCCGGGAAAACCACGGGATGCCTGGACACGCGGTTGAGAAATCGTCTCCATCAGCGCAGCCTCGAGCCACAGGGATAGCAGCAGGGAGCGGGGCCGTCTGAAGGCCACGGATGCGGTGGTACGGTGAGGACTCCCTTGCACAATCGCCCACATCGCTGGGAGCACCTGTGCGGCAGGTTCCCAGCGGCCATAAAACCGCGGGTCACCTTGCGATAGGTGCCTCCCTCCGGGGCCAACGTGAGCCGCGGCAGCGCCCCGCGACCCGCCCAGCACCAGGAGACCCTCCGTGCCCTGCTGTGCCCCGGGAGGTGCCGGGGGAGGCAGTGCCTCCCTGGGAGCGGCAGTAAAACCGGGGGCCTCAGCGCGGTCCGTGCGGCCACATCTCGTGCTGCCCTTTGCATTTGTCCCGGGACAGGCTGGGGACCCGGGATGGGGGTGATGCGGCCAGCCTCGTGCTGCTCAGGAATACCTCCCGGGCATCCAGGCTCCTGCCTTCCCACCCTCATCCCAGCACTGCTCCCCTCCGATTGTATTGCAGCAGCTAATCGCATTGCTGGGGCGATGGCTCGGGATCCACCCCGGGTACATGTGCTGGGGGCTGTGCCATCAATGGCTGCCCCCAGCACATGGCTGAGAGCTGATCCCTGAGCGTGAGCACAGCCCTGCCTTTGACAAAGCAGATTCATTCATAATTCAGAGCCGCTTCTGCAGCGGGAAACCTTTCACAGGTGACCGAGCTGAGAGGCTTGGAGACGCCTGGCCTGGCTTCCAGTCCCAGGGCACAGTGGGGAAGAACACGCCGTCCTTAACAGAGCTCATTCCTCTTGGGGTTTAGAGCGGGTGTAGAGGGGGTCGGGTGAGCCAGGGTCGGGGTTTGCGGCAGCACAATGGCCGGTAACTGTCCGGCACTAGGCAGGAAGGGAGCTCGGGGCTCTCTGCCGGGGGGCACAGCAGTGTTATTTGAACACAAGGTCAGCCCTTTCACTGAGGGAGTTCCTGCCAAGCTGCTCTCTCTGCTTCAGTGCCGATGAAAGCAGCTACACCCTCTGCACGAGGGGGCTGCACCCCCAGCCACGACAGGCACGGAGGGGCTGCACCTGCATCCAAACCTCTCTGAGTCAGGGTGTGCCGGGACGAGGTACAGAGGAGAAGCTGCAGAGGCAGCGCTCAGCCCCCAACCAGCCTGGGGGCGCTGGGGCAGAGCAGCCCCCAGGCCTCTCACAGCTGCAGCCCTTGCTTCAAAAGGCTGCGAGCGGGCGGGTGTGACCCAAACCAGGCGCTGAGCAGTGGGGCCGGGAGAACAATTAGTGCTTCCATCGTGATGAGGAGCCGTGCCCACGGGTCCCGCCCCGCCCAGAGGGGAGAAGGGCGATGGGACAGGGCCCCGCAAGAGCCTGACGTTCCCCCTCGCCCCGGGAGAGGTGTTGGTGGGGCCGGGGGAGAGCCCCAGCCCGAGTGCGGGGACGGGGGATGCTCCTGCGGGGCCGTGCGGTGGCGGAGCGCGGTCCCAAAGCCCCACCTGGTGGCGGAGGGAGCGATCCCGGCCCCGGGGACACCCCACACCCGCGTCCCCCTCCCCGGGCACGGCTGCGGCGGCATCCCCGCGTGTTTCCCCACGGACATGCCAGCGACAGACTGCTGCGCAGGGTCCCTGTCCCTGCGGAACAGGGATTTCTCCTTGCTTGGAGAAGAAGTGGGTCCAGTTCCTACAAGAGGGTGAGAAATCCCAGATTTTCAGAGATATCAAGTACATAGTGACAGAGAAGTCTTCAAGTGCCCGGGGGAGCAGCCGGCAGGGAAACAGCTGGTGGCTTTTGCTTCTTGACGAAGCCTGACCTTGAAGGTGCTCCCAGACATCTTTGTGACATGCTCCCGATTTCTTGGGGTGAGTTATCCCTGCTTTTGCAGCTGTTACTTTCTACCAAGAAGAAACCATTGTAATTGTCTTTCAGCTGTTTCATTGCTTTCCTCTGCCCAGTGCCTGGTGAAGACCTCCCTTCCCACTGCCTCTCCACGGAGCAGGTCTGGGCCTGCTGAGGGTTCTCTCATCCCATGACCAAAACCAGAGAAAGTTCTGAGGTGAAGAGAAATATTTGTCCTCATACTCAGAAATTATGTTTCAGGTTTGTGGTATTTTACCCTTCTGTCTAATCCTTTTCTCTATTAATATTTATCAACACAACATTTTTCTTCTTTTAAACAATGTCAAAGCTTTGTTTTAAAGAAAAAAAAGTAGGATCATTTTTTAAAAAACTTTGGCATTTTTCATCTCCCCCTTTTTTCTTTCCCTGCCTGTTTTGGCCCAGACTGCCAGGTGTTGGACTGCACAGGAGGAGGTCGGGATGTAAGCTGGGACAATCCAGGAAGGCATTTGGAAAAGAAGACAGGTGTTTCTGCACATCCCACGAGTCTATCTTTAGAGGTTTTTTCCCCTGTGGGAAGTTTGCAGGGAACAACGTGTCTTTTGGAAAACTAAGGTGTCTTGAAGGCTTAACTCACTCATCCCTGCTCCCAAACCCTGTGCAAGCCAGTGGCAGCAGCTGATCTCTTGGAAATATCTTCTGTCCCTGTGTCCCACCAGGTGCAGTTCAGGATGTGGTGAATTTTTAAACCTGATGCTGGAGTCCTTTTGAGTTTGCTCTCCTCTTGAGACACTGCAATCCATGTTTTGCTTTCATCTCATGAACATTGCAAAGTCTGCCCATGGTTTATGTCTGCGGGTTCCCACTGCCCTCGTGTATCTGCCATGTGTGAGTTGGATGATGGGAATCAGTTCTTCGGGTTTTTCATGTTCTTATTTGGTAAACTTGGGTTCATGTTTTGGGAAACTTATCCCAGTGCTCCTGCATGATCTGTGGGTATAAATCTACTCTGAGCTAACGTTCAGTGCCAACATTTTTCAAAGCAGATATTGAATGAGAGAGGTTTTTAGTTAATATAAACCAGAGTCAATTTACAATGACAAAGTGTTGCTAGATGTGTCAGGGAAGAGATGAGCTGCTGAAATGTTTGGCTAAAGTCAAGTTAAGAACTGGAATGTTGTTCTTTGTTCAGTGATGTCCCAAAGCCCTGCTCAGGCAGGGGCTGCCTCTGCCAGCTCCTAGTGGTGTTTTGGGGGGAGGATGGAGACTGACACTTCCAAACAGCCTTTGGCAGTGAATGGTGGATAAGGCCCTTCTGAAACTCAGCTGCTGTTTTGTTGCTGGGGTTTTTGTTGTTTGGGATTTTTTATTTATTTAAGATATCGTGAGAATGGATACACAGTTTTCCTGGTTGCTTTCCAGTGGCTCAAGGACAGTGGTTTCTCCTGCTGGGACTTGATGATCCTTATGGACCCTGACGGGGAACTCGGCTCTCAAATATCACTGGTTCGGGGATTAGTGTGGTCTAACACACACAGATATTTTAAACATTCTCAGCTTTTCTAAGGCGGAGCAGTGTGTGGGTGAACTGGGAAGTTTCCCTTATTCCCGGTGGGAATTAGCCTTTTCTTTCTTCTCCCTCCCTGCCCCGAGCTGGCGCTGTGATAGAGCCGAATGTGGCAATAGATGGCACTGCTGGGACAGGCTGGAGCCGCTGCCTCGGTGCCACGGCCCGAGGGGCATCGCTCTGCTCACATCAGTCGGGGCTCCGTGTCCGAGCTGTGGATCCATAAATTGGGCAAACCTCGTGCAAAGTGGCTGCAGCAAGACTTTGCATTCCTGGCCGAATTTCTGCTGCAGCAAGACGTTATGTCAGCACCTGAATTTCTGCTTCTGTTTCCATGCAGGGCAGAAGGAGGCTGCCAGCATCAGAGCACCTCTGGAAAGTTCTGTCTGAAAAGTCAGAGCAGCAAAGCAGCTGGGAAATATCCAGGAGCTCTGGGAGCAGGAGGGGTCCATGCAGGTAGATCTGCTCAGCTGGGCAGAGGGGAACATGAGTCCCTCTTGATGCTCTGTGCCCCCAGACTCATCTGCAGCCTGTTCCCAAGCAGCCACTGGCCATCAGCTGGGTTTGAAAATCCTCCTTCACTCTCACCTCTCTGTGGGCTGCAGGTTCCCAGCGGGGTTTGGTCACTGGGCTGGTTTAACCTAGATGTTACTCTCTTAATTTTCACTGAAATCCTATGATTTATGTGCTTTCAGGCTGGCTTAGGTTGCTTGGTGCATACAGAACCCATGAAGAGACCCACAGCCACCATGAGCCATAGGAGCACCTGGGACAGAGCAGCCCCAGGGCTATGCAGGTAAAGCCTGGTTTCACAGTGTTGGGCTCTCAGGATTCAGCAACTTAGGGTAAAAATCTAGAGATTCCCAAATAATAGGTGTTGGGTGCTTTTGATTTGCTTCCTGGGCAGCAGAGCTTTATTTATGTTGGAATCTGTTTTGTGGAAGTTACTGCTCAGACCAGGGCTGTGGTTCCCACTATGCTGCCCCTGCCTAGGCCGGGTCCAGACCCATAAACCAGCTGGGAAGATCCCATTGAGCCAGAGATTTGGGGAAAGAGGGGGAGGGCTGTTGCCTGCAGTGTCATTAGAAGGAAAGCAATTCAGCCCTTTGAAATCATCTGCACTCTGGTTATCTGCCTTCATAATATCCCAATTGCCGGGAAGAACCTGATTTAAGACTGGCACTGAGGCAGGTTGCTCTGCATCACATTGGTTCTCCAGCACTTTGTTCTTTTTTCGTTTGACCTGAGCAAATGCACCTTCCCAGATGACTTTGTGCTGCCCAGGAGATGAAAACACACTCCCATCACAAGGCAGACTTCCTTGCTCTTTCACAGCCCCAAGGTTGGCTGGCTCTGTGACCTACAGAGAGATAAGAGCTGCTTTATTCTTTCTCATGCATGACCAAGTCAGCTTGCTTCCAACATGAATGATTGAAGACCCACGTGCATTTGTAATGACCATATTCTAATTAAAAAGCAACCCCCTCCTTGAAAATTTAGGCAGCTAAAGTGGCATTGTGCTTACCAACAAATAATTAATTATTTATATGAAATGCTCTGCTCTTTAAATTACTTGGGTTTAATGTACTGCAAAGGCATTTGCAGTATCGATAACAATGCTATTTTGCTTCCACTTAATCATCACAATTTTATTTATTTATTTATTACCAAGAACAAAAATACCCCAGCTGGTCCATCTGATACTGTGCTGCACCACTGACAGGCTGCTTTTCCTCCCAGTCTTATGTTGCAATAGCTATGGTTTTGCTGCAAAGAGGCTGTTTCACAGCCCACTGTAGGACTTGGTGCTGCATGTGAACCAGGATGGTGGCATTTGTCCACCACAGTGCATTTGTCACCATGGTGGTGCTGTCACTGACCCATGTGCTGCTTTATGGGGGCTCTGCTGGTTCCAGTTCAGCTATCTGAATAACTCTGAGTCCTCTCAGGTGTTTGTTGTTAATGGTGATGTAGGTCCTGCGGTTTTTTGGCTTCTCCTATTTCTCCTAAAGTTCAAGCAGTTCAAGGTGAATTAGAAAAAGTGACTGGAAGCAGAGGACAAGCTGCAAAGCTGATCCTTGGGTGTAGCCGGGGGGTGCTGGACAACGCAGCAGTTCTGGGCTGGTGTGCCTCTTCTGCATGTTTTGGTTACCAATAACTCTTCATTTTCTCTCTTTTTCAACTATCAATGTTTTTTAAAAAACATTTGCCATTCAAATCAGTTGGGATTCAAGCTGCCCTGTTGCTCAGTATCCTCCCCACTGGGATCGATGTGTTGGTGTTAATGTGCCATTAATTCCAGAACAGGCAAGACCATTTGGCAGGAGCAGCTTAGAAAGCCCAGAATTGATGGGCTGCAGGAAGGTGTTATTGCATCACAGCCATTTCTAAGTGCAGGGTCGTGCTCAGTAGATTAATAACAGATTTGCCAGTTTAAGGTGAAGTGACATCTGCTGGAAGAAAGTGGAGCAGAGACACGTGAGTGCTGCTGCTGGGACACTGAGCTCCCAGGCTGGGGTGGCCTCGGAAAGGCAGGCTGAGAACTGCTGAGTGTGCAGTGTGAGGTGGGTCCAGGGTGACACTGAAAACCTTTGCTGCCTTCTGAATTAGCAGACCTGATTCCAGTCACCAAGATGACTTTGACTGTTCTAAGTGGCTGCTGGGGGTGTGTAATTATAATGCACATGTGAGGTTCTCACAGAACAATCACAGCTCTGTGTGGCAGGAAGGGACATGGAGATGCTCCCTAATCCATCCTTCTGTACCAAGCCACGATCAATATGTCTAGACCATCCTGACAGATGCTTAAGGATCTTTTTCTTGAAGGTCTTGATGATATCTCTACCCCTCAGTCTCCTTGGGCAACTACCCCAGGGCTCTACTCTTTTTTTCCCAACAGTCATCCTAATTCTCCCATCCTACTATTTTTTGTCTGATTCTCAGTAGATAAGGAAAGCAAGCCACTGCTCTCTTCTACAGAAAACTGTTATCCCATCTCTCCTCTGCCTTCCACTTTTAGGAGTTAATTGACCCATTTTCCTCCACCTCTCTTCAGAGGCTGTTTTCTAATTCTCTGGTCACTCCTGTTGCTGTCCTCTGGGCTCCTGCCAGCTGGGGCCTGCCTTTCTTGGTGAACAGTGCCCAAACTTGGATGCAGGACTCCAGCTGAGGCTTTAGTAGCAGGGCAGTGAAGGTTTACTTCATGTGCCTCACATACAGCTTTTCTGTTTATGAATTCCAGCATGATAGCTGCAAAAAAAAAAAAAAAAAAAAAAAAAGGCAAACAATGTCCTGGTAGCCCTTGAGATTCGGACACAGTGGAGATGAGGGCCATATAAGTACATAGATGGATGCACAGATGAAATGCAGACTTCCACTAGTCAGACTGAAGAAGCTGAGCTTAGGAAGTGTCACCGTGTCTGCTGATGGTGTGTGTGTGTGTGGGTGTGGGTGTGGGGGGTATGTGTGTGTGTGTGTATGTGTGTGCGTGTGTGTGCCTCATGTCTGCCCTGCCCAGCCGTGGGGGGAGGAGGGAGTCATTCCCACCCCACCGGGACACACCCCATGCCCACATCGGGAGCCGTGTGGTTCCACCCCCTCCCACCCGTCGGGACACACCAGGGGGGTTCTCATGCTGGGGACTCCCAGCCCCTGTGGGTTCGTGAGCTGAGTGGGTCTGAACCTTTCTGCTGCTGGATTTGGCTTTCGGTGCCTCTATCCATAGGTGTAGTGATTTGAGCTGTTCTCCTTTGCTTTCCACGCCTGGAGGAAAAAGCGCTCTGTGAAAAGATGAGTTGCACATTTTTTCCCCTCCCCTTCAGCCCAAGCCTTAGGCAGGAGGCTGGTGCGTGATGCAAAGTTGGGCTCTGCAGAGGATGGAGGGGAGGCGTCGGAGGAGCCCGCGGTGGTGGCTGGAATTCCTGTTGCCGTAACAACCCGATGCAGTCCTTAAATATAGAACCGGTTTTACCCCCTAGCCCGGCTCTGTCCTCTCCTCTGTAACACAGAGGAAACGGGCTTTGCTTCCTCGTTGCTGCCGCCTGTTAGAGTCCCAAAGGTCAGAAATGTAAACCCTGGTGCGGTGTGTGAGGTCAGGAGACCCACTGATCATGGGCTTGGGGGTCCTGCTCGATTCAGACTTTGGTGTGAGGGCCCCAAATTCTGGTTTGATCCAGTGAAAATCCTCAGGCAGGTTGGACTGAAAGAAGAGGTCCCCTAGAAGAGTGGAAAACATCTGACTGCTGGAGCAGCTGCTCGACTGCTGCAGTTATGGCTGTGGGGTGGGAGAGGAGCAGGGCTGCTTTGAGGCTGGGCAGGGATGGGGACAAATCACATCAGAGCATTACATCACCCTGTGCAGGGCGTTGCTGTCCCTTTCCAAAGGAAAGCTTCACTGTTTTTCTGAGCTTTCCCCAGACAGACCAGTTCTGTTTGAAGCAGGGAAGAGGAGACAGGTGACTCTTTATTCCAGACCTGGAAAGACTTATTTTTCTCTGAGAGTCAAGCAGGACTTTCCAGTGCCCTTGGTAAGCCTGGTGGCACCTAGCACAGAGGCACTGAGGGACTAGGGCTTGCTTTGCCTGTAATTATGGATGTTTACAGGTGTCCTCCTGCAAGGCACTGGCTGGAAGGTACATCTCCACTCAGACTGCAGCTTTCCAGCTTCTGAGTGCTGAGACAGCCTCCAGCTTTCTTTTGGAGGTGCTTCTTCAGGATCTGAGAAGACTGAATTTAAACCTGGAAACTCTGAGCAGCCTAAAGGATTTGCCTGTATCTACAAAGTCACCCCCTCTAAAATGTACTTTAGTCCGTATTTGGGCTGGAGCATCACATTTCTCCTGATCAAGCAAATGGTTGGGAGGTTTGGTCTCAGATTGCACTGCAAAGACTTGTAAAGCAAACCACTGAAGTTCCTGGGATGGTTCCCCAGACAGTGCTGTTTGTTTGTTCTTGTTCCTATCTAATTAAACTTTTTCCACTGGGAAACTCTTGTTTTAGTCATTTTTTTGCAAAATTGAACTGGCCTTTCTGGGTTTACTAAATTAAAATTTGCAAAGGCAGATGCTTTAAGAACAGATATTCTGAGATCTGTTGTTCACATCATTGATTCTATCTTTGCAGCAGGAGGACAAGTCCTCTGCACACACATTGGAACAAGATGAAGCCAGGAACTTCAGAAGGCAAGGAAGGGACCAGAGGGACAGTGATTCTACTGTCACTTGCTCAGTGGTCTGGGACTGCCAGGCTGAGTTGTACTTGTGCAGTGTTGCTTCAGGTCTTTGCATGGCTGCAGTAGAACTTGTTCCTGAGCTGAGAGGGCCCATTGACCTTCTACAGGGACCCATCAGTGGCCAACATTATCTCAGCATCTGGAGAGAAGAGGTGGAGAGGAGCTGCAGGCACCCAGCAATGGGGCAGCAGAATACGTCAGATCCTCAAGGTTTTGTTACAGAAGCTCCAAGTAAATCTAGTTTTCATTGAATTCCCCTGTCTGCAGGGGTCCTGGGGGCTATTAGCTGTTTTAACTGGAAAAGCAGCTGCTGGGACCATGGGCATTTGCTCCCAGAGGCGGCACATTCCCTGCAGCTCTCCAGCCCCTGGGATCTGCTCAGCCCACATCAGCCTCCAAACTGCTCCAACCACCTCCCTTTCCTCTGAAAGCAGAAAGGATTTGTGCAGCCACATGTGGCACCCCAAAATTCAATTCACATTTTAACAGGACTTTTACTGCAGAAAGGAGAAAAACACCCATGCAGAACCAGCAGATAAATTGTAGCTGCTTTATGGAGCTTAAGATCCATTGTAATGATACTTGTGTTGTCCTTGCTGACCAGAAGAGCTGGATTGCTGCTTGGCTTCCTAAGCCCCCCTGCACAGCCCTTCCTGAATCAAAGGGATTGGTCTGGGCAAGGCAGGCAAAGATCACACACTGGGCCTGAAGAGGAAGCTTTGATGTGTTGCTGAGCAGAGGTATTTAATTAACCTCCTCTATTGATTTTGATGAAGAATCACCTTCACTTTTTATGTGCAAGAGAAAAAGAGACTGTCTGAAGAGCAGCCACGTGGAGAGTGGCCAAGTGAGTGCTGGGATGGGCTCAGTTCTTCACCTCTGGTTTTCCTGTGCAAGACTGTGGTTGACCTGTGGGAACATGCCAGAAAACAGAGACAGGGTGAGGGAGCTGAAGAAAAGTGAGAGAACCTCTCCATGTGCTGTGTGTGCCTCCAGCACATGGGGTGATACCCGGGGTGTGCAAGGAGTGGGGAAACACCCCTCTCCTGCCAGCAGGTGAGCAGTGGCCTCTGAGCAGAGACAGCACATGCAGAGGACCTGCTCTGTGGTGGGATGGAAGGGGAAGAGGGGAGGCTGGTATCTCCCAGCATCAGCTGCCAGGGCAGAGGATGTTGGTGCTTCTGGCTGTGGCGAGGTGGGAGTGGGTCACCCCTCAGCAGCCTCACACAGCCCCCAAGGGCCAGGGGCTGCTCAGGGCCATGGCAGGGGCTCTGCCTTGTTCTGCAGCCCATCAGAAGTGAGGAGGTAGGTTGAAAATGCAGGCTAAGCTTGAACGTGAAAGGCCATCAAAGCATTTTAGAGAACAACTGTGAAACATTGAAATGGCTGCTTGCTCTTCAAACATGATGGTTGTTGAGAAGTTTGGGAGTTTGCTGGGATTTCCTGATTTACTGGGGTTTAACAGCTTGAACTGAGGGCCTTTTAAGTTTTGTATTGCATTGGCTGGGTTGTTAATATTTTAACGTATGGAAAAAGACAAAGGTAGGTAGCTGGCAACTCTCTTAAAAATCTCTATTATGATAATCCTGAGGAATCTTTGTATTATTATTACTTCTGTTACTGGAATGACAGAGCACAAGTGCTAGAAGGGAGGGAAACCTCGCTGTGCCAGGGACCACGTGGATGGGGGATTGTCAGAAGCTTGCAGTCTGAAAGACAGGCAGGACGTGGGCACAGGAGCTGTCCCCAGGTAGTGAAGTGACGGTGTCAAGTCCTCACATCTCTGAACCAGCCCTCTGTGAGGTGACTCACTGGGCTGGGTGCTCGTGCCCCATGGGTGCCACACCCTCTGCAGGGCCCTGTGACCGCTGTGCCCCTGCACGAGGCTGGGAGGCTTCCTGAGACTGGGCTCACAGTGATGCCTTTTAACTCCCCTTCCCACCCAGCAGACTTGTGAAGAGCAGGTGGGTGGGAGCTGCTCCCCGAGGGCCCTCACCCTCCAGAGCCGTGGGAGCTTGGCCAAGCCCCATCACTTCATCTGCTTAAAACCAGGTGACAGTGACTCACTGTCCTCCACAGTGATCTGGGTTCTGCTGAACCCCCCTCCAGAGCTGGCAGGAGCACAGACCCACATCCTCTGCCCTTTGCACAGAAGGAGCCTCATGTGCTTTACAGGAGAGTTGCATTGCAACTGCTTTTTGCAGAAAATGTGTACACCAGAATTCTGTGTTATCATGAGGAGTTTGGACATAAAAAAAGCTTTTTAAAGTACTCCAATGCTGGAATTCAGAGAGGGTAGAGATTTCCAAGCTGCTGACCTTTTTAGATGTTTAGTCACACTAGAAAATGAGTCTCAGTGGGGCAGGGATGGTTGGGTCAGACACTGGGGTAAAGGTTTTGCTGCAAGGCTGTTTGGAATTTTGGTGCCTAAATCTGAAGCAGCTGGGGACAGGGAGGCCATTGAACCTCTTTGTGCTGAAGTGCTTGAGCAGGGGTCTCTGCTATCTGGACAAGTGCTCATTTCTGGGGTATTTCAAAAAAACAAAAAATCTGCACCTTGTCCAGCTGCACCTTTGGAAAACAAAGTGACCAGCCAGCAATGCACTGAAGGATGCAGCACACAGAACTGCCTTTAGGAGGGGGTCTCAGGCTGCAAATCCCAAGGGAAAGGAGAAATGTCACTGGCACTCTAAAGAGGGGCCATCCAAGAATCCAAAAAAATGTGATCCTCAGATGGTTCTCTCCTCCAGTTTTCCTCCTGGTCAACTCCAGGCAACTCTTTGCTCCGTTGCAGGCTCTTCCCAATCACGGTGCTCCCCATGGGCACTCTGCAATAGCCCAGTGTCAAAATCCAGCCCTGCAGCCCCCTTTGAGCTGGGACTGGGCACTGCCCTCAGCACCCTCCACTGCTGCCCAGGCCAAGGAAGTGGAGCTGCCTTTTCAGTCGGTTTTTGCAGCATTCTCGGTCTGTGCGATTACATCCAATTTGTCCTTTTTAGGTTAGCTGGTGCTGGATATTGTTCCCCTGCAGAACTGATGCGTGCAGTGAAAAGGGCATGTTTGGAAGAACTCATCAAAATTCGTGGGGAGTAGTGTTGTCCCATGTGAAGAAGTTTAATCCGACAGAGCCTTCAAGAAAGGCTTATTGCAGCCTTCTGCATCACCCACAAACACTTTGGGGAAAACAGGGAAGGAGAACAGTGTTAGATAAGCTTCTTTAAAATGATCTCCATAATCCTCCAAATTAAAATGTATTTTATTAAAGGCAAGCTACAGATGAAAAACAACCCAAGAAAGGCTGGAAGTGACCCTTCCCAGAGACAATTTATGCTATTGAGTGGATGTCACTGAGATCAAAGCTCTCCCCCTGCAAGGAGCCAGCCCCATCTGTAGCACGAGATGCCCAGCCTTTCCTCCATCCTTGTCCCCAGGGAGCAAGGCTTCCTCAGCACTGGAAGTAACATTAAATAGTCACTTGAAAATCGATTTGACCCCACTCCATGTCCCTTCCCAGCCACTGGCATGAGGCTTCCTGACCCCAAAGCAGCTCCAGCTTTTACTGTTGTGGAATGGCACAAAGGAGAGGAGGAGTGCATTTATTCAAGACTCAGGGCAATTAAGATCAGGGAGTGGCCAAGAAGGGCTGCTTTTATACAACTTTTTCAAGTCCTGCCTATTTTCTGCCTGTTTCTCTTATAAGATGAGCCACAAAAATCTTGACCAGTTGTGTACTCCCATCAGCCTGAATCTCACAGAGACTCTCGTGAGAGCTTCTGCCTCCGATGGCAGCAGCCTCTGACAACGTGCTCCCTGTCAGCAGCAGTAACAGCAACAAGGCAAACAATCTTGGTAGGAATCACTAAAGGATATCTCTTCAGTTTTAAAGTACATTTGGCTGCTCATTCATCCCCCACCCCATGCTGCCTTTGGCAGCTTGCTTTAAACCCTCTCAGTCTCAATTTCCCTCAGTCTCAAAGGGGATATTATGGTACTTTCCTCCCAGGAACCATGTGAGATTGCTCTCGCTGCAGAGTCTTTTTAGAGCCCACATAAGCAAGAGCAGAGCAATTCTTGCTCTCATTATCCTAAGGAAACTCGCTGTGCTTCAGGACATTGAAATGATGGCATTTTTCCAGCATTAGACCACAAAGCAGAGTTTTGTCTGTGGCTGAGTTTGGTGTTTGCTTTGCCTCCAAGGCTGAGCCCTCAGCCTGTGCTTGTTAAAGAGGAGTTGGGCAAGATATGGAAATCAGCATGTATGCATGCTGACCGTGGGGGGAGCTTAGGGAGGGCAGGCACGGCCTCCTGCCTCTGAATTCCTGGGAATGATACTGTATCCAGGACCTGGACCCTGGCTGTCCCCAAAGACTGCCCAGTCTGTCTGCAGTCATGGGGGTGCCACAGCCCCAAAGGGTGTGAAAGAGTGCAGGGGCATTTGGAGTCCTCAGCAGAAAGTGGCTGGATGGAGGAGCACTTGGTCACCCCCGTGAGAGAAGCCACATCTCCAGTGCTACAAGGACTGGCTGACCCCTCCAGCTCTGCTGCCCTCCCTCCCGAGTGATGATTAGTGTGAGCCTCCAGCCCTTCAGGGGCTAATAAATCCGCAGTTGCTGAATAACAAGGCAAGTCCAATTGCTTCCCAGGGCTCAGTGCTTCAAGCTAAATGTTAGATAACATATTATAGGTGGCTGTTTTTCCCTCAGTGCCAGCCCTGCCTGAAGAGTGAAAGCAGAGAGGAGGAAACATCCATCCCCCAGCTCCTCCATGGGGTGCAGGGGCTGGGGGAGTCCTACTGCCATCAATCCCTCCTGAGCAGGACAGGAACCAGGGCCCCTCAGGTGTTTGGCCTACGGGGTTGACAGTCAGGAGAAAATTTCTCAGGTCCTTTTGCAAATTCCCTAGCAGCTGGGTGACAGGGACAAATCGGCCCACTGGGGGATTTTATTCCTCAACCAGAGAAAGGTTTGTGCATTTTTCCTTCCTGAAGCAATTGTATTTGTTCTCAAACCTGACGTGAACAAGACAGATGCAGCCAGGAGGTGTGATGCTTTACACACCTTAGGGAATAGGCTGGTGCTTCCATAGCTTTCAGCCAGTCTCTCAGAATCATCCTCATCAAGATAAGAGGAAAGGTGGGTCTGATGGAGCCATCCTTGGGAAGAGGAGCCACGTGGTCTATGCTTGTGGTCAGTGAGCACAGAGAGAGACTGAATAGATGCACAGGAGGAAATGCATATCCTGGGAAAGGCAGAAAGCTGGAGCCAAGGGGGATGGCTCTGAATGTGCTTTGTGGGAACCTGAACCAGAAGCTTCTCTGATAACCAATATGCACTGGCGTGTTTCCTGCCCTTTTCCCAAAGGCCAAAGGAGCCCAAGGTTGACAAAGCAGCAGGAGCTGTTGGCAGAACAGTGCCAGGAAAGCAGGGATGCAGCTCTGGTGAGCCCCTCCTCGAGGCAGCAGGAGGGAGGGGAGCCTGCCTGCAATGGGGGGTCTTTGGGTAGTCCTGGGGCTTCAAAATGCATCTGAAAATTTTAGGCAAGCTGAAAACTTCAACTCTTTACAGGACAGGGTCACCCTGTGGCTACTGTCCTCCCAAAAACAAGAGAGGGCTGCCCTCACCTGTCTTTTCCATAGCTGAGACAGCCTTCAGAGACTTTGCCTTCTGCCAAGGGCATTTGCTCCCTGGTTCCTGCTGAGATCTCACTGCTCTTCCTCCCTCCATCTCTCACTTTTGCAGATATCCAGTTCAGCAGCCCAGCCCTTGCAGATCCTTTGGGGCTTCTCTGAGGACCCAGAGAGCCTGGCAGAGGTCAGGCTCTGCTTTCTGGACCAACGAGCTCTTATAGATTTATATATATAAGTAAATGGTTTGGAAAAGGCTTCCCCTTACCCTGGTGAGAGGAGAAGCTGGTGGAGGGCAAGAGTGTATGGTGGAGCAGGCTGGGGACCAGGGTTCACCCCTTGCAGGCAGAACCCACTCCCTCACTGCAACCACAGCTGAATTCCCTCAAAAGGGGCTTTTGGCAGGGGAGTATGTGAGGATGGAGCTCGGCTGCTGCTGGCACCATCCAAGCTCTGCCTGGTATTTTTGAGGAGGCTCCTCTTTCTCTAAGGTTTGGTTTTGGATTGTACTTTGCTGTCTGCTTCCAGTATTTTCCTCTGGTACTCCAGTATTTCCATGCTCCTGGGCTCTCGGTAGCACAAGCACTATCTATCTCAGTACTTTTTGCACTTTTCAACACTTGTTATGGATCTCTGCCAAGAAATCTGATAATTTTTTCCCATTTAAGGGAAAGGATTTGGGGCCATAAAAGAAAATCTCCATTGTACCTAAAGTGTTTCCAGTCTGGAGAGAAAATCCCTGGAAACTAAGGGAATCCTTAAAGGGGCATAATAGGAAACACTCTGTAACAGAGACAGCTTATTGTGCACGATTGCCTTTCCCATTCTTGAGGATAAGTACAAGGCCCTTGGGCTACAAGAACAATATGGGTCATTGTTACATCTTAGAGCTCATTTTAAAATGTGAAACTCAGCAATGGGGAACCGGCCAAAACTCAGGGGCCACCAGAGGGGCTGTGCCCCTCTCTGTGGGAGACCCTGTGTCCCTCGTGCCACCACTGTGACAGCGCTGAGTGCTGGTTCACAGGCGAGCCAGGAGCCTCCTTTTTCTCACAGCCCTTTGTTTTCCTGTGACCAGTAAAACGATGTAAAGCAGCCTCCCCTCTTGCTTCGCAGGACAGACAGGAAGATGCCAGACTGCTGTACAGGCATGGGTGTTTGGGAAGATGTGACACTTTTCTTTATGCAGGCAGAGGAGTCACTGCAGATCAGCAGAGGGGTATTTCCACGTTCAGGCTCAGCCTATTTCCCTTTAATGTTGTAGCTCAACAAACGCTGCCTTACAGACCTTTTCTGCCTGGCAGTGAAATCCAGGTGTCTATTCCACTGACTGCAAGCCCAAGAGAACATTTATTTGCCATACTCTGTGTATTTCCTCTAAAGTACTTGGGGTTTAAGGTGTTTCCTTGTCAATAACTGCTGTAAAACCTGGAGAGAAACAGGGTTTGCCACAAACTGCATCCAATCATTTGGCTGGCTCCATAGACTGGGGAAATAACAAACCATAAATTAAGTTTGCAAAACTCAGAGTACAAAAATATCAATCGAAAGGTGTATCCAATCCAAGAGTGGGTGAAATAACCTTGGAGAAGAGGGAGCAGACTACACATTTCTGCATCCTCAGGCCTGCACTGCCCCTTGCCGACAAACTCCCTGTGTGGGACATGACATGCTGCAGGGAACAGCCGTCCTGAGGGTGGAAACATCCTATGCTCTCCCCAGATTCCTGGATTACCCCAGGCACAGCCAGCTGGAGGGGTTGCCCTGGGCAGGGTTCCCTCTCCCAGCTTCCACCAGTACCATTTTCAGTGCTGGCCCATGTGGAATTGAGAGCTCCCAGCAGTGCAGGAGCCTGTGCTCCCATGCTGCCCCTCCATGGGGTTCTCCAGCCTCTTGGCAGGACACGTGAATAGCAGTGGCAGGGGAGCAAGAACTGTGCAGGAAGACACAGATGCCCTGCTAATAAACCTGACTTGCCTCTCTCCCAGTGATTTAACTGTGGTGAATGTGATGCATCTCCCTGCATTGGGCTACTTCCCTCCCAGCATCCTCCTCCCACGTTTGTCACAAGGGGAGATAATGTACCCGTAGGCCAGTGCTGACAAACAAACTCTTGTTCTCCTACAGCACCTGCCAGCTGGAAGTTTCAAAGCACTTTGTAATCATTAACAGATTTAGCTTCCTAGCCTTGATCAGGGGCTTAATCTCTGTTGTAAGAGGAGTAAAGTAGGGTCTGGAGGTGAAATGATGAAAGAGCAACAGATCAACTCTGGATACTGTCCTAATGTCTGTCCTGAACTGGAGGTTTTGGTGGGTTAGGAGCAGCTACTTCACTAGAGGAGCACTGGACTGGAATTAAGCTGATCAACAGGTTTTATTCCCAGTTCTTCCTTCCACCTCCCCTCTGGGTGATCTTGCTTTTCTCTATCTTAATTTCCTCATCTCCAAAAGGTAGTGAGCCACTTCTTGTAAGAAATTTCTAAACATATAGATTATATGCAGTTGTGAGAGGTACTGGAGAAAAAAGAACACTGTTTGGGACGTCAGAAGGTGACCTCTAAAGAAGATGTGGACAATCAAACACGTAACGCTGACAAGGTGCACACTGGGCAACAGGAGGCAGACAGGGACTAGGGAGAGAAGCACAGAAAGTGGGGAAAAGCAGCACTGAAAGTCTTTTTTTCCTAGTTAATCACATAAAATCAGACACCAGGCTCCTATTTCAGAAACGTTGTAGCAGGAATTGTCGATAGAGTCCAAGAGCCAGGTCAATCTATGCAAGCGGAGAAGGGGCTAATCAGCACAGCCCTGTGCCTCTGGTACCAGCCCGAACAGGTGAACTGCATTAAGTGATGCTAATTGGTACTAATGGAGCTCTGGGCTCCTAGCGAGGGCCATTTTCCTCGGGGGGAGTGAAGGAGGGAAGCAGGCAGGAAGGACGGAGTGGCAGAGGAGCACTTTGTCTGCTGTGTGGTTGCCAGGAAAGTCACCGTTTTCTCCATTTCTGCTGTGTTTTCAGGTTAGTAAATGCTCCTCTACGTTATATTTATGGTCCTAATCGGCAGTAGAGATCTGCTACTGTTCCTCCTCTCTGTTTCTGCAAATATCCGCAACCATCCCGCCAACAGTCTCGTTCCTTCAACGAGGGGCAGCCAGGGTGGGAGCGAGGGCCCGGTTCGCCCTCACCCGGGCGATGAGCAGCCTCCTTGAGCTCCGCTGCTCCCGGCTCAGCGAGGAACCGTCTGCGAGGCAACGGGGGCCCTGCTGGGCTGACTGGCGCTCTCCGCTCATCGCTTTTCTGTGGCACCAGCCCTCGCTCCTGTTTTCACGGGTGATGGCACCGGGAGCTGGCGGCACAGCCCCCTCGCCTTAGGGAGGGGGTCTGCCCGGTGCCCCGGTGCGGAGCGGCCCCGGGGCGCTGCAATGCTGGGCTCCAGCTCACGGTGGAGCTGCCCTTCCTCCGGTCCGCCCCGCGCCCGCCCGCCCGCCCCGCGCCGGGACAGCCGCGCTCGGCAACGCCGGAGCTCCGGGCTGCACTTGTTGATCTCCGTTCCGGGGCAGCGGGAGGAAGCACCGGAGCTCTCCTTTGTGTCTGCACGGAGAGCGGGCTGGGGGCGGGGGCAGACGCGGCTCCGGCGCTGGCTGTAGGCAGGAGAGAGGAGCCGCAGCCGAGGGAAGGCCTTGGAAAGCTTCCTGCCGAAGGATACGATTTACCTCGTTTCCCTTCCCCTCCCCCTGGGCTCCGCGGACAGCCGGGAGCGCCGCCGCCATCCCTCCGCCTTGAGGCTGCCCG
Organism: Chiroxiphia lanceolata; assembly: GCF_009829145.1. Lineage (NCBI taxonomy): Eukaryota > Metazoa > Chordata > Aves > Passeriformes > Pipridae > Chiroxiphia > Chiroxiphia lanceolata. The sequence continues at coordinate 4,676,664 of NC_045653.1, read as the reverse complement.
CGGGGGGATGCGAGCGGGGCCGCCCCTGCCGCCCGCCCCGCCGCAGGATGTAGCCGCCCTCGGCCCCGCACACCCCGCACCGCCTCGCTGGGAGCCCGCAGGAGGAGGTAGGTGAGGGCTGGGCTCGGGCCGAGGCAGGGGAGCCTCTCCTCGTGTGCGGCGGCGGCCGGGAGGCAGAGGCGGGGGGTTCGTTTTTGGGGCTGGGGGGACCTGGGTCGGCGGGGACGGGGCCGAGCCCCGGGCTGTGCCGGCTGGGCACGGAGGAGCCGCTCTTGGCTGCGCCGGGGTTTCTCTTCGTGCCATCTTGTGTAAGCAACAGTGCTCGGGGCTGTCATGAACCACCCGGCACCCTAAGGCAGGCTCGGGGTTTTTCCTTATTGCCGTTTTCGTTGCTTTCCCGGTTATGCAGAGGCCGGCGTGGGGGTGCGAGGGGAGACCCTGGGCAGCCCAGAGAGGCAGAGCGCCGCGTTAGAGTGGCTGGAAATCCCCCCTTTTTCCTGCCCCAGCTCTTTCCTCGGGAAATCCGCAAGGCAGGAGTTACTAAAAGCCTCCTCGTTCCCCCCGCAGCCTACACGGCTGGGCAGGGCGGGGGGCACCGCCGGCTCCGAGGGAGGGGGCCGGCCCGCGGGGTCGCGGGGGCACCGGGCTCCGGCGGGCCCGGGCGCTCCGGGATGGGGGACGCGGTGCCAGCGCTCCCCTGGCTGGCGGCCCGGCGCCTTTTGGGGCGCTTCGCCCAGCGGTGCTCGGGGCCACCCCGTGCCCGCCCCGCCAGCCAGCAGAGGCTCCCGGGGCCGTGCCCGGTCTCCGCATCCCTCCCGGACGGGGCGTGCGGGGACCGCCGGTGCGGGGGGACCCCCGGCCGCCGCCCGGGGGAGCTCGGCGGCGGCGCCCGGCCGCACGTGGGAGCGGGCGGGTCGGGCGGGCCGGGCGCGGTTCAGCACCGGCGGGCGGACAGCGCCGCCGCCCCCCCCGCAGATTAGCGGGGCCGCCGCTCCCCGCCCGCGGGCGCGGCGGGGGCGGCGGGCGGGGACCCACGCGCGGCCTCTCTTGCAGCTCTGGGACATGGAGGGGAAGGAGAGGTGAGCAGAGCCGGCCCCCGCGCCCTGCCCCGCGCCGCACCTTGGAGCGTCCAGCCTGAGGGGGACCAGCGATGCCTCTGGGGATGAATAAGCATGGATCTCGCTCTACTACCTCTTTGCCTCCGGACCCCACCGAGATCGTCAGGAGCAAGGCCTGCTCCCGAAGGGTCAAGCTCAACGTGGGGGGGCTGGCCCACGAGGTTCTCTGGCGGACCTTGGACAGGTTGCCGCGGACCAGGCTGGGTAAGCTCAGAGACTGCAACACACACGACTCCCTCATGGAGATCTGTGATGACTACAACCTGGAGGAGAACGAGTACTTCTTCGACAGGCATCCCGGGGCATTCACCTCGATCTTGAACTTCTACCGTACTGGCAAGCTGCACATGATGGAGGAGATGTGCGCCTTGTCCTTCAGCCAGGAGCTGGACTACTGGGGGGTGGACGAGATCTACCTGGAGTCCTGCTGCCAGGCCCGCTACCACCAGAAGAAGGAGCAGATGAACGAGGAGCTGAAGAGAGAAGCTGAGACCCTGAGGGAAAGGGAAGGGGAGGAATTCGATAACACTTGCTGTGCTGAGAAAAGGAAAAAGCTCTGGGACCTCCTGGAGAAGCCCAACTCCTCCGTAGCGGCCAAGGTAAGAGTTCCACGTTTGTTCTCAAGTCTTGTCTCTACTGGCTTGTGGCTGGTGGTGCTTACATGAAGTGTTGTCCTGCTGCCCTTGCTTTGGTATCTGGGTTCTTGTGGCTGACCAGATGCTGCAAGTGAAGGGGAGAAAGGCCTCTCCGATGCAAACAAGTTTTATTGTATCTTTTTCTGGGTAATTTGGAGGTGATCTGGTTTAAACTTCCCTGGGACTGCCTATGCTGCTCAGTGTGGGGGAAGCTCCACTGAGCAGTGGGTCAGCAGGCAATGATTGCTGTGGCTGGAGGTTTTACACTTGTTATCCAGGGGCCTGTTTTGGTGCACTTTGTAGCAGAGATTTCTTTGGGCCTAAAACAAGCATGTCTCCCGCTGCTCAACCAAACTGGCCTTCAAGAAGAGGATATCTGCTCGAACTCTTAGACCCAGGTCCAATCAGGAAATAATGTCTTCCCTTCTGGGCTTAATTTAATATTTTTCTGGTGAAATGCATGCATCTCTCATTTGTATCATGCAGTCCTAGGCTGCGGGTTTGCTAAAGCTGGTGTTTGAATGTCATCCTTTACCTGATTCCAGCCTATTTTAAGTCTTCCTGTGCAATACTGATGCAGCTCTGTCTCTGTCAATAGCTGAAGTGCTGCTTACTTTGAAGTTGGTACCAGTGCAACAGATCTATTTGAAGGCATTTCAAAGATAAGATCCATGTTGGGAGAAACCAATGTCAGAGTTGGCTCTGATAATTTAGCTGCCTCATGTTAGTCACATTTTCTTCAGTGAGGAAAATCTCTGTGAACACAGTGATTCAGTAACCATGGGGACAAAAGTGAAGGGGGAGAGGTTGAAAACTGTGGGATGAATAACTGAAAAGCATGAGAGACTGAGCAGTAGGGACCAAAACTTGAATTTTCTATGTACCCACGTCCTCACTGTATGGCAAAGTAGAAAGAGGCCCCAGCTACCTCTGTGATGCATCTCCCTGTTGCAAGATTTGTGAACACAGACCTTAGCTCTGTCCCTCAGGAAGTCTGGCTTTGGTGGGCTTCTTGTGACAACAGACTTCTTTCCCTCTCTTTTTCTCTTCTCTGAATGCTGCTCGTCGTGAACCAAGAGCATGTACGAAAGTTTGGGGAAGGGATTTTATGAAGTGTGGAGCTAACTTGGCTCATCCTGGCAAGGGATGGGAGAGGCATGGTCTGCCTGCTGAACCCATTATTACTTTTTTAATGACAAACAGAGCCCCAGAATGTCTTTTTCTCTCCAGTGGCACAGATGACACTGTGCTGAATGCATTAATAATTTATAAGGCTCCTTTGGCACAGTCCTGGAATCCTGAAACACAGGCCCTGGGCTTCACTGTCTGTGGCACTGACTCAAAATCCATTAGAGACTGTTGATGTTCATGATTTATTGTATATGAGCAGGGGTTATTCTTGCCAAATAAGTGTCTTTTGTGATTTATAAATGAAATACACTCTAGCTTCATTTTCTGAGAAAATTCTCGGAGTGAGTGCACTCGGCATTGCAGGCTCTGGATTAATTGAGAGTGAATGGTAATGCATCATTACCATGCATTACCATGCATTTAGAGCTACCATTCTGTGCCTTCATTACTGCAATGAAAGCGATGCCGTATGTTCTCAGACCTCAAATATTCCAGCAGTCCCCAAACACAGATTCCCCCTCATCTCAAGTGTAGCAGGGAAAAGGGACCTGATGAACAATTAGCTTAGCAGGCAGGGACAGAAGTGTGGCTAAGCCTATTCTTTATCCGATTTGCTCCCTGCTGGTGGATAGCTTCTCCCTCGAGCCAGAGTATGCCCTTTGCTTTGATCACCTTCATGAAAATTCAATCCACATATTGAATAGGTTGGACTCACTCTTCAGCTTCTGATGGAAGGACATGGGGAGAGGGACTTGGCAGCCTGACCTGTTATCTGACCTATCCAGCTGTGCCCAGGCTCCCTTTTGGGCTGCGTTTGCTAAATCTGAGCCTCTGCCTGACAGCTCCTGGCCAGCTTTCCTCAGCTGGCACCGCGTGGAGCACTTTCTCTGAGGGCATGGGCCTCCGGGAACTTCTGTCACCTCTCCTAAAGCCAGACTTCATCTGCTTTGCCAGGTCTGAGAGCTCAAACTGTTCCTGTGGAAAGGGAACAAAGTGAACTGTTGTGAGGTTTAATGTCACACGAGGGCCTAAAACCACTGTTGGGGAAACCTGAACTACTGTTGCTTATTCTTCTTCTTCTTCAGACTTGTGCAACTCAATGCAAAGGTGTTTTCATGTAACAAACAGAACAAATACAAGATACTTCTTCTCTTTAAGAAGTCAAGAAAATGGCTACAAATGCAGGTTCTCCCCCAAAGCCATCACAGTCCCTCTGTAGTTGTGCCTGTTGTCTGGCTCCTGCTCCAGCATGGGGGGCTTTGGCTGTCAGCACTGGCTCTATTTTAACATTTTCTGCACAGCACCTGACCTGACCCCTCCATACCAGCTTACTGCAGAACTTCTCAGGGTTACACTGGAACCAGTTAAATGCTGAGCGAGTTGTCTTTTATTTGTATTTGTGTTTTAGGTGTTTGGTTTTGCTGCTTTTTCGTTGTTGTTCTTCGGCTGGGGTTTTTGGTTTGTTTGTTTTGGGGATTTTGTATTTATTATTTACTTAAATGGGATTATGTGTGATATACCCCAGGGTGGAAAACAGCATTCAAATAAGAAAAGAATCTCCCAGATCTTAATTTTTGTTGCTCTCTTATCTACTGGGGATTTACCTGTATCTTTTGACTACTGTGTCTGGCTTTTAAACTATCCACCTTGCGGCAGGCAGGGTCTTATTTATGTGTGAGGCTTAATCCTGTACGTGACTTGAGAGAATACTCTTGTATTTTGTAACACCCACTCTTTGAGAGCCTCCAGATTTCTGGATGAGGCACTGGATGGCTGTTGAAACCCCATCTTTGCTGTCACCCCCAGCACTGCCAGAGGGGTGTTTGCTCTCCCACCCTGTACCTGCAGCTGCACTCTCCCCGTGTGAGGTGTCAGGGCAGCACCCCAGCCCTTCCCCAGGGCCAGGCTGTGCAACCAGTGCCCAAACCACTTCACCCACCAGTCCACCGAGCTTGGAAGCCCTTGCTGTGCTGTGCTCCCCTGCACTCACCTTGCCCAGTGGGAAAACCCCTGTGCACAAAATTGAGATCTGAGGGACTTGCTCTCCACCAAATGAAAAAATATTTATAAGGCAGTTATTTAATAAAACACTCCATTTGTTTCTCTCTAACCTTAGAATATATTTCAAAGGGTCTGATTCTCCTGCTTTCTGTGGCTATTTGCCTGTATATCTCTGAGAAATACCCACTGCAGGCTTTGTGGATGCTTCCTCCTCTTCCTGCAGTCACTGTTTTTGCATGTTCATGCTTATTTTTATCATTCTCCCAGCCTATCTTGATAGTTTGGTGGTTGGTTCTTGTTTTTGTTTGTTTTTTTTTTTAATGGTTTTCTTCCTGTACTTTAGTGTACTCCCAACATCCATTTTTAACCACAGATGACTCTCTGGTGCTCACTTCTGTTAGGATTTACCCTAGAAGAGGATGAGGTACAGGTATTTTCTGGACTAGCTCTTAGATTTTGTTGAAAGGAAAAGGAAAACTACCATGCCTCAGGGAAGAAAAGCAGCTCTCCAGAAGCCAAGCAGAACTGCTGCTTTTCCCTGAGGCTTCGTGTCCATGCCAGGGCAGTAGTGGCTAGCAGTGCTCCAGTGCTCTGGTTTGGGTTTTTGATCCTAATTGCTCTTTCTCTTGCCAAGGCTAAGCCTGGGCAGCTGGTTCCTGTCACCCACAGCCCAACTGGCAGCCCTGGCTGGCCAAAGTCCCTCCTGAAGCTGTTGCTTTCTACTAACCAAGGCTAGTTATGATCCATGGGTCTCTCACCAGCTTGGTGAGACACTCGTGCCCCTTGGGAGAACCAGCCTAGCTGTAATTCCAACTAGACTTCACGTGGTATCCTGAAAAATCACAGACTGCAGTTGTTTCATGTTTTCCAGTATAAATAAATAAAATTTAGACCAACTGACCATCTTAAATTAACTTACATGGTTTTGGAAATTCTCTGATCACCTGGACCTTTCTAGCAACTCTGCAAAAACACTGCCCTTTTTGCCTCTTAAGAAGAAAGGATTTCTTTTCCTCCTTTAGTCCTCGCAAATTATTTCCCCGATCAATATTTGAGCAATTAGTGTTGCACAGAGGGGAGGGGGAAAGTCTACTCGTCTTACAGACTCCTCTGCATGTGCTGGTTTCATCTATTTTTCTCTTGCTGTCCTGAAGGCTGAGAAAAACACGATGACATCACCCACTTTGCAAAAAGCTTCTCTGCATATCTGCATGTCAAGTAGGATGTGCACTTCCTCTCCTCCTCACTGCCTCCACTTCCCACTTGTCCCTGTCCTGTTGGAGCTCAACTGCAGCAATCCCTCCCTTCTGACAGGCTATTTCTCATCCTTTTCCCTGCTCCTGCTATGCCTTTACCAGTGCAATAATATCACATTTATCCTTGAAAACATGCAACTCCAATTCCATAATCTCATTATGCATGCCTCTACATTCCTTGAACAGCTTTCCTCTGCTGCCCACTGCTCTCTGCTGCTAATCTCTGGATGCATTGCTTAGGGATTGGGGAGGCTGCTCTGTAAGCTCTTTTCTTATTATTGTTGATAGTAGTGACAAAATAAGAATGATAAAAGCCTCTTGGAAATGCATTTGCTACATCTAGAGCGTTCTTCCCCCACATGGGCTTTCTATTCCTGGCCGTCCCTTATGGTGTGCAGTTTTCATTCATCTCTAAACCTGCCTGAATTTAGCATTCAGTAGAGGAAACCCCTCTCCTGAATTGCAGGGGTCACATCTTAGCCATGTCTTGTCTGTCTCTGAGGGTCCCACCACAAGGCAGATGTTGACTTTGACTATTAAAGCCAGATTGCCCATATTTTGCTTGCATCTGTACTTACTTTTGTGTGTGTGTGTGTGATGCAGCTACTGCCTTGGCTTTTTTGCTATATATAGGAGACTTTTTCTCTTCATCCAAACTGAACTCCTGTCTTCAGAGATCCTCAAAAGCAGAGCCTCATTCCAAGTCCCCTGCGTTCAGGGATTTGCCATTTTGGTATATAGTTTATCACTGGGTTTCTAGCACAGCACTGTCCTGTGGACACACAGTTTGATTGCTGTTCTGTATCAACCTCTTTTCATCCTGCAGCTCCTTTCTGGGTGCTTGTCCTTCCAGTGGACTTAAATCTTCAATCTGGAGACCCCTAATTCCTACGTTCAGTTCCCTGCAGTGTGTCCTCTGTGTCTGCCTCAGGAATGACCTTCCCCTACAATGTACTGTGCTGACAGTTCCCAGAACTCCTCTCCATTACAGCCTCCACAAATTCCAAGCTGGGGGAGAAAACCCCCTCCCAAACCCCAGTAATATTGCCTGCCTATTAGCTGTGTCCTGTGATTCTTTCCTGGCTCTAAAGAGTCTTGCTGGAAGTCCTTGTAACACACCCTGGCTGATGGCATTGCATCCATCCTGCATGGGATGCATCTGCCCATGCATCTGCAAACTTGGTCTAAGCTCTCCAGGGATCCTCACCCTTTTAAGGTGATCTTTTCTCCAGACCTGTTACTGCAGCACTTCCTGCCTGAAGATGGTTTGGGTTCACCAGTTTCCAATCCAAGCCTGCAGCTCTGCAGCCTCTAAAGAACTTTATAAAAGGAAAGCTAACTGTTAGACCTGGTATTTATTTCCATGTACTTGCCATCTAGTCCATGAAGTACAGTATGCATGAACACATGTGTAGGCATCCTCCTGGATTTTTAACTTCTCTCTGACTTCCTGCTGGGAGAGCCTGGAGTGGGTTTGGTCCTCCCTGAGCCTGAGCATCTGCATTCATGTGAGCCTGCCTGCCTCAGGAGGGAAGTGACAAGCTTACACGCTCCAACTGAATTCCCTGGAGGACGTGTGCTATAGAAGTATAGTCAATGCTATTTTTAAAGCACCAGCTCTTCATTTGTACCTTTGAAAAAAAAATCTCCACAGAGAAATTAATTTCCTCTTCTGCTCAGTATTCTCCCATCCTGTTCAGCCTGAGAGCAGATGGGGTTTGAGGTGCCGACATCACCAGTGAAAAAGTAGGAAATCTTGCAACAATGGAAAATCCCTGTTTTGTTCAGCTGTAACTGCAGTGGTTTAGTAATAATGGGATTCAGAAGAAAAGTGCTGGACCTGATACCCCCAGAGAAATGCTGGTGTGGTGTAGTGTGTACACCCTGACCATTGCAGTGTCAGAGGTGCCTCTGCACAGGCACTCCAGAGCTCTCTGGAAAAATCCATTCTTTTCACTTTTTAAAAATACTTTCTTAACTCTTCTTACACAGTGAGATAAATATTCTTGCCATCACATTCTTCCTTTCACCCATTCCTTCAATCACAATTCCCTTCTGATTCCTCTTGACGTGAATGCCCCCATGGAGAGGAATAATCCAATGTTACTTTTACAGCATGAGCGTTGCTATTTGTCATTGCTAATGGCAAAATATTTATGTCAAAGAAAGTTCACAGCTGATCACTTAGTTCTTATAATAAACACAGTCAATATGATTTACTCCATGGAGAGATCTGGCAGCAATAGAGGCACGATGTGGCCAGTGAATGTGAGCAAGGCACTAATAGGAGCCCTCTCTCAAGAAGCTGTGCATAGAAGCTCTAAATTGTCACTGCTTCTGCTACGTTCAGGCAGACAGGGATCAGGCCCTGACTGTGATGAGACTTACCCAGTTTGATTCCTAGATCTAGGGTCTCAGCTCCACCATGGGCTGGGTTGGCTCCCTGTGTTGCACCAGGACTGGGAGCACTGACACTGTGGCACAGCTGAGCTCAGGGGTCTCTGTACTAAGGGGGCAAAGCTGCCTCGAGGGCTGAGGGGGTGAATTGGCTCCTCATTGCTCTATGCCAAGGACTGATGAGCTGGTGACAGCTCAGGGATTCCTCCCCACACCCCACTGCTTGACTGGCATTGCCTGAGCTGCTTTAGCTTTGGCACTCTTTATCCTTAAGATGACCTTGCCCTAAGTTTAGTTGCTGAGGCAACAGCCACATGTTCACCTCCTGGCATTCTCAGTTACTCAGTACAGCAAAAGTAAACCTTGTGTTGAGCTTTCCCCAGGTTTGCCTGGTCTCTGGCTTCTCCCCACTGTCCTAGCTTTTCTTTTGGCCTCTCCTGTCTCCTATACAGCCTGACACTAGCTAAACATGTTTACCAGTAGGGACTGGGTGAGGTCTCATTCTGATTTTTGTAATGTAAGTTTCTATCCTGTATTGTAGAGTGAACCTGGAAGAGTGCTGAGCATCCCTAGGCAAGCACTGTGCCTTTGTGCCTGCTCTGGCCCCTCCCCAAACACTAGATTCAAACATCCCAAGCACATTTTCTAAGTCCCCCAATAACACCAGCAGACCAGTCGTGTTTCTGTGCAGGGTAAAACTCCCACTGAATGTAATGGGAGCAGACGAGTATTATAATGTCTGTGCTCATCAAGCAAAGCTCTGAAAGTGCTTTGAAAAGATGGATTAGTTAAGGCCAGGACAAACCTGCGATATATGTATTATCCCCATCTTAAAGTGAAGAGGTGACCATTGCTCAAGGTCAGTGGGGCAGACCAGAGCAGAGCTGGGGGGGTGGACACTGGATTCCTGGTGTCCCATGTCACCAGGATGTTTTCATGGTATGGATGATCTTCCAGCACTCCCTGTGCCTGCTGCCTACAGCGAGATGTTACAGAGGGAAAGGTGCTGGAAGCTCTCTGGCAGTTTACCCAAGGGGATGGAGTGAGAAATCAAACCTCTCCCTGTTTCAGCACAGGTATTCCTACTGGAATGAGTCCAGCCTGCATGGGAAGGTGCTGGAAAGCTTTGTCAGTTTTGAGGGATGAGTGGTTACAGAAAAATAGCAGGTTTTGCTCTGGTAGATCTAAAAGCAGAAGGTCTGTAGTGGGGTGTTTTCCACATGCTCTGATGCAGCTCTGGCTCTAAGGAGGGGATGCTGCTAAACTGTTTTGAATAGCAAGAGAGTAAATGTATCAAACTAACAAATATAAACCCCTGTGTTGTGAAATGACTAAATAAATCATACGTGTCCACTATAGTATATATTGATATGTATGGACATATATTAAAACTGCTCTGGTATATGGGGATTCCTGTGTATCAAAATTAACCTGTATAAGGAAGGTGTTTATCTTCAATTAAGAACTAATCTGAGCAACCAGCTCCACTTTGAGCACAGCAAATGTAACGAACACTCGAATGTTACTCATCAGGAATGGAGTCTGCCCGGACAAAGCAATTGCCACTCTTGGTAGTGACAGCACCAGTGTGAATGTGAGGGGCAGAGCATGGGCTTTTGGTAGCTTGAGAGCTCCCTTCAGCCTGGTCTCAGAGATGTACCTGCATTTTTAGGAGTGTTTCCCCCTTCTTCATTCACAAGTCTCTCCCAGACCCACTGTGATTCCCGTGAGTGTTTTTGATGAGGTTTGCAGTTATTCTGCTCCAAGCATGTGGACCTTTGGTCCCATGGGTGTGGGTGATTTGTGACCCTTCCCCTGAGGGGCTGGCACTGCAGTGGGACCTTAGCATTCAGGCTCTGGGTTGTGTGTTTGAAACCTGGGTTTGGACAAGAGAAATCAGTAGCAAAGCTAAAGCTAAAGCACTTGTTGGTACCTTAAACTCATATTGACAACATCCATCTAATCTGATAAAAAACTTGTCACTAATAAAAGCTCGTGAATAGTCAAAGCAAATGGAAGGAAGAATTTATCTGAAAGCTCTTTTTTCCCCTATAGTATGTAACAGTTCCTGTTATTATGAGTTGAATTTATGCAATACTGTTTGGACTAGGATTCATGCAGAGTCTCTAGCCAGAAGGACAGATTAGTTTGGTTTTATTTTATTTTAAGTCCATTTGCTCTTGCTCATTTTTGAACAGAGTGGAACTGTAAATCTCATTTGCAGTACATAAACAGCATAAACACCAGAAATGCTCTATCATTGGTACTGATGGGCAAAATGTTTCCTAAAACATGATTATGCTTACCAAATTTTATTTCAGACTTCAGATTTCTTCCGGGTATGTCTTTTAAAACCCCTCATTTTGCTAAAAGAACAAACTGAAGATGTGAGCAAAGACGCCTGTCAGAATGTCACCACTTAAACTCTTTGGTAGGGGCAGGAACTGTAGTAAGCACACTTTCCCTGACAAGGAATCTCTTCTATGTGCCAGCTGTGCTTTGCTTGGCTGGTTTCAGTGGTATCTGATGGGAGCATAAACTGGGAATGGAAACATGTTCTGGCACAAAGCACCAGGAGCAGCAACTTGGATCCCTGCGGACCCTTTTGTGTGACTGTGTCCAGTCTTTTCTTGTCCTTTCCTCCAGTGATTTAGTGTCTGTCCATCCCTGACTTTCTCTGTCCTGGCATCCAAGCGCATCATATGTTTGTCTTCTGAGTTGCCTTTTCAAGGAGATTATCCTGGTTTCTTTGGAGAGGGTACAGGGGGACTAACTGGCTTCTCAGGGTCGGTGATGGAGCAAGGGACAGAATTGTAACTCACCCCTAACCTCTGGACCACCTTTTTCTCTGGTGCAGCTGGATTCCAGCTGTAAGTGTTCAAGTGGCAGCTGTAGTACATGAGTTTGCTGCTTCCATGGAACTGCCTAGGAATCCCTCTGAGATTGGGTTTCTTCACATTTCTGGGAATCTCGTTTGCGTCTGGCACGTTCTCAGCTCTGAGAAACTTGGTTCACACAGCTGTGATTTTTCTGTTTGTTTCAAGAGGTCCATCTCTTGCTCTGCACACATCATTGCTTCTGCAGGACATGTTTTTGTCAGCCATAGTGATCACACATTAAACAAACTTACTGCTTCTTGTAACTGGTGCATTTGACCGCTTCCACTATTAGCAATGTCTGTAACATCTCTGTACTTCTCCATAACTGGCCACTCTCAAAAACTAGGGATTCATCAAGTGTCTGGATAGACAAGGAGTGGAACTCGCTTTCTGAAGCAGTGTTTGCTGTCTTTGCCAGAACCACCCAGCCTCCCTGGTGGAATAAGGAGCTTTCACTCCTTGTTTACTTACTTGTGAATTTTTGGTAAATCTGTCCTTCATAGCATAAAAGTTGAATCTTTTTAGAAAATGAAAGGATAAAAAAAAAAGTGTTGTCTTCCCTCCTGTCATTGTGCCAGAAGTTTATTAATAATACATAATAATTATACATTGCTTCTTAGCTGCTTTCATCTGATGATCTAAAAGTGCTTCACAAACATTAATTAAGCAATCCTCACACCTCTCTGGTGCAGTAACTATTGCTATCAATCTGCACTGAAATATGACAATGCAGAAGAAATAGTAAATAAGAAAATCTCCCAGACACAGGCAAGAGCAAAGCTGGTCTCGAAAGGTAAAGCAGCTGGAGCAGATGCCATCATTCCATGGCTGTACTTCATGTGAATCCAGCAGTTTGCCTCTGGAGCTGAGTGGTGTTGGACACAGGCTGAGCACAGCAGCTGGGAGATCTTCTCAACCAGTGCAGTGTTTTCTCTGCTGGCAAGAGGAAAGTTGTGATTGGCAGCAGAGCTCACGTCCTGGTTGAAGGCAGCAGAGCTCACGTCCTGGTTGAAGGCAGCAGAGCTCACGTCCTGGTTGAAGGCAGCAGAGCTCACCTCCTGGTTGAAGGCAGCAGAGCTGGTGGCAGTGGCCTCTCCAACGCAGCCTCAGCGCTGGGATTTACTGATCCTTGCTCCAGGAGAACTCTGTGTTATCCTGGGCATGAGGGGTCCTCGAGGGGCAGCCCAGCAAGAGCGTGTAGCATCCCATGAAGGGGCCCTCTACCCATCAGCTGACATCCAGAGGACTTTCACACTTCAGTGTTTCATCTCTGACTGCTCCTCTGCTCTTGGGCCATGTTCCCAGGAGTGCTGAAGACCCTCTGGTACCACGAGAGCTCTCAGATATGTCAACCTCTAGTTCCTCCTTCTGGAGGAGATGCCAAATGTCATAACTAGCATTTACTTTTAGTTTATTTTGACAAAGTGGTGGGTTTGCAAACTCCAGGTATATTGGATCCAGCTTACTGTCATTTTGATCCTTCAAGGTAAATTTGAAGCAGATGAAGTGTAGCCTGGAAAGTCTGATTAATTCCTAGTGGTCAGGGTCCTACTAGCCCTGCCTTGGCTGAAGCAGAACTTATCAAAGGGAGCTTTTCAGGAGCAAGAACCTCATGCATCTTTCATACCACCCAAGGTACTGACAGACCCAGTGCTCCCTGTATGTGTTTTGACCCTTTCTTAACTCCGAGTTCCTGTATGTGGCTCAGCAGGACAGGACACTTTTGGGTTGTCCTGGTAAGATATTTGCACCAAACATACCTTATGTGCTGCATTCTAGAACATGTCAGGTATCAGAGTGCATTTTGCTAATTGACATGTTTGTGCTCTCTCTGTCTGTGTTTACACACAGTGTTATTCTATAGGTGTAACTTTAGACCTCAGCAATCCCAGGGAATGGTCTCATTTAACACCCGCAGCCCTGGCCAAAGCTCCAGCACATGCCTGCTGAAGTATCAGATTTTCATCATGCTAGGCAAGTGCATCGGGTCCCACCAGAGGGATATCTGGCCTCTGTTTCCTCTCTGCTGAACACTGGGGCAGGTACAATTCCATTATTTTTGCATGTTCGTTAAACTAAAGAAGACATTTGCTGAAGTTTCTGGCTATGAATGAATGTCCACAAACAAAACCCACTTGACTTAACAGTTATTTTTAAAGATGCTCTTAAGAGCTTCTTGTAAAGAGGCTGTGAAATACTTCTTAGTTTGCACTATCTTCTGCAAAACTTGCTTCGTGGTCCAGATAACTTGGGCATGGCACTTCCAGAAGTTACAGATGTAATTTATTTAATTCATAAACTCTTTCTAGGAAGTTCTGTCTTTTTGTTCGGTGTTTATGTAGCATTAAGTGCAACAGGGTCCTGACTCACAGCTCGTGTACACTACCCCAAAATGGGTAATAAAAATGTTTTACAGAGAAAGCAAAAACTGCTGTAGAAAGGTGTGGGATTAGTTTCCATAATTACTGATCCCATTAGCAATCTGGCCTGTTTCCTGAGGAGGAGTGGCAGAAGGATGATGTGCCTCTACTTGCTCTGCCACTGTGCTGCTCACCTCACCACCACTTCCCTACTTAAACTGGGATCCCAGTTTCCAGCAGGGCTCTGAACTGTTGAGAGGAGGGAGGAATTGCAGGACCCATCTGCTCAGGGCAGTGATGTCCAAGACAGGGAGTGGGGCAGATACAGACAGAAAGTTACTGCTTTGGCTCTCCCTGCTTCGCTCACCTTAGCTTGTTGCATCACAGGCTTCATTGCTTTAAACTAATCCTGGAGCAACTGGGAAGTGTTCCCAGGGGCAGTCCATGGTGCATTGCTGATGCTTCCCTGGCCTTGGTGTGAGCAGACTGAGGGGGGTGTGGTGCGTGTGCAAGGGAAGGAGGAGCAGCCGGGTTGTACACACAGTTGCTGTGATTTCACATGCAAATCAGGCAGCCGGATTATGCAAATGTATCTTTCAGTTTATACAAGCAATTACTTAATCTGTGTGTGGAAAAACAGGATAATTGTGTGCAAATTGTGGGTATCATTGCATGAGGTGCAGTTGTGTGTTTAAATGGTCAGCAAATCAGAACCTTTCTATCAGTAATTAATCGCTTTATATCCTAACGGAAATCAAGTACTAAGTCTCTTCCTAAATTTATTCCTTTTTTCTTTTCCACCAGGTCTTTAAGCAGTTCATATCTTTGCTATCTTATCATCCCTTGTTCCCTACATTATCAGCTACCTGCTGGAATATTTCCTTTCCTTAGCCTTTTTTGGGTGGAATAAGCCATAACACTGGTAATAGGCTCCCTCTTCCTGCCCCCAGAATGATCTGTTGCATCAAAGGGACATTGCAACACACTCTTTGAAAGCCTGTTTCTTTCAGTAGAAGTCCTTCACCATTGACATCCTTGGTGCCATCTTTCCCGGGATGTTTCTGGTGAGTCCAGAAGCTCCATGTCCTTGAACTCAGCCCCATGGTGTTGCACTGCTCTGGTTTGTGTATCCTCCACACAGGTGGGATCAAACCCCAAGGAGAAGTACAGCCTGCTGGGCAGTGCCATGGCTGGTACCAGCACATCAGGGTCATGGCTTTGCTCTGAGCTTTCTGCACAAACCCCAAAAGAGGATTTTTGTTTTCCCGTGCCTCTGACCAACATCTGCAAAAGACGGAAAATCTCTCTTTGCTTTTCCCATGCTTGTCTTGGTAGGCCATAAATCCTTTGGCCACTACTCCTTTGCCCTAAACTTGTACATTGGAGCCCTAATTCAAAGGGCAAACCAAACACAGTCTGTGTTTTCACTGCCCTGCTGGTATAGCACCGTTTCTGCTTGTGTTCTTCAGAAGGAATACAGATAAAGCTGAGTTTGGCCAGCTGTCTCCTTTTTGATTTAATGTCTTAGGTGGTCAACAGCTAATGATTAATCTTAAATGTCACCTCTTTTCCTTTCAAACTGACTCCTTAAACTGTTGGGATGTGTGGGTATGTTTTAAGTAAAGCACTGATCCCTGTGCCAAAGAACAGAGAGCAAGTGTGGCAGCACTCCAGCTTTTGCACCTGTTCTGGTTTGCTCTTTGTGTGAAGTGCTGCATAATTGTCTTCTTCATTAGCTGCCTGCTGAATTCTGGTGTGTGAGGGATTAAAAACTCTAATGAATATGGATTATTTCAAATGTTTTCCTTCGGGACCCAGTAGAGAATGGAGATTTTTGGAGCTATATGTTCATATAATAACAAGGAATGGAAGATGCCTTCCCTCGCCCTTTTTTGAAGTTGTTTCTTAAGACAGCGTATCAGACAGAGCTGATCCTCCTGCTCTGCCCAGAGCATACATGATGCTTGGATCCAGCTTGACCCTCTGATTGCATCTGAGCAGAGGTGAAATGAAACCCTTGCTAAGAGTCAGAAACTTCAGCACACACCTGACTTTCAGCATTTGAGTAATCTCCTGGAAGTCAACCAGTCTTAAGCATCTGCTTAACGTTAAACATGGTTCAGTTAAAGGACCCATTTCACTGAGGAGGCCAGGAGTGTGTGCTGGCAAAGTTTCTACAAAAATAAGGACATTTTCCTCCTTCAGTTAAAATTCTTAAGTGCTTAAGGTTAATGTGACATCTGCAACATCCAAGAAGCCTACAGAGATTGTTTCTGTGGAACAGATGTTCAACAATCTGAATTTTATTTTATGTTTTCATCTGTGTGGACACTTTTCTGCTTGCAGATGTTAGATCCTTCATACCTACAGGAAAGGTTGTTCTCTGCCCTGGTCTCTGTGGTGTCCCTCACGAGGGGATCACAGTGCTCTGCAGGTGTCTGCCTAAGCCCACTTTGCAGACAGGGAAAACTGAGGCACACTGAGACACAAGCAGCATTCCCAGCTCAGGTCTGAGCCACAGGCAAGTGCTTCCCACCCCAGGTCAGCCGTGCAGGCAGTGCCAATCCCCCTCCTGATCTGGAGCCCGTCAGCTGTGTGCTGTGCCCTTGGCCAGGGCTCAGAGTGGTCACACCAGTGGTCACACCAGCAGTCACCTCCCTCAGCTGGACACTGGGCTGCAGTGAAGGACCTCATGAGCCCAAGCCCTCTGTGACCATTAAGGTCTCATCTGCTTTTTGTGCTGTAACTGTGACAGTGCTGGGTCCAGGAGCTGTAAGGTGTGGCTGACACAGGGAAGGAAATGTGTTTTATCTCTAATTCAACAATCAGTCTGCCGCTGCACATTCAGCTGGAGTCCCTTCCCCTCCCTGGTGAAGCAACAATTGGATTCTCTCTCCTGCTGGCATCCCAGAGCCAGTCTCATTGCAAGAGAGTGGGACAAAGTGGGGAGAGCCTCTTTTTGACCTCATTGTGAAATAGCCTCCTAAACTCTATAGGAAGCCCCTCTGAAAGCAGAAGTCCATGTCAGAGCAGGTCTCTGATGGGCCGGGTTCTCCCCAGGGCAGGGGGTGGGATGCCCTTACAGGAGCTTGGTTAGCTCAGTAGGCTGGTAGGGGTAGGGTGGCTTGAAGATTTCTGTTATTCTAAGGCATTTCTGCTGGGGAAAACAAAGGGATAAAACTTCTACAGGAACTTGTGACCAGGTGCTGAGCAGGGGTCCCTCTGCAGCCAGGCGGTTCCCCAGGGAAAGCCTCCTGTTCCTGGGAATGCCACAGCCACTGGCACACATGGACACTGCCCGGGCTGCAGGAACATCCAGAGCTATTTCACCAGATAATAAATCTCAGCCCTTAACTGGCTGCACAGGGATATTCTTCCTCTCCAGGTGAAGAATCACATGGCCATAAAATTTTGTAATATAAACAAGGCAGACGTGGCCAGAATCCTATTTGGACAGATTTATAGCCTGACTATGGAGCAGCAACCTTGCCTGGGCTTTGTGCCACCAGTAATTAATATGCATCCTGGGCTCTGTTTTCCTTCTGGACAGTGTCCTTCTGCATGGTGGTGTGTTAGGCTGGAAGCATGAGAGTCTGCTGTCTACTGAGAACGAGACTTTCCTGGGGAGGCTGTATTGGAAAGCTGTTGCCCTGCAGATTGTGTGGAAGTGTAAGATAGTGAATGGCCAAATCTGGGAGAGCAGCACTTCTCCAGCACGTGTAAAGCCTCCAGGTAGCTGGTGCTGAGTCTTTGTGCAGTAGTTATCATAAAGACAGTCAATGTTTGCCATAGTTTCTGCCTACACTGAAATGAAGGGATTGCTGGAGGAACCACATGTCTGTTGACATTGGACAGTGATCTCCAGCTCTCTGCCCAGTCTGTGCCATATTTATTGGAAACAACAGTAGTGTAGACTTGCCATTTTTCATGCTTCACCCTCAGATCGTCTCTTGGGCATTCCTTTGCAACTCTGTACTTTGAAAACATTGAAAAATAAGGAAGGAATTAAAGGAAAAGGCAGAGGGGCGAGACACCCATATCATTCCAGAGGCTGTGATCCCAGTACTGGATTTGGGCATAAATTTTCAACTTGGTCCCCCACATTTGAAATCCCTGCTCAGCATCATCCAGCCAGACACTTCTTGCAGTAACTCAGTTTTCCTCCTTCTCACATGACAGCTGTTCCCTCTTCACTACCCCTCCATCTTCTGTGGCATCCCCTCACAGTGCTCATGTACAGGAGAGTTTGGGCACTGTAAGCCCCCTCCCTCCTCTGTTGGTAGGGGCACAATACAAAATGTCTCTAATTAGTGACCTAGTGCCATTCAAAACCATCCATCAAGCAATGAGCACAAGATGCCAGCACCTTAAAATCCGTCACCTTTGAGATCTGAGTTTGAAACAAGCCCTGTTGCATTGCTGGGTTATTTGTTCTATCATCAATGAGATTTCTCTGCTCTTTTCTGTCTTTGTTTGCAAAACACATCTTGGTAGGTCAGCAATCCTAGAAACATAGTCCTTAACAAGAAAATCGATATGGTTTCTTTAGACTTTAGTGCTTGGTGTGCAATTATGTTATTTTCTCAATAGCAAGTGGCTGTATTGGCTCGGGCAGCGATAAGGGCTTAGCCAGACCCTTGCTGAGGCTTCCTGGGTGGAAGTGAAGCTGGTAGAAGCCAGGGTTGGCTTTACCTTACACCAGCTTGCACTGACTCCCTGGGTGATGTTTCTGTGTGTGCTGTGTAGGACAATTTAATCCTCGATTGCGTATTTGAAGCCATGGAGACTGTGGATGGCAAATGATCCCTTGTGTTTGTGATTGAGGTAGTCACTGAGGGCTGAATGAAAGCCTTCTGCAGCAAATGACTCCATTGCAGGGGCTCTGTGACCCCACCACACATTATCCCAAAATAACTCAGTCATGGGGCAGTTTTACAGCATCTGTACGGGCCAAATAACTTCTTTGTAAAGAAGCAGATAGGTGAAAGGACCTGTTTTTCTGATTGATGATTCAAGTTGTATTGACCAAATGACAACTACTCTGAAAGGCTGGTTGCCATGGGACTGTCTGATACCTCGGGGGGGGGGGGGGGGGGTAGGGTGGGGAAAAGAAAGAAAAATAGCTTCTTTGGGTTCAGCAGTCGATGGTATAGCAGCACTAATGCTAAGGCTCATGGTTTGGTCTTATTTGTACTTCCCCTGCTATTTACAGAGGTCTCTTGTGGTTTATGAGGTTTCATGTGAGGAGGTAGGAGGCAAGTGTTGCGCTGGGATGCTCTGGAGTGCCATGCTGATGAACAGCACTCTGTGTGCTGGCAAAGCCCTGAGGAAGCTCTGCACTGATGGGCAGAGCTGCCAGCACTTCTGCAGTGTTTGATCAAAGTCTTCAATTTGAGCTGCAGGAATAGCACCAGGAGCGGGTTCTCTCCTTTCCCTGCAGCCACAGGTTTGAGCGGCTGCTGCCTGAGCTGAGCCCACGACCAGGGCTCCTCACCAGGATCCCCAGAGCAATCCAGGTCCATTGTCTGGAACCACACAGGCAGCCAAGCTTCTAAGCCTTTGGAGAGGTGCACAAAGTGTGGGTGGAACGGCAGGTTATTTGCTATTTGAGGTGAACAACGCACACTACATTCAAAATGACCAAACAGGTCTAATTATAGAGCTAACAGTAGGGCTATAATTGAGATTTCTGAGCAAATGCTTCCCCCACTGCTGGGGAAAGG
Organism: Chiroxiphia lanceolata; assembly: GCF_009829145.1. Lineage (NCBI taxonomy): Eukaryota > Metazoa > Chordata > Aves > Passeriformes > Pipridae > Chiroxiphia > Chiroxiphia lanceolata. Next base: position 4,657,164 of record NC_045653.1, on the reverse strand, counting down.
CCATAGAAGTGCACAAACTGTCAAATTTGGTCCTTTTAAATTTGTTGAATGATACGAGGAGGTTTGTGTGGAGTAAGGTGTTTATATTAGTGGCATTAAGAATGGTGAAGGTCACAGGTAACCTGGAGACGTTACCTATGGGTACCTTTAACGCAGACCAGCAAAGTTCTAAATCTCTTCCCACTGTCCTCTTGTCTCCTTCCCATTATTAACATTCAGGGAAGCTCCAGGGAAAGGAGTACTCTTAAAATTCTATACTCTCATATAGGTGCAAGTCATTCCTGGGGCTCACACCATAAAAGAGATGCTTGCAGTCATCAAGATGATGGATGTTAAAGGCTCCTGAGCTTTTCAGAGGAGAGCTGCTCATTGACTGCAGGACGAGGATATGCAGAAGGATTAACACTCAATAAATCCATCACAGGAGAGTACCAAGATGTTATCATTTGGGTTTGGAATATCCTGAAATAGCTCACCACCTTAGCAATTTTGCATCATTGATATACTCTCAGCTGGGTAATATGACTTTCTAGAAATGGAGTCGATAAACTGAGCTGTTTTAAGAGGGTCTGTCTCTATTATTCACATATTTTTTCAATTTGCATTCCAGCAGAAATAATAATATTCCCCAGGGGCACCACTCATTCATATGTTCAAAACACAGCGCCAAATGCAAACACCAATAAAACTCAACATTTTCTTAATTAACAGCCTCAGAGAGCACAACATCAGGCAGGTACTACCAGCACTTTAGAACAAAGTACACTTGGAACCAGGTGCAGCTATTTACCAAAAGCTTCCAGAAAGCCAGCAGTAAAACTGTTTGTTTTTCCAGCACATGTTGTGCGTTTGCTGCTATTTCTCTAGATAGAATAAGCAATCTGGGACAGTAAAAATACACAACTTAGACCAACAGAGCATAATAATAAACAGTAACTCAAGGAAATCTTCCTCACTTACAGTTTTATCTTCTGGGTGAGGCAGAAGAGGTTTTTTAGGGCAGGATCTGATTTGAGGGGGGTGCTGGGCAGTGTTGCACAGCCCTCTGGGTGTGTCTCTTCACAGCGAGGACACATCCACAGCCAGGTGGGACACACCAGGACAGCTGCCCCTGAGACCTGGGCAATGAAATCTGCCCTTTGAGGTGAACTCAGCTTTTGTAGGAACCAGAGGGGAGGTGCACTGTGTGCTTTCCCTCCTTCAGTAACGTGTGGTGCAGAGCAGAGAGCTGGAAATGGAGCGTTGGAGCCCAGGAAGGGCTCTTTGCCTTGGGAAAGCCTTGGGGGCTGGTGCCAACAGAAGGCAGGCGAGGAAGCACATGGCTGGAAGTGGGGCTGGCAGGGGGGATCAGGTGCAGTGGTTGTGTTGAGGACAGGCTGCAGAGAGGCTGTGAGGTACAAACCACATGGATTGTGGACCCAAGGCCATCTGGGCTGGATGGGGAAGGTCCCGTGGACTGTCACCTGCAGACTGTTAGTTGCAGTGGTGACATAGCCCGGCGTTGTGTATAGAACTGCAGCTCCAGAGTGGCTTTGAAGCAGTAGTGTTCCCTGTTTCAGACCCAGGGACAATGGAAAAAAGTCACTTTTCCTAAAATAGCTGGCATGTCAAAACTTAGATTTTATTTATTGACCTTTCCAAAACCCCATAAAAAGAAATCCTTTTACAGAAGTACCCGCTGCCTCGTGCTTGGCCCCAGAGGCTCGGGAAGCATGTGGGACCCACCATGGTCACTGCTGAAATCACTGGGAGCCTGACATGGGATCTGGGCCCTTGAGTGTGGGCTTGTACATAATTAATTGGCGTGTTTTTTTAAAAAGACATTCGCTCTGTCTTGTGTCAGCCACACGCTTCTGACTCAGTTGAACTGCTTATTCTTTCACTTAAGCTCTGCCCTTGTTGTGACAAAGGATTTCTAGTAGTTTAGTTTTTGTTACTAACAGCCTGGTAGAAAGCTGTAGACGCAGATGTTATTTTCCTGGTAATGCAGAATTTCACTGCGCTGGGCTGTTTTTTTCAGCCTGTCCATCAGACAGATAACACAGGCTCCTTTTTTTCCTTCACTGTCAGATTTTTCAAAGGATCTCCCGAAGCACAGGTGCATAAATTATAACAAAATAGAAGTCAGAAGTCAGAGGAAAACTCTTAAGTCTGCACCCTACTGAGAGGGATTATGGGGAGTGGAAAATATGAGTCATGGCATGGCTACTCCTTTTAGACAGAGTTAATGCGGCTCCCGCAGAGCAGGGGAGAGTCCTCAGGAGGGGCAGCCTGTTCTCGCCTCTTTAAAACCCATTTCTACTCCTGCAAATTTGATCACAGTTTAAAAAAAAATAAAAGGAAACACGATGGTGAGATGTACTGATCCTTTGATCTTTCCCCAAAGTCCAGTTTCTTGGCCCGATTTCCAAGTATTTCAGTGCTAAGAACATGGCAGTGTTTTAACTCTGTTTCGGCAGTTCAGCCTCTGTGCCCTGGGATTTATCCTGGCTGCCCTTTATCTCTGTAGCCACACATGCACACGGAGCCTGAATTAAATGCCCAGGGCTAAAACTCTGCCTTTGATGATTCTCTCACTCTCTGTGTTATACTGATGCCCCATCACAGGGAGGTGGCCAGTGCCTGGCCCACAGTCAGAGCTGCTCTCCTGGATGCCCCACGGGCATTCTTGTTAATATTCCTCCCCTTGCACAACACTGCACAAATATTGAGCTGTATAAATATTAACTGAGAGGGTAAAGGAGCCGTGAGGCTGGAAGTCAGCTCCCATAAAGCTCTTGTAACACTGAATCGCTGCGTTTGGGGTTGCATTTATCTCCCTCAGCCCAGGGAAGTGCAAGGGATTTCTGACACATCCCACATGGGCACACACACCCCCACCCATACCCCTCAAACAGAGCAGCTACACCTGAGCTTGGAAACATTCACCAGGAAATTGGCCTCTTTCTGTTCTGCTCCCCTGCAACCCTGTTTTCAGCCTTTTTCCATCTATATGTTGCTTTCCCATTAGGAACCAGTGGGATCCCAGCATACAAAGCCTTGGATTTCACAGCTCTTCGTGAGGGGGAAAGGGTGAATATGGCAATGGTTACTCCAAACCAAGGGCAGAGGGGCTTTGCTTTCCTACCAGCTCAGGTTGAGTTTAAACCTGGTTCCTCAGTGGAGGGCAGATTTGGTTCCCTGTGTGCCCTGACCACAGAGGACCAACAGACCTAGGGTGAATTTGTGTTAGAAAACAGCTGAAATGGATGCTTTGGCTAAAAGGTTCACTTTGGTCACTATAGTTTTTGAATGTTTTGGTTAGAAATGAGTGTAACTATGAGCAGGACAGCCTTGTTCAACAGTTTGTTGCTGGTCTGGAGTTTTGGTTTCAGAATGATGGTCTGTAGGTTTCCACAGCATCTCAGTCTTCCTCGTGCATTTTGGATTTCAACAGGCTTTTTCTGTAAGGCACAGATGGTGCCTCCAGTTGATACAGCTACACGTAGCATCAGAAAGGTGTCAGCAGACTTGCTGAGTCCCAGAAGTCCCCTCAGAGTTGGACAGAGAGGACCTTAACTCTCCATCCTTCAGCAATGCTATCAGAGGTGGGGTCCACCTTGTAATGTCCTCATTAAAAAAATCAGGATCTGCAAACCAAGTGCATTGATCACTGTGTGGTAAGTGAACTGCAGATGAGGGGTACTTGGGGCACTACCAGCTTGCTGGCATCAGTCTGGACCCTTTGTCCCTCCCAACAGAGCATTCTGAAGAGGTGGAGAATCAAAAACCCATGGACAGTCTGTACTTCTGAAAATTTCTAAGGGAGCAGGTTAACAAGGGCTGTCTCGCTCTCAGCTTTCACAAAGACAGGTTTAATGGAAATGAGAAAACAAGGCTTGTTTTTAGGGTTTGTATTTTTACCCCAGGCTAAAGGGTACAGGATTAAACTGAGGAATGCCCTGTTCTTCAGTTTATTCTCAAAATATAACACGCATCCGGAGGGATATAATTTTTCTGTTAAGTTTGCCGCACTATCTTTGTTAGAGTCATTCCTGATGATTCACTTGTCACAATAAGAATCTCAGCTGAGAAAAAAACCACTGCAGCTCCTGTGCTGCCCCTCCCCTGCCCTTGCCAGTGCTGGGCTGCAACATCTGGCATCACCTGGGAAAATGCTCCCAGGGCACATGGGGAGTGGGTGTCCCTATCTCCCGTGGTGACCTCTGGGGACTCCTTGCCATTAAGGTGGTCTGCTTTGGATGGCTGTTGGAGCATACTTGAATTCCAGCTCTGCAATGAGGAGAAACTGCTCAGCCTAATGCTGTTTTCCATCCTTTTCCATCTCCTCCAACACGTGGTTGACTGTGCCAGTGGCAGTGAGGGGGTGATTGCCCATAGAAGAGAAACACTCTCTTCTGCAGCAACAGCTTCATTGTAGAAGAAGTAGAAGATTTAAGTGCCAGTTACCCAAAACCCAGGGGTTTAAGGTGTTAAATTATGTGATAGCATGGGATGACAGTTGTGGTGTCTCCCTTGTAGTTACACTGACAAATCCTCTGTCCATGCTGTCATGTTTATTTTCCCTTGATTCTCCTCTCTATTCTCCCACATATGCATCCCCTTTATTTCCATCTGCCCAGCCCTGGTGTCAGTGCTTCCAGCCCTGTTGTGTGTTGAGGTTTATGTTGACTGATGCCAGCTCAGGGTCTGGCACAATATGGCACTGCTTAGGTAGCTGGAAAAAAAGTGTTCCTTGGTATCATTTTCAGTGAGATGGTCAAACAGTTCAGGATTATGATGAAAATAATTTTCTGCCAGCACTGAAATCAGCCCTGCTGAGTTCACACGTCGGAGCAGTTGCAATGATTTCCTCTGTGCTGACTAACACGAGCAGGAAGGCTGTGGCTGGTTCCACCTCTTCAGGACTTTACTCACCAGCTTTGTTCAGAGGATCAGTTGCTGAATTCAAAGTTAGACTTTATGAATCATATTTATTTACATCAAGGTAGTGCTTGGGAGGTCTAGTCCTGGGCCAGGACCCGATGTGCTGGGAGCTGTGCAGGCAGCCTGGCCCAAAGGTTTGACTATTGACAGCTTCAAAGAGAAAAGAGAAGGGAAGGCAGGTGAAGGCAGGAGTCACCCAATGGAGATTGGGCAACACCATCTGTCTTCTTGCCAAATCTTCATAAGGGATGCTAGGAATGAGAGGCAGCTTTTACTTTCCTGGATAGGAGAGGGTATCTCACCCCTGTGCTGCAGAGAAAATATTCCCTCTCCACGCTGGTGCTAAAGCCAATTATAAGTGTAGGATGGATATAGTGGTTTGGGTTTTATTGACTTAGAGGGAAACTTTCATAGCAAAAACTTCTTTCTGAGGAAAAGATAAATGCTCCCAGCATTAGCAAATGAGTGCATTATCCCTTAGAGTAATTACTGTAAAGTGAAATCAGGTGCTCATTATTTATTCAAGGTTTCACTAGAAATCCCTGGTGGATTCAGAGCTCGGAGGCCTGACTTGGTGCAGAGGAAAGGAAGGACAGAGTCATCGAGGTGGGGTGTGAATAACCACACTGGTCTCTGTGTTAGTGAGGAGCTGAAGGGAAAGGGAACAGAGCAGTTTCCCCACAGGGAGAGCAGGTCGGCCCTGGGACGGATCCACACCCAGTGTGGGAAGAGCCTGTTCTCGCAGGGAATCACCACACTTTGCTCCCACTGCTGACACTTTTTCACACATGTCGTTTCAGAGGCATCTCCATAGTCTTCTCCGTGCCTGCAGGCAACTCCAACTCCTTTTTTTTCCCCTCACTAGTAGTGAAAACTCCTTCCTTTTTAACCAGTTAACTGGCCAGATCCCCCCTGCTCTGGCAGCTGTGCTACACCAGCGTGCTCCCAGGCTGCCCTGCGGTGTGATGCTGATAACCAGCATTTTCACATGGAAAAGTATGTAGAAAAGTCAAATCTTGTCACACGTGTAAAGCCACCAAGTTCAGCAGTGCCAGGGCAGGAATGAGCTTGGCCTCAGGCAATTATTTCTGCAGCTCTCCCAGCCTTGTGCAAAAAAATCAGCGGGATAATTGACAGGTCTGGGTGTCTGCTACCGCCTTGTTTGCTTTTGCCTTCCATGCCTGATCGTGGCTTTGAAATGCTAATTGCAAACTTTATGTGGTCTGTCAAAGGGAGTTTGAGTTATTTTGATGTATTTTTGATGCGCTCTGGAGCATCACAATCAAACTTTGAGGTTTACTTAGGAAGGTAAGAACTGCTCCCCGTCAAAGATGACAGCTGGAGGCAGCACAGGAAGGGGCTGAGGGAATCTGCAATGAGGGCTGAAAGCTGAAGCACCATCATGTGGAGCTTCAGAGCTCACCAGGAGGTTCAGACATCAGTGTGTGAAGGCTGGGGAGGTGTCATCTCCTCAACTCTTTTCTCTACTGGTGTTTGCCTGGGGATACCAGGAGTTGGTTGGCTTTTATTCCATCCCCCGCTGCTGCTGCACTAGGACATCCCCCCTTTTGCCTCTGTGTGTGTCCCCCTCTACATACTGGTCTATTTAAACCCTGGGGTGAGGTAGGCAGAGCTGGCCCCCTATGTGGTGGGGAGCACAGAGCCAGCCCTCAGGCTCTGGGGAATATTTTAGGCACTGGTGTAAGACAAATGAGAAGCGCCGTTCCTTCAGTGGGCTACAGAAACTGGGTTGTATTGAAAGAAATGTTATATAAGGGGCTAAAATTAGCAGGATGGAAAAAGAAGTCTGCTAAATACTCCCGTCTCTCTGTTGACACAAGCAGACTTCCACCAGAAGGGGAGGGCTCCTTAATTATAGTTTTCTGACGTATTCCGGAAATTAGGGATTGAGAGAGACCATGAGCTTGTGTTGCCCACCCCAGTGAGTTGCTGGTGGGGGGATGATCCAGGCAGCCCTGACCCGTAGCTCCTTCTCCATGTAGGATCTGACTTTCCATGGCACAGCACAGTGGGGTGGGAACAGGTCCTGCCCCATTGTCCGTGGGAAAGAAAATCTGCCACTGACACAGTCAGCATCCAGCAGGCAAACTTGTGTCAGTGGATTTTTTGGAGATAGCAGTGTGGGAGCCATTAACTACCCCCCAAGACAGGTTAACCATGGGTGAGCATCCCTGCTGGAAGAAACAGTGGCCCATTTGGCCCTGCTAGTGCCCAAGCAAACCGATTATTTTTTTTTTTAAGACCCTGCTGTTGAATTTGAGCCTGTTGTGCAGTACGGTTGTGGTTTGTTCTCCTGGCTTTTGGCTCTGCCAACAGACTGGCTTGTTTGCTTTTCGTGATTTATCCCCTAAGCCATAACCTTAGAGACCTTCTTTGCCCTGTAAATACCAGTTGTCTTTTGTTCTTTATCCAGAGAAATGGTCCGGAGATACGGGGCGGGCTCAGGTGGGTGCCGGGGAGATGTTGCTATTTACACTGCTCTCCGGTCCGGGGAGCTGCGGGCTCCCCACCCAGCTCAGCCTGGCCCCTGCCAAGGACCCGCAGGGCACGGCGAGAATTTGGCCGTTTCCTCGAGCTGTGAACAGCTTCGCGTGTCGGGGGGAAGGAGGGGATCAGAGCAGCGAAAGGGCAGAGGAAAGCAGACCGTCTCCCGAGGGATGTTCCAATCCCCGCGGCAGCCGCAGCATCCCCGGCTCGTGCCGCCTTCCCGGCGCTGCCGCGTGCGGGAAGCAGACGCTCACCCCGGTACTGTCATCCCTGACAGAAAACATCCATTTCGCTGACACCCACACGCTCGGCATCACAGGAAATCAGAGACTTTATATAGAGGTGGGAACCACACTCCCCATCCGCCCCGGCGCCGAGGGGTTGCCTCGCACATGGGCTCCCAGCACCTTCCCAGGGGGAGGAGGAGAAGCTCTGGCTCGCGGAGCCCTGGGCAAGTGGCCCTTCGCAGGGAGCTGCCCCAAGCCCGACGCAGGGCAGGACCCGTGTGCGAGCCCTTCCCCGCACACAAAGGTGTCTCTGGCCCGCTGTTGCCTCCCGCTGTCCGCAGACCAGCTCATCAGCCATTCCAGCCCTTTCCCAGGGCCCCTGGAAGCACCACTGTTAGAGCTACAGCTGCTGGAAAAGCGTCCAACTGAAAACTATATTTCAGCAAAATGAAGTGGTTTGCTATAGATCACTTGGATTCTTTCTTCCCCTCCCCCCCCCCCAAAAAAAACCCCCGAAATTATTTGGAAATGCTTTTGCAGGGATTCATGGGAATTGTAGTTCAGTGCCAGTTTCTCCCTCTGCTCTGAGCCCCCAGCGTAGAAGATACTTCCCCTGATGTATCACACAGGTTTTTGTAGGGAGGAAGCCACTTAGTAAGTGAAGTTTGTTCAGGAACCATGGTCCAGAAATGGAGATTAAATTAAGAGGTATTCACACCAAACCCCGCAGTAGCTGGGCTTAGATACCTTAGCTGAGAGAACAACAATCCAAGAGCTAAAGCTGTAAGTTATTGTAACTTAAACAAAAAATTGCTCGTGTTTCTTGGGGGAGTCAGTAGTAGAACCTTGTTTGGTGCATGGGAGGTCCCAGTGTCTTGTCAGAGCAGAGTTGAGTGTAACATCAAGGTGTCTCTGTTCATAAGTCTAACTGTACCAGTAGCCATGGACTTTGATTCCCCTTTCCCCCATTGCTTTGCTGGGATATTGCTAAGAGCAAAATGGGAGATTCACTGATGAGAATGGGCTGAGCTATTTTTAGCAGAGGCTCATAAATCACCTAATATCTCAAGTTTTTGCTTTGCAGTTTAAATTCAGACAATGGAAAATAGGGCTCCCAGATCAAATAAACATTCTCTTTCCATTGACAGAAAAATAAACACGAGCGGCTTAAATATCTGTAGAGCATAATTTATTAATCACATGAGAATGAAAAACACAAGCTCACTGTGATCCCGAGAAAAGTATGAGTCTCGGGAGTGTACGAAAGGCTGGGAGAGGTCAGAACTGTTAGAGCTGGAAAATGAAGCAGTTGTGGTTTCCAGGCTGGGATGTGGCACGTAGAAGGTTTTAGTGTCTCCAGACAGCAGTGGATAGGGTATTGCTTTGAGGTGGTTCATTGTGTAGGAACAAAAGAGTCCATATATATATTTACTGGGCAGGTACATATACAATACCTGTATTTATAGGCTTCAAATACCTGCTGACCAGCTCCTACATATGGGCTCTCTTTGCCCACTGGATCTGCCTGATAGTTAAAGACTGCTCCTGCAGTGCAAGTATAGAGCTGTTTGGAGCTGCAATTGCAGATTTATATGGATATGGATATTTGACCAGTCAGGGTAAGAGGGGTTCAAAATTGCAAATGCTTTTTGGCAAGAGAAAATAGCAGTATTTCCAGTTTGGAGCCGTTCAACTTTCTGCTGAAAGCGTGCGCAATGTCTCTGACAGACTGCATTGCTCCATAATTTTTAATTATCGCTCCCAATCACCATTCAACGGCTGGGAATCTGTCACAGGATCTTTTCTGCCTTTGGCTGGTGTGCTTGGAGCTACGGCCCTGTGCTGGGAGGATCGATCACGTCCTTCCCAGTGAAAATCAACAGAGCTTGTGAGGTGGGAGCTGCAGACTCAAAAAGCAGAGCCAGAGAGTCTCAGAGCCAGTTCTGTGCTCCCCAAAGCACGGCCCAAGCTCGGCAGGGTGTGTGGGACTGGGGGCAGCACGGAGGTGTCCGAGGGGAGTTGGGACTCCCATCTGCTCACTGCATCAGGCTGCTTTGTTCGTGCCAGTTTTCAAGGCTTTTTCTTTCTGAATCACGGGAAGGCCAAATTGAGAAGATATTTTATCTGCAAAGAAGACTCTTAAGAAGTGACTAAGTCATGGGTCTGTTGAGCATGTGATCACAAGCATATAAATCCATGAAGGAAAGCTTAGGAAAAACGTGAGTTAACTCTTACAAACGTCACTTTTCCATTTCCCATGGTACTAGCATCAATAAATTTCTGTTGTACTGGACCACGTGGAAAAAAAATCACTCAATCCCTGAGAAAATAAATCAAAGTTAAATTTCAGGTGCTTTGCTTTTCTTCCTCAGCAAAATCTCTGCAGAGATGCAGCTTTAAAGCTTTCTTTTTACTTCAGAGAGAACCAATTTAGAAAATAGTTGGGAGGTGATCTCCAGTAGCCATAAATCCAAAGAGCTTTGACAATTCAGTCTTTTCAATTACAAGATGAGACTTCGCTTTGGTTGTGCTTACAATCAAAATCTGAATGTCCAAGTACCTTCTCATTCCAGCACTTGGGCAGTCTCTTCAAACAAAAAGGCTCAAACTTAGAAGGCTCAGAAATTCTACCAAGGACTGTACTGCATTCCCAGCTCACCCTGGCCATGCCCAGCCACCTGCCACTGGAAGGAACTTGGGAAATAGGCTGTAATATTTAGGAAAACCCAGCATTTAAATCCTCACTCCTCAAAAGGTAGAGATTGAATTTTTTTTTTTCCAAAACTAGAAGAAGAGATCGTGAAGTCCTCTGGCTGCCTCCGAGCTTTGCTCTTGCTGGGAGGGAGGGCTGACCTTTCCATGCTGCCCAAATCTGTACTCTTTCACAGAAAGCTTCTGCTTTTCTTCAGGCTCCAGCATCTTCCCCAGCCCTCCTTTGCCCTCCCACTATCAGCAGGAGCCACATGCACATACCGTCCTGCTTTGTCTTTTGAGCAACTTCAGATGCAGAATTTCAAAGGGAAGAAAATGAGTTCTCTCAAGCTGGACATCTCTGTGACCTTGACTTAGTTTAAATAAACAATTGTCTTTTAAGGTCTTGCCACCAGTGAAAACTTGTCTTTCTGTCTGCTAGTGCAATTCTTACTGCTCCTGGTTTCACTTCCAAAAGTCGACAAGCAGAAAAACAAGCTCCCTCCTCCCTTCCCTCTTCCCCCTCTGTAAGTCCAGGCAGCTGCAGGATGGCTGAATTCCCCCTGCAGGCTCTTCCAGGGGGACAAAGGCAACCTTGGATGTTATTTGGAGATCCTGGTTCTAGAGAGAGACACCAAGAGCCTCAGAGGGTCTGGGAATGGCCGTGTGTGTGCAGGGCAGTGGACAGTGCCAGCTGTGGCACAGCTGGCTGCACACGCTGGGGAGGTTGTTTCTTTACAAAGTCCGTGGTTTCTGTCCAAACCAGACCAAAATTTTCTTGAAAGCTTTGTCATGCCCTCATTTTTAAAACGAGAGAATGTAATTCAAAGGGAAGAAGTGACTCACCCCAGCCTGCACTGGTGGGAGCTGTGGGGTCGGTAGGAGCTGACCCCTTGTTTTTTTGCCTCTAAAATATGTCCCTTTACTCCTGTCTTCTCACTGGTACAGCTTGAGGAAAGAACCTCCAGGCAACTGTTTGATGAATTTTCATCAGTCTAGGCGAGAGGAGAATAAAGAATGGAGACAGAGACGGAGGGGAATAAATCAGGAGGGGCATCCTGGGGTGTTATCCCAGAAAAGTTTAAAAGGAGCAGTTAGGGGGATTAAGCCTTGCCTGAGCATGCCTGGAGCTGTAGGAAAGGAAACTTTACTCCTGTTTCTTTTCAGGGAATCAGGGCTGTTCATTCTGCATAAATAAGTAGGATTTCATCAGAGAAATGCCTAAGTCTTTTGTCAGTTTTTCCTATTAATTGGGTCATCTGGTGGGGCCCCAAACTTTGATCCAGATCAAACAGAGATAAGTCTGGCTATCAGAAGCAGGAGCTGGTTTCAAAGGAACAAGCTGTGAGCTGGAATTGCTGCTGAATCTCATGGAGCAAATGCCCAAGCCGTGCACAGAGCCCAGGACCTTAGGCCAAAAGACTTTAAATGAAGACATAAAACAAGAGGTGGAGATCTTGCAAAAGGAATTAAAGTAGATCTAAGGCAACTAGAGACTTCGCAAAAGGAATTAAAATAAGATTAGAGCAAATTCTAATAAAGAGCTATAGGCTTCAAAAAAAAAAAAAGGGAGTTAAAGGAGCATCTGGAAGATTCCCAGAGAGGCTGTAAGAAGTCTTGCAGGCAGGGATGAAGTTTGTGCTGGGCTGGGGAGCACAAAGCATCCTGGCAGGCAGCTGAGCACGGGTGAAGTTGTGCAGCCCTGCCTGGGGACTGGAGAGTCACGAGACCTCTGGCCATGGTAGAGCCTGGTAACCAAGGGGAACTCCAGCGTGAAGGGGCTAAAAAAGCACCTACAAAAGAGAAAGAAAATAGGCAAAGACCACTCAGGCTGAAACTGAGCCCAGGAGAGCTCTAACTCCAGGCCAGGAATTTGTTGCAATTTTCTTTACTGCCAGCCCACAGAGGCCTTGAGGAGAGGTCAGACTGTTTCCATTCAAGCAGTCCTTGAGGGAAAAAATTCCTGAGGGGACTTATTTGCTCAGCTCAGGAGCACAGAGCACTGAGACCATTCCCAGCTGCCAGTGCCCCAGCTCTGCTGGTCCTGCAGAGCTGGAGAGACATCTGATGGAACTCCAAGCTTTGGAGGTTAGAAAGAGGGAGAAAAGCAAGCCCACCTGAATTGCTGATATTTCCATGTGCCCTCAGGGGCTTCCCAAACAACCTGGCATTTGATCAGCCCCCTGAACACGTTTGGTGGGCTTAGGCTGTAAGTCAAGAGGCCAAAGGAACCTGGGAGCACGTGGGATCTGCAGTGAAGCAGGAACATCCCTCTCCTGCCAGCAAGGAGCTGAGCCCTGAGCCAGTCTTCAGTGCTCCAGGAGGCAGGGAGGGAGGGCTCTGCTGCCCGCTTTCTGCTTTGCTTTAGTTCTGCTTGGAAAAACCTGCATGGGAAAGGACAGAAGGCTGGGATGTGTGACCCTGCTCTGCTCTGCTCTGCGTGGCAGCTTTTGGGTTGAGTGCTGGCTGCAAGCTGTGGGAGGGAAGAAGCTGCTCATTGCTTTCCTCAGGTACAGGATGGGGAACATTTCCTTGTAGCTGAGCAGGTTTCCAGGACTTGCACACTCGTTATAATTAAATGAAGTGCCAGGGAGGACTGAGGTAAACCTGGGCACTAAGCCTTGGTTATTCTGTATGTCCAACATACACTACATTTTGATAAAGATATTAACAACTTCTTGATTTTTGCTGGTAATTAGATGCCAATCTTGTACGAGGTCTCTTTTTCTGTGTAGTGAAATTTCATGTTGTTATCTTGCAACAAGGGACTGTCTCTGACTGACAGCACAAGAGCTTTGCAGCAACAAGAACTGGTAGGAACTTGGCAATTAAAGGCTATAAATGGCATCTCCCTTGAATGCTGGATAATTTAAAGTGATTAAAGACAGATTAGCCAGACACAACAAGTCAACAAAGGAATGGGTGGCTGGGGTGTACCCCAAGCTGCTGCACGGCTGCTGCAGGACCTTCCTTGTGATGGTCAGGAGTGAACTGGTGTTTGAACACCAGGCTGGAGCCCTCTTGGCACAATGGGATGAAAGTAAATGGAGAAGGTTGAGGGGGTCAGTGGCTAAATCCAGATTGATAATCTGTCCTCAAGCAAATGAAGGCTCTCTCCTCTCCCTTCCAGCCTTCTCAGCTTTGCCTGCAGTGTACTCTGGCAGCACTCATGCGTTGTTTGGTCGAAATAATTTCTAGCTGGCTTGTGAAATCCTCCCTCCTCTCATCAAGACAAGTCAAATGACCTGAATACCAAGCAGAATAAACCCAAAGCCAAGTCATACAATGAATAGCACTGTACAGTACTTTCGTAGCTCTTACTTCTACCCCACCTCTGCCCCTCTTTTTGCTGTCTGAGCATGTCTTGGACATGGCATCCTGTCTTCTCTGAGAGTCCAACAGCTCTGGAGGCCTCGTTCCCAGGGGCTGGTGCTGTTCATTAATCTTTAAGCTGTCTGATAACTCTTGTCGCAAGAATTGCATTTGGTTGCTTATCAGTCTGTCAGAATTTCCCTTGATGGCTGCTTCAGTTAACTCACACAGATCTTATCTGCTGTTCTTCCTTCGGCCCCCGCAAAACTTATTAAAACAACAAATAAGCTGGGAAATTCAGTGTAAAAGTTGGGGTGGTTGGTGTGAGAGCATGGCTCTGACAGCAGGAACTCTGTCGGGAGGCTGTCCAGACCTCAAGGGGAAGTTGGGGTCTTTGCCTGTCTGAATCCTTTTCCTACTCCTCAAGGGAGCTTTTGTGTGCCCAGAGCAGGAGTTGAGGAGCCAGGAGGGCACCTCTCCTGTTGGCAGCCTCCTGTCAACCCAAGTCCCTGACCCTGGGCCAGATTCGGAAAGGTTCCTGGGTACCAAAGGATTTACACTGATAATGGTTGTAATCAGGTAGGTTAAGTATCTGCTAGTTTTTCTTAAATAACATTTATGGGCCAGTAGATTTCAAGCTGCATCAATAACACCTAAATTTTCAGCAAGTCTGAGCAGCATGTGGGGTTTCTGTTGCACTCGTGCTTCGGGATGCTCACTGAACTCTTTCAAGCCCACACTGTCACCAGCACTAAAGAAGCTCTAGGTTTTGAGGGCTCCTGCCTCCCACTGCCTTGGTGCAGCTCAGCACTTTCTCAGCACACTCTCCTGCCTCTGTTTGCCCATTGGCCTCATTCAGTGAGTGACTTGCGGCTTATTGACAGTGCTTCGGGATGCCCTGATCAAAGAGAGACGTGGGCGGGAGATGATTAGAATCGTCAGAAAATGGAAATATTTCTCTTTTCCTTGCCAGTCTCATAAGCACCAGGAAATACCTTTGTGGCAGCAAATGTCATTGAAGGAAACTCATTAGCCCAGGACAGGAGTGAAATACAGTGGCGTATATCTGGATTTCTTTGAATTTCTGGCTTATGATCCTTTTGTGCCCAACCTCATTTGCAGTGAATTTGCTCCACAACAGGTTTCCAAACCATTTATCTGAACGCTGCAGGCACACAGAAGATCCCACAAGGGATAGCAGGGGTAATTTCCTAGTTGTGTGTCTTGGGGAGGGAATGCTCTTCAACTGTGTGTTAGGCAGCCGCTGTTAGAAAAGGGCATTTGAAGGTTTCCATGGCAGCTCGTTCCCACTGCTGGAGCTGCAGGCTTCGACTGGGGACATTTTAAAAGCACAAGAAGGAAAATCCAGACACCCCACTCATTTGGAGCCTGCAAAGCCTGCAGGGCCATTAGTGGACCTTATTTTGTTCGTGGTGATCTGCCAGCTCCAGCTTTTGGAGCGTCTGGGAAGGGCTGGGAATGCAGGAGTCGTGCTGGGAGATGCGAGGCCGTCGCTTCCTTTGGAGAGAGGCTGGACTGGACCCACAGCCGGGGGATCCCCAGTCTGGGTGGAGGTGGAAGGGGGCTGTGAGCGTCCCTCCCCTGCTGCGCCTCCGAGTTATCCCCTGACGGCGGCACAGCAGCGTCACGTGTGCGGTACACGGAGGAGAAGCAGTTTGTCAGTGCCACGGGCACCCAGCGCCAGGAGATTACAATGGAAAAAGGAAGCACTGAGCATGAAACAGATTTACTGGGGCTGCTGCAGCCCTTTTATCCCCTCATTATTCATTAAACTGGGCCCTCCAGTGAATATTTTTTCACCCACGGTGAGTAAACATGAGATTTTTCCCTCTTTGCAGCTCAAAGGGCCCTTGACAGCTGGTTCAGGGAGCTCAGTGCCTTGGCAGGCAGAGGAGCAGCTCACCATACACTGCTGGGCAGGAGGGGGAAAACCCTCTCGAGTCCTTTTACAGAGAATTGGACACAATCTTTCAGGAGAGCTCCCATCTGTCAATACCCACAGTGCCGAGTGACCAAACAAATCAAGCCCTGCTTTTCCAGCCCATCCCTGTTCCCTCACTGCTCCTGCAGCCCCCGTGGTGTGTGGGGCCGGCTGTATTTACAAGCTGATGGAGTAGCAGCAAGGGAATGTACTTAGTGGCATTGCATAAGCAGGGTATTTGCAGACGCAGGCGAGTTCTTGCGCTGATGTCAAAGAGCAGAGCTCAGCTGGAGTCAATGCAAATCTCCACCTACTAAGGATCAGCCCATGGTGCCAAAACTCTGGAGTGTTTTGTTTTCAGGGCACCAGGAGAATATTTCAGGGTTGTTGGTTTTTTGTTTTTCTTTCTCGTGCAGTTGGAGAGCTGAAATAAATACTGGCGTGAAGCAGCTGTCTCAGTGCTAAGGGCTCTGCTGTAGAGGCTCTTTGGCAGCTGATGAAATCACGAGGTGTTTCAAGGGGGCAGGTTATTCCAATGCATGAGCCATGGTCACAGGCCAGTTTTAGAGACCCGGTTCAGATATTCGGGTTGAGATTTTCCTGATGCGAGACCGGGTCTGATGCCACTGCAGGCTCCTGTAATGGTGATCACAGACCATCTGGGCTGAGGGACCCCAGCAGTGGGGAGGGGACCTCCTGCCAAAGCTGCCCTCTGCCAGGTCTCCTGTCCTTCCAGCCTTGTGTGTCTTAAAGTTTCCTGATCCCTGCCCGTACATCAGCACTCTGCCCAGCCCGTGGTTTTCCTCACTGTTAATGGATTACCCAGATGTTGGGCAATGAGCTGTTGCCCGAACACTGTTATGGGTTATGAAATGCAGTGCCAGCACCTCGTTACCCTCTTGTGGTGGTGCTGTGCTGCTGAGTCAGGGTGCTCCGGATGAGAGCTCTGGGAGGTGGGGTCTTCATCATGTGTTGGCCTTTTCTGATGAGCATGGGGAGGTGTGAGGTGGCCAGGGAGGATGAAGGTCATAGGTTTTGGAGCTTCTGGGGAGGGTGTCAGCAGCCTTGAGCAGGGAGAATGCACCTTGCAGGAGCTCAGAGCCTGACAGCACTTTTGAATGTCACTGTGAGACTCAGCCATGCCATAACATGTAAGAGGAATGGTTGTTTCCCTAACAAGTCGGTCTCTGGCTGTGAACTTCAGCCTCTTGGCAGGCAGCTGCAGTGCAGAAGCCAAGGACCAAGTGGATGGCAGCATCCAGGTACATAACACATGTTGGATTGGGGTAAGAGAAATTCACTCTCCAAGGGCACTTTTCCAGCACAGAACCCCTTTGAACAGCTGTGGTGAGATGTGGCAGCCTGGCCAGAGCACGGTAGATGTGCAGGCTGGGCAGCAGCTCCCATCTCCACTGGAAACTTCCCTTGCCCGAGCCACAGAGAGGTCCTGCCTCACATGTGCCCCAAAGAGCACACACACAGGAGGAGGGTACTGCTACCCTAAATCCTGGGCTAGGAGAACTTGAGGGCAGGGCCCCTCTGCAGTTTGGTGCCCGCTGGATCAGCCTCTGCTGGCCTGCCCACCTCTCCTTGCAATAATTACTGTTGAAAACATGTCCTGTCTTAGGGCTGCTGTCAGATCTCTGGGTTCCTCTCCTTTCCTTCATCCTCGAAAGGGTGGATAGTTGACAGCTTAGGAGAACCCCCCACGTTTGGGGGGAGGGCAGTGGGGTGCTCTGTGTGCCCCTGCCCGCCCATCCCGTGCTGCCGGCGGGAGGCAGCGCTCCATCCTCCTGACCAAATTCGAAAAAGGAATTATTTATGTCTCCTGCATATTTCTGGGCTTGACTGCCAAAAATGGCAAGCAGCGCTGGGGCACACTGGTAGTGCAGTGGCTGGAGCAGCCCCGGGGGGGAACAGGCAGCCAGAGACCCCAACCATTCCCCCATCTGCTAATGGTGGGAAGGGGCAGGCAGGGGGAAGGGTACTGAGTGTTTTGGGGGGGACGAACTGCTCAGAAATTACCGAAGGATTCAGTGCAGAGTTTCTTTTCCACTGAAGTAATTCTTAATAAAAGAAAAAAAAAAATCAGCTTTTTTTAGCTCTCTGTAATGGATAAAAATAGCAGATATGTTATAAGCGAGGCAGAGGCGTGCCTGCCCCAAGGATGGCTGTCCTGGTTCCCGTCCCGCGATGCCTGATTGCAGCAGCCCCGTCAGATGGCTGCTGTGGGAGGAGTTGGCTGTTTAGAAGGAGGGATTCAAAACACCAAAGTGATTAGTGGTGCTGATCCCTCGAGAGGAGAGCAGAAAAGATTCTGGGGAGAAATTGGATAATTTTGCTTAAAAAATGTGGGTTTGCTCCATGTTTTCAAGTAAGCAGGGGCTTGTGGGACAGCAAAGCAGGAGACTGTGTTTCCACTGGCCAGGAACAGTCCTGGGTTTTGGGGATATTCAGACCTTGTCCAGTGTTTTGTTAGGGTAGGACTGTGCCCCAGGAAAAATGATTTTACTGTTGAAGTCACGTAACTTAGCTAAAAACTTTGGATTTGCTCAGAAATCCCCCAGCAGAACCATAATATTTCAGTCATGTTCAAATTAAGATGCTTTGTGGGCTGTGTTAATTTTGTCTGAATTCCCCACTGGAACAGCCCAAATGAACTGATGGTCTTGTTTTGTTTAATTTTATGTTAAATACAGATATTGTATTTAACTATAATTTCCTTATTATAGTTAATATTCATATCATGCATATCAATCTGGTTAAAGCACAGTGTTTCAGTGAGTCAGCTTTTCCCTCAACTTCGCTCCGTAGGAAATTTCAAGATTTGGAGCTTTTTTCTCTCTCCGAGGCAGAAGGATTTTATTACCTAAACCGGTAATAACCCGGATTTCCCGTGGCTGGCAACTGTGGTTCCTGCCCACATGGCATTGTTAGGCCCCAGCTGCAGCTGAGCTCCTGCTGCTGTGCCAGGGCTGTGCCAGAGCTGTGCCGGGGCAGAGTGGGGTGGGCAGGAGCGGGTCCTGCCGTGCTGGGACACACCCCTGCATGTGCAGTTGGAGGTGTCATCCCTCGTGGCTGGCCTGGTTTGCACCTGATCACCCCACATGTGCCCAGCGTGCACTGTCAGGGCTGTTCTTGCTGTAGGGACGTGTGGGGTTCACTCCCTCACTTCTACACATCCACCCCAAACTAGGGACATTCCTGTTGGTAAAGCCATGCCATCAGATGCCTGTGAAACATTGATTCAAGGACCTCATGAACAAGGCACTTTGCTGCCCAGACATTCATGATGGTGAACTTTATCCTTTCCCTTTTCCTATAAATGAGAGTCGAAAATGCCATCCCCTGAAATACTGCCGAGCGTCAGGGTGCAGCGCAGCACTGCGAGTGGAATCACTAATAACCTCCTAATGAGGGAAAATGACATTAGGCAGTCTTTGGCTGGTGCTTCCTTCGGATAATATAATCCAAGTGTGCAGGCTGTCAGCCTGCAGCCTCACCCCGCTGCCACAAACAGGGAGATTCATTGTATATATTGGCATTTATCTCATAACAGAGTTTATCAACATGCAGAGTTTCTAAGGGCCCATGCTGCAGAGCCTCTGTGCTGAACCCTGCTGTGGCTGGAGCACTAACCCCGCAGCAAGGGTTAAATGCCAAGGCACAGCTCCCATCCTGTACCTGGACAGTGCAGTCCCACCGGGGACACTCTGCCTCTGGTCACAGATGAACGTCCCATTAATTTCCACAGCCCCAGAGTGTGCACAAAAGTGCTTCTGAGGTGCTTTCTTTGCTGGACTGACAATAATAATCCTAATAATCATCATAATAATAATGAAATTACCTGGGAGAGTTATTAAGCAACGGCAGGCACAGGAGACCTTCAGCAGCAGGGGAAGGCAGGGTGAGGGGTTAGTGCTCTGTCCTTGGTCCCAAGCCATCAGCCTGGTTACTGCCTGTGGTCTGTGATGGGACCAGTGTATCTGCAGAAATGTTGTTATCTCACCTCAGGGAGGGGGACCAGGCACCAGCGATGGCTTTGCCATGGCCACCTGAGGAACTTGGCAATGCACAGAAGGGCCAGGGGTGCCCCGAGTGCTGGTCCTCCCCAGTGCTGCCTCAGGGATGGCAAAGGAGTAATTTTTAAATGAAGAATAATCTTCTGCCTGAAAGCACAGCTTTGTTGGGTTTGTTTTAGAGACACACAAATTGAATTTGTTTTTTGCACTTCTCTTTCTCCTTCACATCAGATGAACCCTTTCCACTGTTCCCACAGCGAGCGGTGTGGAGATTCAGCGTGTTTATTCCCTTGGCTGCTCCAGCACTGGGAAACAAACTGATGTGGCATTGCTTTAACAAACCTTTCTGCATTGCTGTTCTGGGTAAACTTCAAAAATGTTGTTTCTTCCTTTCAGTTCGAATCAGAAGTTCCATTTTTCCTAATCTGCCCTGTTGTTCTGATGGCTGAGGGCACATCTAATTCCAGAGAGCCCGTCAGTGTGGCATCTGGGCCTGAGAGAGAGAGTCCTGTCTTAGATAACAGTGCACAGCTGTAATTATTTTTGGCTGCCATGAATGGCCAAATGCACTTGCAGTGCTTCAGGACTATTACAAGATCAAAATCTGAGTATCAATAAACCAAATCCCCCCAAATCTGAAGGCAGCCCAGGGAGCCCAGCAGGGCCTGGCTGCTCCACTGGGGCTGAGCTTCCGCGCCAGATCCGAGCAGCGGCTCCAGCCTCAGACCAGCCGGGTGGGTTCCCTGGGCTTTTGGGATGTGGAGCGGAGAAATTTTCATCTCCAGAAGCTAAGGGAACTTTCCACAAGCAGCCTCGTGGCATGGCAGAAATCTGGTCTGCTCCAAGCAGACGAGAGGAAAACAATTGCCCTTGAGTTTCCTCCATCCCCCAGGGAAAAGCAGGGCTTCTAGAGGAGGGCAGAGCGGTCCCTTCTCCTGGGCACATGGCATGACACCTTCTCCATGGTCCAGGGCTGGGCCCGGGGGTCCCTCAGGGGTGTGTGTGAGCATCCCTGGCAGATCCATGGGGATAGGGTTACTCCAAGGAAAGCCAAAGATCTCAAATCCATAAACACAGGGGTTCACAGCTGTGCTCTGGCACATGTGAACCTGTGCACACAGGCTTTCACACATGTATGTGTCCACATGCACAGACCCAATCCTTCACTCAGCAGCTCTTTTGATGGTTTTGCAAGGCGATTTCTGTGTTTACTTTCAAGTTTTGTATTCGTCGTAGCAATTTATCTGATGATCAGTTTTAGCTTGCAGTCTGTTGCTTTGTATTGTGGATTTCTGCCACTTCCATTTATTGGGATTCTGTCTCCTGTTAACAGGTTATTGCAAACCATCTTTCACTGTCAGGATTCACTCCTGGAGCTGTTACTGTTAAAAATTCTGCAGATTTATCCTTCCTTGCTATAGTGACTCAAAACAGCACCAGCTCTGGAACTGACAGGGGAGTGGTGAAATTTATTTGGAAAAGGGATTTGTTTGTTTAATTCTGGGGAACATGTATTTAACCATTACTTGAACCAATCAATCTGGAACCTCTCCATCTGTGGCTCCTTTTGCTCTATTCCCAGCATTCAGTGGAACGTGCTTCAATTCTTTCTTTCCCCCATAAGATGCTTAGAACTGTTCTGCTTGAAAAATGAGATATGAATATAACAGTATTCTCTGCTCCCTCATGAGCGGGAGGGGGCAGGATGGGTTTGATGGAATTCTGCTCCTGCAGCTGGGTCAGGAGCAAGTGCCACGTGCTCGGAGTGGGACCTTTGTCTCTTTGCTGGTGACTTCTGCTCAGGACAGAGGCTGAGCAGCCCTGCAGAGAACCAGAGAGATCCTGCCTGGCAGTGCAAGGGAAGCATGGTCAGAAGTTGATGCTGGTCCCCAGCGTGAGCTGGGCATGACCAGCTGGAGCTGGGAGCTGGCACTGGCTGAGCTGAGCTGGCTTTCAGCTTACAGCTGAAATAGCTGTAAGCTATACAGCTGGTTTGGCTTCCCCAGTCCCTGTTCATTCCCCACCAGACCAGTGCAGACCAACATGGGGAAATGCTGAGCACCACCACGCTCCTGGTGCTGCTCATGGCCCAATGGTCCTGGGTCTCTGCTCAGGTGGTTCCACATGTGCCTTGTGGTGCTAGTGCATGAGGAGTCTCCATCCAGCAGTTCCCGGAGACCTGAGCCCTTCCCAAAATGAGGGCTCAGGAACTCAGCAAGCAAGGCTGCCTGGGGAAGTGGTGGAGTCACCATCCCTGGAGATGGAAGGCGTGTAGATGTGGCACTTGGGGACACGGGTTAGTGGTGGCCTTGGCAGTGCTGGGTTAATAACTGTACTCGATGATCTTAGAGGTCTTTTCCACCCTAAGATAGTAAGAAGCAGATGTAAATAGAAAAGGCAGACAGAAATCCCATCAAAACATAACCGTGACAGACAAGCTAGGAGCAGCAATGAGGCTTTATTTACATGCTAATCAAATCAATCCTGCTTTGTCAGCCACATTATCTGGATTGAAAGAGGCTATAAATGCACAGGAGCAGAAAGAAGCTCCAGAGAAGAACACATCTAATTCTGATTTGGTTTTGCCATTAATAGAAGGATACATGCTCTGTACAAGACCAGGGGAAGAGTTTCTGCCCCTGCAATGCTCAGACGGCTGCGCCTCCAAACCTCAGTCCGGACAGCTGTGAAGTGTCTCTTGTTATTTCCATTCCCTGGCTGTTTGACACAGCACTCTTATGACAACCTGTGTCATCTCATGTCAGATACGACGGCTTGTGTTGTGTTCCTGCTTCTTGTTGAGCGAGTTTATCACTTGCTCTGACACGGCGTGACTCCCCATGGCAGCCCCCGCGCGTGGGAGCACAGGGCAATGTGGAAATGGAAATGCATTTCCCTCCATCTCCCTTTATGCATTTCCATCACCACTCAAAAAAAAAAAAAGTAATTCAACACTGCAGGGCTTTAGTGGGAAAAGGGTTTTCTGAAAAACAGTCATTGTGGAAAAAAAATACAAATAGAATTTGGGACATGGGAGGAACCGGCTGCGACCGTAAAATGGATGAGGTTTTTTTTGCAATGGGAGATTTTTGGATAAAGTTTGAACTTCTTGGAGAATTTCTGTATTTGAAAAAGGGCATTTCCCATCAGGATATGTTTCTTCTGCTCCTCTCCTGTTGTATCTATTCCTATCACATTGGCAGACTAAGTACACAGGATGTAACATCAGGCTTTGAAATGGGTGTTTTGCCTCAGTTTTAGTGGGATTAAGACTCCAGCTTTGATTTTGAGGAAAGCCAAGCTAAAAGGCAGTGGTGGGTTCTGGTATGTAACAGGACAATTTTAAGATATGTGGCAGAAGTTCATTTAGATTCCACATTAGTTGGAGTAACAGGAGAAAGGCAGAAAATGGGTGCTTTCTTTGAGAAGATATAGTGTGATTCACCATGTCGATGTCCTTTAGGCACAGAACAGTATGTGTTGGTTAGAAACAAGCATGGATGTCCTGACAGGCAGCTCCAGAACCTGTTTCAGCTCACTTGTCTCTGCATGATTTTGGCGGCAAGTAGGTGGGTGGGTACTTTACAGCTAAGGAATGATCTATCAAGCTATGGGAAAACAAACACATTACACAGCAGTGGCTCTGTACAAATGGACTAAGGACTTCAGTGCAAGCTGTCTGCTCTCTCGGTCATGCTCTCTTTGAAGGCTCCTGTGCCAAAACTGTGAGTCCATAGAGGTTTCAGCTTCATTTAAAAGAAGAAACTACATTTCTTCATTTAAAAGAAGAAACTACAGTATCAGGTCTTCATGAATGCACAAAAATACTCCCTAAAAGTTAAAAAACCAGAAGGCAGATAAAAAACCTGAAAAAAACTATATTTGTACCAGTCTCATGATGGGACTGTCTAAAGTCAGCAGCGTGTCCCTCCAGCTGCCCTACACCTTGACCTGGTGTGTGTGGCTGTCTGGAACAGCAGCACTCACACTGTCCTCTCATCCACTGACCTGCCAGGCATATGGAGGGCACTGACACTGCTCAGCCCTGACCAGGGGAAACTGAGGCACTGGCTGGAGAGAGACCTGCCCCCTGCCCCAGGACAGCAGCCCTGAGGTTGGAGATGAGCAGCCCCGAGGTTGGGGGGCAGCCCCACACACTGTGCAGGACACTGCGTGTGAGCCTTCCCTGGGCAGTCTGGAGACTGGCACAGGGCACAGGAATCGAGCTGTGTTTGCTTCAGCAGCACCTTCCTGACTTCTTCATTGTGTTTCCTAACAAGGGGCCAGGCCCTTTTGGAAGTTTTTTGTGCATGGTCTTGCAGCCCCATGAAATTGCCCTTTCCCCTATTGCTCCATGGACCAGATGTCCACTGACATTTTACCCAGTCAAAGCTGTGGGGAGGAGGACAACCATGCAAATGGTTCTCAGTTAGGTACTTTTCATGCACAAGCTTGTGAAATTAGATCCTCAGGTACCCATCCTCTTTCTTCTGAGAGTGAGGGCTCTCTCCATCCCTGAAACACAGACTGACTTTTACTTGTATCTCTTCTTCAAAGGGCTTGGCTCCCTGGAGCTCCAGGAGACATCCTCTGAGCCCCTCCTCCTCCTCCAGCTCATTTGCAGATATTTTTTTCTCTGCTTGCTCCAAATAAAAATAGGTCAGTTGTAAGTAATTTATTATGTGATGATTTTACTATAGTTTGCCAGACATAAAAATCATACAGTTGTAGCAAATTCAAGTTTTAGACAAGTAATGGTTCCACTCCAGCTGTTACAGCTCTTTATATAAGTTGCTCTTGAACATTTTTCAATGCTCTCAAATATTGTTCTTCCTGAAATAAATGAGCAAGTCAATGAAGTGTCTCTTTTTCTTTAGGAAAACCAAAAAGTTACAGTATGACAAAACTATTAAAAGATAGTAGAGATTTGCATCATAAAACTGTCTTCCAACTAAAACCCAATCAAACTTCCAATTTCTGTTTGGGTAAGGCGAATGTTAGGGCTACCTACCTTTGATCTTAATTTTAAGAGCAGAAGCATTAGAAATAGGAATCTGAGTACCAGTGCCTGCTCTTTTACCTGATGGTGGGACATGTTAGGACACACGAGGTGGTGTTTCTGCTCTACCCTTTTGCAGGAATGTGAAGCACTGTCAGTCCCAGCGACATTCTCTGTTCTGAGCACAAGTCGTGTACTCTGTGAATAGGATCAGTGTTTCCTTTCTGGACTGATTAATGAGCACAGGCAGATGAGAGAGACTCAGACCCAGCCCCAGGAACCAAAATGTGTCCATCTTTTCTCTCTTCATCTTTTGCTTCACTTGCATGAACCACCTCCGCACCCAGAAACATATTTGCAAAATCTATTTTCAGCCTCACAAGGCAACATGATCCATATTGGCTCACATTTGTCAACTGAAAAGATGTTGATTGGTTAAAAATTACAGAGCAAACCTTACTGGAAGTAAACTGTGAGAGCTTTATAGCCATTCATTTATACTGTCTACAGAGCTGATACTATTTTTACCACTAGATATCAAGATGTTCTTTAATGCATAGACCATGCTTATGCTCATGTGCAATTACTGAGAACACAGGCAAAGGCTGTTTTGTTCTGCAACTGCTGTAATTAAATGCACATAAATTAGGTACATTTTTGGGAAACAGACGTGTTTGAAATGAAAGTTTTTCACCTCTTCATTAGTAGAAGCTCAGATGGCTTTTTAGGGCTGGGTAACTGATGTGTGACAAACCCGTTTTTACTGGGGAGGAAAAAAAAGCCGGGTTTGGTTCTGGGAATTTCTGTTTTGTTTTCAGTGCTGCTGATCAACGTTATCACTTGGAAGCGTGGTGAGGATCCCCTTAGGGCTCTTCTCCTGTCACCCCACAGTCATTACAACAGTGAGAGATTGTCTTCCACTCTGCCCCACAAAAATCGTGTGGGAAACAGTTCAGAGACTGAGCTCTCCAGGGGGCTGAAGGATGTATGGGTGAGGAAGAGGAGGGGAGCAGCACTGCTGGTGTGCCAGGGGCTTTCTCAGCTGGGTAAGGGCAGTGAATGCACTGCCCTGCTCTGCACAGCAGCCTGTGGCAGTGCAGAGCTGGTGTTTTGCAGAGAACACATCCCTTTTTATGGGGAAAATGAGTTTGCTGTCCCCTTTGCTGCACATTCAAGCAGCAGATTGCCAGATGGTTGTAGCTCATTGTCAGGCTGGAATCTCTCATTTACGTTGTTCAGGAAAGGTCAGTGGCAAAAGAGGTTATATATAGCCTGTGTTGGTCCAGCAGTAAATTCTTTATTCTTCCTTAAACATTTTGTTGCCTTTGCCTCTCTCTGGAGGACTTGGGTGCCTTCTGGAGAGCTGTTTGCTCACTGGAAAACAAAAGTGTTCTTTTCACACAGAGACAATAGGGTTTCAGGCTATAAATTATAGTCAATAAAAACGTGTCTCTAAAACATGCATCATGCTCATCCAGAGACTGAGGAGCACTGCTGTTATGGACAAGATTGCTAAAATTACAGTTGGCTTTTAATCTCATGCTCTTACTCTGTAACATACTCTTGTAATATCATTTGATTTTAATGTAACGTTTTATGGTCAGTAGTAGTGGGCAGTCCCACCAAATTAAAATCTCTAGAGTAATAAAAACCAGGTTTGTTTTATTTTGTTTTAAATGTTATTTCTTACTTAGTATAACAAATAACAAACAGTGTCCTGGGGACAATACAGCCAACACATCCACTGTCACTGGATAAGTCGTGCAGTGCAAACCAACAGTCCATCTGCTTGCTCTGGACAGCTGGCTGGGGACACAGGCAACCCATCTCCAGCAGAGAGAGGTATCAGACACCATTTGGGTTTACTGGGAGGGTAATGGAGCAAGAGAAATTAAGGCTGCAGTGCCAAAGAGCTTTGACTTGGATGTTCCTGCCTGTTGGTTTGTGTGTGGTGCTCAGGTCCACCCCACCAGCATCTGTGAAGTCAGTGGGTGGTCGTGGCTGCCTGGGGACCCCTCTGCTTTTGGCAGCTCTCAGTTCCCTTTTGCTCTTCTGGCTATTGGCAGCACTGGAAATCATTCTTGTGTGCCCTGATTGTTGGTTTCCTATATGAATATACAGAGGCTTCCCAATGCATCTCTCTTGGTTGAATCAGTCTTTTGCCTTGCTCAAAGCTGAGTAAGCAAAACGG
Source organism: Chiroxiphia lanceolata (assembly GCF_009829145.1). Lineage (NCBI taxonomy): Eukaryota > Metazoa > Chordata > Aves > Passeriformes > Pipridae > Chiroxiphia > Chiroxiphia lanceolata. The sequence continues at coordinate 4,630,346 of NC_045653.1, read as the reverse complement.
ATGGAGTAGCAGGACAAGTCAGGGAGGGACCATGCTGTCAGCCAGGGCATTGATATAAGAGACTCAAGATCAAGGCTTGATTAAAAAAAAAAAATTACCCTGTGCATCAGTTTCCTCAGGTGTGAAACTCAGATACTGGCACTGGTTTTGTCTAGCCTGAAAAATTCCTACTTGCTCCAAGGTTGGACTATATCCACAGACTGTGCATGGCAAAAAGGTGAGCAGAGAACTGGCCTGTTCCTCCCTGTCTGCCTTTCATTCCACCCAGGCTGGACCAAGCTATTTAAAGAAAAACAGCCTTAGAATATGCATGCTTTTAAAGGAAAAAGTAGAGCAGTAAAGCTGTTCAGACACAGCAAAGTGTGCTCGGTACACGTTGTATTTTGGGAAGGACAACTGAGCTGTGCTCAGGAAGGCTGCTGAGCTACAAGTCAAGTTCAGGAAACTTAGCTGCTACGAAACATTTTAGTTCTGCTTCCCATTTAAAATCTTGATAGATGGGAAAGGGCTCTCCCTCCCAGTCCCAGTATAGGACTGAAAAGCACCACCCCACTTTTCCAGTGTGGCCTGGCAAGAGCCTGTGGGCCTGTGCCTGCGCAGCAGGGAAGTTATCTACAGAGATTCCTGGGTTTTTTTCCTTCAAGAAAACACAGGCAGATGATAAAAACTGTGTAAATTTTTGGAGAGGCTCTTGGGCAGCAGTTAGTGTTGGAGAACTCTAAAGAAGGGACAGTTCTGGAGGAACTAAGAGTGACATTCACCTCCAAGAGATTTTGTGCTGCTAATCAGGTTCTCCCTGCCAGTCTCTGAATCATTATGATAATAATGTAGTAATAATAGTAATAAACTGTGACCATCTGCAGAGGAGCATTAACCATTTATCCACTGTCTTTATTATTTCTTCTACAAATTCATCATTATGGCAAGAAAAGTCAAAAATATTCTCAGGTCATTAATTTCATGTTGAGATCACTATTCACCACTGTATTTTCCTTAAGGCCAGAGATTTTTGCCCAAAGCAGTCTCATGTGTGTGTTTCCCATGAGTTTACAAAATTGTTAATGCCCAGGGGATAAAGCAGTGATGTGGAAAACAGCCATCCCCCATGTGATCTGTTCTCATGATGATGCCACAGGCTTTCTGGTTCAGTGAGGATAAAACAAATTTTAAGTACAGTTTTGAAAAGCTCTAAGGGCCCTAATTCCTATGCAAATGCCTAACAGCCCATATCTGTTAGTCCAACTAGGAAATAAGTATCTAAATATTCTGTTGTTCCTTGGCATGTGGATTTGACTGTGGCTCCCTGCAGGGCAGAGCAGAGGATGGTGAGGAGGCACCATGACACCTTACTTCTGGGCAAAAACAGGAGCTCAAGCATAACCTTTTCTTTCTGTGGAAAACTTCATAATCCTCTGAAAGACTCAAACATACCCAGCAGGATCTGGCTGTCTGACCTCCAGTTATTTCAGCTGCTGCCTCTGAGGATTAACTCCTGTGTTTTGCTTTGGGCTGAAGCTGCTGTGAAAAGCTGGAGCCTGAAGTCAGTAGTTGTTTGGAAGGAGGATAGTGCTGCTGAACACCCCCCAGTCACTGTGGGTTCCATCTCCTCTCCCAGCCTTTCTTCTTCTGCAAGAAAGGAATGAGGTCAGAAGGACCCTGAATGTTTTCATTTTTTAGCTGGCCAGGAGGTCACTGCCCTTTCCATGCAAACAAAGTTGTGGGAGTTGCTGGCACAGAGTTGTTTTGTAAAGCTTTTGACTAGAAATAGAAAACTCAGATAGACCTGTTCTGACCCTGATCCTGTGTTCAGAGAACAACTCAGGTTTGCAGAACAAGGTGATGGGCCTTTTCTTTCCCTTGTGAAAATGCCTCTTACTCAGACTTTACCTGGAGACTGTGCAAAACAGAGTCACTTGTCAGAGGGCAAGAAATTTCTGTTTGAGTTTGGCTGAAGGACAGATACAGGGTCTGTGTGTGTCTTCTGAGCAGGCGCTTCTGAACTCGAGTGAGGGAACGTGTAACTCTTTGAAATCAACTCATTTTCATTTTCCCTTTGAGTGTCCTGTCGTGGTCTTATTTTCAGTGTCATTGCTTAAAGAACATGTAATGACTCAGTGAAGACATTCTTGTGTCTGGGAAGACTTGAAGAGGAGTTTTTGGGATTAAGTCCCGGTCCAGTTGTTCTTTGTGCAGCCTCCCAGGACTGGCTTGCAGGGCCCCATGGCACCATGGTTTCATCACCCAGTGCCATGGTGTGGCTGTGGGTGGAGGGATGCAGCTCCCTGGTGCAGCCCAGAGATCCCAAATCTTCCAGAACAGACAGAAGGGAAAAAAGATTTTGTTTAATGAAAGACAGAAAAGGAAACTTCCAGCAAATAATTGCTGCCCGATTTGTATTGTTTGCTTTAGACACTTAAAGCTTGTGAAACTCCCATGAGGGGAATGTGATCAGTGACTTGGCTGTCTTGTACCATTTTGGCTGTCCCCAGAGCCACGGAGGAGCTGAGCTAACAATGAGATCCCACTGAGTTTCCAGGCAATTCCATGGCCCGTTGCACTGCCACAGCAGGGAGCACACAGAGCCTTGGGAAGAGCACACGGTGCTGCCTGGTGGCCCCTGCTCCTCTGCCCATGGCTGGGAGCTGAGCACTAAATCCTCCCTGTCCCTTAACTCCCAGGGCTCGTAACCACGCCCAGCACAGATCCAGTCTAGTGGCCTGTTCCTGTGGCAGCCTGTGCATGTGGTCTGTGGCATCTCGTGAGCAAAGCTCACAAACTCCTGTTGTCATGAAAGAGGCAGAGGGAATGAGGAATTTATGTTATCTTTACTCAGAGCACCCACTATGTTGAGGGAGAAAGAACAGGGGGCAATGGAGGAGGGAAATCTACAACTTTCATTTTCAGAAGAGAGGGTTAGAGGGATCATACAGTTCCCTGGCTCACAGCATCAAGCTATGAAGAGTGCTCTGCTCAGGGAATAGGGGTCCCAGACACAGACTGTGCCCAGAGAGGAAGCTCAGCTCTGCCAAGACACAAGTTTTAAATGGGCACAACTGGCCAAGAGCTTCTAGTTCCTCCTCTACTAGTGTTGGGCCCTGCCATTGCCAGTTCCCATCCTGGAGAACCTCCCATAGAGCAGGCACGAAGTGGCCAACAGGACCAGCTGGAAGCCAGGCCCACTGGTGAAGGTGGAGGCTTCCCAAGGGGGAGCATTTCCCCAAGGACTGGAGGAATGGTTTCCCACAACCCTGTGCTGGAGGGTCTGGCAGGTTCTGAGTGGCTGCAGTGACCCTGTGCAGAGACCACCGTGGCTGTGTGGTGACATGTCCAGCTGCCCTGGAGGTGGCTGGGACCTCTGGGCTGCAGCAGGTGGATCCTGGAGCAAAATGTTCTTCTGCTTCCTCTTTGTTGCCATGAAACAAAGCCCGATGCCAAAAACTCCTGGAAAGGGAAGAAGGACTCCCACTGCTGACCATGAGTTCAGGGCTGGGTCACCACGGGGAGGGAAGAGCTCATGAGTCTGCTTTCCCTTTAAGAAGAAAAGTGTTTATGACTGAGAAAGACTTTGGGATTGATAACACCAAGTCTCCTGTTTTAAGATCAGGGGGCAATGCTGTGCTGTAGAAATGCTGTTTGGGAACTTTCTGGCTAAATATTTTTGTTAGAAGATGGCTGTTGAAGTTGAAGCTGATACAGGAAAGTGACAGTTTGCAGGGCTCCCTTCTTTGCAACAAATTTAAAACAGGAGTTTTAGAGAAGCTTTGAAATGGGATTTTCTGATGTGTGATTCAAAACAGCTTTTACAATGAAACTTCAGCTAATTTATGCTAAAAATAATATTAAAAATGAACCATTTTTAATCCTACAAAAATATTTTGAAATTATAGACGTAAATAATTTAATTATCCCACTTATATGGACTTTTAAGGATTTTTAAAATTTTTTTTCTGATTTGGACATAAAGTTTCCATCACTCTCCAGTGCAAATTTAGTCTAGGAACCAGGCAGGGGTGGAGGAGGGGGGCACACATTTCCTGCCAGTGCAGTTCCTTGGTGGCTGTCGTGTGCTCCAAAGAAAAAGGTGTCTGAGTGTCCTCAAGCCCCTTTGTGACTGTGCTGCTCTCTCACACGTGACCCAGAACTCCTGATGTGTGGTAGTTTGGCCACTGGGATTTGTGTTTGTTCTGTATTGGGAGAATCAGTAACAGCTACAGCTGAGGACACAGGAACAGCACTGTGTGTGACTGCACGTCTGATGGGTGGACTTCAGGGAAGCTAAAAGACTGTCAAGGCCAAAGGAAGAACATTTTCTCCTCCTGAACACAAGTGTGAGGGTGTCCTTAGGGAAATGATTCACCCCTGCTTGCAAACACTTTGTCATCCCGAACGCCAGCCCTGGAAACGCCACTGCTGGCCTTCAAGTACCAAGACCAAGGAGACAAAGTGTGACTTCATGTCTCTAAACCATCTCATGGTGGTGTATTGTGGGATAAAAAGGGTGGAAAGTTGCTGAAGGTTCGAACAGGTTTCCTTCTTTCCATTCCTTGTGGGAAAAGCAAGTAAAATCCCGTGCCAGCCCCAGGCTACAGCCTCCTGGGTATGTGTCCATCTGCTCCTGGGGCTCCTAATGGGACACATTTCCTCAGGACCTCTGGAGGAGAAAGGACGTTCATATACCTTGATTAATGATCAACCAGAGCTCTTTGGACCTGTTTCCATGGGGACCACAGCCCGGCTTAGGCTTATCTTCACTGTAGTTAATGTGTATAATAAAAACACTGAAGATGCTGCAGAGCAGACTCCCAACCCGTGCCCCTGGGGGTGGATGCACCATGTCAGGGCTCTTTCCCTCCCTGCTGCTGTTGCTTATGTGAAGGACAGGTCTGGAGCTGCAAAGGGATCCCTGACAGCACGCTCTGAGGCTGTGCTTCCAAACCCCAGGAGGGCTGGCACAGTACCAAATGGTGGAAGGGACATCATTTGAAGGATGAAATGAATAGGCAGCAATGGCAGAAGGTCTCTAGGGAGTGAAGCTATTCTGCTGCTGCTGCTGTGCTGTGATGGCCTTCACAGGAGCTCTGAACCTGGAGGCTCCAGGCTCTGGCTCAGCACTGCAGATGCTTCTGAGGTGCATTAGCCGAGGTGGTTCAGGGCTGAAATGTTTAGCCAGATCATAGGAAAAACTGAGGAAAACAGGAAGATATGCAAGAAGTCTCATTTAAAACCTCTGCTAAGACCCTACTGAATGCCTGAAATTGTGTTCCCAGATGAAGAGCTCTGGTATGGTTGGAAATCCAGCAAATAAGCAGAAGTACTTTTTAATAGAGGTGAGAAGGAATGAGCACAATTAACAGCCATTGCCACAGACTCCCTTGGTTGTCAGCTGGGTGGCAGCTCTGTGTATTCCAGGTGTAGTTTTGTAAGCAGAATGAGAAATTCTGTTTATATACCAACTATATGTTAACTTACATTCATTTCTAGAGACAATATAGTGTCAAATCCGGTTTAGGATCTAATAGTACCTCTTCTGGTCAGAGCACAGGTGAGCTGAGGTAGTCAGGTTTCTGATCCTGTTATCCAGGACCCTGTTGTTTTTGAACAGTTGTCATGTGTGAAGAGCAGATGAAGCTCAGCAGATGACTAAAGCTTTGTGGAAAGGAGTTTGCATTGTAGAAGTCGTGTGTGTTTTCTACTCTCCCCATGTTATTTCCACATCTCTTTTGCAAGGCACATGAGATATTTAGCTACTGTATACAACATATACAACACTGAAGACCTTTGGATAAGACTCACATCTTCTTCTAGAGAGGTAAATGTCATCATCTCACCTTCTGTCTTGAGGGTGAATTGATCATATTAGCAGTGAACTAAGTAATAAAATGCATTCTATTTCAGACAGTCTGGCTCTTCACCATATTTTCCAAGCTCAACTCCTTGCTCAAGGCCTGGGTAGCATCCTGCAATGTATTCATGCCCCTAGCTTCCCAGGAGCTCCCACATAAGGAAAATAAACCAGAGAGAAAACAAAACAGGCTTGTTTTGAGTTCAAGTGCTGCAAGGATTACACGTTGTACAGCTCCCAGCACAACTGGAGCACGTATTTGGTTGAGGGGCTGGGGGAGTTATGGCAACAGAGAAAACAGAACAGCAATAAATGCTTTCTCACATGCCCCAAGCTCACATCTCCACAGCTCCACTGGCTTCTGAAGACCTATCCTGCTTCCACTGGTGTGTGAGAGGAGACCCAAAGCTGGATGAACCAAAGTGTTTCCTTTGAAAGGGGATGTGAGGCAGCAAGAGCAGCTGGCTTTGGCAGTCAAGATAATAATAAGTTCGAGTGGTAGATTATTTACAGCATTTTGGCTCTGAAACAGCGATGAATATAATCTGAACACTTATGCTGGGCTGTGCTGAAGGACTGGCAATGGCTGCTGCTTGTTAGGAGAGGAGCATACAATGTGCAACAAGTAAACAGGGAAAATCACTACACTGCACAGGATAAAATGTTCTCATCCCACTCCAGGGGTCCAGGAAGAATAAGTGTCTTTTTCTGCTCAGGATTAATGGTGTTATTTGGGCTAATTATTCTGGATATTTCCCTTCTTCTTTTTTTAGCTTTCTCAAAGAAAGGAAAAGAATTTTTATCTGATAAAATGTTTTCATTTGAATCTTGGCTTTTTCAGATTTTCTACTCCCACACCTCCATAGTTCATGTGTCATTAAATGAGATAATAAAGCCAGCGTGGCTTGTTATCTAACGATTTAAGGGCTGGCTCTGACCTCACTCTTACACCCATTTTCTCTACCCTCTTTCTGTTGACTCCAGCACAGTCAGTCCCTCTTGGTCTCATGGAAATGGTAAGAGAATCCCTTCAGACCTTATCCCAAGTTGTGCAATGAATTTGCTTTCAGCTATTCTGAATGGTTTTGAGCCAAGCCCTTGTTTGGTTCCAGCATCTAACAGTTCCTTTTAGAAAGCTGCCCCATAGGTCACCATGTTTTTTAGTAAATTTATCCAAAACTATCCCTTCAAATTAGGAATATAATTTTTCCCAAAAGGTTTTCAGTGTTCCTGGTGTTCAAACATGGTTCTGAAAAGATTTGAGAACAACTATGGTGATTCAGCTCAGATCAGTCAGTTCTATGAGACAAAGAGATTTAAAAAATAATGGTTGTCATCGTTGTCCCATTCCCTCCCCCTTGAGCTTTTTCCAAACATCAGCACACTTTTGATTTAATTAGAAGGGACCCATTTATTGCCAAATTACTTGATCCATGCACAAGCAATATGGGAGAGTGCCAAAGGCCCTAGGGTTCAAGCTGTGAAAATTGGCTTTTTTCCCTGTGTCCTGATTTGTGTGTAACTCCTGTGCTACAGGAGGATAAAATTCTGTCAAAGAGAGATTTTGCTAGTCCCCTTTTTTTCTGCAGTGTTTGGGGGTTAGAAATGAGAACTGTTAAATAAGTTATTAGTTATTATAACTGGGAGCACTACAACAGCTTGTGGTTCTAATTCTGATTAATACATTTGGGGGAGAAGACTGAGGACCCCAGAGTGCTACATCAGTCAGTGGTGTTGGTCCTGCACATGGCAATCCCATCAGGCTCTTAGAGAGGACAGCTATTGACATGGTATATAGCTATGAAAATACCAAAACTTGAATATTATGTGCTTGATCAGTTACTTTGGACCTGTGGATGTATTCAAAAGGCAAGTCACACTCTCTGGGAATGGAGAAATACGAGAAAACACCATTCAGTCAACTTCCTTGGCAGGAGAGTGAGTCTGATGGGAGAAGTCAATGTATTGTGGGGCCCAACAAACCCCAGCAGTCTCACAAACACCCGCTGAGAAGTCAAGTCACAAATGTGATGAGTCTTCCTGAGCTGTTTGGCCGAGGGGAGCGCGGCGTGGCCGGAGGGCAGGGCTGACCCTCATGTGTAGCTGGAGTAGGGGGACACAAAAGCAGGCATAGGGGAGGGTGGGACCCTCTTCACGTCCTTCCAAGGGCTGTTTAAAAGACCAAAGTAAAACACTAAGGAAGGGATTAGCTCCAGAAATATTTTATGTTTGTAGGCTCTTTCTGTGAGTGTGTTTCCAGTTGTATAACTCAACCCTTTGCAGTGAGTTTATCCTGCAAAGTGTTTGAAGTAAAAACTCAAATGAATCTGTCAGGCCCAAAGTGCTCTGCTTTCCTCAGAGAATGTCTGGATAAAACTGAGCTGCAGCACATTGAGGTACTTGCAAACCAAGTCAAATGCCAGGGTCTCGCAGGTTGAGATGCACCTCTTTTTACAAGAGTGGGAAGAAACTGCTAATATATAGGATTAGGTTTTGGTGGCACTGAAGAGAAGTAATTGTCTGTTGGTAAATAGTGACATTTGGGACCCCCCTGGCAAAAATTTGGCAGTGAGGAAACAATCTGAACAAATGTGATAAAAATGAGTGCGTGGGGGGTACTGAGCTGAAGGTTGTTCGTTTGAGTCTGAAAGCTCAATAGAACTGTGTCATAGATATTTGGTACTCTTGGGTCAGACCTCCTTCCCACAGTCTGTCAAATGGTGTCATATGGGGACTGTTACGAAAACAAACTTTGTTTTCATAGAGGTCTTCTGTTTTATTCTAAGGCATTGTTTTGTCATATGTTTTCATAGCTTCAGGTTAGCATCTATTACAAGGTACTGTGAGCTCCAGAGCTCATATTGTCTCATGTGCCTCATCAAACAAACAGGATTGTAATATTGATGTGTCATTGCCATGTCAAGGCAGTACTCTGAATACTCATTTTTTAGTGAACAGTGGAAGAGGTACTTATTTAACCTTATCCTGGGTGATTCTGAGATGTCCAAGGTTTCATTAGACCTCTTTGAACTGCTGGAACAAGAGGGAAACTGGGAGCCTCCTCCCTGCCTCTTCTCCACATCTGCCCAATGAAGCCCATGACACAAGAGCACAGGTCAGACCTGTTTGCCTGTTCACATCGGGAACTCCTTTCTGTATGGAACTTCTCCAAGTTTACTCTTCTGTGGGTGTAAAACCCCACCTCAGCATGAACGTGCTTCAGGCAGGAGGAGGCTCCTCCAGCCACCTGGAGCGAGGCACCAGCATCCCTGGGCTCAGGGACTCCGACCCAAACACTGCTTTGAGGAGGGATCAGACCTTCCCTTCCCACACTGTCACTGCTGGAGCCACTGGAGCTGCTGGAGCTGCTGTTCTTTGCTTCCACCCTCAGCTGCCTAAACCAGCTCTGGGATCTCACAGTCAAGGCCCTGTGGTTTGAGCCTCTGGAATTGCTGAGGTCAGTGAGAAGGAAGCTCTGATAAACCCGGGAGCTGTTGGCCAAGTCCGCACAGGCTGCGCGCTCAGCCGGGTGACATTTCTGGGTCTGTCTGCTGCTATGTATGGAACGAGATACATTTTTAATGCTGTATCCTGCTGTCCAGGAGAGGAGGGAGATGGGGAGCTCCTGTCATCTGCAGGAGGAGAGCGCTGGCCTCCATCTAAGGGATGGGAAAGGGAGCCTGGACATGCTGTTTCCCAGCGGGATGCAGAGGTTGTCATGGGCCAGCACCGCGCTGTGCTCCAACACTGCTGCTGTCCCCCAGCAGCCTCAGCTGGACCCTGGGGTGGCTTCAGACAGGCTCTGTGAAAGGACCGTGTTCAAATGAGTTTTCCTCCCCCGTTCTTTGGGCGAATGGGCTGGAAGGGACACAGCACGTCACTTTTGGCCAGGCTGTTTCTTTAGCAGCCAGAGAGAGAAGGAGCCCCAGAGCAAGAGGGAGACTGTCTTGGGCTGCAGAGGTAGAGAAACAGCTTAATTGAGTCACAGCTGGTGTCTCTGTTGTGATAGTTAAACAGACACTGCTCTGCAAACAGGTGGTAAACACAAGTTCCCTGAAGTCAAAACACAAAAATCAGGGTTTAAGATTTCTCCTCCCTAGAATATTAAAGGGTAGACCTAGGAACACTGAGCATTTTTGAACAAAATCACATAATAATTGATTTTGACAACTAATTCCGCTTTTTATTCCACCTGTACTGGGGAAGCCTGGACTGGAAGGCTTTTAGTACTTTTGGACTACATTCTCTTGTTTTCTAACTTTATTAAGATACCTCTTGGATACTGGATGAATCAGATGGAATATGCGGTTCTTGTTTCCCTTCTTAAGTCTCTCATAAAAGCTCCTATAGGATTTTACAAAGGATAATGTTCTTTCTTAAACCAGAGTAAAAGATGATCTAGATGAAGTATAATTCTCAGCTGAATCATGGAAGTCGCTGCATAAATTTCTCCATAAACTTTTTATTAATGCCTGCAGCTTCTTAAGATAATGCTTGTGGCAATGGAACTGATCTCTAAGCACTTTGTCACCACAAGTATCGAAGAGACTTTTTTTAGGGGGGAAGATGGAACAGAGCATAGATGGAACTGGTCCCCATGGAATGGGAAAGCGGGAGACTCACAGTCCTCCTGAGAGGCCACTTGTGCCAACAGAAGGAGCATTGGGGTGCATGGAGACATCCCTCATGGAGCTTGTCAGCCCAGCTCCAGAGCTGTGCATCCTCCAGCCTCCCAGGCCCCCGTGGTGACCCCCCCAGCAATGTTTGGGTCTGTGGGATTCCCTGCGCAGCACCATCCACCTCGCAGGGTCCAGGGACACGAGGAATGGCTGCAGGAGCTAAAGCACCCTTGGAGGAAGGACAGACAGCCTTGCACAGCCTCCAGAATCAGTCCTGGCTGGAAAACCTGAGCCATTTTGTATGGGCATAGTGGTTTTCCAGTGAGCTGGTGCAGAGCCAGCACATGGGCAGGGAGCAGGAGGTGGGAGCCAGGGTGAGAGGGCCAGGGAGGTTCCACATGGGAGGGTACAGGGCCTCCTGAATCCTCCTTAAATTAGAAATGTTTTACAGAAGCGTGTCAGTACTGACTAAGTTTTGATGGGAAGTGTCAAATCATTTTGACTTTCTTGTTTAGTTTCAATAACATCAAAGGTGTTTCATTTTGCTGAGGTAAAAATGTTTCCCTTTGATTTGATCATTTCAATTTGTGTCATTTTGGCTTCTGAGGCAGATGAAAATACAAGCTTTAAAAAGACAGTGTATAAGAGTATAAGGTACATCTGCTGTTTAGTTTTTTATAGTGGATTATGACTTTGTAGTTTTAGCACAAAACATCATAATTCAACATTATCAAAGCCTGTTATCTTCCACTGCTCCAAAGAAAACACAAATGTTGATTTTCCAGACTATCAAAAGTTTCCACAAAACAGATTTTTCTGATTAACTTCGCTAAACTAAACATAAATACAGCATCATACCTGTTGATTTTGGAGAATTGAAAGTTCTTTATTGTGCATAAAATCAGGGAATACCAGAGTGGGAAATGTGCAGACTCTCTCCATTGTGGTTTATCTCTCAAACACACTGAGCATTTTTAGCACAGGCAGAGGAAATGTTCATATGATTAACAATTAATAACTAACCATCCCTCCCAACTGCAGCTCTGATGTAACCATGAGGTGTGTTCACCACTTGGTTTCAGCTCATTGAGAACTGATGATTCTCAGGTTAATTCTTCTGTGTGCCAACCTTATCTTCTCTCTGAAGGAAATTATTAATAAATTCTTGCCTATCTTGGGGAAGCCATTCCAGATTTGCCTTTTTTTTTTTTTTTTTGAGTGTACATATTCTCTCAAGGCCTTTCAGTCTTATCTAAACAAAACATCCCTGTTGTCATACCAACCATGTAAATTTGTGTTCACATATCTTTCTGGTTTTCTACTTTGTTTGTAGCTCAACTTGTATCGCTTCAGAACATAAATTCCTACAAAACAGGACAATGTTATCCTGGCACCTATCAAAATTATTCATTTCACAGGTTGTTTTTTGAGGAAATGGATGGTTCTTTAGCTGCCAGGCCTCCAGCAGCAGAAAGGTTTAGAAAAGTTGTGAGAGTTTTGACTTTTGGTGACAGTGAGGACCAGGGACAGGATGCCCAGGCTATATTCCTCCAGAGCATCCTCAGGCTCTGGTCAGCCATTCCCAGCTGGTCCATAGGAGAAACTGGTTGCAAACAATTACTATAAAAGCCATCTTAAAAGCCACACAAACACACACAGTCCAGGAAACAAATAAAATCAGTGGGATAAAAAAAGGTGAGCATTTGGGATTTACCCGTGACTGTCTTTTGCAGCCATCAATGCAAACCTGTAAGGCAACACAGTAAAAGCACATTGTTGAGCTTTTCTGTAAAATTACATTACACCTACTTTGATGGGAGGCTGAGGGTCCTCGGGGCTTGACCAGGCAGCTGAGAATTGAGAACATGAGGACTCTGCTCTCAGCCAAGGTGGAAATCCAGATTCCAGGGTACCTAGAAGGAAGCAGGTAATCAAGAGTAGTGGAGTCTTTATGAATAGGACATTGATAAAGTCATTTAACCTCTGGAAGACAGAGTGTCATCAGTGGTCAGTTTATCTCTGCCACAGATGCCACTTGGTGATGCAAAATGCAAGTGATGAAAGGTAAGACCTGGACGTGTGATATTAATAGGGTGGCAACCTCCAGAGGAAAACCCACCTTTTGAAAATAGTGCTAAGAGAATGGCATATTCAATTTGCTTATCTTAATAGGCTGAAACTCAGTCTCCACTGTTTAGGGCTATGTGTTCAGAAAAAGTATTTTTAACCTCCCCTCTGTGGCTTGCCTGCTTGCATGCTGCAGATCCACCAATGGCATGAATATGAAAAGAACACAGCCCTGAAAATAGCATTGCAGGTCCCAGTCCTGCACCGCAGTGTGCTTTGCTGGCTCCTTAAAACCAGTCAGATCTTATTTTATTGCTGATATCAGCTGTGCTGGCCAACTTCAGACTGACGTTCTGAGGCAGACTGAGGCCTCAGAAAATATACATCTGTCTTTCCCTCTAAAAGAAGCCTCTGTTCATTCTGCCATGATGGAAGATTTGTTGATCTTGTTCCTGTCGTGCACATTTGTCCTGCCAGTGGTGGGATACTGCCTCTGCACAAAAAGGACTGTGGCTTGGGAGGAAGGCAGGGAAGTTTTATTGCTCCATATGAGTTTGTGTCCAGACCTGCTTTGTCCACCAGGGATTGTTTTGGGTTCACATAAGTCTTTGAAATGGTTGTTGGCAAATGTGGATAAGGAAAATGTGTCCCTTTGGACATGAATGTTATTGCAGGTTTGCAGGGTGCTAACTGCCAGCAGTGCTTTGCAGAGCCTGGTAATTCAAGGCATTTTGGTGGATCTGGTGGTCGTGAGCACAATCCATCCCAGCTGGCAGGCACAGTCCAGCCCTGGCTGCAGTGGGCTTGCACGGAGCAGACATGGACAGAAACCAAGTAGAAATGAAGTGGAGAAGGGTGAGACACTTCTTTGTAAGTCAAAATTCTTGATTCACGTGCCAAAAGGGAGTGACTGAGATTTATCAATAAAACCTGGGCAGCAGCAGAGGGACAGACATGTCAGCTCAGCCCCTTATTGCTGTCCTTGGACAACCAGGTATGGGTGGGTCCAGCATGAGGCTCAGATGGACAGACATCAGGGTTTTCTGGGCTGTGTCCTCTCCCTTCAGTGTGAAAGCACAAAGCTCTTACCCAGACACACACATGGTCTGTGGGTCCTGTCCTCTCCACTCTACCACCGCTTGTCTGGGGAAGTGCAGACGTCTGGCATGGACCATTTGAACCAGAATGGTCTTGTCTGAAGGCAGGATGTTGAGAGCCAGCACATCTGGGCTCTGGCCCTGGCATTGCCACAGCAATTTAATTACAGCTACACTAAGTGACCCATCCTGGTTCTGCCATTGTCCAAGCCAAGAACATGGACAGAACACCTGTAGCTCCCTCATGTCCTGGGTGGTTGAGTTTTAATTGTTCCAAAACCAGAATATACCTGCACATGTATACATAAATGGCTTTCAGCCTTCCTCAAACGTGAGCTTTTGTAACTACTTGTATAATGCAATAATATTGATAAATATTGCAGTCACCTGGCAGGGTCCCATCCCAGGTTTTACGTATTAACAACCAAATAAGCATCACCCAGGGTAGTCTGAATATCTACAGTCTCTCCCTTCTCTAGACAGACACCAGTAGTCCAGGCACTGCTGGAAACTAAGCAGGAGCCAGTCAGTGGGTGAGATTCCATGGGCAGGCAGGTAGTGCTGGGGATCCATGGATCTGCACCTCCCAGTGCTTCTCAGAACACCAGTTTCTGTTATTTCACATACTTCAGTTGCAGCCAGCCTCTCTGTGGTACTGTGAGGTAATTAATCATGTCTGTGCTCATGATGCAGCAGGAGTGTTGGTAACTGCCTGTGGGAAGTTTAGTAACTTTGAGTACCTGTACCTGTTTCATCTCCCTAACCCAGCAGGTTCTGTCACCTGTGCCAGGGTCAACACCAGGACTTGTACAGAACCCGTGCCCTGGTCAGTGCTGACACACCCCACAAAACAATCAGAAACTCAGCTATTGATTTACATAAAGGCTGATCCAGCAGAAAATTAGATTTTGCTCACGTTTGTTCCCTGAGGCTGCACTGTCTGGTCCTGGCCGAGACCGAGGTAGTGCTGCTGACAGCAAGGATGGGCCCAGGAACTCTGGGGCTGTGCCAAGACACAGTTCTGCTGTCTGGAAGTTAGTCAGAGGATTAATATGATAATGGATGCATCCATAAATTACTTCCCTGAGCTGGGTTTGCTAGTTTTTGGGATATATCCCACCATCCTGGAAATTCTCCACGTGGCAGAAGGACTGGTTTGTCCTGAGCAGTGCCTGCAGACAACTGGCCTGTCTGCTGGGTGGGAGAGGAGGTGGTCCCCAGGACAGGGGCTGGGCATGGCAGCCAGGATGACCTGGTACCATGTGGGATGGTGGAATTTTGGAGAGGTGAAACATGGAGAAATAGATAGATATTTGGTTCAGAAGACTGAAAAAATCTTAGGTTGTTAGAAGCCAAACTGTTTTTCTTCCTAACCTTCCTTTACCCAATTTTCTCTCCCTCTTTTCTTCTCTCTGCCATTTTTCATCCTTTCCCCCCTTGTTTTTTTTCCGTATTTTTAATGGGGAAATGTAAGGGATATGCTCAGTGGAATCATAAAACTTATCAAGAACTGCATGTGCTTTATAGATGTTATCATAAAGAGACGATAGCTGCGACAGAGTGCTTGAGAGATGAAAACAAGAGTGCCATTTCAGCATCTTCCATAGCATGAGTCAGAGAGATTGATAGTTATCCTCTCGCAATTAGAATTTTTATTAGCACGCCGGTGGCCTTGGCATGCTGTGAATGGATGCCATTTTCTTGGAGTGTTTAGTCTTTCAGAATGCTTCAGGGAAAATAAAGATGGGCTGGAGTCACTCACCACATAATGCTGTGGGGAAAATCATGCTTTATGCTGCCTCAGGCTGGGCTTTCAAGCTCCACACACCAGGCATAAAACCCATTAGGTGTCTGCATGGAGCAAAGCTCAGCAGAGTTTACACATTCCCAGGGCTCCGGAGCACCAGGACTGGACTGAGGCTCGGGAGCCAGGCTGAGCACTCCAGAGGGATGGTCCAGCTCTGCTGCCCTCCCCATTCCTGACCATTTCTGGTCTGAGTGCACAGGGAGGCACATCCAACACAGCCTGCTAATGTCCAGTGATCTGCATCAAACCAGGCATTTCATTCCCTACAGGAATTTGCCCTTCTCTGCTTCTTCTTTCCTTGGGGCAGACACAGACCCCAGACTGACCCGGCGAGTGTTAAACAAACCATGGCACTCTTGCAGGAATTTCAGTGTTTAAGAAACTTCATGAAAATCCTGCTATCATACAGAAAAATTACATTTTTTCCGTTTCTATAGGATTCATATTACTGAACCTGGGAGAGTCTAACACCTGTGCCAGAGCCAAAGAGCAAATTGAAATATATTTTTCCTTTGAGGCTTTCCCCAGTGCTTTATGTATGATGTTCAAAATTCAGCTCCTGAGTAATGCAAGAGGCTGCTCGGAACAACTTCTCATTTACAGAGGGAATTTCTGAGTCTTGCCCCAACATTTCTGGGAAGCAGGGGCAGCAGTTGTCCATGAACCACCTTCCTGGAGCTCACACCAGCCTAGGGAACACAACAGGGCGTTCTCCAAACCTGCCAAAAGACACATCCTGGGGATCAAGCCCCCACGGAAGGCTTCCCAAATACCTCAGGCTCTGGAACACTCGCTGGAAGCAGGCGTTCTGAGCACATCACAAGCATTTCAGCTGCTTCAGAGCTACTGTGAGGCAGAAATGCTGCACCTGTAGTTGGATCTGAATCCTCTTCATCAGTGCCCTCTGCGTGGGCTTAGGATCTGTTTGCCTGTAGCATTGCAGTGACCTGCCCCACGGTGCCTGCGCTGCTTGTGAGAGCAGGAGGGTAAATCCAGCACCACAGTCGGCTCAGCACCTGTGTCTGTACCCTGTGTCACAGGTCCCTGGGTCCAGCCGTGGGTGTGATGAGCAGGGCATGGCAGGGGAAGGAGCCCCTGGGCATATGCACCCACCCAGGGGGGCTGGATGCAGCCTGGAGGTGATGGATGATGGATGATGGATGATGGATAATGGATGATGGATGATGGATGATGGATGACCCCCCCCAGTAGTGACACCCACTGAAGGGCTTCTAATGTGCCAACCAAGCCAGCCTGAGCCGAGCATACAGACAGGCCACTTGTAATTCAAAACAAGCCTGATTTTTCCTTTAAAAACCCATAATATGCAGGTTTATTTTCTGCAACTCTTCCAGGCCGGTTACCCCAACTGTTGGCAAACTGCAAGGATGGGGTTGCCATGGATACGCTCCACACTGATTCACATGAAATACATCATTGCATTATTCCCAGAGTGGTGAAAGCCTTTCACAGCTGATAATTTTTAAGAGAATGATTCATCATTAAATATATCATGGCAGCTCTGCATTGTTTGCTCTTCCTTGGAAGCATAATCTGGAAACAGGCAGCTCCTGGGATGCTCCTGAGGCCGGGAGCAAGATGGTGAGCAGGATTCCTGCTGCAGAGTGCAGTGGCACCTGGATTTCATTCAGCCTGTGCTGGGAGCAGGAGCAGGTCCTGCGGGCATGACTGGCCACTCACTTGGGGCTGGTTTCGAGGGAGAAATGCCCCACTCTGCACCACATCCCACCAAACCCACAGGAGCTACCGAGGTACCCACTGGAATGGGTGGGTTGGGGACCACAGTCTGGCCACGTGGCTGTGAAGGCCCTGGACTGTAACAACTGTTAGGATTTTTCACATTCACCTCCTGAGAGACTGTTCTGTACCCACATTGGTGCCTGGTGCCTGAGAGGGGCCTGTCTCTCCCTTGGGTGCTGTGTGGCATTCAGCCACCCTTAGCCCTTTGAAACCAGGGTGCCATCCATCAGAAACAGAGCCTGGATGAGTCCATGGCTGTGCACAACATGGGGAGCTTCCCCTGGCCCCACTGCCTCTCCCAGCTCCAGATCCCCCATTCTAATGGAATCACTTTTGTGACGTGCAACCATTTTTCAGGCTCCTTAGCCCACTGTTTACAAACTACTTAGATGCCTCCTAGTTGGAGGATTCACATCTGGATTTTCAGAGGTAGAGGGGTGGAATACAACTCCAAACAGGGTTACATGTCCTCTGCAGGCACCTGAGATCTGTGCGGTGCCAGCCCTGCAGCTGGGGAAACAAGAGGACGCTGCCTGTTCTGGTTTTGAAATGGTGCATTGAAAGAATCTGCAGAGAACACAATAACTTTCTTTTCTGTAGGAAACAGGCCCTCGTCAAACAGCTGCCGGCACTTAGAAAGAAACCCAAAACCAACTGAAATGAACAAAAACTGGGCTGTGTGTTCTTGACGCCAGGCCAAAATAATTCTCAGTTATTCCCAAGACAAAACTCTTTCCTCTGTCCCTAAAAGCCAAAGATGTACATTTCATGCATAATTAACATTGGATTTTAGTATACATCAGAGCCTGGGGTTGTGTGAGGCACAAATGGGGCTTTCCAAACAAGGCTTTTGATTACCAGTCATTTTAAATGCAGGAAATAATGGCACTTCTGAGTTCTCCAAGCCCTCAGAGAGGAATTTCTGTCACAACTGATGGTTCCCGCTATGTTTGGCCTCCAGTCAGGATAGCAGCTTCCTCAGGATGGATGGAAACACCAGGAGAGACTGGAATCACTGTCAGACCCTGAGCCCAGGAGATAGATGCTCTGCCATTGCCATTGCACCACCCACCCTCCCCACAAACCAGCACGCACCACGAGTATTTCTGTAGCACTAATACCCAGTGAGTTTTCAATCCTTTAATCCCCGTTTCCATTCTTCTTTGAGAGCAGCCACTAATGGGCGAGGGACGAGCATAAACAGTCCCCATTTGTGCCCCACTAACACTGCTGCTAAACCTCTCATTCCTTGAGTCAGACATGATGAACTGGCTTTTCCCAGGACATCTGGAAAGAGCCAGCCCTGCCTTTGCTGAGGTCAGTAATAACTCAGGATGGCAGTGGTGGTGGGCAAAATATCCAACTCTGTTGTGCCGGGCACAAATACCACCCCGGAGTCTTCTCCTGACACCCCTGGTACATCCAGGGCTCAGGGTTGTGGTTGGTGCAGTGAGGCTGGTACCCTGCAGAGAAGGCTGTGAATTTCCCATATCCCCACTCCCATCCACACTGAGTTTGTAAGGAAAACACTTTGTCGATGGACGGGTCTTCCAGGCCTCCTGTATTTTCTGGGCTTTCATTATAGTACATCACATACTACAAAGCCTGTAGTGTCCTCTGGCTTCACTTGCTTTAGAGAATGGAGAGAGGACTTCTTTTCATCAAAAAAGGAATTTTCACCTTTTGCCCCCAAGCCTTGGAGCCACAACAACTCAAAACACAAGAGGACCAGCAGAAGTGAGAACTGTGGAAGGTGTCAGACGAGTGCTACTACGTCATGGCCTTGTCTTTGGGCTTTGGATTCATTTGAGCCCCTGACCCCGCTTGCCCAGTGCCTGTCATTATTAGCCAAGTGAGTGTTCCAACCTTTCCTACAAGGTTGAGAGCCGGCGATGGGCGCTGCGTGTGCAGGCAGGTGCTGGCTGGCAGTGGCAGCCTGGCATGGCAGGGTGCACATGTGCTGCTCTGGACTGGAGGGTGATGCCCATGTCAGCACCTCCCGGGGCCAGCTGAGCTCCCACTCCACACACTCGCCCCCTTCCCCAGCAGCCCCCTGCCAATAGCTTTTCACCATATCACAGGTAACCCTCCCTTCTATCCAGGCTCATCCCAATCCTTATTAAGGCTTTGTTTCAGATAAGAGCATTGAGAAAACATGATCTCCTTTCCCCTTTCTTGCTCCCTCTCAATGACACCGTCCCCTTCCCAGTGAGAATGCGCTGTCTGTAAATCCAAATCCACCACCTGCGCTGGGCTCTGTCCCCCCAAACCCAGGCACACGCTGACCCCACGCTACCTCCCCTTCCTCCCTGCCTAATCCTCTCTGCCCTCCAGCTATGGCACAGACTGCTCACCCCCCTCCACACCTCCAGCACTCCCAGCACCCACAGCATCCTGGGATGCAGTGAGGCTTGGGCATCACCTCATGGAGCCAGACATGGGGGGACATTCAGCAGGGCGATGTGGATGGGGAAAAAGGGAGCTGCTCCATAAATACATGGGTTTTTTCCAGGCCAGATGAAGCCAGGTATCCCTAATGTCATGTAGGGCTGGAGGCTGAAACAGACAGCCCAGGAGCCAGCCCAAGGTGGGCTGGTGGTGCTTGTTCACTGCTGCAGGTGAAGGCTGGAAGGGCTGGGGGTCGTGTCAGAGCTGCTCACTGCAGAGGTGAACCTGCCTGGTTTCACAGCCCATGGAGGTCCAATGATCAGTAGAAACAGGATGGAAGAATTTGAGGCTAACAATGGTGATTTAAGAGTCAGCTGTGCAGAAAGGAGACAGAGTGAGGGAGAGCTGCAGCCCCTTCACCTCTCTTCTGATTGAGAACCAAAGCCATGGGATTTTAGGTGCATCTCCACTTGACATATGCCCATATTATTAATGCTCCCACCTCTCTCTAATTCCCATCTCAACTCAGTGAGGTTGCAAAGAGCCAGGCTGTGTTAGGCCTAATCACCCCTGTATTAATAATTGATTTATGGAGGGAGATACTGACATGCACAATGCTGAGAATGAAAGTCATCCTTGAGGCTGGCAAAGGGAGGAAGAAGAAAGAAAAAAAAGGTTTCTTTCTGCATGGAGCCATTTAGCATTCTGGATTTCAAAGGCCCTTCAAAAACTTCCATGAGCCAGTAACAAAAAAGCAGGTCACAATTAAGCTTTTGCTTTCAGAAGGAATCTGCTTGGAATGATACCTGATGTGTGGGGTTGTACCAGGGACTGACTGTGCTGCAGAGCTGTTCTTTGGGAAAGACACTGATGGTTATTGTGTGCTTTGCAAAGCTGTGTCTGCAGTGGCCAGGGCACCTTCTCTCATCCCTTATCCAGTGGCACTTCCAGATTCTGCTGGTAGGAGCCACGAGGATGAGCAGGGAGTTCAGACTGTCTGATCTGCTCAGTCCTTGCTGGTTGGCAACATCTACTCCCAGCAAAAACTGCAAGCTAATGGAAATGGTTTGAGCAAACAGTAAATAGGGTTACTGTGAGATGGGTTGCAAAGAAATGAGGTGGAGACCTCCCCTTCATCTCACAGAAAAACCCCATGCCATTGTATTGAAGCCAAAAGATTCCTGCAGGCCATCACCACTTTGGAGGATCACGTAATCCATGTCCCAGAGATGGAATCTGCTTCTGGACCCAACTAAGGAGGGCTTTTCTCTGCAGGGAGCTCAGCAGGCAAAGTCAATAGGAAATCAATACCTTAGTGGATAAATAAGACCTGGACTTGATGTGCAGTCCTTGCTCAGGACCGTGGTACAGCTTTGGTCATCTGCAGCTCAGGTCTCAAGGGGTGTTTCATCTCCTGTTTGCCAGGAAAATGAAACATCATTGGAGGGGCAGCACTGTATCAGGCTGTGCTTCTGGGAGTCACTCCCCTAATAAACAGCAGAACAAATCTCAATATGCACCAGGCTGCCCAGGGCATTTCCCTGGCTGGCACTTTCTCTACCTTTCAAGCTCAGCTAGTTCAGGGGACAGAGAGATTTCCAACAGTTCCACAGGACTGCACAAGTTCTTCCCGGGGGCAGGTCAGCCCTGTGTCAAAGACAGCACATTCTGCTTCTGGAATGCAGCTTTGCCCATACATATCTGTTTATATCTGATCTAAGGGGCATGTTTAACTGTTTACACATCACCTGGTTTGTAAATTAGGCTGATCAATGAGTACCTGTATTGAGCTTTACACCTGCACTTCGCTGGATGGGTGTGAGAAATGGATTTCGAGGGTCAGAAGGGGTGCGTAGTGAGGAGCACAGCACTTACATTCATATAACCAAAATCAATTCTGTGGTGGTTCTACCTCAGTTAAGGGACCTGAGGGAATCCTTCAATTAGGACAATTGCTGATGCAGTTGTAACACCCCAGGTTTTCCTTTTGCAACCCATAACTTGACATTTTCAAGTGTTCAGAGTCAGACCATGGGTCAGTTGGCTTTGCTTGGGCCCTGAGCCGCATTATCTATTGAATTCCTTAATGTTGCACTGCTTTTTCTCTTGGCAAATTCAGTCAATAGCATTTTGACCTGTTTGCTAATGCATCTTACTGCAGCTTCACAACAGTACTGGATGGTACAACATAGCTCTGAAGTGCTCCTAAACCTGCAGGACAGCAACACATCCGAGGAGCAGAGGTGAAAGGTGGTCATTAGTGGCTCCAGCTGTTTTGAGTGAAGGAATTATATAACTCTGGAAACCAGGGAGGAGCAGAGTGCTTCCTGCCCAGATCTGTGTTGGCTCCTGTGAACAGCTCCTGTCCTCTGGAGTTCATGCTAAAAGCAGGTTTGCTCTGTTTTTCTGCACTCTTGTGGTTCCTAGTCTGGGGATTAGTTTGGGCTGATTGTAGCTCACCAAGAAGCAGGTCTCAGGTCTGTGCTTGAAACCGAGGCCAAGGAAATATGGGTTGCACCCACTTCTGCTCTGTGCTGGGGCATCAGCTCCCTGAGGTGGGATTGCAGGGGGCAAGGTGGGTTTAGCCAGTACTGCTGCCCACCAGGAAATCAGCAGCTCCCTGAGGAACTGCTCCCTGCACAAGCACTGAGTTACCCAGAGGGTGAGGTGTTCTACCTGCCTGTTCTGGAGAGGGGATATCAGCAGAGATGTGTATTATGGAAGGAAACAGCAAGGAAAATACTCTGTTTGATGAAGTTGAGATGGTCCAATTTTGATTTGGTTTTGGAATGGCTTTTCTCTCCAAGGTTATCCTATTTTCTATCATGCAAGTAACAAAGTGTTTCTTAAGGTCATGATTGGAACAAACTTTTTCAGTATTCTCCAAATGTTCTCTTATTTATCTGAAACATGTTATATTTTCAGAAATGTTGTCATGCAGAAAATGTCAAAATGTCCTTATTTCCTATGGGAAACAAAACAATCAGCCTCTTGACAAGCTCTAGTCTTAGGATGGAGCTGCTTGGTTAATGGCAAAGCCCTGAGGCTGCATGCTGGAAACCTTCAGCTCACTTCACTGCCCACCAGAAAATTACATATAATTCCATAGAGCTATTGTATGGAATGACCCTTAGTCATATTGTCTAAGCTGCTTATCACCCCAGAAATAAGATGAATATAGTAATCTTCTTATACTTACTGAGAAACCTAAACAAGGCCAGCACTATGGTGGGGTCACTTGTCTGGCTGTAATAAGGTTACTGTACAAGGATATATTTTAATGTTGGAAAAAGCACGCTGGAGATTTCCCATTTAAGTCAGTGTAATTATTTCTGTCTTGAATAGGGGAATGTAAAAGGTTTCTTTAGTGGTTCATGAGTGTGTATCCACCTTCCAGTAAGGGAAAGGAATGAGCAGGACATCCCCACGGGCTCTGTAAGCCTGAATGCCTTGTACAGCCAGGGTGGTACTGTCCACACCATCTTCTCTAAGCAATCCTGCAGCACCCACCAGTTGCTGCAGCACTACCAGATCGTGCTGTCTGACAAAGAGCTGTGTGTGGAGTATGTGCTGAGCGCTGATTTTCAGTAAAACTAAATGTGGAGATACAAGCTGGGAATCACAGACTGACACTACATCCGGACACCTCCCCTTCCATTCAAAAAAAGTGGCCAAAAAGGCCATTAGGGGCCTCAGTATGTTCCTGTTCCCTCCACAAGCTCCTTCCAGAGGCTTCCTCTTGTACATCTCCCCAGCCTCCTCCAGCACCCGTTTGTCTTTAAGAGACAGTTGAAAAAATAGGAAGAGTCAAGGAAGAGTCTAAAAGAAAAATGTGCACCTCGCATTTGGAACTCTAGTAGTGAAGTATCTTCCTCTGAACAGAAAAACTGTTTCAGCAAAAAAGCCTGTTTCTTTCCCTGGGGAAAATATATCCTAGTCACACTAGTAATTTCCGAATCTACAGAGGGCCTGTGGAACACTTTTGGAGTGGTTCCTTGGGGGGCAGAAGCAGCCAGTGAGGGAAATTTTCTCTCACAGTACGTTGCATGGAAAATTTGGAGTCACTAGTTCACATCAGAAGAGTCACTTTCAGGGCTCAGCTTATGGGTGAGGTGCCCTCTGGCAAAGGCTATTTTGGGCCCCAGCAGGGAGCACAGGAAGGGGCTGGGGCACATCTGCAGCAGGAATGACCTGTTGGCCTCTCCTCCATCTGGGACCAGCAGAGATTTGCACTGGCACCAGCTGACTGTGCAGTGCAAAATGTTTTTTAAAAATAAACTTGGAAGCAGACAGCAGCCAGTTCACCAGCCACTGGACATGATGGTTATGGAAGCAGTCTCGGGAAGGGAGAGCGGGAGCAGGGGAAGGCAGTGATCCTGTTAACACAGACATCATTTTCCAGAAGCACAAACCTAAGATTGAGCAATACTTCTTTGGGACGAATCCAAAGCCATTAATCTTAGTTGTGCTGAATACTTGCAGATCATTTTCAAAAAATGGAGAAAAAGTCCCTGAAAAAGTGAAGATGGGAGGGGCCCTCTGCTGTGCTTTGTCCTTGCTGCCTTGCATATTATGTGTGAGAGAGATTTCTACCAGGTTTTTGTTGATACCATGCCTATTGCTGCCAGTGTGGAATAGCAGATCAGCTCTCCTGAAGTAATGACCTGGGACATTAAGCTTATTAGGCATGTGTCTGGAGACAGGGAAGGCAGGGAAAACCTGACCCCAGAGGTGTTCAGGAGCTAAATGGTCCCCTGAGCCAGCAGAGGACCCCCCACTCACTGGAAATGCCTCATCCACAATTGTCACTCATTAGACTTTGAAAAGGCAGGATCACCAAGGCAAAAACACACCCAGAGCTGGGATTCAGCAAGGCTGTGCATCAGGCAGAGCACTATTTCTGTGCTCTCCTGGTCTGGCTTGATATCTGGAGGTTCAGAGTTTGATAAAGCACACACACAAAGTGAGCCACAGTATCCACCTTGCAATTTCTCCACCTCAGAAAGATGAACCTTCTGCAAAAGGCCAGTTCTCCCACCACAAAGTGTCAGTGACCCCATCTTCTCACTGCACTGCCTTTCTCTTCTTCCACGGGGTCTTGAAAAGCAAGAGGCAGTTCACTGCAAACAAAAGGGAGAAATTGAGAGGCCTCATCTGGTTTTGATTGCACTGAGAGATGATGATGAATTAGACCACTGGGATGATCCATTGTGTAACTCCTTTCTGTTGGCATGGGCCAAACCTGCCCCCGCTGTGTCCGTGCTCACAGTTTGGCTCTCCCTGCGGTGCGTGAGTCACTGTTCATTCATGAAAGTCAAAAATGGCACTTGGGAAATGTGCCAAATCTTTTAGGAATAGCAGCTCCTCGATTACTGACCGGTCTCACGGCAGCCATGGGGCAGGATGGACACAGGACACACACTGCAGTGAGCCCAGGCTGTCAGGGCTGTGGGGGATGACACGATGGTGCTGCATCTGCTCTGTCACTGTGTGTGCATCCCGTGTGCTCCAAGCCAAGCCTGCGCCTCAGAGACTGGTTTCCTTCCAAAGGCATAGTGATGAAATATCTATTGTGCTCAGAAATCTCTTTAAAAACCAAAACACATCTATCCAGCCCTTTGCCCTTTGGCAGATGACTTGAGCTCTTCTTCACCTGGTTAACCTGGGAGTTTCATTTTATGAGCAGGGTGTCAGTTCTCATTTACCTAAAAGCTCTCAATACTATGCTTGCAGATACTGCTGCTGTCATGGCAACAAGGTTATTTATGCATAATAGATACCTGCTTTTCTTTTTTTTTTGGGGGGGGGGTGTTTCGATGTTGCTAAGTGGAGATAGGGTCAGAGGGGCCATAAAATGGAGTGGGAACTCCCAGCCTCACACACATGTAAATAAGCCCTCCAGCCCTCCTTCCTCTCCACCTGGCTGACATGGTTCAAGTCCCTGTAACTGTCCTCAGTCCAGCCCTTCCTCCAGCAGGAACAAGTGACAGCAGAAGGGTTGTGGGGAGATACAACCAGAGATGCCAACTCCCCTTTCCACACAGGCTGGGATGGGCTGTTCTCCACAAAGAGCAGACCCTGTCAGGGATCAGGGGGCCATCCAAGCTGCCTTTGCCCACCTGACACTTCCCTTAACTTTGTAATGTGTGCTTTGTTAATGCACTGCTCAATTATTTAACAGCCTGGCCACTACAGGAGCAGGCTAACAAACAAGGTTCTAGGGCTACAATTTCAATTTAGTTAAGTTCTCCTTTAAATTCTTTCTGGGTTTCATCTGTCCGTTTTCCATGGCAACCAGCAAGGACCAGAGGTCAGAGAGAGAAAGAGAGAGAGTCATTTCATTTAAATTAGATGAAGCTCTGTCAGCCACCAGAGCACTTCTCATGTGAAGGGTTTTCTACAGAAAGAGCCCCTTGCTGGAGGAGAGACATCATGTGTGCCCTGGCAAACCTCCCTCTGCAGAGCTTGGTTGTTTTCCTTCACTGAGCAGCTTCTTCTCCAGATAAAAATCAGTTCTATTTACATGTAATATTGAGTACGAAGAGTGGAAAAACCCTCCACAGAAAGAAGGGAGTAAGTAAGTGGCTGCCCAGAATTCGCTGTCAGATCTGATCTCCCGACAAACCAGAAGCTTCTCTTCCCAGCTCACAGACACCGCCTCCCTTAGCCCTACCGGTGCTGACAGCTGCCTGCTGCCAAAAACACCTTGGCTTTGCCAGGTCCAACCCCACCAGATGTTGTAAGGCTGAGTGACGCCGGGCAGGTGTGGTGGCAGTCCCATCAGAGTCTCCCCGAGCCCAGCACACACACGTTTGCTGGGAACTCTGGTGCCGGGCAGGTCTCTGGGTGATCCCTGAGACCCCGCCGGGCACGGGGTGCCTTTGCTGGTGCAGTTCTCGGTGCTGTTTGCAGCCCACCCACAGCACCAGGGCCTTGGCACGTAGCTGAACAGCACTCCAGGGGTGCACGGCCCCTGTCCCCACCCCGGTCACGCAATCCCACAAGCTCCATCCATCGCCGTTTAAAACCCACTCTCAGGGAGGCTCAGCGTCTGTTGTGTCCAGGTGTTGGAGCAGGGAACCACAGCGAGTTTCCCTGTCCTGGGCATCCTGGTGAGAGGGGGAAAGGCGAGGGGCGGGGAGGAGCACGCTGAGATCAAGTGAATCCTCCCTCCCCATCCGCATTCCCGCAGATCCTCCCTCGCCGAGCCCCCCAGAGCAGCAGTTCAAGCGCTGCCCACGCCCGCAGCCGCTGAGCAGGCAGGAGAGGAGCGCTGTCCCGGGAAAGGGGGGCACGTGGAGGAATAACAATACTTTCCTCTTATGTAACTCTTGCCTAAAATACCTCAAAGTGGGCTCGTAGATAAATAATTGAAGATAGCACAGAATTAGCTGTAATTTTGTATGTCAGAAAGTAACATTCCCCATTGCTTCTGTGCCGGTGTGGAAACCACCCTGGCTGTGGGCTGAAATGAGGCCACGTGGCTTCAGAAGCTGCCCCAGAGCACAAAGTACGCTCACGTGCACTGCAGCTACTTGATGTCTAGGGCAAAAAATTATTTGCTGAGAAAAATTCACAAGTAATTCTGAATAATGAATAACTGAAAAATTTCTAATTTGCCCACAGGCAGTTCGCAAGGGTGGGGAAGGGGGAGGGGGAAGCAACGTTTGTCAGATAAATTATTTGTGAATTAATCACTCTGATGCTCTCTGAAGTCGATGGGGAACTCGCATAAATAAGACTATTCATGGAGAAGACCAAGTCTTTAATGGTGCTCTGAGAATGGTAAATTCATTAGCTGAAAGCACTGATTATGATTCAAAGGGATAGGGAGGGGAGAAAATCAAGTCATAATTAGTCACTTAAATTGTATCAAGTAGCAAGCAACTGATTTTAAACTAGTCCAAACAAAGGGAAATGATTTGTTCTGATTAAGTCAGTCTCTCTTGCCCTTTTAAAGATTTATAAAGTAATGTCAATAAATTATGGTTCTTGGGACTCAACCCATAAAATCAGCATAGAAATGCAATATAATACAGCATCAGACAAGTGGATTTGACACAGTGGATCAGGACTAAATGCATATTTATTAAGGCAGTTTATAATAAGTCTCATGTCATCCCTATATTGATCAACTGTCTCTTGTCTAAACTCTCCTTCACTCCTGTTGTTCCCAACTGTGTCTCTGGCTGCTCCTCTAATGCTGAAGTTGGCCCCAGTTTGCTCACTGATAAGCTTAATTACTCTGCGGAAGGACTTCTTGTAAAACTACGTGATTTGGATTAATTATGGTGCCAGTGAATTGTGCAGCACAGGCATAAAGACCCATCTGGAGTTTCCCCTCTGTCCCAGTGCAGCATGTGATCTGGATTTCCTAGAGTACAGTTTTCAGCTGTTTTCCAAGTGAAGCGGGGACAGGGCAGGTCTGTGGTTTCTCCAAGGCAATGGTTTGAAATGATGGTATAGGAGAAGCAAACACTTATTTGCTACAGAGTAGTAAATTCAGTCACAAGGATTTTGGTGCTGGGGTGGTGGTGAAGGTGTTACTACATTATTATAGTTACTGCTATTAGGAAAGCATCAGCAATGAATTCAGGGATCTCTCACACTTTTACCCAAATTCTGTCGTGGTGGGGGCTCTGAGCTGAGATAGAAATTAGAGACAGGGGTACACTTTGGGAAGGACAGACTATATTTAAACTACAAAGTACTGAACCTCTTCTGGGGTTGATCCAGAGCTAGCAGAGCTAACAGTGCCTCACAGTTAGCAGAGCTAACAGTGCCTGGACTTTTTTCCGGGATTTCCCAGCATTTTGCATTAAGGAAGAAATGTTCTTGTGTGTGTCTGGGCACTGGGAGTGGCTGAGCTCAATTCAGTAAAGTGATGGAACAGATGCTTCAGCTTGGGTCCACACAAGTCCCACTGAAATCTCTGAGTCTTAAATGCAGACTTGGGCTGTCTGTCAGAGGCTCCTGGGACTGTTCAACACGCAGTGTGTGTGCCGGGGCTCCCTCAGCTGGAACCTCACCACTGGGAGCTGGACACTGAAGCTGGGGAAGGTTTGGGAGCAGTGTTGTGGTGCTGGCACGGGGAGCAGCCCTGTGCAGAGACCTGCCTGCTGGGTCAGGCAAGCTTGTGACTCTGTGTGTGAGGAACCGAGCCGAGATTTGCCGGCTCGTTTCTCCTCTACCCATCAGACCCCACTGGAGAGGAGCTGCAGGCTGCACCAGCACCTGCCTTCCAGGTGCCAAGCCTCTGCTTCACCAAACTTCTCCAATCACTCAGTCCTGCCTTGCTCTATTTTCAGTGCCAATAAATCTCCTGTAGACATCCCCTTTGTCACAGCCTGTTCTCCAGCTCTGTAGGCTCTTCACTGTTCCAAATGTAATTGCTCTTCATCCTTTTTTCCTGCTGTCTGGAACCATAGCTCATCATCCTACACTTCTCATTATCTTAATTAAACCAGGGCAAATCAGGGGCCTGTTTTATAACCTGACATTACCTTGTACAATTTTTTAGCTCAAAAGATGTGAATTATTGCTGAGGTATCTTCTTGGAGGAAGTTGGCACCCCAGCTCCCTCAGTGTGCAGTACTGTGGTTGTCTGAGGAGGGCTGAGTGAAAACACATCCACCAGGTAAAACTAGTCTTTTCCATAGCAGTCCAGTTCCTGCCCACTGCTTCTGGTGCTCCTGGATGACTGCTTTGGGTAATTGTATCTTGCAAACCACTAGATCTACCTCCTTATTGGATGCAGTTCTCCTCGATTCACTTCTGTCCTGCTCACTGTTCTGGCTGATGGTTGACTTGTTGGTTTTATCTGTATTTCTATATCCCAAGAACTGTCTGCAGAGGCAGCTGCAGCACCCAGGAGTTGGGAGAGAGCACTGAGAGCTGTCCCCAGCAAGTGATGGCAGATGGAGCAGGGACAGTTCATGATGACTTCCCCTCCAGTCTCTGCAGGATCAGTGTCAGTGGGTGATGCACAGGGCACAGCTCATGCCCTGCTTCAAGCCATGGGCATGGGGAGGTACAACCTGCCCAACAGGGAGACTTCTTGGTCCTGCTGCAGGTCCAAAGCAATCTCTTGAGCTGATTAATTCTCTTTCTGGCTTCCTGCTGAGCAAAATACTATTTTATGTGGTGTGGCACCTGAGGGCCATTGCAGGGCACAGGACTGGCATGTCTCTGGTCCACAGAGTCTCATGTTTTCAGTACAGATTTGCTGCTGACCTAATAATGTTATTATCTGGATAGAGGTGGTTTAGCTTCTCTGCATGGAGTTAGATGTCTTCTGTCACTAGTTCCTAGTTCTTTCCAGAGCTTAGGTTCAGGGAGGATTGGAAGGGAAAAAAGGGAATAAAATAATTTAAACCAACAATTTGTGCTGTTTGTGGCCCATGGCCCTCCTGTTTTTTACACCACTAGGAGTAAGAGCATTTGGATCCCTTTACTCAGGTGTCTCATCATGCTGGAAGTAATGGGTAATGCTTCCAGTTTCAGAATGGAGACAGCAAAATGAAGAGGGTGTAGAAGTACAGGGAGCTAGGAGAGAGTGCTGGGAGTCAGGTACCATCCCCACCATCCCCCGGATGGGCACCCACATCGACACATCAGCCTGGTGAAAATATGAGCCAGTCATTACATCTCCATTCTGCACGTGTAGATGGTGGTGGTGATAGTGCTGTCCAGTCCTTTCAGGAGAATTATCTGCTGCTTAATTAGGTAATGTTTGTAACACGTCTGGGAAGACTGTCTTGCAAACATATGGTGTTGCATCTCGGAGAGCCTCAGTGGGGATCCAGCTCTCGTGCTGTGCTTCACTGTCTCACTGTGGCATGAGCTGGGGGAGAAGGGAGGCAGTACCATTAGCACATCTGGCTTTCAGAAAGAGCTTTGGATTTACCCAGCTCACAGAGCTCCTGTGGGCTTGTGTGTCCTGCCCCCTTAACACAAGTCATTTCTCTGCATATTGAACAGTGATGTATTGTGGTGTTGGGATGGACAAGGGCTTTGAGGGAATAGAGACCCCAGAACAGATTACTCAGAGAGTTTATAGCTTTGCTCTCCTCATATTGGGGGTCTTTGTGCTCCAGTTTCAGGTCTTATTTTGGAGCTGTCTGGCTGACCTGCCAGCACAGCTCTAGCTCTGGGCAATGTGGGGTCTACCTGGGAAAGGCATTGGGAATTGTACCCAAGGACTTGGAGTAGCATTAATGTGGTCAGCAAACACCTTTCCCTAATGAGCTTCGAAAGTAGAGCACCATCTGGCCTCACCTTCAGCACCTCACTCCCATGAACACCCTGCAGCAGCATGTGGGGGTGCAGGGGGGAGGCTGAGACCTCCTCTGGCTTGGGGGCTGCACTGTCCAGGGTCTGCAAGAGCAGGAGCATCAAAACCTGCTGGGAAAAACCTGGGGTCTCAGTGGCAGTGAGGAAAGTGCTTAGAGACAGGCTGTGGTTCAAACATCTGTACCCCTGAACAGCTGGTGGGGAACACCAGTGCTGAACACAGAGATTTGCATCCACCGAAAGTCACATTTAAAATCCCATGTAAAGGAGATGTTAGTTCCAGGAGCAAACTACTATTTGCTCTGATTTTACGGGAAGGCAAGAGATTCAGATGGTATTAGACATTTTTTTCATTACAAAACACTGGCAAAAACTTTCCCATTTTTATTCTGAAGCGAAAATATATTTTTAAAACATGCCATCCCCCTGCCCTGTCTGGCCACTGCAAGACATTCAGCAATATTAGCAAAGCTGATGGCTGCTAAATGGCCTTATTTCCAACAGTAATGAGCTGCATTTAATAATGAATTAAACATCATTAACCAGGGAAGTTTTTGGTGAATGCTTCTTTAATATCATTGTGCACAATTATCACTGGAGTGAATAGCTCAGCTCTGTCCAGCTGCACCATTTGTCATTATTTGGAGGAGCAGTAGAATCCCTCTGGTCCAGGAGGGCTTGTAACATTAAGTGACACTCAGTCAAGTTCAACAAGTGTTTCCCTTCATCGTGCAGACGAGATTAACTAATGTTCAGGAGCTCAATCCTGCTCCACCTTGTTTCTCTGTCTGCATGACCCAGCTAGCCTGGCTGTGTTTCTGCAATCAATGGAAGTCCCTCTCAGTAAGATCTAATTCTTAGGCACATGAAGTTTCTTTATTAAAAATTGATACACACAATTAAACAAAGATAAAAGATGATAATGGGAGTAATGAAGCTATTTGGTATTTGCAGTCTTTATTATACAGTGCCATTCCATGGTAATGAGACCTTCCAGACTTATTCATCATGTCTAGTTAGAGGGTCACATTCATGAAAACATGGTTGATAATTTTCCAAGAATTATTCTCCTTAAAATGATGGACTCTGGGGAAAAAAAAAAAAACCAAACAAACAACCAAAACCCAAAATAACTATTTGCCAGTATTTCTTTGGTGTTTCCCTACTGCCATAGCTGAGTGATGTATTTTTTAGCAAATCATGTAGTTGCCAAAATATTTCTTTTCAGGAGGAGAGGAGACATTGCACAGCTTGCAGCCAGGGAACAGTTCAGTCTGCAGCAATGAGAAGTGTGACTCAGGGATGGCTTTGGAAGGTGAAATACTAGGAGGAAGCTCTAATGTGTAGGTCCCTCACATGGGCCTTTCTTCTCAAAAGCTGTGCAGGGTCGTTGCTGTGGGACAGGTATAATCACAGTGATAACAGGTATTTCAAGCAGCAGCTGCTCCTCAGGTTGGTACCTTTGTGTATTGGTTAGAAGGGATCCCACTGCATCCAACAGCTCCAATCACAGAGCAGCTGTAGCGAAATCCAGCACAGGGCACAGGTAGCACCAGCACGGTTATGGATGTAAATGTGTGTGATTTCATTGATGTGTAAACATCCCAGACAGCTGCAGCTCCAGGCTGGCCACAGCCGTGAGCAAACTGTCTCTGTAAAACATCACCAGAGGGTCAGATCATTGCATGAATCACTTACCAGACTTCAGCTGATCTCCCGTAGGGAAGGTGACATGTTGGTGGTCCCATCTGAGGACCTGCTGGAAACTGGATGCTGTGGTGGGCCGGGGGGCTCCCCCAGGGCACTGGGGCTCCCCCATTCCCAGGTTGTGCCGAGTGCTCCCTTTAGTGCAGACATTTGCAGGACTGATGGAACTGTTGCTCCAGCGTGTTCCAGTGGCAATGCAGTTAACCCCCAGGAGAAGTGTCTCCATCCTCCCCCACGTGCCCATGGCACACTCAGGGTCACGGCCCGTTACTCACCGCCTTGGCTCCACCAGCCGAGGAGGCTCCTGCCAAGGCTGTGAGTGCTGAACCACCACCTGGGGCTCTGTGAAAACACCCATTAGCTCCCCGCTGGTCTCGGCCCCGAGAATGGGCTCATCAGCTCCTTCTTCTTCCTGCTCCCTGATCAAAATATTTACGGCTCAGTGAGTGGGGCTGGCAGCAGCCCCAAAACTTTGCTCTTGATAGTAAATGTCACATTTAATATTGATGATGTGGGCTACTCAAGTCACACTTGGATGAGTTATTAACCATTGGGAATGACATCTATAATAGGAAACTCCGAAAATATGAGCTCTCTTATATGTGCACGTGGCTTCTTTTTTATAAAAGAGATAGAAATCTGAGCAATTCAATAAAATTATAAGGATGCTGTTTGTTGTTATAGGGCTGGGACAAACCAACCTTAGCAGAGCATAAAACCAGTCTGTACCTGGGGGGGGGCACAGAGTTGTTGTGTATCACCTGGGTAAGCAGAGCAGTGCTGTGACACTGCAGAGGGTCCCTGTTGCCTGTGGGACCCACGAGCTCTGCTCCCCTGTGAGCAGTTCCCACTTGTCTGTTTGGTGAAACAGAGGGTGCCTGAGGCTGATGCTGCAACATTAGTGCTCTTGGATTTTCTTTTTACTGTGCACTGAGATGAAAGAAAGCGACTTTGCAGGGATCCAGGCCAGCACTAATACACTGTGAATGAGTTGGGCTCTGCATTTTCACACCACTAAGAAATAGTAGGGTGAGTAGTACAGTGAATTCATATTTAGTCTTCTGTGGGCACTTACCATGAAAGAGACTCTGTACATTACCAATATTACAGGAAACAAGAAGTGAATATAAAGTTGCACAGAACATCAGCATTATAGCTTGACTTAAAATGACTTCTTCTTATTGGGAGATAAATTCTCTACTTGGGTATATTAGTGCAAATGCTGGGTATTTATAGAAATTCAGTACTTTGGGCAGACCATGCCATCAGCTTCAGCTGCCTTGTTGATTAAGTCACTGAATGTTATGTGACTATTCCACATCCCACTGCGTGATGCTCACAGTTACTCTGGGTTGCAGGGCAGTTAAAATGAGTGCTCATGGTTGCTACAAATCCATTCTAGGTACCAAAATTAGACAGAAAAGCTCTGTACGGAGCTGTATCGCTTGGACTAGGGAGGACTGTTGTGCATTAGGAATGGCATCTGTAGAAAAGGGATTGAAAATGTGGTCAGACCCAAACTGCTATATTTGGTGGGTCACTGCATCACCCTCAGCCAGCTCGAAAGATTCCAAGCAAGTACATCTACTGTGCATTACAGTTAGGTTGAAAAAAACATAGAGGAAGTACAATATTCCACTATTCTTCCTTCTTGGCCTGTGAATTCCTCCTGCTCACACTGTGGGCAACTTCTCTGGTCAGTGGTGCACCATTGATACATCTGTGATTAGCACCTACCTTAGGTAAAAGAAATAGTCATTATTTGCAGTTTTTACCTCCACCGTGTCTCTTAGTGCATCACAGACTTGCTGTGCCAAGGTCTGCCCTGACTCATACCTCCACCTAAGCCAAGAAAAGCCAACTTTTCTGAGAGTAGCTATTAACCTTCTTTTACAGATGAGGAAACTGTGCACAAAGAGAATAAATTATTTACCCAAGGTCGCAGAACAAATCCAAAATGCCGTAATTGGGAAAAGGACCCAGACTGCCTAATTCCACTTCCTGTTCTTTAACAGCAAGTGCTGTTTTTTCCCCTCGCTGTGACTTACTCTCCCCTGGGCACTCCATCATTCCCATCCCCTCATGCCCAGTCCTTTGTCATTGGGTTCCCACCCTACCTCTTCATTCCTGGCTCAGCAGTGGCACACTGCACACCGACGGACTCGGTCTCAGTGCAGCATCACGTCTGGCAAAGCAAGGTTTGTGTTTGACTCTGTAACAGTCTAAATGCAAATTACACGGTTGTGTTGAGGCACCGATTTATACTAATTCCTGCTTTGTGTTGGGAAGAGCTACCTGAGAGACTACAGCTTTTTTTTAACCTTTAATAATGACAGGGTTTAAAAAGCTTGCTCTGTGAAGTAGTGGGATTGATTGTTTCATCAGCCTAAATTGTGGCTGAGATAACTTCAGTCTATGAATACACTGAAGTCCTTCAATCTCTGATTATCATGGTGGGCCTGCAAAGGGCCCTTTTGGCTGTAATCAAGTTTGAAAGTGTCAAGAGCAGGTACTGCATCAACATGAGCTTCAGCAGTATCTGATTTAAACTTCTTGCATTAACTGGATGAGCCTTGTCACAGGACAAAATGTGCAGTATATTGCCGGAGTTCACAGGTAAATATATCACAGTCTCTTGAAGCATTATCAATCAAGAAAGAAAATACATTAGCAAACCACAAAAAAAAACCTCTCTGGCAATTTTGCAGGAGCAAATCACAAGTGAATGTGATGTGCAAGAAAGGGAACACACAAATTACAGCCTGGATATCTTGAAGGTCTTACGAGAACCGTAAAGGTCCATCTCTCACCAGAAAAAGGAGCAACCACCAAGCATAGCAGTTAATTTCCTGCAGAGGAAAACAAATGTGGATCAAAGGATCAGAAAGAGTAACTGTAAGGGGCAATCACATGAACCAGGTATGCTGTGAGACCTTCTGGAAAGTCCCTGTCCAGGTTCAGCCCGAGAGCAGGGGGCTCTATTTCCAGCATCACAGTTCAAAGTCCAAAAGCTTCTAGTGAGAAGCTCTAAAAGGACTAAAATAATATTTTAAAACCGCTCTTCCTCCCTGTCTTTGCATCTTGCATTCAATGAGAGGAACTTCTTGACCCGCCGACCTCTCACGCTCCAAGGCACAGCAAGGTTGGGGGGGGTTTTCCTTTCGCAAAGACGACGGAGCGTGCAAGGCATGCTGAACCTCCCAGGAGGGTGCCCAAGTGCCTGGCTGCCACTCCCTGGGCTTCTGAGAGCCATCTTGAGCTATGTTGGGAATGACAATGACATCCTGAGAGCTGCCAGAAAATCACAAGGAACAGCTGGTAAAAATGCTCAAACCTCCCAGTGCCCTTAATACGCCGTAAACAAATCTGCTTCGCTGAAACCACACACAAGGTGGTTGAGTGCCTCGTGCCTCGATTTATGGGCTTTAGTTGTTGTTATTGCCATCCCAAACATCACAAACATAGAGCAGTTTAGGAACAAAAACTGCTGTGAAGGAAACACTTGCGGTCTTCTTGCATTGTTGCTGATGTTTCAAAAAGACCAAGAACTTTTCTGGAAGAAAATCCTGTGAAGAAAAATGTGTCACGAACGGCTTTTTTTCCTGTTTTTTTGCTAGTCAGAGCAGCAAGACAGCAAGCTATCAGCATTGTCACATACTATAGCTGCTGCTCTAGCAGAGGAATGAAATATTCATACCTTTTGGCTGGGGTTTTTGGTGAGGTTTCAGGTGCCTTCCTTCTGCCATCCCCTCCATTTAAGTAATGATAACCAAAGCCCAGCTCATTTCTCAAAGATTAACAGCTAGCGGGAAATATTTAATTGTCCAGAAACAGAACTGACGGATGCTGCAGCATGTCCCTTGCTCCCAGGGAAGCCCCTGAGGCCAGGATTGATGCTGTCATTTACAGGATTAAAATCTCAGTGTGTCCCAGTGCAGAGGTGGCTGAATTCCAGTGGGGAGAAAGCGATTCAAAGCCAAGGACACATGGCCTTGGCAGCAGAATGAAAACTGGCTTAAAGGTACTATGAAATCATCATGACTTATTACTATGGGATCCTGACATCTTGCAGAGAAGCAGCAGTGAATTATTTTCCACTCTTGGTTTTTGGAAGTCCACAAGCACCTATTGCAGGAGGGCCAGGGATGGGGGGCTCAGGAAAGGTCCTACCTGTGGCTGATGGCTTTGCCTGGACAGTGCAGCTCAGGGTGACATTGGCTTCTGTACAGGTGGGAGAGCCTTACACTCACCCTGCTGCTCATTGTCTTCATGCAAGTTTGATCTTTCATTCAGGGTGTTAAGGTAGGCAGCAGCAACCTCTTGAATCTGCATCCTTGTCCCTCTCACCCTCACATTTCCATTCTCTAAATCCTTAATGACACATGGTGGCATTCTTGGGGCTGTCCTGTACAGGGCCGGGGATTGGACTTCAACAATCCTTGTGAGTCTGTTCCAACTCGGGATATTCTATGATTAAGTGGTCACTTAATCAGTGTAACACCAGTTACACTGGTTTTTTCTGCTCCTCACAGCCTCCCATGCCCCAGCACTAAAGCTCAGCAGCACTGTCAAATCCTTTCCCTCGCTACAACGTTTGCTCCAGCCTGGCAGAGCAGGGATTAGAGCTTGGACTGGCTCCTCTAGTCACAAATATGTGCTCCAGCCCTCAGGGCATGGCAACAACTTCTCTTTCTCCCTTTTTTCCTATGGGAAAGGACTGCCCTGGTGTAGGTGTCCTTCTCCTGGAAGTTCCTCTCTGCCTTTTACGGTGATGTTTAGCTCTGCCCAAGCCTGGGATTTCTTTTGCTGCTTTAGGCTGATCTCAGGTCTGTGATCCCATTTCTCAGGCATTTAACTCTTTGCCTATATGACACAGGGGATGTACAGCCCACAGCTGAGGGCAGTGAGGTAGGACAGTGCTGAGCTCAGAGTCCTTGGGGGGGTTAGGTTGGATTTGGGAGCTGTTGACTTCAACAGGTGCCAGGGCAGGCATCAGAGCCTGACTACCTTTGCAGAGCTGGCCCTCCACCACTTTGCTGCACCTCTTTAATTCAAGTGGTGACTCACAGCCTGGAACTATTAGGTAGATGGCATATGCAGTTAGCGAGTGGTATTTTTCAGTGCTCATTTTACTTATTGTATTATATTATATTTTGATTTATAATTATATATACAGTGCATTCCTCTCCTGGGCTCCAGGCATCCTTGCCAAAATTAAAAAGTACAGTTAGCAAAACTAAAGCC
This sequence comes from Chiroxiphia lanceolata, assembly GCF_009829145.1. Taxonomy (NCBI): domain Eukaryota; kingdom Metazoa; phylum Chordata; class Aves; order Passeriformes; family Pipridae; genus Chiroxiphia; species Chiroxiphia lanceolata. The sequence goes on along the minus strand of NC_045653.1, from coordinate 4,592,522 downwards.
AACTCAGAGCTCTCTGTCAAAAATAACCAGCCAGAACAATTCTTTTTTTCCACCAGTTCTTCATATACTGTTTGTTCTTCCTGCACTTCCCTTCCCATGAACCTCAGGATGAGGAGAACAGCCCCCGGGACAATCTGTTGGCCCCACAACAGCAGTGCAGAGAGCAACAAAACAACTCCAACTCATTCCTCCAATCAGGAGCAGCATTTGCTGGTATTCCCAAGTATTCCAAATACATTTCCTTTGTAATTCTGGAGAGTTTCATGCTGAGAAGAATGTCTGTGTAATCATTAGGTGGGATTTGCAAGTGCATGTGAGAGGGGATGCAGTGAAGCATCACCTCTCGGTCTCTGGAAGTCATTCTTGTTCAAGGAGATTCAGTTTGCTGTGAGGAGGATTGCAGGGGAGAAGGGGAGGGGGTGTTCTGGAAAGATGAGGAGGTGTGTAATGTATGCTCAAGGCTAATATGTGCAAATAGCTATTTCCCTCTACCATGTGTCTCAGAGTATCTAGGGACAGCTTCCTGCCACTGGATGTGTGGGGATTTTGGAAAGGGGGCAGAATGTGGCAGGGACATGGCATCTGCTTGAGAAAGTCACCTACCAGGAGTGAACCACCAGGAGATGCACTAGCAGGCAGTCCCAGTTCCTCACAGCAGTAGACTCTAAGGTGGAGGCAAAGCCCTGGCTCTTACGTCCATTCAGAGGGACATGACTGAGCGCCTGCATGTTGGAGAGCTCCTGGCTGCAGCCATCAGTGGAGAAGGTGTAGCTGACCCAGCACTTCATGGCATCTTCTGATCTTCAGCTAAAAATAATAACAGTGGTGTTCTCCCCACGTGCTGTGTGCTCAGGTTCCTGCCAGTCTGATGCACTCACACCAGACCCCCTCCAAACACCACCCCTGCAGCCACTGCCTCTGCTCCCAGCAGGATCTGTGAGGTGTTCCCAGATACCACTGACCACTGTCAGACCCACAGGGACCTATGGAATGAGGCACTACTTCATGGGGCTGAAGCTTCCATAATTACTGATCTGGAAAGTTAATTAATTCCTTAATTATATTGAAACAGTGATCAGAGTTTTTAAAGCTTAACCTCTCCTACCTGATGCCTGAGATCCAGCTCTGGCTCTGGCACAGCACCACTGAAGCACAGTGAGATGCTGGAGAGGACCCAAGCTCCCAGGGCAGGACGTGGGTGGTGGGACAGCCTTGGGGGCTGCAGGGCAGTTTCCCCTGTCCCCACTTATGGGCACACACCACAGCAGGAGCTGGGAATGACAGGGCCTGGGTTCCTTAGTCCTGGTGTGACAGCAGCAGCATGCAGGGAAGTTTGCAGCAGTCAGAGCCATGGACCGGCCATCAAGAAAAGGTTCATCTTGAGCCATGATGAAGACCAGCCAGGTCCACCTCTTGAAGTAACACAGATCTCCACAGAATGTATGAATTTAGCTTAAGAAGCAAGATTTGAACAGTCAGTACTGACCACTGTCCCTGTTGCTTAGCCATGAGGACACAGGCCTTTCACATGTTTGCATTCAGCAGCAGCCAGAACGATGCTGACGGGGCTTGCCTGAAACACGGATCTTTGGAAAATCAGGGTCCTTCCATCCTCTGTTATTTCAGCAACACTTACACTGGTTTGGGGTAGTGCAGAAACCCGGTGGACACTGTTAGGCTTTGTTACCAGCCAAGTCTTTTGCTGGCCCATGTGAGTGGGATGAGCTCACCCCACGGTGTCCAGACTGTTCACCGGGCATTCGCCCTGCCTGGGTCTGTGCTTGCCGTGGGCCCTGCCTGGCCTCTTGGTCCTGAGGAGCCAGCCAGCCTTACTCTGGCTATTCCTCTGCTAGTGTCAACATGAATAAACCATATTCCCTTTAAGCTACCTACAACTTTTGACAGCTACAGTGCTGTAAATAAAGCAGCTAACGCAGATGCTAATATTAATTCACATGACCCAGTTGTGCCTCACTAATAGTATCTGGGTTACCAGCCAGGCAAGACAAGAGCACAAATATTTAGCCTGTCTCAGTCTGTTACACCAAAAAAGCAAGCGTTTGAAGATACTAATTTCTAGAGCTAAATGTCAGAGGTGCCCTCCATCAGGAAAAGGAGCAAGGGAACTCTGAAAAAATCAGAGAAATCCATGTTTAGTGGTGGTTAGTAGTTAAGCCATGCAGGCCATGCACGGGGTGATGCCAGGACCTCTTGCTGCGCCACAAATGTGCTGTGACATCCCAGGTCAGGTCTGGTCCTGTCCAGGCCTGGGCACACCACACAGACAGACTGCCATGGCAGGGAGACATGTGCTGTGTGCAGGACTGAGAGTTGTCTTATGGTTTCTAAAGCAATATTTAAGACATTAGTTAGCAATGTTAAGATTTCAGGATAATCACCCATTTAGCCCTTTCCCGCTGCAGCTTCTCTGCTCTTACTCATCCCTTTGATTTCTGCCCAGGACCTTCCTTGACGTTCAGCTTTTTCTGGAGCAATTCAAAGACTGTCAGGTGTGAAAAGGTGTTGGGGAGAAACATGGATGTTGTCAGCTGGAAGGAAGCAGTCGTTCAAATCTGCCTCAACACCCATGCAGATGCTTAGCTCGCCAGGCTGTGGGTGCTACAAAGGTTCACTCTGATGTTCAGCAAAAACAGTCCACAGAGACACCAGGGCTGCTGCAACCCAGCTGCCTTTCACCAGCTGTAGGCATAAAATTGCTTCTTTAGAGACTTACAAAGCCCCTCCAGAAAGGCCAGGCTAAGGGCCTGGCTGATTAGTACCAGGTTTATTTATCCTCACAGCTGTGCAATGAAAACACTGAAGTGTGTGAGCAGCATATCTTCAGCCTTGGCACAGCTATTTGCAAGAGCAGAGTTATTGCCATATGTATGTGGTCGTGGATTTGGGCTCTCAGTGATAAAGAATTAGTGGGACAACTCTTCCTACATAGAATTTACCTTGAATTTACTAGAACCATCTGACTGAGGACAGGGAACAGCCTTTGGGGGTGTGTGGTACAGGTGTGCTGTTTGTGTTTTCTGTGATAACATGACCATGCAGCTGCACAGAGGCAGAATTGAGCTGCTCACAGCAGGCTTGGAGGCTTAATTAAGCTTCTAGTGTTCTGCAGAGTTCATTTCACTGCTCGGTGGAGGACAGTTTAGGATAAGCATAATAGGATTACTGCTGCTATAAACGGCCACCTAAGCCAGGAAGTCCTCGTAATGGGCCTTTACCCAGAAGGAAAATCTTTTCAGAGGATGCTTTTTATAACCTGCGTGGTTACGCACGCTACGAATGTTTGGGGAAAGGGATCCTGCCTGACGCAGGTTTGCCGGAACCAGCCCCAGTAACCACTTTGGAGCAGCACACATGTCATGGTGCCAGGGGCACTGAGGTTTGCCTCTGGCAGTGAGAGTCATGTACCAGCTATCCTGTGGAACAGTCTTTCCTTGTAAGCACTTCCTCTGATACTGATCCTGGGACTGAAGTCCAGGTGCCTTCAGCCAGGTCAGCCCCATTGAACCTCTCCTGCCCGGGCTCACACGGCACCGCTGAGCACACCTGCCCACCCGCCTTCCCGAGGGAATTAGGAGATGCAGCAGGTCCCAAGGCGAGAGCAGGGCTGTGTCCTGGGGATGGGCATCTCATCTGCCTGTCTTGTGAGGGGCACAGACAGGACTCCTGGACCTATGAGAACCAGAGCCCCACCGGTCCCCCGGGAATGGAACCAGGCTGAGGCTGACGCTTGGTCACTAATTAGGAACAGCCACAAACCCTGGTGGTTATCCCTGGCACACGGAGGAGCTGCACTGGAAACAAGATGGAGTTTTAAAAGCACTGGTCCTGATCTCTTGCTCAGGCTGTCCCAAGTGCTCCATGACGATCTGCTGCCTGGAAAGGCCATGCACTGGGCTGTGCAGGGTCAGGGACCCCAGGCAGGGCGAGGTGGGCTCTGCACACCCAGAGTGCCCCTTGTCACAGCCTGGCCTGCCTGGGTGCTGGTGCTCACAGCGAGGGCTCTTCCCCTGCACCCAGACACTCCAGCAGCACCAAACCCAAGGGATGTGCCAGCAGGCACCCCAAACTCCTGCTGTGAGCAAGGGCCTCTTCCCACAGGCTCCAGTCACTATGGCATTTTAGTGCTGTATTTTATTAATGCTGTATTTTTTTAATGCAGAGGTAATCAGTGCTTTTTTAGAGGAGGAGGTGGTTGGCAGAGATGTCGAGGACACCTTGATCAGCTGGCTGGGCAGGGAGTGAGGCTCTGGGCAGCAGCTGGTCTGTGGGGCTGGAAGCCCTGGGATCACAGCCCAGCACTGGGCACAGCCCCAGCACATCCCCCTGTGAGGGACAGAGCTGAGCACATGAACAATGCCAGCTGCTTTAGGGGCAGCAGATATCCCTTGGGCTCCCCAGCCCGGAAGGGCAGCACCCCTCCAGGATTCTTTCACATCACCTGAGGAGCAGAGGCTGTGAGCAAATAGTCCCACTAATGCTGCTCCCAACAAAACCAATTCCAGCTGCTTTCCTTATCTTTGCCTTTTCTGCAGCAGCAGGTAATTCACAGATAAAACAATCAGTGCTTACACACACACAGACCCTTTGGAGCTAGTCTTAATCTTTCCAAATCCCTTAATATACCTTATGTATACAGTTTGGAACTTGTAGATTTAGCATGATAGATTGATTTCACACACTATCTCAATGGAAAATGACATTAATAACTACATTCTTCTTTTCATTTATTTTTTTTTCCCCTGGCTGAGCTGCTGCAGAGCACTGAGCTGTGGCCCATCAGCCCAGGGCACAGCAGCACTGTGGGCCCCTGATTGCGTTTGGTGCTATTGCCTGGATTGTATAAAGCCCAAGCTGTGGTACAGACACAGGAGAGTTTGGCCAAATCACTGCAGTTTAAGCATATGTTATAACCAATCAGCTGGAATCGTTGTAGTTATTTTTCACAACTCCCCCAAAATGGAGAAAATGGATGAGAATTGAGTGGGTCATGTGGATTGACAGGGGAAGCTGCTGTGACAGTTTGAGACAGATGACTCAGGGTTTTTGCTTCACGGTTTTCTGCATGTAACACCAGGAATCTCCGAGGGGTTTCTCCAGTGAGAGCAGGCAGGCAAAAATACAGACTTTCCTCATTAACCATCCCACAGTGAAACGTGCTCCTGTCCCTGAGCTCTCCTCTCCTCCCCGGCGCTCGTGCCCTCACCTTGAGCAGCTGGTGTTTTTCAGAAGTGTGCACACCATATGTTTGGCAGCCCCAGAGCTGTGTCACTCGGCTCTCTTGCTGCACAACACCCATCCTGGATGGGAGGCAGATGTCTCATCCCAACCTCGGGACTGGGTGGCACCACTGTGCCCGTAGGCATCGCCCAGCGACCACTTCTTCACGCTGCCCAAACTCGCGGTGTGAACTGGGAGCTTGTCTGCACACAGGTGTGTGTGACACAGCTGTGGCAGCTGGAGGTGTGAGTCAGGGTTACCCTCTGCACGGATGGCACGGAGGGATTTCACTTTGCACTTTGCTTTCAGAGCTGCCTTGCAAGCAGTGGCCAGCACGAGCCACGTGGCTCCCACACACCAAGGCTGCCGCTTCGGCGGTGGCACCCATGCACCTCGCACCAAGATGTCTCACAGGGTGTCTGGGCTCCCTTTCCCTTGTGGGGACGGAGATCCTGGCTTATCTCACAGAGCCCTGGGAAACTTGTTGCCTGGGTGCTCACCCTACAGCCGGGTGTGCTGGGCACAGGCGTTCGCATCGCCAGTCACGATGCTGCAACTGCGCTACCAAGCTTGGAGCCTTCTATGCTTCTTGCCTTTGCCTTCAGAGGAAAAAATGTTTCCACTGCGTAAATCAAGCTATGGCCAACCCAGGCTATTGTTTTGTCTATGTTTTTATGTCCCTTTCAATATACCTGTCAGCTCTGCCACGTCCCATCTGTTAGAAAATGCCTGGGTTTACACGTTACCTCATTAGTCTTACTGTCTATCCAGCATTTTTTCCATCCTACAGGCTCCTCGCTCCTTTTACATCACTCTGATTAAATCATTTGCTTAGGCCATTAGCAATGAGACTTAGTGTTTTTGTATTCCTGGCTCCATAGGAGATGATGTGGGAGAGGGCTGAGGAAGGGGGAAAAGTTGACTTTTAAGCTGCAGGCTGGGAATGTCAGAATAGAGAGCACAGGGAATGTATATTTTACGGTGCCACTGTCGCAAGCAACACGGCAGAGCAGTGGCTTTGTGTCAAGAAACACTGTGCAGAGCAGTTTCTGTGTTTATTTTTTGGAGCAGCCTGAGCTGGGAAAAGAAAAAGCCCAGAAACCTCCCCCAGCCGAGCAGACACGCTTGGCTCTTCTGAAGCTGTTTCCCGTGAAAACATGGCTCAGGGCTCGTGTCCCGTGCTGGGGCACAGCTCCGGAGCAGGACGTGCCCAGGGAGCACAGGATTGCCCGGTGGCCTCAGCTCGGGTTTCGTTGCAGTGCTGCCGTGTCGCCCACTGGGGTTGCCGTAACCACGGCTCTGTCACCTCCCAGCAGCCCCCACAAGCTGTGGTTTCTGTGGGGATAGAATTTAACCCAAAGCTCGTGCTTGGCAGCACGTTATTTTACAGGATTGCTTAAAGATGTGTTTAAACTGTTTCAAATTACAGATTGGCCCCGAAAATGCTTCTCCTACTAGGGTCACCCTTTTAATTATAAGCATGAAGCCTTGCCTGGTAAATTGTCTGGGTACCTGTTGGATGGGGGTTTTCAGGGGGCAGTTAAGGAGGCTGAGACAGCACCAGCCTTTACTGGAACAGCAGGCAACTCATAGATTCTAAAAAAAAAAAAAGTGATCAGGATGTGAAGATCTGCCTGGCTCCCTGCCAGGCTGTTACTAGGTGAACCTAGTTGAAGCCAGGTTGGATCCTAGCCTGTGGTGGGGACAGCCACATCTGATGCTGGGTCTGTGACACCCAGGACATCTGTGCAGGTAGGGCAGTGGTGTCCTGTGAGTGTGGAGGCAGGGGAAGGGCTCCCTGACACTGTGCACAGAGTAATCCTGACAAGGGATTTTAACTTTGGCAGTATACCAAGGGCTGGGGTTTTTTTTGTGAAATCTCATGCCACAGATGCTTGTAAAGGCAGAGACAGGGTAGACCATGGCCAGCTGGGATGTGCACACTCGTGCATCACATCCAGGCAGTGGAACCTCTTTGGCAGGATTTGGCCACAGGACTGGAGCTCAGCTCAGGTGTTTTAAGAGGGGATACACACTGAGAGCCATAAAATCCCTGTGCCCTGGGAGGGGAATCCCTGTGACATTGCACCTGCCTGTAGCAGGAGGAAGGGACTCGTGTGTTGAGCCACTGTGCCACCTGGAGTCCGTCCACGTGGTGCTCGCGCAGCCGCTCCTTGCCAAAAAAAGAACACTAACAGAGTTATTTTCTTCAGAATAATAAAACAGAGAAACAGTAACAAAGCCAAGAACACTGAGATGCTGACAGCAAGAGTCTGGCTTAAATACCCCAAAATAACATCAGCCAGAGCCTGATTTCAAAGTAGCAGCCACAGCGCTACAAACACAGAGACTTGGTGATTGTTACTTTCTCCTTCAATAGAATTTTTCTTAACAGAAATACTTACAGTTTTCTTTGAGAAACTGTACGGTTCCCTCCAGGTTTCCCATTTCTTTTACTTTTTCCACCATTTTCACATAGATAGAGATTGGCCACAGTTGTTTTCTGCAAACAGCAAGTTTGGAATGGGATACAAGGTCCAACTGGGATTCCACCGAGCATGCAAACCTGAAGGGAAAAGTCTTGGAAGGAGAAGGGTGAGCTGTGCAAGATGTACTGCAGATCCCAGACTTCCAGGCTGCCTTTCACAGGGACTGAGCATGGTGCCACACTAGTTTCAAGCTCATTTCTTTGGGAATTATTTTTTTGGTGCAGAGAGAGGAGGTTTTGCAGAAGGTGGCACTAAGGGGAGGAAGCCCATTACGTCCCGTATCCCAATCTTTGAAAGTCCTCTATTTAGGCAAGTTTTGCTCACAAGGCTGAGGATCTCTCACCCATGGGAATGCAAGGGCACGGGGAATGGGGGTCCCACATCCTGCCCCCCATGCACACAGAGCCAAACCCTCCTGGCAGGGCTGTGGTGCTGCTGGCAGCGTGGGGAGAGTGGCCTTTGCTGTCATTTTCACGAAGCCACCCTGCTGTTTGTTGCTGTTTATGTTAATAATGTTTTGGCAATTTTCAAGAGTTGTTTTATTTGAGAAATTTGAAAGGTAAATTGTCAGCAACTCAGTGCTCTCCCATGGAGCAGTGCTTTGCCACTCATTTTGTTCTTTTGTATCTTCATTACCTCTCCCTTTGGTAACTGGTACCTTTGGTAGCTTAGTGGTTTAACTGGATTTTGTAGCAAAAACTGGAGGTGTATAAGGGGCTGGATTTGATTAAGGCATCTTTAAACAGGAGCCATCCCTCCCCCTCCTGCCATTTTTTTATTTGGTTTCCAATAGCGTCACCTCTTACAGGCAGCTTTAATACAGCCCAGGTAACCCTTCACATCTCCAAGAGCAGGTTGTCAGCCAGAATGTCCCAGTTTATCTGGTTTGACATCCAACTTGCCCAAAGCCGGTCAAGCTCAGCCACAGGAGTTGCAGCTCCATGTCTGGCTTATTCGTCCCAGAAATAAGGAGAGGCTGTGCCCAATTCCCTGACTGCCCAGGGAAAGTGTCTGCTCCTGGTCCTGCTCATCTAAGGAACCATTTCCTAAGCAAATCCACTGACTACTCAATAGTCTGATAGAGATGTTTCTGCCAAGAAGATAGCAGAAATCTCACATCCAAGATTTCAATCTCATGAGACCTTGTGAGGAACACTCTGCAGAGAACAATCTAATTCTCTGGAGTACTACAGGGAGCAGTATATAAGGTGATAAGTTAGGAAAATAATTGTTTTCTATGGGGTATTTTTAGCACTGCACTGTTTTCTCTGTGGTTCCCAGCCAGGCCAGGTGAGGTGGGACAGCACAGCACAGAAGCTCAGGATTCACCACTCCATTTTTTTGCCTTGGGCTTTCAATGGCCACTCGCTGAAAGTTACAGTTTGAGAATTTCCAATCCAGGGGGAAACCTTTCAGGAACAGCCCTTGAATTTGTCCACAGCAAAAGCTGGGACCAGAGCACAATTGCTGCTCAGTTACAGAACTGAAGCCAGTTTTTAGTGTGTGCAGGGATGCCAGGGTGCTGCCACAACCCCAAGCACTGCAGGGAGCAGGAACACCCCAGGCACTGGCATTCTTTCAACCTGGCTGGGAATGTTTTAGTTCCAGCTTATTTCTACTCACCACTGATATAATCAAACCATCTCTGGCCGTTGGGGTTTTTTGTTTTTTTTTTTAAATGCATGTCTGCAATGATCAAAGGGGTGTTTCATGTGATGGGGTGAGCAAAGGAAGCTCTCAAGGTCAAACCCAAAATGGCCTAATAACTCTGGGACTCAGATATTACCTCCAGCAGCAACAATGAGCCAGGAAAAGACAAGCAGCTCAGGGACCAGAAAATGAAGCTTTTCAAGCCAATAATACTCTCTGGCAGTGAGCAATCAATTGACAGAGAAATGAGAGAGAGACAGAGGAAAAAAGCCAGACCATTCAGCCCGACTGCAGAAAGGGCAGTGCCATAAAGCAGGACAATCATAAATAGAGCAGCATCTTTTTTCCTTCCTCTTTCTTTCTCAGGGGAGAGTGGCCATGGGAACAGACATACTTTGTGCCCTCTGAAGGGGATGCAGGAGAGAGCAGATTGACCCTACCTGCAGTGGGTTAATTGGGACACACGGCTCCAGTGTCGCAGCCCTTAGGACTCTTTTTTCTCTCCAAGAAATAAAGGAAAACAATGAGCCAATATTAGCTGCTCTGATGAGCCTGACCCTTCAAGATCCCCTTGGAAATTGCCAGCTCATTCCATGTAATGCATGGAGAGCCCTCAGCTGCCAGGGAGGCTCATTCACATCTGTGCCAGATTTCAACCATTGAAAGGTTATTGCTAGATCCCTTGGTAATTCCTATAAACTTATTTCTGTGGCATGCTGAGTGACTTTTCCCTTAGTCTTTTGCCTTCTTTAAATGACTCCCAGTTTAGATTTGATTTGTTTTTCCCACTCAGCAGTGTATTTCTCTCTGTGCTGGGCTTCCCCCGAGTCTCATTTCCAAATGTGCTGAGCACTTCCCCACCAGCGCTGGTCAAGCCATCAGGCAGCAGGTGACTGTCAGAAGTGCTGTCAATGAGAGATGCTGGATAATGTGCACATTGAAGAGCCTTTTTTTAATACCTACGTTGGGGCTGAGATCCTTTGCAAATCCTGCTCGGTTGGGGATTTTGCTATTTTGTGCTTCACTCGCGATGAGGCCAAATGGCAGCACAGAAATAGGAGCCCATTTCTGCAGACGTGTGGGGCATCAGGAGCCCCTGGGGTCGCTGCTTCCAGCAGGGAGATTGTGAGGTGAATCCCCCTGGTCAGTAATCAGCATTTTGCGGCAGCGAGAGCCATTCACGTGCTGTGTCCCAGCCCCAGGTAATGCCTGGGCTTCCCTGTGGGCAAGCAAGCGTCCATGGAAAGGGTTAAACGCTGCCCTCGGGAAGGTGGGTCTTACCAGTTTGCCTTGATGGAAGAGCAGAGAGCCGAAGCATCTGCCAGAGCTCGTTAGGGATAATGCAGCCTGATCGGAGACAGAGCTTTATCCAGCGGCTAAAGGAACAAAAGCGCAGGGTGGCTTTTGTCTGACCTTGCTCTGGGTTGCAGGTCCCTCCCCGGGTCACGGCCCTGCGGATCCGCCCGCTCTGCCCAAAGACAGTTTTTGCGGGTGGAAGGGCTGGATGGCTCTGCCGCAGGGACCCAGCACCGGGGCTGGACCTGTCCCAGCCAGGGCTGCTCAGAGGAACGGGGTGTTTTCTGCTGGCCAAGCAGAGCCTGAATTGCAACATCCAAACCACGCTTGAGCTGCTTCCTTGCAGTGACCTGGAACCACAGCGAGATGAGTCAGGCAGAGCCCTGCTCCGAGAGGAAAACAGGGAGTCCAGGCAAGGACTGTCCAGCTGAACTGCAATGACATTTCAGATCAGAAACACAAGCCAGAAGTGACCTGGTCCCAGGCCACACGCCACGTGTGTTTTGCAAACCCCAAAGCTGTCGTGCTCACTGCGTGCTCGATGTGAGAGATAACAGGGATAACAGGGCCATGTGCCTGACAGAAAATCCTGAGTTTCCCAGGCCATCAAAACTGCGAGTTTCCCTGGAATGACAAGTTCTATCTTTGGCAAAGAAAACTCAGGCTCTTTAATGTGCTTCTCTCCCAACTCGCCATGTTAGTGTGTGTTTGTTTAGCAAACAGTGACTAGGACTCCTTGCTAGGATTTAAAAAAAAAAAAAAAAAAAGTGATACAGGGCATTATTATTCATGGATGGAGGTGGGGAGGAGAAAGAAAAACAGTGCTAATGTAGCCAACAAGTTCAAGTAAGGTTCAACTTTGCTATTCCAAAGTCTGCTGCTATGATGAGACAGTCAAATCAGCTCAAATTAAGGGCTCAGAAAGGCTCAGCCTTTCAAAGAAGTACATTTGTGACAAGAATTATTTCTGCCAGCCAGTGTATAGTGTGGCATCATCCTATATTAACAAAGAAACCCCAAATAAAAAAAAAAGGTAACCGAAAAATGCACTAAATGCCAATGAGGTGTATCATTTCCCTTAATCTTCAGTGCTGGCCTTTGCTATTCTCCAAGTAGATTAATGCATGACGTACCATCTGGCACTCTGCAGCTGCCACTTACAGGAAACCTTCCTCCTCCCCTCCCCACTCTTCAGTAAACCTTCACTAGAAGGCAGCACATCTGCATTTTCCAAAGTTTCACGTGACTTTTATTAGGGTAAAGTGCAAAATATCAGCAAGCCAGCTACTAAAAATCAAACAACCAACCCCCCCTCCAAGAAACAGCACAAAACCCAGCTCTGCTCCCTACTCAAATGGCCAGAGGGGCTGTACTTTTTTTACTTCTTTTTTTTTTTCTTTCCCCTTTTTTTTTTTTTTTCCCTTCTGATTTTCTGCAGTCCCCTGAGCATTGAAAAAAGGCCTGGTCAAGAAGAAGTAAGTTCCTGTTGTAAGTGCACTTTGCAGGAGGATGAGAGCAGGAGGGGACTGCGCTGGTTGAGGTGTGTGCAACACCTGCCCAGCCTGTGCAGTGCCTGTTGGGAGCACACTGGGGTTTGGTGACATGGGAAGGGCTGTTGTGAGGGATTGCAGAGCTCTCAGGAAGCCAAGGGCTGTCCGAGTAGGTGTTTATTCCTTGTGGTTTGGAAAGGCTTGCTGTCGTGTCAATGCCCACAAGCCAGCAAGCATGGACTGAGTGTTCCCAGAATGCCAGACAACACTTCAAAGAGTTTGAGCTTCTTCTGAGCTCAACTGAGTTTAAAAAAAACCCTCAAAACCAACACAGCAGCAACAAAAAAAACCCAAACCCCAACAAAGAACCAAGTACACATCTCCAAAGTTCTGTTTCATCCTCTATATTTATAGCTAGAATGCATCAAAACCGTCTTACTGAGCCAAGATCAAACTCTCTTGTTGAGCTGCTGATGTAGAGCTGCCTGTTCTTTTATGTTCATGTAGATTTGCTGTCCACTGGCTCTACTTACCACTTGCTATGGCCCCATGCTAATATGAATGATTAATTGCCAAGGATTAGCTTTTAGCTGCTTTTGTACACAGTTTGTATACAGTTGTTGCTGTTTATTAAATATGTGATATCTAATCCAGTGTTTAGTGCTTACAAAGGGAAGAACCATCTGTTCTTGAGATTAAAACACTTCATTCACTTTGTACCAAAGCCCTCACCGAGGGCACTGAGCTCAGCTGTAGAGAAAAGCCTTGAGAACCCTGGCTTGGAAAGGTGGACCTGTGTGTGGACATGTCCCTTTATCAAAGCCCTCTGTCTGACACAAGGTCTGTCTGCCAGACAGGAGGATAAGTGTGGGCATGATGGAGAGCAGAGAAGCTGACAGGAAAGCATGAGGTTTTAGCAGAATAAAGGACTAAGAACCATAAAGGTGCCGAGATACTGCGGGTCTGTTTCCCACCACCTGCAAAAAGAAGGGTGTTAGCATTCCATTTGTTTGCAGGATGCTTGCAAGGAATAAACAATTAACAGGTGTAATCCCAAGGTTTCCAGATCAGTGTAAGAGATGCCACTAAAGCTCCTCTCCCATCAGGCTGTAAGTGCACAGACAGGACCTGGGGCTGTGCAGCCTGGGCTGCACCCGCGGCTCAGGAGAATTTATCTTCCCAAGGAGCACGTGTCCCCTGGCTTGTCAGGCAGCAGAAATGCCTCAGGCTAAATTTTATGCCCTTATTCCAAGCATGAAAGAAAAAAAAGCCCCTCTGAAACCTGATGGAGAAGTCCCCTATGACCTACAGCAGCCCCAGGTGCAGCAGCCCCAGTGAGCTGAAGGTCCCTTAAGAACAGCCCCTGGGACACTTGGGCACTCAGGAAACAGGACCATGCTGATGTCAAACACATTGAGCAGGCAGAGGATATTGCCCCTGCCTTTCTATCTGCGGGGATTTACTGTTCCTGCAGGCTTCCCTGCCTTTTCATAACGTCATTACTGTGACTGGTAACTGGATTTGCCACTTCTCCTAATATATTTCTGGAAGAAATGTTAAACAGGTCACCATATTTTTGCAGACACAACATCACTTGAGCTCTGTTCTAATTTCCTCTCTATGTGGCAACCCAAGATGGTATCAATGGCTCGGTAAATCTCCCTGCAGCAAAACTAATTATACCTTTTGGTGAGAAAGCAGCAGTGGAACTGGTTTAGTCTTCCAAAAAATTCCACACTATAATATGCAGGACTAATGTGCCTCAGATTTGAAAAGAATTAATATCAATTATTCTCATGCATATTCATGAGAGGAAGACTGGTTTAGCAATCAGGCTAATAGTTTTTGCTTAATTACATTTAGTTGATTTCATGCTATCTTGGCACATTCCTGATTGAATTTAACCATTAAAAAAAACCCCTCCCACAACTACTCCTGCAAACACCAACACTTTGAGCTCAGCATCCCCTGTAAATAGTGTCTGAGGCTGAGCAGACTGCTTTGCATGGTGGGAGTTGATCACGAGCATCGTCTCTCCCTGGTGCAGGGTAAAATCACAAAGGCTTCTTGAAGAGCTGTTCCCAGGCGCTCACCAGTGCTGAGGGGGAAGGCATTCTTTTTTTTTTGTTTTGTTTTATTTTTTGCTTTTTCTGAGTCTAAACCACTGTCTGCTTGAATGCAAGACAGATGGTGGGAATGGGAGATGTACCTGAAAGGGGACCCCCAACCTGGTGGGAAGGTTTTGTCTGGGAATGGGGTTTGCATCATGCCCTGATAAGAGCTGCTGACTTGCTGCAGTGCAGAGGGATGCAGAGCAGCTGGGATGTTCTGTGCATGGGGAGTCACCACCAGGGCCTGGCTCTTTAGCTGTCTTCCAGGGAAAGGCCAGGCTGTGCAATACCACACTGCCATTCCAGCTTCAGCATTTTGTACGGCACAAAGGGTGGGAATGTGTGAGCAAGATGAAGATATGGAGGGTCAGCGAGAGGGAGGGAGGGGGGATTGATGGTAGGAGTATTCTCAATGGAGACCCCTGGGTCAGGCTCAAGGATGGCAGTAGGGTTTGTGTGCATGGACATGCAGAGGGGACATGCACATATTTTGGGTCTGTCTGGAGCTGTTGGGGCTGGATGTCTCCAGTGTTGTTTACTGGGATGGTGTCGTCCTGGGCAGAAGGCAATACCAGGAGAAAAATGGGAAACTTCAGCTTCCATGTGCCATTCATTTGGTTTCTTTTTTTATTTCCCCCATGCTAGTAGCAGCAGAAATAGGACAGATCTCCCCTCTCATCCCCTCCTGAGCACTGATGTTTGAATGCAGTGTGTGCCTTTGAAGTTTGCCTTTTCAGTATTTTCATTTATCTATCATTTTTTTCTCTGGTGCACCATTTGCATCTGGGCTTTGCTCTGAAAGAAGACTGACACCATTTATCATTTAATGGGGTTTGATAGCTCTGTGACAACTAAACATGTTCTTAAGAGTATTAAAGAGTTTACAGGCAGCCATGCCTGAAGGCAACTCTTCTGCCCACTTTGGCTTAGTCAGCAGCAGTTGTAGCTGCAGCTCTCTGGGTGCCTGTAGGCAAATGAAGCATTGACATATAATCAGCAGAAGTACTGTATCCTATTTAAATAGTACTGTATACTATTTAAACTAAATAGACTTACTCTCTCAACAGATAAAGTTATTACAGCTATAATTGAAATCAAACCATTATTCAATCTGGGCTTTTCCAGGCAAATGTCAAAATTAAGATCTCGTGTGTTTCCAAAGCAAAATATAAATGGCTTTGTCTTGATTTTGTTGTTATGGATTTTATCCTGTGCAGTAATGCTTACAGAGGAGCGTGGGAGTTTACATTCTCACAGACTGAGTGCACAGTCACTGAGGTGCCATGGGGGTGTGAGCTGGTGTGTGCAGGGGCCCCTCCAGAGCACAGATCTCCTGGTGCAGAGGGGTCCCAAGAACCCCCTTGGGACAGGGTGCAGAAGAGGCATGTGAAGTGTCAGGCCAGGGAAAACTCTTAAGCATGAGTTTATACTCCCCAGGAATCAGTGGGACTTAAGGGTTTTGGAGATTCAAGGTCTTACATTACATCTTAACCTCCTTTCACGTGAAAAAGCGGATTAAAAGTTCTCTGTATTTCCCTTGCAACCATATCCCCAACTTTGGTCTCAACTTGCCATGATAGAAGAAGCAACTGTTATCTTTCATTATGGCCTCAGCATTTTCTAGAAAAAACATCCTGCAAGCCCAGTGGTCAGAATCCTGACATCAGAAGTGACTATGTTCTGCAAACTCTTTCAGTTTATGAATAAATAGGCATTTTCTAGTGAAGAGATGTTTCCTAAAACAAGTCCCTGTCAATAAATACCACAGACATGTATAGCTGCTGTGAGCAGGAGATGTTATTCCTGTGTAGAATGAAGTGGGGAGGAGATTAAGGAACTCTCCATCTGTTTCTGCACTGTGCAGCACGTGGGTATCGCTCAAAATACACTGTGCTCTCTGTTTCTCAGAGCCTGGGGAGACAGAGGCTGGCATAGGCATGGCAGGGTGGAGCTGGACAGTCTGACTGTATATTGTAGCTTGGGAAAGCAGGGGGGATGCAAGAAAAATCCCTCAGTAAATGAGGCATATGAATGAAACCTGGTCCTGATGCCGGATTTATTCTGCAGGCCTTGACGGAGCTAAAAAAGTGCATTAGACAAAACCATTATTGAACTTCTTGATTACATAACAATTTCCTCATCGTATTTCCAAGAATATCAAATCTATATTCAAACACCCTCCTACTCTCTCCCACACACCACCCCTTCTCCTTGCTATATCAGCTTCATTACTGAGTATGAAGACAGAAAAAGTATAGGGCACGTTGCCACAATCAGAGAGATCTCGGATGCTTACCCTGAGATTTTAGAGCCATCTATGGGATTTGGACAGCCAGTTCTCATTAATTTTAATGGCCTTGAAAGTCTCTGGTCTTATGCCTTGATCTCAGTTAGGGTCTTTAGCAGTGCAAAGAAAGATAATCAAGCAATAAGAGAAAGATGGGAAATTTCTGAGCAGGCGAGAGCCCTCTTCCCCCAGGGATGAGCACAGACCTTGCCATCATGAAGGATGAATTCCTGGGGCCATTCTGACCCAGTAATCAGGATCAGGCCCAGGACAGTGGGATATGTCCTGAAAGGTGCTGGGTAGAGGTGGCCTACCTAGTTTTTTAGGGCATTTTGGGGCAGGTGGGGATTAACGGCTGGCAAAAATGACACATCCATCCTGCCTCAGGAAGCAGCAGTTGCACAGACTGGCTACACTTGCTCCCATAATCAGCTTGCTTGTCTCATTTGCATGTGTAATAACCAGCATGTATGTACAATCATGCTAATCACTTCAAGGCAACTGCTTTAAATTCATCTAAAACCCTGCCCTGCCTGTCCTTGGGTTATTTAGCTTCCACAAAGGAACCATAGCAGCAATCCAGAGATTCACCTCACAAAAATCTTTGTGAAACAGTCACAAAGTGCCTGAGTGAAGGAGAAGTTTTTTCTGGAATCCTGCCCATACATACTGAGACTTGCACTACCAGCCAGTACCATCATTAGGAGCCCATCCAACAACTTCTGCAAGTAACCTAGAAAAGTACCTAGTGGGGATTTTCACAATTTATGGTGTGTTGCTGCAGGTGAAATGTAAGAGTAAACACAGAAGGAAAGAGGAAGGGAACCACAGAGCTGCTCTCATGCAATTTGTTAGTGGAAATGGTCTGAAAGTAGTGCAAGGAAAAACTAGTCTTTAACCCTGTCAGCTTTATGAGTAGCTTAAGGATTTTCTGTACTGCTCTTCTGTGGACACTGTCCCATAAGACCTGGCCTGTCAGGACTCCTGTCATTAGGTCCCATGAAGTCCACATGAGGACAGTGGAGAACATCTGCCATGGATGTGGCTCCAGAAGTACATGGACTCCTACACCTGCCTGTGTCACCAGCGTGTGCTCAGGCCAGTCATTTTAGCCATTTGTGGCTCCCATTTTCCCCCTGTGCTTCCAAATTTTAGGGTGCAAGCTTCTCCAGTGTTTTAGTTATGCATTTTATAGATCTAATGCAAACATGGGTATCTGAGTCAGAAGCTCTGGGTGCACCTGCAGTGGTGCTGGAGGTGCCTTCCCCAGTCCCCATAACAAGCCAACATATGCCAGATAAGCCAGCAGCCAAACCTGGGAGGGGCACAGCTTGCTCCATAAGTAGGAATCTGGATATTTCAGCAGCACTCACAAAATCTAACAGGCCACTGATGCTGAACTTTCCCATCCCTGTTCCTTCTGCCAGTCCAAGCCTGAGCTCTAGGGACCTCTCTGTGGTTGAGCCTGTTCAACCTCTTTGGTTGCCGGTCCAAAAGTCCTCACCAGCACAAGACCATGTTGCATGGTTTTTAAGGAATCATGAAAACTAGTGCCACAGGAGGAGGCCCTCTCCCATTCTTGCTTCTGCTTCAGCAGCTGTGGGGTCTGGGGTCAGTGCTCTGGAGCAGGGACCACAGGTGCTTTTTTCCAGCAACTGGAAAAAAGTTTTCCAGCAGCTGGAGTGTCAGTCACTGAGGAGGGATAATTTCTGGTCAAGTCCAAATTGGTCCCATTGACTATTCTTGTTAAAGAGGAGTGAACCTGGAAGAGGAAAGGAAGGAGGAAAGACCAGGAATGGAATGAAAAGCCTGCCTGCAGAGCATCTCCAGAGGCACTCCTGGTGGTGGAAATGTCCCCCCTTCAGCTTTCCGTCTCTCATTACTGACAGTGGAAAATACAAGAGCTGCCAAGCTAGAGGCTCAGTACAGCCAAGATAGGAAACCTTATTAGAGAGACAGATGGTGATTTCTATAATCTGAAATCCCAGACTGTAAATACTTTGGGATAGAGCCCTGTGCTAATGCCTGACAGCAGCTGGATCCAGTTTTCTGTGCACAGCTGTTCCTTGGGTGGCTGTTGGTGGATGGTGGATGCTCCCAGGACAAGGTGTGCTTTACAGAAGATACTTCATCTCACAGGTTTTTGTACTTCCCAACTCAAAAGTGCTTTCAATACCTGAGGACAGTCACCTCATATTTAGAAGTTTTTCTTAGCCTGACAAGATTCCCAAAGATGTATGATTGCAGCAGACCAGTTAGGGGGAAATCTGTATCTTGGGAGCACAGGTGACACCTTGCTGCAACTTGTGGAAGAAATTATAAATGTCTCTCTCTCTTTATTGCTTGGCTTCATGGCTAAATCTGCTAAACCAAAACCGAATATTACCCTTAGATCTCCCAATTTATTTATTTATGTTTATCTGGCATTGCCTTGATCTTCAAAGCAGGAAGGTATATCAAAGGAAACAGAAGGTTTGACACCAATTACTGCTTCTGGATGCCATTCACTGAATAAAGATGGAGTGTTAATATTTACACTGAAAGTGAAGGAGATAAAACCCAGGTACATCTAAGCCTACAAATAAGCCCTTCTGTGTGGGCAGAGATAAAGCCAAAGGAAAAAAAAAAAGAAATTACCATTGCAAAAATCCCAAACACCTTCCGAAATGGTGGGTTGTAGACAAAGAAATGACAGCAAAACCACCAAAAAGAGCCTTCTGGAAAAGCAAATCAGACTCCTGCTTCTCAGGGGTAGTGCCTGGTGTCTGGGAGATGGTCTTTTGAAACAAGCTATCATGCAGAAATGGTTAACATCTAAATTTCCCCACACTTCACCATGAGACACTTGACTTACATCTTATTCTCTTGAGTCTGAAGCCACCAGTTCAAGCACTTTTCCCTGTGTCCGTCTCCGCTTCTCTTCATTCCGTGGTTCTTCCTACTTTTTGCACCCCCCAAGTCTTTCCCCACAGCTTTTTTGGCTCATTGACCTGAGAAGCCTCTCAATGAGGCAAACACCCCATTGCACAAGTTCCTGTGGGGCTGTTTGTATTTCAGCAGCAAATTTGTGGAAGAGGAAGGTAGTGAGGAGAGGCAGAAGGTTCATTAGTGCTGGGAGAGTGCACAGCACAGCGAACAACAAACCTTCTCTTGCCTGTTTAGAAAGAAAAAGGAATCTTCTCAGCATTTTTCCTGGAAACACCAATTTAGTGACTGCAAGTGAGGCTATTCTAAAATTCCTGGTACTAGAGCATTGCATAGGAGGCTATTTACACTATGCACTTCTTCTAGTTAATCCAATTCACACAATGAAACCAGAGCATTTAATGGAGTAAATTCTTGTTTCTAGTAAAATCTTATTCTCCAGATTAAATTCCTAAGTCTGCAGTGTCATGTGCAAATCACAGTTATACAGTGCATTTTAGTGAGTTCAAAGGTAAATGGCTTCAGAACATTGATTTGGAAGGGGTTTTCTTAACAGCAAGTGGTTTTTAAAACACCCATTGAAATCAAGCTTTCAAAAATTGAAACTCTTGCCTTACATTTGGGTTTTTTGAAGGTATATGGGCTTTTCTCTTAAAATCATAGTTTGCTATATGAGCTTAATTCAAGTGAAGCATCCAACCTTTGTAGACTATTTCTACCTTTCAGCTGTGGAGAAAAGGTCTTCTAGAGAAGACCATAGTGTTTCTGAACCATGTTGTACCTGCATATTTCTCCTTGGAGGAGAACCAGGCTTGTTCCATTGCAGCAGCTGCCTGTTTGGGGATAAATGTTCAGAAGTCTGATATTTCCTGACTGTTAGGATGTTTGTGCTGGCTTTGGCTGAAGAGAAATCCATCAAGAATTTCTTTCTCCAGTTCCCCAGGTGGTAACTGTGGATATTCTGGTATTTTAAGGCTGGCTGAGAAAGGTCACTGTGACTGTGTTATATTGGCCAGGAAAGAGTGTGTCTTTGTCATGTGTTTTGTAATTCATTGCTTAACGTTGTGTATCTAGTCATCAGGCATATATATTGCAATCAATTTCATGCTGCTTTTCTATAAAAAAGGAGAAAAGCCTTCATAAGGGACCAGCTTACACTGAAGTGAGGACATAAAATGTTAGTCACATGTATGTGTGTTTTGTAGTCGTAGCTGTTTTCTGGCAGTTACCTAAGAAACTATATATTACCCTACCCAATCAATAAACTAGAAAGAGAATTCACTAGTAGAAAAAATGCTCCTCGAATTGTCTGTCAGCTCTAAAACCTCCCTAAAAAGGCTTTAAAAGGAGGTGTAATTAGGGAAAGCTGGAAAGTATAGAATTAATGTCTATACAAAACAGGTACGGAAGGACAGCCTGCCTACGCCATGGGGAAGCTGCAGACACACTAATGCAGCACTTCAGAGTCGGTGGCCCAGGATCTGATCAGATTTACGTGGGACTTAGAGAGGCTGCTCACTGCAGAGCATTGCACAGGATCTCGTTGCACTCTTCAGCTGTTTTCTGACAACAGATGAGGTCTCCAGTGGCTGGACCTGCCCTGCTTTGGCTGTCCCAGTGTCCAGTTTGGTTTGCTTGGATGTTTGGTCTTTCCCCTGGTCGGTCACTTGCAGAATAGCTCAGAGCTCAAAATGCCTTAAAAAGCTTGGTGAAGTTTTCATGTATTTCACAACCATCAAGTTTCAAATTAGAGATGAGTCATTAAACAAGAGTGTATTATTTGTACACTTACATAGTAGAATTGTACACACATCTCTGTAATTAGCCATAAGCACCCAAAATTACAGCTGTAACTGTGCATTAACTGGAGGACACTGCTCTGATCGAATTATATATTCAGAGTTGCATTCCTTCTTGCTTAAATTTCAGAGCCTGTTGTCCAGATGGGCTTTGTTGGGCACCTAATTAGTAGTTACTCAAAAGCTCCTGCTGTGATCAGCTTCACAGCCCTCCTGGCATCCTCCTGGCATCCTGGTGGCTGGGTATGTGTTCCTTGACTACGTGGAGATGAAGGCACAGGAGTTGAAGTAGATGTTTTATCTCCTTTATGCATCTGCCATAACTTAAACAGCTTCCAAAATAAAATCAGCTCAGGGTGCATTGGTTATCTGACTTCTGTGTACTGAGCAAAATTAGTATTGCAGTGTGTAAGTGAAAATACAGCCATGTGTTAAAGGCAGCGATAGCATAATGTATTCTGAGATGAACTCACTGTTTTCTCTTTCCTTTCCAGATTTTGGCAATCATTTCCATCATGTTTATTGTACTATCTACAATTGCCTTGTCCCTTAACACACTTCCTGAACTACAAGGCATGGATGAATTTGGGCAGACCACAGATAACCCCCAACTTGCCCACGTGGAAGCAGTGTGCATTGCATGGTTTACAATGGAATACCTCCTGCGGTTCCTCTCCTCGCCTAAGAAATGGAAGTTTTTCAAAGGCCCCCTGAATGCTATAGATTTGCTGGCTATCTTACCCTACTATGTCACTATCTTCCTCACTGAATCCAATAAAAGTGTACTTCAGTTCCAAAATGTACGACGAGTGGTCCAAATATTTCGGATTATGAGGATACTCCGGATACTAAAGCTCGCCCGGCACTCAACGGGTTTACAGTCCTTGGGGTTTACACTCAGGAGAAGTTACAATGAGCTTGGATTACTCATCTTGTTTTTGGCCATGGGCATTATGATCTTTTCCAGTTTAGTGTTTTTTGCAGAAAAGGACGAGGATGATACAAAATTCAAGAGCATCCCAGCTTCCTTCTGGTGGGCAACAATCACCATGACAACAGTAGGCTACGGAGATATCTACCCCAAAACTCTTTTAGGTAAAATAGTAGGAGGACTGTGCTGCATTGCTGGTGTGCTGGTGATTGCTCTTCCCATCCCAATTATTGTCAATAACTTCTCTGAGTTCTACAAAGAGCAGAAGAGGCAGGAGAAAGCCATTAAGCGCAGGGAAGCTCTTGAAAGAGCAAAAAGGAATGGTAGTATTGTTTCCATGAACATGAAGGATGCTTTTGCCCGCAGCATAGAACTCATGGACATTGTGGTTGAAAAGAATGGAGAAAGCATAACCAAAAAGGATAAAGTTCAGGACAATCATTTATCTCCCAGCAAATGGAAATGGACCAAGAGAACCCTTTCTGAAACTAGCTCTAGTAAATCTTTTGAAACTAAGGAACCGGGATCCCCAGAAAAAGCCAGGTCATCTTCAAGTCCCCAGCACTTGAACGTCCAGCAGCTTGAGGACATGTACAACAAAATGGCAAAGACTCAGTCCCAGCCAAACCTTAACACTAAAGAGTCGAGTCAGCCCGGAAGGCAAAAGGAAGAGCTAGAAATGGAAACCCTTCCCGGCCCTATGGTGCCCCTGCTGACAACTCGCACTGATGGGATCGTTGACATGAGGAGCATGTCCAGCATCGACAGCTTCATAAGCTGTGCGGCAGAGTTCCCCGACTCCGGGCGGTTCTCCCACAGCCCGCTCACCACCCTGCCCTGCAAGGGCAGCATTAACGTCATCCAGGAGCAGAGCAGGCCAGAGGGGAGCGGTGCCAGGTATGTGGAAATGAACCCGAGCTCCGAAGGCAGCCACCGTTCTGCTTTTTTCATTGAAAGTCCCAAAAGCTCCATAAAGGCCAGTAACCCTTTAAAACTAAGATCTCTGAAAGTCAACTTCATGGAAGAGGACACCAGCACATTAGTACCAGCATCAAATGTACTGAGGATATATCCAGACTCTCTCAAGAGCCGGGGAGCTGCTGCTGCCACAGATACTTCCTTACTCTCTGACAGATCTCTCATGAGCCCAGAACCCTCAATCTACACAACTGCGAGCGCGAGAACCCCCCCAAAGTCACCGGAGTCACAGGCAGCCATAGCTTTCAACTTCCATGATGCTGGTATACACAAATATATAGACGCTGACACCGATGACGAAGGTCAGCTGATGTACGATTCAAGTCCGCCCGGAAATGTGAGTCCCAAGTACAATGTTACAAACAGTGGCTATCTAAAGCAAAAGGACCATGTTTATAGAACAGAGAAGAACCATCTAGAAGCTGCTGCTTTACCCACCTCCCCTAAGCTGATAGGGCAGAACTGCATTTACTCTATGGAAGGTATCACTGGAAGAACCCAGGGCAATCAGGAGACTGTCAGACTAGAAAATCACATTTCCCCAGAAGTCCATGTATTACCAGGCAGTGGAGGACATGCTAACACACATGATCAAAGCATCTGAGGTGGGCTCCAAAAGAACTTACTGAAAGTTTAAAGGAATGTCTTTACAGTCAACACAAACAAAAGAGCTTCTGCATGGCATGAACTTGGCTGAAACAAGCCACTTGTTTCTAAAAGTCTGGGGGAGGTCCAGTGTGGGTTTGTGAAAATGTCCTTCTCTGAAACAACTCTAAAGACATTGACCACATCAGTCAAAAATAAGGATTGCAAATCATGATCACACATTGATCTCCTTTCATGTTGTCCAGTGAAGCCAATGTGACCAAATATCCATCCATTCCCCTTGAACGCTAGAGCTCCTTTTGGAAATATTAACATCTGATTTGCGTTAGTTCCATAAAGGATGCCAAGGCAGCCAGATTTGAACTCTGGAATAAATTGCTGGGGTTGGTATAAAGCTTTCAAAAACACAATGCTCACTGCTTCAGGGCAGCTGTTCCCCATCTACAGCTTTCTCTGATGGATATTATGTCTAAAGGTAACAGGGAACACTTGCATTATTGGAAAATCCGAGTGAAAACCATTTAAAACAAATAATGGTCTAGAGAAACCAATTATTAAAATGCTCTCTGTGTGTTTAACAATCCGATATCCTGTAGGACCTGATGTTTTCTTTTGAAATATCAGCAGGGTGAGTTGCACCACTTGTATCTAATCCCAAACATCCCCTAGGACATAGTGAAACTTGCACTGACCCTCTGCTAAAAGCCGGTACCTGCCCCAGGGCCAGCGCGTGGCCCTCGGGGGCCCACAGCCCACGTGGGAAGGTGTGAAGGAGCCATGCAGAAGCAGGACTCTCCAGGGGCACCGCAGCCAGACCCCCTTCCCGGTGCCGGGGAGCGCAGGGCTGGAAGGAGAGCTCGGCTCTCGCCCTCGGTGGGGAGGGAGATGTGGCTGCGCTGCCCGCGGGGACGGTGAGCGCGGCGAGACCCCCGGCACGTTCCGGGGGCACCGGGATGGCTGCCTGGCCCCCCCTTCCAGCCCGCCCGCCGGCTCCAGGCGCCAACCAGAGTCTCGCCCTTGGCGTAGGAGAGGAACAGGTTGGTCCGAAGCTTTTTGCGCCCAAGCAGCGCAGTGAAAGATATGCAAGTGTTACATAAATATGCAAAAAGAGGGATTCGTTAGTGACCCGTCCCGGGCCTGGCTGTGCTCCCTCTCGCCAGGAGGTTGGACAGGAGAGGCTCCTGCAGAGCCGTGGCATGAAGCAGCTGCGAGAGGCAGGAGAATCAGGCCTGACGTTTTAATAACATCCAGTCGTTTTTAAGCGAAACGAGAAAAGAAAAAAAAAAAGAGAAAAAAAAAAAGATCTGACCATTTTAAGTGAACAGAACTAGCAGCCACCAGCCTAGGTTTTTAAAATATTATTGTTTCAATAAAGTTATGTCAAATTGTGTAGGAAATAATTTGTCTTTGGTTTTTAATCTTGGGGGGGAAAAGCACTTTACGTTGACTTTTTGTTGTCGTTGTTGCAATGCTGGAGTAGGATAGCAGAGTGTAACAATCAAGCACTTTAACCAAGCACTACTTTAATTTGTGCCTCCTGTTGTGACTGTGATTTGTTACACGCCTGTAGCAAGTCACAACCTGTCCTGTGATAACTGTGATGGTAATCTTTTCCGTTGTTCTCTGTTTCTACTGTAAAACTCAACTGTAAATAACTGTCAATGAGCGTTTCCTGACCTATTCCGAGTTCTGCCGGGGCGTGTAGCGATCTGCAGGCAGCAGGTCTGGGGACGAGCTGAGACACGGGACGCGGGAGCGGAGACACAGGTGGGAGGAAGACCCCCCCCCCAAGCCGCTCGAGTCCGCTGCGTTTTGTTCCTTCCTATTGTAAAACCAAGCCGTTGGTTAGTCCTGAATGTACCGTCTGTCCGTCCAGGCCGTGCCGCACTCCTGTCTGTAACCCTAGTGGTGAATGCAGCATGTACAGACAAAAGCAATAAGCACATACCTGTTTTAGTAACTACCGTGGGTTGCGGTGAGAGCTTTGTTAGGTGTCTCCTCGGCACAAACTGTACACACGGTGGAGTGACTCTGCTCTGCTCAGCCGACCCTGGCCCCGGGCGGTGGGACCAGCCCAGGGACTCGCTCAGAGCCGCCCTTGCAAGGCGAGACCCCGGGAAGGCGCGAGTGAGACCTGAGCCACCCCCTCAGGAATTACCTCGTGCCGCGCAAAGAGTGACGCGGAAGGTACCCAAAAGAAGTCCCAGGCACCGTGTGCTCCACAGGGTATTTACACAGGGCCAGTTCCTGAGGTTTGTTCGCTTTTACTCTGCCTTCCCGCAGCCTAAACCACCGTTCCTCTGAGTGGGCTCTTTGCCTGGTGAAGGACTTTAGGATTTGGCCATAGTAAATACAAGTGTACTTAGAGGAACCGACGTATTGCTGAGATACTAGTTAAGATTGAGCCGACATGAAAAAGTGAAGTGACTTTCCAGCAGATAAGCTTTAAATACTGATTTATTCTGTGGCTTTCTGAGGCCACGGAGCAGCAACGAGAAATCTTAAGGAGAACAGTCTTAACATAATCTCTGTGTTTTAGTGATCATTCATGTCTGCCATCTGCACAACTGTAAAAAGAAGAAAAAATCAGGGAAAATTTTTTTGATAAAGTAACTAATAGTGATTTCCAAGTTAAATATTTTTAGAGCTGATGCTTTCATGTGGAAAAAAAAGTCATATTTTACATATCGCAAAAGTGAACGTATTTAAATATAGCCATATAGTGTAGTATTTACCACACTCTCATCCAAATTGATGTATTTGGTTTATAGATGGCACTGACAAAAATGTATAGATCAACAATTCTATCATTTTTTATCTGATAATCAACTGGTGCAACTCTCCTTGTAACCAAAGGCCCTCTGTCTGCCTTGTGTGATCGCTCACGACACACACCTTATGTCATCTATTTAGTCCTACCTTTAAAGTAGCATTTTATTGAGTCACTTTTGAAAGCCAAATTCAAAAGTATCATTAAAAATCTACCTTTTAAGTCTGAATAGCCAAAGTCCTATAGATTTCTTATAGAAAGCAAATAATTAAAAATTAAGCATATAATATGCTTGAAGAGCATTTCTTTCTTATTTGTGTATGAAGATGTAGCTCTCATTTTGTGCCCAATTAAAAAGGAAGTATGTTTAATTTATTTTAATGAAATAAAGTCTGAACATGAAGTATGTATCTATATATGTGTGTGTGTGCATAATACACATATATATAATGTAAGCACTGGGAAATCTACTCTAACCTAAAGCTGTGATAGACTAAATCTGTACTCATTGCAAAGGAAAGGCAGTGCTTTGAAAACATAATGCTCACCAAATCCTATAGACCCTAGAAAGACAATTTAATGTTATAGTTTGTTTGATACATGTTTCCCAAAGTTCATAACAGTTGGGGAAAATAGGCATTATCTCCTGCATGCAGTATCTCCTGATTAAAGCATGCAGTTTAATCACTGATATTTGGCATTCAGGTCTGCGAATTTACTGTGCACCATGTATCAAGCAAGCTGACAGAGCCTCACCTGCTGCTGCAGAAGACTTCACACCTGAAAGGACTATGTACGTGTGATGTCTGCGCTTGCTTGTATCCTACACCATCAATGTTGTTTTTAATACATATCTATAAATATATATATAGAACATATATATATGTGGAAGGAGTGGGTGCAGTTGTCTTAACCAGGAGGCAAAGATTCTTTGAGTTTTAGCCTTGAACAGAGGAAAAAAGCCGTGACATTGCAGTAGATTTCTCAGTGCCTTTTCTTAGAAACTTCACCTAAGCACACTTATGGAAAAAAAAAAACCCTAACAAAAAACAAAAAAAAACCAGAAAACAACCCAAAACAAAAGAGTCTCCTGTGAAATCCACATTTTTTCTGAAAGGTTCGAGAGTCAATAAAGGTAGAAGAAAGGAGGAAAAAAAAAAAAAAGAGAGAGAGAGAGAGAGAGAGGAAAAGAAAACCCGTGGAACGCACATTCCCTTCCTGAACATGCCGTGTGTCAAATGCCGGGGAATATCCGCCTGTGCGAGTCACGCAGAAACACATCCGAGGCCGTCGGTTTCTTTGGCAACTATGGCTGTGATAAACTGTAGCCTTTTCTTCCCTTGCAGCTAATAAGATACACATTTCTAAGGAAAACAGTATTCTCTTCTGTAAAATTGTAATGTATTGTTAATATTTGTACCTATTGTATATTTATGTCTTGACAGAATTATGACTGGTACAGTTTATAGTCAATAGCAAGGGTATGTAAAACTCATTGCAAAGACAAGGTTTCTAAAGCCACGTTCTCTCTCTGTTGGTAAGCTCCACATAACATGATCTCCACTAGCTTTTAACACCTCATTTTAAAGAGAATTGTAGAATTACTGAATAAAGCAGTCGGGCGATGGAGAACCGTGTGGCACCAGTGCCCTCCTGCACAGTCCAGCCGGGAACAACGTGGGGACTTGGCCTTCCCCGGTCACTCCAAATTAGCTCCAACCCCTTCATGTCCGGGCAGTCACTTCTGCTCACGGTAATCAGACTGAACTAGTGTTACCTTGGGTTGCTTTCGGATCACCCGCTTGGGGAGAATATGGCTTTAAATAGTTCTTGAATAAAGTACAGAAGTTCTAGTTACCTCTGTACCTCCTGCTTGCCATTGTGTTGGCTTTATAAGTATCTAATGTATGGAAAAGTCGTGTGACTTTCATGCATTCCAGAGTAGTCTATTTTTCTGTTCAGATTTAAAAAAAAAAAATTAATTATATATATATAAAAATATAAATATATATCTGTATTTTTAGCAAATTTATAATAGGGCGATCAAGTCAGATTTCTTCTTTTTGTATTACAGAATAATATATTAGATGCTTTCTTGGTGTTCATTTACACAGCTGATCCCCCAACCTTTTTGTTGTCATTATTTTCTTCTGTTCTGATAAACACCTGCAACATCCCCTCCTGGAAGTGCGTCTGCGAAAGGTCGCAGAGTTTGTCTGATGTTGTCACGTTTTTGTATTTTCCTGTTTGTGGTACTTAAAACTAACCAGAGACTGCCTCTGGAAACTGAGATGTTCCTTCTGAGAAACACAGAGCGGGCCAGACCCTGCCCTCAGTGATGGCAGGGGAGGTGTCAGCCAACGCCACTGGCTGCAGTGTTCTTCCAGATGCACATTGATTAAGCTGAGAACATAAAGAAGAGACAGGATTTGAATCAGGCAACGCTCCCACCTTCAGGGGAGTTTTTCCTGGGTTAAAACAGAAGTGTCAAGACTTTCATTTCCCACTGGCTTTTGGAATTTTTATTTTTGGTCCCAGAGAAAATCAGGAGATGAGAAAAAATTACGGAGGAATGAGCAACCTGAACATAAACATTCAAAAAGGGATTTTGATTTAGTTATGGTCAAGTTTGTCCGTGTACCTCCTTACTTAATGATCCTCCTTGCTCCCTTTACAGCTGTACCCTCACAGAAACTGAATAAAAAGTCCATGAGATAAATGTGCATCCTGAAGCTATCTCATGGCCTGGTGAAGTTCAGCATGATGAAGAGCTTCAGACCCGCTCTGTAGCTCTGCACAGACATCTCCTTTTGAATGCACCCACTAGTCTGGTCAGTGACCATGTTTTTGCCAAAGATGGAGTTCTGGTTCCATTTCCTTTTGTTTGCTTGTGTGATTTTCTTACATGCCCACCACAGTAGCCGATAAACCTGGAACAGATTTAATTTGGGAAACCATGTGTTTCAGAAAGTCCAGATACCACTCGAATGAATGGAATAACCAGTAGACCCAGGCTTGCATGTTATTAATTATCAGCAAGGCCCATTCACACATGAAGATATTAAAGCTGGGTAGGATTTTTCTGTTCTGGGAAGCAATTAATGCAATAGCCCCCTATATCTATCATCAACAGTCACATTAAAGGTCCCTTCAAAAGGCACCTTCCATGTCAGGTTTGTTTGAGCATAGTCAACAAAACCATAGAAAGCTTCCAGTCACACCAGTCTTAACTTCAGCCTCCCATACCAGGACAGGAATGCCCCAAATACCAACCAGCCCTCTGAAGAAGAGATGTTTATTTTCCAGCATGTGTCTCATACCCCATGCTGATCACATTTAGGCTCTTGCACTGAAACTTTGTCTTGCCCAGACAAAGGAAACCTTAGGAAAACTGAAAGTCTGCATCCAGGGTGTGTATCCCCTTTGTTGCTGGTGTTACCTAAGCCACAATAAGTGTCCTTTGACACCAATGGTTGGGTGCCACAAGTGTTCATATCTGTAAATACTACTCAGAATTTTGCTTTGCTTGATTCTGGCTTCATCGCACAAGAAGTTTTCAGTCTAGAGGCTTAGAAGAGAAAGCAAAAGCTTCCTTTTTCTTTTTAACTAGAAATAATACTATTGATGCTCTGTAGGACTGAACAAGGATTAACCTTTGTTTTTAAAGGGGTCTATTCAAGACTGCAGTGACACTACCTTCAGAAATTAATAATCAGGCTGGACTCAGTACAAAGACCCCTCCAAACTAGAGCCTCATGGAAGCCAGGGAGCCAAATTTGCATGAAATGCCAAATTCTTTGCTGCTGTAAGTAAAAGCCCATTTAGACCAGTAAAGAATTTGGACCCATATCTCTAAAAACTAATGGAAAACTAATAGCTTTGTATGACCTCAGGGCTGGAGGTGTCTGCCCACAGTACCTCCAAGGAAACCAATGGGGTGAGGGAATGGGAAACAGAGGCAGGTCAGTGAAAGCCTGGGAAAGGAGCAAATCCTTCAGTCAAGAGGATGACAAACATGTCATTCCAAACTTGACTGACCATCCGTCCATGTCAGCTCACTCGTTGTGGACTTGATGCCACAAGTGCCATCCCAAATTCACATGTGACTGTCCCTACAGCAGGACCACAACCCCAGCCCCACGGTTCAACACCCTCAGCCCTCGGTCCAGGGGCTTACTGAGGCTGGGAGGACACCACTAGCACATGGGCCAGTGGTTACCTTGGATTGTGGCACAACCTCTGGTCCTGTTGGTAACCAGCATTTGAGGCAATTCACCCATTCTTCTCTACTCTCTCTGTTTCATTCAGGAGCTCTGCCCTTTATGATTCTTCTTCCTGTAATGTTTCACTGCCTCCATGTACCATTAGCCACGTACTGTTGGCTCCTGCCCCTGTGATTTATTTTGTTTATGTCACTTTTATTGCCTTGTGACAAAGAAGAACATTTTTTTCCCCTTTCTCTGGCTTTTTGGTGGTGGGTGCAGAAAATTGCTTCTTTTGCATTGAACCATTCCCCACTGGTGTGCTTGGGGGATGGGGGAGCAGCATCTCCGTGTTACTTTGAATTTTGAAGCCATGGTACTGTACTCAGAAAGGCCAGCCACAGCTACCAACCAAACTCGCTTTCCAACTAGATTAGCATTAAAAAAATAACACCCCAACTTCCTGCAGCAGAATCCTGCTCTCTCATCAGGCAGGGGAAGCAGCTCCTGAAAGGGGAGAAAACATCAGAGGGGCACTGTAACAAGTGCTGATTAACTGCGACTCCACGCCCAGAGGAGGACCCGGGGCTGTGCTGCACATGGGGCTGCTCCACATTTCCCAGGGCCAGGGAGCAGCCTCGGGACCTGCTTGTCCAAAAGCCCAGGGCAGATCTGGACCTGCAGGGCCCCCGAGCCCGGGCAAGGGCTTCCCAGTGACACCTCCCAAGGGCAGCAGCTGAGCATCCCTAGTCACTGAAGGATAGGAAAGCTGTGGGGTTCCCTTTAAAAGAAAAATGTGACATTTAACAACAAATAAAAACTGGAAAATGTGTTTCCTGTGCCTCTGCTGGTACACCGAGAGGGAATTGCTTTTGTAGCTGGAAATTGAAAGTGACTGACCCAGAAAGGGCAGGCTGGGACCGGTTTCTCCCTTACCTTGCACTTTGGTTATTTTATAACCTGTGCAATGGGGAAGCAATGGGGAACCCAGGTCAGTGTGTCTGTGAGGAAGGGCAGTGCTTGTGCCTGACAGCCCAGCAGATCCTGCACCTCTTGCACAATCTCTTCACTGGGTTATATTGGATCCACCCGAGGGGCAATGCGCCAGCAGATTTGTTTTCTCCCCTTTTGAGAAATGTTTCCATGCCCTGGCACTTTGGGGTGATTACAGCAACATTAGCCATATACTAGTGTACTTAGAGTCTTACATTTTTTGTTACTTTGATTTAGTCATTCTTTGTTGAAGTTTATTGACCTCTCCGGTTGTTTCCGTAAACAAATTATTAAAAAAAAAAATAAAAATCCGTGTCTTTATATGCATGTAGTAGTATGAAACTGTGATCAATGTGTGACATTCAGAAACTGTACTGTCTTGTAAAATATGTCCAAATGTCTAAGGGTTTTAAAGCAATGGTCCCTTACTACAGCCTACAGAAATAAATAAAAAGGTATGGATAAACCCAAAGCCTTTATTGCTCTGTTTCATGGTCACATACACTGGCCAAAAATACAACTCTGATCCGCTGGCACTGAGCTTCAGCTTCAGCTCATTGCAGCTGACAGCAGGTTTAGACATATGTTATTTGCTCACGGATAAGGCCGTGATTCAGGAAAGCAGTGCCGAGCCTGACACCTCCTGTTGTAAGTCTGACAGATCCAGAGCACAAACCTTCAGTCCTCACCCTACATGGACAAAACCCGTCTGCATCTCCCGGCACCACAGCCAGGCTCAGGGACCGGGGCCTCGCCCAGCTCCTCTGGGCACAGACCAGGGATGTGCAGCACACACGTGGTCCCTGTCACACACGTGGTCCCTGTCACACACGTGGTCCCTGTCACAAATGTGCTCTCTGTCACACACATGGTCCCTGTTACACACATGGTCTCTGTCACACACATGGTCTCTGTCACACAGGCCGTCCCTGTCACACACATGGTCCCTGTCACAAATGTGCTCTCTATCACACACGTGGTTCCTGTCACACACATGGTCTCTGTCACACACATTGTCCCTGTCACACATATGTCCCCTATCACACACATGGTCCCTGTCACACACATGGCCCCTGTCACACATGTGGTCCCTGTCACACACATGGCCCCTGTCACACACATTGTCCCTGTCACACACATTGTCCCTGTCACACTCGTGTCCCCTGTCACACACGTGTCCCCTGTCACACTGGCCATGCAGGGGAATCAGCATCTTGATCGTGTGATTGTGCAGATGCAGAACCAGATGCAGGTGGGAGAACAGCTGAGGTTTGAAGACGAGGAGCTTTGGGTGTGAAAACTGGACAGACAGGCTGCTTTGGCTGCTGCTTGAGACAGAATTGGGTTTCTTGTGAGAGCCACTGTGGTTTTCTGCTCCATCAGACTGGGTTGGTTAAATTATGCAAGTCATCAGAGCAAACATAATTCAACCTGCTTGGGAATATTTTCTTTGAGTTTATTACATCAAATGTTTTATACTGGAATGCAGTTTCTATGTAAGAGTCCTCAAAGCTCTGACCTGAACCCCCTGATTTACGGAGAGGCTGATATATGACCATTAAAAAATGTCAAAAGAACAAGTAAACGCACCTTTCTACCCAGACCATGCATGTGTTTGTGTATTCTACACTCCACAGACCCTTACAGGTTCCTGCACAGACAAATCCGAGGAAAAAGACTGAGTGCACAGTTCTACATCTTATTTTAGGTAGCCACCACATTTGCAAATGGAAACCAGAAAGTTAAATGCACAAGTGGACAAATCTCACGGAAGTCCATGCATTTAATGACATGATTCTGCATTTGCTTGTGTTCATTTTCAGTTTAGTAAGACTTTTACAAGAAAAATCTAATTGATCAGTTCACTGTTTCATTGCAAGTAATGACAGTGACATCTAACAAGACTAAGGCACTGAACTTGAAGGGAAGTTTACAAATGAAGAATTATAAAGTGGAGAGATTCTTATAACATCTTCCTCTTTCACTTTCTGCTAATGGCTTCTCTTGTTATTTGCCTGCCAGCCAGACCATGCAAGCTCCTGAGTTATAGCCCAGTATCTGTAATTAGACTGTCCAAGGAGGTTTTCTCTATGAGCTGATTTACTTTATCAAGTCAATTAAAATAATGCCTGTCTGCTGAGGCGTGGTGGTTCATCCTTGTGTGCTGAATCTACAGATAGGAAATATTTTTGCCCTAGTTAAGACACACTATAGAGACTTACCTTCACCTTGCCTGAGCCCTCCACACCACATCCCCTCAGCCCTGTGACCTGCACGTGCTTTATGCCAAGACAAGGCACTGACTCGAGCAGGTTAAAGTAAAGCACAGGCAGAAGGGAAAATCAGGGATCCCCCCCAGCCCACATCTCCAGAGCAGTTCAGCACTGAGCCATCCCTGCCTGCTCAGCACCAGCCCCAGCATCACCTCAGGTACCAGCTGCCAATTGTTACTGGGGCCAACATCAGAAGATTTAATTTTCTGCCAACACCATATATCATTTCCAGACATTATACAGATTAATGAAATGCAGGAGTTTTTCCCTCCCTTTCTCCTTCTCCTCCAGCTCAGATCCTCAGGCCATCTCTTCTCTCTTGGCTCCATCAGCAATAAGCTCACCAGATCTTCCTTCCCACCTGCATGGATTTTCCTTTGATTCCTCTT
Organism: Chiroxiphia lanceolata; assembly: GCF_009829145.1. Taxonomy (NCBI): domain Eukaryota; kingdom Metazoa; phylum Chordata; class Aves; order Passeriformes; family Pipridae; genus Chiroxiphia; species Chiroxiphia lanceolata. The sequence goes on along the minus strand of NC_045653.1, from coordinate 4,558,095 downwards.
ATTTAGCTTAAACTAGGAACCTCTTTCTTTCTTTCTTTGTTACACATCTTCCTCTAAACCACCTACAAACCCACCGTATCTGTTTTTCAAACACCCAGAGCAAGGTGGTGTCTGCCTCACACCGAGTCAGGCGACAGCCAACAATCCCAAAGGTTAATCAAACAAAACCATCTGGCAAAGGAGACAACACCCGAGTCAGGGCACAGGAGCCCCAGCAACTCCCCCCAGGCACTGCTGGGGCTCATCCCCATCCCCCCCGAGGGCAGAGGGACCCCAGAAGAGCAGCTGTGGGCACTGGACTGTGTTACTTTGAATTCTTTCTTTCACAAACCCAGTGGAGGTTTTCCAGAGTTCAGCTTGGTGTGCAGTGCTGGAGGCTGGGCTGCTGGAAGAGCAGCACAGCCCTCACTCTGAGGGATGTCATTGCCTTCCCCAGGAATTGTTCTGCTCCCATCTAACATGGCATTGGGTCACCAAACCCAGGGAGGATGTTTAGGTGTTTCAGCACAGATAAACAGGAGGAAAAGGTCAGTTTTCAATATATTTTAGTCATTTCAGAAGAGTCAGTGATAATATAAATAATTTACAAAGGGTGTTTCAGAAAAAAAAATGGTGTTTATAAAATATAGATTAGATTCTTCCATACTGCCTTTCTACTTACTTACCTTCCTTCCTACTTTCTGTAAGAAATTGGGCTACTAAGAGTTGCAATATCACTATTGTTCAGCAAGCAAGAGGATTTAGAGGTAACTTTGCCCCAGTGTATCATTTTCAACCACCCAGACAGAAGCTGAGACTAATGTGTCACAGCAATGAAACTTTGTGATTTCTGGTTGGAAACACCAGCACCGAGAATTAACCTGAGCTTTGTAAAACAAAAGCAAACGTGTGCAACATTGCATCATACAGTTTAATCCCTATATAATTAAACAATGAATCCACATTGCTAAACTAATTATTTAGATTTTTATCTTATTTGTCTCTCTATATTTCTTTATATATCTATTTATTTTATAGATATATATCTATAGATACATAAAAGATGTATATCTAAATCTATAAAAATAGATTCAGATTTAAAAGAAAAAAACATCTGCCATCTTTCCACTGTTGGCAGACATGTGGTTAGCAATAATTGAAGCTCAAATGAATTGGTCTATGTGCAAACACAAAAATTACATAATGTAAAATGTTGTTTTCGTGCCTTGATGATAATTAGTCTTAAAATGAGCAGCACAGCGATGCAGCTCCCAGCACTGTCCTGAACAGTGGAGAGGCAAATGCTTGGAGACACTGAGATGAAGATTGATCCAGGCATGAGAAAGTGTAAATTTAAATTATTTAGCAAGAATGAATTCCCACAGATGCTCATGGTCTAGTTTTACTCCTCTTTACAGGCAGATTTAATAGGCAGATGACACAATAAACTGGAGACATTATTTTCTCTGACAAAAACTGATGAAGCCAAAAAAGTCCTAAAAAATTAAGTTCCCAACATGCAGGCACCTGAGACAGAGGTTATCCAGAGCTTACCCCACTGATGGGGAAGTCTGGATGTCCAAGAAGCTTAAAAACCCTAAATGACAACTAAATAAAAGAAAATCATGGTGCAAGACAAAGGATTAATTAAGTAGAAGGTATAGAAACCCTTTTGGCTGATGGTATAAAGCAAAACCAATTAATTCCATAAATTGTCCTCTGTAAGATTTTCTTATACCTCTTCCCCAAACAGCCAGTGCTGACCACTGGGTAGGGAGGGGAAAGAATCCTGTCTTGGTCTGTTGTGTTATAGCAGCTACATCCAAACTGCAATAAAACACCTGCCAAATAATTGCTCTAACTCTGCTTTGCTCTGTTGTTTGTTGTTTTTTGGGTTTTTTTTTTTTAATGATTAGCCATTAAGAGCCATGAGGCTGTTGGAACAGAGCTATTCACTGCTATCTAATAATATACAAAACATTTGACCACTTTCTGAAGGTCTAATTGACCAGAGGAATCCATGGGTTTCTCTGTTTATTTGTTTTTTACATCAGCAATTTTGGGTTTCCATTAGCATTTTCTAGCAAACATTCTTGAGGCATTTCAGTGTGGAGGGGAATGGCGGCATGGAAAAAGCAGACCACCAGCTGCTCCACTGGGAATCCAGCAAAAAGGAACAGCTGATTTCCTATTAATGTAAATGAGCTCATTAGCTGAGATGACTTCAGACCAAGTTCAGCAGTTCAGAGCCTCTATTCCAGGAAAAACAGAATTTGTGTAACAGAAATGAAGAGAAAGAGAAGGAAGAGTTCTCCAAGTGCCTGTTTCCCAGCTAAAAGCTTTTGCTATCCTGGTGTCAGGGTGGATGAATGAAAGCTGGGATAGGATGCACTGGGCCATACCCTGAGCTGGAGTAAGATTTTATAGACACAGAGGTACTTACAGAGAATTTCCAGGACACCAAGTGCCCTGTACTGTGTTGCAGTTTTCTTAATATATGCCTACATCAGAAATAGTTTGTGCAGCTGATACTCTCATAAGTCCCAGAATAAACTCACCAAACAACTTTTCTTGGATTTTTTCATGTAAAGCAAAAAGCTTTAAGGATGGGAAGTCCTTTCTACCAAGGTTGCTGCTGCGAGCTCCTGGGCTGACTTGATGACTTCAGCATAACAGTGAGGCCTGGGAATGCCTGAGCTCTGGTCCTGTATTAAACCTCAACCCATTTTTCCATGAACACCCCTCAGAAAACACATATCTGTTTCATAAGAGTGATTCATTAACATTAACCAGTGTTCAGTAAGTAAATTAAGTGTACAGTACCAGGTAGAAATAATGGGGGAAAATATAAGAAAAAAAAAACCTCTTTCAGTGAGAAAGAATAAGCAAAAATACATAATTTTACATAAATAATTTTGACATATGTTGTTTGGTAATTATTTTTCTGATTTTATTCCCTAGCCCTTTTGTCAGGGAATAAAATCAGAGATCTCTCGCTCTTTCCTGCTTGGTCCCTCTTTCTCATCCTGCTCCCAGGACATGTGCCCCGTTCCTTGGCCCCTTCTCCGTGCGTTCACCTGCAGAGCAGCGCCTGTGGAGAGCCGGGGCGGGGAAGGTGCCGTGGGCATCCCTCGGGCAGTGGTGGAGCCCTCGCCCGCGGTGCCAGGGCTGGGCTCGGCTGCAGCACAACGCGAGCAAAGGGGGACAGTGCAAGAGCAGCACAGGAAAACACAGAGAGAGGCTTCTCAAGCTCAAGGCTGCACAGATGAGCGGGGCTGGGGTGTTGGTTTTCCCCCCTCTGGACACACAGAGCTGCCCATGAGCCCCTGCTCAGAATAGTTTGCCTTCCACAGTCACTCTCTCCCGGCTGGTTTTGAGTCCAGCATCCCTCGAGCGCTTGCTGAGAGCATGAAACGCGCTGTCTTCAGCCTTTTCACAGTCCCTGGGCTCCGAGAGCCTGTGCTCGGCCCCCTCGCAGGGAGGAGGCGTTTCCCCGCGTGGTGCCAACCCCGCGTGGGTCCCCCCACGCCCTCACCCAGCCCTGTCACAGCACAACAACCTCCAGCCCTCGGAGCTGCTGCCCTGTCCCCGTGCACGGCAAAAAGTCACAAACTGTCTCACGGCCGAGGGATTTCACAGCAGCTGAGGCTGAGAGGTGCTGTTGCCCGACCCTCGCTCATGGAATGCTCTCTGCTTCTGAAAATTAACTTCTGAATGTCCAAAACAGGGTGACACTGACCCTCAAGACTTATGCCAAGGTGGTTATGCTAGGAAAGGCTGGGGGTATTCCCAGGGGTGGGATTACAGGCTTCCACCTCCCGGGCTGCTGTTTTAACTATCAAGGATCCTTCCAGGAGGGGGAAGCTAAGAAACCTCTGTTGAAATACGAAGCCACACTCTGAACATACCAAGTCCATCCCTCCTGTTGTATTTCCCTCATTTGCTCTCCCTTCAGAGAATAATCTCCCAGAAGCTTTGCAAAAGTTTTTTCAATATCATTCTCTGCCTGGAACCAGAATTTTCTCCACCATGGGTGACAAAGCCTGGTGCCTCTCTTTTCTTTTCCTGGCTGCTACTTAAGGTATAAGATCCATATCCCTAACACAAACCATGCTGGGACTTCTAATTGGGTTTTCCTCCCACTGTAACTCCCTCTACCATCTGTTTCGCTCTTTCTCTCGGATGACACATCCCTCAGTCACTGAGCAGTGCCATGGGAAGCCAACCCAACCTTGGAGACTCAGCCAGAGCAGCACCTTCCCTCTTCCCCATGCCCCCAGTGGCCACCAGCCTCAGCTCTGGGGGCAGAGGTGGGACTTCAAACCACCCCCTGCCCCCTGGGGACAGGGAGGGGATCAGATGCTGGTGGATCACTGTATTCCAGCGGATCACTGTATTCCAGTGGATCACTGTATTCCAGCGGATCACTGTATTCCAGTGGATCACTGTATTCCAATGGGTCACTGTATTCCAGTCTACATTCCTGGCTGGGTTTTACCCCAGATGGGCTGTAGGGTTTCTTTGAAAAGGAGGCAGAAACCCCAGTGTCTCTGCAGCCCAGAGCTCGGTGTGTCTCAGCAGGGCTGGGGGCCCACGCTGTGTTTTTAAGCAGCAGCAGAGCTGTTTAACCTCTGGCACAATGGATTTTTCTGCTCAGCTTGAAATCGCCGCTGTGCTCTCAGCAACCAGAAACTCCCCACGTCCCCAGCACTAACTGAGGGCTCTGGAGCCTCTCTGCTGAGATAATTGGTTGCCCCAGGCTTCAGTAGGATCCAGGCACTGCTTTCCACTGCTTCATCTGAGGAGATACTAAGCTGTCAGAAACATGGCTACTTCTGCTGGCCTCTTTCCAGACCCCGAGTCATGTTAGAGTTGAGCTGCTGCAAATGAAAATACATTAGAATTTTAAATCAGTACATAAGTGATGCTTGCTCATTGGGAAACTGGAAGTTAATATTGCCTGCAGCTATTACTAGTGTTTTCAGAAATAATTCATTAGCTGCAAAAATCTTCTTTCATTTCTCAGGAAATGAAACAAAAAATTAGCTCTTTTACTTTCCTTGTTAATTCCTTCCTTTCCATCTCCTTCAGCACTGCCCCCTTTCCAGGCTGCAAGGTTGAGACATGAGGTGTTAAAGACCATGGGGACACATTTCAGGTGAGCTCTTGAGCAGGTGCCTTCCACCAGTTCTCCTAATACTTTAGTCATGGTTTTGTGAGTGGGGTTTTTTGACCTGCCCGTCCCCACCTCTCAGAGGAGCAGGAGGACACACCAGTGGTGGCCTCTGGCTGCCAGGGTGTGATCACTGGAGTGGTGGGGTACAGAAGGACTGGCTGGATCAGCTGGTCTGTCCCAACAGGGACACACAGCCAGCACTAAGCCACAGGGGACCAAGTTAGAGGGGCTGCTTTCCCCTGCAGTAACTCTGACAGCTCCATTTTTCACGGGGTGAGGAACACCCAGGAAGACTTTTCCTCTGCACACTTCAGCTCCTCTGGTTTTGGTCCCAGAAGAAAAGCAACACACATAACTCAGCAAGAGAGGAAAAGAGGAGGGTTCTGTAGATTTTGTCTCAAAGAAAATACACCAGAGGTTGAAGTAAAGCTTCATGAGCCAAATGTTTTGGCCAACCTCACAATGTCACAGGAATGTGAAGCTAAATTTCTTGTAATTTTAGGGCTCTGGAGAGTTGAAGGTCTTTCTGAAAGTCTTGAAGAGCACCAAAAGCTCTGAACTAACTGCACCTACCCAGGCTGCTCACAGCAACCCTGGATGAACCTCCCTGGTTCTGCAGAGAAGGGGCCCAGCTGTCTGAGCCCCGCTGCCCAAGGAGAGAGGGAACAACCACACTGGCAGTGTGAGAGAGGGAGCTTCCACCCAGCTGCCTCTCTCATACACATCTCAGCTTTGCTGACAAATTCAAACACCCTATCTCCCAGGACATGGAGCTGCTTTAACATCTGAGTAAAGCATGACAAATATGTGAGTGATTTGCCTGCTGTCCCGGAGAACACTTGGCTGAACTGCTCGTCTCCAGCAAAGCTGATGCTCTCGATGCCATCTGCAGATGGCACTGTCGCGTGCTGCTGTGTCACACCTGCCCTCAGAGCAAGGGGAGCTCACCTGGCACACAGCCTCTGCTCTTTGGTGGGTACCCACCTGCCGTTCCAGGGCTCCTGCCCTGGGGCTGCCCGTCCCACCCCACCCCATCCCGTCCGAGCTCTGCCCCACACTCCCGTCCCCCCCCCAGCCGTGGCAGCTGTGTCCAGTGGCACCTGGAAGGGAACTCATTTTGTCTCCTTAGTGGTTTGACACTGCAATTAGGCTGGGTTCAATTGCTGGGACGTTGCCACCTGTGCTAATAGCCAAAATTGCTTTCACAGATAGACTGCAGCGTTTTGAATTTGGAGAGAGATTACTGTCCCTTTTAATTACATTTTCTGCCTCTAATGAGACAATTACAAGCATTTCAACAGCTCCCAGTCATCAGCCCTCCACTGTACAAGAGCACAGGAGAAAAAGGCATCCTCACCTCCCCCTTCTCTTTCCTCTCCCACCCACCAGTTTCTCACAGCAATTCACGAGTGTGTCATGTATATTCACCTCCATCCTGGCAGAGATCCCAGCAGCACTTAGACTGCCCAAAGCATCCTCCTGGATGTCCCAGCTGTTGCACTTGAGGACTGAACTCCCAGTTCAGTGACCTTCATAGGGCAGCACATGTGTAAAGAACAGCGGCACCCCCCCCACACTCACTCATCTTTTTCACCTCAACTCAGGAGTACTGAAATTAAAGATATTATTCATATGTGTACAGAGGATATTATCTCAGAATTAAATCACCACAGGGGCACAGAAGGTGCCCTACCAGGCTGTGCACTCTAGTGATCTTCTCACAAAGGTCAGTGACTTCAGCACCAGAAACATGCCTGGAAAATAAACTGGAAGCTCAGGTTCATGCTATGTGGTACCTGAGCACTGGAGGGCTGGTCCCTTCCAGCTAGAAACCCTTTTTGCTCTTAAAACCAGAGCTCTTTAATCTTAAAATTTTCGAAATATCATCGCTGTAAGACTGCACAGCTCTGTGGATAAATACTGCATTTAACATTCCAGTGTAATGAAGTACAACGCTCTGGTCAAGAATAGAAGTTTATTTAAGGCAATATAAAAATATTGCCATTAATCCAAGGTTCTTGTACCCTACAAAATCAGGATGCTGGAGAGCAGCCACTGTAAACAGGGTAGATTTAAAGGCCTCCCCACATGCTCCTGTGATGTCTCTGCAGAGTTGTGGGGCATCTTCCATGAACAATGATGATACTCCCACTTCCCATGGGTCTGTCTCAAAGATCCCAGTTAATCAGGCCAGATGAACATATTGAGGGGGGAAGGCTTGTTTTCCACATGTATTCATATTGATTTCTGCCTTTGCAGGAAGTTAGACAAATGCATGGGAGGGAAGTTTCAGGTGCAGATCTCTAATGAGTAGCATTGTTAACCCAGAGAGACATAAAAAAACCTTAAAGAGCAAGAGCTGATCAGGGTCTTCTCTTTGTCAACCCAGGTGTTGAGGCTCTTTCCTCAGCCTCAGCTAGGGTTGAACCTGCCCAGCTGCAGCTCTGACACAGACACACAAACCAAGCATTAAATGGTTTCCATCGTAAACCCCAAGCACTGGGAAAAACTCCTACCAACACCCTGTCCTTGGGGAAGCTTCCTTGGGAGCCAGCTGGATCTAGGGTTTACTTTTACCTAGTTAAACATGAATCACTGTTGTCTGATTAGAGGTGATCTTCCCAGTACTTTGCTGACTAAACCATGCTGTTTTGACACACCAGTTCAAGAGCTGTCACTTTAATTACAAGAATGAGTGGTGACGCAAAAAAAACAGAAGTAGCAGCAAAACGAAAAAAAAATAAATATTACAAATCCCCAACTGACAGAAACAGAGCTTTAATGAGATCAGTGGGAGGGCTGGAGGAGCTGCACGAATACGTAGGAGGGGATGAGCTGTGCCCACACCCAGAGAATCTCTCTGAGGGACCCTGAGCCCGTCACAGAAAGGGGAAAGTTTTTACAACCCCCCCTTTGACAGCTGAGAAGATGAAAGGGAGAAGAGCTGCATTCCAGGGGGGTGCAGGAGGCCAGGAGCTGAACGTGGCATCAGGGCCAGGCCTTGCCCCTCTGCTGCAGCCAACAGCACTTGTGAGACATCAAAGTGCTGAGCCTGATACTGAATTATTGACATTTTCAAATAAGGCACCAGGTAGAAATAAGCAGGTAGAAACAAGGAGCATTTGCTACTCACACTTTTTGGGGGATGAGTTGTTCTTTTTCAAAGGAAATGGCTTCTTACCAGAAATAAACTTTCGACCTCTATTTATCCTTCAAATTTCCTTCAAGTTGTTCACGTTTTTATCTAAGAAAGTCTTTGCAGACACCAAAACTGCCCAGTTTGTGCAACACCTTCCAAGTTGACCCTAGATTCTGGATTCAGGTTAGGGAAAAACAAACAAACAAACAAAAAACCAGCACAAAAAAAACCTTGTTTTTGAGACTTACATTTAGCGGGAAATTAAAAACATTCATTCTCAACAACCTTTCTCACTCAGAAAAATCTCCTCTGTGACTTCAATCCTACTTCCTAAAGAAAGAGGTGAGAAAAGAAGTGCTCTGTCCTCCCAGCAAAGCTTTGGGTTTTCCCAGCCCACCTCTCACCAGCCCCCACGACCCACCAGGTTTTCCCATCGTGTGATTCCTGGGACTCCAGGCACAGCCTCCAACCAGAGCAGTGACCCTGGTTCTCTCCAGTTAAACCTGTTACCTACGTGAATGAGCTGAGGAAAACCAACAGGAGGCCTCCCAGCAATGAGTTTGTGACTCCAGGGGTCAGTGACAGGGGTTTGAAACCCTCCACAAGTTTGGGATAAATTCCAAGATGATATATAGTCCAGACTCATATTCTCACAATCCTATTTACTAAAGCAATAAGAACTTGCACTTCCCATGGCACCCAGGGCATATTATTATACTATGCAATTTCCTTCTGCAAAAAGCCAATTAACTGTACATGTCTGTACCCATTCTGCCAACTACATCATTTTATAATTTCAGAACAGCAGCACAAACTGCCAGGGAGTTATCAGCAAGAACTGTTCTGCAATAATTAATAGATGCAGAGATTAAGAAAAGGAGCAAACTAACCACACAAATTAACACAGTCAATTATAATGCAGCACTTTACAGGGCCAGGATCTTGTGTAAGATGAAGTTCCTTATTAAGCTTTACCATCTCCCCCCTATGGCAGAGGCCGAGGAGCAGCCTGAACACGAGCTGGTTTGAGAATTGGGTTTTGGGGGTTTTTTTTATTTCCCTCTGTTTGTGCTCTAAGGCAGAGATTTGAGAACAAGCAGGTCTGATTGTAGTTTGGGATCTTAAATCATCTCTGACCCCCCTTCCCTCTCACCTTTGATCAACAGGTGATGGAGTCATGCTGAACAAAACCTTCCATAATTGACTTTTCCTTTCATGGATCCGGCCATTTTCCACTCTTCCAGACAGTTGTGAGTCCAGGGTGGACACTACTGGCCCCACCACCTGACCTCCAGTGGGCTCCTGACTGCACAGCACAGGCTGCTCAAAGCATGGACAGCACTGAAACCTTCAGCTTCACCCAACTTCCTCAGAGCCTCTGGAAAATCCACTCCCAGTTTTGTGGAAAGCCTCTGGTCTAAGCAACTGAGATTCTCTCACCATTTTTTTTTAATATTTCTCATATTTGGGTTTGTAGTTTTAGGCTGCAGGAGACACATTTACAGAACAGAATAATCTCTGCTGGTTCAGACTCTCCTCTCCTTTCTCACCCATACTCCTCCTCTTGCAGTATCACGACTATCACCAAGCAACTAATGTTAAAAGTGGAAAGAACTTCTAAATTTCCTCACAAAAAAAAAAAAAAAAAGACAGGGAAAAAAAAAAAGGAAAAAAGAGAGAAGAGAATCAGTGATCTTAATATTTAAAGGCTCAAAATACTCAAAATGAAGGATTAAAAAAAAATTAGGTTTGGAAAGCTAAAGAAAACAGAATAGTCTCATTTAATAAGAAATATTGCTGACTCCTACCACTCCAGCAGAGCGTGCTCAACTTGCAAAAGAAACAGTTTGTCCTCAGAGCAACAAAACTATTTAAGAAAATTACTTTTTTTGTTGTTGTTCTTTTCCTTTGCCTTTGGCTCCTGAGCTTTCTGGGCATATTTTATCTCTTGTTTCTAGATGCACAGGGCCTGTTTCCTTAAGGAAGGAAGCAGATCCACATACATTCAGATGACTGCAATCCCACATACCAGGGCACCTAATGAAGAGACCATGCAAAAAATGGTCTTTTACCACCTTCTGTTTCAAATGTAGAAGAAAGCTGCTGAATTCCAGGCTGGACACTACAGGCTTAGGGTGAGGAAAAGCACAATTCTCCCTCCACCCCATGACGATGAAAGATTTCTCTCCAACAGAAAATGACATGGCTTCTTCAGCAGCTTCTAAAAGGGCCTGGATTTTTTTGCTTGGCTTTTCATCATTAAAAATTGAGATCCTCAGCTGGAGGGCAGAGGGAAGTGTAGGAGCATCAGCTGAGCTTAATTTTCCTTTTACATAAATCCGACTCACTGGTGCTTTGGCTTTACTTGCTCCTCCTTTCATCTGGAGCCAGGCGGGTGCCTGGAAGGTGGAGCTGCCTGAGCACAACTGGCAGTTCTGCATTATCAGAGCCCAACAGGATGATTTATGGAAGATGAGGACTGAGCTCCTGGCTTCGTGTTCTTGCCGTGGGAGATGTTCTCCTGTTGATACCCAATGGTGGAAGGTTTTCAGCGTTGTCATGGGAACAGCTCTGCTCCTTGGAGAGCAGCCTCTCCTCCATGTGAGGCTGCCTTGCTTGTTTACTGTACAAAGCCATTTTTCGGGAGCATTTTGCCTTGGATTTCCAATAGTCTCACCTTTCCTAAAACTAAGGTAGTGGAAATTATGGAGATTATGACGGATGGTGATAAAGCTTCCAGAGGGAAACAGGCAGGACCCAGGATGTGTCAACAGCATGAGCTCATTTTCATTTGCCAGAAAAGTGATCTGACAGCTTCATTATCTACTTAAAAGGCTCACTCTTGCTCTCTCTCTCTCACACATACACAATTCCTTCCCCCAGGAATTTACCAACAGGATTTGTTTGTGTAGTCACAAAAGGTGTGGAGGTGAAGCCAGCACATGGCACAGCCCTTTTTAGGATGTGCTGATGCAGAGACATTTGCAATGTCTTGTTTCATCAAGTGACAGCCTGTGCAGAAATACAGCTGCTATGAGAGCCCCTCGGGGGCTAATTCTTTCGTACTCCTGCATGCCCAGGCTACAGTGACAGGAGGAAAGCACTGTCCTACCATGCCACCACCAGCAGCTCTTGACAGCACCTCGTGTTATCAGCTCTCGGGGATGAGGCAGCAGCAAAGAAAACCCCTGTGGAAGACTTCAGTTTTTTAGGCATTACTAAGCAAAAAATGCGTCTTTTATAGCTTCAGTCCTCAATGCTGAAAGCATCTGGTAAAAGCAGGGTTTCATGTGATCAAGAGTTTGGGTAGATTTTGAAAGTAAAAAACATTTCCAATAGCTGGTTCCTTTCTGTTCCTGAAATGACCACCCCCCTCTGTAGGGCCCTGTGGCTCAATAAGGGGCTTCTGCAGGACAAGGAAAACCTTCCAATGACTAAATGCTACTCTGATTACAGATCCCCACCGAGGGATGAAACTGGCTTTCAGTTTGACAGAAATCTTCACCGCAAAAACCGAAATGACATTCTACAGTTATTTATTCCCAGCCCATCTCTGGGAGCACATCCCTCCACTCACACACCAGCACGTGCTCCTGGGACAGCCACAAGCTCATCACAGGTTATGTGACACAGGGAAGTACAAGACTTTTTTTTTTTTTTGACCTTAAAATCTTGCTACTCTGGGACGAGATTATCCCCCTGTGAGTCATTAATCCACAGCCAGCTTGTAACACACAGTGAGAAGCAGAACCCTGCTCTCAAATCCCTGCTGCACTGGCCAAGGACATCAGGCACTTTCAGAGCACTCAGCGCCCACCACACACCTCAGTGCTCATTCATGTCTCCATGCAAGACCTTCAGCATGGTCATTAGATGGCTTTTGTGATCCTATTCCAGACTAGAGCTGAACTTGAGCATTAAAACTCTGCTGGAGCCAGCCCCAGCCTCTCACCTGTGTGACAGATGGAATGACCTCGATCTCACCCTGCAGCACCTCTGCCCCAAAGCACAGGTCCTCTCTGTAATTTTGGTTTAAGCAGATTCAGAAGCATGTGTATAACAAAAGAAATATCACATCCACTTCTTACACAGTGGTAGGTCGTGGTGCTGCACTTCCACTGGGAAATCCTGAGTAGTTCTGGAACTGGGCAGCAGCAACTTTTCCTTCAGCCTGACCTGCTGGAGCTAAGGAGTCAGTGGCAAGCCTGGAACAAATTAGGCAGGTTCAGGTGCTAAAGAGATGGCAACACACAGATTAATCAAACAGACAGACACTGGGATAATATCTTCAGTCTCCTTTATTTTCATTTATAGAAAAGTATGAATATAAATCAGTAGATTTTAAGGAAAATATTTCAAATATTTCCCAGTCAAAAACACAAGGCTATAGCCAGGCCTTCCTATTTAGAGCCCCAGGACTGCACTGCATTTTGAGGCAACTCAAGAGATGCTCCTTGAAACCTTAAGTCCAAGGGCCAATTTGTCCCTGATATCTGCTATTCTCACAGATTTGAGCAGACTCATTTCTAAGTTCTGATATTAACTCAGCAGTGCAAGATCAACCCTCTGTAAGAATGAGGGTCAGTAGGAAATTATGAGACCAGGGAGGGTGAAAACAGAAGGAAAAGATACACAAGCACAAGCAGGAAGCATCCACAAAGTGCTATTGCCATGAAAAGAAGAAGGCACTTGAGTTAATTTACTTTACATTGTTGATTCTTCATTGAGACTTTAGAAAAAGAATAATTAAACCTGGGTTCTTACGGCCTTTATTGTCGTATTTGTTATTTGGTAAATTCTCTATCCTCTCAGGAGGGGAGGGATTTGCAAGAAGTCATCAGGGTCAGACATGTCTCTCTCAGGGAAGAAAGAGACTGGTACTTCCCAGCCAGCCTGATTTCTTTGGAAATCGAGGAGCACAGACAGACAGAGGATGCCGGGTGCCCCCTCTGACACGGAGCAGTCGCTGCTTTGCCTGGGGCTCCCAGAGGAGGGAGCTGCTGCCAGAGGAGGCACCACAGCCCTGGTGCACTGGGACTGCCTGGGGAAGTCAGATGAACAAGAAGCTGTGAACAGAAGGGCAGGAGCAAGTGTCCAGCTGGCGAATTCTCCTCCAGGTTCCCTTGCATCGAGGGTTCCCCACCGCCTGCCAGTGCAACAGCTGATTCCTGAAACACAGTCACCAGAGGGAGACAGTAAATAAGCTGCACCCCCACTGCAGGGCAGTCACAACGAGGCCTTAAATCACCCAGGAAATCCCATTTAGTCTGACAACATCCATTTTCACTCCATGGCCCCAACTCTGCCTTTCTACCACTGTGAAGAGGCAGCAGCCACAGGGAGGCTTGTAGGTCGTACAAGTGTGAAGCAAAACCTCACAGCCACAGAAACGGAGATTTTGCCGTAGCACTGTGCCCATTCCCAGATTTTAGCATTCAGCAGTTTAAGGGAATTCCTCACATCACTGTTTTCCAGCCCTGACCTTTGGAGAATCACAAATACCACAACTAGATAAACTCTGGCCTTGTGCAGAGAGCTGCCCACAGATAGACCAGCAGACCTCCAACTCTCTTTGGTTTACAGTTCTGTGGAAACTGGAATTACTGCTCTAGCTCCACAAAGATAACCCTGCCCTTGGCTTAATGAGGTGTCATGCTCCAGAGCTGGGATTTATGTGTCACACATGGCTGGAAAAAGCTCGCTGTATTTTTCTTTTGGCTCAGGGTCATTTCAAAACACCAGAATCTGAGGATTAAGATCCCGGATAAAGCAGGCTGTGCACAGAGCAGTCCCACACCCTTCAAAACTCTGGGCTGCAGCTTTACCTTAAGCTCAACTTGATTACTCTCATCTTGCTGGTGGGGAAGGCAAATACTGACTTAGCTATAAATCAGGTCAAATCAAGTCCATCCATCCTCTCTCCCTTCACCCCACAACTAAATGGGCACAAACTGCTGCAGTCTGGACATTCATGTGCTGCAAACACCACATCTTGCTCCAGATGATGAGGAGCAGCTGATCCTCCAAGACACAGGGTAACAGTTTCACAGATGTCAAGTCTGTGCTTTATTTGTACATCTTCTAGAAGAGGATCCAAAATCAGTAGATCTACTTCCCAGCTCAATGCTCTGCCTTGTTTATCCCATAACTTTCTAGAACAAAAAAGGCAATGCAAGCTAGGTTATCCTAGCTATCCTCACCTGGTGGCCCCAGATCTGGCCATACAAAAAGGACTTTGAGAAACATCCTGAGCTTGCATAACAGGGGTTAAAATAAAAAAGCATATTCTACAGAGTGGGAGACAGGTGGAAGGCAGAGATAACAAGCATCTCTCTTCAACTTGAGACATTTATAAGCCAGACTCCACTTAGACACATGAAGATAATTAGGAAATACTCATCAAAATATACCAGCATTGCTGAGTTTATTTTAAACTCTGTCAGCTGTTTTCCTTCCTGACAGTCACTCTTGGAACAATATTTCAGGGAACCAAATGCTGGCACGAGGGGGAAGCCAAGCACAGGCATGGCGTGGGTGGGACACTGCACGTGGAGACCTGGGACTGCACGAGGACAGGGCACAGCCACACCCTGCCCATGGCTCTGGGTGCAGGCACACCAGCAGAAAGTCCAGCTGAGGGTGCACTGAGTGACTTGTGAGCTGATGGAGAAAAACTCAGCATGTGCTGCACCCCGGACTCTGGCACCAGCTTTGGCCTCCCACCGGCCCCTTTCTCAGGGCAGCAGTTGTGTTCCCATCTTCTTCCACCTTTCTTTACAAGCATCACATTTATGCCCTCCACATCTGGACAGCAAATCCCAGCCTGAGGGGCCCCAGAGCACTGCTCTCTCACAAGCCTGAATGCTCACATATGCCCCTTTGAATAACAGAAGGCAGAAGCCTTCTCACAGACATTTCCCTCATCCCACTCAATGGCTGTTCCCAACAGTCCAATTTCTTCTCAGAGATCACAGAAGTCAGTTTTTTCCTCCAAGATCTGGTAAAAAAAATATATTGTTTCTGGAAACAAATGAGAGGATAGCTCTGCTCACATAAAGAATATACCTATAGTAAATACTTCACTTGAGATGCTGATAACAAGAAAATCAAGCAAGATACTGAGCCCTGGGCAACCTCCTTGACCCACCACTCTAAGGTAAAACAGTGACACAGACAATTTCTAGGCCCTGCTCAATTCTGATGGATTTAAACTACCTGCTGAGCCATGGGCTGAGTCCTGACTTCAGTGAACCAGTCTCTATTCACCCCAACTCTGTTATTGCTGCCTCCCTCCAGCCTTCAGCCTGCCAGCATTTGAGGATCAGATCATCATTCCTACAGGACACAGTCCCCTTTCCTTCGTGCTTCCATTTCACATACAGCAGTGTTCAACAGGTCAGGTGATGACAATGCTGGGCTCTTTTTGTAGCCCAATGTAGAAATGAATTCCTGAAAATACTTTTTATTTTGCTTAATCTGATGCTCCTGACTGGCTCCAGAGTTTTAGTAAATAACATTATTGTAAGCTTTTATAATCATTTACAGGTTGAATGCAGGTAAGAGCTACTCCTGGCCACACCAGTTCAGATTTTTTCCTTCCTTATCTAAAACCTTACATAACAAGCTGAAGAGGGAAGGAACAAACTCCAAAGTGACTTCCTCATCCTGAAAGCCTGAGAAAAACCCTGCCCACAAAGGCCATTATTGGCAGTCTTGGTAGTGCAACACATTGTGTGCTTCAGGCCTGACAATCCTAGTTTAGAGTTTCTAATTCAAACCAATGTGCTTATTCCAACATTTATATAAGTTTTAAATATATCCCTGCCCAGCACTGATGGGCAATGATTTTCTCAGGCAGGGCTGCTAATCAGCTTCAGAGGATGCCTTTAATAAACCAGCAATGGGGTTAGGAGTATCAGGATTAAGGCAGTGCAGAACTGTGCCTCCAGTGACCACTACAGAGGTTTGGGAGCCAGGACCCCTCCATTGCTGGCTCTGCCCCAGAGGTGTTTCACAGCTTCAAGCCATTCCCTTCATCTTTGCTGGAGTCTGCCCAACTTCTACAACCTGGGTGGTGCAAATCAATCACCCCAAAGCTTCTTCAGCTCTCCAGGGAAAGGCTGCTGAACGTACAGAGACTTACCAGACTACCACTTCCATCCAACCTCAGATGCCAGCACATACCCCAAGTCCCTAAGGCAGCTACCATTCACCACAAGTACTCAAAAAGGAGAAACTTGGAGAAACAAAATCCCCAGTGCTGAAAAATCAGAAACAGAATTGGCTTTATTTGACATCTGACAGGACTATTAACCTTAGAAGCCTGGCTGGAGTGTCTTTAAAACAAAAAAAACACAACTGTGCCACCCTGAAGCCAGTGAGATTTAGCAGAATAAGGGCAGGTACTCCCACACCCAGTCCTGGCTCTGCCCTGGTTTAATACATGAGCTTCACCAGGTCATTTCAACTCTTCAGGAAACTCATGGTATGCAACAAGGAGCAGTGAATATATGCAGAGTGCTCCACAGAGCTCCGTGCAGCGCCTTGGGACACTGGAACAAGTGGATCAAGGGAGAAGAATGAAAAATTCAACACGAAAACAAAAGCTAAAACTCTTACTTTCTGCTCCCGGTGCCATCCCCGGAGCAATGCTGACTTCTGGAGTCCAGGGCCGGGTGCTGACACTCCACACAGACCGTGTGGCCCTCCCTGAGGTAGCGCATCCAGCGGGTGTACGAGTGGTGGCTGTGCAGGCAGCCCGGCGTGATGGCCACGAGCTGGAACTCAACACAGTACCTGCAAGCAAAGTCACTGAGAGGGTCAGTCAGCTCAATAACCAGGCTAGAGCCCTCCACGGGACTGCCAGACTAAACTGGAAGACCATAGATCACTAATTAAGAAAAACTAAACCAAACCAAAAAAACCCCACACCCGAGGTCATTAAAAGCAGAACACGTGGTGTGCTTGCATTTTAATAAGGTTAAATAGGGAATAAAACTACTCTGCTGGTGCTTTCAACTGACATGTCAAAAATACAAATAGAGACACAGATTGGTCAAGCATTTGACTAATCTAATTCCAAGTCTGGTATCCATTTGCTGAGCTACACTTTCTCTACCAACTCCTGTTTGTTACCTAGAATGGGCTTTGTACAGCAGCTTGTGACAGGACCTAAGAGTCAGTCTGTAAAGGTTTTCCTGTCATGATCTCCCTCCTAAGAGAGTGAGGCTGTCACATCTCAGTGGGAGGACAACCAGATTGACACAGCAATTCTGTGCTTCTGATTTTAGCCAAACCTGAGAAAGAAACAGGCAAAGCCCAGGGACTGCAGGAAGAACCCCTGGGGAATCACCAGCTTGCAAGGCTGTGTATGAGGGGTTACAAGGTGGAAGATAACCTTTCCCATCAGCACTGTGTCCCTGCTAGCAAGGAGCCCAACTGGAAAAGAGGAGGACTGGGAAGGCTGATGCCAGCTCCCTGTGTTTGAGGCACCAGCCTGGAGGCAGGGCAGCACACACAGACATGGCAGAAGGTAAAAAGCAACAGAGCTTTTAGCACAGCCCTGCCTGTGCCTGTGCTGTGAAACAATGCTGCAGGGGAAAACAGGCAATGTTACAGCCAAGGGGGGCTGAAATGGGAGAGGGATGTGCTTCCCATGCAACAAGACAGCAAACTGGCCCCTGAGAATTTACCCCATTTATGCAAAGAAGTGCAAAGTGCACCAGATTCTACACTGAGAAGAGCTGAAGTGAATGGTCTTTGGCTTTTCGATCACACAAACAGCAGTGGTGCCATGAACGAAGAGAGAAATTTCAGTCCTGTACTGGCCTCACACCAAGGCAAACCCCCGACCTTCAGAGGCCCTGCAGACAGGGTTGGAGCTGAGGGGAGAGCAGGGCCCTGCTCCAGTGAAGTGCTGCCACTCTGCTGGGGAACGCTGGCTCTGAGTGGTGAAAAGCTGGGCCACAAACTGCAACCAGAGAGACTCTGCAGGTGGAATACAACTGAGTCCCTGGGCCCAACCTCCTCCAACTTACCCTGCTCTTTCCTTGCCATCAGCTGCAGCTCTTTTCTTCCTCGCTTTTCCAAACCCTCCCGTAGTTATTAATGCTGGGACTGTGTTTACCAAAGAGAAAGGGTACAGAGCGTCAGTGGCAATGCTGCACTAAGGCTCCTCACGTCTGCAAAACAGCAAAGATGGGCTTTTAATGTCATAGGGTTTTATCTTCAGCAGGAGACAAAAACAATTCTAACTTTGTATTTTCATATTATCCATGTCAGTCGACCATTTCACTGGTAATAGAATCTGTAGAGCTGCCAGACTTTTGGCTGAGCAGAGTAAGCCTACTTGTAGGTACATCCAAGACAGAGAGGGAGGCAATGTTCACTTAATGCCCACTCTCAACAGGTTTGAAGAAGTCAGCTGCTGCTGACATCCAGACTGGACAAATTTTGACCCCAAAATCGGCAAAAATGACAAGTAATTCTTCTAAAACTCAGTAAAGGTCTGTCATGAAAAGCTGATTTGAACCAACTAATATCAGGCTTTTTCTCCAGAAACTAGTTGGAGGTCTCCTCTGCCTGCACTCTGCTCCAGTGCAGAGAAGTAATATCTTGTCTGACAGGTATTGCTCCTTTGTGACTTTTTGCAGATAACACATAAAATAAAAAAAATATAAATGACCAAAAAAAGTGTTCAACATTCACTCACAGAAGTTTTCAACAGACATATATCTGCCAACCCTATCAAAATTGCCAGAGATTTACGCTTGTATAAGTGAGAGCACAACAGGCCTGTAATATCTCACTTTTGAGCAGAACACAGCTAATGGCAGGCATCACCTCCAACACTGGGAAGGACACACTGAAGCCCTGTGGGAAGAGCTCAGTTCTCACTTACCCAGGCAGGGCCAGGGCAAACAGGCCAGTGCCTGAAAACAACTCTTCAAATATAGTGAAGATCAGCTCTGCTGACCCAAACCAGAGTCCTCCCCACGATCACCCTCCCAGATACTTTTATTTTCAGTGGACTCACTCAGGGACTGTTTGCACTCTGTTCCTTGCTGAGTCCAGTACTCCACACAGCCAGCCCTCTCCTCCAGAGCAGGACATGCCTCTGCCCCGTTCCTGGGCTCCTGGACGATGTGCCTCGTCCGGACACGATACGTTGTCTTGCAAGGCTCTGCACAGCCACTCCAGGCACTCCACTGAGATACCACACAGGGGATAACTGGAGGAAGAGTAACAAAAGGGGGGTATGGAAGGTTACAGGAGTGATGCCAGCAACATGCCTTCTCCAGAAAGGACATTTTTTAACATAGCTCAGTACAACCTTCCTTATTTCAGACGTGTCCCACAGTTGCGTTGGGCAGTTCCCAGCAGTTCTCCTCCCAGGAGATTATCTGCCCAGGCTCCAGCCAACCAACACAACCTGACAACCAAGAACAATTGCTTTGGAGAAAAACACTTGCAGGTCAGCCTAGACTCATACATTATTTCCCCCCCCACATATTCTCAGTCGGCTTCAGTCCCTCTCCTTGCATTTCTGCACCTTGTGCCCGAGCTGGGTCAGTGTGGGACAAAACACCCTGCCAGGACCTCCAGTGTCAGTTGTCAGGGAACAGGTGTTCACTCCCTTGCTGGTTCAGCCCTTAGGAGCTGCTGAAGGCCAGCCCACACCCCTGTGAACACACAGAGCCAAGGGCTGCCTTCCACCAAAGTCCCTGTGAGCACCTGAGGCAAACCCCCCATGCGTGACCCCTGATGCTGAGCTCAGTCATGAGGAAGTCCCTGGTTCCCAGCCCAGCTCCCCTGCTGCTCTATCACTCAGTTTAAAGATGTGGATGAGCCCATTCAAACACATTAAGAACAGCCACCCTGCTCAGCACCTACAGCAACAGACATTACCACTCTGACTTACAAGGGCACGCACAACCCTGAGTCCCAATGATTTCAGTGGAACACAACCTGCTGAATGCTGGGACAAATCCCAGCCTTTCTGAGCAGCTCAAGCTTGATACTTCAATTTATTCTCCCTCAGAACACAGACAAACCTAACTATAGCATTAACCTCACTGGAAAATGCATTTGTCTTCAGAAACTTTAGGATGATCATTCAAATGCTACTGCTTTTCTTTTTTGTCTAAAGTCAACACAAACAGCTTTTTAAACCTATTCAAAGACTAGACATTAAATCAATTATCTAAGTAGTTGCAACATTTCTTATTTGCAGCAACACACCACAAATGAGCCTTTGCATCGGACTGTAGGCTACCCAACTTTATCATCCTTTTGTGCATTTGATTTGATCAGAATATTGTGCTCTTCAGTTTTGTTTGGTGCCAGATATTAATGCATTTTCTTTAATATTTTGCTTTACAAGTCAGTTTGATAAAGTAGCTCTTGAGCAGCAAAAGAAAGAAAACTACTGGAGAAGGTTAGGCTGTGGAGGCAATACAAGTCAAAGCAGAGCTGAGTCCCTGACCTCCAGGACAAACAAATCACAAGAAATAACACAGAAACACCTCACCCAGCAGAGCAGCAGCTCTGCCAGCTCACAGTGAGCAGGCACTGCTGTACCTCAGGGAGCAGGTGCTGCTGTTCCCTGGGGAGCAGCTGTCCCGTCACAGTGCCTGACCACATCCTGCCAACACATTTTCCTTATTACTCAGCTAATGAATCAGCTGTATGAATAGACACAAGAGGCTCCTGTCCATCCCACTTATCCCTGACGACTGCCAAGAGCAGCAGGATTCGGACACAGAGGTGCTGAGGGAGCAGCTGAGAGCCCAATAGTTGTCAGGCACCAAAGGCATGGGGGCATCCAGCACCAACACCGCTCCTGAACAGCCCCAGCAGCAGGGGAGCCCAGTGCACGGCCCTGCAGCACTGGGTGTCCTTCCTCGGGAGGGGAGAGGCAGGTTTCAGGGATCCCAGCAGCCCCACTTCATGCTCCCTGCTGCCCTTGGGAGCTGTGGGTCTACAGGTCTGCCAGTCTGGCCTCATCCACAGACATATTTTGTATAAATCGCTCTGGAATTAATCTATTTCCAACCCATTTTCCAGCTCTGTGCCGAAAGGAAAAAGACAATTAAATCACAGGAACGTGTGCCCATCTGCCTAGAGCACAAGTCTGTTTTGGCACAGCTATGCAGGTTTGAAATCAAAGGCATTATATGATCGGTAAGAATCCTTGAGGATGCTGATTGTGGGAAGTATGAGATCGTTCCACTTACTAAAGTAACTTTTCTCCTTAATTGACATCCGCACTTGGTAGAAGACGTCCCTCGAGGGAGCACTACTGTGCTCCCCGAGACCCCGACACAGCCGCAAGGGCATCGGGGTCCAGGCTCTCGCCAGGGGAAACCTGAAGCTGCTGAAGCTGCAGCTGCCGATGCCTTTTGCAGGACAGCACGGACTGACAGGAGCAGCAGATCTGATCCCATCCACGGTAATTCAATCCACAAGAGGGAAAGGGACTGGGGGATTCTGACTCAGTCAGGAAACGTCCCGCTTCACGTTTCTGTCCTGTAGGAAGACGCAGCAGCATCCTGACCTGCCCAGCGAGCTCCTGCTCCAACGGGACCCCGGCGGGACTCGGCGCCTCCGAGAGCCACGGCCCGGGTGGGGAGCGGAGCGTCCGCAGCATCACCGCTCATCACCGCAGCACCACCGCTCCTTCGGCCGCCCGCAGCCCCGCCCGCCCTCCCCGCGAACCGCGGCGGTGCCCGGACACATGGTCAGAGCCCGAGGGGGGCACGGACCGCTCCGCTCGGGGGCTGCCCAGCCCAGCCCAGCCCTGTCCCCTCACCCGGGCAGGTCTCGGCATAGTCGTGGCAGCAGTCGAGGGTGCGGACACACGCCTGGTCGCAGTAGCAGGGCCCGGTGGAGCCGTCGGGCCGCCGGCCGGTGCTCAGGCAGGCGGGGTCGCGGCCGGGGCAGCAGAGCCCACGGGCCGCACACCCGGCGGGCAGGGCCGGCGGCGGCAGCAGCAGCAGCAGCAATAGCGGGATCCAGCGGGGGCCGCGGGCCATTGTCCCGCACCGGCCGCGCTCCCACACCGGCGGGAGGCGGCGGGAGCTGCGGCGGAGGGGCCGGGCCGGGCGGGGCCGGGGCGAGTCCTGCGGCGGCCGCTCCCCCGGGATCAGCGAGTGCCAGCCCGGACAGAGCCCCCCGTGCCGCTGTCCCCTGCCCAGCCCTGAGCCGCAGCCCTGTGGCAGCAGGTGCTGCTCACACCAACACCCTCCTCTCCCGCCCCACCCGACAGTCCCAATCCTGCAGACTTTTCAAACCCCAGGTGTCATTTCTGCACTGACTGCTGGCACTTACCCGCCAGAGTGTCATAAAGATTATCACCAACAATGGATGATAAAAGAGACAATTTTTTGCCTGATTTGACTCCAGCATACCTCAGCAGCCATTAAAAACCTGAAAGTACTTCATTCCCACTACAGCAGCTCCTAAGGAACACGATCCAGCTGGCTACTCTGCCTCTCTACAGAATTACTCTGAATTTTCTGCTTACTTTGAAACGCAAGAAGCTTAAAGTGATTACAACCACTCCTGTGAATTATTTAGCTATTCAGTAGGAAGCAAAAGGCTTTACTGTAACTTTTTATCAAAGAGGTTTACTCTTAAATATTGATCACAACAGATGTTATACCTTGCTAAACACTGAACTGGGATTTATAAAACCCACCCACTGATTTTTTGCAAGTGATTATGCTATTGTACTAACAGTGGGTATGGGCAGAATGTTCCCACTTCAGGGAGACTGCAGCAAAGATGCTTCTGGGAAAACAGAAAATAATATTAGAAGACAGGCTAACACCTTCAGCATGTGCAATGCTGGAGACTTGGACGCAGAGGAGATGTGTCACTGTGCCAGCTCGGGCAGAACATGGTAAAATGCTCCAAAAAGATAAGAAATAAAAGGAACTTCAGCTTCTTTGTATATCAGTAGATGTCTGCAGCAAAGGACAGATGTCTTGTTTTCTTGGCAGTGGTCAGATACTGTCACCTTGGAAATCGCACGTGTGACAAATCCTGCAGTGGGAAAGAGGCAAAAAGGCCAGGAGAGGAAAGAGAAGAGCACTAGAAATTAGAGGCCGTGGGGTCTATGAAGTAGGAATTTAACGATACCAGGTGTTAATTCCTGCCTCTACCAATGAGTCACTCCCCATGTGACCTCAGGTAAGTCATTTAACCAGTGAATGTCTCATTCTTGATCTAGAACAGGAAGGACATTCAAAAGGAGATTGCATTACTCAGCTGATTAGTTAACACAAACCAGAGGCCTGTGTGGCTCTTGTGCAATTCCCTGTGGGGCAGCAACAGAACACAGTTCCCAGGACCAGCACTCCTGCTTCCATGCTCCCCATCCCCCTGCCAACACTTGGTGAGGTAGGACGAACACCTACCCACTGTTCTGAGACACACAGAACTGGCTGAATAAAAATTAGCTTCTGAAAGCAATGGGGCCACATAAAGACTGCAATTTTGACTGACCCTGTGCTGTTAGGAAAGTTGCATCTGGGTCCAGGCATCTCAGTAGGGTTTATATTCAATCCCCCAGCCAAATTCTTGGGAGCAAACTTTGTTTCTCATCTCACATTCCCGCAGTGAAAGCAGTTCTCCCTTGTTCTGGTTTGACATAGCCCTAAGGATTTCTTAGGATTTGGGGTTTTTTTACCATCTTTAGAGCCTGCCAGGGAATGTCAAAGAAGACAAGGAAACATGGCCCAAGCCATGCTGGACCACATCAGCCCAGGAACAGATTTCTTGCAAGACAACTGCCGAGTCTAAAAGTGTGTCTGTTGGCCCTGTGAGGAGTATTGGAGCCAAGCAAATGTGCTTTAACAGAAAGGAAATGTGGCTAGTCCATTGCACAGGGAGAGGTCAGGAGCAGAACAGCTTGCAGGGCTGTCCTTGGCAGCGGAGATTGTGTCTTCCATCCTATGGGGAACACCACGAGGCAGCTCACTGGGGCAGGTGGAAATGCAGCTTCATCAGCTTACCCAAACCCAGCTGCTCTCCTGGCTGACCACACCAGGCTCCTGCCCCCTCGCTCACTTTCCTTCCTTAATTAAGCTGCCCTGTGCTGGAGCTGCCACTGACCCAGTTCCCAGAGGCCTCCTGCTTCCTTCATTAACTCTGAGGGGCGGGAGATGTCACAGATGGAAAGGCCCTTCCAAGGGACAAAGGGGAGCTTACTCTCACTTTTATTCTGGGTAGTTAATCCGTGTCCTTGCCTGCACTACAGGCTGATCTGTGGAATGGGGAATGCTGACCATTACCAGCTCCATCCTAAACTTCATTTTGCCATAACTTTCACCTCACCCCCCAAAAAATAATAATAATAAAAATATTGTTTTGAAGCCTAGATAGGATTTACCAGGTTTTTAAATAGGATTTACCCTAATCCCAAGTGTTAGCCCCTTAACCTCTATGTCTCTTCACCTGATAGCAAAGGTGTCAGGATGGCAGTATTTTCTTTGCTCTGTGTTTGTACAGCTCCTTGCACTCGTGCAGGATTTGGATTCTGTGTATTCCAGCAATAAGGAACCAAGCAGAACTATCATTATGCAGGACAAATGAAAAAAAAAAGGTTCTGGTTTAGAGTGTCTGATTTTACTTTCCACTGTCACAGCCAAGCCTGTAAAAGCATAGAAGGAAAGTGGCCAACCAAGTGATCTGATTTCTTGGAGCTGATTTCTACAGCTATATGAGGGCCACAGGAGAGCTGGCTGCCACCTCATCCAAACCCTCCTCCAAGGCTCTCACAAGGGATGCTCTGCTCGTTCATTACATTACAGCAAGAAGCACCACCAGCTCCCAAGAGCTTTCCAGAACATGAGTCAAATCAACAGCAATGGCAACACCACTTGTCCAAGTGAAGGCAAGGGTCAGCATTTCCCCCTATGCTTTTGCTGCTGTGAACAGGTACTGACCTGAAAATCCACAGCAGAGTCTGTTCTGTGCCTGCTGCCTGTCCTGCCTCACACCCAGAGTGTGCCAGGGCTCCCATTCCCAGGCTTAGAATTGAAAAGGCCTTTAAACATCATTCCTCTGCTGTACATATCTGCTAGTTTTTAGCACACAGAGATACGGGAGAAAGTTGATACCAAGCAAGAGTCTGATATTTTCCTGAAGCAAATCTGAAGATAAATCAGATTATGAGCCCATCTATTTGAGATTCTTCTGTCTTTTGTCAAAGTAGAAAATGTTGAACCAAATAGTCTTAAACCTGCTAATGAAGTCCACTCAGGATGGTGATCTCATTAGGACTAAAGGGAGATTTGGCCACCACACCTGAACTAGGCTGTTGACCCAGAAACAAAAAAACATCTCATCTAAATGATTCTTAGGCCTGGATTTTTCTCTGTGTGCTCAGGAGGCCAGTAACCACTGCACACCTCTTCAAATGTGTCTTTGCCACCCTTGTAAAACTCCCCTTCAGCTGGCTGCAAAGAGGAGAACCCCACAGCTTCCCAGAGTAGCAGAGGGCAGCAGCCCTCTCTGGAGCCCCACTGGATGACCAGCTGGGTCCAGCCTCTCTGCTGGCTCTCACCTCACCAGCTGTGTCCCCAAGACACAGATTCCTGAGGTACTGCTGAGAAAATCCACACCACAGCGGAGTAGTCGTGGCTGAGCAAAAACCTCCTTGGATTGAAACCCCAAAAGCAATCACCAAAAACCTCCTTGGATTGAAACCCCAAAAGCAATCACCCTTGGTAAAGGCTTCAGCACAGCAAAACTAGTGTCTCCAGCAGACTCCAACACACATAAAATGCTGCACTGTAAGGCTATGGGGGAAGTCAGGCTAGAAGAGAAGCAGGGAAGTCCCACTCCTCTCATCCAGTTGTGGCCATAGGCACAGAGAACACAGATATTCTCCATCTCTCTTCTGCCAAAAGCCACTACACAACCCCATCACATACTGCCTCTCCACAGGGAGCTGGGCTGTGACTCACACAGGGCATAAAGGAAACAAACTTGTTGCCATTAAAAAGCTATTATCTTTAATGAAAGCTGGAGAAGGTTTAAAGTGGCCAGAAGTCTTACTTAGAAAATAGAAAAGATAAATACTTTAATAAAAAGCTTTTAGTGGTTTTCTGTCTGGGTCTTTTGCCTTCCCAAAGAAAAGGAAAGGAAACCAGCCAACTTTTCTGAACCTGGTACTTTCCGTTTTCTTTTTGCTTTCTTAAAAGAAAATAATGGAACAAATTTGTGAGAGTCTGAGCCAGGAGGGGATCCTATGAACAAGGTAAGCCATATTCCTTCCCCTAAGCAAAAGGATTTTGGACAGGTTTGCATTAAGTCAAACCTGGCAATTTTCCCTAGTCTCCGAAGGCCCATGGTGACACCTGACTCCACAAAGCATTACTGGGAATCTTTTAAATCTCCAATAACCCCATGACAAAACACACTCCCTGTCAGAAGAAACACAATTGCCTCTACCAATTCCACAAGGCTTTCCCACATTAAATCAAGAGCAGTACCTCACTTTTCAGATTCCTCCCAAAGTAGCTCCTTTCTCATGCTTTCACAGCTGCCTCCTCTTCAGCCCTTGCACCTTTGCATCCTCCTCCAGCACCGCTTCTCCTGCAGCCCACACCAAGAGGTGGCTCCAGGGGCCATCCCTCACTACCCTTCTCCCTCTTTCCTGTCACTCACTCAGGCTGGGCTCAGTTTCCCACTCCTGAAGTCCAAGGGATTTTGCTGCTGGTGTTTAAGGATGGAAGAGACCAACAAGAAGACATATAAAACACGCAGGGACTTCTCCCAGCAGGTCTTTCCTTCTCCAAAGAACCTGTGGCT
Source organism: Chiroxiphia lanceolata (assembly GCF_009829145.1). NCBI lineage: Eukaryota > Metazoa > Chordata > Aves > Passeriformes > Pipridae > Chiroxiphia > Chiroxiphia lanceolata. The sequence goes on along the minus strand of NC_045653.1, from coordinate 4,530,982 downwards.
CAACTTTTTACCTTCTTTAGCACAGACCATTTTATGCCCTTCCTATGAGGAATCTCTGATTGTGCACGAGACACTACACAAGAAATAAGAAAGACACACACACACCCCAGAAACATCATCCCAGGTCACATCCCACAGGATCAGTGTTCCCGGTCACCATTCCTGTCCTGTCTTCCCTATGCTGGTCACTTTGGCTCATTTATTCTCAGCAGAGGAGCCTGGGACTCTGGGCCAGCATTGCTCCTCTTGAGTCACAAGGCAACAGCTGCCACTCATAGAGGCCAGAATCCAGGCCCCTTTATTTTTTCACAAGTGGTTAAGTATAAGCTATATGAAATAGCTTAAACATCTTCATTCTCTGTAACTAATAAATATAAGAGAAACATCAAGGTTTTGTTACAGTGGTTTTCCTAAAAGAAACAAGAAAAATGGATATTGTCCTTCCATGCAGCATAAAACTCGGGATAAATGAATTCACCCACAGCTACAGAAAAACACATTTTTCAATTTACTGAATTGTCAAGTCATTTGAGCTGTTCTGTGAGTCAGCAACTGCAAATGGGTCATCTGCAACTTGCAGCATCAGGCTCCAGGGCAACACACTCCCACTTGTCCCCTGGGACACTGTACAGTGCAGGAGCAGCTGGGGATAGTCCTCAGCACAGCTTCTTCAATGCAGTCATCATCCAGGCCACACATTTTCCACTCTGCTAAAGCTCTCCCCAGTTGGTAGGAAGCAAAGCAAAGCAAATGGAAAGCAAATCCTAAAGTGGTATAGATGCTGCTTAAACAGGACACCGAAGTGTCTCTCTAATTCAAGAGCATGCTTAAATGTGGTACTTGAAATCCTGCACTGCACACAGACATAGCTGTTCCAACTAACCAGGCTCTGTAATGAGCTGAACAAGCTGCAGAAGGAGGCAGATATACTTATTAGAATTGGTCCTGCCAGTAGATTGCACCTCCTAAGAAACCTTGGCTTTAAATAAATTTCTCCAGTAAACTGAACACACATTGTATTTGACTAAGACAGGTGAAATTTGAAAGACAATTGGTTTAGCACCAATATAAGTTTCAGAGATTTAAATGGCCCAGTTGGAAAATAGAGCATTGCCAACATCAGCCAAGCTTTAGCTGACACTGGTAACTACATTAACAGAAGCAGCAGCTGATTTCTGATTATCTGCTTCTCTGCAGTCCAGGTACTGCCTGTAGCACAGTCACTTTGTTTTATTCATGTCAAATTGCCAAGAAGCCAAAGAGGGCAGAGAACAGACCCCAGTTTAATCTCTGCTGCGCAGAGTTCCATATTCCCTGGGCAGAAGGCTCCTGATCTGATCCATGCCTCTGCCTACCAGGGATACCTGAGTGCATGGCCTTTACAGGTGCCTTGAGTCAGGCACACCTGGCACACTCTCCGACCTTCAAGTGCCTTGGAAATCACTGTTCCAGTGCTGGAAGCAACACCTGATCCCACTGAGTCCTTCCCACCAAACAGCCTCACCTGTGCTGTGGTTCCCTGGCATCACTGGGGCTCTTCACTTGGCCAGTGTCTGTAGGACCAAACCCAGAACAAACGATGCCCAGTTTCTGGGCCCCTTCTCATCTTTGGAGCTATGTTGTCTCTTGAAATGTACCTGTTTGCCCTTGTTTTAACAGGATTATGTAGTAAATTGTCCCTCGTAAGTTATCAAAGTTACACCTAAAGTACAGAGAAGCAGATGTTTATTTGCAATAGGGCAGCAGGTGAGGAAACCCGAGGCCTTACCTACAACCAATGCATTTCCACAGGAGATTCGAGTCCACCCATCTGCACAAATTCTCTCTCTGCACATGACACCTAAACACTCCACAGAACGTTAAGAAGCAGCACAGAAATAGGATGGAAAATAGAGCTAAAAATCAAAGCATTGACTCAAAGTCAACCTCAGCAGAGGGTTCTTTCATGACTGGCACTTCTGAGTGAAACCAGCAGCAGAAGCAGTAATAGCAGGGATGAAAATAAACAGAACCTGTATCACTGCCTCACCTATTTAACAGCTTTATTCAATTGACACAATTTACATGACAGAAATGATCACATTTATTATCTTACATGAGAGCAGAAGGTGGCACGGGCAGGCACTGAGCAGTCAAGCTTTCATATTCCCTGGGCAGAACTAAGTCAGCTCTGCACTTCACAATTCAATAAATGCAGAGAGAAAAGGATTTTGCTTTATTTTACTTGGAATAAGATGCACTGATTTTTTTTCCTCTCCTCCAGAAATTAACTTTTTTTTTTAGAAGCCACAAGCCAGGGCACCATGCATACAGCTCTCACAGGACAGGGGGACTGTTCCTAGTGTTCCAGTTCCTGAGGTCTTTGCTCCCAGTATGAGGGAAATGAAGATGAATAAACCCTGAAAGATCCTCATAACACTTCCCTCACTACAGGGTTACCAGCCCCACCATCTCTCAGGGCTCCTCTATAGGTTTAAGGATCACGCAAACCTAAAACAAACCCCAACTCACCCGTGGCTGAACCCAGCGATGCATTCCTGACAGCCTGAGAGATCCTGTCTTCTGTCACCCTTGCAGACCTCCCAGGCAGCTTTACATCTTCCTCCTCCCAGCACTTGAGCCACAGCTGGGGGAAGAACAATGCTGTGATGGATGGACAGACTCCCATCAGACAGAGGGAACATCTGAGAACACCCAGATAAGGGTGAGCTTTTCTCTTCAGTGTGAGGGAGAATCATTAGGCTCATCCATGGACAGGTGCCTTTTTTAGTTTCTCTCTCACAATTCAGACAGGGAGAAGGCAGCTCAGGAGACTGTGACCTTCCCATTTTGTTTAAAGAAAGAAGAAGGAAAAAAAAAAAAAGAAAAACAGCAGGAGAGAACCCACTAATGCTTTTCCAGCAGCCTGAAACACAGGGCAAGAGAGGCATCCACTCACAGATTGTAAGGAAAAGGCTTGGGCAGTAGGCTGGGCCATCCTCTGTGCCTGTCACATCCCATCCACACAGCCCTGATTCTGCTTTCTGGCACCAAGAAAATCCTCTGTGCTTCTTTCCTGCTCTATTCCTGCACGTACTTTTCTCCAGTGCAGGGGAAAAAAAAAAAAAGGCAGGAAAAGAACAGCAAGGAGCAGATTTGCAACCGCTTTATAAACTAACAAGATGAGTCAGCAGTTGACCCCTCATCACCAGGCCTTCCACTTGCCAAAGGGCTATGGAACAGCAGGTGTACCTGGTCAGCTCTGGCAGGGAAAAAAAGCCAAGTTGGTGTGCAAATGCACTCACCAAGTCACTGTAACTCCTTTTGAGTAGCGAGGCCTCAGCAGCGTCCCTCTCGCCCCCGCCAACGTTGCTACTTACCTTTGCAGTCAGCAACCCCACTGAGGAGAACTTCAACAGCACTTAGGTACCCAGCACATCATCCTGGATCAGAGGGAAGACTGGTAGGACTGTGCTCATAGTTCAGAGGAGTGACACAGCGGGTTTACAGAAGGAAATCATGACCAGCAGCACAAAATGTGTCACTGCTATGACACAGCAGCAGCTGCTGTGAAGGACGTGCCTGAGGCGCAGGTTTAGGTAAGCCGGGAACCAGCCAGAGATGCACATTGCTGCTGGCACCTTTGGCAAACACCCTTTTCTCCAGGCAGTTTTCCCAAGCCCTGCTAAGGCGTTTCCACAGCAACATAAATTGCTGACTAACAAAAGTTCTCAGACACTTCCAGTCCTCCTCTGTAGATTTCCAAGAAAATTGCACCTATAAATATCCTGCTGTAAAGAAAAAGCGACAGCAAATACTCAAAGGAAAAGTCTGCTTTGAACCGCTGGTGTCCAGGGCCTGATCCACATCCACTGAAAAATGGATCTACTCTCAGGACAGGTCTTTCCCCATGAGGGCTATATCTCAGAGAAAAAATGTTTTTATATCCTCTTATTAGACAACATTCTTGCAAGCATGAATGGAGACCAAGCCAGTGTAACAACCACAGCACTGCTCTTGTGAGGCTGCAGATGATCTGCAGCCATTTGCATGAGATGGCAACCAACTTTATTCGTCAGCAGCCTGGATTTGGGAATGTTGGTGGGGGTTAGGCAGTGTCCACCACTGCTGCAACTGAGCAGCAGAGAGTGAGTGCACATACTCCAGGCTGCTAAACAAGAGCAGAGGTAGAGCTCAGTATTTCTTCTCACTGAGAAACAGTACCCAGATCTGACCTGGCTCTGTCCCAGGCCAAAGTCCAAGTACTCCAGTGTGTGTGTGAGCACAAGCCTCACCTGTCAGCTAAGAAGCAGCCCTGACCCAGAATGCTGTTGACTGCAGCCAGCCACAGCAGGAAGAGCAAGCAGGTGCAGAGCAGAAAAGCCTGAGCAGTGTCCTCAGGGCAGCCCTGGGTGTGGACACACGGCCCCACCTCCAGGGAGGGGCTCTTGGGATCGGGCTGCACAGAACCCACCTGGGCAAGCGGCTCCTCGGGGGCTGCACGTGCTGACTGACCACACTTGAGCAGCAGCTGAGCCTTCCCAGCCCCCGGGAAGGACACCTCCCATCCTGCTGTCCGTGCTGAGAGTGCACCTCCAAAGGTCCTGCTGGCCCTGGAACGGTACATGAACCCAAAGGAGTCTGCAAAGTAGAGAAATGAGGGCAGCCCCCGGATCTGGTATTTGCTTTGAGAAAAGACTCAGGCAGTCAAGCTTATTCTGAGCACTAGAGGGAAGACTTCAAGGTGACCCATCCACAGCATTCAAAACTGAGCAGAGAAGGCAGCAGGCACAGACAAGTGCAGAGTATCTAGTGGACATTTTTACAAATATAACACTAAAGAAATCAGGCAGATTCTCGGGTAACACAGACAGAAGGGATCCCAAACTTGTTTCCATTTTCAAGACACCCCACCACTGGAAGGGATCTGCCAAAAAGGGTGGAAGATGAAGAGAGGGCTATAGCTGCAGAACATCTGTTTAAAACTCTGGATGCTGCAGGAGACAGAAACACTCTGCTTCAAAACAGAGTCTTCCCCTTACTGCCTGTGGGGCAGTTTGAGGGTCCTGAAATCTGGATCTTCCTAGGGCAGTTACAAACCTGAGTTGTGCTTCACTGGCTGTCTATGGTAATGTGATGTGTCTGACAATCTATCACTGAGCAGAGATGGAAGAGAAAATCACACAAGTAGAAGCAGCAATGAGTAACTGCACTGTGCTTTGCTATAAGCTAATGCAGCTGCTAACAGGTGGGTCTAAAAAGAATATAATCATCACCACGCAGTCAAGATATGCCTGGGTCTTTGGGAATACAAATGTTAAACCTTTCCCTGTGTATGAAAATCTATTAAAAGCAACATCAGACAGAGAAATAATCTGTTGTATTTTCCTCTCAGATGCTCATGGCACCAAGAGACAGATCTGTTTGAGAAAAGTAAACATTTGGTTAAACATACCAGCCCAGTGAGCGACTCCAGGTTTCAGTTTAGAAAGTTACACAAGTACCTACAGCAGGGTCTGTTCCTGTTACAACTGAACTGGCAATTCTGCCTGACCCCACTGCCCTGCTCAGCCTCTCCCATGCTGTCACTGTGCTTTGCCGGCCTCCAGAGCTGGTTGGGAACTCTGTGAGCAAGAGAAAGCAAGTCAGCCTTTGTCCAGAACATTCCTCCTGGCCTCCATCTCCTCATTCAAACCACCCAGCGGACACAGGAGCTGAGCAGGGCTAGCAGGAGTCAGGTCAGGAGCAGCTCTGAGGACAGATTGCTTTAAAGTCAGTGTAAAACCTGCCTGTGCCCGTCTCTTATCAAAGCACCATAGTAAGAAATTTCCAAATGGGCCTGTCTTAGCTCCATACTTGCTACAGACCCAGAAGTCTGTGCTGGTTTCTCCATTAACTGGGAGGCTCCAACACAGCCATTCTGGGGTCAGTTGTGGCAGGTTTGGGTGGTCTCTGGTCACACAGAACGAGGTGCCCCTGGCACGGCCCGTTCTGGGGTCAGTTGTGGCAGGTTTGGGTGATCTCTGGTCACATAGAATGAGGTGCCCCTGGCACAGTCCATTCTGAGGTCAGTTGTGTCAGGTTTGGGTGGTCTCTGGTCACACAGAACGAGGCGCCCCCAGCACAGCCCATTCTGGGCCCGCCCGGCCCCCCCATCTCTGAGGGGCTGGAGCGGCCGCACAGCGCCCCCTGCTGGCCGGGCTGGGCCTAGGCCCAGTCTCAGCCCCAGGCCTCCCCACTCCCCGGGAGCCGCACATGGCCCAGCACAGTGCCCTGACACACCTTCGTCACCTGCTGAGGCAGATGTGCAGTCAGTCGATGTGGGGTATGGCAGACACAGGAAGCAAGGCATCCAGGTGCTCTTGACTACTTCTCTGGGACTGAGAAATTTGGTATTGGAAATACCTTTTGTTTCTTCTCCTTCAGCCCGTGTTCAATCCATGTTTCATGTTCCTGCTCTGCAAACCTGGCAGTTTCCCAAGCAGCACACAGGGAAGGCTGCAGGATCCCTCATCAGGTCTGACCAAAGCAGAGGCATTCCTGACACAGCAGAGGCGATATCCAAATCCTCACAGACCTGACAGCAGCTTCCCTTCCTCCCCAGACTCTGTCACTTCCCTGTAAGACTCCCTGTGTATGGGAGACTTCGTGAGACTTACCTGAGAACATGCTCATCTACACCTTGAACCAGGTCAGCCCAAACCCCCTCAGACAAGTGTTCTACACCAGCTGCTCCCACACAGATGCTCCAGGAGCAGCTGAGGGAGAGCCTTGGCCAGAAGCCATGCCCAGAGTGCACCTCTCCCCTCAGCACAGACCAGGGACCTGTAGCACTCGCTGTTCTGTACAGACCCTGTGACACTCCCTGCAGCACAGCAGCACTCACAGCCCCAGTCAAGCTCTACTGCCATGAGATCATGCCTTCTCTTCTTGGCTTGAAGTAGCTTCATCACCCCACCACAGCACCACGTTTCTCTGTCCTCTCCCAACTGCCCTAACAAGTGGGAGATGAAGGTATGAGCTATTAACTATGTAAAGAAAACTTCAGTCACCAGCTGAGTTCACCCAGTACTCAGATTTTATTAAATAGGCTCTATACAGTACAAAAACACACTGTGCTGCAGCATCCCAGATACCCCTTCCCCACTTCACAAGCTGCCAGATAAACCACTAAAGCTTTCTGGATGGCAGGGGAGACCCAAGCCCTCACTCCTCTCATAGAATCAGCTGGGTTGGAAGGGACCTTCGAGATCATTAAGTCCAACCCTTGATCCACTACTGCTGTGGTTACTAGACCATGGCACTGAGTGCCACACCCAGTTCCTTTTTAAAAGTCTCCAGGGACAGAGAATCCACTACTTCCTGGGCAGCCCATTCCAATGTCAATTAGAAGTTCTTTCTAATATCTAACCTAAACCTCCCCTGGCACAACTTGAGACCATGCCCTCTTCTCTTGCTGATGGTTGCCTGGGAAAAGAGACCAACCCCCACCTGGCTACAACCTCCTGTCAGGTAGTTGTAGAGTGATGAGGTCTCTCCTGAGCCTCCTCTTCTCCAGGCTGAACAGCCCCAGCTCCTTCAGCCTCTCCTCATAGGACTTGTGCTTGAGTCCCTTCACCAGCCTCGTTGCCCTCCTCTGGACCTGGCTCCAGCACCTCTCCTTACACACAAGGCCCTCCCGTACTTGTCATTGCTTGTAATGACAGGGGCAGGATAACGTGAGCTGTCAGTCAGGGAATGCAGCCCCTGCAGACAAAAGCATCCAAACTGCATTACACATGCAGCAAGTTCCAGAATCCATTCCAGTTACATGCCTCATACCCAAGGGACAAAAAATGTGACACCCTCCATCTAAGTTGGCAGGACACCAATTCATCACTCCCGCCAGCTCTGAGGAAAGGCCGGAGTGTCACAGGGTGATGTGAATGCTGTGGCTTGGACAAGGATCTGAGGCAGCAGCACGGGAGCAGCAGAAGCATCCGTCTTCATTAGCAAAACACTGAAACCCCAGCAGGGCCCAGGACAACTTCTGACAAATCTCAACCTGTCAAGAAAACAGCCAACATTTTATTTTTGTCTGAACACTGCCACAAACAGCAAATATACAGCTCTCAAATCCACCCCCAGCACCCTCAAAATCCCCTATTAGATGAGGGTTGCTCTGCAAAGAGCAGAAACTTGCTCCCAGGATGCACCCAAACTGCACTGTGGGAGGTTCTAGAGCAGATCTTGCCAACAGCCTGGGGGAGCTGACAGAGCAGAGAGTGCCAGAGAAACACATTCAGTCAGCTCAACCAGCTCCACTGCCTGACACAGAGCACTTGCTTCCTTTTGCATCCGGGGTACAGATACAGAGGACACAGTGCTGCTCTTCAGACACTTCAGCCCCTCTGGAGACAGAGCAGGTGCATGGGGCAGGAACTGAGTGAGCCAGTGCCAACAGCTGTTTTTATCCAATGAAGTTCTGTTAAGCACATTTTCTAAAGCTTTAGTGAAATCCTAACCAAACAGATTTTCAGGTGTCACATAGTTGATCGTGAAGAAAAAGGACACCAAAGCAAATCCTCTCTTGCAAAGAGACACATTTCTGGAAGCTGACTTTCACCCCCTTCTCAAGGCATTGAAAACCTCCCATTCAAAGGAGTAAAAAACTAATGAAGTTTCAAGAACAAAAGCCTCCTGACTCTTCAAGAAGCCCTTCATTTTAACACTGCTTAAATGGGGCAAGACAAAAATAATAAATTTATTCACTGAAACTGAAACCTGTCAGAGCTCTCTGCCATTTATTTAGGACCTTCAGAAAGCAAGAATTCTTTCACTTTTGATACTAAAGTTGTTCACACACATCAGTGTTACATGTCAGTGTTACTATGGTAGGTGCAGCCTCTAGTGTTGCCTTGGAGTGTGCAACCACCCTGCAGAGGAGCCTCCTTATGTGCCATGAAGGCATTGTGCACCTCTGGAACCAGCATCAGCATTGCCCATCTGGTAGGGGAAAACAAGGCTGAAGTCACTGTGACAGATGCTCTTCAGCTGAACATTAAAACAATCATATGAAAAATCTTCACATCCAGAACAACTGACAAGGCATTAATCCCTGCAGGAAACTGGAGTATTTTAACAGGGATTGATACTGTGGTCTAACACTTAAAAGGGCCCTTTCTGCAACACTCAAGTCTTTACTCTTCACACACATTAAGCTGTCAAAGCACAGCAGAAGCAACTCCCTTGCAGAAAGGTGTTTTTTCCTTTTTTTTAAGCCAGTTAACGTAAGTGGATCCAATACTTACCATTCTTTACTATCAGAGGGCACACATGGTAGAGCAAAACAGTCAACTGCCCTCACCACACCACCACAGCCAGCTGCAGCCTTCACTTCAGTCTCCCAGAGGCTCAACCCCCTGTCTCTGCCTTCACAGTGCCCTGTGGGTAAAGCCAAGGGGAACAGTCAGCACCAGGCTCTGCCAGGGCGTGGGACACAACAGCACTTCCCTGCTGGTGCATCAGACATGATCTGGCTTGAAGAGCAAGAAATCAACACTGTCGCTCTGATGGGGAAAAAATTTAGTCATCACTTACACCAGCAGGTTCCCAGGAGCTGTGGCTGCTCACCCAGTGCAGCTGTGCCACACTCCCACCTCCCCCAGCAGATCCACTGGGACAGAGGTCATGGCAGAGGAAGTGGCAAAGCCATGCCCACATCTGCAATCTCTGCACTCCCTCACACCCTGGCCAGCAAGGGGCAGGGCAGACAAGGCTCAACCAGCAGCACCTCTTAAAGGGACACACTTCAGCCAGAACGGTTCCTGTCCCTTACTGGGACAACCCATCACCCACCTGTCTGTGCAGGGTGTCCTCAGTGAGCCCCTGAACACAGTGCAGCAGGGACACAAACAGGACAGAGCTGTAAGCCCCTGTCCTGCTCCAGCTCAGCACACAGCAAGTGTAGCTTGCAGACTCCCTGCCCTGCTGGTTTCTTCACAAGCCACATCTGCCACTTTGGACATGCTGGAACAGGAGGCCCAAAGGACCTCATTCCAACGCTCATGCATGAGGGAAATCCCTGCACTTTCATCTCTACAATACCCACATCTGTCTAGTCTCCAGAGACAAAGTGGGAGCAACTCCCTTGCAGAAAAAGGTATTTCCTCCCCTCTCCCTTTTTTTTTTATTTTTTATTTAATTTTAACATGTGATTCATAATTACTTTTAAGACTTACCATTGTACAAGCATAGTGGAGCAAAACAGACAGCTGCTCTCACCACACCATCACTGCCAGCTGCAGCCTTCACACTTCAGGTCTCCCAGAGGCTCAACCCCCTGTCTCTGCCTTCACAGTGCCCTGTGGGTAAAGCCAAAGGGAACAGTCAGCACCAGGCTCTGCCAGGGCATGGGACACAACAGCACTTTCCTGCTGGTGCATCAGACATGATCTGGCTTGAAGAGCAAGAAATCAACACTGTCACTCTGATGGGGAAAAAATTTAGTCATCACTTACACCAGCGAGTCCCCAGGAGCTGTGGCTGCTCACCCAGTGCAGCTGTGCCACACTCCCACCTCCCCCAGCAGATCCATGGGCACCGAGGGAGTTCATGCTGATCTTTCCCCAAAAACAGCTGGCTGGTCAGCATGCTCAACAGGCACATGGGACAGGCAAATATTCCCCCCAAAAATTAAGAACAAACACCTATGTATGGGGGTTCCAGAGCAGAGCACAAGACAGTCAAGGCACGTAAAAGAGGCAATAAGCAGAGACTAATAGCTTATTACTTTCTGAAGGCCCAGGCTTTCTGTCCGTGAGGCTCCCCTGCAGCAGGAGCCGTGCAGGCCGCAGGGAGGCACAGCCGGGCCATGAGCACCGGGACCCGCGGTGCCCAGCACTGCCCGGGGCGGGGCAGGACCCCCGGACCACCCCGGGGCCAGCACCCACCGCCCGGCCCGGGCTGCAGCCCCTGTCCCGCGGGGAGAGGGACCCGCCGGGCCAGCGGCCGTACCCACACGTGACAGCTCTTCAGGGACACCAACGCGTTGCAGGAGCAATTTATTTATACGTGCATATATGCGGAAATAAATATATTTGAACATATTAAAAATTATATACTTAAACGTATATATTTAAATCACTAATCCACAGTCACTTTAAGCACTCACCGCTCCCCCCCCGCAGGGGCTCAGACCCTGCGGCACACCCCGGGCACGTGCCTCCATCGGCGGCTTGGCCCCGGTCATGGGGCTCCCAGAGGCGCCCCGGGCTCCGGCTCGCCCTGCAGGGAAACAAGGAACAGTCAGCACCGAGAAACAGTCGGTTCCAGCCCTCGACCGCCCCCGGGCCCGGCGGCGGCTCTGCTAGTGCATCAGACACGATCTGGCTTGGATAGCTGTGCTCAACACTGTCGCTCTGACGGGGAAAGAGTCATCACTCCACCAGCGAGCGCTCGGGCGGGTGCAGAGAGCTCTGTGCGGCCCACCCGCGACAGCCGGCCCCTCACCGGGAGCGCGGGTGGAGCCCCGCAAGGAGCTTCTGGGCCAGGCCGGAGGCCGAGCGGAGGCCTCAGCGGGCGGGCAGCGAGGTGCAGCCGGCAAACACCCGCACCGGCACGGCCGAGCCCCGGGAACGGGCACATGGGGATCCAGGGCCCGCCCAGCCCACAGCCCCAAGTGCCCGCATACCCACCTCGGCCGCGCCGCAGAAAGAGGCCGAAGGGCCTCGCGCGAGGCGCTTTATGGGCTGCGCAGGCCCCGCCCGCGCCGAGGGGGCGGTGCCGCCGCCATGTCGGGCGGTACCGGGGGGGCCGCGGGGCCGGTCCCGCCTCATCCGCGATCCTGCCCGCCCCGCTCCGCTTCCCGCCGAGGGGCCGCGCGAGGCCGGACCGTGTGTGGCCCTCCTGTGGCTGCTGCGGTCCCCGAGCCGGTGCAGGGGGCGAGAGGCGCGGCCGGCGGCGGTGGGGCCGCCATTTCGCGGTGCCGGGCAGGGCGGGCGCGGCGCCTCATGGCGGGGGAGCGCGGCCGGGGCCGAGGTGCGGCCGGTGTGCTTCGCCGGGATGGGCGAGCGTGGCTTTGGAAAATTAATTTTCCCTTCTTAATGGAAAAAAAACCCAACACCACCGGTTCAGAGGTGTTCAGTGACTCACCCAAAGGCACGTGCAGGTGCGGTGCCAACATCCATCACGCCTCTGATCGCGCCCGGAGCAGGAGCCCCACGGGCGGTTCGGGGGCCGCCCGCTGACCCCCTGTTTTCCCCCGGGACGGGGCTCGGCAAATCACGTTGCGTTAGTTTGCCACTGAGTAACGTCAGGAATGGAATAAAGAACAAAGGATGTCTTGAATGAAAACAGCCCAGCGTGTAATTCAAGCACTGCCGTGACTGATGCTTTTATAGCTATAAATGCACCTTGGAAACGGGCTGTGAATCCAGCCATCCAGATCTAGTGGAGACGTGCCACATGACATCCTTGAGCACACGTGGAAGGTATTCCCAGAGTCCTGCACTCCAGCAGTGCGAGCACCTCTCCGTGCTCAGCAAGGCCAGCCCAGCACAGTCCGCCGTTGTTCTGCAGCCATGGCCCTCCCTCCCGGGGAAGGCGGGAACTTCTGTCCCTGGAATAACACCAGCTAAAAGATGGGGGTTGAAATGGAATCACGCAGGGGCACAGGCAGGGAGAGGCACAAAGCCAGAAGCCAGTTTCCATCAGCAGGGGGGTTCCTGGGGGATAAACACAGGCGCTGAACAGCTCTGAGTGCTGCAGGAAGCTGCTTTGGTCTAGACTAGCTCAGAATCATGTAATTGCTCCATGCTTTGGGTTTTTCTGTTTGTAAAACACACTTAGATTCTGCCAAGGCTCGAGAAGGTGTGAGAAGGGTGACTTGTCCTGTGGTGCTTCACAAACCAGCACCTTGGCACCAGGTCCTACCATCTCATCAGGGATTCGGTGACCTGACTGAGCTGGCTGGGAGGTGAGAGCATCTCGCAGGACCTGCAGAAGGGGCAGGTCAGGGATGGTACTTGAAACATGATGAAAGCAGGAAAAGGCACCTGATCAGTTTGTTGGCTGGTTTGCAAAATACAGCCAAGGCTCTGCAAATCTGCCTGGGGCAGCCACGGGAGGTGTTTTAGATGCTCTGAAAGATAAGCCTGCCTTGTTTTACTTGTCCAGTAGTATCTACAGGCGCATCCTGCAGGGACATAAATGGGCCTTACAGGATGTTTGGCAGAAACTGCTTAATTCAGGTACAGTTAAAATGCTTTTTCCAGATTAAGTGTGTTTGTAGGCAACTAAATCTTGAGAGCAGCCTATCAAACAGGACTTGTGGAATAAATCTCAATGCCATTAATCCAAGTTCCAGAACACCAAAAGATGAAAAGACAATCACAGGAAGGACATTTTAAAGAAGATTACAGGGAAAACTAATCTTGTTACACTGCAAACCCATGTCACATGCACAGCGCAGAAAGGAACTGTAAACATGATTTGTGTTGCCTAGCTTGGCAAGGAAGGGAAAGTGAGAAGGTCTGGGGTACTCAACAGCTGCAGCAGTGCTTAGTATTGTATTTATTTGATTTCACTGGGTTTTATTCTCCATGGCAAAACCAAGTGGAAAATGTCTTTAGCAAGATGAGTTCTTGAGCTCAGTCAGGGCTTGCTGAACTCAGGAAGTTCCTCAAGAGGCAGCAAAAGTCTCTCCAGTCTCAGTTCTCCCCATTGTTTCCTTGCAGTGGGAACTCTGGTGTGGGCACCTCAGGGCAGAGCAGCAGCCTGTGCCCTGCAGCCCCTCCCCGGGGCATCAGCCCAGCCTGGGCACAGGGAGGGCACTCCTGGCACCTCCCGCCCCGTGTCCCTGTGCCTGCTCTGTGTAAGTCCCATGGCAGCAGAGCCCCTGCCCAGCCTCATGAGCATGCCCAGGGGGAGGGTAAAAGGCTAAAAGTCCCATGAGTGTTTTTGAAAGTACCACAGCTTCGGAAAAACGTGTTTGTATTCCCTGCCAGCCCTCACAGGGGCTGTGGCAGCATCTCCTGAACCCCAACACGAGTGTGAGCACATGGGCTGTACCAGCAGGGTGTTGACAGTGACCACCAGGATTGCTTGCTTTGGGAGCAGTGATCTCTCTTCTGGACTGACAAAGGCATTTAAACATAAGAGATTGTCTTTTGTTTGGAAGTAATAAACACAAGTGGAAGAACAGGGTGAAAGCATTAAAATCTCTGTGGAGAACAGTTCCTGCATCATTAACATGGGACTTTTAAAATCTAAACCATCTCTATTAGCAGGCTGCTAAAAATACTGTGAAAGTGGAAGTGGGAGAATGAGTAAAGTTTAAAAGCACTATAATATGTCATTTTTAATCAAAGACAATTTTGTTTCCTTAGGATCCTGCTAGTGCTATACAAAATAATTTATTTCATCAAATAATAAAATGCACTCTTGTATAAGTATTATAAGCAGCAAACAACTATGGGGTTGCTTCACAAAAGACTAGTGAAGTGGTATCCACACATCCCATCCCTGCCTGCAGTTAGGCACTTGTGGAACCTCCACCATTTGTCTTTATAGAGTAGGAGGGAAATAAAACTATTTCTGACTTTGATCAGTGGGTTGAAACAGAATTTTGGTTTGATCCTTGGGTAACAAAATAGCTGCCAAGTACAGCTCCATTTAATGCTGTTGCATATGTTACTAAACTCTGACCAGGGAATTAAGAATAACAACCCAGCTGACTCCAGACTGAGTCCTTTCAGGTGCAATTTGTCCAAAAGAAGGGTCAGTTGTCTATATCCTAAACCAAAACAACAGCAACAACAAGTTCTGGGAATGTATTTTAATATTCTGTAACAAGTGTTTCTGTGGATCCAGGGACAATAACAGGCTCTAGTCCCATCCAAGGAGAAAACTCCTCAGCAGCAGCAGGTGCAGGTGGGGAGAGCATTCCCACCACTGTCACTGTGCTTGCTCCCTTTCCAATAGGAATTGTTTGGTAAGGACTTTCTCAGTTGGAAGAATTTGCAATACAAAGCCTCAGCCTAGCAAGTTTCTTTTAATTTTTAAATGTACAGCATTTTAGTTCTACAAATGTAAAAAAAAAAAAAAAATAAAAACAAAAAAACCTTTACAATGTTTGGGTTTTTTTTTTTTTTTTTTTTTGCTCATCATGATCAAACCCAACGTGATTCAATGCAATCTGGTCTGCAGTTCCTGTGGCCCGATTGCCTTGGATGATGCAAATACAACGGCCAAGACACGTAGCTCTGAGACAGCACCTGCAGGAGCTGCTCTCTGGGGTAGAGTCCCTGCGGGTGCTGGGTCCCTGCGGGTGCTGGGTCCCTGCGGGTGCTGGGTCCCCGCGGGTGCTGGGTCCCTGCGGGTGCTGGGTCCCCGCGGGTGCTGGGTCCCTGCGGGTGCTGGGTCCCTGCGGGTGCTGGGTCCCCGCGGGTGCTGGGTCCCCGCGGGTGCTGGGTCCCTGCGGGTGCTGCACAGCGCAGGAACGGCTACAGGTCCCAGGTAAGAACACACCGAAGGAGACACGGACACGTGTCAGGTCTGGTTTGCAGCACTGCCCCCCAGTCACAAGGCAAGGCAAGGCTGGGACTCGAGTTACAAGCAAACAAAGAAACTTCAAAGCAGAGACTTGAAGCAGTCCCACCCACCGGCCGTGCCAGGGTCCTCTGTCTAAGCTGACTTTTAAGTTTCACTTAAAACTCCGGTTTAAGCTCCCATTAACAAAGCTGCACTAACACACTGTGGCACAAATAACAAACCGTAGCCACATCACTTGGCATTCCCTTCCCTGCCAGGTCTGCACACCCTGCACGGCACGAGCAGGGACCTCGATGCGCTCGGGACCCACCACAAGTTACTCCACAGCTTCACACACTGCCCGGACTAGAGCACAAGCACTACAAATCTATCAAAAAAGCAGCCCCCGTGGTGGTGGCGGCATACAAGAATAAATTAACCCAAAAAAAAAAAAAAATTTAGTATTACCATTTATTTGTGACAAACACTACGTTTTTTTACTTACATTCCATGGGGAGAAAAAATTCCAGCGTAAACAATGAACGGAAGCAGTACTGAACTCGCGCGGCTATCGTGCTGTACCTGGACCAAGGCAAACCTCATCGCGCACCCTCCGTGCGCAGGAACACAACATCAAAAGCAACACAGTTATATATAAACATAGGTAATTTTTTTCAGCCCTACATGGAGATGTAATTAAACAGTATAAAGCACTCAAGGAAAATCAATCTGCGGTTTTTATATGCACTACATTGAGATCATATCCTGTACTGCAGGAGCTGTGAGCCACCAACACACAGTCCCCTAAAACACAGCTCGGAGATCACTGAAAGTCACGTTGCATTCGAGTTCCCCTACCCCACACTCAAGAAAACTAGAAATTAAACCAAAAATGATCAAACCAAGTTTAAAATTCCTAAAGTGTTTTAATTAATTCAACCATTGGATAATTAAGGTTGGTTTGCGAAAATATGGGACTTTTTAAAATGGTGGGACACAGCCTGTTTCCAGTGAAACGCTGCTATTCCAATAAAACCAAAAGAACCACATACATGGATATGATCTTCCCAAGTTAGTTCACAGGTAACATGTCAGTCTCAGAAGACAAAGTTTCTAAACTGTGCTATTGTTCTAGATACAATTAAGAAACTTTTAAATGAAAAATTTATAGTGTCATTTCAATCAAAACAACATAATGAAACTAAAAATGTATCACTGTTTGAAGAAAAAGCAACAGTTATGATTTAGACACTACAGTAGGTTGTAGAGACTGTAGCACTCTAACAGTTAGGTTACATTAAGAGGAAGCATTTGATTTTCTCTGGTGCTTTCAGGTTTGGGTTCAGTCAAGAGCCTGTTTCAGGCAGTGCTGTCCAGTGTTTGTCCCAAAGGGTTTGCGCTCGCCGGTTTGAGGAGAGGGTCACTTTCCATTTCTTGTTTCACACATCTAAAATGAGAAAACACCTGTTACTTAGGAGACACAACACTGTTTCCACAAATAAGATGCTTTAAATCAGATACAAAGAATTTGGGGTGCATATAACAATCAGTTGGTGCTTTGGGAATCCCACCACTGTTAATTTGAGAGCTCATTATCTCAGTGAGAGGCTCAACTTTCTCTCCCCTCAACCCATTCAAGGGACTAATTTACCACCCCTCTATGCTTCTGCTGGAAATGAGCTTTGACCCCTGCACATCCCTTTCCATGTGAGACACAGGACTGTGAGAGAGAGGAAGAGGGAGAGGAGCAGCTCAAACCCCAAACTCTGAGTGCCACTACACAGCCACACTCCTGACAGAGAAATGGGAAGGGGCAGCTCAGCAGAGGGAGGCCAGAACTGCTGGGGGTCAGAGCTGTCACCCTGGGCTGGGGTCACACCTGTCATGTGTCACCCACTGCTGGGGTCACAGCCACCACACTTCACACCCACTCACTCCTGTCAGCACTTTGCATCTGACACGTGAAAATGCCAATCTTGATCATCCAACCCTCCTCTGGTCCTGCTGGAGGGCCAACAGCCCCCAGCATTTTAACTTTTCTGGCCAAGAAAACCCCTCACATGTTATTTGCCTACAGACCCCCACAGGGTTAACTTGCATCAGTGCAAGGGAAGTCAATGGGTCCCACTCACACAGACATTGGTCCATTTCCTGTCCTTGGCATCTCTGTGGTTTGTTGGTCCAACTCAGACAGCAACTTTAAAATATTCAGTGCAGCCTAGAAAGAAGAGAGAACACTCAGCAATTCAGCCTCAGGCCAGTTCAGTAATTTAGTGAAAGCACTCACTTCAACCAACCAAATGTTCTAATTTTAGTGATATATTTTTTAAGATGCATAATTATGGTGGAAAATGCAATGGGGTAGAATTTCATTTTGCTTCATTAACCAGTGGGATGGTGCTGTGACTGGGGGATTCCCACAGCACTTGTTTCACACAGGACTAGGAACAGCAAGAAAAAAGGCACTAAACTAGTAACTGCTCAAACTGTGCAGAGCTTGAGAGAAAGGACAGAAAAATACACAGAACCAAAAAGTCCTTTGCCAAAAAAGAAAACAAGTTACACAAGAATCAAAAATACAGCACAGGTGGGCACACATGACTCTCTAACAGGGCCAGTGTGACACAGCTCAGGCCAAGGTCAGTCCCCTCCTTTGAGGACTGACATTTGTTTTCAACTTCATTCAGACCAATTTCAGGTGCAGTTTTCCAGCATGTCCCTGACTCTGGCAGGTGCCTCAGTGACAGATGAACCCTGACCAGAGGAAGGGGCTCATGATTTAAGCTCCAAACCAGCCGCCCTTTCCTCTTCTCCCTCCTGCCCTGACCCCTGTGCTCGGTCTGACAGGAGCTCTGCACAGCAGGACATAGAGATGGGCATGAAAATGTAAGTGACAAAGATCAAACAAATCAAATTATATAAAATAGAAAAGTACTGCAACAGTTTTTAGTATAAAAATGAGTAAACTCTGGTTTCCTAAGTGTATTCACATATTGGAAACGATTGCTTCAGGCTGCACTGGGGTCACCTCTGGAGTCCAGAAGAACAAGAATAATCTCTCCAAATGGGAGCAGACTGGGAACATCCTGTCAGCTCCACCTGAAGTCTTTTATAGCCAAAGTCCCCTGCAGCTTTCAGTCTGGCAGGCTCATTCTTTCACAAAGAAATATTGCAGCCACTGTTAACAAAAGGTCTTATTTATAAAGGGAGCTGAACAGATTTAGAGTGTCTCCTGCTATCCACTGCTGAACTGCATTTCTTCCACTTGGGATTCCACTCCAGCAGGAAGTCTGGGAGCGTGAACCCAACTATCACAGTTCCCAGTGAAACATCAGCCCATTCTGATATAATAGGAAAATAAGCTGGAGATGCTCTTATGGTTTATAAGTTCCTTTTTGTACATTTACCATCATGTGCTCATGCAAATAATATCAAGATGAAGCAAACGTGCTTTTTGTAGACCAAATGTGCTTTTTGAGCACATGTGGAGCAGATTAGATTCTGATATTATTAATCATTATTTCAGCAACCCGTGAAATACTAGACAAGAATTAGCCAGGGAGCTGTACAGCATCCAATTCCTTGCTCCCAGCAGTTATATAAACCTTGGTCTTCCCTCAGGGAAGGTCCAAGAGCAGCATTTCAGCAATGTTCATCATACCATGTCATGGCAAGACTCCACATCCTTTCCAATCCCATGGCTGATCAGTGGTGGCTGAGAGGAACAGTTTATAAGAGATACAAACTCGTTCTTGTTATTTTTTGGAAAGTCTTTATATTCAACCTGAAGAAAAGAGAAGGATTTAATTCTTTTCAGTTAACCAAGTACAGGAAGTGTATCACAATTGCTACAGATTATTTGCCCATATATGAAGCTGAGCCTTTGTCCTCATCATTCTGTCAGTCAGCAGAACCACTCTCATTGAAGTTTAACTTCACTTAAAATGTTTTTAAGTATTCACAGGAGCTCTGCAAGCCTCTTGAATGAAAGTGGCTACTTAATAATGACCTTTATTCTGAATACTGCTATCTGCATTTCAAATTTCTATATTATGCTTTTTAATCCACTGAGCACCAAATGTAAGAAAATGCACAGCCTACAGCAAATGTTAATGTATGAAAGATTAGTGAAAGAACCTGATTTCAGATCAGCCAAGTTCAAGTGCCCACTGTGCTCCTACACCGGGACAATTTTCAGAAAATGCACTTTGATTTTGTTGAGTAGCACTGAATCAGGGCTGAGGGTGGCCCAGAAACGCACATTTCAAAACTAAATAAAAAAGCTGTAAAGTTCAGTACATGTCACAGGTAAAGTAAAACTTTTACATGAATTTGAGCTGAACAAGCAGCCTCAGAACACATCAGTCACCGGCAGAACTAAAAAGCTTTAGAACAAACAGGTTGGGCCAGCCTGGAGAGCTCTGGCAGAAATCTCACAAAGCTGAACATTTACCTGGATTCCTTGAACGTTGGAGAGATAGTCCAGCTGCTCGGAGGGCCTGGTCAGGGGTCCGTGGGGGACGTGGCCTGAGGAGTTGCTGCTCTTCAATATGGTCTCGGCAGTGGGAGAGGTGCCCCCGTAGAGCAGCTCCCGGGCGATCATCGCCGTCACCGTTGCCTTGGCAGGGTTGGGAGCTGCCCGGCTGAACTCTTTGGTGTGGTGTCCTTGGTTGGCTCCTACAGCCTGGGCAACCTCAGGGACCATGGGAAGAATTCCAGCAGGAAGCTGCTGATGGCTGAGATAAGGCATCCGAAACTCATCTTCTTTATTACCTGCGAGGGGAGAGGTGCACACTGCAGAGCCGCTGGTTGGGAGCCCTCCCGCCGGCACAGGCAGCAAAAGCCACTTGGGAAAAAAATAATTTGTTTCAAGTCTCTTTCAAACTACCAACAAACTTGGTGAGCCCAATCAAAGCTTCAGCATCACTGAGACAAGAGTTACTGAGTTACTGACTCTGGGCAACACCTGCTCCTGCCAAAGGAGCCCCTTTACCTCCAGGAGCAGTTTCTCCAGATCAGTCAAGCCCACAGACACCTCTGACAGCTGCAACCACATTCTAGATCGATCTTTTGCTTTCAGAATTTTTTATTTCATCATTTAAAACTGTAGGAGCAAATAATGAAACCACAGAATGGCCAGAGCCACTGTTAAATAATGTAAAGAGAGTGGCAGATAGTCCACAAAGGTTAAACTATATATTGTGGGAACAAACAGGGAGGAAAGGTAAAATGGAACATTAGCACAGTGGGAAGAGGCAAGATTTGACTGTTTACAGCAAACATCCAGCCACAGCCAATTGATAGCAATTTACTGACATTATGGCATAAAATAGATTAAAGACGGATAAGAACAGCTTTCCAAAGGGAACTCACACAGAGCTGTGGGGGGAAATTGCAGAGGTGTGCTCAAGAAAGGTGGGGAAGACAGTGCTACTGAAATAAACTGAGGAGTCACTTATGGCAGAGCAGACAAATGAAGTTCTGCAGGACTGAGCTGTTTCAAGTCTAAGCATGAAAACCAAAAATGTGTAGATGGAAGAAAGCAGGGATAGCAAAATCTGAATAGGAAGTCAGGAAGTTTACTCAAGATCCTCTGGGTGCAGTAAAATATTACTTAAGTCCAAGTCAATCCCTGCTATTTATAATTTAAGCAGCAAAGTTAAACATATAAAGCACCTGAAACATGCTCTCCAGAACAGAAACCTGTGGTGACAGACAAACTTTCCACACTGACTCCTCCCACCAGCTGACATTCCAGAAAGCAATGCCTGGACACGGGTGGCCAGGTTTGGGGTGTTTTAGTTCCAGCCTGTCACCTGGGTGTGACCCCCACAACCAGAAACAAGTGCAGGCACAGCCCCTGCTCTGTCATCAGAGATCAGGCACAGACAGAGGTGGTTCTGGACAAGGGCATTCCTTCTCTCTCCATCTCTGCTTGAGGATGACCAGTTCCAGTTAGTGCTGACACCCTTTCTCCATCCCAGGAAAAAGGGGCCTCGGGAGGAATAAACTCTTTGGACTTTGAACAGAACCTTCCCAAGGGCTCCATTTAGTTTGCAAGGCAGCAGCTGCACAGCCCTGCTCGTCCCAGAGTGCTCAGTGGCACTGCTGGGGACACAAGGAACAAATCTGAGCCCCCCACCAGGGCCATGCTGCTTTCACCCAGGTTACTCACTGGCTGGAGTCTCTTCAGAGCCTGGCTCAAAGAAGGTGACTTTTCTTCCATCACCTGGTTTCTTCACTGGGGTCTTAAAAATAAAAGGAAAAGAACTCAAACTCACAGTATCCCTTTAAAATTCACACACACCCCCCTTCAAGTTTTAAAGTTTTCAAGATGCAGGTGATCTGACCAGCCAAAATTTTACTGAAGAAATTATTATTCAAAAATATCAATTATTACATCACTACCGAGAAAAGTTCAGTGATTCTTATTCACTGAAGGAATAAAACTATCCACAGTCCAGAGAAGTGGTATCAGGAACACACATACTCAGAACTAGATACCAGAATAAAGCCAGTTAAACTGCTGTTAGTTATTGGTACTGCTGAGGAGAGCACACTGGACATATATGAGCACATACTTGAAAGAGAGAAAACTAACCCCAGATGTGCTGTCTGAACTCCCTGGTAATATCTGCTGAATCCTCAGCAGAGCACAAGGCTCCTTCCCTGCTCAGGGACCCACCAGAGAGACCTGTAACAAACTTTCCACTGCAACTGGTGACAAGGCTGTGTAAAATTATTGCTACCAGTCCTGAAACCTTCAGGTCTCTGAAGTTTCTAACACCAACACATCAATTATCACAGGTTCTGAGCCATTCCATAAAGCAGAAATGCATTCATTTAGCCTTCTGATCAGACTTTGATTTACTTGAAAAACCAAACAATGTGTCCAAAGCACACTATTTGTTAGAGAACAGTCCCCTCAACACAACTGTTTCCTGGCTAGGGCAGAGAGCATGAATTTCCCACCCTTATCAGCCCAGCCTCTGCTGCAGCATTAAGGAGCCATTGGTTCCTCAAGACTCACCTTCTCTTCTGTCTTTAATGCTGGTTTTGGAGGTTGAGGTTGAGGGACTTTAAAACCTAAGATTTCCAACATATTTTCAGCTGCATTGCGTTTAGCAACCTTTTTGTTTGTGCCCATTCCTTCAGCTGTGTGTACACCAACTTTCACCTGGGCAGAAGAGGAAGAAAAACCAAATCAATTCTTAAGCAGTAGTGAAGGGATTCCTTTACAAGTGATCTGTGTCTCTAGCAGGCCTGGAGTCACAAAATCATTCTAGTGATCACTGCTCTAAGGAAGTTGTGATTTATTATCAATGTCATCGGCCTTCAAGCACAACATACCCAAACAGAAAGCACACAAACAACTGTATTTCATCATCTCACCTTGGGTACCCAGGTTAGTGTTAATAAATCTTATTTTACAAAAAACAAGCACCTCGGTATCTCTTAACAGAATATTAATATTCCTGTTAATTAAAACATTAGGCAGTTACAACATAGACTTCTGGTGCCCTATGCAATTTTGTTTTTAAACCTGACTCAGATTACTTTTCCTGAACCTTTATCTCCTGTGAATGTAACCCATTAGATATTCTGTTAAATCATGTCATGGAAATCTGGCTGTAATCCTGTTAAATCTCTCTGTCATCATGACAACCTGATTACCATGAGAAAAAACCAAAGAGATCCCAGCCAGGCACCAAATTTGTGCAGTGAACACACCAACCTGCATCACGAACTCCCTGCGCCGGGGCAGCCCACGTTCTGTGATCAGCATGTACTCAGGCTCCTTCTCCTTCTTGGCCTGCTGTATCTGGGCAAGTCTGCTAATGGGATTCATTCCTTGACCATATTCTGGACTTGTTTGCAGCTACGTAGAACAATGTTTAGGAAATAAGCCAAAATTCGTGAATGTTTGGTTCAATAGACAAAACGCAGTGTGCCACTGAGTTCACTCATCTCTAGAATTTAAAAATACTGAAATAAAAGCTGCTTGATGAAACACTGTCACAGCCAAAGGGAAATACTCAATTTATTTGGCTCTGCTGTCACACTTGACCACATGTAACCTACCCCTGCTAATAGCTTTACAAGTTCTAATCCTGCTATATTAGGAGGGGCAGGCTTGCAGAGAATTTGCACGAGCAAAATCAAGAAAAATCCGAAGCTGTAAAGCCTGAGCCTTGAAAGTCAGAGCTTGATTTTTATGTGCCAGTCATTCCTGTATAAGGTTTCTCTTTCGTCCTGAATTTACTGATAAATGCTATGAGAGTGGTGTCAGAACCCCGTTAGAGTGGGAGCAAAGTACCAGTTCATTTGTGCTGGCAAAGACTGAGCAGCTCAAGAGAGTTTATAATTGACTCAGAAAAGCCTCTCCCCTGATGACTATTTGCACAGTCAAATTTCCAACCTTTTGTCTCTTACCTTCACTATTGATTTTGTTTTCTTTTTGATTCGTGGCTTCATTTTCTCAACCGTAGGGAGGGGTGGCAATTTTTTCAGTTCTTCTAGGACTGCTATTGCAGCATTTTTCTTTGAGATCTTCTTGCTCTTCCCTTCACCTTCACCCATGAATTCTCCAACTGACACCTTGGTTACAAAACTCTTCATATGGGGAGGACCACTTTCCTTGGTCACCTGTTTCAGAGGGAAAAACTGAGTGAAAGCGTGATAAACACTTATTAAAAATGGTAGGGCACATTGGTTATAGCAAACTTCTCTCAAGAACTACGGATAAAGAGATTTTAGATTCTCATACAATCCAAAAAGTAAGCCATTCTCACTCTAATAACATCATCCCACCCAAATAAGCACATACTTTTAAAAGACCAGATGCAGCAAGCAGTAAACAGTATTTACGTGCAAGTCATTAACCCATTTTAGTTAATTTACTGATTTACTTTTTCAGTATTGAAATATGACTGTTCTATTTCATCAGTGTGTACTTCCCCACAGGTAACATCACCTCATTAAATATATCATGGTACAGTAATAAAACATTACAGAGAAAGCAATTCCTTAGGATCCAGCATTTTAGTTCAGAAATTCTGATCTCTGAACTCTGGAGTTCTGAAGAATTCTGGAGACATCTAAGAGACAGCTGCCCACTACAGATTTAGTCTTTTAACTCCATTCATATCACATCATACTTCAAAATATCCATATAGTCAAAAAGTAAGAATGAATTCAGAGCTTCCACCCACAGTGTATTTTTACCAGTGATGCTCAGGCTAATCTGCAATAATTGAAAGTTTCATGTAAAATTTCGTACAATGGTTTCAGAAGCAATTCAGTTACACACAACTGCATTTTCTTACAGTAATAATTCAGATAGTTGACTTAAACATTACTCTGCCAGCTCAGGAAAGCAGCACGATAAATTAATATTTTAGTGAAACAGAGATGCTCCTGTGGAAGCTCCTGATTTAAGATAACTGAAATGATCAAGGAGGGGCAAAGAGGCAGCAAGCAGCCAGGCCAAAGGGAAAGGAAAGTCAGATGCACATGAGGTCACCCCATGGCAAGAAAAGAAACCTACTTGTGAGATTCTGCACCTCGAGGGTGGTCCAGATCAGTGCTTAGTTAAGCAAATACTTCCATCCTTGCCTTTCAGAGTGAGCTCTACTCTTTTGCCTCGATTCTGCACTTCCATGTTCTAACCATTAATGTGGGGTTATGTTTTGGTTCTTCACTGTAAAACTGATTTTTCAAAAAGCTTGGAAAAAAGATTGCACAGACAACCACAGCATGGCTGTTCACTCATGTGATGATTTTAGGGCATGAATTTGTGAACAGGTGGATTTTCCTTTTTCTTCCCTTTGCCATATAAACTCTGAGACAATCAGGGTGTCTATTAAAGGTAAAAGTGTATTCACAACTAACAAGACACGTTAAAAGTCAGTTGTTTGGGTTATCTGGGAGAGACTCAACTTAATGTGTACCCTTAATACTCTAATAAAAACAAATCTAGAGCTTGTAAAATAAACATACCTCAAAATTCACAGGCAAGTTCCTTTTAAGTGCAATCTCAAAAACTTGGCTTATTTCAGATTTATTGAGATTTTCATCATCTGGTTCTTTTCCGTTAACCTAAAAGAAGCATACTCTATTTAAAATAAAGATCCTATTAAATTGAATTTTATCCATTCAACCACTTTACTGAACTCTCCAAATTTTAAGTACTCTAACCTTTACTGCCATGTTACGTGAATGTGGAGAAATGCAGCCCACATACTACAGAACTGAAACTTAAGAAGCTCATTAAGGTGTATGTGTAAAAGCTTGCAAACCTTCATATTTTCATGTGCTCATTACAGGAAAGAACAAATGGAATAAGGGCCAATAGGTTTAAAAATGTGTTTATAGAAAACCAAATTGAAGTGTTAAATGAACTGATTTCCAAATGGAAGTACCTTTATGAAATACAGTTTTCATATACTGATTGGACATTTGCAACAAAAGCACTAAGACAGTATCAGGTAAGAGAAAGGGCAGGAAAAATAAAGATCTGAGAGTGGGACCAATGTGAATGAGGGATGGGTGACCAGCCCCTGGCACAGTCCTGTCTCTTCATGTGCTCCCTTGTAAGTGCTTCACCTACAGCTTTTTTCTCATCTGAAGAACATCCTACCAGGAACTTGCCCTAAATCAAATGGTGTCCATCTCTGGGAAATCCCACCTGCCCTAGCAGTGCCAGTGAAGCTTTTACCCATGGGCACTTCTACGTATCTCCAGGTAAAACTTTGTGATTTCAAAAATATCTTCACTGATGCTGGGATCAACATGAACTAAGAGGCAACAGCAACAGAGAAATTTTAGGACTAAGTGTCCAGCAGTGCTATTGGAAAGATTATGATAAAGATGAACAGCAGCAATTTCACCAATTATATCATGCCACAATACTAGTTATGCAATCAGGTAATAAAAATGATTTCAATATGTTATTGGAGAAGCAGCAGAAGAGCTGAGCTAGAGAGCTCTCATGGATTAAAACCAGTGTGAGGGCAGCAAGCATCCCCTATGGCTGCTACTAATGAGTTGGTTTAAAACATGAAGGATTTTTTTATCCCAGCCCTTAAAACAGCCTCTTCCCATTTCAGACAAAAAACCAAAATAGTAAAATTAATCTAAGGTTTTCACTTGTCCCACTGTCCCAGCAGATTTCACACTGTTCTCATGGGCTGACCTTGTATGTCAGGCTGGAGTTGCAGGAGAGCACACAGAGCACAATGTCCTCCTACAAGAGCAGCCCCTGCCAGGTGTGATCCCAGAGCCACAGCAGTCCCAGGCTGTGTGTGGAGGTGTCACAGGGCAGGGGCAGCTCTGAACACAGAGCCCACAGGGGACAGCAGCCCCTGGAGCATCCCCCCAGCCCCTCACCCTTCCCAGCACGAGGCAGAACTGGTAAAGCCCAGACTGAATACACAAGTCAAAGCCTTGATTTCAAATGCAACTGGTAAGTTCAGCAGGAATAGCAGCAGAAGGAATATCTGAACCCCCTAAGGCCATGTTCACTCCAGCCTGGGGGTTCCAGGACAAGTCTGTCACTGCCCTCACTGACAAACATGAGCACAACCACTTCCATTACAAATATTTTTCCACTTCTTGTAGTTTTAGCTATATTCTAGTTTTTCGAATTCCAACATTTTTCTTTACTAAGATAACCCAGACTTCTCTTTACTGGACTAAATTTTGCCACTTAACACTCTTTCAAGAGAATACAAATTAATAGAACAGAATTATTTGCTCTATTATGCTGTATATTCTTGACATATTCCAAGCCTATGCACAGTGCAAAACAGAGGTTCTTTTCTTCAATACCTTTATCTAAAAAGAGTAAATTAATAGTAAAATAACAATTAACAGTCTGTAACTATTTTACTGGTTATTCTGCCTCTAGTTCAGTTCTGGATCAGTTTATTTTTTAAATCAAAACTAATCATACACACATGCTCTCTCCTTTTCCTTACACATCTCCAGGCAGGTGATGGCTCAGGTTTGCTTTTGAAGTAGTTTGCATGTGTGCATAGACTAAACTCTCCAAGGAATCTGTGCCTCTAAATCAGGGCAAGACCTCAAATACTAGCATTTACCACTCCTAGCTCTCATCACATTGTTCAAACTCACCTCTAACAAGTGAAAACCAGTCACAAAAGGAAACAAAAGCAATATTAAAAAATCCCAGGCAAGTTACACAAATACTATACTCCATTAGGAGGGATTTGACCCCTTCCAGAACTCCTTCCATGTGCCCTTCCTTAAGACTCCCTGTGAGCCAGTGCTGCACCCCTGGGAAGGTGCTGAGCAGAACTGCCCTGATCAACCACAGCCCAGCCTGAGTCTGCTCTTCCACGTTCAGGGGATAAAGAGGAGCTGACATAAGTTGGCAACAAACACAGAAGCCATTCTGGGTTTAGGATTTTGAGGCCAAAGTCAGAATTGCTGTCCCAAATTCATGCTAGGAAGCCCAGCTCTCTGTATTCCTAAGCTTTCAATCAATGTTGTATCAGGTCTGCCTTTGGCTCTGCCAAGTCACCCTGTCCTGCACCTTCACCACTGTGTCCCAATCCATGTCAAATATGACACTGGGTTCTTCAGGCAGGGCTTGGTCCAGCTGAGGGCTAATATTGCTACACTTTTTTCCTGCCACTTGCTTCTAGATTTGCAACCCAAGTAGGTGTGGGAAATGGTCATTCTTACCCTTTAAGTCTAATCATTTTATTCAATGATATCTTCTTAGAATCACAGGATCGTTTAGGTTGGAAAAGACCTTTGAGATTATTAAGCCCATTTAATATTTTGATCATTAATCATTTAATATTTTCTAATTTAAAAATACAAGAGTAAAATCGCATAAAAACAAACATTTGTGATGAAAAATAATAATAAAAAAATGTACAAAATTACAACCCCCCCCAAAACACAAGAGTTCAAACTTCAGAATATTCTGTTTACACAAACACACACACACAAACAGAACACACAGAAATAACTACATTTAAAAAGACAATTACTGGCAACATCAAATGACTGGTAGGAAGTATCAGGATTATATCTCCTTGTGAAACCCTAATTTGCCTCCCTTGTAAACAGGCATTTTAATAGCATCTCTCATGACCTCACACTCCTGTATCCTTCCAGATCCTTTTCTCACTGGATGCAGGAATGAACAAGGCTCACTTAGCACCAAAACCTTCCTTATTCTACCTTCATCTTGTCTAGTATAAAATGCTGATACAGAAACAATTCCTTCAGACATTTCTAAAACTACAATACCTGAAAGCCACAAGTACTAATGAATTTAAGTACCAAACTTTAAATGAAGACCTGATTTATCCGAGTGCTTGTTGTAAACCAGCACCCCCTGTTCCAAGGCCTGCTCTCCTCTCCCTAAGCTGCATTTCCTACTATTCCTTTTGCAGACTAAATCAAACATAAATTGAAAAACAAAATCACAAATGCAGGTTTCTCAGGGTTCAGACACCATTCAGGTCCTGTTTTATTAAGAAAACAATTCTCCCTTCTTGCAATCTCCCTTCACCCCTGGATTCACAGCCCTCACACCAAACAAGACATCCCACAGAACAGGGGATGTGGTCATGGAAAACAGTGGCAGAGCTTGTTCTGAAGACCTCACATTACCCACCTTTTAAACACAACTCTAGAAATTTTCAGAAAGTCACCTGCACAGAAGCATTTCTAAAACAGGGAACAGAAAACAATCCAGTGACATGTGAGCCCATGACTTCCTGCAGAGCTGCTCCCTGGGTCTGGCACAGACCTGGGCTCCCTGAGGGGCAAAACAGCTGATGAGAGCAGGTTGTCTTTTACAGGGTGGGTGCAAAGAGAGAATGTTCTGCACCACTGGCACAGAACAACAACAACTCTGGAATTTGGGGTTCCCTGCACTGAAGGGGCACATCCTCCTCTGCCTTGGCCTCTCCTGCACAAAGCCCAGCTGGTCCCTGCCCGCACTCTGCCTATCCCAGTTCAGATTTCAGTGCAGAGCTCACCCCCACTCTCTCAGTTCCTGCTCCCAGCACCACTCCCTTCTCCCCAACAGCATCTGTAATCCCTAATGGCCTCCATCATCCAATAAACTGCATTCCCTTACGCAAATCACCTCCCCCAGCACCTCCCAGGCCTCTTCCTGAGCCAGTGCTTTTGCCCAATTACCTGGCACTGCTCTCTCTCACACACACTCAGAGTTAACTCCAAGTCCCTTGGCTTCACATCACATGTCCTCAAGCCTCTTGCTCTGCCATTCCTGGCAGTTTCCAGCTATTTTTATTTTCTCAGTCTGAGACCCCTTATTACCTTCTTGCCCACTTCTTCATTTTCCTTCTTTCTCAGCACACAGCCAGACTCCATGTCCAGCACGTTCTCCCAAACTCCACATTGCAAGTTACTAGTTCTGTCTTTGGCCAAGGCAGCCAACACACAGGGAGCTGTGCAGGCTCTCAGCCAGCCCAGGAGCTGAGTGACTCCTGTGCCCACAGTGAGACCTGCTGCCTAAAGCCACTTAACAAAAAAACACGAAAAAAGCAATAACAGGGTATTGGAATGGAAAGTGCTGGGCAGCCATAAATATATGAAGGGATACAAATTGAGTTCCTATATTCAAATCAAAATGTGTGTATGAGTTTACTACTTCCATGAACTTCCTGCTCTTTTAGAACTCCCATGGTTCTTTCCAAAATCATGTAGGAATTTTGCCCAGGAAGTAAAATCCATGTCTGATTTTTATGTTGCCCATTTATACACATCTTCAGAAGTTTGTGTATGATCTGTACCTGGTTAGATATTAATTCCTATCTATGCTTCCAGTGCTCATATCTGACAGAGGTCTAGAGCATTGCTGTGAAAAAATATGACAGTAAAAGAATTAACAAAGCTTCATCTGGGAAAACTCTAGTTCCATAGAAATTTATGCTTTAAATCAGTGTTTCTATTGACATAAGAAGGTCCCCCACTACTGCACAGAATTAAATTTCCCAACTGTCCTCTTCCTCTCAATAAGGAAAAAATTCTACAATAATATCTCAGTTTATCTTAGCAAATTATGCTTAAAACACTAAGACTAATTCCCACCTCTGGTTTCTCAGGCAAGGGCTCATTCTGCAGAACTTTCAGTGCTTTAGCAGCTGCATCATGTTTAGCAGCTTGTCTTGTTCTTCCTTTCCCATGAAACTGCTGCCCTCCAATTGAAAGCTCCACTTGATAAAGTAAGGGCCCGACAGGAAAAGGGTAAAAGTACCTGCAAAGGGAGAGGTAAATAAGCAGAAGGTTTGGCCTAAAAAGTAAACAGACACCTAAGTTAGATGTGGGTGAATCTCTTGGATATCAGTAACCACAACTTGGCACTGAAGCATTAGGATTAAAAAGCCACATCTTGATTTGGAGTGTAAACGAATTTAGGGAGAAACCTTTGAAGCAAATATCAACATTCCTTGTTTTACAATAGGAACACATTTCTGACCAAGTACAACACAAAGACAACATAACTGCACTTTTATAGACTTGCCAGGTCAGTCAGTTTTGAATTCTACGTGCCCATATAAAATTCTTTAAAACTGAAGCTTTAATTTAAATAGTTTCAGAAAGAACATCAAATTGCTTTCTTCACTTTTGCTTTTGCACAGAAAGGGAATGCAAGAAATATTTAGGTATTTGCTTAGTGAAGCTGGCTATGCCTGAGTGCCCTCAAAAACACTTCAACATTTGGCCCAGCTCCCTTGCAATACAACAAACCACTGGAAATAAAACAAATTACGGACATTAGTGGGTGCCCTTCTCCAACCCTCTGGCCTCATAGGCTGGCTCTGCTTCAGCTGAGTGTCCCTCTGAGGGTGACACAGCCAGTCTTAGGAGGCAGCAGCAGAGCCTGGGGAGGTGAGAGCAGAGGTTCCAGGGCAGGAGAACCCCGTGCACGTACCGTGGGGGGTAGGTGCCACCCCGCATGGTGTAGTTGTAGGTGGATCTCATCCCCGTGTACGGATCGATGGGCTTGTACATGGGCTTCTTCCCCAGCTTCATGCACAGTGCATTCAGCTCCACTGTGGGGGTTACACTGTCTGAAGGAAAAGGAACAGGAAGGGTTGGCCAGCTGTCTCAAGGAACAGAGACAACCTAAGCTCTTATGCTGTCTCACAGCACGGAAAAATGAGCTTAAGTTTTGCCACATGCAATATCTGAAATGACTGAATTCCAAACAGAACTGCTAATGAACACAAAGAGAATAAGTCTATCTGATGTACACTAAATCAGCAGTTGTGACAAATCCTGTTACAAAAAAGTGCATTTGCTGGGGGTTTGTTTTGGTTTTATTTTGTTTTTGTTTTTTTTAATTTTGCTTTAAATTTCTAAAGCTGCTAATTTACTTATGTTCACAGCATATCTAACAATGTGGTCTGCAGAAAAGAAGCTCCTCTTCTACAAAAAGTCCTTTTAAATTACCAGATATGCTACATTCCTTCTGTGTTTCTTGTTTACTGAGAATCAAATATTTCTCTGTACTCAATGACCTATGAATGGTTTTTATGACTCCTCACTTTGAAATTGCAACTGGCCTTGGCAAAAGGCAGGTAAATTGCTCCTGAGAGCTAAAATATTTCTCTCAGTATCATGGGGATGAAGAACTGACTCCCTGCCCATTCTCACTGGAGAAAGGAGTCAGTAAGTGTCATTCTCTCTGTCTTTCTGGCTCAGAAATCAGTGTGTACTGCTGTACAAGGGGGTTGGTGTAAGGTGATTGCCAAAACAAAACTAAATTACGGAACAGGTGCACAGACAAAATAAGTAACTGCTAGTTTCAGTATTTTCACTGCTGTCTGTACAAAGTCTTCTAAAGAAGGAATTTAGGTGATAGCTGAACACACTGATGCTGTCCCAGGCTCTGGACTGCAGGGACTGAGTTACACTCAGCTGAGATGTGAACACAGTACATACAGAATTTGACATCTTAAACAGGTCTTAGGAGCAACCTTAGTAACATAAGAAGTTCACTAAACATAACAAATTACAACTTAAATGTTTTCATCTGAATCAATATACATTTATCTTTAAAGAAGTACAAATTACGCAAATGCCAATGTTCTGATCCAATCCCCCACATTATATTTTGGGTTTTTTTGAAATTAAACATGTCCAAAGAAATCTTTATTGTCCAGCTTTTGAATTATTCTCCAGAATTATGTAACACATTCATCTGCCCACACAAAAGATTATTCTTTGCTATGACCGAAATTCCTCATATGGGTTTTTTTTTTTTCTTCTTTTTTAATTAGTGGGGTTTTTTTAGGATTAGGATAAACATCTTTTCCAGGATTTCCCTAAGTGTTACAATACAAAACAGTAAGTCAAGCAGGAGGTTCTTCAACCCTGAATGACTTGATGGAAAAAACTACACATTTAATTTGCTTCTGTGATGATATTTACCATGTCACCTACGACAATCACAGACCAAATCAAGCTGAAGTTCTCACAAGACCTGGCAACTGCCATTGTTAAATAGGCAGAATCACAGTTTTTATTCATCCTGATGCAACTTCAATACATACCAAAAGCAGAAAGGTGTATTCTCCCTACGTACACTTTTTTTTAAAGCAGTTTGTTGTGGCATATACCTGGATTCTTGCCTTCACTACGGGAGGGACGAGCTGTAGGCTTGGGGAATTTTGTCCCTTCCAAAGCTTTGGCAGCTGCTGCGTGTTGCGCTTTTTTAATACTAGTTCCTTCAGCTTCCCAGTGCTGGTCCCCAAGAGTCAGCTGCACTGTAAACACCTCAAAACCAGAGACAGGAACTTTGTTAGGAGCTGCTTCAGAATTCACACAATTTATGAGACCCTCTCACCCAAAACAATGAGTCTTTCAGTGGATGCACAAGTTGAGAATACGGTAATTCAAGCTCTCCTTAACTCCCATGTCATCTCCAGATTTCCAACACCAACAGGATTTCCCTGATGACTGAACTAAGAATTTCACACCAACTGTAGCTGGCAACTCTCCTGCATGAGATCAGACAGGCTAGAAACCCCAAGCACCACATGTGGAGAGGTGACAGCCCCAGGAGAGCTGCTGTGCCCACACCACTGAACAGCAGCCTGGAAGCTACCATTCTGAGTGCCACGTAACTCCACTCCTGCTTTAATACTCTGAAGGGTTTTTTTAAAGACATTTTTCAGCAGTCTGAAGACAGTTAAGTTCACACTGCATCATAAAAGCTTCTACATGCTCACAGGTGAACACAAGTCTATTTGATTACAAGCAAAGTATGTGGGATTAGGAAGGATATACATCGCCCGAAATTTTGACAAATTAATCAGACAAACGGCAAGCCAAGGTCTCCCTGGTAATTTACTTAATTAATTCCAATCAGAATGAAAACACAATCGAACAGATGCTCTGACTGTTATTTTATGTACATGCCAGCTTGCCTCCTTCACACCTTGGAGCTCAAGGGACACTTTGGGAAACCAGCTGTTCAGTCCCCCAGTAACAGCTCCACACTGCCCTACTGTCGGTACTCCGGGGGCTTCCCATCCCTCTCCATGACTCTGGATTACCTTGCACCAAGAGCACACACTTGGCCTTTCCACTCATGGAAGTGAAAGAGTATGAGTGGCAGCAACAGGAAAGCCATGTGAAGATTTACCTTGGAGTGAGCTGGACCTTGCTCACTCAAAAGCTTATACTCGGGCTGAATCTTGTTGAAACGGGCTAACTCATTCACAAGACACATGGGGGTTTTCTCTTTGGGGTTTGCCATGTTTGAAGGAGCTGAAAGATTACATAAAATCAGATAAATGAACAGGTAACTGTGAACTCTACTATCTCTTTCAATTAAAAAAAAAAGAAATCTCAGTGGCTTAGCATTTAGTTGCCTCCAATACACCACTTCCCAGCAAGGACCTGCTGGAATAGCCAGCTCTGATCACTGGCCAAACTGGTAACAATCTCCTGACCTTCAGGATTTCCAAGCAATGCTGGTGCCCAAAAGGAGCATCATTAAATTCAACGTTCTAATGCAAGCCAGAAGTAAGGAGTTAGAATTCCCACATTCAGATGGTATCTTATGTGGTACATTTCAAGGAGAAAATCTTCTAAGTATCTATCAGGGTCATTTGCCTTGAATAATTTCAAAAAGTCAGTTAATTTCTTTTTCCCAATCCTATTTTGCCCTACTAGCTATTTTTTATTTATTACCTTTTATTCACTCTACTGTATTTTATCAGCATAATATATTTATCATTAAACTGGCCATAAAAGAACTAGAGATAATAGAACTAAACAAATTATTTCAAACAACACTTTTTTATATTTAAAACAAGCTATTGGTAGAAAAGATGGATAGCAATATTTCAAAAATTAAATGCCACACAATTCAAAATATTCTTTACTATTCCAAACTTATCAATTAATTATTAGAACCTTGTGGAAAAGTATGCTTCTACCTGTCTCAAACAGATTTCATTCTACAGGGAGAGAGAATAACAAGCTACTGCAGTTGGATAAATATTATTTTTAAAGTATGTGTAGGTGCAAGACATCAGGAGTATATTATGCCTATATACTATATATGTATAGTATATATATATATGCCTATATACTTTCTCTATATATATATTATATAGGCATATATATTTGTGTGTATATATATGTATGTATATATATATATACACATATACATATATAAATATATACACATATACATATATATATACACATATACATACATATATATATACATATACATATATATATGCCTACATAGAGAGACTATAAACACTAAGAATATACACAGTTATTGACACTCATTCTTACCTGCAGCTGCATTGGTGGATGTAACTGAAGCAGAGGGCAAAGCAGAGTTTTGGATAGGTCTGCCTGCATTTTCAGAGGGCAAAGAACTGGTAGTAGAAGGAATACTCAAAGGTTGTGAAAGAGCTGGGGTTTTATTCAATATTTGGCTCCCTGCAAGGGCAGCAGAAGGATTCTGAATCTGAACTTGAGACATGTTCACTTCCAACCAGAGCAGATTACTGTAGGCAAACAGCTTTGAACGCAGACAAACTCCGTGTGGGGAAGACAAATTGCTGACCTAAAACATAAAGATGAAAAAAAAGATTATGCCAAATATTTAGCATTCTCTAACAATCTACTGAAATTATTCCTCCATCAGCAAAAGGGGAAGTGTTCCACCATCCACTGTTCCCATTTTGTCTGCAGTAAGTCACTCACACATCCAATTTTAACAGCAGTTCCATCTATATGCCCTGTCATGTAAGCTTAACACCTCCTGCATTTATAAAAGAGTAGTATAGAAGCTTTATTTATGCTTGTTCATTACTGTCCATCTCTTTTCCTCACCACTGAATCCACTTACAAAGCAAATCCAGTTACCTACACGCATAGCCACAGCTTATACACTGAAGAAAGTGTATAAGTTTCCATGGACAAATGACATTTCATGCATTCTTCCATTTGAAGGTGAACTTTTCCACTTGGAGGGCAAGCAATAAATGTAGTCTTTACAAAACAGCTATTTTAGAGCATGCATCCTTTAATTGTAATCATAGAGTTTTCCCCTGGATACCAAGAATGCTGAGCCACTTCTGAGGGGAAAGAGCTGGTGTGCAGCAGGAAACACCGCAGTGGCTCTGGCTGGGAAAAGTAAAGGTGCAGGAGATCATAAACTGTGTCAGCTACATGTATTCTGAAGGTTACTTCTATTTAAGTCAGGACATGCCTCAGTCACAGTTCAAGCATCAATTTAGAGTCACTTGGCCTTGCAGCACTATAAACAAGTGTTGGAAGTGCTCAGGGGCATCTATGGCCATGTAGGAAAACCCCCCTCGGAGCGCCAGGGGCACCCCAGTCCGTGTGCAGGGCTGTGACAGACCCTTCCTCCACTGACAAATTAGTATTAGATTTCTCTTACACATGGATGCAACATTATCTTCATGCTCAGCCAGTGGAACCTAAATAGACACGAACAGGTCAGCTGCCCATATCCACTTACGAGCCGCGTATCAATTTATTTGTTAAAAATACATTTTACAGCCAAGTAAATCCATTTTACACACAAAGGCACTGGCACATGCACACACACTGGTCACCTACAGATTTGATTAGGGCAGCAAGCAGAGGTTCATTCTTTCATAATTGATAGGTGAAAAGGAGAAATCACTGCTCCAGCTACCACCAGGGAGCTATTAGTGGCAACACAACTCCACTAGTGCTCTGTGAGCTTCAAATTCTGAACCTGTGAATGGACTTCCAAATGTGAGAGGCGCAGCAATGAGTCAGAGGGAAGTTTTTAGCTAGTTACTGACAAAAAAAGCCTATGAGGGGACCCTAGATTAATACATTCATGGGTAGAAAGATTTAATTATTTATTAGATAAGA
Source organism: Chiroxiphia lanceolata (assembly GCF_009829145.1). Taxonomy (NCBI): domain Eukaryota; kingdom Metazoa; phylum Chordata; class Aves; order Passeriformes; family Pipridae; genus Chiroxiphia; species Chiroxiphia lanceolata. The sequence goes on along the minus strand of NC_045653.1, from coordinate 4,494,079 downwards.
GGTAAGAAGCTACCGGGAAACAACAGATACACCAACAAATCTACCATCTGGAATATTTTTATTTTGGAAAAAAATATCATAAACATGTCAGACTTATCATATTACCACCTGGATAACTTTGTTTTTACTAGAGAGCAAAAATAGTTCAGATCTCATTAGTCCAGAAAACACATATGTAGATTATAGTCAAAACAAATCCTATATTGGACTACTAAATTTGCAGCAGTTACACACTGGGTGCATTATAACTATGAGTGTGGTATTAGGGAGTCTGCCTAAAGGAAATCTAAGAAATCCTAAGACAAAGAGGAAGAGTGTTTAGAATAAGACTCCAGGGTAATAACTTTATAATCACTAAGTTTCATTCCCACAAGCATCACTTGAAACACTGAAAATTTTCAAACATAACACAACAATAATAATTGCCTGGGAAAGACTATAACAAAGTCTGGCAGTGCAATAAAAAAAGTGAATTCTCCTTTCCTGCTGAAGTGCAACGTCCTCCCAAGTAACTGAACTTACAGTTTCTAACCCACCCGTTTTGAGAAGACGCCACTGAAAGTTGTTATTTTGAAGTCAGGAACATCGGGATGTTTCAGATCATGCTGGAAAGGAAGTCTGGCATTCCTTTCAGAAAACTGCCTCCAAGCAGTTTGCTTTTACAGCAAGGCACTACCCTTCCCATACCTGCCATCACCTGGTTTTAGGGAGGCGGGTTTCAGAACACTTAGGTGAGAGTGGTTTCCAGTCAGACGATGCAGAGAGGAACACTGTGCAATCCCCAGGAATTTTCTTTCCCAAGGAGAGAAATCCCCAACAAGGACAGTACAGTTTGCTTTCTCTGTTTAGGGCCGAGTCCCTGAGAAGCTCAGACACAGGTCAGACATTGCCCAGCTCCCAGCAGGACTCACAGCCCACGGTGCTCGGCCTGGGACAGCTCCTCTGCAAACACCTCCAGGACACAATTCAGCCCTTATCCACCAAAACCTGTGGGGACTTGAGCTCACATCCTACTGCCTCAGACAATAAGGGTTTGGAATCTGCTCCAGTTAGGAGCAGACTTGAGCTGTGCACATCTGCCCACCAGACCAGAGAACTGCAGTGTCCGTAGCCCAAACCTGCTCAGGGCAGAGCCCACGTGCCCAGCCCGGCAAAGCGGCCGCTCGGTCACACCCGCACAGGCTGCAGGGGCCTGGAGAAGGGTTGGAAGCACCTCTCACTGGGAACCACCATGAGCCCTCCCACAGACTCCCAACCAAATGGAAAATCCATTCAGCCCTCACAGACCCTCTGGGATCCAAAAGGCACCCAGGCTCTCCAGGAACCAAGCGCTGAGAGCGAAGCTCAGCTCGGTTGGGCACCTGCCCGATGTCCCAGTGCCACCCACTGTGCAGAACACACACCCCCAGTGCAGGCACAGCCAGGCTTTGAGGAGCAAAACCACCCCAGCAACACCTGGCTCTGCAGCCAGGAGCTTAGGGAGAAAGAACAGAGGTTCAACAGGATCCTTTGAGTGCTCCTTCCCAGGACTGCAAATGGTGGAAGCAGGAAAAGCTGCACTGCCTAACAAACACAAAAGTTAAGGAATCAGTCAGCTCCACCCTTACTGGGAACAAACACCTGGAAGCTGTGGCAGACACTGCTGTTAGGGGTTATCCCCAGCACATCCAGTACCTGGCCACACCAGGCTTTCACCACAGCTGAACAGAAACTTGTGATCAGGGGGGAAACAGAATTGTAATGAAAATAGAACTCTTCCAATAAATATATCATTTTTAACCTAAGAAAATGTAAGGCTTGTTTCTACACAAATTGCTACCTCATCATCATGTTTCTCACTCCTTCACCAACCTCACATTTCTACACTGAGATCAAAAGTTGCCTCTGCACCCTGTAAGTTATCACCAATTCAGAACTATTTCAGAGTTGAGTACACTGAATTCAGGCAGAACCAAGGCAAAGTAGGCATTAAAACCATCTTGTGAAACACTGATATTCCACTCTACAAATTTCTGACAATTTCAGACACTAGGAAGTAGCTTACAAGGTTATACCTTCCAAGATTATATATACAAATATATATTATGCTTTCTTTTTAAAAACACTGAGCTCACATTTTGGCAAGTAACCTCAAAGAACAGTCTGACAAAACAAACTGGAGTTTAGTTTGTATTTTTCAGCTACCTGTGAAGTTGATGCTGTAGTTGATTTGTGGGAAGTATTTAACTCAGGTAGAAGAACTCACTCTCCATCACTGCAGATTTAATTCCAGGTTATCTGGGGATTCTGAAAGGGTTTACAGTGCTTTTACACAGGAATATGCCCTTTACTCTATAGCAGGCTTATAAAAATCATAACTATCCAAGAAAAAAGCACCATACCTAGAAAGTTGAAGCTAACAACTCATAAAGACTGTTTCAGTGGTCAAAAGAACAAAGATGCCAGAATTCCAGGAGATTTTTCCCTGTAATCAGGGGTGAGCTGCTCCAAACTTTTGAAGACAAATACTGGTCTAAGTAACTGATCCCTACACAACACTTGAGGCATTGCTAGAACTCAAACCCACTCAACCATCCAAAGAGAGGGGAAAAGAACTAATGTTTCACTCACACCATCTGAGGCAGCAGCTTATCACACAACTTGCTCCCTTCCCAGCCTCGCACCATTACTTTTCCCTAACTCATCCAAGAGTATTTCAAATGTTCCCGGATCAGTGTTGCACCAGAAGGTTCTCCTGCTGGTCTGGTGGCTGCCATCAAAGGACTCGGTGACCTATGGCCACAGCTCTACCTAGATGGATTTCCAGATGACAGAGGACTGCTCTCCCCACTTGTTTTTAGATTTTTATTTTCTTTTGGTGCATCAACGCCTGGAACGTTCCCAGAAATTGTGAATACATTAAAATGCAGAGTTCAGACATCACTAAGGTAACCAAAGAAATGCACAAAGATGTGAGTGTAGCCTCAGTCCACACAGCCAAAAAGAAATAAAAATCCTCCTGTATAAAAGAAAGAAGACAGCATTTTCAGATAAAAGTTTTCTTAGGGCTTTTTTTGTGTTAGAATTCTCACAGGAATTGCAGATGGAAGCCAGAGGACCAAACAAAAAAACAAACACTTCCTGCGGATAATCATGTTTTGCCACAACTTGTGGTTTCTTCAGTGTGATGTAAACAAAAGGTAAGAAACTTCAATGTTTTAAGTAAGTTTCCAGTACCTTTAGGAGATCCAGAGAGTGAAGATTTGGACTTAGTTCTGAATAGGATATTTATGATGGAGAATGCCTAAAAGAAAAAACACAGAGTTAGAATTTTGCTTCCTAAAGCCAAAAAAAGCTCCTGTAGCAAACCTCTCACCCTGCACTGAGTTTGCCTCATCCATTTGATGATGAGAACTCGCAGGACCCTTCCCACTGACAGGCTGCTCAAGGGAGATGCTTTTCCAAACAGTTTCCAACCTGATCCAAGAATCTTCATTGCTCTTTCCCCAACCCCAAGTGATGTTTCTCACCCAAACAGTGGAATCTCACAATAGTGCTCTTGCAGAATTATAAGAGTCACTTGCCAATTTTCTTTCTGTAGTGAGGCTTCCAGTTCTATGGAAGTCAACCTTCTTCCTCACAGCCTTAGAGATCAGCTCCCAAAATTAGACCCAGACCTTAATTCACAAAGCCAAACCAAAAGCAAGCCACTAACCCAAGAAACTCTGGCAGCTATTAGCTGCAAAAATCTGATACAAATTCTACCTTTTGGCTACATTTCCCATCTAATGATTTCACTCATAAATAGGCATATAAAAAAATCAACCTAGCTAAACCATTTCAGAATAAAATTATCTCAGTACTGCATATGAAACCTGTCACTGCATGGACTGCTCTAAATGGAAATCAAAACCTATTTTATTCTGCTTACAAATATAGCACAAAGTGTTTAATCCTTCTTTTCCATGCCTAAGCCAAGTGCGTGCGGATGCCAGCAGCATCACTACAGCCACAAAATGGGGGAGATCTCACTCCTCAGTGAGGTGAGAGGAGGACAGAGCTCTTGAATTTACTTCAGACAGGCATTTCAAACTCCTCCAATGACTCCCAGAACTCTGCCCAGTTCCCCTGGAGGAGCCCTGTGGAACATGAGGATGCAGAGCCTGAAGCAGCAGCACCACAGTGGCTGTTTGTAACTGGAGAGTGAGGAAGGAAGACAAGAGGATCACAGTCCTATTGGTTCAACTTCTCCTCTAGAAGGTTTTCTGGAGATTAACTAAGCGTCTGGAAAGCAAGGAAATGGATTATACTCACAGGCAGGATCAAGACCAAGTTGCACAAAGCCAATGGAATTTTCTCCACCAGCCATCCCTGCTGGCCCTGCCAGGCTCCAGAAGGAGCAAGCAACAGGTACTGGGCAGGCACTGCCTGCTGATAACCACAGCCCAGACAGCACCATGGGCACAGCACAGTGGAGAAGAGCTACAACCAACAGCACTTCCCAACACAAGGTGATGCTCCCAGGCTGCTCTGGGGAAAGCCATCACCATCCTGAGGTGCAGCAGTGGAGACCCAGCCCGAGCAAGGTCTGTACCAGTCCTGCTCCGTACGCAGGCACTGAGCCCTCAGCTGGAGCTCTGCACCCACGTGGGGACCCCCTCAGCAAAACCAGAGTAGGAAACACCCAAAACTCAGCTTCAGAGAAGTGTAACCTGTGAGGGTCTAAGTACTAAAGGATCTGAACTTGTATATGCTGAAGAGGAGAGGGCTGGCGGGGGACTGACAACGAGCAGTTCACGTGCTTACAAGGTTTTTGGAGTGGAAAAGAATAATCTGTTCTTCATGGTTGAAGTGACAGAACCAGGGGCAAGAGGCTTAAAAGTGCATCAAGAAAACACCTTCTGATAGTAACAGTGGCAATGAATTGCCCTGCATTGGGTGATAGAGGGGATCCACTGGTGGCAAGCTTCAGGGCATTGATAGACATCCACGGAGGATGAGGCTGGCAGACCCAACACCACAGAGGGATGGAGGGATCACTTCACTCCCTGAGTCCCTCCCAGCCTGGATTCCCAGGACTGAACACACTTGTGTGCACCTGGCACGTTTCTGTCTCCTACTGGAGGGACACAACGGCCTTGTTGTTGTAAGACAACAGGTTTGGCAGCACAGGATCTCACGTGGGTCCTGCCACAGACTGGCTCTGAGCTCTGAGAAACCACTTGAAAATACAAGAGACTAAATCCTCAAAGGTTTTATTCACTGTCAGGACCAGCACAGAGAAAGGTGTCCTGTTCTTCAGGAGGCACAGACTCGGAAGGCTGCAGGTTCCAACACTCCCACTGTGCCTCTGTCAGGAGCCAGCTGTGCCCACCATTCCCACCCCGTGTGCACACACTCACTCCTGCCCCACCAGTGCCAGCCAGGGAGGGGTTGGATGGAACCAGGCAGAGCAGGCTGAGAAACAGGACAAATGCCAGATACAACCATCAAATTCAAATTACAAGGGCTTCCTGACGTCACCAACCAAAAATCACGTCACAGACAACATCCAAGAAGGATGTTTAGCTATAGGAAATGAGATGTTGAATGAAGCACTAATTCCTCTCTGAAGAGCAGATGCCCCATGACACTGCACCTGAGCAGTCACTGGCCCTTGGCAGCCAGAGCAAGGCACCTTCCTTGTTCCTCACCACCAGCAAACTGTTCTCAAGCAGGAAAGTTCATTTATCCCCATTTCAACCAGAACAAGAACCCCAAGCCTATCCCTGCCAAAGGATGTGGGTGCCCTGAGGGGGCTGGCAGGACTCAAGGGGCTGAGGGGGGTGTGGAACACACAGCACTGACCCCCTGGCCCCCCCTCACCGGTGGCTCCCAATGTGGCACTCTCCGGTCAGGCAGGACAGCCCAGAGCTGGGGACAGTGACAGCCCAGCTCCCACCACAACCCAGGGGCACCCCACACACAGACCCACCAGGGAACAGCATCTGCTCCCCTGTTTGCAGGCTGGGAACACATCAGTGTTCACTCCCAGACAAAACAGTGGTGAGAACCATTCCCTCTCTCCTCCCATTTTCTAAAGGAGTTTTAAATACTCCAGTGTGGTGGCTGAGTCTCTTTTGTCCCACACTCGACTATTTTGAGGCACGAGGAACAAATTTCCACAAATTCTAGGTTTGTTCAGATGCTTTGTTACCTGAAATACCTTTGAAAAACCCCCATCAGGGGTAGCTTTGAAAGATACAGCATAAAATTCTCAAGCTGCTGCAACAGTGTTTAAGAGCATCTATTTACAACTGGAAAGTCTAAATACTCACTACAAATCAATTAAAAAAAGAATAAATTTTACAGACTTAAGGCTATTTACACAAAATGTAAAATACTGGTTGACCAATGTTTCCTTCTTAGATAAATCATTTTCTAAAATATTTGAGCAAGACAAAAGTCCATCTCAAAGGCAACACTGACTGTAGAAAAAGATGCTGCTCTTTTTGGTGAGGGTACAAACACTAAATGTTATGCAAAGTAGTTTGGGAGCTGAGACATGGATTATTAATAGGAAAACAAAAGCCCAAAATTTGAAAGTAAAAGCTAAAGGAAAAGAGGAAACTAGCACATAAAACAGACAGTTCCAAACATCATGCAAAACCATAAACCAGGAAGTGATATCATGAATGAACAGTAAACTGATACTTTAGCTCAGTTAATGCTGTGACAAAACATGGAATGGTCTGTTTTGGTTTTTTCCCTGCAGCAGAACAGGTCACAAACCCCACTGACACTGCTGAGAGCCAACATGAGATCTCCTGTCCCAGGGCATCCTCAACACCCCAACGAAACCACTGACCCTGGCAGGGATCCTGGACAGAGCAATCAGAAAAAGGGCTTTGTGAAAGCTCCTATGTCTGCAGAATAAAGCTGCTGTTCCTCAGGAAGATCTGAAAGGCACACAGCAGTTTCCAGTTTTGCTCTGACTTTGTAAAGTCACATAATCCCAAGTTTACTTCAACCTATGTTGTGTTTTGTCACAAAACACCTCGTATTCTGACTTGTACTGATAGCATAAACATGATTCATGAGAAAAACTCTGAAGAAAGAAACAGCAGCTGCTTAAAACAACAATATAAAAAAAGAATTGTTTCTTGTATACATCCTTTAAGAAGAGTTTGGAAATAAGATTCTGATCCAACATCAGAAAATAGAAAATATAGTAAAAAACTTGGCCCATTAGGTCTTTAAATTCTCATTGAGACGTAGCAGATTTCCAGTAAATATCTCTGTAAAAGAAGTTTGAACAAATTTGTTGCACATGTGAGATAACCATCAGACAAACAGAGATCACTCTGTTACATCACAGCTGTAGCTGCATCATTAGAAAAGTTCTTAATGGCCCCTAGTATTAAAAGCCCCATATTTCTATCAGTTTCAGTGAGGGAATGATGCAGTACTTGCATATTCTAGTTAGAGGATACAAGATTTTATAAATATACTCTTCCAAAAGCAGACAACAGACTTCATTCAGATATTTTATTTCAGTGCTATATATATATATACACCTAGGCTTCATTGACATTCCAAGGGATGTTCCTCCCAGGTTTGCATTAAACCTGCCAGAAAAGCAATGACAAAAGTACCCAACAGATGAATACATCACAAAAATGGATCTGACAGTACCAAGCACAGCACGCCCTGGGATGGACAACCCAAACCCTGCCAACCTCGAGGACAGACAGAGCCAGTGGAAAGGTTTAAAAGGGACTTGTTGCTTCACACCTCCTGAAAAACTCGTGCAGCGCCCAGGAAACGGGGAGCAGCGATCCCGGGGCAGCGGGGGCTGCGAGACCCGGTGGGCACGGGGTGGGGGGTGGGAAAGCCGGTGCTGGCAGAGCTCGGGGGAGGCTGCCCCTGGGGAGTCCCTGCTCCGCCACCGCCGCCGCCCCTCCTGCCCCAGCAGCCCCGCACGGCCGGGTTGGACCCTGCGGGTTGGGCTCCGGTACCCGCGAGTGCGATGGCCGAGCCCCTCCCCGGGGGGGCCCCGACCCGGCGCTGCCGCCGCCGCCGCCGGGCGGGCAAAGCATTTCGGGCAGAGAGAAGGCAGTGAGCCCTCCCCGCTCCGGGCCCCGACCCGGCGCTGTCACCGCCCGCGGCGCGCCGCGGGCCCATCGCGGTGCGGCCGCGGCAGCGGGCACGGCCCGGGAGCGGCGGCAGGGCGAGCCCCCGCGCTGTGTGCTGGAGTGTGTGTGTGGGGGGGGGGAGGGAAATGGAGCCCCGCGGCCGCCCCCTTCTCCCCGCAGCCCCCGGCGCGGCGCTCCCCTCACCTGCGCTGGGCGCGGCCTGGGCCGGGGCGGGGGCGCTCAGTCCATGGGCCGGGCGGGACCGGCGGCACAGGGCAAACACCAAAGAGAACGGCGGGGCGGCCGGAACTGACGGCACCGCGCGAGCCCCCGCGGGCCCCGCCCCCTCCGCCGCGCCCCGCCCAATGGCCGCGCGGCACCGCCCACCCCGCACGCTCGGCGCCGACTACGACTCCCGGCGTGCCCCGCGCCAGGGGTGCCGGCGGCGGGGAGGCGGACTACAGCTCCCGGCGTGCACCGCGCGGGCGTGGAGGGGCGGGGCCGGGACGCGGCGGCGGAGGAGGGGGGGCGGCGGGAGCGGCTGTTCAGCCGCTCCCGCCGCCCCCCCTCCTCCGCCGCCGCGTCCCGGCCCCGCTTGTTCCCGGGGCGAATCCATGGCCAGGAGGAATCAAAGCCCACACGGAACTGTGTCTATTTTGCATTAAGAAGCAAAAAAAAATCCCAGCTTGACTCAAAGCGAGACGCGGTGCCGGCGCTGCAGCTCCTGGCAGAGCGCTGAGGGGGGGGGGTGGGGTGTGTGAGGGAGGGTATGCTTCAGAAATCAGCGTGTGTGCTCCCGTACGAGGGGGCTGGTGTAAGGTGACTGCCAAAACACAGTTCCATTATGGAACAGGTGGACAGACAAAATAAGTTACTGCTAGTTTTAGTGTTTTCACTGCTGCCTGTACAAAGTGTTTTCCAAAGAAGGAATTTTTAGGTGATGGCAAACACACTGATGCTGTCCCAGGCTCTGGACTGCAGGGACCGGGTTACACTCAGCTGAGATGTGAACACAGTACATACAGAATTTGACATCTTAAACAGGTCTTAGGAGCAACCTTAGTAACGTAAGAAGCTCACTAAACGTAACAAACTACAACTTAAATGCTTTCACCCGAATCAATATATATCTATCTTTAAAGAAATACAAATTAAGCAAACGCCAATGCTCTGATCCAATCTCCCACAATATAATATTTTTGTTTGGTTTTTTTTCGAAATTAAACATTTCCAAAGAAATCTTTATTGTCCAGCATTTGAATTATCCTGTCAGAATTACGTAACACATTCACCCGCCCACACAAAAGATTATTCTCTGCTATGACCAAGGAAAGTGTCCTATGGGATTAAAAAGTTAAGGATGATGAATTTAAAATGTAGTATCACTAAATGTGTTAAAGACAACCCCCTCTCCTAACCACAGGAGTTCTCACAGCCACCCTGCACACAGCCCCTGCCAGGAAAACACACCACGAGAAACCTTTAAGGTTAGAAATACTTTATCTCTCTTAATAGGTAAAAACACATTTCAAGTCACAGCGTTGCAACTCCCACAGCACCGTTCAGCTGCAGTCAGTAACTCCTGCCCTTGCTCAGCCCCCGGGGAACTGGATCCCATGGACTGCAAAAAAAAGGCTTCTGAGGTCCTGGGGAGAATCACAGCAAAACCCAAAGAGAAAGAAACCTCGGTATACCTAAAGCTCCATATCCATTTCTGCATTTAATACTGGCATGGATCCCAAAGATACCATAAAGAAAATACATCACACACTGAAAAAAAAAATTAAAAAAAAAAAATCAATGGACAACATAGCATTGAAAAGACATTCTCCAGCATGTAAGTATATAGATATATATCCCATATCACATTTAAACACTTAGTCATGTGTTCTTGTGGTCTCTTGCATAATAGCATGTGCTGTTAAGATGCTTTAATTATTCCAAGCCAGCAACAGTCACATTTCAGAAGGAAATGAAATTTCAGCTGCTGTGCAATCACCACTGCAAGGCTCAGTGTTGTCTGTAATGAAACACTCGTGGAGGATTTCTGTAGTAACTTATGTGGAGACAGGGAATTCCAAAGCGAGTTACAGTAAAAATTCAGGTTTATGTTCTCTTTTTCTAGAAAATTGTGAATGCCTGGGTATGTGTAAAATCTGCAGTCGAGACAAAAAGCATCTGCAGCCAGATCGCAAAACTGAACATAACTGAAGCAAATACACATGGAATTCAAAGGCCTGAGGAGCACTTTGGCACATGTCAAATAGCCAACACATTTGTTCTTTCACTGAAGGGCATTTACTCCTCTACCATATGAATCATTATTAATTATTCAAAAATGTTCCAAAAGACTTTTCCACTCTTCTTTGCACAGCAGCTTAAACAAGGACAGAGACTTTTTTTCTACATTACAATTTGTAAAATACTTTAAACTTTCATTTTCTTTTGTAAGGAAGCAGTACTGTAATGCCAGTATTTTCAGATGTTCATGGAGAAATCTGATATTTGTTATTCATATATTTTCTTTATTAAATACTTACTTCAAAATACCCCTTTATATCAGGCACAAACCCAAGAGTGTGAATTTCTCTTCACAGCCTTAGAAAATGAAAACTTTTTACTAGGACCTAGATGAACTAGCTGAGCTAAAACCCTGTTACTATGCTCTTCTGACACATTACTCATTAGTAATAAAATATCTTTTACTTTTTATTAAGATTTATTACTTTAATAATAAAGCAATTCTTCTGCTCTCATCTTGAATGCAATACAGCAAGTCCAGCTCGTGAATGAGAAGATTCCTATTTTGAGAGAGAACTTTTAAGCCTTCAGTCACTTTGCCTGAGCTGCCACCAGCAGCCACTGAGCCTTTCCTGTCCTGTGTGGGCCCTGCCACTGCAGCCCAGGCCCAGAACATTTCCTCTATACTACAGGAAAGGCAAGAATGACTTCATTTAAATAAGTAAGGGTAAAAGCTAAGGGTAAACAAAGCCTTTGTGCTGCTTTCTGAGAGCTGGGTGTCTTTACAGAGAGATTTCCCAGAGGAGCCGTGCCTGGAGCACCTGTGTGTCAGTGAACAACTGCACAGTTTCCAAAGCAAGAGCCTGGAATGGGAGAAATGCCTGTGGTACTTCTGCTGGGGGCTGGAAGAATGGGCACAGCTCTGCCCTCGGCTGCTGCTGGTTGATGGAATCCCCAGGTACCGAGAAACTGTCACTTCTAAGGAAGGATGAAGCTGTTTTCAGACAAAAATCAACGTCTGGCCTCATCAGAGAATTGTTGGAAGCAAATGTCTGGCTGAGAGGGTGACTCTCAGCACACAGGTACACAAAGAAATAGAGAAACAGAGCTTTGCTTTAGCATGTGCTGCCCACTGGCAGCAATGTTGGCAGTGTTGAGGCCCATTCACAGCCCAAGGAAACAAGACAACACACTGGTCTTCAGGAGGGTTTGGTTTTGGGGTTTTTGAACCAACAATAAGGTATTTCTTCTGTTACAAAAGCCTCAGAATATTATTTAGAAGCTGGCAATCCCAAACCAATCAGCAGGCTCTAAGAAAGGAGAGTAGACTAGAGTTCCACGGTGCCAAAAGATCCAAAACCAGGCACCCCTCTGCCCACTTCCCACTCAGAAAGAAGCAAGTAACATTCTCACACTTGAATTTGAATGATCTTGTACCATCATCAGCTGCAAGTAAAAGTTGGCTCCTTGTTTTCAGAAGTGTTTCAGAAGATCTCAGTGACAGGCAGGAGTTCACTACACTGAATTAGGTGCTCCCAGGTCCTCAGAAGGTCTATTGACACCAGGTGTTCCCAGCCTGTGCTTTCCAAAGAAACTGGTGTTTGCCCAACTGTCCAACACAGTCTTGCAAAAAGCTGTTACAACACGACTTGCATCAGCTTCCACCAAATGAACAGATAAACGTAGGTGGGACTTCACCTTCTGAATCCTGAGAACAGGAGGTGCCAGGAAGAGCAGGGAGGTCCCTCCTGGATGCAGAGAGGGCAGTGCTGATGGCACCCTAACTCACTGCCCTGAACACCCCTCACAAAACCTGCACAGCGTGCTGGCACTAAAGAACACGTCACCAGCGGTGCCACAGCCGTGTCTACACAGCCTGAGTTACTCAGCTCTGAGTCAACTGAAGGACTAACATGGTATTTGTTGATCTGATGTCACTTAGGCACTTATTCACACGGAATGTCTTTCCAACAATGAAGTCACACGTTGCAAGGAGTGCAAGACTGTGAACATCAAAACTCACTGATAATTTTCCATTTAGAAGAGCCAATTTTTCTTTGGCCATCTCTCTAACAGATTCTGGCTTCTTGCTGTGAATCCTGTCCAGTTCCATCCATGGTGGTAACTGTAAGACAAGAAACATCTGTTCCCTCACATCTCCCAGCAAGCTCTGAGTTTCTGAAGAAATGTGGCTTGGAGCTGCCCAAGTGAGATGGTCCAACGTGAGGCCCCGGCTGTCGCTCGGTGCCGCAGAGCCCCTCTCCAGCACAGTTACAGGGACACGGCCACCAGCACCCTTCCAGTCTGGTTCTTTGAGGATGGCAGGAAAAAAAAGGTCTGCAAGTTCTCTGTAGAATTGTTCTCCATAGAATTGTTCTCCATATTGTCCAGGGAAAAAGACAAAGCTGCACAGCCGTGCTCTGAGTATCCTTCTGGCCTGCAGGTTGAGGATCACGGCTCAGTAAACACTGACATCCGAGGCAGGCGCTCAGCTCCTTGCAGGTGTCACGTGTGTCCCTGTGGTTCCAGCCTGTCTGTGACATTCCTGCTGCCAGGAGCTCCGGACACCCGAACACAGCACAGTCTGTCTCAGCAGCACTAAGGCAGATGCTCTTCAGGATCACCCCAGCAGTGCTTCACCCTGAGCACTGCTTTCACTTCACATCTACCAACGAGGGCCTGACGCTCCCTGACAGACCAGGTAAAACAAACCTGTTGATGCTGACTCTTTTACTTTCATTTTCAGGCACTTAGTTATTATTTAAATCCATTATCTAACAGGCAACTCATTTCTTTACATACAAGAGCTATGGCCAGGATGCACTTCCAAGTACCAGGAAGAACTGAAAGACAGCTGATTCTGCCCTGTTCCTCCCTCAGCAAATTCAGCAACTTTCTTGACATAAGGCCCAGCTCCAACAGGCATTAACTAACACAAATACAAAACACCAGTCCTGATTCAAGTCACCTGCAGAATGTTTGTGGACAAACAACTAAAAAAATTCTGTCATGTACAACACTGCTTAATATCACATAAGTCTGCGACTTCACTCTTATTCAGGAGTTTTCCTGTCTCTTTAATTCAATTTATTCCTATCCCTGTAGGACCAGTGCTCTAAAAAGCACTCAAGAGTGACAACAGTTCTGGCTCTTCTCCCAAAGTTTTAGATCTGCTCTGTATGATCCTAAAATGTACTTAAACTACTACTTATAGAAAAATCCTCACAGTCCCACTATTTCATATTCTATCCTAAGCGTAAAACCTCTTTTTTTAAACCAACTACATTCTTCTAAAACAGTAAGCGCACAGTGACAGGCATTTTAAACAAGTACTTCTTATTTATTCACAATTTAGATAAAGTTTAAGGAAAGACAAAAGAAATACAAAGGACAACATTAAAATGAAAAGGAATTTTAGTGACTGAAGTGAGTTTCTACAGCCAGTGCTCTCCATACAATTCCAAGTATTATCCAAACACTGCAGATGCAGATTTCAAATAAAATCCCATTCCAAACCGCTATGACTACTCCCTTTGAAAATTAGACTGGGAGTGGAAGTTAGCCACCTTTACCTAGGAGTACACAAACCAGAAATCCTTTCAGTTTTGCCTTAAAGCCACATTTATCTTTTACAAGATGGGATCTGCAATACAATTTCAAGCAGCATTTTTCGTTTTGTCTGAGCTCTGCTATAAAAAAAGTCAGTGTCAACCTTCTGTGTAACAAACCAATCCTTTGATCTTGCTTGTGGAATATCTCAGAGCAGACTCACACTTGCAGCTTGGAGGTATCCCTGGAGATACTGCAACGCTTCTGCGTTCAGGCTGGTGCTCAGCATGGACAGAACCTTAAAGCACAGGACAGAGCAGAGGGGTCAGTGACACTCAGCCCACTGCCACACCCTGGTAATACACATGATACAAGGTCAGACACTGAGAGCAGCAGTTACCCCTGGTGAAAGCAGCTCATCTCTCAGGCAGTCTTTACTTGCTAAAATCTCGAACAAAACAAAGATACTATGGGGTAAGGGAGTTAACTGTGCACTCCACTTGTCTGATTTTATGTGAGCTGCCTGAATTTCCTGGGTACATGCAATTGAACTAGAGACAAGCATTAGTTATAAGCCATCAAGTGGGTAAACTTTCATTTTAGAAATGGCATATTTAAGCTTATTGCTAAACTAAGTGCTGTGAAAATAAGGCCTTTCTAAGGTTACTAAGGAAAAAAATCTCACAAAAGCTATGTTCCAATAAAGAATAAGACACAGCAAGATCCTGCATTCTGGTTATGACCCACTTCATTTTGCTGATTATCAAACATTAGCAAAGGGACCCATTCTCACAGGGGCACTCCTTCTCTGCTGAATGCAGCATCAGGATGCAAGTGCACGAGTCACCTACCCTGCCTGGGCACGCCGTAGACAGTTTGTGAAGAGACTGTGCCAGATGGATTCTAGGATTGTTCACCATTTGACCCACAGGATCGTGTTCTTTTTTCCCAGCAAAGGCCAGCTGGGAGAATGCAGTCTGGTAGCCTGGAGTATCCTCGATGTCAATGAAGTGCTCCTCGTCAGGGATTGTGTCATCCTCGGGCAGCTCAAAGAGGCCAATGAGGGCCTGCAGCAAAGGAATCCTGGGTGTAGAGAGGGGAGGGGAACACTGGAGCACTTAAAATATGTTAGGACAGGCTGTATTTTACAAGAATGCTCCAAATTACTTGGAACCCTTTATAATTTAGCCTTTGCAGGTACTTGCTTAGCTACTGGAAGTGTAAATGTCCAAGGTAAGCTGGACTAGAACTGTAGATCTGTGCACTTTACAGGCACAATGGAGGTGTTTATATTAATAGCATGAGCAATATATTATCAGGTCAAATATTTATCAGGTAAAGTCGTCATGAAACATATCTAAGGAAAGCAATTCTTTTCCAGATTACAACTTTCCCCTAAGTACATTAAAAAAAAAGTTTTAGTCCAGGGATCCTGGACTGGATCCAGTTATTGTCATTACATTCAGACTTCCTGATACCCTAGACTGCTGGACTGGCTTACAATCTTCCCAGATAGCTTTCCCCAAAACTGCACTCTCAAGATATTACAATCTCTCTGTCAGGCTGTGACTATTCTCAGGTCTCCTGACTGTAACAGTTACAAGTCAAAACTGGGTCTAGCTTTTCAGAAAGAACACAAGCTGAAAGAAAGTAGTGTACTTCCTACCATAGCTTGGTGTACTCGGTGTCCATCATGGGAGGACATTCTGTTAATATTTTTGTAATGCCAACAGCACAGATTTTCTTCTCAACTTGTCCAGACACTTTCTGGATTTCAGGAATTATAATTTTCTCCAAAACCATTCCAAACATCCTATTATGAAATTGAGAGAAAAAGTATTAGAAAGCCTTATCAGCCTCATGGTGACAGAAGAAAACCAGAACCAATATGAATCACTAGGAAATAGAGAACACAAGATAATTTGTTAAGATGCTGCCCTGTTGCAGTAGACATTTCAAATACAACCTTTTTGCAAAGGATAAAAGACTTTTCATGACCTGCTTAGGAAATCAGTAACTTGAACTATCAATGAGGAACTGTGGGCAGAAAATAAGAAAAACTGCTAGACAAATAAATGAACCACAAAAGGAGAAACATCTGGCCAGTCAAATTAGTGACAAACACAGTTTGCCAGTTCGGCTAAAGAGACAACTCCTTCCTACTTCAAAGATAAAAATTACACAGCAATCTTAAATACAACCCAAACAAACAAAACATACTAACTTTGGCTGTATGCTGTCAAATATCTCCTGCAGAGCTAATGCCCCATATCTTATGCAATACAAGTTAATGAAGACGAGAAAACCTGTAACAAGAAAAAGCCCAAATTAAAACTCAACATGAAAACAAAAGAATAGCTTTAGAGTCAGCAGCAAAATACATTCTAACAAGTTTTTCAAGGGGATAGAAACTGCAGCCTTTATAAATGTTCACTTCTAGTGAAGTACATAAACTTGCTGCCTTGAAGTTGGCCTAAAAACTGCTGATCTGCTCATGTATCACAACACTTAAAAAGTTAAACACTGAAAGCATTGCTTTCATTTTGTTTGTGGAAGACCATTATGAGCAACCTTGTAATTTCTTGCTCCTATCAGGGGCATTAATCAGATTTTATAGGATTAAGTAATCGACATTGTCATACTGATGAAAATATTTTAATGATATTATCTCTACACAAGTTACACAATCTTCTTGTCTATGTACTTCAGTAATTGGCCACAGCTTTGCCAGTTTAACGTAAAACCTTTATAAAATAACTTTAGTTGTTTAAGGCAAAAAATGACACAAAAGCATGGAATATTTCCCAGTAGTAACAGAAACTCCACACAACAGTGGTCAGTATTGCTATGCTGTGTGAGAGGGAAAGTTTGCTGCTATTAGCTGGAGATTAAATGGACACACTTTCAAATAATTAACACCATCACACACACTAGCAAAGGAAGAGGACTACACAAGTCTTGTCCCTTATTTTAGCTCCATTATCTCCATTTTCATGAAATAACTGTCACCTGCTGTGGCGACTGCCCCTTATGCCCCCCTTGATTATAGAAATAATTTGGAGCAAGTCCCTGGAGTCACCAGAACCCCTCCATCCGTGTACCCACAGGACACTTGATCCATGCAGCTGCACACTCTGAACTGCTGGTGTCACACTGCAGCTTTGCAGAGCCAGGAACTTACTTTTGATAAACTTTGTTGTTTTGGAATTTTGAAGTCTTTGGAATAACAAAATGAAGATCTGTTTCCTGTACTGGTCAACTGATTCACTGGAAATTTAAAAGAACAGTTATTCAATTCACACTAGGATTTTACTGACGTCACTTCACAGAAAACATGTATAAAATTGTTCAAATCTATTTGACTGATAAATGTGACATTTCTGGTTGTGAAGATTAACATTTGGCATGATTGTACACTTCATAATTAAAGTCTAAAGAAGTTAGTTTTGAATATAATTTGAACTCATACTCACGGAGGCATATGCTCAATGATACTGTTTAGAAGATAAAAGCCTTGATGATCATTAGCTTTAGAGGCAATCAACTTCTGGAACACACCTAACAACCCAGGCTGCAAGAAAAGCAAATATAAGACTTTAGACAACTGTTCTTCATGTGTGATCTACCAGAAAGTTGGCCCTTACTATCTGAGACATACACCAAGGCAAAGGCATTCATAACCTAAACCAGGATTCTGTCTCTGCAGTTGAGGACAAGGACATTTTGGCTCCTTCTCACTCACTCTTCTCAAGACTGCTCTGAACAGATCCCCTGAGAGTTCTCCTGATCCACATGTTCAACACGAAGCAAAGACAAGAAAACTGTGCAAACTTATCTACTTGTAAAAACTGAGTGCAGGAATTTTCCATCCCAGCCGACAGAAGCAGGACAGCCCAGGATTCACCTTACCCACGGAACGCAAAAGCGCCCAGAAAGCTGCACTCAGAGCGTTTGCCTTTCTAGGTAAGCACCACCAATGTAAAGCACAAGCCCAAATTGTGCAGGAGTCCAGCTGCTGAACTAAAGCACAGCTCCTCCCAGCTGCCACCCTCCCAGCCCCGTGTGAGGCAGGGGACCCACGATCTTGTCGGCGGCGGCGCTGGCGATGGTGCTGGCCCCGCGCTCCAGGTACGCCTGCAGCAGCCGCACCAGTGGGGGGATGTTCCCCGTCCTCTCCCAGAGCACTGGCTGAAGCAGGTGAGGAAACAGTGCCATGTAGGATGATGGGATTTCATTTTTATGCATTTCCAGAAGTAGGGACATCACTTGGAACACATACGGAATGAACTCTGGAAGAGAAATGATGACGTTTACCGAGTCAGACAACACGGTCACTGTCAGTTCCCAGGAACCACATAGCTACTGACTGAACCCACAATAATATGGTATTAACATGAGGATTCCAGCAAATAAAACACCAGAGAAATGTATCACTTCCCAAATTTAATTATTCAAAAAACTGGCAAACATTGTATATATTCGCTTTCTATTTCTTCTACCTATTAATGTTTCACAACACAGAAAACAAACTACTAGAAAAAAGGCAATATAATTAAGTAGAATAATAAGAGGCTTTGGAGTAGTGATTGTTAGACATTTTAAAAACACAATTTGATTAAAAAAGAAGTGAATGCTGTTGATGTACCCTATGGAACAACCCAAATGCTTTCGGACTGTGAAAGTGCTGTGTCCTCCCCTGGGCTTCCTGTGCTACAAAAAAAATCCTGCCACGAGGTAAATCCCAGCAAGCAAGTGCAGTAAGAGAGCCCAGGCACTCCCTGCTGCCATTACCTTGCACATCATTCTGCAGGATCTCAGTGAACACCAGGAACAAGGCCTCCTCAAAGCTCCCCACGGCCTCCGGGTTCGCCTTGCACGTTATCCTGATCGACAGGCAGATGGACTCAAACATGTAATGGTTAAAGTGGGGCTTGCTGGGATTCTGAAAACAAGTTATAAACACACAAATCAACCCAAACTTCCAACTAAAGTCACTTATTTGGTTAAATGTATTTTCTAGTTCAACTGAAGAGTAAAGTGACATTTGGAAATAAGGATACTTATAACTTCTTTATTAATATGCTTGTGACGTTAATTCCAGAGATAAAAGCAAATGTAAAAACCTTCAAAGCATAAAGGAGAGCTTTTTCAATCAATATTTTAAAAACATGTGTTTTTTGAAAGCTCTATATAAATTAGCAAACAGTTAAAATATCACAAAAACTGGAAAAAAATTATTTTTCAATCCTTTAAGTGTCCAGTCAATTCTGTATTGAACACTTCTTATATGCTGCAGCTGAGTTTAAACTATACAGAGAAGTCATTGTTTGGACAGTTGATGAAGGTACTCTAAGGCATTCCCTAATGTTAATGGTTAAGAATTAGCCCAGACATAACAAAAAACTAAGAGATTTTTACCCACCAAAACCAGGAGGGTAATTTATTTAATTTAATCCCACATTTCAATGCCAATATTTAATACCAGCTTCAGAAGTTTCACGGGAAAGGAATAACAGAGTTGTGAGAAAAAGAGATTATTGCAATGGTAGCCTGTGCACAAGCAAACATTTATACCACCACAGACTAGCATTACAGAGTGAGTTCATATTCTGCTTCCAAATTTCACACGAGAGCAGGGGATGATGATTCTAAAGTATGTCCTAAAAGGAAGGCAGTACCTCACTGGAAGACTGTTCCAACCTAGTTTAGTCAGAAAATACTGAACTCCTTACAGTATTCTAACAGAACACCACCACCAAGGTATACGTAAGTCTTCAGTAAGACTGCTCTAAAACACAAAAGGTGACCCTTTTGTTCTGTTTCTTTACCTTACTGACAGCCAGCAGTTTCTGTGTGAGCTGTGTGATGACAGAAGGGATGTATGGAATTATGGATTCCTGGAGCAGAGAAAAACTCCTCATGATGGCTGCAAATAAATGGAAAGTATTATCTTCTGAAGACAAAATACACTTCTGCCATCCATCATATGCCTAAATCCTTTACCTTTTACTGTAAAATAGGATCCCTAGGAATTGGGTACAGTAAGAAAGAGGAACTGCTGCAAGAACAATTAATCTATAACCATGACAAAGGATAAAACAGAGCCTCATTATTCCCATTCTACAGACTGTACTCAGAAGATTAAGCAACTTTGCCAAGACCTCCACCTATCCTGGGCGAGTCTCAGATCTCAGCATCCTGTGAGCTATGACCAGATCTCCTCCTGACACTGCCCAGGTAGCTGTCCTGACTACAGAGATTACCACTTGAGAAATAATTTACCACAATACCATTATGTTTAGTATTTCTCTTTGGTACCACAAATTTAGTCAAAGATGACTTGATACAGCCTGGTGAGTAACTGCAGGCTGCGTGGACCTGTTCAGCATGTCTGCATAAATTAGGTTTTGCAAATAAAAGTGTCAGGAGCCTATGACTATAAGCCCTTACCTCAAGTTAACAAAGTTATTCTTACACTGCAGAACTCCCAAGGCATTTACCTTTCATAATGTATTCATTTTCAGAGGAGCCAGGAAGCGTCAGCGCTTTGAAAAGGTTTGTTAGCAGCACTTCTACAAACGGAGCCATTTCTGCAGCTGTAATGCTGTGAAGGCAAACAGCTCTTTAATGATGAAATACAGCCACAAACTTCAATTTGGGATTGAATATACTGTAATATGCTGTATAATAATGTAATACTACTAAATGAAAGATCCCCTACGGATATTTTTCACCCTTAATGCACAAAACCTACGTAGCAGTGGCTGTATTTCTGCTTGAACACTTACAGGGTAGTATTATTTGTCCCCCTCATGGTAAACAGTCTTTCAAGAGCATGGGCTGCATAAGTATGCACCACAATACTTTCTGCTTGGAGATGATTGATTAGGAGAGGAATAGACACCAGCAGCTGTTCCTTCGGTACCTACAAAAACATAGCAACAAATTATACATATGTTAAAAAATACAGATGGTCCAACACTGGAGCACAACTGAGCCCATCAGTGACACACAGAGCTTGGCAGAGGCAGGAATCTTGGAAGGCTCCTCCAGTGCTACATCACACCTTGACAACCAGGAGGTGCCTGTTTCTCTCATCACGTCCCCTGAAGTGATGCACCAATGGTGCATTTCATTAACAGTAAGTGCAGGTATTCCTAAGGGATATTTCCCTTCCCATTTTACTTTGCCCTTAATGGGGAATTAAAGAATATCAAGCTTTTTAAAAAAAAAAAAACAAACATGGGTATTTCAAAAGGAATTAATAAAGGTAATCTAAAATTTAGAAATAATAGTCAATATATTTTCTTATTGCACCTCACAAATCAGAAAAGGTAAAGGACAAAGTTGCTGTGCTCTTTACCATCCACTGCAATGATAGGAGCAATTGAGCATATTTAGACTAACACTGACTTAAAAAAGTCTGAGTGTGGCAGAACTAAGCAGATGAGATGTTCAGTGTTCCCACAGCATATGGAGAGCATACAGACTACATGTTAATTGGATATTTATAACAATATCATTTACTTTCTAAACTAAAAATTCAGCATGAAGTGCTATATATGACTATCAAACACCTGTTGAATTAACATATGGCCAAGTGTGATAAATTAGGCTTGGCAAGTATAAAGTAACAAGCTACAGTATGTTTTCACCATAAGAGTAGAAGAAAAACTTACTTGGTTTCTAAATATCATGATATATTTGATACCATCTGCTTTTAGCACAGGGAATTCATTCACTGAAATAGAAAAACATGCAAACTTTGTTGATACTTTTCATACAAATGTGATTACTGAACATATATATATAGAGGTGGCATTAAGTCATCATTTTCCCCTTCAAAAATAATACAGACAGTGTTTTTCTATGTTGTTTAGTTCCTGCATTTCTGTATGGGCACTGTTAGAATATCAGTTTTGGTACAAATCACACCCCAGGACCATTAAGAGTAGGGTCCAACTTTTTCAGATGAAATTTCCCCTCCTGGCCCCAAGTTTAAAAGCCTCCAACTACACATTTTGAGACAACCCACTAGGTTTTGAATATAGTAAGATAATTGTTGAAGCATAAAATAAACTATTTGCTTTAAATCTAGACATGTATAACCTCACATAACCCTGAGCCAAGTGTTAACAGCCTCTGCCTTTGAGATCAGGCTGATACAGGAGTGCTTGAAACTTCAGGAACAGTGGTCACTGTCAAGGTTCTGATATATCACAAAAATACCATAGCAAAATTAACATTAACTCACCAGTAGCAGACTTTAAATCAGGCTGAATGTGATTCACAAAGAATTCTGTCAGATTAACAAGTTCATTGGCTTGGGTTATTCCATGCTGGAAAAATGAAAAACAAACCAACTCTATTTTTTAGATGCTGATATCCAACTAATTTTCTTACTCATTTTTCTGTGCTTTTAATAAAAGGAATCTAAAGCATGCATGCACATGAGGAGACTGTTGAAACTGCATCTTTTGAGAGAGTCATCCAGTTTCTTTTGCTTAATGTTTTTAGTGTCTTGATTTCAGCTGCAGCACTTCTGAGGTTCAAAGTTACCAGTTCTGAGTCGAGGAATAATACCACATAACAATAATAAACAGCCAAAATTTTGGATCAACAATATCAGCATCTTAGCACTTTTTTTTTGGTGATAGGCTTTTTAAAAAGGGGAAGCTTAGGACTCAAAGTCCAATTGAGAATTAGAGCAGCAAAATAATGACAACTTAGTTTTATCTTAGGAAAAATGCAATGTATTTTTAAACCAGGATTTTCAGGTGGCTATTTTCCAATGAAGTGTTCTAGGTGATGTTATCCCATATTTACCACTAAACAGCACAGAAAAGGATGCACAACTTTGCAGTTTCTCAGTTGCTAGCAGGCTGATTCCCATTACACATCACTGTTAATAACTACTGCTGGGCAGCAGAATACACCTGGCTTCAGGAAAAGACTGAGAACCTTCAGCACAACTGCATAAAACACTGCACAGTGTGTTTTACTATGTTTGTCTCAAATCTGTCTTACAAAGCCACTGAGCTCTGAACTGTAACAGCCTTCAAAATATGTATATCAAAATCTGTTCTGCAGGACATTTGATACAATGCTCCTGTTTCCAAATACAGGTGTGGCTTTTCAGTGTCTCCAGATGATTAGTTGCTTTCTCCCCAGAAAAGTAATGAGATTCATTTCCAGCCATCATTACCACTCACATGCCATCTCCAAATAATAAAGTATTATTCCTCAAGTAACAGGAAACATTGGGAAATATCACGACAAGAACTCAAGAGCACTTAAATTCCTTCTAATCTGTTGAACTCTTATGATCATCTTCTGGAAAGCTCTATTTGCCTTCCATGGCTTTCAGACTCTGGCTTGGGACCACTCAGAGCTCAGAGGTTCCAGACCCAAGCCAGTTTTGTTTTTCTCTCTCTGGCTGATCCCACGTGCTTGTCAGGCCCTGCCCACAGTCACACCAGGGGCTGACTGTGCCCTGCCTTCCCCAAGGTCAGATACCACCAAATTGGCACAGGATTATGTGATGGACAGCTTTTAATTCATCAACATCACCCACTGCACGGGCAGTTACTCTCATTCTGCAGCAGCTTAAAATGAACTGCAGGCTTCATCTACACCATGATACCTGAATGTACACAGATCACAATGAAGAGAATGTAAAAGTACCTTCTGTGTTTGAGCTTTGGATGCCAAAGACGTAACAAGGTAAATAGCTGCATCTTTGTGCTTCCAGTTAACAGATGGATTCTTTGCATATTCTTGCAGCATAGAATTAACATAGCCAGAAAAGATCCCTGTCACGGGTCCTTCAAAAAATTTGCACAAGCCTCTGACCAGATCACAAGCTGCTCTGCGCCTGGTGTCAATATCTGCATGAGAACCAAAGATTCTTTGGACAGGGGAAAGCACACAGCTTTTCATGTTAATGAACACAGTAATCAAAACATTAACAGACAGCTTCTCAAATTACAGTCACAGCCCATGTTAATTATTGCAGCCCTCCCCACTGATGTGTACACGCACACTGAAGTCTCTACTCCCTGTCCCAAGAGGACTGTTTGCACACCCAGAACAGACACCCACCCATGTGTTCACAGCTCCCCTGCCCTGAGCAGGGCACCCAGGCTCGGGGGATGCTGCTGCCCTGGCACCCTGCACCCAAGTGTAGGAGGGAGTTAATTTTCTCCCAAGCAGTCCATATGGTGCTGTGTTTTGTACCAGTGACTAAAGCTGCTGGTAACACCCAGTGTTTTGGCTGCTGCTGAATTGCTCTGTCACAGTGTCAAGGCTTCCTCTTCCTCCTGCCCTGCCTTCCCAGCTCATAGGCTGGGGCAGGCAAGCAGGTGGCAGGGGACACAACCTGGGTAGCTGATCCAAGCTGACCAAAGGGATACTCCATGCCATATAATGACATGCCCAGCAACAAAAACTGAGGGGAGAGGATTTTGGGACAGGTAGCCACTGCTCAGAGACAGGCTGGGCAAAAGTCTACTTGTGGGTGGTGATGAGTCATTGACTTCTCTCCTCTTTTCTTCATCTTTTTTTCACTTAAACTGTCTTTATCCATCAGTCTTCTCACTTCTACTCATCCCACTGTAGCAGGGTGGAGCACAAGCCAGCTGCTGGCCCACCACATCTGTAAGGACATTTTTGTAAAAAAAGCCCAAATGCCAAAAACAAGCAAACAAAAATTCTGTTTGTTTCAAGAGAGGGGAAAAAAAAAAAAAGGTTTTGTGGCCTTTCATTCAATTTAGTGACAGAAGAAGCAGAAAGAAAGCCAGTCAATTCAAATGCAATAGAGGACATTAAAAAAGTAATCTCTGAAGAACACAAATACTTCCTACCTCAATTCTGTTTCAAAGCAGAAGGAGATAACAAATAAAAGCTTTACAAACACCTAAAAGGCAGACAATACCAGATAAGAATGATAAAATATTTTCTTGAAAAAAGTTCAAAAACGTATTCCTTGAGTTTTGTCCTCTGCTCACAATCCAATTAAGGCAAAAGCCCTATAAAAACACTGTTCAAAACAAAGACACTGTGACAGGCATATCGTGACAGCAGACTTGATCCAACACTGCAGAAAATCTCTTGGGGGGGTGGTGTGTGGAAGCCTTCTCAATTTCAAAATAAAGTTATAAAAGCTTCAGTAAATATAGCTCTTTAGAGCTATATTTGAAGACCAAGTATTCTTAGTATAAATCTGTGGATTACCAGATCCTTCCAAATCCCTTCTTATATATTCTTCAGAATTATCTTCAAATGCTTCTTCATCAGCCGCTGAAAATATAAAATACATAGAAGTTTAAATGCTGAGGTCTCTGGTTTTTATGTAAAAGGGTGTATCATCATCAACTTCCTAGTTTTAACGAGGACTGTTCTGTAACATTAACACAAATTAATCAGAAATATCCAGCCAGACTAGACTGTTAAGCTTGCTCCTGTCTCACAAATTAAGTCTTTCATACTCACGAGCCAATGTACAGATTTTTTTTTTTTTTTAAACCAAACCCAAAACCTCTAAGACATATTCAACACCAGGTGTATTTAAAAAAGGCTTCCAGAGTAACAGACTTAAGAGAGAGCAGCTCCTTCTCACTGCAATACACCTTCACTGCATTTTAAATACCAGGATCAATATGAGCCCATCCAAACCTGGAGAACTAGACATTACAAGGCCTGATATTCCTGCCTATTTAGGCTCCTTGAATTATTCTGATACTCATTTTAAGCACGGAAATTTATTGCTGGCACATGACCTAGACTTCCTACACAGGGATTTCGACATGAAAAATTAGGTATATTTATACAAGTCTACAAACCCCACAGGACACTCTGCTGCATAAACTTGGGCTTGAATCCATCACTAAAGTACACAAGGGGGAACCCTCGATTCTTAGTCCTGCAGAGCAACTTGTCATTATAATTAGATTTTGGTTGTGCTCTCGAAAACTTAAGTCTCCAAAAGTTACCTCTAAATTCCATATTGGGAACAATAACTTTTTCACAGATGCTTGTCAATGTATTCTGGTCTTCAAACAGATGCTTGTAATGTGGTCTTTCACAAACTGAGGCCAGAAACTGGATTGCATTACTGACCAGCTGCAGCACCACAAACAGAACACAAAGCTTTAGCATGACTGATCAATTTATAATTCATTATCAAACTTGACAAGATCAGCTTATAACAACTCACCAAGTCATATTTCACCTCCTGGCCTGTCGTGACTAACAGATTCCAGATTGCTGTTACAAAACGTGGCAGGTAGGGCTGGAATTCTTCATCATATTTTTGAGCATATAAAGCAGCATTATCACAAATTTGTGATTTCAAGAGCTCCAGTAATCCAGCTTCCTCTTCATCCTCACATAAAACAAAACTAAGAACTTAAACATCCAAACTTCAACATTACTTCAACATTAGAAGTATCCATATATTTAAAGGGATTTTATGGTGTTCTAAACAGGTGAAAGAAATCCCTCTCATGTCCCTAGAAGTACTGTAGTTTGCTGGTCTGTACCCCAACTGCTCTCCAAGTTATAAATCATACCTACATTTCAAATCAAGGTACTGTGCACTTTAAAACATTCAGACCCAGTAATTTACACGAAATTAATTTACAAATGTAATAGGAAAAAACCAACACAAGGCATTGAAAAAATATGCTTAGAAGACATTATATCGTGATACTTTAAACTGGAAGAGTTGTAGTTCCCTCCCCTTCCCCAGATCAGCACAGGTGCTTGTGGAACCACAAAGTGAATTAGGAAATTGAGCTGGAGTTAAAACCCCATCCCAATCAACCACCACCCCAGTTCTGTGTGCCCCTCTCCCCTCCACCCCCACCTTTCAGCTTTAACATCTCTCCCAGTTCAGCTGCACCAGTGTCTGTGCTGGGAGCAGACAGGAGAGGAGAGCAGCAAAGCTCCTTTTAGCAGCAGGGTAATAAAGCACAAGATACCCTTCACATACCTCCCTATGTGCTGTCAGGAAATTTATAGAGTTGTTTTGGCTCTGTCAAGTGGCAAACTACTGTGCTGTGTCTGGAAGACCAGCACTCAAAATGCACAAGGCACGCACAAAAATAATTTGAGTTTTGATAACCTGGTATCATCTTTCACTTGGGAAAATTACTAATTCTTTAGTCAGACAAAGACAGCAAATGCTAAAGTACTCAGGGTTGTCCTGCCCTCTGTGTTCAACTGGTTCAGGTTCTTTATACCCTGTTTTCTAGAACACTGTGCATGAACCAGCTGAGGCACAGAAAACCTGAGCACTGTGATGCCGATGGTCAGGTCACTTCAGCAAATGCCCTTGAAAGGATCGACTCACTGACAAGTATTTGTAATTTGATTTCTGTGCACAGCTGGGGCATACCTATAACTGACATATAGCTTCAAGAAGTGGATCTCAAATTCCTTAGACAACAGAGCAACTTCTCTTAAACCTCATTATAGCCATTCTACTCCTTTGTTTGCCCAACCAAGAAAACATTGCATTGTTCAGAGTTAGACACAGGTTTGCAGCCAACCCTCTCCCCTACACAGAGGCAAACCAGGAGGTTTATGCAGTACTTACATCAGTCTGCAACAGTTTATTATCTAAGGTTAAAAGACTATGAAAATTTGTCATCCACGTTTCCATGTTATCTTCAAAAAACTCTGGAAGATCCTGTGAAGGGAAAGCATAAAACTCCATTTTAATTTCTGACTGCACTGCTTAGATAACACACCTACACTGTAAGCAGTGCATCCACCTTATAACCTACTGAGGGACAATAATCTGAGGAAAACAATCTTCAAAGTGAAACACTACTCCCTCCTCCTCCCAGATGAAAACGCTCTGGAATACAATGATTTCCAAATAATCTATTTGCTTGTACCCTAAACAGCTCATATTTTTATAACAAATTAACCTTATTGCCTCCTACTCTCTGAACAAGAGAGCACAAGTCCCTTTTAACTCCAGCTTGTTCTTTTGCCCCCTGTGGAAGGACAGCCTAAGGAATCTGGGCATGGTCACACTTCACAGACTCATGTTCATGTTGAGACACTAAACAGATGTCACCCAGCAAAGGAGCTTTTTGCCATTTTCCATATAGCACACTTATTAATGTCTGAAGTTTAGATCTGATTCCAAACCCTAACACCCCACACTGCTCCCAGAATTACTTCCCACTGCAGTGGAGCTACTACACGTAACAGACTTGCAGCTACAGGACCAAGTTCCTGTCAGCACAGACACGTTTATAAAGGAGCACAGCGAGTACAAACTCAGCCATTTGACTCCTGCCTCTCCCAGCTCCTATTCAGGGCCCCCATACAACCCCTCCTTGTGGTGACACCAGCTCAGACTCCCCTAAACTTGTGTTCAGACAGGGCCAAGCTAACATGTTAATTAACCCCAGCCCTCCTGTGCCTTCACTCCAGTGCTGATGCACTGTTAACTGTTATTTGTACCATAAAGCATGGCCTTAAAGGCTGCCTCAAATGAATTCTACAGTAGGAGCATAGCAACTTCATGAGATCAAAGCAAAACCATTAAAAGGAGATTCACCTGAAAATTTAAACTATAGAACAGCTTCGCAATTAGAATGAGAGAGGAAAAGAGAACCTTCAGGGCACTGGCATCATTTGCATGTGTGCTGCAAAGTTCAATAGTTGCCTAGAAAAAAAATGCAAGATCCAGTCAGGTACAAAAACCACATCAACAAAAGATATTGAAGTGTCATGGGACTTTCTTGTTTGTTTAATCAAAAAATACAGTTATTTCTCCTCCCCTCATCAATCCTGTTAGGTCTCATTTCATGACTTCGGCTTGAACTTCATTAACAGCTTCAAAACAACTATTCTTGAGTTTTAATTTTACAGCCACCCACAAAAAGCAATTCAGAACACTAAACTTGTTTCAGAAATGATTCAACAAGAAATACCTTAAAGAGATTTGTCAAGGGTAAAGCAAAGGCATCAAGAACAAGTTTGATCTCTGTCCATAATTCATTTGACTTAAATTCATGGCGGTACCTGACAAGTGAAACACATGAAAAACAGAATTCATATTTCACATTTATTACCAAATTAACTCACCCAGAATTGTTTTGTTTGCGCTGAACTTCGAAACAAACACAGCCAAGTAAACAAGAACTAAACAACATAGTTCAAAAGCACGCGAGGTGTACAATTTGATAACCACTTGAAGGCACGTGCAGAAGTCACAACTGTAGACTTGGTAAATCTCCAAAGTTAAGTCCAACAGCTGAACAGAAAGTTTACAATCCATCCACAACCCCCCTTATTGCCAGCACCTTTTAAACAAAGAGTGAGCGGTGCGAAGAACCCCGTTGATGACGTGGAAATCCCCGCTCTGGAAGCGGTTCACCATCTCTGTCAGCAGGTCTGGCCACTTCTGAGGAAAGTCCTCCCGACCAATAATACTGATGGCATCACTTAACTGCAAAGGAAGTGCAGCTGTCACGTGGCAGAACAGCACGGGAATCACAGCAGTGCCAGCTGCTGCAAACATCCCAGAAAATGATGCTCGTTCTTGTCAGACTCAAAAACCATTGGGTTAAATATCTACTGCTTTTCACCACAAATACAAAACCCTCACTCTAAGTTCAATGTGTACACACAGTCTCACTTTCTAGAATTACTGTTCAAGTGCCTAATGTTAGAACTTACTATAAGATTATACAGTAATTATCTTAAAAAAATACTAAAATAGGTAAAAGTAGCTATAACAATATACTCCAAGTCATTTAGATCAGCAGGAGCTCACTGGTAAGGGAACTGAGCTCTGCAAATAACCAAAGTCTCTAGACGTGCTTTGAATATTCCCAAAGTCTCATGGATATAACCAGGAATTGGCATATTACCTGCTTTTGAATTTGTTCTGGGCTGCTAAGCATCAAGGGCACTATGTTGGCTTTAATGGCTATCCTGTCTGATTCACATATTTTGTTTGGTTCATCCTCGACCTAAAATGAAAACAATAATTAAGTCATGAGCATATTCAGTATACTCCAGGCAATGAGTGATGATCAGCATTTTCAGTAACCAACAGCTTATACTGATTTATGTAACTATTACGTTGCTGAAGAACTTAAGAACCAGACCTGTTAGAGACACTGCCTGCAATGAATCTGAAACAGCAGCACCTGAGAAAAGCTGAAAGAAATTATGTCTTTCTGTAAAACTTTGAACTAGTTTCTTCCAGCTGTCCTAGGGAAGCTCCAAGAAGGGAGGCAGGACTCACTGCTAGGCATTTAGAGATGAGGACAGAGGTGGTGGAGTGACCACCAACAGCAATTCCTCCTAAGGAATTACTGAGGAGATTTTTCAAAGAAATGAAACCTTTTTAAAAGAAATGAAAGGCAGCAGACAGTGTGTATTCTGCACATACTTCAGAAATAAATTAAACCCAGCAAGGTCTTCCCTGGCTCCAGCAGTGCCCTGTATATCTGCCTCTCCAGGCTTGAACAAACTGAAGTCCTTGAATAGGCAAAACCCTTTTACTGAGCTCTGGATCAGTGAAGTTCAAGGCTGTGGAATTAAACCCCGTGATCGAGGCAAGCCAGGCCTATGGCTGCATTTTCTGTTCAGACAGCTGCTCCTGAAACAAAAGCTGCCAACTTTGGACAACACAATGTGCTTGAAGCCGCAGAGCAATCGGAACAGCCCTCGGGATGTACTCCCTGCACAGCATCTCCACCTACTTCAGAACAAAACCCCATCCTGAATTACATCAGCAACCCATAAAAAGAAGCCACTTACAACTTCTTCCACAACAGAACGTTATTTCTACTTAAAATACACCACAGAAGATGCAATTTGGGAGAAATGACTAAGAACACAGAATCACAGCTAGAAAGTTCTAGAAATGTCATGGCAGACTGAATGTGCTCATGTTATCGAGCACAGCCAGGCCCAGGACTGCTCTAGCTCCTCAATGCTGGTGTGATGGGGAGGGCAGAAACCACATGCCAATTTGGAAATAGGTACCAGCTAAGATGAAATGATAAAATATTTCAGTTTCTCTGTAGTAAAGAAACATCTGCTGTTTTTCAGACATATACAAACAGTACTTTCAGTGAACTACAAGCAGTACCAATTAAAACCTCTCATCACTCGAGAAGTTCAGCTCTCAATGCAAGATTTCTACCAATAAATAAATTTCATGAATGCTGAAAGCTCTGAATCAAAAACATTTCTGTCCTCTTCAAAACAAAGGATAAGATGGGACTAAACAGCAGTATTTCTATTTGATCACAACAAATACTTCCAAGTGTTAAACTGGCAGGGCACCAAAATAAACTGCCCCAGACAATTCTGTGCCCCAGCAGAGAAGAAAAGCTGGTAACATCACCTTGAGCTGCAGGGCTGGCTGGGGATGTTTGTAACACCCTGACAACAGACAGAGGCCCAATGGGCCAACTCATGTGGAGAAACACTTCATAATCATTGCAGTTCAAATAATATCAGTCAGTTAAATGAGCTTTAAATATTGTGTTTCTGCAAAATACTCGTACAACATTAGAGAAAAATATTTGTTCATCATTTTATCAGCCAGCTCCAGTTTTGTTTTAACAGGATTGACTCCAACAGCCCAGGTTTTAGTCCCTTCTTACTAAGTTACACCTTGACTTTGTTCTCTTAACTCTGCCCTTCCCAGAGCACAGACACACACACTGCTCAGGGCCACTGCAGAGTCTCTTATTGTACCCTCAAGGGATGATCAGCTACTCACTAGGATACCTACAATTCTCCAGTTCCTTTTAATGTAATTCTTGAACGTTACAGATGCACAAACTTTGATGACATTTTCCTGTGATTTCTCCAGCAGCGTTAAGAGCAACAACGGATAGTTCTGGCTTCCTTCCACGGACTCGAGGAACTTCTCAGCTGCAGGGGAATATAAGGGGGTCAGCAAAAGCTGCTTTCTCTAATGGGAGTCCTACCACTCCTCAAATGTCTCTTTAAAAGAACCAACACACAAACACTTCCCCAGAGCTTCACAGGAACAAGCCTGACAAGAGGTGCCACAGCTTCGCTGCTGCTGAGCCCTTCCACACTCCTGCCACCACCAGCAGCTCTCAGTTCCCTGCAGGATGGGGAAACATTGCCTCCTCACCACTTGAAAGCCCTAAGCCAAGAGAAATAAATCTTGGCTTATTGTGAACAGCAGTGCTGTTTTCAATAACAACGGTACAAAAAAAGAAAATCAAGAATACAGAAAAATAAAATCACAAAAAGCAAATAAATTTATTTATATTTATATCTATCCTTCTTTAGTTTTTTTGGGGGGAGTTGTTTTAAAAGGATACCAAGAACTTCTGCAAAAAGGTTATTGTATAAACATCCACAAGTTGGCTACACACAGACAGAAGAGCCAAAAAGAAACTGAACTTTTTTGATCACTCGTGAGAATCACTTACCAGGACGCCTTATAGCAGGATCTGGATCTAGTGTTTTCTTTAGATACTCAGTTAAAGTTTGTAAATTGGCATCACTCAGCTCCATTTTGGCAGAACCTAAAACCCACAAGTAGTTTTGTTACAAGCAGAGATCAGAAAATCTGTCCTAAAGCTACACATGTAAAAGCAGATCCCACAGAGGCCACACATCAGCCCTTTCTGATGACACCCCAGCCTGTGAAGGAGCCACCGTGCACCAGGCACAGGAAACATTCCACTTCCCACTCCTCCAGCTACAGGTAACTGCTGCTGCCTGGGTTAGGGACCCCAAACTCCAGAAGAGGCTCACACAGCCAGCAAACATGAACCAGGAACAGCCAAAAGATCATCTCCTGCCCGTTCAGGACATCAGGAGTTTGGTCTGGCTTTTCAGAACTGCTGTCAGCCCCAGAAATCTGCTCCTGGTTGAAAAAGTCCTGCCCTACATAACTGTAAATAAAACAATTCAAAGTGTATTGAAGAGTCGAGGTTTGTTTAAAAATCAAATACTCAAATTATCAAAGAAAAATGTCAAAAGAAAATACTTTTCTATAAAGAGACAAAAGACTGTGTAAAGCCAGAGCATCTGTCCCCCCCATAAAATTAGTTCAGACTGGGGTGGAAGTTAACTCAAATGCACTACTTATTACAGAGTGACTCTGTGCAGTAAGTCTATAGTGCTCCTCTCCAGTAATCCTCCCACACACATTCCCACGCATACCACAGTGATATATTTACTTCACAGCTTTAATTGGAATAATTAATACTACAGTAACACTCCAACAGCAAGTTGTGCTTCAGTGGACATGCTGTTGGTCAGGACATCACCATCAACCCTGCCCGTCCTTCCTGCCACCAAAAGCACAGTTCACTGTTTACAGATGTAACAAGGAAGCAAAGATTTCCAGTTTTCCTCTGGAGTGTCTGATTAGTAAGATTGACTGAAATTCACCTGTCCTATTCTGGAGTTGGTTTATGCTGATTATCAGTGCAATACTGTTTTCTTCAAGCACATTTGCAAAGGTAGTGAGCTTTACTGACACAGTTTTTACATCAGCTATGGCACCTATAGAATTTAATAAGACAACAACGGTATTTTCTTGATTTAAATGAATATTAATGAGGAATTCAGATCCCAATATATATTGTACAAAGTAAATATCCCCCTCGGGCGTCCTGCCTCTCGTTTCCCTTCCTTCCCGGGATTTAGTCGTCCATAGTCTTGTTCACCAATTCACATCCACCAGCAAGTTTTGACCTGTTACCTATGTACGCTTATTTCCTTCTCTTCCCCTAGCTCTTAATGTTTGTTTCCCCCTACAAAACACGTTGGCTGTACTTTAGCTGGAGTGGTACAATGCTCTCTGTCACCTTATGACACGTGCCTGCAGAAAAGGCCTCGGAGAACCCCTAAAATGTGCTTAACGCATCACCCACTTTGGTCAAATGAACGCCGAGCCCTGATGGAGAAAAAAACCCCAGCCGGGCCGAGAGCGGCCTGCCCGGGGGATCGCACCGGGAACGGCTCCCGCGCCCGTGCCGAGGGTCCCGCGGGCACTTCCCGCTGCCCGCCCGGCTGGAGCGGGAGCGGCCGCGCCGCTTTCCCGCGGGACGAGGCGGTGCCGGGGCGGCCCGGGGCTCTCCGGCGGGGACCGGCCCCGCACCCTCCCGGCCACTCCCGGCCGTTCAGCCACGGCCGGGTCGGGGCCGCTCCGTTCGTCCTGCCGCCGCCCCGCTGCCACCGCCCAGTGCGGTGGTGTCCCCGCAGGGTGGCCCCGGGCCGGGCCGGGCCGTGCGGGGGCGGCGGGACCGGGCGGCCCCCGAGCCCTCACACTAACCCGCTCCCCTCCCCCTCCCGCCACCCCGGACTGGCAGCGGCCGCAGCCAACGAGGGGCGCGGGCCGTGCAGGCCCAGCGGCCGCGGACCAATGGCGAGCGGCGGGGGGCGGGCGGAAGGGCCCAGCAGGGTGCGCTGCGCCTCTGGCCGCGCCGCGGGCCCAGCGCCGAGCGCGGCGCGGAGCGCAGTTGGCACGGGGGCGGCCGCGGGGCCGCCGGTGCGCGGGGACACCCCAGCCGCAGCAGCGGGCGGCCCGGCCCGGCCTCACCTGGCGGCTCCCCCCAGCGGCGGCGGCGGCGGCTCCGAGCGCTCCGGCTGCGCTTCACATTCAAACCGCGGGGCGGGGGCGCGGCGGCGGCTCCGTGACCGCATCGCGCGGGGCGGTGACACCGCGCGGCCACCCGGCCAATCAGCGGCCGCGCCGGCCCCGGGCGCGCCGCCCGCAGCCAATCCGCGCCGCGCGCCCGCCGCCGGCCAATGGCCGCGCCCTTCCCACAAGGCCTCGCGGCACCGCTCGCAGCCACCGCGGTCCCGCCGCGGCCCGGCCCGCGCTGGGAGGAGAGAGCGGGACACGGGGTATGGGATAGGGACACGGGGTATGGGACACGGAGAGAACGGGACACGGGATATGGCATAGGGATATGGCATAGGGACACGGGATATGGGACACGGAGAGAGCGGGACACGGGATATGGGACACGGAGAGAGCGGGACACGGGGTATGGGACACGGAGAGAACGGGACACGGGATATGGCATAGGGACACGGGGTATGGGACACGGAGAGAGCGGGACACGGGATATGGGACATGGAGAGAGCAGGACACGGGATATGGGACAGGGAGAGAACGGGACACGGGATATGGGACACGGAGAGAGCGGGACACGGGATATGGGACATGGAGAGAGCAGGACACGGGATATGGGATAGGGACACGGAGAGAGCGGGACAGGAGGGAGAGGGATGTGGAAGAGGGACATGGAGAGAGCGGGACACGGGAGAGGGACACGGGAGCGGGACGGGAGGGAGCGGGATATGGGATAGGGACATGGAGAAAGCAGGACACGGGATATGCGATAGGGACACGGGGAGAGCGGGACAGGAGGGAGAAAGATGTGGAATAGGGACATGGAGAGAGCGGGACAGGAGGGAGCGGGATATGGGATAGGGTCAGGGGACCGGGACACGGCGGGAGGAGGGAACGCGCGGGGGGTACAAAACCCCAACCCCCCGAGCTCGCAGTGAACCCCCGGAGGCTCCGCAGCCTCTGAGCCCCCTCAGGAACTACAGGAGCAAAGAAGCAACGCTTCGTAAAACTTTATTGATTTATCACTTGATTAAAGCATGGAATATTATAACTACTATACATTGTATTTTCATGTAGAAAACTTTACATAGGTTTTCATATTATATAATTTTGGTATTCTGTCAAAACTCTATACATCCATTGGCAAGAAATGCTCTTTAAATTATTGATAGTAAATGCACTTAATATGGAGATATTAAAAAAACTTAGGCATTTTAAATATGTGAAAACATACATTTTACACAAATAAAGGTGCTGGACAAACTGAATTTACAGATTAAAGGGAACTGCACTTTTGATAGAATTACTATTTTTAATCTTTCTCCTTTTGAATAGTAAGACTGAGCTAAAATCTGGTGTGTGTTGGTTGTAGTGGACATTTTTTGAGATTGCTCTGTTTACCGTTTGGAAAGTGAGTCAGGAGACATGGATAACAAACTGCCCTAAAAAACACTTTTTCCTGGACTGCAAGACACAAAAGAATCAACACGAGGGGTGTTTCTAAGAGAGGTGTTTCTAATCGCCATGAAAAGGGAGTTTTAGGATTTCCCTCGTTAAATCCTCCCCAGCTCCCTCCTGAGGGGGTCTGGAATGAGACGGAACAGCAACAACTGGGGAGTCTGTATTAAGAGCAGTTAGAGAATCCTTTGAAGCACCACAAGTCCAAGAGGTGCCGTTCTCACCCTGTGTATTGCACAGTCCCGCTGTCAAGGCGGGGCCGGCCCCGCTCCCGGTCCCACCGGAGCCAACAAACCCCCGCGGCAGCAGAGTCGGGGGGAGGGAACGAGCCGGGAGCGCTGCAGGAGGGCTGAGCTCCACGGGGGGGTCTGGGGGCTCTGCCCTTCCTGACCGTGAGGAAAACCAACGAGTGCTGTGGACACAACCTGCACACACCCTGCTCGTTGCTCGGATGGGGACAACGACCCCAGACATGGGCCAGGATTAAGGCTCTGACCATCCCATTGCATCCCAGTCCCCCTCCTTCGCGCGCTGCAGGGTCTGGGAGGGCTGGATGTCACACACCCCACACTTCAGCAGTTTATAACCGGTGCAAATACAACAAAACCTTTTCTTAAGGAAAAGAACAGCCTCAGACCAAAGGCTGAAAGGAAGGATGGATTAAACATCCTTATCCTACATGCAGAGAGTGCAAATGCTGCCCCTTAGAGTAAAGAAAGCCCAGGAAGCAACTGTGAAGTCATTTAAGATCTCAAAATTGAGACTTGTTTCAAGACATGACTGTAGGGCTTTGAAACCTGTGACACACGGAGGAAGGTGCAGCTGGGCCAGTTTTGTGCCTGATGGGACACAAGGGAATACATTCCATGAGGCAGTGACACATTCCACATCGGAAAAATAACCATTCAGATATTTTCTTTAGGACTACCTAGGACCAGAAGGAAAGGAATAGCATATTCTTACAGATTTAAATAGAATTCAAATAAATACTTCATTTTCTGCAGTAACCAATGCAGTGACATTCCCAGGGAATGAGCAGCTACATGAGATGCAACACAAAAGGACATTTCAAACACAAGTTAAATACCAGCATTGCTTAATTTCAGTCTTTTGCTATTGTCATATATAGCCATATATTGCCTTCTACTAAATAGCAGTGTATAGATTTAACCTAATGGGCATTTAAAAGTCAAAAGAGCCACAACCACCATTTATTTTTCTTTGGTTAAAAATAAAAAGTAAAAATAAATTGTGAAAGCCTTGTCACTACTACTGACTGCAAAACCTTTCCCTAACAATGCTTACGTAGGACAAGCTGATGAACTGAGGAGCACCGTAGGAACCCTTTGGAAATAGCTCACTAAAAAAAAAAAACAACCAAAAAAACCCCAAAAAACAAAAACAAGAAAACAACAAAGACAGACAGCAAATTCCCAGCAGCTCAGAGAGGAGTATCCCAAGACAACCTCAACTCAGGCCATCCTACCAGGAAACTCAACTGAAAAAGCAGAATAACAGGTTATACACTTAGGACCATTCAAGTAGGTAGGTTGCAATTGTTTGTTTGTTTGTTTTTTCTTTAAATACTGTTCTATTTTAAGTTTGCTACTCTGGATAGCACAGCAGTTAATGTAACACTTTGTATGCATTATGTTAGGAAGTGAAGCCTTTTCTCTCACCCTGCCATGCTTTCCCACTTTAGAGAAGACTTAAAACCTGAAATTTAAAATTATTTCACAGGACAAGCTGGTATTCTGTCATGGAAACACTGTCACAAAAACCTGATGCAGTTCAAGGAAAGAAATAAAACTCTCCAGGGCAAAGCTGTGGTGTCACATCACGTTTGCTCCACAGGTACCTTCAGAGCACAGAAACTCTTAGAGCACATGGATGAACTTAGTTAATTTTGCTAGAGTTTTTTGGGAATTCAGTTTTTTTTTTTAGATCCCAACAGGAACTAACAGCTGAGAATAGAAATCATTTGCACAAATCAGAGGTTGCAGATCTGCAGTAAATGGAGACCAACTCGTGTTAAGGACAGGACTTCTTGCTAAACAGTCACAATTGCTGCTAAATACATTGAACTCAAGGGTCAAAAGGGTGGGTTTATTTGTTCTGAGCCTTGTCTCAGATGTTCCTCTGTATGATCTGTCCATGATCTGCCCATGTATGAAAGGAAATGGAAAGCTTTTTCTTTTTTTTTTTAACTACCTTTAAGTCAAGCCTAACAAGCTAAAGGGAGTAGATGCTATTGATGCTCCTGATGTAAAATCTTCCGTAAAACCAAAAATAAGTCTCAGAAGATACAGTACTGATATTTAAAAAAAGGTTTTTAAATTACTTGCTAAACAGGAGGAAAACCCTCTCTCCAAATATCCTATGGGCTGTCCACATCAACACCCCAGCCTGGCCTGGTCCTGGCCACAGAGGAAAGCCCAGAGGGGTCTCAGGTGGTTCCTTGGTCACTGCAGTCGAGTTTATTACGAACACATGAGCCAACATCACAAGGCTACACAACTACAGTCATTACTTCCAAGGGGCGTAATTTCTGTGGAGAGATCCAGCTGATTTATCAGCTCTAGCTGGGATGCAGGACCGAGCAGTGGATAAAAGACTGGGAGAGAGAGACCGGATCACGAAGATGACGAGCATTGAAACAGAGACTGTACACCTACTGTATTGACTCTCTGTAAGCAATCATTTAAATAAAACTGCTGACAGTTTTGTAGGATGGACAGAACAGGATTATTTTCCTCGTCCCCAAATGCCACTGTGGTAAGAATAACTTGCTGCCGTGGTGATACGCCAGGCTCCCATTTTTTCCCCGTCCACTTCAATCCATCTCTGGAGCACAGCTTTATGTACAGGCCCTGGTAGCAGCCCTGCTGGGGGCTACCAGGAGGGCAAGGTCCCTCCTGCTGTCCGTCCGTGCTCCTCCGTCCCGCAGATGTTGAACACGACCCCGATGCGCAGGAAGAACCTCCTGAGCACGGCGCGGAGCTCGGGGATCAGGTCGAACTGCATGAGCTCACACAGGTACGGGTAGTACGTGGACGCGTGTGCCCGGAACTGTCCAACACACAAACCACAACGTTATTCTCTACTGCTACAGGGGAACACAGAGGTTTTTCACACCCATGGCCACACCAACTTGGTAAAGCATCAGGTGCTGCCGAGCTCCGCGCGCGTCTGCGCAGCCGCCGCACACAGAGCCCTTGGCCCTTCGCAGAGTCAGACTGGTCTGTGGGGTGGTTCTGACACCACCTCGGCCTAGAGGTGGTATCAGGGACTATTGGTAGCAACGTCAATATTAGCATTCACTTTTCTTCAAAATTATTTCTGCCATCACTGTCAGGGAACTGAAATTCCAGTTTCACAGTGGTGAAATTCACCCCTCCCATTCTCGTGCAGCTGTAACACAGCACAAGCCCATCCATTATTGGAGAGTCACTGTGCTTCTATACGAAAGCTCTTCGGTAATTCTATCCCCATTCCCACACAGCTGAGAATTCCAGGGATGCAGCCCCATTCCCAAATGCAGAGTGCCTGCAGACAACAGACACTGCTGTACTGTGAGGAGAGCACTCGCCATGAGGAACTGCCACCTCCAGCAGGCATAGTAGTGCAGACTGAACTCAGACTGAAGCAGGAATGGAAAAACATACCTGAACACAAACAGACATGACTTCCAGCCCCTTCTTACCTTGTCATCACTGATTTTTAGCGTTTTTGTTAGAAACAACAGCAGGAGATTGGTCCAGGCTTCTCTGTGGCTTTCTGAGTTGACAGTAATAAAATATGCCAGGGCTTCACTGCACACACTGGAGAGAGGGCACAGTTCACACAAACCATAAAGAAAAAACACTTAAAAAGCTTTTTATAACATGCAGTTTGTCCTCTCAGTGTATCTTGTTTTCAAGCAAGATGCACTTCAATGGGAAAGCTTTCAATCACATGCAACAACTTTAACTACATAAATCTGTTTTGTCTTTTCTGTTACAGGAGTTGTTCCAGATAACTTAAAATACTTTTCATGTTGGCAACAGAGAACGATGGAGACAGAGATGGAAAAGCCTGATTTGCCCAATAAACATTTTGTAATTGAAGTGCTGTCACCTTCAACCTGCAAACACTATTTCCTGACCCTCATATGGGGACAGCTGAAGCAACAGCACCATGAGAGAGCTCTCCCTCCAAATCTAGGCTGTTTTAAAAAAGATCTGCAGAGCTCAGCGTCACAGATTAAAGAGGAATTATTATTGTATTAATAAATTTTTGGTCCCTGCTGCAGACTGTAAACACAAGGTACAAACTGTACCACTTACTATGGCTATTTTAGGACACACTTAATTAAAGAAGCAATGGAACCTTCCCTTTTACACACTAAGCAGATTAACACGTCCACAGATGCTGGTAGATCAGAATCCACTGCATTAGTGCCAACAGCAGGTTTGGAAGATCTTCACATTTGATCAGAGATTAGTAATTTGAACTTCTATGTACCAACAACCCATCCAAATACCTTTTTATATTTATTTAGCATGATTTTCTACATTTGTTTAAATTCCAGGTATACAGCATCTTACACTGCACTCCCTTTAGATTATTGTATCCTTTTATACCTCTGACTATCACTATGGACTCTGGTGGGAAAAGTACTCAGACATCATCACTTCTGTAAAGAAAAGCCTATGTCAGGCAAGAAGGTGCTTCCTTTGTTCAGGAAGATTGTTTCCTTACTGCTAAATTAACTTCTACTAGAGAATGGTTATATCTGTTTATCCATGGTCATCACCACAGACTGGGCTGTTTGTCCCCAGGGTGGGCTGTGGTGGCTGAGGGGGAACAGCCCTTGTCCCCAAGGTGGGATGTGGTGGCTGAGGGGGAACACCCCTTGTTCCCAGGCTGTGAGCTGTGGTGGCTGAGGGGGAACAGCCCTTGTTCCCAGGCTGTGAGCTGTGGTGGCTGAGGGGGAACAGCCCTTGTTCCCAGGCTGTGAGCTGTGGTGGCTGAGGGGGAACAGCCCTTGTTCCCAGGCTCTCCTACCTGAGCAGCCGCTGCTGAACCGCATCCCAGGAGTCCCGCCGGCTTTCATCCACGTACATCCGGAACAGGATCCTCAGGCAGCACGCCAAGCTGCTGGTCTCTTGTTTTAAGAGATTGGGTTTTGATTTACCCTTGAACCCTAGAGATCAGTCACACACAGGAAGAGAGGGAACATTCATGTTTGGAGTTACTGGCCAAAAATAAAGTTTATCAACACTACCTGCATTAGTGACTAGTGATGGTTTCTTGTTCAGATGGTATTGCCTCCTCTTTGATTTTGACTGAAACCTGATCTATTTATAAAGACATTTTACTACAGCAGTAGCAGCTGTGTAGCTCTACTTTAATCAAACAAAGCAGATAATTTAGCAAACAAAAGCATGCAACCTTCAGCTGAACCGTACAGGTTATTGCAAGTCACACTGTTGTGCTGCAATAGTTAAAGCCGAAGTGGAGCTCAGCACTTTTATCAAATAAAAATAAAAGCCTCACCTGCTCTCCATAACACAGTTCGCTGCTCATAGTTTGAGTTAAAGGCTTTTGAAAACGAATGAGACTCTTGCAGACAATCCAGTAACTTAAAGAGGTGATGAGAAGACATGTATTTGTACATTCCTTGGTCCTCTGTGTCAATGTGGATATCTGCATCCAGTGTGTCTCGCTAAGGGGCAGGGGAGAGAGAGCACATGCCATGACCCACACTAACTCCAAATTCCATTTTAGGTGCAAGTGCAGTATTGGTGTAATAAAACACAGAAGAGTGGTGCTGACAAAGATCAGAGTTGTACTCTTCTCAGTGAAGAGAGAAGTTATGGTCTATCCTAGTTACTGGTAAGAACATAAGAATAAAGAGCAAGGGGAGAACTCCCTTATCAAAGCATTACAGTCCAAGCAATACAATACGGAACATTTCTTCTCCTCTAGAAGCTGACTGAGTAGGTCTGTTGAATTCTGAAGAACATCAAAATGAACCACAAAAACAGTGCAAGTTTAAATGTTGCCTGGTGTAGAAATTCCCCATCTTTGGCTCACGTAAAATTTAATTAAACTGGTCAATATTTTTAGCTAATTTCACTAGGAATTTAATTATACCACCCCCAAAACATTACCTGAATGCACTAGGCCCAGAATTCTAGCTCAGGGCTTTATTAACAGCCAAGCAAGAGCTACTGTGCACTATTCCCTAGAATCAGAACTTTCAGGAACACTGATGTCTCCAAGGCTGGCGATGAGTGGAATCTTGACCACTGACTTTGCTCAAATTCAACTTCTGCAAAAACTCCTGTGCAAACATCCAGAGGCTGAGTAGAGCCTCAGCTGTGACTAAATGAAGACACTCAGACTAGAGAGCAGAAAAGAACACTTTCCCCAAAACAAACCAAAAACATTCTTGATGAGTATGCATTCATCGTAAAAAGAAAGATAATCTATTATATTGACAATTAAAATAAAGGCAATATAGTACTGCAACAGGCAGACTGCCAGGAAGCATTGGAGGCAGACCAAAAAAAACCAAAAACACAGCTTAAGAGTAATCTACACACACATTCAGGGTAGTGCTGAGTTATTAAAAGGAAGCAACTATTTTGTAAATAAACATCATAGTTTGTATTTTACTGTCACAACAAGGTCACAACTAAGTCTGATGGTACCTGAGCTGCAGCCATGTGCTCAGCATCCTCCTTCTTGCTTGTTGCTGGATAGAACACTATGTTATCAATGGTCTGTATCAACTCCAGCTGCACCACACACTTGATAAGGAGGCCGGCAAATAGCTTCTGGTCTAATGAAATGGAGCAACACAAGTTTCAGAAGCAACTCATAGCAGTTCACTTACAACAGGCTAACAAAACAGGACATTGCCATTAGCATTTTGGTAGTTAGTGATGCTGTGAATTATCTTCTAAAGAGAAAATCTCTGCAAGGCATGAACACAAGTTGCAAAGATATACCCCAAGTTTAAGTGCCCCAAAACTTTCTGCACAGAACTACAGAAGTGAACTAAGACTGGCTATAAAAATGCATTGAAAAAGCTTGCCCTTTTTCCTTACTTGTATAAGGACCACCTTTCCAGCTCTCATCTGTTGGATTTGAATATTGACTTTGTCCTCTTTCGGAAGCATTTTTATCCATGCTGCTTAAAGACTGATGATCCAGGTCCAAATCCTAGAAGAGAATGCAGAGCAATTCCAGCAATCCAAAACA
The DNA here is from genome assembly GCF_009829145.1 of Chiroxiphia lanceolata. Lineage (NCBI taxonomy): Eukaryota > Metazoa > Chordata > Aves > Passeriformes > Pipridae > Chiroxiphia > Chiroxiphia lanceolata. Next base: position 4,450,873 of record NC_045653.1, on the reverse strand, counting down.
CTAACCCTCAACCAGCTATCAGTTTTCAGATGACTTCACTCATCTTAGATTCAAAGGCTTCCTGAAGCCATTCTTTACATCCCTTTTTTACAATGACACCAAATACTGTCAATTCCTTGTCAAGTGTATTGACTGTAACAGAATATTTCAAAAGTTGACCTAACACAAACCCCTTTAAAGTCAGTTTATTGCCCTGAATTAATTCTTACCAAGTGTTTTTCAGATGAATCTTCCTCCATTCCCACAGGCCTCCACGTCAGCAAGCTTCACAGAGCAAAAAAAACCAACCAAACAGAACAAAACAAAAAAGGTAAATATTGTTGCTCTGGAATTGGGTATTAGTATAAGAATTAAATTTATGAACTTACACATGAGGAATAGTTGTTTTGAAGATTTCTAGCATACAATTGCATGTCTGGCCCCAGACTTCAGGGCTGAATTTCTGTCCATTGAGTATTACCAGGTTTTCCAGGCAGTTTGTACCTGATCGTGCCAACTGCTCATTATCTGTGAAAAGAAACATTCCATATTTATCAATATCTACAATATCAATGAAAAATTAGGCATTGCCTATTACTGCTCCATTAACAGTTTATACTAGTACTGTGAAATTCATGGTGTCTTGGCTCAAAGCCTACCTGTAAAGTATGTTACAACAATATCAATCTGAGGAACCTACTGAATAAAAAATAGTTTCAACCTTCACAAGATGGAAATCCAACCAGGGAAGGCAAAGGACAGGACAGAAGCAGAAAGGAAGCACACAGTGAGACAAAGGAAGGAAAAGCAGCAATTATAAACTTATGATTTCCTGCAAGATCATCCCCCCAGATTCCATGCTGCCAACATGCAGGATTTCAGGTGTAGGTGTTGGAGCTTGAAAGAAAACATGTTCTTCAGGAAGTTGTATTTGAAAGCACTCAGTGGGTGGGAGAAGGGGGGAAAGGTGCAATGAGAGAAAAGGAAAAAAGAAAAAAAACCCAGAATGTACGTAAATACCTATATGTGTAAATAAAGGAGGTAATGTATCCCTGCAGTCAAACTGAGGAAGGTGTTGGCAGAAGGCTCAGGAGATTAACACCACCTTCCAAAAGCCTTTGCTGTGTCACAGTAACACCACGAGCACATGATGAACACAGAAACAGAAGAGCTGCCCAAATCATTAAATAGATTGGTGCTCAAATATTCAAGATACCACATCAATACACTGCATAACATACTGCCCCCCCATGGTAGCTTCTGTTCTTCCAAAATTCAGGTGCCTTTCCCCCCCTTGAATAATGAACATTTAAAAATAAGATTTATTCAGAAGATACAAGTAAATAAGGTACCTTGTTTTACACACCAGTGTAACTGTGCAAGTATGTCGGGAAGGAGGATCTCGTGCAAAGCCTCGTAGAACTGGGTGAAGACGTCGCAGATGGCGTAGAGCGCGTGGTTGCACGTCGTGGTCATCCACTCGGACTTCTGGGGGAGAGAATGGAAAACCTTTGGGTTTATGTGGGTTCCTCCACGGTGATTTGGCTTATACCTGGCTGCTCAACAAAAGACACGGCCTCTGAGGAGAGGAGGAGAACCCAGACAAAACTAAAGCCTCACGACTGCAGGTGTCTGGTCAGAAGCTCCGAGGTGGCCACATGAACACAGTTCAGAAAACTGCATATGTTCACAACAGAGAACATTCCCCTTGAAAATAATCAGACAGACAGAACACACAGAGAGGTCACTGGACACTATGACAAGTTTCATTCATGCCAAAGAACTCAACACAAAATGTGTCGTAAAGGCTGGGGCACTATGGCAAAACACTGACAAGACAAACCACACAAAATGCTGCCTTGGTTGTGCAAGTTCTTAAAAGCAGAACTCTAAAAAATGCTTGCTTTGAGGGTTTTCTTGCTTTTACCTCTGTTTGTTGTTCAGGGAGTTTCATATTATCAAAAATCCGAAACACAATTCTGAACAGATCTTGCCACCAGTGCTTTTCAAAGGTATGCCCGTAACTCTTCATGATTTCAAACATCACTGTTAAGCCTCTATAAACAAAACCAAACAATTAAAGGAACAGATGTTACAATGAGTTCCAATGACCTCTTTAATAACTGAATTTAAGAAAAAGGAAAAAGAGAAAAGCTTTATTACCTTGTTCGAACATCTAATTTGCAACGATTGATGATACAAGAAAGTTCAAATAAAATGGGAAACCATCCTCTGACCCATACTCTGTCCCCAGGAGCCACATTCATGTCATCACTTGTGTATTCTCTTAAAACCTTCAAGATGGGCAGGAAAAAAAAAAGATTTAAAACCAACAATCTTAAAAAAATCTTTAAATGTGACAGATTTAGATACTACTAGTGGCACAGATAGACTTGGAAAGTTAGCTTAGTTCCTACTGCAACCCTCAAATCCTGTAAAATATAAATGTAAGATGTAACTATTTGCAAAAATACTGGAAAAAATATATGGAAATAAATACTTCAATCTGTTTTACTTCAGTCCAACTAAAGGCCTTACAAGTTATCAAGGTTTGGACTTTTTAGAAAGCAACTTTAACAGGGACAGACAACTGTCATATAAATATAGGTAACAAGGAAACCTAAAATTGGCAGAAACCAGTTCTACACTTCTCTAGTACCTTGAATGCTGTGTGCACTGGGACATGCAACTGTAAAGGAACTCCAGGCTCTCTTCAGCCAAGTGATTATTACATTCAGTCTTCACACAACAGACTGATGTAGAAAAATATGCAAGTTTGTATCCAACTAAACTAGGCAGAATTAGGGGTGACAGAACAAAAGGTATTGCTTTCCAGGTCATCCTAACACTACAGAACCACAAAAAAACCCAAACAAGGACTACTTCATTTGGTTATTTCCAATTTGGACTTATAAGACTGAACATTTTTTAATTAGCCCTAGTTTACTGCTTACATAACACCAAAATCACTCCTAAATCCGAACAAGCTTTTAATACAAACACTTGCAATTGAAGTTTAAGTCTGAAAGCTCGCTCTTAGAAACAAGATTAGTCTCTTTTTACCAGTAGAAGAGAGAGTGAGAATGCACAAGGGTAAGAATTCCAATATACCTGTGGTCTCTCTGAGACATATTTTGCACAGTAGCGAATAAGCCTTATGGCCTCCATGCTGGTGTCTGGGAAGGCAACGTTACAGGCAAACTCAGAGAGGCATTTTACTGCATCCTGAAACGAGTCAATTGCTGCTGGGAAATGCTGCTGGAAAATATTTGCTGTGAAGAACAAACAAATACGCTTCTTAAAATTTACTGGTATTGAAATCCATAGATAAACTGCATCGATCTAGACATGGCAACCACGGTACACACTACAGGACAGACAAATGTGGAAGGACCACATCTTCTACATTTCATATGGTTCTTTGCCTTCTCTTGCACTCTTCCCAATCCCACCCCACCAACTGCATTCTGAAGTTCTACAGCACAGTATCTGTATCTAGTTTTTCCTGTTCATAGCAATCGGGACACTTAGTGGGTATGACCCAGCTGCAGAGTTTAAACAATCTGGCTGCAAGGTCTTGTGTTTATTTGCCTGGAAATACCAAAGGCTTGTTCAGGTGAGCCTTTTAAAGCAGCCTCATAGCAGCAAAGCTAATTTGGGTACTTGCATCTGTCAAGCACTACTTACTGACTATGTGTGCTGTAGTCTGAAAGGCCAGTTCCACAATATTCCCATCGTGGTCTGACGCCGCCTGGTGAAAGACTGCAAAGATATTTTTCCAGCCTGAACGAATGTTACCAGCTTGAGAGTTCACCATCTGAGCAATACAGCGTATCACCATGTCCCGAATAGTCGGAGATCTTCAAAAAAATAAACAGGAAAGCAAGACTTTACACTGGCACAAAGCAACTGCCCCACTTCCACGCACCAGACCACCTAACCCACACCCAGTGACACACTTAAGTAGGACTAAAGAAAGACAAAGCAGAGGTTGCAGTGTCTCACACCTGTTTTTCTTCATAATATGCTCAAAAGGCCTTAGGAAGTCTTTCTGGAAGCGGAAGTTGGCCAACTCTCCCTTCTCAAGAAATTTCATTGACAGTTGCCTTAATGAGTCTACGGCGAAGATGGCGACGTCTTCATTAGGGTTACACCCAACCTGGGAGAAAAGCATAGTTTCAAACACTTATCAGCTCATGTATCACTCACATGAGTAACAGATTCATCATTCCAGTTCCATCTCAGCCCCCTAAAAATCGCTGGCACGTTCTAGTGTTCAGATATTTAGGAAATACGGGGTTCCTCTTGAAGGAGGCTTTTTGTCATTTGATTCATCTGAACAGACCTGTGGATTTTGTATACAACAATGCAGAACTCTAATAGCCAGCTAGATGCTAAAAAATAATAAAATAAAAATCTTAGGTTAAAAAAATCCAACTAAAACATGGTTCAGTTGCCAAGGAAAACAACTGTTCCAGGATCATCTGTGCACATTTTAGAGGAAATTAACTTGGCATTTGCTCAGAAAGACAAGACAAAGAAAAACTACAAATACAAAATGACATAATAAAGTGATTAAAGATCATTACCATAAACATTTCCATTTCTATTTATACACTTTAGATTTTTAAATGAGTGCTTCCTGTAGGTGCCTTGAATGGAACTTTTTTTTTTCTCAATATCACAGCTTAAGCCACTAAGGACACAGAAGGAAAAAGCTGATTAAAGAAATCCTGCTATTCACATATGTTCTGTAACTTGATTTGAACAAGCACCTTATTGAAGTGATCTCCAATCACGTGCCAGATCCTCGACCACTGCAGCCTGATGCGGTTCATGTTGTAATAGGAGATCTCCACGATCTTCTGCAGGCTGAACATGCGAGGGTGGTGCGGGGAAGCCAGTTCATCCATGGACACGGCACAGAGCCACCGCACAAAGTCCACTGCACAGGAGAAGCCTGCAGTGAGCCCAGAGGTTCCACTGCAGGGCCCCTGTGACCCACTGCTGCTCAGTACGTACCTATGGCATTCCCATCCAGCCGAGTCGAGCCCATAAATATCCTACGGAACAAAGGAACGAGTTGGAGTTTCAGCTGCGCATCCACAGGAGTCAAACACATCCCAGGGTTGTAGAACGAGGTCAGCACATCTCCTGGGAGTATTTCACAATCCTCCATGCCATGAACTCTGCAACTGTTTTATTCTTACCCCTTGGCAGCAGTTCATGCCCCTTTCCTTAGCCTAAGCATTCTCCTCCCCGCTCCAAGTCACAGTCTCCTGTGCTCATGTCCTGCTGCAGGAGCAGGCACAGGCTCATCGTTTTATCCAGAGCAAGTAATGCTGGAACACTCATTTGGGTGACAGTATGTTAAATTTCACAGGGACAATAAACAGACATTAAGGAAGCTTTGCTGCAAGACTTGGATGCCAGCCACCTGCTTGATCTTAACATGGTCTGGGAACACGGTCAGCAGTGGCTGCCAAAACAGACTGGAGGAAGACTAAGGATGCACTGTTGGCCCTTCTCCCACTTCAGCTGTTCAGTCTCAAGAGGAGTTCAGACCACTGACAGCGGTCCCAAATCTTTTGGACTTTGATGCTGGACATCAAACAGACACATGTATGTTAGAATAAATGCTGCAAGCCTGAATGTGTAACTCTATGGACTTGCACAATAGTTTCAGTAATTATTAAGAAGTCCCATTCCAACACATGGTTTAGGACAGAAGCACATCTTTAGACAACATATCAGAAGGGAGCCAACAAAGATAAGGATTTAGATAAGAGTGCAGGGGTTCCATTCTCAGTACCTGTCCACTGCCACCACCACGCTCTGGGAGCTGGTCTCCCCCACGGACTCCTGGATGCTCGCCATGTGCCGTTTGTCAGCCCCACTCCCAACCAGGTTCCCTTCAACAAAGCCATTAAAAACCTGCATTTAGCATCATGAAATCGTGACTTGATATTAACTCCAACATTAAACAAACAGATAAAGAGAAGTGACTACTGCTTCCAGTTACCATGTCATTTCTAAGGAGCAGATGGTGCCCTTGCCAGATCCGTGCCAGATTATTACAAAGTTAAACACAATTTTCATTAAGATGATATGATGCTGTTAATAAAATTGGAAATTATAAAATATTCTTTTAAAATATGAACTATAAGTCAGATACAAGCAGTTAATGCCATAACAGTTCTGTATTCATCATCATCATGTATAGCATCCACTCCAGAGTATTTTCAAATTAAAATGCTTCCTTAATAGTTTTCCAAAGATTAAGGCAACTTGCCTTGTCTCTCTAATTTACAGCCTAAAATCTAAGGTTTGCTTCTTGCATATACTGCAGAAACAACAGGAATTGGAACAGCAAGCCCAACATGCAGAGATCAGAAATTCCTTTGGAAAACAAATTATCAGTCATTGAAACATCTATTTATTCCTAAAGATAAATGGCTTACTATGAACAACTGAGCATAAAAAAATAACTGATAAGACTTGTAACAAAACCATGTGTGGTAAAACAGTTTTGGAAACAGTGCATTCCAACAAATAAATCTGGAGGCGTTGTTAAACAGCTTAACCCAATTCCAAAGTTAGAGCAGATTTGGTAATTATAAACACGTCTTGAAATATACATTTGTTTTTGTTTTTGTTTTTTTTTAAGGTTCAATAATCCAATGGGAAGTAAGGAAATATATTTGAATATCTTATAACACTGAGTATTCTTAGCCATCCTACTTCGTTGACATGTGCACTTTTGTGAAGTCCAGGATGAATCATCTTACCTAATCCCAGGCCCATGAACTCCTCCCCTGCAGAGGCATAGCCCTTAATGCTGCCTTCCCTCTCACGCCCAGAGCCAGACAAATACCGAGTTTTCACGCCAGTTCCTATGAGCTGTGCCAGTTCCAGCTGGCTAATACATTTCAAGATCTACAACCAAAAGAAATTAAACATTGTGTTTCTGGACACCACCATATTTTTATTTCTAACATATATATATATATTTAATATTTATAAGCTTCCCAGGTTCTCCAACCTTTAGAACACCTTTGACCCAACAACAGCTTTGATGTAGCTGAAACATTACCAGTAAAACTAAGAATGAAGTTGAGTGATTCCTTCAAGATCAGCCACCATGAATCATTCCAGCACAAGAATAAAATAAACAGTGCCCAAAAATCTAACTTGGATCTCTAACTATTACAGGAAGCCTTTTTATTACTTCTCACAGCATCAAGACTATAAACAACTTGGAGCTGATCTTCTAGAGACTTCAATGTCCATCGTTCATCTCTAGAGAGATGAAGAGACTGAACCATTGCAGCCATCACCACCTAAAGTAACGATGGTCCAACCTAGAGAGTGTAAATGCCCATGTTGTCAATCAACTATCAGCACAAAATTCCCCATCTCTTCCCTCCTCCTCCTCCTCCCCTGCCATGTTTGGCCTGGCACAGGCACCTGGGAGGGTGTGCTCTGAGCCAGGTCCGAGGCACTGTCAGCTGTGGCACCTTTTGGTTCGTATCATGTAGCCCAAGATAGTGCCAGAGAACACAATGCAGCAGGAATGCCCCTTTTAGCAGCAGCACACATTTAGAGCTCATTAAAAGAGCTCCTGGAAAACAGGCTTTAAAAATACATATGATCCTGATAGCCTCTCCTTACCTATCCCCAACCAAATTATTTCAGCCCTAATTTTTCATGTTCTTAGGTGTAAATGTTGCCAAACACTGCACACAGACAGGTCTGGACCTGTGAACTAGAGTATTTTTGTTTCCATGAACAAGAATACATTAGTTGACATGCAGAATTCTCTGGAGCCAAATGACATTTTTAATATTGTTTTAACTTCATATCTAACACACCCTCAAAAATTAGAGTATTGTCACACAGTCTCTACAGGGTCTTCCAAAAAAACCAGCAGTGCATTATTTTTTATATATGTGTGTGTGTGTGTGTATATGCACACACATTTATATCAAAAATCCCACTAACAATATAATGCACTTCCTCCACATTTTCAAGAGGGTTCTGGGAGCTGATAGAAGAAAAAATATCCTGCAGGTTTTCAAAGGACACCACAGTTTATTATTTAACCTAATCAATATTTACCTCGTGCCAAGAATTCCCGAGATAGTTGCCATCTGTGTGAGCAACTGTAATGAGTGTCTTAATGGTATCAATGTTCTTCTGTTTCATTTCTGTAATGCTGGAACTGGCAGTCAACAAGGAAAATCGAGCAAGGGCCTGTACATAAGCATCTCGTTCAAGCTACAAGACAGAGAAACAAACATCGTAATCGAGTCCCTGAAAAAGCAGAGAAAGTAATTTGCCTCCACAATTTTCCTTCCACAGATAGCTGGCACTGTTAGAACACCTTCCACCTTAAGGAGAGCATGATGTCAGTTAGCAAATGCTCTTAATAGAAGACACAGCAAGAAAAAGGAAAGCAGAGTTGAAGAAAACTTGATTATATCAACATCTTTTACTATTTCAGGAAAGCAGATGAGACAATTCATTTTCTACATATAAGCTGTTATTGATCCTTCACCTGCCTCCCAGAACTCTTAGCAAGCCCCAGGCTAAGTCTGGTACCAACCTGCATTCCAAAGATACAAGCTATCCTAATGGCACAGCGTATTCCTTCCAAACACAGAGATGCAACCTCTGTGTCATCACAATTCTGCAAGCCAACACTGTAAGCTGCCAGCAATGGAGTCCAGACGAGCTAAAGAGAGGAAGAAAGTAAGTTCAGAAGTCTGTTACGATTTTAGCCCAAAACACTGGGTCACTGAAATCAAATACACCCAGCTGTTGCACTACCAAACTCTTCAGAGTAACTTTTCACTTTTTTTCCCCATGCTTAAAGCTCTTGGTAACGAAGACCCAGTGAGAAGCTGGCACTCACTTTGAACATGGGCCTGACGTGGTCGAGGTGAGTGGCGCTGGTGAAAGGCGCCTTGGCGTGGCTCACTGCCTCCATCAGGGCCTTGGCTGTCTTTGCCATCTGCTCCATCTCCAAGTTGTACAACAGCCTCCGCTGCTTCTCGTTGGCCACACCTAAGGGGAACACCACCCACTCACACTGATGCCTTTTTTATATAAGAGCATATTCCCTGTCTTCACACTGAGCATCACAAAACGTTAAATAAAGGTATTTGCAAAGGAAACCTAAAGGTAAAAAAATCTTTCAGAATGTTACAAGTCAGGAGGCTGTCCAAGGTTGCAAGCAAGGAATTCCAGGACTAAAAATCACACACAAACTTAAGACTTTATTCTATACAAAATAACTAATTCAGCCCTTTACTGTATGACACGTGCTATGACCTAATCATTCCAAGTCAGAGGTGCAAAGTCATTTTGCCTGTAGAAATGGATAGAAAATCCTTCATCTTCTTAGTTTCCCATCCCCAAAAACGAAACTAGCCCTCACCAACTTGATAAATAAATTAAAAACTTAGTGTTTCTTTATCCTTATACTAAAGGCTGCAACTTCAATTTTCAAGCAAATTAATTTTCTTCCTATTTTGATTCAGGAAATCTGCAAAAGGGTTCTTCTTACTTGGTTTACTACACTTGGTTGTAATTGCATATTCTTTTGTCTCTTTCATGGCAATTTTCTTTCCTTCTATTTCTTCATAGATTGTGGATAAATACTCTACTGGCAGGTCTTTACTGTCATTGATTCCTCGATTCATTTTAATGTACTGCTCCTTTGTCATTTTATTTTTTACCTGTAAAAAAGAATGGAAATTGAATATCAGATTTTGAATGCAAGTTCCAGGGAGACTTGAACTTCTAGAAGTTTAGTCTTTTTAAATTCCTACCTGTGGACTGTGCAGGTCTGTAGTCAGCATTATAATGGAATATGCCAAAACATAGGCAGTGTCAGCACTAGCAAATAGTGTTTGCCTGAGGGAGGAAAAAACAAAAGAGGTTTATAGAGCCTCAATTCCTCAATCCATTAGCTCTAGTTCTATATGCAAGAAAAATATCCAGAAGTGCTCTGGATTCAACCAAAGTGCTAACAGAGCCTGAAGCCAGCAGTTAGAAACACCTCAAGCCCCAGATGGTTTAAAATGCAAATAAAAAGGAAAAAAAAAAAAGCATCATCTCTACAATACGGAAAACTAATGGTGACCAAGATCTTCAAGTACATTCATAAAGATTATACATTATCCTTCTTTGGGTAATTCCACAAAAGTTACAGGACAGGTTATTTTTCACTCCCAGGGTTTCATAAAGAATGACAAAACCAACCCAGTGATGTATCACCTGGACTAAAGAATGGGAATCAATTAAGCCTGACATGGAGCTAAACTTCAGTGCTAGTTTATCACATCAGGAACAATAGCAACGTTGTCTATTTGGTATCAAATAACATATACACACTTTGTTCCACATCTGACGGGCAAGCAAAAACATTGTAATGTCATATTAGCTGTTTATGTCATGAATTTTTAATTTTAGCAATTGCTTCTACTGTTTTTTATGCTTGACTGATCTACATTTGTTTAAAAATGGAACAGCTAGTACAGAGACAATTTAACAAACTTAGGGCTTCCCTCTTCCAGTAATTCCTTCTGGTAAATCCTTTCCAGCAACAGGATTTAAGGAAATGCCAGGATCAGTATACTTCCTATCCAAAGTTTCCATCTTGCCCAGCTGCTGAGGAGGTTCAGCACCAGGATCAGCAGCAAGATCTGCTCCTCACACAAGCCTGGTACGAGCTTAAGTTACCCCTCGTCCCTAAGGGCCACAAACAGCACAGCAGGGAACGTTCTTCAGGCATTTGTCCAACACAAAGGTTTGAATTACCGTTGGTTGCACTCAATGTATCTAGCAGCAAACTTCTCCATTAATCTATCGATCTTCTGGGCTTCACCTGGCAGACGAAAACCTTCCAGAAATATACGCAGAGCAGAGACAAAGTCTTTTCCACAGAAATCAAGCTGGTCTACATAGGCATACATCACTTCCTTGTTAAACTTGTTGCTTTCCCCAAGAAATTCCCCTACTTGAGTCTAAAAACACAAGAGACAGTTATTACTGTGCAATCCAACTGCCAGCTTTGCAAGAAGGTTTCTAGCCCAAGAGTTGCACAGCTCAGTTTTGTAAGGCTGACACGCGTCGCTGAGTGGGCAGAGCAGCCCTGGGAGGGGTGGCAAGAGACAGGGGCATTGGATGTGCCCTCAGTCTGCATAGTCCTGCTTCCCTCACTTCCAAGGGCAAGATCTGCATTACTGCAGAGCCAAGCAAAGCTGAACTGTGCCTGGGTTCACACGCAGCTTTGCCACTGCAGTACACGATACTTCTGTGCTGGGAAGGTGCTGCTAATGCAGGGACAGATGAAATGCACGTTCCGTTCAGGGGAACCCTCCAGCACTTTATTGTAACACAATACTTTACTAGAAAGCCTGGGACAGCAAGTAAACAGTAAGGAACTTTGGCATTAAGTGTCTCCATGAGAACCCTTGCACATTCAGTTCTCTGTTACTAAGATAGGCACTACAGAGAGGGTGCACACAGACAGCAGGGGCAGGGGAGAAAGTACTAGGGGCAAGTGTGTTCATTATCTCAGGCAGTAATCTTACAGAACAGAGGCGTTCCTCTTGGTGCAAGAATTGTGCCAGGTCCTCAGCTGTAGTGCCAAGCATCCCCTGCTCCTGTAGATACTGTATTCCCCTCTTCGGTTTTTTATTAAACCTATTCAGACAAAAACGTGGGGAAACTGAGACATACAATTCAAAATATCACAGCCTATAAAATGTCAGTTTTACAGAGCCCTTATAAACCAAAGATTCTGTGCTGTAGCTCCGTGTCTTTTGTTTCTAGTTAGAAAAGAAGTCAAAGAATGTGCAACAAATCTACTACCTATATCACACTATAGGCTCTCTCTCTTAAGATACATTCAGTTGCTGATAACCTTTTAAGTTATTGCTGAAAAACTCACTTAAAAATTGACCTTTCTGAAATGTTAAAAATTAGAGACTTTATGCAAAACGTAAAAATGTCGCTGTTCAAGTCCTTCTTCTAGCATTTACAGACATGAAGATCTTCAAATTAATGAAAAAGAAGTAAAGCATAGCTGGACAATGATTCTCCAAACTCTATTTCAATAAAAGACAACAAATGGTGTAAGATCTGTAAGATAATCCTGCCCCTCAAACCAACTTCTCTCTAGGCATACACACTTCTGTGCAGCTGAGCCAGCAGAAAGGAAAGCTGTGAAAACACCTTCTACTCCACCCACTATTTTATGGAATTCCTTTTAAATACAACAGCCTCCAGCACTGGTTTTTGATGACAGCAGGCAAGAATCTTTAGCATTAAGATCAATTTGTAAGTGTCCCTACAGGTATGACTGTGTGAGACCATAAGAAACAATACGGTTGTACACACTTTTTTACTAGTAAACTTTAGTTTTCCTGTCATACTGGGCTTACAGTTCTATCCCGTGTTCAATTATTTCCTTCTGTTGCTTGATGACTTCAAATTGCTCTGGGTCATCTGGGACAGCAGTCTGAGTACCAACACTTCCAACTCCTGATGACACAGTGGAGTCCAAGGAACTGACACTGCTCCGTCTCGCTCCACTCTCCAGGCATTTACCTTCAGCCATTTCCTGTTCAGATGGTTTGTATGAACCTGTTTATAAACAAGGCAAGATTTAAGTTTTCCTGTTCAGTCAAGAGCTTTTAATTACAGAATTTTTTAGCAGAAATCTATGAGTCTAATATTCTCATTTTACCATGTGCACATTTTGGCCGCCTGCACGACATGAAGATGCTCTATTGACACAATCCCAAAAGAATCCAGCCAAAGGAAGAAGAGCAACAGAAGCTACAGAGAAATTCCTGCACTTCAGCTTAGTTACTGCAAGATTGATCACATGTCTTGCTCTACACGAGCTTTCATAGTGTAGACAAGGGCCTGGCTAAAGCTCATCAACAGAACCTGGTTATTTGAACCAGACCCGTGGAGAGTCAGTTACTGCAGCAGCATTAACAACTGTTGGTGAAATACTTCACTTGCATAAACAAATTGTTATGTACAAACCCGGCATCCACACTTCTGAAGGGCTTCTAAACACTCAACAAACACAAGGACAAACTGATGAGACAAATTAAGTCTCTCCATAAGGAAACAATCTTACCCAAGCCAGTCTGATGATTGGGGTTCACATAAAGGTCTTTGCTCCATTCTACCATACATTTCAAAATGGAAACCAAACATTCAAGTCCTTTTTTCCTCAGGCTTAGCTCCTAAAACATGAAGAAAAATAATAATAAAATAAAAACCGAAACCAAACCACAAATAGTGCTGGAAACAGTCTCTACACCAATCTCCCTCTAAGGATTGGGAGAGTATTATCTTAAAAATAAAATACTTATGGTGGAGATATGGCACAAAGTCTGTACAAGGCAAACCCAAGATGAAGGTTTGGTTCTCTTTGCCATAGCAGTTGGGCCAAAGAGCCCAGAACCAGCCTGGTCTCACAGTGCAAACAGGCAGCAAAATCACCAAGTTAATTAATGGCACTGCTTCAGCATCCAACAGCAAACTGGCAAACTAATAAAACATGAGTAATATGAGTAGGTTACAGACAACATGAACCACTGGTGGTATCAGTAGGGACACAGAGACAGCACTGCTTATGAAACAACAGTACCTTATCTTCCAAGCTGTTCTCCTTACCTGTAAAGGTGTCATGCCCAACTCATGCCCACTTCGTCCCTGTGCAATTTTGGACAAATCATTCACCAGGCGCTCAAAAATATTAGCAGCATTTAAATCACAGTCATAGTTCACATAAATATCCACTACACACTGGGCATCTTGAAAAATAAAGAAAACACAAGTATTAGCATTCAATGAAATAGTATTTTTAAAAGGAATCAGCCAGTTGCAGCAGGCAGTGGGGATGAATCCAGACACTTAACCCAAGCACTCCGGGATCAAATTCAAATTTTCACACTTAAACATTATATGTGATATTTGCCTTCAAAATAATTCTCACAGAAAGTGATTGTTTTTCACAGTGGAAATACCTGCACAAATTCTAGTTAAAGTCTGAATCACCATCCATTTGTGTTCAAAGGAACTTGAAGAAGTCTCTAGAATATTCAGGAAGATCTCTTTGAAGAACACCTGCAAAATAAATAAGGCAAAGGCCTTGATAATCTGAAACTTATTAGAATGATGTCAAATGTACAAATTAATTTCTGCTCAGTAATTCCCCTTGAAGAGTATCATTTCATGCATATTAGAATTTGAATACAGTAGCAATATGTTCATTAAGCAACTAGTTCATTAAGCAAACCAAACTAAGACATTAACTTGTAAGTTCCAGCTGCCTTTTTACCACAGCAGTATTTAAATGTGAGAACTAGAGCATATGCAAATTACAAAGTCTCTCACCTCAATCTGCATTTTCAAATGGGTCTTAAAATTCGAAAGCAGCGTGAGAAAGATGGCAAGAGAGAGCTCAAACACATCAGGAACAGAAGAGACTCCGTTTTTAGACAATGCTACACAAAGATATTGCTTGATGGCATTGATGAACATTTCGTGTGTCCTGAAAACCGGACCCGCGTTCTGCAGCACCGACAGGAGCAGCTGCAGGGACACGACCTTGGAGCGCAACTCATGGGACCTAGAAAAAATTAAATGTATTTTTATATTTCTGAGTACATGCTTGTATTCAACATGAGCACTGTAGCATTTCTTCCACGCTATTTTAATTCACTTCAGTGTGGGGGGGGCAAGAGGGGTGAAAAATCAGCCTGCAACTGATTTTTGAACATCCATCACCTTAATTTGGGAATTTTTCGGGAATATTAACATCTTGGACTAGCATACTTGAATATCTGCTTTACTCTACAGCAGCTTCTTAACTGTGTCCAAAAGCTACCTGGAGAGGACAGTGTAATAAATACATGTAATAAATACAGCCTCATTACTTGGGATCTGGTGGTCCATCCCCGAGCGGTTTCATGGAGAGCTTGCACAACGACCTGAACACAAGGAAGGCATCCTTTTGAAGAACATGGGAAAATCTGGCAGCAGCTTGATGTCCAGATACATCTGTTTCCTTGAGAGCAAGAAACACAACACAGATCTTCGGTGAGACAAAGGAACAGAGCAACTACGAGATCCTACAGCTCCTCTTGAGAATCAGCTACACATTGAAAAAAATGGTACATTTGGCAAACTTTAAGCTAAACCTAAACAGGATTACAAGGGATCTGGATCTTTTCAGACACATTGACTGACTCTTCACCTCTGTCCCCACTCTGCATTAAAATACAACTGACATAATCAATTTTAGGACAGGTGTTTTCAATATATACTTAAATTGCAGTTGTTGCTTCCTTTTTGAACCTGAGCAGGACACACACATGATAGTTTCTGTCTCTTTTCTACCCCAAAATTCTACTCTATTAGTTGGCACAATAAAAACATTTCTCCTCTCCTAAATGTACATCAGCATCCCATGAAGTTATTTACCAGATTATCAGTGGAGGAAACAGACTGCCCATCATCTGAAATCCCGTTGGTTTGCACATTTTCATTGCTCGAGCCAGAAAGAACAGTATCTGCAGTCTCCAGTGCAGGCAGAGCCCTGACTGGTTCTGTTACCTGCTTTTCTTCAGCCACTAAAGGGGAAAAAACGAAAACTGATTAAAATCACGCATTGAGCATTTTTTATCCCACGACTTTGTGAAGCTCTACCACCAAGTGGGACAGAAGTAGCACTGGTAAACTAGAAAGTTCCTCAGCTGTCAGCCAAAGAAGAATATTGTGATACAATAAAAACCTGTTTGTGCTGCTGCAGTAGGTGTTCTTGTCAAGATACTTAGTAACAAAAATAACTTCTGTAATATGAGAATAAAAGCTTGGCAATATTTAAGCAACTATTTTACTTTAGAAGACCGTGCTACCTTTCACAGCTGACTTGACCACATCTTCCAAGATGTCTTTAACCATTTCCTTTCCTCCATCAGTTGTTTCCTCTAATGAAACACATAGAGATAATTTTGAATTTAGTACTTTTGTTTAGGAAGAGGATTAAAAGGAAAAACATGACAGAGGCAAAAGAGTTAACAATTATTTTCTTCAGTAGTTCTCAGTCACACAAAAATACTCATTGATGTTACTTATGTTGTTTAAATCAAATTACTGATATTTTTAATGCAGTGATTTTGTCATTTGTATGTTACAAACTTTTAGTTTTGGAATATCCCACATTCCTAATTTGGATGCAGTAGATGCTTATGATATGATCTTCATAATATGTATCATTTTTACTCCAGGACTTCAACTACCTCAGAGTGATTCTGCCACTTCCCACATACCATGACTACACAGTCTTAAGCTCTGCCAGGGGAGGTTCAGGTTGGATATTAAGAAGAAATTTTTTACAGAGAGAGTAATCAGGCATTGGAATGGGCTGCCCAGGGAGGTGGTGGATTCACCATCCCTGGAGGTTTTTAAGATGAGACTGGATATGGCATCAGTGCCATGCTCTGGGAACCATGGCAGGGTTGGATCAAGGGTGGGACTGGATGTCTTGGAGGTCTTTTCCAACCCGGTTGATTCTATGATACCATTCTCTTCCTTTCCTTCCCTTTAGCAGCCTAACCAAGTCAAACTCCATTAAAATTCTATACAGATGAAGCACTATAGTTTTACTGGAATTCTAGGGAAAACAGGAGCCCTTCTTCAGTGTTTATAGTATAGACACGAGCCAAGGATGGCAACACACTCTGAATGACTCCTGAGAAGAGCCAAGCATGGTCTGAGCCGGTGACCCCAGCCAGTCACTTCTTCCCAGAGTAGCCTAAAGAGCATCTTCCAGTACAAACTTTGTAACTGGAAGCAACAGACAGGAGCTATTGGTGTTCACCTGGTGCTGCCGGGGCGCGGTCCCGGTCCGGCGGCCCCTCGGGCTCCCCGTTGGCCATTCCCACACCGCCGGGGGCCGCGGCTCTGCCTCCCCGGGAGCTGAGCTGCCCCTGCCCCGGGGACCGGGACCCTGCCGGCACTGCCGGGGACTGCGCCTTCTGCTGAGCCGCCCTCTCTGCTTCCCTGGACTCCTGGACCTTGAAAAACCAACAGGAGAAGGTTCATCTGAGGGAAAACACGTCTACGATGACCGATGTTCCTTGGTGAATTCACACGGCAGCAAGAAACAGTGGAACTATAATCACTTAGCCGGTGATTATATAAATCTATCGGATTAAAAAGATGTACTCCAAGTTTATTTTAAAAGCATCCCATCATTTGATTATCCAATGCCATTTGACAGAAACCACGGTCATCGGCGAAACCTTGAAACCTTGTCATCAGCAGTGAGCATCACCTTTTATTTTCCATCAGTCAGTGTGCTTCACTGCAGGATTTGACAGCTTTTTTAACATTACAAAGCAACAGATATCCAACTACAGTGACAGACCTATTAAAAATAATAAAAAAGCTTTCTGTCATTTGTCAAGTGTAAACATTTGAGATGAGCAAAAGTTAACAGTTACTTACAGCTTGGTTTTCCATCCGTGTAAAAATGACATTTAACATCTGTGTCAGGGTAGCTTTGGCAGTTGTCTGGTTAATAAGATTTTTACTGGCCAGGTAGATGTTGTAGCAGGTTCTAACAGTCTGGAGAATTGTTCCTTCATGAATTTCTATATACGGAGATGTTACTGCAGTGAGGAGAGCCTGGGAAAGTCCATAAGACAGTAAAAATGAAATCTAAGCAAGGAGGCAGCAATGCTCTTCATGCAAGTCTTCAGAATAATCAGTGGGTTTGTTACAAAACACAGGTATCTTTTTCTAAAACTTTATAAGGAACTTGTAGCTCTCTGCAATGGCATTGCAAATCAAAGAAAGTTTAACAGAACTTCCATATATCTCTGGTCTCTCCCGAGCTGTTGTTAAAGGGTTTTATCACAACTGATTTTCTCCTAAGGGAGATATTCCACCTCCAAATGAAAACTACTGTATTCCATAGCTTCATTTCCATGCAAGGACCAATTGGCCTACACTAACATCATATTAGATTACTAGAAAGCTCACCAACTTCCAACCTCAGCTACAGGAGCCCAAGTAGATTTCAGAAGCTGAACACACACCACTGGCACCACTATGCCTTGTAGGGAACATACACTGCACTGTCTGGACAAATGGCTCTGGGAGCAGACAGGCTAGAGCAGCATTCCATGGCACTGCCTCCCAGCTCCAGGCCCCATGAGGCTGACAGCAATTCCCTGGCCTGAGGGAGGTGGGCACTGAGAGCCTGTAAGACGAGCACCAAGCCATCTGCAAGATGGTTCAGCTCAGAAAGCAGGACAAACATTTATAAAACATTCCCTGTGTTCTGCCTCTCCAACAGGAAATCCATTTCCCATATCAACCCTACCCTGTGACAGCCTCCTTGAATGTAGCAGCACAGTGTAAGAAACAGAGAATGAATCAAATAAAATACCTTAATTATCTGCAGCTGTACTCCTTCATCTGTTTGAGGACCCTGAAAGCAGTTGCAAATGGTTTCAACTATCCGGTCAATCAGCCGTTTTCCAGGAGCTCCACTGTCTGGAGCATTGCCAGTGATATGTCCATATGCAATGAGTTTCTAGGTACAAGGAATGCAGTTTACATGACCATATACTGTTAGAGAAAAATGAAGTTTAGCACAGCATGAAAAGGAGTTTTTAGGTAGCATACCTCACTTAACCAGTTTTAACACAAAAACTTAACACCATTTATAGTCTGGCCACCAAATACTTGGACTGTTCACACATCTGGACACAACAGACTTTAGTAAGTGACACACAAGCTTTTTCCACCCAGACCATTTCTTCATACCATAACTAGACAAAAATTTTTTTAACATCAGTCTTTGTTCCTATTCCCAACTGCAAGATGATGTGTAAGAATCTAAAGAGGAACAAGGAAGGCAGATTGCAGAGTCTAACCTCCCATCACATCAGCACCACAAGAAACACCGTGGTGATACTCCTTTCAGAGCACCACAGATGAAGCACCTTTACTGGACAGCGTGAGGATCCCTGAGCCCCAGCAAAGCCTTGCCCTGTGCAGGGCAGGTCATTGCTCATGGCAGGAATACCAACAGCATGTTCCTCCAGCTCACTGTGACCAGGCTGAACCAGACACTTACCTGTAAGCAATCCAGGGAAGTGCTGACAATGCGTGGAGACTTTGACTGGCAGGCCAGCTCAAACGGAAGGAAGTATTTATCTGCTTCGATGAAATTTGCTTTCGGTGGAGCAGCAGTGCCTTCTCTAGGTCAGATAAGAAGAGTTATTCATCTTTCTAAACACGTATGTCACAGCAAACTACACTTTCTCCTTTTCTAAATTAAAAGCTGAAAAATACACAGCAGCAATACAAATGTATTGCAACTTTCTTGCATGTGCTTTCTTAAAGGAAGTTCAGCTTTCTTTTAAAATCACACAAACCCCACTTTACATTTATTTATATTCTATTTGATCTTTTTCATATCTTCTTCAACTTAACTCTCCCCTCACTATATTCCAACACTGTCCCATTATCTGAAATACCAGGGAACTCCTACACAACTGATAAATCCATCCATGCTATTCAGAATGAATTAAACAGGGCCCATAACAGGAATACTATGCAAATAGAAACACATTTGGGGAGCCATTTGCTCATTTTTAATCATAGCACAATGCTGGAAAACTGTTTTTAAATTTGTATTTATTTAAGTCATATTTAAATCAGTGTTCTTGATCTAGGCAATAAAGAGCACATGCTATCAAACAGAGGGTACCTCCTGCTCCTGATTTCCTATCAGACTATATTGAGCCCAGTAAAAGGAAGTGAAAAACTGGCACCTTTTAGAAGTTTTGCAATTTTTTCCTGTGAAATTCAGAGGCAGTTATGGCTTGAGTACCCACAGCCACAAACATTGTGTAAGTGGAACATATGGGCCATATGTTCTTGGCAGAAAGGTGTGTAACTGGGTATTCACAAACTCACTGCTGTAACGTATATACACTCTTACATTTCTACCATCCAACTATTTCACTTGCTCTTTCCACACAGTTTGCAGCAATTAATAATTTACCTTTGCTTTTCCAGCTCACTCTTTATTTCATCTGGAAGGAAGAAAAAAAAAAATCAAACCTCAGTTATCATTATCAATAACACAGTAATAAAGCAAAGCTGTTTCACACCACCAGTCTTGCACTTCAGTATTTCCCATTCCTTTCCTGTAACACCTCAGCTTCAGAGATGAAAATTACACCTGTTATTGGAAGGTGTATCTCCCAATTTTTATGTTAAAGAAGCTGATTTTTCCATACATTCTCAACAAAGGGTATTTTTAGAACACTCAGGTATAGTATGCAACTTTTATTATTAAAGTGCAAGTCCACATCACAGAGAGCTCAGGTCTGCAGAAGCCTTTGAGCCACTGCATAAAACATGAGTTCAGTGATCGACATCCCAGTTCCCTGCAGCGCCAACCTGCTTGTCCTGAGCCCCACAACATCAATCAGCTGAACAAGCTCCCAAGAGATAACAAATCCTAAATGCTCTCTGTCCTTTTGCCAGCAGAGATTTTTGGTTTATAAATTACGCTTTCAGAGAGCTCTTCATAAAATTAAATACAGGGGAAAAGAAAGTTCCTTCCTCATTTCTCTTGTACACAGCAGCAAATCCCAAAGATCATAGTATGGTTTTTTGAGGATTTCTGAGGTATCACCATGATGCATAACACAGACCAGACCTGCACCCTCTGTGAACAGTGACAAACCAATCCCCAAAGCAGCACCCACAGTAAGGCTGCACAGCCGCTGACACCAGCAGGAACCTGTCCATCCCACCCTACAGCACATGCTGCAAACCTTCCCAACTGGGAATTACCAGGCCTACAAATCTTGTTTCAATTGCAGGTATTAGAAACCAATTGTTCACTCAGTACTTGTTCTCCACAACCCTGCAGAGGTACCGTCGTTTTGGGATGAGATGTTCACAGTTGAGTCAAAGTGCAGTCTGTGAACCTCAGTAATTTTTTCTGTCTCAGCAGCACCAATACACAAACCACACTAAGGAACAAGGACTGCAGCAAACACAGATCATGGGTTTTTGCACAGGCCTAGCACTCAGTGAATGGCCCAGGAATTAATCCTCGCAGCACATGCTGATTTTGTAACATTACTACCCCCACTGGATAGAGGAAATGGAAGCAAAACACAGAGAAAACCTGTGTAACTATGAGATGTGAGTGGTAAACTGCACCCAGGATTAGGACTTCCTATTCCCTCTCCAGATCCACTTGTCAGACAGTCAGTCTGACATCCCCCAGTTCTTGAGGGGTGCAGTGCTGATACACCAACCAAGGTAATGTTATCCAGCCAGCAAAAGACACAAAGGGAAGTGGAAGAGTCACAGGGGCACAGCGTTCCCAGCTCTCATGGAGCCCCTCAGCAAACAACCCTGTCCAGCAGCTTTAGAGGACAGAACCTGTTCCCTCGCCAGCCCTGCAGAGCAGAGCCCAGCGCTCAGCCCCAGGGCCTGGGGCTGCAGGATCAGCAGTGACTTTGCACAAAGCCATCCCCTGATACTCCAGGCTTCAGCAACAGAAGGGAGGCTGTTGGTAAGAAATAACCAAGGTTTTCTGCACCAAACAACATCAGTCTTACACAGCACCACTTTGGGATCGCTGTGTTCTTCATTTCAGGGTCCAGCTGCCCTGACGACAAGGGGACTAGTCAGAAGTTCAGTTCAGCATAATTTGAATTCAGGCCTCTTGATTTTACTAACTTCCCCATCTTTAACACCACATTATGATCCAAAGAGCTACTGAGAAAAGCATATGCTGAAGGACCCACCAATTTATTGCATCCCTATTTTGATCTGCCTTATTCTTAGTGCAGCATATTCCCATAGCATGCAGGAACCAGCTCCTTAAAACACTGAATTTTCTGGGTAACTTTACACATTCAGAACACTTAGTCCTGCCTCCAGGTCTTGGCAGAGAAAGGCATATTTTAGCTACAGCCAGAATCCCAAGTACAGCAGGATGCTGAGAGCAGCTATAGCACAATTAATGCTGTATTTCAGACACACAGGGTGTACAGAGCTTTTTGAATGATTGCAAAAACTCAAATGAGTTTCTCTTTCTTTCAAAGAGATCACTTTCCCCACATACTGCTTGCTAGCAGAGTAAAAAAAGTCTTGAAACTTCACAGAGATTTTAGTCTTAAGGAGACATGATCATGTCCATCTTTACTGGTACTTGTCCTAGATCCTGCATTGGAAAAATATGCAAGAATAACATCCAATATTAGAGCAGCAACAGTTTCACTTCCAGAAATACCCCATTAAAGAAAAAAAATCTAACCAAAGCATGACCAAGTTGCCCACAATTTTATTATAATAAAGCCTTTTCTAAAGCCATACAAAAACATCTGCACCACAAGAGTATTTTAATTGATAATGCTGGCAGAAAAGAATAAATGAAAGGACAGCAGGAAGCTACAGCCATGCTTCTGCTACTGGTTGCATCAAAATAGTTTGAGAACCTCCACATTTGAAGTTTGTCCACATTTGGTGGGCTGACCACCACAAGTGAGTGAAACAGAAATGGTTGCCTAATTGAAGTCTGCTGCTATGAACAGCTTGCCAAGCCCTGACCAGGCCCCATCAGAAATCAAAGGCCAGCAGCACTCTCCTCCTCCAGTCATGGGAGTAAAGGGCACAGCTCAACTGCCTTCCACATCTACAGAACACAGCCTGAATGTTGGTGAACATCTGGTCACCCCAGCACAACACTGACCCTTCACTTGGTGCTTTGGGTATTGGGGCTCCCTGCCACTCTCACGGCGTCTCCTCCAGTCACAAACATCTTCAGCCCATGTGCTGCCCACCCAATGCAAGTCCTGCAGCACTCCTACCAGGAACAGAACTGGAATGACAAGAATGGCCTTGCAGCAACTTCTTCCAGAGCTTCTGGCCATAAAAGCAGGAGGAAGCTCATACTGAGTAGCTGCCTTCCTACAGCAGATGGAGGGTTCAGTTTGCCTGTACTGAAAACTCCCATGGAAGAGCAGGAGGTGCCTCCTGTGTGAAGGCACAGCCAGGTCTGTACGGTGGGAGCGAGCCAGCCCCTGTGCAGAACATGGCTTGTGCTGGCACAAGGACACAAGCCATGTCCTTCCACAGCCTGGCCAGCAGCAGTGCCAACACAAACACACGGAGCAGCAGCCAAAGCTTCCCTCCCCCAGCCCAGTGGAGCCGACTGCATTGCCCAACTCCAGCCTGCCTTCAGCCGAGATCCCAACCCCGCAGTCACTGATCACATCCACCTACAGAGCCCTGCAGAAAAGGCTGGCACGAGGAACCCAAACTCTCCCCTGTGCCCCAGCATTCTCCAAACACACTGGCCAAGAGGCTAAACTAGGAAACACAACTTGCTTTGGACATCTGTCATTATACCCAGAGACTTCTTAAACACACAGCCTGATTCCCAAGTGAAGGCATGGTTGAAAAGATGATTTTTTTCAAATCTCGTTAACAAGCTAACTAAACAAATTCTGTTGTTTACAAAGCTCAAAGATATGTATGTGGAGCTGCCCAGGCAATCAAAGAAGGCCACAGAAACCAGGCTGGCTGCACAGTGTGTCATTAAAAACAGCTTTAGTAGGTCAAGAGTAATAGTTTACGTGAGAGACCCAGGTGCACAATTAGCATTAGCCCAAAGTGAACTGCTGTGACACAGACTGTCCCTGTTCCACTGCACATTTTTCAGGACAGTTTCAGTAGGTTTACTAAGAATCGTGTGCACCAAGAGCTCCATGTAAATGCTTATTAAACAACTATTTTTATACAATACAATGGCTGCCTGTTGAAAACAAGTTTTCTGAAAACACAGTTTTCTGAAGCAAAGCAGAACAGTTTCTCTGTTTATAATCCTCCATTTTTCCCAATCTCCCCTGAGGCTTACAGGCACTACTAGAACAGGAGACAACCGTTACACCTACTGATGAAGCAAGAGACTGAATGAAGGAATCTATTCAAACTCTGCTTACTCAACATTAACACTGTGCATTTCAAAGGAGGGGGTGGAAAGAGAGGGAAAAAAACCTGCAAAAAACCACCAGTGAGAACTGGTTTTATTCCTTTTCTTCCACGCTTCTTGTGTTTATGTCCTACTTGAGCCTACCTTACTTCTGATTTCTACAAGGTCATGAGGTTATTTTGCAGTCCAAAACTGCACAGTATTAGTCCAGTGAAAGGGTTGAATTAATGGGAAAAAAAAGGTTAAGAACAGTTTAAATTTAGAACTATTAAAACAGATGAAAATTAGAATGGAAGAACACCTATATTTCCTACATAAGAAAGACATCAACATTCAGGAGTGATTTGCTTAAGTTCTCAGGAGTTGAACACATTCAAACCAATAGAGAACTCACGTAAGAAAACAAGAACATCATTCCCACAGTTAGAAATCTATTCCTCTCTTAGCAGACAACAAATTTAAAGCACAGGTAAGCAGCAGAAACACTCCTGCAGTAACACCACAGCAGAAACTCCAGAAGTGTTTGCAGGTTAATTTCTGTTATGCAGCTGTACAATACACTCATCTCTCTATCTGGAAAAAAGGAATTCATCCTAGACTTCCCTAGGAGCAGATACCATTGGCACGTGCCCCATGTCTGTGTTGCCTGGTTTATAACTGGTACAAAGCCTCAGGGCTCCAACAAAAACAACACTGCATAAATAAGAAATGGAACTTAGTAAGAGGTAGAAATGGATTATTCAAAGCATGACTTGGAGTAAAGTGCAGCAGACAGGAGCTGACACAGTGACCACTTTCATAAAGTAACTTTACATTTCTCTCAAACTGAATTGCTTTTCCTCAGCATTAACTGCACTTTTTACTATTATTCACAACACTGGACCTTTTCAACCATAACAGTTTGTGTAGGTTACAAAGTTTGGCCTGAATTCTTCAGACTGCAAGTAATGTTCTTCCCACATCTCCTCACATATTTACTATTGCACAGGGCTTAATAATTAAGTTGATGCTTTTGTAACTGAAGTCCCAGTCTTAGGTAATATCAAGCATAAACTTAATTAAAATTAAGTATATGGAATAAAACTGATTTTTCACTTGAATTTAAAAAAAAAAAAAAGGCTTAACCTAAATAGAATAATGTTTGGCAAAAAAAGTACATGTAAATAAAAGAAACGACATTCCTGTTGGCAACCTAAAATAATTAAATAAATATTCACCAAATATAACAGAGGTCCTTCTGTACAGTAATTGAGGCCCTGCTAGGGCAGGACAGTTGGTCAACACAAGGTTATCTCTTCACACTGACCTCTGCTTTAGCCCAGGAAAGCATGTAGGCTTTTTTTTCAAAGAAGATTAGTAAAAAAAATGTCCATCAGCACCAGCACTAATTCCCCTCAAACACACTGTACCTTAAAACATGCAGGCATGGAATAGGCATAATCCAACAATCAGCTACTGCACAACGCTCCTCCCAAAATCATCCTCTGGGATGTGTTAGCAAACATGGACCTTCACTGGGCATCTTACAAGGAAGTTCCCTTTCTCAACCTCTGAATACATTTACATAGCAGCAAAACAGGTTCTCGATCCCGTAAATGGGTTTGATGCATTTGGGGGGAGTTGGAAAAGGAATTCATTAGGAAAAGGAGCTTCTAACCTCCGGGGCACACGTGCTATTCTCTTGCTCACAAAGTCAACTCTAAATAACAATAAAAGACACCCTTCTCCCTGGTCACCTTTCTCTGGATATACTGTCACTACAGCTCCTACAGATCTCCTGTCAGGAAGGATTGCAGGGAAGGAGATAAAAATTACAGTTTCTTTGAGCTCACTCTCACAGTGCCTGGGACAGAACTTGCATCTGCCCAGCCTCCTTACACACCCAACCTGCCTTTTCTTCTGTCCTGGCTACTCTAAATGTTTCCAGTTTAAAGGAAAATATTGACAGAAAGCAACCGAAACTGTAAGAGAGATGTCACCTTTGCCAATTAAGAAAGACCACAGAGAACTCCACCTGCAGACTCTACTACTCTGCCCAGCTCATCTTCTCTTCCTGACACACCGTGTTTTCAGAGCTGCTAACACAGAGACCTTTACATCAGCTCGTACTTGCAGAGGATTTCAGGACCAGTCCGCTAACTTCACAAAAAGTGTTTCCAGTTGGGCAAACATCACAGACATTGTATGTACGTGGCCACACAGCTAACAGTCCTTAGCCGGTCCGACCTCGAGCCGGAGATCAGAGGTCAGGAGATTTACCAGCCCTGGAAGCTCTGGGACACCGCAAGCCGAGGGCCTCAAAGACTCTATTTCCCAGTCTGAAATGAATTTTCTCAAAACTGAAGCGGCAAGCCCAAATCCCTCCTGCTTCACGGCGAGGCCAGGACTCCATAAAACGGGCACTCGGGGATTTTTTTTCCCCCTTGTATTTGCAAGTCCTCTCTTGGAGAGAGAGCTCTCCCCCCGCTCCAAAGTCCCGACGGGACCCGCCCCGGGCGAGCAGGGCCCGTTCCCCGCCCGCGGCCGTGCCCGTGTCCCTGCGCGGGCCGGGCCGGGCCGGGCCGGGCCGGGCGGACTCACCCAGCGCCACCTGGCAGGCTCTCCGCAGCTGCCCGTGCGGCGGCCGCTTCGCCTCCTTCTCCGCCAGGATCTTCTCCAGGGCCCGCGACACGAACATGCTCTTGGTGCGGGCGTCCTGCTCGCGGGCCGGGGGCTGCATGGCGGGGCGGGGCGGTCCCGGCGGGGCCGGGAGCGGGGGCAGGGGCCGCGAATAAGGCCCGGGCCGGCGCTCAAGGCCCGCGGCACCTCCCGGAAGAGACGCGCCCCCCTCAGCGGCCGCGCCGCCGCCACGGCGCCGCCATGTTGGCACCGTCACGTGACTCGGGACACACCAGCCGGGGCCGCGGGGCCGGGGCGGTTCGGGGCGGGGCCAGGGACGGGGGCGGGGCCAGGGGCGGGGCCGAGTGGGCGGAGGGGTTGGGTCACCCTCAGGTGCTCTCAGTTCCCGTTGCGTCCCTTCGGGCCCTTTCAGTTCCCTCGGTTCCCCCCCCCCTCAGTACCCTCAGTCCCCTTCAGGTCCCCTCAGGCTCCTCAGGTCCCCTCAGGTCCCCTCAGGCTATCTTAGCCCCCTCAGGTCCCGCTCAGTCCCCCTCAGGTCCCGCTCAGTCCCCCTCAGGTCCCCTCAGTCCTCCTCAGGTCCCCTCAGGTCCCCTCAGGTCCCCTCAAGTCCCCTCAAGTCCCCTCAGTCCCCTCAGGCCACCTCGGTCCCTTCAGTCTCCTTCACGTCCCTCTCAGGCCCCCTCAGTCCCCTCAGATCCCACTCAGTCCCCTAAGTCCCCCTCAATCCCCCTCAGGCCCCCTCATGTCCTCTCGGTCCCCCTCAGGTCCCCTCCGGTCCCACTGTGGCAGGGCCCTGTGCCAGTCCCAAGCATGGTGAGAGCGTGCAGGTGAAACACCCGAAGTCGTACCTTAAATAGGAATCACTGAACACTAAATTCTCAGTTCCAGGAATTAAGTCTCCTTTAATAATCTTATACCTGATTGCATGTTCTCCCTTTACCCTTTGCCCACGTCGTGGGACGCCTTACACCAGAAGTGTGGACACTGAAAGCCAAACAAACAATGAGTTTGAAGTACAAACTGGGGCAATAATCTGTATTTGCTCCCCTGACCATCCTCCATAACCAGTACTAACAAATACTCCAAACACTTGTGCAAAGCATTAGTTTAGTATTATTTCCCAGGGAAAACTGGCAGATGTTTTGTGATCACGTCTGCTGTCCAGAAGATTATGTGGACTTGTTCACACAGAGCTGAGGACTCCAACTGCCTGGAAAAATAGGAGTTAGAGGATGGGAAATCAGAAATTGTAACAGGGCTGGATAAGCAGCAGGGAAGGGCCTCTGTCTGGAAACAATTCTGAAGATCTGTTAGTACCTGAAGACTTGGATTTCCCTTGGAAATCAGCAGTCC
The DNA here is from genome assembly GCF_009829145.1 of Chiroxiphia lanceolata. Classification (NCBI taxonomy): domain Eukaryota; kingdom Metazoa; phylum Chordata; class Aves; order Passeriformes; family Pipridae; genus Chiroxiphia; species Chiroxiphia lanceolata. The sequence continues at coordinate 4,422,849 of NC_045653.1, read as the reverse complement.
AAGCGTGGGTGTGATATGAGTGTGATTTCATGGCTCCTGGTTAAACCAAAATTTAACAGGGTGAAACTGTCTCAAAAAATCTGCTGGTTACCTCTGTTCTCTTGGCAGTTACAGCACATCCTGCCTCTGCTGCCACCAGAGAATGTGCCACACAGTACAGGGAGACACTGCTGGGAGGTTAAAGTCCTCTGAGGGTTTGCCAGCTGAAGGTCCCACAAGGGAACTGGCTCAGCGTTCCCTCTGTGTCAGTGAGTGACGTCCACGCCAAGGAATCGCTCTCCCGAGGCTGGGAAGGGCTTCAATGGGTCATTCAATCCATCTCCAAGCACAGGGGCACAGTGTGGCCTCTCCATGAAAAGCTCCGAGAGAGGGGATTCAACAGCTTTGCACTCGCTTGCCTCCAGTGTTTCATTCACCATCCAATTAGGAAATTCTTCCTAATATCTGGTCCAGACCTGACCTACTGTCCATTAGCAATGGAAGGACTCTATTATCATGGTGATGGGAATAGCAGAAAAATAGAGACAAATAATGTTGAAATCAGAGAAGTAAATATTTGTTTGTTTAATGAAGACATTTCCAGATCATGAATATAGTTTTGTTTTTGTTTTCTACTGAAAGGGTCTTACAGTCTTCCTGCAGTTTGTTTGAATTTCTGGTTTTCTATACATTAAATGTAGATGTCTGATTTCAGTCTCCTTGTTGCCTCAGTAACATAATTGCTTTACATTGAATAGATTTCATCCTCAAGCTTTGTGCTGATATTTTGTGTATTAATTTCACTGCACAATAGAGTGAAACCATGTAACGTATGCTTTATAGCAACTAACTCCATTAATAGTTAGAAAAATGCAGCTCATTTCATGATGCTGAAGTAGACCACAATTTTCCTTGGTCTTTTCCTGGCAGGATTCAGTTTGCTACTATTTTAAAATATCAGCTGTGTAACCATTTTATATATTTGCTCTGCTCTACCACAGGATCCCAAATCCTCTCCACAGTGTATCTCACTGACTGGCAACATCTCATTTAATCTGTTCTCTTCTGAAGGGCAAGAAATTCAGTATAAACCTTAAGAGCCTCATTACTGATCAGAAGAGTGACAGAAGGGAACAATATAAAATTTCTTCTGACTAGTTTAATTTAGCACATCCAAAGTAAGAAAAGGTTTAATGTGTCTCCCTAGCGATGCAGATCTATTAGAAATGAGAGGTGAAGAAACAGTACACAAAAAAAGGAGAGAACAGGCTCACCTGTCACAGAATTGAGTAGTGACATTGAGAGCTCAGTTTATTTTTAGTTTACTTTACTTTAGTTTATCGTAAAAGAACCTGGACAGATTATTAACTGAGATAAACATATATAGTTCGAGGTCCCTTGTACAAATTTGTTTGTTTGTTCACCTCCAATACCTGAAGTAAAGAGCAAGTGTATTTCCCTGGAATTCAGTTGTTTACTATTACAACAGCAAGTCCTGAAGCCAGCTGTGTAGTTTGTGCAGGATCCTGTTTAATGCTGTACAGGGATCCAGTGTTTGTTTTATTGTACCAATACATTACACCTCCACATTGCTGTATTTTTAGATGCAATCAGAAATGTGGCTGCAAACCCAACCCCCCAAAGTACATATCTGTACATCTGATTCTCCTTTCACTTAGAGTACTGTATTTCAAGGGTAATTCTACTGTTAACAGTGAAATTACAGTGATGCAGAAGTGACAAAACTAGAAGACAAATAAGGCCCTGAATCTTTTTTTGAGGGTTGCTGACTTAGTTATTGACACAAAAGAAGGCTGTAATTACTGTCAGCAGCATTGCAGAACTAATTAAGCAGCAGAGCTCTTCATGTATTGTCAGCCAAATTATCAGTTCTGATTTTAGGATTTTTATTGTGGGACAGGGTTAGTTTTCATGGGAGAAGCAAAATGGATACTGGCTAGCTTTTAGAAAATGGATTGAAGAGACAGTTTTAGGGAGATTTTTAAAAATTTTTCTATCAAGCAAAAAACCTGCCTCTCAAATCCTGGAGTAGTATCTGAATTCCTGGGTGTAGGGATACACTGAGATTATGGTTTGGACTCCAAAGAGCCAAGAGTCAATACCTGGCTTCAGTTCCAATGAGGTCTCTGACTGTAAGTGGCAGATGAAGAACACAGAGCTGGTGGATGATGAGCTCTCCTGAGGGAAGTTTGGTTAGAGGTGGGCTCCAGGCTCAGCAGAACATAAGTGGTTTGGTGACTGACATCCTTTTAGCAATTCCTATTATGCATGGTACCAACACCATCATTATTTTCAGCCAAAAGAGACAGACAATCATCCATGCCAAACGCCAATCTTGCAGGAAACAGTTTGGCACAAACAGGATAATCTGACAGTATAATACATACCACTCCTCACAAGGCGCCATGTAATAGAAATCTCGCTATATACAAGATTTAGGCATCTGAAGTGAATTTGAAAATCTTGTTTCTAGAAACAGGCATAAAAATTTCTAGATGTTCTTTTTGTCCCTAGAAAATTCTTTGGCCTTGCCCCAGGAGAGTACAATGGATCCTGTATGTTGCATACAGTGTGTTTACGGGACCTATTCCATCTGCTTGACCTCCTTGGTCTGCCCTGTTTGCTCACCAGTTTGCTTTTGTGTTCCTAAGCAAACTTCCTGAGCTGTCCACTCACCACAACAGCCCACCTGGAAAGGATCTCCAGCTTCTTCTCACAGTTGGCAATAAAAGAGGAAATCTGAGAAAGTGAAGTGTGATCTGCAGCAGGACCCAGAGGCAGACAAAACCCTTCCAGCAATACCAGTGTTTATAAGCCCTGGGAGAGAGGATGGCTCTTCAGCTGAGGCTTTCAGAAAAAAGTAGCTCAGGAATACTGGTATTTATGCTACAGCAAGGCACCTGCTCCCATGATGATTTGCTGCCTGTGTTGGCACCCGTGACAAAGAATAGCAGGTCTGCCATTTACATGGTTTCCTAGTTTGTTGTTGACCTGTCTCTCCCTTGTCTTGGCCGTTACAGGTCTGCCACTGTGCACACTTGTGACAGGCGTCACATCTGAGGAGCTCCCTCCCACAAACCAGAACCACTCTCATTTCTGTGTTCCTGAAACAGAGCCCTCTTCCTCTTGGTTTCTTTCTCTCTCTTTTCCTCTTTCTCTGAAATACAAGTATTCTTAAAATACACATTCTTTGGTAAGGGTGATTGGATATGGAGGCCAAGGATACTTCAATCATTTGTACCAAGCTGATGAGCCCACTAGATTAAAGACTACTTGAGGACTCAAGAAAGAAAAAGTGGAAGAGGCAGAGAAGAGTTCTTTTAAAAATCTGTAATTCAAAAAAAGGTGCAACCTCGTGGATGCAGCCTTGGTGAGTGATTATGACCTGTTGTTCATTACTCACAAGCAAAAAAGGTTAGACTGGGTATTATTCTGAGGTGTTCCCTGAGGCCATCTCTTCTCTCACTTGGTAGCTCATTGTGGCAAATACATTGGTAGTGTGAGACATAAATCAAGAGCAAACAATGCCTAACAGGTGGACACAGTTCACAGTTTGTATAATCTACTTCCTTGGCAAGGAGCTTCCCTAGATTTCTGCCCAGGGACCAGCTGCTCAGTGCTGACTGACAGGACTAACCTCCCAGCACTTCCCCACTGCCATATTGCCACATATTTGGCATTGGGAAGACCTCACTCTAAAAAAAGATGCAGAATGGACAGGAAAATCCTTGGAAAACCAGCACTGGTCTGTATAGCAGCTTAGTTCCCAGTCCAGCATTAGCAGAAATTCCTTCTAGATCTTCTCTTTTTTTGTCCATTTTTAATCATTTCCATAGGGACTGATCCTATTTATTCTGCCTGGCTTCCAGCTGCTTTCTCTGCTGCCCAGTAATGTACTTAGTGGATTTCCCAGGGGGCTCCCAATTTGATTCACTGTCTCAGCTCTCTTAATTTTTTCCAGTTCAACATTGCATGCCCTAAAATCAATAAATCCAGATGATAAAGAGTTCTCCCATGGCTAACAGTATAATTGAGGTAACTGAGGGATTGCTGAAACAAATTATTAAGTGGGTATTTATACAAGTATTTGGGTAGTATTAGCAAGACATTTCATCATGATGCTTGTATCCAGTTCTCTCCCTCTCATTCCCACTATTTTCTTCAAGTCCCAATCTCAGACCTGCGCAGTGCTGACACTTCACTTGCAGCTAATGTCTTACCCTGAAGTAATTTACAAAGGATAAGACCCATATTTGGAATATGTTAGAGTTATACAATTCTGAATCAATACAAATTAAATTCTTCTGTCCTTATAAACCCAACAGGACAGATCAGTCTCTCGCAAGAGAACCTGGACTTTCTTATAATGAAATCTGAAAAACATACTTGGGCTATACACAAAATCTGCAGTTTCCATACTTTTCACATTGCAAAGGATCAGCAGCTTGTCCAAAGAAATCAGACACTTCTCCCACAGAATAATTTTGTTAAAATCCCATGTTTTAATCAAAACCAAATCATTCTTATATTTTTATTCACTTGTCCTGAAATTAGCCCTGGTACCAGACTCACATGACAGTGCTATAAACCACATGTGCTGGACAGAAACAGTTACAGACCTTTCCATGCTGAACTGCAGCCTCTGTTCCTTGTTACAATAACAAATAATATCTAACTGGAAGAGGATCTGTTGGGAACATAACAGTGCTCAGACAACCAGATCTGCAATAGAGTCTGAAGATCAGACTCTAAACCAAAGTGTTCTCATATGCAAACATGATTGTCTTCATGGTCTGTTTTACTGAACAACCACTGCTCCCTTGATAGCAGCATGCACTTCTGGTGGGTAGCAGCCCTAAACCCAGTCATTTTAAGAAGCTTAACATACTCAGGCTTGAAAATTTGAGACTATTTTCCTAATATATCTGGGCCAGAAAAGCCTGCAATTACCTAAATATAGAGAAACATTAGAAACAACATGTCTTAAAAACAACACCAAAAGTCTATTTATTTTTAAAAGATAGCAGCCAGAGTGAGGGAGCAGATGGGAAAAATATTTTTAACAACCCCTGCTTTTGCCTGCAGAGTGAGAAGTGTAATTGTGTGGAAAGGCTCAAATGCAATTGAGTAGCTCCCATACCCTGAGGTGCCAGAGAGGTGGAAGACTCAGGGCTGAATAATTACTCACTTCCAATTTTTCCTGTCTGAGAGGTGATAATGAGACCTTACTTGCCACACAAGCAAATGGTAGTTAGAGTTGCATGTGTCTGAATGCCACAGGACTGGCTGTTCCACATTGTGTCTGTGCACAGAACAGCCTGCTCTGCACAGCACTCTGCTGTTCACAGAGGTGAGAGTGTAATTAGGCAGATTTTGTTAACAGAAACCTTTTACTCAGTAAAAACAAAGGAAACAGAATACCAAGCTACTAAAGATCCTGCCTTGCAACGGAACAAAATTCTGTCAGAATTCCTTAAACTGAAAGGAGTTGAACAATGTTTGCAGATTTACAGGGTTTTAGCAATTGCTCTCCACCTCTGACACACACGCCTGTGCATCAGCCCTGATTTTCCTTCCTAGTAAGATGACTTCAGTCACAAGGAGAACTATGAGTAGCTTCAGCAATTAAATTGATAAATGACCTTCTCTCTGACCTTTAATCTGATCTTTATGTCTCACCATTTCTTGTAAGAAGCTCGGAGTGTCATCAAGAAATGTCCCTGGCTTTTACCATACAGTACAGATCTTATTCATGCATGTGCAGAACTCTTCATGTCTTCCACAAAGCCAGTTCAAGACAGTTCCTTGGCTCCTTCATTCAGTTTTAAGGAGCCTTGTTTCCTTTCCTCTCAGCAGGAAAGACTTCCTCTCTCTGCTCATTACTGAACTCATTGATTCTCGAGTTGCAGTTGGGTATTCTTCAGAGGAATCTTCATAGAGACAAAAGGAGCTTTGTTCTGATTTTGTCTCTTATATCTTCTTCCTACTGGGCCAGAATTAACATGTTTAACCCAACAGGTCCAGTGAGCTGTCCAGTCACCCTTATTATATGTAACCTTCATTTTCTTTGTCCTTGCAGTATTTCCCAAATGCTTTATGAGACTAAATGTTACTGGAACAGAAGAAATATATTGACAAAACTGAAGTGTGTGTGTGTGCAGAAATTGGGGCTATGGGACTGATTCTCCCTCTCTCTCCAAACTGCTTCAGTTTATAAAGTGCAAAATTATTTTTCTATGCTGTTGTCACTGGAAGCTTTTCCACAATCTTCTTGAATGTCTCTGTCTTATCATTACATTGGGTTTTTTGACCTTCTTTTTAAAACCATTATTTTAGTGCTCTAGTTTCCCCCTGTACCCGGACCTCAGCACTTGAGTCCCAGCCACTACTTTAAGGACAGTTACTGTATAAAAATTGAGTTGCAATATGTTACACTGACCTAGAAGACAGAAGCTGTTGACTGTCCTGGTCTGGTGTTCTCGGGCAGCATGCTCAAGTTGAAACTGAAATGATTCTGTAATTTGCTCAGCCAGTGGAGTGGAAAAATAATTTCCATATCAGAGGTCATCCAAATGAAATGTGGAGATTCAGATTTACTGAACCCACCCCCTCCACCCTTCAGCACGTGGGCATTGCCAGTGACTGCAGCTGGCCTATTTCTGTGAGCACTCACAGGCCGTACTTGGCTGCTGGGCCCTGGGGCCTCCCAAAGAGAAATCCAGCCAAGGCTCAAACTTCACATAAAACCCACTGGTTTCTACCCCTCTAGATGGGGCTCTGTGGGGATTTTGGTGCTCGAGGAATAACGGTGGATGTGTAGTGCAAGCCATGCCCAGAGCATCAGCTGCTTGAAGAGAAGGCTTTGCCTGCACATTTCTAAAGAGCTGCTTCCTTCCTTGTGCTTGGCAGAAAACAAATGTAAAAGGCACTTTGCCTTCTTCTCCAGCGACTGGCAGAGCTCAGGGTGCTCTCTGAAGCCTGCAAGGACTTCCAGAAAAGTGAATTGTTGAGGGCTTGGGACTATTGACATAATAAAACACCGTGGAGGTCGGCAATGGATGTAAAGCTGTAAAACTGGCTGCACAATCCACTTCAGGTCAGCATCCTGAGACAGGGAAAGAAAACTCTGCTCAGCCTTGCATGCTTTATAGTCACCTAACACTAGGGTGCCCCTATGAGCTATAAAAGCCAAACATCATGCAGGCCAGAGACAGATATTTGTGACTTTGGTAAGAAGTTTTTGTTTAAACAAAGCATTTTCTATCACGTTACCTACATTCTGTTCAAATTATCTTCTTTTTTTTTTTTTTTTCCTGAAAAGCAATCCCAGCATAGCATTGAGCCTACATGGTGATATTTTTCTTCAGTTTTGAAAAGGAAAGAGTATTTTTTTAGCTTTTACTACACTCAAGCCTTCTGAGCAAAACTTCAAAATTTTTTGCCTCTGGACTTATACTAGAAAATTTTGGCTGAAATCAGGATTTCTTGGAAGTACTGAGCTTCTGAAAACAAAGGGGCCATAACTGATATTTGCAACTGTTAATGCAATATGGTTGTCAAGAAAAGCTGCAAGAAAAATAAATCTGCCCCTTTTCCTTCCATCTTCAGTCTAAGACCTTATACTGCTGCTTTTCTGGGCCATTAGTGTTTATGACCAGTTCCATCTTCTGTGGCAAAGCACACGGGCCTCCTCCTAACCCTAATCTGTTACCAATGGCTTCCTGTTATGACTTGTACAGCATTTACTCTGTAAATCAAATGAAAGTGTCCTGTGATTTCACGAGTGATACTGTCAGTTTAATGGCATCTTTATTGCTACCCCTGCTTTTAATGTTTCTGCACAAAATCAAGAAGGGAAGGGGGAAAGCCAGTTTTGAATATATCAAGAGGGCAAAAGACATCTGATTCCCCCTCTCCAGTGGGACTGCTGTAGTCAGTCAGTATTCTGTTGGAGCTGGTGGTGTTTTCCCAGAACATCTTTCTGCCCCTGCACTGGGAGCTCACAGCCCATGCACTGGCCTTATATGAGGGGTTATAATTCCATGGGCTGCACCCAGCTCCAGTTTCACATGGCTCTAGTCTCAGAAATGGCTTTAAACTGATGTGCAGGTGAGCTGCTGCCAGAGGAGACAGTCCCATCCTTCTCCTGCCATTGCCACAAGACCGGACGCCTCCTCTCGTGCCAGCAGCAGCTCTTGGGGTTTGCACACTGAGCCTGTCAGGGAGCAAATCTGACTGAAAAAGGACCTTTTGTTTGTTGGCCTCTGGTTCATTTTCAGCTGGATCAGCTGATCAGTTCCTGATCCTGTTCACCACAGTGTCACCAAGGAAGTGGTGAAAACATGAAGCAATGTGGAAAGGAGAAAAAGGGTAGCTTGCACTTTGATTGACTCAAGTTCAATCATAAAGCCATAGTCTAAGCTACATACAGGACTAAATGTTTCCCAGTTACATGAATTCAGCCTTATGGATATAAAATATGTGCACTACAATAGCCATGGAGTTTTACTCTGAATACAAGATGCCCAGGGAGCCTGTAAATGGCAAAGTCATGTATTATGACCAAGCTATCTATTTTGTGCTACTGTGACATCCAACTGGTTCAGCCCATCGTTAGTAAAGATCTTCAGTTTATCAAATGCAGACCTCTGTCACTCAGTATTTAGTGGAGAAGAATTCACACATCATCTCAAAATGCATGTTAGGTTATTTATATACCCCAGGATTAAAAAAAAAAGAGACATTTCCTATCTGACCAAAATTGCAGGTGCAGACAATAAAACCCAGAAATTACATCTCTGTTCAAATACATTTGGAAAATGTCAAAGAACTGTCAAAGAAGCAAGAGCTGCAGCATCATGTTATGTGATGTTTGTTCCTTTTCCTCACGCAGCACAGGGAGTGGACCCTGACACAGACAATCCCTTAGGAATGATCTGATCCCCCAGACCTCTTCAGCACATGTTCAGCTGAAAGCCAGCAGGGACAGACTGCTGAACTGGTACCAATCCCTACACCCCAAAACCAAGATCTCCATCTTCCAAACCACTGAGGTGCACAGGGAAAAGCAGAGAGGAGAACCGGAGAGAAGAAGAGCAGATGGATGGGTACTACGTATTCCATAAAACAATTTTTCCCTGCTCTTCCACCCCCTGTTCCATGAAGAAGACTCCTTCTGGCTCTAGTGATGAAAACCACAGGAGTTTTGAGGCAGGGGCACAATTCCAGTCTCCAGCTCTTCATTCCAGTCTGTGTACACGGCACGTTGGTCGTGCTGACACAGGGCTGGGTGGCTTTTCTGTTCGATGTACTGATGGTGGAAATAATGCACATACAGTCAGGAAGAAGCAATTCACAAACAAAAACAAGCATTAGCATTCATGTTATTTTACTTCATGTACTTACACAGAACAAACTACAGAAAGTGCCTTTTGCTTGGTTGTGTTAGCTTGGGGCAAATACTCACCTGCCTCCAGTCTGCAAAGCTTCCAGTATTCCCCTGAAACAATAAATTTTGTAAGAATGTGAATTTGACAGAAAAAAACTGTAAGGAATTGAAAACTTGTAAATAGTCTCCTATGGGAAAAAAAAATCACTCGGAACAACCCCAGTTTAACTGATTTCATTGAAATCTGATAAACTTCCAATTTGCAAAAGAAAAAAAAACAAATTTCAAAATTAAAAAAAAAATTCTACTTCAAGCATATTGAAGTTTGATGCATCTTCTTATCTCTTGATAAATGTACCTGAGCCTGCTGTCAAGACAGTATTTCTCTGTTGTTGGCTTAAGAGGGTAAAGAGCAGATCATATAACACTATATGTCAGGAATAACAGAAATGCTTTCTGCACATGACCTAAACCCAAAACTGCTTAAAAATATCTGGAATTGAGAAGGACTTTTTGATTAATTAAACCAAAAATCTTCTCTCAATTCAAGAGCCCAATGAGAACCCTTAATTACATAATCAAAAATTATGTCAGGAAAGAGCATAATGAAAATGTAATTATGCACTTTTTAGTACGTGATTAGTTTTAAGTAGGTGGGTATGATTGAGGAAGAGCAAAAGAGGGGAAATATGATAAAAGTGGTGAATCAGACAGTGGAAAGAAAAGAGGTATCAGAGGAGTGAGTAATAACAAATACAGCCTCCTCCCAAAGTGTCTTCTGAAATTGGATGTTTTGACTTGACTGCAGAATGTATGAAATAACACATGCTTGTTCCTCAATTACATGCATCTAGGATTTGACACAAAGCTCACTAAAGTCTATGAAAAGGAAATAAGCTGCATTTCCAATTAATTAGTGAGTTCAATACCAGGAATATGTTCAAAAAGTGTTGTCCATCTCACCTGACCTCATGATGGCCACAACTGTCCGTTCTCATTATGCTGTCCCTCTGTGAAGTGAGACCGTGGTGGAACATTTTACAAAACCTTGTGTGCAGGTCCCATGATGCAGTTTATAGTATCTCTTTATTTCTTCTCCAATCCCAAATCCTTTTTGTCACGAGGTTGTGTTAACCCCCAGTTTCCTCTAGGACATCAGAGCTATGGGGAGGCCAAGGGAAAGCACAAGCCTCGGGCACTGCTGTCTCACTGCACTCCCAGCTGGCCTGAACAACACCACGGGGAAAATCTGAGTTGCTGCCTGGAAACTCATCGTGGGGGCCCCTTTGAGTGGGCTCTGTAAGTCCAAGTCAAGAACAGCCAATTCCCAAACTCCTGTTCTGCACATACTGACAGTGCTCTTGGGCTGCCACTTCAGCTGCCTGTATCTGTTTCCCTGTTTTCAAATGGATATAACACTCACCTCCTTCTGCCACACACCGTGTGTCTAATTAAGTGCTTTCAGAGTTTAACTGAGTGCTGCACTGTATTATCCTCTAATCACAGAGAATTCCACCCATCCCTGCCTAGCAATTCTCTTTCTTTGTTCTCCATGCTCACTCTAAGATTCTCTCTATTTGTTCCAAGTCACTCTGCAGTCAAGTTACCTGAACGTTTTTATCTTAAACTTATTTTTAGGTTGATGTTAAAAAGGGAAATGCAAACGCTCCACTGGCAGTCTAGGTTCCTGGAGAGAGAGAACTTAAGAAATTATTTCTGCAAAGCTTACTCAAACTATCTCCATATTATCTTGCTTGAAGATGAATCATTGGTAGAAGTCAAAGGGATTAATTCGCAGCTAGAATAAATCATCACTGGCTCTGGTGAAATCAGTTAGCAGCAATGAATTATATAGGGGCAGGTGGAAGGTGATTCATGTCCACTTCATGCAGACCAGACTCTGATTTTAATTATGCAGATGGAAATCTCTATCAACTACAATATTTTGACTTAAGTTTCTAGAATTACTCTGCATATCTACAGATGCAATGTTGGGGGTTAAATTAGCTGCTGCCATTCAATAAGCAGGTGCTGGAGCCAGGGTTTATTCTCTGCTCAGCAGCAGCATTTTAGACCCTCTGTGGGAGCATCACATGGGCCATCACCGTACTCCAAACAGATCCCTGGCACACAAACATCTTTAATGTCTCACTCAAACCCATTACTGCTGTCTCTCAAAGGATATAGTAGAGCTGCTATAGGTACAGGGAAGAGCAATAAGGATGGTCAGCCGTGTAAAATGCCTTCAATATGAAGAGAGTCTGTGTTTTAACTTGTGTGGAGAGCACTGAGAGGAAATGAGCTAAAGGTCTGCAAAGTCTTTAAATGGCGAGGTAAAGCAGGGACAGTGACTAAGCTCTATTTTTTGCAATAATAAAGTTAAGGTGTAACCAAGGAAATTATCAGGTCTGAAGCGAAAGGAAATTTTTTTTAAGCAGTGCATCATTATATGTGGAACGACTTGCTAAAGGATCTTGGAAAAACCTGTTTGAGACCCACCTTCACCAAGAGATCCAGATCCCTGGTACACTCACACACAGGGACCTGCAATTCAGTGACCCTTTTAACCCAACAGAAAGAAGATGCACACAGACCCAGTGGAGATGAACACAGGAGGAGGACGTTCAGATACCTTGGCTCTTTGATGCAGATGCACACTGTACCCAGCACTTCTGATTGTCCTTGTGCTTTTCACCACACTGAGCTGCAATAAACTGTGAAATTGTGGTGTGCTAAATTCCACTGAAAAGCTGCATAAACATTTTCATAAATCAAAGCATGTGAGGCTGGAATTTATATAGCACTACGAAAATAAATAAATGTATGGAATCGGTTGACATAAATCATATATGCAACGTGTGCACAGGAAAAGGGTCATGCAGAATGTGTAATGCATTCCCACATCTGCCTTTGTCATCAAGTCACTTCGAAACTATGCACGAGTGGCAATTTTCTGATAAGCCATAAGTAGGGATTTGATTCTAAATTTCCTAAAGTTAACAGAAAAAAACATCTGTTAACTTGGCAAAGTTCAGAATGGTATACTTTGTCTGAAAGCAGACAGTGCTTTCAGAAAGGAATAACAGCGGTTAAAGGAGAAGAAAAAAAGTGAGGAAAAGGCTGGTGTGGTCTGTCAGATCTTCCGTGCTGAGTCTAAAGGGCATAGCAGTGTAAAACAATGAACTTTACAATCACTCTGGATTTCTGAATCTTACTGTACAGCAAATAGAGTCCCAATCACATCTCACACAACTTTCTGGGGGCTTTTCTAGAGCCTTCAGCAGGCCAAGAGTAAACAGCATTTTCTCCTACGAGAGTGAATACAGACAGTATGCAGACAAACAGGGAATGGATGATTATTTTCTTCGGTGGTGCGATACCATGTGGAGACCTTGCCACCTTGGTGCTACCGCGGCAGACAATGTAAAAATGTAACAGCTGCAAACAACTTACAAGCACTTGTAAATTAATTACATCTTCTCGAAAAACCTTGAATTCGTGGTAATTGATATGTCAGCCTCCTGATAATTGACTCCCCGACTGTTTTACAAAGTAGCGGCATTTTTTGTTTGCTTTTGAAGTGCTCACTTGAAAAAACCATTCTGGCAGTAAAATTCTCTTCAAAACTGAAGACTAGTTGTAAACTACTTCCTTTTTAAAAATATAAAAAATTTAAAAACAAACAAAAAGAAAGCAAGCTAGAAGGAACATGTTTTCAGTTGCAGTTTCAGTCAGCTAACACACAGTAGCCGTTTAATAATAAAAGAGCTTGCTGTCTAATGATAGGGGTTTTTTCTTCAAAATGAAAAGCCATGCTAGCAACTAATAAAATATCCATCCTAAAGTAAGGATTACGTGTATGTCTGAGATAATTTGGACTTTACCAAAATGAATTGTCCTGTACCTAAAAGAAAACCATTTCTAAAAAAAAGAGTGAAAGATCTCCCTTTAATTTTAATGCAAACCTTTTTCCTTAGCATTTTAATCTTTCCAGTCAAAAGTAACGTCCTTTGTAAAATCCTTACGCAGCAATGCTTCCAATACTGCCCCTAAAGCTGGAGACGTGTTTTGAAGCAATGTAGCTCGTACACTGTGTCGACAAAAGGCACTCACCCCAGCAATGACATAATTGTAAGACTTTTGAGGCAAACGCTGGAGACAGAGTTAACAAATTAACAGCTTTCAAAACAACAACTTTCTCATTCAGCCACAGGGTGGGGGCGTAGCTTTGGGGATGCAGATTTCTCCTAACAGAGTGTATTGTTATTTAAGCAGGGTCTTTTGTAAGAGAGCTTTGCCTCTTGCCCCAAACACAAAAAACCCCGTTTGATGATTTTTAAAAGGACATCAGCTGGAGACACAATAAGTAAATAAACGAAAATGGTGTAGTGGCTTTCAGAAGAAAACAAAGGTTAAACGTAAACAACCTGAAAGAAAAACAGTGAATTTAGAGTCTAATCCGAGCTCCTGGAGATTGTTCACTGGCCGCACTCTCCCACTGCCCATCAGTGAACCCAGTTACCCCGGCGATTCCCTGCCCCTCGGTGCTTTGCCCTCGGACCCCCGACCTTCAGGGAGATAAGACCTTTCCCGTTCGCAGCAGCCGTGTTTCAGAGCTACTCAGAGCGAAGGGAAGGTTTCTCACTGGCGAGGGTGCAGACAGTGCTACCACAGCACATCACGAGAGCCGTGTTTGTGAAGGTGCATGTGCACACCTTGACCCAAGACTACCTCATTAGGAGACATGGGGAGGTAAAATACCATTGTCACTTGATAAAGACAATCTGCACACTTAGGGCTGAAAGCATCCGAGATATTCTCTTTACACTGCAGACTTTCAGCCTGCTGCAACTGCATCTTGACCCAAGAGCTATTTTTTCATTCCATGTAATGCGATATCCATGAAGCCTTGAGATAACAATTGGGTATATTAGACTGCCATCACTTACTCCTGAATAGAAAACTTAGTAACTCCAATAAGGATCAGTCAAGACAGAGAGAAAGTCACTGTTGAGGTAAAAAACTCTAAGAGGTATTTTGTTTTAGCCTGGGGAAGATTCATCACACTATTTGTGTTAGTTTTTAAGGTAATATGTCCAATAAGTGCCTCTACCCCACCCCTAAGCCACTTAAAAGTTCACAGTATTAACGCTTTTAAAATTTCTTCTTGAAACTTTTTTCCTTAATTAAAAATAAGTAAATGTGTATTTGTAGTTTGACAAAAGCCTGGCAGTGTTCTTATGGTGAAGAGACTTGAGAGAATTTCCACCGGTATAAGCCAAGTTAGCTTTTTGGGAGTTGGGGGAGCAGCACTGAATTGCAGCCCTGTCTGGTTTTGTGGGTAGTTTGCCCCACTCACCCCCACTCTTATGCCTTGCACTCACTTCGCACAAACACAATCAACTTAACCCCCCCATATTTTGGATTCCCAGCAATGAAACACATTTGTTGTAGTTATTCTCAGTTGGCACAGAAGACTGCAATACCTTATTTCTGTATCCTTGTGTCCATTGTGGTGTGCGTACTCCTGTGTGACACTGTGAGGGTGAGGCGTTTGTGTGAGCACCCTCAGCGCCGGGCGGGGACGGGGGGTAGGGCTGGGGGCAGCTCCCTGTTCGAGCACAGCCGTGGTGTGTTCATGGCCCTGAGTTGGTGTGGCATGGCTGTGCTGTGTGACTGCACTGTGCGCGTGTGAGGCTGTGCAAGAACGTGTGTGTAAGGTGCAGGGTGCTGGGGGGGCGTGAGGGGTACAAATGAGTGTGAGGGGTGTGTGTGTGGGTCTGCAGTGTGTGCAGGGTACGTGTGAGTGGGTGTGAGGTGTGTGAGTGTGAGGTGAGTGGGTATGTGGGTGTGAGGTGTGTGCAGGGGGGTCTGCAGTGCAAGGGGGCGAGGGGTGTGTGTGGGATGAGAAAGTGCAGGTGCAGGGTGGTGTGAGAGGCGTGTGTGCATGGTGTGAGGGGCTGCGCAGAGGGAGTGAAGGAGTGCAGGGTGCGAGAAATATGTGTGAGGGATCTGAGGGATGTGTGTGTGAGGGATCTGAGGGATGTGTGTGTGAGGGATCTGAGGGATGTGTGTGTGAAGGATCTGAGGGATGTGTGTGTGAAGGATCTGAGGGATGTGTGTGTGAAGGATCTGAGGGATGTGTGTGTGAGGGATCTGAGGGGGGTGTGTGTGAGGGATCTGAGGGGGGTGTGTGTGAGGGATCTGAGGGGGGTGTGTGTGAGGGATCTGAGGGATGTGTGTGTGAAGGATCTGAGGGATGTGTGTGTGAGGGATCTGAGGGATGTGTGTGTGAGGGATCTGAGGGGGGTGTGTGTGAGGGATCTGAGGGGGGTGTGTGTGAGGGATCTGAGGGGGGTGTGTGTGAAGGATCTGAGGGATGTGTGTGTGAGGGATCTGAGGGATGTGTGTGTGAAGGATCTGAGGGATGTGTGTGTGAGGGATCTGAGGGGGGTGTGTGTGAGGGATCTGAGGGGGGTGTGTGTGAAAGGAGCTGTGCGGGCTGTGGAGATGAGAGTGTACGGCTGTAAGGGTGTGCGGGGTCGGGTGATGAGGACAGGGGGCTACGGGGGTGTGCGGGGTCGGGTGATGAGGACGGGGGGCTACGAGGGTGTGCGGGGTCGGGTGATGAGGACGGGGGGCTATGAGGGTGTGCGGCGTTCCCGTGATGGGGACGCGCTCCCGCCGCTCTCGCCCCGCCCCGCCCGGACGCCCCCCTGTCCGCCGCCGGCCCGGCCATGCCCCGGGGCCGGGCTCCGCCGCCTCCGCCCGCCCCGTCCCTCCCTCCCCGCCCGCCCCTCGCTCCCCCTCCCCGCCGCCGGGGCTTCCCTTCGCGCTCCATTCAGCGGTGCCGCGCCGCTACCCCGGCGTGTCCCGCAGCCGGGCTGCGCTTCGCGCCCGGCCTCTGCAGCGCCTGGCCCCGCGGGCGGGCAGGGCCGAGGGGCCATGGGGGGCTCCTGAGAGAGCGGGGAGCGGAACGCCCGGCCCCGCGCCGCCACCATGGAGCCGCCGCCGCCGCCCGGCGCCCCCAGCGCCGCCGAGCCCGCCGGCTGCCCCAAGGACACCGACCGCCAGCTGCGCCTCCGCCTCTGCGTCCTCAACGAGATCCTCAGCACCGAGCGCGACTACGTGGGGACCCTCCGCTTCCTGCAGTCGGTGAGCGGCACTGCGGGGCCGGGGAGCGCCCTCGGGGGCACCGCGGGGCGGGCGGGGGGCCCGCAGGCGGCTCCTCCCCGCGGGCCGGGGGCTGCGAGGGCGGCGGGGCAGCGCCGGGGCACAACTTGTGGAAGTGCCCGGGCCGGGCCCGCTCCGCCGGGGGGGAGTTTGTTCTTCTCTTGGAGGGGCTGCGGGGGCGGGGGCCGTGCGAGGGGCCGTGCGAGGGGCCGGCGGGGCTGCGGGGCTGTGGCCGCCGGCGCGGAGCGTCCCGGACCGCGCGGGGACACGGGCGGCCCCGGCGGCGGCTCCGCTCTCGGAGCGCCTCGTCCCTTCGGCTGTAGGTGTTCAGAAGTTGCTTTCACACCCACGTGGAAAACTCTCTCCGTGCTGCCGGTTATTTATAAATAAATGTTATATATGTTTCGGTTTAATGGTAAACATAAATATGTGATTGGGCCGTGTGTGTCTGTGCATGTGGAGACAATTATACCCGCCACTGAAATTATCCATGGGCTAGTTCAGAAGAAAAACTCCATCTGGATATTTCCTTTTTCCCATATAGGCTCTCGATGTGGAATTCATCAGCACACCATCACACCCCTCCAAATAACTAGAAAAGCCTGCAGTAAAAGTTACTAGATAACAGAAATGCCATTTAAAAAAAAAAGAATAAACTATTTGATCACACAGAGATCAAGAATCAAAGCAAGGGAAGTCTCTGCAGAGATTTCTAAAAGATTGGTCAGGGCAGAAATTCTTTCTGGTGTTTTGCTGGATGAGTAGTAAACTCTGGTTTCATCTAACTGGGCTTAGACTCTTGAGCCCTTTTTGACCTGTCCTTCTGGCAAGGTTTTTGTTTGTTTTTTTAAAAATCAGTTTGTCTTCAATGTTTTTCAGATTCACCCAAGTGGCAAGCTGTCTAGCATAAAAGATAAAGGAAAAGGATGTGGTTGCTTTATGAACTAGTCTCTACTTGAATCCTCCTTTTCTCTCTCCAGTAGTTGAACTCAAAGCCTTTAATTTGAGAAAGCTTCCAGCTGAAGTGCCAGTTAGCTTCATTTAGAACTGTGGTTCTGTCTCAGTGTGAGAAGATTTTTTAAAAAAAGCTGCAAGTTGCAGCAGTGCCCCACCCTACAGACAAAATAAACCCAAAATCCTTCAGAAAACTCCTCTGTCCTAAGTACTGAATTTGAGACTTTATCAGCTGCAGGCTAGACTGTAGGTTCAAGCTACATATATTTTTAGCTCCAGTTCTTAGAGCTAAATGTGTTTGCAGAGTTAACTAATGGGATTTTCATATATTAAAAACCTCCCAAAAAGTCATTTATTTATTTACATTCATTAAGTTGGCAGTTTTCATGAGAGCAGTAGTGAGTGATATGCCCTGGCTAATGGCAGGAGGGGATCCTGATGGAGCACACTGGGCTGTGGTGTCAGGCTGGCACTGCAGGCAGTCAGAGCCCTCCTGAGGCACTTTAGGTGTAGAGTGGCTGTAGTACTGGGTGTTGGTTCTGGTAGTGCAGCTTTACCCTCCTATGGGAGCTTGTGTTTTGGTAATTATGTTTGAATAAAGCACTGAGGGATGGGATCTTTCCTATCTCTGAGCCTTGGTTTAGAACAGCATCCACACACAGGCTTAACTTTATGCACCTGTCAAATATTCATGTGCTGTCCTAAATAATGATAGTTTCTTTAGTCATTGACCTATTTCTTATGGGCTGAATCTCTGTTCAGCTGCATTTGGGTAGTGGAATGGTGTTAGCCCTAAGGAAAGGAGAATGAGGATCCTACTGCACTGTGTGAGGGTAAGAAGAGCAGTAGTGGGATGAAAGTTTTAAAAATAAAATTTGGAGTGTGAAATATTTTCTGCATAAACTGCATGGATAGCCATAACTTAATCCTTCTAACAAGGTAACCCAAGGGAGAGAATTCTGCTCTGCCTCCCACGGTGGGCAGCTGAGCTGGCATGCAAGGATAATATCATCCACATAATCACTGGGATTATAGGCAGTTGTAGTCCAAAAGTTTTGCCTTATGACAAATGAATATACACTAATGAAAGTGCTGCTGCAGCTCTGGGACCCTGTGTTCTCAGCTCTGCTTGGACCTCCCAAAGGAAGGCACTTTACTCCATTAGGTGGTTCTCCTGAGTGCACTGGTGTTGCTGCAGAGGAGCCACAGTTCCTGCCCCACGGGTCTCCTGCTCCCCAGGTCGTGTTCTGTGTGAGCAGCACTCACCCAGCACAAAATAAACGTACACTGGGGTAAAGCACCGGGTTAACACTCCAGCGTGGCTGGGTGAGGTTGGTTGGTTTCTTCACAGAGTGAGTTGTACTGAAGTGGTTTATGCTCCATATGATCCAGAAGTAATTTTGGCTGCAGTGAAAGACTGCAGTTCTGTGCGGGACAGGTGCAGTGCCCAGATCTTCTGGAAACTTGTTCCTGTCAAACATGAGCTGAGAGGGCATGTGGGGGGCAGGTTCCTTTGCTTAAGAAACTTCAGTAGCTTGGATTAAATAAAGAGAGGCTAAATCTCATCTTTCTATCACCAGAATGAGTTTTCCCCACGGAGGCTGGGACAGTTGTGCTTTAGAGAAAGATTATGTGAGGGAATCTGTGCTCTTTGTTAAATATTTGCTATTGAAGCCCTAGTCCTCATTAAGCATTCTCAATAAACAATGTTTTAAAAAGCAAACAGCTAAATTCTATGGGTTTATTCAGAGCACTGAGGGTGCTTGCTGGCAGCAGCTTCCTGTGTTCCCTAGTAATGTAAAAGAATCTCTTAAGTATTTAATACTATGCATTTGCAAATAAATCAAAGTAACTTCAATTTATTAACAGTAGTTTAATCCTTTTTAGAAGATTCATATGTGATGATGTTTAAGGAAAGGTTTCATTTTTCTTTTCTTTTTTTTCCTATGCTTAGAAACCTTTTCCCACAAAGCTGCAGGGGAAAGTAGGTTTACTATAATCATGAGGACTCAGTCCTTGTTTCCTTTGCCTAAAAGATTGTGGTCCATATTTAGCTTCCATAAATACAGTGGGTATTATTAAAGTTATAAAACATTGAGTTCTCTTTTCTAACAATAATAATTGTGTTAGTCACAGTTAAGAACATTTTGCTATGAGTTTTGCACTCATTTAATGAAAATGGTACAGATGTTTACCTATTTAAATAACATTTAGTCTCTAGAATCTGTTATATTTCATACCTAAAGTAATTTTGACAAATTTGAGTTATATCTGCAAATTTAACTTAGATTTCCCATCGTTTTTCACTGTGTATGTGATTTGTAATGGTTTTATTTCATTTAATTTTGGACACAAGAAGGTATTCCGTGTCAGTTTTGCTCCTCTTTAGTTTCTGGTACTCCTGTTGATATTTGTATTATAGGTATATATACATATATGTATGTATATATATATATATATATATATATATATATATATATATATATATATATAATGTATTGTAGTATAACGTATCAGAACTATAGAGAGAATGAAACCCAGTAGCTTTTCTGTGATTTGTTCCATATCTTATGAGGTGAGATGATCAATTCCAATGGATAGAGTCTGGATTTTATATTAAATGGTAATATAATACAGCTATGACACTATATGCATATCATGATGTCAGGAGTCTTTAATTTTCCTCCATTTAGCCTCAAAGTGAGAGGTTGAGAGGGGAGAAATTTTTTTTCTACCAACTCACAGCTGATGACCTGAAGTTACTGATTTGATTAGGAATATTCACATGCTGTGTTGTGTCTTATGTGTCATTTTGTTAGGCAGGTATGGTATTGCAAAATATGGAATCCTCCTTGAAGAAATGCTGTGTAAATCAGGAGTATTAATAGACAATACTGCAGTTATGCAGCTAGGTTACTACCTTTACCAATAAAGGCTGATTACACAGCCAAACCTTTTAAGCAGCAGGGAGAGCTGCTAAGATCATTAAAAGAACTACTGACCAAACGAGAATCAAAGTGGAAAATTGTCAGAAGCTAATGGAACTTTACTGAAAGTTTCTGGAGCAAGATAAACTTCAAAGAGGTAAAGGCAGATAATTCTGTTGTACGTCTCTGGTGGGATCATACACCCATGAGGATTTTCAGGCTCCAGACGTCAAGATTCAATTAATCCTTTAAAGGCCTCTTTTAACTCTGTGCAACCTGTGCAGAAGTGTTTGCATTGTCTGTGTAATCTTAAATATTTCTTTTCTGCGTGACAGAATCAAGCCAGGTGATAACTTAGTTAGGATGACCAGTGGGGTAAATGCCAGCTTCTGTTTGCTGGCACCCAGGACTGTGGGCTGGCTGAGGTGCAGCCCTTGGGCTTGGCCAGTCCCTGGGTAACTGTTCTTGCCTGTGCTGTCACTGGTGTGGAGAAGTCACGCACAGTTCGTTGAGAACAGAAAGGCTGTGGTTTGTTTGACTGATTCCAGAGAATCCCAGTCAAATGTGTGACACTAATACTGAAGTAATTAAAGACCAGCTTTCAAGTAAGGAGGTACAGGAGCCATGAGCAATTTCAGAAATGCTCACTGACCATCGTTCTAAAAATAAACCGAATAGTGGGTGCACAACAGTTAGCTGTCAGTTTTTTAAAGGTTTGTTTTACCAGTTTGCTGATATAATCACATAAATTACACGTGGAAGTGTAGGAGCAGTAATTATCCAATACACTGGATTGCAGAGGTAGGTATTTTGTTGCATCACTTTTTTTTTTTTTTTTGCCATCCTTTAATTTCGCTGCTCTAACCTGCACATGCAGCTCCCACAATCTAGATAATTGCAAATATGTAAAGCCAAATTGTTCTCTACGTTGTACATAAATGTCTCTTTCATCTTTCCAAAGACAAACCACCAACTTGTAAATTTTAATGTCGGAATGACAGGCTGTACTTTTAGTTTGAGCAATTGCTGTTTGTTCTGTGCAGGCATGAAAACAGTATGAAAGTTGCATTGTTCTTACCAGAGAGGTATCAGGTTGGATAAGTAGTTGTACCAGTACTATTTTTAGGTTTTAATACTATGCCATCCTTTATTTTTATGTGAAGACTGGAAGTCTTTTTCAATCCTATCAATTGTATAACTATGTTAGGTAAGATGTGCCATCAGATACATTAGCCCACATCCTACAGACTCAAAATATTTATGTTTTGCTCCCTTTCCTTACTTGCTTTATGGTTGTAATTGATCTAGTATCTCTGGATTTTGCACTCCACCCATCTTGAAACATGATAAACATCACAGGCTTGTTTGTTTTTTTTTTTCCTTCTTCATATTTCACAATGCTGTTTGCATCCAAGACGGGGCTCTGGTGCTCAGATAGAGCAGCACACAAACCATTTGTCTCAGCTGTGGGGTGTGGTTTCCTGTCCTCCCCTGTTCTCTGCCTGTTTCCCCCCAGCAGATACAGATAAATGCTGATTCTGAAAGGTGAACCATATGGTTTGGGTAATGTTGCTCCTTTATTATGAGACAGCTAAAAGCAACTGGGGAGAGGAAGGAGGTGGAAAAGGAAATTGTTGGAGATGATCTGAATTAGTTTTGCTGTTCTCTTATTTTGGGTCAGTTGGTCACCTATAGCCAGTTGTTGGGACTGCAAATGATCAAGATTTTCTTCTGTTTAGTCTTAATATCATGGGACATCGCTCTTAAAAGCCTGGTTCCGATGTATGTAAATTGAGGAAGATCACAGCTTTCATTTTAAATGTTGTGTTTGTAGCCCTTCTGTTTGTAAAGATAGAACAGTAACCAAAAAAACCCCAACCACTCTTGAGTTTTTAGGGGCTTTTGTTATGACTCTTGAGTATTTGGGGTTGGCAATTCTGCTAGTGGAGTTTTCTATTTAGACTTAAGTATAGTGCAAATTCTGCTGCTAAAGGCTCTAGTGCAAATAGGTTAAAAGGTTCTTTTGCCCTTGATACAAAGAGAGAATGTGAAGAAAACAGTCTGGATGTAGAAGGTGAAGCATAGCTGAAAAAAACAGAAAAGCAAAACAAAGCACAGGAAGCTCTGAAAATATTTATTTGTCTGAGCCCCTGGTCTAGAGAGCCCAGATTACAGCCACGGGGCTCGGAGCAGGGCTGGAAGGACACAGGATTCCCAGGTTCTCTCCTGCTCTGACATGTGTGTCTGAGCTTAGTGTGTCACTGAAAATTGTGTGCCCAGCCCACATCTTTGGCAGGGAGGCTTCACAAGTCACAGTTACCTCGGAGTACAGCAGGTTTTTTATAAGAATTAAGGTGTTTAGTTCTTTTTGCACTCTCACAGAATTTCCACGATGAGAAAACATTAATAAATCCCCTGTGTAGTTGCACCAGTTTACTGCCACACGAGTGAGAACTAAAACTCCTTTCTCTTCACTTCCTTTAGCTCATTGAGCTCGATGTGCATCTGACCCTTGCTACCCTTTATCTCAGACCTGCTTTGGCCTCCTTACGTCCTTCAGAATGAGGTGTTCGACCTGGTTCTGGCTCTGCCTCTGCATCTCTCCCTCCTCTTGGTTGCAGTGCTCTCATCAATCAGCCCCTTTGCCTTTTGTCCCTCCCTCTCGCTCCAGGGATGCCAGTTGTTGTCTGAACATGTGCCATGATCTCTGGGGGAGGAGGGAGAGCTTGGCTGCCCTGGGCTTTCCCAGCGCCGCGCTGGTGCCTCTGCAACAAAACTCCCTTGCGATAGCAGTCTGGGAGCTGAGGGAGTGAGGGGAAGGGAGGGACAGACACCCCGGGCTCTGGTAGGAAGGGCAGAGGGATCAAAAAGCGAACCCAGCATCACGGAGAGCAGCAGTTATTTGAGCTCCACGCATAGCTTAATGCTTGATTTTTACAACGTTTGTGGCTGATATTTGCAGGAAGCAGATTTATACCCGTTACAGAAGGTTGTTTGTCCCGAAATATTGGAAGGGAAAAAGTTTGAAAGCCTTGCTAATTTTCCACTTCCCAGGTCACAGTGTTTCTGCCCGAGGCAGGAGTACTGATTTGCAGGGGTGGGAAATGTAAAACTGAAGAACCACATCATATCATAGAATTGAGAAAAATCGTCTTGGAGAGAATCTTGTGTTCTGATATGTAAGGAACTTAATTTCTGATGGTTTATCCTAGTGTTTCAAGGTTATTATTAGAAGTGTCTTCTTAATGCCTAAATATCTAATATTATTTTGCACTGAGCACGTAGGTGATCTTTTTCTCTTTGCGTCAAACCCTTAAATATATCATGGATGTTTCCCCATTTCATTTCAGACTAGACTAAATTGTCAAATTGTTTAACTTTCTCAAAAACTATTTAACTGTACTTCTGATAATTCTCGTGCTGTTATCTGGATTCTCTAATCTATTTATTTCCTGAACACTAGTGCCCAAAACGCCAGAGCCTTAAGAAAGTTTTATCTGAGTTCATATCTGCATTTGAGGACAACTCCTTGCTCATATCAGTGACTGTGACTAGGTGCTGGCATATAGCATTTATGGGAGAAGTTGAATATTTAGGCTTCTGGGGGGTACCCTGGAAGTGCAACACTGAACCCTCCTCAGGGGGAAGAGAGTGGTGAGTTTGCAGACCAGCTTCCCTGTGTTCAGACCCTGGCAGTCCCAGAGGCATCCCTCACTGAGAGGGTATCTGCAGCTTGGAAAAGCAGGCTCTCCCAAGCACAGTGTCTGCCTTCAGGCCCCCAGATGAGTCTGTGACAGATGAAGCTTTCAAAAAATTACTTATTTCTGTTGCCTGCCTATTGTCTGCTTCAGGCACTTGCAAGAAAATATAAGGGACTATGTGTGAATTTCCCTTTTCTTTGCAACTGTGGAATCCCCTTTCTGTTTTGCTCTCCTCAAATGGATTTGCAGCCTGCAATGGTAAAGGCCTTGCACAGTTGTAGAGTGGTTTAGGATATAAATGTATGTTTTTGATTTTGATGATGTTTGAAATCCCTGTGCAAATGGCAGTCTATCCTGGTCACCACCAGAGAGTATTGCTGGCCCCAGCCCCTCAGGGGCAAAGGCTACCATCAGTTTTTGTGCATGAAAATGGGAACTTAGTGACAAAGTTTTGCAGAAACCTTATGGGAGCTCTGATATCTCGTTGAACCAGGCTTTTACTGGGGCAAAGGCTTTCAAATCTCCTACACCTCACCTTCTTTTTTGAGTTACTCTTGAAGTTAGGAAAGAGAAGTATATTCTGTGGACTCATCTAGTTTGTGAAGGGTTTTTTTTATTCACTAATAGCAATGGCCATGATTACAGCAACCTGTTTTGTGGATAAAATCTTTAAAATTGTCCTGAATGGTTGCATCTCTCAGTTTCTCTGGCTACATGGAGAGGTTGCTTTGCAATCCTCATTCAGCCAGGCCCTTTTATTTTGTGCCTTAGATGACATGAAAACGTGTAGTTCCCTAATGCCTCTGCTTATTACCATTGTATTTGTATTGTGGTGGGATACTTAGTCTACATTTACACAGCAGTGTTTTGCTAAATGCTCTGAATTGAGAGATGATCCCTTGGGTAGTGCACTCAGAGGTGGTGCTGTCTCAGAGTGCATGAAGGCTGTTTGAATTAGGGATGTAAAAGTTACACTGTGGCATAAGGTGACTGCTACTTCTTCCTCTTTTAGTGTGGCATTCAGTCCCTGCCCCCCTTTTTGTCTCTCTTTCAGTATTTTGTTTTCTGTTTTCAACTCATGTTGAAGTAACCAGCCCTGTCTCTTTGAAGGATGGGCTGGAAGCATCACTATCTTATCATGTTTCTTATCAATTTTGAAGAGTTCCCATTTAGGAGTGGGCATGACTGCAGCATTCTCAGCCTTTAACAGCCAGAGGCAAGGAAAGATTTCAAATAAACAATGTCATTTCTCAATTGGCTACAGAGACTTCCTTTTGGAGGGATGCAATTCATGCAAAGCCATCTCATCCAGACTGAATGCTACCTTTGACTGCTTTTCCCTGCTGGGTCACAAACAGAGGCTTGGACTGGGGATTGCACCAACGGCAGGCATAAAACTTGACCAAAGTCTTGGATTTAAATATTACTGCTGATGAAGATTCCTGCTTAATTGCTTAGTCAGGTGTGATTAGAGCTTTAAGACTATCTCTGCATGTATCATCCAGTCAAGCTGTAGCAGAGAGAGAGAGATCTGTGCTGGGAGAGAACCTCAGGGTGGTTGTCTGGATAAAATGCCTGACTTCTCCTTCACCCCTCTGTAGATGCCACTCATCTGAAGAGGCCTTGGCTCCCTTTGAACTGCAGATCTCAAGAGTAGAGTAAGAGAAAACAGCTCTGTGGTAATGAGCTAATGAGCCCTCCTTCTTAGCAGTAACTCACTGCTTACACAGCTGAGTGCCATATGTCAGGCATCAGACACTGGTTGCCCAAAGCTGGATGTTGCTCTGAGAGGCTCCTTTGAACCTGGGGACCTAAGGGCAGGTATTGACCATTCTGGCATTGTGAAGGTTGTGTATGAATGGCTTCCTGCCCTTCCACCCACTGCTGTCAGCACAGGAACTTGTCACAAACTGGTTGGCAATGTCACTTCCTACATATGTCATATGTCTTTGAGTTGCAGGGAGGGCAATAGATTTCTAAACCCTGATTATTTAAAGGTTAGGGTAGTTACTGAGATGATGGGACTGTGGAACTGAGTTAAAGGAATATTTAGGTTCATGTAAGGATATTGGGTCATTCTCACTGCTACTGCCATTGCTGTAATTATTTCATAATCAGCCATACAAATAATAACCTTGCTGCAACTCATCTGATATCTCATGACTCATGGAGTAAATTTGCTGACCTTTCTTAACCTGACTTGCATTTTGTACTTCTGATTTTGTTTGTGGTCAGTTCTTGTGCCAACAGGTTAATTTGGTGGTTCCCAAACTATGTTTTTATGTAAAATGAAGGCACTTTTTTTAACAAGCACTGTTGTTTAGTCATTAAAAATCTTTTAGATTAGTCACAATTTATTTGGCCCAGTAATACACTTCTAGTTAAAAAAAAAAAAAGGGGGGATCAAACCATCTAATATGCAGGGTGCTGATTATATATTCCCTGTGGGTTTGTCATTGTTAAGTTGCCACTCTCTGAGTGATAGAACCAACATTTCCAGGGCTCCTGCTTCAAGCATGTATTAGGAACTGTTTGGTTGCGTGTTTTTGGTGTGAAACTTGATGTGATCGGTCCCGGAGTTTGACTTGCACAAACCAGGCTGCTGGTTTAGTTGTGCACCAGTGCTGTTGCTGGTGACACCAAAGCCACATCCTTTCTGCTGAGGTCTCTTGGCCCTGTGTGTCAGAATAAGCAAAGGTTGATCCCTGAAAGGCACACTGCTCACCCCTTCCCTGAGAGCACCACTTCTAAAGAGGGAGGCTGGTACAGTCCTTTGCAATGGTGACCCACCAAGGAGTGATGCTTATCTTTGGGGTCTGAGCAATTTGTTAAGAAACAGCTTTAAACCCATGAGGCTCATTTAGTGGATGGCTGTCAGACTTTAACTACCTTTGTACATGATGGAATGGGTTTAGGTTTAAAAAATCCTAACAACACCATCCACATCCTTTTACACCTTTTTTTTATCTGCAGTAAATCACAGCAGTGATAAGACTTTTGTCCTGAAAGTTTTGCCTGCTCACGCTTCTGGCATGCTAACCACGGTTTGGGTAATTTGGAACAACCCATCACGGGATACACAAGGGGAATACTTGTCAGGAAAGAGGGGAAAACATAAAAGTTTGCATTCAGGGGATTATTTTGGAGGCTGAGGAAGCTGACAATGAGAGGAGTTCCATGATACTCAAAATGTGTGTCACTGGTGGAGGGCCCTGCTTTGGGGACAGACTCCTGATAAGAACTCAGTAAAATGCAAATTCTTATCTCAGAGAGGTGGGTGGGTTTTAGCTACACAGCAAAGTCTCAGTCCCATGGGACTTTCTGTCTGATCTGGCAACTGCTTTGAATGCATCACCTCACAGGGAGCCTTGGCTGTTAACCTCATCACTAGGTGGCTAAAGAAGCCCCTTTCATTTTGTGTGAAGGGGCAGCAACAGAAAGCTATAAAACTTTTGACCTGGTAAAATGTTTTGCACTCTGAAACCTGATTCTTAAACAGAATCCAGGTTGTTTTGGGAAAGATGGACAAGCCTAATGTAGGTGTACATGAGTAGGCTATTTAATAAGTAGGTCACAGAGGAAAAGGCATGGAGGCAAAAGTTTATCTGTGCTGTTAGAGCTGATCAGTGGTTAATGCTCTGTGTTGTTAAGCAAGAGACTTCGGCTACAAAAGTAGTAAACAAAATAGTGCCAGGCTTTATTCTCTGGCCCTGAGGCCAACTGGCATGATCTGGTCTTGTCTTGTACCACTGAGCAATGTGAGTCTCAAAGTAGGATGGATTCATTCAGAGTCCCTGTAGCGAATGGTCCTGGCCTGTCCTAACTGGCACCAGGCCTGAGAATTGTTTGGGACAATGCTGGTAGGCCCAGGCCAAAGTGTGCCAGGAAACCTTTTACCAGTTTTCTCCAGAATTGTAAGGCTCAGGCCCTTGGAGCTCACCATGGCCACAGCTCCCACCCCAGGCTGTGGGACATCCTGCTAGAACAGCCCTCTGGCAGAATGGAGCTGAATCCCAGAGCCAGGGTTAGCTTTTCTGGGAGGGTGGCTGATGTGGTTGCATTTATTTCTGGTGCTTTGTTGTTATGTGAAAGTTCTACACACCAGGCCAGAGGTGCTAGAAATACGTTTTGTCAGCCTTCCTTAGAGTTCTGTCATTACTGACTGTTGTCATTACTTGAGGTCTTTTATTTTGTTTAATGTGCAGGGGAGACAGAAAAGAAATACAGTTTAGTTTAAAGACTGCTTCAGGACAGCATAAAAAGGAACTGGATGTTAATTACCTAATTCAGAGTATCATTACTGACAGTTGTGAGCTGAGATATCATAGACTGAAAGCACTTTGGTCCTTCATATGAAGAGTGCTTGCTCATTTCTCTTTTATTTACTTCCCTTTTTATTGAGGAAAATCAGAGGCTTCAAATGATAATCATTGGACACTTGCATATAATTTTTGTAGCTCATGTCCCTTTGGGTGCTGGTGGTTCTGTCTGTGTTGTGTTACTGAAACTGTGCTCAGAAGTCAGCTCAGATGGGAAGCAGCTGTTTGTGATGAGAGGGTGTTGACAAGACACAGAATAAAGGAAGAACAGCAGGGGAAGTTTTCCAAGGAGAGCTGCAGAAGTGTGTTTGCTATGAGCATTGGTCTGTCAGCCTC
Source organism: Chiroxiphia lanceolata (assembly GCF_009829145.1). Lineage (NCBI taxonomy): Eukaryota > Metazoa > Chordata > Aves > Passeriformes > Pipridae > Chiroxiphia > Chiroxiphia lanceolata. The sequence continues at coordinate 4,394,051 of NC_045653.1, read as the reverse complement.
AACAGGAAAAGGAGAGATACATATTTGTTAAGGAGACACTTTTCACAGAGTTTGGCTCCTTTGTTGGCTCTTAAAACTTTACGTGGGAAATTATCCCCGTGGCAAATACACGTTCCCTCCTCTGTGTTGGCACCAGTATTCTGCTCACATGTGAGGAGAAAGAAAGAATGTGTCCTGAAAACTTGTCAGTAAATAAGTAATGATTTTCAGGCTGTCAGGACCAAAGATGATTGTTTTGGAAGGTATAGTGGAAAAGTGAGGCTTACCAATTAAGTTATTGATACAAGACAGAAGTACCACTGGAGTTTTTAACTTAGTCATTGAATGGTACAGGAGACACGAAACCTGCTACATTTAGTGTTGCAGGAGTTGTTTTACTGGGCTTTTTACTGAGGCTTCCAGCTTTGCCAGAACTGAACTTTTCGGACTGTGCTGCATTCAAGTCACATTGCCCCACGTTCTTGGTGTGCTGTTGCCTTCCTTTACAATGATTGCAAAGCCCTTGTGCAAGGACAGATAACCTCACTGCACGTGGGTTTTTTCACTTCTGTGTGTTCCTCCTTCAGCCCTTAGAAACAGCATTTGCCAGAGTAACTGCACTTAGATGTTAGGGAACAAGAGCAAGAAGCATTTAGAAACAAAATTGGACCAAGAGATATAAAATATAGTCAAGGCTTTTGAACTGAATGTAACTGGAAAGAGTATTTGTTTTAGAAATGAATGAAAGAAGTCAAAAAGACAGGTCACTGCAGACATATGACATCATTACACAGTCTTTCACTATTCACCAGCTATGATGGCTCTCTGAAAAAGTCAGCTGTGGGCAGTTCCTGTTGTTATAAATTACCAATTGTGCACAGTTTTTATTACTTTTCTTTGCTTTTTGTTCTTGGTTGGGTTTGGGTTTTTTGTATGTTGGTCAAGTGGGGCAATTATTCAGTGAGCAAAACAGTCCCTAAAGAAGTGTATGTTTTCCTCTTTTTTGACTGTTAAGCCGTTCTTTCTTTAAACATTTAAAGTGCTCGGCTGCATCTTGATTTTTGGCATGGGGAACAGATCAGGCTGATGAAACTTTTGCTTTGTGGATGGATTTGTTGGTGAAGGGTGCTGGAAGTTTTCTGCAGTTACACAGAATACAGGGGGAAATCAAAAAAGAAGGATTATGTAGGGTGGTACTCTGTTTTGCATGACGTCTGGTAGAGCACCTTTGGAGCATTCTGTTACCTCTGCAGACTTTATCTGTGGGAGCAGAAGCCCAGGGGGAGCTGGGAAAGCTCAGCCTGTTTTAGCAGGTGCCTCTCACCTTGCAGGATCAGCAGCTTCTGCATGTAGAATGTGAACATCATGAACAGCGAGGTACATCTGGTGATTCCACTCTGACCTCCGTTCCCTTCCCTGTTTAAAAACAGCTTAATATGCATCTTGACATAAAATAAAGCCAGAAAGAGCAGCCATGCTCTTGATGGGTTTTGTCTGTTATACTGTGCATGCAGTGTGTCATAAGAGATCCTTTTGCACAACACAGGCCAATGCATCTTTAAGCAGTTGCACAAGAAAAGCCACAATATTTGGAAAGTAAAGTATGAATCAAAGTTTTTTTTTACAGTACCCAAGGAGAGGAACTGAAATTTGCAAAGAGCAAGCAAGAATGAAATTGCAGTGGCAGCATTACCACGTCCAGGTGGAAGCAAGGCTGCATGACATCAGTTCTCTTTTCATGTGGTTCTGGGGGAGCTGCTCGGGCAGCATGGTGTTGAAAAGCAGCTTAAGCCAGTGGAAAGAAAAGGTTCAGGCTATTTCACTTAGAGAAGAAGAAAATTTTGCTTTGAAGTGCATTGATAATGAAGATACTGGTCTCTGTTTATGCAGGACTTTTTTGAGTGGATCATCTCAAAACAGACACCCAGTATTTAGCAGGAGAAACTGAGGTGCAGAAACCCAAAATGAGTTGTGCAAAGGCTGCAGGTACCAGAGCCTTGTGTCCATTCCTTACCTCTTCTAGAGAAAAAGCTGAGCAAAAGATGTCACATGAGCTACACGACTTTTTTTGTTAAAAAGTGCAACAGAAATGTTAATTCTTTAATTCAGCCTTCAGGCAACCAGCTGACATGTCCTTGGCAGTTAGTGCTTGATGAATTGGTGGTCTTAGCTCAATTCCAGGGGGACTGTTAGGCATAACCAGAAGCAGTATTGACAGTCCCTGTGCACAGATAAAGAATCAATGGGAATGGGAGGCATTAACAGTTTTCCATTCTGGGAATACCTCTGCTGGATGCAAGAGACTGTGCTGGGAGTTTTCCTGCCCAAGTCCTATGAGAACATAAGGTGTAGAATGTAAGTCTTGGCCCTTCAGGAATTGCCAGTCAGCCACCTTCCCGTTGCTCTGAGGGAGTAGTAAAAATGTAAACAAAGAAGTTATGTTGGCTCTCAGAATGACTCAGTGGCAGTTGTCTGAACAGTTGTGCTCATGCTAAAATCTCAGCAAGTGCAAGTACAAACACTTGGACATCTGGTAGTTTCACACTTGCCTGTCTGTTTGTGTGCGAGCTGCTGAACCAAACCCTTCCCCACGCTCTGCAGAAGGACTTTCTGAGGCAGTAAGTGCAAGCCTGAGTTCTGCAATCAGCACACATCGAGCACAAAGTGTATAAAATTAGAAGTGAAGTGAAAGTGTCAGTGGTTAGAATGTACTGCTGGTGCTGGCCCTGCGTTCACTGGGAAAAGCCAATCTGGCCAAGCAAAGCAAAACCGTCTAAGGCCAAGCTGAATCCAAGGAGAGATTTCAAAAAAAGTTGTTATAAAAGTCAGTATATAGAACATTTCACTTGTGTGGCTTCTCTGCACTTGTTTTTTTGGTGAGGAGCTGGAACTTCAGAGATCTATATTCAGAAGGGAAGTTTCTTCCTCTGTAATATTTTAGCTTCAAGGTTCAGAGTTGAAGTTTGAAGGTAAATTAAAGAAGTATTTGAATCCTGAAATTCACTGCACAAACCTGGCCTTAGGGACAGAACGGTTTATTTTTGGTATGTTTTGTACCTCTCTGCACACTTCTGATCTTTTAAGGCTTCATCTACCTTCTTTTCATTAATTTTGAAGATATATCTTCACTCAACACCCTTGTTGGGTGTTGTCCTTAAAATTCTCCTTATTTTCACATAAAAAGATTTTTGTTCACCAGTTCTGAATCTCAGAGGCCCACGACTGCTTTGTTCAAACTAACACAGTACTAAAATAAAAGCAGTAGCATAACACCTCTCTGCAAACCATGATACTATTGAACCTTTTGAAGAAGAGATTGGTGAGATTTTGAGGGAGAGTGGGATCATAATTTCAGTATTTCCCGGCCATTGCAAGCAATTGGAAATGCCGGTGTATGTGATATGCCATTACCCTGGATTTCATGTGGTATTTCATGTAATTATCTTAGAGTACAGTAGTTCAAACCAGAAAATATTCTTACCAATTTCACTCTTATTTGCTGCTTAGAGCTCTGATTTGTGTTTGCAAGCACATTTAAGTGGGGTTGCTGTGCTGACTGTCACTGTGTGTGTTTGTCCAGCCCCATTGCTGGAGTCAAGTCCTGTGGTGTGAATGGGGACGTCTGGGGTTTGTATCCTCAGCTGCCACAGCTTTCTGTAGAAATGCAGATTAAAAGCTGCAGTGGTTTGTTTAAATGCTGAAATACCGAGTTGTAGAGGGCAGCATTCAAGCAACAGAAGCACATTCTGTGCAGTCTTGTCAGAGAGGTCTAACCTTCAGGAGAGGAAGGAACAGAAATTAGAGGGCAAAAATTGCTTCAGCTCTCTCATTTGTATCAGTTTGCAAATGGGAGTCACAGTCCTTAGTCCAAGTGCACATTAATTAACAGTTTGTAGTTGACTGTGGGATGGCAGCTGGAGTGACTGAAGATTAGGCATTTGCCTTGCATTTTAGAATCAGGAAATGTTAAATACAGATGATATTTGAGTGACAGTTTCAAAGAAGGAAGAGAAATGTGCTGTCTTAGTCTGCTTCTGTTTTCTAGGCTTATGTTATTTTCTTGTGTTTGCTGTGTAAGCAAGTTTCAGCTGAGTTGGTGGAACTGGTTAGAAGGGTTGAGACTTTTGGATGAAGTAAAAACAGATTTCTAAGGTGTTCTTTTGTTTGTTGTTTTTGGTTGGTTTGTTTGTTTTGTATATGGAGATAATTTGGACTTGAGTGTCCTTTTCCGTCAGATGATAACACCAGCTGTGGCACTAGTGACAGAAATCTCATCATCTTTTAATTGCAGAGCTTCTTCCTTAAGGATGTATTACCTGCCCATTCTGTTGTGCATTTCAGTGGGATCTGGCTAAGTGAATAATTTCTGTCTTCACTCATCATTACACAAATCTTCTCTTAAAGAAAAGGAAACCTCTCTTTCCCAGCAGTCAAAACACCAGGCAGTGACAGGAGCTGCTTCCAAATCCCCCTGTCCCTTGTGTCTAGGTAACATTCAGTTGTCAAATTTGCCTGTTTTTCTGGGGCAACTGCTGCCTTTAGGAGCTTTTGGATGGGATGCACAATGCCAGACACTCAGCATGATTTCCAGCACATACTTCTTCATGTGAGGCTCTGGGACTCTGTCAGGATTCAGGGACGCCTCTCCAAAAGGTCTGATGTGCTTTGGAGTACCTGGAAGAAAAAGGTTTGGTGCTTCATGATAAGAGCACTTCTGAAAAGGGGACTTTGTGCCTCATGAGGCAATCCTTTTATCATACTTTGTCCTTGTTTGTGGAGTTATTCTGTTTGTAGGGAGTGAGGGAGAAGGAAGAAAAAAAACTGTACATCAAATTCAGATTTCAGATGTGGAGTGGTTCAGACATGCAGTGAAATGCTGTAGCAAGTTTTCTCTCTACATCTTTCTTCAGTCAGCACTGAGATCTGAGTGAGTTGTACATGTTGTGCATACCAAAATTTCGTACCCAGTGAAGAAGTTCTCATTGTTTTCAGTCAGAATATCTTTCAGAGGAGAGATGGAGAGGAACCATGAAATGCCAGCTCTCCACGTTCTTGTCGAGAAGATACAGGTGTGGGCAGGGGAGGGTTAGTATGGGACAGTTATATGAATGTTTTTAATCTTGGATGGCATCAACTTAAGAAAGTTACCATGGGTCCAGAACTTGAGGAAAGTAATTGTGTGAAGGTCTCCTGATTCAGAATTCAGGGAGAATGCTGAAAAGTTGTTAATTTAGTCTTTGGAGCTATGTGACAGGTGTTTGTTATTTTTGGTGTTATTTGCACAAAGCTGCTTTTTTGAGGATTCACCTGCTCTTACTCTTCATTTGCCTGCTTTGGTTGGAGCTGCCTGTGTAGCAATTATAGCATGAAATAACTGTTTTCAAAGTGACTAGGGCTTATTTTAACCTTCAAGGGGATAAACTCTTCAAGGGGCCACGAACTCTTGAGAAATAAAATTTCTTTTCCTTTCATGTAAAGTTTTTCAGTCGTTTTGCTTATAAGGGAATTATATACCCAAAGATGTAAAGAAAATTGTGAGAGAACAGACTAGAAAAATATGTAAAAACTTAACTTTGTAGGCAGCATTACAAATGCAGGAGTGCAAATATTTCTGCAACATCTCTGAAACAGGATTTCTGTGCAGTGAGGGATAAATACACAACGGGAGAGGAAAGGGGTCCCATTAGGTTTGTTCCTGCACAAAAAGAGGATGTTGGGGCAAGTCTCCACCTGCACAGGGCTGGGGCCTGCACACTCAGCAGAGGGGTCTGCACCCTGCCAGCTGCCCAGGAAGAGAAGGGATGAGGCCTGGCTACAACACTTGCACAGTCCAGCCTAAAAATCTTGTTTGGCAGTAAATTCCTTCTGCTTTCTATGTGTTTATGTTTTTAGTTTCTAAAACTTATGCCAAGATAGTTCCTCCCAAACCACATATATAGATATAGAGATATACTTTCCCCATTTATTAATGGGAGGTACCTTCTAGACTACAATACAGTTATGGGGTTCTTGTGTTTTTATAGTGTATTCTTGGCTATTACTGATTTAAGTGGAGTCTTGATGAGTTTACATAGCAGTCATAACTCTAAACTCATAAGCTATTGATGTGTGGTACAACTGCTAAAGCATGCATGAGCTGGAAATCTTGGCAGAATCTGAAGTGAGTTATGGGGGGTATTCTTGCATAAAGAGTGTGGTGCTAAATATTAGATGAGTGTGCTCCTCCTCAGCAGCTCATATCTGCTTTCCAGGTTTCGAATTCTCCAGGTGCAGTGGCTGTTTCTTCAGCAAAACAAATCAAAATAAAGAAACCAAAAAAATCTGCTATTTTTTCATATATCACCGTGCAAATCTTTCATTTAATAAAATGCCAGGGAGGTATAGATTCGCTTCGGTGGTGGGAACACGGTAGAAACTTCAATCCCTGCTGCCTTGAATTTTAAGAGGAGAAAATGTAATTTGTAAATTGTTGGAGGAATCTGAGGCCACCAGTGCTTCAGAGGCAGAAATAACTTCAAACAGAGTAAGATGATTGCTCCAAGGGCTGGGTATGAGGGAGCAACAAGAAAGCATTTCTCTTCATTTCTGGGTGGTAGCTTTCTTTGTTGGAGGACAGATGAGCTCATAGCAGAGGCAAGAGTAGGCACAGTAAGGCACAGGCATGCCCCTGGAGGAGAGTTGAAAGAAAGGATTTTGGAAAAGAGAAGAAAAAGGCTAAAAAATCCAATCAGCAGACTCGGGGAACTAAGATCTACTTCTCCCTTCAAAGGCAACTGAAGAGTCATTAGCACGTGGAGAAACCGAAGCGCCGTTGGTGTGACACACCACTTCATACCCTGTCCTGTGCACACCCTGAGTGTTTGTGTACAAGGGCAGGGAGCCAGTCTGTGCTTCCCTGTGTGGATGTGCCCCCCAGGATGTCCTGCTGGGTGCTGGGCTGGTCGGGGTGCACGGCCTTGGCTCCGCTCTCCGAAAACGAGCGCGGTGATCATGGAGCGCCCAGTGAACCGCCTGGTCCCACAGCCTGTGCTCTGTGATCTGTGCCTGTGACAGACCTGGCTGTTGTGTTTGAGGACTGGGAAGGCAGACCATGAAAAGAACAACAGGAGTGTTCTAAAGCAAAACCCGAATGAATTCGGATTGCTCAGGCTGAAAAGGTTGCCAAGAGAAGAGAGTAAATTCTTCACTGGATCCGTAGTTGATAGGACAAGAAGTAATGGGTTTACATTGCAGCCATTGAGGAAATCAGGAGATGCTTTCAAAAAGCCAGGATAATGAAACAGTGGAATAGGTAAAGTGAATGTTATAAAGTGTCTGAAAGTAGTTCTTGTTTAGAATGAATGAATCAGATTGCTGGCAGAAGTGTGAAAGATGCTGTGTGCCTGCCTCAGTTACAGGGTGGCTTTCTGGTCTCTCTTAGTCCTGATTTCTTTCACTCTTTGATTTTAAACAGCCGAGAGGAATTAGTCAAGGGCTTTTTAAATTGCTTTTAGGCAGCTTTCTTGACTGATTATTTCCTGTTACCTGACTTTATGTATTCATGACCCTCATCCTTTTGCTCTCGTTGAAATTTGTGAAGGCTCTTTAATACAGCTGAGTGTAAAGCTGGGGAGTTCAGCTTGAGGTGTTCCTTTGGTACCTTGAACTGAGAGGGCTGACTGTGCTGAAGCAGAGGAATAGCTCCCATAAGCTGGCTGAGAGCAGGGACAGCAGCTTCCAGCAGCAGAGGGGTAACCAAGAGGAGGGGTGTCCTATATCACTCCAGTTCTTAGCAAAGTAAAGAGGACTTATCTTTGTAAGTCTATCCAAATAAGTTCCCCCAGCTTCTCCAAAAGCCAGGCATATTTAAAACCAGAACAAATCCCTAAAGATACATAAAAAATGTGGATTATTTTGTTGGGGAAACAAACAAAAAAAAGTAAAACAAGTGAAACAAAAGTGATTTTGGAAGTACCAATTTCCCTAAAATCAAAATGTGGAATCCAGTTTTATGGTGCTGTTAGCAGCAGTGGGAAGGAGTACCATGGGGAGTATCCTGTGATACTGGGTGGGTGTTTCACATTTGGGGGAGGTTAATAATGTAAAATGATTGCCCAGAACATCCCTTGTTACCAGGTAAGTTATTTTATTTCTAGTTTCAAGTCTGTCCTAAAAATACGGTGACTCAAGATTCTGTGGCAGTCCATAAGATAACAATATAAATTTGTGACATGACTATCAGAATAATATCCTCTGTCACATGAAGCAAAATCACCTAACTTGATTAAGAATTTTCTCGTTCTAATGGGGACAGTGTGCAATTCCCTCACATTTCTGGCTAGTCACTTGAGTCAAAAGAATAACAGTGTGCTTTGTCTGCCTAGATTCTCAAAGGTATAAATCACTGGACCATTTTCAGTTGTACACTGAAATTCTCTTTCCTGGTTCTCCTGGGGGAACAGACACTGTCAGTGTTCCCTGCATGCCTGGCTCTGCTGTCTGTGCACAGGAACACCACTGGAGAATGGAGGTTTGCTGTGCAGTCCAAAGAATTTTGCCCTTGTTCATAGGTTACAATTTAGCTCCAGAACCTGGCTGCTCTCACCTTTCTCTGAATGTTTGGGACATCCAGCTGCCACATTTCCACTCCTCTTTGTCGTGGGTAGTTTGGTTTTGCTGTGAAGTGGCTTCCCCACCCCACTTCCTTAGTGGTTCAGCTGCATTTTTCACTCCTGTAGACAGCATTTCCCCCTCGCACTCCTGCCTCCAGCCCTGTATTCCCACACTTTATAAATATGCTTGCAGTGGTGCCATAAGCTGTCCCTCCTTATTTATGGATAGAGTTGCAAATTTGATCCAGATGGTGCTGTTTTCTAAAGTCTGCTTCTGAAATCTGTTTGCAAGATATGATCTGCCCGAGCCATATGCCTGATGGGCTGTTTTTGGGAGATCTCCTTTCGGGACTTCTGGTTATTTTTGCAGTATCAAAGCTGTGCTTCCTTAAATGCCTCGAGTCAGTGGGACTGGATCCTTGTGTTTGCCACAGCAGCACAGGCAATGTCTAAAATCTGCTTACACTTACTTGTTATTTTAATTGCTTTCGAGAGACTTAGTGCTCTTTGAGCTTAATAAGGACAAAATACTATTTTACGCTATGTAGTAAATGACAATTAATGATACCATTAGTAGTAATTACTAGCTTTGTATTGAGGCATTTGACAGTAGTTCTGGCTATAGTAGGGGATGCAGTTCCTGAGTGCCAGCCAGTATAATGGTATCTGTGCTGCCTGGGTGGATCCAAGCTACCCAAGACCACTTGCAGCTTGCACAAAGTCCTTCTTGGTTTCTCTTGTGGACTTAATCTCATGCAATTCATATATTGCCTCTTTTCCTTTTCTCTCACTCTGTTATCTCTTTATGTGCTTACATTCCTTTGTTCTTAAAACTGACAAAAAAAAAATTTGTGGCATTTAGTGTGCCTTAGCATTTTTTCTTAAGCATGCAGATTATCACACAAGGCCTTAAGGAGGTCTCTACAGCTTCAGTTTTGCAAAGCTGTGCCTCCGGAGAGCAGAATAAAAAAACCCCACAGTTGTAGAGCAGAGGTGTGTGATGGAGTATGGTGAAGTCTGTGCCTCAGGGAAATGGGACCAGCTTGTGGAATCAGAGTATACCAGCCCTGAAAATTTGAGAACTCAAAAGATAAAGAATTAAAATACCTCTGTCTGCACCCCCAGTCCCAGAGAAACCCTTCTGATTTTAAAGACAGCTAAATTCTCATGGTCAATAGGCCTCTGCTTTGTTATCATTTGTCATGTAGTTCATTTGTGGGTCCACAGTTGACAGTTTTACACATTCAGTTGCTTGTTGTTCAGGTAGAACTCGTGCTGGCAGATTAGCAGGAGGAGCATGGGTGGCATCATTGTCACCTTCCATGGAAGGCCTGGACTGGAAGTCTAGTTTGTCCATACATTTGTCCATTACTAGCTAGCTTTGAGAAGACTGAATAACTAGTGACTGTGGGGTGGAGAAACAATGCAAATGGCTTTTGTCCTGAACTTTCAAATCACAGTGGCTGCACCATGAAAAAGACTTGCAAAGCAGAAGTGTTTTATCATCACCTTCTGCCAATTCAGTGCCAGCAGAACTTGGCAAAACCTGCTTTTGAGTGTTAGTGCCACACTGCACAAAATATGTAGGACAGTGACCCAAAGCCTCCTCCAGGCGACCTCCAGCCCCTTTTGAGAACTAACGAACAGATACGTGCCTTGATGTGAAGAATTGTTGAGGCAATTTGGCTTCTCTGTTTCAGTGAATAAAACCTCAGCTGGGTGTTAAGTGCTCGGTAGAAGAGGCTGGAGCTCTCTGCTGCAGCAGGATAGTTGTTCTGTTGCCTTGCTTTGGTGTTGCAGCTTTTTGATAGTTCTGTTTCCATAACCTTCCAACCCAGAAGCAACACAAATATCTTCAGACAGCATGTTAGTAAGAGTAGGCTCTGGAAAAAGTTGTGACACCAGAAACCATTGGTATTTGTGGAGCAGTGCTTGAGTATTTGGCAAAATTGGTATGTAGGACTGGGAGAAGAGTTAGAACTGCCTCATCTGTCTTATGAAGAGTTGCCATCCCGGCAGTAATGACCTGTTGAAAAGGGCCTCTTCTGACAAGGAGATAAGTGAGGGCAGTTTTGAAATCTGTTCCTTGGAGGAGTTTGCTGTTGTCCTGCCCCTCCGTGTGCAGCTCTGGGAGCGTTTTGAGGGCTCGGACACACGTGGCTGGGTGTGTAACTCAGCCAGGGAGCACACGGACAAGCACCCTGCTCGTCCTGCCTGCCAGTGTTACCTGGTTTAGTGCAGCTCTGCAAAGACATGGCTCGACTGCCTCAAGTTGTCCTCAGGTCAGCAGAGTGCTGAGGTGGTTCCTTAAGGTGCAGACTTGCCCTTTCTTTGTACCTTGGGCGTTGTACTGCTAAGTGAACTTTGCAGAGGTTGATTTTAAATCACATCTCCCTGCAATCAGGGAGAGTTTTCTAATTCCATGTCAATATGGGTTCAAACAACCACATTAAAAATATGAGCCACTGTGTTTTCTCACAGCAGAACACTCAGTATTGTACTAACCCTTGCTGAAAAGCCCTCCTCCCTTCTTCACTGCTTTTTAACTAACTGGAATAAAATACAACAAAAAGATAACTTTAATAATTTTTGTTGTTATTAGCAGGGAAGTCATAACTACTTTCCACGCTTCCAATTCCCACTAGTTTCCATTTTTGCATAAACTCATGGCATTGTAGATGCCTGGAGAGCTTGCGAAGGGGGGAGAGAGAAAAAGGAGGTGAAATTTTCCTTATCATATGGCCCAATTAACTAATTAGCTCTGGGGGTTTGTGTCTCAGGTTTCACTGGGTAATGGGGGTGTTACTATGGCTCTTGGTTTTGGCACCAGATTTCCCCCTTTTTGGCATGGTAACTGTCAGAAAAGAGTCCAGTGAGGACTGTGGGTCCTTTCAAGCTGACACCTGTTGCCATGTGGTTTTTTCCTTTCCTTTTTCAGTGTTAATAAACTGCTTTTGCCCAGTGAGTGAGAGCAGGTGACGTTGGTCCAGTCAAAATTCACATTGCGATGGGGAACTCAGTGTGTGGTTTATCTGTGCTGCTGCTTCCTCCTCTGATTTAACTGGTGCAGAAGTCACAGCTCTGGGCTACAGATTTTCCCTTGCCACAGGACACAGAGGGGATCCCACCTTTGCAGAGGTTCCCTTCTCAGGGAGCTCTGTTGTCACACGAGCTGTCTGCCTGCGTGCTCAGCGCAGAGGTTGGGGAGGGGTGTTGTGTTCAGCCACAGTTTGACACAGACTAGAAATGGCTTTGCAAGCCTGGGAGCCATTTTCTGGACAGGTGCCAGCGTTTGAGAGCTTTGCCTTCCCTTCCCTGCACACATTGACATCTCTGAGAAGTGTGAATTTGATTTAGAGGGAGGCACAGAAAGAAACGGAGGATGGGAAAGGGAATAGGAAAGAGAAAAACATGGGGGGAGAGGGAGGGAGAAAGGGGAAGGGGAGAAGTGGCCAAGGAAAGGGAAATGAAGACAGACAGAAAGACAGAGAAAGAACTGTTTCCCCTTTTATGAGGAAAGCGAGCCTTCAAATCAAGATGACTTAGTTCAGCTGTTCAGGCCACTTTATACCCATGAACTTGCAATTAAATGCGGAAGTGGCAGACAAGAGGAGAGCTAAAAGAAGATATTGTTAACTAGTGGGCATTGGAGGATGCAGGGGGAAACTGAGAAAATGGTCAGAGCCCAAGTCATGAATAAACACTCAGTTTCCTGGGATTCTGCTGCGGGTGGGAGGAGAGCTGGAGGTGCTGGAGGACTGTGTCATTCAGAAGCGCTGCGGTGGCAGAGGCCCTTTGTCTTTCTCCCCTGGATGCTCCACAAAGAGAGTTTTATTCGATTTCATGGTGCTGAGTCCACAGACCTCTTTCTACTGAGCCAGGGGGTTCTTCCCCAGCCCCAGCTCTGAGTGCTTTGCAGAGAGGCTCTGGGAACTTATTGTTGTTTGGCTTGGAAGTACATTGTTTGCTGCTTGAATTTTTCTTGATCTTTTGCCTAGATAACCTCAAGCAGTTCCTATTTTGCTTTGGGAAATTACATGTGCCTGATCAGTTTTTCCTGGATTATTTCAAAGTATGGAGACACCCAAAAGGAGGCAGGACTGATACCTTGTGGGCTGGCTAGGTGGTTCTGAAGTATTTTTGTTTTCTTTTGGGTAAGACAGAGTACAAGCTTGCCTACTCTCCTAATGGCAATTTGCACGTAATTGTGCATATCTAGTAACCTCTGCTGGTGAGAGATAATTCCCACTTATTGCTGTGTGTCCATTTGCCTCTTGCTTCTGGTCAGAAGGTAAATAGTATGGTTGAAACATCATCTAGAGCTTTGAAAGCATTTTGGAATTTGTTAGGCTGGAACATGTGCGTGTGTGTGAGTGATTTGATGGATTAGGATAAAGCTGTCACATTTATTCCCTTGTCATATACTTTTTGAGTATTGGAATGGGAGCAGACTTTCTTCATGTTTAAGAAGACCTTAGTGGAACTCAAAGGATGCTTTTTTGAATTTAACAACATCAGATCTGCAAAATTCATAACCTGTGAGACCAGAATGGGGTTTCTTGTGCCATAATCTGTCACTCATAGAAGTAAAGGAGATTTGACTTCAGTAAGGAGTCAAGAGAAAGGGGACACATTCTTTGGGATCAAACCTCATCTCATGGCAACTATCTGAAATGCTCATGTATTAAAGATGCTTCTGTAAACTAGGTTTTTGGTTTTTTTTATTACTCTAAGGACTATAGCAATATTCAGATTATAGCACATGATTTAAACTGAACTGTGTATATTAGTAGGGACTACGATGTGTCCCTGCTTGTAGGGAGTGAAAGTAGGTCATTCTGACTCCTCTGTAGCATTACCACTCCAGTACCAATTTGCCTCAGCATATGAAATCAGGCTGAGGGAAGCCCTTGACTGGGATAGTTATTTTGATAGCCTCTCTGACTGATGCTGTCATAACATTCTGCTAGTTCCTTTTAACTTGGTTCTTTTTCCAAAGCTGTGTCCCTTTGATTATTTCGAAGGTTATTCATATGTGCAGGGTTGGATTTGAAAGGCTGGCCAGTGTTGGTGCTGCTGTGGAAGGGACAACAAGCATTTTTTTCTGTTAGCATTTGGCAGGGCAGAGATACAGAGAGCTGATGCAAAGCTCATAGTTCCTTTTGTTACCACAGTGCTGTGTGGATTAGGCATTGTTGTAAAGGAGACATTTGGCTGCCTCATGCCAGTTGTCTGCAAATTGTCTCTACAATGCAAATGTGGCTGTTGTGTTTATAACTTCTCACAGTCCAGCATACTGGCACTGGATACCCTGCTGCACTACCCACTCTCACACAGAGATTCCTACAGGCGTGTGGTGGCACCAGCTTTGTGTGGGTTTTGGGTTCTGTGCCCAACACACCTTGCTATCCTCATCCTGTGCTCCCTCATACCTCACACAAGGTACTCCCAGATGTGGCTGGGAAATCAATATAATCAATTTGCTTTGATCACAAACCATGAAATGATTGGAAGCCTGGGAGTGACATGCATGTTATGACATTTTCTTTGGATTGGAGGAGCCCCCTAAAAGTTTTATGGAACTTTTCAGGTTTGCAGAAGAACTGGATTAGCAATCATAGAACAGGATGTGTCTTGAATACATGCTATCAGTGTATGCCTGCTGCTTGTAGTCAACATTGTCAGGCTTGGATGGAATGTGAAGTAAAGCAGCTCCCCAAATTGAGACTGCTTATGTCTTCTTAAGTTTCATTTGTGGTTAGGGAAAGCATTGCTGGGAGTTTTACTCTCAGTTGGTTCATCTTTCCCATAATTTCCAGCTCTCAGTATTAGCTCTCAGGCTAATTTGGTGATTTGGCCCTTGTGCAAAGATTCCTGTCTGAGGGAAGAAGTGTCTGTTTATAATTTTTATTTCTTCTCTCTCTGTTTTCTAGCACATGGAAAAACTGTTCAATAAACAGTGTTGAATAAATTTACTCTGCACTGTCATCTACATGATTTAGGCACAAACTCCGGGGCTGCGTTTTGCTTTGCCAGCATGAACGTTGTATCTCATGAGGCCTTTCAGGCTGCTCCAGGAGTGGTCTTTGCTGCCTAACCCAAATCCCTGGAAGGACTGTTGCCCTGTGGCAGGCAGCCATATGCCTGTTTCTGGAAACACTCAGTTCAGTGGTTGTTCTCGTGCTGTCACTGTGACCAGTTGGCCAGCACAGAACCTGGGATTCTTCGCTGGAGCAGAGACTGCTGGACATGGACAGCAGATTCAGTACAATGGGAAAAAAGACAAGACTTCAGATTCAGGTGGGAATCTAAGGCAGGTAGAGGAAATAAACCTTTCTTTTCCTATAGCAAGATTGATTGCACATTAGCAGCTGGAAATTACACATGTCAAAGACCTCTTTTGTCACAGTCCTGCACCCACAGCCATATGATGCACTGTAGAGGAGTTACATATCAGACAAACTCCAGCTGTCCCTGGCTTCAGATGAACTCTTACCTCAGTGTAAATAGATGCCCCTTCCCACTCTTATTCAGGTTTCACTGGGATTTCAAAATATGGAGACAGGAATTATTTTCTTGGTTTAGGTAATATTTCTTTTTTCTGTGTAGATCGTAAAGCTGGTAAGAACCCAGTGTAAAGAAATAGTGTCACAGTAACAACTTACATTTTGTGTTAGCAGGACTCTTGAGTAATGAGGTGATGGGGGGTGGGAATAAAACCTTCCAGTTGGAACACCTTAACCCAGTTCTCTCTAGAAGGGTGACCCCCCTTCAGTGATTCCTCTGATGAGTAGTTCTTTCAGTATTAGTACAACAAGTTTAGGCTATTGTGAGACATACATACACCATTCCCTCTGTGTGAAGAATGCAGGGCTGCTGTGGATTGACTGGGCAGTCCTGACAGTGGAAGTGGAATGAATCTTGTGTTCCCCTTTTGATGGATTTAATTTTCTAAAGTGTAAATCCAGGTTTTTTTTGTCAACACTTGAATCGTCTAAAAATAAACCTAAAAAACCCCAAAACAACAACAACAAAAAAACAAACCCTAAAATCTCGCTGAATTTGTCACCAGAGTTTTCTCTGAGGATGATGTAACCAAGGGTAGCAGAGTGGGACAGAAAAGTCAGGAAAACAATTTATTCACTTTACAGTGAATCGGTTTATCAGAACCTGATACGGGTTCTGGAGTTACCTGGATTTTAGATGGGGAAACCTGTGAGCAGAGGGTGATTTGGGAATTCTGTTTCAGCCCTGAGCGAACTCTGAGGAGTTCTTTGTTCTCGTGGCACGTGTGTTCTTTAGCGATGTGAGCCTGCCCCGGCTGCCCGTGTGCCTGTTCCGTGTGCCTGTTCCGTGTGCCTGTTCCGTGTGCCTGTTCCGTGTGCCTGTTCCGTGTGCCTGTTCCGTGTGCCTGTTCCGTGTGCCTGTTCCGTGTGCCTGTTCCGTGTGCCTGTTCCGTGTGCCTGTTCCGTGTGCCTGTTCCGTGTGCCTGTTCCGTGTGCCTGTTCCGTGTGCCTGTTCCGTGTGCCTGTTCCGTGTGCCTGTTCCCCTTCCCTTGGAGCGCCGTGGAAGTGGGGCCACAGCTCTGGGCTCCCGGAGCTGCCCTTGGCTGGAGCTCCCTTGGCACTCGCCGGCGCTCATCTGTTGTTGTACATTATTCAGAGGCAGTCGAGTGGAGATGGTTTTATACAAGTTCACAGGAAGAAAACGAGGGCAGATCTCCAGGAGATGGTCGTGGCTGACGGTGCATTCTCCCAGATGAGACACTGCAGAGCAGCTCCGAGCAACGATTGCGTTTCCTTCTCGTGAGCTGCTTGTTACAGACACCAAATCAAAGTGTGCTCAGGAATAATGCAGAGGTGTTTTTAAATCCTCTTATAGTCCTTGCATCCTGAAGACCTTTTGTAGTTGTTTAATGCGGCATTTACAAGGTTTTAAAACAGTGTCTGCGAAGATAATGATAAATAATAAAAATGCTTAGCAAGACCCCAGAGCTTGGAACTGAATCACTGCTGCTCACAGGATTTATCTGTCTGAAGTCCAAAGAAGCATCTAAGCATAGAGAAGAAAGGGAAAACTAAAGAGTTAACCCTGATTACAGCCTGAGTTCACCAGGAAGTTTTGTCAGTGATTCTCAGGGCAGCTGTAGGAAGTCTAAAGGTGATAATGTACATTACACCCTGGTCTAAAGGCATCACAGGTGGATGTGTCTCTTTATATGGTGTTATTTTGGTATTTTTTGTGTATTGTCTTTACTAATACATGCTTTTTTTTGGTGAGGTAGCACAGTCTTGCCAGCAGCTATTTTGGTGAGGGGAAAAAAAAGGTCATTTTGGCTTAGTAGTTTTCCTGAAGAAGCTTTGTCAACTATTGAATTAAATGTCATTGCATACTGAGTCCTTTCTATGAATGGAATATGGCATCTGAGTCCGGTCAGTGACCTCAAGATCTGATCTAACAGCCATGAATACTGAGGGGGCTGTTTCGTGTCACAGTCTGGCTCCGACCTTTCAGTGACAGTCCCAGATGTGCTGCTTTCTCTTGTAGTCACCTGGGCTGGAGGATGTTTCCTATCCACAGCCACCTTCTGCATTTAGGACAGTGTGGGTGCTAAATTCCTACTGTAGTGGTAGCATTGGTCTCTGCTAACAGAGCTGACCTGTATTGTTGTCATTTTATTATGTAGCACCTATATTCTAAAGTTCTGCTGTTTGTAGTTGAATTTAATTCCAGTGAATGTTAATTTTACTGGGTCAAATGAAGTCAGACAAACTGGATGCTGCCCACAGTAATTCTGGAGCCTTCTAAGTGTTCCCTTATCCCTTTTTCCTGCATTCACGTATCTTACTACAATAATTTCTGCATCAATTGTGTTTCCAGGGGCAGAATCAAAAAAAGGTGTTTTGAATTCTAAATCATATTGTGGCCCACAGGCAGCTTTTGTAGATAGCTTTGATTTCCTGGGTGTTGCTGTTCAGCACTTGTTTTGACGGCTCTATATTGTTGCTAGAGATGACTAAGACGTGTTCTTTGCAGCCTGGTAGCCAGGAGAGAAACAAAGAGGGGCCCTTCTCATCTGTGACCTTTAGCAGAGAGCTCTGAGTTACTGGAAAGGGGATGTGA
This sequence comes from Chiroxiphia lanceolata, assembly GCF_009829145.1. Classification (NCBI taxonomy): domain Eukaryota; kingdom Metazoa; phylum Chordata; class Aves; order Passeriformes; family Pipridae; genus Chiroxiphia; species Chiroxiphia lanceolata. The sequence goes on along the minus strand of NC_045653.1, from coordinate 4,376,358 downwards.
TCTTGTAGTTACTGCAACAAAAGAGCCTGGACCTGGTGTGTTCTGTAGTTCCTCAAGAGAATTATGCAGCAGTGTGGATCGCTTTTCTGTGCAGAAAAGATATTTTTTCACCTCTTGGGGTTTCATTGCTTCTGGATAAAAGCTTATTTCTTATTTTTGTTCCCGTTTTTCCGTATTTCTTTAATTGGATCAGATGGGGTTCCTAAGAAGACTGGAAATAATTCCTTTAGAAGGAGCTCAATGTGGCAGTTTTGAGGCAAAACTTGGCCTGTCGTGTGTAAGCCAATGGGCTGTTACAGTCTGACTGTGAGTATCCCCCTCTGCAGTGGAGGTGCTTGCTTGCTGGAGTGACAGTGAAACTGCACTGAGGGTCTGGGAGGAAGAAGCAAGTTGGGAATGAAGCAGTAGAAAAGGTGAACCAGTAAGAAATGAACTGGGAGCACTCTCCATTTTTCATACACAGCATGTAGAACAGTGGAAGTGACAGAAAAGAAAATGGGCTGAATGGAATACGGACGCAGAGCTGTGGCTTTTGCTCGTGGCCTACCTATTTTTGCTTTTTCTTCTGAACTAGCCTGTCTTAATGTGCAAGCCAAGAAATGTGGCCACCTAGAAACATCAGCTTTTTGGTACACAAAAAGCATAGACAGTATTTCCTAGGAAGTGATGGATTCTTGCATGCTGCTCCAGTTTGACTTTGCAAAGGATCCTGTGCTTCCAGACACAGAAAAACGATGGTAGCCTACCTATCCACCAGGTTGAATATGTGTGGCTTAGAGCATTGAAAAGTGTAAGGCTTTTCCAGGCAATCCCCACAAGAGTTGCTGCCCCAGCTACTGGCCAGCTGGAGGTTTTCTGTTGCCACGACACGTTTGGAATTGTTTTCCTGTGCCCTTCCCTGCTGTTTTGTGTGACTAATTACTGCGGTAAATCTAAGTCCTGTCTCAAGAACTACTTAGTGTCCCTCTGCCTGGGGGAATCTGCCTTTGTGATTTCTTGCATGAGTAGCACAATTCAAATGAAAACAGGGCTGAAATCCAGGGCCCCACACCTGTCAGGTGAGTGCTGTGATCCCCCATGGAGCTCTGTGTGTGAAATTATTCACAGCTTGGCCACACTCTGTGTGCAGGGAACCAGCTATCTCTGAATCCGTGTCTAGGCAGTGTCTGGCAGTCTAGATCTCTGTCACCTCTGTTGATAGACCCAAATGTCCTTCATTGGCATTTGCATATTTCCTACTGAGGCTTCTCTTATCTCTTCACGGGGGGTGGAGGAGGTTGGGGTGTGTTGAGGGGGAAGTGCTGCCCATCAGAGCTCCGTAGCTTGGCCTCCTTCTCCTTCTGTTATCCCATAAATATCACAGTGCCCAATGGCTCAAGTGGATGACTGGGTGGAACTGGTCCCAGAGTGCCAGCACTACAGACCTACATGCACAAATTTAGTGCCACATCATAGACAATGGTGTAAATAGGAGAGTTGTGTGATGCTGCAGTATCCTAGGAAGCTGACCCTAAATTAGAGGTGTGGTTCTGAAGCTGTTCTCATGGGTGGAAAGAATGCACTTTCATTTAACCCCTACAGCACTGGTTAATGTGTTACCCTGGAGGAAATGGAGTGCAGAGTAAAGTAGCAGCAGTTTGAGGGAAAATTGAAATATTCCCTGTCTTGCTTGGTTCAGAGGAATGATTATGGCTGCAGTGGAGAAAGTTGAGGTGTGTTGCAGTGAGTGCATGGATGTTACTCATTTTGGGAGGTCTTAGACTCAGTATTCCCTGCTAATTCATTTAGGGCTGTGATGCATTACAGGCTGAACATCTGGCTTGGTTTTTACAGGCATTATCTTCTCCTGAAGTGTTAAATTCCACAATGCCCTGTCATTCTAGCCAAGCCCAGCAGTTAACCTCTACAGCATCATGAAGCTTTCCATGGCTGCTTGCATAAGGCTGGAAAGCAAACACAACATTAATTGTGACACTGTTAGGAACTATACAGGACTTAATAAGTCAGGTACATAGTATCTCTCCCTCACTGCCTTCCATTTGAAAATATGTTCTTTATCAGACATTGTAGTTGGTGTCTTATTTGTTTCACTGCCATGCAGTCTGGGTGAGGCTGATGGGCTTGACACGTTCTGACACTGAGGCTTTGTGTTGCATCAAGGCACATTTTAATGTTCAGTGCACTACACCTAATCTGTGTCTGAAAGTTAAACTTCTCTCTGCTTAGACCACCACCAAGATTGCAGGTGGGTGCCTATAGCAGTGGTGGTTTTAGAAGAATTCATTTGTGGCCCACAGAACTTTTTTGACACCGTTGTCAAATGAGAGAAGTGCTAGGGCCCTACTAGAGGGAGCTAAATTCAACTTGACCAAATTTTTATATAATGATATGAAAAATATTACAAGCCCCTGTACCCTGTCTTCTCTTCCTGGTATTGTAATTGATTAACAGCTACAGAGCAAGAGGATGTATCAGCTTGTGTGCTCTGCTCACATGTCTTGCCCCGGGTGAGAATTACAGCGACCTTGCTACTGAGATGGTAAGTCAGCAAAGTACAAAGGAGTCCCTGTTCCAAAAGGAGGAGGGAGATCAAAGTAGAGTGTTGGACAAATGATGCTACAAAATATCCCTGAAGGTTTGCTGTGCTTGGAGAGTGCCAGGGAGATCAGCTGATTGCTCTGGTGTAAAGCTGCTTGTCTTGGCTACCAGAACCCGACAGAGTCGTTGACAGAAGATGACAGTATGCTTGTGCAGTTCTGCTGATGATGGCAGCTGTGTAAACAATTTTCCTTAGATATGAAAGAAAGGGAGGACTTACCTGCAGAATTTACAGTGAGCAGCATCTCCATGGTACCATCATGTGGAGATGTCACCATTTATTTCTAAACAAAGTCTGGTCCAGTTGTTTGGGTGGTGTATTCCAGTGTCGCCTTGTAAGAGAGAGAAACGTGCTTCCACTCCCAAGGCAGTAGGAGCTGAAAGCAGCTGATTTCTTGTGCTGGTTTTCTCACCCCCCAGCAAAAGCGTCCCTGGTGCAGCTGTGCAGAAGGCAGTGGATCATGTAACCCAACTCAGTGGAAGCAAAGTCATACGAGTTGTTCCATATTAGAAAGGAAAAACATCCAAGATCTATCCAAGTAGCCACCTGAGTTTCAGAGCAATTTGGTGTCCAGCAGGTATCACAGGTGTCACTGGGAAAATGCATGATCAGGATAATGGAAAATTAGATGGATTTCTGAAGTTGATTGGAGCAAGTGAAAGTTAGTTTTCTGTTTTGGAAACTGCTGGTATAAACCCTTGTTTCTGTGTTAATATTTGTTTCTCGATTAGTACAGCTTTGAGTAGTAAAGAATGAAATTTACAGGTCATCACTAATATTGACTTTCAGTATTTTTGTTATGACGGAAACAAGGTTTACATCTTGAAAACAGTCTTCACTTTTTAAGTGCATAGTGAATATGTATGCATTGGGCAGTCTTATTGTTGTTGAGTGAAGACCCTTTCAGAGTAAAAAATACGTAATGGAAAAGTTTGTACTAGTTTCATATTTATTTAAAAAAAAAAGTATCTTCTTGTGAAACGTGCGGCCTGAAAATGTTTTTAATTATGAAAGCATTCTATAGCGGTTACTGAGAGATGGTATGTGCTGTCATGCAGATCCTCTACAAAACATTGTGTCCTCCACTGCTTGTTTTACAGAATTGAAGTTTCATACAACGTTAACCTCATTAACTTCATTATGCAATCCTCATCTCCTCCCCAGAGACTTGTCCATTGTCAAGGGCAGCTGCATTTGCTTATTACAAGAACTTTGGTCATTAGTCGCATCAATACAAAGCAAAGCTCTTAATAGAATCCCAGATTATAACTATAAATCAATCCAAATTTCTTTTTAAGTGCATTTTAAGTGCAGTTACAATGTATAGCTTTGGATGCATTCACCCTAAGGGCTGCTGCTTATATGTATTTTTAATTGGTTTTCCCCCAAAATTGTCTTCTCTGCTAGGCAGAAGAATAAGTAGGGCTTTGTGCCTCGACAAGTCAGATTTATTTTCAAGATGAATGGATAAAACTGAGAATCCCACATGTGTGGAAGTTTGTATCTCTCTCAGACCTATTCCAGTGCATTGCTAGGAAGCCATGGAGTATCTTACATGCAGAACTGTTTGAAATTCAGATTGATCCTCTTATATGATAACTTCAAATATTTCAGCAAGTCCTCTCATCCCAAATCAGAACTAATTGTCTGGCTCCAGTGATGAGGGGAGTGGGTTCTAACACTGAGGATTAATCAACGTTCCTGTTGCTCGTTGTGGACACGGGTTACAGGTCAAGGCTGTCCAGGAGCTACAGCTCTGAAGGCTTTTACAACATGAATCTGTATCTGTTCGGGCTGTGGTTTCTTTTTCAAGCGTAGTATTTATGTTTTGCAAAATCAGAGTTATTGCTGCAGATAATTGATGCACGGAACTATGATGTGTTGTAGTCCTTGTGTAGTAACTAGGACAACAGAATGTGGGAAGCCTTGGTTTGGGGCCAGGACAGGGAACTGCTCAGGGAAAGCCTGGAGCCTCTCACTATAGCACTGTCACTCTGGGTCACAGGGACTTTGCTCCTTGCCCGCTGTGGAAGGCAGTGATGTAACCTCCCCAGTCCTCTCCTTTAGCTACAGTATCCTCACAGTGCACTGAAATTCCTTATGTACAGGCAAATCCAAAGCCTCCAGGGAAGGAGACCCGGCGCATCAGAAATGAACTCAACTTTCTAGGCATGTTTCCAACATTCAAGTGCTGAATGCTTTGGGAAGAGCTCGGAGCTGACATTTTTCTGGGAGAGATGTTAATGAAAGGGAGGGGGTGAGAGGTGGCTGGTTTCCCTAGGAACACACAGACCTTAATCATTCCAGTTCTGTGTTCTTGTATTGGTTGCCCGCAACATTTTATCTTTTACATTCACTGTACTGCAATAATTAAGAGATTTGTGAGCATTTGACCAACATTCTGTCATCTGATTTATGTTACGATTAAAAATCCCTGGATTGTTTTGCATGTCTCAGTTTGATTATCAGAATGACTTATAACACTTGATTTTTCTAGAGACACCTGTGCTGATCAGTTGCTCATCTTATTTATAACGAAATTTAAATATCGTGCACACTTCTTCTTTTAAGTACTCCCAGCACTGGTAATTTTGCTTGCATTTAATAGTCAGATTTCCTGTGGCTTCTTTTGTGGGTACCGAAGTTACAAGTGCATTTTTGTTGATAAGACTTCAGAATTAGAGAGAAATGCAAGCTGTCAGGGAACATCTAGGGTGCAGAAGGACTGCAAGGAATATCACTTGTGATGGGAGGCTTACCTCAGGCTCGGTGACTGGCTCAGTGTAGCTACTGCAATGTAAAATTGATGCTTCTGGGTCAGTGACAGCTTATGTTGCCATGTGACACTTTGGTAACTGAGCCTATCTTTCTTTGTGAGGGAGGCTTTCAGCTCCTCGTATTTCCTCTTAGTGGGTGATACCGAAGAGGGCAGTTTAATGGGACAACAACTTCGGAGGCTCTCGGGGGTCCTGGAGTTACAGTCTGCTCATGTCATTGTCCCTCTGGCTTGGGAGGGCTGCTGAACTACCAGGCACAGTGATGAGACCTTACTTTTGGTACGTTCAGGTTCCAGGTAAATGTCCAAAGCCAGTCAAGTATGTCTGATTGTTGTCATTTTGTTAGTTAAATGCCCCAGATCCCGAGAATGCTGGAGATTTGGGAGAGACAGCTTAGTAACTTCATGAATCTTTAGTTTTTAGAACAGCACCCTTTTTTAACCATCTGAGTATGTGGTCCTTAGTGAGTAACAAAAGAGCTTTGGAACAAAGAGAAAGCAGCTGTGTTTTTTCTGCCAGGGTTTGTAGGTAGTGTCAGTTGAAATCAGAGAGCGAGGGCTGGAATCCAACCCTGTGTTGCTGTGTGACATCAGTGTCACCCTCGATACCTGAGCAGTAAAATCACATATCCTGTAGAAAATGCCTTTCCAGATTTCACCCTGTAAATAGAACCTTCACGGGGCTTTTTAGAATGGGAGCTCCTCAGGAGCCATCATTGTTGCAGTCAGCACACACAAGTGGGTTACTCCAAGCCATGAAGCTGGGCCTTGAGCAGGAGTTTGACTCAAAGGAACTGTTGGCAGTGTTATGCAAATGTCAGCCTGACAAAGGCTTATGCTTTTTGGTGCTCTCATTGTGACCTGCAGCAGGCATTGAAAGGATGGGTAGAGCTGGGCTGTGACTTCTTTTATTATTTTCATATAGCCCTGTATGAGAAAGTATTCATGTCTTCCCTGAATTGTTTCCTCCCAACCTTGCTGCCACTCTTTCTCCTTATGTGCACGCTGTCACTTTAGTCCTTGTTTACGCAAGCAGCTGCGGCCATGTAACCTGAGGAGTGATTTTAAACCACATTGCTACTCATGTGCAAACCTCTTTTAGCAGTGGTTGTTTGCAGTTCAGCTTAGATCAGCTGGGAGAGTTTCAAACTAACCTGATCTAAGACACTTCCACAGAAATCGCAGCATCTGCACGGAGGTTTGCACTTGCTTAACTGAATCCCTTTCAATCAGCAAGGGAAAAATACTGTCCTTTGCCCACATTTGAAAAATCCAATACCTCTTCATTTTCACATAAAGTGTGAGTGATTCTTCAGCTCAGTCTGGCCTCAGGAGTAACTGTTCTTTCCTGCCACTTGTCCAGCACTTGTCAGAGTCAGGTCAGTGCTGTGGTAAACCTCAGCCTTTGCAGAGCATTAGCCTTTGTTTCCTCAGCACTCTAAGCACTGAAACATAGTTTTGATTCAGTAAAGGGTTTAAACCAGTGCAGACTTGTGTACAAATAAACAAACAGAAGCACTGGGGGCAGTGGGGTCCAAGGTGGCAATGCTTGTGCCATTGCTTCCTCCTGGGAGTGGGCCATGCCAACCAGCAAGAGATGTTCCTTGGCTGCCTCTCCAGATGAGAATCATAGGGCAAACCACCTCGAGGGTGTGTGATAAATCCTCTTACACCCCTTCGAGGGAACCTGGTTGCTTGTTTCCCAGCTCTGAAGTACCTGGACACAAATGGGCAGCACTGGGAATAAACAAGAAGAACTGGAAATCTCTGTGCAGTCACAGGGCCACGATCTCATTGCAGTGACAGAGATGTGGGGGGACAGGACACACTGGAATGTTGTCAGGGGTGGCCACGTGCTTTTCAAAAAGGACAGGGCAGAGGTGAGGTGGTAGAACTGCTCCTTGTGTGAGAGAGCAACTGGAATGTATTGAGCTCTATCCAGGGACAGATGAATGACTTGAGAGTTTATGGGTGAGACTTAAAGGACAGGCTGATATGGGTGACACTCTTGTGGGTGTTTACTATAGCCCACCTGATCAGGAGGAGGAAGTTGATGAGGCTTTCTGTGGGCAGCTGGAAATAATGAAAATGTTGATGCTTTATCCATGGCTAGGATGTGAGTTTTCTATTCTGCTCTCCCGAGACCCCACCTGGAGTGCTGTGTCCAGCTCTGGGGTCCCCAGCATAAGAAGGAGTTGGACCTGCTGCTCTCTGACATTTTTTCCTCAAGAACTACTCCTTGCCACTCTGAGAGATAGGATGGATAGGTTTGTCTAGATCTGTGCATTATTTATGTTTTCACAGCAAGGATGGAGACAAATGATGCTGTTTCTGTTTTGCAAATGAAGAAATACCAGGGGAGAAGTTGAAGTGATTTACTGCAGGCTGTAGGTGAATTACTCCAGGTTATAAGTGGCAACTTTTTATTGGTGGGATTTAAATTCAGGCATTCCTAGTTTATCATTCTGTGTTTAAATTTAACAACAATGAATAGATTGTGACTAGAGAACAATAAAAATTAATCCGGAAAGACAATGACTTTTCATCAATGCAAAAATATTTTGCTCTAAACAATCCCCGGTGTTCTGGCAGGGATGAAGTAATTCCCTTCTGTTGGGCTGGTTATGTTGATTTAAGAAGCTGAAGTCTCTAGAAACAATACACAAGAAACACAAAAGTAAGAATAAGCTGGACTCTCAGGAGAGAAGCAAGTGAGAAAAAAGTCTGTACACTTCCCATGAAATTCTTTACCCAAACAAAAATCTTGGATACTGAAGACAGGGAAGGTGTAGAGGGGGTTAGAGGAGCTGAAGATGTGTACTTTTTTAATATAAAAAATTAAGCATTGATAAAAGCCACAGGTATTCTGCTTTTTATAAAATCAAACTCCTTTTGAACCAGCTGTAAGTTGCATTGGTGGCCTGACGTGCAAGTTGGGCCTTACCCAACAGGGAGTTCCCATGTTAGATGTCTTTCTGAGACAGAGGTGGCTGGTGAGTGCCTTGCATGAAATTTGGAGATCCTAATGCAGAGGCACCAAGCCCAAGAGGAGCAAAGCCTGCCAGATCCTAAACCTAAGAGCGTGTCTTGGAGCAATGTGAACCAGAAGGTGTAGAACACGTCTGCACGTCTCTCTGTAGAGAGACCTCCATCAACTGACACCACAGAGCCAGGGTTGTGTTCCCTGTCCTTGGGAGGCCTGGGAAATGACTGATCTGTTGGAAGGACAGCCACCTCCTGGCATAGAAGTGATTAATTTGCTTTATTCTTCTCACTAAACTGGAACAAAACATCTGCGTGTCATAGATGGAAAAGCAAGGATGTTATAACTGGGTTTATCAAAGAATGAGAAAAGAAACAATGGAGCACAGAAGTGTTGGCAGGGTATGTGAATATGTTCCTGGGCAGTGCTCACTTATTTTACCATGTCAAAGACAGCATTTAATTCTGGCTTAGGTCAAAATTAGTGAATCATTTCAGAGACAGCATTTTACCAGATTCTGAATTTTAAGTAAAGGTTCTCTGCAGTTGCTGCCCCGAGGCTCAGGCTCGTTAGCACTCCAGTGCTGTCTTCTGCCAGGACAGCTTGTGAAAACTTGGAAGGAAAAGGTGTCCTTCTGTTCACACACCTCACTTCTTCACAGGTCTGCCTCCCTCCTTCTCCCGCATTCTCTATTGTTCCTTCTCCTGTTTCTGGAGAAGGCTGAAGGAAAGAAGTTTGAATTCTGGGAAGGAAATTGTCCCTTGTGCTGTACCTCCTTTTACCAGACCCTTTTGGATAACAGGGAAACACATATATAGGTATCAGGAAGCTTTTTTGAGTGGGTTTCAGTGTCTGTAACGTGTCTTTGACGTGCCCATGACCGGCTCTACTATGATTTTTTTTTTTTAAACTTTGTTTCTGGTGAAAGTTCTTGTCACAATTACCTGAAAAGACTTAGTTTCTACCTATTTTAATGTGATCAATGTTCTATTTGTTTTAGAGGGGTTTGAAATATTCTAATTTTGCACAGAATTTGCTTGAACCACACTGCCCCTCCCTTGCAAATTAGAGGTGATTTATTAAGCTTTTGTAGGAAAGATAACAAATCCAGATAGCACTCAAACCAGATTTTCCTGAGGTAACCCTGTGGTTGTTTTGTTTCTTTAGCATTCAGACATCACAAATTAAATAAAATACTTAGAAAATAAAAAATGTCAACATCTATGATGGAAGAAGTGCATTTCCTAGAAGTTACTCTACTTCATTTGGGTAATAAGGCTTAATGTTATTTGTTATAGTAGTAATGTTATATTATTTAAATTAAAAGCAATGGATTTTGAAGGCACTGCTAGGATAATGGGGAGGTTCTGTAAGTACTGTAATTAATCATCTAGATTCTGAACAGTTGTTCCCTCCTGTATGAAGTGCCCGCAGCACTGTAATGCACAGGAGGACCTTGGATCCAGGGCCATGGGTTACATCTCAAAAGATTTCTGGCATCCCTGCATGCATGGCTCATTCTTTTAAGAGTTCTGCCCTGAAGATGGAGTTGGTTTGTGACAGTTCTGTGATTAGAAGCATTGCTGGCAGCTCCAGGGCAAGGGCTGAGGTAAAGATGAGGTGCCAGCCTGCCTCTCCATCAGTAATTGATGGGAGCTTTGTGATCAAAGCTATGCAAATTAGCACTGTGATAATGAGCCAGAAATCCCATCAGGAGGAAGGGACCTGTCACCTTTAAGGCTGAGGTCAACACTTCCTAATTCTGCAGAATTATGCCTGTTCAATCAGCATGTGGTTTGAAACAGAGATTGATCCTTTATTGTATGGTGCCAGTGATGGGAGAGCAACCAGCTGAGAGTCAATACAGTGAGCAGAGAGTAATTCCCGTGGTCTGTGTCAAACCATATGGTCATGCACAACTTTACAGAGGTATTCAATAAATAAAGAGGCCCTGTGCAGGTTCTGTACCTAGCAAGCAGTAATAAAATGCTTTGCTTTTACTGTTTTCTGCTCCAGTTGCTAGAAGTAATAAAACAAGAAGTAGCATATAGACTCATGGGTAATTACATCTTCTGTTGCTTTCTAGAGCAGTAAGTGAAGCCAACAAATGTTTGGATTGCTCCCAGGAGAGAGCCAGGACTGACTGCAAAGGTCTTAGAGCAGGGAGCAGCCCTTTCCTGTTGAGGTGTCTTGCATGGCCTCGAGGAATGTCCTACTAGGGGAGAAAAAAAAAGTCAAAAGAAAAAATCCAGCCACCTTGCCAGGTGTATATATGTATATATATATATAAAGGGATTGCAGTGCTTGCAGGTTCCACTCAAATCTAGAGGCACTAATAACATGGCAGACCATATTTTCTGTTAAAACTGAAAAGACAGCGAGCATCAGAACCAAATCTTACACGGGCACTCAGCTGCAGTGCTCAAGTGTTCCCAGTTGTGAGGCTTCTCCAGAACAGCATTGCCCTAAAGGAGGTTCTAAGTTTCTTGGAGGAGAATTAAAGAATAGATAAAATAAATATAGAGACTTTTCATGACATCCTATGCTTATTACTTCCTGCTGTGGTTTCTCGGTGTCTCGCATGGGTGTTTGTATTGCCTGGTTCAGTCCCTCGTGGCCGACAGCAAGAGCAAGGCCCTGTGCTTTGGCACAGCTGCTTTGGGCTTGGCAGGGCTGTTGGTGTCACACTTTGTATTGGTTTGTCAAAGTTCAGTTAATTGCCCTGGTGATTTTTTTTTTTTTTTTGTTATTTCTGGTTTTGCTTCACTTCTGCTTCCTCCCGTCTGGAAGACTAGCAGGGAGTCTCCTAAGCTTTTCTGCCAAGACATCCAGCACAAGTTGTGCCTTTGGCCACCCCAGGGCTGTGGCTTTGCCCAGCTCACAGCCAGTGCTGAGCAGACATGGAGCTGCACCAGTGCAGACCTTTGCAGAGTGGCACAAGTTCCTGCCTGTGTTGTCTTCCCAACAAAACCAGGTGAAGCTGCTTCAGTGCCCACTGAGACTTGCAGCAGTGTGTCCTGGATACATGAGGGTAAAGCAAGAAGGGTGCTTCAGTCTGGCTGCCACTGAAACCCATCCCTCAGTGTAGGCAAGACCTGAATTATGTTTCTAAGTCTTTTATGTGCTTAAATGTGGAAAGCTGGAAGCATCCATCAGGAGTTGTTGCCTCTTTGTCCACAGCTTTATACTCCAGCTTAACAGAATCAAAGTGAGACTCGTCTCAAAGTTGAGAAGCCTAGTGTACTCTTGGGGGGAAAAAAACAACAGGGAAAATAGAATGGGTGGCACTGTATGAAGTAAAATGGGAAGTTTATTAAGTACAAGGAAGGTCCTTAAATTGCTGAGAGGCTGATGATGTGTTTTGTTTGTACCTTCATCACTGCTGAACTGCATGTTACTGCTTTTGGTTTAAGGGCAAGCAGGCTACCATTTTAAAAGGAAAAAAACCAGTGTTGAAATGAAAGCAGTTCTCTGTACCCAAGGGGATAGATGGAAAAGGCTTGACACTGAAGTCACATGTTTTTGCTTTTGAAAATGACCAAGAAAAACCCTGTGCCTTCCCTCCCCTGAATACCAAGACATGCATCTTACTTATGTGTATTTGCCACTCAGTTAACACTTCTGCTGAAGGACACACCAGCAGGGTGTTAGCCACAGGATGTGACAGTGAGACCCTTGAGCCTCTGTGATTTACTTTATAGTCCAAAGGCATACACAACATTACATTAGTGGAACTAGTTCTCCCCTGCTTGTCACTGATGGATGCAGAATGGTCAACTGTCCCCTCCACTGTGCCATACTGGGCTTCAAAGAGAGGATGTAAATCTAAACTCCAGTTTAGACCAAGCCTTGCAGCCCCACCCTCACTGTTCCCCCCAGCATAACTTGAATAGTTTAGTATGTTCTAGTACAATGTTCTAGCTCAATCTAGAGATTGAGCTCTCTGGGGTAAGGTTTAGAAAGTGCAAAGACAGCTGTGGGTGCAGTAGCTTAAACAGCTCTGGTTTGTGTCAACCTGTTCCAGGTATTAGCAGTAACGCTCAGGTGGGAGAGGGCAGGGAGCTCAGGTTGCTGTAAGGAAGTGACTGCACTTCTTTGGCTTTGGTTGGTGTAATTGCCTGTGGAATCACATCCTGATTTCTGCCTCTTATTGCTTCCTTAGTCCCTAGGCTGGAGAAAAGCATGGGACAGCTTTCAGTGTCGATAGATTGAAACACAAGATGGGCTCTTCCCGGTTCAGAAGAGTGATTCCCAGGGTATGGAGAGCAGCCCACTCTGCTTGGGCTGTTAAGAGAGAAGGAAGAGTTGCAGTTCCAGTTTTCCTCTTGTTTTTGCTTTGTCCACCATCTGCAGTGTATTTAAACACAGTTCCTTAATTTGGTACATGGCTCAAATAAAAAAGGTTTTGTTAAAGGGCCCTGTATTGACATGACAGTTGATAGAGCATCCAAAATTCTTTTGTTGGGATCTTCACTGTACAAAGAAGATTGAAACATTTCACTAGAGAAGATACTGCCTCTATAAGCTTTCAGAGTAATTTTATAAACACTCCTGAAAAGCTTGTAGATCTCTTGCATTCTATGGGAATGATCAACATTTAAAACTTTGATGTCTAAATGCAGTTTTGTGTGTGTGTTTTGCCTTTAAGTTGGCTTATGCAGTTGTGCTTATGTGTGCAAATTGGTGTGTTTTTTCTCTGAACAGTCAGCTATTTAGGGAGAGTAACTGTGTGAAAAGACATCCACAAATAGAGACCACTTAGAATCCAGAACTTCACACTTTACTTTGTATAAGTAAAATTGGTTACTGTTTTAATACAAAACTGAGTTAAAACACGTTTATTTAATTGGCAGAACTTGAATTCCAGCTTTATTTATGTAGGGAATTCTGAGCATCTGAATAGATGCACCACAAGTCACTGGCAATCTGAGAGTGTTTCTTTTATTAAAGTCTGGGGTGTTTTTCCACTCTAAATATTTTACTACAAATAAAAGCCCTGCTATGTGTGAGCACTCAGTAACTGGCAATCAGCTGAGTTCACAGATGTGGTTGGGACTCTTGCAAAGGCCAAATTCAATCCAGTGTGTCAATGTGGTGGATGAGGTGTGAAACAAGCTATTTGCTTTGGCCCAGCATGGACCTGGGTTTTGGCAGCATATTTAGAGGTTTGTTCTATGGACTGTGAGAGATGGGTCCTTGGGGAAGGAGTGCCAGTGGTGTCTGAAGTGACTGGTGATGGGCTTGGGTAGGGAACTGCTGCCCTGGGGGGGGGGGCCGGGTATTGGCTCCAAAGGGAACTCCTTGTGGGAATTTCTTTGCTAGACAGTAGGTGCTACTATTCAGCCTCTAATGAAAAGGCAGCTGAGGGGAAAATACCTGAGAAGGGAATGACAGCCTGAATGAACAGCCTGCTAAATGCACCAGCCAGTGCACTGGCACGTAGGCAGTGTGGTTGTTGTCCTTTTTTTAGCAGGGTGCTTGCCAAAGCCATACCTGATCCTGGCTGCAGGTCTGCACATAGGAGGTACCTGTATTAAAAACAGTTGTTCCAATTTCCAGATGACTGTCCTGGTGATAGGTCCCCAAGCTGCTTTAATAATTGTTGTTGCAGTCCAGGGGAGAAAGCTGTGGCTGTACTGAGAAAAGGGCAGGTTGCAGAAACAGGAGTTGGATCGGAGAGATCACATCTCCAGCAACATAACTCAGTTGACTTCAGTTGAAGGGAGCTCAAATGTCATCTGTTTTTAATTTAAAAACATCATAATATTTTGAACAAACTGTTTTGATCACAAAGCCCCTTCAAGGAAAATGAAAATTTTAGTAATTCCTTTTTAGATTTCCCATCTATTTGCACCTCAGTAAAGAAAGCCATGTTTTTAGCTTTGCTCTAGAATGTGCATAGATTAGAAACACAACTGCTAGTTCATTTACAACACTGCCCTCCTAACACAGCCCAGAACATGTGACCCATCAGCTCAGAGTAGCTCCAAGTGGAGCTGCCTTTTCATGCAGCCTGGAGTTACAGAGCCCTGTCCATCCCCACTCCTGCCCAGGCAGGACCAGCACGTCCTTGTGAACACTCCAGGCGAGCTGGAGGCCCTGGGAAGGCTGGGGAGGGCAGCCAGGCTGCTGGAGCCTGTCAGCTCAGGGGCTGCAGCAAGCTCCACTCTGCTCAACTTCCCCTTTATGTTTAAAATATAATGGCCTGATTCTTTGCTCTGATTCACAGGAAGCTGGGCTTTAAGACTGTGTGTGATATGATTGTGTTCTGCAAGAACGTGTGTGCAGAGAAGGAATGCCCCAGTGAGAGGGAGCTTTTCTTCTGTCTGTCACAATAAACCAAATGTATGTGAAGGGGACCTATGAACCCCGGCTCTGGTCTGGCTTGGGGCAGTGGGACAGGCAGTATTTTTAGACTCTACTTGTCTAGCTCTTTGACCTGACAAAATGACATAATTTTCCACTTGTCCAAGAGGGAATGTGACAGGTTACCATTGACTGACTGTTGGGTGCAGTGAAGAGTTTAGGTCTGGCTGGGCACCCCAAACTGCGTTTTTGAATAGCCCAAATATTTTAGGTGTGTAAAGCTGGGCAGGACCCCTGACATGCATAAGCCTTCTGAGGATGTTTCTGAGGTCGCTGTGGCCAGAGGTTGTCCCCAGATCGCTCTGCAGTGGGGTTTAGGGCTCTAGAGCTGTTTGTGAAAGAGAAGAAAAAAAAAAACCACCAAGGCCCATAAATGCCATTGTCTGCTTCAGGGAAAATTTTTGGTTTTGTTAAATTTTCGGCATTATATTTCATAATTAATTGAGCATTTTCTCCTGCCTGTTTGTCCCATACAGTCTGTGCTTACTGTTGTATTTCAGTATAGGAAAGTTGGCTGGAAAACGGTGTGCCATCCCCATGAGCAGCTACACTCAGGTGGTGCACAGTTTAAAACGATGCAGATGTTGTTAGATTGGGCTTGGTTAGGAAAACTGGCTCAGATCAGCTGCTGTACCTTCAGCAAGCAGCTCTTCATCAGCTGAAGGGTTTGTTCCTGCTCAGGGGTAGTGATGAAAATGTGCTCGTGAGGTTAATTTGTCTAAATCCTCTTTTAAACCACCATGTGAAAGATGCTCTTTCTTTTTTTTTTTCCCCCTCTTTTTTTGTGTGTAAATAATTGCAAATCCATCAAGGCAGACTTTGCGAGGTGCAGCTGTGTGTGCAGGGTGAGGTAAAGCACATGCAAAGTGGCAGCTCAGAAGCTGTGTTCCTTTCTTTCCTGTGGGAGGAAGTATAAATGCATTGACGCTTTCAAAAAAAACCACCCAGACCCAGCTCTAAATTAGCAGCTTTTTTGACTAGTTAGATCAGTAAAATGTTGGAATCACGGTGTAGCTGAAACCAGACAAAATTCCCTGGGTTTCTTTTGAATTAAAGTTGAGTGAAAAAGCCTGAGTGCTTGGATAGAAAAGATACATTAAATGCTGGGTTAAAAACCTAGCAAACTTTTTGCAAACTTATTCCCTGTACTTATAGAGAAGTTGGTGGTCTGATCAGAGGCCAAGGACCTTTCATTCTTGTTTACAGCATTATTCTTTTGTGAATTACGAAATTGCAATACAGACAAATATTTACTATGTAGTCAAAATATGGAAATGGATATCTCTGTAAACAGCTACTTTCTTTTCTGAGAAGGCATATAGCATGACCTATCCTGCAGTTTGTATAAAGACAGTAATTCGGGGACTAAACTTTGATTTTGGTGGGTGGGGGTGGGATGTGTCACATTGCCTTGTGGCCTCTGTGTGGGGAAGATGAACATTCAGGTCGTTGTCCTTCTTGAGTTTCATTTCCTTTCCATTTACCTGTACAAGGTTAATCCTTTAGCTCACAAATAGACCTGCCCTCAATGCTGGTTTTATGAGATGTGAGAATTCATAGCCAGGAGAGCCTGATGGGCTGTTTGCTTTGCAAGAGCAGCTCAGGCTGCATGAACCACACGAGATGGGGAGAGACCCGATTCCATGAACGTCAGCCCATCCTGCCTTTAAAAGAAAAGGCTCAGGGAAATCAGAGTTCCCTCTTCCCCTGCTGGGATTCACTCAGTGTGAGAACCCTGTAGCGTCCCGGCCGTGTGTGGAGTTTGCAGTGCCTGTGTGGAGTGAGTGAGTTTGCAGTGCCTGTGTGGAGAGAGTTTGCAGTGCCTGTGTGGAGAGAGTTTGCAGTGCCTGTGTGGAGAGAGTTTGCAGTGCCTGTGTGGAGTGAGTGAGTTTGCAGTGCCTGTGTGGAGAGAGTTTGCAGTGCCTGTGTGGAGTGAGTGAGTTTGCAGTGCCTGTGTGGAGTGAGTGAGTTTGCAGTGCCTGTGTGGAGTGAGTGAGTTTGCAGTGCCTGTGTGGAGTGAGGGAGTTTGCAGTGCCTGTGTGGAGTGAGGGAGTTTGCAGTGCCTGTGTGGAGTGAGGGAGTTTGCAGTGCCTGTGTGGAGTGAGGGAGTTTGCAGTGCCTGTGTGGAGTGAGGGAGTTTGCAGTGCCTGTGTGGAGTGAGGGAGTTTGCAGTGCCTGTGTGGAGTGAGGGAGTTTGCAGTGCCTGTGTGGAGTGAGGGAGTTTGCAGTGCCTGTGTGGAGTGAGGGAGTTTGCAGTGCCTGTGTGGAGTGAGGGAGTTTGCAGTGCCTGTGTGGAGTGAGGGAGTTTGCAGTGCCTGTGTGGAGTGAGGGAGTTTGCAGTGCCTGTGTGGAGTGAGGGAGTTTGCAGTGCCTGTGTGGACTGAGGGAGTTTGCAGTGCCTGTGTGGAGTGAGGGAGTTTGCAGTGCCTGTGTGGAGTGAGGGAGTTTGCAGTGCCTGTGTGGAGTGAGGGAGTTTGCAGTGCCTGTGTGGAGTGAGGGAGTTTGCAGTGCCTGTGTGGAGAGCTGCCCTCTCCATTGTCAGACCACAGGCACTCAAGCAGATTTCTCCCAGCGGGAAATTTCAGGCTCCAAAGGGCAAGAATGCCGAGGCTTGTGTGTTGCCCCAGTTGCTGGGGATGAAGGAGGTTGTGTAGCAATGTGCAGCCCCAGCCATGCAGATGCTGATGTGTGTGAGCTGGTTGTGGCTGCTGCACAAGCAGGTTCCAGGAGAGTCTTCTAAACTAGAAATAACTTGGGAATTCAGGTCCCTTGATCCATCACTGCACATGTATCTTGTATACCTGTATAGAGGTGCAGTTATTACTACTTGCTTCTTAAAATCTGGTGGCCAATATGCTTAAAATTGAGAGATTCACTGACATTTCTAATAGTTCCTGCCAATTCCAAGGCTAGTTTTCTGGATAAGGTACCTATGGATTTCAGTGCTCCCCGTATTACCTCAGTTATGAACACTAATTAATAGGAATCCTGTGAGTGCATAAGGAGATCTGATGCAAATAGTTCTGAGGCCCTCTCTAAGGTGAACTACCTGATTTTGACATTTTAATTGGTTCTTTTATAAGCTCTGATTTTTATCAGTTAGGAAGGTACAATTCTGTTGAGTCATTTTGCACTCTTGGGTGCTTTTAAACTTAAGAATCAAACACAAATGATACTTTATATGTGCATTTGATTTGGTCCCTAACCTGATAGACACCCAGCAGGTGTACCCTGGCACATGGAATGCTGTTGGCTCAGCTTGTTAGTCTCTTGTATCCATGGGAGTTGAGGCCAGGCAGGCATCCCTGGGAGAAGATACCTGGGGAAGAAATTTCAGTATTTAGGTCCAAAGCCTGATGCTGAACTGGCTCATGAGACTCTTAAGTATGTATCAGCAGGGCATAGATAAAGTGTTCCTAGGGAAATAAGATCCCGGGATTTTGTTACGTGTTTGCAGTGTAGATCAAGTTTATGGGTCACCTGAGATCGTGGTACTTGGGCCCAGTGTGGATTCACATGTAATTTAGGGCAAGTGTCAGTGAACCTGATGGCAGTCAGCTGAACTGAGCTGCTTCAGCTAGCTCAGAGATTCAGGCTAAGCTTAAAAGTTGGTCTTATTCCATATCATCATGTAAACTCAGTTACAACTTAGAGCCAGGTTGTCAGGTGGGTCTGCTCCCATCAGTGAAGTTATGTGGATTTACACCCCTGCACATTTGGACAGTTCTGTTTGCCTGACCATTCACATAAAGTAAAATTATTAGCTTTGGGGCTCTGAAATGTTCAGCTCATTACACATATTCAGAAACTGAGTATGCAAGATAGGATTCAACATCTTTTAAGCTTTTCTCTGTTCTCTGTGATCCTTATTCCTTCCTGCTGAGTGAATAGCACTGGTGAAGTCCTAGACTGTGTTGCAACTAATGAAAAATATTCTGTGGACTTTAATGGTACTAGATTTGAAGTTTTTCTCTGTCTTGTCTGTTTAGGGTTTAATGTATTAAACACGATGACTGGAAAGAGAGTAGAAAAGGAACAAAATCTTTTTTATATCAAAGTTCTTTAGCTTTGTAGTCTTGACATATTAATTGAAGAAATTCTAATTCTTGCTACAATTACATTAATCATCTTGATTTTACTTTTTTTGGAGACCACTTGATGTTTCTACATCCCTCTTGAAAAAGGAGTAGCTGTGAAGAGCCTAAAACCGGGTTAAACATTCCCTGGTGCTGATAGGATCTTAATAGTTAGAGCCCTCACTAATCTAGAACTGGTTGCAGTTTGCAGGCATCTCTCCCTTATGAACACAGGGAATAAGAAATATGGGTCAAATCCTGAAGTATTTGTATGTTTTTTTACTGGGCCTTTGCTCCTGAAGCAAACTTTGGTTAAAGTACCGTAAAGGCCAAGCAGACACAGACTTGTCAGGATTTATTCCACCACATAACAGAGGAATGAAGTAAACCACACTGTTCAAACAAACTGTGTCCTGAAAGCATTTTGAAGAGTGCCACAGTGCAGTAAGATGATTAAAATCATCTCATGATTGTAGTACCAGGAGAAAGACATGAAGAGGCCAGTAAAAGGGAGAATATTCCAAAGGCTTGTGAGAATTAGGCACATAACTGTCTTAAGCTCCTTTGAAAATCCAAACAAATACATTTGCTGTTGATATTAGAATGGCCTGGAGTCTTACAGGGGTAGATGCTCACAGAAGGGCTGCCTAAGCAAAGAAGAGGAGGGTTTTTTCCTAAGCCTACAATAATGAGAATGTTCAAAGTGATGCAGAGATAGTGTTGTACAGGAGGGAGAGGATGAAGAGAAGTCAAGAGAGGCAGGGTATGGGACATATGAAGAAACTAATAGCAGTGAGCCCTGAAGGATTTCAAAGAAAGCAAAGGTGAAAAATCTAGCTTTTGGGGCCCTGAAATGAATTGGGATCTTCTGACCTGCCTGAGGATGCAAATATTAGTGGCTGAGGGGAGGAGGGGCTGGCAGAGGTCAGGGCAGTGGTAGAGAAGAGACAATGGCCCCTCTGCAGCACCAGCCTGTCTTTCACTTCACAAAAGGTTTTTTGTAATTCAAATGAGAACAACCCCTCCTTAAGAAAGGGATCTCTCTTTGGAGGGAGAAACACTGCAACATACTTTACTCTCACTTCCCTTTGATTACACCTTCCTCCATCAGTCAACGCATGAATGAATTTGGTTTGACCTTTGTTCTTGCAGAATTCCAGTGTAAACAGCAGTACACTGGAAATACAGATGTGGTCTGGGATCTTTCTGGAGCTTTCTTCCTAAGTGACTTTTTCTGGGAAGTGCTGCTGGATCAGTTCACTTGTGATAGTCCCAGACCACCACTGTGCTGAGAACATCTGTGCACCTGAATTTTGCCTGTGTCAGCTTGCAGCCCCCCTGTCCATAAACATCCACGAGTGACTGAGAGACAGTCCTGAGCCACTTCTAGACACCACTCAGTAACACTTACTGCCCTGGGATTTGTATTTGCAGATGCTGTGGAAGTGGTACAGGCAAGGAGGGTGGTCTGAGCTAAACCAGTCACCCAGGCTGGCTCTTGATGGAAAGAAGTTGCCTGCCTGGTGCTCTATTGTAGTGGTAACGTGGATAACCAGGGAAGGCTTTCAGGGCTGTGAGTAGATGGGTGAATCCTCATCTAAGCCACAGGGATTCGTTGACAGAAACTGTTTTGTGCTGGGCCAAGAGAGTCAAAGTGAATAAAAAGCTGTTGGAATGTCTGACTCCCTCAAGCACCACTGAAAATCCCAGAGCTGTGCAATGCCAGTATTTTGTGACTGCTTCTTATTAACTTTGATGTTACAGACAGTGTAACACTCAGTGGGAAGATAAATGTAAGATAAATCAGCCAAGTGTGGTCGTAACTGCATGACCCTTAAAATTCAGGATTGGCTAAGGACAGATCAGTTAGATTTTTGGAAGTATCTCAGGCACGTAGCTTACGTTAGCAGTGGCTGTTTCTCTTATCTAGTATTTAAAGAAATAATCCAGTTTATTTATTCAAGTGTTTTATCCATACATACACTTCCATAATTTTAAATGGCTGAGTTTCTAAATGCTTCCCTATATTTTGTTTAGTATGCATCAGCATTCACCATATGTCGGACTAAGAAGTGGGGAAGCAGTTTCAAATTGCCATGATCCATATTTAGTTAATGCTTATTAAATCACCAGTATCAGTAGAGTTTTTGTAATATGTACATATGTATTTATTGCTCATGTATCTGTACAATTATAAAAAATGCCATTGAAAGTATGCTTCAAGTCAAAGGATCTCTCCTCTGTGACATACCTGGATTTTGCAACTGAAGCTGCATTTCTTTTCTGAGGGTCTTCACAGTTTCACCTGAGATGAAATCTGCTTTTGTTTTTGCAAATGGTCATACAGTCTGCTGTAGGGAGAGACGGTGCTGCTGTAACACCCATGTTTTTGTTGTGTGTGAAATGGTTGTTATTCTAAATGACAACACTCGAATGAAAAAAAATCTCCTTAAAAGAAGGAAGTGGGGAGATGGGGGTGGACTTGGAACATATGAGGAAGAAAGACATTGTCCTCAGGGATATGGGAGTCACAGTTCTGAAGAGAAAGATCCTCGTGGTTGTTTTCAGAAACAGTGCAGTGAGTGTTGTGGAGTACAGATGATTGGTATAAGTAGTTCACCTCACTTCATGTCTATAGCTCAGGAGTATGGAAGGTCTGTAACCTCTGTAGAAGAAGAGTCATTTAAAAAACTGTACAGCAGAGTCTGTTTGAGCTTCTGCTTGGCAGTAGCAGTGATGGAGCTTCTACCACTCAGACTGCCTGAGCTGTTTGCAGAGAATGTGTTTGATATTCCATGATGTGCATGACTTTTTCTTTTTTTTTTTTTTTTTTTTTTAATCGTCTTGGTTAGCTAATAGTTTAGTTCCTCATCAGGGGATAGATCAAAAAAATAAATATGTACCAATAAGCTTTGAGGCTTTAAAGCCAATTTGATACACAGGAAGCCTGAAATTAGGGCAATAAAAGATATTTCTGGTGCTATTTCCTCTTACTAAACACCTCTGCCTATCAGGCAAGTCCCTGTTCAGCTGTTTGCTGATGAATTAATTTGCCTGTAGATCTCAGCTACTTTTTGCAGAGTTGCTCTCTCACACAGCTGTATCTCTTTATTGTTTTAAGAGAATTTAGAGAAAATATTCTTCATAGGTGAAATCTCCTATGCAGGAATTTCAGTATAATGCATTCATCTGATGCTCAAGTTCCTCCTTCTTCAGACACTGGTAATTTAAAATGAGTTTTTATAGAAATATTAGTATAGCAGCTGGTAATTGAACAATGAGGGAATACTTGATTGCCAGTAGGAGATACAGTAAATATACTCTTTAACAGCAGTACAGTTGCTTCAGTCTTGCTCCATTTTACATGTGTAATGCTAGTGATGTCAAAGGAGTTGCTTCTGGTTTCCAGTATTCTAGCTTAAATTTCACAACTAAAAAACCCTGAACCTGGCCCAGTATTCTACATTCTATGCTGGCTCTTGCCCAGGACGGTAAGAGGTGTTGGAAACCCAGGCATCTGTATTTAGTCAAGAATTTCTTCATGTGTCTCTAAGGTCCAGCTGTCCCAGTAGATCTTGGCTAACAGTGCCCAGCCCTGCAGAGCACACCAGGGGTGACAGAACTGAAGCAGGTTCACCCCCAGCCGAGGTGTGAAGGCCCTGCAGTCAGGCTGTTACAGCTGAAATGCTGGAAGACTTAGTTTTCTGTAGAAATGTACACTTAGTTTTTATGAAGGGGGGGAAAAACTCGGTTGTGGTGGGATTTATTTTGTATAAGTAGCCCTGTGCAGTCATTGTTATGCTATTTGGAGATTATTTAATGCATTGTCTTTCAGACTTCAGTGCAGGTGAGGACTGCAGTTCACATGTGGGATGGGATGCAGGGTGTTTGCTTCCTGTCATTTCTGTAGAGCTTTAGCTGATAAACTGTATATCTGATAGAAAGAAAAAGAGTACTAGGATGACAAGCTTCAAAGCTAACAATTGAGTAACATGAGCAAGGATGCACCTGCTCTTAAAACATGAACTTTGGCAAACATTCATTTGAAATGGTCAGAATATTTCAGTAGGGCCATGTTCCCCCAGGACCTTCAAGCTACTTTGCTAAAGACAATGGGTTTTTTTTTTGGTGTAGAGGCAGATATTATCTTAAACAGCCACATTTAGTGGCAACACTAATTCAAGTGATAAAAAAAAAAGAGAAAATTACATTTGCAACTTCTTGTTCATGTGTTTTCACTCTGTCTTGTCAGGGACAGATGCATGGCCCCTGTGCTATAGTTGCAAGGTGAAGGTGCTCGTGATGGTCAAGTGTTGGAATTCATTGTCCACATCACCTCTTACTTTTTTCACTGTGAGCACATTTTCTTGGAAACAAGATAACTTGCGAGAAGCTTCATACAATTGATTGCACAAGTGTGAAGCAGTTTATTTATTTAACACTAAAAATACTAGGCTCATCTGGATCCCTGGATCCTTGTTCCAAATCAGTCCCCAGCCACTGAACAAAATTGCCTCATTGTCTCCGAAGAGCAACGTGGCATTCCACTCACCTGTTCAGAAAATGGGTTTTTCAGGATTGTGCTGTCACTTATTGCTCCCCCTGGACACGGGGACCGGTTGCCTCATCACTGCCTCTTTCTCTTCTCCCTTTCGTTTCCCTCAGGGGCAGGCACACTTTG
The DNA here is from genome assembly GCF_009829145.1 of Chiroxiphia lanceolata. NCBI lineage: Eukaryota > Metazoa > Chordata > Aves > Passeriformes > Pipridae > Chiroxiphia > Chiroxiphia lanceolata. The sequence goes on along the minus strand of NC_045653.1, from coordinate 4,352,877 downwards.
CCTGCCTTGCTGTTTAGTAAGAAATCTCTTGCTATTTCTGAACGTTTGAGGAAGTATCTGCCGTAGACATGAATTTTGGGAAGGGTCATGAGCAAACTCACTGCCTCGCCTTTTGCATGTTTTACTTATGCTAAATAGAAGATGGGGAAAAAACTAATTTTCCCTAATGAAGTCAGGGCTCCAAGTTGAGTTCAGCAAGGCCCATTTGAAAAACACTTTCATGCAAAAAGGGCCATTAAATAGTACTTATTCACTGAAACGAACTTTTATACCTAAATTTCTTTCTAGATTTGTAATTTCTGTTAGTATTTATTGGAAGAAACTTAGTCAACATGATGTGGTGCTGAAAGGAAGCATTTCACTCTGCTCATTCTCATTTGTCGTAGATTTGCTTGAATCCTGCAAGGCATTTGTACTGTAAGACAAACTATAAACTATGTTTATGCATGTCGTGAGGAGCATCAGCTGTGACCTGCTGAGTTTGGAAGTAACAGACCTTTAGGGCAGCAAGTCACAGTGCACAAATAAATGTTATGTTGATGCAGCAGCAGAATTTTAAGCAAAAACAAATCCTCAGTGGACTGTTTTCGTTAACATGGAAGATGGGACCTTTACAACCTTTACCAGGAGAATGAAAATTTCTCAGCCTGCTTTCCTGGTTTTTCCCTACACTGTGCCATGACCTGGTTTTGTTATGGGCTTATGGGCTCTGCCAGTCCTTCTCTCCTCCTGTGCTGTGCAAGCAAACAGCTCGGGCTGCTCAGGGACCTGGCCCAGTGTGAGCACAGCAGAGCACTGGGAATGGCAGGGGGGACAAGGAGTTTTCTACCAGATTCCCAGCCCTGGTTTTTGTGAGATCTTTAGCCTTATAGTCCTGAGCAGCGTCCAGCAGGCAGACAGAAGGAAGCAGAGCCTACTTTTGTTGCCTGTTTCAGCACTCCAGCAGTGTCTTGGTGACCTGCAGTTGGTGGTTGTTTCAGTAATCCCCGCTAGTTTGGAAGGGGAAGAAGCCACCAGCATGCCCCAGTAGAGAGCTCTGCTCTTGATTGGGGTGCAGAGGTGATTGTGTCCTAGAAATGACTTGCAGAGTCCTCAGGTCCTAGGGATGTTTTTCAAGATCCCCCAAGAAAGCTGACCCGTGTGCTTCCACATATCCCTGGAGGCTCAGGAGTTTGTTTTTATGGAGATACGAAGTGTTGCAGTTGAAAAGGGTTGTACTGATGAACTGAAAGTTCCTCATGAAAATGTCAAGGACTAGATCCCTTGAAATCATAAATGTAGGTTGGAGCAGCCAGAAGGAGCATTTGCCTCAGTAACTTTTTAGGTGGCCAGAAGAGCCTTTACCCCTTCGACTGATTCCTCTTTAATAACAGTATGTCCTCTTTAATAACAATGTTTTGGAATATAAATAAGATACAGGTACAGCAGGTTTTCTAATATTCACCACGACCACCTTCTCTCTTTTGGCATCACTTTTGTCATGTCCTGGTCCAAATAACTCTCTGATTTTCCAGCTAAATCAATGGGTCTAATAAAAGATCATAGCACTCCCTCCCCAAAAGGAGTTGCATGCTACTTGTGTAATGGGTCTTGCAGTCTGTGTCACCAGGTGATTAGAGAGATGGTGCTGGTACAGATGAGCTTAGACCCTAATAAAACAAGTAGCATAAAAAAATCTCTTGAGAAGTTTGGGAAACACTGACCTGAATGTCAGAATACCATCTCTGGGAAAGGGGCTGCTTTTTCCAAGCAGGAAATTGTTTGGAAAGAAAGTGGTGTTGCCATGTGAACAGGGCATGCAGCATTAGCTCCATGAGCCTGCTCTTTAATAGCTTGTGTTTATCATACTTTTTATTTGAATGACTGTGTTGCAAAAGATTCTTCTTGCACCTGAGAAGGTATTGAAAATTGGGAAACAAATAGTTCTGTATCTGCTGAGTTTTTATAATTTGGGGGAAATTGCACTTTGGAAAGTAGATTACTAAATTTCTAAGACCAAAACCTCTTGTAGCTGTCACGTTTTATTATTACTGCAGAGACTGCTGTTCGTGTACATCAAGGCAAATCAGAGGCTGTAGGAGATTTGATGGGCTATCTGCAAAGTTCACTGCCTGTTTCCCTCTTATGTCTTTCATCCTTTCTCCTCTGTCTCTGCTTTTCTGTGCCGTTCTCTCTTCTTTTTTTTTTTTTTTAATTTTTTCTCTCCCCTTTTCTCTCTTTCTCCTGCTGACATTGAGTGATCTTTTCAGACAAGCATCACAGGAAAGCTGTTTTTTAGATTAACACAGTCTCCACTTTTTTATTGACTGGCCTGTAACAGCTAATGTGATCTGCACTTCTGTATACAGCTGTCTATTATTAGACCCATCATACTGGGACTGATGTACAGGTAACTATTAGTCACCAGTGGAGCTGCTAATTGTGTAGATTAATTGATCATTCCAATTGGATTTGTTGTGTCCAAACAGAGACGTGATTAAAGCAAGGAAAAACCTCTGCCTGGCTTATGTTTTGACAATGAGTGACTTTAGTGTGATGTGCTACCTTGAATAACTCAGATACCTGATTATTAATGCTCTGCTGTCTCCCCCCACACTGAAGTGGGAGGGCAGCAGCTATTCCTGCCAGCCCTCCTGTCGTTAGTCACCAGCAAACACTTCACCTCAGCCAGTTCCCTGCCTGGGTTCCTGGCCCCATTGTTGGCAAGGTGGACTGGCTGGTTTTTGTAAAAAGCCTCTTCTGCTGCTGGCACCTGTGTCCTGTCCCTTTAATGCAGGAATCTGTTCTTCAGACTCCTTAGTCCACACAATCTCCTCCAAGCTCTCCATATCTAGCTGGAATCTAGACAAGATCTCCTTCCTGTTTAGCAATACAAGAGGAGCAACGTGGTTATAGTCCTTGAAATTTATTCAAAAGCATGTTGAAAATCCAGGGACAAACTCAAATGTAGGGTCTCTGTGCCTCATTAATTAATCTTACTTTTATTGGTGCCTGTCCTATAAAGTGTAAATGGCTTATGACTGATAGAGAGCCATGGCTAAGCAGGAACAGAGATGTGCCCCTGTTAGTGCTGGAAGTCAGGCAGAAGAACATGTTCACTGTCTTCCAAACAAAACGCCACAGGCAGAAGCATTCCACAAACTCCAGGTTTGGTCCAGTGACATCACTTCTTCTCAGGTTGTAGGTTGCTGCCAATCCCAACAAACCAAAGGCAAAAAGCAAAAGCTGAGTATGCACCAGCTGACATGGACATTGCTCGGGAATAGTTCAACTTTTAAAAGCCTTTTATTATCAAGCTGTAACAAAGCTGCTTTGTGCCATAAATACAAAGACGTGACCCGCTTCCCCTTGCTGTGTCAGGTGGGTAAGAAAAGTTCCTTTCATCCTTGTTCACAGCACTCCCCAGGGCTCACTGCTTTGTGTGGGAGGCAAGTCAGAAACCACTGAGAAGAACAGAGAGGAAAACCCTCTGCCCTTCTGTGCACAGGTCATGTAGTTTATTGCAGCAGATTCTGTCCTCTCCAGCTTCCCTTCAGTCTCACCTGCAGGTATTTGCATCTCTGCTGATGCCTGTGGAAAACAAAATTCTTTGCTCTCAGTTCAGAAGTGCCCTTTAGCCAACAGTTGCTAAACCAGTGGAGCCTTCAGGTAGAAATCCCTTGCAGTGTTCTTTGCTAAACCCTTCTCACTGACTCAAATATGTTGTGGGTATGTTCAGTGCACATGCAAGTAGGTCCTAACTTCCAATAGCCAGAGTTATACTTTACAGGCTGATATTTGGATCACTGTCCATTTGTATCTGGCCTGGAGCTTTTTATTGACTTGGCTGCAGAGCTGAGGGAAGGGGAAGCCTGACCTAAGTGAAAAGTTCCAGTGTTGTTTTGTCTGTGTTTAACCAAATGAAATAGAGTGAACAGGATAATGTATCCCAGGCACTGTCTGGTGATTTCCATTTCCCTGCTCCACATACTGAGGTTGTTGAAATCATCTGTAGCCCCAGCTCAAGGCTCTGATGTGCCTCAGTTCCAGCAGTGTGAATGTCCCTTTGTTGTTCTTCGCAGTCCTTTGCTGACACACGTCTCGCTGTGCTTGGGCACAGCTGCATCCCAGAGACAGGGGAACCTTCAAAGAAAGAGCAAATGGACCCTGCTGCAGTCTGCTGGTAGTAAAAGATAATTAAGTCTAAAAGTTTCAACAAAGGGAAGACGTTTATTGCCAGGCAAAGCCCAACAACACTGTAGGAAATGTCTTTGGTGGTGCCTGTCTGCAGCCCTCTCATCTGTGATGGGGAGCTGGTAAAATGTTTACGTTCTTTAGGTCTTAAAGGTAATCAGCCACACTGTGTTGATGGAAACCTACAGGATGTAAACTAGTGAAATCAAACTGTATCAAGCCATTTAAACATAATCTTTTTTTATCTCTGCAGGCATTTCTTCACCGGATCCGCCAGAATGCTGTGGACAAAGCTGAGAAGTACATAACAGAGGAGAATGTTAAGGTATTTCTTCTGTCTTCCTCATTTTCTTGGTAGGGAAGATAATACGCAATGAAAGGCCAGGTTCAGGGATATGAATATCAAATACCCTCTTGTCATATTGATGCTTATTATTAAGCTGGTTCCCTAAGGGAAAGAGCTCATGTTGACAGTTTATCTGTCAATCTGTTTTCCCATTCTTATAGCTGTCATCTTCCAACAGTTTTTCATCTCACCAACTAATTTCAGTAAAATTTGACAACAGTGCAGTGTTGTCAGAGATACTAACTTTTGGCAAGATTTGTGAAATGGTGAGTAGAGGACAGAGAGGCCATTTCAGTGTCTTTGAGAGGAAAGGCAGGGAATGCATAGTCCTTGTCCATTTTGCCTGACAGTGTTCAGTTAACCAATTCGTATCTGCTGTCTTCTACTACTCTAAAATTGATAGGGCTTGTGAAAAGGAGGCAGGAATGCTTTGTGTTCTAGTGGGAAGGAATTTGGGTTCTTGTGGGAGGACTAAGTAGTGTGAGACCCTTGTGTGAGGAAGTTCCTGCATGAAATTTGCACTGGAAAGAGATAAGGGACATGGAAACAGAACTGTGAGATACTGGCCTCTCTAGTGCCCATGGTCACAGGGGACCTTCCTTGTTCATTATGGTCATAAATATAAGCAACACTTCCTTGTAGTAATTTGGCTTAAAACCTCACCTTGTACATGTGTGAAAGCAAAGCCCTGTTTGTACACTCATGCAGGTGAACCCTGCTGATGAGTGGCACAGTGCAGTTCATTTGCCACTGCAGGCTGGTTTACTGGGCCTGCCGTTGGTCCTGAAGCTCCTCCATCAGCAGGAGCTTTGCCCTGTACACCTGTGGGAGCAGGGCAGCAGCAGCAGGTGTTACACCAGGCAGTGCTGGTTCCTGCATTTCCTGGCCCAGTGTTCCCTGGCTGTCCCAGGTGCTCCAGCCCTACTCTGCCTGTCAGGCCAGCAAGGAGTGCTGTTGGCTGGCTGGCATCAGAAGGGGCTGGGAGCAAGACTGATGGCAGCTTTGTGGAGCTCAGCCTCTTGCTGTCTACAAAATTGGAAATCCCCAGTCCCCTAAAACTCACCATCCAGTGTCTGAAGTAAATTCGGGGCTGGCTGAAGAAAAAGTAGACAAGTGATTAATGACAGTAGATCTTGTGTGCAAAATGTGAGTCTGCTTGCAAATAAAACTACACAACTATTTGCCAATTTGGCAAGCAGCTGCAGGTGCTGATGAAAATTATTATCCTATCATTATTCATGTATCGACAAAATGAATATTAATTGTGACTGCCATATAATCAGATACAGTGCCCACAAAGCCTGTGCAGAAGAATGCATATTTTCTTTGCTGATTTAAATGTATTTGTATTTGAAGTTTCTTCACACTTCTCTGGGGAAGTACCAATTCATTTTTGTGTCATTCTTGAAGTGCTTGGGGGGTCTTTTTGAGGCCACTGTGAGACCTCATTTATTCTTGTTATTACAATACCCAGCCTTCAATAACAGAGCTTCTCTTCAGTAATAAAGGACCTATGCCTATTGCTGCCGAAATAGAATGACAAAGTTACAGTTCTTCTGATCAGAGGAATATATTCAATATTATCTCCTCTTTCCACCCTCCATCTCCCACTATGCCAAATAATTTAATAGTTTTTCCTGCAGTTGGAAGATATTCGTACTTTTTTTCCCCTCTTTTTTTTCTCCTTTCTTTTACTGGTAGACATGAGAAAAGCAAGGTGGTGTTGGGACTTCTAATAATCTCCCTGCTGATATTATGTGTCTCGAGTCACCAGAGAGCTGTGAGGTAGCAGAGACTGTAAAAATGGTTTGGCAGCTTATGTAAGGAGAAACCTGTCTTTTCCTCCCTTTCTTCATGCAGCAGAAATGTCTAGAGGAAAATACAGGGTATTCTGGCAGTCGCTCACCTCTGAGCAAAAGGAGAAAGTGCTCTTGAGCCTAATTTGGGTTATTGCTCCCACTATTATTTTTGCAGGTTTCTCCTACAGCTGGAGCTAAGCATGGGAGATTTCAGTAATCTTTGGCCACTGTATTCCAGAAATGCTAAACTGAGTCCTGTGCCAGGCCCAGATTTTGCAAGTTCTCCAGTGATTAACGGCTGCAGCAACATCAAACCAGAAGAATTGGTTTTAGTTTATATGCTGCCTCATGTGGGAATAACTCTCCTGATCTGTTAGTACTGTGCTGTCACCTCCCTGATACAGCAGGTTGAAGGCAGTACAGTGGGAAGGTGGGCACAAGGGTGGGAACTGCCTTAGACACAGGAGCATGTGCAGTCAAGGTCTGTCTGCTGCCCTGATTTTCAAGTGACTCTTGTCTGCAAATTCTGCTGCAAGCAGAGCTCTGCTGATCACCAGAGAACTCATTAGATTGCACAGATACTCCTTGGATCAAAAAAACACCCCCCAAAGGCTGCTCCTGAAGGATAAAATCATCCCTGACAGATGTTTTCCTCTTGCTTGTTAATCCCCTTTTGGCACAGCTTCTGGCAAAGCCATGCAGGCAGGGGCTGCCCTGTCATCACATCACTTCCAGCCATGTGACAGAACCATTGCAGGCTCTGCTTGAATTAGTGCAGGAAGTTTTCTGGGAGCAGGTTTGTGGCTCCCTGGCCTTTGCTTGGCTTCAGAGCCCATCAGTGCAAATTCAGTGCATTGGAATATTTTAGTTTATTGAGGGCTAGAAAGGAGCTCTGAGGCACAAGCATGCATTAATGATGGTGCATACTACATGTCTCAGCATTCCTGCAGGGAGAGGGGAGCAAAGACAAGGAACATGCAACAGGCTTTGCTCTGCACACACATCCAGCTTGCAGGAGTTTGAGAGAAATATTCTCTCCATCCTTGAATAACAGAAGGTAGAGAGCTGAACCTGGGTACCTGCAGACAGGAAGGCTCCTTGAATTCGTGCTCTAGTCTACCCCTACTAAACCAGAGAGAAACTGGTTATAAACCAGGAATTGAGGTTTCATTCCTATGTCTAGATTTAATTTGCAGATTATTGTTCCTCTGAATTGCTGCCACATCATCAGCCACCAGGTTGAGTCAGTGTCACGTCCAGTGAATAAATTCCAATGCATAAAGCTGAAGCATTTAGTGTTAGGGGAGGCATTTGGGGAATCATCTGGAGGATGTTAGGCTCGATCACTTCCCACACCAAATGCCAGGAAGATGAAGGCTGGCTCTGCCAGGCTGCACACTTTGGGGTTCAGAGAATTGTCTCCTACTCTCTGAGCCAGACCGGGGAGTTTTCTTCCGAAGTAAAAGCTGGTTTGACTGCGCTGCAGATCTTCTCTTTGCAAGTGTTGTAATTAAAGCAAAGTGGTAGAAACATTGTCTGCAATGTGTGTGTCACTGCAGACTCCAGGATTTCCTCTGCCCTTTCAGGCGTCCCTCCAGTGGCTGCCAGTACTGGTGGCTGTCACTGCACATCAGGACTTCTCCCCCTCTGTAGGTACCATTCCATCTCCTACATGTGGATTCACGCTTTCTTCTATTTTGTATGAAAACGATTAAGACTTATAAATTTAATGTGTTTATAGCAACTTTCACCCTGGCAGTTTATTCCCCTTAGCACACGTATTCCAGTCCCAGGGATCACATAACTGTCACAATTACCTTTTAGAACAGGGCTGAACCAGGGACCTCTCTCCCTGTACATGTGCCTTTGGAATCACCGAGGTCAGTGAAAGGGAGCTCTAAGGTGCTGCTCTTGAGGTCTGGGAGGATTGTACACTGTTCTTTTCCTGGGTCAGTGAAATGCTGCTTCCCATGTGGCAGAGATTTCATCCCCTCTTTACAGGTACACCTTTGTGTGTAAGAGCTTTGAGTCCCTTCCTTCCAGGAAGGGATTTCTGATGCGTGGGAAGGAAAGGCAAACGACTCCCTGCTTCTGTGTCCTGCAAAGTGAGTTTGGTCCTTGTGGCTCCATTTATGGGGCTGGTCTCATAGGAAATTTTCTCTAGACTTGAAGGAGGTTGCTCGCATTCATCATGCTCAGGGGTCTGAAAAGATAACCTTCATTTACAGCAGGTGCTTCAGGAGCAATAAAGATTTCCATTGAGGGCCAGGAAAGGGGCAAATATGGTGTATTTCACTCTGCACAAGTCCCTGTCTGTGCTTTGCATCCTATCATGGCAAGTCTAGAGCCACAATATTTTGGTGCTACTACTTAACCAAGCACTCTGAGATGTATTAAAAGCTAGCAATGTTTTTCTTGTTATATTTCAGATCTTATTTTCTAACATTGAAGACATTCTTGGTGTTCACAAGGAGTTCCTGGCTGCCCTGGAATTTTGTTTACAACCAGAACCTCAGTCTCAGCATGAACTGGGAAATGTTTTCTTAAAATTTGTAAGTACAATGACTTAATGCTATCTGCAAATGCAGTTTCCTGTCATGAGGTCTCTTGCCCCTCAGTAAATCCTAATCTCTAAGGCTTGTAGCAATACTATGACAATGTGTGTTGTATGAAGGTTGTAGGTAGGGTGGGAAAAAATTTGTGAATGAGAACTTGTGAATTAGAACAATGGACACCACATCAAACTCAGCTAAACAACAATGTATTTTTAGAAACTCTTCCTTTTCCCATTGAATTTTTTTCCTTTTTTTCTCACCCAGCTGATCACATTTTATTGCTGAGAATTTGTCTGCTTTGGTTCCAAATGTTTCAAAAAAGCAGCTTAATTTCAAGTAAATGAAGAATTATTGTGTGTATTGTAAAATTTTAAAAAATTGAACCCCATAAAGGTCAAAATTAAACCCAGAGGACAGTACATCATTTACAGTAGTTGGTGTCTGTGCATACACTTGTTTGTAAATGAAAGGCAGTGTGAGAGGGTCTATCTTGCTGAAATGAAGCACAAGTTACAACACCCAGCCTTTGAGCATGGAACAAATGAGTACCTGCACTCTGTAGCTCCAAAGTAGATCCAGTGTGGCTTTTGAACTCCTACTGCAGGCTCAGGATGCCAGACCCAGAAGGGAAAACATTTCTAAGACACAAATTCACTCTGCCGGGTAATTTAGGACATTTTGGTGAGTTACTTTGGTATCCTCTAGCTTTGTGCCTGACAGCTGGTTCTTGTTCTGCTGTACAGCCATGACATGATCTTGTGTCCTCATCTGCTCTGAGGTGCTGCTCCCTGATCCAGGAGAACACAGACCCACAACGGGGACCCTGCAATTGCAGCTACTGATCCTGCACTGCCTCTCTCCTTGTCATTTGTTTCTTATGCTGTGGAATTGTTCCTGTGGTAGATTTTGGGTTTGTTTCTCGCTTGGCCTGATTTCAGTCACATCCCTGTGCCCTCCTCTTGCCTGATGTGTGTACAGAGCAGACTGCGTTTGCAAGACCAATTGCATACACTGAGTTACAGGCTGGACTAATTTAAATGCAAAGTTACCTAATTTACATGGAACATAATTAGAAATTGCACATTTTTTTTTCACTTGGAGCAGCCCTCCTGAGATGGCTGAAAATTAGAAAGCAAGTACATAATAGCCATTTCTTCAAATTCTTATTAACTCCATTAAGCCACAGGCCCATTTCCTATCAAAATGTGTTCTATTAGGCTTTCATAATCAAAATTCATGCTTTCACAGTTCATCAGGTTTGAGTGGGCAGCAGTTATACAGCCATTCATTGCTTGGAGCTTTACCAACTACCCTCCTCATTTAATTTTTATTTATGCTGTGACAATTATTAAAATAGTATCGGAAAGTGGGATACGGAGGCCATGCCCCAGAATTGTATCAGATGTGAGAAATGACTGTCAGCTGCTGAAAAACTTACTGGTGACCTCAGTTAAAACCTTGACCACCCACTGGAATCAATGGCTATGAACAAGATATACTGTATTAATATATTAGTACTCATTAGGGAGACTGTCAGAATGAGAGGGTTATGCTGTCAGATTGGCTGCTGGGTTGAAGTGGTGCTGAAAAACCCGAAATGTTTACTTCCAGTTGTTGGACTGAGTGCAAGGCCTGAGATATTTAGTCACTGTCACCGTTTTCTTGTATGCGAACATACCATTTTTCATTTATTACTATTAAATTATAATTATAAATTATAATTATGGAATATTCCTTACCTATCCAACACGAAGCGATACAGGAATTATGAAACTGCAATGCACAGGAGTGAGTGCTGGTGAGAATTGGTCTTCTGATAGTCAGTGTGACTGAGAGGAGCTCACGTTGCTGTCTGTGGAGTGCAGTGCCAATAATGGGCACCCCAATTGTTTCATGGTCCCCCTGGGGAGAATCAGCTTATGCACGTGGAAGTAGAACATGTATTTAATTCAGAATATATGGAAAAAGCTGGTCTCATCCGTAATTTCCTTAAGGAAATGTAGGAATACCATTAGGAGCAGTGTGGAACCTCTAGTCTGAGTAAGGAACAGTCAAGGAAGGGAGAGCACATCCACTGACTGTGCAGTGACCACAGCTCAGCTGTGCAGGTCAGGAAAACATGTGACCGTGGAGCAGGAGGGCAGGGAATTGCCAGATTCTTCCTTTCTGATGTTGCCAGAGGTTTGGTGACATATTAGCTAGAAATTAGTTCAAGGGAAATGTGTTTTATGCTAATTTTTTAGGAGCAGTGTTGCATGAGTGATCAGTTTTACTGTCTAAGTCATCAGGGATCTTGTTTTGTTGAGAATTATGTCTTCTGTTTGGGTTTTTCATGTTGACAAAGTTGGTTTCAGCCTGCTTTGAAGCAAGAAAATGCCATGCCTTGTTAAAAATATGTCCAAATAAAATGGTTACAGTTTTCCAAATGCCTTACTTCTTTTTTTCTAGTCAAAACTGTTTTCAAATTTGTACTAATTTGTGGGCGGTTCTAATGGACCCAAAATAACATATTGGGAGAACAGACTATTGGTTAAAGATTTATTTTAACCAAACAAAGAACAGTACAGAGCTACCAAAATCAGGAGGTCTTGTTGTGTGTCCAGCAGATTTGCTGAGTAAGAAGGTGCCATTTTTATGCGGGCCCGTCTCTGACCATAATTGCACTTTAACCCAGAGTAACTGCAGGTTCAGAATTTCTGAGCTAACATCTGTAATTAGGTAACTGATAATTTCCTCCCCAGGCAAGGGGAGAGCCCAGGACTGACTGTCACCCAGGGAGGAAATTAAACACTTGAGCCACTGAGTCATTTCCAGCATAGTTCTCATATTTGTGGGTCGCCGGCGTGCGGCACAGCTGGGGAGGGCTGAGGGGAGCACTCTGGGGTGTGTGCAATTATTGTGCTGCCTCGAGCTTTAGCAGAGGGATTTTGTCATGATCTAAATATAACCTCCCAAACTCCAGGCACTCAGAGCTGCAGTCAGAAACCTGGGCAGTGACATTTTGTGTGCACTGATGTAGCGGATGCTGTCGTGTTAATGGCTCTATTTTTAGTTTCGAGCGTGGTGCTTGTGTGCTTCCTTGGAGCTGAGAGGGGGCGAGAGGAGGAAATGTGGGAGAAGCTTGGGTATCTGTCTTATTCTGTAACTCTAGTTTTTATGGTTGACAACAATCCTATTGACTTTTTTCTATTGTGTTATGAACCCAGCCCTACCTTTTCCTGCATCTGGTGACCAGAGCCTTTGTTTCTCTGCAGCTTTCCAGTATTCCCAGTATTCCCAGTAGCAACTGAGCAGCTACCTATGAAGGATAAAAGTCTTGCACGTGTGCATTCCAGCTCTTTGCACCCTACCCTTTGTGGCTGCTGTTTTATTTGCTTTGCACTATTGTTCTTGTGTTTGGACATACGTATATTTATTCTCAGTTCTTTCTTTGGAAGTACAAGGAGGAGAACACAATTCATCAGATTAGTGATAAACCAAACCCAAAAGCGTTTTACAGTCTCTGTGCATGTACATCTACCTCTGAGCATCTGACTAGAATGTCAAATTCTCCTCAACTAACATTAACTCAATTTCTTTTCCATATGACAATAGCAGGGGGAATACCCAAGGAGTGCAGCTGTATTCCCATGGATTCATGTTACAGAACTCCTTCAGTTGGCAGTAGTTGTTTGCTTGGATCAGTATGAGCTATCTTTAAAGTAGTTAGATGGTGGAGAGATCTTCAGCTAACTCAGGAAGGCTTAGGAGTGCTAGGAACCAAATCAAAACTCAAAAAAATTAACTTCTAAGTTCTGGGGAGATGGAGAGGTCCAGGTAGAATGTTTTTAGACCAGGATCCTGATGTGAATGCAACAGCAAACTATGGAGGGGATTGGCTGCATGGCTTGGTGCCCTTGAGGTGTAGCTCCGGAAGGCCTCACATACTACCCCTGACAGAGTTCCACACTATTGCACTGAAATGACTTCTGATATGCAAAGTAGCCTGTCTGGGTGCTCTGTATGGCACTGCATTGTGGCTAAATGAGGAAAATTAACTGCTATTGTGAGAAACACACAAAAAATGGTGGTTTTTTTTTGGCTTCTGAATCGTTCAACCTGCCTAAAGCCTACTACACTGTTATGACCCCCTTTTTATCCTGGTGGATGCAATACTGGAACCCCAGAACGTCGCTGCTGCAGGTTCAGTCAGTCCCACCAGCCTTGAGAGGATCAACTCACCTCTTGCCTCATCTGCTCAGGCATGGAAATAGTTGTTACTCCTTCTTTGAATCACTCCAGTGTTTCCAGATACGTGGTGTTTGCAATGGGTTCAGCATCTCTGATCATTTTAGATAGAAGAAGTTGCACTGTCTTTGAATCTGGAGCTCAGTAGAGCAGAACTTGCTGCCCCTGACCTGCCAGCTGACCCTCATTTCTTAGCAGGGGATTTCCTTCCAGCATGTGCTGGTGGATGTGACATGTCCCCATGTAAGTAGTACCTCAATCTAGTTCTGAAGCTGCCTTTCCCTTTCTTTAAATGTGCTGGTTATTTTATGTGTGTTTCATGAAATTCTTCCAGTTAGGGAAACTATTATGGACAGCTGTTTGGTGTTGTCTGCCACTTGTTTCAGAACACAGAGTGAACCAACCAACTCACTGGGGCTTGGCCCTCACCCCTGAAAGGCAGGGGGTTTCCAGCTGCTTGCTTTGTGTTATAGTTCCCCTCCAGGTCTCTGAGGTTCTTCCAGGCCTTGGTTCTTCCCAGCCACCTGTGTTTCTTCCTCCTTTAGGAGTGGTCAGCACAGCCCAGAAACATCATCCCTCTTGCTCCTGGCTTTTCTTTGCTCCCGGTTACTCTCATGGAACATCCTAACACACATACAAGTATCTCTGAAATAGCAAAATCCCTCCTTTCAGCAAAGAATATCTGTGATCTCAGTGATGTGTTAAGAGGAAAAGTGCTGGAAGTCTCAGTGCTCAGAAGGCTTCTGTTGAGTTACAGCAGAGTTAAGCCGGGAGTTGGTGGAACACCTGTATGCATTGTTCACATTAGAGGAGTGTCACATGCTTCATGAAAACTCCAACCCTAATGCCACTTGGAGTGCACCCCTGTTTGTAAAAAATTTAGTATCAGACTGTGGAAAATATCCTCTCAAGTTGTGTCTGAGTCAATAAGTTCCTCTGTTTTTCCCTGCAGAAAGACAAATTCTTTGTGTACGAGGAGTACTGCAGCAACCACGAGAAAGCACTCAGACTGCTGATGGAGTTGAACAAGATCCCAACAGTGAGAACATTCCTCCTGGTAAGCACCTTCTCTAACACTCTTGACTTAACAATCTGACTATGCCCTGTACTCATAATAACCCTTTGGTATCCCAGGAATGCTGGGCATTTTGCAGGTAGGATCCATTCCAGGTATGGAGCACTCAGGGTGGATGGGCATTGAGGTAACTGGTGAGCTGAGGCATGGAACTGAGCACCCCTCTGGTGTTAGTGATTGCAGGGGAAACAGGGAAGATTTTTTCTTTTATGGTTTTTTTTAAGAAGCAACAGAAAAAATGAGCACAGATTGTTAAAAGAGTAATGCAATACGTCAGCAGCAGGACCAAGGCTAATTCCCATTGGATTTGATTCCCTGCTCAGTTCTCTAACCAGTTCACCATCTGCAGGCTCACCAGAAAAATGTGACCTGCTTCTGACACGCTTTTCCCCATGAGTCCAGTTGTGGGCAGGAAATGTTGTCTGGATGAATTGTTTTGACTGCATCGTTGCTGCTTATATCAAAAGTGACCCAACTCCCCATCCATGGTGGATCTACACTGGGAGGGACTGTGGCCATGCAGCCTTCAAATGCCTCTTAAGAGTCTGTGTTGGGAGGAGAAGCAACCAGTGGACAGTGCCTTCTGCCCAACATTCCTTATTTTTCTTTCTTTTCTTGGTTGTTTTTCCTCCTTACTTTCACCCCCGTTCTGCTTGATTTTTGAATGTCTTGTTTTCTTGCCCATGGATGCATGGCATCTGGAATGGGGTTGGCACATAGGTGAGGCAAATCAACTTTTTTTCTAATAAACTCTGTGAAGTAAAAGGCTGTCTTTTTGCCAAGGACCTGCTCTTCTTTCTGCTTGTCCTTCTGCTCTTCTTTCAGACTTTTGCCAAAGGTCTGCTCTTTCCCAATTTAGTACAGCAAAAGAAAACTTCTGCATAAATGTCAGTCGCAAGCAGGGCCAGAGCATTCCTTTAGCCACAAAATACAGGCCTCAGAGGGAGCAGCAGGGACAAGCCCTCATGCTGATGGGTAGGCAGAGTCTCTTTGTCATGTCTGAGTTTTAATGAACCTTGTTAAGCCATTACTCTGAGTCACCAAATGACCCTTTCCTTGTTCATGGGTTCTTTGGGTGTTTCTGTTGGGGGAAACTAATGAGAAAAAGGAGAAAAAAGTACATGTAAACACCGTCCTTCCCAACATTCAGAACGTTCTCCACGTCCAGTGGATTGACAAAGCCTCCTGTCTGTGTTACTGGCAGCAGCTGGCAAGCTGATTACAAGGCACACAGAAGATGTCACACTGTCTGCTGTGGGTTGCTGCAGCACCTGAATCCAAGAGAGTCTTAAAATAGCAGTAAATATGGGAAGAGAGGCTGCACTGAAGTGTCTACTTTGCTGTGGCTGCTGTAATTTCTTCCAGGCCTGTCCTCCCTTCTCCACTGCCTCCTAAAGCCATGGCTATAATGCCACTGTGCAGGGAAGGCAGTGTTAAAATACAAAGCTTTGCTTGTGAGGGTAGATTTGGCCTGATTGCCCCCTCACAGCTGCTGAAACAGAAAATGTGGGAATGTGTTTGAAAAATCAGTAAGTGTTAAAGGGCAGTTTTGAGCCCAGAGCTAGAGAGAGGGCTGAAAGAAAAGATGGGAAGGACTGAATCACTCGAGACTTGGAAAATTGGACAGGGAGCATTGTGAGCTGGTAGCCAACGCCAGAGATCTAGAATAGCCTGGGGAGGGGTTATTTTACAGACAATTGTCTGTAAAAGTACCAGTTAGGACTAATGAGATTTTATGTATGATGTCTGTGAACATTCCTTGAAGAGAAGGATTGTTGAACTACAGCCAAAAACCCACTAAACTTCAGAATGTGTCTAAGCCACAGCACACATTTCACAGGGGAAAATGTTACTGGTGATGCCCCAAAGCAGGCCCTTCTTGGCTGAACTGCATTTAACTTCAGCTTCTGTGGACAGGACAGGTTTGCAGCTGGGGTGATTTTTGGAGCAGAGTCCATATTCATGATTGAACATAGGAGTGTGGACTAGTTTATCTGAAGTAGATTTGAAGTCTTTCTGAATCCACTACCTGTCTCTGGCAGCAGCCAATAGCAACAAAATAAGGACAGATCAAGGACTATTAAATGTTTTTTTTTTTCCCAATGCTATACCCAATTTTTACACTCCCCTTTATGTTAATCCTGAGACATGAATGTCCATAATCTGCTGGGAGGTTCACGTGTGCTGGTTTCGGCAACCAGTGCACCCAGGCTGTTTGTCCAGCTGTGCTCAGGCATAATGTTTTGCCAGAGAATTGGTGGATGTGATGCAGATGAGTCATTTGTTCCAATTCCAGTTCAGTTTCCTTCAGACATAAGGACTGGACTAGAATTAATGACATGATTGCTAGTTAGTAGGCTTTATTTTAGCCTTCAAGAGTTTGCTGGATCGATAGTGTAAAACTAGTGAACAAAACCAAATGGTCATACCAGTTGTGGGGGTAGGTTGGATTCTTTCAGGTAATGATGCATCCAGGTTTGCTGATTGCCATTGTTCTGTTATGACACTTTTTGAGCCACCAGCTGTATAATATTTCTCTGAGATGATACCTTTCTGCACAGCTTTGTTATCCACAGTTTTCTTCTCTCGATGCCTGCAGGGTTGATGGCTCTGTGTCAGTGGTAAATGAAGTGCCATTTCCTGTACCTCAGGTTTGACAAAGTGTTTTGTGACTTTAATGCGTGTTATAGGAATACAGAATCATGTCAAAGAGCACCTGAAAGCTTTGTGTCTGAGGTAACATTTCTTCCCTTTTTTGATTGTAGGGTTGTATGCTTTTGGGAGGCAGAAAGACGACAGACATTCCACTGGAGGGTTATCTGCTGACTCCAATTCAGAGAATTTGCAAATATCCACTTCTGCTTAAGGTAAACCAAGGAAAGTATTTCTCCAGATGGTTGTTTTATTCTTCGAATGATTCTGCATTTTTTTAGCCCTGACTTTTGTTGCTACTACTGCTTTCCTGAAGGTTGGACTGTCTCTGAAGAAAGTGGTTTTTTATGGGTGCAGGTGAAAAGGTTCCTGATGCTAACAGGGTGGGTGCTAAATCCTATAATGGTCTGGGTAGACCAGACAGGGTCTTTTGACTTGAGTTCTCTTCAGATGTTACTAAGGCTTGTGAGGGCTATTTCAGCCATTTCCTGTAAAGCTTTGTTCAGCCAGAATTGTGCCAACGTTCCGAAGGATTGGGTGGCTCTGGGGACTCTAAACTGGATATGTCTTTCATCACAGTGTGTCTGCTTTGAGTGTGTTTAGGTCAGTAATGATCAAAATCCTGTATCATCTGACAGCTGTTCGTCAGCTTGTTTGAAAACTGTTTGGTTGTCTCAGAGGATTCCCAGTGGACGGGTGTGATTGCAGAAATGAGGACTGTAAGTGGCAGTAATTGGCCCCCATGTTGGTGTTCTTACCATAGCAGCTAAAGAATAAAAGACCTGAAGAGAGCTAAGTTACCTCTCATCCCTCCAGATCCAAGGAGAGGGAAAAGGAGAAAGCAGTTTTTGGGAGAGCTGGCAGCACCAGTGGCCTTGTGGACACTCTGTGGCTGACAGCCATCAGTGTTCTGTGATGTCAGTCCCTTCCTCAGCCAGAGTAACACTGCATCTACTAAAAGGAAATTCATTAAGTAAAGGAGGAGCTTCCCTCACACTTGGAAAGAAAGGTCCCTTTCTGAGTTCTGGAAGAAAGAGCTCTGTGCTGAGCTGGTGCTCTTGGTCCCAGGCTGAGCACATGAACCAGCTGTGTCCTGTACAGCTGTTGCAGTGCTGTGCCCTTCCCCTCCCCAGGTGAAGGGGTTTTGTAGGTACGAGCTGTTTGGCTCAGTACTCATCTGCTGTTCCACTGAAAACTGTAAATTACTTGTTTCATCTGATAAATATTTAAATGATTTACTTCCATCCAACTGCAGCTTTCAGAGCCAAATTTTCAAAGCATGTCTTTCCTACAGGTGGAGTCATTATCTAAAAGCAATCTTTGAGCAGTTTTATCCCAAAACTTTTTGGATGAAATCAAGAAATCACTGTTAGCACCCCATATTTCTTACCTTTTGCTCTGTGTCCTTGAAGAGCTGGTGGTAGCTCTGAAGTCAGTGTAGTTTCCCCTGTCAGGTCTGACCCTGCAGGGTGGAGACCATCAGTCATCTCTTGAGCATGGTTTGGGGATCTCTGCTCTAAGCCATGCACGTGCATGGCTGTCTTAGAGAACTTCCTCTGTTACTTCTGCACCTCAGTGCCTCTGCTTTTTCTCTTTTTAGCATTGCTGTGTTGCTGAATCACCCATTGCTAATTAGGCCTGCTTAATTTCCAAGATCTTTGGGAAGCATGATTGAGTGCTAGGCTTCTATCAGTTTGGATAATCTGTAGACCCTTCTGTCTGCTGACAGGAGCTTGACTGGCAAATTGAAATTTCTATGCTGTTTTAAAAGCTCTTCAAAATACTAGAATGACAAAAGCTGCCAATAATACAAATTCCTCTGAAATTTCAGGGCTTTTACTCAAATCCCATGAGAGTACTGACTACAGAAACACACCTAAAAGAAATGCACACCTTTGATTACAAGGTAGCAGCATCATTGATGCAATGACATTTTGATGTTCTTCAGCTTAACTTTTCCCATTCCTTGGTGCCACTCTAGGGCAGATCTTCCAGCAAAAGCTCTGACCAAGAGTCTCCTGATGCTGCATCCCATTCTTCTATGGATTTCTTTTTGTATCCAGGCCGATAGAAATGACACACTGTTCACCACTTGAAATTTCCTGGACAGGAAATACAAGCTTTCAAAAAAAGCTGAGGGGAATTAGGTTTTGATTAGGCAGCAAATCTGCCTCAGTCAGTGACATTATGCCATGACTAGAGGTTGTTCAGCTCAGAAAGTACCAGTGACCATTAAAGAGTGTGGTGGATTGTGATTCTCAAAGGTAGTGAATTCATAGTGTCCTGTTCAAGACTTTTTTGATACTTCCTAGCACAAAATTACCGGGGTGGACACAAATGTCTCAGACATTAGAACAGCTCAGGGAAAATACAGTCGTGTTCTGTTCATGCGGACCAGAAAAATGGAGCTCTAAAAAAAGATAGATTTAAAAATAGCACAACCCTCAATTTAAGTGTTTGCTCTCCCTTTGCTACTGAACTGCAGTTATTGCTCCTGAAATAGCTGTTTTGTATTCATGGG
Organism: Chiroxiphia lanceolata; assembly: GCF_009829145.1. NCBI lineage: Eukaryota > Metazoa > Chordata > Aves > Passeriformes > Pipridae > Chiroxiphia > Chiroxiphia lanceolata. The sequence continues at coordinate 4,333,529 of NC_045653.1, read as the reverse complement.
GATTGGATCTTATTTTATCTAATTCCCAGGGCAAACAGATACTGTTGTATTCCAACTGATGAGAGAAGCGATAGACCAGAGCTAGCCTACTTTCTTCTTTTACCTTTGTTTTTAGCAAGGGTTTGTGAACATCCAGATTTTCTGGTAACTTTGATATGACCTTGTTTAGCATAAGTATTTAGTGTAGCTGAGTAGTAGGTTTGGTAAAATTGGTATCCACCATGGAATTCAGACTTGTCTGTGTTTGAAAGCCAACCGGAGCAGTAGAACAAGGCACATATTTTAAATGCTGAACTATTGTTTTTTTATTAATATCTTATATGAGTATTCCTTTTCAGGATAATAGCATCTGGCATGGAGTTGATTTGGGTTACTTAATGAGGAATAATAGGCTGGAATATCTCCAAGTGCAGACACACTTTGGGCGTATACTACGATAATTTCCAAAACCGTATGGCATCCTGCAACTGGTGACCTTATATTGTCTCATCCTCTGAGGAAGCTATTTGGGTTTTTTTGACTAGCAAATGGTGGAGACAGAACAATGATTCAGATGATGGTGATTGATAAACTTCAGTTCTATTTATAGTTTCCCAGTTTTTGTAACTCAAACTTCGCAGCTTTGGAGTGGCTGACTGTAAACAGTTTTTGTTACTTTTTTTGGTTTGGGTTTTTGGTTGTGTTCTTAGGTGTTTCTTTTGGTTTTGTTTTGTGGTGGGTTTTTTTTTTTTGTGTGTTTGTTTTTTTTGTGGGTTTTTTGTTTGTTTGTTTTTGTTTTTTGTTTTGGTTTTTTTGAGTTCAAGCAATTTGGTTGCTTTCTTTTTGTCTAATTTGCAAGCCTTTTATATGGTTTGAAGGCTGAGACTCCAATCTAGCTATGGCATTCTAGCTATCTCTGTACAAATAGAGAGGTAATGATATTAATATTTTTGCCCCTAATACAGTTCTTACCTGCTTCAGACAGCATGCAAAAAAATTCGTGTAGAATTTGCTGGTCAGTAAATTACTTCCTTCTAATTGAGAAAGGGGCTTGGACCAGACTCAAGCAAAACAAAACTGCTGGGCATTGTCATTTGGGAAGAGGAAAGGAAGCAGAGGCAAAAGGATGCACAGACCTTGAGGGCATAAACTGTGTGAGCCACTGGGAAGCAGCACGTGCTGCTGGAGAACTCCCTGGTGTTCCAGCAGAATGGTTTGGATGAAGGCAGCTCTGTCCCACCCGAGGTAACCTGGGGGACTCTAGCGACTAGTCTGAACCCTACTGTGGAAGAGCAAAAGCAGCTGTTCTGTATACCAGTCTCTGAACAAAAATAGCCTTTTTTCCTTAATAAAGAGCGTTTCTGTCAGCCAGAAGCAAACCCTGGGGGAGTGGTGATCATGAGTTAATCACACCATCGGGGTGGGGATTAGGCAGTCACTTCTGTCTCCTTCCTCCCGGCGCTGGAGGAATGTGCAGCACATGATTGTAGCACCCTGAGGCTCCTGAGAGCCCAGAGCTGTCCCAGGGCCTGTGCCCTGTCTGAGCCCTGTTCTGTTAAGGAGTTGCTCAGACTCCAGCCAGAAATGCACATTCCACCTCTGATCCTTTAAAAATATCTCAGTGTGTACACAACTCCAGGGACCATTAGGGCAGTAATTATGTATTGCTTCATGTGGGGAAGAGTCACTGGCCCTGGGAGGGGAAGAAAAGCCTGGATGCAAAGAGCAGTGACCAGATGCAGAATCCCCTTGGAAAGGAAAGCCCAGCAGTGAGGCACACACAGGCTTAGTGAATCACTGCCTGGACTTGGAAAGGGAAGGATGGGAAGCTGGTGGTGTGGATGCAGAACAGGATGAAGGAAGGTTAACTCCCTGTCTCCCTCTTCTCCCTCTCCATTCCTTTCAGAGCTGTTCAAGAAACAGAGCCTTCTATTTTTCTACTTGGCCATAATTGAATATATTTATCTCTGGGGGTTTGGCTTTCTTTTTCTTTTTTTCCCCCCAAAAAAGCGGTGTTGCTCTCAGATTCGTGATATTGTGTGGTTAAATCCAGCTCTCTGTAGCACAGCATTAAAAACTGTGGATGCCCTAAAGAGCTGTAAGGAACACTGCCAATTTATAAATCATTCTGCTGTCTTCCACACATTCTATATATAACCACAAATAGCTGCTAATATTTATAAAACTGGAAACATGTTTTTGCTGCATTCTAATTTAGCATGTATTGTAGGTTTGATGGCACATTAAATCTAATCTATTTTATCTGATTTATCATTGCTTGTCAAGTATTTACCCTGCAGAGACATTGACATAAATTACAAATTTTAAAAATACACAGAATTAAAAAACTAATGTGATTGACAGGTACACAGATGAAACTTGATGTAACATTTATTTTCTGATTAGTTTAACTGTAAACTAGATTTTAATACAGGCATATATTACAAACTGTAAAATACAAATGTGAAACTCCCAGTAATATTTATATTCACTGAAGGCGGTTTGGGTTTTTTGTTGATGGTGGTTTTTTTTTTCTAACCACATTTTGGAGCTGAACTGTTAAGAAACACAACTTTTTGAACTGCTCAGCACAGAAATGAGTTGTATTTGCTCTCGCTGGGAGCTGAGGGCTGGGGCTCTGTGGCCACACTCTGTGCATGCCCTGGGCTGGGCTCAGTCCTGGCAGCAGGGATTGCACCACCCGGGGCACAGTGGCAGCATCCATCACACAAAACCCACGTTAAGCCATATCTGAGTGTTCTCAGGAGAGTAAAGATAGGAGGAAGGAATTTCTAAAATACAGAAACTTGTAACTTCCAGCTGCAAAGCGTGTTTGAAGTACAGAAGCAGTCAGTGTTGTGTGGCAAGGGAGGACATGGGGAAGGGTGACAGAGACTTCTTAAAAAAAGATCAGTTAAGCAGAATAACATCCTTTTATCCTAGGAAATACTGAAATTGCATTTACACTAAAACCCTCTCTTGTTTCCTCTGCCCACCTGTATTGTTTGCTCATCATCCCTCCTGCCACCTCTTGCCATCTTCCTCTGTGAGGTTCTTCAGCACAATCAGCAAATAGACAAATGTATGAGCAGATGATGTGTCTTACTTCCTGTGATTTAGTTCCTATATTTAGATTCTGTAATGTTTGGAACTCTTTTAGCTTTAAGCCATTTAAAACAGTATCTGAGATTGAAATACTTCAGTTGGAAATGTTTTTACTCCACTGCATAATCCAAACCTGGCCTTTGTGATTAGAGAGGCTGCAGATGTCCTTCTGTCCTTCCTGGCACTGTTCAGGAGGACACCAGGGCTGGATGGAGATGTCTTGGAGTGCTCTGTTACTCCCTTTGTAAAATGGGTTGTGTTCTGTGTGTAGGTGTTACGAGTGACACAATGTCGATCTCCACAGCTATGAAAGAGGCATGAAATAAAGGGAAAATCCTGTGCCCAGAGGACACAGTTCCCATTTCCATCTTAATTCTTTAAAGAACAAAGATAATCTCTTTTTCCCAGCTTGTGATACAGAATACCTTTGCAGATCTTTTTCCCCCCAACAAAGAAGAGAGAAAAGTGTGTTTTACAAGGAAAAACTTTCCTCTTTGCAAGGAATAGTTTTCTGCAAGTGGCAGGAACCTCATTTCCTGGCCCTATTAGTGCACCAGTTGTAATACATGAGGTAGTAATTCCAGACAGCAGTATCCATGGGCTTTGTGGGGGACAGGGCAGTCATACCCAAGGTTTACCACCTGGTCTGTCTCTCAGCTGCCTTTCAAAATGTTGTCAAATGCTCTCAGAGTTTGCACATCATAAATGTGTCACTAAAAGCAATCAGTATCTGGAGCTCCCTCCCTGTGTTTCAGAAGTGCTGAGCTCTGCTCCTTTGGGCAGTGGCACTGTCAGGGCAGCATGACTTGTCCTCAGGTGGCTCAGGCTGGGGAGGGGCAGGTTCTCTGAGTGCTTCTGATGCTTAGGCTGTTGGGACAAGTGGCAGCCCCAGCCAGTGCCATCCCTGCCTTTCCCACCCTGCTCCTGGGGTGGGATTGCAGCAGGATGGAGTGGAGGAGATGCTGTTTGTCGCAGCAGGGGCCTGCTCTGAATGAAGAGATCTCTCTCTGTGTCTGGGGGTATTTCTGAAAGGGACATTTAGACAGTGCTGATGTGTCCATACTGTTCCCAGTGCAGTCTGGGTGACACTGGAGCTGCAGACCTTCACTGATTTTTACTGAGAGTCCTCTGTATTGGAAGCATGGAGCAGAGGGTGGTGTCCCCAGCATGCAACACCTCTCTTGGTCTTCTGTTCAGCAAGAGTAGAGTAAAAACTTCCATAGGGAATGTTATTTGTGGTATCAACTGACATTTGTAGCAGCAAGCCTCCTTTTCCTGTCCACATGTTACTCACTCTGTGTATCACAGAGTTTAAAATCATGAACTCCTCTCTCTGAGTGGGATTCCCAGCTGTCAGCGCATCACCCATCCATCTCCTGTGTCATCCATCTGACAAGAACCACTGTCAATCTCCACTGTATAATTTTCTGAAAAGAGGAAGTGTTGCTGTGAATGAATTATCAAAATACTGAATCTATTGAAAAAATGGAATTGCTTTATTTCACTGGACAAGCATCAACATTCCCATAGATTCATTTGTGCCTTTCTGTCTCCGGGATCTGTCTGTGTGGGAATGAGAGCACCTCCCATTGCCATATGTTGATTCTCATGAGACCTGTCACTTCCGTTGCTTAAAGGAGCACCAGTGGCCAAGTAGTTTAATCTCAAGATGCAGATTTCACTCTAAAAAAAAGGAGAAGTTGATAAATGAATAGTTAGAGTACGTGGTACTTCTGTAATACTGGGTCTCAAGATAGTTTACTAGTGCTAGTGATTTAAGTCTTGCTCCAACTAGTATGAGGAAGCAGGGAGGAAGCACTGAGAGGGTCTGTGCAAAGACAGAAATGAATCTGTACTGCTTTTAACTCCAGATTTTTCCTTTCAGATATGCCTTCCAATGGTGCTGGTGTCTGAGCACCTCAGTGTGTAACTATTTATTCTGCAGTTACTCCTGCTAGTAGAAAAGTACAGCTAGGTTTGCACAAACCTGTCACATGCTGAAGGTGACTTCTGTCTGAAGAGCTTTGTAGAGCAGATCTGTGAATCTACAATAGGGCAGAGAAAGTTCCTTGATTTAGCAGCTCAGTGTCTGGATTAGTGAAATTGTTGGATTAGCAGCTGTTAGAGTCACTGTAAGTTAATGCTGCAGCAGAATTTGCCCTTCAGCACACTGCCCTGCACTCTGTCAGGCCACGTAACACGAGCCTAAAGGGCCCAGTGAGCATGATCTAGAGGTGATGTTTGGTCAGTTCAGGAGCAGTGCTGGTCCTGCAGGGTGTGTGAGCAGCTCAGGCGGGGCAGGGCCCAGCAGTGCTCAGGATCACACCGGGAGGCAGAGGATGTCAGCGCCGAGCAAGGCAGCACAGCACAGAGGTCTAACAATTAATGCCAGAATGGCAAAATCCTGTGTGGTGAAGAGACTTGCTGAGGTTAATGTGCTGATGTGGGGAAGCAGAAGACAAACCAGACCGCGGGTTAAGGCTGGTTGGAACCGATGACAGGCATTTGGGGGTTGTGAGCACTCTTTTGGATGAGCAACATCTGCAATGGGCTGTGTTTGCCCTTAACTGTGGGAACTGTGGGTTGAAGCAATCCAGCTACATTCAGATCACAGTGCTGTGCAGGCTTTCTGGCTAAATCCAGACTCATTCTTGTATCTTGTGCAAAATGATATGATGCAGCAGCACAGGACCTTTAAACAAATAACACTGAGGCGAAACAAACATAGTGAGAAAGTTAAATATTTCAGGCAATCTAAAAATGTGGGTCTTAAACACCATATTATGTATCCAGATAAAATTACCAGCCTTATTTTAGGTTTCTTTAATGTATTCTTGTCTGATTGTGGCTGACTGTAAAGTACTATTGGTCTAGAAGAATGATTGTGAGCTGACAGTGGTTGTGTCTTTTGCCAAACTGGTTAATATTGTCAGATCTCGAGTCTTCCCTCTGCTGTTTTTCAGAGGACAGGTTTTAACTGGACTGTTGTGCTTGGAAACAAGTGAAGCAGAGACCTTGTTTGTCTCTGTTAGAACATGTGCCCTAGCCTTCTAAATATATGAACATAAAGCAAACACATGTGACACAGCAAAACGTATTTGGCTTTAACTGTCCTTATTTGGCATATTTAACATGAGCAATTACTTCACTTACTTCACAGCATTCCTAAACCTGTGCAGATAAAGAACAGAGAACAGCATCTACAGTAACATGCCCCCGACTTCTCTTTAATTTGCAGTGGTTCTGGCATTTTCCTACAGGATTGCTCACTAATGCTTGTACCTTTCCACGAAGCACTTCTAAGTTTCATGTTTTGTCTCTTTTTTAAGGAATTAGCTAAGAGGACTCCCTCTAAGCATCCCGATCACCCAGCTGTCCAGAATGCTCTGCAGGCAATGAAGACAGTCTGCACAAATATCAATGAGACCAAGAGACAGATGGAGAAACTGGAAGCCCTTGAACAGTTGCAGTCCCACATTGAAGGATGGGAGGTAGGATGCAGGATCAGCAAGCTCCCTGGAAGCTGGAATTTAGTGACTAATGCTGTATACAGGGATTTCTGTTTCTTGTGTGGTGTGTAAATGCTCTTGAAGGTGTGGGCAGCGTCACTGAGGAGTTTAGAATTTGGTGTTTATTTTGGGTGTGCAGGCTGCACACAATTTGTAGCAGAACAAATGGATTATGGAAGGAGGGTGTTAGGGCTAGAATGGACTGACATTTCAAATGGTCAGATCCCCCTTGAAAGGCAAATATATCTAAAAGATGAAATCAGGACTGGTCTAAATAACAGAAGGTTCTTTTTCCGTTCCCATAAGCCTTTAGTTTTTCTGGGAGCTTTGAAACTTATTTCACTTAACTTCATATGGATATTCTGTGTAAAAGATAAGGGTTGGATTGGCAAGCATCGGATCGATCTCTTTGTGTTTGCTCCAGTTTACTCACAGATGTGTTTCTAGTGATGGGTTTGTCAGTAGGTGGTTCTGTGTAGGTAGAAGCATTTTCTATGGACGGGAGAAAAATAGAAGAGGGAGAAAACTAGAATGTGAAGCTTGGGGGAAGAGGAGATCTGGAAAATCCAGTAGAAATAGTGGGAAGTCAGGATGTTGTGCAGAGGATTGGCAGCTTATCTTGTGATGATTTTGGCTGAGGCCTTGGGTCAGTGGAGCTGGAAGGCTCTGGGAGGTTCACCATGGGGAGTCAGTGGTGTTAAACAGCCTCATGGAGAGAGTGGTGTTGACCTTTAGGGAGGGGGATGTTCGGAGTGTCAGGGCTGATCACTGCCAGCTGAGGACGTTTTGTTAGGGGTCATGTCAGCTTCCTCATGTTTGGACTCCTGAGTGCTCTCCAGGACTCTCTTTCGGGTTGTTTTTTATTTTTCATGTATATTTTAAACCTTGCTTGTTTTTTCCCTGAAAGATGTTCTTGGCATCCAGCTAAAGACATGAGAACAACCCAGATATCCAGCTGTGTAATTTTTGGATATCAAGCTCAGCAAGCAAAGTTGTACAATGTTCTATGTAGCAAGACTTTTAGAAGCCGGTGAAACACTTCAGGTTCAATGCAACTCCTGGGTCATCTAGGCAAGAGGCATGGTTTGAACTCTGCAGCCTGAAACATGACTATTAAAGTGTCCATGATGCCATAAATAAAGTGATATCCAGACTGCTCAAAATTTCTAAACAGAAGTGTTTTTCCTTCCCAGTTAGCTGTGGAATATTTCTAAACTCTTCTAGTGGCATGTTGAAAGGAAAACTTACTTTATATATCACAGAGAGATGGTGGATATAATAATATAAATACCATGATGGTATTTTTTTTTTGTAAATGTAAATAAATTGGAAAAGAAAATTTGTGAAGAAACTTGAAACTGATTGACAGTGTCTAGTCTTCACAGTGCAGGGGTCTTACAAATTAGGACTCTGGAATAAAGGGCTGTGTTTATAAATAACTGCTTTTAGTGCTTTCAGATATGTTTCACAGTTTATTCCTAATGAGAAGAGTTCCTAGTTTCTATTTTGCAAAGCAGCAATTCTGAATTAAATACATTTTTAGATTAACAATAGAGTGTTACAATTAACAATAAGTCGCAAAGCTGACTGTAGGAGGAAGTCTATAATGCACACTTATGCCTATTTTTAGTTTATGTGATGGCAGTCTCTCCTGTGAAGTAGAAAGTTTCCCTTTTCTGTTAGCATGATTATGGATTCTGAAGCACTGTATGTATGGTTATATACCATATGTACTTTGCAACAAGGCCTACAGCTTCCAGGTTTTTCAGTCCAAGGATCTAAACTGTCAAAAAGAGGTGAAAATCAGCTTACTTAGGATTGAGTATTCTACAGATATAAGACACATAGCCTGAATGTGGGGAGTGTGCCAGCAACCCAGCAGGAAGGTTGGTGTCACCTTGTGCCTGTGATTGGGAACAGGCTCTACCTTCTCTAGTGTGTGTCTTTAACCAGACCAGTGGTTTCACTGGTTTCTGTGCCTTTGCACTTCCTTTCAACTGCTCCAGCAGAACATCCCTGCTCTGCTCATCAGCCTGTTGCTGTCAGAGCCACCCTCAGTGTTTCCACACGGAGAACAGCATCGTTTTCCTCCTGCAGAGCCTCCTTGTCCTCGAGAGACAGGAGCTGGGACTTCACGAAGAGCAGGAGTTGTTCTTCAGAGCAATTTCCTCAGTTCAGCATTTTTTCTTTAACATCTCCCCCCACGGATCTGCGTCTCCCTCTTGAGCACAACCATCCTGTCAGTGTCCTGGCATCACCCTGGGGGCTCTTTGTGAGACACCCTGCAATGAGGGCACGTGTTAAAGTGAGCCCAGGCTGGGAAGCCACTGGAGGCCTGCAGCTTAGTCAGAGCTCTGCTCATCACAGTGAGCTCTGCTCAGATGCATCCTTTTGGAATCCACAGAACCCTTGGAGCTCTCTGTTATGGATTAGTTTCAGTCAGGTCAGTTTGATTCTGGTTAATCCTTCTGGGAAACAAAGATTAGTTTCAAAAAAGGGAAAAGAAAAGTAAAGGATACATAAGAAGACCAATTTTTGTATGCAGTGCTTTTGTTTGCTTAGTAAAAAACAAGTAAATATGCCATTTCTATTACATATTAATATTTCTGTGGGCAGAGCTCCTCCTCAGTTACTTTTACTGAACAATTGCTACATATCCCCTAATTCTCAAAGTCTGAAGTGCCATGGGGAGCAAAACCCCCATCCCAGAACAGCAGGAGTTGGAAGATACATGTTAGTGCTCAGACTGATCAGTCACTTCATAATTGCCTGTAATTTGCAGTTCTGCCAGCTATGATGTTTTCTTTTTCTTTCCTTCCTTCCCCCCTCCCCTGCAGCTTGGTCCCACTTAGAAAGGTGAGAAATTCTGCATTGTCTCTGAAAACATCAAATAAATCTTACTGTGTTTCTTACTATTGAGAAACCTCTCGAAATGTTCTAAATGGGAAGTAGGGAGGCCAACAGCAAACAGGAAATGCATTGACAGTTTAGATACTATCATGATGGGTCTGATGGAAAAATAAAGATTCGTAGATTTTAAAGTGAGAAGCAACTGTTTTAGTCATTTACTTTACTTCCTGCACAAAATAGGTCAGATAATTTTACCCAGTGATGCTTGTGTCAGTAAAAGATTGATTTCAGTTACTGATGTCACTGTACTTGTTGCTTTTGCTGTCTTTGGGTGTCTTTTGGAAAATTAGGTACTTGATCTTGAGGTGCTCTGGAGTCTTGATTTCTCCATGGGCAAACCATGTGAGGAAGATGCTTTTGTGTTGCACAGTCAGTTGGTTTCTGTTCCTATTTGTGTGTGTTCTAATAGGCTTTTGGGGTCATAATTCTAATATAAGTGATTTCTCTTGGACACAGTAACAAGTCATTTTCAAAATAACAAGTTCTCTTTTCTGGACATGTATTAAGTCTTTCCACAGAATGATTAAAAAACTAAAAGAATATCAGACAGCAGATGGAACTATTGCATCTAGCTAGTTCTTGCATCACTCTATCCAGAATGTATAGAAAGGCAAATGTGGAACACATAAATTGGTGCTGCATCCGTGGCAGCCTTTGAAAGGTCTGGGGTCCCCAGCACAGGAAAGACATGGACCTGTTGGAGTGAGTCCAGAGGAGGCCACAGAGGTGATCAGAGGGCTGGAGCAGCTCTGCTGTGAGGAAAGGGTGAGAGGATTGGGATTGTTCAGCCTGGAGAAGAAGAGAAGCTTCAGGGTGACCTAATTGTGGCCTTCCAGTGCCTGAAGGGAACTTACAGGAGGGTGGAGAGGGACTGTTTACAAGGGTGTCAGGACAAGGGGGAATGGCTTCCCACTGACAGAGGGTAGGTGTAGATTAGATATTAGAAAGAAATTCTTCCCTGTGAGGGTGGGGAGGCCCTGGCACAGGTTACCCAGAGAAGCTGTGGCTGCCCCATCCCTGGAAGTGTCCAAGGCCAGGTTGGGTGGGGCTTGGAGCAACCCGGGCTAGTGGAAGGTGTCCTTGCCCATGGGAGGGATGTGGAACGAAGTGATCTTTAAGGTCACTTGCAACCCAAACCATTCTCTGATTCTATGAAAGAATAGCAGCTTCCTTGTTAACTAAAGAACTGTAGAATCACTTTTCCTAGGAATATCTCAGTAACAGTTTGGGGAGTAAATATTTGCGAGTGCTCTCCTGTGTTTTTCAGGTTCTGGCCGTGCTCCCAGGCTGCAGTGTCTGAGCATCAGCTCAGGTCCCTGGGATGGCAGAGTGTGCAGGGCTCAGCCTCTGCTGCCCGTGGCTCTGTGGCCAACTGCTTATAAGGACTCCAGAAAAGAGAGACCTGCATGTCCTCCTAACAAAAGAGCTGGAGAGACACCCCTCTAGTGAAAGGAGTTCTCAGATGGTGGATAGGGATGTGTGTCAGTGTCAGAGCTACCATCACCTTCTAGAAAGCTTTCCTAAAGCATCACTTGTGATGTTTGCAGTGGTAGCTCAGGGTATGAAGGGAAGACTCATGGTCTTGAGAGGCTCACAGTACAGCTGCTTTGAGAGTGAAAGATCTCTTCAGAACCACAGTCCCCATTTGTTTAATGGGGAAGATTTATTGTAGTGTATGAAGACTCAAAAGAAGTGTTTGTAAGAGAAAACATGATGTGTTTAGCCATGTTAAGAAATTGAGGCGTTCCTCCTTAGGAGTGCATAATTTATTTCACAGTTTAATGGCATGCAGATAAAATAACAGCATTTGTGTACTCACAAATTAAAGTCAAAAATAAACAATGTCTCTTTTTTTATGTTTCAGGGATCAAATCTGACAGATATCTGCACACAGCTCTTGCTGCAAGGGACTTTGTTAAAAATCTCGGCAGGAAACATCCAGGAGAGAATGTTCTTTCTATTTGATAATCTGCTGGTTTATTGCAAGAGGAAATCCAGGTGAGTCCCTCTGTATTTTCGGGTTTATAAGGGAACTATTCAGATTTGTCAGGAGAAGGTGTGACCAGTTACTGATCATTCCCTGTTGCTCTGTAGGGCTGAGTCACAGGTGGGACCTTCCTGTTCTTGACTGTTGCTATTACTTAGGCAGTAGGGAAGAGAAATCACTATGTGGTAGATAAATATTCCAGGCAGTAACAGAGTCCCCCCCACAATCCCTGAGAAGTCCAAAGAAAGGAGTTACACCAGTGCAGCAAAAGCACAGGGTGGGTTGTTACAGCTGAAAAGCTTCCCAGGGCAGATGGGTCTTCAGGAGTGATGTGAAAGTGCCAACTTTCATTGTGAGATTATTCCAAGCAGAAGAGGGTGATGTGCAAAATGATCTAAAGCCGAGCAAGGGGAGAGTGGAAGACTAAGAAAACATTACATAGATGCAGAGCCCAGGGGGGTGAGGAAGAGATGAAGATTTGCAAGTTGCCGTCAGTGTTTGCAGCCCACGTGCTCTGTGCATTGTCTTCCTTTCCTGTCCTAGTAACAGTTTGTGCATCGTGCCAACTAAGAAACCTTAATTATTATTAAATAATGTTATTAAAATAGCATTGACAGAGTGGAGGGCATCTTGCTTCTGCAGCAATTGTACTGTGTTTCAGTTCCTGAGCTTTTCATCTCCACAGCTCCAGTCTCATGTCTTGGTCTGTTCTCAATTTACAATGCATTCTCTACACTCCCTTCTCCTCTTCCTTCCTTTCCTGTAATATCCTCCTCCTGTTTCAAGTTATGGTGATGGCCAAGTGTAATGGCAAACCCAGCTAGAAATTCTGTAAAACCAGAGTGTTCTCTCCAAAGAAATTCCCCCCCTTCTTTTTTTTTTTTTTTTTGTTCAGTGAAAAATTTTAGAACCACTAAACTGGGAAAATTGATTTCAGTAATTAAGTTCAGATTTTTTGTATGTATAATGCTGAATCTATACAACATAAATACAAATTATTAGGTGACATCTACATTAGAAATTATTAGAATGAAATATGTTTGAATTAAATTTAGAAACATTTACACCATTCGGTCTTATATGGCTTTTAATGTTATCTACCTGAAGCATTCTAACTCTGAAATGAAGTAAGGGAGAGGACACATTTCATTTGGACACTTTACCAGATTTGTCAAAATGAAAACTTCTATGTGAAACAGAGTTCAGAAATTTGTGTGTTTTATAACAGAAAACTATTCCTTAAAAAAACCCCAAACAGTTAATTTGATACTAATCTTTTTCTTCTTCGGAGCTCTTTGAAGCTGTTTTTCTAGTCCTGTTTGTAGTTCAGGTCAGCCTGGCTCCAGCACTGGCCAGGCAGTTTTCCCAGAATACTAAGATTTAGAAAACAAAGTGTTCTACTGCCTTTTAAGCAGAACTTTCTTTTTGGGCAGGAGATATTACCGAGCTCCTCTGTCATTTGGCTTCATTCTGGAGGAGGCTGGTGTAACACTTGGGTTTTCCCAAGGGATCAATATTGTTTATCTTTGTCTGACAGTGCAGCTTGAACTGATGGATGTTCAGAATCTGATTTCCATTAAAAAGCATAATATTTCATTAAGTCTGCTGGGAATTGCCTAATGTAAAAGATATATTTAGATCACTGAATGACTTTAATTTTGGATATTTCTGCTGTCTAGCTGCTATTTATAATTAGTCCAGGATGGAAATCAGTGTCTTTTACTTCATGCTGTTGTGCCCAGTGGCTGCTTGACAAACAGTGACATGTTAGTGGGACACAGCTTTAAAAAACCTTAACCCCCCCAAAAACTGTCTGTCTGTTCCTATTTGGGATTGAATAACTTGGTTCTCATCTCACTTGTACTGTACTAACTTGTAGAAATCGCTGGAAGCAGAATTCAGGCCTCAATCTTTGATAAGTAGTCAATGCAGCATTCGAATCTGGACATCAGATTTTTTCACAATATTGTAAGTTAGGAGTAGTGTTGTCGAGACCAACGTAAGCTCTGTTTAGAACTGGAATTAGATCTGTGATTTTAGCTCTAAGACTGCAATCACTCTTTCTGCAGAAGCTTGGGGAAGTCTGGCAAACTGATGACATAGATTTTCAGGGCTGAGTATTGCATTTTTGTTTTTAGCAGGATCACAGACTGCTGTTTAAATTGAATCCTGATGTCAGGAACAATATGTTTCATGTGGGGAAATAAGCTGAGTGTTTAAAGGGTTTCCCTAGGGCTGCCAGGACAGCTTTTCTTTTGACTTCCACAGCCATCTTTAGGAAATGATCCAGCAGCTCCAAGATCTCAGTCCCTGTCAGCCTGATTGGATGTAAATATGTGGTCATCACCAAACGTGCATTTGTCACTCAAGCTAGTTGTAAAAGAAAAAAAATGTTTGGGAAAACTTGGTGATTCTCCTCTTACCTCAGTTTATCATAGGTATTTAACTCTGACAAGGAATTTTCTCCCCTGCTGTTTTTAATTGCAATATTCTTTGAATCTTGTGAGCTCCTGGCAAGTTGCCCCAGCATTCCCTTCACTGACCAGAGTTTGGACATCTGCCACCTCCTAATGACCATTGACCAGTTGTGTTTTGGTTCACATAGCGGGGTTGTTCTTGGATATTAAAGCTCAGCAGGTGTCACTTGGATAGTTTTAAACCTGTTCTAGATGTAAAAATCAGAGTATAACTAACAATGAAAAAGTGCTTTCCTGAATTTTTTACAAGAAACTTCAAGAGACACCATAAAGCTTATGGATAGGAGTGTAAACTTGGGTGCAAAATTGCCACAGCAGGAGTTTCCCATACAGTGACAGGTAACACACATGACAGGCCATGTGACACTGGCCTCTTTACGTGGTTCATTCCATATTTGAAGCTTGGTACACACCACAAATTGATCAAAGCTTTAGGCAAACCAAGGAGGCAAATGTAAGGTGGTGTCAGGGATACTGCAGTTGTCATCCCAAGGCCATGTGCTGTTCAGTTGTCCTGGCATTTCAATCAGTCATCAAGAATGTAAACCTTGAAGGCAACCCCATCTTCACATAATCTGGCACAATAAGCTTGTTATTACTGTACTGACACTGGTGCACCCTTACCTTTGTCTGCTGATTGAGTATTCCAGTTATTTAAAATCAGAGATCGTGTCAAATACCACCAACCACTGCATTGGAATCATCTTTTAACAGTCATACCTCAGACTGCTTTGTTAATATACATGTTACACTGTTTGCTTATGTGTTGCTAACAGTCTAAATCCTAATTGCAGAGTTACTGGGAAAAAAACATCTAAAAGGACAAAGTCAATCAACGGGTCCCTTTATATCTTCAGGGGCCGAATAAATACAGAAGTCATGGAGGTAGAGAATGTGGAAGATGGAACAGGTAAGAGACCAAATATTGTCCTTTAACAACACAGTAAGTTTAGATCTTGTGTTGGAAGTTGGTGCAGAAGTCCTTGTCCATCTCCTTTAATGAAATCTGAAGTAATCTATGGAACTTGTGGTGCCTTCATTATTGGACCAACTTATAAGGTTGAAAGACTGGACGTGCTTTCAGGCACTAGTCCTTCATTCTGAAATGACCTTATGAAAAGTTTGCAGAAGCTTGTCTATTTTTACTCCTTATCCAAGTTAATTTAATAAAAGATACTTTTATCTCCATTCCATCCTTTATTTTCTTACATCTTAAGCCATTACAGCTATAATAATAGATCTTCTGGATCTTCTTCTCATTTAGAATGTTACTAAATATTAGTCTTAGCATCAAATCAGTAGCGTGGAATGTGGCCATGAGCAAAGTGTGGGAATGGCAGTTGTGTTTTGATTCTTGTGTCCTGACACAGGCAGGAAGACTGGGTGGCTTTCTGATTTCATCCACACCAGCCCCTGCTCCTGTTGTAAAAAGTTAGGAATTAATATTAGGTCCTTTAAACAGCTGACACCTAAAGAGTTTCCATGTCCTGTGGACAAAAGTCCTTACAGTGCAAGAAGTTAGTGTGTCCCCAGAAAACTCAGAACAAATAACCTGAACAAACATCATGAACTTTTTCACCGATGTCATTGTATTTAAAAGACTTTAGTTCTTCTTCTGAGGTGAAATCATCAAGTGTCACCCTTAGGACTGAAGCATTCAGTCAGTTTGAGCAGCCTTTTGACACTTGTGCTTCCAGAGGGGTGAGCAGTGCAGGTCCCATGGGCAGTCAGGGAGAACACCTCAGAAATCCAGCTCTTCACAGGAGGCAGTTTTACCGACCGTGTCCCCCCCGGGTTGGTGGAAGGAGCAGAACCTTCTGTTCACCCTGTGCTTTGTGCTTTGGCCTCTTGCAGCAGATTATCACAGCAACGGCTACACGGTGACAAACGGCTGGAAGATACACAACACAGCCAAAAACAAGTGGTTTGTCTGCATGGCCAAGACTGCAGAAGACAAACAGAAATGGCTGGATGCCATAATCAAGGAAAGGGAGCAGAGAGAGAGTAAGTGGATGGTGGGTTTTGTACTGCACTGAACGAATCCGTGTGCAAAGGAGAAATGTGTATGCATGTAGACGGATCTGAGAGAAAGAGAAAAGCTTGCACTTGTTCCTCCACGGGCAGAATTAGAGCCTATCCTTAATGACAAAGAACAGGAATTGAGAACAAATATTTCTGAATGTGTACTTTGGGGTTTTTATGGACTTGTGTCAGTAAATTTATCCAATATTTTCATTTACCAGAGCCAATTTCTTTGGTGAATTGAATTGCTGTGAAAATATTACATCTAATCAATTTAATTTTTTGGTCTTCTAATTTGTTGGTCTTTTATTTGTAAAGAAGATTAAATTGTATTGTATTTCTCAGTAAAAGGAAAGAAGAAACTCCAGCTTGCAGCCTGTTTCCCGATGAAGTGAGACAAACCCATTCTCACAAACTTGGCCTTCATGATCTTTCAATGGGACAGTCCCTGGAGAAGAACCCTAGAAATCCCAGCCTCTGGAAGTGTCCAAGGCCAGGTTGGACAGGGCTTGGAGCATCCTGGTCTGGGGGAAGGTGTCCCTGCCCATGGCAGGGGGTGGAACAAGATGAGCTTTAAGGTCCCTTCCAACCCCAACCAGCGTGTGGTTCTGTGAGACACTGCACTTAGACTGGGAACAATGGCAAAGGGATGCAGATACTTGTTACTTTTATCTGTAACTTTTTATCTTGAAACAGTGTCCTACCTTGAAATAGTGTCCTACAATAGAAACAAGCTCACAAAACCAAGAATCGGGTGTGATAAAAGTTCTGGGTTCCTTTAAAAGTCAGAACTATCCTTCCCAAGTGAACCTGTTGCCCTGTTTGCTCTGTGGGTACAATAATAGCTCATCGCCAGAGAAAATTCCACTCATTTTAAGACATTAAAAATGTCTTAAAATAAGTGGACCTTTAGAAGTAGTTCCCCTCTCTGCACACACAGCTACATTAAAGATGTAATGACTCATTTTATGCTACAATACTTTCCATCTACTTTGCTAAACTCAAAGCACATTACAGTGTTGTTACCATAGATTATAAAACATTTATAACCTACTTTGTCAGATATAAACCCCAATACACCTTCTGATAATAGCAAATGTAGGTTGGGCATGGTGTAAATTGAAAGAACTACCTGAAGGCAACATGGAAAATCAGTTTTGTTTTATCCTCATTGATCTACTGAAAGGATCCTGATCTTCCAAGTTATATATTTTTTAATAAATTACATTGCTTGGCTCTTACTTTTACCCTCAGAGTGCTAAATTGTCTCTCTAAGAGATGCAGTGAGTCTCCATTTCACAGTGAGTTTGTGCTTTGGGAGGTCACAGCGTCCTGTGGGTTTTCCCATGTGTCAAGTAAGGTGTGTGAGGGAAGAGATGGTTCAATAAGCAGTAAAAAGAAAGGACTTGAAAAACAGACCATATTTAAACATGGGCCTTGCTGGAGAATGTGGGGAGGTGACTGAAATAAAGGAAGGGAAAAGACCTGTTCATGAATAGAAGGTTTCTCAAGGTTTTCCATGCAACATTGGCCAGGAAGAGCAGGTTTTCTGATGCTTCTTGTCGTATAGTTTTATGATGCAGCTGATGACAGGCATTGGGGATAAGCACAGATATTCTGACAGAGATTCCAGGCTTTATTGGAAAATATCCTTTGGATCAGAGTACTTGCAGAGTCATATAGTTATCAGTGTTTGGATTAGAAAGCTTGGTGAGATTCCCGTTTCTGTAGGATGAGTTGGGTAGAATGTGCATTCCAGGGTGCCATTTCCATGGGGGAGCCTCAGGAATTCGGGGATGTGAGAGCAGCAGGGAACATGTCCTGTTACACAGGACATGTCACGAGTCCACGTTGTGAATTAGCCTGAGCTCCACGTGCAGCATTCACAGTGAGTTGGACCAGTGCTGGGGGAGAAGAGGATGGAAGAATAATGGCAATAAGCCAGGGGGGTTGTGGAGCCAAAACCTGTAGCCAGATAATGGACACATAAAGGAGATACTGTATTTGAATGACAAAATGTTGTGCAAGTCTAATTTCTGGAATGTGCATTTCGAGCCTCTAAAACAAATGCATTAAGTGTTTTCAAAAAGCTAGAAAGCAGCTCTGGGGGCTCAGAAGATTGTTGATTCATTTCAGTATCTTGCCATAAAACAACAAGATTTATCTGCAGTTAGGATGAACTCCTCTTCCTAAAAAACGTACAGGTTTCCTTTTGTAGCCTTACACTGATCACTTAAATTCTGCCTGGTGTCCATCTCTGTAAAAATTAGGCACATAAGTACAGGACCACTTCAGACTGCCTGTTTTCAGACCGGTCTTGGCATTGCCTACAATCTGTGCCTCTGTTTTGGACTCCAGAGTTGCCCAGATGTACAAATTCTGGAGTAACTTTGCCAGAAGATTAAGCTATGTGTTTGGACTAGAAAAGACAAAACATCTACAGCAGCAAAACAGCTTTTGTCATGTGTTGTCCTCCTAAAGCAATTTGCAAATCTAAAGGGAAGAGGGCCAGAAAATGCCAGTTATGAGGATAGTTGTAATGTAGACACCTGCTGTTTTCAGAAATCGTCCTCCTGCCTGTAGCAGTTTTCAAGTTAACATGAGCTGTGTGGGAACTCATACAAAGTGAATGTGAAATGTTCTTTATATCCAATTATCTTTTATTCTTTAAATCATGCAATATTTCTTTCAATGACTGGGTAATAGGATTGTCAAACTCTATTTTTAGCCTAAAGGTATTAGTAAAAAGGCTAATTAAGAAAGGATAAGAAAATAATGTTCCTCTCTAGTTTTGATTTATTCACAGATGTGAATTTGATTTCAGCAGTTTGTATTTTTGGCTTCAAGTAATAGAACACTCAGAAAGTCTTCTGCTCTTTCAAACATCCAGATGCCTTTAACAAGTCTTATGCTTGAAGTTATTTCAGGTTCACAGGTGAACTTGCAACAGGAAATCAGTTTGAGAAGGTTGAGAATCACAGAATCAGAGAATTGTTTGGATTGGAAGTGACCTTAAAGGCCATGTAGTTCCAGTCCCCCAGGGGCAGGGACACCATCCACTAGCCCAGGTTGCTCCAAGCCCTGTCCAACCTGGCCTTGGACACTCAGGGATGGGGCAGCCACAGCTTCTCTGGACAGCCTGTGCCGGGTCCTCACCACCCTCACAGGGAAGAATTTCTTCCTACTATCCAATATAAGCCTTCCCTCTTCAGTTTAAAGTCATTCCCCCTTGTCCTACCAATACATACACTTGTCCACAGTCCCTCTCCAGCTCTCTTGGAGCCCCTTTAGGCACTGGAAGGGGCACTCAGGTCTCCCTGAAGCTTCTCTTCTCCAGGTGAAACACCCCCCCCCCCCCACCAGCTCTCCCAGCCTGGCTCCAGAGCAGAGGGGCTCCAGCCCTCAGAGCATCTCCATGGCCTTCCCTGGACTCTCTCCAGCAGCTCCATGTTGTTCCTGTGCTGGGCCCCCAGGGCTGGAGGCAGCTCTGCAGGTGGGGTCTCACCTGAGGGGCCAGAGGGGCAGAATCCCCCCCTCCCCTGCTGCCCACGCTGTGGGATCAGCCCAGTGCACATGGATGGGGCACATCCAGCCTCTCACCCACCAGCACCCCCTGAGCCTTCTCCCAGGGCTGCTCTCAATCCATTTTCCTCCCAGCCTGTGTTGGTGCTTGGAGTTGCCCCAGCCCACAAGTTAAAAGCTGCTTTTTAAAATGGAGAAGAAAAGCTGCGTCTCCGTGGTGCTAAACTCACCAATGACAGTTTTGTACCCAGATAAAAAATGACCTAATTTCCCCCTTAAATGGAAAATAAGTCAGTTAATTTTTGTGTTTCTGCCGTTTTTTGCTGTTGGCTTTGAGCAAATGCTTTATCTGATGTTAAAGATCTAAAGGAATTTCTGCTTTGTATTCCAGGTTTGAAACTGGGAATGGAGAGGGATGCATATGTCATGATTGCGGAGAAGGGAGAGAAGCTCTACCAAATGATGATGAGCAAGAAAGTGAACCTTATCAAAGACAGGAGGAGAAAATTAAGTACTGTTCCCAAGTGCTTTCTTGGCAAGTAAGTGGCATTTTGACTGAAAAGGTCCTTTCATGCCAATTAAAATAATGGACTGGATATTCTGGGGATGGCATTGTGACGTCAGATCAGATGTGTTTTGGTGCAGCTTCATTAAAAAAGCCCTAAGCCCCATTACAGTTGTGATTTATTAAAATTAACCATTGGTTTCTGCTTTACACCATGCACATTACACCATGTGACAGCTCACTGTTGTACAGTAACTCAAGAACAGCTGCTGCAGGGCAGCAAAAGGAGTGAGGAAAAAACCCTCATCTCCCACAAGCTTGAGGCTGTAGGTGGCCTAACCTGTGTCCTCTTGTGTATAAAACCAGTGCTTTCCAGGTGATGTTTAAATCCAGCAGAGCTGTGCAAGTCTCAGGGTTGAATTTAGCAATTTCCTTTCTGTCAGTGTAACAAACAGAAATTTTGTGCATCAGGTGACCTGATATGTTTGTTAGAAGTATAGGACTGTATTGGCTGGAAAAACCCTCCTTGATTCAGGCTAGATATTACAAAATAATGACTAATTCTGAGGGGTGACGTGTGTGAGGCAGCAGAGGAGAGACCCTGTGGGCGACCAGTCAGCAGCTGGAAATGGCAGCAGTGGGGGAATGTCCTGCCTGGCACATGGGGAGACACAGGAGCTGCTGACCTGAGAAGACTTTTCCACTTCAGCTGCTCATGATTGAAATGATCAGCTGTGGGAGAAAAAGAGTTCCAAGAGGCAGAGTATCCACTCATTTCCCTTCCCTCCCCTGGTCTCCCCAGGGCAGTTTGCAGCAGCATTCCCCGTGTACAGGGGGTGGAAATGTCTCCCTGCCTGACAGGAGGCAGGCTGGGAGCATGGACTGGTGATACTTCAGCTAGAAAAAAAAAAATCTTGATTTTTGGAGAATCAGTTGCCTTTTAGTTCTTCACACACATGTCCCCACCCTCCCAGGTGATCTTGGATTAAAAGTGAAACCTTTTAGATCTGATAGGGCGTTTCCCATTTTCCATGCAGCAATAAGTACCAGATCAGGAACTTGTGTTCTTCCAGTGCTGTTATGTATGAGTCTGTTGTAGATTCCTTGATATTTTACTTACTTTCAAGTCTTATCCAGGATTTCCTGCTACTCCTTCTGCTTTTGAAATGTCTGTTTTCTTACAGTCTGTCCTGCTCAGTGCCCTCAGTTTGCTTGACAGCCACCTACCTTCCAGTAGTGAGGACCTGACCTAACTTTGCCTATGGCTAACTGAGCCCAGACTGAGATACCTACAGGTATCCTGATCTCTGACAAAAGGATTATTTCTTGTGATGTTCCAGCTTTACCCCAGCAAATAACTCTGCTGATATCTTTTCAGCAGTCACTTGTTGGTACAGTCCTGGGAAGTTGAGTGCAACTCAATGAGTGCATTCCAGTCATGACTGGCAGATTTTGTATCATTCCCAGAGCTTTCCCTGGACAATGCATATTGGCTGTGACCTGGGGTTTTTTGCAGATGCTCCTACCTAAGGGAGTCACTAATAACTGGGAGATGGTGTCCTAACTTGCATGGCAGCACTGGGAAGAGAAGATGCTCAGTTTTCCTGGAGAGCTGTTAAGGACAAGATGAGAAAACAAATCAAGCTTTGCCATCCAGTCTTTGAGTTGACGATTTTTTAGAAACAGTCTGGCATGTTCCTTAAGAACTTCTTGAAATGTTTCTGGATCATGCACTTTTCAGGGCTTACAAAGCCTTCAGAGCAAATGGTTACTGATTTTGCTTCGGAGTCAAATGTCATAGTAGTCTTAGAGTAGCTCTTAAGAAAACCATCCCATGGCTGGGAAGCTCCAGGGCTGTGAGAATACTGCTCAGTTATTTTCCTTTCTTCTGCTCACCGTTTCAGACTTTAAGAAGACTGCCTTACATTTACATTCCAGATAAACTCCAGAGACACAGTTCCAAATAGAAGCAGCAGGAAAGCTAACGGGGCAGCTTCCACTGAAGTTTTGAGCAACTTTTTAAGTGCTATAAACTGCCTGTGGGGAACTGTAGAGACCCTGGACATCCCCTGGGCATCCCCCGTGGCTGTGGGCAGTGGCAGCAGGGCCGTGCTGGGGCCCTGCACAGCGTGTCTGCCTTGTGTCCTCAGTAGTGAGGGTGGAGGGTCATTCTTACTTCTCCTCCCTCTGCAGTTTATATTCTGTTTCAGCTTTTAAATACTTCTAGAAACACTTCTGAATCACTGGGAAATTGAGAATGAGCTTTCCTTAGGAGACAGAGTCTGACTCATCACTACTGTGGCTTTGGGAGTTTTACAAAACTCTGCTGGTTTCCATGGGATTCCCCTGGCATAGCTGAATAGATTCTGCTGCTTTTTCTACACCATGACAGCTACAGAGTAGCCCCTCAGCAAACTAAAGTTTTCAGTCCTGAAGCTTTTTTTGTTATTCTGAAGAAAAAAATGCAAATACTACCTACAGCTTAGATGAGTCAGCACTGATAAATATGAAGAGACTAAAAATACTTCATTCAGAGCCCACAAGCAGAGACCTGGATACTGGCTTTGCTAAGCAGCAACACTCTGCACGTTGGCAAGCACCCAAGTGTTTTATTGAACTCACATTTCCCATATGTTGCTCTACTTTCATATACTCCTTTTGTTCTTCTCTATGACTTTAACACATTTCTAGTATAATTGCTAATTAACCTGGCAAACAGCTCAGTCCCCTGGGGCTCTGACAGGGCTGGATTCATCAGGCTTGCCATGGTAGTTTTTTGTACTTACTGTTTCTAATGAGTAACATCCTACATATCTATCAATTTTTGGCTTTTATTTTGCCCATATGGGCCTCTCACCTCTCACTCTGCCCCTCACCAGAGAGAGGTTTTGTTTCGTGCTGCATGAGCAGACAGACTTAGCATCTCTTGTCTATAAATTAGAAGCATGATGTATGTATCTGCCAGGCACCACCTCCAGAAAATGACCTTAAATTAACATGTCAGTGGGACTTGTGCTGTCTGTTACTGCTCTGTGCTTGAATTCAGCAGGTTGGATCTTCTGTCCTAAGTCCTACTGTGATTCCATTAAAACCAATGCAGTCACACCACAGGGCTGGGGGCAGAAATCAGACCCAGTGAAGAAAGATGAGCATGTGTAACTAAGTCAAACCACAAACACTGCTTGGAGAGGGGTAGCTTGGAAAGAAGTAGCTGGGAAGTGAGGATACCCTACTGTTGCAGTTGTTTGTAAGGTCATCAGTTAATCTTGCTTTCCTTTTTCCTCACGGATGTCTGGACTGGTCCATAAAATAAGGATTTGCAGCATCTTTATAGATCCAGCCAGGTTGTCTTTCCTTTTGTTTGCACACTAACTATGAGCTGAGGGGAATGGTGGGGAAGGTCTGGATCTTCTGCAGAGCATTTCCTCCAGAAATGGAGGAAACCAAACCATGTAGAGGTACCATTGCTGGCAACAGTTTTCACACTTGCTCCAAGGAGAGAGTCTCCATGGCTGGCTGATGATTGCAGGGCAGGTCCCTGCTGACACCCAGAGCTCAGTGTTTGTTCTGCTCCCCTTTGCAGCGAGTTTGTGTCCTGGCTCACGGAGATTGGAGAGATAAGCAAACCAGAGGAAGGGGTCAACCTGGGGCAGGCACTGCTGGAAAATGGAATCATTCATCATGGTGAGTGTGCTGTGCCATAAAGAGATGTCAGATTTCAGTAGTGCCCTGGAAACGGGGGTGGAAAATTGTCCCTAGCTGTTCACATGATGTTCAGATACTTTCATGTGCCATACCCTTCAAATCCTCTAAATGTTTAATGATTTTGGGGATTAATGAGTGGGAAAATATACGCCACAAAACCAGGACTTATTTGGTATCCTGAAAATATTTATGTCTGCAGTTGCTTGATTTCTCTGCAACATCTTACTTGGGGACTATATCAGGTGTACATTGCTTTGTACTATGTGTGTTTGAAAATCTGTAGCAGTCCATAAACACAGGTTTGCACAGTGAGACATCAGCAACCCAGAGGAGAGTGGAGCAGTGCTCTTTTGGAATGGGGCTCCAGGGGATGGGTCATTCTAATGAGCCTGCTCATCACAGAAGGAAGGAGATGATGGAGGGTTTGTGTTTCCAGCTCATTTGGCAAGAGCGTCTCTTTAAAATAGTGAGAGACCATATTTGTTCATCTCACCCACCTTGAAGTGTTGTGGTGAGGGGTGTTTTAGAAGAGAAGGATAGAGCATCCAAAAGTGCTACATGACTAAAGGATACTTGCTTGAAAATTGTCTGTGCTATCTGCATTTCTACTAAAAGGTCCTCCTCCAGATTGCATTGTTTAAATTCAGATTTCTCCCACTTTATGCAGACAGAGTAACATAGTCCTATTTTAGTTAAACACCAAATACCCCAATTTCAGCATTCAGGTGAGTTTAGCTGCAAAATGCACATCAAAGGAATACTGTAGATGGGTGTTAAGTCACCACTGCTCTACATTTTTGTAGTCTCTTGGAAACCAATTTAAATAGGGGAGGCATTTAATTAGGCCAGTCTTGCTTTAACCTCTTGGTTACTCAGCACCACAGACTTGTCTTTCAGGTAACAATAACACTGTTAAGAAATTATGCCTGTTATCTTCTTTTAATTAACACATAGAGAACTCTATTGTAAGCAGTCCCTTAGTCCTTCATGCACGGGTACCAAGACAAACTTTCAGGCACATTGAGACTTTAAAGAGTTTTGAGCACGAGCTCAAAAGCACTGAACACTTTTGAGTGCTTGGCCCTAACTGTGGTTTTGGAGAACTGGAACACTCTGGCTCCAGTATGGGAATCCCTCTTTGGATGAGGAATGCTCTTTGACACTCACAGCCTGACTTGCCTACATTCTGAATGTGCACATATGCTGGTGAAAAAAAGCTCTCTTGAGGCTTGTTATTTCATGATGACTGTTTACCTTGCCATAAATTCATACTTTGACACTTTAATCAGTGTTCTTTTTCTCTAAACACAATTTTACAGTTCAAAGTTGTGCAGAGTTCCTGATGTAAGTGTCTTCAATGACAGTTACTGTTAGACATTGGAAGGTATTTGTCATGCTGCATTTACTTAAGGGAATATCCCTTGAGATTTTGATAAATCATTAACATGAAACTATCCCAATGTGTGTCTCCTAATGTAGCAAGAACTGAAAATATAAGCACCATAATGCAGCCCTTACCCCCATTCTGCATTATGAAGTTTCTTTTATCTTTTTTTTTTAACTTGGGAGAACATTACTGTCAGGTGAAACCCCCCCCAGCCTGCCTGAGAAGCAGGGCCATAGAAGATTGTTCTCAGTCACCCAGTGGAGCCAGTTTTCTCAGGTTAATCGGACTTGAGTAAGATTAAATCTTAAATACTGTAAATCCATATTTTCTCTCAGTTCATCAAAGGCTGCATCCAAAATATTCAAGGGTGCTCCAGCACACAGATTGGCCATAGTTTTGGGAAGATTGCAGTGACTAAGCTATCCCACCTTACCTGCTCTTCTCCAGATTTCTCCCTCCTTCTCTGTATTGTTGGAACTAGTCTCCTTTAAATTAAGCTGGGAATAATGGCATTTCTGTAGGGTACATAATACATACTCTTCCGAAAATTACAGACACCAGTGAATGCTTAGTTGGTATCTCAGTACTAACTGGCCTATGAAGAACATGGTGGGGGGAAAGAGAAGACTGACTTTGATTGTCATGTTGATGTTCTAGTTTCAGATAAGCACCAGTTTAAGAACGAGCAGGTGATGTACAGATTTCGCTACGATGATGGAACCTACAAGCCAAGAAGTGAATTGGAGGACATCATGTCCAAGGTTTGTATTATCATTCTTGGCTGGAACCTCATGATCTGCATCAAGAAGTTTGCTGTGCCTCTGGATGTCACTGCCCTGCTGTACAAGAGGTCCCCAGTGCTGCTGATCTGTGTTAGCCTGTCCAGCCCAATGCTATAGGAGACATTCACTTTAGGGAGATTAGCAGTGAATAACAATACAGTTGTGACTACACCCAAGACTGCTAATTGCACTCCTAACAAAGTTACAAAAAGTCTTAAAACAGTAGGCAGTAACACAGCATGTCTGCTGCAAATCTGGGCATTATGGCTCAGGGAGATAGAAGAGGTCAATATTTAACTGCTGTTCCTAATAACTGTCTGTCAGATGAGTTCTGTATTTGCCTACATACCTTTTAATAAGTTTGATTTTTTTTCTTATGGACATTGGTTAATGGGTTAGTTGTGAGGAAGCATTAATGGAGAAAATGTTGGAATGGAGGTGACTAGAGATAAAAGATTTTTGGCTGTTGGAGGCAGGGAAAGAAGAAAGAATGTTTGACAGAGAGGATAAGGGAACTGTTTTGAATATCAGTTAATGACTAGATAATTCCAACTGAGTAGAGACATCAGTGTCCAGGTTTTTTTAGCTTTAGCTAGTCAGTATTTCTTTGAAAAGGAAAAAGCTGCTAACACCCCACATCTTCCCTTCTTCAGGGGGTGAGGCTCTACTGCCGCCTGCACTGCCTCTACACTCCAGTGGTGAAGTAAGTTCCCCTTCATGCTCCCCTTTTATTTATTACCTGCCTTGAAAAGGATGACCTGCTACTGTTGAAATCTTTCTTGTTTCTTATTATAAACAGTGATTTTCTGCATTTTCTTGGCTCTTTTGCTGCCCTTCCATCTCCACAGCTGAGCTGTGTAGTTGTACTGAGGCTGGAGGATGTTGGGACTGGGGGGTTCTGGGGGAGTGAGAGGTTGTGTGTGATTATAGTGCTCCTGACACGGCCCCTCTGCTGCTCAGGAGAGCTCCTAGCAGGACACACCTTGGTTTGTTTACTTGGGCATTTTCTGTGACTGTAGTGGGTGTGATTAATAAGTGACTCTGATTCAGGGCAGATTGTGTGGTGTGATTGTAGCTGCTGTATTATTTGGGTTATAGAAAATGTCAACAGATGCTGACGTGATGTAAACAGATTCCAGTGTGGTGCAAGGATTCTGTCATTTAGAGCACCCTAATCAAACAAAACCCAGTCTGAAGTGGAATAAAACCTGAAGCTGTAATTTAAAGAAGCCCTGAAAGTTTTGGGTGGAATCTTCAGAACTTGGCTCTGTATAAAAAGGTGCTGAAGAACTGAGATAGTCTGCAAGTGTGAGGTGACTCTCTTCCCAGGTCCCAGGAGGTGATTTTCAGATGTTGTTTCCTTACTGTTACATCAGATGAACATTTCTGGCCTGTAATGGAAACCACCCTGAACTGTGTAGGTGTTCTGTTTAGTGTTTATGTTGGAAAATTAGGCATTTTCACTTAGGAGAACTTCATTTTTATAAATAAAACATTGATGAGGAAGAAAAAAAATGCTTTAGTGGAGATGGCTGGAGTCCCAAATTCAACAAAACTGACCTCTTGATCATGGGTTGCACAACAGATGTTTCGCTGAGAGATACCACTGTCATGCTAAAAGGAGGCTGCTAAGGTAGTTACAGTTCATCAGTCATAAATTTATATGATTAGACCTCTGGGTTTTTTTCCCAGAGTAACTATTCTGCAAGATTTCACTCAGCCTGAGGGGTATGGAGGGAGCAGGAAGGCATGATGCTGCCAGTGGTGGGCAAAATGGTTCTGGAGATTCAGGTGTGTATCTGCACATACACATTTCACCCCTGAACATGGCAATTCACATCCAGAGTAGAAACAATGGTAAGTGAAGCTCAAAAAAATGTTCCTGACCTCAGGGTACCCACAAACTGAAGTGGACCTAGTCTAATGCTTTAGGGAATCAACAAGGACCAAGTAACCCCCATAGGCCCACCTTGTGGTGTTTTATCAATGTGCTATTTTTGTAATAACTTCCCAGCTGGAGAATCTTCTCAGATCAGGATCAGTCTGTGCTGGTGACATCATGACTCTAAACTGTGTGTGACCAATGAACAGTAGCAGACTCTCAGAAGTTTTAGGATCCTTCTGAATGGACTGAATTCCTGGTATGTTTAGGCTCTTCTTCCTGCCATTCTCATTTTCTCTTTCCTGAATCTCCCAGGCTCTCATCCCTTTGTCTTCTCATCCTGTCTTTTTGCCTCTTTGCCTCTGGCAAGCCTGACATTAGCCTAGAGGGGTTACTTTCAGCCAAGTTAGTTGGGCAAAGCCCTTTGCTTTGTGCTGTGCCTTTGGGACACTGCTTTATCTGGCATCTGATCCCTGCACCCATGGTGGCTTTCCTGGTGCAACTTTCCTGATGGAAAATTGGCAAAGCTGCTTGGAGTAGCAGATACATATGCCAGGAGGATCTGGAGGAATAGTAAACTCAAAATTAAAATATTTTCTTCACAACCTTGGGACACAATTTTGCTTAGTCACCTTCCCTGGAAACCTTAGAGTTTCCATGTAGCCTTTGCCTTTATATTTTTCATTAAGTAAACTCTGACACTCTTGCACTTTGAGGGCAAGATGATATACCCCACTGGAAACAAATCACACTCCTTTGGGGCTTGAAATATAAAAAGTAAAACATTTTGAAAAATCTTAGATGAGAGATATTCTGAATATGTCTCTGATGTACTTTGGGGACGTTGTGAGGTGGCAGAACTTCTTCCCACTTCTGCATCTGCATGACAGTACTTCAGCCCATCATTGGGCTGGACCCTGTGAAGAATATTCCTTTAGTTTCTGTGAGGCAGCAAGGTTCTGCCAAAATTTGAGTGGTTCCCACCTCTATATTGACTATTCACCTGCAGCTCCTGGTTCTGGATAACATTCTCTACTCCTGTTCAGGCTGGATTGAAATGGGGAGAAGAGCCAGTGAACTAATGTTGAAACATTGATCTTGATCAGCATTTAACTGCAAGCAGGGAAGGACTGGGCTTTGGACCAAAACTGATGGCAGCTAATTCAAAACTCTGTCAGCATCTGTATGAAAATGTTGGGAGTTGCTTCTCACAATCTGGAAACCCCTAGTCATTAGTACTCAATATTTTAATATTTTCCTTTATTGTTCTGACATTTCAAAAGCACATTTTCTCAAGATAAGAGTGTGAGAGGGGAAAAACTGCCCAGAAAACTCCCACAGCTTTGTGCTGGGTTTAGCACTTTACTGGAAGACAAGCTGAAAACTGCGTGGAAGCACGAGGAGGAAAGCTTTTGTTCTGAGGACACGTTATACGTATTTCTGGAAATGCTGTCATGTTTTGTTGGGTTTTTTCCAAGCTCTCAAAGTCCTGCTTCCCTTTCTAATTTCTCACACCCTGCATTCTGCAAACACACAGGCATTTCTGCTGTGTTTATTTACAGCAGCCAGTCACATCGTATTTCTGTCTGTGGATGATTAGTAAAAGGAACATGAGTAGGATGGACTTGAGATGGTGCTTGGATATTAGACTTGTAGAAAAAGGGAAATATCAGGTAGTGTGGTGCTAATGGAAGAGGAGGTTGATTTGGCAGAACTGAAGAATAAAATCTTCTCTTGAGCTGCCGTATGGAAACATCCGGACTGTGAAACAGTCCCAGTGGCTGTGAAAGTTTCCTCCCACAGTCATGCCAGTGGAGCCCAAGCTTCCAATGGAAGGACCACCCCCAAGAGTGAGAGAGGAATTAATTCCTCATAGCCCGTTCAGCACTTGGCCTCTCTACTGAGGCTCTCAACGAGAGGGAGCCAATTAATGCAAATTAATTGTGGAAATGGCTTTTGTGATGTGGAACTAGGAACTGGATCAAGACCACGAAACTTATTTCACATGGGCCAATAAACAGCCTTAAAATGGCTTTTCTTCTCTTATGAGCTGGATTAAATGCAGTGACCTTGGAGGTGAAAGGTGTTAGAGCCCAATGTCCTGAGCCACACAGCCCTCTTATATTTGTATCAAAATTCTTTAGAAGTATTTCACAGAAGACTTAAAAACATCAATTATCTCCATGGCTCTGAGAAGAGGAATGGAAGAAAACTGCAAAAAAGCGTCGTTACAATAGGGTTCCTTTTCCTTCTTCCAGGAGCAGTGCTGCTGCCTACAAGGCTGGGGGTGAGTGGGTGCCAGTTGTGTTACAAGACCCAAACACAACACTTCTTTTCTTATTTACAGCGACTGAAACCATCTAATACCAGAAAAGGACACTGGGTACCCTATTTGTGTCTGGCCACTATGTGATGTTTTACTAAAGGAAGTAAAATCTGAACAAGTGTGGGCAATCAGGAAAATCTCTCCTGGCATGAAAGTGCCGAGTTCTGTGAGCCTCAGGGGGTGTGTAGGAGGGTCCCTGTCTATGAACAGGTTGGTGGGTAAACACCAGAGAAGAACTGTTGAGGGTTGTAGGTGGAACTGGCACTGAGCCAAAAGATGTAAGCTGGCCATGAATGGATTTCAGATGGAAATCAGAAAGGTGATTTCCAACCAGAAGAATGTGATTTTTAGCAGAACTCATGGTGGCAGTATTCAAACCCGAGTTACAGCAGCAGCTCAGGACATCTGTGAAAAGAATCTCCTGGTCACCTCTGGCAGGAATGTGAGCTCCCTGAAGATGGCTTGAAACAACATCCAGAGAAATTTGAAATACCGCTGCTCTGTGTTGATCTGAAGTATCTTCCTAATTCAGGTTGTTAGAAATGTTTAAAACTTATGCCTTTCTTCTAGAGAAAAAGGATGTCTGCTGCTTACTAATAGTAGGTCACAACAGTGTATATAGGTTTAGAGTACAAAAGAAATGTATACCTTTTTGTCCTGATTTTCCCTGAATTCTCTTCCTTAATTAGAGACCGTGACTACCACCTAAAGACCTACAAATCAGTAATCCCTGCAAGTAAACTGGTGGACTGGCTTATTGCACAGGTAAGAACAGTTTCAGGTAGTGCTATCTTTGATAAGGAGCTTAATTTTTCAGTTCTGTTTCAAAGTAAATAAAACATATTTATCTAGAGGATATTACAACATAATTAAACATATTCTGATTCTCTGAATTTATAATCTTATGTCTTCTGTTACTGTTCATTTGGTGAAAGTTTGTTATTTGGCAACATAAAGAGGAAGTCCTTTGCTAGCCCTAGGAGTGGTGAACTGGCTATTCATGGGGGGATGTTTTGTATTTCTTGTGATTTTGGGAAGACATCTAATCTAATGTTGATCTCATTCAGTCTAGTAAAATATTATTGAAAAATGAATCTGGAGTTTTACACCAACAAGTGCACCATTGCCTTTAGAAATTGTAGTTGCCCCACGTTCACCTTGTAATTACAGAGAAGAGTGTGTAGCTTGAGGAATTCAAAATGTAACTTTGATAGTGTAAAGCCACCTGAAGGGAGAGTGGGTTGTTTTGTTAGGGGAATGTTTTGAGGCCAAGGTAATGTCACCAGGAATAGTCAAGTCTGGTTTAGAGCCTTCCTACACAATGATTTTGTTGCCTAGGACAAAAGTAGATTCCTAAGGGTTTAAGATGGTAACATTAGAAGGCATTTCTCCTCCAGTTTATTTATAGTTGAAAGAATAAATTAGACTTTAAATCCCAGCCTCTGCAAAATAAACAACCCATTTATCCCATAAAGTAACACAAAGAGAGAGTTGAGAATTGTCCCATGACAAGACGTTGAAAATGAGGGAAAATTTATGAAGATTCAAAGTTTATAGTTAAAGTTAAACTAAAGGTTTATTAAAGCTATTTTCTTGGCTTTCCTTGTGTGATTACATAGCCATGTAGTTCCTTCAGAACTGCCTTGATCCTTTTTCTACCAAGACAACAGTATTTAAGTCTTAATTTGTAAATGTTGTGCCTTTTCTGCTCTCAGAAAGCCTCTTCAGCAAAAGCCAGTAGTGCTGCTGATTGGCAACAGCTGATCCTGTTTTATCCTGTATTTAAATAGTACCTTTACACTACAGCAATGTTCTTTGCCAGCATTTGCTAAGGCTCTCCTTAGCAGGACTTGAAGTAGGACTGATGTCCTGCTGACAAGATAAGAGGGCTCTTGGTTCCTTAAAACAAAGTCAGTTTGTTGCCCTGATGTGAGAGCCTTAGTTCTCCAGATGGAGGGGAGAAAAGAAGGTGTGTTATTTGTGTAGGATACAGCTTCTAAGTTGGTAGGACGGGAAGCAATGCACTGAAGTTGCTCCTCTTGCCGAAGCAGGAGGTGCCCTCCCTGCTGGAATGAGCTGACCCACTGCCCCCACTGGGGTACCAGACCCTGGGTTCCCTGGAGCCCCTTTGGGGCAGGGCCACTGGTCATCCCACATCAAGGGACCAGTGTCACCAATGTTTGTAAGACCAGTAGTAACACCTGGTTTTTATCAGCACTATTTAGAACATATTTGTTTGCCTAAAAAGTACAACTGTGTTTGCAAATTAGACATAGAAATAACTAAGCAATTCTTGTATTTAACCGAGTTCTGGGTGCAAAGCTTAATGCTGCCACTTCAGGGAAATTTGTAAATTTGCAAGTCACCTTTGGAAGTTGTTTTGAATGGCTACACTCAAGGCTTCAGGTACTGAGAAACTAAAGCCTTTGCTGTGTAAGCAAACAATGCCACTGCAGTTTTAACCTGTCTGACCTTTGGAGTTCACACATGCTGGCTTTACTCAGGTTTTTCTCTCTCAAGATCTCTCAGCTTCTCTGTCAAGAAGGAGTTTTATTGTCTGTGGCTAATGGGTCCTGAAGTCCAACACTGTCATTGCAAATAAAAAGTCTTTACATTGAAATAGAATTGTATCCTTTTGTGAGTTAAACAACTGTTTTCCCCAATCCTGATCCTCCTCCTCCTGGTTCCTGTAGGAGGGAGAGATGCTGTCTGTAGGAACGAACAGGGTTTGGGCAGTGGGATACCTATTTTAATTTCTTGCTATTGTTCCCTGCAGAGACCATCCTGCTAATTTCAGAGCCACAAGCTGTGTGGTGGGGAAGGGGGAATGATTTAGCTTAGAAAGTTGTCTCAGATGTAATATTTGTCCTCTTGTTTCCAGGGAGACTGTCAGACTCGGGAGGAAGCTGTGGCTCTGGGTGTGGGACTCTGCAATAACGGCTTCATGCATCATGGTAATGCACCAAAATTGCTTCCCCCAGCCAAGTAAAGAAGCTCTTACTTCAGGCAGGTTGGCTTTTCTAGGCCAAACATTCTGTGGACACAACTGCAGGCAGCAGGTCCTTCTAGAACAGCCTTTGAGGTTACACATCATGTCTAAGCCTCGTACCTCCCCAAGTGAATCCCCTGGCTGACAGCTATGGGCAGTGCTGAAGGGATTAGACAAGCTACAAGGGACATTTTTTTTTTCACTGCATCACTTCCAGAGCTATCAGACCAATGCACAAGCCAAGTACTGTCCTGAAATATCCCAAGAAATGTCAGGTACAAAGTAAAATTGCCTTATTCTTGCCTCTTGGACAACAAGCACAATCCTCAGTGCTGAGGCTTCCAAATTGGAAGTGCCAGATTGCCAAGTTAGGCATCATCCGTCCTCAAATGGGGGAAAGTAAACAAATCACCTCTGTATCAGTATCAAAGAGCACATACAAGTCCTAAGAGTAGACGTAGTTTGTCCAATGAGACGTTATTTTAGTCATAGATAACATTTGCTCACTGTGTTTTGCATGGTGGTTTTGAGAGCAAATTAATGTAAATAAGTAATTGAGAATTTGCACAGTACTTGATAAGAATGTAAGAATAATTGGGGTTTTTTTTAAAAGAATTTGGTCTGGTTTGAGCCCTTGCAAACTTCTGGCATTCTTAATGTCCTTTGCCAAGGAAGACCTTTGCCTAAGTACACATTGAATGAAGAAGTTACTCCTCACTTGTTGATTTTATTTGTAGCTCCCAGATCTTGTATTTGAGAAAGTGGTAAAGAACTTTTTCACACCTTCCAGAATTTTATAGATCTCATTTCCCTCTCATTTTTTTTTTTTTAGGTTGAAGAACCTTATTCTGTGTGGGCATCATAGGTGCTTTTAAGCAGCCACTTTACTCCTCTTTGCTCCTCTTGTAGTTTTACTGTATTCATTTTGATGTGGGAAAGGAGCATGAAGTTTTGAGAAGCATCTTCCTTCCAAGAGGATTTTTTGCATTTTATATACATTCTGTGTGCCAGGGAGGTCACATCATGTCAGGAACTACTGTGCACTGTGAAGAAAAGCATTGCCCTAAAATACAGCATTAGCATAAAAATACAGAGCTGAGTAGCTGACTGATAGGGATGCATCTGGTCTGTGCTCTGTGAAGACTGGGGAAGTATTTAGGATTTCCTTTAACTTTCTTTTTTGTTTCTCTCTTTCTTTTTCTGGGTAAATGCACGCATGTATTTCATAAATATTGTTTCAAGTCCTGGAGAAAAGTGAATTTAAGGATGAATCCTTATATTTCCGCTTTTATGCCGATGAGGAGATGGAGGGAACCAGTTCCAAGGGCAAACAGTTACGTAATGACTTCAAGCTCGTGGAAAACATCCTGGGAAAGAATCTTCTGGTAAGAAATATGTTAATGTAAACCTTGATGTTTCTGTTTCATCCAGTGCACTCTGCCCAAGAAGTCCTTGTGAGAGTCTGGAAGTGAGCTGGGAGATGGAGATGTCTGAGCAGGCACCAGAGTGTTGACGTGGTGGAGGAAAAAGTAATGGGCACTACTGTCTTGGGAGAGATCAAGTTTAAACACAGTTTAAATACCCTTATATGTGAGGTAGCTTCAGGTGAAAGTTGAAAGGTTCATAAGGACACAGATATTTCAGGGCATTGCAGTCTAAGCCATATGAATATGCCCTGCATGACTGGATCAAATATCAACTTTACTTTGTTTATGGGAGACCATTTTCCAGACAATGCTGGGGTTTATATTCATGCTTTTGCAATATTACTGTTATCTCCAGATTCCCACCTCACTGAGTGCTGTCCCAGCCCTTACTGCACTGGGATTATTCTAACTCTGGTGGGATTTGCTGGTCAGATTGGGGCAAACATTTTGTTCTGAGACCCATGTGTACTGCCAGTGGCTCCAGGCCCATCTTTTTCTCCCTTTGAACACTGGTAGAATGCAGGAGCAGGATAAAAACTTAGGTCAGAGACTACAAAGGCAGAATTCCTGGAAAAGATCCAGAGGTCCATTATATAGGGAAAACCTTTCCTGTGGTTCACACAAATTTCACATCTCACTATTGTTTTGTCTCCCTGGAGACCAAGCTGTGTTTGTCTCAATGGCCAGAAGTAATAGTTAAAGCACCATGGTCCCTCAAAATTATTCTTCATGTGCCAGGAACTGGAGCGTCCAGTTAATATGATTGTCCTCTTGGAGAGTTGTTGGATATAGGGAAGCAGTTGGAAGGTAATGAACTTTGTGGGGTGTTTTTATTGTGAGTTGGAAAGCACTCAGAGATTGGTTTCAGTTGGTGGGAACTGCTGTTGTTGGGGTATTTTTAATACCTGATCAAGACAAGACAGTGTGAGGAAACACTGACTAGGATGTCTCTTCCACTTTTTCTGTCAGTTCAAGGCACTTCTGTTAAAATGCCAAAATTCAGTGGTAATGTTAGCTGTGAAAGGAGGGATTTAACATTCTCTGATTGTTTTCTTTTAATGTAATAATTATTTCTTAGTATTCAGTAAAGAGACAGAACAAACAAGCAGACCTTGCTCCTGGACTGTTTACTACTGATTATTAATTGTAATCTCTAGTTGGTCTTTCCATAATTTAGTAACTGAAGTAATTGTGACAGGAAAAATATTAATGTTGCTATTATTATAGTTCTGAATTGCATCAGACAGCCTTTATCAAAATGTAGTCCCATCTCAAACAGAAAACAGTCAGAAATGAGCAGCACATGCTGAGGAAAAAACCTCCTCCTTAGAGGGCACAGATTTGTGTCAGATGTGTATAGTCCTGCTAAAGAAAGCAGTTGCTTTCATTTGCACACATAAATTGGCAGTGCCCTGAGTGTTTGTGAAGTCCCCACAAAAGCAGTACAATAAATGCATGATGCTTACCCACAAAAAAACGTGCCTGACTTCTGGTTTATGCTGTGTTTAGCAATTATGAGCAGTTATTTAGCAACAATTCCCAAGGCTTTGCTGTCTGGGGAACATCCCTGCTTGCCTCTACACTCATGACAGGGCATTGATCCTTCCCATCCCTTGAATCCACTGTAGGAAGTTTAATGGAATTTCCTCATCACTGACTTTTGAAATATGCTTTTCTGCTGCCATGAAATCCTACCTGGTTTTGGGTAGGCTCCTGCACTCCCTCCATCTGAGTCTGCTGTGTCACAGGAGAGCCTGCCCTTGAGAACTGAAAACAACAGAAACCTTGTCAAATATTTATTAGAAATATTAGAACAAAGTGCTTTCAGTGTAGAACAACACACTTCAAACAAAATCCAGTACTTATTTATTTGCGCAATTGTTTCTCATTGAAGGACGTAAATCTTGACAAACTGAAAAAATATACAACATTCTTTGCATAGTTGAAGAGAATTTGGAAGAATTGGAGCATTTTGGCCTGCCTCCAAGCATTGTGGCCTGGTTACTGCAGTGTGCTGAGAACTTGTGAGCAGCACCTCTCCTTGTCAGCCCAGCCCAGCACAACACACGTCAGAGCTGGTCACCTGGAGCTGAGTGTTGCCTGTAGAGATGGGCCTCCCTCAAAGTTGTCTGAGTGGTTTAATGCACTCATGGTGCTGCAGTCCCAGAAGACTCAGAGGAGAAGCATTCCCAGTGATTTCTGAGGATGATGCCTGTGTACATTTTCTGTAACGTTCTCGAAACTGTTGTGCTGGATTTGAGGTCTGGACTGGAATTCTAAACCTCCTCAACTTTCCAGACCTGTGATATCTCTTACATTTCTTCAGGATATCCTGTATTTCTTATCCTCAGTAGTGTGTGGCTGTGTCTCCCTGCAGTCTGTAGCCAGGGCTGGGGCCTGTCCTGGAATTCAGCTCCTCTAGGACCTGGGCAGTGCAGCACGTTCCAGGGAAGTCAGGGCTACCTGGGGTTTCGTTTATCTTCTCACATGAACCCACTACCTGGAGCAAGTCACTCCATGCCTCAGTTTACCATCTGAAAATTGGGATGGTAAATCTCATTCATCCATAGGACTTTGCTACTTTGCTGTTACATTTAGAATCAGCTTTGAAAATGAAGTGTCCTCATAGTTCTGTACTTCAGATATGAAGTTTTTAGCTAATAGTACAGATACCGTGGGAGTTCATGTCTTTTCCATTTTAAACCAGCTAAACCAATAAACACAACATTCACCTTAAAATTCTTATAAAAGTATAGGATGCATTTCTGCTATTCTAATCATGAATAACTAATAGTTATTTGTGTTACTGAAATAAAGTCATACTAGGTTCTCTTCTGTCTTTCATCATTTCAGAATTATTTTTGTGTGTTGTGCTAATGAAAAACAACCTAATTCTGCAAAATTTCAGCAGAGGGAGTGCAAAAAAGAGCTTTCCCTTTATACTTTGTTATCCTGATCTACCAGTCTGTTGTAGCTAGAGAATTCAACTCAGGGATTTAAAACACTCCTGGGAAGAAAGCTACTAATAAGAGCTCATCCTCTAGGGAATTCTGCTCCCAAGGGGACAGGTTGGGAAGTCGGTGATGAGGCATCCATCATCCAGGTGTAGGTGGCCACAGGAGAGCTTGGGGTGGAGTCAGATATCAAAACTCCAGTGAACTCTGAAGGGAAAAGCAGCCTTTAGGCTCTAAGTCTTTAACTGTTCAGAAGGAACAGTTGGAGTTCAGTGCTCAATTTCACAGCTCACAAACCACAAGAAGCTTGGAGTCATTCTGGATATATTCAGTCTCTTTTGCTAATGGGGCAAAACATACCTTTAAGGATAATAGTAGGGGTGGCTTAGATTGTTGAGCTTTTGTCTTTCCAAACCCTGTTTTAGTGCCCCAGAGCTGTGGATTTGTGAAAAGCTGTGGAGAGTGGAACAGCCTGAGAGATGAGGTGGAAGGAAAGTAGCTCCTTTCAAATGCTCCTTGAGGGCTCAGAAGTGTTCTGAAGTGTTCAGACTTGCCATTGTCTGATAAGTCTTTGCTCTTGAGGAGATTCTTACCCAAGTCAGGCTGTGCAAGTGTGTCTGACAGAAAAGGGTTTTTCTGGAGAGCTGTAGGGAAGGCTGTGAGAGAAGAATGTGCATCCTGGACATTGGGGTTTAAGGAATAGTGGTTGTTGTGCCTGTGTTGCCTCATCTGGTGCTGATGTCCCCAAGAGTTTAGGCTGAGAGTTCCTGCTTCAGTGTGATACAGGTGTAATAGACCATTCTTTGCACAGCTTTTCATCTCTGCAGACCCTATATCCCTGCCAAAATTCTCTTTGAATAGTGTTCTGACTACATTTGCCCTCTGGTTTTGATTAAACATTATTTCTCACATGGTCTCATTTGTTAACGTGGTTGTCTTTCAAGATTAAACAGCTGCTGCCTTATGTTCCTAAAACTGATTGGGCTTCAGGGGCACAGAAATAATTCTTGTAGGTGGCAATTTAGTTAATTGCTTTGGACTCCTTAGGGATGAATGGGGTTCAGCTGTGGAATGGTAAGGTGTTCCTATTTTATAGTAAAGAATGAATCATAGCCTTCTCCAAGCATTGCATATAGAATATTATCCATGATGTCCCCAGCACAAAAGCATCAGAATACAGAATGTGAGATTTATTTTCTTAACAACATGCTGAAGAAGTTCCCAGTGTTGATGCACTTGGGGTTCCCTAAAAGTGTTTTGGTTCTTTGCTTTCAAACAATACAT
Organism: Chiroxiphia lanceolata; assembly: GCF_009829145.1. Lineage (NCBI taxonomy): Eukaryota > Metazoa > Chordata > Aves > Passeriformes > Pipridae > Chiroxiphia > Chiroxiphia lanceolata. The sequence goes on along the minus strand of NC_045653.1, from coordinate 4,294,777 downwards.
TTTTGCAATATCAATGATCAGAGAAAGGTAGGTTATTAAAAATGATAGCAGATAAAAGATCCTCATGCATAGTAATGGTGGCTGCACCCAAGAGATAGGTAAGGTAGTGGAGCTGCTGCCTTGTGAAGTTGGGCAAATCAAAGGCTGCAGATTTTTCAATGTCTGTTTCACATATGCTTTCAAAATTCAACAAAAGAAACAAACAGTCCCTTCAAATGTCAAGTGTGAATTGGAGGGGAGAGCTAGCCTAGAAATCTTCCATTTCATCCCAAATGTGAAGTGATAAAAAGTACATACTGTGTTGGGCTGAAACTCATTCCACTTGCAACACTAAAATTCTAACCAGCAGAATACTCAGTTTTCTAAGGTCCCTTATTAAACATACAATATTAGCATTGCTTCTGAAAATACTGTGTTAGAAATAGCCAAAAATTAGAAACTTACCTTTCAGTCTTTTTAATTCCCTGTCCGTGATCTAATCTGAATATCATCTGGCAAGGACTTCTTCCCTGCACATGCATTATTTGAACAGCCTGCAGATTATTTTAAGATCCTGCAGGACAGAAATATTCTAGTTCTTCAGTTTTTTCTAAGGTAATTTCCTGTAAAAGAACAAAGCGTGTAAGCTGATGGAATTGACTTCAATAGAAAAAGGACAGTATTTTAAAATAGCGCAGAAATCATCAGAAGCAAGGAAACAATTCTCAGTAATTTGTTTTCCCCAGTGCCTGCTGGATTATGAGTAGCTTTATTTTTCCTTTTAGCTCAGTTCCGTTTTATCAGATGGGTTTTAGTACGTAATGTTTGCTCAAATGCAAGATGTTTATCTGGTAGAATTTCCACTTGTCCATTTACCAGTGGCCAGGCTTGCTTAATTTTTTTATAATGGGAAGTGAGTTGTTAAGCTTTTAACTCATTAATAAACCACTTGAAAAGGATGAGTGAAACATATATTTGCCATGATTGATATGTTTAAAAGAATATGTAAAAGGCAGGTCTGTGTGACCTCAGTGCAAATAACAGGAAACAGAAACTCAGTAGCAAGAATTATGAAGGCTTCTGTCAAATGGGAGAGGTGCAAACTGAGCACAGGGCTTGTGCTTTTTCCCTAATACAGGTCTTTTGTGCCAGGTCTCTAAAGGAAGGACCTGTGCCTGCAGGAGTTGTTCTCTCGCTGGTCATGATGTAGATTTCTGTGGTGTGTGGTTCTATCTGTAACAGATACGCCTGAGATACTCAATTTATCTCAGACTGGTTGCTGAGAAGGACTCAGATCATTCATTATTGATATGTGGGATGTATTTTAAAAAATAAATAAATTACTACACTTTAATCTGTAAGTACATTCACCAATGGAAAATACTGAATAATGATGTAATGTAGAAGTGTAAGATCTAACGAAGGATAAAGAGCTAGGAGTTAAAACCAAATGCAGTTTCTAACAGAAGAGTTTGGAAAAAACTCTCAAGGGTGGGAGTAGATTCCTCACTTCTTAAAGACTGTGGATCTTACCTGGGTAGCCCTCTGGAAATTCTGCTTTAGTGTGCACTAAGGGCTCAATGAGGAAATAACTAGATTAAATGTTATGGCTCATATTATGTGGGAGATCAGACCAAATGACCTGGTAGTGCCTTTCAGCCTTAAGACATGCAAGTCCATATCAATCATGGCTTGCAGTGAAAAGTCCGATTCCTCCTCTCCAGCAGCTTTTCAGCAAGCTCCATACTCATGAAGCATTGCCTTGTGTTCTGTTTAAGATCATGAAGCATTGCCTTGTGTTCTGTTTAAGATCATGAAGCATTGCCTTGTGTTCTGTTTAAGATTTTGCCAGAAGAGGATGACTATGGGTTTGACGTGGAAGAGAAGAACAAAGCGGTTGTGGTGAGGTCGGTTCGCCGAGGCTCCTCCGCGGAGGTAGGACCTGACGTTCATGTCCTCCTGTCTGAGAGTGTTTCAGTACTTGGAAAAGGCACAAACCCACAGTTGTAAAATCTGTTTCCTCCTAAAGGCAGCAAATAGAAAATCAGCTGTCTTCTACAACTGCTGTGGTAATAAAGCTGTTCCTGTGAACGGCCAAAGTGTTTTGGCGTCACCAGGTGACTTGAGTCTCGTTGATGAGTGATTGGACAACAGCAGGATCTCTGTGTGGTGATACCTCAGGTTCATCAGCAACCTCAGTTTAAGGAAGGGAGGGAAAGTAACACTGCTTTGGGTTAGCAAAGGTGTTCAGTGGGAAACAGGTTTATTTGAGTGAAAGCTGCATTTTTATATATGTATTTTTTTCCTTAAAAAGCGTGTACTCATTTATCTCCCTGGAAGTTTCTAAGAGTTCTACGGAATATATTTGCTGTGTTTCTTTGAGGCACATAAATGGGCAAAATATCATCGATCCGAGTACTGCACCATCACCTTTTATCCATACAAAACCCATGTGTGGATGACACAATGTCACACTCTATTTACCGAAATAAGGCACAGACTGAAAATCTGTCTCTTAAAAGCCGTTTAGGTGCTTTTTTAGCATCTGTAGAGATAAGAGAGGGCTAAATGACTCGTCCAGAGTTTCACAGTAAAGTGTGGCAGCACACAGGCAGAGCTTCTACTTAAAAGTCCAGGACAACCATTACAGAATTTCTGAATGTCCATGTTCATTTGTGGGTCTCTGCTTTAGACTACAAATAACTGCTGGATAATTTGCCCAGTATAAACAGTTGAAGTGGACAGACTGATTTTAGCAAACTGAGAATGTCAAATGGGAAGGAATTTTGAACTGAAGTTTAGTATTAAAATTAAATTATTTCAGTATTCCTGATTCTCATTTGGTTTATGGTCACCAAAGAAACCAATCCTATGCTTTTTACCTCATGCTCAAAATCAACATGGGTTGGCCAAAAATGTTATTAATGTAAACCTGTGCTGTGAACTATTGCCTGCCAGATAATCCTTCTGCCCTTTCTTTGGCTGGATGCCTGGGGAATAGCCTGCAAATCTGTTGTGTTTTAAGACAACAGAAGCACACAATTTTCTAAGGAATCTTTTTCTTGATCTTCCAAGACAAACTATCTGTGACCATGAGCCCGTCTTTTGAACTCAGTCTTACAATATTGCTCCAGAAAAGAACTAAATCTGCATCTCTCTGAACCAGAGGGCTGTCAGCTCATTCTGGAAAGACCCGAGGTCCAATGGTGATGCATTTCATCACATTCTTGGGCTTTTTTAATTGCTTTGTGATATTAGAAATATATCCAGCATGTAGTTTGGTGTGGCTCAGCACTTAGAGACCCTCTGCCTGCTGTCCTACTCTTCAGGGACAAAAGTGAAGACAGCAGCTTTGCTTCACAGCTCATTGCATTCACTAAGACTGGTAGACTTCAGGCCTGAGTAAGATTTCAGGTTCACCAGTAAAGTGGGAACAAATCTATTACTTGCATGGATTTATTCAAGATTGACGTGTTCTCTTTGAGTTTGGAATTGTGACCTCCTATTCTTGAAACAAAATTGGAACATAGCTGATGCATAGGTTGTGGCAGCACACAGCACTGAGCTTCGTGCTTGTGCAACAAGGGTCTTTGGGGTTTCTGCTGAGCTGCCAAGCATTGTTTTTATTATTAGTGTCTTTTCTTCTCAAATTTTTTTAGAAACTGTTTGTGAGCTGTTAGATTTGCCTATGCCAGAAGCAGTTTCCAAACTGTGTTTACGAGTTGTTAAGAACATCCAATTCCTGTATGTACTGATGAGGTGCATGAACTGCAGTTTGGGAACTCTTTGCCTGGCATGTGTGTCCAGCTTCTCAGTTTTGGCTCTCAGACAGGATAGTGCTCCTGCCCTTTCTCTCCTGCTCCTGAATGATGAGCAGCCCAGGACCCTCCCTGTGGGAATTGTGCCTCTGCTCCTGGAATCAGCAGCCTGGGCCTGTTGACACTTGCTCAGCTCACCCAGATGGAGGGACACAAAAAACCATAGAGTTTGCTTAGTTAGTTGATGTGGAGTGTGTCACATCTCATGCTCATCCCAAGTTCACGTGTCTTCACAAAGACATTCAGAAAGTCTCCTTTATTAATAGTCCCTTAAAAAGTTGTAGCAGAAAAGTACAAATATATAATTATTGCAAAGTAAGGTACACCTGAGCAGTGACATGTTTCTAAAGATAGGGGTGAAACCTCTTTGTTTCCTGCAAAAGCAGAAAACTTTCAGGGGGAGTGACAAATGACTTGATGAACCAGCACTGTATATAGGGTATCCCACTGACAGCAGTCTGAGGAGTGGCCATAGGTAGGGAACAGTTGAACCTTGGAGCCTGAGCTTTCAGAGATGCTGCCAGTGATCCAAGTGCTCTGTGGTGTTTGTTCCCTTTGCAGATGGCTGGCCTGCAGGCTGGAAGGAAAATCTACTCCATCAATGAGGATTTAGTGTTCCTGCGCCCGTTTTCAGAAGTGGAAACCATCCTAACCCAGTCCTTCTGCTCACGAAGGCCACTCAGGCTTCTGGTAGCCACCAAGTCAAAAGAGTAAGTGCCGAGATGGGCAGACAGATTATCGAGAAATGTCAGTCCCTAAGTAATACTACTGTGGTTGTAGTGAAAGCTGTGCAAACACTTTGCTGTGCAGAAGCTGTTCAGTAGGGGAACAAATGACAGAAATGAGAGAGCAGGAGTCACGGCTTGTTTTTAGTGATGACCCTCAGGCTGCTAGAAGGGGTTGGGTTGTGTTCTCTTTATAATGCAGGTAAAATACTTTTGACTTCCTTGTGCACAAACAGAACGGGATCACAAGGATTGTCATTCTCTCTCATGTGTGAAGCTTCTCAGGCTCTTAATATTTGTGCCAGGGAAAACAAAACTTCCACCCCATTAAAGCTTGGCTTATTTTTTGATGACTCTAAAGTATCAGCCCTTACAGTTTTTCAGTCTATTATTATATCTTATAATGAGAGTTGGCCCTGTTAGTGTCTTGTGCATTGTTGGATTCTGTAATCCCAGAATTACCATGGAGTTGAACATCTCAGTGAACACTTGATGCTGGATTCTAGTCCAGGTTGTCTTGTCTAGTGTATATTTTTATTTTTTAATGAAAATGGTATAAGTCAGCACAGCTGCAACAAAGTGTGCCTAGAAAGGGAAGTGAATATAAATACCACAGATAGTTTCTGTCAGGTGTTATTCACTTAAAGATGTAATAAATTAAGAAATGCCAAATTTTAATTAACAAATAGAATCTCCCATCTGCCTTGGAGATTGAAGATGGAGTAGATGATTTTTTCAGGTCTGTTTATTTGTTACTTATTTATAAACAGTGTGGGTGCTTTCTTTCATCCGAACACACTTGTGAATGCCAGGGAAAGCTGCTGTTAGAACTGCCCAGAGCTCTGGCAGCCTAACTCAGAATCCTGCTTTCTCGTTCTCTTTGATTTATCTGCAGGATTATTAAAATTCCAGATTGTCCTGAAGCCCTTTGCTTTCAGATCCGGGGAGCAGCACCACCATACGTTCATGCAGTAGGAAGAGGTAAGGAGGAAGTCTGTGGTACAGTTAAGGTGGGAGTGCAGCTGAATATATATACATGTTTATATAAAGAGCATGTGTGTGTCTGTGTATATATGTATAAATATATCTATATTAAGACAGATGCAGATTTCATTGTCCAGCTTGTTCCATACAAGTTCTGACAACCTGAGTGACCACAGTGACAGGAACCCCAGTCATGGGGAAGAATCACACTCATGTAACCACAAAACAATGTGAGTGTTCCTGCCTCAAAGTGCTCACCATACAAAGTGCTCAGCATGTAAATGCTTTCTGAGACAGTGGTATCATTCTTACCAGCTGAGTGTTGGGTCTCTAATCCCATCAACACAAACCAAGGAATAATTTAATTCTACAGAGGAAGAAACTTGGATACTACAATCCACAGTACCGTGGAAAGACTCTTAGTAAAGTATTATCACTCGAGCTCTTGCAAGTTAGAAATGTGCTTGCTTAGTGACCCTACCATTGCTGCTTGTGAGACTGCCAAGGTCCAGCTTTACAGCCACAGGGAATTAAAACACAAAACTGAGGTGGTTGAGAAGAAGTTGAGGGGTTAATACTGTCTGTTGCTTCCTCAGTATTTTTGCTTGCAGTCAGCCACAGTTTGGGTCCCTGGGTTTTGAAGTGAAAGCCTAACCCTAACCTAACCTTAACCCTGCTGCAGGATCAGCAGGTTGGGAGACAGGTCCTAACATGATCTGGACATCACAAAGTAATACTTTGGAGACTACTTCTCCCTTTACTTTGGCTTATACTGCTACAAAGTACCAATATAAGATAGAGGCAGACTGCTTTCCTTCATCTTTTTAAAAGGAGAAAACACTGTTTGGCAGAGATATTTAGTACTTCTGCACCTGAAATGTTAACTGAGCTACAAACAAAGCACAGCTTGAACCTTTATTCTCAGCAGATGCACAAAATGTGGTGTTTCAGACATACACCACTTCCTTCCTTGCAAACAAACGTGTCTCCAGATGAGTGCAGTGACTGTGCAGGTAACACCCACAGATGGTGTTCCCAGGGACACACATTTATTGCACTCTTTCATAACAGCACCTGTAACCACTTTGTCACAGTCTGGAGGGCAAGCTGGAAGTGCCAGCTAGGAAGATTCTCCTTTTTTCAGGATTTTTCCAGCAAAAGACAAATTGCATTTAAAAAAGTGCTTTAAAGAATTAATCACCTTAGCTGTAGATTTCTACGAGCCGAATTTGGGTATGAGTGTTGTTCAATGTGAGTTTGGAATAAATCCATTGAAACTGGTTATTGCACTCTAGACTTACTGTAGCTTTAAGTACATCAGTCTTTTTCTGTGCCACATTGTGCAACGTGCAAGTGTCCTGTACCTTTCAAGTGCAAGAAGCTGGAACAAATATAACAGTTTACATTTAAGCAAGACCTCAGCTAATGTAATCATAAGGCTGAAAGGGAACCATGTAAGAATCCCAAACGATTTCCCACAGGGATTTTGATTTTTAGTATGAGTGCATTTAGGTCTGGGAGGTCTCTGTTTTTCCCAGCACTGCTGAAAACATGAAGGATAAACACGAAGCTCTCGGAATAAGGACTTCTTAGCAAAGGCAGCACAGCATTCACCCAGCTCTTCTTACTCCTTTTAACCAGAAACCCTTTGCAAACTTGCCAGTGTTCTCTTCCATATGCAGATGGCATTTCTGTCTAACTTCTCTCCTGTTGTTTTTCAGGCTCTGAGGCTGCAGCTGCAGGCCTTCATCCTGGGCAGTGTATATTGAAAGTTAATGGGAATAATGCAACACATGGCAATTATATGGAAGTTCTGGAGCACTTCACAGCCTACAGGACCAGACAACAGGAAGCACTGGTATGAACTCAAAACCTCAAAGGAAGTACATTAATTCCTGCCCTTCTTCTGCCCTCCCCTTCTCCTGTGCTTTTATGCTCACTAAATATTCAGAAAAAGAACATCTACGTGTTTCTTTTGACTCACTTCCTCCCTCCCCAGTGTTCTGCTGTCACTGAGGGACCTGGTTGCAGTTGCCTAGAGTTGCAAAATACCTACAAATAATATGAAAACAAATTCATGCACACACTGCATACAATATTGAAAGTTATTAACTACTGCTAACACTAGAAGTTCACCCAGATATTGATCTAGGTTTTATGTTCTCTGAAGTTCAGAGAAAAGCTGGGGGAATGCTGATATTTCAGCCAACTTAGAAGGTACAGAATTGAGAGCTAGATTCACCTTTGTAGTCCAAACATTTGGAGATTGGGCATTTTTAGTGAGGTCATGGCTGAAGCCTGTATCTCTTGAAAGGGGTTGTACCAGTGGGTGTACAGAACACATGAAGATGCTGAAGAGGACAGAGTTCAGCAAGCAGCAGCCCCTGCATATGTGAATGGCAGCCACCCTGGCTCCACCAAAGACCACCCTGCACTAGAAGGAGATGCAGAATTGGATCCTCTTCAAAACAGCCCACAGGAATCAGGTAAAGATTCTCATGGTGGAAGGAGACTTAGGGCATTTTGGAGGCTTCCAAAAGGAAAACAACAGTAGAAATATAAGGTGTGATTGTTACTGTAGGATATCTCTTGTCTTAGTAAAGCTTTGTAATAAAATGAGGTCTGCCAGAGGAAGTACTCATATGCTGCCATTTGTTCAGGGGAGGATACATGTAGAAATCACACCCCTGTGACTGTTCTCTACAAGAGATCCAGTTTTAGGAATGAAGAGGCTCAGCATTTTTAGAATCTTTTGGTAGCCCCTGCAAACCAGGAATTTGTGGGCAGTAGCTTGTGGGGAGGGAAGGCCTGCAAGTAGTTCTACCTAGAATAATCTATGTTTTCTATTATTTTAGATTAAAGATTAAGATGTTAAATTGCTTTGATCTGGAGCAGATTTTCAAGGCATGCTATCACTGTGTCAGCAGAAGGTGGGAGTGTATTTCCTCCAACTTACAAAAGTGTAACTCATAAAAAACAGTTTTACTTTTGTGTTGAGAGCTGTTTTGGAAAAGTAGATGTTAGGGGAGAATACTGAAACAAGATTTAAGCCAAAGGACTGAGCCTGGACTCTCTGAATGCCATTGGCAACTTCTCCTGGAACAGATGCACATCTGTGGATCCCATCTAAGGTCTGGTGAACCTGGTAATCCAGTGATGGAACAGTGCAGCTCCAAGGTGGAATAGCTGGAGCAGTGCCCTGCTGGAGGCATGTGAGCAATTCTCTGGCAAACCTCAGCCTGAATGTAACTTGAGTCTGTTCTCTAGTGACAATAGCATTACTGTGTGTAAAAAAATTTTATCTCCTCACCCTATCCCTGCCCTGGCATCTCAGTCTTCCAGAGGGTCTTTGCAAACAACAGGACTCACAGATTAACAGACTTCACTTCCTTTTGAAAGCTTCTGCTCGTGTCTGTGAACAGAGCTAGAAGTAGTGTCCTGACAGAGATGTGTGCTTGCACACATGGAAGATAATCAGAATAGGGATTGGAGTGTGTGGTTTCTCTAAACCTCTTTCACTGTCTCCATTAGTGGCCAAGAGCAAATGTCTTCCTCAGGATATTCCCCCAGTCTCCAGCAGTAGGTAGTTCAGACACTCCTTGAGCCAAAGGTTGTGTCTTTGCATTTAATAATTCTTTCTAATGACTTATTTCTGTTCCAGCCCAGACACCACAGACTATCAGCTCTTCACTGGTCACTGGGGAAGAGACCCCTCTCATCAGCCTGACTGTGGATAACACCCACCTGGAGCACGGGGTGGTGTATGAATATGTCAGCAGTGCAGGAATCAAATCCTTTGTCCTGGAGAAAATTGTGGAACCAAAAGGTTGCTTCAATCTCACTGCAAAGGTACCAGAAAATGTACATGACCAGCTTCATTCCTAACCAGAGTGGGAAGCCAATGATACAGTTTATTATTGGCTGGTGTGGACCTGGCTCTTTGGGTCAGGTCACACGTGGTCTTCTCAGCCCTGCTTGGGGTTCTGTTCATTAGAATGTGCAGAGTTACAGCAGCTCCTTTGGTATGAGCGAGTCAGCAAATGCTTCCAGGACTTCAGGTGCTGAGGCAGAGGGAGGGGAGCCCTCGGTCGTGGAATCCTCCCTTCTGTCTGCCTGGTAACATACTCTCTGCTGATACTCAAGATTGATCTTTTCAGGCAGGCATTTGCTTTAACTTGGAAGAAAATCAGGCAGCTTTTTCCCACCCGATAGGTTGGATGGGTTGCAAAAGGAATCGAGCAGAATTGCTGCTATCAGAAGGCAGCAGAGCACTGAGTGTCCTGGTCATCCCTGAAAAACGAGCTCATAGTAAATGTTTCTGTCACATCTCAATAACATTGTTGTTATGTCCCGGGAAAGTAGGCCAGAGCAGGTAACTTGGACAGTGCACAGTGGATATTTTGATCCACTTCCATTACTCTGACATGTTTTGATACATGTTTGGTGACTTGGGGACACGATAGTGGTTCTCAGGCAGTCATAGAGGCAGCTTGTTCTGGAGGCAGCTTCAACCACGGGGCTTTGACACTCACTCAGTGGAAGAAAACTGTATTTTCCCTCACTTTCAAGTCTCATATCATTGACACTCTGTCTATTTGTTTAGATTTTAGAGGCCTTTGCTGCAGAGGACAATCACTTCATAAAGAATTGCAAGAGGCTCATATCCCTAAGCAGTGCTGTGGCCACCATGCCCCAGTATGAATTCCGGCAGATCTGTGACACTAAGCTGGAAAGCATTAGCAGGAGGATCATGAACTACCAAGAGGTACAACACTACTAGTTATGGGTGAGGCCTCAGGACAATTCTTCATGGTGATAAGTGAGTCTTAGTATTCTGTATTAATGAATCCAAGCAGCTTCTGAGGTGGGTGTCCTGGAGGCATGAAGACAGCTCTGCAAGTTACTGAAATTGCAAGTTTTGAGTAAAAAAGACCTTGTCTGGAAATCACTCCTTTCTGCTTGTCAGAGCTGTGGGTTATAACATATTACAGGTTCATTGCCACAGTATTAATGAATAAATATGACAACAGAATGATCCATGTCTTATTTAACATGAACATAAGTACAGTGTATCATAGTGTAAACAAAGTATGTGTGCTTTTTTTGTGCAGTTACCTGAGCTGTTTGAAAAGGGTGTGCTAGAAGGTATAGTTAATTGCTTTCATTTGTTGTTTTATGAGCTTTTTTTTTGAATGTGCTATTCCACCTGCAGCAGAAATCAGGATTTCTGGAATGGGAAGGAGGAAGAGAAAACGATTGTCCGTATTGCATCATAATTTTTTTGAAAATGAAGTAGCACACACCTGCTTTATTTCTCCCAGTTTGCAGATGAACTGAAGACAAAGGTGAGCCCAGCCTTCAAACAAGCCGTCATGGAAGCACATTCCCTGAGCAGCATGGATTTCTGCCCCACCAACTGCCACATTAACCTCATGGAGGTGTCCTACCCCAAGAACACTACCTCAGCAGGGAGGTCGTTCAGCATTCGCATCGGACGCAAACCTTCTATCATCGGCCTGGATCCAGAACAAGGTGATAATTCACTTTCAAATCACACTGATTTTATCAGCATAAAAAGTTGTGGTTTTCCACTGCTCAGCAAGGTCAAAATAAGTTCCAAGGAAATACAGCCTTGCCAGTACCTTTTCTTCTTCTTTAACATTTTGTAGTAAAATGACAGCCTCCTTCTGTTGTGAAGTAGTGATGCCTTTGAGCACAGAGAGGCTTCAGGTCAGATGTTTTTAGCTAAGCAGTTTGGGCGTCTCACGTCAATCCAGTGTCCTGGAGCACTGTTGCCCTTACTAGAGGTGACTTCCTGACTAAAAGTGACCCAGAATGCCCGTGCTGTGAGGAGAGGCTGCGTTCAGGGGGCAGCAGGAGTCAGTCACGTTGTAGTGCTGCTTTCTTTTGCCATTGCTGAACAAATTGGAGCTGAAAGTCTCACTCTGTCAGGAGGTCTATTTTCTGTCCTACCACCTGGTTAGTTGGGTTCCAGCATTTCTTTATCATGATCTCACCTGATGTGCTTCTGACTCATTGCCGTGTGAAGGTCAGAGTGCAGGTCATCTTTTGAACAGTGGCACTGACTATTCAAATTGAGGTCAATAAAGATGCTTGGAGATATTAAATATTAAACCCCATAGTATTTTTAATATGAGCTAAAGCACAGCACTATGAGGGCTGCTGTGGGGAAATGAACACCATCTCAGCCAGACCCAGTAGAGGTGGTTAGCAAAGTACCACACCAAAACTGTCAGCATTTCTAAATGAAAAAAACCTTAATTTTTCTTCTGTAAGGACATAATCCTGTTTATTTAAATTTGTGTGTGAGTGTAAATGTTTGTAGAGGTGGAATAATAACACAGACTCCTGAGAGTCCAAATTCATTAACTTTCAACAAATGCTTTTAGATTCTCTCCATGTTGTCTGTATGAGTATATGTGTAGACAGTTCCTGTCTTCAATAATTTAACCCTTTTCTGAACTGCAGTAGATTAAAAACATCTAGTTGGCATGCCAAGAAAAAAACTCCACAACTTTTTTTTTTTTCCCCCAGAATGTTTTTGTCATAGAATGTAATTATATAAAATAGCTCTGGGAAATTTTAGTTTTTCATGTTAAAATTCCACCAATCCTAAACTAACATCGTTGGGATGGAGTGAGGAAAGTCACGAGAACCACACTGACCAGATCCTTTGATGTTTAGCAGGCACTTTAAATCCAGTCTCATATACTCAGCATTGCATCACCACTATGGCTGCACCATCCTGGAGATGTCTGACCCCAGAAGATGGAGATCCTGATGGTAACTTTGGCCAGCAGAATGGAGGAACAACTCAGGAAGAAAGAGGACTCAGTTTTCTGCTGAAACAGGAAGACTGGGAGATGCAGGACTCATACTTGCACCTTTTTAACAAACTTGACATCGCAGTGAAGGAAATGAAGCAATATGTCATTCAGATAAATAAGTGAGTACAGAACCCTGTGTGCACTGGAGAGAGAAATTCTGAGGCATTAACCTCAGAAAACACATTGTGCTGTCAGCCCCATCTGTCAGCCTCTTTCCTCACTTGTCCTTTGCATGAGGATCCTTGAGGGTCCCTTCCCAGTGGCTGCTCTGGGGCTGTGTTTGGATCAGTAGGAAGTGGTCTGTGTAGTCCATCTTAACTTCTAGCAAGGTTGCTTGTGATTTCATGAACCTGAATTTAGCCTTGGTCACAATCCTTCCTTCACGAGACTGAGAGCTGTGTGTTCTACTTCTGCAGACTTTTGTCCACCATAACAGAACCTACAGAGGGTGGTGCCTGTGAGCCACCATCTGCTGAGGAGACATCTCCACCTTCCCTGGGAACAGAAGAGAGTGATCCTGACAAAGCTGAGCATGGTGGAATCAAGAAGGTCTGTTTCAAAGTTTCTGAGGAGGACCAGGAAGACTCTGGACATGACACAATGAGCTACAGAGACTCCTACAGGTTAGTCTGAAGATTGTGCCACTTTTACCTTGCTAACAATGTGTTTCAAAGTTCTAATTCATGGATCCAACAAGCAGGTTGTTTTCTAGTCAGTCCATTATCTACTATTCACTTAGTAAAATATTCACTATCATTACATTTATTACCATGGTGACATAAACAGCAAAAAACCTCCCCCAAAACAATGCCAAAATACTAAAGCTTCTAGAAAACTGAATAAAATTAAATAAATAGGTCTAATGTAACTTTCCCTTTCTGTATCTTATGGCTAGAAACTACAGAAGCCCAGCAGAATTTGCAGACTGCTTGTTCTTATAATAGCTTCTGTTGTAAGGGGATGTTTCCATTTGGTTCTGCAACCAAATTTCCCAAAAATCTGAGACACAGAAACAGAAATGGACATTCAGTTTTTATTTTTAGTGGGCCTTTGAAACCACAAGTGCCAGTGTTTATTCAGGTGTCTCAAAATCTTGTTTTGGGGACATGATTGACTGCTGGTTCTCCAGGAATATTTGCTGCCAAAGGAGATCTCACACACTCCAAATCTGTCTTTTTTGGGAGGAAACATTTGGAAACTCAGCTGCAGAAGAAATGGAATAACAAGTTGTAGCCGTGTCTGACCACTGCAGTTTAACATCATTAACAGGCCAGTTTTACATTTGTAGTAAGGCCCTAGAGCTGGGAGGATCCCAGGGACCTGAATGAATTCTGGGTCTTTGAAAATTCCCTGCTGCAGTCCTGGTGCTTTACTTGCCCTTGTTGGGCACTGGTACCAATAACTATAGTTCCATCCATGCAGGGCTGCAGAACTGGCAGAAGGGGAACAGTTTCTGTTGGAAGGGGTCTCTGGAGCCCCCAAGGTCCCATCTCTTGCTCAGGACAGGGCCAACAAAATTGGTTGCTCGGGGTCTTGTCCAGTTCAGTATTGATTGTCTCAAAGGACAGCAAGTACAAAGTCAGTGAAGAATAAAACGAGCACATCAGTGCTGAAGTCTGGGACATCTGTTTGTTGTGTGAGATTTCAATCTGCACACGTGCTCTGAAGCTTTTGGAGTGAAATGTGCTGTATTTCTTTCACTGTTAATAGGAATCCCTGTTTAGTTTAAATTTCTGTAATTGAGGTTAATCTATTCTGGGTAACAAAGTGACAGCACAAACAGTCTCTGTGGGTTTGTCACTTGTTCCAAAATCCTACACATAAATGTAAGATGAGAAACATTATTCTGTCTTATCTTTATTAGACAGAGGCAGAGAATTAAGCATATATTACAGATAATAATTACTCAAGGGAGAATAAAATATGTTTTAGTGGGTTTTGATTTGAAAAATTATTGAGGAACTACAAAACCAAGCAAATTACAGATAAGAAAACACCTTGTTTGCATTAGTCATGCTGCTTTCACTGGGATCATTTGAAGTGTAATTCATAAGGGTTTGTACAGCAGAGCAGTTGCCATAAGTATTAATCTTCTTGACATAAAACAGATTTCTTTGATATTAGATTTAACAAAGGACCCCAATTAGGGTTCTTCCAGTTGCTCTTACATTTTTCTTTCATGTCAGTCTAAAACAAAATCAGAGGAAGAGACAATTTGAAGAATTCTGTAAGCTTTGTTTTGGGCTTGTACCATTAAAATCTCTGTGATTTCATTGGAAGGGGAGAGCCTGAGATCCATAGCCTTTTTGATTACTTTTATTAAGTTATAGTTAGTGGAAAGTGAACTTTAAAGAGAGGAGATTTAAAGAGAGTTTTCCAGATGTGCATAGCCAAGATGAAGCTGACTGTCATGACTCCTCTGCTTCCTGAGGCAGTTTTAGGATCTGCAGTGCCTGATTCTCCAATGGTAAAGATCCCTTAAATGTCCTCTCCCATCTCAGTATCTGTGCTACTGCAGCCTCTCAATATGCTGGATTTGGATGCTGTAATATCCTGAAAATTTGTAGCAAATGTTGAGTTAAAATCTCAATTATTTGTCCCCTACTTGATGCCCTCAGAGCAGGTTTTCTGGGGTGACCCAGCCGAGGGTGCCAGGGCCGTTTGCACTGTACAGAACCAGGGTGATACAGTGGGCATTCAGTGGGCACAACTAGGAAAAGCCAGCCTGGGGCAGTCCAGCCCCAGAGGCCTTGCTAAGGGCTGTTCTGCATGTCATTAGTGTGTCATTTGC
Source organism: Chiroxiphia lanceolata (assembly GCF_009829145.1). Taxonomy (NCBI): domain Eukaryota; kingdom Metazoa; phylum Chordata; class Aves; order Passeriformes; family Pipridae; genus Chiroxiphia; species Chiroxiphia lanceolata. Next base: position 4,279,632 of record NC_045653.1, on the reverse strand, counting down.
ATTTGTGGAACAGGATTAGGGGGGGGGGGGCAGTGCTAATGAAGCCAGAAGGCTGCTGTGTCAGGGGCTGGGTGTAGGGACAGCTTTTGTTCATCCCCTCTTTGCTTTTCTTTGCAGTGAATGTAACAGTAACCGGGACTCGGTGCTGTCCTACACCAGCGTGAGGAGCAACAGCTCTTACCTGGGCAGTGATGAGATGGGCTCAGGTGAGTGTGTGCAGGGGGACATCACCTGGGCAGGGCTGGGATGGGCTCAGGTGAGTGTGTGCAGGGGGATATCACCTGGGCAGGGATGAGATGGGCTCAGGTGAGTGTGTGCAGGGGGCACATCACCTGGGCAGGGCTGGGATGGGCTCAGGTGAGTGTGTGCAGGGGGATATCACCTGGGCAGGGATGAGATGGGCTCAGGTGAGTGTGTGCAGGGGGCACATCACCTGGGCAGGGCTGGGATGGGCTCAGGTGAGTGTGTGCAGGGGGACATCACCTGGGCAGGGATGAGATGGGCTCAGGTGAGTGTGTGCAGGGGGACATCACCTGGGCAGGGATGAGATGGGCTCAGGTGAGTGTGTGCAGGGGGATATCACCTGGGCAGGGCTGGGATGGGCTCAGGTGAGTGTGTGCAGGGGGACATCACCTGGGCAGGGATGATGGAATCAGGTGAGTGTGTGCAGGGGGACATCACCTGGGCAGGGATGATGGAATCAGGTGAGCGTGTGCACAGGGCACAGGAATCCTCCTCGTGCTGGACCCCTCAGCAGAGCTGATAAGTCTTTGCTGATTATAAGCACTTGCATATTTAAGTTGCAAGTGGGGTTTCTTCAAAACTAATAACAAGAACAGAAAGATAGAGGTTTGCCTTTTCCTAATAAACCACAGTAAATTTGGAACGTGGGAGAGGTATGAGACAGGGATAAGTTTCTTTAGTTGTTGGACACTTGCATTATATGAAAATAATGAGTATTTATCTCTAAGAGGTGGAGATAAAGCAGCAATCATTGTTCACCCACCATTGTGAAGGTGTGCCTGTGTCATCTGTGGCCTCATCACAGGTTATGTTTGAAAGTTAAAAGCTTTTCATCTCTCCTTTATTAGGTGATGAGCTTCCCAATGATATGAGGATTCCTTTAGACAAGCAAGACAAACTTCATGGCTGTCTGGAACACCTTTTTAACCAGGTGTGTAAAACGTTATTCTTACACAGAATTGCTTTCTCTTTATCAATGTCAATGCAAGAAACTGGAAGTACTAAATTGTGTTATGAAATCATATTTGGAGGAGGTCAAACTATCAAGATTTTGGGGTATTGTGTAAGCAAGTATATTACAGGACGGTTTGAGGAATCACTTTTGTCCACATTCCAGTTGCCTCATGTGATTTAAGCAAGGCTGACCTGCCTTATCTAAGGCATGAGACTAAGGGGAAAAACACTTACATGAAAAAAAAAAAGGTGAACAAACATCTGATAATTTGTAGGATGTAAATTGATCTCATTTGCAGGTTGCAGGAGGGTTCTCCCAAGTTTGGCCTGCAGATATCTTTTATAAATGTGTGACACTGGAGCATGGTTTGATATTCTCTTATCAGCATGAAGATCATCATTGTGCAAAATGCTGTATTAAATGAGGGAGGCTCTTGAGGCCAGTTCATGGCTACAAAGTCCTACTGCTATTTGGCAGTTGTTCCAAAATACAAACAGTGTAATGGTTTGGGGATTTCCCCACAAGAGCTCTGTTCAGATTTTCTTCTGCAAGTCTTACTTACACTGATGCATAACATTCCAATTGTAGGTTGATGCAATCAATGCACTTCTAAAAGGACCAGGAATAACTAAAGCCTTTGAAGAAACCAAGCACTTTCCAATGGACCACAGTTTGCAAGGTAAAGAAATAGGTTGATTGTATTTAGTAATGTGATTTCCAAGACCTGAGAGCTTACCATGGTTGCACACATGCTGTCTGGCCAGAGGGAGTTCCTTAGCTCTGCAGTCTGCCCAGTCATGCATTACTGGCAGGTACCACTGAAATTTTCTGACCACTGAAATTTTGCATCTTTAAGAGGTTGTTTTCATGTGAATTCCTCCTGAACACAAAGAACACTGTTTTGTTACATGCTGCTGAATCCTCACATCTCTTTCACAAGTCTCCAAATCCCCCCTTTGATGTGAACATATCTCAAAAGGTACAAGGTAGGGATAGGTCAGATACAAGGGGAATGAGTGCTCTGATAAGCTGAGGAGGGGCTGAATGCTGGAAATCCGAGGCACCAAAAGGTTCTGCCCGAGTTTGCTTAATGACTTACTCTGCTTTTCTTCAGATGGATAACTGCCAGAGTAAACTCATCCTCACATGACACTTATTTTGAAAACTGATTCCCATGGAGAGCAAACAGATGATACTGTGTTTTCTTTTTCCTCAGGGACCATGATGAGACTTTGGGTTTAGTGGTTTTGGGGCTCAGGATGTGGTTTCTTGTGTCCCTGTAATACACAGGACTTTATTTTCTGAACATTTACTGCATTTCCTTTCCCACTTGAAATCTGAAATGTTTCCTACTACTCCTGCTGTACCCCAGGTGCTGTAGTCACACTCCAACTCCTGACAGGTTCTGGTTTTCAGTTACAGTGGCAAGCTCTAGAACTAGAGAGGCATTCCTGCTTTTTTTTTCCTGACTCCAGGAATAACTCATGTGAAGTTCTGCTACATGAACTCATCTCTACAAACACATTCACATTTGTGTAGAGTGTTAGTCTTTCCATGCACTGTTGGAATGAAGTGCAGAAACAACAGACACTTCCCTTATTTTATTTTACTTAAACAGAGTCTCATTTATTAAAACTAGATTAATTAGCCTGAGAGAGTCTTTTATTTAACTGATGATTCCACTCTCGTCACACTGAGGAACAGACAAGCCCTGCTTACATTCAGCTGGAATCCTGCACCACAGTGTCTGTTTAATAGCTACCACAGACACCTTTTGGTGATGGATGGATGTTGGAATGCTCCCCTGTTCCTGTCTTGGAGCAGTTACTTGGCACAGTTTCTCTGTGTTTCTCTGCTTATGCATTTTATCCCCAACAATGGAATATTTGGCTTAGCTATGTAGCTAAGTCCTGGAGAGTAAATTTTCTACTCTATAATTAAATAATTAGCTTCCATCAGGTGAAAGAAAGCAGAATATTTTAGAACTTCTCGTCAGTATTATGGGATGTGACAGCTGCAGCCAAATAGTTGATGTAATTCTGCACAGCCAGAGACTCCAGAGCTACCTGACAACTGAAACAGAGAGGGGTTCTGTGTCTGAGGAGTGGGGCAGAGCTCCCTGCTCTGTGCAGGTCACACAGGCCCACAGTCCTGAAAGCAATGCAGGGAGACTGCTGCTACTGGGAGTATGGGAATAGTCTTTTCCCTCTGCGGTGGTTCTATTTAAGAACCTTCTTCAATTCACAATTACTGCTACTGATACTGTGTCTCTGCTTTCATCTGTATTTACATTATAACTCCTAATCCACTCAGCTATGGAGCATTTCCTTAAGGGCTAACACACTCCATGTTGTCTAGAATTTAAGCAGAAGGAAGAAACCACAGTTAGGTGCCGGAATAACATCCAAGCCAGCATTCAGGAAGATCCATGGAACCTTCCCGTGCGCATCAGGAACCTTGTGGAAATCATACAGAAACATGTGGAAGGTCTGTAAATAAGGAAAAGTTTGTTATTGGCTTCAGGGAGAAAAGGTCTTGGTCTAGTCAAGCCTAGCAGTTGATTTTATAATTTGATCTCAGTTTGTGGTAAGGCTGTCCTGGGCTCTAGAGAGGAGCAGGCAGAGCGTTATGGTTCGCAGAGTCCTGGTGCTGTATGGTGAAATTGCACCTGTGCAGCAGTTCCAAAGTGCTTCCCCCCCTTATTTTGTTTCATCAGCCCATTCAGATTGATATCAAACTGATCCATCTCCCTATGCTTTTAGAAAATGAAGAGAGAGGTGCTTGGTATATTCCAAACTGAAATGAATGCTAATCAGATGCTGCAACATCCTAACCTGTTGCAGTCTGGTTGAGCTGAAACAGGAGATGAAGCTGATGTTTACAGCCCAATGCAAAGCACTGGGCAGAAATCACCTCCTTAGGGATTCATCTACAAGTTTCATGGAAGTTAACACAGAGCATGTAGCCAGGAAAATTCTCTGCTTTACACCTTGGGTTTTTGAATCACGAAGGTGTCTGTGCGAGTGAGGACTCTCAGAGTAAAAAGACTGGGTGAGGGACTGGGGGAGTGGGGAGGCTGTTGACCAAACACACCTGCCTTGCATCATGTTGACCACAGCATTCCTTGTCTTCACTGTTTTAGATGGGAAGAATCAGCTGCTTTTGGCCTTGTTAAAATGCACAGGTAAGGGGGTTTCGTTTGTTGCAGAACAACAACAGGCATCAGAAGTCCCTAAGACAGTTTTATGTGCATTCATGTGCATACATGAGAATGTGATGTGTTGTTTCCTTAGCATTTAGGAGTTTTTGCCCTGGCATTTTATGCTGACATTTCTCCTGCTCTGCATCTAGGCCAGCCTTCCCACGGATCTGATGTCTCTTCTTCAGTTTACGTGATTTCAGTTCACTGGAGCCTGCTTGTGTTACCTGGCTGGTTGCTGTTGTTTCAGAAGCACTGTTTTTCTTTTTACTGTCTTCATTTTTCCCTTTGCACAACCCTCCTTCCCAGACAGCCTTTACTGCTTCCTGCTGTGATGAGAACACGCAGCAAAAATGAGATGTATTGCACAATTTTCTGTGAGACCGTGGACTCTGTCATCTTTCCAAGCAGAGCAGGCGTGTGGGGAGTTAGGATTGTCTATACTGAAATTACAGCCAGGAGCAGACAAAGACAGGGAGCTCCTAAATACACAGGGGACATCAGGAACCTGTTACCTTGCACCACCCCTTGTGCTTGCAGAGCAAGGGACAGGTCTTCCTGAGGAGCCAATGCACAGTCTTTTTGTAATTGCAGCATCTATTTGGTGTCCGTTTGCTTGAAAATGAGGTAATAAATAACTGAAATATGCTGTCACTGTCCAACTATGCCAGACTTGATTTCTCAGATTTTTGTAGAGTGAAGATGAGAGACTTGTATGGCTCTGAGTTACCTCTCAGCTCCTGCCAGGGCTGGTCCATGAGTCTGTCCAAAGCAGCCTGTGGATGGTCAGTCTAGTGACCATAAAGGCTATTTTTACTGGTGTCAGATATAATGTGTCCCCAAGTGCCTGTCTGTGTGCTCCGTCTCCTGCAGCATTTTCACGAACATCCTCTGGAAAGAAGGATTGTTACCCTTAAGCTGAGAACATGGCCCAGGGCCTGGAGTGTATTAGTCAGTCTGTTGTGTTCAGTGCTTGTAAAAATAATCCAGACTTTCAGAGCCTCTGGGTGATGTCTTCAGCCTCTTTCCCTGGGGAACTCTGCCTTGCCAGGGAGAGCCTGCTGGAGGAGCTGGGGGCTCCTGGGAAGTAGCTCTTCACTTATTCATGTGCCTCTTTGGCCTGCAATCCTCTTAAGTGTGACAAGGTTGCTTTGACCAGCATGTGGCTGCCTGGCAGGCACACTGGAAGCAAAGTTAACGCAGGGGAAATTCTCCCAGGAAACATAAACCAATTGGTACCATATGGATGGGCCCAGTTAATGCATTAAGCATATGGGAAGCCCACAAAATACAGATGGATGGAGGAAGATTAATCTGTAATAGACCAGGAGAGAAGTAAGGACAGAGACCTTTCAATAATTCTTTTGCTTCTGTAAACATAAAAGAAGGGAATCAGTCCAGATATGGCTGTATCTAAGGAGTTACAGCTCTTTCTAGTCAGAAGGAGCATGCAGATGGCAGAGAGAGGACTAAACAGTTTACTGGACTAGAAAATTTTGCAAGATGCACGTATGCCAGCTGTGCTGTCCTCATCTCCCCAGCCAGGTCACACAGCAAGGGGAGGTTATCTGTTCAGTTGGTGCAAAGCTGAGGCTGAATGTTGTGTGCACCCACACACAAACTGCTTTGTTGGCAGTGAGCTGAAAGACAAGTGTACTCATGACTTCTTTATGCTTCTCTCCCCTTCTGTGGCAGATACTGAGCTACAGCTGAGACGTGATTCCATCTTCTCTCAGTCTCTTGTGGCTGCTATTTGCACCTTTTCAGAGCAGTTACTGGCTGCTCTCAACTATCGATACAACAACAACGGGGAATACGAAGAGAGCAGCAGAGATGCCAGCAGGAAGTGGCTGGAGCAGATTGCAGCCACTGGAGTTCTACTGCACTACCAGTCCCTTCTCTCCCCCACTGTGGTAAGATGAAGAGTAGGGGCACCCTTGGGTCTGCTCACGCTTGCCTGTGTGATTCTGTGCCACTCACAGCACAGCTGGAGCCCCTTATTCTGGTGGCATGTTCAGCCTCTCACTACAGCAAACTCTGGGCATTCCTGCTGCTGGCAACCAAGTGCCCATATTCCTTATCCTGCCATTTTCATCTCCTCACAAATACCGGGCCCATGGTCACACCAGAACACCACAGGAACTGATCTGCCTTCACATTTGGAACAACTGCTGCATTTAGGGAGGTTTTAGGGCCCAGCTGTTGGTGACACGAGTGTCCCCTGCCATCCCCTGGCGAGGACAGGTGTCCCCAAACAGGCAAGAAATTTGGGAGGATTGCAGGAGTTGGGACAAATGGACAGTCCATCTCTCAGGTCTGTGGTGCTGGGGTGTGAGGCACCACAGCCACGTGTGTACTGTTCATCTGCACCTAACGAGCACATGAGCCACAGCTACAGGAGATCAGCTGCCATAACTGTAAAAATGCTAAGAAAAAAAGGAGCATAATAAAGACAAGTAGCTCTGACAGTATAGAAAATGGATTTTTTTTTTTTTTGACTGTGGAAATATTGTAGATTGTAACTGCTGTTTCTTTTCATTGCACGCAGTGTATCAATATTTATTTTGCAGTAGCTGATCAGCTGTTCTTCACATGTTTAGGTTATAGAGTAAAGCTTGGAGAAAGAGAGCCCTTCAAACATTCAGTCCTTAAACCTCTCATCTCTGTGAATCACATCAAATGACACCTAAGCAAGGGGTGGTTAAACTTGTACCAGTATGAGTTAAGGAGCTGTTAGTAATTCCCTGGCTGGGATGGAGCTTATGGAAAGCTCTGCACTCTGCTCTAGGTCTCTTCAACCAAAGCATGCCCATAACAACGACACCTTCCTGCCAGGTAATAACCTATTTGTGTGTGTTTCCTTGCTTTCCATGCAGAAGGAGGAGCACACCATGCTGGAAGACATCCAGGTCACTCTGGCTGAACTAGACAAAGTTGCCTTCTATTTCAAGCAGCTGGATGAAAGTCTTGTAGCAAGTGAGTATTCTCTGTTTCTTTAAAGCTCTTTTTTGGTTGTTGTATGTTTTATGGGCTAATATCCTCTAGGATTATGATCTAGGAGACCATGTCAGACCTGGAGAGCACCAGGCAGCTTCTCTGTTGGAGTCCCTCAGTTTGCACTGCAAACACAGAGCATAAAAAGCAGGACTGACAGGGTGGGATGGTGGTGCCTGTTCTGTGCTGTGTAGCTGTGGCTTGTGCCTTATCAGGGTGACTTTGTACCTGGAGAGGTGTCACAGATGATGAGCAGTTCCTGACAGATGTTTGTAACTCACCATGTTCCCTGTGGTGAATCCCCAGCTCTCCAGTGTCCAGTGTCCTACCCTGCCAGCTCTCTCTTCATGTTTACTGGTTGAGATGCCATGAAACAACACGAGATTTTAATTATTAACCACGTTTATTGTATTTGCATCAAACATCAGACGAAATCACACTAACTGATATCTTTTTAAGTGTAGTATGTCAGAGCCTGCATTCTCTCCATAAAGGCTCTCCCTTACTCATCTTATGGTGGAGATGGGAAATGTCATTAGGTAATCTAACAAACTCTCTTAGCAGTGGTTTCACAATTCCCCTGCTGTGGTAAAGCAGTAAGTGTTTTATCTTTATTTCTCCAGATACTCATGTCTTCTACCACATTGAAGGAAGTCGTCAGGCCTTGAAGGTTATCTTTTATCTTGACAGCTACTACTTCTCCAAACTGCCTGCTCGGTTTCAGAATGGGGGAAGCTTGAAACTGCACACGGTGCTCTTCACAAAAGGTGTCTATAAAAAGCTTTCTTGAGAAAAATAAGCTTAACTTATGGTTCTGAAAGGTTCCAAATAAAGAATGACCGTGAAGCTCTTCAAAAATGCAGCTGAGACCTACAGACACATTTAAGAAGCAGGTGCTTCTATTTTAGGAAGACCTGGGGAGTACTAGATAAGGCACAGTCATGAGAACAAGAGATGCCTGTTTGGGACTTTTTTATGCTTTCCTCTGATGGCCATAGAGACACTACTGGAATACATGGATGGTCTGATCTCGTGTGGGATCAGGAGGTGTGCCCAGGCTACAGGGAAGTGTTTTGCAAAGCAAACAGCATGACAGAATCATCTGGGCTGGAAATCGACTTGATAAGCAAATATTCCCACCAAAGTACAATACAGGACATTTCCTTCAGGGGGCCATTAATGGGGAATAGTTGCTGTTAGATAGAAGTGCTTTCTGTGAAGGTCACCTTTAGGATGTCACCACTGTACTCCCATATTGGGAAAGGCACTAAATTAGTGCAGTAACGGAATCAGCCTTGACACGATCAGTGACAAAGTCATCCGCTGAGTAATGAAGGAGATGGTACAGAGATAAATAAATGAATTAAAAAAACCACTAAGAACATAGGTTTAGTAAAATGTTTTCTTCTTCAGCTCTGGAGAGTACAGAGGGGCAATCACAACCAGCTGGTTCATCTCTGGAAGAACTCCCACAGCAAATTAATGGTATTTCACTTGAGAAAGTGCAGCAATACTACCGGAAACTCAGGTATGCTGTGCTTCTGCTTTGCCTTAAGAGACACGGAAAATTTCAGAGCACTCCTTCCTAAGGGCCTTAAAATTTAATGAAAAAGAGGTTCCATTCGTGATGGGGTTTTTGTACAAATAGGATTTTTGGAGATCCTCATTATGTGGTAAACTTGTTAATTTTCTTCCCATAATTAAGCTCGTTCAGGAGTGCACTGTACAGGATGAAATGCCCATCATATTTGACCTCAGCATTTTGTGCAGAACTAAAATTATTTTTTTAAAGGGAGATTGGGAATATTTTTTAGTACAGAGTCTGTAAATCACTGCCATCACAATGGTTCAATAAGAAGGCAGATCCTCAAGTACAAGATTTTTAGCATAGCTTGCTCAGCTGTTTTGTACAAGATAATACACACATATGTGCTTGAACTGGGACAACCAACTAATCTAGTCCTTGCTGACCTTTTTGCAGGACATTTTACCTAGAGAGATCAAACTTGCCCACTGATTCCAATACTACTGCAGTGAAGATTGACCAGGTATTGTTGCTGTGTTTATTTCTGCAATAAATTCTCTCACAGAAGTGTTATTTCAACATCTCTAAAATCCCAGCTGTGGGATACCTGTATGGCAGATCTGTACAAACCCAAACAGCATTTTAAAATGTTCCCTACCCTAAAGGGGTGAACTGCTCTGGAGTTTGGCTGCAGTTCTTCTGTTGAGAGGAAAATGTGCAGAACCAGCTTAGACACAGCCCCCCCCTAACTTGGCACTAAAGAGGCTCTGGGTGACCCTGCCTGCCCCTCACCAACACAGTAGCTGAGGCCAGACAGAACAGGCTCATTTTCCTCTCCCACAGATGCATGAAAATGAATAAATGTTCCATTTGCAAGTTACACTTTGTTCACAGTTAAACCAAGAGGAAAATGGTGCTGCCCAGCACCTCATGTACAGGCAGTCTGTCTAACAGGGCAGGGCACATGTGTGGATATCTGCAGGTAAGGCACGAAAATGCTGCTGCAGGGAACACAAAGCCAGAGACCACCCTTGTAGTTGCTTTGGAGAGGATGTGTGTGATTAGTGGGAACTGCAAAGAATTGCCCCGAGCCTAAGTAGTTGTATTTTGCCACTTCCAAAGTTCATGTATATTCTGTTTAGTTGTTCCTGTGTGGGAGTTACTCTCATGTAGAATATTGTGCTTAGATATAGGATAAAGGCTTGTAAATACAAGTGAAGGTGTAAATATGCCACTGACTGTGCTTGTGTTGCTTTGTTCAGCTCATTCGCCCTATCAATGCCATGGATGAGCTTTGCAGGCTGATGAAGTCTTTCATCACCACCAAAGCAGTGCAGTCAGGATGTTCCAGCAGTCCCACATCAGGAGCTGCCTTGCTGCCTGTGTCCTCTGAGCTCTGTTACCGCCTGGGAGCCTGTCAGATCACCATGTGTGGCACTGGCATGCAGAGGTGAGGGTTAAACCTAGGTCCTGCTGCTGTGGTGAGAACTTCTGTCCTTCCTAGAGATTTGATTCCATTCAAAGCAAAATAAGGTAAATTTTAAGGAAATGTCATAAGGACCTAAATCTACTAACATCTTTACTTTGGGGTAGGTTGTGACTATTAATACTTTTGTTAATAATTAGTATTGACACACAAAAGTTTTTGTGTTTCAGTGCAACAACCAATGCAACTGAGTGATCTGAGAGCACAGAACTTGCTGTCTTCAGTCACATACTGAACATGTAGGAGGTTACTCAGAAATAGTTTTAGAATCTTGGTGTGTGCACACGTTGATTTTTAAACACACTGTTCTTCCAGTGTCTCAAAAGTCAAGATTCATTTGTGAATCCCTTTAAATGAATCAATGCAGAAGAGCAGTGACACACAGCCTTGTAGTAATGATGCTGAGACTCCAACAGTTGCAGTATCTAAGTGTAACAAGACTGGAAATGTAGGACTGAGGTAATTTAATAGTTTTCTAGGTAAAAAAAACTAAGCAAGTGAAGATAAGTAACCAACTAGCAGAGCAGGTAAGTGTCCTGTACATCCATATATATATTTTTTCAAGCTGATCTGTGATCTCCTGTCTCTTGTTCCCTTGCTCAGGAGTACCCTGAGTGTGTCCCTGGAACAAGCTGCCATCCTGGCCCGCAGCCACGGCCTCCTGCCCAAGTGCATCATGCAGGCTACAGACATCATGAGGAAGCAAGTGAGTATTTGGCTGTGGCTGCTGCACCCACTGTCTTCATCCCAGGGACATCGTGGCACAAACACCAGGTTATTTTGGTGGGCACTGTGTTTTGTGCACTACAAACCCACATAGCCAAACTTATGAATTTATAACCTTACTAATGTCTGAATTGTTACACCCATGTTTGACAGGAACAAATGAACATTTGCATGTATAGCCATTACAGCAATTAAAATCTATGCCTCAGTGTACATTATTTAAAGTGTGTGCCTTGATGGATAGACTGTGCAGCATACTTAAGACAATTTCAGTACAGAAAAAAAACAAGTCTCAACCACAGTGTTAAATAGTAGATATTCCCTAGTGCTAGACAGCAGTGCTTGTAAAATGCTTTGGGACTAATTCCATCCTTTAAGTAAACACAGATGACTAATGTATCCACCCAATGGATTCCAAATCTTCTAGAAGTAGTTAATGGATTCTCAGATAGGAACCATACTCCCATTACAATATTTTCCCCTAAGGATCATCATTATCTATACTGTTAGTACCATAAATTCTCTGTTTCCACAGGGACCAAGGGTTGAAATCTCTGCCAAGAATCTGAAAGTGATGGACCAAATGCCACAGTGTGCACCTCGGTAGGTTATTATGTATTATGCATTTTCTCTGAGTGCTGGTTTTATGTTTCTGGAACAATTGTGGAGTTCCTGTTATGACCAGAGATGATCTTAGTAGCAATACTGGAGAAAATACTCCTTTCCCCCTGTACTAAACTAAGGGCACTGTAGATTAATCAGCTTTGCTGCTTGCAATCTGTAGATCATCAACTTCAAAGACCTTCTGCATTTTCTGAATCAAACATAGCTGATCTCTTTTGGACTGTTGCTGTGCATTGGCAAAGCTAGGGATTGACAGCCATGTGTGGAATGCTTAGAAAGAAAAACTCCTGAACAGCAAAGTCTGAGTGCAGATATGCAAAGATAATCCATAAACTGATACCATTGTGTGCTTACAAGAGCCTGATGGCTGAGTTCTGGCAGAGCAGCTTTGAGAGCAAGTGCTGCCAGTCAGAGGAACCCCACAGTAATGCAGCCCTAAGGAGGGTCTGTTGCACAGGTTCTGTATGGGTTTGTCTAGAAAGCAGCTTTGAAAAGCTCTGTACATTTGTGAATCCCACTGCACCTAAAGGGAGCTCGAGATGTTCACCTCTCTCTACAGGCAAAGAATACCTTTATTTTTAAGAAAAGTATCTCTGATCAATTTTTTCCAATTTCATCTCTCAGCAAAAGAATCTTCTTTAATAAACCATAACACAGCATTTCCCCTCAGTGGCAGTAACAAATCATCGTGGTTTAAACGACAATATATACAGAATCCATCTGTACAAATATGAGAGAACTTCTGATTTTGTTCATTAATGGCATTGTTTACATGAAGGCAAACCAGTAACTGCTATTTCAAAATGGAGTAAAATGATGGTGTTGACTCCTGGACCATGGCCCCAGTGCCATCCATCAGATTTTGGCAGGGAGGTTATTTTGCCTTATTAACAGCTGTATGTTACTTTGGTTCCATTTTTATGACCATAACAGCATGTTACATTCAAAAAGAAATAGCTTTACAAACAAAAGACGATTTGTTTGTGTTGAGTGTGTTCTTTTGAATACACTCCAAATCACAACCATAAATTCCAGGACTATTTACTGGGGTTATTTCAGGGCAATAAAGCTCAGATGTGTGTGTTCCTACTGGGTTCCATCATCATAATGGGAAATAAAACTGAGCACTAAGTTAAAAGGAGATCTGGGGAATTAATATTAACTCTCAGGATTGTATTACCTAACACTGAAGTTTGTCAAACTCTCTAATAGGATTCTTGAAAGAGAAGTTATAAAAGACTTGGTTTTATTCAGATGAAAAGAAATCAGCCAAGAAAAAGCTGCCACAAAGTCATACATGAATGACAAGTCAACATGTGCTTAGGTTTAAGCACTGCTCTGAATTTGCTAATCTTGTGACTCAAAACATTTCTCAGAAAATATGATTATTAATTTTAAAGTTTGTTCAACCATGTCAACAAGCAAATATGTTCTTTTATGTGCTTGGTATTCCAATTGGGAGGGAGCAGGGGGGAACTTTTTTGTTCAGGAAAAATGCTGAACTGGGTTTAAAAACCAAAGGAAATAAAAAAAGAGAGAAGGGACTGTTGAAGACCCAAAATTAAAAGGGAGTGATGGAAAGTCTCAAACAATGTTGTAAACAATGATTATAAATACTTCAGTTAACAAATCACTAGAGGCACTTCTAAATTTGCAATGATTAAGATTAAAAATAATGATATTCTTGGTGTGGCATTACCTCTAAAAATTGCAGAATGACAAAGGAGCTGCTGACTCCCATATACCATGGCAGTAACCTTGTTATATCCTTGTGATGTTTAATTCCCTCCTCTTCATCTGCCCCAAAGGCTCTATAGGTTGTGCCAGCCACCTACAGACGGGGATTTATAGAAGTGGGAGCCACTCGTGGCAGCACCAGGGGAGCAGCCCTGCCCAGGGCCCCACAAACTGCCCCTGCTGGTGCTGCTCTGGCTGGGGGAGATGGACCTGCTGCCCCAGGCCCCAGGAACCTGCCTTTGGGCTCCTGCAGCACGTGCAGGATTCTTGTGTTTCTTTGACTTCTTGAAGAAATTCTTGAACCAAACCCCGCGGGGCGAGGATGGACACTGCTGCCGTTTGCCAGGTGCCTGGAACAGTGGCCATTGCTCTTCAAGGGAGTGCAGTTTGACTGGTGACTTGTTTGTGCTGCCACCTGAAGGTTGTGGACTTGGGGTTCTGGATTGGTTCAGGAAGTGCTGGGGGACACGTGTCTCTCTCCCTGTGCTGCCCTGGCAGCCCTGGGACTGCCAGCAGGATTTTGGTCGACATCCTCGTGCAGTGCTTCAGAAACACCAGTTTTTCATGAACTGACCTGCACTTTTGAACAAAGGATAGCACAGTCTGTGGTTTATTCAAATATGAACATAAAGAATTTCTTCTGGAGTCATTTTCCACTTCAGCCCAGTGAGAGCCAATCTCTCTATGCTGCAGAGTATACATTCCATAATACTTCTTACCATTACTTCATTTTACTTACTGTAGCTTCCAGGTTTTTGATTAACTTTTTACTAATGCCCTATGATTATATACTCTGGAATACAGTGCTAGTGAAGAGGAGAGATTGGGAGTGAAGGATTTTAAAGGAATCTTTAAAAAGGAAGAAATACAGTCTTATAATCTGATTATTTGAACAGATGTAGTTTTTAAAACAGGTCAGAAGAACTATACTTATTTATGTGGAGTGGAATAATATGTGTTTTCGATCATGTTATTATATATACAAGATTTAAATAAAAATTATATTGTTTAAAATGGGACCAATATGCTGGCAGTTACACAGCTACTCCCAGTTTACTGAAAAAAATCTACATTATTTAAAATCTTTCAATATTAAGTAGTCTTTAATACAGTTATTAAAATGTATTAGGGATGCTTTTAAGTTAAAAGAAAAAAGGAATCCTGTAAATAATGTACTTTATTTTTTCTCATTTGAAAAGTTGTTCTCCATTCTGTCAGTATTACCCTAAGCACAGTAATTTTTTTCCAAATTACTGGCTGAAACTAATCAAAACATGTCAGCAGTCTCAGGATAGAAATAATGTTCCTTTGGAGTGAGTGCCTTAACATTACCACCCCTCCCTACCACAGCAGGTGTACAGGAAACTCCCCATTGCTCCAATTCTCTGCAGCCTCCTTTGAACCAGCTCCCAGTCAGGAGATGCAGGAGTGCTTTGCAGTGATGTATATTCTAGAAAATAAAGGCTTGGGGGGGTTGTTTTGATGTTGTTGGTTTTTAGTTGACTTCATTTTGTTTTAATAACATCCAAACCAACTCAAACCCTAAAATTAGACTTTTTCATTTGGACGTGAAGGCCTCTTAAGTTTTTTCCATCCTGTCTTCAACACAAAATGGCTTATGACAATTTGGGGGATGCAGATTGTTTTGAACCTTGTTCCTTAATTTTTAAATGTTTTTTCTTTTCACTCACAGACTGAAATAATTTTGGGGAAGGAACATGTTTGTTTTGATCTCTTACTTTTAACTGTTTCCTCTGACCTACAGCAGCCTCTCTAGATCCTGGTGCTAATAACACAAAGGTCATGGGCTCCATCCCCGTTCTGGGCCACTCACTTAAGAGTTGGACTCAGTGATCCTCGTGAGTCCCTTCCAACCCAGAATGTTCTGTGAAATATTCAGCTCTAACCTGTTGCAGGGAACTAGGACAACCCATGGATTGCCAGCTGTGGGATCAGGGGTTTGGTGCTGGGTGTCCATTCTGGATGCAGCCAGATGAGCAGATCACTATTTCAATGCACTTTTTTGTTAATTTTGGAGAGTTACTCTTACCATTTGCTGTTTGAAGAAGAAATGGATGTTTCTTCACTGAATCCTCAACTTAAAATGTACTTAGTATTATAAGAACTGTAGGAACACCCAAAAGTAAGAAGGAACACGTGGGCCAAGCCCTGGCTGTGTCTCCACCAGCTCAGCTCCATGGAATGGCCTGGGCAGGATCCTGGCCCACGTCTGCAGCCACTGCCAACACAAGAGATGCAGAG
Organism: Chiroxiphia lanceolata; assembly: GCF_009829145.1. Lineage (NCBI taxonomy): Eukaryota > Metazoa > Chordata > Aves > Passeriformes > Pipridae > Chiroxiphia > Chiroxiphia lanceolata. The sequence goes on along the minus strand of NC_045653.1, from coordinate 4,263,881 downwards.
AAGGGTATCTAAGGGCATTTACACTGTGCACTGTTTTACACTGAAATGTGTATGTAATTCTCACTGAAAACGTGATAGAGTTTTTATTATTAAAACTGGTTATATTATAAGGAAAGAAGGTATGATCTTATTTTCTGTCACACCCTTCAGTTTCTTAGCTCTAGGTTCTGTTGAGCAGTTTAAGCTCTGCTACTTGTATGGAATGGTGAGGAGCCTGAAGTTTAAACAGTAAGGGGAGAGCTGGGTTTGATATCGGCTCAAACTGGCAGCGTAGAGGCAAACTCTTCCTGTTTGTGCAGCCCCCTACAGCTGTGGTTTCACTGCAGACTTCCTGTGAGAGTAGAAAAGAAAACCTGTTTTGATGCTGTAAAACTGTGGGGTTTGAATCCAGTGCTGGAAAAGAACAGATTCAAGAGGAAAAAAAAAGAGGGCAATGCACAACCCAGCCCGTGAGCAAAGAGGGATTAGGTCTGTGGAATTCCCAGGGCTAAAAGCAAAGTAAGAGTCAGGCCTGGCACAACTGAGCAAGTACAGATTTCATAGATTTGGAGCATCTGATACAGTGGATGTGTGGAAATGTGGGAAAACAGTCAAGATGGAGAACATGGGAATTAGCAGCATGATGATGTGTGTAAGCAGCTGGCTAAAGGAAAAAGACAATGCTGAAAAGAAAGTGGAGTTGGGTGGCAGCTGCAAGTGGAATTTCTTATGTATATGTCTTGTAACTGAATTGGCTTAACCACTGTGTTTGCATTGACCACTGAGCAGGCTGGGGTTGATGCTGGGTTGGGAGACACTACTCTAGCAAAGGATCCCAGTACACACACAAAAAACCCCTGTAAGACTTTGAACACTGAAGGGGATGAAATGAGTGGGATTAAATTTTGCAGTACAAATATTAGCTCATGCACTCAAAGGTCGAACAGAATGTCTTGCTGTATTTCTTGTTAATTGATGATAAAAGGACCTTGGTCCTAGAGTTTTTCATAAGATGATGCAGAGGCAACCTGATAGAAACTTGAAAGCTCAGGCTGCACTAGGAGAGAAATGGCCAGCTGGGATGGTGAGGCATTCACACATATTGGTCCTGTGCTGAGGCCAAATAATTAATTAATTATATGAAAATGGGTAGCTGGGTGTTGAGGAAAAGAGGAATCTTTATAAGAAAAAGATAATGAGAAAGGTAAAGACAGTTCAATGTAAACGTAAATACAGCCTGAAGGAAAAAAAAAAGGAGTACCAGGGATCAGGGGTAAATACTGGCTGAAAATTCTTCTGGACCTGAGAAACATTTTTCTCCAGTCAGGCTCTGTCAAAAAAGTGACCTCAGTGAAGGCTGAGGTGGTGCCTGGCTGAGAGGGACACGACCCAGCCAGCCCAGCCCTGCAGAAGCTGCTCTGACTGTGAGAGGGGAGCTGGGTGAACAGTCCTGCTTTGCTCCTGGCCTCTGCCAAGGTGCAAACTGCTTTTCAAACCCAGGCCTTGGCCACCTGCCAGCATTAGACATTTTCCTGTTCTACTCTTCATTTGCAGACTAAAGTCTGGGATTTTAGATGAGAAACCACAGCTTTAGACAAATACATCTTGTTTCCATCTGGAATAAAAGACATTGAAAAGTCCACCTGAACCTCTGGCAAATTCTTTTTCTCTCATATTTTCTTATCAGCAAATACTGCTAATTAGGGAATATTTTGAGCACGGATTGTTCATGGTTCTGAAGTGATTTGAAGATTTAAACACTAAGGCTAATAATTGGGAATTTCAATGTAAAAAACATCTGAAACAGTCCTACTTCCCTGACAGTTCATTTGTATGTTATTTCATCTGTCCTAACACTTGTCATTATAAATGTCCTGGCATAGTTTCTAAACAACCTGGTCATTGTAATGGCTAAAATGGCAAAAACCTCAACAAACAGCTCAGGAAATCAGCTTATTCACAAAAGCACACAGCCTTACTGATAAGATAGCATTGGTTAATCAAATTACCCAATACAGTTTGTATCCAAGACTACTGTTTATGTAGCACCAGTGTTTAAAATATGAAGTTCAAGTTTTTCATTCAGACAAGTCTGCAGTAGCTGTTCATCTGCACAGGGAAGAAAAGCTTTCAAACAGCAAAAGGTATTTTTCCCACCTTGTAGCATGAGAGCCATGGCTTTGATTAGCACAAGAAACCACTGCCCTGCCATTGAGTTCTGAGCCTTCTGCTCCTTCCTAGGCACAAATCCTTCCTGTTTCCCCTTAGGTAACACAGTACATACAGTGTTGATGGGGCTGTCACAGCATCACTGCACCTCATCACCAAAGGACACTTTCTTTAATATAAACTGAACAAATTCTCGTGTCCTTACATTAATTTCTGTGTTCACCCTCAGCAGGCTCCACTGGTTATACTGAGTAATTCACATTTCCTTTCTGCAGCAGTCTGGGGAGGGAACGGGGAACTGTTTGTGTGCACTGGTACTGTGAAGATTCAAAGGAGAAAAAATTGTTAACTGCTTTGAAAACTGATGGTGCTTTACGTGTATAATATAGTTTTAATGACTTGAAAAAACAGGAAACTAGAAAAAAGGATAAACATCACAATGACACATAAAAATTTCTGCTTTTATTTCCCATAAATAAGATAATTGAGAGTTGTTGGTATAAGAAAAGGGAACTGAGTGTATTTTTTATGTACTTCCTCTGCCTTGTTTCAGCATTCAGAAGTACTGTGCACTAGTACCATCAAGGAACCTAGTAAAACATCTCTGTTTTCATTAGGGAAAAGAATAACTCATATTTGTGTGTAAAGTTCTCTAGACTACCTTAACTTCAGCAGTTCTACTTGATTTGAAGAGTATCAGAATTCAGCACATAAGTAACTTTAGGTGAATACATTTTAAAACTGTGGTCCTGGCAAGAGGTTATTCAATTGTGATTGCAGAGTAGCACCTTTCACTTTGTTAAAGAATATCACCCAGTTTGCCATTGTTATTTGAGAATATTGTTAAGGTCCTTCCCATTGTCAGCCTTTATACCCCGAGAATCAGGCTCCTGCCCACTCTTGAAATCAAGTGTACCAGAAGAAAGATTTGTTGGTACCTGGATCCTAGTCAGCTGAAGGGGTTTCACCTTTGTGTTCTGAAGCCACACTGGCATCAGTGGTGAATTAAAGAGAAAGGACCCTGATTATTTTAGAAACAAAAGGCTCAATTTTCGTAGTTAAGCTTTCACAGATGTTTCCAGATGAGCCAAGAGCACAAGATGAAAATCCCTGCACTGATACAACACCGCAGGACAAATAACTCCTTGAAGAGGATGTGCTTTTTGAAAAGCCTTTATTTTTACCTTGTGTACAAAGGGTAGGAATGGCCACAGTAGTGTGACCTTAGGCCAAATCTAAAAGGCTTTTGAAAGTTAATCAATCATCAGCTAGAGTAGCTCAAGTAAGATTGAGCTCAAGTATCATCACTGCATTTGCACCCAATATCAGTGACCTTGTCTGGGCTGGGGGACAATTCCAAAATGACACAAGTTGGAGGGTATGTTTTTGCATGAAACAGAACTTGTCATGGTTTTAGGAAAATGTACCAGATATTATATTTTTATATCAGTTCATGGGATTGGCATTTTCAAATGTTTTGTAAAAGGAAAAAATATGTAGAGAATATTTTAGAGGGTTTTCCCATTTAAGTTTGAGGGATTCTACTGTACTAATAGTGTTATATTTTTTGTCATGTTTCTGTAGTTTTAACTAAGTACGTGTATCCTGCATAAAGATAAAAGTCTTAATGTAATTTTTCAAATTCTTGTATCGTCTAATCCCTGCTGTCATTTTATCAGTCCTGCTCTGTGTGTGTTGGTTTGCTGAATGCTCGTGTCTGTCAGAGCTGAAAGGAGCCATTGCACAAACGCTGCCCAGCCTGGCAGAACAATAAACCCTCTATCAGATGGGATTCAGAGCACTCCTCCTGGGTTTGGAAGGTTGAAAGGTATCTGCACAGGATGCATTTCTGTTGGGCTGTTGAGAATACTTGGCCTATTCCTTTAAGCAGAACCTTTCGAACATGAAGAAGATTGAGAAAATAAAAAGTATTTGGTGGTCAAATCCTTTTTCATTTTGTGGGATAAGGGACAATTAAAATAGCTCTTACTTCCCTGAACAACCTGCATCCTGTCTTTATTGAGCCTGAATTAAAGAACTAAATGTCTTTCCCCTCTTCTGCAAAAAGACAAAAATTGGACCCAGAAAAATGCACTGTTGCCTTTGATTCCCCCAGCTATGCATCTGAAATTTCCTAGTGCTTTATCCCAAAGTCTAGTGATTGCCTGAGAGCATTCAGAGTCAGTACAAAATAATACTTTCCCTATGGAGCAAAAAGAACAAAGATTACTTTTTTCCTGGTTTTCCCTCATAATTTAAATAATTCCTTGTTGAAACTGTAGTTCTGTTGATTTTCCAACCATGCAAGCTGTGTCCAGTCTGCTGAGATTAAGATGGATTCTCTGAGGAGCAAAAAGATGAGAAAGGTGAAACTGTAAGGGTAAAAAAAACAGGTTGAATGGGAAATGTTGCTGAAAGTATCATCAATAAAATGACAGTAGCAGTCCCTTTGGTGGAGTCCTGATCACCCAGGGCTTACAAGGCATAAGACTGTGGTGAGCAAAATTAAATGACTGAATTAGCTGCAGGAACAAGGGGTGATATTAGTCAGGAATGGTACATGGCGGTTATAACAATCTCACTGGGGCCTAAAGATCTACTATCCGGAAAAATTACTGAGATATTACTGTAATTTTTCTTAATGTATCCTGTAGGACCAGTCAGCCATTGAGTTGAACTCTAAATTTAGAGTTACATATAAAAAAGGTAATTCTTTCGCAAAGGAATTTACCATCCAAAAATGTGTCCCATTTTTGGAGGGTGTTGGTATTCCCCCAGTTCCTAAGGAGGGATACTAACAGGTACAGAGAGGCTGAGCAGAAACCCCCCAAAACCAGCCCTCAGCTGTCAGGCTCTGTGGTCCCAGGCAAATCCTGCACAGATTGCTCAGCCCCTCTGTCCATCTCCAGCCCAGACTGGAAAGGAAGTGATGCCTAAAGAAAATACAGGGAGAAAAAAACTCCGAGGCAAATTAGTTTTAGAGGTTGAGATAAGGAAAGGATTTTAATTTGTGCCCAGGCATAAAGATTACATGACAAGTGTGTAACCCCCGTGTACAGTTGTTACCATTTATAATATTGTCTGTCCAGTCTTAGGTTTTTGTCCACCCACTGGCTTTTGCCCTGGACACCCCTCAGTCACACCCCTTGGGAATTGGGGCCAGGGGCTTTTTGAGACCCTCTTCATCATCATCATCATCATCATCTTCTTTGGGGCACACGTTCACCCAGTTCTTGACTGTACTCTTGCAGTTTAGGCCAAGGTACAAGTGTTCCCTAAACAAAATGGGCCTATTTAGACAAGAGCACTAAACATTTTCTAATGGAATGCAGGGGATATTGATATGGGGTAATAGGGGTTGAGGAATGTGTAAACTACTGTGCTAAGGGTGAGGGATACAGCTACTTCTAAAATCTACTTCTACTATATAACTACTTACAAAGCTTATAAAATTAGAAAAATCAAAAAAACCAGATGGACCTTAAGGCATCAGAAGCAATAAACCTCGGGATTCCTACACTCTAAACTCACCCAAGTGCTCCCTGTGCTGTCGCTGTTTGTTTGCCTTGGGCACCTCCTTGGGCTCACTCTGCTCTCGCAGCAAAGCTCGGCTGCCGTGAGGAGCAGAGGGACCACGACTCCTCCTGGAGGAGCCGAGCTGCTGCTGGAAGAGCTGCTTTCTCTGAGCAGCCAAAGCCCCCCTGGGAACTCCTGAACGGTCCCTTCTGGCCCGTGATTCAACCGTTTGAGAAATGCTCCTCCCTGCCAGAAGAATGACTCGTTTTGTAAAATGTCAATTTAATGCCCTGCAGAGTCTGCAAAAAACCAAAACAAAACAAAGAAAAAGGTCTGTTTTTAATGAATTAGGATTACAATTAGTAATTAATGTTTGAACTAAGCGATTATTTTCTTGATCCTGCTTAAAATTAAATTTGGTTATAAGCACTTTGAAGGCAACGAGCAAATCATCATTATTATGTAATCAGCTTTAGATTACTTACATAATTACTTACATGACTGACGTGCTTTCATCTTGAGATAATTAAAATAATTAGTAAGGCTTTATCACAGTTTTAATGTGCAGAAATCAAATTCATATTATTAGAGGTGCTTGAATAGTTGCTTTTTTGATGAAATTTATCTACAAATTATTGCATGAAAGTTAATGAAGCTATCACATGAATGCAGTGCTTGCAGAGAGTCGTTTGCCAAGGATGCATCATTCATCTCTGATCCCATGTGAACTCAGCTCTATTTTATTTTCAGGGGGTTCATTATAGTTTTCTGAAATAAGAAGCAATTTTTACAGCCCGTACAACACACAGTATGTCTTCTTTCAAGAAATAACAAACCTCGGGCCTTATTTCTTTTACCTACTCTGGTGTAAATCACCTGATTTAGATTCCATAAATGCAGTGGAATCACAGTGCAACCAGTAACAACCACAGGTTTGAGCATATAACTCAAACCCAACAAAAGTCTTCAACTTTTTAAACAGCGTGGACCACACATTCACCTCATTCTTGCCTGTCTACAGATTATTTCCCAAATTATTGTGCATTCTCTTACTAATAATACATCAGTTCAACTGTCTAAAAGACTTTGCTTAAATAGGAAGACATCTATGTGCACAGGTGAAGTATTTTTACCTTTTAAAGCAATTTAACTTTAAAAGTCAGTTTAGTTGTCTTTCCAAGCAGTTTGACAGAGGAGTCAGTATAATTCCATTAGCCAGAAGTGCTTTATGGACCATTTTTATTAATATTTCTCATTTTGAAATTACATCAGGGTTTAGAGATGAAGTCTAGACTGTGGCTGTGGTTTCGCTTATTTTATAAAGAGGAGATAATTACAAAATTACAGAACAGTAGTTTGCCAACTGTTCAGGATCTTTTGGGGTTTTCACACCTACTTCTTGTAACAAACAATTGTTATTTACCAACATATCCCCTAAGTTTTAGCCTTAGCCAGTGCCTCAGCTGGTCACCACAGGGCTGCATTTACTGGTGATCTGGAATTTATCTTCCCTTCCACACCCTCCTGACCACACTCCCCAGTGCTGCAGTGGAATAAACATATCCATCCTTGCTAACTAGGATATTATCTATATCACCAGACATGGGAGGGCCTCCCCAGCTCCTGCTATAAGGGACTCCCAGCTCTGGGTGAAATCCAGCACCCTCTGCATCTGCTGCTCCTCTGGCTGCAGTTTGATTAACTTGCAGTAATATTGAATGTATTTATGTCCATGGCATCCCTATAAAGTAGGAAGCACTATTTCCCCTCTGTACTGATGGGAAATGAGAACAAGATCTAACTCTTAACTGAAATGGCTGCATTAAAACTGTGGAGTGACAAGAAACAACTAATTTTCACATAGGTGGGTGTGATCAGCACTACACTGCTCACATCTGTCCTGGGATCTGCCAGGATTTGTTCACCAGTGATCTGATAAATGGGGTAAATAGTCTTGTGGGAAAAAAAAAATCAAATTATAAAAGTCATTTAGGATAACTAAATCCAAAGGCAATTGAAAAGAGCTGCAGAAGAATGTTGCAGTAATGAGTGGCTGAAGTGATTTAATGGCGACTAAAATGCAGCATCAGCAACTGCAGAGTATTGGTTGCACAAAATAAATTATTAGGCACTGGAGGCACAAAGTCAGGATTTAAATTCGATAGCCAAGCTCTGGAAAATCTTTCAGTTTTCATGGACCATTCCCTGGAACCATTAGTTCAGCATTCTGTGGCAATGAAAAAGAAACTAGAAGGATAGAATTGTTAGGAAAGGAAAAGGAGCTGTAGCTGAAAACCTTATTAATTCCATGGTGTCTTAAACACTATTATTGGTTTAGGTGCCCAAACACCCTTGAACCACCTTGAGACTCTGCACACAAGCAATATGCCCTGTGCCATACAAGGTTTTTTTGCAGCACAGAAATAACTTGTTTCATGGGAGCATGGGAGTCCTCTGACCTCTGAACCATCCATGCTTCAAATTCAGAGGCTCTTCCTCCTGACCTTCCTCTCTGGATACACCCCAGAAAAGTTCCTGATGAGAAGCTCTGGGTTCTCTCTTCATCAAATGAGTTTCCTTTAGTTTGGGGTTTTCATATCCATTAAAAAAGGTCAAAAATACTGTTCAGAATTTGCCTAACTTAATAGTTTAAGATCAGACTCATCAGAGTCTGGTTTCACAGTGATGAAAAAAAAAACCATAGGAGACCACATATTTCCAGCTTAATTCCTCATTACTACTTAAGTTTTATTCATGGATACTCATAAAATTGAAAAAATGCATTAAATCTCATGGAAATGGCTGTATAAGCAGCAGTAAGTAAAACCCCTGCTGGTTTCAGCAGCCTTTTTCAGGCATAAAATCAGGCAGGGGGAGAGACTTTATGACAGGTAGCCACGGCTTACAAAACCACAGTCCCACTTAGCATGTCTCTTTTGATAAAGGCTCTAGGAAACTTCCCAATTTCCAATTAGCAGTGGAATTAAAGCTACAGTTTCAGCATACCTCTGCATTAACAATCTGTAGCAAGTAGCTGTGCATTTGCTGGCTGGCAAAAAGCCTCGTCCCTTTTTTGCACGTGGAGAAATTAAATATACAGAAGGTAAATGTGAGAAATAGAAACCCAATCGGGCAATTTCCAATCAGAATTTATTATATGATAAAAGCAAAATCAGCGCTGGGTGATCAGGGAAGGGGTTCAACAACTCCCAACGCCTGTCACACCCAAAGAAGACAGTTGTTCTACATTTATTTCCAGTTACTACATGAATATTCATTATACATAAGTATAAACATTACACATTGTTAGTTACATAAGTATAAACATTATTTCTTAACAAGAATGTTATCTATAAGCATAATATTGTTAAATCAGACATTCAGCAGATGTTTGCTTGTTATCTATAAATTTTAAGAAAGGTGCTATTATCTAGCTAACTAAACAAAATTCTCTCACTATAAATCCTACACAAGGTAAAAGGGAGGTAACTTGTTTTACCTCTTTGTAGGGGCCCAATTAAGTTTTACAATTTGTTTTTCTTTTCTCTCTCCAGGTCATATTGACCTTACACTGTTTTCTCTTAATTAGCTCGAATCATTTTCTCAGTTTCTCACAATCCCTCCTCTCTTTCTATAAAATTATTGATTCGAGTTTTTTGCTCTAATCTGGACAATATTAATTTGACATTTTCTTCATCTTGGGAAGGTGGAGTTCTGGTGACTAACAGTACCTTGGCACTTTGAGCCGTCTTTGGATCTGTCGGCATTGTTGATATTTGCATTCTTTGTACTACAGAAACTATCAATCTAATGAAACAAGGGATTAAACATGGTAAAAATAGTATACTGGCACGCGCATAATAGAAAGAATCCTACTTTCTTCCACCAAGCTGTTCCTAACAAGTTATCCCACCACTGGCTGTCGAGCATAGAGTTCCATTTTTGTACAGGTACATGAGTCAGTTTTCTGATATCCTTTGCAATATCCATAACTGCCTGTCTATTATCATCAATTTGTAGACAACAATCTGAAGTGTTGAATTTACCACACACCCCCCCTTCCTCGGCTAGCAGATAATGTAAGGCAAGCCGATTCTGATACACAGCTGCTCGAGTTTTTGATTGCTGACTTGTGATTAGATCCAGAGTTTGAATTGTCTTACTGGCTACTATTTCCATGACTGCTTGAAGGTGGATAATTCTATTTAGTATGTACATGGGGGTTCGATAACCCCAGGTCCCATCTTGGGCCCAAGTAGCTGGTCCGTAAGTAGCAATGATTCGTTCAGGAGGCCATTCATCATCGTACCACTTTTGGGTTCCTCCAATGTCATCCCTTTTTTCTCGGCGTATGGTTCCATAATCATCATACAAAGGTACACCTAAACTCATACCTCTCGGGCCTTTAAGTCTCTTTGTTCTGGGGATAACTCATTCCAGCCTTCGATATGTCTTCTCCATTCAGGTGATGAATTCATAAAGGTCTTTTTTGGAGTTTAAGTCGTAGGTCCCCAGGCGTTGATGACACAGTCCACTCTTTCAGGGGTGGTGAAGCAACAGGTCCTTTCACTCTGGTCGTGTGTGCTCACCCTCGTTCTGCTGTATGCACTGCGGTCTCTGTCGTGAGCAGTACCTGGAAGGGATCTTCCCAAAATGGGGTTAAAGAAGTTTCTTTCCATCTCTTTATTAGGACTCAATCCCCAGGGTTTATTTTATGTATCTTGAAATCTAATGGTGCTGTTTTTCATTTGCAGTTGAGACATTTGTCTACTTCTGCATAAAAGTTGTTCTCATGACTTCTCAGCTTGAATTTTAGTGGTACAGCTTCAGGTCTGGTTGCTGGAACAAACTGTCTGTGAACAGCTAACTTCTGACACATTGTTAGTCTATATTTAAGACAAATCAGTATTCCCCCCTTCCTGAGTTAGGGTAGGAATGTTCTTTCACAGGTTGTGAGCCTGTGGCAGTTTTAAAAGACAGAGGATGCAAGGGTTAGTAGGTAGTTTCTTTTCCCTTAGACTTAGCTCCCACAGTTTTCAAAGCATCACCTTATCATCTTATGGCATATTTTGCACCGGCGGGTTTTAGTTTTTGTGTTCGCCGGGAATTTACACTGATTTTGTTTTCCCCTCCCCCCTTTCGGCCTGATGGGAGGGCACGGATTATGCAGGTTTGGGGGGGCTGGAGTGGAAGCAACAACTCCGTCTTCGCCCCCAGTGGCGCAGCCAGAGGGTCCTGTGTTAGGTTGGGCTGGGACTCCAGCCACAGACACCATTCTAGGCTCTCTTGCAGCCTCTGCACCCCAGCCGATCTCTTGCTCGCAGCCGCTAAGGTGTTATGAGTTGCTCCGCTCGTGCTGGCCACAGCCAGGAAATAATTTGCCTTTGCCCCCGCTGCGGCCCCCGCTCTGTCTGCAAAGGCGGCAGCAGCTCCTGTATCAAACCCAGATTTTGCCTGTCCCGCAGTTGGACCCATTCTTTCTGTGCGCGTGGTTAACGCTGCCCCGGCACTCGCATCTGCCGTCTCTGCCTGGACCACACTAGCAGGAACTAAAACTTCTTCACTAGTCAGAGCAACAACTAGGACTAGCTTTTCCTGTCTCCGCTTGATTGTGCTCGCCACAGTTTTAAACTTCGGGATCGCTCTCTGCTCTAATTTCGCTTTCTCTGTCCCCGGATCTTTCCCTGTCACACGCATTCTCACTGTATCACACACAGGTAACACTTTTTCTTCACAGCGCCAGCCAGTTCCGTCGCCGTGGTAACGGCCATTCCAGAAGCCTCCCCTGCTCTCTGAGCCGGGAGTTCCGTTGCCGCGGCAATGGCTGTTCTTATAAGCGCCTCTCCGCCCACCGTACTAGCTTTCTGCTTTCTGTTCTGATATACTGCCCAAGCTATCTCTAATAATTTCCTCTTTATATCGTTTGTAGGCTGTCCCACAAACAGGTATACCAGGTGTCTCTTTCCCAAGTCTGATTCTAAATCAATATCAATATATTTTCTAACAACATCTTTCAATCTGTTCGAAAAGTCTGGGCAACTCATTTGCTTTTTGCCTGGTTTCACACATTTTGACCCAACTCATTTCTCTTGTCTTTGTTTCTACAACAGCACAGTCCGCCGTAAACTTTAGGGTCTCTCTTGCACTCGGGGCATGCAGCTCCGTTCTTACAACTCTCGTATTGCTATCGCCACCGATTAAATCAACTGCCTGAGCACCCATCTGTGGTGCTGGGCTACTCGCTCTCACAAACACCTCTACATTTGGGGCCGTCACCCCCCCTGGAGCCGACGCCTTCGCTTCACTGTCACTGTCTAGATCAGCGACTCCTACGCCTGCTGCGTTTGCACTGGCCAATTCCGGCGGCGCTTTCGCTGTGACCTCTAAAATTTCTCTTGTTTCTACAACAGATGCCGCATCTATAATAACTTTCTCTGATGTTACTACACCAAAAGCAATCTTACTAAAAGCTGACTTTTCAGCCTTCACTACTCCGTTACCGATACAACTATCAACTTCAGCTGTTACTTGTTCCTCTACTCCCGAGCTCACTTCTGCTGTTGCTATGACAACTTTATCTGCCCCGGCAAAGCTACTAGCTACTGCAGAGCTACAGACTGCTTCTCTGCTCACTGGAACAAGTAGGGTAGCCTCCACAACTATTGCCCCTGTGGGGCCAGGAGTTTCTTCTGCTATTACTCCTGTTGCAACTAAACTAGATGTTATCTCTGGCTAGCAAGCTCCGCAGCATCTGCATAACTCTCGCTCTGCTCTGCCGCGCTGCAAGCAGCTTCAACAAAAGCTGATTTCACCTGCACCTCTGTGCGTACTCCAGCCAAAACGACAGGACTTGCTCCCGCTGGACCCGAGCTAACTTCTCCAGAGGCCTTAATTTGCCTAATCCCTCCCGGTGCAGCCATATCCACACCAGGGGGTCCGCCAATGGCTCCTGCCGGCTCAGCAGGAGCCGGTCCCGGGGCCGCTCCTCCTGCAGCTCCCGGGCTATTTTCTCTCCCATCCGGTGATATTAACACATTTACATCACCATTCTCCATGTTTTTAAATAAAACTCGTGAGACGGGGGTAGTTTTAACTCGATCTTTTCCCTCTTTTTCTAATTCTACTTCTGATCTTTCTGCCCTTTCTGAGCTCTCGTTTCTCTTATCTTCCACCCCCAATCCAGGGCGTGTTAATAGGAATAAAAACAACTCTGCGTATCAAATTTCCCGCCACCTCTGTTCTACATGTAAAAGCGAGATTAATTGAAACACTGCGTTCAGTTCAAACGGTCCAAATTCTGGCCATGCTACTCCTCTCATTTGTCCAAACAACGGCCAGGTATTTATAGAGAGCCTACACAGTTCTTCCTTCTTTAAAGTTGTTTCAGAACCAGTTAAAGTCTTCCAATGTTTTAAAACCAGACTTAGGGGGGATTCTTCAGGGATCTTAAATTTTGAATCCACACAACCCATGCTTGCAAAACAAAAACAACCACTGTCACACAACTGAGATTCGAATTTGTTACCTTGGGGTTACGACGCTGTTAACGTAACCTCTCAGCTATTTACCGAGTCACACTGACTCCAGAGCCCCACCGGCTCTTCCACAGTGTCAGAGCACCGGAGGGCGTCCCCTCCAAACCAAACAGCCCTAGGCTGACTGGTTCTGACCTGGGATGGCGAACTACCCGTTCGCCTCCTGAAAAGTGACTTTCCGACTATTCCGAGGGCCCAAGTCTTTTAAGCAAACTTTTCAGGAACCCGTGTTCCCTATCTCCCGGAACACAAAACACAAAACTTTCCCGCAGCTGCTAACTAACCCAATAGGTACCACCCCTAGAGGACTGTCTCAGGGTATATCCGGCAATGCCTGCTTGCTCCTTTCCTTCCTGGGGCAACTGAATTTACTAATTCCCTGCCCCATATTCCTGAGGTCCCTTCTAAAGTTTCCTACCTTCCCACCGATCCTCTGGGATCCCTTTTAGGATTTTTCACTGACTCATCGGTCCTTCCTGAAAAACTCTCACCGACCCCAGAGGTCCCCTCATCAATTCTTCCGCTTCATCCCTTCACCCGCTGCTCTCCTCGCGGCGAGACAGAAACGAGGTTAGAAGGACTCCACTCTTGATTCACAGCTACGCTGCGTCTCATTCACTCATTCACTCCGACCTCTTTATCCGCCCCCCGAAGTGATACTCACAGTCCGTTTTTCTCACTCGGGTCTTCGTGCACAAGAATTATGGGCTTTTTGCTGCAGCACTCCAGGAGCTTTTTAATTCCTTGCTTTTATCATATGCATGCGTTACCCTTGGCCCTTGTTGAAATATTAGGCCTGTGAATAGGCCGCTGAAAAACAGCGGGCGCGCTCCTATCTCAGGCGCTAAGTATCTCCCAGAACACAAAGGGTATCACGTCGGGCGAAGTCACCAAGTTTTGTGAGAAATAGAAACCCAATCGGGCAATTTCCAATCAGAATTTATTATATGATAAAAGCAAAATCAGCGCTGGGTGATCAGGGAAGGGGTTCAACAACTCCCAACGCCTGTCACACCCAAAGAAGACAGTTGTTCTACATTTATTTCCAGTTACTACATGAATATTCATTATACATAAGTATAAACATTACACATTGTTAGTTACATAAGTATAAACATTATTTCTTAACAAGAATGTTATCTATAAGCATAATATTGTTAAATCAGACATTCAGCAGATGTTTGCTTGTTATCTATAAATTTTAAGAAAGGTGCTATTATCTAGCTAACTAAACAAAATTCTCTCACTATAAATCCTACACAAGGTAAAAGGGAGGTAACTTGTTTTACCTCTTTGTAGGGGCCCAATTAAGTTTTACAATTTGTTTTTCTTTTCTCTCTCCAGGTCATATTGACCTTACACTGTTTTCTCTTAATTAGCTCGAATCATTTTCTCAGTTTCTCACAGTAAATGACCATGTCAAGATAGCAAAGGACAGAATAAGAGTCATCTTTTCTTCAGACTGAAACTTCTCCAGTTGGGCCAAGCTACCTTGCTTATGGAAGCTTCCAGGATGTTGCTGGTGATCAGCAGACAGTCCATGCAGGCTTTTTCTCCTCCCAGAATAACCAAATACTGGGTAACCATTAAAGTTGTGTTTTATCACAGTTGAAAACATACTTCTGGATTCATGATGATTAAGAAACTCATGAAAGGACACATGCCCTCTTCCAAATTAATGCTGTGTTACATGTCAATCTGAAATTTGTATTGTCAGATTCTAAAAAATGGCTGCAGAATTAAAACTAAGAAGAAAACACCTGTTAAGCAAAGGAATTTCCAGTACCTCTTTACAGTTATGCTGCCTGTATCTACACCTGAGAGGACAATGCATTAAAAACAGTAGCCCAGGTTTGCAATGCTGCCTGGAGTAGTTGGATGACAAGAGAGAAAAGAAGTAAATATTCAGTTTGCTCCACTGGCATAAATTGGCTGGGTTTTGTCAGCAAGATGTTTCAGGCTCCATACAGCTATACACACACACACATAAAATAATGAGCTTTCCAAAACAGAGACATGGAGAACTCAACTCTTCTGTGCAGAAAGATTCATCAGAGCCTGTGGTGAGGACTCAGGTCGGTTCTTTTAACAGCCCAAAACTGCTCCTCCCTGGGCTGTTTGTTACTGCAGCTGAATGACACTCAAACAGATGGGAAATTGCTTCTTGCCTCTGAAACCCAAAAGAAATGATGAGAATCTCTCCCAGTCTCTCTCTCCAAATGGATTTTCCCACTTATTAATATGAGTAAGGCGCAAACATGCCGGCACTCGCAGGAAATTGGTTTTGGAAAGCAATTTTTTGATTGATACAACTGAATGAACACTATTAAGGGTGATTACTAAAAATGAATTTCACTGTTCGTATCTTTTTGCACATTATGTCCTTCACATGGTTTGCTGCATAATACCACTCCACTTTTTTGCTCATCTGGAGAAGACACAGATAGATGATGAACTGCTGCAGAGGCTTCCCAAAATTAGCTTTGAAGGTGTTCAGCCTGGCTAGTTTTAGACAGACCAGCCCATAAACATCTTCAAACGTACTGAGAGCTTCCATGTGTGTCCCAAGACCAATATACACAGCAAACTGCAATCTGAGTAAAACTACAAAATCCCTCAAAATAGATTTCAGAGACAGCACAACTCTCCACTCCCACTCCTTTCACATCAGTAAACCAGGGTGAGAGGAATGTGCTCACAGTGCCATCACCTGTAATGGAAGCTGATGTTAGTAGGTGCTTTAACGTGATGTCTTTTCCATACACTCCAATTACATTAAAGTGGCAGAGGTTTGGGATTGCCAGACTATTCAGTTATTGATTGGCCTTTAGTTAGAGAGCATTTGTTTCCAGTTTCTCACTTTAACCCCGTGATCCATTAAACTCACCACACTTAGCATTTGGAATAAATTGCATTTTGGAAGATCAGCCAAGTCAGATGGTAAGGCTAAGTGCACAATCTATTCTCTCTCTTACCAATCACTTACAGTTCATCAGCTCTTGCAATAAGAAACAACAAAGATAACAGTCTCTGAAAGAGCAAGGTTAAAGGGGATGTTATGTTTTAATCACCTGTTTGGGTTTTTTTCCTCTTTTCCACAAAACAGTGAAAAGCATGGGACTGCCAAAGGGAAGACTGAGACATTTTTTTGTTTCATTTCCTGATTGAAAACACCGTAAGAAATGATTGCTTCACAAAATCATGTCAGGATGATATTTTTCCCTGGTATTTAAGCCAGCTTCTTCACAGGAAGAATGATCATTTGATATTTAAATTAAAATCACCTCTAAAGGATGAATAGCTAATGCTACAGATGAATCCCATCAACAGTATCTAAGAAGCTTTTGGCTAATTTTTTTATAATGCATCTCCAAGGAAAGCAGTGGAAGTACAGTCAGTCCAAGGGGAAGGAGATTTTGGTTCCCTGCATTCAGATCACCCTGTATACAGCTGCTTCAGTCCTGCAGTAAGTGCTACAGCATGATATTTAATGCTGTAGAACAAAGATGAAAATATACCAGATAGTAAAATGCTGAATTATTTTTTTTCCTGTTTATAGTTTCTTCACAATATTCTGTCTTATATGGAGAAGACTTTTAATAAATAACTGTCTTTGCAGAGCCACAAAACATCAACAGTTTATACACAGGACACCCACGTGTTGCATCCTGCAACATGGAAATCCTCTCCCAAGAAAAAACTTCTACAGAAACCAACAGATCTCTCTTAATTTCATTTAGTTCCCTGAAAATCTGTTCCTCTGATTCTAGATGCTGCTTGGCAGAGCAGTTGTAGCTTCAGTGTAAGGTCAGATGGGTGGGTGCCCTGAGAGCACGGCACGTGTGCCTGGAGAGCCAGAGCTGCACCGAAGGGAAGGTCCAGCCTCGCTGCTCCAGCCTGTCCTGGGCCAGCCTTGGCTCTCATCCCACTCTCTGGGAACTGACTCAGCTGCTCAGTCAGCAGAAATACCTTTGTTCTTCCTCTGCCCTGCTCCCTGCTCAGTTAGAAAGCTGAATCAGCCTCCAGCAGGGGCCACTGAAACAGTTCCAGGTGCCAGGGGAAAGCACCTCTCCCCCTCAGCAGGAATGAGCTGTTGGACTGCCTTCTTCATGGCTGCAGCTGCACTCTGAGGTACTCGAGTCAAATCTGGTGTTCACCTCTCTGGAACTCTGGACACAGATGTACCTGAGGAAGGGCTTTCCTGATGGCCAGTGGAGGGCTGCAGCCACAGGCACTAGAATTACTCTGAAGAGGGCTGCTGGCAGCCAGGGCTGTTACCATTGCCAGGGGCTTACCACGGGCTCCCTGGTGCAGCTCAGGAGCAGCTGAACAAACAGCTCATGCCAGCACTCTCCTGTGCTCCAGTGCAAAGCTGGAGGATTCCCTTTATCCCCCTCGAACGCTGTTGGGTAAACGTGGGCTGACTTTGTGACAAAGGCACAGAGAGCAGATGGGAACACACCCTGCCAGCCCTGCCTGTGCCTCCTCCAAAGGCACACAGAAACTGCTGCTGACATCCATCATCCTCTGCCAAGTGACCACAGCCTTCCAACTGAAACCTCAGGGGAGGGAAAGCTGAAAAGAGACAGGGAAGAGGAGGAGGTTCAGCCATGTGAAAGGACCTTGTGAAAAAGTAAGAATGATTTCTTTTCCAGCAGAGAGGAACACTGTGGAGCCTACTACACATGATGGCCCTGTACTATTTAGAAAAGTATGGGCTTGACAGTAAACCTGAAGGTTTCAGGTTTTAAACCTGAAAACTTTTAGGATGAAAACCATTGTTATGTTTTGCCCTTTTTTACTAACAGAAAAGCAGGTCCTGTAGGAGAGAACAGGAAAACAGGTGCAATCTTTCACTGACTCCCAGCTCAGCAAGGTTGGCAAATGTTTCTCTGAAGTCAGTTTAAAGATCAGTTACCAGGTTAGAAGTGAAATCTTTTGCAATTTCCATTATTGATGAGGTCCAGATCCTTTGTTAGTGGTACCATCAGATCAGAACATATTTTCAGATGCTGTAGGTGAACCAGAAAGCAGCAAGAGGATTTCACAGGGAAAGAATAATGTTATGAGTCTCTGAAATGGGTGCCCTGCTGGTCTGCTGAATGTGGGCAAAATCCATGATTAAATCTGCCACCTACTTTGCTGTCTGCTGTTGTTAGGCTTTCTATCAAACACAGGTCAAAATCTTAATCTGCATTCATCTTGTATGTCTACTGAAGATAATTAAAAAGCTCCAGAACTTACAGGGGTCAGGTTTGATTTCTTCTAAATTATTTCCTGGTGACAGGAAGAATTATCTATTCTGCTGCATATGGTGGGGTTTTTTTCCAGCACTATGCAACATTTGGCTGATACATATGATACAAACATATGCATCTTTGGGGCATAGCAAAATACTCTGAGGTCATTTGTTTACTAGAAACAGTTAATGGGATGAGCAGAGACCTACTGAGTATGAGAAAGAATGCCATTCAATTATTCTCTGCTCTTTAAGAAGTAAGAAGATGAAAACCATTAGACACAAAATCCTTTATCCTCAAAGTCCCACAGGCTACAGGGTGGGAAATAAAAAAACATTGCCCTTCATTGTAGATATGAATGGGAACTAGGATTAAAAAAAAAATAAGATCAAATGTTGCTCCTAATCTTGTTGTTGAGAACAAGTATCAACTTCTGGCCAAATTTTTTCTTGCATGTTGAGTCTTTTGAGAAAGCTGTGGAATTAGGTGACAGAAAGGATGTGAACAAGCATAATGAATCTAAATGTGACATGGCTGCAAGCCCCTGGTCTCACTCTTTAATGATTTTTTTTAGTTTGTAAAACACAAGCCAAACTCTCAAAGTGCTGTACTGGTCCTTTCCAGCTTTGCCTCCTTACTCTGTAGTATTTTCCGGACACACAAGGTACAACCCATCCTGGCATTTGGAACTGCAACCTTTACACAGCACCAGCTGGCAGAGTCACTCCAATACTTCACTGGAGTTTTTAAATTACTTCTGCCTGTGAACTCAGGGGTCAAATGAAGGCAAGATAGTGGAAGATAAAAGTTAGGAGATGATCATTCGAAACTGGTATTTGCATAAATAAATATGTAGGAAGATTTACATATCAGATCACATACATCAGGATTTTCTGATGAAGAAAGAAAGATCATAGAACATGTAGTCATGCCAAAGATTAAGATTTCTGGGGGAGACATAAATGCCTCTATATGGAAACTAGTGTTCCATATAAATGAAAGGCAATCATTTTGTCCCTTCACATCCAGTCACAGGAATATCCTTTAAACTGTAAAGAGAGCATAAGGCGTTTCCTGGCAATATATGACTAGTTAAGAGGACTGATGGCATCCAGCTGTGCCTTTAGCCATTCACCCAGACAGATTTTCAAGCTCTTGAATGGTCTGTGGCTGAAATGGTCACTTCAGGAAGCAAAACTGAAAGTACAGGCAGAATTTCTGTGGATCTGTAGCACGACAGGGTATTGTTGATCTGCAAGGGGTATTGTTAAAGAAGTCTAAGACATTGTCTAAGGGAAGATTGCTTAAATTGCCCTGCTCTTCTAGCAAAAATACCTGACTTGTCTCCATTCACATATTACACGAAGGATGGAACAAAGGTACAAATCTGACTAATCAGGACCTGTTGGACCAGGCAGCCAACCTAAAATTAATGAAGTGTTTCCTTTTTCTCTGAATGCTCAGATAAAAAAACTGATATAACATTGGTACTGGAATGGCCTGCACCAAATCCCTGAGAGTCCCCGCTGAAAATCCCTGCTCCCAGGGAGTGGGACCATGGTACAGCTCGAGTGGGTGGAGGGATTTTATTATTCTCTGTCGGTTGACCAGGAGGTGGCAGTGATTCCCTTTGCAGAAATAAGAAAGTTCCTAAAAGACACTCAGAACTGCAGTCAAGGCGTTTAGGGGGAGGGGGAAAGACATTCAGAACGCAGCCTGTTTGATCTCAGGGAATAAAATCATATTGCAGAGTGCAGAAGGAATAAAGCTAAGATCTTTTTCTTGTTCCTGTGACAATCTTTACTATTTCTTTGGTGTCTAAAAGAAAGACAAATTATTGGAGAAAGACACAGCTCCTAGAGCTTTCAGTTAGGTATTATTTTTAGCCCTAATCACATCTGCATATTACAAGAAAAGCAACACGTTTCTAGCTGGTGTTCAGCAGGCTGTATATTAATGTTATTTGTATGTTAATGCTGTTTGTGAAAATATGCTCAGAAGCTTGTGCATTAGAAAGAACCTGCATATGCAGAAGAGACCACCTTACACTGAGGTACCTCCACAGAGAAGAGCCCCCTATTCCTGTGCCAGTGCTGTGACTGAACATGCAGCTTAGCAGCACTCCTCCAGGCCATGGCCCCTTTTATTGTGTCCCTCTTCCCTTTGTATTGTGTCCCTCTTCCCTCCTTGCAGCTTTCTGGAAAGATGCCATCATTACTGTGCTGTCCTTAGAACACATCCTGAGTGTGCTCTCTACATCTTGCCCTGCCCCAGCCTTGGCCAGCTCTGCTCACATCACTCCTGAACTGCCCTGGGAGGTTGTGGCTGCCCCATCCCTGGAAGTGTTCAAGGCCAGGCTGGACAAAGCCTTGAGCAACCTGGTCTGGTGGAAGGTGTCCCTGCCCCGGGCAGGGGGAGGTTGGGCCTGGATGATCTTTAACATCCATGTGTGATATGTGTGATGCTGCCCCATCAGTCTCGATCCAAAAGAGATTTGCAGATTTTTACTGAGAATCTGGCAGAACGAGTGGAGGAATAAAATTTTTCCATTCAAAGGGGTTAACGCTTCAAAAGTCATGATGAACCTTCCTGGCAAACAACTTGCAGAAGCTCCCACAAGAGAAATTTTTTACATCAAATATTCATTACATTACAAATATACACCACCATTTAGTCAACAATGGTATGGCAATGTAAGAAAAGGCATGGGTCTTCCTGTAAGTGATGTCTTGTGGCTTTTAAAAGACTTCTGCAGGACAGATTATCTAGGCAAGGACTGTTGGAATAGGGCCTTCTCTGCATCTCTGTCATTCTCCTTTCGATAGGTTTGTGTGATGGTTTCAGAGCTCTGTCTGGCCCATGTTACTCTGCTGTCACCTGCATCTCATAGAAAAAGTATTTATCCCCACCTTGTCAGCCTAAACTCCTTCTGTGATCCAGACAGAACAACTCCTTGAGTTGTCTTTTTGCAGGCTGGCTTTAGTTGCATCCACATCACACAATTCTCCATCCTCCAGACACATAAATTCCAGTCCCTTCAAGGTTACAGTGTCCTCCAGGCTCACACTGAAGCACAGCAGGTAGAACACCCTAAGTTCAAGAGCTTTATGCTGGATCACACTGTGGCAAGAAGGTATTTTGGAAATAAATGTGAGCCTACTCTGTGGGATCTTGTGGGATCCAAGCAAGCTTTATTTCAAGCCAAGAAACTGAGAAGTCCCATTAGCACAGCCTGGAGCATTGTGGAGTAAAATTGCCTCACCCAGAGGGTGGAGGACAGATATTGCTTTTCAAGCAATAATTCTTGAGCATCTACAAAAGCCAGCCCAATTTTAGCTGGCTGTGATGCAGCCAGTCTCCACTGAGGAGCTCCTTTAGCTTAAGAGGCAGTGAAGTTTGTGTGATTGCCACAGTCCAGCCCTGGCTGCAGAGGCTATCAGTGCCTGCAAATGAGTTAGATAGCAAGTGCTGCTGAAAGGCTTTCTGATAAACACAAGTGTAGTCATTCAAAATTGGGTTGAGTAGCTATTGCAGTCTGTCACTAAGGAGAGTGGCAACTTCTCTTTCAGCTGCAACAGGTAAATTAAAAGCAGCCTTTAGTCCCTTAGCAGATGGAACATGTATGGCAACACTGGCTACCTCA
This sequence comes from Chiroxiphia lanceolata, assembly GCF_009829145.1. Taxonomy (NCBI): domain Eukaryota; kingdom Metazoa; phylum Chordata; class Aves; order Passeriformes; family Pipridae; genus Chiroxiphia; species Chiroxiphia lanceolata. The sequence goes on along the minus strand of NC_045653.1, from coordinate 4,241,799 downwards.
GTGTGTGTCACCTGGATGGAAGCACTCTGCCTGAAAACAGCATGGAGGGGGTCAGCATTATCCCTTCATCAGACTTGTACCATCCTGTCTTATAACAATCCAAAGACAGAAACTACAGACTTGGCATTAATATGAATTTGTTTTATCGTGTATTATCATATGCACATTAAAAAGTGTCACTGCACTATTTGAGTGAGATAAATGGGGAAGCTTTTTCTGCCACTAGCCAGTATTTGCTCACACAGTTTTCTTTTAGGAAGTTTCTTCAAACACTTTTTACATTCTTTGTAAACTTCCCTCCTATGGCTTCACTACCAATATTATGTTATTGATTATACATTAGCTTAGATTTATATGGTAACCCTCTGAGGAAGCTTTAAAGATTCCTTTCTTCAGTGTCAACTTGATGATTTTACCCTCACATAGTCACAAAATCATCAAAGCAAATACAAGGCTATTTGCTTGAATACACCAAACAAATCATGAGTTAACTGCTTTTAGTGATAGGATTGGTTAGTTCCAAGAAAGACAGATGCCACAGCACAACTCAAGGACATCAGAAACGACTAACAGGTCCAAAAAGCCATTGTCCTTTGCTGTTTTACTGCAAACTAATCTGCATATATATGGTACATATTAAGATGGTAAGCTTGAGAACTTGCATTTTTGTTGAATGCAATTACTATAACTGCAGTAACGTGTCTCAGTGACAGTAAATCCTGATTATTTAACCTCAGTCTAGTATTTGACCATTATTAGGAACTACTTCTTCGCAATGTCTTATCTAGAATACCTCTACATTTCCCTTTAAAAGCACCAAGTTCTTTCCTTTTGTGTAATCAAAACAAACAATTAAATTGTGCTCTGCGACTAATTTTTGAATATTTTGTAATCCATTCCCCAATTAACAAGAATAAATATCCTTTTTCATTTGTCCTTTACAAAAGCTAAGTCTTTGCAATTTTGGCCACGTACTTGCTGTCTACTTCCTTGATCCTAATTAGAAATCATATTTGCATTAACTACATACTCTTAAAAGTTTAAGACAAAGAAAACCAAACCCCACTAGGGTCAGTGATTTTGTTTCAAACCTATGTCAGGACAGACAGCCTTGAAAACTATGCAGTATGTCATCCAGTAAAATGATCTCCAATTTACCCAGCACTTACAGCCCAGAGAGTACAACAGAGCCTGGATTTTCCCACATCTGGAAATCAGAATCACACTCACAATCAACATCAATTTCCTTCCATCCTGACTTTCAGCTCCTGGCATTCCAGCCTGAGAGCACTGGCATCTGCAGATGTGCTGCCTTTGCTTCACTATTGCAGCTTTTTCCAAATGGCCTCAAATCTTGTTGGTTGTCAAGCTGCAGGGTGACAGGAATCTGTCAATACACCCAGCTCCAGCTTCCTAAGTCCCTCTGTAATTCTCATTCCAGTCAATGGCAGAGTAATTGCAGTTTCACAGGATCAGTGTCCTGGCCCAAGCACAATCCTCCATCTGCATAAATATTTCCTGATCCGTCTTTTCATGCAGCCCTGGGAGATCAGTAATTGTTTTCTGTTATAACTGTTTTACCATTTCAGCCTCCAGTTCAAGGTGTCTTTTAGTTGCCAACCATGCACATGTTATTCTGTTTTCAGCATAATGTCCTTCCTCATTTATACTGTCATATCTCCTTCTCTGTTCCCAGTGGCAATTGCCTGTCCTTAAGCTCTGTATCTGGGTAATGTAATATTACAGCCTATTTCCTGAACTGGCCACATTTCAGTTACTCCAATTACACCAGATTTGTCTTCAAGCAGCAGATGTCCTTGCTCTCCCAATCTTTTTGCTGCCTCCCTCTCTGCCTCCTCATGCCTTCCAGCACACAGGAAGCAGAAGCTGGTCTGCCTTGTTCGAGCATTTTTCATACCTGTCTAACTGGAAGAGGGGGTTGTTATGCAGTTACTACTTCTGTGAGACAGAAATCTCGGTTCTTATCTCAGATCGGGGTTGGCCCTGGTTTCAACAATAGAGGGTGCTCAGTATAACCTCTAACAGAGACAAGGCAAAACAGCATTACAGAGAAAAAGCTCTCCTGTATTTGTAGCCCTTGCAAGCCCCCAGACAGTCAGCTGTAACTTTTCCAGCCCCTCTATCTGTTGTAAAAGTACATCTGTCTCAGTTTCTGGTCACTAGTGGCTAAAAGCTAGAACAGGCACGAGTGCACCTGTGAAAAGACAGGTCCAAAACTCACTGATGCCTGAGGAGATTTTGACTTTTCTCAGGTGTTTCTGGGTCTCACAGTCAGGCTCTTTGTCATTCACCTTGCAATGTAGGTTTTGCCATTTATTTCCACAGATATGTCTGCATCAGCAAAAGGACCATAATATGTCCTAGAGCTTGAACCATTACAGTCCATCTGTCACTCTGCCTCTGATTGCCAAGGGCACAGGCATGCAGGCTGATAATTTCTGGTTTATGTCTCCAGGACCCCTGGCTGCACTAGTGCTCCAACTCTCAGCACCAGAGGCCTCTCCTCTCCCCTGCTCCAGGGAAATACAGCTTAACACCCAAGTCACCCACCTTAATTACAAAAATGGCATAAGGTTTTCCAGCTCACACACTCAGAGCACATTTTATTTCCCTTTTATTTTACTTGAGTACACGTATTGCATATGCATTAGGCAGGCTATGCCAGAAGCAGCATCACAGAAACATATTTATCTCGACAGCCTGCTCAAGTGGAACAGCAGTGTTGCTCATTACTTACTGGGCTGAAAGTCCTACCAGAGCAGAGACTTCCAATGGGAGCTTTCTTCCCCCTCCCTGACCCACCAAAACAGAGGAATTGTTATTCTCTGTCTCAGTTCTGAGCAACACATCGCCATGCTGGATTCAAAGTGGATGTAGTCAGGATACAAGGACATTTTTGGTCCTCAGAATATCCAAATAGGAGTAAAAATGTAATTCCTCGCCTGCAAGTTCAATAACAACCAACCACACTGTGTACATTTACTCTCAGCACCATTATCTTCTGAGCTACCACAGCCTAAACTGAGTTTCTGATCTACCTACATTCAAATTCCAGAGCAGTGGCATGTATGAATATGTCCTTTTGTAATTTCTTCCATATGTAAATTTTGTCTCCAATTTCTTGCATTTAAAAAAATATTAGAACATTTGGCATTTTAAGTGCCTAGAAATTAGTTGAAAGGATGCCAGAAATGAGACATTAGAAGTGTGATTAAACATTATGTAGGTGAAACACAGGAAGTACCTGTGCCATGAGCCACTTACCAAAAAAACATTGAAGGTTTTCATTGTGGCATCTCTGAGGGAACAATGAAACATCTTGAAGCCCTAAAAAACCAGTCAGTTACAGAACCACGTAGTAACTTGTATTCCAGTAAAAGTGGAAAAGAACATTTTTTTCTCTTCACAAGTCTAACCAATTTCTAGGGCTGAGGAGTGTAAGGTAGCAAGGTCATGGATACTATGAATACAAACTCACATTAGCTCTTCTGTATTCTATAAATGGTAATTAAATACCCCTCACAGCTCCAAGGATAAATAACTAGACCAATTTTACAAGTGGAAAAGTGCCAGTTCAGGTGCCCAATCTGACACGGTGTAGGTGTTCTTTTTCATCCAGCTACCTACACTGAAGAAGAAGACACCTTGCCTTGATGAAAGTCAGCTACAAGGGACAGAAAAAAATCCAGCCTGAAATGTCCCTCTTTCTGATGTCTTATTGCCAGAAAGAGGAGAAGAGAGAAACAATTTCCTCTGGAGAACCTCCTCCCTGAGCACTGTGCTGTGGCTGTTCCCCTCAGCTCCCCTTTGCTGTGCTCAGTGTGTCCTTCCCAGGCATTTACAGCCCTGCAGCCTTCCCAGAGCTCCCTCAGAAGCAGCTTTGCTTTGAGAGACCCATCATGATGCATCTGAACAAGGAAGCTCTCTGCTCCTGCTCTCACTCATTGCGCAGCTGCCAAGGGCCAGAGCAGAGACACCCAGAGCTGCCCCGATGCCACAGGAGGTCCTGTCCTCCCAGCCCTCCAGGTTGCAGGGACAAGGAGCCCTCTGCAAATTGCCCTGAAGGTCATGAAGAGGTTATTTTGTGCCACTTCCATACCCTGTGCACGCTCAGACTACAAGCAGAACAGAAACTCTGAGGGACATTGAACTCCCTGCTAAATTTTACTTTTTTACTTAAAGAGATGGCAAATGTCACTCTCACCTCAAACTCACAAATATTTTCTGTTGCTAGAGAGTAGATGTGATTCCTCCCCTTAGGATGGGTGGTTTCCTTGGTTTCTTGGCAAGAAATGCATATATTTACAATACGAAGACGCTTAGTCAAGTATATGTTGCCAAACATTCATGTCCTAGAAATACTGCTGGTTTCCATTAGTTATCATCCCAACTATGGATAATGCCATATGGCCTTAGGAACTCGCCTGCCACTTTCACAGAGTAATTACTTCAATTTTGGCAGCATTAATCTGCAATATTTGCTGTTTCTTTGGATGACATCATAAAGGTGCAATGCAAAAGTGATCAACAACTCCCGAGCTGAGAAAGGCAATGCTGCACAGATTATGACTTCAACAAGCAAGGGCATTTTTCTTGAAAAACAATACATTACTTTCACCAGTGTTATTTTTAGAAATATTTGGGAAGGGAAGAAGCAACCACATTATTCATATAGAGTTGCTAAAATCCTCCAAGATTCAAATTGTATCTGAAAAGAATTTCAGAAAAACACCCTACCTGTTTCCTGATGGTTCCTATAGTTAAAAATTATGACTACTAAATCAGAAAAAATGATTTTTTATTATATTCTGTGATCAACAAACCAGCTAAGGACACCACTTACATTTGTAGGTTGAGTACAAATTTTAAACCCTGCTACCAATCTAATTCTGGAGGATTCTAACTTTAATTGATGAATAAAAGAGATGCTGTGGCTTTATAACCAATTAGAGATCCTCCACAAGAGTCAAGGAGCTGGAGGTGGCCATCCTCTAGGTACTGCAAAACTGCTTCATGAATTTGTGAAGCATTAGTTCACACGTGACTAACCACATATATCAGTGCAGTCTCAAATGACTTACAACCTGAGTTGGTCTCATTACCCATGTTGGGAAGTCATGTCTGCTACTATTTTAATTGCCCCTGAGTCTGAGAAGTGGAAACAGAAGTCAGAATTTGTCAGCCTGCTCAAACAGCAAGTAAAATTAATATGCTGAAAGCCTGAACTTACGTTCACTGCATCCTGTGCATACACGGACTAAAATCCTGTCAGGACCTACATATGTCCTCAGCATTATTCCCATTAGCATTCCTGCTGATGGGGGCAGAAGGGAAATCAGCATACGAGGCTGAGCAGAGCTAGAGGCAGAATGACATTATCACAAGGCAGGACAAAAAGCTCAGGGATGTACAGGGCTGTACTGTGTCTTCCTGTCAAATCACTCATGAGAACCTGTGGAACACCAACAGTATGAAATGTGGCTTTGATATATGATCATACTTGAGATGATTGCCCTATGATCATACATGAAATATCTGTGGGAAGGTCTTTTCTAGGCAGAAAGCAAGCCCACTTGCTGAAAAAGATCAATAAAGCCCTAATTTGCCACTCTGTTGTCTTCAGATGCCCAGTCCTGACCATTAGCCCAAAACCTCAGTGCACCTGAGCACTTGTATGAACGGCATATGCTGAACAGCCTGGATGCTTCCACATCCACTCACAGTCCAGCAGCCACAAACTTGTGCCCATTTAACATACTCCATAGGTTTGTCAGTGTACAGACCTATTCCAAATTTTAAATTCTTTCTTTTTCGTGGATGAATACAGCTAAGGTTCTGTATTAAATTTGGATAGATCCATGTGAAACACTACCTCGATGCTATAAGAAGCCATGTGCATAGCCATGCAATTGATCCTCACTCCATTGAAAAGGCAAATTATTAACACTATATCCTGTGTTAATAAGTCAGCTGGACATACATGTAGAGGAAATCCCAAGCAGGGATATAATCAATGCACTTGCACAGAAGCCAAGTCATTATTTGTCATCACCAGAATACTGGTAGTTACCCAATACAGAACAGCATTTCCACGTTGAAAGGCAAGGATTTCAGCTATGCAGCAGTCATGGTGTTCCTAATGAAAGAAGACACTTTGGATTTTCAGGGATTCCACTGAAACAGAGTGGCCTCCATCCCTACAGGATGAGAAAGACACTCACAACTGAATTTGAAGACAGTGATATCACAGGCTTTGTTTGATAATGGAAAAGACTCATTTCTAGGCCTGGCAGTTGATGGGTAGACATGTGAATTATCATTTACTGTGCACAAGAACATGATGATCCACTTTTACCTCCCACGATATATTTAATTGTAAACAAGGAATAGAGACATTCCCTCCACATCTCCTTTGCACAAACTGCCACTCAGTTCTGACACTATCACTGCAGATTATGCTTTTTATATAGGAATGTTAACCATTTTTGTGAAACCACCCAAGCTGATAAATGAATGGCAGAAAGTGCTTTGGTATAAAAACCCCAAGTTGAAATCAGTGCAAGCCTACAAAATAAAACAGCATTGAAGCTTCTGAAAGCAGTTAAGGTGTTACCATGGCTTAGTTCCAATAACAAAAACAGGCTTAATTTTTATAGGCTATGCTATATAACATATAAAGCAGGAGAATCTCCTTTCAGTGGCGTTTGCTCACAATATCAATGTCAAAACTCAGATTTATTTCAGTGGCTGAGTGCAAAACAAAGCAGAATACCTATACTGCGTACACTCCTTGGCTGCTGCTCCACTGCTCTCCTCTGAGCTCTACAAAGCACTCAAGGACACTGACCTGCTTTTCATTTCCTCAGAAACAGCCAAGCAATTCCTTAACAGTATTTCTATGCTGTATGAGATAATCCTGTGTAAAGATTTTAGGTACCTTTGAGCAAGAAATCCTGCACAGCTGAAGTCATATAATCGTATTAGTGCAGCTCTCCACAGGGGCTAAATAGCCTTGTTGAGAAGGGCTTTGCTGAGCAGGGCTTCTCAAGCCAAGCTTGGCAGCTCCCTGGTGGTAATTCAGGTACCTGCTTTGTGCTGTGCAGACACCCCTTTGTTCTCCTTTACCTAAGCTCTGGATCACCCTCAGCTTCACTCCTGCTTCCTTTCCCTGTTCTGACTGCTTCATGTATGTGGCTGCTGTCAAGATTGCAAAATAATATTAACTCCATTTCAGTGGGAAGAACTGCTAATGGAGCTTTTTTGCCCCTTTGATCACCAAAGTTTAGTCTGCTGCCAGAGGCAGCATAATTTCTGGTGATTACAGATTTATTATAAAGGTACTGGTGAAACATTCCAGGCTGGTTTCTTGCTTGTATGGGCCTTGGAGTACCCTATACCCTGGAAATATGCTGGTGACATTAAGCCTGAATTATCTGTGAAGAATGAAAAAGGATAATCCAAAGGAACAGAGGGATCAGTTTTCTGCATGCAATAAGCTGCATATAATGCCCTTCACTATCAAAAGTCACAAGACACTTGCTTGGAAGGCCAAGGAGGAGAGGGACCTCCAACAAGAGTTCTCAGGCAGGAAATGAAATGGCAGAAGGGATTTGGGTCCCAGAGTGACCAAGCAGCAGCCTCTGCCAGCTCATTTTCTCTAACAACAGAGATTCAGGACGCTGTCAGACCCTACCAGCACAGCTGTCAGCCCTCCAGGTAACCAGCCCAAAAGGGAAAATGCATTCAAAGTGCTTAGGAGCTGCCTAGGATTGCCTTTACCATTCTCCTGGCAGTATTTTGTACTTCTAAGCCTCATAGGAATTCTGTGAATTTATATAAACTTGTAGGAATAGCATCCTCCAGTGTTTATAAAACACCCAGAATGATTCAGCTGCGTTGCTGGGAATCATACATCACTTAGTTCTAAGAGGCTGCTTAGACTGAAACAGCTCTAATTTGTTGGAGTTGTTTGGAATGATTGGTTTCTTTCTGCAACAGGCTTTGCTAAAAGATTATGGTGTGCCAAACATCTGAGATGCCACCAGCAGAACAGCTCCTCCAGCTGAACTGCTTACCCAGAGCTCATTTCAGAAGAGTGGGAAAGTCCTTGTGTACCAAAAAAACCCAAGGACCAGGAAATTTCCATTTCTCTTTGCTTCCTTGTTCCTGCAAATTAAGATGGCATCATCTACTGATGCAGAGATCCCAGGAAAGGAGGTTCCTCATAAGGATGTGACTTAGAGAAATGGGGAGCAATAGAAGCACATCATTTTCTCAGTCCTGTTCCTACAGTTCCTGGTCTTCTGAATCTGAAAACTCTCCAATGGTCTCTAGTGTAGAAATTAACCTAAAAGCAAGGGAGCAGGGTAGGCAGGTGGGGATTGCAAAATAGAATTTACTGAAGAACAAAAGTAAATACAGTAATAGAAAGCAAAATATTTAGAAAGTTTCAGGGAGACAGTTTTAGTTATTGAAGAAACTCAATGGCATCCCCATGGACTTTGGAAACCTTGTCATAAAGACAAAGTAATTCTGATTGAATGAATTCCCTCCAGAAATGTTGGAGGTTAAACACTCCTCAGAACTCAGATACAGAATCAATCTTCTGTGATGTAAGTATTCACTATGCATGAAATACATACCACACTCTACACTGCAATTATCAAATGCATGCTTTCAGCCAATAAAAATGTGAGATAAATCAGTAGATTCAAGCTTGGTGAGAGGGACTTAATTCTGAAGTCAATATTTAGAACAGGCCAGAAGGATGCTTGTAGTTTTATTCAGTCGTCATGTGGTAACTCATTCAGCGACAGTAGCTCAACTCTCTATCAGACCTTTAGTGGCTCATCCAATTATGTAAATGTGTTTAAATGCAAAATTATCACTTCTTGCATGTTGCAACTGCACACTTAACTTTTAATTTAACAATCCTTTTATCTTTCTAAATATCCAAGTGATAGAAAATTAAGGCGTATTTATGTGAGAGGCTAGGTCGTATCTTAATTTTTCCTCATCTTTTTCCTTTACAAATGCAAATAATTTAAAGGAGAATTCAAAATCCTGTCTCTAAATACCCTTGTGGTTCTGTACCCCAATTACTTACTTCTTTCAGCAGTACTGCAAAGCCCTCTGAGGATGGGTGCAAGCACAGTGACTGATGCCAGGTTGGTGTTAAGAGGGAGGAAGATCAGTTCTGCAGGTCAGCACAGGAGCTGGGGGAGGAATGCAGCACCTGCCTGCAGGTGTGGTTAGCAGGGTTTGTGCAGCACCTGCTGCAGGGTATTTAAGCAGTATTTGTGCTTACCAGGCTATTCACTCTCTGTGGCCTCAGTGCATATGTATAATTTTGCACACATCACCCAGTGAGTTAAAACAGAAAGATTTTTAGCACATTAACAAATGTCTTCACAAAAATCAAGCAAATATTTCCCTCAGTACTAAATATCAGTGCCAAGTGTTCATCTGCACTCAAAGTGTTTCGTGCAGAGATGAAGGGTCCAATACTTTTTCAACAATTCTAAATCTCCTGAGGGCCAAACTGCAGAAAGGGAACCGAAAGATGGGTTGGTCAGTAAGCAGAGAAGAGAATAGAAAAGCAAAATAAGGAAATAACTGAAAGATCCATGGCATTAGCAGAAATCTATTTGTTCTGCAGAAGATTTAAGATATCAACACCACCTGTTTGATTATCACTAACAAGTATCTCAGTAATACGAGATTCAGCGTTGCCACTTGTGAATACCAAGGAAATATGCTCCAGCTATATGTGATTTCCAAAAATTCTTTCAAATACTATAGAAAACCGTGGTTACAGATAAATGCTCACAAAGACTGACAGAGTGGCATGACATTTGGATAGACCCCAGAGCCAACCAATTTAGAAACATGAGCACCTCCTTCTGCAGGTTTATGCTTACACACACGACAAAGAGGAGCAAGTTAAAACTTTCATCCTTCCCAAGCTTATGTTATAACCAGGACAGAAGAAGTTCCACGTGTTCTTATCAGCCTGTATGCAACACGTTGACATTGCTGAACCCTGCAGATCCTACTAAAGGGCCTGTGTCCCTCCAGCTTCTCTGTGTGGAAGAAGCTGACCAGCAGCTTCTGCTGGAAGGGTGATTTTCTTCTAAAACTGCTGCAAAGTGAAACGGTTCTGAATGCAGCAATGCACCATGGGTGCAATTTAACTTCCAAAATCCCAGCTCTCTCCATAGACATCTATAAATCTTTGCCCTTTAGACCAGAATGATGCATCCCAGCTTGCTAAACCCTCCTAATTTAATGACACACATTTATTTGGAAATACTGTAGCAGGAGAGCTTCAAAAGCATGAAGCATTATCACACTGTGAGAAATTATGGTGGTTTGGGCTCTTCTAGCCTAATTAGATTCCATTTTGCTCAGTCATCCTCAAATGAAACTTTATTTTCATAGGATTCTATGAACAGTCTGTTAACAAAAGAGAATTTCTAGTATTTATGGGGCAACAGTATAAATGGAATTTAATAGCTAAGTGCCAGCAGGGAACCTTCTAATCTTTACAAAATTCTGATTAGTGACCACGGATTTCTGGTGAGATAATGAGCCCTGGACTGGCTTCTATTCAGTTTTTGACATTGGCACCAATGTACATCTACTAATTGCTAGAGGAATACATATAATAACTGAACTTCCCTAATTAGTGGAGATTTAACCAAGGCATTGAAGTTTATATCTTTGAAATTCACCAAAATATCAAAAGTCAGATAATCACCGCGGGAGCTCAATGTACACCTTAGATTATCCTGTGTAAATAAATTAAGAGAGGAATTTCCAGAACTGGTGACTCCTCAAAAACTTAATATTGCTATTGGAATGTATTACAATAACTTCCATTAATCCAAACCTAGGAACTAAAAATGGTCCCATGCCAAATTGAACAAGTCCTGCACATTTAGATTCATTCCAGGTCCTCCTAACAAGATCTGTCTTTGACTTTAATCATCAGGTCCTGAAAGTTCAAGTGTCAGTGACTGTAACCTGTTGCCTTTGGGGTTTCTCCTAATGCCAAAGTCTTTGCATGTAAGGACTTTGGGGCATGAAAACCTTCCAGAAAGGAAGATCTTTATCCTTTTTATTTTCAGTAGCCATGCCTCTCCCTAAGGAAAAAACCCAAAGCACACAAACACACCACACCAGCAAACATAGTTCTGTACAAACACGGGTCCTGTTGTTTTGCCCCACCAGGTGACTCAGTGTCACACACACTTGCCAGTCCCACTGCAGTGCTGCCTTGGGACTCTTCACATTGTGGAGAACGAGTCACCTATTATGGCCAGAGATAATTACTCCCTTGGATTACATTGGCCCTGCTCTCTAAATGCAGGTCCCCTGGAAAATTTCTCACGGTTGGAGGGTTCAGACAAAATGTGAGGTTCTTTCTGGTTTGTAATTGAGAATTAGACTTCAAGTGGGCATGAATATTTATTGGCAACACAGGACATCTTCTGCTAACTCCTTTAACTTATCAAGCAGCATTAGGATGGAAATGAAGACAGTAGGTGGCAAAAAGTTCAGAGCAATGGGTAGGTTTCTGTCGTTTTTTTAACTTTTATGACCAGTGAGAAACACTTCTGGTGTAGAAGAATATGCATATAAGGCACAGTTTCAAAGACTTTTGTCTTGTTACAATAGCAAAAAGCCAGAATGTGTCTTGAGTGTGTGAAGAACTTGGATGTCCCTATTACTGAATACCACTGCTATTCATACCCTGCTGGATATTTGCTTAACAAGTCAGAGCTGGTAGGTTAAAAAGCTGCTGCAACGTAGCTAGTGCTTGTTCTGAAAGTAATGTCAGGGTGGAAAATAAGACTATCAAAGTATTAATTTAAAGGACTTCCAAAACAAAATGAATTTCATTCTGTGTAACAACGTTTAAAGGCCACATTATGAACTTGTAGTGGGTCTAAGGGCACAGGAAAAAATAGAAATCCTTTACACTTCTAAGAAGGCTTTTCTAATTTAAGTTCAGGATTTCAGTTAGAAATAAGAATTCTCACCCTTTCAGTCCCATTCCATCTCTATCTGGGATTTCATTGAAGTCCTTTCTCTATCGTTTTGATTTAGATTCATTCTCCAATAGAACTTTTGCAAACCACTTCCTCTTATGGCTCGTGCTGAGAGCTGAGGGGCCTTATTGCCTTTCCTCTACATGGTCAAATTGAGGCATCTGAGACAAATGACAGAACACAGAACAGGATTCTTTTTTGAAAACAACTACCTCAGTTCATTTTCCATAAATGAGCTCTTGTATAAACTAAGGAGTGTCTGACTTCTCAGAAGATGTAAAAAAGAAAAGGTAATTGTTTAGTAAAATAATCCCCATGTGGAATGCTGAAGAGGGATGAAAAGCATACACCACACAAGAGTGACCTCTGCATGCAAAGTGATGTCAAGTGGATCCCAGACATTCAATCACTTCAGTCTTATTTTTATTTATCTTTGCTTAATAAAAAAGTTCATTACATTCTTAAATTGCCTGATGAGTCAACCTACAGTGCAATATACCATTTGGCACCTAACCTGGGCTCAGAAGTTGTTGGTCACAAGCCATAGTCTGAATGTGCTTTATCCTGAAACCAAGTGGCAGCAGTTGCTCAGGTGAACCCCACTTTTGGGATATTCCTTTGCAGGTTATCAAGGCAACTTAGAACAGAGGTGATAAGAATGCTTTTCATCAGCTCTGTGTGCTATTTATGTGCTACTAAGGTAGGAAAATGTTGGAAATACATCAAGCAGAATCATCTCAAGATTAATTTCTAAGTAGTGGGTCTTCCTAGAGCAGCTATGACCTATAGGAATATCTCCTGTATTTTCAAGAAAAGCATTTCTAGACATTTGCTATTGGCTTTGTATTCCTCCAAAGCAGGTGGTGAATTCAAAACTGAAAAAAAAAAAGAAAGAGAAACCCCCCTGTCCATATTGGACATCAGTTCTGCTGCAATCATACAAGGCCATAAAACCTCCTGGAGAAATTTGGAATGCTTTTATTGCTAATAGCGTTTGGATACTGCTGGGGATTATATTTTAGAGTAGATATACCTCCAGTTTTGTCCAGTCTGGAAATTTCTGTATTCTATGCTCCTGTTGACCCAAGACATTAGAAGCACTTCAGTGGTTTGAAGAGAAAACAACAAAGGGAAGCTTGGGACACATAAAATGTTAAAGAAATTACTGGAAGAGGTGGAATCATACTATTGTGGGGTTTGCTAGGTTCACAATTTCACATTCACATTTTATTACATTTAAAAAATGTATCTTTCCTGTACACTTCACAAAGAAGGCACAATCTTAAAATATTAGTTCCAGCCCATTTAAACTTTAAAGGACTGTATTGTTGTTTCTGACTTTCTTTTGGATATTAACATATTCAACTGTTTTCCCTCAGTCTTTCAGCAACCTTCAGTAACAGAAATGACATTAAAAACTCACCAACATTCTTTTAATATATCTCCCTATTATTTTTACTGAATCTTTTTGATAAAAATGGACAGACTGTCAGAACAATGGATGTCTCTGCCCTCTCTGTTCCTGCCAGCAGTTGTGTAACAGTGTTATCTCATGACTATATAATCATGGATATTTCCCTGCTCCTGTAGCATATTATGACAAGTGCAGAAAAATGGCATCAACAACATTCCATTTCCTCAGCACACAGAAAAATACTGAACAGAAATGGCCCAAGATGAGCAGAGACTACCAAGGCTTGGCTGTCCCACCCCTGAGCTCTCATCATCCTCTAATGACTGTACAGACTTATTCCCCATATCCCATATGTTCTACCTGCTATGGTGAGATGGATAAACATATTTTTCAAAGCAGAACAAAAATTTGCTGTGTGCTGCATGGGCTTTAGGCTTCTCTTATTCATACCCAAGTCTTCTCATTATATTCCTTCATGGGAACAACATATTTCAAGAAGGGTAAGTCAAAGCAAGAAAGATTTACCAAAGTACTCCAAAATAATAGTTTTGAACATTTCATGACTACTTCCTGAATTTTGCTTTCACTGTTAGGTAGTTTCTTGTTCATCGGAAAATTAGTTTTTAAGAAATCAAACTGTTTTGAGGCTTGATGAGAATAAGGAAGGAGCACTGGGGGGGCAAGAGGGTGAAGATATGTCTTTATTCTTCAAGAGGAGCAAATCTGTGCCTTGCTCACATCAGAATATGCCTGTCACAAAGTATCCCTTTCAAAGATTATTATAGCTGATAGAATTAAAAAGCTGTCATTGAAAGAATGGTTTCTCACTCGTATGCACATGCAAGACTTACCCAAAATTAGGTCGCTTCATTCACCCTCTAGTTCAAATTTTTACATGCAACTAGTTTCATTTTAATCTCATCATATCATTAAAACACAAAAATCTTCATGTAAACAAATGAAATATGGTCCTCCCTGCAGATGCCTTCATACTATTTGTATCCAGCAGAACTGCAACCTGGTAGGTGACTCTAATATTTATTATACATGTTTATTATACATGTAAATCTCATATACTCTATCCCCTTGGCTTGCTTAAACTACCAAGGAGATGTGGGCCAAAGCCATTTGGATTGCTCAGGGCCAAAACACAAATGTCAAGATAAACTCTTAAACAGAGTAGACAGCAGACAGACCCATTTCTGGCTTCTCATTCTTCCAGACTTTTTCTGCCTTTAAAAATGAGTTTGGTATTTTTGAAAGCACTGAGTTACATTAATTTACTGTAATTGAACACAGAAATAGAATATTGATTTGTACAGATTAATTGGACACTGCCCATCCATTCACATGAATAAATGTCCAACAAGCACCTAAAAATTACAGCAACTGTGCTTGAATATTAGACACTCAATTCCATTCAGCCAGGCTTCTGAAGTGATGGAATCCAAGGCTTTGGATTGTAAATTTAAGTTTCTCTGAAATATTTTTTGCCTTGCTTTATTATCATTGACAAACCATCTTTGCTTTGTTTATAAAGTTCACCAATAATACAAAAGCCTGACACATATTATACTTGAGACAGATGAGTTATGTGATAAATGGAGTTCATTTTTCTTATGTTGTTAATTTAAAGACTGGTACTATATTGCTCTTTCAAATAAGCTGCTGTGTTCTCTGAGTCTTTGACCATATATCCATTGTACAGAGGTTATTTATTATTTCTATTGCCCCACTGGTGTACAGAGTTTCTTACAATTGATGACAAAGCCCTGAAAACATCTGTCCAAGAGGTTCTTGCTGCAGAGAGCCACATGTTTTGGGATCCCAGAAGTGCTCCAGTGTTTTCTGGAAACCTGGAAGTGATAGCCAGAGGCTTTTCCAGAGATCCACAGGTGGATGTATAAGGGCAACAGTAGTTGTAGATTTGAGTCTTGGCTTTATTTTAACAACAAAGGTACTACTACAGGCTCAAGTTAAGGTTTTACTACAAAGGTTCTTAGTTTCCCATCCTCAAATAACAAGAAAGCTCCAGAAACCATTAAATAGCAAAGACACCCAGGATACAAGATCTGCTGTTTCTTTGGTTTGTTCAGAAGAGCAAAGATCTCTTCCTTTCATGAAGTCTAATATGTGTTAATTTAGAGTGATTTCAGGCTAATTGCTACTTACATTTGAAATTTCTTACCTACAAAATTTGACTTGTTGATGAACTGCTTGTGGCAAGCTTAGAAGTCTGGATCTGGGTCAGTGAGAGCAAAAGTGGCTGCTTGTAATAGCAGCTTTTAGAACACACAGCATTAAATACAGTTCCATCAGACTTTTCTTCCTAAAGGTATGCTGTCCATCCAGCTCTTTCAGCATGAGACATCAGCACCTTTTCTTGAACAGCAAGGTACATCAGAATTGTTCTTCCTTCACCTGATTAATGTAAATGATTTGCAGGCAGCAATCAGACTGCTTACAGGATCGTCATTACACAGTGACAGGGATTAGTGAGGTACTTAATCAAAACTAGCAGTGATTGATACTCCATCAGTTTTGATCTTTAATCAGAGAAGCTTTCACCCAATCATCAGCCATTAAAAAGTCTCATTTATCTGATTACTTTTGGAGTATTGGAGTATATATATATAAAGGTAAGCTATAGCCTTCTCATGACATTACCCAGATATATGACTGCTTTTTCAACTTTCTGTAGCAGGGAAAAAATAACCCATTTCAATACTTATTTATACAAGATGGCTGGGATGGGGGCAGGGAATTTTTCAGTTCAGCTGTAGAGCACTGGTTGAATTTAGCCTCAGGTCAGCAATGACCAAAACTAACTTTCATTTTATAGCTCTTTGGAGGCCACCTGTAAATGAGTTGGTGGTCTCAGTCCCATTCCTAGAAAGCAGCAAAGTTTCCAATAAATTTGTCACTTTCTATTTCTTCTCATAATGGCTAACCCAGATTACAGACTGGAGAAACCAGCTCAAACAAGTGAGCTTTCTTTCAGAATGTATGGATAATTTAACATGTGAAACACTGTGAGTGAGTCAGCTCCTGGACATAACTTTCTCTCAGCTTGTTCTGCATATTAGCAACCTGTCTAATCACTACAAAATGGAAGATTTGTTTAACAGTATGTACCATGAAGCAAAATAAGTCCCAAACAATTCTTCAAAAACTTTAAGAATCTCCCAGCTTCAATGAATCATGGTATAAACAAAGCTGCAATCTGACTGTCAGATGTGCAGAGTTAGTAAGAAGAAAGAACTTAATGCTCAATTTTGATGTATAAAGAGGTGCAAAAACAGCTGGTGATAATTATGCAGTTGAGGTAGATCCCCTAACAGGTAGAAAGGCAAATAAAACCAAAATAACAAGGATTCCACTTCCTCCCAGTTGCCACATTGGAATGGAGTGGAAAGACAAAACCCATCAACTAAACAGCTGCAGGTGTAAAAGGTACTAAAAAGGTAGGACACAGACTGATTAAACTCAATCACAGAATTCTGAAGAATATTCTTGTTCTTAGGCTTAGCTATGAGGCCTGTGAAGCATCTAGAGAAGATCTTTGTTCATTTAACAACCTGAGGACATTCTAAGCTGTCAGTGTTATCCAACTGAACAGAGACTTCTTAGCTGAGATTTTGAGAAGTGATTATAAGAGCAAGGGAACCTGAAATATGTGACTGGATCAATTAAGAGCAGAAACCACACATATATATATATAATCACACTGACAGAACTTTGACTGGCTAGTGACAGTCACCTTCTATGACAAAAATCATGAGGAAGTTGGGCAAAATAAGTGATGCTTTATAATCCCAAGAGACAGCCTATGGCATACCCAGTAATAGCCAGACTTTTCTGTGGAACTCTCACTCCTGTATCACAGCTGATATCTAAAGATAAATGTGCTGGGGAGGTGCAACCAAATGGAGGTGAATAGCTCTGGAGTTAAAGAAATGAACACTGGGTTCACAAAGAAACCAGACAAAAGTTTGAAGGAAACAATGGTTAGACTGAGAGGTAGTAATAATGAACTATAATAAAGGAATAAAAGCACTACAGAATTTCATGATGCTGCTGACATTAAAGGTCCTTAAAGACCAATACAACTGTTGTGAATAGTTTAAAATCTAAGGGATGCAGAGTGCAAATGTACCATAACATTTATTTCATCCACACTGCAGAAGAAGTATCTCTGTGCTGAGATGAGTAACTGAAAATCTCATAAATTTGAACAACAAACTGCTACAAACAGGAATATTTTGACTGTCTGGGCACAACCCAAAACTTCCACAGTCAAATTTTTATGTTTAGCAGCAGTCTATGATGAGAACAGACTGAATGTTACCATAAATCTCCTTTACATTGCCAACCCCCTGTAGAAGCGAGTTACTGTAAATGAGAATCACACACTTTTAATCCTGGGAACAACAGACCAGGCAAAACAACTTCTGTACCATCTCAGGGAAGTGTATCTGAGCACACTGATTGGAGACTCCATTTTGAAAATTAACACACACATAGAGAAAAGTCAGGAAAAGCACTGCAAGTGTCACAAAGCAATTTTCCCTCAAAAAATCAATTAGAAAATTATGTGGGAAGTAATTAAAGAAAGTGGGAAAAGTGGGGGGAGGGGGGAAAACAAGACCTCTGGTTTATAAAATAAGGCTTCTATAAAAAGCTCTAGGCTTGTGTGCTCCACAATCAACCACAAATACACTCACATTAAAAAGGGTCAACATTTAGGAATGACCATTTGCAAAGACTAACCAAGCTTATGAAAGAAGCATTGGGGAGGAATAAGATATGTAACAGTGAGAAGCCTGAAAGGACAACAAAATGAAGATGCAGACATACTCATGATAGAAAAGGCTAAGGCAGAAATTAAAGGATAATTACACACTGCTTAGAAAAACCCACTGGGATATTTTCCTGATGTATAAAGAATGAGAATTCAGTAAAAGAGAAAACCAACTCTTAAGAGACAGTCTGAGTAAATTATAGAGACTACAGGATGATTCTATTAAAATAATTACATAACCATATTTATCTGTTGATTGCAAAAAAATTATTTGCTGACAACTGCTAAATGGCTCTGTCTCCCAAGGAAACAAACCTGCAGAATAAAGGAGATTATCAAGAAAGATGGATCCTAATACTCACATTTGGCTGCAATGCATACAGCAAAAGGATTCATGTGTCAAGCAGGGCTGTACTTTGTCCTTTGCTGCTGGGAAGTGCCTTTGGTCCCCTCCATGGACAGCAGTGCCTGGGCAGTGCCATTTGGAGCAGCCTGCAGAAGGAATTAAGTCGTTACGACAACAGAGTGTGAGTGTGCAGGACCTTATATTTGTGTCTCTTCCCTCTTTCTGCTTCCTTGGCAGATAAAATTAATTCAGTTGCTTCCATGTCATTCCTTCTCATCTCATTTTCTATTTCTGCACAGTGTGGAATTCCCAGCAGACCAGGAGAACAAAGCTCAGGCACCTTCATCAGATTGTACTTGCCCATTTGTGGAGCTGTTAAAGTTCTGTGTCCAAGTCCTAATTCTAAAGGAAGTTGCAGGGGCAGCAGGTATCGATTTTCAAGTGTTCACATATTAATCTTCCTTCTTTGAGGGAGAGAGAACACCAGTGTGGAGAAATAAAAATACATCTTTGCTGACAGCACACTGGCTCTGTAGCCATCTCCAGAGCCTTTCAGCCAAGATAATGCAAATTCCCAGGTGCAATGAAATAATCACATCCCTATCCCCAAATACCTTCACATTCTGGTGTAAATTTGTCATACAGCAAAGTCATGTAGGTAGAAATGTTGACGTGGCTTTTGCACCCACTTTTGCCTAGGTAAATAAAATTAGTTTGTCTACATTTGTAAGGCCCTTTTGAAAGTAGAATGTAATAGCCAGCCTGAATATCAGGTTCTGTTTTTCTTGATGTACTTGAATATTAAGAAACAACAACAACAACAAAATCACTGCACAGGAATATTTTTTAGATCTTTTAAATGTCAGCAGTGTTAAACCACAGATTGCCTTCTGTTAATTGCCTAAAATATGTATATTCAAGGGAGGTATTTTCTAGGAAGGTATATTCAAGGCTGGTACCTCAATTCTGCTGCAGCTCTTACACTTGAGTGCACTTTACTTACACTACTGGTATAAAAGTCATGCCCCCTAAATATTTAATTAAACATACAGCCATCCTATCACACTGATCTCTTTCCTGTGCATTTAAATAATTCCAATCTTAGATAAGATGCAACCCTGAAATAATACAGGATCATAGCTTTAGATAAGGTGCTGTACAATGTATCTTAAACCCTTACAGAAATGAAGAGCTGAACCAGTCTGTAAATCTGCCATGCCTTTGGGCTACAAGGAAGAACTGAAAGGACAGGAGAGCAATATAAACAAATCTCAATTGTTCAGCATTTAATTCAATGATTTTTAGCTATAAATAGGAATAATACATGACAGCTTTGGGTAGAAATGGATTATCAGCCATCTCAGTAATACCCAAGAGGCAACACAACCTCTGATTGCCATTTCTGTGAAATGAGGGTGGCTAAAGGGAAATTTCATCCACAACAAGGTTAGCACAGGTTTTGCTCCTTCAGCAAAAGGAAGTTCCCTATTGATTTTTCAAGTGGCCTGACCACCAGCAGATCACACAGGTCCAGACTGAGTCACAGCAACAAGGTCTGGGACAGCAGCAGACCAGATGCTGTTCCCACCCAAGCTCATTAACCACAAGAAGCATATTAATGCCATTGACTTCAGCATAATTACATCAGTGGGAATTAGAAATGCAACAGCTCAAACAAATCAGGCCACCAGATGGCAGATCATTAATAGTTTAAAGCCTAGTTTGGGGCCTGGTCATTATTTCACATTTCAAAGTTAAAATGTTAAAAGCTATGGCTTCATTTAATAAAACAACACTTGCTTTATAGAAAAATGGACTGTTCTGGATAGAAAATCTTGAATTTATTATATAAACCTAAATGAAAAAAGCCTGCTGACTGCAGTTTTTCTACGCAAAATGTATGAAATACATATAGCTGTACAACTACCTGTAACTACTGTTCATTAGCTGAAATCTGGCAATGCTGCAACCATAATCAGTTTGAGAAGAGACTGAGGAACCAGACCTAATCAAAAAGCTTTGTTAGGACTTCATATGAAAAATTAGGCTAAGAAACAAAAAGTGAAGCTCCATAAAATATACAGAGTGGACAAGGGCTAAGGTTCTTCCATTTCTTTACACCTCACTGCTTTGTAACTGTTGGGCAAGGCATTCAGTAAGTTGGAACAGCTTCATTTAATTTAGTGGGGCTATAGCAACAGATGCAGGCCAGGGTTCCAGTTTTACCTGTCCACTTTTCTAGAGTGTAGAGTGAGAAAAACCTTATCTAAAAAACTCTTCCCCAAGGCAGCTGAGCAAAGTGAAGCACCAGGCATAGTCTGTCACTAGTACTGAGTGAGTAGATGGGCTTTGGAGCTTCTGGTCAAACCTCATATCCCAACAGCAGGAAAGTTTCTATCACCCCTGAAGCTGACTCAGTTATATCATGAAGTATTTAAACAGAGGGTTTTTTCTTGAGAGACAACTGTGCTTATTGTTTCTTTCTATATTTTCTTTCTTTTTCTTCAATTTCCATTTTTCCAGAATGTCTAAAGAGGGAATGAATCATCTGAATCTTCTCTGCGAGAGCTGTGGGTGTCACGTGTTTGTAGCCACAATACACTGTGCTCACACATAAAGCAACTGTATTTATTTAGGTGTCAAAGCAAGAGGATTTTCATCAGCCTTCACCAGAGCTGATGTTCTGGGCTGTACTTTGGAAGTCAGATTTTATGAAAAATACTTGTGAGGGTGCATTTTGAGCCAGTGGTAATGGCTTTGCTCAAAAGCTCAAAACAAAAAGATCATTGAGCAACCTTTCACTGACTCAGAATTTATTTTTTACTGAAAGCTTTTAAAACTTCACTTATATAATGTAATCATAGCCAATCTTAGCTAATGAGTACACTGTAGAGTTATATTTTTTTTGTGAGCAGCTGAGTTCATATAGCTATATGGTATATGTTACATGTACCATACACAGATTTGCCCCTGTGATGATATATTTCAAACAGAGAATCCAGGAAAAGCATGTAATAAAGTTGTAATAAAGTAATGAAACTTAATAAAAAGAAGTATATTTTTGGCTAGATTTTTCTTTGTACTTTAATATAATTTATTTACTGGGCTTGGCTGAATGTAAGAACATGTTTTTCAAACACTGATGTGTGCACACTGCAGCTCTGGAGACAAGGCTTTTGAGGCTTGCTCTCCCACTCCATATGAACACCAGGACTGAAACAGCAGCAGTGGATTTACAAAATCCATGCCAAGCAATGAAGTAACTCTTTTCCTTGCTCCTCAGGGAAATGCAGTGGGATTAAAAGGAAAATAATTGACCATGTTCTTCGTAGGCTGGCAGTCTCTGGAATGGGATCAGACCTTGGTTGGCAAGGTTTCAGGGAAGCTGTATAATACCCCAAAACTACACGGCCGTCTCCAGGAAGGATAGTGCAATATGAAACTGTTTTTCAAAACAAAAAGCCCATACTTTAAAATCAGGGTCTGATGTAAATCCAACAGGCTTCTGTTGGGTGTTACACGAGGGATAAAATCGGCCCTGTTACATTAAGAGTAGGGGATTGCTCATTTTAAGACAGCTGTCATAATTTGGAGTGAAGAACACATGGCCTGCTGTTGGTTAATCCTAAAATGGTTAATACTGTGCAGTTCATGGTAAAATTAAAATCTTGATTTGGCTGATGTTTTCAGTTATGTCATTAATAATCTCCTGCTTTAGAATGGAAAATAGTTTAAAGAAACCAACAAGCTACCTTCATACAAATCTAAACTGAACTTATTATTGCTCAAGATTTAAGTCATATCCAGTTTTGTTCCCATTCTTAGATAGATATAAAGGAGCAAACAGCTTCCATGCCCTCAATAGTGTTTTGAAATCCACAAAAACATTGAAGCAGCTTGTTGGCACAGTGATGTAACATATTCATTACATGCCAGTTGAAGTATTGCAAGGTTTGCATCTGCTGTCATGAAGATAGATTGATATTACATAGTATTCATTACAATTTTACACCATTCCAGCCTGCATTGTCCCTGCTTTCAAGCTAAGTAAAGAGCTATTTCCACAGCAACTACAGAACAATTCATTTCCATCCTTTCAGAATACACAACATCATTACCTCTGTGCCAAAACAACCTTCTGATGGAATGCCCTTCTAAATGATAAATTGCACATTCAAGAAGTGTAGTTTAGAAGACTACTACAATTCCAACACTGTTCTCTCTTGTAAGAGAGAACATTCCTAACCTGTATGTGTCCACGAGCTGAGGAGTTTTAGTAACTACATTTTGGTACTGGGTTTACATGTCTGTTATGCAAATACTTTCAGTAACACTGTACAAATAACTTGTGCCTTCAGCTGCAATCAACCAACCAGCCATGTTTGCACTCCCATATTTAGTTGCACCCTAAGTTGTGGGGAATCGACACACAACTTAAAATCATACTTTTCTGCATGTATTTGCCAAATTTTTAAAAAGTAGCCAAAACTGTGCAATCTATCCTAACCTAAACACTGGGCCAAGGTACAGCTGTGCCTAAACCCAGCACAAGCACTTGTGAATAGCTCTTAGCACAAGCCACCTCTCGTGCAGCTGCACAGGCAGCTGAGGCAGGAGGAGAGCTGGGCACCAGCCTTCTGATGAGCTGGGCTCTTCCAAGGGGCAGATTTCACGAACACACATGGACCCCAAGATGAGTTATCAAAATCTAACTGAAAATTTATAAATCCCCCACTATTTAAGACTCTCTGTAGAGTAACAAATGATGATAAAATAGAGGTTCATCAATATTTTCATTAGGGATTATATTGTTCAAATATATAAAAGTAATAAAACCTATAAAAAGTGCTTCAGTTATTTATTTGAATTTTTACTAGTCTCTGATATAAGAACACTATTTTACACCTTAGGTGTCCTTGGTAGTCTTTTGAAAAAAGTAGTAGAAGATGATAATATCCAGCTTTTACACAGTTTTTTCACTAGTAGACCTTAAAGTGCCTTACAAAGAAAATAAATCTCATTATATTCTTTATTTGCATCAAGTGAAAATCCATATGTACCTATATTTTGCACATAAAAGAGGTGCACCAGCCATACATACCATGATTATCTTAGAGATAGTTTAAAAATACACTTGCTCTGGTTTATTACACTCCTTAGAATTTGTCTCCTGCAGACTGGAAGAAGAGGTGAATGTTTGAGCATTTCAGGTCTGTGAAGTGTACCCCATGATTCATTCATTCATTCATTCATATTCCTGAGGCTTATGAAAATCAGTAATGATCAGATGTCTATCCCAAAACTGTCATTCCTTGGTGCCAGGCAAGAAAACAACATGAGCCTCTTTTGCCTACAGTAAAGAAATAATAATTAAACTTCTTTATTGGATTCATTTTTGCAAAATTTCAACACCTTTATGGCTCATAATTCTAATTTCTCTACCCAAGGACTCTGTGGGTGAGATCTATGCATTAACAAGAAATGTGAAGCAGAGCAACATTTTTTGAAATGTGACCAAATTAGCTTGATGGAATAGAAAACAAATGCTTCAAAGAGGACAAGATGTTCAGTAGTAGTCAAGTAGTATTTCAACTTTAAAGAGAAAAAGCAAATGCTCTTTGGGTCCTAGTCTATTTTTACTTATCTGTATGTTTGCCTTATGCTTGCTTTGTCTCATTCAAATGTATACACAGCTTGAAATACATCCCCATCTGCTGAGAACCATGGGATGGTAAAAGCAGTGCTTTCATGGTGATTGAACGGCTCAGGGTCAGAGCTCAGCTAAAGACCAACATAATGACACAGGAGACTCGAACTCCAGGTTTCTTCAATCACATGCTGGACTGGTTCAACTCCCCTCATTTAGAGAAGGCACATTAATGGTGACATTTCCCTTGTCTCAGATGAGGCTGAGGGTCACAGTGTCTCAACCAAGTCGTGTCACTTCCTCTGACGTGCACCTGCACTTTCCTCCACACAGCAACTTGGATAATAAAAGAGCCCTTCCTTTACATAACAAATTATTAACTAGTACAGAGCAAACATGTTTTACAAACAGTGAAAAATGCCCTTAGCTTTCTTCTTCTTGCCAGTACCACCAAACTGGGATGACCAATTCCCACAGAAACTTCCACAGCCCATCTGCCATGAAGCGAACCATGTGAGCGATGGCCATGACAGCTCCTGGTGTTTCACATTTGTTTTTCTTCTTAAGAATACCAACTAATTTATATCCTTAGAATCCCTCCCTTCTTGGCTAAAGGCCTGAAAAAACTTGCACACACACGACTGCCTTATCAGGTAGGCAATTGTTACATCCCAAGTGTTTTTCTTCCCAAATCCAATGCAAGGTTTAGAGCAGAGATATTCCATTCATGAATTTCTAATGCAGTTCCTGGCTCCATACTCATACCACGGTTGCTGTGAAGCATCTCATGCTCCCTACTTCGAGATAACTTCCTACCTCTACCATCTTCCCCCTGTTCTCTTCCCTCCTCTCTCACGATGTCTCTCCCTTCTCCTGTCCTCAGACACTCCCAACCAATCCTGAAACATCATGCCACCTCTCACACTTCTACTCTCTTCCTTTTATAGTTGCAAAGACTGAGCTGTTCTGTCTTTTCCCTTTTTTGCTGTACCTCCCTGTCAATCCACTTTCTCCTGCCCCCTCTTTTCAATGACCTTTCCCTGCTCAGTGTCCCAAGAGGCAGCAGAGGCCCAATCCTACAGGAATAGCTCACCATCCTCGGGCACACACAGCACACCCCCCGAGGCAGTGGGGGCTGTTTGGCCTCTTGGGGTGGGTCACTGGCCTGTGGAAGTCAAAGTACATGGAGCCCTTGGATGTCAACAGCACGAGCCTTGTCCTGGGCAGTCACACCCTTGGTTGTGCTGTTGCCAGGCCTCAGGGACAGCAAATCTTGTAGGCTGCCTCTCAACAATGCCAAAGAAATTGTCCTGCGAAGCACGTGCTGCACAAGTCTGTCCCAGAGCCTCTGGCAGTAATTAGGTGACATATCAATATTTCTGGGTTTTCACACAGCTTCATCTGTGGTATTCATAATGTTATTGCATTTCAGCTCCCCTTCTGCCACAATCATATGTGACATGTTATGTTCTATTTTAAAATATGTACATGCCCTAACTTTACTCGAGAATTCTAAATAGGATCTTTGCAAAGCTACAGAACATATGGTTGCTTCTACTAATTGATATAAGCTGTTTTCCCTTTTAGAGAGCTCTGTTCAAAATAACTCCAAAAATAACTGGATTTAAACCAGAAAATAAACTGTTTCAAGGTGGAATGGATGACAACAATGTGCTGATTGATCAGCCCATTACAGAGGTGGGATCCAGAGGGAATCTAGTGATGGCAGTTTCTGCTCCATTGAGATGTGGCTATAAAAACATTATGCTTAGTTCCCCTGCCTGCATAAATGGTAATATGTGCCTACCTACTCTGCAGGCCTGTCCTCAGATTCTAGAACTTTTGTATAAGTGATGAAAAAAATGATGAACCCACATTCAAAAGGTTAAAAAACTCGTATGTATCAACATAAGATCATGCTATGGATGAAAATTGATTTGCACGTACAGTCTGTTAATATAAATAAAATATGCTTTACAGACAGCTAAGTAACACTTTCCAACATGTTTGGAAAGCAAAGGCCACCAAAATGTAGCAACAGTGAATGAATAAATAGCTGGAAGAAGGTAAATCATTAAAATCTCCACTTCAAACAGAATACATATCCTTTTATGAAACAAATTCTCCATCCCACGCCTGCAGCTTCATCCCATCTTCTAAGGCAGGAGCAGTGCTGGGAAGGGCAGTGGAGTGAGATGTGGAGAGCTGTGCCACATCCCCCTGTGCCTCAGTTCCCAGTGTTATCAAGCACCTGAATGACCAAAAGGGCCACTTGGACTTGCCATACAGAACAAAGAATCTAAGGATAAGGAAGTCATTGAAAATTTCCAACCAGGCCCCCCAAAAAGGAATCAAAAGTATTTCTCCATGGGATGACCTTTCCAGGGGCTAGACATACTCTGGCTATAGGGACACAGGTACCTCTGTGCAGCCACCCAAATCTTAACCCTCATGAAGATGCCTTAAGAATAGCCAAGTTCCTACAACCTTCATTAAATAAAAGATCTCAATAAATAAAACTGAGACTAAGTCTGTCTTAAGGGGTGAGACCATGTCTGCTCATTCCTCTCCACTTTGGGCCCCGTATTTTGGTTTGTGGTTACCCAGTTATGACGTGTGTTCCAGCACACATTATTTTAGCATCAGTCACAGCACAGGCTGCCTCTCATGGTACAGGCACCAAGGGAATGGGAAGCAACACTGTGCACCTGCTGAGGAGCAGGGAAATTTGGAATGGAACTGGAAGCACTGTGGAGAGGTGTGGGCTGCTCCACCAGAGTGAGCTGGGCCACAGTGTCATTATGAACCGCAGGCTTCATTAATTCCAGTGACGATGAAAAAATTGTTTTGCTGTTGTTTTTAATGGTAACACAGACAGTACTGTAAAAAACCCCATGAATATGGAACAGTACATTAATAGAGTAATCAAAATGCATCACTACCAAGGTAAAAGTTTTATGTCATCAATCTTATTCATAGCAGCACCTATCCCATCTGAAAAGAGCATTCAAAGGGTTTTGTAAGAAGTAGGCTTTGTCCTAATTTGCACAGACAAAGAAGGGTGAAAGAATTTGACTAATCTGGGAGAAACAGCCTAATTCCAATATTTTTTCCATTGATAAGCACATACAGAGAGCATAGATTCTGTGTTTATCCTTTGCAGCAGGCAGAACTCAGGAAACTCAAGTCACAGAATACTCTGAATTAGAAGGGACCAATAAGGATCATCGAGTCTAACTCTTAAGTGAATGGCCCATAACAGGGATCAAACCCACAGCCTTGGCATTATTAGCACCATGCTTGAAACAACTGAGCTAAACTCAGGTCTAACTATTGCTATTAGGGTAACACAGCTATAGGTTGTTTGATCTTTTGGACTTATATTTTCAGGAAATCAATTCAAGTGATAAATTGCCAGACAACTTTGCTAAAATAGAAATATTTAAATACTTTGACAGTAAAGTCTTCCATAGATTCATATTCCATTGCTGCTAAAACAGACTACAAAGAGCTCTGGCAGATCATGAACCCAGAGATGTAAAATAAGTGTTAATTCTGTCCTTCCTCTACTGTGTTTTGCCCTGTGGTGGAAATACCTTATAATGAACCATAATCTGCCATACAGAAAATAAAAATATCTGGAAGGAAAGTAGAAGTTTGCAAGGTGATATTCCTCCATCAGTATGTTTGCACAGGTCACATCAAAGCAACTTGGTCTGGTGCAACTTTTCATTGTACACTCTGAAAATTTATGTAAAATATCTGCTAATATTTCTCCCCCTACCTGCTTGACTAGCCACATTAAATTATGTTAAGACTTGGTAATTAATCATTCTCTGTAAAAATTCGAAGTCCTGACTTCAAAAATAATGTGTCACATACTCCAAAAACTGACTCTAACAGTCACTGTAAAGTAAAATATTAAGTAAGGGAGAACAGACATCTTGTCTTTAATTTTAGTGTTACAGATATCTGTGATGTTTTTCCAACACTGCTTTATCACAAATTCATGTTTTGATTCCAATTTACAACGTTCTGCTCCTCAGTGGCTTTACAGATTGCACACACCTGTTCTGGACTGGACTTCAGAACAAAACCTTCTGAAGTTTTATTTCTATGTATTTTATTTCCAAGTGGAAACTCAAATTCTACATTAGGCCCTTTACTGGAGTTTTCTCAATATATACATACCTGTGTTGGTACTTTGTATTACCACAGTGAGAAGATCTTTTGCTCTAAGGACAATACTCAAACCACAAAAATCTATGCATGGGACAAAGTACATTGAAATGCTGAAATTTTGCTCTGTAAGTCTCAGTTGTATGTAAAGTATCAACCAGAGCTCTCCAAAATCAGTGGAAGCTCTGTGATGACTCCAACACATGTTCAAATGCTTCCCACGGATCTCTGCATATACACAGGCCTCACGAGTCCCATGGGGAGCACCTGGGCTACTGCACTAAGAACTGATAATGTTTGACAAGGTTTTTATGAGAAAACATATATGTGATATTTTTATACAGACTTATAAGCTATGAGTTTTAAATGTGGTTCACAGAAAGAATGCTACAAAGACATCAAACCAATGCAAACAGTCAACAGATATGGAATTTTTCAAGTCTCCCTTGTCCCTTTATCTCCACCCAGACAAATGCTAATTAAGGTGAAAAAAGGAGGAACCTATGAGGCATCAACATCATGATGCAATTCTTTTACCATTTAGAGGTAAAGTAGAGAAAAAAGAAAGCAGACATGCTCAGGATAATCAAAGTAGCTGACATTTCAAAAGGAAAATATTATTGGAAAAACCTACTTTCCAACTATCAGGCAGAAGAGAGGAAACTGTGAAGTCTCAGCTCTATAACAAAGAACACATGAACATTTCTGCTTTTTGGAGGAAAAAGGTCTTCAGTGTTTTATTGCTACAATCCTCACCTACACCACCACCCCCCTGTGGTGCAAATAACTCTCAGGGTCTGCATGGTCAAAGCCTGGCTTGGTTTTGTTATTACTAATATAATTTGTCTAGCTGGAATAATGACATGACAGAACTTCCTGGAAAGTGAACTCTCAAATTAGTGCTGAACTGAAGAATCAGAGAAATAACATGAAAGAAGTGAAAGTGTTACTGGAAAAACTGATTTGCAGTATATGCATTTCTTTAGCTCAAAAAAATATATCAGTTGGAGGAAGTACACCATCAGTCTGGCATGATGCCAGAATAAATAATTCAAAATACTGTTCTACACTCATGTTGCTAAGGGTATAATTTCTGCAGAAGTTATTTTTGTATTTAATTGATAGTGGAAAAAGGAGAAGCACCATATGATAGTAAGTCTTCCTTCCCTATGGTGATTTCACTGCAATTCCTGTAAATGAGAAGATGAAGTCATGCTTTTTAAAAAACCGATGTACGATTGACACAGTCAAAATTTAATGGTACACTTTGGTAGACAACCATCCTGACCAATGGGGGAAGAAAATCCCATTGTTTTGTTGAGAGAAATCTATGCTGGGAATGCTTTTGGGTTTAGGTACTGTTGATTATCATAGTAAAAGAAACAAAATTCTAAGACTAAAGCAAAATCAATACCATGTATGTCTATGTGTCCCTTGGTCATATAATTTTAAAGCTAAATATTTTGGTAATTTAAATCCTTTATATGATGCCAAAACAACAACTGTGCTTCATTTGCATTAAATTACTGTAGGTTTGTGGCCAGATTCACTACTGCTATAACGAAATAGGGCATTCTTAAAGGGTGAGAAGCACCCTGAGCACAGAGTGATTTGCAAATTCCTTTTGTGCTGATTGAAATCTCACAAGAGCACACTGAACTCTCTAGTTTTTAGCATTTGTTGCTGCCAAAATATTAATCCTGGTTTCACAATGACTCATTGTGAACAAAGAGTTTTATTAAAACAACATGGTGAGTTACACAATAAAACAGCATTAAAAAATCCCGTCAGGAAAAAAAAAAAAAGGCGTACACGAACCAGATTTTCAAAAGCAGGCATACAAAATGTGCTCGTGTGCACTAACACATGCAAACTTTTGAAATGTTGGCTCTGAAGAAGAAAAATTAAATTTTAAAATGGGATTCAGTTCTATAGTTCATGGCATAAATCCAGGAAATATCTTAGATAATGGATCCACAGCCAGGAATCTTTCTCCAGCTTGGCCTATGAAAAGTCAGGGACAAGCTTCAGAACCTCAACTTTTAAAACCCAGTATCCTAAACTACACAGAGACACAAGTGCACTGGATTTTACTCTGATAAGCATGAAAGTTATGACTCTAGTCACTGGTGGTGTTTCCCTGGGTTAGGCTAAGGCCAAGTAGTTCCTTTATCCTGAAAATGGGCATAATTCACATTAGTAACCATTCCTCACTGCGAATTCTGATCCTGGAATCCTGGCAGTCAGTTGAATTGGGCCAGGTGGAGAGGATACATAACTGCAAATAGACAGTGGTGGTAGTAAGAGAAATGGAAAACGTAACAAAAAGTCACAATTGTCAAGTGTATCACTATCCACTATCAAGTATATCACTGCCACCATCCCCAGTCCCCTCTGAAAATATTCCTAAATGTGACCATTGAGCTAACCAATTGTCAGTATTAAGCCCTCTATTTTCTCAGTTTTGTTGACTTAAATTTATGAGTAGTAAATCCTTTTTATTCCCAAAACAATTGCTTCTGCTCTGAAAGTAATTGTCTGAAACCATGAAAAGGCATTTCTGTAGTTTGGGGACTTTCTTGAGTGATGGGAAATAGCAAACATCTGTTTGCAAGTATTGCAGAGCGAGAGCTGCTCACAAACCTCTGCCTGTTTGGGGAGTGTCAGCTAACCAAACACCCCTCCCAGCTTCCTCATTAGTACCAGCAGAAAGAAATCATTTGATAAAGTTGTGCTCAGATTTGCCACTGTGTGATTTTTATCTCTTCTAATCTGTTGAGATGTATTTGCCTACTGGGCTACACACGTGTACGAGGTGTTTCCAAAAATGTATGCCTTCATCTGCCATGGAACTTGATCATGGATGTGGGCATGAGGTGACACCATAACAATGTCCCTGTTCCCACCTTAGGAAGGGCTGGGTTACCATGAGAATTAGTCAGTCCCATCTTCTTCAGCACGAGAAAACAGTGATGAGATGAGCAAAAGCACAGTACAGATGAGTGAGATGTAACCAGCTGAGAAAACACTGAAAGCAAAGTAAAAGCCAAAAGGACCCCTGGGAATGCTTCAGGGAAGTTAATGGATTGACAAGAAGGGTAAATCTGAGACTTGCAATCAATGTGCAGATGGTTGAAAAGGTTCTATCTCAAACACAAATTAGGTTGCCTGACCCAAACATTAAGAAGTTCTGCAACAGGTTTCTGTACAATGGAGAGCTGCCTTCTGTTGGTTTCCTGTTTTCATTTGACCCTTTGTAAGAGCCATTCAGGGCCTGTCATTGAACGTAAAAAGCAATTCTAAGCACAAAGCCTTGACTATATGAGCAGATGGTGACCTTATCCCTGATTGTTAGTTCACCGGGCCTTATGCATGAGGCTTTCAGGTTAAAATCTAATCGAGATGACTGTACAGATGTAGAACAAAGTGGTTTCAAATGGGCTCAAAGCAAACAAGGAATGTGCCTAAACTGGGAGTCTGAATGTCTGAAAACAAAGTAGCTTGTGACTTGTTTTTAATAGGCTTGTTCAAGTGTCAGAACTAAAGAAAAATTCTCCCTGGCAGCTTATTATATGTACCAGTAGCAATATCACATTCTCAATTTACAGAAACATTAGTTTCTTCTTATTCACTCTGGTATTCTTCAAATGACAGTATTAAGCCATGCACTGATACATCCTGCAAACCCTGAAGACAAGGAAATTTTCCATCTTTAATTTTTCAGAATTAATCTTTTGACAAAACAATCAAAACAAATGTAAAGGAGAAAAATGGCTACATGGCCATAAGGTCCCCCAGATAAAGCAGATACAAGGAGAGCTGGCAAGTGCACCTCACACTTCCTGAGATCCTATCAGTGTGAGTGCAGAGCAGCACAGTGACTCTACAGCAGAGTTCATCAAAATGCACAGTTCTTGGCTGGTACAGTGCTACATTGCACCGTGAAATCTCCATCTTCCAGGAGAGACAAATGCATATCCTCCACCCTGTTTATCAGAACATACACACACAGCCATGCACATACTTTCCCACATGTGTATCCCAACCAAGGAGCAGCTGGAATGCAGACCTTTCCAATCCCTTGCCAATCACCAGACACAGCCAAGTGGCTGTTTCTGGCAAAAGCACTGCACTGTGTACGATGAACCATCAGCAAGTGCCTTCGTGTACTGATCTCAGACAGGACTGCAATGCAAAAGAATCTTGGAAAACTGGAGAAATAGCTAAGACAAGCAATGAAAATGAAAAGAGATGAGAGCTACACATGGCATGTAGGCCAAATTGATGGTACAAAAAAACCCCCATAAGTCAGCCCATATACATGAAAAATGAGCTATTAGAAGAGTCTGAAATGAATTGTTTTCAGTTTTAGGAGACCAAGGGGAAAAGTGGTAACAGCTTTTAAATCTGTGTAGGGAATGGACAGGACCATTCTAACAGCAAGCAAAGTGGATCAAGGGGACAGGTCACAAAGTGGACACTGTGATGGTTGTTAAGCACAGGTCAAGCAAACATATTCCAAAGGACGGTTGTTCCTGGTTTGGAACTCAGGGAATGTTCTGATGGTCTCTTAATGCCCCTTCTGGGGTCTAGGATACCACAAACTACAGAGTCACTGGGTCAGTTTACATTCATTTAAAATCTCATGAACCCACCACAATGTAACTTTGAAGGAGTTTGGTTTTTTTTTAATGCTTGGTTAACCTAGTTTTTGAACCAGTATTCAGTACATGACTTAAAGAGTCGGGCTTTTCCTTTTTGTGTATTTAATTAAAATGTGTTACTTGCACAATCCTTGGCACGGACACCAGTAAACTACATATAATTCTTTATACCAGTATGACAAACCCTCTTTCCATAGGAGAACAGCTACTGAAAACTCAAGTAATATGATCCCCATACTGCTGCATGAGCAGCACGTGCTGCTTTGAGGCAATAATCTGTATATGTGAACAACTCAGTCTTTGGCAACCAGGACACTTCCAAGAAGGTCCATGTGACCTTTGAATAGGAGGCTTTTATGGTTTCACCCAGAACCACATGACATTGCCCAGAGACTCCCAAAACACCCTCTCTTGAGTCAGCCAAGGAATCAGATTGTTTCACAGCTACCCCACATACAGTTGTCCTGCATTCCTTCTTTTAGCATTTGGAGATACCACCTGCGCAGAGATTAAATGTGAGAATTGCACAGAGCACGAAAAACATTCAGCTGTCACAAACTAGTCCCTAAATCTATGGATGTAAACTGAAGACTTCCACAGACAAATAATCATACATGTGGAGGCCACAGTCGAAAATCTGATCCACAACACTTGAGCTAAAATGTAATGGTAGGCTTTTATTTAGCTTTCACGATTCAGAGAGATCTTAATATATGAAAATCTTTCATGTCTGCTCTGATAGGCAGCTGAAGTTTTCAATAAAGAAATCTATTTCATTTATTTATCGCAAGTGCAATAGGTCAAATACAGAGAATCAATACCCAGAGACCAGGGAAATACTCTTGAGGTTAGAAATTCTAAAGTAAGATAGCCTTTTTGGACTATCTTTCTATTAACTGCTGTCCTCAGAGAAGTCTAAGAAGTCATATTCATTAACCTCAGATTAAATTGAATATGGTATGATTTGCATCAGATAACATAATGTGCTCATATTGAAATGCTGAAAGGACACAAAAGACCAAAAATTTAAATTTGAAGAATTTTCAATTAAAAGGTAGCCTGTAAACCTGCAAAGTTTAGTAAACAATGAGAAAAAGCTTTGAGACTGGCAGTGCTCTCAGCGACCTAATTTACATGAGAAAGAGCTCAAATTCGAGTTAATTACACTGCAGACAAAACCAGGGTATGGATATTCATTTCTCATTAGAAATCTCTAGCTTCTCTCTCTATTTTCTTAAAAGATACTTCATCTCTCTGGTGTTTACACATCTGCAGAAAACGTTCAGCTAAAATATACCAATGAAAGCATGACGAAGAGTGATACAAAAATTGCTTTGGTATGAGTGTTTTATTCATTTCAAGACTGTTTAGGTAAATATTCTGCTTATCTCTTCCTCTGCTGGATGCTCCTGTCAGTCCCCTAAGCTTTCTACCTTTAATTCATAATTTACATAGAAATGAAGAGAAATTCATGAAACCTATGCACTTTTTGCAAAAAAAACCCCAAAACAACAAAACCAAAAAAAGAGAAACCTTCTGTCATGCATTCCTTCCTTTAAACATCTCATTTCCTTCTTCCATCTCTATCATCATTCAGGTTACAAACACAAGAATTAAGCTGTAAATGAGATCGTATTCCCCTACTCCACATCAGTGAGACTCCCTCCTGTCACAGCCTCAGGAAGGGTTGTGCTGCTCAGGGAGTTCTCTGGCACCGTTCACTAGAGCAGGAGGTTTAAAATCATGTTTTCTCCTCCTCCATGTTGTGTTACCCTAGACACATAACCTCAGCACTTAAATGTGCTTCCTAAAAGCACATTGGGCTATAAATCTAAGATCTAGATGTGCAGGAGTTTGTGTGTATTTTGTGTAAGAATCTGGTAAAAGAAGGATAGAAGTTGCTCCTCTTCCTTTGGTTTTTAATTCCCCCCAAAGCAAAAGCCCCATAACTACCTCACAGTTCTGCTGTGCTGGTGTAGCTGCTGTTCTTGCCAAACACACCAGATGTGTGAGCACTGACACTGGATACTCCTTTGCTTTTTATCTGAGGAACTTGTTTGCAGTCAATGAAGTCCACAAGAACCCACAAAAATTTGTCTTCTCTTCCTTTCCCTCGATGAATCTGAAAGACATATCACCAGAAATATATCACTGGAAAAGTGAGGGTAAACGAGGGACTTGCATCTTCTTAGATTATTTATTTTAATAGATTCTCCTCAGCGTGGTTGCATTTGTCAAGAAAAGGCGACTAACACAGAGCTCCCAGAGGACAGCAAAGTGCAGCTTTAAGGTCCTTTTCAGCTCTCTGAAACAAAGTGCAGCCTCTAGCATAGTTTGGACAGGGTGAGGAACCTGCACAACCAGTTACCCTGTGGGCTGCAGCGCTGACAAAAGACTCCACAAAAATTCTGCAAATCCCTGCTGGGCCTTCATGAAACTTCTTGGCTTTCTTTTTATTTTTTGGAAACAGCCCCACAGGGACAGACAGCAGAGTTGGCATCTTCTCATACATCTCTACTGACCAGTTTTCCCAGTGCTTAAAACTTGTTGGTTATTGTTTAAAAAATTTTATCTATCTTTTTTTTTTTGTTTTCTCTACTTTGTTCCAAACATGTTTCTTTCCTGGATTTCACTTTCAAGGGGTGTTCAATTTGGCTCAAAGTATAAAAGACAACATAATTTAAAACGAACAGGATTTACCTGTTCACAAGCTAAAGAAAAGGTAAAACTGCTCCTGTATTCATTCATATGCACCAGCTGTAGGTCTAGGCAAATCCACAACAAACCTCAGCTGAATTTGATAGCTCTGTAAAAAATAATGGAACCCAAATAATATTCGCTACTATGTGTTTCCTAAAATTATATATACATGTTTATTTTGTTCTTCTGGACTTCCACTGTGACACAGAACTGATTAATTCAATTTTCCCTATAAATCAATCTATTGACAGAGCAAGTTCACTTCAACAACAGCTACTTAGAGATGCACAACCAGAATCCTCCAGCCTTTTCAAACACACATGCATAAATCAAGATTCCTAAACTGATACTGGGGATTCTCACAGGCATGTGGAATGTTCTCTGATTTCAGCAACATTTTGCAGGTACTTAGAACATTTCATATACAACATATGGACTTAGGATCCTCCATATATGAAAACACCCAGATTTGCCTATTCTCCCAATTTAACAGCTTTCCCTAGGTCAAAATCAACTGCACCACTGATTCAAGTTTATTAATACAAAGCATGGAGTTTAATGTTTTACACAGCTCTGTTCTAATCATACTGCAGGATGATAGGAGGCAGGAATATGTGTTTACCCTCAACCTACATATGATGGGGAGGGGTTTCTGGCACTGCAAATTATTTGAAGTGCTTTTTAACCTTTCCTGGTATTGACATCATTTCCTTTGGGAGTGAAACAGAGCCTGTCATAGCTCATAGCTTCTATTCAGCACAGTAGATCTCATCTAGCCTGGCAAAGGTTCTTCTCTGGCAATTAATTCCATGTTTTATTCATCCCAGCATTCTTTAAAGCTGCAAATCAAAATGCCACTCTGTGCATTGCTAACCACATTATGAACCACCACTATCACGAATAAAGGTGCTTTTTGCATAGCAATCAGATTGCCTCTTTTCAGAGAAAATGAATTTACTCTGTATTTATCTCACTAATTGCATTCACAGCATTACAAAGTATCACCCGCCTCACATTCACATTATGCAAAACTTAATCTCTGTAAGTTACTAAACCAAAAGCGAGCCATACGTTTCCTCCCGAGACCCAGTAAACACATTGTTTGAACTGTCAATCTATATGAACTAGATTTATCAGGAAAAAAGTTTAGATACCAGAAATGACAAGAGAATAATCCCCTCAGAGCATGTGCGTGCTGTAAATGCACTGCTTAGGAGAAAACAGGGCAGCTGACCAAGCCCATGTTGCTGAATATATGTCCCTCCAATAATTATAACAGTGAAGTGTCTTACTTGGGTTCAGTTAAATTCAAGAGACAGTGTAAGACCCCAATGCCAAGCAGGGGTGCTCTCACAACCATCCCTCCCAGAAGCCCTCAGGGCTCCATTAAGTTTGTGGGAAGTTGCTTTTCATTGTTCCACTGCAGGACTGAAAAATGAAAATCTTCCATAAAGAGGTACATAAATGTGTGTCCCAACTAGCAGGAAAACTACATTATACAAAGAGTTACAATTCAGGGGCCAGAATCTGCTGTTCTTATTTCCCACTGACGTCAATGGGTGCTTTGCTGGAAGCTCTACTGACTAAAAACTGAGAGCCCAAAACCCTGGTTGAAATGCTGAAGCTTAGAAAGAGTCTATGGGGTACATTATGGTAGCTAAGTATTGCCAAGGGTTTCTAAGTGCTGCTTTGTACTGTAATTAGTGTTCCACCTCCTACTCTATTAGCTCTACCAGTGTGTAAAGCACTCTTCACAAATTTCTGCAACAGAACAGATTGAGAGAGTGCATTAGAGCCAGTGTTTTCGTACTATGAATCCTTTTCCATTTTAATTCTTTGTGAAGGTCCCTGCTCACAAGAATGACTGCCAAGGTTGGTGCATTTTTATTCTACAGAATTCCTTTCAAAGTGTCAGTGATTTAGACTCTTGAGATGAACCCATGTCACACCAGAAGCAATGCAGAATGTTTGTGAAGTCTAATTGCAGCTTCTTCCGAGGGACTTTGCGTTGACACGTATCTGTCTGGTCACATTGTGATAAAAAGGTGAGAGACTGTCACATGCTGAGGAGAATCTAGTGCTTTGGACATCCACATATATGGAAGGCATGGCAGCAAAACTGATCTGTGTTCGGACACAAAAAGAAGACTACTAAAGCTCAGATTACCAAGCTAAATGACTAAAAACAGCAGAAAAGGTCAGAGCACAGGCCCAGGTCTCCCAGCACTGACTGTGGCACCAGCAAAGCCTGAGTGAACCTTATAAGGATGCCTCCCCAAAATACCAGGTTACTGTATTTAGACTGCCTGAGTGAGAACTTGTATTTTGGTGTTTAATAGCTTTCAGTGGATTTTCCTTTATCAATTTCTCCACTCGTTTTTAAATCTACAGTTACTTTGCCTCCAAGTGCAGAAAGGAGCACAGATTAAGTTGCATATGCAAATGAGATCATAAATTTCTTCCACAAATGTTTAGACGTGTGGCATTCATTATTTATTGCCATTGCAAACTCTGAGTGAAGTTATCATACTCCTGTGGCACTTGACAAAATGGAGACCATCACAAACAGTAATGAATTTTCTTTGAAACATCTGAGGTAGGTAGATAAATATCTTAATATTTTATTATAGCAAAAGGAGATCATTTGCCTCAGTATGTCAAATGCCATTGGTACTGTGTGGCAAATCCAAGAGCAGAATCTAGGTCATCAGTTTTCTTAACTGTTCCCTAAAGTACAAGATAAGGTAGAAAAAGCACAAGAAACTACAGAAAAAAAATCAATACTGAAGAGCTTTTAGAAGCTTAAAAATAAATTAAAATCTGACCCGAGTTAATGAAGCTGAAAGGAGCTGCACCCATTTTTCTCATTTTGTTTTTCTGTATCTCTACTTGCAGGCAAACTGTGCAACTGAAAGAACAAATTTGTTGAAGCAAACTCCATGGGAATGAATCACAAACTAATGATTGCATTAGAGAAGCAGAGAAAAGGCCGAGTTTTTTGGGAGATGGGACACAGGAACAAGCCCTTCCAGTTCTGCCTCAGTGCCCCCTTGCTTTGAATCCCCCTGAGGTGTGCAGTGCTCGGTGTTCTCACTGCCTGGCTGCTCTGGCCACCTCCTGAGGTGCCAGTGCTGGGAGTGGTGCCCACAGCTGGGACTGACCCAGAGCCAGAGCCCACCTACCCCCAGGACGTGGTGCAGCAACAGCTTCAGACAGCTCAGTGCAGGAAATAGCCTTAATTTTTGCACATTCAGGAACATTTGGATAATAGGTGCCTTCAGAAAGACGCAGTCAGTTTTCCCCCCACACATTTTAAAGTGTATGCTGTATTCTCATCGTTGTATAAAACTTCCTGTGGGTGTCAGGGGAAAAGGTCAAATGGGTGTGTGTTCCAGCAGTCTCCATCAATTATTTTGTTTCTGGAGAACAAGCTAACAACACAGTTTAGTTTCTCATTAATTCCCTTAAATAAAGATCATGTTTGCTAGTGATATTAACACTGTGGTATGGAATTCTGGTCAATGCTGCTGGGCAATCATCTTCCTTGCAAGAATGTATATAATGACCTGTAGAACTCATCACTAGCTTTAACAGGCTTCAAAAGACTATAAAACATGAGGTTCACTGTTGTTATTGAAGCCCCTTTTCTAGGTTTCAATGTGTTTGAATCAAATTTTAATGAGTAAGCAGAGCCTCTGGACAATCTGAATTCAAAGGGATACAAATCATGAAGGCTGGTATAACAAACTAATCACCAGCTGAAGGCAGATGCTCCCCTTCTTTCCTTAACAACGTTCATATGTATTTCACGGATATAACACATACACCAGGTTAAGATTGTATTCAAAAAGCACAAAATGCCAGCAAAAAAAAAAGATTTTTCACTTTAATGCCCTTTCCTTCCGTTGCTCTATTTTATTTTATTTACTTATTTGTCAGCTTGATAGCCAAATCCCTTTATTTGTGGATTATACTGCTCGTTTATCCTGAGCAATGCAAATTTCATTTTCTAGGAACGTGAAGAGGAGATATCTGCACTGAGGGTCTGCAGGAGTTTACTGCTGCCTTCCTGCAAGGAAATCTGTATCTTAGCAGGGATCCCATTTCACCTGCTCACATGATGCCACCCACCAAGAGGCCCCTGTTCTCTCTATTATCTGATGCTGGGCAGACAAACGTTTACTGTAACTCTACACCTCTCCTCATCTGATTGGCTTCAAAAAGGAGGAAACAGTGTTTAACAAGTATCACCAACAATGTCAGTGGGAGTTAAACAGTCCTAAACAAGTCTGCTCGAGGGTAGAAAAGAGGCACACAGCCTCTGCAGCTCGTCATTTCTTGTAATTCCAGCTTGTCATTTCAATGTAATTTGGACAAAGATACCAAAAGGCCTGTTCAGTGACCATCTTTAACCTGCAAAAGGAGAAATTTAACACTGCAGCAGACCCCTGGCAGGAAAGCAGGTAGGACACCACTGAATCAGAAGAGCTACAGATTCTATTATTACTCAATTATTTCCATTTAGAAGTATACAGGATAGATATATGTGCTGCCTTTTCATTTTTTTAGAATCCTTTGCTTCCTCATACATTTACAGCCCCACATAAAGGCACATGACTGTCCCTTTCATCTGCCAGATGCACAGCAGAGCTCCCTCAGATGCACCTGTGCAATGCCAAATCCCTCATCAGTGTTCAGCAAGTGATAAATCAGATTTAACAACAATTTAAAAATTATTCCTACTGTAACTTCCTCATGAATCTTGCTTAAAGTTTTCTCCCATCAGAGAGCAAAAACAACATGAGATTCAAGGGCTGACATGCAAATAAGAGGTGAATTTTGGTGGGAGAGTCTTTTAATTTCTATCCAGAGATGTAAACTTCATATAAAAAAAATCACTTTATAGGTTTCCATTACAGTTTCACTACACAAATAATATACATGATACAATGGGTACAGTAAAAGTAAACAATATTATAACAATATATTATGCTGTTGTTAAAATAAAAAAACTCTAAATAAATTCTTCAGTGTTCAGAAAGTACTTCTAAATTAATTTAATTTTGGATATGGATCCTGCTGAGATAACCACAGCTAAAGAATCAATATAACATAAGCTAGCCTGAGGGAATTAGGGCCTGCAAGGGTTCAGAGCTCAGTCTGCAATGACATGTATCAGGGTAACAAAGCTCATGACAAGCAAGAGGAGGAAACCAGATGTGGGCAGGAGTGCACAGATCACTGCTCTCCCATCCCTCAGACCTGCTGCTGTGTGTTTGGTGTTCCCAGTCACTCATCCAGCAAAATTTTATTTTCTCTGTGCCTCACTCACCATGTTTCCAGTTCCATTCCCTGGTATAATATGTGGTACTAGAAGTTTGTGTCACAGTCCCTTGGGTAGGGAGTCTTCTATCCTCAGAGGCTGAACAGGAAAAAACATGAGGCTGAACTTTTCATTGTACACTTTGAGATTCAGGATTGATCCTTCTGCTCCTTCTGCAAAAACAATGTTCTTCTGCAGCCAGCTAATGTTGATTCTGCAGCTCAGATGGAAGGCATCTATTCCATTCTTCTGGGTTTCCAGACATAACCCTGCTGTTGCTGTAGGATGAGATGAGTACACTGAAGATTTCCTTTTTAATCTTAGGAACACACACATGTACATGGGCATGATTTCAAGGGACATTCATCCTACTGCAAAGTCAAGCAGTAGAACACACAGTCTTAATTCTGCATCTTTGAATTCCTGCATTATGAGAGAGTCTCAAATCCCAACTCGTTGCACATGATCACTTCAAACCAAAGAGCAGCAGAGACAAAAGGCTGTATTAAGATGACACAGGGGATGAGTAATCTGATTTATCTCTACACATGTTGGATTTTCCCTACATATATGCAACACTTCAAACTGCAGCCTTAGGAATATTTCTGAGGATATTCTTCATGAACTGAGACACACAGGTACTTCCCAAGATAACTTAATCCAGACCGTGTTACTTGAGAACATTAACTATATGATATGGCACAGATTAAAAGAAAAAATCCCTAATCAAAGCTTGCACTTGCCTTATTTTGGTCCAGTACAGCACAACAAATAATCTCTGAGGAATCCACTATTTTCAGTGTGAAATATTTCTGTCCAATTTCTGCTGTGCTTATGACCCCTGAAAACACTAAAACACTGATAAAATCTCTCACTCTTCATGAGTTGCTGGTGCCTTCCACTGGTTGTGAAAGTTGGATGATTCAAAGGCATTGGAAAGGAAGAAGTCCTACTGAGAAATTTTTGCTGCAAGAGGCACAGTAAGTCAGAATTGCCTACTTCACAGTTCACTCACCTTTTACTTTAGACTGACAAAATATTACTAATTTTAGCTAACAAAGCAGAAGGTTGCTGCTTGGGTCACGGGGCAAAGACTAGAGGGTGTCTTAAATCCCTCATTTGGAGAGAAACCCTGTCCTTGCCTTTG
Organism: Chiroxiphia lanceolata; assembly: GCF_009829145.1. Lineage (NCBI taxonomy): Eukaryota > Metazoa > Chordata > Aves > Passeriformes > Pipridae > Chiroxiphia > Chiroxiphia lanceolata. The sequence continues at coordinate 4,199,504 of NC_045653.1, read as the reverse complement.
ACATGCCTCAGCAAGCACAGAGAAAACTAAACTGGACTAATTTAGTGCTGGGTGGTTTTTTAACCTTTTAACCCTTACATAAATTATACTACTACTACCCCTTAAATTTACATCTCTTCTCTGAGATCTTGTCACATAAGAGAAAGCATTGATGTACATGAACAACTGCAGATCAATACAGTGTTTGTTTATCACTGATGGGGCAGAACTTTTCTCTCACTAACATCTAAGGACTGAGGTTAATTTTCTAATCAGACATGCATTTCCTCTATAACTACGTTTCACTGAGGACAATCACCTGGATGACACAAAACATAACAAATCAGTCATTGCTGCCGTGCCATTTTTGATGCTGACATGGTGACTTGGAATCCAATGAGTGCCTTGCACTGATGATGCCTCTCTGGTTTTGTGCAAGTTTTGCATTCCTGCACTTATAATGCAAAGCCAGATGATCCAATCAATCAGCGCCTGGCAGGTGGATCTTGCCTAGAAAACTGGGGAAAATGCCAGTATTCTTCACAGCATGGATGTTCTACCATCTTTACCTCTTGGCTTGAAGTTTATCAGAGGTTGGAGGGATCAGACTTCCCTTGAAGTCTCCATGCAAGCAGTTTTGGCATTGCACCACAGCTACAGGAAAAACAGCCAGGCTGAAGGCTTGAATTATGATCTTGGCCTTTCCCCTCTGCCTTCCACTGCCAGCATTTTCTTAATGTCCTTTCAAAAACCTGGCATTGTAACAGAATGTAAAAAAGTGGCAAGAATGATGTTCAGATTCCCTTGGATGCACTACTTTTGTTGAACCCATTCACAGTGAGCAAGCAGCCAGTAAGTTTGTCCTTGGGGTTCTCAAGCAGCGAGATAGCCTCACATCACCTTATTCTCTTTTCTTTCTTTTTTTTCTTTCTTTTTTTCTTTTTCTTTCTTTCTTTTTTTCTTTCTTTCTTTCTTTCTTTCTTTCTTTCTTTCTTTCTTTCTTTCTTTCTTTCTTTCTTTCTTTCCTTCTTTCTTTCTTTCTTTCTTTCTTTCTTTCTTTCTTTCTTTCTTTCTTTCCTTCTTTCTTTCTTTCTTTCTTTCTTTCTTTCTTTCTTTCTTTCTTTCTTTCTTTCTTTCTTTCTTTCTTTCTTTCTTTCTTTCTTCCTTCCTTCCTTCCTTCCTTCCTTCCTTCCTTCTTTCCTTCCTTCTTTACTTCCTTCCTTCCTTCTTTCCTTCCTTCCTTCCTTCCTTCCTTCCTTCTTTCCTTCCTTCCTTCCTTCCTTCTTTACTTCCTTCCTTCCTTCCTTCTTTCCTTCCTTCTTTACTTCCTTCCTTCCTTCCTTCCTTCCTTTCCTCCTTTTCTCCTTTCCTCCTTTCTTTCTCTATTCTTTTTAGCAAAATAAGGTGTGATTCGTCTTTACTTCTGGTTTTGTAGGGATTTGGATTATGAGAAATCATAATTAGCAGAAGTTTTTTTTGCTGATTCAACACAATCTGAGCCTTTGCATTTCAGCACCAGGAAGCATCAAGAATTGAAAGCTAAATATATATGATTTCTCTGCAGTGAAGAACCCACTTCCCCCCCCTCAAAGAGAGGTTCTATGAAAAGAAACCCTGTTAAATAGCTCCACAGAAACAGTTCTACAATTAGCAAAAGGCTTTCATACAATTAGCCCACTCTCCTTCAGAGAATTTATATTTTGCTGGCAAATAATGGTCCACTGTAATTGCTTTCCTCACTTTCTTATACATACAAGAGAAGGAAACAGAGCAAGTCTTGCAATTAGAGATGCAGGGGTTTTATCTGTAATAAACTATGTATGGCATGAATAAATCATTTGTTTGTAATTTTCTGCAAAGAGACTTTGGTATTTATGAAGCTGTTGGTTATGCATAACTTTATTCGTAAGTATATTACAGCCTGGCAGGGTTTGAAAAACTATTGTGTTTCAGTTGGTCTATTTGATACTTTGTGAAGCTGTTTGTGAGTTACATGGTCAGTTATTGTTTCTTCCAAGCTGGAAATAAATCATTAGCCTCTTTTTCTTAGCTGTCTATATATGTGCAGCCTTTCCCAGGAACTGGGACAAACAAAGGCCTGTATACATCATGAAAAATGAAAAGGAAAACTGAGTGTGAGTGAACTGAGTGCATTTGAATAAATACCCATGAATGCAGCTTCATAGTATTTCCTTAGCTTCATCCTTTAGCTTTTTTGGTTTTTTTTTAACCCAAGAAATAAGGACAGGCACATTTTCCTGCAGTATTATACAAGACACACCAGTTTTGCTCTCTTCTAGGAATTATGTCCTCCTCCTCCCAACTTAGACTTCCTAACCATTTCAGACACTGTGACTCACTGTAACACTAAAAGCAGGATGACAATAAGAGGCATAAATTCTTCTGCCTGCAGTAATTTAAAGCGGAGCCTGTGCTTGAGCACTTGCTTGTGCAGAATTTTCAAGCCAGGCCTCCAAAACCAGACTTGCCAGCCAACTTTGGTCATTTTGTTTCCACCAATAGGTGTGTATGCAGTAACACGTCAGGATGTTCCAGATAAAAATTATGGTTTTGGCTTGAGCTGTCCCTTCAGGATAAACACATTAGCTCCCCAGTGTTTATGTATCTGCTTGACAACTCTCCAGCCATGACAATGGAATTCTGCCAACCATAATTTTCTGTTTCATCCTTAATGTAAGCAGTTCCTTTGAAAGGCTCCAGGTTTATTGAATGAACAAATAACTTGTTTGTGTAAAATATTCAGGGGAAAATGTCCACAACCCTTCAGCATATAATTGCAGTTTGCCTTCAGACTCATGCAGTATATCAACAAGTCTGGGTTTATATGTGCAGGGGCTCTCCTGCCATAACTGCCTTTCCTGACAAAACCAGTGCTGGTAAGTCAGTTTATCTTGCAGAATATTGATTCTTAATAAGAATCTTATATAGATGAAGCACATCTCAACCATCTAGAATCAAGAATCTGAGTTAGATTAGGCTCCTGTTCTGCATTGCTCCTGTAAGAGATAGTGGAGGGACTATCTCTTTTTGCTGACTATGTAGGCATCAGACACTAGTCTCCCAACTTAGGTTTTTAGACCACATGCCTAAGGTTAAGCTGTGTGAGAACAATCATTTTACACATTCACTTTCCCCTCACTAAATTAACTGGGTAAGAATTCTCCTTGTTATGTTCTGTCACCTTCATGCATCAATAGCATGAGTCAGACCAGTGGTCATAAATCACCCTTTACTCTGTTTGCTTAGGATCTCAGCACCTCATTATTTAGCCACAGGATGGATATAATGACAGTTGCTGCCATTAGGGTGCCATTCATTCAAACAGGCTTGAGAAAAGTACTGGATAATGTTATGACCAAAAGATAACTACATAGTCATGGAAGATTACAATCCAGAAAAACATTAAGGTTCAGGGCTTACTTACAGGCTTCCTTATCTAAATTAGTAGCTCAGCACACACTGAGGGGAGAACAGTAACTGATTATCTTTTTGGGTTGTTTGTCTTCCACTAAAATGTCAGGAGCTGAGCAAAGCTAGAGTCCCTGGTGTACATCAATTACAAAGTGATCTTTAAGGTCCCTTCTGACCCAAATCGTCCTATGACTCTGTCAAAAAGTTTGGGCAAATGCTGGCATCTTTTAATAACTAGAGGATGTGTCAAAGTGAGGATGAAGTGTGTGCTCAGCACTGTGAATGGCTGCAAAGACAATGTCAAAGCAAACGAGCTCCACTTCAGGTGGCAAAGATGCCACATATATAAAGTCCAATGTACAAAGTTCTTCTTGGTCTTTGTCAAGCCCATAAAATAGAGGGACTGTATAACATAAGGAAAAGGAATTAAAAATTTATTTCTCTTGAGCTGGTAATAAGGGCTCCATTTCAGTTCAGCATTCTGTGCAAAAGCCAAACATGACAAAACACTGAGAAGAAAGGGGATGGAAGCTTTTTGCCCCATAACCTTTTATACTTGGGTCATTTTAATTGATTCTTACTCCATAGTCCCATAACTGGATTCTCTCAGCTGCCCTTGTTTTGACTGCTACCTGAAAGACAAAGAGTAAGTTCCCATTTCTCAGAAAGATTTAACTTCTCCCCTGCCAAGCCCTGTACTGAAGTCATGACCCCCCTCATAGCTGCAGCTCAAACCTCAGTTTAAGAGGGTGAACACAAGAAATAGGCTGTCACTGGAGCTGGTACAAGTCAGAAGAAGGGAAGACCTAAGATCAGCATTGTTGCACTAACACAACTTGAATAATTGCTAATCTATTAATATCTGACTACTGAAAAAAGAATAGTAATTGTCTATTTGGTATCTCTCTCTCATTTCTGTCTTTTGCTCATTTCTGTAACCTTGCTAGAGGTGGAAGTTTTGAAGGTGACATTTACAAGGCAATATAATTACTCACAGTTTGTTTCAAAAAGCCTGACTTCAGGTATTGAATTCAGAAGAATTTTGTTTTTCTGTGTTTCATGGCTAAAACATTTTCTATAAAACCCAACATCAGTAGCTTTGGAACAGTATTCCTAAGCAACCCGAAGAGCCTGCAGTGAGTTCTGCAATAGTGTGTATGAAGTGCAGGAATATTCATAATTAGAGCTTTTACATTTTCCAAAGTAATTCCTTGGAAGTTGAAAGAACAGAATTATTTCAATGAATGGTGCTTAGTGTAAGAGGTTTCCCTCACCCCAGGAACATGCTGGAGTAAATGGAGCTGAATGCCAACACGTGGCTGCATCACTCTCAATTCTGCCTCATGGACACTGTCCAGGTTTGTGACATCCTGGATATGAGACTATCAGACCAAAGCCCCAGCTTTCCATTTCTTACAATGATGCCAAGTGGAAATCATCCCAGCAGTGAGAGCCCAAGGAATACTTTATGCATCATTAAGCTCTGAAACAGGGATTTAAAATAGCTTTAGGCCCATGTGTGGGTCCTCTGTTGTGGAGAATCATATTTCCATTCATAGTCTCTCCTCAGCTCATTTCATTATCAGCAAAGCAACATAGAATAACATGTGAAGGTTAAAAATAAAGCATGAAGTCTATTTTAATGATGAATTTCACTACAAAGATTTTACTGTTGCCAGGTTCAGGGTTTTGATTTAATGTTTAAAAACCAAACCAAAGCAATTCCAATACTCCTTTGTGTGTATACTTTGCTTTTGGATTTCAAGGGGCTCCGTGGTTGTGCAGGCCCACATTTTATGCATATATATGTGTGTATATACAAACACACAGGCATGGCTGTGCACTGATCAACAGGACTCATACGTCTCTGGCAAATAACCAGCTAAAACATTCTGAATGTTCCTGTTTTATGCAACCTGCTGACAACAGAATCCTCATGACAGCCCATCTATGCTGGGCCACGCTTACCCCTGACAGGCAGCGAACACTGAATTTGATTTCCCTGCTGCTACGGGGGGAAAACAGAAACAGCACAAAGACAACAAGTCACATTGTGGTCTAAGCTTGAATTCCATTATAAAAACAGAGCAAAGCTACTCCTTTCATGTTTCGGTTCTGACCACAGCAATCTCGAGAAATAAGCGTTACTGAAAGATGGTGGGATTTATGCAGTATCCACCAGAATATTTTTATAAGCATTAATAGAAATACTTTTTAATAGAAAGAAAGGTCTCCAGCACAGTCATTAAAAGACAACAGGTTAAAAGAAAATAACCAAGTCCAAGAAACAAAGGAAGTTAATGGCAGCTTGGGTCCTAAATTACTTTTATTTGCATTTTAATGTGATGAGAGCCTTTCTTGACATCCGTGGATATTAGTCAGAATGACATGCTGCCTCTGATCTCATTGATTAGGGTGGAAGTCTCAGATTTCTCACTTAACTGAATATGATTTGCAGACATGAAAAATTCACACAAGCTCCTTATGTGAACGAATGAGAGAAGATTTGAGATCAGCCTTACTTAGAATAGCTCTGACTGATTTTTCACACTGCAGGGAAAATTCTTTGAAGAACTATCATGAGAGCAAGTGGAATAATTATTGCACAGAAAATATTCCCAGTCAGATAACCCTGTTTGTGTCTCATAAATGCACCAACATGCACTCAGAAATTTGGTTAATACATGAAATAAAAGGCTTGCTGTATTCAATTGGTGAACATACATAAAAGCCCATAGGAACCACAAAGAAGGTTCTTACCCAAAGTATTTGAAAGGACAGAATAGAAAATACAGATAATAGGAAAAGTGAAAGGCAACTACATATGTGTCTATGAAGTGACCTGACATAAATTTGTTGAGAAAGGAAAAGCAAAGAAAGATGTTTTGAATCAGACAAAATAAAAGCAATCCTTCTTTTCCATCCCTCTCACATACAGTAATTTGTAAATAGTAAATTTTAAACTTTAGAGGTTGAAAGGCAAACTTTGACTAACAGTGGATTAAGTGATTCCTGGAATAGTACAGAATATAGATCACATCTTGTGCTTCAATGCTCTGGATAAAAAACTGTGTCTGTCTAGCTTCATAAATTGTATGAAAACTTGCTACCTACCCAAGATCTCCTTCAAACATCAGGAATTGTTTTCTCGGTTAAAAGCTTCCTCATTATTGTTAAATTAGATCACACTGAGATTCTGAAGAGCTTTTGTCATCTCTCTTTTAGAAGTACACTTAAGGAATAATGATTTCCTGTTTTTCTGTGCAAACATCAGAATAAAAGATATCAACATAGTATATTTAACAAACTGTATCTCTGACAACGAACTGTTAATTAAAGTACCAGCTGCATCCAGCTCCATGCTTTGAGTGTAATGAGCAAATCAGGCATTTTAAATTCTATTTAAACTTGATTTAAATGTTTTGATGGAGACGGGTGAAGTGTGAATTCAAAAATGTTAATTTTGTTAAACAGCTGGCTAAAGCTCCAAGAGAATCATAGACCACTGTGCAACAACAAAGACATCTCACCATACTACATTAGCAGAAGAAATAGTCAAGTTAAAGTGAACAGCAGGTGGTAAGAGAAGTTAATGACAGCAAGTCAGTTTGACCATAAGTCAGTTTGTATTTATGTATTAATTTTTTAAAAGAGCTCGTCTTCTTATATCAGCAGAAGTAACTCATATGGCTTCTTTTGTCTTGTTTAACCAAGAGACCCGGTCCCACTGTTGGCTTAGAACTGAGATGCCATAGACTGCAAGACCTGACAGAGTGTGCTCTGTGTTTTCTTGTTTCAGCCATGAAAATAAGACAAGCTGATCGTGTGTGCAGAAGTAAAGGCCTCTCCAGGTCAGTTGTGCAGAATACATGCCTATCATTTACTTCCTAGGAAGGGTGAACACATCATATGAAAATAAACCAATTTCAAAGGCCATTGTTTGGGTGACTAAACTAGTTACAAGAATCATTTTCTTTCTGTGTTCAAACTTCAGCTGGTTCTGTTCCTTCTCCCCTATTTTCTGATAATTTGTTCTGTATTAAAGAACAAAAACCTTGGTAGCTTGAGAAGTGTTGTGCCTCAGCAATGCCCTAGGCCTCCCCCAGAGTAATAGTGGCAAACTCAGTTTGGTCAGAAGAAAAAAACAAAGAGAGCAGCTAATGTACTAGGCATTCATTAACAGCAGGGGTGTCCATTTCTGTGATTTCATCAGGAATTACAGGATAAACCATATATGAATAAACCATATTCATATATGAATCCATATTCAGTGGATTTATAATCCCAGTGATCCACTAGAGTGCTGAGTACTGTTAGGTGGGTGGAATATGGAACTGCACTAGGTTTCATTTCCCATCACATATGTAATGTATTGACCTATTTTCCTCTCTCAAGGTAAGATCTCTTCTTCCTTTAATAATTCAGTTCCTGCTAGCTTAAATTTTTTTCTTTTTTTTTTTTTTTTTTTTTTTAAATTAGAATACTGTACTCTCACACAACCTATAGCTGAGATTCCCCACTGAAAAATATAGCTGCCTCCAGTCTGGAAGTTCCTAAGCACTGCAAGAGCTGCACTTGAAATCAAGCCTACTGCCAGCAATTCTTCTAGCTTGTCTTCATTAATTGAAAAGATTCTAATGGATTGAAGAGTCAGCTGGGATCTTGCCACAATGGAATTAAAAATAACCTGGGGACAAGGAGTACTACATAAACCTCCATAACACAGGTTATTTTGCCAATGTCCCAAAGGTTGTGTGCCATTTTAGTAGCTGTTTAGATCTAAGATTCTTCTTGACAAGTTGCAAAATCTGAATCCATTAGAGAGGTCTTATAAATTCCAAATATCAATTCATTCTGGATGGTAAAGGAGAATGAAGCTAGATGTCTGGAACCACATCAGAAATAACTTATAACAAGTCATAGAGAAAGAGATGATTCCAAGCTAAAAAAAAATAATCATAGAAAATTAAATACTTTTTAGGGATTAACATACAAAGAATAACTTCATGCCAAGTTTTCTACTTATCTAGTTTCCCTGTAAGTTATGTATTACCACTATAATAAACCAGAATATTCTTAGCTTCTATTTTCAGCCATAGAAATATAACTGTCAGCAGCTTCTTTGCCTCCATCAATTCAGCACATTTTCCCCCATCTGCCAAGTGCAGTAAACAGAGACACAACAGCCTAATTTAGCTATCTATGAATATATAACAAAGTAAATCACCCATATCAATATAAGTTTAATTGTTCTGGTTGGCAAAAAAAAAAAAAAAGGTATATATTAGGCAACTACTAGATTTGACTTGAACAGCTTATCTGATTTGAAAAGAATTGGAGTTCTAGACCTGACTGCATGACATCCTGGTAGGTGTGCAGTAATGATCTCAGGAACAGTAACAGATCAAACAGCACTAACTGGATCCTCAGGCTGGCACTGGAGAGCTTAACTATCTTCTCACAGGATGCCACAGTGAGGAAGGTTGGAAGGGACCACAGTGGGTCATCTGGTGCCATCTCCCTGCTCAAGCAGGGTCATCCCAGAGCCCACGGCACAGAACTGAGTCCAGGTGGTTCTTGAATATCCAGTGTTATGAAACAAGGAAGACAAAAAGGAACCCGTTATAGTTTTCTGGCTTAAGTGTGGGGAAACCATTAATATGACCTCATGTTTGGCACCTAATAAAGCAGCCTAAGGCTCCTGTAACCTGTCACTGTCAGGTCTCTGAGTAACCACACTAACTCACAGAGCTGTCTTGTGGGAGAGAAGGTAGAATTGCCAACCACACCACCTCCTTTGGAAGGACTTAGAAAAGTTCACCTATTCCCATTTTCAGATCATCTGACTCAGGGCAGTTTTGAGAACTGTGAACCTTTTTGGTTCAATACATTTAAATTTCCAAAGCATTTCAGGAGCTTTCTTCATATTCCTGCTCATCCCCCCTCTCTCTCTTCAATGAGCACTGTGCCTTTCTTTGTAAAATCCCACTCTGTTTGCTCTGCTTTTTTCTCCACCCAGTCTTTTCCAAGAACACTGAAGGCAAGAGCAGAACTTTCCAATCTGCCGTGTTTGGAATGGTCTGTAATTAGGCAAAAGTGTGTTCACTGACACCTCCAGCAACTGCTCATTATGAAGAAGCTGAGAAAACAAATGAAGGAAAAATCACTAACTATGGAGCCATTTGAGACTTCCAGGTGCAAGGAACAGCTCTCTGGAACAAGAGGACACTGGCCACACAGACTGCCTGCTCTAGTGGACTGTTGAGACAGTTTTTTTCTGGCATTCCTCTTGACCAAAACCAGGTAAACTAACAGCTTTAAGAAGCTGTAAATATTTTACACATTTCAGTTGAAATGACTATTTACACATGAAAATGAGTGGCTTGGGCAGACTGTCACAAATGACACAGTAAGGATTTACCTCTTGCAAGCTTTCCCCTGACGTGATTTTACTTAAAGACATGCACTCATGTGGATTGTGTGGGGTTTTTTTCTTAAGGAGAGAGCCAAAGTTTGGTGTGTGGAAAAGTTTCAAAGCCTGCAGCTAGGGAATCCTTTTGTGAGAAATACATGGCTTTTGCTGGTTTCACTTTTTCAGAAAAAAAGCACAGTGAGTTTAAGCAAAGGAGAATAGAGTGGACAATGAGAATGCAGCTCAGTGCTAGGGCTACAGCAAATGTCAACTGCACATTTACATAGACATCATAAAAGTTTACATACAGACAATAAACATCTTGCATCAGAGCCCAGGTACGATTAAAGAAATGCAAAATTAAATGACTGGAAGAAACACCTTCCAGCATGTACCAATTAATATCAGTTTTTACAAAGGCAGGAGGGGGGATGTGTGGAGAGTAGAAGTATCTTCAAACCGTATTTTAATCTTTCCAAAACAAACCCATCTTTATTCATGTGTTGCAGATGGCTTTCAGCACCCTGCAGAACAAAGATACAATATTGTTTTGCATTTTTGAACACAAGCACTGGCTTTTCAAATCAATGAACCAACAGAGCAGATTTTTAAGTGAGTTGTACACCACACGGGCTCTGAAAACTGAATCTGACCCAAAGAGAATTGAGTGATTCCTGTCACCTTCCCTGGGACTGGAACCAGGTGTTTGTGTGTTTTCAAAGAGGCCAGATTGACAGCCCTGGAGACCATAAGTTCTATTTATCCTCATAACAAGCACAGTACAGGCAGGAGCATGTGATCTCAACCCACACTGAATCCCTTGACAAGGGCCTCAGTCCTTCACTGGAAGAACAGCTTTTTCAGGTGAAAAGGGATTTATTTACTCCTTGGCTTCTCTGATGAAGTTGCCAATTACAGTCAAATGTTAGCAGCTTATTTCTGCTTCCCCAAACTATTGTCACCACTGTTGTGGTGCAGATTTCATTGTTTTTGCTGCAAGTTGAAAAGAGGATTTGTAACTCACTCCAGCCACAGCTGCAGCTGACTGGACCAACTGGCTTTGCAGACTTATTTATTATGTTATCTTACAAAATCAACTAGAAGTGTCAACAGTCTTGAGAAAGCCCTGACCTTGAGGAGAAGGTAGTACTTCTCCTTAACATGTGTTTATTCGTGTGACAGCATGACAGTGAGAAGTCATCACTGACATCTTTGGTTCAGACACAGGGAGTGATTCTTGTGCAAAGGGCCAGCACAATCACCCACAAATTCCTCAGCAGAGGGTACCTTCCAGCCCCGGTGTCTCAGCTACTCCTTGAAACAGTTCAGCCACATTGAATTTCTTTTCTTAAAGGAAATACATGAAATAAGGCATTTCAAATATGTCAACATAAAAATAATCTCTGCTAATCTGCTATATGTTTCCTTTTATAAATTATTCCAGTTTCTTAAGCATATACATTTCCCACCCTGTGAATTTCAGGAAAGACTTCCATTATAGAAAAAGTCTAAATCAACCAAGCTTTGCTTTTTTAACAGTTGTATAGACATAACTACAAGAATATACATAAATTTGATGTGGAGTGGGAGCATCCTGCATTAATTTTAAAGAAACCCCAACCAAACAAACCCCAAACTTCACCATATTGAACTCTCCAAAAGGAATAGTATTGTTCAGTTCAATTCTACAGTGTCCCCTAGAAAGGCACTAAAACTCATAATTTTGCTTCAGTTCTTTCACCAAGTAAGTGTTTCAAATAATACCACTCTGGCTGAAACCCAAGTCCCTCATTTCCTCATTGCCCACCCCAACGTTCAGCAGCAGCAGCTCAGAAGTGAAGAATGCAGGTCTTGTCTCTGGAACCCACCCTGGAGCTGACAGAGCTCACGTGAGGGATGTGAGAGTCACGATCCCCAGCTCTGCAACGGGCTCTTGGGCAACTGCCATGGAAATCAGCCCTGCACAAGGGTGTAAGAGGTTTCAGGAGAGGGCCTCTGGTAATTTTCAGGATGTCAACCAGCTCTCTAAACACTTACCTCATGCTGTCCAGCCTTTTATCACCTAGCTCTGACACAACGCACACACACACAGAGAAAGCTTTGCAGCTCAAGAAACTGTTCAGCACATACAGATGAAGTCAGTGTAAATAGTTTCCCCCCACTCTGGTTCTGCACTGGGGCTAAATTGTTCTGTTCTTTAAGAAATCTACAGGAGAGAAAACGCCCATTTGGAAAGTCAGGGAGGTGCAAAAGAGTTCCAGGGAATTCTCTCCTGAGTTTACAGCCGTGTCAGGCTTTTGAGAACAAAGTTCAGGAGACTTTCTCAACAGGGAAGGGTCTTGTTCAGCTCAGGATCCCTCTAGAAGCTTCCCCTGATCTCATTGCTCCACTATTAGCAGAACTGCCACCTCACACTTTCACACCACACACTTTCACCTTTTCCACACTGGCACACAGCAAAAGAACTATGTGTAAAGCAGCCTTGACACCTGAGCATAATACTGTTTGCAAACTGTCACAATGCAGCACCACACATGGTAGACATTACCTTGCCTTTCTCCATTCCTAAAGATTTTGATAGTGCAAAAGTGAGCTTACCACTTCAGGTCCTATCATACATGAACATGGCCAGTACACAAAATGTTAACAGCCTTCACGGCATTTATCCTCAAGGCTTCTGCGTGGCAGGACAGGGCTTCTGTCCCCATTTCGCAGAAAGAGAAGTGTAGCCCAGAGGTTTGTGCTTAGCCCAGACAAAACTGTTTGTGTGTCTGACTCGTGCTGAAACCAGGGGCACGTGAAATGGGGCACTGAACATGTGGGTCTAAGGTTATTTGCATTAACTCTCATGGGAGGTCTGCAGCAGACTCATAACGACTCATTCTCCTTTATCCCCTGCTTCAGCCCCCACGTGCCTGGCCATTGCTTCAACAACACTTTTGTGACCTGGGCCAGAATCCTCTGTGTGGATCTGAAAGCAAATGGCATCATAACAAAAAGAGGCATTTCCTGCCTCTTTCAATTCTTTGCATTCCCCTCACCTGCTTTTGTTGCAGATGGGATATAAAGATGGGCTCTGACCCCTGACATCTTTATGGAAAATACATGGTATGAGTACAGTAGTTTTGTTATTATTTACCTTTTAAATGTGGAATGAGTTTCCAAGCTGGAAAAAAGTACGTCTCCAAATATTTGCTGAAATACAAACTTAGTTCTCTTTGCCTGTCTGCACCACTGTGAAACTGGAATTACTGTACCATAGGAGCACACCCAACTGAAATCTAAATAGATTCCCATTTTCCTTTCAGGATACTCAAATTTTCCAGCATCCCTGACTAATTTAAGGATTAACAGATCTTTGGGATCATGGCCCAGTGTAAGGAGGTGGACCAACATTTTGCCAGGCGCAGCAGGCGGCTGTGAGTCAGTGCAGAGCAGAAGGGAACTCCAGCTGGCACAGCTCAGAGCTGAGAGCTGCTGCCTGGTTGGGCCTCACTGTAAGGAACTAGAATTAGGACCCAAGGGACTATGGAAGGAGACTCAGAGCACCCTTCCAGAGGCTGCATCAGTTTGACCTGAGGAAATGGCAGAGGCTGAAAGTCACCCCACTTGAGGGATGCTAGCTGGCTAGTTATTACAGAAGAGCCAAAAACACAGAGCCAAAACCAGCACCTTTGTGCTCACAATGCCAAGGCATGCACAGCTTGTAAAAGACTGAAAGCAACATGGTGTGACATCTAAGTGACTGTCACATGGAATCACAGAATATCCTGAGCTGGAAGGGACCCACAAGGATCACCCAAGTCCAACTCCTGGCCCTGCACAGACACCCCAACAATCCCACCGTGTCTGAGAGCCTTGTCCAAATGCTCCTTGAGCTCTGGCAGGTTTGGTGCTGTGCCCACTGCCCTGGGGAGCCTGTTCAGTGCCAACCACCCTCTGGGGGAAGATCCAACCTAAACCTCCCCTGACACAGCTCCAGCCATTCCCTCGGGTCCAGTCACTGGTGGAAGCTGCAGGTGATGACAAGGTCTCTCCTCAGTCTCCAAGTCTCCAGCCTGACCATGCCAAGTGCCCTCAGCTGCCTCTCATGTGGCTTCCACTCCAGACCCTTCACCATCTTCATGGCCCTTCTTTGCATTCTCTCTAATATTTATGTCCTTCTACCCCCAAAGTGCACACAGGACTTGAGGTGAGGCCGCCCCAGCACAGAGCAGAGCAGGACAATCACATGCCTGTCAGCAGGCCGAGGAACCTACACCTTTCTGCAGACTCATGTACAGGCACCATAGACCAGGCATCATTTCTTCAAAGTTAATGACATTATATTCTCATTAAAAAACTCTTATGGTGACATGCCTTTGTTATCTATGGAAAAACAAGCATTTGAAAACTCCCTCCAGTACGAGGGCACATGTACAAACTTGAATGTTTGTGGTAGGTCCCCAGTCTTTTGCTTGTCTAAAAAGAGACCTAGAAAAGAATCTGAAGAGGATAACTGCACATCTTCAATCACATCTGCAGTGCCTCTAACTCTGGTTTTTATCCTCCTACTGGATGTCATTCAATCACTTCCCCTCCAAGGGAAAATGCTCAGCTATGGCATAGATGCATCCAACATGGCTGGCAGTAAACATCATGGACAGAAAATGTGACAGAAGTGACTTTTTGGCTCAATGAAATGCCAATTAGCTCAGTCAGCAGAGAGAATTTAGAACACATGCAGAGGTCTGATATCTTCCATCCAGTAGAGACCTACAAATGCAAGCATAAGTCAAAACATTGCAATTACATGGTTGCTTGGGCACAACAGTGAATTCCAAATATTTCTGCATCACTTCAGGATACAGCTTCTTTAATAGTTTGCCACTATCCTGGTTTTTGGCAACGGATCTTTTTACTGCTTTATGTCTGTAACTCATGTTCTGAGAGCTATAATGCATCCCCTGCATTTACCCTAAAAGCAGCAGATGAAATCACAGAAATTGAGTTGTATCTCTCATATCAGAAAATATATTTGGATTGTACTTCAACACAAGATCACTGGACTAAACAATCCCTTTACATGTGTTAGCATGAGCAAAAGACAAAGGAAAGAAACAAAACTTTGATCAGATGTTATATCTTGCAGGATTCTGGGTTTGCTTTGACCCTTGGTTTTGAACTACTGTTTTCATCTCTCTCTCCACCACCACTCTCACTGGAATCGTGTCAAATATAGCAGATTGGCATTCTAAGAAGCCAGTGAGATTTCAGTTGCCTGAAATCTGTCATTTTTTTCAATACAAAGGCAGAATGTCTGAGCTTAGCACAGGAAAAAAAAAAAAAATTACTCAGGATACTTCTTGTAAAGAAAACCACCAGCACAGGCCATATCATTTTATTTCCTGGCACAGTCACTGCTCTCCAGTATAATACAGGACACCCAACTCTAAACACTTAGTCTGCAGATCATCACAGTGGTGCTGGCTCAGGATTCTCTAGTTGTCATTATCTCCTTGCACTTTGCAAGCTTGAGAAACTTCTGTAACAGCAATTCCCAAGTTGTGGTCTACAGGGAGCTGCCTTGCTCTCCTCCTCATTTCCACAGAAGCCCTTGGAAAGAATATGCACCAGCTTAGCTCTTGTAACAAAATAAAATGAGATCAGCCAGCTGGAAGCTTCGTCTGGAGATTAAACAAGAAATGAAAGTAAATCAAATCAACTTAGGACTGAAGCTGCCAGCCATAAATAAGTCTTCAAGTGGAAGGAGAAACAAACCAACTGGCCAATCATCAGGGCAAAGAACAGAGAGAATAAAGTGAAATAAATGGAGGACAAACACAATTTAATTTCTCACTTCAAAGGTCTGACTGTACCGAAATAAAACTATGACCCTCCAGAATTGCTGCAGGCATGTTCACAGTGAAAGGGAAGATGGTGTCCACGTGGCATTTAAGAATGGCTCACCTGAAAATCACTGAACTGAGCTTCACAACAAAGGCTGAAGAAAGGAGGAAAATAAAGATATAGGGATCGTGGGAATGAGACAAAGCACAACATGGATTTAGCAACAGCAGATCATACCAGACTAATGCAGTATCTTTTTCCTAAGGTAATTGATTATCTCAGGAAGTGCAGCAGAAAAATACATCAGACTTAATGGACCAAAACTTCAAGGGATCATTTAATAAAATGCCATATCAGAAATATTTTATTACTAATGGTAGCAAAGGTAGAAATTAGACTGATGAGGAGCTGCCTAAAAAGCTTAATTTGTGTTCACAAAAGCTCCAGTTTCATATTTTCATTACATTCACAGAATGAGAACTGAAACAACAGAACCTGATGATGACAAAAAGTTGTAAGGTTTCATTAGTAAGAAAACTGGGGTATTATAGAGGAAGAAATTGGAAACTTGTGACCAGAATGACAGGATGCAATGTGTCTTGAGTTTATTATTTATTAAGTCCTCCATGGGCTTTCACACAAACAACTTTCAAGCAGTAGATCTAAATGGATGAAAAACTATTGGGACAGATTTTCTTTTTCAGGTTCCTGGCAGCCCCCATGAATTAGAAAAAACCCCAACTTCTAAAGCTTTAGTTTAAATCTTGTGATGCAACAAGGAAAATGTTTGCTCTGCACTACAAAACTAAATTCCAACAGGTATGTATTGCTTCTGCACATGCTGCACTTGTGTCCCAAAGTATGAAGAACTGCCCTGAAAATGAAGTTAGCATGAGTTGAAACCAGCTCACAAAACAGTTTAGGCAACAGATCCAACAAGGCTTCAAGCCTTGAGGTACAACTGTGAAATCCAAGATGCCATGAAGTCTGCCTGCAGTGGAAAGACTTTTGAAATATGGGGGAGGTGACAGTGAATGCAGACAGAGATAACTCCAAGCACTGTAGGGTAATGAAGACATGGGTAGGTCTTATTTTCTTTCAGACATTTCTTTTACATGTGCGTGGAGTCATCACAGAAATTCTCAGAAGAACTCACACCACCCACGCAGGACTTCCATTTTTTACAGAAACAGAAAAGCCATGATATCTTTCATGATTTTGAATGTCAACTCCAGTAAGATTTTCTTTAGTCTAGCAACAAGATTAAAAAGAACCGTTCCAGTATTAAATTTCAACTTGATTTTCAACATAAAACCCTACTATTTTAAATCTGAGGTATTGTTGTACAGAACTGATGAACAATTATTTCCTATCACCAACGAAAAGTTAAAGATGAGAAAATGTTCTATAAAACTGTTCCTCAAAATACTATGCTTGAAGGAAAAAAGAAAACCAATCTCCATATGGCCTCGTTCTCCTCTGTGAATCTGAGTTCAGACTCTGTTTCCTGCATTGCATCTGTCATTCCTCTGACTGAGCTTTCGTGTGCATCACAGGAAGTCCAGGAAATCACATACTACAGAAAACTAAGTGTACTGGTTCACAGAGGTGACTGGAATGTGTAATATTTAAATTAATATTTGCAGGAGAAACCACGGTGAAAATACAAACCTAAATTTAGGGGACTATCTGGAGATCTGTGACAAAAAAGCCAGGAGTGTGTGTAGAAGGTGGATCCTCTGATTAGTCAGAACAATTTCCTGGCTGTTGATGGCAAATTTTTGAGGAAGAAGCCTTGTTAACTCTGGTTTCAGGCACCTTTTATGAATATTTTCTCGGCTGGGT
This sequence comes from Chiroxiphia lanceolata, assembly GCF_009829145.1. Classification (NCBI taxonomy): domain Eukaryota; kingdom Metazoa; phylum Chordata; class Aves; order Passeriformes; family Pipridae; genus Chiroxiphia; species Chiroxiphia lanceolata. Next base: position 4,182,007 of record NC_045653.1, on the reverse strand, counting down.
ATTCTGCAAAAAGAAGACTTGACATTCTTGTGGTTTAACTCAGCAGGCAACTAAACACCCCCCAGCCACTCGCTCACCTCCCTGCAGCAGGATGGGGGAGAGAATCACACAAAAACTCATGGGTTGAGATAAAGCCAGTGTAATAGGACAGGAAAGGAAAGGAAAATAATAATAATAGTGGTAAAAGAATATACAAAACAAGTCCTGCACAATGCAGTTGCTCACCAGTGACTGAATGATGCCCTTAGCAGCAACACTGTTCTCCCCCTGAATCCAAAACACAGCACTGACCAGCTACTAGGAAGAAAATTAACTCTCTCTCAGCTGAAAGCAGGACATATAGATGGTGTTTAGGGTCTTGATTCTATAAATACTTCTGCACAAGAACAATTTTGTGTATACAAATGGCAGCCTCTTCTTAAACGGGATGTTCACTTGTATGAGGTTTCCCATTTAGGTCTTTGATATTGTAACTAAAACTACATTGGGACCTGGAGGAATTACATGTATTTAACAATTATTCATGTATTTAACAATTATTTAGCACCCTATCTTTTTTCCTTCAAAAAATTATTCATTCACATCACGATCTGTGAAGAATTCTTTGAAATACATGTTTTGTTGAACTCATGTCTTCTTCTTGGTTCTTCCCTCACCATCTGCTCTATTTCCTGCTATTCATTTTTACTATGGGATTGGCCATCCAAGCCACTGTTATTTTTTTCTATTTAGTTGAATGATTAGACTTCTAAACAGAGAAAAAAATGAGATATTTCAAGGTGGGTTTGTACTGTTTCTAGATGGAATGCAGGGACATGCATGTTTGGAAGGCACAACCTCAAAACTGATAACAATAATTTTATTTAAAGAATTTTTTTTCCGGAAAATTAATTTGAAGACATCACACAATTACTTCTCTCTTTAGGGTTTAGTTTTAATTTTTTAAAATGTATTTCCCAAAAATACTAATAAACCAAAGCTCTGTCCATCACATGAAGGTTTCTGAAAATGGCTCTAGTTCAGAGAACATTTTCCTAAATCATAGCTTGAATGCACACATATGAACTGACAAAACTTCTTTGGCTTGAGTATTTGTGCACATTCATCCTTTGCTCTTTTGTTTCACTTTATTTATTTAAAAAACTGCCTCACTTTATAAGGATACATTCAGCTCTATGAACAAATTGTGGTCTCCAGAGCAAGGGCAGAAAAGGGAAAAGGCTTCTCCCTTCCTTTCCTAGACACTGTGAGCCCCAAAACACTCACACTGACCTCTTGTCATATGTGCTGCATGACCAAAGTACAGTTGCTTGGAGAAACACAGAGGTGAATTGTAAAGATCCACGAAAATAGACAAGTGAAAAGGGATAAAAATATGATAGAAAAATATTTTCCAGTTAATGTCTATGGAAAGGTGGGCAGTGATCCTTCAACCAAGGGACAGGAGGAAGGTTGTACGATTCCATTGCATTTAGTAACACGAGCTCACTGAATAAATTGAAGTGACTGGTGTGTTTGAGACAAGGAATGAAGTAGTTGTAGAGAATTACCTGTTTACTATTACTTAAGATGTTCATTAAAATGATAAGATTTTAAACTCTTAGTGAATTCCTAGTGGCACTACAAACAGCCATCACTGCATTCTGGAATCTTCGCTGAAGGATCACACAAAGAATCCTCTGCTGAAAAGGCAGGGGAGAAAAATGGTCTGTAGGGAATTCTGTCTCATTTGCTTCAAATATTCTGCCTGCAATTCTCCATCTCTGGAAGACAAAGGAGGAGGAATCTTCTCCCCGATGCTAGTGTGAATTTAGCTTGTGTGAATTTAGCTTGTGTCTTTGTGTCTCCATGGAGACAATGTAAACACATCTGTTTTCTCTTTGTGCTTGAGATGGAAGCATTCTACACAGCATTCATCATTGCAGGGAGTGAAAACATTATCTCGGGGCAGAAACGGGGGGAATTCCTCACCACGGGGAAAAAGGAAACCTGGTTTAGTTCATTTCCATCCATGATCGGTGTCATCAGAAGAAAAGAGTTTAAAGTCATATCTTAAAACTCAGGATCTGTGTCTCTTGATAATTGGATTTAAGGGTTAATAAAATGATGGATATCAATCTCATGTTACAAGGGGAGAAAAAGAAATATAAATGCAGGATATTCATGGCCATCAGGTGAAATGAAACATTCCATAATTCTGAAATGTCAATAGGATGTTATAATGCTGCTACAGCTCTTATACATTTGTGTAGCCTCTACCAAGGAGTAATTCCCAAGACCAAACAACAAAACTACATTATCTGTAACTTTATTTTACATCTCCCCCAACATTTATGCATTGCCAGTTAATGAAAGAGGAAAACACACTACACTGTAGTGGTGTCAGACATTTGTTCCTCTCGTTAAAGACGTTTCAACTCCAGAACTGGCCAAGGAAAGCAGAAGTTTAAACAGCATTCATTGTTTCAAGAGCTGAATGTCCATTCAGTGCCTGAAGCATGTTGAGCTGGTTTTTACCAGTCCTAAGAATGTCCCACTTTCTTGTTGTTAATCCATTAACATAATGGAACACACCACTTGCAAACGTCACTGTCTGCAAAAGGAAGAAATATGAAAGCAAGGTTTCCTACCAGAATTTCAGTGTTTTTCACAAAACCAAAGCATTAATTTTAGAAAATCCACATTTATGACAACACACAACCTTCAATACTCATTCCTTATATTCCAGAATTTTCATTCATCATTCCTGCTTGTGGAAACTTTAGCCTGCAATATGAAATAGTCCCATGATGTGCTAATCAAATTTTGGCTGTGGCCAAAAGCCTAGAAATAAATTCTTTCTGTAAAGTATCTTCTCTTAAATAGAAGTGATTACTCTTCTCACAAGAGTAAAGAAACAGAAACGTTTTAAAGATCTATTGGAAATTGCCAATAACAAACTTTTTTGTTATAGACTATTAAAGTAGTAGTAGTTTGCTTTAAAATAAACCAAAACCAAATTTAAGGCATATTCTTTATAGGGGAAAAGTACTAAGACTATTAAGAATATGGAAAGCAACTCATTTGTATATTTAATACATTCTCATTCTTTTCTTTGTATCCTCCTTTGAAAAAAACCTTTGTAGGTATGTAAAATTTATTTCCAAAATCTAATCAAAATCCTATGAAAATGAAATAAAGTCTTCCATTAATTTAGATGAATACTAACTCAGACTCTGAACCATGAGCACAAATACCTGCAAACCAAGTAATTAATTACATATTTGTTGTACTGCATTTTAGCCTTTGAACACTGATAATCTGCTAAACATGGACTACTATAGTTCTTTTCCTCAGAATTGTCTTCTACTGTGTTATCTTCATAATGTTTGTTCTCCCCTTTGTGACAGTGTTTATGAAATGATATATTTTGATTTATATCGAGCTCCATTTCCTCTTAAGCTTGTTACAAGCTTCATTCAATTAACTGCATAGTTAGCTCCCTAAAAATAAACACATGTTTACTTTTGAGATGTCACCTTTAAGAATTTAAATTCATCTGACAGAGAAGAAAAGAGGTGGCTGCAGGTAAGGGTTCTAAATTAGGTTTTGTCTTTTTCAATCTCAGTAATTCAAATTATCCAGAAACTCACATGAGATGGGGGTCTGGGCACAACAGACTTTTGTCTGACCTTCATGCACAACTAACACTGAACAGATTGGCACTACTGGGAAGGTTTATGCCTTCCTGGCAAAGGAACTACCAATATCATGAGGAAGAATTAATCGCATGAAATAAATGAAGATTAAACATAAACTTTAAGATATTAACAAAAATAGCGTCTGCAAAACACCAGGTTAAGTTTAAAACACATGGCTTGGAACCATTGTGGTGACAGGCACAGGTGCTCTTACATTCACAAAGAATCATCCTTTTATTTATTTTTGGTTCCAGCATAAATCCTTCTCTACCTGTGCCCTACCCATAAACCAGGCTCACCTAAGCCTTCTTTTCTTTCCCAAGTCACTGGTAGAACACACTGACTTCCTACTCTGAGGGTAAAACTATTCCTATCATGCCAGTGTATGCCTCTAATGAACAGCACCTTACATGCCAGTTTTATGCAAAATCTGTTCCAATTCACACAAAAGGGACTTTGAATCAAGTCTTTGAACTCTAATCCCAGCATGGAATTGATGTGGGTGCAGAATAAAATACCTTATATCCAGGAGCAGGCAACAAGAAACTCAAATGTCTAAAATTAGACAGCACCGAGGCTAATGAGGAGAACCCCTTCTGTTCAGGTGAGAAAGGACTATCAGATTTGTTGTTTGCCAGTTTTCTGAAATTCAGGCAGGTTTCTAAAACTGAGCTATTGCTTCAATTTTCTTTCTATTTCTTTAAGAGAAGAATTTTACATCGTATTACAAAGGTTTTGAAACAAACTTCTGTGAGCAACACAAGTCTGAATAGCATCCAGGTTCTGTCTAATTAGCTCAATGAAAAGCTGAAAGGTGAAATTTTGGTAGTCCAAATTTAACTTTTATTGTCTTCTAGGACAATAAAAAGTACTTTCTGAAGAATTCGTATTTTCATTTCACTGTTCAACCTATCCATTTAAATATTTCGTATTTGCTAACCACACTTCCACAGGATTTATCCCACCAAATTTCAGAAATGGTAAATAGGCTGTAGCTTTCCAGCAGCACTGTGGCTCCGGCTCCTGCTGTTTCTTGGCCCTTCAGCTGAGCTGTTGTCCATGTCACCCTCACATGACACCCCCTGACTCCTCTGAGGGATGTCACCTGCTTCCCTGGTGAGCCCTATGACCTGAGGAGCCCCTGGCTCACCTCTGTAAGACTTCCAGTGTGCTGCAGTGTAGTCAGCACATCTCAGAGCCATGGATTAATACACTGGGCCCACCTATTTCTTCCAAGAAAACATAACCTGTACTCCAGATTCCCTCACCTGTCCCAAGGCCCTGAAGTCTCTTTTGATCGCCTCTGGACTCTGTGTTGTGGTTTCATCACCACCCACAAGGAAGGGCAGGGACAGGCAGTAATCCAAGGGCTGCATCAGGTCACGAAGTTTCCTGGTGATGTCCTTAACCTGGGCCAAGGGAAGCAGCAGCATCCCCTGGGAGGGTCTGGCACTTGGACCCTCTGTTCCCCTCAGAAGGGAGTTGCCTGCAAGTGTAACCCATGTTTTCACTCTCTGGAGGTGGTTGTGACACAGGGTTCGGTCTTTCTGTCCATGGCAACACCTCTGGCTTGGGTGGGTCATCACCCCATCGAGCATTGACTGGCCTTGTACATTCAGAGCCTCTAACCCCTGGGCGTCTGGGCAAGCGAGGTGGGCAAGGAGGGAGTGTTACTCCATTCACTCATTTCCCTTAAGCTGCTGTTTTCTGCCTAGCAGGGCAAGGACACACAACTCCTTTGATCTTACTTTTTTTTCCTGGTGCCTGTTCCTGTCTCAGGTATGGCAGAGCACGATTCCTCCAGTCTCTCTCTTTCTCAGACTCCCCAGTGCTCCTTAACCTTTCGAGTTCCTCCCACAGCTCTGCTCCTCAGTTTGGGCTGAGCACATCACCCACCTCGTCACCCCTCACACAGCTCTTCTCACCACGCCGAGGAAGGCTCTGGCACGTCCTTTGTCTGCCTCTTCTGGGAGCTCTGCCAGGGCTGCTACAATTGTCCTGGTCGGTGCAGAGGACATGGCTCTGCTGAGGGGACACCACAGCCCAGAAGGTCAGTGTGGAGGACACAGACACGGCTCTGCTGAGGGGACACCACAGCCCAGAAGGTCAGTGTGGAGGATACGGACACAGCTCTGTGCTGGGCCATCACAGCCCATTTCGTTCCCTCAGGGTGTTGGTGGCCCTGAGCCCTCGTGAGAGCCGCCACCCTGAGGGGAGTCGTGCGCTCGGGCCTCAGTTTCCCTGACAAACATCTTTCAGTACTTCATTTATTTATTTATTATCGGCTACCTCGCCGCCCATCAGGAAGAAGTGTTAGCATTCATGTCGCGATTCAAGCTGTTTAATTGCCAGCTAGCTACAGATGCAGCCCGAGTCGTGTTCTCTGGAAGGACAGCTCAGATGATTAAACCCGGAGCCGTTTCACAGTCATTTCACAGCTCCCTCGGCTAGGCCGCGATTTTTTCTGCCTTTCAGAGTACTTGGAGAAGGAATTTAATGACATTGCCATACTTAGAGTGAAAAGGGCACGGTAATTAGTTCAAAGCATGAAAGGAATTGGATTTTATAATGTCAAATTTTTGACTGCATAGTGCATAATGCATAAAAAAAAAGGAAATTATAACTCTCTGTTCAACAAAACCAGAAAACGATCCTTGGAGCCGATGTGAAAACTTCCCCTTGAGTTTCTGCGCAGTAAGACAGGAGTGAAAATGCCTCAGCTACAACACAAACGTGCCCTGTTACCAAGCCCCAGGTCCTGGTTGAGGTGCCAGGGCAGAGGTCCCCGGGCCATGAGGCCACAGCAGGGCCGAGCACAGCCCAGCAAGGGCTCCTGTGGCACACTGGGGCCCTTGGGCCACTCTGCTGGCGAAGCACCAACACAGATTCCAGGGCAGAATGAATCCACTGTAGAAATACACACTGTGGAACCTTCCCTTGGGAAAAGTAAAGTCCTAGCTTGTACTAAATCTATGTTTGAATGACGAACATTACCCAGGGTCCAAGCAATCAAATGCAATATGCAATTACTGTGAACAAATAACCAATTTTGGCCTTCTGTGTACATGATTGATTTAGATATTTAGTTGCATATGTAAACATATTTTACATACATTTAGTTTATTGTGTAATAAAACCTCATTCATAATATAATTAACTTAGCACTTCAGAAGTAGAAGAATGATGCCCAGCTCTTATGCAGCAGTTATCTGAACCTCAGGCTTTCAGGAATGATGTGCTAATGCCTTTTAGGGAGAAAAAGGTACAAGAGAAATCTAGAGTGGTGAATCAATTTTAAATTCTTTATTCGTTGAGTTCAGAGCTTTTTTAAACCTCACCCAATAGTGCTAATATCTAAAACATTTTTCAGAGAGGCTCAAGATTCTGTGTAAATAACTGTTTCCAACAGCTAAAAAAATAAAACTCCATGAATACCAAGAACAAACCAGGAAGGAGACATGTAATCACATAAAAAGAGGAGAGCTCTTACCACTAGGAAGTGTCAGTTAGAGCAAGCAACAGGGATAGCAAAACTAATCTACCAATTCTACAAGTCACCCTTTACTCCTTCATCACCTCCATCATTCACATACAAAATAAATAAAAGTAATAATAACTCTTCTGGTTCCTCATAGAAGAATTTAATGGAACTAATTGTTGTTGTAAAGTTCTGTAGAAATTATTTCTAAAAGAAACTTTACATAAAGCAAGATATTACTCATGTTAAAGCACACACATAAAATCAACTACATCTTTTTTAGGTCTTTTTGTGGGTCATGAATTCTTGTAATATTTGATGTTCTGCATATTGTCTAAGGAGCCCTACTTCTTAATATGTATCAAGTTACTTTTTCAGATTCTCACAAATTGTAGTTTGTTTTGGGGTGTGTATTTTTTTTTTAGGGGGGGGGAGAGCATAATGCATTTTGCAGTGACCTATGATGAACAACAATGTTTTTGCAGCTGCTAACCTCCTCCATCCCTCTTTTTAAATGTCTTGCATTTCTTAAAGGAAATTGTGAAGTCCTTAGGATTTTGAGGTACACCAAAGTTCTTCCATGGACTCAGATACTGTTCATCTAATTTATGAGCTTTTGTCTCAATTATACATACAAACCAGGTAAGTGCAAATTCAGCTGATTAACTGCTGAAATATAAACCTGAGTAACATCAACCAGAATTAACTGCTGATGCAAGTTGAGCAACAGGCAATTTATAGAGAAAAGAGTCCCCCTTTCAGTTCCTTCAGAGAAAGAAGAATCCACATTCCACAACAGTCCAGAAAACAGTTTTTATCACGGTCAAATAAGCAGTAGGGAGTGAGGGGAGAAATGATGATCAGGCTAAACAATTATCTCCGAATTCAGGCTTCAGCCTGCAGCAGATGATGTCAGAACTGTGTGCCTGTATGGAAAATAAACTAAAGAATCAGATGGGTCTACTCACAGACAGAGAACCTTTCCAATGGGAGACCAGCTGCAACACACGTAATACAAGTCATGACTCTGCATCTGTGCTTCCTGCTGCTAGAGGATCTAACTGAAGGTGGGAAACAAAAGGACACTGACATACTACACAGATCCCTTTCTATCCAAATTGACACTGACCAAAACATGCTGTGGGTCAGTAGAGACTGCACTGTGCTAAGGAAAAATTGGTTTTCAGTGAGCTGATGTACAATGAACAGGACTGAGAAATGATGATCTTGTTCTGAGTGACAGCACTGGCTTGGGGGATCAGATGGTAAGAGGGCTACTGAAAAAAACACTCACTTAAACATGGGAATTCAGGCCTCAGAAAAGTTCTATGACAGCCTGACTAAGCATTCGTAAAGAATGAATCCCTTGGCTCCAGAGCAGCGCAGAAAATGCTCCTCTGCCCTGTAGAAATCTGGGATTTAACTTTCTTTTTAACTTCAAAAAGGAAAAAAGGAGAAGCAGACAGACAGACCAAAAGGAGTCCAGAGTTGAAGGCTGACCAGTTGGCAGCTCTTGAGCCACAGGCAGTTTGCAAGACATTCACGTCTCATCCCCTTGCAGTGCTGACCAAGGGATGCAGCGAAGCCCTGCTGACAGAGGGACAGAGAAGAATTCAAATCACCCAGCAAGTAAGCCAAGTAAGTACTGAAACCAACAGCAGCAGGATCAACCATTACCTGGAAACCAGAAACAATATTAAAACCAAAAATTAGAGACCTTTGAGATCTTCTTTCTATAAATTCTTCTTTTGTCTCCAAATAATGTGATGCAAAATTCTGTGGCTCTGTTTTATACCTGAGTTTTGGTAGGTGGTCCTCAAGCCAGAAATAAGTCATTTGCCCCCCAAAGATCTGTCACTTTAATTGAGGAGATGGAAAAGCAATATTCAAACCTAGCAGAGAAAGAAACTGAACCTAAGGGCTCCTGCATGTCGGAGAACAGATAGGGAGAAGGTTGCTCACTGGGCTAAAGGCTCATTGGGCTCTAGTCAAAGACAAATTGGATTTATCAGCAAAGTATTTCTTCTAGATTGGAGATGAAATAAGTAGAGCTGCAACAAGAAAGAAATTCTTCATCCGTAAAAGCTGAAGGCTAGAAATGAAGCAAGAATTCCCTTGTTTTGAATATTGTTGCATCCCTTAAATTTGAAATCCTCAGTTTTCCTCAGTTTGCTAGGCCTTGCATGCTGCTTCTGTTTAGTATTGAACCCTGTTGGGCCCCAGTGATTCATTACATTGAACATTTATGTGTTATTACCCTCCTCACTTTTGATATGAAGAACAACAGGTAAGAGCCAACATCTTTGCTGGTTTCCTGATACTGACACAGAAGGAATGCACAAGCCTGCTGCTTGGAAACTTGAAACTGGAGCCACAGGAACCAACCCAGCTTTGTGATTTCACCTGCGGTGCAAACACCTTGGATTATCCTCATCTCTTCAGAAACACTTGAAAGAGTGTACTGACGTAGTGCACATCATAGGTAAACTATAATTAAAACAAGAGGCAGAAGCAATATGGTATGAGGGTAGAAGAAGCAGGCAATGGGAAAATCAGGATACAAAGGGCTGCTGTGGGGAGTTGGCTTTTGGGGAGCAGGAGGGTATAAAGGCAAAGGGTATAAAGGCAGGAGGGTATAAAGGCAAAGAGAGCCATGGAAGAGAGCCACACATACACATTACACCTACTCTGCTGCTGAACTGCAAGTAGATTTTTCATATATGAAACAGGAAAAAATGTATTTGGTTATTCCAGTGAAATGTCTGATTGTTCAGTTGAAAAGTAGCACACCTATAATAGGAACCATAACATCGCATGAACCAAGAATAGCATAAATAGTGAAGAAAAGATTTACTAATTCCAGTGACGAGTATTTCTGCTGTGTGCACCAAGAGTTCCCAGTCAATGTAGAAATTTTGCTGAGGTGGAGGGTCTTCGAATTACTACTGATAGTACAACAAGCATGTGAAAAAAAAAAACCTTGATAAAGGCAGTGATGTACCTTTGGTTCACAGATGGAAGCAATACAAAACCACCTCGGGACTAAGCCCTGCCAAGCTCTGAAGCACTGCTACATTAAGAGGCAAATGCTAAGGGACTGGTATATGTCCTCAATGGAAATTGCAGAAAGAATGTATATATAACTTATATATATATATATATATATATATATATATATATAAACTGCTGAGAAATGGTCCTCTGTCGAACAATGGAAATATTTAAAGTGGAATCCTCTGGGGGGTGGTGTTCTAAACTTAATTAAAAATATATTTACTATTATCAGTTTGGTTAATAAGATTCGAGGGTAGTTATAAAATCTGCTTGTGGCACGCACTTAAGAGGTTCTGCAAACATTTCAGAGGACAAGATGAGAATTCAAAATGATCTCGACAGGTTGGAGAGAATGTAAACTCAACAAAGTTAAATTCAATAAAGGTAACTGTAAAATGCTCTACACTTAGGAAGGACAAAAGAAATGCACAAAAGCAAAATGGGGACCACCTGGCAAGGAAGAAGTTCAACAGAAAAACATCTAAAGCTTATGGTGAATTAATAACACGATGCTCAAATAGAAAAGACTAATCTCTTTCTGGGAGGCATTGCTACAGGAATTATATGTAAGACACAAGTGCAATATATTGCACTTGTTTGAGAAATTGGGATTGTGTTTCCAGGTTGGGGAACCAGGTAAGACAAAAGTAGAAGAACTGGAGAGATTCTGAAAGAGCAGGACTAGCAAGAGACATGGACACAAAACTGGCAGAGAAACTAAATATGGGACTGTCTAGAATGTCCCATAACACAGAGCATCCAGAGTTATGTAGAAGGTGCTCCTGCAAAAGAGGTTTCACAATAGAAATTAATCTTATTTAAGGACAGAGAATCAGGAGATCTTTATCCAGACTGGCAGAGCAATAATCAGCCATGCATATAAAAGGTTACCAACTTTAACTTAACACAGAAACTAACTGAACTTCAGGAAAAGGCAGTCAATATTTTCCCTCATAAAAGTATAAAAATGAAACTCTCCATAAAGAAGGAACAACTCCTACACTTTGTAAAGCCTGTTCAGTACATACTGCAATATTTTCAGAGGGGAGGCAATTTAATAGAAGAGAATGAGGTAATAGCTAATTGCTAATAATCAAAAAGAGTGGGACTGTTCATATTTGAGATGATCCCAAGGTTACTGTTATCCAAAACTTTCTGACATGTTCTGTCCTTGTTGTAATTTAGAGAATGGCTTTGCCCCCCTTTCTGTGGTCAGCACATCTTCAGTCTGGGTGAAATCAGCCTCCAGCTTTTCCTTGTGTTGGCTTTTGGACAGGCAAGGGAGAGAGGGAGCTGAAGGCTCTGTGGGCACTGGCACAGGGCTGCAGTTCCCCTCACAGGGACAGTCCTGCTGCAGAGTGACTGAATGCAAGAACTGCAGCCCCTAAACCTCCTTGGTGAGCCTGCCCAGTTGTGAAGGAAACCTACAGATACAGGAGGATCCATCAAATCCTTTTAAATAAACATGGAATGCCAGGCTTAGCTGAGTATACTGTTATGCCAGCAGGCTTCTTAAACACAAAGATAACATTTAAAATTCTGCAAGATTATATAAACCAATATTCTGGCCATACTTATGTTACTATCATTTGGTCAGTTTAATCTTTTTTTTTTTTTAAATCCTAGACAAACTAGTCTATTTTCACAGTTACATTAACTGGTGTTAGGCATTAAGCTGTCTTTTTATTTCTTTCCATTCCTGCTTTGACCATTTCAGGGACCTCATCAGGCGAAACAGAGCCCACGAACTCACTGAAACTTCTCAGTTTGTAATGCTGACCAGCTCTGAAATCAAAGCTCTTTCTACTTAGCACAGACCTGGGGAAAAAGGGATTTGTGTATGCTGATGCACATTTTTTGAGAGCAGAAAAATAGGTTATTGCTGTTCCACTGCAAGTGGATTATTAATCTTCCTGTGAATTTACAATACTCAAACATTGACCAAGGAAATATTGGAGATATTTATGAGCATATAATCCCAGAGAAAAACGTGCTCTGTTTCATTGCTGGGATCCAGAATATACTCCTTCACAATGATTCAGCATTAGAAAGAAGTTCTTTGTATCTTCCTTTCTCCCTGTGACACATCAGCCCATTTCCATATTGTGTGTCTCATTATATGGGTTCTAATTTTCCACTGTCTTCTAGTGCACTGTTGACACTGAATGATGATACAACAAAAATATTACTTTCTTAGGATCATACTTGAGAGGCAGATGCTTCTTTGCTGCAAATCAGCACATCATCAACAATAAATTATCCTGCTACTCTCTGTTCTATAAGGGGGTAGGAAGGGGTGGAATTATTAAGAATCAATCAAAACCTCTGCTTGAGACCCTTATCCCCACTTCGCATTCTGTCCATTGGGAAAATAACCTACTGAAAGCTAAAGGGATTCTCTCAGGTGACAGGAATGGACTTCACTCTTTCAATTTTATCTTCAATAATAAAGATTTAAATTAACTTTGGAGTGTACAAATATTATCCCTGTGATCCTCTGGGAGCAGCACACACAATATCCCCTGAAAACTGCACTCCCAGAATTCAAAATTTAATTCATAGCACAGTGGCTCCTTCAGGACAAAATGCCAGACTCCTGAAAGCCTTACCACTCTCTCTGCTCTGCTGCTGAAGGATTGCTATTCCTGGAAGATTTCAGCTCTGTAAGATAAGTGCTAATACATTCTTTCTGCAGGTCTCCGGGGCCTGAAGTTTGAATTTAATGTGAACTGAATAAAATCATTTGCTTTTAATCAGCATGGTCCATGAACCGTGGTTTGAGGCCAATATGTGACTCTAAGGTAAATGAGTTTAGCTCCAACTCCCTAATCCCCAGATAAGATCATAAAATCACCACACATCACTCAGCACTGTTTAGCAGAAAATGCCTGCCTCTGTAGTAATAACAAAACCCCTGAATTATAGTTGCTGGCGTCTCAAAGATGATGGCTCTTGCAGGTTCAGGTGAAGTACGTGATTCTCTGTGGGGAGGATGGAGTGCTGCCAACGCAGCACAATAACCTCCATTTCACACATTTGATTTCTGGAAATCTACTTAAAAAATAAACCATCCTCTTGCCCACTCTTTCTCTTTTAAACAGCAAAACACACACCCTTTTATATGTAATAATTCTGAGTTAAAACTCATGCTCTGCCATAGGTAAAATTCCAGAATCAACGTGGGAGTAACTCCCGCTGTGGATTGTTGTAATAACAAATTTAGTTATGATTTATTCTGTTTATTCACATGCAAACGTGGAAACTCAAATGCAGAGACAGTTGCTGAAACAATTAGTGTTTTCCATAAAATTCATAAAATCACATATGCTAGAGAAGGAAAAGACTCAAATCTGCAACAGCCAAGGTGTCCCTGTTCATATGAATTCACTGTTATTTCATATATTGGTGCCACCTCTCTTGATTACTCGCCACTAATTTGACTAAATAGAAAATTTAGTAGCAAGAATTTCTATCAAGCAACTAAGGGCAAATCAATAGCAAGAATTTCACTAAAATAGACAAGTATATCTAAATTTCACCTCCCCAGCATGCAGAGATACTGCACATCTAACAGCATAAACCTGGCACGGAGCAGAAACAACCAATGCAACAAACCCTCCTGTTTAATAGGTAGAACCTCACCAAATGGAACACTTCTGTCAATCTAATGGAATAATCTTGAATGAGAAATATCCCTGAGAGAAAATGAGGAGGGAAAATACTCTGAACACACTATTTCTTACAATTTCTTCACAAAAGCCTGTGAGATCCTTTAAGATTCTTCACACAGTGAAGGATGAACTCAGCAGAAGACTCTCAATGTTTTTCTCCGAAGCAAGTGTCAGTATTTTTCATTTTATCATGTTATCTTTACAAGAACCTTTTCTTCAAGGGGAATAGACTACGAAACAAACACACAGTTAATAGTGTGATAAAAGTTTAAAGAACAGCAAATAGACATAAGCCAATAAATTCATGAATGCCAATGTTGCCCAGATATTTTTTGTACAATTTAAGCTACTACAATCAAGCACATTCTACTCTGGTGAGCTCTCGAGTGCCCTACTAAATTCAGAATCATTCCATTATTAAGGTGCAGGCAGAATAGCTCCAGATTTACCAAAAGCAGAACAGAATTTGTTCACAGACAGTGTTGTAAAAGCTTAATTTAAGATTCAACATAACCCTAGTGCTTTAAAACCATAGGATTTGCCAGTTTGAGTACGGTCCTTGATTAATCTGCACAAACAGCAAACCAGCCTAGAACGTGAACAGAGCTATCTCACAGCTGTCCACATCTTACTGTGACTATTAATTCAGAGTTAATTAGAAACATGTTTAAAGTAAGCATATTAATCAAAGAAATCTGAAGTTAGAGTCGCTAAGAAAATAATTGTACTGTTTAAACTAAACTAATACAAATCAGTGTGTAGATTAGTTTTAACAGTTTGTGTAATTCTCATTTGAACTTGAGTGCAGAGAATTATCTGACACCACCTCTCACAAAAAAAAAAAATAAATTAAAAAATCAAAAGCAGTTTTGATTTGGCACAGAATTTTTAGGCAAGGGTGCCAAATCCTGAAAATATGTTAGGACTATCCATTCATGCATACCTATTCTACACAGCAGTAAATAAAGTATCAATCTCTCTTGAAAAAAATCCCAAACCAAACCAACTGACAGTGATGTTCAAATAGGAATTCAGAGTTAGATGGTGGTATTTTAAGAATATGTGACTTTACCTCTTGGATTAGAGCAAACACACAGTAATCTGAAAACATGTTCATACTCAGTGATTCACTATTAAGTATGGATATATTATTATCACATTGCTAATTATTCCATGTGGATGTGCTGCAGCATTTCCTTCCAGAAGGGCTCACAGAGGGTCCAGCCCAGAAGTTTTCAGTGCTCTTTCTCCTGGTTCCTTTCTGACAAACAAGAACACGATCATCGTTGCCTTTGCCTTGTTTCAAGCTCAATCTCTTGCTTCGGTTTCTTCCCTCGCACTCCATCACCTCCCCTCCCTTGTTTGACCTCCTTCTGTAGAACTTTTGAGTCTACATTTTTTGCCCTTTCGACATTTATTCACTTTCATTTCCATGCTTGAATTTGTACATTTCCTGCCTACACACTCTGCACATGGCAAAATTCTCCACCCTGTGCACGTTCCTGCTGCTGCCCCTGTGCCCGGGCGTGTTCTCTGCAATGAGGAGCTGTGGGGCAAGAAACAACCACAGAGCATGGGGCAACTGCTTTAGAGAGCTCTCCAATGACAGATGGGAGCAAAATGCTTTTAAATCCCAACTTTTCACAGATGGGGGGAAAACCTCTGTTAATACCAAATGTATTGACTGGGTCAGATAAACCAAGCTGTCAGGCAATAAGAATGTTTAGAATATAGTGATGCATGGACAGGAGCAAAGCCTCAAAAATGCAGGAATTTTTTGTAACCTCTCTATTGTGTATTCCAGCTCGGAGCTAAAACATTCATAATACCCACCAGCACTAACACAGGACTGATAGTAACTCTGCTAAAGTTTCTTCTGCATTTGGTTTTGGGATGGGGAAGAGACGGGGATTTTTTTGTTTGCTTGGTTTTTACATAGCAAGAACTGACTTAGTCTTGGCTAAAACTTCAGCACCACTGAAATATTGTCAGGGTTATATTTGGATGCCAAATCCATCACATCTGAAGTGGCAAGAAACAACTTCACAGCATTTAGCTCAGGTGTGGCAGCAGAACACAAACACAGGGGAATAAGGAATACTTTCTTTCAAATGTAAACCTACACGGAGCAGGTAAAGTTTTGTCATCTGACAAGAGAGCTGCCTGCCATTCAGTGCATGTTTGCAGCAGTAAATGGGAACATATCCTACCTTGCCTTGTGGGACAGTTTGGGTTTGGATTCATAGGGATAAGCAGACAATGCATGCTTGTTGACTAACAAGACAGGAAATAGCAGTAAAGGTACCATTAATTCCCTGCTGTTTTAAACGGGCTCCAAACAATTAAGGACAAAGCATTGAGCATGTCAGGCTATTTGACTGTGGACAGGACTGGGTGCTCAGAGATGCTGCTGCAGAGATAATTGGCACTTGGCTGAAGGACCCAAAGCAAGGGAATGGGAAACACTGACAGAAAATGCCAAGTGGGAACCACGGACTGCTGTCATAATACCTAAAAAATAAAAACTGTCTTGATGGCAAGTTAGAACAAAAAAATATTTTAATTGCTCAAAGAAATGTGACCTCTGCTCTGATTTGGAAGGAGTGAAATCAGTACATGGCCAGAAGTGGATATTTGGGCTCCTACACAGCAGGGATTCGAGGAGGCAGTTATGTACCTCAAAAATGCAGAAGCCTGTAAGGTGTTTTTCTTTGAGCTGATAAATTAGGTTTCAAGGATAGTATTTGGGTGTCAGGCACACAGAGCCATGGGCTTTGAAATCCAGATGTAACACGCTTGACATGAAGATGTAGTTGTGTGACAGCCCGTTGCAAATATAAAACAAGCCTTCAGAACAGGAGACAAGGGAAAACACTGGGAACACTCAAGAACAACTATAAAATACTTTTCCCTGGAAAAGCATTTAACACATTATTATTGTAGATTTACAAGAAGAGTTTAAATTATTAGTAGGAATGATAATGCAGAGAAGTCATTGAAGAGTTATGAAGGAAGGAGATTGATCCATGTGATCTTTTCTGCTTCTGCCATTAATGATCTGAAGTAACATGATGCAACTGAAAGTTCTCTCTTGATTAGGGTTAGAGCTTTATCTAATTAAAGAATCATAAAATCATTTAGGTTGGAAAAGAACTTTAGGATCATCAAGTTCAACCATTATAATATATTATAAATTATGAATGATTGTACCTCAGATGAAACATCACAAACAATCAGAGCTAAGATATGGAATATAAATGGCCTCCGTGGATGTCTTATTTGATTTGCATATTTTAAAATTAAAAAAAAAAAAAAAGTGAAAATATGCTCTGCTGGGATTCATTCCCAAGCCTCCAAGATTAATCAGGTTGCCCTCTAAAGCCTTTGATATATTCCTTCCCATGAAAAGAACCCGCTTTACATAAAACAAATACCCACAAGACAAATTCTTCCAGAGCCATGTAGGAATCAGAAACTGTTGATCAATAAGTGGATGTGCCCTAAACACATCTTTAACTGAATTAAAATGGAACCCTCACACACCTTGCTAACCTCTATGTAAATGTCTCCTACAAAAATATGCAGCAGGCTATGAGCTGGCAGACAGGGCTAACTGAATGTAATTTTTCTGGTGTGCAGAGCCAGCTCTTTCCTTTTTTCCCATGTTACTGATCCTGTTGCTGCCTGATAAGCAAATTATATTTCTCACAATTGCTATGTAAAACATGCAATTAGCATTCCAGTGCACCAAATTGCTGCCAGCCCACTCTACTGGTTTGAGATCTAGGAATACTCAACTGATTAATGCTTCTGATACTGATTTCAGACCGTCCCTACAATTAAGTTGCTACTTTGCTATTTCACAGTGATGGTATAAAAGCTGGGTGATAGTTTGGAGGAAAAAAAGCTCTATTAAACTAGAGCTTTGATGGGAAATATGTGGGAAAGCTGATTTACCCTTGACTTGGCTGGTGTCTGTCTTTGATAAATGAGGAACAGCAGAAGGAATCCTCTTAAGTCAGGAACCTGAAATGTCTTTGATTCTTTTTTCTTAATGGTGGGCAAACATGTTAATTATTGGAGTGTCTTTTGCCGAGACAAAACAGTTTCATTTTTATATAGAGAATATCAATGTGAGGTCAAGAAAATAGCTTAGTAATAGTTTGATAACTACCCTGAGATATACATGTCACACATGTAAGAAATAGTACTCATGACTTAAACTAATACACGCAATCCATGAATGGGTGCTAAACAATGATGCTTCAGAGCTGTTTTCCAACTTCACCTTGCAACACCTGCAGCTCATTGTTTCCAGCAGGACAGGGTGAGAGTAGGAGAACTCTTGACTTCTGTTGTAAACTGATTCTTTCAATGATTTTGTGACTGTTTAGAGGGACAGACTTAAATCTGGCAGACTAACCAATTAACAAATATGCTAACTAGGCTTTTGCTAAAAGGTTGCAAGCCAGCAACCTGGTTAAAGTGTGTTTTGTTCATTAAAACAGGGACTTTCTTTTCTTACACTGTCTTTTATTTTTAAGACTTGGTTAGAGTCATCTTTGAGAATGGCATGATAATAATGTGATGAACACTTATAAACTGGATTTTGACTCTTTAGTAGTGGCACTGTCTGAACTCCAAAAAATATCAAAATAATTCTGCCTTTTTTATTTTTTTTTCTCATCAGAGTAACATTTTTCTTCCTATGTTATCTGAGTTAACAAGTGAGGTATAAGTTGTGCTCTTCTCTAACTGCCAGTTTTGGTCTCTCAGACAGTGCATTCACAGACTTTGCTATTAATTCACGTTTAGAGTGTCCTAAACTTGCCAAGTTGATTGTCATACTGAGTATGACAACTCCAGTTTTACAACATAAAGACATAGATGGTTTGTACTAACAGGCCTTGAAATTTAAATCTGATCCATTAGTCCCCCAGTAAACTTTGTAATATTCAGAAGGAAGGAACTGAAGGTCAGAAAATCAAATCTGATTTTGAAGTTCACCTCCAAACCCTTGCATTTCCTGAAACTGAGCTCATCAATAAAATTCGTTAGTTACCACAATTTATTAAATAGGCATTAAAGATATAATACCTTACGTTACTCTACAGTGGACAGAATGCTTCTAGATTTTACTTAACTAACAGATAAAACATCTTAACTCAGACTTGATATATGCCATAATTTTACCTGCAGGGAGTAATTCAATTTATGGTTTCCAACACAGCTCAGTAGCAGTGATGCCAGAACTGAAAAACTGGCCCTGGCACAGTGTAATTGGGGCCCTCCTGTGCTGCAGTCACTCACCCTTAGATGAGGAGGGGGGGCTCTCTCATATCCCATGGCAGAGCCCACACCAGGACACAGTTTAACCTGCCCCCAAGAGAAGGACTCCAACCAACCTCTGAAGGATTTTTGTGTGGCTACTGAGGCACACCAGGACAGGTAACACAACCTTACAGAAACTCTCCTAAGATAATGCAGCTTTTCAGAAGACAACAAACCAGGAATTTACCAGAGTTACAATTTCAGAACAGTCCTATCTGTCTCTCAAGACTGAAAGACTTTCCCTCACTGGAAGTTTGCTCCTGGAAATTACTCCAAGTTAACAAACGGTAACTCATTTCTCTCCTGCCACTGCTCTCCAGTTTTTCTATTGCAGTTGTACCTGATATTTGTATCTTGGATGACAATGCCAAGAAATGCTTTATGAGGAAAAAGAAACATCCTTACAAAATGTATGTTAAAAAACAGTAGCAGCGAGGCTGCTCTCAGTAATATTCTTAAATTGTTCCGTTTGAGTGTTGATGAAAATTTATGGAATTGTTTCCCAGCTGACCATTGTGGAATATTTAAATCATCTGATGACTCTGTAAAAAAAGTGAGTGCAAAATAGATCGATCAGGTACTGCTCTACTCATTAATATGCATTAAAAATGAGTGTGCCTGAAGCTCGACAGGAGATTTAGCAACCCTTGCATTAGCAAATACATGTCTGGTATCCCTTTTGACTCCCTTTACATTAGTTTAACAATGATTAACAACTCCCATTCTCACGTAAGGGAAAATGATTTAATTATTCATGTTGACAGGTCAGGTTGTAATCAAAGCCAATTTGCTACCCTTAAGGGCGAGGAACCAAAAGGTCTTTATTGCAAACACACCAAGCACACCGTTAAAAGAAGGGATCGATGCCTTCTTTTAATTGCTTGTGTTTTCTTTAAATGGGCAGAAGCATTTGCTTGAAAATTAATGTAGTAGTGGCCACTGATGTCACACTGTAGTCAGCACAACTCATAGTAATGGTAGGACAAGCTGATCTTATTTCCATCAACTAAGATCCAATGTACCAAGTAATTATATTTTACAAAGTATTTTAAGAGCACTTTAAAACACCGGGGAGTTCAGAAAAATAGCATATACCCTCTCAGTTCCATTCTTTGGATATACTAGATCTTCTAAATTGAACAACTAAAACTAGCATTTAAATGCTATGGAAGCTAGTGCATGCTGAAAGATTTATCAGTTCCTTCTCTTCTAGTGGCACATTGGGCCCCTCTAACTGCTTCTGAAAGGAAACCACCTTCTGAGGGTAAGCAAAGCATGCTCACCCTCACCTACATATCTGATAAATAATACTAATCACTTTAACTAAGAAAGTAAAATTAGAAAGTTACTTGCAACTCTTACAAAAAAAAAAAAAAAAGGCATGTATTAACCCACATTTTTATGAAAGACTTGAACTTGCAATATCTACGTGGCTTGAGGGTGACACAAAGATGGGTAACAGATAAAGGAATTGTTGTAATTAGTGTAGCTTTATAACACAACAAAACAGGATTTTTTAAGGCTTACCATAGTAGATCTAAATGGATAAGTTTATTCCAGTTATCTTAGACAAGAGGCAAGGATAATTGTTTATTAATATTTCTCTCAAGGGATTGACTGCTTGACTGTAAAGGATTCTTGTAAGTTGAGACAGACTTTGGGTTGTTAGCAAACACATGGGAAAAGTGATTGACTTGTAAAATAGGTATTGTCTGGGTTTACTAATTGGTGTCCAGGGTAAGAATTCCCAGGAAAATATGTGGAACATTTTTTGTTTATTTTTACAATATATAAAATGAAGTGTGTTATGACAAGACTGACCAGGTAAAGGAGTATGGAATTTGTAATAGACAAAAATGTTGTGAAGAAATAGTGATTTTAATGGTAGAATAGTGGAGCAAGATGAAGTGAATAATGAAGTTAGTATGATTTAATCTTGCTGTGACACATATGTTAATGAAATTATGGCAACAACAGATTTTCCCTGAGTTTACTGGGAGAT
This sequence comes from Chiroxiphia lanceolata, assembly GCF_009829145.1. Classification (NCBI taxonomy): domain Eukaryota; kingdom Metazoa; phylum Chordata; class Aves; order Passeriformes; family Pipridae; genus Chiroxiphia; species Chiroxiphia lanceolata. The sequence continues at coordinate 4,160,791 of NC_045653.1, read as the reverse complement.
TATGCATGCCATACATATAATTAATGAATATGTAAATCAGCACCAAGAGAAAAGGGATTCTAAAAATTACTTTTTACAGCTGTTCCTTATGGTCATGCTGCAACGCCTGCTGTATATTCTGTTCCAGACAAATTGTAGTGTGAGTAGGAAAGCTTTCTTTTGATTCTTCCAATAAATACAGCTCCTATCTATCTGGATTTGGCAGAAACTCCACTGCCTTATATTAATTTATGCAATATTTTTCCCAGGGACAAGCCATCTAACATCATTGACAGCCCCAGGAAATCCACGAGTTACATTTGAGGGCAACAGGATCATGTTTGCAGTGTGCAAACGCTCAGGGCTGTTTGCTAGAGGGCAGTTAACATCCTGCCTTGCAGTTCTGGCAGCTTCTTAACTCCCCACCAGCACGGTGTGAGTGTACAGACAGCTCAGCCTCATGCTGAGCTGAGCTGGGGCAGCTTTGAAGGAGCTGGAATCTGTGGAAGCTCCACAAGTCATCCCAGAGCTAAATCCCAAAGGTTCAGAGGTGGCACGGAGTGTATTTATATTGCACCTCCCTCCACACCTTATGGCAGCCAAACTATCCAGATTTTTCCATACCTGGGGGGGATCCTGTTCTCCAGCAGGTAAGAAGTTAACTCTGCACAGATCAAAGTGCCAAACCCAAACCTGTTCAGTTCCAGACTGAGCCAGTGGCTCCCGAGGCTGAGTCCATCTCTTCTTATTTTGCATTAATAGCCCCCAATGTTTCTTCAACTGCCACTGAATGGGCTGATGGACAAAAGGTGGGTGACACAAAATTACCTCCAACTTCGATGGGCTGAAATGAACTGCAACCTTCTGATCAGGAGTTTGATGGCTCAGGCCCCTCCTGCTCCACAACAACAGGGCAGGAGCAAATTACCAGATGTACCACGGTGACAAATGTGCTCATTAGCAGAGGTTGCTGCTTTGCCAGGGAAGACAAGCCCTTCAAAAGCAGAATTCTTCATGCTGGCAGACTAAGAACCACAGCAGCATTTTGCTTTTTTAGATCTCCAAATTAGTACACGTTTTTGTCACATCAGGTTTCTACATCTGTTTACATATTGCAAATATTTATGAATATTAATTACCATTTCTTCCAGAATAGCTGCAAATGAGTCAGTTGGGAACCTGTCATCTTGTTTATATTGTCTAAAGAAAAATTCAAACCACAATAGAATATGAAATTAAGCTAACATTCAGTCTGCAATCCCTGTTTTTGAATACATAAATTGGTGCACTCAGAGCCTTCACATAACCCGAGGTAATTTTTTGTCCCTACTGGTTATATTTTGACCCAATAAATAAATACAAGAGCTGAAATATATAGTGTGATCACATTCCATTAATAGTTAGGCAAAGCATGGCTCAAATGATTCAGTGTTGGACTCTCAGCTCAAAGAGACCAGCAACTTCAGGAGGTGTTGGACACAACAAGCTGAGAATTACAGAGAATAAACCCCTAAAATCAGCAATAAAGATAAATTACCAATAAATAAATTATATACTGACAAATAATAAAGGCTTAATTGGTAAATATTTAACATGGGAGCTTTCCTTCCCATACACCTTCTTCCAATATTATTAAGCTACTAATTTCAGTGTTTTATGAATGCAAATTGCCTTTTCTCCATACTCAGTTAATTTTGTCTCTAAACAATGATGAAGTGTCTTCATTCATTCACATTACCTGCTCTGGATCATTCATACACTCCAGCCAGCAATACTTAGGATTTATGTTCTTCCCTCCGTTTGGGGAGAATAGAACAAATATACAAATATAAATTGGCAACATAAGTGTAACAAAAGGTCCTTTGAAATATTTGTCTTTGACCCTTCTGTAAATATCACGCTTTAAAAAGAGGCTCTGCAGAAAGGCTCAGCTATAGCCAACTGTTGTTTTCATTAATATTGTAAGATCCCAAAGTTTTGTCTGTGAATTAGAATCCTCCCAGGTTTTGCCTTTCTCATTGAAGAAAGCCCCTAATCTAAGTCTGTTAATCAGTGGCTGCAAAAAAATAAATTAGCAGTGCCTTTATAAGGGGCAGTCTTAGACTGATAACACTCTGTAATGTTATTTCAGTGCACAGGAGAAAATTACTTGTATGAGGGACAAGCTTCTAATTGTCTAATGCCCAAATGCAAACCCCTCTGATATGGAGAGTGGTGAAGGAGACAAAGTCAGCCACCAAGTAGAAATAAATCTCACTCCATGATCTGCCCAAGGTAAGTGGCTTTTTGACTTTAAATTACTTTTGATGGACACTTGTTCACTCCTTTTCTATTAATTTTCAATTAAAACTCGCATGCATTAAATTTCAAAATTCTTTCAGAGAAGTCTGAAGATGCTTCCAAAGCTCCCATGCAGCTGAGACATAACAATCAGAAGTCTAGAATTTTACATATTGCTTCAGAAGAAGTCTCTGCACGCAGATTTTACATCATTTTTTTCCACTTTCATGCAAAGGGAATAATGTGAGGCATGTAAGTTAAAATAAAGGTTAATTCCCTCTCTCACACGTATCACCCCTTTTATGACTGACTTATGTGCAGCAGAAAACAATGTACAGAGTATGAATTAAAGCCCAGTTGAAGTTAATGACTGCTTTCTCTTTTCTGGGGCCATGGTCTCAGCTCAGTGGCCATCAATCCCCAGGAAGTGCCTGGTTCCTGGAATCATTATTGCTTAATTGAAAGGAAAGCAACCAACACAGTAGAAAACATATAGCCTTCTAAGCAGAATGTATGAAGTACAGGCTCACACTGAGGAACTCTTTTCTTCCATACCCTCAGATCAGGAGTTGAGAACAACCTGGGAGGGGAAATAAATCTGAGGATACAAAGAGCTTCAGCAACAAACCAGCAGGTCATAAATAAACCCCCCCACAAACACCAAGTGGCTTTGTTTTTCTTTTCTCTCTTTCTTTTCTTTTTTTTTTTTTTCTTTTTTAATCATTATTCACCCTGACATGAATCCTAATTAAAATTTTACACAGTGTGTCTTTTAATTAGCCATGGCTGGAGTGGTGAAAGCTATCAATATTTAGCAGGATAATTGTATGAAATTACTTTTCAAAAATGAACAGCAGGCATGAATCCACTCAGCAGCAGGGGGTTATTCAGCCACACACTGTGCAAGATGGGGTGCCTCAGATAATGTGTGAGAGATAATAATGCACACAGGGAGGGACACATGCTGCCATATTTTGTGCTTCATTGGTTTTCTGCAAACAGCATTTGGCTCTTGTTGCACTCAGGACATCAGGGTTCACACAAGCTTTAAGCTGGTGATTTTTATCTTTATGTTGTTGATTTATTTTAACTCAAATACAAGGATGTGTTTAACAACAAGGCACACAAACAAAACACTGAGACACAGCTCTGTGTATGACCTAGTTGGATTATACTTTGCAGAGGCTAACAGTGAACAAGATCAAGAACAGAGGTCTTCGTTCTTCCTCTTTTTTTTTTAGCAAAAAGAAAAGAAAAAAAGCCTTGCCCCATCCTGGCAGAATACAAAGCAGTAAATTAATTTCTGTTTTGCAAATCCATGGTGTAAGTGTACTCAGCTTGATTTTAAAACAGATTTGCAACAGTTCACTTCTCACATAATCTTTCTCTCCTTTCTTTTACAAAAGAACCAGGACAGGGAATTTGCAGCATGACATGTTTGCTATTTGCTTTCTGCACAGCAAAAAAAAAAAAAAAAAAGGCAGGAAACACCTGCAAATGTTTCCCACGTGCACCAAGGAAACATTCAGTGATATCCCAGAGAGTGGGGTTCTGAGGCACTTGTCACAGTGCAGCCTATGGGACAAAGGCCTTGAGGAACTATGTATCCAGGAGTAAGAACACAAATCCCAGCACACAGACTCCCTGCACAGCCAGCCAGGTATAAAAAGCCCAAATGAGAGCAGTAGCAGTAGCAGTTCAGGTGAAATGGATGCAAGAACCAGCTCGGTAGTTTCAGAAGATGTGAATGAATATGTCTCTTCCTTTACCATCACAACAAAGAGGATTCCCTCAGTTCCAGGGAATTTCCTCATCTCCTGCAACTGGGCAGGTAGAGCAGAATATTGGTGTATGTCCAAGGCTCTTAATAATACTAGAATTAAATGCAAAGGGCCAAACTGGTACTGAAATTTCTGCTCATCAGTAGGGTGGAAGATTGGTGACTGAAAACCGTATGGATCCTGTACAAGATGACAGCACTCATATGTTTTCAGCACACAAAAAAACCCACAGTGCAACAGCCCCCTAAAATGCACATAACTTCAGTACACTTTGGCTTTGTCTTTTTTATTCTTCTTTTCCTTTTTCATAGTGCAAGATGAATAGGAACAACCTGGGCCCACGATGCAGTATTTCAGCAGAAACATTAGTTATATCCTAGATAGGGCACATCATGCAGCACCAACTCATCCAAATCTTTTCTGTCATTCTTTACAGCCAAGTCAGCTATAAAACTCAGAGCCCAAAGACATCCAGCCACACTGTGGATCATCTCAATGCACAGCACACCAGCAACACAACAATTACAAAGCTGCCAGTGGAATTAGATTGACAGGGACACCAGAGCTTTACAAGGCGAGAGCAGCAGGAAAGACTTTTTTTTTTCACAGCTTAACAGAAGTGTAAAGCACTGAGGGTCAGAGCCCTGAGTTCAGCACTGCTGAGTGACCCCTCACAAGCTCAGACCTACAGCCCTGTGCAGCTACAGGAGTCCCTTCACTGAGCTGCAAAGCAAGTTTGTGTGCGAGCCTGGGAATCCAAAATCTTGTTCTCGATCCTGCCAGAGAGCAGTTGAGTGACTTCAGCCTGTTCATTTCCCCCTTCTCTGCCTAAGTTTCAATTTAAACAAAATCACAGCATTTTTTACAGCCTCCATTGAGTAACAGTTGTAAATCTCTTTCAGATTCCTGGGAGGTTGTACGCTGGTGCTAAGTATTTTTGACACTAAACACAATACTGTGTACAGAGCTGGCGCTTAATGATTTAGCAGGAAAGATAACAAACACAAAATATTGAGAGAATTGGAATGACACATCAAAATATCCTTGAGTTAAAAAATTAAAAAATAAAAGTTAAAATCCAAGATAACTCATTTACCCAACTAACTACTTTAAACAGTTCTGTATAAATACCAGAATTTACCCTTCTCTAAACGTGTATCAGATCACAATCAGAATTGGTTTTGTCATTAAAAAAAAAAAAAGAGGACAAAATATGAAGGGGAGGGAAAAGGTTGTGGAAGTAAAAGAAACAGACTTTCTTATGAGTCTGATGGACACAATGAATTTAGAAAAAGCAGCCTGACACATGATTAATAGTCAAAGAACTTTGGGTGGCAAAATTGCATTAAAATGACAACATAACTGCTTTGACTTCCAGGCTACAGCAGACCCTCAGTTGATATGCAGCACCTCTTAATGTAACACACCATGGAAGGGCAGTAACAAGAATTCAGAAGCACAGGAAGACTCACTGAGTGGTACAGCCACTGTAAGAAAAGAACTATTTTCATGATTCCATGGAGTGTCAGCACTGGGGACTGACCAAGGCTGACAATAGCAGCAGGCTGATGTTTGCCAAGTGTCCTGAAGATGGGAAGCTGTGGCTGAAGGCTGGAGTTGGGGGGAGGGCACTGGCACCAGCAAATTGCTCCTTCAGTTGACATAAACCAGCAAAGGAACGAAGTCCTCTGGCAGTATCTGTTACACACCTCGAGGGGCACAGCCTAGGCTTCAACACTGGTTGCACACCCTTGCTCCTACAAACATCACCCTGACACTTCCAGCTCCCACACAAATAAATTAGAAAAATAATTACATGCAATAATCCTTCTAGAGCCACCAGTATCTGGATTGGGTGAGTGACCCCAGAGATCTTGTTACACATTCACATCATTCACAATACATTAATCTTGCTGCCAGTAAAAGTAATTGCTTAAGAATTAACTTGGGTATTTATAAAGGCCCCCTATCCTTCATGTCATTTAGTGAGCCTTGCAAAAGATACAGTAAGAAAAGGGACATTTGGATTAAAAAAGAAAATAGTGTTGGAAGAGTGGGAATCTGCCATAAGTAAAAAAAGAGATCTAAACATAAAGTGCTACAGTAATCTATAAACTGGGTGGTTGTCTCTCCACAACGTTGATAGGTAACGAACACGAAAATCTCTTGGATGTTTTGAAGAAAAAAGGTACTAAACAATAAAGCCTGGATTTTAGACAAAATGAGTATGTAGCCCCGATAATCCAGGCCTGAAACAGAAGGTTTAACGGGCAGAAATACCTCAATAGAAGAGTAGTTGAGTCTATTTTTCGGAGGATAATGTGTGACTACAATACTGCAATAAAGAAGTCATTTAGTTGCATATAAGCTGTCTGAAACCTTGGCAAGTTTGCCATGCATTGTATAATGCAGGGCATTCATTTTAATTCTGCTTCCATCCAGAACTGGTGAATGGTGTTGATGTTATGAATGAAACGAACATAAATTTATTTCTCCTGGTTTTCTAAATACCAATTCACGTCATTATCTCTGTCAGAGCCACCAACATCTTGTGCTATGATATGTACCCTTGGTCTTTTAATAAGGAGCAAATGTGTAAGAAATATTCCAAGCAGAATTCACAGACCTTTAGTCCAGGAAACAGGAGAGAGAAGGGAAGGGAATGCATACAAGCTCAGAGGGCACTGCAGGCTGGACTCTGAGGGCAGGGATGGTCACTGGCAGGCAGTTGTCTGTGAAAGCAAACAGGAGACAGGGATGGGAAAACCACCCACTGGGAATAGGAGGGTGGTGGAATCCCTGCTGTGTAAGCAAGGCCCACTGCCCCCATCTCTGCTGCATCCCTGCAGTGGGTGTGATGCCCCCCTGCCACCCCAGTGCTGCAAGAGCCCTGCCCTTGCTGGGTGGCTTTGGCAAGGTGCTGTTCCCCTGCTTCTCCCCCTGCCTCTCTGCCATGGCAGGATGGGAAGGTGGCAGGTTCATCCTGCTCCCCCCACGGCTCCTGGGGCTCCCTCCTGATCATGGTGAATTCTCTGGGCTGAGGATAATGTCGGTGCTGTTGGGGGCACGACACTGTTGCTGGGGGGGAGCAGCTTCTCAGTTTGCACAGGGGATGGCTGCAATCAGGTGCCATCAGGTCCCCAGGTCCCCACCTCTTTTCCCTTTGGATTAACCAAGGCACAGAGAAGCAGTTAATAAAAAATCAAAGTAAGTCAATGGAAAACTCCTAAGTGACTTCTTGGTGACCTAAGTCATCAAGTCATTAGTCCTCATTCCTTTCCCAGCAGTAAATTATTCCTCAAGGGGTAAAAAGTTAACTTTAAGCTATCATGTCCCTGACAAGGGTAATATCCTTTATGTAACCTCTTCAGATTGCCTCTCTGTGTCAAAAGTGCTGTGTGCATCACTGAGGTCTTTAAAGAACAGGAATTCAGGAAGGTCAAGACCTAAATGATGTATTTCCCTTCAGCCTGCAGGTAAGAGAGAGCAAATTTTCTCAGCACAGTTTTAGCAGTGAGAACTTTAACATTTATCCTTCATATCAAAATCAATATTGAGTTAGGGCTGGGACACAAAGATGAAAACAAATCCAAAAATGTTTCAAGCATCTCCAGAAAGGAAGAACATTCTTCTTGGAATCTGTTTACTTTCTTAACTATCAGTCATCAAAATATAAAGTCATTGAGGAAAAACAAAAGACTATTGTAAGAAGTGAGTTAAAAACATGATTATGAAAGTGCAGTACTTGACCAGGTGAAAATATTATTTAACACCTTAATAAGAGCTTCAACCAGTTTCTAAAGATCCCAAAGCAAAAACTTCGTGAAAAAATGCCCCTAAAACTGAGCAACTTTATTTATAAAGTATTTTTGGTACCTCCAGAATAATTTTTGTTTGCACACTGATCCAGAATTTCCATGCCAAATATATAGAGAAATGAGAACTTCCACACATTCACAGACATGTTTTCACTTTAAAAATATCTTCTGGAGGGGTAAAATAAGAGGCAGAATGCTTTCTGTACAATAACTTAAATTATAATATTCATACCTATTCTGTTGCAAAGGAGATGCAAAGCTTAATAACTATGTGCTTTTTTAAATTTAAAGTTAAGAATAGCTTTTTTTGCTTTTAGATTAATTTGGAGCTTTAAGCAAAATTCTTCATTAATTTCTCTGAAAGCTTTGCTATGATCTCTCCAAGAACAGGATCAGAACTTCTATGTATTAATGTTAAGCTGTCTGTGCAGCACAGTAAGTTAGAAAAACTACATTATTTCAGCCATAGCAGGTGGAACTCACTTTAGAAGATGCCCTTTAGGCAGAGGTGAGTTTGACCCACTAACCTGTCCCAGCTGACTTGCAGCACTGTGGGTTTCTTTTTTATTTCAAAGTGATTTTAGCACTTGATACCTCCTAGATAATCCCTTTAAGCTCCTTGCTTCACAAAGCAAGAACACTGTGGAGAGGTAGCTGAGGAACTTCATTAGAGCCTGATTAGCAAAGACCAGAAAATGGGCATCAATTCAAATAACTCCAGTGGACATTCAGTGCTTAACTGGGAAGAGGGTGGAGATGACAGCAGTACTCTGCTCTTTCTTCCTCACAAACACCCTAAGACCCGAATGCATGAAGGTTATAGATGAGTTAATAAAATGTTTGTCTCCCTGTATTTACCAGATAACATATAGGACACATTCAAACTAGAATTCTTTGTCCCAAACAGCAGAGAGCACATAATCTGCTGCTGCCACGGGCTGTTGGCAAATGGTGCCACTTTTAACATCTCACCATCATTCCATTTAAAATAAGTGCAGCATCAGGATACAAGTGTTGGTCCCAGATGGAAAAAATCCCTAGAAGTGAGAAGCTGCAGATCAATTTCCAGAACACATTTTTTCTGATTGGACATTGTTCTTTAGCTCAGATTAAATGTTCACTTAAACAAGGTAGGTGTGAGGCATCAAGAGAAGACAGCAACCAGGTATGGGTTACTTCAGAATTCTGAAACAGGCTGATCACAGGTAACAGAGGACCTGAATTAAATCACCCTGCTTTTACCCTTTCAGCATAAGTATAGATGAGCTGTCATTCTACCAGCAGGAGAATTTATTTCCCAAAATAGCTTCTCAAATGGAAACACTTAAAATCCACTTTGAATTCACAGCTGAGTCAAGGTTGTGTTTATTCCTATTATTTCTGTCATAATGTACCTTAAATTTGAAAAATGTTGTTGAAGTATTTGTAGCAGGATAGAAATAAAGAAATGGCTTTTTTTTTTTAAATTTGTCTTTTTGTTCTTATTCCCTCTGGTGACCAGCATATCCCAATCCTGTCTTGCAATCCCTTCTGCTAGTTTATCAGTATTGTTTCATTCTAAATGAAACTTCTTATTTGTCTTCCTGGGGGCAATTAATTTTTTTTTTCTCATCTGGTCTGCCTAAATAAGCTATTGATTTTATTTTCAAGGTAATTTAAGGTGGGAATACAGCTCTTATTTGATAACTACCAGCCTAACGTTGAGTAAACAAATATTATGGTTCCAATTTGTTATTTCTGTCACCAAAATCGACCAAACAGCAGCTACTACTCATGTGGCTGGATTTGGAGACTGTCGTGGGAAGCAGTAAGTAACAATAATTCAGTAAAGTTAGTGACTAACTAATTAGTTACTGACTAACTAATTACAAGAGATGGGATATAACACACTCTAATGGCACAAGAAGCTTGTCATTAAAATATACCCTAAAGCAGGTGACAGTGGGATAGCTGCACAAAAAAAAATTGAAATACTGTACATTTTTAGAGGCCATACTTTCATTGTATGACTCACACAGTACAGCTACAGGTGCTGTCTGAGGATGTCCACCTGAGTGACATGGTAATCTTCCATCAGTGCTGGATTGCTCAGAAATCTGAAATAGTTTGCACAAAGTGCCCTTTCCAGCACCAGAAGGTCATAAAAAGCAAGTGGAGACAGACAGAGATAAACTGCCACTATGTTCATTTTCAACCTCCATCTTTTCTACAAGTTTAGAGGTCTATGTTCACATTTTCTTAATAAATACCCCTAATATCCATGTCTGTCTGTAAAGCACATGTTAAAAATGTATTATGAATTCTAGGACAAGTCTCTCAAACAGTCTGAAGGTTTCTCATGTTGTAGAATGAAAATTAACACTGCCCCCACCCCCATACAAGACTTTCATTTTTAAAAACAGCAGCAGCTCCTTAATCCATCTTTAACAACATGTTGCTCAGTTTTTCAAGAGAAAACAGTATAATCCTGTATTACTTGACACTAAAGCCTGGCCTAAACCAAACTCCACCAGTAACCATTTTCAAATGCTATGCTTATACTTTAAATATCCTCATAGAAAATTGTATTTTTCTGAATATTCATAATTCAGAATTAAAACATCCACAGCAACAGCTTGCATCTTTTTGGTGTTAATGTTGCAAGACCTGTGAAGAACCAGTAAATAACAAAATAGTTGGATTAAGACAGAGGGCCAGCTTCAGGACTAAGGAGTACAGAGAGGGATGACCTTCAGGAAGACTTGACAGGTTTCAAAAGGGAAAATCAATAGGAAAGGTGTATCTTTGGCAAAAAGAAAAGGTGACAAATTGTAGCCAGAGCCACCCACTAACAGCAATAATGAATTAGTACTTATCATTCAAGAATACTGCCTCATTTCCTTTAAAGATCAATATGTCACTGCATATATTTTTTGAGCCAATTATTTTCCCATTCTGGCTTATGCAAAAGAATATAAATCTGAATATAAATCTGAAACAAGACCAACTAGATTTTGAAAATATTTTTGCAGTGCATTAATACTACATTATTCCTTTTCTGTTGTGAAGCACATAATCAACAGTCTGCATCTGTTTAAATGTAGAACCAAAAGCCATCCAGGGGCTGACTGCAAAAGAAAGGAAGAGATAAAGCCTGATTTCAATGTTGAATGTACTTGATCTTTTATTGCTAAAAAGGTTATTGGGCAAATTTGGGGGAAAGGCAGAGAAAGGAAGGTCATTTGCTAAAATGTATAGAAACATACAGAAAGTGCCACAGGATTCAAATTCTGCTTCCAGTGCCAGATACTGAAAACAACTCTCATAAATGTGATTTTTGTAGCTCTTGTTAACATAATATCAATTAATTTGACCAGATACAAACACCATTTTAGTTCAAGAGCTGCCATAGACTGGGAAAAGCAGGAACTACCAGGGACTGTTCTCCTACTCTAAGCCTGTCCCCAAAGTCCTGCAGGGTCCTGTTGGAAGGAGGAGCTGTGGGAGCAACTCCCTTTTCCTTCCCCTTGTGCCTTTAAATGGCAACACCAAGACAAGTCAGACTCCTCTGCCCACCTGTTCTACATCCTTCCACAATTTTGCCAGCCTCTAACACCATCTCAGTTCTTTGAATCATGCAAATACTGAAAGCCTTCATATTTTTAAAATTTTCCTTCCTGCAGAGTTGAAGAAAAAAGCACAATGAGGGAGTCTCCAAATATTTAATTCCTGAAAAGCAAACAAAAAATTCTAGCTTTGCTTTTTAAATCTTATGGCTTTGGGTAGAGAGTGAGTGGGCTGACAAGTTAGCAGCTTAAAATACATTATGGTGTTTTAATTGTATTGACATTTCATTGTATTGACATTATTGTAAAGAAATGCATAAAAATGCCAGCTGAAAACCACAGTCAGCTACAAATCTGAAAGTGGTAATGAAAATTAAATTAAAAATAATACATCACAATGAGGAGGAATTTGGAGATTAAGAAAAATTCCAAAGCTGCACGAAAATCCACTCAGCCAACAAGCTTAGATGAAAGTGAGCTCCAAGGATTACAATATCTCTCCCCTCAGCTGCTTGACATTCATCAACAGGTGAGAATTTTTCACATGGAAAAGAAGGCAGCCTTTATGGCTGCTTTTTTAAAAGAAACAGGGAAGGAATTTGCCACTTCATGTGGAAAGGAAAATATTAAATAAGTTGCAAACTCTTCAGGTGAAGGAGAGAGTTACAATAAAAAAGAAATATCCATGATAGAGCTGTAAAAGGCAGGGCACAGGAACTTGCTGAATGGAGATGTCCAGGTGAGGGAGCTCAGCTGGTTGTGTCTAAATTGGAGACAAGTGGTCCCACAGGGCAGAGTTCATAAAACTGAGCTCTGTAAAAACACCTTCCTGTTAAAAATGTCTTTCTATGTCTGGACAGAGAGAGTTGATCTTTTATTCAGATGTTGCCTTCAAGTTCAGAGATCCAGACAGTCACAAGAGGGACAGGTTGAAGGACACCAACCACTGGGTTTCTGGAGGTGCAGTGTTCCCAAGACAGCAAAGCAAGCTGGAGTAGGGATGGTTTTGCTGCACCTCAGTCAGTGTAGGTAGCTTTTATTAAACAAAGTGAAAAGCAAAATGAAAGGAACACTGCCTAAAGTAGTTGTTTAATTTTGTTGTCATTTGTTAAAAAATAGCAGAGATGACAAAAACTTGGATTTACTGGAGATTGATCTTATCATCATCTTACCCCTGCCTTACACCTGGAAGAGTAAAAGGCCTGAAACATGAGCAAATCTGCACACTTAAATGTGCCTTCTTGCAGGAAAAAATTCTGTTCCCTCACAAAATTTCTTCCTCCTATTTGGTAACAAAAAAGGTAGTAGAATTTTATAATAATACATTTTAGAGCCATTTCAATAACCAGCTTTGCATTTTAAAGAAAAATTAAAGCCTTCAGTAGGGTCATTGACATTTAATGAATTATGAAGTGGGTCTTTGAGAGCATCCCAATCTGGTTATCTTGCTAGCCTCATTAAGGTTTTTTCATCTAGAATACCAGGCCTTTGATAATATCTCCTTCCTCTTGTTTTCCCTCTGACAGCTGTCACGGAGGAATGAATGGAATATGTTAAGATCTGTACCAGAGACAATTTTCTTCACATCATTTTGGTGGCATTACATGGCATGTTGGGTAAATCCTGTGCTCACTAGGTTTTTTAAGAGACACTCTCATCCAGTGCAGTCACTGTAAGCATGCCATGAATGAGCTAATGTAAATTATTCTCCAGTGATTCTGAAGAGCAGATCTTTTTCCTAACACTGTATCCTGCAGAGTGTTCATCACCAGACATAAAACTGGGATAGCTCCTTGTTATGGACTAAACTGCCTGTGTGTAGTCACCCAGAGCATGTTATTGAGTTTGACTTATTCATTGTCCTTATATGTAAATACAAGTTAGAATATAGATGGTAGTTAAACTCACAGTACATGGCAAGCACACAGAACATGATGATACAAAGACATCAAATCATATTTGCTGTAATCCACTGCTCAACCCCCATCAGTCCCAGGCATACTAATGTACTATATTATGTAACAGTGTTTCACAAAAAGAAAAAAAAAAAAAGACCTGCTAATTTACTAAAAGCAAAGCCATCAGGAGGCACAGTTACACCTTCTGCAAATGCTCCCACTCCAAATGTTTACAGTAATTTTGTAAATTCCATCAATAGCAAAGAATTCATCTTTGAACACACACACACATACAAACATTGCACACATTCACACATCCTGAACTAGCTTTCTGGTTGAAGTGCAGCTGCCCCACCTGAAAACTCCAAGTCCAAATCAATTTACAGTAAGCCTGCAAGAATCACATAGTTCTGCATGAATTTTGCAGCTGGTATGCTAAAGGAAGAGTTGGAGGACATCATGCCTTGGAGAGACAGGAGGAAGTTCTGTGCCAGCCTGTAAAGCAGTGGGGAAGAAAATCAAGACAACCGTGGATGGTGGTTTCCTTCCAGCACACAGGTCTGGACAACAGAAAAAGGCTTGCTTTAAACTGCAGTTTGCTGGGAGTTCTGCTTGAATAACAAACAAAGCATAGGCTGAGGTTCATCTGTCATCAAATTCGTAAACACTGCATGGCAGAAGAAAATCTAGCTCCTTCAAATAAGGTCAAAGAATGATAAAGATAAAAATAAGGATAATAATGATGATGATGATAATAATAATAATAGTAATGATGTAGGTGCAAGGTCACACAAATTTTAAATCTATTTCCTTAAAAGACCCATAAATCTTCAGCATTTGGGCTAGCCATAAATAATTTTTTCCTTTTTATTTCCAAGACACTACAATGTTTTCTCAAATGCCAGTTTCAAGTTCGGGGAAAAAAAACCCAGTACTTAGAAGGAAAAGACAGGTCTACCACATTGTCATAAATCAAGATATCAGTACAAGCACCGTATCAGGCATCAATACAAGCATGAGTAAGGGTGATTATATTAGAAGTACCAGGAGAGCTGCAAATCAAGAGTCCAAAGCACAAGAGTTATTGTTCAGTTATGCCAGACCAGGAATAGCAGGGTGCTTTTGTAGACATGGATCAGGTCTGAGGTTATTTGGGCTTTTTGTCTGTTTTGACACGCCAGAGCTTGGTCCATTTTGAGTAGATTTAATTTCTATAAAGCCCTCTGGCAATGTCATTTTGACTTCACTGTGATCTCTGCACAGTTCCTGTCTGGGAGCCCATTAAATGAAAAGAAGTTCAATAATCCATTCTGAAAACAGCGAAAGCAAAATGAAGTGTTTAACCTCAGGACATTAAAGGCAAAGCTCCCATCTAGTAGTGTGTGCTCAGAGATGAAATGCAAGTCTGGAGACAGCAACAGAAGGTATTTATTGAGATCTCAGTAGGATCACCTCAACAGGCTTCACTCAAGTGAAATTTGCTAGTGAAAATTTTTTCCAAGCAATGTAACATCGTGTGTTCCAAATGCCCTTTGGGTATCCCTCGTGTGGCACAGGCACAGCACGTGAGCATCAGGAGCACTGCAGCACAGGAGGGGCTGAGAACATGGATCAGTAAAAACTACTTCTGCAAGAGCTGAACATCCCACCTGCAAGGCACTACTTACAGGGGAAATACGACCAAGAGAGTTGGTCCTCAAATGCCTGCAATGAGCTGACAATTGCCAGGATCCATTCTGGCAAAAAGCAGTGGAACTGAATGGAATTAAGCTTCTGTATGATCAGAAGCAAGTGAAAAACCATAGAGTTTTCGGCACCCACTGAAGTCAGTTTTGCAGCTCTTCCAGACTTCTCCTGAGCAGCAAACCTGACATTCAAAGGCCAAACTTAACAATACCAGGGACTAAAACATCTGGAAAAGCAGGAGACTGGGACAAGGTCAGGCAGAGGATACAACAGTCACTCCAGAAGCAGCAGGGCAGGGCTTGATACCAGTGCTCAGAAAACTTTGCACAGACCACCCGCAAGGAAGAGCTAAAACACAGCCCAGCATTCTTTAGGAAAGCATAAAGGGAGTATTCAGATCCTTCAGCAAACACACACATGGTGCTTCCCATGACACAGCCTTTGGCAGTGAGCAGTGCCCTGCAAACAGCATTCTCTACTGAGGGGGCTTTAAGAGAAAGAGAATTCTTTCCACTGCCCACAAAAGCCTAACACTGCAGCAGCATTTCATGTCATGTTGAAGACCATTAAATACCTTATCACATGTAAAGCTATTATGCTTGAAATAGTTATTTTATTCCCTAGAAAAAAATCGTTTATGGAATATAATTCATCTTAGAAGTGCCTTCCTAAATACTGAAGCTTTGCACAAAACCTTTACCATTCTAATTTGGATCCCTTTGGGACATGCTAGATAGAGGTTATGGTCATGAAAGAGAGATGAAGTCTGATTTTTTTTTTTCCTAAAGGATGATGACAAGTAGGATTTGCACATGTTTAATCACTGGTTTCTTACTGTGCTTAGGCAGAGCTTACAGTCTCAGTGGGATATAGCAAATAAATCTGACCAGTTGTAGATCACCTGCAGAACAAGTTGTGCTGGTTACAAATGCAGATCTTCCAAAGCTAGAGTAGCAATCACCATCTCTTACCCTCTAAAACACAGATGGAAGCACCACCCCAAGTATGTAGGGTTATCTTTCCACACATCACAACTACAGCCCATGCTGAAGCAAGTCCTTGGCACCAGCAAGTAGATTTGCTCAGACTTTAATTAAGGACCCAGCTCATTTAGCAAATAATCTGCTCAGTGACTTTAAAATCCAGACTCTATATCTTAAACTGACTTCTGGCACACAGTAATTGCACAGCTTTCTCCAGTTTCTGTGTTCCCCTCAAACACTAAAAATTCAGACAAATGGAGGGCGAATGTTGTGGTTATGAACAGAATTCTGAGAGAAAAAAGCATAAATTTGGCAGCCTTAATGGTGACAACAGTGCCCTTTGGAAACAAAAACTAGAGCTCCTGTACATTCCCTTGTCACTTTTCCAAGCAAGAAACTAAGCCTGTGGTTCAAACAGCAATAATCCTCAGAGCACACTTATGTGAAACACAGATCATTGGCAACCTTTAGGGGAAAGGAAATTGTGCATTACCTCTTCTTGGTAATCACACACAGGCTGATGCAGCAAATAGACACTGCTCTCTCATTTACTTCACTTAAATATCTGATTTATCCAATATCAGCCAAATATGACAGCAGGCTCTGATATGTCAACTGTTCCCAGACACATCAAGTGAAAAATCCAAGCACTGAGCAAGGATAATACTGTAAATTACACAGGTGATTTAAATCGCTTCATTGCAATGATGCAGCCAATGATGAATGCAAAATGTAAAATTAATTGCATTTTAACAGCAACATATATTTCTTTAGAGTTTGAGCTACGTGTAACAGCACTGTATCAGAGTTTGCTGTATAAGCCTATTAAGCAAATCTAATGTACAACAGCTTAAGGGTGAGGCCATAAAAGAGCCTGCTACTTCAGAAGACATTTGAAAGCCATTAAGACTATAAACTAGAAGTAAAAATCTCTGAGAACAAAACAAAAAGCAACACAGCCTTTTTGACAGGAAAATAATAAACTTGTGCAAGACTTTCAGATGCCACACATTTTCAAATCACGTAATGTGATGTGTCACTGACACAGTGAAAACAGCAGTAAAAAAATAGTTACTCTTATTTATTAAACTACAGAAACTGATAACAGCAGATAATGTATGAGGGAAAGATCATCTATCCTTTTCCAACTATTTAGCAGAAAGATAAGGAATTCAGGTGAGACAGCTACAGCTCAGTCACCAAATCAGAAAGGGTCAGAAACACCAGTAATTGTTTCTGAATAGGACAAAATATTCGACTGCATTGGCTTAATCCTTAGTTAACAACAGCAAAACCAAGCAGTTCTTCAAAGCTTATTCTTCTGATCATACATCATAACCAATGAAGCTGTAGTATGAAGAATAGCTTGACAGTGTTACCCTGTGTTTTTCAATTTACCTATTGATTTAGGCAATTAATCTGTCCAATATACTGCATACATACCCAGCGTTGTCTATAAACTTGATGATAAACACGACTGTTAAAGACACTGAAATCTCAGCTGCAGAAGCAGACATCCATTTTCATTCCTATTATTTATTTTTTGCTACGGGTTTCAACGTGATTTAACAGCATACAATACAACAGGACAAATCTCAGCAGTCACAGGGATCATTGCAAAGAGGTGAATGACATCAGTCAATCCAAAACACGGTTTTGTGGGGGACACCTGCCAGCAGGCAACACAGCCTTTGTGGCAACACACAGACAAGAAAATTCTGACTATGGGTAAACCTTTCAAACAATTAAAATATTAAAGAAGAAGCTGTAACGGGGAGAGCACTGGTATCCTGCTGGGAATGTATTCTACAAAGGTAGTGCCTTACAGTCACTCACAGATTTCTGAAAAGCAGAAAAATATCAGCAAACTGGCAGTGCACGTGTTTGTGTGCATGGATGTAGGGGTGCATCAGGCAGGTTTTTAGTAAGGCTGCAGCTTGGCATGCCAGGGCTTTTGTTGTCATCAGCCAAGATCCAATTTCTTCTTGCCTTAAACTACACCACTGCAATCTCGACTTTTGTGCTCTGGGCCATGTGAAGTTATAAACAAGATAATTCTGTGGAGGGTTTAGGGGTTTCTTTTTTTGCTGGTAGATACACGTTACGATCCATGTCTCCACGTTTCACACAGAAAATGATCAACAGATAAAAAAATAAAATTCATCCCCTTATCTTAGCAGCTGGCATCACACTGATTACTGTACAGGCAGAGAACAACATGAGATTCTTGCTCCAGGAAGATAACAATCAAGAAGAGAAATAACAATACAGTTTGAATATGTGGTAACTTACTCAGCTGCTTGGGCCAAATTGGAAGATGCAATCACGAAGTTCTCAGGTTTGCTTTGTTTTCAAAATGATGAAGAATCGTCATCCTAAAATCTGACATTCGTTTATGGCCATGATCCAAAATGCTACGGTTTAATTTGGGAGTAATGCCCACATCTGGGCTGATTACTGGAACATACTGTCATGGTCTGGGGGATGGGAGATAAAGAGGTTGGATCTGAGGGATTTGATTTAAAGGCCAGTGAAAGGAATGAGGAGTAAACAACAGAGCAAGGATAATAATTCACGGGTCTTTTGCAATACTGATTAAACTTTTTATGTTATAAGCTAGTTTCAGTCATAATATTTCTACTTATGTTACTAAAGTGTTAAATTGTAATTTAATGTTATAAATTGAAGTAAATTAGCTGGCATAAAGAAACTCTAAACAAATTAATGCTACAGAAAATGAAGCCTTTGAAATAAGTTCCAGAAGAGTTTCAAACTGCATAACATCGTATCTGGCAATTTCTTTCTAGACATTTAACCATCTTCCCAATATGATTCAGATCCTTATACTTCTTTTATGTTAGAAAATATGCTTACAGGCTTCTTTTCCCTGAGTTAAACTGTATTTTTTTGCATTTTGAAGTTAATTTCAAAACTTAGATTGACAAACGCCTCAGCACCAAGTCAGTAGAACGCCAACAACAAAGCTTACAATTAAACCACGATTATTTGATCTTGAGCTGCCAGTAAAACAGCAGAACTCAGCACATCTTGAAAGAAACTTGAAAAAGTCACAAATATAATCAAATAAACCTGAAACCTGTTCAGCATTCATCATCTTCTCTGTCCTTTGATGTTTTCAGGCAGAGGTACAAAGTCTCATTTCTCAAAATCTTTTCCAGCACAATGATGTCATCCACTTCTCTCGTAGCTCCTGCACTGCATCAGCTGCTTTTTAAACTTACAGAGTTTTTGACAGAGGATACACCACATGGCGTGCACACCAAATTTCACTCATGGTTTGTATCACTCCTATTATGACATCAGTGGGCAATCTACAAACGAATTCTATAAATCTAAATATTTGGAGAAACTGAAAGTATATCTTGGACCTGTTTTGGACAAACACATCAAAGTAACTACAAATGTAAATATGTATTTCTACAAAAACACTGCTATTTGATCAACAAATAAATATTCCTGCGTTCCTCTGTATCAAGCATTCCAAATACATACTTTCATTATTTTTTAAACCAAATTTATTACTCTATTTAAACATGTACTTTTTCAGAAACAGGTTCATATTCCATATGCAAAATCCAGTTAGCATACATGTTGTTTGCTCAACAACATTCTGGCCATTGTGAACACTGGAGTTCAGTGAGCTCCAGCTACATCCTGGCCACACTTTGTTATCTACATAAGAAGGGCAGGGATATCTTGGTTCAGCTCTTTTTAGTATGCAGCCATTTTCCCATTAGCTTGTTTCCCAAAGTTTCCCCAATAGTAACAATTCTCAGATGCAACCAACTTGGGTCAAACTGATTTGTTTCTACAGCCTCATATGAACAATTCCACATGTCATTCCCAACCTCTTGACCCAGAATTGGGATTATTTTTAATCCAACACAGATGATCTGTATCTAGTACTAATCCAAAGATTCAGTCTCTCCCTTTCGTTTTAATTCCTTTTCAATCAAACAGCTCTGCAAAGGGGATAGAACAGGCTTCTGGATGTGTAATTGTGAAGAATAATACAGAGAATATAAAAACTTGACAAAGATGAAAGTGAAGTTACCCTTCTGGGTCTATCAGACAACATTTTAAACTATTTTAATCGCAGAAAGACTATTTGGCTGGAATGTTAATGATAAATGTTTTAATGGATTGGAACATTTCACATCACCTTAAAACAACAAAAACATCTTTAATTCAAAAGACTGGCAGGAGACATTAAAGAATAGGTCATGTCTTTATGTGAATGACACAGGGCAGTATAAAGACAAAAACTTACCACTGCCCCCTTTTTTTCCTGTGAGATTCTACAGGTTTCGACTGGCTAAGCAGGAATTATCTACACCCACAATTAATCTGTAATTATTTTTAAAACTTGCACCAGTAAAAATACCAGCAAAGCTAAACTGCAAACATATCTAAGAAGTGAACCATACTATGGAGTGAACCTAAGAAGCCTTTGAAGTAGCTGGAAATGGGCTGTATTGGCTTTAGCTTGGGTTACCTGGACTTCTCTGCATAAAGCACTGCCCAGGCTAATGGCAGAATGTTTGTTCCTGTGTAGACAGTTCTAAAACACTACACTGAAGAAGTCCAAATTTCTTCCTTTTTTTCTTGCTAATATTAGAATTAATATTTCTACACAGGAGCTCTCCTCACTCCTTTTCCCTGCCCTACCACTCTGCTATAAAATTATTCTAGACTGATATCTCAAAGATTTTTATCTTCCACAATACCCAGATTGGGTCCTTGGCACTTTGGGTTTCACATAACATGCCATTAAGGATAAAATGTCTCAGGGATTGGCAAGAAGTGGAGAAATTTGTCACCTCTGTTACCAGAATACATCCAAGACCAAATAATAAGCAAGAACATTACTGGTTTCCAAATTTGTGGTGGAATAGAAACAAAATACAACATAGGCCAGGAAAAGGCACATTGTGTAACTGGAGCAGATCAACATTTAGAAGCTGAGAATTTCTCCCAAATATCTCCTGGTATAAAATGCCACAACCTTTCTACCTTTCACAGGAGATACATCTCCAGAACCAACTGGTTTATCCAGGGTAGAATGTAACAACATCATAAGATATTTATAGAGCATAAGACACTAACACAAGTCCATGTCAGCAGAGTCTGGCCAGACTGGCCACCAGGGAGCAAGAAGTGTAATTAAACAGCTCAGCTGGGGATTCTGAGATTAGTGGTACACCACTAACCCACGAGCCAGGATAAGAGAACATAATGCCAGGGGCTCAACTCTGAAAGGAAAAGCTGGTAATTCCAAGTTAAATTACTTACACTGAATTTTACCTCTACCATACCTGCACTGACTAAACTATGGCTATGACAGTGCCAGGGCTGTACTGCCAGGAAAACTCTTAGTGGGGTTCTAATATTCCCATGGAGGGGAAGGGGCTCTTGGTGTGACATCAGGAGATGGGATGTGACCATCATGTAACCTGGAGACTCATCAATATGGGGTTTTTCTTGAGGAATGTAGTAGTCTAGTAAATAAGCATAGTTTAGAATATTGGTTAAGAGAGCTCGTATTTGGGGGTGCTCTAAGAATTCTCTCCCTGCTGGAGGGACACAGGTTTATACTTACACAGGAGATATCTTTCACCACATTTGGTATGTGAAGATGCCACCTCCGAAATGCCTTCTGAATCTCAGTGATGAACACACAGAAACACTTGGTACCTGCAGTGACTTTAATCACACAACAGTTTGCCTGCACATACTCAGGTTGGCTGCTGCTGGTAAAATAGAAGTGAGGCCTCCACGTTTGTCAGGTTCAAAATTTCAAAGCAGCTTTAAAACAAAACCATATGTACTGCAAGACAACAAACAATTAAGTTCTTTATGTCAGAAGAGGAAGCAATTGTAAAGGATGAATTACACACTATGAGGTAACTAGTTGTTGCAATCCTTTGCACGTTATCTGTTGGAATGATAACTCCCTTTCCATATAAAACAGTAAACTCACAAACTCCAACGTGCTTTCACCTCCTTACATTAAATATTAATAATACAAGTGGAAGCTTTGGTATGTGCATTTTTCAAACAAAATCCTCTGGGTTTTTGGCCAGTTTTATGTATTTCTGGATCCTATACCTAACCTAAAGATGTTAATATTATCATTTTCTATCTTTGTGAGCTCAGATATCGTATTTTGGTTTCACAAGAAATGGATTTGAATTTGTCATTAAATCCCTACTTTAATAAAAAACGCAAGACCTACTTACTCTTCATTGTGTCTGAATCAACATTTTGTAATAAACTACAGATGTTATATATAAAATAGTAAGATAAATAGGTCTTGGAAAAGGAACTGGAATCAGCATAAGTTTCCCAAAGGAAATGTACCCAGTTTCTTCACAGTAATAGTCAAACATTCCCATAAAGGGAGAAACAGCTCTTTTAAAAAAAGAAAAGATAAATACTCTAAAGAAATTTCACTTATTAAATGCTGCAAAGTCACAAATTTTCTGCTGAAAGAGCCCTTTTATGTGCACAGCATATAAATACGTGCTTAGGACACACACAGGAAGAAGATGAGCCATGAAAATTCATACACAGCTAAAAAAACACTGTGCAAGCCTCTGTGTTCCTATGGGAGGTTCGGCTTTGAAGGACAATATTCCAGATGTCTTTCTTAAAACCACTTGGCACAGGTGGCAGCCAAGGTGGCTGTTAGCCAGCTCTACCTCAGCCAGGGATTCCCTCTGGCAGGAGAAATCCCAGCTGCCAGCCATGGAAAGCTTTACAGATCCTTTCAGTGCAAAGGAGCCAGCACACACTCCATGGCTTAATATTTTTTTCCCCACTAAAGTACATTTTTTGGCAGTATGTACATAAAGAAGAGGCTTGCCAAAAAAAAGACTGGTAAAAGGCTGAGTCCCATACTCAGCAATTAACCTGGAGCTTAATTTTCCACCACCAATTCAGTGTAAGCAGAAATGTTATCATTTAGCTCTTTATTCACAGTTTGCAGTGACCTTGCATAAATCTAGTTAACGGTAGGGAAAGAATAAGCAAATTCAGGGAGTCTATTTCTTTTTAGCAGGTTTCCTTATTTTTTTGTCCTCTTATTCATATTTTACCCTTCTTTTGTCCTCCCATGCCATTCTTTTCATAGGTATTTTTGAATTCTGTGCTTTTCACTGTCTCTCAAATCAACAGGTGCCTATTAAGGTTAGAATGAATGAGTAAAATGGAATGTCCAAATATATCCATTGGAAATCACATCATCCCTATTCCAGAGGAAAATGTGTCTAAACTCTTGTAAAGCATTTGAAAGTGATGCCTCCAGGGAAGACCTAAAGGAGTCTGATGATTTTTAGAGGTAACAGATAAAACACATGTGGGTTTCTCTAATTATGGTGCTAGTCTACATCTTTATTGTTTATATAGCAGCATAAATTTGTGAAGAATGAAAGGATCCTGTTGCATACTGGGGCTAAACAAAAACTTGGGGAGGCAGGAGAAAGAAATAAAAATTCTATACAAAATTTTATTCTTCTAAGATAGAAGAACACACACAAGTTCTCCAGCAGAAGATCCCAGCTGTTAGGTTGCAAACAACATGCAGTTGTTTTATATTTTCTGCAGTTATTCTTTGTTTTACCATCGCAGTATAGAAATAAATATTATTACAAATATTTACAAATATTTAAGTTTACATTCTGCCTGTAAAGATCACGATCCTTACAGCTGCTGTTCAGGCATGTTAAACTAACTTTTGCTATAGAACTTTGGGGGGATAATTTAGTATACTGTAGGACAGCATATATTGAAAAAAGACCCTATCTGGTAAAATCTTTTTAATATAAAAGACCTCTGCTCCAATGGATTTTCCAGAGAAAACTCTGAACCTTTTGCAAAAAACAGAACCCACTTTTTCACTGTGTGAAATGTCAACCTACTTTGGTAGGATTTCATCTTAGTGATTAACGGGTTAAAACCCAAACAACGGCCTGGGCACTTTCTCTCACAGAACCATATAATGAAAATGTCTGTGTGGGATTCTCATCTGCTGCTCTGGCTTCCAAGGAGCTGCACAGCTCAGTCCCTCCCCCTTCATACACACAGTTGGATTTCTCTGCTCTGGTAATAGAAAATTAAAATGCAAAACCCGAGGATTCTAACAATTAGGGGCAGCAACATGTGATGTCGCTGTCACAGGAGCAGATACTTCTTTAATCAGAGTTTCTTTATGTAACAAGAAAACTGTTGAAACTGTTTATTATTTCTATGCTTTGTATCAACACGCCAAGCAGCAAGAAGAGCAGAGCATGGGACTGTACATTTGCTTTCTGTGTAAAGAAAGGGTAAGTGCAAAAAAGGTTGTTTTATTGTGATGTCTCATTTGTGACAAATACCTGTTTTACGCTTCACAATCCAATTTATACCTAAAGCTGTTTGACTTTAGCTCAACACTTGCCCATCCTTCAATAAAAGACATAATTATACAGATGCATGTTGTCTCAGGAAAAATCTTTACAACATAAAGACAGTATATATATGTATACCTATATATATATATATATATAGGTATACATTCAGTGCTTGTATTTGAGAAGAATAAAATCCAAAAGAAATTTTGCTTTTGCAAATATATTCTCTGTTCCCTCACATAAGCAAAAACCTTCAAGTCAACTATCCTTGAGAGCCTAAAGATTCAAAATATGGTTTCATACATGCTGACATGTATCTCACAGGTGCAGGTCTGGTTTGAGGCCAGGTATTAAGTCAAAAAAGGAAAATGGCAGTTCTGTTGGAGATTTTTAAGTGGTAAAGGCTAGCAGCTAAATCCAGATGTGACTGTGGTTCAAACTGCACGTCCCAAAGGTCAGAGAGTGTTTGATTTTAAGGCTCCAAACATAGAAGCATACATGGCACATGTCAGTAAGATACTGCATAAGAATATCTGTGGTATGGACCAGTTAGCACAGCAGAGACAGTGGTAATGTGTGAAGCTTGAAAGATTTGCTGCATAACCAGAAAACCAAGATGCCAGAAGATCAAGTTAAGCTGTCACAATGGTTCCTGCTTCTCTTAATATCTACAAATGTCTATTTGTGTGGCCTGGCCTATAGCTACACCTCTTGCTTTATTAGATCTTAGATCTGG
The DNA here is from genome assembly GCF_009829145.1 of Chiroxiphia lanceolata. Lineage (NCBI taxonomy): Eukaryota > Metazoa > Chordata > Aves > Passeriformes > Pipridae > Chiroxiphia > Chiroxiphia lanceolata. The sequence continues at coordinate 4,135,674 of NC_045653.1, read as the reverse complement.
AACAGGAGGCATGGAAGAAGTGTTTAAAGAGAGTGTGAATTAACCTGTGTGACTGAAAACAGCAGACGACCAGTGAGTGTTTGTTGCTGGTGAAGAGTGAAACTCAAGAGCTGACCTAAAGTCTTGAAGAGTACAGCCCTTACTGTTCTTCATCTGCAAATTGCAGATCCACTGGTTAATATACCAGTGTACCTGCAGCACTGTTATGTATGTGAAATACAACCTCCAGATACCACAAGAAATATTTCCCAGTGATAACTCTGTTCAATTCATCAACCACTTTTTAAAAATTTTTAAAAATGAAGAAATTGCATTTTTGGCAATTGGCATTACTTTAGAAATATACAAATAATAGGAAAAATCCATGAACTTGTAACCAGAAATATGCCACATGCACATTCAACCCACACAAACTGTAAGAATTAGATCTACGCACAATCTGTACATGCAACAGTAATTTCACAGATTCCCTGTGCTCTCAGTCTCGTTTTTAATTTGCCTCATTCAAAATGAAATCATCAATCATGAGACCTGAACCATATTTTATGGAATTATTTGATCTTTCCCATTAAAAACACAATTAAAGCATGTCACTCCTCCATACACATTGCATATGTAAGCACATGCATGATATATTGGCACAATCACAATTTTCTGACTTTGGTGAAATTGCAAAGCTTCATTAGAAAGGAAGAGACAGAGAGCCCTGGCAGTTTTCAGATCTTTAGGGGGTCATTTATTGCTGTAATAAGTTTCATTGTTTCTGTCTGAAGGGTAGAGTCTAAATACTGTAATAGAGCAATATTGAAGTATTTATTTTACTTTGTTTTTTTTCTTCAGCTGAAACCCTAGCAAGGGAGTGTTTTTCAGCTTGGCAGCCAGCCAGCCATTTCCCAGTAAGTAATGTGACCTCTGTCCTGCAGCGTAAAGCTGTACATCTTTTAAAAAAATATTCAGTCCCCTGCTAGAGTCTAAGGAGTCTTTGCTTACAAAGTGTGTCTGCAGAAGCTTCTACAGCAAGTAACTTGGCAGAGGATTCTAAACTATATTCAGTTCTTTCTCCCTCTGTCTCTTTTCCCCCAGTGAAATGACTTCATGTAATTGTCCTCCTTAAGATGTTTTTCCTCAGCATATCGGAGATAGGGATAAAAATTCTTTTATGGTCTAACTAAAGTGTATCACGCTCTGTCTTCCACCCAAACTGTGAAAAAAATCTGCTTTGTAACATCCAGTGCCAGATTCCCCAACTGTACCAAAGCAGCTGTGCCATCCATGCAGTGGCTCAGCCAGCCTCATGGGCAGGGCTCCATCAGAACTGTCCATGACTGTGCCACGCACTTCAAATGAAGAAATTCTGTGTAGTTACCAACAGCTGATGTTGTAAACAGGCCCTTAAAAGGGGAACTTTTGGATAGATGTCATTCAGATCTCCCTCAGGCTACCAGCTGGAAAAGGCAGGATCAGTGTTCTCAGGCAGAAGCTGTAGAAGGTACAAAGCCAAGGAGTCCTGTTCTTAACTAAAGCCAAGGCACTCAGTGTAAGTGAATGCACCCAGACAGGTGCATCTTGATGAATGGGACTGAAAATGCAAACTCCATCCTTTGTATGGGATTGTGTCTAAAATTAAATCAATTTTAGGTTAAATACAGAAACCTAAGTTTTGCTTCTAACCATGTGGAAAGTCAGAAAAGTCATTTCTGAGCATGTGTGAGTGGCAGAAGGAACTTGATGGCTGTGATCCTTCTGTCAGCACAGTAACCTGCCTTTGTGTCACACATCAAAGGGAAAATCTAACTTGTGGAAGGAGATAATGAGACTTTTTTTTTACCTCTGTTTATCAGCCAGCACCTCGAGAAAGGAAAAGATTTACAGCCATGTAAAGATTTAAGCACGTTCCCTGTAGCATAAAGAGCAGCTATCACTCCAGCACTGCCCCTCTGCATGTGCTCACTCACCCCACCCACAGCACAGCTCAGCCTTTAAGAGCCACAACAAAGCCCAACTGTTCAGTGGAAGGATTGCGTGCTTCCCCAGAACTAAACACAGAACAGATTAATTAATCAGTGGAGGCAAAGCCCTTTAAAACAGAAAAGTGCTCGAGAAGCTACAGATTGTTATTGCTGAACACTTCCCTGTTAGCACTGGAGTTATAATCCATTTCCCTTAATGTGTTCTCAGCAAGGGGATAGGAAACACGAGATTGCAGTTACACAGTTATGAAAGAACATGCAAAAACTCTCAGTCCTGATCGCTCTCTTTACATACAGAGACTAATCCTGGAGTCCAACAGACAACTATCTTACCTGCTGAAGTTCAGACATCTCTTTCCTTACGTACTTCTTGTACCTCTTGTTGCTATTGCTGCTTTACTGTTTTCCCCCTTCCCCTAACAGCAGAAGATACGGTCTCTGGGGCAAGGACATAACATTTCACTTGCCATCCGCTGGCATTTCCAGTGATTAGCACTGCCCATCCATGGTTTTGTTTTCTCAGGAGTGTCAGCAGCTACATGACATTTCAACCGGTTTCAGTTTTGCAGCTTCTGAGATGAATTTGTTTGTCCAGGTAAACAGATTACCCTAAACGTAGGCTAGGTCTTGCCACATTTGAAATAGCACATTCATTTTCTTAACAGTTCCTGAGTCATGACGGGCACATAACCAAAATAAAACAACCCCTAGTTTTTTGACAGTTTATAAAAAGTGGCAACATTACCACAAATCTGCTTTGTCTTTAAAACAAAGCAACTTCTTTATGACTAAGGCTCTAATGTATGTTGCTGATTAGTTTCTTCAATCCTGAGTTGGTTTTTTTTTCCCACTGGGAATTTAACATATTTCACAAAAAAAAAAAAAAAAAAAAAAAAGGAGGGGGTTATTAAAAATCAAACTTTGTCTTTGCACTCATATGCTGAGTTCCACTCTCACACTTTTGGCTGGTTCACTTCAGAGAACAGCCTGCTGCAAGATTTGAAACTAAATCAGTGGCCCAAGTTTGCACTATTTGGATCTCAGAATTTGCTTTTACATCCACGCTAATATTTAATTACCGATGCTATTAATGTAACTTGATATATCTTTATTTGGAAAAGGACAGTTGGCAAGAACAATCAGATGTGTTGGATTGATTAGGGTTAATGGATCTTCAAAGACATTAGGGATTAAAAAAATTTATTATTGCCGCTAGTGCATATCAATATTTTTAACTCTGCTGAGAGCATCACCCTCACAGATCACATTTCATTCAACTTTGCATAAAGAAAAGATGAGGGAAGAAAGTTACAGGGTAGCTATATGCAACATGCACACAACCACTAAAACCAAAATTCTCAGTGCAAACATGCAGTGTGGGAATGGCAAGAGATGTTTCTGAGCTTATTGCACTGATGAACACCTGCTGCACGTGGAAAACACACCAAAATAGGGTTTGAATAGTTTTGTTGGTGGCACCAGACCGTAATCTTATTGAACTCCTATAATTAATCAATCATTTTTTCGTGAAGAAAACATAAAGCTTTTCAGGGACACAGTGCTCTTCATCATGAACTTCGTGGAAAACTGTTCATTCTCCCTTTCTTCTCCTGAACTATAATTGCTCGCAGCTTTACCTCTGCACACACTGTTAATGCACTGCTTAACCAATTAAAAAATAGGCTTATTCTCTAGATGACTTTCACATGGGATCTTTGATGATTTTAAGATGCTTGCTATATTGGACAAACAATTCTGCCTAGTTTTTAAACCTTGTTTTAAGCACTATAGACTGCCAAGTGTATGCTGCCTAGAATGAAACAGGAGACAATACTGACACCATAGAATCATAGAATCGTTTGTGTTGGAAGGGACCTTAAAATCCATTTAGTTTCAGCCTCCCTGCCATGGGCAGGGACACCTTCCAGGTTGCTCCAAGCCTCGTCCAGCCTCACCTTGGACACTTCCAGGGATGGGGCAGCCACAGCTTCTCTGGGCAACCTGTGCCAGGGCCTCCCCACCTCACAGGGAGGGATTTCTTCCTAATATCAATCTAACCCTGCCCTCTGTCAGTTTGAAGCCATTTCCCCTCATCCTGTCACTCCAGACCCTTGTCAAAAATCCCTCTCCAGCTCTCTCAGAGCCCCTTTAGGCACTGGAAGGGGCTCTCAGTTCTCCCAGATGTTATGATGGGTAAGGACTGGATGTATTCAAAGGTGCTATTTACTACCTCATTTGTTATAGATAAATTCACACAATATTATTACTAATAAAGTGCTCCTCTTCAAATGTGACTATCACAGATCTCGCAGATGAAAGAACTATCACAGGCAAGCTCAGTAAATTGCCCAAGGTCACATTCCAAGATAGCAACAAGTAAAAATCCAGAAGAAAACCCCTGAATTGATCTTGCCCTATTCACATCCATGACATACACAATACTGATGCAGAATTTGACATATTTTTAATCTATACAAAAAAGTAATAGAAAGGGTAATGAACCATGGGAAAGAATCCATATATTTAAAAAAGGTAAACAACTGCTTTTGCAGTACTCATTTTGCTTGTGAAATAAACCACTTAATAGAGAAATATTACTTCGAGACTTAAGGCAGAGTTTTTCATATTTAACAGCAGTGTTTATTACAATGGACTGAGACAGCACTTACCTTCACATGCTTTTGGATTTTGCCAAGATTTCTTGTACAATTGAACAAGCTATTTTTATTTTCACTGTTTCAGAGGTCAGTTGTTTGCCTATAGATTTATTTCCAGCCATCCTTTGTCTTTCATAGATGATGATGATGGCATGCTCTTCACTCAAGTGAAGAGCATCTTTTTTTATGCATATATTGTTACCTAGGTCAGGTTATTTAAGACGTTAGAAGGAATTTCTATGTATTAATAAAATTAACAATAACATTCTTAAAGTAGTAAGACAAAACCTTGCATTAATGTTAGAAACTATCTCACAGAATTATGATGATGAGTCTTGATTAGAATATAGATGGAAATAACTTAGGCTTGAGAATAGCTTTGTAAGATTAATGGAAGATTCACTAGATAATTTCTCATTCTGGTAATTATGACTGTATAGAAATCATTCCTTAAAAGTATCTTGTAATGACAAATCACTCCTTCAGATTTAGAGGCATTTCACATGCATACTGAGGAGAAAATTTTATCCATTTGGAGTCTCAGAAGAAAGATCCCAATCATTTAGAGTATTTTTGAGACTTTTTTTGTAATAATAAGGTAAAGCTCAGCTGTCTTGAGCACCTTTAATGCAAAGATAAAACTTTCCTAGTGGGCAAGGAACAGATCCCATCTTTGAAAGTGTCTGTTTGGAGTAACACACTGAACCATTTACAAGGCAATTTGTAACAGCACTGGTATGGAATACAGGTGATTGGCTTTATTTCCAGAAATCATATTTTTTAATAGTAAAAGGACCTATTGTTAATTTAATTACAAGACTTATTTTGACTCTTTGACATTCACCCCACCTTAAAAATGATATATTATATCTCAAACCCTACTAGTCCTGCAAATTGTATCTGGTCCATACTCTGGTTTTAAATCTGTAATTTAATGACCCTGTTCTGTTGAGAAATAAGGACCTGACAGCTTCAAAAAAATGTGAACCCATGAAAAAATGTACATTTTCTTTCTTTCCACAGCGTGAATCTCAAGAATATTTTAAGTTGTTGCAAGTTGAGAAGAATTTGCATAATTTTCTTGACACATCTTCATACAAATATCACCCTGGGACCTGTTGGAATAAAGCTAGCTTCTTATTCCTTGGATTTTCTGTGCAGAAGCAACAGAAAACGTAGCAACCTGATTAAAAAGCAAGATATGGGAGGTCCGTAACAAGGAAATGATTAATGCAAAAAGAGAGGTAAAACAGGAACTGTGGCTCTGCTTTCGTGAAAGTTTACACCTGCACTGCGAACACCTGAACTACTGTTGCCGGGGGTGGAGACAGGGACCCAAAAATAAGGGACCAGGCACAAAAGGGGGTGTTTGGGGAAAAACCCTTCAATTGGGAACGTGAAAGGCTAAAACTCGAAACCCTGAAAGGGACCCGAAAACACTGAAAGAGCCCCGAAAACCCTGAAAGAGCCCCGAAAACCCTGAAAGAGCCCCGAAAACCCTGAAAGAGCCCCGAAAACCCTGAAAGAGATCCGAAAACCCTGAAAGAGATCCGAAAACCCTGAAAGAGATCCGAAAACACTGAAAGAGATCCGAAAACACTGAAAGAGCCCCGAAAACACTGAAAGAGCCCCGAAAACACTGAAAGGGAGATCTGCCTCGTTTGGGATAGCTCGGTCACAGGAGATGTCCGCGCCTAAACACGCACACATCTGGCCCTTCAGCAGGACGAGGCACATTCCTCCGTGCGACTCCAGCGCCGGCCTCCTGCCACCGCGCACGGGGGACGCCGGGGAATAGGTGGGGAGAGCATAAATTTTATCAGGTCAGGGCTTTATCTCCCCCAACCCCAGGGGGGCGAGACCCTCCCGCAGCCGCTGCTCCGCCGCCCACCCCCCGCCCCGCTCGCTGCCCCCGCAGCGCCGAGGGGCGGCGATGCCGGCGGGGGGAGGCGGGGGAGGCTCCTCGGAGGGGCCGCGGGCTCCCTGCGGTGCCCCCGGCTCGGCGGCGCTGGGGCGGGAGCCCCCGGCGAGGGGCTGGAGGAGGCGCCTCGCAACAGATGGTGGCTGCCGGCTCCTGGCGCGGCCCGCATTGGCCAGCGGCGCGGCCCGGGCGGGGAGAGGGCGGGCGGCGGCGGCCCCGCGGCGGGAGCGCAGCGCCCGCAGACCCGGCTCGCTCGCCTCCCGTGTGGCGCCCAGACCACCCCAGCCCGGGCCGGCCGTCGCCTATCACGGCTCGGGGCCACCTGTGAGTGTCCGCCCGGCGGGGCTCGCAGCCGGCCGGGGCCGCCGGGAGGGTTCAGGCGGCGGGGGCGGGAGGCCCGGAGGGCGCGGCTCCCTCACGGCTGCTGCTGCGAGCCGGAGCCGCCGCCTCCTTCCCCGCTCCGAGCCGCGCGGGAGGGAAGCGGGAAGGGGTGGGGGAGATTGTCCTCCCTGGGCGGGAGCCTGAGTCCGTGGCGGGGAGATTTTTATCACCTGTAGGTGAGGAACCCCCCGCGCCAATTCCCACCTCCCCTTCCCTTCATTGCAGCCTCGTCGGTGCGGAGCCACCTGTGAGTAATTAATTAGCCGGTGTCGGTTCTCGGCGCGCCGTGGCCCGGGGGCTGCCAGGTGAGGAGCGGAGATGCGCGGGGAGGGACTCGCCCAAGGTCATGCGGGGAGGCATTGGCTGAGCTGGGAAATAACATGTGCCGGGCTAAAAACTTCTGCTTCCCAGTCGTGTGCCGGGCTGTTCGACAGCCCTGTAAGGCTGCAGGGCTCCAGGCATAAATCTGGGAGAGCTGTAGGTAGGTCTCTAATTAGCTACTTGTTTTTTTTTTTTTTTTTTTTTAAATCATTATACTTTTAAGAGTTACGTATGGATGTTAAACCTTGCCGAGGTGCGGTATCTGTGTCATCCACCTTGTTTTCTGCGAGCTGCTCATGTGTGGATGAACACATAACTGATCGTACTTTTCTGTGACTAATGTGAAAATTCAATAGGAAACTAATGGCAAAAATATGATGGCTTTTTCTAAACTTTTCTCCTGGCAATAAATATTGTCTTTGCTATTAGCAGTGGATGTCGTCTCATGCCATCAGACAGCAGTTGTGAAAAGCTCCTTAATTGCTTAGGTGGCGGCTGCATTCCAAAATTAACCTGCAGTGCAATAGCTTTTTTCCTCAGTGTAGGTGAGATGTAAAGCGTGGTGGGCCATGCTTTAAGAACTTAAGCACTAGAGTACAGTGTGGTCAGGACTTCTCCAAAGGATGCAACTGGAGCAATAGTTTTGGTGCTAGCTGTATGCATAGCAGTTCTCTCTCCTTCCCTCTCTCGTCCAGATGTAATTTTAAGAAGTTTTCGTGAATGTATTCTTCTGCAGCTAACGTGCAGGGTTTCTTTTGAATTTCTCGTTATGTGAAAGTAAAACTGACACGTTCAAGGATGTCTTTTAGATTAAATGTATTATGTGAGTTTTCCAAGTCAGTCCTCTTCATAGAATTTGATTATTCCTAGCATTTCATAATGTGTCCTGCAGCAGTGAAACTTAAAAGTTTAAGCATGCTGTTCAAAGCCTAAACTGTTCCTGCTACCACCTTTCTGAGTTTTACCTTAGTTGCTCTGCTTGGTTTTTGGGTGGTGGGGGAATGGAATCAGCAAGAGGATTAGGGAAACACTCAAAATATTAGTGTAAATACAACACCTTTATTTTTAATCTGTATTAGGGAGTTAGGTGAACTCTGGACACTCATCAGCACAAATCATGGAATTCAAGGCAAGGTTTCTGGTAGTAGGGGGTTTTCATACTATAGATGTTTTGTTATTTGAATGTGGAGAGTTGTATGCGTTTGTTTCAGTCTCATTCAGAAAATACAGTGGTTTTTTCAAATCATTTAATGGATTTTTTTTCCTGGACTTTGATATTTAAAAAAAAAAAAGACACTCTTAGTTATGATTTGGCTATATAATACAAGGGGGGCTTGTTTGTTCCCTTGTATTTGGAGGCTTTTTTCTGCATTAGACTCCTTACAAGGAATCTCAGTCTGGGTAATTTCTAGCTCAAAGTATTTGCCCTTGCTACATAAACTCATTTTGGTTAGTTTGGCCTTTCACTACTAGTTTCTCTGTCATTTCTCCTAAATGGATAGGAAAATGTCTGTAGCTTTTTTTTTTTTACTTAAGTAGCTAATACTATTTCATTAAACAAGATGTTAAGTTGGAATAGATGATACTTTGCTATGGCTATGTTTTGTTTTCAAGCGAGTGTGTATTTTAGTGTTGTGACTTCTTCCAAGCATTTCTGTATTTTAGTGTTGTGACTTCTTCCAAGCATTTCTGTTGTGAGGATCTCAGGTGGGAAGAGTTTTACAGGTGCTTATCCACAAAATAGTAAATAAAAGAGACACGGTGGTATTAAATTTGCAAATATAACTTGATTTATGTACATGAATAAATGTACTCTCTGTTGCGAGTGAGAGATGAGGTGATGGAATAAAGCAAATACTTTTGCTGTGTAGTGGCAGATGTGTATTTTTGAGTGGGGTTTATTTTGTTTGTTTGTTTTGTCTTGTTTTGTTTTGCCGTTTCCTCCCTCTTCCCAGTCGTGTTAGTTTCCAATGCATGTGGATATTTGTTTAACTTTTGGAAGTTGCCGGGATTTCTCTGTATAGTTTATTGCTGGTTAACTGCCCCCCCCCCCCCACTGCCTGTCCCCACCACCCTCCCTCACCCCTCACACAAATGGTGCCAGGGGAGAAGTTCTGAAATGACAGTGCAAGTTCGATAAGGGAAGGTTTCAGGTAATTAGTGGTTGACCTCTGTGGGAAGAAAAAGGATGTGTAATGTTTCTGAATTCCATAAAAATGGTGTTCTAGTTTCTGTTGTTGTTGTTATTTTGTATTTCTGCGTATATTTTCTGGCATTGGTTCACCTTCCACAGTAAAATCAGAATAGCAGCTCGCAGTTCAGCGAGTTTAAGCAGTATGTTGTGAAATAAAAGGTCTGATGAGTAATCACTAGTACTAATTAGCCATATTTAATGGGTTGTTAGGAGATAGATTAATTTTATTCTGACACTATCAGGCTATTAGTTGTCGCTAATCTGCATATTGTATTCTAAAATGAAGGTTGCAACTTTATGGTGGTGGGTAAACAACTGTAAATATCAATACCTCAAAAGAAATAACATAAGTATTGGATGAAGTCTCATTGCTCCTGAAAGACATGTTCCATTTAGGAAGAGGCAGCATCTTATTTCAAGTTCCTGAAAAGAAAGCAATTGAATTGCCTGCCTTATTTGAAGACTTTAGCCAGCAATCATTGTGAAAGGCTGAAATTATTGATCCCCGAGGTAGGAAGTGCTGTAAACAGTGGTTCAGCTGTGATCTGACAGTTTGATCATCCCTGTCACTGTGTCCTGGACTATGACTCTCCAGCTTAATAGATGAATTCATTGTATTTAAGAACTTGTGGTTTCAAGTAGTATTTGGGAAAGGATGATTGTGCATCTAAAGGATACTGAAGTGTGTCTGGTGCTGATTTTATTTTCAGTCGGGGAAACTGAGTAAGGAAAACTTCTTAAAGAGGTTTTTGGTATCTGCAAGTCCTGATCAACTGACCTGTGACAGATTCTCTTAGATCTGCTTCTGGATTTTTCTTCTGGATTCTGTCTTTGTGGTTGAAGTGCTAACAATGTGAAGTTCTTTGTGCATCCTTTTTTGCAGTGTTATTTCCTGCATGTTATCCCAGAGCTAGCACTGTTCAGTGGAGGGAGAGAACACTGGTCAAAAGGACAGGAGTGTGTTTTAGGGTGGAGTTTTTGTTGCTCTGTTTTTACAGCTTTAATATGAGAATCCTAAGCCAATACATTTTACTTCTGTGACTGAAACATGAAGCCTTAGAAATTGCAGCTTCCTTCTAAGGAAAGTTAAGGTACCAAAACCTAAAGTTCCAATTCTTCTCCCACTCTAAATACTTGGTAGGTGCATGATAAGAAAAGACTAGTAGTTAATGGATTTTTGTTTTCCCCTGTATTACAGTATCAGCAGCATTTGAAGGACTTTCTAAATAATCTGACTCCCTTATGTCATCCTTTCTTTTTCAGAGGAGCTGGGTAGAAGACACGAATGGCTTAAAGATAAAATTATATGGTTTTGCTTTTAGAGAGCTTTTTTCATAGATAGTATGTGCAGAGAAGTTATTTTACAAAATGTGACTGAGCTGTGCATACAGAAGGGCAAGATGGTGTAGTTGCCATTGAAGACAACACTGCAACGTGTCTTCTGCCTTCTAAATCACTAAGTAAATCTTTAACTCTTGCTGGATGTCTCGTAGTCTCATGGTGGAATGGTTTTTGTGATCCTTTTGGACTCTCTTCTGACTGCACACTGATGAAAGTGGAGGCATCTGTAAGAGTATATATAAATGAGTTCTAATTAGTGCATCTAAATCTCTGTCAAATGGTCTGTCTTTAGTCACACTTGTTTGATAGTCTAACTGTAGAATCAAAGAAGTCTTTAAAATTCTATCACATTTCCTTGGTTGTGATATTTGTGTGGGTTCTCTTGGTGCTGTCTGCTGGAGAACAGACTTGCAACCACCAGAGCTTAGCTGTGATACGAGACCTTGTAGGTTCAGTAACTGTTCACAGTGTGATATTAATGGTGTTAAATTGGCATCATCAGTGGTATTAACTGATTTCCTCATTCAGACTGTGACATTTGTTTGGTACAAGGATGATTAAACATGTGCAAACATTCTACGTGCAGTAAAAGGTCTTTGGGCCCTGACAAATGATAAATGAGAAGATTACAGGTTGTAGGAAAATGTCATTCCTTGGGAATCTGTCCTCTGGCAAGACAAAAATGTTCCCCTCTAAGCAGTGAAGGATTCATTCTCCCTTTTCACATCCTTAAATAATGCTGGAGACTTTTTTACATACTTAACACATGTTGGTGTCTCTTCCTTTTTTTCAGGCACTGCTGTTGAATTGGGATTTGTCCTGGTTTTGTTAAGCAAATAGTCCAGCAGTGCACTGTAGAAAAGTGCTGTAGCCTCAATTAACCCCTCCTATAATCTTCTGGAAAATTTTAAGTCTGTCTTATGTTTTTGTTTTTAACAGCTGTAGTTCACTTATTAAGTCCTTTTCCATCAGATGATTGTACATAATACAAACTTGCATATTGAACTGGTGCATGCATTAATTGTACATAATACAAACTTGCATATTGAACTGGTGCATGCATTAATTGTACATAATACAAACTTGCATATTGAACTGGTGCATGCATTAACCACGACTTCAGAGAAGGCCTTTAGGGAAAGGCTCAGTCCAGTTTCAGATGTTCCTCGTGACTTTCTTCCCCTTCCTGTCTGTCACAATGTAAGGATTTGTAGTGTCATGTTGGAGTGCTAATAGTGCTTGCTACAGAACATAAAAGCTTCAACAATATGATGTATTTGCAGTAGTTTATTACCAAATGCAATTTATAAGTAAATTTTCTATCTTCTGCACCAATGGTGTAAAGTGTGACTGAGTACTGCACTTCAGCCACTGCTGTTCATCTCTTTAAAGGGTACAGCTGAAGTTGCTGTGCTATCAAACAGTAAAACTAAATTGTGAGTTCATCCTGCTTTTATATTGCAGTATGGCTGCAGTTTGAAAAGAACCAGACAGCCCTGACAGTTACAGCCATTTTCAAAATTACAAACATAATTTTCGGATACTTAAAAATTTTTTGCCAGTCTTTGCAAGAACGGAAAAGTTACAAGCAGTTAAAAAAACAGTTATGTGAAATTCTAAAAAGAATAAAAATAATTGAAAGGTTTAGCTAGCAAAAATATCTTTCTCCCCTTCTTCTGGAAGTGAGATTTGCAAATAGCAACCCTATAGGATTATTAGAGATCTGTATCTATTAAAAAAAAAACCAACACCTAAACCCAAGCACCTAAACACAGCACAAACCCAGGATTCAGTTTTTTTCAAAATTGAATGGACCCATTCCATTTAGAAGAAGGTCTGATGCCTCTGCTCATTCTGATACCTCTTGAATGTGGATTCTTGCAAACTTTTCTAGGACATGGCTCCCAAGCTATTGAGGCATGTAATTTGATTTATGCCAAGATAACTAATAGCCAAGCACAATCTAATGCGTTCATGGTTATTTGGATGGATCTGAGATAAACCACCAGATACTGAACTTTGCAAGTCTGATTCAGAAACAAGTGTTTTAAGCAAGAAAATGTTCTCCAGTGCAACAGGATCTTCAAAGAAGTGAAGGCTTTAATTTTTAAACAACTGTGTGCAGCACTGTGGGAAGGGAGATGAGGGAATGGGAATAGAACCTGAATTTGGCAAGTTTTATATAGCAAAGCAGAATGTATGCCTCATGATATTTTAGTACCAGGAGATAGAAGGAGTACCTTGGCACCAGTAATGTTTAAAAGCTGAACCTGCAATGAAGCACTTCCCTCATTTAAGTCTTTGGCTGCATTTCTAGAGATTGAGGAATTGTTTTTCATCCCATATTGCTGGGAGCTGTCAAATACTGGCATTTTTTCCTCTTAAGGAACTGTCCTGAAAACATAATACAGGAACTCCCTAGGAAGAATCTAGAGGAAAGGAGCAAAAGGATCTATGCTCTAAAATAATTATTACCCCAATAAGCAAAGACTGAATTAGTGTCCTGGAATTAGATGAGAAGCCAAACAGAATTCCTTCTTCCTAAGATTTTGAGAAAGCCTGTGATTTCTCCCCTGTCCTTTGACAAGGTGGTGTGCTCTGTGACTTACTCTAGTGATCTTGGGCAGAGGGTCCTGAAAATAAGCTTACAGTATGAACATGCAGTACGTGTGGGTGGGGCTGACATGGTCTTCTGCATTTCATATTGCATTTCAAAGAACAGGAGTTGAGTACCCAGGAAAGCTGTGAGAAGTTCAGCAGGTTAGATGGACATCAGAGCTCTATATACCTCCTTTCTCCTGTGGAGCAAAGGTGTAGGCTGGCTGAGCTCCAGGGATCCCTTCATTTTGGAATCAGCCCTCTGTGATCAGGTTGTACTTGATTGCTGTACTGCTGAGGTAGAGGTATATAATGCTTCCCACATTCTTATTTAAACAGTATAGTTACTTGTTAGAACCCCCATCCCTGTGTTAATATTTAGCAGAGTTGTAGTAGTGAACATTAAGCTTGAAGAGGGATCAATTCCCAGACTTTCTCCATTTATCAGTAACCTGCTGAATCAGGTTCTCTGAATAAGTACTCTTTTGAGTATTTTGATTTTTTTTTTAAGGTATTTCTGCTATGTGTATTAATGGAACTGCTTCAGTTGTGAAGCACTTAGTTTAGGTTTGTGTTTCTCATCAAATTCAGTTACTCTGATTTCTCAGTCTCAGAGTATCACTAGCAGGATGAATGTGTTCATGCTGTGGATTGTGTTTGTATCTGATTCCATGTTCCCTATACAGGATGGAGACAAGGCAGCTCTGGTGGCAGAGATGGGTGTGACAGAACCCCGTGAGATTAGATTCATCTCTCTGGATTTATTGCACTTGCTTCTTTTCAAGCTGCTAGTAACATCAAGGAAAGTAGATTTAAAACCAGCTGGGGCCAAAATCAAGGTAGTGATAGGAGTAGGAAGAATCTGGAAGTGCACCATTGCCTGGTTGTGTCAGGCTTCAAGAGGCACTAATACCATTCCTACTTTTCAGAATGTGTAAATATTCGTCTTTATACAGGATTTTAAGTTTGATTCCTGTAGTTTTCACTGGTATGGTATTAAGGAAAGAGAAATGGGTCTGTATGTAGAAGAAATCTGTGACAAAAGAGTATTTCAAAGACAGATTTCCTGTCTAAGATAGAAAATAAACTCTTTGCAATACTTACTTCAAATTGACCTTTTCCATGTGTGTATATAAAATGCTATCAATTACACTGCAAAGTAAGAATATATTTTTATTCTTACCTGAACCAACACTAAATCAGCTTGCCAGACACTGAAGTTTTAATGCTCAATAAGGTTTCCTCATGCAGCACTCTTAGTGTTTCTTTAATTGTCTGGGTACTGAATTTTGCCGTTCTCTTTGACCTCAGGGCAGAGGCTCAGCTCCCAATATCACGTTGATAACTCCCCTTTTTAGTCTTCCATGTGTGCATTCATTGCATGTGCAGTGATGAGGCAGCAGTTGGAGCATTCAGGATGCTCCCTGGGAGCTACAGAGGCTTAGGAACCAAATGTCTGCCCAGTCTTAAAAGCCAGTAGGAGTTATGTCTACATGTGGAGTTCTAAGCAATCTACCTGTGACAGGACTGCTGAGTGAGTTGTGAAAGGGCAAGGGGATATCTAATTTGTTAGAACAAAAATCAGTGGCAGTGGCTAGCTGGAGTTTTCCATCAGTTTACCACAGTGATGCTGGAATTAGTTCTTTTCTTTCATTAGTTCTTTTCTTTCATCTGTGGCATTTGCTTTTGTTTTCTCTTCCCTGCCCCCACGCACCTTGGTCCAGAATCTAGATTGAAAGCAGATCACTGAAAGGACACAAAATGAATTTCTGCTCTGTGTCTGTGATCCTTCTTAAGTTATGGTGTGTATTTCTGTATTCAGATCTTTTGAGGTATACTTGACAAATAGCTGCTCTGGAGTTGTTTAGCACTTTATTAGCCATGCCAGAATTTTTTCATATTAATACACTATTGTTGGGGAGTTTGAGAATTTGTGGGGATTTTTACATGTAATAAAGAAGTAATATGCCCTTATGGTGAAAGCAGGTACTGTTATCTTGGGCTTCATTAGGAGGAGTGTTGCCAGCAGGTCAAAGGATCTGGTCCTTGCCCTCCACTCAGCACCAGTAAGGCTGTGCTGGGTGCTCTGTGTCCATTCTGTGCTCACCAGTACAGGAGAGAAATGGTCGAGCTTGGGAGAATCCCCTGAAAGGCCACAAAGTGTTTAAGGCTGAGAGGGCTGGGACTGCTCAGCTGGCAGAACATAAGGCTTGGAGGGGGAAATATCTTCAAGTTAGATAGACACCTGCAGGAGGGGTAAAAAGCAGACAGTCAGGCTCTTCTCTGGTGTTCAGTGACAGAGGAGGCAATGGGCAGAGAGTGAAACACAGGAGGCACTGTCTGAGCATAAGGAGACATTTCTTTACTCTGAGAGTGACTGAGCACTGGACCAGGCTGCCTGGAGATGTTGGAGTTTCATTCCTTGCAGATAATCAAAAGCTACCTGGACATGGTCCCGGGAAATAAGCTTGGGATGGCCCTGCTCAAGCAGAGGGGTTGGACCAGGTAACCTCTAGAGGTCCCTCCTAAGCTGAACAACTCTGTGACAAACTGCAGACTGCTTCCAGTCCCGTTGCTGGTCAGCCTGCTGAGTTGGGCTGCCTCCATGTCTTCTGTCGTGTTGTGATTGTGCTTGGCACGATGTGTTTATGTAATTTTGTTTCAGTTTTGAATTTTGCCCAGAAGGCACTGCAGTGGCCAGTCACTTAACTTGTACAATTGGACTGTCCTGTAAACAATGAATTACTAAAGCTGGTGCACAAAAGCAAGGACTTTGCAAAATGGGGAAGAGAGAGCTTCCAGAAGAGCTCGGAGAGTGTGCTCTTAGAATGATGTATAAAAGAAAACTGGAAACTCTGTACTGATACCCTAGAAGTCTCAAGTGACTTGCAAAAGGACTGGGAAAATTATACTCTCTCCTAAATATTCTTTGGTTTTTTATATTAGGTGGCTGTGTACCTGGCAAATGTTCCCAGACTGAGAATGGCATGATGTGGAGGGCACTGCAGTGAAAGTGTTAAATGCCCCTTTCTTTGGTATGTTTTTACTCTTCATTGCATTTATAATGTGAATTATTGCAGACCTGTCTGTGAAATAATGATGGGATACAAGAATTCAGGGCTAACTTCATTGCAAGTCATCATAGTCACAGAGCAGGAAAAAAAATATCAGCTGTTGCATTTTCATCACTTGATGGATTATTGGAAATCACTTTGAAGAGGAGATGTCTGATGCTTTTCCATTCCTTGAGTAACTGATTAGATGTGAAGATTAGTAGTGCAATGCTATAAATGCTCTACCACTGAAACCATTTCACCTAATAAGTTTACCTGCAGAAAAACTACCTGGTTCTTCTCAAGGCTTTAAAACTTGCATTTCTGCTGTGGTTTGGAGGAACTGTAGAGGGTCTGAGTTCCAAGTAACTTCAGAAATTCTCACACCCATTGCACTAATTTAAAAATACATGCCTTGTTAATGAGCAAGTGTGCATCCATTGTGCACCTTGGGAAGAGTGCTGCTGTGGAGATTGTCTTACAGTTAGTCATCTTTCACTGTGATCTAGTCTTGTGGATACCCAAGTACCTTCTTCTTAGTGCTAATAAATTCTTTAATGCAGAAAACTCTAAATCCCTTAATTAACAGAAAAGCTTAATATGTGCTTAAAGGCTCTGCTGAGTTTCAGGCTGCTGCTTTTATGGATGCAGAACTGCTGCCAGAAAGATTCCAGTTCAGCTGGATACAAATATTGCAACATATAAGACTGACTTACACAGGATGAAATGGAGCTTCAGTGCACAAACACCTGAAGGATGAGCATGAGTGCCCTCTTTGGAAAGAGTTATTTGATTCTGCTTTCAGTGAAATATCAGATATTTAGTATTGCCCACTTTCCAAAAACCCCTTGCCACAGAGGGAGCCAACATTGCCAAAGGCAAAGAAATGGAATAACTGCAGGTTGTGTTTGGTGAGATGTGTTCCTTTGCAAGAATCCAGCACAATGCCAGGTTTCTGAGTTTCATCCATGAGCAGGAGGTAATGTTTGTGCTTGGACAGTCAGCTGTCTGGCTTGCAGACAAGATGACCTCTGCCCATCAATGTGAATTCTGTTTGGAAATGGGACTCAGAACTTCTGGAGTAGGCCTTTCTTGCCTAAAGTCTTAACTTGTGCTGTAAGGCAGTAATTTTTGAGCACTGACCATTTTAAACCTCATGCTGAACAACAAGGCGTTTTCCTCCTCTTCCTGTCACTGATACTTTTACTTGGCTTTGTTGGGGTGGGTTGAGAGCCAGCAGCAGAATTTAAATGAATTAGGAGTGACAGATGTCTGATTCTTGGATTTGCTATTATTCAAATACTTCTAAAATAATTACCTCTAGGCCAAATGCTTGGCTATTTCCAGTCCCCTGCCATTCCAGTTTTGCTTTAAGGTAAGAAATAAAGAGTTCCCTTGCATAGAAAAGCCTCCAGAATAGATCTAATGCAACATTCCCACGTTGGATCTACTGCCTCAAATCTTGTTTCCTCTTGCCACAGATGTAGTGGAGCATCTTGGGGAAGGGGCAAAAATACTGTGTGTTTGGGTGAAGCTGTCTGCTAAAAAATACAACTGATGGGAAGGAGGGTATCAGCTCTGGGTTCTACCTGTTGGGCAGACCTTTGTTCTAGGGTGGGAAAATGACTTAGAACTTATTCAGGTGTCTCTAAACTGAGCTCTGATCTGTGGACACACAGATACTCCAGATTTTGCAGAGTCTCTGCACTCTTGGAATTAGCTTTTATACAGCAGGTTAATGTGGTTTTGTACTTTTAATAAATATATTTGGATATCTGTGCTTAAATTTTTGAGGGGGAGTTGAAATAGCTGTGGAGTTGTATTGATTTCACTGGAAGCTCAGAGTTCTACAAATTGCACTGATTAGGTGTCGAAATGAAATTTCAGGATTAAGGCCCCTTCAGATTAGTATCTTTTTTATTTTCTTTTCTCCAACCAACTGGTCTACCAAAATCTTCAATGTTTCTGAAGACTTTTGGAGATAACCAGGTGAAAACTATAATTTACATCGTGTTCTGAAATAAACAAAACATTGTGAGGATATTGATTTGAACCTGATTTACTTTTAAATTTTTCTTCAGATAATTAAAGTTAAAATAAGTATTTTCTGCCATTGTAACGAAACAGTAAACAATTTTTTGGTGTATAATTCAGTGTTGCAGTTGCTAACTGTTGACCCTGGCTTTATACTATTAATATAGTATAATAGTATACTATTTATACAGGAATTTTTTTGACTGTGAGTTAGCAGTCAAGTGGAAGCCAAGCTGAAGCAACTACTCTGATGAATGACATCTCAAAACAGAAAGAATGTTTTTTAATAACTTAAGGCATTGCCTGTAGAAAGGGAGAACAGGATTTGCAGGCTGTTCATAACCTTAATTTCTGAAAGGTGCTGTGTGTGTGGGGGTGGTGCCTGTGTGTGTGCATTACAAATTTAAAGTTATTTAGAGAACCCAGAGAGAAAAAAGGGGCAAACCTAAAACTTTGAAGGCTTCTGATGTTTTCTGTGACTGCTGTGGTGGATAAACCAGGTTACTCTCTTGCTTTAATTACATGTGTGAAGAAATTTAATGGAGACTGCCTGTATAGTAAGGAAATTTTATATCAGCAGCAGAGAAATCATTAACACTGAATCTGAGCTCTTAGTTTCCGTGTTAGCACGTGCTCAGCTGCTTCATCCTTCATCAGCTAATGTGTAGTGAGATGCTGTTCTGCATTATTAAATTAAATTACTATAAGCAGCCTTGCAGAGCAAGGTTGTTGGTGCTGAGCACCCAACATCCATTGGAAGCTACTGTTGCAAAGTGATGTTGATTTAAAACAAACCTAAAGCAAGGTCAGAATTTTCCAGTGTGCTGATTTCCTTACAGACATGTGTTTGTAGCAATATGAATTTCAATATCTTGTTGACACTGGTGTCTAGCACATATGTCACAAATCCTAAGAAATGCAGTGTAGTCCTGTGGTGTAGTATTAAATAAATTTTTTTCAGTTATGCTTTTGAATTATAAAGAAAAGGCCAAAGCCAAACCTGAAATAAAATTTGAAAGCATCACAGGTAAAGGCAGTTAAAGGGTCTCTGTTTTAAAAAAAAATCTGCTCTGTGGATTTATCTCAGTGACTTAGTTCATTTGACTCTTGATCACATTTCTATTTTAAATTTTTTTTCCTGGTATGATAGTCCCAGAATTAGATAAACCATTTGCAGATCAGGATTTTAGAACACTGAACCACAATATGGTAGTTTCTATACTCTTTCTCCTATTCTTTCCTTATATGCTGTGAGAAAATGATCTGTCTAGTTTTGATTTATTTTGCACAACATGAACTCAGCTTGTTAAGTCCAAGTCAATTATAATGAAATGTTTGAGCATATGTCAGCTTCCCAGAAAATTGTGTTGTGTAATCCTGCACTTCACTATTCTGACAAGCTGAAGAAATATTTCCAGTAGAGGAATCAGAAGAAATGAATCATCATCTGTGGGGAGATGAAGGGGGAAAAAAAAAAAAGGCAAAAATCGTGCCCTGTATGAATTAAACTTAATTTACTTTTGAGTGAACTCAGGCTACCTCTAGAAAGGTTATAACCCAGAACAGCCCCTGGTACTGCAAAACAGTGTTCAAGTTGTTTGTTGTATTCACCCTCTGTACTTGGCTGACACAGAAGGAAAGATCATCAGCTGTGGAAGGAACTTCTTTGAACCCCTGATCCCAGATTCCGTGGCTGCTCTTGCAGTCAGTGGCCTTAGGAAGGGTATCTGTCAGACTTCTCTTAGTTTAATGTATCTTTAGTGCTGCTTTGTGTTCTGAAGGAAGTAGTCCAAGTTTAGTAGTTCCATTATATAACCTCCTGTTGAAGGAAATAAAAGTTAATGTTGTTCTGTATTATCCTCTTTCCTTTGTAAGCATGTGTTCTACAGAAACCTCTGATAGAGAAATTATTGCACTTCAGGTGGGAACCCCTGCAGAAGATGTCAACTGTTCTTTGTGGTACAAGCCTTAGAGTTCCAAGCTGGAGCTATTTACTGCAGATAGGAACTTGTAATTTTATTTGGGTTTGATCACCATATCTCAGCAATCCTGTTCGTGGTGCACAGGTTTTGGAAAACACAAGACTGAGATTGAAATCACTTTCAATACATTTTAGTTCACTGCAAATTGTTCTGATATGTCGGGGTTACTCTTCTACTTGAGTAGCTTGATTTGCTTTTACTTCTTTAGAAAACCTTGTGTGGCAATATCTAAGTAGCTTTTCTCTTTAAATGGCAGTAAAAGGAGGTAGCTGGGAAAGTGGCCACTGTAGTGTGCTGTGTTCACACTGATGGAGTTGGGAGAGGGGAACATCATCCATTTCTGCCTTGCTAAATAGGGCAAGGATGTTGCACAGCTGTTTCAAGACCTTCTATTTTGGGGTGGTTTTGTAAGCAGTACTGTGCTGCATAAGGTGGTGAAAACATATTTTGAATAATGGAGTACCTCTGTTTCAGCAGAAATTGGAAAATGGCATGTGTTTTATTGGTCTACTTAAAAAAAAAAATCTGTTTAAGAATCTCCAGAGTAAAAATAGTACTGGGACACTGCAGATAAATAACACACTGGTCTAGTCCATTATTTTCATTCTCACACCAAGGCAGTCACAAAGATGTGTCAAGCCCAGTGTTTTATCTCTTGTTGCAGCTGATAAAAGGCACCCAAGCATGTCAGAAGAACCCAGACGTAGAGAAATATGATACTGAGAAGTCCCTATGGCTCAGCAAGTTCTGCAAGTTGTACTGGGCTTACAGTGTCACAATTAATAAACCTTGATGGATTTTCTTTGCCTGTGAACGTATCTTTTCACTAAATTGAACCTCTTTTGTGGTTTAACAATTTTTGACCGTTTGTGTTTGGATTCTTTCATAACTGAAGCTTTCTTCTACATGGTAATTTGTAGTTTTGAGCCCTTCAGTGAGGTGGTATGAAGAGAAGGGAAATAACTTCAGGATAGGTGCATAAGTGTGATTAGAATAAGATTGCTCAGGAGAAAAAAGGCAGCAGAAAAAGAGAGGAAATTCTTTGTTAGACAAATGGCAGGTTGAAAGAGAACAGTTCCAATGAAAGAAAAAACTTAACCATTCTCTGTGACTTAGTTTTTTTTAAAAAAATAATACTTGTTAATTTAAAACTGTGTTCCAAGTCCCAGGCAAACTTTGTGTTCAGAAGAAGCAGCAATTAAAATTGCTTATCTGATGACCTATGAATGTGTTTGGTAGATTATGAAGGTTATTGTGTTCAAGTTGCAATATGATAAGGATTATTTTGACTCCTAGTAGGCAAAGAGCTGAGGCTGTTAATAAACTAATTGCCCAGAAAGCCTTTTGCAGGTTGATTTACTACTGTGTTATAAAAAGGTGTCTCAGGAAGGTGACACTGTTTAGCTGGCCACAAATTTGAGATATTGTTGAACATTACACATCATCTTCTGGAGGAGGGGGAAAACCAAACTCCAAACAATGACACTAAAGCAAGGACACTAAAGCATGTGGTGTGGAAACCACATTGTATTGGTCATGATTTGGGTGGTGGTTTTTCTGAACTCTAAATGCTGTTATGCTTCCCATCAGCTGCTCTAGACACCCTGTGCTGCAGAAATTGTACATTCACGTGGTTATGGAGCTGCACTGGATAGTGCTACAGAATTTAGTTTAGTTAAACACTGGTTTTATTTTTTTTTTCAGTTGTGATCTCGATGTGAGTTTAGGCAAGAGCCCCATTTCTGTAGCTCTGCAAGAAGTGGAGAAGAAAAATGTTATGTTTGCAAGTTCCTAATGCAGGTGCTATATGCTATAGGAAAGCTACATGCTTTTATAATAAGCTTTAAAAAATTTACTGCAGAGAATGAAAAAAAAAAGTCTTCTGTTCTTGCTTTAGATTTATTTAGTTGTTTATTCCATCTAATCCTATTTCAAGGCTTTAAGATCAACCTGCTTCAAAAGGAAAAAAAAAAGTAAATCAACACCTTTGGTTTGAAATCTGTTACACTTCAGTGCAAAACCAGAGAATGTTATTTTGCTTTTTTTCTTTGAGCTGCTTAGGTGTGGATTTTTGAGCTTTTCTACAGCTGTGCAAGATAAGAGTTAAGTGATTCATGAGGTCATTTAATTTCTAGCAGGTGGAGCTTTCAGAAAATCACCAAGCAGCAGATCCAGTCTGTGCTTGCAGTGGAACACAAACCTCTCGAAGTGCAGCTGCTGTCTGACACTGGGCTGGTACTTGACACCTTTATTTTGTTTGAGCCCTGGTTTGTTAATATATTATCTACACAGCTAATCTGTTGTGCAAAACGTGCTCTCACGTCCCTCTGCAGGCAGGTTTTTTCCTCTAACAAATTGCCCCTTTTGCTCTCTGCCTTCCAGCATTTCCATCTTAGTGTTCTGTTCCCCCCGTGCCAAGCTTTAAATAGAACTTGCTGTCTGTGTCCTTCGTGAGTCACCCATTCATCAGCGTGTGTGATACATTATTAATCCTTAATTTAAGGAGTCAAGTGTTGCTGCTGAAAACCTGCACCTTAACCTGTTTTAATATTACCAAGACGGGTTAAAAAAAAAATCAAAATCATAAATCACACTTGTTTTTCCTATGAGTGTTTTGGAACAAAATTGAACTGCTCTGTTTATACTTATGAAAGCTGATAAACTGGGACACAGGGGGGGAAATCCTTTTTACAGAGGGTGGTGGGGTACACAGTTGCTTCATTTAATGTTGTTCTGCCAGTAAGAACCACCTGCTATTAGTGAAGCTCAAGAACTCTGATCAGGAAGTGCACCTTTTGTGTCTTTAGATGTGTTATAAACAATACCAACTGTAGAAGAAGGAGAGACTGTTCAGATTTTGGGAAGCTTCAGTAGAACATATTATGGTGTGCTGAACTTTGGTAATGTCCCCTGATTTTAGCGTGATTTGTGTTGAGAGCAAAGATACAGGAAACAATGCACTACATGTCTACAAAACTTTCAAGAAATTATTCAGACCCTTTTTTACTCTGATCTTAATCTAGTTTACTCACCTGAGACAACAAGTTAGAGATGTAGAAACGAGTTTGTTTCATTATTAAGTGTGGCCACTTGGAGTTTTTGTTAAATATTCAGTATTTGTGCGTGTATTTGCATACTTGCATTCAGAACCATGTAAGTTGTATGCATGTGTGTGTATACATTGTGCTTTGTACATCAAAATGATGTGAAATTAGTTCAAAGAGGTATGAATTGTCATGACAGACTTGGTGCCCTGGTATCCAAGATACGTTAGCATGCTGATAAGTTACTTGTTTTCCTGCTGTGAGAACTGGTTGCTGTATTTGATTCTTTAGCTGAATACAAACTAAATTAAATCTGCAGTGACCTATATTGTGCTCTAGCTAATGACCCAGTTAACCTCTGGTTAATTTTCTGTCTCTTGGTGTCCTGGGAACAGGGACATGTTTACTTCAGTTGCCACAAACCTTTAGAAATGTGCCACTGGCATTTATTATTCTAGAGCTGTGTGTTTTAACAGAAATTAGCTAATGGGCCATGGGGGTCTGCAGAAGTTGTAGAATGCCAATGAGGAGCTTTCTTTCTTTTTTTTCTCCACCCTGATTTACATTACTAAGCTTTTAGCTTTTCTTGATTTCGTTTTTGTTTCTTGAGTATTGATCTGTCTCCTGTAGAGGAAACAAACTATTTGCTTAACGTGCAGGAGGACATTATTGTTGGCAGCTTCCCAGGGGCTCCCCTCTTTTGCATGCTTTAAATTAAACTAGAACCAGTACAGATATTGGTAGGCAAGTTTGTAACTCATGCAGTTCTGTTATTGCATGGCTGCGTTATGCAAATGAGTCCAAATATAACCATAAAATAATAATGAAGATCTTGTCTAAGGGCAGAGCTGAATACCACTTTTCTGATGCAAATGGGATTCTCTGGCACCTGGGTGGGCTCATCTGTGAAGTGTATGTTCTTTTTCAGGAAATGAAGTTGCACAACAATCCGGAAAAAAAGACGGAATGATTATTCACACCCATGTGCAGTAGCAGTTCATGTTGTCTGTCACAGACCTATTAAGTAATTCATGATCCAAAACAACCTGAACCTTTTCTGACATTTAGAGCATCCAGTGCTTACAGGGTGGGGCTTTGAGAAACAGCTGTTCTAGAGCAAATCCTTTCTGCTCCGTCTGTTCCTTGAAGTTTTTACCACACATTTCCTTTGGAGATGAAATCCTTTCTTATTTTTTCTTTTGCTCATGGAAGCAGCAACAACAGGTAGAAACAACTTCCTGAGTGCTCAGCCTCGTGCTGTTGTGGAGCTGCTCTGCAGAGAGCAGATGGAGACAGTTCCACAGCAATCCTGAGTCCCGTGTTGGCCGTGTAGACAGATGGGTTTGGAGGGGCACTTGGGCTGTTTCAGGACACTTATTCAGACACTTGTTTTATTTTGGGACTTGTTATGACCCAAGAATTGCTTCTTGATGATCATACATTAAAAATACATTGAGAGGGACAGAAGAAATTTCCGTGAGCGGATTCTTGGGAACTTGTCCCGTTCCTCCAGGTGGTTGGAGCACCACATGGAATCAGCAGTGTCTTTGCTCTGTGTGTGCCTTGAGCTCTGCAATTTTGCTTCAGGCCATCTACTTCCACCAGCTGGGGAGAGCTGGTGTTCTTTTTTTATGTGTCCTCATTTCCTTGTTACCTGTAAAAAAACATTGAACACAGAGAGAACATTCCTGAGACAGGACTGTACAACCTTTTTCACTTGCTGTGGAACCACTGCCACCCAAACTGGACTTTGTGTATATTCTACCTGGTGGTTAAATGAATTTCTCCTCTCTTTTAAGAGCCTGTAGGTAAAGGATCCACCACATTATATGCTATTGGGAACTGCAATCCTTATTCTAAGGGGGGAAAAATTGTGATTCTGTAGAAATACTACTGAAGTTATGGTTTGTTATGTTGCTATGATGAGGCTTTGTGCCTGAACTTAAATGATGGAAAAGTGTCCTGTGTTTTCCTGGTATTATTGTTTTGATTTGTTTTCTTATGGCAGAGGAAGAAGCAAAATACCAACCTCTGCCTTGTTTTGGTTTCCTTGCAAATTAAGTCCAAACCAAAGGAATTTTTAAGTTGCAAAAATCCCTCTCTCTTTACTGACTGGAGTGTCTTGAAGGTGAAAACTTTTCCTGTCAGTCATCAGAGAGTACAGGGAATGCTGTGTACAAAGGGAGCTACAGTGCCCCACAGCTTAGTCCCTGGGCTTTTCTGTTTATGAGCTTATTCTGTCAGGGTCTGTTAGTTTTGGTATTGTTAGTGGTTTAACAGGATTTCAGACTTGGTGGTGGTCTCCATGGGTCCTTTCCCTATTTCACCTCTGAGTATTCCTACTGCTGGAGGAAAAAAAGCAACTGTGACTGAGAAGATTGGAATTACACACAGTGTAATTCCCTTATTCTAAACATTTATAAGGGAATTGCTTCTCTTGGTTAGTGGTGCTGAGGAACCAAATTGCCAGCTTTTGAAAGAGTGGGAATATGCTTTTCAGGTATTTTGAATCCTAAGCTCAGTGATATCTCTTTCTTGTCTTCTCTTATGTTTAAAAAGAAATCAGTGAGAGAAGTTCCTTTATAGATGTATGTGATGTTACTATTAATTTGTACAAATCTGCAGTCGGTGCTCTTGTTCAGGTTGAAAGCTGAACCTGAATTCCTTCAAGACCAGGTGAGAAAAAATATATTGAGTGTATTAAACTGTGCTCTGGATAATATTCTCATGTGGTGTGTGCTCAGATTAAGTTTTGTGTGTAAAAATAATTTTGCCCTCTTGTTGATGGGCCAATCTGACATCATGCATTCATTTATCACAGGTAATTTCTGACTACCTTACAATGCAATGAATTGTCATCAACTCTCAAAGATGAAGGTGTGAAAGCACGAGAAGGATGAAGGAAAATGTTAAAACATTTCTGGAATAAGATTTCAGCAAGAAATTTCAGAAATGCTCTTGACTGAATAAGATTCTCATTGCATGTATTTGCAAAAAGGGAAAAGATTTTTTTTTTAAAATACTTTGAATTATCACGAGAGATTTCATGTAATGCTTGACGAATATCATAGTAAATAATCTCTCTGAAATGCTTTTGTTTATAGAAAAGAAATTGTCTTCCTAATGGTTCTTAACTTCCAATACTTAACTGAACTCTTCAGAGCTTCCAGTCTCGTGTTTGATTTCCCTCTTCCCTGTACTTTTACATGGATACCTGCAGGAAGGTTAAATGCTGCTGCCCACAGTGTGGGCACATGGGGAGACTTTAGATACCACCTCCATTTGTCTCAAAGGACTGGAAATACTTTGCATAAATATTCTGTAATATAGGTATGATATGAAGCTCATCTCACATTTGTGCTTGAAAATGCTTCTTTTTTGAAGTGCAAACACTCCAATGGAAAAACAGTATATTGTTTTGGGGTTAGATTTGTATTTAAAAGGCAAATATGTGAAAAACAGAGCTAGGTTTTGATCTTGCAAACATGACTGTAAGTGGTTTGGTAACGACATTAATGAACCTACTTGTTTAGCCTGATGGATATAATTTCAAAACCCTTCTTCCCAAAAGTTAAGATGTAAATTGCCAGGCAGCTCGAGGGGGAAGGACCACAGGAGGTTGGTGCTGGCTGTTTGTGGATGCTGATTCTATTACTGTAGCCAAGATTTGAATGCATATTTAGGGTATTGAAATCTATCCTGTTACATTTTTTATTTCAGTCAGAAATTAGACACTCCAGGGCTGGAACTGTGGACAGTTCATATCATGTAAATCTTGTTTTAAAAACAGCTTCTTTGAGCTTTAAGATGCTTTTAAGACTTGTTTCTTTTTGATAAGGAAATGGTATATAATGATGGTATATAATGCCCTTGAAGTGAATTAGTTTGTTAGATGTTTTGTTTTATAATGGTAGTATCCATGACAATTTAGGGAATGTTGAGTGTGAGACCCAAACCACATTACTCTAACAGAGCAGGTTCTATTTACTGACATGGTTTTGTGTGGGAACAACAGTTAAAATAGCTTATTAACATCTGATTTATCTTTATTAGGAAAATAAAATTTGATTTTTGCAACATCATTTTGCCTGCAACAGGAAAAGAATGTAAAATGGGTGAAGTAGTTTATGAAAACTTATTACACATAAAAAATTGGTGTATTTTTGTTACAGCTCTTGCCCTCCTCCCATTCCCCTACCCAGAAGATCTTGGGTTTATTGACATGAAGTCAGTGTGATGCAATATGATGGGATAGGAAAAATGCTTCCTGGGAAGCCCTATAAATGATGCTCTGTGAAACCTGATGTGCTGTGTTTGGGTTACTGTGCAGGGAACACTGTCAGTGCAACACTGCTCCTGTTTACACACTTAGAGCTGGGTTTGACAGTGGCCCAGTATTTGTCTAATGTAGTTTAAAAAAAAAATTAGATTTATGCCACAGTCTGTAGGTTTTACTAAATTTAAATATTTGGAAAAAACCCCAGTGTTTTCTTTATTGTGAAGTACAAATCTACAATTGGAAGTAGCTGGAAAAAAGAAGAACGGTGGTTCTTGGAAAACTGGTTTTGTATTTGCTTTTAGTGAACAGAAGTAATAGATTTCATTCTCCCATCCTAGAAACAGAGCAATATATTCCTGGTAAACTAACAAGATTTTCTTACTTTCGAGCATCCAGTTGACCTTGACTGCAGTCAGTGAATAATCTTATTCTGTCTTCTTGCTGCACTTGTTATTCAGTGAGCAAACAGGAGTGTGCAGATGTTTGTGTTTGACCTTCTGCATGGGTTGTGTGCCTGATGGAGTGGTGGGGCAGCCTTCTGCTGCTTTGGAACTTGGCTCTGCCCTCCTGCTCCTCGGGCTGGAGCTGTAGGTGGAAGGAGGAGACAACTTCCACTGCTGTGGAGCTGCTTGGAGAGACTGGTGACTTAGACATCAAACTGGCTCATAGTCCCACAAGATTCAGGTTGAGGAGCTGAAAGTGGAACTGAAGAATCCAAATTGTCTATTTACTGTTTAATTTGGGCTGGTTTTTTTTAGCTTTTCCTTTGCCTTTTTATGTTGTGCTGTGCATTTATTTTAGAAAAATGTTCTGTGTAAATCAGCTGAAAACTTGGCAGTAGACATCAGCTCTCACTTCTGTGGGTTGCAGGACCAAGGATCTCTTTTCTGCTGTGGTGTGTGGCTGATAAATTTTAATGTTACTTCTGTTAGCAGATGTTAGATGGGAAAGGATCTTGTTGGGAAGTAGGTGTTGAAGTAGATATGTTCATAATGCTAAAGGCCAGGCATGTATGGCTCGGCTATGAAACAAATCATTGCCTTTATGTACTTGCTTGGATTTTAGATAGGGGGAAAAAAAAATGGTGCTTTTGTGTGCTTTGTTTTTTTTAATTTGTCTAGTCTGAGCATTTGATGTTAGGAAGTGGTGAACTTGGAACTTTGGGACAACGTACTTCTTGCTGTTTATTACTTTGCTGATAACACTAGGAATATGTGGGGGGGGTTGTTGTGGGGTTTTCATGTTTTTGCTGTTTGGGTTTTTTTTTTTTATGCCAACTGTTCCCCATCCCCCCCAATATATAATAACAGATGTGTAGTTTTCATTCTGTGTTTTCATTTCATTTCATTCATTTCGTTTCATTTTGTTGCTGGGTAGATCACTTTGAATTTTAATACTTAAACTGTGTAAAGATTGCCTTCCTGCCTTTTGATCAAGCATCCGTGTTCATTAGAAATATGAAATCTAAGGTATTTTCATGCTGAACTTAGGAAGGTGCTGCAGCTGTTTGTCTCCTGTGGGTTATACCTACATATATTTGGTTAAAAACAAAGATGAAACAGATCAACAGAGAAATGACAGAAAGGAATAAAGCTTTTTACAAGTAAAATGTCCAAGTTATTTTCTGTGCTACAGGTGGCCAGACAAATGCCCGGCTGAGGGTCCAGTTGCATGCACTGAATTAGGCTATTTGTCATACACACTTGGATGAGTTGTACTGAGCTTTTTGTTAATTATTTATTTATTGTTTTGTATCATATTTCTCTTAAACCTCCTTTTAACAAAAAATTAGTGTTGCTGCTGCACTCTATGTGCACGAGAGTGCTGCAGCTTAAAATGTCCAAAATATAAATATGCTTTTAAGGCATGTTCCTTTTAAATATGTTACTGTAAATGGAGCAAGCACCAACATTTTTGTGCAGGCATGAATGCTAGCTTAAATTTACATATTCTGCTGCTGATGTTACCTCCTTTATAGCTCAACATGCAGGAGACATTTTTCTTGCTTGATGTGCAGTTTTGTCTCGTGAAGTTGCCATGAGTGTGACTGTGTTTGTGACAATTACTCATCCCTGAGCCTGAGCACAAAGTTCACCAAGCTGTGCTTGCTTGAAGTTTAGCTGGAAGGTTGAGAGTCTTCAGCAATAGCTGTGATTCAAGTTTGTGCTGCCAAAGTAGCCCCCAACTAAAAAGCAGGAATATTTCAATTTTAATGTCTCTCTGTCATCCAGAGATTTGTTTTCACTTGTTTCATCTGATCAGGCTGTGGCAGTTTCAGTTCATCTGTGTGCTTGCTCTGTACTTGGAATGAATATATAGAAATACAGAGAGTCTCATCTTTTGTAAGGAGCTGTGACATGCTGGTTTCCATTTTGAACCAAATTCTAAAGAGGAACAGCATTTATTTCTTAGTAAAAGCCTGAAGCTAATTCCATCTGTAAATTTGTGATGCATTCTTACAGTTAAAGGAAGCTGCAGTGACATGTCTGTGTCAGAATTCTGTCCTTTTTGAATGCTAATTCTTCACATTTCTCCAGACCTTGCTTAATGTGTATGTTGTGTGATGTCATGTATGATGAATTATGAGTCTGAATGAACTATGCTGCAAATTTAAGATGTGTTTAATTCACTGCATAAAAATGTAAGAGATTGGAGAAGGCTTCTCCTTCAGATCACTTCAGAATTTCTTCTGAACATTCTTGTAATGTTAGAGCAGCTGTTTGAAGAACAGTAATAATTAAAAATTTTAGAACCAAGATGCAGTAGGTTCTGCTCTGTGTGGCTTTACATGCACCAAATGCTTAGTGCTTGTTGTGCTGTGCTGTACATACCAATAATAACAACAAACTTTGGGTGATTTTATGGTAAACCGAAATCTTTTCTTGTACTTTTTGGCTGTACTTCTTTATCACAGAATAATGAAGGCTATAAGGGGCCTGTGGAGGTCATTTAGTTGAATTCCTTCCAAGCAGGAGATTACTCCAGAATTAAATTGCGATTTATTACTGCTG
This sequence comes from Chiroxiphia lanceolata, assembly GCF_009829145.1. Lineage (NCBI taxonomy): Eukaryota > Metazoa > Chordata > Aves > Passeriformes > Pipridae > Chiroxiphia > Chiroxiphia lanceolata. The sequence continues at coordinate 4,104,888 of NC_045653.1, read as the reverse complement.
TCCCTTGCTTAAATAGGAACTGCCTCCTTCCAAGTGAGGTGCAGCTGAAGTGATATTATGTCTGACCTATTTATCCCATCCAGTCAGCCTCTGCTATGGAGATGGGAATCTCTGATGCCTCTGCTAATGCAGACTGCAACAGGAATACCCTACTGTCATGGAGAGGTGTCTTCATTACAATTAAGTTGTAGAAGCTACTAGGGAGAACCTGGAGTACTTGCTGAGTAACTCACTTTTCCACATGGCAAGTCTAGAATATGCTGCAAGTATCATCCACTCACCAGAGCATGTGCCAAAGAGAATGAGGAGACAATGTGGCTCCTGTGGAGGTCTCTGCTGGTACAGCTGATGTCTGGCAGAGGTGGCCTTGTGTGGGACAGAGACAGTTTCTGGCAGTTGTTACCCACCTGAAAACAGAGAGGAGGCTGTGTAGGATGCAGACCAGGGGTACTGGGAGCTCTTGGGTTTGCTGTGGCTGGATGGTGGTTATTTACTGGTTGAGGGGATCAAACTGAGTCATCCTGTCATGTGGAGCTGGAAGGAAGATTCCCGGGGTGATTCTGGCTCTGAGTCCATGGCAGTGACTACACTGGGGCTGCCCAGAGCCTGCAGATTATTTTATCCACTTTGTCCTCTCCTGAACTTACAGGCTGCTGCATTGGGAGCTCCCTTCCCCTGCACTAGCATTGCCTCAGCTTTTGCTGGGTTTAGAGGGAGCCTGTTCTTATTGGCACTTTGTTTTGTACTTAGCTAATTTAGCCATCAAACACAGTTTATGCTGGTGGCTAAAAAGGAGTTATAGCTGAAATTGTAAGAAAGGATAAGAGGTTAAAGGAGACAAGAATTTCTGTTCAGTTGTTCACATAGAATGGGTGTGGTGATTGGTGTGAAGGTGGGATGGGGAGAAGTTTGTGCATTGTATTTTGGATTTATTTTATTGCTTGAATTCAAATAGAATGGTCATTGTTTATTGTTTTTCATTGTTACCATCAAAAATCTGCCTGGTATTAGCATTTTTGAAGCTAAATTCCTTTTTTTTCCCCCCTCCCTGTCATTTTTTTGTGTTCTCTGTTACAGTTTCTTGCTACCACCATTAGTTTTGAATGTAGCTGCCTTTCACTGACAGTTTGTTGCAGAGAGTACTGTACCCCAAAGTGTTTAGCAAAATATGACTGGTAACAAATTTCACTGTTTCATTTTCTTCAAATGTTACATTATCTAGGCCATAGAATAAAATAACTGTGTAAATAATTTAGCATCAAGCTTTTGGGAGCTCTACACTCGATCTTACAATATAAGCACATTTCAGTTTAAACTGAAACTTTGGAATAACAAATTAAAGACAAATAGCAGATGGCTTCCTACAGAAAAATATCCAAAGCTGGCTTTCTATTTCAGAAGAAAGATACTTAAATGGGAACAGCAGCAATTGCTCTTACAACTTCTGGAAAATACAATAAACATTTCTTAATGTCCACAATATAATGCTGAAATTTTTTCCCAAATGTACCTTTTTTCTTAATGGATTTTCACAATAAAAATACCATACTCCATAACACACATTTACACATAATACACAGGTCAAAATCAGCATGCAGGGCGTGTGGTTAAAAGATGAGCACAGTTGGCATTTGAACATCAGTTTTAATTGAGGCTGTTCCTACATTCTGGACACTTCAAGGCAATTAATGGCAGTGTTGCAGTCCTCCAAGAAAAATTAATTGTCCCTGCTGATTCCTAATTCCTGTGCCTCCTTCTTAAAACTGCTTTCTGATAGCCCAGCAGGTTTGGAGAGCCAGTGTTTGTTTATACAGAATATTTCATTGCTTTGAGGGGAGGATGTGGGCATTTAAAAATTTAGCAGCTGTTTCAGGTCACTTACAGCTTAAGCAGCTCTTTCGTTTTGAATGATTTATTTAGTTGGGCTCTCATTGAGATGTCAGCAGTTTGCAGAGACTGTAACCATGTGAAGAAAAGATGCTAATTTGTCAGCTTGAGAGAAGGGGAGTTGTTTGTAGTCAGAGGGAAAAAAGCATGAGTTCATTTTGTGGGTCTGACACGTTGACTATCCGCAGATGCAGAACTGACAGAAGGGTGGCTGTCAGCCATGCATTTGTGATTAGAGACTGAGAAGGGGTGAGCATGTGAGGTTAAAGGAAGGTAGCAGAGATTGGAATAGGATCCTCCTCCAGAAAAACGTGAGAGAAGGTGCATCTGTACATCCTCAGAGGGAAAACTAGAGGGAGTTGTCAGAACTGTGAGCAGATGTGAATGCGGAGCTGCGCTTTCCCCCAGCTTGAGAATAAGATAAAGTACATGACCTTAAAAAGAAATGTTAAATTAGATATGACTGTAAAGTATATACCTCCTGACTGACTCATCTGCTGTGACAGTTCACAACAGTAGGAAGTTTGTCAGATGTATGGCACAATTGCTTAAAAAACAATAATTCAAAGTGAGTTTGACAAGAATGCCGAAGTCATTTGATGCAAACCTCATTTGCAGATGTAAATTGATAATTTCTGGAAATCAGAATGATGGATGTCATCTGTGTAAGCTGGAGTGCTTTGGCTGAACAAGTATTATGGGGGTGGTAGAGGGTTTCACTGTTTTCTGAAATACTGCATCTTGGCACTTGGAAGGAGTAGGACAACAGCAGGATTAGATGATGATGTTACCATTGAGATGATGCTTTTTTAAATGCCTATCCAAAAACTGTTTGCATTTCAAGTTGGTGATGCTTTTCCCCATGGATAACAGTAAGTATTATTGACACACTTTTAGAATTGGTTTTAGATGTCTGGTTTTGGTTTTGCTTTGTTTGCTTTTGCTGCAGGCCAGCCTGTGAGAGGGATGGATGGGAGCCTTCAGGTTCAAACCATTGTGTTGTAGCTAATGAGTGCAGTAAATGCTGTAGTAACACTTGTCCTCCTCTGTGTGTGAGCCAGCTGTGGGAAAAGCACGGAGGTGCATCTTGCCAGCGACCTAAATAGCTTTTTGGCAACAGCAAGAGGGCTTCAGCAACTGAGGGCTTCTAGGTTTACTTTCAGGTTCCAGAGGGAGGTTTGCAGGTGTAGTTAAAAGGACCCTGAATTCTGTTTCACCCTCCTTGGCTGTACTATCGGCCTTTCACCTTTCTGGCTGTTAGGAGTAATTAACAGCTAATGGGTGCCTGGGCTCTAATAGAGGAGAGAAACAGGTTAAAGACCTGTGACAGGTTGGCTCCGTGCCAGTGAATTTATGGCGTGTTTTAGATGAGTTCTGAGGATATCACATGAGAATATGGTTCACTAGAGACTAGTTAAAGATGTGTACTGTTTCAGAGATTCATTAGGAGGCACTTGGAAGTTGAGTGATGATATATACATTGCAAACCACACTAGGTTCTGCTTTTCAGCCTGTCTTTCATTTAGTCATCTCATATATTAAAACCCACTGTGTTTAAAGGGAAAGGATCAATTAAAGATGGCTGGGACAAATTGCACTGTCTGTGACACTTGTACAAGTAAATTTATTTGATTGTTTAACAGGGTGCATGTTTGTTGTGTAAGAATTATGGTTATTACTGTGCTTGAGGGCAATCACTTTAACGTTTTTGTACCCTATGAAATAGAATACTTAATAACAGAAAGAAATACTGAATTATGTCCTTGATCTTTAGTCCTATTCAGTTACAACACTAAACCCAGGGAGGGTTGAATAATCTTAAGGTAATCTGCAATAATGTTATGGTGAACTGCAAGTAAAAGTTATATCTGGTATATATAGTCTGCTGAGATAGCAGGCAAGTTAACCATTGACTTTTTTTTCGTGGATTTCTAACCTTGTTGATGTTGAACCTTTCATCTTTGGAAAGAGGAAATACAGTTTGGTCCAAAACTGACACTTGTAATACATCCTTAATGGGTTTTGACTCACTCAAGAAAGGTTTGTAGTGCAGTGTGAGACTCTGCTGGGTCAGTTGAGTGGATCCTGGTGTGGGCAGTTAGAAGCACACACGGGTTGTAGGTGTCCTAATGCTTCTGTGTCCAGGCCCATGTGATTATAGGATGATTAGGGAGATGGAGTGTGGTGTGCTGGGCTAGAAAGATGTTTGTCTTTGGAAGAGAAGTGGAAACAACTGGCCCAAGAAGCTTTGATCGTTTTGACGAGGTGGATTAATTGTGACAGTTAAAACAGAGGGACTGAACTTCCCAGGGCTGTGGATCAATGTAAGCTTATATAGTAAGGTTGGATATTAGGAAGAAATGCTTTACAGAGAGGGTAAACAGGCATTGGAATGGGCTGCACAGGGAGGAGGTGGATTCACCATCCCTGGAGGTGTTTCGGGTGAGACTGGATGTGGCATCAGTGCCATGGGCTGGGAACCACAGTGGGGTTGGATCCAGGGTTGGACTTGATGATCTCAGGGGTCTTTTCCAACCTGGCTGATTCCATGATTCTACAACTCTGTACTAGGGGAAACATTGGAATATGATTTGTGAAGCATCCCTAACACTGGCAAGGGGATGAACTGATATTCTACTGTGGGACAAACACAGTTCATGGTTATGCCCTTCGTTTTGGGCTGTCTGTAGAGCTGAGTAGAGATTAGTGATAACATTTTTTTTTTATTGCTTGATTTTCTTTGTGCCCCTGAGCTTTGCAAGTGTGTTTTAATCAAAAGCTGGAGTTCATCTTATGCACTGTCTCAGGCTTTAGGCCTGAGTGCTTATGCTGCATTCTAATTCTACCTCAAAGGTGGTGTTTATATATTTCTGAGAATATCTGTGTAATGGTACAGGCTTCTCCCTGTTGAAGAAGTGTGTAATCCCTATATTTGCTAATTTTAGGTCAATGTTTCCCTTTCAAGGTATCTGAATATCTCCATAAAGCACTGTCTGTGAAGCTGTAAGCAGTTGTCAAAGCCCTGCTGGTGAAGTCCACACTGCTCCAGAACATAAAAATGATCTGTTTGTTATCTGTAATGTCATGACTTGTTTCCTTGAGCAGTAATTGGTGTCGATTGGAGATGATGTCTATGAACTTGAAATTGTGTTGTTTATCTGCCAGGGACCTTGAGAGTGTGATCTTCTAACTCAGTCACAGTGGTATGGATTCCATTTGTAGTGCAGAAATTGTCTAGAGACATAAATTACAGCAATTAAAATTAGCTAGAGGAGAGAGAATGATGCATTATTAATTGGCATAGTCATTAAAGGGCTGAAAAGAACCTAAAAGAGATACAATGTCAATACTCAAGTACTAAAAGTGACAGGCAGCCTGCAAAGACCGTTGGTTTTATTCAAAGCCTAAGGTCATTAAGACACAGGCAATTATGTGGAATTTTATGACTGTGGGCTAAGATCACTCCAACATACTAACAATATGTTAAAAAGGGAGTTTTTCAGGAGTGGTAATGTTCAGATGACTGCTCTGAAGACTGGAGTCGTGCAATTAATTTCTACCTAAAGAAGGTGTAGCACTTTATTAAAATAAAGTTGGAACCAACAAAGAATTGTAAGGAAATCCCATCAGTAATTCGGTGAATTTAAACAGAAAATTAACATTTTTCAGCACTAAATGTAATAGTCTGAGCTCATACAAAGAAGAATAAATCCTGGTACACTGAGGAATGAAGATTTAATTAAGAGTCTCTTTATACTACAGAAACAAAGTCTCACCTGTGTCATGCTGAGAAATATGGCAATCTGAGTAAGAGGGTAATGGTAATGTAGCTGTATATCAGCTACTTAATTTTTCATAAAATTTCTTGTCAGTGAGTTTCAGTGATTTACCTACCTCAGCTAATTTGCCTTATTGGAAATAACGCTTGTTTTGTAAAATAGTTCATTTATAGTGCTATAAATGAGGAACCAATGCTGAAAAGGATCTGTCTTTCATGAGAGAGCAATTTCAGTAATTGATTTGCAAAGCAGAGTAGACTTCAAATACTGGAGGTGTTAGAACAGCAATTTACTTGTTTTGACAACTAGTGGGAGAATGTATGTCTGCTGGGTGGAGAGTTAAAACTCCAGACATCTCAGGTTTTTCTCATCTAAGGGAACCTTGGGAGTTTTTGGCTTTTAGAAACTTACCAACGCTTTCCTATTCTACTTGCTAAGAATTCAGATCTGGAATTCGCCTCACTGTCTGTCCCGAAGTTTAAACACTGAATGTGATTAGTTTTGCTGAGCAGATGTCGAATTGAATGGCCTCTGTTGATTCAGGGAATCTGAGGAGTGTCAGAGTTCAGTTACTGTGCTTTCAGGAAGGCCTCCTGTTGCCAAAATGAGCTTTCTTTTTTCTCTTTCCAAGCTGCATGCCAGAGTCTGGACCCAAGAAAAGCATGTATGTATAGCCACTGAAAGAGCAATACAAATGTGCAGCTACATCTTCCCTGAGCCACCCACACATTAGTTACTCTAGTAGCAAGGTGAGAGGGGCTCCCTATGTTAGAATGTACCTGTTTGCCCAGGTAAATGGTTTTGACCAGTTAGGATCCTTCTGGGCACCAAGAACCAGGGATGCCAGGACTCTGTTTAGCCTCTGACCAATGCTTAAAATCTGTCATGTAAAGCCAGCCTTACTCTTGCTGTCTCAGGTTATCTCTGTTCAGTGCAGTACAAGAGTTTGCTTGTTCCAAGTTTCATGATTTAGCCCTATCATTCTGAAATGTCTGCTTTGTTGTATTTTGTAGGATTTTGGTTTTAGATACTTTGCTGTTACATCCTCAAAACTCTGCCCTGGTTTGAATTAACTGTTGGGTAGTCAAAGCAGGTATCTTATGCTGCAGTGTATTTTATCATTGGTTTTGTTCTCTCTGGATGTTTCTATGATTCAATGCATGATGCCAACCAGAAACTGGAATTTGATGTCTCTGGGGACTGAGTAACTAACAAGCTTCCATTATTCCATTCCTGTCTTCCATTAATTTTGCTGCTGCTCTTATCAGGCTTTTAGGCTGTGTGGGGAACTCGTTTCCTGGAGCTGTAATCATGTCAATCATTAGACTTGAACCAGAATGGTGAATATGCATTTTAAGTCATATAGGTAAATAGGTTTGGCTCGTGTATTCAAACCATGTTTGATGTTGAATGACAGAAGCTGAGGAGATAAGAAACAGGGAAACAATGAATTAAGTCAGGCAATTCTGAAGTGAGTTTGTCTGGAGTGTACAAGTTCTGGAGGCTCAGTGAAATGCTGTCTGTGTGTTCAGCCATTGTGTGGGGATTGGCATTGTAGGATAATGATGTTAAAGTGGTGGCAGCACATTACTTACCCTAGAACAGCAAGCAACAAGCCATAAACCCAAGTGGTTATGTTTCTTCAAGAAGCACATTGCTGCTGTAAATTCACATGTTAGATGTGAATTTACCACCTTTACCTCTAGTAGGCAGAAGTGACCAATTTGGGAAAATAGAGGTGCTGTCTTGGCATTGGGAAAACAACCAGTGCTGTGCAGAACATCCTGTTGGCAGCAGTTTGAGTGGTGGGCAGGTCTTGTGAGCCAAGTTCTGCAAGTGTAATCACAAAGCCATTGTCAGATGCCTTGACTGTGCTCAGGAGCCTGTTGACAGCTTTGCATAGATGAGGTTCCTGACTGGCATTTGATGAGTCACATGTGGCCATCCTGTATGTCACTGGGACAGCAGTGGTCTGGTGTTAGTGCAAAAGCAGTCACCCCTTCAGAAAGGAGGTGTGTGCCCACCATCTCAGCTCTGTTCCACCCTGCTCCTTTGGCTCAGATTTCCTGCAGTGCAACACAAAAGTAAATCAGCTGCACAAAAACCAAACAACCAAATGCTTTAATACTTGTATATTAAAAGATAGCATATTTTATACAAAATAGCAGTCCAGATTAAACTGGTTTTACTGACACTTACTGCTGCTGACTGGTGTGAGCACTGAGCATTTTGCTTTAATTTATTTGAATTATGAAATATAACAGGGAAATAATTGAGTTGTTATTACAGTGTAGTGTACTCAACAGTGTCTGACTGTAGTAGAATGGCACTACTTTGTCACATAATATCAGAAAAGTAGTTATTATCTGCTTCCAGGGCTGTTTTTTCTATTAGCGGGAATCTGAAAATCATGCACGACATGAATTGATAGGATTATTAAGATGAAGACACTTCTGTTTTAAAAATGAAACATATAAAGGTTACAAATGTACTGCAGTGATTAGTGGAAACATTTATATAATTTATATTCTTTTTTTTAGCCGGGGATGGGGAAGGAATAATGAAAAATTATAGAGAAGTTTGTCTTCTCTCAGTCACCACTGGGTGAGCAGGAACCTTTCCCTCAGGTTGTGTGCAGCTGTGGGGCTGGTTGTTGCTTCCCTGCCATTTCCTCAAAACCCTTTATGGAAGTTGGGCACAGAATTACCACGAGCCTGTGTGACCATCCAGGCAAATCAAAAGAGTTCATGGAATGACTTGATTGAAGGGAGGTTGGAAGGTGATGCTGAACTTTTTGGATGCCTGTCAGAATTGTTGTTGCTTGTTGCAGATATGAAGCACCATCTGTTTCTGTTTGAGTAAACAGGAGGCCCTACTGCTCAGAATTGCTGTAAATAATGGTAATACTAAAGAAGAAAGAGATGTCAAATGAGGCCTTTGTGCTATTTCATTTAAAGTTACTTGAAAGCACAGTTCTGGTAACAATTATAAGATGCTGTCTTACAGTTCTCTGGATGACAGACCACAGGAAATAGAGCACATTCTTGGTACAGAAGGAACAGGTAATATCTCCTGTGATTGCATTGCTTGCTCTCCCTTGGCTTGCAGGAGCTTTGCAATGTGCCAAGGTCTCTTTGGGCTTTTTCTGGCAGTTTGACACTGTTGAATTTTGGGAAAAGACTATACAATAACTTTCTAGGAAAAGGAGAAAAAAGTTGAAGGAGAAATGATCATTTCCTTTTTTTTTTTTTAATGTGTTAAGAACTGCTTTCATATGGATCAGGGACTCAGGTTGGCCTGAGGAGTTTGTGGGAATGGTCTTTCTGATTTAACACTCTTGCTCAATCATGAAAACTAAAAAAAAAAATGTTGATTATATGATCTGTAGTTTCATTTGCATGTCTGGCAGCTCTCTTGGGAGGAAAAAAACCCACAACAAACCAACCCCATTTCTTTTGTAATGTCTTTTTCTCTCCTTTTTTACTTCCTGACCAATTAGTTTTTGCATGTGCTGTCCTTTAGAGTGACTGGACATGATTTATCAGGGTTCAGAAGGCCTTTCCACCAATTGTTCTTCTGATCTGCCAAGGCACTGAACACCTGCAGAAATACAAACCTTATATTTTGTTATTGCATTTTCTACACTGAACCATTTGTGAAAATATTTTTAATTATACAGTGAAAGTAAGTGTGCTATACATGAGTTACAGTGTATGAGCAGTAGCATTTTCTGATTTTGATTGCTTTCACTTTATATTTTTACTTGCCTTTTTGAAAGGGTTTTGATAGAAGAGCTGCTAAACCTTACTGGTTTAGCAAGGCTGTACTTTTGTTTTCCTGTATTACAGTTGTATATCCATGATGATGCAGCAGACTGTGAGAATCTGGCAGTGCAGAGAACCCTTTGGTATGACAGGGCAAGGCTTTGAAAATCCGAACAAAATACAGTAATTTGTGTCTGTGGTACAGTCTTGAAATATTCCATTTCAAATTTCTTCCAAAGGACCCTCTTTTTCTTGAGAGCATCTTTTGCCAGGCAGGTGGAAATCTGGCCAGGCAAGTTACCCCACACAGTTTGCACACATGGAGGCTTGTGTGTGCTATGTTTAAAGATGCATCAGCATTGATTTTCCTTTCTTGAGCTTCTTGTGTCATTTATCACCTTCCAAGAGTTCAACCTGACTTTCATAACCAGTTTTTCTGTGATCTCTGAGGTACATAGCCAGGGGACAGCAGTTCCCCTGCAGCAGTGCCACCTTGCAGGTCAGAACTCCTCCACCTGCATTCTTTGAGCCATGTTAAAGTCGTGCTGTGGGTCACACACCTTCCACACTTCTGTTTCACTTACAGTAAAATAAGTTATACTGGGATGTTTGTGGTGGCCTTTGCCAAAATAGATGATTTTAATTCACCTGCTGGAGATATTAGTGGTCACTGGCATGTGACCTGACCTACTTGTGCAGGGTAACTGTGGCACAAACAGTTACTGGCAGGTCAGTGATGTGGATGCAGGGTGCACACTGAGACTTTATGGGTGCAAAGCAGTGACTTCCACTTCTCCCCTGTAATTAGAACTAATTTTTAGCTTTAATGATGGGAATTTTTTATATACTTTCATATACTGACACTAGTTACAGTCCCATTCCCCCTTTCTCCCCTCCATTTATTGCAGAAAAAAATGCAAGATCTGAGCTAGTGAGGTGCTCAACAAAGAGGGGAGTTTTCCTGGTCCATGTAGTTTGCTCTCGAGAATATCTTTTGCCAGTGTGTTACACATTTTCATAGTTTGATATGTGGAAAAAAAATAAACATTATATTAATGAAACCTATTGCTTGATAATTTAATTTGATTTCCTCTGGTTCTCGTATTCTACACTGAGGGTGGTGGAATTGGGGTTGCATAACTTAGAAGAAGCAGGACAAAACAGGATGTCAAGGGTCACAAAAAAAGATGCTGAGGGTTCCATGGAAGAGCAATAGGAGCTTGAGCTCTTCTATTTTTAAGGCCACAAATCCTCACACTTTTAGTTGCTCCTCTCTAAAGAGAGAACATACATATAGCTGGGTTATACAAGGAGATGGACAATTTTAAGCACTATCTTATGCTTTTATTTTTTTACCTCTCTTCAAAAATATGAAACCACCATTACCATGCTGTTGACATGGAGTTGATAACTGCTTACATCTATTGTTTATTGCATAATTTGGTAGATATTGTAGCAGAAATTAAGGGCTTGTATGTGCTTTTTTTGAGATCTGGATGGAGTTTTTTGACTTTCTGAAAAATGTGTTTTTGCTAAGCAGAAAAGAAGCCAGCTGTCAAAATATTACAGTGTTATCCTTGCTATGGTTGCTCGTGGGGTGCTGAAATGATGCTCCCTCTGTTTGAGGGACAAACTGAGAATCAACTTGAACCAAATTACATTGTCTGGCATGTCTGTAACAGGACATGGCTTTGCATTTTTGTTTTTGTGGGAATTTGAAGTTGTAACTTCCTGCTTAATCTTAGTCTCCTCTTTCTCAGCAATGTGTTTTGCAAGGCAGACGAGTGCTTTGTACTCTGTGGTCTCTCGAGGTTATCTGCTGCAATTTTCAGTTGATTATAATTTGCTTTCTTTGTTGACTCTTAATTTCATTTTATCATAACTTGACATGTTGTTTAGCTCCTGTTTCCTGAGGTCTGCAGCTCCCCTGCCCTGGTCATGTCACTTTTGATTAAGCAGCTGCAAAGCCCTTTACCCAGCTTCTAAAGGGTAAAAGTCAAAAATCAATAATGTACCAGTCCTCCCGAAGTGCAGTAGCAGTCAGAGGTAAATGAATGATTAAACATGATGAATAACAGTGTAATGGAAGACACAAAGTAGGGAAAAGTGCTCACTTTAGCCTAAACTCGGAGATTTATTGCTGAGTACTACAAATAATGGAACCATCAATCTTCCAAGGACTAAAAAAAGGCATCTGCTGCAGCCAGTTTAAAATGCAATGAAAGAAATCTTTACCTCCTCATCACTGTCTGCTGTGGTCCAGTTATTCTGAGTATAAAATACATGCTGCATAAAGGGATCAGTACATAAACTTTGTAGTTAAAATTTGGTGCTTCTTGTAGAAGTTTCAAGTTGTCAAAAGTGTTGGCAGAGAATTAAAAATAGCCAGTATTGATTACTCTGAATGTGTGTACAAAGATGCCACTGTTCAAATGGTTTTGTAAGATGGTAATTACACTTACTGAAACGGGGGGGGGGGGAAAGGAATGTTGCTAAAGGGGTGAAAAGAGGAACTTGTCAAGGATATAAGGCAAAGGAGATAATTTAAAAGCTAGAGCTTTTATGGGATGATGGGAAAAATTTAATGCTGGATGCTTAACAGTGCCTAGTGTTTGGCTAATGACAGTGGAGAAGACTAGGTAGAGACAGGACCATTTTCCTTACTTGTTCACCAAAGATGAAAATCCACAGCAATGGAGAGTGTACCATTATTATATAATGGAAGAGTTTGTTGGCTGTTTGTAGCTGTAGCCTCTTGCAGTTAAAAGTTGTCCATGTCAGAGAAGAAAACCTAGGACAGCCCAGCTTCTGCAGGAAGCAGTGCTGTGCATTTCAGTTGAAATTCTGTTTTAAGAGTTCTAAATTTGCAGCCTGAAAAAGAGCAATACCTAAGGTATCTCAAAGCCATTCCTCCACAGCAAAATATGTCTCAATTTCTGATAGTGGGTGGGTGGGAACCAGCTCAGAGAAGCATGGAAATCTTTCCCTGGGGCAGATGTAATAGAGGGAGTCCTGACAGACTGTGTTGCAGCACAGAGCAACATCTCCATAGATGTGGGGCTACAGCCACCTCTTTCTGTAAAGAAGCATTTTTTGGCAAACAAAATGAAAAATAGAGCAGTGGTGAAGTTTGTTTTTTCTTTCTGTCTTTGAATAAAGGAAAGGTTGGTGTTAGAACTTGTTCTGTCTTTAGTATGAGAAGTCTTCAGCTATTCTGAGTTCAGGAACTCATCATTATCTTAGTTATCAGTACCAGCTTCTTGCACAGTTACATTCTAGATGCTCAGATTCATCCTGTGGTTTTTAATGAGATGTGTCATCACTCTTCTGGGTTTTATTCTCACCATCATGTCTCTTCTGTGCTTCCTTGCTTCTTCCCTATAAAAAAAAAAATCCCTTTAACTTTGAGATCTCTTTGCTCCTTGTGTTTCACATGACCTGTTAGCTCTTCAGAGAAATTCTGATCTATTCCTCCTTTGTACTCTCCTTACCCCCAGTACTTGGAATCCACTTACCTTATACATATGTATGTCTGCCATAATTATATGGAATCCACTTACCTTACACAGATCTGTTCTGAAGGATTTATATCTTCTCTATGAAACTTGAGAGTGCTGTACATTTAATTTCATCTGGTGATTCTGATACTTAATTCACTTTGGCAGTGAGGTCAGGGAGCTGGTGTAGAATGGCCTGCAGCCACCTTGGATCCCCAGATCTTTTGCCCAGCCTCAGCATTATTGCAGCAATCTCTTCATTACACATACTGTTAATTTGCCATGGAGTCTGGTATTGATCCTTCAGTCACATTGAACTCAGCTATTTTAATTTTAAAATCAACTATTTTAATTTTAACCCTTTTTCCTTGGAAGAACAGAATTTGTATCCTACCTGGGGTGTTTCCCAATTACTCCAAGTAGTTAATCCCCCTTTTATTTCTTTTCCATTCTTGACTGAAATACAGTGCAAGAAATAAAAAGAAACTTTCTTAAAGAGCTTGCAAAAGCACTGTCAGAAAGGGTATTCTGCCAGTGAGGAGAAGGAAGATGGCACAAACAAAGGCTGTGATTGACTTGCTTGCTAATTCTGCTGAGTAGGGTGATATCCATGTTCCTGGGCAGTTCATTTATGTTTGATATGATCAGTCAGGTCGCATCATTAAACTCTGAGGTCCATTTGAATGGGAACTGCACCATATTCCATTTTATTACGTGCAGTCTGTTGTTTCTTGCTGGCTCTCATTCTGTGCCTGATGCTCTCTTCCATTTTCTGGCTTTTACTGCATTTTGGAGCTGTTTTAAGGGAAGGGATCTAAACACATGGATTTATTGCTATTTACTGTCTATACCCACAGTTTAGATTTATGTGATCCCTCTTAATTATTGCTGTCTCTCTGCCAGTTTGGAATGTAGCTGGGATGAGTATGTTCTGGCAGACAGATTCTTGAGTTGATCTTTTCTCAGTCAGTGAACTAACACCACCAGTACTCCTGATATAAGATTTTGGGACTTTTTTCCTGCCCATACTGCAGCTCAGGGCATCAGATTTTCTGCCTCCAGCAATGGAATATGTTGCCCGCTGAGCTTTTCTCACTCATTCTGTCTTTTAACCTTTATTCATTTTACTGAGCATTGACTTCTTGTGTAAGCTTCCACCAGTTTTCTTCTCAGGTGAAAAGGGTCTAGAGAACTCTTGCTCCCCATTCCACTGGTACCTCATCTCTGTGCCTCACTGCAGCAGCAGAGAAGATGACAAAGCCTGGAGCTGAGTCAGAGGGCTCTGGGTGCTTAGAAAAGGACTTTTGAGTAGGGCATGTGGAATTCCTCAGGTGTCCCGAGGGCTGCAGCTCCATTCTGGGAGGCTCAGCCTGCATGTGAAAATCTCACAGAAGGATTTCCCTAAAGCAGAGATACATCTCATGGCACTGGGCCCTGCAAAGACAGACCAAAGCTGCCAGGCAAGGGACATCAGAATTGGACAGCAGGTTCTGCCTTCCTGTTGTGAGGAAAGTTTTTTTTGTGGCTTTTCTTCTCACAGCAGCTCTCGAAGTGTTCTGCCTTAGGATCTGCCACAGATATCACTTTGCAGAAGTGCTTCAACCACCTGTGAAACCCAGTATTGGGATGTAACAGAACAATCCAAGTTGTACTCCACAGGCCCTTTCTTTGGGGGTTTAGAGTCTGACCAGGCAAAAGGAATGTGTCTGTCTTTCCTCTCTATGGGCTTGCTCTGTATTAAAGTATAAAGAGTGAGTGCTTCAGGCAATCTGTGACCAAATGAAAGGTATATGAACTCTTCATTCCCTGTGCAGCTGAATCATCAGGGGATTAGACATATAAACAGGAAAACATATTTTAGGTTTCCAAGTGACTCTGGGCTTAGGTGAATAGCATGTTGCCACTGGGGTGTACACCCCAGTTCAGGCTGTCACTGCTTGAGAGAAACTCCTTAAAATACAGAATCTCCTCCCTCAAGCATTATAGAAGAAAAGGTTTCTTAATCAAACTCCCTTGAAGGATCTTGCAGTAGCTAAAATGGAAGTTTATAGTTTAAAAACAGTTTTATTTTAAAAAAAACCCCACAAACATTATATTTGACTTTCAGAGTTTGAGAAGCAGGAAAAATAGAGATTTACCTTTCCTGAAGTCACACACTGATTCTGTGCAAACTGCCCTTTCTCACACAGACACTGAATAACAATCACCAGTTTACAGACTTGAGACAGGTAGGAAAAGATCAGGATAGAGGACTTTTACCTTCTTAACTCCCATTCCTACTCTGTGATGCTGATATTTCTGTGGGTTTAGTACAGCATCACAGGTTTTCTTTAACCCTCTGACTCTGAATGTCAGGTTGTGGGGAGCTGGAGAGAGCCTGTGACACTTCATGAAGGATAATGTGCTCATCCTTTCCAGGAGTTCCATGTTGTGGGAGCATGTGTCTGTTGTAATGCACTGAGAGGGAAGGAGACCCTTCTTCTACCCCTTTTTATGTATTTGGATTCAGGGGGGCACAGGGAAGTTCAATCCTGGATAAACTACACCAAACTTGTGGTTGTCATCGCCTGTGAAAGTTGAATTTGATTCTTTCCCCTGTGCACATAAAGTATGTTATGTCTTGTCTCTCCTCAAGGCAAGTTCTGCACAATGGGAAATAGTTTCTACATCATATTGGAACCCTTATTGCTTATTTGAAAGGCTTGGCTTCATGAAATCTTGAACAACATGGTAACCATGCCAATCATATCCTCTTCATGCTGCTCCTCTCAAAATGACTTATGGTCTCAAAATCACTGCAAGCAAGGTACTAAAATCACTCAGCAGCTGGTGTACAGGACATTCTGGACATTTCTGACAAAATATGAAATGAATTTCCTTCCTTGAAGTCCCCTACTGACATTCCTGGAGAAAGCACAAGACACAGGTGGTGATTGGGAAAGCAAGTTAAAATTTGTCTGTACTGGCCTTGTTTATGTGGGAAATTGCTGCTGGGTCAGTTCTGGCATCGTTCTAAACTGTCTAAACCTCTGTTTAATATTAAAGGTATTGCTATACTCAGGAGAAAGTTCTGACACTGTGTTAGGTAAGAGATTTCTGTAAACATTGTTGATCAGCTCATCTGGAATTAAATTTGCAGAACTTCTGATTGACAAGGGTTTGTGCTAATGTACTTCTCTGTAGAGTAGAATGAGCGTTCAATCGATTTATGCTGTTCTGTCCTCGCAGGCAATGACATTTTGATGTACTCAATAACAATTTATTTAGCTCATCTTACTAGGAGAGACTCACTCCATGTGCTCTTTATGAGCCAACTTCATTGCAGTTCATTACACTGTTTTACTGGTTGGCCCAAACCTTCAAACCCAGGGCAGTTCCAAGCTGGATGCCTTTTGCTGTTGAATGTCGACTGCATCTTCATGACTGTTTGTCTCTCAGGAGCTGCTTCAGGAGTTCCTGGTGTTCAGGTGACATATTTCAATGCTGACCTCAGTGGCATTAAAACCATGTTGGAACAGATGTTGTTTCAGAAATCCCTAATGGTGGCAGCCCTTTTCCACAAGTGCAGTGTCCATTAATCACGCCGTGGACGTTGTTTCAACGCCGAAGGCTCCTAGAGGGTGGCCAGATGTCTTCCTTGTTGCTTGTCTGTCAGTGTTG
Source organism: Chiroxiphia lanceolata (assembly GCF_009829145.1). NCBI lineage: Eukaryota > Metazoa > Chordata > Aves > Passeriformes > Pipridae > Chiroxiphia > Chiroxiphia lanceolata. The sequence continues at coordinate 4,088,301 of NC_045653.1, read as the reverse complement.
GGGCACCAATATCAATGGTTTTTAGTCAATGTGTAACAGTAGGAACCTGTATCAGGAGAGGCAGTGTTTTCCTCAGAATCTTGGCTATCCTGATGGTTATTCTCAAAGTGAACTTGTCAGGTCGCTTATTTATTTTTAAAGAGACTGCAGGGGTTCTTATTCTTGGAGCATTATTTAGTGAATGCTCAATTCATGTTGAGACTTTTTTTTAATCTTCTGAAGCCTTAAATAATTAAGAAAAAAATCATTTTAACATTCACCTATTGACTTTCTAGCTACTACCAAATGACTTGAAATAAATAAATCATGAAAACAGCCTGACACTTCACAGGCAAACGTGTGCATTGATGAGGAATGCAGGAGTTGATTCAGCCAGGGTAGTGCTGAATGCTGCTGGAAATGACAGGTATGTGCAAAAATGCAATCCTGGCATATCAGACTCCATTCTAACGAATATGAGTACATTTCAAAGGGCTTTTGAAATGGTTTGCTTTGTTTGCAGGTGCATTACACCACACATCTGTTAGCATTTTTTGGTAGTGTTTTCTCTTCTAAATGATTAATTTATAAATCAGAAGAGCCAAAAGAGACTGTATTTTATTCAAGGCTTCGGGATTCTGAGTCCCACAGAAATGCATAAAAAGATGGAGCCTCTGCTCTTGTGTAATTTGATTACAAACGAGGCTGGAGGACAAACAATATAGTTTGAATTATCTCCTTTCTGTGTGGCTTTCTGCACAAACCAGCCCCCCAGCAAGGCTTCTGTTGTGTTTCCTTTTCTCTTTTAAGATGAGAAGACTCCTGGTTGTAGGCATTCCAAGGAAATAAGGAAATATATAAGATGAATTTTCTGCGTAAGAGTGTGAACAATAATCCGTCATGGAGGGCTCCACAGCTGCTGTGTAAGGCCAGTGTGTGTCATCTCTCTGCTCACTGCAACAGGGTTTCTAGGAGTATAAACAGATTAGGATATTTTCTCTGAAATATCTGCCGTGTGTTTGCCCTACAAATCCCTAGAGTGCCTGATAAATATGCAGTATCAGGTTCATTTATTTAAAGAAGCATTGGCACGTGGTGCTTCTTTGAAGTAAAAAGCTTTCTGGCTTAAGCTGTTTAAGAAAAAGATGATGCCCAAACCTTCCTTTTTATTTGTTTATTTATTTCTTTTTAATAGCAGTTTCTTAAATACATGTGTCTTGCTGTTCTGTGATTTGTCCCTTTCGTCTTTTTTTTTTTTTTCCCTATTATTCCCTATTAATTTGTTTTAGAAATGAGTGGTTTTGCCAAGGGGGGTTCGTTTCTTCTGTGCTGGAATTTTCCAAGCTAGAGTTTCGCAGAATATCTTACCTATAAACTTCAGCTCATTTATTGATCTTGTCAGTGTATGTTTCCTTTGAAAGCTCAAAGCAGTCTTGGAGATGCCTTATTTTCCTTGGACAGTGCAGCATGTGATGATATTTGTTCCTGGAGAGGTTCACAGGGCAGACTGTGTGATTCACTTTGTTTGGGCTGTTTGTTTTCTTTTTAATTTCATTAGATGTACAGGATTTCAAGAAGATTTTTTTTTTAATTCCTAGGTTTGCATCAGTTCAAACACCCTGTAACACACATACACCATATAATAGTATAACCCTCTCTGCTCAGTCACACTGTTCAGTTAGGTTTGTCCACGGAGCTTGCATGGACAAACTCGATTGGATTTAGGGCAGAAGTGGAAAACATGCAAGCAGAAATAAAACTTCAAAGGTTTTTTTTTATTCTTAAAATTGTCAATAAGCCATTATTTGGTCTTTCTGAAGTGATGCTGAGGAGAGTGCATTGCTGCCATGCATATAAGCTGCTGCCATAAGTGTTAGCAGGACTCTCATTTTAACATCTCCCTGCAAATATTTAGGTGAGCAGGTCCCTGTGTTCAGTCAGACCTGGTGTGCAGAGCTGAGAATAAAATACTAATTGCAGCCTTACTGCTTGAGTTTTGTGATGTGTTGAAAGTACCTTCTGCTACGGTTTTTTACTTTCCAGGTGCTTCTTAGTTTGGAAATTAAGAGTTTGGACCTTTTTTTTTTCCCAAGAAATAGAGCAAGCAGCGTCAAAGGCTTGAAATTTGCTTAGTTTTGAAGTATAATGCAATGAGTGAGGATGAAATCTTGTATTCTAGGAATTAGGTCTGTAGTTCATTTAAGTTTTATATTCATGCATAATTCTAAAGAAATGTATTTTTCTAAAGGGCAAAGGTGCTCAGACACACAGTTTTTCCTATTAGACAATTCAGAAATCTCTGAGCTGGTGTCTCCTAAAAAGCTGTAATTTGAATTAAGGTCTAACTGGAACAATATGAGCTTACACACTGTGGGTTCTGTGTAGAATACTTCTTTTTCTTCATCTTTTTTTAAGGTGAAAGTTCATGGATTTAGCATACCCTGAGCATATAAATGTGCTGGAGAACAATGAAAGGTGAACAGAACTGAAGAATAAAAATAGAGGGGAAAAATGTGAAAATACTGGACTGAATATGGATAAAGGCTTGTCAGGGCATTCTGATAAGGCCTTTGCTTTGGCAGATAAAGATGAGAGAACATCAGGGAAGTAGAGCTGATATGAGCTTTGTGCTGGAGACAGTGCACCGGTTCTGGGTGTTCTGGAAATGGGTTACTTGTGTAGGAACCTGGAGCAAGTGTGTTGGAAAGATGACACAATTTGTCATGTCCCAGAGTACAGCAGGTCTGGTGGCCATCAGCTTTGCTGAACTTCAGTGACTCAGATTTTAGAACTTTTTTGCTTAAGTGTTGAAGCCATTCTGTTGCTGTTCTTACACCATTCAGGTCAGGATGATGTCTTAGCACCTTTCAGTGTGCTGTCACATAAGCAGTTGTCCTTTTAGCTTGGATTCTCTTATTCATCCTCTCTTTAGGTGGAGGGGTGGATGTGCAACACAGTTCTTGGTTTCAGTAGATTATTTATTTACTTATTTATTTAGGGATGTATTGGATGAGATTTTATTATAAAACAGAAGTTTGACATGCCCTTTGTTTTTAGTGGAGGTGAGGTGTGAATTTTTCTGACCAGGGAAAAGTTTTGTCAGGAAAAGTAGAGGAATCAGGAATTCTTCATCCTTGTTTCCATTGCTCTGCATGTGTGTCATTATTTATGTTGGTATGGATGTGAAATGAGGTGGATAGCATTACATGCAAATATCTTGCACCTTCTTAGCTGCTCAAAGCAGTGTTTAGGTACTGCTGCTTTCTAATGGATCATGCTGGGATTTTGAACAGGGAACCACCTTTTTCTTACTGTGGCCTCCCTTGAAAAAATGGGTAAGAGTTATCAGCCACAAGAATAGCAGGACTGACGAGGAGGGTTCTTAGCTAACTGGTAAATTAGCAGAACTGTGTAACTGCAAAGAATTGAGAGCCTCAGTCTGTACTGCCTCTGTTTCTTTTCATGCTTAAACTGGTTTGTTGGGGACCAGAGCTTTAGAATTACAAAATTCTGAAATCTTGCCTGATTATTTTTTCCTGTTTGCCTCTGAAACTTTTGATAAAGACACTGAATCTTACGTATAACTTTCTAACGTATAGCAGTGCTTCTTTAAAAACCAGAAGAACTAAGATGACACTATTCCATTCTTAAGTACGTTCTATGTAGTCTAAAACACCGTGTGTATATGTGATACTGTCTATTTTCCTGACCTCTTCCTTTCACAGAAAATCTTTAATGGCTAACTGGAGGGAGGAAGCCCAGGCTACCAACTACTTTCTCTACTCACTTCTCTACTCACTTATCTAGACCTAGCTGTCTGTTCTTCCTATTAATATTTTTTTTATTGACTCCCCTGTCTAGCAATATTTATTTCTTTTTTGGCCTGGTTTTTCTGAAACAGTAATTTAAAATGATTATAAACTCTCAGCTTGAAGGTGCTCACTAAGGCACCCACTCAAACTTCAGCCAAGTTCCCTAGAATTAGGTGTTTGATAATCTGCTTGATCTGTCTGGTAAGTTGTGATAAAACTGTTCCCATATGTACTACTACATCAGAAAAGGTAAAAAGAAGTATTACTAAAACTGTAAATATCAAAGGTGCTGGAGAGTATTTACAAGTTTTTGAGGATGCATCACTGTTAATTTATGGAGTTGTTAAAATTTAATAGTCTAAGTGCATGGGAACATTGTCCAGATTTTCAGAGAGCGTTTCTTTTCATTGAGATCAAGACAGTAGGACACCTGAGTATTACCTGTTTGTCATGTAGCTTCATATGTGCATTTAATATTGAATTGCAGCATTGTCTGAGTATTGGTATGTATGAAAGCATGTGAAAATGAAAGCTGCATATTATTCACATTTTAATTGCACTTGAAGAATTCACAATGGTGTATTTAATTTGTCTATTGTAGTTCAGTCTTTTAAACTTAGGAACTGCTGCAGAGCTATTCAAGTCACTCAGCATTTATTTTTAGAGCTGTAGGTCAGGGAGGGAACGTGTAATGCTCTATTCTGGTGGAGATGGTGGGATTATGCTTCATTGTAGCTCCCAACATCCGTCTCGTGTGCAGCTGATATTGTGCCCCCAGGAATAACCATCCTTCCTGTAACCCTTAGGCTACAATATTGTGTCAGACAGGGTGCAAAATGTTCCGAGGCCTAAATTACAGAAGGATTCATCCTCGTGTGTGTAGAATGAGCTGTTGGACTATTTTGAAATGCAGCATGCTTCAGGTTGTAAAAATTAAAGAGGTTGGTTATCCTAATCTTACATAATGGTGTTGCTAAGCATAACCTGCAATTTCCTGTGTGCTGCCTCAGGGCAGTGCAGTTGGGCCTTTTCTGTCAGGTTGTGTCTCTCATTTAAAAGTAGTGTGGGGAAAGGCATGGAAATAACATTGTTTATGTCCCAGGGCTGACACAGAAAAGGGGCCAAGTGGGGGCTGGTGCATATCTTAAGTCAGAAACACTTCGACAACGTAAGGTTTAAAAATCCATCTTCAGTTAATACTGCCTATAACTGTTCTGTAATCATTTGCCACATTATTTTGTTGCTCCTTTCCACTAAACTGATCCAAGGTACTAAAACTTCAGCTTCTAACTCACCACAGTTCATTACTGCTACAGTCACTGAGGCAGGTCTGATGAACTTTTCTCTGCATTCATTTTTGTCAGGCTTAACAGTGAGAGGATAAGGAGATCAGCACATTGCAAACTGAATGAAGAAAAATGTGCCAGTAACTTTTTGAGAAGGCTTGCTATGGAGTTACAGTTGTAAAAGGTCTATTGTGACACTGCCTGCTAAATTGTTCCAGTCTCTTTACCTTATATTTAGGTCTGATCAGCAAATACTCCCACTCCCCAGCTTTGTTTTAAAGCAAAAAAAAAAAAAAAAAGGCACTTGTAGATTGCATTTGTAATCATTAAGATTAGATCTGTGCATGACTGGATTTACTGGAAGTATAAACTAGATTTAGATCTGTCTTTCTGCCAGATTGAAAGAAGCTCATGATTTATTCTGGTGAACTATGGGAGGAGAAGGGATACCTGATGTAGCACAGAGCTTCTTGGGATGAAGTTACCCCAGCAACATTTTTGAACATGTCTGAACTAGCAGAATGGCTTAAAGTCAGCCTTTCTGTTATTGCTCGGATCCTTTCAGGCTATCCTAAAATTCAGTAGAATTTTATTTATTAATCATATTTTCAGCAGTATTCTCACACTCAATTTGTGATTTGTACCTCTAGGTTCATCAGCCATATGCCCACAATTAGGAATGTGTGGGGAAAAATTAGAACTTTCAGAAATTGTAGAGAAGGGAAAGGAGAGAAAAGACATACTGCTTGAAGAGAAAAGTTCTAGTCTAAGGAAGGAGTGTTTTCAGAAGTCAGAACAAGCCCTTGAGGTTTCTCTGGTGTTCAGATTTGATCAGAGAGTAAAAACTGATGAGCAGTGCTTTCTAACTTCAGATGCTGTTAGCAGCAGTGGAGTGTCTTAATGGTTTGAAGAGAGTGTACACGACACAAATATGTCAGCATCCTCAAGGCAGGCTGTAATTAGGTACAAACTGGTATAGCTATGCAAATTCTTTGAGTTATCACCTTGCCTATTATCAACTCTGCAACAGATAAATCTGCGTTGTGCTTGAATTTTAATCAACATTCTAGTCTCTCAAGATCTCTTACAGTTAAGCACTGATGAAGGGGACTCAGTTGAAATGTGATATTTTCTTCTGGATCTTGAGCACTTGGCTGCAATGCTGGACACCATAATTCCAAATGTCCTCCCTTCCCTCTTCTTCTCCCAGCTTTTTATTGCTGAGCATGATGCCATATGGTGTGGAATATCCCTCTGGTCAGTTGGGATCATCCATCCCACCTGTGTGTGTCCCATTTTTCCCCCTCCCCCAGTTTCTTTGTGCACCCCCAGCCCACTTGCTGTCGGGGCAGTGTGAGGAGCAGAAAAGGCCTCGGTGCTGAGTCAGCACTGTTCAGCAGCAGCTAAAACATCAGCATGTTGTCAACACTTGTTTTCATCACAAATCTAAAATATAGCACTGTATTGGCTACTGTGAAGAAAATTAACTCTATCCCAGCAAAACCAGTCCAGATCCTTAAGGGATCAGAGTAAATGGACTGCCTGTTGACTGTTGTAGCAAGATCCCGAATCACGGCTTTCCATCATAAATACATTGATATTTCCCTACTTGCCTTTTTCTCCCCACAAAATGGACAGGACTTGAATAAGTTATAAGTGATTATATCAGAATCCTAGATATTTACTAGGATTTACTAGTTTTGAAACTTCCTCTTATGACTGTTTTATGCCATGTTTCTTGAGCACTTGGCTGTTGTGCCATCGATATGGATGTGTCTGCCTGGGTTGTCAGATGGCCCAGAACACCAGATATGGAAAGAATAAACTGCTTTACTAAGCAGGACTGATTCTGTTTTAATTTTAGTGGTTGGTGTAGAGGTCTGTGTGTTGTATGGGAAGGTTTTCTGTCTCCTTGGACATTGTACCCCACCTGTGCTCTTGTCCTTTCCCCTCTCCCCCTTTCTCTGCCTCATCCTGGACCCCAGAAGTGTGTGTATTGCCCCGTGCAGTAAGAGCTGGAGCTGCAGCACAGGGTAGTTGTGATGCTCTGGTGCATGCACAGAAACTATGGGAAACAAAGCAAAGCAAATGATTACATACAGTGTAGCCTAAAAATTTAATCTGCAGAGCCCCAGAGATCCACGGGCTTCAAGCTGGAAACTGTTAGGCCAGTAAATGCAACAGTGTTGTGAAGCCCAGATATCTGCCTCTGCCCTTGGGACCTAGGAGGAAAAAATGGAATTGTCGATTTGTTATTAAAGAGCAGCTTCTCTAAAAGCATAATAATTTGTATTTTAAGAATGCACAAAGTATGGATTAAGTCTCTCTTTTACTCTCAGTACGTTACCTGTACTGAGAGTAATGAACCTACCATGACACTATCAAAACTGCATATCTACTTGCTGATATTTCTCTGTATTCTCCAGAGAAAATAACCTGCATATCCTAATGCACCAAATGACCTTTCACAAAGTACATCAAGAAATCCCCAAGATCCTTGCAGGTGATCAGTAAGAGAGATGCCAATGACTGGTAGGTGAACATTTCTCATAAAGTAACTGCTCTTATTTCTGATGAAACAATCCTGACCCTCAAGGGACATCCACAAAGCACCTTCAAAAGATGAGCTTTAATATTAAAATTCATGACTATGTTAAAGGGTAAAAATTATAGACTTGTTAGAGATACTGTGTTTATAGGTAGAGTAGTTATCTTCTCATTTCTCCTGTATTCCCACTCCGTAATAAGTCTGCTTTTTTCAGGAGATGAGTAGTTATGTTATTTTAACAGACCAAACTGTGTCTCCTCTTTCTTTGTTAGCAAGCCTTCCTGTATCAGAGACAGGAGCTACTTTTCTTGCAGATGGTTGATTAACACCATAGTTAAATTCAGAGCAGTTCAGCTTTGAAGGTGGCTGCTTCTGTTTCAGATCTGAAGAAGTGCTTGATATGCCTGAGGCTTTGTCTGTTCCTTCCCATATGAAGCAGCTGATCTAATAACAGGTATCACATCTCACCATGAGCATTGCTTCACTTGTGCTATTGAGGCAAGAAAACGAGAAAATTACTTTCTCTGTGTGTGAAATGCTGGCAATTGTGTAATTTGCTCTTTTTGTATTTCTTGAAATGGTATATTTGAAGCCCAGGTAAATATTCAGTCAGATTTAGATATGTATATTACTGTTTAAAGTATTTGAGGTAGAGGGGCAGATTTGCTAAACAGTAATGATTAGAAGAAATAACAAAAAGCAGAGTAAATAAACTCTTAGCTTTCCTAAGGGAGGGGAAGTACAGGTGCATCCCTTTGGACTCTGTGCCTACAACAGGAGAGGTCTTTGTGAATGAAAGTACTTCTGCTGTAGGTGCATCATGTTCACCTGAACCTAAAAACTGCAACCCAAACTTTTATATGGCAAAAAGGACATAACACAGACTGGACACCTGTGCTAATTTGTGAGCCATTTGGAGGCAGGACGTGAAGGTGACCTTGGGGGGTGCCAGGGCTGCTTTGCTGGAGGTGGTGTGGTCACACAGATCCATCCTCCCCCAACGTTAAATGCACAGGGGCCACAGAGCAGAGTGAATGCTGTGGTGTTTGGGTGAGCCCTGCTGCTCTACCCATCCTCTGTCAGTTGATTAGACATTGTTCTGCTTTAAAATCTTTTTGAAATCGGAGCATAGTTGTTTTTAGACCCAGACTATTTCATCATTACATACCTCACTATTTTCTTAGGAAATGTTATTTAGATAAGGGGAGTGGCTGTTGTCTTCTCCAAGAGATTTCTTAGTAAAAAAATAATAGTCTTTTACATTTTGCATCACATGCCAAGTTGTGCTGAGACTGCAGCTAATCATCATTTTAAACAAGGTGTTCATTGTCCTGTTGCTCCATATCCATACAACATTCAGGTATTGGAACAGGGGGCAGCCTGAGCACTGTGTTGAAAGCCTACAAAGGAAAATTAGATCAGGATGTACAAAAGAAAAATATGAGCTCTTTATAAATAGAGAAATCCCTTATTAAAATAAATTATTAAAGAATTGCTGGTTTACAAGCAGCTGTTTTAAGGATAATTTATAAATGGGGTAAAGGGTGGTTTTTTACTGTTCTTGTTTCTTTTTATGGGCTCAATGACCAACAATGGTTGAGTTAACATCCCCTGTGCTTAAGATACATCCTTGAGTCTTAATAATAATAGTAAGACTCAGAACACATGTATTAATTTTGTATGTGAACTTCAGGATCATTCTAATAGTGTTTGATAATTTTCTGTTTGGCATTCCAGGAAAGATTTTTTTTGAGCTTGTCCAAAAAAGGCAGTCACTTTTGTCAGTGCACAGAGGTGTTACTTTTGTTACTGTTACATCTTCTCCGTCTTCTCTGCTGCTTCAATATTTTGCTGAGTAACTTGCTTTCACTGTTATGAGTTCTGATCAAAATTAATTAGAAACTAGTATTGATTAATCTTAAGCTAGAATTATATTAAACCTGGTAAGCTTATGGTTGTAACCAAAATCATAGAGTATACTATACATTCACACAGAAGAGTACAATGCTTAGCATTCAGCTCAAGCGAGCAAGGGTGGGGGGTTTTTTTTCCTTTCTCCTTTGCTTTTCCCATCTGTGTTCCCCTTTTTAATATTTTTGTAGTTTTTCCCCATAATGTGACAGCACGTTTATAGAAAGTGCAACTTGACTTTAAGAGTCAAGCAATTACCCATAAAATCATATTGAGCTGGAGTCTGTTGTATAAAACATGTGCCATGTGAGGGATTGAGGAGTGTTCTGATTTGTTGCAGAACCAGTATTTACACAATTTATGCAGCTGAAATGCAGTTGTTTAAAGTAATAAAAAATTCAGCTCTATATTGCCATAATAATTTGACTCTGTGATCCTTGTGGGTCCCTTCCAACTCAACGTATTCTGTGATTCTGGCTCTGACCAGTGTAATGGTGGACTGATTACTGTAATACTTTACACTGAGGAAAAGCAAGGGAGATCAGGCTTCTGTTCTGTTGCTGGTTTTATATTTAGGTCTTTAAAGATGACTCAGAGAATGTATGTATGCATGCATTAAAAAATATGAAAGCAGAGAGGAGAAATGAATATGACCAATGGTGTGAGAAGTTTACATGGGATGAGCTCCTCTAAAGCCAAAGCTTAGCAAGTTGGAAGGAGGATTAGAAGGCATTGACTGAAGTATGGAGAAGTGTGAAAGCCAGCCCTTCTTTTCTATTGCACGTAACATGAGAACAATATTTGAGCTCTGAAAGCACAATGTATCTGGCAACAGTGAAAAAGACATGCTTCACCCAGCATGTTGCCTAGCTTCTATTTTTGGGGTGGGTTTTTTTTAATGACTTGTGGAACTCTCTCTGACTTGTCTCCTTGTTTCCCAGAACTTGCTTCTCTGTACCACTGACGTGCTGCCCTTCCCTCATGACAGTTCCCCATGAGTGCTTGTTACACCCCTGAGTTTTAGCTGTTGTCTCAAAACTGATGAAAGCTTAAGCTGTGGACCCCCAGTATCTGCCAACTGCATCAAAGTAGTTCTCCCTTCCATGCCTCTCCATAGTTTAGTTCATAGTCCTACATGCACTGTTCTATTTATTACTCTGTGCCACACTACTTCAGAGTGAAGTGGACACAGAAACTGCAGATTAAATTGTTGGAGGAATTTATGTGGCTGACAATGTAGATGGATGTGTGATGGAATTTAAAGAAATGACCACGTCTGTTTTCTCATAACTTTAATAGATATATCCTAGGATGTTTGCTTAGACAAATTAGTTAGATAATAAGCAACATTTGTTATTTGAGGTAAAATAAATTCAAGATGTTCAGTGGTATGCTGTGAGAGAGATATGAAATTTATTTGGTGAAAAAGGTCTGGTGGTGTGGCAGCAAAAGGGAATGATCTTGCTTTTTCATTTTGTCTTTGAACTCCCTATCAGTTGTGATGATCCGTAGACACCAATGGAATCCTTTACCAGGTAGTGAATGAAATGAGTTTGTTCTGTTTAAAAAGTAGATACCTAAAAAATTTCTTCCCCACTGCATAAGGAAGCTATCAGACCTTCTTGTTTTACCAGTAATTTCACATGATTTTATTGCCCTAGACTTCAAATAAACCCCCAAATATCCCTCAAACTAGCTGAAATCAGTAAACTGCTTTAACTTTGAAATCAGTAACTGCTTTAACTTACATTCACTGAGTATGCAAATAGTTGTTACACATCCTGTTTTGTAACGGTGCCAGAACAAGTTCTTTCGAAATGCATGAGATGTAAACCCCATTCTCTAGAAGAGGAAGTACCTTTCACTTTGCAGGGTTGTCTCAGACCAGGGGGTATATTGTCCTCTTAATGCACTTACATAACTCCCATTAACAGTAATGGCAATTACATGCACTCCCTGTGAGGTGAACAGACCCTTTTGTTGAAATGAGCGATCCACTGCGACAGATTTTCCACTGATGTTAAGTTAAATTTAGATTGCTATACCAATGTCACTAATACTAGTTTTATAATCTGTTGTTGCTTGTAGTTTATAATAATGAAAACTCACAATGGAGCTTTATGTTAGGTCATGTGTTTCTTGTAATGGAAAATCCCATTTACTGTGCTCCAGAAATACAGGGACCTTGTCAGTCGTCTTCTCTGCTAGAAAATGCAGACCACTGTATGGCTTTGTGTTTTCTTTGGCTTGGTAGTTGCTGTTTGCAGTCCCTGTAGAGGTAGTTTGTAGAGGTGATGTGTTGCAGGTGGCAAACTGTTGGCTCGTGATTAAGACACAGGAATGCTGGGTTCCTCGTCCTGTTCCTGGCCCGAGAGGCTGTTTGGCTCAGGGTGACTCAGCTGCCTTATCTGACACTAATTCATGTCTCAGATGTGCAGAGTCAGAGCATCGTAGCTCACAGGTGTGTTGTAAAATTAATTGTCTGTAAATTGGTTCATTGTGAGTCGAAAGTTGTTAGCAAAAGGTCAAATGTTATCTCGGAAAGCAATAAAAGGATTTTATCAGAATGTTAGCAAGATGTAGCTCCTGTTTTATGCACAGCTCGTGGACCTGTGATTAGCGAAACTCCCTGTTAGGGAGTGGCTTATTTATCCCAATACAGTTGTGCTGTTGCAGCCCCTAGTGTGGACACGGTTGTACTGACACGCAGTGTTTCACTCGTATTGCTCGTTCCTGCCCACTTGGTACCTCAGCTTGGAAGAATTGTGCCATTTCATTTTTTGCTCATTTAGGGTCTGTCTGTGTGTAGCCGAGAATAGAGCCAGCAGTAAAAAATTGTTCCAGACTATTAGCCTTCTCCAGCAGAGTCCGGATGGAGTCATTGGAGGCAGTGCTTGTGTTAAAGCAAAAATCCAAATAAATCATAGATGGAACAGAATATTAAATACAGTAAGAAGAGTCAGGAAGTTCTGAGGTAACCTGTGCTGCATGGGGCACTGTCAGCGTGGGAATACTGCCAGAAAGTGTTTGTTTCTTATGGTTTTCTTAACAAGTTAATGTACTAGTATATCCTAAAGATACATACTTAAGAGGTCTTTAAAGAATACACTGAAGATATTACCTATTTAGTTAGTTACTCAGACAAGTTCCAAAAGTAAAATGTAACTGTAGTGTAGACAGCACCTGCAGCCCCTATCTCTAAGAGCTTTGGCTTTTCTTAGTTACTAATGAATATCGGGCCTTTAATTTCAGCTGCACAGGTGCAGCGGGGTCTGTGTTACCGACACCTGAGGAAGTGATCGGGCTCTCCCTCGCAGGGTCTCGGTGCAGGGCTCCGGGCAGACACAGCCCCTCAGCCCCTTCGGGGTCTGTCACGTCCCCCCCTCGGCCCAGCAGCGCTGCGGGGAGGGCAGCGCTCGGCAAACGATGGGAGACACGAAGAGCTGAGAAGACGAGGGGCAGTTCCCCGTCCCCACCCGTCCGTGGACTGTCCCCTTCGCTGGTGAAGGCTCTGTGCCTCCGGCGGGAGCTCGGCGTCGGCCCCTTCCCCTCGGAGGGGGCTGGCTCTGGGCCCCCCCGGCTGCCGGGCTGCGCCTTTGCCGCGGTGCCGCCGCTGGACTTTGAACGAGCCGGGGGCTGGTGGAACAGGTTTCCTCCCTGCGCGCCGCCGGGCATTGCGTCAATCCCGGGAGGAGGATCCTCGAGGTAAATGAACTTTTTAAACGGGAAAAGGAGAAAGAAGGGAGAGGAGGAGGAGGAGGAAGAAGAAGCGGGGGCCGCACCCGCCCGAGCGCTTCCTCTGAACGCTCCTCTTCGGGGAGCGGCTGCGGGCGCTGCCCGGCAGCGGGGCCGGAGGATGCGCTTGCCCGGGCTCGGCGGGCGGGTGCGGGGAGCGGCGGGGGCCGGGGCCCGGCACGGCTGAGCGCCGGCTCCGCGGTGAGTGCGGGGCGCTGCGGGGCAGGGCTGGAGCCCCCGCCCGCCGCACGGGCTGGGCACGGCCGGGCTGCCAGCGCGGGGAGCCCGGGGCACACGGGCTGAGCAGGGAGCTCCGTGCGGACCGCGGGGCGGGCGGAGGCTGGAGGCGATGCCGGGAGCTGCCCTGGAGCCTCCCCGCCCCGCTGCGGCCCTGCCGGCCCCGGTGCCGCCGGTGGCTGTGAACGGGGGCAGGGCGGAGGAGGGGACCCGGCCCCGGCCGTGCGGGCAGAGGGAGCCGCGCTGGGCCGGGGCTGTGCGGGGAGCGGTCCCCAGAGACCCGCTGGTGCCGGAGCGCTCGGCCCGCGGTTGGCACATCACCGGACGGGGCCGTGTCTGAACGCCTGCGTGTGTTTGCATCTCTGTGAACGCAGTGAGACTTTCTTTTTTCCTGCAAAAAACCCCGATCTCTTTACTCGCTAGAATGTATTTGTGTAATGGTAGCTGTTTTTACCTGCTTGTTCTGTCCTAAAACACTCGCGTTCATTCCCCTGTGGTATCTTCAGAAGTGAGAGTCTGTGGTTATTACTGTACTTAATACAAGTTAATATAATTATCTTTAAAGTCAAGGACAGTATCTCTATTACATATAATTACATGACGATAATAAGTGAAATAGCAAAATAATTCTTCGTTTCTTTGAAGTTGTTACTGGTTATTGCATGTGGTGCAGAACAGCGTGTTTATTATTGTGGATTTAGGGGATCCAAATAGCAATTTAACCTTTCAAAGGACTAATTAATTCTCTGTGTGTCACTGGGAAGCTCTAACAGTAACATGCAAGCAGTGAACAGAAAGAATAGCATGGATTCATGCAAAGTGTATTGGGCTGCTTAAAACGCTTTTTAAAATATCAAGTCCTAGGGAAAATTATAACTAATTTATAATTCTGTTTTATTTAAAATAAAGTTACAAAATAGGAATGAGATTTTGTAATGCGAGTAAGCTTCTCTGTGATAAATATTTAGTTTTGGTATAGAGTTCACCAGCATAAGGCAAGCGAAACAGAAGAATGTGTCTGAATAGTAATTCAGTGCACCAGTAAGTCTGGAAGCTCTGTTCCTGACTTTTAAAAAAATTGTAGATACTTGCCAATAAAAATGCTTTATCCATAGTTTTTGTAGGTAAATTGGCACAACTGCAGTTTTCAAGAGTCACATTTAGCACTGGGAATTTGATTTTTGTACTTTCTCTTAAATTTTTGACTACCCGGGGGGAAAAAAATCCAGAAAGTAGAAAACTATAAGCAAACACAGCATGTTGTTAGATTACAGCAGTAGTGTTGATACCAGCCTTTTCCATGAGAACCTTGTTTGATTGCAAACAAGGTTCTTCCCAATCCACATATAAAAATGTGTTTGTCTCTTACAAACGCAACGTGATGTTTTGAAACGATGGTTGACAGCTTCAGTGCAAGAGGAATGAGCATCATAACCGGAGCTGGATGCATGGGAGTGACCGAGGAGTTAAAAGAACAGCAGCACAGCTGAATCCATTTAACTGGCAGAGTGGTTTTAATTGGGTTGGTTGCTAGGGAATGGCTCCAGCACCGTGTATTCCAATGAATTGAAACCTTGGACAAATGACACACCTAGGTCTGCTTAAATAATACACCTGGCATTGGCTCCAGCCACACTGAGAGCAGGTCTGTGCTGCTTCTTAAGGCCACTTGGCCCCTACTGTGCCCTTCCAGTGTGTGGCTCACAGGCACTTACCCTGCTCTGTGGTGGCTGCTGGGCAAGTTGAACTTGTCATGCCAATTGTGTGTGTAATGGTTTGCAGCATGCTTATTTAAAAAAACCCCAAACCGCTTAATGTAAGCGTAACTAGAAGCAGCTTCCTAGAAGTAGACTCAGAGCAGGATTAACTTAAGGTACAGAATGAATTAGTTATGTGATTGTACCTTTTCTGTTTATGGGAAGAGTCAGATGCTGCTGTGGGTTATGTTGTAGTAACTGGATTCCCTGATTTCAGTGAAGTTGCACTACTGGGCTTATGCAAGGGACAGTTGTGCTGGGACTTGAATTAGTGAAGTTGGGAGCACCAATCTGTGCAAGCCACTGTCAGTTACTAATTTTGCACACACAGTGCCTGTTACATCTGTGCCAAGCAATACTAATCAATACCATGTTAAAAATACCATCTGGGGTGGAACTGTCATCAGTCGTCCCTGTGCATTCTGCCTGTGCTGCTGTAGAACTGACATTAGTTACTGAGGGCAGTGTTATAAATAAGCCTTTCCTTGGTGTAAATGCTACTTGGGAACAGCCCTCAGCTAAGTTCTTTTATAAATAGAGTAAATGTACTGAAGTCTGGCTTTATCTCTTCAACATTTGTAATGTGACTTAGTGTCACATTAGAATTGATAAGAGGACCAGACTTTCTCTAAAGCAGCCTGCTAGGAGGTTTCATAGGCTTAATAAAGCAAGATGCCACAGCTGAAGAACATTTCATAAATTTCTGATAGCACTTTCCTAAATATAAACCAGGAGTGACCAGACTTGTCAAGTTCATATGTGTAATCTAGGAAAAAAAATAAGAGGCATAGCTAATTCTCATGAGAGGCACTACAGATTAAGCATCTTTAATACTGGAGGATGGCCTGCAGAGGCACAGAAAGCAGTGGACCATCTGTACCACTCAGATCAAAATGCATCGTTGGAGAGGTGCTATATTAAAAGTGAAGGCAGATTGGGGCACTGCTGTGGAGCTCTTCTGGCTTTATCTGTGAGTAGCGGATTAAACTTGTTGACAGAAATGGGAAAAGAACTGTTAATAGAAACTTTGTCATATTTCTTCCCTGAAGTTCACCAAAGACCAGGGGTTAAAAAAACCAATCTGTATTTGACCACTGGCAATCCATGAGAGAGACTCTTCTGTTGCTATTCTGAGAGCTGTCTAAAAGCTGCCTTTTAGATTGTACTGCATATATGCTGTTAGTTGTGACATGTCTGTCTTTTATGAAAACATACTCTAAGAAATAGGTTATTTTCTAAAATTACTTTAATTTTCTTACCTAGTTACTGGTATGAGTTTTGCACATAATTACATACTTTGAATTGGTTCCCAGCAGTACTTACTCTGATAATAATAGGAACATAACACATCAGAATAGCTGAAAAATATTCATCAAGGTGGTGGGAGGGAGGGGGCAAGAAAAAGATAACAGGTTTGGGGGAAGATGCCTGTTGTGCTTGACATGAAAATTCTCTCTTCCACTTGCAGTAACCTCTCAGAGATAACTAATTAACTATAAATATACAAGTGTGGATGAAATAGCTGTGGAATAGCAGTTTGTGTACATCCCCAAATGTGTTAAGTATTTTATAGAGAGCCGAGCAGCTCTCTGAGATGGGACAGCTTCTGTTTTTAGTTACAATGGAGTGAGTGAGTGAGGGGCAATAAACTGTGAGGAAAAGATAGGCTGAGGGGGTCATGAGGTTACTTCGTGCATTGGGTTAAAAGAAGTGAGAAAAATGCAAGAAGATGGTTAAATGCACAGTGCTGTAGTGAAGGTGGTTCTGAGCAGGTATAACAAAAACGGGCAGCAAATGCTGTTATTTTGAGAAGCTGTTGGCTAGTAATAGACAGATAAAACCCCACCTTAACTTTTAGACCTTCAGAAAAATGTGTGTGATGAAAACATCTCTATTGTCAGTTTAATTTTTTTTAACCAAAGTGTATTTGTAGTAATTTCTGGAGAGCAGAAGCCATTTCTCTACCTCCTCCCCTAAAAAGCTCATATATCCATATCCAGGAATATGTGCCTGCTAAACAAGCTTGCTTTCTGTCCTCTCCTTTTGAAACAGGTCCAAGTTTCTCTCTCAAACTGCTTTTGACTGCTCTGGACAGTAGCAACACATTGACACGATTCTTCCCAGTTGTAGTGCTGCAGATGGAATTCCGAGTGCCAGGAGTGAGAATTGATTGGACTTGTCAGTGTTTCTGCTGCAATAGCCTGGCAAATCTCTGGGCAGCAGCGGAAATACTAAAGCTGTAGCTGTAAACTCTGAAAGTTCTTTCTCTACCTGTTGGAACAAGAGCTGGGATATTCAAAATCAATTTTTAGTTTCTATGAAAAAAGTTAATTTCACCTCCCTGTGAAACTCACTGGACAGACTACTAAGGAAGGAAGATTGTTCATTTCTTCAAAAAACCCACTGGTGTACAGTTTTGGAAAGCAGCCTTGATAAATATTCCATCACAATATAGCTACATATCTGTTGACTTATATGAAAATTGAATATGCATTTCTTATATAAACACAGAAACTTCTTCAGAACAGTGGTTTTGCTGTTCCATGAGAACTTTCTTAATCAGAGTTTATCTCAAAGAACAGTCGTTGATGGAGATGAAGTAATAATGTGGCTATGAAATAATCTGCTGGAGTAAAAACTGTTTTCCCACGTGGCTCTAGGGACAAAAGAGCCAACATTTTTCTTTGGCTGAAACACATTGTGCTAGGCTCTTTCGACTCAGGCATTTCTGGTCTTTACAAAAAGCAAATTATCTTTCTTGTGTCAATTTTAATTGATTTTTCCCTTCTCTTACAAGAGATCATTGGCACCAGTCCAGGAAAAGCCAAGGAGCAAGTAGGGAATTCATCAAAAACTGAATCCTTGATTGCTGGATGTGATGAAATAATTAGTACTTGATACTTTCAGTACATTTTCATACTGTTATTTTGACTTCTGAAAGCAAGAGAAAATCCCTTTATACCAAGAGATCACTAAGCAAAACTGTGATTTCAAAAATTCTTCAGCATGCTTATTCATTTCTTGTAATCTCCTTGTAGGAATTGCTAAGAATTTTTTATTGGCTTGTTAACAGGAGCAGTACCAGTTAGATGTGCTCTGCTTTGCAATCAAGTCAATTTTGGGGCATTGTATTTATCACGAAGAGAAGTCACAGGCAATGCAAATCACTTTGGTGCATCCATTCCCAAATAGTAATGGGCTTTCAAATGTGTTCATTAATAATAATGGTATTAAAAATATATATATAATCTTGGAAACCAACAGAAATGCTGAAGGGATATTATTGCAGTAACATCAAAGCTGTAGTAGACTTCAAACAGCATCACACCATAGCTCCAAGATCTGGGCAGCTCTGCTCTCTAATGAAATGTGTAAGATAAATCAGTGTATAGCAAGTTTTCTATCTGAGGATTCTCTGATTTTGCAAGTGTGTTGTTTGTTAACTCAGTAAATTTTACCACAGTCCTATTTAAAAAATATTGATAGATACAGGTTTTTTTTTTCTCTTCAACTTTTGATGCAGTAAACAAAAATGTCATTTGAAACCATCCCTTAAGGAAGAAGGTTGCTCTTTATATGTATCAAAGCAAAAAAGAGTTTGGTACCCTGTGAAAACTTGCTGCCAGATCTGAGCTTAGAGTGAAACTTTGTTGCCTGCACTGGTAACAGCTTATGAACTGATTTTTTCCAAGTTTCTGCTTCTAGCTGGCACTAGAAAACATTTGTTTGCTTTGTTGTTGTTTGTGGGTTTGGTTTTGTTTGTTTTTTTTTTTTCCTTTGGAGTTAGATTATTTCAAGTATGCTGCTTTTTGCTTCTTTGGAGAGAACCTCGCTGTTCCTTTGGGGGGAGCAGAGGGGTCAAAGTATAGATAAAAACTTGTTTCCCTCTCCCTTATAGGAGACCTGCAAACGAAAAAGAAATAGAAGCCATTAAACCCACCTTGTTCAGAGAGAACATTAACTCAGCACAACATGGCCCAGCATAGTGTTGTCCTTGGATTATTCATGATGACTGTTTTATCACTGTTGGATGGAAGTTCAGCTTTCCTGTTAAATCAGCGTCTGAAGGGAAGATTTCAAAGAGACCGTAGAAACATCCGCCCAAACATCATCCTTGTTCTTACTGATGATCAGGATGTAGAACTTGGTAAGAGCCCAGTGTTAAGAAAATTTCAGCTAACAGGTGTGGCACTGCTTTTCCTTGGAGCTGGATTCTCGTGGTCAAAATGAGAAATTTTTTTTTTTTTCCAGTTTGAAAAACGGTAGGAAGCACAAGTTGAAACGTGCCTTTGTGTAGAACCTGCTTTTTGTCTGGATGCGACTCAAGGGCAGCAAAAGTCAGTCTTGAAATGCTAAACTTCATGTTTTTTGGAAATACAAGGTTTCTGCCTATCTGTCTTCATCTAAACCCCTAAACTCTGCTGCTGGCAATGGCAAGTATAGTCTGGGAAGCTGCATGCCAAGGCAGTAGGTTTAAATTCATAACTGATTATTATATCATGTAATGACTCAGGGGTTTTTGTGTAATTGCAGACATTCATTACATATACAATCTTTATTTACTTAAATGCCACGTAACACAGTCATACTATTCTTCTTGTTGACCATTTAGATGTGTAGTTAATTACTGACCAAAGTGTCAAAGAATGAAAAGGTTCTACTGTGTTATTCAACACTATATTAATTGTTGAAGAAAGGAGATGAAGATTAAACACATGCTTTGCTTAATGATTTGGAATAATGAATTAACTGACAGAGTTTGGGTTTTGTTCTGTTACCTGAACAAGCTTGTACTTACCAAATGTTGTCTGTAGTTATGAGAAGTGATTAACACAAACCAGTTTACGTTAATGGTTTTGCATTAGAATTATACCTTTAAGTGTGTACAAAGCCTGGATCATCTGGAAAATGAGAACTTGTGTGTGTGTGTGGTCTGGTGGGGGTTTTTTGACACCAAATTTTACTGCATCAGATTTCTGGTTTGGGTAGGAAAAATTGGAAAACGGACCTCACAGAGGAAACAGAACATAAAATTAATCAACTTGTATTACTCATACACTTACTTATCTTGTTGAGAAGTTGATCACAGCATCATGGCAGTATTTTTACAGATACTTCCTTTGCACCAATATTACTGCATGTCTGCAGTATCATAGGTGTCACTTCTTCTCCAAGGTGCTGAGAAAGCCTCACCAAATATAAATGCAATTCCAGGTAGTAGGATCAGAAGAGGTTTTCATTGTTGTCACTGTTTTTTTAATGGTTATTTGGATCACAAGTGAAGCAATTCCAATAACGTATCAAAGAACCTAAGTACATTATCTTGCAGGCTCAGAAGGTGGTCCTAAAAAATTTATCATCTTCTGTTTTCTGCTGGCCTGTGTGTTTGTGATGCAATTGGCTGAGTCCATTGGGCAGGATGTTTCTCTTCTCTGAGAACCGGATGCTTTCCAGTTTCAAGGATAATGGGCATGTGTCCACACGAATTAGGATCTCACCAAGGAAAATCCATTTGATGAAGCTAAGATGTGATATTCCTCGTTTGACACTAATGGCTTTGGGAGACCCCATATTTGTTGGAATTAATTTTTATTCTTGTCTGTTGTCTGGTGAGCTGTCCGAGTTAATCAAAATTGCCATTTGTGGCGGCTGTGGTTAGTGCATTTATGAAAGATGAAAACAAGATATGAGTTACAAATAAAAGCTAAGGAAAAGTTGGAAGCTATGAAAAGCGTAGCAGGGAAAGCTGTGAATAACTAAGATTTCATCTGTTTATAAGGATATTCTGTAACTGATGGGTGTTGTAGCTTCCATTGTTCTTTTGTGGCTACTTTTGAGGTGAAAGGGAATACAACGTGATCTCAAGTGCCTTTGACAGGCTTTCCTTTATTTATTTACAGATAGATTTAACAATGTACCAGCAGCAGGTGGAGTTTACCAGCAAGAGAATGTTGTCCTTTCAGGGAAGGAGTGCAACTCTTTACATTCCCATTACTGTTAACCAGGAGTTTTACTTGGGAAGCCAAACCTCAGCATTGTATTGGAAAAAGGAAAAGGCTGATGAGGGGCTGATGAATAGGATGCAGAATCTGTAGATTAAAGGAGAATGAGTGTAAATTGTAATGGATACAACTGGGAGAAGAGAAATGAGAACACCAAGAACCACTGAAACATCTACACCTGGCAGACTGTCCAGTCAAAAGAGTTGTATTGACAAGCATAATATAAAGAAGAGGAATAAGTGACAAGGAGGAAGAATTAATTAGAAATAAAGACTTCCTTTTTTGCTATTAGAGCCCTTTAAATCCAAGTTAGTATGATGCTGATGTCCCCTGTGTGATGGACTCAGCAACTCTGGTTTAATTAGGTTTATCTACCATATTGCTGTGGGTTTGAAAAAACATTTCATGATCTCAAAGTTGAAGAAAGATCTGGTTATTTAGAAGGTGTTTCAGCCACAGTAGAGAAATGTGTGTGAGAGGTGATATGTATGTTCCTAGGTCTCCCTCTGTAAACTATAAAAGTGGCTTGGAAGATAATTTTTCTTGGTTATCATACGTGGCAAATTGGGACTTTAGAGCTTTGTTAAATATGAGGAAAAAAGGAAATGATGTGACAGCTGTGTCTAATGAGGTTCAAATAGGATAAAAAGAGAATTAATTAACATTCTGGGGTTCAGTTAGCTTATCTGTGTGTGGATACCACTTCATCAGTTGTGCTTCAGAGTAGACAAGTCACTTGGTGCTTAATACAAGTTCTTCAACAGTTGGAGCTTTCTAAAACATGGAAATTATTTCCTCTGACAACAAAACACAACTAATAAGGACTTCAGTATTATTTCATGAATAATTGGTATATTTTCTCAATTATATATAATTGGTTAATATTAGTCAAAATATCAGCTTTATCCCTGAAGTGAACTGTGAAGATACACTAAGCAAAGTTATGGGTAGCATGCAAATTTCAAGTGGAATTTTAACATAATTTCTGCTTAACTTTGTTCAGTGAGCAGCTTTAATGCATCAAATTGATTAAATTTTCATATTTTCACAGTAGTCTAATGGATTTTTTTTTTAAAATAGCTTAGAAATTTCACTTTTAACTGCTAAATTTTTGTTTGCTATCAGTGGGTTTAGATGGGCAGCAGAACATTTTCTGAATTAAATATTGACACTTCAAACTGCTGCTTCCCATGGTACATCCACTAATGAAACCTGAGAAGGCTTTCCAGCTCAAAAGGTGATGTGATGAGGTTCCTGTTGCTGATTAACACATAACTAATCTACCACAGAAAGGACAGTTTCTGCTTTTTCTCACAATTTTATGTTTGTATCGGAGGCAAGCGGAAGAAAATCAGTTTTGGTTGGCTGGTTTAATGCTGTTTAAAATATTTAAAGCTGGCCTATTTAAGATTATACAGAAGAGTATGCTGGATTTTTACCTTCCACTGGTCTGTCACTCTGTATTAGTTCTCAGACTGGGGAAGCAGATTAGATCATATGTTTTTGTGCTAAAGACTGTTGATATATATATGGGGCTTTGTCATTACAGCAGTTTTATTAAAGGAGGTTACTGTCCCCAAGGGGAGTCTTAACATGTACTGTTATTTATGCACAGATGCCTCTGTCTTTTAAAGGGGTTGTTAAATTGTATTTCAGTATGGGTGAGACAAAACATTCTTTCGGACTGCCTGTTTATGCTTGGGCTGTATCTCGTAAGACAACACAGAGGAAACATCCACAGTTTTCAGGCTCACAGAGTGTATAATTGGCTGTTGTAATTGTTAACTGTGTTGTTAGTACTTTTAAGCACTAACGCTTATCCCACAGCTAGGGAAACAAAAAAAATAAATAAATCTGGCTTCCTTCAGAAACTCCTTTTTGGTGTGTGAAGTTTAGCAGGTTCTAAGGGGGCAGTGCAATAACCTGCCTTGGTTCTTGTCACAAAGTGATGTGACAGGGATGTGCTGTGACCTGGGAAATGCACAAACATTTTTAGGTTGTTTTTTTTTTTTTTTTTAAAACTCATTCCAACAGAATTGTCTCAAGTAAACTAATACCATGGCAGTTTTTAGGTAAAATGACCCACAGTAGCAATTAGCCTTCCTTCATGGTGCCAGAGAGCCGGATTTCCTATGTGGCTTATGACCATTTTCCCTCTAGGTTTTGACTCCTGGTTTTATCAATGTGCCCTGTATCAATTGACTTACTGTTGCCATTTCATAATGAAATCCCTGCCTAAAGAGCTTAAGAGAAACCTAACCCCAGTATTGACAGAAACAACATAGTTTGTGCCAGATGGTTGCAGGATGCATTGATTAAAGCTGAACTGTTAATCCAAGTCAACCTTGGGTAAGTTCTCCCCCAACCCTACTGTAGCCTGAAACCACACCTTCATCTCCATGTTGGCTGTTGGCTTTCCCTGCTCAGAACAGGGTTGGTTGGTGATGGACAGGTTTTCTCTCCTTTGCAAGGTTGTGCTGATGGCAGGTACCATTACAAATTCTTTGGAAAATGGAAATTCTTCCTAGATCAGGAAAATTTTTCATGGCTCGCTCTGATGCAGTTTTAATGATCAGACACTGACAGACATGAGAAATTAAATTTCTTTTTTCTGTGATCCTTGGTTTTTCTGGGTTTAGGAAGAGCTCTGGTATGGATCCAGATTTAGCTAGGTGGTGTAAAGATGCAGTCTTTGACCAAAGCCTTGTCTTAAATAAACAGAACAACCATTTGGCAGCAGTGTGTCTTTCAGTAATTGCTGGCAAAAAGACTTTTACTCCTGTTATCCCAATTTATCCAAGTCCCTGCCAGTTAAACTTGCTTGTTTGTTTTTAGATGGTGGTTGTGAAATACATGGCTATCTGTCCCCAGCAGTCATCTGAAGATCTGATTCTGCAGAACAAAGCCTAAGAAAATGTAGATAGTTTTAGGTAATACTGTTATCAGAAGGAGTGAAGCAGATGGATAGAACACAGTGGGCTGGTTATGGAAATTATTCTGAGGGCTTTATGTTGTCTTTGATTCAGTGACAAGTACAGAAATCAATATCTCCTAATATCTCACAACAGGGAGAGAACAATTTATTTAGAGAACAACTCTAGCACACCCTGCTTGAGCAGTAGGTTGGACTAAATAGTCTTCCAGCCTCAGTGATTCTGTGGTTACAGCCCTCAGGCTTTTGCAGAAGGTTGTCACAAAAGGCCAGTGCATCAGGTTGATTTTAAAACCAAAGATTAAATAACGCTTCAGGAGCATGCAAGCTGTGGTCAGGGTTGCTGCACAAAGTGCATTTCACCCTCAGCTACTGGAACAGTCCTGGTGGCTCCAGAAGGGCTGCAGAGAAGGAGCAGAAAGGTACAACAGTAAATCTTGAACTTAGAGAGAGAGAGAGAAATGAAAGAAGCATCATGGTCCATGCCAGCAGGCTTAAGTCATAACTTAGGACTTCAGTATTTAGTCCTTACTGGAACAATGGGAGAACTTCACTGAGGCAGGAGAATGATCTCTTTGGATCTGGATTCACCCTGAGATCACAGTGCTCGTGCTTCATTCTGGTCTCTGACGTGACGGGAGCTCTTATGTGGCTGTTTCTGACCAAAACAAGAAAACAATTCCCAAACTGTTTTTCTTCTTCCAGGTTCTATGCAGGTGATGAATAAAACCAGACGGATCATGGAGCAGGGAGGGGCCCATTTCATCAACGCCTTCGTGACGACGCCCATGTGCTGCCCGTCGCGCTCCTCCGTCCTGACGGGCAAGTACGTCCACAACCACAACACCTACACCAACAACGAGAACTGCTCCTCTCCCTCCTGGCAGGCTCAGCACGAAATAAGGACCTTTGCAGTGTACCTCAACAACACAGGCTACAGGACAGGTAAGCTCCAGGCTGGCTCCACCTGGCCGGTGCAGAGGCTCGTAGGTGGAATATTTTCCTTTATTCTTGTCCTGGACTGCAGCAGTGCATAATGCCAGAGCTTCAGTCTTGTGTGTTGGTTTAGCTTCCTCATAGCTGTACTGGAGGAAATGTTTACTTACAAACAAACAGCAAAAATCCCAAGACTTTTTTTCAGAAGGTGGGAATAAAACAAGGTGCCTGCTTGAGCTGAAGGCATAGCACGTGTAGAGTATGCCCTGCAATTACCTGAAGTGCACAGAATGACCAAGAAAGATACTGTGAAAAGGAATCAGTGTTTTGATTTTTTTTCTTTTTTATTTTTCATAAAGTGGATATAATAAGCAACTTAAGAGTGGAAGAGAAGGGACTGCTCCTCTTGTGCTTTGGGACAATCAGCTGGTTGGATTTCTCTAGACGATCGATTCCCAGAAAGGTGTTTAGGATAAACAACAACTGAGGACTAATTGGCAGGATCAAGTGTACTCCTGAGAAACAAATGATCTTCTTTGCATACAGGGCTCCTTAGGAACAAATATGCTGTAGAAAGGATTTCAGAAAACATGTAGCCTGTGTTTCACACCTGATTCCTTCTTTCTTCCCCCAGACATTAGATTTAGGTTCTTGCCTGTGACAGTGGTTTTGTTACTTTCCTTTCTGATGCCTTTTGTCATGATGAGAAATAGGCATAAACCTGGTTCTACTTGTGTTATTTATGGTGTATATATACTGTAGTATTTTATTATAGTTGTTGTTAATTGTAGTATTGAATTGTAGTTGTTATTAATAATACACAATTTTTTCTTGAATTTATAGTATTTGAGGCTTCCAGAAACTAGTATAGATCTTGAATAATAGTTGTAACAAAATCAAATTAAATTTGATTACTTGTTACAAAAAATTATTTCCTTTCTAACTGTTCACATGAGTTTTACATGTTATTGCTTTAAAGTCTTGGTCTTAAAACAAATAGGTAATTTCCTTGTTTTGTTTTTCTAAAATGAAGACCTGAATTCAGCTGGAAAGAAATAAATTAGGGGAAGGGCACGTATCTTATTAATTGGTTGTTGTTTCCCTCCCATTTATCATTCCTGGCACTAATACCAGTGATCATATTAATACCACACCAAGGTTAATGTTTTATTCTTTGTAGATTATTTCATTTGTGTTTACTCATGTTTATCTATTGTAATAATTTTTTATATTTAGTGACTGTATTTCAAGAACCTGCAGTTTCTACTCACTTGAATAACCATTGCAAGTGTCCTGGTGGGCATCTGTTTTACATTTTTACATTAACTTAATATTTCAGTTTAGACCCAAGATCTTAATGAATTCATATTACATTATCACACTACCTCTCTTAATTTGCAAACTAAACTTATTGAAACACACAGAAATAGTGCTTTTACAGGTACAAAGCCATCATAAAGTGTCAGTGAGAGATCCTCATTCCTGTAGTTAAATGTGACGTGTTATTATACAAATTGAAATGGAAATTGCCATCATTGGAGGCTGGTGTTCATTTCTGTCCCCCAGTAAAAGTCTTGAGTTGTTCACTTGGAAGAATGTCAGCAGTAAGAAAGTATTTTTTTAACTTTTTTTTCTTTTCTTTCCCCCACCCCTCCCAAAGATCTGATCAGATCTACCTGCTCCAGAAACAGCAGGAGATTGCACTTGAGAACCTTGTCTGCTCAGTTTCTCAAGTTTCAAAAGTAACCTGCTAGGGGGAATATTTTGAAGGTTATGAACACAGTTTCTCTGAAATGGGGAGTCCTCCTTGAACATGACTACAGTGAACAAAGGAAGATGTGGAAAGCACTGGAGTTCATTTGTAGGGTTGTTTATTTTTTTTTATTTTTGAAGTCTTGTGCTGGTACTAGTTTGCCCTGCAAACGTACAGTTTGGCTTCCTGATCCCTTGGGTTTTTGGTTTTATGGTGTTTGGTTTTTTGTGTTTGTTGGGGTTTTTGTGTATTTGTTTGTTAGTTTTTGTGTGTGTTTTGCTGTTGTTTGCTGGTTGGTTTTTTGAAGGAGTAGAAAAAGACGCCGTGAGGAATAAATCCTTCTGAGGCTGCCTTTTATACTTTAAGTTCACAGCCTTGGAATGAGACAGCTATTATTTTGGAAGGGAGTTTGTTTTTTCTTAATTCATAAGCCAGGCCTTCTCTCCCTGTGCTTTTTCTCTTCTCTTTTCTCTTCTGTTTAATCTTGAAGGAAGAAATTCTACTCTTCTACTCCATTTGAACTTCCCTCTGGTTTTATTTTTCTGCTACTGGTTTCACATCTCCTTGCCCTCTTCTCTGTTCCCTGTGGCCTTATGTTCTCTGGGGTAGTGGCATTTGTGGCTGGGATCTCTGCAGGCTTGTGCTGCTGCTGACACCTTTGGGATGTGCCAGTCTCATGAGGGAGCACTGTGGTGGTGGTGCAGGTTTCTCTTGCACGAGTTGCAAGTCAAAAATAGGAAAGGAGATGGAAAAAGTGCATCTTTCCTGTAATTGGTCCTCAGTTTCAGCCTTGGTTGTCAGTTTTGTATTTCTGACGCTTTAAAAAGTTTGACCAACTTTTTTAGGCACTGTACTTGAAAGGATAGAGAGGCTGAGCTCAAGGAAAGTTCAGTCTTTGGCTGTAACAGGATTTTGCCCAACATGCACAGGCTTGCAGTTCCTTGATGTGGATCAGTTAAATATCCT
The DNA here is from genome assembly GCF_009829145.1 of Chiroxiphia lanceolata. NCBI lineage: Eukaryota > Metazoa > Chordata > Aves > Passeriformes > Pipridae > Chiroxiphia > Chiroxiphia lanceolata. Next base: position 4,060,447 of record NC_045653.1, on the reverse strand, counting down.
GGCAAAGAAGGGGGGAAATTTCCTTCTCCAGTGGAAGCCACTGAGGCAGTAGGTGTTACAGGCATGTTCCTTCTCCATTAACCTGTCTCTCAGTTTGAAAACTGCCAGTGTCATGAATAGCATCAGGTGTTCCTGTTGTGTAGCCCCCACACACTCCCTCAACACCAGACCCCAATCTCAGCATATTGTCCTATTGCATAATGTGGGAAATTAGGCAAGAAGGACAGTTTATGTAAATAAACCAGTTCAGCTGATGAATTGATCTTTAGAAAAGCCACTGCAAGCAACATCTAAATCATGCCAACTTAAAATAGTGGATGCTGGTACTGCAGCTTGGAGCAGGGCATGGTAAGAATGGAAAAGAAACAAAGAGATCCTGTGGCAAACACTTCTGAATGTCAGTTCTCTGCCAAAGGTTCCTGTGTGAACACCTATCAAAAAAAGGATCTGTTTTCTGTCAACATGCACATCTCTTTCCCCGAGACAGCTTTTAAAATGCACAATGCATCGTTGCATGCTTTGGGCCTGCAGCAGCAATATCAGGATGTTGTATTGGAATACAGATTTAAACTTTCCCTTAGACATTACTTAATGAGAAAAGCTTCTCTTTTCCACTTGTCTGGCTGGCTGAATGATTAAGTCTTAAAATTGGTGACTGATTCCAGAATATTTTGTCAGCTTTATCTGCAGCCAGGAAGTGAAAAGACATGTTTATCTTATTAAATTCAACAGAACTAGGGACGGTGGGTCAAATGCAGCCTGGCAGAAGGACACTTTTGCTTCAGTGATTCTTCTGGGAGAGTTCTGTTAATTTATGTTAGGGCTTAGTGTGGCTCAGTATGCAGCAAATGCTGTCCACATTTTGGCTCACTTCCCCTCCTTGCTCCTTTTAGGCAAGTAGTAGAGCTAACCCTATTCACTTAAATGGACCTGTTAGCAAAGGGAAAAGCTGCTGCTTTTGTGGTAATGTGTCAGTGTCTCATGGTGGTGAGTCCATGCTTGAATTACACAAAGAATTAATAAATGCCATTTCGCACCAATGTTGTATTTTGAACCTAGAGAAAAGTCATTGTGGGACGTCCATCTCTGCCATTATAAAATATTTATTGAGAATAAAAGTAATAATAATTCTTAGCACTTTCATGGGGCTTTACAATAATTAACTAATGAATTAATTAAAATTCAGTGGCAGTTTTCCATTTCCATCCATTAATATTAGAGTAAGAAGATAAGAGTGGCTGACTGCATTCATGTAATTATTTTGCACTTCACTGTCTGAGCCTTTGACATTTTAAAGTGTTTTTAACGAATTGTACAAAAGAGGAGAAAGGCTACTGGTAAATATTTTTCAGGTTCCTTCCTCTCCTTTTAATGTGACCATTTTTTAGTATCTAGATAAAGGCCAGGAGTCAAATTCTTAGGTTATCTGTTTTCTGCTGTAGATTTTGCTCTCCTCAATAATTGCTGCTTGGTATTTTTTATTACAGAAATAGTTACAAACTTAACTGAGATTGATCTCTGTGTATAACAGCTTGGTAGGGAATAACTGGTGACCTGGAGAGTCAAAGGGTAGACAGAAGCAGAGACACAATAGTGAAGTACTTTCTACAAGGCTGTGGGCAGGTGAAAAGCAACATTAAGAAGAGATGCAAGTTTTCATCCACACTCCAGTGCCCTGTCCACTGTGCTGCACTTCTGTCATGTTATCTGCATCAAAAGAAAACATTATCCAAATCAGAGTAACGCCCTATATGCAGGAAGGTAGCTTTTGCAGTTGGTGGAGGACTGAAGGCCATTGTTAAAAGCCATAACCAAGTGAATTAAAAGTTAGACTTAGTTTTTAGAAGTGATTTGCTTGACTAGGAACTGAAGTGGTGTGATGTTCACCTCCAGGACGTCTAAGTGACTTTTCAAAACTGGGTAGCAGGTTTCTGAACTATTTATCTTGAAGGTAGATTACTTTCCATAGATCTTTTGCTCTCCTCTCAGAAATATTCACAGAATTATGGAATATGCTGAGTTGGAAGGGACCCACAAGGATCATTGAGTCCAACTCCTGACCCTGCACAGGTCCATCCCCAAGGGTCACACCCTGTGCCTGAGAGCAGCATCCAAACCCTCCTGGAGCTCTGGCAGCCTTGGTGCTGTACCCATTGCCCAGGGGAGCCTGGTCAGTGCCCAACCACCCTCTGGGGGAAGAACCCAACCTAAACCTCCCCTGGCACAACTTCAGGCCGTTCCCCCTGGTCCCCACAGAGAAGAGATCAGTGCCTGCCCCTCCTCTGCCCCTCACAAGGAAGTTGTAGACTGAGACGAGATATTGCCTTAGCAAGGTCTGTCAAATTATATCCATTAGATGTTATTTGCTTTGTTAAAATACAGCAAATAATTCTTCTTGCACAGCATATCTCAGTATCTCAATATCCCTGAAACTTGGCAGTTGGGTTTTCTTCAAATCCTATGGACAGAATGGCTCTAAATGAAATTCTTTTGGGGGTGGCCCAAATAGCATAGTGCAGACTTTGGTGTTCTAGTAAAGATTCAGTGTTAAGCTGCATAAACTTTTGCTTAACTATTTGTTATTAAAAAATGTCTGGCAGTCCACTGTTGGGGAGGTTTTTGGGTTTTATGTGTGGAGGAGGAAATGTTCCATGTGCTGAGAGGAGGATAAATCTAAATGCTAAGATTCTTCTGTGACCATGGTACATAGAAGGGGCGAGTGACACCGATGGTAAATATTTTTTGAAATGTGTTATCGTTGTAATTTTGACATTGAGAAACATTTTGTGGAAAATCTGAGTGGTCAGGACTGGCTTCCAAGGCATATGAGCAGACTGAGCAGTGCCAGTGAGCTGTGCTGTGAAACTGTGCTGTCACCCACCTCTGCCTGTCTCCTGTAGGAAGTGATGCTCTGGTGATACACCAGGACATCATATCCTGAATTGTAATAAAGATTGGTGATGTCGAAATTGCCATTTCTAGATTTTTTTTTCCCTTTGGCTTTCAAAGGTTGTGTGAGAGGGATGTTCAGAAGAATATTTCTGCCTTACAGTTCTAGTTGTGTTTAAACTTCTGTGAGCTGTGCCATTGGCATTAGTGAAAGGGGGCTTTGGTCCCACTTCCACTGGGAATTTTCTTACCTGAGAAGCACAAGCAAGACTTGGCTCACCGTCAGCATTCTTCAGTTTGATTCCTTCTTGACCATTTCAAGATATTTGGTTTGAGTACTTTTGTTTTATTTGGCTTCATCTGCTCCCCTCCAGCCAATCCCCACGATTCATTAAATAGATCTTGGCACTGATCCCTGGCCACAGCTGAGCAACGTGCAGTACAAACTCAGGAAGAGGAACAAAGGTGTCACAAAGATTACTGTGCATTGCCTTTGTCCTGCTAGATATCAGACCAGTCCTGGCATCACAACCTGTAGGCAACTCTAACTGCAGTGCTTACAAGTCACTGTACAATATGGGGTTTGCAGCTATTATGTTTCATGAATTGAGTGGTATTTTTTACTCCAGTTACAGAGAAGAGCTGTGCATGTAAAGGCTCTTGCCTTTAGTACTACTCCTTTTATGTCCCTGTGATGATGGATGGAGCATGTGATCTTTTAAGAAAATTTTGTGCTCTCAGTGTATTATAGGTTAGAGAAAAATTGGCTGTCAGTGTGCAGTAGACTAAAGTGTGTGTGTGGAAATACACCTGTACTCCTTTTAGTCTACCTGGTGAAATATTTCAGTGAAATCATCATTTCAAGAGCTACTGCAGGCATACAAAAGATGAGAAATAATGAAAAGTACTTGGAACCCAGTCTTCCTTAGCATCCTGAAACTGATGGAACTAAAGGGATCTGAGAACAAAATGTAGTCTTAAAAATACTCTCATATTTAGGAAAATCACTGTGTGTTTTATGAACCCATTAATTAGATTACTGCAGTTACTGAGGTAATGATACTAATGCTGTATCTTCTAATCCTTGGAGGAGTGTTGTATTTCCTGTTGTCACAAAAGGTGCCAGCTGGGATGGTTTTGTTCAGGGGACTTCAGCAGTTAGGAGTTAGTGATTTTTGGAAAATCTCGTCAATGACTTTGATACCTACTAAGAACTGATGTCTGATCTTTCCCATGGAACCAAATTAATACTAAGTTATAGAATTTTCTCTCAGAACCCCCATATTTCTGCTGTAAATACATTAATTTCACTGGGTTTATTCCATTGTACACTGTCAGTTTAAGAGTGTATCTGGCCATGATGTGAATGCAAAACAGAGTTGACCTTTGAGCTTACTGCTTGTTCCATGCATACTAAGCAATCTGAGAGTACTTTCTCATCTGCTTTCCTCTGATTGTCTGTCAGAGGACAGAAAGTACTGAAAGTGTATAGATATACAGCAGAAATAAGCTCAGAAATGCCCCCTCTCTTCACCTTTCCCAAGTGCAAAACTAAGGGATTGCTCAAATGTAGCTAGTTTCTCAACTTTGAGCTGGGAAAAACTGGTGTCAGATACAGAAGAAAAATATTTTAGAGGAGTAAACGAATCCATATCAGTAACTTAAGGTTAATACTCAAAACCTGGAAAGTTGGCTGTTGAAATAGGTCAGAAAAGCAGTGCTCTAAATGTATTTTTAAAGTACTTAATGCACAGCATTCATGTTTAAATATGGTGGGTTAATAGCTTAAAATGAGTTTAGCTTCACAGCCGTGGTGGTAAGTGCAATTTCATGGGGTGCTAATAGGTGGATGCAGCGTGAAGGGTATGAAGAGATGAGTCTGGGAAGGAGGAATGTGTGGTAAAAATACTGAGCTTACTGTCCAGGAGTGACAAAAAGCTGAATTTTACTTTTTCTCAGCCTCAGGATTTGTTATGAGAGCATGAATGTTCACAACTACATTCCTAAATACTAAAGTCCTGGAACAGTGTATATTCAACTGAAGATGGGTCTTGTGAATCATCTGGTCCATCAGAGGGTCACAGGCTAATTCAGGTTGGAAAAGTCTCTTTTCTCCCACCTGCTCAAAGCCTGCCCCAGGCCACGAGGGCTTTACCCAGTCTAGCCTGGAAAACACCAAGGATTGGAGTTGCACAGTGTTTCTGAGAACCCCTTTGACTCCTCTTTGTGAAGAAGTTTTTCTTTTCATCCAGGCTGACTCTCACTTGTTTCAGTCTGTGCTGCTTTTTTCTTGTCCTCCAAGAATGCACCACCACAAAGGGCCTGGCTTTGTCTTCTCAATGATCTCACAGGTGAGAGGGTGACTGGATCTCCCAGAAGTGGAGTTTGTTTTTCTAGTACATACCTTGCCTTGGCTTCACTAGAGCAAGAGCTGTGTCTTTCTCTGCCTCCCAACCGAAGGTAATGTGTTGCAGTCAGGAAGAGGGTGCCAGTACTCCTCTCACACATTCCTTTTTTTGATTTCCTTCTTACTTTATTTAAAAAGAATGTAAATGCTCTGAATGTAAGTACTGTCACACAAATCATCTGTGGAGGGCTAACTGTGGTCAGAATCAGAGCTGCCACATCAAGGAAACAATGAAAGACTGAAGTTCTGTGTCTGAGTCTGATCTGGCAGTTTTGCACTGGTGAATCTCTGACTTCCACTGCGTTCCTGTTTCTAGTTTGAGAACTGAAAATGGTCTGTTGTATCCATCTCCCAGTGCTGGACAGTGTGTAGGGAATAAAGAGGGATGACCTGCATTTTATTGATACATCGCAAATGATCTTGGTTTTCTGTTTGATGGAGAGCTTTGTGAGTATCCTTTGTTAGAGGCATTTTAGCTGTGTGAAGTATTTTTGGGTAGGTATTAGGAAGTGAATTAGTGTTTAAAAAAACCCCACAAACCTGTAGTTTAGTAGATGATATGACAGACAGTAGAACCAGCTTGGACATTTCCAGTGATGATAAATGATGCCTTTGTGTCCCCTTTGATTGTGCTTTTACACTGCATTTGACAGTCTGCTAGATCTGCTTTTTAAGCAACGAGCTACGGTCTTGATATTTCTGTGGTTGTGTTACATTCAGAGCAGACCTTTGTGTTAATTGAAAGCATGGGGAAAATTCTTTTGTGTTCCATTTTTTTTTTTTTCCTTACAGGAATAGTTTAAAAAAGAAAACCTCTTGTAAAAATTCCACTTCATACCAGAGAGTTTTGTAGGTGCTTATCACCGAAGGGCAGGACCCTGAGAAAAAGGATCTTGGAGGGTTATGAACCCCTGAGGAAGTGGTAACAGTGTACAAAGGACTCCATTTGTGTGTATCCTGTTTTTTGTAGTCGTAGGAAAAACTGTGTTGCATGGCATTTGAAGTAAATCGTGTTCCTAATGGGTTTATTCAAAATAGCTGCATGGTTTTTTAACGATCAGCTGGCTGTAGGGACACAGCTGAGCATATCAAACAGCAGCCTCTGTGAATGTTTGTTAATGAAATCTTGGAGCAGTTTGAAACTGGATGTACCAAAGGCATGTGTGCTCCAGAGAGCAGCTGTCTCTGGTCAGCTAATCTGATGAGGGGGAAAAATTGTGTTACAGAGAACGTTATAATGCAAAATGAAAATCTTGGCTCAGCATCAGGAGAGCTTTGTTGTAACCCAATATTTTGTACTGCAGAGGAATGGCATTTAAAAATTTTTTAATAACAGAGGAGGAGGGAGAGAAGAAAAAGACTTGAAATGAAAGATTGGAAATAGCAGAGGAAATTATTTAAAGTGCTGTGACATCCATGCAAGGGTATAAAGACACACTGGGTGTGTACAGTGGGGAGGGTGTGTGTGAAAGGTGTGGGGAGGAACTTCCACCAGGCTTTCCTTTAATGCCTGTGCAGAACAACAGTGAAAAGGAATTCTTTACAGAATGCCTGCTTCCTGAGGGCTTCAGCTAGCTCAGCCACAGCTCCCCTGCTTTTTTGGAGAGTGGATTGGTTCTTGTGAGCAGAAAGGGCAAATATCTCTCAGTTTGGCTGTCATGTGTTGGGTGGGGCACAGGTGGCTTTGGGCTGCCTTGTGCACCCCTGCTCTGACACAGTGGGCAGTGTTTCAATCCTGGGTTCCGTGTCACTAGACAAGAAAAGAAATGTGCATCATCTGTGTTGGTTTTTTACCCATAAGCCCTGTGAGTTGCCTGTCATTCTTTAAAAATTAGAAGCTGTTCATAAAGCAAAATCTTTAGCAAAAAGTGTATATCTTGTATGAATGCAGCCCTTGAGTAATGTGACAGTTTTCATCTAGAGTGGAGTAGATCTTGTTGTGTTCATTGCTGCTAGATTAGTTTGCTTGGTTGGAGAACCCTTTTGTAAGTGACTCATCTGCAAAATATTTTTAAAGCACAATGTAATTTCGAAGAATTTGTTGATTATGTACCGATAGATATGCCCTCCTCATCTTCTGTGAAACAGATCTTAATTTTGTCAGCACTTTCATCACTTTAAAACACTTCAAACAATCTGAAACGTTCACTTTCTCGTGCCTCACCTTACATGTTAATTAAATACATTGAAATTTGTTAAGAAGGATGATTTAGGATGGATTTTTCATTCTACCTAGGCACTCTTTGAATCTTATGGACATTCAGTGCACAGTGTACTTACTACCTGTAAATTTATTTAATTTCATTCCCCTATATTAAAATGTTGCTAGTATCATGTTTCTCACTTTTCTTTTACAAAAAACCCCACTATCAGGTAATGATACAGAGCTCTCTCACATACTATTTTTATCACTGTTTCTCACTGAGTCTGTCTCTCGACAGATATTCAGCCTGGTACAACTAAACATAAATCTGTTTACTTCAGTGAGGCAGACCCCTTTTTCACTGGCTGAAAATCTGTGCTACTCTATGCACAGTATTGTTCCTTGCACTTATGTACATACAAGAAGGTGCAGTGTCAGACACTGTAGGCTGCAAGCTTAAAAAATACTGTTTAAGTACCTGGGAACTGTGAATTGTATGCTAAAATCCCATAGATTATGTGGTGAGGTTTAATCTCAGTCAGAGAGTGGAATCTTAGATTTGTGTTGTCCTTATAGAAGCACAGATAGTTCACTGAGAGATGGCCAGTGTGAGATGCTGCAGACAGTGTGGGCCTCTGGATTAAAAATGTTTGTAGTGACAAGTGGAACAAGTGCAAAGATCACTATGATAATTCCAACTTGTATTGCCAGACCATTCAAAAATTGAGATCTGAGCAACTTCAGTGCTGCCTTGTGGTGCAGTCTGAAAACCAAGAGCAGAATTTTGCCTTTAAGCTTTAAAGAAACTAGGTAGGTGAATGGAGTCTTCCAGTATAATTTATCCTGTAATTACCCAGTTGTTACATAATATCATAATAACAAACTAATACTGAAAGATATGTTCCTATAAATTACTGATTTTTTTCTGAAGACTGTGAAAGCATCACGTTCTTTGGAGAGCTCGTGTTCTTTCCAAAGTAATCTGATGCTTTTAACTTTCCTTAACCCTTTTCTGGAAAATAATTTGTGCCTGTACACTTGTGGCTTAAAGAGCAGAGCTCTTCTGGGAGAATGGCTCAGACCCCAGCCCTGTGTTCTGTAAGAATCCTTGTGCTTGTTCTGCCAGACAGGCTTCGTTTCTTCTGTGCAGCAAGTTTAAAATCCCATCATATTTGCAGTCCTCATTTGCCATCATTTCTCCCCAGCAAACCTCCTGTCAGTGACTTCACTGCTTCTCCCTGTTCCAGAGGTGGAGATTGCTGGAACCAAAATGAGAAATGGAGTTAAATCAGGGGGGTTCAGAGTAGGATGAGATAATGTGGTAACTGGCACTATTTTAAGAATTCTCTGTTTTGTTCATCTCACTCCAAATGTATCAGGCACTAAGGAAAGTACAGTGGTAATTGTGGTCCAGTTTCTCCTGTACACAGTGAGGTTGTAAATCAAAAGATCTGCATTATGGAGATATAAATAAAAAAACCCACAGGCAAACTTATCTCTTATCTTAAATCTATCATCATGGAGAGAATAAAGTTGTTCTAAGAAGAAACAGAAGGGAAAGAATCTGGTTAAATATGGTGTCTCTGAAGTGTTTCTGTTATGCCTTCTTACTACACCTCTGCTTTCTCTACCCCTAGCTTTCTTTGGAAAGTACCTAAATGAATACAATGGCTCCTATGTGCCTCCTGGTTGGAAAGAATGGGTTGGATTACTTAAAAACTCTCGATTTTACAACTACACACTCTGTAGAAATGGAGTGAAGGAGAAGCATGGATATGACTACTCCAGGGTAGGTCCTGTTGATTTCTTTCTATTCACATTTGGACATGACCACAGGAAAGCTGCACTTTATGGTTTCTGTCTAACCAAAGAATTCTTTTTGTGCTTGAAAGCTGGTACCTGTAACATTATCTACAACCTCCAACAGCAGCAGTGTTTGGATGTTATGTTGTCTTCCATTCTGGGAGGGTCATGGTACTGAAAACATCATTAGCAGCAATGGGAACAAACACAATATCCTGAGACTGTATTAGGTATTATGAGCTGAAGATGTGAAATGGATTTAAATGCTGCACCATAGCTATTTCTGTGCTTTGTACTTTAGTTATTGTGTGACTCGGATTTTCATCTGTTCCCTTGTTATAGAACTGTCTTCAGTGGAGTTACACAAGCATTAATAAGATAAGAATCCAGTTTCCTCTAGCTAGACCCATCTTTTTAGTTTAAGGAACTTGTTTCACAGCTACAATGTGATGGAGAATTCCTAGGAACTTGCTACAACTTAGGATAATTCTGAATGAGTGGAGAATTGAACTGTTATGTTTATATTTCTCTGCATATGTTTCCTAATATCCTCTCAAGGATGGTATACCCTGACCAAACTTACAGAAAGGCTTGATGGTCATTGTCAAGTGCAGTATCATTTTCTATCTCATCTACCACGTTGCAGCTCAGTACCTGTTTGCAGTCAGGAGTACATTTATTTCAGCCAAAAGTGTTCCTCCCCAAAGGAACCAGCTTTAGTGGAGCCCTAAAATGGGCTGAAGTGACTCTGAAGTATCAAAGCAAATAAATCTATCCATAAACTACTCTAGTTTTAGGGTATAACACAGGAAGCAGACTCACTCTGAAGAGATTTGTAATGTGTATTTGTTTAGCAGGGATTTGGTTTGCTTTCTCTTCTGGGGCACAAATCCTGCCTCCGTGTTTGTGTTTCATTAGCATTGTGTTCCCAGTCAGTATTTCCTTTAAATGGTTGATATCTGTGATTTCCTGTCTGTGATTTCCCCTTTCCTCTGCCCTATTTGCCTTTTTTAATTGAATGTACTTTGTGTTGAAAGATAAAATTTCACAGCCTTCTAGGGTTTCCTTTTCCAGCACCAGCTGCTGAGGGAAGGGGCAACTGCTGTACAGAATTATTTATCTTTTATTTTCCTTCTGATCTATGAAGAATGAGAGAGCTAATCTTTACAGCTGTGTACCAAAAATGTTATGGTGGGAATTTATCTTATGTGCAGTGGTGTGAGGCAAGTGATTCCATAGGCACTGTTCTCCATCTCCATCCATTGTACCAAGGAGTCACCAGGAAACTTTATGTTCCAGTATCCTCAGCTCTGTTTTGTGTATTCAACACTTGAAAATGTTTAGGACTTCACTTGTAGTTTTTCTTACCAAGTTTAGTAAAAAAAAAAAAAAAGAGATGTTTTTATAATCTTCATATTTGTGCATAATAGCTACAGTAATAAACAAATGATAGTGTGCAGAGCAACAACACTGGTTGATGTTAACACTGGAGTTCAAATGAACAAACAGAAGTTGAAACACAAGACTGTTTGTCTTTCTTTCCTGGCGTATTTTTTACTGCAAACTTAATTTTCCAGCAGTGAACAATATAATCAGATTATAATTTAGTCCTATCTACTTAATATAGTTAATTATGTGCCAGTGGAAAACTAGAAAAAAAACATTACTGATTATTGGGCTCTCCAAAGTGACTGCTAAGCACTTATGCTCTGAAAATAAAATTCTTTTAGATTTTCTTACAGGATATATTCTACTTTGATTTTTCTTTTTCAGTTGCTGTCAACTTTTTTTACACGAATTTTAATTTTGTACATCTGCATCCTCTAAAAGAGCTTTTTAAAGGAGCTTTAAAGAAAAAACTGTAAGAAATCAGCAAATTGAAATGTTTCTGTTTGGTCTTTTGACCTGTTAAACAAGTGGGTTTGCAGTGATTTTCACTTTGACCACGTGGAAACCTTCACCTTCAAAATGAAGTTGGAAAACTGTGCTCTCCAAATGGCTGAATCAAAGATGAGTTACACACTTAAAGTGAGTGACCAGGTTAAAGAAGAGGCACGTTTAAGATAAACAGCACTTGTTGAGAGCACTTCAGTGTTCTCTGTCAGCTCTGAGTATTGTCTGAGGTATTGAAAGCATGTTCAGAAGTCAGTTTTGCTTTGATCTGGCTTATTGTACATTCTCCCTTCCCCTGCTTATTCTTATGACTGGAAGTCCTCCAGCTGATGCCTGTTTATACCTCCTTTCATGAGGGAAAAGATCATCTCAGTATCAGTCCTGATCGTGGCAGTTCCATGGCAGACATGGCTCGTGTTGGGACCAATGTGCAAAATTAGAAATGGAGACTTTGCTGGCCTTGTTCTGGGATAGACAGGAAATAACCTGGGGAAAGTAAGTACAGTCCATGGAAAAGGCTGCTTTGGATGAATGATGAGCTGAGTTCTCAGCTCAAGGACGTTGGCAGTGGTGGAGAGGACCAAGTGTCTGAGCCATGGACAGAAAGCTGTGCTGAAAAGGAGATACAATGCAGTGTGTACCACACCTTGGACTGCTGGCTTGACCAGAGGCAGATGTGATGTCTGATTTTACATTCTGCTCTGACATGGCAGTTATTTTGTTTTTTTAAAGGTGAAGTTTCATATCCTACTCTTGAGGGGTATTTATATTTGTAGCATTTGTATTTTTCCTGTGAAACAGGAGAATGTGGCTTGTCATTAAAAATGCTGTCTTCAATCCCTGTAGCTTTTGCAGATATCAGAATAATAATAATGATACTTCTCAGAAAATAGATAGTCCAGCTCTTCTAAAGGAAGTTTTCTAAGTTCTCAACAATATAGAGCTATATCTCTATCAGATTGTCACTGTAATATTGAATGAAATTTTTGGTCCAATTAACCCACCATCTTCTCCTGACTTCTGGTTCAGAGGGAGGTTAAAAAAAAAGAACATCAAGCCATTTGTATTTTCAAAGCACTTTTATGATGCATGGTCGGACTACACACCTTCAAGATACTGACTCTGATTTTCTTTTTATTTTTTTTATTAATGCCTGGTCATTGTATTTGGTATTGTGATCTTCATAATGTAATTACCCACTTTGGGAAGAAAGAATACCATTTGATCTTCTTTAATGCCATTCATTTCTGAGGAAAAGCTGTTGCTTTTTATATTTCTAGGCAGAAGAAAGAAGGATTTGCTTTTCTTTTTCTTTTTTTTTTTTTTAATTCCTTCCTCCTGTCTTTCTGAGTGAAGTAGCTCCTTTTTTTTTTTTCCCCCTGTTTCTTATGATACCTCAGACCTCCCCATCCCACCTCACCCCCCCCAATTTGAAATTCCTTTTCAAGTGTCTCACTGCACTTTTACTTCTACTTGCAGGATTATCTAACTGATCTGATTACCAATGACAGTATTACCTTCTTCAGACTCTCCAAGAAGATGTATCCTCACAGGCCCGTGCTGATGGTTATAAGCCACGCTGCTCCTCATGGCCCTGAAGATTCAGCCCCTCAGTACTCACATCTCTTTCCTAATGCCTCACAACACATGTAAGGAAAAAAAAAAAACCACCCACCCTTTGATTTTCAGGTTCTGCAGTATGGAAATCCTGGGTAACAATGTTTTTCTTTGTAATACTCTTGGCATAACCTTGTCACAAATATGTAAGAGTTTCTAGACTTGTTTGTTTGTTTGTGTCTCTTCAGATGGGTACAAGTATTTTGAGAATAGCTACAGAATTAATTGGATGTTGTTACAGCCTCTTTGGGAATTAAGGCACTGTTTTTATTTTGAGCAGGGAGATCAAAATCTGGTTCTTGGGCTGTAAACTCTTCGAGGAAGAAACTCCTGTCTCCCTATTCTTATGTATAAATTATATTATTTTATGAGTATTAGCAGAAATCACGTATTATACAGTATTTACTACTCCTGTTTCATATATGGAAAGAAAGCAACTGCAGCACCAGATCAGACAGGCTGTTTGTGAATGAACTGGTCTGTCTGTCCATGACCCTGGGCAGTGTCTTGAATGGATCCCAAAGGCACTGTCACCTGGTTCCTGAGTTAACATGTTCACAAGCTCCACCTTGAGATGGCTCTGGTTTCTAGCACAGGGACAGCTCTGGAATGCTGCATTGCAGGTGTCTCCTTGCAGGCAGATAAAATGAGTGGTTCTCCCAAATCTCCTCTTGACACGACTGAAAACATTCCAGCAGTTTTCTAATTCCTGGCTTCATGCCTTCATTGATGTTCAACATTTGTAACTTTCTCCCTAAGTGCCGCTGCCCCCCTTTTTAAGGGGAATTCTGTCTTATTTTGGATTTGTGAAGGAGCTGGGAACTGATGGAAATAATAATCAGTTGGTGGCCAAAGCTGCTCAAGCCTAGTCCAGAGTCCAGTGAAATCCATTTGAGCTTTTTTGCTTAATTTAAAATAGAATCTGAGGGAAAAAGCTTCCTTTGTTCTATTGTCTGGTTATTGCATAACTTAGAATTACATATTCCATTACTTTCTACTGTGCCCAAAGAGAATCTGTGGCATAGATCTGCAGCAGTGAAGTATTTCATGTTTGTTTGCCATATTGTGCTCATTTATGTTCTTTGAAATGCAAATTACAGAAATGACCAGTGAGCAACTTCTCATGGCTTATATTACTAGGTTCCTTCAGAAGGCATTTGGATCTGGGAGATGATAATCATCTATCATGCAACAGTCTGTACTGATTTACTTGCTAGTTGAATGAAAAAGGGTGGAAGGATTTGAGGAGGCCCAGCAGTGAGAAATACAGACTACGTCTGTTTTGCTTTTGCTCCTGGTTTAAGTCTTATTGTTCACACAAACTAGGCTTATCCTCCTGATTATAAAGTAATTAAACAATTTTATTTCTTTTTTAATTTTAGGTGACTTTTCTTACAATGAGAACAAGTACATAAGAAGTGTTGCTTCATGGAAAGAAGTTTTGTTTGTAAAAAAACAAATTACCTTGGTAGATTAAGGAACTATGTTCTTCTTTTGGATATGAATTTTGTGTGCATCTCACACAGACAAACTGCCAGTCATCCTCTGAACAGTTTTTCCAGCACTGCAATGATACATGATACTACAAATTATAATAATTTCTAAGAGCTTTCATTGACCTGAGTTTAGGAGTAAATGTAAAATATGCAGATCATGTACATAGAGTGAAGGAAACAATGCAAATCGTCCTCTATGTTTTTTCCCTTGTTCCCATATTCCAGGGAATCCCTCAGTGACAGGTAATCTGTCAATTAAAAAAGGGCTGTAGGCTGTTCTTGCTACATATGGATATGGTAGGGCAGGATCAGAACACGGGGGGAAGGAACACTTAGGAATTGCCCTAAAGCAGTAAGAAATCCCCTGGACAGTGTTTGCCCAGTGCCAGGCTCAGGAGACAGGACACCCTGGGCATGGCTCTGTGCCTCTCCTGCCCAAGCCTACAGGTGGATTCTGGAGCTGCCTCCAGAGCCAGGTGGAGGTGGGACTGCAGTGCCTGGCATCCACACTGCACCCTGTGGCACTGCTGGCAGCGCTTCAAAGCTGGTGCTGTGGGGTTTAGCATAGGCAGTCAGGGTGCTGCTTTGCTTGGGAGCTCTGGGATCTACTTCTGTGGCTAATTGATGTGCTGTTCTCGTGCTTCTTTTATTCCACATTGTGGCTGGTCTGACCATTGTGCCCTGCACTGCAGTCCCTCTCCTCCTCGTTCTGGAGAGCTCCTTTCTGGGTGTGTCCGTGGTCTCGTCGTGTTTGAAAATTATTCCCAGAGCAAATCCCTGGGCTGCAGGGCTGGTTTTCCTTTATTCCTGCTTATGCTGTGAGCTGCAGAGAACACGACAGCTGGGCAGCTGAACAGTGATCAGAAATGTTACTGCAACATTTTCCCACCCATCTTTTTCAAGGTCAAACACCGTCTGACTGGGACTTATCTTCTGGGTGCATTGGAAGGAGTCATCTTAACCAACTTCTAGGAATGTTACATCTGTGTATTTTCCCCATAAGACAGACAAACCTGTTAAGTGTAAGAGGGTTACATTTGTAGTAATCAAAGAAAATCACAGCCTTTGGTTGGATTATGTAGTGGGAGGTTTCAAATCAGCCAGGAAATCACGAAGTAAGCTGAAAAGGAATTTGCAAAGCATTTTTGATTCATTCTGGACATCACATAGCAACAGTTTCCATAACTGTCAGCATTTTCAAAGAAGCAATGTCATTATTTCGGCCACAATAACATTCTGAAATTCAAGAGACTATTAACATTGCAGAGACAATAAACACCAGCCCTTTCCTCCCTGTGTGAAGAAGCCTCCACTTGCCATGTATGCACATTTTTCAGATAGCATCTAACAGAGGCTTTCAGCATAAAGCATTTCACTTTCAGATTATTAGCTTCATATTTATATTAAATCTCTTAAGACTACCTGTCACATTCAAAGATATATTAGAAACACAGTATTTTGATAAGTTTCAACTCATAGTTTATCTTCATAACTTACCCTGCTGCTCTGTTGCATACACAGAATCAAGGGTAGAATGTTGCCAAATAGGAGCTGAATGTATCAGGAAATTCTGTTGTTGCTAAGAGGAAAGTGATGGAGTATCTGCTGTTCTTTCCTGTGTTACTGTGTCACCCTCTGGGCTTGTGCATTTGCACAGACTGAGTTTATTGCTCTGAATGAAAGAAGGAAGCCTAACCAAATTACTTAGGAAAAGTAATCTTTAATATTTTAGGCTCTGCAGGCGATGTGTTTGAACCAGGGTGTGGAGAAATTGTATAAAAGATGTTTTTCAACCTTAAGTAATAGCAAACTTTAAAGGAATAGTATTTCTTGCAAGTGTAAGCTATAATATAACTTCTTAGGGAGTTGGTGATGCAGAGAGTTGACATCCTGGTAATAAACCCTTATTTAGGTTCAGCTGACCTAGAACAATATAATTGTGCAGAGAAAAGCGATAGCTGGGACTCCCAACAGTGTGAAACTATGGACAATCAGTTATATTTTTCCTTATCACTTTATTAATGGTGTCCCAGGACCATGAGAACTTGGAGGGGCAGTGATATTTCAGGGGGACATTGAATCCAGTTCTTGGGATTTTGCAGGGACTTTAATTGAAGCTTCTGACGATCACAAAGGTTTTGGTGGCTGTAATGTGTCTTCAGAATACAACCCTGTTTCCCTTCACCCCTGCTTTTCTTGGCAGGTCTTTAACATCCATGTGCATCCACTTCTGCTGCTCACATGCAGTTGGATACCAGTAGGCAGAGTGCCTGTGCTTCTCTGGTGCATGAGTGTGAAAATACTCAAGTAGCCAGTCATGCTAAATTCCAGAAAGCTGTTAAAGAACTTAGTAGAACCTTTTCAGCAAGTTCTGTAGTTATCTTTAAACAGCTTGCACAAGCCATAGTATTTGGTGCTGATGTGGACAGAGTGAAAGCAAAGCAATTTCCTGAGGAGGAGCTCTGTAATACATGCTTCATCTTGATCATACTTGTGGGCTTCAGACTTCTGAGGCTAATCTCCTGGCTTTGAGATGTATCCATATTAGTCTGAAGTCACTGCAAAAACAAGGTGTATTTACTCTTTTCATAGATTTTTATTCCCCCCAGAGTTGTTTTCATTTTTCCATGTTCCATGACATGAAAATATAAGACATTTCCAAAGTGAATCTAATATTTTCTTGTGCACCTCGGAGATTAAGTCCTATGGTGTTGATCAAATAGAAATTACTAATATTCATTGGCTTTTTTTTCTACTTGGCTAAAGCACTGTGGTTTTCTCTCTGTTCCTTAGCACTCCCAGTTATAACTATGCTCCAAACCCAGACAAGCACTGGATCATGAGGTACACTGGTCCCATGAAGCCCATACACATGGAGTTCACGAACATGCTGCAGAGAAAGCGGCTCCAAACACTCATGTCTGTGGATGACTCGATGGAGATGGTAAGATCAGCACTGCCCTTTTTTGGTTTTTTTGCTAAACAGGTGCTTGTTTCTTGAGTTAAGCTCTACCTTGTCCTGTAGATGAAGGTAAGGGAGAAAGGAGGAGGAGGAGGAGGACTGCATCAGTTTTCTAAGTGTGTCATCCTCTCACCTCGGATCATTTTGGCTCTTTATTCTGTATATCAGGATCCTCATCTCCTAAAGACAGGTACCATGAGGTGGTTGGTGTGAGCTGATTTGTTGCCACAGAGCCACTGCTGAGTGAGGGGAAGAGGGAGGGATCCCCTTAAAAAAAATATATATATATCATATGTCCTAAAAATGTACCCTCTGATAGAGAAAAGTCATCCTACAATCTGTTGGAAATAAATGTGTGCTTGTTCTGATCCTGTAACACTGAGTTTCTGAGAGAAGAAAACAACAGCAGCAAAAAGTGATGTTACAGAAGTCCTAACTCTGTAATGATGGAATGATCTCATGGTAAACCCAGCCCAGGATGTTAAGTGTTGGAAATAAATAAATAAATAAGTTGGTACATTAAAAAAATTTAATTAAGTCTGCATTAGGTAACAATGAGATCTCTTAATGCAGACTGGGTGTCTTCAACAGAAATGTCTGAATTCACTAAAAGCTAAGAGTGATTTTCCAGATCTAAAAAGGCAGATTTAAAGGAGTTGCAATTTACTGCTTATCTCTTGGCATTCTTATTCAAAAAAGGTAGAACATAAAATAAGTGGAGTGCTGTAAAGCAAAGATGAGATTATATGGGTGGCATTGCATAAATTTGTTACTAATGTCTTATAATTACTGATTCAGGCAAGTATGATCTCTGTCTCATGTTAATGAACCTGTTCAGATGGTTCAGATTACCAGCATTAGGGGAGGTTGGTGATTTTACTACGGTGTTTGGATTTTCTGTTCAGTAAAATGGTTTCACTCTGGGTGATTAACTGCAGGCAAAATCAGTTAGGTTGTTTTTTAGTTCTAGTTACCAAGTTAGCCTGACCTTTTCCACTGAATTATATGTGTCTAATAGTCTTTCAAAACTAAAAAGAAAAAACAACCAAGTACCTCATGCAAAACAATAAAACCACCACAAGCACACACAAACAAACAAAAAAACGCAAACAAAACAACCTGTAAAAGAAGCAAAAATAAATCCCCAAACCAAGGACATCAGAGTTTGTTTTCTTCTGTGCTGATGGGTTCTGGGTGTGTGTGAGGCACTGCTTTGGTGGTACCTCACCACCTTTGTGCCTTTGCAAGGCAAAGCATCCCATAAAAATTGACCTTTGGTGCTCAAGTGGATACATTTCACACAAAGATGCTCCTGTAAATCTATAGAAGCAACCACAGAGTTAAATCTCATCTTAATTCTCCATATTGAGAGAGTATGACTGAATGTTATTTATCTGGAAGGTATTGTGCAAATATTCTGCATAATGGGGACTCATTTGTCCAAAGGCAAGATCACTGAGTGTTGCTTAAACACGTGTGAGATTTCAAATGCTGTCATTTTATTAAAATTGTTTTCTGCAGGAAAAAGATAAAGGTCAAGAGAAAATTTCAAAAATGGCACCTTGAAACTCTTATCTCTGTTACTGTGTGTATTTAGCACTATCTTGCCAGCACTTATGCAAAATGCTGAACCCAAACACTTGAGAGTGGCACATAGTGTGTTTTACCTTAAAAGAGAAAACAGAAGTGTGCCTTGCAATAGCCATGATATTCAGCTAGTAAAATTAAGATGTGATTATGGATTATTCAGAGTAGTGGTTCATTGTGATAACTCAGTATAACTCAGTGCCAGCCTGGGCTGTTGTAATTTGTTACTCACAGGCAGAAAATGATAGCCAGTATTCCACATGGATACGAATTTCATGGTTTGTTTCACCCTTTTTTTTTTTT
Organism: Chiroxiphia lanceolata; assembly: GCF_009829145.1. Classification (NCBI taxonomy): domain Eukaryota; kingdom Metazoa; phylum Chordata; class Aves; order Passeriformes; family Pipridae; genus Chiroxiphia; species Chiroxiphia lanceolata. Next base: position 4,041,347 of record NC_045653.1, on the reverse strand, counting down.
TTCCCCCCAGATTTACAACACGTTGGTCGAAACAGGAGAGCTGGACAACACGTATCTGATATATACAGCAGACCATGGTTACCATATTGGCCAGTTTGGGCTGGTGAAGGGGAAGTCCATGCCCTATGAGTTCGACATCAGAGTTCCTTTCTACATCCGAGGTCCCAACGTCGAGGCCGGGTCCTTGTAAGTTCTCCTCTTCTGAAATATGTCCATTCTTTTATGGAAGGACTATACAGATTATACAAAATTATACATGTAACTGTGTAGTTTTCAAGTTAAAAAAATATGTCGTGTCATGTTCACTGCCACAGTAGATAATTATTGCTGAATGTTGGAATCGCTTGTTCCAGCTTATAAAGAATAGTTCATATGTTATCATGCACAAAAGGTTCTTTTTGGTTCATTCTTTGAGACTACATGGCTAGGGCTGTTGGATGCAGTGTGCAGACTGTGCCTGTTAATTAAAATGGTAGCTTTGATCAGCTAAGAAATTATGTAAATACACTTTCTAAGCAATTATTTCAAATAGCAAATATTTGCACTTAAGTAATGATTTTGGACAGTGCCATAATTTACTGCCTTGTCTTTATATCAGTGTGCATGTTTTAGCATAATTAACACACAGTCTTCCACACAAAATTCTTTTTTTTGCTGCAGACGGATCTAGTGTGTAAAACAATAACAAATAATTATTAAAAAAAAAAATCTCATTCCATATACTGGTTAAATTCATTGGTTCATATTATCTGTAGGCACAAAAATGTTAAATTCTGTAGATATTGCACCACGTCCCTAGTTTGTTTTCAGCAGTTATGCATAAAAAAAAAAACAACATTACTTCCCTAAAAAGCAAGGGGGGGTTCCTCAGTTGGAATTAAACACGTGACCTCAGCACTGAAGGAGTTTTGTCTGCAGCAGCCCCCGAATTTCAAGTGAGCTGAAACAGCCTTCTAAGAACAGGCTCTCTTTCCCTTTGACTGCAGTTCTTGGCCTTCCTGGAGAGGGAATGCTCTTATGGCCCGAGTGGACTGAGCTGGTGTTTCTGCAACATGTAGTGCCAGAGACCAGCCACATTATGTCTGCTCTAGTTCAAGGGTCTTTACACCCAGACACCCATAAAAGCTGTGAAATCTTCCCACTGAATTTCATTTTTCAGAGACTTCTGAAGATGAAAGAATAGGAAGAACAGGATAAAATAGCTTGGAGGGGAGAGTATTTCAGAAAATAAATTGAACTTCCCTCTCAGCCTGATTTTTTTCTCTAAATGGTGGAACATCAATCATCCGTGTTTTTTGTGAACCTTATGTTTTTCCTGCAGAGTAATTGTCATGACTCCCTTTTGATACCAACAAAATTTTAATGGCAGTCACTGTAGCAAGTCATTACTAAGCTCTCGTTTCTAATACCAAATATACTACATCATAATTATTAGTAATTAAAATCAAATTAGGTACATCAATTTAATTCATCATCCATGCTCTTGTCAGTGCCTGTTTGCTCACTCACTCAAAAATGTAGTAATTTTTAAATAGTGTCTCATTAATTAGTGTGAATTTAGCAGCTTCCTTCTGTCCTGAATTTTTTGAGCTCGTGTTCTGCACTGCCATGTACAGCAGCCCATCTGGTCCCATCCTGCCTTTGTTTGAACAGAGCTTGGTGTCATTACATGGACTTTAAACTGGCTTCTCCTTTATGTGTTTTACAGGAATCCTCACATCGTGTTGAATATTGATCTCGCACCCACGATTCTGGATATTGCTGGGTTGGATATTCCCTCTGACATGGATGGTAAATCCATTCTAAAGCTGCTGGATTCGGAGAGACCAGTAAATAGGTAAGAACTGGAAATGTGTGTGGAAACGTGTGTGTGTTTGTGCAACAGGCTGAGCAAGTGTTCAGCAGCATGCACCAAATTTAAAGGAAAATATAATAAAATTACCACCTGTAGGATTACATCATTCACTGGGAAGTCTGGAGACTAGTTGACCCACTTCAGTTATTTTCATTTTGGCATATTTTCATTTTCATATAGTAGATGTATGGCATATATGGCATCTCTATATACTAAATATAGTCTGTGTAGAAGAGAGGGATACATGTGAAGATCTTTACCTATGTGAGTTATAGATTTTAATTGTCTCTGTGACATCATTTGTAGCAAAGCTACAAATTTCACTTTGAATGAATTGTAGAATAATTGAATTGAAAGGGTTGGTTGCATATCAGACTATAATATAAAGACAGGCTAGAACTCAAAATTGCAGTTATTATTTAAGACTTTCCATCAATAGTTTTATTGGAAAAAGGCTGAGGAAGAGGATTAGACTGGATGCTTGCTAGAGAAGATCAGCAGAGAAAGGGAAGGAGATTTATTTGCTTTATAAGTAGTTGGGTGGAGGGAGAAGGGGAAAGGAGCAGCTGCTTTAGAACAGGCTACTTGGTGGGCAGTGTGAAGGTTAAGAGCCCAAACTTGAGTCATGAAATCCGGATTTAATTTGTGATCCTTTGTGATGGAGGACGATTCAGTTAATCCACTGTGCCTTAAACGTGTTTATGTTGAAGGAATTGCACTCTCTGAACCTGTTGTGGATTTTTGTCCCTGTGAGAAAAATCTGTCCTGTGTTTGCTCGTGGTTTGCACTGGAGGAGGTGTATGTGCCTGCTTCCCAGAGCTGGATGTCCCCTTGTGCAGTGACATGACATGTTTCTCATTGGAATTGGGGATGGGAGAGAACACTGGGGCACAGCTTGGTTACTGGGTTTGTGGGAGTTGCTTCTTCCTCTCCTCGTTTCCTCCTAGGTTCCACTTAAAGAAAAAGATGAAGGTGTGGAGAGACTCATTCCTTGTGGAAAGAGGGTAAGTAAAGTGTTAATCACAAAGTTTTTCAAATAGAAGGACACTGAATAGCTAAAGCCAAAGCAGCACTCTGCCACAGTCTAAAGCCATTTAGCTGTGCCAGCAGGGACACGGCTGCAGCGTTGCCTAATGGCACTGATTGGAGGGGATGTATGGCCTTTGCCTGCAGCCTGCATAAATGTGCTCTTGGGGTGGGGGGAGGGAGTTTGCTTGCATTGAGAGATGGAAAGGCATCCCATTTTGCTTTCAGCTGCTGCCCTCCCCACCCTCCTGCTTGTATCATGGGAGTATGAACAACCCTCCTTCTCTGCGTGTTCACCTGTGCCCCTGCCTTAATCCATCAGTGGGGGCACGAGGGGTTTGCAGAGTGCAGCTCTGTAGGATGAGGAGGATGTGGTCTCCTTATACTGACTGTTGTTACTGCCTGCCAGTCAGACATGGAACACAGTCTTGATTTTGTATGGTTTTGTATGCTTCCTGAGAGCATGACATGAGTAACTTGTGTGTTCATCAGAGAGGCTGAGTGCTGGTTTCTACTGGACTATGAAGTTTTGGCTACCAGTGTTGCTATGGACTTGGAAAATAACATACTCCTCTGAGTCTTTTCAACAAACTGCATTTATATCTTGAAATTAATGTAAAATTAATGTAAAAATGAATGTTATTCTTTTCCCCCAGTAAACTGCTGCACAAGAGGGAGAATGAGAAGGTAGATGCCCAAGAGGAAAACTTCCTACCCAAATACCAGCGTGTGAAAGACCTCTGTCAGCGAGCTGAGTATCAAACAGCTTGTGAACAGCTTGGCCAGGTAGGGCACTGTCCCCCTGACTGAAAGTGAGCAGTTGTAGTTAGGCTGAGCTTAACACCTTCACTGTGGCAATGTCCTTCACCACATCGTCTGTGCCAGCTTATGAATCACATGGCTCTGGGGCCTTTGCTCAAAACCATATTACAGCATTTCTAAGATTGACTGTCAGTCAGGAAATTCTGATTCAGGTGTTCTGCATTGATTCCTGAAATCTGCATTGATTTCAGGTGGTCAAGAGAACCACCTAGGCTGTTCTAACATTCTGTTCCCCAAATAGAATGTGGTTTGGGCTTCATTAGTGATGAGGAGCTACAATGTACAGATTGGCCTTCTTCAAATATATATAGTTTACTTTGCTTTGAATTCTCTATTTAATTCATTTTGTTGATGTTGTTATTTGGACTTACATGTAATAATGGGAAACTGACATTCTGTTAACTCAATATATTCCTCCTCTGAGCAAAAATAGACTGGGAAAACACATGCAATTATGACTGGAGGCAGTCTGGGATATGGGCATAAAGCTCATTGATTTTGTGTCATTTCTCTTGTTGCATAACTGTTCTGGGCAGATAGGAAAATATGTTCACTTTAGATCCAAGTTGCACAGAAGAAATTCAGGGGAAAAAGCTCTGGAGTGGTATCAATACGTGGTCTTGAAATGCACAGGAGACGACTTTGGAAATTACAAGAGCAGTGCAAAGGCAAAGCACAGCTGACTCCATGGATAGAATTCCCCACTCCTGGGGGAATTCTCATCCTCTGGAAACACGGCAGAATTGACTCTGTGCCATTGCTCTCATCCAGGTGTGGGTCCCAGTGCCCCTTCCAAGGACTGTGACACATTCTGCTGTGGACAGAGTGGGGAAGGTCAGTGGGTCCACAGTTACCCTGTCAGTTCTTAGACTGGCATTGCCTCATCTCCTGGCAGCTCAGAGGGCTCCCAGGATGAGTCAGACTGTGGAACATCTGTCCATGCAAGCACAGTCTGAATGGTTCACCAGCACTACAGTCAGTAATGGACTGCTGAGGCTACAGTAGTTCATTTTTTACTGTCAGAGACCAGACTTCCTTCTTCTGCCTCTACTGATCATGTAGTTCAGTGTACCTGTGAAATGACTCCATTGTTACTTAGGTGTTTGGATCCAATTCATATGTATAAGAATTTTCCAGGTGCTCTTTTCTTCCTATGGCTTCTTTGTCAGATGTAGTATACTGAGAAACTACAGTCCTGTTCTTCCTAAAAATACTAAACTTGAATATTACATACAGTAGTTTATTGTCATCACATGTCTCGAGCTGCAGTTTTAGCTGTGTGGGAGCAATCCATTGTTTTATGAATTTGAAATGTTATTTGAGGAACTGGAGGAGAAGTTACTGTTTCTGCTACAACATCATTCAGTAAATAGTACAGGGAAATACAGCTTTTCTTTTTCCATCAGTACTGTCTTTTTGAAAGCTGTTTCAACTTCTTCCTTTTGTCTTTGTCTTCCCAAATATTTTGAACGTTATTGTAAGAACAGAGGGGAAGAGAGACTTTCCAAACCCGTGTTGTCACTGAATCTGTCACTTTGCATAAGGTAACTTAGCTATGTTCAGGCTTTCTTACTCTTAATTACCACATGTCTCAGTTGTGGAAGAAAGGGGGAAGGCCCTGTAATGTCTACACTCATTCACAGGCTTATGTTTTCTTTCATGGGCGATAAAATATCTTTGACCTCTTTAAGAAGTGGGTATAAAACATCAACTCTGCAGTCGGAGTTGCCAATAAATTCTGAAGTAAAGATGTGCAAATAAGAGATGTGTGTGCTGCATCCTCATTGTCAGGAGACAGAGGGGAGAAGAGTTGTTTTGAGCAGTTCAGTCAGACGTAATTGGAAGTGATGGGATGAAATTGAGCAAAAAAGAAATTTACGTTGGACATCAGGAAAAATTGCCAAACAATCAGGTCGATTAAAGTCTGTGAAGGGCTCTCAAGGGAGTCTCAATCCATCTCACCCCTACTCTAGAGAATATGTCCTTGTAGTCTGTCTAGACAATAGGAACAGTGGGAGATAAATGTGCTTATTTGAGGATAAACTGTGCCTAAAGATGGGTGCACCCAAAAATCTTTTTGGAGTGAAGCAAGACTAACCTCTCAAATGACAAATGGGTGTTGTCTGTTTGCTGGTGCTGCTCACAGCTCTGCATAGTAAGTAGAACAAGCCCACATTAATAACATGCCACTGCCTTGGGGGAGTTCATGGTATGCAGATACAGTGGTTATTTAGCAGATGTCTCCTCATCCTGCAGCACACTCTGTTTAGTAGTATCGGGAGTGTTCAGTAAAAAAAGGGAATTTTCACATCCTGATGCAAAGATGAAGAGAAGTCTGGGTCAGAATTAGTTGAAAGCTTGCTGAAGTCATTGGGATTCTTTCTTTTGGTTTAAACAAGATTGGGGGACCTGCTGTTTGGTGCACAGAGAAACCTGAGCAGCCCCAGGGAACGTGAAGTGTGAGCGGGAGACAAGAGCGGGAGACAAAGACTCAGAAGGAGAGTGAAGGACAAGAGAAAAGGACAGAGTTTAAAGTAAAGGAGAGGTAAAGAAAGCTTTGAATGTGAGGTGGAGAATTTGAAATTCTGCTTTGTGAGTGTGCAAGGTTGTGAATACAGTTCTGTTGCCACAAAATGATCTTCCTTTGCAAATCTCTGTCACCCTCCTTAACTTATAATCGTTTTGGGAAGAGAGCACCAGCATCATGGAGAGGAGGCCATTCAGACTGTTTAAAACCTTGTTTCACAGTCCATTATGTGGAACTTTTTTGGCAACACTAATGTATGTAAATTCTCCTGGGTGCAATGGGAATCTGTGTGTTGCCATGTTTTCTTTTTCCCTTGGTGGGGTTTGGTCTGTGTTAGTTATTTGCATCCAACAAAGGGTGACTGCAGACTCAGGTGAAAGAGCAGTTCAGCATTTATATTCAAGGATTTAAAAGAGATGAGCTCTTCCCACATGAAATAAAAAACATTTATCCTGGTACCTAACGGCTTCCACACAAATTTTTCTCTTCAGCCTAGTTTGGCCTTTCATTCTAAACTGATTGGTGAGTGGAAGCTGACCCACTTTTATCTGGCAGTCTGCATTAATGTGCTTTTGTGGAGGCCAATTATGATATCACCATTGCTCAGTAGAGTACTCCCAGCAACTCCACAGTATCATAACAACAGCTGCACAAAATCTCCCTCCAAGTAATTTGCCAACTTTGTGCACATTTGATAAACATGCAATACCTGCAACAGTGCTGGTTGCTGTAGGGAATCTTTGTTGTGCTTGTAAGAAAACCCCAAAATTAAAAGATAGTGATTTTTGTCTTTAGCTGGACCTGACACAGTACAGTAACATTGCCAACTCATAAAGAAAAATAGTTGTGTGAATTGACATCATTTCCTTTTCAAATACTTTTTATTTTCAGAGCTTTATTTACATGCAAATCTAATACAAGTAGAATTGCCTTTAAATAGCATAAAAATATCATTTTATGTGGCAGTTTTCACAGGAGAACATTCAAAACACAAATATGGGCACTTTGTTTCCTTCAGATGTTCTGCAAGTGAAAGCTTTGGCACACAGTCTTCCCTCCAATCACTTTGTGCTTTGCCAGGACCCTCAAGGGATATTCTCTTTTGTAACTGGCCTGAAGATACCAAAAGCAGGTCACTTATGTGCTTGGTCCCCCCAGTTCTCTCACATCCCAGTGGGGAAAACTCTTGTGATTTGGAGTGTGCCTTCCTCAGCAGCTCACAACTGGCCCCTCTAGATCATATTCCTGCCACCACAATCATGGCTGGCCATTGTTTAGTGCCAAGGGAGGAGCAAGATAAAAAAATTGCTTGTATATTCTCTATATTCTCCTTTTCCTGAGTCCACTTGGACTTACGTCAACCTGGCCTAGGACACAGTGTCAGGTTTTATAAGGAGTTTCTTTAAAAACTGGGAAGAAAACTTTTGATCTGTCTATCTTTTGTGGTTGTCTGGTTCTTTCGTAGCTAGCAGAGATATCCTGAGGTCAGTAAAGAATTTAGGTTCTGTTGATAAGAGAAGTGTATCAAGCCAGCTCGAGCCCAGATAACTTTAATAGCTCTTTTGGCAGATCACTGGAGTTCCTGAATATCAGCACAGGTTGCACGAGATCAGCAACTTTCAGGATCAAGCTCTTAATCTGTGATTGCAACAAGAAATGACTTGCTGATAACTTCATACGCTAAAAATTTTATCAACCCTCAAACTGATAAAATTAGGAGGCAACAAACCATGAAAATTAAAATAATGGTGATTTATTAAGGCTGTTATCTGAGGATTGTATTCCTCATCAGGAACAGTAATTAACAAAACTGTTTTCCTCCTTCAGCTAGAAATAGCATGTAATGATTTCCAGAGGCTATTTTACTTACAGGATTTTTTTGCTTGTTGCTTCACAAACCCAAGAAATTTGTGTTTCTTATTAAAGGAGATTTTTTTAACTCCTTGTCATTGCAGTGGTGGTGGTTGTAAGTAGCTTGCTAAAATCAATACCAACATTTAATAAAACCCCCCAAATTTTCAAACATCCTGATAGGAGTAGCAGTGTACTTCAGTTCAAAAGAAAATGAGATGGAGGTCAGGAGATTGGCTACAGACTCAATGTGGGACCTCAGACAAATCAATTCCCCTTTTGATGCTGCTTTTTCCTCCACCACTAATGTAATTTCTGCTAAGGCTGCACTCACTCCTCAGCTTCTGCAGTGCCTCACACAGCAGCTGGGACCATTTGATACCACAATCCAATTATTATATTAATAATAAATGAATGACATAATTGTAATCTTAAAATTAGCTGGATACCTGCTTTTTTTCATTTGCCAGCTAGTTGTAATTGTCCCACCTGCCTCACTTCAGCTACAGTTTGTGGCACTAAAAAGCCCTCAAAATATTCTGTCAATAAATTGTTCATCTATCTTATAATTCCAAGGTTTGAGGGATATGTGGTGTGTGACAGCTGAAATTGAGCTGGGAGTTCAGAGGTCCAAATCTCCAAAAATCATGAGTCAGTGTAATGAAATAAGGTCCTGTTGGAATGAAGACCAGGCAATGCTATTTATGTCCTGATGACTTGAAATGGAGGAAGCCACACTCATCCTTTGCCAGTGGATGAATGGGGAGGAGGAGGTACTGGGAGAAAGGGGGAACCCAACAAAAAAGTTTAAAATAATTAGAAAATAATACCATTTGGTAAGAATTGAGGAACTGGGCATATTCAGTCAAAAAAATAGTTGAGAAGAGAGGAGTCTTTCTGCTTGAATCTGAGAGATGTAGAGAAGATATGAGCTAATTATTTTAAGTCAACAAGAGCAGAGCAGTGATGTGTGTGAGACAAACAATGGGAAATTCAAATTGTCTGTTCCCTGAACCCTGTCCCACCTGAGCAGCAGGACAAGCTGCCAGCAAAAGCAGTACAACTACCTCTTGTAGAGTGGGTGTATCTCTCTGGATTTTGCTGTTTTGTCCTCATTACCCCAGTGAAAAATAACACAAGGAGCAAACCACAGCAAAGGAGAAGAGCTATCTAAACTGTCACTGTGCTCTTTCAGACAAGGAAAAAAACATACCCTGACTACTCATGAATCAGTTTAGACTGCAGGTTAGAATATTTCTAGCCATTAAAGCAGTTTGTCTGTAGCTCACCATCTAGTGTGGCAGCAACATTGGGTTCAGAAAGCTTCTGCATAAATTAAACACGACAGATATTACTGAAGTGTTTTTCTCAGGTTACTGGCAAAGACAGAAGATTTCATTATCCTGTGCAAATGTTGATTCCTAGAGCCCATATTGGTAAAACTGTTAGGGAGCCTTGCTGGCACTGATCAGACTGTTTCACTTTTTACTTCTCTAAAAAGGAACGGAATCTCTTTCACTTAACAAAAAGAGGAGCTGATGAGACACAGCATGAGGAATTAGGGCTCAGCTCTGGAAGCTGGGTGTTTCAATGGGATATTTTCTTAGCAAGGCTTGTGTGATCAGCCCTTTTCCCCCCCAGAAAGCAGTGTCAATTGAGAGAGACTCACTGAGGGAAACGAGTGAATTGTAGGGAAAAAATCCTGTAGTCATGGCTATTTATTTCTGATTTGAGCCTCTGATAATGACTTTGAATTAACATCTGTGATTGCTGTAGTGGTGAGAAGACACTGATGCACAATAGTGCAAAAACCACTTCATGGCATTGAAGGCTGGGAAGGAAATAACAGGTTTTTAACACATAATAAAATACAACATGTCGTCTTCTGCTAAGGGGTCATGTGCATGTTCAAGGTGAACAGTGTTGCTACAAGAGAACCTGTTCAATCTACAACTGCTGCCATTAAGATTCATGTTTCATACATAGTGGAGTCCTAATTTACCCTTGGGTCCATGTAGCAGATAGTTTGGGCTGGAGGGGAGAGCACACCTTACAAACTGTGGGTTTGGGGTTGGTTTTTTTGCCTTTGCAGTGCACATTTGAACAAGATTTCTGTTCACCACCACCCACTTCTCCATTGAACTGAAGCCCAGACTCCTCTGCTTGGCAAGCAAAGGGCTGGGCAGCATCAGTGGGGTAGGGGATGGAGCAGAAGTGTCAGAAGAAGCCCAGCACAGCTGGTGGCAGAAGGCAGGAGCTCAGCAAGGAGCTTGGCCTGCCTGGGGGTGGGGGGAAACCTCCAGCTGGAACAGCCTCAGTGTGTAAATGAGGTGTCCAGAATGTTTTGCACAATGTGAGCTTGATGGACTTCAGGACATATTGCAAAAGCCATTTATTTGGTGGCTGTTCTGACAAGCCTTGCAGGAGGAAAGAAAGGCTCTTCCTTTGGAATTTTGATATGAGCTGGGGTGAAGATTGTAGGGCAGTCTCAGTTTTCCACTGACTCTGGGCTGGTGTTAAACTCCCCTCCCTTTCAAGTGTTATGAGCTATAGAACTTGATTTAGGAACACATCATTTGCCCTAATGAAGAAAATACCTGAACAGTTTGGTGCAGGTAGTAAACTGAGGGGACTTTGTTTTCTTGACTGGTTGAGTTAATCCACTATTTATAAATAATTGTGTTTTGCTGCTGGATAGTTATCATGTGTATCTGTGAGCCAAAGTATCTCTGGGGCACTCTGAAGTTCTTCATATAGAGATTTTATTATGTCAGTGATTATTTCTTAAGAAATATTTTAGTTGTTGCCAGGGTTTCATCACAGAATCAGGATGGTTCATGTTGGAAGGGACCACACTGTTGAATCTGACACATTCTCACATATGCCCAGATCTATTTTTGGGGGAAAAAAGTAAAAGCTTCTTTTTTTTTTTTTTTTCCTCCCCTGCATGTGTTCAATGTTTTTCTTCTAAAGTAATTTATGTGGCTCTGCACTGCAGTCATTCAGCAGTGGACCTGTTCATGCATACAATGTACCCTTCCAGCAAAGCCTTTAAGATGTTTTCACTGTAGCATAAAGCTGCATTGGAAAGATTTAAAGTGCACCAAAAATTAAAGGATTTTTTTTTTCTGGTTCACCTGGAGGGGAGAAATGAGCATCACTTTCTTGACAAGAGATGAAAGAAATAGAGAAAAAATATTTTTGGGCCACACATCAGAGCACTTGCTTGCAGTAATTCTCATCATAGCATTTGACTTGCCTTCTGTTGAATCCTCATTTTTCTTGCATTAGACACCTATGGCACAGAGCTCTACTGAGCAGAAAATGCAGTTTGTGTGTATATTTTCAAAAATAAAGTTGAGATTAATTGAAGTGGGAAACAGCAACAAACATTTTTACGTCTCTTTTTGTTGTGAAAGGAACCTCTGCTTATTCTAGTGAAATAACTTTTAGTTCACACCTCAGTCTGTGCATCAATCAATGTTTGGCATTTATAAAATTAAGAGAGCAGTGGGTAAATGTGTAGTGCTCTAGTTGGGGACAGTCATGCAGAGGGGTCTGATTCAAATTTCTTATTCTCAGTGTCTCTCCTTGATTTCCTGTGATTCCTTGTGCTGAAAGTGAAGCGAGGTTTATATGCATCAGTGCAAGGCTTGGGAGCTGTTTTTCCTTCTGTCCTTTTATTTTGGAAGATTCTCAATATTACAGTGAGTCCTGGAGGCACAGACTTGGGATTTTGTAATAGGAAAAGGGAGGAACTCTTCTCAAGACTCGGCAAGAAGCTGAAATGTTTTGGAGAGGCTCCATTTAAAGCAGTAGCAGCTGCTCCTACAAGGGTTTTTTTGTATCTTGAAGCCTCTGTATTTGCTAGAGTGTTGGTAAGTTAAGGAGTGGGTGAAATCATTTTGGGAAGTGGGTAGAACTTCTGTGCCAGGTTGAAGGCAGCTGAGCTGCCTTGCCCTTGGTACAGCTCTGACAGCAGCACAGAGGGAACTGTGAGCAAGTTACTTCAAGTTTTGAGTAACAAAGGGTGTTGGAGATAAGAGATGAGATTTTCCTCTAGTTTGAGTGCAAGAGGGAGAGGATTCTCAACTTCAGAGGCATCCAGTGCAGCTCAGCATTGCCAGTCTAGCCCCAGGGGTGTTGAATGGGAAAAGCTGTTATGAGAAACACCCAAGATGGAGATAAACTTGTCCAACTACAGACTTCCACAGATGCTCTGAGCCTTTTAAAGGTCAGTTAAGAGAAACAGGCACTTTTTGCAAGGCAATCCTGGAGAACACTCTGTGCCTGGAGGTGTTCAAACCCAGGCTGGAGGGGGCTCTGAGCAACCTGGTCTAGTGAAAGGTGTCCCTGCCCGTGGAAATGGGTTTGGAACAAGATGGTCTTTAAGGTCCCTTCCAACCCAAACCATTCCATGATTCTATCTGGAGAGCTTCCACAAAGTTGAAGGTTTTGGTCCCACAGAGTTGTGGGTTATAAATGTAATGAGATTATCAGGATTCTTGGTTTATGCCACAGTTATGCTTCTGAAAGTTGTCACTTGTCACCTCCGTGTTTTTAGCTGTTGTATTGATTTTGTTAAGAAATTTCCATTGTTCTGCCTCCAAGAAACAAAATGAGAAACAAATGTGAGGGTGTTCCAAAGAGTTCCTGGTCTGTCTGAAAATGGAAGATTGCAAAAGCTCTGGTTTGGTAGTAGGTGACAGTTGAGCCCCAGTTTGCTACAATGAGGAACATCTGATAGATTGTTGGAGTTGGCCATTAGACAGAGCTCAGCTGGGACAGAGTTTCAATGACCAAATTTTTCTTCCAGAAATGGCAGTGTGTGGAAGATGCCAGTGGAAAGCTCAAGCTGCACAAGTGCAAGGGAATGGCCAACTTGGCAGCTGCAGGCAACCGCAAAGGCACCTCCAACCTTCTGCCCAAGTATTACAGCAGGAACAGGGAGGACTGCAACTGTGAGGAGAATGAATACAAGCTGAGCCACGCTGGACAAAGAAAGAAACTCTTCTCCAAGAAAAGTAAGTGAAGCCACTGCATGTTCTGTCTCTGCCTTGGGAAGCTGTTACAGGTTTGTTCCCTGACGGGCACAGTCGTCCTCGCTTTCCTGGGCATTCTGTCAGTGTGTTTGCTGTGTGTCCTGTCTGTGGAACAGTGGGCCTCATGTTGGACAATCAGACTTGAAAATATTTCTGTCTGTAGGAAGAATGTTTTGTTCTGGGAAATGCAGTGCACACACCGAAGGGGCAAATTGCACCTGGTTATTTAGGCCATGGATCATGAACAGTGTTCTGCAGCAAATACTCCAGTTTTCAGTAGCTGCTGCAATGTTTGGAGGTGCTGCTGCAGTAATTTATTTTTAATAAGGATGTGTGTGCTTTGTTACAGAAGCTGCTTGCTTCTAACATCCTTTCCTTGTGCTCAGTCAGCAGAGACAAGGCTGACTTTTAACCAGAGATAACGACCAAAGGGGATGACTGTTTCTAGTTCCCTTGGCACAGATCAGGTGCTTTCTTTAGAAAGTCCATTTTACTGACCTTACTCAGACTAACAAATATATTTGAAGTATATAGCCTAATTATAGATTAGAGGCAAATGGAAGCACAGAATTATTAGTGACTTGTAATGTTTCTTTCGTCTCACTCCACAAATACAGAGCCTTAATTATTTAGCAGATTAGTCTTTCTATATAATGACCTGGCACAAACTTCAAACAGAGAGTTTAAATTGATTTTCTCCCATTATATTTGCTTTGCAAGCTGATTAGTAGCTACTAAGCTAATTTTTAGTTGAAAAAAAATTACTGGTTCCAGGGTGAAATTACTCAACTATACTTGATGTTTAAATATGTGGCACAGCAGATTATCTAGTGTTATTTAAACACTGGAACTTGCACTTAATTGACTACTTCCTTTTTTAAAGTCCCAGAGAAGAAAGTTCAGTCCTGGGGATTCAAATAACAGGTGAAGATTGAAGGCACTTAAATGAGAAGAGGAAAACAATTTAAGTGAAGGCAACATAATGCTATCTGATAGCACTTAACACTCACTTAAGTACTTTTCCTCAGTGCTTTTCTAAACATTACCTAATTTCCACAACATCCAAAGGAGGTGGTTAAGTGCATAATTACCTTTAGTTTATGTGTGTGGAGAGGTTGAGGTAAAAGAAGTGAAAGTTGCTCCCTCTAGCAGGGCAGTCAGAATGGTGTTTTTTCCTGTGTTCTGCTCAGAGGAGGCAGAGTTTTTACACTTCAGCTCCCTCGCCTCGTTGGACCTTAAGGCATAAACTTCAGCAGCTCAAGATAGGATCTTGCCAATTACGTTGCCACTGCCTGTGTCTTAAGTAAAATAATTACATCCACAGGTGCTTTGTCTCTCCCTCTGCCCACATCCTGTGCTCTGCAGGGCAGAGGTGAACTTGGACCTGTTGGCAGAGGCTCTTTGGTTTGCTGTTGGCTGTTCTTTCCCATTCACTCATCTGATCTATCACACCCCAAATGCAAATGAGCACAAAGCAGTGCAAGTCAAGGTTTTCCAAACATCTTATGTGGAAAGCTGGATTGTGTATAGTAAGAGGGGGACCTGGATACTCCTGATGTGTATTTGGAGTTTTATGTTCTGTTTCACGAGACTTTGGGGTAAAGTGCAGTCTGTGCTGGGTTGTTTAGTTCTTAGGGAACCTTTGGGGTTGGCTACTCAGAATTTGGTGAGTGCATGAGATTATCCTGCAGCCCTGTTTGAATGCCAGTAAATTCATCAGGTTGAACAACTGCTAAATAGAAAATAGACATTTCAAAGTGGACTGGGGTCATGTCCTCATGAGTGCAGCAGTTCCCAGCAGTAGTGTGGGTTTGAAGGAAATGCCCTGACCAACCCCTGCCTCCTGTTGTGTGCAGCAGGGATTTGCAGAGGGCAGTTTTGGAGGATTCTAATCTACAGACACCTGCAGAAATCCAGGTTGGATGCCCTGCACGTGTGGTGCCTCAAGCATGTTGCAAACCCTAACGGGGTAACAAGGATTGACCTTTCAGAAAGATTAAACCCACTTATGTATAGTGAGAACAAGTGGTCTGAAAGGCCAGACTAAATGGCTGATAGAGGGGCTGGAGCACAACCTGTTTTGATAAAATAATTCTAATTACTCATTTTCAGGTGCATCAGTGCTTTTAGCAGGCATCAAGTGTTTTTTTAGATTGAGTCAGGTCAGTTTTAAAATGGGATCATGTCATGTATGTGCCATTTGGGCTGCCTAAAAAATGCATAATTTGCACACAAAGCTCTTAAGTGCCAGAACCACATAAGCATTAATATTTGGTGTGTCTGGGTTTAGGTGTCAGGAATATTTGAATTGTTGCATACGTTTTCTTTAGTGTGGTTTTTATTCTTATAAGAAAGATGAGATAGAGCTTTGCAGTAGGTAGAAAGTTTAAAGTATCAGTGAGCTCTTAAAATCTTTGCCTGTTTTGTGGTCTGCTGTGTTCTTATTGGTGTGGATTTGATCTCCTCCTCCTGTGATGGGCAAGTTTGTGTGATTAAAGGAATTCTCAAGCTGCATGTAGGGAAATGATGATAGGCCACACAGGTTTGTAAACAAACAGAAATGTGTACAAAGGGCTTAGTGCATCATTATTCCAATTTTCCTGTCATTCATTTTTCTTTTGAGGTAGTCTCAGTGCTGGAGCAAACTGGCATTCTTTGTTGTTAAAAAAAAATAATCAGTTACTTTAAAGATAATGCATTTTGAAGTATGGTTTTTCATAGCAGTTGTGAGAAATGGGATACAAGAAAATTTTGTGGGTTGGGTGTTTTTTCCTCTTTGAAATACCTAGGGATGCAGGTTCAAAACGTGATTTCGAGAATTCCCGTGGCACACAGTGCCCAAGAAAAAACACCTCTAAACTTTATTGATATTTCTGGACACTGGAGATACTTAAAAAAAAAAGAAAGTCTTTAAAGTGCCCGATTTTACTTTGTGTCATGGAAAAAGAATGCTTTTTTTGTCTACCACGTGCAAAGTATATAGATGTTAGTGGGAAGTGTTCCTTTGAGGTTCCAATGAAGACAGCCGTGCTGGCTGTGTGATCCAGGAAGACCCAGGTGGATGGATGGGGCACTGAATTCAGTTGGCTTTCTTGGCTTCAGTATTTCAGGGCTCCATTTTGGGGTTTGGCTCAGTTTGGGGGTTGCAACCTCTCAGCAGTACCATCTTTAAGGCAGGTGGTTTCTGGACTAGCTGAGGAAGAGAGGCATTGGGACTCAGCTTAGCAAAGCTGAACTTCAATAACTTGAAGAAGGGAGTACAGATGTTTTGGGCCAAATATTTAACAGCCCTGGATCTCCTGGTTTTGGGCTGTGTACAGAGGTAAATTGATTGGAGAGTAAAATGTGAACCTGGGAGAGGATTGACTAGTAAGTAATTAAACATTGGCATTTATGCCTGCAGTGCACTTTGCAGGTGGGAGAGCACAGCACAGATGAATATTGATCTCATGAAATATTTTAACCACTTCCTCAGAAAATGGTAGAGTTTGGTGCTGATCCCAGCACGGAGTCAGTGCTGGGGGTGGGATAAAGCCCTACAAACAAGTCCTGGAGGAGCTGCCTCACTGCAGCCCTGCTTGTTCCCTGCAAGGCTGTCTTGGTTTGGCTGCAGAGGGAGGAGAGCTGCTGGCTCCCAGCTCCTCAGGGATGTGTGTGGATGACTGTCTGTGGAGGTCCAGCGTGCTGGATTTGGCTCATTAGACTTGGAAGGAAGATAAATGCTTAGTTGGGGTGAGCTGAACAAGATGAAACGAGGGAGTGATTAAAGAAATGGGAGTTTATACTTTGAATCTAATTGTTAGGGTGTAGCTTTTTGGAACTTTCTCCTACATCTGAAAAGATGGGAGTTTCCTTCTCGTTTAGTCAAACATTTCCTGAATGGGTGCCTGAAGTGGGGCTGGTCTTTTGTGGCTTTTTTTATCCCTTCAGCGGTGACTCACCTGGCTTAATATCAGCAATAAACTTTGAACCACAGGTGGAAAATGTGCAAAGCCAGCAATCCAGCTGCTATTCTACTTTCCGTGTGTGGTGCTGACAAAAATACAGTGCTTGGCCCAGTTTCAGGTGAGAGGAGATGTTTATTTCACTTCCCACAGTCTGCAAAACGCCTTTTGAGACTTTGCAGTCTATCTGAAGTGAACGTAAGGCTTCCTGAAGAGAAATCACTGCATCAATGCCAAAGCATGACACGTATTTCTTTTGTCAATTTTGGTTGTTCTACCTCCAATTCCCCCCCTTTTTTCCCCCCCCTGCTTGCTTTGCTGGGGAGATTAACCCCTAGAGAAAGCTGGTTTTTCTATGGGACTTGGGAATGCAGGAAAGATCAGTCAGATCTCATTTGGCACACTGGTTGAGTTTTCCCGTGAGCAGGTTGCAGAGGGAAGTTCCATCTCAGGAGATGTGTTTGTCTGTGTGAAGGAGAAGTGATTGAAGGAGGGGCTCAGTTTTCCAGTAATGTCTGAGGTAACTCCAAGCCTCATACACAGAGCAAAGCCTCAGGCTCCCTGGGGCAGGGAGCAGAAGGGACTCTGTGGTGCTTAGGTTGTACTTTTTTCCCCAAGGAATGAGGTGATTGTGCCAAGTCCAGTCAGTGACTCTCAGCAGTCACTGGTGGTGAGCAGGAAATACAGGCAGAGATGGACCCATTGTGCAGCAGGGAAGTTCAGATATACATTTAGATTCCACGGCTAGGTTGTATTTGTACCATTCCAGACCAAACAGAAGAGGAGTTCTGGGGATCTGGGCTGGAACAGAGAACTTTGGAAAGCAGTCATGGTGAAAAGATCAATGAGAATCTCATAGTGCACAGTGGCAATTCATAGCAAATGTTTCATTTTGCTTTTGGGCTGCAAATTCAGAAGCAAAGTCTGAGGGAGTGCAGAGCACTGGAGGGTGGTGCTTTGTGGAGAAACTCATTGATTGGGATGCACGTCAGGAAAATAACTGTGAAGCAAAGAATCAGACGTGGATAAAAGTACAGATTCGGATATTAATCCCTCTTGAAAAAAATCAAGCATCCAGCCTTGAAGATGAACACAGGATTGAGAAAAGGCTCAGGCTGAACACGGGGGATACTGGGACAAGTTCCTGGAAGTGTTGGGGGATCCTGGCAGAGGAGCATTGTCAGGAGGGCAACAGAAGGGCAGAGCCTGGTGGGTGGGGGTACCCGGTGTGACTGTGGGTGGGGGTACCCGGTGTGATTGTGGGGGTACCCGGTGTGACTGGGGGGGTACCCCGTGTGACTGTGTGGGGGGGTACCCGGTGTGACTGTGGGGGTACCCGGTATGACTGTGGGGGTACCCGGTGTGACTGTGGGTGGGGGTACCCGGTATGACTGGGGGGGTACCCGGTGTGACTGGGGGGTCGGTGCCCGCGGCGCGGCTGCCACCTGGTGACCGTGGGCAGAGCAGCACCCACCTGAACGAGCTCTTTGTTCTAAGCGATGCCGCACTAGAACGTTTTCTTTCCCCTCTGCCATTCGTTTGTGTCTGCGTTGTACCTGCCCTCTCCCTGCTGTGGGGTGTCCGTCCATCCCTCTGCCCGTGCCAAAGGTGAGGAAGCAGCAGCTCAGAGCAACAACTGCAACAAAGGCTGTTTGTCAGCCACTTAATTCCAAACAGCACAGTGTGGGCTGGTTGTTTTCCCTCCCAAGAACCACAGAGAGGAGTGAACTGTAACATGCTGCTTCTGCCCTTCTGTCACTTCTTTTTCCATGTAGAATTCAAACCAAACTACGTCCGGAATCGCTCCGTCCGTTCCGTGTCTGTGGAGCTGGATGGAGCTGTTTATAACCTGGGATTAGAGGATGGATACCAGCCCATCTTCCCAAGGAACATCTCCAAGCGTCACAAGGTGCAGAGGGCTGTTCTCCGTGAGGAGGAGGACAGGGACATGGGGGAGTACAGTGGCACTGGTGGCATTGCAGAGTACACAGCCCCTAACCTGATCAAAGTGACCCACAGGTGAGTGCTCGGGGTAGAGCTGGAAAAGATTTTGGTGCTTAAGTGGCTGCTTTACATAAATGGGTGGGTTAAAGTGTGCTAAGCATGTTGGACACCCAGTCTAGCTTCACTAAAATTCATATTCCAGCCTGTACAACAGCCTTTGGTTCTGCTGTATTTTTGTCAGTGCAGAGGCTGAAGAGCTGCAGCAGTGCTTTTGTGTGTCCTGCACTGGGGAGAGGCAGCAGTCACAGATCAGGGCATTTTCCAGAGATGCAACAGTTATGTGACACCTGTGTGAAAACAGGAGAGGCCTCACCCCTGGAAATCAGTGTGACCTGGCCTGGCTGGAGGCCAAAGGCTCTGACTGGAGTATGAACTGGTTTTGGGTCTCTGGTTGCTTTGTGCAAGCTTTTCTATAACCAGTGCTAGGAAAGGGAAATCTGTTTTATGAATGAAGTTGGAGGCACCAGGAGCCTTGGGAAATGGAACATAGTGGGAGAGAGGGAAGGCAATTGTCTGAGCACTCCAGTGGCTAAAAATAATTTCCTCAGGGAAATTTCCTAGGGACTGATGGTGTCTTTTCAACTGTACTCTAATGAGTTTAATCACCATTTCCGCTTGTGAATTATCAGGAAAGCCACCAATCATTATTGACTGTCATTAAATTGTCATTAAATTGTTTAATGACTAACTCATGTAAACATGCAGGAGCCAGTTAGCTGCTCTTGGTATCTGTGTTTTCCATTTAACTTCTGTCCACAGAACTGAGTTAGAGACTTGCCAGTAGGAGGAAAGGGATCTAGGTTGGCATCAGAGAATTGTCCTCTTAACCCAGCTCTCATGAATGTTCAGGACTCATAAATCACCATTTGTGCTTTTCTTCTGGAACAAATTTAATTGACTTTTTGCTGCCTTGCTGGGTGAATCCCAAATTCATACAAGGAACTGTCAGGAAGGCTGTGCATTATTCATGAGGAGTCCCCAGGAACAGTAGCAGAAAAGAAGGCAGTGGGACAACATGCATGAGGTGGTTTAAAGAAAATAAAGGAGTAAATAAAGGAGCTTTAATTTAAACAAGCATTCAGAAATGACTGTGTGGTATTTGACCTTCTCAGGTAAATCTGTCAGGTGGTGATTTTTGTTTGCTTGTTTATTAAAGAATTTTAAAAACTGGATTTTACTAGAAGTCAGTGAAACATAAGGACTTAATATTGCCAGAGGGTATTTTGCCTTTGAAGTCAGGGAGATGGGCTCAAAATTGTATCCCTTTTGTAGAAAACAGCAAAATTTCTTTGTATCTGGTTTGTTCTTTTGGGTTTTTTTCCCCTTTTCTTTATGGTGTGGTAATACATCTTATACTGAGGTACTTTATCATTGCCCTTACCCTTGCATCACTGAGTTATGCACTGGGAAGCTGCTTCTGAGTAATGCCTTCAGTGCTTGCTGGTTAGTAGAGATTTATTTAGACAGTCTAATGAATAAGCAAGAACTCTGTGCAGCACAATTTACATACAGAAATTAAGCAGTCAACAGGTTCTGCTTGATAGAAATAGTTTCCTTGAATTTTTCTGCTTCTTTAAAATTTCCATGGCAACTCAAAGCCAGACTTCTTTCCTGGCTCAGAACATGTTTGTATTCTCTGGAGTGAATACTGGTCTTTGAATTCTGCATGTCATTTGCAATCCATGGTCTCATTTGTCCTGGAGCTGTGTTATTAAAAGC
Organism: Chiroxiphia lanceolata; assembly: GCF_009829145.1. NCBI lineage: Eukaryota > Metazoa > Chordata > Aves > Passeriformes > Pipridae > Chiroxiphia > Chiroxiphia lanceolata. The sequence goes on along the minus strand of NC_045653.1, from coordinate 4,020,557 downwards.
TGCTGTTTGCCTTGCTCTGTGTGTGTATCTCCTGTAACAAACACTGTTTGCTTTTCCGTGCCAAGGTGTTACATCCTGGAGAATGACACTGTTCAGTGTGACACAGATCTGTACAGGTCACTGCAGGCTTGGAAGGACCATAAACTTCATATTGACCACGAGGTCAGTGCTGCTTTCAGAGTGTGTTTTCAGCAGGGTTTTCTGTGGGCTGATAGGATCATGCTGACTGTGTGTGTCTGTCTGTCTGCCTCTGGGTGTCTTTGTCCCTCTCTGGAACCTTTTGAACTTGCTGGCTGATTTCTGAACAGACATTTCAGAGATAATTGAGTTAGTACAAGTTTGTGAAGACAGGATGCTGAGTGAAGGAGAGAACTGCGACTGAAGGCACAGCTGAGAGGTGTCATATGAGATAAATAAGTGTCCCCATCCTGGGAAAAAATGAATCTGGATCTTTCTAACCTTTTAATAGCCCTGCTCTGCCAGTGTACCTCTCAAAACCAAGATTTCAACATCAAGTATAAGACCAAGGAAAAGTGAGGTCCATTAGTTTGGTGCTTCTAGGATTAATTTCTTTTGCTTGCTTGTGCTTTTCTTAACCCTCGCACTTTGGAATTGAATTTTCTCATAGGCTTCTGTATATGAAGAACCTGGAGATGATTTGCCCTATGAAATTTGCCTGTAAAACATCATTTGATATTTTTGTCACTAATATTTAAGAATGTAAGCTCAAACCTTTCACATGTATTGTGTACAACAGAGGATCTGGGGATCCTCTTCCAAGGACCAGGTAGTGGTGGAACAAATGCCAGAGAGGAGCATAAAGGACAGACCTCCTGTAATCTCCTACCAAATTACATAAATTCACAGTTCTGTGTAGGAAGTTCTTGGCCCCCTTTTATGGTACAGTTGACACAGAAGGCAGATACTGAAAAATTTACTAGTCTGCAAAGATTTAAAAGGGCAATTTCAATCTCACCACGCTCTGGTGATTCTCTTTTCTTCAGAAAACTTGGGCAGTGTGGAGTGTCAGAGGACATGAGAGCTCACTTCTGTCCTGTTGCGTTCCTGATTTAGGGTCATGGGGCTGGATTCTTGGTGTATTTTCCTTGAACACCCTGTCCTGTCTCTGCTCCAACAGCCACGAGCTTCCACATCAGTGACTGCTGGTACTGATGGCTCGTGGTAGTTCTGCAGACTGTTGTTCACAGTGGATTACACTGGTTTTTTCTGCTGTGGAGAGAACTGAGGTGGAGGCCTGCAATACCCATCTGAGGGTACTGCACTACCCACTGTGTATAACCAGACTGATCAAAAGCAGGAGTTTCATTTAGTGAAAAAACCAAGCAGTTCACAGTAAAGCCCTGTGGGTGGCACAGTTGACTGCCATGCAAACCCACAGGGCCTTGCTTTCAGAGCCTCAAGAGGGATTTCAGAGCACTCCCTCCCCATCCCCTTCGTGGTGTCAGAACAGGCTGAAATTTAAAGGTTTCATTTTTCTTGGAGCAACCTTTCTCCCCTTGCAAATGTGAGCCCAAGAGGTAAAACCCCAATGGAAGCAGGAGTGTCTGTGTGCCCCCCATTCCCTCTCACAGTCACGAGGCTTCCTCCTGCTGGAGTTTCCTTCTGGAAAATCAGATAGTTCAAAAATACTTGTTAGTGGTGAGAGTCATGGCACAGGGAGTGAAGAGGAAGCATTTGGTGACAGCAGAATGGGTTTGAGAAGGTTAGAGTAAGACTAAATCATGCTGTATTTTTTTAACCTCTGTCTTTTCCATTTGTTTTCCCCTTAGATTGAAACCTTGCAAAATAAAATTAAAAACCTGAGGGAGGTGAGAGGTCATCTAAAGAAGAAACGACCTGAGGAGTGTGATTGTAACAAGATAAGGTATTTCTTGTGTACTTCAGAATAATTATTTGTAGTGTGAAACTGTAACTGATTTATCTCCTCACAGGAGGGATCAGGATCTGGTTTGTTCAGTGGTTGCTTGCTTACTCTGCCCTTGAATGTGCTTTCAGGGGAGTTGGGCTGCTGCCCAAGTGCATGACACACCTTCTCCCAGGCAGGAGTTTAATTGCCTGTGTCAAGTGGTGATGGTGTAACGTGGCTTGTAAACCAGTTAGTTCTGCTCTTGTACTGAAGATGCTGCTGTTAAATATCAGAGATGAATATTTTAAGCTGCAGGGTTCTTTCTGGCAGCTTTGACACGGGCAAATTGTGGTTGTGGAGCAGTGTTACACAAATCTGTTATAAAAACAGTGGGAAGATGAGAGGATTTCTTCCCATTCAGTTTTTTCCAAGGCTGGATGTATTATCTGCTAAGATGAAATCACTGCATTATTTAGCAGCTACATCTGTTGGGAGAAGCAGGAATTTAACAGCTGGTGCAGAGTTACCTGTATTTGTAACCACCACTGGCTCAGGGCAACAGAGACTTCTTTCCCTACTCCAGATCACTTGTGCAGTAAGTGCAGCAGGCACTGGAGTAGTGATCAGGTGTTAAGGTCTCTGCATAGTTGGTTCTTACACAGCCAAACATTTGCAAAGTGGCCACAGGGTCAGCCCACTGATTACATGGAAAGGAGGTTCATAGAATCACAGAACATTAAGGTTTGGAAGGGACCTCGAAGATCATCCAGTTTTTCAGACTAATATAGGTTACACTTACTTGTATTTGTGCACAGCATTTTTAAGGTGACTAATCCTACTCAATCCTAATCAATGAAGTTAATCATCAGAGTTATAAATGTTCATGTGTTTGCAGAACTGCATTGCTTTAGAATTATTTAATCTGTGCAAGGTTAAAAAAAACTGAAGGAGATAGTTCTTTATTAATCTTACTTTGTTAATTTGTTATAAGGATTAAATTTAGGAAAGCTCCCAATAGCATTAAGAATTTAAAAGATTTGTTTTGGAGGGAATTTTAATCTGCTTACTAACTGAATTCAGAACAACATTTATTAAACTTTGTTTGTGTTTGACAATTTTTTTGGGTAGTAACTTTATTAGTAAGAAAACACTGCCATTGGCTGAGGCTGTTTTGTCTCTGTTTACCTTTGGTAATTCCACAGAAAGGAGACTTCTGCAAAATCATGAAAGGGTTTCTGGAGACAGAGGCAAAGCAGTAGGCAAGGGTGTGTATGTCTGCTTACACCCTCATATCTCAGAATATATTAGGCACTGCTCTTGCTGGGACAGTTCAGTCCATCTTGTTAGCTTTCCTGGAACTTCCAGCTAGTAACAAAGGAGGAAACCCCCTTCCCTCAACCCTATAGTGCAGCTGGCATTGAAATTCTTCCATTCAGAAGGAAAATAACAGGAAGGTGGTATAAGCTGGTCATCTTATCAGCTGAACAAATGGGTGACTATCCAGTGGAAGAAATGTTGTAATTTAATTATCAATCTGTTTGCTTTATCTGCCCCATGTAGGGAAACAAGCAGTTAAAACTGAAATCCTAGTAACCTGCAGCTGGAGCAGTGCGTGGCTCGAGCCTGCAGTGCAGTGGGAGCACACGGGGGGTCACTGTGGGCAAAGGAGCCGAGGGAAGGGCACAGGGAGCTGGGAAGGGCCCGGCACAGTCCAGTGAGGCTCTTTATTCACTGTACACTAACGAATGGAGAAGTGACACTGGACTAAATCTGCTTCAAACCCAGTCTGATAGTGTGGTACAAATAGGAGGGGTTGTCTTTGTTCACCAACAATGCTGGTTTTATTTTCCAGTTATCATTCAAAACACAAAACCAAGCTGAGGCACAAGGGATCCAGTCTTCATCCTTTCAAGTAAGTGACGGGCTGTTCCTTTGAAAGAGGATGTGCCAAGTCATTATAACATTTGGTCCACACAAACTAAGCAGAAGTACTAGTGCTTCATTTATCCTGTATTAAAAAGCATAAACACAGAGACACTGGGCAAGGAACTAATGCTAGTAAATTCTGAGATAAGGTTCCTGCTTTGGGAAATGTCATATCACAGACCTCAGGCAAGCCCTGTAAGCCCCTTTGGCTGCATTTTCATTTTCCAGTGCTGTTGAATTGCAGAGTCATCTCCATCTGGAGGAGAAGCCATTTAATTAAAAAGATGTTGATTCTTTCCCTCAGAGCAGCTTATTTTACGAGCTATTGGGGGTTTTTTGGGTGCATTCAAGTGTAACAGAGTTTGCATGACCCTGATGTTTCGTGTGTGCAGGAAGGCCCTCCAGGAGAAGGACAGGCTGTGGCTGCTGCGGGAGCAGAGGAGGAAGAAGAAGCTGCGCAAGCTGCTGAAGAGAATCAAAAACAACGACACGTGCAGCATGCCCGGGCTCACCTGCTTCACCCACGACAACCAGCACTGGCAAACTGCTCCCCTCTGGACACGTAAGGATACTGCAAACTCGGGAGCAGGGAGGTGGGTTCTGCCTGGCCCGGGCCGGGCTGTTGGGTTCCGAGTTTGGGGTTTCAGTGCCTGTGTAGCCAAGGCTGCCCCAAAGGAAAGAATCTGTTCCAGTGCTGCACAAAAGGCAAGGGAGGTAAAAACAACTGCAAGTAACCAGCAGACAGTGCACAGTGTACAGTGATGGGTGTGGTACCTCACCATCTGGAATGTTTCCCAACTGGAGAAGATGTTGCTTTAATGAGCCGTGTGGTGTGGGTTAGGTGTGCACAGAGCAAGAGATGATGCTGGAAGGCATTCTCTGCTTTAGAGCTCAGGAGTGAGAGTTACCCTCTGTGAATCAAGTAATGCTTGTAAACAGAAATAATTAGCAGTGCTAAAGACTGTAGCTGATGCCTTTATAACTCTTCCATTTGCAGTGGGCCCTTTCTGTGCCTGTACCAGTGCCAACAACAACACGTACTGGTGTTTGAGGACAATCAACGAGACCCACAACTTCCTGTTCTGTGAATTTGCTACTGGATTTCTGGAGTATTTTGATCTCAATACCGATCCATATCAGGTATCTGGTCATAGACCTCAAGAAATAACAGCATTTTTTGTTATTGACAATCAACTGAAATTGCCCAGTATTGCTGCAGGATGTAATTTAAGGCCTCTATCACTTAAACCAGTATAATTTGGCTCTTTCCTGTTACAGATAAAGCACCTGTATTCCATATATGAAAGCTATCAAACTACAGAGCAATATTTACTAACAAGAACCCCCTGTTTATTGCAGCTAATTAATGCAGTGAATACACTCGACAGAGATGTTCTCAATCAACTGCACGTCCAGCTCATGGAACTCAGGAGCTGCAAAGGGTATAAGCAATGCAATCCAAGAACTAGGAACATGGATCTAGGTAAGTGCCTCTCCTGTTGCACTCACAACCCCCCCCCCCAAAAAGGAAATGGGGCTCGCTCTTACCATTATGAAACTTGAATCAGTCAAAAGGATTTTAGTATTTCTCAATACTGGTAATGTCCTGCTGAGGCTGGTAACTGCATGCTTAGATTTTTGTAGGTGTTCAGTTTGTGTTATGTGATGTTTTTAAAATTAAGAATGATATTTAAACAGCCTAGTGATGAGTGTTACAGAGATGCAGAGGATGATGAGGAAAGAAAGATACTGGTGAAAGAGGGAAAGAATACCCTGATAGCCACTATTTCAAGCTCATAGGCCAGTTCAGGTTGGAAGAGACTTGTGGAGTTCTGCTCCAAACTTATGCTCAAGTGCAGGGTCAGATGTGAGGGCATGCCAGGTTACTCAGGGCAGTGGGTGATCTGTTAAGTTATTAAGTCTTTTTTAAAACTGTCTTACCTGAGACAGGCAATCCCAGGTAACATTGTTAATTTTTCTTTACCTAGGACTTAAAGATGGAAGCTACGAGCAGTACAGGTACATTTAAAAAAAAAAAGTTACTTTTTTATTGTTAAATGCTACTTTCATGCTGAAAAAACAAGTGTGGGATTGGGAACCACATGGACAGGCATGGCCTGGAAGGGCATTTGAAAGGCCCTTCCACCCCAGTTGCTTTGAAACTTGTTTCATGTTCTAACTTTGGTAGTCAAAATTCAGGCTGAACTCTTCTCCTTCCTCATCTTTCAGACTGTAGTGCTGCTGGTTTTCTTGGTGATGGTTAACCTTTTTCTCCTTTTGCTGCTTGAAAATTAGGCAGTTTCAGCGTCGAAAATGGCCAGATGTGAAGAGACCATCATCTGCCAAGTCACTGTGAGTTGGGAGCAGTTCACCAAAAGCTTTTGCTTTAGCTTTTTCCTTCTCTTTTTGCATGCAGCACCTTTTATAACATCATCATCCATTCTCATGGAATGCTTAAGTGGGAAGTCCTCTAAATTATGCAAGAAATATGATACTTGCACATCATTACTGACAACTGCTGCTCAAAACCTCTTGGTCCCTGTTTTCTGGCACTCCAGGAGCGTTAAGGTCAAGGCAATTTCAAATGAGTAAAGGTGGATGCTCAGCTGAAGAAACCAGTTATGGTCAACTGCCAGTTAAATTTAAAGACCAGTATGTTGGTTCTGCCTAAATTTAAATTAGTAGCAGCTACCTTGTGGTTTTTCACCCAATCCAGAAAGAACAAAACCGACTGTAATTTCTCACGAGCAGAGAGACAGTACCTTGTGCTTTCTTGCTCTTTATCTGACCACAGCCTTCTGTTGTGAGCAAAAAAAAGGAAGTTAAAACAGAAAGTAGACTACAAGACAGATTTGTATCTAAGAGTACTTTTTTTTCTTACTGAGCTGCCCTTTAAAACTTGACAATGATATTCAGTTCTCAACCTGCCAGAGCTCAAAGGCGAGATACAAATTTAAGTTCTTAAAAAGTTACTGTCTCTGAATCTCCCCTTAAAAAGAAGGCAGAGATTTCAGTTCATTAAAAATCATAAAGTGCTCTCAAACTGTGCAGTGGAAAAAATATGCACAAGTCCCTTCCTAGACAGAGTGTGGCCTTCTCACTTGCCCAAGAGGATTTGCTCATGTAATAGAGTATTTTTATTTCTAGTTGAAGAGATCTAAGACTGGCTTTAGAACCAGAATGAAGCTTGAATTAGCAAGCTTTGTACAGGTTGAAGTTTCAAACAGAGTTGGATTGTTTCTGTCATACACCTGCTGTGGTTTTATAGGTGGTGCACAGCGTTTCCATTGGTTTTTACTGCATGGAATCATTAAAAAGATTTAACTGCTTTCTACTGGAATGTTGTACACTAAAACTGTGTTTGTTTTATTTTAAAGAGGACAACTGTGGGAAGGCTGGGAGGGCTAATCTCCCCAACTGCTGCACCTCCATGAGGATACAAACTGGCCAGAACTTGAATCCATGTACAGACTAAATGAATTGTAACATTAGCCTGAAGGACTGGATAAACTCTGAGGCTGAAATAGGTAGAACGTTTGCACTGGTGAGTGAGTTGAATAGATGCAGTGAAACTGTGGGAAATGCTGTCAGAAATACAGGTCTCTGAACTCCACTATTGTACCTGCTTTTTGCTTTGGATTATACCTCACCTGCTTCACGAGGCATTTTACTTCCAGAAGACACAAGTAACGCTGAGGCAGGAATTGAGAGAAGAGGAAGCACAGCCCCATCCCCAAGGGAGCCATTCCAGCGTTTACAGACAGCTGAGGGAAACTCCAAACAATTTGCAGTTCAACTTTCTCTTCAGTTGTCACCAGAAACACTTCAAAGCCAAGTCTAACTCTAAAGCAAGATTTAGAATCATGGATGCTTTTGCTTCTCACTGGGGTGAAGGCAGTGGTTGAGCAGAACTTTGAGCAGCACTGAGTGTTCTCAACACCACGACATTTCTCCCGTCTCCTCTGAGGATACGTTTTAGTTCCACGTCTGTTTGTCCATCCTACTGCCACCTCTATGAAGATTGAGAGAAAATCTTCACTAACAGATCTTTGGAGGGGTTATGTAAAATATTGCTCAATATACTGTTTGCAAAGCAATTCCTTCAGGTTGTAAAGAATTTTGTTAATAAAAAGAGTGTAATGCCCATGCCCTGTTTCTCAAAATGTTACTTACTGTGGCTTAGGACAGTCAGAATTCATCCATTTTTAGAAGTACTGAAAAGTTTCAGTAAATGTACATCTCAAATTTTAACAAAATCAGATTTGTATGAAGGTTTTTTTTGTGGTAATAGCCTATTGTGTGTTCAAAACCAAAACAACTCCTTTGAGAAAGCGGCGTTTGCTCAGCAGTGTAACTTCTACATTTATTTTTTAAAAAAGGCAGCTCTGAGAAGTTCAATACTTGTAGTCAATAAAGAATAACCTAGTTAATAGTTTAGCCTACAAAAAAAGTTGAAGTTCTGAATGACAGTTAGTGTTTAAAGGCTTTTAAAGGGAAAAAAAAAAAAACCCTATCATTTTACTAAAGAAGCACAGTGTACAGAGTTATTTGAGTATTTTCATAAGGACATTATTAAATACATTGTAGTACAGGCCATTGTAGCACAGGCACTAGTGGTGGGATTTGTATTTATAATCCATGTTACTCTGCTACCTGTTTTAAAGGCACGTGCCCGAGGGTGCTCATGGGGCAGGACTTGACCAACTGTGGCCTTCAATCCTAACAAAGAGGTACTTTTTCTTCTAAAACAGAAACTTAACTTGCTCTTTTAGAAATGTAGTGTAAAAAAAAAAAAAAAAGAAAAAAATACAGCATGGAAATTATTCTTCCTGGTTTTTGCACATAAGGAAAATCAAGTGGAATCATATCCAGGCATGTAGATCTCTGGTACCACACCCCCCTACTCAAAAATTAGACTTGGATTTAGGAACTAAGGAAAAACCAACCAACCAAACAAAAAACCCTCATAAAACAAAAACCTGCTCCAAAAGCAGAAGTGGAGTCTTTGTAAATGTGCTATACAGCAAGACTGGGCTTGAGTATTTGTATTACATGTGATAAGTCAAATATACTTCCCAAAGTTTTCTTGCAAGCTTTTTTAAATTATGGAAGTAAAATATGATTGTCTGTCTTAATCTAGCCATAGAGTTTCTTTGCAACTTGTTACAGCTTTCATGGATTATTAGAAATATCTACTAGATGATGAGATCTTGAATCAATACAAATAAGTGAAAAACGAAACACATTTTTGCTGCTTCCCAGAGAAAAATTTTAGCCATCTCCTAAACTTTACAGAAAGAATCTGAGGTTAGATGTAAAAAAATTGGCACTTACCTTTTTTTGTGTGTTCAGCCTTTAGTCCTTGGCCAGCTGAGGGTGTGATGGTGAAAATCCTGCAGGGCCCAGTGTTCCTGCTCCTGTTGAAAAAAGTTACCGTGTTCCTTTACACAGCCCCCTGAGCTGTGGGGTTCTTTGGGACACAAGAAGCAGCTGCTGTTTTGTGAAAGGTAAGTTGTTGCCAAATTGGGGAAGGCTGCCACCTCTTCACCTTTCAGCTCTTGTACAAACTGCAGTTTGAGTTGACAAAGACAACACATCTCGGTGCTAAATGGGTCCCAGCAGGGAAAGGTCGCAGTTGTTGCTCCCTCAGCTTTTGCAGCCAATTAGGAGAAGATGGAAATCATTCTCTGCACAGTTTTCCTCAGTGGCAGCACCGAATTTTCTCTGACCTTTGCAGGATACAGTCATGAACCTTAAAGTATTAGACAGCTAATCAAGTTCTGATTTTAAATAGAAACCTTTATTTACATTATTATTAACATCCAAACACAAAAGCCAGAAGGGCGGTAATACCTTACAACCAACTCTTTTATAAATCAGTCCCCGTGATTTTTCTGTTTTGCAAAATAAAGATACAGATATTTCAAGCAATACTTACAATGTAAACTAAACTTAAATGCAGTTCTCAATACTGTATGCCTTCTCCTGAGAATTTTTTTAAATATTGCTCTCAGAATTACATGGTTTCATACTTGCTGTATCATTCTGTCATCTGGTAGCCTGCACATAAATTCTAAAATAAAAGGTGTGCTAATTGGTGCAACATTCAAATAAGTTTTGTCTTGTGACTGAAACGTGGTCTGGATTTTCTAACTTTGAAAGCAGTATTTTAGGCCAAGAAAAAAAAAAAGTATTACATATGAGTTTTATTAATAACCACATGGTTTCTGTGATCAAAAGAGACACGTAGTAAAACAACACATTTATGCAGCAGTGATCAGAGGTGGCTGTACTAGCTAATTGATCTCCTACTGTTGAATAACATTATACAGGTTGTTTTTTAAAAGCATTCAGAAAAATCTGCTGCCACAGAACCAAAGCAAAATTGATGTCAATAACTAAATGTCAGCAGATGTCAAACTAGATGTACTATGCAGGATTAGTGCTGCCAAGAAAGATGTCATCATCAATGCTTTTTAAAAATGCCCCCCTCCCCCTTAATCAAGTTTAAACTAAAAATCTTTGGATTCAGCAAAAAAAAAAAAAAAAAAAAGGTACAATCTAAACACAGATGAGAAAATGATGATCCTTAAAACATCAGTCAGGTACCAGTTAAACACAGATGTACAAACAGAATCACTTTACAAAAATTGTAGGGCAGGATGTATAAAGCAGTCCATAGTCCTAAGAGCTCACTAATGAAAGCAACCAGGGTTTGTAGTTTCCATCAATATAATGAACAACTACAAAATATAAAGATTGTTCTGCTCTGATCTGATATAAAAAGCATGGGATTGTTGCCTTTCAGCTTCAGTAGGCAGCACTTAAAATAGATATGTTCTAAGAAATGTAAAAAAGGAAAAAAAAAAAGAGAAAAGTTCCTCAGGCTTTTAAAAGTTTTGCATTATAAAACACACATGAATTGGACAGAGGATTTCAAATAAATGCTGTCACCTGATCTGTTTACTCAGTGCTAATGGCAGAGATTGACTGATCTACATTCCCTTAGGAATACAACTGGATGCGAAGGATGAATGTTTTGAGACTATTTCTATTTTTTAGAGTTATTTCTATTAAAATGGAAGATCACTGAATATTCTGAACAATAAAACCACCTCTTGCTAAGGTACCAAGAACAAGCAATAAAGAACACAGATCAGGGTTGGTTTTTTGTACTCACTTGGGAGAATTCAGTCTTCCATTACACAGTGAACAACAGAACAGGAGCACCACACATCTTAAACATTTCTGGGTCATCACTTAGGGAAGTTTAGAGGTTTGACTTGTTGTAACTTTAAAAACTGCAAAGGGATCTTCATTCCAAGGCCCCAAAATGGAGGGGAAAAAACCCCCCAAGTTATCAGCAAATAATATGTAACCAGACTTAAATACTGATATCAGAGAAACCTGCTTAGAAAATACATTCCTTCCTATTAGACCAATCCAATGGAGGTGCAGACATTTGGGTAAAGTGTGGCTTAATATCCTTGAAGATTTCTGGATGTCATGTAACAACAAACATTTTGCAACAGACGAACATTTCCAAAGATAACACTTAGAGCTCATTAAAATTGACCAAGAAAGACACAATCCAGATTCATCAGCTGAAAAGGTGACCTATTACAGAAAGACATGACTGTCCTGACAGGCTGGGACATCTCACAATGCAGAGCCTTTGTGTCAAACTGCCTTCTGTAAAAAAAGGACATGTAACAAAAGTGCTCACAGGTGGAGAAAGCATTTTACAACCGGTCTTTTTTATAAAAAGCTGTATGTTAAAGATGTAAAAATAAATGAAGTGTTGAAGACCGAAAAAAGAGAAATACGTGGGCCAAAGTCACCCAGCTTTAAAGTCATTAAATCTAATTAAAGAAAAATTCTATTTGGACCTCAACTACACTGAGTTTACAGAAATCAATTTTGTTAAATATTTAGCTTCACAAACTCTGCAAAAATGAGTTAGTGACCTACAAAAGTCATATATATAATACATTATCTTAAAGATCATATTTACAAAATTTATTCACAAAAAAGACTGCAAAATTCTGATTCTGACTGCAGTGCCTTGCCTTTTCTGAAGTTATTTTCCAAAAAAGATGAAAGATTATTGCTCTAATTTCCATACACAGAACACATTACATTATGCAGTCTTTTCAAATAATTCTTAAGAGATTGTGTTTGAGAAGGAACATGAGTACACCCCTACCTTCATATTAAGTCCTTATCAAAGATATTGCATTAATCCATTATATAGTCTTCTATAAAGTGCACTCAGCTGCACAGCAATATGTAAATATTAGTCACAACTGTGTTTAAATAATTTAAACTGTTTATCCTCTCTTTTTAACCCTTGGCTTCAGTGGACAGGATTCTGGACTAGAATGTGCCAATTCATTTTGCACTGCTACTTTGCTTGGGAAATCCCTGACTCTTGGGGGTAAGAGACTAAAAGCAGCATTTATATTCAGGAGTTAATATAAAAGAGTCAAGGCTAAGACTACATTCTCTGTCAGATACTGTTACTAGAGAAATCAAAAATTCTTACCACTGTGACTTCTCCAGGCACTTTTGTCTGCCTGTAGCTGAAGGGCTTTGGATACAGTAAACAGATCAGGTACACCAGGAGCCTACCCATCCAATCTACTAAAATGCCATTACCAAATTCACAGTTCTAGAGGAAGAGTGCCAAAAATATTAACAAACTTTTTTTGTACTCCACAATATACAGTAATACAGAGACTTCTTCTACTAAATTTTTTTTTTTTTGGGATAGGTTTTTTTTTTTTGGCTTATTTTTTCCTCTGAATGAAGTAACTTCTGCAAGCCCAGTCTGAGTCATCTTCCTTTCCAACACTAGTGCATCAGTAATACAGCCTTTCTTGCTTGAAGATGTGGTTCTGGTGTCAGCAGTACTTCTGTTAAAGAAAAGAAGAAATAATCATCAGAGAAAATAAAAAACACCTCTGCTGAAAAAAATACTGCATTTGGAAGAGGAAACTACTGATAATCAATGTCTGTAAGCAGAAGAGTAGCTTTTCAGTGCTCCACTTCTTTGAAAATAAATACCTAGAAGAGAAATGCTCTCCCAGAATCTCCTAAACACACTGTTTGGGTATCTTCATGTAGGTTTGGAAAATCTGACATTTCCCCTTCATTTTCCCCTTTATGAAAGGCATTTGTTGTATCAAAGTCTTCCAAACCCTTACTTACTGCCCAGAAGTCCTCAGATTATTTTCCTCAGGTACCTGGGACAAAATTTCATGAGGTACATTTTCCTTGGACAGATTTAGCTTATGTCAGTATTATGTTGCTCATCCCTTAGTATTTTGTGTTAAGAGTGCAGCAATATTTTGTAATTCATCTTTCTTTTCAGGGCCTATTATTAGCATGATAGTTTTCCCCCTAAATGAGGGGCCTGTATTTCCCATAGTTTCTGGCCATGCATACACAAGCTATTCCAAGGTAACTACCAGCAGCAGCAGCTGCCAGAAGGATCCCACACTATCAGGATTCTTGACTCATAAGAGCTATTACATATAATTTTCAACATCTGCTGAAGATGGTTTTCACAATGTCCAGGGGTGGCTTTCTGGGGTTTCTCCAGGTTCAGAAGTTATTTCATCATCCTTTGTGCAGTCTAAGCCTTGATCCTACCTATGATATTTAAAAGTCAGCAGCTACTCAAAGCATCCAGCTTTGGTGCATCGTGGATTGGATTAAATATCATCAATAATAAGGTGTCTCTTTGCACATAAAACTGGCAGGTCCCACACATGTGAGTATGAACAGGATAACTGAGAGCAGGACTGTGCCAGAGGAATGGATGGAAGCAGCCCCTACCCCAGTGGAAAGAGTCAACATCTTTTTGCCAGTCTGTAGGAACAACTCACCTGGTCTGGACCCATGGGCATTCCTGACATAGGCATGGCATTAATACTCATCTGTCCCATGTGGCCACTGCTGCCATTCATGTGCATCATACTGTAGGCTGCTGGATTGCCCTGATGGCTGAACTGCTGCTGGGGGAAAGAACTGAGGCACAAAAGGAAAAATAAAATTACCTTCCGAAAAGTTTACACACTGATACATTGTCTTCCCTGCACCAGCTGGCAACACATGAAAGATAAAACTGCTTTAACATTTCCTTGTTCCTACCCAATATCTGTTTCACATGGAAACAAATTTCCCTCCCAAAAGGAATTTTGAATTTTTAGAAACACAGAGAAGTATCTGCGTGCTGGGTGAAACCTTTCTGGAGGCTCCTGTTAGGGCTGTATCATCCACTGTGATACTATTCTGAACTTTAGTATTTCCCCACAAGTTATTTTTTCAATATTTAAAGACTGAGTGTTGCTCCTGGTTACTAAGACTGCAGAGGTCCAATATGAATCAATGCAGCTAAGCATAAAATACACTTAATCTGTATTATCTAGGATAATACAGACACCAGAAAGACAGTGATTTTTTTCCTCTTCTAAATCCTTTTCCTACTACAAGCTATTTAACGTAGTTTCTACTTTGAACAAAAGGAAAGACACTTTTTGAGAAGCAGGTTGTAACTGGGAAGTTCACCTGTTCCTGGCCATGCTTCCTGATGGCCAGCCCTTCATCTCTGAGGACTGGTACATTGCTGCTGGCTGAGGATGCTGCATCACAGCATTCTGGGAGGGTCCAATTCTTGATGATATCATTGGGTTGGGAGGGCTTGATACTCTGCTAAATGCAGGATCAGGTTGTTGGCTTAAACCTTAAAACAAAGGAGACACAATACACTTCAGTTGCCATCACCTTGTACGTTTAGTTTATCTTCTTGCAGCGATTGGAAAGGGAAATGTCATCCTTTTTTTGTAGCAGTATATTCCATTTTTCAGAATGATTGGTATTTAGGTAGTTTGGGGTTAATAAAAGACAGGGAAAAGAAAACCAGACAGATGAAAAAAAAAAACCAAACCATGTTAGTACTAGTACCATAATTAGGTGGATAGGGGAATTGCTGTGGAGGAACTTGAGCCATTGGAGGGCCTGTCAAAGCACTATCCATGCTTCCTGTGGCAGTCACATTTGGTGGTGGACTGAAGGCCTGAGGTTGCTGTTGCTGCTGCATCATCATTGCCATCCTCTGTTGTCTAAAATGGTGACTTATTAGTTCCCTGTTACGCTGAGCCACCATTTGAGCATTAAGAAAACCTTGCTGCTCTCCCCCAAAGAAAAGAAAAATCATATTAGAAAATGTTTTTACAAATGAAATCACGACAGAGTCAATCAAACCACCTACACTCCTTCTAAGACCCAGCATATCCATTACCAGAACAGGAAGTTAAGAAAACCCCACAGTCAGTACAAAAAAAAGTCATCAAAATATTCAACAAAGGTTTTCATTAAATTGTCATTAGTGCTAAACAAATTATAAAGTCGATTAGATATATTCTACATATAGAATAGAAAAACTATTGACAAACTGAATTGATAACATGACCTAATGAACAAATCCTCTGCAATCTCAGGAATAAGGGAGCTAAAAAAACCACCTTTTTTTTAATTGTGCAGGGGGACAAAACCAAAGAGGAATGCTGTGGAATCGTGAAAGAATGTCAAATTCCAAACAGTGTAATAATTACTTACCTGTGATCCCACCTGTGGCTGCATAACTGGTCTCATTGCTGAGGTATTTCCACTGACTGGACTTTCCATTTTCATTTCAAGCGTCTGACGGGTCTGATTCATAAACTTGGAAAAAGACATTTTAGCAGAATTAGCCTGAAAATAACAGTATCTCAACAAAGTAATGGCAACTCCTGCAAAAAAAATTTACTTACAGACTTCTTCAATCCATGAAGTGCAGTGGTTAATTTTTGCCTTGTCTGATGTACCCACAAGAACAGCTCAAACACACACAAAAAAGAAAAACCCTCCAAACAGTGCACTACTACTGGGCTTTGGGTTTTTATTTCCCTTGAAATTAGCACTCTTTAAGAATAAAGAGCAGACTATTTATTTGTTCCAAATCATGTACTGGGCAAAAGGATATAACCACTAGCTTTGCTTAAAATAATAAAATTCTCTCCCCTTCCCTCTCCCTGACATAAGGGCAAAGCCACACAGACTGAACTAGTGTCACAGAAAAGCAGAGAGAACACGATCAAACACCACCATTCCACATCACACAGCAGTAGCTCAGTTTTCCAAGTTTTCTTTGTACACTGTATTTGATACCAGGCCTGCATTTCCACATGGGGAATTCACTGTTGAAATCATGCACCAATTTTGTAAGCAGTGCTTTCAAACTAGTGTTACCATCTATGTGGCTGTATCTATTCTCTCACCTTTCATCCAAAAGAAAATACCTAAGTGAACATGGACAAAGAGATCATCCAGAGCTACATTGTTCAAGAGCACTGTTTAAAGTCACAACACTGTTGTGTGCTGCAGGAACCAATCCAATGTGTAGCTGGGGAGGCTGATGGAGAAACACTTGTCCTGATAAAGGTTCTTTCACTCCTACAGCCATCAGGCACTTGGTGAGAAGCACTGGCAAAATCAGAGATCTGTCCTCTCAATCATCTGTTGTCATGTCCATTGTCATACTTGTGAAGCAACACAATTCCATGTGCAACTGATCCCTCTCTGAAACACGAAGGAATTGTGAATGAAGGAGCAAAGAATTACCTGTTGGCCCTGGAGCCTCTGCTGGAGCTGCATGCGGAGCTGCTTGGGGGTGTTGGTCCGAGGCCTCATCACGTTGGCCCTGGGATGCACACTCTGCAGTGGGAAGTTGCTTGGTTGGCCCATCTGATTCATCACTGAATTAAAAGATGGCTGTTGTCCCTGGATGTTACTAAAACCTCCTGGCATTGTTGCCCCTTGCCCTTGATAGGGCTGGCCATATAACGAAGGCTTCTGGTCAATCATGACGGAAGATTCCTGACCTTGAAATGAATCTTGTTTGGGTTCCAAAGCTTGTCCCTTCAACAGATACAAAAGTGCTTTCACTAGAAGTATATTCTTTAAGTAGGAATTCCTAAAGAAGCAATAGAACTAACACAGCATATTACAACAACCAGTAGTTTCTTGGGTAGAACACAGCATGGACAGGGACTGTTAGTTTTCTCTCCAAACTAATGAAACAGCAAAAGTGATAATTTATAACTTTTCTTTTAAACCAGCTCTGCTGCACAGTGTGTACACAGGCAGATCAGTGTCATTGGTCAAGCCCTTCCACACTTTTAAATGCTATTTGTACAAATGATTTTGTGTGTGTTAGCAAGTTCCAAATTATTCATAATTTTTTTCCTATTTGCTAGCCATGCAAATTCAAGCTGGAACTGAAGGAGATGGAAGTACACACGTCACTGCCAGTCAAAGATTTCAGAACATAAGCTCAGCTGACAAGAGGTTACTAAAAAACCCCAACACAATTCCCAGCTTATAGAATTATAATGAATTACACCCAAAAAACACCTCTTTACACCAAGGCATGATACAATAAACTTCTACACGAGTATGCCATTTTATCTTCCTTGTAGTGCACAAGAAGGTTAATCCACACTGAGTTTCTCCAATGAAAATCACTACTCAGTGTAGAGGTTTCCAAAGGCAGGTGTAGGAAAATGAGGATGAGGAAGTGAGGAGAGGGAGTGAGAAGGCCCTCTTCAGTTTCTTTTCAAGGAACAAAAGAATATAGGATTTTGGAAAATAAATGGCCAAAATCTCTGTTTACTTACTTGGCTTACAAGATCAGGAATTCCTAATGCTCTGTCGATTTCTTCCAGCCCTGTGACATCTGTATTGCTCAGCAATGTGTGCAGCTGATCCAAAAGTGCCCTTTCATCATTCTGGCCTTCCATATTTGGAGCTGAACATAAGAGGTCATCCAAAGAGTTTCTAACTAGCTGTCTATAAATATAAAAACATTAAAATCATAGAATCATTAAGACTGGAAAAGACCTTCAAGATCACTGAGTCCAAGTTGTGCCCAATCCCCACCTTGTCCCCCAGCCCAGAGCACTGAGTGCCACGTCCAGTCTTTCCTTGGACACCTCCAGGGATGGGACTCCACCACTTCCCAGGGCAGCCCCTTCCAATGCCTGACCACCAGTGAAGAAATTCATTACAACCACTACAACCAAACCCACAGTTTTTATATAACATATTGACTTGGAGATGATTTAAGTACTATAACCACCAGAAGACTGAAGTAAGACTTATCAATTTCAGTCCCAAATTTAGGTTCTAAAATGTCCAGTCACCTTCCAGGTATCCTTGAACACAGGTAAATTCTGTTTTCTCCTGGCTTCTGCCATGTGCCACAGAGATATAATTTCAGATTTTCCCATCTCTTTTCTCTGTGACTCCCTTCTCAGGGATTGATTGATTTTATTAACAATGCCTTTTGTGGAACTGGAGTAGAAGATACCCAGTTTCGTATCAGCAGCAGAAATGGAAACAGATTCTCACTCCAATCTGTTATTCCCACTGTGTAGGCTACACAATTTTTTTTCCAGGTCTTAAATTCTTTTGACAGACAGTGAACAGCTGTATTTAAAATTTATCTTAAAACCTTCCCCAAATCTACCTGTTCTGTGACCCCCGGGACGCCTGCTCCACGGACAGCACGTTGTCAGGCCACAGTCCAGGCTGGTTAGAAGGTCCAGGCTGTCCATAGGGATTCCCTGCCATGCCAATGTTTATCTCATTTGGCCCTGTGAGGTAAAACATTTGTGGGTTTTTTAAAAACTGAAGGTGTCATCTTGCTCTCCTGGTGTTCAGAGAAAGCACTGAGGATGATCATGCAGATTGTCAAGCAGCTTCACGAGCTGTCCATGAGCATGTTTTACAGTGTATCCACACACAAACTCATACTCAACATCATTTCAGAAACATAACAGACCACAGATTTAAATATGACAGACAGTGATCTAAAGCTGCTGCCCTGTCAGAGCAGAACTCTTATTTCTAGTCCTTTAGCCCCTAAAATCAGAATCTTATAGATACAGCACATAGCATGAAAAAAAAATTAGAAATTTCTGGCCAATGACATCTGGGTACCAGCAAATATACATTGTCATATTGACATCAATATCTGGCATTTTAAATTCCAATACAAAGTGAAAATCAAAAGAAACAGTAAGTACATAACATTTTGCTCTTTGCTTTCCCTCTACACACATAGCACTACATAGGAGAGTTTATGTCAACCCATTATTTCCCAGTATCTGTAGGAATCACCTGGCAATAACCATTTCTAGGAAGCTGAGCTGAAGAATTCTGACTCAGCACTGCACAAATTTCTTCCTGATTTAACCTTATAACCACATGTTGCATTGAAACAGTAAGAGAACTGGTAGCAGTCCTGGCAGCCTTCCATGATAAAAATGGAAAGGAAGGAATGCTATTTTGGCCATTTTGGGGCATACCAGTATTGGCACAGTAGACTGAAAAATTTCAGCTCTAGGGTAAACCTTTGTTAGAGATACAGAACAAAAAAACCACACAGGCTTCAAGGTTCTGTTCACATTTTAGACACACAGTTTATTTTCTCTCATGCAAACTTGAATACTTTGAAGAGAAACTGTATATGCGATGCAGTTTCATATGAAATTTGGCTACTCCATGTGAGAAGAATTTTGAAATACTTGAGAAAAAAAACTTTAAAAACCACTGACTACCAAGAAGTTGACAGCAAAAAAAAAAAGCACCTATGTCAAGTATGATGAATTCAATTAATATCTTCAATTCAATTAATCAATTCAATATCTTGAATTCAATTAATATAGAATCACAGGTGCCATTTAGTTCTTGGAATTTAGCAGAGAAGCACTGCACTGAAAAAAATACACAGAAATTATCTCCCCAAAATCTGGAGACTCACACAGACAACACCAGAAGATAACAAACCCGCCAAAAAGTCACTGAATGTCACAGTCAGGGAACAACAACAGCCTTTACCTTCAAAAGTGTTTTGATGAAAATACAGCGTTCTACCAAAATTGAGAAGATTCTTACGATGAATGCTAACTAAGAAAGCAGTGAGACAGTGCTGAGCAGGACAATAAGAAGTGCAGAACTTACTCATGTGGATCATGGGCTGCTGCAGGCCTGGCCTGGAGGCGGGCAGGCTGTGGGAGCGCAGGGGCAGAGCCCCAGAGCCGCCCGCGGGCCGGGGCAGCGCCGCGGGGCCGAACTCGGGGCCTGCCCTCAACAGCCCGGCAGAGCCTGCGGGGTCCAACCTGCTCCCCTTGGAGTTTGGCAAACCCCAGTCGGGCTGATGCTGATTCATGGCCACGTTCCTGTTGGGAGCAGTTGCTGTAATGGAGAGTGGGAAATGCAGTGATTTGTCATCCAGGCGTATTTTGGGTTAGGAATTGTTATTTCAGCAACAAGTGCATCTAAAGCTTACCATGCCAAGTTTTAAATCATCAAAACCCTATATGAGTCTATTTAAATGACCTGTGACCTATATTTAAAGGTCATAATGACTTATACAAGGGCTCCCTGAAACAACATCTCAGCCTTGGCCATATTGACCATCATAACTGGTCTACTCTGGCCTCCAATCAGGTCTGGAGACACACCATCTACAACGCTGCTGATGTCTTGGAGAATGCAGCAGGACCACCCTTGAGGAGAAAAGACAAGGCAGAAAGAATCGTGCCTTGCAGAATTTACCACCTAAGGAGTCTTTCTGCTGTGCCTTTTGCACATGGACGTGTCTGTCTCATATTGGCCTTTTTAGCCACCAGCGTGTTTGTAACAAATGTGGGCAAAGTGCTTCCCAAATCTTCCTTCATGAAGCCTGGTCATCATGATGATGATGATAATGACTTAACTTACCATTGAGACCTGTACCTGCTTCTATACATCAAAAACATACACTGAAGACTCAAAATAGTAAAAAACAGTTCAGCTACTTAATAAAAGTAAAGTTAATGATACCCAGGTAGTAAACAGTTATTTTCTTATGATTTAAGCTAGGATAATAATTAAGAATTATTAATATGTTGATGGTAAAGTTAACATTCTTTAACATTAAGATTTCTTCTAACCAAAACTCATATTATAATCTTGAAACCTTTTTAGACATAAAAGCTTTTTCCTTTACAATGAGATCTACTAGTAGACAATCAACGAACCCAGATTTGCTCCAAAATTTTCTTGGTTTTCAATCATTCTTGGACTTCCACCCATCAAGTTTTGCTTTTGTAACATGGAGAATGCATTGACATTCCTCACTGAAGAGCTTGAGCCCACAGGGCTGTCTAAAGACATGGCTCTGTTAAAAGGAGGGCGAGTAGCCTGCACAGACTGGGAACTCTTCACACCTGTTAAAGAATTAGAAGATGCATGAAACTGTAATTTTAAATAGAAAGTGCCATTAATGACTTCAATAAATTAGTCTGATCTATTTATGGGCACATATATTTGATCTTAAGCAAGCCAGGAAGAGTTATTTTGCTTATGTTCTCACTACAAAAATCACATTTTGAATACATAGTTAGGATATTTTACAGTAGTTCCCTTTGGCCCTAGACAAAAAAAGAGATCGTTTTAATTTAAGTACTGTAATGAACCATGTTTTTAACACTTTGAAACACACTAGTATTACAGACTCCTTGATATATATATATATATACACACCCAGGCTTTGGGTAACTCTGACATGAAGATAGAAACAAATGGTTCTGTTTGGAACAGCTTGAATCCAGAGGTGGTGAGTTCAGAGCACAGTGTGCTACATGGACAATTAACCCACAATTAGAATTTTCACAAAGAATAAGAGGGAAATTAGAAGCTTGCCATCAGTTCCAAATTATATCTCTAGACATCTACAAGGGATAAAAATTCTCCATTTTAATTTACAACTCGCAAAACATTTTTCCTGATGACTTGCCTCTGAGAAATCTACATTAGACAAACCCAGAATAAACCATAAAACAAGGAACTGAATGTTATTCCTTGTGTATATAGCAGGCGAGTGCTGCCAAGTCAGCTAATAGTGCACAAAATAGCCTGTGAAAGCATAATTAGACATTTTGCATTATGTTTCTCCTTGAAGATATAGGAGATGAAAGTATTCTCTAAGAACTTGAGGATCTTTACATCAGGTAAGAAGAAAACCCTAACTTTAAAACCAAAGTGATATGAAATTCCTTACCCAATAAGGCATTTCCTTGAAATAATGCTTGCTTTGTTCCAAGGTTATTTCCATTGGCAGACATAGCATTATTGTAAAACTCTGAACTAGTCAGATCACCTAGAATTGCATCCAAATTATCCAAGTCTCCATTCATCTGAAAATGATGCAGTAAAACACCAAGGTTATTTACTCTTATATGGCCATCCTTCAGGTTTTATTCAGCTCCTCGCTAATCCTAAAAGATGTAACTGGGAGACAAATGTTTTAATTCACTGATGTTATCTTGAGCTAGACCTCAATTTCCAGAGAGCTTCAGATACCATTTAGCTACATTTTTTTTAGAGTATTTTGCTCAGCTGATTTTGAGAATTAAGAGAAACTGGAGGACCACATAACTAAAATGAAAAGCCCCTCCTAATATAAACATTTCAGTCATCAGAAACTACAAAGATAAAAACACTAATGACAGCCAACAGCATCCAGAATGTGTATTATTCAGTGATAAACAAAGTATCTGTCACACAAAAAGCCTAATTTGATTACTGGCAAACATGACAACACATGGAAATTACATACAGGTTTTTCTGGTCATAGGAAAAGAATTCATATATAGTGGATTCACATCTTTACAAAAACAGCTTCTCTGAATACCTTAATTAGATCTCAGGAGCAAGGACTGAAACTACATGTTGGGTACTATTGCACAGTTGTTAGTGACTTTTCCAGAAGTGGTATTCAAAAAAATGTTACAAGGTGTTACACTTATAGTCAGCCATTAGCTAATACAAAAACTGTGCCTCATTTTTTTTATTTACATATTTATTATCACTTGGGAAATTCAAAGTTATAAGATACCAGTATGTTTTCAGTAAACTCTGCCATACTGACCAGTACTGCTCACTTTGAAGAGGTTCCAAATCTGACTCAGGGCTTAAATACAAAAATATTATACACAGATTATAATTTTAAGAACAGCTGTCTCTAACTGACTTCTTAGTCACACTTGTAGTTTCAGAATAGTTGTTGGATGGTGCTAAGACCTTTTGCTGTTGTATTGCCAACTAATTACACAGGCAGTCACAGCTCCATTTAATAAAATAAGCCATAAAACCAAACATGTGCTATGTGAAATAGCAATGTGAAATAGCAGTGTTAAAGATCTGGTTTTGAAGGAATAATTTGTTAATAATTAATTAATAATAATTAATTAATGTTACCTTAATCATACCATACCCTAAAGATAACATTAATCCAGTACTTCAGTACACCAGATGTGTTTATATACATATATCCTGTAGTTCTCTTTGTTTGTGCTTTCTTATTTACAATGAAACCTGAGTGCACTGTTTCATTTGCACACAACTTTAGAAATGTTTACACGAGAAGTGTTCTATATTTAGCCATTCACTGTAATAATTAAATATCAGTTAGCTCACTGCCATCATTTTACATTATACTGTACCTCCTCTGCTGGCTCCATTTTTATTTTCATCTCTTTTTCTTGACTAGAAGTAGGAATTGTAGAACTAGTGCACTGTCCCATCTTATTATCCACACTTTCTACTTTAGGCTTCAGCTCTTTGGAAAGCGGGTCCTTAACATCATCTTTATCTAACAGGTATCTCAGTAAAGCATTGTTCTCCTTCTTCTTTGGGCTCAGTTGTTCCTGTTTGACGGGGCCTTCTCCACAGGAGGTTGTGTTACCAGCATCATGATACGTGTCTTTGCCAGTAGCTTCAGCTGTGATCTTGGCCACCTCTGCTGGAGAGTTGCCATTCTGCAGCAATTTATGTAAAATCCTGTGCTTCTCTTGCAGGAGCGACCCATGCACGTTTGAGGAGGAAGACACCCCTCCAGATGTTGATGAGGAAACTCCTGAAGGACTGGTAACACTGGTAGAAGGCTCTTTACAGTTTGAGTCTAGAGGTGAGTTTGATGCTGTAGAATGTCCTCTTTCGTCTGAGGAGCACGTGAGCAGCTGAAGGAGTTTTTTATGCCCCTTGCTCTCAGACGGTCCTCTCTGACTTTCAGATGCCTCCAGATTTCCCTCTTTACTCTCTTTTTCACTAAGGAGATCCCTGCTGTTTGACTGGCAGACAGAACTTTCCACTTGGTTTTGTTCACAATACAAAGCAGAAGGGCTTTTGGAGTCCTGGGTACTTGTTTTACTTGGCGGAGTTACGCTCATGTTTGGGGAATTATCCAATTTTGGACCCGGTGAAGAAAGTGTTGATAAAAGGGAATTTCCAACACCCTCACTAATGGCTTGCAGAGCACTGAGAGAGCTGCTAGAGAAAGTGCTGTTGCTTGTGTTGCTGGCAGATCCCATTGGTGAGTGCATACCTGTATCACATGACAGAGATCACACTCATTACGTTACAGTATTGCCCGGATCTACTTTTCCTTTGGATTATGTATGACTGTCACACTGAGTTAATAATTTTAAAATACGTTTTTACCACGAAATCAGGTAAACCACATTGAAGTAACACATATAGGGTCATAAAGAACTGTTAAAAAGGATGAATGATGAGACTCAGCGAGAAAAGACAGCTTAAAAAAGAAGAGCTTACAGCAAAAATAAAATACCTGTAACTGGTGAATACTGGTGTGAGCTCATTTTTGGACTCCCTCGATTCCTAGGAGATATCATCAGATTCTGTTGGTTGGAAGTTAAACCAGGACTACCATGTGGTGGGCTATTTATATTTAACCCATAGCTGTTGTTCTGATAAGCAGAGGATTGCATTCCAGGTCCAGAGCTCACTGGCCCCATATTCCCAGGGCCTCCATATCGAGTGCTGCTGAGCTGACCCACTGCACTGGGATCTCCCATACCATAGTTCCTGTTCTGCACTGGCATGCCTTGACCAGGTGACATGTTCATAAGACCACCAACAGAATTTGTGTTTCCAGCCACAGGTGTTCTGATGTTTTGCCCAACAGAATTGGGATTTGGCCGATATCCATTTTGTTCTCTGTAAATTCAACAACACCCCCAGAAATCCCAAGAAAACAAATTAAAACCTTATTTGGAATCAAGTGCTACAAAGACATTATTAAATAATCTTCCAAATATTTTTTTCAAAAAGAGCAGTGAGAATTTGAGCTTCCACAAAAGCAGAACTAAGCTGTGCCACTCACTTATTCATTACAGAAATGCTTGGTCCTTTAGGTGATTTGAGTTATAAGTACATACAGTATCACTGCTTCAAAAGGCTTTAATCAACAGTCATTAGTCAGATTTATCAATTTAAAGATCTTCTTTCTTTTACTCCCTTCCTGAGTCAGTGCCTGACACCATTCTACTGTGCACACTAATGATGTCCTGAACCACCTCAGGTACTAATTTTTCAGCATCTGGAGGCACTCTAATGTCAGAGGCAGACAGATTCCCTCCAGAGTGACACTTCAATCATTCCTGTAATCAGCAAGAACAGGTCACAGGAAGTGCTATTTAAGGTACATTTAACTTTGAGTCATGAATGATGCACCTGAAGGTGTTCTGTTGTCTTTTTAATTGGCCTGCAATTAAAAAGAGTAAGATAAAGCATGTGACCGAGCATTTCTGTTTTCAGTGTTCCATCAGTATGTTATCCCAAAAGAATAATGGATACATGATTCAGGTTACATGTGGGTATTGAGGAAAAAACCCTTGTCTTCTGACTGACTGCCTTTCTGGCACATAGTTAAGTTGGGACTGTGGCACGTTCACACATTTATTTCTATGCTGTGCAACTCTGTTTTCCAAGTTATTCCCCCCCTCTGTCTGAGTTTTAATCAGACACAATATTTTAGCATGCTATTTTTCTCAGGTACCTTCAAGGTCAGACATATTTTTAAAAACTATGACACTTAAATTCTAAACAGATAGCACTGATTTCACCTTTGGAGGAAGTGGGTAGAGACAAATCCATGGCGGTCATTGGTTACAGGATTTCGGAACAGTTTACTCTTGGTTTGTGCTGTCACTATGGTCCCATCAGCTAAAGAAAACCGATACAACGGGGTTTCAGCATGACCCTGTGTATAAGCTGTAAAGGGAATATACAAATTTAGCTCGCATTTAAAGCCCCAAGAATTATTAATATGCCTTCTAACATATTTTTAACACAATATCCTTCATTTGCGGAAGATTAAAAAAAAACCACCATAACATGAAACTTTAAAAACAAACAAACAAATAAATAAACAGACTAAAAACACATATTAAGAAAAAGGAAGTATTCCACAATTTCTCCTAAATTAGTAGAGGTAAGATAAAAGCAAACAAGATTATTTTGGTGCTGAAGTATTTTGTGCTCACCAGACACAACTGGCAAAGTTCTCTATTTGTTAACAGACTTTCAAGGCTAGGTTATAGGTTTCCATGGCTCCTGCTTGGGGAAGTATTTCTAAGTTTAAAAGTTTTGTTTCTGTCAAAAAATTGTGGAAAGCACTGCTTTTAACTGGGCTCCAGATTTCTTTTTAATTTAGGATTTATTTAATCAGTTATGTTGAAGTACTTCCAATGGAATGGCAACTCCAGTTTTTGCCAGTGTGAGTTTCTCTTTATTTAATATCCCCTCTACCTGAATGCCTTTGTATATCCTTCAAAAAGACCAGAGCTCAGAATACTTAGAAAACACCATCTTTCTTACTGAAGACCGTGGCTGTACTTCACTTACCTATCAAGGTTATCAAATTACAAAGGTTATCATATTACAAAATATGTAACACTGGAACACTGAAAATATTTTAAACCCTTTTGTCTTGAATAAGAAAAAGGCATCAACACAACTGTTATCGCTTTCAGAGAGGGACTGTTTAACAAAAGAAAGGGTGAATTAAAATAAAGTCAAATTAACATTAAGCAAAAAAAAAAACCAAGCTAATGATAATTGAAGATGGCATATTATCACAGAAATATAGCTGCCCCTGTCATTGCTGTGTCAATCTGTGGAAAAACAGATTATGTGTCTGATATTTTCCATGAGACAAACACATTAAAAAACCAAAATAACTTGCATCAGAATTTCTAGTTCTCAAAAGGCCCCCCTCCTTCAGCGTGTAAATGCATCACTGCAACTGACACTAACCAAAGCTACGAAAAAAAAAAAGAACACAGGCAGAATTCAGCATTTTTGTTTTGCTGGAAAAGATGCAGCCCCCAGGGGAAGCAGTACAACCACACATGGTAAATTGATTTTTACCTTCGTGATAGTGGCGTTTGTTTGACCACGACTGCCCGTCGTTGTGGCACAAAAACCTCTGGATACAGCGACGAATTATATCTTCAAAGCCAGGTCTCATGGAAGAGCGTAAGGAGTTTGTATCAATGTTGACAAGTTTGCCTTAACAGGAAAGAAAATACACAAGTTAAACTCTTTATGACTTTTGTATAAATGTGGTGCCTTCTGTAAGGCTCCAAAATCCCCCTTTAAATCACCGAATTCTGAGCCTGCGGAATTTAAATTTATGAATTATCTGTCACGGGAGAATATGATGCTGCTTGTTGGAAAACATCAATATTCAAGGGGATTTATATAACTGAATAAAAGGAAGTTAATCCACACAGGTCAATGCCAGAGCTTTGGAAAACAGTAAACTTAGTCTCTGGTTACAGGCACCCAAGGGATGCACAAAAAGTAAAATTTTCAAAAATACTGACCAACTACACCCACAAATGAACATCATAAACACAAACTGGCATCTGAAAAAGCCCCAACTAGATTATGTAACCACTTCAATTTAAACCACATAAACCACTTTAAACACTAGCTTATGTACTGTATAAAAATACAGACATTCTAAAGAACTTCCATTCGTTTTGGTTATGATTTAAAATATTTCTAACGTGCAAAGGAAAGCACAATGACAACCATTTGAAACGCTGCCAAGTTAAAACATAAGTAATGCTTTTTACTAAGCTACCAAACAACAGCAGAGAGAAGAAATGCATCCCACAGTTTTTATTACATCCCACTGCCAACAATGGTACATTGCAAAATCAGTTGGGAATTCTCGCTATGAATTCTGCCATTACAGAGACACAGTTTACCTACATACTCCATTTATTTAAAACAAGAGCACACTGACAAAGAAGACCCCTTCATACCTTAATCCTGGGTACACTTCCTACCTGAGAGATCATGTCTTGTAATAAAGCTCTCTGGATTTGTTGGAAACACCCTTTCTGCAGTTGTGATACGACGCGCCACACAAATCATGCAGGATTGCAAATCTGTATTTAAAAAAGAACGGGTTTTTTTTCTTCTTTCATTTCTCACCTGTTTTACTCTACTGAAGCATCTAATAAAATAGCTGAAGCATTGTTTGTTGTTAAAATGGAAGTACAGACAGTAAGAATTAAAGTCATTGCATTCTTAAAGGTGAACTGCAAAAGCTACAGATTTCATAACACATCCCAGACACGGAAGAGCTTTGCACAGAAATTTCTTCTATGCACTGTAGTTCCACAAAATTTCCTACCTTCCCCCTCTTCCATCATAGCTCTTGGCTGTGACAAAGCAAAGCACTGCATGGTTTCATATCTCTGCCGTCCATCCTGGTGGCTGCCCACGTCTTCCAAAAGCTCATGGGAGCTTTTCACCATCATCCGGCAGTTGAACGTGTGACTCTTCTGCCTGGGGGTTTCACTGCTCCAAGCCACTCCATTGACTTCAAAGAACACAGGAAGAATTTAGAGAGATTTTCAGAGAAAACCCAAACTGATCCTTCTTAATTTAGATACCCTGTTCCCAGATTACAGGTATAAAATAGTAGTATTGAGAACTAAGTAAAAAATACTCTTTCACGTGACGCTTTCAGTCACTTGAGGGAGAGTTGGAAAGTCATTTATATATTTTAAAAACAAGCAGTTCCTTCAGCTAACCTTGCGACATTAGGAAACGTGTTCCTGTTTTTGAAGTTACAGGTAAACAAAATGCAAAGGCTAAAGTACAGTGTGAATTTCCAGCACATTTATTTGTGGTGGTATGCTGTTGTAAAAACACAGGAATGTTTATCAAGATTAAGGTATTTTTGCAGTCAAATATTTTTGCACAAGTGATCTGTTTTGAAAGGTTATCCATTACAAGGTCTTTTTTTCTTCTCTGATTGTTTTCAAATAGCCTACTAATGTACTATAAATCAACTTTTATTACCTGAAGATTTAGGTAAGTTTTTAAGAAAGTCTTTCCGGTCCTCTTCATGCAAGATCCCATAGACACTTGTATTAACCAAATCCTCTTGCTTGTACTGCAGATACTGTGTGACATTTTCTGATACAAACACTATGTTCCCATCTCGATTTACAACAAACAGGAAGCCATCCAATGCCTAAATATTAATATGACAGCACATCATTTAAGAACCACTGCCTAATTCTGAACATAAATTAGTTTAAAAACTACACGGGTGAGAAATGTCAAGTTACAACACATTCATTTATTTTCAAGGCTAGAGCTGAAGTTTTAAATTCTCTGAGGAAAAGTGTGTCTAGTAAGGAATAATTCTAATATTAAAAATTAATCTGTTCATTTGTTATTCCATTCAGCTCTTTCACAGTGATAACCAGCCTTCTTGCTTCATTCTTGATCCATATGAACAGCAGATTATGAATTCATATTATTACTTCAATAACTAGCAAGTTGGAACAAGAAGAAAGTCAGTAGAAGCAAGTAGTAAGTAAGTCATTAACATGAAGACATTTCCACCAACAAGTGATAACAGAGGAGGGTCTAACCATATATTAAAATACTGTATTTTCTTAACTGAAAGAAAAATTCAATATCTATGTGGAACAATTAAGTTTCAAAAGTGCTTTTTATTGCATTTGTAAATACAGGATTGGTTTTCTAGGCATAGAGAAAGGGTGTCTGCTCTGTACCTTTGTTTACAATGATTCTTAGCTTATTTTACTTGATGGCAACGTTCATTTAAAATGCTTCATAATTTAGTAACATGAACACCAATACACATAACAAACCTCCCCAAAACTCCATCCATTTAATGTCTTTCCCCTAAAAAAAAGTAAAATACTCCTTGTATTAACAATCACTGTTTCAGCAGTAATTTGCTAATGACTGCTGGAGAAAGCAAAGCACAAGAATATAAGACAAAGCCAAAGACTATTCTTCTATTTCCTTCTATAGAGAATTCCAGCAAAATGAAGAAAACATTGTAGATTTTATTCCTGACCCTTTCAAATACAAGTCTGTATAGTTCTGGCATACTATTTCTTACTATAGGACTGCATGTTTTATTGGAGCATTTTCACCTGCCTCAAGTGTTTGGTTCCCCAGGGATTTAGGAGGGCTTAATTTGTACTTGCCTGTAACAAAAGAGGCCCCAGTGAATCCTTGTCAATAACTCCTTGACCGGTAGAAGATACATCAGCTTTCTGAACATCATCATCATTAGAAACTGCTTTTCCTGAAACCCAAAGGAGACATTTCAGTAAAGGAACATTTCACAGGAAGGCTCCAATTTTAATATTACAAGTCAGATTTTATCATCTCATCAGCAGTGGTCACAGTCTTTAGATGCCACCCCATTGTTCTACTAAAAGGCTTTGACTCATGTTAATAGATGTGTGTGTTATGTGTACCTATGTGTGTGCATGTAATAAACCAATAGTTTAAGAATCAAAATATCCTAAATTAACTGACTGCAGGGGAAGGTGGAATGGGAATCCAGCAGAATTACAGAAAATAAAAAGTAAGCTTTGTTCTGTGGTACTTGCTGGCTGGCTAAGCAGGCCACAAGAGGAGTGCAACATCCTATGGGAAGATTATCCTGTACTCAACTCTGTAATGGAGCGTTAGAACACACTAGATGACACTACAAAAAACCCTTAAAAACAGAAGATGAATTTTTATAATCATTCTAACATGTCTTTTTAAGATGTGGCAAGGTAAAACACACACTGTAGGATACTTGATTTTTTTAATACTTTACTGCCCAAATGGCATAGGGGAGGCTGGGAGGCTGCAGACGCTAGGGGTGGTGTTGTGGGTGGAGTGGTGTTTAAAAAAAAACCCAACAAAATTACACATACTCCTCGCTCTACATTTCAAAACACAGGTTTTGTGTACACCTGTTCATTAAAATAAAAGTATTATAGCACTCAGGTTTACCCCAGCTGAGAGAAGTTACCAAGATATGATGCACTGCTACTTCCTCCTTTGTTGACTTGACTCTATACTGAACACAGTCAACCACACTAATTAATTATCTGATCTCAATCTAGGTGTGTTTTAAATATATAGAGGCGTCCAATACTTATCATTTAGGAAAGGTGTCATAAACAGCACGAGAAAACATAATAGGAAAAAATAGCAATAAAAGTCACTATCTCTGGTTGGAGGCTCACT
Organism: Chiroxiphia lanceolata; assembly: GCF_009829145.1. Lineage (NCBI taxonomy): Eukaryota > Metazoa > Chordata > Aves > Passeriformes > Pipridae > Chiroxiphia > Chiroxiphia lanceolata. The sequence goes on along the minus strand of NC_045653.1, from coordinate 3,989,275 downwards.
CCATAAGAAAAGCATAAATTTCCTTGAAGTGAAAGGCAACAGCATGTGTTCTTCATATCAGTGGGTATCTGGGATATTGTACAAGCAGATGGTTACAGTACCATCTGTTTTTTTTTACCTTGTCCGTGCACTAGCTTAAGCTTTTCTAGTATTTCCAGGAAACTGGTAAGAAAGGCCATACAAAGTTTTAAAACCTGATTCATAAGAAAAAGTGATGATACATACTTGAGTACTCTTAACCTGAAAATCATTTCAGACATATTTAAGGTTTGTTCCGAGTCAAAGCCCGAAGACTTGCTCGGTTACATGCTGTTGTGAAGACCATTACTCAACTTCCCAAATAACAACTGCTCTGAGAAAAGAATCACAAGAAAATTGAGTTGTTTATTTTGACTGAGCAGAGGACTGTACCTTGGTCTTTTATCTGTCGAATCTGCCTCACGGTTTCTTTTAAAATAGCACATTTGTCTGGTTTGACATTGAAATTGTCGATGTCGCTCAGATTAGCAGAGATCAGCTCAGCCAGTTCTTCAATGTATTTGCTTTCCTGCTCACGCCGACGCTTCTCACCACTGCAGGTCAGACTAGGAATCAAAAACATTGTTTCACGTGTTTACATAACCCCCAAACAAAACCTGGGCTCACTCTGTGAACTTTAAAGTACTCCATGTCACACCCACCCCTTAAACCCAGGCAGTTCTTATTCTTCCAGCAAACAGGAATTGTGAAAGGTCTGTGTGTGTGTTTTGTTACACTGTTGTTTGGTTTGGGTTTTGTATTTGGTTTGCTTTTTTTTACAGAATTTTAAGCACAAATTTACCTTAAGAAGATATAAGAAAGCTATTCACCCCCTCCAAAAAAAAAATCCTCCTGTGTTTACTCTATTGTCAAATTAAATGAAAAGAGCTATTACCTGTTATAAAATTGTAGCACTCATGCAGAAAGTGTATTTTAATCTTAGAAGCTGTCTTAGAGATGCTTAAAAATTTTTAGACAAATGAAACAGAATTTTAATATTCTATTAAATCCCTTCAGCTTGCTTGCAAAGAGATGACTACAGAAGGTGATACCTCAGAAATTTCTAGGCATCAGGACAAAAATGCCATCTCAGCATCCAGGAAAAGCAGAATCCCAGACAACCTAACGTTGCTGGATAAAGTCTCTTTGAAATTCCTTTTCCTACATGGGTTAATGTGCTGAGCAAAGACACTGTCTCCAGCCTAAATCAACAGGGAGAAATGTTACACACACAGTACAGCAGGAGCAGGAAAAGAAGGAAGGGGAAGGGGCAAGAATGGACACACCAAGGTAATCAAAAGAGAGTGAATGTTCTTTGAGAAGAAACCAAGTGAAAGAGTTAGGAAAGTATTCATGGACCAATACTGGAGAATACAAATACATGACAAAGCAGGAGCTGGAAAGATAAAGAAAGCTAGTGAAGGGTGACAATCTGAAAAACAGAATTCCTGAATGGGGACAGACAGACACTGGGGAAAGGGAAAAAGAAACTGGAACGGAGGATTCTCATAACGAGACACTGGGATATGGTGGAAGAATCTGAGGATCTCACACACAATGTGTTTCATGATGAAGGTAAATGGCCTGGGACAGTGGGGATGTATCTCTAAGGGACAAATATGAGTACACACAATGCCTGGGACCTTGGAGAAACTGAAGACAAATTTAATCTGAGTTAATACTCTGTGGGAAGAAGAACATGAGAGGATAACACAGAACACTTAACATGGTGGAGAGCAACGAGGTTTGAGGGGAACAGAAAACTGCATCCCTCAGCCAACAATATCTGCCAGAGAGGGGTGAGGGGCCAGAAGGTAACACAGAATGCCAGAATTTGAGATGAACTTACAAAGAAACACAAGTACAAACAAAGAAAAAAAGAGCTCAGCCTCTTGCAGAACTCTGTGCTGAATGTAACCACCTGAAATAAGGCCTGTCAAATCTATTACCAGATACAAAATGATGCCTTTAAAATTCCTGTGAAGTGAGAAGGTTTTCTTCATTTTCCTTGTAATCACAGCTTCGAACAGTGATTCCTTTTCTAGTGGAAAGTGTCCCTGCCCATGGCAGGGGGACTGGAACTAGATGATGTATGAGCCATTCTAAGAAATGTTCACTCTATTAAAATTCCCACAATTGTCTAATTATAAAGCCCTCAGCCCTGGCACATCTCCACACAACAGTGAAGTGACCTACCTTCACAGCAGCAGAAGTTTTCAACTGAACAAATTCCTTAGATAGAAATAACTCTAAAATTGCAACGAAAGCTTGAAAAATGTTTTTTAAAAACTCATTTGAAACTGAGGAAGTTCCACATAAACCTACCTTGCACCTGGTGTATCACAGGGCAATGGTTTGCGCTTCCTCGACTCGTTGGTCAAGCTATCCAAGGAGTTTTCTCCTAATCCACTCATTTTGACCATGCATCAGCAACTAAAAGCAACAAAATAGTGAACAGTGAATGAACCTCTCAAAATACTAATTCACAGAATCATAGAATCATAGAATCAGATGGGTTGGAAAGGACCTCTGAGATCATCACGTCCAACCCTTGATCCGCTACCAAATTCAAAAATACAGAGAACTTTCAGCTAAGTCATTTATTTTTATCAGATTTACAAGTCAGCATTCATACTGGAAATCAATATTACCTTTTTGCTATTAAAAATAATGTCTGCTTACCGTTTCTTTAGAATCTAACTTTTATTTAGCCAAAACACCGGTTCATAAAGCTTTGTGTCAATGTAAGCAAAAATAAAGGTTAAAAATTTGTTTCAGAGATATGCACTAGGAAAGGAAGGGTAATATATTTTTTATATCACAATAAAATTAAAACCAACAGTAAAACACAATCTCGCATTTGAAATAAAGAATTACAGAAGATGCCTCACTCTGTACTGTGGGCATGAACTGCAGAGGTAAGAAGTTGGTCTTACATCTAAATATTTGATACAAAACCAGGATGAATAAGACAAACCCAACATACAGAGAGATGGAAGAGCAAGTCTGAAGACCTTTATTCATTCAGATATTCCTGCAGGGCAAAAACCTCTCCAACACACGTATTAGGGCCCAGGAAAAATACACTGTTGTGCCACTAGATGACGGTACAGCACTAAAAACTGCAGGGATCACATTTCCTTCAATTAAGCAGCTGAACTTACTCATCTGAGTAAGTGAGCAGTTGCAAAAAAACCAGATTATAGAAACATCACGCAAAAAGCAGCTGATTATCCGAAGGTGACACTCAACAGAACAGATGACTCATGAGGTCTTATGCCCACAGAGCTCCCAGCTAAGGCTGGAGCCTCAGTCATGCTGGGGGTGACACAAACCCCCTCCCAGGGCTGCTGCTTCCCTCCCTGGCACTGCATTAGCACATATATATATATACTTATATACACATATATATATATGTAACTGCATCTGAGTATAGACAGAGAGCAGAGCTGTCGTGGAAAGTGAAAGGAAGAGCTTAAAATATAAGTCTTAAGGCAAGCTCAGGAAGGGTGTGGGCATAGCAAGTGTGTCTGAAGCCAAGAGTAAATTCTGCTTAAGAGGAGGAAACAGTTGAAAATTTGAGCTGGGACAGACATTTCATGATAACGTAATTTTGAAGGTTACAGGGTTGCATTAAATGATTTATGTTGGAAATGTCATTTTTGTTTTAGCATTTACTTGTACTGAGAGATAATATGAGTAAATAGAAAACCATAAATTACCACATTTTGACTCAGAAACATGATACATATCAAAGAGTACAACCCTTCTATTTAAGAAAACTGTTCAGTCCCTAAATATAAGAGCTTGGACACGGAAGGAAAAATTAGGTGATCTGCACAGGCTGTTTCCCTGCTCTAAAACCTGGTGGTGGTTTATTCAGGCCTGAAGCTGCAGAGTTCCTGCACATGTATTTCCCTTTTCCTCAGAATATCATTCCAAGCTGGGCAGGCCTGTCATGCCCAGAACAACTCTGTAACTGTTTAGCTGAGGAAATGACAGAAGCTGCTTCCCAGCACAGATGGATTTACAGTACAAATTGTTAACAGTCAAACTAATTTCCCAGCTACAGGAAATATTTGCCAAAGAAGCAGCTATTGTTCAGTGAGTTAACAGGGGAAGAAATCCCCAGTTTAAAAGTACCAGGTGTTATATTTATTCATTGAAGATGAGCCTGTAGCTTTCTAAGGGGCTAAATGTTTTTCCAAATAGAAACCCAGTTTTGGAAGTTCTGAGGAGTATTCCTGAAGTGAATAATTATTTCAATAGACAGCTCTGACACACAGCTTTCAAAAGTGAAAATTTTTTATGCCTTTTTACTACTAAACCCAAAAAAATTTAGTATTCTACTACTATTCACCAAAAAGGACATGACAGCTGGGAAGGTTTTGTCCTAACAGGAGCCCAAAAATACAATTAGATGCTTCAGATTTAGTTTTTATGTTTGTTTAGCTGAAACAGTTGACCACAAACAACTATATAATACTAATTTAAAATGTATAAAAATACTTTTTAAAATAATATTTTTTGCATGAAAGCATTTTTAACACTTTGCTGACCCTATGAAACCATGAAGTTTTTCCTAAATTAAATATATGCACTTGTGGTATCTTGCATGCTTGGAAGTTTTTCTGTCTGAGATGATTTCTTGTTTGGAAAATGCACTTGGCAAAAAAGCATAAATTGGCTCTTAGCAATAAGGCAATGACAAAGAATTAAACAAGTTCTCTTCAATGAAGATGGCCTGGAATTTTTTTATTTTATATGTTAAAATATTAAATATAATCCTCTCTCCCAAAAACCAAGCTGTAAGTCACACATTTTCGTAAGATGCAAATTACAATGAACTGTTTTATGCTAAGAGAAGCCCCAAATATTTAAATTTTATTTGATATAAATAAAACTAGAGGACACTCCATTCTGCAACTCTGTATTCTAGGTGGAAATTCATTATTCAAACTTGTATTTCCCTCAAATAAACATATGTAAAAAGTATCACAGCTTTCCAGTGAAACTTCTGAGTCAAAATATTCTTGATATTATGCAAAGATTCCTTTGTTATAAGACTGATCATAGAAACAAATGATGTTTTCACTTACACAGATAGGAAGCCACAAGAAAATAAACAGAAAATTCACTTTCTGACAGCAGTGCAATAAGTTTGGGTTTTTATTCCTTTTTCCCTCCCCCCTCCCCTTTTTTTTTTTTTTTTAAGAATATGCTTCTTATATATTAAATTGTAGCTTTAAAAACAGTAAGGGAATAATTTTTCAGGTGTATATATATATATATATATATATATATATATATATTTCAGCTATGAGATGAGTCACTTACTCGTCCTTAGCAAACATTCAAGCACAGCAGGTTTTTCAGAGGACCTTCAGAATCAGAAGTCATTTTAAGTCACATCCTGAAAAACAAAAATAACATACAGTATATAACTGCAACTAACTGTCATCTCTGCCATATCCTAAATAGCTCAAAATATCAACATCACAAGTGCCAACCAGTAAGGCAGATTTTCTTTTACATGAGAACTAAGAGTATTTATGTTGAATGTATTTTTTTTTTTTTTGTTACTTTGGAAGAAATGATGTTTGATATTAGTAACTTTTAAATCTTAACATGAAAAGCCACACTCCCAAAGTAATTACTCTGTAAGGACATGACTGGCAAGTAAAATTAAGTGTGCAGCCACTCTGTGTCAGTCTGTACAAACTGCTTGCACATAATTCTTCAGGAGAACATCAAACTGTTTTCAGGGCTATGAACACTCATGTTCCTGTTTCCCTGTGAAATTCTAGGAATCATTAACCCATATTATCATGCATCTTATACAAGGTATGATTAAGTGTACTAATTAGTGAGATACTGAGAATATCCAGAATTACAGTAACTAAGGAAAAGTTTGAAATGACAGTTCTGTGATTGAACTGATTTTCTGAAAACCCTTTAAAGTGCTACACGAGGCAGAGGCTGTTCAAGCTCATTAGAAAAATAAATTGCTCTTGGGAAATATTTATGAGACATTCACACCACAGTCCTACTCAAAATCGAGAGTTTAAAAACTGACACTTACACCCAGACTACTTAATAGATAATCACCAGCAGGCAGGTAAATGAATTTTATTTGAGTAGTTAATTTCTTAAGAAATTAAACTGAAGCTTTTCATATCACCTGGTTGCATATGAATTCATCTGCTTTTTAATCATCCCTTTGACAAAAGCACACAAAAAAAAAAAAGGAAGAAAAACCTAAGAAATATTCAAGAGTCTCTCTGAGGAGCTGACCCAGGCAGGAGGATGAATGGCACAAAGTCACTTAAAGGGGGAAGGTTTAAGATGCACAAGTATCAGAAGGATTCTGTATGACTGGAAATGCAAGGGGACAGAGAAGGAAAATTTACAGAGTTGAAGACCACATAAAATTCTTAACACTATTTAAATTAGTTTTAGAATATTCCTTTTATATTCCTCCCAAGTATATATTAATTCCATGGATGTCAACATCTGAGCTGTTTAAGCAGAAGATAGAAAATAACTTCTCCAAGTAGTTCCACAGTAAAGTAACAAAAAAATAACCTTCTGAATAATCTGAAAGTTCTTGGAAGACTAGAATTTGCACTCTTTGGTCTGGACAAATGCTGCAGAGGAGCTTTCTAAAAGAACTGTAAACTGGGCAGGGCAACCTACACACATATCCTCAGTTCTGTTTTACAGACCAGGATGAAATCAAAACAACTTTGGGATGTAGGGATGAAACCCCTTCCCAGTGAACAAAAAAGGTAACAGCAAATGTGCTAGAGAAAAATTCTGTCTCATGTTCAAAGTAAATCAGACTTGAAGCCACTACCACTATAATTAAAATGGGATATTAAAATCCTGTAATCCAAGAAGTGATTCTTGGGGTGTCCCTGCCAGGAGCTGGACTCGATGGTCCTGATGGGTCCCTTTTAACTCTGCATATTCAATTCTGTGATCTACGACATCAAAAATGAAAAAATAAAACGTGTCCATCTTTTTCAACAACGTTTGGACTTTTTCTTGCTAATCAGAGCCCAAACTCTCACGTACTGAAAGCTGACCATTCAACTCTGTTGCCCCTACTCTAAATCCACATGTTTCCTCTTCTGAATATAGAGGTAACAGCTAACTTCTTAATATCTTAAATACAAAAAATATTTTATTTCAGCACTGTGTTCTGCTCTGCTTCACATGAACTAGTTGAGGTTATCAGGTGCACAGCCAGTCTCACACTCAGTATTCTTGTCCCAAGCCTGGCATTTGGGGCCCTGCAGTCGGCTCCCCCACCACAGATCTCACCACACCAGTACAACTTTCAACACATGAACATATTTCCTGTCTAAAAACTCAACCAAAACCCGAGAGTGCTCAAAACCAAAACATCATTTGGCATGTTTTGACCTCAGGGAGCTCAACATACCGACCTTCCACTGATTTCCACACCCTCAGGAGCTGCAAAGATACTCAAATCACACCATATAGAAACTGTGCATCCAACACAGCCTGGCTACCAAATTTAAGTTTACACATGGTACAGCATTGGAGTCTTGATGGGCTGGCTAAGGGACAAGCCATATTATGTTATCTGTGGCACAGACAGCAACAAAAAGACAGACAGCTAAAGCCACACTGTTTTCAGGTTAAAAATATACATATATATTCATAGTCAAACGTGCCAGAGATGGTAAACACAATGGTTACTTTTTAAAAGACATAAAAAGGGTAGCATTTGCACTCTTCCTTAAATGTTTCAGAGATAATTGATGTGCCTGTTTAAAAAAAGGAATCAAATGCAAGATACTACACTTTAAATTACAGTGCATAAGACCAGCATATTGTTAAACCTCTGAGGGAGGGGGGAAATGCAGCAGATAAAAAATGCCACTGAACCTTAACTACAGCTTTGTGAATCTGAAAGTGCAATGAAGAAACTACTGAAACAGACAATGAGACTCAGGTACACTGAGCTAATAAAGAGCTTTTTGTGAACTGTAACTAGTTTGTACTAAAGAGCCTTTCATTAGCTTTTAAGATTAAAGCACCTATACTTATATTATGAAACAAACAGGAAATTATATTGATTGTATTGATACATCACTATGCTAATCTAGTATAACAGCTAATAAAATACTATTCCAGAACATACACTTTTTAATCATTCTCCACTCTTCCCCTCCCTTCCCCCACCCAGCCAAACACCTGATTCAGACACTTCACTGAACCAGGACTTTCAGTTAAAAAAAAAAACAACAAACACAAAAAGGTGCCACCTCTAAAGTGGTAGCCAGTTAAGCACACCTTGTTGCAACATGTTAAATAACCTTAACTCAGCACACCTCCTTTTCACATTACACATTCCATCCTAGGCAGACTAATGGTTCAGGCCCTGTCAGGTTTCATTCACCAATTCCCCTGCAGTGTTTAGTAAGCACTTTGTATTTCTGGACTATTTTTCACACGTGACAATTAACTTGAGCCTTGTTCACTTTGCATATATTAAAATGACAGGACACTTTCAGTTAAAGGATGGTCAGAGGTGGAGCACACTGGGAGTTGGTGTCCTGTTCCTCTGCTAAATAATGTGTGTGCTCTATTTTTAGAATGTCATTACTTGTTAATTTGTTTCCTGTGCATCCCTGTTTGCCAGCCAGAGTAATAGATAAGAGGGCTGCAGTGAACATACTATTATAAAAAGAACTATTTGTCATCCTTACACACTTGTGAACATTTGAAAGAATTTTTCACCTGTGAGCTTTTAACATTGTTAAGTCCCTGAAGACTTGAATCAGAAAGGAATTAGTAAACAGCTATTTTAAAAAACAACTTAAAATTTAATAAATACACACATATATATATAGAGAGAGAAAATCTCTAGCTCAAATACCACAAAGAAAGAAACAGGATGTGATGTGTGGGCTACTACAGTGGGACTTGTAACTACTTCAGTGGTAGGAAATGACAGAACACACTCTTCTGTACCTGCAGCCACTTTCCAGCAGGAGAAACTCAGGCAAACACTGAGTGAGCAGCTGACTGAAATACTAGATCTACTTAGATTTTATGTCAATATTTAATGAAGTTCTAAAAGTGGAAAACATTTCTTCCAGTGATCCTTGCCAAAAACAGTGAGTACTATGGAAAGAGATTGTCCTATGACCAGTGCATGAACCTCTCTTCTATTACTAACACCAATAAAACTCAAAAAAATAGGATATTTATATAAAAAGACAAAATCCCCTTGGCCAGAACTCAAAGGAGAATGCCAACATAACAGTATTGAAAAGTCACTTTCCAGCTCTATATACACCTGACTCATAAGTGACTCCAGGTCATAGGACACACAGTATAATTTGCAGGTAAGAATGCAAGCTGGACAATTCATCTCTACATATTTCAATGTCATCTTAATTAGGAATTCATTTTGCATCAATTAATATAATCTCTTAAAATGGAATTATGGAATCCTAAATTATTTAAAGATTAGTCCAAAGTATAAAATCTCTCTAAATTAGTAAAGGGCATCAGCTAAAAACCTTAGAATATGAAACTATCAGTGTGACCGTATAAGTCTGAAAACATTGCTTATCTATATTTTAATCACTTCTAACCTTGTTTTGTTTCTAAGTGGGAATATTAACTAATGAAAGCTTGTTTCATGCCAATCAATACATGACTTTGATTCTTACACAGTTTTGACCACCAGACATCACAATAATGGGATCACCTTTTCAGTTCTAACTTTAAGCACTGCCATGATAAAGTCCAATGCAAAGGGATGACTGTCAGAAACCAAGTAACTATCACATCATCATATCAAATGCAAATACAGAGCAAAAACCGCTTGCAGAAATCAGATGGGATTCATGGCACAACTTACAAAATTAGGACAACTATATTTTATGGGGAAAGAACCCTACACACAAATATGTGGTCTTTTTTTCTTACAGAAGAGAGCAACTCCTGTAAGATAACTGAGTGACAGAGGCATCTTCCAACATGATCTAATAAAGATACAGGAGCTCTTACCTTAACTTAACAATGAGTAAGAAATTAGTTTTCCCTTACAAGGGTGAAAGCAACTTCTCAAACACAGTTTCAATACAGTAGGAATTCAATTTGCAGCAACAACCATAATTTTCTTGGAGGCAGCTATGCAGTGTCTGCCACTTCCCAGGCTGAGTGTACTTCAAAAGTTCTTGGTGAAAACAGGAAATGTAATCAACTAAATACACACGATCCCTGTCCAAGGCATCAACAATTCCATTCTCTTTCCTGAAGCTCAGAATGTGCCATCAGCAAGTCCATTCTCCTTCCTGATGCTCTGACTCAGAGCTGACACACATTTTTATATATGACACTCATGCAATGGTTTTGTTCTGCCATTCTACCCTACCAGTGCCCCATGGAAGCAAAGACTGCTTGCTAATAGAGAGAGACAACTTTAATATAACTACAGTATTACAGTTTAGCACTAACTCATTCAGTGTTATGGACTTGTTGAATCAGACCCTATCATGCCAAAATCTTACTCATTTCACAGAGATGACAGTTTTATATAACACATGTTTAGAAACAGAACAGTTCAAAATCAGTTTTCCGAAGCAGCAGTTAAAAACCAGGCAAAGTATCAGCAATCTCCTTGTAAAAGCCTGTCCACTGAAAGCTTAAATTTAGAGACAGAAGTCATTTCACATTTGGATCAAAATCTCTAACAAGACCAAAATGCCTTCAGACAAAGGGAAAAACTTTTTTGACAGAATAAAACATTCACTGTACACACTATCAGCTTCTGACCTGTCATCTCTAGCAAGTAGATGCCAAGCTTAATGCCAGCTTTCCAACTTCTACAAGCAGAACTCAGAAAAGCATTGAAAACAGATGAACTGGCTGCATTTTCCACAGCTATTGTTATAAACGGATGTTCCTTCTGAGTATTTCCAACTTAGTCTTTGAATACTGTATGTAAATTGGAAGTATTCATCAAGTCTTCATCATGGAGACTGACTTTTAAGAAAACTGTTTATTTGAAGAAGTAAACTTTCAAGTGTCAAGTTGCTGAGTAAAAATATTTTTAATTAGAATTATACAGCTGAGAAAACATTCTAACCATTCTTCTTACACTTGCACATTTAAAAAGCAAACTGCTCAATTAAAAAACAAGCCTCTAGATTAAAAGCTCTAAGTACTGCAGAATTTTTGCAATTATCTAACTGTTTTGTTTCCCCCATTCTACTCTGGGCAACTGCTCCTCTCGTTGATGCTCATGTTCAGCCTGTCAGCCTGTTCACTTCCTCATTTCCCAGCACTTGCAGAATCACAAGTTATTAAGAACCACCAAAGTTTACCAACAGCTGGAACCCCCAAATCCCCAAGAGGAACAGTTGTGATGCTTGTAAGTATTTCTACACAGCTCTGTCATATTTTGCCTTTGTGGAAGTCCTGGGGAGCAGTCAAATCTGATTGTCTCTGTGCTGGTGTGGAATCTCCTGGCAGACACTGCAAACTTCTAACGAAGCTCCCCTTTCGTGGGTGTGTGCTACAAAACACACCATTGCCAGCCAACCTGACCAAGAGAGGCAAGTTCTTATATCCAGCATAAAGACCTCTGAAGTGAACGTGCTTGAACATTAAATACATGAGATCAACTTCAAAATGTACTGGAATGTGCTGGCCATCATTAGAAAAAGTATTTTTAGTCTGACTAAGAAGCATACCTTTCACTTTTCTAAATGACACAAAACAAGCTCTGCAAACTATACAAGCCAGTTTCAAGAATCTTTCATGACAGTGTGTCCAAACAACAATCTTTTGTTCTGCAGTTTTAAGAACACACAGTTTGTTACACAATTAACAAATTTGTTTCTGATATTAACCTTGGAAGAACTCCATTCTCTCAAGACTTCCACAGCACAAATACCGAAAACACAACACAAAATAATGCTTAATGGAATACTTTCATTCTAATCTTTATGATGCTTCAAAGGCAGATTTTGGTCTTTAGTTGCAGAGTTACAAACAAACAAATTAACAGAAGGAAATAAGCCTCACTGGCAGTGCTCTGTGTCCACAGCAGCTGAGCTGAGACACGAGCCACCCAAAACACGCTCACAATACTTTCAGCCCCTCTTCCTAAATACTCAAAGCCAGTTTTACAAAACATACCATCCCACACTACCAAGCCTCTAGTACTGGACAGAAGCACTGATTACCCTCTGAAGAAAAAGTGCCAAAAATTGGGTGGCACTGCTGTCATGGATTCGCAGCCAGCTGAAACACTTCCAAGGGCACAAGTGTTTGAAGGAACAGAATTCGACAGGACAAACAATAAGGAGAAAAGGATTAAATAACTTAGCTAAATGTTTAATTTAATCCTGTAAAACAGTATCCCATAAAACAACTAGAAATTACGCTGTATCAGCAGACTTTTTTACATTTTGAGTGCTCTTAAAAAAATAGGACAAGACAACAGGCAAAACCGCCTCCAGAAGTGATAAAGAGTGTGAGCTGCTGGTATACTTTGAACACAGTACCAGTTTTAACTGGAAAATAAAGCAGCCAACCATAAAAGGATGCTGGTACAAGGCAGCTCAGAAATGTAATGCAAAACACAAAATAGTTTCCTGTTTCTGTAAATGCTTGCTTTTTCTACCCAGGAATAACCTGAGAAGCATGTGAAAAAGGAACCTGCTTGCCTACAGCAAAATCATTCCTAACGACTGGACGACCAGTTGTTTTAACAGCAGAGGTGAACACACCTGGTTTCATCCCCAGGAAAGCATAAATATGGCTTTAAAACCCAATTGCACACTTATGTTTCATGCTAAAACTGCACACTCCTTTGGTGAGATTTTTCAGCCAATGATCTCTGAGGTGATAAAATATTTGTTGGATGAAATTAATTTTGCCGTATCTCGCCATGAATTTCCAGTATATACAAATACAACAGGCAGCTAAATCTCCCTCTCCCTCAAGTAGAATAATCTAAAAATTATTTGTGACCTAAATTTCGTTTTGTACACGGCCCGGGCCAATTTGCCTGAGAAAAGGAATCAAAGGAGTGGTGGTCATTAGAGCTGCAAGAGAGAAAAGAAGCCATAGGAGTGTACACATCTGTGACATCTCAATATGAATAGAGACAATAGGAGCCTTATACAGCTCGAATGGAGGCTGTGGGGGAGGAAGGAGCCGAAGCCTTTTTTGTTTGTAACATGAAGATGTGAATAATTTTGTAAAATGCAGTCAGGAAGCCTTATGTGCCATAACTAAATTAGAGTCTTATCTCTTACTGGATATCTCGGCTGAATTCAGTTTTTAGATGAATCAGGCAGAAGTCAGGAAACAGATTCGAACACAGAGAAACAGAGAAAGGAGTCTTTGCAGGAGGAGAAGAAAAAGTAACCGGCTGGGTATGATGGACACATTTTCTAAAAACCAGCAAACAAAAGGGCAAATCCATGGAACAAATAATGCCTCAAAAAACATTATTGCCCGGCCATCAGAGAGAGGAGATCAGACCCCTTCAGAAATACTGAAGCAAAGACAGCAGAAAACAAAAAAGATCAAATTCTTACCAGAACTCACCAGATGCAGACTCTCTAAATGTCATTCCAAATTTGACATAGTATTTAGGGATCTTTATCAGACCAACAGGAGTACAAAATTAAATTAATTGGCTTGGAATACATCTACTGTAAGTTCCAAAAAGGCCTTTCAAACCTCAAGCTTCATTTTTAATATGATTTTTTTTACTAGGAACGTGCACTGGCAGACTGAAAAGAACGAGTATTAGAATCACTACAAATTCCCATCTATTCAAAACTTTCATTTAAAATTTAACTTTAAATTTAAAACTTTGAAGTCTTGAGTTATGAATTGAGTGAAGAAGAATTACTAGGAATTCTGTGAAATACTTTTCCACATCAAAGACGTACAAATTGCATGAGACATATATTCTAAAATTTTTAGCATATTACCTGGTTTTAATACTTTGAATTGCAGCTACAAATGACGTGATATAGTGAGGAAATAAATACAAAGTTGTATCTCAAATAGTCTTAACAAGGAAGGAAAAAGCAAAAGGAAGCCAGCACTTTAATCAGTGACTGCTTGTGCACACAAATCAAAGAAATGCTGAAAGATGGTATTATTCTCCTATGAAGTTAGTTGTGTTTAAAAAACAGCATACAGTTTAGAAGCAGTGTGGAATATTAATTTACACATCTCTAGAGAATGTATGACTGCATTGTGATAACAAAAGAGAGACAGACAACAAAGATGCTGGCCCTCAAGTGAATTGTGGATAATAGCTGCTACACCTACATAGCTTTTGGAGTAGAGAACAAAAACATCCAAAAAATACCTCTATGGCTCTATAAGACAGTTAAGGGGAATGCCACAGGGAAAAGGTTTAGCATTTAAAAAGAGGAAAGCTTGTTTACATGGGAAGAACTGAAACCCACACAGAACATGGTGAATTGAATGCAAACAGGAAATACAGGACTGAAAAAAGAGAAGAGTGCACCTTGCACTGAACTTCAACAGAAAATAAAAAGATGTTCAAATAACACATCAGAAGCAGGAAGGCAGCTAGGGAGACAGTGGACCTCCTCAGGGCAAAGGCATAAACTGGGCACAAAGAGGGATAAAGCCATAGCTTGGAAAATCTCTTCGTGTTGGCTTTCACCACTGAAGGCACCGGAGAGATTCCCAATTCCAGCATTTCTTTGGAGAGAACTGGCTGGAGAAGTCAAATGAACTCGTAAGAATTACAGAGGGAGAATTAACCAGACCCACGAGGTGTCACCAGGATACCCTTCAGGCAAGAAGGGGCTCAAAGGTGCCTCTCCAGAACTCCTGGACAAAGTGCCCAAGCTGTCAGGAACTGGCAGTGACCAGCACAGCTCCCACTGACTGGGACCTGCTCTAATACACACTTTGTACCAAATGGGCATATTCAGCTTCAAACCAAGGCAAAGAGAAAGAAACCTTTGTTCTGATACCTACTTCCAATTCTGTATTTTTACAGCCCAACTTTACCTGAACATTCTTCTGCTGTAGTAATCACTCAGCATAAAATTGGAATTGTATCTTGCAGAATTAGCCCAAGAAACTGAGCACAGTCTTGGAACATTTGCACACCTGTGCACTAAGAGTGGGACAGGAACAGGTTGGCAAAACTCTTCATTAAGAAATGTTCCTTTTTAATGTGATATAACAATCAACTCCATCTACAGTGCTGTCCAGTTAAACACTGTTTATTATTCCCCAGCTCCCCTATTTGAAACCACATATAATTTATCATTCTTTGTACAGGAAATATTATTACGGTGCTGTTGTTATCATGCCAAACAGTGAAGTGCCCTTTAAAAGTGTCACATGTGAACAAGCAGGTTTCTTCTTCCACAACTAAGTCTGCAGCACTATGACAGTATTCCATGAATTTTTATTAGAAGTATTTAGGTAGTTTTCCTGAACAGGCTAAAAGCTCAGTGTGTTTAAAAAATGATGAAATACACATAATGTCAATGCCTTTCCCTCTCTGTGTTTAAGTAATAATTATTTTGACCCACTGAAAGTTAATATACTTCTACAGGGATTTTCAAAAGCATTTAGCATTGGTCTAAGACTGTTTTTCTGTTAAGTGAGTGACCATTTTATCATCAGTTCCAGCAGAAATTCTAAGGCTGAAAGTAATATTTCTTTCAAAATTTTATCCTCAGACCGGAAAAAAAAAAAACAACTTTTACCCAAATACTTTTATTAACCTCAAGTAGAAAGATACAGTAAATGTGTTTTTTCCTATCTGAATATCTAAATTTTATTTAGAACTATTTCCCAAGTTATTTAGAAACATATGTGTGCACTGTACCTAGAGCCAACAAAACCAGATAAAATATCTGTTTGCTCACAGACATCTTTTAAGAATGTTCTGGTACTATAATCCATGTTTAACCTGGTGTCTGCATTCAAGCAATTCTACTTAAAATCATTATTCCAGTCTACTTGACATTTCCTAAAAATGTCCATTATAACCTCCAACATTCACACTATTTATTACACACATATTATTATAAAATAAGACATTTTTTATACACTACGACTTATTTTTCATTATAATTTATCTATATGATTTTTTTATCAACCACATTGAACACCAGTGTTGCAAAACCAAAACAGTAACTGCTGAAAGCAACTTTACAACATCTGTAAACAAGATTGGGTTTTTTAATGACTGCACTTGAACAACACCCTGAATTCAGCTTCCAGAAAGCAAAGACTAATTTTGCTTTTACAGCCCAGCAAGGCCACATGTTCCTAACTTTCTGAGCCACTGAATGACCAGCAGCCTTCAAAGGCTCTCAAAAGCTACCCCAGAACTTTATGAAACCATTAACTGAAGAGCACTGGGAAGATGGCATGAACAGTACACTACATAAAACAGTGCCACTAAACAGTATTAATCTTGCTCTGACACACTGTAATAGAGCAAATAACAAAGAGAAATACAGCTTAGAATGCTTGCTTCTAAAAAGATCAGAAAAGTGAAAACATATAATTGATATTTATATTATGTACCCATAAACAAATAAGAAAGCAAAAGAGATGGGGTATTTTCTTCAAATAAACATTGTTTAAATGTCTGGCACTAATGTGTTCATTATCATTATGTGTTTGCCACAAAAGCACAGAAATCACCAATGTCATATCAGAGCCTCACTTGACTCTACTGAAAAGGGGTGAACCTACCAAAGGGAGGTTTAGTTTCCAGAAACCAGTAGGACACTAACATACACCACAGAATATCCTTATAAATATAAACTCCCCTAACCAGAACCATCAATATTCTCCGATTGAAAAATACAAAATGCATTTTAGTATTCTAATAACTTGCCTGACATCATGAGCATGTTAAGTGTATGAGTGAAATTTTTAAAATCAATTTTAAGTGGGTTTGCTTTTCTGTAACAGGATGCCTTGCTTGTCCCCCCTACAAAAACCCACAACACTCCAGTCTGTTCCTGTGCATCATCCTCTGTTATTCAGCTTCTGAAAATCTCAGTCATTTGTTCTCTCTCCAAATGTTCTCTCTGCTTCTTATTGATCTAATTTTTTTTTTCATTTTCAACTTTGGGCTACTTCAAAATAAGATTGCTCTGAGTGAAATCCTCAGTTCTAATCCTGTCACAGCAACTTGTGAGCGATGTTGACACAGGACCCAGGAGTACAACATTACACAGGTGGTACAGAATCAAGGTGAAAAACAAAGGAAATCTCAAACAAAGAGACAGAACTGCTTTTCCTACTTTAATAGTGTTGTGGCAAAAAGAGGGGGAATGACAGCTTCTGAAATAACAAATCACCTAATGAATATTCTATACGTGAAGCTGGAAAAGAGAAAAAGAAGCATAATTAAAGTTATCAAAATATTGAATATATGTGATTTAAATGTATGAATTCAAAATTCCTGCAATCAGTGTTATCAGAAATGTCACCATCTACGCAGGTGTTTTTCTTAAGAACAACACTCAGATCAATTAAAAAGGATATCATGACCATTACAGAGCTTGCAATTCCCCTTCCTCCTTAATTTGCATAACTCAGCTTTGCCTCCTCTATTTACGATTAAATAGGCATTGAATAAAAAGTAGAATGATGTTTTCCCCCCATAAGACATTAGAAATTCTTCCCTCAAATAGAATAAACTTCTTGCAATTGTCCATGCTCAGTACACACAGCCCTTTTTCTTCCCTAGGACAGAGAAAGCTTAGCAGTAGAAAAAAAAATTAGATAGGCATCACTAATTTTCCAATTCTCTATCACATCACATCCTGAGGTATTAAAGAATGCTTATAGTTGTCTCTTGTAGTGCTAGAAATGGAATTTACAATTCATTTGCTGCTTTGATAAGTTGCCTGACAGGTTATACTGATTATCACCCTAAAGTACAACCACTATATATATGTTATATATATGGTCAATAAACATCAAAAGGAAAGAAAGTTTAGAGAAGTCAGAGTTTATGATGAACTAGAATACATGACATATAACACATATACAAAAGCTCAGTGGAAATGGCAGACAGGGCCCTACATCAGCAAGTGGAATTGCTTTGAGCAGCCCCATCCTGGTCCCCACACAAGCAAAAAAACCTAAGACCAGTTTTAAACTGTGCTGGAAATAAAGCAGACCCTTCTAAAAAGATGGCAGAGTAAATAACCTGGTCTGCTCCTATGGTAGAAATGAGTAAGGAAAGGAACTGTTTTACAGTCCCTGTGGCCTGAAAAGACCTGAGCCTCTAAGAGAAGCTAGGAATAACCTGATTATCAGGGCATATCAACCCACAAAGAGTTACACAGACAATGCAACCTACAGAGATTACAAATGCATAAAGTCCTTCAGCCAGAGCAGCCAGTCCTTGGATTTACCACATTTTTCAAGACAGTGCGGGAGGTGAAACACAACTCGCAGCAGGAGCTCTGCTTCCCCAAGATCACACCACTCTTCTATCAGAAAAACACTGCTTTCCACATACTGGTTTGTATACTAAAGAGGAAAAAAAAAATCTCAGACACTGATTCCTGATAAACAAGACTGTGTGTATGCACACACACGCTTAAAAGAATTCACGTGGCTAGCAGTTGAAATGTTCTGCATCTATTCATGTAGCATCCTGATGGTAATGCAAGAGAACTTAAAAAAAAATAGTATACTGACAGAGAGGGTAAAAGAATGAATAGATTGATTTTTTTTAACTCTCTTATAAGAAGTTGTTATAAACATGCTCTTCCAAAAGGCATTTCTGTTGCAGAAGCACAATCCATTATTGCTGCAGAACACCAAGAGTTTGCTCATCACTGAAGAGTTGGAACAAGGATGCAGACAGGACAGTTTTGAGACAAACCTATCAAGGAAGAAGCCAAGAAAAAGCCACTTATTGCATCATGCTTGGACTGCAGGTTCATCACCAATTGCAACAGATATAAAAGTAGAGAACAGATACAATGGTAATGTTTCAAAACCAAACAAAAATCTAAGGTCCAACTACTGCAGGTCTACTCTTTTTCTGCATCATTTATGCCAGCACAACAGTTAGGAGCTGATTTAGGGGGAAGTGCCAAGCCTTAATACTGGATATCAGAATGCACATCACTGTGCAACTCCATGATCAAATCCAGGAGACAGAGGGGAAATCACCCAGCAGAAGTTTGAAGTGTGCAACAGTAGCATTGGTGAGTTTTGGAATATAAAATAGTTTTCTAAATTGAGAGGCTGTGCTCTAGAATTTCCTCTAAGTCACCCTTCTACCCTTCAGTAAAACTGCTTACTCTAGATAAGGGAAAGAATAGATGAAAATACCTTGGCATGAACTTCTCTTTAAATTTCTCATTCACAGTATGGTGAAAATTCTACCAGGGCAGCTCCAAAGCAGCTGCCAATTCCCCACTGTGGAAACTGAGGAGATGAAACCAACCTCAAAATCTACTCTGAATAAACACAGAGAATAAAACAGCATAAAATGCCAACGTTTATTTTCAGTTTGTAACTGGGCATCTAATGCTTTTTGGTTATAAAATGTGTCAACAGTGTCCCTGATACCCTTCTTTCTGCCACATTCATTAGAAGTGGTTGCACAGGTGATTTCTCATTGCCAGCAGCCAGCTCTCCAATAACACTCCCCCCAGGCAGGGCACTTGGAAGTTACAGAATTTACAAAGCTGATCAAGTTTGTGTTTCAGGAGTTTGAGTGTCAGCATTTATTTTTTTTCCTATTTCCCACCCTACAGCTGGCACATGCAGTAATGTTTTTAGAGGTCAGGGATTTCTGACATTAAAACAATGTTACCACAATGCCATCCCACAACTGGCCAAGAGAAGCCTTTCAGGCACATTAAATGACGCTTCAGAGAGTTCAGAAGCGATTCTTGGTTTCTAGCAGTTGTTACTCACTCTTCTTTCCTTCAGAAGAGCATTTATTCCATTTCCTTGTGATAGGCACCTTCCCTGCAGCTCCACTGTGAAGGCAGATGAACTGCCATGAAGTGGACAAGGAGAAGCACACAGGGAGGACAGAACAAAGAATCACAGGGAGTGAGGGTAAATAAACTGTGGAGTAGCTGCTGCTTAGGAACACGAGCTGGATCACACAGGGAGGCCACAAACTATCATTACAAGTGCATGTTTCTTTTGCAGTTGCAAAAACAATTGCACACAAGAGGGTGCAGAGGATCTGCCATTAATCATATTATATTCATTGTTCCCCAAGTGTTGCTGTCAATGCTCCAGGAGACTCCTTCAATTCCTGGAGAAAGGGGCATCGGAAAAGCAGCACTACAAGAACAGCCCACACTGAACCTTCACAATTTTGTCCTATATATTAATACTGCTTCAAACTAAACACTGTTTAACCACTAAACTGCTAATCAAACTGAATTTTTAAAAAGAGTCCAAATCATAGCAGTTGAAGGTTCCTGCCCAGCCTAATCTCTAATGAGGAAAATGGACACGCTGCAGAAATATGACAAAACTATTTGCAAGAACAAAATGCTAGAGATGTGAAAACCTGAGCCTGAAGCAGTCAAGCATCAGGTTTCTTCACTGAGGAAGTTCTGAATGTTATCTCTAGGTGAGGTGCTGAGTGACTCCTTGATTAGGTGGCACCTAACATCCAGTAAGTTCAGGGTTCCAGCAAGAACACCTGTGCCTGGGAGCCAGCGAGGGAGAAAATGGAAGCTGATGCAGTAAAGTAATGAAGTCAGCTATTTTTTTTTGTTAGTGAAAAGACAGGCATGGTTAAGGGGAAAGAAACACAGATGAACTGAATATTGTATTCATGCCTCGTTCAAAAGGTAATGCTGCTTTAATTTGTTTGGTTTGGCAAAGCTACGCAGAAAAGATGAGTTTTCTCAGCCACAGATATTTTTGGTTTGTGACAAACTCCGCATAGCATGCAAGTGACACACACTAATCAGGCCCAGAATTTGCTAGAGTCACCCACCCTAAATAAAAATTCATAACATTGCCTACCATGGGCCTCTAACACTTTGCAGGTTGGCAACCAAGTCGAGCAGGCACTACTTGTGTCCCAGACTGAGATGTTGTTTGTTTGTTTGTTTTTTAGCTAGGGAAGATGCAGAATTGAAAAACTGCTCGTTAGGTAAATATGTATTTAATTTACCGAGGTAGGAGCTAAGTAGTAAAACTGAGGCATTTCTACGTCGGATTTCAATAAGGAGAAACCACTTCAATCTCTTAAAAAACCCAACAGGTTTATTAAGCAACAGAGAGAGTGCCGGGTGACTCATCCTCCCTTCCCCACTTTCTAATTAGCCCTGATCGTCAGTATCAATGCGGCGGTTGTTTTTTTGGTGGGTTGGTTTTTTTCTTTAACCACAGGAAAAAAAACCACGCTGGAACTTGAAAAAAATGGACTCCTACTTGTTTACTGCTGGGAGTTTTCGAAGATAGCCGGTTAAGGCATCTTCCAGCTCTGCCGTCAGCAGCGCACGGAAACTCCTTCGCTGGTTGCCGTCCTCCCCCTCCCCGGGAGAGGCTGCATGCGGCACAGCACGATCGCAGAGAAAAAAATACAGGAAAAGCGGGGCGGGGAGGGGGGGGGAGAGAACCCTCAGCTCTTGGCAAGGGGAAGGCGTTCCACAAGAACTGCTACAGGGTCAAAAGTTTACCGTGGTTTCAATTTCACCTTTTTGCAACCAATGAGCGCGCGGCGGCCGCGGCCAGAACCGCGGGCGGCGGCGGCTTTAACTCCTTGCGGCCCGGCCCTCCCTGCCCTGCCCTGCCCTGCCCTCCCTTCTCCCCAGCCTCCCGCGCACCTTCCAGCGCACAAATGCAGAAGCAGCAGTGCCTGCGAGTCACAAGTTAAGAGCTGCACAAGGTCCCCTCTCCCCCCGTTTTAGTTGAAAGCGATGGAAGGGGCAGGAGCGATGCGAGGCAGCATCAAAGCAGCGCTGAGCTCTGGAGCCGGGACAGCTGCGGGATTTGCGCTGCAAACAGGAAAGACTGACCTTGCGAAAGGGAGGGAGGGAGAGGACCAGCACAGAATTGTCGGAAAGGATTCTGAAGGCACAGTCCAGAGCTGCAGTGATTTACTTTGCTTCATGGTGCCGTGGCATACTCTGAGTATTGCTGCTCCGTCCCCACACTACAGTTAATAATAGTCTGTTTCTAGATGATCGTGACTTCAAAACAAGACATCCTCCATCTGCTCGGTGAAGGATGGACGCGGAATTTTTGTGACTCTTGGGTACAAAAAAAAACCCATCAGGTTTTCAGTGTTGCGCAAGCAAACAAGTAACACCCAGCCACAACAGTGGGTAGCCATAAAAAGTGATCTGGACGTGAGACGCTTGTAATGGGTTTCTTGCTTTGGCACTGAAAAAGACAATATCAATCTTCATCTCCACTTATTTTATTACAGAACTAGAGGATGAACATAGAACAGGCTTCTTGTTCCACTGTATCAGCACTAACAATGCAGTTTCATCTCAGAGTCTACAGACTCTGTGAATCAGTCCATGGTGGGGCACCCCAAAATCTGTGTTGATGACAGCAGATACTGAATGACACAGTCTATGATTGTGTTCTGGCATCCATTTGATCTTGGAAAGTCAATGTCAACTACACTTCAGCAAGGAGAGCAGCAAATTTATCACCCCATTATTGGCCTTGCAGACTAAAAGGAAAGAGGACTAAAGCACTCGAGTTCTCAGTTCAGTGCAGCAACAGACAATATAAAACAAGGCAGCATGAAGAGAAGTACAAAAAGCATGTAATTCAGGCAGCTTCTGTACCAACATAATCTAAGAGTGTGGTTCAACACAGCAGAAAGGGGGAGGGTTACTTAGAGATCTTAGCAACTCTGCCTTGATACCAAGCAGAATGGCAAGTCACTGCACACATGTGCAGGGCAAACAATGTGGAACTAACCATTCCAAAGGAGGCAGCAGTGACATCACAAAGCACTTGGGAGCATCTATGTCAACATACTCTGATCTCCAACACGGGGCAGAAAGAATGGCAAGAATCTGAATCTAACTGTGAAGAGGTAAAATGAGTAAATATGCCATCGACACGCAGAAAAGACTCATGCTAAAGGTGCCAGTTCAAACAGAACTTAGCTTTCCAAACCCTTAAGCCAACCAGATGGTGGATTGTTCAAGATAATGCATATGACAACCCAAGGGGGAAAAACCATTAGTCAGTTGGCAGCTACTACTAAATTTCCAGCGAGATGCAGTTTGAAAATTGGTGAGTTATCTTACCCAGAACCTTAAAGGCTTTCACAGCACTTTGCAATGGTCAAAGACACTCTGGTCTCAGCCCTCTGTATAGGTCCAGAAAAAGGATAAAGACTCTTAGAAACACCTATACCAGCTGAAAATACTGATGGTCACCTTTCTGTAGCTCAATTCACAAAACAGTTTTAGGCAATACGATAATCATGCAAAACCCCTTAAAACCTGCTTCAGGAATCGTCAGCCACTCCATTTAAGAGCAGCCAAAGAAAAAAACCAACTTCCAGCTGTTGGGCAAGGCCAAACAGTGATTTCTTGAACAGACACAGGTAGATTCCTTTCTTAATCTATGCAAATAGGCATAGCAGCTTAATGCAGCTACTATGAGGTTAAGTGTAATGCCCTGAGAGCTGCTAACAAAAGATGCAGGGAGTGATTAAAATACATAAAGTCAGAAAGCTGAAGACATCATGAGAATCTTAGCTGATTGAGTTCATGCCCTACTACCAAGCTTTTCTACTCTAGTTCAAAAATGGAAAGACACCAACAAAACTGGTCTATTTTCATACTTTAGCTAGGTTAAAATACAGTTTTGCCAACAGCAGTTTAAGATTTAATTACATATATAAAAAGCTCTCAGTATTTTCCTCTCAGTAAAAAGAGCAGCTTGGTTTTGCTGTTTTACCTTCTCTAAATACCATGTCATTTTAGAGAAATTCTTCTAAATTGAGAGATCATCAATAAATTCCCTTTTTATAAGATGGCCTCATTTTAAAAGAAAATGGATGCTATAAAATTTTACATCAAGTCAGCATGTTACCAAGAAGCTTTTCTGTGTGTTCTGAATTTGATTAATACAAGCCAAGGTCACTTCCTGAAAGAAAGATGCCTACTACTGCAGCTGCAAGCAAACTAGACTCCTCTGAGCTCAAAAGCTGGGGGATGGGAGGACCACACGAGCAATTTCTAACACTGTCTCCAAAAATATACCAATCACAAAACCTGAGTAATATTTGGAATTTTTTTTACTAGATTACTACATAAATAACCTGATAATTAAAGCCTGAGTCTGTATAATCACCGTTCCAAGCAAAAGATTCACAATGATGCACCAGCAAGCCTGCAAAAAAATCACTAATTCCGAGGACCCTTTACTAAACTGCATGAATAACTACTTGAAAATGTACCTTTTTTTTTTTTTTTTTACTAGGTATGTTTTATTATGCAGTTCATGAAGCTGGTAAGAGACTGCCCTTGAATTAACAGCATTAACATCCTACTGAGACTGTGAGGCTCCACCCAACTACACTGTGCCCTATTCGGGAGCCATTTAAGAAAAAGGCATTTCAGGAAAGCATTCAAGCTCCTTACAGAATACTACACCAGTTTCTGAAGGCTATACCTAGCCTACAAAACCAATTAGAAATTAGCCATGTTCACCTGTAACCTTTAAAGATATTTTAAGAGATGTAAAGGTATTTTAAAAGTTACTTTAAAAACGTGCCACATTTGCATTATGCATGAGGTGAAACAGATGTAGTTTCTTCCCCTCCCAGACACTGTTAAAGCTCCCAGGTCATGAAAATAAGACCCACACCAAACAGAGAGCATTATTTTTGCTTTTTGTGTGTACTAAGATTCTACAATTTGGAGTACCACAGCAGGGGCAGGGTGGAAGGAATCTATTGCTGGAAAACATTTAAAACCATACACCAACAGACCTTTCCACAAGGACATCTGGGGACACACACTCACCCTCGACTTAATATACTTCATCTTTAATAAAACAGCCTTGATACACCCAACATTGCAACAGATGTTCATACTAGGCTGAAGTTAGGATGATCTACTGAATGAAAGTTAATTTTGACAAACTGGTGCTCTTAAAAGAAAAGAACCTTGCTGGTTTTGGGTGGGCATCTTCACCTGAAATAGAAAAATGCACTACAGCATATCATTACCTGTGCCGGCCCAACTACATCTGTGGTTAAGGATGCATAACATTTTCCATCCCAGCAGCTTGTTCTCATTTTTTAATGACTGTCTCTGACACACCCCTCAGAACTACTTTTTGTGGAAAACTCGTATAAAATTGGTTCAGGCAATTAAAAACAGAGTGGAGAATTCGGCTGAACAAAGTGTAACCTTTTATTCAGCCCAAGAAGTCAAAGCTTTAAAAGAGAAACGGATTAAATGCCTGAACAAGCTGAACTTCATCTTGCTGCTCCAGTGAAGATCCCTGCACAGACAGTAACTGCCTTATTGAAAGTATTTGAACATGCTCAGTTTTGTTTTAAATGCTTGCCAAGATGCTCAAGTATTTTATTTGACCAAGGTAGCTGTGCTGCTGCAGTGCTGACAGGACAGAACACGCTTTATCGCCGTGTTACAAAGAGCGAGAGCAGCTCCTCCAGAAACCTGCCAGCTACAAAGCAGTTCAAGAGCCTGGCAGCACAGCAGCCAGGGAACAGGGACATTTTTCCAGGTTGTGCTGCCCCACCCATACACAGCACCCACGAAGCATGAGGCAGCAGCAGGATCAAGGGCTTAGTGAAGGCCACCCCTCCATCCCTCCTAATTGGGGAGCCCGTTGGAAAGCGCAGCTGGAGGGCTCAGCCAAGAGCACTAAAAGCCCAAGCTCCTGCCCCTCCAGTGACCTGCCCTTGGAGAAGGCCCTGTCCAGTGACCAAGGGGGTGTTGATGTGCTCTGTGGGATTCCAGCTGAAATTTTCCTTAGGGTGAATTATGCTGGTTTTGTCCAGAAGCTTTTTAAAGGCGTACAAAAAGTCACACCGGAAACACTAAGGGTGTGTGAGGTCACTTAAAAAACTTCAAAATGGTGTTGTCAGCTCCAACTCTCAACACTCCTTTAACCCTCGTTGCACATATTTAATTAAGCAGATTGCTGTTTAACTGCTTGTTAGACTGTGTGGGACTGGCACCCATCAGTTCACAGAAAAGACTACTATAGGCTTATCTATGTCTGTTGTGTCACCTGTGCAGTGCTCTACTTCTACAAGCACTTTCTTTACTACCCAGTACCAGATAATCGTGTCATAAATGGAGATCTGAGGTGTCTGTCAAGGGCCTGCATCCTAAGCTGGCCTTTGACCAACACAGGGAATTTCTGTGATATCCGAATTAGGACACAAAAGTTTTTCCCAATGGAGAGTGAACAACACTGACATACACTGCCTTGCTTGTGACAGATACCAACTTCTGATTAAAGTCTGCTCTGAAATAATATTCTTAAACTGGCATTGAAATCACTGATTTAACAGTTGGAAATATTTACACCCATCAGTAAGGAGGGCCCATGAGCAGGAAAGAAACACACTCCATAAATCACGTTGACTTGCCCTGGGCACATTTTGCTGGTCAGCAGATGCAGCACTTGTGAACATTTATTCAGGTGTTTGCACAAGGACCAAGTTATAGAATTAATGCCAGCAAATATATCAACTTACACTAAACCAACTAATTTTAATCAAAGCTCTGGATACACCTACACTTTTTAAAAGGTAGATTCATATTCTGAAGAAGTGTTTGAGTGCTGTGGGGAGAAGGCAGCTCTCCATAACAGGGTTCCATAGTGTGTGAGTCTGTTCAGACTCACCCAAACCATCAATGGGAGTTAAATGCCTGGTGTCTTAGAATGTTTTTGAGAATCCTACTTAGTCTCATTTTTCATCAGGCTACTAAAATAGATTATTTGTTAAAGTTTATTGAAAAAACACACATCCTCTTTGCTTTTAAAATTAACCTTGGCATCCTATGATCTCATAATAATTAAGGGCCTGTTAATGAAGTTTAGGAGTCTGGCATCACTCGACTCTCAGATTTGAGAGTACAAGATCAGAGATTAAAAACAAAAAAGGCACTGAAGAAAGGAAATCAAAATAGTTTAAGTTTTCCACGCATAGTATTAGTGCTTATATATAATTTATTTAATTGTAAGGAATAAATACAGCTGCTTAATACAAAGGTGACATTTCTAAAATGAAATCTGACCTTGAAATATGGAAATGTGTTTCTAGCTTAATGCTGCAATTAAAATCTGATTAAGTTTGAGTGTATGCAGGTACACCTCATTTGGCTGCAAGAGGTGTTCATTTAGCTCAACAAAAATGCTTGCCATTCAAACTTTTTGTAATCCCCAATTCCATTAATTCATCTCTCCACAGCACAGTCAGCTTATCTGGTTATATTTCAAACATTGCCCTTTCACTGAGTACCAATGGTTGTAACACAGAGCAGCTGCTAAAATTTACTGTGCAAACTAAAGCTGGAACAGTATTTTGCACATCACTGGTTGAATGAAATCTTAGATCTAAGGGGTCAATTATTGTAAAATGAAGCAAAATGGAGGAATAAAAAAAAAAACCCTCAAAGGTTGGTAGCTTTGTTCAGTGCTACACAAAACAGAAAAACACCACCTAAAGGGATATTATAGACTGGAAAGTCACAGTCTCCTCCAAGCCCTACAACAAAAGGGCAGTAGGAAAATTCTACAGCCTGCAATAAGTTAAAATTCAGGTTTTAAGTAGAAAGTGAACAGGGGATCCACTGTCAGACAGCCTATGGAATCTCTATCCTAAAATACCTTCAAAACTTGACTGAACAAAACCTCAGTCAACCAGCACTAACTTTGCTCACAGTGTTTGCATTGATGTGTAATTTCTCTATGATTTCCAGTCATCAGAGAATTATGAACCGCAGCCCAGTGATAAACTGGTACCATTATAAAGTGGGCCACTAAGACAAGAGAGCACCTCACAGTTGATCCTACTTTGTCTTAAAATTAAGATGTATTACCAGATTCTTTTTGGTTGTGATTTAAGCAGGTATGTTTTATTAATCTCACGTACTCTCTAGATTTTGCATACATCCATTAACACTCCCATCTTTACTGGACAAAAGCATGTATTCCTGACCACAACATTAATTCCTACTATCCAGGACCTTTTTTCTCCTCATTTATGAGAAAAAAAACCAGCATGCTTTTGAATAAGGTTCTCAGTGCCCTCTGGATTTTTTTTTTTCCCCTCAAAAACTTTTCTATTCTTTACAAGGAATTTCCATTGCTTAAAACTTTATGCTTCCAGTTTTTCTAATGTCCTGTTAAAGAAGCAGTATCTTCTCTTTCATTAAAAAGTCATTTTTCAACAAGTCTCACAGTAAGCTCCCTCAGATTCCTGCAGCAGGCACAAAATCAGTTTTACTCACGGAAGTTTTTATACAAATGGCACTCCTCAAACACTAATGTTTATCTGCAGAGCTTTCCAAAATGACACTACCAACATTAGCATAGATATTCCAAGTACTTTCAGGAAGATTTGCAGCCATTCTAGAAGTCAGTACAAGAGGTCAATGACTGCCAAAACCAGAAGGGATCATATCCTTCCCCTTCAAGTGCCAAAACCATTGGTAATGTTTTGTTTCAGGTCCAGTCACTTCCTTGTTTGCAGATGAATGGCTAAGCAGTTGGGTAGTTTCACATCATCAGGAAGCAAATTTTATGCATTTTTACATAGTGTACTGATGGAAATGCCAGGACAGAACTGTTGATTTTTTTTTTTTATTATTGTTACTTTCTTACATGCATTTTATCTGTAGTTCCCATACAAGAGCAGACCAGCTGAATTGTATCTTACACTCAACAAAACCCTGAGCTGGAGAACCATTGTTTGAGCATTTGCCTGCCAATGAGACATCCAAGATGCATCCACCATGATTTAAACAATTCTGTTTTACTCGACTTCCAGGACATTCTGCAGTTTAATTCAGTTTAGCTTTACAGTTAGTATTCAGCCACACTTCTGCACTGGGAAGTTGTCATATTTGCATCTGATAAGCAGATCCAACATAGTAATTAACTGATTAGCACCAGTCATGCATTTATGTCATAGAGCTGGACAAGATCAGCTATGGAGGGTCATTGCTGCAGTGTGTTTTCTTACCAGTAAATGGCACACAGCATTTGTCCAGGGAATGACCTTCTCCCACAGCACATCACACCTCAGCACTGGGGGAAGTTATGCTGAGGCACAACACAGTCAGAAGTTTATATTCCTGGGCCCTGCCAAAATTATTAGAAGAGTTACTAATAATTGTCTCTAGGCATGGCATAGCTTTTCTTTTCAAAGCCCAGTAAAAATTTTTAGTGTACATAAGAGTCCACTAGAAGTTCAAAAAGCTACAAAACCTTACCTGCACCTGAGCTTTCAGCTCAGTTAGATTCTCATATAAATGATGACTACAAATAATGGTGCACAAACAATAACAGGATAATCATGGCACACCATGGGGGGAACACAGGAAAAAGCTTACAAAACTTAAGTCTGATATCATTAATCCCCTTACAGAATAAAAATGCTGTGACTCAGCTTTTTTTCCCATTGGAGGTAGGTTTATGACAGACAATATGCTCAGACAAGTGTCTCCATCCAGTCAAGAGCAGAAGTTATTTATCCCTTCTGTCCACCACACACTATTTAACTCAGTGTGTCATCTGTCTGCAAATCATGGCTTAGGAACTGCAATGTTTTAATGAGCACAGCTATGGGAAACAAAAACCAGTCTTTTCTGTCCTTTGAAGAGATCATTGTCCAAAGGTTTTTCTCCCCCTGTCTCCTTTCATTTTCCTCAGTTTGCTTTAACCTTACCTTATTCTAACCAAGCCAGCTCACCTGAATTCTATTTCAGGGCACCTGCTAAACTGCAGAGCTGATCTGAATTCAGATTATTCTGAAGGAGTTTGTAAAACAATATTCCTTTCTTGAGAGCAAAATCCCACTGAATGGAATGTCCAGACAGGTTTTCAGTTTTGCTGCACTCCAGCAACAGGTACAGAGGCTGACATCTCAATCTATTTGAGGCTAAATTGGTTACCCTAGAAGTTATGACAGACCCTCAAACAAACAACACCCACCAGTGAACAGCATTGTGTCTGCACAGGGCCCAGAACAGCTGGAGCCAAGAAACCAGACTTCATCACCATTCTTTCAAAAGAACTGTTCTGAGCAAAGCATTCACATCATCACTGACTTCAGGAAAAAGAAAACTCTGGTATCAGTGGTAGAGAGAATGAAAAAAACAAAGGCAGATATAAACACAGAAGGATGCTACCATTCCATCCCCTGACTTTTAAGAGGAACATCTTTTAGTGGTCCAAGTATTCCCCAAAAGCCTGACAGCATTAGATACCATGACACATATCAAGGTCAGGTCAAACCATCCATTCCCTCAAGTTTAAGGGAGGTGGAAGAGAGCAAACTATATACCATATTAATATAGAGCATAAGAAAATACCTTTATTTTTCTAAGCCAATTGAAATTATTTTTCTCCCTTTTCCTAACCCCCTAAACATCAAGGGTTTATGAGAATGGATCCAGAGCAAACAAAGCAGTCCTGACAGGAGACTTACCTAGCACAGTGTTCTCTCCAACAGAAGCCCATAGGAATGCCTAGGAAGAAAAAAAGCATATGAATGTATTTTAGCACACTGTCAAACTTCACAATCTACTGTTCAGGAATTTCCTGGTCCAAAAAGGAATGAGTTTCCCAGTGGCTGGATTTCTCTCCTATATAAGTTCTTCCCTTTTGAACCCATGAAAATTAATACTGCTGCAATATTCTGTGGCCCTCAGTTGTGTAGTTAAGCTCCACACTATGTGAAAGTGTCAGTTTTTTTTATTTTTAACCCTGCCATCTGATAATAAGGAGAACACACGAAATGACTGGAGAGGAAAACGCTTTCTTCCTGTTGATTTTCCATGACACTTGTGGTTTCGTAAAGATCCGCCTCGTACTGTCAGGCCAAAAAAAAGAAGAAAAAAAAAAGATGAGAGAGCACTGCTGGAAATTCTGTTTCTCATTAAAAATACAGAGAAACATGAAGTGCATTATACTCTTTTTGATACTGCACATACCAGAAATACTTATATTCAAGAGGAAGGCATAACATGACTGTACAGTGATGTGGTATCTTCAGTTTTCTAATTTTTCTTTGCACAACACTACTGGTCTGTAGTTTTGCCAGAAGATTTAATTCAGATTTCCTTTTTATTTTACTGAGTGGAAGAAAGCTGGACAACAATATTGGTTATAGAGTACCCTCTTCTCCCCTAAGGAAAACACCAGGATAAAGACAAAAGCATCACTGAAAAAAGGACAGATCTCCTAAATCAAGTGCTAGGGATACATACAGCCACTCACCCTGAACAGAAAGTTCTCTTAAATCACCAGTTTCTTCTTCAGTGATCACCCTCAGTGTAATTATTAGCTACCAAATCTTCATTTGTAGAGGACAAGAATAAAATATGAGATGTAATCAAGCCACATTAGGACCTACTCCCAGAACAAGAAGTATTAGTTTTCTCTTTAAGAGTGAACCAAATCTTCATGCATTATGCTTGGCAGAATTGTTTCAGTCAAGATCAATCTTATTTCTATCAAGTATTTAGCAAACTTACCACTTAAGTCAATAAAAGAATTTACAATAAGCAGAATAAAGAGAGATGCAAAACCAATCTCAAAGAACTTCTGTAAGGCCCCAGTAACAACCTCTATAGTGAAATATCTGATGTGCCACCCTGGCTTTATCCAAAGCCCAAGTAAACAAAATGAGTTTGTTTGAGGCTTTGACAATAAATACAGTTGTCTTATGGCTTCAGCAACATATTTTGCCTTCAGGAAAAACAAGTCTTACTAAGACTTAGAAATCCCATCTCCAAGCTTTAACTTTGCATCACACTGGTAAAGTAACATTTAGATAAATATCCAAAATGTAAACAGAGCAAGGGCAGCAACTTTATTTCACAACACGCTTTATTTCAGCACTTTTAATCAGCGAGAAAGCAACTAAACAATACACAATTCACAACACAATCCTCACAGAAGCTGGAAAAGATATTAAGGTTCATGTCAAGTTCAATGTGCTCTATTTTTATCTTCAGTCATTAGCCTTCTCATTAGCAGTAACTTAATATGTGAGAAAGGATTAGGAGCAGCTAGGAAGTTATTCCGGTATAGAAATTTATTTATATATTTCAAAAAAAATTTTAGCCCAACAAATAATTCCAATAAAGTTTCTTAGACCCAGCCAACTAATGCAATCTCTCATTGTCCCAGTATACCAAAATAAGGCTTATAAGTTGCTTTAGAAAGTAGTAATTAATTGCTTACTATTTCTTCATAATTATGGTGTACTTCATAAGCTTGTTTCATTTCAAAATTAAAAAAAAAATTCTGGACTCCCATTCTGCTCCAGCTCACAGAGGAACAACCTTCACATCCCTGTAGTTTGACACTAATGCAACAATTCCTTTAGCATGTCTTTTTTCAATGGTGATATTTAGAATAGTGCTTTAAGAGCTGGCTGAAGGTACATCTTAGAGCATTGCACACGATCAAACCGAGCCTGGGAAAGCAGAGTTTACACTAATAGGGAACTCAAAGACAATCCCTTTGAAAGTGTCCCAGTACTGCTGCACTCCAAGGAGGCTACAAACAGGCAAGAGGCACCAGCATCTGCCAGTCTTTAAGAGAAAACCAAGTGGTTTTGAGCACTCCTGGATGTGTGAGCACCCTCAGCACATGACAGCCTGGTTTGGAGGCCAGAACTCTTGCAAGAAGTCTCAGGGATAAGAACTACCTGTTTTTTTCTACAGACAGCCTTAGCACTAGCAGACATCAGGACATCTGTATACTATGGAGATCCTAAAACCTTTTCAGATGACTGCTAGCAAACCAGTGAATTAGTGGCCCTCTCCATGTTATTTTGTTGCATGTAGGCAATAACTTAATTTCTCTGAGAGGATTAAACTAACTCCTGCCAATTCTGACATCAGTAACTTCTGCTCTGTCCTGGTAATACAGAACTTAATGTTTCCAAGATGACAGTAATAGCTTTTTACCCAGAGCAATAGGAAAGTGTTGTGGTAAACTTTGCCTGGAGCCAATTTAGTTACATCTGGATATATGGCACCAAACCCAAGATAAATTATCCCAAGTGGAAAATCACCAAAATATCTTAATTCTAGAAGCTCTGTTTTCTGCTTATCTAAAATTATGAAAGCAACTTAATGTTCTTTCTTTTATCTGACTCTTGATCTGTGCTTTGTCCTTCTGTTTCTCTAGAGATACAATCTGAGACTTTGTGGAGTGAAGCAGATTCAAGATAATGCCAAGTTCCAGCAGCCTTTGTTGAGAAATTCCTCTTGCACTTAGAATGAGGAAAGAACTACTAAGATAGCTGCCAATGAAGACACTTGATTGGAAATGTGGGTAAAAACCTTTATACCTTAGGTTTTTTCCAGACTTGCTTCAAAAAAAAAAAGATACCAGTGATACAACTTTCCTGGAAAACTTGTTATTTTGGCTGAGCTGTACTTAACAAGCTGTATCCTTTCATAAGAGTTAACAAAGTTTCAGTGTTAAAAGCTGCTTCATCTGTTCTGCAAAACACGTCTACCACATTGTCTCACTTAGCAAATCTTAATGGAAACTCCTCCAGCTATGAAACACCAGCTGTAAACTAACTGATTATCTCCCTCACTGGAGGGATACTCAAGAAGTGCCTGGACACCATCCTGTGCCATGTGGTTTAGGATGACCCTGCTTGAGCAGGGAGGTTGGTCCAGATGCCCCACTGTGGTCCCTTCCAAGCTGAACCTCTCAGGGATTCAGTGATGGTGGCAAATCTTGAATTAGAACTTAAGGAAATGTTTAGTTCTGCTCCACTCTGCCACAGATTCTTGAAATTAATACTGAAGTGCATGAGGAATTCCTATGTAAGCATCCAGAGAAAAGTCAGAGCAGTTTCTGAAATCCCTGGCTCAGAGGTGAGACCTTTAATTTAGCCAAAAATGCTACCTTAATAAATTAGGCAAGTTAAGCCCCTTTTCAGCTGTTTGCTTTTGTGGGTGGGGTTTTGTTTTTGTTTTACACTAACCAACAGCCCTGGCTGATACAGCTGAAGTCTCTGGAGGACTGTTACTTATTTTTTTCCATTGTTGATGCTATGGAGCCAGCGTAAGTCTAGAAGAGAAACATTCCGTTTCATGTACAGGCCTTTCTTTGTTTGTTTGTTTTTAACAATAACAGTACATGAAAATATTTTCTAAATGAATCAATCTGCGGTGAAGTGCCTTGCTAACTCTGTTTGGGGAGGAAGAAAAGCCCGAGAGTTTTGCAAGTTTACTATTTCAGAAAAAAAAAAAAAAACAAGACCAGACTGAATTAGAATTACTAAATATCAAGACTCAAAACTTTCAGGGCAGTGAATACGACTACACAAAAGTATCCAACCTTTTGTTCAAAATATTACATTAGAAAGTGGAACCAGCCTTGCTACTGCAAAGAAAAAATAACCTTTGAAGTTGCTAAGGCAATTAGTGTACCTAAGCTTGAGTCCCTTTTGGCTAGAGCCAGTGTATATATTTTGGAATAAAACACTGCCACTGTCTAGGATCCTCAAGAAATCTGTAACAGTTGTGGAATATCAGACTGATTCTCTCATGAACTCTTGGACAGTTCTTAAGTAGAAGTAATATACTGTAAATACCCTGAAAAACACAGGTGTAAGGCTGACCCCCAAGTGTAGCCTGTTCACTCTCGGAAAACCATATTGAGTGCACATAATGTGAAATACAAATCTGATTCTGTGGTTAAGCAGATAATAACATCTGTTCTACAAGGATTTATTTTAATAAAATTTGCATGAATGTGCCTTAGGTAGCTTTGAAGTTACTTTTTACCCGCAGTGTAGCAAAGATGTCACCACATTCAGGGAGAACTTCCTTTACCATCTGGATGAACTCAGCCTGGAAGTCAGCACAGGCTCCCAGCCCAGCTGAAGGCAGCAATCCTGTGGGGGACTGCACAGAGAGCTTGGGGTGATCAGCCTGTACCTCAGACTATTAACACATCTCTAGTAATTAATGAAGATACCAGCTCTGTGGCTTAAATCATCTTTCACCACGTGCAATTTGTAGTTGCCTGTGTAAGGCTTTTTTTGTAGACAAGGCAGTGCTTTTATATATCACTACATCACATCCCATGGAAATGCCCTGCAAACATCTCTTAAGTGGCACTGATGAAAATTGTTCTTCTCTTGTTATGTGGATACACAATGTGTGTTAAAATTGGGACTGCTCACTTCAGTGAGAATGACACATTTATCACTAATGCCTCTTACAGATCACCCTTAATAAAGCAGAGATTTGTCTTAACTCCCTTTTACCAACAGTTTAAATGTACAACTTGATTCCACCTTCTTACCTAAGGTTATTACCTAACCCTTGTTATACTGAGGGTGAAAGGAGACTGGATTACTAACCTGACATCCTTCTCTCATGTTTTCATTCACTCCTTACATCTAGGTATATCCTGTTAATCTAGAAACAAAAATATCAGCTCATCTATCACCTTTGTGTAGTACCAGTAGTACTCCAAGAATGGAGCTCCCTGGGCTCTTTGGACAACTACTTGTGGAGATATAAAAGACAAGCACTTGGGAAATAATAATCCCCAAACCTACAAACCAGTGAGAAGTTAAAAAACAACAGATGGGAGAGAAGACCAATTAATACATGTATTTGAGAGGAAGTGAGAATAACTTCTAGCTCCTAGCCTAGAAAGCAAAAGGAGGGATTAAACTGCTGTCTGAATACATTAAGTTCTCAAAATAAAAGCTTACCACTTTTTCTAAAAAAGATTGAGAAGTAGTCAGCCATAATATCAACTGCTGAACCTAATGGCTCTTTCTGTTGCTCTCCTACTGTTATTTTAGTCCATGAAACGGTGGAACAAGAAAGAAGAAAGGCAAGCTTACATCCAAAAAGGAAAACTAGACAAAGTGCCACATAAAACACGGGGGCTTTTTACCAGTCAGGTAAAAAAAATGTCATTCAGTGTCATTCTAACCAAGTTTTAGTCCAGTGGGTTCAGCCTTATGGCTGCAGTGTAATAGAATCTCTTGTAACCTCACAAGAGCAACTTCACAAACCACCCCTTCTCTAGCCTTGCCTGTGATCACTGTGCATCAGAGTGAAAATGCTGCTCAGTGGATTTGACAGTCTCTGACTACACACACAAGGATTTAGATGCCAGAATGCATCTGCATGTCTCATAAAAAAAGCCCTTAAGTATATGAAGGTCTGAATTCTCAACACAATGTAGGTTTCACCATCTTGTCTGAATTTCACCACCACAAACAGTCATTTTTGCACCAAAACTTCGGGCTTGGTGTCACTGGTGTCACCAATATCGATTCAAGTTCTTCAGTTTCTAAGGGTTCTATTTTTTGTTTTGCTTTTAAATATGACAATTTTCACGTCATCGAGACTAAATTACTTACGACTTACATTAGAACTAAAATAGAGCCCTCAGTGTTCCTAAGAGTCTTCAAATATCTAATGGATGATAACAGAGGATAATTAAAGAGAATCTCCTTTCCCTTGACTCAAAAATAAAACACTGTTCTGTATCCCTATTGTTGCTTTTCCAAAGCAGGGTGATCGTTTCCGGAGTTGTTTGGTGTAGATATTTTGCTTAAGCAGCAAACACTCCAGGCTACAACTGATGAGTGACCTTGAGACAGCTCTTAGAAGGCAGTTGCCATAGTAACACCACCACAAATGTGGTACATCCTCAGCTGACACCGCCAATCTGGTGCAACAGATCCATAATAAGTACATCTACTCCCTATCAGTGTCTCAGTGTTAAAGGAGGAAGTTAATGGATTTTATTTTTTTTTTTTTAGAATTATTTAAAAAAATCTTGTGCTGTGGTAGACACTGTGTATGATATCAAGTGACTGAGGCTATATATACACACGAGGCCACACAGTGTGAAATAAAGCACCCTAAAATAATGTACCACTGAAAGTTAAAGGTACTCAGTGTGTTACTGCAGAGGAGAGTCCTCAGCCAAGGAAGTGAGTCTACTGAGGAAACCCTGCAATAGCACTTGAACTTATTTTCTTAGTTATCTTCTTCCAGGTTCTCTAATACAGATGAAGTTTCTGGAACCCTGCTCTGTCAGACTTCATGCAAAATGCAAGCACAATGGATTATTTTTGCATGCCAGAATATTCCCAGTTTCACATGTGCAACTTCATCACCTTGAAAAACCTTTCAAACCAACCTGGCACTGAGGAATAGTGTTGCCTTAAAGGGTTTCTCTCCACATAGTGTCCTACTGGTTCTTGTGAGCTCAGAGAGGATGAAAAAGGTGACTCATTATTGAAATGTCAATAAAAATGAAACAGAATTGAAGAGTGCTAGGTAACAAACATTAAGTAGAACCATTTCTGCTTAAAGACAAAAGATTAATGAACAGATTTATACAGTTCATTATAGCAATTAGCAGTCAGATGTTAAAGTTTACTCTGAAACTAAACTGCAGTTTCAAAACCCTCAAACTAGCAGCAAAGGCCAATCACATACATTTCAGAGTTTGTTCATGTTCAAGAGATCCTATTATAGGTAAAACAGTTGTGGATTCGAATCAGAAACAAGTGCTAGGACTGTTCTGCCTCTGCTGAAGTCAGCTCACTTCAAGGGTTTGCCCTATCATAGCAGAAAACTTTTGTTGAACTTCCAAACCAGTGAAACCTGTGCATCAGCTAAGAGTTAATTCCATTTACAAGTCATACACTTAAAACAAGGGTTTTGGACACTCCAGTCTGAAGAGTCTGGTCCATAGTTAACTCAATCAAATACCTGCCTTACAAACTGACTGGGGAGCTCCTGCATCCAGA
This sequence comes from Chiroxiphia lanceolata, assembly GCF_009829145.1. NCBI lineage: Eukaryota > Metazoa > Chordata > Aves > Passeriformes > Pipridae > Chiroxiphia > Chiroxiphia lanceolata. The sequence continues at coordinate 3,951,213 of NC_045653.1, read as the reverse complement.
ACTGCAACATAAAGGGAGATGGAAAACAGAAAAAAACTTCACAGACAATATTAAGCAGACAAACCAGCTGCCCCTCACCCCAAAAATCAAATTATTTTTTGCAACTGCATTATAGCACAATTATCAACAAGTCCATTACTGCTTTGTGTCACTCTTCCCACTTCCATCACCTGTGAAATTCCAGGTAAGATGGTTACATTCCAAACTGCCCTGTGTCCTATAAATCTGTGTTATTGGCACTCATAGATTCTTTTTCTACAAGTCTTCATATAAACATAGAATATTTAGCAATAGCTTCCTACAATAAACAAACTACAATGATTTGTCTTCCGCTGTGCACGTAGTTGTTTATTTTGGCTGAGCTGCACAGGTTAATTTGGAAACTATCTAGACCTAGACATGAAAAGCACTCTTGGTGTAATAGTAAGACAATAGCTGTACACACAATACATTCTGTACTGTCCTTCTCTCCCTTTTGTTTTCTCCATATAAAAAAAAAAGTAAATCTCTCCAGACAAAAAATTTAACCTTGATCTCGTGGAAGTGAAAACTAGAATTTAAGTAACACTAGAATATTAAGCCCTGAGTCTATCAGTGCTGACAACTCTGTCAATCTGCTCTGCAGGTTCCTTCAGAAACACTGACCACAGCTATTAAAGATCTTGACTATTCTTAGTCCTCAACCTTAACATAGAAACCAGGAAGTCTCTTACCACCACTGATCACAACACCATAGGAGAAAAGCAATAAGAAGTTTTTCATAACAAAAGCCAATATATTTGTATTCTACAGTCCTGTTAAAAATCCTTCACCCTAACCCCAATAGCATGGGATTGCTGATCTGAATCTTTACAGAAGTGATGCATTCCATAGAATGATTCTACTCCAAAATAAAATGATTGCAGTACTTATCCTTTTCAGCAGGTTATTCTGCTTAGCAATACATTTGTGCTACAGTAGAAAAAAAAAATACACATTAAATGTTTCATATTGCTCAACATCAGGTTTCAGAACAGCACACAATATATCGACTCAGTCCCTCCTGACTTCAGTACATTATGTTTTTAATGCAGATACACAGGTAAGGAGCTACCAGTAACAAATCAAGAGTACCTCATCCAACTCTTCCTTGTACAGGTGGGTAGAGGGGGCTGAATTTGTCCTACCCCAGGGACCACCTGAGCCTCTCTTCTATACCACATTTGTTTCAGAAAGAGAATCTTACAGCAACTCCATCCAGTTCCATTTTGTTTCCACTCTGGCTGCTCCAGTCCCACCCCACCCATTTCCTTGCACTACTACTGGTGTTTGTGCAACCAGGAGCAAGCTGAACAGCCAGGAGCTGCCAGGGGTGGTGGAGTCTGATTTTGGGGTCCAGGTTTTATTTGTTGGCAGGAGGGAGGGAACGGATGATTTTGCACTTCAACCTGTTTGCTGACTGCAGAGCAAGAGAGGGAACAGAAAGGAAGCACAACAGCTCTGACTTGGCCCAAGAACTGTAGGAGTGGACTGTGCTGCCTTAGACAGACAGCATTCCATGAAAATGCATTTAAAGGGTTCTGGATTTATATTTTCAGTTAATACTAGGAAGATGACAATCAGTTGTGATGTTGCTTGCTTTTTGCACAATACACTCCCTTAGCTCCTACCCCAGCATTCCAGAAAAAAAAAAAAAAATCTCAACCCAATATATGAAGGATTCTTTAGGCCCTAACCCAAAACAGCCCAAGTTAATAATAAATATCTGTAGTGACAGAAAGACAGGACACAGAGTTCTTTAAATCTCTGAAAGGTCAGGGAGCTTTTTAGTAAACAAGAAGAACTTACACAGAAAAGAGCTTCAAGGTAGACAAATGAGGTTGAACCTGTGGACCATTCAGTTTGATTTTCACCATTGTATCTGAAGATATGATGATTTTTAAAATAACCATTACATAGGCTTTGAAGTTAACTGTTTTTACAAAAGAATACTATCAGAACAAGGTGTGTTTCCTAACGTCTTTCTTCCCTTACATATAAAGACAGGACAATTAAAATGTCTAGTTTAGCAGCAAACAGTCTTTATTGGAAAGGTTGGCCTGGAATTACTATCAGAAGGACAAGAAGATGGATTGTCACCCAGGAATGATCACATAGCAATAGGAACAGTTAACACAAACTGTAAAACAGGAAACTGGAGACAAGATTAATATAATCAATAGTTGATTTTCAGCAAGCATTTGCTCACCAAAAAACTCAAAGTCTCAGTCAGAACAGGACTTCTAACTGAAATTCCAGCAATATAAGTATGCCTGCATGTTATTAAAGGAAATAGTGGAAAATTTTGCAGGCTGACATCCAGAATGTCTGCGGTTCCTTTTCATATTTCTCTTCTTGCAAAGCAGTTATTAGACCAGAACTTAAAATCTTTTTTTTTTTCTTTTGTGAAGCCTGGAAATTTCCACTGCTTTTAAAAGATTTTTAAAAAGCTTTCTCAAATGTACTGCTCAAACAACCTTCCACTTCTGCCTAGGCAGGCTCTTGAGTTTAAGGCAAAAATTTCATTGATACAAAGCAGAGCTAGGACGAGGGGGAAGGAAAAAAACCTTGCTCATGGACCAAAAGCATTGCTTGGCCAATCTGAAATATTATCATCCTGTGTGTTAATCTTGGTAGAGGTCACTTGAGGTTCAGGCAGATGGGCAAGAGAAGATGAAGCAGCTGAGGATAAAGCTACTTTGCTGCTGTTCATTTGAACAGAAATTACAGTGGATGAAAATTCTGTTCCTCTCAAGTGACGGCTCTCCTCCCATTTCCTCAAATTTGCACTCATTTTCCATTGCACTGAATCCCACTCATCATCCCTGTCACCTGCCTGTGGTCTCTAGCACAGCCAGTCCAAGCCTGGCAAGTTTGGCAGCACTGGATCTGTCCCTCCACCAGCCTGACTGATGAGCCTCCAACACAAAGGAGGAGGAGTTCCAACACAAACCTGACAAGTGTAACACAGGAGTCTTTGAAAGCTTCTTCACCCAGTGCAGGTGTTTTACTTTTCCAGTTTTCTGTGCACTGATCAGAACTGCCTGCCTTTTATGGGGAGATCAAATGGGCATTCTGGGTTAACAGGAGGTGCTGGGTTTGTTCCATTTTGTTCAAGTGAACAGTTTGCAGATAAAGTACTTGTGCTTTTGTTGCCTTTCTATGATGAACCTGTCTATGAATATAGATTCACTAGATAAATACTTGTAATTCTGATTAAGAGGAGTGTCTCTCAATTACTGCCTAAGAATTTTAGGCCATGTGTTGAGGGCTGCCCACTGAGCCAGGAATCTCCACTCTGAACACCAAAAAGATAAAACCAACAGAACACAGAAGATAAAACCAAGAGCATAATACAACAAAAGATGCTGCTAAGCCTGCTTTAGTTCATTGCAGCAAAGATGAACAGAGCACAAAGGAAGTGCAAAAAAAAAGTCATAATTCCCTATTTCCATCTAACCTCTCTAGCTCAGCCTTTATGGGGAGAGAAAAAAGTTGTTATAGGAGAAGAGGTCTGAAAACTCTATCCAAGTCACTGGGAATGAAGAAGTTGCAAATTTTTGTTTCAAGTCATCTCCTTAAGATGTAACCTGCTAAGAATGGAAAACACTTCTAAACGTCATTGTTGTAAGGGAAATTAATTTTTGAACGTTTACTACTTCTTCCATAAGCTTCAAAAATACAATACAGCGTTTCCACATCCTGACTGTATGCACACACACAGCTGCACACTTCCCAGAGTAATAAATTTCCTCAGATTAATGGTAACTAAGAAGTGATTTGAAAGACAAATGAACAATCCTGGAAATCCTAAAAGTCAACCAGAAGCTGTTTGATGGAATTTGAGCAAGTTGGTTCATAAGTGATTCTATAACCAAATATTTCATGCTGAATCAGCACTGGAAATGGGATTTGACTTCATACCATTGTCTAGATGTAAATGACTCAGCTCATCAATATTTGAGCAATGGGAATTAAAAACCATTAAACCCATGCAGTCTGGAAAGGTTCCTTTCTAGACCCACAGCAATAAGTTAAGTTATTGTCTTTTAAGAACAACAATAAGGTGTCTAAATGAAAATGAACCACTGTGCAAGTCAAGAAGGCACCTTAACTGTACACCAGAGATTTTTGTCCTCATGAGATTTTTAAAGTTACACTTCACACATTTGGATAAAAAGTAAATAGTAAAATAGTTCCCTTTGACTTTCCAACGTAAGGCAGAAATAGCTGCTTAGTTTTATGATGCTACATTTCATGTCTTGTTCTCTAGCTAGAGCTCAGAGTAGTCACAGGCCTGCCTAAGACTCAGAAAAACAAGAATTCAAAGGCTTTCAGATGAGTAAAATGGAAGAAAAAAAAACCACCAACCCCAAACACAGAACTCTGCTGTGAGCTTCCATTGCTTAGTCACTCTCTGGCACAGGGAAGTATCAGAAACACTTCAGCTATTCTTCACAAGGCTTTCCAAGATTATGCTCTTATTCTTTTATGTCTTTTTGTGAAAAGAAACAAGTCTCCAAGACAGCACATAAGAGAACTAGAACAATAATTTGGCAGTGGCTGGTGCTGTGAGCCAGCTCTGCATTGTGCCTGTGGAACGAGGATGTATATTTATACTACTTTGTGTAGTTCAGAAAATCAGGGGATAAGGAACAGTCTGCTGGATTTTACCATGCAGCCCATGGCAAACAGGTTTCAATATTGCACCATCTTGTAGACAGGGAAAGTTATCAGCAGGTTATATTCACAGGCACTAATCCTCAAGTTTGTCACAACAGTTATGAAAGTTGAGATTTCTAGAGAAACAAGGCTTTCAAAGAACCAAGGAGAGGGGTATGGGACGGGTTATTTTTTAAATCTTCACCAACTCTTCCTCAAGAGCTTGATGTGTCATGATTTAGTATTATGAAAGCCTGGAAGGGACAGCAGGGTTTGTATTTTAATGCATTACCTGGAACTGTTGTGTTAATGTTATCATACAGCCAACTAATTTAACATAAAAGCTGTCAGTGTGAAGAAAAAACCACTAATAATCACTTGAAAGTTTCCCATTAAGCATTATGACAGATCCTTTCAATTAAAGCTCTTGCCCTTGTTCTTCATTAGGTAAAGACAACAAGGATTTGTTACTGTTGAAATAGTGTATAAAAGCATACTGTATGATCTGGAATACAGAGGTATTTTTCCTTTAAAGTTCCAAACTACCTGTTAATGAGCATAGAGCAGGAAGGACATTTAGCACATCTCTCCTCCTACCTCCAAGAAAACCTCAATTTAATACAGCACCACATCATACCAACACAGCTCTGCCTGACTTGGTTCAGTGAGAGGAAGAGAGATGCTTCCCTGGACACAGCAGGGTGACAACTGAGGTCTTGTCCAGCTTGTGACCAACTACAAAGATAAATGGGTGTTCTAAGATCCTCCTAAAGAGTGCAATATGTAAATTAACAGTCTTCCTATAGTTGCATTAGGAAGAGAGAGGTGCTGCATTACAGTTCTGTTGAGCACATGACCCAGACAGACACTGGCATTTGGAAAGAAATGCTCAAAATTAAATTAATTGGGTAAGCTTCAATAAAGTCTTAAGACACTTGTTTTGAACACACACACACACTGATCTGCTTTATTCTACACTGGTACACTCAAAGTGGCAGGACAAACCCCACCTCTGCCAATTGTTCTCTTCAGCAAAGACAACTGGCAAATAGTCTCTAGACAACAGATTTTGGCTTGCTTTTCCTAGCCTGGCTAGCTTCCCCAAGCATAATTTAGTTTCTTTCCCACATTCACTAACTGCTCTTTGGCACATATTTCTACCTATAGTAACACTCAGGTTGAAGACTCCATTAGAAAGGATTCCCATTAGAAACAATTTAGGAACTAACTGTATTTGCTGAAGGGGGCACCATCCATTCTTAATTCTTTTCAATTTGTAGTGTTGTTCAAAGACATGCTTGTGCTGCCTAATGATAAAATACCCCAGCAAGATTAATTTTTACCATTTGTTTTCATTAAGGGAAAGCCACTGGATCCCAAGGGTATCACATTCTACTTCCACCTCACCTACAAGTTAATAGGGGAAAAACACATGAAGCCCTTTGGAGATTCAAAGAGCAAGTTTCATCCACACATTAAACAGCTTTATTTAATGGTTCCTGACCAGGGAGATAAGAGGCAATGTTGCCTTTTCTTTTTGCTCTCTTCCCACTGCTAAGGGAAGAAAAAACCCCATACAACCACACCAAAACCAAAGTGTTAGGCTACAACACAACTACCCAAGAGAAACACATAATATTGATGATATTTTTTGTCTTTAGAACAGCAGAAAAGTTCTCACTTCCACGCAAGCAGATAAGAGGAGAGATCATCATAACTCACCAGCCACATGCAGAATATTCCACACATGCAACCTGCCTTGAAAATACACTCCTAAAGGCCTCCTGGGTGTACCTGTGAGACCTGAATTATCTCGTTCCATGGCTCTGACACATCTCAACATGCACAGAAACAGTGGAGCCAGTCAAGGGTTTGTGACCCCAGTAAAGGGTTTCTGTCTTTGTGACAGAATGTCCCAGGCTGGGGTAGCCAAGGCTGCTGCAGGTGCTGCTCATTTTGGCCAGCAATCCAGCAATTTTAATTGTTCTGCAGCCTCTCCCTTCTCCCTCACCCCCCATCTTCAGGGGCACCTGGTAAGTCAGGGCAGAACTGCTCTGTAGTTTAGCCACATGTGCAACAACTTGATGAAAACTGTTTACCCCCACCTACCAATTACAATGGTTCTGGAGAACTTCTACAATGTTTTTTAGATTCTAGAACAATCTCATCCATTAAATGCAGCTGTGATAGTTTTAGACTTCAGTCAAGACACCACCCATGTTCTAATCATCAAAAATGAATTTAACCTGATGGAAACAACCCTTTCAAACCAAGTTCCAACAGGGCAATGACCCATAACCTAACAGAGAATGCTGGACCTGAACAGGCTCACATTTAAGGATAAAAGTGACAAAGGTGGGGCATGTGGGTGTACCACCAAAACCAAAGCAAAGTAAAAAAAAAAAAAGCCCCAACACCAACCAACCCAAAAACCCCACCAACCAACCCAAAAACCCCACCAACCAACCCAAAAACCCCACCAACCAACCCAAAAACCCCACCAACCAACCCAAAAACCCCACCAACCCCCAAAAACCCCACCAACCAACCCAAAAACCCCACCAACCAACCCAAAAACCCCACCAACCAACCCAAAAACCCCACCAACCAACCCAAAAACCCCACCAACCAACCCAAAAACCCACCAACCAACCCAAAAAACCCACCACCAACCAACAAAACCCCACCAACCAACCCAAAAACCCCACCAACCAACCCAAAAACCCACCAACCAACCCAAAAACCCACCAACCAACCCAAAAACCCACCCCAACCCAAAAACCCACCAACCAACCCAAAAAACCCACCAACCAACCCAAAAAACCCACCAACCAACCCAAAAACCCCCAACCAACCCAAAAAACCACCAACCAACCAAAAAAACCACCAACCAACCCAAAAAAAAAAAAAAAAAACCCAAAAAAAAAAAAACAAAAAAAAAAAAAAAAAAAAAAAAAAAAAAAAAAAAAAAAAACAACCAAAAAAACCCCACCAAACCCAAAAAACCCAAAAAAAAAAACCAAAAAAAACCACCAACCCAAAAACCCCCCAACACCACAAAAAACACACCAACCAACCCAACCCAAAAAACCACCAACCAACCCAAAACCCCCAACCAACCCAAAAAAACCCACCAACCAACCCAAAAAACCCACCACCAACCCAAAAAACCCACCACCAACCCAAAAAACCCACCAACCAACCCAAAAAACCACCAAACCAAAAAAACCCACCACCAACACCAAAAAACCCACCAACCAACCAAAAAACCCACCAACCAACCCAAAAACAAGCAGCAACCCTCCCCACACATACAGCAGACAAAGTCAGGAAATGCTCAAAGGTGGACAGACACCTGTAGATCTGACCTTATCATCTCTACTGTTCTAGTGTTGCAAAAGCAGTCCCAACCTCAGAAGTCAGTGACTTTTACCATATCCCAAGGTTATTTGCAGTAACAAACCTGACTTTCCAGCATATAAGCAAAATGAGCAGTAAAACCAATGGTGGTCCCTTTACCTTCTTCCTCTCGTGTCTCTTAAGCAACCACCTTTTCCTTGCCTGTTCACAATGCCAGAACAGGGCTGACTCTAGATAACATAAAAGAAAATGTGTATCTACACCTAAACCCATAAAACCTCACCACCAATAATGCCACACACTGCACATGAAAGACTAAGAATCTCTCATTACATTAAGTTTGAAGGCAAGGTAATTTTGTTCCACTTTACAAAAAAAAAAAAAAAACACAACATTTTATTGATAACTGTCAATTAAAAAAGTCACCAATTAAATTATTAGAGTCCATTTCAAGTATACCTCCCATTTATATGGGGCAAAAACCAACTTGATGTACCTTCTTCCAACTAGACGTAGCATAGAAAGATGAGAGTGAGTGGAAACATATTTCAAAGCAGACTTAAATCAGCAGCAGGTAAATTCTTTCACAACTGCCTCTCCCTAATACACTGCATTTAGAATCATTAATAGGTGTGGCTGGGGAGGAGGGGGGGGTAAAACAAACAAAAAACCCCCCTACAGGCATGCTGCCCCAGGATTCACATTACATTTTTCACTCCCCTCTCATATCCCTGGCACAAAAAATATTATTTCTGCCCTCCCTCGCTCCTCCATTTCTTTAATTATAAAAACAAGTCAGGGGAATATTTAAGATATTTCTAAATACTCAGAAAGCTTCCATGCACATAAAATGCAGGATATCCTGTATCACACAGTCACTCAAGATCACCTCTTCGAGGGAGGCTCATTTAAATGCAGAGTTGAAGCAGCCTCCAGTGTCAGACTGGAGTGTCCAATATCATTTTACATGCTACCAGTGGCTTAATTTTGCAGACAAACATAATCAAGACGCCTTTTCTTTCTCAGAGTTCTTGAAAAATAAAACCACACACCCCTCTTTTTCTGTGCAGCTGTAACACAGATTAATCTTGAAGGTTTTGACTGTGATTTCTTGTCCATTATTAATAAAAAGACGATCAAAAGATAAGGTTCCATTGTAAAACAGATTTGCTTCTCCTTCCTACTCTGCATTTTTGTCTCAGTGATACTATGGAAAAAAAATTGATAACTAGACAATGCAAATTTCCCAGTTAATAAATCCAAAGCCAGGATGTACAAGGGCTACAAAGCAAGAGTCAAAAGAAACCCAAAGCCACTAACAAGCCCCAAACTCACATGCCAAATAAAATCAGACTGTAAACAGCACAGTGGAATCAGGAAAGGTACTTAAAGTGAGGCTGAATACTGGGTTTCTTCTGTCTGCTGTCACTTCCCCTGTCCCCCAGCCTTCACATCACAGCAGCAAATCCATCAAATCCACTGCTATTAGTTAAAAAACCAAAATACAGTAGTAGTAACAGAGTTGAAAGAAATTCTGAACATCAGTCAGTTGAACAGCCCATTGTAACAGCTGCTAACAGTAAATACAATTACTGTATGTTATAATGCACAACCCAGTTTAAAAAAAAAAAAAGTAACAAAACCACAGCAAACAAACAAAACAAAAAAAAAAGCCCCAAACCAAAAGAACACGACATTTTTTCTGTTTCCTCTAAACCCAAGTCTTTATGCTTGGGCTTTCACTCAGACTGTATTTGTTTCTATGAAGCTATCTCGTGTTTATATTTAGAACACGCAACTCTGTCTCATGTGTAGCAGCACATTGTAAAGTTGAAAATATTTTATGAGAAAATACTCATTTTTACAACAGTGATGATAGAATTTTAAGCTTACTGTAAGTGTCCATTTTAACTATATTGCAGATACCATACAGCTAGACATTACCAAGCCTCACACTTGCAGATTTGCTGTAGTTTTGTCCTGTTATTCCAGATAAGAGTCCAACACAGTATTTTCTATAACTTTTATCTAAAAGAGGAAGGAGATGCTGTCTGAATATGAGCTGACAACCGAGAGGCTTCTCTTTCAAAAGCAAGTTGGCTGTGCTTATGAGTAGGAGCAGAAACCACAAACAGAACCAACTTTAGAACCAAAGAGGATTCTGGGAATTCAGTCAACCTCAGACAACATCCCCACTCGTGTTCACCCCATTTATACCCTAGAGTCACTAAAACCTACAATGGTATGTGACCTCAGGGGGGGAAAAAAGAGACAAATCTTATCTCCATCCCTCAATAACACAGTTTCGTTAGAGCTACGAGGCAGAAACGGATAAGAGGCGTGGAAATCAACCTTTCATTTACAGTGTTTGTCGTCTCTTTCCTTATGACCAGAGATAAGGAGACAAAAGAAGTCACTCTGAAATTTACCGAAGCTACGGGATGACCAGAGGGAGATAACAAGGCTCGGCATCAGATAAACCCCGATGGTGGCGGAGGGGCCCTTCCAGCCCGAGTGCTTCCCCACACAATCCCCGTGCTCACGCTGGGAAACCGCGGGCGAGACGGTTCCAAAAGACAAACCCGCGATTCCAAAGACAAACCCACAGCGACCTCCAGTCTCCCGGTTGCCACAAGAGGAACCTCCACCCAAAATCACCGCGCTCAGACCTGCATCACACAGGGACACGGGGAGCCCTCGCCCACAGCCCCGTCCCCCGACACCGCCCGGGAATGCCCCTTCCCAACTCAGCCGCCGCCAAAGTTACAATGAACGAGACACCGGCGGCCACGCAGCGCCCGGGGAACCCCCTCCTCCCCAGCGCTGGGACCACTCCCCACCACAGCCCATCGACGCCCCGCTCCCCTCGGGGAGCCAAGTCCGTATGGAGGAGGGGGGCGAGAGGCAGCAAAGAGCCGCCCCCGAGGGCGAGCCCCGAGCCGCTCCCTTCCCCGGCCAGCGGGCAGCGCTCCCTCCGCCATCCACTGCCACCCCCGGCGCCAGGAGCGGGGGGAACACGAACGAGAACCCTCCTCCCTCCACTCGTACTCCCGCCCCGCCTCCCTCCAAGCCCGCTCACCTGGGAAAGGAGCCAAAGCCCCGGCTCCCTATCACCGTCCCCGCCACCCTCAGCCCCGCGCCGCCATTTTCCTTCGCTGCCTGGATTTTTAAATCGGGCCCCGAGCGGAGGCACCGGCGGCGCGAGGCGGGGCGGCCCCACCTCCCTCCGCGCGCGGGGCATCAAGGGATTTGTAGTCCTCGGTGGCGGCTACGCGCGCGGGGAATCAAGGGATTTGTAGTCCCTCGATGCCGCCTCCGCGCGCGGGGCATCACGGGACTTGTAGTCCCGGGGCCCGCCACCGCCTCCCCGGGGGCGTCTCTGGAACAGTGTCTGTCTCGTTCCGTCTGACTCATCCTGTGCCTCCCTTGGGCCAGGGAAAGGGGGCGTGGGAGGTGATGTCATTCGGGACACGCCGATGTCACGGTGTGAGCGGTTGACGCGGTGCAGGAGCGTGGAGTGGGGAGATGAAGGGGGCTCGTGGAGGGTCCTCCCCCCCAAAAAAGAGAAAGGTTACACCCCCAAAATTCACGGGAGGGCGTGCAAAACAATATTAAAGACTGTAATGCTTCTCATCTTTGTATATATTGAAAATGAATGTGTAATTAACGTATAAATTAATTTCAAAATGCAACCCGGTATCCTTTGCATTCCGTACATTACGTACCATACAGACATCTTAGAGCATAGGAAATCCCTACTGTGTATCTCTAGGGTTTGAAAATACAAACTGTAGCTTTGTACGTATAAATTCAATGATAAAGGGCTGGCAAACGCGAGAGAAGATGACGGATGTGAAGGGAACAGCAGCGGAGAGCTGTCGATGTTCCGGTGCCGCCGCCCGGCGGCGACCGCGGGAACTGCGCGTGCGCAGGCACAGAGCAGTGCTGCGGCCGGGACAGCCGCGCATGCGCGCAGCCAGAAAACGAAAGAGTGGAGCACGTGGTAAGTGCTGGCAACATGGCGGCGAACTAACGCATGCGCACTGCCTAAAACGGAAGCAGCAAAACACATGGGAAGTTTTTTTTGGTAACATGGTGAGGCGCTCGCGCATGCGCATGTCAAAACCGAAGCAGCCGAGCACGTGGTAAGTTTTGGCAACACAGCGACAAAGTCGCTCACGCGCGATGCCTAAAATAAAGCAGCCAGACACAGGGGAAGTTCTGGCAACAAGGCGATGAGCTCTCTTATGCGCACTGCAAAAATCTCATGGCTAGGCTTCGCGAACGAAGATTTGGGGAGGGCTCTGCCCACGTTTGTTACAAGCTAAAAAGGCCAATACGACATAGGCACGTCCGGTTGCAAAAGGCACAGCAGAAAGACTCCTTAGGTGGTATATTCTGCAAGGCACGATTCTTTCTGCGTTGTTTGTTTGCACTGCAAAAAACGAAACAGCAAAAACACATGGGAAGTAATGGCAACAGAACGACGAACGCACGCATGCGCACTGCCTAAAGTGAAGTAGCTAAAACACGGTAAATATTGGCAAACACGGCGACGAAATTACGCATGCGCAGTTACTTTACTGATGCCCACTGTCAAGTGTGGGCAATTTGGCACAGAGCTGCACATGCGCAGTGACACCGATGACTCTCTGGCGCCTCTGCTGGTCAAAGGCGGCGCTACAGCGAAGGAACCTGCGCATGCGCAGTGAGCGGGCGGGCCGAGCGGAGGCTGAGCGGGGAGCGGGCTGCGCTGCCCCGTTTTTTCCCCGGTTTTTGCTTGTAAAAACAGCTTTTAAAAATAATTTCTGGCGAAAAGTTTATCTTTTTACAGGCTATCAAATAATAAAAAAAAGAAAATCACCCTCCAAAAAAAGGAAAAGTTATTTTGTGTGCGGAAAGAACTTTTACAGATGTTTTTAATTTATTTATGTGTGTTGTCGCTCTTGACCTCTTCATAATATCCTTGATACATTAAGAGGCTTGATGTGGAGTCCTCCCAAAAAAGGGAGGTTACCAGCACAAAAATGCCTGAAAATTCATGGGGGGGGGGGGCGGTGCAAACAATAAAATGCTACCATTTCTATTTTTTCTATATATTGAAAAATAATCCTAAATTATATAAAAATTTATTCTAAATAGAACCTTGTATCAACTGTATTATGTATATCGGATCTTAGAGCGTGAGAAATTCTGAATATAGATACACAGGGTCGGAAAACACAAATATACCCTTTTTATCCAATTAAATTAAACAATAAAGGGGACTTGAAAGGGGGAGAAAATATGATCGACACGCGGGAACTAGAAATAGCGCTGTGTATCCGGAGGGGTTTTTTCTGGCCCCTCGGAGGGTAACACGCCAAGTCTCAGATTTTGGTTGGGACTCGCATGTCCCCCCCCGCCCGAAAAAGAGGCAAATTTGGTTTTAATGACTCGCTGGTGTCACCTGCTGACGGAAAGCGGTGCCGCAACCAAGGTTTCTTTATTGATATGTGTTACGATTATTAGACATGATTAAATTATTAAAATCCGAGCCCAGAATTGCGATTCCTTCCTGGAGCTGACACGATTATTAAAATTATTGGAATGCTCTCTGCCCGAATTAGGTACAAAACGAGACCAGATGCCAAAGTCAGTAGCACGGGTTTTATTTAATGGTAAATGTGAGGCAGAGAAGAGAGATAGAAGGAAATAGGAAAAGGAGGGGGGGAGAAGAAAAGAAGTGACAGAGAGAGATTACAATGGAAAATGGATCATCACTCCATGGAACCCGGCGGCGTTCCGTGGGTCTGGTTGTTCTGGTCTTCTGGTGGTGGAGTTCCCATAAAACACAGAGTCCAGTGGATAAATATCTGTTCAGGACATTCCAGGCACCTCCCCTGGGGGTGGGAGGGAAGCTTTGCAGTGTCTTGAGGCAGGGTCGGGATTTGTGCCTCCCTTGGATCACCTGCAGTCTCTGGTGGTGGAAGGCCTCAGGAACGAGCTGGGGGGATGCTTTGGGGGGTCTTCGGGGTTTATGACCCTTCTCATGTGAATGTCTCAAGTGTAAATGGCCTTCCTGGAAGGGGAGGGGTTACTCCTTTGGTTTGGTGTGGAGGTGCTTTAAGAAAGCACCATCACACCCCAGAACCTTCTCCTCCACCACCCCCTGGGCCTTGTTTACTTCTCCTCAGACCTGAGATGATAGACAACAGTCTTACCTCAAGTCCCGCTTCCCAGTCCAAATTCCCGTCAGGCTTCAGTGGTGCCAGACATGTAGTTGCTTCCTTGCAGTTTGACAAGAAGTCTTTCTATGATTTTGGCCACGTTTAATACATTACCAACGCTTCAGTCCCTCACAATATGAACACACAAGGCAGGGAGTGAGGTGGTGCTCGGGCAGGTGAGCCAGCACTCAGTTCCAATGCCTCCCTCAGGAGCAGTCGAGAGAGTTTCCAGTTTGGGCTGGGCTCCAAAGGAAAAGGCACCTGAAACTGCTTCTTCTCATAAATTCCTAAATAGGGGAGGCTAAAAGAAGCTCACTGCTGTAGCCAGCCAGTAACTTCCACTGATATCTTGGCTATTAAAACCAGTGAGTTTTATTTCCCCTGTGCACAAACCCTGATGGTGTTTGTTAAACTCCCTTGCTGAGCTGTGCATTGCTTGAGCAACCCTCGCCTCTTTCTGTTCCCCTTCCTTTGGAGGCCAAATCTACATCCATGTAGCTATTCCAGTGTGGAAACAATAGCAGTGTCCTGTTTTGCTGTAGCCAAGGATGAAATGTGGCGACTGCAGTAATATATTAACTCTTTGTGATTGGGAAGGTGATGAAGAAACTGAAGAGCAGCTGGCCAGTTACACCTACACAGGAAGAGGTTTTTTGGGTGAGTTGTGCTGTGCTGTCCTTGGCCAAAGCCATCGTGGCAGATCTGCCTCTGGCTGGGCATGACTGAACATCAAAGTTGGGGGGGGGGTTGTTCACCCCACTGCCTCTTAACCCTGTCCCCAGTGCCTTGGCGGGGGTGAAACCAGAGCAGAGCTGCATAAATTTCATTTAGGTTGTGGCTTACATTGGAAATAGAGTCAAAAAAATCCTTGCTGACAAACTTGTTAATAAAACCTTGGATCCTGGGAAACGAGGGAGGTTTAGAAACCCAGCCCGTTTTTCATTTTTACAAGCTTGGGGCCAGAGCAAATCCATGAAGTAATTTTTATTTCTGTCTCTCAGTGCTGCAGTGTTTGCTTTGGAAGGACGGCTGGGACCACTTGTCTGGAAGCCTGGCTTTGGCTGCTCCCACCCTGGTGTTATTTTAAGAGAAACTGTCATAAAACCATCCCTCTCTGCTCAGGCTTTAGCGAGCTCAGCTGTTCCTGTGCTGGGTGACTTCACAAATCCGAGCCTAGAAGTGCAGTTCCACCCTGGAGCTGGCAGGGGCTGCTGGAGAATAAATCAAGGTGTGGGCCTGGCACCTGTGTTTGAGAGCTACTCTTAAATTACAGAATGATGAGGCTGAGAATATCAACTGCTGCTCTGATGCTGCAAATCCAGGCAGTGAGGGGTGTCCTGCATTGCAGAGTGTTAATGGAGAAAGACTGAGGGGCAGAAAAATACCAAGGAAAATGAGCAAGGTCAAGCACAGTTAATGAGTAAAAAGATAATTAGCCTTTAATTGGAAAATGGAGCTCTTTCTGGTGTGGATGTTGCCAGCCTGGCTTGGCTGTCCTGGGGCTCAGGAATAGGCATTGCTCTACAGGTGGGGAAGCAAGGTTGCTCTTGTTTTGTTTTTCTTGTTAGTTTGGATGGTCTGCTTTATATCCAGTAAAAATCTCGTAGAGTTTGAATTTCATGCTGGCTGTGGTGTTCCTGGGCTGGAAACCCCTCTCAGTCTGAGGCTCCCTGTCCCTGGCTGTTGTCCCTTTGAAGCCTCTACAGACACACAGCCCTCTTGGGCTGCACAACCTTCATTCACAGAGAGAAACCTGGACTTTTAATTCAGCTTTAAATGAAAGACCAGGTTGAAAGAGTTCCAGCAGCCTTGGCTGCTGTGGGAGAGGAATGCTTGCTGGAAAGCTGCACAAACCCTGTGGTGCTGCTTGATTTTAAAGATTGTATTTGGTTTTGGTATTTTGCATTCCTCAACAGAGTAGATGACTCCTTGTTTGAATGTAGATGTGGAAAAAGGATTGATTATTATCAGGGATTGGAGGGGAATAGTAGAGCTGGAGCTCCTGGGTCATGGCAGTGCCCTGACTGCAAAGCTTCCAGCTGGGATAAGCCCCTAGAGACACTGGGAAGAGAGAAACTAATAGAGTAAGGAGAAAAACAGAAGGACATCCAGGGTTTTCTATTGTCAGACTTCCTTTGGGATGGAGCCTGGTGGGGCTGAGCAGTGCTGAGCTCTCAGCTCCATGGTTGGCATCGTGGGACCTGCTGTGCCCCTCCAAGGGCTCTCTGCTGCTGGCCTTGTTCCTGCTGCTCCCAGGGATTTCACAGCCCTTTTATCTTGTTTTCACAGCTAATTCTGCTCAAGCCCGTGCAAACAGCAGGTTGCTCACAGGGGGCCATTTGGCTCCACTCCCAATGGGATGAACCATCCCTGTGTGCGACCACAGAGGGATGTGAACGGCGAGCACAGTAATTATTCATGTTTTGTGTATTTCCTGTAATTAAAGGAAATACAAGAAACACACAACTGATGTACCTCATTCCTCAGCTCACCCACAACACCAGCCCTGGCAGAGTGATGGCTTTGTGGGCAGGGGATCCATGGTTTGGGTTCCAGGGCCCTGCTGCTCCCCACCAGAGCTGTTCCAGAGGTGTGTGGCTGGGCTGGCACCTGCTGGTCCAGCTGCAATTCCTGCTGCAACCCAGACTGACCTTGCTGGTTTCTTGGTAACTGATATGATGGCACAGAGTAAATTGCAGAGGCTGACAGGATGAGTAGTTGCTTAGTGGTGACACAGAGGTTTGAGTTTTAGCATCACCTGTATCCACAAAAGCACGGCGAGGCTGCAGGGAAGGTGTCCAGTGGGTTTGTCCTGCTGGAACAGGAGGATCCTGTGGGATCCTGGGTTACAGCAGTGTGCAGGTGTGTTGCTCCATCCCTGTGCTCCTCCTGCCTTTCCTCACAGGGCAATGGGGTTTGCCCAGACTCTGCATCCTCCAGGTGTGGGTATGCTGCACTGGGGTGAAAAAAGATTTATTTCACATTAGTGGCTATATATTAGTTTTTTACAGCTCAGTGATGTTCCATGAGCTTTATCAAAGCCCAGTGCAGCAAAGAAGGCTGCATTAGACCCTGTGTTGGACCCTGTCATGGGTGCAAAGGGGTGCTGAAGTCATGATGGGTGTCCCACTTCTGTTCTGCTTCACCAAAAAAGTGCTTTGACTCTGGAGGTTGCTGAAAACAGCAAAGTGCCTCCTCTCCTGCCTTTGCTTATGGCATTTATTGAGTAGTTGCTCAGCAATAACCTTGTAAAATTACCCATGTGCTTTTTTTGATACTCTAACCTGTGAGTTTAGAGGTTTAGGAAATTAAAAAGGACGATTTTAGCTGGGCAGATTCATGCTGAGGATTAGCTGAGCAGCTCCTGGGTTTTGCAAGAGATGGAGACAACTCGTGTTAAGAGCTGGACAGGAAACCAATTGTGCTTTGGAAACTTAAAATCCTGCCTGTCCCTGTCTCTGGAGTGAGGAAACTACAGTCCTTCATCTCTGCATGTACATAATAATAAAAGATTAAAATATGGTACTGGGTCAGGGAAAAGCATTTTCCTGTGGAAACCACAGGGTTTGGGGTGAGGAAAGAAGTGTTTCCATTTTCAGAATGTTAGAAATGAGAAATGTCAGGGAGTTAAAACCCGTGTTGTGAAAAGGCTCAGCCAAACCACCTGGGGTACAAGCACAGACACATCTCTCCTGGCCACTGGCAGCCCCTGGCATGTACAGGTGTCCTGGCAGTGGCCAAAATCATCACCTGGATTGTATGTGACCTGCTGACCTAATAGCTTGTGAAAGGCAAATCTAATACTTTATTGCAGGTTTTTATTTGTAAATGCATCAGATAGGTTTTTTCTTTTCAAGGTTCTAAATAGATGTTGTAGGAAAGTACACAGGAATTGCATTCCTGATTCCCTGAAGGTGCCTTAAATTGATTTGGTTTTGGAAATCTCACCTGAAGCCTTGACTGTGAGTGTGGCAGCCAGCCCAAGAGATGGCCTTGCACAACAGTGATGCCTTTAAAGGTGTGATTTGGGGTTTTGCTGTGCCCAGTCCTGAATTCAGCCAGGGGCTGAAAGCACCCAATCTGTCCCCTGGGGAAGGGAGAGCCCAGTGCCCAGCTGTGCTTTGGGCAAAGGCCCAGGGCAGTGTCTTGCTTTGGATAGGAAGAAGCTCCAGGGTGTTGCATGGATGTTCAACAACAGCCTGTGGTGCTGCCAAATGCCTCCACCTGAGGAGGCCACTGCTCCAAAACCTGTTATCAAATTAGAATCTGCAGCCTTGTAAAAATAAAGCCTGTTATCTGTAATTGTGCAGCAGGTAACAGGTGCCAAAATTGCTGTCAGATCTGCAGAAAGGGACTAGATAAGAGGAAAAATATAAAATAATAACTTTAGATTCAATTCTGCTGATGTACTCACCTATTCCCAGGGTCAGTGTAAATCGAGGTTTGAATTAAGCCAAACCAGCCCAGTTAATGTCTAAATCTGCCATTTCTCAGGCCCTGCAGAAGCAGACAAACACAAAATCGATATTTGTTCTAACTGTTGCTAAGTCTTCTTTACAGATTAATTTCTGCCTAATAATCCCTGCAGTTCTCCAGAGCCCTCCCTGCCATGGGCTGTATCCTGCCCTGTTGCTCCCTCCCAGCTGGTGATCCTGGGCTGCTGTGGCTGAGGGAAGGTATGAGGACCCTGCCTTACCCCCAGCCTGAACCCCTCTTGAAAAGCCCACCCTACTGTGCCTTCAGGGGAGCGCACAGCATCCTTCCATTGGGAGGAAGAAGCTCCTTTTCCCCTCTCTGGATGTCAGGCATCTTTTTTTAGAAGGCTGAAGTAAATCCCACGCTGTGAAAGTGCAGCCGGATTAACACCCAGCTCTACGCGCCGGACCCGTGCTGAGCCAGGAGATCATTTTGTCCCTTATTAGAGTTATTTCTGCTTTGAAGGATTGTTCTCGGCTCCCGCCACTAAGGGGGAGTGTTGCCACGCGGTGGAGCAGCTGTGGGACTGGAGGAGCCCGAGGCAGCAGGTCCTTTCCCTCCTCGCAGCCGCTTCTCCCTCCTGGAGCGATGGGAAAGGCAGAAGTGACAGAGGGCTCGTCACAGCATCACCCAGGGGAGGGAAAATACCCTCCTGTTCGACAGAAAAGAGGCGAGTGGCCCAAATTTCAGACCTGTCTTGGACAATAAGTGCAAGCATCATCCTCCCCTTGCAACCACGTGGGTTTTACAACGTGGACTAAGAGACACTTGTTGATCCATGGAGTGCTTTGGGGCCCCGGGATAACAGGTGCTGGTGTAGAGTGGAGAGGGCTTGATGAGGATGGAAGGAAGGTGACTGGAGGCTTTCTTGCTTCTGGAAGGACTGGATCAAGAAGAGAAGAAATGGTCCAAAGCTGCCTGTGGAAGGGGTCCCTCCCTGCCTGGAGAAAAGAGTTAAAAATGGGTCTTAGGGACTCGTCGGGGTAGGACAGTTCAGGATCTCTGATTTTGGCAGCTTTCACGTGGTCTGATGCTTGTGTCATAACTTATGTGCTTAGTTTGTCCTCAAGGTCCTTCCCCTGCCCTGTGAAGGAATGATATGTACGTGTCCTTAGTGCCCCTGTTTCTTTGCCTATTAACTGCAGATAACCTCACTCATCTAATTTTTTTACCTCTACCTGCAAAGGGTTTTGGGATCTACAGATGCCAAACATGCTTGTTTATGGCTTGCTGGGGTAAGAATTGTGAGGTTTTTTTTAAAGTGTGTTCCCTTTTCAGTTTCTTATTTCACTTCAAATGTCATCCTTTTTCTCTTCTTCTTTCAGGGCCACCCAGGGATTTTATTCACAGAATTGGAATGAGCTACAAAAGGGATAAAGATCATTCATGGGAACCTTGAAAGAATTGCCTGAGCTCTATGAAATGAAGATTAAAAATAAAACAGGGAGGTGAAGCACAGGCTCCAGCACGAGCATCTTATAAATACTTGTCCATGAAATCGAGAACCCTTCCCACCGTGCCGGGCGATCTGCACGGGGAGGAGCTGCTGGATCCACCTCAGTGGGGAGATGGGAGCACAGCCCAAGGGCAGGAAAACACAGCAGGTTGGAAAATCTGCCAGCTCTCTGTGAAACGTGTTTCTGCTGCTTCCTCCCCGTGTAAAGTGAACGGGTGAGCTCTGCCAGGGGTTGTCTCAAAGCTGGTGCATGTGAGCAGTGGCACCGGCAGAAACCTCCCGCTCCTGGGGAAGGAGAGGGGAGCAGGAGTAGGAGGGAGAAAGAGCTGTCATCACTTGCTGCCTCCAGGCACAACCTTCTGCTGCTTTGGTGCTGGTGTAAGATGAAGTCCCTGCTGCTCTGTGTGAAGGGGGGGCTCAGCAGTGGTTGGGTTTCTGTGCTGGGCTTTGCCCTGGAGCTGCTGGTGTTTCTGGGTTAACTGGTTGCATCTGCTCCTGGGTCTGAGCACCCAGAGCCTTTTTCACAGCCCTGGCAGGGCTCTGGTTTGCCTCCCCCTTCATAGTGCCTGGGAACCCCCTGGCCAAAGGCCTGGGGCTGATCACTTCCAACCCTTGACCTGTGTCCAGACGGGTGTTTATGGCTCTTGTTTCATCCCATCACATCAAAAATATTCTTATAAAGCACTTTCCTCCTGACTGGTATTCCTGATATTTCCAGGTCAAACCCATCCAGATCCCACACTTGTGCATCCCAATCCCCCCTGTCATGGTGAGCAGCATTGAGAAGTCCTCAGCCTTGGTCCTGTCCATGTAGTTCTATTTAGGAAGGTACTGCTGCTCCAGCTCTGGAGGTTAAGGCAAAGAAAGGGTTTGTGGAAGTTGTGAAGTTACTTGGTGAGGGCCCACACCTGTTTATGCACAAGGATTTTATCTTGCAGCTTGGTGAGTGTCCTGTAGCCCAGCCTCTCTCACTCTCCACCCCCAGAAGTCTTGCTTGTGGGGCTCAGTGACACTCTCAGCTGATCTGCCAAGGGCCCAGGGCTCTCCCTGCCCCTCTGCCTTTCCCAGAATGTGAAACTGGTTGAATTGTGATTGCTGTGCTTTGGAATCCACATCTCCCCCTGCCATGCACACACATCCCTGCAAAAAATGACAGGACCTGCAGTTCAGCGTGGATGTGATGTATCTGAGGGGGAGGAGAAGCAGCAGCTCCTGTCTGTGCCCTAGATAGGCAGGAGAGGCAGCCAGAGACCAGGGCATTGCTGAAGCACAGGTCTGGGAGCTGGGATAATCCCAGTTCCTGGCCATAGGAGGGAGAGATGTCCTGTGGCTCAAGCAGAATCATGCAGATGACAAGGGACTGATCTGATCCCTCTATCAAAAGCTCTTTTGTGTTGACAGACCTTATTTAACTGTCAGGAAATTATGCAGGACATTAAATGCCAGCTGAGCTGAGCTTCTCTGTGAGCTAGTTCTGTGCCTGTGTGGCAGATATGGCAGATACCTCTGTCCAGCCCACCTTCCCATTTTCCCAGCTCTCAGTCAACATCAGCCCTGCTGGGCATCTCCACCTTTATGGCATGTACCTCTCATGAGTCCATTTTTTTAGGGCTTTCCAAGACCATGCCAGTGTTCTGGCAGTGCTGTGCTGTGGGAAACCTTCCTTTGCCCAGGTAGATTTATCTGTTTGTTACATGTGGCTGGCGGGTCTGAAAGGCACTTGGTTGCACTCTGTGTTATTTACTGCCTCTCAGGTGAAGTAGGTCACCAATCCATCTTGGATTTATTCTGTGTGAGGCACGAGAGAAGGCAGTGAAATCCCATTTCTTCCCTGTCCTCCTTCTCCCCACCCACAGGCCATAGGAGGGAGGAGAGTGAAATCCCAGGGAGAAAGGCCTGATCTGGTGTTGTGCTGGATCCTGTGCCCAAGTGGAGGCTGTGACCTAAGGGAGGATGGTTTATGCCAGGGCAGCTGCCAACTGACTGCTCTTGGGCTGGCTTTGGTTTGCTGGGAGATGTTGGGCTGTGAATGTCAGTGGCTGAGGAGATGCTCTCTGGATGCTCTCTGGCAGTTGTCCCCACACAACCTGCCCTGGTTTTGGGTCAGGCAGGGGACTCACACATGGTATTTACGTTAGAAAAGGCACCCTTAAGCATGAAGTGTTTGTGCTATTCATCCTGTTGCATTCTCTGGGTAAGTGACCTCAAGAAGTGTCTTTTGAGATAAGGTGAAGGGAGGTGAGCTCTTTTTCTGTTTGATAAAAAGCCATGCTGTGTCTGTCCTGGCTGTTTTGGAGTATTCTGTGGCTGGCTGGAGACCTGCTGAGTTTTCTGTGTTATCAGTACAAGTCACATTGAAATGCAAAACCTTCCAGTCCCTCTCATTTTGTTTAAGATTCCAGTTGGGGGTTATACTGATGCCTGTCTGGCTCTGGCCTGGCTGCTTTCCCCTCCTGCCCCTGTGACCACAGCCCTGGTACAAGGCTTGGCCAGGACATCAGATTGACTTTGGGGGCTGGAGATGACCAGGAGCCAGGTCGGGGTGGGAGGCTGGTGAGGACACCGAGGAATCACTCAGTGAGGACAAAGAGCTCCAGCTCTGCATTAGCCAGCCAAGGCAAGGAAGGCAAAACTGCTGTTTCCAAGGATAAGTCCTCCTCCTGAAAAAAAAAAAAAAGTCATTTTGGTTGTTGCTGATAAGGCATCAACTGAATTCCTCCCTTCTCTGTCCCCATCTCTGCAAGAGATCGTTCAGCTATTCAGGGAAGGCTTAGCACACCGGGCTTTTGAAAGCATCTTGCTGCAAGTGCTTGGAAAATGCTATCATTTAAATCCATAATAGCTCTGTTAGGAAACATGCCCCAGGCATTCACATCAGCTCTTGGTGGTGCAGAGTGTGTGTCTGGTACCGCTTCACATCACCCAAGCCATAAATAATGTGAATCAAATGCAACACCAGCCTGCCTGGGCTCGTAGGCAGCCTCAGGCCACGGGCCCAAACGTGGTCCAGTGTGCCCAGGTGGGCTCCCAGCCAAGGCTGGGGCTGTGTGACAGAGCCTGGTGTCCTCTCAGGCAGGAGACCCTCCCAGCTGAGCTTTACTAGCACATCTGCTGCTGCCAGTGGGTCTGCTCGTCCTGCTCCCCACTGGGGCGTCCGCGTTGGGTGGTGGGAGAGGCCAAGCAAAGTGGGAAGGCATCAGTGAACCTTTTTCTCGGGAAAAAGTTAATTTCTGGAAGCAAACCTGGGAGTGCCACCAACTCTGTGACGCTCAGACACGTCCATGGCGCAAGGTCTGAGTAAACCCTGCTTAGCCTGAGCTTTTGGTGGCAGTACTGAGGTTACAGAGGGAGGTCTGTTGGATCCTCTGCTGATGTCTCCGTCTGTTCTTCTCATAAAATATGGATCTGGGAGATTTGGAACGCACTGCTGCAGTTACTGAAGTGCTTTTACATCACTTAGTGCTTGCTGCTGCCCACACACCCTCTGTAATCGTAAGTTTCTTCTATAATTACGTTTATTACACACTTGCTATGGTGACACGCTATCCTGCGCTGTGGAGGAGACTGCAGCCAACCTGGAATTCTGCCCTGGGAATCAGTCCTGGGGAAATCCTTTCATAGCCTTTCTGTCAGGCTCCCCCTGCCCAAGACGGGATCACAGCAGGTAGCACAGAAATTAATAACAGGATCATCTTTCCTGTGTGTTTTGGTAACAGCAAGCTAATTAATAATGATGGGTCAACAGTTTTTAGGCTTTCAGGATTAGCCCCAGGTTTAGAGGAGGATCATGTGCATGTCTGAGCTGCAATGCACAGATGTAGGCAGGTGGGTTGCAGTAAATGATATATGACCCACATATTAAAGTAGGTTTTTTTGCTTTTTTAGAAAAAAAGTTATGAACTTAATCCTCTTCTTCCCCCACCTGGCCCAATTCATTCAATCCCTCTTATTTAGGATAAAAATAAGACTTTAGCTTGATCAGGTAACAGCTGACTTTTGGGTGAGGTGGCCCAGCCCCCAAAGCCTCATGTTATTTTATGGATTGCCTCCCTGATGTGCTGCAGGGGTGAATTACAGCTGAGGTGCTGATGACATCTCGTGTCCCAACAGGCCCACAGAGGGTTGTTGTGACTGGGAGATCAGTGGAACTCCACATGTGATCTGTGGTTCAGGAAACCCACGAATCCTGGTTTGCAAGGGCAGCTGTGGGTGTGCTTGTATTGCTGCCCTGCAATCCTGCTGGCAGAACAAGGATGGGGAGACCCTGCCCCTCTCTGCAGAGCTGTGTCATGAAGCCCTTACCGTGGTGATTAAACCTCTCCTACCCCCTTCATCATCCCTGTCCTTCCCAGCCGCTTCCCTCTTCCTCTGAATATCCTTAACCTCAGCAGCAGCAGGATAATCCTCCAGACAGGAGCTGGGCCAGCTCAGCCCGGCTAGAAAAGCTCCTTTCTGCCTTTCCCACCTCAGCTTTCCTTCATCCCTGAGGGAACTGCCCCAGAGCAAAGAGCGATGCGTGACAAGCGGTGCAGTTACAGCACCCTGTAGGAGTGCCAGGCAGTGAGCATGGGCTCCCCACCTGCCTGCTGGGAGCCAGCCTGCCTTCCTGGAGCCTACCTGCCTGCTGGGAGCCAGCCTGGAGCCAGCCTGGAGCCTACCTGCCTGCTGGGAGCCAGCCTGGAGCCTACCTGCCTGCTGGGAGCCAGCCTGGAGCCAGCCTGCCTTCCTGGAGCCAGCCTGGAGCCTACCTGCCTGCTGGGAGCCAGCCAGCCCCAGCCCACAGTGTGGGTAACAATAGGGTAATCAGTGCCTAAGCTGCTAATTAAAATATAAGTGCACTGCAGTGAGAAGGGGCTTGTGTGATGGACCTTGAAACGCTTTGTTTGCACAGCTGATGAGATGGTTAATGCTCGACAGAAACTCTGTGCTGCACATATGGAAGCCGGTGGGTGCTCTGCTGCTGGGGGCTCCCTGACCTGGTGGTCCTTGAGTGTCCTGCTTCATCCCAGTGGCTGCAGCAGAGTCTTGGTTCAGTTTATATCGAAATGGTGTCTAAATGTGCTGGTTGTTTATTTAGGGACGACCCACCTGCCTTGGGGAGCACTGACAGGGTGTGAGTCAGTGGGGACAAGGAGCCTCTCGTGCTCCTCTCCTGCTGTACCTGCTGTGAGCTGGTGATTTGCTCACCCCCACCTGCATGAGGAGGTGTGTGAGCCTTGAGTTAATCACTGTTTGCCAAAGTGCTTTGAGATCATGGGAGGAGAAATGTGGACTCAGGTGATTTGTGTACTGAGCCAGACCTCGACAGACCCTTCTTTTGTCTTGCCTGTCCGTGGGGTCTGAGCAGATCCAACATTTGCTCAGGTGGCAAAGTTAAACAGGGTCAGCACACCTGCACACAAGGTAGGGAGAGCTACAATAGATAATTCCTCTTACAATGGACATGGGAATTTAAACAGAGAGGACAGGAATTAGGCAGTTCTATTTTACAGAAACTGTTCCTAGGGAAGCTTCTTACCCCCTGTGCTGGAGCTGTCCTGCAGACCATGGCTGTTCTGTACCCCTTTACCTCCAGGTGTACAGATGTCCAAACATTTTTTTGTTGATTTTGCCCCCTCCAAGCAGTTGTGCCTGTTCTAGGTGCCTCTTTCCCTCAAGATCTGATCCTGCAGCAAAGTCTGAGTTGTAGAAGTTGTTGCAGGGATGAGTGTAGTGGCAGGAGCCCAAGGTGCTACTGAAGCTTCGTGGGAGTTTTGTGTCAGAACTGGCCTGAAGGTAAGTCCCCAGTGCTGGTGCAGGGTCTTTTTGTGTGATGCTTAATGGAGATCTCACTACAACACTATGAGGTAGAGAAACACTGTGATATGGGAGGAGATGGGTGTGGAGGTCTGTGCTGGGGAGCCTGGACCCCCCCCTCTTGTGCTCTAACCAAGGAGCAGCACATCTGTCCCTCTGTAATGGGACAGAAATCAAATGTAGGGAAACCCCTGGGGAGGCAAACTTGAATTTCTGGGAAACATCACCTTCACATCCAGGCAGGGAGATGCACAGCGATCCTGGGCTTGGAGAGGGTCCCTGTGAAGCAATTGCCTTTCTTATCCCTGTTTTCTGAGAAAAGCAGCACTGGCATGTGGGAAGAGGCACTTCAGCTTTGTTTTTATTTGCTGGAGAAGGGATCTTCCAGCAGCTGCATACTTAATGGCTTTCCAGGGCCATCCATTAACCCGACAAGTCGACCAGCGAACCCAGAGCAATGATTCTACCTGCTGCCACGACATCTCTTTTTACCCCAATAAACATTCCCACTCCTTCTATCTCAGCTGATGAGTCTGCCCTGAGATGCAGAGAAGGGTGTCTTCAAAACATGCATCCACGTCAGAAGATTTGCGAGCAGCCAGCCAAACAATTCCAGACAGAGAGACATGAGAAAGAACATCATTCCTGAAAGCGCTGCATTATTGATTAGGCAGTTGTGATCCATAAAACATAGTAAAACCAAGGGGCTGGCTGCAGAATGAATTCCACCAAAAAAAGGTCGTCTTTTACTGTCTCTGATCCTCAAGGACGAGGGTAAAGCAAGTTTAGTACCAAGCAGGAATTCATTTGTATAATAATGGTTTTTGATGACTCGCAAAGGTTATTTTATGATTAGCCATCTAATTATAAAATGGCCAACAATTTCATCTTATCCAAATCTGCATCAGCTAAATTATGAAATGCCCTTGTTTTATGCAAATTCTGGAAATACTGCTTCTTTAACCTCCCAACCCTGCTGTCTGTCAATGCTTGTGTGGAGCATAAATCTCAGGGCAGTGCCAGAGCTGCAAATAAAACACAGTGAATTAATTCCATAGGAGTACCCAGAGATGGGAATGGTGGTGGAGGTGCAGCACAGGGCAGATGTGGATGTCTAACCCCGTGATGTGGCTCAAGCTGAGCTGTCCTGTCCAGGGAGGTGCTGGAGCTGGCACAGGAAGGTAGGAGAGTGTTTCAAGGGAAGGGTTCATCCATCATCCAAGGGGCTGGAGATATGAAATGTCCTCACTCTCAGGCTGTGCAGGTGCTGGGGGACAGCTGCCCTATGCTGGAGCTTCTCACTCCATGCCCTTTGGACCATAGAATGATTTGGGTTGGAAGGGATCTTAATGATCATCTCATTTCAATCCCCCTGCCATGGGGCCACCTCTCACTAGCCCAGGTTGCTCAGGGCACCATCTAGCCTGGCCTTGAATACTTCCAGGGATGGGGCAGCCACAGCTTCTCTGATGCCCTGGTTTCTCTCTTCTTTGGTCAGTTGGGGTCAAGAGTATTTTTCTCTTGGGCCTGAGGAGTATTGCTGAAAGGTCCTACAGGACCATGGCCATGAAGGACAAATTCCTCCTGTTCTTGTCCCCTCAGAGCACCTCTTTGAGGTGTTTCTCACCTCATGTTCCTGTTAAAATAAGCCTTTAATTAAGGATTTGTGCCTGTGTCCCTGGCGAGCTCTTGAGGAGATGGTGAGAGCAGAATAAGTGCAGTGGGAATGAGGAGCTGGACTGGGAAGCCCTGGAGGGTTTTCAAAGGCTTCAGGATGGTTCCTGCAAGAGCAGCTTGTGCCTCTGGTGGGCTTCCTGGCAGAGACTGGGATCTGACACAGCAGGGATGGGGGAATCTTGGTGCTGGAGGGAGAAAAAGCAGCAAAGGAGGAGAAGAAACACCAGGAAAGGGGGAGGAAAGGAGGATTGTGAAGATTAGGTGCAATTAGTTACGTGCACTTTAAACATCAGATCCTATTAAACACTCCTGGTTTAAAACCAGGCCCTATTATATGGTTGCAGCTTCCAGACAAAGTCCCGTTAAGTGGAGCTGCTTTGAAATCCGGGGCCTCAGACACAGCCATTATGGAGATCAGGCCCCATTAAATATATTCAGTTTGAAGATTAGGTCTGGTTACACACAGGCAGTTCAAAGCTGGCCTCTAATTAAGCAGAGGCGGTTGGAGATGTGGAGCTTGAGGGGAGAGGGGGACCTGTGGAGCAGCTCTGTGTGTCTGCAGTTCCTCCCTGCTGGGAAGGAGCCTCTGGCCAGCCGTGGGCAGGATGTTTGTGGTACTGCCTGCACAGGCTGGGTAACCCCAAATAGACCCTTCAGCATGAAAGGAGTTAGGGGTGGTCTCCAGGCTGGTCAAGATAGAGGCTTGAGGCTTCAGGAGAGGTTTGGAGGTGATGCTCACAGGAAAAACGGGGGGCTGAGGGAATACCTCTGGCTGGATCAGGGGCTTGAGGAATTGGGGGAATTTCTGTGTCCCCCTCAGTTTTTTCTGGGGGCCGTAACATCTGGAGTCTTTGGACCTGGAGAGGAACAAGGGCTGTGCTGCAGGTGGTGTGGTTCTGTGCATGGGGAGGTAAATCCTGGGTAGAGCTAAGGGGTTTTGGTGTCCAACAAAGTGTGGATTACAAGGAAACAGGGACACTCACCTGTCTTCTAGGACCAAAGGAGCTGTGCATGGCGTGGCTGGGAGCTGTGTTGTGGGTGCTTGAGAACTCCAATCCCAGCAAGAGGCTCCTTCTCTGCTGTCCATGACAGTGCACAGGGCAGACTGGGTGACTGGGGACCTGGTGGTGGTTTTGCTGTAGCACTGCACATTTCCTTTGGATTTCTTGTGTGGACACTCACCCTATTCATGGGAAGGGTTAAGAAATACATCTCAGTAACAGCCTGGGGGAGAGGATGGAGAGAGTGACAGCAGTGGGGTCCCAATCCTCTGCGTGGACAGCCCAGAGCTGCTGAGCCTTGGCTGGACATGACTTGCTTACACAGCTGACATTTTTCCTGCAAAGTACTGTCAGCCATCCCTCCTTGTCCTGCTTCTCTACGTGCTCATCACAGCTCCTGCTCTGCCTCCACAGTGTGATGCACAGAAAACTGTGAAGAGCAACAAGGGTCATTTTCTACCTGGTCCCCACATCAGTGCAGGTCAGTGAGGAGCCCTTGAGATACTCTCACAAACATTACTGGCATAATTTCTATTTCTTTCCATTGGATTTATTTGGTGCTGAGCCTCAGAAGCATCAGATCACTTTAATTAGTGCTGAGTGCTTTTATCTTTGATGGAGCAAAGGATTTTGCCATTTGGATTTTGGCATATGAAATATTAACTTAAAGATATATATTTAATTTTTGTATTAAATAATATGTAGCAGCACAATATTAATATTAAAACTTAATACAATGTAAATGTCAGAATGAGTTGTAGTGATAAAACCTAAATGAGACATATTTACCTCTCGTTTCACTTGCAACAGCAAAAGATTTTCAAGTCAAACCAGATTTTTTTCACTTTTCATCGGAAGTGCTGCTTCTTTGTTCTCCAAGTAACCATTCCATTAGCAGTTGTTTTGGGTGGTTTTTTAGCACTTCTAAGCTCGTGACTTGAAGACCCAGGGCTTTAAGGAGTGCTGAGGCTGAGACCTGTGGTGAGAGGTGGGAGTGCTATCAACTCCCATATCTTCTCATCCTGATCTTTTCTCTTCTATTTGTTCCCTCCCTGGGTACCTGACCCTGGCTGATGCTCTCGTTGCACAGGTGGTGCCCACAAGGGTCAGTGGGAAGAGTGGCTGCTCTCTGCTGCTGAGTGATGCTCAGACAGGCCAGAACAAACAAGCAGCCCCTTTCCCTGTGACCTGTGCTGGGCTCAGGTAGCACATACACATCCCAGGGAGTTGTTCAAAAGGCATGCAAGGGTGGATTTGCTCTGGGCATGCTTGCAGTCCTGCCTGGTGCCCAGGATGGGAATGGTGGCAGGGGGAGGAAGCTGCCCCTGGGTTCAGGGAAGCACAAGGGGATGATCCAAGCCTGTGCTGCCATGAAGAGTGTGAGACAAGAAGACTTTGGGGTAGGGAGGGTGCCCTGCTCCAGCCTGGCCCATCTCCTTGTGCTGTTTGGCCTGGCTAACTCAGCTCCTTAGTGGAAGGGGGATGGAAGAGCCTCCCTTCCCCTCCCAGCTGTTCTCTCCTGCTGGGAAGACTGAGCCTTTAGCCTTCCAGGACAGAAGTGGAGAAAAACAGTGAGAGAGTCACTGGGAGACTGTGGGGAAAGGTCAAGGGGATGAGGGACTGGGGCATCCCTGTCCCACCCTGCTGGCTGTGCTGGTACCATCCAGGTGAGCTGAGACACCGGCAGGCTGTGGGAATGCCTGAGCTGGCTTGGAGTGGGACCACAGTGCCCAAAAAACCCAACCTGGCTCCACTGTATTAACAAGAGATGCTCGAGCACCAGTCCCAGCAGGAGAAGTTGGCTTGACCTGCACACTCCTTTGCTTTTGATGTTCCAGGTGGCTGTGACAGAGAATCCCTGTCCCAGAGGCAAAGACTACCAGGACAGGCTGCTGGGAGCCGGGAGCTGGAGCAGTGATGTGGGAGCATGAGGGCCCTGCTGATGGAGCCAGGGCCAAGCAAGCCAGTCTCTGGGAGCAATATGTACGTGCACGAGGATTCCTTTTCCTTTCGTCCTTTTATCTGCATCCCTTTTTTGAAGAAGCAGCAGATGAAAGAGCCCACCACTCACATCAAACCTCCATCAAGAGCATTAAAGGAAATGTTTTTGGCTTTATGGTTTGCTTTGAAGGAACCAGTGGCAAAATGAGCTAGGAAGGCATGAAAGACACCCCAGCCAGTTTAGCTGCATTTCCAGTGTCAGAAATTTGTTCTCAGAAGTAATTAAGATGCAGGTATTTGAAACGATGCACGAGGGCACATCATTAAGGTGCACTTAAGCGCAGCTTCTTGGCTTCTGCTGTGCCCCAGGGATAGCTGCAAACTGCCCCAAATTACCTCATGGGATGAAGGTGGAGATGCAAAAACATTTCAAAACTTGCCTCTGGATAGACCTTCTCTTTTGAATTCCTTTTCCTTATTGAATGCAATAAATCAGATGCGATGGCTTCCTGTATCAGGAATGAGACGCTGTCCCAGGCTGGGGAGATGGCAATGTGGGATGAGGTGTGGAGCTGCTGGGAACAGGCCCAGGGTGGTGTGGTGGATGCAGGAGTGGAGGGTTAGCTGGGCTCTCCCACCTTCTAGGAGATTGATTTCCCTCTGTCAGTGGATTTGGGACCAGTGTTTAATAACAGGACACTTCACGACTGCAAATATCTTAAACAGGGAGATGTGGTGATCTCATACTTCCCTGTGTGTGAGCTATAAACTGTAGGGCTCGGGTCCAGATGTGTGAAGGTTAATAAAACCAAATAAAAAATTAATTCCCTTCAGCAGAGATGGTTGCTGATGATGTGCCAGTGAGCTGCTCAGGGCAGAACTGCTCCATGCTCCATATGTGGATTCCCTGATTTCAAGGCCAGGAGGTGCATTCACAGGTGTAGCAAATATCAGCATCTGTTCCCCTCCTGTCCAACTGCCAGGAAGGAGCCAGCATTTGGTGGAGCTCCATAGCTGCTCCTGTTGGTCCCTTCCAGATGTGCAATCCCTCAACGGAGTGAGCGAGTGGGCAGTTTTAGGATGAACCAGTGGAAGGACCTTTTGCTACAGGGTGTCATTAACCACAATTTTCCCATCCTGCTGAGGAGTTCAAAGCTATGTGTAGCTTCTGTGGACCAGAGTGGAGTACTTTTGCATCCAATAAACAGCCTTTCTAGATATTATGTGGTCAATTGTTTTGGTGGTCATAGCTCATCTCTAGGGTGGAAACTTGTCCGCAGAGGGGGAACCCTGTGGTCTGGTGGTCATGTACAGCCTCCAGAGTGCTGTGGAACAAGTGTCCTTGGTAATTTCCAATTGCTTTTCTGTAGGGGTGTCCTGTGGGAGCTGGGTGAAGACCAGAGATCCAGGATTTTGGGCAGAGCACACAGGGCCCTGAGCACACAGCCCTCTGCTCCTGTAGCACCTCTTTGCTGTAAAAGTATAGAGTAGTTAAGTGTAAGTCTGAAAGGTGCTGCTGTGTCTGAGGAGCCTTTGTTCGTGGCTCTGGCTCTCTTGAGGGGTGGTGCCTCATGGGCACCCACATGGTCACCCTCATGGGCAGAGGAATGCTGCTGTGGCACCCACAGCCACGGGGACTGGCACACAGTGGCTGTATTATATAATTTCTGAAATGCAGAAGAATATAAAAATTCAAAGGATAGCTGGAGTTTGACCTCTACAGGTGGAAGGGGAGCACTGTATTTTTACCACTGGGCACGGAGGGACTGAAACTAAATTGAACCCAGAATCTTCATCTTGTTTTAACGAGCTGGGAAGAGCAGGCAAGGACAGCAGTTAGCAGGAGGGATAGGATGGGATGACAGCTGCCCCAGCAGGTGAGAACCAGCCTCCAGGAGCAGGGATTGGCCACAACTCCCTTTGCCTCACACACAAGGGACCAAACCCAGTTAATTCCCCTCCCTGGGATGTACTGTGCCACTTGGTGTGATGCTGGGTGGAATCTCATCCAGCTTCAAACCGAGTTTGGGGGCTGGATGCTGTGCAGCCTCGTGAGTCTGGGCTGACACACCTTGGTGAGCCACAGTCTGGCTCAAACACCCAGCTGGCAAAACTGATAATTCCTCAATGGATAACTCTGCTTTTTTCTTCATAAACCTGATGTAGGTGGTCTCTAGATGTCCCTGTGCCATGTGGGAGAAGGGAGGGCCAAGCACCGAAATGCAGATGGGCAGGAATGTCGGGGTTGTCTCCAGCTTTGTGTTGGGTGGCTTTGGGGACTGATGACACTTCATCTCTGCAGCTGCTATTTCTCTCCCAGCCCAGGCAGGCAGAGGCCATTCAGCACAGGCCTGTGCCTGAGGAGCTGATGAGCTGGGGAGAAACCTGCCCTCAGACTGGAGGCGTTTGTAAGCGTGGCTGCCTGGATGTGGAGGGAAGCTCTGTTGGGCTGCCATGCTATTGATTTAGACATTACCTGGGGTTTGCAGCCTCACTCCTCTTCCTTCCCATTTGCTCTGGGGCTCTGCTGCCACGCGTTGGCAGGAGTTGCTCCCTTCTTGCCTGGAACGGGGAGTTGGGTCGTGACTGCAGCCTGATCCCCCCGGGCCAGGCTCAGACCTTCAGAGTGAAGCTCCTTGATGGACCCCCAGGCAGGATAGCACTGTCCCAGCAAGGAAATTAATTTCTCTCCTTTCAGGCTCAATTTTCTGCTGTGGTGGTGCACAGGAGGCAGAGCACAGCCGCTGAAACCTCTCCAAAATATCACCTTGGAGTCATACACAGAGAAAGCAAGGATTTCGAGCAGGCAGCACTTTTCTTAAAGAAACTTCCAAGTTCCCCCTTTTTGCTGGGTGATGGCATCTCTCAGAACATCACTAAGAGGAGGTGTTATGAATGCTGATGGCCTAAAAGAGACCACCAAGAAGAAATCCCTTCTTCCAGACACTGCTTCAGGATCTCTCTCCAGGTGGTATTCCCCCAGTCCTCACGCCTTGCCCTGCAGAAGGGTCTGGTGAAGCTGCTGAGCACTCAGGGCACTAAGCTGAATGGAGAGACTTAAATCTGCTGGCTGGAAAACCCACAGCAGCTAGGGCAGAGTGTGATCACTGCCTGCAGTGAGCCCCTGTCCCCAGTGCTGTCACTGCTATGGCCCCAAGCCTTGGGGGATGCAGTGCTTCACCCAGCACTGCAGCTCCTGGGGTCACCTCAGCCTCACAAACCCATCCAGGGCTGCCCTGTTCCTCCATCAACGTGGTCAGACTCTGCTGGGCATCTTAACACGTGGATGGTGGATACAAAACTTTCTGGCTGCGTTTCCCTTTCCACTGGGAGCCGGGCAGGTGGGTGTGATGCCACAGGACTCAGATTTCTGTTCTCTTCCCACTCAGTTTTTGCTTCCTAGGTCCATCTTGGCACCTTCAGAGGGGCCACCTGCAGTTTATTGAGGTGAAAAAGGAACATTTGGGGCACAGGGTGGAGAAACTGATTTTTTTCCTTTTGTGAAGGACAAAAAGTAAATCCTCAATGCTGGTGTGAAATGGCATAGAAAAAGAGTTGTCTGGATTACGGGGAGAGAAATACGAATTATATTAAAATGGGGGGGAAATCAGGAAGGCTTTATTTGGGCCATTCACTGACAAAAATTGCAGCTACAGGCTGTGCATGAGAAGGCTCAGATTTGAATCCACAGAAGCATTTGGGCTTCAATAATCCTGCGGTATTCAGGCGAAACTCCTGTGGGGTCCAGTGGGAGCCTTGCTCGGGGCCTGGAGGATTTACCTTATCGGTCTTTTGAAAATGTTAAAGAATTTAAAACCCCCAGCTGACTTAGCTGGAGGAAAATGCAGCGCACAGCAATGCCAGTGCCTGTGTGTCACGACGAGAGCCGGCACCGCGTCCCCACACAGCAACCCGGCTTTTCCCTTTGTCCTTTCCCACTCCCCGTGCAGTGGGATGAAAGCAAGAGCCTATAAAATTTCTCACACCACTCTCTGTCAGTTCTTTTTTCCTCCTTTGTTTCATTGTGCCTGGCTGGGCTGTGAACCCTTTGCTCCAGGCTGCCCTGGGTGCTCAGCCAGGATGCCAAGTGGCCAGTGCAGGGTCACCAGAGGAGCGTTCCTGGGATGTGCAGTGCTTTGTTAGTGATGGCCCTGCCACGTGCCCCTGTGGTGCTCACTGTGAGCTGCACAGGCACTGATGTGACTCATGTGACATAGGGGACGAAGCTTTTTTTACAGACCAAATGCCCCCCTGGGACAGTTCTGTACCAGCACCATGAGCACCTGCTGTCCCAGCTCTTCACACTGGGATTCAGGTGTTTTAAGTAGCAGCGAGTGCTTCAGACTATGGTCCCTGGGGACAACATCCCTTGTCCTCAGTGAGTAGGAGACAGCTTTGCTTGTGACACTCTGTGCTGGGGTTGTTTTTCCCACACAGAACTGCCCTGTGCCCGTGGCTGTGGTGTGGGATGTACCCCAGGCACCACGCGAGACAGACAGTTAAAAAAATTATTTATCAACCTTTTTCTTTTTTGTGGCTACTGCAATTGTTTTGGGGTCCCATGTCTTTCCCACATGACCTGAGTTTTACCCCTTGAGGCAATGGGATTGATGGAAACCCTTCTGCATTGTTGTTTAAACCCAAAACTAAGAGGAATGAGGGGAAGTGTTGGAAAGCATTGATTTTCAGGATCTCCACTTTCCAATCTGTGATGGAGAGAAGAGCAGACCCTGGTGTGCTGTGACCCTGCAGTGCATGGGCTATGCTGGTGTGGGTGCAGCTCCTCACCAAAGCACGTTCCTGCTTAGAAAAGAGCACCTCCTTGGAAGCTGGAAACCAAAGGGCATCCTGATGTAGAAGGAGCTCAGGTGAGGAGCCTCTGGGGACTTACTTGCTGGGCAATCAGAAATGAGAAGTTCACACCAGGCAGCTCAAAACACTGGAGCAGGACCAGCTGCTGCAGAGGATGTTCCTGCTGCCCCATGTGCCTGCAGCTTCAAGGGAAGAATGGGAGAAAGTGGTGACTGTTGATAAAAGGAAAGTTCTTCATGTACTCAGACCACATCCTGAAGAATAAACCCTTGTAACCCACATGGCATTTTTAATCCTGTTCTTCAGGTGGCCCTGGCTCTCCTCACCATCAATCTGAGCATCAGATCAACCTGAGTCCTGCACCGCTGAAACCTCAGAGATAATTTGCGGCAGCATTTTCCAGAGGTTAATGATACGTTGTGGGAAGTGGTCACTTTTAAATTCACTGCCGTCTGATTTCACTTTATATCCTCTTGTCTTTGTGCTGCTGCAAGAAAACCAGCCCCCAGTTGCTCATTGCAAAAGCATCTGGCTTTCACCTGATTATTAACTCCTTTTTTTTTTTTTTTTTTTCTATTTTGGGATCCTTTTCCCTTCCTGGTAATTGGTGCTGGGTTGCTGTGGGGAAGCCATCTGCGTGACTGGGGAGATTTAGAGAGTCAGTAACAGAAGGGATGTTATCAGTCTGGTATCTTAGAAGACTATGGTAATCCAAAGCTGATTACAGCTGGGCTGGTGCAGTGGGAAATTCGGGACATATTGGACGCTGACACTTTCCAGCAGCATCAAGCTGTGCTGGGCCGTCTGTGCGTGCTGGGGGCGGGAAGGCTCTTCTCCCTGTTTGCATGGAGGGGGACAAACAGTGATCCTTTCCCTTTGAGATCATGGCTGCAGGGCTCCTTTGCCAAAGGAGGTGAGGAGAGAAAGGAGATAGGAACGAAAAAAAAAAAGAGATTGAAAGCACTAAAGCACTGCTGATGGTGGGTATGTGGCTGTGAGGGTGAACACGTCCACAGACAGCACTCATGTTCCCCTGCCATGACAAAGTCCCCGTCCAGGGCTGCTCCCCATGGGCATGAGTCAGTCCCATACAGCCTTCCTGAGCCAGCAGATTGATGTGCTTGGGCTTGGCCAGACTTCTGTGCTGCCCTGGTGAGTGATGCAGCCTGAGCAAACCCAGCACATATATAATCACTCCCTCTGATGCCTGGAATTCATCCCTGCCGGGGCACAGAGACAGCTCTCACTTCTGCTGGGCTTTATTAACAAATATCAGGGATTTGATCACCTTCAGTCCCATAAATGCATACCAAGGGGAGCTGCATTGGTGTTGACATCAGCAGAGGGGATTTCTGTCAGCCCTGAGGCCACTGGGACTGGGCTTGGACTGTGGGATGCTCTTTGCTCGTGGGGCAGCCAGTCATGGAGGGGAGCAGAGCACTGAACCTGACCCCATGAAACAGTCTGGCCACACAAGGATGCTGTGGTCCAGTTTGACTTGGCAAAAGGATTGGCTCAGTGTAGAGGTGGAAAGCTTTCCCCTGAGTGCTGGCAGGGTGCTTTTCTCCATGGTGGGAGGCTTTCTGAGTGCTCCGTGCTGGCTGCTGCATCTGCACGGAGGAGAAATGGCAACAGGGGAGCCTTTGCAGGAGATTGCAAGCTCTCAGTGTGGCTCCTTCCCTTTGTGCTGAGGGGGGCTGCAGCAGAGGACAGCTAAAGGGGGCTGCTGGTGCTTTGGGGAGCAGAAAAAGGGTCTGCAGTGTGTGTGTGCTGCCCCGTGTTGTTGCCTCGACATGGGGGATATATAATGGGAAAGGCTGCAGTGGGGCCAGTGTGTAAGTGGGGTGTAAAAGAAAGTGGAGACCCCTGAAAAGCTCCTATCCCAACCTGCATCCACCTAGGTCATTTTTTGGGTGTTTATTTTATTAATTCCCACTTGGCTCCCCCTCAAGCACCTGTGCATTGGGTTGTCCCCCTTGGAAGTGTCACTGGCTGTGGCAGCACTGTGGGATCAGCACGAGGCCACGCTCAGGCTGCCCCGGATCAAACTGTGCTATCGATCACCACTTTGACTCCTGCTGCTTTATTTACTTGCTCAGTAATATTTTGCTTAATAAAACCCTGCTATAGCAATTATTGAGTCCCCAACCCTTTTGATTTCCAATTGCATTCCCAGCCCCAAAGACACCAGTGTTCCTGTGTTTCCCCAGGGAGACAGCCTAGGGTTTATATTGCATAATTTGGGGTTGTATTTGCTGACCCACTGCTGCTTCATCGATAGGTACCAGTAGATATATACCATCTTGGGATGTTTTGATGATCTGGGGAGACCCTATCCCGGGAAACATTCCTTGCAACGCCCAGGGGCAGAAAAGGAACAGCAATTCCCAGTGACCCTGATACTCCAACTGGGAGTATGGGCATGAAAACTCAGTAAAACCCTTGATGTCCTCATCATGGGTCTTAATAGCCCACTGCTCATGGGAACACCTCTTGATTTATGCAGTGATGCTCCACAGTGAGGGAAGCATCGTCCTTCTCATTAGTGCAGCATCCAGCACGGCAGGGTGGGCAAGCCAGCAGCAGAAATATGAAATAATATCAGTAGAAGGAAGCAAAAGTGGAGCTTGCCAGATGCAGCCATGCTGGGGGTTGTCAGGAAATGACAACACTACGTGCAGGCTCTGTGCAAGATTAGAAAGTGTTTGGAAATTGTCCCCCCCCCGAGTCTTTAGCCAGGAATGGGCAGTATGCAAATACAGTGAGTTAATCATTGCAAAATAGGACAGGGTTTCCAGGGACAGGAGGCAATTTTATTCTTTCATTATGCAGGCTCCTTGCCTTTAAATATGTGGAGGAGAAATTCGTAGGTTTTGGAAAAAGGAAGTGAACAAAAGCGAACAGAAAAGGTTTGTGCAGTGGAGATGGTTTTGGAGACCCTCGATGCTCCTCAGGGGATAGAGGCAGGGACATGGGGGTTGTGCTGGGGATCTGTCTGGGCTTGATGGTGGCAAGGATTTGGTCCCACTTAGGAAGCTGATGTCACCCCTCCCGGCTGCAGCTGGGTTTGGTGCAACCTTTGCCTTGGCCCTATGCACAAACCAGCTGTAAACTCCAGGGGTGCTGCGCCCATTTCGGGGGGATGCCCGGCTGGGGGAGCCAGTTTGGTCCCCTGGGTGGATCAGTCACACTGAAATAAGGACACCAGCCCTAAAGATGTGTGAGCACGAGGCAGGAGCCAACAGTGCCCATGGGCCAGGGCAGCACAGGCAGATGATACATCCTCACACCCCCAGCCTGGATCCCACCAAAGGGAATGGTGTGGTACTTGCTCCTCTCTCATTTTATCATCTGATATTTTTCCTGAACTTTCCATCAGTGAAAAAAAAAAATAATGTTCCTGTTTGGCTGTTTCAGTCTAATTTGGGATGAAAATGAAAGGCTGAACTGTTCCTGTGGCCCGAGGCAGTGTTTAGCCAGATCTATTAATACAGTACATGCATATTAATAGTGGCTGCTTGTGAAGGGACCACGTGTGGCTGTGCCTCGGTCCCACGGGGCTGTGGCTGCCCTCGCTGGCATTCTGGGATGCAGGATGCTGTGCCGGGATTCAGGATGCAGTGCTGCCTGCTCTCCAGGGCTGCCAGGCTGCGATGTGGCTCCCACCTTGGTGTCCATGGGACAGCCAGTGGGACTGGTGGCTCTGCATCGCCAGGCGACACAGCATCCCCTCCTGACCACCCTTCCCCGGCCGCACGGGCTCCAGGCCCCGGGAGAACCCTGGCATGTGGGTGCTTTTGGGTGCTTTGGAGTGGTTCGCTGCCTCTAGATGGCACTGACCCAACGCGCACGTTTCAGGAGCGGCTTCTGAATTACATCTTTTTCCCTCCCCGGGGTTATTTTTGTTTTAGAATCCTGTAATAATGGATGTTCGGTTTCGGCAACGAGGCGCTGATTACAGAAATAATCGATGCCATTGAGAGAAAAGAGCCTGTCCGTGCAGGTTCTTCCCTGCTCTCCTCCTGCAGGAGCCGGGGTTCGTGTCCCTGTGCCCCAGGAGTGAGCTGAGAAGAGCAGGAGGGATGCTCAGCCCCATGGGCAGGGGGAATTGCTTTCCTGGATGCTCTCTTCCTTCCCTGCATACCTGTTACACTGGTGTGGGAAGGCAGCAGCACAGTGTGGATCCAGGCAGGGTCCTTGGGTTCGACAGACATCCCCTGTTCTGCTCTCAGTTATGCCCAGTAACAGCTTTGCTCTCTAAATCCCATTTTATGCCGATTTCCACATCCCTTGAGCCAGGCAGCGAGAATCTGCCTTAAACCCTGGAGCAACCTGAGATCTGTGGAGCTCCGGGATGCTCCGTGGACCAAAGGCATGAGAAGGGGAGAGGGGGAAATTCCTAATCCTCCTTGGCCTCCTGTGGAGGAGAAAATGCTCCAGCTTGGGTGGGAATGGGGTGCAAATGGTGCTTGATCCCTGAGCAGCACCATCCTGTCTCCTCCCCGGGGCATCCATGCCCTCTGCACCCTTCTCCTCCCCGCGGGAATGGGGATGTGCTTTTCCCACCACGGGGTTAAAAGCTGGGGATGATTTTATAAAGAGACCCAGATGTGTGGGATGCTCCAGGAACTTTTAACAGCCAGTGACTATTGCAGTTATTGGCTGCAATAACTGGAGCTCACAGGGGTCAGCCCGGGCCCCTCCTTGGGGCAGGGGAGGATCTCAGCCCCTCTCTGCCTCCCTTCCCTGTGGAACTGACCCCAGCTCCAGCAGGAGGGATTACTTATCTGAGGGAAGATAAAGCCCCCAGCATCACCCAGGCTGAAAGGCTCCTCATGCTCCCTCCTAGGAAATAATCAGAACATTTTCCATACTGCTTTGTCTGACCTTGTGGATAATTAAGGGAGAGGGAGAGCAGGGATGGGGCTGCTCAGGGCCAGTGCCTTGCAGTGGAGCAGCTCTCCAAAGTGGGATCCTGTGGATCCTGTGCGGGCAAAGAAGGATTAATGGCCTGTCCCACAAGATTCATCTGTAGGTATTTGAGACCCATGTGTTTGCCTGCTGTGCATGCTGGGCAGCTTGAAAGAGGGTATTGTATATATTATTTCTCTATGTATGAGTATA
Source organism: Chiroxiphia lanceolata (assembly GCF_009829145.1). Taxonomy (NCBI): domain Eukaryota; kingdom Metazoa; phylum Chordata; class Aves; order Passeriformes; family Pipridae; genus Chiroxiphia; species Chiroxiphia lanceolata. The sequence continues at coordinate 3,910,681 of NC_045653.1, read as the reverse complement.
CAGTTGCATTTCTCAGTATTCTCCCATAAGATGCCTAAAGGACAGTGTGGCATTATTTAAGCTTTATTTAAAGGACAAGTCAGGGGAGATTTCTGGAAAATTTGGGCTATTCCCCATGCAGCGAAGGAGGGGAATATTGAATTCCCTCCTTTCCAGCACAAATTAGCAAATGCATATTGCCTGAGCAGGAGGGAATACAATGTGATTGGGAAACTTGCACAAGGCAGGAGGCAGCTCTTCTCCCAGGGGCTGCCAAACTTGCTGTCCTGATTTCAGTGCCTGGGTCCCTCTCTGGGATGTGCCCCTGAAGCAGCTTCCCCAGCATGCCCAGCAAAAAGCAAATTTAAACCTGTGGCCATGCCCAGGGCTGGTGTTGTGTGGGGAGGACTCCCCAGAGCGAGAAGAAGCAGAGACTGCTTAAAAATGAGTAGAGGAGAGTTAAAGAGTGGTTATGTGGCTTGCAAGATGCCTTTGCCCTTCCCTGTAAGGGGGGAGGATGAGGAGCAGCACATTTCCATCTCCCTGCTGGGCACCTGCAGCCAGCACTGCCCTTCAAGTTAAATCCTCCCTTGGGAATGGGTTGCAGCCAATCCCAGGGTGTCCTGAAGTGAAGGACCTGTGCAAATGATGTGAAAGCCTCCTGATTTTTAACCTCATCCCATGCACTTCGGGAAGGTTTGGTGGGTTTTTAGCTCTTGGCACTGCCATTATTGATTCCAGCAAGAAAGAGGCACTGAAATGCACATTTCAAAGAGATTTTGGAAAGGGTCATAATGTCTTTGAAAGAAAGATGAATGTTTGGTTTGGATGAGGGCTCATAGATTGTCTGGGGGATGGGTGTTTCTTCTGGGAAATATGAATGTGGGTAAAATATTTGCACAAATCTTCTGTTTGCAGAGTTATCAAAGCTTCCAGAAATATTGTTTTTAGGACTTGCAGTATGTATTTAACTATTCCTTCAGCAAATCTTTTTGGCTTTTATTCTTGTTTGCTAAGTAATTGGCCTGCTTGGGAAGCTCAGAGGAAAAGGGACGTGCTTCCTGCACCTCTTATTGCAGGAATACAGAGCTCAAGTCCCCTGTTTGGATCCTGGTAAGATCCTGTTTGCTCTCCTGACTTCCAACTATGATATTTTTCAAGGTTTTTCTCCTTCTTGGAGAAAAACTCATGGACGTGAGAATTCAGGAGGGAAACCTCCCTCCAGATTTTCCTTTTTTCTTGCCTCCCCATATTGGGTGGTTTTGGGGGCAGGTTTGGTAATGGCAGAGCTTTGCCATTACCATGTGCCTCAGATTGCTGCACATCCCTGAGGAGGAGGGAGCAAGGTCTAGTGCCCTGAACTCACACAGGGAAAACAAATCCTCCAGGCACAGAGGGATTAGGATGAGGAAAATCAATCCAGAGCATTCATAATGAATAGTAAACAAGGTAAGAGGTGCTAGCTGTCTGCACAGGTGTAGGGCTTCATCAAGAGGCGCCAGTGACATCCCAATAATGGCTTGCATTTAATAGCAGGATTTAATGTCCCTGTGAAGGAAGGCAGCTCCTGTCAGGATCACAAGACAGGGTTTTCTTGTACTGCACGTGCACAAATTGCTTGTGAAATAGGGGCAGGCAGTGGTGGAGAGAGGTGCTGTCCCCTCCTGCTTCCTGGACAGAGTGGGACCCGCTGCTGTGGATGTGCTGAGAGCAAGAGGGGAGCACAGTGGGCACTGAGGGGCCCAGTCCCTGTCTGGCCCCACTGTGGGGAGTTGCCCTGACCCACAAGCAGCGTGTTGGCTGGTGGGGCTGGGGCTCCATGGAATGGTCCAGCCAAGAGGCAGAGCCTTGCTGGGTCTGGGCTGTGCATCCTTGAGGTCATGGGCTGCTCTCCTGGGGCTGCTCTCCTGGAGGTGCTCTCAGACCCATTCCCAGACTATACAACTACAAAACAGAGATTCCCAGAGGAAGCTGGTTTTCACATGTGGGTCCAAATTATTGCATCCAGTTCAATTCCTGAACCTGTAAGTATTTTGTCCTGCTGTTCCACCACCCCCCCATCCCGTCATGTTGCCCTCTCCTTGTTCAATCCCTTGCTGTTGTACAAACTCAAGGCACAGACCCCTCTGTCCAGAGAGCTAAAACCACCTCGGTGGCACCTCTCCCCCTGCCCACACCCCCTGCAAGCTGCCAGTGGTAGTAGTGCTGCCTCTGTGCCTAGCTCCTCTCCCATTCCAGACTTGCCCACCCCGTCACAGCCCTGCCGTGCCCCGGGATGTTATCACAGGCAGCTCTGCTTCTCTGCAAAAACTCGGCATGCTCTGGATGAGCAGACATCCTCTGGGAGCCCGGCGGCGGACGGGCTGTGTGTGTGTGTGGGGGGGGGGGGGGTATCATCTTCCCAAATCCCCGCCCAGCATCCTCTGGGCTCCCGGGGCTCCCGGAGAGCTCCGTGCCGGGCGGCGAGTCTGCTCTCAGGCTCTATCAAAGGGGGCTGCTGATATCATGGCAACCACGGGGATTGGAACTTGATTAGCTGGGGTTGTGATCAATAATTAACGATGGTTATTTATTATTTGTTAAGTGCCGACACTCGTGTTCGCTTCCGAGTCCCCCCATGGATCCACAGCCTCGCTCGGCGCCTCCGAGTTGCATTTTTATACTGCTCAAGGGTCACAAAAGATTTCAAAGAAAGAATATTTTTAAAAGTGTAATCCTTTGTAGGGAGAGAACAGAGGCATCCCACCGCTGTAGAATTTGCCGTAACCAGGGAGAGAAAAATTATCTTCTTTTTTCCTCGTGGTTTGATTTCAGGGCAGCTCTCAGGCAGCTCAGGACGGCATAATCTGCAGGTCAGGAGTCAGTACAGGGGCAGTGCAGGTTCATCTCTGCAGCTCCTCTGCTTTGTGTGAAGCTGGAGCTGCACCGAGTGCATCAGAGCAAGGAGAAGTGAGATGTAATACAGCTGGATATGGAAAGATTTGAATAATTTAGTTGTGTGGGTCATGGGCAGAACGTGCCACTTGCGGTACCTCTGAAGTTGTGTCAGTGCCTGAGGGCTGCAATTCATCTCAGGGCAGGAGGAGGGGAAGGTCCTTGGATTTCCTTGAGCTGTGTGGAGGGATGCTGGCACACGTGGTCCCCAGTGCCAGCTTGCAGGGGGTGTGGGCAGGGGGAGAGGTGCCACCGAGGTGGTTTTAGCTCTCTGGACAGAGGGGTCTGTGCCTTGAGTTTGTACAACAGCAAGGGATTGAACAAGGAGAGGGCAACATGATGGGATGGGGGGGTGGTGGAACAGCAGGACAAAATACTTACATGTTCAGGAATTGAACTGGGTGCAATAATTTGGACCCACATGTGAAAACCAGCTTCCTCTGGGCACCTCTGTGTGGGAACAGGTTGTAGTGGGCAGGGAGGGAGCTGTGGTCTGCCTGCCCGCCTCTGCCCTTGCCAAGCAAGGTGCTGCTCCCAGCACCCCTCACGGGGAAAACCTCCACCCTGCTGAGCACCACCCCCCTCCTCCTCCAGCACCGAGTGGAAAAAGTGCTGAGTTTCTTTAAGGGGAAAAGAAAAAACAGCTGGGATTTGAGAAAATACCACAAGTGCTTTTTTCAGGAGTTTATAGACCTCTTTCTAGATGGCCCTTTAGGGATCCAGGGGTTCTGGAACTATAGACCATCTTTACTGAAGTCCCTCACTGCCCTGGGGGATGACAACTTGCTGTTGGTAAGAGAGAGAGGGAAGCACCCATGGGGACTGTGGGCCAGTAGAGCTTCCATCTCTCCTACTTGAACCTACTGGCTCATGTTTTACTTTAATGAACTTAGCAGCCTTTTAAAGCTAATTATATTTCTTGCTCTATTGCACCAAGAGATTAGAGAATCTCTTCTAATTTCTGACCTCGGTGTTAGTCCAGCTGAATTCCCACAGCAAGGCAAAGCTGGTGTCCCCCAGCCCCCAGGGGAGCTCCCTGCATGACCTGCAGGGCTGGGGTCCCCCCGCAGAGCCCCCAGCTCTCACTGCAGGGGGTGTTTATGGGTTAAGGCTGCGCTCCCTGGAGCGTGTCCAGGCTGGCTGCCACAGCCCAGCTGCTCCATGGCTACCTCATATATCCCTCCTGTTCCCAACACCCCAAGAACTCAGCCACGAATTCGCTCTGGGCTTCTCTGTGTTGATCCAAACCGGTGAGAGGACGAGCAGGGCCGGTGTGTGACGGATGTGATGGATGTGACCACGCGGCTCTGAACAAATGCACCTCCCTTCCCAGTGTTATTTGTTGCTGTCTGATGGCAACAAATCAAATTTTTAAGCAAACTCCAGATACTCGATGGCCCTGTTGTTATCTCGCTGGCCCTGGTGACTTGGACAAATCTCTTAAGCTTTGTGCTTGTGGTTTATTATTTCTTTTTTCCAGAAACCTTTGTTAGTGTCCTGTCCCAGCCTCGTGTCACATGGAGCAGGGGAGTTAATCCCCTCTTGCTGTAGACAGAGAATTTGGGATGTACAGAGCTTTATTTCAGATGGATACACTCTCTAGTTAATCCCTGTTTTGATGCAACAAGAGAGGGAATGAAGGGTTAATGAACCCTCCCCAGAGAGATTAGTCTGGAATATTTAAGGCTTCTTTAGTCTCAACATTTATTAAAGTCTCTTTTTTTTTGGTTGTTTTATTGTTGTAATGCTCCATTCAAAGGAATCCCTCCTGGAGAATTCTTTCAATTTGCTCTCCAGCACAGAAATAAACTGGTTTATCTGAGATCTTTTAATATCATATTCAGGGCTTTTAATAAATGTGAGTTTAATCAGTGCCTTTTTTCTTCTTCTTCTTCTTTTTTTTTTATTTATTTTTTTTAAAACTGGCAAGATAATTTAATATTAACACATCACACCTTATCACCCAATAACACTTAGTCCCCGTAATCTTATGACAGGCTAATTTCTGTAGCAACATCCTCTGTGTCAAGTCTGCTTCATTCCATTACTACCCCATCTCCTCGTGGAGCCCGGGATGGTAATGAATATTCTGGCTTCTAAGCTTTTATCTAAGGATTATGAAATGAATTTGGAGTTTAGCTTGAGGGAGTTACAGCTTCATTTTGCCTACTGGAGCTCCTTCATATCGTCGGGATAAATCGTAGTGGGGTTTTTTTAATGCTAAAAATGTAAGATGAACAATCAAAAATATATATGTCCAAAATCCCCTGGATGGGGAGGGGTGTTAAGTGCAGGATTTGAGAAAAAGGGTTAATTGAAAAGAGAGCTGGGGAGATGGGGAGAAGCGATGCCTGGCTCCGGGGGAGGGGGAGAGCAGCGTTTGCACCGTCTCTCCCGCGGGCAGCGCTGGGAGATGTGAGGTGGGAGATACAAGTTTGAGCTGGGGGAAGCAGAAGGTTGATCCTCACTCTTTCAGGTGCATCATCTGCCAAGGCAGCCGTGGTGGGGACCCCCGAGCCCCGTCCCATCCCCGCAGCACGGCGGGCTGGTGCCTCTCCCCTCCTGCCTTTCTCATCTGCCACAGTAACAGCTTTCCCTTCATTTAATCTGTGCAGCTCAGAAGGCTGGAGCTGAGGTGAGCTCATTTGGCATAATTATCGCATGTGTCAGGAATGTGAAATCCGAGGCAGTGCAACTGTCCTGGAGCCATCACACCTCCGACAGCCTGTCGGCTGGTGATGCTGCAAGGATGGGAAATGCACCTGCTTCCTCAAGCAGAAAATAGGCTGTTAAAAAAAAAAAATGGTGAAGGCTAAACTGCTCTCGTGTTCTTTTATGTTTAGCATATGCTCCCCATCCCTGCTCTGTGCCCCCTCTGGGTGTTTTCCCCCTCGGCTCTGGTGAGCCCCTGGCCGTGGTGCCGGGTGGGCGATGCCACCTGGGAAGGTCACGGTGCCAGTGGGCTGGGGAATGGGAACACACCTCCAAGGGACTGCTCTGCTCTCCCACGTGTCCAGCTGATTGTAGCCCTGATCGTATGCCCGTGGTGGAGGTGTGGGGTGCTCTTCCTGACATGAAAAACTCCTCCTGGCATGAGAGGGAGGGTAAAATAATGTGCTGCATTCAGGTTGTGCTCTCAGGTCAGGGACTGGAGCATCCTTGGCTGTCCCCATCCCCTCCTGCCTGTCCTGGGCAGCAAAGAGCCTGTTTGTGGGAAACTGCAGCCACTATTCCATGGTCATTGTGCAAAGCAGCATGGGGCAAAAACTACAGAATGGCATGACAAAATGTGGCTGCTGTGAACAGAGGTGGGTGCCCGTTCCATTTTTGTCTGATTTCTGCCTGGATCATTCTCTTACTCATCACTTTATCCTTTGAAAATCCCATCCTCTCAGTTATCACCCATCCCTGCTTTCCTGGCACCTGCTCTGGAGCAGTTGGACAAACCCAAACCCTGAGAGGAACAGCTTTGGAGGGTTGAGCAGTGCCCTGCAAAGCTTTGGAACAGACTTTTCCAACCTCTCTGCCAGAGATGCCACCAGTAAGGAAATAACTAGATGGCACTGGGATGGCTGTGTCAGACAGGAGTGGGTTTCAATAGTGTGCCTGCTCTGGATCACACCCAGGAAGCAGAAGGGTGTTACCTGGCTCAGTCCTGCCCATCAACCCAGCCGAGTGCCAAAATTCACCCGCTGCTGCCTCTCCCTTCCTCAGTGAACACCGAGAAATAAATTGGACAAAAAAATAATTAACTTGCCATAAATTGGGTATTAGCATATGAATTAGAGTTTAACATATGAAAGGGCTTTTGATGCTGCATAAAATTAATGCAGAGAATGACCGTAACAGAATAACAAATTACACTTCAGGAGTCGGTTCCTGTGTGATGGTGGCAGGAGGGTGCCTGAGCCGGGGAGAGGGTGAGGCTGGGAGTGGGGGCATCACCTTTGACTCCCCAATATTTGGTGCAGCCCTGTTCCAGCCCCAACCTCAGGGCTGCCTCTGCCTTATAACGCTGGGGCTGAGGAAATTCATGCAGGTAACCCCCCCACATTTGTGTTCTGGCGCTTGCTTCTCTTTATTTGAATAAGTGGTGGTTTATTTTTGGTCCAGTGTGGTCATTATTTTACTGATGGTTAACCTGGGCTTTTTTTTTTTCCATTTGAGTTTCAAGCATCCTGGCCAGGCTGGCTGTCAGATGTTTTGATAATATACCCAGGACAGAAAGGACTTGAGACAGCTGTTGAGTCCTGTTGTGATATTGCTCAAAACAATCTGAAGATAAACTATTATTCACAGGCAAAATTTTTCTAGGACAGAGTTAAGCTGGTAAAGACTGTCCATTTATTTCCTGAGAGCAGAAGAGAAAACCAAGCTTTTATTAGAATATGGGAGGTGCAAACACGATTAAATGTTGTTTTGGGAACAGCAGCTCCATGGAGTCTGTGCACCCTCCTAGACCAACCCAACTGCAAACTCAGGGTGTTGGCTTAAATTGCCTTCCCTGAAGTTTAAAGTCAACACATTTTACCTTGTACTTAGAGTGAGAACTCCACTGATGAAGAGCAGCCCACTGAAAGGCTGTAAAGTGTCTGCATGCTGTCAGGTATCCACCCAGTGCAGAAGGTCTTGGAAAGTATGAGTTGGAAAGCTTGAAGTTTTATTTTCCAGGCAAACAGCTGAAGAAACCCTCAGCACACCCCTGCAGGGAGGAGGGTGTGGTGGTGGCAGGAGCAGTGTCTGTGAGCTGATGTTCCCTGGGGGTAGTTTTGCTTTGCCACAAGAACAGTGTTCACATGGTTTTGGACACTTCCAGGGATAAGGAGTCCACAGCCTCTCTGGAGAACCAGTTCCATGTCTTCATGGCTGTCTCTTTTCTTTGGTTTTGTTATTTTTTGCCCTTTTTGCCTGTGAGCAGAACCCCCTTAGGCTGTGTGTGTGCCTGTGACAGTAACATAATTACACCTTCCCAGCTGCTGCCTGTAAATGCTCTTGCCATGGGTGCCAATTACAATAAATGCAGATTAATTGGAACGAAATGGACAAAAAAAAAATCACTTTTTGTCTAAATATCAGCCTGGGTTCTGGGATCATTTTACACTAGTGTCTGCATTTATGACCTGTACTGGTTCACTCCAGTAGGAAAGGGACCTCAGCCTTGCAACTGGAGCAGGCTGTTGTTGTGGCTCAGGGGTTCTTTTGGGATGGGTTCTGCATCCATGAGGGATTGAGGGAGCATGTTGCTGCCCTGAGCAGTGAACTTTCTTTGGGTGGAGGAGCTGCCTGCTCTGGTGGGTCAGCAAGCAAACAGGAATCTGAAGAACTTGCTCTAAATTCATGTCCAGGCAGAGCAAGCCAAATAGAGACAATCAGCTCTGCCCTGAGGGTTAACCACCTGCTGCTGAAATACTAATTGCAGTGAATTGTGTCCATCAATTTTAGCAAAGAGGGTTTGCTTCCTGCAAGGATGACAGAGGAAGGTGAGACAGGAAGAAGCCCTGATCCTCTAAGGGATCTTTCTGCTGATCAGCTGGGATGGGAGGGCTCTGGGGACTGGCAGTGAGTGGGGCGTGACCTTCCCTCCCCAGCCTGGAACTTGCACATCTTCAGTCACCCCTTTTCCTTGGGTGCTTGTGCTCTGGTTCATACTCATGGTCCACAGCTGGCCCTAAACCCTGCTGGGAAGGGCTGAGGTGTCCATGGCCATCAGAGGCTGCTTCTCCCGGGGTTCTCTGTAGCCACCTTGGCCAGGTTGCTGTGGTCACCACAGAAATCACCATCACTTGTGTCCCTCAGTGCCTTTCTGAGGGTCTGGATTTGCAGTGGAACCATGCCCTGCCAGCACTGCAGTGGGATCATCTGACAGGCTGGGTTAAAACTTCCCTTTCCTTCCTTCAGGCAACTATTTTAATTGCAGCACTGTGATGCTACTAATAAAAAGAGGGATTTCACACTCTCTCCGGCTTTAGAAATCTATTGTTCAGGCTGTTTACCTCCCTTTTTGTTCTGAGAAATATTTAATTGTCTCCTTGGACAAGGTTGTCCTCTAAATTATACTAAATTAGTGGTAATTTATGTAATTTTTTTTTCCTTCACACAATAGTGATTCGCTCTTTACAGATTGTCCTGACAGAAATCGCTTTTGAGGGTGCTCAGCTCGGTGTCTGAGCAGTCCTGAAGGGACCAGGGCAACCCCAGAGCCACAGCTCTGCACCCCGAGGTGGCTCCTGGGACCTCCACTGTCCCTTTGTTCCTTCCTAGTGCCTTCAGATCCTTGGCAAGTCTGGAGGAACTGCTGCTTCTGTCATCTCCAGTTTATTTGCAAGGAAGGAGGAGCAGGTATCTCTCTAAAGTTACCTTACTTTTGCTACGTGCTTGTTCTATTTTTCTAAACTCATAGTTACCCATAGTTGGGTTACCAAAGTGCTCCATGAGCACTGCACAAAGCACCACCTCTCTGAGATACATCTTGGTGCCACTTGGTTTAAATACTGCAGCAATTAACTTTTTCAGACTTTTTAACCAACCTCCTGGTTGACTCATTTCATGGACTTGTTGGGTAAAAGATAAAGATGACTAGATTTTTGTCAGAAGAAAAGCCACGGAGCTGGGGGAGGTCCTAAAGAACAAGTCACATGAGGAGAGGCTGAGGGAATTGGGGGGGCTCAGCCTGGAGAAAAGGAGGCTCAGGGGGGACCTCATTGCTCTCTACCTGACAGGAGGGTGCAGCCAGATGGGGGTGGGTCTCTTCTCTCAGGTAACCAGCAGTGGGATGAGAGGAAACATCCTCGAGCTGTGCCAGGGCAGATTTACACTGCACATTAGGAAAAATCTCTTCACCAAAAGGGTTGTCAAGCCCTAGAACAGGCTGCCCACGGAAGTGGTGGAGTCACCATCTCTGGAGAGGTTTAAAAGATGTGGAAAGCACACATGTGGTGCTTTCATGTGCTGCAGACACCAGCTCATCTTCTCTGAGGAGATGCCAGTGAAGCAGGGGCCCTGCTCCTGCAGATGCAGACACACCCCAGCTTAGACTTCAGGATGAAGTTCCTCTGCTCTTTATTTCTTTCCCTTTTATTTCTTTTTTCCTTGACCTTGGAGGCAATTTGGGGAGTGTCATGGGCCTTCTGGCTCTGTCCCTTCTCTCCAGCCAGTTCCTGCCTGTCTCTCCTGTCGGGTGTGGTCCCCTCCCTTCTGCACCCACCGTTCTTTATGGACAAAAGCTGACTTTAGCACAAATCTCCTTGGATCAAAGGGAGCCTTATCCAGTCCCAGAGACAAGTGCATCCCGGGAATGACAGGAATTAGGTCAGCTCTGCCAAACTTGGGCACACTGGGCTCCTCCTGCCTCCCCCACCATGGGGGGCTGCTGTCTGCCCTCCTCCTGCCTTCGGGGACCCCCCAGGCCAAAGCTGTGCTTGAAGGCACCCAGGGTGTCCCCAGCCCTCCTGCCAGCTGAGCAGCCTGTCCTCCACTCAGCAGCCTGCCCTTGCTGCCTCCTGCACCCTCCTGCACTGAACCCCACTGGAGGCTCTTTCCCTTTTATCTCAGGGTGTCCCCAGGATGTTTTGGGACAAACGTCCTCATTTGGGACAAACGTCCTCATTTGGGGTGACACTGGGCTCTTGCCACGTTGTCAGGATGGGGTTCACCAGGCTGACAGCCACGACCACACTGAGCTGGACGGGGCTTGTTAGAAACTGAGTTAATCCCCTGTCACTCCCCCTGTCACCCTTTGCCAGCAGTGCCACCGTAACCCACCGTCATCTTCATGATGGACCGAATCTCACTGGGAATGGGATGCAAAGTGCATGGCTACTGGGACAGCACTCCTCTCGCATCTTTGAGGTGACTGCTTGTTTTTTTGGGTCCCTGGGAGGCTGGGAGACCAGCGGGAAGCGTGGTAGGGAAAGGAGGACGGGATCACACCACCCCCGCAGCAGCATTCGCTCAGCCCCCTGACCTTTCCTACAGCTCATTAGCAACAGACTGAAGAGAAGGAGGGCAGAGCCATTACAGAGCAATTTATATGTTAATGCCCAAAGTACCAAAAAAGAGCAACCCCACCGGCGTTCATTAGAAAAAAAATATTGAATTTTCTTATGCATGTATCTGGGTTTGTTGTTGTTGTTGTTGTTTTTATTTTTCATTTTGGCAAGACGAAGTACACTGTCAAACCTCCTCTTTGGCTTCTTGACTCTCCAGTTGAATCCTTGCTGCATCCAGGCACAGGTTAGGTCAGGTTTTCTCTTGTCTGGGAAGGAAAACAGGGAGGCTTTGACCTCTTGGATCCCAAACAACCCTTCAAGGGGGACATTTCACCTCTGCTGCCCACCTGGAACACTAAAGCAAATGTCCTGTGAGAGGCTTTTCTGTCCCCACACCAGTGTGAGAGATCAAGGTGTTCTCATAGCCTACACCATGGGCCTCACTTTCCCTTGGAAGGGCAATCCAGAAACTTTGTCCTGAAGGGATTTCCAACAAAAGTGAGTTTACTTTTAGCTAAAACTTGAATTCTCTCTGCTGTGAGGCTTCAGCTTTCAGCTGAGGGCTGCTGCTGCAGTAGCAATAGAAACAAAGTAAACCACATATAAATTCTTAATCAAACTGTTACCTATAATGGCCCCAAGTGGTACAGCTGGTGCTGCTGGAGAGCACGTGTTGGTGCCTTTGCATATCTGAAGAACAAAGTGATGTTCCCTTCTCGGCACTTCTTGGCTCTTGTCAAGCTGAGACCACACACAGGTGAGTTTGGGGGTCCCTGGATCCGGCTGAAGGGCTGGGAAATGCCTTGTTTGTGTCATGAGCCTGGATGTAGTTTGATTTGAGGCAGAAAAGCTCAGCAAAGTGGAAGAGCTGCCTACAGTGAAAGTTCCACCAGCAATTGTGTCAAAATCCCAGATCCTTCTCCCAGTCCGGCATCCTTCCATCCCAGCTCCTTCCCAAAGCTGCCTGAGTCTGTGAACACCCTCCCTGCATCAGCTCCTCACCCATCAGCAGCCACCATAGTGCTTTTCACAGAGGTATGACCCTGCAGTGGTGGCACAGGGAGCATTTTGGCCTCCTGCTCGCTGATCCAGGGCAGCCTTGCTCATGCAGCTCCCAAAACATCCACAGTGTGGTACCTGGGTTTGGGGGCTTCCAGCTGGCTGCTGCTGTGTTTGGGGGGTGACAAAACACTACCCCACGCTCAGCATTGTGCAAATGGGTGTAAATACAACAGGACCCACCCCACCAACACAATGAAGGGGTTGGTTGCTTTGCTGGGTGCAGCTCAAACGTTTCCATCGCTCCTCTCGACACACAATGTCTGCAGATTTCCAAAACAAAAATGTCCAAAGTTTCTTTCTGCAGCTGTGCAGGGCAAAACTGTTCAAATGGGAGAGAGGGGGAAAAATGGAGAACAAGCAGTGTTACAACATCACTATCAAATATGTAGGAACCTGTTTCCTGGCAGAGATGTGTTCGTTACCTCTCAAATCGCTGTATCAAACACAAGAGCTCACTCTGGGGTGCTTGTGCCCATGGCCAGACACCCAGAGCAGGTGCATTGAGAAAATCTGTCTTTGACCTTATCCTTTCCTCTCTTCCAAATGCCGATTTACATTTGTTTTGGTAGTTTATATCAGAGTTAGGATTAATCCTCAGCCTCACAATCAGGCAAAGAAATGTTATCCCTTTCTCCTGTGCATCAGTGAGGAGCTGAAGTGTTGGCAGCTCCTCTAGGGGATGGGTTTGCAATGAGCACATCTTGCCATGCTGGGGTTTGTCTGCTGCAGCTGCAGGACCAGCCTTGGCCAAGCTTTTGGCTGTGTCTTTTGACATGGGGACATCGTGGTGGCATCAGGCATCACTGTCCCAACAAACCATCACCGTGGCTCCTGGGCTTTGGTTTAGAGCTCCTTCTCTGACCTGAGCGTGCTGAGGGCTACAGCAAAGCAGAATCACCGTCAGCAACTTCAACTTGCTTACAGGCAACTTCATCTGATGACAAAAAGTAGCAAGGGGTAAGTTAAAAAAAGGTTAAACTTTGCTGTCCAGGTGTGCAGAGTCAGGTGGTCTGGCTGGAGCAGGACCAGAGGCTGGTACAGCCCCAGTATGAGCAGGGGTCAGAGCAGTGCCCAGGCCTGGTGTGTTAATGAGGGATTTAATGGGGAGCCACATCAACTGGCAGCTGTTGGTTACCTGAAGGGACAGAAAACCTCACCCTGGTGCTCGTATTATACATTGTGCTGTTTCCTCATGTGCTTTGGTACCTCCCCTTGGGAAAAGAGCAGTTCTGTCAGCTCCAGCAGGAATTGTTCTAGATGCTTGGCCATCTCTTTGTTTATCCAAGATAACTGACTGGGTGGCTGGGACCTTAATCAGTACCTTCATGACCTGGCTAATTGAGAAAAAGACCCGGCTGCCAGAACTCCCAGAGACTGGGGCAGCCTGTTCCTTGTGTGCCTGTGCTGACCCACAGAAATTAGCTGGAAAACATCACCAGAGCTCAAAGAGTCCATCCCAGACAGGATGTTCAGGGTAAAAGATTAAAATAATGTTACTTAATCATGTCATACAAGCAGCTGATAAAGAATAACACAACACAGATCTGACGTGGGGAATTCATATCTGAATGTCAGACTCCACTTTTGTTATATCCCTAATATATCTCCATTGAAGCAAGATAAATATGATTATAATATTTCATCTTAATCTTGAGGAGATAAAAATAATGCCTGCAGGCATGATGGTGCTCCTGCTGTTTCTCCTGGCTGTTGGTCCATGGGAAGCACTGCCTCATCCCTGCTTTCTGTCCCTAAAGCTTCTACTGCACTCAGCCAAACCTCAGCTCACCCCTCCTGTATGGAATATTAATAGAAGCCAAGCTCCTGCTCCTGTTGTCTCTGAAACAGTGACCTCCTGCAGCATCATCCCTATGCTGATGGAGGGACTGAGCCCTGGTAGGACCCAGAACCAGGAGGGAGAGGAGAGAAGAAGCCCCCAGAACGTATTTTTCCCTGCTCATTTCCTGAAAATCCAAAGTAGGTCTTGTCCCCTGCATGGTACCTCCTGGGGCATAACAATTAATCAGTCTCTGGCTGCTGTCTACCTGGGAATTAGCTAATTTCCTGAGGATTAACCTAATTGTCTAATTATTTGTTACATTGCCTTTCCTCCCTCTCCTCACTCATTGCTTGGTTTCTCTATTTGTAAAATATCTTTAGTCTCTTTTATTTGAAGACATTCAAGAAATTCATTTTGTGGTGTATTTTTTTCCCTGAATTTCATTTCTGAGCCAAACCTCTCCTCAGCCTCCCTGAGAGGAAGAACCAGGAGGTTTGGCACTTAGGGTGGGTCACCTCCCCCCTGCCTACATGAAAGGTCTCTAATCCATTTTTGTCCTTGTGTTCACCTTGCCTGACTGGCTTCTGAGACAATGTCACACCACAGAAGGAATGTGACTCTGGAGAAGCTGCTGGACTAGAACACCTTGACAGGAGTTTTAGGGTTAGGGGACAAATGTGATTTTCTCTGTCAATGGGTATTTAACTCATTGAGTTTGCCCTTGCCTCCAAAGAATCTCCCTGTATGTGCAGGATCTGCTTGATTGTGTGTCAACACCTTGGTCTTTATTTACAGGGGACAAAGGGTCACCCCCAACCCCACCCTTTTCAAAACAAAAACCCAAACCAAAATCACCCCCAGAGAGCAGCCTTTTGTGACTGTGAATGGATATGTTTGGAAGTGCAGGGGTGGATTCTCCTTCCCCTATTCCAGCTGCCTTTGCAGGGGGACTTAGATCCTTTAAAGAAGGAAACAAATTGCTGAGTCCTCTAGAGGACTTTCATGCCCTGGTCTTACTGGGTGGTGTAAGCTCCAACCAGTTAGCTCCAGGTAGCTCATACCAGCTGCTGTAAGCTCCACCTGGCTTTTACATCTTTCACCTGCACTGATGTTCAGGGAGCTGGCCTAGATTTTGTTTGGGGGCTGAAATACCCCTGGTTATGTCCAGAGTTAAAAGAGAGCTAAAATATGCCTTCCTTGGTGAAAAAGGAGCATGTGCTCTTTTCTCTCCACTTTGGTACTAGAGGGGGAGCCAATGTCAGGGGGACAGTCTGGCAAAGCTCTGCCATCACTCAGGCAGAAAGCAGCTGAATCCCTGCAGATAATAATCCTCTATTGATTTTGCCTTGTTTTTACAATCATTTGAGAATTTTCACTAAGCAGAACAAGAAAATCTTCTGATCCCCCAGAGGATTCTCATGTTCTCTCAAGGAAATAACAACAAATGAACAAAAAACAAAGCAGAAAAATTAAACCCTTGAGTAAACCATAAATAACGGGGTAGAGGTGGCTGAGAGCACTTTGATGTTCAAATGCATCAGTTACTTGGTTTGGTTCTTTTCCTTGTGATTTTCCTGTACTTTCCTAACTTTTCATAAGCAGGATTTCAGCACCACAGTCCATCACCATCTCTAGCCCTGCACGGCAGAGCTCGTGCCAGGCTGGGCATGGGTGGGTTTTGTGTCAGAGGCTTTGGGGGTCTGCTTTGGGGGTCATTCTTCTGGGACAAGTCTGTCTGGTAAGGTTTTAGCTGTATTTTGATGAATTCCCAAAATACAGGTGTGTGTTTGCACGTTGGCTCACTGTGTGTGGCCACGCTGGACTTGGGTGTCAGGGTTGGTGAAGGCTGGAGTTCATGCCCACATGATGGTTGCCTCTGGGGCTTCTTATGGCTTGGAGGTAACTCTGAAAAGTTCCCCATGGCATAGATAAGGGCTGTGTGTGTACATAGAATCATAGAATGGTTTTGTTTGGAAAGGACTCATCTCTTTGCACCCCCCTCACAGCAGGCAAGGATGCCACCACTAGCTCGGGTTGCTCCAAGCCCTGTCCAACCTGGCCTTGAACATTTCCAGGGATGGGGCACCCACAGCTTCTCTGGGCAACCTGTGCCAGGGCCTCACAACCCTCTACATGTGCCTGCACACGTGTGCTTGAGGACGGGGATCTGCACATCTCGTCCATCTGCAGTAACAGCCAATTCCAAGTGCTGGCAGCTCCCTTCTGCTGCTCAGAGGGGCCTGTTGGCTCACACACCCGGAGAAATTACAGCATTCAAAAGAAATAATTTATAAACAGCAGATGTTTCATAAACTGTGATAAAAAACCCCAACACCACAACAGACAGAAGACCAGCCCACCCAGCAAGTGTCTCGCCTTGGAAACAGGTATCTAGACAGAGCAGCTGCTGGGAACGCCAGGGGAGGGCAGCTCTGGAGCAAACCTGAGGCACACATGATGCTGAATGCCTAATAGGAGATGTTGAAGTCATACAAAGAGGGCATCTGAGGGAAATTAGACTCATGCATTTTTTAGAAAATAGGGGGAAGAATTATATGAAGAATTATGTGAAAGAATGATATGAAATGGGGAGAGGCAAAGTGGGGAATGGGGAAGGAAGAGGGAAAAACAATAATGAAGATGCAGCAGAGCTGAGCCACCACGAGAAGCAGTTTGCCAGTGAGCTCTGAGCAAAGCTGGAGCCCTTTGCAGCAGCC
Source organism: Chiroxiphia lanceolata (assembly GCF_009829145.1). NCBI lineage: Eukaryota > Metazoa > Chordata > Aves > Passeriformes > Pipridae > Chiroxiphia > Chiroxiphia lanceolata. The sequence goes on along the minus strand of NC_045653.1, from coordinate 3,894,221 downwards.
AGGCAGGGGTAAAAGCAGGAATCCTGAGGAGGGGAAGGGGCAGCAGAGGCTGACACTGCCATGTGCCCCTTCCCGCAGTGCCTTCTTGAGATTCTCAGAAAATCTCATTTCAACATCAAAGCCTGTTTTAATTGGAGCTTTTGGTTTTCTTGATTTCATTGCTTCTGCATTTGCTAAACAATAACATGAGCATTTTCAGAAAATGCCATTCCAGTGCTTTCTAACTTGTTTTTGGACTGAAATCAGCCCTTCTTCTCCTCCTCTTCATGCACACGACCCCTGCCCAGGCAGTGGGAGCAGCCAGAAGGAGAAGGTGGACCTTTTCCTCCTTGTGCTCCAGCAGATCCAGGCAGATGGGGCAGAGCTGCTGGATGAAAGCCTCTGTCCATCTGTCCCTCCTGGGGAGTGACACACCTGCCATGTACCCCGTGGAGCATCCACTGCCTGCCCCCCCAGTCCCACCACTCCACCAGTGCCCATCATCCTGCATCTGTGTGATGTCAAGGGCAACTCCTTCCTTTCAGCCTTTCCTCCGTGATCCCACAGATCTCCTGCACTTCTCCAGTTCCAGCCCTTTCACACACAGTCAGAAGACACCTCCTGCAGCCCCAGCCTTCGTGGCATCAGCCTCCCTGGTACAGGTCTCCCTCAGGCATTGCAGGGATGTAGCTCACCTGAAGGACTTGGCCAATTCTTTCCTAGCTGGTGATTAACCATTGTGGTTGCCTCAGAAACTCTCTGGCAGAGAACCACATCTCTTGGCCAGCTTTTAGCAACCCCCCAAATTAGCCTTCAGGAGTAGCCAGAGTTGTAATTTCCTACCCACCTCCATAAGTGCCTGATATTCTGTTCACCTCCTGGGTAAAGGTCTGGATGAGACAGCTGAATATCTGCTATTGTCAACTGAAAACTACTGGAAAATATAAATGAATTAGCAAGTATAGAAATGTGGAGTGAAGGAGGTCCCAGGAAGGATCCAGCCAGTCTCTCCTCAGGGAGGCTGGATCAGGCAGGTTTGGCTGGCAGGAACCTGCCCCCGTCCTGTAAGGGAGTTGACAAATTTGGAAGGTGCCAGTCCAGAAAGCTTCAGTGTTCTCTCCATCTCTTACTGGTTAAGGATGGAGCTTCCATGGCTCCCAATTTGTGACTGCCACGCTGATGCCCTCACTGCACTGCCTGACAGAGGTGCTCACAGCAATTGTCTGGGTACAAGGCACATTAAATCTGGGAAACACAACCCTCTGCAGACACAAGTTATTTGTTAAAGACTTCTCATAGCTGTTCCTCCTTCCAGCTTGTGCCTCCTGGTACTTCTCCCTGTTTACCCCTGTCTGGGAGCTTGGGGAACTGGGCTCAGGGACCTGGTTCCCTGTGGGATGTGTGGTGGTATCCAGAGCCTGGCTTTGTGCAGCACTGCTAAACCAGCTGAAACCAGCGTGGGCATCCCGGAGGAAGGAGGCCACACTCTGCTTTAATAATAACAACTTGGTCTCCCTGGAGACCATCACATGCAGACAAGCTTCAGAAGGGGCTCATAAAGGACCTTACAAATTCCCCTAATTTTCTCTTCCCCCTCTTTGCATGCCCCAGGTCCCAGGCACATCAGGCTGTGCATTCACAGGTGGTTTCTTTTTTCCTGGAAAACCAGAGGATTCATACAAACCTGGTGCTGTCTCATTCTCTGAGTCAGGGCTGAGGGCTCATGTTCACACTCTTCATTGATCATTTGTTCCCATTTCCATGAATGAACTGCTTTTTAGAGGGTCTCCTTGGAGAGGTGCTGCGCATTAGAGAGAGCTCATTCAGACAGGATCAGTGCTGTCACCATTACCTACATCATCCTAGAGCTTCAAGGTCACACCACTGATCCAATGTGTCCTTATGGACATGGATTTCCCTGGCATCAAGGAAGGCAGAGGCCCAGCATGAAGATGTCTGTCATAGTTCTGTCTGACTGATGCCCATGTGCAGGCTGTGCTTTGCTGAGCTGCTGCAGGAGCTGCAGCCACCCAGAAAGTGACCTTCTCCAACAGGTTTCCCTCTCCATTGGGAGTTGTTTTGTGGCCATATGAAAATGTGAATATTTTCTGCATAGAGTGAGGGCTCTAAAAGGTCAGCCATCCCTGGGCTTTGCCATCAATAAGAGATTAAGCTGGGGATGGTGATTACCTGTCAGAGCAAATGTCTGTCTACCCCAGCACCCCCACTTCCAAAAGCAGCCAAGGGAATGGGTAGAACCCAGGGAAAACAGAATCTGCACCTCCCCAGCCCACAGCCACTCTCCCTGCCTGCAGCTCAGGTGCTTGCTTGAGGGGCTATGTTTAATAATGTTGATGGACTTTTTTTCCCCATGAATTTGTCTAATTGCTTTTTGCATTTCTCGATATCCATTAGCTGGTCTCAGCCAAGGAAAGGTTAATGAAGTAGAGCCCTTAAAAGCACCCAAAGGGTTTTAGAAGAAACAATTCTCTAAACACAAATCCTCCTGTTCTCATAGCATGGTTAAGAGCTGCAGGATCGTTTTGAGGGTGTCTGGTGCAAGGATGGGAACCCCAGCCCTATTGCCCCTCCTGACCCATTTCCCAACCCAGAGAAATTGGAGTGGTTTATCTGGCTCTGTCCAAAACCTGCCATTCCCATTCCTATTTTGTTCTGTGCTTGGAGGTTTTTTTCTCCCTCTTTTATTTATTTATTTATTTATTTATTTATTTTCTGTTAGAGGAGAAGGGAGATTGTTTTTAACATCAATGTTAATGGGGTAGGGCCAAGCCCCCAGGACCATGAAGGAAAGCCCTCCTAGAGGTTTGCATACCTCTGCAGGCTCTAAACACCCTAACCAGCCTCACCTGGCTTCAGTACCCACCCACCCACTGACTTCCAGCCTTTAGACCCTGACCAGCCTCACCTGGGACCAGGTGACCCACCCACCTCCAGCCCTTAGCTGGGGTGTATTTAAGCTCAGGCTCTCAGCTCCTTTTTTTCCTCTTGATTGGGCTGTGTGGGTGCTGTACCCTGCCTTGCTCTTTGGCTCTGGCAGCAGGGCTGCCCTTGGACCTTCTTCACTGGTATGGACCTGTACAGAGTCCATCACAGCCCCAAAACTGGCTCTCCTTGCTCTGGGACTGAGCCCCTTGATGATGGGATTGCTGTCCTCCTTGGCTCCTGGCTCATCTTCCTTTGCAGAGCAGACCCTTCATGCTGCTTCTTGATACTTTATCCCCAGGTAGGTCAGCTTTAGTTTAATCTTATTTTTGCTTCGTGCTTTTTATTAATGGAAGAGCTGATATTAAATTGATATCAGTTTCTTCCTGAAATTGTCTTATCTGCTGCATGGACAGATGAGCACTGAAATGTCAGTGCAGGCATGGTGAGGTGGAAGGTGTGGGGGTTTGTGCAGGGGGAAGGGGTTGTTGCAAGGTCTGTGTGTTGCTGCCACAACTCTGGCATTTCCCAGTGCCCTCAGGACCGTTTCCAGGAGAGCAAAGCTTGCTGATGCTGTGCAGACCCTGCCCTGTGAGAGGTGGAAGTTGCCCAGAGTGAAGAAATGCTTTTACTCAGTTTTCTCCCCATATTTTCTTCCTGCTGTTCCCAGCCTCTGAGGGCTTAGCTGTGCCAGGCTGATGCAAGATTTAGGAGCTGATTGTCAGGGCTCAAAGCAAGATCCTGCTGTATTTCCAGCTACTGGCAGAGTTTTAGAGCAGGAGGGGCTGCCTGTGATATGTTCTGCAGCACAGCTACTGGTGGGGCATGGAGGGATGGGTACAGGAGCTGAGGAAGCACAGAATGTGAAAATCAGGATGAACTGGAAGCAGCTGGCAGTGGATTGTAATAAGGTGACAAGGAGCAACACTTTAGCAGCTGCTCAGTGCAGCCAGTAACCCAACACATTTAATGAGATGCTGCCTGCTGCTAAGTGAAAGGGTTGGTTTCTTTAAATAAATATAATAATATGTGAAAGACTGCTCTGGCAGGCTGCTCAGTGCCCCCCAGCTCTCCCCTGGCACCTGACAGCATTTTATTGAACCTGCTGCTTTCCCAGTGCTGTGGTCACTCTGTGACCAGCTGCACTCCAAGGCTCAGGCTGAGGGAGATGTCTGTGGGCACTGGGAGCTCTGGTCCTGCCTGCTCTCATGGAGATGGGCTATGGCCTGAGGGAGGAAGGTTCAGGCTGGCTGTTTGGACAGTTCTTGGGCAAGTTGAGCATGAGGGAGGGGCTGGGAATGGTCCCTGGGCAGGCATTTGGGCTGCTGTGGCTCTGTAAGCCCCTCTGCCCTGCCCAGAGGCGCAGTTATCTTATCCCTGCAGTGTCTGAATGATACCCACAGCTGTTTTTATCAGCTCAAAGCTGATGCTGCAATCCACTTTAATTCCCCTGCTCCCATGCTGGTCTGATGATCAGCTGCCAAATCTGCTGCCCCTGTGGCAGTGCTGTCTGCACTGCCTGGGCACCTGGGAGAGCCTGGGGGGCTGCTCTGGCCAACCTGGAGAGGGTCTGGGCTTGGAGAGCAGGAGGGAAAGGAGGGTTTGATGGGCAGAACTGGTCTGTGGGTGTTTGTGATCAAACCCAATGGAGATGAGTGTGAAACAATGAGTCCATATATATGTGGGTTTAGGCCTTTAGGTGACATGCTGGTGTTCTTAACTGGGAAGCTGAGTTGTTTTCTGGTGGAATTGCTGTGGTTTTCATGGCTGCATCAGGGTGCTGATCAGTTCTTGTAACCAGCCTTGAGGCTGAAGAGCTGGCTTAAGGGCAGGGCAAGTTCCTTCCTGCAGAAGCCACAGGCTGGCAGGTTCCCTCTGCTTCTCTGGACCAGCCCAGAGCTCTTGAGGAAGATGAAGAACTGGAGTAGTGGCCAGGTGACTAAAACCAAAGGAAAAGGCAGAAAGTCCCCTCTGCACAGCTCTAATAACAGGAGCGCTCAGCACTTTGCTGCACTACAAGTGTGACATCATTCCAGCCTTCCTTGCTCCTCCAGGCCCTGTCGCAGGTGATATCCTCCTCCTGTGTCCTCCCACCAGCTGCAAAAGTAAGGAGTGAGAGGAGCTGGGAGATCAGGAATGGACTAACCAGAGCTCCTCTGCTCCAGCTCAGAAGTGCTTTGCTCTCTCTGTGCTACTCATTTTTGTGCTGGAAAAAGTGTTTCATCGTGAATAGCTCAGGAGATGTGCAGGGTGTGGCTGGAGGTGTTCTGAAGTTTTGGGGCTGAGGGCTGCTTTGCCCTGTGACTCAAGACATTCCTGCCTCCCATCACTCACTGTAGGAGCTCCAGGACACTGAGACAGCAAGAGAAAACTGCTGCTTGCTCAAGGCTTCCATGAATGAGCACCAAGGTCACCACAGACTTGTTCTGCCCCTTGTGTGCACAGGGGTGGAGGGTTGTTTCTGCCCAAGACAAACCTAGAGAAGAGGAAACAGGGCTAAAACCTAAACCTGAGCCCTTCCAAGCTGCAGGTGTTCACTTTGCAAACCTGTCCCTGGGATATGAGCAGAAGTCATGTTGATCCAAGTCTTGCTGGGGCTCAGGCTCTGAGCTGGAGGAGCATCTGTGGCCTCCCATCAGTGAGGCCAATGTTTTCTTCCACCCACCACATAGCCCTCATTTGTTTTTCTTTGAAAAGTGCTAGAGCAGCCTTAAAATAGATAGGAAAAAAGAGAAAGTGCAAAAACATTTTAAACTATTTCTGCATAGTTTGCTCTATTTTTAGCCACGATTTGATAAATGAATGTAGGTCAAAAAATGGGGGGAAGTTTGCACTTTTTCTTTTGTAAAAGATTTAAGGGAATTTTGGGAAAACTGGAGCAGCTCAGGAAAGGACTAAGGTGCTGAGCACAAAGTGTTTCTGCCTGAGGAGCAGGTTCCTTGTGTGGTGGGTACAGAGAAGGAGATTTTTATTTCCTCCAAAATATTCCCTACTTTGGAACATTTACATAGAATACCTGAACCACAGGTTTCCACCACACTTATGGAGATGTTTCTGGGGTGCAAAGGGCTTTTCCTCAGGTGAGGAGGAGAGGAGGGCTGGTGCAAACCTGCCCTGTGCCTGTGGTGAGCAACCCTGCACAGCCACCACCAACCACCTCCCCAAAGGGGACCTGGTTATTGAATGGGAGCAGAATGGCAACCCCAAAAAGGGGGCTGAGGCTGGGATGGAGTGTGTGGTTTGATAGTTGTGCCTTAATGCAGCACTGGGTGACTTGTGGCAGAACAGATTTTAGTATGAGAGAGCACTGGGGGTTTTCTTCATTAAGGGCTCCAGACACCTTGCTGAATTGCCTAATGGAAGAGCTGAGGTTTTGGGACATTTGCTTGAAAATGAACAGGACTAAAGCTCTGGGGTTGTTGACCCCTTGGAGGAGGTGGGAGCAGAGAGTTCAATTTTTCCACATTTTTTTGTTGGCCAGACCAACGTGTTCATGGCAAAGGTGGGAGCTCTCCTCAGTCTTCACATCCTGGTTTCCATTTTCTTCCTCTGAAGCTCCCTGGATGTGGGTGCTGGGTGTCCCAGCAGGTTGTGCTCCAAAGCTGGGGCCGGGAGAAGGATTTGAGGAACAAAAACCCCTCTGCCACATGGATCTGCGGAAATGTCTCCTTGAGTCTTTTCTTACAGGCACAACAGGAGTTAGTTTGTACCAGTAACAGCTTAATTTGCAGAGTTAAACCAATGAAACTTAAATGTTGACCTCCTGCTTGCCCCTCTCCACCCTGGGGATGTAACTTCTGGTAGAGTAGTTCAACCAAGGACACAAATGGCTCCTGTGAAGTATCTCAGGCTTGTTCTCCAAGTTACTGCAGGATGTTCAAACTGGGCAGGACACTCAGTTCCCCTGACACAGAGGTGAGAGATACTGTGAGATGGATCTCAGCTAGTCCAGCTTAATTCTGCTAAACTATTAATAAAATTAACTGTTTGATGCCTGTGATGAGACAACGTGGGTTGTGTACCTATCATGACAGATATATCTCTTAAAGGACAAGAGGTTGGTTTGTGTGTTCCTGTCTCTTCTGCAGAGATTGGGGGCTGAAATTTCCCCTGGACAAATTGACCCCCTGAGCTGTAGGGTCAGGCTCTTGTGTGCAGAGCCAGGCTGGGAGGGTCACTTAATCTGAGCAGCTACTCAATGGTTAAGGAAGAACAGCAGAATTCCCACTATGCAGGAGTGTTATGTTCCTTATTATAGCTGCTATGGAAGTTATAATTTAACCTGCACTTAGGGGGGGGAAAAAAAAGCTTCCTGGTATGGAATCAAACTTGATACCTTTTTCCAACATATTATTATTTGGAGAATATGGCTGTTTGCTGCAGAGAGTTTGCAATGCCCAGCAGAGTGAAATGAGAGAAGCCCTGAAGGGTGTAATCAGGGCAGAGCAATACTGAAGTCTCATTTTGGACACTGCTTTGCAGGAGAGCTGTTAGGAGAAGGGCTGGGCTTCATGACAAGGTGGAGAGGTTGTTATGGTCTCTCCCTCTGCAGAGCAGCAAAAGGGATCCTCAGGTGCATCAGGCCTGGGAGGTGACTGCTGGAGGTGGGGGAGAAAAAACACACCTGAGAGATAGAGATACAAAATCTGGCTCATTCTCCTGTCAAGTGTTTCTGTTCCAGGGGAAGTGTTTGAGGGCTGTGTGTGTGCTGGGAGGGATAGGGGAGATTGGAGGAAGATGAAGTGCTTTGAAATGGGACATGGATTTGACCTAGTCCCAGCTGTAGCCTCTGCTGGGTTTAGAAAAGATTTTTCACCAGCTGTTTTTTGATGTCAGAATCCTTTGAAGAAGGAGGGGAAGCAGTAGTAATGGAATGAGGAGAGCAGTTGTATGAGGGACATGTATGTTTGGATACAGACCTGAGGATGAATGTCCTTGTTGTATTTGAAGGCCTTGAATATCCTTCTCAGAATGTTCCCATCAGCCCCTCAGGGGGCAGATCACTGCTTTGGGTTGGATGGGTCCCTTTGCAGCAGCTGAATCCTGTGGGGATGAGCCTGGCAAGGCTGCAGTGTCCAGGGGGGATGCTCTGAGCTGTGCCCCTGATTAGCCTTCTTCCCATCTCCTCCTTTACCCCTCCCTGCAAAGAAAAATCTGACAAAATGACTTTCTTGTTGCAGTGCTCAATTACCTTCAGGACACTTGCTCACTCCTCTGCTGGCTTTCAGGCATATCCGAATGTAATTAATGTGTTCTAAATTAATCTTCAGCACACAGGGGAGCAAAAAGACACAACCTTCCCTGACTTTCTCCCAGTCCCCATTTGTCCTAAATGATGGTGTGGAACAGTAGGGCTGCAAGAAAAGAGCATTTAACATCCACCTGTGCCATTATGAAGGTGTGCTCACAGCTCTCTGCATGGCAGGATAATTGCTGTACCTGCTGCTGTTGGACTTCCCAGCGTGAGCAGGGCTGGTTGGCACTTGCAGGCAGCCTCCCTGGCTTGCTCAGGCTTCAGTGAATGTCACTGCTGGGGCAGAGGAAGCTCAGGTGCCCCCTCAGTTCCTTCCCTGCTGGGCTTTCTCAGGCAGGACTTGGTGAGGGACCATCGAAGAGCTCAAAGCCCTGGTCAGCTGTGCTCCAGCTGGGGAAGAACATTGCACACCAGGAAAACAAAGGGCAGAATTTTTTTTTATTTTTTTATTTTTTTTTTTTAAGAAAGGAAAAGTATTTGGGGGCTGATGCAATCCTTTTTCAGCCTCATTGTTAAATCACTGTTGTAATCAATCCCCAACCAGCAGCTCAGCTCCATCCCCTTGCCCCAGCTGCCTCCCCACTGGTTGGATGTGGGAGAGAAATGGGAGGGTAAAAGGGAGAAAACTCATGGGTTGAGATAAAGACAGTTTAATAGGGAAAGCAAAAGCTGCGCACACAAGCAAAGCCAACAAGGAATTAGTTCCCCACTTCCTATGGGCAGAGAGGTGTTCTGCCATCCCCCGGGCAACAGGGCTCCATCACATGGAATGGTGACTTGGGAAGACAAATGACACCATTCCAAAGGTTCCCCTTTCCTTCTTCTCCCTAGCTTTATACTCTGAGCATGATGCCATATGACATGGGATGTCCCCTTGGTCCCAAGGGATCCCCTCCCAATCTTCTGTGCACCCTGAGCCTCCTCAAAGGTGGGATAGGATGAGGAGCAGAAAAGGCCTGGGCTGTGTGCAAGTCCTGCTCAGCAGTAACTAAAACATCTCTGTCAACCCTGTTTTCAACACAAACCCAAAACAGGCCTACAGCAGCTACTGTGAAGAAAATAATCCCAGACAGAATCAGCTCAGTGTCTTGCTGGCATGTGCAGGGTTTGGGAGGTCACTGAGTGTGTTCAGCCTGACCCCAGCCTGTGCTGCTACGTTATGTCCCTGAGTCATGGCACCTCCTGTCAGCAGTGCTTCGTGGTGGCTCTGGGGACACAGCAACATTAACTTGGGTGGGAAGCCTCAAGAGGAGCAGGTTTTTGCATTGTTTGTCTCATTTATCTCTGGCCGTTTAAAAATATTTATAAATTAGTAGGAGGTGCTTGTGTGTGCAAATCACGTGTTTAGTTAGGAATTAACCTCTATTAACAGCTTTTTCTCTAGAAACCTCAAAGCCATTGGTGAGGGAAGGAGATGGATTTTTGTGATGGTGTGGGAGGTGCAGAGCATCACTGCAGGGGTGTGGTTGCCTGTCCCACACCCAGTAAGAGGCTGTCAGGGATGGCCATGACCTGTTCCCATGGGGCTGGATGAACTTGTCTTCACCTGTATGTGTGAGCCTGGCTCTGGGTTGCAAGAATTGTTAGCACAGCCCAAGAGAAAGCCAGGCCCTTCCTTGCTGATCCCTGGCTTTGAATGCTTCCCCACCCAAAGTGTTGTTTTCCACTGAGAGGGCACATGCAGATGACAGTGCTTATATGGCTGCATTGGAAAATCTGGTTTTTAAGGTATATTTTCAGTGGGTTTTATGGCTGCACTCATAGATACAGATACACACATATCATAGAATGGTTTGGGTTGGAAGGGTCCTTAAAGGTCACCTAGTTCCAACCCCCTGCCTTGGGCAGGGACACCTTCTACTATCCCAGGTTGCTCCAAGCTCTGTCCAACCTGGCCTTGAATGCTTCCAGGGATGGGGCAACCACACTTCTCTGGGCAATTTGTTCCATATAATATCATGGAATGGTTTGAATTGGAAGGGACTTTAAAGATCATATTTTTCCAACTCCCCTCCCATGGGCAGAGATGCCATTCACTAGACCAGGTTGCTCAGGGCCCCATCCAACCTGGCCTTGTTGGATATCAAATACCAAAATCCTCATTTGCTATAGGTTTGGGAGACATTGGTGGTCAGCAAGTGAACAAGGGCTCAGTTATGCTGCAAATGTTTGCACATGCTTGACTTGTGGCAGGGAAAAAAATAGTTTGACTCTTTTTTTTTTTATTTATTTTTAAGTCTCAGCTAAAGAAAGATTAATGGAAAATCAATTTGTGCACTGCAAATTCTGTTTAGTTAATAATACAATGTTTTAAAAGTACAAAATAATAGGTAGGGATAAAGAGACAGTAATTGATGGATCACCTTTGATTTTTTTAGAGAGAATAATTGTGTATGTAACTCTGAGCTGAGGTACCTAGCAAGCTGACATCTTGTTCTGCAACTCTTCCATCCATTCAGTCATAAAAATCACTGGTTTTAGTGTACCTGAAGAGCTGCACAGGAGAACAGTGTGGCACATTTATTATCAAGTCTTGGAGGTGTGTTGTACACGAGGAGCAACCAGGAAGGCTGCAAATGTGACTTGTAAAATGCTAACCTTGTGTTTTGTTGGGATGAGGACACTCTCTCATGTGCCTTGTGTGCTGGAGCCTTCCCATTCCCCACTGGTGAGGTGGCAGGACTTGTTTCTCCTAATGGGTATGAAATTGTTCTGCCCTTGGCATTATTTTTGTGGGGAATGCTTAGTAAGAAATGATTTGCTGGCTGCTAACTGTATTCCCAACTCATTAAGTCTCTTGGGAGTGAACACTCACTGTGCTTCATGCTTTGTGTAACTCCCCAGGGAGTGACTGTTTGGGACTGCCTGTCACAGCAAAGGTCAGCAAAGGCTGCCCTGGGGTGGAAAACGAGGTGGGTCCCTTGTGCCAGGCTGGTCTCAAAGAAATGGAACACCTCTGATCTTGATGGCTTGTAATCCAAGGCAGTGACTGGACAAAGTGCAGGAAGTGGGAATGATGTGGGGGTTTTTTGCCTCTCGGAACCAGGGAGGCAGGGACAAAAGCAAAGGGTCCCAATTTGCAGCCCTATCTTCGGCAGAGAGGGATCCATCAAGTCAGGAGCCATCCTGAGATGGAGAGCCAAGCTCCCTGCAGGGATGGGATGTGGTCACCCTTGGCTGCTGCACACATTGGCACCCTGTGCTGGCTGTTGGAGGGACTCCAACTCTTTTTCCCAGCTGTCCTTGTGACAAGGTAGTATTTTGCAAAGCAGGAAATCTGTGAGTCAGCCACAGCACCAGCCCAGGCCAGGGAAGCATGGGTACAAGTTTGTTATGTAGTGAATATTTAAATTTGAGGATGAAGTTTCCCCTGGAGGTCCAATTTTGTCTCAGAGTTAGTGTAAGAAGTATCTTCTTCCATGGTGGGTGGGATATAGAGTTATGACAACCTGTATAGCAGGGAACTCTATCAAGGAAAATAATACCTAATTTTCATGACCGAAATGGGTTCCCAGACCTTCTGGACAATAAGAAACACAAGCATCCCTCAGCATGCAGTGCTGTATCCTGCTGGTCATTGCTGAGATGGTTTATTGGATGAGGTCTTGACCAAAACATTCCCCTTAGGAAGAGGAGGGTTGGGCTGGTGGCAGCATAAAGGTGAGATTTTCCTCCAAGCTGCTCTTTAACCTGGGACAGGCTCTGCTTGGATCCATTAAAATATCTAGGATACTGAGCCCTTGGGAGCAGCTGATGGCATTTGTGGGTGCTAGGAATGCTTCTCAGAGGCACAGGTGGAGGTCAGGGCCTGAATCTTCTAAGGGAGACAGGGTCCTGGGAAACTCCATGGGAGTGGGAAGACCTTTTTCTGAACAGTTCAGTGCACCCAAGTAACAGGAGTGTGGGTTGAAGCCCAGCTGAAAATTATACCCCAAGGAGCCACTTCAGAAATTTTTAGGCATGAGAGCAAGTACTGTGTAGCCATAGCTACACCTGGAAAGGCTGGTCTTTTCACTTGAGATTGATTGCTCTGCCTCAGCCTGTGTTATTAAACATAAAAAATACAGTACTCTAGTAGAAAAACACAGAGATTTATGCTTGAGCTTTCCCACCCAACTCCTATATTTGTTTTACTGCTTACTTAAGGGGCTCAATTATGTCTTGGAAGAGGCAGAGGGTGGGGAAGAAGCCTGTCACCTCAGTGACAAGGCTCAGTGTTCAGTGAGGTGTAATTCCTCCTGGCTGCTGGTGGGGAGGATGAGGGACTGGTTTGGATGACAGTAATTGGGTAATGCTACCTCAGCAATAGCCCTCTTAGTGTGTGTGTGGCAGGTGAAAGTCTGGGTCTGAGGATGGGTGGGATAGAAACGCTCTTGCAACTTGGATGTGCTGCTGTTCCAAAACCTCCTACCTGCCTCCCCTGCCGAGCCTCAAAGAACAAACACTGGCAATTCTTAGTAGAAAAGAAAGAAGAATAATAAGACTCTTGGGAAGGTGTTTTTTTTTAAGTAGAAAAGTTGAACTTTAATGCAATTCAGAACTCCTGAGGATCTGAGTTAGAGATGTCTCCTGGATTCAGTATGTTCCTTGCTGCCTTAAAAATGTTGTCTGTTCTCCCAACAGCCTGCAAGGGAAGGCAGCATGCTCACTTTCCATCACGAAATAATCCCATATGGGGTAGAAATTTCCCTGCAGCACCTCAGCTGTGCCTGTGTGAGGTGCCAACAAGGAGGGGGGATCGGGCAAGTAGATGCATGGGCTGCTTTTGATGGGCAGATTTAAGATGAAGCAGGGAACTCATGGGTGCTGGAGGAGATATTTGCTGCTGTGGAGATCCTGGTTGCTCTGCTGGCACCTCAAATGGGAGCTTTGCTAGAAGAGTGGCATTTTCTAGAGGTGGAATTGCAGTGACTTGGTGGTGTTGGGAGCTCACTGCCAGCAGCAGGAATCCATGTAGGGTGAGGATCACTTTGCTTTGGCTTTACTCTCTTGAATGGCACAGGGTAATGCAGCATGAGAAGCAAACCATCAAGGAAACCTTTGAATGCTCCCAGGAATGGGGCATCCACAGCCTGGGCCAGTGCATCACCACCCCTGTTGGAGAAAAACATTTCCCCAAAGCAGACAATCCCCCTCCTTCAGTGTAAAGCCATCCCCTCTTCTCCTCTCCTCCCAGTGCTGAACACTCTGTCCCAGCTTTCCTCTGGGCCTTCTCAGCTCCTGCCTGGCCACACTGAGGCCTCTCCAGGGCCTTCTCTTCTCCCACTTCAGCAACCCCAACTCTCTCAGCCTTTCCTCAGGGCACAGGGGCTCCAGCCCTCGCAGTATCTCTGGGGCCTCCTCCCCACTCACTCCAGCAGCTCCATGACCTTCCTGTGCTCAGCAGCCCAGAGCTGGAGGCTGGGATGAGCCCTTTAGGGCTGCAGCTTCCTTGGGAACAGGGGGAATGTTGTGTTATCCCTCAAGAGGTCCCCTTTGCCCAGCACCCACCCCGGAGCAGCTCCAAGGGTCCATCCCCCAGCTCAACCCCCGAGCACTCCCATCCCAGGATTCCTGCAGGGGCTACTTCTGCTCCCATCCTGAAAAGATATCCCACTCCCTTCTAGAGATTCCTGGTGGCTCCAGCATCCCTGCAGCAGCCAGCTCGGCCCCTCCTGCACCTGGGATGTCTTGTCCTTCCCATCACTAAAATAAAAAATAGGGTTGGGGTCCACTTGCCTCCTCAGGGCTCAGCCAGTTTCCAAGGTTATGTCAGATGTGGAGTCACATTTGCTAAGCTGAAAACATAAACGAGGCAATGTATATAGTTGACCTAACCAAATAGATTTAGGGAAAAAGAAAAACCCAAATGATTGAGCTAAGAAACTTTTCTTTTTGTCTGAACAGCAGCTGGGCTTTGTTCCGTATCCTCCAGATTTCCACCTCTCCCATCCAGCAGTAATTTTCCAGGGGTTATAAAGGCAGTTGTTCTGCCTCTATACAAACACACTCCTGTCTTTCAAACTTTCACTTTTTAAAATATACTTAATGAAAAAAGCCCACGGAGTAATTCATTGCAGCTGTTTGTCGCGTCACCAGGGAGACACTGAAAGAGGAACAAGTCTGGCATTGCAAAAAGGTGGGAAGGCTGGGGGAGAATGGAAATGGGAGAAGGAAAAGAACAGGCAGAGGGAGAAGCAGAACCCCCCTCTGTGTGTGTATAGGTACACGTGTCCATTATGTGCCTGTGTGTACATTTTCATACACATCTATACACATTTAAATATAGATCCATATGTGTGACAAACCAGCCCACAGAGTTTATTTATTATCTCTTATTGGCAGGAACTTCTCCTTCCTTTGTCTGAATATAAAGGAAAAAAAAAAAAATCTATATTATTATTTCATGCCAAGTTGTACAAGATGCCAGTACACAGGTTAATGAAAAAAATGCATGAATTTGGGTAGATATATAAAGGTCCCTTGGGTGTTCAGTCATAAATCTTTGTAGCTGGAAGGCAGAGCAGACATAAATAGGCCTGATATAACCAACTGTTTTACATACAAATGAATGCTTGCCTTTTATTTAGTTGACAATATTATTATTTTGAATCCGAGGAGAATATTAAATGAATTCTGTCATGCTGCCTCCATTAGGAGTGATCCCTGATCTGTGAATTGACTGTAGTGCTGGCTTTGGGCTCCATGCAGGGCTCTATAAAGTGAAGGGGTGTGCACATATGTATTTTATTTCATGTAATGAGGCAAATGTCACTGAAATGCACTCAGGTCTTTATAGAAACGTGCCTTCCCTTTAAAGGTCCAGTGGTAAGCAGGAAAAAAGGAAATAAATTGACTTATGGTGGCCCCATACTTTTAATTATGGGTTCTGTACAGTGAATTTCTATTGAACCAACAGCAGCAGAGAACTTATTTCTTTTTAAATATCAATTATTTCCTCTTTCCCCTGCCAGGCAGAACTGTGCTGGTGTATTCTGCCAACCTTTCAGCACTAGGATCCACATTTGCTTTTACCTGTGGGATGTGCACAGGTAATAAATGCCTTCCCCTTCCTCTGCCTGGCAGCAGGAGGGGGTGCATAATGTATGGGAACCCCCAGACACCCCTCTGGTGCTCATCCCACTGCAAATGGGGACAGAAACCACTGGTTTACTGATGCTGTTGGTGGGACAGGCTCCTGCTGCAGCCTGCTCAGTGTCAGGCTTGTAGGGGACCCTTGGGAGGAAAAAGCTCTGCCAGTCCCTGGAGCAAAAGAAAGATGATGTGGAAATTCCCTGCAGTACCACCCAGCTCCTTGTAGTTACTGGGCAGTATTAAAAACATAAATAAAACGGTGCTTGTTTATTCTGGGTGTTCACTGGCTGCAAACCCAGCGAAAAAGGACTTGCTGCACTTTGCAGTGAAATGCATCTGGAGGGAATGTGCACAAGGCAGGTGGAGATGAGGCTTCTTGAGCTGATTTTGTGGAAAGTAGCACTTAACAGGAAAAGTGGGAGATGTCTTGGCTTATGTGCTTTATAAAGTTTGTTCTTTAAGCTGTTTGTGTGTCTTTGCATAAGCAACATTAAACTACTCTAAACACTCCAGGGTTTTTCTTGGAAGCTCTATGGCAAAAGCTCTCAGAATTCCTTAATCACAGGGAACAGCATCCCTGGATGTTTGTCTGGGAGTTGGGGTTGATCACTGATGAACCCAGGCTTTTGCTGATGAGAGATCTCAGCACAGCTTGGCTTTTTTGAAGCTGTTTAGTAGGATCTGTGCCTCTAAGATCATCTCTGAATGCCTGAATATGTGATTTCCTCACTGGTCTTCATGCTCCCAAAAACCAGAGTAGGTAGGAAAGTGTAATTATCTACCCTTTACAGGCATGGATGGGGGGAAGAAAATTGAAATGATTTGTTGAAGTTTGCCCAGATAATCTGTAGAAAAGCTGAGCCCAGTTTCCCACAGGCAGGACTCAGCTCCCACCCATGGACCAACCTGCATCTAGACCAGCTTGTGCAATTTTAGTTTTCCACCATCATTCTTTGGGTAAAGCAGATGGTGCCCCAGAACCGAAAGGTGCCTCTGCAAGGGTTTAAACAGCCTGGGGAAAACTTAAATCTAAGAATATTGCTGGGGGTGTGAATTGAGTGCTGAGAGTGCTGCCATGTAGAAAGGACCTTGGTCACCCTTCCAAGTCAATTTGTTTGTTATTGGGGAAAAATAGTAAAACAAACTGGAATGTTTGAGACTACTCAAATCCTTTCTTTTTTTGCCCAACTTGCCTTTTTTTTGGCTGCTTCAGAGTGCTGGCTCCACTTCTGGCCCCAGCTACGTGCAGCTCTTAGTACTGAGCTGATGCTGGAAGGCAGATGAGTTATGCAGGAGATGCCTTCCTGGTGCCTTTGCATTTTTTAGCACTGCCAGACACACCATCCTGCTTTCCATTCCCTGAGCTGAGTTCCAGGCTGTTTCTTGCCTCTTTGGGTGCACAAAGCAGAACCCAATTCAGTTGATTTGCTACAGGTGTTTGAGGTCATCTTTTCTCTTGGCTCTCCTAAGCCATAGAAATATTGGAGCTATTCCCATGAAGGGAAGTTTAATTTTAAGACAAAGCCTTCAGACAGTCAGAGCCTCATCAGAGAGGATTGCATTTAAAAAAAAAAAGTAAATTAGCATTTGAAAGCAAATCTTTCTGGTTCTATATTAATCTGGGAAATTAAGATAAAAAAATAATTATGGAGCACCACAGTATCCTTTTTTTCTCAGGACTGAGAAGCTGAAGTCCAAAAGTGGAGAGTTCTCCTGAATCTAATAATCCAGATATTTAAAATTTGTATCCAAGTTCTCTCTTTAGTCTCAGGCAGAGCCCTTGGAAGGCAAGTGGAGACTTCAGCCACCCTACCCCTCTGTGCCTGTGGCTGAGCAGGTTTGTTCCTGGGCTGGGTGCCCTGTCAGCAGACTGTGGCAGGTTTTCTTTTCCTGTTTTGTGGAAATATGGTGGGGAAGTGTGGGGGTCTCCTCTGGTGTGTGGGGAGGTGCCAGCTGCCAGGGTGGCTTTGAACCCTCCAAGCCTGCTGGCCTTGGGAATGGTTTCCTCACTCAGATCAGCTTTGTGTCAGTGCCAGGGGTTATGGGCTGCTGATAAAAGAGCTGGCAAGAGAAGAGAGCAGGGGGAAAAGGCTTCTGACAAATATGCACATCCTTGAATTGTAAATGAAATAACAAGGAATAATGTGAGCCCTTTGCCTCTGTTGCTGGATCCTCTTACTGCCTCTGTGCCTCAGCGAGGTTTGTTGCAAAGCCAAAGTTTCCTTTGAATAATTGTATTTAAAAGAAGCCTGAGCAGCACGGGGGTGGTGGGTGTGTGGCCCTGCAGACAGAGCCAGGCAGATCTGCTCCAGGGCCAGTTGCTGTTGCTCCACAGCAAGGCTGGGGCTGGGGAATTGTGGCAGTGTGCAGCAGAGAAATGTCTGAGTATTTCTGGAGTGAATTATAATTAGAAATAACTGCAGGACGGAGAGAGTAAAAACTACAGATAAAAGATGCAGATGCATTTGCAAGTCTGTTCTGTTTCAAATCCTGCTGGACTGGAAACACTGGGGCATCTGAGGGGGTGATGTGTTGGTTGGTGAGAGCTGGTGTTACCTCATGGGCCCTGTGGAAGGGAGGATCATAAAATTCCAGAATGGTTTGGGTGGGGAGGGACATTAAAAGACCATCCAGTCCCACCCCCTGCCATGGGCAGGGACACCTTCCATTAGCCCAGGTTGCTCCAAGCCCCATCCAATCTGGCCTTGGACACTTCCAGGGATGGGGCAGCCACAGCTTCTCTGGGCAACCTGTGCCAGGGCCTCCCCACCCTCACTGGGAAGAATTTCTTCCCAATATCCATTCTAAACTAACTTTCTTTGAGTTTGAAGCAGGATGCCCTCCAGCACAGGCAGCAAAACTCTCTATATCCATCCTGTTAGGAACACCTTTGGAGTCCAGCTTCTACCTCTCTCAGCCCAAAATACTTTCCAACCTTAATGAGACCTGGGATGGAGAGGAGCAAAGGCCAGAAGTGCCTCAGACTGACCAACTCCTTGCCCTGCTGTTAAAGGTGCTGAGGAGCACTGGGTTCACAATCATCTGCTGTGGATGCCCCAACACCTCTTCATAAACTTTTTCTGTGATTGTGGCAGAGATTCATTAATATCTTGGACCCTCTTCCTCCAGGTCTGCTGCACCACAGACCTTCCCACTTCTGAGTGTTACTCTGCTGCCTCTCAGGGTGTCAGTTCTTAAAAGCTCATGTTTCTCTGCTTCTGGAAATGTTGCAAACCAGCTTTGTTCAGCATGTTGTAAAGGGCTAGTGCTAATAGCCAACGTTCTGTGTTCCTTGTTTAATTTGTCAGCTGTAAATAAGAGAAAATAACAACAGTGGACAACGCTGGCTCTGTGGTGTGTTTGCTAATGTGGGAAGTAGTTATTAACATGACTGCTGTTCACAGCTCCACAAACAAAGGCAAAGCCCTGCAGGAGCAGTCAGCAATTTGCACAGAGGGCTGGGAGGGAGCTTTGGCTCCTTTCCTGGGAAATGCCTCTGCGAGCCCCTTGTCAGTGCAAGCTCCCTGCAGTGGGGCTGGGTGGTTAAATGCAACTTAACTCCCTCTCTTTTATTTGCATTTATTGTGCTATGGCTGAACAGAGATGCAAGCCTAGGTAATGAACACAACTGCAATCTCTTTATAAGGCAAATAAGAGTCATATTTTTCCTGTATGATGCCCTGTAACCTGGTTAAAACTTCACTGAGCAGGGTGCTCAGGGACTTGGTATTCTACTGCTGCTAATCCTGTGTCTGTCGTGACCCTGGCATGGCTTCAACTCCTGAGTTTCTTGCAGATTTTTCACAGCAAATTTCCTTTGGTGCCTCCCTACCAGCTCCTGGGCATGTTGAGAGAAGTCTGAATGCTGCTGGCACAGAGCAACTGCAATTAAGACATCAGGATCTGTGAAAGGGCTTCTGTCACTCAGCATATTGGCTGATGTGAAGTTTTTGTTGGCATTACTGATTTAAACTTCTCTGTATCACCTACTCCCTGCCACTCAGTTTTTGTGGTTTAAAACAACAAAAAAAAAAGGATTAAAAAACACCCACAAAAGAACAAAAATCCCACCTGGTTGGCATCTTTTGCTGGTGCCCAGCCCTGAGGGAGGGGTGAGCTGAGGGAAGCAGCAGGGGATGGGGACAAGTCGGGCCTGGACTGTCCCCAGCCACAGGATGTGATGAAGCCAGAACTCAGTTTAAGCCCCAGACCCTCATGCAAAAGGATCTTCAGCATCAAATGTGAGGCTTTAGCCCCCAGCTGGCAGAAAGGCGTGGAAACATTATCCTTTTGCTTTTGGTACCAAGCTGATGGGATTGAAATTTCTTTATGTGCTGCAGAGGTTGCAGGAGAGCTGCCTTACACTGTGCTTCCCACCACAGCATGAATTGGGCCAGGAGCAGAGACCAAAATGCTGCTGCATTTGTTTCCACAAGGGCCATGTGGAGGAGGCAAACATACCTGTTTCCACCAAAGCAGTTAAATGCTGCTCATGCACATCATCATGTGGGGGAGTGGGGAAATAGGTCTGGGAGTTAAAGCTCTGGGAAGGGCTGGACATGACCCTGCATCGAGATACCCTGTGTTCTGATGTCTGGGGGCTGCTGTGCTGGTGGAATTTAAGTGCAGTGGTGGTTCAGATATAAGATTGGTTAATGTGGTGTCCCTTTAGGGAGCAGCAATGACAGCCTTTATTTGACACTCAGATGCAGGGGAGATCTTGCTGTGTTGCCCACAACTGGGGACAAGTTATCCTGCAAACTTTAAAAATGTCAGTGCTTCCTTAACTAATGTTTTCTCCAAAAATTGGCCTCGATTGCAGGGGAACTCTTAGATGAATCCTTTGGAAAGAGCCCACAAATGATGGTTTGGTACAACTTGCATGAGATAGACCAAATATCAGTGTGAGGCTTTTTGTAGATGGAGCTTGTGCTGTGACTGCTGAGTGTTTCTGTGGTACAGAGCAGGGTGGGAGCTCAGGTGCAGCTCATTCTCTACTAAGGGGTCAGAACTTGTGCTGCTGGTGTGGGATGGTTGGGGATGTTGCCCTTGAATGTGGGCAAGTTCAGAAGGTAGAAAATGCTTCAGCATCCATTATTTAGTCTTTGGAGGGGAGAACAAAAACCTAAATGTGTTTATGTGCTTTTCACTGAGCTGCTATTTTTCTTTGAAGATGGGAACCTGAGCAAACTCCCTTGTGGAGTTCCCCTGCCTCAGCCTCTCATCTCACTTTGGGGAGGCAGGTGGAGACCTGGACCTCTGCTCTGGGCTGGGTGGCCACCAGCATTGGCAGCATCAGCCAGTGGTGGCAACAGGCAGTGCTGGCTCCCAGCCCCAGCTGTGTGAAGGGATTGCTGCAGTTCCAACCCATGGTCTCTGAGACAGAGCAAGTGATGTGAGTGCTAAACAGCAGGGCCAGAGCTGTGAGGTGTCAGCAGCTGTGAAACACAGAGTGAGCAGAGAGATAAGAGTGTGTATGAAATGAGAGTCTTTCTCTGATGAGCTCCCAGGCTGGTGTGAATGTTGATAGTTTCTTGCTTCCCTTGGTGTAATCCTCACAAGAAAATGAACTCTGCTGTTCTTCCACCAGGACTGGGGGTTTCCTTGTTTTCATTTCTTTATTCTGAGGCTTCCTGCATCTCCCGTCTCATCTGCACAGAAGGGGGTGGTAAATATTGAGATGAAACACAGCCAGCCAGGAACACCCTCTTATTGATGTTTCCTGTGCTATCTGCCCAAGACATGTGCTCTCCAGGGCTGGGGCAGGAGGTGAGTCCCCTGTTTGATGGACTAAAATAAGACAGCATCTTTTAAAGATAAATCTCTCCCTCTTGTTGCTCATTTGTTCATTTCCAAACAGCACTTCAGTGCTTCATGGGGTGTATTATTTCTGGTTTTTTCCACCTAAAGGAGGACTTAGATCCTTACTACTTTTTTTTCTAGAATGAAGCTTGTCTTTTAAGAGAGCAGGGGACTCGTTGGTGACTCCTATCCTTCTCCACCCACCCTGAGCTGTTCCTGTCTACAGCAGGACCAAGCTGCAGCTCGTGGGAGGAGAGGAGGGGAAACCCCTCTTTACATATGTTTGAAGGCTAGAAGTATCAAGGATGGGGAAGGTCATGAAAAATTCATGTCCCTCATGTGGGAGCTGGCCTACATTTCCCACCAAATGCCTCCTGGCCAATGTTTTGAAGATGTACCCTGTGTTTTGAGTTGTTGTTCTGTTGTTTCTCTTGTGTCTGCGTGGATGGATCTGGGTGATCTCTCCTTCTCCCTGCACCATGTAACATCCCTTTGAGGTGGTGCTGGGGAGGGATACACTCTCTGCTGTCAGTGAGGTGATGTGTCTGCATTGTGGCCACCAGGATGCAGCACCTCAGTGTCCCCAAATGTTCAGAGGGACGTGCTCTTCACCAGGGAGCTCAGCACCACAGGTCTCTTCTGAGAGAGCACAGTGAATGTGTTGGTGGAACTGGAGTTTTTTCCTATCCAGGCAAAAAGCCTAAAGGATTCCTCTTGCTGGCATGGGCACAGGGGCTGGATAAGCTGTAGGGAAGGGCACACTAAATTCATCATTAAATAATTTTTATGTCTTGGCAAAACCGGTCCCCAGGTTATGTGACATCACCTCAGGGGGCTCCCCCAAGTGCAGAATAGTGGTTTTTTTGTATGTGTGGCTTTCCATAACTAGAATCACAATAAAAAGAGCCCTGACTGGGACACTGCTCCCCTGCATCTGTGCATTTTGTGCTTACTGCCTGCATCTACCTGCTCATACCATGACTATCCAATGCTGTCCCCTCCATTCTGCATCTTGTATTTTTAATGCTTTTCCCGACATATCCTGTTTTGCCTTTGGAAGAAATTGCTGCTCCACACATCTCAGGATGGCACTAGCAAGGAGGGATGTGCACAAACAGGATCACCAACAGATTTAAGTTAGAAGGCTCCAAGGCTGCTCAGGACCCAGGATGTGCATGCTGTGGCTGTCCTGCTTGTAGGCTCCTCCTGAGCTCCCTGTCATCTCTGTTTTAGGTGGTGGTACAGACAAGGACACTAATAAGTTAAGTAATTACTCATGTCCAAATCAATTTTCTGCCCTGTCAGCTTCATTTTCTCTTTGGAGCCAATATCAGCATTGATTCCTGGAGTCACCCTTCACATCTCCAGTATCGCACACAAAATTTCAGGGACTTCTGGAGCAAGGTCTGAGGGGAGACTTCTGCCTTCAGTGAAACGTGTTTCCCAGTTTTTGTAGCAGCTGAAATACCTTGATGTGGGTGCAAATTATTTTTCTGGTAGATCAGGATGATCTGGCAGAAAGGCAATTAGAATTCTGCTCTATTGCTTGAAGGTAACAACAGATTGATGTAATCAGGAAGAAATTGTTCCCTGTGAGGGTGGGGAGGCCCTGGCACAGGTTGCCCAGAGAAGCTGTGGCTGCCCCATCCCTGGAAGTGTCCAAGACCAGGTTGGATGGGGTTTGGAGCAACCTGGGCTAGTGGAAGGTGTCCCTGCCCATGGCAGGGGGTGGAATGAGATGAGCTTTGAGGTCCCTTCCCACCCAAACCATTCTGGGATTCTGTAACAAAAGCTGGGTGAAGAACAGAGTCTGCTCTCTGAATGGACTCTCCATTGGTTTCCACCACTCTGGAAAATTGGTTTCTAGAGAGTAGCTCAGGTGGCTGGAGATCTGTGGAGAAAAACCTGAGATTTTGCAGAAAGCATTGGTGATTTGTCATTTTTCCTGGTCCAAGACACCTGGTGTTTTCCTGGTCCAATGCACCAACAAGTGTTGATATTTTGGAGAAAGCAAATTTCTTCCTCATTGTCATGCCCAAGAGGTGCTATGGCTCCTTTTGTTTAGGTTTCAAAGCACAGAACTGTGACCCTGGGAGCATCTATAGATCTACAGGAACGTGGCATCTTGCCCTGCTTGTGGTTTCTGGGTTATGAGCTCCAGAAACAGGGATCCAGCAAAGGGCAAGCCCGGGGTGGTCCTGCTGCAAGGAAGATGAAGCCTCTCCAGCCTCCACCCACGGTTTGGAAAGAGAAAAGACTTTTTGTCACCTTTGAAGATCAAAAGTGGGATTGACACCCAGACTGGCTGCTGGATGAGCGGTGTAAGGGTGGGTTTAGCATCCATCCACCTCCACAGAATCCCAGAATGGTTTGGATTGGAAGGGACCTTAATGATCATCCTGTTCCAACCCCTTCCCAAGGGCAGGGACAGCTTGCACTAGACCAGGTTGTTCCAGAGCTCCATCCAATGTGGCCTTGAACACTCTCAGGGATGGGGCAGCCACAATCCTCTCAACCTGTGGGATGCAGGAGAAATGAGGTGTGTGGAGATCAGGGCAGTGTTGTACCTGCAGGGGGAGAAATCTTAAATTCTCATATGTTAAAGTTTCAGGAGCTTTTTCACCTCTAGACCCTCTTGGCCCAGGTGTGGCTGCCCTGGCTGATGTGGTGGATGAACACTTGCTGTGGGTGTTCATTGTCTTTTCCTGGGAGCTCTAATTTATGTTCTGCCTGCAAAGGAATCTTTATAGGAGATGTGGCAGATAAAGATAGATGACATGAAAGTAATCAGATTTTTTAAACTAGAAAATTAAGTGTAAAATTCTGACCATCTATATTAAGATCTTAATGTATTCAAATGAAAATGCTAAAGTAGTTTACTGCTGAAGTTTTCTAATGTTTCAAACCACTGAAAGGATGAATATAACCTGGATAAACACCTGCAGTGACCTTGCTGAAGGGCTGCCTCCACTTGAAAAGAAGGTGTTTTCAGGAACTGCAGAAAGAAAAAAAAAATTTATAAGAGTTTCATCCCAGAGCAAAGCTCAAAAATACATTAATTCAAATTTGGTGAGAACAAAACCAAAAAGCAGTTCAGGAAAGTGGTTTTCCTTCTGCAGCCTCAGATATTATCTTCTTGCATCTGATTTTTAATCAATTAGCTCTACCCTCTCCAAGGCTTTGGCCCCAGTTATTGAAAACAAGCAATTCAATTTTATTGACCTCATGTAAATCTTTTGTGTAGTAAATCAGATTGAAATGCAAAGCATGTTTTAATAACAATATTTTTATTACCTAGCACACATGAAGAACTTGCAGAAAGCTGTTTGAAATGCTGATTTGTGCATTTTCATTCAGTTCCAGTTGTCCAAGTACAGTTTGACACAAGTGAAAAATAAACTATCATTTTGTAAATAGTAAAGGGATCACTTAACATTGTTTAACATGGCAAAAAATTGGAAAAACCAGACTGTGAATGAATGCAGTTATCTGTATTTGCTTAAGTGCATACAGATAAGGTAGTGAATTGAATGTAAAGGCTAAATTTAATTGCAGTTCGTGTTTTAATGGTTTCCCACTAATAAGAATGAACCTCTCTGCTCAAGAATCACTCAAAAGTACAAACAGAAATAGGATGGAGACCAGTGATTCTTCTGATTTGAAACACTTATGTAAATAAACCCATCCCTGCTACAAAGGGAATTAAAAGACTTCTCCAGTACTGATACAGTCCATCAACTCTGTCAGTCCTGGTGCTGCCTCTATGCAGGATGGACCTCGGGGGAGCTGCTGTGGTCCCTGGTATCCAGAACTGGAACTTCCATCTTTTCTCCCATTCTAGGGCAGAAAAGAAAAGTTTCCAGACCTTCTGAGGACAAACAGAGAGAAACAG
Organism: Chiroxiphia lanceolata; assembly: GCF_009829145.1. Lineage (NCBI taxonomy): Eukaryota > Metazoa > Chordata > Aves > Passeriformes > Pipridae > Chiroxiphia > Chiroxiphia lanceolata. The sequence goes on along the minus strand of NC_045653.1, from coordinate 3,869,277 downwards.
CAACTAATCAAATGGGGCATGATAGATGGCTCTGAAAGGAATAAAATCCTGCCCACACTGATAATAAACATTGCAGCTGCTTCCAAAATTACTCCTCAGGGAAGCCTGTTCAAACTTTAGCTGTGGAGGAAAAATGACTGAGCCCAGCAGAGAGAGTCCATTTAGTAATAAAAGAGAACAGCAGGGAAAGTGGCCTCGGTGCCTCTTGTGGCTTCTGTCAAGGGTGTTGGGCCACAGTGAACCTGAGTCACCAAGAAGGGACCATTCAGCTGGGTTTGAGCCTCACCATCTCTACCTGGCCTCAGTCTTTCTCCTTCCTGGTGCTTTTCCTCTGCCTGTGTCCTTCAGGTTGTGTTTGGCCAGAAGTGTCTATGTAGGTTTGGAGCTGAGAGCTGGTTTAGCACTTTTGGTGTGGTTCTTCTGAGATGCCCTCATTGATTCTTCTGCTGCTTTTGACTCCCTGCATCCTCTGAGGCTTCCCAAGTCTAAGTTTGGTGTAGCAGTGATTGCTCTTGCTGGAGGGCTGGGAGGCCAAAGGTGCTGAGGGTGAGAGGGGATGTGTTAGACTCTGTGATGCCCTGTGGATGTGGAGCTGTACCTGCTGCAGGTGTAGCAGTTCCTCAATAGAGGAGGAATTGAGGAATAGCTCCTCAATTAGAGGAAGCACCCACAGCCCTTTTGGTGACTTCTCCTCAGCATTCAAGGGAAAAAACAGGATGATGTCTGCCCTCCTGTCTCTTTTCCTTCCCACAAGAAAGAAGCTGGGATCTTTCAGTCCTCACCTTCCAAAACAACAAGAGAAGTGCAAAATGGACCTCGTTCTCCCCTACCTCCTTCCCTCTTCAGGATTTGCTTCTGGAGGCTCCTCCTTCAGCCTTAACAACTCTAGTAGAATTATATCCCAAAACTATGGGTCTCATGAAATGCTATGCTTAATAAAATGTGTGGCGCATCAATAATTTAGATACTCGTGACAACACATAAAACTCCGTTAAAAATATTGCAAACTTTGCCTGGCGTTCTTGATAATTAAAAATGGATGTAATGGCAAAGTATGGTAGGTGTTAGCTCTATTTCAGATTCCTTGTATTTAAAACAGGGGCCATCAATTTTAAAATACCGTTAAAAGTATGACAAGATTGTACTATTTTAAATATATCTGATACATTGTCCCATATATTTAAATTATTAATATGCAATGCAGCCAACAGGAGTCTAAATTCTTCCCAGGACAAGCTCTAGGCAATCATTATAAGAGGAGCTTGGTGAGCTAGGGGGGAATGGAGATAAACCTTAGCAGTGAGTAATCCCCTTCTCTGGGCTCGGGTCTCCCCTGCCTGGTGGAATTCTTCCCTGCCTTGCCCTGCAGGTGGCATTTTCCACCAGGTTTGTGTTCACAGAACCAGATTGCAGCACTAACCCTGCTGTGGGAGCCCGGGCATCCCAGCAGGGAGGGCAGGTCAGGGCTTTGAGATCCCTGGTGGGGTGGCTGAGAGCAAACACCAAAGCAGTTTTAGGATGGGAAGAGAAAGTCCACTGCAGGTGCCTGGAATTTGTGACTCACTGAGTGCAAAGCTGGGAGGAGCTCTGGTGGGGTGGAAAGATTGGGAAGAGAAGTATAAAATAAGTAGGAGAAAGCAAATATATGGACCAAAACCATAGACTTGTTATCAGCCCTTGGGGCAGATGCAGCATTCTGATGGTGGAAATCTGGAGGCACCCCAAGTTGCTGCTCTGTATTAGCAGTTTACTCAGCCAAAATGTTGTTTTCAGAGGAATGCTTGTCCCAAGGTCATGAATAAAAGGGGTTCTGCTGATGCAGGTAAAAAATCTGGGGACCTTGGGCAACACAATGTAAAGGCATGACCCTCATTTCCCAGGGGATGCAGCTTCCTGGGGGCATCAGCAGAAGGTAAAGGCTTGACAAAGCCCTGATATTTTTTTACACCCATACACAGGGCAAAATAAGTCAAACTATTTTTGTGTTTGCTGCAGGCTGTGGCCTACTGTTGTCTTTGTTTTGGGACAAAAGAGGTGGAATGAATAGACAGGCATCATCTCTGCTTTACCAGCATCTCTCTGGGACTCCTGGCTTAAGGAAGATTTTATTTTAAGGAAAAAGAGTTGGTGTGGAGTCTGGGATGAGAAGGACACATTAAGAAGTCCCAGAATACAGGGAAAATGCTCCATGCTGGGAATTGCACTTTGTTTGTAGAAGTGTACAGACAGAGTGGTCCAAAAAAAAAAAGGGAGCAATAATTCAATTCAGTTTGGTGTGCTGTTCCTGGTGGTGCTGTTTTGGGAGGCTGTGTCTGAGTACAGCACTTAGTGTACCTGGCCAGCTGATTAATAATTTCTCATGGGGGGAATTTATTCCTGGCCTGACACGAGTAGGTGGTTGGTTTATGCCTTTGATCCTGAGGTTTACAGTGCTGTGCCATGAGGAAAATTGCACATCCTTGTGTCTTTGGGGTTGGCTGGATCCTGCTGCTGTCCAGAGGAGCAGGGGGATCCTAATTCCCTCCCCTTTCTCTGCTCCTTCCAGTTTTCCCCTGAGGGGTGTTCTGTGCACTGGCCCCTTGTCTAACCCAGGTGCTCCTGGCTCTTATACTGTATCAATATCCTTTCTGTTCCTCTGAGGGCATAATCCATAGGTGATGTTTTAGAGAAATCAATGTGAAGAGAAAATTGGCAGCTTTGGCTCTGCATGAAATGACAAGTGCCTCATTATTGGCCCAAAGACTTTTTTTTTTTTTTTTTTGGTGGGGGGAGATTGGTGCAAAATTATCAGTGTGCTTTTTTTCTTTCTTTTTAAATGGACTGAGATTATTGTGGCTGTTGTGGGAGTGTATTTTACTTTCCATCTAGTACCACCTTCATTAGACACCAGGACAAATGTCTCTACATGGGCATCAAGGAGAATTAATCATCCTGTTCACAGAGGTAGTGTTTTCAGGAGTCACTAATAGTGGTGAGCGTGGTGATTCTTCACCAGACTTTTTTTCCTTGAAAAATAATAAAAGCTGATCAAGAATAATAAAAAAATAAGATAAAGAACATTCTTCTGACCTGTAGTGCATGGTGCACATCTTGCTGGGCAGGCAGGCAGCTGGGGGCAGGGAGGAGGAGTTCAGGTTGGCTTCACCTGCCCACTCTGAGTGGGGCATTTTCACAGAATCACAGAATATCCTGAGTTGGGACCCCCAAGGCAAAGTCCAGCTCCTGCCCTGCACAGGACATCCCAGAAATCCCACCCTGTCCCTGAGAGCATTGCCTTGAGGATTCTTTGAGCTCTGGCAGCCTTGGGGCCGTGATCCCTGCCCTGGGGAGCCTGTTCAGTGCCAACCACCCTTGGGGGAAGGACCTTTTTCTAAACCTAAACCTCCACCTCCTCTGGAAATTTTCATACCCTTCCCCCTGGTCCTGTCTGGTCCCCAAAGAGAAGAGATCAGTGCCTGCCCTTCCACATCCCCTCATGGGGGAAGTGTTTTACCTGGTGTCACCCTCCTTGTCTGTCTGCCTGACCTTTTCTCAGAACCTCAGTGCTGGAGTTTGTTGTGCTTTCCAGGCAGCCAGTTCTGGTGCTTTGCTCACCTCAAATTCCACGGTTTGTTCTGATGCTGGCCCTCAATGTGCATTGCTGCAATTCAAACATCTTTATCCTTGCTTTACCCATGGCATATGTCGAGGATGATCTGCCTGTCTCCCTCTGAGGCTGCAATGCTCTAACACAAGGATATATCTTAATTTACCCTACAGCTTCTCTTCTTTAATCTAAATCCCAGCTCCTTTGTCTTTCCTCACAGTTTCCCTTTCTTAGGCTGGCATCTTTCCCAGGTGGCAGTGTCCCAGCAGGCAGGCTCTATGTGCCCCAAAGCCTTGCCCCACCCTGAGTTCCTCACTGTTGGCTCCACTTTGGTCCACAAGGGATGGCCACATGCTGGCTCTTTCCTATCTGATTGTGACTCTACACAGTTCCTCGTTGACCACAGCCTGCTTCTCCTGTGGAGCATTTCCCTCATTCACCTGGTCCAAGTGCTCCTTGTCTCCTGTTGGTGTCATCTCTGCTCCAGCTGATGTTGTCTCCAGACAGTTTTGCCCAGGTCAGGATGTGATCATAGTGGCCCAGGGCAAATCCTCACCCAGTGCATACAGATATGTTCTTCCACTGTGATGACACCACTGAAAGCTGCTTTCTGACTGTCTTCCACCTTGTGCACCTTAACAACGTCATCTAATCATAATTCTGTGTCTTGCTTAAAGCAATGTTATGTAAAATGATGCCAAAGGCCTTGCTCTGGTCATTGTATAGAACAGGGACCCTCTCTCCCTGCTACCTTGTCATAGAAAAAATATGAGATTGGCTTGATATTTGTTCCTGACAAATCCATGCTTCCTGTTCCTCACTGCCTTGTTATCTTTTCAGTGCTTAGAAAGTGTTTGTTTGATGATTTGTTGCAATATTTTTTCTGGGAATTGAAGTTAAGCTGACTGGCCTGTAATTCCCTGCTATGTTTGCTGTTCTCTGCTCTTGTGGGACTCATCACAGCTCCTGAGTTTTCACAGATAAGTGCTAACAGCCCTCAGATTGCCTCCACCACTTGGAAGTACCTGGCAGTGAATCTCAGCAGACCCAGCTGATTTGAAAACATGTCATTTATATAAATATCTTCCGGACTATTGCTTTCCCCTTGTAGTCTGAATTCTTCCCTTTTTGCTACAAGGAACAATTGAAATATCTATACAAATGAATCCATCATTTTTATTGGGAAGCATTACCCTCTGCAATGAGAGCTGGTAACAGCTCTGCTGAATGATGGAGGAGTTCTTCTCCTGGTCATGAACTTATTAATTTGACTTAATTTGAGGGGTTTTGGTGTTATTATTTAGATTCTTTAGAAGCTTCACAACAGCATGTAACTTGATATATTTTTTATTTTTTAATTCCTAGGTGCATTCCCTACTCATTTACACACTCCTTAGACTTTTGAATCAGTTTCTATGACTTGTATTGTTCTGACCTGCCTGTGGTCCAGCATCAGTAGATGCTTTTCTATAGTTTACTCAGTATATTAAATTTTTTAGGATTCAAAGGCAGGTCAGGGGGTGAGAGGACTTTATGCTGGAGTTGGTAGAAATTCCCTGTGCCTCAACATCTCTGCTGTGACCCAGGAGGCTCCAGCAACTGGATTGGGCATCCTGAGTTATCCCACCAGCCACAATGCCTGGTGGACAGGACCAGGGCAGCAAAGGTACTGCTGTTCCCAAATACCTTAACTTTCCATATCTTTAAAACAGACCAGAAGAATTTTCACGTTGGGATGACAAACCCTTTAAATTTACTTTTATCTTTGTGTTGTTTCACCGTCATTTTGTGACACCGAGTTAATGGGGAAGAACAGATTTAACTGATAATGGTGTACTATGACAACCTGTTAAGAAAATCACACTGATGTTTTTCTTCCCTGCATTGAGGATGGCTGGGATCTGGCTTCCTGAATGAAACATCAGGTCTTTCCCTGTGTTTCAAAGTGCTTCCCATCTAGTTTGCAATGAAATGGTTTGACAGTTTTCAAGTAGGCAACACTTTGATCTATGTGTCAAACTTCATTGGAACAAACAGATGTTTTGTTCTAGAGAACAGGTATTTGGTATCTGTTATCCCTGATATTTTTTACATAAAAAGCCAGAAGTGTTTTGATTCATACATTTCATCATGGTAAAACTTGTCAGTCACAGCAGAGTGTTACGAGTCACAATGGATTTGTCATAAACTGGGGAAAAAAACCCACCAAAGATGCACAACAGAATTGAAACTCAAATTTCTCAGTTCTGAAGTTAAATTCTTAATGGAAAAATTGACTGAAGATCACGTCATTCCATAATTTCTTACTGGTGATTGACAGAAAGGAACACTTTTCAAATAACTTCAGTTTCAAAGAAACTAAATTGTTTTAATGGAAGGAGATTTGGAAACAAAATCGAAACAAATAAAATGTTCTTGTCCCCGCTGTGAGATGCACAGGTGAACCCTACACTGGTGCTAAACGTTGGATTGTGTGGGAAAATCTCTTCCATTGAATCATTCAGTCTTCTTGCAGGAAGAGCTCCTTTTCCATATGTAGGAGCTTTGCTGGTGCTCTGAGCAACCTGGTCTACTGGAAGGTGGCCTGTCCATGGCAGGGGGGTGGAATGGGGTGTTGGAAGCCCCTTCCAACCCAAACCATTCTATGATAAAGGATGATAATCCAGTGGCTAATTAGTCCCATATCTGTGCATTCCTACAAGCCTGACTAAAAAGATGATCACCACAGACTAGTTCTTTACATTATTTTCAGTTCTCATCCTTTGCAGAAACCCCCTGGGCCCTAAAATGTCCCTGTCCCAGCCTGGCCCCCTGTGCCACGTGGTGTGTCTGGACCTTATCTGGGTGTTCCTTTCCAAAATATTTCAGTTGGAAAATGGTTGCTTGAAGATATTGTATGTTCCTGCATGTGCAGCACGCAGAGCTGATATTGATTTGACAGTTTAACTTTGCAGGGAAAAAAAGGCAGCATTTTGGGAATTGACGGGATTCGAATGACAGGTTTCGATATTTTTAGTTTGAAATAACATTTTAATTCAAAAGGCAGAAGAGGCAGAGGGAGGGGAAATCAGGATCCAAAACTGAAGAGAAATGTAGCAGTTGATGAGATTATTTTTCTTCCTTTTGGAAAGACATTGAATAATTTAACAAAGGAAAATAATAATTAAAAAAAGACTCTGTGGCCAATCTTACATAAAGTGCCTACCAAGAGTGAAAGAGCTGCAGCTGGGAAGAAAAGGCTTATTTCTGCAGTGTAAAACATTCCATCCCTTCCCTTTTCATCCAGCCTCAACCCAATCATAGGGAGTGTTTATTCTGAAAAATCCTCAAGGCAGAGTCAGAGCCCTGGTGACCTGGTGGCTGTAACTGAGCCCTGGAACAGCCACCTTCAGTCTGGACCTGACAGAGCTGCTGTGCTGCTGCTGGGATTGCAACCAGTGCAAAAGCCCTCAGCTTTGAAGGCTCAGCACGTAGTGAGGTGTTGTGGGTCTTGCATGGAAACAGAGATAGAGTGATGAGTGTGTGCACTGAGGGTTTGTCTCTCAAATCACTGCTAAAACCAGCACCAAGCTGCTGGACCTGTGCCCTGTTTTAAGTTATGCAGGGTTTGAAGGGTTTGGATCTTAGAACCAGCCCTGGTAGGTCTCTGCAGAGCCCACTTTAAGCTTGCAGGTTGGCTGGTTCTGTAAGCAAAGTAATAATGAATATAATTACATGTAGTTTCCAGCTCATTCACAGTCAGAAGCCAACTGGAATAATTAAAGAATCCTAATTTCCTTGGCATGACACTGTCCTGTTCAGGACTGGGCAAATAGCACAGAGCTTTCCATTCATATTCCAGTCAGCATCTTAACAGAATTCCTGTCCTGCTCTCTGCTCTCACCTTTGATGGACAGACCCCTCCTGTTAATACTGATGACCTTGGTGCCACGAGGCTTCCTCAGAGTGGGGCTGCTTTGTGCTCAACAGGGCAAAGGGAGCACATGGCAGCACCTCTCCTGTGTCACACATGACACCCTGGAGAGATGCCACCCTCAGTCACCAGAGGGATCTCCTGTTAGTGTGACCCTTCAGCCCAGGCTCTGCCTGCAATCTGCCCACAAGGAAGTGCCAACCCCCCAGCACACTGCTGATTTTGGGATGGGGGTGTTGGCTCAGGAATAGAGGGGTAGTGATGGCATCTAGGGGCAAATCCAGGGCAATTCCTGGGATCAGGGAGGAGAGGGGCTCATCTGGATCCTGTGTGGCAGCAGCACCAGGGTTTGAATCTGTGTGCTCTTTTTTGTACAGCAGGAGAAGTGTCTCCTCCTGGCTGGGGAGAGGAGAAGCCCCTGCAGCAGCACCAGGGCAGTCAGGGCACCTCCAGCCAGAGGCTGCAAGGGCAGAACTGCAGTTTGCTGAACACGCAGTGCTTGGGCATGTTTGATGTGTAGCTGGGGGACAGTGAAATGCTGGGAGGCAGATTTGCAGTTTATACCCTTTTTCACTGCCCTGCCTGTGTGTGTGATGAAGTTAAAATCCTCTTGGTCTTGAGAATATTACTGCAGGATTTTTGGTGACTGCTTGCCACCAGAAGAGCATCGTGTATCTAAATGGGGCTTTTTTTTTTTTTAGTGTCTCTGAATCTCTGAAGATGTTTAAGATCCCTGACTCTTACCTTTGAAAGTCTACTGTAAAGCCCCAAAACACGAAATAGATACACACATAAAGAGCTTGGCACTCAGGAGGACTCACCTCCAGCTCAGAAGCCTTACTCACGTTTGCAGCACTCATCCCAAAAAACTCGCTGTGTTGAGACTTAAAACCCAGGGAAGGGGAAGGCTTTGCTGGGGTTGCCTCTGCTGGGAGGTGGAGGGCACAGGGGGCTGCAGCAGGGCACGGGGTGATGTGAGCTGAGATTCCCAGGGCAGGTCCCATCCCGATGCCTTTGACTTGATGAAAGGAACTCGACTGACTTACAGTGGTGAGAGAGGAGTGGATACCCACAAAGAATAAAAAATACCTATCTCATCTATTTTGAGTTATAGTTTCACTGCTGCCACTACTTTTTAAAAAATTTATTATTATTTCTAAACTCAAAAAAAAATATAAAAAAGAGGAAAAATAAAGTCTGAAATCCATTAAAAGCTCTTTAATCTGTGGACATTTAAAATATCTCCTCATCTTGACGATGTTTGAATTCTCAGTGGTGAAGCTGAATTCTAATTTTGCTCCAGTAGCTTTGCTAGCCAGCTAGATCTTCCTGGCTCATATCACATGGAACCTTAAGAAAAAATAACTCAAATTTCACTTTAAACAATTTATCCTTTTTCAGATACCTAATTGCACAGCCTCCTTTAGATAGCCACGCAATGTGTATGTGTGTGAGTGTTACATCTCTGATCACAAACGGCACATCTGATCCCTGTGGAATGATCCATTGGGGAATGAGGGTAATTAGTCTCTAACAAATACAAATTTGGAACCGTCTGTGTAGATTTAAGCTTAGGGAGCAGGGCTGGGGAGGAGGTTTCAGCAACAGGAAGAGAGTGAGAAAGCAGAACTCAAGATACCAGGCTAATATTGCAATTAAATTAGTCAGCTTGAGGAAATTAAATCAAGGGAAATTGGAATGTGTCATATTTTTCAATCTGGATTTCTGGCTGTTATGAGATTTTGAAGAGAGACAGTGAAGAAAATAGAAGCTAATAACCTTTTTTTTTTTCCTGGTGACTCAGAGAAGAGGTAGATGAAGCCCTTTCTGATTTTGTGATAATTAATGTGACTCCCATGCTAAAGTGAAATGTAGTGATTAGTTATAAGTCATCTGAACTCTCGCAGCATTTCTCATTGTTTCAGCCTTTTTTTTCTCCTTAACCTTTTACTCTTGCAGGGGCCCATTCTGTCTAGAGGATCAATCTTTGCTGAAGAAACCTGATTGCAAACTTTTCTGGGCAGTCAGTGATTTTATGCTGGTTTTTCCTCTCATAGGCAGGTGAGGACTGGCACTGGCTATGGAGCAGGTCTGGGAGCTGCAGAAGTAGAGGCATCTGGACCTTCTGCTGTGTGTTATGAGAATGTTACCCTCTGGCAGGGCAGCAGGATCCCAGATCCCTGGATTTTGTGTTTCTGGGGACAGGTCAGAGAGCAGGTTGTTGTGTTTGAAAGGGGAGAGCCTGCCCTGTGCTCCCTGCCACCTCTGCCCACACCAACTCCAGGACCCCTTGAATGCCTCCAGCAGCCAATTCAGATCATTAATACAGTGCAAAAGCCTAGTTTGGGGCAGGACAGGTGAGTTAGATCAGCTGGTGGAGGGGGTAGGACTGCACAGGCACCCTGAGACAGAGGGTGGAGCAGAGCTGAGGTGTAAGTCCTTCCTGGAAGCTGTGAATGGTTTGACTGGGAACAATGGGACTGCAGCATGGACTGCAGCTTTTGTTTCTGGTTTTGAAGAGTTCAAGGCCAGGCTCTGGATGGGGCTCTGAGCAACCTGGGCTAATGGAAGGTGTCCCTGCTCATGGAAGGGGGACTGGAATGATATGAGCTTTAGGGTCCCTCCCAACCCAAACCATTCTAGGATTCTATGATTTACTGGAGAACAGTTTCAGAAATCTCCTACCTTCCTACATGTTCAAAAGATGGTTTTATTTCTCAGACATAAAGGAAAGAAAGAACTTCCCTGACTTTTAGGGGGTTTTGATCACCTTCCTTTGCTTGTGTTTCACCATTATTAATTTGGTTGTCCTCCAAGGTCTGCATTGGGAAAAGTAGCTAAACATGTGGTTAATTTAAAGTGCACAGTTGTGTATCGATAGTTATGAATAGGTACCTAAATGCACTCATGAACAATGACACTCTGAGTGCAGATTTAGCTAGTCCTGTAAAAAACCCCATGTAAGATGCTATGAGTGCATTTATAGCAGTGCCCACTAGGAGATGAATAGGGCACATGGTCCGAGTTGATGGAAAACAGACCCAGGAACCTTTCTTAGAGACTTCTGCTCTCAATTTCTAATTGAACTGAAGCTTATGCCAGCTTGTAATTAATTTGGGTACAGTTTTGGTATCCTGTCACAAGCCAGGAGGATCACAGCTACCCTAAGCTGGGCTCTGGAGTGCCAGGGAGTGGAGCACTCCATGAGCAGTGTCATTCCTCTCCCTGGGGCTGTGCTGGCCCCACGTCCCCAGCAGATTGAAATTCAGCAGCAAGAGCAAGTGAGGCCAAAGGCCTTTGCACCCAGGCAGATGAGTTACTGCTTCATTTTTCATGATTACTCAGGTAGACAGCACTGTGCTGAGGGTTAATATAGAAAATGGGACGTGTCCTCCTCCAGGGAGATTGAGGGAAGGTAAGTTTGTAGGGATAGACACAAACTCTGGAAAGCAAAAGGCAGGGAAAGCAGCAGACCTTCCTGTGGAACTTTTCTTTTGGAAAATACAGGCAGGAAGAAACTGGAATTATTATTTTTCAAACCTGCCAACTCGATCTCTTAGACTCTTTCACAGAAAAAGGCTGGTGTTCCAAAAATCTGTGCAAAATCTTTCCAAAACAAGCCATTATTTCTGCTTGCAGAAGAAGAAAATAAATGTTTGTGAGGTCTCTATGGTGGAAAGGAAGGGGCTTAGTTTGTATCCATGCTGGCCTAACAATTCTATGTTAATATATGCCATAAAGTTCCTTCTTTTTTTTTCTTTTCCTCCCTTCTATTTGCACTTTATTGCACCTCAAGCATTTATTTCAGGTTCCTGACAGACTCTGAGAGGTACCTCTGGTTATTTTGAACAAATAAATCATGTCTTGTCTGCAGGATCACCCCAGGGTGAGGAGCAAGCAGGGCACTATTTCCAAGTGGTGTGAGTCCCCAGGTGGAGCATGGCAGGGGGATGATGGATTCCTGCAGCCCTGGGGGGAGAGCACAGACCCCACACCACCAGCCAGGGCAAATGACCTGTCAAACCTGCTGCAGTCACCTGCTGGGAATGCAAACCACAGGGATGTGCAGAGGGAAGGCTGGGATGGTGGAGCTGGGATGGACAAATTTGGGTTTGGACGTTTTCTTCGGGTTCTAGGTAACATGTGGGAAGTTTTTGCTGCAATTTCTGAACTTGTGCAAGTTAATCTTGTTAATCTGGTCTTGTTTCTGCTGTTTTTTTAGTCTCTGATAACCAAATGTGGAGTTCAATTTAAATTTGGGAGCCCAGCAGGAATGATGCAGCACATGCCCCATCTCCCCACTTACAATCTAATTTCTTTGTGCGTGTTTGCAAGTAAAAATAGAAAAGTAAATAGATGTTGAAGCGAATCCTAGATATGATCTCTAATTAGATTAGGACCCAGAGTTATGGAATAATAAATTATCTAACTACCATGGTACAGCTTCTCAGTGCTTTTAAGACTGATTTTTGCCTAAGGCCCTGGGAAAGTGACTTCAACAAAACTTAAACAGATTAAGCCTGATTATTAAGCAAAGATAGTTCTTTTTGATGCCCCTTCCGGACACAAGAGCAACTCTTAATGGCCCTTTAAAAAAAAAAAATAAAAATGAGGGCCCATGTAACTTTGGCAGCTGAGTGGAGGGTGGTTCGTTTACCAGTGCCCAGAGCTGAAGCTAATAAGTCAAATGCTGACCTGGAGATGTGACAGTGAGATGATTTTTTACTTTCAGTCCTTCTAAATTAAAACACATGCCCTGGTGTTTCTAGTCCGAGGACTCCATTAATTCCTGTCGTTGTGTTGCGTTTTCAGCTCAGAAATGATTCTCAGCATCATCCATCTCCAGCCCGCTGATTTTATCAAGCTGAGCCAGGCAGGGTCCATCACTAACAGAGAAACTTTGTTTCCTCTCACCCATTTGTTGTGATAATCCGCAGCGCTTTTGCCTCCAACTGGTTGATCCCACAGTGCTCCCAGTGCTGCAGCCCTTTCCCCAGGCACAGGAAACAGCAGTGCCAGGGAAGGGCTCCTGGTTTGAAGTTGGACAGTTCAAACCCCCCAAAAATCACTCTGTGCATCACTTGCCCAGCTGGAGAATGCTGGCTGTGCTTCTGGTCACCCAGGCTGTGCTTGGAGGGGTTGGATGCTGCACATGAGAAAGGTTAAGTGCCTACCTGGATTTTTGGCTGAGTTTTGACCTAACTTCTAACAAACTCTTAGCTGCTGTTTTTTTAATTTATTTTCTTCCTTGGCTTTGGGTAATAAAAGTATGTGCCTGGCTCACAGGACTGTTAATAAGGACTAATTAGACAGTGCTTTTATGTAGTTTTGAGAGCTGGGGGGCTGTTATTTCTCACCTGCAGTGTAGTTAACAATCCATATACTTTTTACTCTTTGCTTCACAGCACACTGTGAGCAGTATATGGGAAAGAGTTGCTATCTGTCACACAGGAGCATTTGGAACCACTCTTATCAAATTAATCCAGATGGCTTGACAGTGCCACCGTGTAGGGCACCAGCCTCTTACCTCTGGACATGCAAGAACACTCTGTCTCATAAAAGCACGCGTTGCTCACCATCCATCTTCACTATGGAGCTCTTGCCTTTGCACTGTCCAAGGAAATCCTGCCTTGGAAGAGCCAAGGGATTCGCTATGTGCCAAGGCTGTGGAGAATCAGTTCCACAGAGGAATTTTTAGCAAAGCTCCAGCTGATGTGTCTGGAAGGCAGTGCCTTGCAGGGCCCTGCCCCGGGCACTGGGCTGCGGGCGGTGCTTGGCAGCTCCACGCAGCTCATCAACCACGTTTGCCATCAGCCATTAAAAGAGGGGAGCAATGAGCTAAGCTTGGAATAGCTTCTTCGTGGAAAATCAGGCTTCAGATAGGGCTTTAAATATGCAGCAGGTTGCTGGGTGCTGCAAATGGCTGTAAAGGCTGAGAGGCTGTTTCTGTTCTGCTGCCGATGCCCCCTGCAGAATCGGGCTGGTGCCTATGGCTGGAGTGGCACACAGACTGTAGCACCCGTGCAGCAGAGGGTACAGAGGGGAGGGGACTTTTCTGGTGAACAGGAGGATGTTTTCCAACCTGTAATATTTAAAGCAGAGCCCAGGAGAGAGTGTAACCTGTGGAAAATGCTCCTCTTGGTATCCATTATTTTATATTGGCAAAAGTGCGTTTTACCCACCTTAGCTTTGAAACTCTTTGGCCTTCTCTAGTGTCTCAGCAATTCTGTGTCACCTGGGGATTTGGCCCCCCTGGTGTTACACTCAGGGGGACCCTTGGTGTCTCAGCAGTGTGTTGTCCCCTGTGTTATGGTCACCACTGCTGGTCCCATCCACACACTGTACTCTGTCCTTTCCTGAGGGGTGCCAGGGCTGTGCCCTCACCCCATGTCCATTTGATCCCCCTAATGTTTTCTTTTAAAGGCTTTGATGAGGGTTTTGGAAAAGACCAAGTGTTTTACTTGGCCTGCTTTTGGTCATTATTTTATTGATGTTTTGCAGAAAACTAATTAGAGACTTAGCTGCTACTGATGGGAACTTTGCTGTTCTCTCCTGTCACATCATGTTCACTGTGGTGCTTCATCCCTAACTAGGTCCCAATCTAAGCCAGAGGGAATGTCCTTAAGTGCTTTATGTTCTGTATAAACAGCAGTTGTCCTCTCAGCCTGGTCAGTCTCCATGTCACGAGCATTTAATTTGGAGTAAGGTTTGGTGTTGAGGGGAGAGGTGCTGGTGGAGAGGAGCCATGGGGCTGCCCCAGGGGAAGGAGGGTGCTGGGTGGGCCATCAGGCCCTTCTCCCTTAGGAAATTGGGTTCACCCCTGGGCTCTGCTCACCATGGATGTCTATGAAACGTGGGGGATTTGGGTTTTATCCTGGTGGAGAAAAAAGGCAAGACTATTCCCTGACCCCACGGTGTGACCTGACCCGCTCCTGCCAGGATTTACAAGCTGGACTTTTCCCTGCCTCTCAGGAGCCCCTGTGGAAGGGTGATACTCTGTTGTGCTGGGTTTGGCTGGGGTAAAGTTAATTTTCTTCACAGTAGCTGGTATGGGCCATGTTTTGGGTTTGTACTGGAAACAACGTTGATTTTTTAGCTAATGCTGAGCAGAGTTCATACAAAACCAAGGCCTTTTCTGCTCCTCACTCCAAGCCACCACTGAGGAGGGTGCACAAGGAATTAGAGCAGGGACTCTGCTGCAATATCTGACCCCAGTTGGCCCAAGGGATATCCCAGATGATATGACATCAGGCGCAGTTTATAGAGCTGGGGAAGAAGAAGAGGGAAAGGGGGAACATTTGGAGTGATGGTGTTTTTCTTCCCAAGTCACTGTGACACGTGATGGGGCCCTGCAGTCCTGGGGATGGCTGAACACCCACCTGCCCATGGGAAGTGGAGAATGAATTCCTTGCTCTTGTGCACAGCTTTTGCTTTCCCTATTAAACTGTCTTTATCTCAACTTTTCCCCTTTTACCCTCCCAATTCTCTCCCCATCCCACTGGCAGAGCAGCAAGTGAGCTGCTGCTGGGCCTGGGGTTAAACCACAACAGCTGTTGAGTAATGATTTGCAGTGCCCCAAATGCTTGAAATGGAGAAAAATAAATGAACTTCACTGGGCAAATAATTCCCAAAGGCATTGGCATGGGCTGTAACAGGCAAAGACAATATGGAAGAGCAGGCTCCTGCTTTCTCATGGAGAAATCCAACATGGAAGAGCAGGGCAGTGCTCTCTCACTTGGTCTGTGGAGCAGCCTGGTCCAGGACCCCCTGCCCCTCTACTGCTGCTGCATGCACAGGGGAGGAAGAATTGCTTTTTCCATGAGCATTAAATGCTTTATTTTGTGACCTTCCTCTAATCAGATACTTTATCTCGACCATATATTAAAAGCAGAGCAATAAAAAAAGGATTTTAATAAACTTAACCTCTCTAAATTGTGTAATTGTCACTTTCCCAGGACATTAGGGAAGCTGTAAGAGGGGCGAAAAATATGTACAGAGCAGTTTTTGGTGCACTGATAATTTATTATCTAATAATCTCTTTTCTTCCAAGCTATTCCCAGTCTTCTCATTACTTGTGTGCAGCACAAAGCCTGGTTGCTAACAGCAGGTTGCTGTGCTACTGCAGAACCAGATCTGCTCCATGTCAGTGGTGAACACACTGGTGGCAGGAGGAGCAGGGACTTGGCTGGATCTGGACACAGCCAAGACCCGAGGCTGTTAAAGTTGTTAAATGAGTTGATTTTTCTCCTGATGCCTGAGCAATGCTGGTTTCAGCAGAGGGATGGCTGATGTTCCTGCCCAGACAAGCTGTGGCCCATGTTTCTCAGAGGTGCAAAGCTGTGGCAGGAGGTTCAGCACACGTCAAAGAAAGCTACCCTTGGGAAACCATAGGATCCCAGATTGGTTAGGGTTGGAAGGGTCCTTAAAGATCATCTTTTTCTAAACCCCTTGCCATGGGCAGGGACACCTTCCACTATCTCAGGTTGTTCCAAGTCCTGTCCAGCCTGGCCTTGGATATTTCCAGGATGAGACAGCCACAACTTCCCTGTACCAGAGCATCTCCACCCTCACAGGGAAGAAATTCTTCATTATATCCAACTAAATCTACTCTCAGGAGCCCAGGGGACATAGGCTGGTCACCCCTACTCTTGTGTTGGGATTCTCCTGTGTCCATATGTGCTGAGGCCTGGCCAGTGTGTGCTGGGATGGGCCCAGGCACAACTTCCTTCTTGTGCCTGTTCCTCACAGGATGGGTTTGGGGATCATGTGCAGCCTTGGAAGGAGAGGGAGACATTCACATACAGATCAGACAGTTTGATTTGCACCTCTTGTCAAAGAGGGCTTGTCAAAGCCTTGCAGGGTCACTGGAAAGGCAAAGCACAGCAGCAGCTCCCTGGGCTGGGTCCTGGTGTCCCAGGGCTGTGTCTGATGAGAGGTGGCACTGCCTGAACCTCTTTCAGTGTCATTCAGGCTGTATAACACACACAGTGTGGGTGTGACTGTCCTGCACAGAGGGCAAAGATCTGTGTAAGTCTGGTGTGTGTCTTTTAATTTATTCTGTTCCTTTCCTCAGCACTCCTAGCTGGGCATAACTAGGGTAGAATAACACAACAGAGCAGCTCCAGGTGCAGCTTAGTTTCTGTTCCTATCAGGGGGCAGAACCATCCTTGGCTGTGGTGGGCACACATATCCTTAGGCATGTGCTGAATAAAGGTGATTTCCATGAAGTTGAGATTTTGATACGAATCAGACCCTCTGCATCCCCTGTGTCTCCCAGGGAACCATCCCAGATGAGACCTCTGGTTTGACTCATCTGAACAATACTGATAGTTTGTCTTCACTGCCTTGAACATTGAGAGCACCAAGTACCTCCTTGGAAAGAGCACAGCCCTGCCAGCACGGGCTGTAAGCTCCTGTTTAGGTCAGACCAGAAGATCTGAGGCACTGCAGGATCTTGGAGGAGACAAAGCAGAAGTTTTCTTAACCCCTAGCTGGCATCTGGAGAGGGCTGGGATAAAAATGACCTTGGCCTTGGTTTTTACAGGGATGTGGATCTACCAAGTTGCCTGTCAAAATGTGGTTCTATTGAAAGGTTTGTGCTTCAGGAGTGACAAGGTGTGCTCTGGGAATCAGGGGTGTAGTTGGAAGCAGAGTTTCTCCTCTTGCCAGTTCCCCATATTTAACAGTGGAGAATTGCCTCCTTTTACAGTTTACCTTTGTGTGAGAATTTATGTGCGAGCTTTACCTGCCACGGGAGAGCTTCTCCCAGAGATAAATTCATACAGAAAGTCATCTCTGAATGAGGAGGTTATCAAACGAGTGATCATGAGTCAGATAACTGATGCCTGCTGCAATTTGCAATTACAGACCACGTTTAGGAGCACATGAGAGTATTCCCATTGTTGTGCTTTGGGCTGGGCAGATTGATGGATGTGATTGAAATGGTGTAGAGGATGATTACAATAAGGAGGTAGGAAATTAAATGAAAATGCTACTGGTTAGGAACCAAATGCAAATTTGCTTCTCTTCTCTAAAGCTCTGTGTGTGTTGATTTGCATCTGCATTGCCCAGGAAGGGCACAGTGCATGGGAAACACAAAAATCAACATGCTGAAGGCAGATAAATGTGATGTGACTGTGACTTATCGAGCAGAACCTCAGCTTTGGCTGCTGGGCAGGCAGGTATTACCTTAAGAGGGCAGAGCCAGATAGTCTTGCTTATCAAGGAGAAAAATAGGACAAACATAAAAAATAGCCAGAGCATGGGCTGGTGGTCGTGAACGAGGAGAGCTGAGCTCTCATCTCAGCCCTGCACGTGTTTGCTGAGTGCCTGCACCCCCTGGGATGGGGTCAGTCAGTCAGTGGTGCTGCTGGCAGTCTGGGAGTGCAAACTGCTGGGGTTTGTAAGCATTTTTTAGATAGAGTTATGACTTTAAATTCAGGGAAAGCCCTGCAAATTCACAATCAGGAACTTGGTGCGCGACAGCCAAGGAAAGGATTTGAACAGGGGGTTGCATTGTGGTCTGAAGGCAAAACTGGGTACTTGGAGGGGGTGGTGGGAGAGAAGGAGAGTTGTTATCAGAATGAGACTTCTGTCTATCAGCAGTGAAGTTCAAATCCAGATTGAAATTCAGCTGCAAGGGGAAAGGGCTTGGACCTTACTGCTGCCCCATCTGGCCACGGGAATTGCTGCCTCTGCCCCTGCACTGCCCTGCTCTCCATTATTGGGATTTTTAAATTATGATCAGTCTCACTATTCATGAAAGTGTGGTGTTTCTTCCCACCAACAAAAGAGATTCTGATAAAAGAAGTCAATAAGGCTAATGTTGTTTTCAGTCACTAAATCTGACTTAAAGCTGGCCTAGGAAAAAGAGAATTCATCTCTGAATACATTAGTAGATGACTGACAGGAAAGTATTGCAAATGATGTAGCTGGTGTATATTTTCAGTCACCTGTAAAGCTGGCTGAATATTTGAAAAAAGGTTTTTTGCAAGTGTATCCCAGTAATTGGCAGAAAAGAAAGAAATTAATATTATGCAACCATTTCCCCACAAATTGCTCCATTATGTACCTACAGCAGCAAGGGCTTCCTAAAGCAGGAGTGGATTCGACATTAAAATCTCCATCTCGGGCTCCCCAGGAGCTCTGCAAGGCATTTAAGCACAGGGCACTAGGGGCAGGTGGGCTGGAAGAGCCTCCCCATAGTTCCTTCCATGATGACAAGACCAGGGGGACGTCACCTGTGTGCACAGCAAGTCCCCGTGCCCCAGGAATTGGTCACTCACTGGGACCAACAGCTCTGTGGTCAGGGAAACTTGCCCTGACAAACCCAATTCCTACGTGCTGACAGCGAGGCTGGAACAGGGAGAGAAGTCTGGAAAAATCAATGAGAATGACAGTTAGAAAAGATAATAGATAATATTGGCAGATGGGAGAGCAATGGAGTAGGAAGAGGAGGAATAATCGATGAGGGAGTTCATAATGGAGTTGGTTGGTCTCCTGAGGGTGCCCAGTGCATCCCCAGCCTCTGTGCTGCATCAGCTCCTTGCCAGATGGACCCTTGCTGAGTTTAACATAGGCAAAAAATAAAGATTTCAAAGACCAGTGGCCCAGTAGGATTCAGAACACACTTAGAGTCTTTAGGTCAGATTTCCTTTGGCTCTAGACAGGATTTGACGTGCTGACTCAGTTTTCTGAATGAATGATGTTTCTCCCTCCCTTCAGCCCTCCTGCTTCGTGTGCACCTCCTTGGGCTTTTAAAAGCTTTGAGATTTCTTGAGGGGCCCAAAAGGAGCTGAGGGAAATAGGGCAGACTTTGTGTCCTGTCCTATGGAATAGGGCACACACAAACTCCAATTCCCACACACGTTTATTGTTGTTGGTTTCTCCTCTGAGCTGTGTCCCCTGGATCTGAAATGAAACTGGTGTAATTGGATGCATCACCATAGTGGCCAATGACAAACAGCATTTTTCTGAAAGCATTTTTCCCCCTGTTGCTGAGAGATTACATCTGATGTTATAAACCAGCATCGCTCCCAGTTGGTACCACCACTAATTTACCCTTCTGGAAAAGCTTCTTGTTATTGCAGTTTGTTCACTGCAGCCATCGAGGTGAAATTATTTCTTTCAAGCTAGGAAAAAAAAAAAACAGACAGAATTTTTGTCTTGTGTTGTCCAATATCTGAAAACCCTTGGAGAAAAATGAGAGATAGATCCAGACCATGAGGGCAAGAAAATTCATTATCATTTTTAAGATAAGAGAGAAGCAAGGGAAGCAGGATGTTGGTGGGGAACTGAGGGGTGTAGGCAGCCCAGGGCATGTTGACCATGTTCAGAATGGGTTTATGTCAGGAAACCTTGAATTATATAGTGCAAAGTGGCATTTGTGTAGGAATTTCCCTGACCATAGTGGAGATTTCAGAGGAAAGAAACCAAAGTTCATCAAAAATATCTCAGCGAGTTGGTGAATCTGCATTGGGATATTTTAGGAGAGGGCAGGTGTGATGTAACTGCATTTGACTGTCCTTAGTGTCACCTTCCTTTATCCAAAGAAAAGCTTTTCTCTCTCCCTACACACTCATGCTTATTTGCACTGCTCTTTTCCTCCCCTGGATACCTGGAATCAATATCAGGTGTTTGTAGGAATTATCCAGCCATGGCTACATATTGCTCAGAAATCTGTTCCTCCCCTAGGCACTGTTTTGGGGGTAACTACCCCAAACCAGTGAGGGTTGTCCTCTGCTACACACAGACCAAAGCTTGTGTCTGGTTTAAATCTTGGAGTCCTCCTGCAGGACAGGGGCAACAGGAGACCACCAACTATCTGAAAGTCAGATTAGGATCCAAACTGGAAAGCTACTTCTCTGGTTTAGCACTGCTGCCATCTCAAAGCCCTGTCTGCCTCCTGTGCCTCCCTCCAATTTGAGATACAGCCCTGTGGGGACTGATTTTCAATCTCAGCCTCCACCTGGACCTTTCCCCATGGCCCAGGGCATCCCACCCTGGCTTGGGGGCTAATAATTCCTCATGGTCCAGGGCATCCCATCCTGGCTTGGGGGCTAATAATCCCAGAGGCACCATCCTCATCAGGCTGGGTGGGAGGAGGAAGTTATATTTATTGGGGTTTTTATGCTTCTTTACAGGGAATGTGGGAATACCAAATGCCTGTGAGCCCTCCTGTCAGACTAGTCTTGTTAAAGTTTGAAGAATTGGCCAATTTCAATGTAATTTGACAGACTTCAAAAGGTAATAGATTTCTGAAAAGCTCTGCAAAAATAGCTGGGCAGGTGAAGGAGGCTGAGGGAAAACTTACAGCATGAATTTGCATCTTGGGGGTTGTAAAAATATCTGCTTGGGTGCTTTCCATAGGAAAGTAGGACCTGGTAATTCTCCTGGTTAGAAGGGAACTGAAGTGTGTGAGACTGTTTTTCAGCTCAAAGAAAGGGGGGAGCTGGGGGTTTGGATGTTCATGGTGTCCCATCCTTGAGGGCCTAGGGGACAATTGGAGGTAACCTAAATTAAAGTGGATATTTATAGGAAGAAGAATCAAGAAGGAACAAGACCATGTTCATTAGGACTTGAAGGAAATAATGGGAGTATCCAGTTCTAGAAGAAAATTAATAATCCACAGTTCTATAAAACTTTGTGTCCAAGGGCACAGTGATACCTTCATAGAAAGTTGGTGGATACCTCTATCACCTTCTTTTACAAGTGCAGAAGTGGAGACACAAGGGCAGGGGAAATCTGTGCCAGGACCAGACATGATCTCTGATTCTTCTGATTCACATTTCTGAGCCTCTCCTGGCACATTTCATTTTCTCGTGGTCAAGGAGAAGCCAGGGGAGAAGCAAATGAGAAAGATGTTGGTAGCTGTCATTTCTCATGAGAAACCCGAGTGGTATTGTCTATTTTTATAATAGGTGTTTTAGAAAGTCTGCCAGGATCGATTTCCAAACTGTAGAATCGGGGAATCCCTGCCATCTCTAGGTCAGGTGTTCCAAAGGTTAATAATTTCTATTAAAAACAACCCTTTGCTTCTTACAGAGTGTTTTGGGGTGGGGAACGGAGCCACAGCTCGGCTTTCCTTGGTTCTCTTTGCCTTGCTGACTGCTAAAGCCAAAATTTCTTCCAGAGCCTCTGCATACTGACAGCGTGGCTGCTATATTTAATATTGCTCCCAAACGTCCAGGCAGGCAGGTGCTGACCTTCACACCTGGCTAAATTAGTCTGCTCTGCACTCCCTGCTCCATCAGGAGGCCACGTGCAGAAGCCACACGGTGGGGCTGGCAGGAGCCTGCCCTCCCGGGGGAGTGTTTTGCAAGCTAAAAAAGAAAGTTTAAAACCATCGAGATGCCTCTCTGTCTGAGGAAGAAAATCTATCAGAGATTATGCTGAGCCTTGTTCCCAATCAGCCCGAGGCGACGGGGGAATTGTGCGCTCCTGTGATTTAATCAAGGCGGGCTCAGCGCGGTCCTGCCGCTGCTCGGGGGCCGGGATGCTGCTCCCTGTGCCGGGTACGGCAGCGGGAGCAGGGCCAGCGCATCCCCGAAGGCAGCAACGCGGGGCCTGGGTAGATAAACTGTCTGAAAAATGGTTACAGTCCGTACCCTGCTTAGCCTCTCCATCCACGGAGCGGCTGGCTAATAACAGACAGATCCTCGAATCGCTACTGAAGGTGGTGTGAGGGAGCTGCTGCACTCTGCTGACTTTCAATAATTGGTGAAGCACTGGCAATAGAGTTTGTGCGCTGCCGTGGAAGAGATCTATTAAGAGTCCCTTCCAAGCCTGTGCTGCTGGGAAGAACAGTTAATTGAAACTACAGTGCTTGTTTTAATTGTGTCTGTCTGTAAGTTTTTGCCGGAATTGCTCTGTCAGGGCTGCTTCCCCCTCTGCCAGCTCTGCTCCTCAGCTGGGTGATGCCACAGTGTCGGGGCTTTTTACAACAGGCGTGGATTTATTTTTGTGCAGTGCAGCAGGACTTCAGAGCTGCACAAAAAATAACCCCTCAGCCTCTTTGCTGCAGAGAGACAGGGATCTATCCCTGGAAGTGTTCAAGGCCGGGTTGGATCAGGTTTTGAGAATCCTGGTCTAATGGAAGTTGCCCCTGCCCATGGCAGGGGTGTGGAATGTGGTGATCTTTAAGGTCCCCTCCAGCCCAAACCACTCTGTGATTCCATGTTTGGCACTTCTGGCCTGGAGCTTTGTCTCCAGCCTGCAGAGCAAGTACCCTCTGAGCCAGCTTTTTTGTTGCCCTGGAGGAGAACAGCACCTTGGCATGGGTTTGGTGCTCAGTAATGCAGACCTGGGGCCCAGCTGAGGCCGTTCATCTCTGCAGCACTGAGATGCACCAGCACAGAGCCAGATGGAGGGTTGGGCACGGAGTGTCTTGTGTGGCAGGTTTGGATTTAGTTCGTGGCAATGGGGTGTGTGTGTGAGGGGGGAGAACTGCCACGATGGAGAAGGGCAGTGGTGGCAGCTCCAGTACTCCCACCAAGTGCTGGAAGCACTGTCAGTGCTGACACTGGAGCAGAAGAGACAGGGAAAGATGGGATAGTAGTGATTAAAGTGATCCCAGCACACTGGTGTGATAAGGAGCAGTGTTAGAAGAGATGCCCAAGCCAGAAGCCGGATTAGTGCGTGGCAAACCCGGGGGCAGCTGCAGCAATGCTGGAGCTGGGGAAGGGATAATCCTGCACAGGAACAGGCTGGTGGGAGGGAGCCAGGGCTCATCACCACAGGCTTTAGCCCAGTGCTGTGCCAGAGCTGTGCTGTTTGCCAGGCTGCTGTAGAATAAAAGAAAGCCCAAAAGAGCAGTTTCTGTTGAGAAATGCAGTTTGTGTCAGGGAGGTCGGACACCAGGCAGCTCTGTGGGCCCCATCAGTGGGGGCTGCTGCTCCAGGGCTGATCTGTGTGGGAGAGCTGAATGCTGAAATTTAATAACTGCAGAGGCAAAGTTAATGAGTGAAGTTTATCTGTGCTCTGTGTTAGTCTGAATCTCGTTGTTTGGCCATTTCTTCCTTCAACTAAATAGTTGGTTTGCCTTTCAGGAGGGTCTGGCTGCTGTTGTGCTCTGATAGTCACATCACCCACTCCTGGTACGAGGTGAATGTGGAGGTACCACGAGGGCTTTGAGAGAGAAAATTCACCATTTCATTGCTGAGAGGGAGGTGGGTTAAGCCGAGGGAGGTGCCAGCCTGGAGGGGTCAGGCAGTCACCTCCCCTTGGGAAACCACCCCAGGCTTTGCTCCTCATTTTTGGACTCATCCCTCCCCTCAGAGGAATGAAATGAGCATTCAGCACACTGAGTCCAGGCCAGCCCAGGGTGTGTTGGTGCTGTGCTGGCATGTGAAGGGGACTCAGCGTAAATTAAATTGGGTGTAAATTATCCTCATTTCAAAACCACTTTGCAGTGCCAAGAAAGCATAAACTGGTTTTAAGGCTACATGGGAACCAAGCTAGTTATTTTAAAAATCTGATCACCTTGAGCTTGGCACCCCTGGGAGGTTTCAAAAGTCTCCAGCAGAGTCTTGCTTTGTTTGCATGGATTATAAATGTAAATATATTTAGGCTATGAATGCAGAATGGGAAGAAAAGAAAAGATTAAAAGATATTATGCATTTCTGATTTTTAGATTCATGTTCTTCCTCATGAAAGTGTGAATGACATTTATTTGGCTGGCTGCATAATCCATGTTAACAAGACAATTAGTATGTGCTGAAAGTTATTATTTTCCTCGGCACGTCAAAGTCATGACTGTGCTGGATTTGGAATGGAGCCTTAATCCACTTCTTCTTTGTGGCAAAAGATAATATTGAATTTTTCTCTGAAGATCTTGGCAGCATGTAATTAATATTTTTTTCCCTGCCTTAAATAAAATGGAGCAAAACACAACAACCTAACAGAGGAAAAATTTAGTCAAAAACGAACCTTTCTTCTTTGGTCCTGGGCTGAGTGAATTCCGTGCTCCTGGGAGGCAGCAGTCAGACAGCCAGGGGTGGCTGCAGCTCTCTCCTTGTTCACAGAGCAGGGACAGGAGTAGCAGAGGCTCTGTGGATTTTTCAGGCACTGTAGGGGGAACTTCACTGGACTTTCTCACCTCTGTTGGCACTGACTCAAAAGCATTCAGGTGGCAGAATCTGGAGTTCAACGAAACTCACAATTCTGCTTTAAGTGGCTGTGTGTGACTTAAATTAGAGCACAAATCCTGTGGGCACTGCTCAGTTCTGTTCAGGCTAAGCCAGGTCTCCTGTCAGGTGCTGCAGGTTTCTTCTGCAGCAAGACTCCAGGTAGTTTACCAAGGCTGGTGTCTGTGTATAATTGAGAGGCTTATAAAAGAACATTTTAGAGCAGTTTATATCACTTTTCTTTTAACTTTTTCCGCCTTTCTCCCCCTTCCACAGGCTGTGGCTCTGTGAGCCACACACTGCTGAGCAGGGGTTCTGCTTCTCTGGCCCCAGCAGCTCGTGCTTGGCTTCAGAAAGTTTTGCAGCTGCAGCTGAATTTTGAGGCTTTTACATCAGAAAGACATGAAATGTTGAATTTCAGAGGTCCTTTGGTATCTGCATTCAGCCAACCTTGGAGGAACACAGCCCCTCTCTCCCGTGGCTGGGTGAGGTCTGAGCTGGAGGCAGGGGGAGAGGGCAGGGCTCAATGTCTGGGGTTCAAGATAGGGCTGGGGGCAATTATTTTAGAGGTGCTGTGAGCAGGAAGATGTGGGGTTGCTGAAGAGCATGTGGATGACTCCATCTTTCAAATTTCCTGTTCCTTTTTAGTATAGGACTTTGGGTCCTTGGTGGAAATGAAGCTTGTCTTGGCTGAGGAGTGGAGGCAGCTGAGGCTGGGAGGAGGCAAACTCAGGAAATGCAGAAATGCTCCATTTTAGCTTGTAGTCCATTATCTGTAGTCACTGACTCTGTGCTCTTCCTTCCCATGACACTGCCCAGAGTAAGAACAGGGTGGTGCCATGGAAGGAATCAAGACTGAGAAGTGAAGGAATTGCTTTATGAGCAATTGGGAGACACAATCAAAAGGGAGACAGAGCAAACAAAAACAGGGCAAGTGGTGCTAGGTCCATCTCTGGTGGAGCTGTGGGCCCCTCTCACATGCTGAGGGGGTATTTGGTACCCAAAGTGATGCTCATCCCTCTGGGAAATGAGGCTGCCAGTGGTGGGGCACAGCCAGGGAGGTGGGGACCATCCTCGTGGACTTGATTTCCAGCTCTGCAGTTGGTCTCCTCTGGGCATCACAGGTGTCCCTCTGCCCTGACTTCTCCACATGCAGCAAGGGCAAGAGCAATTTTCTGCAGAGAGAGACTGATTAGCATCTGTGAGGCAGAATGATGAACGCCCCTGGAAAGACGAGGAATAATCAAGCATGAGGGCTGGAGGGGTGCAGTAAATAAGGCAGAGGTTCCCTATAGAATGAGGATGAATTAAAGCTCTGAATAACTCTCTGGTTCCCCAAGCAGTGTCTGTCTTGAGCTGCAAAAGAGACAGGGGTCCTGTGGATAAAAAAGTGTGATTAAATCCCAAAAAATCCTTCATCCAGGCAAGGGGGAGGAGAGCACAGCAATTAGTGAGGAGGAAGCCCAGCAGGAGGAGGGGAGAGGGCAGGTCTGCACATCCAGAGCTGATCCCACCAGCCCAGGTGCTCCTGCAGCCCCCAGGAGTGTGATGGGTGAGCTGGGGCCAACTGGCTTTGACAAACAGCAAAACTGGCAGGAGAATTGATGTAAAACTTCAGAGAGGTGAAAAGATTTAGGGTTAAGTATGGAAAATGTAAGTGTTCTTGGCAGCACAACAATCTTCCCAGCCATATTTCAATTTCCTGAGTGAGAGTGTTTTATTTAGAAAGGTCACAGGTTTTCCTGGCCGGCCACCACGGATATGTGGCCAGGTTTGCCCCTCTTGAAACATGGAAGCATGAACAGAATTGCAGCATGTGTTTTCTTCTTATTCAAAACCAACTCCTTTATTGGTCTTTCCCCATCTCCCTGCAAATTGTTTGTTGATGAGGGGCTTTAATTGCTCCAGAGCTGGTCCTGTGGGTACAGTTTAATTCCTGTGATCTGACACCCCTGTGTCTCTGAGCTGGGCTCACTCCAGGCTGCAGTGAACTCATTTAAGGCATTAACTGTGGTGGCAGCAGGCATGAGCCTTGTGAGAAATGCTGGTGGGTGACATGTGCACATCA
Organism: Chiroxiphia lanceolata; assembly: GCF_009829145.1. Lineage (NCBI taxonomy): Eukaryota > Metazoa > Chordata > Aves > Passeriformes > Pipridae > Chiroxiphia > Chiroxiphia lanceolata. The sequence continues at coordinate 3,842,587 of NC_045653.1, read as the reverse complement.
GCCCCAAAGAAAGGTTAATTTCATTCATCAGGAGATGCAATTAAACCCCTGTAGCTGGGAGCAGTTCTTCTGGGCTATACCACCTATTATGAGCATTTCAGGAGCCGTGATTTCTGTGTTTCTTCTTGCTGTTCAAACACTAGAATAAATTAAGCTCCAACAACCCTGAACGTAAATAATTTCTATAACATTGTTTTTTTGGTCATATCTTGGCCAATCATTGTTATTATTTTCGTAATTATGCCATTCTCCATCTGCTTGATGGAGTTAATGTCTCACTTTGTCAGTCACTGGCCCATCTTCCTTTAGCATCTCAGTAATAGACAGCCAGAGTACACAGAAATTAGGCTATTTTCCAGGCATTTAAATGACAGCTTTAGTGCATGTGTGTTCAATTTTGTGTGCATTCATTGACTGGCTCCTCAATTCTGCCTCATCAGGGAAGATGCAGGAGGGGCTGAATCCTGCATCTCACCACACTTGGTGGTGCATTTGAGCAGAGCTGCAGAGCTGTGATGCAGCAGAGTGGGTCTGGTCCTTCTGGCTCATCTTCTCCCCCCAAAATATGATACCCCTCCCCAAAAAGCAAAATCAAGGAAAGCCCTTTTGAGGCATGGCTACAGGCAGACAGGAGGGTGCACGAGAGAGAAGCAGCTCTGTGTGCTGCCACACGAGCTGTACTTTGCAGAAGCCAAGCCCCTGTTTTCTCATTTAGGTGATAATATTGAGAATTATCAATTATCATCGATAATAGCCTGTGGCTATTGGTAATTGCCCCCACCCCAGCAAGAAGTGGGGTTGGGGTAAAGTGCTGTCATGTGTTTGAGTGCTCCCAGAAAGGACCAGCTCTTACTGCCCCACATTTTTTAGGTAGAGAACAGCCCACTGTGCTTTTCTTCTCCTACATTTTCTGTGATCCAGCCTTGTCATTCAGGAGTGAGACAAAAGAGAGGGCAGTCCCCTATCAGGGACTGCAGGCTGGGTGGGGGAGCAGTATTAAAGTGCACTGCTAGTCACAGAGCAGCTCAGCATTGTCTGGAAAACCCACTGGAAATCTGGGCAAGAACCCACCAGAGCAGCCCACCCTGACCTGGCACCCTCCTGCACCCCGTCAGTGGGGCAGGGCAGGCAGGAGATGCTCCTCCCCTCCTCAGTAGCACATTAGAGGGGACATTACCAGCACCTCTGAGCTTACTGTGTGGGTCCTGAGCACAGGCAGGTTCAGATGGACTCAAATTAGCTTAGATATTAGGGAAAATTTCCTCACTGAACGGGTGGTCAGGCACTGGAACAGGCTGCCCAGGGAAGTGGTGGATTCACCCTCCCTGGAAGTGTTCAAAAGAATACGTGGATGTGACACTTGGGGACATGGTTTAACTGGGTTAATGGTTGGACCTGGTGATATTACAGGGCTTTTCCAACCTAAGTGATCCTATGACTTTATGAATAAACCCAAGGGAAACTGCAGTGTGGTTCAGCCTGGTCATTCCAGCACAGCTCAAAGTGGGGCTGTACAAATCCTGCCAGATGTGATGTCTCCCCAAAGCTCCATTTGGTGGCTGAAGCACAGAACCAGCACAGCACCCAAGCTGGCTCAGTTAAAGCTGGTTTGAGTAGTTCTGCCCAGACATTCCCTAAGGGAGGAGCAGTTAATTATCTGTTCTGCACAGCAGTTTGGATACCTGTAAACAGCCGTGCATCCTGCTCAGTGCATCCGTGGTAATGAGCTGAGGCCGTCGCCTAATTAATATTCCAAATATTCCCAAGTTAGATTGATATACTGTAAATGAACAGTGTCAGATGACAACAGAAATCAGATAAGGAGCAGCTGGAAGTGATCTGCTTGTATTTAAGATCTAGCACTGCTAGAAAAGTGCTCGTGTTACCAGCAACTTGAAAAAAAGTTCAGGGATTTTCAGAGCTGCTATTGATGATGGGTGAGAAGGGGGGGCTCATCTTCTTGCTCCCCAGTAGCCACTGTGAGGAGCAGATTCTTCATTAGCACAAGCCATGATCACTGTGCAGTGTGGTGCCAACCACGTTCATTAGCTGACTGTAATTGGCCTGTGGTTTGGAAATTGCAGGCAGGGTTAGGGGGCAATGCCTGAAATTCATAATGCAGTGAGGAGCTGGGTAGCTGAGCACAAAGGTTTGAATTTCAAGTGAGGATGCTCCAGCTTAATGAAAGGTAGGATTTCTCCAGTGATTACCAAGGGTTAAAATTTGTAGGTTTCCTGAGCAAACCCAAAAATCACAAACTGCACCACCTGCACCCTGGTGACAGATTTGCCTATTTCTCTTAGTTATTATCTGTCTTGGCACAGGGGTTACAGTTCATTTTTGTCATGTTATTTGTAGAGTGTGGATTTGGTTCCAGATCTCTGATCACTAAAAGATTATTCAGTTCAATACTGTGGTTTGTGCTGTGTGTGTTATACTTGCCTTGAACCACAGTCACGTTATTTACTTCACAAGGAGGTGCTGTGTCCCCTTCACACTGAGTGGTTAACAAAAGTTTGAAAGCTGGCTGATTTGTTTCTGTCAGGATGAGAAAGCAGTGATATGTAGCAGCTACGTTTTCTGTGTAGCCTTTTTTTAATCATTCACACGCACACCAAAAGGAAAACACACATCTGTATTGTTTCCTTATGCATGATGGAGATAATTCAAGCAGATTCTCCAGCCAGAAATCAACATGTCTGCTACACCAGTGAGTGCTGTGACCTGAAAACTAAACCTCTCAGGTCCCAATATATGTGATTTCTCTCTGCTTTCTGCCCCTGGCCCACGCAGCACTGAGCAGGAGGGCAGAGCTCTGCCCTTTCCTGCCTCCTGCCCGCACCTCCTGCAGTCTCCCAGACTGCAGCATCCCCCCCTGATGAAGGTCCTGACTGGCAGAAGGGCTCCCTGACAGGCTGGCCAGGCAGTCCAGATTGCCTGGCAGAGACCAAGTATAAATCTGAGTGTCTTAGAAAGTCTTCAGGATGCTTTTGTACCAGATCTTGGAAAAGGCAGCTGGAACAGGCTGTTGTCCCATATGGCCCCGTTTAGAACACAGGATTTCTTGTCTCTCCACAACATGACCAGCCCTGAAATATACTGGTTTAGCATCATTATAGGCTACTGAGGACTGCTTGTCTTCTGATAAAATATATTCTGTTCAATAATGAATATATATCTACTCTGCTCAGTATGTGTTTGACACTCGTGGGTTTCAGGGGTCTGTGACTGTTCCTGGGTCCAAAATATATCTAGTAGCAGCTATAGGCCACCTGGATTGCAGGTCCTGTTGGGAAACAAAACAACTCTTCAGTCATTTACAAGGCATGGCATCAAAAAGAGAAAATATATTTTTGGTTTGGATGAAGAACCATTGCGGAAGGGAAACCTCTATGAGAGTAAAACTCATTGCAAAACAGGAAGAGGAAAATATTCCTTTTATGAAATGAAAACTCCCTGCTGTGGAAAACTATTGAGGCAAGTAGATGAGTAAGATTATGAAAAGGATTAGATATGGATTATCCAGGATTAAGGCAATGAACTCTCTTGGATAAAATTCACAAGTGGTTTTCATCCTGGTGTCTTTGGGGTCCAAGATAAAACTGTTATTTCTATGTAGAAAAAACCCTCCCCTCTCCTGCATTTCCTGCACTGCAGGGACCAACCGATTGTTCGTGTTTTCTCCTTTTCATTCTTAAAAAAAACCCAAAAAAACCAATTCCCAAAGTGAACAAGGGCTAAGTGTAAAGACCTCATAAATGTGAGAGGTGAAACAGCACCTGATGAGATGTGATGGAGTTGAATATAAGTTATGCACATGGGAGGAAAGAAACCACAGTGTTACCTGTATGTGTACACATACATATAAATATACATACATATATGTATGTATATACACTCTGATGGTTCTTGACCTCACTAGACACCTGAGGAATGTTGGATTTATGGCAGAGAGTCCCTGTGGGAGTGTAAGTTTGGTGAATCAAACAGGTGAATCCTGTGTGAGGAATTACCAAGGGATAAACAGAGAACAAACCAGAAGATCTTGTTACAGCACTGAGCAAACCATCACCTGGCTCCCTGCTGCAGGGGGTCCTGCAAGGCTGGGCAAGAGCCAGGAGTAGCTTTTCCCCAGGGACAAACAACAAAGAAGCTAAGGAGTCCAACCTGGAAAAGAAAAGGTGGAGGGGAGGTTATGACAGAGCTTGAGAAAATCAGGAGTGGCTTGAGTTGGGAAAGAGGTTCGTTGCCTCTTCTAAACACTGCAGATCCAGAGCTTTAATCCACAGCATCATCTTTAACAGGGGTTTGGTCTTAAAGGAAGTTTGGAGCTGCAACAGTCCAGGCTATCAGCTCCACCCCTGTTTCTAATAAAAGAGCTGTGGCTTGGTTGTAGGCAGCAAAAAAGAGTTTTCAGATGTTGCTGCTACTCTCAGCGGGGTGTAATAGAAACTCATTATCATTCACAAGTCTAACTTAATTACATTTTTTCTTGAAGGATTTTATGCCGTCTCAGTGGGAAGGGGGGCTCATCTACATACATTCAGGGGCTGTCTTCTCAAACCTTAGTAATATCTATGGTAAATGCCTAAGGAAGGTGGGGAATTACTTTAGGACCTTCATTTGATCAATGCAGGCTGCAGCATGGATCCACCAGACCCACAGGAAACATTATCATGCCCAGTATCTGCACTGATAGACAATGAGATGTTACCTTGCTCCTTCTGTGTTCGTTGCTTTCAGCAGACAGTCACAAAAATCTGAAAATCAGTGATTTCCTCACTGGTCAAATCTTGAAGGATTTTCTGGGTTTATTCTTAAATTTCCTTTGCAGAAGGAAAATTTCCTCCACAGAAGGCTCGAGGTGCTAGTGAAAATTGAAAGAGCAGAAGAAAAGACGCTGAAATTCAACCCAAGGTGATCAAAGCACTCCTTGGTTAGCCATGGGTGATGTCTGAGGGTAAGCTGGCACTGTGTGTGTGGGGTGGGGGTCCTTATCTCTGTGTGGTTAACCAAGGGGTGCAGCAGACAGGTCTGGGGAGCCTTTCTCCGAGGCCAGCTCCTCCAAAGGCTGCCTTCTGCATCCGTGCCCTTGCTCCAGGCACGCTGTGATCCACGGGGCACATCAGAGAGCTGGAAATACCTGAACACAAAACGCCTTTGAGCATTTTATTCACGGGTCAGCTGTCGGGAGGGTCAGCACCAGCTTCCCAGGGCTGCTCTCTGGGTCAGCCTGGGAGGGCTCTGCAGCCTGACCCCCGCCCAGCAATTAGAGCTGCCCTGGCGGGGTGCTCGTAACCTGCACTGCGATGGGTCAGGGAGGGGGAACTTCACGGGCAGGCTCCGAGGTGGGAACAAAAAGGGAGGTGAAAGGAGGTGAACTCAGCCACATAATTAGCTGTGTAATTAAACTTTCTCCAGGGCAAGGAGCTCCGGGCCAGTTCTGCCTCCTGTGAATCGCGGCAACGCCTCCCACAGCTCTGACTGGAGAGAAATAAAAGCAGTGCCCTGAAGTGCTTCCACAGGTAAGGAAGCAGTTGTGGTTGCAGGTTTAGCAAATGACTTTGGGGTTAAACTGGGAGGATTTAATCTTTTAGGGGGTTGCCTAGTAATGCACGTGGCCCCAGTGGGGGACAGAAAGGCTGAAACAAAGCAAAAGTAATTAAACAGAAGCAAAGCAGGCAGCACTTCTCTGCTGATAATCTATGCAAACGACAAGGCTTCTTGTTTGGACAATCAATAAACCAGCCCATTTCATTTTAGTTTTGTGTGGTTGCATGTACTGGCTGTATTGTGATAGAAACATTGCGAAGCATCGATTCACAGATAGAAATATATCTGAGCTGCTTGTGGTTTATTAAGAAGATCAAGATAAGTGCTGCATTATTGATCAGACCCCAGAGGGACACTTCCTTTTTTTTCTGCTTGTCAATGAAATCCCACTGTAATTATTTTTTCCCTTTTCTCATTCTTCCTTTCCTCTCACCCCTCCCTCATTCTCTGGGGATGCAGTAATGAAGTAAGCACAAAAGATGTCAGTCAGGACTGGCAATGGGCAGGAGAAGGGTCACAAGCAGAGACCCTGCAAGGAAAGTGCATTTCCCAGTGTGTACAGGAGTGCTAATGCTCTTCATCGAGGCTTAACAGGGCCAGAGGCTTAACAGGAGCTGAAGTAGCCTTTTTTGTTTGCATTTTAGAAATCTTTCACTGTGGATATAAATCTTTATTTACAGCATAATCAGGCCTGCCTACTGGGTCTTGTGCAGAGCTGGATTTACCAAGCACAGGGATTTGCTGAGGGAAAGGGAAGAGAAGAACTGGTGGTCTAGCAGGAAGAAAAAGGGAATATTTTCCCGTGGTCCTGCAAATAGACTGCTTGAAGTGTGTATATCGGTTATGACCATGGTGCAACAGTTTTTGGGACAAGCACAGAAAAGACATTTCTTGGCTCTTGGCTGGACAGAGAATCTTTGAAACAAGAGCAGCATTTACTTAGGCAGGGCTTGATTAGAGTCCCAGATGAAGCTTTGATCTCCTGTGTCCCTCATTTTGCTCCCTGAGTGAATCTCCCACATCAGGACTCAGGTCATACAGAACTGGGCAGGTTCCAAGGACACCTTGTCCTCTCTGCCCTCTCATGGCTTTGCTCCTGCTGTGAGCTGAAGGTCTTGTCAGCGCTTCAGAGCAGGCAGACACTGCAGTTTTCTATCCCTAATTTTTGCATGTAGCCGTGAGTACCTTGGTGGTGCTCTCCTGGTACACCTGCAGGATGGTCTCCAGCTCAATGATCAAGCTGGAAAATTCCAGCTGTATGGATCTATGGTAAAGAAAAACATTAGACTTTGGGAGGATAGGCCAGTTGTCCTGTCCTTCACTGCAGTGTCAGCCTGAAGTGTCCCAAGGGTTCCTTAGAGCAAACCACTTAGAAGTTCAAGGGCCACCAAAACTTTGGGTTGATTTTCCTTCTCTTTCTGCCTTTGCTTCCCATTGCCTTCCTCTCCCAAAGACAGAAAGGAGCTCACAATTCAGGCCATTTATCACAAACCAGGGACAGCACCAGCTGTTGCTCTGCAACCTCTGGCCACATCAGTGCTGCTCTCTCAGCCCTCATGCCAAGGCCTGGAGCCTGGGGCACCACAGCACATCTGTGCCACGCTGCTGGGGCCACACAGGCAGCCAGTGACAGGTCCCAGCTGGCCAAGAGTCCTCACGTCTCCTGCTCCAGCCTCAGGGACAGTAGGATGGGAAGAAGCTTCTCTTAGTGCAGGGTTTGCTCATTCATAGCAAGTTTGCACATTGGTTATTAACATATTGGATTTAAAGTTGCTTCTGGGAGAGCAGGCTGTCCTCCCAAAGCTCCTTTGATGACATGCTTGTACTTCTCCTCGTGGTTATTGCCTCCACTGACACGTTTCTGTCAGCCTGTCTTTGCCCTGAGAGCTAATGCTGGCCTGGAGGGGGAGGAGTGTGGATGCCATGTGCATTGCTGCTGGAAAGGTGATGCTCCAGCTTGTTGAAAACCTCCATTCCCATTCCCATGGACCTGCTTAAACACAATTCAAATGGCTTGTCCACTCAAAGGGTCGGGGACATGTTCCTGTCCTTTATATTTTTCTATTTCTAACGACTGGATGATCTTAAAGGTCTTTTCCAACCTAAACAATTCTATGATTCTATATTCAATATTCAGTATCTTGTGCTCTCAGCACATTATTTCCTTCTTACACCCCATGGCTGCTGAGGTTGCAGCCCTGGGCTTGGTGAGCCCTCAGAGCTCCCACATGTGGCACTGCCAAGGGCTGCCTCTGCCCTGCAACTGCTGCTGCTCCTCCCACTACCTCTATTTGTTGCTCAATTTGTACAGGCTGAGTTTTCCCACTACATACATCCCACAGCCCCATAAAATTTGAAAGACTTGCCTGGGTGTAATTGGGTTGTGTTTTGTTTGTATAACCACAAGAACAACACAGTCGAGGGAGTAGGAGAGCAAAAAGTTGAGCATAACAGAGTTAGGAAGAGGCCAGAATTAAACTGGTTTGTACTTTCCTTGTGCACATACCTGTTATGACCATCTTTAATTACAGGGCTTTATAGCAGGGTTCAAAAGCTCCCTGTTAGCATTTCATATCCTCACCTGGAAGATGAGATGCTCTTACACTCCCAGTCAAAGCGTAGCTGGCTGGTTTGGTTTTCTTTTTGCCATAGGAATGATTTTGTTTGTTTTCTGTTGTTTTCTGAAACACCCAGCTCATTTGGGCTACTTCAAACCCCTTTAGCCTGATGTAGGCACTCCAGATATAAAATTCTGACCTTGCAGAAAATTTGTCATTATAATCCAAACCAGGTCTGCTAAGGGTCACTTACTGGACAATGCTTCTGGTCCTGATGGTGATCCATGTGGCTGACAAATACAGTTTATTTACTTACAGAAGAAAAATACAGGCAAATATTGGAAATCTGGAGTTCCCCTCCTATTTGAGAAGTGACAGACAAGTGCTGGAGTAAACCAAAGGTCAGGAGCTCATAACATGACAAAGACCAATGGTGCTGCCCATCAGCCTTCTCGGATTTGGTACTGAAGTTTAAAAGGGTTCTGAGAGATTTGAGACTCAGTGGTCACTTTAGGTTTGTCCAATTGTCAAGGAAGAATGAGGCAAGACCCAAAAGCAATTCAGGCTTTCTGTGGTTCACAACTACATTCCTGGTTTAGGTGGATGTGACAGGCAGGTAAACTTGCTCTTGCCTAGGTAAAATAACAACATTTCCTGCAGCAGCACCAGCTTTAGTTGCAGAGGTGGGAGAGGACATGAATCAGAGAAGATAAATTTTATATTCAAAGGTAGTCTGGCAAGTTCTTATGGCACTTAATAGCTGGCATACTCCCACTGCAAGGGAAGGAGAAAGCAAATTCAATCATTTATGTTACAAAAGTCCCACTGCTCTTTATTATGTGCACAGATGGTGTCTCGGGAGCTTTGCTGGCTGGCAGTGCTCTGCATGCCTAATGCCAGGCAGGGAGCAGAGCTTTTCCAGCCCAGGTGACAGTGGGAAAGCTCTTTTTTTTCATCTGCTAGAACCACGTGGATTTCCAACCTCTCCCGTTTTTACATTTCATTTAAACCAACCTTCAAGCAAAAAGCCAAAATATTCCTGCAGACCACGTTTAGCAGAGGTACAAATGAGAACAGATTATGCACCACGGAGGTGAAAATCTGTTGCAAACAGAACAACAAATAGAGAGGTATTGCAGGACATCTGATGGGCTGGGAAATGGAGTTGCTCTGTCTTAAATCCTTTCACACATACGGACACTTTTAAAAGGTAAAGCGGAGAATCAGCTAAATTCGTGGAAATACATCAGCTCTGGGAATGGAATGATCTCACCCAATGCCTTCTTGTTTTTTATGAAGGCTTTTCTTTTTTTTTTTTTTTTTTTTTTGAACAGCAACACCTTCTGTAAGAGCTGCATTTCTGCAGCTATTTATAAACAGCCCTAGACTGGCCTTCTCTAACCAGTGCCATCTTTCTTGAGCTGACCACTCTTTGCTGCAGCAGTATATCCATCACCTTGCTTTACTTCCCGCTGCCTGGCTTTGGGATAGTGTTCTTAGTAAAAGTTACAGGAGCGTAGAAAGGTCAGATCTGTTCAGCCTCTCTTTACAAGGGCTGCACTAAGACTACCATTTACTTTAAGCAATAAAACACTCTGTAGGTTTATGCTTTCCCCCTCCAGCCTAAAGCTCTTCCAGCACTTAACAGCTATTGTGGTGTGATATACAGCACCACTAGGACACAGCAAAGCACTACCCCAGGTTCTCAGGTAGGGGAAAAATAAAGACCACACAGGTCCCGCCTGGCTATTGAAAATCACAGATCTTATCTCAAGAAATGCTTTGGGACAGTAGAATTTAACTCCAGGGTCCTCCAGCTGACAGAATTTGGCATGGATCCATCTGATTTCATGCTGATAGAAGAATTAGTGTCAGCTGAGACATTTGGAAGCTGTTGGTTTTTTGTTTGTTTGGTTGGTTTGTTTTCTTTTAAGAAAAATCCATAGAAGATAAATACCATTGTGCTGTAACTGAGGGGCTTTGTCCTTGGCCTTACTTGTGTAGGTTGTGTGGTTTTGAGTGAGAATGTGCTTCAAAGGAGAAGCCAAAAAGGAGAAGCCCAAGGTAGGTGGAATAAGAGCAGATATTTCACTTTCAGTGCAGATACCTGGAGTGCCTGTATATTGACTGTGTTGGAGGTTTAATGTGTGTGACATCTATCAGGGTATGGGCCAGTTGAGATGCTGACTGCAAAGGATTTCAGGTAGAATGGCTCCTGTTGCACAACAGTCTAACTGAAAACCAAATGATTTCACCAAACCACAGTGCCTCTGAGCTGCCTTCATCTCCTGCAGCTGGGCCAAGGTAAAAGTGAGTTCCACGGGAGCACAGCTCAGGGGTTCTTGATTCACCAGGGTTTGTGCCTCTACTTCCACTGGGCTTCAGCAAGTTTAAGCCTTCAGGTTGCTCTGCCTCAAAGCTGAATGGGTGTTTTTCCATTTGTGGGCACAAATGGAGACAGAACTTATTGAGAGTTTTGCCCTGGATTTTTTAATTTTCCCACTCGCTTTGCTACAAAACTTTCCAGGTTTCTCTGATGATCTTAATTAATTAGACAGTTGCAGAGCACTTTATGGGCCTGTCCTCTTTGTATATTTAGGCATTGCTTTTGTAACCAGTGCTTTATTTTTCTCTTGGTCTTCCTCCCCTCTGCCCTGCTGTTTGTGAATTAAAAGGCCAAGGCAAAGAGCAACACAGGTTGGCCATGCTCAGATCACCCTGATGCCCGGGATAACTAGAGGGCATGCTCAGGGAATTTGAGGGGTGGTCATTTTTCTCAGCACATAACTCTGCTGACTTCTGAAAGAAATTTAACATTTCCAGCCTTTCACCTTCACCAGTGCTCACAGAGCTGACCTGAGGTTGGCCCAAAGGGAGCTCATAAGATAACTGGCACCGTGGAGCTGGAGGAGTCGATAACAATGAATATTTAAGTGGTGAAATTTTCCACTGCCACCACTGAACTTTTTTTCCTACTAATTACTGCCATTAATAAAGTCCTGCCAACACCTGACTAATGAGGACTTGGCACCAACTTTACTTAAACTGTGGCCTTTTGTTTTCCTGGTTGTGTGACAATTGCCAGGCTGCTGAGCAGGAGGGTTTTTAGAGAGGCTAATAGAATATGGAAGCAGTATTACAAGAAGTCCGTGGTGATGTAAATAGAAATTATTATTGAAAACAAGTTGAAAAAGTTCAGGTAAATGCTAGTTCTGCTTGTTTCCTATCAAGTGTTCAGAGAGGTGACTGGTGGTGGCTTCTGCTTTTTAGGACAGGGCTCTGAACAACCAGACCCAATTGAAGATGTCCCTGCTCATTGCAACCAGGGGGTTGGACTAGATGGGCTTTAAAAGGTCCCTTACAGCCCAAACTATTCTATGTTTTGTTTTCTGCTGCTGGAAACCAGGATACTCTGAATTCTCTGGTTTCAGTTTGACTAATCATACGCACCACTTTATGAAATAAGGTGCTCACAGGAAGGAAAAAAAAAAAAAATCACCATTTTCTTCATTCAGAGTTCTTTGTTGAGGCTCCTAACTCATCTCCACCTGGATGATTCCTTTTACAGTGTTTAGATAGAGGTGAAATTCCCATAGTGTGTGCAAAAACTTAACCAGCCCCTAAAAGCACCTTGCCACAAAGTGTGCTTTATTGCTTAAAATTAGCTTTGTTGAATACATCTTTTAGAAGAGGAAGCTCATAGCTAATTTTTAACTCTTTTTCTCGTTTACATGTTACACTGAGTCAAGAGTACTTGACCCTGGTGGGGACAACGTTGTTTCATCTTGATTTCTGGTGTGGGGATGTGGTGGCAATGCCTCCCATCTGAGTTTTGTAGGGTCTAGGGGAGTCTGTGCAGAACAATCTGAGATGTGGAAGTCAAATCTCTCACTCAGGAGCAAATCTGAATCCCCTGAGAGTGTGGAATTGCTGTTGCTGTTGGGAAAAGTTGGGAATGTAATTGCAGGACCAAAAAGTCAGCCTAGCTCTGGGAGATGAGCTTTGAGGCTGTGGGTTTCACTTGACACCAAGCTCTGGCTTCTATCATTTTAGAGTCATTTCATGTTTAAACTGTGTTAATTGCCATTGAACACAAGTTCTCTGAGCTTAAATAAAAATAGCACCACATTAACCTAACGAGTTTTTATGGACAGGATTGATAACATTTATTAAAGAGTTTATCTAATGTGTTTTTCTGCAATAGAAGATGGATAGGACTCAACGACCTGAGAGGTCTTCCTGATCCCAGGGCTTCTGTTACAGGCAAACCACCCATGGGAGAACAACAGAGGCTCTTGTGCCACTAGTGGGGCTGCAAAAGGTGTGTAACTAGAAAGTTACACAATCACTGTGAGGGCTGACAGTGCTGGAGTAATTCATGGCCCTTCCTGCCACTTCTCAGCAGGACCAGCTCACCAGTGATGGCTCCTAAAGCAGGAGGACTAATGAGTGTGTGGCCATGAAGCCTCTGTGATGGATTGAGGTGTGCTTTTACTTGCAACTCCCTTTCAACTTCTTTTTTGTTTTAATTGAAATGAGCCTGGTGATGGTGGGGAATTTCCCTGCACAAGGTGGAGTGTGCAGGGTGGTTGTGGCCAGAGCCTCTGGTGCTGCCTGCCCACAACATGATGGAAGTCAAGCCAGGATCACCTAAATAGATGCATTCATATTTTTTGTATCTCTGGAGTCCTCTGGGATGATAGTTAAAACTACCCTCTCCAACCTCTGGTACTAGAAACTGAGATTTCATCGAATCACAGAATTTGCTGAGTTGGAAGAAACCCATCAGAATCACTGAGTCCAATTCCTGCACAGGTCACCCCAAGAATCCCACCATGTGCCTGAGGGTGCTGTCCAAACACTCCTTGACCTTGAATTTCTATAACTCCTGGATTCAGCTCTTCAGATCAGCCTCCATGTAGCTTTTGGGCTTTTCCCCTGGACTCAGGGGCCCAGAAGAGAAGGAACAGAGACATCCCTTAGGCTGAGCTCAGCTTTGGGCTGCATGCATGCAGTTCCCCGTCAACAAGGAATGCCTTAGAAGGTGCTGGTGCAGATTTGCAGCAGAGTTGTGAATGGCAGCAACCCCCTTAACCATTGCTTCTTCCAAAGAGTGTGTTTAACTGTTGGCATTTATTTTGTTTTGGTTTATTTCCTGAATTAAACCCGAAGTTTTCCTCTAAACAAATGAACAAAAAATGGTAGAGTAGGAGGTGAAAAGGCTGATGCTAAATGGCAGATTTGATACAGGAGATTCTGGGGAGAAAACTGTAGAAAACCCAGGGAAATAGAAGAGCAGAAAAGGGGAAGGAAGGGGAGAGGTGGGGACTGCTGCTCAGAAGAGGGAGAAAAAGTAACTGGGAAAAGAGATGCTGGAAAGTTTGACTCACCTGACAGACGGTTTTCCGTCCTTGGTGGTCCAATCATGAGAAAAGAGATCTGTAAATATTTGACATGGAGGGTTTTGAGGGGAAATTTCCTGCAGCCTGTTTGTCTGGGGCAGGGTTTGACCTGCCTTCCAACGAGGCAGGAATGCAGACAGCACCCTGTCAATCAGAGAGCCACGGGCCGGCAGGGAAAGGACGTGACAGGGATTATAACTGGGAGAGCTAAAGATGAAAAACTACTCCTTCCACAGGCTTGGAAATAAAAGCTTCATATGGCATTTTTTATTTCCTTGTGCTGCGCCTCTGTGTTTAAAAGGAGGGAGAAGAACAAGGTTATTTGTGGAGGCGTTTCTTCTCATTTTGGTTTGGTGGTTGGTTTTGGGTTTTTTTTTTTTTTGATCCTAGATGCATCACTCTCCAACATCTTCATAGGCTGAGGAATAAAACATGACATAACTAAGATGTACAGTGTGCTTTTTGGCTAAATGGTGGGACTGCTGAAACATTACAATCATTTTTCTGGCTTTTATTTGAAATCATGAAGAGTTAAGTGCATCAGTTTGCAGGGGTTATTTTTTCTTCCCTTCTGTGGATAAGAAAAACAAGGGAAGAATGTGGCAGTTAATTTAATAGTTTGTTGGGAGAATATACTGACTATGACACCATTAATTGAAATGAAAGGCAAAGAACATCCTGAGCTGCAGGAAAAAAATATAAGGGAATGTTTTGCAAATGACATAAGATAAAATACGAGATATCAGGGCTCAAATTTACTACTAATACAGCTTCCAGTTACCACTCAGTGGTGAATGTTAAGGAGCAGGGAGTAGAACAACAGGATGGGCTTTGGGAGAGAATTTGGTGTTGAGGTTTTTTCCCAGAATATCTCAAATTAATAGACATTTTTCAATGTATATTCACTGAATTCCTGCAAATTAGCCAGCTTTCAGCTTCTCTGTTTTAAGGATTACACAGTAATTGTGGAACAGGTTTCCAAATGGAAGCAATTACAAAGGTAGGCGCTAAATCCATATGTAGATACCTAATATTTATTTTCAGTACTTTCCTGTCAAAGAATGACAGAAAATAAATAATAAAAGGTGTCTCTGAGTGCCTGGGATGATTATTTAGGCACATTTGTAAATATCTCAGAGGATCTTAGATATAGGAAAGACTGATCATGAGGGGATAATTTATTATAACTAACACCAATAGTCCTGTAAACCCAAAGTGCTGCTGTTAATGCTTCTTCATCTCCAATTGTTTTGATTATTCTTCATATTTCTATAGGATGAAATGGTTATAAGGGATAAAGAGAGTCCTGTGATTTCATAGTACATGAAACCCCAGAACTGCTCCTCTTTTACTGAGGAATATTAGTGTTCCAGGCCAGGTTGGAGCAACCTGGGCTAGTGGAAGGTGTCCCTGCCTGTGGCAGGGGGTTGGAACTGGATGGTCCTTCAGGTCCCTTCCAACCCAAACCCTTCTGTGATTCTGTGAGGTAACATTTGCCATGAATACTTGATGCCATTTTTCTGGATGTGATATCTGAACTTAGAGGAAGAAGGAGGAAGATTGTTCATGGTGTGAAGCCATGAAGGTGGAACGTCCCCCCGTGGGCCAGCAGCCCTTGATCATCAGCTTTGGCACTGCTGCCTGCGAGAGAAATGTTGTGAACAGAGGAGCTGGTTGGAGAACCAGGTTCCTGTGCTTGTGTTTGACTTTTCTGATGTTTTTAGGGCTTTTTTGTCCCATTTCAGTGGTTTCTGGAGATGCTGGACACCTTGGTGCTTGAGCAGGTCTTGAGGACGACAGTCCTTCCCTGAAAAACAAATTGATTTGTAAATACTGGCAGGGACAAAACAGGAAATCTGTAGTGGTTAAAAAGCATTGTTTTGATCAGGGCAGTGCCTTAGACTTCAGCAGCTGCTCTTGTCTGAAGGGACATGTACCCAGGGAATGTGTAGGATGGGCTTTCATGGGCTGTCTCTGCTCCCAGTGGGCAGGGTAAGTGTCCCAGATGGAGGCAGAAAATCTAGGGATCCTAATTGTACACCTGTGCATCTATTTCAGAAGATGGTCTGCTTTGAAGTTTGAAACTTTAGGGGTGGGATGTTAACACAGAAATTAATTTTTAGACATCAGTGCTATCTGGTTGGAGTAATTGCTTATTATCTGCTTCCCTGGGGTTTTAAGCTCCTGGAAACGACTATTTGCATCTCAATGCGTGCCTAAAGACAAGAGAAAATTGCACTCTATCATATCAAGGCTCTGTTCTGGCTCTCTGATGTGCCAGGAGGAAAACAGAAGGTAGAGGAAACTTTCTCCTGACCTGTCTGTTCCGGGGAGTACCTGGGTTGGACACACTGGTTTGAGTTCTGGGGTTGGTAGGTAGTGCATGATGAGATTTGCCATTATACTTGGCCTATCTTGGCTAAGCCCTGCCAACATCCCAAAATGATCCTCATAAGCTCTTCTAGTGCATTAAAAAGGAGCTCTTTTTGTTGTGTTGGTAGTTTTTGGTTTGGTTTTTTTGTTTGTTTGGTTTGGTTTTGGTTTTGTGTCTGTGTTTTTTTTATTTGTTTTTCAACAAATGCACATTAAATCACCATGTAGGTACTGTGTACACTCATCTCATCAAAAACCCAAACTAGGGAGAGAAATCTAAATTAGGAGCCAACTTAAGGCTTCCATATAGGAAGAGGATGGACTAGAGGAACTCAAATTTACAGTGGGTTGTTGGAGGGGAATATTAGGTCATGTTTGGGTACATGCCAGACTGAGTGTCAGCCAGGCTTGCAAGACATCCCTACTCCCAGGAGGTGGATAGTTTCTGGTGACTACATGACAAAAATAGGATAGTTTGGACTGCCATCACCAAGATATCTCAGTTTAAGAAAGGAAGGTAGGAGTTAGTCATTAGAATTTTTTACCTGGAGTGTTGTAAAAAATCTGATAGAACCCAGAGCTGTGGTCAGGGTTGGAAGCACCCAGTGCTCTGCAGCTGGCACCCCAAAGAGACCATCCAAATGGACAAGTCAGAGGGGAAAATATCAGCATGGCTGGAGAACTGGAGCACACAGAGAGGGAGAAACTGGTCCCAGGTTGGACATGGGGGCTGGGATGTGAGGAAGGATCCACAGGTGCAAACAAAGTCCTACTCTCACCAAATGTACTGCAGTGTAGCTCTTGGGAATTGGGTTGAGCATGATGTGGGATAGAAACCCAGTCATTGTCTTCTCCCAGCACTGTTCTGTGCTGTCCAGATTGGGATCTGGGATCACAGAATTGTAGAGTGGCTTGGGTTGGAAGGGACCTCAAAGCTCATCTCATCCCACCCCCTGCCATGGGCAGGGACACCTTCCACTGGACCAGGTTGCTCCAAGCCCCATCCAACCTGGCCTTGGACACTTCCAGGGATGGGGCAGCCACAGCTTCTCTGGGCAACCTGTGCCAGGGCCTCCCCACCCTGACAGTAAAGAACTTCCTCTTAATATCCAATCTAAACCTACTCTCTGTCAGTGTGAAGCCATTCCCCTTGACCTGTCACTCCAGGCCCTTATAAATAGTCTCTCTCCATCTTTCTTGTCAGCTGCCTTCAGGTACTGGAAGGAACCATAAATGGTCTCTGATTTTTAATGTTATTTAAGTGGTGAGTAACCTCAGTGCTGGTGAGTGGGTTAGAAGCCACACTGGGGTGTGGGGAACAGTGAAGTTTTAGTCTTTGTCTTTTTATTTGTTTATTTGTTTGTTCTGAAGTCTACAGGAAACACTGCTATAAACAATACTGATGTAAAACAACTGCAAATTGAGGCATTATTTCATGTTATTTGTACCACAATTTTATTGCATTCACAGTTATTTACAGTATGTAAATAAGCTTCATAGTGTAGAAAAATGTTCTGCTATAACTCAGTAGTTGAGCATTAAAAAGAGGGGGGAGGGAATCAACCAGACCCCATAGACACATGCAGCAAGGAAAGATTAGGGATAATATTATAGACTTTTTTTTTTTTGTTATAGGATTAACTCTGTTTGAAAATAGCACCCATTTCCTGAAATGCTGAAATCTGTGTACTTCAGCTACCTGCATTGTGTTATAAATCCATAATGACTGTTTTCCATCAAATATCGTGTTACAATTTGAATTATTAAATGCTAAATGGCTGTGTATGGTTTGTAAAGCAATGAGAATTTCCTGCCAGCTGAGAGGGAGAGCCAGTGTGGGTAAGAATACAGCCTTTGACAAGCATTGCAGCATCTGTAGACATAAGCAATTATATGCAGATGGAGCACAGGCAGCACAAAGATAAATGGAAGGTCCTTTTAAATCCTACTTGCAGTATTCCCTCCATGAATATGGACTGCAGTGTGACTGCCTTTCTTAGGGTTTAATTTTCATCCCAGTGAATGTAAAGGTAAAAACACCTATTAATTTCAGCAGCAGCAGGGCAGGGTGTTTTGGGACTGGATTAAAGGAGGCTGAACAATTTTGGAGAGAGAGGCAGTGAACTACTTTGGCATAAAAATATTGCTTGGGTGCATGTAGCTTGAAGAGACTGTTCAGATGGGGAAGAAGCTTCTGTGTTTGCCCTCATGCTTTGTCTTGGCAAGTTGGGTGTCTTCCCAGAGCTGTGATGGAGGTTGGTGTTACCTTTTTGGTTTTTTCTGGAGAGGTCAAAATATTTGAAAAATTTAGCATGAAAACAAACCATTATAATCAAATCAGCAGAAATGAAAGATTCACTCTGGTAGCCCTGGCTGAAGAAGGAGGTTTTTGAGAGCTAAGTGAAGCTTGTGTTTGATGGATCCAGTGTGTGCACTGCCAATTAGAAGACAAGGTGCCTCCAGGTGATCTGTCCTACGTGGGCAGAAGAGCAGGTGGCATATCTGGGCAGGCATGAATGGACACTTTTAGCTCCACACATGTTTTGAGATGGAGGCAGGATGAAATAGGTGCTGTATAGGATTCACAGAGTGTGTCTAAGGAAAGGAAAGGAAAGTAGCACATGGAGCTGTCATAGGTGATGTTTGGTGTTCTGGTGGATCATCCAGTCACTGCATGTCCCGTAGCTACAAACAGGACATGATTTGCTGCTGAATGTGAGCACACAGCTCTTCATCCTGCTTGGAATTCACCTCCTGGTTCACAGACATGAACTCTCAGCTTCCCTGCAAAATATTTAGCAAACTAGACAAATCCCTTCTGTCAACTCTAATTATTAACTGTGGTGTGGAGATGGCTCTTTCCACCACTGCTGCCTTCTCTTTAGGACAGGCAGTGCCTTACTTGCAGCCTGCAGAGCTGGCCCTGCCTGCTGAGAGTGTGCTGGAAGCTGTGCTGGCCTGGAGGGGCATTGTCCCCGGGGTGATAAATCTACCTTTTGGGCAGCAGGTTTTCCCACTGCTTTTCCCAGCAGCTGGATGAATGTACCTGCATGCAGTGTGCTATCACAGTCAGGTCTAGCTGGGAGCTTGGCACCTGAAGGCCATTCCCTTGGAAACAGAAGATCTTGAGGGCCTAGAAGATAGCAAAAGCTAAAATCCAGCAGTGAGAGCTGCTGGCTTATGTTGGAGCTCAGAGGGTCTGTCCTGCCATGCCTGGTTTAGTATTCACTTCTGCATTAGCTTCTGCTTTAAAGCCCTTTGCAAAGTGCCTGGGAAGATGTTTCTGTGTTTTTACAAGCCCTAGGACAGAGCAGTAAGTGCTACACCTTGTTCAGTGCTGGACTAGTCTTCCAGTGTGTGGAGTGGGTGATCAGTGATGTGTTCAATTGGATGTTTTGAAAGCACATCAGCCTTAGTTCTTCACAAAGTTCCTTTGGATAACAGCTCTGGAAACCACATTCCTAGCCCCTTGTTAGGCCTGATGGCACTGCAGCAGTACAGAGAGAATTCGGAGTGGTTTGGAGGCAGCCTTTGAAGAGCAGAAGGAAGCACAGCTATTCCTTCATTATTATTTCTTCACGCAGCACACAGGTGGCTTCTCAGCCTTTATTGGGATTGACATTGTCAGGTACGAGCCCACATTTCCTTTCACTCCCAGTTGCATCTCCCAAACACTTTTATCTTTTGCTTCCTTTCCCCTGTTCCTAGGAGTCAGGGAAGGCATCTCTCTCCCAGGCTTAGTGTGCTGGGCTTTAATTGGTATCAGAAAAAAACCCCAACCAACAGAGCAGGACGAGCTGTGTCCAGGGCTTTTCTCTTTGTGTGTTCAGTGGCTGTCATGATCAGACCCCCAGTTATGTGCTGCAATGAATCAGCACCTTGCAGACATGAAGTAAATTAGTCTTGTGAAAAGAACTTTACCATAGAAGCATCATAAACTTTGCTGTATTACCCTAAGGTGCCCAGTAATTGCTGTTGATGGGAAGGGAAAAGCCATCCAGAGGAGAAATGCAATTTGTTGCTGTGGCTACTGGCTCTCAGATTTATTATCTCCCTCTTTCTTCCCAAGTGTTGTAAAATACACCACATATTCAGCTTGCTTTCTTTTTTTGTTGTTGCTGTTTTTGTTTTGTGGGTGGTTTTTTATTTATTTTAGAGTAAATCCTGTCTGCAGGTTTATAGTTCTGGCGGGTGCAGTGTCACAGTGGACTCGCACTGTAACTGCTCAGTGCCTGGTGTGAGTTATTTGGGATCTGCTCAGAGGCTGCCATTTAAACATAAAACACCTTTCCCAGAAGTTCCTGCAGTGTCTCATCCTGGGCAGTGCCTGAGGTGGAGTCCTGGTGCTGACATGCAACAAAGTCGTGTGTGAAGTGGAAAGCGAAGGAAGCATCTGGGGCATGAGGGGGCCATGGCATGAGAGAGTTTTCACAGTTTCAGGGAAATGTGATTCTGACTTTATACACAGTGCATAAAAAGTGAAGGTATTAATTTCAGAGATAAATTTCATGTGCTATGCTTTATGCTTATAAAAGTGGGATGGCAGCATGAGGCAGAGAGAACTTTAACAGTGTGAGAGAGCAGCATGGAGAAAGGGAAGGTGTTTCCCTACAGGAAGAGCCAAGGTTGATTCTCCAGTTCTTCTCTAGGATTTCTAGGTGAGCCTGGAAAAGTCCTTTCAGCCCCTGGATGCAGCAGCACTGCTCATTCTTGGTGCTGTGACCTGGTCAGGTATTGCTGTGAGTGAGTTAGAGCTGGCTTAGACTATTTAGGGATGCTGCTGCTTCTCCTCAGACTGATAAAACTGGTGTGAGCATTTCTCCTCTGCTTTCATTTGCATCTGCCCTTCACTGATAGGCTTTTGCTTTTAATGGGTTGACTCCCAAATTCCACTAACACATCTCAGAGGTATGGCCCACAGAATGAAGTCATATGGAAAACAGGGCACAAGAAATTGTTATATCAGAAATGAAAGCTAATGCATTGAGGGAGCACCCTGTCTTCTTCAGAGGCTGATTTTAGCACAGTGAATGGTGAGGAGATGTAGGCTCTTACATGGTCTGGGAGTTAAGAAGCCTTAGTGATATCTCCTTGCCAGGGAAACTGGCTCTTGATATGGGAGTCTCTTGGGCCAGCTGTGGCTTTCTGAGCTCTCCTAATTTCCTGTGAAAAGATGTTCATAGCTTTATTTGTACTGCCAAATTAATCTTTTGATTAAACATTCTGATTTACTATTTTAAAAAGAGAAAAAGAAGCACTTTTTTTCCCCCTCACTGTAGAAGAGGGTTATTTACTTACATTGGCTTCAGAAGAGAAATTCAAGAGGGTACAGAAGACGTGTAGCAACCCCTGTGTTCTCCTGGGTAACACACCTAACTTTTCCCTTCATCTTGTGATCTGACAACTGGGATCTCATCTAAACATCCTTCATCTATGCCAGACAGAGGCTAAAATCCACCTCCTTATCACTGCCTCTTGTACTGCTTGCCCATTTTTTCTTTATAGTTTACTATTGTTTGCTGCCCTGTGGGTCCCATACACAGGGTACACCTCTGTTTTCAACCAAGTCATGTTTTTTGTATCCTGCCAGCCACTTTGGGACTTTATCTCCCAGCCTAATGCTTTTGTCAGACCTTTCACTTAGTGCAGCTCCTCGCTGGGTCAGGATGTGCCACTTCAAGCTCTGCAGACAATGGAGCTTTTGTCCTTTTGCAGCCCCTCTGTGCTGTGGAGTGAGGGCTGGTTCTGGAGAGCTGGAGTTTGTTATCTCACTAAATACAGGGATGGATTTTCCAAATAACTCAGATTTTGAACTGGTGAGGCAGTAAAAGAAATCCAGGTTTTTGAACATGTCTCACCCATTAGCTCCCCAGGTTTTCAAACATAGGAAACACGGGGCAAGCTTACATGAGTAGATATTTTTAAACAAAATGTGATGATTTGCTCTGATATCTTCATGGCAGCCTGAGCTTTTCTGCAAAAAAAAAAAAAAAAAATTGCAGCTACAGAGTGGGGTGCACTTGCAGAAATATGGGTGTTGACACGAGGCAGAGAATGACTGTGCAACCCAAAGACAACATGACCCATGAGCTCATACATAAGATGTCCAAGAGAGCCAGCAAACTCATCAACACCACAGTTCACTAATTACCTCAATTATTTTGACAGCTTCGTGATCCAGTGCCAGCCTTTTAGCCTGTTCCTTGATCCCTGTTTAATGACAGAGTGCTCCCGTAGTTAATTTTTATATTTATGGCCCCTGCCATCATATTCCTTGGGTCTGTTAAATTTTATGCTCTGTAAAACTGTTGAGGATTTGTGGTGACCCTGGTGCTACCCCAGCCTCTGTACAGAGTGCAGATCTGAGTGCCAGCACCAGAGCCATCCCAGGCTCCCAAAAGCTTACAGAAAAAGAACATGAAACTTCAAAATTCTGGTGTCAGAACTTCGAAGTGGGCAAATATGAAAAGTGTTCTCAGAATTCTTCAGCTTCTAGAACTGGTGTCTAGTTTTGTGTTAGGAAACTGCTCTCAATTTTTTTTTTTTTCTACTTAAAATAGGCATTATTTTTCACGGGAGTTCATCGTAAAAAATATATGCATTGTCTCAGGAATTTGGGAGATTTGATTCTTTTTTTTTTTGCTCATATTCTTTATCAGATATTAAGTGTGGATTTTTAAAACAGTTATATAGCATTCCATAATTTAGTTACAGTTGCAATTAAGTATTATTTAAGCTTCAGTGGTTGTATATTCTTACTTAATGTGTATAAAAACTAATAACTTTGTCTTGGATTTCAGTACATTCATAGGCTGAATTGCTGCTATAATTAAAATGAAGTATTTTTGGGGTTTTTTTTTCCATATTCCAAATGGAGTTATTAGTTCAGCCACAGGCTTTTAGGAGAAGCAGAGAGATTAATGTTATAACCCAGGCTAACTTCTTGTATAACACAAGTCACAGGATTTCCCTCACATATGTATCCATCCCAATAACTTCTGGTTGACCTGGAATGAAAATGTGTGTATGTGTATATAAAACTCCATCTTTTTTGAAAGATATGAAGTGATGGAAAAACTAGTGCATCCCTTGGCAATCTGTTCCAATTTGTTAGAATAAGTTCTCCTAACTCTTCTTCAGACCTTCTTTCAGATAAGGTTGAGGTCATTTAAACTGCCTGTCTCATCACTCCTTTACCTGAAAATGTTTTCTGTTGCCAGTGCTTCCAGCTGCTGGTCAGGTCACTCTCACACTTAATTTCAGGAGTTCCTTGGAACATCTCATTCTCTGTACAGCCTCTGGGGTTTTGCTGGTTTTGAAAAATCAGCAGCATTTGATTGGATTCCTCAGCAAAATGCGCCCAAGAAAACCTCACACAAGGAAACAGAGGACACCTCAGCAGCTGTCTGATTGTAGGAAGGCGTCAGCTAACCCTAAAAACTGCTCTGTGGGTAAATAGTGGAAATGTTGCTTGTGGTTTTGGCTTTTCATCTGTAAATAACAGACACTTCTGGAGGCCACTAGTGATTTAATCCCACAATCTCAAATTTCCATCTGTGCTGAGCAGACTCCAGAGTCTGCATTTCCATGAGGGATGTCTCCTTTGGGAGCACCTGGTCCAGCCTGGGTTCTCAGTGTGGCCTGGCTGCTCCTTGTGGTGAGGTTTTCCCTGGAGTCAGCAAGTGAAACTGTTGGGATTTATTGGGGGAGTTACTGAAGTTGCACTGCACTGATCTTACAGAGTCACAGAATCATTTAGGTTGGAAAAGACCTCCAAAACTGAGTCCAGCCTTTGACCAATCACTACCTTTTCACCCAGCCCAGAGCTCCGAGTGCCACATCCAGTCATTCCTTGAACACCTCCAGGGATGGTGATTCCCCACCTCCCTGGGAGCCCCTTCCAAGGCCTGACCACCCTTTCCCTGGAGAACGTTGAAGGCACATGTCCAAGGGTGGTGGTGCTATGTTAAAACAAACCCTGGGTTTGACCCCCTGCCATCAGATCCATGGTTTCCATGGGTGCCATGGACCCCCTGCCATCAGATCCATGGTTTCCATGGGTGCCATGGACCCCCTGCCATCAGATCCATGGTTTCCATGGGTGCCATGGGCCCCCTGCCATCAGGTCCATGGTTTCCATGGGCAGTGGTGCCACCCTGGCTGTTGAGCTGTGGAAAGCACAGCTGGGTCATTCTGTTTGATTGCTCTGAACATTCTGCTTTGCACATTTCACTTCCTTCTGATTCTCTCTGCTTTTCTTCCTGGCTTTGCTCCCAGGCCATCCCCCCTGAAGCCCTGCATGACCCTTCCACTTGGCCTCATGCTCGTGCTCTCTGTCCTCTCCCTTATTTCCCTCCCAGTTCAGTGTTCCCTTGTAAATCTGCCTCAGCTGCTCCGTCCCTGCCCTGTGCCTCCAGGCACTTCTGCCAGCACAGTTTCTGAAGGTTGTGTCAGTGCTTCCATCTGGTTACCCGGTGGATCTGCTCACTACATGAATTCCCTGTGTCTTTTTAACTGGTCACATCTCTGAGCATGAAGGGAAAAGAAAGAACTGCTGCAGGGCACAGGGGTCAGTGTGTGTGGTTGGTCATCTTCCACCCAGCTTTGACAACCTGAGTGTTGGCCACTGACCATGGTAACAACTGTCTGTTCCCAAAGCTGGGTATGCTGTGGGAAAACATGGAAATCTGCATGTTCTGTTTAATGCTAGATTTAAAAAGCTAGGGGGTTTTTTTTGTTCTGATGAATCAATGTATTTTTTCCCTGAGCAGTGTCGTTCTAGAACCACAATAACACATGAATAAAACAAATATTTAAACCTGTAAAAAAGTGACCAGAATTGGTAGCCACTGCTCTTCCTTCCACATGAATTGCAGAGCAGGGATACTCGTGTCAGAAGAGGCAAGACCTGCCCAGCACCACATCTGCCAAATCACTGGCTGAGCAGTGCTTAATTAGCAACCTGGAGCTGCCAAGGGATGCTCTGGTGGTGTGTGCAGGCATCACAGGGGCTCTGCATCCCTAGACCTGCCACAGGGGCTGTGCAGCCCTCAGCTGATGGTTCCTGGAGGAAGGGCTGCCTGCACCTGCAGTGTGCTGATGTTGGAGTGATCCATGTGGTTGCAGCCTAGAGGCAGTTCTGGACAGGAGCCTGATGCTGGTTTCCAGTCTCTACCATTGAAGCTGATGGCATCCCTTGAGTTTCAGTGGGTAAATGGCTGCTTAAATATTTTATCATACTTCTGTGCATCTTTCCGTAAAATAGACCTGAGGCTGTCAGAAGATTCCAGCCTTTGGCTATATCCTGGAGCTCTCTCCTGTTGATGGAAGTCAACAGCAGTAATGTTGGGGAATTCAGGGGAATGCAGTTACTGTAAAAGAGAGGGGAAAGTGAGTGTGGGATAAAGACTCAGGGAGAATTTGCTCATTTCAAAACAAGTGATAGACTGCTGCATCCCTGGGATTGTGCAGTCCCAGGGTACAGTGCAGGCTAATGCTGCAGGAGTACCCATGGTGGATGATAATGAATGCTTCTTTGCATAAGATTTTCATGTTCTGGAGAGAAACATTTATTAGTGGTGAGTGGTGGTGTGGTCTTTGATTCTTTTTTATCTGCTGTTTCCTAATCCGCTGATAAATCTTAACTATTCACATTCTAGCTGTTCTTAATTATCTAAATCACCCTTTTCAGAGCTGACTGACATTTTTGGACAAGCTGGGCAGCTGGAAGTCTGGTCCAAGTTGAAAAGCAAAAGAAAAAAAGAGGGAGAGGCAAGGCTGGTACAACCTACCAGGACAGAATATACCAGTTTCAGGGTGACTTGGAGAGTTGCTTCCTTTGGATCTTGACACAAATCCCTTCCCTGCCTTTCTTGTCCCAGGGCTGCTGGGGTTAAAGCAGCTTGTTTGGGATGACCTTGAGTCCCACAGGATGCAAGGTGAAGCCAGGGCAGATTCTTGGATGTTTGAGGGAGGGAACTTGGCCCTGGCCTTTGTCTAAAGTCAGTCTTTTCCAAAGGGGTTTTGGTTGCTGCCAGTTCAGGAAATGAAGTGGGGGGAAAAGAAAAGAAACCAACCCTCCCCACAACCCACTGAATCACACTCTTTAGATCGTGAGATTTGGAAAACAAACACAATGTCATTAGGAAGTTTTGTTCTGTTTTTTGATTTTTAATCTTCTTAATCTCACGTGTGATATTGTTCTTCATTCGAAATTCCCCTTCACCTCGTGCTCCTCTGATGGAGGCTGAGATAATCCTTTCTGAGGAGTTACCATGCATTAATTGCTTGTCTTGACTCTTTTCCTTCCTTTTTTCCCCACTTCACCCTACCTTTTTGTTATGCAGCTCCTGCACTGGAAATACAAGACGTGTCTGGAAGAAATTATAGAAAAAAATTAATATGACTACTTCTCACATATTATATTTTCTGATTATTTTTTAATAAAAACTTATATTGGTTGTGAAGAAGTTATACATAAGAGTGTAATTACATCATCAACTGCTTTCTAATTGCTAGAAAAAATTATTAGCCTAAACAGAGCTTAAGGTTAGTGTAATAATTAGATTTAGAATCTTTCAATGTATCTTACAAAGCACTTCTCACACATTCCAAGCACTTTGAAGAAATGAAAATCCTTTAAAATTATTTTTACAATTCCTGTCAGCTGCACGGTGATATAAATTATTCAGCAATTACAGTAAATATAAGCTTAATATATATCATTGTAATTACTTGTCCAAATGACTAGTAGTAATATCTTTTTCTCTTAATTCTGTTTTGATTTCATGGCTTCAAGAGTTGTTCTTTGCTTGAGTCCCTACACCTCTCTCACAGGAGACAGCACATGATGTTTAGGTGTTTAGATGCTTAGATGTTTAGAGGTTTAGAACTTTAGATGTTTAGTTGTTTAGATGTTTAGTTGTTTAGATGTTTAGTTGTTTAGATGTTTAGTTGTTTAGATGTTTAGTTGTTTAGATGTTTAGTTGTTTAGATGTTTAGTTGTTTAGATGTTTAGTTGTTTAGATGTTTAGAAGTTTAGGATTACTGTTGTGAGGGGTTTCTGTTCTGGCTGTAAAAGGAGCCTGACTTCGAGTGCACAGTCAGCCAGTTTTGCTTGGCCTGTTCTGATACCTCAGTGCTACAGCCCTTAAATCAGGTGTTTTCCCCCCAAATGTGGCTCACAGAGCCTGGAGCACCTCCCCACCACTGGTGATGTGGCAGCTGAGAGCTGGGTCCTCTCGATGCAGTTTGCTGGGAGCAGCATCTCCCTGCAGGACACAACCTCCACGGAGCTGCCACTGATCTTGGTGGGAGTGTCAGCAGGGGACAACCTCCAAAAAAGGTTTGCAAAGGCAAACACAAAGGTGAAATGACCTGTGCTGGGTACCACAACACGGTGCTGATGTTGTGCTTCAGCTGAAAGATGAAGTTTGTGGGCACCTGGGCTTTGTCCAAACACAAGAGTAGAGAGGGTGATGGTGTTTTTCTCCTGTGAGAGGAGAAAGCAGATCCCTTCTGACCAGGGTCGGGAGATGTGGCTGGGTTGAGGCTGCCCAGAGTTCCCATAGATGGAAAAACCCCTTAACAAAGGGTCTGAGATGGTTCTGGACCACAAAAAAACCCTTAACAAAGGGTCTGAGATGGTTCTGGACCACAAAAAAACCCTTAAAAAAAGGGTCTGAGATGGTTCTGGACCACAAAAAAACCCTTAACAAAGGGTCTGAGATGGTTCTGGACCACAAAAAACCCCTTAACAACGGGTCTGAGATGGTTCTGGACCACAAAAAAACCCTTGACAAAGGGTCTGAGATGGTTCTGGACCACAAAAAACCCCTTAACAACGGGTCTGAGATGGTTCTGGACCACAAAAAACCCCTTAACAACGGGTCTGAGATGGTTCTGGACCACAAAAAAACCCTTAACAAAGGGTCTGAGATGGTTCTGGACCACAAAAAAAAACCCTTAACAAAGGGTCTGAGATGGTTCTGGACCACAAAAAAACCCCTTAACAAAGGGTCTGAGATGGTTCTGGACCACAAAAAACTCCTTAACAAAGGGTCTGAGATGTTTCTGGACCACAAAAAAACCCCTTAAAAAAAGGGTTTGAGATGGTTCTGGAGCACTGTACCTGTGCTGGGATGGTGGGTCCATGTTGCCTTTGTGCCCACTGTGAATGGGAGCAGTTGGAGAGCTTGGTGGTGAAGAACAGCATGAGATGCCACCTGCAGAGCAACCCAAACAAGAGGTATGACAGAAATGCCCACCAGGAAAAGGGAATTGCCAGCCCTCCACCTGTCTGGGCAGCATTCCCCAGCTCCAACCTGTCTGTCTGAGACAGCCCATATCAGCATAAACCTGTGTTTAACAGAAAAAAAAATCGAGGTCATCAAACACCCCTTGGGCACACTGGTAATTAACTCTCATTCCTTGGTCTGTGTCAGATGGTCTCAGTTTTTATTTTGCAATGGGAAAAAAAAATCACATGCATAGAGCTTGGGATTTCTATCTACCCTGCAAAGGGTGTATTCCTGTCTCTCCCTTCCAGTGTCTCCCTGTGGCTCTGTAAGGAAGCAGGATGGTAGTATGGTCTTTGCTTACCCTTTAAACTTCCCCTTTAATTGGAAGGAAGAGCATTTGGATGGTGATGGGACCACCCCCTTGGTTCTGGGAAAGTATTTCCTGAATTTTGCTGCCCGACAATACCAGCTGTCCTCTGCTTGAACAAAGCAGACCTTGGGAGCTTTGTGGTGTCCTGGAATGGCTCATGTGGGGTGCATGTGATGTCTGTGGTGTCCACACTGGAGAACTCAAGGCTGGCTGTGAGCTGACAGTGGGGTCCTGCCTGGGAGCCCCAAAACACAAACCAGGATGGGAGGAATTTGCAGCCAGAGCACAGAGGGGAGATGCTGGTGGGGCAGCACAAGTCCTGGGAGCACTGCAGAGTAGTGAAGATGTATAAGGAAAACAATAATAATGGTAAATCCATCACAGGCTGCCAAGGTTTTGTTGGGTTTTTTTTAAATTTGGTGGAAGAGGGAGGGAGAGGGGGCTTCTGATACTTTTATTCAACTGACTAAAGAGCTCATGTTAACATTCCCTTTTTAAAATACAGCGTCGGCCTGTGTGTAAAATGAGCTTTGAAGTGCAGAGCTGACAAAGCCAGGGGAAAACATGTCTTTTATTAACAACTGCTGGTACACTGCAAGAACCACATTGGAATGTTTAGTGAAAACCTTTTCTGTGTGAGCAAGAGGAATCACTGGGCTGGGACATCCACTGGCCATGGCAGGAGGTTTTGGTGACCATTTGCCACCCTTCTCCTCCTCTGTACAGTGCCTGGAACCCACAAGTGGGGTGGGAGAACCAGCCTGTGATGACAATCACTTCTGAGGCCCCATGAATGAGTCACTGTGCATTGGAGCTCTTTGTCTTTTTAGACAAGTGACAAGGAAGTTGGTTTGGGGTTTTTGTGTTTTGGTTTGTGGCTTTTTTTTTTTTTAATTTTATTTTTATTTTTAGTTGTTTGGGGTTTTGGGCTTTTTTTGGGTGTTGTCGTTTTGGGGTTTGGTTTTCTTTTTAGTGCTGAGGTGTCTTAGGGCCAAAGGATGCCCTTGGGTTTCAGTGGCAACCTGGGCTAGTGGAAGGTGTCCCTGCCCATGGCAGGGGGTGGAATGAGATGGTCTTTAAGGTCCCTTCCAACCCAAACCATTCCATGATTCCCTTAGGGACATTCTTGTCTCAAAACCAGGTCCAGACTTGTCCAGGGCCAGAGGAAGAGGTTGGTATCAGTGCTGCTTTTAGACATTTGCAGTTCTTGGCTTTGGGATTTGAGGATCTGAGACTGGCTGATACAGAATGAAATACGAGCATCCTGAATTTTTTATGTTGCAGTTCAAGTATATTTGGGCTGGATTCATCAAAGGAATAACCGGGAGAGATATTTTTCATTTGTAGAATCTTAATGAATACATGACACTGCTATTCATTATTTATCTGCTTTCGTATTTTAATTAATAGTTCTACTGGCCATTTCTGATTTATTTCCCCCCCATATTTATAGAAAGCCATCACTTAAAAAATATTGAATCGTGCTGCTGTTTGTTACCTTCCATAACTTTGCTGCACTATTAGGACAGAGTGAATTTTGCTATAACTTTTAAGTACATAAATGGAGGAGAAGAATGTCATTTATCTTCTGTTCCTTTGAGTCCTGTCAAAAGTTTGTGGGTTTCCTTCCCCCAAATGCTTTCACAATGCAGCTGAGATGATTTAGCTGGGGAAGGTGGTGTTTCTGGTGCAGGAAGGAGCCACTAGAGGACACCACCAGACGGCACATGAAGCGAACAGGCACAGCTGTAAACAGAGAAACTGGGGGAAAAAATTAGTAGGGATAGGGAAATACTGATTCCTAATGTTCCCTGGGGATGGATGGAGCTCATACAGCACCTGCTTTGTGCCAGCCAGCAGACACGGGCTGGGAGTGCACAAATCCTTGCAGCACCTCTTCATTCTTGGTGTGCTCCCGTGCAGGGCCAGGAGTTGGACTTTGATGATCCTTGTGGGTCCCTTTCAGCTCAGGATAATTTATGATTTTATTCTGTGAGCTTTATATCTCATGGTTCTAGAGTAGATCTGTCTGGAGGAGCCTCTCCCAGAAGCTCTGCA
Organism: Chiroxiphia lanceolata; assembly: GCF_009829145.1. Classification (NCBI taxonomy): domain Eukaryota; kingdom Metazoa; phylum Chordata; class Aves; order Passeriformes; family Pipridae; genus Chiroxiphia; species Chiroxiphia lanceolata. The sequence goes on along the minus strand of NC_045653.1, from coordinate 3,812,034 downwards.
GAGCTGCTCTCACTGAGCTGGAGAAATTCCAGGACGCTACAGCAGGGCAGGGATGTGGGTGAGGTGACATTTCTCACCATGACAGCCCTTCAGTGCTGAACTTCAGTGATTTCTGCAGGGACATGATGCACAGAGAATTTACCAGGGCAGGAAGGAGGAGAAACCTCTTGATGTGCTGAAGCTGATGGGAAAGATGATGGAACACAAAACAGACCCCTCTTTTGAGGGTTCCCCTTGAAAGAAGTGGCTTCAAGCACAATGAAAGGCTTAGAAAATTTTCAAATGACAGATTTAATGACAGGATGATGATGTCAGCAAAGCAACTAGGGCTGGGAGGTGACACAAATGTGAACATTTTCTCTGATCAGTAACAGTACCCAAGCCTGGTAGAAGGATTATTTCCACCTGTGAAAAAAACAATGCCCAAACCTCCCCATTGTAAGCACTTTTAAATATTCAAGGAAAATTATCTGTGAAGCATTTGCAGAGGAATCAGATCACAAAGTCTAGCTCTTGGGCTGTTGGTTGTAAACCAAAAGCTTTTAGGGCAGAGAGGGAAACGTCGCTTCACGAGACTCTGCAATCCTAAATGCAAAATCCCCCTGAAACCCAGCAGAAAAAGTTACCTGTTTTCCATGTGCCTCTCACATCTGTGCAGTGCTGTGGATGTCAGAGGAGCAGTGAGTGCTGAGGATTTCTTACAGGTCTTTTAATCCCACAAAAGCAACGTAACTCCTGTGAAATCTCAGCTCTGATGAAGGTGGTGGTGGGGCTCCAGTGACTGCTGGAGTTGTGACAGTGTTTTCGAGTTTGGCCTCTGACTTCCCTGCTTTATTCCCTCTATTGATACAGCTAAACCCTCAAATGCCAGGGATTTCAGGGAATGCAAAGGCGTCTATGAAAATTCTCCAGTTATTTCTCCACTTATCTCTAAAGTGCTTTTTAAAATGGCTTTGAGTTTGCTTGTGGAGAACAAAATCACATCCACACAAATGTAGCTGCCCACGAAGGCTGCTCTTAATCTGAGAGGCTTTGCCTATGAATGGCAGGGTTGTGCCAAGCCTGAGGGCCCTTTTCCAGATAATTTTAACCAAATCCACCCATATTTTCCAGATGATTTTAACCAAATCCACCATTTCTTAACCAAACATTGAGAAATCAACATTTCTCTCAAGATAAAGCTCATCCTGCAGGTGAGGAGCAGCAGTAAGTTCCCTTCAAGGCTGGTGAGTCTGCAGGTACAAACCTTCATGGGTACAGTTTGTCCCTGGAGGAGCAGAGCATCACCTGCTTCCTGTGGGGATTTTCAGCCTGGGAGCAGCATCATTGTTTATGGTCCCCTGGGAAATGGGCAAACCCAGACTCAGAATGGCCCCTGCCCAAGGAGGCTACATGGCACTGAGCTACTTTTTAAAATATTTTGCACTGAGTTCTCTTCTCTTTTTCTCTTCTCTCTTCTCTTCTCTTCTCTTCTCTTCTCTTCTCTTCTCTTCTCTTCTCTTCTCTTCTCTTCTCTTCTCTTCTCTTCTCTTCTCTTCTCTTCTCTTCTCTTCTCTTCTCTTCTCTTCTCTTCTCTCCTCTCTTCTCTTCTCTTCTCTTCTCTTCTCTTCTCTTCTCTCCCCTTCCCCTTCCCCTTCCCCTCCCCCTCCCCCTTTCCCCCCTCCCCTCCCCCCTCCCCCCCTCCCCCTCCCCCTTCCCCTTCCCCTTCCCCCTTCCCCTTCCCCTTCCCCTTCCCCTTCCCCTTCCCCCTTCCCCTCCTTTCCCCTTCCCCTTTCCCCCTTCCCCTTCCCTCCCCTTTCCCTTTCCCCTTCCCTTTTTTGCTTTTCCCATTTCTGTTTTCCCTTTTTCCTTTTCCCTTTTTCCTTTACTCTTTTTTCCTTTTTTCCTTTTTCCATTTTTTCCTTTTGTTTCCTTTTTTCCTTTTTTTTTCCCTTTTTTCTCCTTTTGTTTCCTTTCTTCCTTTTGTTTCCTTTCTTCCTTTTGTTTCCTTTTTCCTTTTGCTTCCTTTCCCCCCTTTTTTCCTTTTTTCTTTTTTTTTCCTTTTTTTTCCTTTTTTTTTTTTTTCCTTTCTCTCCTCTTTCTCTTTTCTCTCCTCTTTTCCTCTCCTTTTTATTTTCCCTTCTCCGTGCCGTGGCCACGTCTCTCTCCTCCCTCGCCAGCCCAGCCCATCCCGGGCGGTGGCAGCCCCAGGTCCCCTCGGAGCCACCCCGGGCGGCTCCGCTCTGTCCTTCCGTGAGCCGGTCACCAGAGGGGGACAGAGCCCCACGCACGGCACCTTAGGAGGGAACACTCCTTCCCCCACCCAAAAACTCCTGCCAGGAGCGTGCCAGGCTGGGAGACGGGTTTTGGGGTGGTAGGTCCCCGACTGCACCCCTGGGTGCCCCAAGCACAGCGCCAGGGGTGATGCTGCCTGGGGTCCCTGTGGCATCACATGGCACCACCGTCCCTTTAGCCTGGAAAAGATGTGTGTGCTTAAAAATAAACCCCCCCCCCCCAGCCCTTAAAAGAGCTGTACGTTTGCTGGGGGTTAAGTAGGAGGTAGAGCTGTGTTGTAAACTCGGGACTGCTGTTTTTTTCCTGTCCGTCGTTGTAACAAAAACGCTGTTTACAAATTACTGTGTTTAAAGATACCTGTTGCCCCCCCAGTTCTGATCTGATTCACTGAAAACTGGAAAACACAGCTGATGCCCAAGTATTTTAGTTGGCACCACCCCTCCAGGAGAAGAATTTGCAAGCGGTGGCACTGAAATGAGAGGAGAGGGGAATTTGATGAGTATTTGGCTTTTTCGATAGCTGGTTATGCCTGATTGGAACCCGTGGGGAAAACAAACACAATTATTTGCGTGAGATTGAATTTCATCTCCAGCAGAAAACGCCAGATCTGTCACCTGCACTCTTGCTGTGACTGGCTGTGGGCTGGAAGATGCTCCAGCAGCGGTGCCGCTGGGTACCAGCAGTAGCAGCCAGCCCTGAGCCAAGGCTCAGGTGTCTGTGCCCTCCTGTCCCACTGCCCTGTGTGACACCTGAAATGTGGGTCACCCACGTGGCAAGGCTCAGATCCCTCCCAAAAATCATGCAGAAGGCAAAGCATGTCCCCGGTATTGAGGACCAGGAGTATTTCCTTCAGGCTTCAGGCCTGGCTTTGGTTGCTTGGCCAGCCAAGCTTGGCAGAGGAGAATGTGTGAGACCTAAAGACATATAAATAATATTTGGCTTGAGTCCATTTCCTCAGCACAGACAGCTTGCTGCTGAAGGCATGTTTCCTCCTCCAGATCCTCAGTGTCAGACCCTCGCCCGAATCCAGCTGTCCCTGGTAATTAAATTTTAATGCCTCAGGCTGGGAGTTTGTGTTGGTGTTTGAAGTGAAGCGTGTTAGTGACCCCAGCGTGGTCACCCCCAGGCTTTGAAGCTCCCTGTCTGCCACCAAGGAGGGTGGGGGATGCTCCTGTCTCACTGTGCTTGGTCCCAGCTGAACCTACACACCAGTTGTCCGCTGATTTAGGGAATCAAGGAGCCTTCTCTTGTGCAGATGGGAGAGACTGGAAAGCTAATGAGAGTTTGTTCTGGTGGATCTGAAGAACTCACTAGATATTCTTGAGGCAGCCACAAAGGGCTCTTTGGGCAGCTGATGGCAGCTTTGCAGCCTGTGGGGTGGCACCTGCAGATGTGGCCCTGGTGTCAGTGGTGGGGTGTGAGGCATTGAGCTCCCCACAGCCCATCCTGGGCACTGACATCCCACAGACCTGGAGCCAGGTCCCTGTGGTCACAACCAGGGGAAGTCACGAGCCCAAATGTCTCCTTTGCTGCAGAGGGAAGAGGAATTGAAGATGGAAGCAGTGACTAGAAAACCAGCCATGATGGTTTCTGAGACTTTCTTCCTCCCCCTTAAACTGTTTCATTGTAATTACTGTGCAAACAGAAGGCCTGGGTAATTATTACATGGAGTGATGGGTGTAAATTTAACATGTCGTTCCCATGCAGCCACACTGTGAAGGAAGATTTTTCCTTGGATTTTTCCTCCTTAACTCCCTGCTTTCTGTTTTTCCCTGGACTCAGCATAGCCAGTCAATGGTCACCTGATGGGAAATAGCTCTGAACCCTGATCAGCAGCAGGGACTGGCACTGCCATCAGGCAAACCTGGCTTACAGGAGGATACAGCAAATCTGGTGATGCAGATTCTGCCCAAGCCCAAAACCCAGGGAAAGGGATGCAAAGTGCAGTTGGTAGGTGTCACAAGGCTTCTGAGAGCCCCTTTGTCCCCACCCAAACCTTGGTAGAGGGTATAGCATGAAGCTGTGCCAGGGCAGGGTCAGGTTGGATCTCAGGAAAAGGTTCTTCCCCCAGAGGGTGGTTGGCACTGACCAGGCTCCCCAGGGTTTGGGCAAAGCCCTAAGACTGCCAGAGCTCCAGGAGTATCTGGATAATGCTCTCAGGGACAGGGTGGGATTGTTGGGGTGTCTGTGCAGGTCCAGAGTTGATCTGGATGATCCTTGTGGGTCCCTTCCAGCCCAGGTTGTTCTATGGTTCTCTGGTGATTAATGAGTTCCAACAGGACACTCAAGCTAACAAATCCCATGTTTAAGTGCTGGGATTTATTTAAGGATGTTGGGAAATGGCAGCATTGTGTTTCACTTCTCCAGAGCTCTGGTGGCCAGAGCTTGTTGAGCTGAAGCACCAGTCTCTCTCTCTCTCAAGTCAGCACAGGACAAAGGTACAGGTGTATCTCAGGGATGGTCTTTTGCATTTTTAGTTCTGACTTTGCCATATTGCACAAAAAGCCATGAATCTCAGCTCATGTTATTATTTATTGTAAGAGAAGTTTCCATGGGATTAGAGCAGTTTCCCCTTTCAGCTGGTCATAACAAAGTGAATTTTGTCACCATCTACATTCAGCTCTAAGCACAAAACAAATCAGCACAAATATGGCTTGTTGGAACATTCCCATAGCCCAGGATGAAAGAGGTGGCTGCAAACAACTGGGAATGTACGTGTGCTTTTGTGTCTGGGTGTGATATAGTCAGACAAACCTGCACTGCTGTCTGAGCTGCAGAACAGATGACTGGGAAAAGATTCTCGAGTAAGTTATAAATTGTTTCCTGTCACCCCTGCTGCTGTCTCAGTCTGCTGCTCCACACCTTCCTATTACATTTGTTTCCTTCCTCCTTCCCTTTCCCTGTATAAAAACAAAGCAGAAAGTGCTTCTGCTGAAGGCACCCACGCTTGTGCCCTGCTCAGAGGATTTTTGGAAGAATCCCCTGGGTTTGGGTTGCCCAGCTCTCACAAATAAGCTACTTAATGAAGCCCATTGCTGAGCAGTTGGTTTTCTGCTGGTTGGATAAAGATGCTGTTGGAAGCAGTTTCATCTTTTCAGTTTATCTTTTATTTCCCACACATGCATTCTGTAGCATGACATGTCCTGCTGGGAGCTAAACCTGTCTGTGCTTTTGGACTCACCTCCACTGTTTTGTTCCAAGTCCCACAACACCCAAAATCTGTTGGGCTTGTCCTTCCTGTGCACAACCCCTCCATGGTCCATGTGGAAACTGGGGGTCTGTATTTGTGCCCACAAAGACCCAGGTGTCCTCCAGAGTGTCCAAGGGGCCCTGGTCTGCTCTTGGTGTGTGTGTGTAAGCACCATGGGAATAATGAGGTTGAGTAGGTTTGGGAACAACAAAGGTGAAAGGGGTTATACTTTCCTTCCTCCTGTTTTCCTTCTTGAAGAGCACTGGATCCATTTTGCCTCCAGACTGTAAAGGAGACAAGTGGAAAATTAAGATATAGGAGAGGAAGACCCAAGCCTTCATGTGTCCAACAGGGAAAGCACTTTATTGTGCTGAAGTTTCCCATAGAACCCCCACAGGTCTTGGGGGTGCTCTGTGTACTTTGTCATTGCAACACTCCTTCAGCTGGTGGGGCTTTGGCCACAGGGGAGGGGTGGTTTTAAGATGTGATGGATTCATGCCCAAACCTTGCCTTGTGGCAACAAGACCATGGTGATTTCCTACTTTATGTAGGTACTTTAAGTCATTCCAGGCTACTTTTTTAAGTATAAAGGGCTTCTTGCTCACAGCTGAGAGAAGCACAGGGATCCTCTCCTACAGAAAACACAGATCAGGAAGAGCATCCTGAGGATTTGCTCTGCTGTCCACTTGTCACTCCCCTGGTGTGAGTGGAAAGGGAACATGTCAATTAATTTTGTTTACTTAAACAGAATTAATGTTTTCCTGCATTTTTAAAAAGGTACTTCATCTAACTTTTGAGCATTTTTTTATTTGAACTGTAAAAATAATTTTCTGACCTTTTTTTTTTTTATCAAAAGCAAGAGAACATATGAAAGGGAATCTTTCTTCTGATCAGCTTCCACTTAATAGATGTGTATTTTTCAAAGGGACGTTTGCATCAAACTTTTCTAATGAGCTCCATGGACTGGACATGGCCAAGAAAAATATCTGGCTTAAGGTGGTGCTTGTTTTGACTTCTCCCATCTGTGGAATAAGTGGAGAAGCAATTTTGTAGGTCACAGGATGGGATGGTGAAGAGAACAGATGAGATAGAAGTCCCTTATACCTGAATATTTTTTGACAAAGATCTAAATAAAGCTCTTGGTCTTGTACAACAGGGTTACACCCTGCCAGTGTGACCAGTCCTGGGTTTTGACCTGGCCTGATAAGTCTGGAAAATTACTTTGTAATGTTTAGATACTGCCATTATTTCTGCAGTTCTGGAGTTTCATTCTGGGTTTGCACTTCCCCAAGGTTGTCAGGAGTCTGGGCTGGGCTAATTCCCTGTGAAGGAAGCTGAAGGGCTCTGTTGTTTCTGTTTCTTTTAAATATAAATTCAGAGCTCTCTTGTTCAGTGCCTTGGAAAGTAACTGATGACAAAAGAGATTTGGAGTTTGGATAAGATAAGAATCAAATTGAATATTTATCCTGAACCAGCAATGCACTCTATCTATTCAGGAGATGCCATGAGTTGCACTTGTTTTAAAATAGTTCTTCTGTTTTCTTCATCTCCTAAAATTCTCTGTGCTGGTGTTGGACTCAGCACTAAATCTGTCAACAGTCACAAACACCACAGGGCAACGGTAAATTTGTCTCTTGAATTTGGTGATAGTGAACTTCCCCATCCCTTTTTTGTCATGGTAAAGTACCATAGGAGTTAAAAATACCTGGAGATGCTTTTATAATTTGTCAAGAAAGGGAGAACTCCCCAGAGCTGCTGATTTCAGAGATGGACCTGAGCTCACGTGTCTGTATTGTCCCAGCTGCTAAAATCGCTGCAGCTCAGCTTTAACATCTGCTTCCCTTCCCCAGATTGGGCAGGACACTTAAAGTCAGGATAATTAACCATGTGCAAGAGCACCCCCGAGCAGGAATTCCACGCTCCAGCCCCCAGGCTGAAATCTCTGAGCCTTCCTGCTTTGGTGATTTGCAGTTTATTCCTCTTGGACCAAGGCCTGGTGCCTCCCTCCTTGGAGACCATTCCCATAATTCCTGTGTAATTAGATTAGCTCTAACTAGACCTACCTACAACAGACAGAATAAATTTTTCTGGCCTCCCCAGATCCTGTTGAAAATCATGCCTGTGGTCCCTCCCAGTGGGAACTTGTGCTGAACAGAGACACAGTGAGGGAAAACAGCCTTTTAAAAGTGAAGATTTATCCAGCACTAATAGCAGGACTAATGAAGTTTAAGAAGTGTTAAGTGCTGTTTCTGGTTTTGCTTTTATTATCTGAATCCAGTAAACTGGAGTCCAGGACCCAGGTGATATATCAGGAGGTTGATGTAGGCATTGAGATGGCTGGTTCTTCACTGCCTCTTGATATTTATTTAGAAGGCACTAGAAAAAACATTGCATTTTCTGACAAACCTGCCAATAAATTTACTCGGTAGGCACAAATAATGAGCAGCATGGGGACATAGCTGGCAGATGATAGTCTTGACATGTTTGTAAGCAACTCAAAATCCATTACCATGTGATCAAAATTGCACAAGAGTCTAAGGCAACACTGAATCAGGGTCTAAAATCTAATATATCAATTGTGATATGCTACCTAGTAATCAGCTACAAGAAAACTTATCTTGCTCAGGTTGTATTTCTAGCTAGCATAGAGACTGAAAATTAAAGAATTAGCATATTTGTGGCAAATAAAATATTATGCTTCCAAGCAAGTGACTGTCCTTATTTAATGCCCTGCTTTGTATTTAGAGTAGCTGCAGAGGCACATCCTATATGTGCTCAGTACAGCCAGCTGAATTATGTGTTTGGAATAATTCAGCAGAGAAATTCATGTCCATGAATAATCTGCATTCAGATCATGACCTTTACCAAGCTGTGCTTTTTCCAGGGCTCGGGGCTTTCAGCTGACACTGGGAAGAGACAAGAACACAGAGGAAGTTTTCTCCCATCTCCTCCCCTCTGGCAGGATTCCTCATTTTGGGAGTGGGGCAGGAAAGCCTCAGCCCAGGGGATGTTTCATAGTGGGAAGAAGGATTTTCGGAGCTGTTGCTGGAGCTGGGGAAGCAGTGGTGTTTTAAGGACACACAAGGGGCTGGGACCTCAGGAGCTGAGGGAGCAGAGCCGTGAGGGCCGTGTGTGGCAGCAGCAAGTGCACCTTTGCTGTCACTAACCATGGACTGAGAGCAGAAGTGCAGTCCCCAGAGCTGAGCTGATGTGTAGCACCTTCCCAAGCCACAGTCACTGACTCCTCTGAGCCCTGGAGGGGTCAGATGGGTGGGAGCAGCTCCCAGAGCCTGCCCCGAGCTCCGGGTGCTGCCGGTGGCTCTCATCCCTCAGCCAGGGCTGCAGAGGGAATCCATGCAGGCAGTGAGCAGTGCTGGAGCGTGGTAACTTGTCTCACTATTGTTGGACTCTGGGAAATGAGGCAGGGCAGTCTGTCCAGGTGATATGTTTATTCACTGAAACAGCTGGATGCTCATCCCAGCACTAACCTGATGGGAAAACACTAATGAAGCAGCTCTCACTGTGTGAGCTGAGCTCACTCTGCACACCTTAGAACGTTAGAGAGAAGAGAACAAAATTAAAACAGCGTCAGCACCATGGACAGGCACTTAGAGAAGTGCAGGTTACAGCTACAAATGCTTGTAAGCCTTGGTAGGTTTTACTCATCGTGCCAAAAACTAATAGGAAATAAGATAGCCAGAAAGCAACAGGGCAGTAAAGTGTCAGGAGTGAAAACTGAGCCAGAGATTTCCACTTAGCAAATATTATGTCTTGATATTAGGTGATTCTGACTAGTGATTTTAGGAGTGAACTTTAGCATTTTTATTATGAAACATTTACATTCTCCCTCATTTGCTTTCAGCAGCTTCACAGAGCTTTGTGCTGCCCTCACACAGAAATGTCTCATGAATTCTGTGATGTTCTTTATTTGCTTCTTGCGCTTGAGAGGGTGAGTAAAGTTCTGTATAACCTGCTGCTGTGGGAGTGAGGCTCCCCTTTGGCATGTTCCTCACATCCTCTGGATTACCTGGGTGAAGGAAAACATTACAGGCTACAAGTCCTGGTGTTGCTGTGGCAGGGGCACCGTGTTCAGCTCAGCAGACTTTGGTGGTTCAATACACCAGGTCACCCAAGGAGCTGATTCTCCTGCAAAATGAGCAGGAAAACTTGGGGTTGGACCAGGTAGGCTGTCGTCCTGACTTTGCTGTTTCTCCCATGGATAAAAGCAGTGCCTCTTTTTCCCTGCCTGTAACATGGGGGACTGGTAATGTTGTCTCACTGTAAGGGTTTGGAGAGTGGCTGAGAAGCTCAAAGCAGATGATGCTGTTCCCTAGAAAATGTGCATGAAGCAAGATTGAAAGGGTTTGAGCATTCAGCACTCTGAAGTTTATTTGCTGTTTCAGCTTGTTTGTTGTTTCATCAGGCCATTGAACAATAGCTAATGAAAGGGGATGACATGATATTTTTTTTTTACAGGATATTACTGTTCCTGTGTCTTTGAACCAATTAACAAGCAGCAGCTTTGTGTGTGGAATGCAGCAGCGTTGGGTTCTCCCTGTCAGGGCTTTGATGACTGCTGCAAAAGCAAAAACGTGACTGGATGGGGCTTTCATTATTTCATTATTCTCTAAATTTATCTTAGGCTGCTAAAGAATTAACGTGAATAATTTTCCCATTTCACCATCTGCTTTAGACTCCATCTCAAAGGGTTCCCAATGAGCATGGCATGCAAAACCCTTTAAAAATGATCCTCTCCATATTTCCTGCACTCAGCAGTCTGCTAATGTGGCCAATAGATCTGGGTGAAGGGCCTGCATGATTTAGAGAGGATCATTAGGGTTATGATGAGCTATGCAACTGTCTTGTTTATTCACAGTTAGCAATTTCAGAGCAGTGCCTTTTGTCTCAGAAAAATTTTTGCATTCAAGCTTTTATAGAGAGAGAGTAGTGCCAGAAACACTTAGCCACAGACATCCACCTTGGGCTCAGGAGCACAAGCTGCTCCACTGCTTTCCATCTTATTTTCCTCATGGGTTGGGCTGGAAACACTGAGGAGCTCTGGTGAGCTCTCCATAATTGACATGAGGGTAAGTGCTGGTCTTCCACTGGCATTCAAAGGGTTATTCACAAAGAGTTTACATTTCTTGACTGTTTAGTCTCTGTCTCTGTGCATTTCCCACTCCCATCTCTCGAATCCAGGGTTTTATTCAGTCTTTGCCTACCAGGGTTGAACTGCACTGGAGCCTCTATTAAACATCCTCGCTGTGATGCCTCTCAGGGCAGCCCACAATGCCCTCCTTCCTTGCAAGGAGGAGGAGGAGGATTAGGAAGCTAAAGCATTTAACCTGCCTGTCAAACAAAATTGTTCACGGCAGGTGAGCAGCCGAGCAACATTTTGCAAGGTTCCTGTGAATAATACATGAGATGGCCAGTCCTGGCACGGGAGTGTTGCTCCAACTTTGGAATAATTCACACGCCTGAAAGGAAAAAGGTGCACATGCCAGTGTTTTTCATTTTCTGTGATAGGAGTGGTGGGGCTGCAGCTCTGCCCTGTGGGGCTGTGGGTGTGCTGGGAGTGTGGGGCAGGGCAGAGGAGCACAGACACTCCTCTGTGGGGGTGTGCTGGGCTGGCTCTGAGGGCTCTGACTCATGCCAGAGCCCCGGCTGTGCCCGCACGTCACCCTGTGACTGTGACTGTGCCCGCGGGACAGGGTGACAAGAGATTTATCACTGTGGGTAAAGCTGGATCATAACGAGGTTACACAGCTCTGGGACTGCACCTAACTCATCTCCTGCCATCCTTGGGCCAGGGGGAGATAGATGTGCAGCCGCCCTCATCTCTCTCCACTAGGTTTTGGTTGCAGTTCACAGCCACTCACACAAATACACTCAGACTTCTCCCCAAAGTATGATGTCATTCTGGGTTTTTGTATTCAGTTTAAAATATTATAATGGCACTATTTCCTTCTTTCAAGTAAAAAAAAATCGTAGAGCAGATCCCCTATTCTTATGAAAAGCCTCTGAGTCCATTACTTTGCTGGGAATTGGATTTTTCTTTTATTCTTGAAAGGAGCTGCTCTCCTCACCTAAAAAAATATTATACTTTGGCTGAAAAAAAAATTTTACCATGTTTTGTAATAGAATGCGTAAAGGAGTCTGAATATTTTAATTTTTGATTATATACAGAAAATCTTAACTTTCTATTTTGAAGTACTGGCATCATATAAATTAAACCAAACAAACAATAAAACCTCCAAGTTGTTTTTTTTTATAAACTTTTATTTTCTCTTACTCTTTCATCAGTTAACCTGTCTTGGCTTTTTATTCACCCTGTCAATGCACGTCATAATAAAAGGGAATACAAATGTGCTGGAAAACTGTGTTGTCCAGCACTTCACAAACACACACACACATCCCTCTCGATTTGAAAACTGTATTTTGATTACTGATTTGCCAGTGCCAACATAAACAAGTCAAAAAAATCTTGGTACAAACTCTGTAGGTCAAAGAGAGTCTGTGACTTACTGACTTGGGCTCGAGCATTTGATGTACAGACACAAAAGAGATGGGGAGACGTGGCTGACCTGCAGAGATCCCATTTCCAGGAGCCATCCCTGGGAGGTATCAGGAAGCTGTGGTGGACAGGGAGGTAAATAGAGTGGGTGTTACAGATTTAACATATGGCTGCAAGGGCACTGGAGTGAGGCCTTTAATTTCACATTGGGATTCTTCTCCTATTTGTTAGATAGAACAATATTAACCTTTTGAATTTATTTAGAAACTCATTAGTGCTTTTTTTTCTATAGTCCATTCTTTTCCTGATTAGCTCTCCTCATTACAATTCAAATTTCTTTCTGCTACATTTACCACATTGTCCTGCTTTCTCTCATCTCTATTGTTGCTCAGCTTAATTTATGAAAGCAGTGAAAAGGGAAGGGGGGGATCGGGTGACACAGCAGCCTCCTGAGCCTTTGGTGCTCAGGGAGGGAGGGAGAAGAAGGGAGACACCCCTGAGTTTGCCTTTTCCCCCAGGAGAAGGGGTGGGAGGACGTGGCAGCAGTTTCTGTAGGAGCGTGGGATGCCAGCAGGGCTCAGAGTGGCAGCAGCAGGAGATAAAAGACCTTCTGGATCTGCCTTAGCCCGTGCCCAAAGCTGCCAGCCAGGCACTGAGGTGCCAGGTGAAGGCAGCTGCCTTCACACATTCCCACAGTGACCCTCCCCTGCTGTGCTGCTGCAGCCTTGGCTTTCCTGCTTTCTCGTTTCAGCTGTTGCTCAGTCCCACAGTTTTTAAATGGAATTCACTCTGAAAGCTCAGTGTCCTCATCACGTCCTGGAAACAGATGTGACTCATGGCCCTGACTCTTCTGGCATCCTCTTTGTGAGGTTGTTTTTAAAACTCTGTGTGTGCCTTTAGTAGCAGTTCTTTTGTGCACTTTTCCTTGATATCCAGATGGAAGTCTGGGAGCTGCTGTAATTGCTCTTGACTTCACACATCTCCAGTGGAATATGACTTGATGCTTTGATAAGGCTTCTTTTAGTAAGAGCCTGTCCCTGTTTTGGGGAAACTGGAATGGGGAGATGCTAAGCTTCATTTATACAATTGCTGCCCTGATCTGCAAAATATTTTTTGTTGGGAACATGGAATTTTGGGCTTTTTTTTGTTTTATTTTATTTCAGTACAGTGCTTATTTCTCAGCAGTAATGCTGCTGTATCCCGTGTGCTTGTGATTAAAGATGCACACACTTCTGACAAGAGATGATTAAATACAGCCAGATGATTTTAACCATCCCAGTCATTGTGGTTGTCTGATTATTGGTGTGTTTGAACATCTCACAAATGTGAATGAATGTGTTTATGCAGCAGCTATCATAAAACAGGGAAGTGCCAGAGTATTTTATTTGAGGCACAGAGGGATTAACTCAGCAAAGGTTACAGAGAGAGGTTTTGGCAGGGCCACAAAAAGAATCTAAATTTTGGAGCTTCTACTCCAGTGCCTTAATCATAAAATCATCTTTTCTCTGAATTCTTTTCTGTCTGTGGTAATTATAGTTTTGGCTGGGTTTATGTCCTTTATAAAAACCTGTCTTTCACACATCTTGTGAAACCGAAAGAAAAAAAAGAAAGAAGAAGAGGATAAAACAATCATAATTTTCCAAGTGTGTAATTCTGGACTCCAACAGAGGCCCAAAACAAGTAAGGTAATTATTCCACTCAGTTCAGCACCATTTGGAGAATTAGGCTATTTCGTGAATTGTAGTTTTAGAATAAGACACACGAACTGGAAAAAGTTCAGTGAGCAACATGTAAAATAAAACAAATGCTTGCAAATATCAGCTGAAAGAAAAGGAGCTGGCTGCAAGCCTGGGGTGTGAAGGTGGTTGGAGTAAGATGGGAAAGGTCAGTGATGTTGAGGGAAGGTTAAAAACAAAACAAACAAAAATAAAGATTTTCTTTAAGTTATGGGGAAAATGCCAGGGCATACTACATTAATTCCTGGTGCAAACTAAGGGAAAAAAGGCTTTCCCCAAGGATTAATTTGGCCCATGGCCAATTATAGGTCAGTCAGGGGGAGCTGCCAAGGGGAGGTGGAGCCATCTAGTTAAAGTCTAGATCTGCATTTGTTAGTGCTGGTTAATTAACTTGTTCCTGGCAATCAGCCACCAGGGCAGGAGGTGGACTTGATTTGCAAGTTCTGATTGCCAAGAAAGTCACCCATAATTGCCTGTGATCTCGCAGCTTTCTGATTTTCACCTTGGTCATGTGTTCCCCTGGTTTTATGAGTTTTTTTCATTTGTTAGTTTTGTTTTTTTTAATTCTCCCTCCACAGGTTCTTACCTTCCTGTAACACCATTTTCATAGTTATTGCTACTGATGTGATTGAACCTTTGCCATGCTCTGATTTTGGGTGCAGTATCCATGGGATCTGGAGAACATCAGCCACTCACATGGGTAAGAGGAGCAAAGTTCCCTGTGGCTGCAGAGGGGATTTGGGATCATTACCTGTGGCTGAGGAGAGCACCGTGTACTTTAATGGGGGCTGTAAGACACCCTTAAAGTATTTATTTCTAATTCTAAGTAGCTTCTGGGTGCTAATAGCCCCACAGGACAGGTTTCTACCTCCTTTCCTCAGGCAAACCTTCATCCAGTTGCAGTTCCAGTTCATATTCTGTAATATCTGAACGTGTCTTGTTGTACAGTAACCAACATTCCTGAGAGGCTACTTGGTTGTCTGGGAATGACACAGGGGCTGCCAAACAGGACCAGTGTTGCTGAAGGGTCATAAAATTGCTCAGAAAATCCTCTTGCCCTTGGTGGGGTTTAAACTGCAGATGGGACAGAGGCTCAGAGTCCCCACATGGAAGGAACCAGCCAAGGGCTGAAATTATCTTCTGTTTAATGAGTGCATGTAAAAGAATGCAGGCTGGCTGCACAATATATGTGTAATGCAGAGCCAGAAGCTGAAGAACAGGAGGAAAGAAGGTTTGGGCTTGTTCCTTTGTGCTCCTGGAGGGGGGAAGGCCATGGAAGTTGCCACGCTGCAAGTTTCCAGTTGACCAACCTTGGACTGTTTCTTACTTTTAAATGGAAGAAATGAGGAAGAAGGGGAAGTGCTAGAGTCTTAATTGACTTTCTTACTGTATCCTGTGGCCAGAAGTGAAAGACAAGGCTGAGAAAGCACAAATGCCTTCTAGAAGCAGATTTACTGCTGGTAGGAAAGCAATTATATGAACAGGACCTTGGTTTATGGTCCAGCCTGTGGCACAGGCATGGGGAAGTCCTGGGGAGCTTAATACAGGGGGGACTTTCAGGTAGGGAGGTCGCTGGGTCCACAGTGAAGTTGTTGGGTCTGGGGCATTTTGGTGGGTGATGGTCTGCTGTCTAAAGAGAGAGTGGTACCAAATATGTGGGACAGGAGGGGTTGCACATGCACAAAGAGACTGAGGGGAGTGGGTTGTTGCTGAAGGGGAGGGGAATAAAAGCAAGAGAACAATATTAACATTTGATTTCCGGCAATTGATGCAGCACATAATAACTTCAATTTCAAAGGTTCTCATTTCCCTCTCTTTGTGCCTTATTAAGACTCCAACCTATATTTAATGGTGGGAATATCACTTTTTGCTTCCTTAATTATCTGCCTGCAATTGATCTACATAACCTGCTAAACCTCCACTTGGATCTCTGAAGCATGTGAGGTTTCTTGTATCCTGAGAGACACAAAATTAGACTGGAAGCCTTTTCTTACAGCGTGTGTGTTATTGTGGTGTTTTGCCTCCTTGTGATATAAGCAGAATAAGAGTGAAAAATGGTGTTTTCAAATATCTGTGCCATGTTTCTAGGGGTGTTCCCAGAATGTCAGGCAGGTTTCTGCTCAAACCTCTCCATTTCTTTTCCTTAAATGGGATGTTCTGGGTCCAGACCTAAGGCCACCTTGCTGCAGGGGCTCAGGAGCTGGAGCACCCTGGCAGCCCAGCTGAGCAGACAGCTTTCACAGTGACTCCCTGGGGTTTTGGAGACTCTAGGACTACCCCCTGTGTCATTCCCAGACAACCAAGTAGCCTCTCAGGAATGTTGGTTACTGTACAACAAGGCACGTTCAGATATTACAGAATATGAACTGGAACTGCAACTGGATGAAGGTTTGCCTGAGGAAAGGAGGTAGAAACCTGTCCTGTGGGGCTATTAGCACCCAGAAGCTACTTAGAACTAGAAAGAAATACTTTAAGGGTGTCTTACAGTCCCCATTAAAGTACATTGTGCTCTCCTCAGCCACAGGTAAGGATCCCAAATCCCCTCTGTTAGAACCCTAGTTCTAACTCCAGGTTGGCAAGACCTTCCCACTGGTTAGTATCTTTTGAGCTCATAGGTTGTGTTAGGACAGTGCCTAGTCCTAACACAGCCCAGTTGGTCCAGCTATGTGTATAACCACCTCGAGGAGTTATGCTCCTGATGAGCTTAATTCTCTGTGGATTTCAATTTAAACAGAAAAACAAAAAAGTATATATTTTATGTTTTAAAAAGGTGTATATCCAATCGAATGTTTTATGAAACAATTTTTCATAAATATTGGATTTGGGGAAATGCCTCTTTGGCAAATTTTCTTTGAATCTATGGATTACTCACATTTCACATAGTCTGGACTTCATGCATTGTTTAGCTGCAATTTCTCCTTTCATTTTCCCTTCTGGAATTGTGCTGTAGACCTTTTCCAGAATATTTCATTTCGATGTGACTCATCCAGCTTCCTAAGACAAAGTGCAGCTTATTCAAACTATTCTAAATCTATTTATCCAGGCAAATATTTGGACATGTAAAACAGTAGTAAAGTGCTACGACGTCTATCAGGGCAGCAGAGCACACAAAATCTATGCTATTGGAAGTCACTCCCTGGTGTGCTTTATCTGGAGGTATTAATTGGCAAAAAGCAGTGCAGGAATTTGATTCATACCCAGACCCAGGCAGTGAGTGAAAGCTTTGCGTGTGTTTGAGCTCCATTTTCTCAGCACTAAATTTAGTTTGCTCAGTCTCACTGCTTTATCAGAGATGCCTCAGCTCCAAGGGGCTCTGAGGTTTGGGGGCTGTGTGGAGATCTCTCCTCTGTGTCACTGCTTCAGTCTTTAAAAGCCAGGAGTTGTCATGAGCCTGTGTAATGGATTCCTCAAAAGCAGCTGGTATCACTGTCGAATTTATCAGGTTCTCACATTTTATCTGGAATAGATTGGGTATCTGAACCTCACCCTCGAGGATTTCCCAGGCAGCTGCTGCTCAGTTTTGCTCCTCGGCGTGACTGAAAAGCCCTTAGAGCGGGTGCTGGCACCAAGTGTGAGCCCTCCCTGCAGCAGGGCAGGCATTGTGCCAGCAGGGGAAACGTCTGGGAAGAAATGGTGAGGATTTCTGGACTGCTCAGAGAATCCACTTTCAATTTTCTGCAAGTCCAGTTCGATGGATTTTGGCAATTTCCCGTTCTCATCATGGAAGAGACTGCAAGAGAAACTCCTCCTGTCCCCAGATTAAACTGCCCTTTTTTATTTTGGTGGAGTCTCATTCTCTGAATTGTTGAGAGAGGCTACTAGAGCCCACCTGAGGTGCTTGGAGGTATAAATTGTCATATATGTGGTTAGTAATTTGGCAACATTTCCCTGCAGCCAGGGCTACGGATGTGATAGACTGGTGTTTGTTCTCCTTTTGATTTTGGCTTGCTTTAAACTTTTGGCTGCCTGAATTAATGCATTTCCTATTGATTCTGTAATGAAGACAGAGGCCTGAATTCATATGTTGCTTTTTTTATTTGCATTTTTACTACAGTCAGTCTCATTTCCTCGTTGCTGAAGGCCATCAGTGAGGAGCTGGATGACTTGTCTGTGCTCCTGCTTTTTGTAGTTTTCCAAAGCTCTATACATAATAAATCAGGCACCCTTTTTTGCTTCTGCAATTAACTAATCCACAATGTTAAAGGAGCAGTAGAATTGATTGAATATGTCAAGTTTTAAGCCTTAAGAAAAAAAAATGCAACAAAATAATGAAACACTTCCATGCCGATGCTTTTCAAAATTGTCGTCCTTGTTCTTACAGAGATCTAACCATGAAATTAGAATAAGTAACAGATTTTGCCACCATGTCCCCCTCCAGTCAATCCTGACCTGTGCTTCAAATGAACTTTTGATGTGACACCTTCATCTCTGCAGCAGACAGGGCTTCATCTTTCTGTTTGTCCCACCTACAGACAACTCTTCTCTGCTTTCTTTGAAGTGAGTAGTCCAGCAGCAAAACCAGCAGACAGGTTGCTGGCATGGATAGCTTGGCTGTAGCAATTCTATGGCCTGTGATTTTTTCCTTTATGGAGGCATCTCAGTCTTGTTGCTTTACCTCCCTTCCCTGAACAAGGAAGATTGAAGCAAAGGAAGGTTGAAGGACGTTTCTCAGCAATGTCTCTGAAGTTGCTGACTGGCACTGAGCCATGATAGTCACTCAAATCCACATTAAGCTGCATTTCAACAAGAAAGCATTTGAGCTCAGTCTGACCTATTTTCTGAAATAAGAATTTGAAAGTCCTCTCTTGCATAATGGGCTGTGTTGGCACAGCATCATGAAAGCGAAGTTGGATCCTGTGTTCCCTCTGTACCAGCAAAGTACTCCTCGGTCAAACTACTTCTGCTAAACTAAAACCCATTTTCTTTAAAATATGCTTGTCCTTTATATGGTTAAAATAGTTTCTTTCCTTGTGATATTGTACCCTATGAACTTCCCTTTTTTTTTTGTACAGAGAGCCACGGGCCATTTATCGTGCACGTCTTGCTCTCAGGTAATTCTGCTCTGGCTGACACGAATTCCTTTTGCAGTTCTGCTTTGCACAGTTCTGCTAGGGAGGCACTCTGCTCACACCCTCCAGCGTGCAGAACTCCTTGAAACCAACCCTTGCAGGAGGGAAAGCCTGGATGGGAAGAATGATGTTCACATCAGAATGATGTCCCACATTCCTTTTTTCACAGGAGCCCTTCAGTGGATGCTGCCTCTCACCTCAGCTCCTCCAAGGGGGAAGGTCCTCTCCAGGATTAGGTGCTGGAGGCAGGTCCTGTAGTGCTCCTGCACACTGGGCAGGCTGAATGGATGGGACAGGGGATTTTATATTTCTATAAAAGGAACTTATTTAAGTTCATATGGGCAGAATACACAATAGTAACTGCACTACCTGCAGTTATTTCTGTGCAACATCCCTCCACCAAACCAAGTGCTGGAATTTCCTCCAAACAGAAGAAGAGCATTGGCAGTTCCAGCTCTGCATACTTGTTTCCCAGCATCCAAGTACACCTAGAAAACATTGCCTGCAGCACAACCCTGGAGATGATTAAAAGAATGTTTTTGTTTTTTTTTTTTGCAAGGATAAAAGATTTTACAGCTCTTTGGTAAATGTAAAAATATTAATTGAACGAAGTATTAATTGTCAGTAGAAGAACAAATGTAGCTTAAAAAGTATGTAAAGATGTTGGAATTTACAAATGAGCTGGTAATGTAGGAAGTATAAAACACTAAAAATACTTAATTAAAACATACATATTTGAGGAGGAAAAGAATCAGTAATTTCAAGAACTTCATTGAGCCTGATTGTTTCATGTTGCAAATAATTTGTGTTCATTCTATTTTTTTATTTATTAAGCAATGCCATTTTTGCTGCTCGTTTGCCTCTCTCAGAACCTTCTTTCTAATGTCAAGTGAAGAGCAGCTTCCATGGAAGGTGTGCATAGAATTTGGGGATCATTTCACACCTCTGAATGTGATGGACATTGCAGTAAGGACTAAACACATTCTGGTGATCAAACCCAAAGTAGGAAACAACTACTCAGGGAAAGTGAAGGTGAGTTTTGCCTGGTTGTGACAATGAAAACTGGCCAATTACTTCAGCATTTAACAGCTCGGGAGGTTAGGACAAAAGTCACAGTAATTTTTTCCTCTGGACTGCCCTGGGTTAATCCCTTGGTGCACTGTGGCAGGTCTTCAGAGCCTTGACACTGCCCTGGCCCTGCTGGCCCTGCAGATGTAACACAGAGGGAGAGCTGCCCTCTCTAATCTCTGATGAGGAAAGCATTTATTTTTACTGGTAAGAGCGAGCTCTCTCTTAAACTGTCACAGCCTGGGTCAGGAAAGCATTAGGCCCTGTTTCCTTGGGAGCTGCTTTGCCCCTCCTCTGGGGATTAGCTAGGCATTAGTCATGGCTTAGCTGGGACCCCTCTTTGCCCTTTCCAAATAAATGGCTTTGGAAGAGGAGGGCAGGGCTGTGAGTCTTGGAAGGGATGAGGCACCTTCTGGCCAAGCTCTGCTTGGGCTGGCTGATTTACAGAGCTGGGAGGAAGCTCTGGGGAGCTCATCTCCCACGGCTGAGCAGGAGCTCAGCTGATCTCATTTTGCCCTGGGACTGCTGGGTCATGGTGGGGCTGAGGCTTGGTCCCTGTGGAGGCTGTGACAGAGGGGAGCACAGGCACAGCCTCGTGCAGGGCAGAGAGACATTGTTCCCTCCATGCCATCTTATCAACTTGTTAGGAACTACTCATTAAAAACCATCATGTTTGTGAGGAAGTTTTTATGCTCCTCTCCTCATTTTGAAACACATGCCAGAAATCCTGCCTAGCCAGGAGAGGAAAAGGCCCTATTCCTTACCTTACAGCCAGTGGAGAAGGTCCAAGGGCTGTAGTCACCTCCACATCAGAGCAGTGCTGCTGGCAGGATGGGGGACCTTACCTGATCTCTTCCCATGGAGATGCCACTGCAGAAGGCATGATGGACAGTGTGAGCAAAATCCTGCATGGTGAATTTTTCTGTACTTGTCAGCATGTTTTACGAATGAAAGAAGAACTTATATAAGATATGGAAACCAGTGGGAGTGTTTTGACACTGACTTAGAAAGACCAGGATTTCACCCCATGGTTCTTCACTTACTTTTCTGGTATTTTGCTGGGTTTTTTCCCCTGTTTTCACTGTCTTCTCCATGCACTTTTTTCATTTTGAATAGGAAATATTTGCTGCTGTCAGGCCCAGAGCAGCCAGGGACTCCTCCAAGGTACTCTGCCCATAGAAGGGTTTATTTCAGAGATGGGAAGTGCTGAGATACTTGGATAATGCAATCTCAAGGTGTTTATTCCCCTGCTCTTTCTTTACCAACATGTGCTGGGTTCCTGAGTTAGTCATGTGGAGCTGATGGATGTTTGGCTTTAATTCCTGTGCACATCTGCTTTTGAAAACTGCACTGGAACAGCCTCTACAATGGCAATGCTGTGTTTTATTCTCAGAGTAATTGAGGTTCTAGTGCCATTGCTCAGACCCAGAGCTGGGCTGACCTCTGCTTAGGGAGTGGGGATGAGGCTTCCACTGCCATTCCATCTCCCATTTGGCCCTACACCTCTGGAAAAGGGGAGGGAGCATATTGAAAAGAAACAACACAATAACATCTTCCCAGTGACCTGCCATTACTCTCTGTGTCTTTTGTAGCTTAAAGCAATGTTGCACATGAACAAAGATCAGCAAATAATTTTCCAAAGGCAGTCAGAAACTGTTGTTCTTTATCAGCTCAGATCTTTGCTGCCTGGGGCTATCTGAATCATTCTTGCTAAAGTCTAAGGGTGATTTCCTTTCTCTCACTGTGAAAAGTTTACACTTAAAAGGCTCATGCATGAAGGACCAAAAGACATTTAGTTTGGCTGCAGAGTAAAATAGTTTAGTGTTTTCATTGCTTCATTACTTTGTGCTGGTTGTTACAAACCAGCTTCCTCACAGCTACTGCTGCTGCTGAAATCTGTGCTGGGTCCCTGCACATGACACGTGCTGCAAAATGTTCTGTTTGCACCAATTGTTGCCTGTGCTGGAACAGCCAGCATGTAAAAAAAAAAAAAAATCTCTCTTCCCCAATTCACATTGCTAAATTTGTGTTGTGTGGGTGTTTGTCTGTATTTTTCTATTTTAGTGTCTCTGAAAACATCTGGCAGGGCAAGAGGAAGCACCAGGGATGCAAGAAGGAGAGGTGAGGGAGGCCGTGAGGAGGGATGAGATGCTTGGGGAGCACGGTCAGAGGCACAGCAAAATAAACCTCAGAGAGGAGAGGGATGGAGAAATGGGTTCCTTTTTCTGACCCAGATGAGATGCATTCCTGGCATCCTGGTGCACTGGCTCTGTATGTCCCAGTCTTCTCTCCTCTGGTTATTCTGGATGGGTGTTGCCCGTGAGGGTTAAGTGTTAAATCAACACAAGGTTTGTAGAGAGAGATAAAACCTTTTATTAGAAGAGAGATGGTCAAGGGGAGGAAAAAAGCATTTTATTGGGGTGTATAAGGCTGTCCCTGCTGTAAGCATCAGGCTCCAGGACATGGTTATCCTTCACATGGCAGCTCTGGGAGATTGACAGGTAACAACAGCAGCCAGGTTGGTAAAACTTCCTGCACCTTTAGTGTCCATAGCATCTCGCTTGCTTTCCTTGAAAACGTTTTTCCTTAACTCTTCTTTTTCCTTTCAGCCTTAAAAATGGTTGGAAAATTAGATTTTATTGATGGGAGAATTGCACATAAGCCTTTGCTTTCAGAATTGCACATAACCCTTTTCTTTCACCAGTGTTTTCAATGGAAATAAGTCTACTGCAACCAAACTGCTTTTTCTGGTGGTTTGGGTCTTTTTGGATTGGTTATGCAGTGCAAACTGAAAAATAATAACAATTTCATTAAAGCTGAGGGTGTCCCTGAACATGTGCTTTTGTAGAAAATACCACTTTTCTTGGGTGGAGAAAAACATTTAACTGGAAAACTTCCAGCCTGTCTCGATTTGATTTTTGCCCTTTCTACATTTTGGCTCTGGTTCTCCATCAAATCATTTGGCTTTGTCTGTGCCCCCTTCCTCCCCATCTGCTGCACTCTAATGGGAAATAAATCTCCAAGCTCTTTTCTATTCCTTGCCATCCCATAGTCTTCTGCTCTCCCTGAGTCACTGAGATCATACATCTCCATTTATAAAACACTAAAAGTATCATTTATATTTTTTTTTCCCAGAATCCCCCTTGACCAGTGTCAGATACAGAAAACACTGAGAAAATAAACCTCAAGGATAAAAAATATCCTTGTGGCTCTGTCTGCTGTAAGGATAAGATCCTTTTTCAATGAAGATGGATGCTCTGGCTTCTCTCCCTGCTCCAGCCACTTTTCTGTCTCCCTCCCAAGCCAGTCTTGGGAGTGTTGGATGGGACAGATGTTGTCACTTGTGTGGGCAGTGCTGTGCTTTCCAGTCCAAACCTCTCCCTTGCAATTGGATCTGGGTAACTTGAGTTCCACACTCCAGGATATGCCTTGGACCATGGCTTTCTTCTGCCCTGTTTTGTATCAGTCTGACATGGACCCGTGAGTCAGGCTGGTGCTCTCCAGCAAACCAGCAGGGTCAACATCATCCTGGATTCAGCAACATCCAGACATCCCTTTGCCTACTGGGACCAGTGTGATCTGCTTAAGCCACCAGTTGATGTGCTCTGAGTTGCTGTTTTGGAAAGCTTGGGTTCCTGACTGTTGAGGTGCTGAAGGTGCCCAGAGCTTAGTGTCTAATGCAGGTTAAACCTTGGGCTGTGATGTCCTTCCTCTTCCCAGTGAGTGTTCTCCTGTTGGCACATTCCATGGAAGCCATGCCAGCTTTGTGGTGGGGCATGCCAGGGCCACAGGGAACAGCTCTCCTGTGAGGACAGGCTGAGAGAATTTGGATTGTTCAGCCTGGAGAAGAGAAGGCTCTGGTGTGAGTTTTGGTACCTGAAGGACCTCCAAGAGAGCTGGAGAGGGACTTTTGTCAATGGCATGGAGTGACAGACAAGGGGGAATGGCTTTAAACTGACAGAGAGCAGGTTTAGGTTGGATATTGGGAAGAAATTCTTCCCTGTGAGGGTGGTGAGGCCCTGGCACAGGTTGAATCGCAGAGAAGCTGTGGCTGCCCCATCCCTGGAAGTGTCCAAGGCCAGGTTGGATGGGGCTTGGAGCAACCTGGGCTGGTGGAAGGTGTTCCTGCCCATGGCATGGGGTGGAACTGGATGATCTTTAAGGCCCATTCCAACCCAAACCATTCTATGAACCAGACCCAGTTTCAGTGTCCAGCACAGCCTGGGGCAGTCAGGGAGCTGTCAGCATCCAAAGGCTGCTGAGAGATCCTTCCTCTAAGGAAAGGCACCACAACTTTCAGAGCTACCATTTGGCAGCACCCACTCTCCTGGCATTCCAGTGGATCTGGTTCATTTTCACCTGTCCCAAGCCCATCCACCTGCTACCAGAGGCACTGAGCTGCACTGAAGTGCAAAGGCAAAGGGAAAAAAGCATTCCATTCCTATCAGGTAGGTGAAAATTTGGTTTTCCTCCTGCTCTCTCCTGCCTCCTGCAGAACAGCCCGTATGTAGAAGGTGACCTTTTGTCTCCTGCCTCCCCACCCCAGCTGAGGGCGATTAGGCTGACACATCTGATGACAGATAGATACCAGCATGAGCAAATTGTGCTTGAACCTGCTCCAGAGAAAATTGTTCCAGGGCAGGCACAGGCTGGGGCTGCATTAGGGAGAGCACAGATCACAGGCAAATGTTTGTGTCATTTGCAAACGCCCCTGCGAGGGGACGTGGATGAACAGATGAGCACTTTGAACTCTAAATGTTACAGGAGAGAACAAGAAATAGTGCTCTGTGTTTGACTTTTGAAGGCTACTCTTCAGGGGAAGTCTGGATGAAATCAGACTGATCCCTACCACCTGGATTTTTTTTTCCTTTCATCTTCTGTTTTACTTTTTTAAAAATCTTTTTCTAAAGTTGACTTCTTGCTTGTTTGGTTTTGGTGTTTTGTTTGGGTTTTTTTTTGTCCCACAAGAAGTTCCTGAATTCTTGATATTCACCAAAATTTTAGTTATTGCATATGCTGAGTCTTCATAGTATGAGTGGAAATTAGGAAGGATAGATATGGAAGAATTTTAAAACTGTAGAAACTGTTTATGAAAATAAAACTCTGATCACAAGTCCCACATGCAAAAAAAAAAAAAATTAAATGCAAGAACTTTGAAAGCATATCCTTGCCTGTCCAAATAGCATTTCCAGGCTGATCTGCAGGAAGGACCCCAGTAACTCATTAACTCATCGCAATTTAATGAAGAACTGTGTGTTCTGGTCACATCCATCATTCTGCTACTCTGGTCTGAACAAACTCAGTGTCTTGTGAGGATGCACAAACCTGAACCCTGCAGAGTCTGCTCTCAGGGCAGTGGAAATTTCCTTCCTGGCATCTTATTTGAAGATATAAAGAATATTTTGGAATTAAATGAGTACCATACTGACGGTCTCCCAGTCATGCCAACACTGTGCCTCTCCATCCTTTGACCTCAGAAAGGCAACCACAGCCCAGATGACAGCTCTGTCCCTGAGGCTGCAGACAGAACACTGGAAATATCCGACTTCTCCACGATAAGTTTGGCAAACCAGGTAATTGCATGCCAGTCCTGCAGGTTTCATTAGTCTGTCTGTGTCCATGGCAGGCTGATCCTGCCTCTCTCCTCAGCAGTGGCTGCACTCCAGCACCATCCATCTCTCGCTGTCCCCTTGGCTGCAGAGCCCGGGTTTTTAATAGATGTGGCCTCAACAGGTTCAACAGGTGCCTGGTGGAAGGAGCAAAGCTGCATCTCTGAACATCCTGGACAGCTCTGAACATCCTGGAGGATGGATGGGCATTTGGCAGCCTCAGAAATTACTGTCTTTCCAATGTCAGAGGATGGAGGGGCCTTGTGTTGCCACGACAGAGGAGAGAGACAGATCATTAATGTGGTACGTGTTGGATCCCAAAATATTCCTCATGCCTTAAAATAAGATGCCTAGAAGGAAGTTCCCTTTCTGCAGGCCCCCCCCTGGTGTCACTGCAGCAGCTCCAGCTGCTCACAGCACCCTCAGCCAGGTCACCCCAGGGTGGTGTGGGCTCACCCTGATCCCCTTTAGGGGCTGGGAGGCAGGATTTCAGTGCCTGTGGCAGCCTGGCCTTGGTGAGGGGAGCTCTGACGGTGATGTGGGAGGACTTATTTTATTTGCAACAGCCCAGGGATTGCCACTGCTGAGATGGTCCCAGCCACTGCTCGTTCCCAGTGCCCAGAGAGCAGCCTGGAGCCTGTGCCAGCAGCCTGGGGAGCTGTGTTGGAGACAGCAAAATGCCCAGAAATGTATGTTATGGCTGGGAAGGTTTGTGTGTAGACCTTGCCCCACTAATGGGCTGTTATGGGAAATAACACCTTGATGTTGAAAGCTTTAAATGCTCCTCAGGCATTTTGACAGTGCTGCATGGCTTCTCCTTAGGCTGCTGAAGCAACAGGGGAGAGAACATTTGCTTTCAGCTCATAAACACCAATTTATTTGGTATTAGTTTGTTTTCTTTTGGCACTGATGCTGTTGTGGAAAAATAATCCATCCTCCTGGAATGCCTTAGTAGGCTGCAGGAAAGTTTCCTGTTGTTTCATGGTGTCTTCAACGTCTTTCCTGGATGCATCCTACCTCTGGAACCAGGTTCTTGCCTGGTGTTTGTGCATTCAGTGTCCTGGGGGGTCTGGGCTGGGGCAGAGGAAGGGTTTCAAATGCTTATGAGTTCTATGGCAGCTGCAAACAGCTTATGGAAGATGGTGGCAAGACAATATCCTGTAGTTTAGTTCACTTCTGCCTTCTCAAACTCCAGCTTACATTTAAAACCAATCTAACAGCTCATCCAAGCAAGTATCCAGCCTCTTGCCTTTGTTCCTTCCACCCCTTCTCCTCTTGTTCATCTCATTTCATCCTCCCTCACCTGTTTTCTCTGCACCTGGCTCTGAGCTGCTCCAGGCCATGATGAGCCACCACACATTCCTGTCAGCAATTTCAAAGGATTTTTTGGATGTCAGTGCTTTTGGGGTGTTTTTCTCCAGAAATACCTTTGCTCCAGTAGGAGTCCTGTGAGTTGGGAGGCACTGGTGACATTTTCAAAAGGACCTGTGTAGTGTAGGAGCTCAATGAACAGCAGTCAAGAGATGTGCCTTGATCCCTTATATGGTATTTAAAATCACTGCCTGCTGTCTTGATGCAATCCAGGCAGATGATTAAACATCTATATATGAGGATTTGCATTTATCTTCTGCAGTCCAAAGCAGAAAATGATCTGTTTGTGGAGACAGTGAGGTTGCTGTGTTTGTGGTTGCTGAATGAGTTTTCTGTTGGATTGGAAACGTAGTTTGGTGAGAAGTACTCAGGGGATAGAGATTTGGGGTGGAGAAAAAGTGTGATTTTCCATCTGTTTGATCAGAAGATCAACATGAGTGTTTTCAGGACATAACTTTCCTCCCCACAAGAAGCAAAACTTTGAAGCAGATTCTAAAAGCCATGGTTTCTCTCCAGAACTGCCACGGATCAAGCTGTAGACCAGGGGTTGTGTGAATGTGGAGCTTCTCTAGAACTGCTGTATGACTGATTAAACCAGCTAAAACCCTCTCCCTGGAGGCAATCACACACCACTGATGAACCACAGCACTGAGGGTTGTGAGCCAGGGAGAGGGTTGCTGTGATGTCTGAACAGGTGGAGTAGAGGACGGTTAGAAACCATCCAGTTATGGGAAATCTGAGTCATGAAATCCATTGGATAAATTTAAATACGTTATTCTAGCTTGGAGGAGGAGACCATCTGGGTAAGTAGAAGGATGTGTGTCTTGCTCAGGGGAGAGTTATTTCAAATGACAAAAGAACTGTCCTGAGCCTGAAAGATCTGCCAGACCCAAGATAAAAAAACCAGCTTAGAATGACACTGATTCAATGTTTGCATATCAAGAATCCAGCTAAGGGGCATAATGTTAAAGTATTTTTAAAAGACTTCTGCTGGTATTCACCAGCTGTATAAAGCAGGAAGTCCAGGAACTTTCATCAGAACTTCGTATTATAATATCCTTTTTAGAGATTTTTAAAGAAATCTTGTATTTGAACTCCAAATTCCACAATGGCCCTGCTTTAAACAAAAAGCTGGGAAAGAAATGGGAGGATCTCCCCTCAGCCACGTTGCAGTGGGCTCAGACAGGCTGGTAAGACAACCTGGCTTTTAACTTGGTTTTGAGAGCTAAGGCTCTGGTTTGCCACTTGGCTCATCCCTGAGGGTCAGGGTTAGTGGTTGGGCAGCCAGGTGGCCTCCTGATGAATGTCCCCCATCTGTGTTTGCCCAGGACCTGCTGCCACAGGACACAGAGCACACACAGCCTGGTGTTCTGGCTCTGCCTCCTGGCACTCACACTGGCTTCCAGCAGCAGGTACCCTGTGTGCTGCACTGTGCTCAGGGAGACTCCCATCCAGCTCTATCCATTTTCACAAAGAGCAGATCCTTGTGGCAGAATGAGACACATCTGGGAAATGGGAGAGGCAGAAGGAGAGAGGAGATGTGCTGGTTGACCCATGTAAGGATGGAAAGTAGGGTGAGTAGCTCATGATTTGCCCAACACTGAGCTGTGGTTGAGACTGAGGAAATGAAGGCAGTGTGAGGGAAACAAGCTGAAGTCAATGGCTCAATCCCTCTGGTCATGCTGATGGGCTGATCATCTCCTGTCATCCTGTCAGGAATGACCTGCAGAGCTTGCTAGCACCACCACTTCTGGAAATCCTGGGACAACAGCAGCCCTCAGAGATCTACCCCTGTGCCAAATATGGAGCAGAGACTGCTGAGGTCTGCAGGGGGGATCCAGGTCTGGTGCCATGGCAGAACAGGATTTGCAAAAAACAACCATGCAGGGACTGCTGCAAAGGCCCCTGGGGCTTCCTCCCCACCCTTGCTTTAGGCAGCCATGATAATTCTGAGTTTTATTATATTTTTTACAAGCATAGATCTCAAAACCCTATGGTACAGGCTCATCATTACCATCTTACAGATGGGGTCGCTGAAGCATAAAGAAGGGAAATGACTTCCCTGGAACCATTAACTGGGCAAATGACAGGGCTAAAAATAGAGACCAACCTTTCATACAATACAACTGCCATTCCCATCTCAGACAAGAGATGCCAAGGAAGTTGGTTAAAGCAGGTAACAACTATTTAACCCATGCAGAACCTGGATGCTCTTGGTGAGATGTTTTCATGAGATGCTCCACCAAGATCACTCCAATGAGCCAACACTTTTTTTGAGAAAAAATGGTTGACAGAAAGGACAGTGAGCCACATATGGCTGTAGTGCATGTCAATCACACAAACCCTAATGTGTTCAGAAGTTCCAAATGCCTTTTAAAGCTAATGGTCTGTGCACTAATAGCTCCTGGCCCTGGCATCCAGGCTGGCAGCTGGTGCCCCTAATTGGTAGCCCCGAGGAGGAGCACGTGGGCAGGCAACTGGATTTCAGGAGCAGCGAGTGGATTGGGATCCCTGCCTTGCTAATTCC
Source organism: Chiroxiphia lanceolata (assembly GCF_009829145.1). Classification (NCBI taxonomy): domain Eukaryota; kingdom Metazoa; phylum Chordata; class Aves; order Passeriformes; family Pipridae; genus Chiroxiphia; species Chiroxiphia lanceolata. The sequence goes on along the minus strand of NC_045653.1, from coordinate 3,782,676 downwards.
ATCCTTCAGCATGGTCTTTAATCAAGATGAAAAGTCAAAAGACCGCGAGGGGGTAACGAACAGCAGCTCTGCCCGTTTACCGGCGTCCAGCTCGCTCAGACCTGACAGGCATTGCCAGGAACAGCCAGGACAGTAACAGCTTGTCAAACTGCCTGAGCTGCAGCTGTTCTTCTTCCCTGTGGTGCCTGCTGGACAATGCTGGAAATAGCATCAGAGCACGACACGCCCGTCTCCGGCCTTTTTGGGGATGCAGCGTCGATTATTTGAGGGGTGGATGTCAAGTCGTATAAAAGCTTCCAAACACCTCCAGCTAAGCCCAGCAGAAGCAAACAGCCTGTCTGACATGGGCTTGTAACACCTACTAGTGATGGCATTAGCACCCCTCCTCCTTTTCTCCTTCCTGGTCTCTGCCTTGTGGAGTGTGGAGGAGCATTGCCCTGTAAGGCAGGGCCAGGGCAGAGAGAGCAAGAGCACTGAAATGGCTGAGGAAGGTTGTCAGGGAGCTGAAGCCGTTTGAGAAGGTGTCATGTATTGGTGAAGGCAGTGTGGAGTGATCCAGCCTGCAGCCAGAGGGTGGTTTCAAAGCTGGTGTGTTGCCTCAGCTTAACAGAGCAATGGGTACCACCTGTTTCTGTGACAAGGCATCCTCTGGTGTCTGTTTTTAACACAACAGTTAAAGTTCTGATGTTCCCTGAGAAGATTAACACAACTAGAGTTAACCCATTCCAACACCCTTCGCCTCTGTCCCCTCAAGAGCTGGGCTGGCACAGACATGGGAGTTGCAAAATCCCTGCAGCTGCTGAGAATCTCCTGCTGATGCTCTGCACATATCTAGGACCAGCTCCTGTCTCCTGGATGAATTGGGATAATTTCAGATTGCAATCTTTTCAGGAGACTCTTCCTGCCTTGCTGACTGAGGTTCTGCACTCCCCAGTTCCTGTCCGATCTCAGAACTCCTGTTATCTTCCCAGTAGCTTCCACTTATTTGTTCCAGACTGTGCAGTGGAGACTGGAGTGTCACAGTGAGATGCAGAAAGAGATCACCAGCTCTAAGCATACTCATCATTAACCTTCCCACCATTCTCCAGAAATATCCTTTCCCACTCGGCTTGTGACTGAGTCTGAACCTTGCTCCAGATGGCAGTGGGCTGAGGAGAGGAAATTTTCCTGCAGTCAGAGCTCAGAGCTACACAAAAGAGGGAAATTGTGAAATTGCAATGACAGGGTTGTTTGGGTAGCTTGTGATGTTCTGGCTTTAGAGAAATCCATGCCTAATGTGCCTGCATGGCAAGGTAAACTAAAGACCATATAATTCTATTTAAGCTTAACATAACGGGAAGAAACCCATGTCTCCCTGACTCCTGGTTGTCTGCAGGCATTACAGCTGGTTTCTACATGTGCTGCTCAGTCACTCCATGTTAAAGAGCTTAGGATAAAGAATTTCTGGGATTTGGTTACTACAGGGCTTAAAGGCCTGGCTCTGCCAGACTCACACTTTCTTTGGATGACCAGGCACAGCATGGCTGTTCAGGGTTCATGGAGGGGAGTGTCTCCACGGTCCTTGCACCACCCCATCCTTTCTCCCTGCTCACCTGCTGCTGTAAAGATGAATTTTCCTGCTTGTTTTTTGCTGGTTGTCACAAAGCTGAGCCTGAGATGACAGAGGAAACCCCTTCCAGAAGCCAGGCTGGAGCTGTGAATGGAGTTTTTTTCCTGCAGTGACAGGATAAGAACCTGGGATTTGGAGTGCTGGGGTGAACTGCTTGTTAGGCAAGGCAGGCACAAGGGGATGGTGGCTTACAGAGCTGGAGACTCAACAAGGAGTGAGGAAGCAGTTCCCAACACTGTGAGATGTGGTGCTGCACTTCTCTATCATGATCTGGGTGTCCCATAGGAGAGCTGGTGGACACCAGGCACACCTTGAACTCTCTCCTACTTCTCTCCTCATTTCTCCTGTTACTTCACTTTCATTGCATTTGTCACTGCATTTTCTCTCCCCACCTTCCTGCTTTTTCTCCTGATCTTTGCAGTCCTGTTGCCTGGAACATTCAGGAATATTTGAGCTCAGCAAATATTTTCTCTTTTGTTCAGTGTGGGACTTCTTAAAAGGTTTAGCTGTGTTTTAATGCAGCATCGTGAGTAGCAGTGTGTTAAAGTTAGAGCATCGTATATTAAACATGCAAACAGATACTTTTCACAAAAGCTGCCTCATCTTTCACTGTATATTAATAATGCAGGGAGTTCTAGATCATCTGTCCCTGTCAGTGCTGCTGCATTTTGATACACTCACAAGGACTGGCTGTTAGAGAGCACAATACACGAGGATGTTCCCTGACCTTTTCTCTCCTCTCCACCTGTAAATTACAGAGATCCTGTTTAGGCAACCCAGACTGCATCCTGACAGCAATATTTTGGTAATGTCCACGTGTGGAGTCTGGATATAACCTAGTATGGAGTGAATGCTATTCTGAAAGGTTATGTTAGTGCAGACCTCGGTGGTCCTCTGAATTACTTATAGGATCCTCTTCTGTGCCAAACAGTGAAACCTAATTCCCATTCACACCTCTGATCTCTGTCTCACATCCCTGCAGGCATCCAGCACTGGACACAGTCCTACCTGGAAAACTGTAGGACAGTGGAAAGGAGGCAGCAGCAAACTGGGTAGTTTATTTAGTCCCTGAGGCTGCAGTGGGCTTCCACAGGACGATGTCGATTTTGGAAGCCTGACTCTGTGAAGTGGTGTATGTCTCCCATAACAACACTTTTTGTTGAAAAGGTAGGAAGGAGCTGCACTTCTGAGCTCCAAAAGTGGGCAGAGGCTGCACAGATGGGGTGGGTTGCCAGCCTACAGCTCCCAGCTACTGCTGGGACCCCCCCCCCCAGGGAGGGTGTCTCTCCTGTCTCTACAGGAGTGACTCAGGCCCTAAGAACCTGGGCACTCTCCCTATGCCCTGCAATGTCTTTTTCTTCATGAAATTCAGCTCCCCTCATTTGGGTACCTGCAGGTGGCAGGACTGAAGTGGATGTGGCACCCCTTTTTCACCATCATCCATGCAAACAGGGCTGGCCTTGGTGAGTGTTTGCAGGCTAACAGTGTGGAAATGTGGGGTCCCAGGGTCTCCCCTCCAGCTGGCAGGCACAGCTACCACCTGCCTGTGTGGGCAAACACTGGCAGCTGCCGTTGAAATGCTCAGTTTCCCTTGCTCCAAAAGCCATAGAGTTATTGCAAATGCCACAGTGACAAACACTCCTCCTTTAGCCTCTATTATATTCCCAGAGTTGATGGTGGCAGCAGGAGCTCAGCTCAGGGAGGGGTTTTCCCTCGTTCCCAGCTGGAGCTGTGCCCAGCTTGTGTGGGGTGAGCACGAGGAGAGTCGTGTCCTCAGGGAGCAGCTCATGGGAGAGGTGAAGTTGCTGGAGAAGTGCCCAGCACCCACGGGCAGAATCACAGCCAGGGCACCAGGAGCCAGACCCCCAGCAACAGCCTGGGTGGGGCGAGGGGTGACTTTCTGCAGGGAAGCACTCTCTGGAACAACCAGGACAAGGACTGAGTCTCCCAGAGCCCTCCCAGGCACTGGCACATTATAGCCCCCAGACTGATGTAATTAATGAGACATCCTGCTTTATGTAATAATGTGTTTTGTGTGACTCACCCTAATGAACAAAAACAATACGATGTGCCGCCTAATGGGACTCCTGGTCTTTATGTCCCAGTGCTTGCTATGAATTATTTAAGACATCTGGAGGGATTTGTGAGTAATGAAATCTCTGCTGATTCTGTCTCACCTCAGGTGGCCTCAAAGGTCTGGTTCAGCAGCTTTGGTTCTGTTTCAGACTCGCCCTTCACCTGCACCATGTGCAGCTTGAAAATTTCCCCACGTTCTCGTCCTCTACTTTCACTTAGCTCTTGGCTGTGTTTCCCTTGCCCTTCCTCAGCTTAAAAAAATAAGATATGCCTTTCCATGTCCCATGTCTGCCTTGGGTGGGCTAAATCTAGGTTTGTCAGAAAGGAAGGGGATCTCATCCAGGGCAGTGTGTGCAAGGTGTGCTTAAACACTGTCTGACATTCAACCTCTTGGGTCTCATGGCCCCTCTTCCTCGCAGGTGAGATCCTCAGAGCCAGAGAACCACAGGAGCAGTCAGGGCTCTGAGTGCCCTTTGCTCATGGCCAAACTTCAGACAGCCAAAGGCACCTGGAGATCCTTTGAAAACATGGATATAAAGTCTGTCATGGATAAGCCAGTGTGTGTCAGTCAAACCCATCAGCAGGCTCAAGGTAGGAAAAGTGGATGGGATGTACCAGTTACTAAACAGATTATATGATCTGTTGTAAATCAGAGGTTTGGTGGGTCCATGGTTGGTGCTTCTGTTGCAATAAAAATGTTTGTTGAAGGAAAAAAAAGGATGAAGAGAGGAGGAAGTACAGGACTTAGTGGTTTTGGTGTTCAAAGGAATGAGTAGATAAAGCATCTTCATGAAGGAGGAAGCTGGCAACCACGTTAATGGTAGGGGTTTTTGTTTAATTTTTGTTTTGTTTGGGGTTTTATTATTAAAAAAAACAAAAATAAAAAAAAAATAAAAACCCAAACCAACAAAATGAACAAACAAACAAAAAAACCAAAACGACATTCCCATTCACTTATTCACTTTTTCACCCTTCTCATGGAGGTTGCATTGCACTCCTAGATTTTGAGGCTGTGTAAAGACATTCTGCAGCCTTGGAACAAAGAGCCTGAAGGGAACGTTGGGAGGATTAAAGATTGCTTCCAGAGGATGAATGTGAGCAGACAGCTGGGATTTCCCAGGTCTGGGAGCTGGTGCAGGGCCTCAGCACTTTGTAGCAGCTCCGGATCTGCCACTGCCAGTGACCAAAGGGAACAAACCCAAACATCTGCCACCCTTGGCTTCTGACCAGAGAGGGGCAATCCTCACTCCAGAGATGAGAGGCTGATGCAAAGCACTTCGTGCCCTGCTTTTGCTGACATGAGAAGGGCACAGATGTGAGGGAAGTGTTTCTCTTTTCAGGAGTCTGCCCGAGATTACAAGCTCACGACAGAGCAACGGAGAGGGAACGAGTCTCCTTTGAAGGAAGGGAGTTTAGAGGTTTTTGTGGAAGCCAAAGTGAGGGAGGGTGTTGCAGTGGTGCCACGAGTGGGGTGCTGACACAAACTGCAGTGCCACTGGACACAAATGCCTTGAGCTCTTGGCCCTTTCTCTCATTGGGTGCACGTTGCCTAATCTAAAATATATAACCTATCATGCTCAAAAAAAGCAGTTTTGGGGGCAACCTTGAAACTCCTGTCCTTAAAGAGCAGTGCCTGTTAGAAGTACACAAGTTAAGCAGGTGTGGTGGGATATTTTTGTCCCCTTTCCATGAGTAGGAGGATTTAAGAACACTTGGAAAACAGAACCAATATTAGTTTTAAGTACAATGATTTAAATAGCTCATAATTTTTCTACAGCCATCAGAGGCCAGATTTTTGTAGGGTCCAAACCTTTGTCTCACATTTAAGGTCACACAAAGGACTTTAAAGGAGGAGCCAGGGGGGTGTGAGTGGTCAAGGTGGGTGGTGGGAGCATGTCCTGGATGATGGTGTGGCCTTTGGCAGTGGTTATCTATCAGTATTAGTTAAAGAAGTCTGAAGTGTTTTTAATTCCAGCAGAAGCCATGTCAAGAAGGGTGGTAAAATCTACATCTCAGCTTTCCTGATGTCCCTGAGCCAGCACTGTAAAGGATTGAAGGAATGACTCCATACAAATGGTCTTAATCAGACATCCTCCTATGATCACCTTCTCACTCCTCCTCTCATCAAAAAAAAACTCAAGAAAATTAACCTATCCTTGCATGTATAGTTAAAAAGAATGCAAATAATCATGTTAACAAGATTTATGTTTATTCTTGGTATAAATTTCCCCACTAGGGAAGTTTGTCTTAATCTCTACAACAGACTGCAAATGCTTTGGCCAGTAAATTGATGTGCTCTGTGAATTACCAGGTCTTAGTCAGAGGATGACTTGGCTCTGCTCCCCTGAAAGCAATACAAACATATGGGATATTATGGGAAGAAAATTTTCTTAAAAAAACTCCCAAGGCTCTGAGAACACCATGATTGCTAATTCTTCCCAAGATGCAAAGTTTAAAAACAATTAGATGGAGGCACAAACTGTGCTGGCAAATCCAACTCCATGTGCACAATTTTCTCTTTGCAATTGCAAATTGAATGGTGAGTTGAAACCCTCCCCTGTGGAAAAGGGGAAAGCACAAAGGCTTCTGCCCCTCTAAAATCTTGTTTGTCTCTGTGGTGCTTACAGAGCCCTCATTAACGAAGTATTTAAGCATGTTACAACCTTACTGCAGCCCAGGAGAGCAGCATTCATTTTGCAGGCACAAATTGGAGTTCCAGGAGCTGTGTTAACACTTACCTTGGCTCAGCTGTCCTGGGAGCAGCCGCCTGCAGCATCCCAAAACTCCAACCTTATGGGCAGGCTGTGCTGCAAACCCCATCTGCTGCTGTGGAAGGTAACAAGGATCCCTGGGAAAGATCCTTCTAAGATCCTTGGGCCATTTTATCTTCCCAGTTCAGTCACTAGGAGACTCTTACAGAGCAGATATGTGGGGGACAGGCACAGCCCTGGAGGCCCATCTGCCAGGGCAGAGACAAATATGTTCTTTCTGGGGGCTCTTAATCTTTCTCCCTAACTATTTTTACACCCATTTTGTGCCTCTAAGTAACAGGGAGTAAAAGGATATAAACTGACTTTAATGTAATTGAGAATAAAGTCCTGTAGGTCCCAAGAGGTCTTAGCGAACTCATCAACATGTGCTAATTAGAGGTGCTAAAGTGTTTGTGTATGTGGATATTGCAGTTTCTGTAAAAAGATAATTTTCTATTAAAAGAAAATTAAATCAAATCAATGCGTTTTGTCAAGAAGATTTAAGTGAAACATATCATTCCAGTCCAGTGGATCCAGATCGAACTATCCTGGCATATTAATTCAAATCAAAACATGTCATTTGCAGTGAATTCAATATCTCTTTGTGTTTGCAGAGCTGGTTCAGTGCCTGCAGGAGCCGTAGGTCAGATCTTGTGTGACATCCTACTGCTGCCTGAGAGTGTGCTGGCTCGTGTCCCTCCCCAGGCTTTGTCTGGCCAGGCAGAACAGAGGGACAGAAAGTCCCCCCAAGGATCTGGGAGACGGTGTGTGGTTTTTTGAAGGCTCAGGTGGAGGTAAAGCTGCTCAGCAAGGCAAAACTTTTTGATTTATGTGGGTAGAAATGTTTCTAAACAAAACACGTTCAGGTAATCAGATTTTCTGATGGATGGGAGCTCCAGTTTGCAATATTCTCTAACCACAGTTGCCTATGACTCATACTTGATTTGCTTTTTCTTTAGGCAAAACTCCCTCTGTGCTACACCTTGCTGTGTTCTGGGCTGAACCAGCCCAGGCCAGACCAGGAGAGATGTGTTAGAAACCACTTTTTTTTCTCCAAATCCTGAAATATTTTCAGATTCAGCCATATCTGAACTCCTTTCCTTTCTTCATCTCCTAATTTTCACGGGCACTTCTGCAGCTGTAGACTTGCACAGATACTTGAAACCACACCATTTACAGCACCACTAATAACAGGTGTCTGCCAGACTCAGAATGAACAGTCTGTGTGCATCTTATGGACTGACAGTCAGATCTACCTCTAAGCTACCTTCTTTAAGTCCATGAAATCCTCTGGATCTCCGTGAATTTGCCTAAATATAAATCTGAAGCTCACTGTGCATGAATCAAGTTGAACCAGTCCAACTAATTAAGCAGGAGCTTCTCCCACCCACAACGTTTGCAAACACTGGTCATGTCCAAGTGAAATGACAACTGATTTTAACCCAAGCTCTGCCACCCACAGGTTCTGATTCTGTTCCCCAAACCACAGCATTAAAGCTGTGAGGGGTTGGGATGGCTGACAACCACTGGGTTTGCCTGAGCAAATGAGTAATGCTGACTTTCTCTCCCAGGCCCACTGGGTGCTGGGTGTGATTAAAGACAAGCCAAGAAGGACTGTGTGCTATTAATTCTATCGAGGAAATCTCCTGTGTTATTCATTAGATCTACGTGGCTTATTCTGGGGAGAGAGGAAATAGAAAAGCACCTTTGGTTGTGTTGTAACATCTGTGAGTACAGCTGGCTCTTTTTCTCTGTGTTCCACTTATTATGTGCAATTTGGATGTTTTCTTCTCCAAACTCAGATAACGAAAAAAAACAACACAGCTCTAAAGAGGAGAAACTTGCAGTGCTTGTTATTACCAGGGCAAAACTCCCACTCCTGTAGCAGAGACGGGAATGGCCAAGCTCTTGTTCAGCCTTGGCTGTAATATCTGCTGTTATTTGTCAGCCTGCACATAATCAGGTAATTTAATGTAATTCCTACGCTTTCAATCAGGTCTGGTGAGCAGCTGGCAGAATTCAAGCCTATAGATTTTGTCTAATGGCACAGTCTGATTCCAGACCAAAGCTGGCTGACAGTGCTGTCTCTGTGTCCACAGCAGAGCCCAGCTCTGCTTCTGCCACTGCAGCCTGGGCTTGGGAATGGGGAGACTCCAGGCTGGGATGGGATCATGCTCCAGGCAGCCTCACCTGGATGGAAATGAGATTAAACACCTTCTCTCTTGTTAAATGGCTTGAACTGTCTCTTGCTGAGACGGGGGATGAAGGAGCACAGATGTCTGGGGTTTGTATGAACTTTGCTCTATCTTGATTCCTAAGTTTGATCAAGAAATGTGATGTTCCATGTCTTATTTCTCCTGTCACTGAAAAGCAGCAACACTCCCCTTCCATGCTGAAGAAGATGTAAAGCTTAACCCCCAAATGACCATGAAATGGTTTCATGAAAAATAGTGAGGAAATTTGAAATGTTCATTATCGGGCAAGATTTGAGCATCCTTTTCCAGACAGCTGCTCCAAATTCAGGTTTTGCCTTTAAAACAGGGGAAGCCTTGTGTGTGTGTTGCCTGTGTGCAGAGAGGAAGGCAGACCAGCTCCTCCTGAGAAGTGTGGCTCCACCAGCCTCCTTGGGGAAGCACAGCCTGGCCCATCTGCTGCTCCAGAGCTGGGCTTTAATAGCTGGATCTCAGAACAGATGAGATCTCCTTCCAGCCCTGCCTGGCTCACTGCTGCCTGAGCCCTCCTTGTTGCCCCTGGCTTTCCTCCTTGCCTGACTGGTGTGTCCAGGTCCAAGTTCAGGTGCCTGTCAGAGTGACAGGCAGCAGCACACACATCTCTGTGTTTGCACACACTGCTGGGGCTTTCAGGGCTTCAGGCAATGAAAAGTCAGAAGGACTTGCTGCTCAGGGCTGTTTTATTAGCAATAACTAAAGATATATAATATTTTCACGCCCTCTCCCAGGGGAGGGCTGGAGGTGGTTTCTTGGTGTGTTGCATCAACATTACTTCTCTGAGTTGCAAAACACCCCAAGAAACAACCCGAGAGTTACCTTGAAGAAGGAAAACCTGGATGTATCAGTGTTGCACAAACATCAGTGACACCCCAGGAGAATTGCACTGTGCATGAGATTAATGCACAGGATGTGGAAAGTTTCAGTCTTTCCTCCCGTTTCCTGGAGAATTTCTCTGTTTGGTGCTGTGGCAGCTCTGGAAACACAGCCACTGCCAGAGCACTGGTGCTTCTGGGGAGCAGGAGAAAGGGGAGAGGGGCTGGGGGCTTCTGAGCATTGCAGGGCTGCCCTGGAGGCAGCAGGGTCCTGCCCCACAGCAAGGCAGTGGTGGGACAAACAATTAATTACTCACGACCCTCCCTGAGGCAGGCTGGTCATTGCTCCAGTGGAGCTGTGCTGAGACACTTTGTGCCAAGCAGGGATGTGTGAATGATTGAAGGTTTCTGCTCAATTAGGACTGAAAGAGGCTTAAAAGGTCTCCTTGAAGAACTCACAGCTCCTGAATAAGTGGTCATGGTTTCAGAGTGACTAGAGCTGACAAAGGAAAGGCACAGAGATATGGAGACAGAAATAGATGTGCACATGTGCCCTGGGTGCTTGGGTGCTGTGATGACATTTGTGCAGACACTCCCCAGGTGTCTGGCTGAACCAAGGCAGAAGGGGAGCTATTCTCTGCACACGTGGCCTCCGAGCTTGTGGGCTTTGTGGGCAAACCTTAACCCAGGGAGAGGGAGAGACACATTTTGCCTGGTGGCAAAAATGACAGAAACAAGAAGGGAGACAAGTGCATTTCTCTGTTGCTTTTGTTGCATGTGCTCATGTTTTGACAGATGGTCCTTGTGCTCCCTGGTGCTGTCCTGACACGTGTGGTTGGAGGACTGCAGTGACCAGAGCGCTCCACTAACACCTTTCTTCCCCCTTCCTCCTCCAGCTGTGGAGATGAGAGATTAATTCTCAGCTGTGATAGTCATTGTCTGCCTGTGCAGGTTCATCAGGTGCAACACGGACTCAAGCTTGTCTGAACCTTGATGATAAGCTCTCCTTGTTAAAAGCCATTATATTTGCTACTAGCTGAATATAATTCTGACTGACTACAGCAGTTCTCCTCTGCATGTAATTGAATTCATATTCATCATAAAGCAATGAAAAATAAATTGTGTGTGTGTTTTTTTCCCCCTCATAAAGCAAGGCATGCTGCTGGCTCTGCCTTCCCTCTAATCTTCCCCTTTGCAAGGTGTTGTAATAGAATTCATGGGAACAGAGCAGCCGAAATAGATTGTGTGGTTTCGACCCACCCAGCAGAAAGTGAGTTTATTTCAGTGCCAAGCAGGAATTGATTAATTCAGTTGGCTTCTAGGGAAAGCTAAAGTCTTGGTTTGAGGTGTTCCAATACCAAAGGACTGTGCTGGCTCAGCTGTAGGCTGACTTTGGTGGTGTGACAGAGCCCCTTGGCCTCAGGTTGTGGTGGGGGTTTCCAAAATACACCACTGATCTGTCGGTTTGAGTCTAAATTCTTAAAGTCTTAGTGTCTCCAAGCAAGGTTATCTATTATTCCGTGGTGCTTGCTGTCCCTGGGGCAATGACATGAGCTTGGTGCAGAAGAGGAGGAGGGCTGGTCTGGGGCTGTGGGCACCAAAGCCGAGGGCACAGGGCACTGCTGTGCAAGCTGCTCATTCCCTGCTCCTCATCCTGCCCTGCAGCTGGTGGCTTCCATCCCACTGATCTACTGTAGAGATGTCCTCGAAGCAAATATCAAAACATTGATCCTCTCTAAATTCTTTTAGAAACCCTTTCATCTGGACATCTCACAAATGGCAGATAGTTGATGGGGAGCTGGTCAGCTGAGCCCATTGCCTCCTCCCCATCTGTGCTTACCTTTTCCTTTTGTTCCCCTGTCTTCGATAGGATCCAGAAACCAGGAGCTGATGGTGCCTGTGAGCAGAGCCGCTACTGTGCTGCAGAGGTCTGTCAGAAATGCTCTGACAGGAAAAAAAATCCATGTTTTCTGCAGCCCCTGGCTTCCTGCCAGCTGTGGGATAGCTGCTTCAGAGGCAGAGCAGACCAGACAGTCTTAATGCATCAGAAAACGAGTGAGTTTTGTTCAACAAGGGACCTAAACAACTTTCGAGTTAATCATTAATTCCATTATGGTGAAATCATTAATTACATTTTAATACTGAAAAATGTGGCTTCTGCAACTCATGAATTGAACATTAGGAAAAGAAATAGAGAGGAACTTGTTGGTGAGGGGGCCTGGGAGTTGTGTGAGTGAGCAGCAGGAACTGGAGAGGTTGGGGTCCTCTGTGAGGAAGATATTCCTCTGATCAGTCCAAACGACAGAACCTGAGCATGCAATGGGATCAGGAGGGTTGATACACAACTGTGTTGCAAGACAAGACAAGCAGCACCCTCCTCTGGGGATCAGGGCTGGGTCACCGTCACACTGGGTGCTTTGCTCTGGGTGCACAGATATGGCTGTGTCATATCTGGGGGACAAGCTGAGGCTGTGAGGAAACAATTACTGTGGGCAACTGTTAATTCATCTGTTTTCTGCCTTATGAGGGAACTCCAGAATTAAAGCAAAAGGGAATTTTGATGCATGATGCAGTAACTCTGCTGGGCATTCGACAGTCCTCTCCAAGTTAGAAGTCTGTTTTGATGGCTGTTCCTTGGAGAACCATACTGTGCATAAATACTCTTTCTGTTTTCACCCTTGTAGTTCTGATATTTTCTATAGCTCAGTAAATATTTGCTGCTGGAAATTGGAGTTGTCACATGAGATCAGAAAAGTTGTTTCCTTAGGTCAGAATGTTTTCCAGGCCCAAAGAGACAGTTCAGATGCCACCAAGTGTAATCCAGAGGAGCATGTTAAGATTATTTGTGATATGAGTCTGATCCCACGGATCCCATTGTGAGCATCTTTTAGTTTTCTGCTAATACCTTTCCTTTCTCCCTAGAAATTGGGCACTTACAGCACTGTTAAGAAAAAGAGAGTGACCAAGAAGGAAAGCCAAGGTGAATCAATGGAAAAAGAAGCAGGAACCCATCTCCTCCAGAGAATTGCAGGAGAGGGAATTACCACTAAGCCCTGCTTGGACTGTGGCCCTCTGAAGTTCAATGTTCAGGAGATAGAGACTTAGCACCTGAATCTTCCCCTGAAACCACCAGCGGGAGGGAAGTAAAAAAAAAAGGAGGAACAGCCAAACTCCTGCTCCCATCGCTACCGCACAGGATGTGTATCCTCACCTGGTGGGTGACTGGATCCCTCCTCCCTCTGAGCTACAGAGCTGCTCAAGAAAAAAACCCAGCACTTATTCGGAGATGCTTAAGCTGATTGCATCCATGACCCGCCTGGTCAGCCCGTGAATACCACTTCCCTCCTCTCCCCGTTTAATCACCGCTGCCAATCAGCGCTATTGAAGAGAGCAACAATACCTTTTAAAGCTCAATCACCTTCATAATCGTCTCACTGTCAGCACATATGTCTCCCTGGAGGGTGGAATTGCTGACAGATGAGACGCGGGGTGGTTTTGCAATGGAAATGCTCCCTCCTGTGCCTGCGGGTCTTGTGAGCACACATATGACAATGTATATACCTGAGTGTGTGTGTTTTGCTCTTGAGAAGTAGGCTAAGTGTTGGGAGCAGCGTGTGTGCACACAGCAAACGATGCATTTAAACAGAATTCAGCTTCTTAAATGTTCAACCAGCTGGGAAATATGCTTAAAAACAACAGTCATTTTGCGAGGCTGGTCAGCATTTAAATGCACGCTGTGGATGGAGAGGGCTCACGTGGGGTGGGTGCCTAGTAGTCCCTGTGCTAGAAGGTCTTCCTGGTGCTAAATCTCACTGTTATCAAGTTGTTCAAGCTGCTCTTTTTTGTTTGTTTGTTTTTGGGTTTTTTTTGTTTTGTTTTGGGTTTTTTGGTTGTTGTTTTTGTGTGGTTTGTTTGTTTGTTTGTTTGTTGGGTTTTTTGTTTGTTTTTGTTTTTTTTTTTCTTTAAATTGAAAGGGATTGGAGTTTCTGAGAACTTGCCGAGTTCTTTGTGGATGGTAGGTTATGGGACAGTCTATTCCACTCTGGGTAGATGCTCCAGGGAGGTAGGTAAGTCCCACTGCCCAGCCTCCATCTCTTCCCTCTGTCCCAGCAAAGAAGTTCTGTGACACTTTGTATTCCCCCATAGAAACTTTCAGTCTCAAGAGATGGGTGGTTCCCTGAAAAATCCTCCTCAGCTGAAAAATTTCCTACTCTAATAGCTGTCCACTCATTCTTTTCCAGCTTTCTCTCTGCTTCATCCCTCTTGATGTGCAGCAGCCAGAGATAAACTTTCTTAGTCTCCATGCTCTGGAGTGGCTCAGCTGGCACTTGTCACAAGTCCTACCCTCAGTTTTGGGGGGAGCACAAGAAGCCATGTCCCCTGTCAGCTCTGAGAGGGGAGCACAGGCCTCCAGTCCTGCACTGCTGGTACTGGATATTGCTCCTTGGATCATGAACTTCTGACCTGCCCCACAGTGCAAGACTGATGGTGTACAGTGCTCTGTTGTGATTCATCACCCCACAGTTTAGATGCTAATTATAATCTGCCTCTTGTCTATGCCCTAGGCTATAATTTTAATCCCAAACATTTGGGTGTGTAATGAAGCTTTTCTGGCTTACATCCTGGTGTAACCTGTGATTTATAACGTGCTGGAAATACAAAGTCACATAAGAGGGAATAAAAATAAAACAACAGCAAACTTTTGCCCTTTGACATGTAAAAAACGTTGTGATGGCTTTAAAGTTTGCAAGGAAAACAACCGAAAGTGCACATTTCTGTGTGTTTCTGGTTTTATACATCTGTAGAAAGGCAATTTTTGAGGGCCAGGTTTTCTTCCCTGATGTTCAACAAGGCAAATCCTGATATCCACTGACCCAGAGGGAATGCTGTGAGCAGGATCAAATCACAGTAATTTCATGCCTTTGACTTATCAAGACAGAGTGTGAGCACAGCTCACTGCACACCGAGCTGCTTCCCACAGGCCAGATGCTGTTCCTGGAGGCTCTGGGCAAAGATTTTACTGTCCCTGCCAGTGACTTCTAGGCTGACACACAGCCTGTGCTGGGACTCAGACTGTGAGTTGTGAGGGCTCAGTCCTGAACTGGGTGCTGCTTTTATTTGCTGCACACATAATTTTTAGGGTACAGATGCTGCCTCTGCTCTGTTATCACCACCTTGAACAGTGTGATTCCCACAACAGATGTGCCAGGGCCTGATGGCTCTGTGAGATTATTGACTGGGGGATGTATCATGAAATCACAGAATGGTTTGGCTTGGAAGGGACCTTCAACATCATCCAGTTCCACCCCCTGCCATGGGCAGGAACACCTTCCACTAGCCCAGGTTGTTCCAAGCCCCGTCCAACCTGGACGTGAACACTTGCAGGGATGGGGCAGCCACAGCTTCTCTGGGCAACCTGTGCCCTCACAGCCAAGAATTTCTTCCTAATAGCCAATCTACACCTATTCTCTGTCAGTTTGAAGCCATTCCCCCTTGTCACTAAATGCTCTCTCCACATTTCTTGTAGCTCCCTTTGAGGCTGGGGAAGAGTAAAGAAGCTATTGGAAAATGTGATTGTATTAATCAGCACTAAATCAGGAAAGTGCCCCACAGGGAGGAAGATCATTAGGAAGAATGTGGAAATTCCAGGCACCTTTCCAACAAGGAACAGTAGAGAATCTGGACCAGGCAGTCTGGCTGAGAACTGGATGCCAACACCAGTGAGCTCAAGGGCAAACATGTGGCCCTATAAACTGTGTCCTAAAATTTTTTTTGTGCCATAAGGCACGTGCCACATACCTGGAAGAGCTGAGGGGCTGGAGAGCTTTAGGAACAGCTTTTGGGAGAGACTGGGTGTTGCTGATGCTTTGTGACTGACCTGGTGTGAGCTGCCTCAGCCCCTGCCAGCCTGTGCCACCTCCTCTGGGACTTGGGCTCCCCCAGTGCCCCAGCAGAGCTGCTGATGTCTCACAGCATCAGCCCTGGGGTGGTCAAGGCTGATGGACCAATCCTTGAGGATTTGCAAAGGGGCACCAGGGGCTTGCAGTGCCATCCCGTGCTCTCCTGATGACTCTAAGTTTGGGGCAAATATCCAAGTTTGTCATGGGCAACATGGTTTAGCAGGTTTGTGGACTATGTAAACACGTGAGCAGGGAGAGGTGTGTCCTTTGTTGGTATGTTTTTCCTAAAGAATATATATGATTGAAAGTTGAGATGCTATGACTGTGAGGAGCCAGCGAAGAACAATAAAAAATATTGGGATTTAAGCACTGGAATAAGCCAGCTTTCCTGGCACTGAGAATGACACTGAGAAGGAAAAGTGAAAGTACCAAGCTGGAAACAATGAAAATTATGTATTTTAAACTAGCAGGAAAAGCAATAAACTATTCCTTTTGGCTGCTTCTTCAAGCAAGCCACTTTGGATGGAGGGTTTTTGCTGTAATGCAAATTGTATGATATCATCTTGGAGACTGGAATGATGTAATAACCATAGAGGGACTGTTTTAACATCCTGCATGGGTCATTGAAAAACTGCCTGGCAAATTGGATCATGGACTATGGGGAACACTCCTGCCACAGCAGGAAAATGGTCTGGATATAACAAGTGATCAAAGGGTTTTGAAAAATCCCACCGTATGTAGTAATAGTTTCTAGTTACAGCCATAGAAATATGTCTTTTATTTTCTCTTTCTCATTTTTTGTTGTCTTTTAATATAGCCTTTCCTTCTCATTCAATAACCCTTCTTATACCTTCATTGTCCCCCTGCATTAAGACCCGACAATCCATTAAGGCAAATCCTATATTCCGAATTGCATCTAAATTGATAGTGGAACATGGACTGCCTGCCTTAAAACCCCTTCCATTCTCTTCTGCTGGAGATTAGATGGATTTTCTTTCTGAAAACAAATGAAAATTTTGATTGTGTGTGTCATTCAAGCTGCAATTCCTTCTTATTAAGCGGTTCCAGGCAGTTGGTGCTGGGAGCGTTGTAATAAGGACTCAAACATCTGAGACTGTTTGGCTGAATGTGTTGGCCAATTCCACACTCTTCATCAGGAAATTCTGGCTGTAGCCAAGTGTGCAAACTGAAAAACCATATGAAACAAGCAAAGTCAGTGTTTTGTTATGTGACTGATACCTAAAGTGGTTTAGGATGGCTGTTATTTCTGGGTATTTCAATGCCTTAAGGAAAAATGCTCTCAAACTTCTTTAGTGTACCTTGGTCTTACACCACCATTCATCTTCCCCCTCTAACATCCCAGATATCCCTAAAGCTATTGGCAATAGAAACCATACTTGAACTAAATGCTGCCTTAGACTAAAAGTTTACATTTCAAGGGTGCATTAATGTTTCTCTTTGGTTTTTTTGTCCCCAAAACAGGTGCTGTTTTGTCAGCCATAGCCAAGGAAGGCCCTTCAAGAGAGATCCAGTATCCTGAGAAGGTTCTGGGTCTATACAGCACCAAAGAAAGGTCCACCTGGGACTAGAGGGAGCCTTTCTCAGACCTGCTTTTCTCCATGGAAGGTCCACAGCCTGTAAGAGTTTCCTGAGGAAGGTACTTCCATCTCCATATTTAAAATAGCACCAGCCAGACTTTTATTAATTTCCACACGGATGCACATCACTAATCAATCCCCAAAGTGGGGTGGCATTAAGGTGAGTCCCTGCTAAATGAAAGTTACTGTTATGGAGAGGTGAAAAATCCAAGGAGAAAGAGGAAGAATGAGAGCAAACAGGCTGCAAAGCTTCACTGTAGGTTTGTGGAGGTCAGATTAAAAAAAATAGTACAGATTATATTAGTTTCCATGAAATGCCCCTGCCTTTTAGTTGGTTGATGCAGCTGGAAGGGAAGGAGATATTTTTTGTCATCGTTGGGTATTTTTTAAAAATCTAATTCTCTGTTGAACATGAAATACAACTGCTGCTGCTTCTGAGAGATACAAACAGTCGAGTAACAAAGGAGATGGACAACACCCCATCCTGATTTAGGAATCTGGAGCCACCAAGAGCACAAAATCCATGACATGAGCAACCTGGTCTAGTGGAAGGTGTCCCTGCCCATGGCAGGGGGTTGGAATGAGATGAACTTTAAGGTCCCTTCCAACCCAAACCATTCCATGATTCTATGATTTTATATTGTCACCTTGATGGCTCCAGCCTGGAGCCTGCCCAACACCTTTCCAGGTCAAAGCAAAGTGGTTTTTTCCCCCCCCTCCATCAGCACTGCCCCCACCCCAAAGCCCCTGCAGAGCAGTTCTCTCCCAGAGCAGCATCGACTGGTGGGGAGGTGAATGTGCCTGCTGCAGAAAGGAGCTCAGAAACACCTGCTGTGCCGCTCACTCCACCTCTCCCTGCCCTGGGCGAGGAATGATTTTTAGGAGCCTTTCATGTGGTTTGAGTAAAATCCCACCAAGAGGCCACCAGAGGGGGCAGCTGCCGCTGCTGCGCAGCCCCAGCCCGGCACACGGCGCTGCTATTATTATTTATAGCTCTCTACCTATACTTATGTAAGTGGGGCTAATTAGTAGATGGAATTAGCCTACTGCTCTCGGCAGCATAATTGTAAATAATCTCCTAACGCTTCACTCAGTGAGTAATGAGTTTCTCCTGGAAATACAAAAGATGAACTAATGATAATCTGGCAGTTTACAGCAAGATGACAAACATTAATTATATGGGATTACGATGTGATCCTCCAATTTAAGTCAGTTTGGCATTTCTAGGCAGAGTTGGATCTTAAGAGTTCAGTTGACTCTCTTGTCTGCAGCATTTTATGCTCTTTTTTTTTTTTGTCTGTTTCCAAGCTGCCTTTTAGCTTTATCTTTTATCCACAGATCTAACCACCATCAGCTACTTTGCAGGCAGAGCTGCTAGGCCAGATTTTTTTATAAGATACTGGTATAATTGTGCATGAAAAATATGTACAGTATCAAGCTTGATTTTCATTTAACAATGACCATGCCAGCAGACCAAATCACTGCATGAACAGGGATGTGGCTCAGCTTTGATTGCATTTTATCATAGAATTATTTAGGTTGCAAAAGACCTTTAAGATGATTGATAAGCTGTAGGCTTAAATATGGGATGTGGGATTTACTAAGGTCAGAGCCGGAAGAGTGGTGCAAATAGTGCTGGGATTATAAAATATTCACTGAATAAGGTCATGTCAGCAAACTGGGCTGTATATCTGGTGTTTGCCAAGGGACTCCTCTAACTGCTGATGGTCCATGGGAGATTCCTTCTAGCCGAGGTGCAAATCCTGGAGTTTTCAAATTTCAGGGAAGTTTCTCTCTGCCTGTTCACAAAGAGAAGCTCAGTCTGCTGTCACAGACCTGTTTCTTCCTGATCTAGGAAGTTTTCCTCAGGCTTTTCTTATCCTAGCACTGAGTAAATCCATCCTGCTTCTTTGGAAAGATTTGAGTTATCATCCATAGGGAAAGAAATACAGGTATGAAACTGGGTGTAATGATGCAACTCAAGCTGAAGAACTTAATTTTTTAAATTTTTAACTGAGCTCTGACCGTCTCTATGTATTCTGAATCAGACTTGGGAGAACTATAGCCTCCATATATGTAGAAAAATGGAAAGAGTTCAGGCAAAAGGATTTTGATTTTCCAAGAAAGAGGATAAAGAGAAATGTTGTTTCACTCACCCTAACAGAAAAAAACCTCTGGCAGTCTCTCCTTTCAGAAGGTACTCCTTGCCTTAGAGCTGAGATTTGAAACCCCTCTTGGGAATTTTCCTGTCTTGAAACTACACCAAGTATATCCCTTTGTGCATTTGGATTTTCCACACGTTTCCAGTGCATGGAAAATGAAGATTTGCAGGGTCTTTGTTGCTGAAAATGCCGTGTTCTTGTTTCACTTGCACCGAAGGTGCTCACTTATCAGAGGTGGGTCCCGAAGGGGCTGGGAGTGTGAGATGCTGTGAACGTGCAGAATCCAAAGGCATATCTAGAGAAAAGAGCTTTCCCAAGATTTAGGGCCTCTTGCTGATGCTCAGGTAGGGGCACATGAGGAGTTAATAGTTCTCTTTCACATGAAATAATAATTAGACCTGTGGAAAGAGCATGGCCAGACTGGGCTGGGATAAGGGCTGTGGGCAATAGGACCAAGTTTAGGCCTTGGTCCAAGAAGGAATAAAACATATGTTAACCCCTCAGGGTCTTAATTTTTATTTTTACCCATTGGCATTTTCTGTTACCCCCTATCTTCTTCCCTTTGCATTTCCTTTCATCCTGAAAGTACCACAAGACAAGGAATCCTTAACAAACAAATTGATTGAGTTCTTAACCTGGATCCAAATGAGAACAGTCCAATCTCAGAAGCTGAGCTATGAGTTCCTTATATATATCTCCTTTAATTATGTTTATTTGGAATTAGAGAGCCAAATTCCCTACTGGCAGAAGCTATTGTCACTAGAAGGGCTTTTGGCCATCAAAATCGGGTACATTTTATTGTCGTGTATTATTTATTAGCTTGTATAGCAGCTTTAGCAAATGCCACTGCACAGTGATGGATCCCCATTAATTTTGCATTAATGCACATCCCTTCAAATATATTCTGGCACTGGGATGTCTGGGCTGTTTTGCCTCAAATACCAACTTGTCCAGTCGTTGGGTGTGTCAGGTAATCACCCCTTGCCTTAAAGGAGCACTGTGAAGTGAGTGGGTTAATGATACCTCCCTGAAAGGAGAGCACACCAGTTCACACCTCTGCAGCAGCACTCAGAGTAAGCAGGGTATGAAAACAGTGTTTAGATCTGGGTGGACTCATATGACAGCCTTTGGTATTCTGGATTTGTAAGGGAGGACAAAACAATCTACAGATATTTATTTATGCTTTTAAAAGCCCTTGGGACACACCTGCATTGTGAGGTGCTGCATTAAATGTCCAAAGGGGGCTGACAGAGGTAGAGCACACACTGGTTAGGGAGGAAGTTTGGATAATTTTGAGGTGGGTCCAAGACTAGGGCAAGCACTTGTGTTGCATGATAGAGAGGCAGTCCCTCCTCCCTCAGGTTTGACCCCTTTCTGCAGGTATCTGGGCAGTCCAGGGTTTCTTTCCAGAGCTGCTCACACAAAATAAAGTTGAGACTCCTGAACAGATAAGAATGTTAAGGTTATCTAATTCACATCCAGCCAGGGGGGCTGAAGGAAGGGTCCCGTTTGGGTGACTGCACTGTAACACCATGCAAGAGTAACACTATTGGGGAGTTCATGGTGAATCAGAGAGCAGAGGAAATTCATAGCAAAGAGCAGAGCCTGGGCAACAAACAGGCATGGTGTGTTCATTGACATTTGGGAGCTGATGGAGTCTCAGCTGGCTGAATGCTTATGGGTTGTCTGCATGCCTAAGGGAAAATCAGTATTTATTTCACTTTTGTTTATGGTCAGTATCCACTAAGATCCATTTTCTGGCTGTTGTTACTTGTATGCTGTGGTGTTTGTATCACAGAAATAATGAGACAGTATTTCACGCCCTGGAAATACAGCATGAAATCCTGGCACTGTGTAAGGATGCCATTAACCCTTGAGGAGCCAGGATTCATCCTCAGCCCCTTCACTGAATATCTCATCTTTTCTGACCCTGGAAAGCTTTCTGAAAGTGGTATTGTGAACTAAATATTGTCACAAGAGAAAGTTTATGCAAACAAGGAATATAATAGCTCTCACCAACCATTAAAAAGAACATAGTAGAGGGCAAGACCAGGTTGACCTCTGTACCTGCCACAAAGAAGATCTTTTACCCTGCTGTTGGCTGCAAACCAATAGGCATGGGGAGTGGAGGCACATGTCATACTGGACCTCTGCTTACTATAATAGTATTACAGCTGATGATTATTACAGTTAAGAGCGACTGTCTAAAATGTTACCACAATGCTTATTATAAAGAAGCTTTACAACAGTTAGGATAAAGTGTTTGCAAAAATAGGAACCCCTTTTTCACAATCAGTTGGGAATACCCCCTATAAAAGAATCTTAAGTACAAACTCAATTACTGATAAATATGTTCCCTGAGCACATGGGCATATGATGGGAGCTGGGGTTATCGAATTCCTATTTATATGCTTAATGGAATAATATGATGGCAAGCAGTAATTGAGGTAATTACTAATCAAATTCCATAAAGTTTAGAGTTACAAGCTCATATCTTGTTCTCACAGTATGTTTCTGAATCAGTCATCAAGGGGTCAAAATGATCTTTTGACTCCTATTTGGAGGAGACGAGTCAGGGGTTTTTCTGGTAACCTCTGAGCTGGAGCACCTGAGATGTTGGGTGGTAGGATCCTTGGGGAGCAGTGCTGTGGCCCCATAGTTCAGTCCCAGTTCTCTGTTACTAGGGCTGCAGTGGGATAGTCCCAGTTAGAGCCTGTCACTGGTGGGAACCTCTGAGCCTTGGGCTGGGCTCTGCAGTCCACCACGTCCCCTTCTGGCTGTGTCTCTGCTGGTTCAGTAAATGCCTTTAGTGGTGCCCTCTCCTCTGGGAGTGAAGTGCTGCCTACCTTGCACAGAATGGGCACCTATGGCCATGATGGCCTGTGGATTTGTGCCAAAGGTAATATTTTTAAACAAAGTGGCTTCTGGGAAAATAGGAACACTTTCTGAAGAGGGCTTGTGTGCCACCAGCTCTTTCCAGGCAGAGGTCAGGGCTCCTGGCAAGTTTTGTATGGCCAGTCTTCGCGAACGAAGATTTGGGAAAGGTCTTTTACCCTTCGAGCCTGCGCAGTGGATTTTTTAGGTGAGACACAGCGTGCGCTGAGCTGAGCCCACCCTTTAATCCTGAGGTTCATCTGCCGGGGCCGAGCAAGCTTGGACGGTGGCAGTGAGGTCCTCAGGACGTAGGTTTGTTTAGAGTGACCCTAGTGGCAAGTTTTACACCAAGTGTAATTACTGTTCCCTCTCACTGTTGGTGCATCCACAGCTCCAGACATCCCTGATATGTTGTTTTCACCTCTCCCTTTCTCTACTTCTACAAAACATCTCACTTCAAACAGTGAAATGGATCTCCACAGGTGTGCAAGGACACCCAGGTTCTCCCATGGCTGCCTGACTAAGTGAAACCAACACAGACCGCCAAAGCTGACCCACTTCTCATCTCATTTCCCTCCTCCTTCCCTGTGCCCCCCTGCTTTTCCACCTGCCTGTGTGCAATTGTTGGGATCAGCAGGTGCCCTGTGGCACTGCTGGCAGGTGGTTGCACATCAGATCAAGCGCTCCATGAAGACACGGAGCATCCTGGCAGATCCCAGCCCACCTCCCCTCCTCCCACTGGCATCTTTCACTCATTTGACACCTCTCAGGCTGCTGCTGCTCTGGATCTCTCAGCTCCTGGTGTGTTCTCCTTCCCTCTCATTTTCATGGACTGTCACATCCACAAGCATGAAGTACTGGCCTCAGCAGAGGGGAGATTTTGGGAAGTCCCTTTTTTCGAAGCGCTGCTGCTGAGATGAGCCTGTTTCCTGTGGTTTCTTTAGACTCGCCTCTTTCCCACACCTTACTCTGCCTCTCACCTTCTTTTCTAAAAGTATTATTGACTTTTCAACCTCATACCTTCCTGAGGTTTCAGCGTTGTCTTGGTCCCACCCAGGCATATTTGTAGGGAGAGAGGGGGTAGAAGAGGAAGAAACCTGGGAAAGACACAAACCTACTCTGTAAGTCCTGTCCCAACTGTGCTTTGCTCGTGAGGGTGAGCATGGCCTGGGAAGGAACCTTTGCTTACATCAACTCCAGGCTGCTCTGAGACATACCAAGCACTTTATTTTTGGAGCCATGTCTGCAGGCAGCATAATAATGGGCTAGATCCTGATTCTGCAGACATCCATCCAGCTTCTGTGCTGGTGGGCACATGGAGAGAACGAGCTCAGGATGGATGAGACTAGACTGGAGTAGACTAGCAGTCAGATCCACTGTAGGCACAGATTTGTACCAGCTAAGGATCCAGCCTGTGCAATCTGGTTGAACCTTAATTTCTGCTCAGATTCCACTTTCCATTAGCACTCTGTGAGCATTTACTTGACAGCAGAGATTTTTCACCATCCCAGGGAAGGCAGTCACGTTTCAGGGCGAGCTGCTGCCTTCGGTTCGTCTCCACACCCGCCTGCACTCCCAGACATGCACAGAGCTGTACTTTGCATAATCACATTGGTTCTTAACCATGGCAATATATTCAGATCTTCAGACACCTGGCAGTCAGACCCAGCTCTCCAGCAGCCTCCCTGCTGCAAAAGCAATTATATTTGTGCAAAGGCATCGCTGGAGAGTTTAAAGGAAACTCTCTCCCTAGAGGGAGCGGAGAGGTTTTCAGGGTAACCACTGCAAAGGGGGCATTGCACCCAAACTTGTTATCAAGTGATCAAGAATAATTGTAAGCTGCATCCAGCAAAGAAAAATAAACATTAATTCATTAATAAGTGTGTTGATGTGTGTCTTCCACTTTGTGGTGATGAAACTGCTTGGTGAGACACCTCAACCTTGAGGGATGACATTCTTTGACAAGCCAAAGGGAAGGCAGAACCACTTTATCTGAGTCAAGGTGTAACAAAATGTTTTAAAAAGGCAAAAGTAGCCAGTTCCTACCTCTCCTATCTGGTTTCTCTTCTGTAGAAAGAAACAACACTCCCAAGCTTTCCCCACTTCTGCTCACTCGGGCTGACCCAGTGATCGTTCTGTCTGCTGCCCACAGCACCTCTGTTACAACAAGTCCATCTCCAATGAAACAATCCCAAGTACCAAAAATTGCATGTTGAAATTCATAGTCATTGTTGCTGGCTCCTGGTGTACTTCATGGAGTTTTGGTGCCATTCCCTGTGGCTGATGTCTGTCAGTGAGGGTGCAGGGGGGACTGATCCCACCCCGGCTGAGGAGATGAACCAGACGGTCCCCTGAGGCTCCCTCAGGCCCTGAGCTCCTGCTGCAGTCACACAGTGCTCTGCCTCTCTCTGTATCTTTAGGCAGATAAAAGAACAAACCCTGCTAGGTGACAGAGATGGGATTGCCACAAAGCTGAGAAAACAGACTTCTTTGGTAGAAATTAAGTAGAAAATGCAACTGTCTCCAGTTCTTTGTGGGCACTAGAAGGCAGTTTCCCTTCTTTCATCCTGTGATCCAAGACCTTAAGTGACTTAAATGAGAAATTTACCTTAAAAGAGAAAATATTTTGCCTGGTTTTCCTTTTTTTTGAACAGAAATGTCTTTTGGATACAATAGATATGAAGAGTTGTAACGCTGCCTTTCCCTCTCATTTGTATTGGCAAAAAGAAAAACATTGAGGGATGGAGCCAGAGTATGATCTTGTTTAATATATCCAGATGTAAAGCTGAAGTGAATCTCATGCTATAAATCCAAGTGTTTCAGATTCCCACTTGTGTAACAGAGATAAAAGTCTAACACAGAGGTTCCAAAAAATTCTCCCCAACCTTCCAAGGCTCAGTCAGACCCACATGCAAAGTCCAAAATAAATTGAATTTACTGGAATATCTCCAAGATTATGTCTCAAGTGATTCCAAGACTTTTCTTTTTTCCAATTCAAATGAGCCCTATTACACATCATGAATGTCTGGAGGAGAAATCCAGCCTATTTCGTAAAGGCTTATTATGTATTTTAATGCACACAAGGTAAACATGAAAATGTCTCTTGGGCATTTTTGTGTTTCAGTTTTATAATTTCATTGTCCTCTTTGGTTACTTACAAAAAGTCTTCAGGAAAAAACCCCTTTTGTGATGTTTATATTCCCTCCACAAGGGTCACAGCTGCTGTGTCAGACTCTGTACTTCCTGGGGGTTTTCAGTCCCTGGGGCAAGTCTGATTGATTGATTGATTTGTTGACAGAAGTGTAACAAGTGCCCATGAGACAAGTAATACCATTAAGGAAACAACCCCCAGGCCCACCTGCAGCAGGTGCTCATCCAACCCAAAAATGATGTTATTCTTTCCTGGCTTCCTGTGAGCTCCAGCATCAGTCAGAGGTTTCACTTTGATCCCCAGTGGATGTTAAAAGCTGTGTATGGCTTAACATCACCAAACATCCCAGATCACCCTAAAGACAGCCCCTTCTGCTCTGTGCTGTCTGATCCACACTGGTGGCATGGAATGCCTGTCTGGGATAGGATATCTGTTTCCAAAGGTCCTGTTGGGGACTTCCACACCAGCTACAAATTGGAGAACTGGGTACAAATACCCCCTTCTGCCAGTGGGATGAGGCACTTCTGGGTCATCTTTTTAACCTTGCCTCCATCACCTCCTTGCAGCTCTTTGCTGTGTGCCACACAGTGTGGTAAAAACAAAGGTCAATGCAGAGAAAAGATCTGTCCTTGGAGGAAACAGTGATGGGTGTGCTGCAGACCTGTGATCTGTGGCTTGTGGATCAATTCTGGGCTACAGAAACAGGGAATTTCAATTTTTTCCAGGATTGGAAAAAGACATGAAGAATGAAACCTGAGTGGTTTTGATTGGAACAAGCAGCCTTGTAGCAGGACCCATGTCATGCTGAGCCCAGGGGCCAGGCTGGCCCTGGGGAGCCAAAACCAAGGCAGTGGTGTCTGTGCACCAGCACAGGTCTTATACCTAAAATGGGCAGTGCACACAGAAAATCCTGCTGTAGAGATCTATGCCCCAGTGGCCCAGAGTTTCCTTCACACAGTGCAGAGAAAAATTTTCATCCTCCAGAGAGATACAGAAACAAAATGCAAATTACTCCAGCACTAGGACTGTAAAACCAAAGCAAGGCAAATGATTGTTAGGGCTCTAACAGGCTCTAATTGTCCTGCTGAGCCTCACCTGGGCCTCCAGCCCTTGGGTGGAATCTGCATTTAAGCTCAGATTGTTGACCCAGCTCATTCCATGGGCAGGGCTCTGTGTGTGCTAAGCCTGGCCTTGCTGTCTCTGCCCACCCTTGACTCTTCCTCACCTCTTCTGAGCTCTCCTGGGCTGTTTGCTGGACCTGCCTGTGTATTCTTGCTCCTGTGGCCCTGTGCCTTCACCTCAGCCTCTTCTGCAGAGCAGCCTGTTTGTGCTGCACCCCTCAGGTATCTCCTGTGGTGTTCCCTGGTCCTCCTTTTGAGTCACAGAATGGTTTAGGGTGGAAAGGACCTTAAATACCCTCCTGTTCCAGCCCCCTGCCATGGGCAGGGACACCTTCCTCTAGCCCAGGTTGCTCCAAACCCTGTCCTACCTGGCCCTGAACACTTCCAGGGATGGGGCAGCCACAGCTTCTCTGGGCAACCTGTGCCAGCGCTTTCCAGGACAGAAGGTGTGTGTGGGTGTTAGAGGGGCAGATATGGCAGCCTGTGGATGTTCAAACACCAGGTAGGAAGACCCTCCAACCCCAGCACTCTGTCCCACTTCCATACACAAGGAGAGAGGTTCCCCTGGGTGAGGATCTCCACAAAGCCAGGGTGAAAAGCAGGGATGAGCTGTAGCTGTCCTCTAAGCTCCAGCTGAGCAAGTGGCATTTCAGCTGAGCTATGACAGGGGTGTTCACACATCTCTGGCTCTGAGCTGAGTGCTGGGTGACGCTGCCACGTCTCGATACCACTGAAGGCTGGTGACCTTTAAGCAGGTTCCCTATTTAGTAGCAATCACGTTGCATAGACAGGTCTTAAATGCAGATTGCTGCCTTTTCCTTTGAGGTGCAGGGAGTTACGGTTCCAGGGCTCTGACAAACATCTGCTTCACTTTGCATTTTCAATTCTGGCTCAGATAATGGGAACTCTTGTACAGGAAAGAGGAAAACAGCGAGAGTCCCCGTTATTTACCAGTCTAGAGGTGTAAATCTCAGAGCCAGAGCCTTGTTCCTGCCATTTCAGTTTTATGGGTCATTACTGTAACCAGTTTGTGCTGCTCTTCTTTTAACATACAAATGGCACCACTTTATTTCCTGAGGGTGGGATTGATTCCACTCCCAAGGGGTTCCCGTTGAATCCAGCATTATTTACACTGAGCATGGAAAGAGGTGTTATTTCTTTGGTCATGGAAACCCTTCTTTAAGGTTTAGCTCTGTTTTCTCCATCACTGAGCCCCTCAGAGGCTGGTAGCTATTGTGGCACTGTGAGTTCCAGCAGGAGCTTAAAGGTTTGTGAAGGTCAGAAAGCTAAATATCACTGTCCATGTGTCTTGTTTAGTGAGGAACTTTCAGGCCATATTGGCAATGTAAAGAATAACCATTATAAAAAGCAGATTACCTCGTTTCTTTTAGCCCCTGCAAAAAATTCTGAGCAAGTTCAAGCCCTGCAGCTTGAATTCAAGTAATTGGCAACCTCTGGCTCTGCTTCTGCTGCCAGGGAATGGCTGTGCCATGGCATTATGGGGATGCAGCTCATCTGATCAACAGGTCCTGGGGTGTTTTCAGATGCAGCATGAAATACAGTGCTGCTGTTTGGTATGTTCCTGCAGAGATTGCACCTGGATGTGCAAAATGCCAACTCAGATACACGAGGGAAGGTGCTGTTACAGCTTTGCAGAGTCCTTTGGTTGGTATTTTTGTTTTATTTTGCTCCTTCAGCTTAGTACAGTGCAGGACACTTGGTGTTCTTGGGTCTATAGGAGGAATATATATGTGTGTGTGTGTATATATATATATATATATATATATATATATATGGCACCAGATTCCTAAGTGATTGGTTACTTATTGAACCTGTGCAGGTGTTCACCATATGGATTTCCCCTCTGTATTTCTAGAAAGAGACAGATTGAACACTTTTCCAAAATCCTGTACTGCAAATTTTGTGTCTCACTATTAGAGGTCAGATCTAAAGAGTAGAACTGTGTCAGTAGTGCCCTGTACAGTGGAGCTCAGCTGGAAATGATTAAAGACCTTCCCAGATAACTTTTTGTGTGCAAAACACTGGCAGATGAGATAAATAAGAAGATAAGTTATAGGAGGAATGAGAGGGGCAGGAGAGGAAAGAGGGATGGTTTGCTCTGCAGCTGAGTCAGTTCTGATGCAACTTTTATGCTTTTCTACTACCCCACAAGTGGATTGACAAGTGCTACAAATACAAATATTCATTTTTCTTCCTGTAATAAAACTGTCACAGAAGAAAACAAAGCATCAGGCAAAAACTCTGTTGCTTTCAGACAGGGAAGGAGCTCTGTGGGATGAGCTTTGATCTAAGAATGAAGTATGGAAGACAAGGTTTGGAGGGCTCAGGGATTTTTGGATTTGTTGTTGGCTTTTCTTTTGGTTTGTGGGGAGTTTTTTTGCCCATACACGGAGGGGAACGACTGCAATGTGATGCTGACTGAAAATAAGTGAAGCTGGAAAAGCTGGTGATCTAACTAGCAGACAACAAAACAAACTGAGGGCATTGGGGGCATAAAGTTGCCAAATAATTGCAATGTTGGAATGTTGCATAGCAACAATAAAGATCCTCTGTGTTTTTATAGTCAGAGTGGGCATTATATACAAACCCGATCTGCTGTTCCATCAGTGAAGAATTGCATCCAAAAACCTGGAGCCAGTGGGCACAATAGAGCCAAACACAGTTAATGTTGTTTACTTGCTGTGGTCTTCTGTGTTTGCAGTCAATGTCTTCAATTGATCCCGCTTAAAAGCCTATCCTTGATAAAGGTGTTAAATTAAACCACTTCTCTGTAGCTGATGAATTGTATTCACCCTCTTTGGCAAGGGGATGAGTCTTCCCACACATCCCTCCCTGGCTCAGGACAGCACTAATGCCTTGTTTCTGAGATGCAGGTTCACCTGCCCACAACAGCACCTCCTTCACCCTGTGTTTCGTTTGGATTTCCTCCTGCCTTTTGCTGTGATCTTTGGCAAGTACGGAATCTCTCTTTCTTCTGCCAGGTCAGTTCTGCAAGTGATCAGCAATAAATTGCAAAACAGTTTAAATCACAAGCAACAGTGAAACTCCCCACACTCACTCTTCTGCCCCTTCTCTGTCCCATGTTTGCCACGGCAAATATTGGCTGTTTTGATTGTTATTTAACCACATGGCTGTGCTTTGGCAAGAATTGTCATCCTGCTGACTAGCCTCAAATTGCAGGGGCTCAAAGCCATTTTCAGTGGCCTTTTCCTCCATTGCAATTAGAGGGGCAAGGTCAAATAATCACACAACAGAATTGCTCTCTGCTTCTTTGAGGTGATTTTTTTTCTGCATCAGCTGGAGATGGCTTTCATGTAACCTGGGACTACTCCAGAGCTCAAAAACTAAATATTAACACCCCCCCCAGCAAACCAAACTCAAAGAAAGAAACTCCAAACACCAAAAAAGCCCAGCTTTTAAAGTATTATGTGGGGAATTTCAGCTGGACCGAGACCCCTAATAAAAGCTGACTGGGAATGGAGGCCTTGGTCCTGGCAACATGCACCCTGAGAAGAGGAGAAAAACACCAGGAGAACAAGGACACTGTTCCTGTGAGAACAAAGATACTGTCTCAGGAGAACCAGGACTTGTTTTGAACAGAGTGACTGAGAAAAATATAAACATCAAAGGAAAACAAGGACAGATGTGTAGAGATGTCATGACTAAGAAAATCCACCCATTAGCTGTAAGAATTATAATTTGTGTACTTGAACTGACCTATCTCTGTAATATACGTATGCAGAAAAAGCTGTATTTAAGAGGCTGTAAACTGCAGCTCGTGGCTGCTGCTTCCCATTCTTTCCAATAAACTTTCTTGCTGAATATTTTCTGTCGTGGTCCGTCCCGACAACGACAGTTTTGCACGTTGTTTTGTTGGACACAACGTGAAGGTCAAAAAGCAGAAGCTCTTATTTTTTTTCCCCTCCCCGAGCGTCGCGCTAACAAAAGCGAACGCCGGCAGCCTTGGAAATGAAAGCTCAGCTCCTACAGCCCAGGCAACGTCACTTTGGGCTTTCTCAAGCGTGCACACCTTGGCTGAGTGTCTTGACTCAGCCTGGAACATGCCTCCTGTGGGAGTGGGTGATCCCAGCAGGAGCACATCCCTCAACATCCCTCAACATCCCTCAGCCCCCGGCGGCCGGCGGCGGCCGCAGGTCACGCCACGAGCTGAGTTATGCGGCCACCTGCCCGCCAAGGGCTCTTTGGAGACCTCCCTCAGCTGGTTTTATGAGTCCACACGTTGAGATTTGGATTCACGAGCAGCTCATCGGGACTCGCAGCTTTCCGTCCAGATTTCTCCAGCCCGCCGCAAATCTTTTTAGTGTGGGACCAGGTGAAGTTAATGACACACAGGGCAAAACCAACTGGGCTTTTTTTATTCTTCCTCCTCCGAGCTGGAGGATGCTCAAATACTTCATTCCCTTTACTGCTCGGATCCTTCTAATTTCCAGCCTAAACTTATTCTCCCCCAAGGCATCATTTCTCATTTGTTCTTGTGTCATGGTTATATTTTATATCTCCAGCAAGGACAAATTGCAGATTTAAATAGCATGGATGCTGGAAAGTTTTGCCCAAGTACAGATGAAACAACTTTCTTGCAATAATTACATTGTAGTTACTGTTTTCATCTGATTAGCTGGAAATACACTGATTTTTCTCCATCTGTATTTCCCATAAAAGTTCCTTTCTATCAACAGTTTATACGAATGTTACTCTAGAGGGGGTTGCTGTAGTTACTCTAGATTAAAAAATATAATATCTTGTCTTAAAATATGTCTGATCATTTGAATCACTGTTACTCCCTTTATGACATCCTGGAAAAGAAACAGCAGAAGAGGACGTGGAGATCTATAAAACTGTAGGAGGGAGGCAGAGGGAGGGTGGATTGAGATTGATTTCTTACTATTTCCACCCATTCTGTGAGTTCTTGGAAATTATTCTGAGGTTTCTAAGTACGTCAAATATCTCTCCAGTCAAGGAAGGCCCTGAGCTGGGAGGGGGAACTCGTCACACGAGTTTTCCATGTTGTCCCTCTGTCCTGGTCACACCCCAGGTGAGTTCTGTTACCTTGGGCAGGAGCACAGCAGAGCTGCACTGGCAACCACGGCTTTGTGACCCTGCTCCACTAAATGGACACAGTATGTTCCCCCTCCAAATATTCAGTGAGAATCTGTGCTTTGTTGCAGGAATAAATCTTCTCTCTCACACTTTTCCTAATTAAGTTGCCTAAAAGCAGAGCAATGCCCCGAGTTTAAGTCACATTGTAGCACCTTAAAACTTACAGAGGTGGGTGAGAGACTTTTGAATGCACCAGAGCACCTTCATTGATTTCAGTAGCAGTGAGCTTTGTACAAGTACCCAAATTTACAACTGTAAATAAATAATTTCAACAATGGGAATCACTGCAGTAACATGTACCGAAATTCCAGCTATATCAGCTTCTTTTTCTCTCTAACCACTTAAAAACATTTAAAAGTACCAGAGAGGTATTGCTTGTGCTATCACAGTAAAAAAATTGAAGAAAATGGAGTTTGCTGAACCTACTCTAAGGTTAACTCTCCCCAGCAGTGTGCAATTGTTCCAACAATGTTTCTGAATACTCTTGATTTGAAAATGTCAGGAAATCGCTTTTCTTCCCAGTAAAAGTCTGTTCCAGGTTTCTGCTGTCAGGCAGAGCCCTGTGCAAATGCCATCCCTCATATTCCACATTTGATGTCAGTATGTTGCTGCTGGGTGCAGTTCATCACTGCCTGATGTTACCTTGAATTTGAGCAGAAAGTCCGGAAGAATTCAAGGAGAGAAGTGTTATTTCTCAGCCAAACACATGGAGAGGGATGGAAATGACTGTCCCAGGTACATCTGTTTAGTTTGGTGCTCAGGAATGGAAAAAGGAAGGTAAAACCAAGGTTTGTATATTGATGGGGTTTCACAAATGCACTTTCTCACAGCCTTGCTTCTTTAGCCAAGTCTTCCTCCCTGAAGCAGTAAAAAAGGAAAGTGATTCATTTTTTTACTCTCTACGCACAAAATAAGATAAAATGATGTAGAATTAATACACATGCTCAGAAGTGAATCGGTGTAATTAAGGGATTAAGGCTGGGGAAGCTCAGATGAGTGAAGAAATGGGTTTGTCCACTCTGTCCAGGCCAGGTAATTTCAATTATTGGAAAATGAAGAGTCTAAATCTGGAAGCTCTCAGGAAGGTTCAGATCTCATTGAAAGGGTGGAGAATAATTTCAGAAAAATCCTTTGGGAATCTAGAACTGGTATTTTCAGGGCAACATAATGACTTTTCAGCTAGTATCCATGGTAGATTGGTGATACAGCAAAAAAAAAGGAAAAAGTGATAGCAGAGGGGTTTTCTCTGGGAGGTTTATGGATTCAGTTAAGGAGGTATTGATCTACTCAGTAAATGCTGAAATCTCTGAGTTTCTTCCTGCAGTCAGGAGATCTGGTATCTAAAATTGTACTTTTCCCCCTCTGATATGTGCAATATATTTTATAGCTCTTAGAACCATTTGCATGTTAAGGAGTTCTTCCCTGAGCCTCAGTATTGGCCAGCTTGAGTATGTACCAACACCACAATACACAGTTGTGCTGGCCCAGCACTTCCCACTATAAAACCTTTTTATCTTCCTTTAAACAAACAGTTTAAGCTGAAATTTTCTGTGCTGGGTGCCTGTCTCTGGTTTGAAGGACTCAGCAAAAGTGTCTGAGCTGTTTCTGTGAGCAGGGCTAGGGAAAAAAGGATTATTTTAGGAGTGCTAAGCATGCCTTCTATTGTCTGAATGAGGAAGAGAGTCTGTACACTGGTCTTGACGTTTTAGAACGAGTTTGCTCTTCTGAGGTGGTGTTGACC
The DNA here is from genome assembly GCF_009829145.1 of Chiroxiphia lanceolata. Lineage (NCBI taxonomy): Eukaryota > Metazoa > Chordata > Aves > Passeriformes > Pipridae > Chiroxiphia > Chiroxiphia lanceolata. The sequence goes on along the minus strand of NC_045653.1, from coordinate 3,749,512 downwards.
AAGCTGGGCACATGTTTATCTGTCTGTCCACAGTCACCACTACTCCACCTGCCCCACTGCTTGCCAAGCCTGACCAGTCCCGAGCTGGCAGAGGGGACAGCTCTGCTCCAGGGAGAGGAATTCTCCACCACAACCTGTGCCAATGGAGCAACAACCACGTTAGGGATCTCCATGTATTAGCTCTGACTCTCAGGACAGCTGGGACAGAGGCAGGATGAGGGTTTTCCACAGCACACACCCAAGAAGATGCACTGGGAAGGTGACCCATGGCAAGGGGTCACCTCAGGGCAGAACTCCACACAGTGGAAGATTTCATGTGGGGGGAATGGACAGTGGAAACAAGAGGTTTATTCTTAGCATTTCTGCTGGGCTGAATCCAGAAAGCCAGATGATGCTCCTTCTGATAAGCAAATGTGTTTTAACTGGCTTCAGCAAACCCATATGTACAGCTGAGGAGTTGTGTTTCCCTTAAGTAAATTCTCCTGATGTGAATTTCCAGGCTGAAAAAATGGTTTAGCTGCAGGACCTTCTTAGTGAGCACATCTGCTCAACAAATTTGTGCAGCATCACATCTGTCACTGGATTTACCAGAACTGCAGAGCTCTGGGAGGACAAAAAAAAAAAAAAAGGATGGGTCAATTTTTGGCTTGGACAATGAACTCAGGAAAAGTTGGGGGCTTGAAACTACCTAAAAGACCAACACTTTATCATCGTGCAGCTGGCTAGTTTGGCTGAGCAGCACGTTGTGGGTAGGAGAACTGCCAGCAGAGAGATTTAAGCCAGGATCTGAGCCTTAGGGACACTGCTGGAGGAAGATCCTGCAGCTTTTGAGCAAAGGAACAGTCTGCTTCCACCTTACCCCATTGCTCATGTGCAGTTGTCAGGGTTTTTTTTTTAAAGAAACTTTTTAAAGAAATAAAAACAACACAAACCCAACAAATTTAAATTAAGAAACCTGACTCAACCACTACTAGCACTCAAATTTTGTGCCCTCTTGCCAACGTCTTGCTCATTTCTTGCAGCAAATCACAGTCCTACTCTTTTTAGTATCATCTGGGGTTTTAATATTTCCTTTCAATATTCTTTATTATTTTGTTTCTTGTGGCAGCAGTTGCTGATCTGCCAAGGCCAGAGGATTACTGACAGGTAGTGAGGACTTGTCTGGCAGCAGGGCCCTCATCTTCTGCAGGTCACTGACATCCCAACCCCACAACAGTGCTCATCTCTGGCATCATCTCCTATATTTCATTTGTGCTTCTGCTCTTTCCTTTCTGCACTTATCTTCCAATTCCGTGGTTTGTCACCTTCAGCTTCATTCCTACACCTCCTGTTTTCGCTGTCCCTTCTGTCCAGTTGATAACTAGATTTCTTGTACATGATCCTTGTCCCAGCCTGTCTGTCCTTCTGCCTCTCCACATCTGTCTGTGGTGCCATCCTCCTCTGCCAGTGTCCCGTGTCTGCTGTCACACTGCAACAAGAGCCTGTGCCACAGCTTCGTGGCAGTGCCCTCAACTTTCTTGTGCAATGATTTCCATGATTTCTGGTCCCACAGAAACCCACAGCGTGGTCTGCAGCCCACAGCTGGAGCTGAGGTGGTAACCAGCTGCACAATGTTCTGCATGCTCCAGAAAGTGCAGGAATTACCCCTGTCTGTGACCCCGACCCACCTCCACTCTCCTGGGACACCCGCCTGCCTCAGCAGCTGTTCCTTCACTGGACCACAGCAAACCTCCCTGTGATGCCACCTCGGCTCTCCAGCTCACCAGCGTCCCTGGGCTCTTCCCAGTGCTCCCCTTGCTCTCTGACCTCTTTTCCAGCATAATTGTGGGAGCAGACACCAGAGGAGGGAGGTGAAAAGTGCCACCACGAGAGCTGCAGGGCGATCCTTGGGGCAGAGCTGGTGGCAGTGAGGGCAGCAGAAGGGTGGTCTGTGCAGAGGTCTCAGGGGGTTTCTCGTGGAGCTGTTCCCTCCTGTCTTCTCCCAGTTGTGCACACACCAGCATGGAAGTGCTGCCATGTCACTGTTTACTACTTAGCCAGGGATAGGGGGAGTATTTCTCTCCTCTTAGGCTACAAGTGCTGACAGCCAGCCCTCAGAGACATAATGACCAGCCAGTGTGAAACTGTTAAAATCACCTCATAAATAACTCTTAATGCACACAGAACTAGGAGTTGCTGTTGCTCACAGATAAATTATTCACTGCCATTATAGAGCATTAAACCATGGTTGATATGGAGGTCTCCATAGAGGTTTCATTAGACACCAGAGGTTTCCTATAGATTTAACCATCAGGGAGCTACACATCTCTTGCTGCTTGTCAGCTCTACCCTGTTAGAGGTAATGCCCTTCTGTACAGGAGTACTGGGATGCTAATGGCCAGGAAAATGCCTCTTAATGGGAAAAAAAAATAACAATCTCAACGTTGTTAACATTCAGTGGCAGAATGCAGTTTGTAGGGAGATTTTTGATCTCCACATAGTTGGGAAGTTGTTTGTTTTTGCATGAATATATTAAGGGAGTTTAATTGGAAACGGCCCTCTTCCAGTCAGGAACTGGGGAAAGGGCAACACTTCAGACTGGCCTGCCATGCCAAGGCAGTGGAGATTTCCAGACCTCTGTAGTTAGCTGGGCTGGGACAGATGTGCTGCTGTGTGTTGTGGTGGACTTGGCAGTGCTGGGTTAGTGGTTGGACTTAAGGTCCAGCATTAAGATCTTTCCCTACCTTGGTGATTCTATGCTCTTCTGTTGCCTGTGACAGAGCAGAGCTACCACAAGCCTGTCTGCCTGTGCTGCCATCCCAGCCCCACACTGCCTGGAACAAGCCCCCTCTGACAGGACCCATCCTCATCCCCATCACTGCATGACTCAGGGTTTCAGCCAGCCAGACCCTTCCACCCAGCCACAGCCACCAAACAATGCTACAAGTGCACCCAAGATCCCTGTGATCAGGGGAGAGAGTGACCGAGCCCATGCATGGTCTAAATCACCCTTTGGAGACTCTCCATTTTGGAGACTTTTCCATTTTTTTTTTGGTCATCTTTTCTATTGCTACCATAATACAATCTATTTTAATATTCAAGTATTTAAATCACAATGTCAAATCACTATGTCAAAGGCATGTCCTTTTTGGCACTCCAGTGAAATTGTACTTATTCTCCAAGCTGTTGGAGCTGCCATTCACATGCAATTAATGTGACTACGCCTCTGATGACTCTGCTGACACTAATTAGAGGTGTGAATAGGAAATCACACCCAGCAATGTTCTCTGTTGGGTCTCCTTTTCTGCCATTCCAACCTGCTGTTTCAGCTTAACAGTGGGTGGACAACTGCAAAGTAGCCACATAAAAGTGGGCTCACTGTGGCTCAGCTGCATTCATGGGAAAATTATTAGGACTTCTTGTGTACCTGATGGAAGTGGCACTGATGGGATGGACTGACAGACTGTGCTCTGCCTGGAAAACTCAGTGTGAAAAGGAGAGAGCTCTTGTGGTTGCCAACACAACCAAAAGGATTCAGCCACATCTGGTTTTCTGTGCATGTGTGGGAGGACTGTGCAAGGACAAGGTGAAGTTCTGGTTGGCAGCACCACTGCTACACTGGATTACTGCAAACCCTGTCACTGTCTCCTTTAGAGACCTCAGAATCCAAGCCATTGAGGGGATGAGGGGATTTGCAGTTTTTGTAGACCAAATGAGGGGTCTTCTGACAGTTATTCAGGGCTTCTATGCCATAGCTCCAGTCACTGCTGATCTCAAATGAGCTGGAAGAGCCCGTGTGTCAGGGTGGGTGTGCTCAGTGAGGCACATTTGTCTCTGCCTGCTGCCTGTCCTGGCTGAAACAGGCCCCATCTCCCTCCTGGAAAGCACAAAGGGAGATGAATCACAGTGGAAAAAGAGCAAAAATTTGAATAAGACAAGGAAGGGCTTATAAGTTTTGTGGTTGAAGCACAGCTTGAGTCTCCCTCTGGAATCACCACTTTGTTTCACTGATTATCTAGAGAAATGCAGCTTCTGACATAAAGAGACTAAATTAGGTGATGTGATTACTCCTTTAAACTCAAATCAGGTACTAATCCTTCAGGCACCCTGATCTTTCTGGCTTCTCTTCCATTCCATCCTCAAAGTACAAATTAAAAAGGTGAACTATTACTACTTAAATAGTTTTCAGAACTCTGATTATTTTTCTGACCCCCATTTCTCCCTCAGCAGGATAGAAATCATGCTCACCGAAGCTGCAGCAAACCCAAACCTTTACCAGGGAAAAAAAAATCTGAGATCTGAAGGGAGAAGATAGTGGGGAAAAAATAATTAACTGTGCTACTGAATGAGTGAGAATTTTAATCCTTACCTGCAGCTGGGCTGTGTTTTGCTGATATGGGGAGGAGAACATGATGTAGTTTGGCCAGTCCCAGAGCCTCCCAAAATGTCCTGCTGAGTTCTGCCTGAGTTCTTGTCCTCTGAGTCCATTCCCCTGTGCTGGTGTGGGCAGGATCTGGCTTGGTGCTACCCCTTCTAGGTAATTGTTTTCCCTGCTGTGACACACTCGTGTATGAAACAGGCAAAGAGAGGGTGTAGAAATGTTGCAAGTCTTCAAAAATGTTTTATTCTGGTATCTGCATGACTCTGAGTCTGCCCTGGTGAGGTTGTTGCCATGAATACCTGATGAAACAGCGTTCAGTGACCAGGTATTTTAAAGTGCCCCCAACCTCGTTGGGTTGTGATAAAGAGGATAAACAGAGGAACGCACGTCCTCGTGTGAAAGCCAAAATCACATGTGGCAGAGGTAGTCAGAAACAATGAAATCCAAGACTGAAGAATGAAAGAGAAGGATAAAGCCTTGTGCTTTAGTATGAAGGGAAATACGTGACAGAATCTTTCATCTCTGACCACGTTTGCTGCAAAGTAATAAGATACATTGACTCTGAGTGGAGAAGATAAGAGACTGGAATAAAAACCCAGTTTCAGTACAACAATCATGGGAGTTAAATTATTACCTTGTTTTTATTACTGCAGGCACAGAAATATAGTGGAAAGATGTAGCTACAGGGGAAAACTCCAACAGCCAACAGGACGAGCTGCAAACACTTGGGGTTCACTTTTGAAAAGGTGAATGCTTGAGGTACTTTCCTCCTGTGAAAGTATCAGAATAACACTGCCTGTGGATGGCTTGAATGCCTTAAAATTGTGGCTGTAGCTCCCAGATTTAAGTGAAACTCTTGGGAAATAGGGGTCTCCTAAAGCAAAGCAGTGGCACCAGTCAGTTTGTGCCAGAACTGAGGTTGTGTAAAATCACAGACTGAAAGGTGCTCACAAGGTGACCTCTCCTCTGCCACCACAGAGCCCCAGCCCCTTCCACTCAATTCAATATTGGGGATCTGTGCAGGGGTTTGAGGGTTTCTTTGTCCCCACTTAAAACGTAAGGAAACAGAAATCAACCCAGAATGCCCTTTTTAAAGTGCAGAGTGTACTGCTGAGTTCCCAGATTTGCATGCAGCTTCCTAAACAAGTAGGCTGATTTTACAACATGCTGAGCAGCTTCTGAAGCCAAATAGAAATTCATCTGAAGACACAGCTGGGTCACTAATGTGGAAAGGGCTTGGGAGGAAAGGCACTGTGTGAAGGAGTCTGTTGTGCTGTTGCTTTGACTCCACAGACTTCCAGAGAGCCCCTGAAGCTTAAGCAAGTCTAAAGATGCAGGTATTGGACAGCATTATTGTGCTTTTTGGAGATCATACATTGCAAGTCTGAGCTCCAAAAGAAGATCAGTCTTCCTCCTGTTTTGTTTGCCTAGATGTCCTCTGCTCCCAGGACATGAGTTTCTATTTGCCTGTGTTTCTTATTTGGCTTCTGGAAGAAGAGATGGGGACATGCAGGTCATGTTCTCTCCTGGCCACCCTCTGGGCTGCCCTTTGCTCACAGTGCCTCAGGAGACATCAAGCTAAAAGTCCAGGTCCAGCTCTTGGAGCACCAGGAAAGCACAGACTTGAAGCCAAATATTTTGGCTTTGATCCTCTTTTTGGTAGCAAGTCAGACCAATCACTGACAAAAATTTCCATGCTCAATCCAGCCCTGTTTAGGGAACGTCTGGATCCTGAGGCAGTGTCCACCTATGCTGTTAATTCAAACTGAATTAGGTTTAGATTAGATATTGGGAAGAAATTCTTCCCTGAGAGGGTGGGGAGGCCCTGGCACAGGTTGCCATACCCAGAGAGGCTGTGGCTGCCCCATCCCTGACAGTGGGAATCACAGAATCATTGGTTTGGAAGGGACCTTACAGATCATCCCTTTCCAGCACCCCTCCATGCACAGGGACACCTTCCACTAGACCAGATTGCTCCAAGCCTCGTCCAACCTGGCCTTGAAAATGAACAATAACATGTGGATTAAACCAGCATTTCTACTATAGTTTAAAGAAAAGCTTTCAAAGGACCTGCTGAGACAAAACCACAGTTTCTGGACTTGAATGCAGTTCTAATTACTAGAAATTACCTTCACAGGACCTGGATATAATTTTGTGGCAGGAAAGGTGGGTGGGACATTAGGAGTAGACATCAGTGGACTTCAATCTGCTTCCATCAGTAGATATCTGTCCATTCCACCCATGACCTTTCCACAGGCCTCTGTTAACCCTTCTCCACACTGAATCTACTGTTCTTGGAAAAGTGATGAAAAAGTAAGGGCTGTTCATGGCATGGAGGTACCTTTGATCCATGGGGAAGCTGAAGTGGAGGGAGGCAAAGGTTCTGAGAACAGAGTCCTGAAGGCTTGGAGGTCAAACCTCCAGCCTCTGCTGCCAGAGCTGAGGTGAAAGGGGAAAGTCAGTGTGGGCTTCCTTAGGTTAGAAGTTGAGTTCACTTTGGACACGGGAAAAAGTGAGGCTACATCAAACTGATGTCGTGGGCATAAGGAATTGCCAGTGTCCTGTTGGGGAGTGGGACCTGCAAGTCAACAAACACAAACTCCCTCCCTCCCAGGGCCCAGCAGAGGCAACTCCCAGAGGGACTGAGCTGTGCTGGAATGTCTCCAGTGCAGCCATTCCCCTGGCAGGGCCATTCCCACATTTTTTAAAAGTAAGGCTTGTCACACTGTTTCCTTCAGGGGTAGGTTAATCCCAGCATCCCAGGGCGTGTGACATGACTTCTCCATCACTCAGGGCTCCTTTTCCCCAGTGCTTTCTCCAGCTGGGGTGGTGTCCATGAGTTGCAGTGACTCTTTTGGAGCAGGTCTGCTGTCTTTCAAAGGAGACCATGGATCAGTGTGGAATGTTATGCTTGAACACTAAAAATATGGAACACTCAAAAACCCCAATGTTTTTGAAGAACACAGATTTCCCCATTTACTCAGAGCATCACAAATTCAGGTATTTCAACCCCAAAGCACCAGAACTGAAGGTATGTTTTCATGTGAAGTGATTGTTTCCATGGTATCGAAATATTTAAATCTAATTTCTGTTGTCTAAAACCTTTTATTTCAAAACTTAGTTCTTTTGAAGTTCCAGTTGAAGAACAAAAAAGCTCTGCCTTTCATTGTGGATCACTACAGTCTTATCAGATTGCTGCTTTTGTAAAACAAAGTTTTTGCGGGGTTGACAAACACTTTTAAATTTAAACAGCTTCCTTTGGTTTGAGATTTCTTCAGTGAAAAAATATTCCCATGGGTTCTATTTAAGGCCTGCTGTTATGTGCCTTAAAAAATAAAAAAAAAAATCCTACCAAAAAGTGTCATGAACCAGAATGTGTTTTATTCACCCTGAGATAAACTGCAAATAAAACAATGCCTGTGAGGAATGGGGAACTGGAGAGAAATTTTCAGGCACTTCAGTGTGCCAAGAAATCCGAATACTCATCAGTTATTTCTGCTACAGCTCGAGGTTTTATGAAGTTGAGATATTTAAAGAGTTCTCAGTAGAATCCAGAACCAAGAGAAATCATGTTTTTATTCTGAATATGAGGTGAAGACCTGGTTCCTTGAATGTTTAACAGAAATTTCGGATCTGTGTGTGCCTTGGGGAGATGTATCTGATCCAGCCCAGTGATGTTTTGAACTGAAGGCCTCAAAAAAGGCTCTAAAGTCCCTTTAAAGACTGTTGCTTCCTGCTGTACTTAGAGATCCAAGAAAGAAAGAAACAAAGAGAAAAACTGGCCTGGTGGAAGATGTCTCTGCCTGTGGCAATGAGGTTGGAATGAGATGGTCTTTGGGGTCTCTTCCAATCCAACCCAATTCCCTGACTCTATGATTAAGGTGGCAGAAATTTTACACCCGACACTCAAAAGTCAGATCTGAGGGGCACAAGTTACAGGGAATGCTGTGTGGTGCATCATCAGGTGCTAATACACATCTTGGTTTTCAGTGGTTAATTATTAAATATCTGAGGATTTGCCTCCTAGCAAACTTTGGTTTGGAGCATCCAAAATTATAAATCAGATTCTCCTCCCTTCACAGACTTGGCACTAAGTATCTTGGCAGTACACAATATATTCTAAGGGTGTGGCAATACGTGTGTATATTAAACACACTTAACTGTATCCTTTTGAACAGCATGAAAACCTGATAGTTTTGTAAAAATTTAAATATATGTTCATTAGACTTTTTTTTTGCAAGTGAATTTGGTGAAGCTTGGGAAATACCTTGTTCACACAGAGGAGGATTGGGTACCCTCTTAACCAAGCTGGAGATTTCAAAGTGTCTCCTCTCTCACCTGTAAGTAAAACTAAATACCTGGGATCTCATTCCTTCTCATACTTCCTTTGATTTCAAAGAAGACTTTTTATTATTATAAATACCTCTGCCAAAGGATTTCATCAGGGAAGCAGGAAAGTGCAGCTGTTTGGGTTTTTGGCTGCATGTGGAATTGTGGAGGGAAGGAGACACGGAGATGTGGAGGAAGGACCACAAGATGCATCACTGGACAAAGTTCTGGTCGAGTCTGAAGTAAAATTTAATGCTCTGGATGCAGTGAGATGGGCTTTGTTACTGTTGATTTGAGTTCATTTGTTTTCATATCTAAACATATTTCTAAGTGAGGCTCACCTGAGGTACAGCTACTCCCAGAGGAGGGGGGAACATCAATGGTAAACGGAGATTACTTTTATCCAAATTCTAGAGTCCTGATATACCTCAGTTTTCACTTTCTCAGCACATTTTATTCAATTTTATTAGGTCATTTAGCAAATAATTTTAATTTTCTGCTTAGATCTGAATTTCTGAAAGTAATGTACTGTTGTACAGTTAATGAGTCTGCTAATAAGCTCCAAGAAAATGTGATTTGCGAATCATTCCGGGACATAACTGTCACTCACACCCTATGCCAATTAGCATAACCATTAGCAACTATCCCTAAGAGATCCTTGAAATTTAAATGAGCTTTCCTAGGATCCCTTTTACCAGGGAGGTTGAAGCTTTAGCCTCACATGGAAAATGCAGCCTGGTAAAAAGCAATAATTCATTAAAGACAAAGTATATCTTTGGAGGTAAATGCCCACCTGGGTTCTGAGCAGCAGCAATCTCTCTGTGAGGCACTTGGTGCTTGCTGGCCCTTACAGGGATGTTAAGAGGAGCCATGGCTGATTGAGTACTTGAGAGGACAAGAGGTGCTGCCAAGACACTGATACAGCAGCAAAATGGGTGGCATTTTATTGCAAACACGAAGAACACTTCAACATTAGGGTTTGTTTAGGGAGAAATATCTACCCACAAGGTCCTATTAAACCTGGGTGGATTTACTGACTTGGTGGATTCGGTTTTCTTGAAAAAAAAAAAAAAAAAAGCTGTGCAGAGGCTGGTGAGGTTGTGGGTGAGGTTGTGGGTGAGGCTGCAATGCTCTCAGGTGCTGCAGGGACCAGGGCTCCTCTGGCTGCAGGCAGATTTCATGTGGTTGCAATTCCCACTGGAATTCATGAATGCTTCACTTCACAGGCGGCCCCCCACTCAAAACAAAGCACTTTCCTCAACACTCTGCTTTTATTTTGATCTCTTCCTCTCCCAGCTCTTAATTCTTTGGGCTCCCAGGACCAATTCTGTCGCACGTTTTAGGAAGAAACGGATCTTCAAGGATTTATTTCGGATGGGAACCTCACCGAGATCTTGCCATACCATCACAGAGATGTCTTCCTGCAGGTGAAGGGTTAGCCAGGCTATCCATCAGGCAGACACAGCACTTCAAATCAAATACAAAAGCTTCAGACTCAGGAGGAGACTGCTGTGGCTTGGGGCTATAAAATAAAAAAGCAGGTTGTATTAGGCAGCTTTAAAGACCCAGCAGAGGTATTGGCTTCATCTCTCTTCTTTTATCTTGCCTTCTCTCATTCACAAAAGGAGAAATCCCTGTACCTGCTGCTGATTTCTGCCAGCTAGAGTTGGGTGGTCCATCAGGGCCCTCTGTGGCCAGAGCCAGCTCATGAGGTGATGTCCCTGAGCCATCTCCTTTCCTCCCCACAGCACAGGGAACAGCCTTTGGGGCAGGATGTGAACCCCAAAGCTGCACAGCTCCCCTTGTGCCTGCATGTACACATAGATCTGTTACTTACTGCTGCATCCACGTAACTAACCCACGAGGTGCAGTTCAAATTTGGCTTCTGTGGTTGGACAAACGTGGATTTGAAACCTCGTGCTCGGGAAAGCAGCGCAGGGAGGTGCTCCTGGCTGGAGAAGGGAGCTCAGCAACGTGGTTGAACTTCTTCTCCTGAACTCCTAAGTTTTAGTTCAAAGTCCAACTCCTGGTCCTGCCCAGGACACCCCAACAACCCCACCCTGTCCCTCAGAGCGTTGTCCAAACACTCTTTCTTGAGCTCTGGCAGCCTTGGGGCTGTGCCCACTGCCCTGGGGAGCCTGTTCAGTGCCCAACCACTCTCTGGGAGAAGAACCTAAGTTTTAGGCTGACTCCATCCCACTTTTAACTGAGCAAGTGAACATGAAACACAGGATTAAATGGAGCAAAGATCTAACAGCCGACACAAGTCATCCGGAGGAGATTAAAGGAGTCGCACAAATGAACAAAGCAGGTAACACACTAAGGTAAGAGAGGGGATAAAGTTTGTCAAGATCAAGGCAGTGCCTCAGAAATGGTGTTATGAATTAATGGCACAGTAAAACTGAGCATTAGGCTGAGGAAATGCCTTGGGTACCCTGTGAAAGGCTGTTTGCTCAGTGGCCTCCCGAGGGGTTCCCCTGCCATCACTTGCTCCCATCTCCTGGAGTGGTGTTTGCCCAGCACAGCCTTTCAAGAGCAATGATGGGCTGATTTCCTCAGATCCCACCTGCTAATGACTTGCACAATCATTTGTTTTCCTATTTCCTCCATGTTAATGCAATATTGAGGACTTTGAGGACTGGGAAAAGGATGGACACAGAGACAACACAGAGCAAACAAGGCCAACAGATTACGATGATGATTATTAAAAATAACATCAAACAGCAGCTGGAACCTGATTGATTAGAGATGACTGGGAAGTCCAGAAGGCCTTAGAGCACTTTACAGGGTCTGCTTTTGCCTTTTCTGAGGGAGCCTGAGCAGCTGCCGGGGGCTGTGTCAGGTTTGCACAGGGGGGTCCTGCAAACCCATTTCATGTCTTGCCAAGGCTCTGCTGGGCAGGTACAACCCTCTCAGAGCTGTCAGTAAGCAGCTGTATCTCAAAGGAACCTGCAGCTCAGGCTTGGCTAAGCTCAATAAATACCAAAGCTCCTTATTCAATATGGAGACCCTACAGAAATTCCTGTTTTCTGTAGCAAGCCTAGGAGAGGGTGGTTCTCAAACCATTCCCAGCTCAGGCTTTTATATAAGACCAGAGTTTCCTTGGCCATGTTGGCTGTTGACAGATGAACATTTGCCTTATTATTTCTCCTCACAGGAAAATCTGGGGATGTATAACTCATATTTTCATGCAAGAGACCAGGTACAGATTTTTTGGTATTTGCCCTTAATTGCCTTCCCGGTTTTTGTTAGACAAGGAAGGATATTAATGGGATTGCACAATGGCCAATTAGTTTTAAAGGTCTTTAGTTTCATTACTTATCTGGAATAATTTGTAATCTTCCTATGACAAAGGCAGCTGAGGAACCCTTTTGGATAATAACACTAAATCAGGCTGCTGAAGCACACAGCGATTAACATATACAAGGGATGTTATACCAAACAGAAATTCAATTTAGCAGATCTCACAACTCCAACCATATCCCAATTATATTCATATCCTTCTGTAGACTTCTGTTTCACCCTCTTATTCCCATCTTCAGAGGTCTCAGCATGAATCTATCATGTTTCCTCACGTTCTTGTTCTTATGCAGCCTGTTCACTACCCACCATTTTTTTTTTCATAATGTTCTTTGATCTCTTATTTCTTTACTGATCCCTTATGATGCTACAGAGGCAAAGGGGTCTGTGTTACCAGGAAAATAAGAGAAGGCACGTGCACACTCCAGCCCTTCCCCACATCTTAGGGATAGAAATACACTGACTTTGCTGTTGGTCAGAAGATGCACAAGTTGAACAAGACTAGTTCAGTACAAAACTTAGCCTTCCATATCTAACCTAGCTGGGGTTCAGTGTTCTGGGGAGAGGTGGCAGCCCCTGAAGCTCAGGACAGGGCACTGAGAGGGCTGATGGGCTTTTCTGCCACTTGAGCAGAAGAGAAGAAACTCGGGTGCAGACATTTGAGGCACCAGCTGTTTGCTCAAGCCCCTCCCTGTGCTGTGACTGTGGCATTTGCCAGCTGCCAACTTCCTTCTCTGTTTCAAACCATCAGAAAGGCAGATGGATACCTGTAAAAGGGTCTTTTGAAAGAAGTATAATATCACTGCCCTTGCTACAATGCAAATAGGAATAATTTTTTTTGCCTTTGACCACTGGCAAAGATTTGAGAGAGAAAAGCATTGAGTGGGACAAAGCAAGCATGAGTTGAAGACTTTCTAAGTAGAGCCAGTTGTATCCCCTAATAGGAAGTAAAATCCTCATTAATGAGCTGTTATTACTTTAAATAATCAGGTTGAAATCAGCTCATGAGGAGCTGAGCCGTTTAAGTGAATCTGCAGACAAAGCAGATTCTTATTATGGGACCTGCCTGTCTGTGCTATCTCTGATTGTTTCTTCCCAGCCTACTCTGGGCACATCAAGGTAAATTGTTTTTGTCAGCTGAGGATACTGGTTTAAGTGGAGGATTTTCCTCTGTATGGTGTGAAGATTACATCAGTTTTTTATATAGTGTGGATGACACCTAAAAGTTGTCCTAAGCCCATTGAATACAGAGACAGCCACAGCAGCATCACAGAGGATGAGGCAACTTAGCAGCCAAAAAATCAGAGACTTCAGTCTGTGTCCTGTTTTTCCTCTCACTCCCATAAACCTGCAATGGACAGAGCAATGATGTTACATTACTTCTGTCTTTCTGTTTTCTTTCTTTAAATTTATTTGTTCATAAGCCAGGAAGATTTTTTCAGCAGCACTTAGAACTATAGAATTATAGAATCTCCTGAGTTGGAAAGAATTCATCAAAGTCCAACTCCTGGCCCTGCCCAGGACACCCCAACAACCCCACCCTGTCCCTCAGAGTGTTGTCCAAACCCTCCTGGAGCTCTGGCAGCCTTGGGGCTGTGCCCACTGCCCTGGGGAGCCTGGGCAGTGCCAACCACCCTCTGGGGGAAGAACCTTTTCCTGAGATCCAACCTGACCCTCCCCTGGCACAGCTCCAGCCAGTCCCTTGGGTGCTGTAGTTGGTCACCAGAGAGCAGAGATTGGTGCTGCTCCTCCACTGCCCCTCGTGGGAGTGTCCATGGTCAGAATGCAGTGCCACTGAGACTGATCTCAGCTGTCACCTCTCAAATGCCCCTGCACTGCTGGAAGTGTCAAACAAGTTTGTCAAAATGTGGGCAGCTGCCTGCACACAAAGCATTCACCTGGGTCTGGGCTCTGGTACATTTTTAAGTGTTAAATGCTGTCTCTTTCTATAGGTAAAATAGGCAATAAAATCCACTGCTTTCAAATAACCAGAACAGGCAGAAAAATGTGAAGCCAAAGCATCTCTGTTACATGGCAGGTTCTGCTGTTTGTTGGTTATTGTACAGCCATAAAAATTGAAACCAATTTAAACATGTCTGTGTGCCAGTGAGCTGGCAGAGCTCTGCTTGCTGGAGGGAAATGAGGAGTTGGCCTGACTCTGTGTGGGCTGGGTTCTTTGTCTGCATTAGTTGCTCACCTGTAGAAACACAGCAGCATTTCTTTCCTTTGCCAACCTTTTTTAGGCTTCTCCAGGCAAACAGTGGATTTTCTGTGGCACCTCTGCTAAAGCATCTGCCCTGAGCAGGGTTTTAGTGATGTGGGACAGACGCCTGGTTTGAGTCCTCCATCTCACAGTCTGCACAGAACATCCAGAGATGTGTACATGTGTCTAGCCCTGCCTGTGTCCAGGTGGAGCTGTTGCTGGGAAGGTACCACTGGGCATATGCTTGTGTGGCTCTGAGTGTGTCCACATTTACAGCAAAAAGCCAAATGCCACCCCTGTATCTTGTACAATAAGCTGGTCAGTTAAAAAAAAAGGAAAGAAGAGAGAAAGACTCCATGAAAGTGCTCACAGAAGGCTGATTAATGAGCTTAGCCCTTACAAGACACCAAAGGGCACCATGTTGCATATGTTGACTGCAGGAAAAGCTTTGGTCAATAGTCACACACACAACAGAGGCTCCAAACACACCGCACACAACTGTATGAACCAGGTTTCATCACTGCCACGTGTCATAAAACTGCTTATTATATAGTGTGCCTCTCAGGATTTATTGTCACCTGGTCCCTGTCCCATGCAGAGCATTGACCTGGGAGCCATGAATCCACAACTTCCATTTCTACCTCTTCCACAGTGACAAGGTGGACTGATTTCCATCCAACTGATTTAAATGAGGTGCCAGGGAACCGCGATTTAAATCACTGGTGTTTACTTTTTACATTGGCAGGAGAGGCAGCTTTAATGATGTATGGTCCTGCTGCTGTGGCTAAAATCTAAATTCCTGGAATATTCCCTCTAGATAATCTCCAAAGTTCGTGCTTTTGCCTCTGGCTAGGGAGCTGCACACAGGGGACAGGATTCTTGGCACAGCCGGGCAGTTTGGAGCTGCTGCGCTTGTATTGGCAGCCTGGAACAGGCAGCTCAGAGGGAAGGTGCCAAATGGGTTGGTTTTAAGTACCTCTTGGCTTCTGCTGAGCAGAGAACTAAAGGAGAGAGTGCTCTGGAGAGCAGGAAAGCACAGGAAGGGGTTTGGCAGGACTGCTGGAGCAGACAGGAGCGTGTCTGAGCCGGGCAGTGCTGAGCCGTGAGCAGCAGGACGGGGCAGGAATTGGCCGAAATGCTCATACAGGCAGGACAGGACAGTGTGAGCCATGTGCAGCCAAGGAATTTGAGTTTTCCAATATGAAGGTATGAAAAGGTATGAAAGGATATGAAGGTATGAAAAAAAAAAATTCAGGTCTGGCTGGCTGGACAATTCATAGTGTAGCTGTACACTACAGTCTCAGGGACTTTGAGCATCCTGGTCTAGTGGAAGATGTTCCTGCTCATGGCAGGGGATTGGACTAGATGGCCCTTAAAGGTCCCTTCCAACCCAAACCATTTTCTTATTCTCTGATTCTATACTATTAATTAAAAGAATATTTTTTAATGGAAAAGCTTGAAACTTTTTGATAAATAATTAGTAAAGAGATGGTTGATATGCAAGGTGGCCTTTCTTTTTTTTCTGCTAGCTAAAAGAATGTTCTATAAAAACAAAGTCATTTCAGTCAATAATTTGTTTAACCTTACATTAATCAGTTCTTCATTTTTACATTTTGCAGCATTAAAAAAGGTGAATGCCATACTTCTTTACCAGTGGGGAATCTCACACAACATGTTTCAAGTTGCACTTGGATGGGAAGTGGGCTTTAAGGATGTGAAAGGCAGTGTTTTACTTATGTGTCTTCTTCATTAAATAGGAGCCTGTCAAAGTGCTGAGTGTTGAAAGCAATAGATGAGGGCAGTATTTCTTGTCATCTTATGACGTCTTTTTAAAGAAGGATCTTTTTTTCTCACCCTTAACTCTTGGATTTAACTGATCCTGACTTTTTGAGTTTCTGACTTGGCTGGTCACTACTACAGTGGTTGAAGAAGTTGAAATCAAGAAAAATAGTCTTTTGGTTCCAGCAAAAGTGACCATGAGCTTATGCATTTTTGTAAACATCAGTTCTGGGTGAGCCAAGTTTGTTGGTTTGACCTCCCCTTATCTGCAGTGACAAGTATGTGACATCCAGATTGAGCATTTTTAGTTTCAGGTGTGTAATACATTGTAATAAGTTTACACAGTGAACATTGAATCTTGGACTCCAAATACATTTCTTCTTGTTTTCAAAACAAAAAGTATTTATGGTTTGAAAAATCTGTTTCCACTTTCAAAAAGTTTGTTTGTTTTTTTGGGGGTTTTTTTGCTGTTGCTTTTCTCCATCCTGGTGTGCATTTGCCAGCAACTCTTCCTCTTTCATGTTTTCATTTCTCCATCCACAAAGAGAGGAAAGCTCCTGCCATATGTGTGCAACCCAGCAGGATTCCCAAGTTCTGAACCTGCAATTAATCCTAACTACTGTTATTTCTTTATTGCAGAAGGCACTTTTCTCACCTGGCATCACGGAAGCAGCATGAAGACACACATCTCACCATCTCCTTTCCATTGTGTGCAGCACCCTCTGCCCTTCCAGATCCCACAGAGATGATTAACACCACCTGACACAACAGCAGTTCCCTGACATGCCTTCCTGAGGCATTTTGTGAATGCTACAGGCTTCAGAAATCCTGTCAGGGAGGAGGGACACAGACGTGCCTCACCTGTGTGGTCGATGCGAGCTCGCGGGGTGTGTGGTGCTGTGTGTTCCAGGGCCAAGTCTAGATGGTGTGGAGGGCTCTGCTCTTCTCTATCTCCTGGCTCCTGTAGCCATGGGAATAGTGTGTCCTGAAAGATGTGGCTGGCACAGAGCACAGAACATTCCCCTTATCACCTGCAACAGGACACCTGAGGAGCAGGAGCTGCCTTCTCCCACCATGGCTGGGTTACTGCAGAGCGTGGTGGAACTGGCAGCACTGGCCCTCCTGCACTGCTCTCCTCTCCTGCCCTGCTGCCTGCCCTCCCCAGCTCTCCTTCATGCACACACTCATCTAAGGGAGGCAAACCCAGGCAAATATTAATAATTGCATCATGAGTTCCAAAGCCAGGAAGCTTGACTGGTCTTTTGATAACTGGTGAGCAGAGAAGATACCATCAGAAGTTGCTTTCATCTCTGGAGATAGTGAATGAACTAGATATGTATCTTAGACTTGAAAAGGATTCTCATTGAAGGCTCTTCTGAAAGTCCTAATCTCTCTGGTTCATATGTATATTTTGAAACTTGTTAACACCCCACTCTCCCTCCCCTGCACGGGGCTGTAATTGTGGAGGAGCTTCAAAGGGCTCCTGCTTCCTTGTGTTTCTGAGGGAGGCTGGGCACCAGACCTCCTTTACCTGTTAGGAGAAAACAGAGCTATTAAAGGATATCTATTTCAAACACCGTGACCAAAGGGAACAGTAACACTTTGCCCTCCGTGGCTCTTTTCATGTGTGAGTCTCCAAGTGCTCTGGCGTAACTAATTTGAAGCAGAAATCTCACTAATTAACACTTGCATCTGGGATGCAGGGATGTGTTCTGCAAGTCAGCAACGCTGTGAACATTGCTGATTTACCACCAGATGAGAGATAATGTGTAGGCTATGATGATCTCGTTTTAAAAATCTCTGTTGGTTTTGGTTACAGAGAGGGATCTGCAGCAGAGCTTTACACCACAGAGCCCTTAAGCTGGATGGGAAGCCCAAGCATAGTCTTGAAACATTTGTGCCCAATTCCTTTCTCTCCCTAAAGTTACAGGGATGGGAGGAGGAGACTGATGTCTAAGTGGAGATTGGATATTTTCCCCTCTGTCATCTGTTGTGTCAGTAGTTGTCAATTGAACTCACAGAAGTTTGATGCTGTCCCTGGCCTAACTGAGAGCCACGGAAAGTTTTGTGGGCTCTTTGTTGGAAACCAGGATTTTACAGAAGCCATTGACTCAGAAAAATTTCTGGGAAGGAAAGGCAGGGTTGATCCATGATTTGTGGTGGCCATTGCCCTCTGGGCTGCACAAAAGCTGCCCTCAGTGGTAACTGAGGGTGGACTTCATGGCACTTGCTAACAGGGACTACAGACACTTGGGTGCAGAGCAAGACCCGTCCTGCCATTTGGCTCCTCACCTCACTGCAGTCCCAGCAGGAGGAGAGTGGGAAAAACAAGCTGCTTCTTCACCTGGAAAAATTCTTTTTTCATTTCAGGTCAATTGCCATATCCTTTGCTATCAGCCCCTGAGGCACAGATGACCTAAACAAACCCAAGGAGATCTGTGTGGAGATCTGGGAGAGGAGAAGCCTCTGGACCAGGAGGGTGGAGATCAGGATGGTGTTTCACAAGGTCTCCTCGAGGGCTATCGCTTGGGAAGCCAAAGCTGAGCCTCCAGTGCAGTTGCTCAGGGACTCAGCTGGCAGAGCACAGCCTGTGCTCTGCCTGATCCCAATCCTCTGCCTGATCCCAATCCTCTGCCTGATCCCAGTCCTCTGCTCCAGCACCAGACTCAACAATCAAAGCCTAATAAGTCCCCAAAATACAGCGGTACAATAATGAAGAGTTCTGTGCCACACTTAGCAATAGAAAAGCACATGTAATGAGGGACTTAATTTGGAACATATCATTTGTCACATAATTTGGAGGCACATCTCAAAACAGTGCACAAGAATGGAGTTTGCTACACCAGCTGAAGTCACCACAAATGATCTTTGTTTGTTGCAAAATCCCTTTTTAAATCTAAACCCTCAGAAAAGAACCTGGAACCAGTAGATGACATAAAAGAATAAATGTTCACAACACGTATTTTGGATTTGGTTCAAACACAATATTAGAAAGCTGAATTAATTGTGTTTGTATCAAACCCAAATATATTTTATGAAACAATGAAGCCTCTTAAATGGCTAACTGCTGCCCAGAATATATTTTCCCTGAACCAAACTAGATAACAACATATCCTTCTTAAATTGGTCAGGAGAACTGGCTGCCAAATGACTATTCTCTGCCCCATATTTATTCACCATCTGTGACTTCCACATCAATTTGCTCATTTTAAAAATCAAAACTTGAGGTTTTTTTCTTCCTCTTCCCTCTCTCTTTTCCTTTCTCTGCCAGGGCTGCAGGGTAGATCCAATGGCTGAAAATGAAGCCTTGTTGTTCTTCCTTCTGCAGGAATGGTTTCTGCCAAGGATGCATGAGGTCTGATGTCTGATGGAGTGTGGCTCCTTCCTCTGCAGGTTATGGATGGGCAGCAACTGGGAGGAATTCCCTCAAGAGACCTGTCTTTCCACAGAGGAATGCTGGAGAGTGTAAGAGGGAGAGGGGAGAATCAAGCTTGTCCTTTTGTGGCAAACTTACCAACCTAAAAGTCTGCATTTGCTTGATAAATTGTGGCTTATGGAGGAAGCAAACAACTCCTAGGAAGGAGGAGAATTAGGGAAATTGGTTTGGGATTCCAGTGATTCAACATCACTATATTTTTTCTACTTCTGTTCTTAAAAAACCCCATGATATTTTATGAGTAAAGAATATTCATGGTGCCATGTAACAAACTTAGTCCCTCTCTGTGCTCATCATCCACCCGACCCAGGCAGGGAGCAGGTAAGACCTCCCTGGGGCAGGGATTAAGCACTGATTAGGGTCCTTTTTTGAATATCTCTTAACACAACAAGCGTGAGGTCACTCCCAGGCATTAGTGGCAGCTAAATTTATGACAAGAAATGCTGTTTCATGCAGAGTGTAATCAGCTGATGACACCCCACCACCACTGCCGAGAGATCGAGGAGCCAAACAGTGCTGAATTTTAGGAGTGATTCTTGCTCTGCATCCTAAGTAGGTACTCAACAGAATACACAAAGCTCAGGCTATAAAGGAATATAAAAAGACTAAAATTTTCAGAAAGAATTTGTCTTGCTCTTCCATCCCCAGTTTTTTCATCCCTCCCTTTGCAGCATCACCCACTTGTTACTATAGTAGCAGACCCGGGTATTGTAACCCTGAGCTGGTGTTGGCCACTCTCAGAGAGAAATCAATCCACTACAACAAAGCCAGGGCATCTGAGAGAAGACAGCTGCTCCCATGCTTGGCTTAGAGGTCTTGAATTGTAAATAACACGCCGGCACATTGAAATTCTGAGCAGAACTTACGATGGAGCCGTGGATAAATACCTTCTCACACAATTACACATCACTGTGGGCTGATGTCTTGCAATTCCAGAGGGTGGATCAGTTAAACACTCCTTACATTTGTTTGTTCAAGCTGGAAAGCGGGCGTTGCTTAGCACAGGCTTTTCCTGAGTGGCTTGACACGACCCTGAGCTTCATCCAACCCTCTGGTTTTGTTTGACATGAATTCATTCTGAGGCGAGCAGATAACTGCCTGTACCCTCTGCACAGCTCTGGAAATGCAGCCCTGAAACTTGGGCTCGGATTTTATGAGCCTTTCCCAACTGCTCCATGGAATTGATGCAGATTTTCTGACGAACTCTGAAAACTGATGTGTTTTGCTTTGGGTTTATGTTGTGCTGTGTGTACTTTAGATGGCCCTAAACCAGAAACCTGTCTGAACATCCTTTGCTATAGACATGAGGTGGAAACTCCCCAAGAAAAGGCTGCCCTGTGCCATTTCTGGTACTTTTTGGGAAACATCAGCAGAACCATTTTTTCCCTGAGGTGTTGGGATAATTCCACTCCTTCCTCTGCTGAGGGTGTTTTAGCTGTAGGTACAAATCAGAGTTTATCTTTGGGATGAAAGCCTCACTCATTGTCCTTTTATCTTCACCCTGGCTACACAGCTACTCTGCAGATGGCAAGAGAAAGATGTCATCTGCAGGCAGCAGCTGCTGTGATGGGAGATGACGGGAAGGTGGGTGTGGGGGTGCTGCTCTCCTGCCTGAACCAGGATCAAGTCAAGTGAACAGTGCGGTGAAAGGAGAGGAAGGAAAAAGGAAACACTCTCCCAGGCAATTTTCTTGGAGGAATAAAATTACACGGGGAATGATTGACAAATTAGGAGCACTTTGCACCTAATTTTAATGTTATCCCATCTTAGGGAGCAGAAATATGTTACGTTTCAAATTACCCACTTTGCCAGTTGCTGCCTTCTCTCGAATCCAAATCAACTTAGGCATTTGGTACTAAATCTTAAGGAAACAAATTGCCTTCTATGCTACACTGCTTTCTTAAAACAGCTTTATTTGAAAGTCCAGCTGAGCAAGTTAATTTAGGCAGTGAGCTGGTCCTTGACAGTTCAGCACTTGTTACTGAGGCCAGTTACTTCTGCAGGTACAAATCACACTGCCAGGTAAACCTAAGCTGAACCTGACCTTGGGCTCTAACTCAAAGCCATCTGATATCCATGAGAGACTTTCAATTGACTGAATGGCTCCTGAAGTAGTTCTTGGGTGACATCAGCAGTCAGTGTTGGCCTCACTTGATTTAGTGGCCCCAGTGACCCACATTCAGGGAAAAGGAGGAGCAATCTCCCAAAGCCCTCTCTTCCCCTACTCCATCCTGACAACAGCTCTCTTGTGCCAGCTCTAGCTCCATCCTACAGCTGGTTTTATGCCTTTGCCCTAAGGGAACCTCCTGGAGGCAATCTGATGTCTCTGGAGGCTTATTCTGTATGTCTATATCTATATCTAGATAGATATAAATGTGATGGTCCCAGTGCCAGAATTCGTGATGCAGAGGGAAGATCTGAAGCCAGGCTCTAAAGCTCTCTTCAAGCTGGGCTGCTCCTCAGTGTGTCTTTGAAGCCCTTTCCCATGGCCTTCAGTCCTTGCAGGCCTGCTGGCAGGGCCATGTGCCCATTTTATTTAATGTAAGTGATCTGAAACCGCCAGTTCAACATCCCAATTTAGTAATGAGACTTACTGAAGCTCATGAGCTGCCTTGGCTTGCAACACAATTAAATTTCAGGAAATAGAAAATATTCCAGTGAGGCTGGTGGGTTTGTAATACTATTTGGGGCTTAATGCATAATAAAAACATGCCATTTAAGGTTTAATATAATATGCAACAGCCCTAAATGACCAGTGAAAACATTATGTAAATTTTAAAGGAAGTTATTGCCTCCTGTAAATGATAATTTATCAATGGCTTGTAAAGAAAGGGTTTTCCTTCTGGTTATGAACCAAAGAAAACACAGACACAAGCAGGCATAAATGGGTTATAGAAACAGAAGGTCAACAGAAAGATGTACAGTAGGAATTGTGTGGGTCTTCCTGTCAGCCAGGGTAGAAAAGTAGTGCATTATTATTCCTCTGTACTAACAGGCAACATTCAGCCTCCACCACCAAAATAAAACAGAAACTACATTTGCTTAAAAATAATTAGACGTTTTTGTAGGTGCAGTGCCTGCAATTTACTTTTTCTTCTCTTTCCCCCTTTTAGTATTTGTTAAACATTTCCCAGACTTTTATTTGTAAACATAAGGGTAAAACCCACTTGTATTTATTGTCAGTGCACCTCCTGTATTCTGAATTCTCAAATACTTCAAGTGGAACACTGCAAGATTCTCAAAGTGCCCAGCATTAGAGTGTCCAGGGGTCCTCTGGGGATATCTGTTGGCTGATGCCATCACCATCAGGACAGAGGAGGAGCCACCAGTGCTGCCCAGGAGCGAGCAGACATGGGCTGGCATCCACCACATGAGACGTGGGCTGCCCTAAGAGCAGGGAGGGGTGGGAGAAGGGATAAAACCATGGGATAGATTCACACAATGATTCCCAGCCTTCCTTCTTTTTTTGGCCAGTGTGGATAGAGCTTGGCCCCAAAAGACAGTCCCACCCCATCCCCGTGCCTCACACTGCAATGGCTTTTGAAAAATGTTCCCACTATTACGGAGCCCTTTCTGCAGCCGTGCCATCAATTCAGCACGAGGAGATATTTCATGTGAAATGTGCTACCAAGACAAGGAGGCATTTGCATTGTTAATTTCTCACATGTCAAACAAATACCATTATTGCAAAATGAATGCAGCCACCCAGCTGAGAAACAGCTCCATTCACGGCGACTGAGGGCAACGTAAAAAATGAATGAGCTCTGCTGATTGCAAGTGTCATCAGAAATTAATAAGGCTCTTGGAGTTTTTCTGTCCAAAGACGATGAAAGCTTTGTGACTGTTTGTTTCCAGTTGTTGAGCTTCATCCCTCTCTGAGGTGTGAGGGATCATCCCTGGCTTTAGCTTTAAAGGTTCTGAGCGCAAGCAGTGGTTTTGTTGTTGACCTGGGGGATTGATCTTCCCAATGACATTGAGGGACGTGACCCTCAAGTCTTGACAGCTGAGGAAATTTTATGTCCCCTGCCCAGCTGGACTCCTGAGTGAGGTGCTTGTCTGCTGTCACAGCCTCCTCAACACCAGATCCTTCCCAGTCTGCAAGCTGTGAAATTCCTGATCCCTCTCCTTTGGAATGATTTTTCCTTCTTATTTCCTCTCACCCTGCACCCTTCCTTCAGCAGACACTGCTGTTTCCTACCCTCCTTTTCCCATCCCTGGTTTCTTTTTCCCCTTTTCTGCTCCATGGCCATGGTATTTTTGTGTCTTTGTGTTGGTAATAACAACTTCAGGTCTTGGAAAATTAGTGGAGATGAACTCGTTATGTGACAAATCAAACATAAACAGCTCCAAAAAGCCATTTTGAAGCATTTGTCTGCATTTGTATATTCATCTGCTAGATGAATCACTTGAGTTATAAAAATTGTGGAAGAGAAAAATCTAATGGAAATGATAATATGATTACTGCCCATAATTCTCACCAATCAAGCATATCAGTTACACACAAGCAAGTTGTCTGGATGTCTGTGGAGGTTTTTTATTTCATTATTTAAATCTGATTAAACAACTGATTGTAGGCCCTTATGTACCTTTTCACACAGTTTATACTTGAAGTGAGAAGCAACAGCTAGATATTTATTTTATTTCATTTTATGACTGTGCAGCAGTGAAGCCTCACGAGGCTGAAGGCTCTGTGCCCTTCTCTGTATCATCTTGTTTCAAATATTGAGAAAACACAGGAGATATATTTATTTACAGATGCACTTATTGAGGAGCTAATAAACTGGTCTCCATGTCAACCTACTTATTTATTTGGCCTGTGTTTGAAAGCCTTTCCTCTGTGTGTTGAGCAGACACAGCTAAGGAATTAGCATCTTTTTTGTACCTTAATGATAATATCAAAGTACGTGGCTGAAATACAGTGATCACCTTGCACAAATAGTGACAAGATGCAGCCTCAATGTCTTATATTAGGAAATCATATACCCAGCAAATGGTATTTAAAAAATGTTCAGGTATGAAGAAAAAAGCCCACTATAATGAGAAGCTGCTGCAAGGAGATTGGATATTAATTTTAAGAAGGTTATAAATCCTTAAGTTGATGGGTTGAACACAAAGGAGAAGTGCATAAGGAGGTATTTACTCTTGGCATTAATTTTTAAGATGAAAGAATTTATTGCAAAACAGCCCAGCTACTGTTATAAACTCCAGAGTTGTTCTGAACAAATTCAGGTCCAGCTTTGCTCCCCAGCAATGCTGTGCTACAAGGAAAGGATTCAGGAAGCACTCAGCCCAGTTTTTCCAGCAAAGAGGGCACCCAGCTGTGCCATGGCAAGGTAGAGCTGGGCTGGGGGGGCAGGTGGCAATGAGAGCAGGGGGAACATGGAGTCCCTGCTGCACTGGTGGTGTGCCAGTAGGGCAGGAAGTGTCCCACTGGAAAACAACAGCATTCCTGTCACTAAAGGCTCCTATTCCTGCTCCTGGGTTTTGTGTATTTATTAATCTGAAGAGAAAAAGAGAGTCCCTGCTTTTCATGGCAGCAGTTTGGAGCGGGCAGCATGCAGCCCCCGGGGCTGAGCTGGGCACAGGTTGGCAGGCTGGCAGTGCTACAGGGGTGGGTGGTTGTCCCCAGGCAGAAGTTCTTCCCTCTGGAAGGCAAGCTGCAGCCCTCTGGGGCTGACTTCAACACTTTCTGCTCCTTTGCTCCCCCTCACTCAGCTCTCTGAGCTGCCACCCCACTGCTCTTTCCCCTCATGGCAAGCCCAGCTTGGCCAACCCGGCCCAGGAACACGCTCAGGACCACGGGGGGAGGTGAAGCCAAGTGAAATCCAGGCTCACAGGAGCTCACCCCCAAAGCACAGCCCAGCTCTGTGAATCTCTCTCCATCCTGAGGTGAAAGCACAAAGACAGAGCTGAAGAATGCTAGTTGTACATCTACACAGTCACACACACAGTGCCATCCTCACAGGATGTTTGAGTGTCTCCTGTAGGGTCTTTTAACAGTTCTTTGGGATAACCAACAGTTTGTCTCTACAGAAATAAAAGGATTTCTATATATATATATTTGAACCAGAGAATCATTTAGGTTGGAAAAGAACTTTGAGATCATCAAGTCCAGCTGTTCCCCCAGTGCTGCCAGGGCCACAACTAAACCATGTCCCCAAGTGCCACATTTACACATTTTTTAAATCCCTCCAGGGATGAACTGAGAGCAATTTCTACCTTTCCCTGAACAGGGTTTTGGCTTGATATTTGAGATTAATTAAAAAAAAGGTCTCAGAGGAAAAGCAAAATATTCTCATTAAATACAGAGTGATCCATATCAGCTAGAAACCAACACTACTCCAATTGTGTGATGCAGTAAATATATTTAGCCAAGATAATCAGGTATAGCCTGATTCAACACACTATTTACCCACCTGCTTTTCAGAACAGCTTATTGAGGAAGAAACAGAGCCAGAGAGCAACGGATCCAGTCGTGCACATCCAGGCCAGGACACCTGCTTAGAGCTCATCTTCTGCTGATTTCAGTGGGGTCAGCTTGGGAGCTACTGGGACTACTCCAGGTTTGTTATTTCAAAACCAACATCTTTTCATTTGGGTTATTGTGCCATAAAGTCACTGGCCTCACTCTGCCAAAAGCCACTGGTAATCAGGTGTGTGCAGCACACACTCATTAAATGTGGAGTGGTGTCTTCCTGACCTGGGCACCAGAACCTGGGTACTTCTCATCTTGTTGATGTGCCATTGCACTAATGGAGCCTTTTGGAACTGCTCCATTTGTAAGCAAAATCCAGATTTTAAAACTGGTCTCCAAAAGGTATCTGCTCATTTAATTCATTTGTGGTAATAGCCTCAAATGAGAGGCATTCATTTCCTCTTAATGTAACTATATTATGAAATTCTATTGTGAATGAGGCACTTGCAGGAAATCTTAATTATTTTTTAAAGCTTTACTTCCTTTCAGACAGACAGATTTAGAAGATACATTTGCTCTTGTACAAATGAGCCCTTTCTGCAGCTCTGAACAGACTTTCCCAAGTTAGACTCAAAAACACCACAGGTTTTCTGGGGAAAAAAGAAACCCAAAGAATAAAACTTCCATCCAGTTTTATGTATCCCACTGCTTTTTGATATTTTTTTTTTTAATTATAGAATACAATATCTTCACATATTTTTTCTATTAAAAAAACCAACATTTTTTTCCCTTCAGTGATAACAGAGGCAATTTGACATGTTTGCCTCACACCACTCAAGTGACAATAGAGCTTGACAGCAACTGGGAACCAGGATGGCATTGCTGCTTCACAGAGAGCACTGGAGAAGTTCCTAAACCATTCTTAAGAAAATCATAGAAGGAAAACCACTGTTGTGGTACAGGCACTACTTTGGCATGTGAATACAATGGACACTTTGCTCTCAGCCCAGCTCTGTTAATGCTCTGCCCACCAGCACTGGGGTTTATATGGGTTTTTTTAGTTTACTATTTGCATTGCAATTCAAGGCAGACATTTCTGCTACTCACATTTAGGCTGGAACAGGCAGGAAAAGCAAGACAGTTCCTGGCTTGGTACTCATGAGCAAACAAATCTGAGCTGCAACTGTGCATGTTCAAGGGGATTGAATGGCTCTCTGTAAGCAAAGAGTCTTCCTCACTCATGCCCTGGGATGTGCATTAGCTGCTCTCTCCAGAGACTGGCAGTAAGTGCTACATCTCTCTAAGTACTGTTCCCAGTGGAAAAGTGTTTTTTCTTCATCTTACCCAGCTCCCTATCATTTACCATTAGCACTAAAGGCATTTTCAGTTCAGCACAATGGATCACCACTGCTGTACAAAACCTGGGGATGGGCCAGCAGGAGCTGGGGCAGTCCAGGGGGGTGTCTCTTCTGGTCTTTCTGTCCCTTTGGAGACTCTGTTATTAAGCTCTTGCTGCCAGAGGGTTGCATTTGTTTGATAGATGCAGGTACACCTAACAAAGGGAGCGGGAAGGGAGAGGGGCTGGTGAGGAGACAGAGCATTTTCAGCCGGGATTTCAGTGGTACAAAGATACAGACACGTGTTTATAATCCAGAGGATTTTTTTATTTATTCTAAAAGTGCTTGCAAGATTAATGGTACCCTGGAAAAATCAATAGTAACTCATCACAGGCAAAATCTTCTGGAACACAAAATCCCGCTGAAGGGGACAAAGCAGAGTTATGGCAGTCGGCAGCAGGGCTAATGAGCCTGTGATTAAAACTGAGGACTGGCTGTGTCATTCTGCACCTCTCCTACAAGCTTCCTGGGAAAAATGGCCCACTGGAGTCCTAGATCCTGAAAATAATTTACCCACCGTTAAAAAAAAATAATTTAGCCACCATTGAATGAAATAATTAGGCAACTTAGAGTTCTAAATACGACTTGAGAACCACGGCCCTTCATCTCTCTCTGCCTCGGTTTCTCTGCTCTAAAACTGTGAAGTTTCCTTTCTCCTGTTGAATCTTTTTGTCTTCTCAGACTGTAACCTGCTGAAAGGCATCTTTGGCTGTCTGAACACACAGTGCTTTGCCCAGGAGACTCCCAATCTTGCCAAAACACCTCAAACTGCCGCTCTTAACGGAAATATTTTCAGTGAAGAAGTCTGGGCTGAAATATGCTTCAGAGGCAAAAATAAAGTAAAGCAAGAAACAGATTTCCAAGAGGGAATTTGTCAAATGAGTCCCTTAAATCTCATCAGGAAAAGCACACTGTGAAGGATAGCCTTGAACTGCTGGGAGATGGAGTCATTTTGCAACATGTTTTGAGCAGCAGCCGTTAGGTTTTCAGGGTGCTGGTAAGTTTTATGGGCTGCTGAGATGATCTCTCTTCCAAGAAGCCACCTGAAAAGAAATGCCAATTTAAACCCACTGGATATCCTCATAATTCCTGTGAACGCAAACTGAAGATGGAAACCAGGTTGCAGAGCATTTCTGGCACAATGCATCTGCAAGGTCTCATTTGGAAGGAATGAAACTGCATATGTTGAAAGTTATTCTAATAATATTTATCAGAAGAAAAGACCTCACAGAGGCAGCTGCCAGGGCTGAATCAGAATGTGTCAACATCCTCCTGCCTCTGATCTACATCAGATCTAAAAGATTTGGCAAGAAATCTGGATCAGAGCAATTACCTATATGGCTATTTGTTAAAGGGTTGTCTCAAACACAGCACTCAGAGAAATTGAACTGTCAGAAGCTAATACAGGAATAATAAGAGGACATTTCGTCTCCATTGGACACCAGAGATGAATAGCAGGTATGTCTGAATGGGGAAAAAATAAACTGAATATGTATTTGGCTTTAGTTTTTGTTAAAGGACTATAACATGAATAATGAATATTTTAAAGAGAGAAGACTGGGCCTTCAATTTCTTTCAATAATGTTAGTGTTGTATATACTGGTTTGAATAAAATACATTTCATAAAACACCTACACACAGCTCTGCAATGCATTATGGATGGCTCCTCTTGAGAAATCTTACATTGCTTTCAATTTTGACAGAGTGATATAGTAATAATAGAAAATTCAGGTATAATATTCAGTCTGCATCTTTTTTTCCCCTCTCTATTATTTTGTACCACACTGGGTGAGCACAGATATGCTTTCCCTGTGCTTCCCTAGGCAGCTCACACGGTGCTGTGGTACTCCCAGAAGGAGGGATTTGCTGCCCTGGAAGGTTGTGTCCTGTGTTGTGTGGGCTGAGCATGGAGGCTGGAGCAGATCTTGCTCCTAAAGGATCCCAAAGGAACAGAGTATCTGCACAGAAAGAGGCTGCCAAGGCTGGAGGAGCTGCCACCAAAACACAAACACACGCTGTGCTTGATTAGAAGTCAAATCATGTGGCCCGAGAGGTGTCCCTTGGAAGTGATGGAGAAAACCTGAGTGCTTGGACATGGACTGAGGGAGCTCCCCATGTGTGGGGAAGAGTAGTAGGGAGAAGCAGCACAAAGGGCAGCAGGGAGAAAGACATCAAAGAGCCCAACACAGCGTTGGAAGGAGGTTCCTGTGGTGTTACTGGTGGTGCAAGACGTTCTGGAAACAATGTGGGGCAAGAAAACTCCTGTTTGTTTTCTCCTGGGAGCAAAGGCCAGGATGACACTTCATGGTGTCCTTGCCCCATGGCATGGTTTGCCCACTGCTGCCAGCCTCACAAAACCTTTCCCAGACACCCAGACTGCAGGAAGAAACCTGTTAACTGGTTGGAAACCAGTTACCTGGCCAGATGGGGAGGGTGGGGAGGCAGGTCATCCTTCCCCATGCCCTGCTGCATCCTGCCAAAGGGCTGCAAAAGCAAAATAAAGTCAGGGTGCAAGTGAGGTGTTCACCTCTTGGCCCTCACACCCCCTCCTTTCCAGCTGACTTTGCCTTGAGCAGCCTTCTTGATAAATCTTCTGGATTTCTTTCCCGTCAGGGCTCTTATCCTCCGCGTGGGTGGGCCCTTGTGTTAGCAGCAGGGCAGATGCTTTTGGCTTCCTGCTATGCGTGCACAGCCTAATTTCTAGGCAAATTATGAGGGGAATTGTGAAATGCTGCTGGAAACAATCAGGCTTTTGAACTAAAAAGGGATCTGTTACTGATGAACAAATGGTAAATCAGGCAGCGCCGTCCCCAGCTGGATTCAAACAGCAAGAAAGCATTGAGGAACAAGGAGAAGGTGCTACAAAGGTGGTAAAAGCAGCACTAAATACCACCCAGGGCCATGGATCACCAGGATCCACCAGCACTTGAGACAGCCTTTTGCTGATATTCCTGGGGCTGTGGTGGCTGCAGGTGCTGGGACAGGAACAGCCCAGGGACACACAAACACCCCTCAGTGCTGGGTTCTGAAATTTCAGAGAGAGAACCTCCAGCTTCTCCCAGATTTTGAGACATAATTTTTCAGTCTTTTCCAAATCTCAAGAGGTACATGGTTAATCTCCAAACATAAGTATTCCAAAGTGAAAAGGCTAAATAAACTCTCTGGCAAAAAATAGCAGAAACAGCCACCAGAACTAACTTTGCTTTGGGAGTGAAAAGCCTCCTGGTCACAGACCCCAGGAGCCACACCACAGAAATGAGGAACAAAACCTACCCACGAGACCCACACTCAAAGGTAAAACACAACATTCCCCAGAACAATTAGCAATCACAACCTTCTGTTCCTTCCAATTACTGCCAGCCATGGCTGAGCCTCCCACCAGGTAAAATGAGAGGGTTTGGCTCCAAAATGTGTAACAGCTGATTAGCTGAGAGCTCCCCAGGAGCTGTGCCTGCTGTGGGAAGGCACAGGGCAGGGAGAGCACGGCAGCACTTGGGGTCACACCTGCACACACACAACACCCTCGCACACAGAGCGTTAAAACCAAAATATTACACTTAAAAGAATGAGGCAGGAACCCACTCTACTGAGGGGAAATGCCTGCTAAAGGTGGGAAAATGGAGCTGCTTTGAAATGCATAAATACAGGAGGCTGGAGGCAGATGGGGTCTCTAATCTGCTTTTGACACGTGCAGAACATCAGACTGTAAAAGCTTGAAGGTTTGGTCGGGGACCTACCTGTGCCTCCAGGGGAGTCAGCCCTGCTCCTCTTTGAATTTTGTAGAATCATGGAGAGTTGGGGTTGGGAGTGATGTTCAAGATCACCCAGTTCTGCCCCCTGCCATGGGCAGGGACACCTTCCACCAGCCCAGGTTGCTCCAAGCCCCATCCAACCTGGCCTTGGACACTTCCAGGGATGGGGCAGCCACAGCTTCTCTGGGCAACCTGTGCCAGGGCCTCACCACCCTGACAGGGAAGAATTTCTTCCTAATATCCAATCTAAACCTACTCTCTGTCAGTGTGAAGCCATTCCCCTTGACCTGTCACCACATGTCCTTGTAAATAGTCTCTCTCCATCCTTCTTGTAGGTTCTCTTCAGGCACTGGAAAGCTGCAGTTAGGTCAGCCCAAAGCCTTCTCTTCCCCAGGCTGAATTTCATCCTTACTCACTTTTTATTCACCTGCACCAGACATTTTTCACTCCTGCTACCTCTCCAGCAGTTTCCACTTCTGCTGGCCACCATGTGTGCAACTGGGGAAAACAGGACAAGGAAGGGTAAAAAGAGAGGGAGGAAGGGAAAGGAGATAGGAGGAACTCCAAAGTTGCTGTCAGCCACTGATTGTGGCAACAGGAGGGTTGTGTGGAAGGGGTACTCCAGCAAACCCTTCTTTTCTGGGACCTGCAGAAGACCCAGTTTATTGGGAAGCTGTAGGGAAGTCCTATGAGAAGTCCCAAAATCCTTCTTGCCAACACCTCTTGCACACAGGGTGTAGGACTCAGAGAATAGTGGAGCCAATGAGTAAGAGGAAAAGAAAAGAGAATGAGGGAAATAAAAAAGGACTAAAATGAAAGAAGGAGTGTGAAGATAAAAAAGAAAACTGGGGGAGGAGGGATTACAAACTACTTCTGAATAAACAAAACCAGGGAGGGGACAGTGAAGAGCAGGACTGAGACACACAGGTGAACAAGGTGTGTGCTCCTTTAAGTCCTCCCCATATGTAGGACAGAATAAGTTTTTCCAAGGAAATGGAATGGTTCAATATTATTTGTGACAAATTATCTGGGGGAAAAAATACAATATCCCTGTCAGCTTTCTTGCTGAATGGCTCTGCCTGGTAGCCAGCTGCCTGCCAGCTGCCTGCCAGCTTTTGCTAACATCACCAGATCTAAAATTATAGTTGTGGGACAGTTTTTGCTGCCTGTCTGCAGTTCTTGGGAATTGTCCAACTAGATTTGTGCAGTGGTTTATCCTGTCTAATGTCCTGTCTCAATGGTCACTAAAGCAAGTGCTTGGGAGAGCTGTCTCTGGTCTCTATTTCCTTATTCTTTTCTACCCACATCTTCTTCTCTTTTCTCTCCCATGTCTTTCATTGTCTTACAGCTCTCTCATTTGCCATCTTCTTAATTTTTTTCTGCCATCTCAACTCTGATTGCTAAATCATTCTGTCTCTTCCATCCCACAGTCCCCCTGATATCAATAACCATATTTATTTCTGCACTGATGCTGTGGGATGATCCATAGGATTCAAGTGGGAAACAGAGCCCCTTCTCCAACCTCTGCATGTGGGATGAGACCCTGGTAACAGAAATGGGCAGGGACCAGTTGAAAATGGGGAGTGAATTGCATTTCAGGTCTGCACAAGGACATTTGGAGCTTGGGTTGCTTGGCATAATTGTCTGAACTCCCCACAGAAAAAGCCCAAGGGCTGAGTGGGCCAGGGAGGTTTTCAGATCACTGTGGCTCATTACAATGATAGATGCCTTAGTTGCAGACTAACAAATGTAATCCTTGAGATATCCTAGGTCTAACTTTCTCAAAGGCAATAACAGACCCGTGGCTGCAAGCAATTTATTTTTTTTATATTTTTAAAGAATGGAGACTAAATACACGGACAGCCTTTCAATTTGTTGTTTTCCAGATACTACTGAAGCTTAATGGATAAATAAGTACAAAATTAAAGGCTCATTATGCACCCCACAAAAAGTCCCTGCCATTTGTTAAACCTTTCAGAGGAAGCCAGGAACATGGAGAAGTGCCCATTAGGAGGATAAACATATCACAGATCTGAATGTCAAATCAAATTGAGCAAAAAATAATTAGCTTGGTGAGCATTAGAAGGGAGAGTCTGGTGTCACAGAGACCTGTGTTTACCTGTCTGTCCTTTCCCAGCTGGCTCAGAAGGCACTGGGGGCTGTGCAGGAATTGATGTGCCAGGTGCAAACCTCACAGCTCACTTCCATGGGAGAAGCCTGTTCCTCATTTCAGAAACCACTTTTCTTCCATCTTGAAGAAATTGTCTGTAAATGGGCTTCTCCCTGGTGCCAGATGCTCTGAGATCTGAGACTCCTTTCAAGATGGGGATTTATTAACCCAAAGGTGGCCCTGAAACTGCTGTCCAAATCGTTGGAGGGGGTTTTGGATCAGGCCCCCAGTGCCAGCTGGTGTGTGGCTACAGCTCAGCTTACAAATGATGCCCTGAAACTGAACTATCTGTGGCTGAGAGTTAATCCCCTCAAAATCAATAATTCCTGCTCCCTGAAGCTGTTGTTTCGGTGATGGACGGCTGGCAAGCGGGACCCAACTTTCTGAAATCATCCCTTTTGCTCCCCTCTCTGAAACAAGCTCTTTCTATTATTATCCCAGCTGATAAAACAACTGTAATCAACTCTTTTCTGCTCCATAAAATAGTTACTGCTAATTACTAATTATTGGGAATCGGCTTCCTGGCGTATCTGGAAGCATTATAGTGCCTGGGAGTCAACAATAATCACTGCTTTCTGAAGAGCCACCATTCATTTGCAGGGGTTACTTGTGGCACACCCAGGAGTTTTCAACTGGCATAAGCCAAAAAAACTCTTTGAGAGGGAGGTTGGTGATTGGTCAGTTATTAATACACACACACACATTTTTACTTGTGTTTGCATATGTGACTATTCACTGCAAATTAAAATTCAAGCCATTGCATCCACTCTGTGCTTGCTGGCCATTTGCATACAAACCCACTTGATTTGTGCAGACAATCACAGTAATTGCACGGGCAAAGAGTTGCTGCCTTGTGCCTTCCTCATGCAAAAGCAGTTTCTGGGCATTAAGTGCCAGCAAGCAGAATACAAACTGGAAAGTTACGCCTGTGAGATGTTTCCTGGGGAGAGGAATTAATAAGGATCAAACTAAAGTGACCCCACTAGAGAGCAATCTCGGGGGTTTTTTACTAGGAAAACTCACTCTATAATATTTGTAAAAAAACTATCAGCTACAGAGGGGAAGATCAGCTAAATGGATAAAGACATATCAGAAAGGCCTGGTAAAGCAGTGAAGAGTGTATTTCATGGAATAATAGAATGGTTTGGGTTGGAAGGGACCTTTAACCCCCTGGTCCAACCTCCCTGCAGTGAGCAGGGACATCTTCAGCTAGTTCAGGTTGCTCAGAGCACCAGTCCCACGATGGGAGTGTAGCCCAAGCTCCTGTCCCCTGGGCATGCAGCATCAGTGGGGCTGACACAGCAGGTGCAGGACTCCAAGCACCCTTATCCCACCCTTTCTATCCCATGTTGTCCTCAGGAATAGTGGAAACTGGAAAAGATCAGGTAAGAACCGACCAGAACCTTTACTCAAAATGAGCTGGACTGAGAGCAAACTTCACTGGGAGTTCAAACGAGGACTTCTTTTGTGCTGCTTCACCTCCCTTACATGGGTATTTCCTAAGGTAATTAAATATCTGGAAGTTCTAGAACTCATTTTGGATACCAAGCTTACTTCTGCAGTCTCCAGAAGGACATCCCCAGCTGGAATTATCAAGTGCTTACCCAGACCAAGAGAAAGCCACGTGTAAAGATTTGTTTCTCCGAGCAGTGGAGATGCAGACAGTGAATCTGCTCTGCATCTCTGAAGCAGGACTGGGGTTAGAGTTTTTCCAAACCTAATTAGTTTTTTCCAAACCTAATTTTGTTTCTTATCCTGTTGCCAAATAGTTTGCCCCCATTTTATTTTGGAATGATAAATGATGGTGGTTTTTCAGTTCATATCCCCCTTTGCCATTCCCATCCCCACCCTCAGGTATTCAATCTTTCCTTCTCTGGCCAAGCTTTCCTTTCACTCCTTATATAAATCCCATTAAAAGCAAGCTCTTTTCTTTCCATACATGCACAAAGTAGTATATAACACTAATTCTCTTCGTTTTTCATTATTTTGCAAATATATTCAATAAAACAGCACCTTAAAACAAGTCTCAGCAATAGCCTGGAAGTACTCTGGGTATTGTCTGGAAGTTTTTCCTCCCTTTATTGCATCTATAAAATAACAAGTCATGCTAACCAAGGTGTAAGTAACCCACTTCCAAAATGTACTCTGCTTTATGGACTTAAAGCCCCATTAATTCTGCCACATAATTCCCCTGAAGGAGAAACAGAAAATGTTCATTACAAGCAGAACAAAGGAAAATCCATCCCTTTTGATTAGCTGGAATTAATACAAACTATAGATAAGTGTTAACTATGGGAAGTGAGGTGTGGAAGGGATCTTCATCACTGGTGAAGGGCATTTATTCCCATTCAGTCATGTATTCCATGGAAAAATAGGCTTGTAGCTCTTTTGTTCTGGTTTGCCATGAATAGCAATGGGTGCAAAGAAGCAACAGCACAAAGTTAAGTTGGACTGAGACTCCCTTTTTATGCAAAGGCTTCTTTCAATAATGGAGTTAATTTCCAAAGTAGAAAAATGGAGCTCCAGGAAGAAGTTATTAATGTATTGCTTTATTTTCTTTTAATTTAGCAAACATTTTTTCTGTAAAGTACAAATATATATATATCTTTATATATATATATATAGATAGATAAAGTTTTCTTTTTCAAAAATGCCTATTTTCTTCTTGGACTCCTAAAAATAAATCTGGCACAGATTTTTTGAAGTTTAAAAAAGGCTTGAATAACAGAGAATAGAAAAACACTCCACAATTTTTAACTTTGATGACGGGCTTTCAGCTGATCTGAAACATTTGCAATTTTTTTTTTGTTTTCTGGTTTTCCACCCCCCAAAAAAGGTTAGTTTTTTAAACTAATATTGACCCTTTCTCTCCTTATTCCTGCCAAAAAAATTACCAAGTGCTTAAAACTGTGTTCTACTTCAGTTTGGCCTGAAATAAATTTTATTCCAACTATTTTTTTTTTGGTTTTCCTATGGACACTCTTATCCAGCCCCTAGACCAGCTCATGCCAAATCCTACAGCTTATGAAGATCTCCTTTTAAAAGTGGAGATGAACTCTCCTTCCCGTGAGGAGTGAGCCCAGGATCACTGGGGGATGGGATCCAATTTCCAGAGACCAATTTCCATCCAGAGGTAAATTCCTGTTGTGACTCATCCACGTCTGAAATTTGACTGAGCCCAAACTTCAGCTGGAAATTTAATGAAATCTGAAAACTCCCTACAGCTGTAAACACAAGTTCAGCCATCGATCTGTGCTGTCTTCTTTATTTGCTGTTTGTTCTGGCCTGAGAGAGCCCGTGTAACTTGTGGAGTTGAGTCCAATAAAGCAGAGGCAGTCCCTGAACCTGTTCCTGGGGGCTCCACGACCTCAGCCACTATTTAATTTCCCTGTGACTGACAACTGAGAGAGGTGTCAGCAGACAAAAGGTCCCCCTGGCATGGGATGGCTAAAAGATTTCAGTGGTCTGTGAAAACACCTCAAATAAGTGAGGAAATGTGCCCCAAGCTGGTTACTCATCCCAGGTACTCCAGGTGATGGCTCAGGAGATCTCAGCTGGCAAATCCAATCTGCCCAGCTATCTCTCTGTGCTGCCCTTCATGCCAGTTGCCTCAAGCAAGTTCAAATGATGAGCTGGAGCCCAAACCAAAAAAATCTATCTGAAATCCTTTTCTTTAAAACTTTGGACGAGTTCAGCCTCACAAACTGCCAAAGGGTAATTAATCAACACTCTTAGGAGTGCTACATCTGAGCTCCTGAACGTTGCACAGATGTATAAGAATCACTGGCTAGACAGTATTTATAACTGAGGCTCATAAATCACCACACAATAAATCCGGAGTTAAGAGGACCACAAAAACATCCAGGAGCTAAGCAACCAAATAACCACTATAATAATTAATACTGATCTTGTATAAAATACTCTTTCTCACTGGTAGATTTCAACGTGTTTGACAAAGTATGTGATTACAGACCTGGTCAGCATAATTTCATCTAAACTGCTTTCCACTGGGAAATGATGTCTCAATAAACCTGAGATGTCTCATTATGTGTTGCCCCTTCTTTCAGTACTGCTAACACACAGTGAAATGCCTTACAATAATAGATTGATTTAAAAACACCTTTGTTTTTTACCTGAGCCATAAACTGTGTTTGAAATTAAATTTTCAGATATGGGAGGGGGGAAGGAGGGGAAGGAGAAAGCAGGGAAGAATTTATAGTTTACGATAGATCTTGCTAATAGCTGAGTGTCATTCCAAACCAGAGGGAAACAGTTCTTAAATATTTACCACAAAATTATCAGCCAACCATTTCAGCATCTCTTAGTAAAATAGGGGCAGATGGGGAACAAAGTCAAAGCCTTGCCTGTCCTTGACCTCCAAGGCATCTTCGCTCACACTGATCCCTCACTGCACACCGAGATCTGAAGGTACCTGGTGGAGGGGGTGCCCTTTGACAAGTTCCTCCCAATTATATTGTGCAAAAGCTAAAGAGATATTGGTGCCTGTTAATGAAATCAAAGGCTCCTACAAGCCCTTTGGGCCCTGGGGTTGTGCATTTATAAATTACAGAGGTTTTGCAGCACCTTCGATCTCGCCTTGCAGACACCAACCCTCTGCTAAACGCTGCTCCATGTGCAGCACACAGATAGCTTTTATTTGTTGCCTAAAAGAACAGTTGTTAATCAGTTAGAGCAACCAGTTGCAAAATACTTTGAGCCAACTGGATTAAAGTGATTAGGAGATTATTAAATGGATTAAGTCCTATCGATAACTGGTTGTCAGCCAGAAGAGCTAAAGTCCTAATCAGTCAGAGAAAAAAAACCATGCCAGCCACTCACATTTGTGGTTCACCTTGAACTTATCTGTAACTTCAACTTGTTTCAGTCATGTTTCCATAGCAACCAGGGTAATTGACATTAATTACCATATTTTGTCTGTGGTTATTTTGCGCTAATCTCATTTTTTAATTGCTTCGAATTATAATGTGAGACCAGAGCAAGTGGCTTTTTAAGGTTTTGAGGACATCAACATGCACTGCCCTTCTCCCCAACACACACTTGTGGGGGCTCCCAGGGTCCAGGGTTTGTTTAACTGGGAGAGGAGAAGGATTCAGGGGGTCCAGGAGTAGCCTACACAGAGGTCATTGAGAAGGTGGGTCACACTCTGCACAGCAGCAAGTGGTGGGAGGGCAAGAGCCACCAAGGGTGTAAATTGAAGAGCAGCTCATATTGGATATAAGGAAAAAAATTGTCTCCATGAGGGCAGTCAAACATTGGAGTAACTTGCCCAGAGATGTTGAGCAGTCTCTGTCCTTGGGAATTTTCAAGACCAAACAAGTTAAGTCCTGGACTACCTGCCCTGGCCTCAAGGCTGACCTTGCTTTGGGTAGGAGGTTGGACTGGACAATTCCTGTGGTCCCTTCCCACCTTAACTATCCTATGACCTTATATTCCTGTGAATATTTATTTCTTCTGCTATTTTTTTATAATCATAAAAATTATGAACACGCAGCATCTCGTAGGGTGTAGCAGGATTTATACTCTGCCTGAGGAACTTCTGATTTGTCTTTACTTATTCACTCCAGTGCTCTTCCCATCAAAATTCATGGCTCCATTGTATATGTCCTCACATCTGAGATTTTAACTGCAGATCCCTAAAGGTATTTAACACACTAACCCCCACTGAAAACAATGCTTAGCCATGTTAGGAAATGTTGCCCTAGAGGGAGCCCACAACTGTGAAGTGTAATTCCTTTTTGTTTCTGCAATAGGTGACATATGCCATAAAACAAGGTTACTGTACCACATAGCTGCTGTCAAGCTGGAGGGGAAAAAAAAAAATGAATTTACTCTCACCACAAACATTGGATTTTTGCATGAGCATGAAAACTTCAAAGCCCCTCTAACAACAATGAATGAGGCTGTGTTAAACTTACTGGGTAAAAAAAAAAGAGATCCTGTAATTCTCTGTGTCACTGAAAATCTTGCTAGGGCATTACAGTCCTGCAAGTTGCAGGTTCAAAATGTAGTTAAAACTCCATGTTCTGAAATATCAAACAATACTGCATTATTCTAAGGTTGGAAGGAGAATTTCTGCTGTGTATCAGGCAAAAAGCTGGTGCCTTGGGTAGGAATAGGGCATGGAAGAAATATGTAGAGAAATGTAACAGTTCACCAAAAGCATCGGAAGGCCACTACATTTACAAAACAAAACAAAATCCCTATTCATAAACTTTGGAAAGCATCTGAAGACATTGCCCATTTATTTCTGGTGTTTGAACCAAGATGTGTTGAGGTTCATGCAGTGATGGTGCTCTCTGTCCTTTAAAAACCCAAAATGTTTGTCCTGCCAAGCTTTATTCCAGGCACAAGGATGGCCCCCATCACTGTAAGGAGATGGGATTTTTCTCCAATATCTGAAGGGAGCCTACAGGAAAGATGAAGAGAGACTATTTACAAGGGCCTGGAGTGACAGAATAAGTGGGAACAGCTTCACATGGACAGAGAGTGGGTTAGATAACCCTGGGCGTAGAGATACTGGAAGATGGGCTGGTTTTGGAACTCAGTTTGCTAAAGTTTCAGAGAGAGTATTTGATTTGTTTGTAAGTCTTCACTAGTATTTTCAGAGCCTGAGTTATATGGTTACCTGGATAACTATATGGGTCTGTGGATCTTCTTGAAATGGCTCTGAGAGGAGGAGGGAGAGGAAGGCAGAGGAATCTGAGCCTGTTGTCAAAGAGTGGCCTGGAGTCCTTTCCTTACCTTCAGCCTTGCTTTCAGCCTCCTCTTTGCTGTTTGTTTTCCATGCTTGGAGACAGCTTTCCTGATGCTCCACGTGGAGGAGGCAACAACCCCCTAAGTTGTACCCCAGCAGGGTGTGTTCAAAGGAATCCCTGGGTGCAGAAGCAGGCAGCAGAGCTGAAGGGAGCAGAGCTGGCTGCTGGGTAGCAGGAGAGATGAATGTGAGCCAGGATAATGTACTGCACAGAACTTCTGAAGCTCTCCCCTTAACGAACAAATATGACTATTAAAAAAATACATTTCATAATAACAATTCAGCTCTGCAGTCAGATTCTGCAGTGGCTGAGTGATGGTTTATTAACTCAGACATTGCTGCATAGAGAGCACTTGCAGTCTTTGGCCTTACACTTAATAACTCACTAAGCATGAATGGGTTCAGTAATTCATTCCTTGTCTTGTGTGACTGCTCAGAAACCTCATTGGGTTGAAATTTATGGCTTGTTCTTGCAAGACTGAGAGCACCTCCTGCAGGTCTGTGACAGCCCCACACTCCTGCCAAACTGAGCCCAGAGCTGTGGGGAGCTGAGCATCACCGGGACCAGCACCTCCTCCTCAGCTGTGCTCAGAGGGGATGCTTGTCTTAGGCTTTTGTAAGAATTTGGCTTTGATTGCACCCTAAAATTACACTTTAGTCCTCCCTGACTTTAGGCTACCCTCTTCTTTTTGTGTCTGGTATCACACAATTAACTGGGGAGGCTGGAGAACAAGCACAAAGACAAGAAAGTAAAACTTAGTCAGCTAAAGGAAACACAGGAGGTACTTCAGAGGTAATTAGTAGAAATTTGCTTCCTTAAGGGTTTTTTGATGGACTCCTGGATTTGGTGAGAGTAGCAGTGCCTAAGCTGGGAGTCAGCAAGGCTTCCTCTCTATTTTGAAGCCACGTTCTCCAGCAAAGTGAGGGCAGACTCAGCATTCCTGATGCTAGTAAGGCAAAATCCTGAAGGGAGAGAAATAAGAACTGCAAAATCCCTCTATGACTCAACGGACATGTAGTGTTATAAAACCTAACAGCACAACTGAGGGCATGACAGGAGCACCAAACATTAGATGATCCCTATCCCGGAGTGGCCCTGAAGTCCTCCCCTCAGTGGTGGAACAGCAGTGCCATACAGAGGAGGATGAGCTCAGCTCCTCAGCCAAAGCTCAATCTTTTACTGGGAAATCCTACTGCCCTTGGAAAGCTGCATGAGACACAACAAGACACACTTTCACCAACAGGTTCTGCCTACAGATGCTGATGCATCTCACGTTCAGAGTTGTCACTCAGCGCTGGGACACCCCAGCCCTGGCTGTGAACAGATGTGGGCAGACGAGCAGCCTTGAGGGGAAACTTGAAATCCTCCAGTATAAACAGAAGGCAATTAACTTTTCCTGTGATTTTTTGTGTGCTGCCCTCTTTCCCCTTTTTAAAGATGGGAACGCCAAGCTGAGTGACAGATTCTTCCTTCCTTCTCCAGCCCCTGTTGCTGTTTCCACGCAGTAATCTCTAAAATCGGTGTTTTCAAAGAGACTGAGGAAGTGAGAGTTCCCAAAAGGGACATAAACATCCAGTCCCCTTGGGAAAGCCCAGACTAGGCCATCTATGAACATGAAAGTATGGAGCCTCACAAACCTGGGAGGCAGAGACACGTTTGGTGGAAAGAAACAGAGGGATGTGAATTATTCAAGGTCATTCACGATGTCAGGTGTAGAGCTGGGAAATAGCACTTGTACCATCAACCTCCCTCTTAGGATTGCAAAAACACTGAATTATCCTTCCTCTCCCTCAAAACACAGACACTTTGTTTTTTCACTCACTCAAGGTGGGTGTAAATCAGGAGCAAATACCACACAAGTCCCCAGTGAGGGGAGCTGAGGTGTGCCTAATGCTCAGATCCACCGGGGATTTCAGCAGGAGTCAGATGCCTAAATTAAGTGAATTAAGTTTTGAGTGTCTTCATTCATTAATGAAGAAAAAGCAGGGAAAAGAGTAGCTGTAATTAGAGTAAAAGGAATGCCAGTGAGTAGCTGCATGAATAGTCTCTGATATTAAAAAAGATTGGCTTCAAGCTCACTGGTGCTCATTGGCATGAAAGAGAGTTTTGCTCACTGGAGCGAGCAGAGGTGCTCTGAAAATATGAGAACCAACACATTCAGCCCTGCAGCCTTTTGGAGGGTGAACATTTCAAACTGGAGAGCATGAATGGAAAGCCAAGTGTTCATCCCCATGTGGGAGCACGGGCAGTGTCCACTGCCAGGCTCACCCTCCCGTGGCAGGGAACAGGGAACTCTGTCCACCACGTGTGATCGACCCTCAGATTTTTCAAGTCTTAATGTTCAGGACTCACATGCAGTGTTTGGGACTCACATTCTACCCACGTGCAAGTCTGCACAAAGCTGAGCAGGCAGGAAAAAGGTGGCACCTTGTGAGCAGTTCATGGGTGGGAGAAAAGGGTAGTTGTTAAAAATTGCTCCTGATGAGAGTGCAAAGCAAGGCCTGCTGCTCCCCACATCTGTGCCTGGACCCTGGCTTGTTTCAAGCCAAAATACAAAGAGACCATACCTTGTCCAGAGGTGTTTTGCACACATGCTTCCTTGGCCATGATTCTTGTAATAGGGATTTCTCTTGGACTTCCTGGGGAATTATCTCCAACACGGTGCTCCCATGCAACAGACCCTTTAACCACCTGAAAGACAGTCACCAGTTGTTGGTGAACCACATCTACCCAGTTTTGCCTTTTTGGAAAACCACAGTGAAGTACATTGTGGGCCAAACAGCCTCTGTAACTGCAGCCACAGCAGAGGCAGTGCCTTTCATTAGCTCTGTATAAACCATGTTTATGCACACACATCTGTATTGATAAACTGAAGTGTTCTGGCAATTATGGTGAGATAAGAGGAAGAAATTAAACACCCAAGGGGCTTCATCAGGCAAGAGCTTTGCTAAGTGCAGTGGATCTGGGAGCAGGATGATTTTCCCTGGACACAGAAGCCACCAACTTACTGTTATTTAGGTATAAGGCAGCAAACTGTGAGATGTGTGGAAACTGAAAGCAAAGATTATTTTGAGTTGTTGCCTGTAATGTCTCCAGTGCTTTGACACTGGCAACAGTGCTAAATTATCTGTAAAGTTGCAGTGATTTTAGTGACATGATCTGGTTTAAACCAGTACAGAAAAGATCTCAAACACATGGCACAGCTTTATGTGTAAATCAGGCAGCTTCAGTTACAAAAGAGTGCAGGAAGTTTTGTGGAACTACCCCAGGAGGGTTGGAGCTGATGTGGACACAAAAGGGCCACCCCAGCCAGCAGGACCAGCTTGTAAATGTTTGCTGGACAGAGCTGGGATGGGGAATAGCTTTCCTTTGAACCTCTGATACAGTGGAATAGCCAACTGAACCTTTAAAATCCTTTCTTTGCATGTGAAACAGGAATAGCACTACACAATGGCAAGAGATGTATAGGAACAAATTCCCTAAATTTAGCTTAATTACTTAATTTGATCTTTGAAACTAATAATAACCAATGCTAATTTTGCTTCCTGCTATCTTCTGAATGGAACCTGTGAATTTCTGAGGGAATTTGAAGCTGGCTGGTGAGATCTAAATTTAGCTCAAGTAACAAGTGTCAACCCCTCTCTAATCCCACTCTAATCTGACAGCTAACCCTGGCATTGGTGCAAAAATTAACACCTTCTGCTGCATTCCCTTCTGCCCAAGCATGTGGGATTGTTTGGGCATTCAAGGAGCTCAGGTACAGGCATAATTGGTGGATGAAATAGATTGTTTTATAAATATTCTGGAGGGAAACATCTGTTTTAGAAACTTGTCACCAGGAAAACCTTTACAGCTTTTGAACCTGTGGTTTGAGAAATCCAAGCAGTGCCTTTATAAAGCTCATTTTATAAACTGGAAATTCTGTTCTTTCTTTGCCATGATAGGCAGGGACAAGTGACCTCATAGATGTAGAAGACATCAGAGGTGGA
Organism: Chiroxiphia lanceolata; assembly: GCF_009829145.1. Classification (NCBI taxonomy): domain Eukaryota; kingdom Metazoa; phylum Chordata; class Aves; order Passeriformes; family Pipridae; genus Chiroxiphia; species Chiroxiphia lanceolata. The sequence goes on along the minus strand of NC_045653.1, from coordinate 3,705,606 downwards.
GGACACACAGCCAAGCAGCTGGGCCCTCCAGCTGCCTTCTGGATGCACAGAGGAATGAAAGCCTGTTCTCTCTGCCTCCCACTGAGCCCATGTCCCTCCAGAGGAAGCAGCAGCAGTTTGTCTCATTGAGACAGCCCATGGCCAGTGTTTGGGGCTCAGCATGAGCTGTGCCTGCCCTGCCATTCCCAGACAGCCTGCACAGTGAGCTGGCACAGACAGACCTGCAGGCAGCAAAGGCTCCACTTTGTCTTCTAGATTTAACTCCAGTCCACTACAGAGTAAGAGGCTGATAAGGGTGACTGAGAGGGTGACAGATGAGCATGGATGCCTTAGACTCCCCCAAGGATTTGCATAGAAACATAAAGCAACCAGCCTTGCTCATAGACCAAAAGGTTAACTCCCCCCACCCTCCAAAAATGTTCAAAAATATGACAGAGTATAAATACATACCTTCAAGCAGAGTGGGTTTTTTCCCTCTTGCCTACACAGTAGATTATAGTTAATTAAACCTCTGCTCACATAAACAGAACAAGAAAGGATGTAAAAGTAATGAGCTGACAACACGGGCTGTATTATGTTGGGCTTCTAAGAGAATTTAATTTGGAGAAGAATTATGCACAGGCTGGAAGACAGCCCATTAAACTGAGCCAACTGTCTGAAAAGAGATAAAACAACAACAAAAGAAGTGTTCTGCCTCTTGTGAAATAAATAGGAGGCTGCACCTTCCTCTTACTTTGGGGGTGGCAGAGCTGCACTGGGGGGAGCAGGAGACCCCACCATGGGGACAAAGACTGGGCACCTTCCTCCCAGAGAGCTGTGACAGTGATGGGGAGAGAGCTGGAAAATGGGACAGGGTGACAAATGCCTAAGTCTGGATAAACACTTGTAATGCTGACTCTGGTAAAGCCCTGCACAGGTGTGAGAGCCCAGGAACATCTCATAGGTAACACCAGGTGTCTGTGCCAAACAGGTTCTGGTCCAGATTCATGTGTGGCCTGCAAAGGACACGGGTGGTGCTGTCTGTTCTGATTAGCTGTGATAATTTCCTCCTATTATTACTTTTTTTAATCATAAAGATAGACAGCCAACAAATCACATAGGAGATAAACTGAGGTGGGCCCTCTTCTACTGACAAACTAATGCAGCAGCACCCAAATCCAGGTCTCAGCCAGACACCTCCAGAGCAGTAAAGGAGCACAGGTTCCTCCTTTCTTTTTTTTTTTTTCCTTTTTTTTTTTTTAATAAAAAAGACTCTGGAGTTAAAGTGATTTGCACAACCCACGGGTCTCCCCCAAATTATTATAACTTTATTTGGTGAAAGGTTGTGTCACTTAATCTCTTCCCCATCCAAACCCTTCCCAGCAGCTGCAAAGAAATAATGCCTTCAAATGCTTCCTTCCAAATATTTTGCTTAAGCCTCAGGGGGATGATGTTGATGGGAACTGAGAAATTAAAAGATTTGTTGTCTTCAATTTAGATAAAACAGGAGAAATAATTTTGAGTAGAATGAAACTATTTTTTTTTTTTTAGTTCTCTAAACAAATTAAAAAAAACCTCTACAACTGCTATTTACTTTAGATTTAATAAAGCTTTCCATATAACATCTTCTCCAGACAGTCTTTAGAGAAAGAGTTAAAATAATTATGAGTTAAAATAATTATGAGTTAAAATATTTATGAGGGACTGCCTCAGTTTACCTTCTGAGTACTGTGCTCATTTGTTGACTGTCTGCCCTTGTTGCTAAAACAAACATTAATTAATGTGAGAAATAAAAATAAAACCACATTGTAAACACGGTTATTTTCACTTCAGTAGCCTTGATGACATTCACCTTAAAGAACTTTTTATCATTGATTCCAGTACTGGCTCTGAACAGGTTCATTGATTTCAGGGCAGGTATTTTAAGTGCACTGAAATAAGTGAAAAAATGGAGTTGTTTCCATTTGTCCCTATTGCTTTGTTCAGCACTTTTGCGTTTCCTGTGTTTGTGGAAAACTTCAGGCAGAAGCTGTGTATCAGCCCTTAAAAAGCAAGGAACAATCTGAAAAGAAATTGAGGCAGAACATTTCAATTTGCCTTGGTTTTGCCAGCTGGCCAGATGCCAAATGGAAGGATCAAGGGAGAGCCGAGCACCCCAGCGCCCAGGTTTGTGAATGGAGAAGTTCTATCTGCTCCCTCCACATCCCTCAGCTTTTGTTTGCTGCCCATTTGGGTGGGCAGCACGATTGCTGTGGCAGGACCATTATCTCCCTGCCTCCAAAGGGATGAAATCCGACTGAGTCCATTTGTTTTGTGCGTTGACAATAATCCTTTAGTTTCCAAGAACCACAAAGGCCCTTAAAAATAAATACCAAAGCCCAGCAAAATAAAACTGTCAACATTCAGACTGAGATTCTCGAAGAAGTTGGGCACTCAGCAATAACAGAGGCACAAAATGCTGCTGGATGTGCTGCTGCACCAGCTCTCAGGGGCTGTTTCCTGACACAGCTGCACAGGGGAGGCTTGAGGTTGCAGAGCTGTCACTGCACCCAGGCTCTGCCAGCAGCACCAGCTCCATCCAGATCTCCCAGTGTCAGATAAATAAAGCTTGGTTGTGTCTGGGCACTTGGGACTGTGTCCTGTAGGAGAGCAGGAGGGTTGTGCTCTCCACCACATGTGTTCTGAGGAAGGTCGTGGTGACAGCAGCAAAGGCTGAGCGTGGCTGTGTGAAGGACCAAGACACAGCTAGGGAACACATGGCATATCTCCAAGAGTTTTTCTCTTCTTCTGGGCATACTCTGCCACTCAGCCCAGTCTCAGCAGCCCTGGAGATGGAGAGAACCCAGAGCAGTGGGTGGCAGAAGAGGCTGAGTGGTCCCCCAGCGAGCTGCACTCATCTGCTTACCACCTCCAGAGCTGAGGGAGCAAAGCTGAGAGGTGCACATGACTTTCCTTGTGGGACTGAACTCTGGGGCACTCTAAGGCTCCAGAGTTTGCAGGTCAGGTATTTCCAGTGAGATGCAGAGTAGCTGTATGACAGGAGTTTGTTAAGCCACATCCATGACGATGTCATGCAAGAGCTGGTACTTGCAGACATTCTGGAAATTGAGGTGGGATTGATCAGCTCTTTGACATGACCTGGCAAATCCACTCTACTTTGTATAAAACATGGTATGGGATGAATCTGACTTAGCTCCCCAGCCCTGTAAGCTCTCCCTCATAGCCAGATCCCTTCTATCCATTTCTTTTAGCCACTCTTTAGCCACCTTCCAACTCATATCAGAAGAGCATTTCCAATAATCCTTTCCACTAATCCTTCCCTGTGTTCTGTTTCCATTCAGAATGTATGGTCAGGAGTCGATGCCTTCTGGTTTTTACAGGCCTACCTTGAAGTAAGCTCAGGGTTTCTTCACAGCTGGGTGTGCTGAGCAAACAAAGTTATGCTGCTTTAATATATCTGAAACCCTTGAGCTGCTGGGGAGGACCCCTCACTGTTGCACATCTCTGCCTGAGTGATACTGAAAACAAAATTCTTTTCTGTGGTTAACAAAATCAATGCTCAGAGAGCCTGTCCCATGCTGCTGGTGCTAACTGGAAACCAGTTGGAAATTCTTACCAATAAACGCTGATCTGCAGTTGATCTCTGAGCATGACCTGAATCCTTCTGTGCATTTTGTTTCCACTCCGTGTCTCCAGGCTCCCACAATTGCTTCCCAGGCACTGGCACACTCACTAAGGCCCTGAAGCTGTTGGACATCCTGCTGGATCCCGAGCTTGCCTGGCATTGTCTTGTTGTTATTAGTGGGGCATCAGAAGTTTAAGGCCTCGGAGCTTAACGGCCTCAACAGGTTCAGAGCGTGGCACTGGCTGTGAAAATGACAAAAATCAATAGCTAATCCAGTGCAGTCAGTCAACCTTTTCAAAGCCTCATCCCTATTGATTTCCAAGAGCTGCTCTTCCTGTCCCTTGACGTAATCAGTCTGTTTGTTCAGCGGGCAGACTCGCTCTCTCCCACTCCGCCCACCCCACTTTTTTGGGGCTTTTTACGCTTAGAAATGGATTACTCAGATCCCCCCAGCTTTTCATCTCTCTAGCTGTTGTCAGAGGGATGATTAAAGGGGAGGCAGACTGGGCAACCAGCTCCTACAAATCAAGGGGGAGCTGACCCACGGTGTGATGGATGTTTCAGGAAAGGAGCAGGCAGGCTTTGACGTGGGAGAAATGGAGAACATCTGCTCAGGTCAGATAGTTCCAATTCAGGTAGTGAACACAGGAAAAAAAAGATTACTTCCTTCTCCTTTCCCCATCACTTTGAAGATACATCAGAGTCACCACACTGATAGAAAAGTCCCTATGGCACTGTGTGAATTCATGGATTAGGATGCAAGTACCTTGGGGCAACATGTCCTCTTCCAGAGAGGGTAACAGGCTTTTTTCTTCACCCACCCTGCTCTGGCTATTTGAAAAACAAATTTGGGGAGCATTTAGACACCCTTTTAAAAAAGCACCAATATAAGGACACTTGTTACTACAAGAAACCCAGGATAGTGGTGCTGAGCTGGGTCACCCTTGAGCAGAGTGCTGAGCTGGGGTCACTTCTGTATGTGTGACTTTCCCAGTGCTGTGCATCCACACCTCAGCACTTCCCATCCCCAAAACACAAAGCTACTGGGAAAGCAGAAAGGTAGACAGGAACCATTAGCCACAAGCTCAGAGCAGGCTCAGCAAGGGAATGTTAAGACTTTCCAGACTGACTGATGTTAAATAAGAGTCAGTTCAAAGGAAACTGGAGTCTGTTTAAAATAAAACCACAAATTAACATGTGTACTTGGTGATGCTTTGAACCAACTCTGAACTGACCCAAAGAATAATACCAGAATATTTTGCATTGGCAAATTAAAAAATACAGTAACTGGTGGCTATGCAGTTGCTGAGGCATGTGGCCATCCCTACTAGAGCCAGGGCATCTGCAGAGGTGTATCTGCAGTGTGAGAGTGCTCCAAAAAGACTGAACAATGCTGCAAAATATATGGAAGAGGCTTTCCTTGCCATCTCTACCTGCTGCCCTGGCAGAGAGGGGGACAGTGCAATCAGACTTTGGCTGCACCTCAGAGCAAGGTCATGGTGGGAAACATTCCCCTGGCCCAAACTTGCCAACTAAGCACAGCAGGGGGACCAGAAGGAGAAAGTAGATAGTTGGGACTTCACAGGACCTCTGGAGTCAGAGCAGGGCTGTGCTGTTGTTTGAGCTGGGTGGGTCCTGTCCTTTCACAGACTTGTTCATTCCCTACTCTGAGCTGACCTGGCACGGCGAGCATAGGGAGATAAGGAAGCATAATTTGCTGTAATGTTTTTCTCCCCAGGCTGCTTTACTGTGCCTCAAACACAGCAGATGAATTCTGTCTGTCAAATCCAGTTACATTTCATTCCATCTCCTGTAGCAGGGATCAGAGGGCAGACATTTATCAGGCAAGCAACTGAATTACTAAATTGCATTCCTAAACCAACTGAACAAAAAAGCCCCTCTGTGACTCTTTTCTTGGGGGGGGAGACCCAAACACCCAATATTTTTCCTTGGGAATTACACTGAAGCATCTGCTGTTGTCAGACCCAACCAGAATGACTCCAGCAAAACATGCTCAGCAAAGGTCACTTCTGAACAACACCCTTAATGTTATTTCTTCTGGTAGAAATTGTGACATGCACAAAAACACATCATCTCCTCAACCTACAGGTGCCAAGAGCAAAAGCACCTCTGTGCCTGCTGCTCCCTTTTGCTCCAGGGAAGAACAGTTCTGGGCTCCTCAAAGCCAGTGTTTTGTGACACCTGCAGATGGGACACTCTGGCAGCAAAGGGGGCTGTTGGTCCCCTTCCTACCCAGTTAGTGTTAATAGTCTTGTCTGAAGTCAGCTGGTACAAAAAGCAGAGGGGTAGAAGATCAGCCTTGCAGAGCCACACAGCAGGGTCTGCTGGCCAATCTGAATTTACTTTAATGAGAATTCAGCCAGCCAATCCCAAAACATCCTCAGCTGGCGTGATCCAGGTCACAGTGAGGAGGAATTAGTCTAAAAACAAGGTCTGCCATCAGAGGAGGATGGTTGGCAAACTTCTGACGAAGCATCATCTCTCTAATGATTTTCTCTCAGGGATCTTGCCAGGTTAGACCCTGTCCCCTGTCAGTTGGCCTTGAAAGAATGTCTAAACTTCAAGGAAGAAGTCTTTAAAGGAGACCATGACCAGGAGATCACCCTGTCCAGCATGACAGGCTGGGGGGGGGGGGATTTGGGGCAGTTTTACTTCCAAATTATCACTGTGCTGCACCACAGCCAGGTCCAGACTCCTGATCCCTGTGGATGTGACTCCTCCTGGTCCATGCTGCAGGCTGGTGACAGCATTTCTCCCTGTGTGGATCTTTCCAGCTGATGCTCTCCAGGTTGCTCCCTCCCTTTTGCCACACATGACACTGAGAGCTGCATTTTCTAATGACAAAGAGACAATTCTTTCAATACAAAGAATGTTGTATTTGCCAAGAGGAACAGAAGGAAGTGGCTGGAAGGGACAAAGGGATGTAGCTGCCTGAATTGTGCTCCTGAAGGCTGGTGGCTCCCTCAGAGGCTGGCTATGGACTGACTTGTCCAGGGAATATCACATTGCCTGAGGAACTGAAGAGTTTGCTCCTCTCCAAGGCTCCATCTCCCAGCCTGTCACATCTGGCAGCTGCCCTCTCCACTGCTCTTACTGCAGGCTATGACCTGGAAGGTTTATTATCCCCCTTGGATCCTCAGCTGAGCTTTGGCAAGACCATGCTTTTGCCAGCCAGGAGGGTGAGGCAGAAGGATTCCCCAGTTAGTAACTCCAGATTTGTTCCTGTGGGTCTGTGCACTCGCTGGCTTGGCTTTATAACAGCCCTTCTGACCTCACTCCCACACAAAAAACTGATGGGAGGGGAAAAGGAGATGTGTGGACAACACCCATGGGAAGCAAAGGTGTTTGCTCTGCGAGGCAAAGAGTCAGTGCTGGTCTGAGGGACAGGAGAGGTGCCTTCTCCTTGGGACAGATCTGCTCTGGCATGGGCACCCCTCCTCCTGCCACCCCACCCACCCTGACACAGGTGCCTCAGGAGGCTCAGCCCCTTTGGCATCCCCTGGAGGCAACAGAGAGAGTCTGGTTGTCCCCAGAGCCTGATTCCGAGCCCTTCTGAACTCTCCATGGACCAGGCAAAGAGAGCAGGTCGTTGGCAAAGGCAACCAAGATTGATAAGTGAAGTAGGCAATGTGATCTCTGCTGTGTTCCTAAAGGTGCCATTTGTCAGCTGAGATGCCAAAGCAGAGTCTTGACTACTTGTAATAAATAAAAATCCTATTTTTAATATTCTGCAAGGGGAAAGTTCTTATCCCAAGGGCAATGACTACATTTTCCCATGAGTGGAGGTGTTATCCTTGTGGTACTGACTACATTTTAACCTAAATTATTGCTAAAAAGAATGAATTTTTCATGTGATGATGACCTTTTCCAGGAAAGCTCAAGGCTTTGTAGGAGCTGCACAATGTTTACACTCTATGCTAGCGTTGACTAGACCCCACTAAAAATAACTTCACAGCTTAATAGGACAAAATATTCCTGCTGAACTGCTGAGAATTAGATTCCCAAATCTATATTTAGGCACTACATAGAGGTGCACCTGATTAATGAATGATGCATTCCAGAACACATTTCAGCCACTCAGTTTTGCAAATTCAGTCTTAATTTTCCAGTGGACATAACTAACGGTGATGGGATTAGTTTACATAAGCAGTAAACAGGTAATTAGTTTTTCATGCATTCATTAAACATTTAACCAGCATTTATACATGTAAGTGACATATAACAAGGTAGCTTTAACAAGTTCATTTGGGATTCAGATTGCAAAGATGTTAATTGACATTTAATAGGTTTGTAATTGATCTCTGTCATCTTATGTTGTGGGAAAATGCTAAAACGTATTTCAGCACAATGGAAAATAGTACAATGTAATGCAATATTAAACATATCACCAAGATATACTATTACTGCAGCCACATAAAGCTAAACTAAGCTGCACAAGAAGTAATTTACCAGTTTAAAACTGTATTAATCTTCAATATTTTGCTTCAAACCACCACCAGCAATTTAGGAGGCAACAGTTTCACATGGCAATTAAGAAAATGTGATTATATGTAATAATGGGAGGGGGGCTACATAGCTACATACAGTCCATACACACCCAGCTCATTGCTGGCTTTAACATTTAAGTGGGTATCAGTATATTTACAGAAGCCCAGACACTGACTTTTGTGAGTGGTGATGTGCCTGAAATAGCTCCGTTTATTATTATAATTGCCTGGTGCTTATACATTTATAGCTCTTTCCAGTGACCCAGAATTACAGCAGCTCGTGAGCTGAAAGGCTTGTGTGGGTATTTCTGAACAAACATACACGGATTTTGTCCAGGTAAAACATTTCTGGCACCTTGGAGCAGGACATGGTTTAACATGAGGTCAGCTTTCATGGCAAGGATACATCACTTGTTTCAGGACAGTGGAGCACAACTCAGGCCACAGGGGGCACGGTGACCCAGGGGAGATGGAGAGCTTGTTACACTGCCTCAAAAATAGGAAAGAAGGAGCATACAGAAATGGGAAAGAAGGAGTATTAAGAGGACTTGACTGCAGTGATTATTCAAAATTTCACTGCTTGCATCAGAGGGTGGTTGGCACTGACCAGGCTCCCCAGGGCAGTGGGCACGGCCCCAAACATGTCAGAGCTCCAGGAGTGTTTGGACAACACTCTCAGGGACAGGATGGGATTATTGGGGTGTCTGTGCAGGGCCAGGAGTTGGACTGGATGATCTTTGTTGGTTCCTTCTAGCTCAGGATATTCCATGATCCTATGGTACAGTGAGCTGAGCAGGCAGGACAGTAATTCCTGGTCCAGGTGCAATGTTTGCATTTACAGCCTTCTCCCTTGGAGCCTTGACAACGAGTAACCTGCAGGAGGGCAAGGACTGCCTTGCACAGAGCATTGACTTTACAGGAAGGGCCTGAAATAACTTCACTGTGTTAACATCCCCCAGAGCTTTCACCTGGATGGAAGCAGGGCCTGATTTATCCAGAGGTGCATGAGCTGGATTGCTGCTCCAGGGCCTGGAACTCATATCAGCCTCACTGGTTATTCCACCTCATATCATCAGGTGCACCCAGCTGACAAAAGCATCACTGTTTGTCCACATCAAACCATCTTCTGAGGCTTTAATAACTTCACTCCCTGGATTGAGCTGCGGTCTGATCATGTATTTTCTTCCCAGGATAAGTAATCTCTTTCTGATGACTTTTCTTTTTTTTGGCTTTTCCCTCACTGACTTTGGGTCCTGAAAAATGAGCAGCCACTGCTGATCACGTAGAGTTTTAATCTGAAAAGCCATAGGACAACAGTGCTGCTCAGACCTCAGAATATTCTTTCTCAGTGAATCCTAAAGGATGCTGTCAAACTGAATCTGTACAAATTGAACTTGATTCTTTCTGTATGTGTTGTGAAATTTCCCATTATTTGCCAAAGGAAATACAAGTAGAAAAGATTGTTAAAGGTCAGGAACAGGCAGGGAGTCTAACAAGTCCAAGTCCTTGGTTGGTGCTTTGCTGATTAGCTGGGAGAGGAAGCATCTCACGTAATCTGAAGTGCAGGCTTGACATGAAAATATTTGGGACTTCAGCATTTCCAGATGCCTAAGCCTGGGTTTGGAGTCTCTGGAAGCAAATGTATTCAGTCTGCCACACACATGCAACCTACCTGAGCAACTAATTCTGAAAAGCAAACACAGGAGTGCTTACCCACCAAGGGCCATTTGTTTACTTTCCAGAGCTGCTGAACATGTGAAAATATTGACAAGACTGGTAAGTCCCAGGAGTGGTTTGGGAAGGCTGGAAGGCTCAAAACTTAATTATCATTTGTGCTTGTTTGTTCTCGAGCTGTTTATTTTAATTTTTATGAGTTGTGAAACCAGATCTAGGCATCTAGAAGAGTTTTTATAGAAACAAATCTTTGTCATTAACTGTTCTCATAATACCACTGTAAATGAACAGTAACCCAGAGACAGTGCAAATACATGGACATGCAGCCAAGATACCTCTTTTCTCAGCAAGTGGAAACTTCTAAAGATCAGCAAATATGAATTATTTTCAGCACAGAATAATCTCACTCATTTCACTGGGTTGCAGGTGAAGCAGAGTACAGCTCTGGAAAAATGCAGGAAAAGGCACCAATCCCTTTATTATCCTTTTCCTGCTCTAGTTCACATCACCTCCAATGCAAGAACAGGAATACAGTTGGTCTCTGCTCATCTGAGGCCTATACTGAGTGTTCAAGATGAAAAGAAGGAATAAGCTCCAAAGCCAGTGTCATGGATATAATGGGGCCAGCTGGAGCATCCCTGTGTTCCACAGCTGGCACAGAAGAGCAAACACAAGAGCCAGGCAGAGTCGTGTAGGAAGAGCTGGTAAAGATCTTCCTAATCTGTGTAAAGTGTTGGCTGAGCCTGTGCAGTGGTGTCTCTCCCCCTGTTTAAGTTTGCCAGGGGACTGGAGGGGTTAATGAGGAGCTATTCCAGATGTGGGTTGTCAGAGCTGGACCACAGGAACAGGGTCTGCCACTGCCCCACTGCTCAATCCCTGGAAGGGATGGCAGGGAGGTAAAGGCCAGGAACAGCCTTCTGTTCTGGCACCTCTTGGGTGGCAGCAATAACTGGATGTTTTAAATTTTGGAGCTGAACTCCAAATTTCAGAGGTGGGCTCCTGAGAGAGGGTGGCAGTACCTTTCCTTGGCAAGGAAAGCACCCGGCCCCAGTGTTACTGGTGCAGATGGTGGGCTGCCAGGAGAAGGTCAAGGCCAAACAACAGCTTTCTGTCCTGAGGGAGCAATTTCTGGACATTTTCAGTTCTGGTGCTATGGGCACTGAAGTCATCCAGGGCTCCTGTGAGCTCCCACAGGCTTGAGAGCAGGTACTTTTCTGCTATAAACATGTAAACTCATGACTGAAGTGAAAACTATGCACAGAATCATTATTTAATTCATTTTGACAAGGTCTGAGATTCTCTGATGGGTTATGGGAAGTCCTACACGTTAGTGGCTGTTTGTAAAAAACAATGTGATTCCTTAAGCTACTAATGTACAAATATGTACCAATCCTTCAGCCAACCTGTCATTAAAATTCCTCCTGCAGAAATATGGAGTTGGACTTAAGCATGGCTGGTTGCCTTTGTTTTATATGTATTTATACCTACATCTGTAGAAGCAAGCTCACATATTCTCCTGCACACACACAGAGTGGAGCAGTGTCCATGCAGAGATGTGCTTTCAGGGTATAAATAATGTCAGCATCATTTCCCCCGCTGACCAGTGCAATGTTCATCACACTGACCAACTTCTGTCTGCTCTGGGGGAGAGAATTATTTTGCAGATCAGAGGAAATGCTTATACTGCTGCAGTCCTGTGCAATGATATTTGTGCTAATGCACTGTGTACCTGCAGTAACTTACTCTGAACCAGACTGGGTTTTGTTGACTTAACTGAGATAAAATAATGCAGAGCTTGGGCAAGGCAATAACAGGCTCATGGCTGAGACAAAGAATTACAAAACTCCACAAGCTCCAGGAATAAAGTCAGTCATTTACTCCCACTAACTGGTTATTTCTGATGGGCAAATCATTTTTTCCTCATATGTATTCCTTGTGCTGATCTGTGACATTGTGGTTACTGCTGTGACATTTCACTGCCGTGTTTACTACTCAGTGGGCTGTGTGGGCTTGTTTCTGCCAGTCAGGTGGGTACTGTGGAGGAGAGACTGATTGCACCAGGTAAAATTAAAATGAGGGATCTGTACTGTAGGTGGAGAACAAAACCACTTATGCACTGTGATTCTTGTCACCAGAACAACAGAAGGGATCACTGCTGTGCATGTTCCTGGTAAACGGATCAGAAAGGTCTGCTGGCAGAGGCAAAAATTTGAGGGTTTGGATTAAAATCTTCTCCTTTTCATTGCTCTTCTGAGTTCAAGGTGTTCCTCAAGATTTCTGCACAGCAGACAATTCCTAAGGAGTGTCATTTTATTAAAGATTGCCCTGTATTATCCTCCATTGCCCCATGTCCTTGCTCAGTCAGCTGTCCCAGGCTGCTGCACTGGATGTCACTGCACAAGAGCACTTGTGCTCAGGAGAAGACCCAGATCTCAGTGAACAATGCCCATTTTCAGAGTGTTGTGCAGCAAATCAAGCAGCAGGACCATCAGTATCAATGTGCTACTTACTGCTTTGGTGCTCTTGCAGGTGCCTGGTTGTGAATTTTACTTCTTGCTGTTTGAGGCCAACCTCCCAGTAATTCATCTTTCCTCCCTGAAGCCCAAAACTGAGGATTTAGCAGAGTTCTGCCCAATGAAGGATCATTCAGCAGCACAGAAGTGTAGCAGCAGGGGATCATTAAACTCTTGACTTAAATGAAAACTTATGAAAGTTGCTTTGAATACCAAATATTTCCTTGCTGCCTCACCAAGTGCCTGTGATGTTACCTCCCAGTACAGAGCTTTCCAGAACAGGTTCACTCATCTGATTTTTGCTACCTCTGTATTTCAGCTGTGACCAAAATGACTATAGATGAATGTGACACAGCAAGTAATATTTTTATTCTGACATGATCTGAAGTGTAGACAAGCAGTCTGGCAGAATTTAAATATTCACTGGGATTTTGTCCTTAATAAACATCACCGTGAAATGCTCCAGTGCTGCCTTCTAAAGGATGCACCACAAGTTTTACAAGGTGCACAGGCTAAATGTAAATAATTATCAGTTCTCAGATTCTCATCCAGGCAGGAGAGATGCCAAGAGCTTGTGTGTTTATCTTCAGATCTATTGGGAAATTTCCCAAGAGCATGAGCTCTCAGACATTTAGTCAAAACATCTAGTGGGAACTGTCTCCAGAACGATCAGCAGCTCTTTGATTGACATATTTCTCATCAACAAGTTGGCTTTGTTTACATGTCTCTGAGAAGTACACAGGCAATGATGGAAAAAATACAACCAGACTTTTCTGATCTTAGACTTTCTTCTTCTGGCAAGGAGGGTTTTATTTCAGGAACTGTTACCAGCCCAGATACACTCACATTACCCAGCTGGGCTGTGCCAGAATGGCCATAACAAAACAGCTTGCAAATATTCTTCAAGGAGCTTTCCAGCAGCTCAGATCTGAAGCAACATCAGCAGAAGGCAAAGAAAGCTTTTTTAGCCATTGTTTTTCTTTCAGCCCACCTCTGCTTTCTGGGCTGAGCGTGTTTTTGCCTCTTCTGCCAGTCACACTTTTTAAGAAGTAGATCCTGTGTCTCTGCAAAACACATGCACAAGTCCTGGAACCACAGAATAATTTGGGTTGGAAGGGACCCTTGAGACCATCTGGTTCCAACCCCCTGCCATGGGCAGGCACACCTTCCATTAGATCAGGTTGTTCAGAACCTCCTGGCACAGCCCCAGAGCCGCCAGATCTCGTTTGACTTTGCTTAATTGCATCCAATTGTTTCTTATCAAACTGACCGACCCTAAAAAATCATCTTCTTCCTCAGCACTTCTAAAATCCCACCAGGGATTGCCCAGGCTCTACTCCCAACATGCTGCTGAGCCAATTCATCACCATCTGCATCTCCAGAAATCTAGTTTATCCATGTCAAAAATATCTGGGATGCCGACTTACCTCATGGGGTGGTTGCAGACCTTAATTTATTTATGGACACACTGCATTATTTTAATGGATCACCTCACAGACCTTCATCTATCTCTGTTTTCTTGCAACACCTCTCATTACAGTACCTAAATATGCACATACCAATCTGCTAGAGGGAAGAATTTGGTGATTCTTTTCCTACTACATTAATTCATGCAATGTGACCCAAACCAGTCTAAAGTAGAACAGTGGGTATTGTCATGAATTCTAACTCGACCACAGTTCTCAATGAGGTGAACTACTTCATGTCTACTGTTTTCTTCCCTCAGCTTTAACAAGGTCACAGCTTCAAAAACATACCAAAAAAGATATTGGGTTAGAAATGCACTTTGAGAAGAGCACAGCTATGGAAACCCAGAGAGAGGGTGTCAGCAGATGGCTAAAGACAGAAGACTGGAACATTATCTTTTGAAAATATTGAAAGTTGAGGGAGCAATCCCAGGGAACACAGAATAAGCCCTCCTTCTCTCACCTCCATTTCAGCCCATGGGTTCTCCAAATGCCTTCTGCTGGCACAGCAGCTGCTCAGGGAAGGGGGAGTCTGCTCAGCTGGGACAGCTGGCAATGCCCTAAAAGAACCTCTAGAAACTCTAACGTCAAAGAAAACCCTTCCAGAAGGATGGGGAGAGGCAAATCCCTCAGTCTTACCTGCTCCTCAGTCTGCAAACACACTGTGACATTTTTTGCCCCACACCACATGGGTTTCCAGCTGCTGCCAATGTCCCAGGTGGGAAGGCTTGAGTCGGAGCTGGTGGCTCACATTCCAGAGGAAGGAGCATTTCTTGTTCAACCCACACTCCTGAGAGCTGCACCATGTGCCAGTCTAATACTGAGAGCACCAGAAACTACTTTATCAATCACCCCTGTGGCCCTTGGCCACCCCTGGGTGCACCTCACCTGGAGCCTGAGTGACCTGCCTGCTCAAGCCAAGGTGCCTGTCCCTCAAAATAAACCAACAACACTTCAGAGTTAATATCTGTGAGATACTATAGCAAAGTCTACCATATTATCCAGCAATTAGGAAGGTTTCTGTTTTTAAATCCACAGCTAGTGAGGGTTCTTGAAAAAAAATAGCTGGTTTGGAACAGAAAGAAGGACAAGCTGTTTCAGTCATCATTTTATTACTGACTCACAAGGGAAATCAGTGAATCTACCACTGGTTCATGCAATTCTGTTGCCAGCTTCTCAGAAAGGAAATGTCATGTATAGCAACTTGTTTTTCTATTGCAGCAATTAAAGTACATAGAAGGCCACAACAAAATCAATACAAAACTGGTAAATCCGTAATGAATGACAGAGAAATACTGATCTTCTTGCCTAAAGAAACATCTGTCTCAATGCTACCATAGGGTTAGGCTTTCCTGGTTTGTTTTTGAAGGTCTGCCATTTCTTTATGTAGGGATCACCAAATGGCCTCAGGCTTCTTGCTTATTTTGTTTGAGTTTCCTCTGAGGAAAGCACGGCCAAGTGAAAACATTCAAGGCTGGAGATATTCCTGAGGAAGTGCAGTTTGTGCTCCACGAAACATTTGCTGCTGGTGAAAACCCTCAGAGGCTCGTGAGAATTCTGGGAGCTGAGGGGCTGCCTGTCAGAGGGAGAACTCATTCCTTTGCTGTGGGATTTGGGATCCCATGATCCACAATCCGTGTCAGGATGACACCCACTTCTCTCAACTCATCCAGCTGAGATGACTGGCAAGTGAGCCCTGATCAGTGGTGCAGAGATGGAGACCAACTACTGACCCCACAACAAGAATACTGCAATTTTCTAATACAATGTTTTCAGCCAGTGAGAACTATTTCTACATGTGACTTTTCTATATCTTACCACCACGTTGATGGTTTAGAAGGCCCAAATACTGCAGCCTTCTCCATGGTATCCTGTCCTTTTTGAGACACCCTTGAATGGTCCCATTTTTGCCTTCTGCAGTTACTTTCAAATCACTTTTCTGCTTCTTTAAAAAACAAATGATAGAATAACCAAACCAAACCAACAAAACAAAAAAACCCAACCACACCAAACCAAAAGCAGGCTGAGTCTCTTTTGTACTTCTGTCCTCCAGAGGAATCTTCACAGCTAATAGCACACATACAATTTTTCCCCTCCCCATGGTAATTAAAGGTAATTTACTTTAGGCAGAGGCCAGCCAGTGCCTCTGACAGCTCCCTCACTGCCCAGCATCCAGTGAGGGCTGCAGTGAGAGCCTGGGTAGCACAATCTCAGTACCCAGGTCACATGCAGTGCTCACAAATAATTGCAGATCTGCCCTATAACCTTCACAGATGTAAATTCATCTGTTGCCGGGCTAGGTTTTTTATTTTAATTTTATTTTTATTTATTTATTTTTATTTTTCATTTCCAAAACTGTGGCCAAATTCCTCTCAAAGCAGAACCAGCCAATGCTTTTGATTGTAGCCAGGACCTTTGGTTATGCACGTTACTGCTTTTGTGGTTGCTGGGGGGGTTGTTTGGTTTTTGTTTATATTTTTTTTCTCAACCAAGTCGTTTTCTAGTGCTGGAATGGCTTGATCTGCCGTGCTAAAGACCCATTGTGTCTGTCACATGCTTATCCTATTTCAGCAGTGAGAAATCAATAGGAATTGATTTGAGAACGTCCAATCTTATCAAGTATCGAGTGGGGCACTGGCACAAAGGCTGAGCTGACGGTGTAACATTTAACAAGGCACGTAGCCCAAGTATGACAACCCTGTTTGAAAAGGATGGTTGGACTCCGAGGGGTAAAGCGTGTTTGCTCCTCTCCATGCCCCTGCCTTTCAGGTGGAGCCAATTTCCACAGCAGCTCCCCCCCTGCAGCAGCGTGAGCACGATTTCTAGTCCTCACAGAAGATTACGTAGGGAAGAGAGAAACTGTTGCACTTAGAAACGCTGCCAGCAAATGCTATTTCAGCAATTACCTATGTTTAGTAATTATGCTAATGTTGATTCTCAAAAGGCTGTTATTTTCTCAGCACGTTCTTCATACTTTATCTCTCTACCTGCCTAACCCTTTATTTTCACTCTGGCTATTACTGGTTGTTTGTCAAGTTAAGTGATGTTTGCAGTGCCAAGTGTTGTCGAGGTACTGTTGCTTTAGCTGAATTCTTATTTTTCCAATACTGGCTGCCGTGATTTTCTGCTCATCACCACTACAAGGCTTTGGGGATTGGATTTCACTGCTTACAAGAGACCTTGGGTGCTGCAGGTGTTATTGGGGCTTTGGGCTGTGGGATGAATGAGCAGCTCCTGGGGTCGGTAACAACACATTTGATGAAGTGTGATGGGCATCAATTTGTAAGTGTTGAACTGCCACCGGTGGGGAAGCTTTGTGCTTCCCCCCTTGAGCCAGTGTGCAGGCAAAGACCCACAGCACACACTGCCATGACAGAAGTACCACACCTGGAGCACCTGGATCAGTCAGATTCGAGGAGAACCCTTGGGAGGTGTCAGCACACTGAGATGAGTCCCTGATGGGGACGGCCTGCAGCCTGTACAGAAGGATCTCTGTGTGTGTGTGCTTGTGTGTGTCTTGTGTGTGCAGATCAAGAGGAAAGGAAAGCACTCAGTTATGTGGTGAAAGCCAGAATTGCCCCAAGGCCAGCAGGCTTCCAAGTGGTTGAGGCCAATGGATATCATGGGTCGGCATCTAAAGGGTGCCCTCAGGAAATGCTGGGCTCAGCAAGTGCTTCCCAAGAAGACCCTGTGACAAGAGAGAAATATGTAGTGTTGTGCATGGAACGGGGAAAGAGAAACACTGATCTGGGGGAGGAAAAGGGAAAAGTCCCACTCTAGAGAGAGATTCTGCATGTACCAGGCCGGAACACGGCACTTTAAAAAGAGCCAGTTTTGGAGGCAGGACCAAGTCTGTGCCTAACAGTGCAGCAGAGTGTGCCCTGAGCCTGGAGACACTGTGAATTTATCAGTGCTCAGAGGGCCCTAACGAGCTGCTTCCAGGTCCCAGCCAGCCTTCCAGATCCCAGCCAGCCTTCCAGATCCCAGCCAGCCTTCCAGATCCCAGCCAGCCCTCCAGGTCCCAGCCAGCTTTCCAGCAGGTCTCTGCACAGGGTCACTGCTGCCTCCTCGCCTTCCTCCTCACGCTCTCTTGGCAGACACCTGCTGGCCAAAATCTTTGCAGCAGTCCCCCATTCTGTTACCCGATGGGTAACAAACCCATTTCTAGACAATTCCCAAGAGGGATTCTCGATTTAATGTGCTGGAGCTATTCCAGTAAGCATCCTTCAGACAGCAGCCTACGCTGCAGGAGAAAGCTGGGAGGTGAACCTGCCAGCCCAGGTATCAGCCAATAATACCAGGTATATTTAATTTACCAGTACAGGCACAGCTTTGAGAGCTTGACTCGTCTTTGCAGCCTCTCCATTAACATAGAGCAGCCTCAAACACGCGGTGCAGCACTGCACATTAATAAACTAATTTGCTCTACATTTGCTGTCAAGTGACAATTGCACCTTCCTTGAACTTTATGGGCTCCAACTTTCTTCCTTCATTGATTTTTTCCTTCTTGTAATTCCCCTCCCCGTTCCTGCGGTTCAGGGAACACATCGGGAGCCCTCCTGTGGTTAATTTAGCATCCATTAGCTTTTTTATCAGCTTATTGGTAAATTAATTGTTCGGACTTCCTTAGAAGGAAGAGATTACGTCTGATCCTTCACCCTCCTCACGGAGCGAAATCCGACCTCCAGAGAGGAGCTGTGCTCCCACGCAGGGATGTGCAACCTCTCCAAAGAGCAGCGTTAGCAAAGAGCCGGCTCGTTTAATGGTCAAGATAAGCAAGGCACAAATAGGGCTGACTCGGCAAACGTGTTCATTAGCCGAGATGGGGGAGCTTTGAACTGCAGAAAGCAGCGATTAAGCTCTAATTGTATCTTCTTTAAGGGGGCATTTTGAACAGCCAACCCTTTTGTGAGGTGGCTCTTCTTACACATATCACGTCTTCCTATGGATAAACAGCCCTCTATCTCACTTCACTTTTCTGTTTTCCTTTCCTTGTGAAACGCTGGATCTGATTTAAGTTCTACTGTAACACCCAGCACGCAATGGCTCAAAATTCAATAGATCTTCCTTGTTGCCTTTTCCTCTCGGAAAGTCTTCATCAATGAAACCCTTGAAGATGATTTAAATGACCAATATAGAGTAGTGCTCTTTAGCTGTGCAATCAGAGATGATTTACCGGATGCATCTCGGGATGATTGTAGTGCGTGTTAAGGGATTGCTCAAGAAAAGGAGGAGGAATGGCTGAGGTGTTTTGCCTCCCCCCCAAAGGGCAGTGCAAAGTGGCAGGAACGCCGGTTGTGTATGTCACTGTTATTACGGACCGTGGAGTATCCACTAAAAGGCAGGAAAGCCAATATGTCAGGTATTTGGAAACCTTCCACTCACTGCAGAACCAGCACAAAGCACAGGCCACAGTGATAGATCATGCTGACCTATTTCCTAGGCTGGATACCGAATCCTATGTGCTATTTGCACATATTATTTTATTATTTTCACCAAATCCCCCTGCGGGTGCAGTTATCCTCTTTTCACACCTTGTGTGGAAGCTGAGTTAAAGTGCAAAAAGTGCACGTATCTTGCATTAAACAGGGGTTCTTCCTACAACAAACGTTATTCTTTTGCCTCGGGGCCAGCTGTCACACCCTGCACGAACAGAACTCAGGATAACAAGGAGGAACAACAAAACATCCTGATCCGCGGCAGATCTCACCGGTGAGCCTCAGATTTACTCCCTCTGCTCTGGCTCAGCACAGTCGTGCCGGTTTAAGCAAACTGCGTAAGTTTAAATTAACCTTCCTCCCACCTCAGACCAGGAGGTGATGTCACACCCCGTGTATCCCCTTCCCATGAGGTTGCTGTGTTCACTTCCCCTCTGCTGTTCATGGACTTCACGGATCTCACGTTATATGCTTGAACCTTCCTTCAGCTTAATCAGTTTCGAATGTTTATTTGTCTTTCTAATTTAAAAGTCTTTCTGTGCCCACTGATCAGCTGAACCGCAGCCAAGATCAGGCTCTCAGCAGTAAATCGCTCACAAATGACCTTGTGTAAACAATAGGGGGAAAAAAAAAAAAAGAGAATTTCGCTGGTCTGTGTGAGGATTTGAGATTATTATAATGACATGGATATTACAGGAGCTTGAAAACATAGGGGAGATGTGTTTTAGAGAAGAAATATGATAATTTGTGGCCAGAGAGAATAAGGAAGGGTTCAGCCAAAATGGAAATTACCTTTTGATGCTCCTTTACTCTAATTCCTATACCTCCAATTACAGCAATACAATGGGTTGTTTAACTCTTGTCTTATAACCCCAGCCCTTATGCATGACTTAATCTATCCAAAGATCTTAATTAACTCATCACTCTTATGATGCTGAATTATTAAGGAGACTTTGCTCTTGTTTAATTGGCAACGTTGCACAAATATATATTTAGGAAGCAAAAGAAGACCTTATGGGTGAGTCCACACAACCCTTTTAGGGATCCCATGAGGCAACACTGAAGTCAGGAGGAGGATTTGATACACAGGGAGATACTGGGGTTACAAACTGATTGGGGTTCTGAGTGAGGTAAAACTTCTGCCTCTGGGCTGATCTGAAGTTCCTCAGGGTACCCTCAAACACAGAGCTCGCACACTGGATATTATTCTCTCTGGAACTCTCTAATATTTATCTGAGCTTCAAGCAGCCAGGCAGTAAAACTGTTCAGAAAAGGGTTTTTTCCCTCCTGTGGTGCTATTTTGCTTTACTTCTTGTTATGTTTGAGGAGCCAGTTGTGGGCTGGCCATGAAGTCACAGTCCTGTAGCAGAGCTGGCCCAGGCTGGATGGGCACTGAGTGCTGTGCCTCCACCCAGGCTTCCATCCTGAGGTGAGGTTCATTTTTATCAATGAAAACTTTGATTTTCTACATAACTCTGATTCTTTTATCAAAGATTTTCATGTACTAAAGTAAAAATAATTATCCTCTGGAGAATGACCCACATGACCCACCTTGGCAACCAGTAGCTGGAACATTACTTTGGGCTTGTGATTCTCTCATTTTTCTTTCTCTTTAGTTTGACTCACGGGTTTTCTTTGCAAACAAGTTCCAGATTAGGCCCTTTCATAAATGTACTGTTTTGCAGTTCTCATTTATTTCTGTTTCCCTGGCAAAAGGATTTCTGCGGCTCAACAATTCCATCTTTGAGCCTTCACACCTTTGTCTCCTGGGAGGTATTCTCACAGTCTCCTTCCCATCAGCATTATTAGATTTCCAAAGCAGCTCAAAACAGTAAAAACCTCACCTTTGGTCTTCAGCTTTGACATGTTGCCTTTTAGAAGGTGCCTCCCATGCTCAAGAACCAGCCAACAGAGCTGCACCTCACCCTCACCCTCTGTTCTGCTTCCAACCAACTCAAGCTTTGTTTTCTTTCACTTATTGATTTATTTTTTTTTTAAACCCCAAACCTCTTTGCCTGCTGCTGGACAGCAGCAGAACAGATGCTACAGAATTATGTTTCATATCTGTCTTTACTCTCAGGCAAAATTCAATATTCAGGGGCACGGTCAAAATTATTTCTTGATGGCCTTTGGATATTTGCTAAATACACACAGCTCTGGTTTTCAGTCATGTTATATTGTTTTCAGTAATAGCTACAATTTAGCCAGTGCACATACACCAAGGCAAAAACACACAATAAAAGCCTATAACTAAACTGTAACCCCGTGAATTCAAGGGCTGAAAAAGGCAGAGACTTTATGGTTGTATTAAAATACTTAATAGGTGGGAGTTTCAGCACACAGGTCCTAATTCTGGAAAGTATTCAATCTATGGAAGTTCACAATCCAATGGAATTGTGTTTTTTTAAACTGAAACCCTTTTTCCCTTTGTCCAAGTCTATTAAATTCCATGTGTTAAAATCATGCTTAAGCTTTATTCAGGGTGAGGGTGCGTAGGATGCTACTAAAAGCCCATCTGAAACAGCCAAAGTTTCCAAGTTTGGAAAACAGGTAGAAAACCCAAAAAGGTGAAATCATTAAAACATTCAAAGCATTCAATCCTCTTCTTCGAGTAAAATCAATAACACTTTGAAGGAGTGAAATCTGATGTAAAATCTTGCAGTGAACTTCTGAATTTCCCATTCTGCAGTGAGTGTCTAGACACCCCAATGATTAATACTTTCATGACTGCCCAGCCAGATGGAAGCCTGATGGAAGACAGAAACATAATAGCCACGTAAATAAAAATGTCTTCACTAAAGGCCCTGCCAAGGCAGAGAAATCTCTGGGCCTGAAAGAAAACAGCAAAGCTGGGGGCGATGCAGTAATTGTCATATGAGTGTTCCCAGAGATGAAACTCAGCTAAAACACTGAGCATTCAGAAAGTGGGGGGAGGCTTTGTTATGTATCTGAAATACTGGAGTTTCATATTAATTGAAAACAGGACTTATTATATGGGGCTGCTGAGAAAGAAATATGCTGGTCACCAGGGCAGAGCTAACGAGGGACCAGAGAAGCTACTCCTGAATGTGACTCAAACCAGATTTGCCAGTTTACTGACACTGTCATTTAACTTTCATAATTTCAGAATTTGCTTCCCCCAATTGACTGATATTGTCAGTTAACTTTCAATATTTTGGGGTCTGCTTCAGCCCCTGGCCTGTGCTTAGTGCCCTTCAGCTCAGTGATTCCTATGGACATATGTTAATCTTCCAGGAGGAAATCAGTCTGTTCTTGTTTTTTACAATTCAACAAAGCCGAGTTGTTTCCACTGAATCGAGAGTACTTTGAGTAAGGAACCTGCCTGTCATCTTCCAAAGTTCACTTCATTAATCTCACCAGAGCTATGAAGCTCAGTCCAGGCTGAGTTAATCAGAAGCAGCCAGGACTGGACTAAGGGTGCAATCCAGGGAATAGAAACAGCACCGAGAAATGCTGGGCTGCTCTCCCATGGGTTGAATAACTTGCTGTTACTATATAGAAGCCTGATTTTGCAAGCCAGGCTGTGGGCTAAAACGTGTGTGAGAGAGCACAGATGGACTTCAGCATTTAATAGGCAGAAGTGAGAGGTGAGCAGCTCAACAGCACCAAAGACAACCTGCTTGGAAACAGGTAAAAACCACCAAGCCCACCTCCTGCTCTGATAATAACACCAGCCTTTATTGCCCATCAGATACATTTTCTAACAAGGTTTTTTCTTCTTTTGTTGGATGTTACCATGCTGCCTATGGGAGCAATGCAAAAGCTTGATATCCGCCTCCAAATACCTCATTAAAATTTACCTGTGACAAGATGCTTACAAAACCCAGGGCAGGTTTCACTGTGACAGTCACTAACCACACCAAATATGATTGTCTCACCTACCTGTCCTGACCCACCTGCCTGTTTTAGTATCCTTGACTAAACACACTGTGTTAGTGCAGTTGTGTGCAGAGCTTAACACAACTGCTGTTGGAGCCCCAGCCCAAAAGGAGTCATTAGAGGCTACAGCAATACAAATAATACATAAATCATTCATAACAATCAATAGCTGTATACCTCAATTGCTTTATTTCCAGTGAATAATTCCACCAGTTCAAGTTGTCAGGCATGGCAGCAGGTAAAAAAGCTGCAAGCAGCTCTGAAAAGTTCCCAAATTATGGCTTCCCACAGTTCTTTTACCTGTGGCAGCTTTCGATGGGCTTTAAAAAGTACATGAAGGATACAAGAAACCCAGAGGCACTGGGGACTAGTGCTGGGAGTCAGGAATGGCATAAATCATGGAGAAAAGGAGTTGGCAAAGCTAAAAGGATTTTCTCAAAACTGAGGAGAAGGAGATACAGAGGAGAAAAGGATGGACTAAGGAGGAGTTACACAGCCAGTATAAACACAGAATCACAGAAAGATTTGGGTTGGAAGGGACTTTAAAGATTATATTTTGAAAGTCCCCTGCCATGGGCAGGGACACCTTCCAACCTGGCCTTGGACACTTCCAGGGATGGGGCAGCCACGGCTTCTCTGGGCAACCTGTGCCAGGGCCTCCCCACCCTGACAGGGAAGGGTTTTTCCCAATATCTAATCTAAACCTACTCTCAGTTTGAAGACATTCCCCTTTCTACATGCTCTTGTAGATAGTCCCTCTGCCTCCTTTATTCACCTGCCTCTGCTCACATGGTGACACCTCATCAGCTCTGACAGTTCCCATTGCCTCGGTGCCACCCCAGAGGAGCTGGTGACAGGTGTCCCTTACCCAAGGCTGGAGCACAGAAGCCACATCGTCCTGGAGCCTCTTTGGCAGCACTGAAGATGTTTCTGCAGTGATTTCAACATGCAGTGCTTGCACAAGCAGGTCCTTGATCAGCAGAAATCATCAGAAGCAGAAGGGGCTCTCAGTGAGCAGATGTGGGGAGCCTGCTCTCACTCATACAGAGTTTAATTTAATCCAGCTGCTGGCCTCCTCATCCCGCCAGCATAACCTCACACCTGACACCTCCACCTTCCTATGCCCATTCCTGTGCATTCTGGGGAAGCCTCAGAGGTCATTCCTTGTCTTATTGCAATGGCAGATCTCAAACTACTCAGACACATTGCAGTTCAAAAGCGTGGGGGGCTGTTCTCTGCAGAAGGAGCCTGACTGTAGGTGTCTAAACTGAGGTGAGCTCTGTCCTGTCCCACCTCACTCTGCATGTGCAGTGCTGTGTGGAGACACCCAGCCTGTGTCCCAGCCCCCAGCAGTGAGGTGTGTTAGCCCTGACACTGCCCAAATTAATGCCTTCCAGAGAACAGGGTAACTTGTCCAGCCACTTGTCCACCCAGCTCCCAGGATCCAGGCAAGGGTGGCACTCGAAGTGGTCCAACCAGACATGCTTGGAATTAAACTCAGTCCAAGGTCACAGCATGATGCAAAGACCCTGCTGTAACCCAGCAAGAGCTCCTGCTTTCCACTTACCTTTTTTACCCACTTACACACATTTTCTGTGTAATTGCACCTGCCTAATAGCCCTCTGTCAGGCTCCTGCCATTCATCCATCACACATTAACAGCCTATTCTGATTTCTGAGGTACGTTTTGCCTTCTCTGACACCCATAATTTTCATGTAACCCCTTTACTGAGGCAATTAAATCTTCTTCCCGTCCGTTCTTTTAGAGCTTAAATTTACATTTTTAGTACAAGTTTTTCAACAGCCCTCGCTCCTTCACAATTGCAGGGTTTAATTCATGTTTATGTTCAGTTCATGTGGCACCCTCGCCACATGGTTCATTTCTGTCAACTGCAACTCCCTGCAGAATTTAGATTGCAGCCCAGGCTCAATTTGCATTTCCACCTCAAGAGACATGAAAACACAAGATCAAAAATGGGACGTTTCCTTCTAACTTTGACAGTTTGCTTATGTCCTATAATTTTTTTGCATGAAGATTTAAAAAAAAGAATAAAATCTATAGTGATTGCAGCTATTCTCCTTATAATGCATGCAAATGCACAGTCCAGTGAGTGTGGAAAACATGCAGAGAGGGGAGAAAAATCCAAATGAAAAACTCAACAGAGCATGCAGTGCTTCTGTCTAGCGTTTCAAACAAGTTGTCCATCTTCATGGTCTTACAGTTTATGGAACAGGTCAGTGGATGGGGGTTTTTTGCATGATTTAGATTGTACAAGAAGCTAATAGCAAAGTTTGCTGGTGGTGGCCTCAGCAGCAAAAGGCAGCCTCACCTGGCTGCTCCTCTTTCCCAGCAGCAGCCCTGGGAATACTGGATATTGGCATAAACCTGCCAAAAACGCTGAATGGAGCAGGGAAGCTCCAGAAAAACCCTTTTATTTCCCACCAGATTCCACATATAGATGCTAAACCTCACTTCTGGGAAGGCTTTGCTGCCTGTCCCTGCTGCATCAGCTCCCTGTGGGAGGGTTGGCAGCTGCAGCTCCCCAGCCCCAGCCACCCCTCAGCCTGTTATTGCCTCTGCAAACACCCAACCTGTCAACAGCTCTTGTGATCCAGAGTCAGGGTGTCATGGATTAGTCTTCTTTTGGAAGGCAGGCTCGGACTTCCCGAGGATTAGATCAGAGCAGTGTGTGGAGTCCCATGGATGCTGCCCAGGCATGGTGAAGTCCCAGTCCAGCAGTTATTTTTCCATCTGTAGGACAGTGATCAAACTCCTCAGGGAATAATTCTGAAGTCCCTTTCAAACCTGGGTGTGAGAAATGTTTATAAAATATGTGACTATTTGACATTTAGGCAGTGCTACAACTGCTGGATCCCAAAGCAGCGGGTAAGAATTTGCACAAGCCACAGTGAACTGCAGGAATGGGACCAGCCAAACCAAAACACCTCCCTCTCCAATCCCCCTCAGCTCCTGACACAGCCCACAGGGCCCTGAAAACAAAGAGGAAAACTTGAAACCCTTGCTTTTGCCATGTGTGACAGCACATTTCCCCTGATAGCACCCAGCAGCACTGTTGTCACAGATTAAATAAAAAACAAACTTTAAAAACCCAACTCAACCAACCAACCAAACCCCACAAAACAAAACAGACAAGAAACAGACTGAACAGAATTAATTCTTCTTTCACTCAACTGTCTCACTCCTTCAAAGCCATCACCCTTGTGAAACAGATCTTTGTTCCAAAGAAGTGAGGTTGGGGCCACTCCACTGTGCAGGTTTGGATGCCAGACCCGCAGATCTTCAGCAGGGAGCCCCCAAAGCTCCCCCAGGACCACAGTGATGAGCCTGGTGCTCTTGGCCAAGCAAGGAGGGACCAGCAGAGATTTTCAGATTATAGTGAGGGTGAAATTATCCTGATTTGAACCCAGCTACTGCCTCCTGGGCTTGGGGAACAATGGGACAATGGGACACCCCTCCTGGCCCAGCACAGGAAAGGAGGGAGCGTGGAAGCCAAGGAGCAGCACAGACAGTTTTGGCCTCTCCATCTAGGATGGTGTGCCAGGGGTCAGGGAGCCTCTGAGGGAGCTCAAACAAAGCTCCTGAGCATGAGTGTGGTTGTGCCTCCCAGCCCTGCCCAGAGGCACAGCCAGTTCCACGCCTGGGCCAGCAGAGCGCTGCCGGTGCCAGTGGAACCCGAAATGGCCTGGACTTGCTGCCCATGGCTCCTGTGCCAGAGCTCAGGAAGGCCTGGCTGGCTTCTGCTGTTCCCTGGCATGTTCAGGACAGCGTTTACAAGGGAACATCCCTTCTGGAGAGGTGAGCATCTTCCCAGCAGCACAGCTCCCTGCCCCAGCCCGCCTTGCCTGGCGGCAGCAGCAGAAGCTGCAAATCCCACCTGACCAGGCTGTCACCTCCCAGCTCTGCAGGGCTGGAACTGCTCATCCTCACAGGGATTCAGCTCCCTCTGCCCTGCTGGGATGCTCAGGGGACAGACAGGGATATGGCATTGCTGCTGCTCCTGCCAGCACCTCCACCCCACTGACTTGCTGTCAGTGCTCAGCACTCAGAGCTTCACCTGCCTCACTCTTGGGTGCTGCAGTGATTCATCACACCATCCCACACCCAGACAGCAACCAAACTGGACTTTTTAGTTATTTTCCTCAATTAATGAGAACAGTTTTTAGGCATTAGAACACTGATGCTGTCTTTTTTAAATTGGATTGGTGGCAGTAAGGAGCCTGTTGGTACTTAGGAACATGGGCTGTTGTGCTGGAATTGTCATCTTGTCGTCAATTGGCTTTTAATTAACGTGAATTTTATCTTTTCTCTCCTAATTGGGGAAGAGGAGAGCAATCAGAGGATAGGTGTGTGCAAAGTAGCCTCAGCTGCAATTTCACTGAGCAAACTATGAGCCACTAAAGAGTGACAGCAGCTTCTAATGTGCACAGTAACCATTATGAACATGAAGAGCTGCATTTATTTCTAGTACCCCTCTACATTTTTGATGGAGAGCCATTACTTGAAGCCAGGATTCCATTCCCTCTGCCCCACCAGCACAACCACCAGGCAGTGGTGTCAGTGCACTGAGCTTATTAGGCTGTAAAACCTTGTGACTTCAGACATTTGGGGGTTTTTTTGCAGTAGACAATCCAGAAAGGGGTAATCTACTTCAAAGGGGGGAAAGGAAACCCTGAAAGAGAATAAGGTAAATTTCCTCTCACCTTCCTTCTCCTTTCTGATTTGTTTATTTACTACATTGTGTTTCCAGTGCTTAAAAAGAGTGAGAGGAAGGGACTCTGTACAAGGGCATGGAGTGACTGGATGAGGGGTGATGGCTTCAAACTGACAGAGGGCAGGGTTAGGTTGGACATGAGGAAGAACTTCTCCCCTCTGAGGGTGGGGAGGCCCTGGCACAGGTTGCCCAGAGAAGCTGTGGCTGCCCCATCCCTGGAAGTGTTCAAGGCCAGGTTGGAGCAACCTGAGCTGGTGGAAGGTGTCCCTGCCCATGGCAAGGGGTGGAATGAGATGATCTTTAAGGTCCCTTCCACCCCAAACCATTCTGTGACTCTATGATTTTATGCTCATGGTGGGTGAAGAACTCTCCATTCCTCAACTGCCCTGTGTGACCCAGTTCTCCTGTTAAATCTTTGCCATGGGTTCCTGGTTGTGCAGTGCTCTCAGCAGTGTCAGGAAAATAACACTGAGCTTTGTGTCTGCTCGTGGAGAAAGAGCTCCACTGAGAAGAAAAGTAAAAACTGGTGTTTCTGTGGAGTCTGAGCTCCTGACCTGGCAGGATGCTGGTTCTGACAGGGGGAGGGATGGGGAAGTGTGGGAACCAGCCCAGAGGATCTCTGTCACAGTCCAGAGAGAGGTGTTAATCCATTAGAGGGACACAGTAGATGTGCAGCCATTTGTTTCTTCCAAGTGAAGCAGTGATTTTGCTTCTGTTCTGAAGCACTATTTCAAGGTGAAGGAGAGAGACAAAGCATGAGTCTGTGTGAAGAACCAAAACCACTCCTAAACCCTCTTGGTTTAAGGGTTTATGGTACTTGCAATCTTAGTTAAAAATGGTTTGAAAAGCTTTCTGTTCGTTGTACAATTATACACAAAAATCAGTGTACTGTTCATCTGCTTGTTACCTGGCTGTACATACCAAAGACCTTATCTTGAAGGTAATAGTGACTGTACCTCTGCTGTATTTTTTTGTCATTCTAATTTCCTTGTAGGGCTGGTCCACAATTCCTTGACCATCGAGGCAAGCCTGGGGTCTCCCCTTGCCCACAGTAATATCCCCATCAGCCTATCTTTTATGCAAGCCAGGATAAAGGGCAGAGTTTAAGCCACCACAACCAGAATTAAATAAAAAACTGGGTTTCTGCCCACCTCTTTTTTGCTCAGTCCCACACTGAGTAATTCAAAGCTGATGGGAAATGAAAGTTGTGGTCCATGGAGAACTAATGGCTGTCTAAAAGCAGCAAAAAGAGTTAGGGGAAAATTTATCCTCCCCTTACCCTTAAATCCACCTGAGTTGAGAAGGGCAATACATCAACAGGTCTGTTGATAGGTTCTCTTCCAGTGTAAGCTTATCATCCCATTTTATCCATCTCATCATCTTGTGGACCTACAGACTGGCAGTAGATAGATGGCTCCAGAAAGAGTCAAGGTAACATTAAAGAGACAAATGTCTTCCATCTCCCTGTTCTTTTATGCACACTGATTCCACTCCAGAGTCATCTGTACAGCAGTCTCCTCTTACCACCAGTCTGAGATAAAACAAAGCAAGGCTCAAAGTAAATCCCAGAAGGCTGAGGTTAGGGAAGGCTCAGCAGTGTGAGCAGTGACACCAGACACTGCCTCAGGGGAGTCGACCCAAGAACCTGCCCAGAGATGTTTCCTGCAGTGACTCCCTCAGGGGACATCACCTCCAGCTCTCCCTGCTTACACATGGCTCTACACATCCCCTGCTCTTCCCCCAGGACATGCTGTTGGAGGAGATGAGACATGAGGACAGAAATAAGTCACTTCCCCTTTGGCCTCTTGTTTTCTCTCTCTGGCCTTGATTTTTGTCATATCTGCTCTCAGGCTTGTCTTTGTCAGGGGTGCAGGAAGAGTCAAAGGGGTTGAGCTCACACGCTGGCCCCGGTACCACTCCAGCCTCATCCTCCTCGTATCTCAGGGCTTTTTATTTAAGACTCATGTGGCCTGTGAATTTAGCAACCACCCCTGCATCCCCTGCACTCTTCTGCTCTACAGATAAAAATTTACCTCTGTTCAAGACCCTTCAGCAACACAAAACCCTCGAGCTGGTCCCAGTTCTGGCCCATTCATCCCTGGCAGACACTGCTACCCACAAAATGAGAAGTGAGATGCTTCTCCTGGGGATTGGAATGTGTTTGGAGCTGTGACCTTACATTAGTTAGGCACACTTTAACTCTTCCTGAGTTACTCCTGTTGTCTCCATTACTGTTGTGCCAGAGCCTCCCCAGGTGCCCACGTGCCACAAGAGCTGCTGGGCAGGGAAGGAGAAGAGGGGCAAAGAGGAACTTACCTGATGGAGGCTACACAGGCAATATAAAGTAGAACACAAACCTGTAGTCAGCCAAGTCTCACTTTAACACTCGTCTTGCCATGTATTATTCAGAGAAAAAAAAATCTATACTCATCATCTAGAAATTTGCTTATAAATAAATATTCATATATTGCATAATCTTTTCCCATTGGGACATTCCTGTGGAGAGCCTGTTTTGGTGGTCATTTGTCACTTAGAGCCTGTGGAACAGCTTCTGTTAAACAGATGAGGTGGGTGACCCTGCACACAGGAGCAAAACCTCCCCTGCAAGGGCAGGTGTTGGAAACCATGAGAAGTGACCATAAATCCTGCCTTTCCTTTGCTGACACACACAAAAAGAGAGCAGGATGGAGGATGTGGCAAAATAACTGGATGCAACAAAGCCTCATTATGTCTGATATACTGCTCACCTCCCAGGTACAGTGCAACCATCACTCACAGGCACAGGGAGAGGCACACCTGGGACATTGGCCTGCTGGAGCAAGGCCAGGAGAGGCCACCAAGATAATGTCAGGGATGGAGCAGCTCTGCTGAGAGGCTGAGAGAATTGGGATTGCTCAGCCTGGAGAAAAGAAGGCTTTGGGGTGACCTAGTTGTGACCTTTGGTACCTGAAGGGAGCTGCAAGAAAGGTGGAGAGAGACTGTTTACAAGGGCTTGGAGTGGCAGGACAAGGGGGAATGGCTTCACACTGACAGAGAGTAGGGTTAGTTTGGGTGTCAGGAAACAAATCCTTCCCTGTGAGGGTGGGGAGGCCCTGGCACAGGCTGCCCAGAGAAGCTGTGGGTGCCCCATCCCTGGAAGGGTCCAAGGCCAGGTTGGGTGGAGCTCTGAGCAAACTGGTCTAGTGAAAGTTGTCCCTGCCCATGGCAGGGGATTGAAATCAGAGATCTTTCAGATCCCTTCCAACCAAACCATTCTATCCAAAGGACCTGGAGCTCCTCTGAGTGCCTCTGCTACTCCCTAAAATTATGAGCGTGTCCCCAGTGCTGAAGCCATCAGTGGGTACCTGCAGTGTGAGTGAAAAGTGAAAAGAGAAAGGAAAGTGAGTGAAAAGTGAAAAGTGAAAAGAGAGCTGAAAAGTGAAAGAAACAGCAACACCTCGTACCAAGGTAGATAACACACCTCTAACACATTGTTGTACAAGGCCTCACCCATATAGGATGTGTAGATGGAGCAACACTGATGGACAACTTGTTGTCAAACCAACCTCTAAGGTCCCTTCACACCCCACCCCCCATGCCAGAGATCACAAATGAGATTTGAAGATTGCCACATGAACCTGAGAGGAGCTGCCATGGGTGTGTAGTTGTCCTGTAGTGTCCCATCACTGCAGTATCTCACCCATAAACTCTGCCCCACAAGAGAAGGGAAAAGACCTTTCATCAGAGTGTTTCTAAGAGCATCATCATGGTGAGGACAGCAGAGCTCATTCTGTGACTGATGTGTGAGCACATGACACTCATGTGCTGGAAGCACACTCACTCCAGAGGGGAGCACACCTTGGGAAAAGGCCCAGTGGGATAGCTAAAAACCCCAGTGTGCTCGTGGTAAATGCACAAGCCTTTTCCATCAGTGGGCCTGGCTGTGGACTTGCATCACTTAGGTAGAATAGCACATTTCTCTCTAAGAGCTCACAGATCAATTGGGCAGATGCAACCCTAGACAAGAAAAGCATGGCAGGAGGCATTTGAGAAGTTAGAAACTAAAAATATGGCAGCCCTTATGAAGGTCAAGATAAAGGTACCATGAGCAGACATGAGAAGAGGGGAGGAAAAAGAAATAAAGCTTACAAAGCATTTCCTACTGCTGTTTTTTAAAACATGTGAGAGGTTTTAGTCTCCAGGAGCCCGTTGGAAAGAAGTTCTCAGCTCTGCCTCTGCTTCTACAAATAGTTTTCTAAAAATACCAGAACCCAGAAATTATCACGGGAATTATTTGATATTTATTTTCATTCAAATGCTTATGTAGACAAAAGGAAAATATAGATGTCATCTAAACCCTGGACCACTTCTTCTCTCTGCTGGTGCTCTGGATGAGTCAAACAAATGGAAATGTCTGTCCCTGGCTGTGTACCTTTCACTGATTAGGCTCAGGAGGTGCAAGACAAAGTCCAGAGTACACTTGCTCCAAATTTTACTTTTCCCCGGTGAGTCCCTCCTGACAGAACTTAAAATCCTCACAGAATAGTTTTGTTCCTACATACACAGCATCATTACAGGCTAACATTAACTCTCCTAATGGGGTTTTACAGGCGAGTGCTGTCCACAGAGCCAAAGTTGTGGTAGGGAAGAGCTTGGTGTTAAATCTTCCACGGAGGTTGTGCCCCTTTGCACAGCCACGTAGAGCTGAACGACCCTCCAGGTGCTCATTACAGTGAGGCCCCACAGCCAGCAGAGAGAGAGAGGCAGTAAATCCTGCCCAGAGCCTCCAGGGCCCAGTGAAGAGGAAAGAGTGAGTCAGAAAATCATGCTCCTTCCTGACAACATTTCCCGAGGTCCAGAACAAGCTCAGAGGTGCCACTTCCCGCGTGTCCCTTTGCAGGAAAGCAAAGCACAGGCAGAGCTGACTCCACTGAGATTTATGGCAGGCAGGGGCTGGTGCTGGAGATGAACCAAGGGAGAGAGAGAGAGATAACCAGGCTCTTCTCAGCCAAAGGCTTTCACAGCTGAAAGGAAAAGAAAATTTGTACTCATGTCCACCTTCTAAGTTTCACCTGGCTTCATCTCCAGGGTCACACCCAGCAGTGTTCTTCCACCTGCTTTCCCATCCCTTTGCACTGAGGTGAATGGGAATGGGGTGGATGCACACTGGGCTGCTCCCTGAGGAGCCAAACAGCTTGGGAACCATTTTTCTCAAGTTTAACAGAGTGGGGAAATGATTTTCATCTAGCTCGCAGTGAGTTCACAAGACCATCAGTCACTGCCTGCGCTGCAGCCCCCGGGGCAGTAGGTGGGGCAGGAGAGGGAATAACCAGGAGATGGCACAAGGCAGAGCAGCACAGAGAGTGCAGCACAAGGCAGAGCAGCACAGAGAGTGCAGCAGCAGCAGCTCTGCTGGACAGCACACAGAGGAGCGTGTTGTTACCTCTCAGCGTGAGAAACTAAGGGTTTCTGCAGGTTTCTGCAGGATGAAAATTGGCTGTAAAAAGCAAAGAGCTCTCTGACTACTTCGCAGGTTGAAGATTCCCAGTACACACGAGGGAGAGCTGGGAGTCACTGAAATGCAGAGGGAGATGGATACCTGTGAAATATGTTGTTTTCTCTGACACAGTGGAGGATTTGCATGGAGTTACTTCATTAAATCACCTTTTTACCCCTGTGGCCACTCTCCAACTGAACAAACACACCCCATGGGAAAGCCCCCTGCTCCCATGCCATGCATGGATTGCAGGGGCATCCAAAAGCTCATGACATCCAAACCCTCCCAAGTCACTGCACCAAAGGCTGTTTTCGTCAAACCCAACCACTCTGAAAGCACTCAGCCTTTTCATAATCAGCACTTCCTAACAGAAATCTCTCCCAGCAAGACATGAAAGAAATCCCACGTGTAACAACACGAAAATCCAGTTCCCATACTGGTATATTGGTGGGGTTTGACAGGCCAGGGCTCAGCTTGGTGCTGCATGGGCTGGTGGGAGCAGGAGGGTGAATCAGAGCTCAGCCAAGAGGAGGGACCCAAGGGCAGACAGAGCAGGGAGCAGAAATGCCCTGGGGACTCACCTGGACTCGTTTTTTCCATGGCCTGCAGTAACAGGGGGGAGCCACATCCTCTCACATACTATTCTACACTAAAAAATACAAGTATGGAGTGGGGTGAGAGGCAAAATCCTGAGCTTCATTTCAACCCTTTCTAGAGGTAAGGGTCAGAGTACGGTGGGATCCAGAGGGAGGTTCAGGTTTGCGAGGTGTGGTTTGCTTTCACCTCTGCAAGAGCAAGGAGCACAAAAAATTACATTTTAATCTATCTTCTGTCTTGTGTTTTGCTGAGAGCTCCATAGGGGACCTCAGGAGCCGAGTAGCCGAGATATTGCAGGTACAGCTGTGAGCATAATGGGCTTTTTAGTTCATTTGGAAAACAAAACAGAGTTGTTCTGTCTTGACCTGAAACATTTTTTCCACTATAATGAGAGAAAAGGAGTAAATACTCACATTCGGTCGACCAAAACATTCCGTTTGACCCAAAAATGAAGGCTTTCATTTTGTTTTCATGGTACTCAACCATTCCTTAATTCATGCTAAATTCAAAACAAGAAATGCCATCAAGCAAAAATGTTTTGTGTTCAGCTGAACAGTTTTTCTTACCTTCCTGCCCTCTCCCGGGGCACTCAAACTGAGTTTGTAAACTACTTTGGTTTGGTTTTGAGCTACAGGGGAAGGCAAAGGGAAACCTTACTGCAGGTCAACCCCCCCCCGCCTGGTTTGTGGCCAGGCTGGAGGTGCAGTGAGGGAGCTGCAGGAAACTGCTCTTGCCTCCCCTGGCACGGCTGCAATAACAGCACCAGCTCCCTCAAATTGGCAGCTTGGAACTCCTTTCCTGCCCCATCCCAATGTCTATAATAAAGGCAATTCACAGCTCCAGCACGGTGTACCCTCCCTACCCACTGATGGCTACCTGCTAATCAGCAGCAGCCATCCCCCCCCCCCACCTCCTAAAATGTCTTATTAATGGGTTGGCACCCCCGGGAGAGCAGCGGGAGAACTGAAAGTAAACCATCAGGTTATGTCAGGATTTGAGTCACAGAGCAGCTCTAATTGAAACTTCTCTGTCATTTACTCATCAGGAATGTAGAGCTCCTTCTTTGAATGAAACATTAGACACCGGCCTGACAGCTCCAGGTGGAAGATTATCCGGCAGCTTAATCGCTCCCTGACAGCCCTGGTTACTCCCACAACAGCATCTATTAACCTGCCTTTTATTCAGACCCTTTTATGCCTTTTTAATCAGTGGCTCTGGGTGCTTTGGAGCAAGAGCTCGTTGGATCTCAGACAGGATGGGAGGGCTCCACCTCCCCATCACAAAATTCCACTGTTTGAGGGGGCAAGGGCTGCCTGTCAGGTCACCTCCTCCTGGGGGGAAATCTTCAGAAAAAAGGTTGCCTTCTGAAACTGCTAATCCAGTTTATCTCTGGGAAAGGAGATAACTCTTTTGCCAGAAGTTGGGATGTTATCAGGAACTTCAGGCTTTTGGGGTGTACTGTTTAAAGCCCCAAGTCATGGATGTGAAAAAAGGCACTGTGAAAAATTCATCTTTAATTTAATTTATTTTTTGATAAGTTACTACTGAGCCTTTAGGTTTGCAGAGAAATGCTCAAAACCAGATGTGAGTCCACCCTCAAGGCTCAGGCATTGGAAGACAGATGAAAAGAACCCAAAGTTTATCCTCTCTAAATCAAGACTGGATGTCTCTTGAAAACTGATGTTATAACTCAAACAGAAGTTATGGTCTTGATGCAGAAATTATTAGCTGAAGTTTCCTGAGCTGTATTATGCAGGAGGTCAGACTAGATGATGACAATAGTCCCTCCTGTCCCCCAAGTCTATGAATCCTTCTCCTGAGTGTTTTGTAGTTGTCCTCAAACTGTCCTTTCTTGTGTTTTATGCTTGGGTCCAGATTCTCAGTGGCATTCAGACCTAGAGCACCAGGGGTACATTTTCAGGGGGAAATAAAGGAATTTTAGCACCTCCATAAAATCTCACTCACCAGTTCTTTGTTTGCCCTAAGCCCCCAGAGCAGACACAGGGAGCCAGAAAACCTGTGGTGATGAACAGACTGAGGCATTTTGGGCTTCAAATTGCCCCAGCCCGGGCTTATTGATACCACAGGTGTGACTGTCCCTGCTCAGCACCCACAGACCCACTGGTCCTGTGACTGTCCCTGCTCAGCACCCACAGATCCACTGGTCCTGTGACTGTCCCTGCTCAGCACCCACAGACCCACTGGTCCTGTGACTGTCCCTGCTCAGCACCCACAGATCCACTGGTCCTGTGACTGTCCCTGCTCAGCACCCACAGACCCACTGGTCCTGCTGAGCTCTCGCCACGTTCCCCGAGCAGACAGGAAGGGGAGCGTCCATCTCGAGCTCTGTGTTTGTGAAAAGGCTCTTCCCTTTGTCTGCCACCTTTATCCCTCCCAATTCCACCTCGTGGTGCTCCCAGTGAACAGCATCTCTGTGTAACACGCGGGGCTGGGTGGCTGCCAGCCCGTCCCAATTATCCGTGTGCTGCACCACATGCTGCTCCCCTCAGCTCCTGGCTCCTCTGCACCCAGATGCCCAAAGATTCAATCCTCCTTCCCCAGGCCATTCTGGCAGATTTTGCTTCAGCCTTGGGCCAGATTGCCTTTGCTGGCTGCAGTTGGCTTGGCAGTGCCACAGTGGAGCCATCCCTGGAATAAATAACCCTCCCGTGAACAGACACCACCAGGCTCCTGTGCTCACATGCTGTGCTCATATCCTGTGCTCTGCTGCTACATGTGATGGGCAGCACTGATGAAACGTGTCCCAGGTTGTCTCAGAGGGGAGAAGAAACACCCTTCAAGTGGTGATCCAGTATTTCTGCAATGCAGCCCCAGAAACCTGGAATTTGTCCTGCCACCTGGGCTTCCCAGCCCCATTAATAATCTGAAATAAGATTGAGTCCCTGCCCAGAAGAGCTTCCAACAAAGGTAGACAAGCCAAACCAGCATGGTAGATAATAGCTGAGGGTTGGAAGGAGCAGGGAAACCTGGGTAAAGGGGAAGACATGGAAAGGGCTGCTGAGGGGAACATGTGGAAAGATGCATTTGATGGAGGAGAGGAAAGGCTGTCTGGGGAAAAGGACAGAAATGTGTCCAAAACAGTGCCAGCATGGCTGAAGGAATAACACTGACAGGGAAGAAAATGAGGGAATAGGAGAATAGAAGGGCTATGAAATACAAAAACTAGACATAGGAATAACAGCAGAATTTGGAAAGATCTGTGTTGGAGACCACATTGGGATAACCAGGTATATGAAGCAAAAAGCCCAGTGAATTCATGCAGAATGCTACCAGTAACAGAAAATAAAAATAGAAGTGGTGGTCTGGGAGCAGAGACAGAGGAGAAAAATGTAAAAA
Organism: Chiroxiphia lanceolata; assembly: GCF_009829145.1. Lineage (NCBI taxonomy): Eukaryota > Metazoa > Chordata > Aves > Passeriformes > Pipridae > Chiroxiphia > Chiroxiphia lanceolata. The sequence continues at coordinate 3,668,341 of NC_045653.1, read as the reverse complement.
GACTGAAAAGGCAGATTCTTATCCAATGAAGACAGGAGTTAACCTTGTGGCTTATAAACATTTTCATACTGTGAATGAGGTAAAAGAGGGATTAACACAGCTAATGAGTGACGAGTTTCAGTTTAAATAAGTATGTATACATTGACAGACAGATATTCTACCATCAAAACAAAAGGATGAAAACACCCCAGGAAGAAGTTGCTGCCTTTCCAGAGCAGCTCTGGTGTGATAAAGGAACCACCACCATCCACCCAAGCACTGAGACATCTGAGCCATTTGACGTGTCAGGGTCAGGTGAGGGAGCAGAGGAGAGCAGTGAGACACCAAGATGAGACAAACAGAGAAGCTGACCCTTAATCCAACCTCTTACAAAAAAAATTATGGAAGATTCTTTGTTTTTATTTTGGCTTGTATTTATCAGACAGGGGTCAGGGCACCATGCAGCACACATTTGAGTGTGGCAGCACGGACTGGAGAGCAAAAATGCTGCTGCACATTGATCAACTGTGTTCCCCCTGAAACACAACTGCCATTTCCTTTTCCATCTCCCACTTCCCTAAATAAAAAGCATTAAACTATTCTTTTTTTTTCAACACCCTTCCATCAGATATTTATATCAGCTGATTAATGAGAAATATTCAGGTTTTACACTGTTAGTGCCTCAGTAAGTTCATGGAAGGTACCCAGAGACATTTAATCATTGAGTTTGTCTTTATTTAATAGAGGTTGTTTAATAGAGTCTGCAAATCTGCTAAACCCACAGTGGCTCAGCACATAATAAACCACAAGGGAACTTGGGGGTTTTCAGGCCAATTATGCATCGATAGCCCTGGATTTGGAGATCTTTCACATCTCAAGAGCTTGGTTTTGGCTCTGCTAGTGAGAAATGGCATTAACACACCTCCCTCTGCCTCACCAGTAAATCAAATGGGGCACAAGCAATCACAGGCTGGTAGAGATCCAAATGTTCCCAAATGTCAGCGGTGCTTCTATGCTTGAATTTAATTCAAACCTGCTCCTAACAAGAAAAGAGAGGATATTAACACAGCACTGCTGGATTTGGGCATGATAGCAGCTGGAGAAGGATGGAGACCTTTCTGAGGACAATAGGAGAAGGTCAAGCACATGGATTAGGCACGTGCTGATGGCAGAAGATCATTCACTGTGATGGTGATCCCAGCTCTGCCCCCTGGGTGTGGCCAGAGAGGGGATGAACACTCTTGCTGGCAGTGGATGTGGAGTTGTGAATTGTGGGAGTTTGTCAGGCTGTGACCCCCTGCTGAACAGCAAACCTGGAGGCAGGGTCAGGAGTGTGCCCTGTGAGGTGACTTCAGCACTGCCAGCTCTGTCTGCATAGTAAGAGTTCTCATTAGAATCATTGTTTACAACCCCCACAACGCAGCTCACCTGAGGGGCACAGGAAAAAGCTTTGAAAGACAACAATTGCAGCTTATTTGCAGTTGCTCCACTGGCTCCTAGCGCTCTCCAGATGCAGGTTAAAGCAGCAGTAAAGGAAGCAAAAGCATTTTTAAAATCCACTTTTAGAGCTGTGAGTTGGTGACACGCATTTAAATCATCTGCATGCCATCAAGCATGGGTTCAAATTTAAATGTCACCGTGGAAGCTCTTCCTCTTACCCCTTCACAAAGCCATTTGTCATCTCCCAATTCGTGGCGGTGAAAGGAACTGAAAAGAAAATTAGGCAAACAAATAAAAATCTATGTTTATAATGCATAATGCAACCCTGGAAACCTCTTACTGTAAGGTTTTTTAAAAATATCGTTCAAGAAGAAAGGGGAAGGGAAGGAAAACAAAACTCCTGTTAAAGGAAACAATAGACAAAGAAAAAGTCTTTATCTTTGCTTAAGTGTTAGAAATAATAATCCAATTAAATAATCCTTATGGATGATCATCTGGCTGTCAAAGTGAATGTTTACCTTACTGTTTATTACCAACAATGCTGTGATAAATTTAAATAAATATTGGGGGGGGGAGAGCTGGAATTAAGTGGTGGAGTCTTTTTCCCAGTCTTTAATTCTAAACTCATGACAGCACCCTCATTTCCCAAGACCACTGAAATGTCTTTCTTCTTTTTTTTTTTATGGCGATCTGATAAAGTGTCTTACATATTCCAATATTTTTTTCCCAAGAATTTCCAGTTTATGCTTCCCCAAGTTATAGCATTCATCTGAATATGAAAACCTTTATCACTCTAATGATTCTTCAGACCAGCAATCTTATTTCTATGTTGGACAAAATATCATGAACAAAATCAGTGAGTAATATAATATGGTTTCCATAGCTGAAGACACTATTAAACCATTATTTCAGTTTTACACTTCAGTGGAAACTATAGAACAGACACATGAGTACAGATTATATGATATCAATGATAAAAATTATTATCTTCAGTCACAGGGCCAAATGTTTGACTTCTGAGACACGAAACATTGCTCCTGATGCCAGAATGTAACCTACCTTTTCACCTTTAGGGCAAAAATATTTCAACTCAATTTTAAGATTAGTTGATAGCAGACAAGAGATTTCTGATTACAGTCCTTTATTATCCAATATGTGTTTGTTTTATCAGAGTGAAAGTTTTGAATTTTTCCCCAAAAAAGCACAGCTTTCTGCAGTCTCGTGATTGAGATGAGAATCACTATTGTGCTATAAAAATAATCAAGGCTGTAACTTGGACCCAGATGTTAGAGGAAATGTTTTGAAAATATACATCTCAGGTTATAATACCAAAACAAGCGCTAAAAAGACTCGGTGTTCTTTCCAAAAGTCTCATCATTTAGTGCCAAATCCAGGCTTTGAGGACAACTTGAGTAATAGATGTACCCACAAAATCTATAAACTTCATTAATATTAGTTATGAGATTGAATTCCCAAGTCTCTCAAACTGGGAGATTTTTCTTTTTTCTGTGGACTCTGTGTTATCGGGCTCTTGCACAAAATAAAGCTTGTGATTGCATCACCAGAATGAGTCTCAAAGTCAACACCAGTACTGGAAAGGGGACCTGGAGAATCCCCCCCTGCCACCCAAATCCTGCCACTGGCACAAAGGCAGGACCATGAGAGCTGGGAGCTCCCTGGCTTTGCACCAGTTTCACCAGTTGTGAAGCTTCACCAAACACTTGGGTTTAGTGGAGCTGTGGTCCTAATTCAGCCATTCTCATTAGGATGTGCTGCCAGCTCAACCCAAAGCTGATTATCTCACTGCACAGTCTGCAGGGCTGGGCTGGACCAAGAGCATCTGAGCCCACTGACCTCTGTCCTGCTTTGCTTTGATACTCACAGAATCACAGAAAGATTTGGGTTGGAAGAGACCTTAAAGACCATCTCATCCCACCCCCTGCCATGGGCAGGGACACCTTCCACCAGCCCAGGTTGCTCCAAGCCCTGTCCAACCTGGCCTTGGACACTTCCAGGGATGGGGCAGCCACAGCTTCTCTGGGCAACCTGTGCCAGGGCCTCCCCCCCCCACAGGGATGGATTTTTTCCTAATATCTGATGTAAACTTTGTCAGTTTGAAGCCATTCCCCCTTGTCCTGTCACTCCAGGTCCTTGTCCAAAGCCTCTCTCCATCTTTTTTGTCGGCTCCTTCAGGCACTGCAAGGCCACAATGAGGTCACCCCGAAGCTTCTCTTCTCCAGGCTGAACAATCCCAATTCTCTCAGCCTTTCCTCAGAGCAGAGCTGCTCCATCCCTCACGTTATCTTGGTGCCTCCTCTGGACTCGCTGCAACAAGAAAGGACCTCCAAGGTCCACAAGTCCAACTTCTGGCCAAGTACCACCACACCCACTAAACCCTGCAGAGAAGGGCCACATCTACTTGGGGTTTTTTTGAAGGCTGCAGTCTGTTCCAATGCTTGACCACTCTCTCAGTGAAGAAACCTTCCCTAATATCCAGCCTGAACCTCCCCTTGTGCATCATGAGACCAATTCCCCTTGTCCTAAAGGGATCAGTAGCACCAGTGTAGCTGCTACTTTGGGTCACCTTTGTGAGAGATGGGTCAAAGAGGCACTGTGTCTCTCCCCAGAAATTTCTGCAGAAGTCTATCCAGGTAAGTTTCTTTAAAATTTGTTTAATTTGTTCAAGGCAGCTCTCAGGCTTTTAAGTCAATGACTTAACTTTAAACACTTAAATTAAGAAAACAGTTGTTTAACTTTCAGTTACCCGATTGGCACATCTGTCTTTTACCTTTTCTCAACAGTTAAAGTTAGAAAACTACAACAGAATAGCAAACAGAACTGAATAGCAAACACAGGGAAATATTTTTCCACAGTTTACAACTTAAAAAGTCTCCTAAGGAACCCAAATGGGTGTGTAAACATGTTGGTTAGATAAAGAACAAGGGTTTAGGTGTCTGCAATCAGTTGAAATCCTTCAGAGTTAATTTGGCATTCATGGAAGCAGAAGATTGTTTGGTCTTGATGAAAGAATAGTATGAACTGGTCCCATCCAGCATTCCCAACAGAGCTGGAGGAATAATCTGCTCTGTGAATTTGGCCTCTTGTTCTCTTCTCCAGTTATCCTCAGGCAGATGGTGATTTTGTTGTATTATTGGCTATTGGAATTATTTGCTGGATAACCTCAGTAAACAATTCTCACTTGATGGATTGGCAGTGAGCAGCTTCCCTGGGATCTTCAGTGCTTGCTCTGCTTCAATAAGATGGAAAGACCACCTGGAATCACTGTGGTCTCTACTGGGATGAGCAGATTCCTTAAAAACAGGTTTCCAAAGGAAAAAGGCTGTGATTTTTTCCACAGTTTACAAGTTAAAAAGTCTCCGAAGGAACCCAAATGGTTGTGTAAACATGTTGGTTGATCATCCATTAAAATAAAAGCTTTTCAGAGAAAAATGACAATAGAAATAATAATCTAATGCATACAAGCTGGCTTCTCCCCATCCCTCCTTTCCTTCAGGCTCTCCCCAGCCTCTCTGGTGACCCCTCATCTCTCCACAGTTCTCCTGGGCCCCCATCTCTTCCTTCTGCTGGGAGAGGCTTTTAGAGGCTGAGTATTCCTTTGATTTCCAGGTTCTCCACTCCAGAAAAAACACATTTGCCACCTATCCCTTAGCAGAATTAACAGACAGATGCAGGTCCTTGAATGGGGAAGGTTGTCCTTTGTCTGTCAAAGAGATGGATGAGTGGATAATACCAGAGGAGCTGTTTAGCTTCATGCTTGAATTCCACGGCATCTGAGCATCACTGAGATATCATAAATACTCTAGTACTCCAAGATAGTCCAAATCAATAAAGTCACAGGGAAATTCCCACTGGGTATCACAGCTCATATAATAAATGTATTTGTCTAACCAGGCAACTTAAAATATCCATATTACATTTCTGGTTTGAGAGATTATTCACCTAAACTAGAGGACTTTACTGATCACAAGGATTCTTCAAAAAATGTGCACACCTATTTATAAAAAATATTTTGCCATTTGATTTCATACTGTATAAGTTGCCCAGTGCCTGACAATGACTTGTGAGCCTACTCCACTTTTCCAGATATGGATTTCCACCAGGCAGAAATAAAGTAGGAAATTACTTTTCTTATTTTATGTGCCATGAGAAAAATCACCCATCTCAGGACTTAAATGCTGGCCAGCAAAGCAAATGACCATTCAGAGGAGAATTATAGAAGCATAAGAAATTGCCAATAAATAACACGCTGCTGTTGAAGGCACAGGGTGAGCTACCAACCACATCAGAGGGAAAACCAATGTTCTTAATGCTGAGATCCTAAACAACCCTGGCAGCAGCTCCCAAGAGGACAAACCCATATATTCCAGTGACTCTGAAAAGGGCATTGGGTTTTCTTAATGAACAGACTGGAAATCAGCATCTATACATGAATGCAGAAATATATATATAAAGCCAGGAGCTGAGGCTCGTGACGTGCTGGTTGAGCTTTGAAGTAATGTTGAGCTGAACTAGTTGAATTAGTGAAAATTCAGGGGGTTGTAGCTCAGTGTTCACAGAATCATAGAATTATTTGGGTTGGAAGGGACCTTAAAGATCATTTTGTTCTTCCCTGGGCAGGGACACCTTCCACTAGCCCAGACTGCTCAGAGCCCCTCCAGCCTGGCGTTGTGTTGTTTAAATGTGGATGTTAAAACTGAGAAAGACCAAGTTACTTTTTTAGGGAGGCTGGGCTTGGAGCTGCAAAGGCCTGGACATGTGTGGAGACCCACCAGCATGTTTTTATGACCAGGCTGTGCAATGACTTTTTGAGAATAATGCCACTGTTGAACAGGAGCTTGTCCCAGCATTACACTCCCCTGCTTTTGCCTGGTGTAACAAGACACAGAGGAAGCTGGAGTGTATTTATGGAAGAAGGACTTGGGAGTTGAGATCTTCTCTCATTTGGATGCTACAGGGAAGTGTAGAAAGGCAGGAATTCACACCCAGCAGTCTGAGATGACTAGCTGGTCTAATTTGACTCTCTCTGTAATTAAAGGAGAAGCTCAGCCTGCTCTGAACAGCATTTCAACCAGGAGCCTAATTTAGCTGCTCCAAGTCCCACTCTGGGAGCTCTTTCTGCTCCCCATTGATTACAGAGGGAAGCAGAGAGGATCAGGTATATAAATGAATTGATTAAATTACCTGTCTGCAATTGTGTGGCACAAATACCCTGCAGAGTGCCCCAGAACAGAAAAATTAGCACAATTTCCAGGGCTATGTAAAAGACCTTCAACTGTATCTGACAAGAATGGAGCAATCTTTCCAACTGCTTCTGGTTTTTGGTAGCTGCTGCTGCTGCTAAAAATCCACCACACAACGTATTGTTCAGGTGCTCTAGGATGGCTTAACAAAATAAAGCAAAATAAAAAGTCACAATTAACACCAAAATCCTGGATACATCTTTTTTTTCCCTAGAATTCAAATTGGAGCACAGGTATGACAGAGCAGCACAGCAGATGTGCTGAAAGGGAGAATTTCTCATGGCAAGTGTAGGTGTTTGCAATGGAAAATCTGGACTTAGGAAAATAATTTTACAACAGTGTTGTTGATGAAGTCCTCTTTATGAGATAAAAAGCCTTGGGAAACAAAGAGTAAATAAATATGATTCAAAATAAAAATAAAAAGCATAATGATTAAGTTTTCAGCTTCTACCACAGCCTGACAACAGATCTGACAAGTTAACACAGGGGCTGGGAAAAAATAAATAAAAATAAAAATTAAAAAAAAATCAAAACTCTAAACCCCACACAAACACAAAACAAACAAACAAAAAAAACCCCACAAAAACAAAAACAAGCAAAAAACCCCCAAAAGAACAGAAAGTACCTTTTATTTTTTTCTATTAAAAAGGGGGTGAAAAACTAGTTTTGAAATCACTGAAAAGTTTCCTGTTGACTTCAGTGCTACTGGCTCATGAAAGGCCTTTGGCTGAGAGGTTTTGGATGTCACTTCATGATCATAAAGTTTATCAGTCCTTCAGATGATATAAAATGGAAACATAATTTCTGCCATAGATGAGTTTGACTCTTTGTTCTGCAGCACTTTGGTGTAACTCCTGCTTAGGAACAGGGTCTGTCCTAAGTTCAGCTTGATGTGTTCCTATAAAGAAAAATCCTAAATTCACATGCATTTAGGGACACACAGAGATTCTTTATACCTAATGTTTTCACTCTTTGGGCTGATTGGCTCCCCTGGCACTGTGCCCTAGAAAAACTCTCCCAAGACAGGTTTGCTTTCATGGCTCTTCTCCTCTCCATGTTTCATCCCTGTAGAGCTGTAGCTTACAGAGGCTCATTTTGTAAAATCTCTCTCTGTTGACTTCTGTGACCACCATGTTGTCCCTGTTCACTGAAGTAAAAGCATTTTCCTCCCATCTCCCAGTCCTGCAAGTCCTGTTACTGGAAATGAAGTTTCGATGTCTAAGGCGCTGGAGCAGCTGCTCCTGCCTTTGGAAGATGGAGGCACCAAACTGTTAAATTAACAGCTGCAAACAGCTCATGGAATTGGGCTGAAAGCTGTCTCCAAATCGTTCCTTCTGAGCAAAGCAGCCCCCAGGCAGCCCAGGGCAGAGCCACTGCAGGCACAAAGCAAACAGTTCCACACACCAACTCTGCTCCGAGACCAATCCGTTGGGATAAAGCAGTCAGAGAGAGCAAAATAATCTTGCAACTGATGGAGAAACCTTAAAAAAACATTGTGGAACGGAGGGTTTTTTTAAACCCCACGTTGCTGCTCAGCTGGCAGTGGGTTTTTTCTGGACTGTTTCACCCATCCCTACATGATGATATAAAAGTCAGCGCTTCATTGAACTTCCTAATAGCCAGGACATATTTCCTTCACAACCCCAGTGCTCCCTCTCGCTAGGAGCTTTCTCCTAAGCAGCATGACACAACATATTGTAAAGGGAAAATGATAATTAGAAGGAAGATTCGAGCAGAGGAAGTTGTCTGGAAAAATGCTTTAGTTAAATGAAGCGGTGAAGATTGTTTTTAACTTAATCTGTTAAACACACGGATCTATCCCGGTGCAGGAATGTCTGCTCACTGCAGGCTTGCTGGCCAGGGGTGGAGGACAAACCTGGGCAAGGAGGAGCAGGGAATTCTTGGTTTGATTTTATGGAGGTTAAATGAAGGTGCAGAGGGATTAAAAGCACATGAAGTGCTGGGTTCAGAGTGAAGGGCTGCAGGAGGCACTGGTGTGACCCACTCTGTGGGTGCTCTGGCTGCCCCTTCCCCCAGCTCAGGCACATTACACAGCTTTGCCCCATATTCCCAGGGAAAATCTGCATCAACACTGGGAACCAAATTCAGTTTGGGTGCTTGAACCTTGCTTTCAACACAGAACCATTGTTCACACAGTGTTGAAACCATTGGTACTTTCAGACAAGTGTGTGTTGGGAATGGATGATAAAAGACCTATCTGATACAAATTACAAACACCGGAGAGAGAAATAAAGAGAAAATATTGTCCTGAGGGAAATGAAAAAACAAACAAACAAAAAAATGAAAATCCATTGCCCTGAAAGCCAGTTTTTGTTTGAGGCTTTGACTAGTGGGAGATAATGGCAATCTGAAACATCCATTTTTTTAATTAACCAGACCACTGCAGCACTAATATCTCCTCCACTAAAAAATGTTTTGTTTTTGCTTAAAAGAGGGAACTATACTTTTATTTTGGACCCAATTAATTCGAGCATGGAGGAGATGAGAAAAGAATTCCATTTTTGGAAGAATAAAGATCCATTCTCCTTTGGAAAAGTTCGCTCTTCCAACAGTGATGGATCTCTAAAAGCTTCAGAGATACCAAAAGCAATCCCAAGTGAAAGAAGGTTGCACAGTGCAGGCAAAGGGGCCAAAATTGTTTAATAGAAGTGGTTTGTCAGGTAACTCTCCATCCTGTAATTGCTCTGAAATGACCGAGATGGTTCTCTGCGTGGAGATCTAGGAATGAGATGATGAACTGGGAAGTAGTGAATGATCATGGCATAAGGAAGAAAGCAGGAGATGCTGGAATTGCCATGGGACTGTATGGGAGAGAGGTTTTCCTCCTGCCCATAGCTCTGCCAAAGCTTGCAGTTGTAGTGCAGAACAAGATCAATCCAGAAGCTCCAAAACTGAGATTTCTTTTCTCTTTTCTGTTAATACAGAAAAGATTTGTGCTCATACAGTAAGGTTTCTTTTCTGGTAACCTTCTACCTTTCTCTTTCAGCCCTTGGTTTCCTTTTGTCTTGAGACATGGGGAGAAGAATTCGAAAACAGAGCTGGGTGCCAGCTCTTTGCTGGCTGCTCAGGGCAGTGCAGCTCAGCTCATTTGTGCTCAGGCTCCCGGCTCAGGCTGGGACAGGGCAGCTCTGGGGCAGAGTTACAACCATTTTCTCCTCACACTGTTATTCAGAAAGCTTTTAGAGTAACATGACAATTGCCAGCACAGATAAGGATCAGTGAGTGTTTCACCAAGTGACTCACCTCAGGAAATGACCAAACAAGAAACTTCAGGGGGAAAAATATGAAAACCTGCCACCCAGAAAAATAATTTAAGAAACCCCCAGTATGATAGAAAAAAACCCCTAAAGACGAGCCTTGAAACTTAATACATTCAGAAGCTTCCCTCTTAATTAACTAGTACAATTTTAGATATTTTAATGGTCCCCTTTGAATCCAGCTAAAAGTGATGTACTTCTGTACAGGAGAGGAAATGAATCTGGCACTCCTGGCCAAGCCTCACCCTCTGAATTCTTCCACCCATTGCTCAGATAAATTGCCTTGTCCAAGGTGTTGGAGACTGGGTATTGTTAGTGCAATGTCTGTCTACAAACCTGCTCTTCATATCTGCATAAATCTCTATTCCTTCCACCCTGGAAAAGAAACCAATTCCTTGTGGCCAAATGAGAAGACAAGAGGATAATCCAGCACCGTGAAGATGGGCCCTGATGAATTCACCATCTTCCTGGATGGAAATACTAGGGGTGATCCTGCATTAGGAGGAAGAGAGTCATGGGAGGTAATATTCTCCTGCAGAATCTCTATAGCAGAGTATCAGCACAAATGATACATTTCTCCTTGTTGGATTTTATGTTCCCAGTAAATTTTGTGCAGGTGGAAAATGCCACCTTCATAGCCCTGGAGACCCAGACACTGTTGCAGAGGTTATTTCTTTTCCTGACATCACCTATAAACAAGCATGTTCCTCTTTTCTTTTTTTTTTTTTTCCCCTATCCTTTTACAAGATTTTCCGTCACAATGGGGTCCAAATTCACTCTTTATGCAGGCAAAACATGTTCAGGCATGACAGGGAGAAATACTGCAACTACTCAGTGACGAACTCCCAGTCCCTTTAGTCATGCCATAATTTCACAGTTGTGCTCCAAGTGTAGCCACTTCCTTGGGCTTAAGTCTCATAGAACATTAATATCAGAGTTAAAAAAAAAATAAAAACCTCCCTCCAAATGGAGTATTTGGGTGCTGAAGGTTGGTTAACTTTGGTATGGATACAAACTCCTTTGTTTGTCTTTCCAAATTAGGCACCTGTTCCTAAGGAGAAAGGGCAATTTTTGATCATTCAGGTCTTAAACCCTCAGCTCATGGATAATCTGTCTGTGGAGCTCCTTGTTACAAGACACTCTTGAAGCACATGGAAATTGCTGTTTTGAAATATCTGATAGGAAACAATTTTTTTAATTTTTATTGTTCTTCTCGTGTTTGAACCTAAAGATCAGAACAACAGTTGACATCCATGTGAATCCTCTGATATCACAAATATTCGAAATTGGCTTTTTTGTTGTTTGGTTTTTGGTTTTTTTCTTTTACTTTTGGACTGGTAAATTGGCTTGTGGCATCCTGATGGTTTCCTGTGGCAGGGAAACATCCATGAAAATGGCAAAAGTGCCAGCAGCAGAGGGTTCAAGCTCTGGCACCTGATTGTGCTTTTGATTTGCAAGTCCCTGCAGCCCATTTCAGAACCATGTAGCAGCCAGGTTTTCTTATTTGTTTCTCTGTTCTTGAACTTTACCCACTGCTATCAGTATCACTCTTGAGAGCTCAGAAAATTCAATATATTAGTTTTTTTTCTAGAAGAATCTGTTGCAAGAGGTGCTGTAACAGCACCCACTGCCCACCCCTCATTTTTAAGGACAGTTCATCAGCCAGGGTGAGTAAAACACAGTTCTGAAAATGCATCTGGCCCTGTGGATACCAGACATTATCTGAAGGTTGAAAAAGTCCATTTTCTGCACCAATGGCAAAAAATAGGGCACGGAACGGTCGCTGACTTTAATAGGAGCAGGACAGGCTGTAGCTTAAAAGGAATCTGCTCCAGATGACCAGTCTGAGCTTGTGATTTATTATCACTCTTGCCACAGCAGTGTTGTAGTAGATACCACATTTGGGTGAAAGTCTATATGGGCTGTCAGAGCTGTTGCTTGGGTGCTTTCTCTCCTGTAATAGGACTAAACACTCTGACACCTTCTACCCGGGAATATTTACTGCCACAGCTGTGGAGAACTATCAAATTAAATTTTCCAACCAAGGCAAGTTTCCCCCAGTCCTGTTAAGAGCATTACAGATTTACTCAGTGACAGGTAAGGAACTCCAGGCCATCAGCATTTGTCGTGAGCTTTGATTTCTGGGTAAAAAAGTTCAAAATAAAATCCAAGTTCAATAACTGCTCCCGTTGCGAAACGTGTGTCACCCACAAAGATCTGTCACATCCAGCCAAGTGCTCTCATTTACACTTTGTCTGCAGGTGGCAAACTAAACCCAGGAAATAAGTACACTGTAACAGAAAAGTTAAATGTTAAATAGAAATTAAAACCTAAACGAGCGTTTTCACATCAGAGGGACTTTGACTGTGCTCCACTGTACAGAAAAACTTCCAGAGCACTTCAGCCCATGCCAAAAAATCCTTTCCAGCTGATGTAAAATACCATCCTCCCCTTCCAGATGCTTTCCCCCCTACTTTACCTCCATGATTACAGTGTAAGCAACTCTAACACTGTTTTTATTTCTGTCAGGGAGCCCTGGATGCTCATTCTCCCTCCTACTCCTTGAAAATCGGGAATGGCAGACACAAAACCAATTATTGGTGTGTTATATCAAGATGTGCTTTCCTGGAGACATTGCTCATCTTTAAATTTAAAGGGCAGTGAGTAATCTCTTCCATTATTTCTCTTTCATTAGGGAAATAATTGTCTGTGCTGGACAACTTGTAGAAATATAATACAGCAAAGAGCAAGTAGGAATGTGAACAGATAGGATGAGTCAATATTGCTTTTGTTAAGAAAATTGTAACCAGAAATCTCCTGGAGTTCTTTGAGGGTGTTTATGAGCTTGTAAACAAAAAGGATTGGTCAGCATATCATAGTTGTATTTCCAAAAGACTTCCATTAAACTTCTTCACTAAGTGCCTTAAAGAAGAGAGTCCACCATGAGATAAAAGAACTGCTTCTTTTGTGGATTAACAATAGGTTATAATATAAGGAACAAAAGGTAAGGGTGGTTTTGATTGGTTTTCAACAAGGTTGTAAAAGGATGTCTGTTAGAACTGGTTATATTCAATAGCCCTACATAACCTGAAAATGGGGTGAACATGGCAAATTGCTGAGGATAGAAATGTGTTTGCAATAGCCAAACTGGAAACTTCTTTCAAAGAAGTGTAAAAAGCTCCCAGGACACCTAAAAATGGTAGAAGAAATACACTGGGAGAACATTTATGACTGGATACATTATAGGAGTCTGGACTGTGTTAAGTAGATGGTGATGATTCAACAATGGTGGATGAAGAAGGGCAAAAGATGAGATATACCTATGAAATTATGAGCTGCATGGAGAAGATGAACATGGAGAGATTATTCAGTTTCTTTCAATATAAGGACAGGGATGTATGTAATGGAAAAAATTGGCAACAGAGTTAAAACAAATAAAAGAAAATATATTTTTTTTTTAGCACAAAATAAAGAATTGCTTTGAGGAGCTCATTGTCCCAGGATATTTCAGTGGCTGAAACTGTGAACAGACTGGAAAAAGGTTCATTGAGATAAGTTGCTGTTGCTGCACAAAGCTGTTACATGAATTACACCTGATCAAGCCCAGGAAGCTCTGAACTCCAGAAGCTGGGAAAATCAGCAATTTATAATTACCTTTTTTCTCGTGGATGCCATGCTGGTGAAGCTGCTACCAGCTGCTGTCAGGAACAAGACAGGGAGTTGCCTGAGTCTTTGATCCAGCATAGTGCAGCAGTTCTTCCATTTCCATGGGAGTAATTCCATGGCAGGACCACCACCTGAACCTGCCTGGAGTGCCTGGAGGGGAGCTGGATCTGGATACGGGCAGGAGGCTACAATAATTCTGGATTTTATAGCCATTTATGCCTCAAATTGCTTGCATTTTGTCTTCAATATACCTTGCTTCCTATCAGAATGGCATTATCTATTTGCAGTGATGTGACATAACACCATACAAAAATGATCTGGTTTAATGTATAAAACCAAGTTTTACTCATCTTAATACAGCCATTGGAGTGAGCTGATGGTTGTTCTTGGCTGAAAGGACGTGGCCATGGTGGAGCCAAACTCAGTGTGAGAAATCAGGGATGGTTATCAACAGAGAGACATGGGGGCTAAAAACTGTGATGAAGAAAGAGCTGATGCACTGTGACCACGAGCCTCAAATCTGCCCTCTCTTCCTTTGCTGATAGAGTAAGAGGATTAGGAGTTTTTTGGAAGGTGCCTGGCTGTGAAGGACATCCAGAAAACATCCTGCTCTTGCTCCTGTTCAAAGACTGTGGGAGTCAAAGGGGCCCTTTCCTGCAGCATTTTGTGTTTAAGATTCAGCTCCTGAGAAGATTATCCACGGCAGATAAGTGGCAGGGGAGCAGTGCTTCCTCAACCATCGATGGCAGATCCAAATCAGCTGCTCAGACAGCAAAGACAAGAACAGTTTGCCAATCTCTAGGCCTGGCTCAGCTCAGTGTGCCCAGAGACGTGTCCTGCCCTCCTCCCCATCGCCCCTCAGAGCTGCTGAACTGACCAAACTCAGACCCTTTCCTCAAAGTTTCTCTGTGAGTGGGGTGTCTGCTGCAAACCAATCCCCTGAGAGTTGTCACTTGCACATTATTAACAACCAAAGATACCACCTTTGTGTGTGTTAACTCCCAGCTCCATCCCATAAGAGGCTGCTTTTCCAGTTATTTGGGAGTGTGTGGGTTGCCTTATCACGTTGGTTGGGTAATGAAAGGGTACAGAAAACAGCCTGAGACCTGGTGCCAGAGACATGTAATTATTGCTGATTTCAGGAGAGCTTGTAAGCTGGGGTTTCTTTATTATTATTTGTGCTATGACAATTGTATCTGAATGTTTACCTTTTAGCCTTATCCCTGATTTAACAAGCTAAAAAGATGGATGCATCAGCAGGGTTTCTAAGGGGAAAAGAGTGTAATAGAGCTTTTAATCCTCTTTGCTGCTGTGTGAATGTTTCTGAAAGCACGGCCTACAGGTGCTTGCATTTTACCTGAGAGACTGTTTAGGATTGTTTCTGTCCTGTATTTTTTACCAGGGCTTAATATCACGTAATAAACACATCCTGGCACGAGGCTATGTGGTGACACGGCCCCTTTCACACAGCAGATCAAATTCCATGTTAATGGATAACACTGCTAATGCAGTAACACACACCTTTACATTCCAAACATATCTCCACTTTCATTTAGCTTTGGCAACACACGGGGTCAGATAATTCTGCAGCCAGCCAGGAGCATCCCCAGTATCAGAGGCCATGTGTTTTCTACCAGAGAATTGACATCCTTATGGTGGGTTGGAGTGAGAGCCAACTTCTCTGCCAGGAATTACTAGAGACAAGATGCCAGTGTTGGTCTACATTGGAACATAAAAATTACAGCAATTTCTACAACACAGAGAATACTCTGTGCATCTACTTAGAGGGGGGAGCACTAAGTGAACTTTTGAGCTTCATCCCTGCATCCCCACCAGCCTGACAGTGCTCACTGGGATTTGCAAGTCTCCCATCAAACATTCCCAGAGTCCTGCCAGCATCCATCACCTCAGGTTAGAGCAGCATGAAACCCAAAGATGAACCTGTGACTTCCTTTTTCTTTTGTGAATCTCCTGTATCCTGAGATACAACAAATTATCAAACATACAAAAATACCTGGGCACAATTCAGCCTGATTTCAGTCCTCCTCAGCAGCAAGCACTGCTTTGTTGGACCATGGTTTGGGTGCATGTGCAGCATCTGAGGTGAGGTGATATTTTAGGTACCTCATTTCAGATTAAGAAAACTTGGAGGCACAATTCAATCCTTCGTGACGGTTTCAATGCAAGATTCTCCCCACTCCTCCCTCTCCCCATAACAGACTCTGGTGAATTGTTGGTAAGGGACTATGGTCAGATAAAATATTGACATTTAGATGAGTTTACTCACTTTTCCTCCATTGTTTTTAGGAAAAAACTCAACCAAAACAAAATCATAAGTAGGGGAACAACACCAACACCTCCCCCCCTTCTTTTTTTCTACTTTTTTTTTTACACACCTGGTGTCAGGAAATTTTTAGGATAGAATAACTTCCACTACCTGAAAATCTACAGAAATTCTGGGAGAAGCCCTGCGTGGTTTTGCATTCAGCCATCACTTGAATGGACTGTAGTGCACCTGTAAATTGTTGCTAGTTTCTAGGGATGGATTCCAGGTACACACTTGGTTATCTACAACTGCATTAAGGAAGGGTGTGTTGAAAAGCCAACCACCGTGTTTATAAACTGAAGATGGATTGTGGAGGCACAGCACAATATTTAATTTGTGGGAAAATACACAAGAGCGAAGATCTGAGCACTCAGGTTTTGTCTCTGAAAAGCAGAGGCTGCTGCAATCATTGTTGGGTTGGGAGCAAAGTGGGGGAGAAGTTGAGAGAAAAAAGCAGATTCCGTGACTAAACTACGGTGCAAATGAGCTGTGAACCATCGGGAGTGAGAATCTGGCACTTGCCTCACCTTTTCCGTGCTGCTTCCTCTCCTGCTGCTTGAAGATAGCCAAGAGCTTCCTTTTTAATCAAGGACCATTGGAAAGTACCAGCGGGCTCCCACTCAGGGCGCTTTGATTGGCTGCCAACCGCAGTGACAATTGCATCCTGTAATCAAAATAGCAATCATTAATGGCACAATTATCCCCCCTCGCACACGCACATGCCCTCCCGTGCCGGGGAGGGATGGCTCTGAAATGCAGACTGCAAACAATGCACTCTGCAAACAATGCACCCTGCAAACAATGCACCCTGCAAACAATGCAGACTGCAAATAATGCAGACTGCAAATAATGCAGACTGCAAATAATGCACATTGCAAACAATGCACCCTGCAAACAATGCAGACTGCAAACAATGCACCCTGCAAACAATGCACACTACAAAGAATGCACATTGCAAGCAATGCACTCTGCAAATAATGTACACTGCAAACAATGCACCCTGCTAACAATACACCCTGCAAACAGTGCACCCTGCAAACAATTCACATTGCAAAGAATGCACCCTGCAAACAGTGCACCCTGCAAACAATGCACCCTGCAAATAATGCACCCTGCAAATAATGCACCCTGCAAACAATGCACATTGCAAATAATGCACCCTGCAAACAATGCACATTGCAAACAGTGCACCCTGCAAACAATGCACCCTGCAAACAACACACCCTGCACATGCCCAGCTGGGGGACAGGTGCCCATCCCAGCTCACTCCTGGTGAATCCTTTGTCAGAGGCTCTGGGAAAAGGCAGGTGTTGGTGGCAGAGTCTGAGTTCAAGGGACTGACTGGAAATCCAAAAGAATTGAGAGGGGAACCCAGGTTGGTGCAACTGTCATTTTTTCTCAGTGCCCCCCGCTCCCCAACCCTGTCCCTGCCCCTTGAACATCCTATGAGAAATAAAAATACTTTTTTTATATAAATAGGCATATCGTGAAGTTGTAAGAAATCCAAGTTCCAAGACCTGAACTTGGGTATCAGGGTCTCTTTTGGCGGGATAAGGGAAATGAGAAAATTCTTAAAATTAAATCTTTTAGGGCCGTTTTGTGCATGAGGTTCCTTTCCTCTTTGGGCTAGGAACAAAGGAAGATCCATCACCTTTGACAGGAGATGGCTTGCAGCCAACTGGGAAAAAGGAAAAGCCCCTTTTCAGAGAAAATAAACCTTTTTAGGTAAAGATGAATACATTAAAACTTATCTGAAAAGGGTGGGATTTTGTGAAACTATAAAATGTACGGAATTTAAACCGAAGGTGTCTTTTTCCCCTGGAAACTCAGTGAGAGAAAGACCCAACGCGTTGAATAAATTCTTCCTTGTTGCTTTGTTCCCCAAGTTGATGCCGTCTTTCTAAATTTAAAGAGGGGGATATTTCCCACAATCCCCCACCAGGTTCTGTCTGAGCTGTTTGCATCCAGCTGGGAATTTCCTTCCCTCAGGTTCCCTTCCCCATCACTGACCATGTGATGGTCACTGTGGCCATGGGGGGAAGATGGATTTTTGGGGGGGGTCTGACTTTCTGACTCTTGGAGCACAGCTGGGGCAGTTTATTCTGAGGACACCCAACCCTGCTGCCAGATTTCCTTATATTTTCACATCCTCACTTGCTTTCAGGTCCCTTTTAGATGTCTCATTACTGCACAGGCTGCTCCCTATCCACCCCCAGCACGTGGACAGGGTCTCTTCTCCCACTCTGGGCCCTGTGCTGTCTCCTTTGGACATCCACCTCCATCAGTGGCTCAGAACATTCTGTAGCACATCTGCCTTTTCCCTCTCTTCTGAGTGTGAAATAAATCTCCACAGAAACATATCCGGATGAAAGATGAATTCTTTTGAACCTTAACACTTGCAAATCAGAAAAAAAAATATAGATGCTAAAGCTAAATGCCATCTTCAAACTCAATTTCTTGTTAGAGCTGGGTGGACAATGAACCTCACAGAAGACAGGAGAAGAAAACTAAAAGTGATGTGAAATCCCTATGTACTTTAAGTTGTGTTTGATGAAATAAAAATGAAAACTTCTCTTTACCAGCCAGTATCTGGTATTCCTTTAGAAATTTGGTTTCATTTCATTCCCTGGTTATTCAAAAAATATTCACGACGGAGGTTAATTTTTAAAGGTTGCTATTTTAGAACAGAGAGTTTGCAAAGTGGTGTTCTGAAATACCAAAAAAAAAAAAAAAAGGTAATGGCAGTCTCAAAATCCACACTTCATTCCTTCCCACCAAAAGTATGCACTGAGTTAAAGACTATTTTGTGTATAATTTTCATCTCTCTAATTTTCAGTTTGTTTATTTTTTCATATTTACTCCTTGCAAACAGCCATTCATTCCTTATACTTACACTGTCTTTTCTACCTTTATAAACACCCTTAACCATCCTTGAGGGAATCAGTCTGGAGGACTCCAGCTTAGAACAATTGACATATTTCTCTGTAATTTGAGATCAGAGCTGTTTATGGAGCAGTGAAGATCCAATTAGCAAATGATGCCTATTTCCAGCATGGATAATGTGCAAGGTTCTTTCTTTCCCTTCTCACCTGATTTCCAAGTTTCTACAGGTGAAAGAAACTCTTCCATAAGTAATCAGTATGAGATAGAAAAACAAACCCCTCACATTGGGAAAAGCATTTCCTTGTCAGCCTGCATCAGACTGACTTATTAGCAAGTCATTAGCAACAAGTAAATCTCCAGAGTTTGGAATTTCTCTCCATTCATTCCAGATAAATATTTAAATGTGTTTGTCTTTATTACATTTCTCTGGGCTTATTCTAATGTATTTGGCCTGGAAATCAGACTGAGGGGTTTGGAGTCTGGAACAGCTTGACAGAGCCCACAAACTGAAAGCAGAATAAATTGGTGGTGCCTGGTGATTGTACTGGATAGCTTGACAAGGCATGGTGTTGGAAAAATCCATCAGATTTAGGACCTACTGTGGAATAAAGTAAAAAAGTAGAATCTTAGAACCACTGAATAGAAGGGACCTTAAAGCTCATCTCGTTTCAACCCCCTGCCATGGGCAGGGACACCTCTTACTAGACCAGGTTGCTCCAAGCCCCATCCAAGCTGGCCTTGGACACTTCCAGGGATGGGGCAGCCACAGCTTCTCTGGGCCTCCCCACCCTCACAGGGAAGAATTCCTTCCTAATATCTGATGTAGACTCTCTCTCTGTCAGTTTGAAGCCATTCCCCCTTGTCCTGCCACTCCAGGCCCTTGTCTAAAGTCCCTCTCCAACTTTCTTGTAGAAGGATAAGAGCTCGTTTGTACTGACAGGAACTGCACAGACACACATTTTGTCCAGCTACTGGTTTCCTCAAGGCTCACTTGCACCCCACAGGCATTTAAAGCCACGTCCAGGGTTGTTTGTATGGTCAGGCAGAGGCACAGCAGTGACATGGAGAATCACACACCTGAACCAACAACAGCCAGGCTGATCCTGTGCTGTGGGACCTGCACCCCCCGTGCTGCTCCTCTAAACAGCCCTTTCATCCAGGTGATGGTGCTTGTGCTTCAAGTGAGAGCAAGGGCAGGAAAATCTAACCCAACTTTTCAAGCCTAGTAAATAGTTCAAGCCACTTTTGAGAGTCTCTTTTGTTACAGCTTGTTCAGCTGCCTCTAGAGCCCTGCAGCAGAAAGGAGGGCTTAAGGCTTAAGAAGAGAAAAGGTCTTTCCCTGCTTGATTCTATTAATAAGTGCATCTATTTCCAGGCAGACACACTTTTTATTGGTAACAACTCGTTCTGACCTATATCAGGGACTTCAGCCAAGGATGGCTATCAACCAGGACACATACCAACCCTCAAAGAGCAAAACAGCTCCCTAGGCCACAATTTTCCAGCTGCTGGACTGTTGGAAGGAAGGCCAAGATCTTCACAAAAGCAAATACTGCCTTACAGGAGCTTTGCCTTGAGGGGAAACTTGCACTGCTGCGAGCCACTCCAGCCACTGGGTTCAAGGCAATTCCCAGTGGAAGAAAAAAAAAAGATAAATAAAAATTGGCTGGCTCCCGTGCTACACAAAGAGACACAAAAGCACCAACATGTGCAGCACCGCCTGTTCTAAAAGTGCATTATTATTAAGTGGAAACAGCAGCCAGATCCATCATGTTCAGCATGCCCCACATCACTGCTCCACTAAACACCACAGATTATTTCCCTGTAATTGCCTTCCTGAGCTGTCTAGCAGCCTCGATTCATTTCCATTAAGGCTCGGGAGGATGAGATCATTTAGTATTTCCACATCCCCCCCTTTTCTTTCCCCCCCCCCTGTTTTTGTAAATTCGGCAATTACGTGCTCGCTGCCACCCCCTCACTCGCTGAAGGTAAAATTTAGCACTTGGGATCGCAGGGGAGCAGCTGAAACAATAGTGAAGTAACGACTGCAATTTTCACCATGTCTGCTTTTCCTCCTTGAGAGGGAAAGATATTTATGCCCTGCAAAATTCGACAGACAACAGCTTCCCTCCAGTCCCACCCCTTCACTTTGCACAGAACGACTCGGTGGAGCAGACACGAAGAGTGAAAAGAAAGCAGAAGAAAGCCCTGTAGCCTGGTACCATCCAAGAGCTGACACCAAACTGATAAGTCATCTGCTGATTTTTCACCTTTGGTAGCTGCAGAGTGTTAATTAAAACTATTCTGGATGTAGATTAAGTTTCTGCACTCGGAAGTTATCATCAACGCCTCACCTGCCTTGAATGAGAACTGCACATCCTGTGACAAATGGAGTGAAGGGTTTGCCTGGTTTCACTAAGTGTCTGCAGCTTCCTTTGGAGGATTTATTCCTCAGCAAAGTCTGTGTCATCTCCTGTGCTGCCACTGAGCACAGAGTGGGGTCTCCTCCAGTGTGGCACAGCCTCCACCTGCTCACAGCAACAGAAACACTCGGGCGGGTTCGGGCGAGATGGGATTCGATGCCAGGATCATCTCCTCACAGAAAAATACATATTAAGTGAAAAATCCTTCCATCAGACACATTCAAACCCTTGAACTTCTGCCAGTCTGAAAGGACTGCTAATGTCTCTATTACAGTTTCAGTGCTGGCTTTGTCTCACCCATGCTCTGCTTCTGAGAGCAGGATCCAAAATGCCGTGTTGCCGCTTCAGTTCTTTTTCCTAATTTTCTGCACGAGTTTTTTAATTCTAATTTTTTTTTTTCCCTTCTGATTACTGGTAATCTCATAAAGGAGCTATCAGATATTTCAAATCTTTCCTGTTCTGGTAATTACTACACTTTGATGCAGGAATCTTTTGATGTTGCTACAACCTCATTTTTCCATTAATTTCCCGTGTCACTGCTGTCAGAGTCTGACCTGATCTGACCCCGTGTGTCCCCCAAAACATTGACTGCCAGACAGGAGCCCAGGAAGGTTTAGACAGGGCTTTTCATCCTCAGCTATGTGAGTTCCAGGTAAAACTTGGACCCACACAGCCTGTGCTCATCTAAGCTCTGCCACACCGTTTACCAGCTGATCAGATTGAGAAGTGAAAGCTCACTTAGAAAGCCTGCTGAGGCAGCTCAGAGAACTTTGCATAATTCAGAGAATCCCAGTTATGCAGAAACGTGTATTTCACATTGACAGCTCCACGGGGACACGGAAAGCAACAATTTATACACTACTGGTGTGTAAAACAGCACAGAATAGGAAATATGGTTAGCAAGGGGGACACCTCGTGAAGTAGAGTGATCCCATGTTATCTTCCCAGTCCTGATCTCCTAAAGCAGCTCTGGGGCTTTTTTGTAGCATTTAGTGCAACACTGCTGGGCTCCCCCTCAGCCCTGCTGGGCCACAGAGGTTGTGAGCATCACCCAGGGCCCTGCTCTTCCCCTGCCTGCACTGACAGCAGCTCATCCCAGAGAGGGAAAAGCAGGTGAAGCAGGGAGCAAGGAGGATCCTAAGAACAGGAAAGGATTCTTCACAATTTGCTTCCAAAAATAATTGAATAAAAATAAATGGCCTAACACAGACTTATGCAACACTTGGCCAGCTCCTAATTTTGACTCCAGTGGCATGTAATGATTTACATCAGTTGGATGTCTATCACCACATACATATATTAAGATCTGACAGACTTACCAGCTTGTCAGTGCTAAAATACTCTGGGCATGAGGAGGAATTCAGATATAATAAAACATTCAATTAAGCTGCCTCAAACTGCCTCCCTGAACCTCCTGAATAGAAAGCCACGTTCCAAGCACAGAGCT
This sequence comes from Chiroxiphia lanceolata, assembly GCF_009829145.1. Lineage (NCBI taxonomy): Eukaryota > Metazoa > Chordata > Aves > Passeriformes > Pipridae > Chiroxiphia > Chiroxiphia lanceolata. The sequence goes on along the minus strand of NC_045653.1, from coordinate 3,645,638 downwards.
GCACATTATTTGGGGAGCAGCACAAGATGTCCTTGTGGTCAGATCACTGGTAATGGTGTGAGGGATTTATTTAATCCAGGTCTTTTTATTGAGGAGAAAGGGGCTACTTTCTCTCCTGAGGGAGAGGCATCATCCTCTGAACTCCAGGAAGAAAGGAAAGGAAAGAAGGGACGTTATTTCCCATGGACAGGCACGAAGGAGACAGCAAGACAGAGACAGGAGAAGGCACACTGATGTTATTCCAGACATCCACTAACGAGAGAAAAGCAAGAATTGCTTCATATAGGCTTAAACAGACTCAGGAGCTGCAGGAGACTAAAAAGCTGGAAAGGGTTGCCTGTGCCTCAAGCCCAATGGACACGAGGGAGAGTTTAAACGTGACCAGCAAGTCTCTGAGCCAGCGGTGCTGCTCTGGGTCAGCCAAAGAGCTCCAAGAGCCACAAATGAGCTTCCTCTCCCTAGGGAACCTGAAGGCTTGTGAAGTTACTTCAAATGTTTGGCTGCAGATAGCTCCTGTCAGCACAGGCTGAGATGGGAATATGGAGCTTAAATGTCTTCCCTGCCCAGGTCAGAACACAGAGTCAGCCAGGCCTAAGGCTGGAAATGGGAGCAGACGAAGGGGAAGGTGCACCCTGCTTCCCTGGGGCCTCTCAGCCACACAACCTCTCACTCCTCCAGGGCACTGGGTGTTGCCACCCTTGTCTGACCCTCCAAACTATTCCATCCACCCTTCCCCACAGCTCAGGAAATTCTGGGATGTGCTCCTGGAGGGAGCTTCTCTGCAGCCCTCTGCCTTGGTGCTGCACCACGGCTCCCACAGGACCAAGCGTCCCAAACTCAGTGTCAGTCTGACTCATCTCATGACTAACAAGAAGGATGCATTTCCACTGCATAAAACCTTTTATTTATTTTTTTTAAGGCAATCAATAAGCCCCTGATTACAATGTTCCCTTCCTTGCCCTTGTTCAGATCCGTGTCAGTCCAATAACGTCACCGAGCGGAACAGCTGAAAGTTTTACTAGTCCTTCAGGGCTATTATGCCAAATGAGGAATTGCTACATATCCACTCACAAACATCTGCTAATGTTTAATTTTTTATGTAAAATGCTCTGGAAATAAAGATGCAATACGCTGAGCAGCTGTTAATGCTCTGGTTTGCCTGTGCACTGGCTGCAGTGTGGAGGGCAATGCTTGTCTCCAGCATCACCACTGCCACTCTGGACTGAACACAGCAGCAGGGAGTGAGGGCTCAGTTAAAGCCTTGTATCAGCTCAGGGTCCTGGAGCTTGGGCTCCCATTGCAGAGAAAATTCAAACTAGAATCTGCAGTCAAAAAGAAGGAAAAAAAAAAATCTCACTTCTGAGCAGGGAATGCTTTTTTCCGCCCTTCTTTTGTTTCTGCACATCAAAAAAAGCTGGAGTTTGTTGCCCATATCACAGGAAGCCAAAGTGGTTTTTCTGCTTACCCACGTGATGTCTGATTTCTTCTGGTTCACTTCATAGCTTTTTAGGTGGGGGCTAAGGGCTGAATGAAGCTGGACCTTGCCAGTGGTCTCCAGGCACAGTGGACTTTCACCTATTCCCCCAACAGCACATGTGAAATCAAACCATCAAAGGGACGAGAAGCAAACTACAGGCCTCAAGAGGTTAGAGAAGTGGAATTAGTCCCCCTTTGAAACATGGAGGCTGTAGCAAATGAGAATAGATGGGGTTTGATGTCAGGAGGAGAAGCTGGCAGTCGAGCTCAGACTCTGATAGCTCCTTCTCCGAACCTGGCTCAGCCTGGCTTTCATCTCCCACGGTCTGGAACAGCTCTGTGCTTCAAAAAAAGCCTTTGAGGGATCCCTCTGTTGAAAAGGGAAAGGAAAGAGAGAAATTCGCATCAACAAGTCCAGCAGTGCTCGGCCTGGGAACTGATACCACCCAAAACCTGCCATGTTTGCTCAGGGAATCCATGTATTAGAGCTGGAATCAGGAAACTCAGACTTGAGAAAAGGCTGCTGATGCCCTTTCACTGAGAAGTGACTCCTCTTCTCTTACTCTTCTCTTGACACTATTTGAGCATACCCAATCTCAAAGTACTTGGCAAACAGATTAATTAAGCCTCCAGTAAATAAACCTGTAGGGAAGGTTTATCAAACCAGGGCACAGAGCCATGAAGTGATTTATGCAAGGCCGTGGCTGAGGCTGCTCCCCAAATCCACTCCCTGTGCACCACTAGACAGTGCTTTTCTTCACAAGCACTGCCACCACATCTTCCTTTTGTACCACAAAGCTCAGCCAGCCCATAAAACCGAATAAAACAGGTCACTTAACACACAAGCACTCTGGACAACTTCCTGCTGGGTTTCTTCAACTGAGAGAGCAGAGTTTGGCTTTGATGCCTCAGGGCAAATGTCTTTGAGCTCGTGCATGTGCGTGTGCGTGACACCGGATAAATGTGATCAGATTTGGTGCGACAAAACTATCAGGGGAACATTTGCATTGCCATTTCTGCAGGAGGCTGCACGATGGAAAGCAGAGGGAGAACATGTTCGGGGTGTCAGGCAGCGGCACGGTGGATTAATAGGAAGAGACGTGAGCCAGAGAATAATCATGTTCATTAACAGAGACATCCCAAAGTAACGTGGACAGGGCCTTCTCACCAAGGGCAACTCGTGTGTCTGGAGCTCCTCTGCTGCTGTGGGGAGGCTTGGGGCAGCTGGGACGTTGTGGATTTGTCCTGATGTCCTCCCTTTGCTGTGCAGTGCCCCCATCTCTGCCTCACCAAGCACCAAGGTACTGCTGCCACAGAGACCCAGCCCGGGTGCAGGAGGCTGCAGGACACCACAGTGCCTCATGGAAAACCTTTTCCTTCCCTGTGCCCACTCCGGACCAGCACAGCAGCAAAGGACCTGCAGCCTCTTTATTCCCTGAGCAGTTCAAAATGCACCTGGAAGTCAGAAAAAGACATTTAAGCCCCTTGTGAACAGACACTCGCTGAGATCAAGGGTGATTATTTTAGGATGTGATACGCTTTAATGGTTCTAGAAAATTTTAAGTGTATTGCCTTTTTCCTTCCACTTTTGCACCCAATTATGTGACTGGGGAGAGTGGTTGATATTACTACCAAGAGACTTTCTGAATGGAGAAAAGCTGGAGAATTAATTCACTCTGCACATCTGTACACTGGTTAGTTCGTGGTGTAAGACCTCTCTTTAAGGAAAAACTGTCAGCCCCTGAAACCTGAGCATTTTGTATGAGCATGTGCATGTTTGTGTTAGAGGCTTTTTCATCTTCAACCAGTTTTTTCTTTTTATTTATTCCTGTAAATACAGTGGGCTTTGGCAGGGAGAACTGCACGGGTGGAACTGAGTAACGGCTCTCAGGGTTTCTGTAAATTAAGGACACCCAACTTGACAATGCACACGTCCTCTTTATCAGTTCCCTCCTCCAGCCCCTGCCAAGCGCTCCCGCAATAAACTTCCTCTCCGTTTCACACCTAATCATGTGCAGCATAAATCCCACAGATCAGAGGCTGCTCACAGGGCTGAGGAAGGATCAGCCCGGGGTGTTTATCCTCGCATGTGATCGAGCTGAGACAACTATTCTCCCCTGCTCCACCGCAGCAAAGGAACTTCTAGGAGGTGAATAATCGGGGCTTGGCTTATTTTCTAATTCAGATGCAAAGCGCCTGGCCATCCCCATTTGCTATGCTGCCCACCACCTCTCCTCTTTCTGCTTCCCTTGTAAACAAGCTGCAGGTGAATAGTGCCGCTCAGCACTTTTCACACTTTGTCCCGCTATTTTTAAGTACAGCACAAATGTGATTAGCACATCAGCCTGATTATCTCCAAAAGGATTCCAGAAGAAGACCGCCAGACAGCTTCGAGTCTTCGGAAATCCTATTAAGGTTAAAGAAAGCGTTCACAGGAGCGAGTGGTGATGCTGTAGTTGAGGAGAGGTGTGGAAAAGGAAAGGCTGCACCATCACACTCTGCCTCTTCGTGTCACCCCAACAGCACAAGTTATCACAGGGAATTGTTAAATCTGCCCTTTCCTTGATGACAAAGGTAAATATTGTACTAGAAACTCACTGAAGTGCCCCCTCTTGGCCTCTTGTGCCACATTCTGTCCTTTGCTCAGAAATTACATTTTTCACATGTTGCTGACTTCCTTTCTGCTCTTGTGGATGCTTATCCAGCTTTTCAGACAGGTGATTGCCCAGGCAGAGCCAGTGCTCTCAGCCAGGCTGGACAAATGGTCAGGCACACGTGTGTCTTGTGAGAGCACACACTAATACTTTCAGAGGCATTTGGGTTTGTAGAGGCCTCCCTTTTTTTGGATTTAGTGGGCTGACTCTGCAAACGCAGCACAGCATCTGCATTTCCATCTGGGAAACGGGGAAGAAATCTGGACAGACATATGGCAGTCACTGTTTCTTAGATTTCCAACACTGATGGATAAGCATCTGAATTTTCAACAGTGGTCCTCTTAGCTCAAAGAGTCAACTGAGTTTGCTCTTTGTTCAGTAAAAGAAGTATTTCAGACCAAGACCCCACTGATGAAGAGTCAGAGCTCCTGTATGTGTGGAAGAGCTGCACTCCCTGTTGGGGGGCCACACACTGCTCGTGAGACTCACTAGGCTGCCTTGATTCAACTGTGTAAGATCCTGGGGCAAGACATTCAGCATAAAAACTATGAGTGCTTTAGTCATGCTTGGATCTGAAAAACCAGCCCCAAGTGTTGGCAGAGGTGTGAAAATAAGGATGATCCCTGTACTACATAAGCAAGATCTATTTTCAAACCAGTTCCCCTTTGCAGACCTTAAAAAAAGTGTGTTGCTTGTCCTTTTCTTGCTCCATCTGCTTTTCATATGCCTTTTCTTCATAAGACAAGGTTAATCCATCTTGCTGTTAGCCAAGCATGGCTATATAGACACATATATCTGTAGATACACCTACATATACATACACATCTATATCCATGCACCCTTGTGCAGTTTTTTCACATCCTTGCAATCTCTTGGAAAATTCCCCATCAGGCATTAAAAGGCAGAAATCTCCTGGAAGGCTAATAAATCATTTTAAGTATGATGTTTGTAGGGGAAGACATTTTGGAGATGATAAAAAGAAGCCCATTTTCAAAATGTCAATGAACCCACAGAAATGGTGAGTGGCTTTTCAGATGTCTGCCCACTTATTAGAGATGTGCAAAGTCAGGTACCTAAAATATTCAGCTAGAAAAAGTTAGAGTATAAATGACTGTAGCCTTTCCAAGCCTATAAAAAGGGAAGCAAGGATCAGAAATTACTTGGGGGGGGGAAAGGAAATGAATCTCCCACAAGCCTATTTTTCAGAAACCAGAGTTCAGCTTGTTCCTGAGAAAGGCAGGAGAGGTAATTGCTAATGAGAAATTCTCTTTGAATACACAGGACAGTGTTACTGGGCAGGTAGACAACAGGAGGAACAAACACCAGCTCTGTGTGCTGCTCAGGGAGGTGTTTGTATCAATTTCTGCATATCCATATATTTCTGTTACATGAACTAATACTTGGGAGGGAAGTCACCCAAATCAAGGGTTCAGTGTGTCTGTTGGGACTTGCCAAATCCCAGCATCTCTCATGGGTTTGTACATGGGGGACATGAGAAATGCTGAATGTAAACACAAATGTAATATTTAATTGCAGAAATGGGATGAGATGATTAGTATAGTGGACAATACATTCATTATATTCCTGCTTTTGAGTTGCACAGGGAATAGGATGCCCATTTCCCTCCCCACCCTCACAATCACTGGGCATTTTACAATAACATCCTACCTCGTTTTTTTGTTGGTTTTTTTTTTTTTTTTGTGACCGGCAGAGTAACCATTTGGAAGTGAAACTCCTGCAATCTCTCATTAAAGAAGATGGGAAGCCCAGAAGGTAGTGGTATATATGGCATTTTAATGAGACCTTAGACACAAAGTGCTAGCCACACTATTGTGTATTAGAAAGCTCTGAAGGATGCTCAGTCAACTTGATGCCTTGATGGCATGAGCATTCAAATACTTCTTTTTGGGAAGGAGATGTGGGCTAATGGAACAGCTAACAGGCCATGTTGCTGGGAGCTGAGGGATTGATTTTTAAAGCAGAGTGGTGTCTGATAGTTTTAGTTCCTAAAGACGTGGCTTAGTTCTGTAAGACAATTGAAATATTCCCAGTTATTTTCCAGTATGCCCAGGACCTGATTCTTCTCCCATGTGCAGTATTGCTTTTGGTGAGTTTATGCCTCATATCAATGCAAATGAAGAGAAATACCAGCTGCATATTTCTGTATAAGAGCCTCCCTTCCACAAGGTGTTTAAGAACAATTTAAAATCAATCCCCATTCAGCAAAGACTGATGCAGATCTTGGGCTTTCAGTAAAGAAACATACTTAAAAGCTTTGCTTAATAAGAATAAACTACAAGTCAGGGCTTTAGGTTAGAGCCTGCACCTTTCCTGGTGAACCTTGCTACAGAGGAAAGTCATTAGTTCAGAAAGAAGGTATCAGTGGTGTGAAGCCAGGCTTATCTTGAGCCTGCAGGGAAGTTTATTACTTGGCTGCAGCATCTCAGCCAGAAAATATTTGATATTGATACCCATCCACCAAATGCAAAAAAAAAAAAGGAAAGTAGACACCAAAAAAACTAAACACCTAAATGGACTAAATGGCCTTTTAATGTCCTTTTTAACACAAACTGTTTATGATTCCATAATTCAGTGAGTATTAGGTTGGATTTTTAGCATTTCCCTACTTATGTCTGCAAAATCTGAAGGTTTGTCTGTTCTCTGAGGGGACAGGAGTGCACCATATAGTGCACCACAGACTGAATGAGCTCCTCCAGTAACCCACCCACAAGCACACCCAGCTTTTGCACAGCCAAAATATTCTGGTGAGTTTTACAGATGCAGTTCAAAAAGCCAGCTGGAAATTTTTTTTCACCGTGTTTCCCATTAATTGCGTGTTGACTGTCATTAAAATAATTTATATTTTGCAAGGGCAGTTTGTACAGCTCTTCCTTCCACACGAGGCCACGAACTGCAGCAGCAATTAGTGAGAGAGATGAGTGATAGAAGTTGTGGTTTCCAAAGGTCAGAGACAGGTTTTCTTGCTCACAGCAGCTGCATAAAGTTAAAATAAGAGAGAAAGTTGGGGCTGTTCAACCTGCAGAAGAGAAGGTTGTGTGGAGACCTCAGAGGAGCCTTCCAGGACCTGAAGGGGCCGACAAGGAATCTGGAGAGCGACTCTTCATCAGGAACTGTGGTGACAGGACAAGGGGGAATGGATTTAAACTGATAGAGAGGAGATTTTTATTGGATATTGGGAAGAAATCCTTCCCTGTGAGGGTGGGGAGGCCCTGGCACAGGTTGCCCAGAGAAGCTGTGGCTGCCCCATCCCTGGAAGTGTCCAAGGCCAGGTTGGACGGGGTTTGGAGCAACCTGGGCTGGTGGAAGGTGTCCCTGCCCAGGGCAGGAGGCTGAAATGAAGTGGTCCTTAAGGTCCCTTCCAACCCAGGCCATTCTATGTTTCTATGAATAAATCCACCCCCCGACATGTTATCTTAGCCTGACATGAGTGTAGCAGAAAAAAAGCTCTGCTACTGTACTCCTCTCCCCCTTGTTCTGTGAGCACAGCAGCAGAGAAAAGCGGTGCAAAAAAAAAAAAAAAGTCTCCGGCTTTTCTGGTGTTCTCATTTATTTTTATTTGGACCGAAGTTTTCCCCATTTAAATCTCAATTTCCTCTCTCCTCCTGCAATTGGGGTCACCACGGCGGGGGTGAAGGCAGCATGTATCTGCTCACACACACCAGCCACCAGCCCAGCAGAAATAAAAGTAAGCACTCCCCACACAACTGTAATTGTTAGTGCCGAAATGCACCGACCTAAATGGATTTTCACCTTGGGAGTTTGGGCTGAATTGAGCCTAAACAGAGGTGAAATTCCCCAGGCATATGGCGAGTCCTCTGGCTGGCGTAGTCGGAGCCCTGCAGCACTTCATCAGGCCTCGGGAGCCTCCCATTAGCTCCACAGAGAGCTGGGATCAGGGAGAGGAGAACAGCTGTAAGTGTCTCTTAATGCCAGTGGGGAGCTGGAGAGGGCTGAACTGCTGCATGTATAATAGAGCAGCAACAGGAACACAGCTCCACTGAATTAGTTCAGACCACCGAGGTCTGTTTGTTTCAATTATCCCTGGTACAGTCAAGTCCCCTGAAAGACTCCATTAGCTCCCAACTTGTTCTTTTACACACAGGCACCTTTTCTAATACCTTTTGCTTTAATGAAGCTGCTTTTTTTTATAGCTCACACCGGAGCAGATACCAAAAAAGAGAGTGGGAGCACTTAAAAATAAATGGGTCAAATGTGTCCCTGGTGTAACGCAATGGGATGTATTGATGGTTTGTTTAGATCTAAGCTGCTTGGGAAAGTGAAACGGTGGAAAAAAAAGGAAAAGAACAAAGAACTGAAACTAAATAAAGACATGCCTTGTCTCTCTCTCTTCCCCTGGTTTCCTTTCAACAGGTCAGTACATGGTGTTTCCACTTTGTAGAGAGACTTTGTGGATAACTAGTCACATCTATCATTTACTACCTGCTAATGTTATTTACAAAACCCCTTCCAGGGAAATGGTAAAATTCCTGCCTGGTGCCTCCATTCATGCCTACACTTAAGTAGCTGGGGAAAAAAACCAGTCTCCAAAGGGGAGCATAGTTTTCTGTTTCTTTTCCATGGTTGTTGCTATCACATAGGGAGAGGTTTGAATTCGTTTAAAATGCCCGGGATTGCAGCTCAATTAAAGTTAAAAAAGCCCATCAAATAATGGCTCCAAGGCAGAGTTCAAATGTTCTGGCCCCTTTGTGCTTTTGGTTGTTTGCCCTGGGGAGGATGGACCTCCAAGAGGAGCCCCTAAAGCAGCAGAACAGGGATGGTGCTGCAGGACTGTGGTTCAGGGACTCTGAAGGCAGCACCAGCATCCCAGCAATCTTGGCTCCTGCCAGCACTAACAGGCAAGAAAGAGAGGGTTCTCACTGAAATTGGATGGGAGTTCTTTTCTTTTAAGGTCCTGCATCTCATTATACACAATCTGCTTGCAAGCCCACTGCCAGCTCTGCTCACTGATTTTCTGCTCAGAAATGCTCTCGTATTTTTCTCCACACTCATTTTCCAGCCCTCTCGTTAGGCTCTATTTTGCAAGGTCAAAAGGCCCTTGGCTCTCAAGAGTCCTCTTCATGTAGGCATTCTCAAAATCAACGATAAAATCTCCTCTCCTTCTTTTAATAAGATAATGAATGGAGTTCTCGGTGCTTCAGGTCATGTAACTCGTTTCCCATCCCCTGAGTCATTTCCACTGCCTTCCTTTGAGGTCTGTGTAAGATCTTCTCCTCACTCCTGAAGAGGCAGTATCAGAAGTGGGTGCAAGTCTCCAGCATCCATCACTCAGTCCTGAGGACAGAGGTGAGGTTATTCCCCTAATTCCACTTAATTCTTTCCATGCACACACAGAGCTGAGAGTTCCCTTTGTGACTGTTGCCACAAGTCCATCCCAGAGTCATCATGTTCCAAGACAAAATCTCTCATTCTGTGTCATTCTCAATTTTCTGTTCCATCAGCAATTTTCCTTCCTGGGTGGACCAGCTGACTGTATTTGATTACAAGTGTTGTGACTGTCCCCCTTCCCTCAGTGCTGGTGAGGTCACACCTCACATCCTGGGCTCAGTTTTGGGCCACTCACTGCAAGAAAGACATTGAGGTTCTGGAGTGTGTCCAGAGAAGGGAACGGAGCTGGGGACGGGTCTGGAGCACAGTCTGATGAGGAGCAGCTGAGAGAGCTGGGGGGGCTCAGCCTGGAGAGAAAAGGAGGCTCAGAGGGGACCTTCTCACTCTCTACAATCCCCTGAAAGGTCAGATGGGGATTGGCCTCTTCTCCCGGGTAACAAGCAACAAGACCAGAGGAAATGGCCTCAGGTTGCACCAGAGGAAGTTTAGATTGGATATCAGAGAAAATTTCTTGACAGAAAGATTTGTCAAGCACTGGAAAACACTGCCCAGGACAATAGTGGAATCACAGTCCGTGGTGATTTTTAGAAGACACGTAGATGTGGCACCTGGGGACATGGTTTAGTGATGGCCTTGGCAGTGCTGGGTTAATGGCTGGACAGGGCTTTTCCAGCCTAAATGGTTCTGTGATTCTAGGACTTTATAACCAATGTGAATGCCCCTGCTTTTCCAGGGAGACGTTTTGCTGCCCTCGGGGCTCTCCCTGCACCACATCGAGCCCGTGGGCAGCAGGTGATGAACCACCACAGTTTAGAGCTCAGACTGTTTAGGCAAACCAGAATTGTTTGCAGGTTTCCTCCCCACAGATTGTTACTGCACAAACAGCTGAGACCTTCCCAGGAACCAGCAACCTGGGAAAGGTGTGAGCAGCCAGAGCTGTCACAGGTGTCTCACCCCAAGCCTTCCCTGCTGCTCATCCAGCACAAGGGGCACGAGTTTTCCTGAGGCTCTGAAGGCAGAGCAAAGAGGAGCTCAGCGTTAGGGGTGGGTGTGCATGAAAGCTGAAAGCAGAGAGCTTATGGCTATTATTGATCTCTCCTTTTTGACTCAAAGGTGAGGAGCCTTTAGTGCACGGGGCCCTCAGCGGCTCGAGGGCTGGAGGAAGGGGAAAGTGCACCATAAACCAATACAAACACACATACAGCAAGTCTGAAGGGGATTTTAGCAAACATTTCCCTTTCTCAGAGATCTTTTTTAAAGAGAATTGAAGAATAGTCTTGTCCTTCAGTGAAGATCTATTCCACTGAATGGACTGTTTTTTACAATAGCCGATGCCCCTGCCAGCCCACGAGAAATCAAACTGAGTGATTAGAAGAGTCTAAAAACTATTGCTGGATGTGAAAAAGGACGTGGAGCAAGGACAGCTATTTTTAAGCTGTGCAGCAGTGGTGCCTGCTGATTCAACAGCACCAAAGTTATAATTTCTTGTTGAACATACAGTTACTTTTTCTTTCCTCTTTTCAAACCCGTAGCCAAACTTGCAATCCATGCCCTGTGATTCACTACAGTGGCTACCAAAGGGAAAGAAGGGACCAGTTTAAGACAAAATTCAAATACTGGACTCCTTGAGACTTGCAGTGGAGTGCAAATTCCATTTGCAGATCTCAGTGATGAATGAAAGGAAGCCCCAGATGAATTTGTCAGAAAAGACCAGATGATTTTGGATTTACCAGGTATCTGGAGAAGGGGTGAGTAAATATGTGAGCACTAGCTATTGGCAATGCATGCCAGGCATCCCATGGATGGCAGAGCCAAGAGTTTCTGTTTTTATCACCCCAGATCCTCCAGCCAAGCGCAGTGGCCGGGGAAGAACCTGAAAACAGGTTTCAGCAGATGACAGAAGTTTAAAAGGAGGGGGAGGCAAGAGAAGATATATCCATTGGTGCTAAATGGAATAAAGAATTATATACAAACAGCACAAGCCTGCAGCAGCTGCAGCCAAGAAAACAAATCAACCATTTATTACTTCTCCTTCAGTGTTTTTAAATATTTATGGAGTGCCATCAATAACCAAGTTAATTGTGAATGGCTGATGGTGTATTTGCAAAGCCTTCTTTCATCTGCAAGCACCTGAACTGCCATGAAAGGGACTTTTCATCAATGACAATAATTATTTGGCCCTTTAGCAGCTCTCTGTGTGCCTTATGGCATAATCCTGTGCAGTCACTCCCACGGGGCTTTGCACGGTGTTATTGCTGAGTGGAGTTGAGGAATACCAAGGGAATGGGAAGCACTCAGTTCTATGTGTGTGTTCACACAGCCTGAGAGCCCTCTTGGAGAAAGAAAGCAGCCCCATTTTGCCAGGCAGACGCTCCACAGCTGAGCAAACAAAAATGCTCAGCAGTCCCTGCCATTTACCAAGGTAGAAATTAATCCAGAGTGACCTCATTGGTGCCTGTAGCATTTGCTTAACTCAGTGTTTAAATAAAAATAAACAAAGAACCAAACCCAGCTTGTGCAGTGACCCAGTGTCAGAACTGAAGAATTTGTCTCCAGACTGATTTAATCATATCAGAAAGATGGATGCCAGGATTCATTACTGTGACAAAATGTTTATATTGTTTAATCACATTATCCACCAGCTTTCAGCCAGGCTGAGACAGGCTTATGTGACACCAACCACAGTGGGGATCACATGAGCTGCCTCCTGCCTGCTGCTGCCCCACACACTTGGTTTTAGGAGGTTTCTGCAGTCCCCATGAGAGGCTGAGCACCCAAAAGTTGCCCCACACCCCTCCCTTTACTGCTGGTTTTACCTATTTCTTTCCTTCCAGTTCCCTGGCCTGTGTGGACAAGGCCTTTTCACCCAGATGGGTAGAAATAGGGCTTCATCTGACAGATACCACATGAAGAAGGGTTTCTGATCCCTCTCCAGATGAACATTTTTAGGTGAAATTCTATTACTTCCTGAAGGTGAAATCCAAAGTAGTTTTTATTTTTACCGATTCACGACTTTTCCAGGTTAACCCCCAGTGAGGTTTGCCAGACTTCCTTCAGTCAAAATAAGAAAAAAAAAAAAAGTCTTCCTAAGGTATTTCTGAAACATTTTCCATTTTGGTGCCATTCAACAGATTTTTGTGTTCTGCTCAGCTCTGATGAGAAATACAGTGAACAAAGCAAGCTCAGCTGTTTTCACTCTGGGTAGCACATTCTAAGAATCATGGGATCATGGAATGGTTCGGGTTGGAAGGGACCTTAAAGATCATCCAGTTCCAACCCCCTGCCACGGGCAAGGACGCCTTCCAATATCCCAGGTTGCTCCAAGCCCCGTCCAACCTGGCCTTGGACACTTCCAGGGATCCAGGGGCACCCACAGCTTCTCTGGGCAACCTGTGCCAGGGCCTCCCCACCCTCACAGGGAAGGATTTCTTCCTAAGAATATTCCAGAGAAGTGAGAAAGTGTTGGGTCCTGCTCCCAGCCAGCAGGAGAGCTGCTGTAATTCCTGTAGCTGGTGTGCAGGAGAGGGATAACTCTCCTACAGACCCTGCTCGACAAAGCTGTAAATACACAACATGTCCTACAAGCACAGCCTCAAACTGGTAACTGCTGCTGGAGCCACGACACATCTTTCACAAAGACATTTAGCCTCAAGCTAAGGACCTCAAATGATGGAGAAGCCACCTTGCCCTTGGGTAATTTATTTCAGTGGTTAATTACTCCCTACTAAAAATGTGCGCTGGATTTCTAGCCCGGATTTCTCCAGGAACTGTTTTAGTGCAAGTTTGAAAATGAGTTCAAATGCATGCTGGAACAGGATTTGGGGAGTTAATTAATACTGTTTGGATAGCCAGACGGTAGAGATGTTCAATAAAGCTGACATTTATGTATCACTGCTTCACAAAGATGAAACACTCCGAATTCACTTGCAATGCAACAAGCTTGTAGGTTTTTGGACATCTTAGTAGAATCTCAATAAAGTCATAATGAATAATCTACTTAATTTCCACCAAAACCTGCTCTCTGTATTGTAAGGGTAGAACACTTTTATTTCTCATAACTTAGGGGAAGATATTCACTCCATAGTCCCTTGCAAGCCTGAGCTGAAAAACATTTATCTTACCATTTTAATTTTTTTTCTCCGTGATTTGTAAAAGCTTCTCTTTCCCCAGAGATGGGCACGAGGTTTGGATTGCTGACATTGATTGATTCAAGGGGGAAAGGGATGTAACATCTGATCTGACAAGGCAAGCATGAGCAACCCTTGGACAGATGTTCCAGTGAGAGGAGTAATATTTTGAGCCTTGAAAAGAGTTCTGCTCAGATGTTATCTGAGTTCAGATTCTGCAGGGAATTATGCAAAAAGAAATAACATACTGGGAGGAAGAAGTCTTCCCAAATACTGAACAAACCGAATAGCTCTGGTCAGCTCATTTATTGCAATTCTTGATATTCACAGCTCGCCTAAAGTGAGTGGACAAGGCTTTTGTGTGGCTTCCAAACCAGTCAGACCAGCAAATCCAGGGCATGTCCTGCAAAGTGCTAAGACAGGCAAACTTTTCTCCTGTCTCTGCAAAGACAAGTCTCTTCTTCCTCCCCTTACCAACACTCAGCCATCAGGAAAAAAAAAAGGTTTAAAGAGATTTCACACTTCCAGAAAAAATAACTCACAAATCACTCCTGCTGGCTGCCAAACTGAGGTGACCACTAAGAAGGGCCAGGAACTGATTTTTCCTATCCCATGAAGAATGATGGGAGATATCAGCATTATGGTCAACATAAAGCTTCAAACTCAAAGCAGTTTTGGAAATCTGAGACCTTAAACTTTCTTGGTTTGGGTCTTTTCAAACATTTCAGTTCAATTTAATTGGAATTAGTTCACTCTGTTCCTCTGGTTTACTTTTTTAACCATAATATTATTACATTTAATGAATAAAACCAAGTTATTTTATGCTGGAGAAAAAAAAAGGTGATAACCATAGCCTAGAAATTTACACTTGGATTATTAAAGCAAAAATGAATCAATACCAATTTTTCCTGTGGATGACTTCTTTCACTTTTCATGAGCTGAGGCATTCCAAATGAAATGGAATTTGGTTCAAAAAATTCCCAACCAGCCCCAGCAAGTTCTTGTGTCTGTAAATCCTTCTTGTCTCCCTCCACAAGTACCTGTTGTGCTTCAGTGAGAACCTCCTGTCTTACCCAATAAATTCAATATACCTGTTTCCAAATGTGGGAAAGCTGCAGCATAGCAACATGTATCCAAGTAAAAATGACTTCAACAAGCATTTCTCCTCTATTTTACCAAGAGCAACCTGGCAAGCCTTCCAAGGAACTGACCCTGAAGCAAAACAGATGCACAGAGCCTTGCAACACCTACATCTTCATTTCAAATATTTTGCTTTCAGAAGAAGTGTAGGTGTCTAATGGAGCTTGGGAAAGCCACATTTTCCTTCAGCTACACCCTCAAAGTAAATCAAGAGTGTCGAGTAAGGAGGAACTAATTCTATTTTGCTTGCTTTCAATAAGAAGGAGAATTGTCTCTCCTCCCCTTCTTGCCCCAAGCAATGGTCTTGGCAGCAAAGAATATTTTTTCATAAAGCCTAATGCAGAAGCAGCTCTCATTCACTCCAGCAAATCCCGTTTAATCCCTGGATTTGTATCATTTGCTGACTAGACTGAGAAATTTGGCTGCATCTAATCCTTGGGCTTGTGAAGAAAAATGGCTTATTTAAATATTTAGCTGCACTTTGTCAATAGCAGCAGGACGGGGGTGATGGATGACAGCAATTATGCTGGGTGCATCTCCATTAACATGCCACTTTTTCCAGGTATGGAGTCTGCCTCTTGTATGGTTTGTTTAATGATCAGGACTGAGAAGGAATTTTAATGACCCCCGAGCAGCTCGTGCTCACTTGAGGCTGGATATTATTTAGTGGTGTAGGAGTAGCTGGTGAGTTGGGATGATCAGAGCAGTGGATTAGGCACATACTGTGCAAACAGGTTTTCTGACACCTCATGACCCCCTAAATCGCAGCAGCCAAAAAAACACACCAGGAGTCAACCAGAGGTCCAGCCCTAAAAGCTTAAGTAGCTCCCAGTGCTCTGCAGTGTAAGGGGTTATATTTTTAGTGCAACATGTGATGAAAGTACTGCAAACTTCTCACCAAATGTCTGTCAGCCATATATCTCTCTCACAAAGTATTTTTGTGTGTCTGTAGAGAGACAGAAAGGCAAAAGGCAGAGATACCTCACTCACCTGTATCAGTAGATGCCTTCAGCACCCCAGGTTTGGGCACAGCAGTGATGTGCTGGTGACACCAGGCAGGGTTTTGCTGGGTTCACAGGACTGTCCAGGATGTCTTCATACACACCACATTCTCCTGGATTTCCAGATGATGATGGAAGGACCTTCACAGTCCAGTGTGGAGCTGCAGACCTGGCCCGTGGCTGTGTGACAGGCACCAAGTTGGGCAGGTACACTGCTGGTGATGAGGGCAAACACTCCTGAGTCCTCTGGGTGTCAGAAAAAGTCAGTCAGGAATAAATCTGAAGTCATCCACTGCTTTTCATCCTTGGCATGACCATCATTTACAATGGAGTGGATCCAGTCAAATCTCACTGGCCATTGTAAAGCAGGTACAGAAGAGCTGTAAATCAGTGACAACAGGGGCCAGACTCACCACCAAAACTGCAGTTTGACCTTCAGTTCTTCATCCCCAGGCCCAAATCTCTTCTCCTTCTGTCTGGGCCTGGGGTCCTGTTCCTGCTACCATTCTCTATATACTATTCACAAGGTTTCTGCATGTAGAGAGAGTTTATTTGGGTGCTACTTTTAATGCTCTTTTTTGCCTTTTCCCATGTACCTGTGCACACATAGGCTTCACATGAACCATTTCCTTCTTGGTCAGAGGAGTATATAAGAAAGAAATATTTGTTCTTGATGGAATATTGCAAGTTAATATTGCTGTGATACACGTGAGGTAAGGTGTGATATTCTGGTAAACCCCAGATACTTTCTGAGTTTCATTTGCATGTGGTGTAAATCTTGAGGAGTCAGCTGGATGCCCAGAGGACAGATAAAGTGTAATTTCATTCTCAGGTAACAGACACCCTTTAAAAAACATAACATGCACTATAAACTATATTATTAAACTGAAGTATTGAGGGCAGTTCTGACCACTAACAGGGCAGTAACAAGGGACACCTACAGTAGTGATTTTCTTTCCATCCTCGGTGCATGTAGGATTTGGAGTCACAAGAGGCAGCTCAGTGTTACTACTGTATTTTGGAAAGAGAAAAAACCTGCTCTTCCCCTCTATACACAAAAAAAAATTAAAAAAATATAAAAGGTCCATTTGAAATCTGCTTCCTTATAAATACAGGCTGGACCAGCACAGTTTTCCCATCTATTTATTCATTCTGCTACGATGTATTACTTCCCTTTTGTATTACAGAAGGTGTGATGGGCAGGTTTAGTCAGTCAGTCCACAGAGCTGACCTCCATCCTCCACCTCAGCTTTCACTGCAAAGAAATATGCAGAGGCCACCTTAAAAAATAATTAAAGGCAGGCCACACAAGGGATGCAAACAGTGCTGCCATCTATTAATGGAAATGATGGATGCTCCGTATTAACCTCCCTGCAGTTGCAGCCCTACACCCAGGGAAGGAAGCAGCTGTGAGTGATTCAGTGAGGTTACCTCTTGCAAATTGTATTAATAACTCACTTGTCTGTGTGAACAAATCCCTCCCTCCCAGGCCGAAGGGTTGCACTAATTTAGTGGTGCAGGGTTCAGATATCCATATGCTCCTCCAGACAAAGCTGAAGCAGAAAACCTGGAGGTTTGCAGCCACCCTTCCCTGGGCTTTGTGCAACGTCCTGGTGCTGCCCAACCTTTCTTGTGGCATGGAGTGACAGGACAAGGGGGAATGGCTTCAAGCTGACAGAGAGGAGATTTAGATTGGGTATTACGGGAAAAACTCTTCCCTGTGAGGGTGGGGAGGCCCTGGCACAGGTTGCCCAGAGAAGCTGTGGCTGCCCCATCCCTGGGAGTGTCCAAGGCCACGTTGGATGGGGCCTTGGAGGTTGCCACCATGCTCTTTTAAGCATTTGTGCTCACTTGTTGAATGTCACCAACCTTTTTTCATGGCAGCCTGTGAAGTGTAAAATTCCCTTGCGTTTTACCTGCCTACACAGTGCAGTTTGGAGTTACCTGCTAACAGCAATTTAATACAGTGCAGTTTGGAGTTACTGCTAACAGGTAACTGCAGAGATTTCATCCCATTTTCACTTGTGGAGCAGCCAGCTGACAGCATGTGAGGTGGGAGCCGAGCCCAGCTGAGACTGAGAAATCCGGCTGTCCACGTTAAATGTGGGTGGCAGAAGCAGGGAATGTGGAAAGATCCTAGAGAAGGTGGTAATTACCTCAGAGCAGAGATAATTGAAGCAGATGAGCCTCACATGAACCCATGCAATTACATTTTCTTGTCATACACAGTGTGACTGCCCTGACTAGGGGCACACGGTTACTTTAAAGCCCAGATTTGGGGGTTTAACTGTGAAGACAAAAAAACATTGTGGCTTTAACTGGGAAGGGCTTAACATGACTGGAAACTGTAAATGTTATGGCTTCCCAGCAGTACTGCAACCATCACTGTGAACACAGAGCTGTGATACCAGCTGTGAGTGCCTGTGCTGGATGTAATTGCTTTTTTAACTCCTGGTGTTCTTCATCAACCACCCAACCAACATATGAAGCAGAGGAATTCACCATATGAGAGAGGAAATCTCACACAAGATTTGCTCCAGTTTCTCTCAGTGGTGATCTGCTACAAAGAGAAACAGCAACAACAGATTACAGGAGGCAGAAGTAAGAAAGGACTGTTTGCCTAAAATCCTGACTGAATGGAAGTCACAGGGGAAAAGCTACGTGAGCCATTTGCCATTTTCCCTGAGGAGCCCTGAGTCTGCTACACCTTGAGAAGTCCTGCCACCAGTTTGGGAACACAGGGACCAACATCTGGATCCAACTCCAAAGGAGTGGTGACAGCCAGGCTTACAGCTGCTGGCTGCCTGGGCCTGCTGCAGACCTTTCCACCTCTGTCCCTTCAGCTCCTGCTGCAGCTCCTTGGGCTTGTACCTCCCCACTGACCCCCCAGTTCTGCTGCCTTCCACTTCCACCCTCCCCTCTTTTGTACATTCCTGTCTATCTTTGCTCTATTCCCTACATTCAATCTTTGCCAGCATTCAGCTCCCACTCTCTTCCTAGAACTGTGACTTTAACAACCCGAATTTAAGACAGGACTACACAGCACAAACAGGAACCAAACCCAGTGAAATCCATCCCCCTCCTACAGCACACAAAGCAGGCAGTGACAGATCATAGAATCACAGACCATCCAGAGTTGGAAGGGCCCCACAAAGATCACCCAGTGAAGTTCCTGGCCCTGCACAGACACCCCAACAATCCCCCCCTGTCCCTCAGAGCGTTGTCCAAACCCTCCTGGAGCTCTGGCAGCCTTGGGGCCGTGCCCACTGCCCTGGGGAGCCTGGTCAGTGCCAACCACCCTCTGGGGAAAGAACCTTTTCCTGAGATCCAGCCTAATCCTCCCCAGCAGATGACTTCCCTAAGCTACCCAGCATCAGGCAGGGGTTTTTCCTTCCCTCTATGGGTTTGAATGACTCAGGGAGTGAAGACAGGAACCTGAATGTTTCTGTTTATATAGTAAGGTAAATGTCAAAGCAGTGGAGGAAATTTTCACAGTCAATAGACCCTGAGGACAGAAATGCAGAAAGCTGCCAAGTGATGTGTTTCTTGTTTCCAGACACCAGCTTTCCCAGGCACTCTCTGGACCTGCCTGAGGAGTCCTTTCCCCCCAACCTCCTGGATGAATCTGTGGCAGCAGAATTCTGAAATTCTTTACTTATTTTTGCCCAATTTTTGTTTGCAGATCGAATTTGCATTGAAATACAAATACTGTGGGCTTGGGAATCTACTTTCTACAGCTGATCATTTGAGGGAAACTATACTTTCTTTCACCTTAATTCCAGTAAAAGGGTTTTTTTGAAGGGGGGAAATTACATGGCCATCCATTGCAGATTTGCTATTCAGCAAACAGTCCAATTCAAAGGGTCAGCTTCCCTGTTGGTTTGCAATATAGGCTGTGAAACACTGTCATCCTGGAACGATTTACTTTGCACAGTTTCACTGTAGAGAGCTCCTGACCCTACTGAATTTGGCTCAGGAGTTCCCATATGAAAGAAAATATAAGGCAGTGGCTTAAAAGGGAACTTGAAAACTGCCAGCTCATTATTCATTTGTTCAGATAAAAATACTAATGATTCTTTTTCCCAGAAAGCCTGATAGTTACTCATAGGTACACTTAAAAGAGAGAGAGAGGTGTTAAAAACAGAAGGACCTATTATCTCCTTGACAGTAGAAGGAAAATAACAACAAGTAAAAATGCCTGAAGCTCCTCAGCCCGAACACTTTCAGGAACAAGCATTAACATTACAAACACTGCAGTGAGGACAGAAGAAGGATCTCACAGATGTGGTATTTGTAATTTCCATTGTGGTGTGAGTATTGTTTATGAAGACTTCAACAAATACATGCCAGAGCTCTAATTTGGACCTTTCATTTTCATGTGGAAATAATAAAAAAAAAAGTGTTTGTTCTCTCTCTGGCTGCTCCCAGGTATCTTTTGAGCCAGTCAGTTATTTTTAATAAACAAACAGTACTTTTTGTTACAAGAAGTTCTAAATGAAGCCCCATTCAGAATGACAAATAGGTATGAACATCATCTTCTGGAATAATCAGCAGAAAACTTTAACTGCTCTGATTTCCAGCATTTTTAACAGCAAGAGTAACCTTTGCAGCTCAGGGTTGAATTCCTGGAGGCAGCAAGAGGTAACTTTATTTCAGAGCTGATAGAAACAAACACCAGAGTCAGAAATTATGGGGCTCCTTGCCCCTGATCCTGTAATGAATGTAAAATCTCATCCTCCCTCACTGCTTTAACCCTTCCCAAGCTCTGTTGAAGGTAAAGCTCTGCCCTCCACAGACATCTCTGTTTTTCTCTGCCCTCTGGGTCATGATGCTGGCTTTCCAAAACATTACAGAACAGAACAGCAATGGAGCTGTAAGGAAAGCAAACCTTGGGACAAAAGGGAGTGTCCAAGGCTGGACGGAGCTCTGAGCAGCCTGGTCTGGTGGAAGGTGTCCCTGCCCATGGCAGAGGGGGTGGAACAAGGTGAGTTTTAAAGTCCCTTCCAACTGAAATAATTCTGTGATTCTATGAAAAGAAGAGGAAGAATAACCAAGAAAGAAAAAGGCAAATAGTGATTTTCCCCATGGGGAAAGGCCAGTGCAGCCTTGAGGGACTGATGACATATTGACTGGGTAGACAACCCTTGGGGAGGACCAATTTAGGGCCTGATTGTTACAGAAAGCCACTGTTGAGGAAAAGAATAATTTGGGTTTATATCATGCCTTTCAGATCCGAGCTATGGCAAAATAACTTGAGAGATGAGGTGCAGCTTAATTTATGATTGAAGCAAGCGAGGGAGGTTTTACATGCACAGCAGTGCCTTGCAGCCTGCCTTTGGCTGCAGGAGTATTCTGCTGAGCAGGAGGACACTGGATCTAAGGGCAGGAGAAAGGCAATTTGTTCTACTATCTTTGCCAAGGATGCTCCTCACAGTCTGTCTTATCCTCCCTTAGGACCAGAGGTAACAAGTCCCACCTCCGGGCCAACACAGCCAAAGAGATGGAAGAATCCCAGTCTAGGTCCTGTCCAAAGCCTAAGTGTCCCCTTAGGCAAGCATGTTTAACCCATGAGAGTGCCCAGCACCCCCCACAGGAGCACTGGGAGTTGCTGTCATGTCTGGATGGCTCTACTTGAAGTGACAGTGGAATCCTTCCCGTGAATGCTCTTTCCCGGGTGGGATGGCTGCAGGCAGAATCACTTGTCTACATTTGTAGGGAGAAGCTGCACATCCCCCCCAGCAGCAGACCTGCATGACCTCCAGCCCACCTGCAATCCCAAATAACTGTGCTGGAAGCAAATCTTGTCCACAAACTCGGGCTGAGCTGCCCGAAGCAGAGCTACATATGAATAAAACAAGCCAATTTGTTACCTCGTGTTAAACCCTCGGTGATTTCAGCAGAGCTTGACTTGATAGGGGGTTTCATCAGCCCCAAAATTCAGGGCCAATACAGCAGAAATACATGCAAGGAAGCCTGCAAGTCAGGGTGATTGGCTCTGTCTGGGATGAGGAGGAACACACAGCCTGTGCTCTGTGGAGGAAGGGATGTAAATTATTGTGAGCACAACCTAGCAGCTTGTTTACAGTACCTGTTACCTAAATTATGTCAATATTTCTCTCTTTTTTTTTTTCCTCAAGCCCTCCTTCAAACGCAAACAAATCCCTTTCCCACCCCTCAGCTTTCAAAAAAAAATCAAGCATCCACAGATGCCAGTCAATCACAGGTTTCAAAACGTAAGGAGAAACAGAAGATCTCTCTTTTTTTGCTATTGAAAAGAACACAAAATAAAAAACCTGTAACATCAGACTATCATTAGTGAGTATTTCATCAGAAACAACAGAGTGAAGGGTTGGCCTTCACTCCTCACTAATGATACTTCTCTGCTGCAAAGTCTGACTGTGCAGGTGAGTGCAGGGGAGCTCTCACAGCCTAACACACACAGGGGTTAATTAATACTTTCTGTGATCTGGGATTACATTTTTCCTAGAGGGCCACAGTACCTGGCATGTCCAGGGCCATTTTTTATGTCCCCTCCTGAAAGGGCACAAAATTACAGTGGATACCTTTCCCTGCTTCAGTAAGGGAAAGCCAGTAATGAAGGGAGTTGGGTTTTGCTACACAATCAGGAGGAACAGCAATAACTCTTCCCAGCAGCCAGAAAGTTCTGGAGGTATATTGTTTTCTCCAGCTATCTGAAATAAATCCCAGGGGGTAATTACAGAACAGAGGAACAAGACATAAATCCTGTTTAATTGACAACACCAAGAAAAAAGAAACACAATAGAGTTTCATCCCTCCCCCTGCACTCCCCATGTTCTTTTAATGTCTTTGGGACATCTGGAAATCAGGGAGGGTCAGACCCAGAAATCTCAACACGGATGAGGAATCTGCCTTAATGTAAAGCTCTTATGGGAAAGCATCCATCTCAATCCTTGGTAATGGGTTTACAAGGAAAACCAACAGAGCAGAAAACTGATATCAGCCAAGATTATCTCACTCCAGGACTTCTGACCCTGCAGGAAGAGATTCATATGAGATTTCAGAGCTCAGAATTCAGCTTCCACAGCACAGGCAGAGCAGGGAGTGTTGGTGGCTCGTGTTGCCAGACACAGGAAAAGGGAGAGCTGGAATCCTCATTCCCACCTGCACTAAACTGCTGTGCTCCTCAGCCCACAGCACCATGGTCAAGACTCCCAAGTTTTCCAGCTGTGTGCTCCAAACCATGAAGGGCATGAAAGGAAAGGGCAAGAATCTGTGTAATTTTGCTGTCCTGTGATCAGCATTTGAAGGCAAACTCCTTGGAAAAAGCTGTGTGCAGCCTCCCTTCATCTATCAGTTTATAGGTAATCCTGTGCTGGAAGGGGCAGCATATCCTGGGAGCAGGAGTAGAGTTGGTACTCTACTCTCACTGGTGCCACCAACTCCTACATTCTCACCTTTAGGGGAAAAAAAAAGGGAATGAAAGGGGCTGGAAATGCTCCCTGAGCTGGCTGAGAGGTCTGAAGGTGAGCTCAGTGTCTGACAGCAGACAGAGCATCTGTCCCCTGGCACTGGTGTTTGAAAGGCAGTGCTTGGTGCTCTCTCACTGCTCCTGGCACAAGAAACACAGAGCAGGAGGAGGCACCGAGTCAAGGATGCAAGGCCAGAGCATCTGCCCATGAACCTCACTGCTACACTGGCTGCCAGCTCTGAAAGCAGGACAAGAAAGAGGGAGAGGGACTTTTTACAAGAGCACATAGTGACAGGACAAGGGGGAATGGCTTCAAATTGAGAGAGAGTAGGCTTAGATGAGATATTAGGAAAAAAAACCTTTACTGTGAGGGTGGGGAGGCCCTGGCACAGGTTGCCCAGAGAAGCTGTGGCTGCCCCATCCCTGGAAGTGTCCAAGGCCAGGTTGGACGGGGCTTGGAGCAACCTGGGATAATGGAAGGTGTCCCTGCCCATGGCAGGGGGTGGAACGAGATGATCTTTAAGCTCCCTTATAACCCAGGCCATTCCATGATTCTATGATCCTTGAGGAGCCCAGGATGGATGACAGCAGGGACTAAGTCTATGTCCCTCACCACCAGTAAATGTGTTTCCAAATGTGCTACCTCAGTTGCTCTCTATAACTGGGTTTTAGTCTTTGAGCTGAAGAAAATGGGATTGCATTTATTAAGCCAGTGTAAACCATTAAGAGGAATTTGACACTAACCTGGCACAGGGAAGCAGCAAGAGGGCACCAGGGCTCCTGCAAAGGCATTAAGCACTTGGGTTGTCTCCTTTTGATTTGAGGGAGCAGAATTGGTCCAGCTGGGAGGCACAGACACCCAGTAAGGTCCCAGGGCTCAGCTGCTGTGGCTCTTGGCAGTTCCTGTCATGTTTGGTGGTGGTGGTGGCTCTGTCAGGGCTCTTCATAGAGGCATCTTGGAGCAACTCACTGCTGGATTGCACAGAGAGGTGTTCAGCCCATCTTCATCCTCATGATCTGAATGTGATCCTTTTGCTCACTGCTGTTTCTCTGAGGCATAGCTCTGCTGGCCATGATAACCCACTGTCCTGCCTTGTCCTGCTGTCTGAGGACAGAGCAAGGGCAGGCTGAGGAGGGACCTGGCTGCCCTTTCTACCTGCAGGGAACAGGATTTGCCCACTCATTGCTCTGCCTCTTCCTTCTCCCATTTAGTATGAGAAGAGCAGTAAGGCACAAGACAGAAACACATATTTCCATTACTCTCAGGCAAATGGCTTTTACAGACATACAGAGCAAAAAATGTCCTTAAAATACATCAAAATGGAAGCAGAGACACAACACAAAAATCTGCTGCTGCCAGCATGGATCTTTAGCCACGAGCTCTCTGCTCAACCTGCAGTGCCCCATGGAAACCAGCCAGGTTCAAATGGCAGTCTCATTGTCACCAGACTCACACCAATGTGTTTCATACCAGCCTGGCCCCAGAATAAACTTCACAATGTCATTTAACACTTCCCTGAATTCCAGGGATCCAGCAGCACATGCTGGAATCCAACCATTTTGCTGCTGCAGTGCAGCTCCCTGGAGCTGTGGAGCAGAATGTCACCCCTCACCACGATGCCACACACAGCTTGAGATTGTCTCTGCCTCTGCCTCCCCATCCCAGCTGGCAGAGACAGCCCTTTCCCTCAAAGAGATGTAACCCAAGTATCAGTAAATCAGGATGTCACCACTGATACCCCACAGACCTGTGAGCAGACGCCTTCCTCCAGGGCTGTGCAGGGAGGTGTTGGCAGCAGCTGCCACTTGTTTTTGTTGCTTTACAGTAGAAGATTAACTCGTGGTGCCTGGGAAGAGCAGAAACCAAATGGCAGGAGGAAGGAAACATCTGGAGCAGAAATTAGAGTGTGTCTCCCTTCTTTCTCTCCTACATACTTCTTGCTCACACATACCTTTTTAAAATTATTATTGTTATTTGATAACTGGTTTCGAAACCACAAGGTAAAAGTGAAATTTTGCATCGTTTTCACAGAAGTTGGTGGGATGACACAGGAGCTTTAGAGCTTCATGGAACAGGAACAAGAGCTCCAGCAATGCCTTAGGGCAAACAGGGCTGCTTCCTCCCTCTCTGTTTCTCCTTTACACAGTGATACAGTGAAATGAGAATATTACAGTGAGAATATTGCCAATTAAGGGTGATGATACCAGGGCTCTCCTGCCATTCCTGTGAAAATCCCAGTGCACTTACAGTCACACGGACTCATCATGGATTTCTGGGAGGGCAAGATGGGGTGGGGGGTCTTGATTATTTTTCTTCACATTTACATTTCAGACCTGGCATGAGCCACAAGATTAAAAAGAGTATCAGGTTCCCAATGCAGCCAAGGTTCATTATGTTCAACTCAGGGACAGGGCTCTCTGCCTGTGAACACTGGAGGGATATCCTATCCATCTCACTCAGCTTCAGATTTGGAACAGGATGAGCCTTGGGATTTTCATTCCAAACCACTGTCAGCTTAAAGCCATTTCCTCACACCCTCATTTTTCTTTAAATATTGCTGCATTCAGGCTGCACCAATGTAATTCTTTCTTCTTTTGTGACCAAACACAAGTTTAATCTTCTGCTGATTCTTGTAGCATCCTCTTTCCCTCTCACTTTGCTCTGTCTTCCCTTTCATCTCATCTTTATTCCATTTCCTACTCCCTTTTCACTGTGCTTTCCTCTAGTTTGTGTATTATATGCACCTTCCTCAGTTCTGAAAGTTCTGAAAGCCAGGTTGGATGCCATGGGCTCTGGGAAATTGCACTGGATTCTTTTGGTAGTGCCAATGGCAATGCTTTTAAAGAGGCAGCTTCTCTCTTACAAAGCAGTTTGCACTGTGTTATCCACATCTGCACTGCAACACTTTTATCTTGATCCTACAGCATTGGTGTGTTTGGCAGCAGATCAACAATGTCTTTGTAAGTAGTTTAAAATACAGCAATCCCAAAAATCCCAGCAGATTTGGGAAATAGTCTTGCTGGCTTTCTCTGCCTGGGCTCTGCACTGCTCTGCACACAGGGAGCCCCAAACTGTTTGGGATAATGGAACAAACCATTTAAAAGAGCTGTCACAGTGGTGGATCAGATGGTTTCCAGTGAATTAAGCAGAGTCACTTAGATTTGATTATCCCTCTTTCAGTTAGTGCATCTAAAAGGGTTGGGAAAAAAATTATCCAGCATCCAAATCCTTCCATTAAACCATTTTGTGAATCCAGCTTTCAAACATCGTTGACAAAATTAAAGCTTTTACTACTATCCCTGAACACCCTTCCTTCATCCCTGGGACATCCAGAATGGAGCTTACAATGCCCATTACCTCCTTTAGGTGTTTGCATTCATGTGTAACAACCAAAGCCTTTGAAAAGAACAACAGCAGCAACAAAGGGGAGCAAGGCCAATTATCATTCCTCTGATTTTGTACGAGCCAAAAGAGAAAATTACATCTAAATTTAAACCCACCCTCAGCACCCCAGTCAAGTTGTAATTCTTTTTGAGCACCCTCTGAAAATGCATCTGGAAGTTCTGGACACACAAACGGGTTCAACACCCCCCCTTTGCCATCCTGTGCATTAGAGACACACCGATGGGAGCAATGTCTGGTGTGAACACAGATACAGATCCACACTGGAAAGTACTGTGGGAGCAGCAGCTGAAAAGAGAAGAAGGAAAAGCAGAGAGTTGGAGCATAACCAATTTCAAACAGAGATGGATGGTGCTCTCTGCTTGTGCAAGACGCAAGGAAAGAATATCAGAGATTAATTTGTGAAGGCCCAGCAGGAACTGTGCATGCTGGGGACTGTGGAGGAAATAAAGTATATAAAAATACAGCTTTGCTGTGACGTGAGAAAGCCAATAAATCAAAGCCCATTAGCAAATATCAGCTGTATGAATAAACTGGCAGAGCCATTCTGCTGTATCAGTGTCATGTAGCTGAATGCAGATTGAACTGAGGTCATTTCTGCCTGGGAATTGCTGGTCACAAAGTTTAAGTCACACAGGTTTTCCTGGGGAAAAAAAAACAACCCCAGCTTTCATGCCTTATCCAGCTGATTGACTAAAATGTGATTGTTTATTTGATATTATATAAACCTAGATAATAACTCCTACTCCAGAGTCCCTTTTGCTTTCAGGTTCAGTGCATGAAAACATCCTCCCTGAATCTCAGTCTGGCCTTTCCCCGTTGCCCCAAGGTGCCCTCAGGAGAGCACAGACCCATCCCAATGTCATTTGTGAGCTGTTGGGATACAGGAATAAGAGAGCAGGAGAAGCTGGTGGCAGGGAGAGAGAAAATGGCTGAAATTCATCTTCCTGCTGGATACAGTGAGAAATATCCAGGTGCTGCAGCCAGGGGAGACCACAGCACGTCCCCAGAGCAGGAGGGTACAGGGGGATGCTCACACAGACTGCCCAGGAAAGTGGTGGAATCACCATCCCTGGAGTGTTAATAAAACATGCAGATGTAACACTCAGGAAGGTGGTTTAGTGGTGGGCCTGGCAGTGTTGGTTTACAAGTTGGACTCAATGACCTTAGAAGTCTTTTCCAACCTTAATGATCCTGTGATTCCTTAGGACAGTGCATATCTGATGCTCCTAACCAAGGCTGCACAAGACAAAACTAGGTTTCATTCCATTTTCTGTTGAATGCTGAACTATTAAAGTATAGTTGTGTGGCACTCAAGTGGAGAAGGAGTGCTTTAAAGAATCTTTTTTCTTCAAATACTACAGAAATACTACAGAGGCAACAAAAATAAAGCTCTCAGGAGCCTCTGTCCTGCCTTTTCATATTATTGTTTGCATGAGGGTTTTTTTTTTTCCAGGACTGGTGACTCTCCTCTGGGAGTTCTTTTATTATGCTTATAGCATTATTTCAGTAGGAGCATTATCATTCCTATACTACAAAATTACTTGATCAAAAAGACTTGTTTTAAATCTCCACAGGCTCCAGCATTAAAGAGTAGATGTTCCATCCATGCCCTCTCCAATCTGGATGCAAGACAGGAGGAGTGAAAAACATGTGAAGTCCCCAGCTGGTTTCTTGATAATGATTTTAGCAATGATAATGAAGAGGAACTTGTGGAAAAGGGAGTGTTCTGTCCTCTGGGAGAGGAGAAAGGTTTAGGTTTGCTCCTTTTTGGATTTGTTTCATAAACTCCAAGGTTGAAAAATTGGTATCACTTCTGAAAATCTTGGCTCTGGATTCCAGCCAAAGCACTTCCAAGAGGAGCCCTCTGCGAGCAGGATGAGGAGTATTGTGAAGTCTCATTAGTTTATTAGGAACTGTGCAGTGCTGTAAAGCCTTGTCCCAAAGCAGGAGGGAGGCTCAGTGGTTAGGGAACTGCACTGGGACTTGAGACTGATCTCCAGCTCTCTCAGAATCCTCATATAACTTGAGAGAAGACATTCAGTGCCTCAGTTTGCCTTTGCAGAGGCATCCCAGGGATAGCTAAGTTAATGAGCTGATCAAATGAAATATTGATAGAGACCATCCAAGAAGTGAATCAGAGCATCCCTACAGCTCAGTGTGCTGGTGCTATCACAGAACACCAGGGGAGCTCAAAATTAAAAAGAGAAAGAAACAACTTTCCTTCTTCTTAGAGCATCACTCGTGGATATTTCTGGACCTTCTTCTACAGCATGAACTAGCACCCAGAGACAGACCCAGCTGGCACATTCAGATGTGGAGGCAATGTTCCATAACATCACAATTGCTAAAGAAACACCAGGATTTCAACCCACAGTTTTAGGGATAATAGGGAAGTAATTTTTTCCCCAATACACAAAACGCAGATTGTTATTGTCAGCAAAAGGAAACTGTGAACCTTTCATTCCAGGATGTTATCTTCATTTTCTGAGGGCCTGGCCAAAACCCCAGCAAAGCCATCAAGAGCTTTCCAAGGCAAAGTAGGCTCACATAACATTTGCCACTTAAAGCAGTTGGCTTAAGTCACTCCAGCTGCTTCAGCAATTTGTGGAGAGGGACAAACACACCTACCTGGACATGTCCATGTTCTCTCAGCATCACAGAACTGGTTTGAAGCAGGTGCCAGACCAGGGGCCCACCTGGGGTTTGGAGACATCACTCACGCAGCCCCTGGAGGTCAAGATTTCTTTCCCATTCTGAGTCTTTCCTGGGACAAAAAATGAGAAAATAAGAGCTCTGAGCAGAAATATAACCAATTCACCTTTCCCAGCTCTATGAAATACATGGGAGGCTGAGTTGCCTGGAGCAAGCCAGTTTGATTTGATACCCACTGAACACAGGTTTGTTCAGGGAAAACAACAGTTCCATATATTTACGACTGACCACTTCTTTTAACACTGACATTCAGCACAGAAAGAGATCAAACACTTTATTGTGCCCTGAAACAAATTGTGGCTGAATTCACATCTAAATATTTCCTGACAGCAAGTTCAGTTTGTATTTAATACTAACTCTAAGTTGAATGTGTTTCAAAGGATGCTTTTGCAGCCCCTTTGGTTCCCAAACCATTTGTAGGAACCCATCTCTGAACAGTGAGAACACGTCTGACACAAAGCAGTGCAGTGCCAGAGGTTCATGAATTACTCAGCCTTTAATTCCTGAAGAACCATCACATCTCAAGTGTGAACAACTCATTAGAGCCTCTTTCTTCTGCTCATATTTACTGTTTGCCCTGTGCCATTAACTAGCTGGCAGTGAGAAATGACCCTTCATACTCTGACTGGAGTCTTCTCCTCGGGGATCAATAAACAGCAAGTGGGAAGACACAGGCTTAGACCAAACCCCTGTTAGATCCAAGGCAAATCTTTCCCCAGGAGGGCTGAGTGCAGCCAGACCTCATCCAGGAGCTCTCATCCAGCCATTCCAAGGCCACTTTTATTACAATGGCTGGTAGCACCGAGCCATAAGGACTCTGTCACACATCAGCAGGGCTTGTAAGTGCTCCCTTGGGAAGGCAACTTGCACAACAGCCCTGGTTTATTGCTGCTTCCTCATCCTTGTTTTATTTCCCTTTAAAGCACCACTTCAGCCTTTAGAACAAACAAGTGTATTTTTAAAACAGCCAGAGCACTTTGCCCTCACCCACTGGTCCTCACGTGTTGTGAACCCTGCAGATCATCACTAATTTCCTCAGAGAAGATGCAACTTCTCAAATCTTTTCTCTTTCTTTGCTGGATTTATGGCTGCCTGGACAAAACTGCTTCAAGACCTGGGGCCTTACAGCAAAAGTGGGGTTTGGGCAGAGATGGGGAAGCTGTTCAGATGCAAAGGGCTACCAAGCACACAAGATAAGCCTGACATTCTTCCCTATGTTATCTTGGATGGAGCCAATGACCTTTTCATGGGTAGAACACGTGCTTTGCCCACTGCAGTTTAAGGAGATGTGTCAGGTGCTCTCAATTCCTCCAGCCATACCCTCCCCCTGCCACCACCACAGGCAGCTGTGCTTTGCTCAGCCTGGTCCATTTTGTATCTGAATTTTAATTTCTGGTACCCCTGCCACTAACCTGAGTGAATCCCACCCACCTGAGCACCAGGGAGCCTGACCTTGGGTTGTCTTCTCATACATGGCGTGATGCTGTTTTAACTGCTCTCTCTGAGGACACACAAGGTGATTCCATGTGGGGTTATCACAGCTCAGCTCAACAGGTGGTGCTTATGCAGCAGCAAAAACCAGCTCTCTGCAGGGCAGGGGCAGATCCAGCCCTGGTGGCCCTGAAAGATCAGAGTCCTTAATTATTAACAGCAAAAATACAGCTTTTCTCACATGCTAAACTGATCTTATGGCTGAATACAACTCTCCAGGGCAAACATTGCCCAAAACAAAACCTGCACGAGTGAGAAAGCACAGGATTTTCCCACAGGAACATTCTTACCCTGATTTCCCTCAGCAGCTCTATCCATTACCAATGCTTTTTGCCATCCATCAACCATCTCTGTCAGACTGCCTGCATTTCCACGTTTAGGAAACCAAACCACCACGTGGCAGAACTGAGGTGATGCTGGAGATAATCTGGAGACCAGCTGGAGCCCTTGAAGTCCTCAGGAGAACCCTGTTCATGAAGTGCCCAGGGTTCAGAGGGCAAAAAAAGCCCTGGCTCTAAACCTCAGCACTGATGTGTTGTCTCCCTTGGCTATAAACCCTTCTCTCTTCTTTTTTGTGCCTCAGTCACAGAGGTAGAAATGGAAGGAATTAGCTTCTCCTGGCTCTGAAGGTCAAACATCAAACCAGAAGAACTTAAATACTTAAAAAGTATTTCCACGTTACAAAAACAATTAGGGATATATGTTTTTTATCATGGTTTTTTAAGAATTAAAAATAAAAAGTGTTTCTAATCCAAACAAAAACGTTCTGTTCTCAGGAAGCCTGAAAATGTAAGCAACATAGAGGAGAAATTAGATTTGCCCCCATGCTCTGGTTTTAGCTGAACACTGTTTGCACTGCACCACTTAGAAAATCAAGTGGAAGAAGAAAAAAATATCACTTTAAAGGAAAGTTCAAAATAGTAAAACATTTTTAAACATCCTAATATTCTGATTTCTCCTCTAATGAACAATTCTTCGTGGATTGAATGGTCTGGCATAGATTTTTAAAGCATCAGCTTTTGCAAAAATGGAAATCTGCTTTTTTTTAAGCATTTTGATTAAAAAAAAAACCTGTTCCTTTGCCAGCTGAGGACACTGTTCTGAGTTCTCAGAACTGCAACATGTACTGCCTTCTTTAGAGGACATTGATCTCTTTACTACACATGTTAGACCATGCACACTCCATAGGTTGATGAAGACACTGTAATATTGGTTGAAAACACTGTAATATTGGTTTCAAACACTGTTTCCCAGGGAATCATGTTTTGCTAGAAAGGAACTTGATAAATTCCAAACCCCACGAAGGCATTTCCCACACAGGGAGGGACAATCACAGTGAAACCCCACAAACACAAGATGATGAGTGTGAGCAACCAAACTGATACTCCTGGACTGTCTCAAAAGTGCCTTCTCTCCATGGAATATTATCTCAGGACTGGGCACTGATTAGTAAGAGGTGCTTTGGACAAAAAAAAAGAAGCCACAGCTCTCAACCAAATTCTGGGTGTGGTTTGTAATATTCTGTTTTTCTATAGCACTCACTTTTCTCTTAAGCAAAAAAACCCTAATTTTTATTCTCTGTCTTAAATGGCTTTTTATGCCTCTAAGTGATCCTGGATTGCTGTTGCTCCTCTAAGCTCTGGTCCAGAGGGAAGATAACCAATCCTTGTGTATTTTTAGTGTAACTCAAGAGCAATCCCCCTGAAGTCATGACTGCATAAAAGCAAAGTGAGAAGACAATTAAGTCCTGCTGTTTACAAAGTGCTGTGGAATCTCTGGGAATAGAAAGGTGCTACCTAAATCTAAGATATCATTATATTATTTATTAGTTTGTAATAAATCCGTGTGGCACAGTAATGCATGTACAAACTAAATACTAGACAGAGGTCAGTAGGTTCTTTGTGTGCCTGTGTTCCCCCTGGAAAGCTGTACCTTGTATAAGAAGGAATGAGTAGCAAAATAAAAATGTGTAAGGCCAACAAAAACAAGCTGGTTTTTAGCCCCTATAACTGAACAGTTTGTTTCATTGACATCTTTGCTTAATACTTCAATTTTTTTTCTTGCTTTGCAAGTCCACAGAGTAATGACAGGCTATAACAGAAAGCTTCGGTGCTAATTTCAGAATCCCTGAGTCAGCCACTTATCTTCATTTATTCTCTTCTGCTGGAATCTTGTTAAAAACAACCAAAACAAACCAACTGCAATTTCATAAGCCTAAAATAAATGGACACAGACACTCCTTCCCCTTATGTTTTGCTGAAAATTAAACTTTCTTATGCTATTCTCCTGCAGTTTCTTATTAATCCCTTTTTCCCCAGCTCCATTTAGTACCAGTACTCATATTGGTCTTAACATTAAAGCAGTAAGAGCTCCCATTTATTGCTTAAATTATGCTTTATTTAAAGATTACAGAATACTAAAGCCAACACACCTTTCCTTTCACAGTACCTTGCAGCTGTCCCTGTGGTGTCAAGTCTTATTTTCCAGTGGGGAGGTCTATATATTAATTCTGCTTTCAATAATAATAATAATAATAATAATAATAATAATAATAATAATAATAATAATAATAATAATAATAATAATTCAGCTCAGGACTTCCTAAATGCTCTTTAATTAACAGCAGACACTGTGGGTATGTCTGTCTGTCATTGCCCTGAGGTGCCTGTAACCCTAACCCTAACCCCAAACCTAACCCATCGTGGTACCTGGATGGATTTTGGGAATGAAGATCTTCCATCTTAAACCCATAAATTATAGACTCACAGAATGATTTAGGTGGAAAAAGCCCTCTAAGACCATCGAGTCCAACCATTCCCCAGCACTGCCAAGCCCACCACCAAACCATGTCCCCAGGTGCCACATCCACAGGTCCTCTGAGCACTTGCAGGGATGGTGGGTGCAAATGTTATTGGAGCAGCCACCAGGCCTGAGAGAATGAGCTCTTTTAAGACAGGAACCACGCTTTAGCCTGGCCTCAGGCACTGCCTGGGGGTGGTGATCACAGCTGCAGGCAGTGGCCATGCCGTGGGTGCTCAGGGTGCTGGGTGCCCCTGGGGTGGTGGCTGTCACCTCCCCCTGGGTGGCACCATCAGGGCGTTGGTGGCTCCTTTGCTACGAGGACACTGAGGGTTCAGTTGGCACAGAAGCTCCAATCTCTGCTCTGCAGGTGCTCTCACATTTGCCAGGTGACCTGGGAAAAGCAGCATTGGGTGCTGGTAGTTTAAGGTAGTTCCAGGCTTGGCTGACAGGAATGTGGTGGCTTAGGATGAGAAAATAACCCTTCCTTCTCTAGAACGGGTTACCAGCAGAGCTGCAGCAGCTTTTCTGGTCTTGGTGCATATTGTTCAGGACAGTGGGGTGACAAAAATTCAGCCACTGCCATGCACTGCTTTTTCCATCAGCACCTGGGCTGGAAGGGAGCTCTGGCACTCCCAGCTCAAAGCAAATCACAGTGTTGGGCAGGGACTCGTTGAGGTGTGAATATCTCCAGAGATAAAAGACTTGAAAACTTCCTCACTGCCCTGGTGTCCCTTGCAGGACTCACACCACTGCACCAGTGCTGTTCCCATTGATCTTCCCATGGTTCTCCCACCCTAGAGAACAAAAGATAATTTACACAAATGATCTTTGTCATTCAAACAGCCACAAATGGCCACGTGAGTGCCAGAGACTCTGATGCAGGGACGGAGCAGTGCAGGATGCCCAGCTTTCCAAGAGATGAAGGCACTAAACCAGGCAAATGTAGAAGTAACACTGACATGTGAAGACTGCAAGACATACAAATGACTCACCTCATTTGACTGATTGTTCAGAATTTGCCTCCTTGTTCAGAGCAGTCTGGACTTGACGAATATTTGAGCTGCCACACTGTATTCAGGAGAGTCAAATAACTGCTGGGACATTTTTTCCCTCTGCCCTGCACTTCTGCTTGTCTTGATATTCACTGTGCTTTCTGAAAATTGCTTCCATCCTGTATTCTGTTCAGATAACAGCAGAGCAGAGCAGACATATGCTGTGCTGACAGGATTGTTGGAGTTTTCTGAAAGCTGGCAAAGAACATCACAGCAGCAGGAGACAAATATCTTTCCCTTACAGGAGCTGGCCCCCTCAGAGCATGAACAGCTCTGTACCAGTCTGGGGTAGGGTTTGTTCCTCATTTTAAACCAAGCACAGGTTTTATGGTCCTGCCCATCACTACCAGCACATCCCCTGTCCCTCAACAGCAGTGTCTCCAGTGGGACTCTTTGCCACCTGAATCTGTCCAGCCTGGTGCAACTCCAGATGTTTTGTGGGTGAGTAAAAAGCCTCTCAATGTCTACCCCATTCTGTACCAGTTTCTGATGTCTCCTGTGTGATGAGGGGCATTTTCTGAACAAGAATGGGTTTATTCCTTTCTCTGCTCTCTCTCTGCTGCTGCTTTGAGTTCTGTTAAAAAGCAGCCACTGGGATCTCAGTAATTCTGACCTGAACCTATGATCAAGTGTGATATTAAAGTGAGGCTTAACTACAACACTGGCAAATGGTCATTCCTAGCAAGGAATTCTGTGCTCCAGATGCCTTGAATGTTGTGTAAGAGGAACCTGGAAACAAGACAAAGTATTGATCACTCAAGTCTCCAAAGTTTGAGGTGATGAGTGTTGAATGGAAGAGAGAATCACAAAGAGAATCACACTGGCATTAACAGAAATGAGTTCAAAGGGGGTGGAATCAGGCCCAAGGTGAACTCTATAATATTTCCAGCTCTAAAGGTGACCTCTCTAAGTTTCTTCTTGTTTTGTGCTTGTTATTATCAGAGCACAAACGTTGCTGGATTTCAAAAAGCTGCTGCATCAGGTTTGGCTGGCAATGAGGAAAAGGGGGATTGAAATCTGAAGTGTTTTAAATATCACCTTTTATGATAGATGATCTCCAACAACACACTGTCTTTCCGTGGAGTCTTCTGTGCGTGGTCCTTAAATCCCTTTCTGTAAATAAAACCATCTGTCTCCTTTGAACTACAGCAGCTCTAATTTATAAAGTCAGTATTTGCCAAAGCCTACAACTCATTAGCTCCAAAGCTGTGAAAAACTTCCCTGTGTGGTGCATCATTCAGTGGGCTCTGGCAATCACTGTGTTTTAAAAATTATGCCTGTGTGTTGTAAACATCCATTTTCGTGAAAGATATGTTTTTGCTCTGGATATCAGGTGGTTTGAAAGGTGAGAGTGAGATTAAGAGCAAAAGCCAAGCACTCAACTGACAGAAAAATCTCACTTGGGGATTTACCTGGACAAAAGTGATGAAATAGATAAACTTGTCACTTCACTCCCATGTACGTGGTTATCACAACAACAAAGAGAAAGGGACACATAACATCATTTCAAAGGAAAAAAAAAAAAGGAGTAAACTCTGAGTGGAGTTTACAACAAATTTTATGGGCCATCCTCTATAATATAAAGAGAGGACTGTGGATGAGCTGGGTTGCTCTCAGCAGGAAGACTTGCAGAGGGAGGACAGAGGAAAAACATCCACTTGGAACACTTTTTTCCCCATTGAGACGTAATTTTGACGATACCTTCACAAATCCTTCGTGGCACTTAATTGCCAAGATCAAAATATGCAAGTACATTTTGGTGACAGAAATATTCTCTGGTGCAAAATGTTTTTTGAGGTGCTGCAGATCTGGGTGGTCTTTAAGGTTCTTTACAACCCATTCTATGATTCTAAGAGATGACTGAAAATGATGCCAAAAGCATATGATTTTAGGATGCTACAGATAGGGGAAAGCCCTTCTAGATATGGATTCCAGTTCTTTGTGACACAAGTCTTTGCACATTCGTTTTTTAAAACCTCTAGTAAATGTGTTGAGAACAAAAATAAACCCAGCCCTTTGCCTTGGGTGAGTAAGAGCCAGGAGGTCTCTGTTTTGGCTGCAGTTCTGCAAAACATGAAGTGGATTCCC
The DNA here is from genome assembly GCF_009829145.1 of Chiroxiphia lanceolata. Taxonomy (NCBI): domain Eukaryota; kingdom Metazoa; phylum Chordata; class Aves; order Passeriformes; family Pipridae; genus Chiroxiphia; species Chiroxiphia lanceolata. Next base: position 3,608,872 of record NC_045653.1, on the reverse strand, counting down.
CGTGAGACTCACAAGATTTAAACATATTCATGAGCAGTTTGTTGAACTGGACTTTGCCACAGGAGTTTTTAGAAAAATCACTTGCCACTTTTTAACTACTTAAAGATCTCTAACATGGAAGTGATGGTGATATGTGATAGTATCATACCTCCCAGGCAGAGGTCTGAGCTGGAAACACCATTTTAACCTTTCCTGAGAACCTTCAGAGGAATTTCTTGAGAAGTAAATAGGCTGTAAAATAAGGATAAAACCCCCTGGAAAGGCCACTGAAGCCAAAGAAAGGCCTACCTGGTTTTCAAAGGACTCTGAATGATACCAAGATGTGCTTTTGAAGGGTCTCTGAAGAAATGGAGCATCATTAAAGAGGCTGCGTGTGTTTGTGCCCATGTCAGGGTGTGAAGGAAGGAGATTAGTTATCAGCTCCATCTAAATAGTCTGGGTTTAAAGCAATCCTTACTGTGCCATTGGGGTGCAGCTGGGCTGGCAGAGCCCTTCCTGCCTGGGACACAGTTTTTAGCAGAAGGAAATGACAGTCAAAATACTGTCATTTACTCATTACTCTCTGTTTTCCCATTCTCTCTCTCTAACACTTTTTTTTTTCCTTCTCTCACCAGGAAATCCAGGATATGAAAAGCACCTGCTTGCCAAAGAGGTTTCTCAATGAGCCATCCTGAGGCACCACGGGGGGAGTGCCAGGGCTGCCTCAGTGTTTGCTGTCCAGATGAGTCAGCGCTGACAGTGCACAGAATGAGACACTTCTCAAAGAGGAGTGAGAGGTACTGCAAAAGCTTACAGACCTTAACATGGCACTTAAATTCTTGTCTGGATCCTGTAAATCTTGGGTAACCAACCCTCCTTTCCTAGTGCTGTTTAGTATCATAGGATCATAGAATTACAGAATGGTTTGCATTGGAAAGGACCTCAAAGAACATCTCATTCCAGCTCCCTGCCATGGGTAAGGGCACCTTCCAAGTGAGTTGAGCTCAACCTGCTTGAAACCAGACTGTACACCCTGATTTAAGCCAGTTGTAGTGACACTGCAGCTGAGGGAGGCTCCTGCTGAAGCTGGGGAATGTGACCTGGAGAATGTCCTTGATGTTGCAGCAGGGTTATGGATGCTGACTGCTGGGATTGCAGCTTGCTGGAGTGCTTAAAAGCAAAGTGCAGGAAAGCAAGGAAACATCTGAGAAAGCCACAAAACCACTGCCAGAGTGAGACCTCAAAGAATCTAAGAGTCTGCTACAGCAGGGACCCTATTAACTGTCAGGTACAATTGTGATCAATGTGATTATTGCAAATGAAAGAACAAGGCTCAACTCGTTACAAGCTAACTGCCTCCAAGCTAAAAAGGAGGGAACCTAATTTGTAAAAAATAAATATTTGTTTCCCTAGGTCTGGAACTGCTTTTAGCAAAGCAAAAGACAAGGTGTGGGTGAGCCCACTGGCTGCTGAACCCACAAGTCCAGGAGAGATAAGTGAAGTGTTGCTCATTCATCACTTAAAGCTCAACAGCAAGGAGGAGGGAGGCTCAGTTTGTCTGTCAGTGCCGTGCCTCTTCCCTCTGAACAGGGATTTCCACCTCTAGGGCTGTTAATACAACACCTTTTAGAGACAGTGAATTCTCTTTAGAAACAGGAGATAATGAGGCCATTTCCACTCAACACCACATTTAGATAGAAAAACAAAACAAATAATGCTGTCAAGATTTACAGCAAATACATTATAAAGGGCACTAGAACATTTGTATGAAGAACTAAAATGGACCTGCAGTGGAAAACACACTTTACTTTTATGACTTTAACTTCAGGGCATGGAAGGCACCTCATTAATGATTAGAGGGATACAGATGAGCCATAACAGTCTATATATCCTTATAAATGATATACAGGGGGAGGTAAAAGACAGCAAATCACAGTCTCCAGTGCTACGTTTTTTTTCCTCTTTACCTCTTTCCTTCTCAGTTTTCCAGCTCAAAGAAGGAGTTAAAACTCATGTTGACCACATGGATTTTGACTCAGTCAATTAACTATTCATTTCTAGGGTAGCTGGTCTGTACTAGAGCATTGTAGATGCTTGGAAGGAACCTGAGGTCTCCCAGTGGTGCCAGTTACCTGGGGACCATGGGTGACACCCCTGCTCCTGTCAGCCAGTGCTGCTGACATCCCATCAGTGCTGGCTCATCTTTCTGAGAGGGTCACTCCTCACCCAGCTTCCAGCTGGGTTTATTATGGATTTGCCACTTCTGCTGCTTGTGCACATCTCCCAGGAGATGTCACAGAATCACAGAACCGTTTGGGTTGGAAGAGACCTTAAAGAGCATCCAGCTCCAACCCCCCTGCTGTGGGCAGGGAACCTTCCACTTACCTCCTTTGCCTGTGTCCTAATTGGAAGTGCAGCAGCCTCCTGGCTGGAATAACTGTGTTTTTGGAGCTCTAAAGGCCTGTACTGTATTTCCCAGCAGGAGCCAGCTCTGAGCACACGGTCCCTCGGTTCTCACTGACAGACAAGTGACGTAATTAACTCATTAAGCCACAGTAAGTCAGTCTCTCTGGATCACTTGACCTTCTGCTAAAAGACAACCCATTCATCAAACACTTGTCCTCCTTGTGCACAGGAGAGGAAGAGGAGGAAGGGAGAGGGGAGAAAGAATGAGCAAAGGAAAATTAAGTGACTTACTGAAGGGCATAAGAAGCCTGCAGGACAGGCACGGCTGAGCTCGGTGCTGAACGCCAGCACGGGGACTTTGTGCCAAGAAAATGCCCTCTCTAATAATCAGGAAAATCTACATTTGACATCAGGAGGCAAAACACTATTTTCCCTTAAAGACAGAGAAAAGGGCAGTTGCAGCTACTGGCCCTGGTGGCACTGACAGCTCAAAGCTTGACCAACCTCTCCAGAGCAGGGACGGCAGAAAACTCTGATTTCTTTGTGGTGAAAAACACCGAAAGAGAAAGCTCTTCTAGTACAGGGGCTTTCTCTATGGTTGAGACAAAGGTAATTCCTGCTGCAGAGTGGGCAAAGCCCAGCAAGAAAGTCAGGGTGGGTAAGCCCAGTAATATTATCCAGAAAGAAAAATGTGAATCTTTCCAACCTTGGCAGCTCCCTGCACAGCTCAGAGGAAAGCAGCAGAGCTGTTCTGTCCCTCCACTGTGCATCAATCTCCAGCTGTGGGGTTTGGGTGGTCTGTACGTGACTATTAACAAAGTTAATGGAGTCCTGAGGCTGCTCTAAAGCAGCACAGCAAGACAGTCTGGGCAGCCCTGAACCCTCCATCCCCCTCTGTGGTTGCCTTGGCCTCCAGCAGACAGACAGACACGCAGGCTGAGGTCGATGGGTCCCCAGGGCTTCTCCAAAGCTGCTGTTGTGAAGGCACCTTGTGATTTCAGAGCTGACTTCTCCATTCTCTTGCCGTGTAATTCTCTCTTTATGGAGTTCTTACCTTGGGGGAAATGGGTTTTATTGCAAAGTCAAAAGGTAATTTTTACATAGACTCTATTACCTGTTTATAATTAAAACCATAAAATCCCTTTGTAACAGGCTTAATAACTTCCCCCCACACCAGAAGACGCTTTCATAAAAAGAGTCATTAAAAGTACTCACAGCTAATGCTGGAAAATCAAGAGAAATATAGAAAATTATTGAGACTTATTTCAGCATTTAACAATAGGCACTTTCCCCCGTTCATTTTTATAGCTCCAAGTGACATAAAAATGGCAGGTCACTCCCAGCCTTTCTGGCCCTTGCCCTCTAACCTCTCCCTCTTCCAGGAGATTGTTTGCCCAGCAGATCCTGGGACTTACCAAAGATGAGAGCATGAGTTGTGTGGAGCAGCTGGGATTTCTGACCTTGAGATTGCACTGAGAAGTTCAACTCCAGCACTTCCCATGTGCTTCTCCACGTCCTGTTTGCTTGTCTTGACCTCCCACCGTTCCGGATCACGTGGGTAATGTGAGCACTGAACTTAAATTTCTCTACAGTTTCTGTCCTTTGGGACCACTGAGGCTGAAGGATGGCTTTGGTTTCTAAAGGCTGGTAAAAAAAGATACATATATAGTTGAAACACCATAAACAGGAAAATGTGACCTTTAAAACAAATGGATGTAAAATTGCATGTTTTACATTCCAGGAGCAACTGGCTTAGTCTGAACTGGTCCTGGGGCAGTCACTGGCCTGGGGCTGCTGTGCTGGTCCTTTCCCATTTTTGAAGAATAAAAACAACCAAGGAAAAGTACAAGAACAACAACAAAACCCAGCAAAACTCAATAAACAACCCAAAAGCTACATGGTAAAAATAAATCCTTAACAAACCTCTGGCAATGTTTTTAAAACCAGGCCATAGGTGTCGTACAGGCAGTTTGACCTACATGGATTTACAACCTACAGGCATCTCAAGCAGAGACTGAAGCAGCCCTACCCTCCAACCATCCCTGTTCTGTGTTGCATTGTCAAACAACCTTATCTTCAGCTCAGATTTCCAGCCTGTGTTTATTCCTTTTTCCTTGCCCTAAATAATGTCCTCATCACCAATGTCACCTTGGCAGGAAATTATGTGTGCAAATGAGATAAAAATGGATCACTTAAGTGGTAGCACAGTGGAGGTCACTCCCTGCTAGTGCCAAGATCACAGGTTAATAGGCAAGTGTCAGCATTCCACACTTCTGCAAAGGAGGTGGATCCATGTGAGTCTGGGAAAGTTCAGTCCCTTGAGAACCTGTCTTAAAACAGATCTCAGCTTTAACAGAAGCACAATGAACAGAGAATCTCCTCGAAGTCAGGAAGCTTGGAACCATTACTGGGGAACAGTGCACTCTGAATTTTGCCCTGCTCACAGGCTAACACTATATAGTTGTGTTTAACTACAGAATTGTCGCATTTTCTTCCATCTCTCCTCACTTAGTACCAATTTTCTTAAATTTATATTCTCCCCTCACAATCACGTCTCTGACGCCTCTTGGGGTTTTGCGTAAATCATTTCCTGTCCAAAATGCTGACTCATGGGGGAACTGAGGTTAAAGAAACTTTATTTATGTCAGAGAAATTGATCCCTTGTAATTTAAAGCCTTCCTGCACCACTATTTGTCTTATGCCTCTTGCTCCACGTCTTCGTCCCACATCTGGGCCATGGCAGGTGCAGAGCCATGTATCTGTCAGAACAGCAAAGCTGCCTCATTGCTCATTTCTGGCCTTGTTGACCTTGCCTCTCACCTCACTTTATTAGTACAGTTCTTCAAAACTCCCAAAAAAGCAAAATATCCCCCCTTGGTGCCCTCCTTCATTTAATATAGTAGCACTTCTAATGCCTCTTTCAAGTTGTAGCAGCCTCTCAACTCCCTTGCCCCTGCCACCTTTTCCCTTCTTTCTTCCTTCTTCCTTCTTTTCCCTCCCAGCTGACACACAGAGTCCACTTCTCTCTCGAGCTTCTGGCCTTTTAGCTTCATCCTCATGTCACTTTGGCATACAAATAGCCATCACCATGTTAATCCCATCTGACTGCTTCCTTCACTTGGGGGCTGGGTTACTTCAAAACTCCTTCTGACACCATTTCATCCCTGCAGGAGTGTGGCAAACAAGACTTATTTAATCACTCAGTCTCCTTTGTGCAGTGTCTCCTGCCATGACTGAGGGTTTCTTGATTTTGTGCTGTTCTCTGTGGCCTCGAGAACCTTCTGCTCCTGGGATAAAAGGCTTTTTGCCACCTTTCACTCTCTAAGGTTTTATCCCCACAGCCAACATCACAACAGTCCCATCCCTTCAGACTCCAAGGAGAAGTCAGCCAAAGCAGTGAGCTGTTGGCCATCAGCATCATCCCTTCATCCCACACGGGACTTCTCTGCTCAGGAATGACACAAACTGATGGAGAGCAGAGAGCCCATTAAAGTGGGCAGCCTTGGGGCTCTGCCTGTGCACCAAAAGGCAGCAAACCTGTCCCATTTGCTAAGTGATGCAGTAAGTCAGCTGCTCCCACAGCAGCCAGGAGACATTTCAGGTATAACTGGAAAAAAAAAATGAACCAAGCAAGCTTTCTCTCTCATTTCTCTGTCCCTGGTACATGAAGGTGCTTTGCAATGTGGGTTTGTAGCTTGCTGCTGCTTTTTCTCGTGTTATTTGTAGCTGACTCTTCTAAAGACTTCACAATAATTGGTCTCAGTGGAATTCCCATCAATTTATCTTTCCCTACACCTCAACTCTCTCAGGTATTCAGACTGTAGAGACTTTGAAAAAAGTGGCAATTCCCTCCTGTCACAAGCATAGTGTCCCCACACCAACTGGGCCTGGATCCAGGGGAGGCTCACGAGTAGTGATGGGGTAAGAATCACGAAAATCCCTCTCACAGAAGCCCCTGCTCTTGCTGCACCTTGGGTCTCAGGCTTTCTTCAGAAGGATCCTGAAGAATTCATACAGTAACCTGTGATCTATTACATTGAAAGAACTGAATTTCTCAACTGCATACAACAAAAAAGCAATCACAAAGGGAAAGAAACAAAAATTGGACTGGATTAACGAAGCTGGTGATGAGGAAAGAGTCATTCACAGACAGATTAAGCAAACCAGTCATGTTACAACACTGATTTGCTGTGTATTATTTGGAGCTGGCACATTTGTACTTGCTTTGAAAGGAAAAGGACATTAAACTTAATAGAAGACAGTAAAAACTAGGGGAAAGTCTGAAGCTACTCGAAACGCTGTTATCATGAAGGGGAGAAATTCAGCCTGCTGGGGGAAATTCAGAGCCTTTTGGTTGTGATCCTGACTTCAGGAATCTGCCTCCTGCCACGTGCAAGAACCGCAGGCTGGTCCAGCTCATGGGATGCAGGAGGGAGCACTGCCTTCAGTAAGGGCAATACATCATCCACAGGGTGCTGGGAGACAGGACATGCTGCAATCACACCAGAGCACAGTAAAACAGAGACAAGACAGGTATGAAAAATTGCAGACTGATTAGCAATTTGTCACAGACTTACAAGGGGGTTACCAAAGTTGGAGGTAATGGAACAACATGCACTTTCCATGTCTTCAAACCAACTCGGGCACTGAGACCTCCAGTCCAATTGCAGGAAATAAATAGCAGTGATAATTGATGAACAGCTCTGATATGTCTTCCATGCCTTTTCAGATCCTGATTCTATCATTCTGGTAGGAGAAAACTTCCCCAACAAAGAGTTTATTGATTGCCCATCACACGTTTTCCCTCTGAAGGTGTTAGGATGCCATCCAGATGTCAGACACAGGGTACTAAACCAGGAATTCAGAGAGGGGAGAAAGATATCTAATGCTGCAGCACTGGGCCTGACATTCAAGAATTCTGACCCCATTTTTACCCTTAGAACTTAATTTATCCTTGCTGTACCTCCCCACTCAGAACAGGAAAGGAAAATCAACTCCAGTCTCAAACTTCCATGGCCTTTGACAGTCATCATGAGCACTGTGAAGTGAGGACTGAGCTCGTGGGATGGTTTGGAATGTGTCTGACATAAAAGAGCTCACATTTTGGGGTTGCAGAACTTAGAATGGTAGAATAAACTGAGTTGTGAGGGACCCACAAGGATCATCAAGTCCAAATCCTGGCCCTACACAAATCTGTGTGGATTTTTTTTCCTTTTTTTTTTGTTTGGTTGGTTGGTTGGTTTTTTGTTTGTTTTGTTTTGTTGTTTCTTTTTTTTTTGTTTTGGTTTGGGTTTTTTTTGATGCTGTTTTGTTTGGTTGGGGGTTTTTGTTTCAGTTTTTTTGTTTGTTTGTTTGTTTTGTTTTGTTTTGTTTTGTTTTGTTAAGAGCAATCACTAACATCCTTGAAATTTTAATTACAATAGATTAATGCTCTTAAATTTAGAAATAAATAACGCTGGCTAGCCAATTGCCTTTAAGATACAAACGCCTTCTGAATAAGTTTTCCTGACCAGCTCTGTCAAGGCACCTCATTGCTGCCCCTCCTTAGGGCACAGGGAGGGCAACTCCTGCCAAATTAACCATTACCCCTGTAATCAAAAGGGGTAGACTGGGAGAACTGGGGTTGTTCAGCCCAGAAAAGAGAAGATTTCAGGGTGACCTAATTGTGGCCTTCAGGTACCTGAAGGGACTGACAAGAACAATGGAGAGGGACTTTTTGCAAAGGCATGCAGTAATAGGACAAAGGGAATGGGTTTAAACTGAAAGAGAGTAGGTTTAGGTTGGATATTGGGAGGGAATTCTTCCCTGTGAGGGTGGGGAGGCCCTGGCACAGGTTGCCCAGAGAAGCTGTGGCTGCCCCTGGATCCCTGGAAGTGTCCAAGGCCAGGTTGGACGGGGCTTGGAGCAACCTGGGCTAGTGGAAGGTGTCCCTGCCCATGGCAGGGGGTGGAATGAGATGATCCTTAAGGTCCCTTCCAACCCAAACCCTTCTGTGATTCTATGAATCATGTACAGAGCAACAAGCTGATCTCTTGCTCATCTCAATGTGCACCCAGTGCCTTAAAGACCAGATCACTCTTTGCCCTCAGCCTGGCACCCCAGAGCAGCACCTCATTCCATCTGTTCTTTACCAAGAACATACACAAAGAAACCAGCAGGAAACATCTCATTTTTCCACACAAAGGAGAAAGACAGCCCAGAACAAACAGCTTCCTACAGGAATGGCAGCTGCTTTGTCGTGCAAAGGCCAACGTGCATACAAATGGTGCCTAATTAACTGCTTAAGGAGGGATTAGCTGCCATATGCCACGGCAGTGATGGGTGTGCTTCCAGTGCAGAATTAATCGATTACAAACATGCCATCCCCTGGAATGTACTGCCGGGAAGATGGGCTGCCTGGCACCCTGGGAAGGAGCTGGTGGGTGATTTGTGTGCAGGGTTGGTGTCCCTGTGCCACAGAGGCTGGGATGAGGTGAGCAGGGCAGGAGGGCTGTGCCTGGCTGTGGGCACACACTGCGGCGTGACCACACGTGGCTGGGTGACCATGAAACGGAGGTAGGGCCTAAAGAGTGAACTCTGAATACTGAGACGGGGACCTTCCTGCTCAGAAGAGTGCAATGCTTAGCTAAAATGTAATGCTGAGCTACAGACAGAAACCAGAGCTTAGGGATTAGATAGTACTGTACACCAAAAGAATGCTCACACACCTACATAAATAAAGATAGGGTAAGAACACAAATAGATAAGGGGCGAAATAGGGTCTTGAGTCCAAAGTCTTGCAAAATTCACCATGAAGTCAGCGAAAATCAAGAGATTTGAAGAGTTCAGCTGAGGAAGAAGAGTGAAAATACGACCCTGTGAGGCTGAAGAAACAGGAACGACCACCAAACATCACCCCAAAAAGATGACTCCACCCCAGACTCTGCCCAGACCCTGCCCATCATGAATATTATAACTAGATGTTGCAATTATATGAATATGTATGTGAAAATGTTGTAATCCCTCGTAGAAGTTGTATATAATCTTGTCTTTTCACTGAGAAGGCAGAACAAGTTTTGTGTGGTGAGAACCACCTTGCTCTCCAGCGTTGCCTAAATAAATACCTTGCTGTTTAAAGGCTAAATTCTGTCTCTGAACAGTTCCATTGTGCCTTTTTGGGCATCAACCAGAGCAGCCACAGCACACAGAAAGGGGCTCCTCCACCAGTGGTAAATATCACTTACTCTGTGGGCAACACAGTAAATGAAGAAACAAATCAAACCAGCAGCTGATGAGGCTTTGGTGTGACACTGCACATCACAACAAGCCAAGACTGAGGAAGAGCTGAGTCAGAATCTGAGGTGAATGGTCTATTTTTTCACTCAAGCCAGATGCCTTTTGTAAAGAAACTCTGTCTGAAGGTCAGGAATGAAAGAGGATGGTGAAGACAGTCCAGCTGTGCTGCAGGTGTGGTTGCCACTGAAGAAATGTTTATGTCCTCCTGGCCAGGCCCTTCCCTGCTCCCATTCCAACATCCCCTCACCCTGCAGACCTCTGCTATCTAAAGCTCACCAAGGAAAAATAATTGTGTTCTTCAGCTCAGAAATCTCAATGGACTTGTCAAGGCTTTAGCAGGGCTGAGGGAGTCACCAGAAGGACAGACAGGATAGGGAAGGATCACACCTTTGAGCTGAAATCGTCATCATCAGCTCAGCTCTCTTTCTCAGCAGTGCTTTATCCTGTATGCATTAATCAGGAGAAATAATTAAATCTTTCTCACCTCTTTTTCTGTAAAATGGGTTGTTGGTATATCCCAAACTTGCCTGGTTTTGCATGGATAAAACCATAACTGGCATTTTATTACCACAGTTATGGGCCCCTGCGAATGAGTGTGTGCGAGAAAGAAACACAAACTGTAATTCATCCTGATCCCCCCCCTTTCTGAAATCACAAACTGCATCAGTTCCAGGCCTGAAGCAAAGTCCCTGGAAAGCAGAGAAAGACTCCACCATGTTGCAGATTAGCCTGGTAAAGTCTGAGCTCCAATATTTCCCCAGAGATTTCCCCTCGCCTGCCAAGACTGACAGGCCTGAAAGCAAGTAGGGCACTGCCCCAAATGTGGGAGCAGCAGACTATACTAAAGGCTTCATCCCCCTGAAAACGGTATTAAAATGAAGAGTAGATGGCAAAGCAGCTGCTGTGAGCATCAAAAAGGTCAAGTGAGCCTGTGCTTTCTTAGGAGCAATTTATGCAGTGCTTCAGTGACATCTGAAACCGAATAATCTCGAGTAGGCATCGAGAGCTCTGGCTCTGCTCTTTCCTGGACCCCAGGAGGAGATGGAAAACCAGGGAGATTTGTTAGATGTTAAACAGATGTTAAAAGAAGTAGTTCTCCTGCTTTTTTCACAGTCTTTTCAGCTTCTCCCCCCAGCACAGTTTTAAACACCTCAGCCTCAATCTCAGACCACCCTGTCACACACACAAAAGTGATACAGCAAGAATTCTGTATAAACACTTTTTAGCTTCCTGGTGCCATTTGCCACTTGTAAAATAACAAGGAGGAAGTACCAACAGCAGCAAACGATGCAAAAAGACAAGATGCCACAGGATAAAATATCTGATGCTGAAAAAGGGATATGTACCACTGAGATCTGGGGCTTTGGCTTGGCTCTGGAACTTTTAACTACAGGAGCCTAAGGAGCTAAAAACTGAGAATTGCTGGGCTATAAGAAAAAATCCACTTTAGTGCAGGAAATGTTAAAGCAACTTTTAAACTACAGCCAAGAGGCACCTAAATATTGCATTAGAATGGGCCATTGAGCATCACAGTGGTACCAAAGGAAGGGAAAGTTATCTAGAGCACAGAGAGGGAAATGGAAAGGTAAAGGGAAAATAGGTGAGAGAAAGGTAGGAAAAAAAATGAAAGGTAAGAGCCTTGCTCCATCAAGAGGCTCAGCACATCCTACACACACAGAATGCCTCTTCAACAGAAAGAGATGGGGGTTGGCTTGAAATTCAGCCCTTAAAGACCCTGTTTGTTCGAGCAGAGGCCCTGCTGTCTGGAGCAGGTTGAGAGCCAGCCCTACACCTGCAGTGCCACTGCCCAGGTGTCAGAGGTGGTCGTGGCTGCCAGTTTGGCACCACTGGGATGGTGCTGCGGGTTTAAGTGGAATCACTGATAACTGCACCCTGTCAAGTAACCCCAAACACCCTCAGAACGATTGAAGCTGGGTATAAGGTTAGCTGGAGAAGGCAGTGGGGAAAAAAAGCTACTAGAAAATCAGCAAAACCCCACAAAACTCACCACAAAACTCACCACTTTCTATTCTAATGCCACTCCATCGAGAAGCTGCACACACAGCCCAGGCTGGGTGCCACGTACAGCACTGCCCAGAGAGGGAACCAACAGCATTTTTAGAAGATCAGGCTTTTCACAGCCTTCTTTATTACCATTACACTAATTGTCCTGGGATATTCATTCCTTTTGTGCTCAAGAGACATGAAAAATTCAGAAGGAAAATGCACTACAGTCTCCTCCCCCTCCCTTTCTCTCCCTCGCCCCATTCCTTTTGAGGAAATTGGTAAAGGCCCTCTCTTAGGAGTCTAAAAGTAAAATATTAAATAAAGATACTTTATTTACTTATCTTCACTTATCTTCAGTGTTTCTACAAAATCCAGTAATTTATACAAAAGCAAAGTTCTTAAAGATGACCTTTTAGGTACTAGACAATTTATTTGAAGTGGGAGAAAGAGAAGAAGAAAAAAAAAATCAAGAGGACTTTCTCATGATAGTATGAAGTGCACTTAGTAAGAGAAAGCTGTTGAAAACACTTACACTCTATTTTAGGTCTTTCTACTGTTGCCCATCACCATGGCACCAGAACACCAGAGATGTAAAGCAGATTAGCGAACTCAGAGTCCCTGTGGGGTTTCTGGTTCTTTGTAATTTTTGGTGTATGCAGGATCCCAAGGGAAGTGAGTCCACGTGTGCTGATTTCCAGTGAGGCTGAAAACAAATTCCATTTTTCTGCAGTGCTGCCTGAGAGGATGGAGCTGCACCACTTTCCTGAATAGGTCAGAATTTGGTTTTGTCCATTTTCTTCTGAAAGTTTATTCCATAATCAGGCCCCTTTCTGGACGCAATACCTGTGCTTCAGAATTTGAAACTGGTATTTTAGATCCTCTGAGGTCTAGATAGGTGTCTTGACATGTCAAATGTGTGTCATACTTCAAACAGCTCTTTTCTAGGTCTGAATGGGTTAATTTTCTCACCAGTAATTTTGTGAAATTACTGAAATGGATGTGAATTCCTGCACACATTTTTTTTTTATAGCTTTTCCTTCTACCAGAATAAAAACCCAGTCCCTGTCACATCTCTCCTAAAATGACAGCCAGGGCCATCACTGTCACAAGTTACATGATGAAGCCATTATTGCAGTGAACATTACATCTCAAATGATGGGATTTGGTGGTCATTTGGTTGCACTGTGCAAAATTATATGTGAACAGAGCTAACAATGAAACATTTAGAACCATCACATAAAACATAAAAGGATGAAAGAACAAAATAATGAGGGAGAAAAAAAATAAAAAGGACTTGGGGACATTCTGTAGTACAGTTTGTACCCTCACACAGCCCTCCCACAGCTGATGGTTAGAGCTGCACAGTTGGCCTGAGCCACTCTCAAAGTCCAGGAGGCCCATTTGACCATGGCCAGACTCTGGGTCACCTAATCTGGGGTCCCAGAGGTGGGGTCTGGTCTTCTGGTGACACTGAATATCCAAGCCATTAACCTTGGCCACCCCCAGGGTGCCAATCAGAGCTCTGGGCCCGAGGTTTATCATCTAATCTGGGTACATTCACTTGGCTACACAGTCCTGGAAACCAAACTGGAGTAAATAAACCATTGCAGAGGCTGTGGGGACTGAGTGCACAGCTGGCTCTGGGCCCTGAGTGCAACTTTGCTGCTCTGAGGAGTCAAAGCAGCTCAACATCTGCCCAGCAAATCCATGGTGATGGGAACACCTTCTCCTCTTCCCAGCCCTTCTGCTGCCTGATGTCTGCCATTCCAAGGGACTTACTAAGTCTTAGGAGTCTAATTTTGTAGACTGGCTAAATTGCTGGCTCAATCTCCCACCCCAAAAATCTGGGAAAATTAAATTGGTCTGATCTACAGTAAGTCCCCCTTGTCCATCTCTGAGCCCATCAGTCCTGCACAGGGCTGGGCACCCACTCCCACCCAGAGCAAGCAAGGGAGGTCTCCTCTGAGTGCTGGCATGCAGGAAGGTTAGGAACTACTCCAAGGAACAAGGGAAAAATCAATTACTGTAATTAACAGAGCCAGCGAAACTATTAACAAAGCAGCATTTCAAAAAACCTTCTGAAGGTGCAGGGAAAGTTCTCTATCCTTGGAATAGTTTAGCCTAAGGTTTGTACCCTTTTTTGGGCCCTGCACATAAGAGTAGTGTCTATTTAAAATAATTACAAAGCCAGCACGAGTCATTCAGAATTACTACATAATAAGTGTGAGGAGAAAGAACTTTAAAAAATTTAAAAAGGAATGAAATCACTGCCTTGGAGATAAATGTAACTGAAAAAAGTGAAAGACAAAATCATTACTCAAAGCAGAAAAGTGAAATTATTCCTGCTTTGATGCATATAGAAAAGAAAAGCATCTTGATAACTACCAGGAAAACCTGAAGGATGTGTTATCAGAAGAGAATGGGGTCCCTGTTTTATCTGTTGCACTCTCAGATCTTGAATAGTAGTGACTTGATTGAGTTGAAGAGACCAACCAGCCCAGAAAAACATGGGAGGTGATGAATGTACCAGCTCTGGAAGAGCTCCCTGAAGGCAGAGCCAGCTCCACACACCTCACCATGGCCCAGGGAACTCACAGGGGTGCAAAGTGTCAGGGATACAGGTACTTTGGCATGTCCAACTATTAAATCCTCTTTGGTGTAACCAGTCAGTAACAAGAATATATGTAAGAACAACCAAACATCAGGATACTGAGTCAGCTCTCCTCAAATCAATTTGTTTGTACAGAGATTTAACCAAAGGTTATAGAGGTCCTAAAAAGAGGTTTTAGAGGAGATGGAGACAGGATTTTCTCTGATGTACTCAGTGAAAGGCAAGAGGCAACAGTCACAAGTTGCAGCAAAAGAATTTTGGACATCAGGAAAACTATTCACAGAGGTGGGGCTGAACTGGAACTTGTGCCCTAAAGAGTCTGTGAAATCTCAGTCTGTGGAGGTATCAGACCTGGACTAAAGACCTCCAGATGTTCCTTCCAACCCCAACTCCTCTGTGCTCTGGAAAGCTGGAGGGAAACCTGACTCAGACACTTATTTAGGTAACTTATTTAGGTAACCACACCTCTGATGTCCTAAATACATCAGAGGATGCTGGATCACCTGGTGGAATTGGGTGAGCTCAGGCAGAGAAGTCACTGAGGCTGAAGAAGACCACACACCCCGTGGGCTCTCAGTAACTTACCTTGAACTTGAGTCTGCTGTTCCAGGTTCAGTTTTTCCAACAGCTCCTTCCCTAGAACTCCTGGAACCCCAGGAGTCAGGAGAGATCCATGCACAGGAGCCTCCTGCACAGCAGCTGGGAGAAAGGAAGAGAAAGGACGAAGCTGCCTATTTCTACATGATAATTCATTTAAACAATCAAGCTACATTTCTGTTTTGGCTCTGGATGTGCCACTGTGAATCCAAACCTCACATTTCACTGTGCATCCAGCCTGGAGAGAGGATCATGTTCTGTTGTATCAGTCTCCCTGCCTCTTCACAAATACTGCTGGCAAAGTGTTCCTTGTGGTCAAAGAACTACAAAACACTTTGAAAGATCAAGTAATTCCATCATATTCAAGCATTTTCAAAATAAAGGATAAACTAAACAAAAAAATTAACAAATTGGTGGCTTCATGTGTGAGAAACAGTATTACATTTTTCTTCATTGTTCATCCCAATCTGCAGGGCAGGGGAGGGGCTGAAAGGACTGTTTCACACACTGACATAAAGCTGGAGACAGAAGGATTAGGATTAATCTTTTGCTGTACCAGTCTGTTTCCCCTAAGGAAATAATCCTCCCACTTTCCCCGTGCTCCTGTCCAAGCTCCTCCCTTCCTTTCCCTGCACAGATGAAGGATTTATTACAGCTGCCACCCCACCCCAGCCTTGCAATCCCTTTCCATGCACATAAAAGCTGTTTTAAGGCCACTTCTCATTAGAAGAGGTTGGGATGAAGTGCCTGTGTGTGTGTAGCACTGATTCCTCACTCACCTGCCCAGTGACACCACTGAGGACGTGTCTGGGTTGTTTATCAGGCTGACCATGGCTTAGCCAGCTTTGGAGGATGCTCCAGCTGGAATTTGGGCAGCAAAGGGCGACCTAACTGTCCCTGCACTTGACTTCAGACAAGAAATACAGGTGACCACGTAGAGTAGATTCCCTTGCAGCCACTGAAGAGCTGAGAGCTGTTCTCACACGTTGTCCCCTGCCTGTCTGACATAAAGCACTCGCTTGCTGAAGGCCTGCAAAGTCTTAACAGATCTGGCAGCAGCAGCAGAAGCCTCAGTGTGCAACTTCTGTGAGAGTTCTCACCTCCCCTGGAGCTCCTGGTGCCAGTTCAAGCTCTCCGGGCTCCGTCGAGGAAATCTGGGCAGGAACAAGGGAACGTGCATTCATTTCCACAGCCTCACTTGGAGCTTGGCTGGGGTAAGAATAGAGCTCAGCCTAACATTCTAAGTCTGCTCATTCTTCTATTTAAACCAGACTCCAGCCTGTCTCTGTGGATAAAGACAGCACCTTCCCTGCCTCGTCTCCCCAGGTTTCTGCCACGATGCAGCACCCTCCAGCTGATCCTCAGCATGTGCTGCTCCTGAGATTGCTCAAAGGGATTTGGGTTAAAGGAAAAAATAGCAAAAAAACCCCAACCCACAGCTAAAGAAAGAAGGAATGAGAACTTCCTGTGGCGGCAGAAAGTGGCACGGGGCCACCTGCACACAGGGACAGGATCCAGGTCTGCTGCTCACCATCTGGGATTCCTCATCCCTCAGGGATGAAGGCTGTGCCATGTGCTGGGATGGCTTGTCCCCTCCCCGGGGCCAGCTGCAGTCCTGTGCCAAGTGCTTTGTGCCTTGGCTGCTTGGGTGAGTTCTGATTTTTGCTTTAAAGCTTTTGTTCTCCTCTTTGAAGCTTTTACTCAAAAGCTGAAGGGGCAGGAGGCCCTGAAACACAACCAGGCACTGGCCAGAGAGACCTCACTGCTTGGACCACGGTGCATTTTATAATTTATTTGGGATTGCTCTTCAGTTCCAATAAATTTACGATCGGAGGAAATCCAAATGAAGGGTCTAGGGTTGTCTTCCTACCTCTTTCTTTGTGAAAGCAATTTCCTTTATTGGCATCTACGAAGCAAAAGTAATCTTTCTGAGGGAGGTTTGGCAAAAACATGGAAGGGTTTTATAGTGACAGGGCCAAAGGTTGATAAAACTCCATTGAAGCCATTGCAGTCCAAGGTAATAGGCAGGTATAGACTTTCAGGAGAGTTAATGGAAGGAAAACAGCCTGGGTTTTCAGAAAAGAGGAAGGCAGAAATCGCTTGAATTTTACCAGCTTTTTCCTTTCCTTTCCTTTCCTTTCCTTTCCTTTCCTTTCCTTTCCTTTCCTTTCCTTTCCTTTCCTTTCCTTTCCTTTCCTTTCCTTTCCTTTCCTTTCCTTTCCTTTCCTTTCCTTTCCTTTCCTTTCCTTTCCTTTCCTTTCCTTTCCTTTCCTTTCCTTTCCTTTCCTTTCCTTTCCTTTCCTTCCTTTCCTTTCCTTTCCTTTCCTTTCCTTTCCTTTCCTTTCCTTTCCTTTCCTTTCCTTTCCTTTCCTTTCCTTTCCTTCCTTTCCTTTCCTTTCCTTTCCTTTCCTTTCCTTTCCTTTCCTTTCCTTTCCTTTCCTTTCCTTTCCTTTCCTTTCCTTTCCTTTCCTTTCCTTTCCTTTCCTTTCCTTTCCTTTCCTTTCCTTTCCTTTCCTTTCCTTCCTCCACCAAACACCAGAATTTGACATGGGAGACATGATTTTAGAAATAAAGCAATGAGTTGTGCTGAAAAATCATTCTTGCTTACCCACCAATCCCACATAATTCTAGAGTTCCCATCATTGTCACCTGGATATAGAGGCTGTTCAACACAACAGCCCAGTGGGATGTCCTTCCCAAGAGCCCTTTGGTGTTCAGGACAGAGTTACAGCAATGGGGGACAAAAGAAAACCAAGCTTGTGCAGAGTCTTAACAGTGCTAATCAAGCAGAGTAAATTAATATCAGGAGAAAATGAAGGACAGCCCTACACAAGGCTCAGCACAATCCTCCACGTGGGGATGTGGGACCTTATATTCTCTGGCAGAATCAATTCTTCCCCTGATCATTGGAAGTCAGGCTGAGCTGTCATCCAGCAAGTTTTAAAGCAAACGAATGTTCCCATCTCCAGCTCTTTTGGAAGTGTATTGAGAAAGAGACACTGGCAGACAATAGCAGGAGGATTATATTTCTGGGGGCAGAAGTGCTGTGTGGATCACAAAGATGGGACAGCAGCTGAAAACATCTTGGCAATTGCATCTCCTGGAGGAAGCCAAAACATTCATTCCTTCTGGACAAAGGGAAATGGCTGCATTTATAAAATGCTATTGTTTGTGTTATTTAAAAATAAAACTGTAACATTGTCTGCTTTGGTCATAGTTTAATCAGTGTATTGAGCTGAAGGAGAGGAAGACTGAAGCTGGCAAAATGTGACCTGGAGGCAGCACTTTTGTTGATGTTAACAATGCTCATTAGTTCAGTTTTAACATCTCTGCTGATGTCTGAGTTGTGTGATAACAGCAGCCATTGGCATGGTCTCTCCTCTGCTTAGCTCAGGGATTCTCCCTGAGTTCAAGAGCAGAGGAAGGAGGGTCACCCCTTCCAACAGCTGCCCATGACACTGATGGGTTTGGTGACACCCACAGACAGCACCAAGGGTGCACTGAGAGACTCTGGAACTCCGAAGTGGCCTCCCTGTCACCTCCAGTCTAATTAGACATTGCATATATGTGCTTTAAAGCACCCAAAGATTAATAAATATGCTCCTATTTGGTGTCTCCCTCGAATGGCTGCCTGAAGGGATGCTCCACCCTTGCAGCATCATCATCATACACAGAACTTCTGGCCAGGAGATCCCAGTGGTCTCACCTGATCCTTTCCCCGTGGGCTGTGGCCACTTTTTAAGAAGCAGGTGGTAGGGGAACAGCTTTCCTTGCCATGGGCAGCAGGTCTGAACACGACAGTGGGGAGGTCATCTCCGACCTTCTGCACACGCTGGCTGCTACAACATGTGCCACGTTTTTTAAGAAATTGCTCTGAGTCCCTTCACTCTTTTCCTCTCATTCCCTCCATTTGACAGCATTCCCAGGTCCTGCCCTGCTCTCTCCACCTTCTGGGAACATCCCAGTATTCTGCTTTGAGAACACAACCACAGAGCAATGCACTTGACCTTATACACACAGTTTTCTCCTTTCCCTTTCAAGTGGTTTTTGTAACATCAGAGCAGGAAATTCCAGCTCATAAATTCCTAAAGCAGCATGGCTGTACCTGAGTTTCAGATGAAATTAGTACCTCTGCAATCAAAAATTACATTACTACATTTCTTTTTTTTTTTTCCTGCAGCATTATTCTAACAAGGGCCAGACCATAGCACTCGGATTTTAAAGGCAGCACTTCAAACACAACCCAGAGCTTTGCAATTAGGCTGTCTCAGGGAAGGAGGGAATGAGACAGATGGAGAGTGGAGTTTGCTGGGAGGTGTTCTGCTGAGTGGCACCCAACACGTCCTCATGAGACTCAGTGATGTTTGCTTTGCATGTGTTTCAGACCTGAAGTGCTCAGAATTTTGAAAAATGGGTGGAAATCAGAGTCTCTAAAGTTTTAAGGTGAGTGGAGCCAAAAAAAGAAATCCTTTATCCTGAAGGGTGCTGGGCTTTGGCAGAACCATGGGCTGCCTCTTGTCACCTGCTTGTCCCAACCCAAACAAGGCACTAAGCAGACAACCAAATCCACCTGCTTCCATCTTGTTGTACATTTTCATCACCGAGATAAAGACAAAAGTCAGTTTTGGCACAGATTTTACTTCCTTGAAGAAAGAATTCCATTGGGGAAGAGTTTATGTGGTGGTTTTATTCTCATTTAAACAACACTAACATCTGTGATATCCTGAGACTAAAAAGTATTTGAGGTAAAATAGTGATGACACTTGAGGCAAGCAGATTAATTAGATCAGCCTCTTCGTGTTTGCTCAGATTCCTTACCTCCTTTCCAAAGCCTCCTGATTTTTTTTTTTCTGTTTGCAGCTGAAAACACACAAAACAAATCATGCTTTCAAACTTGCTCCTACCTTGATTAAAAAAAAAAAAAAAAGGAAAAAAAGGTGCTTTACAATTCTAATGCCGCAACTGCTGCGCATATGCCAGAAGTTTGTTCCGACTGTGTCAGCTCATACAACAGCGTGGCCTTATCTACACAGTGCAGAGATTTGAACAGGTTTAAGAGAGCTTTCAGTAATTCAAATTCTCTGTTTACCACCCAGTAGCCTCCTCTGCTGCTTAGCACAGAGTCCCTGCAGTGCTGATGCACGAGCACGGCCCCCTCCTGACGCACAAATGCTCCTCCGAAAGCAGTGATGGAAATTCAAGTCCTGACTTTCAGCTTGAGGGAGGTGCTTGGGCACTGGCTAGAGCAGAAATAGAAAAGGATTTTAGGCCTCTCTAATTCTCCACCCTCAACTGAGATGTGGGATTGCAAGAAAAACTCAGTCACTGTCACCTTGTTAGTCGTGTCCTCACAGCCTTGGCACACTTTGGGTTCCCATCCACCTGATCCTGACCTATTAAAACACATCTGGGAGTTTAAGACCTGGTTTTATGTTTATTTTTAACATTATGAAGGTGTCCAGGATACTCCAGCCTTGCATTTGTGTGTTACATTGTGATTACAAGATACTGGCACATAATGGTTCAGCCCTGTGGGTCAGGAATGTGGATGCTGTTAAGGGAAGCAGCAGTCACACTCCAAATAAACAGCAAAGCTTGGAAAAGTTTTGGGGAAAATTCCCAAGACATCACAATATGGCCTTTGCTGTGATGAAGGAACCTCCAAACACACATTCCTACCACCAGGTATCACTCCAGTGAGCATCCTGCCTCAATAATACCTTCCCAAGATAACATCAAGCTTGCTAGATAATCCTACCTGAACAAGCATAAAAGCATTTACATACATATATATGTATATCTCTGTAAATAGAGTTTATAAATTATATATATATATATATATATATATATAACAAATTGCACATATATGTGTGTAAATAGAGTTTTAAAGTTGTGGTGTACCTATATATATGTTATGCTATACAGGAAGTTTATGTTAAGCTGTAAGTAGCATAAAAGCTATTTACACACACATATATGCACACACATGTAAGTAGTGTTTACAAGTTGTATATATATGTTCTGTATACATATATACAGGACATAAAGATATTTGCCCTGACACAAGCCAGTATTTACACAAATTCAGCTTGTAAGAAGAAATAAGGCTGGATTGCCCCAAAGCAAAGGTGCAAAATGCCAGTGAGATCAAACTGGTATTTAATCCAAATGCCAAAAAATCTCCCTCTCCCAAGGCCCAGGCTGCTGGAGCATCCAGAGCTGAGCTGTTCCCTGACCAGGTGGGCAGCTTCACACAAGGACAGAATGACCAGAGAAAATTGCTTTCCAACCAGGACCACCAAATGAGGTGAGGGAAGAGCAACAGAAAGTGATTTCAGTGCTTAGGTCATTTCAAACTGGATGGAACGTGTCAGGAAAACACTTCATTTTCATCTCCCCACTGCATTTACCAAAAAGGTTAAATCCTTCTGCAATACCTTTTTTCTTAAGGTTGCCCCTCAGGTTCAAAGGGTGCAGCGTGTTCTTATCAGCCCCCCAGAGCTGGCTTTGGGACTGATAACTTCTAAGCCTCTCCTTTTCTCATAAGCCTGTGAAAGAGCGAGAAAATTGCAAATAATTACGTCCTGAAGTGATGGAGTTATCTCCCAAAAAATCCAGTATGAGTCCCAGGAATAAACGTTCCTCTCTGATCTCCCCGTGGACTCTGCTTGCCAAGGCTTGCCACTGCTCCAGCATTTTCACACAGGGTCCACAGCTGGAAAATTCTTTTAAAAGCAGCAGACAAAAAAAAGGAAAGGCAGGAACACTGAAGAAAGGTAATGTTTTCCACAGCCAAATGCAGACACAATTACGACATTATTCAACACGCTTTCAGCCCCAAAACTCTGAAAACAACTGGTACTGACAGAGACCTGTTCTCTTCCAACAAGCTTTATATTTCTGCAGAGCTAGTTCTATCTTTTTAGCCTGGTCCTATCGTTTCCAAGCTGCAATTTGCACAAATTAGTCTCCAGACTTGCAAAGCTGATTCATGTAAGCAGCAGCAGCAGCAGGAGTTTGTCAAAGAGAATTATTTGCATGTTTACAGCCCAAATTGAGTTTTGACTTGTTCATGGCAAAATGAACAGTTTTGCAGCTATTCTGTTTAAAAAGGGGTGTGAGACTGGGGAAAAGGGACTATTTGCCTTGGACCCTGGACACTGAGGGTGGGAGGACAGTGAGAGGCTGATACTTGTCTGTTGGGTGTGGAGGGAGCTGACCAAGGGCACAGCCCTCCTCCACAGACCCTCTTGCTTCTCATTTTCCATCCCTGAGCTTGGGCCAAGCCCCAGATTCACACTTCAGTCCTGACCCAGCTGCAGGGGGATAGGAACTTTAAAGGAGGGGGGTTTATTTCAAAATCTGGTAGAACAAGGACATTTTTAGACAGTGAAACCTGGAGAGAGCCAGATTCAAATACAAGGGCCATACGGCAGTAACACAGCAAGCAGAGAACACACCTAACAGGTCCCATTCATTATAAAATACTTGCAGGCTCTAGACTTTGGTGTAAAAATGTTACTGAAACAAAATAATGGCACTTAACTCTTTTTTTCACCTGGATACAAACCAGCTCTGGGCAACACAAGGTCTCACTGTTGTGCAGAAGGTGGGTTAAAGGGTGTGTGGAGGACTGGCATGGCTGGAAGCAATAAATCCCTCCCCAAACATCAAACAAACCTTTCTCCATGTTTCTTCAGCAATGTTTCTGTCTGCAGCAATGGGGAGAGTGCTACCACTGGTGTAGAATAAATAAGCAAACCCCAAATCTGTAAAGACTGACATAATTTCTACAGACGACCTCTGAAAAACAAGCAATTTCATTAAGGATCCAGAGCAGAAATGAAAAAAAACAAGTGTTTATTGGGGATTTTGATACTAATTTTGGCTCAAACCACAGCTAATCCTTCCTATCCCAACAGACACAGGAACCAGGATCACATGCTGTGATGCCTCTTATCCCAAAACAAGTTGGGAACTGGCTGCTTGCAAGTGGTGAATGTGCACATTGAGAACTGGGGCTGCTCATTGCCTCCTTTGCCAAAGCCTACTTTTCTTTGCAAGGTAGTTCCTCTAGCACCAGAATAAACAATAATTTTGGGTCTTTGCACATCATCAGCCATTCTCTCATGGTCAGCACTCTGGCTTGTATAAATACTGCCAACGAAGCTCTCCAGCAGCGCTTGGTTTAGAGGTGTGTTTGTGCTCAGCTTTGAGGAGGAGGAGGTGAGAAAATCATAGAATCATGGAATAGTTTGGGTTGGAAGTGACCTTTAAAGTCATCTAATCCAACCTCCCTGCAATGAGCAGGGACACCTTCCCCTAGGCCAGGTTGCTCAGAAGACACAGGCAAGTGCCCACACAGACACACACACAATTCCTTCCCTGCTTTGCTGGTCAAACAGGTTCATCTGCAAGATTAATGCACAGAGCCAGGCTGTCTCCATCCTGAATGGAGATTCCTGCTGTCTGGGCCCTTGCCATGCTCTGCTGTGGGGGTTAGAGGCTCTGTATGGACCCTATGGATGGAAAAAGTCCGAGCCAGTTCAAGCACAATTCAGCACATTCCTTGGAAGAAAGATCCATCTAGGTGGGTCTTGCAGTTGTGATATCCCACACTCAGGCACTGGACCAGGAGAGGCCATTCCAAACTCACCATTTTAAGTACCAACAACACAACTTTCCTAAAAACCAATGGTAAGTCCACAGTGGAGCTCAGGGCTGAGCTCAGTTTCCTACACAACAGGCTCAGGCAACAACTGGTGGCTTCTCCTCCTTTCACAGCACAGTCAGTCCTGAAACATAAGAGAAAGGATGATCCCAGGAACACCTTTGGAAATTTTAAATAAAAGGGTATCTAGTCTCTTGATCCGGCACGGAGCAAGGCTCACATTCATCCTGTATTTGAGCCTGCTGGGAGGATTACTGCTGGAAAATTCTGGGTTTATCCATCTCCAGAATCAGGTGCTGCATGTTTCACTGATTTTTCTGTGCAAGCCAGGCTTTCTCTCACAGTTGTTTTAGAGAGAACCATTTATACATGCAATAAAAAAGCTATTTCACCACATTGCTGAAAATTCCATCAGGTTATAGTTTATCTTAACAGACTATCATTTACAATGTACTGATAAAGGCATACTAAATATTCTATTGGTTTTGGCATAAAGAGTACATTATTGGTGTTTATAAACACATCAGTAAATGTTACAGACTTTTAAGTAACCCCATTGACCTGTAATATAAATGCTCTGCAGCTACTGATTCACAGTATATAAAAACTTTATGGATAAACCTTTACAAGCCATTTATAAAAACACTCTCACTAAGAAATATTACATACTCCCAAATAGACACAGAAATAACTCATGAGAAAACAAGGTGATTTAAAGAAAAGAGTACAAATCTTTTTATTTGGTTTAGGCTCTGTAAATTAAAGTTATACCTCAGTGTACAGCAGTAAAGTTAACACAGAACAGCACGTTTAAAAAATATATATTCTTCAACTGTTTTTTAGATGTGGGGCTTGACAAAAGGAGAGATCTTGAAAGAGCCAAGCTAGATGGCTCAGAAGAATTTCCAAGCATAAGCAAGAAGGATTAAATTGATTCCTTCTCTCTTTATGCCATTTCATTTATGACACAGGCTGTTTGCTTGCAGGTATCTACTCACATCTCATGTAACTGCAGCCATCTCAAAATTAGTTGCCCAAGTCAGTGTTGGTCACCTACATAAGTCAATCAGTGGAGCTAAACAGACACTCTCAAAGGCCAATCCAACCCATCTGCCTCAGAGAACCTTATCCAAGACAGACTCACCCTCTGGAGTGAGGATCTCACCATCGGGATCATTATCTGTGTTCCCTCTGTAGAGCTGAACAGCTCAGTCTCTTCCCCCTGGTAACAAGTGATAGGGCAAGAGGAAACAGCCCCAAGTTATGCCAGGGGAGGTTTATATGGGAAATTAGGAGAAATTTTTTTCATGGAAAGAGTTGTCAAACCCTGGAACAGGCTTCCCAGGGCAGGATGGAGTCCCCATCCTTGTAGGGATTTAAAAGATGTGCAGATGTGGCACTTGGGGACATGGGTCAGTGGTAACCTTGGCAGTGCTGGGGGAGTGGTTGGACTCAAAGGATCTTAAAGGTCTTTTCCAATCTAAACAATTCTATAGTTCTAATTATCACGTAGACAGCCAAGCCTGAGTCAGTGCCAGTTTTGAAGTCTGCTGTAAAACAACAGCTGCACTGTCAGCTCGGGGTGGGATCTGATATTTAAAGGTTCAACTTGTGAGACAAAGAGCTTCAGCTCAGGCAAAGAGTGTTTGTCAAACCTGACAGACCTTGCAGCACTATCAGTAAGATGATACTGGTTATCCTGGGGATGGATGGAAAAGCAGCTGCTGATATTGGAGGCAATGACTGACCTGGATAAAATGCCTGCTGGACTCACACCTCAGCACGTGTCAGTCACAGCAACACGAACACTTTGAACCCCAGTAGGTTTCAGGCTTCTCCATCTGTCTTCCTCCAGCAGCTTTATCCCATCCCTGCCCTGTGCTGGGCAGATGAGAGGACAGAAAGGTGAGTTTGTGGCTGTTCCTCAGTGCTGGCATTTCAATGTGGATCTTTGTAAGACCATCTGGAATATGGCAGAGCTGTCTCTGCTGTTTACCTTCCCTAAATGCAACCTGTTGTTAATATCAAGTGTCAGCAAAATATTTTGGATAAATCTGGATAATGTGCCAAGCTGAACTGTAATTAATCATTATGAACATACAACTGTCTCTGTTACACAGTTGGGACTCCACGGGTAAAATTTCCTCTCAATCTGACACTGCAGTGAGGAGGTTTTTTTTTGGTATCAAATTCTTCAAACTCTCTCCCTGGCACAACAACAGCTCTGCAACTGAAGGGTGTTTCATACGGTGCAACCTCATTATAATGAACCCTTTGAATAAACAGGTGTTATATCTGAATGTTCACCACAACTGAGATGCAGAATTTGCTTTATCAGGACAATAAAAAAAAACCCCACCTGTATCTGAGCCAAACACTGATATGCAGGGTGGTTTTGTTCATAGCAAGGAAGAACTAAAAGTATTTTCAAAAGAAAATAATGAATACATACAGAAAGGATTAGTAAATTATGTTTCCAAGGTAGATTTTCTATGTTTTAATCATGGATTATCCTGAGTTGGAAGGGACCCACAAGGATCATCAAGTCCAACTCCTTTAAGAAAAACAGGAGCTATGATCCTTGATAAGATACCTTATTTTTATTTTATTTGTTTTTAGTAAGGCTAATGAACAATGCCTAAAAGAGCAGTTTCTTACCCCAGTTGGGTTGTACAAGTGGAGTGTGACTGGTCTCTCTTTGTTTTGGCTCACTAAGGTGTGAATATTGATCCTCTCCTGTCTGTATTCTGGGAATAAAGTGGTCTCCAGAGCATGGCAGCCTCATCTACTTTCTTGCCTCCTACAGTCTTGCTGCTCTGCACTGGCTGAAGGTGTCAAACCCTCCCCTGGGTCAATGGACAAGTGTGGAAGACCAGAAGTGGGAGCCTGCTGGGCAGGGTGTGAAAACACTCGTTACTGACACTCCTACCCTCTGTTCAGGTTTGGAATCAAGTAACATCTGCACAAAACCCTCTCTGGGTCCATGTTTTGGTTTCACCCCCACCAACCCAGCCCCTCACAGCCACTCGCTCCTCCCAGCGGGATCCGGGAGAGAATGAGAAGGGTAAAAGCTGAGATAAGTGTGGGCTGAGATAAGGACAGTTTAATGGGAAAGCAAAAGTTGTGCCCACAAGCAAAGCAAACCAAGGAATTCATTCCCACTTGCCATGGTTGGGCAGGTGTTCAGCCATCCCCAGGAGAGCAGGGCCCCAGCACATGTGAGACGGACTTGGGAAGACAAACACCATCCCTCTGGATGTCCCCTCCTTTCTCCTTCTGCCCCCACTTTACACACTGAGCATGATGTCATGGTCTGGAATGTCCCTTTGGGTCACCTGTCCTGGCTGTGTCTCCTCACAGCCTCCCACACCCCCCCAGCCTCCCCAGTGTGGCCGTACAAGGAGCAGAAAGGGCCTTGGCTCTGTGTAAGCCCTGCCCAGCAATAACAAAAACATCTGTATTGTCAACCCTGTGTCCAGCACAAACCCAAAACATGGCAAAAATCCCATACCAGCCACTGGGAACTAAATTAACTCTACTCCTGCTGAACCAGCAGAGTCCATCTATAGAAAACACCAGAAAAATCTCAGTCCCATATTAGTGATCATCATTCAGCACTAAATACCAAGGAAATACCAATACAGTGATAGCTGTTAGAAAGAAAAAAGCTGCAAAAATATGCTTTGCTCTAACCCATGCTGCTAAGACTGTAATTTTCCAACCTGCTCAGCTCCCATCCACAGCCTTTCTGAGGGGACTGACCCAAAAGCTGCAGTCAGACTGAAGTGCCTGGTGAATTCTCTTTGCCTCCTCCTGAATGACAACCACGATGCAAAGCCCATCACTGTGACAAGATGCTGGTCTTACTTTTTGTCATTCAATCACCCCATCATTTCTGGCAGCACTGTCTCCTCTGACTGCAAAGAAAAGGCACAAGTACAAGAGTCTCTTAGTAAAACATTAATCTCAGATCACAGATTTATTTTATGGATTTGCAACACAGCCCATATTACAAACATTGTCTGGGAACATTTACAAGAATAAATAAGATGGACTCGCAGTTGTAAAAAAAAGATTACACTTCACTGTAATGTACAGTCAAAAAATATATCTGATATTCATTGACTTGACATTATTTACCTTCCTTCTTTTAAGCTAGAAAGACACTGAATGCACAGTGTTGAGAGTTCTGTATTTATATTTTTTTCCTTTTTTTTTTTTTTCATACGTGCTTTATCTATCAAACATCCAAACTGTACAAGTGAGTTTAACCAGGAATCCAGAAAGGCCAAAGGGGGGGGGGGGGGAGATGGGGCGGCATCGCAACAGCAGAGACTCGCTCTCATGCAGCACTCCTCCCTGCTGGACAACACATCCAGGGGCCTGGGATGGGACACTGCTGATCCAGGGGCAGCCACAGCACGGCTGTGTGACGTGGTGACAAGTCTGGCAACAAAATGCTGGGACATTTTGATTTCCACAGTGTTGGCGTGGGGAGGGAGGAGGTTAAATCAGCAGGGGAGTGAATTTTGTCCCTGTGGTTACTCAGGGGGGGTTAAAGGATGTGTTAAGGATGCAGCTCAAACTTTTGGCATAGAAATACAGTGTTTAAGTGCTGGCAATGCAAGAAAAGGCTGGAGGGGTGATGAGGGGGCAATTCCAGTTCTGCTCCAGGTACATGAAGTCCAGCACATGAATTCTGGTTCAACTGTCAGCAATGTGAAAACCTGACCAGCCTTTGTCCCGGGGAGTCTTGTCAGAGCACCTAAATTCAGGAAAGCTTGTGAAGTGCTGGCCCCACTCCCACTTCCACCCCCCCAAAATGCCCTTCTTTCCATAATTTTGCACAAATAAGATTTCCTGGAGGTCCCTGTTGAAAGATGATGTACTCACACAAGGAAATCAGTCTCTGCAGTGCAACACTCCCAAGGTGCCTCACACACACTCGCCAACAGTAACATTTCAGGGGAACAGATCTCCACTGAAACACTCCTTCTGGGACAAAGTGCCCTCCCTGAAGTAACCACTACACTGCTGGATACCTACATATGAAGTATCAGGACTGGTCCCAAAGGGACATCAAGAGCAAAACCTTCACCTTGTAACAAGCACATCCTTCCTCCAGACAGAGTGACATGGACTTGCTCATGTTTATACTGCTTAGAAACAGCTCATGCTGAATTGAGTTCCAAGAAAACAACATTTTAGTTTGTTCTTTTCCCATTTCATTGGGTTTTTTTGTTTGTTTGTTTTTGTTTTTGTTTTTTGCCCCCGGGAAACACTATGGGAATACCAGCATCTGGCATTCAGTCTGCTGCATTAGTTTGTTTTTTAAGGCTCAGGCTGAAAACACAATAGTGGTGAAAAATCTGCATGCACTGGGGTGAGGATGGAAAAGACTAATTTAGACCTCTCACGTTTTTACAAACTGAAAAAGCTGCCAGGTTTTCACAATTCTGCTAATCCAACATCAACCTGTAGGATATTCTGAGGTTATTTTTTACATGGGAAACTTTTAAAATAGCTTGACACAGCAAATAGAGATTACAGACTAGAGGTCACTGGAAGTCAGCGAGTTTTTGTAATTTTTTTTTTCTTTCCATCACACTCTGTACCACCAAGATTTGGTCTTGGTGTATGAAAACATATGATTCTGCTTGACAGTTTGAGCAAATTGTACATTCTTCAAGTATGTATATGAGGGAGATGACTGATACCTTTTCCAAGTCAATGAGCAGATAATACATGATGGATTTTCCTACTGGCCCTTGCCAAAAACTGCACAAACTGGGCTTTGCTCGCTATGCTGTTGGCTCACCCTGGAGGAAAGAGGAGCTGTAGGTATTTTTGGGAACAGGGAAAGAAAGAGCACTTGCATTTAAATTGTATATTATGTATGCATGGCTATAGAAGACTGCAATCTAAATAAACAGGAGCACAGGAGGGTTAAGAGAATCCTTATTACTCATGTCTGTCTCTCTGACTTTAATTCCCTGGCTCTCCCTGCTTCTGCTCCAGTGTCTGGGCAGGGGAGCTGTGGTGGTTTGTTCCACCCTCACACAGCAGGTACATGGAATTTTTGACCCAAAGGCCGTGGTTATGCTGAATAACTTTTGCCACTTTAACCTCATGGCCCCCCTTTATTTTCTTAAAAATCTGGGGTTGACTGACTCTTTTTACACTTAAGACAAATGAAAGACTCTCAAATGAAAACACAGCAGTTTCACACCAAAGTTCTTGAGATGCCCCTTGCACTGGCTGGAGGGATCACAAAAATGAACTGTGCTACCAACGTAATGGAGTTGACTGTTCACATTTATTACAGGACAATGAAGTTTTCCAAGTGGAACTTTGCCACCACATTGCACACCCAGGACTGTGCCAGGACTGTGCACTGCTCTGTGACAACTCACTAAAAATTCTGCAGGTGTGACAGGCAGAGGCACCTCATATTTGAAGATTCCTCTCTCAAGTGAATCTCCTTTTATCTCTGTCCCTCAGGATTTATTCTCTCTGTCACACTCTGAGTGCTCCATCTCCACAGCACGGAATGTGGCATTACCTGTTTTTTAAAGAGAGGCTGTGCAAGAATGAGAGAGAGAGCAAGGTGCAAATTCCTCCCTGTTTCAGGATCCATTTAATCTGCCTTCTCCTCCAAAGTTGGGTTTCTCCCAAAGGAGATTTCTCCTCCTTTCCTTCTCTCCCAGATGGCAACTGGTTTAAGTGTCTTCTGAACCACCTGCTGCAGGAGCCTCTCTCCTTCTCTGACTCTACAGCACAACAAGAGCAGTGACCAGCAATCTCTGCCTTGAGATTCCCAAAGGAAACCCCACAAACTGCTGCTAAAGGGCCTGTGAAAAGTAAATGGAAAAGCCAGTCTAGCATCTGGAGGCTCAAATCTACAACTGTGAGGTCTATGTTGCCACTGGACTTTTTTTTCCCAGGGTGTTCACAGCTCCAGAATAAAAGGTTGGAAACTACTGACACACAGATACAGGCTGCTGCAGGGAACAGCTGTTCTTTGGGGTTCCCTCCTCTGCTCTGTGGAGTTACATGGACCAGAAGGATTTGAGGTCACAGGCATTTCCCAAAATATCTGTCTGCCTTCCAGGAGATCTCTGGACATTCTTCAGATGTGTGTGCAGGTGGACAAGACAAGGGGACAGAAACTGCAGGTTATCTTGGGGGTAAAGGCCACACAAAGTCACATCTTTTCAGTGCATGTAAAAACCTTTCAGTGTTAGTCAACTGCCTGTTGCTGCTGGACCAAAATGGACAACTCTAGCTCACAAAAATGGCTAAAGTGTGAATAAATTAAGAGGGACCCACTGTTGCATGGCAAAAGCAGACATAACTCTGTACAACCTTGCTGAAGAATACCAAATTAAAGGGCTTCCTACTAATCACAGCCCAGGAAAGGAACTTTCCTGCCCAGAGAACAAAGGTTATTCCAACCTGCAAACATACACAACCCACCACATCCCCATCTGCTTGCCTGCTATCAGAGGTCCTGATTCAGGTACCTCCACACAGCCACTGTACTCCCTCTTCTTTACATTAATAAACAAGTGCCTCAAGTCTATTTACAGCAGTTCAAATACCTTTTACCTTACCTTCAAAGAAGAAAAAAAAACCAAAAGAGCCAGCATAGGACATCAGTCCTGCACAGATCTTAATTAAAAAAAAGATACAGACCCAAACCCCACCACCAAGAAAACATAAAACTAAAAAAAGAAAATATTCTTAAGGCCTACTGTATCTTTTAGGGGTTTTGGTCTATCTCCCATCTAGAAAACTCAGTCTTCCTTCTCCAGCAGCCAGCTTAGATAGCTCTGGAATTCACTGTTTCAGTTACATCCCATACTAATTTCAGATGTTAGTTACTCCCTGCATGAGACAGTCACACCTGACCCACCCTTCTTTCCCTATTTCTAGTTCCTTGTATTTCAGACCAAACCTTACACAAGTCCTGTGCTTATCATAAACTGCTCCCTCACCCCTGAAGGATGACTGAGTAAGTTTATCCATTATGTCCATTCAAATGTGGATATTTGAATGGGCAGTATGATATTTTTCCAGCTTAAAATTCAATCACTTCAAGGAATTCACCTTTTCTACTGCACATTATCGCTTTCCATCCACAGCAGGGGATGCTTAGGCTGGAAAGCTCACCCTGACTATTAATCCTTCCAGGAGTGAGAAAACCTCCTTTATCTCATCTCATCTCATCTCATCTTATCTCATAATTTCTCTCCTTCCCCGCAAAAACAAACCCATCACCCATAATCATGCTTCAAACACATTACCTGCTCTGCCATGGGCTGCTCTCCAGGGTTTAAACAACTTCAAGGTAATAAAGTTATTTAAAGCCAGCTCGTCCTCTCTTTCCACACAATTCCCTTCATCATTAATTCACACTCAGCACATATGCACTGTGTGCAGCAAGGAACAGCAGGAATATCCCAGAGACAACACACACTGGAGCTGGGTTGGTCCCCCAAAAGCACCACAACTGCAGGAATTTATATCAGTTTGGCAACAAAATCTTCGGTGTCCGCTGAGCACCCTCCCACACATGGACATGAGGGTTCAGACACGCAGCTCAGTGGCCACAGAACAAGCTGTGATTAACAGCTGGGCTGTGGCAACCAACACTTGCATTTAACTCCTATAAAATGTAAAATTCAGCTTTAACATCTTCCCCTGCACTTTATGCCAACATCACCTGGCGTTTGCAGAGGGCCAAAAGCGCACGTGACTTGCCGTGGACCAGCCTGATACAGGGACTTCTGACCCTTTAGCAGCATTTTTCATACCATAAAACACAGCCAATCCTACCTCAGGACCTTAAACAACTCCACTGCAAGTGCTGTTCTGCTCTGCTCATCCCACAGCTCCTTCTCTCCATGCACACATCCCTCCTGCAGGCTTAATTCCTTTTTTTAATCCACTTTCCTTCCTGCTACTGTTAAGCCTGAATTAGCTCCTATACTTCACATCTCATCCTATTTCTTTACCATTCTGTTCCTTTTATCCTGGCTGTCACTCTCAGTGCTTCCACCAGTCTCTCCCCCTCCTATATCATGAAGGAGACCTATCCTTGTGCTAGTTTCCATGTAAAATTAACAGAATGCTAAATGCTAATTAATATTTCCATAGTATCCACAGGGAGTGATTCCCTCTGGCTTTCTGGAGTCAGCAGAGTCACGAACACTTTGCTGACTTGTAGCTTCTTCCTACGTGGGCAGTTGCTCAAAAATCCCATTCTGGGATCAGAATTCCCTCATCTTTACTAATAGCTCTCAACTCCTGACCTACACTGTTCCATCCAGCCACCTGTAATGAAAACACCAATATAAGGCCATTTTTATCTCATAGCTTTGCTTTGCCTTCTATTTTTTTTTTTTCCTGCAGAATTGTTTGTGTTGCTTAGTTGCATAAGGAAAAAAAAAACCCCAACAATTCAAACCAGTAGCCTGTCCCAGGAGATGCCAGACACCCACCTACAGCCCCATTTGGAGCTAAAGGGGATTTCATGATTTCCTGCAGGCAACAGAAAGGACCAACTAGAAGCAGAGCAGAGGCTCCTGTGAGGGAGTTCTCACCAACACTTTACAGCACATCAGGGAGAAGGTGGTTCACGACATTAAAGCCAAGAATCCAAAGCTCCTTAGAAAGAATCCAGGTTAGGAGGTTCAGCAGCCTGTGAAGCCCTTCATCTGCTTATCAGGAAGAGGATTATTGCAGTTCCAAGCACCTTCCCTGGACTGGTGCAGCTCCTGGTGGATGGAAACTCTGTGGTGAGGTACCTGTGGGAGCTGAGAGCTGCTCTGGTCAGCCCTCATTTTCATCCCTCACTGCCAAGGCAAAGGTTTGTCTACTGAAGAAATAATGATCATGAAGTGAAGCCTTTTGAACTTACAGACAGAAGTAGCAAAATGTGTTGAACTTGTCACACATTGAGAGCACAGAGCTCCCAGCACAGCCTCTGAGTATTTACCTGAGGGTGGAAAACTACAGGGTGGTAAGAAAGTGGAGTTTTCTTAAACTCTTCCCTTCAATCTATCTTTTAGAAAGTCTGAATTTAAAGAAACCTACATCCCAGAATCTAATTTACACAGAGAGCAACCTCATATCCAGCACCCTCCAGATAAATAAATGGCTAAATTCAAATACTAATTATAGTAAGGCCTTGTTCTTTCAATTATTTTTTTTTTTTCTCCAAGATTACCCTGCAGACCTTAGTGATTAACTACTTAAACACACTCTTTCAGAAAAGCAATTTCTTAGCTGCTACGAAATCAGAGCGAGATCCAGAGCCATGGCAAAACACATCTGGTGTTTGTTTGGGAGCAGGAGAGTTACACAGGCATTTTTTGCAGGATGAAACAAAAGCTGTTTTGCTTAAGAAGAGAAGTTGCTGTGCTGGGCCAACACTTCCCCTTACATGTGTCAGAACAGGTTTCTGTGTATGTACATCACCTTTCCTACAGCTCCAATGGGTTCCCATTTTAAAGCTTGTAGGGCCTGGAAATAGCAAGGAAATCTTGCCAAAACCCAATTTTAAGAACCTTCAGCTTTTAAACTCTTGAGCAGGAACCTTCTTTGCTCTCTGTTTGCACAGTGCCTAGTTCAGCAGGGTCCTGTCGTGACTAGGGGTCCTAAGTTCTACAGCAATACAAATAATAAATAAAAAATAGTAATACATAGTATATGAGCAATAATACCTACTTTATACCCTGTTTTTGTTTTTTTTTTTTTCAAAGACACACTGCACCCCAGCAAATACTCGAAAAATGTGGTAACAAAGTTACCAAAGTTGCAAGACAAAATGCAATCTGTTTGATGCAAATATTTAACCTTAAGGTTCAAGTGGCTGGGAAAACTCATCAGTGGCACTGCTTCACCAGCACCCAAAGGAACACAGAGCAGAGAGGTGGAACCGGTTCATGCACAGCCCTGGGAGTGGAGCAGAAACTGGGAGGAAACATTTGTGTGGAGGCAGTGAATCCACGAACAGCTGCTCATCTCCACCACCTATTTTCATGCTTAAAGGGACTACGTGGGGGAAGAGAATTCCAGCGTTGTTTTTCTTCTGTGTTGGCCTTTTCATTTGGAAAAACAAATACAAAGGGAAGAGATAAGGTAGACAAACCGTAATGAAATATTTCATGTATCCCCTATGGCTATCTCATTTTTCCCAAATGACTGCTGCACGAAATTAAAAAATGAAAAGACTGGGATTCGAGAACAAAATTATAAATTAAAAAGGAGACATTTAAAAGAGAATTTCCTAAGGGTTTCATTCCTTCCCCACTCTGCAGCAAGCAGAGCAAAAATACAATCCAAAAGAGGAGAGAAGAAGTCAGAGGGGATTAGAAAGTCCAGTCTTTCAGCCTGTCTCCCATTTTGCTAATTTTTACAGTAGGTTATTTAAGAAGCAGTAGATGTTCCAATAGAAAGCAGGCAGCAGCACACACAGGCATCGTCTCCTCCTTCCAGCGAGGTCTGTGCAACCTCAGTCTCTTGCTCCAGGAAGGAGAGGTTTTCCTTCCCACACTTGTTACTGCCTTCCAGTGTGGGAGAGGGGAGAAGCGCCTGCCAGAGATTGGGGTCTGGCACATCTGAGGGTCCCCTCCCTCCTCTGGGCTAAAAGGAACTCAAGTATTCCAGTGCAACCTCATATACAAATTTATACTGTTCCTGCAAGAGAGAAGAGAAAGAAATGGCATTAGGATATAGGTGAATTCTTCAGAGCCTTGTTCTACAAGCAAAAATACCCCCTCTCTCTTTCTTATTCCCTTTGGCAGGACCAGGCAAACATTGATTGCCTTTTTATGTGATCCTGAACAAGCACTGCTAGGAGATGGTATCATCAATGGAAGAGAGAAGCACTCAAAGAGACAGCCCCAGTATGGACTATTCATTATTCACCTCCACGCGTTGCTTTTGAGGCACGAACTCAGTGTGATAGATGGAGATGATTGAATTCAGGACAGTTTAATCTCCTGGGCTGCAGGGAGCAAGGCCTGGGGTTTGGGCTGCTCTCCCTCCCTGGTTTCAAGGCATGTCACAGCACTCAGCACCACAGGCTGCGTGCATGGACAGGAGGACAGATCCCACCCCTTCCCACAGCCACGGTGCCAGCTCCTTGGGGTCTGACCTCCTGGAGCCAGCTGGGCACGGGAGGCAGTGTTCATCATTTTGCCAGGGCACCCTTTCTGCTCAAAGAGAGAAGCAGGAGGACTCATTGCACATGCTAAAACAGAAGCAATTATTATTCTGCTGGCTTCATGTTCTCATTCACTTTGATTCACCCACGACAATTTTCTACCTATCCTAAAGGCCCTGGAACATGCTGGGAGGGGAAACACACAGGAAAAAAAAAGCTTACCAGTGACTCCACCATGTTGGATTTGTTATTCCGTAGTGTTTTCACTATGTGGAACACATCAATGATGTTCTGCTGTTGGATCATCTCACACACGCTGCAGATGGCACAGAAGGTGCCGCTGCGTCCCCCGCCGTTCCTGGGGGCACAGAAGAGAGGGGAAGGGGAAGCTGGTAGGGCTGAGGGACAGAGAGAACAACTCCCCCAGGGACACTAAGGAAGTCTGTAGCTGGTCATGGACATTCAAGGGTTTTTGTGTACCTAAAGGGGCTCCAAGAGAGCTGGAGAGGGACTTCGGACAAGGGCATGAAGTGACAGGACAAGGGGGAATGGCTTCAAACTGCCAGAGGGCATATTGGGAAAGGAATTCTTCCCTGAGACGGTGGTGAGGCCCTGGTACAGGTTGCCCAGAGAAGCTGTGGTTGCCCCTGGATCCCTGGAAGTGTCCAAGGCCAGGTTGGATGGGGCTTGGAGCAACGTGGGCTAGTGGAATGTGTCCCTGCCCATGGCAGGGGGTGATGTGGTCTTTGCAGTGCTTTCCAACCCAAACCATTCCATGATTCTATGAAAGTGGAGACCTTCAGGGCAGGAGACAGGGATGGAAGGGCTAAAGGATTCCTGGCAGTGGTGGACAGGGAAGCCCAGGGACTGCAGTGCTGCTCCTCAGTGCTCTGGGCTCAGAGCAGCTCTGTGGGCAGAGCTGGGCATACAGCAGTGCTGCTTTGGGTCTGCCTGGGCTCCAGTCAGAGACCCACCCGCACAACAGGACCTAGCAGAGCTTTCTGAGCTACTCCTCACCACAACCAGCAAAACCTCTGAGCCAGCAGCACAATATTCAACCTGAAGTGCATTACAAACGTAATTGCACTTCACTTTCCTGAGCTGAAGCCTGGCAAACCACCAAAACTCCAGACCCGTGACTGGTGCTCTTCAGAGAGCGCCGTGTGAAGGTTACAGACACTTTCCAGTCCTACTTACAGGCAGTGGACAACAGTCCGGCCATCCCTGCCATCGTACTGCTCCTGCCACTTCTCCAGCCTCCGGACCACCTTGAGCAGGGAGCGTTTGGAGGGTGGGGTGTCCCTGTAGGCCGGCCAGCCGATGTACTGCAGGTGCTGCACGATGCGATAGCCGTCCTGGGGCTGCAACAAAGGGCACGTGGCACACACTCAGTGCAGCAGGGCAGGAGGAACAGGGACAGGGTAACACGGGGAGCACTGGTTACACGGCCTCCAGAGCTGTGTGCAGGTCTGGGGCCCTCAGTTTAGGAAGGATGTTGAGGGGCTGGAGCGTGTCCAGAGAAAGGCAACGAGGCTGGGGAAGGGACTGGAGCACAAGTGCTGTGAGGAGAGGCTGAGGGAGCTGGGGGTGTTCAGCCTGGAGAAGAGGAGGCTCAGGGGAGACCTCCTCACTCTCTACAACTCCCTGACAGGAGGGGGGAGCCAGGTGGGGGTCGGGCTCTGATCCCAGGAACCAGCAGTAGGACAAGAGGGCACAGCCTTGAGCTGCACCAGGGGAGGTTTAGGCTGGACATTAGGAAGAAATTCTTTACAGAGAGAGTGCTCAGCCATTGGAAGGGGCTGCCCAGTGAGGTGATGGAGTCACCATCCCTGGAGGTGTTTAAGAACAGACTGGATGTGGCATCAGTGCCATGGTCTGGGTGACAAGGTGGTGCTGGGTCAAAGGTTGGTCTTGATGATCTCTGAGGTCTTTTCCAGCCTAGTAAATTCTGTGTTTCTGTGCTTCTGTCATCTTCCCCTCTGGAGCTCCTATCACCACTGTTAACATCCTCCACCCTGGGTACCTGATACAATGTGGAAACAAGGACTTTTCCATACCCTGGATAAAAAAATACTACTTCAGATATTACAGAGCCAGGCAGGATCTAGGATCCCTTGTTTGGTTTCCAGAATAAAGTTTCATCAGACTGTATGAACAGATTAAATAGACCAAATGTCTCTCTCCTGTGCTGGAAGTAAGTTGTGCCATAAGAAGTAAAGGCAGCCCTCAGAAATTCTCTGGGCACTGTGGAGGGAAAGGATCCTCACAGAGATGTTGGCAGTGGCCAGTGCTGCTGAACACAGATGGGTGCAGAGGGCTGTGAGTTCACAGCACCCACCCTGCCAGCCATGGCATGGACCAGCTCCGTCCTGAGAGTCACAGAGCCTCAGTCTGACCAGCTTTATTACTCCAAGGCTCTCCCTGGTTCAGAGGGAGTTGGCCTGGGATACAGGATAAAGTCTAATAGCTAACTGATTAATCAATTTGTGTAGCTGGACACGAGATTCCCTCTTCAGTGCCACCACTGGACTGCTCTGAACACACAGACACCACTGTGTTAAACTGCTTGGAAATGGAATTTGTGGAGCCTGCTTCCATTTCTGACTAGAAAAAAATGAAAAAGGAACAACAAAGGAAACAGAATCAATCTGGGAAAACAACTAATGAGAGAAACATCCTGCACTGCAGCCCTGAAGTTGGATTGCCAGGGCCCAGTACACAGATAAACTTTGTTTCTATCATTTCAGCAGTCCTGGGGCTGAGGGACCCAGACAAAGAGTTGCTTACAGAAATGGCAGTTGCTTATTTATAGGGAAGACAGTGGCAATTGGGAATCCCAGTCTAGCCAGTAAACATTGCATCTGTCTTCAGAGCCGCTGCCGAGGAGCTGACAGATGGAGAGCTGCTGACACTACCTCACTTTATTTCTACAATACTGATGCTTCTATATTGGCTACTAAGTGATGAATTGTTCTCAAATACACACAGAAAAATGCTCACCATTTAAATACAGATTTTCAGCTCATATCATCCACTTTCTACTTTCAGCCAAGAGTCCTTTAGCAATACAGACTGATTAAATGTTAATTAAAGGAAGCAGCTGCAGTGGAATTTCGTTCCTAGGTGAGAGATTCAGCATCTCTAAACCACAGGTCTTGGCTCTGCCTCTTCCTGCTGCCAAAATACATTTTTGAGAATAACTGGGGAACGTGGTGTTTCAGGGATCTTACCCTGGCCATGTTGCAGATCCGGAATATCCGGTTGATGATGTCTTCATCAATGTCTGCTGAGACAAACTCCACCTGAATGGGGCCATAACAACAGGATGTCTTCTCTGGCCAGTACTGCATGCAGAGCTGCAGAGAACAGGACAAGAAACAGAAAGCATCTTAATTATTAACAAGGAAATGCACATTCAGTCTTTTTTTTTTATTATTTATAACCAGCTCAAAATCCAGCACCAATCTTGTATTAGATGTCTTTGTTCACAGGAGATCTCATTCTAGCTGTAAAAAGTTTTTATACCATGAATATGAAAAAAAAGGTGTATTTTAGAACCTTGACTTTTTTCCCCTTTATTTCTGTATCAATACAATTTGGAACTGATTGAATTCTGGAGTCTAAAGGTGCAGAAAAGGTGGCTGACAAATGAAGCTTCTGTGGGGGTAGAGATTTAAAATGAACACTGAAAGATTAGTGTCTGTAGATAAATTTAATAAGAACCACAGAGGTTTGGTGTTAATGAGGAAACAGAACAGGCACCATGAAAATTAATCTTATTTCAGACAAACTGGACTTTCTTTTTTCTGTGAGATGAACTTTTTAGCTTTGTGACTCTACCAGTGAGTAGGGCAGGGAGAATTAGTTTGTTCTGAGAGCAAGAAGAGCAGCTCTGGTTTCAGGGTGAATCTCTGAAGTTTGTGAAGCAGGTTGGAAGTCTTTTCCTTGTGCTGATATTACAGAACTGAAAGGACAAAAAAGATCCAATGCACACAAATTACAATGTAAGTATTCAAAATCCATCTGGAAATAGATTATGGGGAAAAAATATTTTGCATGAGATCTCATTAGCAGTTTCTGCTGAGACTGTGTTTCTTTCTGCTTTTCTTTCTTCCTATTTTTAAGTGTAATTTTTCAGAAGTTTTGAAACCCCCAGATGCTCATTTGAACTTGATCTCAAGCTTTTCAAGTTCAATCACTGCCAGAAACAACGTCAAGTGTGTGAATGCTACTGCATTAATTCTGCACTCCTTTGATCATACAGGATTGAAATTGGGTGGGATATTCACACAATCTCAGGCATCTTTGCCCTTGTTAGTTTTTCCAGATTAAGCAAGCCAACCAAGACCACACAAGCAAGTCCTTTGAAGGGTGCCTTTACTCTTCATTCAGACTTTCAAGCTGCTTAGTAATCTCCTCTCAAAGCATCTGCCCAATAGGCAGGAGATGTGAGCTGAGCAGGAGCTCCAGGAAACAACCTCAAGGTGCAGCAGAAAGCAGAAAAAGATTAAACACTTCCTTAATATTAAAAATCTGCTTTTCCTAGAGCAGGTCTGTGAATGGCCACACTTCATGAAAGACATTGAAGGGATGGAGAGTGTCCAGGGAAGGGAATGGAGCTGGGGAAGGGGCTGGAGCACCAGGAGGGGCTGAGGGAGCTGGGGGGGCTCAGCCTGGAGCAAAGGAGGCTCAGGGGGAACCTTCTGGCTCTGCAACCCCCTGACAGGAGGGGGGAGCTGGGGGGGGGGGGTCGGGCTCTGCCCCCAGGGAACAGGGGACAGGAGGAGAGGGAACGGCCTCAAACTGTGCCATGGGAGGTTTAGATTGGATATTAGGGAACATTTCTTCACAGAAAGGGTGTTTAAATGTTGGAACAGGCTGCCCAAGGCAGTGGTGGAGTCCCTATCCCTGGAGAGATTTAAAAGTTGTGTAGATATGGCCCTTGGGGACATGGTTTAGTGGTGGCCTTGGCAGTGCTGAGGGACCAGTTGGACTCAATGGTCTCAGAGGTCTTTTCCACCTTAAATGATTCCATGATATCAAACTGTCACACCTTGCCCTGATAGCTTATAAAATACAAACCTTAAAATCATCCTGAACTCCCACCAGTGCCACCTGGGTGTTCCAGCACTGGCTGCAGCCTCCAGCTGGTGACCCTGTGCTACAGGAACTGTCAAAGTGACTTTTCTGTACTGCCAAATTCCCCTTTCTGTGCCTACAGGGTACATCAGAAAAAACAAAACTTTGCTAGAAAAAAAACCAAAGCAAGTAAAGCCTTGTGCAGAAAGATAGTCACGAGAACAGCACTGGCTGAGGCTGATAGGTTTGTGTTTTCCAAGAACCCAGTCTGAGAAAGCGTGTCATTTCCAGAAAAAGCTGTGTTTTCCTTTGAAGTGTCAGGAAAAAAAAAGAAAAAGCTGAAATTTGCCTCTGGATTCAATGCCAAGATGCAGAATCAAAGAGGGTAGATTGGAGAGGAGGCAGCAAATGCAGAGGATCTCAAGGTGGTAGATCACAGGGTGGTAAGACTGTGGAGGGAACCAATCTCCCCATGGCTGGGAATGGAATCCCACAGCACCCACCCTGATGGGAGATCCCCTCCAGGAATGGGGGGATTGGTTTCTCCATCACCATCACAAAAAAAAGAGGCCAATAATTTTGCTGCCTTCAAGTGTGGCAAGACAGAGAAGAGACAAATCAAAAATTAATCCATGAAGTGCCAGTTACTTGAGGGTTCCTCTCCTCTCCTGTAACAAGTGCTGTAATGGGTGAATTAGCCATGCCAAATGTACTCTTCACACAAATTGCATGATTATGCCTTTTTGAAAAGCTGTTATCTTCTGCCACTCACTAGCAAGGTGGCTGGAGACACCAGCACAGGAGGAATGGCAGCAGCTCCTCCCCAGCAGGCTTCAGTCCTGATGGTGTGTTTAGCAGCCAAAAACCAACTTACGCACGGAATTCAAAAGAAAAAATAAAAATAGAAAGCACTGTGATCTTCTGGAGAACCTGGGCAAAACACACTTCTCAGTATTACAGAATTGCACTGGAAATCTCAGGGGAAGGATCCTTCAAATGATTTCGGCTCTCTTGGGTTCATTCTCCTGGAAATGCCATGTGAATGGGCAAGCGTGAAGCACACTG
Organism: Chiroxiphia lanceolata; assembly: GCF_009829145.1. Classification (NCBI taxonomy): domain Eukaryota; kingdom Metazoa; phylum Chordata; class Aves; order Passeriformes; family Pipridae; genus Chiroxiphia; species Chiroxiphia lanceolata. The sequence goes on along the minus strand of NC_045653.1, from coordinate 3,567,010 downwards.
GGAATGTGGCAGGGAATGTTTTTCTGAACCAAAGACAGATAAAAATATGAAAGGGAACAGGAAAGGGAAGGAAGTTGAGTTTGGGAGGAAAATTTCAGCCCAAATCCACAAAGTATTTATGCAATATATAAAATACTTATATAAAACTTTCTTATACTTTTAAATATATAATTTTTTTAAATATATTTTTATATATATGAAATTTTTTTATCCATTTATATGAAAGTATTTATCTAATATATATTTATTTATGTTTCAGTTTGGAGAAGACTGAAGAAGGCTTTGGGGAGAAGTTATAGTAGCCTTTCAGTATACAAAAGGAGCTTACAAGAATGCTGGAGAGAGACTTTTCAGAAGGGTATGGAGTGATAGGACACGGAGGAATGGCTTTAAGCTGATAAAGAGTAGGTTTAGGTTAGATATTAGGAAGAAATTGTTCCCTGTCAGGGTGGGGAGGCCCTGGCACAGGTTGCCCAGAGAAGCTGTGGTTGACCCATCCCTGGAAGTGTCCAAGGCCAGGTTGGACGGGGCTTGGAGCAACGTGGGCTAGTGGGAGGTGTCCCTGCCCATGGCAGGGTGGGGAACAAGATGGTCTTTAATGTCCCTTCCAACCCAAACCCTTCTATGATTCTGTGATCCATGTTAAATGCAGTAACAATCAGCTGCCTTAGAAGGAGCCAAGCACATGGACTTACTCTTCATTACACCCCAAAACATTACCTATTACTTTCCAGCTCCCCCTCCTTTATTGGGGTGGGGAGACAGGGCACAAGAAAATGGCAGCAGAAACTCTCTGTAAACCACCTGGATTTGAGAAGGGAGTTGCATGACAGACATGATGAAGAATCACCCACCTGTGCTGCATCCATCTCATTCAGCATCACCACAGAGGAGCAGTTGTAATCAAACACCAGCCTCCAGAAGTCTGCGATGGTGTTGGGCAAAGGGTGCTGGGTTACAATAAAGGCAGCAGGTTGCTTGTGGCTCTAACAAAAGAACAAGATTAGTTAAAAAAAAAAAAAATTCAATCAACTTTTATTCAAAGGAATATTATGCCCAGGAGGCTCTGGCAAGGCAATCTGAGCCATTTAACCAGATTATACAAATCACATATCCCTCTCCTTGTTATCTCACTGCAATGAATGAGCGGCTCATAATGGGATTCTTTTGCTCCCAATGAAGACATTTCATTAAAGAAGTGTCACAAGAGCAGAGATTACCCAAATCAATTATTTATATTTTGAGACTCAGCAAATAATATTAATTCTACTATTACTACTACTACTACTATCAGTAATATTAATAATTGGAAAGAAAACAGCTGGAAGCAAATGCTCTCCCTTTCTGCTGCGATGGCCTCGAGGAACTCCAGAAGGGATTAGCCCTGTCTGTTATTGCTGCCTGGGGATGGAGTGTGACAGAGGTGGCACATTTGGATCCCAGCCATCCTTTGTGAGCTTGTGGGACAATATTCAGAGCCTGTGACAATGGCATTTTATTTCTGATGCTATTCTTTCCCCTCAAAAGGGTCCCGTGACCTCAGTCTCCCGAAGCACGGAGGGGTGGGACTGTGCTCCTGACCTCTGTGGGGCCGTGTTAATGGATGTTTGTGAGGCTCCCTGAGATGAAAAAGAACAAGCTGAAAACTTTATTGCCTTCCAACCATTGCAGGCAATGTGCAAACGAGCCCAGAAACTGCACAGGCCTTTGTGCTGTACGTCTGTGAAGCAGAGTTCAATCAAAAGGAGCACTAATTCTGCAGAAAAAGGAAAAAAAACCCCAAAACAAAAAGCCCACAGAATAAAATTTTGGACTTGGAGCAAAGAAACAAATAAAACCCCAAAGTATTAAGCTGGCCATTGTGGAGGGGGGTTGTCCTTCCTCCTCCACGTGAGTCAGATGTGGGTGGAAGTGCTGGTCAGATGTGGGTGGAAGTGCTGGTCAGATGTGGGTGGAAGTGCTGAGCAGACTGTTCCGGGAGGGGGAGAAAGTGCTGTGCACACTTTGCCCCAGCTTGTTTTAGGGGAAGGTGAGGGACAGTATTTCTCCTTTCTTCTTAACAAACCATTTTGCAGATGCAAACCTGGCTGTCCAGTGATTCTCACAGGAAAGATCCTAAGGTCTGTTCACTGGAAAGGGACAGAGGACATGAAGAGGAGAGGTGAGGAGTCTCTAAATCTGCTGGGGGAGAATTCCTCCCCTCTGTGGGCAGCAGGAGCCCTTTGGCTGTATTCCCAAAAGCTAACTCAAGGCAGAAGAGGCTGGTTTTGAATACTCTGCCTGAGACAGTCCCAGCTCAGTTGTAGCATAGCCCAGGGCTTCACACTCTGAGGGAAGGTTCAAAGGGCTTTCTGTGCCTAAGGTTAATTTTGGTTGACAGATGGCTTTCCTGAGACAATTCATGCCTCCAAACACAGGCTGAACTCATCCCAGGTGTACCATTCCCCTTCCTGCTCCACCACTTCTTCCATCACAGCTTTTACAAAATACACTAAGCAAGTCAAACAAGATTTGGGGAGAAGTTTAAAACCAGAGATAAACATGAGAAATCTGTAAATATAAAATGATCAGCACTGGGACTGTGCTGTCAGGAGTTCCCCAGCACGTGCCTGTCCTCATACAATGACACAACTGACAATGGTTCGAGGCAATATGGGATGGATGGTCTCCTCTAAGAGTTCATGCTCAGTCCAAGGCTTCAGACATGAAGCTACTGGGAAAAAAAAAGAATTTGCAAGGTCTGTCCTCAACAGGAACAGCTATGAAAATGTGGGATTTTGGCTGTTCCCCTCTGATTATTATTTTCCCAAAAATTTGCTGATTCCTCTTTGGAAGGATAAAAGAGAGCCAGAGAAGATCATAGTGGCTGAATTTCTATGACAGGTGAAAAATTCCTTTGTACTAAAAAAAAAAAATAATTCATACAAATTTCGTGGGGAAGGATACAAATATTAGCAAAGTGATTGGAAGTAATGAGGGCTGAAAACATTCATGTAAACATTCATGAAAACAAACATGTAAACATTTCCAGTCCCTAAGAAACCAGAGATTGTGCTTCTTCAGAGTTGCAAAAGCACAAAACACATTTTTTTTTAAAAAAAAAAGTTTCCTTAGGCATGTTTGTAATGAAAACTCACAGTCTTCCTGAAAAAATCTAAAATAAATTCTGTGACCATTTGACTGAACTTCTTAAATGCAGTAGCATCACTGTTTCCCAAAGACTGAAGACCAGACAAAATTAAAAAAGACTGATCCTGACATTGCTGGGGAAAAAAATGATGACATTTCACTCTGGATCATATTTACCCATACTCCAACTGCAATAATTAGTGGCTTTAAAGACATCTCTGTCCAAAGGCACCACAGCAAAAAGGAACCATCAACATAATTCACCCTCCACAGCTGACCTGTGCTGGGAGATTCGAGCCCATAAACAGAGCAAGGGAAAATGCCTTCAGACAGAGTCACATCAGCTCGACTCATGTCCTTCAGCCTGAAAATATTTTGCACATCTGATCCCTGCAGTCCCACGTTCTTAACTGCACCAGCTCTAATCAATCACTTGCTCCACACTGCAAATTATTCCTTCCAAAGAGCTGAGCTAGCAAACACTTCTCTTCCCAACGTCTGCAAAACCCAGTGTATGGGAAGAGCTGTGCCACCACTTCTTTGTGTCTCTCTATGATCCAACCTCAGACTGCAAGCTCAGGAGCTCCTTTGCAAAAAAATTTCTACCAGTGTGATGCAGAATGAGCGTGTGTGATAATCACAGTCTAGATTATACAGAACCACAGAAACAACCAGGTTGGAAAAGACCTCTGAGATCACTGAGTCCAACCTTTGACCCAACACCACCTCGTCTACCAGACCACAGCACCACATCCAGCCTCTTCCTAAATACTTCCATTTCTGGGAAGAAGAGGAAATTCATGTTTGGAGACGCCAGACCCAGTGATGCATTAAGATTCTTCTAGTTCTTTTGGTTTTCTAATTTTTATAAGCTTTATAAGTAGTTATATAGTAGAAGTAGATTTTAGAAGCAGCAGCCCTTATTCCTTTACCCTTTAGCACAGTAGTTTACACATTCAACCCCTACATAGCCCATTCCATGCTCCCATATCAATATCCCCTGAATTCCAGTAGAAAATGTTTAGTCTACTCTTTAAGAGCAGGTCCTTTTGTTTAAGGACACTTGTGCCTTGGCCTGAACTGCAAAAGTACAGTCAAGAAACTGGGTGACCATGTACCCTCTGTGCTCTGAAGAAGATGATGAAGAAGTGGTCTCAAAAAGCCCCTAGCCCCAATTCCAAGGGGGTGGGACAGGGGTGGCCCAGGGCAAAAGTTACAGGGTGGAAACACTTGGGATTGGACAGACAATATTATAAATCGTAACACCTGTACACGGCCGGGTCATGTCAAGTAATCTTTGTGCCTAGGCACAAATTAAACCCTTTTCTTATCTCATCCTCAATTAAACTGCTCTGGAGCTTTCTTTCCTCAGCTCCTGTAGGCAAGACCAGAAATCAGAGGTAAATAAGTTTTTTTTGCTTCCCATCCCTTTCTCCCAGAAAATCACCCAGAGAAGCAACAAAAGCCGGAGCCCGGCGGGGCCGGGGCGGTTCTTACATCCATGAGGGCAGCATTGATGTAGTTGCTGGACTCGCCATCCACGGAGATGAGGAAGGGCAGGCAGCGGTCCAGGGGCAGCACGTCCATGCAGCGGTTCTTGTCGTGGTTGCGGGGCAGCAGCCCGATGCTGCAATCCTCCGGCCGCACCCGCGGCGTCACGATGTTCAGGGTCTACGCCAGGGCCCGGGGGGGAGAGGGGGGACAGGGAGAGAGATAGAAACAGGCTGAGTGCCTTGGCATTTGCTTCCAAGAAGGATGTGATGCCTCAGAGCTTTTCTGATTTTTAATCACCATCATCATCATCATCATCACCATCATGGCCGGGCTTCGCGAACGAAGATTTGGGAAAGGCTCTATCCACATCTGTTACAAGCATGCTGGTGGCTAATAAGGCAAATCGAGATAGACATGTCTGATTGCAAAAGGCACAGCAGAGAGACTCCTTAGGTGGTACATTCTGCAAGACACGGTTCTTTCTGCGTTGAGATTTTAGAAGTAGATGTGTAGCTAATGCAGTTTTAATGTAGCTGTATTATATCCCTTACCCTGGAGCATAATGTTTACAAATACCCAACCCTACTACCCCATCTCATATCAATCCCTCAAAATTCCCTTAGCGTGTTTAGTCTTCTTTTCAAGGTAGAATTGTAGAAAAACGCCTTCAGGCCTGGACCAGAAGATACCACACAGACACAGTGACCTTCAAGTCCAGAACTTGGGAGGAACTCCAAGGACTGTATGTGCTGTGAAGAAGATGAATATGAGGAAGAAGGGGGTCTCAAATGCCCCCAGACTCAATTCCTGAAGGGGACGGGGGTCAGAATAGGGCAGAACCGGGGGGTGGACAAATTGGGATTGGATGGACCTTATTATAAAATCATAGAACCACTGTCTGAGCGGGAGCATGGTGTGTATTCCTTTGGGCCTACGAACTCATTAAAGGACCTGCTCTCTTTATCTTATCTCCTACACTAAATTGGCCTGGAGTCTTTTTCTCTGCGGTCTTTTAGGCAACAATGCCTCATGCAAAATATGATTATTTTAAATGCACTTCCACTCGCAGATTTTGGGATCCCAGAGAAGGGTAAAACGAAGGAGCGCCGAGGAGCTTGTTGCTTTTGTACATTTGAATCACACACCTCCCAACCATTTCCAGCTCTAAAACCCCAGAGCAGTCAGACAATATTCCTTTTCTTTCCTAGAAGCTGGAAATAGCTGTCATAGGGACAAGCTGCAGCTTTGAGCTCCTCACTCCTCCTGTTTCTCCCATCCCTAGGCTGGAAGCTCTCATCCTTCTCCCTCTGCAAGAGGGTCCTGTGCAGGTGTACCCCGAGTATTGACTCACCCAGCAGGTCAGACTGGGTTCAAATCCTCCTGTGATTCCTCAGTCAAACTACTGATTTATCTTAGCAATGCATACAAAAATCTAAGAGAAAATATATTTTTCCTTCTTTTTAACAGGAAAGCCTATTTGCTTCATACATTATTTAGATTGCTACTTTCCTTTTGGAGTGACACAGAGGATGTTTCACTTACATAGTCATACCTAATCTCTGGGGTCTTGCTGTCAAGTCTTTTTCTGTTATCTGTCTTTTTTGCAGCTTGACAAAATGTATTTCTTTAAATATATTTTTCTTCTGTGTTTTCTGTTGTGGAGGCCTCCTGACAAACCAGTCCAGGTTGGTCAGCAGGGATCAAAAACAGCAAATCAAAGCAAACACATCTTAACACCAGCACATAAGTGGTAGTAGATCAGTGGCTATCTGATGTCATTCTACTTTCTTTTGTTATGTGTTCTCTTCCTGAGCAAAGCCCATGGAGTAATACAGTGAACTCTTTGCAATCAGAGGAACACAAAATATTTAGGGGCCCAAAAAAAAAATTTTACAAAGGGCTTGACTTCTGCTACAGAGAGGTTATGGGTGGAGAAAAGAGGAGGGACAAACAATCCGAGATAAAAAATGTGTCAAAGTGTAAGATTTGAAATTATCTAGTTGCTATAAATTCTGCAGGTTCTAGAGAAAGGCCCTTGTGTGGAGGTGGAAGGCAGGTTGGATGGGGAAAACCCACGAAATCTCAGATCTCTGACAGTGCAGATAATCAGGCAGGTGGACTTGTCAGAGTGTCTATTTTACACCCTTCCCCTCTCTCCCTTGTTTCTGTACTGACTCAGATTACAAAAACTCTCCAGAACAAGCTTTTGTGTGTTCGGACAACATGTAGTGCATGAGAAACACATCCTGCCTCAGCTGAGGGCCAGTGGGACCTAAACAATACAAACTGCATCCCCAGACCTACAGTTAGATCAGCTGGTTCACAGAGATTGCAGCAAAGATACCAGCTTCTGCATTAAACCCAGACAATTAGGGCTGAAGCATGCTCTGAGCCAAACTCCTGTAAAAATAGATCCTACAACCAGACAGACGCCGAACCTCTTATGCAAAGTACATTTGCAAAGAGCATTTCCTTCCCACAGGAGCTGCCAGTCCCTGGCAGCTCAAAAGAACAAGCGCAGAGGTGACAAATCTTGTCTCATATCATGACAAAATACACCCAGCAAGTGAGGACTATTTTTTTTTTCAGTGGCGTAACAGCTTTTGATGAAGTTCGGCTTCGGCTCCTTCATGCCAAGCATTCAGAACCAGAAACACTTTTATAGATCTGCTGTGCCTTGATAAAACCAGGCCTTTTTTTTAATTGAACTGTCATCAGTTGGGATCCGCTTTCTTTATCTCACTACACCAACCCTAATGATTCCCTGCAAGGCTTCAGATAAAAAACACACATTCTCCCTCTGCATAGAGAGGGAGGAAAAGAGGCCTCTGACTCACTTTGGGGCTCCCAGAAGACATTCTCTTGCTGGAAAAGATACTTTCCTGGGAAAGGGGGTGGGAATTTACTACAATTAAAGGAATCTTCACCTTTTTACAGCTGACTGCAAGTGGTTTTAACAAATAGTAGAGGTCTCTCTCCTTACTGTCAAATTCACCTTGACCCAAATTTCCCACAATCTTTCCCACAAATTTTGCCAAAAAATTTCCCATAAATATTTCCCACAATTTTTTTTTCCCCATATATTGGTGTTTGCTGAAAATCATAAAATCTCAGAATGGTTTGGACTGGATCCCCTCAAGTCATGAGCAGGGACACTTTCCACTAGACCAGGTTGCTCCAAGCCCCATCCAGTCTGGCCTTAAACACTTCCAGGGATGGAGCATCCACAACTTCTTGGTTCAACCTATGCCAGGGCCTCACCACCCTCACAGGGACAGGGAAAAAGACTGGAAAACTTAAATCAGTGTTCTGCAGGGTCAGTTCTCCACTGTGTGAGAGGTACAACTGCACAGGGCTCATGGCTTGAGTGTCCCAATTTATCAGGGTGGGATAAGCAACAGTGACAGCAAATGGTGAGGGGTCCCCATTTCCTTGCTTGCCCCCACTAATTCAGCACTTGTGAGTTTTCCTGTACATCATTTTGGGTCTCATCACCAGGTACTTGGCAAAACACCTGCAGTGAACTGAGAGATTCAGTTCATTGAGGACTAATAATAGCCAAAATAATGCTCGGTGAGCTCCCTCTCTCCTCTGTGTGGAAGATTGTCAACAAGTTGATTGTCAAGACTTGGGAGCAGTGTATGAGCCAAAAGAATGGATAATAAGCTACCTTGAGGCATAAATGTTTCTGCACAAATAATGGAAGAAAATGAACAACACAGTATTTGCTGAAATGAGCAGTACAACATTATGTGTGAGAATCAGTACCCTTGCTCCACTGAAGTTACAGGGAAATTTTTTTCCTTGCCAAAGGCTGAAAAATCCATGCTCAAAAGCAAACCTCTGCCTGATCCAGGAATAATAACAAAAATCATCTGAAATCAGACCTTGGCTCAGTGTCCCCCTTCTCTGCTCTGCTGGAAATTGTAAAATAACACACAGAAACTGATTAAACACCTTCTATACACCAACTGCAGTGACATAACAAATTACCTGAAACTCATCTTTTATCTGGCTGGAATTGGTCTGTGGATCCAGCCTGCTGATGTTGTAATAGATGGATCTGAACTCACAAACTGGAATGGCCGTGTTGCCACAGAGACATGCCTCCAAAATGGCATCATGGACAAACACATACTGCTCCTGCACAGGAGAGGGGATGAGACGTTAAAATCATATTTAGAATACGGATCATGAAACATCACACTTTCCCCCCCCCTTAAATCATGCCCAATATGCATATTTGGCTCTGTTTCACGCGGAGACAAATTACACAGTGTGCTATGTGACAGCTTTGTGAGCATATTTCATCCATCACTGGATGTGAGGTCTCATGTATTCACTTCAAATTTACAAGTAAAATGGGAAGTTGCCACTCTCAGGAACGTTGGGACAAAATGGGGGTGGGCTGAGGAGGAAATCAGGGTGTAAAGCCTTTCTGTTCATAATTGTGAGGCAATGGTCAGGAATGGGCTTCTGATAACATCAGAGAATCACAGAATTGTTTAGGTTGGAAAAGACCTCTAAGGTCATCAAGTCCAACCATCACCCAGCACTGCCAAGCCCACCACTAAATCATGTCCCCAAGTGCCACATCAACATGTCTGTTAAAGCCCTCCAGGGATGGGGAGACTCCACCACATCTGTCCCTGGACAGTCTGTTCCAGGGCTTGACAATTCTTTGGTGAAGAAATTTTCCCTAATTTTCCACCTAAACCTCCCCTGGCACAACTGTACAGAAACAACTGTCCTAACAGGTCACCTCCATTCATGTCTTCAGAATCCTGGACTCTTGGTATTCTGGGTAAAGCTCTTGCCCTGAAGTAAATATGGAAATTCCAACCAAGTTAACAGCCCTTCTCCATTCCAGGCTATTGTCCTGTCCCTCAGGAGGGGAAGGCATTAAAGGACACACATAAAACTTGTGCAGCAGGAGCACAGTTCCACAGGATCTGTGCAGCTGCCAGACACTACACGATGGAGCAGAGCTTGCTTAATCAGCACCCAGAGCTGGAATCAAGGATGTTTTCTTTGTTTAGCTCCAACTGATGTACACGAGGTACTACTGGAGCCTGCAGTGTGCCTATGAATGAGTCATGAGAGGATTCAGGAGCTCTTTTTTCCTACTATGAGAATAAAATTAATCAGCAATGCGCAGACCTAAACTTTGAAGGTTTGCCCTCCTGTCTGGGAGGCCCCGAGTAGCTGCCAGTGAACGTGATTCGATGCACATCCGGGGGCATGTTCAGCCTCTGAAAGTTCTGCATAACCACAGCACAGAGCACGTGTTGACTTCATGAATTGCTGGGTTGCTGTTGAGCGGAGAAGCTGCCAGAAAAGCAGTACCTTGGAAGGGGAGAGCTGCTGGCACCCACCTCTGTCTGCACCAAGTTGACCCTCTGGGACCGCAGCTCCCGCACGCAGTTGAAAATGTCCACCACGCCCTCGTTCTCTGCCATGTCGAGCATGATGTCAATGGCAATAAAGCAGCCTGTTCTCCCTGCCCCAGCACTGGAAAAGAGAAAACCAGGAGGCTCTGGGTGACCCAGGGAGCACAGAGAGGCAGGGCTCTGTGGAGGAGAAAGTAACAGCAGCACACACAGCGCTGTCTTCTCCTGGGAGCTGCTCCCCCTCCCCGTTGGGTTCATTTTTCTGTGTAGCTAAATCAGCTTAGGATTCAAGGGAATGAGGTGAAATAAAGACTGTTGAAAGGGAAATAGACCTAGGCAGCAGAAAGAAAAGCTCTGTGTTATTCAACAGCAACAAAAAATTGTGTAAATAATCATTATGATTTTACAGGTCTGTTCACTTCACCCCTCTCACCACACAGGATGTGGGAGAGCAGCCTCCAGGTTGCAAAGAGACACAATTCCAGAGATTTTCTTCTGTGAGACTCTTTAAAAGGCATGCACACCTTTACTCCAGTGGGCATGATGAAAGACGTTCACTCTTCCACCTCAAACATTCCTTTTCCCTTTTTAATCCAGAGGAGTTTGGGTCCTGAGGAGGGTGATTTCAAGTCACAGATTGTAAAATCACAGAGAAAGGAGCTCAAGGCTACTCAAACCCTCCAGTTCAGAGCTCCCTGCTGCTCGTGAGAACGGGGCCATCTCCTGCAAAACTGTGTTGTCATCGTGTCCTCCTTCCCTCCCGGGAAATCATCCAAGCTGCTTAGGTGTGAAGGATAGGGAGAGGAGAACGCCTCTTCACACTGCTCCCAAGGAAGGAGGAAAACTCTGCTCAAATCAGGGAAACTTCAGCTGCCTGAAAACTCCAGCAGAGCCAAAAGCGAGGAGATATGAATGACCATAAATTAATGGACCAGATTAATCAACGGCTGAACAGAGAGACGATATTTTTCATTTGCAGAATTTTAATGAATAAGTGGCATTTCCTCTCCCTTTATCTCTCAGCTTTCCAGAAATTTAACAAATAGTTATAACATTTCTATATTTAGAGGATCCTGGCACTTCATAAATATCGAACAGTGATATTATCCAGCCAGGCATCGGTGGGGAGAATTTGGTAATTACCACTTAAAGCAAGTCATTAAAATTCAAAAGCAGATAAATAACACAGAGGAAATGGCATTTATTCATTAAAATGGGAAGGGTGAAAAATCTCTCCTTGCTTTCTTGGTGACAACGAATCAGGTTGAGACACCTTCCAAGGCATGTCATGGCACCAGGGTAGCAAACTCAGACCCCGAGCTCTAAATGAGTCCCTTCTGCCAGCTCCTCAGGCTTGGCTGTATTTGATTATAAAACTGATTAATTGCTTGCTAAAAAAAACCACTAAAAGCAAATAAAACACCCACCCAAACCAAAACTGTTTTAAAAAGATAAGATTTAATTGATTTTCCTTTTTAAAATAGTCGTGGGATGTGCTCTCTCTCTCGCTCTTTCTCAACATACAGTATGGGAATTAGTGGTAATTCCCTGTGGATTGATTAGGGGTGAGATTTTGGGACAGCCAGCCCTGCTCTTCAGGCTTGTACTCCAGCCATGTCTTCTTTAGATCACACATGCTCTGTGCCCTGCAGACATAACTACTGCTACAAACCCAAACTCTGGTTTCATAGCGATGTCTTCCCTCGCACTTGAAGTCACTGAACTCTTCTCATTCACCAGCTGAAAGGCACTGGGCAGGTTTTTAGCCTGACATTCCCATTCCAGCTTCCTGGGCTTTCAGAAAGCCAAGGTGCCCAAGGGCTGGCAGCCAGACTAATATTTCAGATCACAAAATCATCGAATGGTTCGTGTTGGAAGGGACCTTAAAGATCATGTTGTTCCAGCTCCCCTGCTGCAGGCAGGGACACCTTTTACCAGACCAGAGAAGACCTTTGATGCTGGTACAAAGCTGAGCTGCAGCACATGTGGGTACAGAGAAGCAAAGCTGCTTTAAAATTCCTTTTTTGTCGGCATTGTCCCTTCTGCCACACGAGGTTTGTTGAGCTTGGAATGGCTGTCCCAGATATTTACCACTTTCCCAGCTTTGCTATGAGCACTTAACAGAGCACAGGACACCAGGGGGTCTTCTACATTTAAAAGGCCCTCTCTGCCCTACTTCCATCATCTCCAACTCACGCCAGCTTGGCTCCAAAGCTGCCACTTCGGGAAAGGAAAACACATTTCCCTTCGTTTGCTGGCGAGACCCACAAATCATACTCTCCAACAAAGGAGGCGCGGTTGGTTATGGGCAGACAGGAAGAAAAGAGATGGAAAGAGCTGTGGGAGGAGAGGCTCAGGTGGAGGGCTGGCATACCTGCAGTGCACCACGATGGGTCCTGCCTCGGGGGGGTTGAGGAACTTCACCTGGCGCACGAAGCCCAGCAGGCCCGTGGCGTAGCAGGGGACGCCGTGGTCCGGCCAGCTGGTGAAGTGGAACTGCCGAATCTCTCGGATCTCATGGTAGCCTTTCTGAGGAGACAACACAGCCTCTATTTTTCTTCCATCAGGCTGCAATCGGCACATTCTGACCCCTGCTCCCTTCCCTCACACCGAGGGATAACAAACACTGAGCTCTCACTGCACACAGGGACGTGTCCGATCCTGCCTTTTGCCCCCAAAAGTTTTGAGCTGAACTCCAGTCGCCAGTGAAGTGAGCACTGTGAAGGTGGATACCAGCTCCCAGTTCAAACCCAGCTCATTAGGCATGTCCAAGGGTGACCTCAGCCCCAGCACACCATGGCTGTGTTTATCCACCTCCCTCGGTGTCTTTATAAACCACCCAGAAGTTACCCTTAAATACTGTTTGAGGCATTGAAGCAACAGCCTCAGGAATGAACCCCCATGTTCCCAAGACATGGTAGATTTTCTGCAACAAATTCTCAGTTTGAAATACCACTGGCAGGGAAAAGGGCAGAAACTGGTACCCAGCCCCATCACTTGGCTTTTCTGGTGAGATCAAGTTCTTGATAGGTGACAACTGGCACCTCTTGTATATGCCCTGCAAAGGGTAACCCCGAAGTGTTGATCAACTGTGATGTCTTATCATACAGGAAATGTGGGTGAAATCCAGCAGAAGGTCCTCTACCCTGTCAGAGTTTAGCATCAGCACTTCTCACCAACTTCTTCAGTGATTTAATGAAATATGGAGCTGATGTATCAGAAAACTGAAACAGTATTCCCAGTATGGCTGAAGTTCATTTAGCAGGAGTTTTGGAAAAGGTTTAAAACCACTTACTGAGTGTTTGGAAAGTAATTTGGACAGACCTGGAATACTCTGACACTTAGGCTTCCAATTTTTAATTACAAGTAACAAAATCTCCCAAATCATGCCAATTTGGGGATAGTTTTTATACTCTTGCTTTTATTACATTCTCATTTCTGTTCAAAGGGGACTCTACCTGGCATCCAGTTTAACTGGTACCTTTTTTCATCTGCCATTTGCCACTGTGAAACAAGACAGTTATTATTCCTGGCATATCATCAGCTATCTGCTGGCTTTTGGATGCATTTAAACTTCATGCACTGTGGATTCTACTTTTGTGGCTCCATCAAGATGTTCCTGTAAAATCATTTGTCCAAAAATGGAATCTCTGTCAAAAAATTTAGTTTTCTGAAGTGAAACCTGTCCAAATAGTCACAGCTCCCATCTCCAGGAGCATTCTGGATATGTTTCCCAGAGTTCCCATTTCTGAACACAAATGAAGTGCTGCATCAAAATTTCAGCTGCCTGAAGACTTCCTTACCTTTTGGACCGTGAATGTCCGTATGACATACTCTGCCAACGGTTCTGTCTCAATTAATGTGACTTTAATATCTCCATAGACCTCTGTGTCATCTGGCCAGTATCGAACACACTTCACCTGGGGGAAAAAAAAGACAATATTGAGAGGAAGGAGCTCAGCTTGAGTCACAGCTGACCTACATTTTCCTCCACTTTCAAGCTGAAGCCAACGCAAATCGAGCTTTCCTCTGATGCACAGACCTTGTCAAAATTAACTGTATAAATCAGATCAAAATTCCTTTACACCAGATATAGAAGCCACAGGGAGGATTTTTTTTTTTAAATTCGCTCTGTTGTCAATAAAAATGCAAAGGATGCATTTAGCTCTTTTTTTAGATAGTCTTCCTTGAATTTCCATACATATCCTGCCCATAGATCAGACGTACCTGGCAGTCACTGCCACTGCCCCCTCTGAGAAAAGTCTGTGCTCCTGCTCTGTAATTCTGAACTCTCTGTTTAGCCAAAGAATTTCAGTTCATGGGGATTGTGGGATACTTGTAGATACACTAAATTTGTTTGGCTCTGAGCTTTTCCTATAAGATGTGGACACAAACTTGGCATTTTACCAGCTGTGACAGGCCTCAGCTAAGGCTCAAGAAGGAAATCTCCTGAGCAGGTAAACATATCCCAGCTTAGGCAGTTCTGAAAGCCATGTGCAAAACTAACACACTAGAAATAAAAGCCAAGGCTGTGAAGCTCCAGAAGGGATATTTAGGCTAACAAAGACTATCAGGTTATTAAATGCTCTAGCATGAAAGAGTGGAACAGCACCTAAAAGCTGAAGCAATTAGCTGTTGCAAAGCAGGTTTCATGTTCCAGTTCCAGTCATAATTGAAAGGGGTTTATAAATATTAAATATGATTAATGTAGGCTTGTTGTGGGGTTTTGGTTTTTTGTTTTTTACACAGAGGCATTTATTTCAAACTGAACCGTCAGTAAAAGGTAAAATATAATAAATAACAATAAATGAACAGAAGCAGCTGGCATTCAACCATGAGATCTAAGGGAAAGCATATTTGAATTACTAGTGGCTGTGAGTAAACTATAATTTAATTTTTTCTTAGTACCAAAGCAATGGAAAGGGTCAAACATCAGGACAAAAATTTTAAGAACTCCAGTTTCTGGCTGAGAAAGTCTCTAAACCAAAGAGGCAAGAATATTTTGGGGAAAGCCACCCCAGACATGCTGCCTTCTTATCTCCTAAAGTCAAGCCTCCACCTTTTGAGTTACCCATGTTTGCTCCCATTGTGGGCTTTGGAAATTGCCTTGTGCTGACACAAGGACTTCTGGTCCACCTGAGAGAGAACTGGTCCCCCACCAGTTTGGATTGTCATTTAAAGAAGTCCTTTGATAGTTTGAGCACCAGCCTCATGTCCTCACCCATCCAGATTTTTAGAGAAGTATTGAAATCATGTGAAAAAGAGTAATTATTACAGAGGTACATTTTTCCTCCTGTACTGAAAAAGGAAAGAGCTTCTGAGCCTGCATAAATTTGTGTAACTCTGCCAAAGCCCAGACTTACAGCAGGAACATGATCCTTACTAGTCTAGAAGGGAAGCAGTTAAGTATTAGAAACTCCAGCATTTTAGGGTTAAACTCAGAGTGGCCAAATTAATTTCCTTACTACAGGAAGCAAAAAAGGCATTTTGCTGCTGAGCTTGACTGAGCAGCAGCAACATGTTAAACCCAGTGCAGGTCTGGCTTTATACACTGGGAAAGGGGCACCTTACCCTGCCCACTTCCACCAGGTTGGTGACCATGACAACACTTGCAGAGTTTTCTTGCCAAATCATCCTCCAGAAATCCTTCACTGTCTCTTGCATCGGCCCTGGGGCAGGAGAGAAGACAAAAGGACATCTCAAGGCAGTGCAGTGAATGCCAACAGTTCTTTCCAGATGTTCTCTGGCCACTGTCCTGTTCCCACAGGATCCTGCTCTCCCTTTCAGAGCATCCCTCTGTGATTCAGGGTTACAGACAGGAATGGCCTGGAGCTCTGTAAGTGCTCAGAGCCTTTCTCACAGTGGTATTTAAGGGTATTTAAGTGGGTATTTCAGGTTCCAGCATTGTGGCAACAGAGGTGATGGTGGGACTGTAGAGAGTGGAGATGGCTCCAGTAATTGTGTGTAAGTGATGGGACATGGATGCACCCTATAGTGAACCTGTAAGTGAGGCTGGATAGAAATTTGCACCTGATGCACCACTAAAATTCTTCCATTTCACACTTTATATTGATTAATTACGAAGGAGGAAGGAAACATGCAGAAATTAGCCCTTTTCTGAAGTTTTTCCAGAAAAATTTCAGGTTCCAACAGCCAAATAGCCAGTGCTGACAAGAGGTTTATCAGACTAGAGCCTATCTCTGACCTTCTCTCCTTCCTCTTTTCTACAATGGAGGTGAAATCCTTCTACTGACTCAGTTCACACACTCAGCTCATACTCCATCCTCCACACTCTCTGCCTTCCTGCATTCCCTATCTCCATATATCCTCAAACACCAGTTTTATTCTAATATCTTTCTTTACTCTTTCAATAGGGACAAGCCAGCAATGAACCCATAAAGCAGAAAGTAGGAATAAAATAATTTCTGTGATCACCTTTGGGTTAAGAATGCACAAAAATGAGGACAAATAATGGTAGAGGAAGTGGTCATGGCATAAGAGTTGGGCCAGTGATGCAGGCAAACAGCCCCCTGCTGTAAAGATCAGGAGTAGGGAGGTTTGTAATCTAACATGGATAGTCCTAAGTTCCCCAAAACAGGTGATGTCACCCTATAAATACCTCCTCAAACAATTTGAAACAGCAGTGGTTTTACAATTATTTAGACATACAAGAGTGAACTTGCCTTGAGTTGCAATGTAATGGCGAGGCCGGTGGTACCCCTGGAAAAAAAGAAAATACATAAATTCCCGTGGGATCACAGCTCAGGGAAAGCACTGCATGGATTTGATACTCTCCAGGTACCAACTGCTGCACTCTGACAGTGTATAGCTGGTTATTGAATGAATAAAAGGGGGCAACCAGGTTTCCCTGTGAGATTTTAAGTGAGGGTATCTTGCTCAGGCTGAATAATAAGATTTCATTATGCCAAAGAGAAAATTGGAATGGGCATTTTTTAAGCACTTCCTCAAAGAAATGCAAGTCCTGTGATTAACCTGTGGGTAACTCTGAAAGCTGACAGGCAAAACACTGCATCTTCTCGTTTGAAAAAGAATAAAGGTATGAATTTGCCTCTGTGTGAAAATGCTGCCTAAGTGTGTTTTTTATCCCTTAAAGAAACTATTTGAAACATTCACGTTCCTGTGATTTAGGAGCTGCATACAAGAAGTGCATGTTCATTTGATCACTGGGTGTGAAAGGGAGGCTGGTTTTCAAATGCTATTTTATAACACTAAAAAAAAAGCCAGTCTATTTACGTGCCTTCTGCACTACAACTTTGTAAAGTAGTTGGCAAATCTCAGATTCCCACTAATGCTACTGTGAGGGGCTGACACTGATTCCTGCATCCATCATTTAGCCCACATTCCACTTATGTTGGTGGATCTGTCAAACACAGGAAATCTCCATCTGCCCAGATTGGTCAGACAAAATAAACTGGAGACTGAGAACCTTCTCCCTGTCACAACATGATGTGTGTGTAACGTTCAGCTGTCACTCAGAGCAGATCAACAGTCTGTCCCTGTGTCAGAGGCACCAAACTCCTGAGCAGAGTTGAGCAGAGTTGTCACAGGAATGTTTGTCACACTGGGGATGTCCAGGAGCCTTACATCGATGTAATTGGCATTGATGTAGTCAGAGTGAGGGTCCCCATCCAGCAGCTGCAATCTCACTCTTGAGTGATCATCTGAAAGAAGGAAAAGGAAAAAAAAGTGACAGTAACGATAAAGGGGAGTTTCTGAGCGGTTCGTGTGCCGGTTCCTGCAAATGGGTATCACAGAAACACAGAATGGCCTAAGTTGGAAGGATCATCAAAGTCCAGCTCCTGGCCCTGCACAGGACAACCCCAAGAATCCCACCATGTGCCTGGTAATTGAGTAATTCAATATTTACAATAATAAAAAACATCACATGTATCCCTGTTCCTGAAAGCCCTTTATTTTGTGTTTAAGATGTAGTGTTTGGATCCTTAGGTCAGTCATACTCTGTGTTCATTAAATTTGCTGCTGTCACCATAATCCTTACGGAGATTTGAGACAGGTCCCAAATGTTGCCTGGTTTGGAAGTCTTGGGACAGATCTTTGCAGGGTGTATCTCCATTACAAAAGCTATTTTCCCACTAGGAAGTTACAACCTCCCTGGTTTCGTCTGACCTATGGAAACTGAGGCAAGAGCTAAAACTCACAGGACCAGGATAAAAATAAATGGGTCACAACAGAGGTACAGAAGATTAAGGAGGGTAAAATGGCAAATGAAACCCTGCAAACAAGAAATGGGGCAACCCAGAAACCTGAAGGGAAATACAAAAGGAAATCAGAGCAACGTTCCTTTATGCAACCCCCAGAACTCACGGTGGCAAAATGGCATCAAGGCAGTGCTGAAAAAAACAACAGAATTAGAAATGTTCATCTCTTCAAGGAGTTCAAAGTTACTTTAGATAAGGCAATAAACCAGCAGAGATCAATCTTTTCATCTCCCAGCACGCTCCACAGTTCAGACGCGGGAAGGAACTACCCCAGCGGGCAGATTATGTCATGATTTTCCACCAAGGGAATAGTTTGATCTTTCTCTGGAACAGCTGGTGCTGGGCTCTGTCACAGGAGATACTCCTGAGCCAGGCTGCTGATGTGATTTGCTCTGGCAATCCCAGCACTGGCATGGAATTAATTGCAGAACTGCTATCTAAGGGCCAGTTGCTTGGCAAAGGCTCCCGGGTTACAGGGGTCACTGCTGGCCATGCTGTGCTCATTTCTAAATGATTTTTTAAAAGAAGTATAATATCGAGTCCATTAAGTTTATTTCCTCCCTACCAGCTATATAGACCGTAGCTCTGACAGCAAAGCTTTAATGTTCAGCAGCACTTTGCAAAATACAGGCCCAGGCATGATTTACATTCAATTAAAAGGAACCACAGCAATGAAACATAAAAATACGAGGTGTAATTCTGCAGCAACTCAGTCAAAAAGGGTTTTGGTCGTGACTTAATTAAATGTAGAATCAGATAATAATTGTGAAGACAGATGTTTGGGCAGCTCTGAAACCCAAGGCTTGGATATATATTAAATATTCATTCGGTTGTGTAAAGGAACGGTCCTACTCTGTTCATTCTTTGGGTGAGATTTACACACCTCGTTGCTGTGTTTATGAAATCCCCCATTTGCATTCGGAGAAGGTTATGCAGGTGAATCCATCAGAAGCTCTGTTATATTTGTATTAATAAATATAACCTTTGTAGACACAGGGAAGTGGGTACATTTCTCAGAGCGCTGATGTTCCCAATTACCTGCGCTCAAGGCAACTGCACGAGGAGCTGCAGTAAATCATGTGCTCAGACAGACAACAAAAGAATTTATACTTAGAGCAATTCACAAAGACAGACAAAGAGCTGATTAAACTGGACATCTGGATGAAATACAGAAAAAACTCCCGCAGCCAATTTCCCACTTGCAATTCAGGGCAGCAAACGGAGCTTGTTGAGAGTCCCAGGGAACAACAGCAAAGGAAAACAAACCCTGGAGGTGATGGTGGGGAGGAGAAACATTTACTGACTCGATGCCACAAGAGAACAACGTTATGGAAGTGTCAGCTTACTGCAACTAAAAATGAGACCAAAAATGCCCCTCGTGACAAGTGAAAAGAATCCCAGGTTGATTTTTTAAAGTGGGACCGAGACAATGTCTCTGCACAGGGTGCAGCTCAAGTGCTCCGAATAACCCTCGAGGAAGGACCTGCCTCTCTTCATTTAACAGAGACAAACTCCAAAATAAAGTTTCAGCTCTTTGAGCCACTCTTTAGACAGAAACTCAAAGCAGGCAGGATGAATATCTCTGGAGGGAGCTGAGTGGGGAAGACCTGAGAAGCAGAGTGAGAAACTTTAGTCACTTCAGACAATTACAGATAATTATGGATAAAGAAAAGAAGCTCCACAGGTGTAAAAAAGTGTTGTTGGTTTGGGGTTTTTTTAAGCCAAATAAGGGAAAACCCACAAAGGGTGAAGAAATGATCGTTGAAAATTAATGCTATTTATCAAAAAAAAAAAAAAGGAGACATCCAGGTCGAATCACATTTTGGGACCAAATGAGAAATACTTTGCTTTGGGAGGACAGAATTCAAAATATTTCATTGCATATTTTACAAAAATGAGATTAGTTCCTGAGGGAGATTTATTGCTCTTACAAGTGAGAACAGTGCAGCAGGAAAAAAAAAATCTGTGTATATGCTAAGCACACAAAATATTAATGATATCTTAATGGTGTCTTTAACCTTGTTCAGAAGTTTAGGAGCAGAGTCTGGATAAAACTTCATAAAATAACTTACCTTGTAAATCTCTTCTTTCCACAAAAAACTTTGGAACTTGGCTTCTTTTATTTTTTTTTAAGGCAAATTATCATGCTCTTAGCAGTAAAAATCTTAGGGGTTTTTGCCTACAGACTTTAAAGGCCTTTTTAAAGAACAACAAATGTCTTCATTATATCTTCTCCCAATGGTTAAAACTTATTTCTGATTCTGCTTTTTATTCACTGGACTACACCAGACAAGGTGACCATGTATTTGTCACACTGAAACGAAAGGTTCACTCAACTCTTCATTAAATTTATCAGACATCATATCCCCAAGTGCTACAAATGGACTCTAGGAAACTTTAAAAATGGAGGGAGAAACAGGAAAAAAAACCCCCTGCATTCAGGAACCACAAAAAATGGAAATAGGCTTTAACAAACGTATAAATAATTTTATTTCTCCCTGTTTACTATAGTCTGTATGCAAGTTAGCAGAAGTCTAAATTTATATGAAGAGTACTTTGACTGAAAATTGGTCTTAAAACAGATTTCAAAAATGACAAGAATTTCAGTGAAAAGCACTGTGATCCCATTTTAGCACAAAATTGTCACCATTTTAAACTTCTGTCAAAATTCCCATTAGTGATCGTTTGAAATATCATGGCAATTTCTCCCCATCTCATTTTGACACCAGCACTGGATTAATCTCACACAACTTTCGCCATCTAAATATTACTCAGCTCGTCTAAATTGGCTGTCAAGGTTCCCCACAGTCAAGGGAGAAATCCAGACATCTTTTGAAATGACTCAACCCAGTTCTGGTACAAAAGGATGATTTGCCCTCTCAAGGACACTCTGTCCTCCCCTTTTTCCCCCCACTGATCCTGGACTGTGCCTGGAGAGCTGGGTAACAGCAAGGTGGGATAAATCCCATCCTCTCAGGGTCATAAGCCATGGACATTGCACAGACACACAGGAGTTTAGGCACTACAGGAGAAACCATGCAATAAAAATGCTTGGAGGATGAAATATTTCTGTTCTAAATCCAATGCTGATATGTGAGGCCCTGGCACAGGTTGCCCAGAGAAGCTGTGGCTGCCCCTGGATCCCTGCAAGTGTCCAAGGCCAGGTTGGACAGGGCTTGGAGCAACCTGGGCTGGTGGAAGGTGTCCCTGCCCATGGCAGGGGGTGGAATGAGATGAACTTTGAAGTTCCCCTCAACCCAAACCATGCTGTGGTTCTATGTAGGGTTTTAGGGGCACTGCACCTGCATGCCTGCTGAAAGCTCCTTTAATCTCTCTCTCGTTCATCTCTTCCACCACAAAATACTCTGATTCATTCACAGTCTCCCAGCCCAAAGCATATGGCAGTCAGAGCATGAAGGAAATACAGCAAATTTCTCTACTGTCTTTTGTCATCAACTCCATAGTTTTTAGTGGAACACCATAAGACTTTAAACCCAGGGTGGCTCAGTGGGGAAAAGAAAGGGACAGGAAGTGCTCTCCCATAAGCTGAAGCAAAACACAATCCCATGTCTTTGCATCCTCAGCTCTCATTTGAGAGTTTTTTACTCCCCTATAATGTAATGGCTCTAAATCTGAACAAGATGGGGAGAAATAAAACAGTACCAAAGGTCCCATATAGCTTCTGAGTATTTTCTCTTCTATGGAATAGATTCAGCTCAACCCACAAAAGCTCAACATCCCTCCACTAACAACCACTTTCTGATGCTCTTTGAAGGCCTCAATATCTAGGCCCTAGAGCCTAGAGATTTAAATCATTTTGGTCAGCACATAGATGGATCCACAGCCTACCCTTGCCCCCTAAAGACAAACTTTGCATCTCCACAGCTGTCTTTGTTTTACAGCTTTTATAACCCCAGTGCAGGAGCAAAGCTCGAGGACTCAGTTGATATAATAAAAGGTTTGAGCAGGGCAGCTTCCTCCAGCATGGTAAGTCTGGGCCATTGCAGTGCATCTTCCCACCATCCACAGTGGATTTCTGTGGGCATACAGACCCCAGATCCACTGCTCAGCTTTTCTACTTTTCCAAAAACATACTGCTGTTGTGGAAGAAAACCCTGGAAATCTGGAATTTAAAGTATGGTGGAGTTTAGAGTTCTCTTGCCTCTCCTCTCCATGAGCAGATTAGCTCCTAGATTGGTTTGCAAATGAAGAAGAGGTGTTGGGGCTGACAGCACGATGTGGGTTTTCAGAGAGAGGCAGGATGTTAATCCAGCCCTGGGAGAGCAGTGAGCTGAGTAAAACAGTCCTGTAACTGTGCTATTACTCAGAAGGCCAGAAAGACAAGATCTAATCTGCTGTGATTCACTGAGCAGTGCTACTTATTGCAAGGGCTTACAAACCCCCATTTTAACACAAGTCTCTGAAGCAGTTACAGAAGTTAGATCAAAACCTGGCTTTTCAGTTCACTCTCCATAAGGCAGGGGATACCCTGTTCTAGGAGTGATAAAACAGCACTGGTGGTTAAATAAATAATGTTAATTGCTATCTGCAGCCTTTTACCAAATCAACTGGCAGGAGCAACCAGTGCCTGCTCTGAGTTTCCCCAGCCATTACAATTCTAGCACAACTAAGCAGCTCAGGGTGTCACCACGTTCCCCCTCCTCTGCTCAGGCTTTGGCACAGCTTGTACCCACCAGAGCACAATTCATTTGCTGGACATGCCTAGAAGGAACCCCTTTCCTGCTACTCTGAGCTCTGGGATCCTGTCACTGCCTTTACTCAGGGAAATTGCCCCGTGCTGCCCATCAGTGGGGTCTGACACCGCTGTAATTTCCCAATGGTTTTACAAAATGATGGATGTTATGCTCCTTCCTTAGGCATCCTCCCTTCATCTTCTCAGACCTCCTCAACAGAAGCAAGGACTTCACTCCATTTTATCACTATTGCACATTACTAAATTCTCTTTGCTGTGTTTTAGAAGAGCTGTTGTCTCCTCCTCAAACTCTTTGTTCTGATATTTGAAGTGAAGAAAACCCACTCAGCTTTGTTATTCACCTTCAGCTTGCCTCCATCCTTCCTCTTTCACTTTGCTTTCCTTATCTGTGCCTTTCCACCCTCTAAACCCCATTCTGAAATCTTTCCCAACAGCCCTTCCCACTTGAGCTTCTTTTCTGACACTTTATCCTGTGCAGACACTTCTTCCTTAGCTCTGATTACATTTTGCATTCCCTTATTCAGGTTCATCACCTCCTATCTGCTCTGTTCCTCTATTTATATTTATAGCTAAAAGGCTCACATCACTCTTTGTTAGACAACAATTCATCTCTGTGAGCACCTTCCCTTTAGATAACAGACCCTTTATCTTCCTGGATTTTGCTTCCTAACTTCTCACTTTTCACTTGGAAGTTCAACGTTTTCTTTGTGACCACCTTCAACCTAAATAGGATGGTGGCTGTTGCACATGGTGTGGCCTCTTTTCACCTCCACTTTTAAATTATGCCAAGTGCTTCCTCAGAATCACACAGAGAAACAAAGTTTTTCACATTTCCCTCCTTATATCACACGATGGCACTTCCACCTTCAATCCAGTGTTTGCATGGATGATTCATCTGCCTTAGACTCATTTAATCTCAGTTAATTGTACAGACAGGTAAATTGGGCCTCTGGCTGGAGGTGTCTCTCTTTGCCACAGGAAGCTCCCAGCGAGGTGGAGCTTTCAGGCAGCTGAAGTTAAGGGAGGCAATTTTCATGCTAATTGTAATGTTCCAGTGCTGTCACTTCCATTTTCCACAGGGAGACAAAAAGACTGATGGCCTTGGTGACCTGCTCACAACCAGTGCAAAGCCAACAGCAGAAGTGGGATCAGATCAGGGCTCACAAACTTCTGATCTTCGTTTTCAGATTTCTGCATCTTTGCCACAGGGGCTCTGAACCGAGCTGTTCTGTGCCAGTCCCCCCCTCAAAGTGCCACATGAATAATTTCTTTCAAGTCTTAAAAGAGAGGAGATGATCTTTCTTTGCAATCTAGGTTTAGTTTGGTTTTTTTGTTTGTTTTTTTTTTTTTTTAAATTCTTTGGTAAAGTCTATTTGTTCTACAGGAAATATATATTTAACCCAAGAAAAAAAATGCAGTGCAAAATATATCCCTCAGCATGACTTAATTTTGCTTTTATAGTATACTATAGATTTATCCAGTCATGAAAATCTATAGCACATTCATTTATATTCTTATTTCTTGTTCTGATGGTCTCAAGCTTGGCTTCTCCAACTTGATGCTGCTCAGCAGCCCTTGAAAAGAATTACTTTTCACACCTCCTCCCTGCAGTCATAAGGAATAATGAAACACTGGGATGAGCTGCCTGGGGAGCCTGTGGAAAGTTTAGCCTTGGAGATCAACTTTGGAAGAGGCTTCAGAAATATCTGATAAAAATAAGAGAGATGAATCTAATCCCGACTTGGAGAATAAAGCTGACCCAAGTGGCTTTATGGAGTCCTCCCCTGCCCTGTGTTTCTGCAATGTATCAATATTCCAGTAACATCAACGATAAATGATCACTGAAAGAAGTAAACTAAGAGGTTTCAGTGCATTTTCAGCTGCCTTATTGTGATTCTGAGACAGAAGCTGAGCTTGTCCCACCCATCAAACCAGCTCTCTGGGGACAAGCAGCGACTGCTCCACTGGTTCCTCACCACAAGGAAGGAGAAAATCTGATCTCTGAGACAGATTTAAAAATCTGATCTACCTGCAGCTCCTTTTGTGCTCCCTCGTGTGGCACTGAAAGCTCTGGGATATGAAGTAAAAATGGACAGAAAATGGGCATTGTCACATACTGTGAGAATCTCACAAAATTACAAACATGAAGCACAAAGCAAGGCTGATATAAGATGGGTAAAACCCCCACAAAGCCATGCAATGATGTTATGTAAAATAATTATAACCCCCCCCATAAAACAAACCCAAACGTGTTAGCCTGCAACAAATGGACTGAGCTCCTGAACGCTCAGCACTGGAAACCAGATTGCACTGAGCTCCTCAAACACACTCTTTCCCACAGCATGCACATAAAATCTCCCAGGAAGCTCAGTTTAATGTGAATTTACACCTACAGGAGATTATGTTCCCGTATCTGTTCTTATTGCGGTTTTCATCCTCCTTGGCCGTGTCCCAGGACGCCGTTTGCCCCTCGGGGAGTGCCTGCAAAACAAACAACAGTGGGCTGTTTATAAAGAGCTGCCCAAGGCCTTCAGGTGGGTGAAGAGGCCTGAGCAGGACAAAAATAAAGGCGCTGAATAATTCAGCAGCTGACCAAGCAAAAGGCTCTTTGAGGAAAGGGCTTCTCCACTAATGCGAAATGTGCAGACCAATTTGCATCTCTTGGCTTCTGCCAGCCAAGAACAGTTTTCCTCCTGCTACTTCTCATCTAAAAGGGTCAGGGGAATTTGTTTACAGCCACAGGGTAACCTCATTTTCCCCTGTAGAACAAGGCTGGTGGAGATCTCAGGTAAGTACACCTCTGAGAGAAGCCAGAGGGCTGAAACGCAGCGCTCAGCCTTTCGTATTGAAGTTGAAAATAGATACAGTGGTTTCACCAATTTCTGTGTTAATAATGGGTGATGCAATACAATCCACTAGCTGGTTTTCTCTGAGGAAAAATAAAGCAGCTCAGGGGTTTTAGGTCATGTGTAAGGAAGAGGGGCAAAAGCAGGTGAAACACGCCCATGAAGTAGGAAAATAAACAGCCATTTTCCTAAAATCTGCTCTTTCAGTTGAGGAAGGATGGGGTAGGGGACACTGGCAGCACTCAGTGCTACCCTACCTACAGCTTGGCCCTACAACTGCTCTGAACACACTGGAATGAGCCACTTCCCCCTTGAGACATGTCCAGGGAGGAATTTAAGGCAGAGCCTGGAAAGCAGCAGTTGGCATGGGATGGATGGTGGCTGGAAGACAGCCCTGGGTGAGAAGAACAGCTCCCCCTGAACTGCCTCAATAGTTCAGCCTCCTCCAAGATGTACTCCCTAACAAGATTCTACATCACCAAAACCAACATTATGAATTGTATTATTTCTGCTCCCCGGGGAATTACGGGGGTTTTATACCCCAATCATCGTAAAATCATATCTGCCTCAGCTAGCAGCTGTGCTAGGAAATGAATTTATATTCATCTTCACAAGCCATCCAGGTCTATTATGTGCCTGAATGCAATAGCAGAGAGACACAATTAGGATCTACAACACTGACATTACAATTAAACTTAATATGAGCAAACCCCTGGCAGAGCAGATCGCTGTGAATGTCCCCCAAAGGGATCCAGGACAGCAAATGTCAGGCACTGCAGCACTGCCAGGAGCACTGCTGACAAAACCAGGGACAGCCAGTTCCCATTCAAAAACCCAGGAGAAAGAGTAATAACTCTGTAATTGGGGAGGGCTTTGATCACACATAGATTTCCTTTGCAGACAGTTGTTTCCAAATAGCAGCTCATCTCCTGAGGAAAAACACCCGACCAACAAACCCACACACAACAAAAAAATCCCCCAGCAAAAGAAAAGAGGTGAGGAAGGCTTATTTTCATCTTCAAAGTCTGAGGAAAAAGGTGCCTTATTTTTCCACTAATATCAAATTACAGCAGGTTGACCAGAGAATGGCAACAGGCATGAGGCACCTAATTAGAGCTTGATCTGAAAAGGAAAAGAAATAAAAGAAATAAAAGCAAACCCTTCTTCATGACTTCCATGTGGACTGAGCTGTCTTGTCCAGAGAAAACACATTCAGGCCCAATAAATCTCTTTTCGACAAACCATGTCCTTTCATGAGATTTGAACATGAAATTTTCTGCTGAAATTGATGTTTTTATATTTGCTGATAGAGCCTCCAAAGATTTAAGAGTCCAGGAATTTTCATCTCGGTCAATCCCACAGAAATCTCTGCTTCCCACAGAACTGCCCAGCCCCAAAGGGAGAGAGGAGTGTGAGCAACACAAACTACCTTTGCAGGGGGGCACCTTATATCCCTGCTTTTACAAACATCAGATGAACAAACTGGGGTACATGAACTCCATGTACATTGGTTGTACAGCCCAAAGAATTTTCCTGTGTGATCATTAAAAATGCAGCACCAAGAACTGAAACTGCATTAGAAATAAAGGCAAAAATATCAATTATAATGAGGTTGCATCCACAAAAAGAGGAGCACACATAATGTTCTGCTCCTTCAGGTTTTGTTGGTACAATAACTACCTCCATAACTGCAAAAGAGTTACTAATTCTGTTTCTATCTGCATTATCAGCAATGTTAAATCAGGACAGATCACTCAGGCACTGGTAGTTAATTCATATTTCACAGGAAACGCTCCCCCTTCTTTCTTTGACTTGGTAACAGCAGAATTTCAGTGTTCAAAAAACTATACTTGATTTTTAGGGTTTTTCTACTTCTAAAACTTTCTAAACTCCTTTTAGAGAAGTTTTGTGAAATTTATACTGAAATATCTTCCCACTAGTGGAATTTAGGTTACAGCAAAGCTTTTTAAACTATAAATTGATCTAAATTTTAGCTGAAATTACAAGGATAGATCTCTCAAAGTCAGATTCATCTCAATCAAGCCTCCTAAGCACCACGGCCCAAACATGACTGAAGTGTTCCCATTAAATTGAGGCTTACTGCAAGCCAATTTAAATTTCCAATGGATGCATTTAGTTAGTCTGCTGTTTGTTTTTAATTTAAATACGAAAATTTGAATCCTTCATCTGCACTGATCTACCTCAATGCTGCAGTATTGCTGCCAAATGCAACAACATCAGC
Organism: Chiroxiphia lanceolata; assembly: GCF_009829145.1. Lineage (NCBI taxonomy): Eukaryota > Metazoa > Chordata > Aves > Passeriformes > Pipridae > Chiroxiphia > Chiroxiphia lanceolata. The sequence continues at coordinate 3,538,955 of NC_045653.1, read as the reverse complement.
TAAAAGCCTCCCTGTTCATCCCAAATTGTGCCATGGAGCCCTGGCCCTTTCCCTGCAGTCACTCTCTTCTCAACAGTGGTGGAAAAACTGTTCCCACAACTCTGCTGACAGCCAGAATTAAAAAATGCTTTGGCTAAAAAAAAAAAAAATAACCTGAAAAGAAGTATTTCAGCCATTCATTTTGCAGTGCTACATCATAACCTGGACCACTGGATCTTTCTTTTGACCACAGGAAGATGTGTAGGCAGAAATTCAAGGGTTAAAACCCAGAGGTGACTTCCATAAGCTGAAGAATTTCAATACTATGATGCTTGAGGAAGGAGCCACAAAATCCAAAATAGCTAAACCATCTCAGTAATGCAGCAGGAGAATGTGCTTTAGTGACATCCTAAATCATAATGGGAAATGAGTTTGGGTAATTAAGCTTATTATCTCCTCAGCCAGTAATTGGTGCTTGCAGTAAGTCTACGGGACTAGTCCCACAGCTCACAACAAATCAGGGCTGATATGTTCTGGAAAAGGAACTGGAGACATTTAAATGAGTCCTGTTTAAATGTTTATGGCTATTCCTAATCCCAAATAGTGCCATCTACACCCAGAGCCACGGATAAGATTTTTTCCCCTTCTGTTCTGCTTGTTTCGTTGCTGAACAGAAGCAGCAGCCCAAAAAGGTCCAAGTCACACCTTGCCCTCAGGTGCACAGGAAGGCCCAAAATAACCCCCCCACGGGGAGTGCTGACAGATTCCCACGTTCACACTCAGTTATCATCCACTTCACACCAGCACTGACACCTCTTACACAATCACATCCTGCCTCTCAGCTCAGCATGGAGCCACCAGAAATGGTTTTTTTTCTGGATGCCCTCAGTAAAACCCGCTGCCTGTGCCCCAACATGGAAGGTGCAGGCAGCCTTTAAACTAACATGGAATGCAATTTCCAGGTTACCGAGCAGAGATGAGAATATACAGAGATAAGAGATTGTCATGTGTGACTGATATGCTCCCTTCAAAGCGATTTTTCATGAGAGTAAAATTATTTGGTAACATGTCACTAAAAAGGCTGCAATTTATGCTATCAATTTGCAAAGTAAGTAGAAAATCAGCTCCTTGGAAGAAAAAAAAAGAACATATTTGGAGGCGACACTGATATTAGTGTCTGAAAACACGTTTCAAAAAGAGACATCAAATTCTTTGTTAAGATTTTATCGACTGTTCTGCAAAGCGTTTTGCAGAGCCGCTTTTGCAGCTTTGTGCTCCTGCAGATCCCCACTCTCAGCCCGGCTCCAACCTCCCACCTTCCCGGAGATTCCTGACATCCTCCCTGCTTTGTGGAGCTGCTATTTGGAGCCCAAGTGCTGCCTGCATCCCGTGCTCCAAAGCCCGAATTCCAGGCTGGAAAAACGCCCGTCACCGCGGGCAATTAGCGCCGATTGAAGGGTGGAGCAGCCCAGGGGATCTGTGAGCTCGTGGCAGCCTCCAGGCTACTCCTCCTGAAAAAAAGGAATTATGCGAATCCATGGAATGTCACCGTCATTACACACGTCTGTAGATGGCACTTTCTGGGAAAGGCACAACTTGTGGAGCTGAAAGTTGCATTGACATTTTTCATGCTAATGTGCTATTTTGATAATTACCCGTGCCAGTGCCAGAAAATTACATATATGCCAGCACCTGTTTTCTTCTTGAGCATCAAGAACTAGATCTCAGGGCATCTGTAATTGGGCTGAATGCAGGTTTGGGTACTGCTCATGGAAATGGAGGCCGAGGGGGGGCTCAGTAAATCTCCTAAGGGAATTATTACCCTTTCTCAATATTAAATGCAGCTCTTTATATTGATAGTTTAATTAGCACGCTTGATTATGGGGCAAGAGTGAGTAGACCTGGTTAACATACAGTTTCCAGAAACATTTGCTATGAAACAGTCTTTGATTCCATCTGATTAAAAAAAAATGCTCCTGGTGACAACCAGGAAAAGACTCCCTCTGAATTAGAGCAAAGCCCAGCACTGAGGGTACAAACCCCATGGACTCTCACTTGCAGGGTGCAAAAGTGAGCTGTTTTCATTAAGTAACTTATTTTTCACAGCTGTTATGTTATTTTTAAGTAGTTTTAATGCCACTGTGCATATTAATTGCTTATTGCCTTCCCACAAGCTTACTATGTTCATTATAATTATCCCTTGCTAGAGCTGAGCCTCACATATGTTTGATGCTATTTCCCTCCTCTGTTTGCTCTGCTTGAAATGTATATTCCTTTTCCAACTCCTCCCCAGTGTTGTGTTTTTCTGGTCATTTGGATTATATTCCTGGTCATTCCAGCTTTGGGGTTAAGATGTGGAGGGGAACAGGGCTGGTTTTCATTTTTCCAGCTTACCTTTTACTCCTCTCATCATACAGATTTGGAAGTGTATTCTGAGCCAGAGGTTTGAGCGTACTGGAAAATTCCACCTTCATTTAAGCAGCACAAATTCCTGCCTTTGACTTTACAACTCTGCATTCAGGTCATGGCACTGTGATTAAATTTGATCAATGGCGAGGGAGTATTTGGAGCTCCCCCAAAAGCTCAAGCAAAACCCCTTCCTTTTCTTACAGCTTGGTTTACACTATCCAAGGAAAGCAGATCAGTAAGGAAGGGACTGTGGGACTCCACGTCCTGCATTGAGTTCAGTACCTGTTAAATATTTACTGTCTGCTCTTTATGGGAGAGAGGGTACATGCTATGGGATGAGCAAAATGTCACTGACTTACTGCTGTAATAAACACCTCCTCTTGGTACCTGAGGGCCACCAAAGGCTGACAGTGCTGTAAAATCCTGCCCTCATAAACCAAAATAAGAAAGGAAAGGATTAAGAGGGTGAATTAAGGAAAAGAAGCTCTTAAAACACAGCTATCCTCCCTTCCAAGGTTCTATCCCTCGTGAGTGCAACTTCTTGTGAGGAAAGACAATGTACAGGTACCCCCAAAATGCCAGGCAGTGGAAGGACTGTGGGAAAATTTATTTCCAAGGTCAAGAACACTGGACTTCAAGAACATTCACCTTCATGGCTTGTCAAACACGGGGCCTGGGGAAAGACACACCCCCTGTTCTTCTCAGGGCTTTTACCATCCCTGGTCCCCCTCTGTGGGGACCTTCAAACATCTCTGCAAGGGCTTACCTTTTTCTCATACCAGGGAAAGTTTCTCTGGAATGCAGGAGGAGAAAACACCCAAAACTGTCTCTAGGAAAGATGCCTCTTCCAGGCAGGAAAGTCTCCCGAAGCGAAATAAGCCCTGATCTCGCGATAAATCTTTCGGAAGGGTCTTCTGCCCTTATACTCCTCTATTATAAGTGAGTGAAGGTTCCTCATACCTCATACTCCTCTTTGAAGCCATAGCCCTGTCCCCTCTTCATCTGGGTGATGTGCTGCAGCAGGTCTGCCACTCGGATGGCAGGCTGGAACTGCCCCCGGGGGTAGGACATCTCCACGGGCTCGCAGCTGCGGTACGGGTGGGTCTGGATGGTCAGCGTGGGCTGGGGCATCTCTCCATGGCTGCTGTCTGTTGGAAAGACAGGGAGGCAAAGCAAGCTTTCACCACTCTGGTATTTTCAGGCTCATTCTCTGTTTTACCTGTTTCTCCACCACCCCGCAGGTCGGGGCGGGTGAAAGGAAGCAAAGAAATAAGTAAGAAACACACATGCTATAAAGTACATAAATAAGTAAGAAACAAACAGCCTTCAGCTGCCTGGAAACTAAATCACACTGGAGTAATTCCTTGTGTCAAGGAGACAAACTCAAAGAGATGGGAACAGAGTGAACAGCCAGCCAGGTTGCTGAGGACACAGCATAAAGGGTGAGCTCCCCAGAACTCCAACAAAATTACATACCTGTCTTCACAAACCTGCAAAGAACACAGCTGAGAGATACACACAGATGAGCAAGAGATTCAAGCAGCATTTGGGGTGTACAGCACGAGATAACTGAAAGGGGCCCAAGTGAACAGCAAACAAATTATTAGCATTTCAAATAAGCCACACGGGACACCGGAGGTAAATTAAACTGCTCCGCTAGTTCAGGCCTAAAATTTTACATGTCAATTACAAAGATGGAATATCATCAGAAATAATAAAGCAGTGTAAAAATGCAGTTATCCTGCATGCAGAAATTTAAATTTCAGATGTGTAAACTTAATAGGAAAAGGGTGTTTTTTTGAAAGAAATGGATTGAAAGAAATCTATCACTATGCAGATGGAACTGCAACCTCATATCTCCAGCAAAACTGTGTACCCAACAAGATATTCCCAGTGAACTAATAGAAAAGAATTTAAATAATAACTTCAATTACCAAACAACTGACTGTAACAACTTTTAATAACAGGAACTCAGATTAAATGAAAAATTCAGTTTCTTATCTACCGGAGTTGACCAAATTTAAATAGTTGGCCAAATATACCATTGGTTTTTCCTGGGATTACAGGGATCTGAGATGCTCAGGTCCTTCCACACACACAATTCTTTCTGGTCTTACTCAAAGCCAAGCTTTGCCAAATAAAAAACCTCCCTCCCTTGGATTGTTGATAAACCCCCCTTAAGCTGGCACAACCCCCCCTTAAGCTGGCACATATGGGGCTTCTTCACTGACAAGGAGCTGAAACAGCCCCCTCGTCAGCAACACTGCAGCCATGTCTTTGAAGGGATAAAGAATAAATAAATCAAATTGCAATTTCAGGGTGGTTTTTGTGAGGCAGAAATATGGTCAGAATGCTACTGTAAACATTGCTCTGCTTGAGAAAGCACTGTGGGGCTGGATCAGAGGCAGTCAGGGCTCCCTGTGCCCCTCCTGTGAAGGTGGGCAGGAGCAGACAGGTGAGGGATCCCTCTGCCTCCTTGGCAGCTGGTGAACCAGTGACATGACAAAACATGACAAATAACACCTTAGCTGGTTTACTGTTAGATTAAGGGGAAGATATGAAGACAGGGATATGCTGTGTTTGGAAGCTGGAGGACTGTGAGGAGGAGACAGGAATGCCAGCAGTGGACACTGCTGCTTGATCACCAGTGAGATAAAATCATCTGGTGGGTGAATTATCACATCCTGCGCTTCTGAAATAAATTAGCACAGTGATCATCTGCTCTGAAGATGAGACTCCTGAATTTAAGGATTTCTAGGTCCCAGGTTCTCATCAACACAGTCACATTCCCAGGACATTCAGAGATTTACAGGGCTATGGCTCAAGTGAAGCAACCCTCACATACAAAATGTGAATAAATTTGGGATTTAAGGAAGAGTAACATCCAAAGCACTTGTATAATCATCCCTAATGCTCTGACTAATGACAGTGTGAGAACTCTGAGCAGAGGGAATTTCAAGGCCTATTAATTCCCCTAGTTGGATTGGCTTTCCCAATGCATCTTTCCCCCCCTATTCCCTATTAACCTCCCGTAATGGGAAGGAGAAGATTTTTATCGCGGACCATTTCCGACAGACGTACTATGCTTAATTTTCCATCATTAGGTTTAATACAAACCCAATCTCACAACTGGCTTCTCTCAGGAACCTGCAAGTAATGCCACAATTTTATCAGCCCCAATTAGAAAACATTATGAGATCCCTATTCGAGAGGGAGCCTTAAAACTAATGTGTGGTTCTGGAGCTAATACAGGGAGGGCACAGCAGAGCACAGGCCACCTGTAAAATGCAGCTCAGATCAGCCAACTCCTTTGCAGGCAATTACTGATTTCTCTCTTCATCAGTTCCTTTAATTCTGCTGTACTTGGCTCTCTTCTCAAAGAGATGTATCACAGGGAGACGTGAGAACCAGGAGAGTGGTGCCCCCTCCCTTCCAGAATAATTTCTCTCAAAGTAGGTGCTCGTGCTATGGGTCTGGAACAGGAAGAAGATGCTCAGAAGCAAAGAAGGGTCTGTCTCTGGCCTTTGAGTCTATAGTGACAACTGGTCTCTTTGGTCAGTGAGATAAAAATTGGTACAAACCCCACTGATTGTAGGAACAACTCTTGCAGCATTGTCACAGAGTCACAGAATGGTTTGAGTTGGAAGGGACCTTAAAGATCATCTTGTTCCATCCCCCCTTCTATGGGCAGGGACACCTCCACTAGACCAGGTTGCTCCAAGCCCCATCCTTGGACACTTCCAGGGATGGGGCAGCCACAGCTTCTCTGAACAACCTGTGCCAGGGCCTCCCCACCCTCACAGGGAAGAATGTCAAGTGTGGTCCATGGCATCACACCTTTTGTGTGCCCCTCACCCAGCCACGTGTTTCTGCTTAAAGAAAAGTACCACACAATCTGGGTCATCCTACTCTCAGCCCTGGGGGACACAGCTGAAACAAGATCATCACCTCCTCCAGAGCTCCATGACAAACACATGGTGAACATCCTCTGTGCTACCTGCAAGAAAACCTGATCCCAACAACTGCACCAGCTCCAGACTGTCTGTTGTTGCCACCAGCATTTTATCTGGGCCAAGGAAAATGTAGAGGTGCTTTTAGGGAGACAAATTGCCACGTGAGAGGCGAGCCTGGAGTTTACACGTTGTGCTACTGAAGCCTGATGCAAGTTGTTCCTCCACCTCATCAGCCCATGAGTGTGGAGCTCAGTGTGGTTAATGAGCTGCTCAGAAAGGCACAGCACCCCCTCAAAGATGTGCTGTTTACAGCAATCCCGTGAACAATTCACAGTGCAGGTAGCAGGGGAGGGAGCAGCAAAGTGATCTCTCACCAGGACAGTCAAGCAAAAGAGTCTTTAGAGGGCTGGCAAACGGGCTTTGCTTTTCCTGCACGTTGCAGCTCTGAACCACATCTCATTCCTTTTGGCACAATTATTAGTGGGAAAAACAACAATAGATACCAGCAAAGTCAGGCTGTACTCTAATTGTTGCACTAAAGGCAAGTCAAAGCAATTTTCCACAGTCCCTTTTCTCTGTCAGCTTCTCACAAACATGTCCCCAGTCCCCTGCAGAAGAGGATGACTTTGCAGGACAAATTGACCAAGACTTTTCACTAAATTTTTGGCAGTGCCTCTGAAGCACGTGTGCCGTCCATGAGTTTTTGGTCAGAAAAGAAAAGCAAGAAAACAACTTCTTTTGTGGGAAAGTTGCAGGAAATAATTCACTCTAATGCTCAGAAACTCCTAAACATACAGAATCGTGCATTGGGTTTTTTTGGATTGTACTTCATATGCATATCTGATTTCTAGTCGTATGTCCTCATATTTGTGACAGGAACACACACCATCATATTTCATTGCATACCAAAGATAGAGTACAGTTCCAAAAAATAATCCAAATTAAAACATTTCAAGATGTGGTGATTCCATTCTGACCCCAAAAGTTGTGGCAATGGTTAATTACCCTCGCTGTCTAAACATTTCCTAATTGTAATTTGATTTTGCTTAGCTTCAATTGCAGGCACTGAATCTTATTATACCTCCTGTTAGATTAAAGAGCCCTCTGAGCATTTGAAATCCTGACCCACGCAGGCACTGATCAAATCACTTCTTCAGATCCTCTTTGATAAAGCAAATCAATTGAGAGCTTCTGTATTCTCATTAGGGCAGGCTGCTCAGGGTCCTGGTTCTTTCCCAGAACCATTTCCAGTCTTCCACAGTTCTTTTTTGTGCAGTTGTAAATAAGACAGGTGTTCTGCCTGTTGCTGGAAACACGCTGGTAATGAGAGGATCATTTCTAACATTAGCAGCTTGTGACAGCAAGGTCTGTTACCTTTGTTTGTTAACCCTTTCCAGTGCAATACTCTTACTCCCCACACCAAGATGTCCTTTGCCAACTCAGATGCTGGCACATTCATGATTCCCCATCCCTGGAAGTGTCCAAGGCCAGGCTGGATGGGATTTGGAGCAACCTGCTCCAGTGGAAGGTGTCCCTGCCCATGGCAGGGGGTGGAAGAGATGATCTCTAAGGTTCCTTCCAGCCCAAACCATTCCATGATCAGCCTAAGAGTTCACAGAACACCCCGAATTTTTGCAGAAGACATTAAATTAATAATTCACTGGCTCTCACATAACTAGTCTGATTGGGAGACATTTCAGGCATCTCAGCTTGTGTGTTTAGTGTGTAACTGCAGAGGATCAAATTTTACAACGTTGACTTCACATATTTGTAAACTCTCCCTGCTTATGAAATGGTGCTTTTTGTGATTCTCTTTCCTGGAGAAAATAATCATGAACTTGCTGAACTCAACTCTCAGGTCTTATTTTGCCAAAAGAAACAGAACAGAGCCCAGCAGCAGAGGGGAGCTGGAGCAGAGGCCAGTGAGGTGGAATCTTCCCCCATTTGATGAGTAACCCTGAGGGTGAGATACTATTGCCTGCCTATTGCTGCTACACCATCTTGTATTATATACTTTTGTGCTGCCCAGACAAGGGAAATAAATATGTTTCCCTCCACAGAAAAACTGATAAACTTCTCCACAGATGTCACAGATAAAGATGAAGAGCAGCTGAGGAATTAGATTCCCAGTCTCAAAGTGAGTCTGTGCGATCAGAGCCCTGTGCAACATCCCAGTAAGGCTGCTGGGAGGGGACCTGCTCCTCCAGGCACCTGTGGGGATTAAAGCTTTAGATGCTTTTATAGATATCATCTTGTTTTGGAAACACAGTTAGAGAAATGGATATCTGGACACAGAGTATGATGTTGCCTCCTGACTAGAAAACCAACTTAAGCCTCAGACAACTAAAAGCAAAGCTGAACTAACGTGTCATCTCCTATACATGGAGAAGTTTCTTTCAAAACTTTTGCTTTAATAACCACGAATTCCTTCTGTGTCTGAAATGACAGGCCTATCATCTCTGCTTATATTTTTATTCTCTTAGCCTTGGCAAGTGATAAGATGTGGTAAGACATCCTTTGCACAAAATAAATTATGTTTTGAGTGGTGTTGGTGATGGATTTAATTACACACAGAGCCAGTCTCTCTGCACCAGAGTAAGGGTTGTCATCTTGACATCTCCTGAGGATGACTCCAGCATGGCTGATACCTCCTGCCCTTACACCAGGGATATGGTGCAAGCTGGAAAAAATAATTTGCTTTTTTGTGTGCATCAAGGCTTTGTTATATGATAAATATCCAGCTATAATGTACTATCTACAACATCAACAGTGCTATGGGAAAGCAGAGTCAAAACATCCCTTATCAAATGATATCAACTGAGCTATGAAAAGCCTTTACAAAAAGCCTTCTGACAGCATGCTTGACAGAGAACAGAGGATACACCTTCCATTTCAAAGGCTGTGAAGAAGCCACATATCCATAATTTTTTAAAAAAGTAATTAATTTTCTCCAGGTTCTAGAGATTCTTAAGACTTGCTTGGTTAACACCTTATGCAAGAGCATTCTAATCATATAAAAACTATTCCACACATTTTCTTCATCAGTTAGCTTAGAAAAAAAATCCTGTTAAAGGCACAACGTTCCTTTGGTGAGGTGGGCAAAGATTTGGGTACAAGTGTAACTGCAGCTCTTCAGCTGTGTGAACCTTGCCAAGTCAAATCTCTCTTTGCCTCCTCGGTGAGAAGAAGGTGCCAGACCTACCCACCTCTCAGAGCAATTCATTAGTTACAGCTGAAAAACCACTGGCAGCTTCAAAACACCACAGGAAACTAGAAGCCATTAATGTCTGGAAAAGAGAGTTTTCCAAGCCACCTGATCTTCTGCAGGCAGAAAGAAATGTAAGAGAAGTTCAGCTCAAGGAACCCTACAAGGGATTGCTCCTTCTGCTGCCAACCTGAGCACAGGGAAATGATGGGAAAGCCTCTCCCACAGCTCCTTGTCAGGGGCTGGCATGGCCTGGGAGGCTGCAGATACAACTGAACAGGTCAAGCTGTTGATTTTTGAGCTTCCATTGCGTAAAAATAACTCATCTCACAATGAAAAGAACCAGTAATGCTGCTACAGCAGCGATATTGGCTTCTGAACATCTCTGAGTCCTTCAAACCAGGTTGTGGATACATCCAGAGCAGATTGGTTAAGAATGGGCAAAGCCCATCCAAGCTACATAAGAGTGAAATCCAGGGAAAATTTCTCTGTCTTTCTAAGCCCAAGCCAGTTTCATGACAAGGAGGCTCTCCCTGCTTGTTCTGCCCATCTGCAAGCAGCTACAAGGCACTGCAGTCCCCATCCTCTCTGGAGGGCAGCAGCTCCTGTTGTGAGGATCCTGAAATGAGAAAAAGGCTAAATGTCCTCACATACTGCTGGGAGATGACAGAGGATGCAAGGGAAAGACATGCTGGTTCCCTTGTAGGGACTGCACTGATCAGATCTCCTGAACATCCTCAAGAGCTCCTGACCATGAACATTTTCTCCCAAAAACAACCTCTGAGGTTGTGCTCCCTCCTCTTCAGCTGGACATCCATCTCTTTTATTTCTCAGTGTCAGATGTTCAGTTCTCTAGTGAAGGTGTTTGTGAGAAATATTTAAAATCCAGAATTGTCCAGGACTGGAAGAGAAAATGACCTCACTAAAAACATGCATTACATGAGAAAGGATTAATCAAGCATGGGATAAGGTAGAGGCAAAACCAAAATCCCCTGGATCTTACTATTAACAAATCTTGTCCCAGTCAAGCCTAGGGAGTCATCCACTACTGCAGATACAGAGCATTTATTAGCAGAATGTACAACAGCTGGGAACAATCAGTACTGAACTGCAGGCAGAGCCCAGAGATGGATATTGGTAGTGGGATGACTGATGTCCTTTTTAAGATATCTTTCTCTTTCCTAGGAATGAATATTAAGGAACATCAAAAATTAAACTTATTTTGCTCATACAGCAACATCCAAGGTCTGATGAATGTTTCTGAGAAGCCAGAACACCAAGGTTTTAATTTGTCTTCAAGTCACAAGACAGAAATTTCTCCAGTGCCAAGGAATGTTTCACAGCCTGTTAAATTCAGGTGGAACTGGGGTGGTGATCAGTCAGTGTAATTCATGTCTTAAAAGTGCTCTAAACTTCCCATCCCATGTGTAAAGCAGAGAAATCAATCCTTACTCGGATATAGTAGTTAGTAAAAGTTTGAAAGAGTTTTGAATACCTAAGTTAAATTCCTGTTTCTTCTTTTTCCTCTCTAAAATTTGGGATTTTAAGAGTTTTGGAGGCTTTTTTGGCTTTTGCTTTGCCATGAGAAGTACAGATTGAACCTGTTCATTGCTCCTTGAGCTTCAGGAGATAAAATGTGCAGTTCACACCACAATTCTGTCACGACAGAGAGGGGAAACAGCTCCTCCAAACGATGATCATGTTTTCCCAAATGTTGAGTGCAAGACAGAGAAGTTTCACCTCTTCCAGCAAACTGCAGGTCAGGGCCCTGTTTCTGAGGCACAGCCAAAAGAGAAACCTGGCTTTGGACTTTTTTATTGAGTCTCTGGGAAACGAGAATAAATCTTCTGGAAAATGGACTCCTTTCCCTGCCCACCTCATTCCAAGAGGCCTCATCCATTGCTGTCAGCTTTTGACAGACAACAGGATGAATGTGTGTGTTGTGGCAGCCCCTCCAAGCCTCTGTGCCCAGGCTGTCAGTCTGGAAGCCAAAGAACAGCCACTGGTTGTAATTCCATCCTGGTCTAGGATGGTCCTTCAACGTGTTCTGAATGATGTTCAAGGCGGTCACTGCACATTACTGTGTCTGGGAGGGAGCATTTACTGCAGATAATCCAAAATGACAGGTCTGATAAACCCCACTGGTGAGGTTCTGATCAATCACAAATCATCTTACTGCTTCATAGCAGAGGAACTCATAAATCAGAGAATCAGAATGGTCTGGGATAGAAGGGAACCTAAAGACCATCTAAGTTCCAGTCCCCTTCCACCAGCCCAGGTTGCTCCAAGCCTCGTCCAGCCTGGTCTTGGACACTTCCAGGGATCCAGGGGCAGCCACAGCTTCTCTGGGCAACCTGTGCCAGGGCCTCCCCACCCTCACAGGGAACAATTTCTTTTTTAATGTCCAATCTAAACCTGCTCTCTTTCAGTTTAAAGCCATTCCCCCTTGTCCTGTGACTCCAGCCACACCCTTGTCACAAGTCCTTCTCCAGCTCTCTTAGAACCCCTTTAGGTGCTGGAAGGGGCTTTAAGGTCTCCCCAAAGCCTTCTCTGAACACCCCCAGCTCTTCCAGCTGTCTCCATAAAAAAGATCCCTTCCAAACCAAACAGTTCTGTGATTCTTTGCTGGCTGCACAGGCACAACCATCTCTATGAGTCAAAACTAAGTTGCAGGCAAGGCTGTGGGGGGGGGGGGAATTTGGCCCAGAACCCAAACCTCATTCACAAAAAGAAACACCAAGTACTTGTTAGAACTCCTAAACCTTCATTTTTGAACTGTTCTTTCCTTTAAAAAAAAAAATAAAATCAATTAATAACAATAATAAAACAGGAATGAAACAAAAGCTTTCCAATTAACACACGACCCCAGGATTAAATCGTGATTTTGGAACCCAAACACTTGGCAGTGCTCTCTCTCCAAGTTATTTTCAGGATACAATGAGTGTGTTTGCTCTCCAGTGCCATACACCATACCTGTCTTCTTACCTAACAGCGTGGTCGAGGGGACAGTGTCTGATGATACTTTTGAGATGGAATTCCGTTCACCCACACGACACGGATCAATGGAAACCAACAGAAGATCAACGGGAAAAAAAGTTACAGAGAACGAAAACCAGGTTAGCTGGGTGTCACACTCAGAAGCCTCAGTCTTATAGGTCATATTGGGAAACACAAAAAAAGCAAAGGAAATTTAGGAACGAAAGAAAAGTCTGGCACTAGTACCTGAGTAGTAGGAATTCAACATAGATTTGCTCTGAAGGGTTTTGCTTTGGACAGAAAATGAACAAGGAGAGGGTGATGCTAGGTAGGAAAGACATAAGGAAAAGACTTTAGACATATATTAAGAGAGAGAAAGAGAACAGGGAGAATGTTCCTCAAAGAACACAGTAATATGGGATATATAAGGCTTATCAAAATGAATTATATTTTTCATCTCGACATGCATATTACATTTATTACATTGTCATCATGATGGATTTTCTTTAATATAAGCACTCCACACCCCAAATATAGTGTTATAGTTACTGTAAATCAATATGTTCCTACACGGGATACACATACAGCCACATTCACAGGTCTCTAGTCTAAATATCAATTCTTTTAACCAAAGAAGCAAACTTATGGTTTTATCTCTAGGAGAAATATTCTTAAAAATGACCCCCAAAATACAAACTACAGAAAGTCAGTATTAACAGTAAAATAAACCACAAAAATACACAGGCAGGGGAGCAATTTTTTGGTTCAAACAGCACAAGATTAAAAGGGACTTGTTCTTCAAGCCAGGGCTGTTCACAGCAAACCCTATAATCCTTTCCCCTGTGAGTTGGGCTCTTTCAGCAGGACAAGCATCCCTGCCTTTTCCCATTAAAGCAACAGATTTCTCAGGACAAGAATCCACAAATTTCCATATTAATAAAATCAAGTATTTCCATATTAATCAAACAATTTTGGAAAGGCTCAACATCTTCACAGTAGATTCTTGTCTTGATAGTGAATTTATGAGGTTGGTTTATACCTACAATAGCAAACATGTACATTCTTATGGTAATCCATCATTTTTGAAGGCATATCCTTTTGTTATCACTCTGCATTCACTCTTGGAGTTACAGGCATTTATTTATCTCCTCCTCAGAATGTTGGGAAACAAGCTAATACAAATCTCAGTACATCAGAAAGATGACAGCAGATAACACAGGAAAAACTATTCCACAGCCCAGTGGAAGTAGATAAAACTCAGTGTACATCAAAGTAATTTCAGAAGCAATTTTTGTATCTCTGGAGCAAACACCGCTTAAAAACTTGGAGTTATTCTATGGGGAAAACCAAAGAAGTCACTGGTCTAGGGAGTTCCATAAAGTCAGCAGAATTACCTCCTGAGCAGTTTATAATCATCTAGTAAATGAACTTGCTCTCACTCTGAGTTCTGCCAGTATATTTTCAGACTTACACCACTTGAAAACACATTAAAACAATTGAATTTTTCATAGTTTAGTCTGCTGGAGCTCTGCCCCAGCTGCCCAGAGTCAGAGAGCTTCTCTCCTCTGGGGCCTCTTGCTCTGTGTTTGTCAGCCTAAATCAGACCCTTCTCTTACCACACTCAGAACGTGGTCACTTTGGCAGATACATAAAATAAGATCTAAACAGAGGAACTGGTTTGCCCAGCACCACAGAGCAAGTCAGTGCTCAGGGCTTGGAGAAGGACTGAAGGTTTTCTGGAATTTGGGAGTGTAAAGAACTCACAGGGCCTTATTGCCTCTCCAGAACTGTTAAGGATAAATTACTGAGGCAGCTGAAGATAAACACCTCCCTTCAGTGAGTTTGATTAAAAATGTTACCAATTGAGGTTTATGAAATGAAAAAAAACACCAAAACCAAGCAAACAAACCCTAAAACAAACAAATACCCCCCCAAAAAAAACCACAAAGAAAACAAAACAACAACAACAACAACAAAGTTTCCCAATACTCTGGAGAACTTCTTCCCCAAATCAGTCAGGTGGTGGCTTGTATAATGAAATGTGCACACAGTGCTGCTTCCTAACCAGAGGTTCTTACAAGCACTCAGCTCTGTAATCAAAGGGAACATGTCCAGAGAGGATTTCATATCAGGGTAGAGATTAAGACTTCATTAAAAATTCTCTTTGTATTCCCTGGAGTGGCACGTGAGGCCACATGACAGATCCCTCTAGTCATGCAGAGTGGTGGAGGCTTCTTCCTAGTCTGAAAATTATTCTTCTTTCATATTTTATAAGATTCCTTTTGTGCTAGAAAACCCCACAAAAATCCCAGGCAAACCAGTAAAAGGGAATTTAGGATATTTTCCTTTTATGCCTTTGATGAAATGTGGATTTATTTTTTATTTTTAAGAATTTTTTTACTAAAGAAAACACCTCATATTCACGACCCTACAAGTCCTTGGGCTGCATTTAGCAGGTGACCAGATTATGAGTGAAAATTGTCTGTGGGGTAGGAGTAAGAACCAGATCTTGCTGTATTTGTCTTTTGTGAGTCAGAGCAAATCTAAAGACCTTTGCGTGTCACTCATCACAAAAACACTCAGGATATGGAAAGGTGTGAGTTTATATGTTTCTTGGTTCAAAGGGATCCTTAACATCCTGAGTGCCACTTGCCTACCTCTTCCTCTCATCTCGTTCTCCTAAATAAAAGCAGAGTAACTTGGTAATTGTTTAGTAGTGTCTACTACTGCAAAACTCAGCTCCCCCACTTCCAAAATGCTGGAACACTAAAGCCACAGACCTCATCTCTATCAGTCTCACCCCTGAAGGGTGTCTGGAAAGGGGTCTCCTCCCAAAGTGAGATGTTACAGAAGCTAAGCACACCTTCATAAGGCAGTTTCTAGCAAAACTGGCTGCATTTTAAGGGACTAAATCCTCAGAATCAAACAGTTCCTGCCAGAACCCCTGCCAGGATGCCAGGATGGCTCTGCTGGGGACATGGAATTCTCCTGGCCAAGCCTGGTCCTGTGGCATTTTAGCACAGCACAGCCAGAAGAGCAGAACACATCAGCAGTGCATCACTGCTGAGCTCCTGTACTGCTGCTTCTGCCATCCCTGCCAAACTGCAGGGATTTCTGGGTGGTGACACCCCCCTGCACACCCTCCTGGTCACTGCAGATCTGGGGGACAATTTAGGCCCATCTTGCCTCCAATTTGCCATCCTGGTGCATAATAACCCTGCACAGACCAACGTCTACGTGTGACTGTGCTGCTTTCCAGATGTTCCTGCACACCAAAGAGCACACTCCAACACCCAAGGACCTTCATCTACCTCTAAGGGATTTAGGATGTACTTTTATTTTTTAAAAAGCATGATACTGGAGGAAACAAACAACTACAATGAGCCTGCTTCACCTCCACATGATCCCTGAGTAAAACCAGACAAGCTGGAACAGCCATGGACTTAATTTGTGTTTCAGCAAACACCTTCTCTGATTCCATATGGAGTCAGAGACAGAGGCTGAGTCCAAAAAATCTCTTTAATTTAGACCCCTGTATGCATCAATAAGAATCCTGCCTGGATAACAACTAACACTGCAGAATGGAAGGAGGGATGAGTGGCCAATGCCCAATTTTCTACCACTTTCAGCATGACTTGAGGTCTTGGTGTCTCCTCAGAGAAGGAGGGGCTGAGAAGCAGAAGGGCAGCTGTTCAGTTTGGATCTCATTCATGATGAAGAGCACCAGGCAGCACCTCTGAGAGCTGCTGGAGGTGACAGGGCAGTGAGACAGGGAAGCTACAGCAGGAGGGTGGACAGGGCTCACCCAGGGAGAGCAAAAGTCCTCCTGCCACAGGAGCAGAGCCCTGGCCAAGCTGGAGGGACCATGGGAACAGAAAAGCTTCTACAGGGACTCACTGAATTTCTTCTGCCTGCAAGATTATCAAAATTATTGCGACAGAAAGCAAAAACTGGAGGGAAGGACACAAGCCCTGCAAGGACATGTATTCTGGAGATAAACCTGTCTGCAAGTCACTCCATAACTGTGAGGGATCCTACTTAGCAAGTTGTCATGTTCTATTTGATTGCTTTTGTGAGCTCCCAAGGTGATCCTGGGACTGAGAACACTTCGCTTCTCTTGGTGGACTTTTCTTCAAGAAGGAGAGGGGTATTTCCATGTCACTGCTGCAGCCAAGTCAGGCTCCCAGAGCTGAGGGTGACTCCCCATCAGGAGACACCTGCAAATTCTATTTACCATTGGGGAAAAAGAGACAATTTCAGAAGGACTTTGACTGCTGCTTAAGACAGTTGATTTCACCAGCTAGGATGGATAACCCCCAGTAAAACTCTATTAGTTAGCAGGAAGGTTAAGAATTAATCTTATTATGTTATTCCAAAGCAGGCCTGTATAGAAACCCTCAAGTATTAACCTTTATTATGTAATTTTATTTTTTTTTTAAGGAGGGTTTTTACATATAAAATTTCAGTATCAGCATGTGCACACTACTGCACAGAACTTACCTCCAACACCTCAGCATCCTGGACTTGGCAGTTAAAAATTTGGAGAAATCATGAAGGTTCATTAATAATTCTTTCTCATGGATATAAAGAGGGAAAAATCCAAAAAGAGTCAGCCCATGATTGACTCAGGCTGTGTTATAGGGGGAGACTGGTAAAATCTGCAGTGATGTCAGACAAGCAAAGGTCTAACTGACTGAAAAAAGAGAAAACCTGGAGGGATGCTTTCTCACCAAATTTGATACAGCACATATTCTATAGTTGCCATTTCAAGCAAATGACTCAGCTGTTTTAATTAGTCTGTCAAAATACCAAGGGAAAGAAATGAGGTCACATTTCAAGCTTGTCTCTGGTTGGAAAAAGAACCCCCAGACTTTTAAAAACCCAGATTCTGAAGGAAGTGTTAAACACTTCATTTTCCCCAGACGTTTCAGCCAAGCTGCCCTGGCTGCTCTGGGGTGGCTGCTCCAGCACTGTCTGCTGCTATCCTGCCTCTCAAAGATATGAACCCCAGACAACTCTTGCTGCCTCCTCGGGAGACAGAGCTACTCAGAGCCTGAGAAAATTAGATCTTGACTGAAGTCAATTTAATATCAGAGGAAAGTGTTCACTGCTGGCCCTGACGGTGCCAAACACCTATTTATCCATCTCAGAGTGTGCTACCCAGAGTGGCAGCAGCAACATGTGCAGCTGGAATTTGACATGACCTACAGATAGAGGGAAAGGAAGAATTCACTCAGCCTGTCCCACTCAATCTGAGATTACAAGAAATCAGTGGCAGTGATAAAACACATTTTGTACCATGAGCACATCCATGTTAGTAATTAGGGGGAAAAACCAGTTCACTAAAAATGCTTAATAAAGAAAAGAGTTTTAGTACACACTTGAGTTTCAGAGCTGTTCCCTGTCCAAACTAGCAGGCTCAGTGTCAAAAGAAGGAGTGACATGCCCAGAGTGTCTAAGTTTATATTTATTTAATACGAAAAAAGTTTACAAATCCACCATGCAATCCACCATGCACTCAGTCTGCATCTAGAGAGGCTATAGGATGACTTTGTGCTGCTTTACCCACAAAACTCTTTGAGCTACAGAGATCTGAGTGGTTTACAAGTGTCAACTAAGATCAGTTTTACTGAACCTGTGTGAAGAATAAAGTGAGGACACAGACAAAAAGAAGAAATGCTGTCTTTCCATTCCAGTTCTCTAGCCAGGAGACCATGCCTTCTCTCATAACAATTTCATACAGAAAATGTTATTTCATCCTACAAGTCAGCTAAGTGATTTGATTTGACTCTCCTACTCACAAAGGAAAAGATATTTCTAAGGAACAAATAAACATGTGCCTCTTTGACTGTCTGATGGAGTTATTAGAACAGACTATAAATTATTCTCAGTAGATTTAGAGCCAGCAGGAACGTTCTCCACCTGTCTAACAGTTAAAACAGGGGCAGTGTCAGAGACATTCCAGATTTCTATGGAGATTTTGCAATGATCTCTATCACTGCCAATCCTAACTCCTCAACATTGGGCCCATAGGAAGAGGTCCTTTTAGGAACCCAGAGCTCTCCAAGGGGGTCATATCCATTGCAAGCAAGTTAAACTTACTGAATCCATTAACATCTTGGCAGCTGGAAGAAAAAGCATCTTCATTGTGCACAGCACTGAGTTTGGTGGAGGTCTTGTCAGAAGTAGCCACGGGGCCCATCTCCCTCTGTGTGCTGGTCTGAGTCTCCTTCTGCTTCTTGGCCAGCTTCCTTTGGGGCAGTTTGGAGAGGGGAGAAACCAAGGTCAGTGTTCCCTCATTAAAAACGAAGCAATGACAAAATATTTTGACAAACCACAGTTATCCCACTCGGTCAGACATGCAGGGCCTTTGACAAACCGCACGAGAGGAGACCCCACAACTTCTCAATGTAACTGTTGTGGAGCACAACAAACATCTTTGAGCTCAGCTGACCCTCCCAGTCACTTCTGTTGCACAAACCTGCATCACCCCAGCAGTGGGAGTGCTACCTCATCCTTGGAGAGGGTGGCATAGGCACAGCCCCTGGAGGGGATGGAAGAGCAGAGGGCTCGGGATGGGGGCAGTGATCGGTACCACTCACTCGGAGGTGATGGGACATCTGCATCCATCCCATGGGGTGTCTGCACCAGGGGTTTTCTCAGAGTGCTCCAGGGGACCTGTCTCTGTGCAACCTGAGAGCTGGAGCAGAGTTTTGTCCTGTCCCCATCACAGCAGTGAGGGCAGCAGCCTCCTAAATTCTGATACGTGCCCAAACTGCACTGAGGATCCACAGCCAGTGAGGGGTGGGGCAAATTAAAGGCTGAAACTGTTTTAGAGATGTCCACATATGCCTGTGCTCCAGGAAAAAAAGGTATTTTCTTATTTTGAGGAGACAGCAAAAACTTTGGCCAAAGCAGAAACGCTGCCTGCTCTGAAAACACTCCCAGAGCTGAGAGCATAAGAGGCTCCTCTTTTGCAAACACAGCTAATAACAAGAAAATGGAGAGAAGCAGGAAAAGTGAGCTGCTAAGCTTCCACTGACATTTGACTGCCCTGTGCTTCATTTGTATCAGAGAGCAAAACCCTTTAAAAATGAATGTGTGACATTCTACAATCCACACCTTGAAAAAATATCACACAAATCCCTGGCGCCAGCAAAGAACTTTGCTTACACGACTTCCCTAGATAAGAAAATAAAACAAAATAAAAGGGAGAAAAACAGATTACTGTAAGCAGGAGCTTTAGATTTCTCTCTTTCCTCTGACTCAAAGAAGGAAAAAAAAAAATCCTAACGACTAAATCATTGTGCAAAGAGGTTTTTCTTCTCTAAGACTACAGGCTTATGGTAAGTGCTACCTGTCTTTTAAACTTCATTAGATTCTTAAAAAAAGATACTCCTTGCAGCATAGTCTAATGGGCTTTATTTGTCCACAGAACATGTCAGAGTGGCATTTCCAAGCAAGTTCAAGCACACAGCTGAGCCCCAGCCTTCAGGAGATGGGCAGCTTGGCCAGTCACACTCGTTTGCAACAAAGGGTCAAAGACAGCTAAAACCTTTGCCTGTGTCTGTGGGAAAAAGACTTTTTTAAAGCAAGTGGATAATCCAGATCAGGAGAGCACAGATTTATGGAGATAACTCGAATGTTTGCTGCAAACTTTAGAACTAACACATGTTTTATCTGCTCCTCCAGCTGGGGTTCAGCCTTTTACAATTAGTGGTTCCAATCCAAACCCAGAGCTGTTCAAATTGGGTACAAAACCACAGGGGGCACATTGAGATCTCCCCACACCCCCATGGTGCACCCACTCCTGCAGATGAAGATACAAAGGGGAACAGTCCTTGAGTGATGAAGCAAAAAGCTGGTGTTTAATGATGTTAAAAGCTTTGCTTCCAATGCTGGGCAATGTTAGCACCGAGCTGCAGACACGGGAGCCCCTATTTTTTGTGCTGTGGTACCTGTGGTAGCTACAATAGTCTTGAAGTGTATTAACTCTGCTATGTGGTTCCATAATCCTTCAGATTTGCTAATAGCACATGCCTGTGTGAATTCTTTTGGCAAGAGGAATTAAAATCTCTCAGTGGGAAACACTAATCCAAAATGCAGAAGTCTTTAATAACAAGCACTCTGGACTGCTGGGGTGAGCCCCTACAGACGACCACTGCTGAGGTTTAAAAATGGTGAGTCAAGAAGGGCGACTTCCTTTTTAAATCCAAATGCAATTATTTGTGGCAATTATTATCTGTAAGTCCCCACGGCCTGGTATTTTTTTCAGAAATGCCAACAGGCTACAAAGAGCCGGAATTGGCAAACTCGTTTTCTCTTTGAGCAACAACATTTCTGCATGTCCTAGGCAGGAAAAAAAAATAACCCCAAACCCAAGCCCATTAGTCCCCAAAGGCCTGCTTACAACAGCCCTATGCAAAGGAGTTCTACCTGGTCCTGTAGAAGACAGAGAGGCCCCTAAAACATTGGCTTGAATGCCTAAAAAGAAAAGGTGACATGAGTTTAAAGGTCCCAACCTAACTCGCACACACAAACCGGCCGTCCCTGCCCAGGAGCTCCCAGGGGGACCAGGGAACACAAAACGCTTCTGCACCTCAAAACACTACAATTTTCTTTATCACTTTCCAGCTTTCTCCCTCTCTGTTCCAAGAACGTAAAACTTCTCCATCTAAATTTAGAGGGAAAAGGAAGACAGATCTCTTTTGGGGATTTCAGAGCGAAGCTCGCCAGACACATCAAGGGGCTCTCGGTTTCTAACGTGCCTTTTCTGCCACTGTTCCGTGTCTGGAGAGAGTGGCAGCACAGGACTAAGCCTATTTGGTCCTTGCCATCATTATAATTCATAGAAAGGATTATAAAATCAAATGACTAGCACTTTCCAGAATGTTAGGGATGTGACTTAGACCCGCAGCTAGGTAGAGGTTTATTTCCCAGCGTGTCAAAAATGCCTTAGGAACTGGAAAAGCATTCATCTAGAAATGCTGCTTCCAAAAATAGAGATCTCTGCGGATCACTGACAAGCCACATCAGTGACAGGGCTCCTGCTCTCCCCACTGACCAGCCTCCCCTGAACACAGCCCTGCAAACACCCCGACGAAGCTGCTCCGGGAGCATTAGTGTCAATCACGGGTGCCCAGAGTGTGCCCAGCACAGCCTGACACCAGGCACCGAGCAGACACCTCCCCACTCATGCATTATGCAGCTGAAAAGGGGAGGAAATAAAGGCCCAGGCAGATATTGGGAAGAAGAGTGCTACAATCAACACAGGGTGGAGAGACTGAAATGTCAGCACGGGAATAAGGTGATATTAATGGCCAGGTTACATTTAAGGGTAATGTGTGAAGAAGAAAACAGGAGTCTGTGGATGGAGTTTAGTGGGTTGCCCTTTGCAGGGCTTGTAAATGAAGAGATGGTGTTTAGAAGCACTACACACACATAGGAGGGATGAGACAGAAAGATGCTCGACGTCGAGTAAAAAAAATGAAATCAGCTGTATAATCAGGTAGTTGGTGACCCCACTAAAGCAAGGATAAAACTATCAGGAGTGAACTTCAACTTAGTGTGGGTTTTGGAAAAAAAAAAAGATGGAGATTTGATTCAGTTATTTTTGAAATTTCTACTCCTATCAGAAACTATATGTAAAATCTGAAGCACTACATTAAAATTGCTGGAGTTGCAAGTAAACACTCCAGGAGTGCAAACCTGGTATTGAGCACAAACCATTTAATGCCATGGGCATTAATCAGAGAGCTCAAGCAATATTTTCTGTTGGAAGTATCTGCAGGATCAGATTCCTGTTTTGCAGAGGTTTGGATAAACGTCAGGGATTATTTTTTAAAAACAGCTTCAAACTCTTCTTTAACTTTTTCTATCAATTCTACACGAATGTTAAAGCTGTAACTGCCACTCCTCCAGAACTCTCATACGTTTATGTTGACAGATTTAATTTTAGATGTTTCCCAGGGATGGGTTATATACACTGTAATGTAGATTTGCATGCACAGGTAATTTAGACATTAGGTATAGATCACCTAAGTTAAATGTGAAATCTCCTCCCACAGACACGAATTGCACATTGCCCTCATTTTCAATAAGCAGTTTCAAAAAGCCACAAAATAAAGCTCCTTTTGCAGAACTGTGCATAGTAAACTGCTAGGAGTATACACATTATTTATGATGAAATCTGCAGCAATTTAAGGCAGGCTGTGATGAGCCATACAAATAAAAGGGAGCACTGGTTAAACAGATGATCTACTGAACAGGATCTCCATCCCCTAAACCTGTGGTAGGTCACAAATTCAGTTTAGAAGAACAGCCTCATGCTGGTGTGAAAAATAAGGGAGGGATTATACATGGCACTACAATATGCAAGGCCTGGGTGATCCTTTTGCTGTGACTGAGGATCAGAGAGGGCTCTGCTGCAACACTGCACTTCAAATAAGACATGTGCCAAAGGGACACACACAGAGGAGGACAGGAAAGGTAAAGCTGGGAAACATGATCTAAAAGGAAAGGCCAAAGGAAATATGGATCTTTAATCTAGAGGAAAGGAAATCAAATAGGGTTGAGAGGTCTTCAAACATATGAAAAGACACCACAGGGGAGCTGCTCTCACTGTCTGCAGGGGCGAGGGAGTAAGTAATAGGGCTCAGCCATGGGAAGGGCAGTTCATTTGAAACTTGGGGACAACTCCACGCAGGAAAAACTGCCTGTCTCTCAAGCTGACAGGGCAGACAGGCTGTGGAGTCTTGGTCACCAAAGATCTGTAAACAGAGCAAGTGGAATGAGAGTTCAGAGCCTTCCGTCACTCCGATGCTTGGGGAATCTCCTCCGTGCTCTGATGGTCCTCCTTCAATCTGCACCTCCTCACCTGCTCCCCCTGCACTGACTGGAACCTCAGCAGGGCTGAGGAGCATTCCTGGCCTCAGGAAGGTTATGGCAGGAACACAGGGAGTACAGGTGGAGCGAAGAGCAAGGAGCATTGGTACTTACAGAGCAAACATCACTCGACAGAGAAAGTGAAGCAATGCAGAGGGAAGTCAAAATATGCTCTGAGTATTTCGTACTGAGTGCACACAGAGGGCCTTGAGAAATACGATCCAAGCTTCACTTGATCAAATTAATCACTTTTTGGGAGGACAATTACTTACAACCCTAGAAACTTTACACAGGTCAGAGCCATCCAATATATATAAGCCTGTGTTGGTTCTGACAGCCACAAACTCTGCCCCCTGCAAAGTTTAGGCTTGCAATCACCACACAGACATGTTCTAAATAATATCTCACCTACTTTCTGCATTTTCATTATTTTTTTTTTAAATTTCCTTCATTAGACTGGCATAGCCACTGATTAACAACTCTGTTTTTCCAGCATTTAATGAGAAAAGCATCTTACAAGAATGTTTCTTCTTAAAATCCTGATTTAGCAAGCTGACTTGTGCAGGCAGATCCCACCATCCATGGAAATATATGGAGATATTTCTGTATTAATGTGGTTATACAGAGGTATGCCTATAAATAAAATAATGGGATTTTTTTTTTCTTTTCAAATGTCCCACAGACAGTGGAAATAAATTCAGCACAAACTCTGTTATTTAAGAAAAAAAAAAGTAAGTATAAATTTAGCTTAATATGACAATTCCTCCCAGCTGAAACCACCCAACAATTAAAACTGGTATGAAATTGCAATGGGAGTTGAAGGGACTTTCTATGTTGTAATAATGTCCAAAGAGTTCTGGTCAGTTCAGGGGAAAAGGAAAACATCATCTTGGCCATTGAGTGCCCTTCTCTTATAAATAACATTAAACTGAGTGCTTGTAACACACACATGAATCTCTATATTTCCAGAAACACTTCCCTGGTCTGATATCTCTCCTGATTAAATTTCATTCTGCAGCCATTACCCAGCCCAGGAGAAAGAAACAAAGCAAAACAAACAACCCACACACAGAAAACATTTCTATTCCTTTTCCTGGTGAGGAAACAATAAAATCATGATATGAGTTGCTGCAGTTGAAAATACTGTTGCAAACGAGGTGCCTGTCATTAAAGGCAAACTCTCCTGTAAAATGGATGAATTGCTGCCTGTGTTTTACAGCTTCAGCCAGGAAAAATAACCCAAAAGCTTTCAGACGTGGATGGGTTGATATCTTGCACTGCCCATTAAATTTAAGTGCAAAGAGACAGCCAGCAATTCTGTACCAACCTTAGACACCATTTGTATTGGTGTAAATACAGAGTAACTCCTCTGAAAAGGCTCAGGCATCACCCTGGGGATGGGGATGCAAGGAGTGCACCAGGACAGGAACCCCCAATTCCACAGCTCCCTCTTCCCAGGACAAACACGAGTTCTGTCCCAGGATCTCAAATCATAAGGAACCAGCTTTTGATGGTGGGTAAATCGAAAGGACATTATATGATGAGTTACAAGTTAGGAATCCAGGCCTCCTGGGTTTGTATTTCTACTTAAAGCATATTAAAGATCTTTATGGCCTTCTCTTTCACCTGTTCCTACATGCTGTAGGAAGTTTTCAATCAAGTGTGGCTATACAAAAATCCCATAACTACACATACCAAAAATAACTAAAAGAGCTGCTCTTATAAATGAATATTTTTGGCTGGTTTCACCAGAGCTGAAGGTGCTCAGCCATCTTACAGAAATCAGATTTTAAGCCCTGGATGAAGCAGAACACAAGACTGGCTGAAGGCAGGACTCCAATTACCACAGTGCTGTGGCCTGTCTCTGTAAAAACCAGTTACTTATGACATAACTCTCTGTGACTTTAACAGAGTTATCACTAAGAACTGCTTAGAAGAGTTAGGGTTGGGGATTTTGACCTTCTTAACAAGAAGATTTTGGCTCCTAACAAGAAAAAATGCCAGTATAGCAGATGACAAAGCGTTGAGAGGAATTATCTGAAAGTAGACAAGAACTGCTCTAAGAAACACAACTTTGAAGTCCAGAAACTGAAACCAAAAATAAAGTGATGTAGTCCATATGGTCACATTTAAAGGTCTGCCAGCAGATCTATTTGAGAACCTGCTTTTCAGTGCTGGTAACTCATTCAACTGAATTTTGCCTCAGAACTAAAACATTCATACAAAGTCATAGCATGGAAACCAATTCTACTTAAAAAATAATATATATATATATACATATTGCTGCTCTTATTTTCACAACATTTCAAATAAACTTGAATCAAACCTCTCTGCTTATGGGAGGCTGCAGCAATTTCTATCAGCTTTGCTAAGAATTACACAGTCCTTAGCAACTTCAGATTTTCATCTGCAATCACAATGCAACACCCTATTTCATGTGAACCTTGAAACATGAAACTCAATAAAACTTCACTGTTTGCTCCTTCACGGATTCTCCTGATTTCTTCCCTCGCTACTGGAATATTCCTTGTGCCTTGACTGTTGTTCAGGTTTCTCTCTTCACTTTTCCTGAGTCACTGTACTGTTCCCTGAGAAGAAGAGTTCTACCAAATTGATCCCCAGAAGCCATTACAAGAAAGCAAAGAGACCCCTTAAGGATCCCTGTGGTTGCTCCAGCAGAGCAATCCTCAGCTGACTGCTTAAAACAATGTGGTGCTGCTGTAAAATGGGTCACAGAGGGCTCAGAGGTTGATTCATCTTTTTAAATACATAAATCTCAAAATATATAGTAGAGGAGGGTATATTCTGACCACATGGTGTCTGCTGGAAGAAGACAAAATTATAATGGAAAACCTGGGACTGAATTTTTCAGGCAATGGTGCTACTGGTTGTAAGAAACCAGAGCAGTAAAATATGAGAAGTGTGCAGAAGAGGAAAGGTTGTACCAGGAAATTCAAACAGCTAGCAGCACCTCTGTGTTAAAAGCATCCCCTAGTTAGTTAAACTTCTCTTTAATCTGACTACTTAGGGTCAAATTCCATTCTTAGAGAAGCAGAGTGAGGTCTAGAGGAACTGGAGTTACTCTGCATTTACAGTGACATCACTGGGCAAAGTCAAGGCTCGTGGTGGTGTCCTGAGGCTCCTCACGTGCTCCAGGGAGTGGGGAAGGTGCCTCTTTCAATAATTTTCTGATAGGTCATTGAAAAGTAAGATCCCTCCACGTAGGGATCCTCAGACTTAACTCCTGTCCCCGTTCTTTGGATGTGAAGCAACTCAAGTGGAGAAGAATTCCAATGGCAGCACATTAACGCTCCTTTTGCTGACCTGCTCAGCACCCTCCTGCTGTGTCTCCAGGACAAAGTCCCAAGATCAAGAGGAACTGTAGGAACAGGCAAAGGGTGTGGTTGCTGGAGCAGCAGAGCAGGAGGAACTGGCAGGGCCCGTTTGACAACTCTCTGGATTTCAGAGCCCTGGCGAGTGTGGCAGGTTGTGCTCCTGGGAAAAGGGGGATGGCAGTGACACAGCTGCTGCTTCTGAGAGATGGAGAGGGCAGAGCTGTTCCTCTCAGCAGTAACAGCTGCCTTTCCACCCCTCCCAACCCTCTGAGGGCAGCAAAGCATCCAACTCAGTTCTCCAGGACTCTTTCCTCAGATCATTGATCTAGTCCTCTCCTCCTCCTGATCCTCAGACAACTATTATCCCAGCAGAAACAGCTTGGCCCCGATTACTTTCCAGCCCCTCAGTCTTTAGACAACAGATGGCTCTGGAAACACCGATGTGTGAAGCATTTTCATGTGCCTGAAAAACTGCCTTAATTATGCAGCCTTGTCATTAGGACTGGACAGGTGATTTAGATCTGAATATCTGAACCACTTCATAATCCAGCCACCTAAACCAACCCTGGGAACCTGGCAACTCCAGCAACAGGGATGTTTGCTGAGATCCTGTTCAGGAACTCAGGATCCTGAGATCAAGTTGCAGTTGTCAGAAATCTTGGAATTTTTAAAAAGCTTATATCCATGGCTTCCCAACAATATCTTTCAGGTGTGAATTTTCCTGAAGTCTGGCTATGTACAATGGAATATTAAAAAGGTGCATGCAATTGGGACACTCTGTATCTGTCCCATTAGCATTTATAGAATCATGGAATCATTTCTGTTGGAAAAGACCTCAAAGATCATCAAGTCCAACTGTTAACCCAGCACTGGCAGGTTCATCATAAAACCATGTCCCCAAGAGCCACATCTACATGTGTTTTAAATGCCTCCAGGATGGTGACTCCACCACTGCCCTGGGCAGCCTTTGCCAGTGCTGGACAGCCCTTTTGGAGAAGGAATTGTTCCTACTATCCAACCTAAAGAAGAATATTCAGTTTGAAGAGCTATAAACCATAACTGATATATGGACACTAATGTGTTTGCAGGCACAATTTGCAGGTGCAATGGGAGAACAGGGAAAACACAACAGTGTGCAACTGAGAAAACTAAACACAAGCTGCTGGAAAGACAAGGATAAATGGAATGGTAAAAACAAAGTGGTAAAAGAAAAGAATACCACAAAGCACAGAACTACCACAGGGTGAGCATGCTCAAGAAACATCATCCCCAGCCAAGTACTTACAAGTAATAGGAGTAGGAATAGGCATTTCTTCTAAATATCGACGGCCAATCAGATGAACAAAATATCCAAAAGGAGAAAAAAAGAAAAGCACATAATTAGATTTATAAGAACTCTAGGATTCTTTTTCAATATACAAAGTATTTGTGCTGGTTTTTGTACTGAGCTACCATTTTCTTACACTTTTTCCAGGAGCTGTATAGGGTGGTGAGTAATAAATAGTGAGCTGGAGACGGGTTGTGTTTCACTTCTACTACTGACTGGTGTCACCATGTATAAATCCCCTCACCTCTTTCTTCCCTCACTTTGCCAAGGCAGTAACATGGATAATGAGACTTACTTTTGCCTGTTAAGTGCCTTGACATTTTTGAAATGGAAAGAAAGATGTCAGAGCTATTAATATAAATAACAATAAACAGGGGAAGCGCCAATGCGAGAACGCCACAATTTTGGAATATTTCGACAATGAGCAAATTGTCTAATGATAAATCACGCTTCATCAAACTCTGAAATGCAAATAGGTCATTACCAATTCAAGCATCACTCCATATTTAGAGCTGAGCACTGGGGGTATGCATGAGCTTTCTGCATCACTGTGAGCAAGCATTTTCTACCACAGTTTTTCAACAATTCTCTCCAGAACATTTTGATATGTGTTTGAGCAGCGCCACGAACCGAACCTTGGCAGTCAGTTAGAACTTAAGGGGTGATGTTTTCCCTTTCAGAACTGGAAAAGGGCTCCTCTGAAAAGCTGGTTCACAGCAGATGTGGCCCAGGGTGTTACAGATCTCCCGCCAGGCACGAGGAGTCCCAAAAGCAGCAGCAACGGTCAAGACAGGGAAAAATAGGGAAACACAAACTTCAGTCTGCTGCACAACTTTAAAATCCAGTCCTTAAAGACTCTACAAACACTAGGAATTGCTTAGAAATGCAACTGCAGGGTTCAAGGGGTCACTTTCATGGTTGCTCTGAACACAAACTCCATAAGCACACGTGGGAACCAGGCTCAGCACAGTCACTCTGTCCAAAGTCACCCCCGTTGCTGTGTACACATGGGGCCAAGGACAGTTCATGAGGATTAAATGGAAATGTCTTGGTTTTCCTGGAGGTGGCTCTTGCTATAAACCTGAAATTCTGGCCAGACTCCTGTTATATTCCAAGCTATTGGAATGGCATGGATTCCAAGGTACACCTGGAGGTATTTTAACATAATTCTATTATCTCATGAAACCCAAAAATCCCATGTGCCATAGAATGCACCAGAAAGGTGCAGTGACTGCCACTGAGTTTCACTGTGGAATTCCAAGCTCCCAATAACCTCTGAACAAAGGGAAAAACAACCAGAATGTGTAAAATGGGAGCTCACAAAGCTGAACCTCCTATACCCCCAAAATCATTCCAACAAACCAACCCCCCCTGAGGCCAGGCCAGGTTTCACACAGCACTATCCACTGCAATTGTTCCCTTCAGCATCTTGCTGTTCTTTCTGCTGCTCTCCTGTCTCACCAGGAGACATCTGTGATCACACCAAACTCTCAGCTCTCATTAAAAGCTGCACATCCCTCCAGGCTGCAGAGGAAAGCTCAGAAAGATCTGCTCCATAAGGACAGAAGATAAAGGCAAGCAAAAGGAGGGTTATGTTTAGGAATTGGACAGTCCATTTTGGCTCAAATTCTCCTGAAATATGCAGCCTAAAATAAGGACTTCCTAAGCAGTATTTCAAAGCTTACTGTGAAAACTGGTCTGAGTTATGGTTCAGTAAAAACATGACCTGGTCCTAGAATGTATGAAACAACCCAAAACCCCCTGGCTGTGTCCCACCTTAAATATGGACACAGGAGGGACATGGGGCAACAAATGTGCAAATATCCCTTTTGCTGATTCTATCCTACAGCTTGGGTATGCTCTGCCCAAGAGGCTTTGGGGTTTTATTTAATTAGTTTAAGGTAACAACCTAAATCCTAATCCAGAATAAGGAGCTGAGTTTTCATAGAAGGAAATAATCC
The DNA here is from genome assembly GCF_009829145.1 of Chiroxiphia lanceolata. Classification (NCBI taxonomy): domain Eukaryota; kingdom Metazoa; phylum Chordata; class Aves; order Passeriformes; family Pipridae; genus Chiroxiphia; species Chiroxiphia lanceolata. Next base: position 3,508,926 of record NC_045653.1, on the reverse strand, counting down.
TAGACCCTACATAGCCCCAAATCTCCTTTTTTGCTACTGACAGCAGTTTAAAGAACTTATTTACAGTACACCCATGACAGGCTGTCTGATCCTATTTATTCAGCCTTATATTTAAGGGGTCAGTGGAGGCTTTGTCTGCTCAAACACACAAGCCTGAGAAGTGTCACATTCTTCACTCCAGGGAAATGCAAGTCACGATTACACCGGAATTAAAACTGTCCAGATGAAATCACAACTGACCAAAATCAAATCCTTTGGGGGGGCAAAGTCAAAGGGTATTTTCTCCTGAAAAGAACTTTACAAATGTCTTGTTTCAGTTTGCTTTTACTAACCAATCCTGTATTCTCTGGTACACGAATATATTTAACTAATATTAAGGATAAGGAAATAATCTCCTTAGAGAATTGGAATTGTTCTGATACAATAAAAATGAGGTATTTCAAGGTATGTATCTATTAATGAAAGAAAACAGTACTGCCTTCTATGGGCAAATACACTCAAGTGGGCACTGATCACCACCTATAAATTAACAGGCTAAATTATCATAGAATCACTGAATGGTTTGGGTTGGAAGGGACCTTAAAGATCATCTCATTCCACCCCCTGCCATGGGCAGGGACACCTTCCACCAGCCCAGGTTGCTCCAAGCCCCGTCCAACCTGGCCTTGGACACTTCCAGGGATGGGGCAGCCACAGCTTCTCTGGGCAACCTGTGCCAGGGCCTCCCCACCCTCACAGGAAGAATTTCTTCCCAAAATCCAACCTAAACCCACTTTCTTTTAGTTTGAAGCCATTCCCCCTTGTCCTGTCATGACATGTCCTTGTAAACAGTTTCTCTCCATTATGTGGCAGCAATGTGTGTGTCATACACAGGTGATGATGATACTGTGATGTAACTCACAGAGCTACTGGGTTCCCAAAACCAAGAAAACAGATTTTGTAGTTGATTCTGATTTTAGATACTGTAAGACAATCATATTTAAAACATATATATATATATATACACACACACAAGTTTTACACATACTCATACAGACTCTGCAGCAGACTCTAAGTGATCTCAAGTTTCAACTAAAACTTTTAGATAATAAAGTCAAACCCAAATTTTCCACTGCATAAACATTCTAACTGGTTTAATTAACTTCACATATCTGACTAAACCCTATAAAACTTTGTCAGCCCCCAAGAAATTTGTGAGTTGCAGGAATTTTTGCAACTGAAACTGTTGAATCTGTTTGCTGAAACTATGAGCAATTGGACTTGCTCATGCCTGGCATCTGAAAGGTTCAAACCAGTCTGCTGCTGATTTGGTGTCTCATAAGAACAGAATGAAGCTTCTGACAATCCCAATGCTCATCTCAAACCAGTTCTTCCTTCTCTTAGTGCTTCTGTCTCATCTAATCCCTCTCCCTCCTTTGCTGTTTGCAGTGGTTGACAAAATGCTTCACTGAGGGAATCCAGCCCTGTGCCCGTTCCCAGTGAACTGCAGAGCCCTGGATCATGAACAAATGTCACTGTGATATTTTCCAGCTCCATTTGAAGACAACATCCCGAGTTCATCTAATTAAATTATTTTTCTGCATTGCTGCCTTGTAAGACTACACAGCTTCTACAGTGAGGAATTGGTCTCAGTGCACTGAGAAGGGAACTCTTTTAGAAGTGAGGTTAATGCAAAAGTGGAATGCAAGAGCTTAAGCTCCCAGTGCTTCTGTCTGCAAAACAGAAAGAGAACTTTGTTGTTAAACTCTTCTCTCAGAAGAGCACAAACTTTCAGCTCTGCACCTCTAAAAGTTCCAATCAATTTGTGGTCCAAATCAGCTTCTCCTTTTATAAAAGCTGGTCCCAATCCACATTAGTTTACAACTTAAATGAGCCTGACAGGCTTAAGTTCATCTTCAGGGAACACTTGTCCATATGCAGCTCCAAGCCTCAATTGGACGTGACTGCTGCTGCCCATCCAGGGCAGCCCCAGAACCTGTGGGCTCAGCAGGTCTGGGAGTGGTGCTGGAGGTGTGAGACAGCCTCCAAAACCTCCTCCTGCACTGTCAGAGCTTCTAAATGGGAAAAGATTTTAAAGTCAGTGAGCCAGTTTATTTCTTAGTGTGGGTTCCAGTGGGTAACCTTGCCAAGGACAGCAAACTGGCCAAGAGAGATACAGACTGCAGGGATTTTGCCTGTTTGCACTGGGGGGTGGAAACAACACAGGGAAATATGATTTTTTCAGCTCTAGAAATCAAAAATGGAGAATTTAGATTTCTAATACACCCACTCACCTCCTTTCTTTTAATACTGAAGAAAGGTGCCTAAGTTTACAGAGCCTCTGGCAAAGTTCTGTCCATGGGACATCACACCCAAATCCACCAAATATTGCTGCTTCAGGGACCAGGCCAGTTCCCCAGAAAAACATGTGCACTGCCTCAGGTCAGCACGAGCCTGGGAACTTCTGTATAGAGCAAGTGGGTCCTCAGTCTCCAACCTCTAGAACTCACTCTGCATTGTGACTATTTTTGGTTCTGGCTTTGTCTCTGTTATCTGTGAGATAACTTGTGTTGTAACAGTTATGGCAGACAAAACATCAGGAGAACCAAGTGTTGGAAAACTGGGTGGGGTGAGGCATCCACAGGTTCTCTGGGTAACCTGTGTCAGGGCCTCCCCACCCTCACAGGGAAGAATTTCTTCCTAATATCCAACCTAAACTTACTCTCTGTCAGTGTGAAGCCATTCCCCCTTGTCCTGTCACTCCAGGCCCTTGTAAATAGTCGTTTTTCATCTTTCTTGTAGCTCCCTTTGGGTACTAGAAGGCCACAATTAGATCACCCCAAAGCTTTCTCTTCTCCAGGCTCAACAATCCCAATTCTCTCAACCTTTCCTATTATGAGAGGTGCTCCATTTATTACTTTGTACTTCTACATGCTACTTCATGAGTTATCCCTTCACATTAATTATCAACTAATGACCATTAACTCTTTGCAGTAACAACCATTCCTCTGTTACTCATGTAATATCTCCCAGAACAAGCATTTCCTCTGGGACTACAACCTCTTAAGTGTTAATGTTGCATAAATAAGTATTAACTGCTGCCCTCTGTAACACAAAAGGAATGTTTGATCTCCCTTTATTTATTCTTCTTTTTGAAACAACAACACTGTAACCAACAGGTCCAAGACGGAAGCAAAGCAGAAACTTACCTTCTCTTGATGGTAAGCATTGCTCCCAAGAGGATAATCACAAACATCAGGAGACCAGCTATAACTCCAGCCATTTTTACTGTGCTGTCAACCTGTTTTTCTGGTTCCACTGCATTGGAATTCTGGGTGGAAGCTCCTTAAAAGATGGAGGGAGAGGAAGGAGAAGATAAAAAAAAAAAGAAGTTTGTAGGGAAATCGTGCAGTGATCCACTTTAAATATTCATTTGAAAGACTAACAATGTATTTGCAATCAAATTGCAATAGGCAATTGTCCATCTAATCAAATCTGCCTTTAATGAGAGCTAATGACAGATAATTCAGAGCAGTAATCGGGTGTAAAATCCCAGTGTAATGCAAATGATTCTAATATTTTACTATATGATACTGTAATGGGGAATTTACTCTTCAGAAGCACTCAGCATACACCCAGAAACAAGAGAGTAGCAGCTGTAATTTTAATCTCAAATATCTCGAGTGGAGGTGCAATCCTTACTCATCAAGATAATGAACGCAAAAGTTTGCAGTAACATACAATTACAATACTTGCAGAAACTTTTTTCCCTCTAAAATCAGCACACACCTCTATATCTCACTGCACTGGAGGCCCATATTTTGGTGAACATAAAAATTACAGTTCTACATGTAACAAGCATTAATCCCAACACACAGAGCACCCTCCACATAATCCTAGAATAAACACAGAATCCTAGAATGGTTTGGGTTGCAAGGGACCTTTAAGACCATCTCATTCCAACCTCCCTGCCATGGGCAGGGACATCTTCCCCTAGCCCAGGTTGATCAGAGCTCCATCCAACCTGGCCTTGGACACTTCCAGGGATGGGGCAGCCACAGCTTCTCTGGGCAACCTGTGCCAGGGCCTCCCCACCCTCACACATCATCTCCAGGTGTGACTTCTCCTGCAGCCCAGGCAAGACAACATAATTTCTATTTAAATTTTTCTGTTTTTTTTTTTCTAAGAGTGAAGCCTACACACCTAAAAATAAAACATATTTAGGAACGTTATTTGCGCAGCATTTCTGCTTTTCCTTCCTTGCTGTGATCTGATTTTGAGAGCCTTTTTTCCCTGCACTAACAGCACCTCACAGAACGTTGCCCTCTCCCCTGCTGCTGCTTCCATAGTGCTCATTACTGGCTCTGCTGACTTCACTACTTGCTGCACAGAATTTTTCCAGATACAGCTTGAGCCACTGAGCTTGAGTTAGAAAGCCCCACAAGATTTGAGTCATGGCTACTCTAAAGACTAAATAAGCCTATCTTCATTATATTCCTGATATACTTAACTACTCCTAAAAATATCACCATGGCAGTTAAGGAAGTTAAATGAATTCATGTTACAGGAGATCACACTCTTATCTTGGGCTTCACCTCTGCTGGGGGAGTCAGCCAAGTCTTCCTCTACAGCTTAAATGCAGTAAGGAAAGGTGCAAACAGAGGGCTGACATCAGAAGACCACAATGTTTTGCTCTTTTAATAATTCTGTGTTGGTGACCTTCAGGAAAATCTGAATCCCTTCTGTTCCTGAAGTTGTTTGGGGAGATAATATTCAACCAAGCTCATGTGTTGGTGAGACAGCACAAAGCCTCACTGGGTTATTCTATTGCCTGTCTGGCACACATTAAACTGCACAGGCTTTAAGAGATCTTTATTTGCAAGGATGAATCCCAAGGGTCACTATGATCAAATCTTGGGGGTTGGAATGAGATGGTCTTTAAGGTCCCTTCCACCCCAAACCATTCTATGATTCTATGATGCACAATGATATAGATGATATAGATATAGGATATGATACAGAATCATAAAATACCAATTTAAGGCTTTCTGCTATGTTCTGAATAGGGCCTTAGCTGATGGACTTCCAGGGATGAGGATCTTATCTTCAACAAACTGTTATATTCTCCTCCCACAGTATCCTGAAGAGCACACACAGCCCACTGACACCAGAAATGCAAAATTAAGAAAACTCACCACATGCAGCAATAGAAGAATGATTCCCTTCCTCCTACAGCTAAGCTGGTAATCTGTTCTGCCAGAGCAAAACCCAATATTTACCAAGCAAAAAAATGCTGGCTCTTGGAAACACACATATAATTTTCAGCTTTTTGTCCCTGACAACTCTACTGCTCTGCTGCCTTCAGCAATTTGCCCCTTTAGTTAAGAGTTCATTGGTAACTTCTGTGCTCACACGTCTGAAATGCCCTAATGGGACTCCTGAGCAGGGAACTAAAATAACCTCTCAGTTGCATATTACCACCTTTATTTGACAACACCTCTTACAGTCCTGGAGCAAATCTATCCAAGAGTTATACCATCACACAGGCAATCCTGACACCATCACACAACAAAGTCAACGACAAAGGTACAATTTCTCCCTGAAAATGGCTAAAACTCTATTTATTTGAAGTGAAAAGTCAGAAGCACTCCAAATTGTCCTTCACTTGAGCTGCAGTTACTCCTATGACCCAAAATAACAGGTGCTGGAGAATGGTTTTCTACCACAAAGAGCAGTCAGACCCCCCTCATTTTTGTACCATCTGAATGCCCTCGTGAAGTGTGAGCCACGTTAAACAAAAAACAAGAATGTGCTGTCAACTCCATCCCCTAATCCACTCGATTGGGTGGATTTTGCCAGGCTGCTGCTTGTTACTACAGGCAATGTGTGGTCAGTGTATTTTTATCTGGTATTTCTCATCCCATTGCAGGCTCCTGCAGTCCTGGAAGGAGGATAAAGGCTCATTATCCGTCCTGACACCTCCACGCTGCAGTGACTGATTCACTCGAATCTTCTGTGCAACTCTTTCTATCTGTCTTGGCAAAGGCCAACAATTCCTTTAGGCTACTAGTCCAACCATTTGTAAGTTGTCTCAGCTAATAGTGCCTAGGAATTGAAGATATGACAGTGTCAGCAAATTGCTGGCTCTGGGATCCTTAAAGCCTCGCAATGAAACTGCTGCAGAAGTCCCTCGTTTTCCTGCCATTCTGGGATATTTTCCTTGCAGATGCCTCAGTCTCCTCTGGTTGCTCGTGCTCCCACCACCAGCTGTAGGTAGGAACATTTTTATCCTGGTAGGAGGACATCTGTGAGCTGTCCCTGTCCTTGCAGGAGGTGACTTCTGCTGCTCCTGACAGAAATGCTGCTTTAGAATTCAGTTTTCTTTCTCTCCTTTATAGGGACGTAGGATCTGAAATCCTCTGAGCACAGCAGCCCATAGAAACTGCTCAGATGGCCATTTCATACAAATACCTTTAAATACACTTAGAAAACTCTGCACTGCTGTACTTGAGGGGCCACCCTCTCCTTTATGAAAAACAATGTTTATATTCTGCCAACATTAAAACAAGGAAAATAAACAATAACCATATTTTCTAGTCGTTACTTCCACCACATCTCCTGGAATAAATTGGTCCTTGTAACAGAAGCTGGATACTGGAATAACAGGATACAGAACAGGTCAGCACTGTTATTAGTTTGTGTATTCCAGTGGCACCCAGAGCCCCTGCTCAGGTCAGGACCCCATTACACTGCACCAACATGAAGCAGGACAATTTTCTGCCCTAAGCTTGATTTCTTAATAAGGAAGGCAAATGATAGAAGACAGTGCCAGAGAAGTGAAAACTGTAGGTCCCCTGACTCCCTATCTGTGCTTATCTACTACATCAGGCTACTACTTCCAGAGATACACATTTCTGTGCTGTACAAAATGCACCATCCCAGAAGCCTGGCCAGCAGCACCAATCTGACTTTCCCAGGCATCAGCGTTCACCCAGCTCTCCATTTGTCATTCAGAGCTATTTCAACACTTTAGTCCTTTCCTAGCAACCCAATTTACTTTGTCTCTTCAAAGTTCCCAGATCCAGCATCTTGCAGTGAGACAGAAGGTGTTACGAGAAGCACATTTATGGGAGATGCTGTTCTGGTGATGCTGCAGAGAAGCAAAGAGGGCAGAGCAGGGAAAATGGTTTATTTCCCAGAGTCATCCAGCTCATTAGCCCAGGAGAAGTCAGGTTTATGGATCATCAAGCACTGATGGTTTAATTAAGGTTTTGATTAAGCTCTAATCTGGCCTTGCTGCTGTGGAATCACAGAATCATAAAATATGCTGAGATGGAAGGGACCCATCAGGATCATCAAGTCCAACTACTGGTCTTGCACAGGACACCCCAAGAATCTCATCATGTGCCTGAGGGCATTGTCCAAACACTCCTGGAGCTCTGGCAGCCTTGGAGCTGTGCCCACTGCCCTGGGGAGCCTGGGCAGTGCCAACCACCCTCTCGGGGAAGAACAGCTGAGGGAAAGACACCATGGCAATCTTTCTCCCAGCAACTTATGCATGGATATATTATTTGAAAATAAGCCACCAGATATAAAGCAACCTTCTCTGTGGAGGTGGCACTCTGAAAAACACCCAGGAAAGAATGATTACTGAGTGCATGTAGCTAAGCAGGACTGATAATACAGGTTTCTTCTGTAAAACCTCTTTCACAAACTGCAATTTGAAACGGCCTTTAAGCAGCAATTACAAAATTGTATTTAGAAAAATGTAACTGTCAGGGAAAAGGATTCAAAAGAGCCATAAGCAGGAGGAAAAGTCAGGTATTTGTGTAAGATTTCCAGGTGGTGAGGCACAGAGAACAAAGTCCTGTGATGGAAGTGGTACCACAGTCAGTGGTAGCTGGGTCCCTGTGTAGGAAAGAGGAGCATCCCAAAGCATAACAGGAGAAGGGAAACAAATAAAATGGCTCTAAGGACAGCAGGGTCAAGGAAAGGGCAGTGCAAGTGTAAAGGAGGGAGGGACAAAGTGAGAGAAGCAACACAAGCATTGGTTCAGCCTCCAGGTCCAGGAAAGACCCAACAAGGGGACAAGTCTGGCACAGATGAGGTTTGGTTTCAAATTTGTGACACCTAAGAACACAGCCTCTTCAGACAGAAATCCACTCGTGGAACAGAAACCAATCAGAAAAAATCACTTCAAAGCATTATTTAACCCAGAAAAATTAATGAAAAATATTGGGTTCACAGTCATTAAAATGAGCTGTTCAATCAGAATGATTTCTTTGCAGCACATAATGGCCAGGCTGCACACTGAATGCAAAATCTCCTAATAGACCTAGAGGCTTATATTCAAAAGACAGCTATTCTCAAATCACTTGTAAACATGATTTCCTTTATTTATTTTTTTATGGTGCTTTCTATGTGAGTGGCCTACAAATGATTCAAGCATTTCTGCACATAGAAATGTGTTTTCAGAGCCTGATAATATCTATACCTGTGGAGCACAGTCTGACATGCAGACATGAGGCCAGACCTCCAAGAATGATTAACACTGAGATAAAGGTGGGAAAGCACCATTTTATATCCTAATCTGGAATACCAAGGACCAGCCCTGGGCATCAGCTGACCAGTATAAAACTTCCAGCATTGCACTGGGGCTAAAAAACTGTGCACAAAGCCAATGCTTCTGTACATCATAAGCCCACAATGAAACAGCTCAGCAAATCTGAAAGCCACGTTCCACTTTGGTTTTTTCTTTGTTGTAATTCATTAAAAAAAATGAACACCACAAAGAGTATCACTACATGTAACATCACTACACCAATTTGCCTCCTCCAGTTATTGAAGACTGCAAACAGCACAGGCTTAAGACTACAAAGAGACATACTCATTTCTTCAACAAAGGTCAAAAAGAGGGGAAAGAATGATGAGAGGCAAAAGCTTTCAACCATATTCTAAGCAGAGAGAGCAGCAAAACAAAGCAGACCAGGAGAGAAAGACAGAACAGAATTTGTATGAGGGATTTTCAAGCTTACAGGTTGAATCTGTGGGAGGATGAAGGTAAATACACAGCGAGGGATCAAGATCAGCATTATTAAACTGGATGAGAATTAAAAAATAGCACTAAGAGAATAATTGATTCTGGAGATTCCAGGCAAATCCACCACAAAGGCTTTTCTTTTCTCCTCCTACAGAAGCACTTAATTTGTGCTAAAGGCAGATATATGGTCCCCAGGAATGAGAAGGGTTATTACATTTGCTTGAAAGAAGAGCTCAGCTAAAGAGCAGCTGCTGTGATGACAACAAGTGATGGGATGGTTCGGGGGTGAGAGCAGGTTCCCATTTTAACTCCCCAGTTTTGCAGAGTTATTTAGAAACCAGCTCAATATTATAAAAATGGAAAGCAAGCAAAATTCCCCTTATCACAAGTTCAAATTGACAGATGTGACTTAATTTTTGTGTGGTCCAAAACAGACATGGGGCAGATCAATCTTTTGACTGATACACGTGAAAACTTCACAGTGCACAATGCTGTGGGCATATAACACACTCATCACACCCTATTAACAAAAACTAATTAACCTTTGCATCAGTCAGTCCCCTGCAAGAAGTTACCCTGATCTCATCATGATTATCATTCAAAATCCACACCCACACCAGCTGCAGAAGCTGCAAAACCAGTGAGCAAAGTCAATGGGTGGGTGGGAAACGAACACTGAAATAAAATCACCTTTTGAGCCTGACTGGTCAAAGGTGTTCCAAGTACCACAGTGGCCTACAAAAACCTACAAAACCCATGCCTGGTGAGGCTTCACCCCTGGGCTGAGTGAGCAGCATGCAAAGGAGGGCTCTGAGCCTCTCCCAGCAAGCAGGAGTCAGCTGGGCAGTGTGTCAGGGAGTCTGTACACACACTCTACGTGTGCTGCATGAAACACTGGAACCTCCTGCACTCTGCCAAGTGGAAGCAGCACTTTCAGGCATGCCTGGAATGAAGATTTTTTTTTTTTTTTTTCCTCTACAGCAATACTACAAAGCAGTCTCTGTCACACCTGCCTCTCTCGTGATGTTGTCACAGATCCTAATATCACCATGTAGTTTTTAAATGTCCAGCTCCTGGAAGAAGCTCAGAAGCTCATGCATTAATATTAACCCTATTTGTGAACACTGGCTCGTTTGGAAATCTATTTAAGGAAATAGAGGTATAATGTATTTGTAATAGCCTTGGGTTTGTGATGCCTTTGGAAATGCTGTTAAAGGACTCTGACAATGATAATCTGTTTATGAAAACCATTTTGAGTGATCCACAGTACCTGACCAGTGGCTGACACACCTCAGAAAGGATCTCCAGATATCAAGAAATGGAGACCAAATATTGATCACCCAAATGGTCTAAGTGTGTGAAGGTCAGGAACATGCAACACTGCTGTCCAAAATGTGACAGCCCTCCTCCTGCTTCCCCCTCCCCTGCCCCATCTCTCAGCCCTTGTGCAGAAGAGGCTTCAGGGCACATTCAGACAGTTCTTCCTGCAAACCTTCAAGCAGGAGAGACGAAAAAATGCCCCTAAATTTCACAAGTGAATAAACATCTATTGCTCCCTGCGTTAAAACTAAATAAACAACCCTCAAATCCTTTCTGATTTACCTTCACTTGTGGCTTTAATGTCCAACTACCATTTTATTTTTTTTTTCATTTTCCCCTCTTTGCCTGGCTACCAGTTTATTTGGAAGCAAAAATAAGTGTAGAGCCAACCAGCCTCAGCCATGTAGAGCCACCAACATCCTTTCCCACCAGGTGGGTGCTGGAGTGGGACAAGAATCTCCAAGTAAATCTTTGCCTGCTTTGATTCCTGGAGGACTTGGCTCACACAGCAATAATACATTTGATTCTGCTTTTTCAAAAAATCTCTTCTTTTTCTGAATATATCCAGTGTGTCCCAGGATTGGATGCTCTGAATTACAGAGTTGATGTTTGCACAGTCTCCTGTTGCTAAACTATCCCAAATTTTACCTTAAACACTCTGCCTCTTCTCCCCTTCTCTCCAGCTGCTTATTTTAATTGAGGAGACCAAGATTAGGGTCTGGCAGTGCAGCAGAGCTCTGGAGTAGAAAATGTTCTCTAGAAACTGGGCTGGAGTTACCAAATTCAGTTCACTGTGGCCTCATCCAGCTCTAGAGCATGTTCTGCACTAATTTAAATCTTCCTGGGAAAAGGAAGCCCCTAAAGGTGACATTTTAAATCCCTCTAAGTAAGTCTTACCACTAAATTTGGTGAAAATAAAGATGCTCACTGGGTTGATTTGGTATCTACGTGCCAGGAATTTTGATTTATCTCTCAGTGAAGTATATTTTTCAGTAAGAGCAACATAAGTGTGTCTTTTATTAACAGCTGTGTATGGTGATACACAAAACTTGTGCTAAAAAAATAACTTTTAGAAGGCAAAGATTCGTTCAGGGGAAAAAACAATTGAACATTTTCATGCATTCAACTCAAAAAGTGTGATAAACCCCTCTGAAATAAATAGCACAAAACAGAATAAACCTGTCAAAGGAATAACATTCCAGTGTATTAGAAGACAAAATGCAATAACAAACAGATTTGAAGTGGGATTAGATCTGTTTAAAAAATACATTATCTGTCTACAAACCCAGACTGTATTTCAGAAAACAAAAGAAGCCTCTTCAATGAATTTGAGGGACCAGGAGCTATTAAAGGAACAGTTCTCATATGCAGCAAAACCATGTGTGAACAGCAGGAACATTTTTCCTCCTCATTTTCCACTGATTTCTTGCAGTCTCCCCCTGCCCCAAGATTTTCCTGGACATTTTAGACCCAAATTCTTAAATGAGATCTCAAGACTATCTCAGGAAGTTTCCTTCTTCCAGTGCTATCAAAAATCAGGACCTTTTCTTCCATCTTAAAACCATTTGAACTTCCCAGTGATCCCAGCACTTTTCTGCCCCTGTATCATCACAGCTGTCCTGATGTGTAGTTGAAAAAAACTGTTGGGTGAGGAAGCCATAACTGGACAGGAATAATCATGAAGCACTGGGAGAAGAACAGGAACATTCCTACAGAAATGTAATCCATCTCAAAACTGAAAAACCATCCCCTCCTTTCCCCTCCCTTTCCCATTAATCACATGTAACGTTGCCACACCCCAGTCAGTCATTCTGTGCACATTAGGCCAAAGGAGAGAAAACTATTTCCACAAGCTGATGGGATTTCCTCTCTATATTTAAATTTTCTCTACACATTCAAATTTAATGGTACTGGCCCCAGTGTTACACATGATGGGGCAAGCTGGTGACACACAGACCTCTGGGTTCGACCCAATGAAACCACAAAACCCTTGAGAAGCTCCAAACATCCCCACTTGGGATCTGTGAGCAACTTTACTGCTGAGGCTCAGTCCTGCAGCATCTCTGACTCCAGCAGCAGTTTCTACACAGAGGGCTTCCAGAACCAAGCTTTCATTTTCCTGCCATATTCCTTCAACAGCAGCACTCAGCTGTCGAAGAATAAGTGAGATCAGCCCCAGTGAATTCTGGAGCTGCTTTAACTGAAGATGCAGCTCAGCTCCATGCACACCCAGGGAGATATTCAACCTCTGCAGAGGGGGATCTGTGGGGCTCTTCCACCACACTCAAGTGCTCCTGTGAAGATTTAAGTGGTTTGAGCCCCCCCAGCTGACCCTCAGCACAAGCCAACATCCCCCTCGGAGCTGAAGGAGCGACATATAAGGACTGTCCCCCTTTTACACTGTATTGGAGCAATTATAAAAGTATTTTCCCATGCAAAACAAATATGAAACAAGAAGTCATGAAGCTGCTCAGACCTCTGGAAGGTTGACCAGTTTTCCTTCTCCTGAACTGATAATCACCTGTGCTCAAGAGGCTGGGCGGGTTTCGCGTGGTCACCTCTTGTCTACCTATTACTGCTAAAAACGAGCAAAATGGTTCCCAGGCAGCATGCACAGAAAAAAAAAAAGGGAAAAAAATAAAAATGTACCTCATAATGATTATTATAGTTCCATTCTTTCATTTGCAAGAACTCACATTTTAAAGAAAGAAGAAATGAGTATCAGGAGATAAGGAACCATTAATGAGCCCTCTGCCTTGGTTTCAATTACACTGTGAAATTAATTTAATGCACTTTAAGAATACAAGAGGTAATCACTCTCTCTTGGTAAGAGGTTACAATTTTCTCTAATAAATTGTCAATATAAATATGTTGCTTTAAGACAAGGAGAACAAGTCAGTTAATTCAGAAAGAATGGGACATATTAAAACAAATGCTATCAAGGAAACCAAATGGCAAAACCAATAAATAAACTGTCTGAATGAAAACTGTATGGCAGAGAGCTGGTAAACTGGGGTTTAATTAGAAACTTATTTTTAAAGAGTGTTTTATGCTAATGAGATGTATCGAAGTGACTAATGCTGTGAAAGATGACATTACTGCAGTAAGTTAAAAAAAAGAGGAGTAGCCCATGTGAGGAGGGAAGTGGCAAGAAATCTGAGAGCAACGAATCTGAAAATAAATACACACGTAGATACAAAAGGTTAATAATGTTTGTGGATTTCAAACATGCTGGCAAAACGTGGGATGGGCTGCACAGACTGGACAAACGCAGGGAGCTTTCTGATGGATCTTCAAATGGCACCACAGCAAAGGCTGGCAAGGAGTCCCTGCCACCAGCCCTTCCCACAGGCATCAGCCAGCTCCTGTATGGGAGCACTGGATGGAAGGAAATGAGCTCACAGATGTGCTGCCCCACGTCTTTTAAACACGTGCTGACCCCGTCGAGGAGCTACCAGCTCTGCTTTGAGGGATGCCATGACCTGGTGCTCTGAAACGCTGACACTGCCCCCACCTCCTGACATTTCAGAACCCCAAACAGAAAGATTTGAGAGCTTTTTCTTGCTACCACAAGAACCACATTCATCTAACCAGAAGCAGCACACAGGGAACCATGCAGAGAGTGAAGCCCCAGAGAGCTGGGAAGCAGCTCCTGCGTGGAGCTGGGCTGAACTGCAAAGGGGTCGATCCAAATGGCCTATTTCTTGCTAAAAGAGAAAACTGGGAAACCTCCAAAACTTTCTGTAATGGACTAAAACTCTCTTTTAAAGAGTTCTCTGCTTTCATTTCCTTGGTGTTGAGGCAATGGGACACACAAAGCAAATTGGCTCCCAGGCTGCTGGAGGAGCGGCAGCGGAACAGCCTCGTGTGTCTCTCCAGTAATTAAAGCGACTCAGCTTCTGAACAGGTGCCTTGCAGCAACACCCAAGATGTGTTATAATCCCCCAGTAACACATGCCTAACACATCTCACTGCCTAATTACTCCCACACTCACGTTTAGTGCCCTTGTTAATCCAGCACTTCAAGAGAGTACTTGCCTTGCTTAAACACGTCTGGATCCTAATCTTCCTGTCACTGGTGTAAATCAGGACTCATTTCACTAGTGTTAATGGAGCTGCTGCAGTGTCAAGAGTCTAGGAATGGAAAAATTAGGCCTAATCCCAAATGAGCATTTAGTCTGGCACCAGCAGTATGTATTTATTTTCTTGCATCAAAACAAAATATGCTTTTTTCTCTGGTTCCAACTCAAAGCAGAGCTTTTAAGAGCTGTCAATGCCATGATTAATCCTGACTCCAAAAAGGGTGGTTTTTTTTCCAGATTCCTACAGAGACACCACAGTGGTATCCTCACTAGCAGCTCTATTGGTTTTGTTCAAGGCAGACTACAGGTTTGCTCATTGTATCCTCAGCAAGACAGCAATGCAAATAAAGGTGAATACAGGGCAATGCCATTAAGGATAATCAATATAATGAGCAGCCAGAAGACAGCACAGACACAGTAGGGCATCTAGAACATCCCAGATATCAGCCTTTGATCAGGACACCAGGTAATTACCGTTTTGAGGGTGTCTGTGCACTGCCACACAGCAGAGAGAGGGCAGATACAACCCCCCTCTTTCAGGGGCCGGGATGGGCAGTGCCTGAGTCCTTCTGTTCATATGGAGTTAATGTATGGTGGGAATTCAGCCTCCTGACACAGGGAAATCTGAAACTATGGGAAAGCTCTGAACCACATTGTTCAGCTATTGCTCAGCAGCTGACACTGCCCAGGTGCCAGCAATGGCAGGGACTGCTGTCTTACCAACACCACAAATTCATTTGTGAGCTGCAACCAGCACTGCACCCCTGAAGAGCTCAAACTGCATAAAATCAGCCCCAGCTGGATATTCCAGTGTCCATGCTAATGGTCAGGCCCTGAGAATCACAGCATTGCAATTCAGAGCGAGGACAAGAGGAAAAGAAAAGGCATTTCCACAGAGATTTCTGCACTCCACGTACAGGAATAAGATATCTGCCCATAAATCAAAAGTGATATGAATTGAGACAGCGACAATGAACACTAGAACTACCATCATTTCTTGTCCTTTTCCATTCATGTCAACAAAGAAAAATCCTCAAGAATAATATCACCAAAAAGCAGTGGCTCTAGACATCCTCAGGCTCTACCCATCTCTTTTGTATCTCTCATTAAATTAATATTAGCAAGAGATCATTTTTAAAAAAAGATACAGCATTCAGAAACAACAGAAGGAGGGTGGCTTATTGACTACTCCTGGTGACCTAACAGGTTAATGAAAATTAAATCAGTTTGCAGAAGTCAATGGAAGGTCAAACACCTTTGTGACACTTTTCTGAGGTACCCAAATCAGACAGTGCAAACTAAAAACCCAGAATGGGATTTTCCAAGCTATGTAATTTTTTATTTCCCTTTGAATAGTCACAGAGCAAATATCTTTCCTGACAGCATGACACCATTCTTCCACCAGCTCCAGAAAAATAAATGACTGAAACAGGAAGAACTACAGGTTTCCAAAAATTAATTAATCCAGTATCTCTGATCTCATGAGGAGGCTTCTAATCATGCTTTTGTAAAACCTTGTGGAGCCACATTTCACCCATTCTTGTCTTACTCAGTCCTGCTCTTGCCCTTTCTACCACCAGAAAGCCAAAATCAGGTATTTGAAATGGTCACATCACTACCAGCTGGAAAAACTGAGAGAAAGGAGACACATAGACTGAGACACATAGAATGTTTGTAACCCAGAGAATGAATTAAATAAAGATTTTACAGGGAACTTTTAAAAAGGAAAGGAACAAGAGGATATGGGGAGCACCAGAGCCACAGATGAGAAGGAGAAAGGGGAGAAATGGCTCATCCTCCTTGTGTTTCAGTGGTGACACAACTTCTTACAGCCCCACCAGTTTGTGTATCAGGTTTCAGCAGGGAAAGCAGCTGCACCTGCCACCCCAGGGCACAGCTTCCAGGGACAGCCTGGCATGTCTCCATAGGAAGATGGAAAAAACCCTTTTCTGCTATCCAACAGAATGATAGATGGGGCTTCTTTGAGCCCTCCCAACTCCTCTGCAAGTGCAGGTGCAGAAGGGATCAGCAGAAAGCGCCTTGAAGTCATCAACCTCTGCCACAAGGAGTGAAAGGAATGGAAAAAACGGGATGGTACCTCAAAGGATTTCTGGGTACCTGCCAATTTTGGTGAACTGTCAAAAGCCTCCACAGGCAGCAATGCAGGTGTCTGACATTCCAGCAAGGCAGCAAGAGCACAAGCTGGCAACCCTGTATTTTGGAACTGGAGAGTCACTTGTAGCAGAGCCCATGGCAATTACTCCAGCATTTCCTTACAGCTCATTTTGAGACTGCAAAATGTGTTGGGGGAGATCTTTTTACAGCTATTCCTCTGTGTTACAAGTAAATTGGTTTCTGACATATTTTCTGGCAAAGTAGCCCCTGGGGTGATTCTGAAATCTTCACAGGAGTTGTTAAAAGCAACTGTGAGCTCCAAGAAGGAACTCAGACATTGTCACTGTTGCTCCCTCAAGAGCTACACCCCGTGAACCAGCCTGGGGCTATTTGTCTTGGGTTTGCTCAGTTTGGGCCAGTTTGGGCTATTCTGAGCCAACCACAATGAAAATAAGCAATGCCCTCTACCAGTCTGTTGAATTATACCTTGAAAATGGTGTGATGTAAGAATTGTGCCCTGGTGTGTTCAAGGTGAGGCTTATGGGGGATCTCCTCTTATCTGCTTTGTACAGTTGCAGAGAGAACAAATTTAATAGGAACTTAATGTCACTTTTCCAGTGATGTTCTGCCAACAGCAAGAACAGTCCTGAGGACAGAAAAGCTGCTGACAGAACAAGGGAAAGGAGGAAAAAGATACCTTGGGTTAAAAAAGTAACAGAGGTCACAAATACAGTGGAGTGGTTCTGGAAATTGTTGTTCTGCCTTTGTAATCTTCCTTAAAAGAAAAAAAAAATAAAAGAAAGAGGCTGGTTCTTTGGATAGTAACTGTAATCAAGTTGTGCCACCACTGCAGTTTTAACATTACTGGCATTGTGCTTTGCAGGAAAGAGAGAGACCCAACGTACCTTTTGTTGCCAGGCGGACACAGTTGATTTTTGTTTCCTGAAAAATAAAAGCAGAAAAAAAAAAAACATATAGGAAAACATCAAGGTGTGTAATTTGCCCATCTACAACAAACACACATTCCTTTAAAAAGGTACTAAAAAAAATACGCATTTTTTTCTTACACTTCATGTTTGAAAAAAACACCAAGTTTTGATTGCAGAAAACACTCCACACTATTGGACTTGCCTACAGCTGGTTCTCTAAATGTTGGGAAGCTGAGAGTGACAACACGTTTCTCCACGCTCAGGGTGTGAGTGATGGGTCCCACGTAAGTGCCTGATTAGCTAATAGAATCTACCAGTTAAATGACCTGCTCTGTAATAGACTGACAAGCTCTGGGTCAAAAGTACATGCAACTGTACATCTAATTTTCATGCACCATTACTGCAAATTTCGCAAATTGGGTATTTATTTAAACACATGGCAAACAGACACCGAGGCAGTCATCTGAATATCCCAGCTCTGTGGATGTGAAGCCCAGCAGTGCTGTACAGCTGCCTCTGCCAACCCTCTCCACTGCAGCTCTCCCTTGCAGAGCTGGGATAAAACCCAACCCTTGGTGTTCAGTCCACCTTGGACTCTGCAGGGCCGCAGGAATAGGAGTTTGGACGGGAACAGCGATGTTGTGTTTGGCTTCACTACCAGCTCAAACAGGTCACCTCCACTGCAAACACATCCTTCCTGCTATCCCCAGCTCCTCATTCCACAGCCCTTCTTGGCAGGGGTTGCTGTTGTCCAACACACAGTTTGCATCCAAATGGGAATGTGTTGCTTTGGTTAAAGACCTGGCAGTTGCAGGGGTTTTGGAGCACTTTGTCTGTACACGCTCTTGTACAAGTCTCAGGTGTAATGAAGGCTGCATAAATTACTGTGGGTAACAAAGCTGCATTCATATGGATGCTGTGTGTGCTCTGGAAACATCAGCCCAGCACTGCTGAGCACCTCCTTCCATCCTCAAACAACTGCACAAACCCTGGGAAAGTCTGAATTGGAGAAAATCTGTTCCATCTGTGACAGATTGACCCCGGCCAGAGCAGACACACACACAGCCCCATTGTGCCTTTCTCCTCACACTTACATTGCACAGAGGAAGGGGATTGCAGGATCCATGCTGGGAAACAGTGGGAATTACATGAGCAATTCCCTCTGATCCCTTTCTGTGATGCCTCAAGATACCAGCCAGCCACACTATCTGCATATAAGCTGTGTGTAGTCTAGAAACAACAGGATATCCAGAAGAACAAAGTCTCCCCTTGATCTTGCCCTCAAACTCTCTTCAGGAATTCCTGGATCCCCAAGGACAATCCTTGTCTACTAAGGACATCCTTTCCCAGACATACAGCTGGGTCCAGAGTGGGACTCAATCACTGTTATCCCAGTAAACCAGAGACATCTCTAGTGCACTGAGCCCTCTCTCCCTCAAAAATCAACTTCCCTATGCAACCACTGGCACTGCAAAGTCACCAGAGCTTTACACAGAGCTCCCCATTCCTCTCTGCCTCCTGTGCAATCAGTTTGAATGGCCATTTATTCTGGAAATTCAAAGTCTTTATTGCAAGTGGTGATCTGTGAAGCAGGAAAAGCACAGCTTTGTTTTCAGAGCACACCCTCCACACGTACTGCTGGGAACTGTAAGACACAGAGATCCTGAGGTGGCTTCTGATCTACAACAAGGTGACCTGGAAAATCAGTGATGAAAAGCAAAATACAAAATATCCAGACAGCATTTTTGCAGCATACAAGTAGGTGGCCACTTGCTGATGTTTTGTTGAGGAAAATTTTCTTGGGTACTTGTTGCTTTCTCCTGGCTTCAAAGTGGAACAGAAAGGTGGAGAAGTTAGTCAATGTTGAGAAAAGTGGAGAAAACTAAAAAACCAAGGTTTGTTAGTGGTGCTGGAACTGATGTCGTTTGAGAATGTGTGTGTTCCTGCAGGACACCTCCCGGGGGGTGATTTGGGATGACAGGATGCAGGCTGGGCTGTCTGCAGCTGCATCCACCCCTGGCTGCTTTTAGCACAGACAAGCACAGCTCTCAGGAGACCATGACCTGGCACTGCCAAAAGCAAGGGCAAGCACTCGCTGGAGGAACCAGACATCTGGATTTCAGGGCTTCATTTCAAATTGCATCTTCTGGGAAGGAAAATATGAAAGAACTCACACAGACACCAGGCACTCAGCTCCTGGGGTGCTAAAGGTTAAAGACCTGAACTTAGTCCATATTCCTGACTAGAGCTGATTATTCCATTGATTGCCATTAACCCTTTCATGGATCACCCTACTGCTCATCTCTTTGGTGTCTCATAAAAATAAAATCTCGTTAAATTTACTCTATTTTTCTTTGCTTGGGGCTGAGAATTGTAAGTTTGCATGAACTTTTCTACCAGGAAACAGAATAAATAAATACACTTTTTTTCCCCAAAAAAACCCCCAGTAAAACCATTGTCCCACAATCATGTTTGTTTTCTGAAAAATATTACTTTTGCTTCAGACAAGGTGCTTTCCTCTACAAAGTAAGATGCTTCTCTTTAGCCACTAGCAAAACAGGAATAAACAATGCAGGTAATTCTCAATAATCCATCCAGACTGCTTAAAGCAAGGACCAGAAAAATAATTAAATAAAGGGCTAATAATAGAAGTTTTAGAAAAACAAAACCAATTTCCCCAAAATTTCAGTCTCTGTGTTGCTTCTGAACATTCTTTAAATGCTGTGATACTTAATTCCCATTTTATGATATCACTTAAGTTTTACAAGGCCTTGTAAGTCTACAACAATATTAGAGATGACCTGAGATCCTGCATATTCAGCTTATTCATTTCATATTATGGCTGAAGTCACAGGAATAATTTAAATTAAGATGCCAGTAGCACTACTACTTTGGCTCTATATCTCTGCCAGGTTAAGGCAGAGATTTTATATCCAAACAGCAACAGAACAATGCAGGCATATTTTAACTGAGCTCCTGGAATAGGAAAACACTTCATGAATATATCCTGCAGCTCTTGATCCAACTTTCTAGAGCTCTTGATCCAACCTCCATTTTCCAACATGCTCCATATCCAGAAAGCTTAGTGTGTAATAAGCCCATCCACTTGTTTACTGGAACATATTTGTGTCAATTTGTTTTCTGGAACTTCCTCCCATCTGAATAAAAGATGGTTATGGATTACCCTCACTCAGGGCTGAACCCTGGCTGTATTTTTAAGCCCACACAACATGAGGTCTGTGTTTTGGAGTCTGTGTTTGAGCCTGTTCCTGGAGGGAAGACCTGGACCTGCCATCAGCATGACCTGGGAACCCTCTGGAGAGCACCCAGGCTGTGCTGGGGAGCTGGGCAAGCCCTCTCTGCCAACACAGCCTTGAAGCTGCACATCATGAGCCTGTTTTAGCATCCCCCTGGATTTTCAGGGCTTTTTTAAACCTTCTTTTAATATAGCTTGTTTCTTCCTTTTTAGAAGCAAAGGAGCAGCTGCTGTCCACCAGTTCCTGAGGTTCCTAAATGCACATTTCACTGAAGGGAAAGGGATGGTAACAAGACAAGTTCTGCCTCTGTCTCTGCAGTGTTTGGATGGGAACAATTTTCTGCAGGAAAGGGCTCTGAGGGCAGCAGGACATATGTTTATGTGACAGCTGCGTCTTCACAACCTAAAAGGGCACAGGAATTTTTTTCCCCCCTTCTCTTTTAAACTGACAGCTTGCTGTTTACAGACTACCAACAACAATAAAAGCAGCAAAGCTTTTTCATCCATCTGTTTTCACACCCACCATTTTCCCTTTCCTTTACTATTATTATGACTTTACAGCAGTTAAACAGTGAAGAGCCACCTGCCAGCACCAGTGGGACCTGCTGTCCCCAGAAGCACCACTGGGGCTGCCCTACAACAGGCAGTTTCATCAGGCAGCTCAAACTGGGCACAGGCAATTTTAAGTGCTGCTGGGGCACAGACCAGACAAATAATTATCACTCTCCCACTTAGCCTCAGTTTCAGCTGTAGTTCCCTGCATCCCAGAGCTACACATGGACCATCCTTGCTGGCAACATGATTCCCACAGGATAGAAACCATGGTTTTGTCCAATGGACATCCTGAAGGATTAGTTTTGAGGTCCTCAGCAAATTGGGGAGCTCTAGACTGTGTGTTTCTGTTTTATCCCATTGAATCCAGTGGTTTGCTGCCTTGAAATAAATCATGTGCATAAGTCTGTGCAGGGTCAATGGACTCCCCTGTAATTCCTATTGCCAGCTCTAGGAAACTGCAAGTTCCTCCCAGAGTCGAAGCAAAATCCAGTACTGCCTTTTCAATTATCAGCTATTTTTATTATCTCTGTCATTTGGAGAAGAGAGGTTTAACAAAGTGCTTAGGGCTTTCATTATTTCCAATAGGAAGTTATTCCCATGATCTATAGATGATCTTGAACATCCCACTCCTCTCAACTTCTCAAATGTGAGGTAGAGTTGGAGGGTTTTATTTACATCCAGAAAACACTCAGGTCCACATACTCTGGTCAACCAGATATGGAAACAGGGGCTTACAGGGACTGAAGTGTTTTCACAGCTGCTTTATTTCTGCCCCAGCAGCTCCAACATGAGATTGAAAAGGAGTAAAGGTAAGTGGACAAACTGTACACCCAAAATCTACTGAACACAGAGCTCCCCAGAGCTGGTTAATACCTCACAGAAGCAATGCAGGCAGCCTTGGTGCCATTTCATTTTTCAGAGCAGGGCTTGTGCTGAACTGAAGTACCTCCCTGTTTTTTCCCTGGCCATCTCCACAGGGATAAATGCCACCTCTCTGCTGGCAGCTCTATCCTCACCTCCAAAATGTCCCAGAAGAAGAATGTTGTGTACTGTGAGTAGACCTGTCAGCATCCAGAAATCCAGCCTGAAGTCCCCTGACAATAATGAGCTGCCTGGCTGTGCATGTAGTACAAGTCATTAGAGAGGCAAAAAATCAATCAGGATCTCTGTGGAGTCCATCATTCCCTCAAAAAATAATATTCTCATTGATTCCTGCCGCGCTACTTTTCACAGTTCTGGGCTGAAACATCAGTCACCTGTTGGACCACCAGGCTGGAGCAGCAGCTGGCAGCACCTCCCACATCATCCCAGCTGTGTTCCACAGGCTCCTGCTCATCTCCCAGTTAGAGGAGAAACAGCCAAGAGTTATTGATTGCAACTGGGCTGTCTCAGATTCCATTTTAACTCAGTGAGCTGAAATGCGACTCCAGGAAGGATTTTTTAGGGAGCTCTGGTTTCTGAGCCGCTCAAAAATTCAGGCAGGCTTCACACAGCAGCCAAAAATTCCCCCCATCTGAGGATGCTGCTGGATCAGTAGCCAGAGACTGTCACCTGCAGTGACCCAGATAAAGAACCTGGGGACAATAAAACCTGCAACGTCTCACTTGGATTATTAAAGCAGTATAAGGATAAGAAAGGATAAGGAGTAACACAGTGTTGCCAACCTGGCCTCACCTTTCAGAGGGATAAACACTGGCAGGGCTGGTGTTTTGAAAGGGCTGAGCTCAGGGAGGCTTTTCAGAGGAGGAAACCTTCGTGCTCTGTCAGGCAGCCTTCTGTGGCACCAGGACAACCAGCAAACAGCAGATAACTACCTGGATGGCACCCAGTGTGTGTGGGGATCCTGCCAGAGCAGAGCCCAGCTTTGTGCCACCCCTTGTGCTCACTCCTAACAACTGAGCAGTAACTAACAGTGCTTCTCATCCCCACGGCTTCACAGCCTGGGCTGTCTGCGGCCCTTTTCTCTTTTTCCCCTGCCTTTACTTCTAACTCTGACACATTTCAGCTCAGCATCTGGCTTTCAACAGCCCCTAGGAGGGAAGTTCACGCAATTTGGAAGTGGTTGGTGTAACAAAGCTGACAACCATTCTGTCTCACACAATGTTCTGCTCAGTCCCCTGTCTGGAGGCAGCACCACATTGACCAAACTGCACCCAACTCCCCACCAGCCATCTCGTTCAAACTCTCAAACAAGCAACACATTGCGCAAGAGGAGGCAGAAAAGCTCGGGATCTGCTTCTGCAGCAATTTGCCACACTTGTTTTGCATCCAGCTGTTAATTATGTTCCTTTCAGTGTAACAATCCCAGCTAATGGGTGCAGAGCAGACGGGAACACCAAATGAGCACAGCCCTCAACGTACAGAGGAGCTGGAACAATGCAGAACTCCTGTAACACTCATAACCTCCCCCCAATCAAGTTTTTTGACCAAATACATACTGTTTCTTCAAATTAAGCTCTCCCCAGAGTCCTGCAATTCCAAAGGAAGATGTTCTGGTTCACTGCACGAAGGCTTCTCATTGCAGGTTCCAGGGGTGGAAAGAAATTTCATCATTCCACAACTGTCAGTGATTAATGAAACTATGGAATAGCCTAATTAAAAAATGAGTGGCAACATTCTGCTAAGTTTTTCATGTCTAAGGGAACATAAGACTCTGTTTTAACTGTGCTGAATTGTTATTGTTTCAGATTTTTTGCAGATGTGCATTATCAAAAATCACAGAATGGTTTGGGTTGGAAGGGACCTTAAAGCCCATCTCATTCCAACCCCCTGCCATAGACAGGGACACCTTCCATGAGACCAGGTTGCTCCAAGCCCCATCCAACCTCCCCTTGAACACTTCCAGGGATGGAAATGCCACGTTGCAGCCATAACTCTCAGGAGGCTTTTTGGAGACCGTTGGTCTTATAACCTGCTCAGGTTATAGATGTAAGTGAAAACCCAGAACTCTTAGACACAAATGACACAGGTAAAAAATTCTGGGAGTGAAACAAAACTTACTATTTACAGCTGCAGAAGTCTGGATGCAAATTGACCCTAAGGTCTGAATTGTGGGGGTTCACAATTTTACCAAGAAACAAAAAGGATCACAGCTGCTCCTCTGAAGATCCACGTTCCAGTCTTGCAAATACCCCTATACTTTTAGCCATAGCACTGCACTTTGAGGATATATAAGCACATACTGTAGAAATATAAATTATTAATACAGGAGGAAATTGCCTTTCTCAAAGAGGAAATTACTGCATTTGGCAGGATACCTCTTATCCAGTCACAAACTGTGTGTTGTTGCATAAAGACTCTTTTGATTAACTTATGCTTAAAAAGCCCTTTACAGTCCTGTTCCTATTATCATCCTTTTTGGAGTCTTTAGCACCTGATATGTAGGGTGGGCTGCAACCTGCCAGCTACAGAGATGCAGGAAAAGCAGGAACCCCCCCATTAGTGCTGCCTTAATCCAGAATGCCAAGGGAAGCCTATGTTTCCACTCATACAACCATTGATGGAATATTACATTGTACTTAAGCAAATAAAAGTTTCTTCTTCCCTGGGGATCCATTCACTGGCAATTAACTATCACACATGGGGGAACTAACCAGGAACAGACACATACACGTATTTCACCATTTCCTTTAGAAAGGCAAATCCAAAATTGAATTAATTGAGGAGTGCTGGAAGGAAACTTGTACTGACTACAAAGGAAACCAAGGTGAAAATCAGCACAGTGCTGAAGAGATTTTGTACTTGTCAGGCACACAGCTGAAGCTGTGCAGGAGAATGGTGATAAAGGAAGGTAGTGAAGCACAAAGATGTGCTGTGAACACTCCCTGGCACTGCCAGCTGTTAACCATGCACAGTCCTCAGTGTTTTGGGTGTCAAAGACACTGCCCCAAGTGGAGACCAAAGCCTGCCCTATTCACCTTTGACTATTTCTCTAATGTTGCTCTTTTAGAGGTGGTGTCTTAGAGAATTTACCTGTGCTAAAGTAAGGTTCCTGAAAGCATGGGAAAACATGCTAATAACACACTCTGCCACCCAAATTGATGATGCCATGATAATGCTCCAAGACTTTTCCAGAGGCCAGAGTGGCAAATTGTACCGTGTTATGTGAGGATGAAAAACAATTCAGGGATCAAAGGGGAGGAAGGTGGATGACTGCTTAGGCTGCATCTGGCCTGTACACTGGTAGCTGAACTGACCTGAAACAGGAGGGTTGGAAGGATAGAGGGTTCCTTTCCTTGACTGGAAGAGCAAAAAGAAGCCTCTACTCTTCCTGTGGTGGAAATGTGATCTGTCGTGGCATTATGTGCATGTCATTTGAGTCTGAGAGTAGGACAGACATTTCCTGGGCAGTCTCCATCTTAAACCAAGTATCACAGGGTAAATATATTCAAAAATATAGCCCAGGGTATTCAGGAGGAGTCAGACAGACACGTACATGGCCCCCACTGCACTACGAGTCAATGGAGCTGAAATTCCCAACCACAAGTTGCATCATGATTCATATCATAGGTGCAAGCTAAAAGGTAACAAATTCATAACATCTCCTCCAAAATCACAAGCACTGTGAACTGGAGACTATCAAAATATTGCAGTTATGCCTTTTAAAAGCACAATGGCCCCTACTCTGACATTCCTGCTTATGGAAAGATAAAAATAGGATCCAAATTCTGAGCAACTCATTTAGTAAATCACGTGGCAATTTTTACAGAGTCAGGCTCCTCAGCAGATTTCTCACTGGATCTAAGCATCAGAGAGGGTACTGAGTGAAGGACAAGTAATGGCCTGCTTGATTTTCATCAGATTTCTGTAAGAAGGTAGTAAGAAGGAAAAGTTAAATTGGCATCCGATCGAGAAGGAAGGAGAATGGTGAGCAGGACAGACAGAGGTGGTCACATGTACAAACCCAGCTCAGTTTTCTCTGCACTTACTCCATTGGCCTTGCTAAGTGCCTGGAAGTATATGCTGTAGCTTTTCAGGGGAGAAAGTGGAGCGTTCCAGTAGCCATTGTAGGTCTTGTTGTCGCCCACGGTGAAGGGCTGTGTGACAGGAAGGTTGATGGGCTTCAGCTCAGCTGCAAAGTAGTGTGGGGAGTCCAGGCTGGAGGCATTCTTGTAGCTCACTGGGACAGAGAAGCACTCAATGATGTCTGCAGCTCTCCTCGCTTTCTGCAGCTTCTCCTCCTTGACAACAAGCTGATAAACACTAGAGGGGAGAGAGGAGGGTGAGATTAGAGCCCCAAGAGCCTTAAATATTGAGAATGTTTCCAACAATAAAAGGAAAAGAGCAAAGCCAAGTAAGAAACACACAGCTAAGGCATCTCAGCAAACACAGCTCTTGGCACTCCAGCGACAGTGCCCACTGAAGTCACTGTGTGGGCAAAGTGCTGCCCATGTGCTCTGCTGGTTCAGTAGAGTTAATCAAGATACACCCTGGTGAAAGTCAGAGTGGATTTCAGTCATGTCACTCTTTAGGAAAAGGAGTAACTTATAAAATATCCAGTCTAGAATGAGTTTTTTGTGTGCTGAGTACTGGAAAGCAGATACTTTCTCCTTCAGCCACCAAGCTGAACCATGAATTGTTTGCCTGGGTGACTGAAGTAGAGGAGAGCATCCGTGGTGTCAGATCCCTTTGGAAACAGTTTCAGGGTGTGAGAATCAGTTTAGATCAAAAAGACTCTCACATCTTCTAAGCATATCACCTTTTTTGGCCCTTCCTCTTATCTCCATGTCCACATATGGGCACTCCCCCACATCTGGGTGGGGAGGCCCTGGCACAGGTTGCCCAGAGAAGCTGCCCCATCCCTGGAAGTGTTCCAGGCCAGGCTGGATGGGGCTTGGAGCAACCTGGTCCAGTGGAAGGTGTCCCTGCCCATGGCAGGGCGTTGAAATGAGATGGTCTTTAAGGTCCCTTCCAACCCAAACCATTCTATGATCTATTTTTGGGATATCCTGGGATATACAGTTCCCTTCCCAATGGCAAGTCTTCTCCTACCCTTCCCCCCCAGAAGGCTGGTTTATACACTGAGGAAGTGGCTTTATAGCTCTCTCAATCCACTTTTGTTTTAAGAAACAACAACAACTCTTCATATTCTTTCCAACACTCTGAAATGTTAATCCTTTTCGATTCCTGCTAGGCTTTTGGCCATTATGATATATAATAGCAATCTTGTTATTTCTAGCTTACTATTTCAAGCTCAAAGAGCCTGCAAGGCATTCAAATGCATCTGCTTTTATTTTTTTTTTTTATTTTTTTTTTTCCTCCTCAGGCAGCTCACAAAGCCCTGGAGTTCAATGCTGCCACAGCCCAGGCAGGTTTACTGCCTGTTTAACACCACTCACCCATTTGACAAAGAGAGATAGGGCTGCAGTCATTTTACTTTGTGTCAGGCTATTCAGATGTGCTGCCCTCACCTGTCTGTGTCAGGCTGGGCCTTTGTTCACTCAGACAGGGGAGATCGATTAAAAGATTGGGAACAGCCCACAGTGGATCATTCTCAGGCTCCTTGTTGCAGGAAGACTGGTCTGGAAAATTTCTAGCATAGCAATAAGTCATCAGTGCTCCTGTGGGAAGCAAAGTTCTGGCACCTCCAAGGAGCAGGAGTGGAACAACCCCCAGCTTTGCTTTTGACTCACCAGCTCCTGGTGCCTGCCGGGATCTGGCACAGGCTCTGCCGCCAACGAGGCGCTCAGGGAAGTTCTTGGAAACCATTTGGCTCCCACTGCTAGACACAAAACCAACTAATCTGCACAAGTACAACCGATTTGTGAATTACTCAGGACTGAACTGCCCTTACACGGCGGCTCTTGGCATTTACTGACGTAGCAGGAGCAGCAGCTGCATGGACTGCAGGCTTAATGATGTCCTGTCAGCGCTTTGGAAAACTTTCCGCATCCTACAGTTCATCAGAGCCTTTAATAAAGTATTTTAGACCTTCTCTGATATTTATTTTAAAATAAATAAGCAGTTTTTTCCAAGTAACACTTTTAAGTATTATCACTGAGGGTGCAGTGGGAGTTGTAAGCACAAGCCTGTTTAACACAAACCCTCTCCTCAGCTTTACCAATAGCAACCCTTGGCTTGCTGGTTTGGACACTGTTTACTAACAGTGTATGTTCTTATTGTGACCCTTCTCTCTGGCAGTAATAATCTACACTACTGGGAAAGTTTGTAATTTTGTTTCTCAGCAATGGGCAAAATTGTAGCTGACATTTTTTTGGGCATTTGCCACACGCCTTCTAACCTAAAACCACTCGGTTTCTTTTTTATCCAATCCTAAACACTTGTATTTTCTGGTTATAGAAAATGTTTCCTTTAGGTATATACATAAATATATATGTATAAACATATATTAACCTCCTTTTTGGAGAGCAGGAGTTCCCTTGGGTTCCCTAAGGGTCACATTCATTCTCTTGGTTATCTCACTTGCAAGCCAAGCCTTTGGAGAAGGGGAAGCTCCCAGGGACATGAACTGCCAGGTAACTGAACTCCTTCCCTAATCAACAGGGCACTTACACCACTGAAGATATTCTCAGTTTCCCCCTTGACAATTCCAGTACATGTTCCACCAGTACAGGCACTTTTTTTATCATGAGCAAGAGTTTTGACACAGAGCCTACTCACAGATGCTTTTCAAACTGAACCTAGTCACAGATACTCTTTTGCCTCTATTCTTTCACATCTTCTCTTTCCCACTTAGCCATTAACACCCTTCTTCCTTTCACAGGGATAACCTGCTCTTGCAGTGACCTGAAATTTTACTTTTAATGTTTATTCTTTTGAAATGAATCCAGGTGCCTCTGGAAGCACAACAGTAACATTCAGGAGCATTCAGCTGAGATGTAACAGTTGTCCCGTGTGTGTTGAAGCTAAAACCTCATTCATCTCCTGCTCAAATACTGCCTCCTTTTCTCTGGAAGCAGTATCTGAGCACTGCTGTCATTGCTCCCTCTGGTTGAAAAACCTACTCTGGTGACATTTAGGATGGGTAACTGAGTGCTTTTGTACAATTTTTCTCTTTGATGCCCCAGCTCACACTGACTGACACAGCACATTCATCTCTGTGTGCTTCACCTGCCTGGCGTGGGGACCATCACCCTTCAGCCTCACTCTTTGCTGAGTCTGGTACTGGTCAAGAGTCCACTCTCAAAGGA
Organism: Chiroxiphia lanceolata; assembly: GCF_009829145.1. Classification (NCBI taxonomy): domain Eukaryota; kingdom Metazoa; phylum Chordata; class Aves; order Passeriformes; family Pipridae; genus Chiroxiphia; species Chiroxiphia lanceolata. The sequence goes on along the minus strand of NC_045653.1, from coordinate 3,479,500 downwards.
AGTGGCCAAGTGGCCAAGAGTCTGCCTGAGTTCAAAGATTACTTTGGACTGAAGATTATCACCCTGAGCACTTGTTCCCTTAGCAAATGATTGCTCTGGTCTCACTTTCTGATGTTCTCATACCAGTATTTTGACCTGTCTAGATGCTCCAGAAGGGCAGCATTCCCAGTTTCCCCCAGCTGGCACACAGACTGGTACAGACTCCTGTTCTTTTTTCTGGCTTTGTTTTGCAGGTTATGCTCTTTGTCTCATGTTTGGCTTCTACCTAGGAGCAGAATTTCCCTGCCTGCCTTTAGGGCATTTTCAGACATCAACTTCTCTGCCCTAACCAGTGAAGTGCTGCAAAGCACAGCAAGTGCTTCCACTCCTGCATTGAGCTACTCTTAACTGTTTGCCTTTTCACTGGAGAAAAAACCCACCAATCCTACATCCAAATGGAATTGCTGTGGGAATTCTGAGCAGCAAATGTCCAATTACCTACCCTAAAATTTACCCAAACCATCTGCATTACTACAACAATCCTCAAAAGAGTAAAACTAATCCAACTTTGCTCAGAAGAAGGAACTTGCTATGATACATCACAACTCCTAAGACTGTGGTTGGGCACTAAGAATAAACTCAGTGAGCAGGATCTGCCCTTTTGCCCTGAAAGAGCATCTCAGCTGCAATCCCATCTCTGGGTCAGGGCTGAGCAGGGCCAACCATTTGCAACTTGCTACAACTGACAATTTTGTACCACAGCAATGTGATTACAGCCAAGGGAAAGGAGGAGCAGTTATCCAAAAAGTGGTGCTAAAGGGAAGCATAAAAAACCAAGTGGGCAATGGAAATAGAGAGGAAATGTCCAAACTATTTTAATGGCTTTTATTCTGGCTACCTGGTAGGCAGTAACACGGATCTCCTGGGGCTCTCCCCATCTCAGGCTTCAAAGCTGCTGCTTCCAGCCCATTTCAGCTAACATGGCTTTCCTGGCAGGAATCAATACATCAGCTGCAAATGCCCAGCTGGATTCCAAAAAGTTTCAGTTTCATACATAGAAATTATATTAAGAGACAACAAAAGCAAAGCATTAAAACTCCCACAGTAGATAACGACTTCAGTGCCAATGAAATGAAAGATGGCACAGTTTTTACTACATTTCAGTTTTAAATATTTGGCCACATTTGGAAACGCTGCAATCAAATCCACACATGTAAGTGCTGCAGGGCAGCAGAAGCAGGGGGCTTGTGCTCCCAGTTCCAGGCTACCCCATAAATGACATGAGGGGACTGGTTCCCAAACATCCACAAGCTCTGCTCTCCAGACAGCTCTCCAGGGATTCTCAAATCTGGGCCACAAATCAAATGCCTGCCTTCCTAGAAGGCTGGGGAGCTGACTGCCCCGTGTGCAGCTGCACACTCTGATTAGAAAAGGAGGCCAAAAGTCAGTTCCTCTATAAATTTCAAAGGTCTTAGATAGATAAATCCACATCAATTTAATAGAAGCTTTTTAAAGTTTTTGACAGCTCTGTTGTAAATCACTGATAAAAGCACCCACCATAACAGGCCACAGCACAAGTGTTGTCTGCAGAGGAAGAAAAGGTGCCCTTATCACCATCTGCAAGGTAATCTTTTAAATTATGAGTTCTCTATTCAGCTTGGAAAATCAACATTCCAAGTGACAGCCTGTTTCTGTGATGGAGATCTCTCTGTTTGCCTCGGGCTTCTCCTGCCCCTGCTCTTGGTTTCCTTTTGAGGATGGACTGGGGCAGCATTTGTCCACAAATCCAGACAAGTATTTAATCCAGTCTCAAGTTCTGGATTAGGATGTGCATGAATGTGGGGAGGGAAAGCTGAGTCAGAGCTCTCCATAAAGCATCCACCATCTGACTGGTGCACTTTGGTGTCCTGCCATGGTACTTACCAACAAGGTGAAACCTTCACTATACCCTGATAACGGGGGGGTATGAAAAGGAATATGATTTCTTTCTAACCTCACAGTGATCCACTCATCTGAATTATTAAAGATTAAAAGAAACAATGTTTCAGCAGCTTAGTACTCCCTCTGGACCAATCCTGTTACTAAACTTCCATATCATATAAAGATTTAATGTATTTTCATTTAACACATAAATTTATTATCAGCCATTTACTATTTCCAATAATATTTTCTCCCAGGGAACACAGAGCAGTGGCAATCAGTACAGCTTGATCTTGCAGTGCATTTTTCAGCAGACCACTGTGAGCAGGTTCTGTTGTTCATCCCACAGAGAACTGGAACTTCTCACTTCTAGTTCAAATGAACACATCGCTGTCAGAATAACTGGCTGACAGGCTACAGGAAATAACACAGTACCAAAGGGTAGTGTTTTTCTTGTTAATAGCTATTTTAATTCAGAGAATGAAGGACAAAAAGGAGCAAATGAAGTAAGGGTAGAAAAGACTTGCACCCCTCCACAGCTGTGCCATCTCAGACTGAAGGCACGTGGGATGGAGCAGCTGATGTGGAGCAAGGCATTGAATTCCCACTCTTGCACCTATTCTTTGGAGGTAACAGATCCACCATGTCCAAAAAGGCTATCCAAAATCATGAATCAACCCCAAATCCTGCCTGATCAACCCACAAGCATCACTGTTGCACTGAGATGAAGAAAAGGCATCGGGTGCATATGAACAGGAGCAAAGGTACAACAAGGAGAGGGCCCAACAACCAATTCAGCTTCTTTTCCCTTATTAACAACACCAATATTTTTAAGAAGAATGCTCTGTGCATTGTCAGCACAGTGTTTCAAAACCTCAGAAGGGTCACACAGAAGCCCCAGACACTGAAGTGAGGCCTCACCACAACAGCCCTGATACCACCCACCCTGGTTATTTTTTTAAAAGCCACTTTTTTTAATTTAACAGTGAAACCACAGAATCCAGGCTACAGATCCACGGTTTTTTTCATTTGTTTTTCCTTTTAACTTATGATCCTGTTAAATTTGTTTGAGGCAATGTTTGTCTACATCCATGAAGGTTTGTCATGTTTTTTTCCGACAGTACAGAGCCCTCTCCCAGGATACTGCAATGGGAGAAGGTTTGATGGATTGCCTGACACCCACATTTAGAATTCACATTAGCTATTGAATGTGCATATGCTTGTTTTATAGCCAAGCTGGTTTCAGTGATGCAAACTGAGACAGGAGAGCAGCATCTTTATTTGCTCTTCCTTAGAGATATCAAAATAAAAGCCTGAATTCTACCACACGAAAAATAAGAAATAAAATAATGGGAAATCTGAAGAAAAGTACTCTATATAGCTTACCCTAAAAAATTGTAAATTAAATTGTAAGATCCTTCTCACAATGGGCCTCCAGCCTTCCTATGAACCTGCACACAGAGGATTTGGGAAAAAATTCAGCCCAAACCCACTAAAGTCTAAGAAAGCTTTACATAATATAAATTCTACTAGAATTTACAAGAACTAAAAGGATAACTGCCATAAACCCTGATGTTGAGACTCACTGCTCTGAGCACACACTGCAGCACTGCTTTCCTTTGGCTAGAAGGGTCAGTATTTCCTGGCCAGACACCTCCTGTGATCCCATAATCAAACATTCAGGCATCCAAGAATCAACTCCACAGGCAGTTCCCAAGTTCATAAAGTTTTCTGGGTTCATACAGGTGCCAGTATATTCCTGAGAACTGACTTGACATGTTCAAAATGTCACCCTTAGAACCTCCAAGAGCACCTTTGACCAGAAGCTCTGAAAACTAATCTACAAAACATAATGAGCTGCATTTCACAGCCACCCAGGATGTACAGAGAGGACCCAGAGCACTGTTGTTCTCTGTCTATTTAAGAACTGATTCCAAACCCATTAAAAGCAATTAAAGATTGCTCCTATTTTCATTTCACTCTGGAACAGCTTCATGCAGAATACAACATGCTGAAGTGAAGGTTTGCTTTCAATGAACAGTTTTATGCTGAGAAGAGGCAAAAAAGGAGATTGTTCTATGATGTCATCTTCTAGAATATGCTTGGCTACTTCAAAGACTCAAAAACTTGTCCATTATGAATACTGGGCTGCAGTGTTATCAATCAGTTTGCTCACATCTGCAAAGCATTCACAAAAATAAAGCCTCTAATAGTGATGCTACTTGAGGAAATAGTCTTTCATATTGCAAAATTATTCACACCAGAGCCTTCATTTTGCAGTTATTTTTGCGTGTTCTTATAACATTCATTTAAATTAAACAACTCTTACACTGCATTCACTGAAGTTGAAGAATACCAAAAAAATACTCAGCCAAATTTGTAAAAAATGGCATAGAAGGAAGAGATGGTAATTACTGCCATTGCTATGAAAAAAAGCTGCTGAGATAGAGCCAATAATAATGAAAACCATTTAATAATCAAGAAGAGTCTCTTCACATTTTCTTCCACTCTCACACGTTCAGCTCAATACTCCAGATTTACTTCCAAGTAAATCCCAGAAACAAAAGGTCTCGATTTCACACTTGGGCAGCACTGTTTGGAGTCAGAGTTCTCACAGGGGCATTCTCGTGTCACTAAAATTATGAGCTTTGTTAAATTTCTACAGTGATTGAAATGGGCCCCAGGAAAAGGAAGGAAGTTTATGGCTGTGTGCTCCCTGTAGGGAAGAGGGAGATGGTTGATCCCTTGTCCTCCCCAGCCAGGCCCAGTGACTGTGATGAGCTCCCTGTGGGACAGGCAGTGGCATCTACTGAAGGTGCTCTGCACTGTCAAGCTTAAAAAAAAAACAAACAGCAAAACCAAACAAAATATTTGTTTTTGCAGCAAAGCATCCTGCCAGTGTCACTATATCAAACACTGTCTTTGGCCAGAATACTTTGTCTGAAATTTCTTTGCAGTCCTAATGCAGCATCCCATACAATTCCCACCACTGGCTAAGAAATGAGAACTGTGTTAGAAAGTAGTGGGTTTTTTTTTGTTTGTTTGTGGATTGTTTGGGGGTTTGGTTTGGTTTTGGGGTTTTTTTGGTGGTGGTGGTTGGATGATTTTTTTCCTTTGGTAAAAGAAGTGACAATGTAGTGTCAAATGTAATGTCCCATGGCCTCAGACCCTGGTGGGCAGACTTTTATCCTGACAGACCCCTGAGGTCCAATACATTATTATCCCACCATTCCAGATATATAAACACTGGCATGGAGAACGTGCAATGAGTGACTTGCCTGGTATCACAATATCACTTATATGCAAACAAATCTCCACTTTCTTGTCCACTGTTCCTACATCCACCCACCAGCCAATATGTCCTGTCTAGTGGAGTCTGGAGTACCCAGTCTGAGCACATGTGACTCCTGCAAAGTCTTTCAAAAAGGGAAAAATAAGAGAAAAATGCTACTCCTGGGTGTCACTTGAGATGTGACCTGCAGGGATGAGGGAGGAGCAGACAGTGCTGGGAAAGAAGAGCTCTGGAGACTCTCTGGCATAAAATTGCACCACACAAAAGATGCAAGATTGTCAAACTCCCATGAACCAGAAACAACGCTGTGCCAGTAAGGAGGTATAATTATAGTTTAAATAATGGAGCTCTGAGCAACCTGGGCTAGTGGGAGGTGTCCTTGCCCATGGAAGGGGGTTGGAATGATATGAACTTTAAGGTCTCTTCCAACCCAAACCATTCTGTGATTCTATAAGTGCACATCTAAACATCTGTGTGTGCACACACACGTGTACCTACACATAAATGCATCTACTAAAATCAGAGCTCCCAACCTCATAATGTTCCACCCACCATGACTCTTCTCTGAGTGAAGAGGCCACATCTTTCCAAGGAAGGACAGCTATGGAAAGATAACTAAAAATGTGAATATTCCCACAGACCATCTAGACCATCACCACAGCACCTGTCCACAGCCAACAGAAATGTGGTAACACACACAAAACCTAAGCAGTTGTCAAAAAGACAACTGTGTTCAGTCAGTAGTCACTGAACATAAAGAAGGATTTGTGTACTTAAATGGCCATTTTTCCCAGCTGTATCACTTGGCCTAATAAAAGATGCTGTCCATACTCACAAAATTACCTCCTCTCCATCCCACACCACCACAAAACTGCTGCTGCATCTGTTTACTCGTATCAGACGTGCCTCATTCTCTTAAATGCTTTAAATTCTCTATTTAATCTTCTGGGAAATAAAAATTAGAAAAAAAAGATATAAAGAACCAGAGGGCATTTGAAAGCTCTGTGTTCCATTATCACAACCATCTCCATAAGCCTGACCTGGCTTGCCACCCAGATTAGACATAATAGCTGCTCCCCAGTGGAACTGGCCCAGTCTCTGTCTCTCCAGTTCAATGCTGTCTCGTGCTGGCAGATTAAAGATAATGAGTGCAGACAGATACAGCTTTCCCTGCAACAGCAGCTAATGTTAGTGGCTTTGGAGGTGTTTTTTCCCTCCTGAGCCACCTGCCATCTGTTTAATCTACAAGAAAAAAACCGACCCAACCTCTTTTGTGTTGATGTCGTTTCACATTAAACAGGCATCGCTGACTGAGGCCTTGTCTCATCCTCAGCGAGTGCTGGTTCAACACCAGGAGGATGTTTCAAGGACAAGAAGAGCCAAAGTGGTTCTTGAACAACCTGCAGGACGAGAAGGACAGACCCTTTGCTGGGACTGTCCAGCACCTTCTGCCACGTCCTTCATAAAAGCCGTGGCTTGGACAAGAGGATGGGTGCATTTGCATATATTCACAGTCTGAATTAATTTGGGTATTTCCAATGGCTTCCATGAAATTAGGTCCATTTGGATGCAGAGATAATCTAGTTGGGAATTCAAAGCTTCCTCTGCCTTTTCCACAACCACACCTACAAGACTGTGCAGGGAAAACCCACACAGAAGAATGTGATGTCTTTCTTAAGAGAGAACACTTCAAAAACCTTTTGGTTGGTGTCATGTCTGTTTGATTTTTTTTTTTTTAAATTAAAAAGCTAAGAAAAACACAAGAAAGAAAGAGGGAACCTTCTCTGCTTCCAACCTTCAGATAAACTTCATTACCACACAAGGCCCATACAGTCAGGTAACTCCTCACAGTTTGTCATGGATGTGCAGTGATGATGAGCTCTCCTGGGGAAGGGTAACACAGACCTGCAGCACCTGAAGTTGCAGGAGTACCCACCAGCTTCTTTCCACCTTTTCTGGACACTTTCCTTCTCAGAAAGTGCAAAGTGATCATGCTTCTGACACCAGAGAGAGCTCGGAAATGGCACCTTCACTACAAACAGCAAGGGAAAATGAGGATGGAGAAAGGGGAATGGGAAAGTACCAAGGACAAGAATTCTCTGCAGCAATTCACAGCTGGTCTGTCATCATCCAAACACACCTCTTACCCCCTCCAGAGAAGGAATGGGTCAGACTTAAACATTGGGAGATTGTATCTGACGATCCTGTAGTTCACCAAGTCCCTTAAAAACTAAGCAGATTTTTTACACAAGAGAAAACATTACATATAGGATATATGCTTTGGCAGAAAAAAACCCTCAACCTGCATCAGCATCAGCTCCTGCAGTTCCTTGGGGATCTGTCAAGGTGGGTCAAAGGGAAGTCAGCACTGCCTCCTCTTCTGTGTAATACTCCACCTTCTGCCTCTCTCCTCACCTCCCTCTTTTGCACCACGACTCCTTTTAATTACACCAGTGTTTCCCCTTCCTTTTGCACAGGAAGTAAATCCTTCACCATTCCCAGGTCTGCCTCTTGCTTTGGAAAAGCGCTGTGCAAGGAAAACTGAAGTTACAGAGGGGCAGAATAACATCATGGCTGCAGAGGTTCATTCCTGAGGACTGTCTTGCCTGCATTTATGATAATCCCTTCATTCCATCTGCAGCCCATGCCCTGGTGCAGCAACCCCCTTTTCCAGTTCCAAGAAATTATGCATTCGTTATGGAGGAAATTAACACCTCAAAGCAAACTATAATTAGGAATTCTTCAATTCAGTTTATGCTTTTTCAATTAGCCCCTCTATAATTTTAATCACGGGAGCATTAACATGTTTCCGGAATTTATATACCTGTGATATAATTAAATCCTGAAATGCCTTAGTCTGCAACAACAAAGCAGAGCTTAGTCATCTTCCCTTCATGTGACTTTTTGTGTTATTACAGACACACCAAAGGGCACCTGGGAGTATAAACATCACCACATGCAGCAGAGAGGAGCCCACTTGTCCTCTGAACTCATCATCCTCACTCCTGGTGGAGGGACTGCTGGCTGGGGGGTGGCCATTTGCCAGGGACTTGTGCTCAGACTCATCCCATCTCATTTTAAGTCCCTTAAGGAGCTGCTTCCATTAGGTCAATCACCCCTGGTGCTCCACCAGAAGAGCCAAGGTGCTTCCTGGGGGCTGCTCCAACCCCGAGCAGCTGTGGGCAGGCTCAGCCTGTCCCACTGAAGGGTCTCATCCAAGGGTTCTCACAGGCTTGGCACTGCACCTCACAAAATCCCCAATTTTTCATTTTTGGAATCTTTTACATTGTTTGGTATTATCCTTCCATTCAAGGAAGGGATGTATTGGCTCTGGGAGCTGTGAAGAAAAGAAATGTCTTGGGGAAAAAAACCCCTCAAACTGGCAACTGTGGGTATTTCCTCCTGCTCCCTCATCTTACTGGGTGACAGCTTGATGTGAGAAAATGGCCATCAATTTGTGAGTCTCAGCTTAAAGTTCTGACTTCATTAACCTTTTGATTGCTGGAATTAAATCTGACAGCTTACATGGTCAGCACAAAAGATTTATGCAAAAATATTCCTTCCCCCACTCAAGTATCCTCCAGCCACACATAAAAAGTGTTAGCAAAAAGCCTCACTGTAGTACTAATAAAATGCTGCTTGACACAAAAGAATTGGCTGCATGTGTAACTTGATTGTTAAAGTATTATCATGAAAACATACTCAAATTTTATGGCTTTCCTCTCCCATTTCTATCCACTGCCAAAGCTCTCTGTGGAATGGTCACAGACACAGCGGGTCACCCAGGCTCCCACATCAGCTGTGCTTCTGATGGCTGATAAATGGCCAAGGGCAGTTCTGTGACTTTTTAAGGGACACAGTTCTCAGCTGAACAGTTTTCTGTTCCAGTAAGAAAATGCATTTCCTGTACCAGATGAAACAACTGATCCCAAATGCCCTTATCCTCACTTTTTAGGACTAAAACCTGGCTCTTTGGGGGAACTAAGAAAACCTTGGAACCCCCATTCCATAAATGATGCCATGGTACATGAAAGACTATAAATATTCCTTCCTGATCCCTGTATCTCCTGACACAACAGACAAAGCACTTCTAATATTCAGAATAATTTCAAGTCCTACTGAAGCCATTATGGATGATCCCTGGAAGTGTCCAAGGCCAGGCTGGACAGGGCTTGGAGCAACCTGGGATAGAGGAAAAGTGTCCCTGCCACTGGCAGGGGGTTGAAATGAGATGGTGTTTAAGGTCCCTTCCAACCCAAACCATTCTAGGACTGCATTTAATACCACAACTTGACAGCTCCAGCTGAAATGGAAGGGCAGGCTCAGGACTGCAGGGCTCTGAACAAACTAACCAGAGTTTGGACACATCAGTGAGGTCAAACCTGTGAGTGCTTCTGTGCAATACCCTATTCTGTTCTTTTTTTGGTGTAACAAACATCATGCTGGTCCTCACAGCTGCCATTATTCCACCCAAATTCTCATTTTTATTCTTTCTCATTCTCATTTTTGTTCTCTCACATTTGCACACAGTTAAAGAAAAAGCAGATCTGGTTTATCTCTAAGAAGAAAGAAACTCTCTCATTTACCTTCAAACCCTGAGCTAAATTGAAGGCAGAATGCCAGGCAAGAGAAACCCAGCTTGAATGATTTCAGAACAATATCCCTGAGGTATATTATGGGAGATGTTAATTAATACAGATAATTAGGCTTATAATATCAGAAGCCTAGATTGATAATCTCATTCCTCATTAAATACAACAAAATTAAAAGATCTAATGTGACGACTATTTTGCCCTGTACTCAATCAACCCACTCACGTGATGCAGACATCTGAATGTGAGCTTAGAAAAGGCAGCACAGGAATTTGATTTTCCAGGTACTAAGAAGATGCCTATCGAGGCAATCCAACTTTCAGAATCAGGCAAGATAATTTCAGCATTAAACTCCTTCTTATTGTTTTGCTTGCTCCTTGACTGCAGCCTTTATTTTGGAACACAAGGTACGGCTGCATGGGAGTTTTAAGAACAAGCAATTGCCACCCTTTCGTGGCATTAATGAATTAATTATCAGCACAAATGCCTGAGGCAAGCTCATGTGATTCCACTGAGAGGCTGCAAAGCAGTGAGCTGAACAGCACTGCTCCCTGTACAGCGATGGAGATCTATACACCAAAGCCACCAGCCCCAAAACAGAACAAAAACCTCAGCAAATATGGTGAATTTAGAGTTTCTCCCCATGGAATCGAGGTCACTAGGCCTGCAAACCACTCTTTTGTGAGGATGGAAAGAACCACTGTGCAGGAAAAGCAAAAGCAGACTAAGGATGCCAGTGAGAGGGATGCAGGAAAAGTGACTGAGGATGAAAAGATGATGCCCAAAATCACAAAAAAAAAGAAAGAAAGAAGGAGTTATCTGGAGATTAAATTTATAGCCTGTGGCTCCACACGCTCTCAATTTCTGCTTTGTTGCAGAGGGAAATGAAAGGCAAGTGTTAGCTAGTCCAAATCTCAGTTCTCCAACATAAAATGGAAGCAAAACCACTGCCCTCCATCACAGGAAATTTTCATTTGTTGCTGAATGCAGGAACACTTAGGTACAAACACATCCTACAAGATTGTTTCCTGGGAGAATAGCTTGGGCATAAAACCAGAAAAAAACACTGTTCTTATGTGTTCTGTTAAATAACACTACAGATGTTTTCTCTTGATATGTTCAACATCACGGACACCAAAAATTACCTTTATTTCATGCTTAGAAGACCAAGACTCAGATGTTGCTACTTAAGAGTACATGAGGCTCAGTCCATATAAATTAATTTCTGCTCCTGGCTGAGTGTTGATATGAAAATACTTATTTGACCTTTGCCCAGTACTTCTAAATATATTTTAAATATTTAATTTCCATTCTCTTATTTAGATTTATTTCCTTCCTTTCAGACGTACCTTAACAAAATAAGCCATCCTTCCTCACAAAAGTGATTACAAGTATCTGACCATTCCATGCATTCACAATAAATGATCCTACCTGAATATATTTCTCCAGGATCACTTACACATGATACTTAGACTGCAAAAATATATATATATATATAAAAAAATATCAAATATATATATTCTACCCCACCCCAAAAAAATATATCTGCAAAAAGGCAAGAGCAAAGGTCAAACAAGATTGTTCCAATTATACTGTTTTATAATTATACTGTATATAATATATGTATTTATATACTGTATATAACATACAATTATACTGTAATATAATACCAATTATATTACAGAGTGCAGGGATCAGGTGCCTAAAGACTGTCCTGGACCTGGGTGCTGGCAGCACACAAAAGAACACTACAGATTATTTACTGACACATCTCTGAGAACTGCAGGAAGATAAAGAGATTAAATCCATCTTCTTCCAACAAAAAAGTTCTCTGTTGTCTCAAACCCTCCAAAATATAATTGCAGGCTGTTCTCTAACGTCCTCCTACAGTGTCCTACAGCTCCAACACTCTGAGCAGGGTATGGGCACAGCAATCACACCCGTGGGCAGCATTTATGCCAACTCTGAAATCCCCCAAACTAATACCTGCTCTGGAAATTTGATTTTCTCCATAACAGCAGTATAGGTAGATTGGTAGAAGCAACAGCATCTTAATAAACCAGATGGACTTTCAAATATCCAACACCCAAAAACCAGCCCAGTGGATGAGTTGTGTGGAGAAAACCCCTCACAGTGGTATTTCCAAGCAGTGAGTGGGATATAAAGCCTCAAATAGAGGTCTAAAGATGTCATATGTGAATAATCTATGCAGGACTGACTCAGCCCTCCTGACAATAACACATTCAAAGGCAGAAATATCCTCAAAATCACATTGGAGATTTTCAGGAAAGAGCTGAGGAGTAAAGATTGAGAACACTTGCATTCTTCCTTCCTCTTGTGAGTGCATTATAGATGAATGTCAGCCCTCAGCATATCAATCACAGCACCATTCATGGGGTTTAGATTGATATAAGAACACCTAAAAGTTATTTTTAAAGGGCAATGTGGAGTCAAGGTCTGTGGGTTATACCACGAAAAATAAAGGCACCAATGCAACGCCTGTGCCACAAGGGAGAACATTTCTGCTTGCTGAGGCTTCACCTCTCTTTTGGCAATAGGACAAAACAGATCAAAGAATATCTAAGTTTACATTAATGCTGTTAGTTCATATGAAAGTGTCTTCACTGTTACCCACAGATCATTAACAATGCCGAGTTCACGGTCGTTACTTTTATAAACAACCACATTTAAATTATTTATCATGAGCACTGGGGAACATCAGAAATGTCTTAATGCTGAAAGTGACTTTGGAGTTGGTGTGCCTGCCTTTCAAATGAATGAAAAACACAACGAATCTTATTTTAAATATCCTACAGTATTACTCTAAAAACATTCTTGCAGACCATGCTCCATCTCTGTGCTACAGCAGAAGGAAATAACTCAAGAAAAAGTTACTTAACTCTCTTATGTACAGATACTACCTTGGAGTCACACCCCTACATCACTCCAGCTCACCAGCCCCACAACAGAGATTGCTCAGACATTGCCCTAAATCTCTGTTTGTCTTAATGCCTTCAGTGCCTGAGCACAGGATGGCATCACATCCTTGAGGGGCTCTAAGCCACTTAAGTTTGTGGCAGACTTTTAAAGCACATTTTTTTTATCGTGTTTAATAGACATGACTGGAAAATACCACACTTGTGTAAGAGAAATAAACCATGTACAACCAAAAGGCAGAACAACTGACCAGACAAAAACAAAGAAGATGTATTTGAGCTCAGTTTGAATACAATTAAAAACACTGAAGAGGATGAACCACCACCTCCCTCTTGTGTAATTAAGAGTGTCCCAAGGAGTTCACAGTATGTTATTCATGTGTTATTCCTGTAATGTGCTGGGTGCTGTTGACACTCCCTACTCTGAGGGAATGTTACCTGCTTCTGCATATGGTATTTTGAGAGAATCTCACAAATGGGAGTGTGCAGAACAGACTGGAAGAAAAGGGAACAGGTTGGGAAAATCAAAGGTTGGAATAACTGGATTTGTCAAGGCCAGACTAGGAACAGTCTGGATGGTTACACAGAGGAAGGTACTCCCACATTCTCAGGCTGTCATATTTAATAAAAAGCTAAAATCCCCCCTCCCCTTTACTCCCCCTGCTCCTCCTGGTTTCCATTCACACATCTGTAAGTCAATAAAATGGACTCATAATAGGAAATAATTTTATCACTTAGATGTGGCATATAAATATTGCCCTCTCTGCAAACATGTGTGTAATGGGCTACGATGCAATTAAAGAAACCTGAGTGAAAATTTATAAAAAATCTCTACCAATTTTATATACAGATGCATTTGCTGGCAAAGGCATTATTCACTGAATGCAGTTAAACTGCAGTAAATCGACTTTGAGAAAAATCACAAGACTTTTCAATAAAAAGACAAAATAGCAACACTGTTAAGACAGCAGGTGGTAAAACGAGATACAGGAATGTTCCCCCATATAAAGAAATAAAACAAAACAGAGCTGTGTGATTTTACTGCTCTTTTCCAGCAGAAAAACATCCCTAAAGGACTCAGAAAATAGGCTCCTAAATTTGCTCATATGGAGTAGCAGAGATTGAAAGGGAAACTTTGAAATACATTACTCAGGAAAACTAGAGAATGGATGGTGCAAGCCTTAAAGAGCAGACTTTTTTCCTGAGCCTGTCAATGCAATCTGGGGGAAAGCTGTGACACAGGCTGGACCACCAAGCCACGTAGGATATTTCATTAAATCCAGCAGTTTACCTCTGAGCAATCTGCTCCTGAATACATCCTTCAAAAGCACTAAGAACCTGTCAGTGAGGCACAGAAGCCCAGGTCACTTGGAAAGAAGGAACTAGAGGTTTTTAAAATACCAGGCATGGAAAAAGCTGCCAAGGTCTCTTGTGAAAACTGGAGGTAAAAGCCTGAAGGTCCCCCAGGGAGGTAATGGATACCTGCTGGATACCACTGCAAAGCAGGACCCACTGCTTTTCTAAGTGATTCCAGTCGCTGCTCTCAGCTGAGGAGCCTGGCAGGAGGAGTGGCAGGATGAGGGGAAGGATGAATGGCCAACTGGCACTTCTGCCAGTGACAGATGAGGCAGTACCAGCTCAGAAGGGAACTTTGCTCATCTGTGCTGGTGCCTTTCTCCATGTACAAATTCACTCTGATGGAAGAGACCTCTAAGCCATGTTCCCACAGTCAGGGAGTGACCTGCAGTGGAGTGTCCCAGTCCAGCATCTCATCACTAAGAGCAGGGCCCAGCTCAGAGTCAGCCAGAAATGTTTTTTCTATTCCACAGGTTCCTGGGCAGCTCCCTGCCCCCAGATGACCAGGCAAGTGACTGCACCCCTGTACTGGGCACTGGTGAGGCTGCACCTTGAGAGCTGTGTCCAGTTCTGGGCCCCTCACTGTGAGAAAGACACTGAGAGGCTGGAGAGAGTCCAGAGAAGGGAATGGAGCTGGGGAAGGGGCTGGAGCACAACTCCCTGACAGGAGGGGGGAGTCAGATGGGGGTCATGCTCTGCTCCCAGGACACAGGGATAGACAAGAGGAAATGGTCTCAAGCTGCACCAGGGGAGGCTCAGGTTGGATATCACGAAGAATTTCTTCATGGAAAGGGTTGTCAAGCACTGGAACAGGCTGCCCAGGGAGGCTGTGGAGTCCCCATCCCTGAAGGTGTCCAAGGAACGACTGGACGTGGCACTCAGTGCTCTGGTCTAGTTTACAAAGTGGTGACTGGTCAAAGATTTCCCAACTTAAATGATTCCGTGGTTGTGTAATTCTGTAAATCCCCTGCTCTGTCAGCAGGACCTGCTTACCTACACTAGCAAAGCCTCACTAAATCAGAACTCCTTTTCTCTGCACCAGATTCATTCCTTCACTGTACAACCAGCCCAGCAGCAACAGCTGGATTATGTGTGTGAGAAGTGAGGTCAGACCCAGAAACTGCACAAATGCATCTGCAAGCACTGAAGACAGTTCAGGTATTCCTCCAGTAGTTACAGGCAGGCCTTGTTCACCATGGAAGAGAGGGCAGGATGAAGACCTGGAGCCTCCTCCACCTTCCCACAGCACCACTCAGTACCCAGCTCCACGTCCTGCTGTGCTCCAGCCCTGCAGAGGCATCTGAAGTGCTGCTGAGAGGGTAATAACCCTGCACAGTGCCAGCAGCACTCCTTCCTGGAGGTTAACAGCAGGAGGCAAGGAGGCTGAGGCATTTATAAAAGGAGACTGTGAAAGGCAGAATCAACAGCCGAGTTGGCCTTTTAGTCAGCGCTGGCTTTCAGCAGCTCCATTATCAGAGGAGAACGAGAGAGGCGTGAGGGAAGCCTGGGGAGGAAGGAGATGGGGGGGGAACTGTGAAGAGAGAAGACAAAACACCCACCTGACAGGTGCTCCCCGGGACTGAGCAGGCTTCAGCATCACGGTGATGGTGGTGTCGGTCTCGTTCAGGGGCGAGTCCGTGTCGTACTCCGGCATCGACGGCGCTGCAGCAGAGCAGGGACACGTTAGGAACACACCACTCACTCACTCAGGTTAACATTCCTTGGAGACCATTTCACATTTCTCAAATGAAATGTCAAAATACTCCCCGGTGTTACGACCAGAGTCATCAAAACTGCTTAAATATTTGGATGCTCTTTTTCTCCTCAAATTAAATAGGAATTGGCCCCCCCCGGATCTTCAAGCTGGCTTGGAAAATCTTCAAGGTGGTTTTGAATTTTTAAGACTTAGTAATGCTTTGAGGTGGGATCATTCCTTCCATTTTATAGGGGAAGAAAGAAAAACGGACATGATAAAAAAAAAAACCACCCAAGAGGAGTGAGTCAGTGGCAGAGCTGAGGAAAGCACCCAGGAATCCTGAATCTTTTCTGGTCAGTGGATTAGCCTCCTCACATCTTAAGAGTTCTTAATACAGAGACTTAAGCTGTGTCCCCTTGATTAGCTGGAGGGTGTGTTATGGAGCACAAAAGATGAAAAGAGAGCAGTACAAATTAGCCAGGTTATTTTTGCACCCAAATCCATGATATTTTACCCCAGTGCTTTAGTGATGCTGACTCAACGGGCAGCTGCACAGATTCCAGGGCTGCCCTCGGGCAGTTCCCAGCCATGGCATCCCCATCCCTTCCCTGACATGTTTTCCAAAGCAATACAGAAACCCATGGAATATTCACTCTCAGCCAAACTTTAGTTTCTACTCCTGCTTTGTTATCTTCTCTTAGGATCATTCCATGAAAGTAGAAGTTTTCCTTAGGAAACATATTTTACTTATTACTTTTTCCTTCTTATTTGGGACAAATTCATCTATTTGGGACAAATTTTACTGTGTAAGAACTGAAGAGATCAGGAGGTCAGAGCAGTATCAAGTCTGTTCCAAAGATGCAAGTTTGGTTCAAGTATCTTTAAAGTACAAAGCAAACAGAAGAATTCACACAAATAGTTCACCTGTAACTCACAAGGGCAGGCTGCACTGTGGGGGATCCCATATTTAATCCTCTCATGGTGATTTCCACTGTAATCCTGTTTACAATCAGGATTATTATCTAAATGCCTGAAAACTGTCAAGAGTGGGGCTGCTATTATCAGCTCAGCTACTGACTTCCCTGTCAATAAGCCAGGGAAGAATGAATGCCAACTCCTTCAGGAGGATTTCTCTGAAATAAGGTGCTCTGCATCAAGGGGAAGGAGTGAGATGTTTAAAGAAGACACATATCACCAGTGGTCTTCTATACCAGAGATCACCACAGATGCTGGAGATCACAGACTGATTTGGGTTGGAAGGGAACTCAAAGATCCTTTTGTTCCAACCCCCTGCCATGGGCAGGGACACCTTCCACTAGCCCAGGTTGCTCCAAGCCCTCTCCAGCCTGGCCTTGGACACTCCCAGGGATGGGGCAGCCACTGCCTGGAGGTGGCAAGGCCAGTTTGGACACCACAACAAGGCTGGGCTCTGCCTTTGCAGCCTCCACCATCCTTCTCTGAATCTTCTGCCCCAAGTGCAGAAGATTCTGCACTGGTGCCACTGAATTGTTTCTGGATTAGCTGTTGGCTGCCTTGGACATCTCTGAGACCTGTTCAGCCACCCTCTGTGTGAGCACTGCACCTGCCACAGACAACTTCCAATCTTGCTGTCAGACACTATATAGCTGAAAAGGAAATGGAAGAAATAGGTCTTGCCAGGCCCAGCTAAGGGTATGGAGAATAAATAATCCAGTGATCCTGGTCTGTGCTAGTCACAGGACAGCAGAATAAGATACAGCAGTTTTCGTGTGTGCTCCACACAGAACAGGTGTGTGGCACCTCACTCAACTCACAATTGGCAGAGATGTCCCTAAAGTAGCAAGCCCTGCTCATCAAATGAATGCCTGTTTTCCTGCCCAAAGAAAAGTCCTGAGGAATTCTGCTATTCAGTTGAGATTGAGATGTAAACAAATGTATCCACCCATATAAACAAATATGCTCACACATTGCTACAGCACAGATGTCTTTTCGTTTTCAAACACATACAGACTTACAAGGACATTCCAGTCAGTGCAAAAATCCTTCTTCTCCCTAATAACCTTGAGACTGCCTTTTAGAGCAAGTTTAACAGTCATTTCCAAATTACTTGGAAAATGCAAATGTCACAAACTTGACCACACAATGAGATAATCCAATGTCAGATAATCCTAATGCTTGCACGGAGTTTGCACCCAGCTATTGTGACCCAGGTATTTCAAAGGTGGAAGTTAAAAAAGACAATAAATCAAGTGTGCATACAGGTAGTAGTCATGCAGGCTTCCAACACAACTTGAGCACTCATGGAATAATAAAATTCAAAGGAAGAGAATCAGAGGGGAAAAGCACTACCATTGTTGAGCTATTTTACTTCTCTGGTCACAAAGGAATAGAGTCCACACAGTGCTGTCCCTTCACAGCAGGGCTGCACAAACCCCACAGTCTGTGGAGCTCTTTGGACACATAATGGCTTTGCTTCAAGTGGTTTAGGGCTTTTGGACTAAATGTTAAGGGTTCAAACCCTGCAGATGGCCAGCAGAAGAAGGGGATGCATTTTACTTCCTTCAAGTTTACCCTGTCACTCACTGCTGACAATTTGCTTTTACTACCCAATTTTGAAAAAGGGCAGTGGAAAACACACACTGTTGTGCCCTCTTTCCTACAGCACTCAGCCCTAATTTCAAGCATTCCAAGTGTCCTGAATGTCCCAAATGCTTATTTTGGCTCTACTGAAAAAAAACCCAGTTAAGGTAGTTCAAAAAAATGTCAGTGCTTCTCTCTGTTAGAAAAGCTATTTTAGTGCAATCAACTACATGTTAAAATTAAAATCTACATATATCTGCCCAACATCACCTCTACCATCCCTTTTTTGATAACTAGCCTAAGTCTCCTCTTTGTTTTTTCACATGTTCTCTTTGCAATGCCTCCTTATTTTAGTGCATTTCATATTCTTGTCTGCCTACCTCGAGCCCTCCCTCTGCTCTTACTCATAAAAACCCCAATGAAAACAGCTTTCCTCCTTTATTTTTAGTCTCTTTGCACTATTAATTCCATTACTTCATTACATCCATCTTGGTGCATTCTGAAAATAAAAACCACATTACCGAAGGAGCTTCCCCATCCAGGCAGATAATGCTGACAATAATTATTATAGAGGTAGTTCATTTGTACAACTAATGATGATTCTCATTTAAAACACTCCACAAAAACATTCATGGCTATTTAAGATACTCACAAATTAACCACTGCATTTGTTACCAGATCAAACACAGGTTTAAAAATCTGCCCTATGGAATTGGGAGAGACACCGAGCTCAATATTTTTATTGTTTTATGCACCAGCTTTAGATCTAAAGAACAAAGCACTGGAAAGTGTGGGGGTTTTTTTAATTTCTTCAAAGCAGTACCTGAAATTTTAGTTGCAATCCGAGTGGTGATGGGTGGCCCAAAGCCCTTGACTGTGCTGGCTTTGATGGTGAAGGAATATGTGGTCCCTGGGTATAATCCTACAAACAGGTGGTGGGTCTCATTCCTCAGCTTGAAGACTTTCCCCCTTTGGCTGGACAGGTCAGCACTGGGATCCAGGGACCCAACGGCCTTGTATGTAATCTGCAAATGAAGAACAAGGAAAGGAAGGTGACAAGGGGCCTATTTTTGCTCCCCTGTTTGCCATCTCTTGAAATCAGACGTTGAAAACTCAAGGCCAGGGATAATTTCAGTATCTCTGGTGAGCGGCTCTGTATTTGCATCCCAACATGGCAATTTTACTTAGGGAAAAACTAATCTTTTCTCTCCACTCAAACCTCAGCATGGGCTGATCTACAACAAAAGATGCAGTGAACTGCTTTTTTGTTCCAAATCTCAGAACTTCTGTAGTCAAATCAGAGCACACAGCACGACCGGCACAATTACCAGGAGAATTTCCCACACAATCCCCCCCAGCATCTGAAAACCCTCGGTGCAAACATGGATACATTTTCCTTTGGAAAATCATCTTTAGCACATTTTCTTTTGGCAAATCATCTTCTCATAAGGCAGCTGAAAACAATGGCAGCAACAAAGGCTTTGAAAGTCTTTTCCTGTGCTGAGAGAACACGCTGAAATGAAATTGTACATTTAAATGAAATAAATATGACCAAGTCTTTAGATAAAAGCCCTTCTCCTTTGTAAGCCAACCACTGATATCCTTTCCCTCCCCTCACTCTGAGCCTCAGAGTGCACATTTACATGTGGTTTACACCTGAGAGAATAAGCCAGGAGGGTTCTGGACCTGGAGAGGTGTCAGGAATACACCTGTAGCTGGTGCCAGCACACCTGGAGAGGAATCCACACCTTTGAAATCCTGCTCCAGCTCCATCATCCCACCCATGGAAACCCTCTGGATATACAGACACTTGCAAGCAAAACTCATGACTTATTTACCAGCCAATTCCTTGCCTGCCTTCCAAATTCAATCCAAAGGCAGCTCAGATTCAGTAGAGCTGTCAGTATAATACACTGTGCTCTGCTGCTCTCCTAACCTTTCCTGATATTATGGGATCCTCACTTATTTGTAATGAAACACTATGAATAAATCAATGTATGTTAATACACGAAGTCTTCAATTTTTTATGAAGGTCTCCACAAGAATCTAATTCCCAGCTTTGCTTGAAAGAGCCTTTGAAAATTTTTAAGTCGCTTGTCTTGTGACAAGAGGAAAATGTTGCATTTTCAGGAAAAATAAATATCCAGTGTTTAAAAAGGGGAGGCTTTAATAATAACAGGATAAATAAGAGACTGATGGTGCCAGCAACAGTCAGATAGTGAAGGAACTCGGAAGGATAAAGGACAGGCACATTCCCAACAGCACAAGAGGGACAGAACACTGAGCCCAGGAGCCTCCCAGCTGGACAGGAATCACACACTCAGGAGGATGATTCAAATCCCTGGTCAGTTGTGCAAAATTTGGCTACATGAGTCCAAATTCTGTGTAAAGTGTAAACCAAGTCAATAGTACAAGTTCAAGCCTACAGGAAGCTATCAAAAAAGGCTTTATATATTTAATTTCCAGGTGTTCAGTGATATATAATTGTTGTGATAGACCATGGGGAATCAAATAAGAACAGATCAGTGTAAGAAATACAGTGACCAGTTCTTGCTCTCAGCAGAGTGAGCCTGGAGCTCTTCTCTGCCTCCCTCAAGAGGGGCTGAAGTGGGGAGGAAAGTACACCCAGCCACTGCCAGGAGAGCCCGTGGCCCACCTCTGTGATGACCCTTGTCATGACCACCATGAGCTGGGAGTCTCCACATTGCCATTTGTGACACATTTTGTGGTTGAGGGACTGGATTTCTGTGGTTGCTGAGTGCTGATGGTCGAGCAGCAAAGCCCCAGGTGAAGCAGCTGAAGCAGCCCTGAACACAGAGCCCTCCACTTGGAAAAGGAGGCAAACCCTCTCCCAGCTCGGGGAAAACAACCATCATTTCTCTCTGCCAAGTGAGATACCTGCTGTTTCTTGGATATTAATGCTACCCTGAGTGTGGATTAACATCTGAGAGCTCTGTCTCAGTCTATCCCTCCACGGACCTCCCAGCTGAGCTGCAGCAGCTGCCACTTCAGCTGCAGCCCAGCTGCCCTTGCCAGCAGCACCTCCTGCAGTGGGGGATGGCTGCTCCCTCCTGCCCTGGCACAATCCATGCTCTGCCAGCCTCAGGCTCCCCAGCCATCCCTGCAACACTCCTCACAGTGTGCCACCATCACCTCCAGTCAGTGGTACTTCCTCACTGGAGTATCTGAGCTGCACTGTATGGATCTGTGTGAATCCACGTCCCTGCGTCAGGAGATTTCTTCTACAGAAATAAAGATGCTGCAATACATCACTTATATGCTCTTTTTCACATGTAAGTGTATCCTGCACCAAATTATAACCAGCTGAAAGGAAGACACTAAGAAATTGCCACTCCTCTTAACTGGTTTAAACTAAATTTTCTGAAGCAAGGGAAACTGTGGGGAACCAGAGAGTGAAAAATTTTCAGGAAGAAACCACGGAAATTTCAAACTTTGGAGTCATTTATAAAAGCACAAAAAACATGTCTGGAGAAGAAATACTTTCCTGGAACAAGAAGGATGCTGGAAAAAACCCACCTGCTCTTGTGGTTCCTATGCTGAGTATTTATCTTAATTTCTTGTTCCAAGTGTCAAAGCATTTCATTACAAAACAAACAAGAGATTCTAATCTAAAAAAATGAGATGACTCAATTGCTAGAAAGCAGCTGTTCTAAATTATAATAAAAAAATCTATTTTAAAGACAAACCATGTCATCTAATACTTGTGCTTTCTGGGGAAAAAAAAAGAAACAGTATTAATAATTTAAATGTTTAAAAACCTACAAAGAAAACAAACAGGAAAATACTCAGAAATATATTTGAGAATATAATTCTGACTGGAAATATTGAAAATATTTATTTGCATTCTGATGTAGAATAAATGCAAATACAAAGATGAGGAAATTTCTCACAGGACTGAAACTCTATGTTTTTTAACCACCCTCCTGTTATCTCCTGCACACCAGGTGCTGCCTTAAGTGGAAAGTTGCCTTTCCTCTGCAAACTGGAATGTCTGTCCCATGTTTACATATGGAATGGAGAGTTTACATACTGGCTCCAGTGGAACTTGATGATCCCAAGGAAAGGTTTTAGTGGCCAACACTACAATGGTTCCAAACACAGCAAAAACAGGCAAAGAAATACACATTAATAAATGCTAAATCTTCCTGGGAATCTCCTTCATGGAGTTAATGAAACACTTCTCAAACTGCAGTGTGTCTCCAGAGACACAAATCTGGAGAAATCAGCAAGTCAGATGGTGAAGGAACTCAGAAGGATAAAGGACAGGCACATTCCCACCAGCACAGGAGGGACAGAACAGTGAGCCCAGGAGCCTCCCAGCTGGACAGGAATCACACACTCAGGAGGAGCACAGAGGATTCAAATCCCTGGTACACTCTGCAAAATTTGGATACATGAGTCCAAATTCTGTCTAAAGTGTAAACCAAGTCAACAGTACAAGTTCAAGCCTACAGGAAGCTATCAAAAAAGGCTTTATATGTTTAATTTCCAGGTGTTCAGTGATATATAATTCCTGTGATAGACTATGGGGAATCAAATAAGAACAGCTCACTGTAAGAAATGGGATTGTTAGCAACTTCACTGCTGGATCTTAATGATTTATATCCTTTATAATCTATATAAATATGTGATATAGCATCCAACCTATGCCAGTGCCCCACTAACCAGAGGCATCCCCTCTTATTCCATCCTTCTTTCTGTTTTTCACCCATTTTAAACCTTGGAATATTAACTCCTTGAAATCACCGAGCTGTGTTAACCACCACAGGGATGTAGATATATAATATTGAGAGCATGAGCACAGCTCCTCTCTCCTTCACAGAGCCCAATTTAACACAATTTTCCAGGGAGATGGGAATGCTCTGCTAACTGTCACTGTCTGCAAACCTTCTCTTACAAGGGCTTATAAAACTTTCTTGGGGAAGGGAGAGACCACAGCAGAGGAATTAACTAAACTAGGAAGCACAAGGTTATTTTCCACCTCAAATGTTTCTTCAGAAGAAAACACATCATTAAAAAAAAATAACAAAAATAATCCCCCCTTAACCCCCTTGGATTTTCCAAAAGCCCAGAGGATTTCTTGCAACCACACAAGTCTGGTGAATTTTACTCCTTCTCTGCACGGTGGGGGAAGAAAGGGCTTTGTCCTGTGCTTTTTGAAATAAAATTATCAGCAGGTGTGGTTGAAAATTAGAGGTTAAGAGGATCCCTATACAAAAAGAGGGTTCATATTGTTAAAAATGTGGTAATTAAACAGTGAAATGGACCATCAAGCAACGTGATAAATTACACTTTGGCTTTAGGAGTTCCTCTGGAAGGACATATTATGGCACAATCACAAGGCCACAAGCTTAATACAAGAACAAAGATGATAAAGGTGATAAAGATCTCATCACTTCACTGAAATGGCCCTTCTTGCCCTGCACTACTAAAATCCTTTGGGACCCCTGGATGGCTGTTCAGATTCTCTTTAATTCTCTTAAATAAATAAATTAACAAGACAGAATATTCCACTCAAACCACAGCTGATATATCCATTTAGCCTTCCCATACATTCGATGCATTCCAGTGAGCTTTCCCACTGAGGGGGAACAGAGCTGTCAGGATTTTGTGTTTAGAACCCCAAAACTGAGGGCAGCAAACTCCAGTGTTTGCTCTCAGGACTGAGAACTTGCCAGTCAAGGCAAAAAAAAAAGAAAACGCTCCTATATTTCTTCCCACAGCAGTTGAACCCAGTAGGCAGAGCACTTCATCTTATATCTTTTGCCATACAGAATTAATCAACCCCAGTGAGCAGCATTTTGCTCTTTACAACCATATCCACCATCAACCATAAGGACTTTAAGCTTCCCCCCTGATTTTAGCAATTGCAGCCTGTTCCCATGCAAATGGTAAGAGCTGCTGTTAAATCACACACTACTTTGTGGATACATTATACAACCTTATATCTATTTTCCATTTTAGTGACAGCCTGCACAGCAGTTTGGGGAAGGCATTTGAAACCTATAAATCCATTACATTATTCCCCTACATTTCCACTGATGTTTTATGTTCCTGTCTTTATAAAACAGCCCATCCTGCCTCTCCACACCCTCACACAACCCCCAGTACTTGGGGATGCTTTGGAGATGACAAGTAGCTGCCACATCCATCCATCCATCCATCTATCTATCTATCTATCTATCTATCTATCTATCTATCTATCTATCTATCTATCTATCTATCTATCATGGTCTTTTCCCCCCTTTTTCACTTACTAGTGACTCAAGACTGAAAAAAATCTCTTGCTATGGGCAAGAGAGGAGCCAGAAGGAGGAACATGACACAGCCACTGTTTGCAGGACTCTGCCAAGGTCAGGAGTGGGGTCTGCAGGACACCCTGACTACTGTCTCTACTGAGCCAGAAGGAAAGGCAGCTTTTCCTGACTTCTTGCTGCTTTTTGAACTCACTCCTGTCTTGTGAAGCAAGACCTGGAATCAAGACCTTTTTTATCTGGTGGTTCTTGTCACATCCTGCTGCACAGAGGGGCACGGGGAGGTGGGTGCACTGGGAATAAGGATCCCTGTGGACTGTCACAGATGTCAGCTCCTCCAAGGCTGCTCAGTGAGCAGGAGAGGAGGAGGAGGCACCATCCTGTGTGACCAGAACAGCCCAGGAGCTGGAGTCACTCCCACACCAGGGCTGGGCTCAGCCTCCCCTGCCCCAGGGGACTGTGTCCTGTCACCATGTCCCCCGACTCAGCTCACAGAAAGGGCTGGTACCAAACCCATTGAAATAACAAAATAAAGCCACTGACACCCCAGAAAATGAAAACTGCAGACCATTCCCAGCTTTAATTCCTTTCTTTTTTAAAGTGGCATCCCCTGGAGAGGGACTTGTCACAAAGGCAGGGAGTGCTATGACAAGGGGGAACGACTTAGACCAGACATTATGAAGAAATTCTTTACTATAATGGTGGGGAGGCCCTGGCACAGGTTGCCCAGAGAAGCTGTGGCTGCCCCATCCCTGGAAGTGTCCAAGGCCAGGTTGGACAGGGTTTGGAGCAACCTGGGCTAGTGGAAGGTGTCCTTTCCCATGGCAGGGGGTGGAATGAGATGAGCTTTAAGGTCCCTTCCAACCCAAACCATTCTGTGATTCTACGACTCTCATTTTGAAAACCACTTCACCAGAGAGACAGTGCTACTTCCCAACTGCATAATCCTCTCTGGAATCAGAGTTACTCCTATTTAACCAGAAGACAGCCAGGCAGACTCAGTTGCTTACGAGCCTGACTTAGTGGTGTTTAAACCCTCCCTAGTACAGCTTTAGAAAAGCTCAGTATTGATGTGCCTGGAGCTCACACCAGTGCACTCACACCCAGCTGCAAAGCAGAGCATCCCTGTGAGAGCCAGGCTGGGGTCCTGCCTGCCCAGCACCTGCAGGCAAACAGGTACTTCCCCCCTGTGCTTTCCTACACCACTCACTTCAAATTCATAACAGGGCTGGCACAGAACTTCACAAACAGACAAGAAATAATAATTTTATCACAGGCAAAGCGTGATTTTCCAGGGCTGGAAAACATTATGCAATTCAGAGGAGTGCAGAGATAAGGGAGTCAGGTATCACAGAGAGCACTGGATGTGTTTCACAGGCTTCAGCACTGCAGATGGAGGGGAGGGGAAACCAACTGCAAGGCTTCCTGATTGAAAACACCTCAGGAAACAATAGGCTATTTCGTTTTAAATCTTGCCTGACATATTCCACTCCATGCTTTAATAAAGCCTACAGGAAAACTTCATTTTCCCCCCGCATCCCAAAAATAAACACGAATCAGCCGACGCATTCAAGTCTGACAGAAATATCCTTGAACTCAAACTTATCCAAACATATTCCATTCACTTCCCTGGTTGCTGCCTCAGGGAAGCAGCGTTCCTCCAGCCAGGTGTTAAGATGCCAAATGCAATGTGAGTTAACCAGGAAAATTACTTTTATCATAGAATCACACAATGCTTTGGGTAGGAAGGGACCTTAAACATCATCTCAT
Organism: Chiroxiphia lanceolata; assembly: GCF_009829145.1. Taxonomy (NCBI): domain Eukaryota; kingdom Metazoa; phylum Chordata; class Aves; order Passeriformes; family Pipridae; genus Chiroxiphia; species Chiroxiphia lanceolata. Next base: position 3,453,125 of record NC_045653.1, on the reverse strand, counting down.
TCCAACCCCTGCCATAGGCAGGGACACCTTCCACTAGATCAGGTTTTTATGATGGAATAAAACCAGCTGTGGCTCGTGGTGTCTGCTGGAAATGTTTTATTTAGAATTCAGCATGTCCAGAGGGTGTACAAGGTGAAGGTTTTCTACTGAACACCTCACTTGCTACCATTTCAGGCACCACTGACCCTCCAGAAATTTTGCAAGGCTTCTCCTTAGTCCTTCCTACGTATGGATTTATTCTCACATTGTGAACAGTGAGTTTCCAAAACACATCTTTTTGAATCTCAGTGTATATTGTTCATGAGATACCTAACAACAAAAGCAGCTTCAGATTTCAGTGTGAAGAACAGCAAGGAGGAGAAGACTGAGAAAACTGAGAGGGGATCTCCTCAATACACTCAAGTATCTCAGAGGTGGGTGCTGAGAGGATGGTGCCAGACTCTTTTCAGAGGTGCCCAAGAACAAGACAAGGAGTTATGGCCATAAACTAAAACACATGAAGCTGCAACTCAGTATGAGGAAGAACTTCTTTCCATGGAGGATGGCAGAGCACTGGAACAGCCACCAAGGCAGCTAGTGGAGCCTTCCTCTCTGGAGACATTCCAAACCCACCTGGATGCATTTGTGTGTAACCTGCTGTAGGTGACCCTGTTTTGCCCTGGATGATCTCCAGAGGTCATTCTGGATTCTGTAAAGAGCTATTCCCAACCACATCTTTCCCTTCCTACCTTCTAGCTGAATCTGACAACAAGAGGATTCACAAGAAGTTTTTAAAATTATAAACACATTCTTTACACAAATCAGCCCAGCACCACCAGTGAGTGTGATCTGGGTTCTCCCCACTCCCTGCTCACCAGGCTGAGGAGGAAGGTTTAATTGCCCCTTCCTCTTCAGTGCCATCTCTTAGCACCAGGCCTTTAGCTGGATAAGGAAAATTAATACTTCTGAATTCAAACCTGACAAGCCAAAACCTTCCCCAGCCTGAACCTTACTGAAGAATGAAAATCAGCTCTTCTTCCCCACAGCCTCTTGCTTGAGGTCACTCTCAGAATGACACTTCCACAGTAAAACATCACTGCATGGACAGCTACTGATGCTTTAAGAAGCTGATGCAATACAGGGAGTGAATTACAAAGTCACTGTCAGCTGAACCCAACAGCAAAAATCGGGTCCAGATCTACGAGAAAAAGCCCAGGCTTTTGTTACACCACCTTTCCTGCAGAAATCTTTACTTTCTGCCATTAATTCTACATTTAATCTTGGCAAACCACAGTCCCAGCAGACAACCAGAGATCTTTCCGTTTGCTTTCCAAAGGTGAAACATAACTGTTGTTTTGTACAATTGTAAGCAGATTCTCAGAGATTCTCCTCCTGCAATAAAGATGCCACTCCAGGTTCCCAGCCACATGGAGACTGGCACTGTCCCCACTCCTGTTTACAGCATGACTGCGTGGTAACACTTGCCACTTCCAGTTCCTGGTAGCAAACAGAGTGCAAATCATAAACAACCAGGGGCTGGGATGTGGGTTATACGTTTGATTTCAAGTTCAAAGCCAAGAGTGTCGGAGGTGGAGGACTCTGATCTGTGTTTTTGCATCAAAGCATGCAAATATTTTGTCTAGCTCACCTCCATCTTCACATTCCAGCACCAGTCTCACTTGGGTGTGAAAGATAAGACGTGAAGAACATAAGGAATCCCATCTTTTTCACATATATTATCAGAGCTTCTTCTTTTCTTGAAGAGAACAGGAGAGAGGCACGATCCCTCTTGGCTGTTGTTCAATGTGATTTTGAAGGAGGGCAATATCAGTGACTGCATTCAAAGAATCCCAGAATGGTTTGGGTTGAAGGGGACTTTAAAGCTCATCCAGTCCCACCCCCTGCCACAGGCAAGGACATCTTCCACCATCCCAGGTTGCTCCAAGCCCTGTCCAACCTGGCCTTGGACACTTCCAGGGATGGGGCAGCCACAGCTTCTCTGGGCAACCTGTGCCAGGGCCTCCCCACCCTCACATGGAAGAATTTCTTCCTAATATCCAATCTAAATCTGCTCTCTGGCAGTTTAAAGCCATTCCCCCTTGTCACTCCAGGCCCTTGTCCACAGTCCCTCTCCAGCTCTCTTGGAGCCACTTCGGGCACTGGAAAGTGCTCTAAATTCTCCCCGGAGCCTCCTCTTCTCCAGGTTGGCCCCTGATTGCTTGAGGTGACCTCTACCAATATGGTCAAATCAACCTGATACCTACAGGGCATTACAAGAAAACAAACCTCTCTGGCTGCAGGCTCCCAAAGGCAGGAGTGCAGTTCTTAGCAAACATCCCACCTGTCCTGCCTGCAGGATATGATGGAAACAGAGGCACGTGGGAATCAACCCCTGAACCACACAGGGATGCTGGGAAACACCTTGGCTTCACCAGTCAGAAACAACAACCAGTGGAAAAGGCAAACTAAAGAATGCACTTTTTTCAGCAACCTACTGAAACAGGTTATCACGTAGAGGGTGGAGGGGGAAAAGGTGTCAGATGAGCAGATTCAAGGCATATGTTCCCATCTGCCACAAAATACCTTTTTTTACAATGACAGGACAAGGGGGAATGGTTTTAAGCTGAAGGAGGGTAGATTTAGATGTTAGAAGAAATTATGACTGTGAGGGTGGGGAGGCCCTGGCACAGGTTGCCCAGAGAAGCTGTGGCTGCCCCTGGATCCCTGGAAGTGTCCAAGGCCAGGTTGGATGGGGCTTGGAGCAACCTGGGCTGGTGGAAAGTGTCCCTGCCCATGGCAGGGGGTGGAATGAGATGATCTTCACATTCCCTTCCAACCCAAACCATTCTGTGGTTCTGTCAAAGTGATCAACCCTGCCTGCCACAGACTGAAGGGGACCAACACAGGAGCAAAACCAGCACAGACTGGTCAGATCAGAACTTAACCCCCAAACCAGGCCACATGAAAGTCTTAACAAAGGTCTTCATACTCTTAATCCACAAACCCCATAAGAAGCCTGGCTGCACACCTGAATACACACCAGCAAGAGACTGACAGCAGGAGGAACACTTTGTACAGGAACACCAGCTGGAAGCACCCAAGCCAATATTCTGAGCCCAGCAAACCTCTCACACACATTTACTTCCTCTTCTGCCAAGGGAATCTTAAGTGCATTTCTACATTCTCATCTCAAAAGCAGAGCATAACTGAATAGAGCTCTGAGCTCCTTTCTTATCCCAAGATCAACCTATGAACACTCCCACAAAAAATTTAAAATTCTTCTTCAGTGAAGGAATTGCAGAGGACTGAGGAGGAGAACTCACTTGTACATCCTTTTGACACAATATTTGGCCTATCTTTCCTCTTTCACACAAACATCCCTAAATCAAACTGTAGTTTTCTATTTTGATTTTTTGGTCCTTTCTTTTTGGCCTGGATCTTCCAATTTTCACACTTAGGGCAGAATTGAAAACATCTCAAACCCCAAATATCCATGAACAACATTTGAGAGTGAGTATGCTTTTTTGGCTTTGTGTGTTAAAACAATGACTCTGAGAGCAGTTTTACAGCTGTCTCTCAAGTTACACCACCAAGTTGTCCCAACTTTGGATTTTTCTCACCAGGAAGATAAAAAAACAGCTGTATGGAGTAAGGGAAGGATGAAAATAGGCTGTGCAATTTTCAAACCCATTTTCCTATTTTTTAAAATTAATACCTTCAGCCTTTCTTCCAGCATAATTCCCAAAAATACAGGTTGTCCAGTTACAAAGATTTTGAAAACTGCTGCAAGTCTAACTCAACCTTAAAAACCAGAAGGGAAGCCAACCCAGCCCCCCCCACTAATGCACTCCTGCCATAAATAAGAGGGCAAGAAATTCCTCCTGAAGCCAATGTACAAAACCTTGTTTTAATGCTCTAAGTAATAGCAAATAAATCCACCTGAACTGCTTCAGCCAGCAAAAAAGCCAAGTTGCTCCTGCAACATTCTCACAGAAAAATGGTCAGCTTTGAGCCAGGTAACAGAGTGAAGAAAATAAATATTTATATGCAAAATATTCGCTTGGAATTTAGTGATTAAGATGCTGACTTGAGTATTAGTATTTATAGCAAGATGGAACATATTTTCCTGAGTAGCTCTGCAAAGGTGGACAAGGTTGAAGTCCTCATAAATATTGCTCAGCTGGGATCTGCAGAGTTCACTGTTCCTGCTGGAACAGTGGGATAAAGGGGAAGGATCCAGGCCCTTCCACAGGGGTGGATCTGGGGACATGGAGAAGGGGAGGACAGGCACAGGCAGAGGACCCCAAACCCCATCTCTGAGCAGCACAGAAGCCAAGTCTGAGGGGTGAACAGCCACTGCCCCAGTCCCAAAAATCTACCTGAATCTTTCTCTTCTACATCTCAACTAGATATGTTTTACATCACCTAAAACTTGAAGGATTTATTCTGTGTTTTCATAGGAAAAAGCCACTCAATTCCCCTAAACCCATCAACTCCTAATTCTCACATAACATCCTCCTTCTTCCCACCCTTGCTGGAAAGTTCCTGCTCCCTCCCTCACTCAGGGGCACGTGGCACATGCTTGTCCCTCTCATCAAAATATTCCATCATAAAGAATGAATTTTGTGCCTGATATAACAGAGCCTTTAAAGGATTTGCCAGTGTTCACACCCAGAGGCCTTTCCTTTGTGCACTGTTTACAACTTCTGCTGAATAAAGGAACTGCTGATGAAACATCTTGAATAAATCCTGCACCTGATTTTCCAATGTCCTGGGGAGAATCCAAAGTCAGAAGACACCTGAAAATCTTCCATCACCTTGGAAAAACAACATCCTTTGTTCCTCAGACATAACTGCTTTAGAGTAAATATGTGGGAGAGAGTTTTGCAGGCACATTAGGGGCTACATGAATAAAATCCCATTACTATTGTAGAGGAGGTCATCTCCAATCAGGTTTGCCACAGTAAGTTTTCTGGTTTATTCACCTGAACTATATTTTCACAGAAGCCAGAGGCTGTAAAATCCACAGTGCATAAAGCAAGTTAAAAATTCCAACCAAAGAATGTTCCCTTTTTTTTTTTTTAAAGTGAGTTCCCACACAAAGGTGTCTCTGAGCTATCCATTAGCTCAAAGTGAACTACACCTCATTGAACAACTAAACACACTTTGTAGAGGGAGAAAACACACAGGAACCTGAGTGCAGAAAATGTGTTCAAAAGTCAGAAGCTGAAGCAACATTCCAGTTTTGCAGGATCAGTGGAGGCACCTCACTCAGCCTGGGCACAGGACACTGGAAAGAAGTGGCCAGACAGGTTGTTCAGAGGACAAAGCCTAAAAACCCAGTGCCCATGAGCCTCTTGGCCTCTAAAAAAAAGACTGGAGGGGAAAAAACACACCATGACCCAGCAGCTTGTGTGATGTTCTGTTTGTAGCTTTCTCTGGGCAGAAAATCTTCTGTTCTTTGTGTCTCTGCATCCCACCAGACTGGGAACAGAAAAACCATCATACAGTGTCCAAATCCTTCTCTTCCCATCCCACACATCACATCCTGGCTGTCCTGAGTGCTGTTACCTCACTCACCCACTCCGAGTTTCTGCCCCAGGGTATGGCCTGGGAATATGGGAAGTTGCACAAAGTGGTGCCTCCAGTGAGAAACTTGAGCAGAACAAATGCAAAAGCAGCTTGACTTCACAAACACTGAGATCCATCTGTCTTTAAATATAACTAGTGGTCGAATAAGTGGGATACACTTCCAAATGGGCAACTCAGGGACCCACATCAGCAAAGGTCTCACACAGCACGCAGAGCAGAGGCTGATTCATTGTGTTCACACAAGGACAAACTAAACCCAGCTTCAGACCTTTCTCCCCATGCTACATTGATTTCTGGGTTTGATTCAATTTGAGAAAATACAGGCATTCACTCAAAGACTGACTAGCACAAAAATAACTGTATTATGTGCATTCTGGTCCATTTTACATTGCAATGGTTTTTTTTCCAGCCGCATTATTTTGTTTTCTGAAGGCACAGTGTGGAGACCTCATGAATGAAAAGTGAACTCTTAAGATCTTTAGATACCTCTCAACTCCAATTCTGGCTTTATGGTCCTGTAATCAACTTCCAATATACATGAAAATATACCAACTGCACCTTAAAAAATGCTTTGCAAAACTCTTGGCATTATACACTTGCTGTACTTCACTGCATTTCCATGCCCTTCTGTCTCACATAGGACTAAAAAAAAAGATACTTGTCTGTTCCCTTTTTTAATAGTCTATTGGATTTTTCTGTTACTTCATCTGCAGGAATATAGTCAACCATAAATTGTGTTCATTGGATAATCCATTACATTGGTTCAACCTCCTTTTCTTTGCTGCCCACACCAGCAACAATATTCCAAGGAGACTTCATTCCACCGCTCTCCAAATTCCTTGTGATGCTCCAAAGATACTCTGAATTGCTTTAAATGGCATTAAAAGGCATTAGAGTTAAGAGCCTCAAAAGACAAAGCTCAAAATAGTCCAATTTATTATTCCAACTCCCCTTTTAGGATAATCTTGCTCTGCTTCTTCTTCCCTTTCACTAATGAGCTGTAAAATCAAGCACTGAGCTGTCAGACTGGTCTGACTGGCTCCACCTCTGCTTTATAGATAAGGAGCTGAATATCTATAAAAACCATACCTCAACTCTTTTGAGTTGTACCATACCCCATCTGAGCCCTCCACCTCGGTGAGGATCTTTCCTGGTGTCCATGAGCACCACATGGAACACACACCAAGTCTGCCCTTTTTGGTGCGACAACCTCCATTTCCTCCCCGCCCCCCAACTCTTGAAGTGTTTTGAGGGGGCACAAGTAGAAGAAAACAGGTTTTCTCCTGTCACACAGTGCCAGGGAAAGCCATGGTGCCAGCAGCACATCCCTGCCAGCTCTGGGCATGGGGCTGGGGTGGGTGGCAGAGGCTGAGCAGCAGCGCCTGGATGAGCAACCAGAGCGAGCCCAGAGCTTTTAAGGTGCCATGGTGAGGAGGTGAAGGAGGTTAATTGCTGCAGATGTAGACTCAGGCTTTGCATGCTGGGAATCACAGAATAAAACCAAGCCTGAAAGGCTCGGGCACTGTCCAAAATGTACTTCATTAGGTTTCAATTATAAAGCACAATTAGAGGGCCACAGAACAAGAAGCCCCGGACATTTTCTCTGATGAGGAAGAAAATATTTCCTCCCTCTTTATGGTACTTCTTTCAGCACTCTCTCCCACACTGTCCCATCTCTCCAATCACTGTAACCCTGATCCTGCCTCCCACACTGCAGTGACTGCAGCAGGGCAGTGGGAGCAAAAGGCAGAAGAGCCCCCTCAGGCTCTGAACCTGGACTTTTGCAACCCCAGGCAAGTACATAAAGGACACTTAGTCACAGTGATTCATGCAGCAAATCATTGTAATGCCACATTCCCCTTCATCCATCCAGAGCACACTTTCCAAACCTTAACACCATTTATTTATTTCATTTTTTCCCCCTCTGGATGTCTGACACTCTGCAGGCAATTTTAAAGGTGACTAAAACAAGCCAGCCAGGATAGTTAAATTCACTGTGCAGTGGTTTGCACCTGCATTAAAAATATTCCAGGGGAAGGAAGTAGTGCAGGGGTTTCCACGAACCAAAATGGGTAGAGGATGTATCCATTCCTGCAGGACCCACAATACAGACTTCAAAAGTCTAAAAGCCAGCATTAAAAAAGGGATGTCTATTTGTGGTCAAGCTTGAGCTGTAATTTCAACAAAAAAAGCCCTTGATCAGTGCAAGCCTGTATTTTCTGATTGTCTCGAGTGATTCATGGTTTCAACCTCAAAGCCTAGGGCGGTTCAGCCTCAAAGAACATGAAAATAATTGCCTGTTATTGGACATATCAAAGCTGTGAATAAAGTATTTTGTGCCAGGCTCTTCTAGCCTGACTTCAAATTTTACAGACCCCTGATATGAGTTCTCCAAATCTGGTAAATCAGTTGAAGATGGCAATAGGTTTCAAACGAGAAGTGTAGAAATATTCTGTTTACCCAGACCTCAAAGGTAAATAAAATACCTTCAGGTGGCTGCTGCCTAAACTTAGCCCCTCAAAAAATATCAGGGCATTTTATAAGAGGAAAAAAAGATCTTTTATTGACATTCTGAGCTTTCTACAAAGTATAATTTAAATAGACTTAGCAGCTGCTCCTGGACTTACTGTAGCATTGGAGCTTTTCACCAACAAGTATTCAGACTCTGAATAGCAATAACAAGAACATGAATTTGAATGAGACTCAGCTTAGGCTCCCACATCTAAAGCACAAGCAGGGGAGCATCAAAATGTGGCAAATTAGAGTGCAGACACCTGGCCCTGAAAAGTCACGCAGAAAACTTAGTTTATACTGCTTTGCCTTGTTTCTTATCAAAGTAATTTGGAGGCTTGAACATGAAACAGATTTATGAATTCACTGGGGAGCCAGAGAGAGTCATCATACAGTAATGGAAAGGCAGATTTTTTTATTGATTCAAATTAAGGGTAATTTATTGCAAAAAAGCCACAATTTGCATGAAAGATGTTGCTGAAAGACGCAGCAGCCTAAGTGTGTTTTGATCTGTTTTGCTCACACACACACACAGAGCCTGGTGGGGGCAGAGGAGGCAGCTCTCAGTGCTGCTCTCCAGTCACTCCTTTAGCAAGAGAAAACCAGTTGCTCACAAACCTTTGCTCTGACACAACTCAATCTTTTGGCACTTCAAGAGAAGCCTCTTCCTTCTTTTAATCTATCACAGTTCTTGGTCATTCTTATCCCCTCTGTCCCTCCTAAACAATGAAACCTAATTGTTCTCTGGCTCCTGGGACCCCCAGTCAGTGGGTTTAGTCCTTACAGGAAACAAGTGGAGCCTTTGGTGCACAGCTCTGAGCCCTGGGAAAGAGAGCAAACCTGGACTATTCCATGGAGGTCAGGTTACCACAGAGAATGTCTGAGTGTAGGTCTCAGTCCTAAAAACATTGGTGTTTTCTACATCCCAACCATTTGCCTGTTGCTTCTTGGGGAAGCTGCTCAAGTCTTTCAGGTTTGTTGTTTCTCAAACCTAGACTGAATCTTCTGATAAACTGATAAACCCAGACAAATTGTGATGCTACAGAAATTACAACAGTCTGAGAGCATCTCTGGGGCACCCATGTGCAAACATCAACATTTCCTAAACTAAATACTTAATATCCATCAGTGCCAGATTCGCTACAGCTGGAGTTACAGTGGGACAGTGACATGGGCTGCTAATTCCAGAATTCAGTTGGAGTACCAGTGGGACCAGGTGGGCACAGCACTGGTGATAAATAACAATATTTCTCCAAGAAATGGTGGTGGGGCACTGACCAGGCTCCCCAGGGCAGTGGGCACAGCCCCAAACCTGCCAGAGCTCCAGGAGAGTTTAGGCAACGCTCTCAGGGACAGGGTGGGATTGTTGGGGTGTCTGTGCAGGGCCAGGGGTTGCACTCTGTGATCTTCTGTGTCCCTTCCAGCTGAGGACATTCTATGATTCTTTCCTCATGCTCCTCAGCTGTGGCAAGGAATGAGAATCCCATGAGATCCCAACCCAGCCAACTCCCCTGGAGCACTGGATTCCCTCCCCCAGCTCCTGATGCAAGAAGCCCATTTCCTCTGGAGCTCACCACTACAGCACATTCACGAGAAAATCCGTGAACACCCAATTCTAGAACACCCAGAGAAAGGTGATGTGCCTTCCCCACGTCCCCTGGCTGCTGACACTGTGTCACAGCACCGGCCCCATGGAACAAACAGGCTTTTTGTGCCTCGTGTGAGGCACACACACACATTATTGATCTCTGGGAGCTACATTTTCACAGGGGACTTAAGCCAGTCTCCATCTGCCTGCACATGCTTGGAATGCTGGGGGATTTGATGGGAGCAATTGCTCTCCCCGAGCCACAGAGTGGCTCGTTTAACACCCTCCCACATTTTGCCATTTGCATACCCACAGTTTAATACCAGAGCAGCACGTAAACAGGACTGTTAGTTTTATGAAAATCTGGCTTTTGGGGGAATTGCTCTGTGGAAAACAATAGTAAAAAAAGCAGGATCCAAAGTAAATCTTACAGTGAAGGGAAAAAAACCAAAACCCTGCTTATTACAAGACTAGGAAAACTGCATGAAGTGCTGAGGAGCCTCTTACAAAGGCAAATTATCCCACAGCATAGATGGCAAAGGGATCATTTACATTCCCAGTTCGTAAAAAGTAGTGATTAATACAGCGAGAGAAAATGCAAAATTTAATGAGTAACTGAAGTGTTCAAACAAACTGCCAGTTTAATAAAGCAGAATGACAGGGCCAAAGTGTTGGGAATAAAATCCCAAGGGAAAATTCATGGATTGAGTGAGAAGAAGAAAAGGTGATTTAACATCAAAGGGAATAATTACTCTTCTTATAAATAAGAATTAGAATGAACATTTATATTGTCTTTTCTTCTCCCCCTCCGAATGTCTCCAAAACCCTTATTTATTTTAGTTTACACGCTTAGCTAATTAAAACTCTAAAATAATATAAATTTTTATGGGCCATTTCTGGAGAAGACCAGCATAACTTAAACCAGGCCCAGGCACTCTGAATATTGCATTGAGGTTCTATTAGTTTTCACAGTGCAATAAATTTTTTTAAAAATTGCCTCCCGCTGATCTAATTACGATCTTATTTTTAAGCAATTTTTAAAAATCACACGTGTATTGCAGACTTCCACTCTTAATGGCTTGAATTTAACAATAAGTTGCACTGAAGTTGGCCAAGAAAACACTGACAATTCTCAGCTGATGCAAAAGGGGAAACCTTGCTGACGTTGGGGCGTTCGTGGGAGCTGCTCTGTGTGTAGAACACCCAATCTCTGCAGGAACAGCCTCATAAACATGCTCCTTCTCCAACTGCCAGGCTGCATCCAACTCATCTCCTGTCTCCCTAACAGGCCAAATGTGACCTGTTAGTCTTTTTTACCCCATTTCTCTGAACTGAGTCACACAAACCCAACGCGAGCAGCACGTGACGAAGGGCCAGGGAAGCACGGGATGCTCTGGAAGAGCACTGGTTGTGCAAGGCTGACAACAACTTTTCACTGGCAAGTTTTTACTACCCAGAACATGCAGCTGACACGTCCCTGAACAAGGCAGGCTAACTCCCCCCAGAAGTATTAACTCACACAGCTATTTCTCACTGCTCCATCTGCCTTCCCAGATGATGTCCACCTACTATGTACAGTCTGTGAACCATCAGCAGTGGGAGATCCAGAGAGAGCCACTATTAATAACCTGCATTCTGTGATATTCAGGTGACTGTTAGAACGAGAATGGAGAGCCAGATCTAACCACAGCATCACACAGGTCAGGATGCCCTGTGAAATCATCCCCATCGTGGGAACAGCTTGACCCCGAAATGCCGACGGGAACAGACGCAGGACAAGCCAGAATTACCCTGAAGAAACTCTTCTGGGAAGGACCACTTTGCATTCATCCAGCACATCAGCAGAACCTCAGGATACCTCCCATAATTAGGATCTCCTATAATTAGGGTACAGCTAGGCATTTTCATTCCAGATATGTTTATCATCTTAGGAGTACGGTACAATGAGCACTCTGAGTGGGAAGAGGAGTAATGGAAGTACAAGAGCACGAGCCACACTCTGACACAGAGCCATTATTTCATAGTCCTTGATGTCTGCATGACCTGCTGCTCACAGAACTCATCTGCAGACAGAGGACTCTTCCCACTCTCACAGCAACAAGGACGTGCTTAGTTTCAGACACTGGGAGGTTCGTGGGCTTTTTGTTCACCCCCTTTTCACTCTCTAGCACAGTTACTTTTAGTTTTACTGTCACATTGACAAAAATCAGTGAACTGAGAACAGGGCTGCTAGAAACACTTATGTTAGAGACACTTGGATACAACACAAGGTCCCACACATAGATTCTCCCTCTGCAGTGTTTGCAACACCCTAAAGAGGCTAAAGAAATGGAAACATTTCCAGGAAATGGTACTGGCCAGGGAGCACAGCTACACACCAAGAAAAAAGGGAAGAAAAGCCAGTTTTAGTTTAAAGCCAAGGAAAACTAATTATCAAACTGTAAGTCTACTGTTATTAGATAAGTTTATCATCATAATATTTAGAACTTGGGTGCAGATGTACCCAGAAATGCAATAGCCCAGGCTGCTCTTGCAGTGTATGTGTCCTGCAGGAATGTGATGACCCCAGAAATCTCTCTAGAAGTCAGACTCAAGTCAAACTTAGATTTTCACATAGATATCTGCAAAGAGATTCGGGTTCTTGAGCTATAAAACTGCCTTTAGCCATCAACTGAGCTTCCAAATTTTGAAAAGAAGGCAGGAACCCATCAGCTCTTCTTTGGTCATCTCTTGTCCCTGCCTCAAATGTCTGACACTGGCCCCTGAATGCAGCAGGTTCTTGGCAGTGATGTTAAACTTAATTTAACAGCAGAGGGCTCCATTTATACCTAGCAAAATTCCCAATCCACTGAAGCATATTCCTCTCCAGGGACTCAAGTGTGAAAAGGAAAAGATGTTGAACAGAAGGCAACATACCTTCCTCTACATTTAAATCCAGGGACATGTCTGCTTGCAATGGCAAGTAGAAAAAACACCTCAGAGAAGAGCTCTGTCACCTCATCTGAGACCTTCCTCAAAAAACAATGGCTCTCTGAGGGGCAGACAAAGCTGAATGGGTTGTACCAGACTGTTTCTGGCTGCTGGCAATATTTATAATCACTAATTTATATGCAGAAATATTTATAAACAGTACATTTAGAGATTGTCATGTTGCTAAAGGCAATCCTAACCATGTCACAGAGTACTCTGCCCAAATCCTGCATCCCTTTAGGTGAGAAGAGGATGCAGAGGATAGTGGTTATCCCATAAATTAACAGTTGCCCTTTTTCAGCGTGAACTCCCAGAAACATTATCAGCAGGAGCTCCCACATTTCCTGAAGGTAACTACATTAAAAATAAAATGCATCTCTATCTTCTCAAATGCCACCTTTCTCTTCCAACAGTTAATATGGAACACGAAAATTAATTAAAAGCTGTTGATGTTTTTGCTATTATTTTATTTCACTCTGCTTATTTGGGGAGTGGGGGAGAGACATGAACTGCACATGATGCCAACCCTTGAGTGCTCAGGGACAGCATATCTGCATTTTGCTGTGAGGACACACAACAAGCAGGTCTCTTAATGGGATCAATATTATCCCACAGGACACTTCACTGGTTTGGAGCTTCTGTCTGTTTTCTCATCTACACTGACACAGCACGTGAATTCAGACTTGTAAAAACCCTGAGATCTCCTGAGCACATGGCAGTTCCACCACTCTTTATCCAGGACTCATCCTGCCAACAGCACAATAACACAAAACACAACCTCTTAACCACCTACACAGACTGTTTGGGAGGAGGGTAAAATCACTGCTGTGCTGCTCTGTCCAGTAAATATTACTGTTGGTACAAAAAGGCAGCTTTCTCCAAAAAACCAGGTGCTGTCGTTCTTAAAGGACGTGCTGTGCACAGCAACACCTGCAGAGTATTTTATTTCTATGCCTATCTAATGTGAGACAACACTGAAACTCCTTCGTGGAACAGCAAACAAATACAGACGCATCGTCTACCAAAACAGAGGAACCACCGTTGAGTTTATCTCATTCTTAATTGATTAATCACAGGCAAGACTTCCACAAGCAGTGTGTGCCCGCAGCACATCATTAAGGATTATGTTCACAGATACTCTGTTTAGAGAGCCCTGTGTTAAATCCCAGCAAATAATTTGGTCACAGAGATGTGTGTGGAGCCCGTCAGGAGTAAAGCTGCTAAAGCAATTATGTAATGACATGAAAAAGCAGTGGGTAAACTGCACATCTTGATTCTTCCTGGGCATGAGAGCTTCACTAGGGCTTCCTCTTTATCTGATTTGTTGGGGAAAAAACCAGAGCCATTGCTACTGTGCTTCCCTATTAGAAATGTCAGACACACTGACATCATTTTCTTCTCGTGCCACCAAGGAGCTCAGAGTAACAAAGGAAAACACCAGAATCCCCATGCAGCAGACAAGACTGCAGCTCATCAGTGCCAGTTCTTCCCTTGACAACTCCCAGCAAACCACTGTAGCTGCAGGAAATTTCTCATGGTCCAGAAAGGCTGATCCAAAGGCCCACGAAGTCCAGGGCCTTCATTTAAACCTGTCACTAAAGCAGCTGGAAATAGATGTCCCTCTGCTGCAGCAGCTGAGATTACACAAGTTAAACTAGTAGCAGCTAACAAGGGATTTCCTCAAAACTCTTTCATAAGCAGCTTTCTTGGTACTTATTACCATGACAGAGGAGGAAAGGAGAGTCTAAGGAACTCAGCTGACAGCACAGCAGACCTTTGCCTCAGGCAAAGCAGAATGAATTCCCCCCCTTCCCAAGCCAATGCAATTTATAGCCCAGGGCTGTGTCTCATTACTCCTGCCCAAACCAAGGTTGTTCCAATTTCAGCCTCACTTCAGCAACAGACTTGTCTCTTGCTGGCACTGCTCTGAAAACTGGAGCCACGGGTTTATTTAGCTGGAAACCTGAGAGAGAAGTTTGGAAAGAAGAGAGAACATTTCTGGCATGAGGGGCATTACAAGACAGGTTTTATAAAATATAATGAGAGAGAAAGATTATTGAGGGGAAGGATTGAGTTACATCTCCCAAGCAGCACTGTTTGCTCAGCTGCAGCACGGATGGGTTTGAAAAGTTCACCTTAATAAGCATGATGGGTTGGTGAGGATGTAGCTTTTGTCTGGATAACCTGAATAATTTCTAATTTGTCTGTGGCCTAAATAAGAAAATGGCAAGTTAATAATGCTGTATATGCATTTTTTTTTCTCTTCTAAATTTAATGCAAGTTCAACACTGTCACAGAGACAAATAAAGTTAAACAGCTCAGAAAAACCTTTTGGCTCGGTGGAAAAAGGAACTTATGAAGCACTAAAAGGAAAAATGTCCTAGACAGTAACATGCAGGAGTTCCGTGTGCATGACCTGTGTTTGTATTTCCCTTCTCCAATAAACAAACTAATAATTACTGGGCAGCTACAGGGCTCCTGTGCTCTGTGCAAAAGAAAATGAACAAAAAAAACCACAACAAACCACCACGTTCCATCACCCAGCCATGGGAAGGGCAGGTTGGAGCAACCATCACTCCCATGGGAGCTGTCCTGGGCAGGAGCTCATGGAGGAGAAACCTGAGCTTGCCCTGCAGTCTGGGGTACCACATTCTTGACTCTGGAAAATCACCAGGGACTGAGCCTCAGGGAAAATCATTCTTTCTTAAAGACAGCATAAATTGGATAGCAGCACCTTTTATTGTTTCAGCAGGGGAGGCTTTGTTTTATTTCATTACTATATATCTTCTGGCTTGTGTCCTCCCTCAGAGTTTCCATCCAAGATATGGGCCTTGTAGAAGCATTTTAAAGATGAAAGCAACAGTCTTGCTGTTCTTGATTCTTTCCTGTGAACTTTACATTTAGCCCAAGAAAGCCCAAGGACTAATAAATCCCTTCCAGCAGGACAAGTGTTTCAGGCCTGAAATTCAGAGTGACCCTGAACTGGGAACATTTTAACACAAAATACAAAAATGTCAGAGATGTTAAATCTTCCAGGGACAGCACTCAGGTATAAGAAAGAATTTCCTTAGAATTTTTACCGGAAAGTTGATTTTGGATTTGTTTTGAATGAAGTTTCACTTATGTTGAAAGACCAAAATATTCCTGAAATCAGAGAGTTTTAAACAGGAATTAAATTCTGTGAAGATGTGACCAGGTGCCTGAAGAGAAATCTCTCTCACTGCCTCAAGACTGTATCTTCACAGCATCTCCTTTTTTCCAGCTCCAGAAGAGAGAAGCTGACTCCAATATTGAAGGGGGCACCACATTAACAAGAGAGTTGCTCACTCCTCCTTTCTCTCAGATTTGCACGATTCCTCCAGCTCTTTGATCACCTGGTCATCACCACTTTTGGTTCTGTCACTCATCCAAGCTCCTTTGCAGTCAACAGCCTGAGCATCTTTCTCCTAAAGCACCACTGGTTCTCCACTGGATGATTAGGAAAACAAAACAGGGCTGGCTGATGCTGCTATACTCTCAAATTCCCATCTCAAGGTGATTTGTGCTCCCTTCCTGTTTGGTTTGCAAGAGTGGGAGGGGAAGCCAGAAGTTCTCCTTGTTTGTGTGCTTGGAGCCAAATAAGGAATTCACTTGCCCAGCAGCATCTGCTCCCAAGTGCACAGAACGCCAGGGGGGACAATCCATCCCATGGCCCCTTAAAGCTGATTGAAACATGATTACACAGCAAGCCAGGGGCTCCTTTTTTCTGAGATTCACCGACTGCCTGTGCCTCTCAGGAACAATTCCTACTGCAGGTGACTGGGACTGCAGCTGGGATGGACCTTGCTTTCAATCTTATCGGGGAGTTTCAGACACCTGGGGCACAAGACTGGAGTTAATTGCACCAAGTGTTTCACAAAAGCAGTAATTTGAAAGAAGTTATCTCCTAATGACGGGAAAGAGCTGGTGAACAGGCTAGTGAACCATCCTCCTCCAGTGCTGGAAAACTAAAGAACTAAAGAATGTGTTTTATGACCGGATGAATGGGGACATTTTCCATCTTAAAACTCGGTTTAAGCCAGGCAATTATTGCACTTACATCCTTCCCCAGCCCACTAAATTTCATCCAGGAAATGGGCGGTAGCAAAGGCCTTTCATTTTTCCATTCCTGTACTACCTCTTTGGGGAAGAAGGTTAAGGGAGAGTTAATCAGCATTTTTGCAAGTTATATTTAAGGCTGGCAACACGTGAAAAGACTAAAAGCCCTGAAGAATAAAGTCCTTTAATTTAGTCACAGCACAAGCCCAGCATGGCTGGTAACAGCATAAAAAGCCAGAGCACAGCTATTCATTAGGAATGAATATGGAAGTTAACCCAGGGAGACCCCGGGAATAAAAGAGGCCCATTTGCTCCCTACTCTGTTTCCCGAGAGCCACGTAAAGAGGGATGCAATTAAACCTGAATACAAACACAGACAACACGTATCCAAGGCAGGACAGAACATGGTCCTGCAATCAGTCTTGACCAGGCCCAGCAGGGCTGAGAAGTCTCATCTACTCTCCTCCTTGCTCAGATTCTTTCTTCCTGCTCATATTTCCTTGGGATGTTATTGCTTGTTGTTTTCTATAAATAAACCCAAGTTTAATGTCTATGAGAAAAGGAGGAAGAGTGGAGTAGGTAACAAAGCAATTGGGAGAGCCTCAGTAATGTATTCAGGCCATTAAGGATTTCATTAGGTTTACTAAAAGGTCATTAATGATAAAATATCTTCTTTTATTTTACCTACTTTCTAAACATTATAGTCTATTCTGCCATTCAAGCTTGCACCCCACTGACATTAATTAGCATGCTATATATTAAGGAGAGCTTTTAATGAGCTGTTATTTCATATGATTTTATTGGAGAGGCTCATTGTTCAGTTTAATAGCAGCAAATGACAACTATAGGAATTGCTTTGATAGGGCTGCAGCATTGAGGGGGTTATTCAATCTCCATACTTGTTCCTCAGCTATTTGTTGGGGCTGGAAGCACTGCCTGATGCACCTCACTGCTGATCTGCCACAGGACACTGGGTGCAGGGAAAGTGTGGGTGGGAACAACCCCCTAAACCAAGACAATGGAGCAGGAACCCCATCCCAAACCCCATCCCAGAGAACCTGCTGTGTTTGCCACCACAAAGGAAGAGAAACAAGACCCATGTAGGTAGGAAATGGTTTTGCCACATTTATAGCTCACATATCAGTCTCAGCTGTTATTGTAGCTGAGAACTGTAAGATGGTGTATTTTTAGTCACTTAAGACATCCATTTGTGTCTTCTATAAATCAGCTCTCTGCTTCACAGAGTGGTTTTGGTTGGAATAGACCTTCAAGATCATCCTGTTTCAACCCCCTGCCATGGGCAGGGACACTTTCCACTAGACCAGGTTGCTCCAAGCCCTGTCCAAGCTCACCCTAAGTCACTTTTCAAAATTTCAGACAAAAGCAGGTGAATCAAAAACCAAAGCAAGTTGTTCTCCCTGTGCTGAAGCTCATCAGCTGCCAGGAGCCTCCTGAAAGCCTTTCCACCCTCACTGCCAGTGACACCCCGTGGAGAGCAGAGATCAGGAAAAACAGCAATGAACAGGGAGGGCAAAAGGAGAAGGAAAAGGGAAGCAAGGGACTCTAAGTGACAGAAATTGGTTAAATCAGGAAACTAAACCCAAAGCCATCCTGTCCACCGGATGGCAGGATCACAGAGATTGGCTCTAACACACACACACAAAGGGCAGCAATGAGCTTAATATCCCAAAAGAAACCATACATATTATATGTATCTATACCCTTTTATAAGGGTATTTATTTATTTACCCTTATTTTATAAGGGTATTTATTTATTTGGTTTATGGATGCCCTTTTCATAACCCTTTTAAAGGCAATGCAAAGACCCCTGACTGGCTTTTCCCCCCCTCAGCTGCACCCATTAAAAGGACAGAGACATCACCACATCTTACATATTTGCTCATATATATATATATATATATAATAATTCAATCTTATATATTTGCTAAATTAAATGATACTGAAGATAAAAGAGACCCCCAAAAAATAATCTAGGAAAGAAGTGCAAACGTGTATCTGCAATTTTGCTTTCAACTTAGCAAACTACTACATTTTGGTAAGCAAAATACTATAAGATCTGAATATAGAGCTGTTTAAAAGCATCATATTATTGTAACTGCACAGGTACAACAGCACATGAAAAGATTAAATTGAAGAAATGGGATTAAGAATGAGCAATACAGAGAAACAGCATGTCTTGGAGAAGAAAGAAAGATAGACCAAAATTGTTATTTTTTTTTCTGCAAAAGAAAAGAAAACATCAGAAAGCAGAAACACAAGATGCTGACGCATCTACAAAAGCATGTTTTAAATTTGAACTTCATTACAAGAAAGAATAAGTTGGTTTTTTTTTTCCCCCCAGTTCTTATAATTTAGTTTAGCACAGAAAGAACACATGCACGCTAAAATAATTCAGTTCCTTCCTTAAAGAAAAAAAAGAAAAGTGTTGTTGTAGCCAAAATCTTCTCATTTGCAAGGGATTTATATCACTGCAAGTCTATTGGCTTCAAAAGAACAATAAAAAGGTAATCAAAGAAATTGTTGTGCTCAAGGGACCGTATTATGCTTTTATTTCTGAAAAGCTTGATCGAGCAATTTTTTTTTAAACAGTGGATTCATTCTATTTATAACACAAGTATCTACTTACCTGGAGGTTGTTCATACATTTTAAAAACCCTGACACCTTAGTTTCTCAAAAAAACCCTCTCATTTTCTCCCCAAGCTGTTACTGGAAACCATAGGATTTAAAAGAGCATCATTACCAACTGCTCCCAAGTTAAGTATATCTTGCAAGTAACAGCCAGTGAGCAACACACAATTAAGAATCCTGTATAATTTAAGAACTTTGTTCAAAAGCTCTTTGAGGTGTTTATTCTGAAAAGCATCTCTAATTAGGAAAGCATTTAAACATTTCCTGAGTTTAAGGCTGTGTCAGAGTAACTGGGAGAGAGAGCTAGAGTAACAGGATGGAGAGAACAACAGCAATAAGGTGTTTCCAACCCTTTCCAACAGGGTGTAACACCTGAGTAAGGAGGATCCTGCCTCTGGAGCACCCTCCTTGCTGCTGCCCTGCTCAGCTGGAGGAGCAGGAGCTGAGCCATCCCCCCGGGCAGAGCACAGCCTGATTCCTGTCACCTCCCCACAACAGCCTTAAAATTGAAACTTCAACTGGCTTCTGTCCTGCCGAGGCATTTTGTGTTTCCAAACGTGAAGGGGAAGGAAAGTCATCCTGTTCCACCACAACAACAGCTGCATTTGTTGCCTTCTGTGTTACTGCACACAAGTCAGGCTTTTCTTGCACATCACAGGAGGCACCTCAAATGAACGCCCTGTGTGTGCCAGGGGGGTCACTCAAGCACATACTTCAATTCTAGTGCTGACAGGGAGCTTATAAACCACATTACTTTATAAAACAGGGTGGAGAAAGAGCTCTCCATGGGATGCTGCTGGTTAGAAAAAAAAAAAATAAAATCAAAACGTATTTCCTGTGACCCTGTGATCCTCAAATTCCACGGGAAAGCTGTCTCACCAAGCCGTGCCTCATCTCAGAATCAGAGCAGGACCTGTGGCTGACACGACATCCCAACCTGCTCAGCAATGCTCAGATTTATTGTCCTCCTCAATTGCCAAGAAATGATAATAAATCAGTGCAATCAGCACATTCATCTCCCACATTCTGGCCCGAATCCTGATTAAGTGGAGCCCAGAACATTGGCAGCATCAACCAACCTGCTCCACCAAGTGCTCAGTAAATACTCCAGTCAGCAAGCACATAACAAACCATTTCTCCTCAGCCAGCCCAGTTCTCTTCCAGGGCAATTCTGTGCTAAGAGCCATTAAGTGCAGGACTAATTTAGCTGGGGGTCTGTGCACAGCTTCCCTCACATGTCACTGAAAGGGTGACACAGCCCACTGCAGAGCTGACAGAGCTTCAAACTTAAACAGATGATACGTGGCCCTACACTTTCATTGCTAGTTTAGATTATTAAAGAACTCTAATTTAATATAGTCCAGATCAGTAAAACCCTTATTCTTCATGTAATTGACTTTCATGGACTGTGGACAAACAATATAGTGCAGCAGCAGGCACTGTATAAATCCAGTGTCAGAGGAAAACAGAGTTAGTGCTGCAGGTGAATCATTTCCAGTGGCATCAGACTGCACTGGCAAATGCCCCTACAGATGAGTGATGGAGCTGTGACCCAACAGACCATCTTTAATTGATCACTTCCTGGGGTTTGAGCACTAAGCAGCATCTCCTTCAGCCAGCTGTGTGTGGCAGGGCCGTCCTTCAGCGCACACACCGAGCTGAAGTGAGAGAGCTCCATCCCAGGAGGATCCTGCATCCACAGAATGCAATTGAGAAGCTGTAACATGATTGATTTTCATGGGAACATTCAAAGCCACTTCTCACCGAAGGCAATTTCCGAGAATTGTCATCTTTCCACTATTTCGACTGTGGGGCTTTATATAAATTGGCCACAAGATTTTGTCGTCCTTGCTTTGCTTCTTGTGGGAGCCATTTTTCACTCTTGGTAACCAAAAAAAAAAACCCCAACAACCTAAGAGCTGCTTTTAAATAAACAAACAAATGACTAAGCCAAGTTGAGCTCCCAACCCTTTCAGCTTTCTTCCAGGAAACCTTTTTTTTTTTTTGCAAAGCCTTTTAGCAGTAAAGATTTTATCCTAGAGATGTCAGGTTTCCTGAATAGAGTAGGGAAGGGCTATGAATAGAAATGCACACATATCCATGCAGCAAGGAGCTATCACACCAGATAATCCTGCTTTGTGTTATAATAAGTATGCATTTCCAGGGGTCAAAGGTGGAAGAAATTTGTTTCCACCCTCTTGTAAATGCAGGCAGTGCACCCCACAAATATTGACCTTATGCAGGACCCTCTAAAGAGGCAGTTTGCATGTAACAACCTCTCCTGCAGGGAAAAAGTGAGTGAGGTGATGGGGAAGAAATGGCATATTGGCAACTGGAGAGATGAAGAAGGGCAGGCTGCAATTTTACATGGTAACTAAGAGGATCTGTAGCCTCTGAAGTGCAATTTAAACTCAAATCCGCTGGGATTAGAGGTACTAGGCTCCAAGCATCCCATTAAAGAGCTGAAATTGTGTATGAAAGTCCCTTGTATTATTATTCCTGGCATCTAAATAGAGATTTACAGCCTTTCAGAAACGGTGACTGAGAGAACCAGCTCGTTACAAGCTGCAAATGCATCCTCATTTTTCCCAACACCCATGTGCAACCCACCTGGGATTTAACAATCCTAAAGAGGAGGGCATAAGTGATTACAAGACTGCACCTTACAACGTTTAAAAAGTCAGCTCCTTGTTTCACCACTGCCTTTAACAGGGCTCACTGAAAGGACTCAACAGTCTGAGAGTCATTTTTCCAACCAAGGTGCTGAATATTAGGGATTAAATGCTGCTATGTAACAATGCCTTCCACAAGTGATGTGACAAATATTTCAGACAGGAGTGTTAGGTGGGTTTTATTTTTCCTCTTCCTGTTTAATGGTAAAATATTCTAGAAATGGACGATTCCAAAAAATAGATTACACTCCAAAAAAAAATAATGTATTTACAAAGGCAAAAGCCAACATTACTGAGTGCACCTCTAAGCTTTCAGCTGCCCAAAGGATCAGCAAAATGCGGATATAAATAAGTTTTCATTACTTACATTTTCAAGATGCAAGTTAGCACAAAAATATCTGGGCCCACAGAAATATCTGAAGCACTTCAATTTGCATTATGGAACAAGTATTTGAGACATTTCATCTAAAAGCAGAATTTAAGTGCCAAAGATGGCCCATGACCTTAGATTGCTCGCTCTTGCAGCCCAATGACAGCATCAGTCTTTCTACTGCTTGATAATGGTTTGACTTTACAAACAATTAGGGGGGGGAAAAAAAATGTTCTCTGCAAGTCCTTGTGCACAAAGGCTTTGAAGCTGAACTCCCACACAGTGTGAGCACAACGAGCAGCAGTTGGTTATGAGGGATTTTAAAGCGGAGCAGCTTTTTAGAACTGGTTAAAAAAAAAAAAAAATTAAATAAAAAATTCACCAAGTTGCGACGCTTTCAGTCTGCCAGGAGATAACTGTGGGACAGGATTCCTACAACATTATGAGACTGTGCCACTCACAGCTCGCTGCCAGAGACAGCTGTAACAGTGCCTCCTTCATGATCATCACGTGCACAACCACCTCTGGGGGGCATTTTACCCAACCCAAGGTGCCAGCAAAGCCCCTCTGTGCTGTTCAGCTGTTTGGGAGCACAGACTGATGGACCTGTCTCATGTAAGTACCCACACACCTTGAGGCTACCTGGGGACTTCAGGAAAGCTTAAAAGCTCTACCTCTGTCACACAGCTTATTTCCACCAGCAGCCTGTGGCACTGGTGACATCTCCCCATTGGTTTTCCTGACAGGACAGCCCAACTGACACCTCCTAACTCACCACACACTTGTGTTATTAACACCTTTTCTGGGTTCCCCACCACCCCAGAGCAATCTGTACATCACTTTCTACACAGCTCATATCCTAACCTTTCCAACATAGTGATTAACTGACTTGTGATTTCCTGGAGTTTTCCCAGTTGCCTTGAACAAGAGGTTTCTGCTCCCTGGAAACAGACTGTAATTATATACTGATTTGGGGATCTAGAAGAATGTTTCTTTGTTTAACACTCCAGCTGTGACTGTACCCAAGGAATTCTCCAGCTGAACTCAGGGAGGGGTTAAACCAGTTTTAAGTGCAATGCTATTTCTCTATAAAAAGGCATTCTGAAGGATAAGTATCAATCAGAAGAGACTTGCAGAAGTCAGAAAGGTTCATTAAGGTCCTTCCATTTGGTTTAGGCTCTTTAGAAGTATTCAGTTAGTGCAAAATTAGTGCTTCTGGATGGTAAACAATCTGCTGAAGGTTGCAGTGCTGAACCCCAGCTCAGCTGGCACACGAGCAGTGGGAATGCAAACTGCAGAGGCAGTTTGGGTGATGTGGACATCTCTCTGGCAGGGAGCTGCAGGAATGATTAGGGACCTGACAACAAAACTGGTCCCGAAAAAAAGCCAGTGGGATTTAAGTATAGACAGTGTGGTTATATGGAAGCATTCCAGAAGCTTACAACGAATTTTTTTAACAGGACTGGAGAGAAAATACAATATCCAGATAAGCCAAATCAGATCTTGATGGTGAGGAGGGAACTATTATTTAGGAGGAGAAGGAGATGGGTTTTTGTTTCTATTAGGAGGGTTTATGCCCAGGGTAGTTTGAGAGACCATCACTTGCATGAGACCTCCATGTGACTCTAGGCAGGTACTCCCACGTTACCTCAAATTCATAAAGTGATATTACTTAATAAGTACTTTGCAGGGAATTTTTCTCTAATAAATGTTGATAGGCTTTTAGCTTTGTCTCTTTCTAATAACAGTGACACAATTTCAGAGCTTCCAGAGAGCTGCAAATTCAACAGCACATCCCTGAGTCTCCCAGGACAGAGCAGCAGTGCCAGTGCTGGCTTCAGGATCTGTGCTCCCTGTGAGAGGGAGCTCTTCTTAAAGCCTTCTGCTCCTCCCTGGATCAGAACTGGGCCATGGGAAGGAACTGAAAACCTACCAGAGATTAACCACCAGCCCTTCTTTTCATCTTGAACCAGCAGGGCAGCTGAGCTCTGTTTTAACAGAGCAGCCTAAGCCAAAGTGATACTGAAAATGGCTGAGCCCTGTCTAATAAAAATGAGGTTGATCAGACAAGGAGTTTGTGATGCCACCTCATGACTTCTCTGCTGCCTGCAAGTGTAGTGCACCATCAACAGTGTACAGGTTCCATCTGCACAGATCCCCATGTTCCAAAGGGAGCCAGCTCCCCTGAGAACGCCCTTGCCCATCTCTCCAGGTTATGTGTAACTGCCCTCCTGTATTTTTATCTCCAGCTGATGAACTTGTCTCAGGGTGCCAGGGAGAATGGGAAGGTTCTCTGTGAATGTTCACATGTAAGAAGGGAGAGGAAAGGAAAAAAAAAAAAATTCATTCATGACAACCTTCAGGCACTCTGCTTCTCCTGGTGTTTCCGACACTTGGATTTTTATCCTTTTGGACATGAGGCAGAAGAGGAAAAGGAGGAAGAGTTTGAATTCACCTTGACTTCTCTTTGTCTCCAGCTGCCAAATATGCACAGAGTCATTATCAGAAAAGAAAGATTTGTTTGTGCCTCTGCTGAGACTTGAGCAATGATATGACTTGAGGGGCACAGGCACTGTCATGATGCATCACAACCCTGGAGGCATTAAAGTGTCTCTGTGCAGCTGCTCAGCCAGAAAAGCTGCTCAGATTGCTCAAGTCTTTTCAATGAGCTGAGCCCAAGGCGATATTTTAGTAAGAAACTGCTTCTTTAAAAATTAAAAGGAGTTATTTTTACATCATTTGCATCATTTGACTTGGGTTATTTTCAATGTGTTCTATGATAGGTCACCTGTGTTGCCAGAAAAAAACTCGCAACTAGTTCCATTCAGATTAATTCCCTTAAAATACTGACAGCTTTATTGCCTAATTCCTTGCACAGACACCTTCAAAACCCATGAAATTACAAGGGTTAGTTCTATTTTAGTACTGACATGTGCAGGTGACATGCAACCTGCACACATTTCCAGGAACGTCTCAACAGTGACCAACAAAAAATGACTCTGTGCTTAGTCATGGATTCCAGCCTGGCTGAAATGACCCAAAATTAGGAGGATGAGCTTGGATTCATCTATTTAGTGTTGCCATATCAAACCCAGTCACTCTTTGTGAGCCAGCTGGAGACATGACCTGAAAGTGCAGTTCCACTTAAGCCCAGGAGAAAGTTGCTTTCTCCTGTTCATTCTGTAGTGTAAGAGCTCGTTGATGTTAAACCTGCTTGATTTTTTCCATTTTTCCACCCCTGTGACAGAGACAGTGTTAGCAAGGACATCTAAGAGGGACATGTTGTTCTGAACTGAGAAGCTGGATAGGAAAAGGGAAGGAGCAGAACCTCCCTAGTGAGGGCAGAGTTGCTTCGTGCAGCTGTGCCTTGTTGCAAAAAAGTCTGTACACAAACTCAGCATAAAAGAGGAAGCAAAAAAACCAAACAAACAGGTAGTTTTTGCCCCCCTGTGTCAGAAAATGCTGCATGAGCCCATAGTGAGGGTTTTTACATCACTGTAAAAGCAAAATTTTGTTTCACTTCTGATCTTACAACAGTAAATGCTGAGCCATGAAGTGCCACATGCTCAGCCAGCACTGCTGCAACACTTTCTGCTACTTAATCAAAGTGCCTTTACCTTCTCTTGCAGGACTGTCTCTCATTTCACATGACCCTCCAAAGCACATCCCTCCTTTTCCACATATTTGGTTTTACCCCACATGAGGCATTGTATCACCAGAGCCACAGGACAGCAGGAACACTTCCTTACCTTAACAAGCACCATCCCCTCTGATCCACTCTAAAATCACATTGAATTGTTTGGGTTTTTTTCTCATCCAGCACAGGATGGTCAGTGATCATCCTATAACCTGCTGTGCACTTTGTTTGGCATCAGGGAAATGGCTGGGCTGGACAAATGTTATTATTGAAAGGTTCAATAAGAACACCTCAGATAAGACTTAATGGTTATATTCTGCTGAGATTGCCAGGAAGTGTTATGACTACTGGAAAGGCAAAGAGGGATTAGTTACAATATTTAGATACAAAACCTAACAGTGTTTTATACCTCAAGAAAAGAAGAAAAGGAAATAAAACACACCTTGGAGCTACTGCAGAAGGAAAAAGGGCAGGAACTGAACACCTGAGACATGGGGGATGTGTGGCTCTCATTCTGCCACAAATATTGGAAAGAAATCTTTTCTCTCTCTCTTAAACTGGGAAACTTTTTCAGTGGTAGCAGCAGACTATCTTGAAGATTCTTATCTATTTTAATCAGGCTTCTTTTAGCACCTGCTGAAATCTCTGAGAGCTCAGGATTGGCTTAAACACATATGAAAAGGGCCCCGTGGCACATATTCCTTGACAACAATCTGTTCTCCTCACCTCATAGAGTGTAATGATGCCATTTGTCTCATTTGGAGGCTTCCACTGCACATAGATCTTCTCTTCAAAAGGTCCTCCCTGGATGGATTCCAAGGGAACAGGTCCAGGAACTGCAGGGAGGGAAAAAAAGCCCAACAAACTGTCTTAAAAACTATCCCCAGCTCCAGCTGCACACACATGAGAAGACATCAAAAGGCCACCAGACAGGAAGCTCAGAGTTAAAAATAAATAAATAAAATTAAAAATTAAAATCCATCAAAGCACTAGTACTACCAAAGCCTTATTTCTCCACTTTTGGTTCAAACAAGGATACTCTAACGTAACCACTAAGTGATAAATAAAATTAGAATCCACA
Organism: Chiroxiphia lanceolata; assembly: GCF_009829145.1. Classification (NCBI taxonomy): domain Eukaryota; kingdom Metazoa; phylum Chordata; class Aves; order Passeriformes; family Pipridae; genus Chiroxiphia; species Chiroxiphia lanceolata. The sequence goes on along the minus strand of NC_045653.1, from coordinate 3,425,998 downwards.
AAATATGGAGCTAATTTCAGTATGGTTTTATTTCAGTACAGCAGAGCAGCAGCATGGAATTTAATTTGTCCTTCTCTGCCCAAAGCTCTTTCCACCTAAACAGCCAGTCTGCACCTTGGCATAGGGATGCTGCTGCCTGCACACCTTTATCAATGTGAGAGACTGATTTGCTTAGCAAAGTAACAATGGAAGATTTATATTTCATTACGGCTACAAGGCCAGCTAAAAAAATCCACCTACTCAAGCAAAATTTTAATGCTGTGAAAGACAACTAACTAAATGCACTCCCAAGCCTGTCTGATAAAACCCTGCTCATTTTTTTGAAATATCTGCCATCCTTTCATGTCCCCCCCATATGATATACTGGGCTGGAAGAGCCACTTTCAGCTGAGAGAAACTTAGGACAGCAACTTCTTACAGCTCGGGCTGAGGAAAAACTTGTATTTTACATGTTGGACAGGAGGGAGGCTTGTAGAGCATGAGAGTCTGAAACAGCTCAGATGGGATAACAACACTGAAACACTCCATCACGTCAGTTCTTCCAGAAAACTTTTCTATCCAGAACACAAGAGTTCACACTCAATTAATTTTGCTTCTGAGATCTATATAAAATACGATGTCCAGAAGATTGATATTAAGAAAAGCTACGCTCTGGAAAGGAAGGCATTATACTCCTTTGGGGACATCTTTTTCTTGTGAAGGCACAAGAAAAAAAAATCAACAAATGCCAGGATTACCTTTGCCCACATGACAAAGGAAGCTGCTGGGTGGTTGTTGGGTAGTTCAGAACACGGAGAATTAAACCTTTGGTAACTGCTCAGACTGATGTTTATCACACTCAAGCACTTCAAGGATCCTTGTCTTTTCAAGAACATGGCTGTGAAATAGAAATTATTCACCCCTACAAGTTTTGCTTGCATGAGACACATGCTGCCCAGAGAAGACATTTATAATCTTGTGGGACAAAGGGTTATGTTTATGAGAAATAAAAATACAATTTTTATAGGTGTATCGCGAAGTTGTAAGATATCCAAGTTCAAAAATACTGGACTTGAGTGTCAGGGTGTTTTTCGGACAGATAAGGGAAATGCAAGAGTTCTTAAAATCTTTTGGGGCCATTTTTGTACAAAAGGAGTTCTCTTTCTTTGGGCTAAGAACAAAGGAATATCCATCATCCTTGACAGGGGATGCCTTGCAGCCAATCAGAGTAAAAGGAAGAAACCTTTTTAGGTAAAAAAGAATATATTAAACTTATCCGAAAAAGGTTGGGATTTTGTAAAACGATAAAATGAATGAGATGTAAAGCCAAAGGGTCTTTCTCTCCGAAAATCTGGTGGGGGAAGGACCCAGTGCGCCAAATAAATCCTTCTTTGTTCCCTGCCGTCTTTCTAAAGTTTATGCCGTCTTTCTAAAATTAAAAGAGGGGTTTTTTTCCCACATGTTGTTATTTACAACCTGTAAACATGAGTCCTCCCCAGGAATCAAGCAAGCAAACCCAGCCTGACTGCGGTAGTTTAGACTGGGCCTTCCTTGGTGACCAGTTTGTAACCAAGGAAGTGCTCAGATTTACCCAGTATTCCCTACAATTTTTACATAAGCCAGGGTATAAGAAGAAAAGAGGAAAGGCCTTCATCCCTCTTTCCTTCTGGCAGCATTGGAGGTGCAGGTTTCCCTGCTGTTGAGTCTGTTGTGTTGGGGACTGAGGCCTGGTGAGGCCTAGCGAGGCCTAGCGAGGCCTGGTAAGGCCTTGCCAACCTTGGGGAGGCAGCGGTTGCCGGCAGTCGCTCCAGAGCGACTTTCTGTTGTCCCAAGGAGAGTAGTAAGATATTCTTTTGCTAATTCTTTTAGTTGTTAGATTTTGGGCTATTGATCGTGTATATTTTATTTTGCTTTTGTTCCCTTTTTTCCTTCCCCCTTCCCTTTCCCTTTTCCTTTCGAAGCTGTACATATATTTCAATTGTATATAAATGTAATATAAGTGTAAATATATTTAGATATATTGCTTTAGCTGCCTCTCTCTCGTTTCGGTTCTCTTGGGGTTTTTTTCTCTTTTCCCTTGGTTTTGTCGGGGGGGAAAACTCTTGCGGTGAGGTTTGGAGACTTGGCAGGGAGCCAGCTTCAAACCACCTCACTGACTCACCATCCTCCTCGGTCTGCACCACCAGCTCCTCGCTCTCCATCTTGCCCTCGGGGTTGGACAGGGCCAACCTCAGCCTGATGGTCATGAAGGGCCGCAGACCCCGCAGGGTGTAGTGGGAGGAGGTCTGGATGAGCTCCTCCGCCTCGAACTTCTGCTGGTTGAACACGTACTGGTACTGCACGGTGAGGTTGTAGCTGTGGCAGCGGGTCACGGCGTAGCCGAAGGGCTCCCACTGCAGCGTCAGCTGCCGCGACCGAATGTCCACCACCTCCACGTTCTGGGGGCCGTGCACGGGGTCTGCGGGGCAGGAAAAGACAAAAAAACCACACCTTGATATTAAAACAAGTCAGTCATCCATTAGCATGCTTCCTTCTGTACATCCAGAGTATCCCAGCACTCCGCGGTTGGGAATGCTCTTGTCTGTGCAGTGTATGAGTGACAGGAGATGGATTTCAGAGCTACAAATGCATTCTGGCTGCAGTTTTCCCTGAAAATCCCCTTTCACGAGGCCCTGATTGCTGTGAAACCTCACTGAATCTGACAATGGCAATGTGATCCCATCAGGTAAGGGGTGGGAAAGTTACACTTTCTTCATTCTTCCAAAAAGGAAAATAGCAAAAATAATAGTAGTTGAGGGTCTACTTGACAGTGCCCAAGGAGTTTGGTGAGTCCAACTCTAAGTGACACAAACATGCAGGAAATGGCCCCCAGAGAAGGCATGCACTCAAGTCTTCCAGCTTCCAATTCAGCTCTGTAGTCCCTACACCCTCCTGCTGCCCTTGAACTCGTCCTGCTCAGAGACTGAAGCCCAAAAGTGCAAGAATGAAGACTAAAAACCTGACTGTTGGGCTTCCAACATCCCAGTGCTGCTGTCCCCTCATCTGTCAAACACTTGAATGTTCTGGCAGTGGGGTGTTCAAGCAGATCCTGCCACTCCTGGACTCAGTTTTCTGAGCCATCTCAACCTTGTGCCAATAAAACTTTTATCTCAGATCATCTCCGTGCCTTGGTCCCACCAAAGTTTCTCTGCTCTTTATTATTCTTTCTGTAGTATCTGGTTGAGGTACACTTTGAATATTCATGTGTAGGAATCATTTTCACCTGCTGTTCCTTAATTTATTTTTAACAGCATAACTCAGATGCTCTGACTACACTCTGCCCTTTATATAAAATATAAATGCATGTACTGCTAGACATGTGGATATAAAGAATGAAGGATGAGTGAGTAAAATCAGTGTTTGAGATAAGTCAGATGGTGATAATACTACAGATGTCACAGTTTGTTTATCTGACAGTTTTTCAACTTGTACAGCTCAACTTGTATTTGCTTTTTTGCTCAATATATATCTAAGCAAGGTAATTAGAAAATACGTAATTTCACGTAAAGTTTCTTGATTTATGGCACAATTCAGGGTTCTGCCCACTTCTCGTGTTCTCTCACGACTTTAACCTATGAAAGGAACATTTTCATGGGAACAAAAAAGTTGGAAGAACTCCTGACTACTAGTCACACTTCTTTGCAAGATAATTCAAGTGGAAAAAAAAAGCCTTCTAGTAATTCCTGAAAGTAAAGCACCAGCCATACTGATTTCAATCTACTCATGTAAGAGCAGAAAATACACTGTAACTACCTACATATTCTGAATTACTGCTAAAAATCCCATAAAGACTGGTAATGGGAAAATATTCTGCATCTTTATATAGGCACACACATATGCAGACACTTTGGAAATAGGATGGATATTAAAAGACCAGGGGTCTAAAGTTAGAAAGTGGTTTAGGTTTCCACATAAATCATGTCAATCCTGTAGCATTGAGAAAATACCTCCTAAATAAGAGTATTTACTACTCTGTGTGTCAAAAAAAATGCCATTTAGAGATTAGGAAGTTCCTAGGCATAAATACACACATATATACTTAGCATTAGGTGCTGAGCAGTCATTTACTATAAATCCATGGAAGGCACATTCCTGCAGATGAATTGTGGAGATAAATGAGGTGACCAAAAGAATGGTTCTGTGAAATCTTTCACAGATCAATCTGGGAAATCAACAGCCTCTGAAACAGTAAAGGTAAGCCCAAGACATTTCAAGATGCATCAAATAGAAAGAAAATCTAAAAAAAAAATATGTTCATAAGTAAAAACTACTTAAATTTTAGGTTAGAGAGAAATAAACCAAACTGGAATTGGATCAACAAACAGAAGCTGGCCCAGGAAAGCTTTGCATTCTCTCCAGTTCCCTTCTCTCAGTTTCAATCTCCTTTTTTTCCTGAAAACTGAGACTATATAATTTTGAAAATGTTTTCCTGTTGCTACAGTGATTTTCTCTGTAGCAGAAACCATTGAAACCTCATTTTCAAAGCTGAGATTTTGTACTGCTGTTTTTAAAGGACAGTGGTCCTACTGTCCTCTCCATTGAATTCCTTCTCCACGTCAGCTTTGTAAATATTCAGTCTCAAAAGGTCTGTAGTACCTATCCCTGGGGTTTGACTGTCTAACAACATCCATTTTTCATAATCTGTTAATGACTTGTTTTCCCAGAAAAAGTGTTTATAATTTGTCTACAATCCTCTGGTAGTGGTGAATATTTGAAACTGGACAAACGTCTCCACTTCTGTATTCCTGGAATTATAGCTTTCAAATAATCCAAGAAAGTGCCTGAAAATTAGTAACTTTGTACTTGGGTAGTGGCATAAAAGCTGCCAATATGGATCTCAGCTTCAACTACACAAAGCTACCCATCAAAGCAGGACAGAAACAGACTGGCCCAATTTGAGTACTTAAGAGATCAGATATAAAAAGCCATCAATGCAACCTGCATAAACTGAAGTAAAATTTTCTAATTGTCCTGAGACCTTGAGGAAAAAAGCCAAAGGGAATTCTTAAGAGGCCAGAGCAAGGAAAGAGCTGCCACCAACCTGCTGCAACGAGTCTTGAACCCACGCAAGGAAAATTGCAGCCTCTGGGATTTCACTGTGCAAATGCACATTTTTATTTCAGCCCAGCTGAACCACTAATTACATTTTGAAAGTTCACATCAAAGTCCAGGACTGAACAGTTATTTTTCCACACCACATCACCCACTGATGCTTTGCTACCTGTCATTACGTTGCTGGGCTGCTGTGAACACTCGGCAGCCGGGAACCTTTGTGAGCACTTGGGATGGGAAAGTCCAGAGGGGTCTGGAGCACGAGGCTGCTGAGGAGCAGCTGAGGGAGCTGGGGGGGCTCAAACTGGAGAAAAGGAGGCTCAGGGGGGACCTTCTTGCTCTCTGCATCTCCCTGACAGGAGGGGGGAGCCAGGGTGAGGTCAGGCTCTGCTCCCAAGGGAACAAGGGACAGGATAAGAGGAAACGGCCTCAAGTTGCACTGGGGAGATTTAGATGGGATATTGGGAACGTTTCTTCAGGGAAAGGGTGGTCAGGCACTGGAAAGGGCTGGCCAGGGAAGTGGTGGAGTCACCCTGCCTGGAGGCATTTAAAAGATGTGTAGATGTGGCATTTGGGGACATGGTTTAGTGATGGGTTTGGGGACATGGTTTAGTGATGGGTTTGGACTTGATGATCTTAGAGGCCTTGTCCAACCTAAATGATTCAACGATTCCAAGTGGCCTGAGTGAAGCAAACCCTCCCAGTGATCCTTCAGTGGTACCCTGTGTCCTCAGTCCAGGTAAGGAGACACTGTTGGCCCAACAGTGATGTGCAATGTTCAGACACTGCTTATTCTGCCATCCAAATTTCACAGAGAAGTTGACTTTTAGGGTTGGTTTTGCTCTTTCCTTACTGAGCATCACAGAGCTCATTTTGTTCACTGGTGTCCTCATGCCCCAGGTGAGGTGTAGAAAAGAAAAGGTTGATTTAGATTATCAATACCAATTGTCATGGCTTTGTACCCCTCCACCAGGAGAAGAGAGAGCAAAGGAAGCCGTGGTGACACGCTGGGGTTTGAACACAGAGCTCAAGAGGAGGGAACTTAAATACAATCAGCTGCTGCCCCCGGGTTAAATACCTGCTGCAGGAGCCTAATTGCAAGAGATTGCTGCTGTCAGTAAAGACATGACAGGAGTGGAAGGTGTCTGTACTCATCTGGGGCCCTGTGCCCGTGTCTCCTGACCCTCTGGAGAGCAGGAGGCAGAGTTCATTAGCAGTGCAGGTGTCCACTGATTAAATTCTCTTTCCCAGCAGCAGGTTACAGGGGCTGAGAATGCACAAAGGGAAGAAAAATGAGCGTGACAAGAGCAGCAGCTTCGTGTGAATCCTTTGTTGATGTTTTCTGATACAGAAAGAGAAAGAAAAGAGGTCTAAATATGACTTGTGCCTTCCCCCAGCACACCCATACCAGAGCTCACCAGCCAGTCACTCCAACCAGTGCAGGCCAACCAGCATCTGGGCACCCCAATGAGGTCCCCAGCCCCTCCTCCAGGCACACTGAGTTAGTAAGGCCACCAAATCTTGTGCTCTCCCAACTACCAGCATGGTACAGCCTCTCTCTGTAGCCCAGAAAAATATTTAAATTCATTTCCACTTACAAAATATAAGTCTGGCAGGATCACAGAATGGTGGAGGACTGCACAGAATATTTCACTCTCACAATAAATTTGAACAGTGGTCACTTCTCAAGCAACAGCAACAAAACTCTTATCACAGAATCACTGAAAGGTCCCAGCTTGGGTTGGCAGGGACCTTAAAGCTCAGCTTGTTCCTCCCCCTGCCATGGGCAGGGACACCTTCCACTAGACCATCTTGCTCCAAGCCCTGTCCAACCTGGCCTTAAATCAACAGTTAGGAGGTTTCCTTTGTGTTTTTCAAAGACATTGTTCTTCTTCTACAGGTGAAAAAACAACAGAAATATGTCCAACAATGATTTTACACTAGATAAAAGCTGAAGCATTCTCCTTCTCCCCTTTACTCACTCCCCTCTTCCTCCTTAAATTTCCACAGGACGAAACAAGTCTAGGGAAACACATCTACTATCAAAAAATATAGCAAGACACACTGAGCAAAACCATTTAAGTGGTTTGCCTTAAATGCAAAATTAAGTGTGATGGTTGAGGGGAAAACAAGCGACTCTACAGCCTGTGCTGTTCATCTCTGCCAAGAGATCCTGACAGATGCATTGTCCCATAAACACCTCCTGTATCCATGTCCTATGCATGGACACTTCTGAATGATGGACAACTCTGTCCATCCCTGAAGTACAACGTGACAGTTTCTCTGCTGAGCGTCACAGCTGCTGCCCATCAGATTTCAATGCCTCTGAGCCCAAACGTGGCATAAATACTATAAATACCTTTTCAGACATGGCAGATAAAAACACTGATTAAACAGAGTTCACTAGTCTTTCAATACTGGGAAAGTGTTTCAGCTCTGCCCTTCCCTGCAGAAAGAGCATCTCCCTAATATTTGGGTTTAATTTTTGCTTTCTTTTAAACCACTTCAGATATTCTCACTGGTCCAAAAAATTGTGCAGACAGAGCTGAAAGCAGGCTATTCTACAGAAAGGGATGTTTTGAGAGAAGACTTGCAACAGAGACAAGAGAAAAAAGGAGTGAGACTGATACAGTAAAATCACCACAGAACAACCAACACTTTGTGAGATGCCAACTATCAACCAGAGCCCAAACCACGTACAAAGGAAAAGGTGTCCTTAGAGCTGGTGAACTAAACCAGGCTATTTTAGGGCATTCTCTGAGCACTGGAGAAGAAGGAGTGCTGCCACACAGATGAATCTATTATAAAAGAAATGTGAATTAAGTTAGATAATGGACTGTGTGCTGAGATAAGCCAGGAACTGAGCTCTCTCAACAGTTAACACCATGGGTTTAGTTTGATTCACAGCACATCACCTTCATTTTTTGATTGTTCTGGGTTTGTTTCTGTTGCAAATTTTACTTGGAATTCTGCACCAAAAGAAACCAAAGATTTGAAAATTCAAAAAGGAAAATACTTGATACATTACAAATCCCATAAAACATCCTCTGATCTCAGACTTCAACCTTGTTAAACAACCAAACGAAACAAGTGAAAACCAATCCAAATGTCATTAAATAGTGCCCAGACTTATCTGGATCTTTCCATTTGTTACAAAACGTTCTTTTCACGCTCACAGACCAAACCCCCAAGGACCCAGGAAAGCAAAGGCTGTGGAGAACAAGACCTGAGCCACCAGCACAGCCTTCCCAACACCTGCCCCAACACTGCTCCAGCCAGAGCTGAGCTGCCAAATCTCCACTTGTAAACAACTTCAAGATAATTAAGCACTGCTTTTTAAAAAAGGTTTATTAGCATCTGTTTAAAAGGGCAATTTTTTTCATTAAATTATGAAATGGCAAAATGAAAGCTTTCTTTCTCTTATACCTAAAAACTGTTGTGCCCTGACAAACTTAAAAATAACAATTTGAAACAACAATAAAGGATAATTACTGATTTTATTAAAAACATCTATCATGGATACACATAGCAGTGGAATTCCATGGCTGGGAACACAATGTACATTACTGAGCATTCTGATGATTAAATACAATAAGCATTATTAAATATGCTAATGAAAGTGAGATTAGAAAACAGCTAAAACCACTTGGTTTTTGTCAAACAAAAGTAAAACATCTGCTTTTACAAATTTATTTCATTATGCATAAATAAAGTATTTATTTTAACTATTTGCTTTACTAACGTGTACATGCATTTATTTGTATTACCTCTTCCTCTGCGTACTCTGCTGCTATCTTCAAATGGACTAAGTGGAGGAAATTTAGAATAACAAAAAGCCAGTTCCTGACAAAACATAAATTATCTCCATAAAAATAAATAAGGAAATCAAAATAGCAGGGAAAAGAGAAGCTTCCTCTACATAGTCAGGGCGCTGTTCAAGTATCCTGAGCAGCAGAGAAAAAGCACTGCTCGGGCCAACAGGTTTTCTCTCATTTCTAACTGTGGCTTCTTTTTATGTCTGTGCAACCTGCAAGAGAAATTCTCAATGTTCTTTCAGAATCCTGTATTTCAGCACAAAAATTAAAAAAAAAAATATATATATTCGCTTTTAGGAAAATTTAGTAGCACAAGGAGCTGCTATTTGATGAAACCTTGGCTTTGTGAGCACTACTGAAATATCCAAATTGTCCTAAACCTCTTGAGGCCTTGACAGGCCAGGGAGGGGATCCTGCCCCTCTGCTCAGCCCTGGGAGGCACAGCTGGGTGCCGTGTCCAGCTCTGGGACCCTCGGGACAAGAGGGACATGGAGCTCTTGGAGCAGGTCCAGCAGAGGCTCTGGAGACGATGAAGAGACTGGAGCATCAGGAGTTGGACTTCAGTGATCCTTGGGGATCTCTTCCAACTCGGGAGATTGTGTGATTCTGTGATCTCTGGGAGCAGGAAAGGCTGAGGGAGCTGGGGCTGTTCAGCCTCCAGAGCAGACCCTGAGAGGGAACCTCCCCAGGGTGTGTCAGGGGCTGCAGGGAGGGGGCAGAGGATGGCCCAGGCTCTGCTGGGGGGGCCCAGCAATGGCCCAGGAGGAACGGGCAGGAACTGATGCCCAGGAAGCTCCACCTGGACATGAGGAAGAACCTCTTTGCTGAGCAGTGACTGAGCTCTGAACAGAGACCAGAGAGGGTGTGGAGTCTCCTCACTGGAGACATTCCAGAACCCTCTGGACACAGTCCTGTGCCATGTGCTCTGGGGTGACCCTGCTGGAGCAAGGGAGGTGGTCCCTTCCAGCCTGACCCATTCTGAGATTCTTGTCCATTTTCCTCAAGATCTAGGAGTAGCAGTGACTCCCTTGCTCACCAGCTGTGGGTAGTCAGACACGAGGAATCTCTGTGTGATGGGGACTAGCTGATTCCCTGGCCTTGATGACATCTGGAGGGATTTGCTCTCCACAGGATGCCTTATTGGCAGAAAACAATACCAATAATTATCATAATAACATGAACAATAATGAAAACCCAGTAAAACAGTCCCCAAATTTTCAATTTCTAAGACTGATGAGACTGGGTAATTACTTAAAGCAACACAGAATATGCCACAGCCATAGTAATGTTTGGCAAATGGGGATTCCTTGGGAGCATGTGGTTGGAGGTTAAGCCAGTGGAAAAGAGAACACAGATATAACCCCATGTCAACTGGTTTCCCCCCCCCCCCAGTTATTTCATTAACTAGACTAAGAGATGTTGAAATTCCTGCAGCTGAGCCCTGGTTGCAATGTATTCCAGAAACACGTTTATAAAGGGTCTAGATCCAATTTCTGAGCAGCTGTTTAACTCTAATTGCATGCTCATGTCCTCCTTGCACCGGGGTGTTGGAGTCAGCAGCGCGAGCCCATTAAGGCCATGGATGGTTAACTCTTATGGGAATGTACAAATTGGAACAAATGTGCATTTCCAAGTGCTGGAGACACTCTTTGGGCAGTGGAGGACAGATAAGAGTTCGCTCTGAACAAAATCAATGCACTGCATTTAGCCCAATAATCGCCCTTTTTCCAGGCTGTGTTTGCATTTCAGCACAAACAAAAATAAAGCAGAGCCACTTTATGCCCGAGGGAAGTGAGAGGAGAGCAGAGTGTGAGGGGCAGGACCAGCACTTCTTTAACACATTTATATCTGTTCAGCGTGACACTAAGAAAATACCCTGAAAGGATTTCAATACAGGCATTATGTACAAGAAAACACAGATAAACCAGTTCTTCAGAAGCACTGTCAAGCCTATTAAAAAAAAAAAAAAAATCTATCTCCTAACCCAGCCAGGGCTCTCAGTGTAATCTGAATATACAGCAGTGTCAGGATTACAGCAGTCCTGTTAATACCCCCAACAGACATGTATTTAAGTCTCATTGAAATCCAAGCCATTCTCTTAGTCCAAGCATAACTCTTGAAACTCAGCAGCCTTTTTTTTTAGTGTTTAAATGCAGCTGGATTAATTGCCTGCTCAGAAAACGACTCAATTCGAAACGATTCCAAGTTGTTCCTAATACCTGTAATGTCCCTGCTGCCACATGGCCCCACTGCTCATCTACAGGTTTTTATTATCATAGACAGAACCAGGGAATGGTTTGGGTTGGAAGGGATCTTAAAGATCATCTCATTCCAACCCCCTGCCACAGGCAGAGACACCTTCCACTAGCCCAGGTTGCTCCAAGCCCCATCCAACTTGGCCTTGGACACTTCCAGGGATCCAGAGGCAGCCACAGCTTCTCTGGGCAACCTGTGCCAGGGCCTCCCCACCCTCACAGGGAAGGATTTCTTCCCAATATCCAATCTAAACCTCTAATTTTATAGTTTCAAACCATTCCCATGGGGTTTGTTTGCTGGTTAATGCTCCACAAGGTAGGAGGGAGGAGTCTCCAAGGGCCAAGGCACTGCTCCAATGGGAAGGCTGAGGAGCCGGTGAACATTCCACCAGCCTCACAGCAGAGTGGAGTTTATCCAGGAGAACTTCAGATCACTTAACCTCATCAACTTTGAGGAACTTCTGGTTTTGTTTTTTTTTTTTTTAAACAAACAAACAAAAAAGCCCCCCAAACTCACAAACAAACCCCCAAGAATTAGAATTGTTCGCCAAAGAATATCAAAATATTTCTGTGCTCCTAAACACTGCCTCCTAAAAGAAAGCTGTAACTTCCCATCCCCTAATCCCTATTTGCTGTGGAGGCCTGGACACATCCTTTTAAACCACTTCTCAGCTCATTTGCATAGCAAAGCAAGCGATTAGTGAGCAGCTCCAGCTTTACAAGAGTATTAGCAGCATTTAATTAAGTCGTGGAATTCTCTTATAAGGGACCTGACAGCCTGAACTCGTGTGCTCGCCCACACAGGCACAGGTCCTCCCCCCACCCAGCCGGTTCTGCCAGAGGAACATCCACAGCTCCCTCAGGGCATGAGACCAGAGCCTGCCAGGAGCAAACTCTGTGCAGCCTTCGGAAGGAAAAATTAGGGAAGATGCAAAAAAGACCAATATCCACGTGCTGGTGTTCAGTTTATAAGGTTTCTTGTATACTCCTATGTATCCTATGGATGCATTTATCTGGGAACTAAAAAAAAATTCATGGAATCGTAGAATATCCTGAGCTGAAAGGGACCCACAAGGGTCATCGAGTCCAACTCCTGGCCCTGCACAAAACATCCCCAAGGATCCCACCACGTGCTCCTTCAACTCTGACAGCACTGGGGCCGTGACCACTGCCCTGGGGAGCCTCTTCCAGTGCCTGGCCACCCTCTGGGGGAAGAACTTTCTCCTAAAATCCAACTGAAACTTCCCCTGACAAAACTCCAACCGTCCCCTTGGGTCCTGTCACTGGTCACAGAGAGGAGAGATCAGTGCCTGCCCCTCTGCTTGCCCTCCTGAGAAAGCTGTAAGGCCATGGGGAGGTCTCCTCTCAGACTCTTCTTCCCCAGGCTGTACAAATTGAGCCCTGCTTTTAATGAGCACAGACAGGAAGGTCAACCCCAGTGAACCTAAAGGTACAAGCGGAGCTCTGGACTGTTTATAAAACACAAAATGGTCATAAAATCATTAACTTTGGAAAAGACCTCCAAGATCATGGACCCCAGCCTTTGACCAAATGCCCACTAAACCACATCACAGAGCACCTTGACTGCTCATTTACAGGCAGATGGAAATGCAGAGGCTGATTTACAGCTCTGCTTCCTTCTTTCATGTCCCATAGGCAATAACAGGGAATTGGTCATCCCCTAGCTGGGAAAGTGGAGGGCATTCACCATGGTCAAAGAGCTGTGTGTTACTACAACCCCCAACTCCAACACAAAACCACAGCAGCCCGTGGAAGATCTTGGAATGCACTATCTGCATGCACATGGATCACAGCTGGATGAGGCTGGATTGCCAAGAGCCACATCTGGTTCTGGGGGAGCACTGCCCTCCTCTGTGGCTTCTCAAACAGAGAGGGTAAAACAAGGTTTACAGCACTACTTAAAATTACAATGCTAATGAGCAAGTTAGTCATGCCCTAAAAGTTAGGGGAAAGCTCATTTGTCCACATCAATATCTTTATAGTTTAGAATGTTGGGGTTTTTTTCTGGGTGAATTGAGTCTCTTCCACCGGCTGTGTGTAAATAAATAAATAAAGAACTGAAGTGGAAAAAAAGCAGCGTGTTCTGTTTTCGGCAACTGTGACTTGATTCTTTGCTGCCATGGCTTCAACAGCAAGGCTAGAAGGAAGTAGATGGGCATTCATGTGTGAAAAAAAAGCCTATGTTTTTAACAGAATTAGGCAGCTGAGCTCATTTCCACCCCATTAGGATCAGTCCCTGAGACAGTGCTGCCAATGAAAGCCCAGGAGATTAGTTTTCCCCTCAGCAGCTCAAGCAACGCTCTGGGCACCAAATACAGCTCACGACACTTTCCAGGGGTATTGCAAAGCTCGAGCAGGGAACTGATCCAGATCCTGCCTTTCAATTCCTCTGCAAAGCCACTTCCACACAAATGCACCACTGTGCCCTGAAAGAGTTCATTTGGAAATGGAGAGAGGAGAAAGGAGGTGGATGCTTATTGGAAATCCATTTGCTGAAAGCGTAGTAGGGAAAGCTAAGAGTTTCTAAGAAAAGGTCTGTTAATAGGTTACTGAAACATTCCAATAACTACTGCCACAGCTTGGCACCACAGCTCTGCAAGTTTTAACAGCATTTATGGTCAGACACTTTTTGTTCATTTAATATACCGCTGAATTTATACAAAGGACATTCTGTGTTCCTAATCTCATTTTCCTCTAATATTCCTACCTAGAACAAGTGCTGGAAAAGTCAGTTTGATGGTTGGTTGTTCTCTAATGATTTCCTCCTGTTCAGAGTAAAGGGCAAGAAAGAAGGGCAGAGAAAAAATAGTTACTGCTTGGCTATTAAAATAACAGTATTCCTACAGGAGATGTGTGAGCATTTGCTCCCTAGATGGTTATAATTTATCTTGGGGAGCAGATCAGAAACACCCATGATCTCCAAATGGGATCCATTCAACTCTACTCTCTCTATATTTACAGATACAACCACTTTCTCTTCCTTCATCTTCATAAAATCTCCTCTGAAACTCAAAATCCAAGAGCTTCACAGCTCTGAAGTGAAGCAATTACGTGCTGGTTCCAGTTGAAGCTCCACCTGGACATGAGGTAGAAGTTCTTTGCTGAGCAGTGAGCAAGCACTGAACAGAGACCAGAGAGGGTGTGGAGTCTCCCTCACTGGAGATATTCCAGACTCATCTGGACACAGTCCTGTGCCATGTGCTCTGGGATGACCCTGCTGGAGCAGGGAGGTGGGACCAGGTGACCCCCTGTGGCCCCCTCCAACCATCTTGTGATTTAATAAATCCTGTGATTTATTAAAGAAAGCTGATGGAATAGTTAAGAAAAATAAATCATAACAGATAAAAAAAAAATAAATCCAAGATCACTGGAGAACAAACACTGCAGGGAAAGGAACACAAAGGATGAAAAATTCCTCCACACATCACAGACAAGGCAGGAAACCACCCAACAGAGGAAGCCTAAAACCAGCCTGCACTCTTCCTATGTCTAATGGAAGCTCTGGCCCTTTGCTTTCATTACACTTCCCAAAAGAACACGAAAATAAAAAGACAGTGACAGGCTTTCAACGCTCAGTTAAGATTTAGGATGTGACTCAAAGAAGGCCAAAAGCTGCTCTTGCTTGGTGCCACCGAGCGAGAACATCTGCCTCGTTCACCGTCTGTGTCCCAGCCCAGGCCCCACCGCCTGCACAGAGAGAACAAGGCACCAGGGAGAGGTACCAGTGTGCTCATCAAAATAAATTCTCCTGTGAGAGCAGTTTATTGATTTGTGTATTTGACTCTCCTTGGGATTATTGTTCAATTACTTTTATCCTCGGAGATGAAAGCGGCTGAATGGAACATCAAAAGCAGATAAAAAGTCGCGTGTTTCGAATTTTCTTTCAAATCTGCATAACATCCATTACAGATCCGATTTTCAAGAGAGCCCTCTGAGAGCAGCAGCAGAGGGTAACTCCAGCAGACATACAGCTCTTGTCTGTGTTTTCCCTAATTATCCTGGCTGAAGTGTATTCCCTATAAAGCACATTATTTGTCCTTGAGCAGTGACAGTCTGCAGCAGCTTTCTGACTGTCTCCTTTTTATCAGGTGAGCTGCCTGCTAATTGTTGATGTGATCAGTGATTTATCACCACTAACAAACACAAACACAGCGTAGAATTTCCGCTGCTAACCTGGAGCACTGTTGAAGAGCTTAAAATGTGGTGGTCGAGAAACCATGAAAGTGTCATTTTGCCGGTTACATTCTCCACTGAAAGCTTTTCATGGCCTGCTGGCAAGAAACAAACCCAGATATTTTTAACTGCCAACCCTCTGTTTTCAGCCTGACGTGGACTCACATGATTTTGATTTTGCCACACACATCACAGCCAGCGCAGCATCTGGAACCAGGATCTTGCTGGCTCGAGAGGCAGATGGAATCAGGAGCTGACTGGTGCTCCTCCCCATTTATTTGCTACACAGTCATCAGGCAAAACTTCAGTCCCTCCAAGGTGAAAATCCACACTCTCAAATCTCCAGCAGGATGATTTTATAACGAACAGTGCACTGGGATAATGGCCCTTGTGTTTTATGTGGCAGGACATTACGACCATAGTTCAACTTGCAAAAGGTGCCCTCAGTGATCACAGCTCAGTTTAAAATCTTAGCAAAGAGACAACTTTACTGGCAGCCACATATCCACTGACAGCATGACAACGTGAGCTTGCTTAAAGTTAAATATGAACTAAAATGAAGAATTTAAATAAATGCTTGCGCTTCCAATTTGCATTTTGGACTAATAGCTGTTTCCTCAGCCTTGCCTACAGATGTGAGCCAGACTGAGCTTTGGATTCCCAGCAGCATCAGGCTTAGCCAGAGATGGGACCAGAAAAACACTCTGAGATCAGGCAGAGATGGAGCACTGGAGTTCCAGCCTACTGCAGTGCATTTTTACTATTCATCTGCTCTGAAACTACTTTTATCTTTGCCACAGATTGTTATAAAAACCAGGTCTTTGAAAAGCTGTTTCCAACCAGCCTGTAAAGCACATTGGTTTTCTTTTTTAGTGATGCAATTACAAGGGGAAGGTAGTCATGAATATTAGTGAACTTTAAAATATTGTTTCTAGGGGCAATAGATTTTACCCAAAGGGATATTAGTGCTCCACCTCAACATCACAAAAAAACCACTTTAAAACTTCCAGCAAAACATTTCAAGTCCATTAGTGTGAGTTTTCAAATGTCATGCCTCGAATGTGACAGTCAAATTCCTGAATCAATCAGCCAAATGGAATTGTTTCACTCAGAAATTATGTGAAGAGAAAGTAGCAAAAAGCAGTAAAAGTGCAGAATAACTTTATGCTGTAACTTAAGCAACTAAATGGCCTTCTTGGTGGAATGAGAAGCAACACACGATGTGTATCTGCTTCACAGGATGATGAATGGCAGAACACACTGGGGATTTTATTTTCCCTGTAGCAGAACAATGTTTGGGATTTTAATTTGTGATCTGCCCCACAAATAGTGCCTGGGGTATTTCCAGGCAGCACCAGGTGCCTGAGCACAGCTCACTGGCTGGGTACCCATCACATCCACGGGGAAAATCCAGCATGTGCCACCTGCAGTCTGTCTACAGGCTCAGCCTGCAGCTCTGTTTGTGACATTCTGCTCTTTCTCAGCTCAGTTTTTCAGTGTCTTCGTGATTCCATATGGAAAACAGCCCAAACTTAGTTATTTCAGTTAGAAATCCTGCTCTGGAGCATCCTTCTACACCAGTTTAACTCACAAAAATGGCATGGCATACTCTGCCCTAAGCATTGAAGAAAATTAGAGCCTTGGAATCCTTTCTGTCCTGCATAACATCCCATTATCCCACAAAAAGAGTATTTAACACAGTCACAAGATGTGTGGCACTGGTGGCTTTCAGATAAAGAATGAACTCAGCAAAGTATCTCCAATAAATCCCAGTGCCCTTCATCTCTGGGATGGCATTGGTGTTCATGTCCCCTGTTTGTTTTACCTCCAGCACTTCCAGACAGGAAAGATTTTTCCTGGAGCCACAGAGTAGTGGGGGTACCTTCTATATAAAAGACAGGCAGTAGATAAGATCAGCCAGGACTAAGAATCATAAACTTCATTTCTTTCCCCAATGTTCTCCCAATTTTAGCTGCTGTGACAGGAAATGAACCCAGATCAGCCACTGCTGGGGAAGCATCTTGTCCAAAATCAGAGAAAATATAATCCAGTGATCTGATCCTGGGGGAAGATGGCTTGTGGATGGGGAAAGAATCATCTACCTTTAATTTCTTATTTCCATTGGAAAATGAAGGACAAGTAACAACCACTAAAGCATTAAAAATACACTCTTGTATTTCCAAATGCCAGGAGAAATAACCTTCTGATTTAAGTGTAGCTAAAAAAGAAATAAATCTATTTAGTTTTCAAAGTCGACCTCAGTAATTGTATGAAAAAAGATTTTACATAATAATGGGTAGCAATATGAGACAATGAGACTTGATAGTGTCAAAGACAGTTTTCAGTTACATGAATTGAAGTGAAAATGTTAAAAAGACCTGAGAAAAGACCTTGAAGTAAAAGTTACAGTTCACAGCAGATGCACCAGACACAGCTCAGACTCTCTGACTGAACTAAGTTCTGATTAATTTTTTTGTGACTTCTTTTCCCACATTAGAACTCTCCATTTTTAAGGGTTGCAGTGATTTGTGATGTTACTGGGTGAAAACCACTGCATAACACAGAAATAAAACACATCCCCATAAATACCAGTGAGGAAGTGATGGTACCCAAGACACCCCTTTCCAATGAGAGCCAAAATTTATACATTTTGCTCAGAAGATGACCTTTGCCATTACACTGACACAGGAGAGACAGGGGCAGGGTTCTGTGAAATAACTGTGCCAGGCATCAGCCACCTGGGACATAAAAAAGTTGCTGCTTTCTCACACTGTATGATGGGAATATCAAGGTGTGATTATCACACTCTGTGCCAACTACTGGGTGTGGTAAAGATGATCCCAGGAATGTGTCTTTAATAGGAAGCCAACTGGTTACAGAAGGGTTAATGAAGGAGACCAAAAAGCCCTGAGAACAGCTCTAAGTTACAGATTACCCACACAGTGCTCATCTCTTTACACACTTCCATAGCAACTGCTGCACAAGGACACCAAAAGAGAAGTTAATGTTATTATACAAGGAGCAGTATAAGGAGATTTCTCTACCAACTCACAGCGGTTTAACTCCAATTTTTGTCAAAGGTATTACTGCAACAGGTCTTGCAGTTGGCTAGAAGGAATTCATCAGCTGGAATAACACAGGCTGCCTCACTGGAGGAGCCTGTCCAGCCTCCTTCCCAGGATGTCAGCTTGGGAACAGAACACAAAGCAACAACCCTTGCACTGGGCAGGGTCTCCCATCTCATCAAATTCCTTAAAGCCATCAACACCAGGGGCTGCAGGCCTCAACTTCACTAAACTAGGGTCCCTCAGTGCCTACAGATAAACCTTCCACCCTGCAAACAAAGAGGTCATTGTGCCACATGAGGTACAAGAGAACAGATTTGTGAGGGTTGGAAAAGCCCTCTAAAATCACCAAGTCCAACCAGTAACTCAGCCCAGCCAAGCCCACCACTAACCCATGCCCCCCAGTGCCACATCTGAGCTCTGGTTCACACAAAATTCCAAACTTAAGGTGGCCTGAGATCCTTGCAGTTTAGACTCAGAATGTGTGAAATCCTTTGTTGCATGTCCATGCATAAAACATATCAATTAGTATTAGGGCTTAATCCACTTATATCTGAAGCAAAGCAAAGCAAAGGAACCACTGATACTACAAAGGTCTTTGGGGATAATTTGGAGGAAGTGCAAAGCAATGAAGGGTTTCCTCACATCACCTACCACGCTGTCAAAGCACACACACACCTCATCACTTACTAAAAGGGCTTCCTTCCTTTCTGTTCCTTCCTAAAGGAAGATTTAATCTCCAGCAATGAGGGTGCAAAGGAACGTGCTTGCCACATGTTTATTCACTTACTCATACCAACTCAGCTTTAAAATGCAGGGATTGTTCATCCTTAGGAGTGCAGCCACTGAAACTCCATAACACTGCAAATGTCACTGCATAAATTCATTAAATACAGGGCTGTTTTCTCCTGTTGAATCTCAGTCTCTTCTGGGATGTGCTTCTAACAGGCAGTTTAAAACTAACTTGAGCATGTCTCTACTAACAGTAGGCAATGCTATCAAAGAGCTAAAAAACACACACTGTACTGTGATCAAACAGTCCATCAGCCAGGAAACAAGGAAAGCATGAAGAGAGAGGAACCAGAAATTAAGAACCAGAAATTTTCAGCTACAGGGGTAATACTCTTGTGAAGATAATCCTCCTATCCAAAATGTGACAAATCCAACTTGCCAGGAGATGGCTCTGAGACGTGAAATAAAGCTGCATTCAGCTGCACTGGCCAGCACATGTCTGGTGCTTCTATTATAAGCAGAAATTAATACCCAGGTAGAAATAACCCTAAATCAGTCTTATTTAGCTCATCAGCTGAAATACCAGCCTTTGCATAAGAATACATTTTTGGCATTTCCAATCTTGCACTTCCTTGTGATAAAAAGCCAGACTTGTCACTTAATCCTGGACTGTTCATCAAGCAGGGTGGGAAGCTGAGAGCAGAGCTTGCACCTGACTGCTCAGTGTCTGCACCAGCAGCACACTGGGAGGTGGATCTGCTCCATGTGTCCATGGCCATGGCCAGCTCAGAATCTGGGAAGAAGG
Organism: Chiroxiphia lanceolata; assembly: GCF_009829145.1. Lineage (NCBI taxonomy): Eukaryota > Metazoa > Chordata > Aves > Passeriformes > Pipridae > Chiroxiphia > Chiroxiphia lanceolata. The sequence continues at coordinate 3,406,062 of NC_045653.1, read as the reverse complement.
AGCAGTATGTGAGCACTGCCTCCAGCTCTGGGGCCCCAGCACAGGAAGGACATGGACATGCTGGAGTGAGTCCAGAGGAGGCCACAAAGATGATCAGAGGGATGAAGACCTTCAGCTCTGGAGCCAGGCTGGAAGAGCTGGGGGGGTTCACCTGGAGAAGAGAAGGCTCCAGGGAGAGCTGAGAGCCCCTTGCAGGGCCTAAAGGGGCTCCAGGAGAGCTGGAGAAGGACTGGGGACAAGGGATGGAGGGACAGGACACAGGGAATGGCTTCACACTGGCAGAGGGCAGGGTTAGGTGGGATACTGGGAAGGAATCCTTCCCTGGGAGGGTGGGGAGGCCCTGGCACAGGTTGCCCAGAGAAGCTGTGGCTGCCCCATCCCTGGAAGTGTCCAGGGCCAGGTTGGACGGGGCTTGGAGCAACCTGGGCTGGTGGAAGGTGTCCCTGCCCGTGGCAGGGGGTGGAATGAGATGATAAGATCCCTTCCAACCCAAACCCAGGCTGTCTTTCTGTATCCTGGATTACGTCTGAAAGCAACTGAGATGCCAGTCCCAAAATCAAATACATCAATAATGAGTAACTTGATGGTGCAGCAGAGCAAATGCATCGCTCAGCAGCTGAGACTTGATTCCAGCATGGATTTTCTAATGCAAGTAATCATTATATATGCATAAAGATCCACAGGATTCAGATAGAAAACAGATCAAAACTACTTCAATATGTTAATATGATAAAAGTGTCCCTGGGAAGATAAGGGCTGCAATTATAATGATATTTTTGCCTACAATACACTGAGCCTGTTGCAAAAGGAACTAAGAAACTTGATGTCTGTGCTTTGAATAGAGGTACAAAACGTAACACATTTGATAGAAGACTGTAACTGCCTTTTTTCCCCCTCTTGTTTTGTGTCTAATGCTTCAAAAGAATAAAAAAGAACACACCAAATTAGCTGTAGAGAGCTGTATGTAAAGACATAAGAGATGGAGGCTGCATGCTCAGAAAGTGATGCTCTGAAGGACAAATTTCATTCTTAGAATAGAGAGTAAGGTAAAAATACTCTTCCTGTTTCTTGCTAGGGTTTGTTGGTTTCTTTTTCCACCAAGAACTTTTAAACTTTCCACCCAGAAAATACTTAAATCAAGTCTGCTATCCATCAGAAGCCCTAAGTGAGCATGACAGGCTAAAAGGGAACATTTAAAGAGCCCCATATTTCAATTTCTACCCATATCCAGTAGGAAAAAGCATTCCTCAGGTTGAGCAGGAAAAAAGGGTTGGCCCTTTGAAACTATAAACATTGTCATCATTGCATTAGAAGACAGTCATTCTGCTCCATGCTTGGAAGCTTCCAACTTCATCTAAAATTCCTGTAAAAGGTCAGACAGTTTGGGAAAATCCCGCTGCTGAATCAGAAGCAGTAGGAATATACACTGGTTATCTGGGGGGATATGCTCCCCTCCCAGGCCCTGAACCATGACAGAGCTGGGGGGTTTCTGCCTCTGTGAATGGAGTAACTCCAATTTTAACAAAAGCTCTGGGGCAGCTCACGGATGTTCCTAAAACTGCAGGAATGAAGTGGCTCCTATACAGGACTCACCACCCAGAAAGAACTTATGCCTCAAAAAGCTGTGTTCAGGAGCATGAAATGACAGAACAAGCCTGGCCCATGTGTTGAATTTGTCACTTGAGCAATCAGTGCTCAGAGATCTGTCTCCAGCTAACGAAAGACAGAGGGAAACAACTCTGTCACTGCCGACAGTCTGCTTTTATCTCTAAACTTGCTTTTCCTAGTCCAAAACTGCAATAGTAATCAAATGGGAATAAAAGCAGCTCTCTTTGATGAGTGTGTCATGCTGATGAAAGGCAGCAGAAGCCCTCTGTGTAGACAAGAACCACAAACATTAACAGACGTTGGTATTTGGAGCTCCTCTCTGTGCTGTGCCAGCCCTCGGAGGGGGGTTTTTATGAATGGGATCTGCGTAGGAAGCCACGTTTGCAGCTTAATCCCTGCCAGTGCTTTGCAGGGGTTCTGCTGCCCAGGGCCACCCTCAGCAGGTGGCACCTGTGCCCTTGGATCAGCATCCAAGTTCATCCCTTTTTCCCTTGGTCCTTGCTTGAGGCAGCTCCGCCTGCACCTCACTCGCCTGAACCCGACTGAATTTCTGGCTTTGCCCTCAGGCCTGGCTCAGTGCCATGGACTTGGTGGCACTTGGGGCTGTCTCCTGACCCTGATTCCCATGACCAGACACATTGGGCTTGGCTTGTCCAGGTGCTGTGGGACTCTGCCTTTCCAGCAAGGGCACTGCCTGCTCCTTCCCGGCCTCTCCCTTGGCTCCAGGCTTGTCCACCCTGTGGAGGCCCCTCCTGCAAATCCCTGGAAATTTCCATATTTGCCATTGAATTCTGAGATTAAGACAAGCCAAAATATTGTTATAACAGCAGTCTTACCATTTAGCACTTCCATACTGCTTTTTGGTTATTTGCCTTCCATCATTTTTAATAGGAAGGTCTGAACTTCGTAGTCAGATGTTATTTTGTCCAAAGCAGGCAAATCTTTTGTCAGCTGATAATCACAGATGTTGGTGTATTTATACTGATCTATTTTAAATCTCAAATGGTTCTATTAGAATGGGAAGCTCTTTAAAAGGCACTTTGCAGAAGCATTACTCAAAAAGCATGATGGTCCCATTTGTGAAAAACGTAAGTCTGCCCTTCAGCACAGCCCTAGGACATAAAGCTGCCTTGAGACAAACTCCTTCCAAAATTGCTGCTCCCTAAGTTTTCAACAGCTGACACTGAAAACACACTTTGCCCCTAGTTCAGAGGACAATCCTTCTGTTCTAGCCTGCTCAAGAAGAAATCAAAGTTGACTGTCTCCAGCTCTCCAGATCTGAATGTGCCCTTAAAGTGTCTCCAATATTTATTGATTTTCATATGCAACGAGCAGGGCAGGGAATCCTGAGGAAGGACATGCCTGTGTGTGAGATGGAGCACAGGATGTGCTCCCAAAGGAGAGCCCCTGCCAACTTTCTGAGCTTTCCACGCTGCTCACAAAATACTTCAGGCTGTGTTTTACTCCTCCTGCTGCACAGGGCAGGTAACCTTGGAGAAAAATTGTTCCTGAATCAGCAAATATTTGGTGTGCTCTTAACATTTTCCTGAAGTGAGATATTTACATCCTTCCATAATCCTAAAAGGAAACAGGTGGCTCTTCAATGTACTTGTGGCTTTTCAATTCCAGGGGTGGGTGGGTGGTTGCTGTGTAATTGCCCTGCTGTGGGAGGCACAAAAGCTCTGGAATCTCCCTTGCTAATCAGGAATGCACTGGATTGCTGGGATTCAATCTGCAGTGTGGCATTTGTCTTGAACAGTTTCCTCCTCCATTTGAATGCAAACTGAAGATATTTATTTCAATCTACTTTCACAGCTTCCTTTGCATTCAGGTTATAGGAGCTTGTGTGTAACATTATTCTACAGACTAAATAATATATAAGAAGCATGTCCTGGAATATCTAGAGAAACTAAAACAAAAAATAGGTCTAAAGTCCTCACTTTTCTCCCAAAGTATTAGAAAACTGTATCCCAAATGTGCATTATGCAGACAGTACCAAGATCATTGCATGAGAAATGTGACCAAAGAGCAAAAATCTCAGGGTGAGGAAGCAACACATTCAAAATCATTTCCTCAAAGCAGCCTTAAAAAGTCCATGCAAGCAGTGACATCAGGAAGGTTTGCTGGCACTGACAGGGCTGGTTTCTGATGGTCCCTGGACAATGCCTTGGATATTTCTGTGTTCAGTCACTAATGACACTCAGATTTCTCATTAGGGGTTTCAGGAGTTCTGGAGACTGAAAGGAGATTTGTAAATTAGCAGCTCCTGATCTGTGATTGACCCTCCCCTTGGGATCAATAGCATGGATGGCACCAGAAGGGATGAGACCAGAGATGGAAATTCCTGGAAGAGGCACCAATGAGATCAATCACATCAAGCCTGCAAGCCCTCAAACCCCGTGTTACAACACATGTACCTTTAAATACAGCTTTTCCTGAGAATTTTTCTTGGCCACCTGTTACCTCCTGAAGACTTTTAACTCAAAAACTGCTCTGAAGAAACCCAAGTGTGTGTACAGCTACTCCATGAGCAAAGACACGTGTCGTCACACATCCCTCAAATTACAGGTCCCAGCCAGTACATTTCAGGTTCAGAAGCAGAATCCCTATTCCTAAAACAAGTTTTCATGAGATATCCTTATGTTCCAACACAAATACTCGAGTCTTGGAGTTCTGGACACCAACAAACAGCAACAAAGGTGACAGGAAAATATAAATATTCATCTTTTCCAAAGCATTATGTTTATGTGAACCAAGGAGTTTAACTTAGAAATGCCTGGGGCCCACAGATCATTAGGATAATCTCCTCTGCCTTGGAAAGCACAGCGCAGGAAATGATCTGGCACCACAATTTCCATGCTAAGCTTAAATGCCCGAGGCAAAGAGGCTACTAATTCTAATCCATTTCCCAAGACTGAGGTTTAATGGAATTAGTTTGCTTTTTTCCTTTCTTCATTTCCATTCAGCTATTCATAGTTATACTCTTGGTATCAGCCTACATTCTTCCCCTTAAGTGTTTACAAATGCCTACATTATATATGATTTTTTTCTACTTTCTGCCCAGATGTTGCCCACTAGAGGCACAACATGTCTAATTACCTCTTTAAGCCCACATCTCCTTTGATTTCCCTGAGCATTTTGAGTGCTATTATTTCAAAGCCTTCCAGTTTTCCATCACCTTGAAGATAATGACTGATTATTATTATTATTATTATTATTATTATTACTATTATATGTCCAGAAACATTTCTCCCCTCTCCATGCTTTGAACTAGAGCATTAGACAAGCCTCCTAACTCATAAGATTGGTAGGTCCAGAAGTCATATTTGGAATATTATATGAGTAAATCTGAAAAAACAGTATAAAAGCAACACAAGAAAAAAAAATCAGCTGGCAAAAAATCCACTGTTCCCAGTTACCAACATTTTAGTTGGATCTGCAGCATTCCCAAAATGGTGACTGTGAAGTGCAACAAATGCAACAAATAAAATCATCTTACTAAGTTATAAACTAATTTAAGTGAGATTAAGTAAGCAATGGAAAACTCAATACTTATTAAACAGGGAAATCTTGCACATGGGAGAGGGGTGTGTGAGGAAGATTTCTGGAAAATCCAAAGGAAGCTATCAGGTACTCCATTCATGTTGGGAAACAGGCATTTGCAAGCCTCTTTTTGCTCCCATTTTGAATTCAGTACCTCAAGATTCCCTTAAAAAAAAAAAAAGTACTTGAAGATGCATTTTGGTTCACAAATTTAGGCATTATTATAGGAACATGAGTAAGCACGGAAAAATGTCACAAATAAATCATTAGGAAGTAAATTTAGAAATCAAACACAGAGGAGGATGAGTTGAGTGCTGGGCAGAACATTTGCAGAGCCTCAAGAGAAAGGGTGACATGTTCAGACACTGCAGGCAGAAAGAGGGAGAGCTTGGAATACATTTCCTTTTGGAAAGGGCAAGGAAATTCTATTCTCTCCCTTTCAATCACTTCCTCAAAAGCCCTTCCAAAGGTTGTTTTTTCAAATGAAGCAGAACGTGGGCCAAAACGTAACCAAAGACATTCAGTGCTTCCCAAATTTCAGCTCAATCACATCTGTGCTATGTCAGTTTTGCATTAAGGAACAGTGAAACAGAGGATTCTGAATAAATCTGATTTAATTCAAAAGTTCTTGTTTCATATGATCTCAGTTTCATGTCTTCTAATGATATTTAGCTTTAATAAACAAGCACACATCCTATGGTGGGAGCAGGAATTGAGTTTGTTTGCTGTTAATCTTTCTTCATCCTCACTAAACACCAAAGAGCATGACACCCTTCTTGACTCCCATTTTATAGGGTCTAATTCTCACATCATTGCAGGAGAATAATAATTACTTTCTCCTGATACTTGTTCCACAGTCAGAAATCAGCACCTGATACGTGTCATTCATTGCAGCAATCAGAAGAACACACTCCAGTCAACACCATTTATTAATGTCAGCCAGAAGAGCAATTATATTTCATCCAACCAAAAATAAACAGACAGGTATCACAGCTTTGGTGACAGCTAAAACTATCATCTCTGCAGCTCCCATCAAGTCCCCACTGACATGAAGCTGCACGTGGGTATCTGTGCTAGTCTAGGAATCCATTACCTCGCAGGAATCAGAAAACAAAAATTTAGAGATGCATTCTGGGGACGTGCATGGGAACAGGGGGAAATGAAGAACGTAAGTCTTGAATGAATCAAAAGGGAAAATAACCCACCAAAAAGTTTAATGGTTTCATTTGTCAAAATATACCATAATGGCTCGGGTTTTTTCAGATTTTCCTACGTGGCTGTAAATCCAGATTAACTCCATTACCACGAGAGCTCTGGTGGAAAGCTGGGCACAAGAGAAAAGACTCTGCTGTTGGTTGCTTCAGGAAGTGAACACACAGAATCACAAAGCTGTTAAACACTCAGCACTGCTTTTTACTTAACACCAAGCACAGGATGCTTTTTACTGCACAGTGTTTCTCTCCCAGTGGTACCCAGAGAACCCAGTGAAGGTGAACACAACGTGCACAGAGCTCAGTGAAGTCACAGGGCTACCCAGTAACTTGGGATTTATTAAGAGAAGTCTCACAGATTTAGAGATAAAAACTGCAAGCAAGATGCATATGCATCCACTATACTGTTATAGATATAAGGGGCATATTATCAGGTGGAATATGTAAAGTAACTCTTTGGGTTTTGAAAAAAAACGTGAAGGAAAGCACAAGAAGGGAACAACAGGAAGAAGATGAAGGGGAGAAATATTATTGCATTCTCATGCTTTACTCTACAGCCATCTGAGACCCTTAAAACCAGCACTGTCCCTTTAGATTGTCATCCTAAATTAATACACTGAAGCCTGAAATGATCCTCTGATGGCACTTGATGCACATATTGTTGAGGAATCCTAAAGCTGTCAGCCACATTGTGTGAAATTCTCAATAAAACAATCCATTTTCCCTAGTTCTATGTACAAGTCCAGTTCTCAATGGCAACAAACCACTCTAGGCAGCAAATTTCTGGGTATTAATTAATTTCTCAGCTGGCTTAAGCCACTTAATCTTTGGCCTCTTGCCTTATAGTACCACCCAACTCAAGTTATAAGCACCCAGAAATGCACTGTCTGATGTGTCTTTATTGCTTAATTATCCAGGTGAGAAGCTCAGATTAAATTGGGCATTTAATTATAAATACACACATCTCCAAGCACTACTACCTAAAAATTTCCCTAGGTAAAGAATATAATTTATCTTATTTTGTTGATGTCCTTTAATTCGTGCACGATAGTAAATTACATTTCAGAGCATAGTTCTAATTTTGCCAAATGGATCTTGAAGCAGAAGTTACAGATCAAGATTATACAATCAAAGCTTTCATGTATTAATTTCAGGTTAAATTGCAGGGCTCTCCTCCACCAGCTTTTCTGTGAAGTCATTTCATACCCAAAGCAAGGTTATCAGACCCCTCTTGGTGGTTTGAATCCGAATTTCTTTGGGTGCAGGAAGGAAACCCCTTCCTTAAAGCCTCTAAAGCTCTGCACTGAGCTTGGTTGTGCTGAAGGCAGTCACTGATCAAGGTGTGACCTGTGCAGGGCAGATGTGGGGCTGTAAATCAGCTCCAAGCAGGTGAGATGTGCCTCCCAAGCCCCTCCCTCCTGGTCTTTATCAGCAAAAGTACTGTCATTTCATTAATCAACGGGCTCCAATTACCTGTGAGGCACAGAGTGAGATGAGACACAGAAAAACCAGATGGGAAAGAGCCTTCCTACATTATACACCCCATAATCATCTTTAGCTGTGTCACCCCTGACAGATGGCTGGCTAAATGTTTCTTCAATGATGTGACACGACCTCCTCACACAATCCAGTCAAGTGCTTCAGTAGCCCTAATGTTAAAAACTTTTTCTTAAAGCCTAAATTGAATCTTTCTTGCTGCTGTTTAACATGATTTACTTCTATTCCTGTCCACTACAAACACATGGAAGAGATTATTCTCTTCTTTCCTTTTATGTCGTTGAAGAATATTATGTCCTTTATGTGCTGTCATCCCAACAAAACTGTTCTAATGATTAAACCTTGCCTTCCAGCTTGCTCTGACTGTTTTCCTTTGGGCTCTTTCTGTTGCTCTCCACATGTAACTCTGCAGTGTCCAAACCTGGATTGGGTTCTTCAGTTCAAACATTATTAAAGTCTTATGACAGTCAAGAGATAAACTGTGTTAAGAGAAACTCTGCTCAAGAGCTTCACGTCACAAAGAAAATCAGAAATGATTCAAAAATCCTTGTCAGAGGACACACAGGTATCTCCAGGACAACAGGCAACACTTTTTATGGGGTAAAAAGGGTGATAAAGAGACAGTTTCAGCACCTTCCAAGGCACATTGTACTGAGACTCAGAGAGTCTCTTAAACAGTGATTACAGCATCTCAAGTCTGCCTTGGAGCAAGAGCTGACAGCAACAGTGACAAGGAGAAAGCCTTGGGGGGATATTTAGCCCATTTTTTATCATTTTGTGTTGTTCCCAAAACACCTGCTGGCCAGGTTTTCACAGTGCACTTCAAAGACTGGTCTACAGTGTGTAACGTCACCTCTTCAGGACCCAGTTCAACCATTACACAAGTTCCAGGCAGGAGAGAGGGGATCTGCTGGAGGAGCTCAAAGGGTTTCTTGTTAGAACCTGCCATTAAATACAGACAGAAATGTGCCCACTGGGTGGGGAGTTCTTTTGGGGCTTTTCATTTTGCTTTTTCCTTCCTTCCTTCTTTACAGCTCGCTGTCCTGAAGGAGAGTTCACTTTGGTCATTTTAGACACATTCCAAGGACGGGGCTGTCCAGGTAACACGGCGCAGAAATAAGATCTGCATTTAGTTAATGTCTCATTACCATAATTAACCAAAGGCAGAGCAGGGCAGTCCCACAACTCTGAGTGAGTCAGAAGGGACTGCTGTTTGTGCAGAATATCAGGAAAGCAGCAGGAAGAGTAGAGCCTCAGCCCTCACAGTTTGTGATGGCTCAAAACTCAGGATCCACTCCAGCATATTTGCAGGATTCATTATATATCCAATGAAAAAGGAGCAAGGACTTTGCAACTACAGGAGAAACACAAGTGTTTTATTGCTCAAAAATACGGTAAGTTGCCAGATTTGGAAGGAAAACAAAACCAATATCCTATAGCACTGCATGAGAGTAACAACTGCAAGCATTTTTTCACATGTAGACCAAGCAGGAGCACCTTCAGGTGAGAGGAGATAAATCAAGGTGGGTTCACCTCATCACTGAAGGATATTATTGATCCACCCCTGACAATATTCCAGTTGTTCTCTACTGCCCCTTTGTCTCCTTCCATGCCCCTATAAGTTCCACAGCTACAGGTTACACCAGAAAATAATCATCTTCCTCTTCAAGTCACCACTTCCCTACTGAAGCAAACCAAAATGAGGCAGTTCCATGGGTTTTGTAACCTCATGCAACCTCCACCCAACAGAAAGGACCATCTCCCCCATTTACACTTCAAACTCCTAAATTTACACTGAACTGCCTAAAGCATAAAACAGCATTTTAGCCCTTTTCTTCCCTTCCCTCAGTTTTTCAGAGCCCACACTTCTTACTCCAGAGGCAAAAGTCATTTCCTCTTCCAAGTTGATGGCAAGTTGAACTACAGAGCTGCAAATGAGGCTGTCACTTTGGAAGCTACACCTTTCACCTGCAAACATGTGCTGTGACACCTGTACATTCCCCTTTTATGTTTGTGTGTGTTTTAGGTTGGGGTTTCGGGGTTTTTTTGCCAATTGCATCAAGAGCATTCACGATTGTGGTGGCAAGAAAAACAGTACTGTTGTATTAACTGTGTAACCACCAGGATTTTTCATTAAATAACCCTCTGAACTTACATAAGAAATAGTCCCTAAACCCAAATGTGTTGCCTCTGCCTGAAGAAGCAGCACCACATGTATTTCTGAGCACTGATTGTGCAGCTTAATGGCAAAAGCAGATTACAGTGTGAAGGCACTGCAGGAAAACACCACTGAACTTCAGTGAACTCTGCCAGCCCTGGGTTCTCTCAAACACTTGAGTTTCTAAACATTTTCCAGTGATGCAGGCACAAGCTCAAGGTCTCTGAGACATGAGGTTTAACTCTGGCACCCCTTGAATTTTAGAGAATGTGAGTTTTGCATTTAAAATAGCAACACCCTACCTAATTCTAACTCTTCCCAAAACACACCTTTTTTTTTTTTTTTTAAACACATAACAGTGAAAAAAACCATAATCTTGGGAAATACTTCTCAAAAGAGATTTCTGATCAAAGCCCTGCAGTCAGCACAGGGGATGACAAAGGAACTCTGAACTGCTCAGATGATTTACTTTTCCACACAGGACAGTGAGTCTGATCTCCCAGCAATCACACCTGTAATCCCTGCATTGCTTTAGGATGTCTGATCCCTTTTTTCTGGCCCAGGGGACATTCTTTGAAACAGGACTTGAATGAACTGTGCATTTTCCCCAAGAAGTACCTGAATTAGAGCTGTTGTCAGCACTGAGAGGGAGAGTCATTTCTAGGTAGATAATAATGTTTCATTTGTAAATGCACATTCTGGGTCAGTTAAGAGGAGAATAAAAAGAGTAACTTGGCAACAAACAAAAACTCCTCCAGGTCAGAGACAAAATGCACGAATTTTAAAAAAAAAAAAAAAAAGAAGAAGATTTTACTGGATCCTGCTGTAGTTTGCCCAGTTCAAAAGCAGCCCAGACCTTCCCTGTTCAGAGACTCATGACTATCTCAGGAACAACAGGTAAATAAAATTTGGTTTTTAATTCTCTTTTCCTTAAATGAACATGTCTTCTCCAAACTTGTCAAGCCATGAGGCACAAAATTAGAGTCTGGAAGTTTTTTTAATTGTAACTTAAGAATGATGGAATCTGACACCAACTTTTCCCATCCACAGACACAGAAATGCAGATATTTCCTTGCACCTGAAGCTGTGGAAAAGTTTTGATCGACCACGAGACTCTGGACAAAACCAGAAAAATCTTCATAAAACAGCATTAACTTACTAAACACCCTGAATCCTTCCCTACAGACCCTGGGAGGTGTGGAGGCAGATTTTAGTTCAGTGCTCCTTTGCATCTATGTGCAAGTCCAGCACCCTGGTTCAAGGTTCTCTTGCTTTGAGACTTCTCACTTCCATGTCTTATTTCTTAGGAAAAGAACACATTTTTTTTCTAGCAAAGCATGGTATAAGAAAGAAGTGATTTTTCTCCAGTTCATACACCTAGATAATTGTATTAGCTTTCTATTTCATTGGAAGTGACAAAAAAATGACACAAAACACTGGTTCAGCAACATAATAATCTCCTTGGAATTAGGCTACATCTCCATGTGCACTCTGAAGAGTGCTGGTAGTTTCAAAATGGTGTTTTTAATAAACAACCCTGAAAATCAAGTTTGTTGTGCTGTCAGAAATAGGTGTTCCTCAGCTTTGTTATATAGTTACAGTTCTTCCAGGGAATAACACAACACATGAGAAGGGCAGTGGACAGCACCTTGTCCCTCAGAAACAGAAGGTGTTTCCAAGTGACACCACATTCCTTTCTCTCTGGTTTTGGTGAGACAAATTCCATATCAAAGCACGTTTAGAATGACAGATCAGAAGAAAAACCTAACAAAAGGGACTTGCTGCACACGAAGGTGACATCCACAGGAACCAAAGCGAGTTGTGAACCCTGTGTGATGTCTGATGAGAGGGAATTCCTGCCCTCTGTGGCAGCAGGATTACAGAGATCCTTGGATGGAAGCAATAAGGATCCTCTCTGGCACTGCAGCCATTTGAGGGGCTCTCTCTGCAGACAGCACCCCTTGGGTTGGTGCTGTGCCCTGACCCACAGGCAACAGAAAAGCTTCAAGCCAGCAGGAGCTGCTTCTGAATGTGATGAAGAACCTGCTTGATGAGCATCAGCTGACAGGAAAACACATTTCATTAATTCTCAGAAATGCACCAGCAAACTTGTTCAAAAGTGCAGCCCTGGGCAGCTGCAGGACATGCAGCAAGCAATGCTCCAGTGTGGAGCAGCTCATTTGGAAAGACATTTCCAACTCATCTGGCCTGGCAGAAGGATCCAGTCTCACGCAGTCTTTCCTCTTTCTCCCAATCCAATCACTTATGAAAACTCTGACCTTGTGGTCAAGAGTGTTACTGTGCAGCCTTTGACAGCTGTAAAATCCTCAGGGGACAGGAGAAAAGCTTTTGAGGTGAGTCAGGGAAAACAAAATAAGGTGTTCAATTCAGGCAGTGCAAATGGTGACTGGATCAAGCACCTAATGAGCTTTCAGCATCTGCATGGATGCCCAACCATGAAAAGCAGGACCATGGGCCAACCCTGGGTGATTGCAAGAGCAGCAAAGAAACAAACATCACTCTCCATTTATCACACCTTCCTAACTCCATTAAAGCCAAAGGAGAGGCATTTAAATGGGTTGAGCTGCGTTTGGGCAAGGTGTGTGTGAGGGAACAGAAGAGGAATGTTCTCATTTATATAAAAAATAAAGCTAGTGGATCACACTGAGCTTTGGTTCTGCAGGCCAGGCTGGCAGGGACACCACACCAGAGCCAGCAGCACAGACCTAACAGGGCACAGCTCTCAAACTGGTATTGTACTGTCAGAGTGTCCAAGTTGTTCCTTTTCTTCTTTTCACTCTTATCAGTTCAACATCAACAATTTCCCCCGGCACTGGGGGAATATTTCTGGAGGCACAGAAACTTGAGCAATAGCCACAGAGAGGAAAGCAATTTGAAAATTATTGAAGAAACAAGATTTCAGCAGAAACACAATCATATCAAAATAAAACTAGTGTTAGAAGCAATAAATAGCAGTAGGTGGTATTGTATAAAATACACTTAACTCACAAAATTGTTTTTGAAAAGCCCCCCAAACCTCAAAAACCAAAACAACAACCAACCAAAAAACACTGTTAATACCCAGTGGTTTAGAACATCCAGAGATAATCATCACATAAAATTGTGTCAAAACAGCATTTTGCTCTTCCTTGAAGAAACCAACACCTGCCCTATTAACACCTCAGGTTCAATACCCAGGAGTTCACTCTCAGCATTGTAATGAGAAGGATCTTTCTCTTGCCCCTACAAGATCATTGCCCTCAAAACAGAGAGATTCAGCTTGAGACACACTGAATGTAGTGGCCAATATAAGGTCAAACTCACAGAGGTCCATCTGCTTCTCAGAAAAGCCATAAAGAGGAAAACGTTCATAACCATAATAAAAAAATATAATGTGCACGTCCCACTGGCATTAATATTAATCCTTGAGTGCCCTGACACGGGAGTAAGTCTGGGAGACAAGGAAAAGGCTGGGATGCAGGAGCTGGTGTTAGCACTCACAATCTCCACTGCCCATGACATCCATGGCCAGCTCCTGGTGGGATATTCCTCCATCCTGCTCCCCCCTCAGCAAAGCCATGCCCACATCTCCCCCTGCACATCAACAGAAACCAGAAGCCCAGAAGACTCAGCAAAAGTAGTACAACTATGCCTTTAATACTGAACTATTTCATTATAGATGATGCACTCTCTATGTAAGTATAGTGACATTTAATATCTGATAACAAAATATTGTGGTACCAAGACCAATAATAATAATAATAATTCAACCAGCCAAACTGATTGCTACCATCACCCACTACCAGTTTTGGGGATGATGGTGACTGGTTTCTTCATAGTTTTCAGCAAGAAGGCTGCTGGCCGTGCTCCCAAACTTTTAAAAACAGGATATTGAAGGAAAAAAGTTTGGCATGGTTAGGCAAAACTGCTGGTTTAGAATCGAGAGGTAGAATTCCGTAGTAAAAGCAGTTTTTAAGTACTGCAAGTCCTTTTATCTTTGGGTGGCAGCACAAACAATAGTAAGGTGCCCAGTGTTGAGGATACACATTTCAATTTATAGAAAGGTGATATACTCAAAGAAATGCTTTGATTTTCCTTGGGCTGATCTTTGATGTTTATGCCACTGCAGGCTCCATTTGCTGTTTTTACATCTTCAAAGGCACATAAAAACCCCCATCTCCTCCAGCCACGTTTTCCCCTAGCAAGTTATTTGTAGAGTGAAAAAAAAAAGCAATGAAGGTGGAATCTAACCAAGTTAGATTCAAATATTTTCCCCAGTCTTCAAGGAAGGAGAAAGGAAAACAAAGAGAACATCTTGGTTTCAGAGCTGTGGCCACCTTCCCCTGTCTCAGCACCACTGGGCTGGTGTGTAATTCCTGCCTGGATTCTCTGCAGCAAAACTCCTTCATTTCAACCTTGCTGTCACAGAAGAGACCCAACAACATCAAACAGAATTTACAGACTCACACACACTGCTCTTGCCAATGGCTACAGCTATAAAATACAGATATTCTGCTCGCTTCTCACTGTTTGTTCAGTTTTAAATACACAGGGAGTGGAAGGAAAGTCGGAGCCCATCTATTGTAACATCATTAGCATCAGACCAGGAAGCTCAATTAGATTTTGGTGGGAGCAGACAGACATCTAATGTTGTCTGCAGCAGCACAGCAGAAAGGTAAAAACATAAAGTGGCACAAGTCAATAAGGAATGTCTCTTTGCTGTGCTCCTGGCCATTTTTGCCAGCAGAAAGCTCACATATCCCCTAATTAGTCACAATGGGCAAACTGGATATTTACCTGTTGGCTGGCCAGAGCTTTATAAAATATTTACAGCTAAAAACACAGCCCAAAGAATAAAAGAGTTGTTTTTTTTTTTCTTTTGCCATTTTCTACTTCACAGTGCTGGCCTAAATGTTGAAAACCTGTGGATTTTGTTCAGAAGTTATTTTAAACCTAGAAGAACTATTGAAACCATGCCACTGGCTCCATCTGAAACACTGGCTACTGAAGGATTCTGCTTTCATTTTCCAGGAAAAAAAAAAAAAACATTTTAAAGGTATGCAGCAACCTCATTTCTGATGTGGGAGAAGGACAGGGCAGAGGGGGAAATGACTTATATGACTTTAATATGATGTGGGATATTATTAAGATACTGTCAATGGCACAAGGACATTTGAGAGCCCTTATTCTAGAGCACCTTTGTCATATTTCAATGCACCAGCTTTAACCATTAGTTTTTAAAATAGGATGAAAGGGGTTTGAATTATCCTGGAATAAAACACATCTCATCCACCACATTCAGGATGAAGCACAAACAAAGCACAACATCAAAAAATATCAGTATGACTGTGCTACAATGACATGCACAGATAAGAGGCACCTCTCCAAGTACCCACTTTCCCATGAAATTGCCTGTTTTCTTCCCTTTATTTCTTGCTTTCTTATATCTCTCCTTTAAAGCATCAAATCAGCTGCAAGATGCCATTGACATTTCTTTATATTGTAGCTCTAAAGAAACTACTGTAGCTCTAAAGGAACTTGAACATTACTTGCATTTACAGTAAAGAGAATTGGAAAAGGTCAGCTAGCTGAAAAAAAATGCTTTTAGTACTAATTCTCTAACAATGGTTAAGCCTTTCAAAACAGGAGAAGGAGGACAACTTTGGTCATTTCACAAAGCAGATGAAGAAACCAAACTCAACTGTTGGCAAATATTTGAGAGCTTCATCTTCAAAATAAGAATCACTGAAAATGGAACTCCCTGAGCACAGCACAGAGCATGAACTTGGATGTTGCTTTTAACACATTATCTGGGATTTATGCAATTACAGACAGAATAAAACCTCACAGGCAGAGATGAGAACCCAAACAAAGACGGTTTGTGGCCAAGACCCCTCCAAAAATAAGCAAGCAGTGTTCTTGGGGGTGCTGGGGGGTGAGAGGCTGGACATGCCCCAGCCTTGTGTGCTGGAACCCAGAACCAACCCCGTGTCCTGGGCTCATCCCCAGCCCTGGGGCAGCAGGGGAGGGGGGGATGAAAGGGATGGAACAGCTCTGCTGTGAGGAAAGACTGAGAGAATTGGGATTGTTCAGCCTGGGAAGGAGAAGCTTTGGGGTGACCTGGCTGTGGCCTTCCTGTACATGAAGGAGCCAACAGGAAAGATGGAGAAGGTCTATTTACAAGAGCCTGGAGTGGCAGAACAAGGGGGAATGGGTTCAAACTGACAGGGAGTAGCTTTAGATTACATGTTAGGAAGAAATTCTTCCCTGTGAGGGTGGGGAGGCCCCGGCACAGGTTGCCCAGAGAAGCTGTGGCTGCCCCTGGATCCCTGGAAGTGTCCAAGGCCAGGTTGGACGGGGCTTGGAGCATCCTGGGCTGGTGGAAGGTGTCCCTGCCCATGGCAGGGGTGGAATGAGTTGCTCTTTAAAGTTCCTTTCCAACCCAAGCCTTTCTTTGACTCCCCCCACAGAACAGTGGTGTATTTGCAAGGGGCTCTGACACCTCTGCACTCACTGTGTTTGCTGCCATTTGAATTATTGTCTCTCCCCAGCTCTGCCCGGGTGCAGTCATGTGGAAAGCCAGTCACTGCTCTACCACTGAATAAAGAACACAGGTAAAATTATTGAGGCTATTTAAAAAAAAAAAAAAAAAAAAAAGTCACCTCTATTTGACTCTCCAGAGCCTGGAGCCTGCCCTTCCCTCATTTCACATTCTGTATCAGAGATGACTTCACTCCCCCATGAAACTCCAGAGCACTCTGACAGCAGCTCTTCCCTGGTGTGCAAATACCATTCAGAGGACATTTCCCCCTGTCATTTTCTGCTGCTGAAACGTTTCTGCTCTACTTCAGAACTGCTTATGTTCCCAGGACTGTGATACATTGTGATTTTCTCTTTGCAGGTAAGTTGTCGTCACTTTTATTCCCTCTTCAAATTGAATTTCCTATTGATTAAAGGTCCAGGCAGACTGTTTAGTTATCCCTTATGAGAAAGTACCCTAGAAAATATCTAATTCTCTATTACATTCTGTATGTAGTGTTTTCATATCATTCTATAGAACCTAACACTTAATTTTATTCCTGCCATAGAATTTTATAGGGAGGTCTTAAAAATCCTTAGGAGTAGACATAATTCTTTATTAATTTCTACTGGTTTTTAAAGTAATCCCTGCAGGACCTCTTTGCTTCCATTCTTAATAAATTCTTCAGATATAGTTCACAGGGGTTCACTGAGCACATGCAGATGATACAGAGCACAGGATCTTTACTATGTTTAAATTCGAGGTAGGATAATTTGAGTTGAGCTACTCAAATTATTTCTCTATGTACAGGTAGGAACCAACACTGATATTAAGCACCAGCTTCTTTATCCACTGGGAAAATGTGTGAAATGAGCTGTTCATTTCAGAACAAACATTATCTCTCCACCCCCAGACTGGAAATGCTCCTTCTAATCAATAAGGGCTGAATACACAGACTCAAAAAATCCACCAACCAGGCCCTGGCACAGGTTGCCCAGAGAAGCTGTGGCTGCCCCATCCCTGGAAGTGTCCAAGGCCAGGTTGGACAAGGTTTGGAGCAACCTGGGACAATGGAAGGCATCCTTGCTCATGTCAGGGGGTTGATCAAGATGATCTTTAAGGTCCCTTCCCATCCAAACCCTCCTGTGATTCAATGATCTCTTTGTGCCAGTTATTTTACCACATGCTCAGGAACAGTTCAGTTATTCTTCTGTACAATGTGGGTCCTCTAAGAAACTGTGTTTGTCATCCTTCATCTTGTACTTCATGAACAGTATGATCACAAGGGACTTCCTCTCACCTTTCATGACAATCAAAGGTTTTAAACCAGGATTATTGTGGGCAAAGGAAAACAAGTGTTTAGTTTAGAATGGAACTTAGTGCAGCACTCAAAATTCCCTTCCAAATCCAATCACTGCATTTCCAAACATTCAAAAAACATACAAAGCACTCCCCTCAATGTTTAGGAAGCAGAATAAGAAGCAGAAGACCCTTCAGCCAAAAAAAAAAAAATCAACTACTGACAGCATTTTTTGAGGGACCACAAGGACAGCAAGGAAGGGCTGAAACTGCCAGACAATGGATTTGCATCAAATCCTTTTCCCATCCAACTGCAGTTTGTTTGAAAGTAATCTGTGTGCCCCTTTCAGTTAAATACAGTTTGAAAAGCAACTGCTAGAGAAACATAAATGATGATATGGAAAGAGACCACAATTGGTCGCATAATTTAATATAAAACACTAGAGGGAAAGAGAAACCTTGCTTAAAACTCAGCAATCACTCCTAGTGATCACTCCAGTCTGTAACCCTGACCAGCAGGGCAATGAAATAACTGCTTAATGAAGGATTTTTAAAGAACAAGGCAGTGCAGTTCTGTTGGACTGCTTCATCAAAATACACTCAACTTCAGCCACCCTCAAAAACGAGGCAAACCTATTGCTAAATTTTATTTCAGTTCCAGAGAAGGGATGGTGAGAGGATGCTGAGAGGACAGACATCCCCCAGCTCCACCCAGCACAGACACACTCCTCCAACATCTCTGTCAGGGAGGACAGTTTGATTTTCTGAGCTGCAGGACTGGAACCCAGCACACAGAAGGAGAGATGACCAATACAAGAGAGAATGGAGCAGCCCAGCATCAGAGCAGTGGCCTGAGGGCAGACCCAAAGTGCTCTCAAGCACTTCTGCAGTGTATTTCTCAAGTATTTCACAAAGCCTCCATAAAAAGCAGCCAATGCTTTCACTATATTGTTGTGGCCACTGCCATAAAATGTAGTCTGGAAGCACCTGAGAATGTTTTATTGCAGGCCCTTAATAGAGAGTAGCCTAAAGGTTCATGGGCTTAATAGTGAAAAAGACCTCTGCTGTTTCCCAGACCTGTTTTTCCATGGATTCCCATTACCATCAGCCCCATCCCTGTGCTACATTAATGCTGCAGTGTTGTACATTTGCTTGTACTGACACATTCAATTTATCCCTTTTGCCATTTTTTTTCCTCCCTCTTTTACCCACCTAAATATCATCCAGCACTGGATTTGTTTCCCATTTAAATCCCCCTCCTGAAACTCAAGGAACATCCATGGATTCAGGGTCACTGATCCAGGATCATTCAGGATTTTCTTTTTAAGAAAAGATAATTAGCTACTATTCTGTGTCTGGTTTTGACAAAACAGATGCTGTTTTGTTGTTAAATATTGCTGTTAAAAGGATTTTTATATTCTGCTCTGTATCCTCTGCGGCCTGAGATGCAAATATGGCCTAATTCTTTAAGCTGTGTGCATATGGGGACTTAAAAAAAGGCAAAGTGCTGTTCCTGGAATTATGAGCACAAGTGCTAAATAACAGAGGGATAGGATCTCTGCAGGTCCACACAGACAGGCAGGGCATGGTGTGGGGGGAAGAAGAGCCAAGAGCCCAATTCCTCACCACTAGAGCTGCCTGGCTGAGCGCTAATCCTGTTCTCCTGATGCTCCAGTTTCCCTGAAAACTTTGGAAATTAATGAATTCCTCCCTACAGGCTGATATGCAGAATACACACACACAATGCCATCAACAGAGCACCTACAACCACAGAAACGAATCAAAACTCAAACCAGATAAATGTCAAATTATCTGCACCTTTATATCACCCAACCCTCCTCCAGGAACTGAAGCTTCATCTTTATGCAATTCCTCTTTTCACTTCAGTGACAATATTCTGAGCCAATCAAACACTCAGGGTTTGCTCTGCCAAGATCACCCGTATTCCAAAATCTTTCACGTTTCAAAACATGGAAAAACACCAACTCACAAAGTTATTTGAAGTGTGTGTCAGGTCACATTTACTACGTGTCATTGACTTTCCTGTCTATAAAACCCAACTACTAAAGCCCACGTGAGTGTCTTTGTCTGTGTCTGTGTGTGCCTGGTTTCTCTCTCTGGTGGATCCAGGCTCTACAAGCAGCCTGACTTGCTCAGGTTGTACGTTTTATTCCACATGAAACAAACCTTTGGAGAACACCTGAGCACCTAAGTTTAAAAAAACAAGGCAGGAAGCTTGTCCCTGTCATGTTTGTTCTATGCTGAGCTGCAAAATTCAAACCAAGGATTGTTATTGCCTCACATTTTACTTCCTTCTGATCTGCCGAGGTGACATGAGAGGATTCAGCTCTGACTCTGGTGGAAAATGGTGTCAACAAAGCAAGCACAGGAGCAACCCCAGGCAAAAATCCTTCTCTGCCCTCTTCAGACAAAATCAGTAGCAAGGTAATGAAACTCATTTTTTCAGCACTGGGTTGTTTTGTTTGGGTTTTTTTTTTTTTGTTCTGGTTTGATTTTTTGTTTGTTTAGTTTGGGTTTTGTTTGGTTGGTTGGGTTTTTTGTTTGTTTTCGTTTTCCTGTTTGTTTGGGGTTTTTATATTTTAACACTTTGGAACATTTGTTTTGCTTTGGTTTTTAGTTTAAATACGTTTTCTTACAGGCTATTTAGTCACACAGGCA
The DNA here is from genome assembly GCF_009829145.1 of Chiroxiphia lanceolata. Taxonomy (NCBI): domain Eukaryota; kingdom Metazoa; phylum Chordata; class Aves; order Passeriformes; family Pipridae; genus Chiroxiphia; species Chiroxiphia lanceolata. The sequence continues at coordinate 3,385,547 of NC_045653.1, read as the reverse complement.
GTAGATATTTTCTGCATTGCAAACAAAGCCAATTTCCTGACCTGGAAGAATTCCCACATCTCGGGAACATGTTGGTTTGAAACTTTTAAAAAAGAATATCCTGCATTTGCTTTTGTAGATGCCAAGAAGACATTAGAGCCCTGTCACTTAGTTGGACAGATTAGTCTAATTTATGTACCTGGGTACTGAAAATAGGAGGGGGGGGGAAAAGTCCCTCTGATAGTTTTCCTTGTGTAATTCCAACATCAGCCACTGGATAAAATGCATTCTTCTGAACTGTAGCACCTCCAAAACTAAATTAATATTACTTACTACAGCCTACAATCATTCAAAAATCAGCCTTCAATTCAAACCTGGTTTGTTTTTGTCCTGTAGCCAGTTCAATTACCTTTAACTTCAAACTGAAAACTACCTCTAAGTTGTTGATCTTTGTGTTTTTAAGTTTCAGTTGAAATTAGCAGTGCCCATCTAAAAGCACACTCATATAAATTGTAAATTCTAAAAATTCACCTCACAAATAAGGAAGGTAACTCATCCTTTTCTCAGCCTCAAACCATAAAAATTCAAGGAGTCAGTAAAGTAAAATTCACTGTTTCACCATGGCCTGATTCACAGTCTGTGCACTGCACGTGGCTCAGGGGAATGGTTCAGTCTTGGGATGAGGCATCTTCATCCTCTCCCAGGGACAGCAGGATGTGCTGCACACAAGGCTGCAACAAACGGGACCTGGTGGCCACAGCTCCTTGTGTTAAGGTGCCTTTTACCTCTGAAAATGGTATTTTTGAGTCAGAGACGTGAAACCTTCACTCTTTGATTTGCTGTTGCTCCCACCACAAAGGGGCTGAGAAGTGTCACAGAATGGTTTGGGTTGGAAGGGACCTTAAAGATCATCCAGTGCCACCCCCCTGCCATGGGCAGGGACACCTTCCACTAGCCCAGGTTGCTCCAAGCTCCATCCAACCTGGCCTTGGACACTTCCAGGGATGGGGCAGCCACAGCTCCTCTGGGCAACCTGTGCCAGGGCCTCACCACTCTCCCAGGGAAGGATTTCTTCTATATAGCAGAGCAGCAACAACAGCAGTGGGAGCAGCTCCCAGTGCAGGCATTCCTGTCATCCCTTAACTAGCTGGGAAGGCAGGAAGCTGCTCCCTGGGATCTCCTGTGCCAGTCATGATGGGAAGGAAGCTTCAAGGTGGTGCTTCAGTTTTGCTTTCTGTGGATATACCCCCCCCCCAGCCCGAGTGTGAGCAAACAAAGCACATCACTGTGTCTCTGCCTGCAAGGCTCAGTGGTGGTATTTAGAGATTTAAGTGGAGCATATTGCAAAATAAAGTACCATAAATAGAACGTTAAGACTACTAAGAAACCTCCTGGGTTCTTTAAATTTGTACTTTTTTTATTTCTGACTCCTCAACAGAAAAATCACAGACTCGCTTTATCATTTAAATCTCTAACACAGCAAAGATCAAAGTTTGGTGCTGGGAGTTCATCTGTTTGATGAGCTAATCAGCAGAGCTGACTCAAGTTTCAGGGGTCTGCATAATGCAAGAAACAAAAGCAAAAGGCAACTAAAATCTCTAACTGTACAAGCACCTTGTGACCACCTCATCATTTTATTAATCTAAAACCTGACTGGGCACAACAGAAAAGCAGAGTTTTCTACACAAAGCCAGACAGCACTGTCAGCAGCAGTGCAATCCTGCCAGGCCTCTGCCATCTCTGGCTGTTTCCAAACCACTGTACCTGTAATAACTAACTGCTGTTTCAGCCTTCAGGAGCTGTTTTAACTCATATGAGAGACAGCATAATGAACTCAAGTCTGATATAATGAATAATGTCTCCCACATCCCTTGGACATGTTCATAAGGCTTGGGAGATCTCCCTTCCAACCACACTCCCTAACAAAACTACCCTAACCAGGTAAATATTTACATAAGGAGCCACAACTGGGCATTCTTGTTTTGGGAAGGGAAACCCCACTGCCATCCCACCACATCTTCAGCTGAACCTGAGCAGGTCACACACCCAGAGATGTGTGACCACAGCTCCCACTCATGGCCCATCACAGTCATCCAGACAGCAAATTATAGTTGAATATTAAGAACTTCCTCCTCTTCCTCCTCTATCTACTCTGCAGATGACTGACAAACCTGGCCAGCAGCCATTCATAAACAGGATAAAAGTAGCTCTTACAATTTATCTTAAATAAGAAGCTCCCAGATGCAATGGGGAGCTGTTTGCATCAGATGATACAAATCCAGCTCTTTCACCACTTTTCAGGCACTGAGACAGTGTGGAATGTACAGCAGGACATCAGGAAATATTTCTTCACTGAAAAGGCTGTCAAGCATTGGAACAGGTTGTCCAAGGAAGTGGTGAAATCACCATCTCTGCAAGTATTCAGAAACCACGTAGATGTGCTCAGAGACATGTCTTAGTGGTGGGCCTGGCAGTGCTGGGTCAAGGGTTGGACCTGATGATCCTTTCCAACCTTAGTAACTCTATGATTCTATGTTCACACACATTTTCAACAGTGGAAGGCGCTGACCAGTAAAAATTACCAGCTGACATTGACACAAACTCTGAATATTCAGAAATTCTCCTTGTCAAGGCTTGAATTTTGCTCTTATTAATTTTAAGCTCCTAAACCCACAATACAAGATGCCACGAAGCCAGGCATGGAGCACTGATTTACTGGCTGAAAGCTGAAGCTCCAGGCCCTGCCGAGAAAGGTGCATTAAGGCCTTTCTACCTTTTGAGTTGCAATGTGAACAGCAACAAAAAGTATAAACCAGTAAAACAGCCCAGTCCATAATTTTAATTCACAAATATCCTGCAAGTGCCATTCCAGAATCCCCAAGCAGCTCAGAAGAGTGAGATTACAAAGCAATGCTAATACATATCAGAACATCATACATATGGATAAGGACATAAAGACACTGTGGGACAAGTCTGAAGATGGAAAAGCCAAGGCACATTTTTTACACAAAGTAAAAGAGCCCATCAATTCAAACCCAGCACGCTCTGGGCTTCTTTGCAAATGCAGATGTAATATTGGGCCAGAGCAATTTGTGCAGGCACCAAAATGCATTTCTGCCCAGCAGTCTGCACTCACACAAAGCTTTACTTTGTTGGAGCTCACATTGAACCAACAGGCAGAAAAATGTACCCAACCCAAGCTGTGATAGAAAACAAGGAACCCCAACGATCCCAGGCTGACAGATAACACACACACAGCGCTGGGTACTGCAGTGATGGACTGAAAATCATTAAGGGTGTAATAAAGCCGACGCAATAACAGCAACATTGCACTTTAAACTTCCAAGCAGAGCCTGCTGCTGCCTGCCCCCGAATCCCAGGCTTTGTGGACAGATTATCCTTCGTGTCTGGTGTGTCAGGCACCAGGACACGTGGCAGACAGAGCTCTTGTCCCTCCGAGAGGCCCAAAGCAACAGATGGAGCAATTAGCTCCCTGCCCCACAACATTGCTGGGTTTGGATCCCAGGGTGCCAGGGAAGATAATTGCTTCCCGGGCTCTCCTGGAATACGCTGCATTGTTTGCTGACAAACTCTCTTACTCCAAACACACACCATATAAAGCCCAGGGCAGGGAGGTGTTTGTACGCCTCTGGAAACCGAGCTGAGCACAAAAATTCATCCCCAGTGTGACATCCAGCATTCTGAGGTAAGTCTTGAGCCCTCCTGGCTGATACAAAACACAGTTGTGTGAGATAATCCAAGATGTTGTCTTTTTGCGTGCTAAAATAGAGCCTTAAGAGGTGTTTCCACCTCATTTTAACCAAAATTATGGGTAGTTATATATTGTTCCTCAAGTAAAATGCCTACTATGTCTTAGTCTCTTAGTGGCCATATTTCAGCAGGAGGCAATTTAATTTATATTTGGCTTCGTGGCACGAAGAGCAAATCTGGCTATAAAACGATAATTAAGCATTTTGAATTAATTGCTATTATGGCCTTGACATTTAAATTTGTCAGTTCTCTGTTAAAAACTGTTGTAGCTGCTTCAACCTCTCTTTCCTTATTTATCTCTTCTCTGCCACACGGGGTTTTTTTCTAAAATTACAGTAAAACATTTACAAACACTTCCCCAGCCTACGCATTCCTTCGGATATCCCTGTGCACAGTTGGAACACACTCTGGATTAAGATCATTACAAGGTAAGAACAGCAGATTTTAAAACACCAGCTCATGCCACACACCTGAATTCCCACTGAATTCAGCCCTCTCAGAATAAGCCTTTATGCACTGCAAATCCAGGTTAAAGCATCGGGGAGTGCTTAAGGCAGTTTCAGGGACAAGTTATCCCATGAGATTCCCAATGAACAGACGACATTGCAAGTGATTCATTGCTCTCAAAGGAGAACACAGGGGCCTGTGAATCTCTCCTGATGAAAGCACCTTTAACTAGTGTTGCTGCTGCCTCCATTCCTCAGCCAGGCAGTTCCTCTAAGCACAGCCTATTAGTACAGAACAGTTTTTTCCCCTGACTGCTTTAGCAAGCCAGGTATGATTGGTGAGGGACAACAGGGACTGAGTTTATTTCCTGAGACATTTTGTACTGGGTAGTCTCAGTCTCTTTTTACTGCTTTGCAGCATCTTAGTGAGCAAAGAATCACAGAATTGGAAGGGACATTAAAGATCATCTCATTCCAACCCCCTGCCATGGGCAGGGACATCTTCCACTAGCCCAGATTGTTCCAAGCTCTGTGCAACCTGCCCTTGGACACTTGCAGGGATGGAGCAGCCACAGCTTCTCTGGGCAACCTGTGCCAGGGCCTCACCACCCTCTCAGTAAAGAATTTCTAATACCTAATCTAACCCTGCCCTTTGGCAGTTTGAATCCTTTCCCCCTTGTCCTAAAATTATCTGCCCATGTAAAGTTGCTCTCCATCTCTTTATAAACTCCTTTTAGGTACCCAAAGTGGCTCTAAGGTCTCCCCAGAGCCTTCTCATCTCCATGCAGAACAACCCCAACTGTCTCAGCCTGTCTTTGTAGAGAGGTGCATCACCTATAACATATTCCATGTCTTGAAATTCCTTATGCAATGTCCAGAATTTGCTAAGTATCATCCTTGCAGCTTTTCAACTCGAACTTCAATGAGATCTGATCCCACAAACCTGACTCAAACAAGACTCCATTGGTTTAGACAGAACCCAGCTCACATCAAGTTTATGCTCATGCAAATCTATTGCAGGACTGACCCACAGAGAAACAGCAACACTTTATAGGAAATAACATATTCCCCATATAACATATTGCATTGGTTGCTACTTCTCCCTTGTACCACTCCTCACCTTTCTTTTAGCAACCAGTCAATCACAGAATCCTGGAATGCTTTGGGTTGGAATGGTCCTTAAACATCACCTTGCTCCAAACCCCTGCCACAGGCAGGACACCTCCCATTAGACCAGGTTGCTCAGATCTCAGCCTCTATTTGATATAAATTTCCTGGTGAAGTTCTGATCTTCCATTTTTCCAGATCTGAGTCTCTGTCAAATAGAGTTTGCTCACTTAACTGTTGTTTTAGGGTTTTTTTTTTAATAGGCCACAGAAGAAAAGGAAGTCAAACCCAGCTGCTCCCAGATATGCAACGCCTAAAACTGTGCACAAATCATTTCCACCCATCCCAAGTGCCTCCAGAGGAACAACTTTGTTGGGCCTCTGTCAAAACTATCATCTTTTGCAGAATCTGCACAGATACAGGGAGGAAATAGGGCATTATTTATAGCAGGTGGCAAACCATTACTAATTCATTTGCATTGACTATCAAAACAAAAGAGTTATGACATTCAGAGGACTGTGCAGCTCAGTGCTGGTGCAATCCAGCATGAAGCACCCTGGAAATCTTTGACAGTTTTCCACACTGAGAATGGTTTTTTAGGATGTGTATAACAGCAGGATTCTAGTGGGAGAGAGATGTGCTGATACTATTGCTTTATTGCTTTTTCAGAGTCTCCCTTTGTTGCAGGGCTCTTGCCTAAAGAAGTAAAACCTGTTGCAATTCTTCCCTATAAAAGACAGAACTACCAACAGTAGTTTGAGAGTCAGCCAAAAACCTGCCCATCACAGTACTATGTGTTGTTCAGCCTCAGAACTGCAGCATCTAATTCCACCTGTCAAGTCATAAAGGTGTTTATCTTGAAGAATAGCACAGTTACTTATGAGACTTCACCATACTAGCACCTTCTCCTACAGAATTCCTGGCAAGCAAAGTAGAGGGAGGAAAGTAACCCACAATTACAAGGTGCCTGTCACCAGCCCCAGTGAGGAACTTGAATCCAGCAGCTGCATCCAACCAGGAGTTTGAGAAGGTCCTGATGAAAAGTTCATAGTTCTTCATAGCAAAGTTATAGAACTTCACTGCAGAGGTATTGGAGGGAGAACTTCATCACTTCTCTTTCCAGATTTTCCTCTGTCTTTCCCTTTTCTCTCTCTCTTTGCTTTTTTTGTGGTTTTGGTCGTCCTGTTCCCCCTCCCACAATAAATTTCACTGCCATCAACAACAGATGCTGCCAAATCTTTTTGTATGTAAACCTGTCCTGACATCCTCTGTGCAACGATATCACACAAATTAGGAAGGGAACAAGCACCTATTGGAAGAACAGTGGAAATGCTGAATGGCCCCATGTCTGTGGGAGCAGCAGTTGCTCTTTACTGGGTCAAAGACAACAGGATGGCAAAGTGGTCCAGCTGTGGCACAGCCCCTGCACCTGCTAAAACAAACACACAAACCCTTTGCACATCAACTGTCATCAGGCAAAGCAGAAGTGCTGCTAAACCTCCTTCTATACAGGAGGAAAACAAGGCAATCAACTCTATATTCACCTTCACTTCAGGGAAGCACAAAATCATTTACATTGGAAAAGACCTCCTAGATCGACTCCAACCATTAACTCAGCACTGCCAAGGCCACCACTCACCCATGTCCCCAGGTGCCACATCCACACACCTTCTGAACACCTCCAAGGGATGGGGACTCCACTGCTGCCCTGGGCAGCCTGTGCCAATGCCTGACTGCCTTTTCAGGGAAGAAATTTTTCCTAATATCCAATATAAACCCCCAGTACAACTTGAACTGTTCCCTCTCCTCCTGTCCCTTGTTCCCTGGGAGCAGAGCCCGACTCCCCACCCCAGCTCCCCCCTCCTCTCAGGGAGTTGCAGAGAGTGAGAAGGTTCCCCCTGAGCCTCCTTTTCTGCAGGCTGACTGGAGCTCTCCAGTGCAAACTGGTCCTCCCAGGCCTCTCAACAACTCAGTCCTCCACAAACCACTCAGAACTCAGAAGAAGAGAAACAAATTCATGCAGATGAGAACCCTTCTGCCCCTTTTTCTATTTGATGAGTTAGAAATAGCAGGTGGCAGTGGTCCCAAGACAGGTCAGGTTGAAGTGCCCTCCATGCAAGGTTTCCAAAGCAGGTTTAGACAGACTTGTGTTCATCCTATTCTTGTACCTCACCACCTCTGTTCCTACAACAAAGGCACATTCCTTTCTCCACGTTTGTCCCATGTACTTGAAAAAAACAGATCCTGCAATCCCCTCTGCTCTCCCCATTGAGGCTTTAGCAAAACCCAGCAACTCTGAGGGCCACGGGGAGCCCCAGCACTGAGCCACACACCCTAAAACAGGGTAGTTTCTCCTCAGGGTTAAATCAGTTTATGTGCACCCTGTGCTCCACTGCTGAGCTAGATGGGGAAATGCCTTCAAGCCAGAAACACCCATTTTCCCCCCAAACCAACAGCTACTTGCAGAAAAAGAAGTAAACTCCCAACAGGCTTCTCCTATTTTCAGCAGTGGTTGCTCATTTGAAACGCTCACTCAAGTCCAGGAGCTTAAACTTCCTTAAAGGTGATAAATGTTCTCGATTATAACAAGGCACTGTTGCCTGGTCTGCAGTGATGAGTGGCCTCCACAGGACTGCTCAGGGTCAGTGGGCTACTGGCCTCCTAAATGATGATTTCAGTTATAAAATATGTGGCTAATGAATCCTGGTCCAGGTGCTTACACACTGGGCACCTGCCTGCTCAGCAAAACTGATATTAGCTCGTTAGAGATTTTTCCTTCCTAACGGTAAGAGGAGGAAATTCTGCAAGGTGACTGAAAAACTGAGTGGTTGGGGCTATTTATCCCCCCAATATTATTTTTCCCATCATCCTTCAGAGCTTGAGGTACCTGATAAAACTTCACCAAAAGGTTCTGAGCCCAGGCTGTACCTTAACTATTCATCCCTATGAATTCCCACTGAAATGGATACAAACCCTTGTCCTGTATTTTTTTTTTATGATGGGGATTCCTTTCTTTTATAATAATCTTTTTATTTGCTTTCATTCTCAGTTGTCCACTTTGATTTAAGGTACATCTTCCCTCTCCCCTGACAAGGCAGCATGAAGCAAGAATATCAAAGCTAAAGAGTTATTTACTTGAAAAATGCCAGCTTTGAAGATCTCTTTTCTTCCCCTTAAATGGAGTCTTTCAAAGTCCAGTGTTTGCAACTCCCCATTGAGTAAAATGACTGCACTCCTCATCCAGCTGCTCTCTGGTAGTCTCTGATCCATCTGGGAGCTCAGGCAATTTATAAAGCCTGTACAACAGTGTTAATACAAAATGCCATTCCCTCGGAGTTAAAACTGCACAGGGAAGGTTCACGAAGAACAGTGTAGAGAAAAATATTTGCATGAATGTCTCTGCAGCAGTTCTCTGTGCAGGATGGCCCTCCTCACTCCTAACACCTCTGGGAGAGCAGCTGGCTCAGGTCTGGCTGGAGTAGGAACAACCATCCCCTAACAGGGGGACCAGAAAGTCCTGTTCTTATCTCAGTTCTCCTCAACCCCTGACTAAAAATCCTCAGGTCCTTAAATTAGTTTGCTGTTTCTTCCATCACCACTCACCCTCCAACACACACTAACAGCTGATATTGCCACTTTAAAAATAAAGGATGAAGGAACTTGGACTCCTGGTCAGAAAAATGAGATTTTGAGTAAGAGGAACACGGAATTTAAGATTCTTTTATACAAGAAGACAATAGCCTGTGATATACCCCACTAAAGGCCCTGACAAATAAGGAGTACAATCACTCACTGAATAATTCAGGTTGGAGGAGACACTTGCAAGGCATCTGACTCAACTCCCCACCCAAAGCACAGCTCACTTCAAAGTTACATTCAGTTCTGAAATTCAAGCAGATCCATTTCTTCTGGTCCTCTCACCACACATCTCCAAGATTATTTGGCTCCATCCTCTTTATCACAACCATCACCCACCTCCCTTCCCTCAGGAATTACCATCATCTTATGGCCACAGCAGCCAAAGCTGCCACCAACCCTCAGAGCCCAAACTGCTCCCTTCCTCCCCAGTAAAGCTTTGCCAACACAAACATTTAACATTTACTGCTTTCTTTCACAAGCATGGAAATTTGGGGGAGGGGAGAAGACTGGCCTTTTTGTTTTAATCCCCAAGAAACAAGAAAATCCAAGTCGAACATGTGCTGCTCATGATTTTGGAGAGGGGGAATCTCTCAACACCCTCCTCATTCCTTGATGTCAGAGACTTTGCCAGGTTCCCACTCACACCAGTTGTATCTTTATTTTTTAATATATTTTTTTCTTTTTAGAGCTGAAATTATCTACATGAAGTTTTGACAGCCTTGACAGCATCGTGTGTCTTCCCAAAGCTTTCCAGCACAAGCAAGAAAAAAAATAACAAAAATGAAAACAGAGTATTATTTCGTGACTCACTCAGGAGCAATTTGTATGCAAGTCTGCACAGTGGTTTGGTTAACTCATCAGAATTTTACCCAAAAGGAAACTCTTAGGACTCTGACCTTCTGCTCTCCAAAAAGTAGGGAGCGTTCTTGCCTTGCTTTTGACAGTTCCCCCTCAGAAATTGAAATAATTGCCTTGCAAATAGAATTCAACTCTGGAGGATGATAAAATACCACTGAAATTAAGAGAGATTTTTGTATAAAATCTAATCTGTGTGTTTTTTGGAACAGAGAAGGTTTGCTGTCTCCTGTGCTGCTCCACTCACCACGCAAAGGGCAGTTTGTTGGAGCACTGTCCTTTCTGGAGCCACTGTGAAGCACAAAGCAAGCTCACAGCACTAATCCTGGAACACTGGGAGTGATTTTACAGACAGGTTTTCCATGCTAAGGAACCAACTGGGTGATTTAGGATGTTCCCAATCAACACAGAGCTCAGAAATACAGAAGTGCCAGGTCAAATCTATGACCAATGAGTCCATGACACCACACTGAGGTAGAATCACAGAATGGTTTGGGTTGGAAGGCACTTAATGATCATCTCATTCCACAGGCAGGGACACCTCCCACTAGCCCAGGTTGCTCCAAGCCCCATCCAACCTGGCCTTGGACACTTCCAGGGATCCAGGGGCAGCCACAGCTTCTCTGGGCAACCTGTGCCAGGGCCTCCCCACCCTCACAGGGAAGAATTTCTAACCTAAATCTCCCCTCTTTCAGTCTGAAATCAAGGTAAATCCATTAAATAGCAAGTCCTGGAAATGCAAATGAATCTTGCCAGATGAGTGAAAGCATTAGAAAGACAGAAAGATAAGAAGGCTCTCCAGGAAATAAGGAAATTAACTGATATTAAACAGGGATCAGGCATCTCATCAAGAACTTAAAGCATCGTTCCACTTAATTCCTTTAACTTCTATAGAATACACTCAACAATTAAAAGTCTATCACTAAACAAGTCACATAAGCATACAGTATATATTCCAGATGCCTAATTCTGCTTTCAGATAGGTATCAGTAAGACTTTAGTACATTGGGCCAAAACTTTTCCAATGTTTATTCCAAAAAGTTTAATCCAAATTTTCAGTGAAGGTTGAATTTCCAGGCAAGGTCACCTTTTCAGCATAGCACAAGAGCTGATTTTCCAGGGAAGAAACACAAAAGGCATCTGACCTCGGTGGGAATGGATGACTGGAGAAATTGGAGAGAATTATTTTTGACTAACCAGCTCATCTTCTGCATGGCAAGAGCACCAGAAAGTGAAGTAAACGCTGCACTCCTCGGTAAATTTACTTTTGTGGGAAGGTTTCTCCAAAAGTAACTACAAAATTCTTACAGAGGGTCAAGCTGAAATGGAAGCTCAGCAACTATACCTGGACACACAGAGCTGGAGTTACCACACAGAGAAGCACATCTCCCATCTGGAGGTGTGAAAGCCACGTGCCAAAGACCAACTCATGGAACTGAGCTCATCCACACAAACCAGTCCCTGGGGCAAGTAGGAATATTTGCAGCTCTTTGTTTTAGGGGCAATTGGCAGAGCTGATCTCACAAAGCCCACTTTTATCAACACAGCCAAATTTGTCTTCATCAAAAACCTGCCCTTCCTGACCTACAGTTAGGGAAAAATTCCCATTATTACACAAAGGGCATGGAGGCTTTGGAAGTGAGATTATTGTTGGGATGTTAAGGGACTTGCCTAAAACTTTTCTCTAAGTTGTCTGTGTGTCAGCCCAGGCTTCCAGTTGTGCCAGAGCCACGTCCCAGGAGGTCAGAGTATTGCTCATGGTCACAGGGGGGTGACAACACGTTTGATCCCTCCACTCACCCTCACCTTGGGTAACTTCAGTCACCTGAATCCAGGGGCCAGAAGAACAGATTTCTGCCCCACATCCCCACACTGGGAAGGACTGAAGGTGACAGCAAGAAGAACAAGTGTCACAGCACGGCCTGGAGGACAATTCCATGTCCAGCACATTGAACCACGACCTCTCTGACCTCACCAGGCCCTGGGAGAGCTCTGTGCTCAGCAGCAGCACTGTGACATTTAGGAAAGCCAACTCCTGCCCTACAGGCCTCATTTACTCCCAGGTAATTGCCTGTCCAGCTGGTTGTTGCAAGGACCTGTGGCTCTCCCAGGAGCTGGGATGTGGCACCTGTGCCATGCACGACTCGTTTGCCTTGCCTGCTGGATGTTGGCAGGCACAGAATTACTGTTTTCAGGTGGAAGGAGCAGGATTCTCTAGCAGGAGTTTCTTTTGCCCGCTGCAGGTTCATCTATATTTCCAGGAATTCTAGTTTACCTTGCAGGCCAGGAACACAAGAGCCTTTCATGCCCCAAATGCCAACAGCATCCATCAGCAGCAAGCCTGAGCAGTCAGCTGCAACCTAGACTTTCCCAGACAGTGCTTGGAAATTCTTCTCCCTGATACACACTTAACCCTTGTCCTCACTGAAGGCAGGAAGCTCTCACATCATCTGACACTGCAACAAAACCACAGGGATGTTCATCTCTGGGTGAGCACCCGTATTCCTTACAATTTTTAACTGCTGGAAGGTGAAAAGGGAGCTGACTGACAGCGCTTCCAGGCCTGGGATAACAGCAGTGCTGCTGCCTCGTGACTGTTTCCTGACCCACATAAAACACAGCAGTTCTATCCCCCTCCAAAACCAGCAAATGCATCATCACAGCTGCTGGCACAATTCCCCCCCTCCCCAGCCATCTGAAGTGAGAAAAAACTTCACATGCACAGAAAATACAAGCTCTACTCTCCCCAGTGTGAGGATTCTGGTTCACAGTGACTGAAAACCTTCTTTCTCTGGAGGAAAAAAAGTAATTAATAGCTAGAGAGTCCCTGCAGATTTCTATATTATATTAATTATTAACAAACTATAAAAATGGTTATACTCCTCAGTGCTAAAGAAAGTAACCACCAGGTAAAGGAGTCTGTAAATCTCACAAATCCTTCACAACTCAATGTGCTCAGTAATGGTCCCTCACTTCAATGAATAACACACAATAATGACTACACTAATATCATAATTAGTTTTTTGCTACCCATCTATCTGCCACTACACAAACCTAGAAGTGAGATCTATGCATTTTTTTGACAATTACCATTTCTCTTCCTCTATTTAGAAACAAATGTAATTACTTCAACTAGAGAAGACAGAATTGCTTCTGCAGCAGAGTCAAAACATGCATCAACATTCATCTTCTGTAATTATTTCACGAGCAGCTCTGTCTGGCATCTTTCTCAAATGAAAGGACTTTTCAAAAGGCCTTTGGCTACTTAATAAGCAGCACACAATTATGGGCACAATCAAAGAAAAAAATTAAGGAAGAAAAGAAGAAGTTCTCACCAGCCATTTAACCTTCTTTTTTGGTGTCTGCCTTTAAACACAAAATAACTTCAGAGAAGAACACGAACCTCCTCATACCCTCATGTGCATTCCAGGAGAGACAAGTGTCATGGTAAGGACAGAAATAAATCCTGTCTGTGCCCATGTTTCCCTTCCCAGTAATTTCATCACAGCACCTTGAAAAGAGTGTTGTGATTAACCTTAAATCTCTGAAATTATCATTTATTAGGTTTATTGTCTGGACATAAAAAAGGCACAGCTCCCACATCCCAGGGGAATTAACACATCACTGAGTGCTCACACTCAAACTAGTCGTAGAGTTAAACATAATTATCAAAATAAAGTGTGTTGTGGAGCCAGAATTAAGGAGAGATGAGAGTACAACACTGCAGTGGTCAAAATTCAGGGAGAATTGGCATCAGAGGCCAGACAAAAAAAACTCCCAAGACGCTTCTGCTGGGATTAACTGGAGCTTTGCCTCTCCTGTACTCCAAGGAACAGCAGAAGCTGAGGATCAGAGGAACAAAAAAGACAGGCAAGAGGAGACAGGCTGTTCTTGACAGCCAGATTTCTCTCTTTTCTCATCAGTCTTAAGCCAAAATAAAATGTGACATGAGTATGACAAAAGGTTATTCCCCTTCCACAAGCTTCCTAAAGAAAGGAGGCACAGGAAGTCCACACTCCCACATAAATTCATCACCCTCTGTCACCCAAAGAGGGCTATTTTAAATTCAAATAAAGTGGCACAGTTATTAAGTTATTTTCATCCTCTTCTGCACTTTAAGGACAAACTTTGAATCTCCTCACTTCTCAAATATGTGTTTTTAATGCATGATGGAGCACAGCACACTCCAGCTCCTCGCACCACTCACCTGACTATGCCAGAGTGATTAGTACCACAGGGCAATCCATTTAAAAATACATTAAAAAACTGAGGGACTAAGAAGTGAGAGCATGTCCTACCTGAAGACAGACACGTAACAAAGTGCTTGAGCAGGGAGAAAGTCTAATAAGTAAAAAGTAAAGAAGTAACTTCAGGTTGAAGTAGTTTTAAACTTGGTTCACAGAGAGATTAGCATCCATTTGGCAGGGAAAAAAATTAAACTTCTAAAGATAAATCTGGAGACTCATGGATGGCTTGTAAAACTGTGTTGAACACTTTGCCATAAATTTAAGGGATGTTCAGCGCAGTGAACAATTGTAAGATCTCCAATCCAGATTCCTAAGCAGAGCAGAAATTTGGATGTTTCGAGAACTGAAGACGAATTTTAATGACTGAAGATAAAATTGAGATGGGAAATTGCCTTTCAAATCTTCTTCCACAGCAGTTAATGCTTCAAACTGCCACCTACTACACAAGACGAAACCTCATTTTGTCTCATCTTGGGATGGCAGAACCAGTAACTGAGAACCCAGGTGAGAACCTGCACTGCATTTTAAATGTGAGAGTTACTGCTCGGGCCAGGACTGAAAACCACATTTGCCACAGGTTTTATTTATGTCTTTATTTTTAGAAGCTAGACCAGGTCACTTAATTTCACTGGAACCACTTCCCCTACCCCGTGCAGGGTTAGGAAGGAAGCTGCTCCGTTTTCTAATTAGGCTTTAGTGCCTGTTCAGTATTTAGTGTGAATAAATGCCACAACCTGCTGACCCTGCAGTGAGTTACAGCCAAACAGCCAGAAAAAGAACTCTTGAGTTCAATGAAGCACAAGGCAAAGGGCTAAAGATTCTCTGAACAGGTTACGGGCTGTAAAGAAAATTATCACCAAATAAAATCAAGATGCCAATAAAAGCACCGCTGCCAGATCCTGGGACTAAAGGACTGGGACAATCATTTGAGTGCATCTTTCCTTGGTCTCCTCCTGCCTCTCAAGCTGCTCCTTGTGTCACCAAGTCCTTATGGAAGGAACCTCCTGAGCCAGAGCACGTTGAGAGGGGCTGAGCCCTGACCCCACTGGTGTCCCCTGGGTGTGGACCCAGCACCCACGTGGCCATCACTCACCTGCGAGAGAGCCCAGCAACCACTAACACAGCCCAGGCTGCTGCCTCTGCCTCACCAGGGCATTTCAGTGACAAACCAGTCCCCTGAGGAAGATCCACTAGGCTGAAATGCAATTTATCACCAGGTTTCTGCAGTCACCAGCAGTGACAAGTGCGTCCCAGAGCACGGAGTGTTAGTTATATCCAACACAGAAGTTCTTACTCTCTCCCTTTCCAAATGTGCCATAATATTTACTGCTATAACATCTTCCCCCATCAACCTTTTAACTGTGTCCTATGGAGTATAATTAAAATGAAGTATTGTAACATCCAATCAACACTTGCACGCTATTGATGGAGGCTTGCAGATGGTATTAGAAGGAAAATAGTTCTTCAGTACTGATTAACATGGAAAGCTTAACAAAGTTTCTCTGTTTTCCCTGTTATATGTTAAGCTGAACATTCTGACAGCAGGAAAATTCCATTGCTTCTCCTCCACTTTAATTAGATCACTAACACTTCACACATGAACACCAACGCTTAGAATTAGGCAATAATTAGGTGGATTCCTCCTCTTTCATCTGCTACTTCAGCTTCAGCCACACTGAAAACAGCAACGATCTTCACATTTCTTTTTCAGTTCTAACAGAGTATAAATAAATAAATAAATATTTATATACTGCCTAAATAAATTTAACAGTGATTATCTGAGGAATCAGGGAGGAGAAATGCCACTGAAGTGAACTGCAATATCTGGGGGCTGGAGCCTCTTCTCCAAATTTTAATGCAATGGCATAGCAATGATCTTAATACATTTTATGCCTCTTTCTGTATTTATAATTATAGAATCAGAGAATGGTTTGGGTTGGAAGGGACCTTAAAAATCATCTCATTCCACTCCCTGCCATGGGCAGGGACACCTTCCACTAGCCCAGGTTGCTCCAAGCCCTGTCCAACCTGGCCTTGGACACTTCCAGGGATGGGGCAGCCACAGCTTCTCTGGGCAACCTGTGCCAGTGCTACACCAGCTCTCCCAGGGCTGCTCTCCATGACTTAGTGCCCAGTCTGTTCTCACATCAGTCGATCAGTGCTGTGTCAGGGTGTTTGAGCCCTGACACGGATCAGGTTCCCCCAGCACAAACACAGAAGGTGGCAGATTCTGTGGAGCACTCACACAGATATGTTCAGACACACACACAGGGCAGGAACCGATTTCTTTATACAATGTTCTGCAGAAACAAAATGTCCCCAACTTATGTTCTTATAAAAAATACATTATATGGTATCAAATAATGAGATCTTCCCCAAAGCTGCTTCTAAGCAAGGGATATGACTTAGATTTATAATTGCCATACATTTTACTCAGAGGTTACTTCCCTCTCCCTACAAACACACAACTTTTTAACTTTAGATCTTCAGGCAAGTTGCTCCCAGCTATGAAGTTGTATCTAAGAAATGATATAATGGCTGAGTTATTATTTGAAAATGCTTTGTATACCATGCCATGAAGTTCCTAAGAACACTAATTATAACCCAAAGGTCTTACACAGACAACACAATTTGTAGGATGAAAAAAAAAACCCTATTGCATAATGCCTCATACTCCTAGGACAACCCCTGGAACCTGAAGGCAGCAGGGCTCACTACCCATTAACACACCAGTCAAAGCAAACAGCACTCAACAGCTGAAAGCTGGGACAGCACTTAAAGGAAACAGAGATCTGAGACTGTGCTTGGAGGGGAGGAGAAGCCGAGCTCTTATTCCCACAGGACGAAGCAACAGCTCAGCTCTGTAATTCAAATACTTCTCTTTCACTAGATGAGAGATAGTAAAATTTAAAAGAAAATAAAGGAAACGCAAGTGAGAGATGATAATGTAAAACCTGAGCAGGACTGCTATATCCACAGCAAGCCTCACAGCATTCCTGACATCCACTGCTCCTCCCCCCTTAATTAAACATTAATAAACCCCCAAAACCACCGTACACAAAAACCCAATACAACACAACATAAAGGTTGCCAAGAAGCAGTGCTTTCTGAAGCTTCATGTCTGTCTTAGTTAGAACAGCTGGGACCAGTTCATCACTGGATGGGTGTAACCCAAAACTGTGTATTCTGCAGCCTTCCATGCCATTGCCCAGAAACTGTTATCAACACACCATTTACACCCTCTGCCCATACAACCTGACTCCTCAGGCTATAAACTGGGTGTTAAGAGGCCTGTGAGACAGGAGGGTGCTCCTGTCCTCACACCCATTGTGGAACTCCCTGCCCTGAGGGAGGTACTGGGCATTCCTGCCTGAACTGGAGGGTATATAATCTTGGGGTCTTGGGACTTTTTTAACCACTCGTGGGATCCAGAGGAAGACTGGAGACCACCACTCTCAACCAGACTGCACCAGCACTCTCACCAACAGGTTTTTCCCCTCTTCTTTTACTTTGGACTCAGGGGGGCCCAACAAACACCACTCTGTTCATGCCCCAGGGTGCTGGGCTATACATTTGGGTTTGGTGGGTTAAAACCAGTTGTTTGTCTGTATAATCATACTTATTGTATTATTTTATTAAACTGTTATTCTGATTTATAATCTCTCTTTTGAGTTGGGTTCATTTCCCCTGCTGGTTTACCTTTAAACCAGCACAGTGTCAAATCTTCCCCTCATAAACGTGTCTAGGATGGAGCATCTTCCTCCCACGTGCCTCCTCAGCGGCGTGGGACACGCAGAGCTCTGCAGCTCACACAGCCTGACGGGGATCCAGAGGCTCCCACGCTTCCCTTCCAGCACACACAACACACTGCACAGAGCCAGGCTCCCCAGACAGTCTGGGATGGTATTTGAGCTGTAAGCGAAGCTGAGATTACTGCGAGCTCTGTAACTTGGTGGGTACCTTTGTAAGAACCCGGAAAGCTCGCGGGGATCGTTTGAGCTCGGTGTGATCAGAGCAGGCCGCAGCGCCGCGCGTTTCCTGCGGCAGCAAAGGCGTTCCTGAGAGACAACACATCTTCTTCTACCTCCCCTCCACTGCAGCAAAAAGAGCAGATGTAGGCAGTGAGGGAAACTTCTTTCTCAGCAGCTTTTCGAGGCTGGAGAAAGCACTTCCAGCTGGGTTCACAGCCAAGCACAAGGCTCTGGCTCCGCACGTTCCACCATCTATTGACCCCCTTGGGACTGGACACGAGGGCAAAAGGCAGCAGATCCAACAGAGTTGTTTTAGCAACCTGCCCCCACCTTAATCTGCTTGTTGCCCAAACTAGACATGCGCCCACCACACAACTAAAATGAAGTCCCGTTTTCCTCTTTCCTCACAAGGAAAGGAGGAGGTTTTGCCACCACAGAAAGGTTTTCCACGCTGAGGTGGAGCAGTGCAGACAGGAGGAACACAGATGGCAGCCTGGAAGCAGGGGGGTCAATGCCTGCAGTTCTGCAATGAGTGATTTGTGACTGACACCTCCCCATGAAAGGAAAAGCAAAAGGAAGGTTTAAAAAAACCAGGAAAAAAACCAGACAACGTTTAGTGAGAGTCTATGATGTAAAGAGTGGGGAAAGAGAGTACTTTTGAGTTCTTTGGACCAGCAGTACTCTTACAAATATCACTAAAGCAAAGCAGAAAGGGTTTCTAAGGATAGACTGGTCAACACAGACTGAGCATCACTCAGCTTTGCTGCCCAGAACGTGACCACATTATTGTTGTCTCTGTGCTCTGAACACACAAGGTGACCTGCAGTGGTGTGAAGGGGGCCCAGAGCATCCCACACCGTCCTCGTGCTCTCAGT
Organism: Chiroxiphia lanceolata; assembly: GCF_009829145.1. Taxonomy (NCBI): domain Eukaryota; kingdom Metazoa; phylum Chordata; class Aves; order Passeriformes; family Pipridae; genus Chiroxiphia; species Chiroxiphia lanceolata. The sequence goes on along the minus strand of NC_045653.1, from coordinate 3,366,657 downwards.
AAGGAACAGATGGAATGCTGCAGGCTACAATTTGCTACTTCAGCCTGACTGCTTTAAGGAAGACAAATTTGAAGGAAATGCTGAAGGTGACACACCATCAGTACCCTGGTCCTTAACCCTGGGGAAAACCCGAGGTAGAATTTGTTTCATAAAGTCTTCAAGGCATCTGAGTTTAAAAGCATTCCTATCTGTCAACACCTTCAAGCACAGGATCAGAGGCAATGCCATTTTGTGATTCCTGTTTAAATCTCTGCACAGTGTGGGAAGGTTTTGTCCTCCTGTGGTGAAGACAGGGGATTTCTGCATCATGTTTATGAAGTCTGTAACTCAGGCAGCAATTTAATCTCATCCTTCCTTTCTTGTCTAACCTCTGGAGGATAACCTCCTTTTAGAGTTATTTACCTGCAGTGGGGAATACATGGTCAGGCAAACACAGATGTCCAGGTGGGAATGTCTGGGCTAAGAGAGCAGCTGTTAAGATTTGCTGACAACTGGAAAGATCCAAGCAATCCAATTGAAAGGGGTGCAAGGGATAAAACTGATTGCACCAAGTGGGATGATCAGTGTGGGACAGGTGCTGCTCCAAGAGGGAAACACAGCCCTGAGGAAGGAAAAGTTGTTTTACAGGGACCAAAGGTTTGGGAGCTTAGTCATAGAATCATGGAATGGTTTGGGTTGGGAGGGATCATTCTTGTTCCATCCCCTGCCATGGGCAGGGACACCTCCCACTAGCCCAGGTTGCTCCAAGCCCTGTCCAACCTGGCCTTGGACACTTCCAGGGATCCAGGGGCAGCCGCAGTTTCTCTGGGCAACCTGTGCCAGGGCCTCCCCACCCTCAGAGGGAAGAAATTCTTCCTGATATCCAATCTAACCCTAATCTCTGTCAGTGTAAGCCCATTCCCCTTTGTTCTGCCACTCCAAGCCCTTGTAAATAGTCTCTCTCCATCCCTCCTGTAGCTCCTTCAGGTACAGGAAGGCCACAATTAAGTCACCCCAAAGCTTCTCTTTTCCAGAATGAACAATCCCAGCTCTCTCAGCCTTTCCTCCCAGCAGAGCTGTTCCATCCCTCTCATCCTCTTAGTGGCCTCCTCGATCCTATTTCTTGCAGCAGGAACACAGAACCTGCCCCATGGCTGCTGGACCTGCTTCCCTGGAGCAGGGGAAGGGCAGGGCTGTTCCCCTGGCTTGAAAAACTAAAACACAATTCTGGAGCTCGGGGGCAACTGCAGAAAACTCTGGTGACTCCTCCCTAACGTAGAGCATCGTATTCTTCTGACAATATCCTTCCTGATACTCATACAAGAGAAAATGCTAATATTCTGGTGAGATGAATAGCATGGAACCTCATAATCCCTCCTATTTCACTAATTTAAACTGGGATTTCATAAATCCTTCTGGAGAGACCAACACTGCTAGACCTGAGATTGGGTAATCCTGGCCACAACACAGCACTCACAAAGACAGGCTGAACCATTTGCAAGGTGTTTTTCCATACTCTGAATGAGGGAAATGTATTGGAAAAAAGCAAACCTCACTACCCATTCTTTAAAATATTGCTGTTTCTGAAGGCTAAGTACTCTGGAGGGCATTTAAATGAAGATTCATCTCTTTCCCACCAACCTCATCCAGTGCTGACCTCACGGGAAAGAACTTTTGGTGATAAATAAGGCAAAGGATGGAGATTTCAGAGCCCTGTGCTGCAAATAATAGGAGGTGGTCACAGGACCTGATTGCTACTGGAACATTATGGTTTAAGAACTAATATAGGAACAAATGTTCCTTCATTTTTATTTATTGTTCTTACAAGGAATGGTCCAAATTAAGGTGATGCTGTGCAAATAGTTCAGCCCAAATTGCTCAAACCAGAAAAAGAAAAAAACACACCTATTTTCCTGAACAAAGAAACTCAACAGCTCTAAAGCAATTTAGAACAGAAAACACACACTCCAGCAAACACCATGCTGTTGGAAAAGTATTTTAAGAGTCTTTTAGAGTAAAAACACCCCACCACTCCTTTCTTTTTAGGTTCTGACATTGTACCTTTCACAAAGTTACCTTTGCTTAACACACCTGTACCACAGACAACGCTCTGCCTTCCCCTCTATCAATAACCAGCACTGATTTTTAAAACATTTCAGTGTTTTCATGCCCAGGGACACCCCTGTGGCAGAGAAAAGGCTGGAAAAACAAGCAGATTATGATTATGCCCTGAGTACACATTTCTACAGCCTAAAGAGTATTTTAACAAGGTAATATCACTTTCAGCACCGGCCACCATCGTTAGGGTTGGAGATTATTTCTTGTTAAAAGCAAGAGCATCTTTTACACTGGGACAAGCAGAGACAAATAGGGACAGACAAACCATCACTCACATTAATTAACCAAGTCTGAAACCCCAGGAGCACTGACACCAACCTGGGAGCCTCAGTCCCACCAGTGCCAGCACTGAAAGGCTTGGAAAAATTCAATATAAATGCCTGATGGGTTGCAGCATAAGATACCAAAATGAAGCACCTGTTTGCAGAGCCTGATCTCAACTCTTTTACACTGAGATATTTGCCTCTGTGTGAAAATAAGTAAATATTTGCTCTGCTGTGCCAGCTGGAGCAGGGGGAAGCTCTGACTTGCCTTTCCCAGGCAGTGGAAGGCTGGCAGAAGGTGCCTATGTGGAGTTCACATTCACAACACTAATTGAAAGCAACAACTATTGAAAACAGCTTCACAACATAAATGGGAGCACCAGAAGTAGACAGAAAAAACTCATTTTCGCTCTGCAGATTTTATGTCGGGTACTGCAAAGTTCATCTTTTAACTCTGCAGTTCCTGATTTATTGAGAGGAGCAAGAAAGAGACCACAACCAGGAAAGCTGAGTTTTCACAAAGCAAAGGGAAGCCTTATAACTGAAACTTGTACGAGTGTTCTGACAGCTGATTCTGAAGAAAAAGATAATATTCATGCTGGGATGTGATGGGAATCAGTATTTACAAGAAACTTAATCCTTATCACCCAAACCCCCTTCCATCACCACAAAGCAAATTACAGGATGCAACACACAACACTTGACAGCAAGATTTTAATCTATTTGATCAATCAGAAAACAACCCAAAAGACATCTGGGCACTCTTACAGCAACAAGGGTACCTGCTTAGTCTGAACTGCCATAGGACAGGTTTAATTTCATGGGAAAGGAAAAACCATCACAGTTGTAGACTTGCACAGTTTCTTTAGTGACATGGGATTCTTTCTGTCCAGGAAAAAGAACAATGTGGATCTCTTTACAGGGGAATGTGTTATGAATGAAAACATAAACACTACAGCAAAGTGACCTAGAGAACAGCAGGTGGAAAGATTTATTCCTATAGTAAGTAAAAAAACAATCCATCTGAAGAGGCTAAAACCAATTGGGAATAACTGTTTTTATACAAGTACACACAGTAGTTCATACACAACATTGCCTTTGGTGCAGTATTCCTTGAATTTGGCATCCCACTCCTCTGCCTCACTCCTTGCTCTGTTAAACCAGCCAACTTCATGCCAACAGTTTATCTTCCCATTAAAGCCATCATTATATAAATGTATCAGTTGAAGGCTTTATCTTCAAAGTGGTGGAGTTCCTTGATATATAATCTAATCTTTCAAGCTCACCAAAGATTTTTGTCAAACTTCATTAATTGACAAATCAATTTCTGGAGGTTTGGATCTATTTGCAAGACCTACTTCCCTCCTTCTTTTTTTTTTCCCCCCCCTTCTCTAGTAAATGCTGGAAAACCCTTCCAAGTGCCACAGGGAGGAAATGATGACGTTCAGGCTTTCAGATGTTGTTATCTTGTGAGCTGTGGTCTCGCTTTAAACCCCTTCTGATGGTCTCTGCACCAAGACTTCAGTTTAATAATTTGAAGGATTATTGGCAGCCGAAATGAGGATTTGTGGATCCTGAGTGAAATACATTGTAATAACAACTGTCAGGCTGATTTGGATGCTCAGGCCTCTAAGCCTCTCCAGCAATATGTGAGTGCTTTGATGCAGTCACAGCTATGGTCTGTACTTCAGCATTATTTCTGAAGTCATATTCCACTGCTTCATATTTTCAAAAAACCCAGATAAATATTAAAAAAAAAAAAAAAGAAAAAGAAAAAAGACAAAGGCAAAGCTTTTAAGCTTTTAGCTTTTAAAACCAAAAAGCAAAACTAAGTTAAAAGGAGTTGAAAGCATTTCCTTTTCCTCACTGTGCTCAGTTGAATAACAAATAATTAAAAGGGTGGCTAAGAGCATAAACTCATCCCAAGGCCTTGGCAATCAGCTGGAATCACGATCCAAAGCCTGGGGAGATTGGGGGTCTTTGCTTCTCCACCTGTATAATGTGAACTGGGATACCAAGGGACCCCTGCACCCCTCAAAGGGGAAGGAGAGCTCTGCTTCACTCCTGGCTCTGGCACGTGCAGGTAACAGGTCACAGAAATGCCCATGGACAGAATAAGTGGCAAAAAAAGAATTTTAAAAGTCTGTTTTCAAGCTCAACCAGTGTGAAAATGCACCGTACTCCTGCAGACAGACCGACAGACAGACACACACCGTTGCAAAGCAGGTTTTGCACTCTCATGCTCCATCTGCTGGTTCTGCAGCAGGATTTAAGACATCGACATGCCTTTTTTTTTTTTTTTTTCTTTTCCCCCAGCTGTGCAACGCCCCGGCTCATCTGGATAAATTGTCAAGTGTTAAACAAGAAGTCATGTTCATCTCAATATTTCAGAGTCCACGGGGGAAAAATAAAAGGGTAAAATATTTACGACAAAATGTAAAACAGCTGAACATGTAAGGAACAGAGCTGTTCCTAAATGCCTTGCAAATGCCTCAGGGTTAAAAGCCTTAACGTGGTAAAAATGTAGTGCTCTCTTCCATTTCGCCTCTGCCTGGCTTTTGTATTATACAGTAAAGCATCCAGGAAAGCCAATTAACGTGCATTTTATTCTTTGAAACGTTTAAAATTGGGCACTTTCAGCGCATAAACTCTCAGCATCTCTTATTATTTGAGTGCTTTTTATTGCTGACTTGTGTATATTAAAAATACATTTAAAAAATGAAAAGCATTTATGTTTCAAGCTGCCTGTGGAAAAGCAACAAGAGAAACACGAGCAGGAAGCAGCGAACAGTGGTTTGTCCCAGGACAAAGATGGGATCATGACTATGCAAATCCTTAATGAAGGCTTTGCAAGGCTGGGCCTGTCATTCACTCCCAGGATGAGCTATGGTTTATGTTACACAGAGGAGGCACAGGGACTCCTCAGTGGGAGTTCAATGGATAACACATGCACTGCAAGAACACACACACACAGCATCCTCCTTCCCAGTTTCCTCCCACTAACTGGGCTTTTCACACTCGGATAAAGCGACATCTGGAAACGATCATCTCATCTCACCCTCCAAAAACCAACAGAAGCCATAATAACATGGTAATAAGGGATGAAATTTTATGGAAGATGCCTCTTAACTGAAGACTAAAAGACACCATGAAATTTAAATAACTGGCTTTTAGCAGGGGACTGAGTGACAATCAAGTTAAAAAAAATGCCTGGCCTGTTTTCGCAAATGGTGGGGCAGATTTTGAGTGGGTGTAAAAGGCTGACTCAGGTAAATCAGTGCCAGGTTTGCACAAGCCAAGGATACAGCCCTGTGCAATCACGTTTTTAGGACTACAATGGAGAAACCCTTAAACTGAGAACACTGAAGTGAAGCTGCATAAGCAAGTAGGAAAGAAGTTATTAACACATCAAATATCTGCTCGTGCTGCTTCCCCCCCTGCACAGTTTTGTTAAGAGAGCTGAAAAGAGCAGCCACACAATTATCTGAATGCACACCAGAAGGTTCAAACAACACTGTGCTGTGCACAAAGACAAGAGCCCAGTCCTCTGCTGAAGCCATGGTGGCCTGGGAACACAGGAGCTGCTGGAATGTTGGGTTGGTTGCTCTGTGCACCACTTGTGTCCAGGCTCCAGCCCTGAACATCTGAAAACATCCATGTGGGCCTGGTGGGTCAGTGACCTTCCTGTACTGAGCCTTCATGTGTGTGCCCAGCATATTTCACATGGAATCACAGAATCCTTCAGATTGGAAAAGACTTCCAAGGTCATCAAGTCCAACGTGTGACCCATCACCACCTTCTCAACTAGACCAGAGCATTAAGGGCCATGTCCAGTTGTTCCCTGGACACCACCAGGGATGAGGACTCCACCACCTCCCTGGACAGCCTCTTCCAATGCCTGACCACCCTTTTCAGGAGGAAACTCCTCCTGATGTCCAACCTGAGCCTCCCCTGGCTCAGCTTGAGGTTGTTCCCTCTCCTCCTGTCCCTTGTTCCCTGGGAGCAGAGCCTGACCCCCCCCAGCTCTCCCCTCCTGTCAGGGGGTTGCAGAGCCAGAAGGTCCCCCCTGAGCCTCCTCTTCTCCAGGCTGAGCCTCCCCAGCTCCCTCAGCTGCTCCTGCTGCTCCAGCCCCTTCCCCAGCTCCGTTCCCTTCACCAGACACACTCCAGTCCCTCAAGCTGTAGAAACACAGCCTTGAAAAACTGCAACAAATCCAACTGGTTTGTTTTGACTCCAAATTTCATTCAAACCCACTTTTTGCTTAGAAGAGCGGTGTTCACACAACAGATGTTCAGCTGCCTCACATCCATAATACCACTAAGTCAAACAGCACTCAGGGATTTCTCTCCAACAAAACAGATCAGGGGTTTTGTTGTTGTTTTGGGCTTTTTGTTTTGGTTTGGTTTTTTCCCCTCTCTCTTTCCATTTTTGCCTCTTCAGATTAGGAATGGCTGTTTGGGAGGAAGCCTGGACAGAACTCAGGAGACAAGAAACATCAAAAAGAACAATGTCCTAAATCCAGCTGGTGTGAAACCAAGTGCTGGGAAGGTTCATTTCTTCTGGAAGAAATTGTGAGCTTCCATCATTAGTGAGAACTGGTTTTGGCGTGAGAGCCTCATGCCTTTATGGAACTTGTCATCTTCCTGCCATCTTCCTTCCCACTCCAGAAATAATGCTATATTCAAATCACATTTTGGGAAGCCATTAAATTAAACATCAACACCGCCAGGCAGAAACAGTGTGATGTTGGAAATTAATAACTAGACTTCATCCTAATAAATAAAAATAATAAAAATAATACATTTCTGGATAACAAACTGCCTTTGCAGATAAAAAAAGTAAATCCCTAGAATTTAAATCCATCACGAGCAAAATCCCTCCGGAAAAAAAAATACTCAGACCAAAGCACTATTATGACTGGCTTTATATTCAGAACTGTATTTATGCAGACTAAGATAAGGGCAATCAATCCCCAGGCCTCAGGACAAAAAGCTGATCTTCTGCAGGGATCAGGATAAAGAAAATTCCTCACCATATGTCCCATGGTTAAAGGCAATAGGGGACACGCTTTGTGAGACTCAGGAATGTTCAGGGATTGGTCACTGCTTGAAACAAATATCAGATTTCCATCAGATGTGCTCCAGCAGTAAATCCCAGCCCCTCCTCTGGATGTTGCTGCTTTCCAACACACCCAGTTTAGTGCCTGAACTTTGGATGGATCTTGTCAGCTCCAACAATCTGGCTTTTCAGGACTCCTGTGTTCACTCAGTCACCCAAAGTGCACCAAAACCCTCTGCTTCCCTTTCACCGTTTAACCACCTCCCTCTATCCTCCCAAATTCCTCCTGTTCCATGTAGGTTGCCACTGTTGTTATACCTCAGACAACAGAGCTGCTCCTTTTTTTTCAATTCCTTTCCAGTAAATAATTCATAGAACCAACCTATCCTCTATTCCTGGAAGGTGTCTTTCCAGGGCAACCACATTTCTGCAGCCAACACACCCATAAGTCAGTACTGATGGTTCCTCAAAGAGGACTTGCTCACAGCCCCAAAATGTGTGTCATCAACCAACACTTCACCTTTTCTCTCAGCTCTTACTTTAAGGGTAGTTGCTGCCTTTCTACTCTGACAAACATTAAGTGAGGAGGGGGAAAGAATAAAGCAGAAATAAAGATACACTTATTATCTATTTAATCCATTTGGCAGGGAAAAATCATCATCTTGCACACAGAGGGACTTCAGCTGTTAGGATGTGACACAGATGAAGCCTCTGTCTTTCAGCAATGCTACCAGGTTGTTTCCAAGCACAAACTGGGGATCAAGGACCAAAATGAAGGAATATTGTAACTCTTCTCTCTCTAGCTGACATGCCAAAGGCTATGGAGGTGAAATAAAAGCAAAGTTTCTATTATGAATGTAAGAAATGTCCCTGGAATGCGTACTGGTCTCACAGGCCTTGGGGGAAATGCACAGATGGAAACTCAGACCTGAGGTTGTGTCATTCCCAGTATCTCACCTGCAGCTCTTGGGAATGATGCCATTGAGGGAACAACACCTGCATTTCACTGGGCTACACGAGCCCTTGGTTCAGGGAATTTAGTGAGAGCAAACCCCAGCAGGGGTGGAACAGGCACTGCACAGACTCATCTTACACAGCTGGGGAAGCAAAGTCCCCCCCAGCCCTTCCCAGCACAGAAACCCAGGTAAGGTTTGAGCAAGGAGCTGTGTCAGGGAAGGGTCAGGGTGGATCTCAGGAAAAGGTTCTTCCCCCAGAGGGTGGTTGGCACTGCCCAGGCTCCCCAGGGCAGTGGGCACAGCCCCAAGGCTGCCAGAGCTCCAGGAGGGTTTGGACAACGCTCTGAGGGACAGGGGGGGATTGTTGGGGTGTCTGTGCAGGGCCAGGAGTTGGACTGGATGATCCCTGAGGGTCCCTTCCAGCTCAGGATATTGTAGAATCCTGTGACTCCATGACAAGCTTTTCCTTCACTTGCTAAAAAAGCATCTGTTTTCCCCACTCTCTCCATTTAAAGTTACAGGAGACTGGAGCTAAGAGTTCAGATTTAATATTAATAGGGAAATGAATGTGTGTCTGAGCACAAGGCTTAGAGTAGCTCCAAGTTAAATTAGTCTGTGAATCAGTGATTTCAGTAACACTGACACACTGGTTGTACAGAACACTCTTTCAAATCACTTGATATGCCATTTGTGCAGGGCTTTGACTCACAGACCTGAGTTTTAATTAGTTTTTTTTTTTACTATGAGCTTGAAAAAGAAAATGAAGGCAGCAGTTTGTCAACATTAAGATGTGAACATTTCCTATTCAGTGGGAGATATCACCTTAAAATTCAACCAGAAGGAATTATTTCTGAGCTCACACTAACTCAGTGCACATACTTGTGGCTGTTCAGTTCATGCACTTCACAACAGCACACAAACAGCTCCTTTTTCTAACATTTGTAACAGAGCAAAAGACAAAAATACTTCTATAAATTTGAAAATATAGTTTCAAAATGACAAAAAAAGGGGCAAAAGCTGCTTACTACTGCTAAACTTCCCAAGACTTCATGGCAACAAAGTGCCTGTCAATAACAGCCAGAGGAAAAGGGTTTCCAACTACTTTGTTACACCATATCACACTCTGAATGCTCTGATTATTTGCATTTGTATCAGCTGCTTTATCTGGGGCATTTTTAAAAGCAGTATTGAATCCAGCTCCATAATTCAAGACTAACTTTTATTTCCCTAGGCCAACACAAAAAAATTGAGTATTGATCTTGACAACTGCTCCTTTTTCCAGGAGCTAAATCACATCCTCTGCTGATCAACCCAGGCTCCAGCAGCTTATTTTAAGGGATAGGCTGCATGAGAATTGGAATTTTTTCATATGAGGACAAACCTTCCATTACCATAAGCCTGTTCTGTGAAGAATCACTGCCACACATTTCTGGGGGGCAGATTATGGGGTTTCTCAGGACTTTTCCTCCCCTCCCATTCCTTCCCAAACAATTTTGCTGTCAGACTGGGGAGCTTCCTGCTTCCAAACCACAAGGTCACAAAACCTTCCTCATTTTACAAGTCACCTGCTGCCATCATCCAAAAAGGCAGAGAATTATAGAATCTTTAGGGCTGGAAAAGCCCTCTAAGACCATCGAGTCCAACCATGAAGCCAGCACCACCATGTCCCACCACTAAACCATGTCCCCAGGGGCCACATCCACACACCTTTTGAACACTTCCAGGGATGGGTGGCCTGTTCCAGGGCTTGACAACACTCTCAGTGAAGAATTTTTCATCTAAACCTTCCCTGACACAACTTGAGGCCACTTCCACTTGTTCCCTAGGAGCAGAGCCCGACCCTCATCTGGCTGCACCCTCCTTTGAGGGACTTTTAGAGAGCAACAAGGTCCCCCTGAGCCTCCTTTTCTTCAGTCTGAACAACTGATGAAGAAGCAGCCAGTGTTCTAATGGAGTGAATGGGAAGTTAATGTTCAAGGCAGCTTTCCAGACAGTATTTTAATCAGGACTAAATATTAATTGTGAAGAAAGTCTTTTCTCTGTCCCTTTATTAATATTCATTGAAATGTTACTCTCTGGCCTTGCTTTTCGCCTGAGTTCGTCCCACCAGAAGGCAAACACTTTTCAGATGATGATCCCCCCCAAGATGATGACCTCAATTGCAAGCTCTGCCCTTTTTCCCCCATCCACCAGAGCCCAAAAGGTCTTTTCCATTATTCTGCTTTTCTGTGGAAAACTAAAGAAAGAAAAAAAAAAAAAAAAGCAGGGGAACAGTCAATAAGCAGAGAGAAGAAAATAAGTCTCAAGCTTCCCAAAGCACACTCTGGTGAACAAAGCCCACGAAACAAGGATTTTAAAGAGCTCTGTTTATCTACAGAGCAGGGCTAAAAAACCCCCTCACTGCAGTGCTGAATACAGGCACTATTGGGAACTGTATTCAAACACACCATTCTAATCCTGTTATCTCCTCAACCTGTTATTCTGGGGGTAAAAACTAATGCTTTATATCTGTCTTTCCTTTAACCAACCTTCAACCCCGTGTCTGGTCTTAACCTTAAGCATTCTCTCTCTTTTCCCCATTCCCTGCTGAGCAACTCTTCCCTCTGACTGACAGTTCACTGGTTTGTGCCTCAAGGTCATTTAAGCTTTTCCTGTCCTAAGTCACGACCTATCCCAGTCTCTGAAAAAAACAAATAACCTCAAACTCAAAACAAGCAAAAAAAAAAATAAAATAAAATAATAAAAATCATTCATGCAGGCTTTGCCATATTTTCTGACATTTGGCTTTTCCTGGAAGGAGGCAAGCTGGGACTTAATTTCCAGTATCATTTCTCAAGATCAAATATTAATCAAGTCTTGTAATGCTGTCCTGGGGAAAACCAAAAGCATCACCAGTGGGTAACAGATGCCTGGGCACATACTGCTTACAGAAATTTGGATAAGATATTATCCAGTTTCATAAAACTTCTTTGTGCTCACTTCAAGCAGGACCTTTCATAATTAGTTTTTAGGGGTTTTATCTAATGAAAAAATTTTTTCAACTTCATTAAACAACTTGCATTCAGTCTGATCAAAAATCTGAAACTCATGGATGATTTTGGTAAGAGCTGCATCACGGTGTAATGACTTTAAGCTCATCCTGAGCCATCCTGGCCATACTTTTGCTCTGATTCAAGGCTGATAGTCAGAAAACAAATGAACTTTGTAAATTAGCTCCTGTTGCTTGATTTTAAGTGGAAGAAAAACATGGTCCTTCCCAATCCTTTTCTAATTTTTATTTTCATATCTAAATAAGAATCTCACTGCAACACTGAAGGCTAAATTGAAGGCTATGCCAGCACTTATTCAGCCTTCCCAGAACACAAATACTCTCTCTCAATGTGAAAGGAGTATTTAGTACAAGGGACATTGACTTCTCAATTTTGGAACTGTTGCAGACACCTTCTGTTTATTGTTACACTGATTTCTTGCAATTTAAATAAGTAAATACTTCCCCCAGCACAGGTGATATTCTCTACTATTACTTCTGCAGTCAGTTTTGTTATCTTTATTTGTGGGCTTAATAAACACAGCACAACACTAAACAGTGCAGTAAAACAGGGCTGTTCCAGTGCTCTACTGATTGCCTACAAATGTGGAGGAGTTTGGTACTTCCCTCTCTTGCTAAGGCAAAGTAATGACAAATAAAAGAACCAAGAAAATTCACTTGAAAAAAGCAGCATCACTCATCCCTCAACTATTTAAAAACCCCTCAGTTTTCCCTGATGCCGTTCATTAGGTGCTCCCAGGAAAATCAAGGCAGCAGAGCTCTTTTCTCAGTTCAGCACATTTTTTTTTTTTAAATCTCTACCGTGAAAGTTTTGTGTAATTATCCTCAAAATGGGGTATTTTGAAGGAGTTCCACGACATAGGGGAATTGGAATAATGAATTGCATTTTCTTGTCTGTCATTTCAGTTGGCATTTGGTGCAAGTTGCACATCTTTAGCTGTTAAAGTCTCTCCCTCCAAGTCCACGCTTAGATCAAGATCATTCTGATTTCTCCCACCCGATGCCCTAAAGAAAACATAAATGCCATCACCATCAATCTCAACAAGCTCTGCATGACAGCTAACATTAACAGAATGACCTTCTCCAGTTAGATTTTCATTAGGAAAATAGGATGGAAAACAGAAAGTGGCTCAGCCAATTTGAACAAATTACCCACGTCATCCCTCTCGATGTCAGTCGATACCTGAGCTGAGCAAGGAAACTCAGCACTTTGGGACCCAGGACTAGACATCATTAAGCACAAAGTCAACATGCTGTTATTTTAACCCCTGAATTAAACCAAAGCCAGCATCCTCTACAGGTGATGCAGGGAAGTTTGGCTGCTGCAGGGAGTGTGCCTGCAAAGGGGCGACACGATGAGCTACAGAGCAAATCTCAGCACGTCATATCTCCATTTGCAAATGCACAGTCCCAGGCCAGGCCTGCAGTTATTTCTGGTGATGGTTAGAGAATTTGACCACATTAGTGAAGGAGAAGAAAGCCAAAAGATGAGCAGCAGAGCATGTGCCAACTTTCCTAAACAGGCCAGGACATCTTCCATGTCACTTCACGCTTTCCACAAAGCTGCAGCACAAAGCCTCTAAACATCTGATGGACAGGGCAAACACCTCTGTGTGCCAGGGCCTCATGCTCAGATTTATTTATTTGGAACCAAATCTCCTCAAACAGACACTAAATATTCACTGATAATAATAAAGGATGTGCCCCATACACACCCAACAACACAATCAACCTGCCAGGCTTCCTCCCTTGGTAGAGGAAGGGGGTGCTGCTGGGGGTGCTCCTGCTGTGGACAGTGGGTGAGGAGCACTAACATCTCCCTGCTTAATCCCATTCCAGCATGGCATTCGGCTGCTCTGGATGCCTTCCTCACACTTCAGTCTTGATATTTTGCCAGAAGAAGTAACTGGAACCAAGACACTTTTCTGTAAGATTTCCACTGCTCAAATCCGCTTGCTGTAAACCACTAATTTGTAGGGAGGGGAAAAAAGGTTATAGAAAAAAGCAGAGTAACCTTTTAGTCTCTGTCCTTTGTTCCTTCCACAGTAAGGACCTTGGAAAAAATTATAAAAATGCAAACTCTGAGAAGGCAGTTGTGTGCTGGAAAAAAACTGGGAGGCAAAAAAGTGCTTTGCTCATCCCCTTGCCAGGCAGAGCTTGATTTCCCTTAATGGCTAATGATTAATGTATGACAACAGAGTGCACAGCCAATATATCTGAAACATGAGGAACATGATCCTTTAGATTTTCCTGGGAAGGCTTAGAAAGAAGATAGACTTCTTCTGTCCCTGGATCAAAACCGATCCACTCCAATATGAAAGAGGGAAGGAGGATGGTGCACAGTGTTTGAATGTGTTTCTCTGTCAGAAGTGAGGAGAAGAATCATCTCCATCAAATGGAACACAAAATTGCATTTTAAAAACTAAATGCTTCCTCTTTCACCACACTGCCCTCAAACTGGTATCAGTGTCAAGGTGTTAATAAACACTCCTGATTCATTACCCAAGAACTTGTTATGCAAAATTTTGTTATGCACTTAGAGGTGAGTATTAATCATAGACTGGCCTTAAGAACAATTCTGGTCAGAAAACTCTCCTCTCTGCCCATTTCAACAAAAAGCAGCCACACACTGAGGCAAAACTTAGTCAAATACAGCACATGCATAAAACCAACACCTGCCTAGGGAATAAAACATAAACTATTCCAGGATGCATCTCAATTCATAATGTCAATTCAGATGGCACACCTACAGCAAGGAAGGGAACCAAAGTGTCCCAAAAAGCAGCAGCAATCCTACCTGCACACTTGGTCCTGGTGGTGAGGGGGGGTCCAGGGGGGCCTGTTCCTCCTTCCCCGGGGCGCGTGAGCAGCACCCGGATCTCGTACTCCACGTCGGGGTCCAAGTGCCACAGTTTGTAATTGGGGGAGTCCACAATGTGAGTCTCTGCCCAGTTGCCCGTGGTTGTCCGATACTCCACCTCCTTGAGGATGATGGGCCCGTCCCCGATGATGGAGTTGGCGTTGGGTTTGATCCACAGGTACGTGGCTCCCACGGCCAGGAGCTCCGGAGGGGCGATGGGAGTGGGGGGCTCTGCAGGCAAAGAGAAATCAAAGAATTCCGTCAAAAAGATCAATTTTCCACTATATATCCATGTAGCAAGGCTGCCCCCAAAATCCATTGTAACACAGGCACAATTTACCAAATCTTTTGTAAGAATTTAATCTGTTCCTGAAAAGAACTGCACTTTTTTGGTGCTAAAAATTCAGCCCCTTTTACTGGGGGTAGTATTACCAATTCAGAAACACCTGCAGTAACCACAAAGCAACCTCTGTTTAAAATAAAACACAAAAGTCACTTCTAAAAGATCACAAGGTTTATACTTGCTCCCTCTTTTAAGCATCTGTGCAATAGCACTCAATATAATACTGGAGGGTAAGGGGGAAAAAGGAAGTCTTAAATTAAGATAAATGAGTGCATTTAACATATTCCATGAATGAAAAGGCTCCAGTACAGCCCTTTCTCTGCCCTGTGACCTGACACAGCAGAATCTCCCAATCACTGATCTGTGGTTCAGCCAAATTCTCATGCTTAACATGGCACAATTAGCAGCGAGTGGAAAACTCAGATCACTTGCTCGTTTTCTGATTTCAACAGGTAAAATCCAGGTTAAAGATGGGATGTAATTTCTAAGCAAAGCACTGGCTGTGTGTCTGAGACAATCCTAGCAAATTTAAACACTAGGGATCTTCCCATGACCAGTGATACCAGAACTGGCTTAAACTGGGGCTCCTGAAAAACTGAGAACTAAGAAAAACTCGAAGGCAACAGTGAATCGACACCTCCTGCCATGTTTGACTGCAAAGTTTCCTTAACTTCACGAGCAAAGGTACTCAAGAAAGTCTGCATGAGACTTGAAGAGGGTCTGGATGTCTGAGAAGCAGCACGAGGAGGCAGAACTCGGCTGCTGAGCGTCACCTCTGTGAGAAAAAGCAAAGCAAGCTGATAAAAGACATCTCAGCAGTTCCCTTTGATGGGAGCTACAAAAAAAAAATACAATCTACAGAGCTCTGGCTGCCTGCCTGATTTTTATTATTCCTTTTCTCCTCTCTGTCAGTGTATAAATAACACTTGCATACTGGAAACCACATGAACAGTGAACGCTTTGTGGTTTGGAAAACCTGAGCTGAACGGGGCAGGATTATCAGCAATTTCCTGGATCTCATCAAGTCTTCCCTCTGCCCCACTCTGATGTGGTTTGCCCTCAGCCCAGAGGACACAAACTCTATTCTCTTATGAAGCTAAGGTGACAAAAAAAAAGGTTTTTATCATGAGGGTGCTGAAACACTGGCACAGGTTGCCCAGAGAAGCTGTGGCTGCCCCTGGATCCCTGGAAGTGTCCAAGGCCAGGATGGACAGGGCTTGGAGCAACCTGGGCTGGTGGAAGGTGTCCCTGCCCATGGCAGGGGGTGGGATGAGATGAGCTTTAAGATCCTTCCCAACCCAAACCAACCTGTGATCCCCATCTCAGAAAAAGAAACCTACAAATGTAACAACATCCCAATAATTTAAAGTTCCGTGAGAGTTACTCTAAATTCCTCTTTTAAAGGTGATCCCTCAAAGAACCCGGAAAACTGAAACAGTGCAGGACCCACAAAAATGGGGAAGGAAAAAGTTTGAGCACCCCACGACAGGAAGAAGATTCTTGCAGGTTAACATCTGCTCAGTGAAGACAAACAAATGCACAGAAACCTTTATTATGCAAAATGATCAACTGAAATGTTACTTAATTTCATTTCCTCTGGCTAACACTAATTACAAGGAGCCCTGCTACCTCCTAGGGATTGACTGCAGGAGTTGTACATTGTAACTCTGCAAAAAAAAAAAAAAAAAAAAGCAATCTGAATTGTAATTGCAGCAGGAATCCAACATTTACAAAACCAGTGACACCAGCTATGTTTTCTGTGGAATGTTTATTTTTGTTTTTATTTTGTCCTCTTCCCCTAAGTCCTGCCAGAATCTCTTTCTGCTATGAAATACCAAGCTGATTATGTTTTGACTTACTGAGGTTATTTCTCCAAGAAAACTGTTTTCAAGAAACGCATGCAGATACGTTTTCATTAAAAATCAAATTATTATAAATCACAAGCAGCTTATTACTTGTTTCCTGGTGCAAGACAATTAAAAGACAGACTTGGTGATTTTTATTCCCAATGCAAAAATGACATCTTACAAGTCACATCACAAGACAAATGAAATATTAAACTCCATTCTCCTGGGCTGCACATTTCAATAGCAACGTGATCCAGGTTTCTTTGGGATTTGATGGCAAGTTAGAAGAGATTTATGGGACTGAGCTTAATTAATAGAGCAGTTTATCCTGCTGAACAGACATGAAAATCTCATCTAACAAGTTTAGAAACTACAACTGCCAAACTGATTTAAATTAAGATGTCACGCAGCATTACCATCTTCTCTATTTTAGTCCAAATCTAAACCCTCCTCACCAAACAGAACTGTAATGGTGGGTTTCTCCCTTCCCCTCGCCCCCATTAATTTTCCCCTTTCTGTACCATTTGAAAAACAGGTGCTATAAAATATTATAAAACTAGGAATTTAAACTGTTGCTCCCATTTTCTGAATTTAAGAAACTAAGATGAGCAGCCATTACAACAGTTATTCAGGGCTCAATCCCACCTCACTGAAAATAATGGATTCTTTCCTACTGGCACCAATTGGAGAAGCAGCTTTTTTTTAATATCACTGTGCCAAATGACTACAAGTGATCTAAACAAGTTATCCATTATTTAGCAAAACTGGCACAGAATAAAGGCCCATTTTTTTGCCCTCTGTTCCAAACCCCACTTGTCAGTCACAGATGACCAGCCTGATGTTATGAGTTCACTGTTTTAATTAAAATCTCTATGGGACCTTGATTAAATAAACATGGTGACAGATTGGCCTTTTACACATGGAAGTGTGAACAACAGTATTTTAAGCCCCATTTCATGCCAACACTATTTTACATTACAGGCTTTGTCTTGCCTGTTGCTCCTTTTCAGGCATTGTCCCATTCCCCTCCAGACAGGGAGGAGGAAGCCACTGGTACCCCAGGAACAAACACATCTGGAACTGGATTGCTGCAGCTGGAATATCCACCCTGAATCCCAGACTTGGGAAGGACACAGAAAAACCATGGGAGCTCTCTTTCAAGGAAACAAAAGTAGTACAGGCCCAAAAAAGGGGGTTATTGACCACGAGTAGATTTTATTATATGTGCAAAGCAGGTCCAGTTGTGCAGACACAAAGGGAATTTGGGATGTGCCTTTGTCCTCCCACTAGAAAAGGAGATACAGCTCAGAAGGCTGAACACTGTTAGAGCTGTAAAACGACATGAATTTTAGTAATACAGAGTGTGAGGAAACAAAACTAACAGGAGGCACAAACCAGAAACCACACAGAATCACAGAATGTCTCGAGCTGGAAGGAATCCATGAGGATCATCAAATCCAACTCCCTGTTCCTCACAGAACCACCTAAAACTCAACAACACATCATGACAGGACAAGGGGTGATGGCTTTAAACTGCCAGAGGGCAGGGTGAGATGGGACACGGGGAAGAAATCCTTCCCTGTGAGGGTGGGGAGGCCCTGGCACAGGTTGCCCAGAGAAGCTGTGGCTGCCCCATCCCTGGAAGTGTCCAAGGCCAGGTTGGATGGGGCTTGGAGCAACCTGGGCTAGTGGGAGGTGTCCCTGAGCTTTAATGTCCCTTCCAACCCAAACCATCCCACGATTCTCCATGACTAAGAGCATCATCCAGACACTTCCTGAACTCTGAAAGGCCATGAACACTCTACTTCCCAACTATTGTGGAAAACACACGTACTTTACTCCTGGGCAACAGTTCCTGAGTGTTTCTACTCTACCACTGGAATATTTCTCTTTTTGACTCTCTAAGCAATTTTCAGATGATGGAAGGAAAATGGGTTCCATGAATCCTGAAGATGCAACTGGGAAGACTGAAAAACTACAGAAAAATCCTTGTCACTGCCTCCTGGGAAATAACTCATAAAAAAAGACAGTACAGAAAATGTAATCTTAAAGCAGCTACAGAAACCTCTTAAGCTATGGATTTTATATTAATAACATTCAATTTTTTTTTAATTACTTCCTTGTTCATAAAAAACCCACCTGATAACCTATACAGCCAAGGTGATCATGAACTCTCATTTGCATGGGATGGGCTAGGGATGGTTTTAGACAAAAAGAGCCCCCAGTGCTACAAAACCCTGGTACACGAGACCAAGTTCAACAATTCTGTTTCTGAAGTGCCACCCTGGGCTCCCTCGTTTCACTCCTGTTTTGTTTTCTCACATGCACACAACACATAGCACAGGTCTAAAAATAACATCAGAAGAGACACATTTTTTTTCTTATCCTTTGGGGAATGGAGAGGTGGGATGGGAGCTGCTCTCAAAAGGCATTTGCCTGACAAGCAAGGTCTGTGTTTTCAAACATGATACTGCTTATTCCCCTACTAATGGGAATTGTAAGCTTTTCTCACCACGTCCCAAACGA
The DNA here is from genome assembly GCF_009829145.1 of Chiroxiphia lanceolata. NCBI lineage: Eukaryota > Metazoa > Chordata > Aves > Passeriformes > Pipridae > Chiroxiphia > Chiroxiphia lanceolata. The sequence continues at coordinate 3,347,658 of NC_045653.1, read as the reverse complement.
GCAGCTGGGGACTGTGCCTGCCAAATGGATAAGGATGGCACTGGAAGGCAAGGAAACCAAATTTCAAGCTTCTCAAAACTCTTTTTAAGCAAAAAAAAAAAAAAAAAACCAGAACAAAATGCATTTATAGAGTTTTGTACAAACAGCAAGACTGTCTGAGCAGCATCTTTGGGCACCCCTTCCAGTTTTACACCACAGCAACGAGCAGCCCGAGCTCTGAATGTGGGTATTTAATACTGGCAGTGTTTATCAGCACATTTTTACCACCACCACAAATGCAGCAGGTGAATTTTGTTTTCCAGTGATTGTCCAAACTTCCACTTATTGCACAAAAAAAAAAAAGCACATGGATTTTACAGTATTTAATGAGATGATTTCACTGTGCTGACACTGCACTAATAGTTTTTGTCTAAAGGAGAGACACTCAGATGTGTCTCACGGTGATGTGACAGCCTGACAGCAGTGGCATGTGCCAACAGGATTGAAAGACTGCCAGAGCATCAGTAAAATCATTCATTAATTCACCTGGACAGGTGAATTGCACCAGTGAATGGTGTGGTCTGTGCCCAAAGAAAAGTGCCCAGCACCAACTCTGATGTGAACAATGTTGAATATTTAATTAAAGCCAAAATCCAGAAAAGCGAGAGAAGAGGAAGACTGAGGATTTCTACAGCCTGTAGAATGAGGGTTGTGGTTTCACAGGTTTCTATATTTTAGAGGTGCAGAAGCCTTCTCTGTTGGGCTTTGCAATCCATTATGAAACAGAGCAGTTCCAGCAGGAAAACTCCACCCTGACACACCTCTGATCTATTCCCATACAGGTCTCTTCCTGCCCCTGTTGAGATCAGCACCATGTCCACTCTCCTGAACCATCAGCCATGGAATGTTTATGTGCTCAGTAATCAATGTGCCCTTTTAGCTCATGGCAGGCTGGGTACCCAGCTGAAGAGCTGGGACATCAGAGCAGCAAGCAGGGGGCTGCTTTAGACGCTGTTGTCCTGTGCTATGGATCACCACATTCAATGTCAGCACTCTCCAACTGATGCTTCTTCCAGCACAAATTTATTAACAGAGCGATCAGGAACTTCAGTCCTCTCTGAAACAGAATCCCTGTGTGCCACAACATGTGATGTGCTTTTTTCCTTTTGCTTTTCCCTTAAGAGCTGGTGCTTCTGCCTGCAGGGGACTCACCACACGTTTCATGTACAAGGAGTGAGAGAGAAAACAAAAACGAGCCAGAAAGATGTGAAAGAATTGAGCAAAGTGGTCAAAGAATCAGGACAACAGCAATGAAAAAACGAGGTGAGCAGATCCCAGGGGACAGCAATCAATAGCACCAAAGAAAGGAAACAGAGCAAGAGACTCAATGTTTGGCAGGATACTCATCCTCTAACATCCCCAAAGCCTCAAATTCAAACAGACTATTCCCTTTACAGCTCACAACAGCATAGGTGCAGTCTTTATACAGGAAGGGAGAAGTTGCTGCAGCCTGCTGAAAATGAAGAACACATATTCTCTGTGTATTATCCCCTTAAGAAGCAGTGGAAATGCTCCTTGGTGAGTTGAACACATATGTTCTCAATTAAGCAACTGGGTTTAAAGAGAAGAACACAGCAATGCTTACAGGAGAAAACCTCTTCACCATTTCCTAAAAGCAGTGCAGTCACAGAATCACAGCATCAACTAGGTTGGAAAAGACCTCTGAGATCATCTAGTCCAACCATGCAAGGCAGCTGGAACAAACCCTGGCTGAAGGAAGTTCATCTGTACCAGAGTCATCTCATCAAAGAAACATCCCTAAAGTCCAGAAAGAGCTGGCACAGCTCCACTGCCTCCTGCCAACCCTTCCAGTGGTGTCACAGGCTGAAGGAGAGGGGCACCAGACACCAAGTGGGAATTACAGCACAGCACTGTTTCATTAGCATTTCACACTATTTGTGCCTCAGAAGCTTAGTCTGAATCCCACCAGAGCCTCAGAGGACGCTTTCATTCCCTAATAAAGAGGAAAATAGCATCGGATTAGTTGAACAGTATCTCATTTCCCAGCGTAAATTAAGTGAATTAGATGGAAGAGTCTGTGCTCTAATTGTAAAGCTTATTACAAGAACTCACACAGATTAGAACTGAATGCTTCTCTTTGAGCCATCATTTGTACTGTAACACAGTTAAAAAAGGTGACTGTAGACTCTCCCAGGGCTCAGTATTGATGTGTAGGAATCTCCTGTGTTGCAGCAAAACACATTCCTTAGCCCTGTGCATCCAGAGTGCCAAAGGCAACCTTTCCCACATGGGTAGGAGCACTGCCCTCCACGGTGCTCAGGCAGGCTCTGTAGGTAATCTCCAAGAATGACAAGCTCCCCAGGGCTGGAATCATGGACAATTAACTCACAGTTTTAAAGTGCATGTAATTTTCTGAGTTTTTCAACTGCAAAACAGCTACAAAAACACATCAGGAAGAAGAGGAGAACATGCTTCTTGTTGCTTATGGAATGTCAGAAAGAGACCTTTCATGGACCACAAGAGGCCCAACACAAAGACTTTTGTGCATCCACGAGCTGATAAAAAACAACCTGACCTCTACTTTGTAGGTTTTGTGTGTTCTAACCTGGACTAATTATCTCAGGTTCCCTTTTGTAGTCAAAGGAGAGAAATGGGCTCATCCTAAGGTACGTATCTAAGATAAAATTAATCCCTCCATCTTTTGACTGCTATTAAAATATAAGTGAGATGCACTTAACCTCCTTTGCTCTTATGTTCTCAGCACTTGGCCTTCAGAGTGAAATTCAGGTAATGGATCAGTCAGTCTATTAAGGGGGAAGCTGAGAAATAATACTGAGCACCTGCAAGCCCCTTGAATTCTCTCTGAATGTCCTCACCCAGGGCAGCAGAACTCAGGTGCTGCAGTCTAAAAGCACCACATGAAGATAAATGATGATTCTTTTCTCTGGAAAAGACGAGCACAACTCACTTTCCTTTTAGCTGTTCAGCCAGAGCGTGCACTGGTGACAGTGATGCCCTTTGATTTAATAATTCAGTACTTAAAGTGCTTGTCAAAGAAAGAATTTCATTCTCTTACTAGGACTGTTCTGAGGCTGGAGCATCTTGGTCCCACCTGTTGAGATTGTGCCACACACAGAAAAAAGGTTCAAGTTTCACTTGACCAAAACACCAGTAAAAATAAAAAGACCATGACTTTATCCAGCATCTGACTGCTCCATTTTGATCCACCAGGATCACGTCCAGTGTGCTTAACTAAGTCCTGTTCTCCAAACCCAGCCTTGATACATTTTCCTCCCAAAACAATTAGTAATTTTGAATTTTTGCCACTTCCCTCATTTCTTGGACTTGACAGGCACACCAGGTATGTGTGGAGTACAACCTTTTATATTCATCTCGAAATGACCTACGAAGAAGAACGAGTTTGTGTTTAACATATGAGCATATCTGAATACAGTATGAGAACTGAGAACTAAGGGATATAAAAATACAGGAGCTTTCAAGAAACTCTGGTCAAAACAGTGATTTCTCCACTAGAAATTACTGCAACTGCACATTCACCAACAGCCTTTAAAGTTGCAGGTTACTCCTGAACCTGTGTCTTAGTTCTCTCTCCCCCAGGTGACAAATCCCAGGGTTACTATAATCTTTTCATATTTCCAATCCATACTTCTTCCTTTAGCAGCCAGTTCTCTCACACTACAATATGAATAATCAGCCTGTGGGAGGTTGCTCTTCCTTAATGGTTCCACCAAAGACATGGAAAACTTCATCCACACCCCACCAACACGAGGGCCTCTACACCAGGCAGCACCCAAGGGCAGCTTTGGCTCTCTCATGTTTCTGACTCCATGGACTATTTGAGCTCATACATCACATGTTATTAAATCTGTTTCAGCTTTCTGCATGAACAAGCTGCTAATGTCCCACAGGGACTGAAAATGCAACCTCAACAAGCACCAAAAAAAAAAAAAAAAAAAAGTAGAAAGGCAGGGAATAAACACATAAAGCATGAAACATGTAATTTCGGGTCAACTCAAGTTCAAGCAGCTTCCTCAGTTGCTATGCTACCAGTGATGGTGGTGGGATAAAGACAGAGGCAAAAGGATTTTTACAGCTTCATCTCTAGTGGCTATTTAGCAACTTTTGCTCTCTGGCACATCTCTGTGTGCAGGATGAAGGATTGTTGGTCTCTAAGCTGCTGAAATGGCAAGTGACTGGAGGTATTGACTACCAGGAGGCAGCATAGAATGGTTTGTCTGGATTGATTAAGTGCCTTAATCCATAGCAACCTGCCAGGTTTGCAGGAAAAGCCCGAGGCAGGATTCTTTGTTTCATTTAAAGGAAGAGCAGGGAAGCAAACATCCTCCCTGCCCTTTCCCTCCCTGTCCAGCACCTGGGGACGTGCAGAACAGATGAGGAGCAGTGAGGAGAACTGAGAACAGCCAGGCTGGAGTTTAAACTTGAGACAGCACCATGGCTGTGATTTACAGACCCAACTGTGTCCAATCCCACTGGTACTGATCTCTCAAACATCTGTAGCCCAGAGCTTAAGGAGTGAGGACACTGGGGTGTGCACGAGCAGGGCAGCTCAAGGAACTGCCCCCAGCTCATCCTCATAATATTCTGGTGAAGGAAGTCTGAGTATGTTGTTTTACAACTGGAAGTAATGATTAATGGAGGGCTGTAGGGCCAGAGACTGAATGCAGACTTGTGTTCCAGCCTACAGACTTTATGACCTCCTGCAAAGAATTGTATGCCAGGCTTGACACACAAATTTAGGGGTTTTCAGTCCATAAAAAGAAAAATGTTCTCGTTTAATCATTTATTTTCCCGTGACAGATCCGTGAAGAACACTGATCACAGCTGACCAAATCTGACTTAAAAAGGAGCTGATGCTGTAACAGTAGATTGCTAATGTGCCAACAGGGATCTTGGGGAGACAATCCCCAAGGAACTTTCAACCAATGTACCTCTATCACCTGAAACAGCATCTAACAAACTATCTGGGCAACCAAGTCTCAGAGTGGGTGGTCACCTGAGAGCAGGTTTGCTTGACAGTAATCTCAGCAAGAATCTGATCTCAGCATTCATATGAAACCTGGATGAAGCAGAAATGACTGATTTCCAAAGGAACTTTGTGGAAAAGTTCATTTTGGGAAGTCATTCTTTCTGTCTTAACGGACTGAAATTACAGATTTCATTCAGATTTCAAAGTTTTCTCCCTTTTCTTCTTTCCCTGGGGTAAGCACAGATGTACACCCTGGGAAACCTGAAGAAACGACTTGAATAACTGGATATCAATGATATTTAAATATTCCTCATGCAGATTCCAAGACATTCACAGCAATAACACCTGCAGAAATCATCCTATGGTTTTACCCCTGAAGTAGCACATTTCATCCCAGAAATCCAACACAAGGATTAATCATCCTTCTGCTTTTATTAACCACAAAGTGTGAGAAAGAGCCAAGTTGCTGCCAATAACTGTTCTGCTGTCACTAAGGCCATGTTGCTTATACAGCTGCATGAGCAACTTAATAATTTATTACAAAATCTGTATGGGGAGTCTTCACTTGTGGTGGCAAAATAAAAAATCAGTGTCCAGCAAGCTCAGCACCAGGAAGAACAACTTCAAGCTTTGTGGCAGTTTCCAGAACATAAAGGGATCTCTTCCACTTTTAACTCATAAGCCAGTCTCTCTATCTAATGTAAAATATGCAAAAGGGAAGAAAGTCTGCCTGATACACAGATGTACCCCCAAAACTCAATGTTTGCATTAATACTTCTGTGTTTCGACTGTTTTTTCCAGAGAAAAGGAACAACCTTCCTACTTCTGAATGTACTGAATATGTGATAAGCAATCCTATTAACCCTAAAAACCTGAAAGCCATCAGAGATCCAGGATATTATAGTTTTACTGCCTTTTCATAAGTCTCCCAATATTCCCAAAGATGTCTGCAGTTAGTTAAGGAATTCTTTTTGTTACATCCTTACTCACTGCTGTGTTGTCCCTGAGTCAGTTAAAAAAACCCCAAGATCTACTACCAGATAAATCTTGTGACTTGTTTAGGCTTTGCAAGAGCTGCATCGTGGTTTATGGAGTTTAGATTACAGGGCTGAAGGGATTTTTTTAATGGGTCCTGTATCTGAAAACCAGTGTTAATCCGACTTGGGTCCTGCACAGCCAGGATCCACCCGCATTTGGGGTTATTTCCCACCCACCAAGACCTCAAGTCAGCTTCCCTGAAAGAAAAACCCTGCTATAAAATATATGTTCCAGTGGTAGAAATGGTAGGTTGAAAGGTTTTATAAGGGAGGTGGAAGACAGATATTCCCTGTGCTACAAATTTCCTAAAACACAACCTTGCAGGTGTCCAGACAATAGCTGCATGTATGACCAAGCAGACTGCTGGTAGTTTCCTCACTGAAGCAAACATTTCTGTCCAGAGTTTTCTGCTCACAGTATATTATCAAACATCCCCCCCCCCAATCAATGCAAATTGAACCTGAGCTTTACTGAGAAGGTGCAGATTCAATTTGGATTTACTGATTTAATCAGCTGAGAGTCCCTTACACAGCCTGCTCCCCTACAGGCACACATTGACTAAGTTGCTGAGATTCTGCATGTGCTGCAAAAGCTAAAAACAGAGGGGGGAAAGAGGATGGTAAATCTATTAGGACATGAGGGAAGCTCTTTTTCAACATCATTAACAACAGTACAAAGCTCATACTGATGGATCCTCTCAGGATGATGCACACTGGTACCCAAGCTTTGATCTGCTGGTTTCTAACCCCTGTATTCCCTCAGTACAGCTCCTAACAGGTCAAGGACCATCAAGAAACAGCAACACACTCAAGTTTTCTGGCTGAAACAAGGACACAAGGCTACCTGAGCACGAGGCCAGACCTGATGAAGCACTTCACTGCAGCAGAGTGGGACTGCAGGTCACTGTGAGAAATAAATAACCTGGTTTTATTATAAGCAAAATGAATTCAGTGGAAAATAGAGGGTGGTGGAATTTTCTTTCCTTTCATTGAATTTCAAGGGGTTTTTTAGGTGCCTCGTGGAGGCTGTAAGGTGAAAGGCCCACCTGGGCCTGGCACCAGGGAAACGCTGTGGTCGGGATAGGGAAAAAATAAAAATAGAAAAATATACCCCGGCCACATGGCCAGTCATTGTGTGCAGAGAGACCCCCTGTACATGAACAGAGGGGTACATCATCAATCAATCAGGAGGGAGGGTAACACCCCCTTCCTGAGTTCGAAAATTACCTTTTAAGGTAAAACACCTGTCACCTGTGGAATATTTAACAGCTTAGGTAACCTGCAGCATTTAACATCCTGCTTTGCAGATACTGCTGAGCTCTTTGGGCTGGAAGTCAGCTTAAAGAAGACAGAAGTTCTCCATCAACCTGCACCTCAGGAAGTCCCCCATCATCCCCACATCACCATTGGCCAATCAGAGCTCCAATCAGTCCAGCAGTTTAATTACCTAGGGAGCCTCATCTCCTCGGATGGCGAGACTGACGGAGACATAGACAACAGGTTGGCAAAGGCATAGAGAGCTTTTGGAAAACTCCATAAAAGAGTTTGGCGAAATAAACACCTGAAGAAAAGTACCAAGATCAGTGTTTACAGAGCCATAGTGCTGTCTACTCTCTTGTATGGTTCTGAATCCTGGGTCATCTACCGCCACCACCTGCGACTCCTCGAACGCTTCCATCAACGCTGCCTCCGTACAATCCTGAACATCCACTGGTCAGATTATGTGACCAATCCATCTGTTCTGGAACAAGCAGCAGTCACAAGCATTGAGGCCATGTTGCTGAGAACACAGCTGAGCTGGGCAGGGCACATCTCCAGGATGAAGGACCAACCACCCCCTCCCTAAGATCCTGCTCTATGGTGAACTTGCCACCGGCTGCCGCAAGAGAAGATAGAAGGACTCCCCGAAACAACATCTCAGCCTTGGCCATATTGACCAACATAACTGGTCTACTCTGGCCTCCAACAGGGAGGTCTGGAGACACACCATCTACAACGCAGCTGTCTCCTTTGAGAACACATGTAGGATCACTCTTGAGGAGAAAAGACAACGCAGAAAGAACCGTGTCTTGCAGAATTTACCACCTAAGGAGTCTTTCTGCTGTGCCTTTTGCAATCTGACGTGTCTGTCTCGTACTGGCCTCATTAGCCACCAGCGTGCCTGTAACAAACGTGGATAGAGCCTTCCTTAATCTTCGTTTGCGAAGCCTGGCCATGAGGTAACCAAGAGGGCACAAAAAGAGCGAGTTTTTCAAAGGGGGGGTGTTTTCTCCAGGCCACGTGACTTGGGGCTGCACCCAGCGCTGCAATAAAGAATTTCTTGCTGCAATTTTCCTTGTCCTGCAGGTATTTTTTTGCCATTTCATAAAGCGAAAGCAAGGATTTTTCCTCACTGCCGAGGGAGAGAAGTGGATTCCACGTGTTCATATCTGTCCATACCTGCAGCATTTGGAGATGTCTCCAGCATCAGGGTGATCAGCACTCGAGAAAGAGCCTCTAACACCCATCAGTCTGTACTCAGCACACGTGGAGAGCCAGAACTGGGAGCAGCAGTGAGGAGTGTCAGCCCTGCAGTCTGTGCATTATCAGCCTGTTACCGAGTACTACGTAGTCATAACAACAAAATTGAGAGATGCCAATTACCATAACATTGAGCACATAATTAGCAGCAGCCTGAACAACTTGTCATCCTGCAAAACTGAAGAATCAGCAACTGAAATGCAAAGTGACCAGCACAGGAGTCGGCAGGAAAAGTTCTCTTCCGACGTCAGAGCTTCGAATCGTGATATGGAAAATTATTTTTCTCCTTTATTGCTTGACACAAGGACTGTACTTCTTCGCTCAGCAGAGAAGTTATTATGTTCAATTCCATTATTCTGGGATTTGAAGCGCTGATGGATAAACAAGATCAGCAAGGAAGTGCCACAGAGCTTGGAAATCTAAGTCTTGAACTCTAGAGCTGCATCTTTCATGCTGAAGCGAAATATCAGAGGTTGATTATGCATTTGCTGTGTACATAAAATGGAGTTGGAGCACATAAGGGCTTTTTTCCCCCCCATTATTTAGTACATGTGGAATTCCTGCTGATGCAGATCAAAGCAAAATTTTAAGCAGAGGAGTCACTGTATGAGCTGTCACGTAAATCATTGGGAATGTCTGTTAGTGATTTTATCGCTACATAATTATCAAATTGGGGTCAAAATTCCCCCTTCACACTGTCACTAATCCCTGTCAGGTACCTGGAGAAACATCCAATTCCTACACATCTCAACATGAAACAGGACTGCAGTGTTTCATTGGAACAAAGCAACTGTGGGAAGAACAGCAACACAAACTTCTAGAACAGTCTTGTTCAACTGTCTGGAAGGACCTGACCTGAGCAAGCACAGCAAAGAATTCAGCTCTTCCAGTTCTCTTCCATTTCTTTCCCGTCTTTACAAGCAGAAACCTACACTGTCCAAATAAAGCCCATTTAATACCCGATGAGATCTTTCTTCAGTGCCACAAAAAAAACATCTATTGCTCAAACTTGTAAATTTACATTGGCTTGGAGCCCAAACACAAAACACTGGAAGTGAATTGTTGGACGTAATCACCTAGAGAAAAAATATTACAGGTCAAATCTTACCCAAAATACTTGCACAAGGGAAGTCTACTGCTTGGTAAGGCTATTCAACCCAAATTCTTTTGCTCCAAAGCAAATTCTTGTTGCTTGGCTCTGAGGTATCCTTAAAAACAGTAGAACATCTCCTGAGTTGAGAGCAGGCAGGTACAGATTGTGGTGCAGTGCTTGGCTTTGGTGAATGGCTTTGTTAACCATTCATGAGCTTAGGTCCTTGTAGATTTGCTTAATTATTTAAGAAATACAAAGTTTATTTGGCTCTAGGCCCAATTCTTCTCTAGTTTATGCTGGTGCAAGTCCAAAATAAATGGAGATACCACTGTTATGCAAATAAGCCAAGTTTCTGCTCCTTTGTTCCTCAGTAATCTGAAATGATGATTCCTTATCCTTCCCAGGCAAGCTGAGAGGAACCAGCACCAGAGGGAACTATTTTCTAGCAGAATCTGCACTGTGCCTGCTCTGAACCCATTTGTTGCTTAGGAGGACCCTGGCACAGCTCCACAGTCCAAAGAACACAATTAAAAATGACTTGATGAATTCAGTCTATTGAACAGGTGGCTGTAACCAGTCTGGAGGGAAGAACACTATATGCCAGCTTGAAATACTTGATGCTTTCTAGAACTGTTTAAACAACAACAGGTTCTCTGGAGCTGAGCACAGATACATTGCAAGCATCCCAATTCCATTAACTGATGGCTGCCAAAAACTCTGCAAATACCAGGAGCAAAAAGGGGGAGCAAGGGAAAAAGTACCTTCCACAACACAAATATTTAATCAGGTCCTGGAGTGCTGGGAAATGGGAGATGAGGAAGGAGTTAGTCAGGAAAGGACACTGCTCAGTGAACACAGTTGCTGCAGGCAGCAGAGTGAGCCTGCCTCCCAGGGTCTGGCTGGGATCCCTAACAAATCCAGGGAAGAGCAGAGCCAGCAGCTCACAGTCAAAACAGGCAGTGCCAACTGGATAAAAAGTGACTGGAGACAAAAAAAAAAACCTGTTGGGGAGCTCGTCAGACTGACAGGCCCACGCTGATGATACCCAGAGCTGCTTCTCTGGGGCACAGAGGTACAATAATAGGGTTTTAAATAGAGTTGTCTGATAGTGGTTTGTGATAAGATTACACAAAGCCCTGATTTTGAGAAGTGTGCAATAATTTCATAAAAGGAAAGAGCTGAGCTAAACCCATCTGGACCTCCTGAGCAGCTATGGTTGGTTCATGCACAGGTATTCTACTCCCTAAGCAAAACATTACAGGATTTCATTTCCAGCAGAGTTGAAGTGATGGAATAACCAGAAAAGGGCACACTGGGAGTAATGGAACAGATACAGAACCGGCCCCAAAGCTGTAACAAAACCCTCTGAAATCTGAAACTTTATTACAAGTGTTCTTGATTATTAAATGTGAGACGAGGAAAACGGTGGAAATAAATCTGCTGCTTTCATCTAACAAAATCTATTTCAAAAGTTCTCCTGGAGAAGGCAGCGGCTCTTGAATACTTTATATTATATGTACACCTTCAACTCTGCTGCTGATCTTGACAGCTGCACTTTAATTTGTGTAACTCTTATTGGAATTTGAGTAAAATATGGAATACAGAGAATCTGCAAAGTGATTTAGAGCTGTTACATCCACATCTGCCACCAGCTGCCAGTTTGAATGAGATGGGCACACAACTGGCAGGCACTCAATTCAGTGGTAATAAAACCCATGGCTGTACTTCCCTGGGATCTACCAATATTCACTGTACAAAAGCAAGCTGCCCTGAAACATGGACAGGAAAATTGAGATGAATTCACACAGAACCTACGAGCTTCAGTGCAGAGAAAACAGTGGTCCACTTATCCTGATATTATCGTAAATGCCTCAGCTTTATCTAAGAATGTAAATCACCTCTCTGCACAAATTCAAAAACTTCTCAATGATACAAAGGCGAGTTGTAAGTTAGAATTAAGAGGTTGTATGATCCAGGGAGGAACAAGTGATTCACATACAGGCACCCTTTTTGCTTTTTATAGTGTTCTCGGGAGCTCGTTTGGAATTTACTGTGCATGGAAATGCCAAATGAATTTCAAGTGCTGCCTTAGCTGCCAATCCATCACACCATCCCTTGCAATTTTAACCTGCAGCTCCTGACTGCCTGTGGCACCAGCTCTGGATTCCAGTCCTTACATTTAGATGGTCTTGTTATCCTGTGGAAAGCACTGTATTAACATTTCAGCCCACCCCCCAAATAAGGGGGGCTCGCAGTGGAACATTTCCCAAGGTTTTATAATGGAAACATGAACACACTGGAGGCTACAAATGAGCTCTGTTCCACAGCAGTGGGTTTCAATACCAAAATGACTTTTACAGATAGTTATTAAGTTTAATCATGAGTTTAAAGTCCTTCTTTATGAGACATTACCACTGCAGGCAGGAGCAGACAAAAAAGGGGACAATGCTGCCTGTCCCATCTTATTCCTTGGTAAAGCTTCATATTCCAGAGGGTGAACAGGAACAACTGGAAGGTCAGCAGGCAATGTCTCCTGCCACCCCTGCTGCAGGGGGAAGCACTTCTGCTGGGAAATCCAGCACAGTGCACCTGTAAGAGCTGTAGGAGCAGCTGGACACCCCCCAGTAGTTCATGGTCCTGAGAGGCAGGAACAATGACTGAGTGGGATCATAACCCAGGGTGTCAGGAGGGAAGACTTTGGCCTGTTCAAGGTTCTGCCTGGCAGAATCCCATGGGTCCTGAAGGGAAGAGTGGTCCAGGAGAACTGGCTGATTTCCAGTGAGCACCTTGTCAAAGCTCAACATGAACTGGCAAGTTGCTCGTTCAGTGATTACCACGGACAACTGGGAATTGGTGGGACTGGTTCCAGGGTTGTGCAGAGCACACCCAGCTCCCAGTCACACACACAACTCCAGAGTTCAAGGAGATGTACAGCCCAGCAGCCTGAAACACTCAGGAATGGGGAAAACACTGTACCTAGTCAAGCCAGAGAGGGGTCAAATCAGGTCCAGTGAGTTGCTGGCAGTTCCACAGGCAGACTGACAATTTTGGGCTTCCAGAACACTTTTCTTCATCAGAAAGCCAATATTTCCCCAATGGCTTTGTGTGCACGTTCCTCACAATTACTGCTATAATTTACACTTTTATGTTTAAGCCTGTTTTCACTGCAGGCATAAACAAGGTTTTGATTTTTAAAGATCTGGACTTTTAAAGATGGGCCTGTAATACCTGCTAAAAGGAACTCACAAAAACTGAGAGCGGGTCTCCAGCTTCTTGAAAATATATATTGAAAAAAAAAAAGATAAAAAACAAACAAACCAACCAATTTCTTTGTGTTATTCCACACAAGGAAGCAAAAATATTCTGAAGAATTATAAAAGCAGATCATGGTATGGTTTGTCCTACCAACATAAGGGATGAAAAGGTTTTCATTAAGTTTTAATTGTGTGAAGACAGCAGGCAAAGTAACAGATCATGGAGAAAGCAGCACACACAGGGCTCCCATGGCACAGTCCCACAGGTATCCCAAGCTGTGCCTGTACTGTGTGGCCAGACTAAAATACACAAGCTGGTATCCACAATTAGCTAACTTGACCCACATGGCCCTTTTCAAGTATCTTTTAAGTGCCTTTTACTTGAATTATGTGTTACAAACCCCTTCATTTCTTTGATTCATTAAGTCCAGTAACAGCAGTATCTGCCTCTTCAATCAGCAGAATCCCTCAAGAGACCCAAGGTAACCACACGAAAGGAGCACAGGCACATGAAAGTGGAGATTTTAAACATTTCATCTCATACAATTAATTACTCAGCTGGGTTAATTTACCACTGAATCGCACCCAGTTCTTATCCTCGGAAATCAGAGCACAGATTTAGATTCTAAGCCTGTGAATCAACGTTTTCTGATCAAAAGACCCCAAATTCCAGACATCTTTTACCTTCTTGGGACAGCAACCTCCTGCAGTTGAGCTAAGGCAGAGGGAAAAAGGGAAAGGGAAAAAGGGAAAGGGAAAAAGGGAAAGGGAAAAAGGGAAAGGGAAAAAGGGAAAGGGAAAAAGGGAAAGGGAAAGAGGGAAAGGGAAAAAGGGAAAGGGAAAAAGGAAAAGGAAAAGAAAAAAAGGGAAAGGAAAAGGAAAAAGGGGAAAAGGAAAAAAGGGAAAGGAAAAGGAAAAAGGGAAAGGGAAAGGAAAAGGGAAAAAGGGAAAGGGAAAAAGGGAAAAGATGTCCCAGTGTGATGTCAGCTTAAGCAAAATCCTTCATTCTTCATGGCTCAGTTAAGGTGCCTGGATGCTGAAGTCAGTTGTGTTCACAGACAAGATTTCCCAATGAAAAGTAATTTATGTGGATAATAATAGCACATGCATCTCACAAACAGTTGTGAAATAAATCTAAAGGCATCATATTCTTATATGTAAACAAGAAAAAAATGCTTAGTACCTGCACAGGATGAGAAGTCAATTTGCAGTTGTGGGATTCTTGTGTTCCTTGTTAAAAAACATCTTTCAGAATGTCACTGCAACTTATTCAGTAGGATTAACTACAGCCTAGAGTAATACAGAAGGTAAATGCAATGGCTCAGAGTAGCACTTGGCTCTCCTACACAGAGCCAATTTCATGGCAAACTTAACAAGTCCTCTCTCTAGAAGATTGAGAATGTCCATGAACAATGTACAAGCACAGCAGCTGAACAGAGTCATATTCATCCCAATATACCACAGGTGTAATTTGACACATAAAAAGCACTAAAGAACTGCAGTATGGTTCACACTGGGGAAAAATATCTTCTCATTACCTCTATCCCAAGATTATCTGTATTACAGGATTTACAGGGTGCACTGCTGTTGCTTCATTTGTTGGAAACAGCAGCGGAAAATGTGATCACGGATCATTTCTGATTGTTCAAACGACAAACCACTCGTGGAACAGGTAGGAATTGCAAATTCAGTGTGCAACACACCTAAAAGCCCTTCTTTTCCCACCACCAGGGTTGGGTGATACACTGTAATGCCCAGAAACTCACTGCCAGTGGTAAATTCTGGGATGTTTCAGCCAAAAGAGAGACAACAGGTAAGATCTGTTCTGCCCTTCCTACTTACCTGGCCCTGATAGTTTCTCATTAATCCATGTCAGTGTGTCCAGTTTACAGTCAAGTGGATCCAGTCTTGCTGAGTAATCCATCCCACATCTATTAAACATGGGATCCCATTCTCTTTTTCCTACAAGGTTCTCAAAATGGACAGGGATTCATTCTTGGGGCCATAGGAACTGTTCTGCCCCCTCTTCCCAAGGGATCCCAGTCACTTCCCAGCTGGGGACAAGTAAATCATGGTCACAGTTCAGGCATTTCTCATCCCATAACCAGTCATATACCCATCATATATTCTGCTAAATGTTGTTCACCACCACAAGAGACTTCCAAGAGCTGCCACAAACCTGGAGTGCATCCAGAAAGAACCAAATAGGCCATCACAAGAACACAGCTTCTTCCTTTCTTTCCATGGCAGGGGGTTGGAACAAAATCATCTTTAAGGTGCCTTTCAACCCAAACCATCCTGTGATCCTACACGTGGCATTAAGGACTGGCAGGGACACTCCAGGGTTTATGCCTGGAACATGCAGTTTTCAGGCCAGCTTGTTTAGCAGGTCACCTTTTCTGGTTGTTTGCCAGAGTTCAGTGTCCCTTGTGTACAGTGGGATGGCTGAAAGGGCTGCTTGTTTTATTTCCTTTCACAGGATAAACAGGTACCCAGCAGATGAAGCTGTGGGGAGCAGGGGCAGCGTGGATTTGATCCAGCAGCAACAGTTCCCCTCCAGTATTTAACAGGGCAACAGGTTCTGCTGTTGAAGACTTTACATAAAGAGAGGGCTTTTTTCTCATAAATATTTTCACAGGCACTGGCCTGAAGGATCAAGGTGTGTTGCAAAATCTGGCCTTTAGGTGTGTTGCAAAATCTGGCAGAATTTGCATTAAGTGGGCAGCTGTTGAAAATTTACTCCATGGCAACAATGAGAAGGAAAAAGTATTAGAAAGGTTTATGTTTTAGACAACCTCCTACACTTAGAGTAGCTCCCAAATGCATTTCCACAGTCTGTGCATTCTAAAATATCAGCCCTAATAGCTCTTGTTGAAAACATGCAAAAAAGCCACACAGCAGAAGGGTAACTTCCACTCTGTAGAGGTATAAAAAGGAAAACAAAGCTTTGAAGGAATTTCTCAAAGTAAAGAAAATAGGACTCGTAATGAGCCAATCTGAATCTGCTCTGAAGAGCAGAGAGGAGGAAGAATATAATCTCCCATGATCTGTTATTTCCTTTAAAAGCCCCCTTAGAATGAAGGTAGAGTGGCCTGTATTTGAATTCTACTCCAGAAGAAGATACAGGAAGAAAGTAAATAACAATTAAAGGAGAAAAACCACTTTACTTAAAGCTGAAATTTAAGTGAAAACTGCCAGTGAATCACAACTCTTATGTCTGGCATTGCATCCTATCTCACCAGTGAGGTGTCACAAACTATTTGTTCTCTACATCTCTGCATGGACCCTCCAACACAGAGAACATGCCCACAAACAGAGAAGCAGGTAATTTTTACATTAAGAGCTTGTCTTTCCATGAAACGTGAACACTGAGAGCATCGTAATTTTCCGAGGCAGTAGAGTCTGAACTTTTGCAAAATAGACTCAGGAAGGTCCTAAGAGGCAGATCATTAAAAAAGCAATACTACCTGTGGGAAGCAGCACAAGCCACAGCATGAATCAAAATCAGAGTTAGAATCCTCTCTGTGTCAGCTGGAATATATCTACTTTTGATGGCCCATCAATTTTAAATGGCTCTGAGTCCTGAACTCTGGCATGAGAACAGGAAGGGACAGCAAGAGATGAGATCAATCCCAGAGCACCCGAGGTAAAGAACAAGCTGATTCGACTTTGGGAGAAGCAAACTTATTGCTGAACATGCATTGCAAAAGAGAAAATGCTGTTCCTTCTGCAGTGGGTCCCTTCTTATCCCGCCCACAGCTCCCTGCCAGGCAGCAAGACACAGCCCAGGGACTGCCAGCAAGGGGGAAGTGCACAGGGAATCACTCTCTGCACTGCTCAGGCTCCGTGCTTCTGGTTTCTCCAGGGTTTCATCCTCTCTCTGCCTTGTGGACAAAACAGAAAAATCACTCTCCTGGAGCATTTGCTAAGGAAGACATGAAGTAAAACCTGAATCTACTTAATACACTCTGTATTTGAGTCTGCCATCCTTTCCACCAGGCACTCAGTATGGATTCCCAGTTATCATGGATCAGCAGTGCATCCAGTGGGGTACCTGCCCAGTACAGACCAGTTGTTGGCTCTCTCAAAGGCCTAAACACACCTCTTATTTAAATTATACGTCTATAGAAGAAGAAAGGGAAACTTCTCTGAAGTTTCTTTTCCAAGGTTTTCTCTGAAGACCTTGCCCCTCTGCACAGGAGGAATTTCAGTCTCTTCTAAACACACACAAAGACACCAGAATGGCTGATTTGAGCAGAGTATCCCACTGCCAGCTTGCCCACGCCAAAATTATCTCTTTTTATAACCATTACAATGATATTGTGCAGCAGCAATTCCCACTGATTAACTGAATTAAAGGAGAGAAACTTGTAACTTGGGTACATTTTACATTTCATCTACCCTTCACTTCCTCTTGCTCCCAAACCCTTCTCAAATCAACCTGAGGGGGGGACAGATGGGGGGAAAAAAAAAGAAAAAGATTCTTTTCAAGGAAGACAGTGGTTATGGAAAGGGATTCCAAGTGAAAACAGCACCCATCAAAACACTCAGCTTTCCTCTGCATCTCTTCAAAGTCTTGCAAATGCCAATGAAAATGATGGGGTGCCTGTTGTTTTGACAGAAGCAAGAACATCATTAAGGTAAGAGCTGTCAGCAGGTATTTTATTTTCTCCCTGAGGAATAAGGCTACTGTTTAGGCATTCCTTTTTTTTTTTTACTAATCTTTTTTCTTTTATTTCCATTCTGTAATGCAATCCTGAAAGATGGCATCCTTTATTTGCCTGTGAACTGGATAGATTAGAGAGTAACAGTGACAGCTTGTGAATACAACCACACATGATTCAAAGCCATGGGCCAGCAGAGATGCACTAATTGCTCTGCCACTGGGATAAGACAGGAAAACTATTCCATATCCAGGTGCATTCCACATTAGCACAGTCAGGAAAGAATGCTGAGGTAGAATTATGTAACAGCAAGGCAGTACCCAACATTTCATTATTTCATACACATTAAATCATGGCATGTATAGCTTTAATAAAAGAAAAAGGTGGTTTTCTGTACATAAACTCAGAGTTAGTATAAATTAATATTAAATTCCAAGTAAAGCCATTGGAAACTCAGGACCACCCACAAAGGAGTTCTACCCATTTACAAGAGGGAGGAGGCTCAAGAAAAACAGATTTTAGGAGACAACCGGCGACAAGAAACAAATAAAGGAATGAGATCAGGGAGCTGAATCAGCTGAACTGCAGAGGGAACAGTGCAGAACACTTGGCCAAGGCTTTGGGAGATCCAAGAGGTTCTGCTCAGGGGAATGATGCCTGGAGATGCACCATGAGCATAAATGGAAGCTCAGTCCACAGTGCTGACCACTGCTACTGGTAGGCTCCAACTGGGAGAACTGGAGTCTAAATCCAGCAACTACAGCACCTGAGAGGAACTGCAGTTCTTGAGAGACACACAGAATACTTTAGATTCACTCAGAGGAAATTCCTGGAAGGTGCTCAGAAAGTCAGTGATGCTTATTTAATCCACTACACAGAGTAAGAACCCAAATCCTTTCCCAGCGGAGTGTGACATGTCAGTCTGGCACAGAAGATTAGACAGGTCAAGCAGATCTCCAGCACAGACTCCTCAGAAGACCCTTATCAATAAAACAAAGGGTTGAATGAGAGACTGGAATTACAGGATATTTTATCAGGAATAATACAACAGATGTTTATGCCCTGTACTAATTTGTTTAATGGTTCTTATACAGAAATCCTTATTTAGTTATTAAAGAGTCAAGAGCCATGTAAGTATTGTTAGCAAAGGCATTTTCTACACAGGAACAGCAGACCTATGAGAGAATGAGTCAGATATTTATGTTCCCTTGTAAAAATAAAATCAGCAAGCTTTTAGAGGAACACACTGTTTCCAGATAGAAAAAAGCATTCCTTATTCTCTCTGCAGTTTCCAACCCCTGAAGAAGTTTTACTTGTTCTCGTCATTTTTACACAGTTTTTGCTCCATTCTCATGGCACATCAGACTGATGAACACTGAGTAAAATCATTATGGAATCATGGAATATTCTGTGTTGGAGGGACCCACAAGGATCAAGTCCAACTCCTGGCCCTGCACAGACACCCCAACAATCCCACCCTGTCCCTGAGAGCATTGTCCAAACCCTCCTGGAGCTCTGGCAGCTTTGGGGCCATGACCAAACCCTGGGGGAAAAGACCTTCTGGAATCAAAGTCCTTCTACTTTCCTAGTGAGTACACCAGGGGAGGGAGTGGACAGATGCAAAAGTGTGTGGGATACACAGAAAATCTGTTTGGACAAATCAGCTCATAGGTGGCACAGCAGGTTTGGAGCAATTCCCACACTTGAGTGTTCAGAAATGTGAGGCCCTGCATCTTCCCATCTCCACATCATGCTCTCAACATTTGCCAACCATGGATTTGCTCTCAGCATCACACATGGATCTGGTGAAGGCTTTTCACTGAAAAAACCCCCAACATCTGGTTCAGTGCAATCCAATCAACGAAAAGTTAAACAAAAATTCTAAAAGTACATATTTCTAGCTACTAAAAAATCTGTCCACGCTTTTCAGCTTCTGCAAGGACATTCACAGCCCAAAATTATTTGAAACAGATGGCAGAGGTGTTTACTGGAAGTTCTTTTCCACCAGAAATCCACACAGAGGAAAAAGCCATTTTCAGGAAGTTTCTTTTCAACCATTCCCAGCAAAGCATCTTGCACCAAAACAAACCTCATTACAACATTCCAACTGACCATATCAAAACCGAACTGGCTTTAAGCTGTCTAAAATCAGCACTCCCTGAGGCTGTCTTTAAAGAACATAAAAGGCTTTTGTTGACTAATTACATTAGAAGTCCTTTCTTTAAAACTGGTAAGTAAAATACTAATGGGCTCTAACTGATGTGAACTCCAGACACCCCAGGCACTGTGCTAATGGTCATCCTGTCCTTCACCTGGGAGGGCTGGAGAATTCCAAGTTCTTTTCAGCCCAGAAGTTTTAGCCTGTGGCTTGATGATACAGCCACTCCAACAAGCAGCAATATCCATCTAGAAAATATCTCCTTTAGGTCTCCCACTCCAGAGGAAACTGTGTGATTCAAGTAAAAATATAACAGCTTAGTTTTGCACAAGTTGTGGCAGGGGAGAGGAGAGGAATTTATTCTTCCTTCACACAGTTAATAATGCGATTAAACAAAGATCCAGAGTAATTCCCTCCTAAGGGCAACAAGGACTCTCAGCTCCAAGTCTCACCCTTTTATTCCAGAATGCACATTTAGAAACCTGTTTCCTGGTCAGGATAGAGGAGCAGGACCAAAGCAGAGGGAAGCAGAAAGAACTGAGTAAGAGAGGAGAGATAACAGGAGTAGAATAAGTAATGCAGAAAGCTCTGGTTCTGGTGGACATGCAATAGAAAGCAAGAAGGGGTGGATTTAAGTGCATATTTAGCCCTGCACAGAGCTGGGGATGGATGGCCAACACTCCTACAGATGGTGGAAGTTGACCACTGACAACTAAACTTGAGAAGCTCCAACCAAGTCCTCTGATATCCATCAAGGTCTCATCCCCAAACAAGCCTCAGTGCAAATGAACCACATAAAATTAAACGAAAAAATGAATTTTCTTTTATCACAGTGGGCAGGGAGTGCCTCAGCATGTAACATGTGAGTACAGAGCATGTAAGCCTAAGTTTATTCAAACAAACCTGCTGCACTGGATGAACTCCTGGGATCACAGAGCAATGTGCAGAGATGTGACCAGCACACCTGTCAGGATACAAATGCACATCCCTACAAACTTCTGGCTTCCTTTTCTTCCTGGAAGTTAATTTCAGGCAATATTTACCACGGCCCATCCTTCACGATTTTATTACTCTAAATTTGCACTTGTTAATTTTCCTGACAATGGAACCCAGCAGCATTTTCCTGAACACTTTTCTTTTTTTCTCTCCCAAGTCACGGTTCCAAACAGGAATATAACAACACCTCCAATGGAAAGCAGGCTGCAGACCCTACCAAGGTATGTGACAACTCATTTAACAGGTCAACTGCTTGAGGCATCATTGCAGGTAAGTGACTCTAATGCACTGGCCCATTTTGTGCCATTAGCCTTGGGGCCTCAATCACGGTGGTTTAATTAAACACCACATTAAGTCCCCCGGGTTCAGTTTTTCACAAAAGTTAACAAAAACAGGCTTAGAGTAAATTGTTGGTCTCACCAGTTTGATGCAGGGCAGGATCTGTGTCTGTCACATCCACTGCCCTGCACGGACTGATTAAAGCTCACCCCGGCCCACAGCTACAGCCACTTCAGAAATAATCACAAATAATCAGCACACGAAGTGATATTGAGTACAGTTGTTCTGGGCACTCAGTGACCTCACCTGCTCGTACAGGTGACTGAGAAAAGCAGGTTCCTTTGAAGTTCTGCAGAGGAAGATCTGCTCTGCTTGTCTGGGGGCTCAGCTCTGGCACAAGGATGTCTCACATTGTCAACTAACAAGCAAATTCCTGTTTGAAAGCTACAGAGAATTGCCACCACCACCACAATTACTGCCTTTTAGTTTGTCTCCTGTCTCCATCTATTTACAAAGGTCTAGCAAATACCCAATTTGATTCTCTACTGTGCACTCACAATGACTTTTTCCAGCAAGGAGCCTTAAAGCACAGAGGGTTCTGGTGTGTGGTGCACTCTCTGCTGTGACACTGGGGCAGTTGTGCAGCAGTGTCTGCAATCAGAGCTGCCACCCAGGCCACACAGGGATGCCAAGATGGAAAAAAAATACAGTTAAAAACTAACAGCTACACAGATCTTTAAGTATTATGTGCCTTTTTTAAAATAACCACCAGGTACTGCCACACAAGGGAAGAACTCAGCGGTCTGTTCTTTACCAGCATAGAGCTCCTGTGGCCAATCCCTACCCCACACAGCCCAGGTTTGGCAGGTAGAGATGACTTTTCCCCCTAAAATCAACTGCTAAGATAAGCAAAACATGGTGTTGTCTGCAGTGGCCAATGGGACAAGAAGAAAATCAAAGTTGGGCTGTGCTGCTGCTTCTGTGCTTTGTACTAACACAGTGCTGGGGTTTGCTTCAGTTTGTTACTCAAATACATTTTGTCACAAAGCACTTCTGAATCATAATTTGATCATAAAAGTTGACTCATTTCTCCCCAAGGACATGAACACAGTATCTCACGATATCCACCTTTTTACCCTCAATTTGTGCTATGACTGCTGGAACATTAGTTTGGTCAATAGACACAAATGGCAGGAGAAAGAACACATCAGAGACTGTAACCTGTACACACCTGACACCAAATGCCCAAGCAATTCTGATTTAATGGAGAAAAAAAAATTTAAAAACCCCACATTTTGTCTACAATATTCACATTCATTTTGAAATAAACTGTTTTTCCTCTTTTGCTTTCTAGAAAAACACATAAAGTGAACGTATCAATAGTTCAGTCCCTATACAAGGGACTACACTGCTGCATTTGTAAATAAACCTCTACTTCTTTGGACTAACCCCTGCAGCTCAAGTGTCTAACTGGCCAATTATCAGTCATTTCCTCCTTTTCCTTCCACCAGAGTAACCTACTCTGTTTTCCTCTGTTCAAACTGGAAACAGGATAAATACAAGCTGCAGGAACCAGAGGGCCATTTGTCTGATCTTACTGACAAAAGTCTGATTGATGCAAGGAAAATCATGCCCTCACCTGCAGCAGAAGGTGTTTCTGTGGGCAGAGTGGGCAATGGCCTGGCCTGTCACTGCAAGTGCTGCCCTGGAGAGCAGCTAATGAGAAAGGGAAGGGACAGGTGCATTTAAAAATCGAAGAACTGACACGAATGGTTTTACCCAGGACAGAAACCTCCCTTTTTCAGCCTTTCAAACAGGTAGGACAGTATATACCAGTTAAGTACAGTAAATACTGGAGGCTGCTAATTTACTGTACACAAGCCACTTGAAATAACTTCCATCTAGAGCACCTTGCTGGCAGCACAGTATAAACTTCAGAAGGCTGGTTTTTTTCATTTTCTCACATGATCTTTGTGTCAGGGAGTTTGTTTTCCTGTAGTTCCTGACAGCATCATTATGAAAGCCCACACTCAGGTAAGCAGCAAATCCACTGCTGACGTCCCTACGTCTCCATCATTCCTTTTGTCCTGCTGACACCTCAGATAAACCTGATCCATCACTGCCAGTCATCAGTGCTCTTGGAGCAAACCTCAGGAGCATCCCCCATCCCAAAAAGCCCAGCAGGGAGATTCAGGTTCCTAACTGAGTTCAGCTGTCACTGAGGAAAAAAATGACTAAGGTTGGTTAGACTCTAGGGAGTTAAGAAAACCATGTGAGCATGTTGGTATCAAAATATTCTGGAGTGTTTTGCACTCTTTTAGAGGTCACAGACACTCCACATTGTACATCTGCCCATTCCAGCTCGGACAGGGAGCACTAAATTGTATTTTCCAAGTAAATACATCTTCTCAGTCCTTCCCCCCCCCCCCCAGTTTCACTCCACTTGACTATTTCCTAGCTGTAAAAACCAGGGAGGTTCTTTCTCAACCACCATCAAGTAGCACCCACCATCAAAACCCCATCATATTTAAAGGTCAGGTTGCAGCTCCACTTATCTGAAATGTTCAAGTTAAAAGTAAAAAAAAAAAAAAAAAGGCACACTACGGCTAAGGCTGGCAACCTACTGAGACCTGAACAACAAAAACAAAACTTAGATTATAAAAGCAGAGCCTTTACTAAGCACCAGGAAGTTCCAGATGTAAAAAACCAAACCAAACCAACAAAAACCCCCAACAAAACCCAAACGAAAACAAACCAACCTCCTCCAACAAAACAAAACCAGGCAAAACTCAAAACCAAACAAAATCCCAAGAAAACATAACCACACAAAATCCAAACAAAACCAATCAATCAAAACCCCCAACAAAACAAAACCACACAAAACCCAAAGAAACAAACAAAACCCCTAGACATTAACCTTTATAGTCAGCAAACAGCTTCTAAAGTCTAAACCCAACGTTTATACATCATATAAACCCTAAGTTTTCCAAGACTAACCCAAGGCTAGACTCTATCCTACATATCAGAGTGTTGCCCTAAGCAGGGAACAACTGAATCCTTCTAAACTTACTGTGAAGTTTAATTAAGATTTTCCTACATGTCTCTGCTCCAGTCAACCCCTCACTGACCAGAAGTCCAGGAACTACTGGTTTGTGCTGGTGAACATTATCACACAACCTCTGCTGCCTCAGTCTGAGCACTCAGCCAACACACACCTCCTTTTCCAATGTCTGGGATAACCAGACCCTGGGAACCTTCCTCTCCCTGCCCATCTACAACACCCCCAAACACTGGCTGAAGCAGATATCAGGATTTGTGCCAAAAACCCTTCACACCTCCCAAATAGTTGTGTCACCACCCCCAACAGTCTGATGTACTGGATTTAACAGGCAGACACCCCAGAAGTGCCTGCTAACCAGTGAAGTCCTGTGAAAACCAGCTGAATCTTTCTTCACCACTCAATAGTTACCTTTTTTATTTCAGGTTTTTATGATAGAGAGAGTTTCAGAATACCCTGCAGATCCCAACCCTCCTTCCAGCTCCCACCTCTCCTGGGTTGTCTATCTGCTTATTTCCAGTTTAAAGCTGAGCCCTGAAACATAGTTCTTGATTTAGGCTGTTCCCTCAGAGAGACTCCACAGTATTACACCAAAAGATCAGTTCTTTCTCCCTTTTCTCACAAAGTGCATTCTGAGGCAGTAATAAATGCTAGAAATTCCAGTATGCTGCACAGAGCTGTAATGATGGGTGATGGGTTTTGGTATTTCCACAAAAAAGCATCCCAGAGTCCGGGAGAAATTGGAGAGGATTGAAACTACCACACAATACAACTGCAAAAAAAAGGGAAAGGGTGGGAGAGACAACACCAAACAAAATCTGAGTCTCATTTACTCCAGAAGCATTTCATTTTCCATCAGGGCCAAACTCCCAGCCCACCCAGTTGCTGGTGACAGACTGGTTGCCAGTGCTCACAAAACACCTTTCTGTGCTTTATTCCAGTCAGAGTTAAAGCAAAAAAAAACATGGAGAGAAAAAAAAGGAATCCTGAAAAACTTTTGCTACAAATCTGGACAATTTACCTCCTGGGAGGATTCCTGAACTCCACAGCACATTCTGTGGAGCTGAGAAACAAAGGTGACAGGGATGGAGCTCACAGCTGTCAGAGCAAGGAGCTCACAGACAATATCACTTCATTTATCCTTTTGCTCCCATTTTTGCTGGCCAGTTCAATGCTGATAAACAGCTCATTATTCCCAAGGCACTCATGGACAGATCCAAAGGCGTGCAGGAGTTCCCATATTCCCTCAAAATAGCCAAAATATAACATGCCAGGGAGCACATCTTGGTACTGTGGAACAAGTTGAGCCTTCCTGGTGTGCAGGAAGTGTTAAAAATCTGTCCCAGTTATGAAACTTCTCCATGGCACAGAAATCCCTTTGCTGGGGGGCTCAAGACATCTTTTTTTTCGTTTTGTGCCTGGCACCAAGAGGCTGTCTGATGAAAAAACTGATGCTAAATTGTGCCACACCTGAACTGAAAACCAACAGCTTCCATCAAGTCTCCACAAGCCTTTCCTTGAGGACACTCTCCCATCAATACATGTATTATTGGTTACTTCATCATGCAGTGCCCTTCCTTGTCTCTGCTGAAGAGGTCTGTGTTACAATTGGGGAAAAATTACTAATAAAAATCCATCTGCTTAAAAGTTCCCCCATTCCACAGCAAGGAGGAGAACAAACCCAGCAAGTAAAAGTATTCATTGTGGAAACAAGAGAGAATGTTTCACCAATATAAATGAAATTCCAGTTGAATATAATTTTCCCCAGGACCAACAGTAGTTCTTTAACAGAACAAGGCACCTTGTAAAGATATTTAAGACACATAAGTTAACCAAACAAATCCAAGATCATGGTCAATACAAGTTCACATTCAATACTTCAAGACTGATTATATTTAGCACAAACACTTAAGATCTGACTATTAAATGCAAAGCTGGAAATATCTGACTGGAATAACATACAGACACTACACAGTGAAGATAATTAAGTATTTAAAGAGCTTACATAAGGCTGGGGAGGTTTTCTATAATTCAAAACTCTCAATCATGATCAATCAATCTCTTTTGAAACCTATTCTGCTTTATTCATACTGTATTGCTCCTGATGCAAGAATGACTTGTGAATTCTATGGCTTGCATATTGCAAAAGGTCAAATTAAATTAAACCTTTTTTTCTTTCTGTCATGACAGCTGTGAGATAAGATATATGAAAAACAATAAAACTTCCTTATGAGTGTAAAAGTGCTACACCTGGGGCTGAGGCCTGGAGAAAATTCTCATTCTATATGTTGAGAGTAAATCTTGGAAGAGAGAACAGACTGGTCCCTATTGAAACCATCACAGCTTTAATGAAGACAATTAAAATTCCCTTTTGGCTCAGGAAATACCAGTAATCCCACTCCAAAGACTATACCAGCACTGTGATTCCATGGAGATGACAAAAAGACATGATGGTGAATTTGAGGATAATTCTGTAACAGAACGATTTTCCTTAGTCTCCTTGACTAAATGCAGTATTAAGTAATGTGAAATTACATCCCACTGGCTGAGCTTTGGAGAGGACCATGCATGTGGTGAAAAAATTGCAGCTTGGAGATAAAGAATGTGTTTTTCCTAATTGCTGTTGGTGTGCAATTCAATTTGTGATATCAGAGTTAAGCCTTGTCTGCCTTCACCATGTGTCACTTGATTCCTACAGCTTTTAAAGTAGTTCTGTGATAGAACCCCAGAATGGTTTGGGTTGGAAAGGACCTTAAAAATCATCTCATTCCACGCCCTGCCATGGGCAGGGACACCTTCCACTAGCCCAGGTTGCTCCAAGCCCCGTCCAACCTGGCCTTGGACACTTCCAGGGATCCAGGGGCAGCCACAGCTTCTCTGGGCAACCTGTCCTTTCATGGCAGGCAGTAGAAAATAAACAGAGAATTCAATGGTCAGAAGCCATTTACACAATCAAGACTGAGGCTCTCAGAGCTCTGAACACATAATTTAATATTGGCACCAAATGAACACCCCCCTTTTAAATCCTGAACGAGAAATTAATGAAACAGCATTACCCTGCAGGACTCCTGATGGTTATGTAAATAATTTTATATGAAATGCTTGTTTACAACAAGATGTCAGTCCTCAAGAGAGTTTGAGAACAACAATAATCATAAAACTTTCCACAAGCTGAGCTGTTGCTGTGTGCTCTGAACAGCCTCACAAAAAGGCAACAAAACCAATGTTCCCAAATCCTTGGTCACCCCTGAAGTACCATATTCTTGACACAAGGCAAAAAGTAAATAATCTGCAAGGCTCACCAAAGGTATGAAGCACAGGTAAGGTTAAGTAGAAGGGAGGTGGTAGAAAACAATGTAAGAATAAGCACAAAAAAAGTTTGTATTTAGAGTTTCAACCTTAAAATCATGCAAAGTACTGGAGAATCACTATTTGATGAGCAGTCTGGGTCAGAAGGCTGAATAAGACCACACTGCTGATTACAAGGCAGTCTGATATGTTCAGAAGGCAGCACTGTCCACAAGGGTCAGTCAAAAAGTCATAAGCAGCAGCAGCAGCAACAAAAGAAGGATTTGCTGTAATAGGAAGGAAAGCAAAGTGAAAATTATAGAAGCAAGAAACCCAAACCTCTTCCATTTTAATTTGTGTCTGTACCCTGCTGAGGGAACAGTTTGTGAGTTGTAGTCTGTCATGTAAGTCAGTATTAGCTGCAGGGTAATAAACAGGACAGTAAAACATATGCAAAGTCTGATTTATAGGATCCAAGGAGAGAGAGCCCAAGTCTTGCAGCTATTTGCATCTTCCTCACATGCAAACAAGCACTGATGGAAAGTTTCCTGCTGAGAAAGAAAGAGAGAGGCAAGAGATGCACTGAAGAGAAACCTGGTTAAAAAAAAAAAAAAAAAGAAGAAAGAGAACTGGAATAACTTCTTTAGAGAGGGGGTTTTGCATATCTGGCTATCAGAGCACAATCATAGACAGAAACCCATAGAATGGGTTGGGTTGGAAGGGAACCTTGAAGATCATCTCATTCCACCTCCTGCCACGGGCAGGGACACCTTCCACCAGCCCAGGTTGCTCCAAGCTCCATCCAACCTGGCCTTGGACACTTCCAGGGATGGGGCAGCCACAGCTTCTCTGGGCAACCTGTGCCAGGGCCTCCCCACCCTCTGAGTAAAGAATTTCTTCCCAATATCCCATCTAAATCTCTCCTCTTTTAGTGTAAAACCATTCCTGTTCACCCTGAAGGTGTTCAGCAGGCAGGATGGACTGCAGGGAGCTAGGAAACATCATATTCTGTGTTTTTCTTCTATAACTCCTATGCCAATAATTACAATAATTGCAGGGCTTGCTACAATCATCACCCTGTTTGACTATTGCTCAGCAGGTTTCAGGTCTCAGAGCTAAAGCATCTTTAAAAGTCCCAGCTGGGCACTGGTAACAGGGAGGATGTGACCTGAACCAGTGTCCCAGTACCAGTGAAAGTGGGGAGCACATGGTGGCATTTACCATGGCAGAAGATTAACACATCAGAGCAGAGCTAAAAGGCAGCACAACGGGTTTTAGGGTGGTGACTGTATGAGAAGAGTATTCCCTCACCTGACAGCTGGAATGGATGCTGGGAAATTACTGGCTTCGAAAAATGAAGCATTATTCCATCGGGTAGAGATGGGAAAGGAGGGCTGCAAAGACTCTGCTCAAAACTGCAATTTTGGCTATTTTCTTGCCTCAAATAATCTCAGCATTGAATGGCGAACTAACTTCAGAGTGATCATTCTTTCCTTAACACAGAAACGGGCTCTTTAATCTCTTCATTCAGACGGGACAAATGCAAACATAATCAACATCAGCTTCTCCCTGGAGTTCAGCTACACTGGCTCTGAAAGCAAAGCAGTTCAGCTCCACCATTCAGAGCTAAATGCTATGCAAACTTTCAAAACCCCATTCACCTGAATTCCTAAGAACTTGCTGAATGCTCCCCATTCAGCAGGACTAAAAGGCTTTTGCCACCTCCTAGCTCGGCAGCTCAGAAGATTCTGGAGCTGCCATAATAACCCTTAGCTGTGAACTCCGTCAGTCAAGAGCTCCATCATTTTTACCTCTCGAACTTTCAACCTTCTTTACTTTAGGATTAGAGCTTCGGCTTGTAAATGCCGAGCTGCAAAGCCAGCAGTGGAGTTTAACAGATCAAACCATTTGCAGTGCACGTGGTGATGTTCTAAAAGGAGGCAGGAGGGTGTGTATGACACAGAGCTGCAAGTCTCTGATCTCTAAGTGTCCACGAGAGATTGTTTAAGAAAGGGTTAGATCTCAAGGTGGTTCAAGGAGTACAAAGCAAAATAAGGCTAAGAAGAATAAATCAGGGTAAAGAACAGAACCAACAAATAGTTTTTAACTGTTCTATGTCTTGCTTTGCCTTTTTTTTTTTTTTTAAACGATAAGAAGTAAATTCACACATCACACACAAAACAGGTTCACCACATTGCTGCCAGCAAAGAGAAAGCTCAAATCAAGGCAGAGATGGCTGGGGAATTCATCAGCACCTCGCTCAGGGCAGAAATTGTTCCTTCCACAGGTGATTTTCAACCTCTTAGTTCAGTGTCCTCCAACAAACACAAGACCTTTGCAGAAAGCCTGTTAAGCTGCAATAAGTAATGCATTTCTGGAAGAGGTCAGTAACTGGGATTCTTTAGTCTTGGTGCTGCAAAATTTTTAAAAGTTCCAATAATCACATTTGCACCTACAGAAACAGTTTTCTCCTTTCTCTGGAAATTAATTTGTTTTTCCTACACAGATGGGATCTAGAGCTCTCACTGTATGGCAAACACACCCTTTCTTTGCTGGTTTATTCTTAAAGACTTTCATACTAATGATCATCCTTTCATGCCAAGAAATCTGGTGCATCTTAGCCTTCTTTTCACATGAAGTAAAACACTACTTTTTCAGTGGGGCTTTTTTCTGCTGCAAAAGAATTAGTATTTTGATATGAAAGGCATTATATCTCTTTCCTGCTGAGGCAACAGCTGATATTCAATTTTATCTCCCAAGTATCCAACTATGCCTAAAGCACACCAGGATCTTCACCAACATCCAAGAATGGTGACAGATGATACTTCACCAGAGTTTTCTTGAATGAAAAGCATTTAACAGCATTGTAAGCACAGGGTGGATAAATTAAGAACAGCTTTAGATTCTGTTTTCCAGGAGGAGCCCATTAATAACTTCCCTACAATTAAGCAGGCACGAGAAAGATGAACAGAAGAGAGTTAACAATGAATGTGACTCATCTTTTCCTGCTAAGACTTTGAGCTCAGGCACAAGCAAAAAAAAAAAAAAAAAAAGTGTAATTTTGAATTGTAATGTCACATGAGCATCAGCAGCAAGCAACCTGCATGGAAATTTGTACATTAAAAAGGAACAAAAATAATGAAAAGCTGCCAGGTTTGCTTTCTAATGTCACACATCCTGTGGTCACCCACTGCAAGAACACTTCCAGTTAGCAAAGGCACTGGGATGTGTTCTGAGAATTTGATGTTCTTTTCTGAGCATCAACAGTCCTAAATTAATTTCTGTGCAGTTGCCTTAAACCTTCATAATAATTCTAACTAGAAACTGAAAAGACTTGCATGTATATCAGGTATTTAGTCAAGATCTTTATGCATCAGCAGCAACCGCATACTTAGATATCTATTCATTAAAAACAAGTCCAAGCAAATTCATCTCATGCCAATCTCTCTGCCAGTCTTAAATGAAATTCAGGTCAGAACAAAACAAAAACTCTTGCAGTTTACTTTTGCATTGGGAAGAAAAACAATTAAAAAAAACCCTACAGAGACAAACCCCACAAACGATTCACCACCAATCACTGAAGAAATTCCTAAAGCTCAGCTCAACAATGTGACTGGAAAGACATTATGATTTCCCAGGTTACAAATAAGGCAAAGTTTAAAACAGTACTCGCTGCTCATCTTACACAGGAGCCAAAAGATATAAAAAGCTGGGAAAAATATAGGTTGTGAATGCACCATTAGTTTATGAACTTGTCTCGTATCCCAGCTGGAGCCCTGTATTCTTCCTGGATATGTTTATTTACACCCTGTTGACTAATATAAACGTGGGAAACAAGGAAAGCACCTGCTGGAAGTCTGGCACTGGATGCAATGCTGAGAACTGGATCCCCTATATAAAGTACACTTCTTGGAGAAATGGTTTCATTTTCCAGCCTATTTTGGAAATTAAGCAGAAGGAGAGGGAAGTATTTCCTTTTGAGAGAACTCTTGGGTTTCACACACTGCCAATGTCTCTGACACAATGGCTTTGTCTTCAATCTCCCTCATTTGCCTCAAAGATACTAAACTAGATGGAAAGAAGAGAAAGGGGAGTTAAAGCTCCTGGTGAGAGTGAGTGTTTGTAATCTCTTTGCCTCCCCCTTCCTCACCACACACCCACCCAATGATTAAAGCTGAGTTAAAGCCCCTGCTACTGGACTGGACTGAACTAGAGAATTAAACAGAGCAGCAAGGAGCTCAGGTAATTACCAAGCAGCCCCAAGGAAGGGAGTGTTACATCCCCTGCACCACTGGGACTGCAGAGAAAGGAAGGAGGAAGTGGCTTTTTCAGACACCCTACAATCACAAAGCCATTCTCCCTCACTCTGAAATTTCAGAGGCAGCATGACCCTCCTAAGCAGTTTGAGTGCACACACCCCTCCTGTTCTGTGCTGGTGGAGAGCTCAGAGCAGCAACATCACTACGTGTTTTATCAAATCTGTGCTTAACTTCTCCCAGTGCTGCTCATGGAGGGTCTGAACACTGAAGGAACTCCTGTAAACTGGGAAAAAACAGGGAAGGAGGGAACAGGCAGCTCCAGGGAACCCTCACTGTCACAGCACTGCTGACACTGGGGGAGCAGCAGCCAGGGACTGACCCTGCCCTAAAGTGGGAACTTTAGGACCTTGATTAATGTGCAGAACTCAGGCAGAGGAAGTCAAATGCACCCAGATTGGCACAAGCCTGATAAATTCAGACAGGAACTTTCATGCCTTCCAGCTACGTATTAATGCATCCTGGAAAAAAACTTTGCAACAGTAAAATCCAAACTGCACATATTCCACAGCTGAGCTTAGCTCCTCAATGGTTTCCAGGGAGGGAGGGGACTCAGTTTTCCAGCCCCCCTGATGGCAATGGAGGATATCTGCAGTGCAACATCTGCTTTTCATATCAACACCTCCAATCTCCTCAGTGAAATGTGGGGACTTGAGCACCACCACAGAAACAGGAGTTATATTACCCAAGGATGGCAAGGATGTGATGTCAGTTTTAATTAGTACATTTGGCATGAATATCTCATGGCACAGAACTATCTGTGCATCAGGCATGAAAATATATTTTTTTTAAATGAACAAACCAACAAATGAGAACTTTAAAGAATATTTTTCATATCCACAACCTCTCTTCGTGATGTCTTTATATGAAGTGAAAAACTTAAGAGTTGGTGACCATCCCAAATAATTACATTGAAGACAATCATCTTCTCATTCTAAGAACACACTCTAGAGCACATGTGGAACATACTTTCATACCTACACTGCACTTCTTTTATTCAAGGAAACCAATGGAGAGCCCAATGTGACATTTCTAGGACCAACTCCAGCCCAAGATCAGTCCCAGCTGTAAAATAGAAATGTTTTTATTTCTTATTACTTCTAAGCCTAGAAAGTTCTTTCCCCTAATAGGACTTCCTGTTGTTTAATAATTAACTGAAACTATTCTGGACTCAGCTCCAGTAATAAATACTGAGAAAGGCAAAATACCTGTAAAGCTTTTCCTTGATGAGTCTGCCTTAGAACTGTAAATCTGTAATTTTCACGGCGTATTTAACACTGGAGAAGCCTAAAGATTCATTTAAACATATAATTATTTATCATATTTTTCACACTCGAGCATCTCAGCTCCAATAACTTGACGTGGGGTTTTGTTTAGGTTTATTTAGTGCCTGTGTATATGTTGTTTTACGTTGTTTTGTGGTTTGGGTTTTTATTGTTTATTCCAGTGTCTGGTTTTAGGAACAGACTCAGATCACCAGAGCAGTTTTCACCGGGTACCTGGTGAGTTAATAAACAGATGGTGCAATTACAGTGACAAGCATCACACCAGAAAAGACCCAGAGAAAGAACAGTAAACAACTCTGACAAAGAACCCACCTCTCCCTCTGGTGTCACTCAAGGCTCCTCGTGTGACTGAGAAAAGCCTGATAAAAGATGAGCTGTCCCAAACATCACAAGGCTGACAGAAAGCCACTCAGACAAGAGACAAGATTACTTGTCAACCAAACCCTTCGAAAATCAGCTAAGACAAAACTGAAGAGAAGTAGAACACCCCCTTAGGGGTCTGCAGAGGGGCTCTGTTGAGCACTCCCACCCCTGGAGTAGCAGATCAGATCCCTGGAAAACACCAGGAGCCTTAAAAGTATTTGCATCAGGTAGCAACAAAATAAATTTGAGGGACTTCCTGAAAAGTGAAAGTCTCAGAAAAGTCAGCTCAGAAAAAATACATTATAGACACTGTAATATTCCCTATTTATCAGCTCTTCACCCATTCCCATCATATATTTAGGAGTTAATTTAAGCATCCAGAGTATCTGAAAGGGATCAGGGGGAAAACCAACTGCAAACAATCCTACACACACACACACACACACACACACACACACACACAGAGTTCAGGATGTTATCCACAACCTTCATAATGTGACAAGTGTCCTGGAAGGACACTGGCATTAACACAGACCTTAAATGATAAGATTTGAGCCAATTTCCAGTGTTTTAAACAACCTTTACAGAAGCACAACCTCCATTTAGCTCAGAAAACAATAACTGCCACACAGCTTTTACTTAAAAGACAACTCCAGACAAGAAACACCCTGTTCAGGTGAAAGCAGCGCAGCAAGACACAGAATCTCTGGGCTTGGGTGTTTTTTTTAACTGCCCTGTACAAAATGGTATTAAATTACTATATATGCAACAGTGAGAGATGAGAAACAGAGAAGAGCTATTTCCACTGGAGCACCAAAGGATGGTAAAGTGGACAGATGGAAATTATAGGTTTCTCTGGCCTGGCTATTATGATTCAAGAGTGCCAAGAGAAGAATAAATGTATTGTCATTTATGCAACAGTCAGAAGACAGACAAGCATTAGCACACAGAGTAAAGAGCTGTCTGCATTTTCACAGTACTACAGATGTACTCCTGCCACTACATATACTGCAATAAATTGAAACTAATGTTCTTTTGTATAAGATTTCCAGTGTTATTAGTGAAGATGCCCACAGACAAGCAAGGTGCTGTGTGTTTAATTTCATTCATCATTTCTTTTGCTGAAACAGGTATTTATTGCCCAATTTAGGGTGCAGAAGGACGTGCATTTCAAAGCAAAATCTCTATTTCAGTGTCTACCAAATGTTAACATTCAATATTGAGAAATGTAAATTACTTTTCATTTTCAATACTCCAATAAAATACCTTATGCACAGGGAAGCAAGCAAGGTTTTACATTATAAAGATATATAGATACACTTTTAGATCTTAACCTTTGTTGAAGAAATCCTCTATGATTTTATGTTCATCTGATGGAGGGAAGCAGAGCATTAGCTTGGATTTAGCAGGTTTAGGAACAAGACTATTAATTGAGCAAAACTTCAATTACAGACTAATTTAATGTATGCTCAAGTACATTATTGCAATTCAATAAACACCCCTTCAGAATTAAACAATTCCAATTTGCTTTCAATTCAGCCTGTGCACACACATTACAAATTCCCTATTATTCCCATTAAAATGAGCCAGCCTGGCTGGAAGCACCCAGAGTGTCACAGGGCTGCACCACACTGACCTCCAGTGAGCCACTTCACCTTCCCTGCCTCCTAACCAGGAATGAGGAGCAGGAGTGCACCTTTCCATAATATCATTCTCCTGAGGTTTCTTGGATGTGCCTGAGCAATCCAGCAATGAATCTACCAACATCTGTCCTGGTGGACATCCAACCATTCATGGGTTTGACTTATTCTGTTGTTTTTTCCCTGCTTTTAACAACAAACATGGAAGTGGCAGACACCTCCTCCAGACCCTGAGCTCAGCTCAGCTGGTTAAAGCCTGGTGCTCACAACACCACAGCTGTGGGTTTGATCCCTGTATGGGCCATTCACGTGATCCTTGTGGGTCCCTTCCAACTCAGAATATTCTGTGAACTTGGAATATTCTGCTACCTGGTTGCTCTGGAAAACTGCCTTCCCTCTCTTTAGCTATGATCCCATCCTAGCTCTGCCACTCCTGGCAACTCCATCCCATTTTGTAATGAATTAATTCCTCCAGATTTGAACAAGATGTGAGATCACCAAGTGGGAATTAAAAGCACTTGGCATCCAAAAGGAGCATTTTCTTCATGATCTGTGGAGTCTGAACATCTGCACCACACCACACTCCAAGGCATTATAAAGGCATCAGCACACTGATCATCAAAGGACACAGTCAGCTGGCAGAAAGCAGCACAGTGGACAACTTGATCTCATTTCTACAGCTTCCTCCATTTCCAAGGAAAGTGAAACATTTAGAGCAATAAAATTATACTCTGTGAGGAGACCCACAATTCAAATTCCTCCTACCTCACATCACCCCCACTCCAAACACAAAGTACCTCAGGAACCACTCAGCCCCTTTCTGATTTCCCCACTAAAAGTCACTGATGCAGCATCTCCGTGCTGCAGCTCAGGGTAAGTTTTAAAAATAAATAAATAAAAAAGCAGAACAGTGAACAGCACTTTAGCACAGGCCTCAAGAAGGTGAGATTAAGACACACTTTGCACATGTCAGGCACAAGTTCAGCTCCTGAATCACAGTAATTAACAGGGCTAAAATCCAAGCATCCCTCAAGAACTACTGATGCCTCTACTCCGTATTTCAGGACGTCAGCAGAATCAATCCCAGTATTTATTCCCAGCAGTCCCAAGCAGTCTCTCCTGACATGCAATGCTCCATCACAAGGTTATTAATGCCTAACAAAATATTGTAAAGTAAAGCAAATGAAGCTGACTGACAAAAGTCTCCACAGCCACCACACATTACTACAAAAGCTTACAAAGAGGGGCTGTGTCTGAAGTTTAGACTCAAATACCCGTTTTAAGTTACCGATTTAAACCCACGTCCCTTTGACCCTTTTTTTTCTTCTTTTAATGAGAACGAAACAAGAAGGTCCAACAGAATGTCAATTTTTATATAGAGGAAACACTCCCCTTGCATGAAGTCTCTGCTTGAAAGCCACCTACCTTTCACAATTAGCTCTGCATAGTTGGACACCCCGGACCCGCCGTCGGAGCGGATGACACAGCGGTACTTGCTGATGCTGCGCTGGGAGGTGTCGGCCACGCTCACGGTGGCCGAGAAACGCCGGTGGTTGACCACTCGAGTGACCATCAGGGCTGTGTCCCTTCCATTCCACTGCTGCCAAGGGCAGAGAGAAATAACCCAAGTTAGGAAAACACGCAGATTAGGCATTTATGCATCCCTGTGTCGTTCGGTCCTTGCGGTGCTTGACGTCGCGCAGACCTTCGCGTTCCCGCTGACAGGAGGGATTTTATGCAGGCAGAGTTTTTCAGGAGAAGGCTGACAGCAACACCCTGGAGAAATGCACAGGGTCCTGAATGTTCTCACTCATAGGTGAGGGTGGGGAGGCCCTGGCACAGGTTGCCCAGAGAAGCTGTGGCTGCCTCCCATCCCTGGGAGTGTCCAAGGCCAGGCTGGAAGGGGCTTGGAGCAATCTGGGCTAATGGAAGGTGTCCCTGCCATTTGGGATGATCTCTAAGACCTTTTCCAATGCAGATCATTCTATGATTCTATGATATATTTAAGTTTTCACTTCTGTGTAATTTTTGAAACATTTTTGGGCATTTGATGAGTTCAAGGGATATGAAGATGGTGAAGGGTCTAGAGGGAAAACCATATGGTCATTTTGTTTGTTCATCCTGGAGGAGACTGAGGTCAGACCTCATCAGGGTCTGCAGCTTCCTCCCAAGGACAGCTCCAATCTCTGCTCCCTGTGAGCAGTGACAGGAGCCAGGGAACGGCTGGAGCTGTGTCAGGGCAGGGTCAGGTTGGATCTCAGCAAAAGGTTCTTCCCCCAGAGGGTGGTTGGGCACTGACCAGGCTCCCCAGGGCAGTGGGCACAGCACCAAGGCTGCCAGAGCTCCAGGAGGGTTTGGACAACGCTCTGAGGGACAGG
This sequence comes from Chiroxiphia lanceolata, assembly GCF_009829145.1. Lineage (NCBI taxonomy): Eukaryota > Metazoa > Chordata > Aves > Passeriformes > Pipridae > Chiroxiphia > Chiroxiphia lanceolata. The sequence continues at coordinate 3,310,320 of NC_045653.1, read as the reverse complement.
GGGGGATTGTTGGGGTGCCTGTGCAGGGCCAGGAGCTGCACTGGATGATCCCTGTGGGTGTCTTCCAGCTCAGGATATTCTGTGACTCTGTGATTAATGACTCCAAAGGCTGGAGAGTGACAGCTCTGACTGTGCAATTCCACACAGTGTAATTAGAGGCCCAGCTTGGATATGAAAACACAACAACTGAAGGCTTTGTGTACACCTGGGAAAACACTACAAACAAACAGATTCTACAAACGTGGCATTTTTAGATGTGAAACTTTGATTCTGGACCAATTTAAATAAATTGGTTGGATGAGCAGACACCCTCATATGTCCAATATTCCTCAATAAACCTCTCTACCAATGCCAGACTACACTTTTCCAACTGGAAAAGGGACAGATGAAGAATTAGCTAGGAATACTTCTCCACAGCATAAATATGTCAACGTGCTTATTCACCTAGTTTATTGGGAATTTCAAAGGAAAGCACATTGCTGTTTTGCTGGTTTCCAGTAATGAGGTTTTGGGGATGTTTCCAAGGTTATTTTCATTAAATGTTTCAGTTTTCGAGAATGGAAAACAGGTTTCCATTAACAACAATAATGATTTCTTTCCAAAACTCTGCTTCTCAAAGGGAAAGATTTATACTGTTCCAGGTCAGAACTGTTTTTACACACATCTAATCATAACTGAGGAAAGGTTTCACTGAAAGAACTAAAAAAAAAAAAAAAAAAAAAAAAAAAAAAGATGAATAATAAGCCAAAAATGTGACTGCATGAATGCTAGAAGTACAAAACAGGTAAAGAAATTTCAGCTAAAAATGTGATTTTTAGTAGAACAGCTGTGATGAGAGCACAGTTGCTGACTATAATATCATTTTTTCATAATGCCAACTACATTTCCCACCAACTTAAGCCTTTTCCCCTGTACTGATTTTAATTTTTGTGATTAGGTAAACCAATTCCTCTGTTTAAACTAAATTTGAAAATGCTATTTTTAGAATTTATTAAAATGTCTGAAGTCAATTATAAGGTTTGACAAAATCTGTTAACTATTTGACAGCAAAGGCCCTTCCTCTCTGCCTCAGATGTTACAAACATGAGGTGATCAGACCCTCAGGCACATCTGCCCAAGCTGAGAATAAAACCTCTTAACTGGCTTAAGTGTTCTGAGAGTTTCTGTTGGCCCAACATACAGCCAGAGAATCCTCTTGACTTGTTTGGTACATGAAGCATTTAAGAATTCAACTATTTTAAAAACTTCTGGAATGGTAATGCTGGGAGTCCCCATATCAGAGCACTTCCAAGGGCAGGAGAAACATCCTTTTGTTGATGTATGTTCAGGTTGGTGTCTGTTCCATCTCTAACTCTGGAAATGGATTCTCAAGGGTGTTACTGCACCCACATGAAGAGCAGGACCCAGACTTTCAAGTCCAACCAGTAGGTTGAAAATAAGACACCCAGAGGGGGAATGTTTTGGTCTTTTAGCGGGTGACTAAAATAATCTGCTGTTAACAAAGCCAAGGGAAACTGGGAGCAAGAAACACAGTGGGTACAAACTCGGATTGCCTGTCTTCACTATCCAGGTAAGTCACCCCAGACCTCAAGGCAGGTTTTCCTCTTACCATATTGTCACTGAGTCCAGGCTAAGAACCCTTCTGCAGGGTGAGAGGAAAGCTGATTGCATAACAAGAAGAGAAGAGCTGTTCAACTTGTTCTGTCTCCTCTGCTTTATGACTGAGTGTTTACAGGTACGTGGGCATTTATTTGAAACCAGAATTTTGCTGTCCTGGCCATTTTTTCCATTTTCAGTATCATGACTCTGCACTTTGTCACCTTAAACTCTCACCCAGAAAGTATTTAAGGCAGTTCTCAAAGGGTCTCAATGGAAAGACGTTGCCCCACCACCCAGTCTTCCTCTACCTATTCATTTTACTTGCAAAATCAAGGAAACCAAACCAAACCAAAGAGGAAAAAAACACTCCAAAAGAGGTCACTGCTTTACCTGGAGCCAGAGCTTGTCGTGCTGGGACCATTTCCCCCCAGCAATGCACTGGAACGTCGCGTTCTGTCCCACGTTCACCTCCACGTTCTGGAGCCGCAGGAAATGAGGGGCTTTTCCTGACAAAAGAGGCAAAGTATTGCAAGGGTAGAGCAAGGCAGTGACTGTGTTACACCACCCCAGAGGGAAACACTCAGCAAGGCATCAGGGCTGTCCTTGACAACGTGTCTTTGCAAAATCAATCTGTCCTTCAGTGTTTAACTACTCCCTGCAGAGAGAGGTGGGTGATGGATCTGAGGGAGGATGGCCTGAGGGATCTTAAGAGAGCCCTGGCACATCTAAAAAACACAGATTTGGATCAAATCACAAGTTCATGGTCATTGGTACAATTTCTTATTGCTTGCTATAAAGAGTGATTGAGTCATTTCTTTTCTTCAGAAAGCTGTGTTTCTAAAAAGGTCAAAGAAAAATCAAATGCTTCTGTGCTTGTCAAGTGTGACTGACCCAAACCACATTTTCACAGGGGTCTTTCATCCTTTTTATTTTATTGACTATCAAATACGTCCTAGACCTTTAGAATAATGTATCATTAATATCAAATCAGATATGAAATGAAATATTCATATAACTGACAGCATTGTGTCACTGGTTTAGCTGAAGATCACTGATATCAGTGTTCTGCTGTTACTAAATTCAGCATTAGTTCAAAATTAAACCAGAGATATTAAAATGCAGACATGCAATTTGTTCACAAAGGACCTAGATCAGAAGATTATCTTTTTGACTAAATACCAGACTGTAATTGAAATTACAAAATCATAAACAAGATTACAGCAGTGACTCTGACACCTTTAAGCGACCATAGCTCTTGCCAGGCTTCAGAAGGTTTGTGCACCACTGGAAAACTTTTAGTAGGACACACTGAATAGCCTTGCAAGCCTATAAAGGTCAGAGTTTTTCAACTTCATCTCTACATTTTGTAGTATGATTAGACACTGATGAAATCAATAATTTCACAGGATATTCCAACCTGTCTCCTGCTGGAATCAAAGAGCTTGAAAAAAATGTGGCCATCTGTGGCTGTGCATGAGGCTTGACATACAAATGTGTGTACTACAGACAGAGAGAACATGTGTCTATACATCATGTCAAATATTTTTATCTACCTCTGTGTCCCCTTCACCACACACTCGGTTTGCTGACAGCTCCTGAAGGACAGTGACTCTCTACCATCCTGCTTTCTCAGCATCAGGAATATGCATCAAGTTTTACAGGGAAACTACCCCTGGGTGACAGTCAGAACGTTCTACAGGGTATTCTCAGGCTAATTTTAGGAATTTCTGCCCACAGTCTGCAGTGGGCAGCTCCAAATACATGGGTGCAGTCACACCAATCCCAAAATTCTGGTCCTGAGGTCTGCCCAGCTTCTGGAGCATGGGGCTGTCCTGTGATGGCAGGGGCTCATGCACAGGGTCAACGAGCTTTTAGTATCATGAAAATGGATATTCCAGTGCATCCCTTCACAGGAGAAAGGGGGGGGGGGGGGAGGTAACAGCAGCCATATATTTATTTTTCCCCATTACTGTGTCATTAGGGGCATTTCCCTGTTTTTGCTGATACCTTGGTTTGGGGGCTGTACTGTCACCTGGGAAGGTAAAGCAGAGATGAAGAAATAAGAGCAATGATTTCAGTAACCTCCAGGGTCATCGGAAGCTTCGTGGTCCCTGTGTTTGGATTTATAACAACTGTAAAATGAGCCTGAGGGCAAAGCCTGTACAAGGGACTGGGTGACATTTACCCTGGTGACTGTCACTGCTGAACAACTAAAGCAACACTGGGAATACAACAGGAGAAGCATTTACAGGGACTGCAGAGAACTTGCAGCTTGTAATGACCTCTGTGTGCTGCAGGTTGCAAATGGATTAAAACAAACAAACAAAACAACCCTGTTTGAATAAATTTTTGCAAAAAAAAATGCCCTTATTTTTGAAGAAGGACCTGAATATACTTGGAGAAATGGATTGTTCAAAATCAGTTTACTTAATGAAGTGTAACACAGCATCCTGTCTAACTTTTTAAAATCCCCTCATTTTCTTGCTGAGGCTTTGCCCCACGGTTTGTTCAGTGGCCTCTTTCCCAGTGAAGGGACCAGCCATCACCCAGCAGGCTGTGAAGGCACACACACCATTTGGGGATTTGTCTGGATGTTGCCAGTTATCAGCAACATCTGGTTAATACAGACTGTAAGTATTTCTTAATGAAGTAAATGCACCCAAAAGCCTGAGCAACGAGCACATGGTAAACACAAATATAATTTACTTAAACAGCAATTAACCACCCTGCAGTTATCAGAAATGTCCTGTTAAACTTGAGCAGAACCATGTTTGTCACATTGAATGGCAGCTGTTCTTTGACATTCTGATTGCAGGAAAACCAGTTGATTTCACTCCATCAACATGTTTTTTTTTTGTGAGCAGCTGTCACTGGTTTTCTGAAACCATGAGCCAGTGAGAGGGGCTGTAAATAAAACATCTTTACAATAAACTGTAGATTATATACATAATATAGGCAAAGTCCTCAAGCCACACTGTAGGTGCATAAAGAAACCAAACAAGTTCAGATTCAAAGACAGGGGCTCAAGACTTCTTTGAATGTAACAAATAACTAAATAAATTTAAACTTGTTGTTGCAGCTGCAATAGAAGAAACACAGCACCAACATTTATGAACAACTTAATGAACCTGCATTAGTTTCTACTTCTGTGCAAGTCCACTCTCTGAATAAGATTTATTTTAATATCTTTACAGGGAGTGCTAAGTGGGTTTAACATTTGTTGAGAGCCCTTTGGGACAGGAAACACTGAAACAATCTGGTGGTTCTTTTCTTAAGTCAACCACAGAGGTCATTATGAGAACCTTTTTTTAGGTTGTTTTCTACAGCAATGTGATTAAAAAATAATAAAACCACCAGTTTCATGTGTTCATAACAAGACAGGAAGAGAGAATTCCACAGAAGTCCTGGCTCTAGCTGGAGACTGAGAGACTTTAGCACAGCTGGCTTAGTTGGGTAATTACGCAAGTCTGAGTGTCTTTAGGGGTCTTGGAGGGGATAGAAGACATTTTAGTGCTGACCCAGTGGAGTAAATCACTCCTTCAGACTGCAAAGCCTGGCATATAACACATCAGTACAGTCAGAAAAACAAGGAGTGCTCACTGCAGGGATGGGCGAGAACTCTGACTTCATCCACTGCGATGTACCCGGGGTGTCCTTTCAGAGACACCGACTCAAAGATCACCTGAAACGCAAAAGAAAGGAAAAAAGTTCTTAAAAAGAACACCTCCATTAGTCATTTCATCATATTCTGCTCTTATTCCAGTGTCTGAGTCATTCAAGGCATTTAATCATTAATAACAAAGGGATAATACCAGGGCAGTTCAGTCTGTACGTACAATGCAAATCTGTTTGGTGTGGAAAACAAAAATGTAGAGCAACACTCATTAGGATTAGAGGTAACTGTGTGTGTCTCTGATTTGGAAAAGCAAAAGGTACCCTGTGTATATACACACACCTATATTCACTTTAAGCACCAGACTTAGAACATTAGTGAATAATCACTTGACATCTTGCTCTTGGAAAATTGGAGAAAGCTGTACATGAACAGAATTCTCTTACTGAGTCAGTCACTGTGCCTGGATTCTCTTGGGGAAAATCTTGATTGGACATGCAGGCCCTTGTAGGATTAGAAAGCAAATTATGAGCAAAGGATGACACTGGATTCCAGTTACTGGACTGAAATAAGATTCTCCCAGATATAATAAGTTGTTTCTGCCTTTCCCTGGACTGAATATCATGATCTCAGAAGGAATATTCTTAAAAACCACATGTAGCATTTCACTACATTAATGGTACACTAACTAGCATTTTTTTTACTATTTACATATCTGGATAATGAAGGCATTCCACTAATTTGGGTCTGAAAAGACAGATATTCAATCACAGATGAACAAAAATATCATTCTGCCCTACGGGTTTGTGGTTTTTACCTGGAAAGCTGCCCTGAAGTATCCTGTTACTAAAAATATACAGGAGTGCAGGGAAAAAAACACAACAAAACAACCAAGCTAAATAACTGATAAAGAGATCATTAAAACTAATTTAACTGCTGAACTCCTCCGGGGAGGCAGTGGAGGGGAAGGTGCTGATCTCACTCTGGTGACCAGTGACAGGACACAGGGAAATGGAACAAAGCTGAGTCAGGGCAAGGTCAGGCTGGACATCAGGAAAAGGTCCTTCTCTGGGAGGGAGGTCTGTCCCTGGAACAGGCTCCCCAGGGAAGTGGTCACAGCACCAAGCCTGTCAGAGCTCATGGAGCATCTAAGGACACTCTCAGGTTGGGTTTTTGGTAGTCCTGCAAGGAGCAGGGAGTTGGACTCCCATGATCCTTATGGATCCCATCCAATTTGGATCATGCTATGACTCTGCAAGGAATGGGAAGCTTAGAAATGTTACACTGCAACAGAAAAAAGAAAATTGCAGGCTGATTATTTAGCATCTTGTTGATGCTACCTCTCAAATTAGTGATTCTCTTCCCCAAGGAATGAATCCTTTACCATGTTAAAAACCTGAATGGCTGGAGATGTAATGGATTCTGTCCCTGCATTTGAAAGGGATATCCCCAGTTTCATTCCACCTTACTGAAGCAATGTTCACACTGTACTGAACTGCTCATTTTTGCACAAGTATAAGGTTTTCAAGGGCAGAGTTAATTAACACATTCAGCTGGCACAGCTACTGCCATTACAGCAGTGTTCTAGTGCAGCTCCTTGTTCCAGAGGAGAAAGGGTTTCAGTAATTTGTAACTTCCAAAATTCACTACCAGAACACAAAGTTAAATACTTTAAGCCAGTCTTCAACACTTATTTCCATTTTAAATAAAAGATGGCATTTCCAGTCTGTCACTGTTCAGCTGCTTCTTCATGTCCTTAATCAGAAGATTTAACACAGTAAGAGGTTCAACTGTTGAAATGCTGCTCACTGCAAGCCCTGGCTCTGAATACAGACCACTGTGTCCTTCCTAAGTGCAGAACTGCTGTTACTAATTTCCAGAGCATAATTCCTATTCATATTTTCATGACTAAGATCTGCTCCCCTGATTCAAACACAGCCAGATGTGAGATCTCCTGAAATACATTCAGGATTAAAAACAAACAAACAAACAAACACACAATATGATAAAAACAGGTAGAACACAAAAATGAACTGGCAAAGATACAAAGCAAGAAAAGTTCAAATGTTAACAATCTGTAGAAACAAAGTTCTGCTCCAGAGGAGACTGGACAACAAGGAGACTGGTTGTCCCAGGAGCACTGGGAAGCAGCAAGTCTCTGGAAGATATAATCTATCAACAAGTGTTTTGTGTTATCAAGGTCCCTGATAGGCTTTTTAGGGACCATATAAAATAACAGTGTAAAACAGGAGCCCTTAGTATGGAAATCATAATTACTTTAGAAATTAAATGTCATTCCTGATAAAAATTACACTCACTGGGAAGGTCACACGAGGTACTGCTGCAACTCCCTTCAGGCTTGAATTAAAGGGCAACATTAGAGCTACAAAATCTTATTTTAGTTTTGCTTTTGTGAGAAGCCAAAGCCACAATAAACTGATTTTCAACTTCCTGCAAGCCAAGAACTTGGGGAAGAAAACTACTTGAAGGCATTGGCATCAGCTATTAGTGTGTGGCAAGAGTAGGCACTGATACACAGAGAACTGGTTAATTCCAAATATGTACAGGGTCTTTAATACAGCACAATGTAATTCAATCCAGTAACAACAGTCAGCCTCTAAAAAAATCCATGTACACAGGTGCAAAATCCACTGAGGAGAGGATTGCTCTGAATTTGAGCAATATTGTTTGACTATTTTATTCTCTGTTCTGTGTTACACTCAGATATTCTTATTATTTCCCAGTTCAAACTTCCACACTCTTGTTTTTTTTCTATGTTTTGCAGCATCTCTATCAAAGTGAGAAGCCTGGAAGCATCCAGGCATTCCTAAAAACAGGGAACTGAGACCCAACATGAGGAAAAGGCAGGAATAAACGCTTAGGGGGCCCATTTCTGCAGATTTCACACTGAGTGTCGCTCATGTCCTTTTAAATTCAGTTGGAAATGCAGCAGAATGGTTGAGAAAGACATTCAACAACAGCATTTAAGGAACTTCTCAGAAATTAATAAAGATGACAAAACACCAAGCTTCACTCTTAAAAAAACATCCTTAAATGCTCCTGAGAACTGCAAATCCAAAGCCATTTCATGTTTCCTCACCAATAAACAGCCCCACATTTCAGGGCTGTGATTTACCCACAATGTCTGTGTTAGCAGCTCATCTGGTGTGGTACAACAGTTTTCTCCAGGCCTGGATCAATAACACTCCTTGCTATACATCACAAAAACACCTTCCTGCCAGGCTCTAGTGCTGCCCTTGGTGCATTCTGGGACTGAGTTCATCCTCGTGGTGAGCAGTAATTCAAGATTACAAGTATTACCTTTCTCCGGGAACTATTAACGGCTTTTTCTCGTTCCACTAAAACCATTTGCAGGCTGGGAATCCAAGTGCAAGTAACTCTAGGGTAGGCATGATAAATCTCCACCAGCCCTACATTTCTGTCTCAGTAGAGTGTTTTTTGCAGCCAGATGACTCCTGTGACCCCTGCAAAGAACTGCCAGACCTAAAACGTGACCTCTGGCAAATGCCTTGGATAGGTTTTCCATCAGTCACATCTCCAAGCTCCAAGTGCTCATCAAAGCCCCAGAACCAGGGCAGAGAGCTCCAGGTTTGTTTTTTTCCTCACAATTCAGGATGGTGAGGTTTCCGTGCATTAAGAGTATAATCCACATTTTGCCTGATGCACACTTCAACATTTAGGATAAATGCTGGTTTTTCCCACGTTACCCAGTGCTTTCGAAACACAGAACATGCTCTCAGGCCTCTTGCAGACAAAGAGTTCTCTAGGACTGCAATTTTCATTTGAGGCTGACAGATAAATGGCAAATGTGAGGCTGGGGAGGCCCTGGCACAGGTTGCCCAGAGAAGCTGTGGCTGCCCCATCCCTGGAAATGTCCAAGCCCAGGTTGGATGGGGCTTGGAGCAACCTGGAATAGTGGAAGGTGTCCCTGCCCATGGCAGGGGGTGGAATGAGATGACTTTTGAGGTCCCTTCCAATGCAAACCATCCTAGGATTTTATTAAATAACACTCCACTGGCACATCCCAGACCCCGAGTGTGAAAGGAGACACTCCTCAGGCAGCAACACAGCCAAGCTTTTGTTGTCCTGCCACCTCTGGACTCCTTTAGCAAGAAGTGCTACTTCAGGCTGCCAAATACTGATAATTTTTCCTCTTCGTTTTTGCAAGCTTAAAGTTCCCTTTTTAATTTATTTTTGTTTTTTTTTTAAAACCTTGATTAAATGTAGAAGCTCACAGGACTGCAGACCATCAACAAGACAGTTTATAAAATCAGGGACTGAAGACAGACCAGTCTCCTAGATCCCCAGAATAGTGGGACAGATCTCACACTGTAAAAGCCACGCTTAAGGAATAATAATATAAATATAAATAGAAGGAAACATCACTCTGACTCACCAAAAAGTAAAAAAGAAGCCCCTTGCATTTCCCAGGAAGGAGCTACTCCTGGGCAGTTACTGCTGCCTTCCAAACTGTTCATTTCTGCGCTGCAGTGGAAAATTCTTGTTTGATTTAAAGGATTTTTTTTAACCCAGGAAAAGCAAACTTGACCTGCAAAAGGACTTGTAAAAGACCTAAGTGAGGCTCAGGAAGCCCACTATTGATATATCTGAGAGCAGGATCCCTCTTAGTGCCAGATCAGATTGGCTTTTCCAGGTTTTTCAAGCACTGATTACACGGGTGAAAGATCATTCCTGTCATCCCTGTGGAGCAGCTCTGAGGAAGCAAATCCTGGTGCAGGAGCAGGTTCCCATTAATTCAGATGGAGCAGAAGCACTTCAGTGTGAGCCTTCAGAACAGGGATAAGTTGTGCCCTGCCCTTAAAACACCACTCTGCACACATCTGCATCTCTTCATCCCATGGATTCTGCCCATATCCACAACTCTTTCAGAACATTAAAGCCCTTCTGCTTCAGCTCAGATTTTACAAACCTCCTACCCAGTTATTAGAAGCAAAAAACAGAGAGGCTTTTCTACCTGCTGCTTTCTACCCACAGACTATTTGCTGCCTTTTCATAGTTTGTTCTGTCTTAATTCCTACCTCACTCATGTCTTTATTAGTATCATATGTACATCAAATTTCCTGCAAGGTTTAGGATGCAATTACCTGCCAGGCTTTTTTTCTTTTGTGTGTCTTGAATATAAAACAACACAAAAATACTCCTTAAACACTTAACAAGAAGCGAGTCCACTGTGTCCAAATTTATCTAACCAAAATTAAAACAATGGCTGCAAAGTTGCCACGTGAAGTTTGAAGTGGGCAACTAACAAGTAGATGTAAAATTAATATAACCAGAAAACCAACTTATTCATTGCATTCCTCTACTTCATGCTTGGTTCAAAAATAAAATTTTAACAGAATAAATAAAACTAGGTTACAAGAAATGCTAAAAAGAAGAGGAACTGAGGATCTGGTGAAGAACATACTTCTGCTGATACCATGCTACAAGATTTTATTAGTAGCTTATTATGCTACCCCCTCATATGGACACAGGAAAAGTCCAGATGTAAAGCTGAGTGAAGAAATATGGAACCAACCAACCAACCAATCTTATGGAACCTACCGAGGGCCAAAAATAGTTCAGGTAAATTTATGCAAAGTACAGTTACCCATCTAGAAACTCAGTTGTATTTACAGTTACACAGGGCCATGGAAAGTGCCAATACAAGTTGGTTTATGTGCCCATTCTATCATGAAAAGGGGCTTTTAACTTGTTAATAATGTGACTCTCATCCATCACTCTGTGACCTGACAACAACTAAAGAGAAAGGGTGAAGTGGGAAGAAACATGTCAAGATATAACCACCGTACATGAATTTATCTGGACGGGAAAAAGCCGAGAGTCGATTCAGAAAACACCTCTTGCTAACAACGGATGTTCAAAGGAAAGGGAGAGAAGAACACGACAGACACGCACCTGATAAAAATGTGGCCAGAAGGTGCTGATGGCCAGCTCTGCCTTCACCCAGCCCTCCGTCACGACTCCCGAGACATTCCAGATGGGATTGCCCTGGGGGCCCCCGTTCACCTTCACGTAGACGTTGAGGGAGCCGGGGCTGGAGCGGTCTCTGCTGGACAGGTAATAGTGGAAGTCGATGCAGTGGGTGTCGTTCTCCTTCAGGGTGGGCAGCAGCAGGTGGGCTTTCTGCCCCGATGCTCGCCCAGAGCTGTTCACCATCATGAAGGAGCCTACAGGGGAGAGCCAAAAGAGGAGAGAAAGTGGGTTTGCTTGGCTTTTTCAGTGTAAACAGCTCCGTTTTTACACTCAGCGATTCCCTCAGAAGCCACAAAACCACAACATCCATCTGAAGAACTCAAACCAACTATTTGATGCACATTGTTAGGTAACAGAACGAAAGGATATTAAAATTGTAGGGTATATATACACCAGTGGATTCAGGGCCAACTAGAACCACTTTAGTTGGGTAACTTAAAAAATCAAAATAAAAGTAGCTTTTAGCTTGTGTCATTTTAGCACCTTGCGATAAAACAGGCACTCCAAATAAAAGCCCATTCCCACTTCAAGCAGCAACAAAGTTCTCCTACTGCATACAGCCCCTGAAAGGCATAGTTAACACAAGGTAACAAGTGACAGGATGAGAGGAAATGGCCTCAAGTTGCACCAGAGGAGATTTAGATTGGATATCAGGAAAAATTTCTTCATGGAAAAGGTTGTAAAGCACTGGAATGGACTGTCCAAGGAAGTGTTCAAAAAATGTGTAGACATGACACTCGAGGACATGGTTTAGTGGTGAACATGGTGGTGTTACTGGGACTTGATGATCTTTAAAAATCTTTTCCAGATTTAACAATTCTATGATTTAATACGAAAACTACAACACACAAAATTCTCAGCTGATATTTGCCCACATGCCTCTGCCCACTTCATGCCAATCTACACCTGTGAACCCTGGCTCTTGAAAGTTCTGAAGGCTGTGTTGAGAAAAGCCCAATTCTGAGAGCCCAGACGAATGAGGCTTGTTGGCAGAAGAGCAAAATCTCGACTTGCAATAATGCAACAGGCCAATTACTCTTGTAGGAGGGAAGGCAGGTTGAATTTAGGGAGGGGAATACATAGTAAGGCAATTTATGAGTTTGTTCACCTGGAATCTTGCATCATATTAACCACGGCACTCGATGCTGAACTCACATTCTGATTCATCAGGCAGTTATTTTATAGCACATCGTGCCTCGACTCATCTCCTCACAGATGCATCAAGGTGACAAATGTTGGCAATAAGGCAGAACATTATCAGAGTTATTTGATTCAATTCTGTTTAAAGGATCTCCTTTATGTGGGCACAGACACTCACACTCGGAAAAAGATGGAGAAAACACTGAGACACAGGGGCAGGGGGGGAATTCTGCGTGTCAGCAGCCAGGAATGAGAGCTTTTCATCAAGCACAGCCCTCTTGACACTCTCAGCTCTGATGCTGCTGCCAAGGCAATGCTACAAATGTACAATGCTCAGAAGACTGAGCTTGAAAAGTCCTGCCTCACTTCTGACCTTTTGACTTCCCCTATTCCCCATCGTAGCAGGGTGACCACACAACCATCTGGATCAATTCTGTGCAGTGAACAGTCACATGTTTGACATTTATAACAGGATGAGCAACTTTCTCTCACAAAAAAATGTATTTTCCCCCTATGTTTATATGATATATATGCATTTTGTAAAGGACTGACAAGCAGGGATGCAGAAGGAAGTCAATTTAAAAAAAAATAAAAGGAAAAAAATCCTACATTCTAAAGACCTTGGAAAATCCGAGTACAATAAGCACAGCTGGGGAAGAGGCTCTACAAGAAACAGGAAAATTTATAGACAAGATGGTCTCTGGCAATCCTGTTCTTCATTTTGATATGCTGAAAACCAAAATGGCCCCAAATCAAGAAGTTCCAGGTTCACATTTTTTGAGAAATGTAAGAGCTGGATCCAAACTTTTCAATTAGAGTTTCTCTCTAATAATCAGGATCCTGACAAATGTCCAAGGCTGGTGTAATTCTGCTACCAGTTAACCACAAAATCCTCTTCTTCAGCATGTACCACATCCAGACTATTCTCAAAAATCGACCCAAATAAACTAAACTTTTGAGACACTGAAATTCAAATTCTGTTTCTATGACCTGAGACAATAAATTATCAGAAAGCACCACTGCCAACGGGCTTGGAGAGGCAACAGGGTGGAAACATGGAACAACTAGATTTGGTAAAAGGCTGATGGTGACACTTCCACGAGGGCTGGAGCCCCTCAGCTCTGGAGCCAGGCTGGGAGAGCTGGGGGTGCTCACCTGGAGGAGAGAAGGCTCCAGGGAGAGCTGAGAGATGCTTCCAGTGCCTAAAGGGGCTCCAGGAGAGCTGGAGAGGGACTTGGGACAAGGGATGGAGGGACAGAACAAGGGGAATGGCTTTAAGCTGAAGGAGGGTTGGTTTAGATTGGATACTAGGAAGAAATTCTTCCCTGTGAGGGTGGGGAGGCCCTGGCCCAGGTTGCCCAGAGAAGCTGTGGCTGCCCCATCCCTGGAAGTGTCCAAGGCCAGGTTGGACAGGACTTGGAGCAACCTGGGCTAGTGGAAGGTGTCCCTGTCCATGGCAGGGGGTGGAATGAGATGATTTTAAGGTCCCTTCCAACCCAAACCACTCCAGGATTCCATAATCTCTGTCACTACACGGCCTGTCTCATCTTCCCTTAAAAATAAAGCAGGAGTAGCTGCAAGAACCACTTTTCTTCAGAGAATTTGGGAGAAAAGCTTTTAAAAACTGCTGAGTAAGGGTAGCATGGCCTAGAAGGGCACAGCATCCACAAGGTTTTTGACCAAGTGCATCCTAGAGTGGACAGGAACCCAGAAAAACGGGTTTTTACACCATAATCGACTGGATCCTCTGCACAGTATTCCACTTCTGGGCATCTTTCTCAACTCTTTTTTATTTGGATAATATGTAGATTATCCTACCCTGAAGAGCTACTCAGAAGCTGCACTGTGTCTAACACAATGTAGTCCTGAGCTGCACAAGGGGAGAGAAGTGTTTCAATGACAGAAAAAGTTAGGGAGTGTTTCACTTTTACAGGTTCATATATAAAAATAACGAGCTTTCCTCCGGGAGAAAAAAAACCATCAGCTTTTATAAAAAGTTCCAAGCAATAATTACAATTTTATTTTTTGCCACCCACAAAAAATGAATCACAATCTCTTAGCAGTGACAACAGCCTTTTGTGCAGCTGCTGACAATTCTGGGGAGAGTGTGGAGCCTGAATCCAGCACTGACAACACCAGCAAGTAAAGTACCCATGCACCAAAAAGCACTTAGTAAAATAATTAGTTACTAAAAAATAGCCTTACAAACAATTGTCACGGGCAAATTATTCACAGCTTCCTATTTATAGCATATGATTTTTTTAATGCAACACTTCTAGAGACACAGGAGGAAACAGTATAAGAAACATAACTGTCTCAAGAAAAGTCCTGATAAGAGGCATGATTTTATATGACAGTGGAAAAGATGAAAAATTTCCACTTATAGTACTATGTCTGTCACAGGAAAGTACTCACTCTGGGTTTAAATGAGTTTGTCATCTACTGACTGTACCACAGGCCTTGCTTCTGCAGGGAAAACCCTTCCCATGGTTAGTCCAGGCATGGCCCACACCAGAGGATCTCACAGAGCCACCTCCAGCCTGGCCATGCTGGGGAAGAAAACCAGAGTTCCATCAGGACAGTCATTGATGTTGGGTGCAAGGATATGCTGATCTAGAAAATTCAGCTGTGAATAAATTATGCCCTGTAAATCGGCCTCCAAATATGCACATTTTCATTTTTCTTGTCACAGAGTGAACCTGAGCAGGTCTCCTGTCCTCTGGGACCTTCACAAAGCTGCTCTGCATGCTCCAAGATCTACTATCCTACTGAAAACATCCATGTCCAGTGGAGCTTGTCTAGGCAGGACCCACCACTTAGGGGCAGGTGAGAGATCATAAAAATAGTTCCCAACAGGAAAAAAATAAACCAAAACCAAACTAAACTGGCCTTTTAAAGACAAATGAGGTTTTCCTTATAATTTCCTTATTCCCTAATAAAACTTGACATATTGTGATTCAGAGTCTGACAGCCTTCTTTAGGCTGAGCACAGAATTGAAGCTGATGGGACTTATTCCCAATTTATAGGCCTGTATGTGCAAATAAAAGAGAGACAATCTGCCCTGGTACCAACAAATCACTTTTCACATTCTCCACTTATACAAAGAACTGGGGAATAAATTAATATGTCACAAAGGGAAATTATTGAGCAATAGATGACTGAAAGCCTCCTAAATGTCTCCAGGCAAGAAGCTGAATAAAATAAAAGGTATCTTGGAGAAACTCTTATTTAAGAGTTTTGCATATCCAATTGGGAAAAATAGTAACAGAAGAAACAAAAATATCATTTAGCCTCACTGTTTTGTTTACTTCCATCCAGAAAAGTTCAAATGTCAAAGTCAACACTGAACTGAAAAAAATTAGTTTGGGGGGAGGAAAAACTTCTCTACGCTGTGTAAGAGTTATTTTCTATGTTTATTGGATACAGAAGCATAAGCTCATTAAAACAAATTGAATATCGGGTCAATTAAACTTGGTGCTCCCGGATCAACAAGTTAGATTAATTAATATCTTGCTGTTTTTACCCTGAATAACTAAAAATGAACGTGTTATGCCCAGATCAGACAGAAGGAAGGAGGACGGGAAGACGGTAAATAAATTCCTTTTCAAAAACCCGCTCCAGCGGCAGCAACATAAAACGCCACTCTCTCCTAGTTATTAAACATACCACCGAAAATTGGGGGATTAAACCATGAAGTGCTCTCTAGCTGGCCATAAATTTCAATTTTTCCCCTGCTTGGTGCATAATGATGCCTTGATAAGCGTCCTATTATTGATGCATCTGCAACACATCCCGTCTTTCTGGAGCTGAAGCGCTGCTCTGTAGCAGATGGTGGCCATTGTGTTTACACATCAGCACTTTATGATTGCGTTCCCTCACGTCTGCAGTAAAGAAGAAAGCTGTAATTGAGTTTTTAATGGCTTTGCACATTGTTCATTAACATTACATGAGTGTGTTCTGACAAATGACAGCTGAAGGAACGTCATCGCCCAGCAGACCTCGGCTGGGGCTGCTTTGCTGCTGTTTGAGAAGTGAAATTACAGCAAGCATTAAAGGCTGAATGTAAACTTGAAAAGAAAGCTGTCAAAATGCTCAACTGCAAAACCTTCAGAACCAGACTCAGGCACACAATGTTTTTTTTAAAGATCAAACTCCCCCCTCCAACATAAAGGAACGGGTTTCCCATCAGGTGCATGAGCGTGTTTTTAGACACAGTTTTGCTCGTTGCCAAAGAACAACCCTATCTCCAAGAAAATAAGTCTGACACCTGTCCTTGTTAAGGCAGAACAACGCAACATGGACTAATCTGGGTTGGAGGGACCTCAGGTCAAGCCCCGGCTCAAAGCTGTGAGTTTACCACTGATGGTAAACTCTTCCAAACCTCCCAAGGGGACTGCCCATCCTCTCTGGAAAACCTGCTCCATTGCTTGACTGCCCTCAGAGTTTATATTTAGTCCAAAACCTCTCACTCCAGTTTCCCTTTGCTTCTCACTCTCCAGGCACCCACTGCAGTAAAGATTCTAAAGCGAATATTCCCGATAATCTCTTTGTAGGTAGGAATGGATTTGGGAGGTGTGATTTCCCTTTGCAGGGGTGCCTTGACTCTTTCCCAGTATTTCATCCCCAGTGGACTAGGATTAGGGTCAGAGCCAGTTCACTGTCCTGTACATTGACCTGGGAGCCCTTAATCACAAATATTACTACAGAAGGACAGGTCAAAGCACAGACCCCTCTGCCAGCCAGGTAACCTTTCCTAGTAAAGTTTCCACAGCTTGTTTTTGCAGAACTTTTGGTAGAGCACATACTTATAATACTGTCAAGTCAATCTGGATGTCACAGAACAGATGCTGAAAACTATCTATGCTAACTATGAAAAAAATATGTTTAAGGACAATACAAGAAAAAGTCCATCTACCTCAACACTTGGTTTCCAGCAGTGACCAAGTGGCCACTTTAAGCAGAACACAAGACTCAGGGCACTGTGAAGCAGAATTTACCATCTCAAGTTTCTGACAGTCAGCAATATCAAGATTTTTAAGGTCAAAGCTCCATCTATCTCTGTCATTGAATAGCTATACATTGATCTTCTTCCCAACATCTTTCTTGAGTCAGTCTGGGATAAGACTCTGTCAACAAGCTCTAGAGTTTAATTATACATTGTGCTGGATAAAGTAAGTTAATATTTCTATGCACTTGCTTTAAGCTACTGTCACTTAATCTGCAGTTCTTTTTTTATGAAAATTTATGATTGCCTACCTGCTCCACACTTCCCACATTTTTATAACCCTATTCATGTATAACAAGGGAACAAGGCTCAGAAATCTCTTTCCCTGACTGATGTACTACAGACATCGACATTTGTACAAACTCAGAATTAAACAAGGTGTATCTCATAACCATATCCCTTTTCCAAGTATGAGGACAAAATCAGACCCATGGGTTTTATTTCTCAAATGTGAGTCATACTGAATTAATCTACTAGTGAAATAAAAAGAGTTTGATTCACAGATAAATATGAATATAAATGGCAAGTTGAGTTCAGTATCATTCATGAGCACAATTCATTCACTTGGGAAACTGCTGGATAACATGAAAGTATTTTTTAAAGAGACAGTCTACTATTTGTAAAGAGCTTTTCTTCTGGAGATTAATGTCATGGAAAGAATTGGGGGGGGGGATTTTTGTATGAAAAATCTTCTCAGAAAAGGACTGATGCCATATTACTGCAGTCACTGCAAATATTTGCTTTCATTATTTATAGAAAGTGAAGACTGTGGCATAAACACTTCACCATTCCTCCCTGGGAGTTGAGGTGTGTGACAAAAGTGGTCTGGTTTGCTCATTTCCAAAATATCCCTGGGAGGGGACAAGTTTGCAACTCTCTTGCTTTATATGTAAAACCAAAACTAGGAAAACTAAGTTTCCCACAGGTTCCTAATTGCTAGCTGCAGACTTGCATTGATTCCACTGAATTCCAGTGGCATCCAGACACTGCTGCCCATAAAACACATGTAGTTTGTTATCAAACTGCACTCCTTCTACAAGTCTTTTCCAAAATCTGAATACTGTTGACCCACAGACATTGAAAGATGATCCCAACCTAGGAATGGCCTCCAGCCAAGTAACAACTGCCCTTTATCCACCCCTGATGTAAATGCTGAAGAAAGAAACTTTTTCTGCATCATCTGCAACTCAGATGGGAAATATTAAACCCCTGAGAGAAGAAACAAGACAAAAAAATATAATTGATTACACAGAAAGAAAAAAAATCACATTTTAGTGGCTTGCTGGTGGATCAAGAGTCACCAAACCCTCTTCAACTACAAAATCCAGATGGGAAGTGATCAAATCACTGATAAATCAACAAGTGCCTAATTAGCAGAGGGCTTTAAGGAGGATAATGGGATTGCTGCAGGAGGCTGGGAAGGAGCCTATTTGTTAATAGGATGCTCTTTTAACCTTGCAAGAGTATTTAAATCACCCCCTGAAAACAGCTCCTTCCCTGATGCTGTTAAAAAGCATTCTTCTTATCATGTAACATCATGGCCAACTCTTGGTCACATCGTCCTGTGGCCTTTCCAAGGATAGGCAATGAGAGACACTGGCAGGTTTGCAGTACAAAGATGACAAGCAGCATTCAGGTTCTGATTTCCTCCTTTCCTCAGTGACAAAAGGGTTTGTTTTTTTTTCCTTGGCCCCAAGAAAACGAAACTGAAACGTGAAGGCAGAACTCTCATAAAAAGAGCAACGAGAAGAAGCACTTGGGAGCACGAGAGAATCCAACACAGTGGAGACAAGGGGAAGCTTCTGAGCAGAGGAGGGACTTCTGGTTGCCTGAATTTGTCACATAGGCACAATCCAGAACTGCAAGAAAAGTGACTGCAGCACCACAGAAATGACAAGGCAATGAAAAATCACAGTTTCTCCCCATTGCTGGTTTCTGGCCTCAGTTACAGGCCAGAGTGGTTTTCAGTATTCCACACTCAGTATGGCAACCCCACTAGATCCAGTGGGGAAGATGAGCACAAAAAGGTTAATTCTCATCTGTATGGACACAAACACAGCAGAGATATTTCACCATGCTTCAAGATGCCATAAAAACTTGTTTTAAAGACAATTGTTGGGTCAGACAGTTCTTGAAGGCACTGACATCTAACATTTCTAGTTTATCACAAGACCTGCACTGTTTATCACAAAGACTCATGATAAAATTTCTCACTTCAGGGTGCAAGGTGATCCAGCATTGCTGTCCCACCTGCACCTCCAGAGCACAGTCCTTTCCTCCTGAAAAATCAACATGAAGAGCTGCTGTTTGCTAGAGCAGCATCAGCACTCAAACCACATTTTCCTCTTAGCAGAAAACTCAAATTTTTATTTACAACTCAAATCATTGTTCATGAGAACTCATGAACACCACTGCTCTGCAGTTACAGTCATGTGGCAACTGTTCTGCAAAGAACAGAATCACACAGTCACACAATGGTTTGGCTTGGAAGGGACCTTAAAAGTCACCAAGTTCCACCTCCCACCATGGGCAGGGACACCTTCCACTAGCCCAGGTTGCTCCAAGCCCCGTCCAACCTGGCCTTGGACACTTGCAGGGATGGGATATCCTTACATGACGTGTATCTCATCCTTATCTCTAGGCTCCACTCTTATTTCCAGAGTTTTCTTCCCATGTTTCATAAACTTTTCATTAACAAAAGTCCAATTACTGAAAGCCTGGGTTCCCTGAGAAGCAAAAAATTGTGTGTGCTGTAGAATCAGAAACAATTCTATAAATCTCAGCAGTGAAAACCTTTTTAATAGATTCATTGCCAGCATCCAGAGTTGCTAAGGTCACTGCAGGAGTATCCCTCACCAGTGTCCTTATTCCATTATTTATAAACATGGTATGAATTGTTTGGCTGTGCTATTCTAAAAAGCAAAAGGTCCATTAGCACTGGAGCCAGAGCAGTCTATCAAGTAAAGGCATCTTATAATAATAAACATACAATTCTCTGTAAACAATAGACAAGAATTCTCTGCAAATTTAATTATCTTTGTTACATCATTTTTCAAAACTGATGAAAATGTAAACTAAACCCTGGAAACTGTTTATTTGCTTTTTAATTCCAGCAGCCTGACAACTACTTATCCTACCAATCACTATCTTACCACTCTAGTAAAACACGGGTAACTGATTTAAACACTTAATAATGTTTAGGTTATTAAATGGGTAAATAAAAAAAAAAAAAAGGGGGGGGGGGTGGCCATAATTCAACATAATATCTTTGTTTATAGACATCACAAATCTTGTTCTTAGCACCCAAGAGCTTTATTACAGCTGAGCCTTGAAAGTGAAGGCCCACAGAAATGAGTTGTAGGGACACGAGTCGGCCTCTGCTCAGAGCCTCTCACACAAAGGCTGTTCCAGAAGGCTCAGAATGCAGCTGAACACAAAATCTGACCTCACCTGGTTTAACCTGTGGCATAATGTGCTGCCAAATACACCTTTCTCTCATGGAAATGGTAGCATTTCAGTTAAGTCTCAATAAAAGCCCTCCGAAAAATCTGCATCAAAAATTTAAGTTCAAGACGCAGAACTGTAAAATGGTTGGAGTTGGAAGGAACCTCAAAGCTCATCTCATTCCACCTCCTGCCATGAGCAGGGACACCTTCCACTATTCCAGGTTGCCCCAAGCCCCGTCCAACCTGGCCTTGGACACTTCCAGGGATGGGGCAACCAAAGCTTCTCTGGGCACCCTGTGCCAGTAATGAGCATAATTTATAACAAGATGCTGAATAACTCTCTTGGGATGAAATGACAACAATAAAGGAGCTCAGCAATTAGTAAAGACTTCCTCAAAAAAGTAATTTCTACCTATTCTGCATCCCTCAGCCTTGTATCCAAAGATGGTACTTTTTAAAAATTAAATTCTGCATCCTGTTAAAACACAATGGTTAAAAATACAAATCTCTTCAAGCAGGTAGATACAGATTCAAAGAAAATATGTTTTAGATTGGTGAATACAAGCAACTCAATAACTAAATCACTGCATCTCAGCCATTGCAACATAAGCTCCTCAGAGGGGGCAGCAAGACTAAGTCAAAAAAAGTCTGTTGTTCCTCAGCATAAAAACTGTCAGCAGAAACATGATTTGAGATGCTTAAATGTACATGACATGCACAAAATAAGGATTAAAAACTCTGTTTTCAAATGCTCTCTTTCCTATTAATGTCTGATATCTGTAATGGTCAAAAGACATGAAAAAACCCCCCATCTAATAAGCCATGATTATCCTCACAGACTGTTCTGCATTACCCACACACAATGGCTGATCAATTAAGCCATTACAAACTCAACAACACTCCTTTGCCAGGCCAGCCTTTGTTCTCCACTTCTATTTTGTGGTGACCTTATTTTCCAACTCTGATGCTTCTTTGAACACATCTTTTTATTTTCACCTAATTCTCTCCTCTAGTAACATTTTAAAAGCTGAAGGACACAGACTACAAACTGCATTCTGCCTTCTTCTCCCTTCCCAAGGATGAGCAGCTGGCTGTTCCATGCAGCCCCCTTCGTGATGGTTGTGTGGATGGATGGCTCCAGGTTCATAATAAGGCTCAATTTATTTTGGTTTAATTTGGCTACTCTAAAGCCACCCTATCAGGTGGTTGCCCTGGTGTTGCTCAGGGTTCTCAGCACTGGCCTACTGAGTCTAAAAAAGGCCTGTTGTGTCTTCAGTGCCTTGAGAGACCATCAGCCAAGACAGCTCTTACTAAGTTAATAAACTGTGATTATCTTCTTGCTGCTGTGTTTAATTAAAACTGACATAAAATCTAAATCACTGGGCCAGCTGGACCCTAAAGGTTGAACCAACAAGGACTTTGTGGAGCCACTCTAGAAGTGCCTTTGGCATCTTCAAGGCAGCTGCCAGAAGTATTTTGGTGAAAACGTGACTTTCCTGGGAAGAACTGAACTCCAGAGTTCAAGCACATACTTATTTTCAACACATCAGCCTCCTTCTTTGCTTAATCATTAAGGACAAATAGCTAAATATATTTTATTACATAATTCTGGAGTATCAGAAGTGGTTTACATGTCAGGCAGAATTAAATGTCTCATTAGCAGGCACGCAGCCACACTGCCAGCCAACATTTATGATCTCTGCAACTCCTGTAATGTTTCCATATGTTTTGTATGTGTAACATTTTCTAGGAGACCGGAGAGGGATTATTCCCTTTTATATTTGTGGCAGAAAAACCCAGATCAAACACAACGCCAAGAGGCGACTGCAGCAAACGACGTCTGAAGAGGAATTGTCTCTTCAACAGTTTGTTTTTACATAACTGTGTTCCAACCATATGGTCACTTCTGTGCACGTTCAAGGAACCAACACCACAGCTCTAAACCCAGACTGTGGTACAGGTTATGTGCTATTTTTGCATCCCACTTCCCAACTTGGCTGAGCTCAGTTTCCATGCGCCGGGCGCTGCTATTCCGGGGGCGCTGCGGAATAGCCGGGGATGGAATCCGGCGCAGAGAATCCCAAAATAATCCAGGCCATCTCACGAGCCACCCCAGAGTGTGGCAGCACAACCATTTCTCAAAAGGAGCAGCTCTGAAGTGCCAAAGCAGAGGCTGGTGCAGACCCCGGTGGGGGGGTGTTGGCACAGGAGGAAGGAGCCTCAGTCATCCCAACCCACGGCTTCACCAGCTCTGATCCCTCTCATCTGCTTATTCCCACGGCAACTAAAGGAGACCAGGTTTTTCTTTGGAACACAAGGTTTGTTTGCCTAACTCCTGTTACAACTACAGCAACCTGAGCAGGGGGTTACTGGCAGCACCCTCTTTCTCAGGGGTGCCCACTGTTCAGATGTTACTGACTGACATCGCAAGGAGAGAAAAGGAAATGCCACCTTGGAGTAGCTCAGTTGCCAACAATCCTGCCATTCAGAGAAGGTCTCCATGATTAAACACCCATTTAATTCAAATAGAAAATATTTCTCCATCAAGTTATTAATTTGGTGACTGGTTCACACCACAAGACAGAAGTTGTGCTCCAAAAAACCCACAAAACGTACACTTGCACTTCAAGATTATTAAACTAGATCCATCACCACACAAAAGTCTAATTATTATTTAAGGAAACATCTGATAGTTACTGAAACTTCACAAACATTTCTGCTTAAATAACTTGAGTTTTGTTCAGTACAAGGCATTTCTTTGAGTAGCTTGAAATATGCTGCCTTTGAGCCACTGTGTATGTGCCCCTGTTTTAATCAAATAGCCTCAGGACACTGAAAGGACACATAATTTGCAATATTTTATCATGATTCACTTCTTTTTGATATTATTCAGTAACAGGATTACCAGTATCTACAAAGGCTGTTCCTCCCATGTGCTTTTTCGAGCTGTTTGCCTGTGTAAATATTTTTTACTAAATGGCCCAAAAGTACAGAGAGATTTATTTCCTGTGGACTGCAGTTCATTTAGAACCGAACAGTGTTTTATGCATGTTGTTAAATTTTTATTAGAAATTAATGGCATCTACTGAATCACATTTTCTGGTCCAGATTTTCCTGCTGAAAACCACCAGGGCAGGGTACTACAAGAGCCATTGTGAGCTCTGCAGGGGATGGCAGATTGACTTGATACCACTGCTTGGATGGAAACTTGAAATACTGCAACTGCCAAGTTCCTTGATCCATCTAAACCCACCTTCTTCCCCACACGGTACCTGCCACAGCAAAATGACTTATTTATATGGTCATAAACACATTGAACTAAGAGGATTTCATTTGAATAACAGGTAAAGACAAGCACGTGACAAACCAGTTGTTAATCCTCTGCCACATTTGACTATTTGCTGTCTCCACTAGTTCAACCCCCACAGAGAATTTTGTTTCCCCCTGAGGATCACTTTATATAGTAAACTCTGAGGAGATGTTTCAAAAACTTCAAAATCTCTGGTAAATCCAGTTTTAATCCATTATGACATTGGCACAGTAATTTCTGCACAACAGAAATAGAGTTTGCCTCTGCTGGTTAGTCTGCCATGTTGGACTCAGCCTAAGTGGATTCATCTATTTGTTATTGTTTCAATAATTTTCCCTCCAAGCTTTCTAGGATCATCCCATTTTCTTTTCCTGAAAGAAAAATCTCACTGCTCCTCTTTGTACTGTCAATTAAACAGCTATGAAAAAATCACATTACCAGGACAGCCACTTCACTTAAAAATTTCCTCAGATAATCAAAGTCTTGTTGTTCCTCACCAAAGCCAGTCCTTTGCACAACAGTGCCTTGGTCTGACATCCAAGAGAAAGGTCCATAAAAAGACATGGTAATTTCTAGAATCAAGACTAGTGCAAAGTAATCATTTGGACCCTCTCAAGTGTACATTTTTCTCCAACTGAAGCAGCTAATTACTGATGTTCTTACTGACTCATCAGTTCTTCTTTCCTGCAACTTAGAGACTTAAATAAACCTCTTAACTTATTCTGAAGTTCTCTTCCCCAACTTCAAGTGTCCACACTACAGTTTGAAATTATTCTTAGCAGACTCTGTTTCATTTTTTAAAGTAGAAGAGCATTTTTATCCTCAAAGTTTACGTTTATGGGAAAGGCGGAGAGAACTGGGGCTGCTCAGCCTGGAGAAGAGAAGGTTCTTGGGAGACCTCACAGCTCCTTCCAGGGAATAAAGGGGCTCCATGGGAGCTGAAGAGGAACTTTGGACAAAGGCTTGGAGTGACAGGACAAGGAGGAATTGCTTCCCACTGCCAGAGGGCAGTGTTAGATGGGATATTTGGGAGGAATTCTCCGCTGTGAGGGTGGGGAGGCCCTGGCACAGGTTGCCCAGAGAAGCTGTGGCTGCCCCTGGATCCCTGGAAGTGTCCAAGGCCAGGCTGGACGGGGCTTGGAGCAACCTGGGGTAGTGGAAGGTGTCCCTGCCCACAGTAGGGGGGTGGAATAAGGTGATTTTAAGGTTCCTTCCAAGCCAAACCATTCTATAATTCTGTGTTTGACACTTCCTGACCCAAGCTACAACTGGCAGTGGATTCCTGCACAAAACCTCAGCTTAATTCTTCCACTGAAAGCAATGGCAAGCTCTTCATGTACTTCACAAAAAGAGCAGCTCTCCAACACACTCTCAATTCACTAATTCTGTTTATCAAAATTGTTGTAATTTATGCAGGTATAAAACATTTTGGGGGATTACACACTTTAGTCATTAACAGACAAAAACAGCAGGAAAGGTTCCTGGCATAAATAGAAATAAAAACTAAAATTCTGAATTAAATATCTTGCTGCAAAATAAAACATTGAGACTTGATTGGATGCTAGGCAATTACAGCAGAGCATTTAAGATGGCCAAGAGGTAAAGTGAAAACTTCACTCATGTTCTCAGAACCTGAATGCAGCTTCAGAACTGGCACAAGTTCAAAAGGGAACAGAGATTTTTCCACAGGCAAGGCTTATCCTACAATTTCGAGACTTTGCAGCTGAAACAGGTTGTAAACACTTTGAATAGAAGGAACTCAAATTAAAATATACTTGAGCAGTTCTCCAGGGTTCTGATCCTGCCCTAAATGACCCAGACAAATGAACCTCCCCCCTGAACTCTGCATGATCAGCATCAGTGCCAAATTATCAACAAGCATTTTCTCAGTAGGATTATCTGTCTCTGAAAAATAATTACTCCTCATGGCCCTGCAAACAAACAAACCATTTATGTGGGATTTACACTGAGTTAACTAGAATTTTCACAAATTCCTGCAACCAGCCTGACCTTCTAAGCACATGGATGCAATTAAGCTTTCAGTTTTCTCATTAATCTCCACTACACAAACCCAGTCCAGGATCATACTCCCACTCCTCCCAGTTTAATATATCGAATTCTAGTCTTACTGAAGAGTTATTTGTGTTCCAGATAGCTCCAGGAGCCAGCATTGTTCTGACATGGATTTTGGGATAGAGTTTTTCCTGACATCCCCACCCTGTTTGTTTTTAGAAGGCAGTTTAAACAGCCAGGGGAGTTTCCAGCAAACCAGCATGATTTTCATCCAACTTCTCACTTGTAAGTTCCAACTAAGAGTTGAAGGAAGAGAACTGGGATCCCATCCTCCACATACACAGAAATGCACCCCCCTGGTTCCTGTCAGCCTCTGGACATGAGACTGTTTAATCCACTGACAATAATATTGTAATTCTGGACGTGCATTGGATTTACCAAAATCAATTGCTGTGTGACAGGTATTCACTGTGCTTGTACTGCCACTGGAAATGCTGCTTGGTGTCATTTATTCCCTACTCCTTCAGCTGCCTCCACAACACCAAACTAAGCATTAAAGGCATGTCTTGCTTGTAAGAAAATACATGAGTTGAAAAACACGTGTGTGTATCTGCACGTCAGGCAGTTACAAGCTGCTATTTCCCTGGAGTGATTAAAGCTCTCAGATCTCTTCATGCAAGAAAACTACCCTGATAACTTCATCTTTTGCAGATACATCCCTCAAATCTTCAAAATATTTGTCAAATAAGTGTTCAGGATTCCTTACTGATCTGTGCAGAACACAGGTAGCACAAGAATCAGCAGGATACTTTAACCTAAACCACCTTGGCTTAAGAAGGCAACTCAGAAGGAAAACTGAGTGCCACTGTTGCTTTCCAGATTGTACTCACCCAGACAGCTTTGGAGACCAAATCACAGGAAAAATATGAAAATGCCCTCAAATGCATAACTGAGTGAGGTTACTTCCTCCAGCAGTTTACTACCACATACAACAGATCATTGCAAAATCTTATTTATTAATATTACTTAAGCTTGCAACACAGTCCAAAAAATAGGCAGATAGAAATGTAGGGGTGTTAACAGTAGAAACTTTGGGTGCATGTTAAACAACTTCTCCCCTTCTAGAGTTCCCTTCCCCTTTGCTTGGCTGCTACCAGTGTCAATCCCACGGGCAGGGCAGCAGGGTCAGCACACATACTCACTCCATCCACGGGTACTAAAATGACACTCCACTCACAGGTGAACACCTAATAAAGATTAGATTAGAAAGTTTATACCTCTAAAAAACCCCAACAATCTCCATGTTTATCACAGAATGGTTTGTGTTGGAAGAGGGACCTTAAAGATCATCTCGTTCCAACCCCCCTGCCATGACAGGCACCAGCAGTTTTTACTTAGGAGGTTTTACTGACACATAATCAGAGCAACCTGTAGAATTTTCTCATGACTTCATCATTCCCACAAACCTCTGCCCTACTAAACTCATTGTGATGAGTAATCTCATGGAACACATCCTATTTTCCTTTAAATGACAGTGCATGCACAGGTAGCCAACTGTATTGCCAGGATACTCAATTTATCACCAACAATATCACATGCTGGATAACTTGAGTATTTCTCAGTCTACCAAAATTTCTCAAAAAATATATAAATACAAGGGCATTTAGTCTGTCTCCTCTTGTTATTTGATGAAGCACAGATGCACTGGAACACAGAACCTGAACACTGTGTGTGTGTCACTAATCCTTCAAGTTTGGCATCTTAGTGGTGTCAGTGACCTGTGACAACTGAGAGGACAGAAATGCTGTGAACACACACAAAGAGCTCAGTGCTGTTCCACACACAAAACTATTCCCTTCCCAACCCTATAATATGCTACATTAAAACAAACACTTTGTCTCAAATAACTGTAAAAAATGCTAATAACTTAAGGTACAGTCCCTCTTAATGCTCTGCTCAAACCAGCCCCATCAACACACCATTTTCAGTGGCTGAGTAAGAAACTTACCCCAGATGGGCTCTGCTGATTGGGATACAAATGCAAAAACTACCTGTGAAATCACAAAGCTCTTTTCCCTTTGTTTAGTGTTTTTTCCCTTTGTTTAGTGTTCCCTCCCTTTGGTACAGAGCCCCACCTTGGGAAGCCGAGTGTGAGCAGTCCTCCCACCTCACAATTTCCTTTGCAGATTTGCCTGCTTGTGCTGGAAGGAAGAACCCAATTTCCAAAGCTCCAGGCAGTCCACTTAAAACACAACTTCCCTTTCTGAACACACACTCCACTTGCAGCTCGTGCTCTGAGGACACACAATCATGTTTGACCCTCTTAAGGCAAAGGCTCAGCCTATTCCACTACAAACTGGCAGCGTGCCCCAGGTTTACATTTGTAACACAGGTATCTTTATGATATTTTGCTTTCATAGTGCTGTAGATACCACATGTTAAATGGAACTCTTCTTTAAAAAAAAAATCACCTTTAAGAATCTTATCCTATTTTTCTTTTTCCCTAAAATATTGCTTCTATTATCACACCGTTTTCAACAGTTCAAGATTTCTTCAGTCAGTGTATTGCGACAATGCATAAGTGAATTAACAAGAATTAAGATAATTTGCCCCATTTGGCTCAGTTTCTATTTTCTACTCACACAGCCTCTGTCAAGGGGACTAATTTGGAAGAACAGCAGAGTGTAATTTCTTCCTGTTCACAGAATCAGTCAGACTCAGCATGGAACTGTTTTCCTATCAGTTCTCTAAGAGCTGTGTTTCTAAAGAATATATCCTTGACCCTCTTGGAATTCTCTGGGTCATTAACATACTTATTTTTCCCTAATATATTTATATTACATGTCAGTGTAAAAGACTATTTTAACCACTTGCTATTTAGGAAACTACTGAACAAACCTACTTCATCCACAATGATGCTGGAAATGAAGCAGTAAGAAGCATCTAAAATTCCACACAGCACCAAGTTCTGAAGTATTTTGGGTTTGTTTTTTTTTTTTTTTTTAAGAAATGTAAAACCAAAGTCTGGACAGCTAAACTGACACATTAACAGCAGCACATGCACCAAGGATTTTGACCAACACTGTGACTAATACTGGAAATTAAAGATACTGAGCATGAACTGCAGCAACAGCAATGGAAGCAAAACACTGATACTTTTTCAGGAGAGCATCCACTCCCTCCTACAGCTCCAGGCACCTTTAAACTACAGTTTGTACTACAAGTACAATTTTCAAGTGCCTGTTGCTTGTCCATTCCTGCATTTTGGAGCACTGTGTGCCTGGGTTTGGGTGCCATCCCAGCCCATGGCAGGGGGATTAAAACCAAATGATCTTTAAGGTCCCTTCCAAACGAAGCCTTTCTATGATTCTATGATTTCATGTACTCAGCTACACAGTTTTACAGACAAAGTCTCAAAGATGCTTAAAATGTGAAGTGCTACTTATCTGCAAATTGGAAAAAAAAATTAATTTAATAACTTAACAAGCTCTCAGAGGTGTTGTTATTGGTATTTTGATGTCTAAGATGTTCTACAGGTAAGTCAAGCCACAATCTTTGGGTTCCTCTCCTCAGCATGATGCTTCCAAGCATTATGTGCAGAATTCCATGGGAATATCCAGACAAGGATAGTCAGGGCTGGACACTCAGGCCCAGGAGCTGCTCACTTACCTTTCCCACACCAAACACCCCCCAAAATCCCAGGTCTTTACAAGCATTTAAACCACACGCTTTATATTGAATTCCAAGTATTCTGACCACCACTGTGGCATTACTGAAAAGTAACCACACTGACAACAAAGTGCAACTGAAGAAGTTTTAGGCTTGTTACACAGGGACAAATCACACGAAAAATAAATTCTATCCAGCTCCTGCACTGAATTTCTCAGCTGTTTCAGCTCAGCCCCTGCCCTTGCTAAAGCCCACAGGGAAAGCAGAGCCAAGGCTCCCTGTGCCAAGGGAGGATTCCTGGGACTCATTCCTCACATTTATCCATCAGAACCAGGGAGAAGGTGTGATGTGACACTTAACTTCGCTCACCAAGGTGGCCACAGGTGAAACCACAACCTGGTTGTGCCTCAGGAGTGACTCCAATTGCAGGAGTGAAGCCATGGAATGAGTTCTGTTGCTGCCTCCTCCTGCAAACCTCCCAGCAGCTCCTTAAAAATCAACACTTCCTTAATAAATGTAAATATTGAGAGAACGGTTCCTCCTTCAAAGCAAAGACAGAGTGAACATTAAGGTCGACCTGAAATTAGTCCTATTGGTTTTTATTTCATCAGTGTGAGACTGTGGGGTTTTTTTACCTCAGATAAGGAATATAAAAATTGACAGTCCCCACTTGATAAGAGACTAATTAGCCTGGTATTTTCTCTTTAGATTCAGCTAGCCTGCAATGCTTTCAAATACAATAGTACAAGAAATCTTCTACCAAACAGTTGCAGAATAACACCTTTCAAAGAGACCCTTCTAAGGCTGGGTAATTAGTTAGCAACCTTGAAACCTTCAAACTGAAGATGTTTTAGGCTTATTATACATGGAAAAAAATCACAAGAAAGAGAAATTCGATTCAGCTACTGAGAATCACAGCAAATTTGCTACTGCTTGAAGTTATGCTACCAGAGAATTTGTTGCTAAGACAAGTTTTAAATAGGCCAAGGATCTGAAGGTCACGTCCAACACCATAAAATTCAGAATTTCGTTTCTTTCATGACTCAGTAGAGACACTTTCCTCGTGTTTTGTTGTCCTGATACCTCAACTTCATTGGGGATTTGCCCCTTTCTGCCCTGAAGATGTTGCAAAATTGAAAGCAGATGCAAAAAGTATGAAAGGAAAACAAGTTGTCCTTCTTCCCCAAAGTGTCCAACCAGTGCAGCTTCCCTGATTAAAGGCAAACACCACAGAATGTGCACCCTAATTAATGGAGAGACATGTCCTTAGTGTTCTAAAGTCATAATTGCTCAAATCTATTACCCCACCACAGAGTGTAGCAGCATAATTTAGTCCCTTATGACAGGCTTAGGGAAGAGTACACACTTCTGTAGTGCTTGTTGGAGTCTGTGCTGGTGCATATGTTTGTGAAGAAACATGGATTTATCTTGTTCTGTCCATATAGATTTCCTTCTATTTAATGAATAAGTCATTAGGAGAACAACAGCCAAGCCCTACCCCGCTCACAGAGAAGCTTTTCAAGGCTGATATTGTCTCATCCCAACATATTAACTCAAAAGTTTTATTTTTTATTTTCTTTGGGGCTTTTGCCTCCACAGGGTATCCAGGTGCTTGTTAATGTATGCAGCAAACACACATCCACTGATTTTCTATGGTGAACAATGAAATAGAAAAGTAAAAAAAATCAGAATATCTTTATGTCTCACTTGAATTTTCAATGTCCCACTCGAATCTTCATTTGAACTGCCCACCAGTACTATTTACAGCAGCTGTTTGACTTTGATGGAAGAGCATCCCAGAGATTCCTTCAGAAATTAGGGGATACAGAGTGATTACTATGCTCCAAATCCTGTGTTTACCTGCCCTTTCCCTGGTTATTGGCATGTTCTATCAGTTCTACTCAGAGCTTAAAACAGGAGGAGGACTTAAAACACACTCGTATCTGTTCAAAATCCAATTACAAACACATTCCCCAGTCCTGACATGTTACCACAGGATTTCACATCCAAGGGGCAGACTTTGAGCTTCACTTATTAACATGTAAACCAGCTGTGGGAGCTGGGCAAAATGTATCAGAGAACACTCTGCCAACCAGTTCAAAGAACCAAGTCTTTTTAACAACTCTGATGCAGTAATGAAAAAGGAGGTGATAATACATTGGGAATTTTATTCAGACATCTCAGCTGCTTCTGCCACTCATGTGCCAGCTGCCTTCCTTGCCCCTTAAGGCCAGGGTTTTCCTGCTTATTGCCACAACATCAAAACCCAAACAAACACGAAGCTGCAACTCCCTGCAAGATTCCATCTCAGCGAGGGTGATGTTATGCCTGGCAAAAGGAATAAATCACTGATATTCTCATGCTTTCCTGGTATGAAGTATCACTCAGAGAGGAAAAAATCCATGGAAAAATGTGAAAGCAAACACCCAGCATTCCATGTAGGATTAGCTTTCCATGCCATGCTGCTCTACCAACCCCAGCAAGGAATGTGACGGCACATGCTTTGCATTACTCTTTTTCTGCTCACATGGAAGCAGGATCTTGGGGAAGTAACATAAATGGCCATTCTGGCATGAACTACACTCATTTAGCCCATCAAGCCACCTGCTGAAGAAAAGTTCATGGAGGTCCATGCCACAGATCCTTGTGAAATTCTAGCAGAAGGGTATGGATGCCAGTTAAATTCCTGACCCAGCTATTCATTTAAATGAAACAAAAAAAGGTTGTTGTGGGGGTGTGGGGGGAATTATACAAGTGTGTACGTCACCACCATGAGGAGGGGCTGAGCAAAACCTCATACCAGCTCTTTACCCAGTTACATGGACACCTGTCTCATTTAGGAATTATTCCCCAATCCAGCTTGACACCTCTGGAATTGTCTGGGCTCCCTAACAGCCTAAATCCTGTATGTAGCATTTTTTTTTTCAGCTGATGGGTTACTCACTGTTCATTTCTGCTCGTCACAACATGTGCCTCTAAGCAACAAAAGCACTGCTTCTATTCCTGGACCACTGAGCCTTTTACAAGAGAGGAACAACTGCTTCCACAACAAATAGCAAATAGCAGACACATTTCTTCTCAGGCTGACTGAAATTCTCAGTAATAGCCATTTGCCCAAGTTCCTAAACTTCCCTCCCTAAAACCCCAAACCTACTCACACTGTGACTGATTTTCTCTTGCTCTCTGCAATTTGGTTTTTATTTGGCCTTGGTCAAGAGAATAAGATGAACATCCTTAGAAATGCATGAGAATCATCAGGCTTGGCAGGGTCAGACAGGGGTGCCAGGGGGAGCACACCAGCAGATTTTGAATGGACTGCAGCAGCTCTGGGAGCTGGGGCAGTATTTGCAGACAAAACCTGGTTTTTTTCAACTGCTGAACCAGCCTTTCCCTTTAATGGTAGAAAGAAACACCAACCTAGTGTCAAGTGATACAACTAATCTGGCAAAAAAACATATAACCACTGATGCACAAGGAAAAAAGGCACAGCAAACAATATATTCCCAACACAGTAAGAGAACAGCAAAGCCTTGCAAGAGCTTTAATTTTTTCAAAAAATTGGATGTTTTATTTTGCTTTTTAAGGTTTTGCATTTGGGAGATGCAGTATCAATCACCTTAAAAGTCTTTCTCTTTTAGTGGATTTGGGGCCTGGAAATACAAAAAAAAAAAAAAAAAGAAAGAAAGAAAAAATCTGGCACAGGTTGCCCAGAGAAGCTGTGGCTGCCCCATCCCTGGAAGTGTTCAAGGCCAAGCTTGGAGCAACCTGGAATAGTGGAAGGTGTCCCTGCTCATGGCAGGGAGTTGGAACTAGAGGGTCTTTAAGGTCCCTCCAACCTCAACCTCTGTGATTCTATGATACTGATACCAAATGCATAATTTAGTGCTCAATGTCAAATTTATTTTAAGGAATCTTTTAGGTGAGGCCTCAAGCACACTTTTGAGTCCAGTGCTCCCTGCAGGAACTCTTTTAACTTCTCATTCTATTCTGGCCCTTTTGCACCAAGGCAGCCCATGTCATCACTAAAGCTGCACAACTGTTATGACTCCCATGACTCTCCATATCTTTTTTCCACCTAAAAAGACAAGTTTTTGGACTGGAATATGAACAGAAACTTGCCCAATCTCACTGCAATAACACAGAAAGCTCATAACTTCAGCTGGCATCAGTGCATTCAGAGCACAAACGCACTTGCAAGCCATCAACCCGTGTGCCTGTATTTCTAACGGGGACAATCACAGGAGCTGTGCCTCACTATCCCTGGGGATTTGGGACAGCAGTGTGTCTGCACTGCAAGTGTCTCCACCATCACCAGCTCACAGAGACACGAAAAACATTTCTGTTCTCAGCTTGCAGATGAGCAGCCAAGCACAGAAACACAAAGTTTGCTGTAACAGCTATTTGGAAATAAGTGCCAGTGTATATTGCAGATGCTCTTTCAAAACACATGTATCTCGAGTTCGTTGTTGGCTGCCTTTTATTTTTTTTTTAAATTCTAACACACTTCTAAATAGCTGTTCAATTCTTAAGGACTGTGGTGCAGCCTGTGCCTCCACAGAGAACACAGCTGAGGACGGGTAAAAAGACGAGGCTTTTAGAGTTACATGTCACTCATGTGAGGGGATTTATTCCTAAACCACCACACATCCTATCTACACTTCATCACAAACAAGTGACTCTAACAAGTCCTATTTCTGTAAAACAGAGGGATTTCTACCACCTATAACACTTCATTTGTTCTGCAGTTTTTCACTCCGCTTTAATTTTGTTTCTTAACAATTCAGTTTTGGATAACCAATAAAGTGAGAGCCACCAGTAGCAAACTTTACCAACACAACCACAGTTCAGTTAGGAAAGCACAGTTTGAGTAAAATAAGATGTATTGCACGTGCATGTGACTCTAAAGACTCCCAATTCCTGCTGCTGTAAGAGAAATTCAGTCTCTGAGGGTCTCCTTAAACAGGCTGAAGTCAAAGACTGAGGTGATTAAGACAAATTACCCATAGTATTTCTACCTCTTGTCCCAAACTGAACAAGGAACTATTGATCAGACTAAAGTAGAAAGAAAAGTCACAAGTTAAATGAAAGCAGTTTCACTGGAATGAACAATTTCAATGAACAACTATCTTTTATCCATGATCCGGTGAACCAAAAAAAAAAGAAGATAAAACAGTCCTGAGCAAGGCAGTGGTTTTCCACCAAACACACAAAGAGACAGGGGCCAGGTGGTCAAAAAACAAAAAAAAAAATTATGTCTCAGCTAGATAGATATATGCAGAATAAGTTGTAAGAAAAGAAGAAAGGTTAGAAAGAAGAAACCATGTCCTGGGCTCATCCCCAGCCCTGGGGGCAGCAGGGCAGGGGGGGTTCTGCCGCTCTGCTGCGCTCTCAGGAGACCCCACCTGCAGTGCGGCCTCCAGCTCTGGGGTCCCCCACACAACAAGGCCAGGGAACTGCTGCAGCAAGGCCACAGGAGGCCACCAAGGGGCTCAGGGCACTTGAGCCCCTCCCCTCTGCAGACAGGCTGCCAAAGTTGGGGCTCTTCAGCCTGGAGAAGAGAAGGTTGTGTGGAGACCTGGGAGAAACCTTCCCGTGTGGGAAGGGGCCTCCAAGGAAGCTGGAGGGTGACTCTTGGACAGCAACTGTCATGACAGGATAAGGGGGAATGGGCTCAAAGTGACAGAGAGGAGGGCTAGATTTGATGTTAGGAAAATATTGTTTCCTGTGAGGGTGGTCAGGCCCTGGCAGGGGCTGTGCAGAGAGGCTGTGGATGCCCCATCCCTGGGAACATTCAAGGACCACTTGGAAGGGACCATGAGCAACCTGGTCAGGTTTGAACAAGATG
Source organism: Chiroxiphia lanceolata (assembly GCF_009829145.1). Classification (NCBI taxonomy): domain Eukaryota; kingdom Metazoa; phylum Chordata; class Aves; order Passeriformes; family Pipridae; genus Chiroxiphia; species Chiroxiphia lanceolata. Next base: position 3,274,664 of record NC_045653.1, on the reverse strand, counting down.
AGTTTTAGGGTCCCTCCAAAGCCAAACCAGTCAAGGACTCCATCATTCCATGATCCTCATGGTCCCCTGCAGAGTGGCCCCACAACTCCTGTGACATCCCAGCTGCCAGAGCTGTGCCCGTGTTCCATGTGGAACTGCCAGGGCCCGGCAACGAGCACAACGCAGCCATTCCCCTGCTGCCAGCGAGCCCGGAGCAGCTCCCAGGGAAAGCTCGTCAGGTGATCCCTAAAAGACTTGTCAGTCCTGGACTCTCCCTGCTGTCTGGAGCTCTGCAGCCATCCCAGCAGGATGGGCAACCTCCTCTCAGTGAAGGTACAGTGCCAATCCATGGAGGTGGGAAACCCCTGACTTCCCAGGAAGGCTGGAGCTCAGTGGGGCTGGTGTGGGACAGGGACCCCCCCCTGAGGTTGTGCTCCCTTACACAGACTGCTGGATATACAGTGGAAGAGATGGATGTGGATGTTGTGCTGGGTACAGAGGAGATGATGGAGGTGGACATCCAAGAGTTGGAAGAAGAGATGGAAGTTGATGTGGTAGAGGAGATGGAGGAGATGGATGTTGAGCAGCAAGATGAGGAGGAGGACATGGTGCTGGGATGAGGACAGTCCCCCAGCAGCACGACAGGCACGTCCTGGCCATGCCCTGCCCCAGGGTCACCTGCTGTGTGTGCCAGGCTGGGGGCACAGGGAACACCCAGCAGGGCCCGACTGCACTGACCGTGCCCTTGCTTTTCTTCCAGGACTGACGGACACGCCGGCCATGGAATCGGCCACCTCTACATATGTTTTTCACCTTTTTCTGTAAATATGTTTTCTATTGTTCACTTTTTAAGAAGCTTGTAGTTTGTATAGAGAAGATAGTTTAAGAAGATAGATTTTTAATAAGAAGATAATTTTTTGATAAGACAAGTTTTTTTAAGAACATAAGGTTTTATTTAAAGAAGATAGATTTTTATTTAAGAAGATAGTTTTTTATGAAGATGACACTTTTTTTAAGAAGATAAGGTTTCTTTTTAAGAAGACAGTTTTTTACTAAGAAGATAGTTGTTTTATTTAGAAGATAGTTGTTTTTATTAAGAAGATATTCTTATTAAGAAGAGAGTTGTTCATTAAGAAGACAGTTGTTTTTGTAAGAAGATTGTTGTTGATATTACAACTGTTTTCATCAAGAACACTGTTGTTTCTGAAAAGAAGAACACTGGATTTATTAAGAAAATTCTGAAAAAGTCAATAAATTCTGGATATATGTCTTATATGTTGTTGTTTTATTGTCCGTCTGTAAATACACTTCAAAGATTATTGTTGTTCCACGGGCCCTTAGAATGTGCCCTCTCAGCCCAGACCCCCCCGTGTCCTGGGCTCATCCCCAGCCCTGGGGGCAGCAGGGCAGGGGGGGTTCTGCCGCTCTGCTGCGCTCTCAGGAGACCCCACCTGCAGTGCGGCCTCCAGCTCTGGGGTCCCCCACACAACAAGGCCAGGGAACTGCTGCAGCAAGGCCACAGGAGGCCACCAAGGGGCTCAGGGCACTCGAGCCCCTCCCCTCTGCAGACAGGCTGCCAAAGTTGGGGCTCTTCAGCCTGGAGAAGAGAAGGTTGGGTGGAGACCTGGGAGAAACCTTCCCATGTGGGAAGGGGCCTCCAAGGAAGCTGGAGAGTGACTCTTGGTCAGCAACTGTAGTGACAGGACAAGGGGTTCAAAGTGACAGAGAGGAGGGTTAGATCTGATGTTAGGAATATATTGTTTCCTGTGAGGGTAGTGAGGCCCTGGCAGGGGCTGTGCAGAGAGGCTGTGGATGCCCCATCCCTGGGAACATTCAAGGACCACTTGGAAGGGACCATGAGCAACCTGGTCAGGTTTGAACAAGATGAGTTTTAGGGTCCCTCCAAAGCCAAACCAGTCAAGGACTCCATCATTCCATGATCCTCATGGTCCCCTGCAGAGTGGCCCCACAACTCCTGTGACATCCCAGCTGCCAGAGCTGTGCCCGTGTTCCATGTGGAACTGCCAGGGCCCGGCAACGAGCACAACGCAGCCATTCCCCTGCTGCCAGCGAGCCCAGAGCAACTCCCAGGGAAAGCTCGTCAGGTGATCCCTAAAAGACTTGTCAGTCCTGGACTCTCCCTGCTGTCTGGAGCTCAGCAGCCATCCCAGCAGGATGGGCAACCTCCTCTCAGTGAAGGTACAGTACCATTCCATGGAGGTGGGAAACCCCTGACTTCCCAGGAAGGCTGGAGCTCAGTGGGGCTGGTGTGGGACAGGGACCCCCCCCTGAGGTTGTGCTCCCTTACACAGACTGCTGGAGATACGGAGGAAGAGATGGACGTGGATGTGTTGGATACTGAGGAGATGATGGAGGTGGACATCCAAGAGTTGGAAGAAGAGATGGAAGTCGATGTGGTGGAGGAGATGGAGGAGATGGATGTCGACCAGCAGGATGAGGAGGAGGACATGGTGCTGGGATGAGGACAGTCCCCCAGCAGCACGACAGGCACGTCCTGGCCATGCCCTGCCTCAGGGTCACCTGCTGTGTGTGCCAGGCTGGGGGCACAGGGAACACCCAGCAGGGCCCGACTGCACTGACCGTGCCCTTGCTTTTCTTCCAGGACTGACGGACACGCCCGCCATGGAATCGGCCACTTGTACATATGTTTTTCATGTTGTTCTGTAAATATCTTTTACATTATTCACTTTTGAAGAAGTTTGTTTGTATATAGAAGATAGTTTAAGAAGATAGATTTTTAATAAGAAGATAGTTTTTTGATAAGACAATAGTTTTTTTTTAAGAAGATAAGGTTTCTTTTTAAGAAGATAGATTTTTATCTAAGAAGATAATTTTTTATGAAGACTATAGTTGTTTTAAGAAGATAAGGTTCCTTTTTAAAACGACAGGTTTTTTTGGAGGTAGTTCTTTTTATCAAGAAGACAGTTGTTTTTTTTAAGAAGATTGTTGTTGATATTACAACTGTTTTCATCAAGAAGACTTGTTTCTATAAAGAAGAACGCTGGATTTATTAAGAAAATTTGGAAAAAGTCAATAAATTCGGGATACATGTCTTATATGTTGTCGTTTTATTGTCCTTCTGTAAATACATGTCAAAGATTATTGCTGTTCCATGGGCCCTTAGAATGTGCCCTCTCAGCCCAGACCCCCCCGTGTCCTGGGCTCATCCCCAGCCCTGGGGGCAGCAGGGCAGGGGGGGTTCTGCCGCTCTGCTGCGCTCTCAGGAGACCCCACCTGCAGTGCGGCCTCCAGCTCTGGGGTCCCCCACACAACAAGGCCAGGGAACTGCTGCAGCAAGGCCACAGGAGGCCACCAAGATGGCTAGAAGGATGGAGCACCTCTGCTATGAGGAAAGACTGAGAGATTTGGGATTTTTCAGCCTGGGAAAGAGAAAGTTTTCAGGTGATCTAATTGAAGCCTTCAAGTACCTCAAGGATTCGACAAGATGCAAAGAGACTATTTACAAGGGCCTGGAGTGGCACGACAAGGGGCAATGGTTTCAAACTGACAAGAACTATGTTTAGATTGGTATTAGGAAGAATTTGTTCCCTGTGAGGGTGGGGAGGCCCTGGCACAGGTTGCCCAGAGAAGCTGTGGCTGCCCCATCCCTGGAAGTGTCCAAGGCCAGGCTGGACGGGGCTTGGAGCAACCTGGGCTAGTGGAAGGTGTCCCTGCCCATGGCAGGGGGATAGAACTTGGTTATCTTTAAGGTCCCTTCCAACCCAAACCATTCTATAATTCTAAGAGTAAGAACTGGAGACGAACTGACCTCCTAGAAGAGGTCTCAACATCATTCCAGGGCACTTCAGCTGCTTTTTTCAGTTTTTGGGGTATGGGCAATTTTTCAAAACCATTTCCCTGCCAACTCTGGACAGGCATTCAGTCATGTGCCAAGAGGACTGGGGGAGCACAACTGCAACCCTGAGGGTGCCACTGGAAGTTCTGGTTATCCAATTACCCCAGTTCAGTCAAGGGAAGCAAGAATCACACATTCCCACAGAAGGAGTCAACAGGCAAACTGGAATTCAGAACAACCTACATGAAAATTCATCAAGATCTCATATAGCCCTGCCTGTTCCATCCCTCCTGAGCAAAAATTGCACATGTGTGTTTGTGTATATATATACATATATATATATATATATATATATATATATATATATATATATGAAAAATCATGGTATAGTGATGCATAATAGAGTACTTCATCAATTGGACATAACCACAAGAAAAAGAAAAATTTTCTACAAAACATCATTAAATACCCAGTCACTCTCTAACCTTTGTGATCTTGATAAATAATTTGTGTGTTAAACAGGGGTTTTCAGGGGACATGAAAAGAATTGCTCCTTCCTTGTCTGAACGCAAACATGTTTAACCTGGCTTGTCTTCTGGATGCTAATTAAAGACAATTACTTTTAAATTGCAAGTCTCCATTTTTGTCAATACTTCAAATTACATTGAATGTGCACAGATAATTATTTTTTGTAAAGTACATTACAAGCAGACAGAAAACTTCAAATAAATGTTGGGCATGGACACGAAAAGCCAGAAATTTCTCCTGAGAATTTCGAGCATATTACTTTATCCAACTAGTGAAAACGGGTGTATTGATTCATCTCATTGTTCCACTAATCCCACATTTTTAATTTTTCCCCTCCTAATTTACTTTCTGCCCTGACTCCCCCATGCAGTTTGCTTTGAGCTCAGTGTTTGTAGTGCAGTTCACTGCTGACACACACCATATGTTGAAGTAGAAGTTATTCAAATCCTCTGTGACATTTAGAATGTGCTAAGATATTATGACCTTTGAAAAGCACCATGAATAAGAAAGACAGGTCGCAGAATGGGGAAAATTACATTTTTTTTTTTTCCTTGGGAAAACAACTGCAGTTGATAGAGACAAGAAAAAATTCAATCCTCAACTGTTGCAAACTGGCCAGGTTCCAAGAAAACTGAGAGAGAGAAGATATACATTGAAACCACCACAGGAAAAGGAGAAAACCAAAGCAAAATCCCCATAAAGCAACAAACAGAAAAGCCCACAAAGGTCTATTTAACATCCATTCAGCATAAGGAAACAATGTTGACTTTGTATTTGCAAAGATCACACAGTAAGAACAGATATTTGATGTTTCTTAAGTGCAATTCCCCGCTTGCTAATGGGATTTAAGACCTCAGTATAAGGGGTAAACCTCAAATGGCAGAGACACGGCAAAGTTGGTGACCAGATTGTCCTATGACAGTGAACAACCCAGTTCTTCCTTAAAAATCATTCTGAGGGTTCACGTGTTCATCCTGGATTTCACTACAGCTCCAGGTAATGGCAGCCATTCCCCACATCAATATCAATAAGGAAAAAAAAAATCACCTGATAGAGGAAATTTAATGGTTTTTTCCTACAGTAGAACAATCCTCCAAAGAAGATTCAACTAATCACAGAAACACTGAAGTTTTCTCAAAGCACAGTCAACTTATTCTGTCATACAGTCACCTGTGAGAAACAATGGAATACTTGCCACTGGAGACATTTCATGGGATTGCAAAAATATCCAAACATACATGGATGAGCAAGGATGAACAGATGGAAAAGGAAAGACATTCCCACCCCAGTGTCCAAAGAACAGGGTCATAGACAGGGCTGGTTTTTCTCTGCTCTCAAATATTACCAGACAATTTTATGGTGCAGCAATTGCATTCTTGTGGACAGATGTCAAAATCAACCTGGGAATCTGAAGCCAACATTCTGGGAAAACTGACAGTTTCATGAACAAAAATAATACTTAAATGTTTACTTTTTGCCTCCAAGAATTAGTTTGGAAACTCGGTTAAAAAAATAAAGTTGCTTTTTTTTTTTTATACAAGAGTCATTATTTACGGCTTTGTTCTATTTACTGTTTGTGAAGATACTTGTGTTAACTCTTATCCACCAAGACAAACAACAATCATTCCTTCAGGACAAAGCAACGTCTTCTCAGCCAGAAAAACATCATCAGTACAAGTGAAGTGTTGAAAAATTTGACATATAAACAATAAGCATCTAGACAAGCTAATAAGCAGAATGTTTCTTAAAACTAGCACCAAAAATCCACAAATTACTCCTCCACTTCAGAAGAACACACAGACTGACCAAATGTAAGGTTTGGGATACACAGGATGTACAAACACTTGTTTTGACTACGACTGAAGTCTAAATGGATGATTAATGTATAATTAAAGCAGTCAATTCAAAAGGTAACAGAGAACAGAAAAGCACAATAGCACCACAGATGGTGCCCTATATACTGAAGTAAATTCATACAGGAATGCTACACCTTCTAGAACTACCAGACTTTTGGGGGAAGGTCCAGTTTAAAGCAACATCAGGGCAGTGCTCAGTTTTCAGTGTGACTACAGAGCCCTTCTCTCCCCCCTTCTTCTACTCTCCAGCCTGGATTTTCAGCAACGATCCCAGCAGCCACATGAACCTTAAAACCACCACTCTCCAACACTATTGCAACAAAGTGAGAAGAGTTCAGAGGTAGAAAACACTGCTGGCAAACAAAGTCTGGTGGAAAGCTTCTTCCCTTTTCCTCCCCACACTGAGTTATGGTTTACCAGGGGTCTACTTAAAGCATTTACCCTACTCTTGTCCTTCACAGTCTCTGTTTGCTGTGTTTCTCTTTATTCCAAAGAATTATTATTAATGTGCATTGCCCTCTCTCCCATTCAGTTCATGGCGTCTCCTTCTTAAACATATCACCAGCTCAGACATTCCTGTAGCATCTGCCCCTTTCATTCCCAGCAGAACATCTATCAATCAATCAGTCCTTTTTCCAAGGCTCTTAAACACATATTTTCCAGTGTCCCTTAATACTTTTAGATCCTCAGAACCCCAGACCACTCCAGTCTTACTTTTGCTGTACCTGTATCTCTTTTCCAACAGCCTTTCCATAACAGGGGAGCTCCACTTACTGCAGCCCTGAGGAGACACCACAATTTTCACTCACTCTGCTCATTCATTCCAGGACTTTTCTGCTTTTTATTGTACTTTTAATGTTGCTGAGCTATGCATTAAAGGCATCAGCTTTATCTTTTACAACCATTGTTTCTATCACTGCCTTTTTTTTTAACTGTATGGTTACTTATATTCTCCCTCTTTTCAGCTTTTACAGCTTCATTGCCTTACGTTTCTCTACAACTCCCAAACCATAGATTGACCTAATTTAATATCTTTGATTCCTTTGATTATAAATAACCTTTATAGAAATCCTAAAATTTGTATTTTCAACATCTTGCTGCAGACTTTCCCAGTCATAGCCCTGCAAGAAATTCCACAAGCCAATTCTAGGAGTTACCATTTTGACAATTTACTTAACAGCAAAGGGGTAAAACACATATTAAAGCCCAGCTCACACACAGATTTCAGATCTTCAATGGATTCTGTCACCATAAATATTTCCACTTAATTTAATGTATACAAACATCAACCCTAATTCCAGAGGATGATGCAATTCCTCCCCCTACTTTGGATTATGCTCATTATTCTTTCATCACTTCTACACAAGAAATAATCCACTTTTTGTATCCAGTGCCTACTCAATCCAACTAACTTCTTAGGGGCTGTGCTAGGACATGAAGTGTAAAATGAGTTTACAAACCAGCAGGTACATAATGGTATCTGTGTGCTTTACCAACTGGAAAAAAAAATCATCCTGAAGGGATTGAAATAAAACAATCCTGATCACTTCTTTTTCCACTTTGCATCCAAACCCCACACTGATCAAAGAGCAGCCACAGAAAGCAAAAAAATGATTCTATAGAGGTAGCAAAGTTCTTCCATATTTTCCTGTTCCAGGTGAGCTCACTTCCTTTGTTCAGGAAAAATTATAAAATACCACCTGATTTTTAAATTTCAGAAATCAGAAGTCACATTTTAAAATTCTACATTACTCTTCTCATTGATCCAAAAACCAGTTTTCTTTTGAAACACTGTAAAATGAAAACAAAGTTGTTCTGCCTCTTCAAATCTACTAAAGAACTGTGTCTCCTGAAGGAGGGAGAGATCAAAGCTTTCTGATGGGCATTTCCAGAGCTTAGAAACCCCATAACCCATCTTCGGGCTTCCTAACTTGAAGTTAAATCAGCTTGTAGAGAGTCTCCTGCCTTGATTTGTACACTGGTAATAGCTCTAGAGGCAACATTTTTTAAAAAGCTCCAAAACCAGAGAAATATGGTGTGTAGCAAATACAGCTTTTAAAGGGAAATCATGTCCATTGCCTAACTGGGAAGGTCAGAGCCTCCTGGACCATTAGAGCTCCAGGGATGAGAAGCCAGCCAGGTCCCAGGAGCATTCCACTGCCTTTCCAACACAGGAGAATTAGTACATGACTTCAGCAAACAGCTAAAAGCAAACAAGTGTTCAAATGTCAAACAGTAACCACAGCTGCTTAAAAAAAAAAATAAAAATCCAACTCCAAAACCTCAGAATATCGCAAATGAGAGCCTAACTCAGGATAATTGCCGTCTGGTTTAACATTTGAAAGCTGTGCCACCTGCATCCCAGACTCCTGTTATTTCCAGGGGAGACATCTCATTTAGGCAGGGAAGGAGAACAACGGGGTGATAGTCACCACAGTCAAACTCAACTGGGCTCAGGGGCTTTAAATGCCAGTAACAACTGCTGGGATGAAAGAAAGTAAGCGCTGAAATCAGGGTTTAATGGGTGTCTTAAGTGTTTTAAGATTTCTGCCATCACTTAAGGCGACAGGGCAACTGCACGAGCCTGTAACTGCAGGGAGAGGGATCCTCCACAAGCAGCAGAAATATTCCATTTCACTCCTTCCTGCCACACTTTACCCTCGACAACAACAGCAGATGAGCCACGGGAAAATAAAGCAAATTTACACCAGAGCCAGGTTGCAAAGTACTGCAGGATAAATACAAAGTCATCACAGGAATGTCATAGATTCGTGCTGCAGTTACAACACCGGGAAAGGCAGACCTGGCACAGTCATCAAGGGCAACTTCATTTAACACCTTGTTACTTCTCGGTTTGTCTGCACTGATTTTACCCAGGGGAAAAAAAAAGGCATTTTAGGAAAAAAACCAAAACCAACTGTCAACTTGTTTTTCCTAGAGAAGCAACCGCTCTTGCAGTACAAAGTATTTACTTATTCATTCCTGAACAGAATTGGCTACAGGGAAATGATTTAAGCCTCAGTGAACCGGCAAACATTGTTTGTGATCTTTTTCACCGCGCTGTCCAACCCTTTCGTGTTTATTCAGCTCCTGATACTTTCTGCTTATCTGCTGCTATTTTTTAGAGGCTCCTGCTGCGGTTTGTTAAACAGCCTGGAACTGGGTTACTGCTGGAATCAGCGGGGTCTTTCCCTCACTGATTCCACAGGCTCATGGAGCCGGATCTGCCAATTCACTCGGGTCACAAAGTTGACACTTTTTCTATTTGGAAGTGAAACTCAGAAATGCCTGAAGGAACCCACACACGCCAGACATTTGTCTGTGCCTTCACTCTCATGAGTCCATCTACATTCAACACGTTTTTCTACGAAATTAAACCGAGTCAAACAGATCTCATTCCAGAGATTGATTTAACAAGTTATCTCCACTCTGCCAGTGAGGAGGTATCAGAGAGCAGGGAAGGGAGATTGCAGAAACCGTTGCCCTGATTCAGCACATGGCACCAATTTCAGTCACCTAACGGATTAAATCCCATTTATCTAGAACTCCCAAATCATTTATTGTCCCAACCTCTGAGCTGGAACAAATTCTAATCCTGCTTTTAGACTTAAAACCTAAACCAAATAAATAACAGCAAAAAGAGTAGGAAAAAAAAATCTTTTTAACTTCTAATTGATAATTCTTAATCTTTTTAAGTTGCTACTGCAGAATAAGGGCAGAGGAGGATAACTAAAAATATTGGTAATTATTTAGTCACAGAAACTGTGTTTCTGCTAAGAGACAGATGGGTTTGAGCTCACCTGGAGGCTCTGGACTTTTAATCAAGGTTTCCCCAGTTCTGCTCCAACAGCAGAGGATTGTTGGAGCACCCCATGGTTTTCTTTTGGTCTGTTTTCCTCCATGGGAGTGCCCACTCTCATCTTGATGTCTAGAACTAGGAAACACAGAGACTCTGAACCTCCTGCACAGGCAAAGTCTGTGTGGGGAGTCCCTTCGGAAATACAGGTGGCATTAAAATGAAACTCTCGTGCTCTTTACCTGTGTAGGTAAAGAGAGATTTGACATATAAACAATAAGCATCTAGACAAGCTAATAAGTAGAATGTCTCTTAAAACTAGCACCAAAAATCCATGAAATGTCCCTCCACTTCAGAAGAACACACAGATTGGATACACTGGAAGTACTGAGCCACATCACGGGTAGTTTCCTGTAGATATGAGATGTGTGACATTTAAATGTAAGAGTAAGAAGTATAGCTGTCAGAAGTATAAATACACTTTGCATCAAAGCTCAAATAGCTTTAAAAATTTTCCTGAATATCCTATCATGCCTGCTCTCTGACTCTGCAGCTTTTCCTTTTTAAAATTTCTCTGCTAAAACTTAAGGTAAGTTTTTTAACTGGAGACATCCAGCTGCATTTACAGTCCTATAAAGGGAGTGTTCCCTTAAATGTGCATCACTCTATAATCCTGGATTTCAAGGTAAACATCTGTTTCTTCACACTCAGAGCCCACACACCTGGGAGCAGATCCTCTGTTGCCTCTAGCACAGATCCCTGCACACTGAGACACCGTGGCAGCAAAGAAATTAAGGAACCAGGATCATCCCAGCAGGTGAGCTGCTGCCCTACTAGAGATCCAGCAGCCAAAACAGACTATGACGTCTGGTTTTTCTCATTTAATTTGTGGGGGACTGAGCTCAACAAGGCAGCAATGTGAGGAAACAGGCAGAACCTGCAGCATCCCACAGTCCCTTTGTGAACTGCTGTAAATCACTGTTGGTTTATGTTTCCTGGAGCTGAAAACATGAGAGCTCAGGTGCCAGCAGGGCTGTGGTCCACAGCACCCCCCAGGACAGGACTGCTCCCGACTACATTCCTCTCTGCTGAACACTTAAAGCCTTTTAATCTAAAGCACAGGGGTCACAGGGTAAATGGTTGCACTCGCTACAAAACACAGGAGACAAATCTAGTTCCCCATGAAAGAAAAACAAATTCACCACTGAAGAATTCCTCGTGGTGTATTTATCCTCATCCCTCAGCACACAAATGTTTCCAGTGACTGGAGGCAGATTGGTAAGAGATACAAACTGTCAGGGAACGGTGAAAGGCAATTAGTAAATCACTATCTCTTTTGTAATCACTGATGAAATTTCCATTTTTTTTTTAATCCCCTACTGCTCACTCGCCCAAACAAGCAAGACATCACCTTGGAAATGAATGCAATTAATTATATTAGCCAAAGCTTTTAAAGCAGAATGGCTTCTCATTTACATTCCTGGCAGAAATTCAATAAGATTGCACTACTGTAAAGGCTGATTGAACTGCTGCTGCTGCAGTTAGGCCAGTATCCTGAAAAAAAAAAATAATTTTGATGTTCATTACGAGATTTTTTTATAGCGAAGTACTTTAAACTGTTAATACTCCGAAAAAAAAAGAAAAGTGAAAAGACTGGAAAATGTGTGTTAACTGTGTGTTAACTGAAGCTGAAATCAGTTCCTTTCCTTCAGCTTACTTCCAGCTAAAGTCAATATCTCTGCTTACTTTTAACTAAACAAAAATTAGCTGAATTATCTTACGTGCCTGATTAGTGAAGATGTTATCCAAACCTACAGCCTTCACCTGAACACTTGCCCGCTGTTAGCACAGCCATGGCTCTGCTGGCATGAGAGGGTTGCAGAGCTTATTATTTGTGTGCAGGGATTTCTTGATTTCACCTCGATACTGGTTTATCAGAGGGCAGCACAGCACTGTTGTGCTGCCTCAACACCACCAGCTAAAAGCAACAAATCCAACAGAAATTGTTATTCTGGCCTGCAGAACAGAGTTTTTGTAGCAAACTTTCAATTAGAGACAATAAATGAAGGCAGTGATTATGCACGTGTTTGTGGAAGGCATAATTGGGCTGTGAAAGCATTATTAGTTACAGGGATGTAAATAAGCAAGGGAAAAAAAGCAGATTGGTGGTTGGATCACAGGTTGGAGGGCGAGGTAATGACAGGAAAACACATTTCATGGCAAATTGGGCACACGTTCAACAGGCCCATGAGCATCCTGCTGCAGAAGGACACCTCAACCAGGGGGCACAAGAGGCTCAGCTGTGGTCCAAGAACCCTCAGACTACAAGGAGACATCTACACAGTCAAACAACTGCCAGGAATAAGTGCATGAAAACTGAATGAAAACACTGAAGTTACTGCCCCAAACCCACTTATTAAATAAGGAATGGACTCGAAGGTTCATCGAATCCCAGAATGGTCTGGGTTGGAAGGGACCTTAAAGATCATCTTGTTCCAACTCCCTGCCATGGGCAAGGACACCTTCCACTAGGCCAGGTTGCTCCAAGTCTTGTCCAACCTTAATTTTGATAGGTTTTATCACTTTTTCTAAATTCAAGGAGAACCCACACACAGAAAATACAGTACACAGAAATTCTGCACAGGTTATTGCAGTGCACCTCACAACCCTGGTGCACAATTCTCAGATTTCCTATCTGACTTCAGTTTAAGAAGGCTTTAAATATAATTATCATAAAGTGAGATAATGCTTATTGCCTTAGCTCTTGGAATAATGAAAAAGTCTTCAGGAAAAGCAGGTGGGAAGATTAAGTCTGACACCTCATGAGCTAAAAAAAGAAATACAAAGGGAAGCATTGGGCTGTAGGGTGACTAAAAAAACCCTACTGTTGGTCACATTCCTTTAATTAACAGTAGTAATGGAGAATCATTAGGCTGTCTGCAATTAGAGCAAGGAGTAAAGTTGAGATAGAAGTGTCAGTGTCTTCTCTTTTTTCACAAAATAGGGAGACTGAGTGGAGTCTTTATAAAGGACTTGATATAAAACTTGATTTTTAATATGGAGGGTATGAACTCTTCATTTCACAGGAAGGATGCTGGTGATTCATCTACTTCTTAAATGTTTCTCAGACAAATGGAAAAAGAAATCTAAAGAGAAAGCTGATAGAATAAGAAAGCCAAAATACTCACATTACCTGTCTTGGAAAGGCTCTCAGAGCAGTGCCTGGATCTAAATGAGAATTTCTAGAGAGTTCATACTTGTCTTTGAGCCAATACTGACATTTTAGCCAAATGTTTAGATCTCTTTTGCTTGGAGAGATGCCTGAGGGGGCTAAGTCCAACCTAGACCCTGCAGGGATGTGGTGTATCAGGTTTAGCCAGGCCAGAGCAGCAGTGAAGCTGTGGGCAGGACCTGTGCTTGCTCACAAGTGATGAGAAAGTCAGTAATTTGATTTAAACCACATGTATGAAGCCATTATATCATCTTAAAGAGGAAGTTAAGCCTTTTGTCCTATCAGAGAGCAAATCTGCAAAAAATCAGTGTGCAGACAGAACCTCTGGAATGCAGGGAGTGAGACTAAAGTTACCAGCTTCAGTTATTTGGTTTTATTTTCCTGAAGACAGGAGCGTGTCAGCCTGGTGGGACAACACTGCATGGAAGATGATCAAGGCATGTAAAGAGACAGGGCAGGCTGCTAATTAGCTTGATGAGCTCATCAGCATGAAAAGCTAAGTTCATAATCACAAGAAAACTATTTTTTTCCTAAGTACGTATGACTTTTAAATTATTGTACATGACTAAAACTCACTACCTTGCAATACAACCCTACAGATTTATGGGAAGCCAGATCTCACGCTGGGGGTGCCCAGCAGGGATGGAAGCAGAGGTGGCAGCTCCAGTTTGGGAAGGTTTGGGGGGTCTGAGGCATTGCCTATTGCAAAAGTGATAGACAGGAAAACACAGCCCATCAACCTGTTGGCAAATCTACTCCACCCAGAAACTACAGGTTTAACAATACAAGTCCACCTCAGAGGATTAGTTTAAGAGCCCTAAATGACAGTGAATTTGGGTTTTGAGGGAGTTTGTCACTGTCTAGAGGAATATTCTGTATGACCACTGAAGCTCTGAGGTGCTTCCACACCTTGTCTGTCAGAAGTGCAAATACTTGGGGAGAAAAAGGCTTTCTCTCCAAAAACAAGACTGGAGCACACATTTCTCCCTCTTCTAATAAATGCTTGAATACATTCTGCCTGAAGTTTCAAAAAGAAATCCAAACAGCAGCAGTACTGGGAGGCCGTGGATTTGGCCTGATTTGTGAAATCACAGTCCACCCTGCCCAAACACTAAAGCATCAGAGACACAAAGCCCCGTGTGGAACAGCTCCTTATTTTCCAGTGAGTTATGGCTCATTTGGAGCAGCACACTAATTAATACAATCAGAGGCAAAGTTTCAGAACTCTCCCAACAGCACACATTAGCATATCCTGCCGAGAGACTTGATAAAGTTCAAAGCTTATCTTGTAGCCTGCACGCTCCGGGTTTGCTCAGAGCAGCAGCTGGCCAAGTGATCTCCCTTCTTCTCAAAGAGTAAAATTAAATTAGATTAGATCATCCTCTCTCCCTTGTAGAATTAAGATCATGCTATGAAAACAAGCAAATTAGCTTTTGCAATCCTGTTTCTCACTAAAAGGCTACGAGGCTGAGAAATGCTTTCTGTACCGAATTCAGCTGAGCTCTAAGGGGGTGCCTGGGCTGTTTTCTTGGCAAGCTGAAGGGAAAAGTTTTACAGATCTGGCTCTCCCTGGGCTTGATGCTGTGACTGACAGATCCTGAGGGATGAGGCTAAAAAAGGGAACAAAATAGAAAAGTAATGAACACACAGTTTTGACAAAAGCCACGCAGAAATCACAGGATCACAGAAGGGTTTGGGTTGGAAGGGGCATTAAAGACCACCTCATTCCACCCCCTGCCATGGGCAGAGACACCTTCCACTAGCCCAAGTTGCTCCAATCCCTTTCCAACCTGGCCTTGAAGGTGTGATAAGAGCCATAGTAGTGAGATTTGAAAGCTTCTTGGTTTGTTGCTATGTAAAAACACTGTGGAGTAAGAGAAAAACTTAGGTCCTAACTTAGTGAGATCAGGAACATGAATGTTGCATGAGAAGAAAAGCTCAGAGCATAAGAGAACAGAAGGAAAAATATAGGGACAAGGATTTTTCAGATCTGAAAGCTGGACTGAAAAACAACAAATGTTTATGGATGGAGGATGAAGAGTTTTAGTTCAGATCAGGGATGCCAGATGCTACAGAAAAATCAAACAAATACACAACAGTGAACTAAGTTCAAAGGGGGCCATGCAAATGAGATCCTAGATTTCAACTGTAGTTTCTAAAGTTGATTCACTGCACACCAAGCTGTGAGGTCAGTTGGCACAGACACACTGAAGCTGATAAAAACGTGTCCCCATTAAGTTACCATGCTGCAGCAATCAGACACACTCCAGAAAACCATCCCATGCAATCTGTTCTAGATGAACAGCTAATGAGAACTAAGCTAAAACCACTTTTTTTCTGGTTATGATTCCTCCTTTGAATATTCCCTTAACTATACTGGAAGCAACTTAAACCTATAAAACTGAAAGGGGGAAACACAATTCGTCTGCTGCGGACAGATGGAGTAGTAAAACTGGCCATGAGAAAGCACAGCAATATCCCTGGTACATCTTCACTCAGTCACCCCAGACTGCATCAAAATTAGCAAGAAGTTAATTTAGCTTATAGTTTGTTTGGTTTTTTAATACCTTGATGATATCCTATTAGGTTGGAGGTGATGGAGGAGGTGATTTGGGTTTTATTGCCAAATTTCTTCACAGCTTGATCTTCACGACCAGATTATAAGATGAAGATGGTAAAGAAATACAAAAAAAGTCTCAAATACATGGAAAACAAGAGGGATGGAGTGAAAGGAAGCTTTTGGAGTGTTATGTTTTCATGTGGTATCTGAATGATGAGTTTATGGAGCAAACTGAGTCCTGAGGAGGCTTCACTAACAGTTATCCAGTGACAATGACAAACATGTCGCTTAAAGCTTTACTAATTTGGATATTAAAGATGTGTTACAGAAGTAAATTAAAAATTGGAAGTGCTGCATAAACTTTCAGTAAATAAAACATTTGCTCTAAAGCATCTTAAAATGAATCAGAAACAGCCCTGCAGTTTCATGGCTCTGAGGACAGCAGGGCACTCACTGCCTCCAAGTTAGTTCTTCCCCTCCTGCTGCTGTGTGTGCCAGGGCTGGGTAAAACATCCTGACTCTGCCAACCATCCACAAATAGATGGTATTTTCAAAGATCAAAGGGGTGTGGTCGCATCTTTAGTGTTAAGGATCATTTTGTTTCAAAAGAATTAAATGAACCAAGAAGACACCCGTGATGGAGGTCTCCTTTTCTGCTTCCCTTACTGTACCCTTCTGATCAACACTGACATTTCCTTCGTGTTTGCACTGTAAGTAAATCCAAAGTAGAAGACCAGGAGAGAAAAGTTTGCACCATTAGAAAGATGAACCCTCTCTGTGGTGACAGTGAAGGATCCTTGTCCATCTGTGCAAAGGCTTACCCAAAGGACCCAGGGTGAGTGCTGCCAGTAAGGGCTTGACACCTCTCTGTATTTATAGGCATTTTGCTAATAAAAAGTCAAGCATTTCTCAAGGTGAAAAGTGCTTGTGTTATGGCCTGAAACGTCTCAATTTCCTGTGAATTCCCTGTGACTTGGCTGGTGCCATTTTTCCTGCAGCTGTTCCCTCAATTGAGAGTTCACGTCACGAAACATGACAGGGAGAAAAAAGAGCCCATGAGAATTCAGTGAATACAGCTTTTCATTTGAAAAGATCCTCAAACACATACAATTGCTTTCTCTTGCTTAATTTTCAACATTCATAAGCATAATTGCATTTATTTTTCTAGTCAATACAGAAAACAAGTGGTAATTTGTAATATTACAACTTCACATCTCAAAGGAATATAAGCACAACAGTTCCCACTCCCTTCTAAAAGAGGTGAATGACACGGAGGAGGTTGGATTGCCTGTGCAGGAGAGGCTTAACAATATTTTTCCCCATGGGAATATATTAATATTGTTGCTATCAACTTCCCTTTGTACGTGTATAAATGACTTTTGGAAAACAGACCTCAATGCCAGCATTTTTCGTGTGCCAAATTCCATGCACTACATATCTGATATGAGCAATAACAAATGCTAATATTTCCCTAGCATGAAAAATGAACTCTCTTTTCCCCACAAATTCTCAAAAGCAACAGTTCTCACTGGAACCAGTGATCAGAGGTTGTTATTACCAGTCCATCAAACAATCTGTATCCTTCTAATTAAATAGCAAAGCATCTGAAAATCTGCTTATTGTGAGTCTGCATCCTGTTTATTTTGAAGCTGGTGGAAAGATTTCCAGTTATTTCACTCTGCACTCAATAGGGTCTGTGGTAAAGGAACTGCATTAGTTAAATAATTCTTAGCACTGGAATCTTAGATACTCAATCACAGCTTTGTATTCAGATGCTGGAAGTTTGTTAAGTGGTGTGATGTTTTGTGACAGGAGTTTAAAAAAAAAAAAAAAGAAAAAAGTAAGAAAGATGATGAGACTTCACTGGGAAAAAGACAAATGGAAAAAGAAAAAGGAGTGCATTAACTAGACAATGCACTGCAGCACACAGTCCTTTAAGAGATTACATCTAGTTTCCACTGAATTTAAGAGATTACAGGAGAATTCCACTGGCTCCATGTCAAACAACCTCAAAAAAGCTGAAAATTCATATGGACAGAGTTACCAAGGCCCTGCTATTAAAGCTCATAAGGGGCTGAGCAACAACCTCAACAACAGTTATTGCCTTTCCTGCATCCTGCTCACCCTCTGCTTTGAATCCTTATTTAATGCCTCAGTTGCTTTCCTGGATCAATTCTGAGGAGCAATTTTGTCCATGATTTACCCAATATTTCCTTCTGTAAATCCTTCTCTGTCAGCATTTGACTGTTCACTCATGACCTTTTCCCTCCCTTTTTCAAACCTGGCCTGCCCTAAATTTGGCCATCTGCCCCGTGCAGGTTCACGGGTCACTCTTCTCTTGGAACTTCTTTCCTGCTAGGCTTGTCCAGCTCTACCCTGCTGAGCAACCCTCCAGGATAAAGAAAAAATACCCAATGGAGAGGAGGGGCCACAGTCCAGAAAAAAAAAAATAAATCAGAATTCTGTATACTTCAAAATTCACTCCTGAAAGGTTGTGACAACTGCCTGAGCTCTCACTAGACCTGCAATATTCCCTAATCCTGTCAATTCCTTCAACATCACTTGAATCTGAATTTATCTGTTCCTTCTGAATCTTTTGTTCCTACTTTAGTCACCGCTTTTCCTCTATTCCTTAATATCCACTAACTTCACATTTATCAATTTTAGTAGTCCATCTTTGCTAGAAGGATGTTCCCCATCCCTCATTCTACCTATGCACCTTGTTTACTCTTGCAACCATATTTATTTCAACAGAATTTAAATTAAAATTCATCTACTTGGGAGAAGTCTCTCTTCCTTCTATTTCCCAGCTCATGAAGCTTTTCCCACTGCTGTGGCTGAACAATTCCCTAACTTGGCCCTCAAACAAAAACCAGGTTTAACACACTTGGCATCTGGACAGCACGTTCTAACAGAGATCCAAATAACACATTATGAAAAATAAAGGTTGTGTGTAAGATGCTGAGAGGCATCAGCTCCTGCTGGAGCCAAGAGACACTGAAAAAAATTAATGTTTCAGAGCTGAAATCATGGAGGAAAACCAAGTACAACAGCAGGTCCCTTGTCCTTCCTCCCTGTGTGGTGCTGAGGGACGTTACAGCAGCGCTTTAAAAATGCCATGGCCTCACTAATGGTGATAATGGGAAGGTCCTGACAGCCACAAACAGCTCTGTTTCTGGCAGCTCTCACAGAAAAGGAGTCAGGGACACACTGACAACACTTCAGATGTACCATTTAACACATCAAGGTGCAGGTAGCAATCCCTTCAGGGTCATCCCACACTGCCTCCGAGTCATTCCATCAGATTCCTTTGGTGCCGTGTCTTTGCACCCTGTGAGCTCAGAGAAGGCTGCACCTCCTTGCTAAGCTTGATTTGAGGACCCAAACACCACCTACACAGAAGTGGAAAGATGCTCCTGATGACTTTTCACAATCAGCATACGAGGAGAAATTCTCTCTCACCTTTACAGTGTGAATGACACAGTATTAAAGCCCGAGATGTAATTTCCTTTCAGCAGAAGGCCTCCAGAGAGGGAAATGTTCTTAATTAAATCAACTCCTGCATCTTCAGTCACGGAATAAAAGCTAAGTAGTTAGCTAAGTGTGAGATACTTAATTTACAGGTCTGCAATTTTCCATGTGCTCAGGTCAAACAGTCCCTCACTGTTTCTGTTCCACCCAAAACTAGTGCACCCAATCCCAAAAGAAAGGCTTTACTTGGTGTTAGAACACAGAAACACAACAGAGTAAGTATTTGGTAAGAACTGCTCCTAAAATTAAGTTGTTACCTTGCTGAAATCAATTCTGTGAAAAAGATGCAACTGCTCATGGTCTTCATTGATGACTTTCCCTGCCCAAAAAGGTAAAATTGTCTACACATGCAGGTAGGATTTAGTTACTGACAGCCCAGACTTGATATGAGATAGGCAAAAAATCTGGGTGACAACACCAGGGACAGTTAAACCCTGTGCTGGGCTTTACAGAATGATTTATAGGAATGGCTTGGGGTCTGGATAGAGCAAAACAGAGCAATTCAAAGCTGTAGTGCACAAAAAGTTCCCTCTAGTTGCTTGCAAGGTTACATTCCTCCCAAAGCTATATTCATAAATAGGTCAAAACAGCACACTTTCCTGGAAATCTAAACATTGGCACGTACATCCACTAAAATAAATCCAACAACCAAGCAATCAACCTCCCCCAAAAAACTCAGGTTAGCATAAAATAGGGATGAAATTCTGGAAATGGGGAAGAATTATTTACAGCTTGAAGAAAGAATCCTGGAACACAGAGATGAAGCTGCAGAGTAAACAGCAAAATAAAAACACATCGGGGAAACTTTCCAGAGAGCCCTTTCTGTTTAGACCCTCACATCTGAGAAGTGACTTGGAGCTCATTAACAAGCCCCAGACTAATCTATTTACTTGTATGGAAGTGAAAAGAG
Source organism: Chiroxiphia lanceolata (assembly GCF_009829145.1). Taxonomy (NCBI): domain Eukaryota; kingdom Metazoa; phylum Chordata; class Aves; order Passeriformes; family Pipridae; genus Chiroxiphia; species Chiroxiphia lanceolata. The sequence continues at coordinate 3,254,455 of NC_045653.1, read as the reverse complement.
TGGAGAGAAACATATTTGACTCATTCTTAGTAATTTCCCCTGCATAAAATATTTTTTGGAGCAAAAAAAAAAAAAATATACAGACAGCTGAGCCAAAACTCTTTCTCCCTCTCAGACAAAATTGGATGGTGATTCATCATATACACAGATGAATTTTAATGTATTCCTTTAACAAGTTTCTTTGTGTATTTTCTTGCGAGCGAGAATTAATACACTCAGACACGGGGAGATGGTAATTTTATGGCATCGCCTTCCAGATTTACAAATGTTGAGTCTAACTCCTGTTGGCACTCACTCAGCAGCAAGAACAAAGCCAAGTGTCTGTCCCATGCCCAGAGGGTCTCTGGCCTTTGCAGAGGTCAACACTAACTCCACAGCTCTAGAAGAGCTGTGAAAGGATCCTGCCCATCCAGTGTGGGCACTGATGGACAGTTATTACCTTCCTGAAGGAAAGCTGTTGGATAATCACTCATTCCTGCTGTAACTCCATGGTGCCACTCACAAAAAGGGGAAGGTGACACAGCAAAGCATTTGGCCCATTAGATTCACATAAAACTTCCCTCAGTTCAGTGGAGCCCAAGCAGGATTTAGCCATCTGGAGTTCCCAGATACATCCTGCCTGGGATGTTTGCCTGCTAAATGAGCACCACTAATGATGATGATCCTTCTGTTCTTCCAGTGAGAAGCTCAGAGATTCCTCCAGTTATTGGGACAAAGGAACACACCAGCTTAGATGTGGGAAGAGTCCCCATCCCTTATCTCTGCTGCAAGAGGAAAGAAAATGATTGCTCCAAATTTCTCAGTGAGGTGGAAGGAAGTGATTCCTTCAAGAGAAGTGATGAGGTGCACACACTGAAAGCTCTTGGGCTGAGTTCACTTCACTGGGATATGGGATGCAGACTCCACAAGGGACACAGCTGTGCCTGGAACCTGCCAACTGTCATCTCAAAACATCCACCAGGCAGGTGGGGGGTTACACTGGATATTAGGAAAAATTTCTTCACTAGAAAGGTGGTCTGGCATTGGAACAGGCTGCCCAGGATAGAGGTGGAATCACCATCCCTGGAAGTGTTTAAAAGTTGTGTGGATGTGGCACTTGGGGACATGGGTTAGTGCTGGGCCTGGCAGTGCTGGGTTAATGGTTGGACTCGATCTTTGAGTTCTTTTCCAATTTTATTGATTCTATGAATGACAAAAATGAATCAATTTCTATCACAAAACCACCTTTCATCAATAACAGATTTGGCTGCTCTTTGCAGAAAATTTGTGGAATAAGGATGCAAAGTGAGGCACTTTGCACTTGCTAAATAACAATACAAGTGTTGGCATTCTGAACACCATAACTTGTTCCAAACATTTTGCTTATCCCTAAATTCTTAATAGCTACACTTCTGTTTTCTAGACAGAGTGTCTACTTAGAGAGCAATTCAGCAAGAAACAGAAATGATATGGAGATCTACATACACACACACACACATACACAATTCTATTGTAAGAAATATAGTGTATTTCTCTGAAGGAAAAGCAGCACTTGCAGTGCCAATTTGCATGCATGAAAGGAAGGGACCCATCAGGCAGATGGGGCCAGACCTTCAGCCTCTGTGCTGATTGTTTACCTCCTCACTTGGAACTGGGAAACCTCACAGAAGTAAATTTGGGATTAACAATAAGTTTAACAGCAAAAAATGCAGCTGTGCAAATGCACGAGACACAATGCCTTTGTATCCAGATAGAATTGTATTTAATACAATTAAAGTAATTGCTTCAGTCTAGGTAGCCCTGGCTAAATCTCCATTGCAGTTAATTAGCAAATGATGGTAAAATACATTGAACATAAATGTTAAATACTTTCATTATTAATATTATTCTTGCAACTGATGCAAGAGCAGCCAGGTTCAGGTTCTTTGGAATGCTGTGGTAACATGCAAAATAAGACCAGTGCTTTGGCCTGGCTGGTTTACACACAACACATTTCCTTGTACTAACCCACAACCTGCCCCCCAAAAAACCCACAGAAGAGCTGAAGTCCAGCTTTTACAGAATCACAGAATGGTTTGGGTTGGAAGGGACCTTAAAATCATCTAATTCCACCACCTTCCACTAGCCCAGGTTGCTCCAAGCCCCGTCCAACCTGGCCTTGGACACTTGCAGGGATGGGGCAGCCACAGCTTCTCTGGGCAACCTGGGCCAGGGCCTCCCCACCCCCACAGGGAAGAGTTTTACCACCAAGGAAATAATTTCTGTGATCCCACACAAACCAAAGGGCCTAATCCATCTCACATCTAACAGCAGCACATAAAGACTGAACACTTACAGGAAAAGGGGAATGTGAATGGCAAGATGAAAATAAAGATGTACAGGAGAAATGCACTTGCTGTGCTTTGAATTTCTAGAACAGAATTAGTCTTGTGCCTTGCTCTTGGAACACAATTTCAGGCAGATACCCCCAAAAAAGTTAAAGTAATGATTGAAGGCATAGGGAAGGAAACAGGATGCTGAATGAAGAAAGGTCAAAAGGACTGGGTCACATTTAGTCCTGCACAGAACTACATAAGGGAGGTTATAAGAGAGCAACAACTGATGGTTCTCCCTAGGCAAAAATGGGGGAAAAAATGATGAGATGAAGCCATAGAAAGGAAAATGAAGGACTGAGAACCTTTATAATTCGAAGAGTGGAACAAGCAGCCTAAAGCTGTGGAATACTCATCACTGAGGGTATTCAGGCTTAAGTAAACACCCATCTGTTAAAGAATATTTTGTTACAATCACTGCTGCTATTGTGCAAGGAGGTGGAACCAGAGTCCCACCGAAGTCTGGGGGCTGGATACCTACAATTCCTGTCTTTCACGTTTTGAAACATTTATTCAGAACAACAAACATCTGGTTCTTAATCCCTCAATTAACAGTGTTTCCAGCCCTAAGGAATTAATCATAGAATTCATGGGAAACAGTTTATTTGCTGGCAACGGAGTAAAACAAATTGCCTACAAACTTCTACATCGCTAATGGAGCAGTTTAATTGCCTCTTTTTTTTTTTTTTGACATTTCAATTAAAAAAATAAAGACTAGAAAGACATCCCTGGGCAGAGACCTTTGCAGCAGTGTGTCAGCAGAGAATTACACAGCTCTAGGGACTCGGGCTCTCACTCACAGTACTGACCTCCTTTGAAGAGCACTCAGAGATCCAGTGATGAAAAAGCACAGTAAAAAGTGCTAGATGGCATCATTAGTATTCAGGAGGACACAGTTCTGTGGCTTGGTTGAATTTAAAGGGATCTCCTGGTACTTTGGAAAGCCAAAATGTTTTCCAGAGGGAAGAGCTGACCAGGGTAGGGGCTGGGTTTGCTTTTTGACATCTCCCAGCAGACTGACTTAGTATCACTGAACCAGCTTAATGCCTGCTCGTTTTTTGGTTTTACCATTTCCACAAGGTAGTATTTTAATCTATTTCCAGCTACAAAAAACAAGGCAGTATTTAAAATACCATCCCAACAAAGAATATCTACACGACTGACTGTGTCCCCACAGAATCATGGAACGTGCTGAGCTGGAAGGGACCCACAGGGATCACTGAGTCCAACCCTCAGCCCTGCACAGGACCATCCCCAAGAGTCACAGTTTTCCTCAGAACCCTGTTGGCATTCCTGCCACCCCTCTCAGTGCCAGGGAGCTTCCCTGCCTATGGCTGCCCACCAAGGCTTGTTCCATGAACCCCTCTTTGATACCACCTCAAACCCTGCTGCTCTCAGAGGCTGTGGAGAAATTACATGCCACGGAAAGTCCATCATCACGTGTTCCAGTCCTCTGGCTTTAAAGATTTCCCTGCCTGTAAGAGCAGAATGTGCTGTTCATCAGTTTATTCACCTGGCTTTGCCCCCGGATGAATTTTAAAGTAAACAACTTTTATTCTCAGCAAACAGGTTTTCAAAGAGTAACCAACACAAACAATGTGCATTACGGGTCTGTCCAGCAAGAGACTCTCAATAATAGCTCTGAACGTCTCCACAACTTCAGGGAGTCTAATTGACCACTATAATTTACTTCGAGGTTGGCAGCATTTGGACAGCTCCTGAAAACGTGTTTTTTTGTTACCAGACCCTTCTGTACCCATTTGCCTGGCCAATCTTTTCACACTTACTGATTTTGCCTTTTGTTCTCTGAGACATCAATCAGTAACAGGAGGAACCGACTCATTTCCCCCCACGCTCCTTAAAGTATCTTTAGATAACATCTCCTTATCAGCACATTCCAATTTGATGGCTGTTTTACCTTTGCATCTTCCTTTAATAAAGCTTTCTAGGTTTTTTATTTGATGTCTAACCTTTATTAAAATTGCAGCTGCTCTAACATCTTTAGATATTTATTAGTGACATCAGATATCATGGACGGGGGGGGGGGGGGGACAACACAAAACCATCTATTTATTTAGTTTTGGAGAAATAACTCTGAAAGCCTTGTTAAAAAAAAATTACATTTTAGTGTTTTGGGGTTAGCTTTATGTTGGATTTTTTTTTTCTTGTGTGTGTATGGGTTGTTTGTTTGAGGTTGGCTTGTTGTTTGGGTTTTTTTTTCATCATGCCATTCCAGCCTGGTTTTTTTTCTATTGTTGTTTAGATTGCAACCTCTATGAGTCTGTTGATCTCTCCATAGTTCCAGTGCACTTCAGATGACAATACATCTTCATATGGAGGAAAGGAAGGATTTATCTTAACAGTTAGAGTTGACTAAATATCGAACTCATCCAGACCAAGCCATATAGAACTTCCCATTTATTCCAGATTCCCAATTGCATCAAAACTGTCTATGTTCCTATTCCTTCACATGACTCTGGAATCAGTTAATTCCCGGACCTATAGTTTGGTCTTTAGCAGGGACAAGGAACAGGACACAACAGGGTGGAAGTTCAGGGACCACAGAGATAAAATTGCCATCCTTAAAAACACAACATCCAGAATCACAAAATAAATTCTCACAGACAAGACTAAAAACTGCAACTTTCCTAATGAACTCCTTTGGGAATGCCACAGCCAAACCAAGTGGTACCAGGTGTCACACACTTTGAAGTCTCCTGGTTCCGGATAAGTTCCAGTAATAAAATAATTTATAAACCACAGAACTTAAACAACCTTTCAGTGCTGGAGAAAGCCCAGCTTGGCTGGTGTCTCTTGTGTGCTTGTTTTTTCCTGCCAACAAGCACCCAGGGCTGGAGACTGGGCTGTCTGTCAGTGCTTCCAGGGAGCTATTGTCACATCAGCTCAGCACAGTGCCCTTGCCAGGCAGCCAGCAATTACAAGTCTCTTATCCCAATAATTACAGGAATAAGAACACCTCTGGAGCAACATTATATTCCAGCTCTGCCATGTAGCTCAAGCTCTCGCTGTGGAATGCACTAACCGGAACAAATATTTCTTTTTTAGGAGTGAAATCAAAGTCTTAACTGGCTGGTGAGGTCTGTTTGTCACTGGGGGCCTCAAAAAGGCTTGGGCTGCTATTTTAGGTGGCAACCAACAGAGACAAACTAAGCTTTTGAGAAAACTTTAGTGTGTTTTCTTAAACCAAGTTCTTTCTCAATGTGAACAAAGCATTCCAGAGCCCTTTTATTAAAGCTGGAGAATTCATTCTCACCTACAACATCATGGTAATTTCCAATGAGTAACAAAACCTGGAAATTATCATCAGCTCTTCAAAGAATATTTCAAATATCACATGGAAGACCACGATATTCTTAATATATATTAACAAATTAGGAATTCTGATAACTCTCCACTGGAAATGTTTTTCTTGCATATGAAAATTCCCCTGTCTGAAATCCCAGCCCAATAAAGCACAAGCTACAACAATTTATTCTCTAGACATTTTCTTGCCTTTTCAGAATTAGAATTTAAAGCCATCACTTAAGAGCTAAATGGTAACTGGAAGGTCCAATATTTCCAGACATTTCGAAGCTTCACTTTTCTCCTGGCCTCTCTAACATGCACCTCCCCACATAAAACAGCTCAGTGACCCTGAAACACTTAAAAAGTTGAAGGAACCTTGGAGTATTAAATCCAAAACATTTCCTCTCTGTTAAATGAGAAATAAAAGAGGAATAAGGAAAGGAAAACAATTCAGCAAGGATATCAAATAGCAAATATTGTAAAAAGCCATCTCAGTTGTCAGATTACTTTGACCACAAAAACCATCTTTTCATCACTGAATAAAATCCTGCTGCCCTGTTGAGGGGACCCAGACCCAGCACACACCCATAAAGGAAAAACAGCTGATTCCCTCCAGGAACTGCATCTCCCTGCTGCTGCTGGGACATCTCACTTACCAGTTGGGACAGCAGGATCCATTGTTGGCTTTTCCCAGGTATTGATCTGCTCCCAGGTAAATCCATTGGTTCCCAAGGCGACGCTATAACCACAATTACTGTAATGCTCATCGAACGAACAACCACCTAAAACCAAGAAAAAGAAAAACATCACTGAGTTAATTATTTCTGTCTCTTTATGGCAGGTCATTTACTTATTCTGTACCCAAGCTTAAACAGGAAATGGAAATAAATAAAACCAATTTCCTGACCATCATTTTTCAGGCAGCAGCAAAGGTGATGTCCGGAAAACATTTTTTTTTTCTTTCCACACTTTATATCCACTGGAAGCCCTTGTTTTCATCCCTCCACAGTACTATTTCTTAGATCAATCCCCTTTATTTCAACCTGTTATTTTCAAGGACAACTGTACATTGGTACCTCCAATATTTGCATAAACCTCCAAGATATTTTAAAAAAAAAGGAGGAATGCAAATGGCAAACAAGCACAGCATCACTATTGCTACAGTGAACCCTCACTTCTTTTTGCCTTTAAGCCTTGATCATCTTAATCTGGCTTTAACCATCTCTTACACACAACATAAACCCACAAACCACACAGTTTCCTCAAGGTCTTCCCAGTCAATATTTCTGAGTACATGATTTCTCGACAACAAGAGAATAAGAAGCAGCAGATGGCAACCGGCATTCACACCTTCCAGACTGCTGACTAAGAGATCTTTACTGCAATTCCTGAAACACTTGGAAGAAGTTAACTCTCTTAAATAACTTGGCAGCTGCCTGGACACTTGTGAATCAAGGGAAATCCAGGGACAGTGGAAAGGAAGTTTGTATTCCAACAAAGATCTTTGAAACTTGTGTCAAATCAAGCTCCTTTATTCCCTAAGATATTCCTACACTGGTGTTCCTTACATTACTTGATGCTCATTCCTCTTCTCATCCATCCAACCCAGTCTGCCAAACATATTTCACTGCTGGATCCATAAATGCAGGCTGGGTCCATGAGTTTAGAGACCTGAATCATGGCAGGAGTGTCTCTGCAGTGCTTTAGTTTTCTCTCAGGGGAGGAAGGATCGTTTTTCTCTGCAGACACGAGTCCTCCAAAGTCAGCTGGACACATCCAGCATTCCAGAGCTGGGAGGACTGAGCAGTGCTCGAGGCAACTTGACTCACTTGCTCTGCCAGCCAAGCTGCCAACTGCTCCTGACACCAATCAGAGTTCCATGGACAGATATTCCTGACTCCTCACTCCTTCCCACGGGCTGCACTGCCTGCACACACAACAAACAGCTCCTACACCCCTGACCCGTGAGTCCTTCACAACAAGGATTATCCAACACTGGGGACATTAAAGCCTTCCTTAGTTTGCACCCATGTGCTCTAGTTCCCAAGAAACCCCAAACTTGTCTCATCTCCTGTGGAACTCCCGTAAATTACCAACACAAATATCAATATTTATTAATTCCTTAGCCTGTTAAAGGATTTTATGTGCACTCCAAATGCAACTGGTTTTCTAAGTGCTTCTACAAAGCTTCTACAAAACCAAGTATTTCTGTGTAAGTATATACTAGAAGGATTTGTTGCCTAGAGTACCTGACACCCTAAAATACTCTGTTGCTGAAGTTTAAAAAGGTCAAGCTCATCCTAAAAAATAACAACTTTATATATTGTATATTTTCATTATAAATAGAACTGATTATAGTTGATTTTATCGCCCTTGCAAGCTTGCCTGTTTCACTAGAGTTTCAGCAAATATTTCTGAGTTTTCATGATTTCACAATATTTTAATAGTTCTTGCCTTAAATTTACTGCACTTGTGAAGCTCCCCCAGCTGTCAAAACAAGCAGGATTACACTTCAGCTTCCCATAATTTTTTTTTTTAAGTTAATTTTGGTGAAAAGGTTCAAAATTAAAATACTGAACACACTCATTAAAAAAATCTAAGAGAGAACACAGGAATTCTGGCTTGTGTGGGAGTGAGCACTGCATCTGAAAGTCACCTTTATTACGAGAGACAATATCAAATACTCTGCTCTCAGCCTCCACACAGGGCATTCTAATTGTGAGAGACTCACTTTGAAGGCACAACATCAGACACAAACCATCCCCACACCCCCTCGCAGGATCAGGGATGTCTGGGAGCTGTTACTTTGAAGGAATTGTAAACAAACTCTCTGATGGAGCCCAACATTTGCACGTGGTCTCCTGCACACAGAGAATATTGCACAGGAGCTGCTACAAAGTCCCCGAAGCAAAACAAGCAAGAGCAGCAAAATCTGGGGTAGCAATCCTTATTTACCAGGGAATGTAATTGTCATTGTCTTGCCATAATCAGCTAAATAGGTTATTTTATCCATGCTGAGGAAGGTGAAGTTGGAGGAGCTGAAAAAGGGATACAGTGAGAACTTCTGGAAATTAATTGGGCGTTTCCACTGATAAGAGACAACACCTGAGGAAGCTTTAAAGTGCCTTGTGTGAAAGTCAAAGCTAACCTTGTACTACAGCTGAATAAAAGGGAAGGATAAACCATGGAGAGCCTTAAAAGTAGCAGCAAGATATCTACATTTTAAAGAAAAGAAAGGTTAGTGGAGAAACCTCCAAACACAGAGTGACAGAGCAATAAGCCAGGAGGATTCGTTTATCAGAAGCAGCAGAATTGGAATTTGGAGGTGAATTTGCAGGCAGTGAGGACAAGGAGGACAAGCTGGAGTCAATTTTAAGGGCTCAGACAAGCAGGCTGGCTGTGTGAGTCCTGGGGACCAAGAGGGGGGCACTTTCCATCTGCTTCTTGCTCTGGTGTGTCAACTGGGAGCAGATTTAAAAGTGAAGCAAAGACTCAGCTGGGACCCAGGGCCATGGTGACTTGTGAGCTAAAAAGTCAACAGCTCCTCTCTTCCCACTATTAAAGTGTGTGTTGTGTCATGGAACAGGAAAGAAACTTCAGAAAGTGGAAGGAAAGTATCACAACATCCAGAATATCACAGGTTTTGGGGTCACTCTCACAGACATGGGATCACAGAAGGGTTTGGGGTGGAAGGAACTCCAAGCTCATCTCATCTCATCCCACCCCCTGCCATGTGCAGGGACACCTTCCACCAGCCCAGGTTGCTCCAAGCCCCATCCAACCTGGCCTTGGACTCTTCCAGGGATGGGGCAGCCACAGCTTCTCTGGGCAACCTGTGCCAGGGCCTCCCCACCCTCGCTGTAAAAAACTCCTGCTTATATCCAATCCCTGGTAAAGCCACTTGGTCACAGTGACCTGTGTTCGTATTCTGCCGAATCCCAGGTGGCCTTAGCCCTGTCTTTTCTGCAGAACTTGGGAGATGTGACATTACATCTTCACTTCAAGGCAGCCAGGTTCAAAAAATTAGGAGATTTTAAGATTCCACTTAAGTAGGAACAGTAAGGAGCAGATGTGTTCCTTTCACTCATGTCAGCATGAGCTTAATATTCGACATTTCCTAAGACACCTTATCTCTGTTAATACTTAACTATAAGCTACACCTAAATATGCTGGAACATAAAGATGGGAAAAAAGGTCAGATCCATCCTAACAGAAAATCATCCATTGCTGAAATCTGTCTGGAGGCAGAACAGGGCTATTCATTAAGATTAAAAAAAAAAAAAAAAAACAAAAACCTCAAATTGAAGGAAAAAGATACCACTCCATGAATTTAGATGGTAGGTTTGCATGTTTTCATCTCAGCCACATATCACAGAGTTGCTTGAGGAAAATGGAAACATTTACACAGCCACCAAGATGGGATTCTGGGTCTTCATAAATTGTTAACAAGAATAAGGGGTTTTTGGAAAACAAATTGGGATCTTGGAGCCTTTCCCCTGCTTGGCTGAAAATTAAACAGTGACAAAAGTGGGGCAAAAGAGGAAATGGAGATGCCTTTGATGGCATTAGATAACATGGGTGGTGCTGACCCCTTTTCATAAAAAGAAAAGCTTAAAAGGGTCATATTTGAAGGAAATAATGGCTCATGTAGGAAGGATAAAACATCCCTTGCTTTACACTGCAGGCTGGTAACAATGCCACTGCTCATCTGAGTGATGCTAATTAATCTTGAGCAGACCTATCATCAGTTACTGAGACTTGCCCCTGGATTAAATGTAAACCAGCCTTGCATAAATTGAATGGCTCCTTTGAATATCTAATTGAATTTGCAGAAGTGTGTGCCAGGGGGGTGTTTAAATAAGTGCACAAATACGATAAAAAGAACTTCACGCCGTAATATCTAATTCAGTAAGCAAAAATAATGGCAGGGCACATTCCAATTAGTGTTTGATTTATTTATTTTAACAAATCCAATTAGTTGAATGTTTTATAAAGTCATCCAATGTCAAACTCTCACGGACTCACCAGATAAAAACCACAATATTTCTATAAAAGGATAAAGAAACACTGTTGTGAGAAGCCTCATCATTATCCTGTGGCTCTAAACACACACTGGAAACAGAATCAGGTATAATTTGATCAAGTGTTTACAGCAATCCCAAGGTGAGGAGGGGATGGCCACAAGGAGAACATCAATCTCATTATCCCACTCCAGGCTTTTTTTTTGGGACAGAAGCAGTTGGCTTTCTCCTTTATTTATTTTAAAAAGTTAAAAAAAAAAAAAAAAGAGACAAAACCCAACAACAACCAAAAGGGCAGAAATTAAAAAAGCACACAGTGCTTTTCTATGAACATCCCTTGTGAAACTTTCATGAGAGCTGAGATTTAGTCCATCAATTTAGAGCTAAGCCCCACAAAATACGAAGCAAGTGAAGGAAGAAACAAATGCTGTTAGGATGAGGCAGTACTTATGAACTACAAAATTCCACAAATTAACCCCCCACTGCTTCTGATCCCTCATTCTCATCCCTTCCCCAGACATTCTTGTTTACAAGGGCTGTGAGAGATGCATTTGGCTCATTAAGGCAACTCCTAGTGTGGGATTTATTGCAGAAAAATCCATTTGTAAGTTATTTTTCAGACTGTAGAATTCATACTGCATATTCCTGAAAAATCTTATTCTATCAGAGAATCGTGGAGCATCCTGAGTTAAAGGGACCCACCAGGACCATCCAGTGCAGCTCCTGGCCCTGCCCAGAGACCCCAACAACCCCACCCTGTCCCTGAGAGTGTTATCCAAACACTCACCTGGGAAGAATAGTTAGTGCTTTATATGCTTTACAGTCCTTCCAGAAAGTTTAAGACAGAAGACATCAGACCTACAGACAGCCCAAAATGCTAAGCTGAACAAGAAAGCTAAATCAGTGTAATCCTTTAAAATACTGAATGCAGCTTAGAAAAGCTCTTCATGGTCCCAAAGTAGGCTCAACATTGGAACTTTCTGTACCATAGTGACTTCAAGTGCCTTCAACCTGTTAAGGAAGACACTCATACTGTCAGTACATATATTTTTTAAGCCTTTTTCAAATTCTGTGCCCTGTCACACTGCTTTCTTTGCAGCTGCAGTGTTGCACATCTATTTCCACATACTTTGAAGCAGCTCATGAGCACAATTTCCATGCACACATGGTCCAAATGCAGAGGTACAACCGATGTTCCTTGCACAGGAACCTTGTTATAACCACAGTGGTGCTGCCTCTGAGTGAGGGATCACGTGTGGTCCCCACCATGAACATCACCAATAATTTAATGTTGTGGAAGGGACAGATCAAGTGGGTGCAGCTTATCCTGGTGAAACACCTGAAGTGTCCTCCCAGGAATAACAAGTTTTTCTTCCAGCGCTTCTCTGCAGAAAATATTGGTCCCAAATGTGCACCAGAGCCTGACAGAGTTTGTCAGTTCTCCTCCCAATCCCATGGAAGCACTCAGCTGCAAAGCAACCATTGTGCCTGGGATCCCTGTATATGTGGAACAAGCATTTAAGCTCTACTTCCAGAACTTGTCAGTTTAAACTGCATTTTCTGTCTTAAATTCATCATTATGGGGTTCTCTTTGCAAAGTCCTGCCTGCATGTCTCATAATTTAAGCCCTAGACCAGCTCACACGTTCATTACTAATTCTGTACCTCATAATCCACCAGGGATCAGTGAAAAGGCTTTGAAGTATCCCAGGAGTAAAACTAACACTAAATGTCATTTGTTTCAGTTCAGATGCCCAAATCTAGGGTGATTCACTTCCCTTCCCAGAATGGACATCCTCTATTTAATACCAGAAATACCTTTTTGCCTCTGACAGCTGAGCTGTCATTGTTTCAACAGCTCAATATTAACATTTTATTGCTTTATTTAGGCATAAGTATATCCATATCTATAATCTCACTGACTTATTTTTTCAAGCTATGGTACAGAGTCAGTTAATACTCTGCACCTTTTCAAAGAACCCCAACTTTGCAGGTTGAGTTCAGTTCCATTCTGCTGCAACACACCCAGATTTATGTTGAGTTTTCACACTTGCCTATCCCAATATAATGAAGCTTGTAGAATTAAAACAAGTTACCAAAATCATAAAATATTCTTAAACAGACACTATCCATCATCTTTTCAATTTATGACTTTAGTGACTTTCCACCCTTGAAGCAGGTCCTGCTTTATTCACAGTATGATGGAATGAAAGTTTTTTTTAAAAAAACCCACAAATTTGTAGCCCTTACTTGCTGTTATGTTTGTAATCTAAATATAAAATAAGCCTTACTTTGCTTCAGTTTGTTTCATAAGTTAGAGGAAATTATCCTGACCTGTATTCCAAATATCCACCTTAAATGATGATGCATGTTCAGAGAAGATGTGATTAATTATATTTGTCAGTAAAAACCACTTGTGGGTACTCACTTTTTCTGTAAAAAAAGGTATCATTGCTTTTCTTTCCTTCCAGCAAAGAAAATTCTTGGGTCTAATTATCCAGAGTATCTTAACAGGATTGTCTAACATTGTATTTATGGTGCATTTTCCCCAAATTCCACATCAGGTGGTGCACTGGAGTCTTGATCAGTCACAGCTCTCTATTGACTTGCTTCATTTCAGCATTGTAGTGTCACACAGATACCTACTGAAGCTGCACAGTCATTTAAATTACATCCTTATTTTACTTTTACCATCCACCAAGGCAGAAAAAAACCTGTCTGGATGTAGCTGTTTCTCACTTATTTTATATTCCATTAGCAAGCCTCTCTTTCGCAATAAGCTCTTATACAAACTTCAAATTAATGTGTTTGAACTTTAAGCAAGAAGCAGCTGCTGACTGACTCATGTTAGCTTTGCTGATGAATAAAATATTGTCTCAACAGAGAGCACATTTCAGGAATTCCAATACCATCCACAAGTCTTCTAATCTTTCTCCTTTCCCTGTACTGCTGCTCAGGCCCCTGTTCTGGAGGAAGATCTGTGCAGCTGAGATGTTTCCTTGGAAGTTCATGGTCAGAGAACACAAAGACCAGTTTAAATAAGGGCACCATGAAGTCTGGTTTCTTGCCACACCACTGAACACAGGACAGAATCAAACACAGACATCATGTTTAGAGAAGAAATCAAGGGAATACTGGGCTGGCATTTTCATGACCACTCCATTAAACTGAACAGTTGGCCCAAATTATGCCAGTGGAAGTAAATTAAATCAATGCTGAACTTCAGGAAGTCCTTTTCTCTTTGGAAGTTCCCACTGAGTCTGGAAATGCCAGTTTGCACTTGGCATTCCCTGAGGCTTCACCACCAACATCAGCAAAGCCACCCCCCAATAACCCCTGGCATGATTTAATGACTCCATCTTACCCTGGCCCACAGAAACCACCCAGGCTGTGCACAAGCATCAAAAAGGTACATGTGTATCCACACACACATCCCACCCTACTCCAAGTAGTTCCAAAAAGAAAACCAATGGTTTAAATATTTCCTTGGAGAAGACTCAAATTAGAAGGGTTGAAGAACACTGATATTTATTTAATTGATTCTGAGCATGTGCAATTAAAGCCCCAGCACTGTGCAGGACTCCAAAAACTCCTTGCTATCTGAGCTATCACAATTTATATGTACCAGCTCAACTACACACTGGTTAAATACCAGATTTCTCTACAAGGACAGCTATCATCTGTCACTGAGCACCAACAAATAGAATCTAATTGGCTGATACAATGGTAATAACTTGCAATGAGTGTTGCAATTGGTATATCCTGCTAAATTTAATAAAGTGGCTATTGGAAGCTACTCCCAAAGAGTGGCTGTATAAATAACTTTTATTGAGGTCTAACAATTCTTACAGCTCCAAGTTCATACATTTCTCAGGTCGAGGTTATCTCTTACAAATACCCTTTTACTTGTCACTGACAGTTAGTGTTCCAAATTACACATAAAGTGCAATGTCAAGGATATTTGGAGACACGTATTTTAAATCGTTTTCAGTTAAACCATGATCTTCATTCAATGTGTCAGGAGCAAGTCAGCCCCAGAAATGACAGTGGCTCACCAGCTGCTCTACTCCCAGGTGCCCTGCAGTCAGACTGGGAACAGGAGGGAAAATACTGGACTAAGCAAAAGCTCTTGTAAAGGCTGATCAGTGGAGTGATGGTTGAGGCACTGACAGTCACCCACAGATCTGAATTTTAATTTTTTTTTTCAGTTCATTTATTCTATCTCTGCATTTTTAATACAGATTTTCTCCTTTATCCTGCATTCAGTATCCAGGGTGCTGTCCAGCATCCCAGTGCAGAGGGATGAACACCAACTCCTGGAATTCCCCCTGTCCTCTGCAGCACATTGTAAACATGGCAACAAGGGCAAGATCTGCTTGCTTTTAGCCTCCAGACTCCTCTGTGTAAATTCTCTGCCTAAAGAGCAAAACACAGCGTTAAATACGTGCCAGGAATAAACACATCTCAGCCTAATGTGAGTTCCTGAAAATATATGGAGCCTCTTTCCTGTTTAACCACATTTCCTACCACGGTACATAAGCATATGTGCAAAGTGCCTCTCTAATTACAGCCATGAATCTTCCACTTACATCTCTGACCCAGAACATGCATTTAGCAGAGCTGCAGCTGCAGTATTCCAAACTCAGGATTAATGAGAGACAGCACGGGAAGGGAGGGAAAATTGAGGGTAACCTGAACACAAAGGGAGTTATCACCACAGACAGCTCAGGTTTGGTTAAGAAGAGGCCACCACAGCACATCTCCCCACACTGGGTGTTATATCCTGACACACCCCTGGCCACCTGCAGGCAGTGACAAGTCACAGGGAAGCTCCAAAAATGCCCATCAGCCACGTGTCAGTGAGGCAGCCCCACAGTCACCCCGAGGAGCATCTCCATCCACTGCTGGGGGAATCATTTGCTACAAACAGTTTGTCAACAGCTCAGTATCTGCCGAGGTTCTTGGTTTTAGAGGAATTCCAAACTGTAAAATGAACTAATTTTCAACGTGTGGTGTTCACTCTGCACTTCAATTTGAAACAGTCAGACAAGACTTCCCATACAAAATTTACTTGGTAACAAACACACTGAAAAATACTCCTATCCCATCATCCACAGCCTTTTTCCTGTCCTGGGACAGACAACCTCCAGTTTAAGTCCGAAACTCAGAACATCATATATCCAACAGATAATATTTTTCAAGAAAGCTTTTCTGAACTCCCCAGTTCTTACCTTTTTCAAGCAGCATCAAGCCTGAACTCTGCCAGGAAGCATTAAATACTGAAAGCACTTCTTCCTAAGACTTGAAAGGCACAAGGCAAAGGAATGTAAAGGCAATCACTTTTCAGAATACTCAGTAACCAGATTGTATTAAGAAGCCCTTTTCTGTCGTATAAACCATGGTTTCAGTCACAATTTAATCCTGGGTTAGTTGAGACGTTTGAACCAGGTACTCTGGGCTTTTTATTCCAAGCTCAGGTGCACTTGGTGTAGCAGTTCAAAAGGACATGCAGTGGAAACGGGCCAGCAAAGGGAAGATTCTAAAAATCTAAATCTGTAACACACTTCAGTGCAGTTTAACTGACAGTACATCAATATTGCCTTTTAGTAATCTTGGAGGATTGTGTTAACACCGTCTAAACATGTAAAACTCAACACTTTGACAGCAATGTAGACAAACTTTTATTGCTGTTCTTACACTGAAATAGTCTCAGCTTATAAGTGCAATTCAGATGCAAAAAAAGCACATTTACTGGACATTTACTTCTGGAAATAAGGTCTTACCAGCAGTTTAAGGAGATAATTGTCTTTGCTTAAAAGATTTCTCTTTACAATATAAATTGAAAGACAGTATCTCCATAAATTAGACAAATACTCTGCATGATATTGCTTTAGCCATATAGTCTTCATGCCTTGATTTTGGCAGATGAAACAGTATTTGTGAGCATAGCTGCATACAGGACTTAACAGCACAGGAGACTCCATTAAAATGTGATGCATTTCCAGAGCCCCAGGTGAAAGTGCAGATACTTAGAAGCAAAGATTTTTAAAAAGTGTCCCCCTCAAGATTTCAGCTCTGCAGCTTAACTAAGTATAAAGCTTCAATTCATTGTCCGTTTTTATACCAGCCATTCTCACTTTAAGATGCCTGTGTGAGAATCTGATTCATTAAATATACGATGCTTCAAAAGATTATGATCGTGACATTAAGTCATTCAGAAATTAGATTCAGTTTCTGATCAACTGAATTGGTATTAAATATACTTATCCAATTAGAACCATACTGCAATTATACTGATACTTGAGCTAATGACACATTAGTCACTGCAGTGTAAGAGAGACTGAGTGAAAGAACGTTTGAAAGCACATTTTTGAACTAAAAGAGGAGAGATTTAGATTAGAATTTAAGAGGAAGTTCATTACTCAGATGGTTAGAGGCCCTGGCACAGGTTGCCCAGAGAAGCTGTGGCTGCCCCATCCCTGCAAGTGTCCAAGGCCAGGTTGGACGGGGCTTGGAGCAACCTGGGCTAGTGGAAGGTGTCCCTGCCCATGGCAGGGGATGGAACCAGGTGACCTTCAAGGTCCCTTCCAATCCCATTTTGGGATTTTATGACTTTGTGTTTGTCCCACAGTCCCTGTCTTAATCTTTAACCCTTCAGAGTTAAAGCCCTAGCACACTGTATAAAGTAAGGTAAAAACTTCCCTAATTAGCTAATCA
This sequence comes from Chiroxiphia lanceolata, assembly GCF_009829145.1. Classification (NCBI taxonomy): domain Eukaryota; kingdom Metazoa; phylum Chordata; class Aves; order Passeriformes; family Pipridae; genus Chiroxiphia; species Chiroxiphia lanceolata. The sequence goes on along the minus strand of NC_045653.1, from coordinate 3,237,061 downwards.
GCCCCCCCATTTGTTACCTATGCACTTTGCAGGCTGTTAGAACAATGATGGCATCAGATCAGTTTTTACCCCAGAGTCCTCTCCCAGTCCCCTGTCCAGCACATGTGACTGGCAAAGGGAAAGACAAGGGAGCATCTCAGCAGCTGACAGAGCCAGCAGGGCAGCTGGGCAGGGCAGAGCCTGCGAGATGTGACTGTGGAAACACTCCAGAACGGGACAACTACAACCTGAATCCTCCTCACAACACATTCCCAGTCTCAAACACCCTTCCAGGTGGTCGGGCACTGAACAGGCTCCCCAAGGCTGCCAGAGCTCCAGGAGAGTTTGGACAACGCTCTTGGGGACAGGGTGGGATTATTGGGGTGCCTGTGCAGGGCCAGGAGCTGCACTGGATGGTCCCTGTGGGTCCCTGCCAACTCAAGAGAGTCAATGATTCTATTCCCTGATCCTGTGAACAGCTGCTTTTTGTTCTGCCCAGCCATTTTCAGAATCCACGTGCACTTCTGGAATCTGCAAACTCCAGTGATGGCAACACCTCTGCCACACCCTGACAGCTTCTGGCTGTCACCTCCCTGGGGACAGATGCAAACAGAGGGGACGGGCATTTTTGTCCTGATGCCACACACTGGGACAGTGGCACTGTGTCTGCAGAGAGAGCATCTGCCACGGGCTGAACCCACACTCCAGGGATGAGAAAGGGACTGCAGGATATTTTCCCATGGCAGTGACTGTGCCTGGCAGGCTGTACCCAGGTGGCATTAACTGCCTTACACCACATCCTGCACTTCAGACAAGACACATTTCTCACCAGGCTATCAATATCTGCTTTGGTTTGTTGCTGGGTTGCTTGTTTGTTTTTAATTCTAAGGCACTGTCTCACAGGGAGGAAATAATTGTGATACTTGACTGTATTGCAGCATTTCTAGCAGTTTAAGACTATTTTAAGATTAGATAATTAATATAAACTTGACAATGAGGTCCCAGCTGGAATGAAGACGTTGTTTATCTGAAAACACTCATCTGTGGTGAAAACTAATAGAATTTCCCAGGACAGAGACTAGAATTAATATGGACTTTAAAAAAAAAGCATTACTTAACCAGCAGTTATAATTTTATTAGCATAAAGACTGAAAAAAATCCAAGTAAATGGCTGTGGTCAGGGGACTTTGAGAGGATTCTGGGGTAAAAAAAGATGGTCTGATGCCATAAATGCTCTAATGGGCTACAAAGTGAGTAGATAACAAATACCACAGTTGCACACGTCAGGTTTTGTTTTAATGTCATCTTTTCCCTTCCCCCAAAGATTATGCAACCACAGATCATCTGCATTCAGTGCAGGACAAGTGTGAACACTGACTGAACGCTCTCGACCTGACTTTGTTACCTTCTAAAGCAGCTACACTTGTGCCCCCCCTGCTCACACAGCCAGAAGGGCTCAGTGCCACCTTCCCTGGGAGATCCCAGAGCTGATTGCCACGACACTTCTATGACAGAGTAATCACCACAAACATGGGATTTGATTACACTCAGCTCTGAAAACAAGAAAATGAAAACATGAGCTCTTAAAAAGTGATCTGCTTGCTCAGAGCTGGCAGCAGCCCCTGGGAGCACCATACTCGTGGTGACAGCAGGGGCTGGATGCCTCAAGTACAAATTACAGCATTTATTAGCAGACCCTCAGCTAAATGATCTGATTTGTTTTTAACCTACATTAAATCATGAAGGAAATAGGTGCATTTCAGAGAATTATGACCAAGGATATGGCATCCCTTGGTATGGTGCCATCTTCTTGCCAATGTCACAGATATCATCTCATCAGAGCTTCATTGGGACAGCTGAAAGACACCACAGTCAGGACAGAACAGAACAGAGTAAAACTGAAACACTGTTTTATTGCTGGTTAGGAAAAGAAAGTGATTTGACTCTGAAGGAGTTGGGGCACTAGTTTTGTGCACCAGGGGTTTGCGAAACCACAGTTTCACGTCATCAAAAGCTGGACCATCCCAGAGCGAGGACAGTTTGAGGATGGTCCCATAAACCTGGTTTCTGCTCAGTGTGAGAGCTGGGGATGAAGAATGAAGTTTCATACACCTACACAATGACAAAAGGCAAAACACTGAGTTGACTCAGCCAGGGAGAAGTGCCAAGACAGGAAAACCTTTGTCATTCCTTCCTGAGCTCCTCTCCGCTATCTTCGAAAACTACAAGTACTTTGTGATGGCATTTCTGGATCTTCAGAGCCAGTGGAGGACTGGCCAATTCCTTCTTTTTCTACCCTAGAATGGCTGGAGCATGCTCTCCTTCATTTATTTCTCTGTATTTTCTTACAGAGCACCTTCTGGCCTCTGTTTGCTGGATTAAGAAAGCTACACACTCCTCACAGGGAATATTCTCAATTCTGCCAATAATCCTTACAGTCCTTCTTTGCCTCTGTGATGTGCTGGATTAATCTTTCTCCTGGAGTGCCTGTGCTGTCCACAATAGTCCAGAGGAAAGAACTTGTGATCTGTAAAATACACTCCTGTTTCACCACCCTGCCTCCTCTTTTCACAAGCACATCTCAGCCTCATCTCAATCTCCTGGGATTAAATGCTCTAACAGCTTCCTGTCACTTCCAAATGATTTCAAATCTTAAACTAAAAGAACTAATTAGCCCTGAGATGCATGACCTTGCATTCTGTAATGCTAAATTATATCTTATTTATTATTTCATCACATTTCAAAATCCTAATTCCTCCAGTCTGATAATTTTATCCTCCTCCAACTGTGTGTATTTGTGAGTATAGTTCACAAATAGGGACTACCCATATTAGCACATTCCTTGTTTTTATGTTGTGAAATAAACTTAAGATTTCAAGAATTATCCTTTAACTTAACAAGCCTCTAGTCTGGCACAGAAGAAAGGCATTAAAAAAGTTAATAATGCTTATTATAGTACTAGACTCACATATTAAACTCATTTGTCTGTAGTAATGTTATAAAATTTGAGTCAGATCTACTACACTTGCTTTTCCAAATCAGTCATAGCATCATGGAACAGTTTGGGTTGGAAGGACTTTAAGGATCATCCAGTTCCAACCACCTGCCATGGGCAGGGAACATTCTGCTAGACTGTGTCACCCATCCCCTGGCACTGCATTTCAAACACATAAATAAGTTTTCAGTGGCATCCAGGTCAACAGTATATCCATGTACTGACTGCCTTGTAAGGTCCATCTTTTAGGATCTGTATTTCCAAAAACCTAGACTTTAAATTAAACCTGCCTAGCTTTGGCAATCAACATTAAAAGATTCAGTAGTAAATGAAAAAATTTATGCCAAATTGAATCAATCTTCTATGCAGTTCCACACTTTTAATATTATAAAGTGTTGACTGTATGATTTAATATATTAGATAAAGTCAGTGGACCAACATGCTGGTACTGATTAAACTGGGCAATTATCAAATAGAACCTGATTTTCAGTCCTGTCAAATTGAAAGTGTTTCACAGATAAGAAAAGTGATGATGAGAAACAGAAGAACAAGCACACTCCCTTTAAAACCCTTCATTTAACAAGCTTCCATTTGAATTTCTCAAACTTGAAGCTACTGTTTTGACATGAAGCATCAATAATCTGAAGTTAGTAACTCATAAGTACTTTTACTAGTTACTGCAAGCTTAGATTTTGAATCTTGGAATAATTTCATAATATTGCTGGTGCACACTCTGTAGAAAGCTCGCTGGTTCTGCAAGCTGACTTTTTTATACACATATAAAAATAAGTATATTCATATAAGCAGCGAGTAAAAGAGATCCTCTTTCTTCTAAGTGTAAAATTCAGGGAGTTGATCCACACTACACCCAGTAGCAGCTGTTGCTTTTCCTTCACAGTGTGAAAAAAATGTGTAAAACCAGCAGTCAGTGCTGTGTTTTCCATGCAACAGGTAACTCACTGAGGACACCAGGTGAGAGGGTTCAGTTAGGAAGCAAACCACAGAAATTTGTTAAAAACATTAGTTATATCCCTGGTTTTATAGAATAAAGTGGTGCTATAAAATCTTTGGGACCTGCTACGACAGAACTGGTAAAGCACAGAAAAATCACCCAAGTCCTTTTTAAGGTTATTTTGCTGCATCCCAGTGGACCACACTATCATAAAATTATTACTAATTGAACAGTGATGTGGCAAGAGGAGCATAAATCCTGCATGGTGCCTGTTTCCCTCTGCTGGTGCACAGTGCATTTATGTTGAGGGGAATGGCAAACTAAAACCTCCTGTAAGACTCCTCAGACAAAAAAAAACAACCACCAACCCCACATCATTTGGCACTACCATTAGTCATTTATGATCTTCTCAAAAAGAAGAGATTTGCACACAGGAAAATCACAGAATGGGTTGGGTTGGAAGGGACCTTAAGAATCACCTCACCCCACCCCCTGCCATGGGCAGGGACACCTTCCACTACTCCAGGTTGCTCCAAGCCCCGTCCAACCTGGTCTTGGACACTTCCAGGGGTGGAGCAGCCACAGCTTCTCTGGACAGATAACTCTGTGTACCAAGGGATTTAGTTTATGTAATATATTGTATGATTTTTCAGTGAGCTTAGAAAATTTCTAGACTCCTACAAAGGTCACAATTCCCTTCTTAAGACGTGATTTTTCTAGAACAGCCCCAAAAGCCTTTGCCTGTTTTTAATGAGCTCTGTGGCCTTCGTGTACTCCTAAGTTACTCTGTACAATGTTTAACATGGGATATATCGAAGAGGTTGCCAGAAGATATATGAGACAGTTTACTGAACAACCCTTTTTTTTATCTTTTTTTTTAATTATTAAGTTTTTAAATTAAGTTCCTTTTCTATATGACTTAAAAAAAGCATCATCTGCTTGAAATCCCACGCACCACAGCCATGGAAAGAGACATCATTAAATTATAATATTCTTATTTTAATCTTTAAATTATTAAAATTGCTGCCATTCAGCACCAGCATTTTTAGGCAAGTGTAAAGTGTTTCCTAAGAGTCTTAAATCTTTTTGCTAAGATATCAATCACAGATCTTTTCCAAAAATGTCTCCTGGAATGGATATTCATCCTTTTTATTTATACCAGAGATGAAAACTATATACCCAGCTGAATATGCAACTTCCCATTTACTTGTATTATCATAGCACCCCAGAGACCTAAATGATGGCCAGAATCTGAACAAATGCATTTACTGAGCTAAATCCCTTCATTTCTTTGGAATTTGTATTACACTCTACACTATCAAGTCCACAGTGAGACTCAATAATGGATTCCCTGGATGGATGAGATGGGAAGCCGAGATTAATGCAAGGAGTCCAAACACTGGTGTAAGATTTCTGCTTGTATAACACTAATTTTTCTGTTAAAACTTTGCTTTCCTGTGTCTGAGCAGAGGGGGGCACTTAGAGAAATCCCTGTGAGAAGGAGACACATTGGAGCGGAAATTTGAAGAATTACAAATCTTGCTTTTGCTATAATTTGTTTTCTAAAATGTGGTTTAGAAGCTGAACTGGCCAACAACGATGCCCAAGTCACTTGAACACAACTCTGATTGCCTTTTTAGGGAAATCCTGTCCTGGTGATCCCGGCAGCAGCCAAGGGAAAAGAGACCTCTGGGAACCAGTCAGGCATTATGTGCAAGTGCCAGAGGATCATCTCTGCAGTTACACCCCACTGTGTAATCCCAGTGTGTATTTGGGCTGGTGGAACACACTCAGAAGGGTGATGTATCCTGTCCTTCTAACAGCAAAGCCCTGGCTGGTACCTTTGAAGAATTCTGACCCATCAAGTTTATACTCACTTATTCCCTAGACAAGTAAAGCAGCTGCCATTGATTCACCCAGCTTTGATTTGCCTGCCCCCCAGTCTCACTCAAGAAGGTGTCACAGTCTTTTAAACACAAGGCCCAAAGTGTTTGATTTGATTCCTTCTGACTTGATTATTGCAGACTGTGGACACTCACAACTCCAGATTAGGAAAAAAAAAAAAAGTAATTTCAAGTCTGAAGACTGGTCCAACTCCTTTCACCACAGAGGACAAGGCTTGACCTAATTCAGGTCATAAAGTGTTTTAATTACTCCTCATGGTGTTGTTCTCACCCAAGTTACACGCTTGCTCTGCCTGAAGGATTCAAAGCCTTAGTAAAAACTCGACTGACAAAGTCTGAACCACCACCACCACCTTCACCCTGCCATCTACAGACAGGAACAGGTTACAGGAGTGATGTTCTGCTCTGTGCTGCTATTTCTGCAAAACTACAAAGGCATGGATCACCAGCTTCCTCTGAGACCTCTAATCTTCAACATAAACAGCAAACACGAATTTTTAAGACAAATACTGCTTTTTGAGGAAAGTGTTAGTGTTGCTTTTTTTCCCCCCTAAGGTATGAAACACCTCATTCACATAAATCAAATGCTCTGATCCTGTATCTCTCATTTACTTTTATTTCAGACAGGTTTGTTTGCACTAGAAAAGGGAGCACAGTCTGTGAGTGTTCCCCTGTCCACTTGTGGCTTTTTGCAAACTCCAGAGTTCCCTGGTAGCTTATCACAGAATCATGGAATGGCTTGGGTTGGAAGAACATCTCATTCCACCCCCTGCCATGGGCAGGGACACCTCCCACAAGCCCAGGTTGCTCCAAGCCCTGTCCAACCTGGCCTTGGACACTTCCAAGGATGGGGCAGCCACAGTTTCTCTGGGCAACCTGTGCCAGGGCCTCCCCATCCTCACAGGGAAGAATTTCTTCCCAGTAGCCAATCTACACTTACTCTATTTTCAGTTTGAAGCCATTCCTCTTTGTCCTGTCCCTCCATCCCTCATCCAAAGTCCCTCTCCAGCACTGGAAGGGTCTCTAAGGTCTCCCTGGAGCCTACTCTTCTGCAGGCTGAACACCCCCAGCTCTTCCAGCCTGTCTGCAGAAGAGAGGGTGTTCCAGCCCTGTGATGAACTTTGTGGCCTCCTCTGGGCTCGCTCCAACAGGTCCATGTCCCTCCTGTGCTGGGGACCCCAGAGCTGGAGGCAGCTCTTCAGGGGAGTCTCACCAGAGCAGAGCAGAGGGACACAATCCTGTCCCTCTCCCTGTTGGTCCTGCTGCTTTTGTTGTTGGTTATGCAGCTCAGGATATGGTGCACCACAGAATACTGAGTTGGAACAGACCCACTGGGATCATCAAAGCCCAATTCCAAACCTGTTTGGTGCTCTTATTAAAGGAAACTTTCCTGTCCCACCATCCAGGTCTGACCACCCAGGACTGCTCTGGCAGCTGCACCCACCCCACCTGAGCTGGGGCTGACATCCCCTCACAGCAGCAGCTCCAGTGCCCCAGCAGGCTCCTGCTTGACTCCCTGCACCCCCATCACACAGTCAGACCAGGTTTCCTCACCAGCTCAACCCCAGGTTTCCCACAGCAGAGTCTCAGACATCTCCATCGTGCAAGAACAACATATTGAGCTGGTACCTCCAAGCAGGGACCTCAAACAGAGAAATCACAGAATCAGCTGGGTTGGAAGGGACCTCCGAGATCATCAAGTCCAACCCTTGATCCACTGCTGCGGTTACTAGGCCATGGCACTGAGTGCCTGTCATAGTTTGAAACTCTCCCCCCTGAGAGTTCGAGGGGCTCAGAGGTGACTGGGGGCCAGGGCAGTGTTCCCTGAAGAGCCAGTCACCACTCATGTTGGTCGCTTCTGCTCAAAATCATATATCACAGCCCCAGAAGCTGTTGGCAGTTCTGTCTTGGTTGTTTTGGTTGTTGGTGTCAGCTGTGTGTAGGTGCTGAAGGCCAGGGGGTGGCTGGGCTCCCTCTCTCCCCCTCCAGGGGGAAGAGGGGAGCCCTGCAGCCCCCCTAACTCTGCCTAGGCCAGAGTTAGAGACAGCACTGGAATGAGTGCGTGTTTGTGAGGGATGCGACTCACAAGCAACTGGTAAGTGGGAGAGAGAGAGGCAGGCCCTGCACCCAGGCCCTCTTCTTCTTCCCACCACCTTTGCAGCCAAGCTGCAGAGGAGGGCTGGTTTTCCCTCTCGCTGTTCAGTGAGAGTGGATGGGAGGCTCAGCATTGGAGCAGAGCCGAGTGGACGGGCTGGAGGAGGCTTGATTGCTAGGGAGAAGATCCCAAGCAAAAACTGGAGACGGACCCCCCGAGAGAGAGAGAGGGGCCCGGAGGATGTCTCTGCCATGAACTAAAACACAGGACAACTGAAAACTCGAGGAGAAATCAACATTCCAGGATGTGGACGCTTGATAAGCTGAACTACACTGCAGCAGCCTACAAACCGAGGTATGAGAGGGAGAAATCACCAGCAGCAGAAGAGCAAGGACTCAAAGCCATCTTCTTGGACTTCGTGAGGAGAGAGACTGCAACAAGCAACCGGAACTTGGTGAGGGGGGAGCGTTCAGCCCAGAACACTCCCACCAGGGAAGAGACTGTGTTACATATCAGCCTTAAAGGCTGCTCCTGGACTAAAGTAGTTAAAAGGAGGGGCTTGAAAGGACTGACAGACAGAAATGTAATATATATATATATATATATAGTTGCCTTTAGTTTGTACAGTATATTTGATTTGTGTAAATAAAGGTATATACTTCCCCCTTCCCCTACAGAAGTCTCTGGTCTGAAAGTTTCTCTCTGGTGTTAGGATAAATTGTGGGAAGGGGTGGTGGTGGTGGGGAAGCCTGAAAATTGGATTCTGGATTTCTAATGTGGCTCAAACTGCCACCAATCTCTTCTTAAAAACCTCCAGGGATGGAGAATCCACCACTTCCCTGGGCAGCCCATTCCAATGGCTGAGCACCCTCTCTGTAAAGAAACTCCTTCTAATATCCAACCTAAACCTCCCCTGGCACAGCTTAAGACCGAACCCTCTTGTCTTGCTGATGGTTGCCTGGGAAAAGAGACCAACCCCCACTTGGCTCCCCCCTCCTGTCAGGGAGTTGTAGAGAGTGAGGAGGTCTCCCCTAAGCCTCCTCTTCTCCAGGCTGAACAACCCCAGCTCCCTCAGCCTCTCCTCATAGGACTTGTGCTCCAGTCCCTTCCCCAGCCTAATTGCTCTCCTCTGGACCTGCTCCAGGACCTCAATATCCTTCCTGAGCTGAGGAGCCCAGAACTGAGTTTTATCCCCTCACAGTCTGAGGGCATCCAATCTGGGGGTCCTCAGCTCCTTTTCTGTCCCCAGGTGTCTCTCATCTGGCTGCGACACAGGTCCATGTGCCCTTTCTTGTACAAAGGCTCAGCAGCTTCTTGCCTGGAACTCCTGCCCAGAGCTCAACCTGAGCAACCTGCACTGAAGGGATTCCTCCACAGCTCCTCTTTCTCCACACACAGCACACCCCTGGTCTGTAGAACACCCAGCCCTGCTCACACTGAACACCCATGGAACAGGAGCAGCACGTGGCAGCTCATTCCTGATCCCAGCCTGCAATTCCCATGCACACACCACCCCTGGCACGTTCCCAGGCAAGAGTGAGCAAACTCTCAGTGCCTGGGACTGCAAAGCTTTCACATATAATTTAGGTTTAAAATTCCCTGAAAGGCAAACAATGCTGCAAACACTTTCATAGCGTGGAACTGCAGGACAGACATGGCACCAGACAATACAAATGCATCCTTAGGTGGTTCCATTAAAATAATGGATGAGATCTATCCATTAGCAGGTCAGCCATCTCCCTTTCAAATTCTATCATGAAGAAGTATAAACAGACAAATAATCATATTTCTCTCACACAAACAAGCAGTATTCATGGAAAGATAATGTTTTCTGGTCAGTACTTGCCATCAGTTTATGTGAAAAAGTCTTTAAGTGTTACTTTATGCACCTTTTTAGATTTTTCTGGCATTCAGATGATGTTGCAATAAAAGCAGTGCTTTTCACGTAACAGTGAACTTCAATACTAAGAGACTTAAATACTTAAATACTGAGAGACTTTTAATCTGGGGTTGTTTGCAGCCCTCCCTGATGTTACACAGCAGGAAGAGTTAGCTAGGCAAGTCAATAAAAGTAGAACATTAGGAGCAGGACATACACAGGGAGATGAGATCTTTTGAAGACCTCCTTTGTCAACTCTCAGTGTATTAGGAAATGTGATGTAGCTTCAGAAGTGTCCTCTGAAAATGGATTTTCTAAAGAGTTCAATACAACTTTCTAAAATGCTGAGTTGAATTAACCCTGCTTGGAGGGACTGTCTGCCACAGAAACAACTGTATTGTCTCTTCTTTCCCTTTTGTCACACTAAACTGACCACAACCTGTATCACTTCCCCTCCTTCACCTGCCACCAGCAGGGACAGCTCCAGGTTTCCTTTCCACACCTCTACATGTTTTTATCTAGTACTAACAGCATCACACAGGTTTCAAATCAAGATACAGGAGCAGAAAGTCACGTTTGTGCTTTTCCCCCTCACTTCCCCTTTTAACTGACCATCCTAGGTGACAAAAAAAAATAAAATCGCTGCTTATATTTAATTAATGGAGCTGAAAATTTCAGTTAAAAGTCAACTGCAGAATCAGGAATGGAGAAAAATCAGACTAAGTGTGCAGCTTATGCCCTTGCCACTCATGTGAATGAACAAATGTTCTCACTGTACAGATGCTTGAGTAAAAGCAGGGGTTTAATTGCATTTTTTTCTGTGGTACAAGTGGACCACAATTAAAATTAAGCATGAGGAGCAGGGGGAGTTAATTTGATAAATCCTCTAGGGCTGCAGAAAGGACAACTGGTATTTAAAAAGCAAAATACACACTACAGTGTGAGCTTCCCTTCTTCCTCCACTTCCTACCTGCTCTTATCAAAGCATCCCAGAGCTCTCACAAGCTTTATCACCCTTCCCCACCAACACTGCTGATCCATTCAAGTGTTTCTGTGGGTTTGTCCATGCATCCAAAATCTAACATGCTGCTCTTTCTTACATAGATCCTTCCCTTCTCCTTCCAAGGCCAAAACTCTGATCTTCCTGAGAAGACATAAAGGAGGGGAAACCAACACAAAATAAACCCAACAAGAGCAATTTTTTCCTGTCTGTGTAAGAAAATGCCCCCTGGTTCCAGTTCCTGTCGTGCAGCAGAGCTGATGAGATGCAGGGACTGGAACCTGTCGTGGCACTGCACCAGAGTCCCTGCGAGTGCCCGGCTCTAATTCAGTTCCACAAGCAGAAATGTCACTTAATCCCCTGGTAAACTGCCTTAAAAAAGATTGCTAAGTAGGAAGAGCTTTGCAGCATTCCAAGTAAGCCATCAGGCAGCTGCCAACTGCATGGAAGAGAACCCAGAAGTGCCAAACTCGATTCCATCCCGTCCTGCTGGTGTTACACAATCTCCCAGGGTTTTTTATCCCTGCCAGGATCCCAGCTCACAGTGGAGCAGCAACACCCTCTGCCACCAGCACAAATGAGTTCTGCCATTTGAATTAAGTGTAAAAAAATCTGAACCCAGTGGAAAGCTTTTCCTTGTGCACCTGCCCAGGAAAGTTTACACCGACCCTGCTGAGGAGTAACTTAAATACAAAGCTGCCACCAGAACACAGTTACTGCACAAAGGTCTCTCTGCTGTGCATTTAAAGACTGACTATGGAAACTTTTGGGGCTACAGGGGACCAGAACATACAGAAACATTAATTTACAGAAGATGTCTCGTACTGCTGTCTCCAGAAGAGATGATATATTAGATATTAGGAAGAAATTCTTCCCTGTGAGGGTGGGGAGGTCCTGGCACAGGTTGCCCAGAGAAGCTGTGGCTGCCCCTGGATCCCTGGAAGTGTCCAAGGCCAGGTTGGATGGGGCTTGGAGCAACGTGGGACAGTGGAATGTGTCCCTACCCATGGCAGGGGATAGAACAAGATAATTTTTAAGGTCCCTTCCAAACCAAATCCTTGTGTGATTCTTTGTTTGTTAAATACACAGCATTTGCTTACTTAAAATTCCTCTGCTCTTTCTTCCATGTCCCACCCTGCACTGAGCATCTGGTATTCCTTTTCTTTTTTTTTTTTTTTTTAAATAAACAGATCTTAAATAACTGAAGATTCTTGCATTTAAAATACCAAAGGCCTGATAAAAAAATTTCAGCCAGCAGCTGCTGCTCACAAGCAGCACTCTGGAGACAGAGCAGCACAGGATACTGGGAAGGAAGAGAAGCAGCATGACAGCAAAATTCATTTGGTTTGCTGCAGCTTCCAGAGCAGCTTCCCACATGCCACCACCACCTGCAGCTCTGAGCATCCTCTGGAAAAGAAAGCTATGTGGGAAAAATAACCACAGCTATTCCCCCTGCCACTCCATGCATGGAAAAGCTGTGGCCATGAGGAACATGGATCACCTTCCCCTGTTATCTGAGCTCCAGTTAGGAGAGCCAGGATTTCTTCTGCATTCACACAATAGAGCAATAAAGCAGCTTTTGCCTCCCAAAGAATATCTTCATGCTCAGTGCATTCAAGCAAGGATGTGATCTTGTAATTCGAGAATTCCCTAGAGAGTGTTTGATTATTCTGGAGGAATACAAGTGACTTTAAACTGTCTTTCAAATTAAACAGCATCAGTTGCCCCCAGAGGCTGAGTTAGATTTGTGCCTGCTTTACATCACAGCAAGTGACTGCTGTGGCCACTGGTTTCTGGGATGAACAGAGAACTTCCACAAGTAGTGCAGAAATGGAAAAATACTCCATTTTTCTAATTATTCCCACAAACCAAAGTGGGGCCATTTTGAAACGCCAAGTTACGTCCCATCTCTAAAAATCACAGAATCACTCAGGTTGGAAAAGACCTCTAAGACCACTGAGTCCAACCATTAACTCAGCACTGCTAAGGCCACCACCAAACCATGTCCCCAGGTGCCACAACCACACATCTCTGAAATCCCTCCAGGGATGGGGACTCCACCCCTGCCCTGGGTGCTGCTCAACCCTTTCTGGGAAGAAATTTTTCCTAAACCTCCCCTGGCACAACTTGAGATGATGTTACTACACCAGAAGCAGCAACAGTGCAAGAGAGAAACAATCATCAATCAGTAAATAACTGCTGATGCTCTGAGCCTTTTACACACTGAACTTTGACCATAGCTGTGACCCTGCAAATGGAAGTGCAGATCAAATCCCAGTTCTTAATGATTTTTTCCAAAGCCTCTAAGCCAGTAAAGCTTTGTTAAACTCAGGAGTCACGAAATCTATTGTTTCTCTACCCCAAAACACTTACAGAATTTGTCAATATTCAGAAAAATCATCATTCAAACCTCCTGCAGCTGCAAGTTACTGGGAAACCAAAGTGAGGGAATTAAGATCAGCTGGTTTAGATGCTGAAAGGAAGTAACAACGAAAATATAATGCTCAAGTGAGAAATCTGAAGTTTGAGAAACTTAAGGTTTGTCTTAATTCACAAGGCAAATCACATGTATTGGTAAGATTACCTCCTGGAGTCAAACAGCATGTGGATGCTTGGGACTTTTGGGGTTTCTGCCCCTTCCTTTCCCAATTATAAAATGGGTGCTGCAAGCCTTGGCATTAAAAAAGTGTTCTTATTGGAAGCACCAGGTACTTCTAGCAGCTAAAAAAAATCCTAAATTATTACTTTGCATCCTTTTATTGTCTCCTCAGGTTTATCTACGTGGAAGAAGGTACACAGCAGAAGGAACAACTGCAGTTGAGCAAAGAACATTTATTCTCTTTCATGTGAACTGCAGCTCTCAGACATCCTCCACAGGAGGCTGGGACTCATCAAACATGTCAGTCAACAAGCACAGATCAGTGTCATCAGCTGTTTTTCTGATCTGTTTTGCAAACACCAAATCAAGCCAAGCCCTCCAGCTCTGAAGACCTGAGCAGACCCTGAGGCACAGCCAGGAGGCAGGAGAAACATCCTTCCAGGGCTGCAGACAACAGAGTTGACCCAGGTAACCTTGATTTCCAGATTAACTGAAGGGAGCCAAAGCCCTGCTGTCATCAGCACATCAAAAATGATGCAGAAATGATCATTTGCCATTTGGAGTTTTTACCCAAAGCCAAACTCCTCTATTCCTCAAACCACATTTAAAATTCTTAATTCTAATCCAGTTGCCAAACACATCCTCAGAGGGCAGGTTTGCTCCACACTGCTGGGATCCCACATTGTTCAACTCACCCAAAACCTCTCTTTTGCCCCAACACTTCCTCTGTAACAGCTCAAAGCAGAAGGTGATTTACCTCCATGAAATACAGGCCCCATTTCAGTCAAATGATGCAGCTCCTGAAATCACGAGGATAGAAAGGATGGAGAGAACATTTTCTTTCTTACTTTAATGCCTACAGCTTGTCTAGAAAAAGAACACACACTGCAGACAGGTGATTCTCTTCAGATGATGACAGGACCCTAAGTCATCACCCTCACTTGTCTGAAGAAAAAAACCCCACAACTGAATAGGAAAATAATACAGTTTGAAAGCAAAAACTTCAAACTCCTGGGTCTGGGGAATAAAGCTTTAGCAGTTTTCTGGTAAACCACTTGAACATTTATCAGTGTACAATTCGATGGACTTGCCTGTTTAAACAATGAGAATTTAACCAACCTCTACTCTAAGCAGTCAATTTATTACTGATGGAGCCTTAGCAAATAAGGCACAGTCTAAATTTACAGAAACTAAATTAATGCCACCATGACAACAAGTCAGCAAACAGCAAAAACTCCTAAAACTGGGGAGAAGTCTCACTTCTAATCACACCAATACCAGGTGTATAATTCTTAAATACAGTAATTTCTGGCTCTCTCTCTCTCTCTGCAAAAAGAAAACATTAAACTCTGTGTACAAATATCCCCTGAAAATATGTTTACAGGTGCACGCTGTCTTGCAATAAAAAATTGCAGCTGTAATACTGCCCAGGATGATTCTCATCTGGGCAGGAAGCAAGCAGCTGTTTACAAATCTAGGACTGCAAATAAGCACAAGATTTGAAACACATACACATATATATATATATTCTGAAGCAAAAATACTGTAGAGACAACTGCAGCTAAAAAGGCCAAAGTAATAAGTAGATTTTCTTCCAAAGCATGAGGCTGTCAAAGCAGAGCTCTCCTCTCCTCTTTAGATGTCTCTAACCACACACACATACAAAAATACAGAGGTAAAAGCCTAATGATACTCAAACAACACTCAACTCAACCTGGAACTATTGCTTTGAGGTTGATTTTTTTTTAGGGTTTTTTTTTGTGTTTGTTTTTGGGTTTTTTAAGGTTTTTGTTTGTTTGGGGGTTGGTTTCCTTTGTCTGTCTTTTTCGGGGGTTTTTTGTTTGGGTTCTTTTGTGGAAAGGAGATAGGAGGAAAGTCTAAGATGTTTGATTTCTTTTGTGTTTCGGCTTTTAAAAACGTAAAATGTTATTAAAAGCTTACACAGACAGGAGGCTCGTCAAGCCACAGCTCAGAATCAAAGCAGCATTAGCAGTCCTGCAGTCTAACAAAGAGATACAAACACAAAAATATTTAAAGAGCAGATAAAACCAGTTCCACTCAGATGAGAAAGAGAGAGAAAATAAAAAGCCCTTTGCAATAGTTCACTGAAGCCATTGAAAAAATACCAACTTCAAACAGACCTCAGCAGGCTGAAGGTGAGAGTTGACCAGCACAGCATCATCCAGAGCAGAAACCCCCAGTGACTTCCTTGCCTTCTTCCCTCTATTTGGTTGAGGCCAAATAATGAGGTGGGTCAAGTGCACTTCAGAGAGAAACAGCAGCTATGAAAGATTTGGGCACAGCATCAGCTTTGCTGCCCTCAAATAAGGAATCACAGCTCAAGACAAGCATTACTTCATCAGGGAGCCAGAGCCAAGCTGGAGGTCTCCAGGCTGGCGAGATTCAAAAGCCCCTGAGTTAGAAATTACTGGTTCCACACACTCCCAACCAGCAATTTCAACCTGAAGTGTGGAGCCAAAATGAACTTTTGGAGAGGTTGTGCAGAAGCCCTTGTGAGGGTGAGTGTGCTCTGCTCCAACCCTCTGCACAGGTGAAGTCAAGTATCTGAATTTTTCATGCGCTACAACTTCATGTGCTTAAATTTCATGTGCTTAAATACAGAGCTCATTTGAAAGGAGATGTAAAAGTTTTAGAGCTAGACTTAAACTTTTGGAGTTTGGCAAAAAAAGCATTTGCCATGTTAGACTGCAAACCAGGACAGGCCAAATACCATCCCAGTCCTTAGCATGGTACATGGACAGCAACAGAAGAGCAAAACCACACATCCATGGCTGGTGAACCAGAGGATTGCTTCCAAAAAAGGGTCCCAGTGAAAGGGCTGTTAGAAATAATAAAATAATAAAGTTTTGTGAGGCAAAGTTAATTAACAGGATTGAATGGCATCATTTAAAGCTGCCAAAACCAGCAACGACCAACTCCCAAACCCATGGTGTGACATTCAGCAGAAAAACTTTCTGAAGTGTTGGTTTTTTTAATCTCCTCACATTCCCACAACTTCAGTGCAGCACCTCCCAACCTCCTCCTCCAACAGCAGCTCAGTGACCTGAGCCAGACAGAGCAGAGCCAAACACAGCTGAGCACCCACTAATTTGGGACCTACTACCAAAATTTGGTGCTGCTCCCTACCCACTTACCCCTCACACTCCTGCCAAATTTTACCCGACTAAATCCTATTTGGAATTTGGCTGAAGTTGGTTATTTGCTTCAAAAATGATCAGGGAAAAGGGGCAGAGAACAGATAACTTGCCATGGAAGTGCAGTTTAGCAATCTCAGGCTAAAAATGCTTCATGTTATTACTGTCAGCCCTCCTTCAGCAGCTGCTGCACTGGAAACCTGAGTGCAGATCACAGGCTATTACCTGGGTGGATAAGAACCTGCTCTTACCTGAGCAGAAGTAGGTCACAGATGACTGATCTGACCAGCTAAAAATGTCTGTGGAGCTGCTTTAAGTTCTCTAAAAGCTGAAAAGGCACCACAGAGCAGTGCAGGGCTCCCTGCCTGTCCTGCCTGAGAGTGGGCACAGCAAACACAGGTGAGATTGCATAAATACAAAACACAGGCACAGTTCTCATTGTCCTGAGATTTGAAACGTATGGGATTTTAAAGTGTGGAATTGCAAATTATTTCTACATCTTGCATCCAAAACACAAGTATGTAGAGGATTTGCATTTCCTCTTGGAGGGGTTCTAAGCTTTAGAGCACCATGTTTCTGGTCCCCAGAGATGCCACTGGCCCCACAGCAGAGCAGACTCGTCACCTACAATTACAGCTGAAGGTTATTTTCTTCACGTGAACAGGGAGGAGAGAAAACCAGGAAAATTGGACTTCCCTCTCTCTCTTGATCCCTGCAAGCCACTTTACATCTCCCTCAAGAACTGAGAGAAATTACCTGCTATATTTCTACATTCCTGTAAGTAATGAGTAGGTTCCTCTTGGAGAGTCATGGCTGCTCAGGATTTCTACTGTATTCACATGAAAAAGCTCAAATCAACTCTAAGCCAGGGCATCAATAAAAAGTGTTTATTACACCTTGCAAACCACCTCTTTTTTCTTTTGGTTGTTTGCACTGAAAAACACATTTAAATGTGGCTGTTTCAACTGCAATTTTCTCCTGGTTTTTGTTTGGTTTTTTTTTCTTTTTCATAGAGAGTTTAGTATAGAAAACAGAAACACCAAAACCATCACAAAGGGTTAATCCTTCTGTATCAAAGGACTTGCAAGTTACAAGGGACACTGCTTAATAGTATTTTCACAGCTTTTAGAGTATAAAAGCCAGTGATAGCACTGTAACAATTATCTGATGGCACTGCTGAAGTTCAGCAGGTGTAATGCCTGAAGAGGGACCCCAAAGAACATTCCTGCTCACCAACTAACAATAAAGTCACATTTATTGGTGCAAGATTTTGGCTTATCTCTCTCGCTGTTGTCTGATACAAGTTCAGAAGGTACAATTTGAAGACAGCCTACAGTCTGAACACCTCACCCCTCCCAAAGTGACAAACACTTTCAACTTTTCCCCCTTACAGTTTTTCAGTCAATGGTGTTGTTGGGTTAAGAAATTCCCGCTTTATTCCCACAAAACATAATTCAAGCTTTCCTAAACTAGCAGGAGCCTGTGACCTCAGTTTTTCATTTTAGTTTCCAGCCTAGGTTGGCATGTATTATTCCTTAAACATTAACCCAGCTCCTCCAAGTCCAGTTCCAGGTGCTGCAGCTGTGCCTGGAAGCTCAGAATCCATCCCCCCCACAGAATACTTTAATTTCTGTGGCACATGGCACTTTGCATCATGCATTAACATCAGCTAGTCCCTATTTCCTCCCTTCCCTGGGACCTGTTTTATGTGTAGTGACGTTCTACCTGCAGTCTGCTCCAGGGGGATGAGTACTATGGGATGGGTTTCTAAACAGGAGTTTCACAAGTAGGTCAAAGGCAGGCACCAGCTCTCACTCCTGGAGACACTGAGACCCACAGAGGGATCACAGCACTTACACAGTGTTTAATAAAGGTGTTATGGACAACTTGCACTATTAAAAAAATACTGATCCCAGTGTATGTGCCTACAAAACATCAAATAGATAATTAAATAGGTGATGCTGGCAGCAGAGCTCAC
This sequence comes from Chiroxiphia lanceolata, assembly GCF_009829145.1. Taxonomy (NCBI): domain Eukaryota; kingdom Metazoa; phylum Chordata; class Aves; order Passeriformes; family Pipridae; genus Chiroxiphia; species Chiroxiphia lanceolata. The sequence continues at coordinate 3,218,525 of NC_045653.1, read as the reverse complement.
TCCACCCGTGGGGATACCAACAGCCACGGCTCAGCCTCCCGCTTACTTGAGCTCATTAAGCTCCTCAGGTGGCACAGTGGCACAAGGGAGGGACAGGAGCAGGAGCACTGCTTATGCTGCACGTGCTTCAAGTGGAATTTTCATGAGAAAACACACTGTTGTCTCCCTGACAGTTGTAAAGGCGCCCAGGAACATTTAGCTGTTGTAGACACTGCTCCTTTCATCAAAAGTAGGCTTTGGTTCCCTTCCCTCTGCCCAGGATGGGAGAGCACAAACAGGAGCAAAACCTGCTCCTGGGACAGCCACACAACCCAAAGGGAAGAGTTTGCACAGAGCTCCTGGCAGTCACATCCATCCAAACTGGAAAAAACAGAGAGAAGGGGGACCAGTTTCCCAATAGCTTAATACTGATCTACATTTTGAATACTCTGTTGTGGAACTGGGTATCTCATAATCAGAATTAATTACAAGGTAAAGGAAGCAAAAGACAGCAAAAAATACTGTGTCTCCAAGAACACAAGTCAAGGATCACAAAGATGCAATGGGTTAAACATTGGGAAGGACAAACCTGCCTTGCTTCTAGGGAATGAGGATGTGCAAACATTTCTCTGGAGAGCAAAGGATTGTTCAAGGCAAGTCTAGTTCAAGACATCAGGGTGAGACAAAGCAGCTCAGTTAGGCCAGGCTGCCAGGTTACTGTCCTCTAAACCCTACAGCAGAATTAGCGGACAACCCTTTTTTTTAATCCCTCATCTCCTATGCCAGAAGGTGACCAAACCTTTTATTCTTTACAGTACCTTTTTTAAAAGGCTGCCTGAATATCTTACATATCCCATCCATCACACCTGCAGAGAGGATGAACCTACACAGGCACCAAACCCCCACTGAGCAGCCAGAGCAGTCACATTTGTTTCCCAAGACCCAGATTAAAAAGAAAATTATGAGATTCCACCATGAGAAATCTGGAAATCTGTGCTGTCAGATGTCAGGAAATATCTCAACCCACTGCCAGAGCAGAGCCACTCACCACAGTCCCAGGAAAATCTGTGCATGGTGGGTGGCACCAGGATACACACTTGTTTTTTGGTATCTGCTGCAAGCAAAGAAAACATCTGCCTCAGCAGATATTGTGAAAGCAGCTAGAAATTAAGAACTATTAATATATTTGTGTTTTCAAGCCCGTGGGTGGGTGAAGCAAGTCCTCCTGTAACCATAGCTGCTCCCAAACAAAGCACATTTCTGTAAACCAGAGGAATCTGTTACAAAGCACCAGAAAAATATTTTTACACACAGAGTCTAATAACATGATTTGTCAATTAGCTCAGTCACCATTCAAAGGAGTCACCATCCTACCCTCTTCCCCTTCTTCCCTCCCATGACATAGAAAAAGCAGCAGTTTTAGAAGTAGTTCTCAAACACAATTAGCATTTATTATAACTTCTCAGGTACAACCTACGCTTATCTCCCAACTGCACAGAGAGAGATCTCTTTGAGGGGTTATGATAAAAGTAGTCATTTCACAGCTGATCTCCACACACTGTTTTAACAAGCCTGCCCATTTCTAGAAAATCCTGTCACCCTATAATCTTCAGAAAGATTAAAGGTACATAACACAGCTTTAAAAACCCACATTGCTTAAGGTCTCTTATTAACTCAGGTTTTCCCTGAACTCGCTGTTCGTTATTTCTCAGCCAAGAACTGAAAGGAAGTTCCTGTAATTCCACCAACATGTCACTTTTAACAGGCAGCAATGGCTGCACTTCCCAGCTGCCAGAGGATCAAAGAGCACACCAGGAACATTATTTGAAGGAAAAGGTGAAAGCAGAGCTGAATGCCCACCATCTCCTCCTGGAGCATGTGAAGTGTTCTACCTTTAACTCCACATTTCCTGCATCCATCCCCTCTATGCCTTGAGAAGGCACAGAGAGCTCTGCACTCCTGAGAATAAGGATGTTCATCTTGAACCTGAAATCAAAGCCCCAAGCACTCCAGAGCCTGCTGTATGCCCCCCAGAAAAGGGAGAGATTAAGCACTGCTGCAATAATTAGAGGAGGATGCAGTGCTCCCATTTCTTCTCTCCTCTTTGTGAAGTTGTAAGGTCTGCCTGAATCCCTGTTTTCTCTCATCTCCCCCTCACCTTCTTGCTGTGGTTTTGTGAAATGCTAGCCAAAAGCAGGGGTTGTTCCTAGGCTGGAACATGAAATTTAATTAGGTGCTCCCTCTCCTGTGAGGATGAGGTGGAGAGAGCCAGAATCAGAAGGCACAAGCTCATTTTGGAAGGAACCCAAGAAAATTAAGCTGCAATCAGTAAGAGAGAGATGTTTATTCATGAAACCTGTGTTAGTGCTGAAGCAGGAGAGATGTTTCCAATCCCCCACTATTTGCAAGGCATTACCTCTCCTTTGTATCTTGTTGGCCCCCTTTGTTCCATTTTGGAAATCTGACTCTGGATAACAGTGAGCAAAGCCCATCAGTCATTCCAACCTCACCTACAGCTCCTCAGAGCTAAATTACCTTCCTATTTTAACTCACAGGTGGACACACCAAACCATCAGAACCAGCTCCACATCCCAGTGCTTTTGGAGATTTGTCCTTTGGAGGGCAAGTGGCTACAGGATTTCACCTGCAGGAGCAAAGTTCCCCCAAAACTCACTGCTTAATGATCTATCAACCCTCATGCAGATGCTTAGCAAAAAAATATTCCACATTCTGGGCAACTTTAACAGCCACAGAAAGATGAGGAATTCTTGCAGTTCTTGAAAGCAAACTTTGATGGTACAGAGAATGGACAGCAGTGAGAGACTGAAAGAACTGAATCACAAATTTTTCATTGGCTTCATGGGCCACCTAAAGGAGGAGAAACTGGACCATATTCCTTTAGTGAGCTCAAAAACGAAGCAGGGGCAGGATGAAGGTCAGGCCAGAGGCAGAGAAATGTCTAAAAAAATGCTATAAAAGCTGTCTAGAAAATCCTGGTGCAGTAAAGATGTAGTACCACAGAAGCCAGTAAGAAAGCACTGTTAGGATAGCCTGTAAAACAGGGGAAAATAATTGAACATACCTGTCAAAAAAAAAAAAAAAAAAAAAGAGAGAGGCTGATTATAGACCAGTTTGGCTTAATTTAAAATTTCTCCTCAGAGCAATAGCACATATTTGTAGACAAAGCAACTCTACCTATTTGGATGAGAAGGAAATGAGTAGCAGCCAACAAAATTGTCAAGGATCAGTCTAATTTCTCCCCATAGCCATGAAAAGACTGTTGGACAAAAAAACAACAGAAGTGAAATATCTAGATTCCAGTGAGGTTTTTGATAAGACTTTAAATCTTGTTTCTGAAACTTGAACAAGTTTGGATATGCATCCTTTTTTAAGATTTTGTAAATGCAGTCGTTCCCCAACAATTAATCAGAAATTCCTAATGAAATATCAGACAAAACAAACTGTGGCCCAGCACAACACTGAAAGCTTTGGAATCATCTGGAAGAACTTTCCCAACTAAGTGTGGAGCAACACAGCAGAGGAGAGATGTTCACAAATCTCTCATTTAAAAGCAGAGTCAAGCCATGGGACGAGTTGGGCTGGGAAGGCTGGAAGGCTCCTGGATCTCCAGCACTGGACTTCTCTTTGTCAGAGGGACAGATAACTGCCATGCTGAACTTCCAGCTTTAGTTTTCCAATCACTTCAAAATGCTTTGTGTTAGTAACATCCCTAGTATGTCCCCATGCAGATCCTAAATGAGATAAGTGATGGGCTGGGCATGCTGGGTTAATGGTTGGCCTCGATGACCTTAGAGGTCTTTTTTCCAGCCTCAACAATTCCATAATTACATTAGTTCAAGGTTTTGTCAGCAAAATCAAGCACTGGATCCTCCTGCAGCTCTAAGTGCTCAGATAGGGTTAATTTTTGGACCCTAATCTCTGCAGGGTAAGGGGAGAAAAGAACATTTCTTGACGTTTTGGACTTCAAGGGGAGTGTAAGTGGCCAGCACAGAACCTGCATGGATCTCTTCTCTACTCAGTAGAGAAAAATCACAGGCCTCACTCACCCAGCATCCAGACTCAGCTGAAAGCTTGGTTCAGAACACGTCCAGCCCTCACTCTCATCCTTGTCTCAGAGTGAGAACATCCAGAAGGATCATCATCAAATCATCTCTGCCTGACAGAGCTCAGCTCCCAGCACTGTGGATCCCACCCTGCCACTTCCCCCAGAGCAGTTCTCCAGGTCCAGCAGAAATAAATCCTGCTTGGACACCACGGAACAGAACAGCTTGGGGATGTCATCCCTGAGGATGACCCACAGCACATACAAACTATTCAAAATTACAGCTGTGCCAAGAGATGAAAGTTTTCCACAAGAGGCTCAATAAACACCCCAATTTGACTTGCTTCTAAAGCACATTTATATTTTGGTAGTTTGAGACTCTAAGATTTGGCTGCTTCTTTCCAAGAGACACGAGCACAGAGCACTGATATTTAAGCTGCTTCCAAACACCTTAAAGCTCCCATTTCTTTCTTTTATTTCCTCCAAACCTTGGCCTCTGCCTCCAGAACCTATCTAGGAGCAGAAATAGATATGTCCACATTCACCAATTAGGGTTGTTCAGAGCATTTTCAATCCTGCCACAGCAGCCTGATATCCAGTGACACTTCAAGACTAAGCCTGCAGAGATTTTATTAACATTAACAATTCAAGCACTTTGCTGAAAATCAACATTTCTTAATTTCACCTGTCTCTTCCAAAACCACATTCCACAGGGCAGCACACGGGAGGAGGCAAGTCTGTGCTGCCTCAATAATCAGCTTTTCCTCAATAGTACAAACATGTTCATGCTTTACAGCTCACACCTTCATGCTGCTGAACGTTGTGCTGGGAGGAAAACAAACCATTTTAAATCTCTACTTGTTCTAATCCTGACTTTTTTCCCCTCAGTAAGAGAACAGAGTATATTGTTTCGTGCCAAACCAACTTCTTCTTTAGTGACTGTTTAACACCTCGTTTCTTGCTGCCAATAAAACAGAGACACACTAAGCAAAAGAACCCTTTTTCACCCAGTTCCCCTCATTCAGCAGCACATCCAGCAGTAGGGAAATTATGTGGAGAGTAGAATGCTATAACCCTAGGATAAATGTAATATAATTCCTTACTGACGTGCAAATAGTGAGCTGCAGCAATGTGGAAGCCCTTCTAAACACAGGGATAAAGAAACCCCAAAGTCCTTTTGGGATACAAGTTCACAGGCCAGATTTTACAGTTGGAAAAAACCACATTCCTTTTTGTCCAGCATCATGGCAAAAGCAACTGTCAGGATGTGACTGTGATGCTGAGAAAAATCAATTTAACCCGAGAGCACCCAGTGTCAGCCCAGAGCTGCTGGGACCCATCCAGGAGCTGACAAAGTCATGCCCATGGAAAGCTTTCCCTCTCCCACAACCATCAGAGAGATGTCTCACTGGCTGCCTACAGAAAAAGAGTTAAGAGAACCTTGCACTTCTTTTCCTTTCTTAACAGGGAACATATAAAATGAGAATAGCACAGTTCTGACTTTACTTGCCCAGACTGTTTATCCGGTGGCAGTTCCTGGCTCTGAATTATTAAGGCAACCTTTTACCCTCCTTAGCAGCCAAAGATAATGTGTGCTGGGTATTCCTGCAGCTTATCAGAAACAATGGGGATCAATGAAACAACCTGGAGGCCAAAAGGTGACAGGTTAACTGTGCTTGCAACCACAGTGATCACATTTAATGTGAAAGAGAAACAACAGCCTCTTAAAATACCACCACAAGGTTTTATGAATGAAAGACAAGTCGTGGCTTTCTGAGCCCTCCTGTATGTTTACTTTATGCTGTAAAACTGATAACATCATTTCAATTTTCAGCCTAAAACCAGACAACACACCCACCACAGGCTGTACTGACCCCAGGGATGCAGTGGCAGAGCATCCACGAGCCATGAACAGACTGCTGGATAAAGGAATAACAGGAGACACATATACCTCGACTCCAGTGAGGTTTTTGTCACTGTCCCATCTACATCCTGTTTCTGAAACCTGTTGATTTTGGAGATGCCCCTTTCTGAAGATTTTGTAAATTCAGTCATTCCCCAACAATGAATTAGGAATTTTTAATGAAATATCAGACACTTACAACAAACTGTGGCCTAGCACAATGCTGAAAGCTTTGAAAACATCTGGAAGCACTCTCCCAACCAAGTGTGGAGGACTTTGCAAATCTCTCATTAAAAGCAGAGTCAAGCCATGGGACAAGCTGGTCTGGGAAGGCTGGAAGGCTCTGAGCCCTTCTGTATGTTTATCTTATACCCTAAAACTGGAGTCCTGGTAACATCATTTCAGTTTTCAGCCTCAAAACAGACAACACAACAACCAGAGGCTGCACTGACCTGCGGGATGCAGTGGCAGAGCATCCCTGACAAGGAGCATCCCACAGCCCTGGGGCCAGATCCTCCTCTGGAGGTGATGGCTGAGGCATCCCTGACAAAAGTAAAAGCCTTGGCCAACACCCATTTCCTTGGATTTGCTGTGGGATAGTTTGCCAGCCTCCAAAAAACCCCTGGTTGCCATAGAAACAGGAATACCACAGTAAAGCAAAGGGAAGAAATATTCAATTGTCAGCACAGAGAGATTGATTGTTTAGGTCTCCCCTCGCACGTGTAAAACCAACACAGGGCTTTGTGTCATTTACTCCCAACCTAAATTCCTTCCTGCTGGTTTCATGTGGTATTTATGAGGGCTCTGATCCAGTAACCTTCCTCCTTTTCCCAGCATTTCACAGCAACAGCCTCCCTTCCCTTCTTTGCTGGAACAATCAGCCCAAGTGCATCGAGAGGGGGAGGGAGCCTGTGCAGGGCACATCTCCCTCAAAACCACCACACAGGCAAAGTGCTCAGGGAAGAGAGGAAGAAAAGGATAAACCACCACAATTATTTTGTTTAAATTCCCTTTGGGTGACGCTCCTTGAATACCAATGGCTGCACTGAGCTCTTTGCTATTCCAGCGGTGTCACCACACGGCCCCTTCCAGAGCCAACCCCACAGTCCATCCCTGAGACATCATTCCCAAGGGTCATAAATCACTCCCACTGCCTATTAGTGGAAAGCCTGAACAACTTCACGAGCAATTAATTGGTGTACTTAGGTAAAGCAAAGCAAGAGGAACAGATTGGATTGAAACAGCAGCTTGTCCGGGGCTCCGACAGGATCTGGCTGAGGAGGAAGGTGGGAGCAACCAGCAAAAGGATCATTATATGGAATAACAAGGCTCCTGGGGAGGAAAGGCAGTGCCTGACCTGGGGCAATGAGTGGTTGGCTGATGTCTTAATGCAGGCAGCTTTGTATCTCCTCTAGAACTTCATCCTACATAATTTAACTGTGGATTTTCAAGCAAATGTCTAATCTTTTGCCAAGCCTGCAAAGTTATTTTCCTGAATTGCCTCAAGACAGAATGGCACAAGCAAAACGTGTGCTCTTTTTTAATTCAGTTTTAAATACATTACCTTCCAAATTTCTTGGCTGCCCCTTTGTTCCCACATTACAAGAGCAGCAAATGGCTGCTAACGAAGAACTGCACAGATGTTGCATTCCCTTTGATGGATTTTTGTGCATTATAAGACACAAAAGTTAAACATTACTGACTTTTATTTTCGTTCTGGATTATTTAATCAATGGAATGCATAAGTGAAAAAAGCACAGAAGAAATGAGCTTGGAAAGGGGAACTAGGGTAGAGAGGATGCTTGGGGAGGGAGACCAGTGTGAGGGAAGAGAAGTGAGTGGGGCAGGACACTTATAGACCATAAAATGACACTGAGAAAAAGTTCTATACTGAGACCAGGAAGAGGATCCAAAGATAATGAACAAGCAGTGAAGGTAAATGAATACAAATACAAGAGGCTGCAGCACAGGAGTGGAAATCTTCAGTTTGGTTATGACACCACTGTTACAAGAAGGAATCACAGTTATTGTTAGGAGATGCTGTTACTGCTAAGATATTGTTATTGTCAGGAGTTTGAAAAAATCCCACTAACACTATCATATATTTAAAAAAATCCTTGGCTTTTTTGCTCACATTTAGGGATCAGCAAACAGCCAAGTTACAATTACTGTCCAAGGCCTGATCTGTGCAAAATACTGACAAATGTCTCCACACAGACCCAACTTTTCTGCTCTTCCACCCCAGTCAGCGACCTGCCCCCTTTTTAAGTTTCTTAATTATGTTTATATACTTTTCATTTGCTTAAACTGAAACCAGAAAATAGAAAAGCACATCCCTGGCTACTAAACCATTAAAAACAACATGCACATCACAAGGGGAGTCATCTCCCACTGCTGTCCTGTGCTCATTTTACAGGAAATTATAACATATACAGGGAATGGAAAGACATCTAACATAGCAGACCGTTATTTTAGGGTTTAGTTCACTTCTTCAGTGAAGCTGTCTCAAAATAATTGTGTAAAACATGAAGAGGCAGGTTTGGTTAAGGTTTATCAGAAAAAAAAAAATAAATAAATGAAGGACTGGCCAGAACTTCAGCTGAGAAAGACCAACAAAGGGAGACATTCCCAAAAAGTAGAAACAAAGCTCCTGTATCTCACTGACAGGAAGAATTCAGAGGGGGACTAAAAGAAGCATCCTTGGCAAAGTGCCCTTTTTTGCAAAACCCAAGGGCCTTCTCTGCTGCTGCAGAGAACTTCATGGTCTAGCCACAATTAAACAAATACTGAAATTTAAGAAATTCTGTACTTGCAAAACACTCCACTGTTTTTATTTGCAATATAATAATTCGTTTTGAGCATAAAATAACAGGGTGATCCCCCTGTGGTGCCACTGCAACAAAGAACAACAGAGCATTCCCATTATACACCTGGCATTAATGGTTTTACTTTTAATTAGAGAGTAAAAGGTTATAAATTAGGCAGGGGCACTCCTTTACATTTACAAATCACTGTTACACCACAAACCCAGAAAAGTGATGTGTCAGAGCTACATTTTTTGATTGCCCCTTCAGACTTGGCATACACAACATTTCTGTCTCCCTTGCCTTTATAAAGAGGATTGATAGGTTTTCAAGGCACTTAAAATTGCTGGAAAATGCACAGACAGCTTTCAAAACCCAACACTGCAAAGCCAAGCTGTTTCCTAATACAAACCTTACCTGAGATCACTTCCAAGAAGATATTACATATAAAAATTCCTTTCTAGACAGGCACAAATCACCTGTGCATCCCCAGAAATACCTTTAAAAAACCCAAACCAATGAAAATTCAATGTATTATATCACACAATCATTTGGACCTGATGCAAAAGTCATTACCCTCAACAACAGCACTTGCAACAAAATTCAAGATAGGATGCCCAACATTTCTTTGGATTGGACCTGGTTTCTGGAAATCTAAGCAAAGCTCAGTGATTTTTCAGACACTCAAATTTTCAAGTACTTGTAAATCTGTTCTTAAAGCTTTAAACAAGTCACTTTGCAACCCCATTCCCCCATTTTTAACCCTGGAAGAATTTCTCCATGTTTTTCTGAAGCAATAAAAAGGGGGCTGTCAGGGAATAACTTGTGCAAGGCACTTGCAATATGAATGTGACCTGTGCTGCTAAATTATTCCATCCAACAAAGACCAGCCCCAAAGAATTCTGTAGAAAACTTGCTCCCTGGTCCTGCCATTCAACCTCTTTCAACTCAGAGCTGCTGTTTTATTTGTGCATTATGACTTCCCCAAGTTGTACAAAATCCACGGATTTCGACGAATTTTAGTTTAGAAAACTAATTTCTGCAAATTGAACTCTGCAGCGCTCCAGGGTTTTTAGGAAAAACAAAGCATTTTGCCTGCTAAGAGCAAAACCAGAGTTATCTCCTGGGAATAGCTACAATTGCTTAGTTTCTCTGCTGACACCCTGAGACACAGCAGCAGAGAGGGGATGTACATGTGAGGGCACAACACAGTCCATCCATGGGATGTCTTCCAGCTCCAGAATTCCCTGTCCTTGGCTCTTCCCGGACTGACAACACACTGCAAGGCCCAGACTTGATGATCCATCTGCCTGAACGGTGCAGGAGGAGTTTTTGGAGAAGTTCTTCCCGAATTGTTGATGGCCATGGGTCACAAATTTAGACACAAATATATATATTTGATACAAACATGTAGAAATGTCGCAGTACATCCTTCCGCTGAACATCAAGGATTTTAAAGGAAAACAGCGAATCCAGAAGAACCCATTAAGTGCATTTTGTGAAAATCCCAAAGGTTAAAGAGAAGACTGGCAAAGGAACGTAAAGCAGAGCCAGAACTGCACCCCACTAACATTTTAAAGCCTAGCTTAACTCAATCTCTTATTTTATCCTGTGTTTCCTACTCTAACTCAGAGAAGAAACACCGACTTTTCTGAAATTCCTACATTCATACTGAGCTTTAATGAAAATGGAAAAGTTATCATCCACTTCCAGAGTTTTACAGAAGTTGCTAATTTCCTTTTTTTCTGTGATTTCTCCCAAGTGAGGGGGGAGGAAAAGCCCTGCCAACTGGCACTAGTGGATTGTTGCTCGGACTTTTGCCTGAAGGAAGAGCTTTCAAGCAAGTAAAACCAAAATTCAGCAGAAAAACTATCCCCCTTTACCTCAATTAGGAGATGAAAGGGGCCCCCTCAGGTCTTTGGAAACCTGAAAGGACAGGGCAGCAAGAGCAGCAGGGGCAGCAGAGATTCCTGATTTGATTAAACATTGCAGCTGCACTCTGTGAGAAGAAAAGTTTTCAGCCTGCCAGACTTCAAATTTGATTAAGGGCACGTTTTGTAGCTCAGTAACATCAGTGTAAATCAGAGCAGAGCATTAATTACCTCGCACACACTGCATGCAAAGAGGACAATCAGCAGTTGTGGGCTCTCACCCAGCTCTCAGTGTTGTGTTTTTGGAGGAGCATTAACTGTCAGGAGTAACATCTGTCACTTGAGCTTTGTTTTTTCATCTTCTTGGAGTGTGTGATGACCCAGGACAGGGTTTTGCTTTTATCTAAGTATCAAGAAAGAGCCAGAGAGAACAATATATGCTTTAGTGTGAGATCACCAAAATAAAAGTGAAGTAAAGTAAAAAGTCCTGCTGCTCAAGGTAATTAAAATTCAGCATTGAGGAGCTGACCAAGAACAGCCTCTACACTGGCTCAAGATGGAAAAGGGCTGTTGCTGGGGTTTAAATCTGCAGCTAAAGCCCCACACCAGCAAGGGAAAAAACAGTGAGAGTGATGGTGACTGTAAATAGGATGGTCATGTCAGAGAAATGCACCTCATCTTCTGAGTTTTAAACTCACAGAATATCTAATTCAAGCAATTTGTAACAAATTGTTCCTGCAAGAACAGGTCCAGGAACGAGAGAACCATAAGTCAAATGCAAAAGGTATGAAAAATAACATACAAGTCCGATCTCACTTGAGAAAGCACAAGGAGGGTGAAAAAACCCAAGTTCTTCTCTAGTTGGTGGTAATAAAAACTTTTTTGTGTCCTGTATGTAACTAAAAGTCCAGGACAAATCCTCTATTCCCCTCCTCCACTTACCAGGAGAGTTGCTATCCACCCAACACTCCTGTGAGTTCTCTGGTACGGAGTGGAGGAAGACAATGATGACTCTCACAGGTGACATTTTACTCATTAATGTTTCTCCACATCCCCCTGCCCTCTGTCAGACTCTCATTCCTGGAACACAAAGGCACAGCAGAGCTCCCTGCAGTTCTTTTCTCTCTGCACTGACCCGATGCCACACAAGCACATTCTGCCTCTCCCCTCTCCAGCACCTCCTGAGTGGAGCTGTTTTGTCCTGGGTGCCCTGTCTGCCACTGGAAAAAAAAACCATCTAAAGGAAACCTTAAGGGCTAACAGGCAGGGAAAACTCATTTTTCCCTTTCTCAGCCATTGTGGGACCCCAGTTCTTTGTCAGCACACGCAGGGAAATCCTCTCTAGCTCTGATTACCCAGATCTGCTGCAGGGTCCTGCCACAAGGTTCACACTTGGGTGATAAACACAGGTGATAGTTCGTGTCAAATGGGTTGATGTCATCCCAGGAAAGAAGAAAACAAACAGATTGTAAAACTTAATTGCACCCCCATAAAGACATAAACCAGACCAACCTTCCCTGCCCTCCTAGCCAGGAATTATGTCCAAACTGGGTCAGGTTAAAAAGCTTGTTGGAGCCTCTTATTGAAGAACATATGAATTTATAACAAATTAGTCTTAGCTGTGAGAATAAACATATGTCAAACACCTGGAATAGTGATGTAAAATGTATATGCATGTGATATAATGAGTATGTATGAGATGTTTGAAATAAACAGACTCATGCTCTGTATTGGTGTGGTAGATTTAGGAACCAGATTCTGTCTGTCCACCCAGCACTGCTTTGCTTCTACTATATAATAAATTCTAATTTGGAAAAATTATTTTATCTGGAGACTCTGTTTCTCACACTTGGAACCCCAAGTGTTTCAAAGCAAACAAACTTAATTGAACCAAACTTAGCAAGAAACCCAACGTGGGCTGAGAAACACCATCAAAAACACAGCCCAAGTGCTGAAAACTCCCAAACTACACATGGAATATAACAACTTTAGTCAGGTACAAACATCTCTCAACTTGATGCTCCACACATCAAATAACATAAAGCATTTATTTAATGACTGCAGCCTCCTCCACTCTGAGCAGCTGGCAGCTCCAGCCAACACCAGGAGCAGAGTTTTAGTGCCTGCCCATAGGAAATACTTTGGTTTTCTGCACTGGAAGTTTCCTGTAGCTGCAGTTTTGAGCTTGACCTCTCCAAGTTATATTGAGGTTTCCAAAAGGGGTAATAGGAATTATGTTTAAAAAAAAAATAAAAGGAAAAAAGATCATTCCTCCCACTCCACGTAGACATTAATAATTCCTTTTGAACCTATTTTAGACACACCAAGTTTTAAAGGATAGCCATAAGTTCGTTTTCAACTTTAATACCCTTATCTGTGCAGTGAAATCAGAGAGCCAAGCAACTCACAGCCCAACACACACCTTCAACAGCAAATCTACTCTGCCAGAAGGTGCCACTCAATATTTACTCCTCCTCATCAAATACTGCAGCTTTAACTTTAAATGCTGTGCCAAAGTCTGTTGCAAAGTCTGTAAATTAACCTTTTCCTTACTTATTTTGTCATTAGAGTGCCAATATTAAAAAAGAGAGGTATTTAGATATTAATGTGGAAGTGCCCCTTCTGAGGGGTATTCAGAGGTAGAACAAATACTTCACTCTAGGACAGTCCACTTAAAAGAACTATCAGATGGATGTGCAGAGCAATACTGAAGGGGAGGAAATATTCACTCAAAACAATCCCCCCAACTCTCATAGATGACCCAGCAAGAAAATCTCCACCTCACTACTGCCCCCAAAACAAAGAAATGATTAAAATTCCCATTACAAAAAGACTAGATTTTATTTTTTCCATTTTATCCTAAGCTGCAAAAGTAGTAAAAGTTTTAAAGTACTTCTAAATGCTTATATTGTTATTCAAGCTTCTATTTGCAAACAGAATCATTTAGTAGATTTCCTGCTTTAGGCAAAATAAACTGAAAAAAAATCTTAGTTCTTTTGTTGGGTAAAGAATTTAAAAAAAATCCCAAACAAATACAGTGGCTGAAGTCAGTAAGTCTTCCTCCAAATATAGTTCAGCAACCAGTGAAGGAAGTTTACTGAATTCCTACACATTGTATCCCATGAAGTTGGTTCACAGAGATTTGATGTTCCAAATTCTTAAAAAGGCATAAAAGTCTCCTGCATTTCCTGGAACAAAACACCCCCTATGAATTTACATTATTTACAGACTAACTATTGTAGAAAACTAAACTGACATCATCATCCAGAAAACAGGTTTCCACATCCTTCCCAAATTAGGACAGTGATTTAATTGATGTCTAAAGTTTAAAGCCAGCAGGTATCTCAGCATCAGAGAGGCTGCAAGGTACAGAGTGCTTTGGTTTGACTCAAAACCCTGAGCTCCTGCATTTCCCAACAAAGGGCCCTTTGTTACAGGTGACAAATCAAGATTAAAATGACAAGTCCATATTAAAATGGCCTTTCATTTCTTACACACAGACACACAGAAAATAATTAAAGTAAGGCAACAACTACCTCTGACTTCCTTAATTAGAAGAAGCAGACTTTGTGATCAAGGCAAACATACAACACATTTCCAAGAGGATACCTGGATTTTGGGAGAGTAGCAGAGAAATCTCTCACATGCCCAAGACACACCATGGTTAATTGTGAATGATCTCTGAGATGATGAGGGAGGTCACATCACAAAAGATGTGTCTGATCCAATCACTTGCTAACAGCATCTTGAGAAGATGAAATTTGTTCTCAGCACCCTGGTAACGAGACACTTAAAATGACAGAAGCCACTTAAGTCTCCTCTCACCTTAGAAATGTGATTTCAGTAGCATCAAAATCATAAAGAGATAAAATAATTAGAAGGAAAATAATTATTTTATGTTGGGAAGCAGAGGTGAGACTGCAGAGCAGGGACATAGGGAGAAGTAATTTCACTGCATTATCACTGCCCAGCCACATCTTCACTGTACTCCTGGTGTCTCCTGTTTCCACTAAATAAAAGACCACCTAGAATGGGCTGATGCTCAAAAGGAGCATCTTTAAGACATGAATACAGCCCAGAAACACCACAAAACTGAGACAAAGTGCTCTCTTTAGAGCTGCCATACATCTCAAATACTCAGACACGACCAAGAATTGCTCATCACTGAGCAGACCCAGAACAAACACCCTGACAATCAGGACACCTTTACAACAGCACAGGAATGAGCCACACCATCAAACAGAGACAGACTGATGCTGTGCAGGATGATGTGGCTAATTAGACTGCTTTAAAAAAACATCTAAAAATAGCCACCTTAATTAGGCACAAAGAAAAAAAAAGAAAACCAACCAAAAACATTTAGGAGGTGCTTCTTGTATTTGAGTCTCACTGCATTTCCAGGGAGGCAAATATTTGTCCTATCACAGGAGATAGGCCACAGGGAGATGTAATAAAGGAAAGGGACTTAATAATGTGAGGTATGTACAGAACAGCAGACAGAAAATATTGACTTGGCAGAACAGAGGGAACATCATTTGGAATGGTCTTCGGGTCAAGGCTGCTGTGGCAGGGGTTGAAAAAAAAAAATCTGTTTGATGCTGAGGTCCTGGGAAAAGGCAGGAAATTAAAAAAGGGAGGTGCTGTGTCAACATTTACCATTATTTTTAATGCACAATTTAGATTATGGATTCCAGTAAACCCAACAGCAGACAAAGAACACAATGCAAACTCTGCTTTACTTGTTAAAAATGAAATATATGTGACAAGAGAAGTGCATCAGATCAAACCAGAACATGAAGCAAGGTTTCACATTTCAGAAATACCAACAGCTCTCAGTCCCCAGAGCCTGGATTTCAAGAGCATCAGGTACAAAAATGCTGCCAGTCCAGAGGAAGTCTTCCCCCAGCTGGGTGACACAGTCCTTGGGAAGGGACATTAGAGCTCCTAAATCTCCAGTGATGCTCTTGAGTGCTCTCCTTGCTCCAGGATAGATTCTCCCCCTTGGAGACACATGAAAAGGCAGTGACCACCTTCCATGTTTTCCTGTTTATTTTTTAGCAAATGAGTGCCTTTAAAAAAATAATGAAATTTCAATATTTAAAGGTTTTGAGCCTCTATCTCTTCAGTGCGTAGAAACTATACCCAGAGGACAACATTCTGCTTTGTCACAGCAGCACAAATCTAGGTGTCTTCATTTATTTTTTTTTTTCAAGCAGTGATTTTATATCTGCACTGACAACAGGAGAAACTTGACCTGTGATGGCCACACAGTGGCTGTGCCCTCACATTCCTCCCTCCCTGGTAACACAAATATCTCCATGGGATATCCTTCTGCACATCATCTGTATCCACATGCTCTCACCTTAAGGGGCACAGATCCTCTTGCCTCTGTGTTATTATTACACACAGCAAAATTTACTTTCCTGAATTACCACCACGTGGAGCGGGTGGGAACCAACCCCTGTTACAGGGGGATGCTCATCCAGAGTTATAATCCTGCCTGTATCACTCATTAAGGAGTAGGAAGTGACCAAAAGGGCTGAATAAAAGCCTTAGGACTGATTTCTGGAGCAGAAACGAGCCTAAGTGATTCACTACATATTTATCAACAGAATGCAAAACTCCTCTGCTCTTCCTCAGGCAGAGCTACACCCGTGCCAGGTGCTCATCTCAAAACTTGAAAGTAGCCCTGGTTGTGAAACAATACTGGTTTTATCTGTCTCAAAAGCATGTCTGGCCTTTACATGTTAATTTTTGCTTTGGTGTCTGCACAGCAGCTTTGTAAAGCTGCTGTCTGATGTGTCTACAGGGTCCAATCTTGTTAAGCACTTGCATTCTAGGCTGTTTCACTGAGTATAAAATAACCCACTCCAGCAGCCTTACTCAGAATTGATGGGATGGCAGCTGCAATCTTAAGTCTGTGTGTTAATAACAAAAGCACACAAATTTTGTTCCTCAGTAGTAGCCAAGCCCACAAATAGATATCTTTTGTTTTATCTGAAAGCCTGATGAATCTCTGCACTTACCCAACATGAGAGGAAAACTAACTTCCACAAAGTCAGAGAGAACTAAAGGGTTTGGGAAGTGAAGTGATAGCAAGTCCCACTCCCCAGTTCCTAAAAAGCCCCATAGCAAACACTGATGTGAAGGGTAAAAGTAGTAAAAGAAGCCAATTTTTCTCCTGCTGGCAAAGGGGGTCTCCAGTTTTCATCCCACCCTTCCCAAGTGCAGACTCCAAGCTGTGGAAACCATCCTCCCTCCCTCCCTCAGCCTGTTCCCATTTGCTCCACAATGACCCACTGCAGAGGTCACTGCTGCCTCCACTGAAAAGGTCCCTCTCCAGCACTGGAAATGGGAAAAGTGGAAGAAACAAGTTTTCCAGCAGAAGAAATACTGGCCTTCCAGCCCAGCCCTCTGGAGTTCAGCTGACCAAGATCACAGGGAGAAGCAAAGGAAGAGGGAGGGCTGGCAGGAGCAGCCTTCTGAAGGGTGATAAGAGCCCCTAGATTTGCTGCTCAGCTGTAATGCTGCTTTTTCTAAATGCCTGACTTCCCAGACTTAATGTGCTGTGAAAGCTGGGTTTGCACGAAATAGATAAACATAATTATCTCGTGCTCATACGGAGCATTATTTAAAAGAAGTTTTCCATATTCACAATTCACCGGGATAAAGAGGATTTGCGGTGATCAGGAGGCCAGCAGAGTGAAAACGTGGGAATTAAGTAAAAATCTGGAGTGTGGATTCATCCAAAAGAACACTTTCAAGAAGACTAGCAAGGTATTACAGTTGGCTGGGAAAAAGCTTACTAACTTCAGAAGGAATTTGAAAGGAAAACAGCCCTTGATCTCAGACAGCTCTCCTGGAGCTCCTGAATCCGGAGGGATGACCTGCAACAGGCAGGGCAGGAATGTCACCAGCACAGGGCTCCTCAGGACTCTGCTCATTCTGCCTTGACCTTTCCCCACTCACACTGCAAAGCCACAGAACCACAAACACTCCCCTTTCTTCTAAGCCACACTCAAGGCAAGTAAATGAAAGTTTCTACGTGGCTCATATTACATATTTCAACTCTATATCTACCAACTTACTTTAATAAATCAATTCTAATGTAAAAAAAATTATAAACTTCTCTTCTCCTCCCATAGACAGTATGCTTAAACTACTTTATGTATTTAATTACCTCAAAATACCATTTTCCCCCAATTTCAATTCAAATACACGAATCAAAAGTAACGACCAAATCTAATGGAAATAAAACAATTCACCCATAGAAACATACTGAAAACCAAGAATCCATATCCACATCAACCTGTAAACCTCCTTAAGTAAGTGCTCATAGCTACACTGAAGTCTCAGCACTGAGAAAGTCAACTGTAAGAATATAACCTGCATTAAGCTTTAAATGGATTTATCACCCAACTGAGAGTCTTACCCAGGCAGAAAAGGAAATCTAGACTACATCCTGCTTGCTAGTTTAAAACCATCGTTAGAAACTGAAATGTTAAGTTGAAATTTAAAGACCAAGCCACTCCAGAGCCGGCTGAGCACTTGAGAGGTGTCAGGGTTAAAGAGCAGCCAGCAGCTTTTCCGTGGCCAGCCAGCTCTTCCAGCGTGGAGTTGTCAGAGTGTTCTTCATTAGCTCCCATTTGCTCTAAATGATGCCGGGGAGCCTTTCAACAGCGACCTTGACAGAGGCAGAATTAGGGCACTGTGAGCATATTCCTGAAGCTCTTAACCTCTGCTAATGCTCCCACGGGGGGCTGTGGCTGCAGCCACCTCTTATGTCACAGCTTTGCCCTCCTCTCTGCTCCACAGCCTGCTGAAGGGCTACCTCAGCTTTAATTGACTGAAAAAAGAGCAAGAACAAAATGCCACAACTATCATTTTAAGAACTGGAGAGGCTTTCTTAGCATTTCTCCTCAGCAGGAGGAGGTTTAAGCAGTTAGCTGTATCCGTGCTTCACTTTCCAAGCAGACTTATCTTCCCAGTGTGTATCCAGGTGTCTCAGGGAAATCGACTGTGTCGACACGAAGACGGACACCTGCAGCAGCAACTGGTCCTAAATGATTCCACCAGGGAAGAGCCTTCTGTTGGGGCTGACAACAAATTACACACTGACAGAGCATGTGTTCCTCAGCAGCTGAAACTGTGGCACTTCCAGAACCGCTTCAGACCCCACTGAAAAAACTCGGAAAACAAAGGAACGTGAAAAAAAGAAAACCATTTATCTGCTCTTGTTTGTTCCTCTCGTGTGCCAATCAAGGCACTGCCACCCACATAAACCGTTCTTTTTGTTTTTCTGCCTCCCATTGGCAAATAGATGAAGGATATTGATTTGACTGGCAGAGAAATAAAAACAGAGATTCAGCTTCACTGAACTTTAATATAACATAATATAAACGCGTTACGGACTGGTATCCAACAAAAGAGCTCTTCAAATCTGACAAAAACTAATTCCACTTCAACAAACATTGCAGGAGACCAGGAGCAGGAATGGACCAAAACACTTCCTTTGAAGGCCAGAGGCAGATCTTTCATGTCAAAGGAAAATACAAGATTGCATCTCCCACCATCGCCTAAAGAAAGATCCTCTCAGCTCAGGTCCAATACTGAGTTTGTCCAACACTCACAGTATGTTTGCATAAAAGCCACACTCCTGTTCCACCATCTGAGGACAAGAAACCAATCTCAGGGTATAGGGATAATCACAGTGACTATTCCAATACAGACATAACACAGGCATTAAAAGGGAAGGATCATCTTAATCACTGTTCCTCTAATCCCATCCTTTCCAAAGCCACTGGGAGCCCAGTGAGATTGCAGAGATGCACAACAGGGACTGTTCTGTATTCCACAACGAGATGGAATTAATTCAAGCATCCCTTTCCCTCTCAGTATCTCTGTGTCAACTGTAGTTCTCTGAAATTCCTCTGCCCCGGTGTTTTCTGCTCGTAGCCCACTGCTCCAGAGGCAAATTAAAAACAAAACTTTGCTTTTTTCATACAAAATTCAGTTTTCAAATGCGAGACAAAAATCTTTCAGTCGTTGCTGAGAAAACCAAGCCACTGAGGTTATGAGCAGTGAACAGCTAATGATCAAGTGCTGTTGAAAGGGGTAGTTTAAATGTTTAGTCCCTGATTCCAGAGAATTCAGGAACCTAACAGTTTTTCACATGCTCTCCCTCCTCATTATCGTGAAATGAAGAAACATTGTCCCCATTGTATGAGTGAAAAACTGTCACACAAACACCCCAGGACACGCTTTGATGTGCAGCAATGTACCTAAAGCTGTAAGAGGGTAATTAGCAGGGTTTAAAGCAGCAGCCAGACATAAAACTCCTACAGAAAACCAGTGGGAACTAATCACTAAACACCTTTTTAAAACCGGTATTAAGCTCCTCGATACCTCCCGTGGCCTTAACAACCTGAAAAATTTTATCAAATTCGCACAAAACCTCTGGAGGACAGCAAAGAGCTGAATCCAGACACACAACAGCCAGGCTCCTCTCTGCCTGCCACCAGGTTGTTTGTTCTTCTCCCAGCACACCTGGAGAAGGTCAGAGATGAGAGTGGGAGCACTGACATCCAGCTGGACTCAACATCCAGGATCACTCAACAACTTGGCACAAAAACAGTATCTCAGTACACTTGATGAAATCACAGGATGGTTTGGGTTGAAAGGGACCTGAAAAGATCACTCAGTTCCAAGCCCACCACGGCACCAACCCAAAAGCTCTAGAGAAGTCTGTGGAGGTCAGCTTAAGGAGAAATTAATTTGAAGGTAGGAATCCTAAGAGTAGCAAATATACTGTATTTCTCAAGTAGTAAAACACCAGGATCAGGACCCTTCTCTCATTTGCATTTCTCAGTGTGTTCCTACACTTGGTACAACAGACCCAGGTGGCCACAACAGCACCCCTGGGACCTGAAAACAGGCTTAAAGGGCAAGTGGAGAGCACAGAGCTCACCCTAAACAGCTTTCAGTGAAAGCAACACTGTCCTTTTAGTTCTTAGGTATTCTGGAGCAGGCTGTGATATGACCCAAAAACCCCAAACCCCTTGATATCTAACACTTTACAAAAGCAGAACTAAGCCCCACAATTGTTGACTCATCCTGCACAGGAGCAGCTCCATCTGCCTCTGCAGCAGGCACAGGTACCCAGCCCTCACCCCCTCACCCCCCCTGCTCTCTCCTCCAGGTTTGTTTTCTGAGCAGTCACACAGCTGACAGACCTCTGGGGCTCCCAGGGTTTTCATCCTGATGAGCTCAGACACTGTTCAGTCTCTCTGTTCACCCCAAAGCCACCCAGCCCCTCTCCTGGCACCATCCTGCCTCCCAGGCTCTCCAGGGCATCTCACAAACCCAGCAAGGGACACCGTGTAACCTCCAGGCACAACTCCTCCATCCTCCCTCCAAATGCATGTTCCTCAGTAAACAACCAGCTCTCATTTCCAGTACCACCAAAACTCTCACTTGTGAAAAGCAAAAGGAAGCAAAACAAACGCAGTTGAAGCAAATCCTTGTTCACAGTAAAAGCCACTATTTTATGTTTGTGTTTTTGTAAACCAGTCTTTAATTCAAGTACACCCCCAGTATACACTCCAGATTCTAATTTCTAGTTTTCTAAGGCTGATAAACACTTGAAACATTTGTCCAAACCTAGTTACTATTTCTGTCCAAGATACAGCACAAAAAATGCAGAGTCAGGATGGACCCAGGGGTGGAAGGTGAAGATACAAAGCAAATGCACATTTACACTAATACTCCAGAGCACAATAAATCTGCAGCACACCTTCCTGCACACCCAGATGTCAGCTGATTTCTTAAAAAGTCATCAAATTTGCATGTATGAAAGCAGTTAAAAGTGGGGTGTCCTTTCTAATGCAAACTCTCTCGCTGCAGGCTTGTAAAATCTTGGCAATCTGAGCGGTCCACAGATGTTAAATATTATTAGATCACTTCAGGGAAAGCTCATGAAACACTGCTCTGTCAGATTCACAGCTGCTGTTCTGTGGAGCCTCAGACAATTTCAGATTAGAAGGAAGGGACACATTTTTTACAGTACATGGGTGATTAAACACTGGTGCAAATTGCAAAGGGAAGGAGTGGAGCTGCCATATCTTGATATTTGAGAGCAAAAGTTTCCAACAGACGTGTTAGATTTGGTGAGAGCTGCAGAGCATTTCTGGGCTCTGAGTGAGAGAAAAGAAGTGAAAATGAGCAGCAGACTACGAGAAGATGCAGCACTACAGGATGGCCCCTCCTGTGTTTAATTCCTGTGGTTCTCTGAGTTTTAAGGACTATTCTATCATACAATTTTGCAAAAAATCCTTCCCCTTAGAAACGTGAGGTCCCAGAGACGTGACATCCCATAATACACCTCACAAGGTTTCCCTTAGGATGGGGACACACTGAAGTGGACCAGATCATCCACTTCTGGAAGAACTGAAACAAGAACCCTTTTTTTCAGTGAGCTTATGGATTTCACATGAGGGAATTTTAAGGCAATAACTTGAGATTTCAATCCTGCAGTGCCACAGAAAATGGTCTTATTTTAGATAACATTCTTTCATTCTTAACAAGCATTTTCTTATGATAGTGTAATAATACAGAGTTTGAACTACTGCTTTGTTTCAAGTAAGAGCGACTGCTATGGCTTGAGTGTAAAAGCAAAGAGGGTTCAAGAAACAGGTTAATCTTTTCTGTCTCCTCTACAACAGTTCAAGTGTCCTGAGCTGGAAGAACTTCACTCAAATGAAAGGTGAGGAAAAAGATTTCAGTCCCACAACTCCTGATTTCACCACCATCCAGACAAGACTCTCATTTCCAGTTCAGTCAGGCTTGAAGGTTGATATTTCCAACCCGGCCACCTTTCCCAGCTGCCTTGGGAAAACCAGCTCAAAGCTGAAACACAGAATGGTTTGGGTTGGAAAAGGACATTAAAGCTCATCTCATCCCACCCCCTGCCCTGGGCAGGGACACCTTCCACTAGCCCAGGTTGCTCCAAGCCCCATCCAGCCTGGCCTTGGACACTTCCAGGGATTCAGGGGCAGCCACAGCTTCTCTGGGCAACCTGTGCCAGGGCCTCCCCACCCTCAAAGGGAAGAATTCCTTCCCAGTATTCAATCTAAATCTCCCCTCCTTGAGTTACAATGAGTTCAATTTTAAGATATAAAATACACAAATGAAAAGATTTAGCCAGATAGAAATATTTCATGTTTATTTCAACAAATATTTCAGAACTTTATGAAGTCTAGAAAATGGTGATTTTGCTTTGGAATCATGTTTTACTGTTGTTTCTTAAAAAAAAAAACAAAACAAAACCAAAAAAAAAAACCCACCAGTGATTTTACAATTACCTTCCTAAATAATCAGAAAAAAAATCTTGCTAGTAGTACACAGCTAAACTCTTCTGTTGCTTAGCAGTTTTCATCTCAAAATGAGAAAGTATATGAAGGGACTTATGGTCTCCAAAGCATAGTTCTTTACTGCAGCATGTTTTCAGAAACAATAATCCCATCTTTACCAGTGCTAAGCTTTACAGTTTACAGATCTGTGCAACTGGATGTTTTCAGCATCTTTATTCCCTTTTTCCTATGTTCCTTCTTTCCTTTCACAAAAATAAATGAACATGTCACATACACAACAATTCTTAAACCTTGATACCACATTAAGCTTCACAGAGAAGCACAAACATCCCTTAAGCCTCAGGCTCAAAGTCATTCCTGTGTTCAGATGTTCTGGATGCAAATAATACACCCTGAAGCTTTGATACAACTGAAATCAAAACAAAGAAAATCTTTGTAGCAGCAAAGTTGCAGGCAACTAATTCCTTATATTGAGACTATATAGGTGTTTTTTTCATCCTATGATACTACAACAAAAAGCATACACAGTAAAGACCAGCTGGTCTTAAATAAGTGGTAATTAGAATTTCTGTCAGTTGTTTAATGATTAATTTCTATTTAGGTAAGATACAAGAACATCTTTTACAAGTGCACAGCAAAGAGAGAAGGAAGCACATCTGAGGAAGGTCTTTTTATAGCCTCAGGAGCCCTTTCCTTGGACATCCTTCATTTCAGTTCGATCCAGCAAGGCAGGAAGATGTAACAATTCTGCCCCTTCCCTTATTTCCATGTTGGTGGTGCTGTATGATTTTGCAGCCCCAACAACCTCATTTTGCTAAACTTTAAAGCTAAATTTTGAAATATCCTCATTTACTGGCAGTTTTACTTTACTCTGGAGTGACAGATTTCCCATTTTAATTCAAATCTTTTCAATCATATTGATGTTCCTTTCTGTAATACAAAGCTCTCTGCTCTGGATCAGCAGGACTCCAGCAACACACGTGTGTGTTTGACAGGATAAGGTGGTTTTGCATTTTACAGCACTGATCTCTAACCACTGCTCTGCTGGAGCTACTCAAACAACAGAACTAAACAAAACCCCCAAAATTAAACAAAACCCCCAAAATTAAACAAAACCCCCAAAATTAAACAAAAACCCCCAAATTAAACAAAACCCCCAAAATTAAACAAAAACCCCCAAATTAAACAAAACCCCCAAAATTAAACAAAACCCCCAAAATTAAACAAAACCCCCAAAATTAAACGAAACCCCCAAAATTAAACGAAACCCCCAAAATTAAACAAAACCCCCAAAATTAAACAAAAACCCCAAAATTAAACAAAAACCCCCAAAATTAAACAAAAACCCCCAAAATTAAACAAAAACCCCAAAATGAATCAGCACCCGAAAGGCAGAAACTCCAAAGCCAACAGTGATTTTTCGTGCAATATTGTCCCCAGAAGCTCTGACAGTTTGAACCACAAGAAGAAAACCAAGTTTTGCATCTGTTTATTCACTTGAATGCACAAATCCCAATCCAAAATCCACTGTGTGACACAGGCAGAGAAGACAAGGTTCCAGGGAGACCTCACTGAGGCCTGGCAGTACTTAAAGGGAGCTTATAAAAAAAGGTGGAGAGTGACTTTTTACAGGGACAGACAGTGACAGGACAAGGGGGGAATGACTTGAAACTAAAAGAGGAAAGACTTAGATCAGGGGTGAGGAGGAAACTGTTCCCTGTGCAGGTGGTGCGGCCCTGGCACAGGGTGTCCAGAGAAGCTGTGGCTGCCCAGGAACTGCAGTGAAAAAGTGACAAATATGGAATAAAAGCAGAAAAGTGAAACCTCAGGAAGAAGTTTAACAAAGAACAATTGATAATGTTGCTTTCAAGCTGCACCTCCCAAGTTTAAAACCTTCACTTAAATGAATAGATATCACACAAATTAAGAAGGCTCTCCAGAGTGATATCACAACTTGACTTTATAATGCATATGAATAAAAAAGAGCAAGAAAAACACACCCACCTCCTCACAAAGGCAGAAGAATGCCCAAAACTACAAAGGGAACTATCACACACCTAAGTTTTAATTGGTACTTGCATTAAACAAAGGGATTGTTTGTTTTCCATCTTAGATTTTCTTCATTTACCTTCAGGTTCTCACCTCTGAGCAGGACAGATTAGTTTAATGAGACTCTGGATGAAGCACTTCGTGATGCAAAAAGATACAGAAACTATCATCCCCCTCCCAACCTTTCTCACGATTTATTAAATTGGAGCAAACAAAGATTGCATCCTGCCCCTCATTCAACAAAGAATTAGACACTGACATGGATAATGGAGAAGCCTAAATCCATCAGATTGAACTTAAATAAATAAATAAATAAACAAATCCTAAAGCATATTAACTCTCTGCACCTTTCCAGACGAAGTGGGAAAGACAACATATCTAAGAGTTCCACCAGCACTTTCCTCTGGTGTTTATCCCACACCCCTGTGATGCTCCCCACAACAGATATTCCCAGTACAAGTGAGAATGGGCAGATTGTTGGTTCTTGGTGAGTTATTTCCTGCCAAGTCCAAATGCAAAAGGTGCTCTCTGAGAATTACATGGCATTTTTATTCCCTGTAACGTTCCCCCTCCCCACAAAACACCTAAGAGCTGTTGAAGACATAACATGAAGTACCCATAGGTGGTACTCACTATGCAAGCACAGGAATGTTTTATCTGATTTACAGATTCTGCTGCACAAGCCAAAACTGGGTGAGTGATAAAATAGAGGGATGCAGAAATTACCCACTACAGGGAACACACTGCCAGAGGTGCCAAAGGAAGGTGCAATGTATGGGATGCATCCAAAACAGGGATAGAGCAGCTCTCTTTGCAAGGCAAATTCCTAGATGTACAAATTTCCTTCGGTCGCTGATTTGTGAGTTGGGAGATTTCAGGGAGGGAGAAGAGGAAAGGAAAGGGAATATTCACTCTGAACCTGGGGTTCAGACAAGTATCAGTAACTTCTGAAGAAGAATTATCTCCTGGTGTGCCTCAGCAGACCTCTGCTCCCTCTGCAGGGAGCAGGAACTTAATCCTAAATCACACACACTGAAGAACTGCTCCCCTTGATCACCCCCAGCATCTGTATCCTGCTCCTCTTGATCAGGGGAGGTTGCCCATATGACACAGCCAATTATTCTCTCTTTTTTCCCCTTTCACTCTTTCCAAAAGCCATGTGCACCAAGTCCAAGCTAAAAAGCCCAGAGAGAGGCAGAGAATATTTACTCAAGTAAATATTTACTCAAGTTCAAGCTCTGTCCTGGTGCTCCAACACAGCCTCTGCACAGGCCCTGATTTTCCTCTGTGGCTTAAAACAGAGGTAGCCCATGGAACGTTAGCCACACTCCCAGATATTCCTGCCAGCAAACATGTGACAAAAAAGCCATAGCTGAGGTCCTCCAAAGCCTGAAGGAGCTGTCTATGTCATTAAACATGAGGGAGAGGTCTCTGTGGACACCTGCTGCCAAAAACTGCCTCCTGACAAGATCCAGGCTGGAAGTTCTCATGAAAGCCACGTTCCAGCCCTGCTGTGAGTCAGACTGACAGGACGGGGGGAGAAAATAAACTGGGCTACAATGCAAGAACAGGCACCAAAAAAACCCCTGTAAGATTCAGAAGAGCAGGTTTATACCTTTAAGATCAAATCTGTTGATTACTCTGTATAACATCTGTTCTCTCTCACTGACTGACACGCTAAAGGACACAATTTTAACAGCCAAGTGGTGAGTTCTCCCCTGGTTAAGGGGCTGTCACATCCAGCAACCTGGGCAGGTGTGACACGTGCTCAGTGAATGAGAAGTTTCAAGGTTCTGCCTGAGTTGCAGACTCTTCTGTCACCCAGTCCCTATGAAAAAACAGCCATTTCGAGCTGTTTCCCACCAAGAGTAAAGGGTCAAGGTGCCAGTGGCACTGAGCAAAAGGGAAGACTTGGCTTAGGGAACTGAAATGAACTTTTAAAATGAGCATTAGGGTAGCACTGGAATGAGTGTTTGAAAATGTTGACGTACTTAAACAAACAAACAAAAAACCCCCTACAGTTTCTACATTAAAGCTGTGACTCAGGAAAAAGAAAAACAGAAGGAAATCAAATTAAATAATCTCACTTTTCAGCAGGATACAGCGCTGGGTCAGGCACAGGATCAGCCAGCACTGCTCAAGCTGAACACCCTCCCAGGACAGCGCTGGAGCTTCTGGAATTATCACTCTGGCCCTTTTCAAGAACACTGAACACGTTTAGAATCAGGTAGGGAAAAAAGCAGCCGAGGATTATCCCTCTGTAAACACTGCAGAGCCTCCCCAGCCGGGCACTGCCTGCTCATACAGGTGTTTAGCTGGGAGCAGCCCCTGGCTCAGCATCCTCACCAGGGAAACGCTGCTGTGCCTTCCAGGCCCAGGCAGGGGAGGCTGGGAACCAACACCAACAACTGCCTGGGCTGAGTGACAGACTTTGCACTTGTGGCACTCTCCCCAGGCTGCCTTTGCTCTCCGAATTTGAAGGGCTACATTCCCTCGTTGATGCCAAGTGCCAAAGGCACACCTGGAGACCAAAGCCTGCTTCTCCTCCGGGGTTCTGAGGCTCTCCAGCACCTTTCAAAGAGAGATGCAAAATCCACCTAATAAATATGGAAAGAAATGCTTTCACAAAGCTATCAAGAAGCACAAGAGTTACAGAAAAGTACAGGAGGGACTGAGGTAGATTTTCAACATTTTTTCCATTTCTTTTTTCCATAATAACTGCAAAAATTTGCACAATACTAGAAGTCTCGCATGCAAATGCAAACATCACTATAATCCCTGTTAACAAAGCACACAGAGAAATTAAAGCAAGCTTAACTAAGCAGTGTTTGTGAATATTAATGAGCCTAAAAGCTAAATCCAAGCTTTAAAACTTGTAAGTAAAAAGAGGATTGTTTTCAGACTAATTTGTATTTAAACTGGATGCTTTGCATGTGAAACCGAGGAAGAGAGTGAACTGTGCTGCCCTAGAAAAGCATTAAAATGAGCATAACAAAGTAAGATCTTGGGAAATTCTGAATATCTGGATCTATTCAGCTTTTAAGCTGATACACTGAGCTGTGCTCAAACGTCACTGGACAGTGGCTCATTCCAAATCTCCACATTACATTTAATTGCAGAAATCAAAAGAACACTTTTTCTTTCCTTACTGTCATATACTCAACAACAATGATTTTCCACCTGACATGTAAAAGCAATGCATTCATTATCCACAGAAGTTTAGGACAATTGTGGAACAGATTTCGCATCTCACACAGACAGTTCAGACTTGATTTTGTGAACACTGAACATCCCCTGCATCAAACTGAATGCTTTGAAATCCTACCAACTCCAGTGAGGAACAGAGAACGTGTCAGGGGGGATTTATCCAAATCTCAGATATTTCTAATAGACACCCCCACAGTTAGGGAGAAGAAACTGGTACTTCTATTGCAAATGTCACCCCATCCTCAGGGAGGTGTCCAGGTGAGATGAACTGTCCTGGAGAATCAACTCTTCCTCTCCAGTGGCTCTGAAGGGAGCTGAGGACTCTCTCCAGTGCAGTGTCCCCAACACAGACACCTCCCAGTGAGATGAATCTCACTCTTCGTGGTTCACAACAAACCACATCCAACCACTGAAATTTGACCCAAATTTTAAGAGTGCCAGCTCAATTCTCAGAACAGCCATTTCCTTCCATGACTACACTTCCTTTGTTTGGCCATCCAAGCAGAATGGTTTGGAATGGACAGGACCTTAAAGCTCATCTCATTCCACCCCCTACCTGGGCATGGACACCTTCCTCTAGCCCAGGTTGCTCAGAGCTCCACCCAACCTGGCCTTGGACACTTCCAGGGATGGGGCAGCCACAGCTTCTCTGGGCAACCTGTGCCAGGGCCTCACCACCCTCACAGGGAAGAATTTTTTCCTAATATCCAATCTAAACCTACTCATCAGATTGAAGCCATGCTCTTGTAAACAGTCTTTTCAGTGCTTTTTGGTTTTGTCATTTGGTTCTTGCCTTTTTTTTGGTGGGTTTTGTTTAGTTTTTTTAGTTCATAACCACAGCAGGGTAAGCTTTTCATTGACCTGAGTACCACCACTGAGAAGAACAGGCTGAATCTGAATCACCTGATAGCCTGGCAAACACTTGCCTGCTCTTTTCCATTTTTGGAAGTCTACAGTCCATAGGGTAACATCCATTTCCTGTTTAATATCGATAAGTGTAACACAGCAGAGAATTGCACTAACCTCTGAAAAAAGTAAGGGCATTAGAAGATGCTGGTTGTTTGCCTCACACATCTCAGGTATCCTTTGGAGCACACAAGCTCCTGAGGTACAGGGAGCATGGGAACTCAGATCCTTTGCCCATTCATGAAGCACATTCAGAATTTCAGAGAAAAATTCAAGCAGTCCCCAGGCAGCCTCAGCTATATTCTAACATCTTTAAATACCCCCCCAAGCCCACAGAAAACAAGTTACCTTTGTAGGGGCAAAGGACACTGAGTCCTTCTGCTTTTCCTTCTTTCTGCTTCAATGGAGGGCAGCAACCCTAAAGTATGAACTACTGGTAAAATAAGTAGAAAAAATAATCTCAGGGCAGTTTGCTACTGTGAACTCACCTATTCCTCTCTCCCAGTCCCTCCCCATCCCTGTGCAGCTCTCACAGGAGCTCAGGCAGCTGCAGCCTGAGTTACTCAGCTTACAGAGATCAGTGGTTACTGGAGTTCAAACGGTTCATTAACTTCTTGTGCTTGAACCCTGGAGATAAAAATCCACTGTCTGGAACAGATTTGTATAAAGGCAACAAAAGAGAAATAAAATCATAAAATAATACATAATGAAGTGAGCAAAGCAGGGCTTCCCCCCCCCCCCTTCTTTAAAACCCTAAACAATGGGGAGTTCCCACCTTCCCCTGCAGAGATGAACCTAAGGGAGAACCATGACCTTCAGGCTTAAAGCTGGAATTGGCCTCCTGCCTTCCTGCACAAATAGGCTGATAGTTTGGATCCAAGTCA
The DNA here is from genome assembly GCF_009829145.1 of Chiroxiphia lanceolata. Classification (NCBI taxonomy): domain Eukaryota; kingdom Metazoa; phylum Chordata; class Aves; order Passeriformes; family Pipridae; genus Chiroxiphia; species Chiroxiphia lanceolata. The sequence continues at coordinate 3,188,491 of NC_045653.1, read as the reverse complement.
AGATCACAGATGTGCATATCCTAAAACACAACTGCTAACAAGTTTGGCAGCCTGTGCAGAGCTGATATGAATAAGGCTTCCCTGCCAATTGGTCCCCAGTGCAGCCCAAATGTGCACAATAAAACACTCTACAGCGTTGCTCACGTTCTCTATTCCTGCTCCCCGGGAAAGGAATGGGGTTTCCAAACACCAGCTTTGTCAAAGCTTTGCTGCCTCCCCCACTAACACCCAGTGACACAATACCCAGGTGCTGAAAGTCTCACATGCTCACAGCCAGCTCATTTATTTCAGTCCTGACAAAAGCAGTGACATTTGCCAAAGTTTTGATTCATCCCGGGCTGAAATCCCCGTTCCCTGGGGGTAAATATTGCTGCCTAATGAGGAGCAGTCACACATAATTACTCTGTGAGGCAGCAAATGGCTGAGGGTCTTGAGAAAGCTGATTTGGTAAACTAATTGCTGGAGGTAAGAACTTGGGTAAACCAGGGCTCAAAATGCAGCCTCGATGCTTCCTCAGGGATGCTACACAAGGGTCCTTGGATCTGCCTTGAAAAATGAACAAAACAGGGACCAGGTGAGAGAGCAGCCTGACTATTGCATCTCTTTACCTACGGATTCCTTCACAGAAAAAGGAGGTTTATTTAAAATGTGCATTTTATAAGCTGCAGCAGGAGTCTGCCTCCAGCCCTAAGAGCTGATCCCTGAGAGAGCAGCACCCTCTCCTCCTGACTGGCAGCTCTCCTCTGCCTCCCAGGCTGTGTTCAGTCCAGCCTTCAGATCACAAGCAAGAAAATACCTTCTAGGATGAAGCTTTAGCACAGGGTTGTAGGTTTACCCTCCTGAGCAGTGTCACACCTGCCCCTCCTGCTCTCCAGAGCCAGAGCAGCCCCCTGCTCCTGCTGCCGAGGGGGCCCAGCTCAGCTCCTAATGCACGACGTTATTCCTTGCAAGGGTCATTCAGCACCCAGTCAGGACAAAGCAGAAAAGCAACCACTCAGATTTGTATTCCATAACAAAGAGTCTGGAAAATAATGGTGCACCACTGAGCAGGATGTGCAGCATCTCTGCCCTGAACAAGAGCAGGTCCCCTCTCCTGCAGCATCTCACCCCACTCCTCCTCCACGTCAACACACGCCAGAGAGGAACTTTCTGGCCCTTGAACTAAAATTATCTGAGTCTCACTTGAATGTTCCAGAGCTTCTGAACTTTTTGCTTTACACCCACTAAGAGGAATTTTGGCGCAAGAGCACCTTTCAGGGGAGGAAAGCAAAAAAAAGGAGAGAAAGGGAACAAGAAACCCCTGTGGCAAACCCGGCAGCACAGAGTTGTGTAATTGATCCAGGAGGGAGATGAAGCCATAATTAACCCATTTGGGAGACGGGCATGTCTCAACCACACTTTTTTGGGGGGGGAAGAGGGAGAAGTACCTAGTTATGTTCACTTTACAAACAAGCAAAAGCTAATTGCTTCAGAGTGCCAGCAAAACCTGCCCAGGGAATCCATCCTCTTATCTAATGGCACCTGCAGCAGGACTGGGATGCTCCAAGATCAAAGAGTGCCCATGCACAGCACCACTCCAGCTCCTCCTCCCCTCCCTCTGCTCCACCAGGCAGGTTTGTATTTCTGATCACTCTGTCAGCTAAATTATTACTTTGATTACAAGGCATTCCCACTTCTCACCTTGCCCCTCACACATCACTGTGATGGAAGCCCAGCCCATGGCTTGGAGCAGTGGGAAGTGTGACAGGAGGGAAGAGGCAGCTCCTTGCAGGATCAGTCCCTGATCCCAGCAAAGGGGCTGGGCCAGGGGGCTTTTCTGTCAGAGCACAGACCAGATCTGCAATTCATACACTCACTGATTCCCACTTGCTAACAGGGGGCAGGTGAGACGTAGAACAGCATTAATCAGCTATAAATTGAAATTAATTACCATAATAATGAAAGGATGCATGAATATGAAGTTTGCTTCTGCAGTGGTATTTACAGAAGACAGATTAGTAAGGTAATTTGTGTTAGATTTTTTTGCTACAAGCCCATGAGGAATTCAGAGCACGACACAAGGAAGCATCTGCTTGGGGGTATTAATGACCAGACCACATCAAACCTAACACTTGCAGAGGATAGAAGCACCTCTGAGCACCAAACATCATAAAGCAAAAAATATATAATACTGTGTATCATGTTTCTGGCTGGATTAAGATAAACTTTTTGCCAGTTGGTCAATGGTATGACTTCTCAAAGTGAGTTTAACAACTGGAATCCCCATAAGCAGCTGGGAATCAGCAGTTTTAATTGCAACATATTGAACTCACTTATCACCCTTCACTTCAAGCTTTGCAATTCATTTGGTTAACAGTAATTAAATAAATTAACACACTTTTGTGGGTAGATGAGACTCAGTGTTGAGAAGAGGCTGACACTGAAGGCAGAGGAGAGGCAAACAGGCACAGGAGAGAAGCAACTCTTGTTCCAGGTACCTGGACCTGCTCTCAGATCTAAGATCCTGAAAAAGTATTTGCTCTACCCTGGAAATACACTGGAATTAAGTCATGGGCTCCTTAAGACCTTTTATTCAGCACAGTAACAAAACACTGTGAACCAGACTCCTCGGTACTGGTAAAAAAACAGATAAAAGTCACTCAGGACACTGAAACAGGGTTTGAGATCTGCAGTGAAACTTTAAAACACGAAACTCTGGCTTTTCATAGAATCATAAAATCACTTTGGTTGAAAAAAGCCTTTAAAAACATCAAATCCAACTGTTCTGCTTGGTTCAGCTGGAAGGTTATGGACCAACAACCATCCTTCCTGGAACATCCACTCTGACAAGGGAACAAGTCTGGTGTTTTACATGGATAAAAGGAATGGCTGCAAAGAAGGTGAAGGAGGGAGAAGAAGTTTTAATCTACACCCCTCTGACCAGGGAAGATGACCCCTGCAGGCAATACACAGGTACCAGTCAGCACTGACATAAATAACACTGTGAGAGTAACTTCCCATCAACTCCCTGAAAGGCCTTTAAGTCCTGTAAGTGGAAATTTGTGCATTCTTCATTTATTTACCATCCCTACTGGGTTTTGTATTAAATTAAGTGTTTATACAGTGCTTTGAAGATGTAAAGTACTGCAAGTGGCAAATACTTTCATTAGATATATCAAAGAGCTCCAGCTCCTAGAGACTAAGTGGATCCATCAGCTGAAATAACTGGCTGCATCCAACACTGTGACAAAGTAGGACAGAATAAATGTAATTTTTTTTCATAGAATATAGACAAGAAAATACAGTCACACTCAGATTTGCACTTGGAGGAAGCAGATCATGACAGGATTTATTTTATCAGGGTTACCTTGTTGTTGGGAAAAGCACTGCCTTTCTCTTAAGGGTTAAGTGTTGGACAAAGCCAGAAATTAAGGCACTAAAGATGACAGATAGCTGCCAGAAATCATAAGGGAAAACAGAATCTTTGATTTAGGTTTATTTTAGCAAAGCTAGACTCTGCTGACTTTGCTGTTCCTGACTCCAGAATGCACTGGCTATATACAGCTGAGACAACACTTGGGAAACAGGAAAAGCCTGCCCTGAGAAGCAAAGGGCATGATTTTGGGTTAAATCAGTGTTGCCAACTGTCCTGTAGCTGGTAAGAGACCCATCACCTGCCCAGTGTCTGTCCTGCAGCCTCCAAATGCCAAGACATGAAAAAAAAAAAAGGGCAGATTAGCACTGCCACTAATTAAGCTAAAAATATATCATAATGGAAACATTAAAGGGAAAAAACCAATAATCACTGGGAAAGACATGGAGAGAGCAGCAGTGAGGCAGCTCCACCTGTTTGGGCACATCTGGCCAATAAAAATTACCACCAACTTATTATCCTAGAGAAGGACAGAAGACCAGAGGCAGATTTTGAAGGAAGAAGCTGCACAACACACAGGAAGGGATGTACAGATGTGCAGCACTTCTGCCATTTGGGGATGTTTTCTCAGGTGCAATCTGGCAGGTCAGGGCTGTGAATCTGCCTTTGGCAGCTGCAGAAAACACTCCTAAACCTTCTGACCTTCCAGGGACAGCAAGGGTTAATAACTCTCAGATGCTTTGGATGTGCTGTGACACGCAAGAAAACACTTATTTTGTACCTTGTAGTAAAAATAAGGATGGGAGAGACTTCCCCTCGTTACTTGTTCTGATTATTTTATTTACCAATTCCTCTTTGAATATCTCCACCTATTTTGACTAAGAGATTGGAGCTCTGTGATTTGTTTAGTTGGGTTGGATTTTGTGTCCTCATCCCAACCCTCCCCTCCTGAACTGCAAATGCTGCTTTGGGAATCTCTGCAGCTCTGGTAATAACAGCTCACAAAGGTTACCAAGATAACAGACCCAAAGCTCTCAAGTAATGTCACAGCTCCAAAATACCCAGCTTTATTTAAACAGTTCCTTTAAAGGAGGCAAAGTTTTGAATTTTGATTATTTAAAATGTAAGTTTATATAGATGCTAATAAAGAAATCATTATTAGGGGAAGGGTAGAGAAGATAAAGCAGAAATTCTTCTGTGGGAACTTTCTCCTACCTCCCTGAAGGATGAGCTTTAGGATCATAATCACTCTGGCTGCTGTTATAACATTTAAATAGCCTTTGATTCCCATCATAAATTGGCTCCAGATTTTCATCTAGGTGTGACTGACCCCACCCACACTTTGATTTGTTTACATGCCAACTGTGTCAGATTTACTTAAACCTGTTTTCAGATTTGACCACCAATTTGGACAAGAATTCCTGCCCACACAGCACTTCTACAAGACAGAAAACAAGAGGCAAAGAGCAAGAGAGTCTTCACTAGGAATGAGCTGCAAGGACTCAGCAGAATTCAGTGTATGAGGTGACTGCACTGACCCAGGGACAAGGGATCAGGGCAGTTTACAGGGATCAGAGGGCCTGCATCTCCCAGAGGGTTTCTGGACAGCTGGGAGCAAAGGAACAAAGCAAATGTACATGATGGAGATAAGGAGTCTCATTGCAGCCCTGTGCCAATAGCAGGGTAAAAGAAATCAAAGATGAGCTGGTGGCAGGAGAAAGACAGAGATCTCTGAATTTGATAACAGGTAAGCAGGAAAAAAAAAGCCATATTTAGGCAAAACAGCAAGAAGGATTGAGACACTGTGAAGTTCTGCTCAAGGGACTGCTGTGAGGAGCAGCAGCAGCAGGGCTGTGTTACAGGTCCAGCTGCTCCAGCTGACTCATGAACAGGAGGGAACAAAGATGATGGCAGCAGACTCTCCTCTCAGGTGTCCAGTGAAGGACAAGAGGGGAACAAGGTAAAATACATTAAATACCCTTTAACCATTATTTTTTTTTTTTATCATAACCTTGTCACTTGTTCTGTTCAGCCTGGAGGAGACTGAGGGGAGACCTCACTGTAGGTACAGCTTGCTGGGCAGGGGCAGAGGAGGGGCAGGGACTGAGCTCTGCTCTGGGGACCAGGGACAGGATCCAGGGAAGGGCTGGAGCTGTGTCAGGGCAGGCTCAGGGTGGATCTCAGCAAAAGGTTCTTCCCCCAGAGGGTGGTTGGCACTGACCAGGCTCCCCAGGGCAGTGGGCACAGCCCCAAGGCTGCCAGAGCTCCAGGAGGGTTTGGATGATCCTCTGGGAACACAGGGTGTGTGCCTCCTGTGCAGGGCCAGGAGCTGGACTTCATGATCTCTGTGGGTCTCTTGCAACTCTGCAGATTCTGTGATTAAACACTAAAACAGATTGCCCATAAAACCTTTAAAGTTTTCATCTTTGGAGATGTTTAAAACAATACAAAGCCCAGAACAACCTGCTCCATCTCACCCTGCTTTGAGGATGGAGGGAAGAATTCAGGATCTCTACAGACACCTTCTTCCCTCAGCAATTCTGTTATTCAGTGCCACCTGGGAAGGAGTTGGGAGGACCCTGGACCCCTCAGGAACCACCTCCTCTCAACTCAATCTCTCAAAATCGGACCAAAGGACTCAAGACTCCTCCAAGATACAGGAGGCTCCAAACACAAACTTCTCTCATTCCAAACCAAGCTCCTCTCCATCTTTTAGGACCCCATCCTTTTAATTCCCAGTTCCTCCCCATCCAGTACAGGAGTGTATCATCCGCCCAACTTCATCTTCCCTTTACCTCCACTTCCAGTATCACCTTCCCAAATCCACAGTGAATGTCACATGTTAATGAAATAACCCTCCAGAGAATGAAAGCTGCAGTGCAAACATGAACATATTTATCAAATCCCGTTTTTATTTGAGGAAAATTTCTCTTGGGAGAAGACCTGTGGCTTAATGGCTCCAAATTTAGCTCAGTAGTGCCTCCTTACAATTCTAAAAACTTCTGGACAGTCTACACAAGCATATGGATCTCATAATGCCCAAGTTGGCCATTAAAGGGAGGAAGTTCTTGGAAGTGCAAGTAGAATATAGAGCAGCAATGTCCTGTGTCTGAAACTTTTGATTTTCATGACAGAATGAATTCCCAATCAGCACATTAAGTGTTCTCAAGGAAGCACAAGGTTGCTTTGGGCTCTTCCCTTCCCAAGGGGAACTCAGAGCTCAGAAGCTGCTGCAAAGAGCAGTAAGTTACCTCAACCTTTTCCAAATAATCCATTAAAAAATAACAACTTATGAAATTAAAATTGCAACAAGCTCCTGTGGTTCACTGCAGACATATTTCAACCTCACACACACCCAAGCTCCACGTCCAGCTCAGTTCAGGCTCCAGGGTTCACTCAGCCCCCCTCCTCCCCGAGACTGATGATTCCTGTTCCCTGTTACAACACAGCTACTTGTTTGCATTAGGCTCCTGTGCACAAGGAAAAAATGCCTGTCTCACTGCTTGAGCTGGCTTTTGTTTCACCTGAAGGAAAGGCAGCAACAAAAACTCATCTGCAACTCCCTGGCCAGAGCTTTAATAGACTTTCACCTGCTGCGTGGCAGGCACTGAAGGAACCCCCAGGCACAGACTTCCATGAGGTTACAAAAGCATAATGTGCCTGTGACTGAGCACAGCTATCCATCTGTAGGAGTGGGAACAAGAGGAAATTAAGGTGGAACACATACTTGAAATAGCAAAAAAAACCCCCCATCTAGAGAGGTGAAAATCACAGGTCAGTGCTGAACTGAGCGCAGGCACTGCACTAAACAGGTGTGTGTGTTTTTAAATCAGAATACAGGAGCCAATAAATCATTTCCACACAGGCCAACGAGACAGCTGTCAGATGGCAGGGCCTTTCAGAGGTTACCCAGGATCAAAACAGCAACTTGGAATTCTAAAAGCAAAAGTCCTTCCTCCATCCCGAGCGATGCTGCCCGTGGAGCAGCTGGGCCAGCAGGAACAGAAGCAGAATGCTTTTCATTTCCATTCTTTATGATCCATAGCAGTCACTTTGGAAAGACGTGGTGAATTAGCACTTTTCTACCCTTCCTAGTAAAAGCCTCGTCCCAAACTTTGTTCTACCAGCAAGAGCAGCATCACAGGATGTGTCAGAGCAGAGAGCAAGTGAGCACCCCCATACTCACTCTGTCATTTTTCTATTTCTCTGCTGATCTCAGACAAATGCCTGTCAATTCAGGGGCTCCAAGGAAGCTCTGCATGGGTCAGCTTTAACTGCATTAACTGCAGGAAGTACAATGAATGTTGCTACCAGTGCCATGAATATTGTATCAGCTGCTGAAATGCCCACACAGCAATACCCTGACACACAGACCTTCCTCTGTCACTCTCCCAATCAGCCCCAAAAAATCAGAGAAATAATTATTTTTGAAATCTATTATTACACAATACTACTAGAAACATTGAAAGAAAAATTAATTTCTGCTTTTCACTTGTTCAGTACTACTTTTCCTCACGTAACTGAAGAAAATTAAGAGTGGGAGATTTCTAAGAAGCAAAGTTCAGCTCCAGTGGGGAAGAAGCTGGCACAAGCACTGCTGCAGGCTCACATGGGGCAATAAAAACTAAGACCACATCAAGTAGTTTTTAAATTCCACCCTAAACTGACAAGCTCAAGGAAAACAAGATGAAATCTGACTTTGCACATCACAATCTTTTTTTGCTCCTATGATAGACGCAGATGTCTGCAGAGAGATCAGTCCATCAGGCACTCTGGAGAGTTAAGTACTGTTACTTGCACTTTATAATTGAAGAAAGCAGAAGTGAATTATTTGCCCCAAAGCCATGAGACAGACAAGGACTCAACTGAATACACAGCCCCCAGCCTCTCCATCTGCTGCTCTTCTCTCTGCTAAACAGCAACACAGGCTACTGCCAGTGGAGGGACAACACAATCTGCATTATGGTTTTTGGCCTTTCTGCATTTTGCAGGAGTTAATGGATCGACACTGGAACCCCCTCACATTGATTGTTTGCTCTGAGACCCAAATTTGATGAAGAATTTCTCATTTGGACAAACCAAAAACCATTCTCATCTTAATTTAACGTTTCTCTGTAGTGAACAGAAGAATCAGACACTGGAGGCTTTTGCCAGGCTGTAACAGAAGGGGAATTAAATTCAAAATTTCTCGGTCAGAAAAAAATTCAAACATGAAAATATTTCTCTGCATCTCAAACCAGAGGAAAGTGTTGAATTGCTTTTAACCTCTAAAATAGGACTTGTCAGACTGTTTTGATAAGTCTTTGTAATCAAAGTGACACATTTTGATACTTCAGAATCACTTCTTTGAGTTCTCAGAGTTTCAAGTCAGCTTGATATTAAACAATGTTTTTGCACGGTAAGCAGAGCTCACATCTCCTCAGGGCTGGCAGGACCAGCTCTTTGTGGAGGCCCCATTCCAGCTCTGTGGATCCATCAGAAGTCGGGAATGTTACTGCAGGAGATGAAGCTCGAGGCTTTTATCTCTAAGCTGAGCTCTCAGCAGCTTCACAAGTCCAAGGCAGGGAGGAGTTCAGAGCAAAATAAAGCTAAAATTTCTCCAATTTAGAAGGAAAATGCTGGAACGCAGTTCAGACACTTCAGTCCAAGTACAAATATTTTTTTATGGACCACGAAAAAAGCATCCTCTGTTTTCTTTCAAGTGGAAGAGGGAAGTGTTGTTTGCTTGTCTTCGAGACTCTCAGTTTAACACTTCCACAGACAAACTGACTTTGAAGACAGCACACTTTCTACCATAAAATAATTATGATTAATAATCCCCAAACAGTTTCTATTTAAAGCTGTAAATTAATTCATGTTTGAGCTGTTCATCGCAGCTTCTTTTCCCCCACAACACTTCTTTAAGGCTGAGTACTGGCTGATGGGCCACAAGCATCCCCTGCAATTAATTCCAATTGTCATTAATCTTCCAATTGCCTTTTTTTTTTTTTTTTTGGTCTTTTCTGTCTGTTCTGAAGCAGCCAGCAAAAACATCTGAGGCAGCTACAAACACCAACAGGCAATGCCACAACAGAGAACCACGGTTCGGAAATTCAGCAAGCACAGATATTCATGTACTGTCTGGGAGATCTGCTTTTATTCACTGTTCCTGTTGTATCAAGAGCAAAGATCGAATTCATTTAAATACTGAGAGGAAGCTTCCAAAATGCATGTAAAGCACTGCAGTCAGAGAGGTTTTGGTGTTTAACACGGTGCAATGTACAGCATGGGATTGCAAAGAGGCCACGCAGCACCTCAAGCCATTAATTACCCTTCAATTCTCCTCAAAAGAGAGATCTGAAGACAATATTTTGCTTTTTCTATTAACAGTTAATTGAAGGAATCTGAGCAGTGTCACAGTTTGAAGCCAGGGAAAGAAAAGCACAACACAGACATCACCTTTTCTTCTTTACATCAGTTAAAGCAGGCGAGATGCAGGATGATCAGGTGCAGGGAGGTTTGTAAGGCACAGAGATGATCATGGGGCTGGGGAATGAACATTTTGGGCTTTACCAAGGGCAAGCAGAGTGGGATAGATATGCCTTTTGATCTCTCTCCACTTTGCAAAATCCCAAGCTTCATTCACATTGATCAGCTGGGCAATAAGCAAATAAATTACAACCAACCTACTAGAAAACAAACAGACAAACAGACTGCCAAGGTGGGCAATCTTTCTGTGGTCAATAAAACTCCTGTGATTTTCATGATTAGCTATAAACCAGCACCCAGTTACATACATAGAAGGACACAAAACCAGACCAGTGACAGCCAGCCTTGCTCAAAATCTAAGTCTCATTTGCTCTCGTGCCTCAGTTCACACACATGTTACTTGAGATGCCACAAGTTGTGGATAACACAATTCAATCACTGGCCAGAGCTGGAGGGGACTTGGACAATACAACTACTTGAGATGCTTCCTGCAAGGCAGCAGAGAAAAATCAATCTTCAGGTCCTTACACTGCTTCTCTGGAGCAGCAGAAACACTGCAAATGATCCCTGACTAATTCCGCTGAGTAAATGAAGAGAGAATTAAATCTCTCCCTTCTTACTTAACACTCACAGGTCAATCCATCCTTCAGCTGCCTTTGTGTGAACTCCAGTCCCCTGTCACAGGGAGTGAGGGGCAGGGGATGCTCTCACACAGCTCCAGAAGCCAAGTGTCCCCCCAGAATGAGCCACACACAGTGTGAGGATGGAGAAGAGCAGCCAGAAGCCCCCTGGGCTGTGTGTTCCCATTTCTTTCCCACTTAACACTCCAAACTCCTCTCATACTCCTCATTTCTTCCTTAATTACTACAAGTAACTTTATTAATACACTTTGCAGCACCATTAACCATTACCTGAGGCTTAACATTAAACATGATGAGACAATATAATCTTAATGGCATTAATTAATAAGGCCCTGACTTTAAAGTTTCACAGATCTGACCAACAAACTCTGTGAAGTGTGGTTTGTGAGGGGATTTTTTTGGTTGGTTGGTTGGAGTCATTTCTGTTGTGTAAGTAATGTCCCTGACTAACAGGAGCAGAAAAGTAAAGGCTATAAAAGCAGAAAATTAAATTAAAACCAAAGTAACTCCCCCAAGCATCATCATTATGAACTGTGGCAGTTTGTCTCGTGCTGTGGTCAGCGAAGGCATCAATCCAGAGACACAGGAGCCACTGGAAAGGCAACAGTAAAGTCCCATTTGTTTGGAACTTTTTCTGCCTCCCTCCTTTCTTGTGTTCCAAGCACAGAAGCAACCACCAACCCACCTCTTGGATTACACTTCAGTGGCCAAAGGCAGATGATCACCACGGGACAGGGGGGTAAAAGCTTCAGGAGCTGCAAAACTGGACATTGCATCAGCCAGGAAACAGTGGAAGTCCAAAACAGAAAGAGAGATTTTGTTCCTTCAGCTACACATTTAATATTTAATCCTCACAGTACATGCTGTCAGAACAGAAAGGCTAAAACTGTGTGTCCTCAGCAGAGGTTTTACCAGAATGTTCCAATCTACGACTTTCACGACTAAACTGTCAAAAAATCCGGCACCAGAAGTTCACACTGGGGATTTCTATTTCTGGAGTTCTCTTTCTTTTCTCTCTCAGTTCAACAGGGGGTTTTAAAAATAAAAATTCAGAAAAAAAAAAAAAGGGCAGATTTGCTTTATTCCCAACTCTCATAATTCAACAGCTCATCAGTCAAAGAGAACACACAAACTGGAGGTATTTGCTGGTGTGATTTCCAGGGGCTCTCTGAGTTCCAGCTACGAGGATCTACAGCTGCTCAGCACCACTGAGGAAATTGTTCTGCTCACAGTAACTAAGTGCAGCTCTCAAACTGCTCAATAGATGTTATTAATTATATTGTCAGCTGAAGACCAATATATTTACTCTGCAGTGATACTGTAATTATCCAGAAAGTGCCCTGCCTTCGCCTGGGAGGGCTGTGTGCAGTAATTAATTTTCCTCTGCATACAAATGTTTGATAATACGGGAATCACAAGGTGTTTTCTACCTATATTTAAAAAATATATCCACTGACACACTTAAAACAGCATTAAAAAGTTGCATGAACACAGAAATTCAATGTCTTTGTTATATGTCTCTGAATTAGGCTTTAGGAAAAAAAGTCTGAGTGTTGACACCTGAAGCTGCAGCACAGGTTTTCCAATGGCTTTATTCCAAGTAAATCCTCACTGCAGCCATGAGGCTGAAAAGTCACAGCCTGAGAGTCTAAAAACTGGAGTGCTCGGTAATCCCAGGGAAATTCTGGTTATCTTGGAATGCTCTGGTGCCTGTGCTCCCCACAGTCACACACACAGGGGAGCTCACACCAAGAAAAATGCACCTTCTGCCAGGGCTACACGGGGCTTGGGACAGAGCAGGACAAGTCCCACTCTGAGGAAACATCCTGTGGCACAGTCCTGGAATCCAAGAGTTTAATCTCACCTTCTCCCACCCCAGGCAGCACAGACCCAACTCACAATTGGCCTTAAAAAAAAAAAAGAGCCATTTTCCTACTTCCTTGCAAGAGATTTGCTTGGCTTTACCACTCCTAGCTATGTATCCAAACCTACAGGTTTATGGGAAATACCCATAACTGGGAACCAACAAAGCTCTTTACCTGGAGGGGAACATGAACACACCATTACCTGGAATTGGAAAAACCACTCAGTTTAAGCACAGCTTGAGCCTTCCCCCTCTGCCACATCCCAGGCAGCTCAACCCTGAACAACAAGGTGCTCCTCAGTTGGATGGATCCATAATTAACTCCTGCATTCACCACTGCAGCCCTAGAGACGGGAAATAAAGATATTTCAAGGATGATTTTTCAGCTCCCACAGTTGTGATACAAATGGCAGGTTGAGGGAAAAGCCACCAAATTAACTGAGATCTTGAAATGCTGCCTCACACCTGAGGGCCAGCACTGTCCCTCTGTCCAAAAACAACCCTTCAGTCTCTCCTCAAAGTTCCTGGGCATTGTCCTTTGGTCATTTCTGACAAGAGAAAAATCTACATCCTGCCCCCAAGGGTTGCAGTGATTCCATACCAGGATCCATTGCTGCTTAACTGCAGTGAAATTATCCCCAAAATGTTAAATAAAGCCTAAACAGACCATTTGCTTACAATATAAACCCTTTTTAAGTGTTCCACATTTGAATTTTCAGCTGAAGAATCCTATAATAATTACATCAAGTGTTTGGTTTTGACTTCTGCAGGGACCACCCTGTATTTCTCACTCTGGAGTCGATCTTCCAGAAAAACTGTTGTAATTTTGTCTTAATAAAGGCTGCAGGAGGCTTCCACTGGGGAATTATTCAACTGAAAGACGAATTTATTTTTCAGAAAAGAAAAAAAAAAAAAAAGGAAAAATATGTAACTTTTTCCTTTCTTTTAACAACTACAGCTTAATTATAAGTACAGAATAAATTAGGACAAAAAAGCCCAGGGTTGTATAAGGCAAAAAAATCTTTAGCAGCTTTGCATACTTGAGTATGAAGCAGAGGCAACTCAACAATAATCTTCTGGGCTAAATTTATACAGGAGACAGAATATTCTCCAGAGAATGGATTTCTCAAAAGAAAAAAAGTTAGCATGCTATTTGACCAAAATAATTTCCTATTTAAATAATCATGATGATCCATCTCCACAACTGGTATTCTTTTTATGTTGATTTACAGAGTGTCTCTGCTGTAAGTGCTGCACAACACTCCCAAGGTCTAAAGAAGTTAATGGTGTGCTGGAAATGCCTGATAAAGAACTTTTACTGTCTTTGCCATTTGACAAAAATCGGCTAATAAGCATAATAAATAGATGTATCAGACATTAATACTGTGAAAGCTTTTCCAAATCTTTCTGTCCATCCTCCTTGCTCTTGTTCTGCAAGAGACATGAGATTTCTCTGGCTTTGAAAATAAAGCTTAAGTTATCTTCTGTTAACCATTCTCCTTGAAATGGCATCTGTTAATAAAACACAAGTGAAAAACCCACTCCAGCACACAAGCCCAAGTTTTTCCATCCTTAACACCCCCTCTTAAAGTGAGACATTCCCACCAATTCCCCCCAGGGCAAGGCCCAGGGACCCAAATTCCTGAGCTTCCCAGGGAACTGGCCAAGAAGCTGCTTCTGGAAAAAGATCATTTGTCCACCCACCCTTGACTAATTAGACCTTCTCATGAAGGTTTCCCACCCAAGGCTTCCAAACCACCTTTTGGAAGCCCCTGCAATAGGTGGGCTCCAGACCAACCCAGTTCAGCTCCCACCAGCTCCTGGCACAATCCCACACGGGCCACCCCAATCACTCCAGTAAAGGGAAAGGGAAAATAGAAAGGAAAAAGAGCAGCCACTTTTTAAGGAGAGATCATTAATATTACAGACTTATCCTCTGGTGACAGCACTGATGGGGATTGAACCAGAGCAGAAGTGCGTGTCTTAAAATCCGAGCCCAAGACTCAAGTGGCAAAGCTGTGACACCCTCTCCTGTTTTGTGACAGGCTGACCTGGGCTTATGTTCCCCCTTTTGAAGAACTTCCCCGTTGAGTTTCCCTCAGAACAGCTTTGCTCTGCATTCAGACACACGAGTCCCTTTGATGTGTCAGGATCCACTGAACATTAACCCGATTACAGCGCAGAAAGCTCTGTACAAATTCCCCTCAGACAGCAAGATTTGCTCGTTCAGAAATATTTACTTCCACTCCAACCATTTCAACCAGGAGGTATCTCAGTGTAACTGGCGGAAAACTTGATCCTCGTGGTCCTCTTTGTTGGGTAACTACAGAATGCCCATCTCCTCCCTCCTCTAACTTGGTGATGCACCAGGAAGGAATCCTGGCCACAGTTTGGGAAAACATCACTTCCAAAGGACAAAGCCACCAGCAAACCCCAGGGACATGAAGGTCATCCTTTGCCTGTCAATACAGCAACTCCCAACATTTGCCACTTACTCCTCTGCTCCCACCCTCCTTGGCAGAGTCACTCACCTTTTTGTTACACATTTCCAATTCGCTGGCTGATGCTAAATTGAATAGCTGATGCTACATTTGCTTCTGTCACAAGGTTACTATAGACCTTGACTTTTCTTACTAAAGAAAATGACTTTATGTCATCCCTTAGTGGTTGTTTATTATGGAGACTTCATAGTGCCTCCCAGTATGGATGTCTTTGATTTTGAAAGAAAATCAAAACAGGCACTTGGAGTGTTCTGGGAATGAGGAAGCAGAAAAGGACTAACATCATTAACTTACTTTGGCTATAAACCCAGCACAGAGCCCAGTCTCAGCATTATTATGGTCTGTTTCGATTTTAAAGTTCAAGTTGAAAGGGATATGAGATTAACCATTCATGGGCTACAGGTCTCTGCTATGAACTCCTCTCTCGTGGCTCCAAAATTTCCATGGGTATAAAAGCAGCTAAAAAAATATCACCTGCAGCTTCCCTGCTTGTTAATTCTTCTTCAGCCTGGCTGAGAAGCACAACAGACGTACAGCAGCACAACTGCACATTCCTCTAACTGCCAAGGCAACAGAGAAAATCTTTTGGACGTTTCCCTCCTTGGTTTCAAAGCTTCCCTCCTCCTCTCTCCCTCTCCCCAGCCTATTCTCAGTGTCTTTTCCCATTCTCATCTCACAGTTGCCACTACAAATCAACTAAGGAGCAGTAACACAGTGATCCTACAAGCAGGGGGTAGAACAGCACCCCAGAGCCCAAACTACTGAAATGCTCCCCTCATCCAGAGGCACAGCTCACACCATCTCAGCCTTTACAGACAGAGAAGCACCAATTAAAGTACAAATTTTTGCACTGTTCAACACCAGCTCACATTCAGTGACCACAGTTATACACTGAGGTGTGCTGGGGTAGAGTTATTACTGAGCTCTGCTCTGTGGGGACCAGGGACAGCACCCCAGGGAATGGCTGGAGTTGTGCCAGGGCAGGTTTATGTTGGATCTCAGGAAAAGGTTCTTCCCCCAGAGGCTGGGTGGGCACTGACCAGGCTCCCCAGGGCAGTGGGCACGGCCCCAAGGCTGCCAGAGCTCCAGGAGGGTTTGGATAATACTCTCAAGCTCACGGTGTGACTCTTGGGGATGTTCCTGTGCAGGGCTAAGAGTTGGACTCGATCTTTGTGGGTCCCTTCCAGCTCAGGATATTCTGTGATTCTTCCCAGTGGCTGGTATGGGGCTGTGTTTTGGGTCTGTGCTGGACACAGGGTTGACAATACAGATGTTTTTGTTATTGCTGGGCAATAACACAGAGCCAAGGCCTTTTCCACCCCCTGTGCGGCCACGCTGGGGAGGGCTGGGGGGGTGTGGGAGGCTGTGAGGAGACACAGCCAGGACAGATGACCCAAAGGGACATTCCAGACCATGACATCATGCTCAGTGTATAAAGTGGGGGCAGAAGGAGAAAGGAGGGGACATCCAGAGGGATGGTGTTTGTCTTCCCAAGTCCGTCTCACATGTGCTGGGGCCCTGCTCTCCTGGTGATGGCTGAACACCTGCCCAACCATGGTAAGTGGGAATGAATTCCTTGGTGGCTTTTGCTTTCACTATTAAACGATTTTTGCCTCAACACACAAGTTTTCTCACTTTTACCCTTCTGATTCTCTCCCCATCCCACTGGTGAGGGAGTGAGTGTCCTCATTGGGTTTGGTTTTTAGGTGGGATTAATCCACAATAACAAGGCATAAAAAACTGAAGAGGTTGGCAGTCACTCTCTTTGTTAGCACACAAGGTAAACCCACGTTTCTGAAGTAGAAAATCTCCTTTAAGTAATTTAGCTGCTTTGCAGTGATGATCACACAGATCTGTGGTTACACACCCCGCAAACAAAAAGAAATTCAACAGTGCTTGCTACAGAGAGAGGGATGTTGAAGTAGCTTAGGGGTTTTGAGCCTCCACATATATAAATAAAAGATTAACTCAAACTTTAAGCAAGAGATTAAAAGTACACTCTACACCATTACCATAACACTCACAAATCTGTAAGGGGATAAAACAGATTATAATTGCTTTATTATGTTTATAGTTTTAAATGAGAGCTTTTGATTCTGCATAACACAGAAAGCAAAGTTATGAGATTTCAAGGCGAGAGGGAAGGAAACAAATCCCTGCCAAATGGCCAAAAGCAAACACAAGGTACTGTTAAACCTTGGTAATACAAGCACTGCATCTAATCAGGACGGGAACATTTATCCCAAAGATACAACAGCACAGGGGAACTGCACACAAGACCCCTGGGGCACAGCATGAAGCCCCCAGTAACCCCCAGCTGGGGGCTGACAGGAGCCCCCAGTGCCTCTGGCAGCCCCGGGAAGGATTCCCGTGGATCTCTGCCACTGCCAGTGCTCCTCCACAACAATCCTGGCATTCACTGGCTGGAGCTGCAAACACAGCCCCTCCTGTCCAGGCAGTGCAGGGAGGAAACACTGGGGCTCTCACGCTCCCTCACATCTCACTTCATAGGGATGCAACACCCAGCTCCGAGCCAGACAAGGGCAGACTACAACATCTGCCTGCTGCAGTTCTCTGAGGGCACCTTCACTTTTAATTTCCTGGGTTCGCTGGCTTTTAAGGCAATTAGATTTTTTTTTTTATTATTTTTTTTTTATTTACCTTTTTCCTTTTAAATGTTCAACATTCACCCATCTGTTACTCCGGAACTTTTTCTGCCTTTACAGAGGAGCTTTTGCTGTGAACAAGCAGAGACACATACACATGCACATAAATTGTACAGGTTATGGATATCTACAGCATCCTGGAATCACAGGATATCCTGAGCTGGGAGGGACTCACCGGGATCATCCAGTCCAGCTCTGGCCCTGCACAGACACAACAATCCCATCCTCTCCCTGAGAGTATCATCCAAGCATTCCTGGAGCTCTGGTAGCCTTGGGGCTGTGCCCACTGCCCTGGGGAGCCTGGTCAGTGCCAACCACCCTCTGGGGGAAGAACCTTTCCCTGAGATCCAGCCTGACCCTGCCCTGACACAGCTCCAGCCATTCCCTGGGTCCTGTCACTGCTCACAGGGAGCAGAGCTCAGAGCTGTTCCTGGGAGGAACCTGCAGACCCTGCTCATGTCTGACCTCAGTCTCCTCCAGCTGCACAGACCAAGTGACCTCAGCTGCTCCTCACGAAGTTTCCATTTCAGACCCTTCACCACAATTTCATTTTCTCACCCCTCACAACTCTTTGCTCCAAGTGCTACATCCAGCACAAAGGGAATGTCTCCTGCATGAGCCAAGAGAACAGGGGCCCACAACCCCAGGGCTGCTGTGAATGTAAACCCTGAGCCCTCACCCTGACTGCTGTGTGTGGCAGAACAAACACTCAATGAGACCACATCTCAGAGCACAAGCAAAATGTGAAATCAGGAATTAAACTGCTGCTGCAGAGGTCAAATGCATCAGAAGCCGTGAGACTGGACTGATTTTCTTTTGGGTTCACCCCCCTTTCAAAAGACTCTGCTGGTGGCTGAGAAAAGGCTGCAGTACTGCCTGTACCAGGCAGAGTGTGCAAACACAGCTGAACCTGCCCTGGAGATCTTACAACATCAAAACCTCTGCTTTATTGAAGAGAAAACAAATGTACACTTCAAATCTCTTTTTCTTGAGACCTTAGGGTTGGGGATGCCAAGTGTAATAACATCAGTTGCCACTTTCACAAAGACACGTTGTGAAGAGTAAAGATTTCAAGGGGGGGGGGGGAAAAAAACACCTCAAACCCCTGTACCAAATACTGTGATTTCTCCCACACTCAGGCAAAGCTTCAGACATTTTCCAATGTGAAACCAGGATGACATTTTCAGCCCACCCAAAACAGCCTTGACTATTTCTTCCCTGTAATGGCTTTTCTTCCTTTCTCACAACATATGTTCAAGATAAACATCTGAGATTGCAAAAAGCACCAACTTTTCAGTGTTAGTGGCTACACAACACATCATCTGGAGTTATGGGACAGGATTTTTTAGAGATGACACTTCAAGGAGACAAAAAAAGTGCTACACAATCTCTTCTCAGGAGTCCTGGTAAGAGATTTATTCTTTTCGGGCAACCCATGACAAACAAACTTAGTCATTTTTATTCCACTGAAAGTAGATGTAGGATTTATATTCCAGAAGATCTATATGTATTCATAACATTGTGCTATTGTACAATTAGCTTCTTGAGCAGTTTAGAAAACTCTCTGATAAAGGGCTGAGGAAAATCAGGGATTTTTCTGGTGCATCAGAAGCAAGAAAAATACACCAGAGGGTCGTTTACTATTCATGTTGTGGTTGTAGCCAAAGCAGATCAAGGCTGCTGAACATAAAGTTAGGAGAAGGTAATACCCAGCTGGTTTAGAGACACCCAGGGGAAGCTGTAAGGACAATGTAAGAGCACTGCATCTGCAGTTATTGATACCAACACAAACCAGGCTTGAGGTCAAACTCAGCTGCTTGCTGTCATCAGCAACACACCCCACAGCTCATGAGAGCTGCTGGAGACGCCAATGTAAACTGGTTGTGACAGCTGGAAAATCCTAAGGAGAGTCTGAGTGGGTTTATTAAGTTAAACATGCTTTCATTTTCATTCCTTAGCAAACATGCAAGCTAAAAATCTGCTGTTGTTACAACCCAACTTCCAGCCTTTGCATGTATTTCGGAAACCAACCCTGCACACCAAGGACTGTGAAGGACTGTGGCCCATTGACAAAGGCTGAATTTCACAGAGAGACTTGGGTCCACCCTGCTGGAGTCAGTGTCATGCAAGAGTCACAGTGATAGGAAGAAAAGATGCCATTTTTCAACAGAATCTACACTGCAGTTGCAGTGTTTGGACAGATCACAGCTCTGCCTGTGCAGGAGCTGTTCCTCAGAAGACATTCCTTCCATCAACAAAAAGGCTGAAATCAGGAGTGTCCTCACAGGGCTGGAAAAAGCCCTTACACTGAGGATACTTAATAGACAGAAATGAGACACTCAGGAATTGCATCTCATCTGTTGTTTCGCAGAAACGCAGCATTTAAAGTCAATTAAAACAATCTCCTACCAACTCCCTGCACCACCTGCCATCACTGCAAAACATCCCTAAGGCCCCTCAACAGAACTTGTTTAAAAAATAACCCCCCCACACCTGCACATGAGCAGCTGACACACACACAGTTGGCACAGAAAGTTACACTGAAAGAACAATCAATATAATTTCCCATTAGTTGTCTTCACAGATTTATCATTTAGGCTTTTCCTTAGCAGCCTTGAGGGAAAAATGAGAGATGTGTGTGACTGCACAGAAACTACAGAAACTCTCTTAAAGGCCTTTAGAGCTGCTATTATAATCATTTCCTTTCAACAGCTGAATGAACCGACGGCATTAGACATGAAGAAAACTAATTTTCTATAGGATGCTACCTATACATTATGTTCCAGCTGGATGGGTAACCTTTGGAGCTGCAGGAACTGCCCAGAAGCCTTCAAGAGAAGTTTCCACACCTCACCCTGTTAATGGATATTTTAAATCTCTGACAAGGGCCAGGTCTGACCCTCTGAGGGTCTCACTGTACATTTACTCTGCCCCAGCCCAGAGAGGAGAGGCAGGATGCCCTCAAGCTGAATCTGGTTCTGGCTCCTGGACCTTCCCATCCCCTTGCTGACACACACAGTGATTACCTTGCACACCCCACCATACAATGGCTTTTATTCACAGCTCATCCCACCAGTTTGTCCACCCATTCTTCACCCAGTAACTCTCTTACTGGGGAAGCAGCACTGGCAGAACACCTCAGCCACACCCTAAATAAAAACCATAATTCAAAGCCTTCAGCAGAGTTCGAGACTGGTTTGCATTCAGGAAACACTGACCTGACCCACACAGCTCAGCTGCCAGAGCACAGGGAGCTACTCAAGCCCTGCCCAAGTGCCCAGAATTGCTGCATCCCCTCCAAAAATCCCAGATTTAGGGGCTGTTCAGGAGCTCAGCTTGACAAGGAAATGCTCACACAGCTCAGCCCCCACATACCACAGCCAAGAACATCTCTCAGATCCCAACATAATTCTGGGATTGTTTTTGCCTGAGGAGAAACATTCCAGACAGTGTTAAGCTTAAATACTGAATGTATTCTCTTCACTATACAGAGCCAGAGAAATTTCTGACAGTACCCACTCATTTTGATGTTTTTCTTCTTAACTCTTCCTTGACAAATGATGGCCTCTGAAACTACCTCTGCTGAGCACCATATCCACATAAAGCCTGTGCTGTTGTGATGATGGGCTTCTCCCTTGGCTCTGAGCTCCCAGGTTCTCATTGCAGAGCCAAGCAAAGACTTTCAAAAATTGTAACTGCTGCATAACTGAACAGAAGCTGAGCATGAAGGCAGAGCCTGTTGTAGGAAATGGTCAAAAGGACACCTAAAAAAACCACGTTAACTAATGGCAGTTCCCTGGAATTACTGGACGCCCACAATACTCCAAATATATTCTAAAAGAGTGAATTTCTTTAGTGTGTGCAGGATTTCTTCCATATGTGCAATACAGTTTCTGCTGCACCCTCCCAGCCTGTATTGCTCTAGAAACACAATAATCTCCCTGAGGGATGGCACACAGGTATTTATTCCACTGCCCCAACTCCCCCAGAGCTGTGACAGCTCACACCAGCAACACTCCCAGGTCAAAGACTGATGATCACAGCCAGGCCCAGGGTTAAAAAGTTATAAACCTAAACTAACATCACAAGGACTGAAACACTTTGAAAGGTGGATAAAATACGTGCTAGAAATCAGAATTAAGCTAACAAAGTACACATCTACATTAGTTTAATACAAACCAGGGATTATTTCCCCATAATAAAAGGAGATGCAGAGCTGTGAAGCTGAATAAACCCCATGGAAGTCAATCCCTATTATCTTTTTTTCTCTAGGCTTTGTTTTGAACAGCCAGCTTCCTTTAACATTCTCCAAGATAAAGTAGCATCACAGAGTGTAGGGAAAGAACAAAGCAGCTCCTTTTATCTGCTCCTCCATCTTCTGAGTAAATATTGCATCATTGTTCTCCCTGGGAAACACCTTTCATCTCGGTTTTAAGGACGGGGATGAGCTGAGGTGGTTGTGAGAGCCCATCAGCCTTTTCCACCGAGGACCAGAGCTCTGAGGGCACCTTCCTTCCCCTAAGATAAAAGCCTGTGCAAAACCACCTCTGCCCCCCACACTGACACTGCTCACCAGGGGTCACCTCACCCAAACTTTCTGCCTGCTGACAAGAGCAAGGATGGCCGAATAGAGATTTTTTTTTTTTTCCTTCCCCTCTGAGATAGCATCCAAACAGCTTGCAGAAAATCCAAGTGTGTCTGTGGCTGGGTGCCATCTGTTCCCCTTTCCAGAGGAAGTGTCATGATATTTATATCCCCTGGGAGTATCCACATTAGCTGCACGTAAAGACTCTGTTCCCTCTCTACCACACAGAAATATAATGGCTGCAGAACAGATGGGGGGAAACAATACAAGGATATTATTAGGACAGACCCATATTATATGGAACAGTTTTGTTCTTTACATAATTACACAAGGGGAGGGAGCAAATTCTGGAAATGTAAGGATTCCACAGAATCCATCTCAAGTATCCTTCACAGTGGAACAGCAACGTTCACCTTTAAAATGTTCCACATGTATTCTGAATTAAAAGAAAAAGGGAATATGAATAGTATTACATATTTATATTATATATTAAAAAGTTGTTTTGGGGACTTGAAGAGTTACCCCATCACTATGCAACAAGGTCATGGAACACAAAATGAGTCCATTCTCCTCTTGCATCAGTCCATCACTGTAATTCTACAGCACCCACCCACCTCTGTTCTTTCATGTCAAATACACACTCCCTGGCAGCCCCTTCCTTCCCATTTTGAGCTTAGTAGCACCCCTCCATATATCCCCATCTCCAGTATTCCATCCCATAAAGAACACAGATGTGTTCTGCAACTCCCACCTTAATTCTGCTCAAGGTAGATCTCAGATCCAGTTAATATCAGCAGCTACATAAAGGGAATAACTGCACCAGAGTCAGCTCAGGTGCTGAGACATTTGCCAAGCCCAGGGAATTTCTTTGCTCTCTCTCATTGGTTCCCATTCTATAAAAAGTAAAAAATCATGCATATTCCCCAGTCTAAGGCTGAGAAATGTTACAGCCCATCTTCAGTAGTCAGCAGCAGCTTTCAAATTATTCATGCAGAAAATTACTTAGAACACCCCCCCCACATACAAATGCATCTGTTTCTGATTTGAAACAAAGTTCAATTCCCGTTTTTTAAAAAGCTTTTATCTTAAGGAAATATGGAAGCTTCAAAGTCCTGCAATTTGCAGTTCATTTGAACATTAATGGAAAGAAATGTTCTTCCACTTCAAACCATTTCCTCAGTCAATTAGACAAATCCTCTAAGTGGAGTTGGTGAAGCAGTTCATGTCCAGGAACTTAATTAGCACCCAATTCCCAAACTTGCATCCAGCTCGCCTGCACCAACTACCACACACAGGACTGTGCAAGAGCAGAGAGAGGGACATCTGGGGACAGCAGAGGGGCAGGACAGCCAGGACAGCAGCTGGGACAGATGAGGACTGACAGAAGAGGATGCAAGAGGCAGGATCCAGCAGAAGGGAACAGCTGATTAAAAAGGAATGGAAGGCTCAGCACAGGTCCTGTCTGTCAATGGTGATTGAGAAAACTCCTCCTGCAAATTCTGAGAGTAACAGCTTTCCCTCCATGCTCTTGCTGAATTTCTCACTGACATCTGCAAACTATTCCTGTTCCACTCCTCTGCAACTTCAATTACACTGTCACACATTTGTTTGTCCTAGTTAGCTGCTGTTCTTAACTGTGGTTCATGGCTCTCCTAATTAGGATTGCTGGCACAGCACCTTCCAGCATCAGGAACAACCCAGAGCTGGCTCGAGAGCCCAAAACCAGTGGGAACAAGTGCAGAAGCAGAGCAGCTCTACACTGACAGAGCAAGAACTGTATTTCACACTCTGGGAAGCTGCACTTCCACAGGAAAAGGAGTACAGAAAATACTGAGCAATTTCTAAAAATAATTAGGATCTCTTGGGAAGAAAGGACTTTGAGCAACATTTATAGAGAAACTAAACTAGGGAAAAAAAAAAAAAAGAGCAGCCCTTACTGCCTGACAGTCCTTTAAGTCCTGGCCATGGCACAGCATTATAGCAAAAACTAAGTGAACTCCTTAATAAAAGATCTGAAGCCAGTTTGCCTCATCCTACGAGGGCTCATCCCAACCTCACCAGCATCATTCCAGCAAACATAACAGCATGGGCTGTTGTTTTTGTTGACGTGGGTTTTTCCCCCCTTTTGATTTCAGTATTCATAAAAAACAGTTTAAAAACACAGAATTGGAAAAAAACCACCAAGGAGGTGAGTACAGCCTTTGGTGCAGCAGTAAGAGTTACTCATCAGCACATCCAGCAGATGAACACACCATTCCCTGATCTGGAACACAGCACCTTTTTATTTTTAAACAAAGGACACGGAGCTCTTAGTTTTATGTCTATAAGTCAGGCATTACACATAAAAGCAGAACCAGAGAGGTCATGTTCACCCACCTACAGCCAGAACATCTCCTACACTCCCAACTCTGTCCCCCCAAATATTAATAGTGTAACAGAGGATGTTTCCTCTTCCTCCAAATCTTCAAGTGCGTGTGACAGTCTTGAAAGCAAGTGATAATTATGATCCTAACAGAAAACAGTTCTGTAACTTTCTGAATAGGCAGATTTTAGATCAAATACCGAGGGGGGAAAAAAAGACTACTGTTTTTGAAGGCTCCTTTCACGTGCTTACACTTGTCACTTAAGAAGCAATTGGATTGCTCCATAGGGTCACACACTTAATTCCTGCAGCAGATCAAGAGGAACCACTTGAGGAGGTTTCTTCCACACCACCCTTACTCCTCACACGAAATTTAACTCTCTCACATGGGTAAAATTCAAAGATATGGCACCACTGAAACCCCCAAACCCCAGTCCTCAGTCACCTCTGTGCCTGGATACTACCCGGGATGCAAACACACATTCCCTGGGGTACAGCCACTTATTAACAGGATGGTACATCTACATTAATTATTTACACCCATTACTGCAGCATCTGGGCACATCAAGTCTTTTTATTACTTTGCCTGGATCCTTGGACAGGAGAGAAGTTATATCCTGAGGGTACACCTGTACATAAATCATAGGAGCCACAGCTCAAATCTGTCAAGACAAGCAGGTGCCTCAACACAGAGGCATTTCCAACAGCTCTAAGCTCTTGGTTATCCAAGATTAGGCAACAAGTCTGAAAAAAAGGCACATGAACCCCAGTCCACAGTTCAACCTCACATTACTGAACAATCCCTTCATAGGCAGAGGCAGGATATATATACACCACTCAAGGAATTTGAGAGCAAAATTATGTGGCAGGAGTGCTTGATCCTGCATTCCAATAAGCTGTTCACTGCCCAGGGAGGTCCAGGGGATCTGCAGACTCCTTCCCATGGGGCTGGACCAATTTAGTTGGGGAAAAAAAATTTAAAGTCAGCATTGAGTCTTGTCTGCCCCTTCACACAGGAGTTTCCTTTGAGGGTCCTGGGCAGTTGCCTGTCCTCACCCAGCCTGGGGAGCAGCTGTGAGGAGGGATGAGGAGCTGTGAGGAGCAGGAGCATACAGCTCACATCAAGGGGAAAAAGGCAAATCGACCCAGGAACCACCCCTGGGTTGTCAAGAACCAAGGGAAAGGCATCACAAAGAGATGTAACAACTGAAACAAGCCCAAAAACATTTTTTTTTTGTGGAAGAGCTCATATTTCTGTTTTGCTTATTATCAGAAAGGAGCACAATGTATTTCCTATCCCATAAAATACACATATAATTTTTGTGGTAATAAGACCCAGGAGAGGCATAAATATCCCCAAGGGTTTCTGCAGTTCAGAAGAACACTGTAAAACAGTTTGATAACTTGGGAGATTACATTTCTCTCTATTCACCACACACACACACATATAAAAGCCTGCCAAGGGGAACGTTATTGATGCTTTATAACTGTGAGCCAATAAACCTCATGAATTTCATTTATTTGAAGACTGCAATAGAAGCAGAAAGATAAGTAGCATCCTTAAATTCAGGATCATTAATTTAATCCCACCCCCCCCAAAAACACACCAGTAAGCCTTATGTTAAACCTTTTCACGGTTCTTTTAACCAAGTGCAAGCAAAACCAGTAAATGCCATTTGGGAAGGAACATTACAGGCCCTTTCAGCAGAGTATCCCCTCCTGAATTATCCATAGCAAATGGTGATGGGATGTTTCTTTTGGCACAGTTTTTGTTATGGTCCCAGGAATAATTCCAGGCTAAGATTGGAGGGGAAAGGGATCCTTGTCCCCAGGCAGCTGAAATCAGCAGCTCAGTCTATCTGTGCTGATCCTTTTGGTTCTCCCACCAACAGCAGAGCTCCTGGGGGGAGCCCTCCCTCCTGAGGGTCCTGCTCAGCTCTCAGGTCTCATCTCCTGCACTTCACCCACTGCAGAGGGCCCAGCAGCTCTTTCCTTGGGGGGCTCTGGCACACAGCACACGAGGTATTTGAGGGGGTTGCAGAACAAGATCAGTGCTGGACTGAAGGATTCTCCTCCCCTCCCCAAAGCAGCCACAAAGCTGACACAGAGGACTCCCAGCAGCAGAACATCCCAGACATCCCATTTAAGAGCCATGAGATCAAACCTGCTGTTACAGCCCAGTGTTTCTGCCAGAAGCTGCTCTCAAAACACAACCCACCAGAGTCACCCCTGCCTTGCATCACCCAGTTTAATTTGGTACCACAGCTCCCACTTGCAAGAACACAGAGAGCATCAGCTGTGCCCATGATGTGAACTGAGATAAAGCTGCTCAGCATGGAAAGAAAAGGTAGGTGAAATCCTTTAAATAGTCAAAGGCTTCAGTGGAGAAGAAATAAGATGCTGTGGAGCGGGGAGTGCCAAAAATCCATCAAATGCAGGTTGGCTCTCTCGTCAGTGGTGCTAAATAGGTATAAATGGACATGTTCAGTCAGGCAGAGACAGCACTGTGGGGAGCTCAGCGAGGGAGGAGGAGAAGGCAGGCAGCTCCCCTTCCAGATGGGATAAATTCAGCAGCTGTTTTGTTCTAAGCCTTGAATGCTCAAATGCATCTTAAAAAAAAAAGTCACCACGCAGAGGCAGAGGATGAGACAGAGAAGGAAGGACTTGTGAAATCAGACAGCACATATTTGGGCAATGCAGATAGGAGGGGACTGGCATTCCTTCACAATTGGGACAATGTTCCTTCTTCATCCTTGGACATTTTGAATTCAAACCCTTCTTTTAGAAAACTAACTTCTTAGTTATGCAAGTTTCTTGTAAACCATCTCAATTAAATCAGGGCGCAAAACTTAAGTCCCTCAACTCCTGTCATTTCCGCTTTAAAATTTTAGGGCAACATTTCTGATCCAGGAGTTGCCAATTATCTGCCTTTCCCAGCAAAATAAAGAGAGAAATAACAGCTACTTGATCTAAAACATCCCTGTATCCCAGCTGCTGCAAGGTTCAATATACCAGAAGGGAAGTGAGAGAAGCCTCACACAGCAGAGGAGCAGCTCTACAGGCACACAGGGAAAGTTCATTTATACCTAGAACTGTCCCCCCAAATCTGTCCCTCTTCCTGCTGGAATTCAAATGCACCCTTGGCAGTTACAAGCAGCACAAAAGACACTTATCTGTACAAAATTTAGTACACAAAGTATTCAACTTGGGACTTAAACATCTGTCCTACAAAAGCGATTAACAGGCACCAACCATGCCTGACCCAAAATCCCAGATCTCAAGAAACAGTTATTTTTAAATCTGACTACTTGTCTGGATTCTGCTTCTCCTTGACTCTGGGTGCAGCTTTCAAGTGACCTGCATTCTGCCATCCAGAATACACACACAAAAAAAATACAACAGAACCGTTACTTTATTTAAAATCATGTCCTTAAAAAAACCCAAAAATAATTCACCGAGATTTCACACGATACAAGTGACTGACACAGAAGTATCTCAGGGGAGAAAAAAGCAATTTTGAGGCTACAGTCAGAATATTAGCAGCCATAAACAGAGTGTTTTTTCCCCTCAAAAGCAGACAAAAGTAGCCCAGCAGTTACTGGCAGCTGTTGGGGGACAGTTCCATGAAGACTTTTGGGATCACATGTGACTGGAGAAAGCACCACTCCAGCCAGGAAGGTCACATTGGCTGGGCCAGATGGTCAGATCAGGGATTGAAGTCTGATACTGCATGGAGATACATATGCTGTGTTTTCTTCCTGAAGTGGCCATGTGTGAAAACAATTTTAACTAGTAAATACAAAGTAGAAATAAATACAGAGTAGAAATTAATTCAGCCTTTTGACAGCTAGCACTGCATTACCTGAGAGACAAAAACTTAACATTGCCTTTAATTCCTTAAAAACAAACACACAAACAAAAAAAACCCAAAAAACACAACACAAGTTTATGACTATTCAGGTAAGTAAGAAGAGGAGCAAAATTATACCCTTGAAACACACAAAATTATGCCTTACTCTCATAAAAAGTTATTCAGTTGTTTAAGCAAGCACCTATTCAAATGTAATTCCTCGAGACAAAACATCTCTTCCCCAGGACCATCCTTCTCCCTGAAAGGACAGAATTTCCCTCCTTTGTAAAGGAGGTTTGATAGGAAGTAAGGACAGACCTGAAGTATTCATTAACTTCTGACTCTGCACTGTTCCACAGCCTTGTCCTGCACATCACCTTGTGGATTTAGAAAGGTCTCTCAGCTGGAGGCCAATCCCATGGAATTTGTGGTCACTTCTCAGCTCTAATGGGAACATGACATTTTATGTCCCCAGATTTGGGCTCCCTGTAGCACAGAGAAGCCTCTCATACCTTGCAAAGTAAGATATTCCATGATTCCTATGCCTTTGACCTCCTATTTTCTAATTCATCACGTGCCAAACTTCCATCATTACTATTACTGCTCATTACTAATGATTATTCTTTACCTTCTTTAAGGGGAAAAAGGAAAAAAGTTGTAGGAAATTAAGCATAAAGTGAACACCACGATACAAAACCCACCAAAACCATGGAACAGTCAAACTGACATCCAACATCACCTGCATCTCCCTAAAGATAAGTGGGTCTTGCAACTGGATTATCACTTTAGGGCTGACTTTGTATGATAAAGGCAGAAGTTTGTGACCCGTGGATCTATGAAAGCAGATTTTCCTTAATACAGATTTAAATACCTGTGATTTTATAGAAAAGATCAGAAATACAGAGCAGACAACCAGGAGGAAACCAGTGACCAAGCCCATCATCTGCCAACGTTCACCAATATAAAACAGAGTGGTTCTCCAACATTCCTGGAATACAATGAAAATGAAAATGCTAGATAAAAACTGGAGTCATCTCACAGCAGTGCTGGAGGGGAAAATATTGGAAGATTGATACATGCCTGAAGGTGAGAGAAAACAGCCTGCAGAAGGTGCAGAGTTCATCTTTCCAGCTATTCATCACCTTAAAAGACACTTGCTTCAGGCAGAGAGACACGTTACAAATTTGTTACTGATTCTTCTTGAAAAACATTTCAAGGTAGTTTCCTTTTCCAAAAACTAAGTTAATAAAAGCAGTGTTGTTATCTGCACACCCAATGCAAAATACATTTTGCATGCCCAACTCATGGATTGTGCATGCATTAAAAATGTAACAAAAATTACAGAAGCTTTTTAAAAAATAAAATCAAAATACGGTTCTTGCTTATCTTCCTCCAAAGACTTGTCAGAATCAGTTATTCCAATTTCCATTTGTTTGCTTGTAGGGTGGTCAATGTTTAAATTTACAGTAAAAGTTACAACTGGAGTTCTTCAGGGAGCTTACCTGGATTAAGTTCCTGCTATAATCTGTAGGAACTGCAATGCAGAGGTTGAGAAGCACAAAGATGAGCCCAACTTTATATGACTTTAACATTCATCACAAGTAACAAAAGAACAAAGGAAGTGTCTCTGCAATGACTTAGCACTCAAAAAAGATTTTTCTCTGAAATAACTAATAAAAAGTCCATGAAAGCTATTAATTTCAAAAGATGTTTGTTATTTAATAAATAGTTTTCTTCCATTTAGCAAATCTCCTGGCTCTTGAAGGCCCCTGTTTCAGTATTCCTAGAGATCCAGTGGTTTTCTTTGCCATACTATAAAAATAAAGACAATTCTTATTTCAAGCTCTTTTAAATCCACTCCTTTACTGAAACTTGGAATGCAACTTCTGGTTCGAAAGCAGGAGTTCAGCTTATTTTAAAAATAACTCGAAATCAAAAAATAAAATGCTTAGAGAAAGCCCAGGCTTGATACCTCAGAGAGCTCACAAGCAAGACTGATGCCCAGACAGTGTCTTTTTTCTTGATTAAGTGATAAAAGCTGCATTAAGCACCTTCTCAGTGCCTGCAGCTCTAATCAGGGTTGCTTTTGCTTCTTTAATCCCCAAATGCAACTCCTCGACTCTCCCTTGCACTAATTAGACCATCACACCCGAAGGTGCATCCTCGATCTTTGAACTATCATCTCTTCCCCCCACTGGAGCAAAACAACACATTAATAGGTTAAAAAACAAAAAAGTGACTGCCTCAGAGGGCAACTGCCAACCTGTGGATTATCACCTCGGGGTTTTGTGTAATGCTCCGGGCTGGGAAGTGGGCAAAGATGAATGGGAAGTGCTAAATGGAAAAGGAACGTGGCATTTGCTGGGTATTTATCAGCTTGCAGGAGTCCTGAACTGACACACCAGTTCACAGGGGGATTCTAGTGAAGCTTTCTTTGATTCAGGAACAAAACTGCTTCTTAATCCTTAAATTACTTTCCTTGTTCTCACTCTAAAACTAAGATCAGGCACAGACTGGTGAAATTCCAGTATTTAAGGCAAATCCCCCAATCCTGCTGCCTTCCAAGTCAAGCTGCTTGGCTGACTACAAGGATCCAGGTCCAACAACAGAAGTTCATCACTCAAAGCATTTAATAACACGAAGTTTTGGCTGGGATCACAACCACAGAATGGTTTGGGTTGGAAGGGAACTTCAAAATCATCCACTTCCACCCCCTGCCATGGGCAGGGACACCTTCCACTAGCCCAGGTTGCTCCAAGCCCCGTCCAACCTGGCCTTGGACACTTGATCACTGATACAACACCATTATTTCACTTGTACACTACATATTCAGTTTAGAAAACTCCTTGGAACTGGGTGCTCTGTCTGGAAATTAGTCCACACAGCCTAGAAACAGCTGAAAAATCAGCTGTGTGGTTCAGGCATTTGTTCTGACCTAATTACTTCTAAAGGAGCCCAGAGGGAGTTGGGGTATTTCCCCCCTCCCTTCTCTCCAGGTAATACTGGAAATCCTCTGCCACGTTTCTAACCCAGTGACTTCAATAATGCTGCTCAAAATATCATTAACAGGTAAACTGAGGGATGTGATGATGAGTATCTTTAAGTGTTCTCTGGTTTTTTTTTTAAAGCAGAGGTTTCAAATGACAAACACTGCTTGCTGGAGACCTCTGAGGTCAGAGCACAGATGGGTCCCCCTGCCAGGGACACCCCTTGGCACAGCAAATCCCGAGGATTTGAAAAGATGGAGGCAGTCAAAAAACACACAGTCAAGTATTTATCAGCTTGTAGACCTCCTTACATGACATACCACCTCACAGGGGGATTCTAGGGAAGCTTTATTTGATTCAGGAACAAAACCGCTTCTTAATATTTAAATTACTTTTCCTTATTTTCTTATTCTTAAAAATATCTCCTGTTAGTGCTCAGCTTTTATCAGGAGCTTTAACACACTCCCTAAAGACTCTGGGTGAGACCACCTCAGACTTGGTACCATCTTTGGTTTTTTAATCTAGGTCAAAACTCTTACTTCTTCCCCCAAGTCATAGTTCAAGAAGCCATAATCAACTTCCATTCTTTATTCTTTTCCAGTTACTGCTTGTAAAAGCAACTTGTTAACCAAGGGGCTTGGTCTGACCAGATCCTGCTCAGCAGGAGCCCAGAGTGCACAAAAGCATCTCCTTCCCTCTGAGGTATTAAGAAGAAATAAAAATGTCTTTATAGCCATCATAAGAGACTTTCCCTTGGCCAAGTGTTACATCAGTTGTATTTTATAGGGGAGAAAAGGGTGGAAGGAAGGAGAGAAGATGATCATATCCTGACTTCACCTCAGATAGAAAAAAGGGAAAAAATTGATTTTTAAAAACAAGAAGGTTTTATTAAGTGATACAAAATGTTACTCATATTTCAACATGACTGGAAACCTCTTTCCTAATTGTAACCAAAGAGGAAAATGAAGGTGAAAAGAAATGGATATCTGGATTTATGCACCCAGAAAAGTGACATTTTTAAATTCATTCTCTGCCTGGGAAGATCCCTGCCATGTACTGTCACCCCTACAAATGGAGAAATAGGGGAGAAACATAACATATGAAGTTCCAAAATCTTTTGTGCATTTGGGCAGAAAGAGAATTAAAGAAGTTATGTGATTACTTCTCTGTACTAAGTAAAAAAAAAGAAATCACTATGATTTAGCTTAGAGGAGATGTCAGTGGATGTTTTTTATTTATATGTTTTTAAAGGACAAATCAGATGACCTGAGCAACTACAGAGTTGTCAGCTTGGCATCATTCCCAGGTAAAATAACTGAATGGCTGATACAGAAATCAATTAATAAAGAATTGAACTAATACAATTCATCCACAAATCCATGTTGACTGATATAAGAGCCTTTGACAGACTAACAGGAAACCTTCCACAAAAACTTTCTGAAATACCAGTAAGGGGAGTGTTGACAAAGTTACTTCAGACTTCCACAAGGCATCTCCTACACGGGGAAGACATCCTCTCACTCCCCAAAATTCAGCAACCTGATGGCTTCCCAGTCCTCCTGCTGGATCATCAACATGAGGCATTCCCTTGGTAAAGGTTACAGGGCATGAACAGAAGGAGCTGGAGACAAAAGGTTGAGGTGCAGCTCCTTTATCCCCCAGTTTGCTGCTGGAAGCTAAACCAGCACGTTTGAGTTGTGAGGTGTGTGGAGAATTTACTGGACCAGGAAAAGGGAGAGAAACAAGAGTCAGTCTGCAGAGGGAACGGGGCAGAGGATGGAGGAGATGAGAAAGGAGGGAGCAATAGAGAAAATCAAGGGCTAGTTCTGGTGAAGAGATTGGGAAAGGTAAATACTTGTCAAGGAAAGGGAAAAAGCCACAAACATGTTGGTATGCAGGAGGCACCTTTGAAAAAGGGTGATTTTTAAAAATATTTAACTTAACTACACAATGGGCATCTTAGATCCCCACTATTGCTCCACCTCCCCAGCAGTGAGGGGTCAGGAGATGGAACCTGCTGCTCCACCACAGCACAGGGCACCCCGAGGGACCTCCAGCTCTCAAACAAATCAGTTCTGCTCCTTTCCATTCCCCTCATCACCAGCCAACCTTGGCAACTTAATTATAAATCTTTTCTCCCACAAAGAGAATGGCTGATATTCCCAATCTCCTCTCGAATCTGCAGTAAACTCCATGGCATCTCTTTTATTTCCAAATGAATTTGCCTTATTAAAAAGTAATGAGCTATTAATTAACTTTGCACTCATACAAAGCTGTTTAATTCTCAATCCAATTAACAGCAATCTGCTGAAGGATTCTAATGATTATTTTAAATTTGCTAAGAGAAACATCTCTGAGCCTTTCATAATAAGATATTTATAGAATGGCTTGGGCTGGATCTTGCTTGCATTTTAATTCAATAACATTTTTATAACACTCCAACATCTCTCTACAACATTGTCTTCCACAACATATCATTTAGAAGCACAGCAAGGCTGAATTACTACAACTGCTTGTTTGGAAGATGTTTTGGAGGGGCTATTTTGTTTCAGGCTTTCCCACTCATATCAACATTGGCATGGAGGGTTCCAAAGCCTCAAGGACTGTTTCCATCAGGGTAAGTCTCAGAGATGTTTCACACAAATATTTGTTTTGCAAAGACTCCAGCAACAGGCTGTTTGCCACCTTTTCCAAGGCTCAGGAAGTCACCTCTGCCTGCACAAAGGAGCCCAACTCAGCAGCCCCATGTTGGGCTTTGCTTGCTCAGTTATATTTAGTTACAACCATAAGGATGGCACTTACACTCTGTGACTTCTAAGCCTAAATACGGGCTGGTCTTACATGGCTGGACAAGAAAAGCTTTCTATCTTTATATAAAGGATTCTCAAAATCTTTCAAGGACAGCCATTCTCTCCACCACTGCAGCAAAGGCATTCAACAACTAGCAAACTGCAGCTTTTCATTCTCACTAATATTGTAAGTTCTCCCTAAGTCAAGAGAAAAACACGCTCAGCTCAACACAGAGATGGGCATCTGGGATGTCAAACCCCCAATTTTCGGGTCCAGAAATGAAAGAAGGAAACTTTAATATTATTAAACACCACGACTGCATGCACGGTGCTTAATAATTAATTGCAACAGCCTACCTGAAATGAAAACTGCAATATTAAATTCTGAGCAATTTTAGGGTGTGCTGTATCCCATGGGTCTCAGATATCCAATATCATGTGTTAAGAGCAGGAAGGTGATAAAGACAGTTCATAACTCACCTTTGCACGTACCCCTATCACACACAAACCCCAGCTAGTTTAGTTTAACACATTCCCAGCCCTGAAGTAGTACAACCTATGGCATGTTAAAAGTGGTTTGTTTATCCAGAAACACAGCAAGAGTTAAAGTCACAGTGATAAAAGGATGTCAGCAAGGGGCACTCAAGTGCCACAGAACATATGTGTGTATTTTTTTAATAATACAACTCTTCTAACAGTAACTTTTGGTCAATGGCAACATCATTTTCCCCATCCAGATAAGGAACTTGATACTCTTCACCTCAAGGCATGACATTTGGACCTTACCTATTTCTGCAACCTTGCTGGATTGCCCCACTTCACACACTCCTAACTCCCAAAACACCGGTACCCATTTAGGGATCTGAGGCTGGGAAAGGGCACACCACTAAAGCCATAAACAGAATCAAGTCTAAGAACTTGATAATAATAAAAAAAAAATTCTGGTGCATCAACAAGATCAAGTTAAAATCAGCTCTTCTCTCTGCATATTTATGTTGGCACAAAATAGGACTCACCAGAAAAAAAGCTGAATTGTTCTGATTTTATATACTGAAGTATTCAATGAACAGCTGAATGAATTTGCCTGCTAAAGATTTTGGGATGTCCACAGCAGCAAACCACACCAGACCCTGTTTTTTGCATGGCTGTGATCCTCCAGCACCTCTAATTCACACACATCGTGCAGGACAACAGCACGACGTGGAGCAAGGGGTGTTCATCTTCCTGATTGATGACCATCCTCTCTGGGTGTTATTTTCCCTCTCTCCCAGGCAGTTTGTTCAGCCTGGCTCCACTGTTCATTTGCAGGCTTCACAGGGACACGTGTTACTGTTTGATGATTTACTCCCTGCCTTTGATTGAGGCTGAGGGCATTTCACGTTATTTTATTATCTAATGCATGTACACACAGTGGATTTTAACTGCTGCATCCATACTCTTAGTTTGCAAATCAATGCTGTGCCTCTCTCTGAATCAGAAGAGCCATCTGAAATTATCGATCTGTTCATATTTCTTTTTCTATTGATCATCTCAACTACAGCCCCATCAAGTTTCCTTTGGCACAAAGTATGCTCACATTATGCAATTTTCCACGTTCAGTGCAGTGACATCTGCAATTAACTTGCCCCAAAGTAACAGAAGTTTAAGTTCTTGACTATTTTGTACATAACCCTCTGGACACACACAAATCACTCGTAAGGGACCATCTGATTGGGCAAATTGCTGAAGTTGAAAACACTCCCCTAATCTCACAGGATGGCCAGTGAACTCCAATCCCAAACACAGCAGCCAAAGAATAGCTGGACTGCAAAATTCAGGATCCAAGTGACCATATATGAGGATGCTTTATGCTTTTATGAAGCACAGTGGGGGCTTTAAGAACCATTTACACACCTTGCTTAACCTTAATTTCAAAATAACTCCTGTTGAACTACTGAACTATTTTCAGGGAGTTAAGATACAAAACCACAAACCCAACTGCCCCTCCAGCTTTTTCAATTAAAAGAAAATCATCCCTACAAATTCTTTTTCTCAAGTTCTGTTACATGGAAGTTCTTTATTATAGAAACAACACAGCAGTAACTAAATGGG
The DNA here is from genome assembly GCF_009829145.1 of Chiroxiphia lanceolata. NCBI lineage: Eukaryota > Metazoa > Chordata > Aves > Passeriformes > Pipridae > Chiroxiphia > Chiroxiphia lanceolata. Next base: position 3,152,335 of record NC_045653.1, on the reverse strand, counting down.
TTCTTGGTGTATTAAGAAATTAATAGTTGTCATCTGACATCTGTGCCCTTACACAATCCCTCCTACCAGAGGGGAAACAACTGTGCACTGTGACAAAGTCTAACTTGAACACCAGTTCTCGGGCTCCAGGCACTGAAAATGCATCACTCCTTAGAGGAATATATAGTTTAAATGCATTCTTTCTCCCTCAATGGAATTCAGCTGTGCCTTGGCTGCACAAAGATGCTCCTTCACACAGATCCAGCATATGGTCCCTTCCAAAACTTCCTCAGCACAGCAGTGCAAGTTCTATGAGAGTTCATGTTCTGCAGCTTCACAGAAGAGGGAGCAAGTGTGTCATGACCTGGGCTGTGACATATATAATATATAGAAATGATCAAAAGGTTTGCAACTCAGTCAGAGCTGCTGGTCAGACCAGTCTGCAGAGCACCTGCAAGCAGCTGGGTTATGCCTAAATATCATCAATTCTACCACAGGCAGGGGCTCTCTTGGGAGGAAAAAGCTGGTTAAGTCCCAAAACCAGAGCATCAGAGGGAACCCTGTGCACACAAAGATCTCTGAGTGAACCATTTGGTAAATGTTACTGTCTTTGCATAGAACTTCCATCTTCAAGCTCACTCCTACACGAGCCAAATAGGCTGATCTTACTTAGAGCTAAACCACCTAAAAACTGAGATCTGGATCTAAGCACAGCTATATATTGGAGGAAATGATATCTGAAATAGCAGCACAATGTAGATCCCAGGGTGGTAGGATGGAAAGTCTGCCATAAAAGCCTTTTTTTCCCCCCACGCCACCACTGTTTTCAAGCCACAGAAGCTTCTGTGTTGCAGAATCTCAAACTGATTTATATCAACTTATCTTGATTACATAAGCACCAGGAAATACAGCAAAATAAACATCAACAGCTAAGCTCCTGGTGCAGCAAAAAAAGAATGTTATTAGATTCATGACACTGTTAAATTATAGTGTCATAGATTTCATATTTAACATTTTTATTCATCCCAATAAAAGGCTTACAAAATTACTGGTGTTATACTGTACTAAAAAGTCAGGGGGAATCAGTAGCTAATGCTGCCCAGCAACCATCTGAAACAAGAACTGAAAAAAAAACCCCCCCAAAAAAAACCAAACACCCAACAGAAAACTAAATGCAAACAGGTACGATGCTGCTATTTAGCATTTCTTTTTTTTTTTTTCTTTCTTTCTTCTGACAGAGTCAATAGAAAGCAGAACTTTCTTCTAAAAAGCAAATTCTGTTTGGTTGCAAACCGAGCACAGAAAGTTCATGGAAGTGCAAGAGCATTACAAATTAAATGATTACTGATGCATGAAACACAACATGGTTGGAATCAGGTAAACAAAGCTGTAAGACAAGACAAATCTGTCGCAGCCCAGGCACCCTGCACCTGGAACTTTGAGAGAACTTGGGCTGCTTGCAACGCAAAATGCTGTCAGTCATAAAATGAGCAATCTGTTCTCCTCCAAACAAAAGGCAAAACCAAGGTCCAATTCGTGCAGCTTCAGCTTTTTCCACGCTGGAAGATAATTCAAACCCATCTCGGCAGCAGCTTGAATTGCCATGCTGGAAACCCGAGGATGCCACCTGCAGCCCTGCATTTACACTGAACCTTCAGCCCTGCTGCTGGCAAACTTCAGGCTCTGCCTGCAAAACCTCAGCCTCTTACTCCAGCAGCTCCTCCCACATCCACATGAGAACTCCTCAGCTGGAAGGACATCTGCTCCTCAACGCTCACAGGACAATGTGTCACCAGAATTAAAGCTGCACAGCACAGTATCTGATGTCCTGCGATGGGATGTGCAGCAGGGGTGAACGAGAGCTCCCTGCAAACACCCACACTGTTGTCACCACAGTTTGCCCTACAACTGCTTTTTTCCAGCACTACAGGGCATGCACCTGGAGAAATACAAATATCACCTTTGTCTGGCAAGAATCTCTTTTCCAGAGCCCAGGAACCAATTTGATGCTCTTTGCTGCAGTCATATGGACCGAAGTGCTGAAGTCAGCAGTATTTTGGGCTGCAGAATCCACAGGCAGTGCTGGGAACATGCTGCTTGTACACAACCACCACTAAAACCACAACAGTCTCCAAAATCATCTCTATCAACCTCTTCTGTATCTGTATTGAATATTTATGAAATAATTATTTTAATCTTGGATTTATCGGAAAGTCTTGAGGATGCATAATTGACACACAGAGCAGCTTATTATAAATCTCACAAACAAGGACAGCTACAAAGTCACTTTGCACAACTTTCAAAGTTGAACAGCTCTAAAACAGACAGAAATCCCATTATTCAGCACTGAGACACTTTCCCAGGGCTATTACACAGCTCATACAGTGCATGGGTATTTGTGTCAATATGGATCGGTCCATGCAATGTGTAACTGATTTTCCATAGTCAACTTTAAATGTAATCAAACAGTTTAAGGCCTCAATAGGTATTTTAACAGATGGAAAGAAATCCAAACAAGTAAAGGCATTTTGATGTTACAGTTGAGAAGCTTTCAGGACACATATGTTTAATCAGAGAGTTGATTTGGATCATGGGTGAGTGATTATTTATTGACATGTGCACAGAGGGATGGAAGCAGAATGGAATAATTGGTTCCTTGCCAGAGGAGCTGGCAATAGTTATTGACCATTTTTTATCTTTGGACATCAGCCCAAATATGATACTGGAGGTGCCAGAGAAGCTTTACATTTAGCAAAAGTGGAACCACAGGCATAACTTCCCACATACGATTAAAATCCTCTTAATTCAGGGCCAAGATACTCCCAAAACCTCACAGTTAGTCAGGGCCTCCATCTGCACGTTACAGAGCAGTTACACACACACACACACACTATTTTCAGCAATCCAAGCAGAAAAACAAGTTGGCATTTAAGAAAAACAAACCAGAAGCAGTCAGATGCCTTTAAGGCCCTTGGTATGAAGGAGTAATCACCACCTTTCTCCCACAGCCCAATATTGAAACGAGGGGAAGAGCAAATGTTTGCTTTCCTGAGAAGGGCAATATTCCAACAGATGAGAAGTGGAACCACCAAATATTGACAGAGTGTGAGGATTTGCAACCAAAGTGGCACAAGGTCTCTGTCCCTGCTGGGATTTGAGCTGGGCCCCTTCACCCCCCCAAAGTGAACTGTCTGTCAGCTGAAATGGTGGTAATAATCCTGCCAAAGGTCTGCAAACAGAGATACCACGCTCAAGGGAGAAGATCACGAGAAGAAAAGTGGATAAAAACTGCTGGGACTCATCTGGTTCAACAAAGCTGCAAGCAGGGGATGGCTGTGGGTCAGATCCAAGAAGCCAAAAGAGCTTTTCCACGTGTTTTGGTGGGATTTGAAGCAAACCCTTGAGCACAACTGCTCAGCTGCTAGTGCACAAACCTCTACATAAATCAATTCTAAGAACCTTAGTGTCTCCTCCATACAGCTGAAGCCACAGTCAAAATTCAGCTCCTTATGTTTTATCTGTGAGCAGCATCAATGAAAGCAAAATAAAAAATAAGTCTGTTTTTCTGATGTTTTTCTTTTTTCAATCTAAAAATTAATCACCCCCTCAAGCCTTCTTTTCAAGCATCCTTCTTGCTTTACTGCAAATTACCATACACCTGAAATGACTTTGGCCCACATATGCAAATTATAATTTTTCCATAAGCCTTTTTTTAAATACAGCAATTTATCTTTAGTGATTAACAGCAGAGATCTCAAACCCGAAAGTCACAGCATTTAATTATGGAATTGCTAATCAACTTTCCAGCTTTGTTAGAACTAACAGAACTCTTTTCAAGACCCCCCCCATAAGCCTTTGTGTCCCCTCTCCTGCATTAAATTATATCTATACACACACACAAACACTTTTGAACCTTTGTAGGTGCAAAATAAAGATGCAAAACCTCTGCAGTATGAAGAGTAAAATACAAGAATGCAGAGCAGACTGCTGGTATTACAGGCAGCTATATTATTTTAAGTTATAAACCCTAAAATGGGGGGGAGGGCCCAAAATTTGTTCATATAGTTTCTTATTTTGAGGTGGTAAAACATTTGCAGGTGGCCACGTGGCTTTGTGGGAGCAGAGAGTTATTCCCAGCTTTGCTCAGGATCATTAATTTATGTGGTGAGTTTTTCTGCAAATTAACATCCTTGAATTCAAAGAGAAACTTCGAGAGCATCATTCAACTCAACCTCTGATTTGGGATAAAATTCACAAGTCAATATTTTCCCCTCGGTACAAAATACACGGGGCAGGGATGGGATGCACGTGGAGGAGAGGAACATGACAAAACCTTCTTTCCAGGTTCTCCAGATTCCCAAAGCCAGTGGAGGTTTCACAGAAGCATTTCTCCAACAATCCAAGTCAGAAATATTTCTGTTCGTGCAGAAATCCACAGCTCAGCACAGACATTGCAAGAGATCTGCAGAAAAGTGCTTAGGAAAATAAAAAGTAGTTGGCTCTACATGCAAGGCTTTGTCTGTATGACAAAACAGTGCTAACAGAAAGCAATTTAGCAGCTGACATTAAGCTTCCTTACTTTAATACCTCCAAGTTAAAAATCAATAGATTTTAATTGTTCAGTCCAAAGCAATGTTTTGTTCTGAATTGAAGCAACGAATCTCTGTGCTTTCTGCTAAAGATAGCTCCTCAACAAGTGTTTATTGAGTATTAAGACTTTACTCAACAATAAAATTTAATTTTGACATCCTGTAACATAAAAAGTCCTCCCCCCCAAAAAAAATGTAAGCAATAATGCAAGAATATAGTGAAAATTGTCACATTTTCTTCCTGTCTTTCCACCACCTCTGCAAAGGAGGTAAATGACCCATTTTTTCATCCACTTGTACAATGCCTGACTCAGCACAGCCTGTTCTCTTTCACTGCTCACTCCTTCCTCCTTCTGAGCTCCTCAAGTTCCCTTTCACTTTAAAACTTTACTTCTCTGCCACTCTCTTTCCCTTTTATCACTCCTAAACAAGACTAATGGCCAGTATTACTAATTTAATGCAAAGATCACAGAGATGGACAATTTTGCAGGCGTTTTTATATAGAAAAATTCAAGTCTACGGCCCAAACTAAAGACAGTTTGCTCCCTCCACGAGTCAAATGTGAAGCTGCTGTGACAGTGCTGAGCTCAGTGTGCTGCAGCACAGCCAGGTGTCGTGTTGCCCAGCCTGTCCCACTGTCCCACAGCTCCAGGCACGGGCAGGCTCAGGGTGGGTCTGCAAAGATCTCAGCTCTAAAGCAAACCAGGCGTCAGGCACAAAGCCTGTTGCCCACACCAACAGAGTAATGGAATATTCTGAGTTGGAAGGCACTCACCAGGATCATCCAAGTCCAACTCCTGGCCCTGCACAGACACCCCAACAATCCCACCCTGTCCCTCAGAGCGTTGTCCAAACCCTCCTGGAGCTCTGGCAGCCTTGGGGCTGTGCCCACTGCCCTGGGGAGCCTGGTCAGTGCCAACCACCCTCTGGGGGAAGAGCCTTTTCCTAATATCCAACCTGACACAGCTCCAGCCATTCCCTCAGGTCCTGCCCCTGGTCCCAAAGACATCAGTGTCTGATCAACAGTCCTGCACTAACAGGTTCCCTGCTCCCCAAGTCCATAAGGAAGGAATAAGATACAGATTCTTGCATGAAGAGAATCACATCTTACACTGGCACAGGAAAATTCTTCCCTTCACTGCCCAGAGTGGTAGGAAGTCCTCAGGCTGGTTCTAATGAGGTGAAGTTCTCCACTTTCAGAAAGGAGTTGGAACATTATGATGGGGGAACACCCACTATCCGAGAGGACTCATGGCTGTTACAGACACAGTGAGGCTGACCCTGATCTGGCTGTGGCTGTTCCCTTGTGACCACTCTGGCAGAAACCAAAGCCTCTCCACAGCCAGAGAGGAGCCTGTACAACCTCAGGAATCACCTGACCCAGAACAGAATCATCCTAAAGCAGGAGTGACTTCAGACTCAGGGAAGGTGAGGTGCTGGAGCAGGTCCAGAGAAGAGCAATGAGGCTGGGGAAGGGACTGGAGCACAAGTGCTGTGAGGAGAGGCTGAGGGAGCTGGAGGGGCTCAGCCTGGAGAAGAGGAGGCTCAGGAGAGACCTCATCACTCCCTACAACTCCCTGACAGGAGATTGAGCCCGACTCCCACCTGGCTACTTCTCCCAGACAACTATCAGTAGGACAACAGGGCTCGGTCTGAAGCTGTGCCAGGGGAGGTTTAGGTTGGATATTGGGAAGAAATTCTTTCCAGATAGAGTGCTCAGCCATTGGAATGGGCTGCCCAGGGAGGGGGTGGATTCACCATCCCTGGAGGTGTTTAAGAAGAGACTGGATGTGGCATCAGTGCCATGGGCTGGGAACCACGGCGGGGTTGGATCAAGGGTTGGATTGATGATCTCAGAGGTCCTTTCCAACCCAGCTGATTCTGTGATACACTTGTCATGCTACTGAGTTCATGTCCAAGTCCAGATAAATTCCTATGTCTTTCCTCATTAAAGTACCAGGAGTTCAGAGCAGAGTCCAGCCCTGCCCTGAGGAGCTTTCTCTTACCCTGTATGACACACATATCTAAAATGTTCCCTGTTCCCAGGCCTACTTGCAGCTCTTGCAGTCTGCAGACAGGAAGGCAAAGTAATATTCTGCAAATCATTAAATTTATCGAGATTGGGCCAAGCAGGGCAACAGCAGCACTGTCAAACCTGTAATGGGGACTAGGGATACCAACAGGTCCACACATGGACATACAGGATAAATAAATCAAGATGGTTTGGGCAGACAGTCCATACTCACAACATGGAGCAGGAATCTACTTCCACTGGGAGCTTTCTCTAGTCAAGTTTGGCTCCATCACTGAAAAAGCCCTTCTCTTTTTCCTACAAAGACTGCTACTTTAAGATGTGAAAAAAAATGCAAAAATAAGTTTAAAAAGAGAGTGCTAGCAGAGAAGGGATTTTGGAGGTGTCAAATATACAACACTGCACTTAGTAGCACCACTCCCTACAGAAGGGTTGACTAAGTTACACCACAAACAGCCCCAACCCATTCAGCAAACCATAAGAGAGAAAACTGAATTTGATTTTTCCATTTACAAAATTCAAATACTCTATATTTAATTCTAAACTAAGTTTACTCCTGATATCCAAACAAAGACAGCAGGGATACTGCTTGACTTCAACAAAGTCCAAGTACTACAAGCATTTTCAGATCTCCAAAAGAGCCAAATAAGTAATTCAAGAGATCTTAAAAAAAAAGAAGTGTCAGATTACAGCAAAACCATTGTAGATAAGTCAGTGTTTTATTAATATATATATATCTCTACCCTCTTGTATATTTTCTCAAGAAAGAATTAGTATGTTTTCCCTTAAATGAAAATATAACAGCTCCTGACACACTGATTATTATCTTTCTGTACTTAGTGGACAGCACTGAGACAGCAAATCAGGATGAACATAATATACCAATTTATTCAGCAAAGCCAAATATTTGATGAAGCACACACTGAAATTTAATCAAGCAAGAGCCACCTGGGAAATCGTGCCCTATGCATCAGCTATCTCCAAATAAAATCCTAGAATATATTTATGTGTGAAGATAGGCAGAAAAGGGTGACAGTACAGAGGGGTTTTGCACCAGGGCTGATCTGTGCCGAGAGAATTACAACGTGTGTTTGTGCACATGCACAGACAAATATTCCATGACAGACATGGATGTCCTGGGGCAAATCCAGCAAGGGGCAACGAAGGGACTGGAGCACCCAACACACAGGGAGAGGCTGGGAAAGCTCAGCCTCAGGAAGGTTCACGTGGTCTTCCCAGTGTCTATAAGCACCTGATGGGAAGGAGGAAAGAAGATGGAACCCGACTCCTCTCAGGGGGATCCAGTGAAAGGACAGGAGGCAAAACATTTCAAAAGAACTGAAACACAATAAATTCCATTTAAACACGAAAGTTAAAACCTTTTCCACTGTGAAGGTGGGTCCAACAGTGGCACAGGTTGCCCAGAGGGAACGTGAGTCTCCATCTTTAGATATATTTGAACTCACATGGACTCAGCTTTGAGTAACCCACTGGAGGTGGTGACCCTGCAGAGGGCAGGGGGTTGGGATAAACCATCTCCAGAGGTCCTGCCTCACCTCAGCCACTCTGCAGTTCAATTCCATGATGCCATTTAAGGTGACAGCTGCACAGCTCTCTGCATGTACTTGAGCATCTACAGATCAGGAAGGTAAAAAGCACCATTAGGCCATTTTAAACTGCAGGCATTTTCACTGCTCATACCAGACACACTTGAAAAAGATAATAGGAACTTCTGGCTGACTTGGGGTGAGGAGAGAGGTTCAGAAGTCCCATTAAATGCTGTGTTTTTACTCAGGAGGAAAACCAAGAGCCCACCTGAATAGCTTTGTGCTTCACCTCTCAAACTTGTCACTGTGTGACAAACCAGAATGACCTGGGTCCATTATAAAAGTGACCTCAATGCCCAAAAGAAATGCATTAAAGTTCTTCTCTACTACACCACAGACATAAATCCATCACAAATTAAAAGGATGGTTTCACCTCAAAAATCAATTCTTCACAACCCGTAAAATGAAAAAAAAAACAACACCAAACCAACAAACAAGAAACAACCTCTTACACTCACCAGCATTTGTATATCTGCTCTCACACCATCTTTCTTAAAAAGCAGATGTGCCAGCTGTGTGAAAATCACTGGCTGCCCTGCCTTGATGCATCTGGCACCTGACACAGAGCACCTTCCAAAAAGGCAAGTCCCAGAATCCATTTATGATGGAGACATCCCCAGGCACCCACTGTGCTAAAATGACACGAATGTGCTCCACTGCTCATTCAGGCACAGTCCAATATTTAAAGCAGGTTATAACCCAAGTCCAACCAGCTGGAAGAAGAGAAGCACCGGGGTCGAGGGCTTAGGGAAGTTTTCTTTTGCCCAAGGAAACACAAAACTCATTTCTGGGGAGCAAGGCACCCACATCACACCCTCCAGTAAACCTCTCTGATGCCTTTTGTTAACAAGGTTACACACAGCCCCAGCCTAGAGGAGCTCCCCAAAGAATTACACCACCTTCTCCCAACAACCCCCAGTTAAACCATTATTTATCTGGCTTGTCTCACACACAGGTCTCCACTATGAAAGCACAGTTTTATTTCTAACCCTGACCTCCAGCCTTTGGCTGGGAAAGGCAACAAGGGCAGACAAGTTTAAGATACAACACTCACACTCTAAAGTTCTGGAAGATGACTCAGTATAGAAGTTCTGACATCACCAGTGGGACTGCCAGCTCTCATTTCTGCTGCTTAGTAGAGGACTGGTAGCAGAGTGACCACATTGCAGCTTTCTAACACCTGAAGGGAGCCTGGAAGAAGTGTATTTATGAGGGCATGTAGTGACAGGACAAGGGGGAATGGCTTCACACTGAAAGAGAGTAGGTTTAAATTAGATATTGGGAAGAAATTCTTCCCTGTGAGGGTGGGGAGGCCCCAGCACAGGTTGCCCAGAGAAGCTGTGGCTGCCCCATCCCTGGATGTGTTCAAGGCCACGAAAAATCTGGTCTAGTGAAAGGTGTCCCTGCCCAAGGCAGGGAGTGGAACTAGATGATATTTAAGGTCCCTTCCAACCTCAAACATTCTGTGATTCTATGGATCTCTTCCTGCAAGGAAGAGCTGGCACTGCTCAGTGATAAGAAACTCTTGGAAGGTAAAAAATAAGCAGCTCTACTGATGTCATTCAACACATGTTCAGGGGAGACAGTCAAGGTCTAAGCAAAAATTCTGGAGAAGGTATCATGTGATGCTGTTGGGAGAGGGGAGTCAGCCTGAAAACACACTGCACTCATCACCTTTCATCAAGAGATCTTGAAATATTTCACAAGTGCTCATTAAGCTCTTCCAGGCTCCTGTGAGATAGAAAAGAAACACCTCTGCCAGTTACATTAGACTTAACTGAGACATGGGAAAAGTTCACTTGTCCAGGGTTATAAAACAAGGAAGGGATAAGAGCCTGAAACAGAGGACTGAGCCCCCAAAATCCCCGATCTAAACACAGTACCAAAGATTTACCTGACTCCTGATGGAGTGTCTCCCAATCCAGAAATCCCTGTGAGCACCAGAAGTGCTGTGAAGTGAAGGAGCTTCTCTCCCAACCTGCATGGTTTCAGCCCAACATTCAACAGGCTGCTTTGTCACCACAAAAGCTAAACCTGCTAAAAAGGGTGAGGTTTCATTCTCACCTCTGAGACTACAAAATGTAAGTGTGGGGAGTCAGAGCTCTTTGATTGTCCTGGAGAACCAGCAGCAGAGAGAGAGCTAAAATATCCTTACTTCTGAAGGAATTAATTAACAGTGAAGTATTATAAAGGGCTGGGGGAGGGGAAGACCTTGATCCGTGTTCATCTTCAAATACATTTCCTTTAAATCATTTCCTTGTGCAATTACATATATGTTACAGATAATGTTCCTGTACTCAATTCTCCTTGCTATAAAACAGCAACATAAACATTCTCCTCCTCCTTAATATCTTCGGAATCAAAGTTATTATCTTATTATCTGAAGAGAAGTATCCAAGGGAGCAATATTCAATACAACAAATAATTTTATGGATATTTAGTTTATTTTTAAAACATTGAAAGGTCAGGGAGTAGAAAGAGTCAAGGTCAATTAATACATAAATATTCAGCTTGAATATGTGATTCCTGCTCCCATTACTTCGTGCCATTTCATTGCTGTCCATAATGTCTTACAGACCTGTACTACCAGTAAACTGCAGTTTAAGTTTCCACACTTTTGTTTTGTACTGAGTTCTCATAAGAGAAAAATTCCAAGGTCCATCTATTTCTGAACAACGAACTAAGTTTCTATTCTAACACAGACAGGAGCCTAAAAAGCAACAGCCTTGTCTTCCTGCGTGAATTAGATGCCAGTGGAATCTAAATCCATGACAGTAAAAAGCCAATTTATTAATCTCACCATGCTTCTCCCAGATTTTCACAACTTGGCACAAGCTTCTTCTCCAACATCAAATCACAGAATCCCTTAGTTTGGAAAAGACCTCTGAGATAGAGTCCCCCCACTAACCTAGCACTGACAGAGCCACCTCTAAACCATGTCCCCAAGTGCCACATCTGCACAGCTTTTGAATCCCTCCAGAGATGGGGACTCCACCACTGCCCTGAGCAGCTGTGCCAGTGCTGGACAATCCTTTCAGTGAAGAAATTTTCCCAATATCCAACCTCACCCTCCCCTGGCACAGCTTGAGGCTCTTTCCTCTCAGCCTGTCCCTTGTTCCCTGGGAGTAGAGCCTGACCCCCCCCAGCTCCCCCCTCCTGTCAGGGAGTTGCAGACAGGGATAAGGTCACCCTGAGCCTCCTTTTCTCCAGGCTGAGCTCCCTCAGCTGCTCCAGACCCTTCCCTGGACACACTCCAGCCCCTCAGCGTCCTCCTTGCCATGAGGAGCCCAAAGCTGAACTCCTGATTCAAGACGTGGCCTCAGCAGTGCCCAGCACAGGGGGACAATCCCTGCCCTGCTCTGCTGGATATTTCAGAGATTTCAAGATCCTTGGTATTCATTCTCACCAAAAGATGCTTTACCAAGCAGTAGCCCCTGGCAGGCCTGTGGGGATGCACTCATGGCTGGTTGGGATGAGCTGAAGGACCAGCCTTGGGAAAACAAAGCCCACGAGCTGCTGGCAGCCCAACAACATGGGACGATCCCCTCCACACGGACCTTCCTCCTTGTACCAACAGCATGGCACAGAGCCACCACTGCTCTGTCTTCTCTCCAGAAAACATGTCACAAGTTAAACTTTTAAGACCAAAGACTAAGAAAAATCCTCTTAGAAAAAAAGATCTGCTAAAATGTTTTTAATCACTAGGGTGGTTTTTTTTTAACCTTTTTACTCTTCTCAACAGAGCTGCTCCAGGGGGGACTTAGAGGATTCCTAAATAAATCCAGGCACCTTTACAGCCTCAAAACAGGAATGGATTTCCAGCTTTATTGGGCACATGTTGTGAGCACACAGACACACACACCTGCTGCCACAATAAATTCCCAGAACATCCCCAAACACTGATGGGCACTGCAGGAACATGGACACAGCAGGAATGACTGGCCACTATGTGGCTTGCAAAAGCAAAGAGCAGAGTAAGGAAAAAAGGTTGGAAGCCTGAGGGTATAAAGAAGGAGGAAAAAAAAATTTAAAGAAACTCATTATAATTTGTTCTTTTTAACACTACAATAATATACAAGCTGAGAACAACAGCAAAAGAATAAGATTGAAGCTAATTTTCAGAAGACATGAATTCCCTCAAGTTGACTGATAAATAACAGCATTTTCTCTCCTCCTTTTTTCCTTTAATGGGATTCAAACTATTCAATATAATTGCAACAGCACTGGTTTCCCCACCCAGCTTTCTACTGTTCCAGTTAAAGTGAGCAAAGCACACGGTGATCTTAATTGCATACAAGGTGCTGATTTTGAGTCAAACAAGGAGTGTACCACAAAGCCTCAGGTAGTAAACAATTATAAAACCACAAATCCTAAATAATTACAGTCTGTCTCTTTGCAAGTCAAGTCTAAACCACAAATACAGTCCCTGGCAATCCTCCATGATCACCCTGTGGAGAAGCTCTGTCCAGCTCTACAAACACTTATCAATAAACCACAGTTTAAGTTTCCAGAGCTCTGTTTTTTTTTCCTGAATTCCCATAAAACAAACATTCCAAGTGCCATCTAGTTCTGAAAAATGAACTAAATCACCTTTCTGGCACAGACAGAACCTCGGAGGTGACAGCCTTGCCTTCCTGCATGAATTAGATGTCAATGGAATCTAAGTCCATGACAGCAAAAAGCAAATTTATTAATTCCACCACACTTCTCCCAAATTTTTGTGACCTGTCATAAGCTTCTTTCACAACACAGAATGATGGAATGATTTAGGCTAGAAAAGTACTTTACTCTGCCCAAATAGCCAAACTTCTGCTCATATCCCTACTTTATCAATTCTGGGGTGATGTTGTATAAAAAAAGACAAGGCAGGGTATTGAAGAGTTACACCAAGACCAGCTCATGACTCCAAAGCAGCAGCAAAAGCCCCACAGAACGTTCATGCAGTCAAAAAGAGAAACCCCTAAATTACTGAGCAGCTCTGGTGATGGGCTCCCCTATCACAAAAGGAGTCCAAGAAAAAAGTAATATTAACATCAGTAAATAATCCAGCTCTCTAATTGCACTAACAGAAGGTTGACCGCGAAACTGTGTCAATCCTCTTGCAAATTTGAGTTTAAATAACAAACAAACAAATAAAATCTCCTGATCGCACACTTTCCTGCCACAGGACCTTTTGTTGTTCATGCAGAAGATGGATGGGCCTGACTGAAGGAGCAGCTATTGGGTATTTTGGTTTATTCTCATTGTTAGCTCCATGGCCCCATGCATTATTTACTGCACACTATGCAAACTGAGCTCCACAGAGAGAATTATTAATTTCCTCTCAGGTTTCTCCACAGCTATAGAATTTCTGGCCCTTCAGAAATGTTCCCTCACCACCCACCTCCCAGCTCTGTGTTCAACCCTCTCACTTCAGGGACTCAGAGATTAAGGCAAGAGCCCCGTGTCAACACCACATTCCCCACTGGAAGCTCAGGGATTTTCAGAGCCCTCGGGAATCTGCATTAATCCTACATACGGGAAACAGCAGCACCGATTTCAGCTGCAGATGAGACACAAAAAGCCCTTTTGGGTGTTATATCCAGCCCCCAACTCAGCCCCCATTGGGTTAACAGCTGATGTTCCCCTGCCCAAGCCCTTCAACAGCTCACCCACAACCACCCAGGAACCTCGTGCAGAAATAAGACATCACACGCTTCACACTCCCCCTCTCTCTGACTGGTACATTATGTGCTTTTTTAGCACTTACAAATCGCATGCTGCACTTATAATTGGGGTTTGTTGTTTTGTTTGGGCTGCTTTTCTGTTTGCTTCTTTTTTTCTTGTTTTTGTCTGAGACTTCAGCATTTTGCTTGTGTGGGGTGTCTTCAACTGAGTTGTTTTTTTTTTTTGTTTGTTTGTTTTAGTACCACACTCTCTATTTGCCCCCGGGTTAGATCAGGTCTGAATACAGATTTGGGGATGGGGAGGAGTGACAGGGATTTGGAGGGGCAATCTTGCCTTTACCGTAAAGCTGCTGGCATTTAACAGATATGCAAGAGATAATCAGATTAATTAAAACACAGTGGAGAAGCTTTAATATGTGTTATTATTTACACTTATTATATGCTAAATACAGCATCCTTTTTCCTGTTTTGTTTTTTTTTTTTTTTTTTATTGCTATACCTCCTCCTCTTTTTCCTCTTCAGCAGCATTATAAGAAACTTAGGAACTCACAGGCAAAAGAAAAACTTGCAGTGGATTATTCCATTCTAGTATATTTTTTTCCTCTCTACAAAACACAGTCAATTATTTTGTCCTCAATTAAAATGACTCAGGCAACACAGTTTCCACCATTTCCTCTGGGACACAATTGCACTGCCTCATGGACCCGCTCTAAGATTTTCTTAATGCTAAAAATAATTCTTCTCTTGTTTTAATCTTATTTTATTCCTTTCAGTGTACATTAAATAATTCTCCCTTCTTTCCCTCTGAGGTGCTCTCCCCTTCCCAGCTCCATTCTCAGTTACAGGTCCAGAAGTTAAATATATTTAGACATTGTAAATCTTTGTTTAAAAGAGAAGCTGCTGCCACTTGTGGGTATTCTCAGTATGTTAATTTGTCACTCTCAGAAATAAGATGATGTTCAGGGTTGAGGGGAATATTCCAGACAGAAAAAACACCCTGACATACTTTTTTTAAAGATACAAACACAGCAGGTGGCATATTCTACCCTTAGTGTACTTGGTTTTATGCAAATACACCATCAATTGTCAGTCAGTCCCCTCAAAAATCTCAGCATTAATCACTCCCAGATTTCTCTCATCCACTCAAAATCACTTTGTACACCTTTACTCTGATCCATATTGAAATACTTCCCAAGATTTGGGCTCAATTTCTGCCCGAGACTCTCAATTGTGACCTTATTTTTCAAATTTTCAGTTCTTAAAAAAAAAAAAAAAGAGTTCATCAGCACTAAGAAAAGCTTATAAAGGAACTACTTCTAACTTTTCTTTACCTTTAATGGGAATTGCATCTGAAGTCTGAATCTGATGAGTGATATTCCTGCCACTCCCGATATTATGAGGAAACACGTTATATATAAATATAAATTGTTATATACAACTATATAATCCCAAAACTCGTTTTGTTCTTCCTTCGGCAATTTTAACGTGAATTCCACTTGCTAAGGAAGATAATACAAGTTTGGAGTGTTTGTATTGATGCTGCTGCTGTTGCTTCAGGTTTTAAATACCTGCAAATCACCCTGAAGTCAGTGACCACTGGGAATTACACTAGAGAAAACAAGGAAAATTCATATTTCTTTCAATGAAACGCACATTTATTTCATATTTTGTTGGCAAGAGCAGCTCATCAGCACAGAGATTTTGGGAAAATAACACTTCTCTGCTTTCTTGCCATGAAAGCCTTTCACATCAACAGCCAAGGAACCACTGGAAGGAAGAAAAACCTCTTTAAAAAAGACCCAACAAAACCAGGAGTGATTTAATATAGTATAAACAGCAGCCAACTGACCTTCAAAACCCACCAAGTAATGTTCTAAATTATTACTTCCCAGCCATTTTGAGAAATAATTTTGCATTATTACTAGGGAAAAAAAAAAAAATAAAATCAAAGTGCCAGGGTAAAACAGATGTCCAGTGCAGCTACACTATGTTAATTTTTATTTACACTAAACATGCACAGAAATATTAATAAGCACATTACAGAACATTAAAACCTTCAGCACATAGAAGAGCTTTATAATAAAAAAAAATATAAAAAATGCAAAGTTGAGTGTTTACTTGAAAAGGGTTATTTTTGCTTGGTGAGTTCATTTAAGGACAATTAATTATACTTTCTTATTTTTGCAGGCTCTGGCCTTGGCAGTCTCCAGGGTTATCCCCGTGCCAACAGAGACAGTGTGTTTATTTCCAAGCTTTCCACTTCTCTGATCATTCCTACCACGTGCTGATAACTGTTAGTACATAAACCATCTCCCATGTTTTGATCATAAAAATATTTACTGTTTGTGTAGGAAACCCCATCGCTAACAGAAATAATTTATTCAGGGAGCTGGAGCAGTGTTTTGACCACCATTTGCACAGTAACAATCCCTTTAAAAATTACACCACAACGGTTTTTTTTTCAAAGATGTTATTTTGCACTAGATCACATGGATTTCTTTTCCCTGATTCCAGAATATCTGAATCTCAAGAACTGCAGGGAACCGGTTGTTTTAGAACAGCTCTTTTCTTAAAAATTTTTAGATCATTTGTGGAAACTTCTCAACTGGGTCCTAGATTTAATGGAATTCCTGCAGCCCAAAATTAAACAGAGTGCAATTAAACTAGGCAGAGACATCCCTGGTAACAACTAAATGTGTGTGTTTGTACCCAGGAGTACCTCAGAATACCTGGATTGCTGGCAGCAAAGCAGCCCTCCCTGCCTCTTTACCTGCCTTTCAGGCAGGACACAAGCAGGGCACAGCCAAGAGATCCACGGGCCCTAAAGGGAATGAGTCAGTCCTGGCAAAACCAGCCAGACCTTGGGGGCACAGAGAGTTGGATGGCACCCATCTGAAAGTCAGATTTATCAGGTTTATTGGGCTGGATAGTCAGAGCCAACAATGCAATAAAAGCTCTCTGCCTCAATCTACGGTGAAGTTCAAACCCAAGTTTTCAAAGGGAAGGAGCAAAGATCACAGAATGAGCCAGGCTGGAAAAGGCCTCTGAGATCACTGAGTCCAACCTGTGACCCAACACCACCTTGTCACCCAGCCCATGGCAATGATGCCACATCCAGTCTCTTCTTAAACACCTCCAAGGATGGTGACTCCATCACCTTCCTGGGCAGCCCATTCCAATGACTGAGCACTCCATAAAGAATTTCTTCCTAATGTCCAACCTAAACCTCCCCTGGCACAGCTCAAGGCTGTACCCTCTTGTCTTACTGCTGGTTCCTGGGAGAAGAGATCAACCCCCCCCAGCTCCCCCCTCCTGTCAGGGAGTTGTAGAGAGTGAGGAGGTCTCCCCTGAGCCTCCTCTTCTCCAGGCTGAACAGCCCCAGCTCCCTCACAGCACTTGTGCTCCAGACCCTTCACCAGCCTCGTTGCCCTTCTCTAGACATGTTCCAGCACTTCAATATCCTTCCTAAACTGAGGGGCCCAGAACTGGAGTAACTTGTTTCAGGTGGCTGATAGACTGAATGAATTCTGGATGTTTAATTTGGTTTGGCTGCTGCACAGAACAGTCACATCTGGGCTGCCTGGCACAGGCTCAGACCCGAGCCCAGCAATGCACTGAGGTACCAGACAGAGCTGCCCTGGCTCGTGAGCTCCTCTGGTACAGACAGGGTGGGAGAGCAATGTTTTTCAGAAGGTAAATATATCAAAGTCTCTTCCTTTCACATTCTTATTCTTCTTCATTACTGAAATAAACAGTGTGCAACTGTAGTGTGAACACATGAGCAGAGCTAGGAAACACCAGCTGAGCTAGCGAAAAAACAGGGAGAACTGCTTCTGGCATGTTTAAGGCTCTGAAAATATTAGCAACTGGCAAATATAATAGATAAACATATGCTTTTCTAAGCAAAGCTGGAATGGTAGATTCAAAATATTCATTTCCCTTTGGTTTGTCAAGAGCTGCTCTATCAGAAATTAAGGAAGGACAAGAACTAGGCCCTTCAGCCCAGGTTTTGGCCTAAGGACCAAAATTTGCAGCAACAAGCCGCCTCACAATAACTCTGGTGGACATTTAGCTTACAAAAAGGGAGCTGATGGCAGTGCCAAACATGCTCCCAGCCTGCAGGCATCCAACAGCAGCTCACTTCTGAGCTTTGTTTCATGTCTCCTTCCTCCCTGTTTCTATTCTGTCAAATTTCTCTTACCTTTTCTATTTCTGTTCCTACCTGTCCCTTCCTCTTCCTACTGCTGTAATCTCAGCACACTGACCTTGCCATCACCTTCTCCATAATTAACCTTTCCTCCTCTAGGTGCTTCCTCCCCCTTAAGGTGGGTCATCACACCCACCCAAACACACCAGCACCCTGTCAGCTGCCACCCTCTGGGGGCACTGCTCCCATTTCTTCTGCTGTTTTCTCTCTTGCACAACTGCAAAATGAAAACATTCTTCAGGGTACAGAAAAAAAAAGACTAATTTTGTGCCTCTGCAACATTTAGCACAGTTGGCTCTTCGAATGTTTTAAAGTTATTATACAATGAAATTAAAGTTATTATACAATGAAATTCTTTAAGTCTCATAAACAATGAAGAGGAGAAAAGGAACTTTCTGATAAAGATGCTCATTAGGAGATGGCTTAGTACCACTACAAACTGGGAACTGCCTATCAAGTCCAGGATGAGAAGGAAGGTAACAAGCACTTCTGCTCAGCCAAGCTGAAGACTAGAGAAAGCAGGTCCAGCTGCTAGAACAGACATGCAGGTAGATTCACCTCTTGCAAACAGGTGGACATGCATGGAAAACACTAGAAATAGCTCATTGATCTTTATCTCAGTGCTTTTCTGTTCTCAGGAACAAAGAGAGAACGAAGTGGTAAAAATTCCTGGTATTAACCCAAAGCAGCCAAGTGTGGAGTTACACACACACAGGCTCTTGGCTTCGCTGTTTGGGGTTTTTTTTAGCACACCCTCTCAGCCACACACCTCTGCAGAAGCATCAGAACATGAAATATTTCCCTGAGAAATAACTGACTGTGGCAGAAATACATTACACTTTACGGCTGCAGCAACAACTGTTTCCATTAGAGCACTGAATTCACACCTGGAAATGCAGAATAAGATTTGGGCTGCCTGCACATAAATGGGTGCACATTGACAGCAAATCCCTATTCTGGAGAAATGAACCATCAAGCACAGCAGCTTCCCATCTTGCTGACAAACGTGCTCTTGTGCTTATCCAGTAAATGCTGTTGCAATTCCAGTAAGTATTTTTAAAGCAAGGCAGACCCATCTATACAGCAGCCAGGTTGCTTTAATTCCCTTCTTCCTCCCCTGCTTCATCTTCATGTCCTACTTCTACTTCCACTAGGTGATCACAGTCACACGTACTCTCCACAGAGCAACACTTCTACAAATCATCATCATCTTCTTAAATAAACCCACATGGCACCATCACCAATCCTAACTCCACAGTTTACATTAAAAAAAAAAACCAACAAACCTGAAAGCCAACTGCACAAAGTTATTGTATTTGCCTATTTAGGATTCTTCCCCCCTACACTATTGAGGGCTGACCTTTGAGTCAGTACTAAAGGAATTAAGATCCACACATGTGCAGATTAAGGTAATTCCAGTAAAAGCAACAAATTCAGCAGTACTGAAGTCAAAAGCATAACACTTCAATAACATCCCCAGCACAGCATGAAGCTCTACTTCTACTCATGCAGGTAATGATATTTTTTTTCAGATTCAAAGAGGGAAGGATTGATCCTCAGTGTAAAAATGGATCAATTCTGGCTTAAATTGTAATACTCTCGATTTTGTTGTTCTTTGCAGCATTGCAGAGCGAGCAGCCCTACTTTCCTTGACATACAGCTGAATTCACAGCCAAGAGCTGCTTCCCAGTGATTCCACATAGTCACTACGCAGGAATGAAGCTGAGATTGACAGGGATGTATGTGGAAAAAAACCCGTGGTAAACTCTGTTTCCTCTCTGAAGTCAGATCTGAAGGCATTTCAGCAAGCAAACCAGGAGATATGGGACACAGAGCTCTCCCAGCACAAAGGGGCTGGTGGGGCTGAACAAAGAGGTTTGGGGAGCCGTAGGTTGCTCAGGCTGCAGCACCCATCTCTGCCCACACAACATCATCAGCTGTCAAACCCCACAGCCTTCCTGGGAGATGAACTCAAAAATATCAAGGAACAAGAGCCAGGTCCCATCCTCCCCAAAATTCATAAGCAGCTCAATCGTTCTTTAACTACATGAGCTGCACCGCTTCAAACCGCAGCAGAATTCACCAAGTGAGCCTGAATTCCCAATTCCACAGTCCCCGAGGGATCTTGCTGGAGAAAAGGGAAAAAAAAAAAAAAAAAATCAAGCTGCTGGCCTTGAATTGATTTACAAGCACTAGTTAAAAGAAAACAAGAAAGCCAGAGGAGACCAAGCACTAAGTAGGTTTTTTCTTCCTGGGGTTTCTTGTCCTGTTTACCACACGGATACAGTTCCCAGAATTACATCATCTTTAACTGTGGCATTAAACAACACTTAGTGTTCTTTTTCCTTGTTTTCTTTAACTGACTTCTCAGCATTTTCTTCTGGAGTGTGCAGTGCCCTGTCATCCAGTTTGGAAAGTATCTGACACCTCTGAACCACAGTGATAGATGGGATGTATTTATTGGATATTAAAAAACAAGAGGGTCTGATTAAATGATGCATAGTCCGATTAAGACACAGTAATTGTCTCCTTTACCCTGAAGATGTATGATCTTTGGAGCCTGCAATAATGAACCCTAAAAGGGATTGCTTGTTATGTAATTACAAGTGCAGGAGAAGACAGGACCAGGCTGTAAGAAGTCCTTACCAAAGCCATCAACAACACTCGCCACCTTTGTGTTCTTTTCCTCTGGCTTTGCCTGGAAAGAGCAGGGTGGTGGGAAGCAAGTGGCATTCAAAAGTAAGAGACTACACAGGGCCAGGAAGGTGATAGGTTAAGAGGTGGGTAACGATTTCTCAAAAAAAAGCAGTAGCATCCAAATGAAATGATATCCAAGCAAAAACACAGAGAGCCTCAGCTAAACAAAAAAATTAGAGAATTAGGAAAAGTGAGCAGTACCAAGAAAAAGTGACTCTAGGCCAAATACACTGGCTTCAATGAGCCAAGTAATACTGCTCCAGAAAATACTCAAGGAACACCATAAGAGCCAAGTATACCATATTCTTATCAAGAACATGAACACAGAGCCAAGAAATATCAACCCACGAGCCATTCTTTGTAGAATTGAGACCCTCTGGTACCGAGGCACTGGCAGGTACAGATTTTTTGCATCATAGAGGGAAACCTGGATTGCAACTTGGGTCTCTTATAGCAGCAGGTGATCTCTGGATGCTGCTGTTTAAAACACATGCAAGGAAAGCCTCATCTATGAATGCACCTACAAGCATGTTTTAGAGGCTTGGTTACATATTTAATTTGTGTATTACAAGACACCGAGGAAACAGACTGAAGCAGTTTCCATAAAAAATTAAGGAATCTCTCTAAAATGACACAGGGCTTTATATAGCAATGCACACACACATTCTGCTGCTCATCACCCAAACACCATGAGAGTTTGTGTGGATGTTGGCCAGGCTGCAGGATTGCTGTGGCAAAACACAGTATTATTGCTCACATCCATGAACAAACCCATATCTACAATCAGATTTCAGTAGGTGGATTTCAGACAACATCTGCTATTTTTATTATTTTCTTGTAATTAAGGCCACATTAAGTCAGTCTCAAAATTGCTTGTTGCCAAAATATTTCAGCTCCAGTGCTACCAGTGCACACCTCTCCATTGTACATTCAGCTCTTCCCATTCAGGCAAAGAACAATACCTGCCAATACACATTCGTTCACCTCACTTATAAAATTACAAGGGAAATTACCAGTGGCATAAAACAACCATTATGATAAATAAGGAGCTTAAAAAAACCCCACTGTACACATACAGAGAGAGAATCAGAGACACTGATCCTTCTGTGCTGAATGTTATTCAAAAGGATTGTCAGTGCAATGCTGAACAGATCAATTTATTTCCCTTTCTTCTCTCCACTTAACTGGATTTTATATACAAAAGTAATTGTTCCTGTAAGAAACAACCCTTGTCCATGGCTTTCGAGGTTCAGAGTCTCAGACCTACATCTTTACCACTATTCGGGTTTCCATGGTAACAGCGAAGGTGCCTTCTAAAAAAATATACTGTAATATTCTACAGTAAGAGCCCCAAATCATCCCCATAATATTAATGAAAACTAGAGCACGTGGGCCTGCACACAGAGCATAACAGACTTTAAAAGTCCAATTAAACAAGAAAAGCAGAGCTGAGGGACTTCCAGGAGGGTGGATGGTAAAAAAGGGCTCTGCATCTGTAAAAGAGAAGGATTATCCCTCAGAGATTCACAAACGCCTTTATACACACAGTGACCTTTCGTCGCCACTGTCGACACAGGCAGTTCCACATCACCTTCTTAGTATTAATTGTTTATGTATTAGAAAACAAATCGAGCCAGCCAGGGATAAAAATAAAGTGGAATTGTGGTGCTAACAGCTCCCCAGAGGGAGAGAAAAGTGATTATTGAGTTAAATGGCTGCATTGTTAACAATTGCCACACAGAGCAGCTCGCTCAGAAAGACCCGTTTTTCATCGCCAATTTACTGACAGGAAAATCCCAGTAAATGAACTCCTACCAAATTAAAGCTTCCCCCCCCAAATTTCCTTCCTCTTTGCTCCCTTTCCATCATGTGTCCTCCCCGGACGATGCCGGTGTAATGAACTCTCAGTTGCCATAAGTTTACAGTGTAGTAGCAGCCTTCGACAGCAGCTCCACATGCAAGCGTTCAGGAGCTCTGCCACCGAGAAACAACAAGTATGGGGGGAACAAAAAATTAAAGCAGACACTGAAACCAGAATTAAAACAAGTGTCAAACAATCTGGTGCTGGGGTCAATAGCCCCCATGTAAACCCACTGTCCTGCTCTGCCCCAAATGCTTTCTCACAGCTGCAAATGACTTTAATCTTTCTTTTTGTCGCCCTGTTGTGCTAAAAATGCTCACAGAGCAGACAGCAGCGAAGGGCACAGCAACTGCAAGAATACCCCACATATTTGATGGGAGAAAGATTGCACACGTGCTTGATTCAGGAGAAAAAACTTCCCTGTAAGCAAAGTGTCTTCATTTCTGAAATCCTGGAAGGATTGGGAACTATTAGAATTATCTGGTCTTAATTCTGTCGCTCCCATGAGAAAGTAAAGGGTTTAAATCAGCAGCTGACCCTAAAGCTAACAAGAAGTTCAGAACCTCAAAAGCATACCCCGAGTTACAAATAAATACAGGGGCTGCAAGGAACTGGAAGTAAGTGCAGAGAAGAAGAGCTATAAATAGAGCAATACAGCAATTACATAAAGGAGCGAGTGTTAGCCAGCTCCCTCAACACGAAACGAGGTATTCCAGAAGCCATGAGCATTCTGCTGTCTCCTTGTAGTATTCCTAGTTTTGTGTTGTGGATAATACAAAGCAGCAGCAGCAGCTGTGCAAATTGGGTAGGAACTGAATATGTTTTGCCTCGACTTGTGTCTTTGCCACTTCTTAGCCCAGCTATCATTTAATAAAACAAACCGGAAAAAAAAAATAACAGCCAACAACTTGCACAGTGATTTTTCGGGATGTTTAACAAAAGGCTTCTGAATAAACGCATTAGAGGCTTTGAAAAATAATCAGACGGGAGGTATTTGCATCGTAATAGTTATGGAGAGAGCACCACCTGATGGAAGATGGGGAAAGGCACGAACTGGAGCTACTCCAAACTTGACTGAAATTTCAGAGACCAAACGCATCTGAAAAACTCTGCTTTGTACCATAAAAATATCAGCTCCGTGGACACAGTCCAGACTGCTACACTTCACACCAGATATTTAGTTTAAGAGGAGAATTTTTTTTTTTAATTTCAGCACTAAAAGTAGCTCAGAAAACATTATTATTAAAATCACCTCCCCTTACTCTGAATGGTAAGAAACACTCAGATAGAAGGAGGAAGGTGATACTAATGATTAAAAAACCTCACAGTCACGATTTCCACTGAACTGATAATTAAAACGAAATATTTCGTGGCTTTCCTAAAAATAATGGAAAACATCTGGCTAATCCTTAAATTTGCATGTGTTTAGCTCATATTACATTATCTCCCTCCAATACAAAGTGCTTTCTGCCCCCTTAAAACTTTGCTATTTTCACAGAACACCCTTCTTTTCAAGCATCTGGCTAAATGATTCATCAAAAGCTCAGGAACTAATCTCAATTGAGATGACAAGTGTCGAGAACACAAAAACAGTTGGAAGAGAGAGAAAGGGGAGGGGGGGTGAAAAATAGCTCCACATATTGCTTAGTCAAGGCAGCAGCTATTTAACTAGGTTAGATTTCCCAGCCTCTCTAATAAATCTCACTCTGTGCAGTTGCCTAGCAATCTAAACAAGATCCCGGCGGTGTCAAAGTGAGCCGGATTGATGACAACATCTCCTCCACCGAGGGTCTGCCCGGCCCTTCACACCCAGCCTTGTCCTTTGAGCCACCCAGGGGCTCGGTGGAAGGTGCACACAGCCCCCAGCATCTCTGACACTCCGCTAGTTCTGCCTCAAAGCAGCAAGGCACAGTAATTCGAGCTCTCGGTCTTAACTAACACAGATCCTCCACTATTTGAGATGAACTCAGCTGAGTTTTGTGCCTCCAACGTGCCCAAGTCACAAGCACTGAGATTTATCCCTATGCTAAGCAAAGTTATACAGGGAAATTTTGCTTGTCTTAAATATACAGATAGAAAAAAAAGTATTTTAAAAGGAAGTCAGGAGAGAAGAAAGTTATAGTTGTTTATTTTTTTACCATAAAGACACTGTAATGAGAAAACAGTTGTCGTATTACCAAGAGAAAAACAAGACCCATATATCTTTGGTTTACCTAGAAAATACCACAAGAGGAAGAAACCAGCTCTATAAGCACCTGTCCTCTTCGAGTAATTCAAACTATGCCTAAAGGCACTCGTAGGAGGGGGAAAATAGCCGGCTACTATTACCGTACACATGCCAGGGAGCAAAGTACTCCTTAACATCAGAGCGACAGAAACAGCGACAACTGGGAAGGAGCCGGTGCGAGCGGCTGAACCCCCGAGAAAGTTCCTGGAGCTGTGAGATACAAGGGGAGAAACAACAGCCACTGAACTTCCCAGACCGAGCCCAGACCCCTTCTGTAAGGGTGGCAAAGGCAGCGGCTCCTCCGCGCTGCTCATCCCGCAGAAGCCAACTGGTGGTAAAACGCTGCTTACCACCCAAAAAAAACACCCCTCAAATATCGTGAATCCCGGAATAAAAGCGATGCTTTCACCTCTTGCCACACGGAACTTTGGCAGGAAGGAGCCCGGCCCCCAGCCCGCCGGGACCCCGCGCACAGGGCAGAGCCTCCCGCATCCCCCGGCGGCTCCGGCACCCGCGGGTACCGAGGGCTTCCCGCTCCACGGCCAGAGCCTTCCGAGCCGCCTCCATCCCCGGCTCGCACCGGGAGCTCCCCGCGAGGCCGGAGAGGAAGGGATGAAGCGAAGAGTTCGAGCCGCAGCGGGGGGATAACCCGGTGGAGGTGGCGGGGGGGGGGGGAGCCGAGCCGGGCATCACTCACCTGGGAAGACCTGTCCCTCCGCCCTGGGCGAGAAGAGCTGCAGGAGAAAGACGATCGCGGCCACGCCGGTCATCCTTCCCCAGAGTTCACCTGCCGCGGAGCCGCTGCCTCCTGCCCGCCGGTGTCCCCTGCATTGGTGGCCGAGCGCGGCGGCCCCGGAGCCGCGGGCGCTGCTCGGCGGAGCCGCCGGAGTGGCGGCGGCGGGCGGGGAGCGGAGCGGGGCGGGGGGCGGGCGGGAGGTGCCCCCCGAGCCCAGCGCCGGCCGCGCCCGCGCAGACCCGGCCCCGCTGCCGGGGCACCCCCGCCCCGGTCCCCTCCCCCGGCTGGGGGGGAGGGAGGAGAGGTTCGGGCCGGGTTTGAGCCCTTATTCGAGCCCCGCTGCGCGCACACGCGTCGCCCTCGCGGCAGCGCGGCTGGAGCGCGGCATCGCTCGCAGGTTTTCCTTGCCCCTGTTTCCAGCGCGGATGGAGAGTCAGCGCAGGGGATGGCGTTAAGCGCAGGGCTGGGATTGGGGGTGGGATTGGGGATGGGTTGGAGGGAGCGACCCTCTGCCGGAGCCAAGGGGGAGACGCTGCAGGGTTTTTTGATGGAGCGGCTGGTACGAACAGCTCACAGGCACCTGCAGCCGAAAATAGTCGTTTCCATCATCATTCACTTTACTTTCGAGAGTTCGGTGCTAAACACCGAGTCACA
This sequence comes from Chiroxiphia lanceolata, assembly GCF_009829145.1. Lineage (NCBI taxonomy): Eukaryota > Metazoa > Chordata > Aves > Passeriformes > Pipridae > Chiroxiphia > Chiroxiphia lanceolata. Next base: position 3,126,080 of record NC_045653.1, on the reverse strand, counting down.
CCGCGCACTGGGCACTCCCGGGCTTAGGCACAGGCGGGGACACAGCCCTGGGCACTACCCTAAAAAACTGCTTTCCTGAGGTAACTTCTTGACCCAAGAAGCATGGCCCTCACAAGGGCGGGTGGGGGGAAAAGGCACTGAATAGCGAACAGATCCGTATGGATCAGCCATCTGAGCTGGAAGTCGGACAGGAAAAGGAGAGCTACGACCCCCGGGACAGGGCACTGGGGCGACCACCAGCACAGCGGGGCTGGCTTTGGGCAGTCACGCAATTCCAGCGGCGATCCGGGCGGTGCCGGTCCTCCCAGCGCTTTGGGTGCCACGGAGCGCTGTTCCTCACCGAATCCAGCGCTGCTCCCGGTGGGATCGATCCGCGCTCCCCCCTCCCCGCCCCGGCCGATCCCGGCTCTGGCCCGCAGGGGTCGGTGTTGTACCGGCAGCGGCTCCGGGAGGGGCGGGGGGGGCCCGGCCGGCACCCCATCGGTCCGTACAGGGCACCCCATCGATCCCCCCTGCCCGGCACCCATCGGGCCGTGTAGGGCACCCCATCGATCCCCCCTGCCCGGCACCCATCGGTCCGTGCACGGCACCCCATCGGGCCCCCTTGCCCGGCACCCATCCGTCCGTACAGGGCACCCCGTCTGTCCCCCCTGCCCGGCACCCATCGGGCCGTGCAGGGCACCCCGTCTGTCCCCCCTGCCCGGCACCCATCGGGCCGTGCAGGGCACCCCGTCGGTCCCCCCTGCCCGGCACCCATCGGGCCCCCCTGCCCGGCACCCCGTCGGTCCGTGCAGGGCACCCCATCGATCCCCCCTGCCAGGCACCCATCGGTCCGTGCACGGCACCCCATCGGTTCCCCCTGCCCGGCACCCCGTCTGTCCCCCCTGCCCGGCACCCATCGGTCCGTGCAGGGCACCCCATCGGTCCCCCCCTGCCCGGCACCCATCGGTCCGTGCACGGCACCCCATCGGTTCCCCCTGCCCGGCACCCCATCGGTTCCCCCTGCCCGGCACCCCATCGGTTCCCCCTGCCCGGCACCCCATCGGTTCCCCCTGCCCGGCACCCCATCGGTTCCCCCTGCCCGGCACCCCATCGGTTCCCCCTGCCCGGCACCCCATCGGTTCCCCCTGCCCGGCACCCCATCGGTTCCCCCTGCCCGGCACCCCATCGGTCCCTGGCACGCTTTTGTGCTGCTCCGGGAAAGGTTTGGGCCACGAACGCACGTTTGTGTTTAAAACGACCCGTTTGCGTTTCGTGCTAAACACACTTCAGTGCTCCGGAGACTGAAAATTCCCGAAGTATGGAAGTGTCTTAGGGTCCTGGGCGTCCTCAGGACTCAGCCCGGTTGTCAAGCCCTGGAATAGGCTGCCTTGGGGGGATTTAAAAGGCATGGGGATGCGGCAGTTGGGGACATGGCTCAGTGCTGGGTTTAGCAGTGCTGGCCCAACAGATACAGTGATCTCAAAGGTGCTTTCCAACCTAAGTGACGCTGAGTCTGAAGTCATTACTGAGGAATTTCACATTACAACCCTTGTCAGGTCAAGTGAGAGCACTACCCTGCTTTTCAATGGAGACAATCTCAATTTGCAGCCAATACTCCCCCCCCTCAGCAGTATTCAAGATCCATACCCAGGGATGAGTTTGAGAGGTCCACGTGTTTCATCATAGAATGGTTTGAGTAGGAAGGGACCTTTGGGATTAGCCAGCTCACCAGGGACACCTTCCACTGTCCCAGGTTGCTCCAAGCCCTGTCCAACCTGGCCTTGGACACTTCCAGGAACGGGGCAGCCACAGCTTCTCTGGACAACCAAATCTCACTCAAAACCAAATCTCCCAGGTGCTAAAAAACCCTCCAACCAGTGAATTGTGATCCTTTCTTCAGGGGCCAGCATCACTTCAGAAATTAAACCATGCCTCTAACTTCCTTTGAGCAGGAGGATAATCAAAAACAAGTACAATAGGAGATAAAGGGAAAGTAGAGAACAGAACAGCAAGGAGAAAACCTCAGTCAATCTGCCAGGCAGCAGAACAGGTCCAGCCAGCACAGTAGGCACAGTCAGAAACTGCAGGAATAATTCTGGTGTCAGTGCAAATTGCTTGGACAATAAACACAGGACATCTTGAAACACAGAGTTGGTGCTGGCAAGAAGTGAACAGAACAATAGCAAAGAACAAACTGTACAAAACCAACTGTAAATCAAGAGATCACCACTTGTATCCATATAAACTAAGTAAAAGGGAAGAAACAACAGCAAGTGTGGAATTCATGTTCAGGATGACAGAAGTTTCATAAACTATGTGATTTATTGGGTCCAAGGAGCCCAGGTAGTAGAAAGCAGAGAAGTTTAGTACTTCTTCCAATGAGAAGTGTCAACCCAAGAAGAAAATTGCATAATAAGCAAGGTGAAAAACAGTGGGAGGAAAAATCCTTCCCTTTGGCTGGATCAAGCAGAAAGAATAGAAATAAATGATCTACAAGAATCTGAGAAAAGGACTGACATGAAACAACTATGTCTTAGACATCAAATAGGGCAAAGTCAAACATTAGGCTGAACTCAAATCAGGCTAAAACCTTATAAAGGATTGTCCAAACTCAAAGATTTGTGAAAAAGGAAAATCAAGAACAGCATAAGATTCAGGATGACTACAGGCAGGACAGGATAAATCCAAAATCCCAAAGTCTGAAATTATTTCAGTTGATGAGCAAAGCTGATGGTAATTTAACTGCTGAACAACAAACAGTATCAACTCTGGAGCCACTGATCTCCTCACAGCATACAAGGCCTTTGGTAGAAGAAAACAGGAAAAAATAAGGTTGTAGAGCTAAACAAAAAGTGTTTAATACACAACATGGATATTCAAATACAAAATAGGCAGTTAGGCAGATCCAACCTTTAATTAAAAAAACCCCAACCAAACAAAATTAAACCTCCACAACACACAAGTAATTTTGTATATGAAACAAATAAGATCAGGTAATGTTTATCAATGTTTCACCAGAATGTCCAGTTGAGCAGCACACAGGAAAAAGGCATTACAGAGAACATATGTATAGCAAGAAATTGCCCTAAAATAAAAGCAACGAGACTCTGCTGCAAACAGAGATCACAGGGACATGAAGTTAATGGTCAGGTAACCTTTAACATCTTGTTAAAATTCAATTTTTTACATTAATACACTGATTGGCTTATAATGGAATATACTGACAACAAAGTAAATGGGTATTTGTAACTCAAGAGGACTGGAATAATCTTCCAGACAACAACAGTATCTTTGAGGACTGGATGTTCAGCAGTGGGATGAAATCCAACTATTAAAAAATTTTATATCACTGAGGAAAGGCACTGAAACAACATGCTGCAGATCAGGAATGTGTAATATGAAAATAAACAGATTAAAAAAAAAATCACTATAAAACTACAGCCAAGGGAACTCCTGAAATTCAAACAGGACCAGAATGTTGGTTCAGACATAAACCATCAAGCCAGACAGGGACAAGCTGTGCTCCAAAACTCTGGTGCTCACCAAGCAATAACACATAGTTATAGAGACCTTAAGAATATGTAGTTTTTGAGCCTGCACAGAGAACTAAAATCCTTACAGAACAGCTTTGCTAGACCCCCTGCCTTTCAGGGCTGGTATGTCCTATACGACATTATTTTCCAAAAATGGCAAGAGGAAAAAGTGTGAAGTCTGATTCCATCCTGGTGCAGAACATCACAGCTTATTTTGCTGTTACTAATAACTCTCAAGTGGCTTAAAAAAGAAAACATTAACATGAGTTCTGAAGTTTCCTTGAGCCTGTCGCTCGAGGCTTCTTGACTCCGTAAAACTGTTCCCTCGCTGTGTCAGATGAGAGAAAGAAATTTAATTCTTTGTTTTCCAGGGACGAGCTGCACCACTTGTGGGTGAGGAAAACCAAGTGCTAAACAACTGAAGGCACTGTCACATTGTGACACGAGATGCGTTTAATCAAGAAAACGTATTAAACAAGATCAGCTCATGAAATTGAATCAGTGTTTTTGAAGTATTTAATAAACAAGTTAGTCTGTAAATATCCCAGCCTCGATATTTATAAACATAAATACAAATCAGGCTAGAAAGGAAGGTGGAGGAACTGCTACAGTCCCCTGTAGTGTGGACATCTCGTGTAGCTCCAGCAGAAAGCTGACTCACAGATCATGGCCAGGCTGCCTCTGCTCACTACAGACATCACAGCTCCTCTTCCTAAAAATGAGTACTCCACAAACCATGTGGTTCTTTTAAAGGGCAGGAAAGCATCTTTCTGCAGTTCTGCAGGCTTCTTTGGTGGTGCAAAAGTCACCAAAACATGACTGTCACTCAGTTCTTTGGGTACAGGCAGATTCCAAGAGATACAGGAGAAATTTGGCTCCAGCATCACACACTAATAGGTGCTTAAAGAGAACCTCAGCTCTGAGAAGTTCAGTACAACATCGAGATCAGCCTGTTCAATATGGTAAACTAGTTTTTCTCCCCCAAGGCAAGCAGTAAGTATTACACTTACAAGTAAATACACACCCAATTTGCAGCTTTCATTACAGAGCCCCTATTATGCAGCATCCTTGTTAAAAACCAGGCAGCAGGACTGATGGGGGAAAAGTTTTAGGGAAATTTCAAAGGGTACATTAAAGTTTCCACTTCCTTACATTGTGCACTGAAAGTTTGGGTCTAGAACACGATCTGATGAGCTTTTGTTGCCATGGGTGGGTGGGGGTGTTAAAGAAAGGAAACTTCACTCCTTGTGCCATTCTCCTGCTATCACTTGCAGTTTCACCATCTGCCTTCCCAATTACAATTTTTATTATTAAAAATAAAAACAGTCTCTCCAGCATTAGCTTCGCTGCTCTGTATGGACTCACCCATATTTATAAATATGTATGTGCACATAAACGTGCCATTCCCACAGAAAAAAAAATAAACCCATACCACAGCTGTGCATCACCTTCACTACTGAGGAGTTGATAATAACCCAGCTCAGGGAGTACCAAGGAGACCTCTGCCCTATTGCCTCTACCCTTTCAGTGGTACCTTAGCTGTTTTTCCACTCCCACAAAGTTATCAGCACAATTACAGGTAATTATGTGCTCAAACACAGAGACCAGCTGCTTTTTTAAATCCGGTTGCAAGATGGAAATCATTAATCGATGTCACACACATTGGCATTGATCCCTCATGCATTATCCTCATTAATAAGTTTCTTCCTTTCTGAAGATAAAGGTATTAACTACCAGCCATCAATTATTCAGAAATACAAGTTCACCTTTAGACATGAACACAATGGCACCTTCTGGGAAATGCCAGAAAGGCCTCGATCTAACAGTTTATCTCAGCAATGCTGGATCATGGAAAAGCAACGTATTAAATACCATGGGCAGACACAAGTGAGTAGAAAGGTACAGCCAGGAGGCAACATCCAAATAGTCTGAAATGTCAAACAGCCCAACAGTTCTTCTCCATTAGCAGTAAATGTTGAACTTAAACTGTTTGTCTTCCTATATAATAGAATATATATAATAGAATATGGGTCAGAGTTCTCTGATAAGTGTCTTTCTAAAACAAGGCACAATTTTTCATGGCTGCAGCTCAACTTATAGATAAAAATTAATGAAACTGCAGAGACAGCTGTAATGCACAATATTTAGTTTATCTGGCTCTACTTTATGTTGCTGAACAGCAGAAGAGGGAGGACCTGGCTCTTTGTGCTGGCTGCTGACTCAGGGTGGATGGAACCCTGCCCTGGGAGACAGGTTCCCTTTGGAAAATATCTGAATGTGCTCAGTGGAGAAAGCAGGTTGAGATGACAGGGACAGAAAAATCAGTGCCAGCCAAGAGGGAGCCCACCTCAGCAGCACTGCTGCAGAGCAGGAACAGACACACTTGGAGGCCTCGGAGGGAACAGAGGCTTTTCCAAGCTCCCAGAATAGACGGTGCAGCATTTGCAGGAAGGGATGAAAGGACAAGGCTGACTCTGGAGGAACAGAGTGGGCACGGGGAGATTGCTTAGCCAACCTTTTATTTGTATTCAATATTTTTCAGATGCCTCTGAGCTTTTAGTGTTTTAGAAAGTCTGCAGTTCTGATGGTGCCACTGGAACTTATTGTCAGGGCAAAGCACGACGGCAAAGGGTGTTGGTGTCAGCAATGCCATCTTCTGCCTCATGAGGACCTCGAGCAGGTTTCACTGCATAAAATATTCCCCCCCTAATTATTTTCAGCTGTTTCCAAAGCACTGAGCAGGTACAAACTCGTTTTCCCTGGGTTCCATCACTTTTATGTGCCATGATACATTTCAAACAGTGGCACTCGACGCCACTCGCTTGTTCTCATGAGAAGCTTCCATGCAAGTTTTGCTTCATGTAAAATTATCTTGAATTAACACTATGAAATGGGGATATGGATTAAATATGTATCATCAAGCAGGTGTTCTGCAAACATGTGTTCTGCACAACTTCCCAGAGGAAGCTGCCATTAAATAGGGAAGCAGGTGCCTTGTCAGTCACAAGAAACAGGAACAACTCCAGGTAGGGGGAGGGAACAAATTTGTTGCCACCTACCTCAGGCCACTCACAGATTCCAACTGCAATAGGAGACCTCAAAAAGAACATCTGAAAGTGATGTCTTTGTAGTTTTCAATCTACTGGGATTCAGAAACAACTGTCAAATCCATCAGCTATAAAGAAGGGAGGCCAAATAGTTACATTCCAGTTAAAGACTATTCCAAGCCCAGTTCCTGAGAGAAACAGTAGCATGAGTGAATAAATAAATAATTCCACAAATTTTTAGAAATTGCTTGGTTTTTAGCAGTAGAAGAATTAACAACTATGACAAGTTTAGTTCTAACTACCATATTCTCCCCAATATATCAAACTCAGTATGATAAGTCACAGCCACTTCTTTCACTGCCTCCCTCTGTCTTCTTTCTAAGAAACTGCAGAATCCCAATTTGGAAGTTAAGAGTCTATAAGGCACATTACACACATACACAAAAAAAAAAATCATGAAGGCCATTTAAGTTAATCAGTAAAGAATGGAGGTGAAAAAGTTCTTTCAACCACACCAAATTATCAAACTTATGAAAGCTGTTTGTCAGGAAAAGCCAAAAACCTTCAGCACTTCACACACATTAACCTACAGTAAGTTTTCCATTTCCTTTTTGCAGGTAAAAGCAACATCTGTGTCCCTACGTGGATGTGCTCCAGAAGTACAGAAGAATTTGGGAAAAATTCTGCACAGAAAAGATTGTCAGGCTTTGGAATGAGCTGTCCAGGAAAGTGGTGGAATCACCATCCCTGTAAGTGTTTAAAAAAAAAAAAACCCATGTGGATGTGGCACTTGAGGACATGACTTAGTGGTGAACGTGGTGCTGGGTTGAGAATTGGACTTGATGATATTTAAAAGTCTTTTCCAGCCTTAGGGATTAGAAGTTCTCCAGGAGGAGAGAGAGGCCTGGACCATCAGGGACATGTAGAAATTATTTTCAAAGTAAACCAATTATGTTCAAATTTACGACAGTGTGCATTAGCTCACAGTTAACCATAAATTGTTCACTTATTCTCCTGAGTTGCACCCGAGGGATTTGTGCCCACATAAAGAAAGCAGCTGAGCATTGGCAGGAGGTGGAAGCCTTTCCTGCTGCACAGCATGCAAAGCACCAGCCCCAGCAATATGCCAATGAATTGTGACTAAAGAGTCCCATCCATTATTCACTCATTCAGGAGAACACAAGTTTTCAGTAAACTACACGGAAAACTTGCAAATTCTAGGGCTCCCATTTTTAATAGATTGCCCATGAAGTCATCTAATAAAAATCTACAGAGAAATTTATAAGCCAACGTAGTGATAGAAAATATTTTTTGTTAGGAATTTACTACAGCATTACAGCCAAGCATAAACTTTATCAAGTATTTGGAAAATATAGAGCACCATAAAAATAAAAGTAATTAGAATTACTGTACCTTCACATTCCCCCACCCGCCCCAACAAAAATATATGTCTTAAGAAGGAAATAAGTGATAAGTATTCATCAGGGCTCATTAAGGCCCTGTTTTCCTCTCAGTGCTGTGTCATTAGCAGAGGAGGCAGGAACAGTGTCACACAGCAGGGCTTTATCAGCTTGGGAAACAAAGGAGCCATCTCTCCCTCAAGCCAACCTGGTGCAAGGGAGGAAGGACCTGTAGGAAACACTAAAACCCCACCCACCCTTTCCTTCACTAATTAATTCAACTTTGCCTTGTGGTCTGAGGATCCCACCCCTTGGCAAAAGCATCTAAGGATGTTTAGATGGACACACCCAACCATTGTGGGTGAACCCTTGAGACCAGCACAAGGGTGCAGGCCCTCACCCTCCCTACATTTCCCACATCATGGTTCTAAATCTTCCCTATCCAAGAGCCTGAAACTCATCACAACCCAACTTGACCAAAGTGGCCACTTGGACCAAAACAGACCCAAGGCCTGAGGGGTGCAGGCAAGGACTGTTCCTGTTTCCATATTCCCTTAGTTTTTCTCATTACTGTTCTCCTGCAGGCTGTAATCTGGGTTTTCCATAGTCAGAACCATTAGCAGACACAAGATCTCCTACAGCAAGGACTTGCCTTCCCGTGCAAGTCTGTAGATTCCAATGAATTCCTGTAGTTATCCTAAACTGAGCTTTTAGGAACAAAACTCAATAGCTGTACACAGTGGGCCAAAGTCATGGAATCCCAGAATAGTTTGGGTTAGAGGGGACCTTAAAGATCTCATTCCACCCCCTGCCATGGGCAGGGACACCTTCCACTAGCCCAGGTTGCTCCAAGCCCCATCCAACCTGGCCTTGGACACATCCAGGGATGGGGCAGCCACAGCTTCTCTGGGCAACCTGTGCCAGGGCCTCCCCACCCTCACAGGGAAGGATTTCTTCCTAATATCCAACCTAACCCTGCTCTCTTTCACCTTAAAGCCATTCCCCCTTGTCCTGTCCCTCCATCCCTTGTCCCAGGTCCCTCTCCAGCTCTTCTGGAGCCCCTTTAGGCCCTGGAAGGAGCTCTAAGGTTGCCCTGGAGCCTTCTCTTCTCCAGGCTGGATACCCCCAGCTCTCTCAGACTGCCCTCATACAGGAGGTGTTCCAATCCTTGGATCGTCTTTGGAAGTCCAGGAGTATCCCTTCCTGTGGCAGACCAGTGAACACAGACTGTCATCAGATATAAAAATCTTTTATTGGGCTGGTTGCAATATTTTAAGGCTGGACTTCATAAACTGTTGAGAGCTCCCTATTTCAGGTAAGTGCCCTGTGAATAAATCAGTCTTTGCAGCTTCCTAAATAATCAAATAAAGTGCCTTTGCCTTGGTAAGTGCTTGTAAAGCAATCAAGAACTGATATGATAACCAAATGTTTCTCTAATGGTAATTATGATTCTTTGAAAAAACACTCCTCTAACACTAATTTATTTTCTACTTGAAAGCCAGTCTTGCTAGTTATTAGATATTCTCCTTGCTATCACTATCCCTAAATTATTAAACAGCTGACCAGGCTTTGTTTTAAAATTATTCTCTTATGAAGCTCCCTGATATATTTACCCTGAATACTGAATGATTTTGAGGCCTCTGAGGACCCATGAATGATTTCTATTTACTACCTTTAGCAAAAAGCCTGTGTAATTAGCAGCAGGAATTTCACTTGAATCACAGCTACTGTGATATTTCCAGCTCACTTACACAGTGTCTCTTAAAAAAAAAAAAAAAAAAAAAGGAAAAAAACCCCCCAAAATAACCAGCAGCACAAAAGCTCTAAGCTTTTGATGGGAGAAAACATTTCAGCCTAGGAAGTTCTTAAGTGGCTGTGCACTCAAAGAGATGTGTGAAGAATCAGTCCCCTACCGGGAACCTGGCGAGGATCTCTGTACCCAAACCCATCAGCTTTACCACCTGAGAGAAAAGAGCATTTTAGAGAGTCCTCTATAAAAGCACCAAACCTCATTTCCAGCCCTCCTGCCACGAGAATGTGTGACTATCACACTCCCACTCTTCAATGAACACAAATTCTTCTGATTATGTACATGACATGCAGGCCTATCTAAATTTTTTTAACCTGCTTTTCCAGCTAACATCTCCTTATACACATTCAAGCACCAACCCCTATAATTGTGCTGAACAGAGCAGCCTCATTATCTCCATTTTACAGACAGAAAACAGACAGAGAGGTCAAGTTCTCCCACAACACACAAGAGATACACAGCAGAACTAGGATTAAAACATGGAACTGCATTACCATGTTATCAGTATCCTTGTGGCTCAGAGCAGTCAAACAAAACCCATGGACTGAAAACACAGTGAGTAATCACAGCTTCCTTCCAAAAGCTCGGCTTTTATTAAAAATACATGGAAAGGTTTTGGCTGTTTGATTAAACCAGCTGCAGATCAACTTCCCACATGCTTGATTCACTTGATACAGTGATGGGTGCATGCAGCAGTCCCACCATTCCCAAGGGCAGCTTGTTCCCAGGTTAAGGAAGCTTCCCTGGCTGACCATTTAGGAGCACTCTGACAGTCACACTCCCACTGCTGGCACTGAGGTCCCTTCACAGAAGCAGCTCCAGTGACACAACCAGACCCCACTTGACTCCACACACCCCCCCATTCATCCACAGTCAGACCAGGTTTCTTTACTGGTCTGACCCCAGGCTTCCCTTGGCTGAATCTCAGATGTCTCATTCCATAAAGCAGTTTATTCACAGCACAGTGACATAAACAGCTCAAGCTGGTGCCTCCAAGGAGGAACACCCAACAGAGGAAACTCTGGGCCGTTATCCCCTCACAGTCTAAGCACACCAAAGTCTCTCTTTTCCTCCGGAGTCCTCAGTCCTGCCATGTCCCCGAGTGTCCCTCACCTGGCTGTGCCACAGGTCCCTGTGCCCACTGCTGTGCAAAGGGTCAGCAGTTCAGGGCCTTTTGCCTCAGGCTAAAACCCACAGAGCTCAATTGAGAGCTTCCCTGCAGCTGCCCCTGAGCCCCCAACACTGGATGGATCCCTCAGCCCCAAGGATCTGGTGTGGAATCGCAGAATCCAGGAATGGTTTGGTCCCTGCACACATCAGCTCTATGTCTTCTTGTGCAAGTATCAGTCATACAATCTGGACTGCTTTGGGTTGGGAGGGAACTTAAAGATCTTGTTCCACCCCCTGCCATGGGCAGGAGGGACACCTTCCACTAGCCCAGGTTGCTCCAAGCCTTGTCCAACCTGGCCTTGGACACTTCCAGGGATGGGGCAGCCACAGCTCCTCTGGGCAACCTGTGCCAGGGCCTCCCCACCCTCACAGGGAAGAATTTCTTCCTAATATCCAATCTAACCCTACTCTGTCAGTGTGAAGCCATTCCCCCTTGTCCTGTCACTCCAGGACCCTGTAAATAGCATGTCCCCATCTTTCTTGTCAACTCCTTCAGGTACTGGAAGGCCTCAGTTAGGTCACCCTGGAGCTTTCTCTTCTCCAGGCTGAACAATCCCCACTTCTCTCATTCTCAACTAACAAAAACCACCCTGACATGCACTAAGCCTCAAACCATGGTTTGGGTTTTTATAGGGTTAGGGGATTTTGAGGATACTCTTTTTTGATTTTAAAACCAACTACCACAAGTCAAATTCACCTTGGTATGGCACCACCAAATTCTGCTTCACCAGAAGAAAAAAATTTGTCCAGAAATTCTCAAGCTGAGCATTTGAGTTCAATACTGAGAGTTTTGGAAGCTGCAGTAATTGCTTTCTGCTGGAGCCAGAAATAGACCTGTTAAGCCTGTAGTGAAAGCAATACCTTAACAAGTGAAATTGTAAAAGCACAACTTCCCAAATCTATATAATCAGAGAAATCTCACATGGGAACCTTTTACTAATTGTAATACATGTTCAAGTGGCTTCCAGTTAGGAAGTGTTTCACCTCACCCTCACTGCTTAGCCCAGCAGAAATGGATTTCCCCTTCATTAGTTCTCTAAACAGACCTGCCAAGGGGGAAATGGGAAAAAAATAAAATGCAGGTTATCTAGTCCACGACTTGCACCTACCTGACACCCCTCAATGCATTATCTCCAAGCCTTCCCAAGGACTAGTTAATGCTGTTCAAGCTTCCCTTCCACGACAGGTGAACTCTTTTTAGTCTTAAAGCTAAGCAAGCCAAAGATGAAATATCACTGTCCATGTTATACAGCAATGAAACAACTCACACAGGGCAGAAGTCTTCAGCTCTGCTTCTCTCTGCAGATGAACAGACAAGATTCCCTCTGAACTTGAGGGCACAACCACAGCAAGGTTTATAAAAACCCAGTTCACTCAGCAATAACAGCAGATTGAGCACTCCCAATGATCACAGGCTGGTACAACCTGAGTCCTCTGCAATATCTAGTTCCTCTTCCCCCCAAATCCCAAATAACTGTACCCTTGAAAACAAGAAATCCACAACATAAAGCCTAGAGCATGATCCAGTTCTGTCTTGCACACATTGTGTGCTCCAGGTTAGGAGATACAAATTGCTGTTCAACACCAAAAAAACAATTTGCAGAGGTAGATTGTTACAATTTTTGAAGTGATACCAGAGTCAATTTTTTACAGAAAATCAAGAGCACTTCAGCATATATTTGTGACACTCAGAAGAAAGAAATTAACCTGGGAGTTTAAAGAGACTCAAAGGTAGCATTAAGCTTCTAATAAATCCCAGGAAAGTTAATTTTAACTCCCTTAGGTGACATTAAAAGAAAAGTTTTTTAAAACTTGATTTGCTTTAAAATAAGGATCAGATTTTAATGTCTAGATCACATGTGGCTATCACACACAATAGGTCAAACACACAAATTTGCACTGGTGCCCAGTTGGTGTGTATCATCTGAGCAGGTTTATCATTATCACCTCAGATATGGTTAATGTGGAACCAACATTCACCACAGCAAGAGGTGGCAAACACTAAAAATCCATCCCATTTCAGCTAAAAATCAAAAAGAGAGCAGTTCAGAATAAAAACAAACGTTTACAAACTATTGGAGGGCAGTCAATAGACACAAGACTATAAAATGGAGAATAACTGATAGAAGAATCAAAAGACATGAGAGGAAATCAACAGCAGAAGGGCTAAGTATGATAAAGAGTTGCTGTTTTAAAGTGTAATGAGATTTTTATTGTTGGCATAGGCAGAAAGAGGGTAAAATTGTTAATAATGACAGAAAAGTTTAATAAATATTTCTGATTCACATTTTGAGCTAAACAGGAAGATGCACTTGTATCACTCGAGAAAGACAAAGTACTTCACACTGCAGCTGCAATCAAGAGCAACTCAAAGGATAACAACAGGAACTCGCTGAAAGCACCCTGGGACACGGTTGACATGCTGGTGCTAATTTTAATACATCTCTGAAGACTGATAACATCATACCAAGATCCATGTAAGGCAAGGGAAATGACTCAGCTTCCCAAAAAGTGCTTCACTCTGGGCTGAGTCTTGGACAAAAAGGAAAAAGGATGGGCCCAAGTGACTGAGGGAGAATTATGGGAATTTATAGAAGGTTGGGTTGATTCCCCTTTATCAAGTCGACCTTGATGGATGTGGGATGTTTTGAGTGTTTTAAGCTGTTTGATTTAATGATGCACATAATTCCCTAATAGATACTGTGAGCTATAAGGAAATGCTAGCAGAGGAAGCAATAGGGAGTTGATTGTTCCACAGTGGTTGTCAGGAGCTGTTTTGTCAGGAGTTCTCCAGCAAGGGACAGTTCAATTTATCTGATAACGTTATGGTTACCCCAGATATTGATAAGCATCAACACAGTGACTACAAGTGTTTGGAGAACTGGTAAGTGGTGATCAGGAAGATCAGTCACATCCAAAGGTCTGGAGGGCTTCCACAAGCACCCACAAAAGATATTTTAGTACAGCTTTGTGCTAAATGGTATTTTTAGAAAGGGCAGGAACACCTATGGAATGGGAGATTCTGGTAAAGAAAAGTCAAGAGGGATTAATGGTTCATACTGCTCAGTAAAAAACACAGTAATAAAGCACTAATTACCTATGAAATTTTAAAGCAATAAAGCTTTCCAGGATTTATGAAACAGGAACTGCAGTTATTCCCACCAGTGGATATGACAGAACAGTGTTACTGGAATGGTTAAAATCCAGGTTCATATTCACAGACAATGTTGAAAAAAAACCCCCTAATATAAAAAGAAGTCAAGATGCTGTGGAAAGCATCAGAATATTTGTTTTAAGGCCAGAAAGTGTCTCACAATGGAGAGTGAGATCATTCTGGTTATTTTATCAAAAGGATTGAAAGGGACTTGACTACAAGTGTGTCCTTGGGGATAAGATACCAGCTTCTAAAGAGCTTCTTAATGTAATAGAGAACAACATAACAAGAAGCTCTGTCTGCAAGGCCAAATCAGGCAAGTTTAAAAACTTGGCACGTTTTTTCCTCTTCCCGACCACAATGAGAAAAAAACCACCAAAGCAAGGCCACAAAACCTCAGCAACATTATTTCTACCACCACTGTCCTTAATAAAAAAGTTATGCCACATGAAGCAGTGTGAAATGGTCATTGGGGATGCTGAGTTAGTAGCTGAAGGCCAAACTCACATGGCTTAACTCTTAAACGTGGCATATTGCTAAATTTATAGGTACCTGTTTCTGTTGTAATCTTGGGTCTGCTGAAACACTACCACAAAAGTGACAGCATGGTATCATCTTGATGAACAAAACTGGTTTCTAGATAAGCTTCTCTTAAGAAGCTAAGCCCATATACAGAATAAAAGATCCTGTTATTGTATTCTCTGCTGCAGTTTATAAACACACACTACTTTGTCTTCCTTTGCCCAGCATGCAGCTTTTTCAGAAGCACAACAAAAAAAAGAGCCTATGACACATTTCTACACTTCCATGAAGACATATTTTATACAGCTAATACCAACCCAGTGGGAAGACTCACCAGAAATGACAAATAATAAAGAGCAATCAGAACATAAAAGCTCACTGCTCAACACTCACCCACACTCACTGCACAGCTCCTGCAGAGCTCTGCTTTCCCCTTGCCCAAAAAGCCCTAAAGCTCCAGCCCCAGTCAGCTCTCTCTGAGCTGAGGATCTGTCCTGAAGGCTTCAACTAAGCACACAGACCAGATGTTTATCTTCTTATATCTTCCATGGAGGTCTTGTTGTACTTTATATGCTATTTTGACTCTCTCGTAGCATCTTCCACCTGAAAAGCTCAAGGTAAATTGAGTAAACACATCCCAAGATGTCCATTAATGTACCTCCCAAATTCTCCAAATTCCCTGAACTTCAAGTGGGACTGATGGGAGAGGTTGCAATTTTAGGAACACATTTGGGTAGGATACAAGGTTCTCTCCCCAGAGTTTCATCTGGACCAATCATTCCTTCCTCTCTATCTCAGCCTTCAACTGGGATGTTGCACAAACCAAGTTCCAGGCATAATCCAATTGTTAATGTTGATGCAAGACCCTGCTGTTTATATTGCTGAAAAAAGTTCCCAGCGTGCCAGAAGTGACCTGCAAATACTTCTCATTCCTAAAGACACCCAAAGCATGGAGTAAAACCACCTGAGCCTGTAGGTGTAAGGCACATACTTTCATTGGAGCTGGAATCCACCAGTGAGGAGCACAACCCGTAGGGTGTTGCATGCAGGGTTGTCCAACTGGTGGTTTATAGAGCTGTCTCTATCCTAAGAGTATTCCTAAAGCATCTCTAAACCACAATTTAACGTGCCTGTTATCACAGGCATTGCTACTGCAAGAGGTTACAGAAATAAATGTCAAATTAGTGACAAATATGAGAACAGTCCCTGTGGCAGCTCAGCCACTTAGACTTGAATATGATACACTTCAGTGGACAGTCAAGAAACTAAAACAAAAAGAATATTTCTGAATTCTTTTTAGCTCCCCATAAAAATGTACTACTCTCTCAACAGCTGCTCACCTCATCAGGGGTACAAGTGCTGCTTGCCATTAGCCATTTGAGCCACCCAAATTAACAGTAATTGGCTTAGAAAAACCAATTTATATTTCCAATGGCTTCAGGAAGCAAACATACACCTTGGTCAGTACTTGACTGATCCCAGTTCCTCTGAAAATTTGCATTTCAAGACACATCACTCCCTGCACCCAGGGCAAAGCTGCTCCAATGAAAGCACCAACTTCAAACCTTCTGTTACCCCAGGTCAGCAAACTGAGGGACACTTCTTTAAAACAGCTTATCCTGTCCTGAAACTTGAAAAATGCTCTATAAACAATTGAATTAGATAAGAGTAACACAGGCAATTCTTCTTGGATAAACCACAGCCACCCTAACTTTTGCTGACTTCCTGAACATCTCCCTGAGCTGAGATGGGACTAATCTGATGGACTCTGCAGTGATGGATTCACACAGTCCTACTGAGGAAGGCAAACAGGGTCCTTCCAGATCAAATTGTCCCTTCTGGAAAACCCAGTGATGGGCACTGCACACAATTTGCTACCTCCAAGTCACCCAATGCCAACAAAGAAACAGTCAGCAACACAAGATTTGTGCCTTTGAGGGGTGCAAAATGGCAGTGCTGGAGAGAATCCAGGGAGCAGGGAGAGAAAACTGCCTGTGGAATCCAGGCAAGGCTCTGTGGGTGCCCAGAGCTGCTGTGTGTTGTCAGCTGCAGAACTGGATTACTGCTGGATCTTTAATTATTTTCTCCATATAAAAAGCAGCAAGATAAGTCACCAGTTAAACTGGCAGAGCTTATAAAAGCAAAAGTACATTAAAATATAAATTATAAGGACAATGAAAATATATAGTGCATGCTATGGAATCATTCTGCACCCTTAAAAAAAAAATCATCTAAATAAGCATCAGGAACACTGAAGAGCTACAATTCAATGCAATCCATAAAGAGCTATTAAGTTAGTTGTGCTTACAGTCTATGAAGAAAGCAGTTAAGATTCCCAGGCTCTTATCCAGCATAAACAGTGCTGCCCTACAGACTATTTTTGCCCCCCAAAAATCTATAGTTTCTTTCCTCACCAATGAAGGAAATAAAAAAAAATAATGGTCAAACAATTTACTGAAAGAGGCACCAAAATAGTTTAAACAGATAAATCTGAGAAGCGTGAGGATTTTTTAAAAGGTTATAGGGAAATAAGGCTTGGTTTGAGAGAAAAAACCAGTTAGAAAGTGTTGATATTTTAAGACCTCAGATTTATGCAGGACAATTAAAAGGAAAAACTGAAGGCTGCCTTAAAGCAACAAAGAAGGAAGCGTGCAGCAGGCTGTCACTTATGCTTTTGAGTCCCTTTTATCCAAGACACACTCAGTGACACAGCCAAGCAGCTGCTGGCTCTGGGATATGGATGGAGACATCATCCCATGCACATTTGAAGGACATGAATACACAGACAACAAATTCA
Source organism: Chiroxiphia lanceolata (assembly GCF_009829145.1). NCBI lineage: Eukaryota > Metazoa > Chordata > Aves > Passeriformes > Pipridae > Chiroxiphia > Chiroxiphia lanceolata. Next base: position 3,108,665 of record NC_045653.1, on the reverse strand, counting down.
GAGTGATCACACTACACAGTTTAATTATATCATTAACAAAGTTGATATATCAAGTGATACTCGAAAATTGTGACTCAATTCAGATATACAGCCACACAAGCTATATATCTACATAATTCAGTGTTCATGTCTGCTAAAGATATAGAACAAAAACTTGTAGCCAGCTCCTTGATATGCAAGAAGTGATGTCCAGCACACTGTTGATTCACATGTGCTAACAGGGAATGCAGCTCCCAGAGCTGTCCATGGGTGCCATGGCTTCAGGCTAAATTACACTTGCAATGGCATTTGCAATATTAAAGCACTAAAAGAGTACTTGCATCTCCTGCCTTAATTTTTTTGCCTTGCCTGACTTCACAAGATGTAAAGGAGAATAATCCAGCAGCACAGTGCAGCCTGCATTAGTCAGGGTCTGGGCAATTAGCATCCTTAATAAAAACTGCTTGAGGAAAAGGTATGCTTGAGGCAAAAAAATAAATAAATTTAAATTATCTAATTTTGATATGCTCAGGATTCAAAGCAAAGCTTCCTGCTGTCTTCAAAGCATCACTGAATGTCAGTAAGGGGAGAAAAGTATCACTGTGTCTCTCGGTTCAACATTCAGTTATTACCATCTATTCACTCCTAAATGTCAGTGTTGTTCACCATCCCATTGCTCCTCATCTTCTTTACCCTCCCTCACCCCCCCAAAAAATATATGGCTTTGCCTAATAAGCCTGGTTGTGTGATTTTTCTGCTGCTGGAGATTCAAGTAAGGCAGAGTCCTGCAGCATCCTGCAGTGCAACAGAAGAGCACACACGTGCATGCATATATTATATGAAACAGGGCATGTGTAATGGGTTAGATTCATTCCTGTTATGGTATAAAAGCAAAGAATCCCATTGTATTTCTGACAGATAGCACCACTTCCACCTGGTGATGTAAATCACACCACCATGGAGTGACACTGGAGCTGCACAGGTCTCTTCACACAGCTGTCAATGGATACAATGCCTGAGTCCAGCTAGAGGGGAGTGTGGAATGTATTTGGAGTTACAGGGCTTGGAAAATTTACTGAATCTATTCCAGCTATTGAATTGTCATAAAGAGCTCTGTCAGCCTGAAGACATTCATCAGATCAGCCTGATCTAGCAAATCCATACATTATCCTTTTCTCCTGCCAGCAAAGGAACTTCACTAGGGATGGAGACCACACATGCACACTCCTATTCCTGAGCTCCTCTCCAAGTGATCCCACCCAAGACCACAGGATCAAGAGCAAGGAAAACAAGAGTAAAAGGATTGCAATAGAAACTTGAGCACGTTCCACTGAGGCATCCCCTAGTGCTGGTCTTGGACAACAATGCCACTTTCTAAGAAGGGGAAAGGAAAAAGAATTATGATACATCATGATGGGGTCAAAGTCATGCCTTGCTCTCTCCTCCCTCCTGCTGTTTAGCCAGGTTTGTTATGACCTGTTGGTTAGCAATACCACTTTGAAACAAAGATGAGCTACACTATTTTTAATGGCACAAAAAAATTCAAATAATTTACCCACTGGCAAAGGAAAGCAACTGATGAGTTTAAAAAAGTCTACAGGTTTGGCCACTGTGAGTACCACAGTACCACACACCTGTGACAGCAAAACACCCCCTTCTCTCAGACTGGGGAGCAGCAAAATCTTCATCCCTGCTCAAGTCACAGAGGCTCTACTGAAGGATTAAGGGCTTCTCTGTGCCAAGTGCCACTTCCCAAAACTGTCAACTTATTACAAGACAGAATAACATCAGAAAAAGCAAACACAGGGGGAGAATCACGAATTTAAAGGTCTTTTCCCAGCTCATCCTTAGTTTCCCTCGTATGTCAGAAAACCACAGCAGTGAAGTAGTAGCTGTATTTCAGCACCCAAGCTGTTCTTCAGCAGCATAATGTGCCTACAAAACAGTTCACATCTGCACAGTTCTGCAGCAGCCATTTGCAAGAAGCAGTATCTTGGTTTACAGGGTATCTGTAAGATATGAGGTTTGTGTATACACACTGACCATGAAGGACCTGGACTGTGGGTGCCTGTAAACACCATGTCTTGCTCCACACATCTCAGGTTTTTGAGATACGGAGACAGAAGACATCAGCAAGATGCTCAGACCTCTGGGAGACAGCATCCATGTGTACATTCATTTTGGCTCCAGTGATTTCTTGCAGAACAGAAAACCCAAGCAAGGGGAGTTTTTGAACAAACATCTTTGATAATTGCCTACATGGCAGGAGAAGATAAGAGAGGAGTATGAAAGCTGACTGCATTTATCTGAAAGGACAAAACAGTTTGAAATGCTTCCAATTATGGAAGTTCTACTGCAAGAACTTTGTCATTTCAATTTTTCGTGTACACTTTGTGGTGCTCTACATTTCTGTGAATTCTTATCTCTTCAGCCTGATGCCACAGGCTACAGGTCTGGAACACAGCCCAGTTCCCACTTTAGTCATAACAGAAAAGGGGGGGAATGTATCTCATGTCACAGCAGAGCCAAGCACTGCCACTTCCATCCTCACAAGACTCTGCAGGGTCTTCTGGTTCACTAAGCAAATGTGAATCTGAGGAGCACCTTCTAGTGCTGCTGCCACCTTTTTCCTCCATCATCACTGCTGTTAATTTGTCTGAGGAGCCCCAGCTGGGGGACAGGACAGTAGCACAGCATGTGCTGGCTGCCAAACAGAGGGAAACAGCTCTGCAGATGACAAAAGGGTCTCTTGTTTCTCCTCCATCCCAAAAACACATCCCTTCACAGGGTGCTGGTGGTAACTCACATCAGGTTGGCTGCTGGGTCAGAAGGGCTTATTTTTAAAGAACAGCCTTGGTGGAGCTGCAAGTTCAAAACTCAACAGGATCTACTTGGCACCATTTCATTTAAAGGCAGAATAGCTGTCATACTGCTTTATAGCCTAAAATTTTAAACTGAGTTCTTCTGGGGGTCTTTGAATAAGTCCCCCCATATTTGGTTTCCTGCCTACAGGACTAGGTTGGATGGGTCACACAGCCTTCCCTACAGCTGTCAGACTGCTGTTGTCCCTGCCACCAGCTCCCCAACACATGGAATAATGATAATTTCTTCAGTGTCTGATAAGTCTCTTCAGATTTCAGTGTTATTTTGTGCTTGTAAAGACATTTCATTAATTTGGTGTCCATAGCCAAAGTTTTTCCATCTCCTTTACACATAATTTGCTGTGCTGATTGCCACATCTATCTCACACTACAAACAGCTCACACAGATCACCATTTCAGGGGTGTCCTCTGCAAGGAGCTAAAGCCCTGAATTGAAATAAAAGTAAACATGAAACCATGCTGAGGAGAAAGAAGCAAAGAACTGAACAAAGTAAGAGCCCTTGTAATGCCACAAAATTACAGTCTCACTCTTCAGTCTTTGTCTCCTTTTGTATCTCTGCTCCTATGGAGAGCAAGGGAAAAGAAAATAATTGAGTAAGCATCCTTCATAGGAGCTTGCAGCACAGCAAAAAGCCATGTTTTAATATCTCTATTAACCCAGCTCATTCAAAGCCATCCAATTTGTACTGGCACAAGCACGAGTCAGGCTCACTGCTGGTGTAAGAGCTCAGATTCAGGTTACAGGCTAATTTGTACCTTCCTACACTGCAGTTTCTGGAAGCCATCACATAACACCAAGGAGAGGGTTGAGCTCACCCAGGTGAGGAACTCTCCTTTCAGTCAATGCAAAGCTCATAATTTTCCTAAGAAGCAATAGCTCTTCAAATTTTTCCTGACATTTTCATTTTCTTATTATACGCAGACAAAGCCACCTCTTCAGAGCTACAGAGAAAATATATTTGGTACATCAGAGCCTATTTTATGGGTGGCACTTTAGCACTGCAGCAATCATTACACTTAAGGGCATACTATCAGGCAACTTAATACCCCCTGTGTTAGCCAGCCCCCACTTCCCACAACCATTCCAGTGCAGGACCACATACAGTGTTTACTGTCTAATGGGTCCCTCTGGGATGCTTACGGATTTCTCCACAGCACCAAGTTTTTATTTCATCAACACAGTCCTCCCTTCCCGTGGTTTGTGCTGTGCTGTGGCTGCCAGACTCCCCTTTTCTCAGAATCCCCATTTCTCTGCCCTCACTGGAGGCCAATCTTTAGTGCCTGCCCAGTTTTCTGCCACTCTGTCCAATTTGTTCACTTTTCAGGGAACTCTTCTGCCCCACCCTCCACGAATATCATTCCCTCAATAGCCTGACACAAAGTCTATCTCATGATGCATTGGCCTTCAGCTCTGCTCCTCTCTTTATGTGCTTTAATAATTCTATATTAGGTAGAAGTGACAATGTAATCCTTGGATGATTTTACCACGACTATAATGAAAGTCAATAAAGGTTTTTTAAACCTTGTGTTTTAAGGATCAAACACAATACTTGCTCGTAACAGCAGCTATACAATCTAGTTTGTGGCTACTGGCATTGTACTCAAATAAAATCAGAATATGGAGTTAGTCAGTCAGGTGTTTGCATGTCAACAAGTTTTGTGGGCCTTTTGCTACATCAGTTTTTTGAAATTATGAATATCAGCTTAGTCTCTACTTATAAAAGAGACATTCCAGTGCTGCCTGTACACAAAGGTTGAGTTTCTGGTGTGACACCACAGTTCTGAACTTTTCCTCAATTCAGCACTCTGACAGGCACCACTGCAGGACAAGCAGCCAGACCTGCTGAGAGCCTGGTTTCCAGACTCCACAGTTTTCTAGTTCTTTAAACAGAGCCCCAGTAACTGAACATGAAATCCCACCTATAGCTACAAATCCAGGGCCATTACCAAGAACACCATGTACCTCAAGACACCAAGCATGGGTATGAAAAGGGACTAAAGCAATTTCCCAGTTCCTAGGATATTCCACCCCATTCCCAGGACAAATACCTTCGTTCAATGTATTTTCAGTCAGATTTACAGATCATTCAAAAGCAGCACAACTTTGAATACTAAAATTTAAACAAGGTAGGGGGTTCTTCTTAGACTGGATTATTCAGTATCACTGCCTAATTCAGGGTTATTTAATGCCCAGCATTTGTCATCACCAGATGTGTTAATCCAGGTAAGTGATCAGTGCCTCATCTACAGATTATGCTATTTCTATGTCCTAGTTTTCCATGAGGATATTGTCCACCAAGGAGTAGATCCCTCCATCTTTCCACTCTCCCCTCACAGCAAGAATGTACCACAGAGGGAATCAGCAGTGTCTTGGTGCTACTTGGGAGATCCCTTAAATGAGGGTCACGACCTTTTAAACCCAGAAACCACCTCTAATTTACACACTGAAAATACCCATCAGCAAAAAAAGAACTCCCTGATGAACAGCTTCTAGGAGGAAAGGCAAAAGCAGAGAGCTGCAAGAGAAAACAGGAGGTAGCAGCAACAGAGCTGAGAAATAACTGGTCATGGAAGTGCAAGACTTAAATTACAGCACTGATGTTAATAAAAAATAAAAAAGGACAATCAGGCCCCCCTTGGTGGCCAGAAGAGGTGTTTTTCAGAGTGCAGCCAACAGGAGCAGTTTAGAAGCAGCTGCTGTGATCTGTGGTACACAAACTGATGGTAACACAGTTCTGGGCTGCACTGCTCATCAACCTGCAGTGTCAGGACAGGTCTCCCAGATTTAATACAGGACTGGGAGATTACTGAGCACATCCTGGCTCATCTGCAATAAAAGAAGCTGCTGCTATGTCTTGTTTCTCCCTGTAGTGATTATAAACCAGCTTATAATCTTTGTAACTGCTGGGGCCAGAGATCTGCTCAGTTCTCAATTAGGGGATATTTTGCACCTTTCTGTAGTGCATTGTGGAGCTTAGGGAACCTGGCAATGGCAGCAGGTTTATGCCAATTCTTCTTTCCTGTTTAGAAGTGTTCAAAAGATGACTTGGGAGAAAAAAAAACCCAAACAACAAAAAGTGTTTGATTTCAAAAAAGTTTCCCCCCAAGGCAAAACATCCCATTTTGAGGTTCAGAATTCCTCCTACAAGTGAAATGATCAACAGTTATATCCTGTGATATAGAAAGAGTGAAGTTCTGCCAAGTGCACATTTTGCTTAAACAAATACATTCAGAAAGCTGCTCCTCCAAGGCATCCCACCAGTGCTCCTTCTTAGGGAGTAACCAGGTGCTTGGATGTGCAGGACACCAGCTCTGTGGATAGAAACATAACACTTATAGAAGTGTTTATTAACAGTTCAGAACAAGGACACTCCATCCAACTGTAATGGCACAAGGGATGATACAAAAAGGCCGTTCTAGAATCACACTGTGGGTGGGCAGCTTTAAAATTGATCTCCAGTATCAGTAAGCACTGTGTCATTATTTGATTACCAGAGCGTGGCAGAGACAAAAGCAGTGTCTCCATTCCATGAAGAAATGCCACCAAGTCCCTCCACTCAAACACACAGAGATTCCCCAAAACCTCCAGGCAAACCAACCTCCCTCACCAGTCCCCTCGGGGGTGTTGGAGTCACCCCCAGAGCATCAGCTCCAACCAATTCATTCCTTCCCTGTCCCCCATCTCCACTTGGCACCAGGACAAGCCTTTGGAATTATTTTCTTCCTCCTGCTTTCACTTCATTCCACAACACAACATTGCAGCAAACCTGCTACAAATAACAGCCTCCCTGTTTTCAGGCCACCACCACACTCTCCTGCTGTCAGCACAAGGGCATATGTGCTCTTCAGCTTCCACAAGTGAGCTATTCTGAGCCCTGCTGAGAAAAATCTATGACTTTACACCCTGTCTGAGCCCCAGCAGCCATCACTAACACCGTGTTTTCAAATTTAATCTCATTTCTGATTAAACTTCTCTCTCCCATTTGTAATCTCGCTCGGCCCTGTGATTTGTGCAGCTCAGTATAAATATGTGCTTTAGAATTAAACTGCTTCAGCGATTTTGACAACGATGTCTTGGAAATTAAGCCTGGGACAATTTGCTTGGCTGGAGTAGAATCATTTGAAGCATCTGACAGAGAGGCTGTAAAGCACTTTGTAGTGCAGCACACTGATAAATATTAGCAATGGAGATCTCGTTTGTGCCTGGTTGCAGGGGTGTTAGAAAGATGCTGTGACAACATGGAATCCCCTGACCAATTGCAGGAGCAACATTTTTGCTTAAACCATAAAATAACTGCAAAGCAAAAGACTACACAGAGGTGGCAAATATCAATCTCCTCCCAAGGAATAACCTGATTATTTACAGCAGTTTAAAAACAGGATTGAACAACTAAAGGAAGAGATCTAAAGACCAGGGTTAGCCTTAAGATCCATCCAAACCCGTTCTGTCCCATTGCTTGGCACAAGGCCATTGGACAATTACTCTGGACCAGCTGAAAAACAGCACAATTTTTTTTTTTAAAGCAGTCTGGAAACTTCAGGACTTCTCCTGCAGCCACCCCAAAGTCCATGACAGCAGGAAGAGACCTCAGTCTCACCCATATGGCCCCTCCTGCCCCCAAACCCAGGGTCCCCAGTGCTGGGCTTCCCCGGGGAGCTCTGACAGAGCGAGGCCCTTGGCAGCTGTGGCACAGCTTTGCCTTATCCCTCACCAGGGAATGCAATTTTTTTGAGTCCCCAGGAGACACATCAGCCTGGGAACATGCAGATTTCATCATTCCCATGGGAAATATTGCACACATGATAAATTTTAGGAAAATTCTTGCTAAATAAAAATTCTTGCTCCCAGATCCTAATCCCTCCTTGCCTGTCTCTGTAGTAACTGCTTTCCTCAGTCTCACAACTACTTTGTTTCATAGCAACTCCTTTAGTCATTCCACCTAAATTTTAATTCTTTATCAATGTTAGACTTTATTTTTTCCTCCAAAACACACCTTCTTCCACTTTCTCCACTCTTCTTCCTCACACACTTTTAAAGTCCCATTCTGTCTTCTCTCAAATTCTCCTGTTCTTTAGCCCTTAAAAGTCTGCCGCTTTTGTTCTATTCCTTCTTTACAGCTTATTTTACCTCTACATATTCTCAGTCACTCCCAGACATTCCTCTGGTGGCCTGACCCATCTCAGAATAAATAAATCTCCCCACCTCAGTATTCACTCACATTTGCATCCTGCAAAGTTCCCAGTGCAGCAACACCCTGACAGACATCACTCCTCTGCAGTTATTCCAGGGTTTATCCCAAATATTTGATATCCACCTCCAACAACCACCATTCCTCTGAGATTAATTTCCAACAGGAATTAACACAGGAGGGTCAGAGCAGTTAATTCAGGGGCCTAAGAACTGCACTGGGTGAATATACATGTGAAGGATGGAAAAGGAGGAGCAGGAAGGAGGCCAGAGGAGATGCTCTCACTCTTCTGCAACAGCTTCATTTGGAAGGCTCCATGTCCAATGTAAGTCTCACCACAAGCACTCTTGTTTTTTCCGAATGCTCCTGTATTTGTTGCTCCCCCTTCTTCAAATGAATCAGCAGCACTCAGGGTAAAGGAAGGAAGAAAAAAAATATAGGGCAATAGCTGAGCATTCAGTGTAGCAGATGGAGGGAACAATGATCCATCCCCCAAAACAGCTATCAGAAAACCAACATATTCCCTGGGTGATGATCCCAAAGGTCCTCCTCCTCCCTCTTCATCCTCCTGGCAGCTTCCCCATTCTGAACACCCAGGGCAATGCACTCCACAAGTCCCTACACTTATCCTCTCCCACTCAGCTGCAATATTGATGCAAACAAAGGTCTGCTCAGCAAAAACCAGTCATGCACACACACAAACCCTCATCACTCCTTCTCAGGTCTGGAAACAGGAGGAAATCCTCAGATCTACTGTAAATATCTCACAAGGTCTGCTTACAAAGTGCCACTGCCCTCTGCCACACACTTTTAGACCAAACCATTAATATGACTTTAAACCAAGAATTTTTTGTCCATGTTATTCAGGGCTGAGTTCCCATTCCTGAATAGAGCCTCAAAAGCTGAAGAAAGGTGCATCACTAATGGACTTCCAAAGGCTCAGATTTTAATTCCCCACTTTTATCTCTGCTCTGGTGGTCTACTGATCTAGATATTTAGCAGTCTCTTCCGGCAGAGCAAAATTGCAATTTCTCTCCCTGTAATTAATCCAAGGTGCTGCTGGACTAAGTAAAACAAAGGGACTCATTTAATCCTAAGTTGAAATTCCTCCAAAATCAGTAATAGCATACTTAAAACATTATTGAACCTATATTACTGCTTTTCTCCAGTTTTTTTTTTCTTATAAAACTACTGAAGGATTTCTTGACTAGCTTTTAAAAAGAAATATGTATAATAAACAAATCTTGGCTTTTTCCTGCAGTAACTGTTTTCACAGACAACACAAGAATTTAATTTAATGGAAATTAGCTACAGAATACACCCGTTCTGAACTAGTTGAGCCAGTATAAAACCCAATTATAATACCCACACACCTTCACACAAGAGCTAACAGCTAAACCAGCCATCCTGTCTTTCCACAGCTTCATTAATACACCTCCAAAGTTTCCCTGTTTAACCATGTACTCTTCCTGCAGGCACAAGTGTGTATTTTTCTAGCTCTGAAGCAGCAGGAGGGACCATGGCAGGGCCAACGTGCTAAGGAACGTGTAGGAGGCAGCAATAACAAACTGACACCAAGAAACAAGGTTGTAGTTTTGCACAAATGGAGCTCTGTGGAGAAGCTGGGGGGGTTCTCTCATCTAACACCCCATCCCACCCACCACCAGACCTAGATATGCCTTATATCCCTCTGGCATGACCAAGCCATCCCATGCAAAGGAGCCTTGGGTCTGGGTTACCAGTGCTCCTCAGAAAAGGGCTTTTAATTCTTCAGAAAGCACCAAGACCTCCTTTCCAGCTGGGAGGAATTATGCAGGATGAAACTAGGTTTTGTATTGTCAATACCCAGCAGTGTTTTCCTCACTGGTTATCTTGAATTTTGAAGTGGTGCAAAACACTTGCTGGTGCCTGTGTGAGCGAACTAAATTATGGCATCACCTTCTTCTGGCTCTCCACCTCGGGGCCAGATTTCTGTAATTCAGCAGTAACACCTCATCTGAGGCTTGGGGAGGTTTCAGCAGAGGCAGCAAACAAAGAGCAGTGAGGCTGCAAACATAACCAAGCAGGGACTTTCTTCAGAAAGACAACGGGTTAGATTTTGCTCTCCAAAAGCTCACAGGTGCACACAGCAGACTGAAGCAGGTGATGTATTTTAGTTTGGTTTTCTACATCCAATCCAACAGCAGTGGGAATTCCCACAGCTCATTAGTCCCTGCCTGCTTTAGTCACACAAAACACATCATCCCTTTAAGAAATCTTCTGCCTGTCTTGTCCACTTGATGCTATAACTAGTTTTAATTTGTTTACTGAAAGTCAAAGTGTTAGCATTGGAGTTTTGGGCTCCCCCCCCCCCCCAAGGAGGTGGTATATACCTCTAATTTCAATACTAACACTAATTTCAGTAGAAACTCTGCTTTGCTAGAGCTGTGATTTTTCCCTAGCTGTGGTACTGCTGGTGAGAAGATATCACTTCCTGTATATTCAAAGACTTTATGAGGAGTCAAAAAATACTTCAAGATTGTTTGACCTCTCAGTATCTTCCTCAGTGTCTCCACTGTCACTGACACTACACAACGAGCTCTGAGAAGTGTTCACTAATTTAGTGCCATCCAAAACTTTGCTTCGTGCTCCCCTTTCTCCTGTGCCTTGTGGCCTGGGATTCCCTTTCTCTGTGGGTTTCACTTGGTTTTTCAATGTATGCTCACACACAGCACACAATAAAAGACCAGCAGCAGCTCAGGAGCGTGTCCTGATTCTTATCTTGCTGTTCACATCCTATATTTAGATCCAGTGTTGTACTGCCATGGGGACCAGCAGCAGTCCAGCTGTCGTGGCACAGATCACAGAGCTGAGGAGTTGGGTCCACCAGCTCCTGATAATCAAACTGTGGGTGCATTTACAGGACACACCTGTGAAGGCAGCAGCAAGCTCCCAGTTCCCCTGTGTGAATCAAACCCCTCATATTGCATTTAATGAGAGGAGACAACATAGACAAGGATATTCTGATAAGAAAATATCTTAAGTACGTTCACTCTCACCTCTGGGAAATGGCTCTCTCCCTGTGCAGAACTCAGGACTTTTGTTTACCCATTGATTTTTAAATAACATTTCCCATCCCGGATGCACAGAACAGTTCCCTGTAAATCTTCCCACTGATGTCTTCCTGAGGCAGAAGGCAGCCTGAACCAACAGCACCACCAGGGCTGTGACCTTCCCCATCCATCTTAATTAGGCATTAACTTCAAAAGCCTTTTTGCTACAAGTTACCTGCCAGCATCAAACAAAAAGACAAACACCAGCCTTGAGTCGTCAAAAATGTAATTACAAGGTCTCTTAGAGAGGTGGCTCTGCCTGCTCCTCTGATTTTAACTCTAGGAATTTATAGCAGAGGAACAGCACTTTAGCAGTGTTTAGAAGAGCCCTACAAGGAGAAAATACAAGACACTTGCACAAAGTACAGTTTTATCCCTTTCAAGGTCCTGGCTATCACAAGCACTCAAATTGTTTGTTTAGTGCTCTCCCACCTAAATTTTCAGGAGAGACACTCCCTTTCTGCTTCCTTTTTTATTTTAGCACAGGTATAGACAGCACGTGCAGACCAATCTGTTGGCACCCACCAATCCATTTGGTTGCACAGTCTGGAATGGAGCAAATGATTCAGGAGAAAATGGATTATCTGATAGTATAAAGTTGTAAGGCACTCCAGAAGACATAACTGCATGTACCACAGGAGTTCCTTATGCACTACCAACACACATCAAAAATGCAAAGAAGCAGCAGATGCCAAAACCCAGTGAGGAGTTCCAGCCAAGCCACCCAAAGTACCTTAACCCACACAGGAAGCAACTCATGCACCTTGCATTCTGTCTTATGAAAGCTGGGCTAATAAACAATTTTAAAAAAAAAATGAAGTTGAAAAAAGTCATTCTAAGCACGCTCTGCAAATGGGATTTAGTTCACCCATGAGCTGCTGTGACAATAGCATAGTCCTGCTCCTGCAGACACAGACTTAAAAAAAACCCAACAAAACAAACCACAGAACTGTAACATTTAAAACTCTGAACTGGGAGATGCCTCCTAACACACCACATCTCATCCAGGAGCAGATCAAAGGGTGGGTGTAGGGAGCAAGCCCCCAGCTGACTACCTAGGAAACATTTATGGGTGTTCAGAGCAGCATTTCAACAAGGGAATGTCTTGTTGAAGACAAGAAGAGCTGGGAGAGGGGAATAATCAGTTGAACACTATTATTCCCGTGCTCCTTTGTGCCTTGATGGAGCATAAGAGGGGAACACACAACTCTTTTCCATCCCATCCAGCCCAACAGCTCACTGGGGGTTTCTCACCAGCATCAGTGTTTTTCTGATGTATTTTTCTGTCTGATGTAATAACTCCTTTTTCTCTTTCCACGAGCTTCTTGAACCTTAAGAGTGATGGAAGCACCAAGGACAGCGACATCAGCAGCTCTCCTGTCGCCAGGACAAAGCTAAACAACGGTGCTTAACGAGAAAGCTCTTGATCTTTATTATATCGACATCCCCCCACCTCTTACCCACGGGAGCTCGAGCATTCACACAACACTACTCTGAATAAAGGGATTGTGTTCTGAGAAACAGGGCTGAGGCTGCACAATGTGCTGCAAACCCACACAGCAGAGCACTGACATTTGTGCTTACAACTGAGAAATAGCTCTGTTTTACAGGCAGGAACTCAGCATTCAGAAACATCCAAATCAAACATATCCTTGCTTTAAATCTATTAGTTTTTCCTATGCTAATGCATTAACCAAAAGTTCCTTTAAGAAAATATATGAAGCAGAGGTTACAACAGGAGTTGCAGGAAGCCCTGATTTTAATTTCATCTGCTGACTTAAAAAAAAAAAAATAAACTGACATCACATGAACAGAGCTACAAAAACATTGGAACCAGGTAATTTATCATTGTAGTAAAGTGTTAAATAATAAGCTTTACCCCGTGTTTTTCCCTCTTTTCATTTAAAAAAATTTCTTGCTATTTTGAGTTATTTATTTCAAAGCTGTGTCTGTTTATTCTTCTGCTAAGTTGTTGAAATACTTTTCGCAGAGACAACAAAAGGAAACAAATTATTTCACAGCAAACAGAATAAGAGCATTTAATGTTATAGTGAAAGCCAAATCAACTGGTTTTATGAGAAATCTTTAATCCACTAAAAGTGTTCTAATACAAGAGCAGTACATTGAAGCAGCAAAGCAACTCAGATCAAGACTGACAGTGCAGGAGAACAACCATTTGTGTCTGACACAGTGACTGTGACTTCTTGCTCCAAATGGGCAGGCTGGAAATAAATGGAATTGTAGTGGCAGGAGAAGCACCTGCAACTATCAGGTGACACCAGGTTAAGAGCATTTCCTGTTGAAGGCTCCTGTGTTACCACATAAAGGTGGATCATGCACAACCCAAAGCCTTTAAGTGCTGAAGACCAGGGTTCAAGGGCTTCGGGATGTTCTGCTGGGGGCAAGTGCCACCAGCACAGAAGGCACAGCTCATACTGTGCTGCTATCAACAAAGTTATTTGAACCTACTCCTCACTCTTCAGAGGTCAAAGTATCCTCCCAAAGTGAGCTCCAGTTCCTCGCAGAGCTCTGACCAGCTGTGCAACTCCCTACAGGATAAAGAAATTATTCCTCACTTCTCCTCCCTTTTCCTGCAGTGCCCTTTAGGAACCAAGTGCTGCTTCAATCTCAGCTTGATTCTCTCTGCAAATAAACCCCAAGTGCCTCACCCTGAGCTGCTTCTCCCCTCAATGTGTGTGTGCTGCCCAGCTTCTCCTGGGGTTACAGACCCCAGAATTTGGGTCCAAAAAGGCTGACTTGTTGTATATCTCCTTGTCATGAGGGGTTGTGTGTTCATATTCCTGCTCACTGGGCTGGGCAAGAAACAACTTTACCATGCCTGAGTTTAAAATGCCTGTAGCCCTCAGGGACAGACTTAAAACCCCAAAATAGTTTGGGTTGGAAGGGACCTTAAAATCATCTCATTCCACCCCCTGCCATGGGCAGGGACACCTTCCACTAGCCCAGGTTGCTCCAAGTCCCTTCCAACCTGGCCTTGGACACTTCCAGGGATGGGGTAGCCACAGCTTCTCTGGGCAACCTGGGCCAGGGCCTCCCCACCCTCCCAGGGAGGAATTCCTTCCTAATATCTAACCTAAATTTCCCCTCTTTCAGTCTGAACAGTTTGAGTTTCAGTTTGACTTCTCCAGGTTTTGGGGAGTTCTTTCAAGTTACCACATTCAGTTTAATAAATTGAATGGAGTTAATGTCATTCATCTGGCTGCTCAGCAATTCATTGCAGAATTCTAGTCTCCAGTGATAATAGCAACCAGTTTCACAGCTAAAAGCAAAATGTCAGGGATCAGGGTTTTTTTGTGGTTTTTTTTTGTTTGGTTGGTTGGGGTTTTTTGTTTTGTTTTGTTTGTTTTTTTGGTTTTTTGGTTGGTTTTGGTTGGGTTTTTTTTGTTTTGGTTTTTTGTTTGTTTTGGGGGTGTGAGGATTTTTTGTTGTTGTTGGTTGGTTTGGGGTTTTTTTTGGTAGAAGGCAAAAAATAAACTCACAACTATTAACCTCCTGAACAGAGGAAGTTAATTTTGCCTAAAAAAAAGAAAAAAAAAAGGCAGTCACACCTCTTATAAGTGGGATAGTCCTTAGCTGTTGAACAGGGAGATGTTTTTTGTTTGTTTTAAAGAACCTCAGAAGCACAACTGAGTTATTTACTGTGATCCTGCAGCCAAGTCATCACAAGGGCTTTTAGTGCCGGGTTGAACAGGGTGTGCAAAGAAAAATGCCCAGTGTGATCTAATCACCAAGAGCCTGGAAAAGATGATTTTTTTTTTCTCCCCAGCTTGCACCAAACCAAAGCTACTTTATTTTATTCGACCATTTTCAACAAACCAAATCAATAGCTCAGAGTAGAGACATCAATCAGTGCACAGAGCTTTTTCAATCACTGCGCTGAAGGAAGGGAAAAACCACAGGAAAAAGCCTTCCCAAGATCAGGCTGAGTGTTGTGCCACGATGAGCACACAGCAAATGCAGTGTATGGAGGGTTAGTGCCCTTCACAACTCCAACACAGCTTCCAGAACACCCCTCATTTCAAGCAGTGGGGTGACAGAAGAACCTGAGTGACACCTCGTGCAAGTCATTTCTGTGGGAACACTGCACCAAGCACATTAAAAATATTGAGATGTGCTACCCATGGTTATGCTCTTGGGCCAGTCACCTTCTCTTCCCAAACTCTCTCCCATTCCTCAAGCCCTGGAAAGCCCTCATTACAGGTCCAATGGTAGCCTTGTACTTGCTGGGAAAGTTACAGCTGCTGTCTTAAAATTTCAAGACCCTTTGCATTGCTTAGGTGTTGTAATCTCATTTATTTAAATTTCACAGATCATTTGGGTTTTCCATCTTGGTGTTTTGGTTTCGTTTTGTGGGGGTTTTTTTGTTTGTTTGTTTTTGTTTTTAAATAAAATAATTTTATTTTTCACATATTTTAAACTTCAAAAAAACCAAAATTGTCGAAGCTGTTCTTTTAACTGAGTATTTTCTGACCGAATAATAAAAAGCTTTCTAGGCAAGTGTTACTGACATATAAATTAAAAGAAACAAAAAGTTCTTTTTTAGAGCTGGGAGAAACCTTGTTCCTCTGTAGGTGCCAACCTTGATGGATGTGCAGTAAGTTGACTGTTTGCTGATAACTTTTACTTTCTGGGAGAAAAAGGCAGCTGCTCCACCGGAGATCTTGGTTGGCACCATTTTGATGCTGAGAATAAGAACAATTCCATCAACCTCAAGAATTTCAGACTTTGGGCAAATCCTCCTTTTGTTCAACACACATGGCCCCTCCCAGCAGGCAAAGGGTGATGAACATGTTAAAAATGGAGCAGAAAGCTGCAATAACAGCCCAGCTTTGTCCAACAAACCTGTAGGATAACATACCTGCTAAACATCATTCTCTCTTACAAATCCATCCTTCCCCATCTCAGACATTCCACATCCAGCTCCAGGAGAAAAAGAGGGAGCAGAAACATGTTTGTTGTCATCTTTGAAACTCCTTTTCCAACACTGACACTGAAATGTTCAGGTCCCTTTCCTTCAGTAGGGGAATCCTGTCAATCCTCACACCAAAATGTGTCTTGCAACAAATTTTTCCTCATCTCAGGAAACTCCAGGCTTCCCCTGGGATAAGCCACCTTACTTGTAGCACTTAACCTTGATTATCCCCTGTCCACCTCTCAGTCTCCTTCCTCCAGCCACACAGACACTGCTGCCCAGCACAAACAGCCAGTCCTGTCTGTACAGAACAGAGGAGCCACCTAAAATGAAGAATTCATTCATCATTTTACAATCTCGACGTGTTAAGTCATATCTATCAATCATCTGTGCTGATCCATTCAGAAAATCCCTCTAAGACACTGCCCTCCTTTTCAGACACGTTTAACTCACTTGGTCTCTGAAGATCAAGAGTAGTTCTACTCTGTGGTGTTTTAGCTTGAACTCCCCCATGGATCTGTATCTCAACCATGAAGTTGTTGCTAAGTAGAGCCAGCCCCGTTTATAAAAGTCTGGCTGGAAGTCAAGGCTTCCTGGAGCTGTGGCATTTGGATACAACCTATTTGTAAAAAGTTTTCCTCACATGTAATTTTAGCTTCTGGTGACTGGACTGAAGTCTTTGGCTCAGGATCATTAGACTCAGCAATTTGTTTCTTTTGTCACTCCAAAATCCTCTCCACAGGGACTGTCTCATGGCTTATCCTCTGTTAGCACACACAGCCAGCTCTACATTCACCAGGATGTTTAGTTCTGCTCTGCAGCCCTGGAAAGTATTACTTTATTTCAACAGGGGAAGTCCAGCTACCAACACTTTATGACTAACTCTCCCCCTTGCTTCACAGGCATCCACCTTATTCCAAGGCAAACTGCCTTGTTTCTTCTCACTTCCAGGTTATTTGCATGAGTCTGAAAATGCAAAGAGTTTTGGCTGTTATAAGTGTCCAATTTTGAGGTATTTATAGGACTGAGCCACTTAAAATTTCAAGAGGTGGCTGGAAGATGCAAATTAAAACCTTATGACACTGCAAACCCCCCTTAGGAACGTTAAGCCTCTGCATAAGCCTTGCACGAGTTTTTTGGCTTCTGCTGCTATGAATTTCTACAGTTCTGGCAGCACACAAGTTGCTTTCTGCCAGCAATCCCCTCTGAATGTTCACTATTAGTGCCCCAGACAGGTTTATCCTGCAGCACACACCCTAAGGAGCTTTGTGCTGCTACTCCCTTTAAATAAACTCCCCTCCTCACCTGTAACTACACTTGAAACCAGCCCAGTGCAGCCTGTCTGTGGCAGGTGGGACTCTCTCAAGATTCTTCACAGGTCTGTATTTTCAACCCCTGATTTCTGGGGTTGTTACACTTCTGAAGAGGGGAGAGCTTTTATTGCCAGACACGCTGAAGAAAAATTGATTTCTGTTTGTTGTTATTTCCTTCTCAAGAACTTGAGAACCAGCTTGTTACTTACTCCTGCCAACCATCCCACTTAGTGGATACACCAAGCTCCTGATTTTCCCACAGATGTGTTTTCCCTCATTACCAGCAGTTCATTATACTACAAAGGTGACCAAGATGACATTCCTCTTTCCTCTCCTCCTACCCTTTCCAAACCATGTGGCATCACTTCAGCATCCTTTACCATCCTGCCAGTTCATCAAGTCTTGTCCATTCCCACCCAAAACAAGAGTTTGGCCTCAAAACACTGCTTGGAATTAGCTGCTTTATTCTATACATCAAACTGGCAGGACTGCCAGTGAGCAAACAAAGGCAGGGGCAGTGTGGCTGCATAATCTCGTTAGCAGAGCACACACAGTTGCTGGGAGTATCTCAAAGATGAAAAGAACTATTTCAAGCACCACATCCCTTCAAAAATAAGCAACAAAAAAGGGTAGCAGCAGTACCAGCTTGTCAGATCAAGCTGACTGTAAATCAAGCACATTCACAGACCCAGGTCACAACATTTGGGTTCATTAGTAAGGAAAGATTAAACAAACAGTGGCATTTGCATTTTATGGCAGCAGAGGCAAAAACCAGCTCCTGGGTTGTTTGGTTTTTTTTTGCTTTGGCACAGATCCCTAATAAAAAGGGATCTATTCATGTCCTGTCTTTCAAATGATACAAAAAAAATATTTGCCTTTTCTAAATCAGATTTCAAAACCTGATTATCTTAGTTTTAACCAGAGTACCACAAAGTCAAATAAATGTTCAAATAATGAACAAGAATTTACTTGGATAACCAGCAGACTACTCTGTATTACTCTCAAGCTCAGAATAGACTTCAAGCTCAAAATTACTATTTAAAAAATCATCACTGAATCACAGTACCAGCAAGCAGTTCATTTAAATGTAGTAATTCTGAGAATCATTTCAGCTTTGATTACCAGGAGGGCAGAAATACAGAAAGAGGTGTCAGGATAGCAGCTTAAGGGCATCCAGTCTACAGAAACAAGAGAGTTCTCTAGGAAGTCTTGCCATTATCCCTAAGAAAATACATTTCAACCTCCCTGGAGTCTTGTTCATCCTCTTCACATCTGTCTTAGAAGTCCAAGTTTAGAAGCAGTGCCAGTGATAAATGAGATTTCCCCTATGCAAGTTCTGTTCCTCCCTGAACAGTTATTTAAATCTAACCAAAAAAAAAAAAAAAAAAGATGCTGAGCCCCCTTCAAGCCCCAGCTTTCCAAATATTTGAGAGATGTGAGGGGGGAAACAGAACAAGAGACAGACAAAAAGATATTAAATTATAAAAGCTAGCCTAAACAGTTGGTCCATATTAATTCTGGCAAAACCCCACCATTAAAGGGAAGGTTTCTATTTTATAACCATTTACAAAGCAATTCCATTGAGTCTCAGAAAGCTCTCAAAGGAAAAAAGAGACAACATGAAAAGCCCAGAACACTTTAGTGAGAAAAAACAAATTCAGCCATCTTGTTTTTCTATTCCCTTCAGAATTTAGTTACTTCCAAGAAGTGCCATGGGTTTAACAGGTTGCTCAGACAAGGACTGGTTACAGGAGGGATGTTCTCCACCAGCTCCCTGTGTCCCCCAGTTAGGGGGGAAAAGAGCTTCCAGCACAGGCATAAAGAAGAACACAACACATGCCCAGGACACAAAACCTCTCTGTCTACTGAAAACTGGGCTGAGACACCAGAAACTTTTCACACAGGCCATGGGACAGCTGCCAAATTGAACCTTCCACTGCCCTGCCAGCCCTGGAGAAGCTTGGCTTGATAATCCAAAGAGAACAGGAATGAAACAACACTATTTCAAACGACAGAAGAGCTGCCAGACTAGCCAAGAAGTTGCCAGACTAGTCAAGTTGCTAATGAGTAGCTATTAAATTTTGAAAACTGGTTGAAACCCAGCTGATTCATCAGAGTAATTCCTTCCAGTATGACATTGGAGAATTTCTGTTGAACGTAAACGCCAGAAAATTTAAAATTGCTTGTTGGCAAACACACACATATTGCTACATTTGAGGATACATCTCTTGGCATGCAAGGAAGGGATATTTCTTGCCCTTCATTCCCAGCCTTAAAACTGCAACTGCCTACATGGGAACTTTCCACCCTTCCTGGAAGATGCCCTTTCAATAATCCCCTGTATAACAGAAGGGGCCCACAGGTAATTAACTCAGACTTTGCACAGCCTGAAAGCTAGACAGGTTTGTCAAAATGATTTTTACTCCTATGGTTTATTATCTTGTTGTGAAAATTTTTTTTTATGAGAAAAAGATTAAATCCCCACCCTGATGTGTGCATTTCATTAAGCTTCTAATCCTTAAAGAGTCACCAACACAGCTCACCATTGGAAAGCATTAAATCATCATTCAGTCCTATTGACCAAAATAATCTCCTCATTATTTCAGAATGGAGCAGAGCACCAGAGATGTGCTGTAAGTCACACCTCAAAATGCACAAATCAAGATGAATAGAAAGGCAACTTTGATTACTTTTGGTATGTGTGAATATTGGAAGGCAGGAGACACCTCCACCAAGCAACTCTACAGAAACAAGAGAGTTCTCTAGGAAGTCTTGCCATTATCCCTAAGAAAATACATTCCAGCCTCCCTGGAGTCTTGTTCATCCTCTTCACATCTGCCTTAGAAGTCCAAGTTTAGAAGCAGTGCCAGTGATAAATGAGATTACCCCTATGCAAGTTCTGTTCCTTCCTGAACAGTTATTTATATCTAACAAAAAAAAAAAAAAGATGCTGAGCCCCTTTCCAGCCCCAAATGGGATTTTAAGGTCACTGCTCATGCAGTGGTTCAGGGAATCACTTGGATGGGGATGTGCTTCCTGCTGCAGCTCATCAGCCACTGCCACCACACTTCCAGGAGAACAGCAACGAGCAGGGGAATTCCAGGTGCTGAATATTAATTCAACCAACTTCTAAAGGAAACACCCAAAAAGCACAGCCAGCCTATAATAAAAGTAAATTGTCTCCCACACAGCTGATGGTGGATCTGTCATTAGAAGTGTTTTTAGTTCTGCCCCTGTTTCTGCTACCAGAAGTGTATCTGGAAGACTGTGTAAAGGGCATAATTTGAAGGTTGGTCTTTATGACCTTGGATGTCTTTTCCAACCATAAGGATTCTATTAATTCCAAAGGCTGGAACTCACTTCTGACCCTCTTCTTCTTCCCCTTTGTGTGGGCACAGGGCAGACCTGCTGCCACCAGCAGAGCCCCAGACAAACACAAACACATCATTTTTCACTCCTTGTGTGTTAAGTGGTGGTTTCCAGAGTTTTCTAAAGGCTTGTCCTGCCAGTGTCATGGATTCACACTCTTGCTGAAGACTCAAGAACAGGTAGCACCTCTCACAACCAATGCAAGGAGTATATCCAGTAAGGAAAGCCATGACTGACACAGCTTTATATTCCATGTTAAATTTATTACAGGCTATGTAACTGTAGCCATAAATCTTTCAAGAGGATCTTGCTTCTAAAGCAAGAGCTCGAGTATAATATTTGCAATTTAAACACCCAATAGACCCATAACAATTCACTGTCAACCTTTATAAACCCTTTTGAACAACTTGTATTCTCATTACTAGAAAGATCATCAGAAAAAAAGAAAAAACCACCAAGCATGCTTAGAAGCAAGATGAAATCCCTCAAGTCAAAACATGAGTTCAAAGGATAAGTTCCCTGGTTTTGTATTTTTATTTATTTTTTTTTACTAACTCTCCATTTTATCACAGCTAATAAGGCACAGAATCACCTTCCCAACTAAACAGACACAGGATTCATGGTGAGCTACAGCCTTCAGGTAGATGCATCCAGATCTCCTGAGAACACTGACTTTAAAAAAAAAAACCAATCCCTTTTTCTTTGAACAGATGGATTTAGTTTCTTTGAAACTAAATGGATACAGCTGTAAAAGAGCAAACAAACACAGCAGAACTGTGAGGGATTGTTGAAGGAAGCCTCTTTCCTACCACTGTTTCCCTGCACACAAGGACTTCTCAGGTTTTATCAGAGGACCTCAGAACAGTTTGGGTTGGAAGGCACATTAAAGATCCTGCATTTCCAACCCCACTGCCAAGGTCAGGGAAAATCCAAACCAACAAATTTCTGTGTTGCAGGCAGATCTACACAGCCCCCCACATTCCTTAGGCCACCCTTTGCCCTGGTCCCCCCAGCCTGGAGCCTTCTCTGCCACCTCCCTGTGCAAACATCGCCTCCCTTTATCCAAAAGTTTTCCTCTTCCTTAAAAACAACCCACAGGCATCCTCCCTCCAAGCCCCCCAAAACAAGGCACTCAGAGAAGGCTTCAAATGCCCCCAACTCCCACACAGGTTGGCAGGATTTGTTTGGGGTGTTGGAGGGATTTTACTTAAAGGATGGGAATTCTGATGATCAAAAGCATGTTCATTTTAAATATAGTTTTATCTTTACTGGTTCTTTGTGCTTCAGACCTTACTGGACTTTGCTGCAGGCTAGATTTTCTCTTTAATTAATCAAGTTGACCTGGAATAAGTTAGATTTAGACTCAGTTTCCTTCCAGCACTCTTTCCTTTTGAAAAATTAAACGCATGTAAGGGCAAATACCACTGGGTACCAGCCCATAGGCTGCATCAAAGGTAGGGAGGGCTATACAGGATCAGGAATTCTCATGGCTTCAAGGCAAACTTGCCTCAACCTTTCCCTTAATGCAGGACACCACAAAAGACTAAAACAGCTTTTGAGCTGAAAGAGTAGGATTTTAGCAGAATGGAAGTTGGGCTAATTAATTTTTCTACAGCAGCAAAAAGCACAAAACACCAAAGAAGAAACAGAAACTTTAAAAATGTTAAGTATCTCTCTGCCAGCCTACCTTTAGATGTCCAGATGAGTCCTCCTCCAAAAACTCCAGCTCTTAGAGTCCTCCTGTACCACAGCAGAGTGAGCACAACTCCCAGGGGTCAGTGGGAATTTATACTTTCTATTATTACAAACACCTGGCTCCCCTGCTCTCACCTGGGTTCAATTCTACCCCTCCCCTTCCCACTCCGGGTTACCTCGGGTTTCTTCCCCCCACCTGTGGATTTGGGACTTTGTTTTGTTTCTTCTGAAAGTTTTTTGGTTGCACCATTTGTTGTTTATTCAGATTTTGCTAATACAACCTTTTTCTTTTCCTTTTCCATGCTTCCACCTGAAGCTTCTTAATTTCTAAGTTGTAACCTTGTTAAACTAAGACACCTTTGTACTCTGCAAACTGCCACCCTCAACCCTGCACAGCTGCTTCCAATATCCCACCTGGGCACCCTGTTAAACAACAGGAACAAGAAAGCAAGATGAAGATTTTACTTTTCACAATGATCAGAGGAACTTAGAAAAAACTTAGAAAAAGTACGAGCAGATTTTGTCCTTTGTATGATCTGATTTTTTTATAACCACAACTGAAATTCTCTGCTCTGACTGGGAGCAATCAGCAGATAAAATGTAAACCAGGAGATTGCTGCAGCCAGACCTTCATCAAACTACTTTGGTTAACTCAGACTTCTGACACTGAGAGGAAACATTCAAAATGCTCATGGGATAAAGGGCACCCTGTGAAAGTGTTCTCCCAGTTGCACCCTGGAGCAACACCTCACCCTAAAACTCTCTGTACTTAACATCTCACCAGGCTTTTTTACACTGTTAATTTTTTACACTGTATTAATTGGCACATAAATAGATAATAGAGGCCATTACTTCTGTCTACAAAGCTTTGCCCTCACTCTCAGCTTGTCCCTGCAGTGCACACAGACCTTTCAGAAGCTGGCAAGCCTCTGAGGTTTTCTTCTCCTTTCCCTGCTCTGGACAAACCAGGTGTCTCCCAGTCCTCAGATGCCTCCCTGCTCAGCTTTGTGCCACTGTGGGATTCCCTGACTGTACTTCTAATTGCATTGTGAACAGACTGGACAAACACTTCATCATTTATAAAAAGGGGAATGATCACAGCCACCAAAATCCCCATACTTCGGAGTCTAAATTTATTCCATGGAGCCATCAGGATACCTGCAGGCTCAGGGTAATTTCCCACTGCCAGGACCTGCAGTCTCCTCTTGCTGGGACAGGGTGAGATGCAGGTGCTGCACTAAAATTCTCTTGCTCAAACACTTCCCTGCAGACTGAGCAACTTCCCCCAGACAGAGAATTTAGGTATTAATAGGTAGGTAAAAGGCTATTCACCATGCTTCATTTACCTTGCTAAGAGCTCTTCTAGAAAATGGGAGTGATTAAGGTATCATGTGGTGTGTGATTTATTCTCTTCATGCCAGTCACAAAAGCAGCTCACAAATGCCAGTGGACGCACTGTGGCACTGAAGGAATTGATTTTGCAGCCTGATGCTTTTATGAAGCAACTTTCCATATACCACAGATATATTAAAAGAGAAGGTCAGTCAAAATATCCAGTCTTCTCTCAAAGGCCTTTCTTGCCTGGTTTTGGGGGGTTTCTTAGGCAGAAATTCAGCATTATTTTCTTGTTTGTCTATCAGCCAGTGAGAATGTCACCGTTTTCTTTGTCTCAGTATCAAGCCTGGAGAAGAAAAGGTTGTGTGGAGACCTCATAGCACTTTCCAGTGTGTGTGAAGGGGTCTGCAGGGAAGACAGGGAGGGACACTTCATCAGGAACTGGAGTGACAGAACAACAGGTAATGGGTTCAAACTGAAAGAGGGGAAATTTAGGTTAGATATGCAGAATAAATTCCTCCCTGTGAGGGTGGGGAGGCCCTGGCACAGGCTGCCCAGAGAAGCTGTGGCTGCCCCATCCCTGGAAGTGTCCAAGGCCAGGTTGGACGGGGCTTGGAGCAACCTGGGCTAGTGGAAGGTGTCTCTGCTCCTGGCAAGGGGTTGGAAAGAGTCTTTAAAGTCCTCTTCCAACCCCAACCATTCTGGGATTCTATGTATCCAACAAGACAGTGACTGGAGTATCTAACTCTGTCTCCACTGTCTACTCAGTGCAAGAATGTGCCAGTGCAGGTTATAAACCATCAGCTTTTTAGTTCTTGATTATTTCCTTTTATTTCTTCAGGCTTGTCCAATTATGGTTCCTTTATTAAATTGTTCATTATTACAAGTTCTGCCCTCGAGCCTACTGAAAGAGGTGATAAGCCTCTCTCATTCACAGCCACAAACTTTGAACCAAGGTTCTGTGTAGCAAGAATTTATTGGCCCTTCAGCCATTGTGGGTACACCATTACTTATTTCAACTCTTGGTCACACCACTTGTAGCTGTCACTTTTTTTCCAGAAGCTTTTGTATTCAGTTGCCTTGTCATAACTCTAAGAGAAACTGTGGATTCCCCATTCCTGGGAGTGTCCAAGGCCAGGTTGGATGGAGCTTGGAGCAACCTGGAATAGTGGAAGGTGCCCCTGCCTGTGGCAGGGGGTGCAATGAGATGATATTTAAGGTCCCTTCCAACCCAAACCATTCTGGGATTCTCTGGTTGCATCCATGCAGTCAAGAAGCCAAGGACATTTTTCCAGCCATGGCAGCACCAGCCCTGCAAACAGGACTGACCAAATATTGCCAGTTGCTAACCAAGATCTGGCAGGGCAAGTGTTGAAGCAGTGAATAACCTGCTTCCCATGCAAACAGGAAAACTGTTTTCTCATTTAGCACAGATTCAATATGCTTTTTTTTTTTTTGCTGCTTTGTAGTAGAAAATCTGGTTTCATAAAAGTTCAACTTTAATATCAGCTGCAGGCCTTCAGGAGCTATTAGCTGATAACTCTCTGAGCTTTTGCTGTAGAGTCCCTGAGCAGCAGCACTGAAATTATCAAATCACAGCAATATGATGGAAACCCTTTGCTGCAGCAGTGAATTTCTCTCCAAATGGAGCTGGACACAGTTACTTACCTTCAGTATTCACACATGTATTAGAAATCCTATCAGATAAATAAAAGGCCTGAGTCTCTTTTTTGGATTATTACAGAATAACCAACATCTGGAAGCCAACAGTCCTTCAAAATTTTAACATTTCTTTTAAAAAACCACTCACACAAAGCACCTAAAGTGCAAGTATTTATATTATTTAGACTGTGCATTGATTTTCAAGCTCCTTGTTGCCAGCTGGGTGTTTGATGTGTAAGGAACCAACTCTTGGTATTGTGTGTCCTTACAGTGGAGTCTTCTGGACTAAAACACAAGATAATATTTCTGTCTGAGCACCCTGGGCTGGTGGAAGGTGTCCCTGCCCATGGCAGGGGGTTGGAACTGGATGATCTTTAAGGTCCCTTCCAGCCCAAATTGTTTTGGGATTCTGTGATGCTGTGAAATCCTACAAAACCATCCTGACAGACTTGCTTCTGTTAGTGCAGGATGATTTGGAAAAGGTGCTGCTGCCAGACTGGTAGAAAATTAGAAAAAAAATTCTCACTTTAAGAAAAAACACAGAAAAATGAAGAAATTTTTTAGTTGTAATAGTTCTTTATTGATCCAAAATTTTACAGACAGACAGATTAAATTCGTGGAATTTTACCAAAACCAAAAGCATTGGTGACAAGTGGGTTAATTTTGTAGGATGAAATGAGTTCTAATAATTTTCAATCTAAAAACTTAAACTAATTGTTATTTCCAACTAGTCAACCTTCAGGAATTTTCCAGGCTGAAATAATGAAGTACCAAGACTATGTTTGGACAGAGAGGAGCAAAAGTGTAAGTTAAGCAAGAAAAGCAAACACTCAGTGGTTTCTATTCATCCTCCAAGTTGTTAAAAATAAGTTTTCCCTTCTTAATTTTGAGATGTAATCCTTAGGAGGCTCTGAAAACTGTAAATCAAATTTCCAATATTATTTCTGCAGACACCAGACAGACTCTCTTGGCTCTTGCAGAGTGTTTATTAGCAGTGGACCAGTTTGCTGGTTCAAGGAGCACGTGGAGAACTGACGGATCTTGTGCCACAAGGATTGGAAAGGGGACTCCTGGGAGACTTGGAAGCCAGGCAAATATTGAAGTTGGGCTTCAGAAAGTCCTGAAACTGGAAGACGTGACTGTAAGCTGCGTGATTAGAAAATAAAACAAGTGGCTAATTGCAAAAGCCACTTGCAAAAGCGAGACAAGCTCTGAGGGCATTTCCCTGAGCCCCATCCCATGTGACACCAGGCAAAGCTGAATATCCTGGGCCAAGTGAGTGCCAGAGCTGTGCCTCAGAACTTTCCATATCTCCAGATCCATTTTATTCTCCCTGTGAGCACTCACAAAAAGTTCTCAGTGGAGTAAGTGCTGCCTTGCCCTGATTGTTCAGATTATTTGGGATCATGATTATTGGTTCCTTGTTACTGTTTCTGCACATTTCCATGTGCTTCCTGAACAGATTTGCCAAGGCTTTGCTGTTAGAAACCCCCTCACTAGGTGTGGTACTGGGAGATTCCCTCACACTGGAAATCCTGCATTTTCAGCATGGAAGAGGCTCTGTGTTAAACACCCTGCTCTGAGTGCTGCAGTTTTCTGAAATATAACTTATACTAAAATATTCTGCTTTTCAGTAGCATCAGTAAATACAGATGTTTGTGATACGTGTGGTTCTGGTTTGTTTGGTTTTTTTATGAGGAGGATGGAAGTTTCTGGAGCTGAAGGAAGGAGGAGCTGTGAAAAGGAAAGGAAAGCAAACACTGAACCCTGTTTCTCTTCTGCCAATGCTCTCCTTTGGGTGCCCTTTTGCCAGGATGGCACCGGGAGCAGAACCTGACAACTCCCCCAGCCCTCGAGCAGGGAAGGTTTGCCAAACCAGCCACTGCTGGACCATCATCCCTCTGGAGTGTTGAGTGAGTTAAGGCAGTTTGAGCCCTGTGATCACAATCACAGAATGGGTTGGAAGAGATCTTAAAGACCATCTTGGTCCAACACCTGCCACGGGCCGGGACACCTTCCACTAGACCAGGTTGGTCAGAACCCGTCCAACCTGGCCTGGAAGGATGTCAAGATTTGTGTTTTATGATGTATTGCACTTCATTCAGCATAAAACCAGACTTTACAAGGTTAACTCCTTTAAACAAAGTGTAAAAACACCCAGTCCTGGGGGCAGATGTTGGGAGTGAGGAGCTCTGCCTGCATTTTCCAGAGCTGCCCATCAGCCCTTGATGTCCTGCCTGAGATGGCATCCACCCTGAACGAGCACATCTCCAGCTTCAAACGAGGTAAAGCAATCTTTAAATTAGTGTGAAGAGGCCAACAAGTCCTCCTGAGCAAGCTTGAAACAGATAAGCTTGATGTGGGGAGGAGGAAGATGTTTGCTGGGTCTAAGTTCCCCGTCTTTTTTTACACACCTACCCAGAGACACCATGTTCAAATTTAAACTATAACTCTGGACTGCTGCTTCTTCCCCTTCCCTGAACTAACACTGTATCTGGACTGGATACCTGGATATATATGTATGTACAGGGTATTATGGAGCATAGGGAGGGTGGATATTAGGAAGAAGTTCTTTCCAGAGAGAGTGCTCAGCCACTGGAATGGGCTGCCCAGGGAGGGGGTGGATTCACCATCCCTGGAGGTGTTTAAGGTGAGACTGGATGTGGCATCGGTGCCATGGGCTGAGAAACATGGTGGTGTTGATGATCTTGAAGGTCTTTTCCAATTTGGTTGATTCTGTGATTCTGTGATTCTGTGATAGGACCTGTGAGGAGCAGCTGAGGGAGCTGGGGGGGCTCAGCCTGGAGAAAAGGAGGCTCAGGGGAGACCTTCTTGCTCTCTACAACTCCCTGAAAGCTGTAGCCAGGTGGAAGTTGGGCTCTGCTCTCAAGTAACAAGCAACAGGACGAGGAAATGGCCTCAAGTTGCATCAGGGGAGGTTTAAGTTGGATATTATGAAAAATTTCTTCACTGAAAAAGTGATCAGGCATTGGAACAGGCTGCCCTGGGAAGTGGTGGAGTCACCATCCCTGCCAGTGTTCAAAAAATGAGTAGATGTGGCAATTTAGGATATGGTTTAGTGGACATGGTGCTACTGAGTCAAGGGCTGGATGTGATGGTCTTGGAGGTCTTTTCCAATCTTAATGACTCCATGGTCTACGTAACTCTCCACGCAGATAAACAGAACCAGTTCCTACAGTGTGAGTTACAGGCATTTGTTTTGGAATGTATATAATATATAGATGTAGATATGACTGATAACAACAACAAAAACAAAAAAAAATCAAGCTTAGTCACAAATTATAACAACAGTGCTGCCAACCACGAGCATTTCGAAGTCACGAGTCAGCCCTCACAAAAACATGAGGTATTATTGTTCAGAAAAATAATGTGTGGAGTTATTTATCTTCTGCTTTTCTGAGTCTTTAAAACGAATTTAAATCATATTTTTCAAGCCTTTGTTCTTAACCATGAAGTAGAAACTTACTTCTTAGGGGTGGGGGAAAAAGCTGAATTTCTCGCCCTGGCAGAACTCCAGGAAGGGAAAAAGCCCAAACAAACATAACGTGCGAACCGTGTTAAAACTGTGAGAGTTGGCAACACTTTGTCATAATAGAGCATTTTTAAGCCAAAACAACTGTGTGTGACAGGGATAAGCTTGGCCACCATCACGTTCCACTTCTCACATTAACTCCTTGCTGAAGCCCCTGCCTCTGAGCAGCCCTTTGTAGATGTGTTTTCCAAAGGAGAAGCTGCCGGAGCGCTCAGGGTCAAAGTCTGCCCTTGAGCAGTGTCTGCAGAGCTGTATTTACAGATTGCACCAACGAGATATCAAAGCCCCAACACCACAGATAGCTGAAAGTAATATGAAAAAAGTCTCTTGCCGAAAGAAAACTAATGTAGAAGGGCAGAGGGAAAATTCATTAGCCGGTAGTGAAAAGAATAATGGATTCTTTAGGTTCCTTCCAACACCAGCCGCTTCAGTAAATGGAAGTTGCAATATTTAGGAAGGAGCAATTCCGCTGGGAAATGTTTCCCTGTTTTCAGATCTGCACATCAGTAGCTGCACGAGGCTGCCTCCAGGTGTATTCCCTGCCTGCTTCCATCAGGATATGGGATTTGATCTCACCAGAGTCCCTGGAGTGTAATTAAAATTCTGAATTCCTGCTCGTGCCTCGGCTGGCTAAGTGCAGGCTGTGTGTGTGCAGTGAGGAACACACTCCTCGAGAAGGACTTGGGGATAATGGGAGGGAATAAGCCCACAGTGTGTGGTTTTATTCACTCACATCCCTCTTGTCACTTGGGGAAACATCCCCGACCAGCAGAAGGCAAACAGGGTCACTGTCCTTCACCACAACCTCTTTTTCTTTCTCCATTTCTGCTGCTGTGCATCTGCCCCAAAACTAGGACTGTGCCTGGTGCCCCTCAGTGCTGCCAGCTCGGGGCTTTGGGGCATTTTATTTGGAGTCTCTGTTCTTGGAGGTGACAGCAAAGCCCTGCTTTCCCTCGGAAAGTTTCTATCCTGACAGCATCCAAATGATAGAGAATTTTCAATGAGCTGAGGCTCAAAACAGGAAGCAAATAAAAGCCTGAAAATACGGTGTAGAAATTAACTTTTTTATAAGTCACTTGGGTTGTCTGGGTTTTATAACTTCTAAAGGGTGTGAGGTTGATAATTCTGTATCATGGGATTTTTTTTTTTGCAGAGACAGAAGAACTGGCAAGTAAAAAACCTCGTAGCAGCCTCCACAAAGCACCAGCTAAGTTTTTTTTTGCTTTTAAAAATAAGCTAATGCAGTGAAACAAAGGCAAAAAAAGGCCCTATTTGGTCAAATAATTCCCTTGGCTACAGCACAATTTTTTTTTTTAAAGAAAATCCAATGCTGTAAATAACTGGAGTAATTTATCAGGAGATTAAAGAAAATAAGCTCACTTTCTCTGCTGAAAGAAAATGAGCTAAAATATCATTGACAGATGGCAATCTGAGGCTGGAACAGTTTATTACAGGCTGATGACACCATTTTCTCTCTCATATTTACAAGTGTATCAGGTACCTTTTACACAGCTGAATGGAAAGAACCTGTTTAGTTGAAAGCTGAGGTTTGGCTCGTTCTCCCTCATCTCAGGCAAGAGAAAAATACTCCCTGTAATGTCACAGTAAATCTGGTGTTTATGAAAATGAGCCCCAGAGCCCCAGCCAGGCCAGGCACAGCTTCTCCCAAGGAAATTTAATCTTCCTGCACATCTCTCTCTGCTGGTGTCCCTGCTCCAGCAAAGCCCTGCAGCCCCTTCCCCACTCTGCTGCCTCATTCAATGTTTAAGTATCTTGTGAGAGACAAATAAACTGCTTTTTAATAGGGAAAGAGCAGCAGCTGGAGCTGGGATGTGGAGACAACAGAGAACCACGATGACCCCTGGCACTACTGTGGCTACAGAAATTTTCTTTAGAAGAAAATGTCTTTCTTTCATTCTTTCTACTCCTTTTAGCTCTGGAGATACTATAGCTGTATTATAGATAGAAGAGTGATGGGAATAAAAAGGGGAAAATCTTATTTTCAGCTGTGTTTCTTAAGCAAACAAGCTCCTGTGATCCTTTTGTCCAACACTGAGTCTTTTCCTACACCCAATCTCTCGAGACCTTGGACCATTTCACCTAATGTGACAAGCTTCCAAGATATTAGTTCCTAAATCATACATTAAAATAGGGATTCAGGGTTAGGAAATGCATCCCACCAGCAGCTCTGCTGAGGATGAAGTATCTTGAGTTCAATTCCTATCAGACAGCAAGAAATCCAAACCAGGAGAGTCTGAGCCTGTCCCTTCTGAGCCACCAAAGCTGGCAGGGGGTCAGGCTGCCTTCATTCCACTGCTCATAAATCCACTTGTCCACACAGGGACTGGAAACTGAAGGGACCCTGAAACACCTATGTGAGTGTAGGCACTGAGAAAAACCCATTTTGCTTTTCAACTTTGAAAGCAAAGAAATGTTTTCAAGTATTGATAATAATTCGGATGGTAAATTAATCAGATTGTGAACAAATAACAGGTCCCTGCACACATCAGCTCTATGTCTTCTTGTGCCAATATCATAGAGTCATATAATCCCAGACTGGTTTGGGTTGGAAAGGACCTTAAAGCCCATCTCGTTGCACCCCCTGCCATGGGCAGGGACACCTCCCACTAGCCCAGGTTGCTCCAAGCCCCGTCCAACCTGGCCTTGGACACTTCCAGGGATGGGGCAGCCACAGCTTCTCTGGGCAACCTGTACCAGGGCCTCCCCACCCTCCCAGGGAAGAATCCCTTCCTAATTTCTAATCTAAATTAAACCCTCATGAAGTAATCCAACTCCAATTCCATAGGAGTTCCTGCAGACAATTTAAACTACTTTGCTGGAAGGGATGTGGCTGAACTGGAAAGCACGGCTTTATATCCAACCAGGGAAGTTTCTGAGTCTCTATTAAATCAGGGAAAAACTCCTGGCTCTGTGGGATATCACCTCCTCACACACACCCATCCTTGGGGTGTCTCACACCCACAGCTGTACCAGAGGATGTTATGCAGAAGATGTTCCCAGCAGGAGATAATAGTGAGCAATTGAGGGCAAAACCAGGGTGGTATGTCTGGAAAAAAAGCAGTTGCAGCTCTTAACTGATCAGACAGAAAAGGCTGGGAGGAAAGAGGCCAAGTCATTAAATCCAAATCTTGGCTGATGGAAGAAGATATCTGTATCTTTTCTTGCAGGATTTTTGAGGAAGGAAATAAGTCAGTAAACCGCATTTTCAGCACTGCTGCTGTGCACCATTATTGCAATTATTTAGCAAAGAGATTCTTGAGCCTAAATAAATACTGTTCTGGCTTTGATAATGGTTCTTTTAATTTATGTAGGTTCGATGGCACATTAAGGGCTGTGGGCACAAATATTTTCAAAGAATATATTCTCTTTCATGAAACCATATATGGGATTTCTTTTGCTTTCTTCCCAAGGATAATAGAAAATAGCAGAAGCTTGACATCATAATAGAGTTCAAGTGCCTTAGCACTATATCTACACTCAAAGAATTATAAAAAAAGCTGAGGGTAATGTACTTTTCTGAGTGCGTGGCACAGGCAGGCTTGTGGCTTTGGCAAATAAACAGACTGTTGCCTCTTGTCCATCAATCCAGGCAGCTTTTGGGATGATATAATGCTGCTGATTCCAATCTGATCAGCTGCTATTGCCTAATTATATGAGCAAAACAAATCCAGACTGTTTAAGGTGGAAGGGGGAGGTGGGAGGGGGAACTGCCATAAAACACCGAGGGAGAACTGTCTCCTCTTTTCAAACATGTGGTAAAACCAAAGAGTTGGTTTCCCCTTAAACAGGAATGCTGTGGCCATGATTCCACAGCCCTATTTACTTTTCTTTTCATAATGTGCCAGTCTGCATGCAATAAAGCTGTCAGGCACAGCTCGAGAGCAATAAATATGGGGAAAACTGTTATTTAACGGGCCAAGAATCATCTGTACTGTGTCACAGTGTATTCAGAGGGGTGCTCGGGTAAAAAGTCATTTTGCAAAATGACAATTCATGTTGCATCTGTTTTCATCTCTCCTCCCATTCCCATTCCCTTGATTTTCTCAGCAGGAACAGGGAGATTTCTCTGTCCCTGCCCTGCTGCTGGGAGCTGCTGGTAAAGAAGCAGGAGCTGAGTCTGCCCAGTCCACCCACACAGGGGGAAGAGAAGGAAAGGACAGGAAGCTGGAGGGCTCTGAAGAAAACAGGATGGGAAAGTTACTGTGTGTTACCAGTCTCAGAGTAGATATGTAAACCTAAAGATCACATATATTCAGAGATAAAGGGTATGAAAGACAAAACCCTGATGCATGAGAACCTGAAGATGTATCTGCTTCAGCTCCAACTCACAGAAAGTGTTGGTACAGTAGTCCCAGCCTGAAAAAATAGAGAGAGCCTAAAATCTGGGACTTTTCTGTCCCACCACCACCATGGCCTGGACACTCAGGCACTTACTGGTTCTTCAGGACAAATCCCAGAGTTGTCTTTAGAAAATACATGCGAATGCAGTCCCAGGTATAAAAACCTCATCAAGGCCACCAAAAGCATCATCTTAATATATGATTCTTATTTTAAACAGCTACTCTGAAAACACATTCTCCCTTACCCAAGATGTTCATCTCACAACTCAGAGACAAAGCTTTCCAAACCATCCTGATGTAATGGCTTGTCTTCAGAACCCAGAACCCCAGGTGGAAATGCTGCACACCAGGATTCGCAGCGAAGACTCCAGGAGGCACCAGTGACCCGACAAAGGTCACTCTGAGCCAGAGCACCCCAAGGAAGAGGAATGGTGACCAGAAGGATGCACAAAAAAAATGAACCAAGGGATTTTCTAACCACATGAATGTGGTTTGTCAAAAGGAATAGGAATAAAATAATCACAGGGCTTCGATCTTCTGTCCTGCTCCCACTGCCCCCGAGTGATTTGCTCTTTTGAGCATCTGCAGAAGGTTAAAACACAGTGTAGCATCTGGCCAACCCCCCCTTTCCTGAAAAGAAATGGATTCCTGAAAAATCCCATTGAATAATATTAGGTTTAACAATGATATATGGGGGAAACAACCGGGTAGTGCACAGATCTGAAACCAGCCACCAGCACTGCTTGGTTCAGGAATCATATTTATTTATGTACTGCGATTATCAAGTGATAGAATGAGTGGATGGATTGTGTTCTATCTGCAGTCACAGACAGCCAAATGGGCTGCAGATACATGACATTTGATTCAGGACTTTTACAGCTACTTGGCAGCACTGTTTTGTTCTGGGAGCATCAGCAACCCTATAAATAAGTTATTGATTTTAATTTGTGGGCAGAATATTGTTTAATCTCTGCAAATCGCCTCCTGTTCCAGTGTATAAAGTCAGCAGAAGGAAATAAAAGTATTGAATATCTGCTAAATTGCACTGGGTTAAAAATCTGCCATCAGTGACATTTTACCCTTCAGAACCAACGTTCTCCTAAATTGAGTTTCTTCCAATGGTGGCAGACATCCCCTCACAGTGTCCCTTGAAAGACTGTGGGATTTCAATGATACTTAATAAACCAAATAGTTTTGCTCATTTGGGGACATTCCACGGGGTGTGGGGCAGCAGA
Organism: Chiroxiphia lanceolata; assembly: GCF_009829145.1. Classification (NCBI taxonomy): domain Eukaryota; kingdom Metazoa; phylum Chordata; class Aves; order Passeriformes; family Pipridae; genus Chiroxiphia; species Chiroxiphia lanceolata. The sequence goes on along the minus strand of NC_045653.1, from coordinate 3,074,067 downwards.
CAGGCTCACCATCACTGTGGGTGGTCCCTGGAGTGGGAGAGGGATTTTTGGAGCAACCAGGTGGGTTCTGCTGTGAGGAAACTGTCAGGACAAGGGTTCTCTCTCTCTCTCTCTCTCTCCCTTGTGGGTCTTTTTTTACTCCCCTGGTGCTACACAGTAAATTACTAAAACACCATGTCTCAAGTGACCAATTATCTGCTGGCCCCAGAGCATTGCAGTCCAGAAAATTCAAATTCACCTCGATGCAAACACAGAATTTTAACTCAGCCACTCTCACATCTGTATTCTGCTTCTCATTTGCAGTTTTGGCATAAACAGCTGAGGTCTGGAAGTCATTGCCCTGGGGAAGCTGACGTGGCTGGTGATGGAGCTGTGTTGCTGAGGTGGCTGCAGGACCACCACAGGGGTTCAGCACTGCCCTTCCCCTGTGCCCTTGGCTGCCCCCCACCATCACCACTGACTCAGCCACCAACGAGGTTCCCCACGGCCTCCCCACCACCAATCACCTCATAAGAATCACAGAATCATAGGCTGGCTTGGGTTGGAAGTGACCTTAAAAATCACCTATTTCCAACCCCTTGCCATGGGCAGGGACACCTCCCACCAGACCAAGTTGCTCAGAGCTCCACCCAACTACATCACGGGTTTAAAAATCACATAAACCTGGCACTGAACCCACCCTATGTGGGGTCAAAACACTCAGCCAGTTCATTCTAGTCAGTGCTTAGAAGTCTTTTTAGTAGGAACCTGGAGTAGAAAATTGGTTTGGAGCTGGGCTTTTGGTCTATGCATTGTATAGAGGGAGTAGAATGAATGTATCACTTCTACTTTTTGCATTTATTTATTATTGCATTTTACCTGGAGCCAAGATAGAATTGCCTACTGAAGCCTGGAAAATCCCACTGACTACTCCCCAGCTTGCTTTTTCCAGCTATAGGATTAACTATTATAATACCACATTTTCAAGTAGCCTTGCAATTCAGAAAAGTCCTGTTGAGAAAAGTGTTTTCAAATTAACCTTTGAAATTACGGCCGCTCACGGCCTTTCCCCAACTTAACTCCTGGAGCAAAGCCTGTCTCCCTTGAAATTCCATTAAAAATGCCAGCCAAATAAACCCATTACAGCTCTAACAGCTCAAATTAATGTCAACATGTCAGGACATATGTCTAATTTCAGTTTGGAGACTTGAAGATTGGACTCCTCATTATGGGCCCCATCAGCTGTTTCCAAACAGCCTCCAGGTCTAGAGAGATTCATTTTAAATGAGGAACATCAAGGCAAACCTCACAGAACTGTTCAGATGGTGCATTAATTCCAGTCACTTTGCCACATCTATGATTATCATCACTGTGGATTCGATCAGTTACTCAAACTTGCTACCGGTGCATTTCCTGGGCCTTTCCACACATCTTTTCTCTCCACAGCAAGGGAGAACATTCCCTGGGACCTTCAGGTGGGATTGGTGGGGGTGAGGATCTCAGCTAAGTGGAACAGGGCACCTGCTCTGCTCCACCCTGATGTGCCAGAGCTGTGAGAAATCTGTGCCCGTCTCCTGATCCGGCCCACTCAGCACAAGGGGACCCCTGAGAAGGGCTGAAATGGAACTCAAAATGGAAATACTGAAAGTATTAAACCCCTCAAATTGCCTGTACTTTAGTGCAAAACTCAGCCCTAATCTATATGCACATTGAGTCTGGTACATGAAAAAGGAGGGTTGCACTTGTATTACAGCAGTACTGAGAAACTCCTGTTGGTATTGAAACCCTCTGCACTGGATGAGATATATATATAAAGGCAAAGCAGCAGACAGGCCTTTTCACAGATTTCCTGCCATTTAGCTGTGGATGACACAAAGGAATGGAACAAACAGGGAGGGAGATGGATGGGAGTGACGTGAGATCACAGAGCTGAGCACAACCGAAGCATATGCACGACCTGATTCTTAGACAGCGTGCTTATAATCACTCCTTAATCTTCCCTCTTCTGTCTGTTCTGAATTTTATAAGTATTTTTAGCTAATTTCTCCCTCTTGATATGCAACTTCCAAAATAGAAAAGAAAAAAAAACAAACCTCACTTGTCCTCTGCTCCCATTGTCTCTCACTGCTTTCGGGAGAATCCTTGGGTTTTTTCCAAGTTTATACACATTCGATGCTTCTGAATATGGGTTTGAAAATTTCTTACAGCCGAGCCTCTGTGTTCTCAAGCAAAACAGTGCTGCTCAGTTTCTGTCAATAAAAGAAAAAATAAATCATAAATGACCTTTTGACACGACTGAGACACGAGGGTAGACTCCACTGTGTGCAAAACTTCCAGGACGCTGTCAAAACTAATATTTGTTGTTCTCAGCAACATTTCAGTTATTCAAGGCAAACCTGAGAAATGCTGATGGGTGCAAAAATGAACCTCAGCTGAAACTTCTCACAGTGAAGAAAAGCTTCTGTGCAAATTCTGGAATAAAAACTATCAAGACCCTTTCTGAACTCAGGCTAGAGGAAGGAATAATGTACTATATATTAGGGAAAAAGGGAATATATAAAGCCTTCATCTAGCCCATTAATCTTGCTGGAAAGCTGCTTAGTTATGGATATGGAGTTTGCTTGGGAGCAGAATAACAGATCACAGAGTCATGGAGTGGTTTGGGTTGGAAGGGACCTTAAAGATGATCTTGCTCCACCCCCTGCCATGGGCAGGGACACCTTCCACTGGACCAGGGTGCTCCAACCCCGTCCAACCTGGCCTTGGACACTTCCAGGGATCCAGGGGCAGCCACAGCTTCTCTGGGCAACTTGTTCCCCACCCAAAACTGGGAAACCACCAGGACCATCTCAAAGCACTGCAGTGTGTGTGCACCTGCACATCTGCACACACAGATAAGAATGCCAAGGGTCAATGGAAGACAAAGAAATTCCTGAACCATTTGAGTATTAATTTTCTCCATTGTCTTTATTGGATTATTTGTCTCAAGCACTAAATTGCTGAGTGCTGCTGTTTGCCCCTGGATGGCCAATGCCAAAGGGAACATTCCCAGCACTAACAGTCACATTGACCTGAATTCCATGCTCTTGCCCCCACAGTTCTGTGGGCAATGCATGGAATAGACTGAGAAGATTTAATTGGCTTTTAAAGAGAAATTACCCAGAATGTCTGGCTCGAAAAACATTTTCTGAATCAGCTCCAAAGGTTTCTTAAGAGCAAGTCAGGCCATCAGAGACAAATTAATGGGTAAGTTTTGTGTGAGATGGTCAAAGTACATGATAAATGCAATTAATAAAGCACTAGATTAGATTTTGACATTCAATCCTGGACAGTGGATAAAGTGGGAAACTGCTCTTCTGTGCCAGGAGCAGTCCAGCAAACCAGGGGCACTCGTGATGCTTTCCTTTACTTTGCCTCTGGATTTATCTCCAGGGTCAGGACAGCCTCTCCCTGGACATAGTCTCATCTCTTGTCCCAGCCCAGCTCCCTTGGCAGTGGCTCCAGAGGAAACTGTAATCCAGCCTGCTCCTGCTCTTCTCCAAGCCTTTTCCACCTTCCAGCCAAGTTCTCCACAGCTAGAGAAAGCAAAACAATACCTGTTCTTCCCATCCACAGTCTGGAACAAGTTGTCCCAAACCTGAACCTCTCAAAAGCTTTCCCCTTGTTGGACTTTTTCCTCAGGTCCTTTGTTTTCCTTCGTGGTTACTAATAAACCCAGCAGAAATAATTTCAACTGAACACGACCTAAAGCAGGACTATTATATTTACTACCATCAGCAAATACTCATCAGGTGAAAAGTAGGCTGAGGAGGAAAATTAAGTGGGGGAGTAAAAGTGGGCTGGAGGTGCAAACACAGACCATCTGCCTGATTTTATATTTTATGCAAAGTAACCAGGAGTTTTGCATGTGTGGGACATGATGAGGGAAAAAAAAGGTAGTACTGGGTGTAGAAGTGCCCTGAACACTTCAGCTATGGACAGATGCAGCATCTCCCTTTAAAATATTGCCCAGACTTGGCAAGGGACTGGAGGAAAGGCACAGGCAGGTTCTTCATCAGGGGGATTTACAAACTTGAGCTCCTCAAGCTGATGCTGGACAATCAGTGCCTGATGGAGAGGGGTGGGCTGTTCTCATCACAGGCCGTGTCAGAAGCCCTGTGTCTGCCCTTCATTAATATCTGAAGCATAAATACTCTTTCCACGAAATACACTTTGCATGAAATACAGTCCTGCAAACAGCACTTCAAATCTGCATTCAAAAATGCACCAGCATTTCAAAGCTCATGAGAGTCGCTGTAGTGTTTTGACAGATCCCTGTAAACACTGTGGCCATTTCACAGTTACCTCAGGCTATCTTTTCATCTCCAACATGCTTCAGCCCCCTTTAATGTAATATTTAGACCGATGTTGTTATTAGATTTTCCCTGGATGAAAGGATCTATGAATGTAAATGCCACTTGCTAATTCTTGGTAGTACAAAATAATAGCATTAGTACATCGCACAATAAGAAAAAAATTAAGCTGGTAATTTATAGTGCTGAATTAGATACAGCAACAAAAGAGAGAGGCAATTACATACCACAGTCAAATCTTCAGCGCACAGACTTAAGCATTCCTGTCTTTAGTGTTCAATTAGGGTGAAATTTACTTTCAATATAAGACATAATGCACCCCCTGCAAAAATGTAGGATTTCATCTCATCTGCCTCCATGCAAAGTCTTTTTTATTCTGGCAAAGCTGAAGGTTTAGCTCTAAAGAATAATTTGATTTGCATTACACATTGCACTAACAGGCTGCAGTGAGCAGATTTATCTGCTGAATGAATATGTTCTAATAGCTCTGATGATCTGTCTTTATAGTATCATTTGATTAACAACAAATTTATTCTCTTGGCAGCTGTGTTCCTTAATCAGATATTCATTAAGCAATAGCGTATAAATATGCATAAATGTCAGATTTATGGATCAGAGACTGCAATAATTCCATTTAAGAAAGGTGGATTGTCTATACTTCTAATTAGTTTCCCTTTAAATAGGCTCATCATATCTACACATTTGTCCGTGTCCAGGGCCTGATTTTCAGAGCCAAGTGTGCCTGTCCAACTGGGCAGCATTCCCTTCCTCTGGAGCCTCATTGGAGTCCTTTAACAAGCCCTTTCAGACCTGCTGCTCAATTATATTGGACACCACATCACCATTTCCCTGGTTTTATAGGGGGTTCACTTCCAAAACTGAGTAATTCACTTGTTTGCACATACGCATACTTTGCACCTGGCCAATCTCTGCTTTTCATTCCGTAACCTGGACACACAAAAATAAGTGCTGGCAATGCACATGCACTGGCAAATGGCAGAAAAAGAAATTACTGAAGAGAATATCTTCAGTTAAACTGATCCTGGTTGTGATATAATGAAAAAGGATCATACTTACCGGGGAGAAATATTCTGGCTGTGGAATTCAACCCAGCCTTTTAAGGTAGGTTATAGACCAAGTTGATGAAAGTACTTTTACCTTTCTTTTTTGAGCAGAGCCACTTTTATACTTCATGGGAGGCTGGAAGTAAAAAAAAAAAACCCTACAGTGGATGTGAAATAACCCTTGGTTTATCAGGGAAAAGTGCTGTTATTTTGATATCTGTACAGGAGGTAACAGGACTGGAGCTGTCAGACCCCTGTTAAAGTAAAAACTGAACTGGCTGTGAAGGCACAGCCAGTTTGAGCAGTGTTAGTGGCCTCTACTTCAGTGCACTACAGGTACCCAAGTTGAAATTTGGAGCACCTGCATCCAGAAGATAAAATTGTCTGCCAAGAACTACAGAGACCTGCAGAGAACTGTTCCGAGTAGCTACACTAAAAACCCAAAGAGGCATGAATGCCCTCAAAATTACCCAGCTCACTCGGCTGAAATAATTTTGGCATTTGGTTTGAAGTTTTCTGGGAAGGAATCTGGTGACTGGAAAGGAACATCAACCCCCTGTAAGTCCTTCCATGGAAGAGGAAGAGGAACCTGTTGCATGTTGCAGGTGCTCAGCCCCAGCTCTCCCTGCACAGTCCCCAACACCTCTCCAGCTGCTCTCTAACCCAGCAGCTGAATGACATCTCTTGTCTCTCCAGACCACCAGGAATTGGGGCACGTGGAGAAATGCAAAGACATGGATGTGTTTGTTGTGCCCAGGGGTGGCATCAGAGGGAGGTACATTTTGTTTCCCCGAGGCTGGATCGACGCCGTCCCCGCCGCCTCCGTCCCTGCGCAGCGGTGGAGGTGACAGGCTGACACAGAGCATGGCAGATTTATGCCACCTATTTTATTTTAATGAAGTACCAGACACAAAACCCAGGTAAGAACAAAGATGCCTTCCCTGCTGCTCTAAAGTCTTTACTGGAGCGTGTTAAACTCCTGACACAGTGTGTTGTAACCACTGGAGATGCCGAAGCTGCAGCTTTGCATCTTAACTGAGTCCTTTTCCCATGTTTTGTCCTTTTAGTCACACACACAGAGGTTCCTCACCCATCCTCTGTGCCACTGCATGAACTGACCTGAACCTGAAGCAGGTTTCCACAAACCAAAGGAGTTTGACTTCCAGCAAGATGTTCACTGTAACTCTATAAAACCGACCTGAGGTTTTGGAGCAGAAGGGATTAAAGGTCTACTGCAGATTCCCTGACTGTGCTGTCCAACTACAGGTGGACACCACTCCCTAATCCTGCTTTCATTCCTAGCTGGAATAATTTAAATAAAATCTAGAAAGTTGCATGCAGGTCTCAGAGATCCAAACCATGTTTTGGCTCTGTTCTGCTCTATCCAGCTGTGGCTGCATTGCACCCACAGAGGGGAAGCAAATTTTGCAAACAGAAGTAGTGTACACATAAATTAATAGCTAAAATCACCCTCCATGCAGTTCCAGTTGGACTGCTTTTTTTTTATTATTATTAAGTTACTTATCTATTGTCTTTCAAATATGTAAGAGGCACAGGGAGACTGATCCGTGACCATTTAATATACAGCACATTGTTGTGTGTGGAGATGGATATGAGAGTAATAGTTCCTTGCAATATTTAAGTCTACTGAGCCCTGCAGATCTCTTCTAATATCACTTGATTTATCAAATCTGATTTGGGGCTTATAGCCTATATAGAGGGAGTTCTCAAATTCCTAATCCATTTGGCAATAAGTATCTTCTCTGCTTTACTACTTCATCTTACTTACTCACTGATCTGAAGGGTTGAAGTCTTAAACTCGTTTATCAAGGACCAAAAAAAAAAAAAAAAGGGATTTTATTATGAGTTTTGACAATTATATATATGTCCCATTCCAGGGAGTAAATAAAATATGAGTGCCTATTTGCTGTGCCACTTAATGCAGGCCACCAAACTGATGACCTGTGATGGAAGATGTGCAAGGCTTGCTGCTGAGAATACAGAACTGGAAGCACTTTGGCACTCATCATGAAAACCAGAGTTTCCAACCTAATTTTTGCTACCCTGTGCTCTTTTCTGCAACAGAGAGTTCTCTGCTATGAGTGGTTCCCAGGCTCCCTAAGAGCCCCATTAGGTTCCAGCCCAGCCCCTTGAGTGCTCTCAATCCAACACACTCCTGCTGCCTTGTCCGACCACACCGAGTCCTGCTGCTCGTTCTGCCTTCCTTGAGACCCTCTCCCATCACCCAAGTGCTTTTTTAAAAGCAATATTCTAAGGCTGACTTCACTTTTTCATTTGAAATGGACTGGTTTTGAGTGAGTGGATGTCTGGCCTTCTTGTCTTTCACTTAATGACTTAAAAAATCCAATAAACAGAGCAAGCCAAATTACAAATACAGAATAAAAAGCACCAGGCCCTTTATTTCTTGCTCAGAGGCAAGTTGTGCAACTTTAATTTAACAGAAAATGATCAGCTTTATGACTAGATGTGTTGCAAATAAACTGACAACCTTTATACAATACAATTACTTTATTTTATGTGATATTATTATTATCTGAGCCATCTGACACTCTTATGGCTCATATAAAAATTCCTATTTTAGTGCAACTCTGTGCTTTAATAGATCTCTTTGTACTACATGAAATAACCCCCTCCTCTCACCTCAACATTTCCAGCCTCCAAAATATACAGAGCTCTATCATATCCCTTCCTCCTCAAAGAGCTGGATTTAATATCTTGGTCCAAGAAAGTGTTTCCACTGATTTGAGTGACTATTAGATCATCCCAAAAGTGTGCCTATGGAAACAATTCAGCCCCATGGGACTGGAAAGAAGGTTTCCCTTAAGCTAACTGATATTTTTGACCAAAAAAAAAGGGAATTTTCTGGATGGAGGATCATGGCAGTTCAGCTATTTTGTTTCTGTTCCCTGAATAAATTCATTCAAGTGGCTGGCACTGAGCAGCACAGGCAGATATACCCATTCATTATCATCTTGCCTCGCTACATGTCACATATTTAATTCTTCTGATCCTTCCTCTCAAATCTCTCCTCAACCCTGGGATCCTGTTAGCAGCTCTTCCCCTTGTTCAGTACAAATCCCCCAAGAAAACAGACAGGTAACTGCCATTATGTTTGACAATCACTTAAAAGCAGGGGAATTTTACCCGCTGTGTTAATTCACTCTTTTTGCCACTCGGCAAAAGGCAGCCTCGCCCTCCCTCTCACTGCCCTGGGGACGAGGTCAGCTTTGATTTGACATGGCACAAGGGGCATGAGCGCCCTCAGTTCCCAGCCCCTGCCCAGGGCAGCATTCCCACCCTCCACGTGCGGCCGGAGCGCGGAGCTGGGTCTCTCCGTGCCACGATCCAGCGAGAGCAGGGCTGGCAGGTAAAGGTACCTTTCTACTCTGCTCTCTTTTATCTTTACCCTGACAATGAATCATTCAAAGCACGAGGAGAGGAGACAGGCAGAGTCAAGCCAGTTGCATTCAATCAACGCTCCACATCCGGTGGCACCATTCCCGGCACAAGGATCACGTGCACCTGCTTTGAGGGACCCACCATCACTGCTGATGGTGTTGTCTGCCCTGTCAAGAACAAATCCCCTGAGCTGATCCTCTTCCAGGCGTGTGGGGAAGATGTATGACATCTACCTTTTAATTCTTCCCCCCCAGGACTCCCCAGGGCAGTGGTCACGGCACCAAGGCTGACAGAGCTCAAGAAGTGTTTGGATGATGCTCTCGAGCACATGGTGTGACTTTTGGGGATGGTCCTGTGCAGGGCTAAGGGTTGGACTTGATGATCTTTGTGGGCCCTTTCCAACTCAGCACATTCTGTGGTTCTGTAGTCAGAGAATCACAGAATCACAGAATGGGTCAGGTTGGAAGGGACCACAATGGATCATCTGGTCCCTCCTCCCTGCTCAAACAGGGTTATCCCAAAGCAAATGGCACAGGATTGTGTCCAGACAGTTCTGGAATATCTCCAGTGAGGAGACTCCACACCCTCTCTGGTCTCTGTTCAGAGCTCAGTCACTGCTCAGCAGAGGTTCTTCCTCATGTCCAGGTGGAGCTTCCTGGGCATCAGTTCCTGCCCGTTCCTCCTGTGCCATTGCTGGGCACCACCTGCCCGTGCCCCACATTCTGACCTGATGCTGGGGTTGGATGTAGAGTCAGGAAATACAGATCAGATGAAAACTGCCTCCTCCAAGAGATGAGGGAGGGTCTGGGAGAGGCACTGGGGGGCTCAGCCCCCCAACAGAGGCTGCTGCCAGTCTGAGGGGAAGAAACCTTCCCTCAGTGGAAGGTGTCCCTGGCCATGGCAGGGGGTGGAATGAGATGAGCTTTAAGGTCCCTTCCAACCCAGGTCATTCTATGATTCTGTGATAAACCCAACCCCCCAGGTGCATCAAACTATTGATGTCACCGTGACAGGAGGCTGTGACTAAAACAACCCTTTTCTAACTGCACACACCTTCTCTTGTGTGTATCAAGATGGGCAGTTACCCCTTTTCTTCTGTATTAGCAGGACTGAAAATTCCTGTGTTCTTTACAGCATTTATCCCTTTCCAGCTGCTTCCAGTGTGTGATCCAAATCATTTAGCTGTGTATCAAAACCTGTTTTCTCTTGAGAATGCATGGAAAACACTTTGCTTTTTTGGAAATAAATGCATTGTTGCTGTAAACATGATTTTTTTCTGAGCTCTTTTTAATTAAGATAATTAAGAACACATTATAAAAGAGATTATTAGTAGGAAACAGCAAGTAGTAAACCTATTAGGTTTCTTCTACAAGATATTATTAGGTTTCTTCTACAAGAACTGCAGACACAAACACCCTGGACATTCCCTTAACACCATGAAGTCTTGATATTTGGTCACAACTCTTTAAAAAAGGTCTATGATCTAAGGACAATAAATGCTATTTACTCTGCATAGAATCATGGAATATCCTGAGCTGGAAGGGACCTACCAGGATCATCCAGTGCAGCTCCTGGCCCTGCACAGACACCCCAACAATCCCACCCTGTCCCTCAGAGTGTTGTCCAAACCCTTCTGGAGCTCTGGCAGCCTTGGGGCTGTGCCCACTGCCCTGGGGAGCCTGGTCAGTGCCCACCACCCTCTGGGGGAAGAACCTTTTCCTGAGATCCAACCTAAACCTTCCCTGACACAGCTCCAGCCTTTCCATTGGGTTCTGTCACTGGTCACAGAGAGCAAAAATTGGTGCCTGCCCTTCCTTTACCTCTTATGAGGAAGATGTGGAGTGCTATGAGGTCTCCTCACAGTCTCCTCCAGCTGAACAAACTTCAATACAACTGCATGAAAAGGTCAAAAACCATTTGTTGATATTTAGTGTGTTGAAAAGGAAAAAAAAAAGGGGGGGGGGGGAAATGATCTCAAAAAAACTATAGAAGCAGTCAGCATTTGGGGATCTTTTAAAATAAAATAAATAAATAAAACTACAGGGAAGGTGATCAAGTGTTGTGACATTGGATAGAAAGATATGAAGAGGAAAAACTGTGTTTACCATAACAGCAAATCTTCTTATTTCCTGGATCCCTGATGCTCTTGCAACTTCATGTGATCCTGTAAAGCATCTTGGCTGATTCAGAGAAATTACATCTCTGGCTCCAACACATGAGTCAAGCCTGAAGCCACCCTCAGAAGAGAGCTCTGGTTCCTGCTATCACCACTTGCCATATGTCTCCTCCTTCTTCCTCCACCTTCTCAGCCTCGTTTACTATGGAAACAAAGCTCATGTGATCCCGCTGTCTTTCTCAATCCTTTCACCTCACACACAACTCCTCAGCCTGGAGGTCTGTCTTGGTCAAATCTGACAGAACAGCAGAAAGCTCAAAGACAACAGGATCCTCACCAGTGGTGTGAGGATGGGCAGCTGGGAGAAGGGGAAGGAGGAGGAGGAACACATTAATGCCCCCTGTAAGTGCCCAGCATGGGGTGAAGGGCTGTATATGAGTCAGTGATACTGGACACAAGGCAGCTGTTGTAAGATCACAGAACAGTTCGGGTAAGAAAGAACCTTAAAGACCATCTGGTTCCACCCCCCTGCCACAGGCAGGGATACTTTCCACTAGACCAGGCTGCTGGGAGTCCCAAGCTAAGGGTCTTAAACATGCAAGAATCTGCACTGTAATCTTCTCAGGAAGGATATCCAGCCAACCACTGGACACACATCCCCAGAAAACGAGGCTTCAGTAATTTTGAGTCCTCACAGATCTACCTGTATTTCCTATTCTCCTCTTTTATCTTCTTCTATTAGAACCAAAAAGACAGGGTCAGCCAGGCAAGACTTCACTATCTCTTTGCAGCACTGCTGTGTTTGCTTCTGAAAGCGAAGCTAAAAGCAAAGTTTCAGTATCCCCACATCAGTGCTGATCAGATCACAGGCTCCCTCTGCTTCTCCACCCGTGTGACTGATGGAAAACTCCGTCCTGCAGAAGACAGAGGATGCATCTTTTCTTTGCTAATCTCTTCATCCTCCTGTTGTGTCTTGGGTTTTTTTCTTTCTTTTTTTTCATCCCCCCCCGGCATCAGAATTAGATTTCACCAGGAACAATAGCAGCAGCAGTAACATCAGCTCCACTGTCTCTACTACTGTTCTTTTCTCCCAAATATTTTTTTTCTGCACCACCTGAAAGTGTCCAAACCTGAGCTGTCCTTAGAAAAACCTCTCTCAATAGCTAAAGGAAAAAGGATTAAGGAATATTGCAAGAATGAAACTCTTCCTTAACACCTAACATCTTCAATTCTTTAACTATTTTCTTCTTTTTCCTATATCTCTAATGACAGGTTAAAAAGATCTTTAAGGCTGATTGTTGCCATGGGATTAAGCAGCCTGGAGTCTATTAATTCAACTCCCAACAGTTTGTTTAACTAGTTAGTGTGTAACACTAGCAGGGTCGTGCTGACATCCTTATTTCAGTCCTGTTTTCAAGGAAAATAATTGAGCTACTCCTGATAACTCACAGTTAAACTTAAGCTGAGGTTACCAAGTAAAATTTCTGTGTCAAAATGGCTGAATCCTAAAAAAATTAAAATCAAGGAGAAAAAAGAATACAGAATGTCTCATGATACCATCAGACTTCTGCTAATTTGGGGTCTGATTCAAAGTAACTTTTCAACACTGATAATTGACATTATTCCTTTCCATGGGTAGTGGGGGAAGGTGGAGCAAGGACTGTGTTTGTGCCATGTCTAGAATTTCATGACACTTCCCTTCTTAGAATGAGTTCTGCTTTTTCAAGGTAGGCATTGATGTGTTGGGAATGGCTTCAAACTGAAAGAAAGTAGGTTGAGATTAGATGTTAGGAAGAGATTCTTGCCTGTGAGGGTGGGGAGGCCCTGGCACAGGTTGCCCAGAGAAGCTGTGGCTGCCCCATCCCTGGAAGTGTCCAAGGCCAGGTTGGAGCAACCTGGGCTAGTGGAAGGTGTCCCTGCCCATGGCAGGGGGTGGGATGAGATGAGCTTTAAGGTCCCTTCCAACCCAAAGCTTTCCCTGATTTTATGATACTGGATTCACCAATGATCTACTGAGGAGACTTAATTAAATTTGATAAGCTATCAGATGATAGATAAACTCAGTCTTGCAGTTCAGCTGCACTTCACTCATGCTAAAAACAATCTACCTGTGTGGATCTACTCTGTGCTACCACAAGTGGCGTGAAATGAAATTGCCTTTATGTAAAGGATGACAATTTGAATATCTTACACATGGGAGATGTGCATACTAGGAATATATAGGCCCCTAGAAGTGCAAAATACTGTCACTATAAATCTTGATTTGATTTGTAACTGTTGGGCTGGAAACTTATTATAAATTAGAGCTCTTGGGGGAAGGGGTTACTTGTTTGGTTTTAATTTTCTGCAGTCGTTCAACCTTTGCAACTTCAGAAAAAAATCACAGATATCTGAAATATTTCCTAAGAGCTGTGTGTGTGCCCTGTATGCAAACTGGGTAGCAAACAGTTGTAATTAACTGTGCCCTTGTAAATAACTCACGAAAATGAAGTTAAATACATGTAGCTGTCAACAACTGCATAACCAGGAACCAAACAATATGATCGTTCATTTAGAGAGGTACCATAAATGTCAGCTGTGGAAAAGTAAGTCACTTCTGTGGGCACAGGAAAGGATATTAGAATCAAGCAGTGCTGAACTTCATAACACTGCAAAACTGAAATGGAAAGTCCCGGGGTGAAGGGGGGAGTCGAGCCAACAGCCGAGAGCTGAGCTGAGCTCCCGGTCCTTCCAGCATTCCCAGAGCTCTCCCTGCTCCACAGGGGCTTGTTCTACAAAGGAATCAAACCATTAGCTCCCAGTTTAAACCAAACAAGAGAACAGGCCGAATTTCAGCGAGGATCCTGCACAACAGACCTCCCCTGTGTGATTAATGAGGGGTTGAGGAAGATGAATGCACACGGGCTCTGAGCGAGGCAGCACCGCCTTGGAGAAAGATTTTGACGAGAGGAAATGCTCGGTTTTAAGACCCCTCTGGATCCAAGGCAGAGACAAAAGTTCCATTCAGTTCTGCTCTCTGTCTTCACAACTTTAAACTGCTGCAAATGGCTGAACAGGAAGAGTTCACACTCTCGAGACTCCGTAATTTGCTTGATGAGTGCTTTAAAAAGAGATGGGCTGGAAAGGAAGATCAGTGAATTTAAGCAAAATGTAATAATCACATCACTTCTGGTATCAAGAGGCAAGGCAGATGATTCCAGATGATTCACAGATGAGAAAGGAGCTCAGCTGTAAAGGTGGGAAGCTAGAATAAGAATGAGCCAACGTTTCACGAGGAACATGTGGAAAGAACACTGCCTGTTTTGGGAGAACAAGAGAGGATTCCAGTACTGGTTATTAGACATCCAATTACATCAGATATTTTCAAGGCAAGGGGAAGAAATGAAGAGGAATAATCTTACTCAAGGCAGGGTGATGAAAACCACTCCATTTGGTGCTCTTGGATCCAGAGACTGGCACAGAATTTGTGGTTCCTTCCTTTTCTTCTCGTACTAAGGTTTAGTTCCTGACAGTTCCCAGTCCCTCCCCTCTCTTCTATCTGGAAATTTCTAAATTCTGTACAGTAGCTCCTAGGATAAAGAAATCTTTACCACCCAGTGTTCACACTGTTTTGCTGTGAGGGGGACAGATTCCAGCAGTCACCCATGGAAGCAATCTTTGCAACTCCTGTTTTGGAATTACTGTTGAACCCTTTTTCCCCCCCCTTTAGTTCTGTTTTTAATCAAGCCTGAAATTTTCTCCCTTTAAAAAAACCCTTTAAAATCTTCTCATTTTCTCTGGATAATACATCTCTGAACTACATTGTTATACTCTAAGAAAAGGACTATTTTCTGTCACTTGGAAACCCACGCCTCATTTTGAACTGAAATAAACCCACTAATAAAATTAATCAGAAGCACTATTCCTCTAGAGAGAGCCAGGGAAAATATGATGGGTTATAAACTGAACCACAGGTTTCCAATAATATACCACAGTCAATACCAAGGAATAAGACCTGCACTAGCTGGGACACAGCAGATCTCAGCAGAAGGGTGGGAAATTACTGCAGGAAAACAGCACAGATAAGGACAAAAAAAAAAATAGGAAGTCCCGATAATAAAAAAATTGTAAGCACATTGAAATTCCTCCAGAGCATCCACAAAACTCCTTAATTCTTTGTCTATTGTTCAAGAGAGAAGCTTCAGTTTTGAAATGGGCTAAAATTGCTGTTGTTGGCACATCCTTTTGGGGCACCCTGCTCCCAGTGCCTGGTTTCCAGGAGAATAAAGCACACACACGTATCCTGTTAGAGTTGATTATTTAACAGCAGTGAAATTCAGGCTGAAGTGCTGAGAGCACAACTAACAAGACACCTAAATTACCAACCTTGGATGAAAATTGGGGTATCACTTCTGCCTGAGCCTCCTTTCGAGCTTTTCTGTAAAATAGAGATACTTATGGCAATTTCCTAAGTGTGAAGGGAGGGTCAGGTAGTGTCAGCGAGGTATTTTAGATTTGTAAACCACTGTCTGTGCCAAAAGTTAATGTCAGATGCCTGCAATGAAAGTGCAGGGCATGGCTAATGGAAGGAATATTAGACAACAGACAGTAGACTTTGTTTTGAAATTTTTATGACTGAGAGATGAACTGACAGAAGCTGACAGTGATGAAAAAAAGGTACTGCTCTGGAAGCTGGCCAGGATTTCTGAAGCTGCTATCAACAGAAAGGTAACAGATGCAGCATTTCAGTAACAGGCCATGAGAAAACACAGCCCCTTCATGTAGTAAGACACCAACACTTGTTTAACCTCTTTCAGAACGCTGAAAATTACAAAATATTAATATTTAGCTACAGAAAGAGGCCTAATCTTGGTCATGATAAACTGATATTTACCAAGTAACTAATGTTAGTGTCTGCTGTGAATTCCACTGACTTTGGCAGACTGTTGCAGTTACCCAAGCCATAAACAAGTGGTGATGCTGTAACCAGCCTGACAGCATTGGTGCTGTTGGGAACCCTTCATGAATTTATGACATGGGCCACAATAAAAAAGGAGCACAACTCATGACTTCCTATCCCACGGGGTTGTTCCTTTCTGCTTTGTCTGACTGAGAAATTGGATAAGCCCCAGTCCCCTGGCACTGCAGCAGCTCGGACTCCATCCAACACGGGGGCCTAGTTGGTGATGTTTGGGATGATGGGATTGACCTTGCAGCACAAAAGTGTTTCGAGGTGTCTCACTCAATGTCTGCCCACGTGAGAGCCTCTGCAGAAGTGCCAGCACGGAGTGGTTTGGGGCTGAGTGCTGAGAGGCACTCTAGGAAATTTCCTTTTTATCCTAAGCCAACACCTCCTTCATTTGCCAGACATAAGAAAGAATGGGGGGACTCTGCTATTTGTTTGATGGCTCTTGACACTGATACTTTGCTGATGACCTTATTCTAACTACTTATTTTCCCTTTCCAGTAGATGGCACCTTTATATGGGCACCAAGACTGTTTATAGCACACCCTCAACCATATGAGTATCTGAATTTTCCTTCCTTCCTTCATCTTTTCTTCTGCTGGTTGGTGGCCATCTTCCACACATCTCTTTGGTCTTTTGCTCCATGCCCCAACTCCTACTTTTCCTTCAATCCCCAGAGGCACTGCAAGCAACAGCCTTCTTTTCTGAATGCCACCTTTACATCCTGACTACATGGTTATGCTCTCACAGCCTAAGTACCGGGCAAAGTCCTGAGAAATACAGGTGTTTTGTTATTATTTTCTGTGTTAACACGGATTTCAAGTAGCTTCTTTCAAAAGCCTTGTCGAAAGCTTGAAGAATTGGATCATACAATAGAAATAATCTTTATTTTTTTTATCGAGTCAAGGCTGCAAAGGAGAACAGACTCCAAAGTTCAGCTTTCCTGTGGAACAGGGTTGGCATTCGAGGAGGGCTGAAAAGCAAGTTGTGTAGAAACATTGAAAAGGACCTGGTTTATCTGCAGTACAGCTGTAAGGAGATAACTCTTCTGAGGCCACACTTTCTCAGTCTATTCCCTGCACATCTCCTCTGATGGGCACAAATTCTGTTGTGTTCCCCTACAGCCCACTTTCAAATATAAGGAGGCATTTACCTCCCCACAGAGTCACTCACATTGAACTCTCTGCCATGGCAACTGAGCAAACAAATAGACAATAAACTACTTTGGTTATCAACTCCTGTATTTTTCTAAGCTGGATCCTGATACTTGAACTCAGTGACTAAAATACTGCAGAGATTTCAGTGTTGCCATTTCTGTGAGTGCATTGAAACACTTCCTTCTGGTGCATTTCTTCATAGCTCAGCTCTTGCAGGGAAAGGATTAAGTAAAAGAAAAAAAAATCCTTAAATCCTTTTTTTTTTTAGTCTTGGTGTTTAGGGGGAAAAATGCAAAAGGATATGAATTGCAGTTACACACAGCAGTGTTTTTTAATCTACAAATACATTTTTAGAAAGCTTAGGAAAGAGAAAGATCATGAATGAAAACTAAAGCATTAGTGAAATATCTGGATTAAATTTAATGTTAGTGAGAATTTTTGAACTTAGTTACTATTGTGGGGTTTAATATTTTATAAAGTGCTTTATTTTAACAGCACATTTTGGGGATTACTTCTAATTTATTGGCATGTAGGAAAGTTTCCTTCTAAAGCCTGGCCCAGGCAGAGGAGGAGAGTTGGTGGCTTTGGGTTTTGTTTCTTTTTGAAACTTTGGACAACAGAAGTGAGAACTCCAGAACAGAAGGACATGAAGCACCAGAGCAAATCTCTCATTTCCAGCATGGGCTGGCTCTGGCCAACAATGAACATTGAAACCATGGCTTGCCTGTCATATATTGGTTTCTTGATTTGCTCATGATGAGCTGTTTGTTGATGTGCCTAAATAAGATCATGACCAAGAAAATTAAAAACTACCTCCCGCTTAGTTTCCCATCAGTGACCTGGTGCCAAACTTTGCTCTGGTGCTTCGTGTTGTCTGTCCTTCTGTCCTGGAGTTCCTCACTTCTCAAAAACAGAACAAAGCTCAAAGTCTCAAAAACAAACAAACAAAACCCCAACCCACCACATCGTCCTCCTCTATGTAGGCCATGACTCTGAGGGAGACTTTCCTATGTGCCAATAAATTGGAAGTAATCCCCAAAATGTGCTGTTAAAATAAAGCACCTCATACAACAATAAAACCTGCAATAGTAACATAGCCCATAAATTCTTACTAACAAATTATTATTACTATTATTGCTGTTGTTATTGTTGTTTAGTAGTTGTAGTAATATTATTAATAACATCATAACATTGAATAATAAATATAACACTATAATGAAATAATAACAACAACAATAATAATGATAATAATTATGATGGTGATGATGATGATGATAATAATAATAATAGTAGTAATAATAATAATAATAATAATAATAATAATAATAATAATAATAATTTAACTGCCCTGTGAGGACAAGCACTGCCCCAGGTCAGAGCTGTCATTGCTGCTGACCTCCCAAAAACTCTCCCTGAGAGCAGTCAGGCTTTGGCACCAAATTTCAGCCATTGCCTCCCCCTTATTCCTTTCTACTTGGTTTTCCTGATACAGAAACATTGCTACACTGGTCAGAGCCACAGGATCAATAAAGCAGAGGAGGAAGGAGCTGCATTCCCACCTGCATCGTCCATCACTGGCAAACCTGGCAGCTGAGTTCTGCTGCCTGAATCCCATTTTTTCACTTGACAGAAAGCCTCTCTTGGAAAGCACTGGTGGAGAGACCTAAAGCCTTATGTACATTAAGGCAAGTGAATTGATACCCTGTCAGATGAAGAGAATCTCTCTTCATCTGCTGAGAGCTAATGATGATTTATTAGGCAGAACAGACGGGTCCCAGGACATATTTGCAAGGACTTGTCAATCAGGAAAAATTCCTCCAGAGATTTGGACTAAGCTTATTTCATACTTTTTACTTAGAAGACATGAGAGGACAGTGAGATTCAGTTTGAAATACTTCTCAGATAACATGAAGCTTTAGAAAGATAAAAGGCTAGATGAAAAAGGACCTCAGCACAATCCCATGTCATCCCAGAAATGCCATTAAGGAATCATGTATGAGTGAATAGGATCTGGGGGATGGTAAAATAAACATGACAGCTTCTAGGGAAGATTCCCAGTGAAAAGGAAAGTCTGCCTTAGAGCTCAATGCAAAACACACCAGAACACCTGCAAATAACTGAATTTGTGATTTCACCACATAAATTTCCGACACTCAAGAGAGCACACTCAGGGATCTGTTGGTTTACCAAGGTAGGACTCTTTGCCCACAAGTAAATGTCTCCACTTCAGAGAGTGACCTTAAAGTCTAGGGAAAAAATAAGTATTTTTAGGGTGAGTTTCTCACTCTGTTAGCACAACAGAGAAGTGAATCACTCAGTAAAAGCAGCCACCCCTCTACTGAGCCAAGGGTCACTCAGTCCAGCCTATACCATGGCCCTCTAAAGCTCAGAGTAAGGAATTCTCATCAAATGACTGTCCCACTAAATCCTCCTCAAATGACCATCCCACTATTGCCAAGGACTAGTTCATGGGAGGCTGAACAGAAGGTGGGAGAGATTTAATAAGCCTCTCTGAGTTTTAAAACTGTCTTACCTGGACTTTAGTTTTCAACTTTCTAGATCCATAACTGTTGCTGAAAGGAGCTTGGAAGGACAGAGGAGCCAAACCCAAGTCATCCTCCTGTAGAACAGGGTTTGGAGGAAGCAGGGACTGTCTGAGATGTGCTCCAGGATGTGCAGCAGATGTAACAGCAGAAAACTGTCTCCATTTAGACTTGATTAGAAAGCACATGCAGATAGGACCATTTTCTTTGAGTGTGTCCAGACTGGCAGTTAAGGAAGCCCAACAGACCACAAGTGTGTGGGAAACACTTCCCACATCCAGTAACCTGTCTGAAGGATCACTTCTCATATTTATTGTGACTGATCACTACCTTCCCAGAAGGATGTGGCAGAAGGGCAGACAGAGCACTGCTCCTGCAGCAGCAGCATTTAAAGCTCTCAGCTGATAGTCCCAGCAGGAGAAGAAACCATCAGATATTTAATTCAGACACAGTCTCTGCACACCTCCAGCCCTCTGACCCAGGAAGATGCTCCATGCCCTGCTGCCTTGGGAACCTTCTCCTGCCCTCACATAATCCTTCCTTTGAAACAAGCCTTGCAGGCAGCGAGTGTGTGGCTGCTCTGGGTGTGGGAGAGCAACATTAATCACCTTTAAAAAAATCCTCTTATGTTTTAGTGACAAGAGTCTGTACAAAACCAGAGCTGTGGCTGCGCTTCTCTGTTTGCTGAGATTTATGGCAGAGCAGGAACCTGCTCTGGGCTGCTGCAAGGCCTCTCTCACACAGTGCTTCTGCTTTTGAATCACAGAGCAGAATCTGCCTTTCCTGCTTGAATTATAAATATAAGCCTTCTCTCTGTACTCCCTCAAAATGAGAATGAACCTCACAGAGGAGAGACAACATTTGCAAGTCTTTTTTCACTCTGGAAATGACCCCTGACTTGGTCAGAGACACGTTAAAGGATTTGAAGTGAAGAAAAAAAGAAATCAGGGTGTCCTACCAAAGGGACTGTGTGTGTTCTGCAGATCTGCAACCATCCAGGATCTCTCTCTCAGCAGTGAGACAGGATCCAACTCCCACAACAGTCCAAGCCACGAGAGAAAACTGCTTTATGGTGACTCTGTTTTCCTGGCAGTGTTTCCTTGACTGTTCCCCTCAGAGCCACGTCCCCAGACAGCCCTGCAGGGACAGCAGCTCTGGTTTTCCCTGTACCCCTGGGGAGCTCAACCCTCCCTTTGCAAACCAGGGCTCAGCACTGGCTCACATCCCCACCGTGGGCAGCCCCAGCACTGGCTCAGGGGTCGGGTGCCAAACACCAGCTCTTGGGCCAAGGTCCTCTCGAAAGGAAGAGCTCATTTGTACTCAAACCACAGCTTGATGTGTCCACACTGTGCTACAAGGTAATTAAAAATCCTGGAAAATCAGTAAAGGATGAAACCAGGCACGCACTTTCCTCCATGGTCTGATGGACAGAGGGATTCTGCTGTGTGTCTTTCTCTGGCTGGATTTACCTGTGCAACCTCAACATTTTTGTGTCTGCAATAGAAATTTTCTTCTGTCCTTGCTCCCTGCAGCCTCCTGCCCATTTCTCATTGTCATTTGAGCAGAACCACACTCCCATGGAAAGTTTGTCATCACAGAAAGCAAAAGGCAAGGAGGAGAAACACCCACTGTTCAAGCTAATGGTTCAGGTGATTGATGCCAGGGTGCAGCATTGCTTGCTTCAGTGTTTGCTGCCACTGGGCAGAAAGTTCCCCCACTCCAAAAAGTTGGTTAATAAGTACACCCTCCTTCCAGCTTCCCATCAATGGGCAATTAGGGGTTCTCAGGGTAGCACTGGTCATATTGTGATAAAATATGAAAGCAATCTGTTCACACCTGTCTAACCTGTAACCACCAAAGGTGAGGCCAAGCTCCAGGAAAACAGCCCTCCTCACATCTGGGCCACATCTGTTTGCCTGCAGTGCCTGTAGTTAATGTTTATTGTCACGTTGCTCCTTCCACCCAGCACATTGTGGGGAAATCCCTCCTGAGCTCTGTCACTTTTATAGACCCCCACTGCCTATTTGAGGGGAAATCTGTAGGGGAGAAATCCCACTCCAGCAGCCTCTCATGCTGTGGATAGACCCAGGAGGAGCAGGAGGGGGGGGATGCAGGGAAACCAGCCTTGAGGGAGCAGAGTTAGAGCTGGCTGGCTTTGCTGGACCAGAAAGAAGGAAATTACCACGTATAGATAACATCTTATGGGCCACAGAATCTGCTCCCCTATGTTTAATCACTTCAAGGGAAGACAAATTAGCTCCTGTGATAGTATTACACAGGATGATCCTTCCCAAGAAGGAGATCCACACTACAGCCTTTTAAAATTCTACAGGATTGTAGAACAACAAAAATTACAGAAAAGCTGATGTATCTTCCCTAAAGAAGATACTGCTGCTGATCCAGGTGTGATAAACAGCCTCTTTCTTGCCTGGATGGATCTTCATAATCTACACTACTTTCTACTTAATGCTTTTTTATTTTTATTTTAGATTTAGTGCACGTTTTAAATACCATACAAAGAAGGGGGGAGGGTGTGAGTACTGAGATTTAAAACCATCAGTGCTACAGCAGCTCTGCCATGCAGGAGTGGAAAGGGACAAAGTCAGGTATTGTGTGGCACATTTGCTTTTCTCTCCCTTTTTTGTTTAAATTAAACTCTTTGTATAAATAGTCATTCTGTCTGATTATATAATCTCCCACATTTAGATCGTCTGTGTTGCAACCATGGCAACTCCCAGAGCTGAGCACATTCGGTTCAAATTTCTTTCTAAATTTGCTGATGAGGGTGAAGAAACAGCTTTGGAAACCCTTCCCAGACAACCTACATTTGTTCTTTGTATGTGGAGCTCAGTCCAGCTGGGACTGACAGGATCCAGAGCCCTAAATAAGTGAAGAGCAAGTGTCCAGCTCGTTGCAGCTTAACTGATTGCATCTCTGATATTAGCTGTGGGTAACAGCATTATCATCAAGGGAAATAAATATTTTGTTTAATTGAAACTAAGCAGAAGGATTGAGCAGTGGTGGAGCTGGAGAGTGACATCTCCCATGTGCAGAGCAGGCAGCACCCACAGGAGCTGGGCAGATTTCCTCTCCTTGCCTCCCCAGTGCGCTTCATCTGCGGTTTGAAAAACAATATTGAAGCTAAAAGGTTCCAAAATTATCTTCTTGTGTGGCTAATAAGCCATCTGGGGGTGATATTAGCTGTCTTGAGCACTGATATTTGGTCCTAATTTTCCCACTGCAGAACGTGACTCAGTGGTTGGATGAAGGGAATTGTGGAGACTTTGGTCAAACTGCAGCAACACTGCGAGAATTCCAGATTATTGTCTGATACTGATCCCCCAAGACTTCCAGGCCCTGCCTCTTCCCACTGCTTGCAAAAGGAAAGTAAAGCAAGGCCCCACATTGTGTGCAAAGCAGAAGCAGGTTTTGAATAACAAGTTTAAAAACAGAAGCGTAATCAGGAAACTTTTCTAATCAACCATCCTGATCACCTACTGTATTTTTCTATTTATATTGTAATTCTTGGAAGAGGGTGAATCAGCACAATCAGGTCTTTCTCTTTTTTAAGGCATAAATACCCCAGGTGAGACACAGAGTCAGATTTTCAAGTAAGGTGACTGAAAATGCTCAGTTGCTGATCAGAGCTGCCAAAATGTGCCACAGGCAACAATCAAACACAGTGAGTTTGCACTTGGAGCACTTCCAAAGTAACCAGGGCTGAAATCCTACTGTGTTAGGTATTGGATAAATCCTGTGGTCAAGCTGGAGAATTTACTCAAGAAGTTAAATTGTGCATGTGCAGCTGCCCATCTGTCTTGCAGAACTGGCTTCTTCTGTACCAGAGCAGGCTGGTGGGCACTGCCAGGTACGACCTGAGGGACTGCACCCCCCCTTTGGGTCTAGTTCTAAAGCTGCCTCACAGCCTAGAGATTGTTATCCTCACATAAGTATGACAAGCACTGTTCTCCAGTCGAGGGAACCGAAAAATATTCCTTCATACCCTATTTAAATCTTCACAGCAATAAACGAAAGCAAGGGCTTCACACTTTTTCCAGGCACTTTAGGGCTTGTGCAGAATTTAATCTCTTGCTTCAGCTGGATATTTACAACAATAAAAGGCCCAGCCGTGCACAGACAATTCATGCTACAATTACACTTACAAAAGCAAGTGGCAATCAATAGCTCGTGGAGACACTGATTTTGATTATACTTAATCGATGGTGATGTTAATAACTTATATCAACTAATTTCTTTCCAATTATGGCCTAATTACTTGTCTAGCTATACCAAAGAGGCCTAGAAATTGTACAGCAAGAACCTATATATTTTTTTATGTCTTAGGTTGACATGAGCTTTGACACCATCAAGTGCTGGTCCAGACCAGAGATTAAAATGCAATAATTAATTACGTACATTTGAAATTGAAGAGGAGAAAACTTTTAAAAATAAGGTTGCTGAGCTCATGCATTAACAGTGACTTGTTGCATTAATTTGGTTTCTCAATTATGATTTCTAATTCCTCTTCTGTTATATGGGGAGAAGGAATACGTTTAACCAGAGCTAAATAATTTTGGGGAGATGCTGCACTCATTTGAAATGTGTTTATTCTCCTACGTGTAGACAATGGATCTCTTTATTATCGTCCTCCTTGCCTGATAACCCCGTGGAGAACTGAATAAACTCAGACATTCAAGGGAATAACAGTAGCAGAGTCAACCTGACATATTCAAAAACCCACCGGGACTCGGCACAAGGTGGAGAAGGCGTTTAAATAAGCAAATAAAAAGCCACCTGAGCCTCCTTTGCAGGATAATGTGGCAGGAGCTTCTCCCCGAGCTGAGTAAACAAATGAATTAATAGGAGTCGTAGCCTCTCGTCGGGTTTTATTCACGCTCCTTTATTAGGTTGCTCCCTGGAAACCTGGGTAAACTTCGGCTGTGACTTTCTTCTTGATCTTCTGTGCCCAAATGGCGCTTTAATGTAATCCTGGAAACCTTTCAAGGAGTCCCTATTCACGGCCCGGTCTGTGCTTATTTCCATCTGAAAGGGCAGCTGCTGCAAACCAGGGCTGGAGCTGCTCTTTGGGGTGGGCGAGGCTGATTTGAGCTGCGATGCTGACAGGGAGGAAAGCCAAGAGGAAGGAGGGTTTGTGTCGAGCTAAAAGTGCATTCCAGGTATCCAGGCTCCGGAATCGGGAGGAAGGGTGAAAAGAGAACCCCTCTCTCCTGACACCACCCAGCCCTGCCCAGGTCGCCACAACTCACAGGGAAGAGCCTTTCCCACTGCCCTGGAGCTCTGCTTTGCTGCTTCAGGATTAGGAAGCAAATCCTGCTGAATTTAGAGACAACTGCCTGTGATGTCTCTATAGAAATTAAACCATATGAAGTCACTTTGCCCTGTTGCTGGTGGCACCTTCCAGGCATATTTTCAAGTCTGTGTCCTTCTCCCTGCACCCTGCAGGTAAAGCATTTTTCCAATCACAGATGATCCAGGGGTGTTTAAAAGCAATGGTAGCAATATCTATTTACAGGTGCTCTGAATGTAGATCTACGTCATTTGTATAGCCAAGCCACAGCCACTATTTTTTTATATAAATACAATCTCTCTGGGTTCACTTTTATCCTGTGCATTGCCTTGGGTGCCCACTAGCCTGACACCTTCCCTTTTTTGGAGAAATTAAATTGTAAGATAAAATTATAATGATGTTTTTGATATCCATGTTATTTCTTTCCCTTTTTCTTACTACACCCTTTTCTTACACACCCTTTGCTGTTGCACGAGCAGTGCCTTCCTAGTGAGATGTGAATGAGATACCTTGTACAGCACATTGTCATCTGCTCTAGGAGGTAAATATAGAGGCAAGTAAGGTGCATAAGTCTGAGTGTCCAAACCTAAGCACTCTTTTAGCAAAATCTATGTTTTTCTATACATGATTAGCTGGAAAAGAATACACTCGTTAGTGTCCCTTGGGAACCTGCTCTGCATTTCATGATGGTACAGCTCTCTTCTCTTAACAGATTCATGAGGAAAGGGTATTTCACTGTGAAATATTTCAGTGGTGCTACATTCTGCTGGTGTTGGATGGCTTTGGATTGCCTCAGTCGAGGTGGTAAAGACCCCCAAGTGAACACAGCTCGGGGAGAGACCGAAGCAAAGGGCTCCTGGGGAGGCAGAGGAGAGGATGCTACAGGACTTGGATGCTGAATTAGCTCAGCACCCTGAAGAAGGAACCACAGCACCAAAATTTAGCTGCAAACGAATCATAAAATACAATATAAAATAAAAGCAATGGCTTTTGCCATCAGGAGCTGCACATTTTCCATAGTAATCAGCGTGGTGGAGAAAATACTGAACTATTCCCATAGCTTTTCACTCTGGGAGCAGGAACAGAAAGAACAAACACTATTACTCTGGTAATTTCCTATTTTCTAACTACACAGAGGCTATTTGGATATCCTGGTATTATAATAGTTGCTAATTTTTGAGTTTTTAATGGCTGGTCCAATAACTGCCAGAATAAGTAGGCAAAGAGCATAACTGTTTTGACATTCCTTGCTATTATGAGTGGACCTTACAAAAGGAATTAGTTTATGTAACTCATATGTCGTGAAGGGAAATGAAATCTCAAATGTCCTATAATTATAATAATTATTTCTGCTTGATGTTTAATTACTCTACTTAATGAGGCAGCAATACTTTAATGGACAGGTAAATTGTCTTTTCATGTAATTTGGTTCCTAAAGGAGGACAAAGGTTTTGGTGTTTACAGCAGCACCCTGATTAGGTAATGTCACGATTTCCATGATTTACAAAATGTGATTAGTTGTGGCTGTCCTGCTCTGCAAATCACTGCTCATGTCACAGGAACGTGAGCTGGGCTGTGCAATAAACTCTTGCTCCTGAAAGTACTTCTGTTGAAGATGAGTGAGGTACAAGTGATGTGATAGGTGACTATAATGAGAGAACTGGGGAAAAAAAAGGAATAGTCCATTAAGATCACCTGGAAACAGCACTGAAAGCAAAATCTATGAATATGTGAAACCGTGGTTTAAATTAAACAAAACACATTGCTTCAATTTTGGGTACTTTAAAAAGTGAAGAATAAATAGGAGAGTGGTGGATCTAGAAAAGGACTTTGCCACCATTTACAGGGCAGTAGGGGAAACAGGATGCAACTCTTCTGGTCTCATATAATAGGCGTTAAAGGGCTCGCCCAATATTATGGAAATTCAGGTTCAAATCCTCCGTTTCACAGACTCAGGGTGGAAATTGGACCAAAATACTCCTGGTTTTTGTGAGAGTACCTCATGAGACTGGTAAACCTTCTGCCACAGTTCTGTGCCTCTTGCCATCCATGTCTCCAGCCCGGGGCTGGGCACTCATGTACACAGCCAAAATAATAAATTAAGAATTTGTGTCCTTTTCATCCAAAGAACATCTCTCTCAGCTCTTCTCCTCCAGGCCAAAGAGTCCAGTCGGTGTCATAACCTCATGGTAAGACACAGACCAAGACAGATGATGAATTCCCAGGTCCCCACCCTGATGCTGGCATGAAAGCAAAGCTTAGATGATGTTTCCAGACCCACCTTTCGTGGAGTTGGAGCCAGGACTGTTCTTAACCATGTAAAATCCTCATTCCAGGCAGCTGAGAATGTGCACTGAGATTCCTAAAACTAAAACTGATTTTGGAGGACTGCAGATGTTGATTTGTTGTGATCCTGATTTCAAATAAATCACAGAAACACAGAATCCTAGAATAGTTTAAGTTGGAAGGGACCATAAAAATCATCTTGTCCCACCCCCTGCCATGGGCAGGAACACCTTCCACTAGACTAGGATGCTCCAAGGCCTGTCCAACCTGACCTTGGACACTTCCAGGGATGAAAGAGAAGCAAAGCACAGGAATTCTCAAGCCAGAGACCATGAAGGTTAAGAGTCAGAGAAAACAGTAGCAAAAGTAGAGTATGCCTCAAATTTTCCGTTCTAACACTGAGGGCAACACTAAGGTTAAAACTCATTAACACATTGTGTATGAGTCTGGTGATAATTGCAAAATGCCACATACTTCAGCCTAATGTAAATATGAAATATGGTGGGTACATCTTTCTTTCAAAAACCTGTCCTGAAGCCCACAGAGCTGTGGAAGGACCAAGGACCTCACAGCCAACATGAGCATCACTCTGCTCCAGCATTTCAGAAACCATGGTTTGAGAAAAATAAATAAATAGACTCTAGTGAGGACCTGCTGCTCAGTCCCCCAGACCTGGGAGAAAACAACCTGTTTATGCAGAATTTATCCTTGCAACTGGCTGGTATTTTAGCAGTCCAAGGCTCTAATTTTAATACCATCAGAATTCTCCCAGGCTGCAGGTGAATCTAAGCTGCAGAAACGGAGCCAGGTTTCATTTTAGTCTGAAGTATCAAAACTGCTGACAATTAAACTTAATTGTATGAATAAGCTCCTTAACGGAATGCACTGCTGGGCTTTCATCCAGCCTGGTGCTGGCAGGGAGAGAGAAATCTGTATGCAGGGAGTCTGCCAGTGTCCCACAACCTGGGAGAACAGGGCTTTATCACCATTTAATAGAAACATATAAGGATCCTGATCTCCCTGCCTTTCCAAGAAAACTTCATTTTTCTTTTTCATGAAGTGTTTGCATTAATGGTCCTCATCCTCAACAGCCTGCTTTTCCCTTGCCACGTTTTCTTGAAGGTAAATTTCTAAAAAAAAAAAAAAGCGTTAAATCTTTTCGTAAGGTGTAATTACTGGCTTTGGCTTTACCTGACCTAACAACAGGCTTGAAAAGTCTGAACAAAAATAAGGGCCCTATATAATTTTTTCTGGAGGTATCCTTTTTGAAATATTAATGTTGTTCCCTCTAGGGTGGCACCTTTATTCGCTGTTTCTTGTACAACCAGTTTGTTGCTGTACCTGCCTCTGCAACCAGGATTGCAGTGAGCAGAGGTGTTCTTGGGGCCCAGGGGTCAGTTCTTTTCAATGTAACTTTTCTGTGGTTTAATTTTAATTTCTTTTCCCTTATTCTATCACTTGTGGGGACCTGAAGGCAGCTACTCAGGTTGAATAAATCTAAATACCATTACCACTAGCTGGATATAGCCTTATCATGGACTTTTGTAACACTACAAACCCACCTATTTTCATGCTACATAAAGCAGGTTTAAGGAAGGCACAGCTGACCAACACTGTATTGTGAAGCTCAGAATTTCTGATCCATGAATCAACAGATTTTATCTCCCTGTCTTTTCATATGCAGTGATTTTATCACATTCTTGTAATTACTAACGGGACAAGTCCAAACCCCAGACCAAATGCCACAAGACTGTGCAAGATTCTTGTGTTAATCAGTGATTTTGTTTCTAACCCTCGTGGTGAGAAATGTCCCAAATATCTATTTCATGTCTGTGAACTGTGGCAGAACTGAATCCCTTTCCACCCCAACGAGGCATCTTAGAGCCCTCACCCAAAAAGATATAGATCTTGATGGGAATATGGGATAAAATATGGTCCAGAGGGGAGTTTGAGGAGCCGAGAGAGAGCTTGGATGCAGTGGGTGCTATAGAGAACATTAAATATTCTAGAAAGAGGAGGTGAATTCCAAAGCAAAATAAAACCCACAAAGGTGAAAATTGAAGCCTTTAGCCCAAGACACAGATTGGTCAGTGACAGAGCACACAAAAATGCAAGCCAGGGAATGGAACTGCTGCTGAAGCAAGATATGAAACCCAGAGATACTTATGTCTAATTTATGTCCCTTGTGTGAGTGTGGAATGTGAGTAGCTGGGGGCAGTTTACGACCCTGATACTCCACCGGCACAGGTAAGGAGGGTCTGGAGGCAAATAGATCCACTGTGCCTTCAGTGGAGAAAAATGACTGTGCTACAGGAGCAGAAGCCAAAGCCAAAGCAGCAACAAATTAAAAAGCCATCAGAGCACAAGAGCCTGAGCAGAAAGTTGGCTCGTTCCTGTTTGGGGAGCCCAAACTCATGGACTCTGCACTCAGAAGAAATCGTGTTGCTCAAGTCCAAGCCCAGCCCTGTGCAGCCTTCCCGGGGTGGATTTATCTCCCCTTTGCTTTGCACCTGCGTGTGTGTCACCTGGAATTTTCAGTAAGCTTTCAGCTCTATTTAAATGTGTTTTAGAACAAATCAAACCCGCTAAATTGATTAATGAGGATTTACAGCGTTTTAATTACGGATGTGGTTTTGAATGATTTAAAGTCTGATATGGGCTCGAAGCAGCTCAAGATTCTGCAAGGAAATGAGAAACATGACATTTTGAAAAGGAAACCAATTTCCCTTAACTTAAACTGTTGCTCATATAAACCAAATTATAAATATACTCTGTGACTGTAATGCTACAGAGGACAGCTTACAAAAATATGATTAGTAGTGCAATTTTCTTAGGTTTCAGATCCTTTCTTCTCTTCTTTGCTGGCTTTAATGCAGAAAAAATCAACATCCTCCCTCCTCACCCACCCATCTTTCTCAATGAAAATAAAGCAACAAATCTAATTCTGCAGGATAGCTTGGAGATATCCTGATAAAACTCTGCTGTACAGAGAGAACTGAGGACAAATATAAGTATAGAAAGGGTAAAGACATGTGAACATGGCTCTGATCCCAAGATTATGCCTCATCTAGTGCCAGAGTTCAGCTTGGGTTGACATCCATAGTTTTTAAGAGAAGCAAAGAGTGGCAACATGATCTAATTTTTCTGCTCCAAAGACCATCCATCCAAAACTTAACAGTCAAAGGGGCATCAAATGGGCCAAACACAAGAAAATATAAAGAGCTTACTTTGGAATACCTTCTCTGGGTCAGGCATATCACCAACAAAAGCAGCACTAAAGGACCACCAATAAAACCTGTTTTGTTACCCATCAGTACATCAGGTTGTATTGGGACTGTGTGGGGTCTGCAGGGCACCTGATGACTTGGCAGCACTTCTTTAGGTCAGTGGTCCCTTACTCCAAAAGCTTTGTTGCTCTGGTGTTAGAGAACTCAGCACTGCTAGGTTTCAAGTGAAAAAAATAGAAAAATAATCTGGCTTTCCCCATGTAGATTTTGGAGATCTGATGCTGCCTCTACTGAGAAATTGGGCTTTATTCTTCTGTAAGTAAAGGGAAAAAGAATGAGTCATTGGCATCCTCCTTGCACAAATAACATGTGCAGCACTTCACAGAGGCACCAGATAAAAGTAATGTTATTTTATTTATCAGCAATGATGGCACGGAAAATGCAAGGGAAGTACTTGCTTGAAAGTGTGTGGTAAGATGACATTGTGTGTGAAATATTAGTTTCTTGGAGTTTGGCAGCCATTTATTACAGAAATACCTTCTTCTGAGTGCTGTTTCTAACAAAACATGACTGTAAGTGACACATATAAGGATTTTGGAAGTTCTTTTGGGAACATTTCCACTAAAACTCTTTAGTGGAACCAGTCCTTGCACATGCAAGGAAGACAGTGGACCTAAGTCCTACTGGTATCTGCATTTTGTCTTTCCACAAAAATACCTAGTGTTGAGAGCAGCAAGGAGACACAAAACATCTTTTTAAATATTTTTTTGGGTTTTTTTTACCATTTCTCCTTGCTGCTTCTTTTCTCTCACAGTGCAGTCCTGAAGTAAACAGGGTATAAATTCCCCTGCGCTTGGTTTCTGGTGTGCATTTAATCTCCCTGCATTCAAATGGTAATAGATTGTTACAGGTATTCCTTCACACAGGTGCCTGGTGTGTATAATACCTCTTCATTACACCACCCAGTCAACTAGATCTGTGTTTTTTTAATATTAATCTCTTTAGGTTTTCAGAAGCAGTGGCACACATCGTAATTTTAAGCTCCTGGCTGATGACTCATTCTATTACTCCCAAGCCCATGCAGAGCAAGGCAAGAAACTGTCTGGCTCTACAGCTCTGCTGGATAAAACAGCATGTGGAACCAGGGCTTTGTGAGGATTCAGAGGAGGAAGCAATTGCCAGGGATGAAGCTTTTTTAAGGCACAAAGAAGGCAGCTGGAATGGGATGAACAGTGTGTCTCCATAGCTGGAAGTGTCCAAGGCCAGGTTGGACGGGGCTTGGAGCAATCTGGGCTAGTGGGAGGTGTCCCTGCCCATGGCAGGAGGTTGGAACAAGCTGATCTTTGAGGTCCCTTCCAACCCAAACCATTCTGTGACTCTATGAATCTCTCTGCTCCCTCCTGGTCTCTACCTGGATTCACCAACCCTGTGGCAACCACGTGCTGCTCACTCCCAGTGCACAGCTATGGAAGTTGTGGTGTGAATAAGTTGGGTTTCATCCCAGGATTTCAAATCTGATCAATGATCTCTTCTCTGTGGTGACAGGATCCCAAGGGAATGGCTGGAGCTGTGTCAGGGGAGGCTTAGGTTGGATCTCAGGAAAAGGTTCTTCCCCCAGAGGGTGGTTGGGCACTGAACAGGCTCTCCAGGCAGTGGGCATGATCCCAGGGCTGCCAGATCTCCAGGAGCATTTGGATGATGCCCTCAGGGTGACTCTTGGGGATGGTCCTGTGCAGGGTTAAGGCTTGGCCTCAATGATCCTTGTGGGTCCCTCCCAACTCAGCACATTCCATGATCCTGTGACTGGCACAGCTGCATTCCCAGCAGTTCCCTGTGTTTGCTCCTGCAGAGTGATGCAGCTCCAGGGAGAGGCTGCAGGGAATGCAGCCAAGCTGCTCCTCTCTGGAAGCTGCAGCAGGGAGAAGTCACAAAGGATCTGTGCCCTGAGCCCTCATCCAGAGCAGTCAGGTGTTGCCCAGCACTTCCCATTGCCTGTTATGTATTCCAACCATCTGGGAATCACAGCAAGCCCAGGGGAGCTGCTCAGGCCATACCTGCAGCTCACCTGCACCAAGGCAGCCCAGAAGGGGATTAAGGCAATGGAGCTTTGACAGTTTTGCCACCCTGTGGCCAACACCCTCTGCCCAGCTCCTCCTGGAAGTGCCACACACAGTTCAGCTGATTTATGCAGGACAGATTGAGCTGCTCCCATTGCCTCAGTGAACCTGTCTGGATGGAGGGATAAGGCACCAGGCTGGTGCCTGCAAAATTTCTACCTGATCTGAAATGACCCTGAGACTAAAGAATTTTATGGCTTTTTGTTCCCCCAGGAGACCCTTAAGAAGAGCTCACCAGCATAAAAATGGAGAAAGACAATTATTAGAGGCAATAACTACAGCACTGGGGACTGTAACTAAGAAAGGGTTCTCAGAAATGGGGATTTGGAGCATGACGTGGAAGAAATTCATGCTCATTTAAACAGAAGCAGTTGCAAGTGTGACAGTGCATACAGACAATAAGTTTGGAGTGTTTGGGACCCTGAGAGGTTATTGAATCCTGCACACTGCCAGGTGTGAGGAGAAATTAGAGAAAATATCCCAGATGGAGAACAGGAGCCGCAGAAAAGTTCCAGCAGAGCGAAAATGATCTGGAAATAAGGAAGAGAACTAGGAGGGATTTGTGCAGCTCTTTGCAAGCGTGAAGAATGCTGTAAATGGAAGGGAAGGCAGAGTACATCCATTCCTGACAGGAACAGGTCCTTACAAACTCCGAGTACAAGAGTTTCCTGGTTTTTCCTGCCACGTGTTTTCAGCTGTAAAAGAAAACTAAAAGCAGAACTAGAAATATTGTAAAGGAACTCAAGACCTGACTTATACTCCATAAACATGGGCCACATCAATCTGTGTTGGAAACACAGGATTGGTTGTTTCCATTCCTTTTCCTTAAAGAACTCAGCCCATTTTTTTTAAATGAATAAAATTATATGTATTTATAGTCTTGGGCATACTTCCTTGGAAAACCTGCTTCAAACTTATTGATGGGACAAACATGGAGCATTAAGAGGAAACAGGGAACCTGAATGTTTAAATTTTTAAAGTCTGGAGAGAAAACAGAGGGAATTTGTAGAAATGCAAGAAGACACACAAAACTTAGTGTTGGAAGAGTTTCACATCTTGACTGATCTTAACTACTTGGAACTTGGACTTTAATAATTTCTGTTTGTTAAGCAAAGTTCTGACTGGGGAAACAAAGATATATTATCAGGCTTCTTCCTTGAAAAGGTTCCGTTTCCAAGATACTGGAAGTATGGAGAGACTTCCAAAGGCAAATTTCAGCCAGGCACAGACAATTAAAGCTGAACAAGAGGATAAAAAGTCTCCTTGGATCACTTTTGGCCCTGGTGGTAGGTGAACACTACATAATTAGCATCAGGTTGGCAACTGTCCTTAGAACACTTGACAGAGAAAAGCACTCCCTCCCCTGTGATCTCTCCTGCCAGCCAAGGCCTGCACTGCCCATTCCTCCTTGGTGTAGAAACCTACAAAAACCTCCCCCCAAACACTAAAAAAAGAAGTATTTTTCCTTCCTACGTCCTCGTGTCCTTCCTGGAAGGATCATGGGAGCCTCGTCTCCCCTGTCATGTGCAACCTTCATCCTAAACATGTCACCCTTTTTCCCAGGCAGTGATGAGTGGCAAAGCTCTCCAGAAAGCTTGAGCAATCACCCTGGATGGCAATCAGCTATGCAGAGTGACAATCATCTCTCACTTTGTGATGCCTTCAGGAGAGAAGTGAGAAAAACACAGCCTTTGGTATTTTGGTAAAGGAACCACACGACAAACAAAATCTCTGCAGGCGTAACCTGGCAGCAGGAATTCCATACAGCAGGCTCCAAACTTCATCTGGAGCAGCCTGCATTCTGAAAACAAATCTGGGGAGAGTTACTATACACTGGAATATCCCCAAAACCCTGAAAAGGAGTGAAGTTACCCGGAAAATATCTGCTTTCTTCAAGTCTGTGCATAATGTGAGACATCTCCAGTATCACAGCACTTCCACCCAGCAGGAAAGGGAGTGGACGAATGAAAAATCATCTCCCTAAGCTTTGGATGGTGAAAAAACACATCTTTTAAAATAGATGTTTCCATGGCAGTGTTCAAGTCCAGGCTGAACCAGTCATTGAGCAACCTGGTCTAGTGGAAGGTGTTCCTGCCCATGGCAGGGGGTGGAAGGAGATGAGCTTTAAGGTCCCTTCAAACCAGATCATTCCATGATTTTATAACACTGCAGCCAATATATACTTTTGTAGTGCTCTAGTCTCAAATCATTTCTTAAAGGGAAAATTATAATGTGACAAACTGGATTTCTGGTATTGGAATGAAATCTGGGTGGAAGAAATGGATGAATCAATAAACCAGCAAAACTCCTGCATGTGAATAGGCAGAAATTGCCTACAAAAAAACCACTCTTGGGCCTGCTGGTTCTCAGTAGTCCAGTCACCACAGCAGCTCCCAGTCTGCAGCACTGGAGGTGAGGGGTGAGAAAGGTTAGGGGTGGGAAGTTATTCCAGTTTACAATGGGATGTGAATTTACCCCAGAATGTGAATTTACCCCTTGCTGTCTTCTCTGTAGTAACTTAAGAGTCTGCCTGCACACATAGAATCACAGAATATTTGGGTTGGAAGGGACCTTAAAGCTCATCCTGTCCCACCCCCTGCCCTGGGCAGGGACATCTTCCACTAGCCCAGGTTGCTCCAAGCCCCATCCAACCTGGCCTTGGACACTTCCAGGGATGGGGCAGCCACAGCTTCTCTGGGCAACCTGTGCCAGGGCCTCCCCACCCTCACAGGGAAGCATTTCTAATCCCGTGTTTTTCTCTGAAGTGATTTCAGACATCATTCTCAACAATTAAACAAAAAAAAAATGTGAGCTACATCGCATTTACGGGAGGTTAAAAGCAGGTACAACGGCACTTAGAAGAGAGGAGGTAACAAATTGCAGGTCTGCACCCTGGCTCATCCACAGTGACACCTCCAGGTGCTCGGGCTCCCTGGAAAAGGATAAAACGTTTCCCTTAAGTACAGTGCTAATGGCAGTAATTGGAAGATACCCTCCTGAATGCTGAACCAGCAAAAACCCCGCGCTGGCCACAAGAACAGCTCCTAATGTTCAATTAAGATAAGGCTCAGTGTATTGTTCCGTCTGCAGTGTCAATTTTTTTCTTTCTTTTGCTGGGTGGAAGCTTTCGAGATCGATATAAAATGAAAAAAAAATGTTAATATAACCCATGGTTTCAGTTACACTGGAGCCCCATGAAACATCTGCTCCTCACTCAGCCCTCGTGCCTAATTGCTGTCTGCCCAGAAAAGTCACTTCTTGAAACCTTTTATCCTGTTTCATTTCTCCTCGACGCTGTTGACTGGAAGAGTCTGTTTGACACCGCCCAGGACATGGAAATAGGGTTTCCACAGGGTTATCTGCCACAGGAGGGGACCCACAGCCCGTGGGATGGGGGACAGTCGTGCCATGGGCAGGGACTGACCCGGGCAAGGCTTGGAGAGAGATCCCAACACGGGCTGGGCTGGTGGTTGGTGCTTACAGGTGCTGCCGTGCTCCTCGTGCGTGGAAAGTTTACAGATGCCTTGAAACAGTCCGTGAATTTGGGTTTTACCTTGGAAAAATGGCCATAAATAATAAAAATAAACCAAAAGACATCAGTAGTGGCAAGTTTAGCGCTTTTTTAACACGAACTCAAAGTGACATTTAATCTCCAGACTAATTTCAATTTTATTTCAAAATATGAAGGGAAACTTGGCACTTAAATTAATCTTTCAGCCCGAAGTGGTGGGTTTTTTTTTTCCTCTACTCTCATTCACAGGGAACATCAGCACACCTTTAATTACAGTTTCACCCCAGATGATTGCTCCGCTTTGCAAACTCAGCCAAGAAATCATCTACTTATACAGCCCTTTTGGCTTCTTTAAACGTCTCAGAGCTCCTAAAGAGCAGAGCCAGCTCCGCTGAGTCCCTCCCTGCTCCCCAGCCTGCTGTCCCCACACGGGGACAGTCCCAGCCCTGGACCGGGGGGTCTGGAGAGCCGGGAGTCCCAGTGAGGAGCCAAGCAGGAGATGATGATGATGATGGCGTTTCCTTGCTGCCCTCCCGTGGCCGTGCCATGGCCACACTCGCTCTGGTTCTTCCCTAAAAATCCCTGTTTTCACGTGAAGCTGTTGCCTCTCCACCTGGGTTGTTTCCTCTGCTCAAACACGGTCGCATTTACAGAGGAAATCGGTGCTTTTATGCGAAGGGAGGGGATTATGCTTCTGGATCATAAATTTTAATCTGAAATCTCTCTGGTGCCCGCAGATTAATATTTAATGTCTGTTCTATAATGTAAATTCTACAGGCCAATCTTTCATCTTCAAAACTTGATCGTCATAGACCCACAAAAGTGAGAACTTGAATATGATAACAATGCTTTATGAACACAGTGACTCCAGAATTCCCTGGCTGTCTCCTATAGGCAGTGATGGTGTTCCTGTGAGCCTTAAAAAAGGAGCTAAAGCTTTTCATTGTCTGTTTTCTATTCAACTTATATTCAGTACCGTTGAGCACCAAGTGTGAAGTGCTGGGAGGAGCCAGATCAGTGGTAGGACAAGATGAGAAGCAATACCTTTGCAATTGAGGTCATCATCCCAAGATTAAAAGGAGACTGTGATCTAATTCCATCTGTTAGGTGTCTTGGGACTCCCCATCTAGTACAGGAGAATGCAGAGATGTCCTTATAATAGGAATTTTGTAAAGATCTTCAAGAAATACAGCAACTTTCCCGTTCGTTAATGAATATTTTTTTAAATGTCAGTCAAATCTTCACATGCTCAGTGTCTGGGATCACACACAGCAGGCAAAGGCAAGAGCCCATGGACCAGATTATTCCCCTGTTTTACAGCTGCTGTAATTTATATTTCCCAACAAATCACAAATTAATGCCTTTTCTCCTTCTGCCTTTAACAGTGAAGGGAGGGACAACACTCAAGGCTGACCAGAGAAAAGAAGGACAAAATGATAAATTGACTCATTGTGAAAATGTTATGTTACCCCTGGTGCAACAGTGTTCTTGGAAGGCAGAGGAGCCAACTCCAGATGTTGGCTGGTTCTTCCCTATAGGAAGGCAACACCAACTGCTGCTCTCAGGCATGGGGATCACTCCAGGGATTGAGAGCCCCCCTTCTGCAGCCTCCTTTTGGGCTCTCAGCATAATTCAAGTTAAAATCTTGCACCACAAAGTGTGAAGAGCTGCCTAAAGAATCATAAAATCATAGAATGTTTTGAAAGGGACCTTAAAAATCATCTTGTTCCACCTCCTCTACCATGGGCAGGGACACCTTCCACTAGCCCAGGTTGCTCCAAGCCTCCTCCAACCTGGCCTTGGACACTTCCAGGGATGGGGCAGCCACAGCTTCTCTGGGCAACCTGTGCCAGGGCCTCCCCACCCTCCCAGGGAAGGACAAGGCACTGGTCACAACCCCAGTTTGGCAGCAGCTCCTGTTTCCTAGCTAAACACTTGATTACTTTCTTAGCAGCAGTTATTCTTCACTTCCTAAAAAGTAAAGTCCTTACTCACCCCTGAAATGTGACATTCCAGGCTCCCAAAACGTCTGAAGAGCCCCACCTTTCTTAGATTTGCAGCAGGAGTGTTTCCAGAAGTTCTGAATAAACAAACCTTGTGGATAGTGAGTGTTAGCCCCGAGGGCTCATTTCTAATCCAGAGTGAGATTATGAACAATTTCAGCTAGGAGAGGATAAAGCTGCTTAGACCCTGACCTGTAGTCACATACCTGCAGCAATCACCTCAAAAAATAAACCCCTGCAGTCAAGAGCCAGGTCATGGCACCTGCATCAACCCACCCTCCTTGAGCAGACTGCATCCACATGGGTATTTTGAGCTCCCCATGAGCTATTAGGTTCACAAAGATGCATGTGCCTTAACTTGTGCCTTCTGGGAAAGCTTTTTGTAGGACATTATTTGAGCAGCTA
Organism: Chiroxiphia lanceolata; assembly: GCF_009829145.1. Taxonomy (NCBI): domain Eukaryota; kingdom Metazoa; phylum Chordata; class Aves; order Passeriformes; family Pipridae; genus Chiroxiphia; species Chiroxiphia lanceolata. The sequence goes on along the minus strand of NC_045653.1, from coordinate 3,035,634 downwards.
TGTGCAGGTGACCCACAGGTTTCTCTGGAGGTGAACATCCCAAGCCTGTGTGGGACAGTGATATCCACACAGGGATGAGCTTTGCAGCTTATTCTGATTTCCAGTACAAGCCTGACTGGATTGTTTGTCTCTCCCCAGCTTCCTCCACTTAAAACTTACAGCATTTAAGCTTCCTTGACCAGAGTTAGACCAGGAAGATGTGGATCCTTGCCTTCTGTGCAAGGTCGGAGGCATTTTCTGGTTTTATCCAACTCAGACCACAGACAGATGGGAAGAATCCTGGCAGGTCATTCCTGAGTGCATCTGCAGTGCACAGTGTTTTGATGCAGTGATGTTAAATAGCTGCTCCTTCTGTGTGTTATTGAGGTTGTTGGGACAAAGGAAGCTGAGCATCCACAGTGCTCTCACACCAGGAGTGACACTGATGCCTGTTGCTGCCCAGAAAGCCAACAGCAACCTCACTGTTGAAAGTGTGATACCAAAGAATGAGTTACCTTTGTTTAAATTATGATTCTACTGCTTCCTAGGTTAATTGCCTGTTGGGAGCAATATTTTGGCTAATTGCTCTTTACCCAAGAGGTGGCACATCTTCAGTGACATCCCAGCTGCAACGCTGGCTGTGGCCCTCCAGAACCACAGGCTGCAAGTAGAATGATCCTCTCTTTAGCAGCCATGTTCACTGGCTCCTTCTTTCCCAGATAGGAAATTAGATCCTTTTTTTCCCCAGGGTCTGCCCTAGAAGCAAGAAGGCATTTCCAAAAATCAGGAGCTTTGCTTCCAGCCAGGGCATCACCCCTGCCAGCTGCTTCCCTGGCTGAGGAGGGACCACAGGAACAGCAAAGGCATGTGCTGCACTCCCCAGACAGGCCAGTTTTGAAGTCACCTCCTCTTCAGTTTTGAGGTTTTATTGTCCCAAGGCAGGTTGCAGAAGCTTATTTTAGCTCTCAGAGCATCCCAAGAGCTCTTGGAGATGGCAAGCAGAGGGAAGTAAGGGACAGGAACTGCTCTTCCTCCACGAGGGCTGATGCTTAGGCCTTCACAAGGAGAAGATGAGATGACAGAATAAGGAAACAACTCTCAACAATCACTCAAAGAAATTCTTCATCCTTATTAATGAGTTTTTATGACAATTAATTGTGTCCCAAAGCCAATGACAATGTCATGAAACCCACCCTGAACGAGCCCAGTTGGGGCCAGGGGCTCATCTACTGATTCCCCTTTGGTTCCTGCAGATTTCTCTGGGATGTGTTTTTCTGTAATGTCTGTCTGATGTTTTTTTTTTTTTTTCCTGTGTGCATAATATTCTTTTCATCCCCCAAATTTAATTTTCTAACTTGTTGGTTTTAGTGCTTAAAATTTTAGTGGAGGTTTTGGGTGTGCTGCGACAAAATAATAATTTATATTGTATCAGTCAGTACCACTCCATTGTCTTAATCTTTCATAATGGTTTTTCTGCAGCTTCCAATTTTCCTCCGAATAAAACAAATTACTTAGCAAGTGGAATATCTTCTTGTCATAATAATTTAATATTAAAATGTCAATAAGATTTGGTACACACAGTAGAGGGCACAGAGGTACAGAGGCAGAGCAGAAATGAAGTAAACTTAATAAAGTGAGCGAGAAGGTACAATAGGGATTGAGGTTGGCTCCTGTGCTGTGTATGAAAGAACCTTTTTATCCTGCAGTGCAGTACAATCATTGTGTAAGCAATAATATGATTGCAGGAGCACTCCTACCTGCTGCCTGCCCACTGACACCGAGCCCAGCACCAGCCTGAGGCCACGGGGCTGTGTGTCCACTCCAGGGGGGAGGGAGCAGCCCTGGATGGTGCCAGAACGTGGTACAGAATGGCAGGTGGGGTGGAGGATGGTGGGGAAGGAGAGGAAGGGCAGAGGCTGGTGGGACACCCTGCCCTCTGCAAGGTAGTTCCATGTGTTCTGTGGTTTGTGGGTGGTTGAAGGCACCAGGCTGTGGTTCAGCATCCTCATCCACATGCTGGGTCAGGATTCCTGCTAGGAAGTCTGGTCCTTGCATGAGCAGGGCAGACCTTAGCACTCATTTTTTAATGCTCTCATGAAGAACACGTGTAAAACTCATAGTTTGGTGCAGTTCTGGAAGACCAAATACTCCTTATGATCCAACCCCAACCGTTTGCACTGGCAAGAGCCAAATGCTGTGGGTTTATCCAGAACATAATGAGTTTCCTAAAAATGTCTGGAAGTCCCAGGAGCAGCTTGGTCCTTTCCCTCAGTACAAGATGGTCAGCAGGACGTGGTTTGGGAGCAGTCCTGGTCTCCCTTGGACAACCACACGTGTCTTTGCAAAATAAAAGTGCAGAATTATGACCACAGAATAATTCAGGTTGGAAGAGCCTTTAGAGGTTATCTGGTCCAACCCACTGCTCAGAGCTGGGCTGGCTTCAAAGGAGCATAAATTCAAATAGAAGCAAATTTGCATGAGCTTCAGGAGCTTATTATCTGTCTCTGTTCTGTCCCAGACTATAGGAAAGCCATTCCTATGTCTAACCACCCTTTTCTCTCCTGCAGCTGTGGAAGTGGGTGTTGCATTCATTCATAGCTGACTCTTTCCACACAAATATATATCACTGTTTGAAGTCCCCACGTCTCCTCCTGCAGAAATGGCACACAGGGTTTGCTTTAAGTGCTCAGTTTTTCAGGATTCCTGGGAAGGAACAAAAAAAGAGAGCGAGAGAAACCCAAAAGCTCCACTTGCCTGGTTTCTCCCTGTTCACAAAGGAATATCTCAGGCCATAGTTTTGCCCTGCATTGAAAGCAGGTGCCACTTTTATGTCCTTTCAACCAAAGGCTAACAAAAGTCAGGGGAAATATGTCTTGCTCTGTCCTACAGCTTTCCACGAGAAACAAGGGTGCCTGAGCCACACAGGAGGGCAGAGGGACAGCAGGGAGTTGCAGAAAGTTTGCCCCCAACTCAGAGCTTCAAAGAGTTTGATGAAAGTTGGTGGAGTCGTCTTCTGCTCGCAATTTTTTACAAGGGATGAATAAGAGAGGTCCTTCATCCACTCTGGGAGGCTTTTTCCTTATTAACTGCTGGCCTCCTGTGTGTAAAAATAGAAGTGGTAAACAGAAAGTCCTCCTAACAGTCACAATATTGAATGTCAGGATGACTCGGCCGTCAAGAGCTATAAACAAAACTTCCAGAAAAGAAGGATTTTTTGGATCCCTGTGCCAGTGGAAGGAGATGTTTTCTGCTGTGTGGTTTGTTTCCCAGTTCTCAGCCTGCACCAGTTTAAAACCACTCAGCACTTTTCTTGAGAGCTCATTCCACAGGACTAATTGCTTGGATAATAGGAAACTGATGCTGATGTTCAGCCAATATTTTCTTATCCTCCCTGGTGAGCACTTTCCTGCTGCCACCAGGAATCCCTGCCTCTTTTTCTATCTACATGTTAATGCTTCTATCTACATCTTAAGTACTTGTTGATGCTCACTATAGTTCTCCCTCCTCCATTCAAATTTTAGCTCAGCAAAACTGCCATAATACAGCTTTTATTTATCAGATAACTCTCTACCACTCCTTAATTGCTTTGCATTTGTGAGCTTCTCCCTGGTGTTGAAGTGGTCATAACTGAATGCAATTTTCTGCATGTGCTCAGCTGCTGGTTTATGGCCAATATTCACATCCTTTCTCCCTCCTATGACTCTGCTCTTTCAGATCTAACTATTTACTTGCAGCCCTGCTGCATTGCCATAAATATGTTCTAAAATATCAGGTATTTCTGTCTTTCCATATTGCCTCTCCCTGCTGGGTGTGTCCCACCTACCAACACCAATCAATACCACCTCCCAACCCATCCATCCTTTGATTCCATCTCATGTTATGTTGCTTCATTTCTTCTCTCTCATGGTCCATATATATTTTTTCCAGAAAGGTTTTCCCATTGTTGCTTGCTGTGCCTTCCAGTTTAGGTATCAGCTGGGAATTTAATTAATGTGACTTTTACCTGCTTTTCCAGGTCATTAATGGTGATTCTGAGCCAGATTGGACAGAATAGAAGTCCCTGAGGACAGCTAAAGCTTTCCAGATACTGCTCAATCCATGAGGGATGACCTACCTCCAAAGAATTAGGGCAACAGTTTTCTGTAAGGGTTTGTGAGTCACTGAATAAAATTATTTACTGTAGTGTAAAGTTACCAAATACTTGGGGAGTTTGACATGTCTGCATCACCAAATTTAATAAAGCAACTCACCCAGCAGGTTCCTTTCAGTAAGGGATAACACCCACTCTCCCTTTTACATCCCTCCTGTCCCCTGGGATTTGGACAGGCCCCCTTATCCACTGGGGATCATTAACCTGAATTTGGTTCAGTCATGTGACTGTGTGCAATAAAACTAAACACAGAATGAACCTTACATCCCACTCCCCAACAAAATGCTCATTTAGAAGATTTTTTTTTTCCAAATTTAAAAGTTCCAGTACAGAATGATGTCTAAAAGCTCTCTGTTGTGTAGTATTGTTCATTTTCAATGAACAGTCCCTTGCTCTTTCTACAAAGAACTGAGAAAAACAAACCAAACCAAACCAAACCAGAAATTATTTGTAGATTGTTTGGAAAAATCCTTTCAAACTGTAAAAGGATCTGGAAATTACTTTAAAGCTCTATAGAGTAAGATTGTAAAATAAAGTATAAATTATGCACTATTATCTACCCATCACACAGAGTGTGATATGTCCTGCATCCTGCAGGGCACTGCATGCTCATCCCTGGGCCAAGCCTGCATATAGATAAAGCTATCACCAATTTACAGCAAAGCCTAATGAAGCAATATTTGTAAAGCACTTAGGACCTCCAATTAAAACTATTACTTTTTATTATTTTCCACATTACAACACCTGGGGGCAAAAAAAAAAAAAAAAAAAAAAGCCAGGCTGGTAACCAATTGCAGAACAATTAAATCCAAGTGTGTGTCCAGGCAGGAGCAGCAGAGGTGGGTGATTATGCATTGCTGACAGGAGGAACGTGAGCTGGGGATGCTGCACAGCTGCCTGGGCTCCCTGGCAATCCCAAATGGCATTCAGGAAACATTTCAAGGGGATCAAAGCTTCCTCACGGGCACTATACAAATTCACCATCATAAACACTGAATAATACATTACACTAATCTGATTGCTATTGACTGTTACAGTCACGGGTGACCTTGGGCATACATTAATCAAAGGGAGCCGTTCGGATTTCCATCCTGTACCCTGCAGTGATGAGCAAAACTTAAATCTCTTCTTGTCCCTGCATCTCCTTCTGTGCTGTCTGATGTCACTTGGAAGTGGAGGAGGGTGTTTGGAGGGAAATGGTTTTTTTTTTCTATCCTCCCCTCTTTGTTTGAACACACACACACACACACACACAAACGAACGCTCTGATATAGAATAATAAAACCATGAGGCTCTTTGTCCACCTGGAGCTCTCTGAACCCAATTTAGCACGTGTCACCATGTGAAAGAGCATTCAAACTTTAGAGTAATTGGTTTGCCAGCTGAGACTATAGCTAATCTGAGACCTCTTTGGAATTTCACCAAACAGTGCTGATTATTTACCCTAAGAAATGAAGCATCGTGGAAATGAAAAGCCCCGTTTCTGTGACTCACCTCACTCAAGGCTTAAACCTGAGAAACCAATCTCTCACCAGCTCCCTTCCCTTTTGTCATGAACAGAAAACAGCGAGCACAAGGAAGAGCTGACAATGTGTTGACAAGGAATTGAAAAGGCACCGCTTTGCCCGCATTGATCCCCTTATCCTTCCCCAGGGCCACGAGATGATACTTTGAGGTATTATATTGCAAAGATCTCCTGCACGTGCTGCCACCTGACCCCAAACTGGTCTTGGAGCGTGGAGAGCCTTCCCCCGGGACATGCTGGAGCCCAGGGCTCCCTCAAAGCTTGGTGCAACAAATATAAAATCAGACAAAACTTCAAAATAATCTAATGAGCTGGGTTTGATGTGGTCTCAGACCATTGGCATGCAAATGCACTTCTTTAATAGCCTTATTCCTTTACTTGAGGGCTGAGCAGACAGTCAATAATTTAAAGGTAAAGGACTAAAAGAAGGCTGAAATTATTCCCCAAGCAAGTGTTGTAAATGCAGATAATTTATATTTAAATTAAATTTAAAGAAGTTATGGTAATACTAATACTATATGAATAATTGGCTCTACACCCACAGGTACCTGCTTTTAAAATGTTTGATTTAAAAATAAATAAAATTTCAAAAATCTTTCAACGATTTTACTAAAATTTCAATCTGTGCCTTGGCAGAAAGTGCTGACAGGGAGGTGCTGAAGTACACCTGGGCACAAAGAAGGAATAAAGAGGAGCAGGTTGTATGTCTTCTCCTGACAGTCCAGCAGTTCTCCCCCCTAGCAATGCAAAAACCCACAGAACTTAATTAAGAGGGTCCATTTCCCCTACAAAGCCTTTCATGGTCCGTGGCCTTTGCTCAGAAACACTTATATTTTCCATCAGTCACATCACAACCTCCAGGTTGCCGCCAGGGGACCCCCTGGAAGCTTTCTCCTTTATAAATTTTTCACACCAGTTCTGTTGCCTGGAGTGGACTTTTACTCTTGTAAGGATGAAGCCTGGTCCCCCCCCAGACCTCTGTCAACCCTCAATGCATCTGCCACGATGAAGAATTACAGTGCTTGCAGATCATCTTCCTCTGTTTTCCATTTCTCTGCAGCTCTTCAGCACTTGAGAGAGTTTCGGGATAAATTAATGGATATTTTAGGAGAAAGGGAAGAGAGGTCTTAGAAAGATGCACCAAATTTTGTAAAGAGAATCTCCAGGCCATATCAATCCCTTGAATAGGACCATGAATGGCCATAGAAGACTGTCTTGGAAATGAAAACTGCTTGCAGAGTTTTGGTGCCTTTGTGGGCTTTTATCCAGGTGACTCAACACAGAATGGTCATGCACTGGAACTCACACTGTAAAAAGTGCTTCTCTTGTCCCTCCTATCTTTCCCAAAAGGAAAATTTAATTCAGCCCCCACGTGGAGGTCCAAAAGGGAGGATTGCTGTCTACTGCAGACAAAGGTGTTTCAAAACTAACTCTGGGAGAGAGAATCCAGGAATTCATTCGCCTGAAACCCAGGTTCCGGAAATAATTTAAGGCAAAGGCTGAAAGCTGCATCCTACAATGTCTGGCTATTTTGTACTCCCCTGAGTCAGGCAGCTGAACTCTTTAAAATCTGCTCTCCCTTTTCACCAGAAAATCCTGGAGTTAAGAACCTCAATCTCACTTACACAATTTTAAACCCAGCGTAACTTCTGACTCTTGTGGGCATTACTTTTGATTTATACTCATGACGCCGAGCAGAAAATCAGATCAAGGGAATATAAATCAAACAGGGATCAATACTGAGCATCAAGGTACTAATTCTATCTCCTGAAACAGCCCTTACAAGCTGCAGCAGGCCAGGAGACAATTCCCCTGGCACAGGCACGGCAGATTTATGTTGAGCTCTGGTCCTGGTGCAGGGGAGATGTTGGAGGTGGAAGGGGATGGGGCTGCACTGAACACTATTAAGAATCTGTGTCTGTCTGGGCTGTCAAGCAGTCTGTGGGCAGCTTTGGGAGGCTGTCATAAATCAGTGCACCCTTGCATTGGTGACCAAGCCAACCAAGTTGGCTTAAAATTATTTTTCCCTGTTTTTTTTTTTTTTTTCCTTCAGGAACCACTGCAGAACCTCACACCTCCCCTAAAGGAAGGACCACGGGGTAAATAGTTGGTGGCTGAGAGCTTTTCCCCAAAACCAAACTCTCCCAAATGGCATGGCCTTGTTCTCCTCATCCTCCTCCAGTGACACACCAGCAGTAAAGCTGGTCTTAAAGTGTGCTGGAACATTTCATGGCTTGAGCAAAGGTGCCCTGGGTGGAAAGGGCTGGGCCATCAATCCGTGGGAGGACACGGTCCAGGGGGTTGGAGTGCTCTGCAAGCAGCCCACGAAGCCCAGGGCAGATGTTCACACGAGCCAACAGCTTGTCTGGCTGAGCCTTAATTTGCTTTTAGGAGGTGTAGTAAAAAGGATTGAGGTGATTTGGCTGCTTTATGCCAGCACTGGTAAATGTGACTGCACGTATTATCACAGCCTGAAATCAAAGGGCTCGGAAGGCTCCTCGGGAGGAGGAGTGGGAGAGGCAGAGAAAATGGGCAAGGATTTTGTATGTTAGAAAATTTTGCAAGTTATTGATCAAAGCACAGATTTGGCAGTTCCTTGCTATGTGGAAATTTGCAGGGAGATGTGATTGAAAGGGGAAGGTTTTTGGGGGTAAGTGGGGGCGCTGGTGGGGAGGGATTGATGGCATGTGAAATCACAAAGCTGGTAGCACAATTAAGCAATAAAACTCTCCAAGCAGTGATTATAGGACATGTCAAACAGAGCTAGAAGGCAGGAGGCCAAAGGCCAAGTGAGTAACTATTGGAGAAGTGTAACAATTCCCTGGAAATGCCCAGCCCAGAGGGTAGTGAATTATACTTTGGTAAACACCAAAGGGTAGGACCAGCTTTACATTTCAGCTCTGAGCTGATGGTAGTGCCTCCTGTCAGTCTGCCATCCCTCTTTTGACATGAAAAAGAGTCCGAGGAGGTGCCCAGGGCCCTGGTGATGAGGCTGGGCACAGGATTTCTTGCCCTGTGCTGTGAAGCCCAGCCTTCTCCTGACTCCCCTCAGCAGCTCACCTCTCCCAGCACTGGCTGAACTGGTGCTCAGGGACCATTTGATTTTGCTCTGGCCAGGTCTGGGAGTGCTTTAGAAAGCTGTTCTTCATCCTCTTTTTAACATTTACAACAGTCTCCTGGCAAAGGTGTGGTGTCTGCCTTGAACTTCTCTCCGATATCTCCTGACACACACACTGAGGATAATTCCTGTTGCTGTAGATTTCACACAGAGAAGTTTCTACTTCATTAATTCCAAAGAAATAAAGAGGGAAAAAAATAACCCCCCCCCCCGATCTCTATCTCGATACAGAGATACATAAAACTGCATTTTTCTCTGAAAGTCATTCTTCCTGCTGCTTCAGGAGCAGAGGCAGTAAATCCATTAATGAACCAAGACACCTTTTAATCATTCAGACTTCAAGAACTCGAGGTTGGGCTGAGCTCAGTAACCTGTTGCAGGTTACTATTCCTGATGTTCATCATCATGGCTGAGCTTCGCGAACAAATCTTCGTTCCCAAATCTTCCTGATGTTCACGTGGGCACCATTTATACAGGTACCAGTCTTCTGCTGAGCATTGCTACCCTGCTGCCAAGTATATATGAAAGGTCAAAACTAGTTACTTTTTAATTTCATTTTATGTGCCTCCTGCTCAAGGAATAGGAGTTCTTGACTTACCTTCTTTAAAAACTTTGCTGGTTTTTTATATCTCTCTATCATCTCTTTGCTATTTCTTTGTATCTCTCTATCATCACCCCTTATTCCTCTAACATCTAAGATATATAGTTCTAATCTTTTAATCTCTCCACACACTGCAGGTTCCTCTTCCCTTAATCATTTTCACTGCCTTCCTTAGACCTTTTTATTTCTGCTCTCTCCTCCTGTAAGACTGAGAGCCAGGCTGAGCAGGGTATCCATGATGTGGTGTCACTTCATATTAAAGAGACATAATAATTCCATGTTCTCCTGGAGCTTTTTCTTAATGCAAACAAACATTTTGTTTGCTTTTCTGGCCACTATTTCTCATTAAATAGATGTCTTGTTGGCAATGATGTCTTTTTCTCTCCTGACTACCTACACTTAATTTAACACTGATGAGCAGTTTAAATCGTTTCCTTTTTCCTTTCACTGTGCTTCACCTTATGCTTACTTGAGCTGAGCTGTTCCCTGAAATGCACTCCACCCAGCTCTTTAAGAGATTCCTGAAGTGATTTATAGCTTTCCTGATGCTTTTAGTAATCTAAATCCTTTTTTTAGCCCCACAGTAGGGCTGGTCCTGGAGCATCCCACCACTCCCCTTGGTCTGACTCTAACAGTGCTCTTCATAATGGAACCCAGGCCTGTGCAGCTGGTTATTCTCCCAAGAAATGTTTGTATGAGACTATTTAAAACCTCATTGCAGATGGAAATTTTTGAAAGCTCCTGCTTTCTCCGCTCTGCTGCAGGAACACAAAGAAGTGTAATAGACTGGAGAGAAACGATTATTATTTTTTTTACAGCACAGTGCAGTTCTGTCCATGAGATAACATTAAAGCAGCATTTTATAACTACTGTATTTTTAGCTCATTTATTTGATTAAAGTGGGTATCATTTCTCTTTGCTTTCCAGATATTTCCTAATGAGAAATTCATACCTATGATGTACGTGGCACACTGAGCCTGACACTGTGCTGTGTGTTTGCCATTGGCTTATGGTCTAACCCCCAAAGAAGTAGCTCACTTTGGCTCTGTTTTCATGTTTGGATAGTGCAGATCATGATATGGACCTTTTTTTTGTTGAGTACATTAAACCCATTCACAACTCCAATATAAATATCTTCTTCTCTAACCACGTGATACAAACGCTACCAGATCTTTCTGGTTTCCCATAAAATCCATTTTTAAATCATCATTATAATATCATTAAATCATCATTAAATCATCATTAAATCATCATAATAATATCCTATTTCCCATTAGCCCTGTTGACTGTAAATAAACAGATAGAAGGACACATATTTTTGTTTTCCATTTGGAAACTTTAATGTACACAGGCCTGTGAGCATCCAGGAGACTGTGTAGACACAAGACCCTGCCAAGGGAGTGTTCAAAAAAAGTGTAGATGTGGCACCTGAGGACATGGTTTGGTGTGAACTTGACAGTTCTGGGTTAACAGTTGGACTCAATGGTCTTAGAGGGCTTTTCCCACCAAAATATTTGATGATTCTATGACTCCATGATTCCAAGGACCCCAGGACTCATCACCTGTGTAAGCCAACATCTGATATTTGAGGCTGCTCAGTGTAAGCCCTTTATCTCACTTCTGGAGTGCCACGTATTAACATTAAAAAATAACCAGTGTAAATAAGTGAAATATAATTCTAATTTCAACTAACTCCTCACTTTAACAGGGAATAAAGCTCCTGCCTTCCTCTCCCTTCACCCACACTGTTCCTCAGCCTGACCTGTGAATCCTTTCTTTGTTCCAGCAAAGTGAGAGAGGAATGCAAACTGCTGTGCTATTTGCTTACCCTGGGTAGGGGTATGAGCATAAAACCCCTTTTTCTCCTCCTCTTTTCTCCCCTGGGTCTTATTAAACACGGGCTGAGCTGTGGGTGAGGCTGGAGAGCTGCTGCACCCGGGTCTGGCAAAGAGCTCTGTGGCAGAGCTGATGCAAAAGGGCAGCAGTTATTCCTGGCACAGCATCGTGGTGTTTACCTCTGTGAAGGTAATTCTGGGGTTTGTTTTGTGAGAATGAGGAGAGGATTCTTTAATAATGCACAAATAAAATGGAAGAAACTCCAAGTATCAGCGTCGTTGCCTGCTAATAACATTACAACACACCTGGTATGAAGTGTGGGCATATATCACATTTCCAGAAGTATAAACACCATTAAGTAGAAATTTAATTATATAAAACTGTTTAATGGCTGGTTTTATGTTTTGGCTGCGTATTAAGCAATGTTCTGAAGTACCTGTCTTTGCAAGTACTGGAGAAATTAAACCATTAAATCGATTTCACAAATGTTTACTGTGCAAACATGACAAAAACTCTGCAAACACAGGGAATTTATTATGGGGGCCAAGTGTATGGTGGACACACTAAATGCTGTCTTTTAAGTCTCAAAACTGTATTTTAGGAGGTACCTTTCCAAACAAGAAAGTTTGCTGAGCTGTTCGTCAAAGATTAGGCAAACAAGCAACTTAATATAAATGCAAAAGCTTGTTGAAATGAATTTCCAACCGTAAAGCCAGGAGTAAAATTAAAAAAAAAAAAAATTAGTGGAAAAAGCTTCAAAAACACACCTTCAAAATTCAGCATTTCTTTGTTGTTGAGACTTTCTGCGAGTGTTCCTCTTTTCTAGCACCAGGAGTGAGTCACCCCTGTGATCCTGGAATTCGGAAAATTCCACGTGGTGCTTCTGGGAAATGGTGAACTATTTGGGACAAACAGGATTTTGGAAAGGCCAGAAATGGTCATCTCAGGTGCACCGTGCAGGTACCCTCAGCTGGCCGTACTGAGCACTTGGTTACTGGCTGTTACAGTCTAAGTGCTCCCCCGTGTGTTTGCTCTCATCTTCTTGCTATAATTTTGGCCAGAAATTCCCTACAAGCTTAAAAACCAATAAAATTAAGCTGAAGGGGGGAAATCAGCAGGTTTCAGCAACATTTCTAACTCATGTCTATTAAATACCAAATGTCTCACATTAAAAAAAAAAAAAAAGGCACCTAGATATTTAGGGTTCTTAGTCATGGTCACACTTCTGCCTCTTGGGTCTTTCAGGAATTGGTCTGAATTACTCCGTGGGATGATTGAAGTGGTTGAATTTCAAGCTCTGGTCTGTGTGGGATGGGAAGAGTGGAAGTGGGGTTGTCATCTCCAGCTCGATGTCCCCAGGACTCCCTGGTGACTGGGAAGAGCCCAGAGGAGTGAGGAGACAAGGGGGGCACTTTGGAGACAAGGGGGCACTTCAGAGACAAGGGGGCACTTCAGCCTTGCCCTGGGGCTCAGAGTGGCTCTCCAGGAAGACCCTGTGAAGAATAAAACCCTCCTGCCATGAGCCTGGTCCAACATGCTGAGCAGCAAAGAAAGCACCACGATTGCACAGGCTGGTCATTTGTGCCACAACCAGTTGTCTCAGTGATCCATCAAAAATTAAAAACGTAGCTGATAAACTTTTTCTTATTATTTTCTTTTTTTTTTTTTTTCTGTTTGCTGCTCAGCATTAATTATGGCTTCAGAGGAGCCCACGTGCCTTCAGATAACAGGAGTGGGAAGTTTCCAGGTTGTGCTGCAGTGTCTGTTCTGGAGCAGCAGGAGCAGCCTCCAAACCCAGGCTGAAGCCCTTGCTGGGAGTTACCTGGCCCAGCCGAAGGCGAGAGGTAGATACATCTGAATTTTCTGGCTGATGTTCCCCATTGATTTTCCCGAGACAGCCCAGGCAAATAATTTAAACTCAGTGCCTGAGTTTACTCATGCCTTGGATGAGCAATGGATGATATAAAGTGGCTGCCTCCCACAGACCCCACGAGGCTTTAATTTATGTTTTTGAGGTGACTTGAGCTGCTTCGCTCCAGAATCTGTAACTGCAAGACATGGCTAATAATTCAACAGCAACAAGTGGCATGAATGAGCCTTGTACCTGAGGAGAAACATTTAGATTTGTAGCAAGCATTTTTCACCCGGGAAAATAAAAGTAAAATTTGCAACTCCAAGTTGTTACACCTTGGAAAAGTCTTCCAGGGTCTCTCCCTTTCCGCTTCTGCTTCTGTCTGCAGATTCCAGCTTCCTGAGCATGGCTTGGTAGGGACTAATCCTTTCCCTCTGCATGGAATTACATGGATAATTGTGCAGATACTGTATGTCTTTTAGCAGACTTACTGGGATATCTCTCAATCCTGTACAGCAGATCCCTTTTATTTAAATCTTCAGTGGATTCACTTAAGCAAATTCCTGAGCAAATGCAGGAATACGTTTTAGCTGAATTTCAGGGGATACTTATTGCATGTTAAATACCACTAGGCAATTATTTAATGAGGTTTAACAAGTATGTAATAGATAGATTACTTATGACCTAGATGTGAAACCTCAATGAATATGTTTAATCAATTGGCATTCAATTAACATACATTAGGCTTTTCCTGCAGCATGGTGCTTTATTTTAGCTGTCTGGTAACAAAGCAGGCTTGCACACTTCTTAACCACTTGCTGCACATAATTTAGGTCCAAAATGTACCTAGAATGAGCAAAAATTTAAAAAAAAAAAAAATTACCTCTAAACTTTTTCTTGCTGAGTTTATTGACCATAATTACTCATTTAGAAATGTAAATCCCATTTGGTGCATCAGTAAACTCAATTATCTTCTGCATTCCCAACTGTAGGGACCTTTCTATGCCCCAGGCTGTTGTGCTCATCCCTGTTTTCAGATTCTGCAAAAGAAACCAGCTAGTCCCTTCTCTGGAATGTCAAGATTTTCACTGGCTCTCAAAAGGTAATATGGGATTAAAGTGGAATATAAATGAGCCCTGCTGATGGATGTCCTAGGGTGGAATTACTCTCTTGAAACATCACAAACAATCCAGAAACTCCTCTGCCTCTCCGTTGTGCTACAGTTTAATTAAAGCTTAATAAGGAACAACTGGTTCTTTGTCCAGCTGTATTCATTAATTCCTGTGTAACTTGAGCTTTTTGTTCTCATCAGCAGGACAAAAAGGGTCTCACTCCAAAAGTTGTCAGAAATTCATAAAGCACTATTAAATAATGTTGAAAGGCAGCTTAGCCAGAGAGCTGTTGGGAAAGGAATTAATTTCCAGCCCCACTGTGAAGGTGCTGCAGAGTCTGGGATGTCCCCAACTGCCTGGGGAGGTTTGGAAACACCCTGGTCCTCCCCCCAGGAGTACAAGTAGACAAACCATTTGCTTCATGTGGCTGGAAAGAGCAAAGGAAGGTAAAACCCACGGGTAATGTTGAATAATATTCCTGTAACCTGGTTAATTTTGCTACAGAGACCTGTACCTGCAGCTCAGTGAGCCAAGTGACACCCAGAGCTCTGCAGTCTGGTCTCTGAACTCTGTCCTTTGACCCCGGTGTCATTCCCCATCTGCCTTTACAGGCATCACAGAACCATGTGCTGCACAGGGAATGAGGCAGAGTTTTTGGAAAAGGGAAAAGGGTTTTGTGAAGATAGTGGGAGAAGTGAGAAAACGACCCAAATCTTGTCATACTGGTTTAAGAATACTGAAATTGGGTTAAGAATACATAAAATACCAGTTTTGGTGCAATTCCCCATGTTTCAGACAGACAAATCCTCGGTGCATTCCCAGGGAAGAGGAGCAGAGCTCAAAATATTGCAGATCCTCACACAGACTCTTGGAACACCAATTAGACCATGTGGAGAAGAATAGTCGTGTGCCTTTGTCCAATATTAATTAATATCTTTATATTCAGCACGTTTCTTTGTGGAAATTCTGTGACTGGCTAATTTACCATGTTCTGTACTTAAAAGCACTGCTTCTACCACCAAATCTGATCCTTCCAAGGCAAAGTTTGGTGTCAAAATCTGAAGGGCTACAAAGCAAGAAGACACATTTTGTTCTTTTCTTCTGCAGAAAGGACACCCTGGAAGATTAAAGTAACTGGATTTTGATCAGCATTTCCCATTTGCACCAGGCTCTTTACGAATTGAAATGTAAAAGGTCAAAGCTCCAAAAGCATTTTTCATTTCTAAAGAGGTTTGTTCACCACAGTAATTTAATAGCCATGCCAAAGCTGATAAGATTTTGGAATCTGTCCATGGCATGTATTGATGTCACAGGTCAAAAATAAAGGCTTCAATGTAATTTATTTCTCCAAGCACAGTGAAGATAATAACTCAAGCACAGAGCAATATGTTAAAACTAAATTATATTCAATAAAGATGACTTATGCCAGTCTTCTAAAAACTAAATACACTTGGCTCAATTTGAATGTGCTCATTGCTGTGGTTTGGTGGCCTCCAAGAGGTACTTGGCCATTGCACAGTGGCCAGTGGAGGGTTCTGGATCAGGGCTGTGGGGTGTGAGGGCACTGCGAGGGGCAGGAGGTTGTTCCTCCTCTCTCTGTTGAAAATCTGCCTTGAGGGAGCATTTTCCTGCTTCACTTTCTCCTTCTGTTTTGCTTTCTGCTGGATGGAATGATGCATAAGAACAAAAATTCGCTCCTGCTATAAATAGAGGCTGTGCATGTGATCCAAGGGGGAGGAGAGCAGATGCTGCTCACACAGCTTCGACTGGAATGGCAGGATTTAACACACATGGAGGGATGGGGGAAGGGGGCACTTCCAAAACACTGGGAAAGAAAATTACCAGCAGAACAAGGACAGCAGAGGTACCAGGTAAAGACTTCCCACTGCTGTTATCTAAAGCATCCAACACTGAGGTTCAGCAGTGGGTCCACTCTAAGTGTCTCATCCAGTGGTCTGAGGGGGCAGGCTGACAGTGATGTTGTTTTACCCTGTGGATATCCACAGGATGCAGGAAATCCAACAATGGACTGGTGGAACTTCACCCTTACAGGAGAACAGAAGTTATCAAGTTTCAGTGCCAACCCCAACGTAACGTTCAGGTTTCACCCTTTTCCATAACTGTTTTAGCACATTGCTGCTTCTGCTTTATAAGGCATTTTACAGGACTGGGAGTTTCTCTGCACACCATAAAGAGGGAGAGTGACTTTTTACATGGGTGGATAGTAATAGAGCAAAGGGGAATGGTTTTAAATGAAAAATGGGGAGATCTAGATTAGATGTTTTGAAGAAATCCTTCCCTCTGGTGAGGCCCTGGCACAGGTTGCCCAGAGAAGCTGTGGCTGCCCCATCCCTGGAGTTGTCCAAGGCCAGGTTGGATGGGGTTTGGAGCAACCTGGGCTGGTGGGAGGTGTCCCTGCCCAGGGCAGGGGGGGTGGAACAAGATGAACTTTAATGTCCCATTCTATTATTCATTCTATGCCTCTAATTTGAGGCAATGAGACTTGATTTGTACAACTTGCTTCTGGCTGGATGCCACTGGATTATTTCAGGCAGCAATCCTTCCTGAGAACTTGTGAAGTCATAAAAAGGTTGTATTTGATTTCAGAGAGTTTCCCAGGTTTCTGTTATCAGACTATGGAACTGAAGACACAAACTACACCTCCCAGCTGTGGGGCTGCCCAGGCACTGGAGACACTGTCCAGGAGAACACAGGCAGAGGCAGAATTCCTATGATCCCAGCATGCAGGCAAATATCAAGAAAGCTGGATAAACCTACAAGATCTATGATAAGCCCTAGGATCCGTAAAACAATAAATATAACATCAGCTGTTGTGCTTCTCCAGGGCTTCACTTCCTTCTAGCAGTGAAGTCCTGCTGGAAGCAACAATCCCTCTGTACCAGTTTTAAATATTTAGGCTGTGTGGATGATTTGGTTTTAGTACAGTGTCTACACAACCAGTAATTTTCAGTAATTTGCATGTCAGGAGAATTGCTTCTACACAGGTATCCAGGTATCTGATTGTAATTTATCTGACATCCCACACCGGCAAAGAGCTGCGGGGAGGAGAGGAAGGGTCAGGGCTGTGGTTGTCTCCAGACTGTAATGAAAATCCAGCCATGACTTCCTCTAAACAACAGGGGATTTCAGCTGGGAAAAAATCAGCCCCTGTGAGGAAAAGCAATCAAATAGCAGTCTTGATTATGAAAATCAAAATGGTGAAAGACTGGTGACATTTACCCTGCTATCAGAGCTGCACCTGCAGAATGACCACTGGTACGGGCTGAGGGAGGCTACAAGGAATCATAATTTGCATGGACAGGTAGAGGATTAAAGCAAAGAAGCAAATAAAATCCTAATTCATTAACAAACCTGACAGTGAAAGGCTGTAAGACAAGCACAGAATCAATTTCAATTTGAACTGCAGAATAAATCAGGTGCAACAAGGCTTTGATTTACAGGTCACACATCTTCCTGCAGGATGTTATCAGCCAGGACCAGCCACTGCCAGTTTAGAGGCACATGAACCTAAATTCAGGGCAGGTGAGGTCACCTGGAGAACGTGTGAAGGAGTTGAAGCAGCAGCAGCAGCTCCTCCAAAATATCCTCACAAAAGCAGTGGGTGAATTTTTTCGTAAAACAGAGAATGACGATGGAAAATGCCACGAGGTTCAAGACAAGGAAGGAGATGGATCATGAAGCCAAAATAGCTTCTCAAAGAAGTGACAGGGAAACACTTCATCCACTCTCCAAGGTTTATATGGTCAGGTTACAGCAGCTGGAGCCCCGCTCAGGGATTAGCAAAGGAAGATTTCTAACAGCAAAAAGGCAAGAGATAAGTGGCCAAACCACTTTTAACAAGCAGCAAACAGACAGAAACTACATGAAACTGTTGATTTTGGCAAATAAACTTCCAGCATTAAGAAAAACAGCAGTGAAACACTACACAGAAAACTCAACAGTGTTTTTCCCAAAGCTGAAGTCCATCAGTGTTCCAGGAATGATGGTATTTGCTGGATGGCAGCACAGAGGAAAACATGTGACTGCTCTGCAAACCCTGGGGCCAGCAAAGCTCTGCAAGGAAAGAGCAAAATTCCTCAGTGGGAAAGAGAAAAGGTCTGGTAAATTGGGAAGATCTTCTGCAGTGTCCTTCTCAGCAAGATAGAAGAGGTGGTTGTGGTGAACCCTGAGGGAAGAGTATCATAGTTTGACCCACGAGAACACACATTTCTATGATTCTATGATAAATAAAAGATGTAGAATGTGTCACTGGAGGACATGGGTTAGTGGTGGCCTTGGTAGTGCTGGGTTAATGGTTGGACTCAATGATCCTAGAGGGCTTTACCAACCATATGAACAAATCAAAACAGCAAAAATTGTAATTAAAACCCCCTGTAATCAACAGACCAGTCTCTGGGCTCAGGGAATCATCATCAAATAGCCTCTAGATTGCAAAAAGCACTTGCCAGTGCCCACTGCAGCACACCTGGGGTGTCTGGAGGTGTAATACAACACAAAAGGTGCCTCTGTCAGGTGCCATCCCAAGGTCAGGGTGACCACTGGCAGCTCGTTTGCCTGATCCTACAGCAGTGCTGAAGTCACAGCTGAGTTTGCCCCCACCTGTGACCTGGCAGTGCCACCAACCTGACTGCAAGAAACAAATAGCAAGGTTCCTTAGGAAGTACACAATGGGCTTTCAACAATGGCTACACCAAAAAATATATCAAATATTGTAATGACAGCATCACTCTGGTAAATGACAGCTTAGCCAACTTTGAAGTGAGGACCAGAAGGCAGTGCAGAGCTGTGGGGAAAATACTGATGGTATTCACATTGAAAACAAACTTGGCAATCACTGCAGTGGTTTCTGTTTCAATAACAGCTTTGGAAGGTAGGGATGACAATTAACAAACTCCTTTGCATGTGTTGGCAGCAAAAATCTCCTGTGCTGTGAAGATTTCAGAGAGGAAACAATGCTGTGAACTAGAAGATGGCCATTGCCTGGACCATCTTAGAAAAAAACATTTGGTCATTGAAACTCTGCAGCTTTGCATCAAAAAGGGCCTTTTTGCTTCTTTCATTTCTGTCATAACACATGAATGTGAAAACTGAAAATCCATAGTGGATACAGGCAGATATGAAATAGCTTCAAGAGCAAATACCACAGGAAAATCTTGATAACAAATCAAATTTATTTCTAAAAATTCAGGGAATGATGAGATCTCTGAAGTTATCCAAAAGACACGGTCTGTTGTATCTGCTAAGAAAAAGGTCAACACATCTGCCTGTACCTGGAGAGCAGAAAGAAGATGTGAGGGATCTGTCTAAAAAGTCCCTTTCTAACTCTCTTCACCCTCTATTCAGAGGAGAAAATTTAATATGTTTACCTGTATAAGCTACACGCAAATGTAGGCAGGAGATAGGATGTGCTTTAAAAATTGCTGGGGAGGGCTGAAATCAATCCAATGGGGTGAGAAAAGAGCTCTTGTGGTGAGTTTAAATATAAATGGATGGATAGAGCAGGGAGCACCTGGAAGTAACAGAGGAGGAAGGAAACAGTCCATGAAGGCAGCAACAAGTGAGAGCTGATGATAACAAGAGGCCTGAGGAAGGGTGGATGAAAAGGGAAGCAATTTGGAAAGCAATATTAGGGTTTATATAATATAACATTAGCTCTGTAGGAAACCAGCCAGGTGAGACATTGCAAAGGTGTCTGTGCACACAGGCAAGAGAATGGGACAAAGGCAATGGGAAAGTAATAATGCTCTGCAGAAAATGAGGAGGCTGTGGCAGAGGAACAGCCAGAGAGCAGAGCACGGGAAGAGTCAGAGCAGGGAATTCTGAGATCCTGGTGATTCCAGCAGGACAATCTGGACACAGCACTGAGCACAGGAGCTCTGGCTCAGCCTGCACAGTGGGGTCATCTAACAAGGTCAAGAGGAGGCAGAGTGTCAGATCACATTCCCAATTATTAATGCCCATAAAGCCTTTTGGCTGCTTTCCTACATCCAGGACAGATGATCCACAGGTAGATCTGGGCTACAGGTTTTTCTGGTTTGCCCATTGATGTCACAAGACTTTTTTGCTTCTCCTGCAAAATCCTCCTGGGGGTCCAGCAATGCAGAAGGGATGCCAGACTCTCTCACATCCCATCATCACCAGGAATGTGTGTTCCCCTCTGGTCTTACCGCTCTGCAGCTGCACAGCCTTGGAGCAGCTCCAGCCAGAAGCTGGTACAAATTTGCTATTAACTCAGCCTATTCCTAATAAAAAAATAACAGCAGCACTGCTGGGTCAGACCAACTGTCCATATGGTCTAATTTCCTGCAAAAAAAGAGGTTTAAAAAAGCTAATTGGTAGAGTTGCTTATGAGGTGCGTGGAGGTGGGTGAACACGTGCAGTAAAATTTCATAGGTTTCAAGCCATTTACTTGCAGGTGAAACATATTTCTGCTGTCTATCATGTTCTGCAGCATGTTCAGGTCTATTCTGCAACTAAACTCTCAGATCAATACTAGTGAAAGGTTACTAAAAATGTGAGGTTTTTTTGCTAGCTGACCAGCCCCTGGCCAAATTCTTGCATTACGTGGAAAGTGAACAGAAGGATCCAAGACTCAAACAAACAGACCTTGAGAAGGATGAGGAAGGACTAATTTTGGAGGAATTACATAGCTCCATAAGCCTGGGGTTGTCTTTGGCAGGGCAATGGCAAGCACCAACAGAGAGCAGAGCTCTCTCATCCCCTTTTTCTCTAGGTGCAGTTAATTAGTCATTGCAGTGGTGTAGAAAGTTTTTGGTGACTCTGGACCAGGCTTGTGAGAAGGAATGGACATTAGTGAGGCTAAAGTGAGCACAGCAATTAGTGCTGTCTGTGGCTTAAAGCCCCAGCCTTAAAACTGTGAAAACACTCTGCTTTTACAAAGTCAGTGTGTTTGGGTGCCACTGTCCCTGATCTCTGCCATGGAGCAGGTTTGCAGGCAGGGGAAGAAGCCTTGAAAACCTCATTCTGCTCCAGGAAACTGCAGCAGATGAGAGCTCAGCCAGCCTGCCCATGGTCCCCACACAGCCCAGTGCTGGTGGGAACAAGGATTTCACTGAGCACTGCCACCACTGCTCAAATCAAAGCTCCTGCAAGGAGCTCAGCACCCACAGGTGCTGAGCAGACCCCCAGTAAAGGCTTTTGGCAGCCAGGAGAGTCTCCATTAATCAACACAACCACACCCTGCCCTGGCCACCAAGGGGCTGGTGACAGGCTAATGGGGACACAGCACGGGGCAGCAATAGCAGGGCACCCTTCCCACTGCAAGCAGCTCATTACAGCTCTGACCTAAGGGGATCTGGGCTTATTCTGTAGCTGGTGGAACTAGTGGTTTACATATAAATTATCTGATGAATGTAGCCTTGTTTTCCGTTCATGAATCATTCATGACCTGAGTCCAATTTTGGCAAAAATGTGTATTTTCTGTGAGCATCCTCTGAGTTGTGCTGAGCTCTGGGTTGTGCACAGGCTGCCCATCAGGGCTCTTGGCTGCACAGAGCCCAAAGTCAGACAGGTAACTCTCATGATCCAATTTTTGCCTCCGTCACTGGACAGCTTAATGGCTTAAAACCAGGTGTAAAATGCTAATGTCAAACAGTCGTTTTCTTCAGACGTGAATCCCCTTGCTTACCTTCAAAGATGTATGTTTTATGAGCTGCACCTGTTCTTCAAACTTCCCTATAGATTAAAATCTTCTTTACATGCACCTGGGCTGCCATCACACAGCACATTCCAGCCGCAATGCCAGTCCTTCTCAAAAAACATCACACAGGAACCTATCCCTGGTCCTGACACCCAGGTCCTATTGCAGCAGCTCCATTAAGACCTTTGTAATACACAGTTCATACTCCATCTCACACAGCTGTTAAAGGGGTTTTGCCCCAACTTGTTGCTATATCAACTTTCCTTTAATTTCAAGCCTAAATTAACTCGTCCTTGTGCCCATCACTGTTATTTCTTTTCAGCAGTAGTTTTCACCTTTGAATGTTTGCCTCCCCATACATTCTACTCTCAGTCTTCACCTCAATAAACTAAGTGCTTTTTTCCTCCCTCAACTGGACACTCCCTGCATTCCTCTGCTTGTCCTAAATCTCCTCATGGCACCATTCACTGTTTGAACTCTTCCCTCTCACTCTTGGGGGAAGAGAACTGTGCACACTACTCTGATGAGGTCAGACCAACCTTTGTAAAATTGAATTAGTTCTTCCTTAGACTTCTAGCCTTAACTGAAAAGGTGAATTGGGTGTATCTGATATTTTTTTTTCCCTGAGACAATATAATTGCCACTTAATAGTTAACCTGCGATGTCCAAGTACACTCAGATTTTTCTCATCCTCAGCCATTTCTAACAAGTAGAAACCCTGACTGCTGCTCTGTAACTACTTGTCCATACATTATATACTATGGTATTTTATCCCTTTTCTATTACTTCAGTTTTCAAGGTCAGTCCTCAGTTAAGAGCCCCGTCGTGTTTGCATTGAGGATGCTCCTTCCATCGAGTGAGCTCCGAGTGTCATTGTCACTCTTATCCTGCCCCTCCAAGGTCAGAGCAGAAATGAAATATGTTCAGCCCCACTCCTGATCCTCGGGGATGTTTACTGGTAACCTCACTTCAGAGTGATAATTCCCCTTTTGCTGCTCCCTGTCACGGGCTCCCCTTTAGCCAGCGCTGTCCCCACTTCACAGTTCCCGTATAAATTCTCGGCGCTTTCAGCCAAGCTGATAATTTCCCAAGTGGCACTATATCAAATGATACCTTCAGTCCAGATAGATGAGACATCTTGCATTTCCTTTGTCTAGGAAAATCATTTATCTTATCAAATTTATCACAAACAGACAGGGTTTGCCCAGAAGAATTTAATCGGCACCAGGACGGCCGTGACCGCAACGGAAAATTGGAGGGCAGGTGGTGCTCCCTGCAGCTCTGCTGGACACACACACTTATCGAGGGGACCCTAATTTCAGACACAATATTTCCTCACCTGTAACCCTTGAAATGACCCACTCTTCCAACACAGGCTGTGAATAGACGGTGACTCTCACTCCCAGTAGGGAGGCTGAAGTCACACAG
Source organism: Chiroxiphia lanceolata (assembly GCF_009829145.1). Taxonomy (NCBI): domain Eukaryota; kingdom Metazoa; phylum Chordata; class Aves; order Passeriformes; family Pipridae; genus Chiroxiphia; species Chiroxiphia lanceolata. The sequence continues at coordinate 3,012,352 of NC_045653.1, read as the reverse complement.
TGATGTATTTCCATACAGCACTTACAGCCCAGCACTGCGAGGAGAGGAGCTGAAGCATTTACCTGTTTTATTTTGGTTGCTGTTATATATCTGTTTGTTTATTACAAGGGAGAAGGTGCACGTTTTTTACACAAAACTGATATGTTTAGTGCTTTCATTTTATGTTTTGAGCGGTTAAGCTATTCAGTGTTTAAAGGTACTATTGGTTCTTTATAACTCCGTGCCGACAATAGGAGTCTAAGATAATGGAGTCTAAAGAGGGAGATCTTTCCATTCCCACATTGTTTCTGAAATATGGAGCAATCAAATGCACTCACTAGAAGGTTTCTATCAGTAAATCTTCAGTAAAAGTGTCTTTAAAAGTTAGGGAGAAAGATTGCGGAAGGGAAAATGGCTCACAAAAGTTTTGTGGGAATTCCTTAAAGACCCTGGAGCAGGTTTGCTCTAATAGGCATATCAAAATGCCTCTCCCATCCTGGTCATTGTGGTGCTCTGGACCCATTTCAGCAAAGCTCTTAAGTAATCAGCATTTGTGTTAATTGGAACAGAAAACAAACCTGCTTAAAGTTAAGCACGGGCTTAATTCTCTGCAGGCTGTGAATGGAGAAGCAGATTCCAGCGGGGGCTGAGGGAGGGAATACTTTTCTAAATGTCATCCTCCCTGCAAAGTGATTAAGGGGTGCTAATTAATAAAAGAGTATTAGACTTTTCCTTGTCTCCTGCACATCAGCTGGTAGAAGAGTGAAGGGTTAATGTGCTCCATGCCTTCAAAGCACAGCAATCCCTACCTGAGGTGGCAGGAGGCTCTGTGCTCTCCCCTCCGGTGCTACGGGATATCCTGAACATCCATCACAAATATTTATTCCCTTTCTCAGGTTCATAATCTTCACAAAATCCTGCCTGCTGATTACAGCCCGAACATTCATTGTTTCCAGACCACTAAGAATTCCCCTTCCCTCTTGGGTGTCTGGTTTTAAATTCCTGTTTGTGCACGTTTCCTGAAGTGAATAGAAATGTGGGACTTATCTGCACATGCAGTTGATATGATCTTCTGCAAAACCTGCCCATGGGCAATTATGCATTGAAAGGGCAATTACACACACACAGTGACCCAATTTGCATACAAAATCTCGATTATTGCCAGGAATTGCATGTATATCTTTGTGCGAGATTCAGAAAATTGGGCCCCAAAGACATAAGCCCTTTTCTTCTGCCATCAAATAGCTTTTTACTTAAAATGAGAAATGGAATATATATGAGTCATATTAAAAAAAATATTATTATCAGAAAATGAGTATGGTCACATTGGGTCAAAGTGCAGGTTTGTCCCCACTCTCACCACATCTCTCCCAGCTGAAGGATGAAGAAGATGACCAGCATGTCCCCAGCCTTGCTCAGCACACTCCCCCAGCCCCCAGAACTCTGTGACTCAATGACTTGCAGAGTCAAAGAAGAGGTTTTATGATTCAATAGCTTGAATTATTCACTAATAAATAGATTATTGTTGCAGATAAAAATTCAAATATAGCATAAATCAATTTGGTTTTGCTCACGTTTGTCCCTATCAATAGAGCATCTGATGAGGAAACATGCTGCAGTGAGCAGATTCCCTGCTCTGCCTCAGCACCTCAGGAGTGAGAGGGGAAAGAGAGGTGCCAACAGAGGTGTCACCACTGTGTCCTGTGGTGTGTGTCCACCCAGACCTCTGCCAGCACAGCAGGCTCTGGGAGTCAGGGAACAGCCCTGCAAACCTCGTGGGGCACCTCTGGCCTTGGCTACAATAAGGACCAGAGGCAGAAACATCTGGGTTCAAGGTATTTCTGTGCAGAACTGATGGGAACTGCTGGTGGTCCCTGCTGGGGGATTCACAAGACAAGGGGGAGTGGTTTCAAATGGACAGAGGGCAGGGTTAGATGGGATATTAGGAAGAAATTCTTCCCTGGGAGGGTCGGGAGGCCCTGGCACAGGTTGCCCAGAGAAGCTGTGGCTGCCCCATCCCTGGAAGTGTCCAAGGCCAGGTTGGAGGGGGCTTGGAGCAACCTGGGCTAGTGGAAGGTGTCCCTGCCCATGGCAGGGGATGAAACAAGATGACCATTAAGGCCCCTTCTAATCCAGGCCATTCCACGATTCTGTGAAATCCCCATCTCACCTACTTCAGAGTCCAAAACGTGGCGTTTGAGACAAACCTATTCCCTGATACACAAAGACATCCTCTCAACAAAACACCGAAATTTTTAGTGTCCTGAAACGCTTAGAACAACTTCCTGGGAGACAAAAGAGAGTGTGGGGTGAAGCAAGGAAGCCAGACAGCAAGGAAATGTTTATTTGCTTCATAAACTCCCTGTTAGCAAGGCCGGGAGCGCCTTCCTGTGTGACAGCCCACAAAACACCCGGCGTGCTCCGCACTGTCACCGCGACGCGCCCAATAAACCTTCCACCGATAAATGTTCTCATTCAACCAGGATATTTCCATAACCCCCCACTTCCCGCTGTCACAGGTATTCAGATTCAAAAAATAGAGCCACCCTTTATAAAGGTGCATTTAATGAGGGCTTAATGTTGGTGCAGTAAATCTGCAGGCAGCTGGATGTGTTTTTAAGTTTCCTTGACGTCTTTTATTTGTTTAATACATGGGTCCATAAAAGCCGTTCCTCTGAGCCTGCTAATGAGCAATAGGGGGCTCACAGCTGTTTAAAACCTGGAACAAGGCATCAAAATGAGTGATGCAGGAAAGGCTGCTGGAGCAGGGAGCTCCAGATGTGACGAGCAGTGCTTCCTGGTGCAGGAAGATGGAGCAGCAGACACGTGGCTGCAGTGTCACACCAGGTACAGGTTTGTTCACAGGAGCCCACTGCTCTTCCTTTCATCAGGTGAACAGAACTTCCTGTGGGATCACAGAATCCTGGAGTGGTTTGGGTAGGGAGGGAACCTTAAAGCTCATTTAGTTCCAGTCCCCTGCCATGGGCAGGGACAGCTTCCACTAGCCCAGGTTGCTCCAAGCCCCATCTAACCTGGGATGGGGCTTTCAGCTAGGGAGAAATCCACCACAGAGCAATTTCAAAACCAACCCCTTACTCTCCACTGGAGTGGCTGCTTTCCTGTGATATCTGCAAAAATATTGATAATATTCTACATGAACATGACTTAAAGTTATTAAGCCTGATCAGTCAAACAGTTCAACAGGGGATTGAGTACTGTGGATTTAATTGCAAACCATACATTCTGCCATACATTAAACCTATTCAGATGACAGGTAATAAAATAATCCTTCAATATCAAAAGGACTGACATCTCCTGATGAAAAAAAAGAGAAACAGCAAAAATATTATAGTATTTTGAAACAAAAGCCACCCAAAATTAGGATCTGCACCACTTGGAGAACACACAAACTTGTGTGTCCCTTGGACACTTCCAGGGATGGGGAGTCAACAGCAATGACCCCACCTTTAGCCCAAGGTGCAGTGGGAGCCTCAGCATGGAAGGCTGGCACAGGAGAAGGAAGGGGTGGGAAGAGATAAGAGCTCTGTGAAAGTCCCTCTGAACTTGAAGTAGACTTCCATAGCTACAGCTGAGCTCTGAAACATCTCCACAGGGGAGTTCCTTTTTGCAATTGAATCTCCGAAACCTCTCTGCACTTGCAGCTCATCCAAAATGAGGAATGAGCCCCCAAAAGGGTCAGTGACAGTCCCAGCCAGCACAGTGGGGCAGGATTAGCTCCCATCACGCAGCAACAGCACCTTGTTTCTGGTGGAGGTGCTGCTGTGGAGAGCACTGGGGGGGTCACCACCACCTGCCTCTGCCATCCTGGCCCTCCTCAGTGCTGAGGGTGACGATGCTGCAGCTAAGAAATAGCTGTGACAAGGCAATGCCCAAACATCTACATTGTACAAAGGAAAATAAGCACCTGGGAGCATCCATAAGCAGCCAAAGTTGGGGAGAACTTTCCTTTGAACATTTCCCATTAGAGAGATGAAGCTATTAATCAAAGTAAAGATTTTTTTTTGAATGAATTTTGGGTTGAGAAGCCATTTTGGAAAAAGGAAATCCTTTGGAGAAATATCTAAATGAGGGTATTTTTTCTTCATGTCTTTGAGCAAAGCATTTTTCCATTATACAGCAACAAGACATCTATTTTATTTTAAATTAATTAAAAATGGAAAATTAAAGTCTTGGGTTTCATGAGAAAGATTTTTTTTACTTTAATTTCCCTGACTGAGTTTTATAAATCGCTTCAGCCTGACGTGATTTCTTTTTACATTTCTTCATTTGGGGTTGTGCAACCGGCAAAAAAATCAGTTCTTTGCACGTCTTTGCTCTTGAATATATTGAATTCCTCTGTGAAGATGGAATGGATGGGAACCCTTGTGAACTGAGTAATTCAGATGAATAGTGTCTTCAAAGTCAATTACCACTGTGCAGAGATGATATCTACTTCTGCCTCAGCTGGACTCTCCAGCTCAATTTTTGCTGTTCCCCAGAACTTTCTGAAGATTCCTTTTTTCCCAGGCGAACTACCAAGAGATCCCACTGTTGTGCATGTGGATTAATTAGAGCAAGGAGGTGTAAAACAGCCCCCAAACCCTAAGTACTGCACTGTGAGGTGACTCTTCAATACCTTTTCACACCTTGGTCCGTACGTCTTCTTTATGAACAGCTCTAGTCCCACCCTGTTTGGACTCACCAAAGTGGAGAATAGTTCAGTTTTCCCCAAAAGCTGTTGGCTGAGGGACAGTCCAGCCCCAGCCACAACAGGGCACGGCCCCCCAGCCTCTGCTGATGTGCCACAGCAGGTTCCTTCTTGCAGACTGTACCAAATGAAGGGCAAACACCAATAACCATGTTAATAGCATGAACATCAGGTACATTCCAGCTCGTGAAAGGCAAGCATTTCACTTTCCTGTGTGGCTGTTGGTTTAGAACAGGAGAGATGAGAATGCTGGTCCCTGCCTGCCCAAGGTACCCCTGAGTGAGCAAAGCACTAACCTGCTCTAATTGTCCATCACAGGCAGAAAACCACTGTATTACTCCTTTCCCAATGTTCACATCCATTATATTCCTTCCTGTTTAGTCTGGCAACGTGCCACTACAATTCCTGTTCTCTACTGCTAAGGAGATAAATAAGGGCAATTATTCTTATCAGAGTTGCTGTAAGAAAGACAACTTCCTCCAGTGCCATGTAAATGCCACTTTTCATTCTTATTTTTATGATTCTTTAGCCAGTTATGGATCCATGTAGCTGTGCTTATATCAAAGCCAGTTTTAATTTATTTTGAGATTAAAATTTTATGAGAGATTGCATCAGATGCTCTTCTAAAATTCAAATAGACTACACCCACCACATCCCCTTCAGCTAGTAACTGTAATTCTATTTTAATAAGATATTGAATTTGTCTGCAAGTTTATTATTTTTTTTCTGCACAAACCCACCCTCAAAGAAATATTTATCTCCTAATAATTGCCTCAGATTTATAAATTCAATGTATGGTAAATGAGTGTGTTATTCTTTCTCTGTTTTTCTGATGAGTAGGACAATATTTGCATTTCTCCCTTCTTCTGGTGCCGCTCAGATATCTTCCAACCTGAAGGGGACCCACAAAGAAGCTGGAGGTTGACTCTTCATCAGGAACTGCAGTGACAAGACAAAGGGGAATGGGTTCACACTGACAGAGAATGGGGTTAGATGGGATATTAGGAAGAAATTCTTCCCTGTGAGAGTTGGGAGACCCTGGCACAGGTTGCCCAGAGAAGCTGTGGCTGCCCCATCCCTGGAAGTGTCCAAGGCCAGGTTGGACGGGGCTTGGAGTGATCTAATGGGAGGTATCCCTGCCCATGGTAGGTGGGTGGAATGAGATGATCTTTGAGGGCCCTTCCAACCCAAACCACCTGTGTTTCCACTTGTAGTTTCTCAGAAATACATCAAAACAAGGAAGTGACTCCATCTGGTAGCTCCTTTGTCATCCTGGGATGCACTGAACTTCTTTTAGTTGGTCTCTGTGCATTTTAAATTTTCACAGAATAGTGGAATGTTTTTGGTTGGAAGAGACCTTAAAGATCATCCACACCCCCTGCCATGGGCAGGGACACCTTCCACTAGACCAGGTTGCTCCGAGTGCCATCCAAGGAGTTCCTGAATTTGCCTTACACATTTCACTTTCTCTTTTATTTTATTCTATTCTATTATTTTATTTTGGCTATTTTATTTTCTTTATTGCTCTTTTCATTTGTGTTTAAAACCAGTTCCAAACCACACTCCACAACATGCCCCTGCCCAAACTCGTGTGCCTCCCCGGAGACGTTCAGCAGAACACAGACACAGCTTTGTTCAGCAAAAGAGGGGTCCCTTGAGCTGTGCCACCTGTGAGAGGGAATTCCCTGAGCTGGCTGGGATATCTCCATCTCAAACAGGCGCTCTCAGAAACATCTGTATCAAGAATGTCACTCCGTGGCAGCCTCTCACTGCACAAACAGGGACTGTTTTAGCTGTCACATGGTGTTGGGATGTGCATCCCTGTGCCATAACACTTCCCCGCAGGAGCTGAACTCACTCCTTCCAGGGATTGAATATTCTCCAGTGTGGAAGGACATCCACAGCCCAGCCTGTGACCACTTCATACCCAATCCCCTGTTGTCTTGATTACAGCAACATCTGCCTCATCTTCTTGTGTGTTCTCATCTCAGGCGGCCAAGTTGCTTCTGTCAATAATAAAAATAAGCAGCAGAGCATCCAATGTATTATTGATCAGATAATAAATATTTTACTGTTTTTCAATAATTCAACATTGTCTTAAAAAAAAAAAAAAAAAACGACCAGAAAAAACCCAACTCAAAGCCCCATGAACACTGGAGCAAATTCCCCAAGTCCTGAGAGGGCTTTGGGAAAAATGTAAAAGGGATAAAATCTGTGTTAAAAGCAGACATGCCTCTCCCATTTTAAATAATGTTTTCAGGTTTGATAAAATAGCAGAGGGTTGTTGCACTTAATGATTCGCCTGAGCTGGTCAGGAGGGTAAAATATCTTTCCTGTCTCAATAATTTATCAGAAATAATGTTGCAGTGGGAAGTATACAAAGGGTTGCACCCTGATGGAGCAAAGCAGCACGTACCTGCTTCCACACCCGGTTATTTTTGTGTGCTACCTCTTCCTTTCCTTACAGAAACCCTCAGCTCCTTCTCTTACACTAGAATTTGTGTCAGATTTACTTATTTTTATCCCTAGGTGAAAAAAAAAACCCTCTTCTTTCGATTTCAGTGGGCTGTAAAAGCAAACACCTGGTGATAGTTTGCTGAACATTAAATACTCGTCGGGCTTTCCTGGGAGCGTTTCCTGGCAGAGCTCTTCATGCAAAGCAGTGCATCTCCTCAAAACTACCCAGATCACAGGAAACACATTTCTGCTCCGAAATGCCACTTCGTAAAAAATGGCACCAAGGAACCCCATAATTGCTGTCTTTTATCACATTTGCCCCACTTACAGCTCCAGAGGGATGGTTTTCCGAGCGCTCGGTGCTGCACCGTCACCCACACCTGATAATGAAGCTCCTTGGCTTGGAACCAGGAATCAGTCAAAACTTCAGCACTGAATTCCTTTAAAGGACGCCTGCACTAGGTAAGGATTTTGTTTACTCCCTGAATTTCCACCAACAGTTGTGAAACGATGGAAATACTCCTTTTTTTCTTTTTTTTTTTTTTTCTGCAAGAATTGTTTGCCTCAGCAATACACACACTGCCAGGAAATAATAGGGAGAAGCAGATCAAGATATCCAGGCAGAGGTTTCTTTCCCGAGGTTCTTTCTCTGCTCTACCCTGCTGTTCACACTGCAATAAATTTTGCTGTCATGACCCCAGTCTGTGCCCATTTCCAGGGGGAATGAAGCTGTGTGTGGATTTAGAGCCTCCCAGCCCCTGGGATGGCTGAACTCTCCAGCTGTGCTGTGATCCGGGCTCCACAGCACCCTTGGGAAGGCTGAAAGCATCATCAGGGGATAGGGCTGAAGCTGCTGAGCTTCACCTGAGCCTGAATCCCCTAAAAAAGGCCCTACCCCTGTGCAAAGGTGTATTTGTGGGTATTGGAGATGTTTTCTTGTGTAGAGATGATATGGTGCAAATCTCCCATAAAAGTGAGGGGCTCCATCACAGGGTGATGAATTTGGATCACTGTGAGAAGAAAAGGGGAGATTTCCAGGGATTGTTCTCTGTCCTCTTCCAGTTCCTTACCCATCGCCCCCTCTTTCCATGTTCAGAGTGAACACTTGTGTAGCCCCAAGAAAACACCCTGACCCTGGGGGATGCTACAGAACACGGGTCCAGCTCAGTCCAACACAGCTCAGCTCCAACAAGGGTGCAAGTGGAGAAACCACGACTGTGCTGCCACCTCCTGTGTCCCTGTCACCTCCTGCTCTGCTGGTGTGAGCCATTACTAAACATTTACCCTGCTGGGGCTTGGCTGCTCTGCTACCCTTCAGCTAAAACAAAGTCAGCTCAGCTCTGCCCAGACATTCTTAGGAAAGAAGAAATGATTTGACTTTGTTTTAGATGCAGACATTGCATTTCTTAATAATTCTGTGAGCTCCAGCAGCAAGGGCTAGACCTAATTCCCATGAATGGCAAGCTCATTGAAAAAAGTGGCCCAGTTTGGGGATGAATCACCTTTTCTGTATCAGGGAGAGGTTCAGATGAAATGTGGTGCTGAAGCTGATTCTGTCCACGTTGAGTTCCAGTTCCTAATGGAGATCAAAGATCCCATTAGACAGATTTGATGAAGAGACAGCCCCTCATTATAGACTTTGAACAAGCTGAACAAAACCCATAAATAAAAGCCAGGCCCTGCTCTCTCTCTTGGCACAGAACCTGGCTCTTCCTCCAGCACGGTGTGTGCTCGTCTGAAACATCCCAAGGAATGATTTTATAAACTCATTTCCAGAATTCACTGGAGTTCTAAGGAATCTGTCCTGCTCTCTGACATGGAGGAAGGAATGCAGTAACAGCCCATTAGTTTAAATTAAAAATAAACAAGTGGGAAGAAAGTGCTGTGAAAAGGAGTCATCAAGGCGTTGGGGCTGTGAGTGTAATTTAAATAGCAAACTTTATGGAACACAAGTGAGAATTCAAGCATTGGAAGATCTTGGGCTTTGGGGTTTTAGGGGAGTTTTTTGGCTTGCACTGGGACATCAGCTGTGCTGGGCCAGGAGAAAGACATGTTTGGAAAGGAGCAGGAGCAAAACATGGGACAGGGATAGATGTCTATTAAAGGCTCCTGTTCAAGGCAATTCTGTTGTCACTGACTTTCAGAAGAGATTCTAAACCACTTGCCATCCAAGAAGCTAAATCATCTCCCCAGCAGCATCAGTGCAGCCCACAGAGGCTGGGAAGGCTCTCTGCTAGTCCAAGACATCATCTCTTGGTACTTTTCCTGTCCTTTCTTGGCCTCAGTACAAATATGTAAATATTCTGCCATACCTTGAGGTCCCATAATACTGGGATCCCCTCAGATTAAATTAACATATACCATACACCAGGCCCAGCTGAAAATCTAGATTTACATTCCCATGGCAAACATATTTCAAAACTTGGGGTCATTCTGCTTTGCAGCTCCCTTCGCCTTCTCCCCATTTAATCAATACTCCTGGGGAAAGAAAAAATAAGCATGTTTTAAAAGTCAACCTCAGTTTGTTGGCTGAAATGTCACCAACAGGAGTTTAGCCTGCTGCACTTCAGAGTTTTAATCTGTGGGGTGTTTTAGCTGTCTGCAGGCTTTGTCTCCTCTTGATGACTGGAGATATCTTTCCCTGGAGAGGAACATCCTTCCCATTTCCCGGCTCCTGCTGTTCTGTTCCTACCTGGAGAGACTGACACAGAGAGGAATTCAGAGCAAGACGCCTCCAATTTGTTCCCCTGGTGCAGCCCTGTGGCTGCAGCCTCAATCAGCTTCACGCTAAACACTTTAGTTAATTGGCAACAAATTGGGAGATATGAGCTGATTGCAATAAATATTTTATTAATTTCCAAAAACAAAAGGTTGCATCCCTTCTCGCCCAGTTTGATTGTGCACAGTCACACATATTAATGTGTAATTGCCACATCAATTGGCAATCCTGGGCTCAGAAGGAGCTCATTATGAGAAATACTTATGCATGTATCCTCAGCAGGTGTCAATCAGCATCGTGCCACCGAGATCAATGGAGCCAGGCTTATTTATAGAGCTAAAGCTCCAGCAGCTCACCTGCAAAATAAACCCTGGAGTATGTTCTCAAATTGAAGCTGGGCAGAGGAAGAACATCCCTTTTCCCTGCAATTTTTATTTACATAAAAATGCAACTTTATCTATATCTCGCCTGTGTTCAGAATTTATTTATTTATTTGCTGTAAACCCCCTCGACTGAAATACAAATATTCAAACCCAAGCTCATTATGGTTCTCCACAAGCCACGTTTGCCTGCTTGGTTTTGGGATGATATACTGCAGGTGTAAGGCCTGAGTTGCCAGCAGGGTGAGGCTCATTCCCACCCCACACTGACACAGCCCAGGGAATGTTTCTGGCCGGGGAGTGGGAACTCGTGTTCTGCTCTTCCCCTCTCCACCTGGACATTGGAGGTGTCAGTGATAAAATCAAATATCAAGTATGACAGAAATGTGTGGCAAAGCAACCACGAGAAGTGGTTGACTCGCTCATGGAGAATAAATTAGGGATGAGCAGAGCCCCTTTCTGGCTCAGGAAGACTCTGTGAGGGATCTCCAAGCTGATGGAGCCCTGTGTAGACCAAGAGTGTCTCCAGTTAACTCCACAGACCTCTGCTGAGGGGAAACTGGTGCCAGGAACAGGCTCCTGACTTGCAGGCAGCCACTACAGCCTGTGCCAGGCTGGTATTTCATTAGCATATGTGGTTTTCCTTTGAAATCACTGATTTCCATAACATTTTTCATGGGAAAAGTCAAAATATAGTGCTTTTCTATCATTCTTGTAAGAATAAAAAAAATCATCTCCTTAGCTGACTCAATTAAATTCTTTATTTTTCTGTGTGATTCTGATGTGTCTCACGTTTTAGAAACAAAGAACTACAATAATATTGAATATTTTATTCTGTTTTTTTGTAACATTCTCATTCTGTGGAAAAGGTAAACAATTTTTTTCTTTTTGCTTTTTAATTCCAGGGTTTTCTGTAAAACAGAAATTCTCTTTTTCTGACCAATTTGTCGTGTGGATGGGATGAATAATTTTTCAGGCTTTATTTTCATCACAAGTTGTTTACTTTGATTACTTACCAGTCATTCTGTGGGATATCTGAGCTGTCACTGAAGTCATTTTGGCTTTCCTTCTGCTCCCAGTGCAGGGGACAAACTGTTCAAACAGAAAAACAACAAATGATGAAGAGCAACTAAAGAAATGCAAGTAATTAATAAATCCTGGGGTCTGTGCATGGCTGTTCTCAAAGAGCTCCACAAACAGAAACCTGGCTGTGCAATGATGTTCCCATCCCCTTTTCCATCCCTGTTTGCAAACAGCAGCATAAAAGCAGAGCAAAGAGTTGCAACCAGCTGAAAGAGGTGAGATCCAGCACAGCAATAAATATCTTCCCATCCCAAAGAAAAGTGATGAGTCCAACCTCATGAGTATTTTATATGATAGAGAGGTCAGTGTGAGGGCTCAGGACCTGCAGTGTGGTGACCTCTCTGTTCAAGTCACGCAATTTAAGGTAATCTCATGAGCTGATGAATTTAGATTCATCAGCTTTCTTCAAAAGTTGGGGGTTTCTCTTGCTTTTTTCAGCTCTGCAGGTGGGATGTGTGTTTTATTAGTACAGTCTGGGATGCCAGGTTACCTGAGCCAAAGGTGTGGAGACAATGATATTATTTATAAAGGGGCTTGAAGGCAAAAGAGTGGCTGGAGGTGATGAAATAATGAAAAATCTTCAGTCAAGCCATAGAGGTAACAAAAACATCCATTGTGATATTTAAATAGAGAATGAATAAAACAGTTCCTCGGGGCAGGAGGCTTTGCAGGAGGAGTGGAGCCAGCTGGGTCCATGGATATGTGGCTCCCCGGGGTGTGGGGCAGGGGAGGAGTAAGTTGGATTCGTGGGACTGGGAGAAGTGGCCAGCTTGTGCCAGGGAAAGGCAAGTCAGCTCAACCATCACACCCTCCAACATGTCTCTGGGAGATTAATGACAGCAACATGGCAAACCCTTCCCAGGGATGCATGTCTCCATCTGAACTTCCAGGACCATTGAATGTGTCCGAGAAACGGAGCGAGACATTTCTCTTGGCAGCTCCTCCACCTTTCCCACGGAGCTTTGGCGCCTCTGAAGCAGAGAAAAGTCATTGCACAGCCAACCAGCCAGCACTGCTGCTCCAGGCTCCCAGGGCCTCACCCCTGCCTGCTCACACCCAGCTCCAGGCACAAAGCAGGCTCTTCTAATGGTGGGGTTTGTGGGCCACCAAAAAGTTTCTCCACACCGGCCCGTGGCAGTGATTGCCTCCAGGAGGCGTGTGTGGACCCTTCATTTAAAGACATGCTTGAGGAAATAAATAATAAAAAATCAAGTATTTTAGGCTTTCCAGTTTGACAAGGGGCTGTTCCTCCCACCGTTGCAAACTCCGAAAAAAGTGGGCAATAAAAGTTGGATGAGAGAGGATAAATTTGGGTAACCCACTGGAGCCAGCCCCAGATGACCATAGATTAATTACCTCCCAGAAAGCACAAGTTTACTGTTGGCTCCCTCCTGACTCTTTCCTCCCTTCATTTTTCTTGTTTCCACCAGCACAGGCAGTTGCTGTACTTTTCTTCTCCTAAGCAAAGGGCCATAATTTATATAAACAAGAAGGGGAAGAGGAATGGGTGGTAGGAGTGCCAGGACTTTCCCATACTGTGAGTCTTAACTCTCTGCAGTGTTTTATGGTAGGACAGAAAAAACCACACAAAACAAAACAAAACAAATCACGAGCAAACATCCTTCTCCACTGCTTTTCCAGCTGAGGAAATTTCCAGGGTCAGAGCCCTGTGGATGAGCTTTTCCAGCAGCCCCTGACGTCACCTTGCAAGGAGCCGCCAAGTCCCCTCGCTCTTCAATCCCTCTTTGTGTTTCACCCAGCCTAATTAAGTTACTTAATTCCATTTGGTGGATACATTGTGGGAGCAAAGCTCTGTTCCAACGATGTTAACGAGCCTGGGTTAGAAGTTAAAGCTCCCGCTTGGGTGTGTTTTGGTGGTGGTGGGACAGGCCAGGGTCAGCCCCAGGTTAAGGACCCTCGTCCCACACCTCAACCCTCCCTCTGAGCTCCTCACACAAACCACAGCCTGACAAGAGCACCAAAAGGAGCTGGAACATTCCCACGTACCCCTTGAGCTTTGCACTTCGGAGTATTTTTTTGAACATCAATGATTTGGTCTTTCCTAAAACGATTCCTCTTGGGCCACGTCTCTGTGGCTGGGGGAGAAGGCAGTTCCCTGCAGCTGATCCCTCTCCTCCTGCCAAGAAATCCTCCTGGTGCCCAGCAGCTCCTCCGTCCCCCAGGATCAATTCTGCAGATATAATTGATGGCTCCTTCACAGAGTCTTTCTTCCCTCGGTAAATTCCCTTCCTCGCAGGCAGCATTAGCAATGGTCAAGTGAACTCTTTACGATCAATGGCCGAGGGTGAGGAAGTTTTCCTGGGAAAATGACTGTGTTAGCAAACCTGCTGCCGGGGCAGAAAGGGAGGGCTGAAAGGAGCAGCACTCGCCTTCTCTCGGGCTGTTTTATTCCTATACTTTTTGTGTACTTTGCATAATAATGTAATAGAGCCGACAAAAGATTTATTCCTGGCGCCTATAAAATGACACAACACAATGAGTTTTAAATGGAGAGGGAAAAAAAAAATCCAAGAGAAAAGGTAAATAAGTGGGCTCTTCTTAAAGTCTGTAAATGTTATGGACAGAAATTCAATTAGTGCCCAGGAAGCTGCAGAAGCATTCATTTTTCCTTTCTTTTCTTTTTTTTTTCTTTTTTTTTTTTTTCCCCAAGCCTTTTCATGTCCAGGCAACGGGACTTATTTAAAAGATGCCAGTTGTGCCTGTGCACAGACATGAAGGCACACACAGGCAACATATATCTGTGTGTGGATAATCACTGCCATTCTTCCCTCCCTACCCAGGCACAGCTGTTGTGTTTGATGATGGAGCACCACTTGTTGAAGTAGAACTATTTTTATAGATTATGTGTAATCTTAAACTGGTGGTGCTCAACCATGGGCTATAGTGGGTGAATATAGTTTATATAAATCAATGACTCTCACAGAGCACATTTTGGTTCAAAGCACATGTTTGGACTGAAAAGGAGTTGTTTATATGAGCACTGGGCATTCAAGACTTTTACAGCAGGCCTTGCATTTTAAGGCCTCATCAAATTCTCAAAGCCCCCAGAGAAGTGTTCGCAGAGGTATTTACCCTTCTGGAAAGCATTTTTGAGGTTCTACCTTGCCCACCTGCTGATGGGTCCTCTCAGGTACAAAGTGTCACGAGCTCCCACGCAGCCCTGCCTGGAGTGAAACCTAAACATGGGAACTCTAATTGCTGTGATTTAAAATGTGTGGCTGGACAAAGCAGAGTGGTAGAGCTGCCACCTCCCCCAGAACTGATGGAGAGCCCTGTCTTTGTACCTGCTGCCTGTGCTGGGGATGTGCTGCCTCAGTGGTGGGTGTGTGCTCACCCCCACATCAGGCTTGCCCAGACCCACCTCCATTGGCTTTCCTCTTCCTACAAAGAGGACACAGTAAGCCAGAAATCTTGCTTTGTTCTTTCTGTTGGCAGGATGAGCTGCCTGGAGCTGAGGAGGGGTTTGCAGAGCTTCAGGCACTCTGCTGGTTGACCCAGGAGAGCTCCTTCACCCATGGGAGCTGCCACACCAGCCCCCCAACACAGCCAAGAACTGATGTGCTTTCTTGAGGTTTCTGTTCCTTTTTCCAGAGGGACCTTTCCAGGAGGTGGTGCTTGCTAGGATTCCAAGGAGCCATGGAAGACCTGCCTGAATCACAGAATGGTTTGGGTTGGAAGGGACCTTAAAGCTCATCTAGTCCAACCCCCTTGTCACGGACAACACCTTCCACTGTCCCAGATTGCTCCAAGCCCCATCCAACCTCAAACACTTCCAGGGATGGGACACCCACAGCTTCTCTGGGTGCCTTAGCCTCGGCACCTTCATGAAGGACATGTCAGTGGCCTGCACACGTGGGGATTTGGGGGCTGTGGCCGTCAGGAGACTCATCAAGGCTGATAAAAGGCTCGGGCATCTCCAGAGCCGCTTTCTGCAGGACCGTATCACCACGAACAGCCCCAAGAGCAGAGAATCAGCTCGTGCTGTGTCTGCAGGCAGCTAATGCAGACCAAGAGCACCATCTACTGTCGTGCTTCGCAGGATTCTGTCTTATTGACATGTCTGGGGCTCAATAAAGGGGTTGTTACTACGGGCAGGTTTCCTGGCTGTTGCACTGAACGTTGTTCGATAGCTTATTAGAGTTTACTAATAAGGAAAGCTCACGGAGGGATGGATTTTTCTATTCAGCACTTACACCACGAGCAAAACTCAGCATTTACAGGGGCACAGAGAGACCCTCCCAATCACACATGGTGGGACACCACAATGAAGTTAATTTCCTGGCTATGATAATATACATTATGAATTGTGCAGCTGATTAAAAGGATTATAAAACAAAAAAACTGGCTTGCGTTTTTGTTGCAGTGGCCCATTTGAACAGCAGCACAGAAGGAAAGAGTTACCCTGTACTGTGTCAGCTCTGGACAAAAGAGCTTTTATAAAAATAGTGTATTAATTGCATGGCCCTTGGGCTGGGTCTGTCATCACCAGGCTGTGCAGAGTCACCTGCCCTCAGTCCATGAGTAGAAGCAGTTGCTTGCCTTAGCTGCTTCTCCTCAGGTATTTTTCCACAGATACCCCAATTTTCAAAAAACCCCCAACCTTTCTCCAAATCACAGGAGCAGGATGAAGGCAAGAACAAGTTCTGAAGTTCTCAGAGGGTGGGGAGGCCCTGGCACAGGTTGCCCAGAGAAGCTGTGGCTGCCCCTGGATCCCTGGAAGCGTCCAAGGCCAGGTTGGACAGGGCTTGGAGCAACCTGGGCTGGTGGAAGGTGTCCCTGCCCACGGCAGGGGGTGGAATGGGATGGTCTTTAACCTCCCTTTCAACCCAAACCGTTCTGTGATTCTCTGGTTGTGTTGGCCAGGGGCAGGATTGTGATCACCAGGGTATGGGG
Organism: Chiroxiphia lanceolata; assembly: GCF_009829145.1. Classification (NCBI taxonomy): domain Eukaryota; kingdom Metazoa; phylum Chordata; class Aves; order Passeriformes; family Pipridae; genus Chiroxiphia; species Chiroxiphia lanceolata. Next base: position 2,996,112 of record NC_045653.1, on the reverse strand, counting down.
GCTGTTCATCCTCCCCCACCAACACCCACCCCAGGTGGGGACAAAGTGACACCAAGTAGAGTCAGGGAGCAAAACCCCTCCTTGCCTTCAAATCCATGAGCAATGACTTCGACTACTTTTGGCAACAGTTTCACTTAACAGCTCCTTTGTGGGTCTTTAATGAATGACATCAGCTTTGCAGTGCAGGGGATCCCCAGCATTTTTGGGGGGAGGGTGGTGAATAATTATTTGTTTGCTCTGTTGTCTGCTGTTAGTTTGATTTTTTGCTCTGATTTGCTTGGTGGACAGTAGGCTATTTATCTATTTATGGGGTGGGGGGTTGTGTCTCTGTTTACAGTTGTAGGGGTTTTGTTCTTAAATCCAGATTGGTACTTTTAATTATTCCTGGTGGCTCCCAGAGGGTTTTGCAGCCAGGGGGCAGGGGAGGGTCAGGGCAGCTCCATCACATAGGGGAGGATGAACAGGGGATGGACAGGGCAAGATCCTTCTCCATTTAATATATTTATTATTAACCTGAAAAACCCCTGTAAGAGCCGTGGCTGGGTGTCCCTGCTTTGGGCACAGAAGCAAATCAAAGGAAGAACTTTTCCCTTTCTTGGTCATCATCAGACATATTTGCAACACGTTTGGGACCAAGCCAGCAGAAGATAAACTTCAGCACAGACATGAGCACCAGGGCACTGATCAGAGGAACTCTCCAGCTGGTAGCAAGTGTTGCCATTTTGATTCAGTAGCATTTTATACACACTTTGATTTTGTGGAATAAACAGCCAAGGCACAGATCAACTGGCCTCATTTTTACAGGCAGACTTTTAAACCTTTCCCTGCCAGATGACAAAACGCATCATTTGTAGTCAGAGTAATCTAAAATAAATTTGGACTGATGCAAGCTGCTCTCACAACAAAGGTGGAGGCTGAATCACAAATGGAAAGGAAATTATTTGGTTTATTTCCTGGTTTTTTCCTTTTCTTTTCCACTTCATCCCAAGTTTCAGCAGCGGGGTAAGTGCTGGGGCCAGGCTGCAACTGCAGGCATTTTCCTCTCAGTCTCATGGAATCACAGAATGGTTTGGGTTAGAAAGGTTTGGATTGGAAGGGACACAAAAGATCATCCAACCCCCTGCCAATGGCAGAGACACCTTCCACTAGCCCAGGTTGCTCCAAGCCCCATCCAACCTGGCCTTGGACACTTGCAGGGATGGGGCAGCCACAGCTTCTCTGGGCAACCTGTGCCAGGGCCTCCCCACCCTCATAGGGAAGGATTTCTCCCTGATATCCAATTTAAATCTACCTTCTTTCACCTTAAACCCATTCCCCTTGTCCTATCAGTGCTTCCCCTTGCAAAAAGTCCCTCTCCAGCCTTCCTGCAGGCCCTCTGTAGGTACTGGAAGGCTGCCATAAAACCCTCTCCACGGTGTTTCATGGTTCCTGCCACCACATTCCCTGTGGACACAGAGCACTGGGGGCCATCAGGGGCCTGGCCCGGGCTCACCAGCTTCAGCTGCTTGGTGGCTGGTACCTGCAGCACCACTCCAGAGAGCAGTTGATTCTCTTTTTATGCATCCTTAGAAAAAACAATTACCAGCAGGAGTGATAAATGCACTGCTAATTATATCCCCGCTGTCTCACCCCCTCCTAGTCATGAGCTGCTTCAACAGGTAAAGGGTGTTCAGGGAAAAAAAAAAAAGGTTTCATTCAGTGGCAGTTGACTCAAGGGAAGGTTTTCACACCTGTTTTGTCCCGGGGGATGTTCACAGTGAGCAGGGCAGATGTTTTGGGGGTTGAGGGTGGAGACCCAGCAGCTCAGTTGAGCCTCCAAAACCCCTCTGTGTGTTTTGCACACTGGAGGTGTCATCTCTCTGTGCAGCACTGTCCCTCACGGGTGGTGGTTTGGGTGGTGCAGCATTTGGATGCACTTTTTTCATTGCTTTCACTTCCAAAATTACGCTTTTTATAAGGGCATTGAGTGACAGGACAAGGGGGAATGGCTTTAAACTGCTGGAGGGCAGGGTTAGATTGGACATTGGGAAGATATTCTTCCCTGTGAGGGTGGGGAGGCCCTGGCACAGGTTGCTCAGAGAAGCTGTGGCTGCCCCTGGATCCCTGGAAGTGTCCAAGGCCAGGTTGGATGGGGCTTGGAGCAAACTGGGCTGGTGGAAGGTGTCCCTGCCCATGGCAGGGGTGGAATGAGATGCTTTTTAAGGTCTCTTCCAACCCAAAGCATTCTGTAATCCCATGAAAAGATGCTCCTCTCTCAAGAAGAGAGGCTCAAGTACTGTGATACAGAGGAGACAAACTAATGGGACATTCTAAAGTGACCCACTTACCCGTGGGGTTTTTCGACAGTGGTTTTTGGGAGAAGGATGAAATACACTTTTGGCTGTTACTTCCTTGGATAAAAACAGTTAACTGAGGCTCACTGGTGTTTTCAGAGGAAGCCTGATCTGGTATCCAGTTTGGAAAACAAGTCTCTGCTTCATTCAGCCTTGTACATTTGTTAAACAGCTCCAGAAAGACCACAAAAACATGCATTTTTTTAGAAGAGAGCAACATCCAACCAGCTGTCAACCCGACAGCAAACAATTCCACAAGCAGCAGCAGTGATGGAACGACTCAGCCCCGGTTTCCTTCCAAATCCCCGCAAAGATTTGCATCCATCCCATTTTAATTGGCCTTTGCCGGGCCCGTTCTTAGTTTCTGTTGGTTGTTCTCGCTTCATCCACACGATTTGCATTTCATAAAGGTGCTCAGTGCTCGTCTGGCATCGCAAAGGCTGCACCACCAGCCTGTCTCACGTGCAGCTACTGAATCAGCTCGCTATTGTCTCAGAGCACTTCTCTCCTCCTCCCTCTGAAAGCCTTTGAGAGACACATAATACCCTCTTTAAAGCGGCTCATCGTGGCTGTATCACCTGAGGATCTATTTCTAACAGCGAATCGCATTATCCTGGGTAGTTTTTCACAAGCAAACACTGATCAATGCCAGTTAGAGTAACACCGAGCCACGTAAAGAGAGAGCTCTGGTTTGTAATTATTTGCAGCGCTGGACTCTAAGCTTGAAAATAACGTTTGTCTCACTGAGTGTGACCCCCTCCATACGGCGATCTCAGAAATCCCGTGAACAGGTAGCCCAGGCAGTCTGGGAGAGGGCCAGAGAAAAGTCACTATTTCTGGGACGGCAGAAGAAAGGGCAACTGGAGCAATTCGTCCTGATACCCCAACCTTTAAGACACGTGGGTGCACAAAATAAATTTAAAATGGGCTAATACCTAGATTGCTAAATGCCAACAAATAAATTGAGCTTATTCTTAGCTCTGGAAAGGGGCACGGAGCAAGGCAAGGTGGGATGTGATCAGAGCCTACTGTGAAACAGTATAATTTTAAATCTATTTTCTAAAATACATACTCACTGTCTTTCGGGCTGTAATTGAGACTTCTCTTTCCCTCTGTGGATTTATTTTGTCCTCTAGTTGGCTCATGGCAATCAGATAGAATGCTTCATCTTCCCAGGAAAACTTCCAGTTCCTTAGAACCTTCCTTTTCTTTTTTTTTTCCTTCCCTTTTTTTTTTTTTCCTTTTTCTGTTTGTAATTAACGCAAGTCACAGAATATTTTATATTTGGAATCACGTTATTTGTAGACAGTAGTCAAACACGTTTGGTTGGCAGCCAGATGCTAAGCATATGCAGCAGAGGAGTGAGATGAAAGGCTGGAGGTAAACAGGGAAGACACACGGTGATGGAGAGACCGACCCCCCCACCCCTCCCTGGGCTGCTGCACTTGCTAGAAAAATGGAAAAAATAGAAGAGAGTCAGAAAGGTAAATGAAAACCAAACTCAGATGGAAACCAGAAGTAATTTGGAGGATAAATTTTTAATTAAAAAAGCAGTGTGGGATAGCAAGGTTAGAAAGATTGCTTCTAAAAGCTTAAGGCTCTGTTTCTCTGCCCTCTATCTTTAGCTTTCTTTTATTGATACAGAATGAGGAAAGAGCTTTTCCTAGGTGCATTGTAGGAAAGCACAATTCATGTCATAAGCACCTTTCTCGTTTCCATCCAATATTACTGCTGTGCCTCTTGAAAGGTTGCAAAAAAAATACAAATAGAGAAGAAAGGGGCTATCTGCTTCCAAATTATATATCTCAAGCAGGGGGCACGTGGATCCAGAGCTGTAATAGCTTCTAATTGTCTTGCAAGGATAATTTAAATGACTTCAACTCTTATTTATGAGTGTGACATTTATTTCTTTGTATTACAGCCATTCTTAAATGCCTTAATGTGGGATCAATAGCACTTTGTACCAGCCAGACCTGCACAACGTGCTGCTCCCCAGAAAGGATTTGTTTTGCTCTCCAGGGCTGTTTTCCTGACCCACCTGCTGGCCAAGACATGAAGGATGGGGCTCTGCAAGATGATTTTTGCTCCCTGGCTCACAAATCCTCCTGCCCTCTGTAGCTCCTGGTGCCCAGCCAGGCATTTGTGCAGTGGTGCCACCAACTCACCAACCACGTGTGGCCTTTGGCCTGGATGGAGACAAATAAGAGGGAGAACAGCAGTGCTACCAAAATATCATCGTGGGGAAAATATGGAGCTGGAAATCCCACTGTATATAAACTAAAATATTCCCATTCTACACACTCATTGCAAATTCACAATGTATGTGACAGTGAATATGCTTCGAGCCCTTTCTTTCCCTTTATCTTGCTGTTCCAATAATCCAGTCTGGTAGATAAAGTCAGCCAAGGAGGTGCTCTCCAGATTTTATCCCTGGAGAGCTGAGGGCAGGTGAATGTGCTGCTCCCCAGATGGTATCTTCCCGTGGTTTGGCAAGTTTAAGCTTTTATTTGCTTTCTGTAGCCACAAATGGATGAGTTTAGTAAAATCAACTATTTTTATGCCATCATATGATACAGACACTGCATCACCACGGAGGTCAGACGAGAGTATAAGCACTGGTATTGGTAGGAGAACAATCTGAAATCCACTTTTCCCTAAGGTGCTGGAGCCTGGGAACTGCTGTGTGTGAGGAAGATTAACACTGAAAAAACTTTCTGGATGAATTTCTCGGAGGACAGATCCCTCTGCAAGATGTCATAGTCATAAATCTACAAGGTTTAATCCAGACCTGATGTGGTTAAGAGATATTTTTAATCACTGACATCTGTCAGAGCAGAGATAAAATAACTGGGGTCTACCCACCTTGAAATAAAGAAGGGATAAAGCTCTATCCATTCTCCACTCATTTCATAAGATGCAAAATTCAGTAAATACATCACTATTAACCTTATTTTCCTGTGTTGTAGATCCTGGAATGGTTTGGATTGGCAGGGACCTTAAAGATCATCTCATTCCAACTTGGTCATTTGCCTCTGATTCATTTCATGGTGAGATATCCACGTGTACATGAAAGGGTTTGGTCCAAATTCACACTAAGGGAACTCCATGAGCTTCAGATGGTCAGGTCAGGAGTGAAGGCAGGGAATTTTATAGAAGACACTCAAATCAAGGGCTTTGATTTGGTGAAAATGTGTGAATGTACTCGATATAGGACAGGATGTGCTCAGCCCACCCAGATGGAGGCTACAGGGTGAGTGTGGGGTGGAAGAGCTGCAGCCCCTGGCAGCTCCAGCACAGGGGTCCCTCAGAGCTGCTGACACCCTCTGCAGATCTGCAGGTTAGCAGACAACTTCCTGAACTCCAGAGAGTCACAGAATCTTCTGAGTTGAAAGGGATCCACAGGGATCATTGAATTCCAGCCGGGACCCAACTCCAAACAGCACCAGTCATGAAGGCAAGTATAGAGGTAGGAATAAGGCAACTGGGACCTCTTTGAAAAAGGATGAAATAAGGAATAGAAATGTTATCACATAAAGCTCATGTACCTATGGGTGACCTGTAACTTTAAAAATACAAACTCAGGGACCAGTATTATCTACCCTGGTCTCCTCTGCCAGTGCTAATTCCAGTCACACTGATGTGAACTTCTCTGCAATTACACATTTGCCCTGCCTGCAAGAACAGATCTGGTTCTCCTGAAACTTAGGGGTAGATAAATCAAATGAGGGAAGCAAAAGCAGTGCTAGAAGTGTTCAAGTCTGATCTGCCTTCAAGAGCTACAAATCAGGGCAGCACCAGCCAATGCACTGAAATCACAGGAGCAAGTTGGAGAGCAGCAAGTCCAGAAAGTGTCCCTGATTCTATCCCTCCAGCATTAGCCTCAAAATCACCCCAGAAAAAACTTTCCTGGCACAGGCACAGATGTTTGAGATCTAAGTGAATGTGGTTGGCCAACACCAACTTTCTGGTCTTAATATTCCCCCCGACCCAGTGGCCCCAGAGGACAGCTGATAAAGCACATGATTAGACACAACACACTGAGCCTCAGAGATGAACAAGCCTGTTGATAAAGGACAAGCCAGCATTATATTTTAATGATACCAGAAATTTGCATATCAAAATCTCACTCTTTCTTTCCCCTGGCCCGTGTTTCTGGAGCGGGAGGAAGGAGCTTTGTGAAACAAAGGGTTCCTTTGCACTGCAACATATGTTTGTGTCTCTGCTGAAGTTCTTCATCAGAAAACTTTATTTGAATGCATAAGCAGCTGCAGCAGGAGACTGGGTAACAGTGGTGGTTTTTTAAGCTTGAGGATGCCAACTTCATCCTCCCTTTCCCTTTTAATCGCAAGGCACACGCAGCAGAGGCCACTCAAACATCAAGATGAAAAAATCCATTATCAGTTCCTCCTCAAACCCCTCAGGCACCTCTGGCTGTGCCTATTTCAGGAAAGGAGCAACCTCTGCCACTCGAGTCCTGGGGCATAAAGCAAAGGCTGCTGGAAACAAAACCAGAACCTGCCAGCAAATATTTTTGCAACTATCACTTTTGTTTTCAAATCCCGCACGGAATTAATTGTTTGCCCATAAAAATGATATGCACAGAAAGCAAAGGAGGATTTACTCTTTGTTTTATGGCTCCAGACGGTTTCACAGCTCAAGGTAAGTTGTAAAGGACAGACAGAAAGAGAAAAATTCTTGCTTTTGTGAGTTCTGCAACAGCCTGTAGGGAGGGGATGAGTGGGTGGAGGGAAGTTATCGTTAACTAATCTGCCCCAAACTACCTCTATTATATGTATTTTTTTACCCTCTCACCTACTCAACACACAAAACTACAAAGCCTGGCTGGTACAAGCTCATATCTCACCAGCCTGCCTTGACAATAAGCAGCCTTGACATCCTGAAAGTAATTTTAAAAATTGTTTAGAGCTAAGATTGTGGGTTTTTTTTAAAAAAAAAAAAAAGTATTTTTAGGTTATCCATTTAAAAGAAAACAACTGTGAATTCATTGTGTTCTCCAGGAAAGAAAGCAATCCATTTCCAAGGTTAGGTTTCTGAGAACTTCGCTTTAGCTGTATCCTAATGATATTTTTTAATAAGAAATGGACACTTCAAAGCTTGAGAGACAAGCATTGTTTGAGTTAAAGCCCAGCAGCTCTTGCTACCCAAAATTAATTAATCCCATCCACTTTCAGAGGGAATAGGGATGCCCATCCCAGTAGCAATTTATGAAATTCGCATTATATGCTCCTTTGCTCCCTACATAAAGGTAACCTGTGATGTTTTAGACCTGTTTGTTCAGAGGAATGTCTAAAGACAGATATTAAGAAAGAGAAATTACACACAAAGCCTGAATGTGACTTGGGCTGCAGTGATACAGTAGCACCAGTGCTGCCCAAAGAGCGAGGCAATTTTTGGCAAGGTATAATACATCTTCTGTTAGACAAACCAGCACTGATATAAGTGAACCAGAAAGCTGAAGATACACAAATTACAAACAAAAATTGCCATGTGGAAATCATGTCCCTTTCTAGCAAATTTACAAAGACAAATGGATACACAAACATTTTGGTGTTTTATTCCAATGTGACCCTTTTCTTACTTTCTGCAAAGGATCTGCTTATCTACCACTGGATGCTTTATCCTGCTGCTTGCTCCAGGCAGAGCTGGAGTGTCAGGGACTTGCACTTTAAAGCATTAATATTACTCTCTGATATGCTGATGGAGCTGCAAAAAAAAAAAAAAGAAAAAAGAAAGGTATTCTGGTGAACACTAAGTGCTATCTGCTCAGAATTTAAACGTGGGAACAAATGCACAGTGGGATGCACCAGCCACAAGAACTACAGACAAATCTTCGAGGTCTTCCCTTAGACATGCTGGGAACATTTTTCCACTCAGCCTTGAAAGAGCCAGGATTGTTCCAAGTCATCCAAGTAAAGCTAAGTTGTTGATCAGCATCCAGAGCAGACCTGCCCGGTCGAGGCCGCAAAAGAAAAATGGCTTTATTAGGGGCTGTCAAGGCATAACCCTGGTCCCATGCTGAAGACAGTGCTTGGTGTCTGTGATGAAGAACGTCTGTGCAGTGAAGGTTCAGCCCCAGGAGTGAGATAAATGGGCAGCACAGCCCCCCGGGTGCCTGTTGCTGTCGGGGCCACTCTGTGCTGGGTGTGTCCTCCTCAGGGAACACAAGGGTTGCAGCACCTCAGCAGGGGTTCTAAGCTTCCATGGGCTCCTACAGCTTTAATTTTGCCTTTATACACCTCCCCCATGTCTTACCTGCCTTGCTCTCATGCAGCATCTCCAGGGCACTTCAGCACCCAGGAGAGGTGCACCCACAGAGCCTTCCTCACCCCGGGGGAACAGGCAGTGCCTCCAGGGTGGGAACCTGCAGGATTCGACCACGCCGTGCTCAGGAGCATGGCCCACACTAAGCCAGACTCCTGGGAATAAATGAGCCTTCATGTAAGCCAGGAATCTCTTCAGTTCCCAGGGGAAGTGCACACAAACCCCCTGGAAACACCTGTGCCCCACGGAGAGCAAGTTGCCTTTCCCAGAACTGCTGCTTTTTACTTACATGTATTCCTCTCCCAAGTAGCTTTTCTATAACTGAATGAAGTATTTCAGGGCATGGGCAATACTATCCCAGAAACATATCGACTTCTGCTATTTTTCTACCTCATCAGGAGGGAAAAATTGAAAGAGCACAAATATAGAGTTGAGAGAAATGCAGAAAAGCTATCGAAGTGTTGTCTATCTTTTACTGGCCACCAAGGCTGGGTGAGGAGAGGTGAGAGCTGTAACATCATGGTTATTTCTATTTACCAGGGTGATTGGATGGTTTCCAGCCACAGGACATCAGAGCTTTAGTCTTCTTGGGGTAGAAAGAGTGTTCAGACCACCCTCAGTCCCAGCTCTGCAAAACTGAGAGGTGGGAATGTTCTGCTCAGTGTCAGGTGTGTCCAACAGACAAACTGCTTGATGTGTGCCTATCAAACCCAAACCAGAGTCAAAATCTGGTCACTGGAAGGCAACCCCATGCTATATCCTGCATTCCTGGTGCTTCAGGCAGGGAGCACTCCCTAGTTTTGGCAGGGGGGAATCATTCAGGAAGGGAACTCAGGACCCAAAGTGGGGTCAAGGATGCTGGCACAGCCACAGGCAGCTGCCTGTTATCACCATCTCTTCTCCACAGCAGACAAATATGAGGCAGCTCTAGACCAGATAATCCCAATAGTCATGTTAGCATGGCACAGAGCCCAAAGTGACATGCCAAGCCTCTCAGTTTATTCCCCCACTATTTATACATGTTTATAATCTTTAAAACATAGCTCTCTCCCATGCTGAAAGATCCCAAACAGCTGCAACAATAAACTGAAATTCCAGACAAACAGACTGGGAGGCAGAGCAGATTCATTCGTGGTGAATCACAAATACTGAAACAAAATAAAAGAATCAGTTTCAAAGAGTCTAATTAATAAAGGTTAATTTATTTATCATCCTGGCTAACCTGATATCTCTGAACTCATCTAAATTAATGCAGGATGAACAAAGCACAAAAAGGGCAGCAGTAATTGGAAAACCTCAGTAGATACATTTTCCAGGAGCTTCTTTCTACATAAAAAGCATCCCAGGTTCATCTGGTCAGGTGCACAGAAATGCTGGTTGGCAGCAGCATAATTAAAGGATGTTAATGGATTAACTCTTTCTGAGTCAGAGACAGATCTTTCTCCTCCTTTTATCATGAAAGGCATCAGGGAGGGTCACCAAGAGCAGCCCTTCCCACACATAAAGCCATGCCTCCAGCTCACCCAACACACCCCTCACAGAGAAAGACTCCATTGTTCCCAGGAAATCCAGCCTGGGACACTGACACACTGCCAAATAATTATTTAGTGAGCCTAAGGATAAAGTTATTCCCCCCAACTGATAAAATGCAGCAACTGGGTTAGTGAAAAACTCATTGCATTTGCTGGCTCAGTGTAATTGTTCCTCAACTCTGCCGTCTTCTGAAAGATCTAAACCCACAAAATTCTTCTTTAAGAGTCAACACTTAAAGAAAAAGGATTTTCATGGGTCACCAGGATGAAATTCATGGTAACACCACGTTTCAGGTGGGCAGCAGGAGTGTTGGGGCAGCTGCAGGTGCCCCAGTCCTCCTACCACCCCCTGAGCTGCCCTATGTGCAGTTCATGCAACACAATTAGTTGTCTAATATTTCAATAGCACAAAAAATATCCACTAAGTTTTATGCTTTCTGTTGCACCATTAAAACACTTCAGTGTGTGTTCTTGGTAATTTCAAGGTTCCCACAAAGCCATCACTAGTTTTTAATTTGAGGGCTTCACTAGGTTCTCCCTTTCTACTTTGGCTCCTTAGTGCATGAATTATAAGATTGATTTCTAATATAGTTAAGCATGGAAAAAAATGCCTGGAAGGTCTACAGAGACCATTTCATGTTGCTGATTTCTGAATTTTTTGGGGGACATCCTGATATCAACCTTTTCATGCCCCTTCACATCCACATACGTGGTTGCATCCTCCCACCTTCCATCAGGAAGGAAAGATGTGGCCACCACTGAAAAGCTTCAATAACAACCTGCAAAAAATGGCTTGAAACATGGAATAAAGAAATCTAACAGGGGTAGAAAGTAGAATGTTAGATCCTACAGCAGAGCTGTGGTCATAAAGTCACTAATTTTATTTTCTTTTTTTTTTTTTTGAGTCCTTCTGAATGATTGTGTCCTGTGCACTGGCAGTGACTGTGTTTCATTTCTAAAGGTGTCAGTGGCTGTCACTCATAGAAAGAGCTGTGGGAAATGGCAGGGGAACATGTCAAAGTATTCCATTCAGAGGGGCAGGTGGATCTTTCATTACTTCTTTCCCTGACAATCCTGCAGATGTTAAGGAATGAATTCCTCTTTCAGAAGATAAAAAAAAAAAAAAAAAAAAAAAAAAAAAAAGACACTTAGGACTGTATTTTTCTGGTTTGAAAGAGGTAAGTGCAGTTTCTGAAAGTGGAGATAGGTTCCCACTCTGTCTGAGCAGAGCTGGGAGCTGTGATGTGTTGCTGGAGGAAAGAGAAGAGCAGTTCTGGGAGGTTTTAAAGGGCACAGCTTAACTGAACTATGATTGACTTCCACACATTGATCCATTATTATTAGTGCTTATTTAAAAATCAAAGGTTATTTGTTTTGAAGTTATTTTGCTGCTTTCAGGGGTCATAAAACCTGTTTGACTCCACTAAATTCGATCATTCCACCAAAGCAAAGAAACTTTTGAGAAGTTTTTCTTCTAGTAATCCTCTCTTCTTGCCCTCACTGCAGACTTCTCCATAATCAAATTCCTGGGGAGACTTCCCTTAAACTCCAGAGCAGCATCCACTTGGTTTGGCTTCTTCATTAACATGGGTGCTACCCATTAATGCCTTCCAGCTTCCAAATGTAGAAGACAACCCTGGTTTCAAGTTCTAGATATTCTCAGCAAGATCCTTCAGATGTATCTGCACAGTGAAAACATTCATAATTCTTTCTAACATGGTTCTTAGAGGTAAAACAGCTCCTTTTTTTTGTTTTCCCTGTTCGTGGGCTGGGTCTGTCACCACCAGCAGGTCCTAGGCTTCCATCAAAAGGGTAGAAACTCTTTCCCATTTGATTTCCACTGGTCCAAATGACTTTATTGCTGACACCTTGAAAGAACAGACATCCCACAACCTGAGCACCCAAGTGGGTTTGATAGAATTAATTTTCAGTTGCTTATTTGTTCACTATTGCAGGGGGAAAAGCTCCAGATGTTTCATTTGATGAAGATCATTTAAACCTTTTTTTCAATTATAGGGTAAATAAGAAAACAGACAGTTTAAATATTGTGTCTGAATCCATTATTACCAGACCTTCTTGGAACAGAATTGTGATTATTAGTCCCAGTTCTCATCTTAGCCTGAGACTGACAAAGTCAATGTCTTCCTAACTACATCTTATAAAAAAATCCATTCAGTGTGCTTGACCCCCTGAGGTCTGAGTCTTTAGGATTCTAAGTTTTCATAACAAAAATTATAGTGATATAAACCTCAATTTCCTTTTTTAAAAGCAATGATTTTCATATAAGCACATGACTTCACCTGGGACTTGAAGAAAATGATCCAATGCTGCAGAAGAAAAGCTGTGAGCCACAAGGATTGACCAGAGGAAGAGTATGAAGCTCCTGGGACATTACTTTATAAAAATACAGCCAGGTGTGGAGCATAATTGGTACTAAGGTATCAGTTCCCAGTGCAGGGACTGGTTTTGTTGGATTTTTCATATTAGTCAGCACAAAAAGGCCCTGGACCTGAGGCACAACAGTAGTATAAATAACATAAATAATTTGGGCCCCGACCATATGGGACCAGGCCCAAAGCTACAGCAAGACAAGTCGATCTGCTGCAGAGGATGGAACTGTGCCAGCCTGTGCTGAGGAAATGGCCCAGGAGCTGCTCCTGTTTGTGGGGACCAGATGGTGGCTTATGATTTTTTTTTTTTCCCATTTAAAGTTCTTCAGACTGGCAAGGGGACAGGGGAGAGAGGAGTGGTGTGTTGCAGCAGGTTGGTGGGTGGTGATGTGGCAGGGGGAGGACCCGGGAGCATATCCCTACATTTGTGGGGTGTGACGTAGAATGAAACAGCACTGCAGTCTAACCAAAGTTAGTCTTGGGCATGAATCCATCCCTGTTATTGGATAGGAGCTTTTTCATCTTCTCTTCCACCAAATCCAGCAAAGGATCTGGCTGATTTACTGCAGCTATGGGTCAAGTCCAAGTCTCCTACACATCCCTCCTGTGTCCCTCCTCCTTGGAGCTACGAGGAGAGTGCTAATGAACATGTGAGTCCACCAGCTCTCCTGCATGTGCTCCACTCTACCCACACTTCCCACATGGAAAGAGTGAGTAAACTACCACACTACTTTACTCCAATCATTTTTCTTTAAAAGCTTTACTCAAGCTGAAATGTTGAAGAGCAACAACTCCACAAAGTGCAGTGAGGAGGTCAGGAAGCTACTTAAGACCTTCCCAGTATCTTCAGCTTCTGGAGAAAATTACTAAGCTACTGAGCAGGCAGGAGCACATAGCAGGGAGCTTTCAGAAGAGAAGAGATCAGCAGCAGCCCTGCCTTGCTCTGCCAGGGAGGAGCTCCTCTGGAGAGATGGATGGCAGGAGCCAGGGCAGGTCACTGACAATCCCAGTGTGAGAGCTCCCATGGGACTGTGCCTTTCTCTCTCTATGTGACTATTTGCTGCTCTGTGTGTCTGTACATATACAGGCACACAGGTAGAAAATCTCAGCCCATATTGTGGGTTATGGGTCTTCAAACATTGTATTCAATAAATAAAATGGAGAACAGTCAGTCCAGTCAAGATTTGCCAAGTCACCTAAGTGGGTGCTTTTCTCACAGATGTGAGAAAAGAAGGCTCTGGGGAGGCCTTGGAGCATCTTCCAGTGCCTAAAGGGGCTCCAAGAGAGCTGTGAGGGTAGAGTGACAGGACAGGGGGAATGGCTTTAAGCTGACAGAGGGTAGGTTTAGATTAGATGTTACAAAGAAATTCTTCCCTGTGAGGGTGGGGAGGCCCTGGCACAGGTTGCCCAGAGAAGCTGTGGCTGCCCCTGGATCCCTGGAAGTGTCCAAGGCCAGGTTGGACGGGGCTTGGAGCAACCTGGGCTGGTGGAAGGTGTCCCTGCCCTTGGCAGGGGGGGAACAAGATGATCATAAAGATCCCTTCCAACCCAAACCTCTCTAGGATTCTATATCTCTTGCAGGATAGTCTGTGCACACATTTTAAACTGGAAAAAGCAGCCAAAGAAGACAGAAGTTACACCACAAGACCCCACACGGCCACACAACCAAAACACTGTGACCGTGATCATCCCCTTCCTTATAAGAACCAGATGATCCTCCAAATCATTTAATTTCCAATGCTGGACTGGGGATAGCTCCCATCACCTCCCTCAGCTGAGGACTGCAGGCAGCAGCCCTGATTTCCACTTTGGCACCCCCAGAGCCATTTCCAGCTGCAGAGAGATTTGCTGGGTGGTGGAAGCACAGTGGGAGCCACTTATTCAAAGGCAGGGAATGGCATCAACAGATTCATCCAGAGCCTCTCTGCTGGCAGGGGGACACTGCAGAGGCAGTGATGAAACCTCTGATACTGCTTCTAATTGCAGCCTCTGCCCCACGGGAGCTGCTGTCTTTATTAATGCAATTATGATGTAGCCAAAGGCAGCAAATGCTTCTGCTGACCTTGCTTGGGGAAGGCAGGCCTTTCGTCTCCACGGGAAATTGCTTCCTCCCCTGGCAAATGGCACAAACCCCAGTGTGTTCCCGTGCCTGCAGAGGCACCATCTTGTCATTTGCCCAGACAGGATGCAAATTGCTGCTTGATGGCACCTCCCTGCCTTGTGCAAATCAGAAATAAAATCCAATAACGTTCAAGTCAGTCTTTCGCTAGAGGAAAATCAACAGTAAAACTAAACAGTCGCTCTTACATCATGATTTACAAAAGATAGTAATAATAATAATCCTTTAAAATTCCTAATTACAGGCATTTTTGAGCTCTGATTTAATTGTGGTTTGAAGCCTCAGTTCAATTAGCCTAAAGGCATTCAACATGGAGACCTGATCTCAAAACATGTCCATAAATTGAAATTCTGTATCATGGCAAGAAGCTGCTGTTAACAATAATAATGGGGTGTTGGGGGAACATCTTAATGATTTCAGAATTAGATTTCTAATCACACACTACAGACTTATAGCCAAAGCAGATTCCAAACTCAGAGTAACATCTACATCCACTATAAGTCAAAAGAGCATTTCCTAAGGTTGTGATATATCCTTTGTCAATACAAATTTGAAAGAGAATTAAAAACTCTTGGATTTTAGAGGACCAAAAACCTCTTCTCCAGACCTTAGTCTGGAGAATCATTCAGCCCTTCATCCCCAGAAGCTCTAAAATTACACTGGCTGCCATCAAGATTTGAGGTTCTCCATAAATCAATCACTGAAAGAAGAAAGAACATCCCACGACTGGACTTCTCAATTTGACTGCTCAGGGCAGAGAGTGAGTGGAAAAACGAGAACTGTTGCTTTACATAAAAAATATACTGAGACCTGGAGAGGCTGGGTGGTTTAGCCAAGGTCACTCAAGAAGCCATATACAAAATTATGGAATATTCTGGTGTCATTGGACCCACATTTCCTGGTGGTGGCCCCAGGAGGGGTGGTGTGCCAGCCACAGGGTCTCTGGCTGGGCTTCACTGCAGAAGAAAGTACATCCTCCACGTTCAGCATCTGCCATCCTTGAAGACTTTATTGGGGTTTGCTGGGTCATCTAAGTCAAGGAGACCTGCAGGATCATTTTTCAAGGTACCTGCAAAAAGGACAAGACCTACAAGGTCATTTTGCAGAGCAGAGGATTGAGAATTAAGAGAAATAAGTGAGTGTTGAGGCAGGTTGGGCAGGATGCTGGCACCTACCCTGAGGACTGATACACATCTTGACAAGGTCCTGGGGAGCCCTGTGCCACCAGCCAAAGGCCCAGAGGACTAAAGACCCACCCACAGTGTGAGGGAATAAGACAGGGACAGATGCTTTTAGTCAGATGACTCATCAGCAAGAAGCCTGAGGGCCAGAGTTTTAAAAGACATTATAGTGCATTAGTCAACCTTAAAGTAAAGGCTTCTGTGGGCCTCAATATCTCAAAAT
This sequence comes from Chiroxiphia lanceolata, assembly GCF_009829145.1. Taxonomy (NCBI): domain Eukaryota; kingdom Metazoa; phylum Chordata; class Aves; order Passeriformes; family Pipridae; genus Chiroxiphia; species Chiroxiphia lanceolata. The sequence goes on along the minus strand of NC_045653.1, from coordinate 2,980,052 downwards.
AATTATGCCTTAGAGACATGCCCAAGGTGGCACAGTCACTCTGACAGCCCAGCAGGGGAACAACCACGTTCCAGCCCCCGATCCCAAACTGCTCCTCCCCGGGACAATCCCAGACACTCTTTAAGCAGCAAAGGGGGATTTGCATGAATTTCCCTGTGCTGCTCACAGCCCCTGATACCTTCCCATTCTGCATGAGGCTGTAGTTTAGTCTCCTACTGTTAAGCATGAAAAAGTGCCATAAAGCAGCAGCTGGTGCTCGCAGGATCTGCTCAGCCCCCAACCCCACCCAGCATGTACTAGTGCTGAATACTGATGAAACCCAAAGCTTATTACTGTGAGCACAGTATGTTCCTTGCCTATACACCCCTTCATTCAGAGGAAAAGAAATTGCAAAATGAGGATCCAGGTCAGGTCCAGGTTCAGAAAAAAACCACTTATGTCAAGGTTTTGGGAAAGCCCTGTGGGTCTTGCTTGGCTCTAGGGAGAAGTGCTTCTTACTACAGGGGTCTAACCCAGCTGTGAGTGAACCCAAAGCTGTGGGGGTCAGGTCTTGATCCATCTCTACTCAAGAACACACTTGGATCCAATCTGGTGTCATGTGTCTTGAGGATAAAGGCAAATTAACCACTTCAGAGCAGCAAGCGCTTCCACACACAGCGAGTTTTGTTCTCTCTCCAGAACCCAAAATAAAAAATCCCTGTTTACCAAAATCAGTTTTTCATCTTGATGTATTTCAAGTTCAAAACTGGAAATGAAAAGAAACGTTACATGAGCTGTATCAATTCAGAAATAGAAACACAAGTGCAAATGATAAGACAACGCTCTTCCAGATACAGATAAATTTTGAAGGAGTTTTACTTCTGGGAATTTAGTGAACTTAGATCTGTGCATCACTGATTCATTCTTTGGTAGTGTTCCAAATTACACAAGATCCACATTATTAACTTTATGTAGCTGATAAAACACATTATGAATTCCCACATTCACCCCCTCAACCAAAGAAATTTGGAGAAACAGCAAAGGCAGTTTTAAATACTCTGGTGGTCTGCAAGATGCTCTGTAAAAAGAAGAAAAGATCAGAAAGTCAGGGGCAGGGGAACATGCACGTTATTGCCCTCCAGCAGTCACACACAGGGCTGGTTCCTGATGGTGGGAGTGATCCCAGACCATCCCAGGAACCCTCTCCTGCTTTACAGACCAGCAACAAGGAGGGAAGAGACCTCAACAGGCCAGGCCTGGGGGAGATTCACCTTCACACAAACCATATCTTCATTTCCTTTTCCTACATCGTGCCTGTGCTGGAGCTTTCACAGTGCCCTGAGGCCAGTGATGCCAATACTGGATTATCCTTCCTGTTGGACAGTTGCACTCAATGGTCTAAATATCCAAACCTAAACCCGTGACTTCTCCTCCCATGAATAGTGGGCACAGAGAGAGCATTTTACTCCTCACTTTTTTGTTCAAAATTGTTTTATATCCTAATCCTTCTTTGATATATTTGCAGCTGAGACCTTCTGTTTGACCTCATTTGAAAATCTAATAAGAATATCTCATTCTTGAGATCACTAATGAAAACCCTGAGGGACAGTAACCCCAGTAGCCTTTGCAGAACCCCACTTTGCAAAGTCTTCTCCTTTGATATAAGAAACGACTTTCTAGCATTGCTTTCCAACCAGTTTGGCAACTACCAAGTGAAAATTTTCTTCTAATAAGGTTTCTCTACCTTGATTATGAAAACATAATTGGAGAAAACCAAAAAGCTTTATTAATGTCAAATTATACAATACCCACCACTTTTCTTTTGCCCATAAAACTGGATTATACTGTCACAGGAGAAAAATCAAAATATTTTGAATGCCATTTGTTCTAGACAAAGCCCACGGGACGCTGCTGACCTCCTTGTTATGTGCTCGGGTTTTCATTATTTGCTCCAGTATTTTGCTGGCAGAAAAATTTAAACTGCTGGTCTTTATGTGGAGCTTCCTTAGCCCCATTTGGAAGAGAATTATTTTTTTAATCTTTGCCAGGAGACATTACCCACGCTTTGTAACGTCTCAAAACCAGCGGAGAGCAGCTCCAAGTTCGTTCCAGGTTTTTCCCCGCGTACCCTGCGGTGATTTGAGAACAACAATCCACATTTTTCACTCGCTTTTTCCTCTGTGTTGGCTGCCTGGTGGCAGCTGCACGTTTTAGTTGAATCTGAAGCAGTTCAACACGAAACACTAACGAGCTGGGCATTGCTCCTCCACATCATCCCCTTCCCTCTGAGGGCCAGACCAGCCCTTCCCAGCTGCCTCCTGTGTCTCAGACGCTTGTGCTGAGCGTCTTCCTCCACATCCTGCCTGGTTCCCTCATCTTTTTGTGCCTTGGCCTTTTAGTTCTGCCCTCCCAGGCTCACACACTAGGCTTTTGTACTCCTTCTTAGTAATGTGACCCAGTTTTCCCAAGTCTGGACTGCTCTGCTTTGCATTTGTGGTGACCAAAAGCATCGTGACTTAGCACAAATAAACAAAGCCTGTGAGCTGCACAGACAAAGCACAGCAGAGAGATCTGGGCCACCATCAGCCCTGGCCAGTGCACCAGTTTCTCTCTGCATTCTGATCCCAGAGACTTGTGCCTGCAGAAAAACAGGAGAGACATCCCTGGGATGCAATTAGCAATTATTTGTGTAAATGTCTGCAGAAACTGGCTATGACTCAGTTGTTCCAGACTGTGCAGAGCAAAGAAGTCTCTTCCTTAGGTGATGAAGTTGTCCCATGTGAAGCTGATGGGACAGCAGAGGGAACTGGGGGCAGATCTCCAGGCCTTGGGCTGGGAGCAGCAAGAAGCAAAGGGCAGGGAGCTGGTGTGACCTCCTGCACATCACAGGAAGGGCATCAACCCATTGGAGTGAGTACAGAGGAGACACCAAGGTGATCAGAGGGATGGAGCACCTCTGCTGTGAGGAAAGGCTGAGAGAACTGGGATTGTCCAGCCTGGAGAAGAGAAGGCTTTGGGATGACCTAATTGTGTCCTTCCAGTACCTGAAGGAGCCTGCAAGAAAGACAGAGAGAGACTGTTTACAAGGGGACCTGGAGTGACAGGACAAGGGGGGATGGTTTCAAACTGGTAGAGTAGGTTTAGACTGGATATTGGGAAGAAAGTCTTTACTGTGATGCACTGGTACAGGTTGCCCAGAGAAGCTGTGGCTGCCCCATCCCTGGAAGTGTCCAAGGCCAGGTTGGACAGGGTTTGGAGCAACCTGGGCTAGTGGAAGGTGTCCCTGCCCATGGCAGGGGGCTGGAATAAGGTGATCTTTAAAGTCCCTTCCAACCCAAACCATACTGTGATTCTACAATCCCTCATTGCCCCTTTGGACCTACTGCTGCCCTCAGTGAGAAGAGAGAAGCAATAAGGAAGCAGGGGGGCTACACTGAACATCCCCAAGGACAAAAATCCCATATTTGTCGTCTCCCTCCTGCCAAGATTTGAAGGTGCAAAACAGATCTTAAAGGAAGAAAGAAAAAGCCCATCATGAGGAATCTGGGAAGCATTTCTAGGCAGTGTGTCCAGCTGTGGGAGACCACTGAGGGGAGGCTGCAAAGATGCTTCTCAAGACTGGCATCAGGGAAGGAAAACACTTGAGTTTTGCAGAGTGAAGACAACAACTCTGCTGGTGTGTTGGTGCTGTGACAGGGGAGAGGAGCAGCAGGGGTGCAGGCAGAGGAGGGGTGGTCACAGCAAATTGGCTAAAACAAGATTCCCAGAGAGGTTTTACCCAAGTTTCTGGCATGCCTGGGTTTGCCTGGTTGTGGGGGTCTTACCCATCTGCATGAAAATGTCTTACTGAGGGGAAGAAAACAGGATTCATGGGATTTTCCCATTACTCTGGAAGTCTAATAAGAGAAGCAATTGAAGTTGGCTTAAGGGTATCCACAACCTGCACAAATACAAAGAAAGTCTCCAAACCTGCAATAGGTTGGTCAAACCCCAAACCCAGTTTGGTTATGGAAGTTTTAACACCTCCCTCTCCCTGCACTGCAGCAGCAGAAGAAACACATGAGCCCTAGATAAGCTAAGGGGCACACACAGCCCCCCTGCACAGATGGATCAGAAGGGTTGAATTATAGAAATGTTAGGCAAAAAGCCTGCAAAATTTAGAAGGAGCTCCAACATCAGGACCCAGAGGGAAACGTGAGTCTAAGGAAGCAACAGGGAGCTGACCTGAATGATAATCATGGTATTGGCAGCAGATCAAGGAGGGAAGGGCATGGGAAAGAGGCTGAGATCTCCCTGCTACATGGAGGCCGAGCTGATGGTTGTATTTCCAGAGGACTCTGGACAGACAGGCTGAGATTTTTGTATGGACAGAGGAGAAAGTGGAGTGACCAGGCAGAGGTACAATAAACCTGCTCAAAATCAGGATCCGAGTATTTCATAGAATCACAGAATGGTTTGGGCTTGAAAGGGCCTTTAAAGTTCCTCTCATTCCACTCCCTGCCATGGGCAGGGACATCTTCCACTAGCCCAGGTTGCTCCAAGCCCCTCCAACCTGGCCACCTTTGCAGCCAGTAACAAGTCACTGCAGCCTCAGAGCAGAGGTACATTATATCAAAAACCAGTTCATTAAAGAAAGATCTGGGGGAAGATCATCCCTGGGTGACCGGGAGAGATAAATTAATAAGAGGAAACATTTTTTTGGTGAAAAGTACAACTGATTATCTTTCTTTCTGGTGTAAAGCAAAGCTTAAAATCATTGTTTGGACAGCAATGAAGGGTCCTGCTGATCAACAGGAGCAGGAAGAGAGCCCCAAACCAGGATTATTTTGGTTTTGTTATGTTACAGGAATAGGTTGCAATTCCACAAAGGGAGGCTTTAGGGACCCTGGCACCCTGGCAGAGTCTCAGCTGCTGGAAGTTGAGGGGATCTCTGGATTCATGGGCCTCTCAGCACCCACTTTGGCTCTCAGCATGTTTGGATAGCAAACACACAGCACTAGGAATTCCTGCCAAAAGTATTCAACCTCTCTCAACCCAGTATTAACTGTTACTGAAGCACTTTGAGGGAAAATCTTCCTTTGACTTCAGAGGCTCCAGATCAAACCCCAGTAATACTTTAATTTCTAGATGGAGAGGCTCTGAAATTAAAAAATAAAAACACAGGTTGACATGCAATTCCTGGGTGGTTTTGTATGTCCTACAATATCTTTGTTCAACTGGAATAACCCAGGTGATTTGCTTGAAAAGAAAGCAGGAGTCCTGTGGCAAATATTTATCCATTCTTCCACTTTCTTTCAGTTTCCTTGTAAAATACCAAATCTTCTCAGAACTGTCCACATTTTCCATGGCACTGATCAAAGATATGAAAATACCACAGCATGTGATAAATTTAGACATAACTCAGCTGCAAACCCCAGAGAAAGCAGCAGTGCTGTAAAGGCTCAATGAAGGAAGAGCAAAGGTGCAAAGGTGTGTTAGTAAACAAAAAAAAAATGACCCCAGAACAAGCAAACTAAAATCACCACTGAGAACATCATGTTCTTAGCAAAGGATTCAGGCACTGACAACTTGTTGTAAGGACCCTCACTGCCACAGAGTGAAACCACCAACATCAAGGGCCAGGGGAACAAGGCACATATAAATATATGAGCAAAAGACTCCCCCCAAAAAGGGGTAAAAGCCAATTGCACATATAAATATTTTAATTGCATTATTTTTGGTAATAACCTATCTTGTCTAATAATCATTATACTCTTCAGATAGTGTGTATACCAGCAATATGTGCTGGGCTTTACTTTCACATAAGGCATGTTTCCGTTTTACCCATACGGAATTCGAGCACAGAAATATTTTCTGAGTGAAAATGGGCTCAGTACAAGGTGTCATTTTTGTTGTTTAATGGGGTTTGGTGTCTGCTTTCCCTCTGACTGGGTTTTCCTGTGGAAGGGACTCTCCCAACTGCAGCTGATGTTGCTCACTCCCCGTTTTTCTCCCCGAAGAGAGACCTTTGCAAAGACACTGCGAGAAATCCTCAGTTTCTCACGAAGCCACAAATTAATTTGCTGTTATACCGGGCACCTCGAAGCCTCAGTGAGTGCCCTGCAGTCATGTCTCAGTGGCAGTGTCCCCTATCCCACAGCACCATCTCGTGGGGGACTGCAGGTTAAAAACACCCCACCATCAAAACCACCGGCTTGGGTTAAATCCACTCCCAAGAATCCCAGCGCCCTTCCCACAGCTCCAAACCCCTGCAGGAAGCTGCCATGGCACAGCAAGGCCAGCAATGCAGCCTCACAGGGCTCGCAGTGCCTCCTGAGGGCAACCAAGGCTCAGAGCAGGAGCAGAAGCGTCTTTTCTCCCAAGTAAAAAGTGACGGGACAAGAGGACACGACCTCAAGCCGAGCTGGGGAAGGTTTAGACTGGGTATGAGGGAAAATTTCTTCACTGAAAAGGTGGGCAGGCATTGGAACAACTTGCCCAGGGCAGAGGTGGAATCATCATCCCTGGAAATGCTCAAAAAAATGTGTAGGTGGTGCTCAGGGATGTGGTTTAGTGGTGGTTTTGGTAGTGCTGGGTTAATGGTTGGACTCAGAGGGTTTTTCCAAACTAAATTGATTCTGTGATTCTAGGAACTATTTAGCCCACCTTTGAAGTGCCCTGTTGCAATTCCATCCTTCACAGAAGACCTTCAAAGGCTGCCTGCTCACTTCTCAGAACTCAATCAGTGGGAGGAAGAGCCCAGGCAAGGCCCTCTCGTGTTCATGTCCAGCAGCTGGCAAAGCCTCCACCTCCCCAGCTGCAATGATCTTCCTCAAGATCAAACATCCCTCAAAAGTCTCCCCAGACAAAGCCATAAACCTCTCTTTGGGCAGTCTGGAAGATCTTACAGTGGGCCCAAAAGCATCTCAAGTACATTTGAGAAGCCTAGATCAGAGAAAGCTTTCATCATCCCCAAAAGATGTTTATATTTGTGGTTCCAATCTTTGGGAGACCACGACTGAAGTCAGCTAACCCAGCTATTGCTGGGATGGTTCCATCTGTTTTTACAGGACTTCTCACCACAGCACTGCTGTGCCAAGGAAGAGGGGGACCAGATTCAGTGGGTACAGACCAGACTCCTGCTCAGAGGCTGTGCCAGGCTCAGACTTGTATCCTGTCCTTCCTCCAGAGGTTTCCTGGGGAGCACATTGGAGGGTGGAATTACCATGTAAAAAAGATTAATTAAGTTGGACTTATTTTCTACATAGAAAAAGCAGGACTTCTGTCTCAACAGCCTGCCTGCAGCTGCAGATTTCCTGGGATACAGGGAGAATCAGAGGAACCAGTGTTCCCAAGTTTGGGTGCTGCAGGACATCAGCTGGGTCCCACCATGGGTCTCAGACACACCCAGTGCTTTCCACCTTCCAGAAAAGCAACATCTGAGCCAATTTTGATGGCACTGCTTTTCCTGATGGGCATCCACACAAATCTCCCACAAAAACATCTTCTGCTTCCTTTTAAATAAAATCATCACTATTCTTAGAAACTCTCCCTGCTCTCAGCCAGCACTGCAGTGAGAACAGTGGGAGTAGCAAACAGCTGTTATCTGCTAAAAACATTTAACATAAAGCACATCAAATTAGCAGCTAATGCCTCGTACCTACACATCCCACAGAGCTGGGAATCCTGTTTGGGAGCAGCAGCCTGCACACAAAGGCAGGAGCCCCAGATATTTTGCTCCATCTCTCCCCCCCCCCATACCCAAAACTAGAGTTTAGCCTCCAGCTTGCAGCTGTGGGAGCTCAGTTCTTCCTATTCCTTCAGACACCAGCCCTGGAGGGTTATTAATGTGCTTGATTTACAGCAGCACATTGGAAATGTGGTGTGTCAGGCATCCATCAGGCTTCCAGGGATCCTGCTGAGCTAACAGGCAGGATGACTTATTTTTCCAAACAGAGCCAGTGAGATGCTGGTGATGGGGAGAGCACTGGGCAGGCTGGTACCCCAGCCAGTGTCAGGCACAGGGAGCAGAGCAAACACCTCTGGCTGCCCCTTCAGACCTCTCGGAGGGGGGAAGCCAGCAGACAGAGGATTTTGCAGTGGTTTTATCCATCCTTCCCTTCCTCATCAGATCCTCTTTGCTCTCAAGCACTGCAAACCCAGCCCTGCAGAGCTCAGCAGGGCAGAATCCAGGGTTCACCCTGCTCCTTTCTCCATCCCCTGAATGAACCAGCCCATGCAGCGAAGTTCTATTATTTCATGTCCCGGAGCCTGTTTTGCAGATTTTTGTCCCAGCCATGAGCATTTTGTGCTCTCTCCCACCCAGGAAAGGTTGAGCTGTCTGCGCAGGGAGTCAGCTGCAAGCTGATACCACCCAAAACATCCCAAGACTCCACTCCCATGGGCTGTCTCCAACATTTATAAACCCATTTATCATACTATCAGCCCATCGGCTCCCCAGTGCTTCCACCCCTAAAATTCAGTATAATCAAGCCTGGCTCATGCTTTGGTTTTTAGCAAAGTGGTAAGAGGCAAAGATGGAAAGGATTTCTGTTGGCATCCAGACACTTGGGAATTCAAGGCCAACATGGACAACCTTCCATCACATTTCAAAGTCTTCTGTGATCAGGTGGGAGACTGAAGTTCCTACCTGGACTGCAGGACTTGCTTGGAGCTTTATAGCAGAGGCAAGATCAGAGACCAGACCCTCTATTCCAGACACACAAACTCTCAGCAATTAAACTGAAATGGGTTTTCCATTAATGAGCAGTAATTAGGGCTTCTGCTCAGAGCCAAGCAACTCCAGCTCCATCTGAAGGTGGTGGCTGTGCCCTTGTGCACTGGCCAACTCATTACAGGGGCTTTATTTGCCATCTGCAGTGCAGGCAGCATTGAAGGACCTTCCCTCAGACTGTCCCCTGTCACCAACATCAACATGGCCCTTCCCACACTGCACAGAAAAGGTGCCAGGTGGACAGGATGGAATAACAGAGCTGAGACAGATAATCCAGGGTTTAGGCTATGAATGAACTGGGAATCTACCTTATGTTAACTACTTGTTTCTTGTTCAATATGATTCTGTTTCACAGCATCCACTGCTCAAAAGCAGGTTTGATTTTACTGATACTACATTCTCTGAAGGCTCCAGAATGTCTAAAACTTTTAAAAAATGCATTTTTTTTCAAGCTCTTAAGAAGAAGTGATGCCTGTGTAAGTTTTATTTCTGAATAGGGACTCCTCCAAAGAAATCCCAGCTTCCCTGTTTAATACTGACCTGACACAAGGCTGCTGAGGTTGGGAGAGAGAAGCTGAGAGCACAGGCCAAAAAGTGCAGCCACATTTCCAACACTTGCTCCTACAGGGATGCAGGACCCAGCTACTACAGAGGGGAGGGAGAAGAGGCACAGCTCAAATTGACAAAGACAGGGCCTTCCTCATACTCTGAATGCAAGCACTTGGGGGCTCTGGGACTGATCAAAACTCGAATTCGGGGGGGGGGGGGGGTTGTAAGTATGCCATCCATTTTTGGCTGGACTAAACCCTCTTGAATTCTGAGGATCCCTGCACTGGCTCTCTTCTGGATTGTGCTGCCTGAGCTCTGCTCTGCTAAACAGAAATAGTCTTTAAACAGCACATGAAACAAATTTGAAGGATGACGAGGAAATGGTAAATCCAGGGAATAAGGAATGGGGTGGTTAAAGGCCTCCTCACTTGATCAGAGGCTTTCTAACTGTATTTAAAATTTAAAACTCAAAGGTGTTGGCTTGCTTTTCACATAGAACCAGTCTTCTTCCTCAGACATGGACACCTCACTCCTCCTTCCCACAAGGGGACAGAAAGTTCCTTGCTTGAGCCTGATCAGTTCACACAGGGATGTGTGAGCAGCCAGGCAGAGGTAACACCAGGCTCAAACCATGCAGAATCACTTGCTGCTTCTTCTGAACCCTTGGCATTTGTATCCAGAGGAAGGCCAGGCTGAGCAAGGCCTCTGGCCACCCAAGTTAACACCAAGCCAAAGCAGCCAGGATGGGCTGCCCAAGATGGGCACCACAGCCACAGGGAACAGAGCCAGCCTGTCACAGGGCTCACCAAACAGGGGAGCAGCAGCACAGCAACCACAAAAAGCCTCCCATCAAGGGCTGTATCTCCTACTTGGAAAAAAACCTTTGTTAGGGCTGGCAGCCCCTGCAAACACCTCCTTTGTATGCAAAGGTGGCTGTTCACAAACCAGCTGCCAAAGCCATTGCAACACTCAGGATCTTCGAGGAAAAGGGCAGAGGTAGATAAGGACTGCAGACAAATTGCCTGACAGCACCATCTTCGAGCAGCTGCAAGAGAGAAGCTGCTCCAAGGAGTGCCATAGGACAAAACTAAGAGGGAGCCCCGGGTCTGCACTTAAATGTTGCTCCAGGACCAAGTGGAGGATGGGACTGGGATTCCAGGTGAGGTTTGTCTGGGGTTCAGGGTTGTTAGTGCACTCAGGGCACCCTGCTGGTGGTGGTTAAGCAGAGGGGTTGCTTGAGTAGGTTGAGCCCACATGATGTGCTCCTGTCAGTTCAGCAGATGGAGAAGGCTCAGGTGTCCTGGGAGACACAACAAAGATTAAACATGGGGTTTTTTTTCTTTTATATTATATTGTAGAGACTTGTCTCTATCCAACTACTAAATGTCGATACTGTTTATTTTTAAAGCTACAAAGTGTAGCTTTTGCCTTTCTTAGGAGACCTCTTGGCAAAGAATTAACAGTTTCTGTAACTCTTCCTTCTCATTGCTCAAGGCCTGCCCTGGGCTTCTGCCTGGGCACTTTTCTGAAGGATGAATGCAAATGTAGCTGGGCTTGCACTGGGGTCAGAGCTTTAACCTCTGAACACTGTTATGGCTTCAAAATGCTGCTGGAGCTTCAGGCTTGGCTGGGTGTTTTCTGTCCTTTATAATAGATATATATTTATTTTTTTTTTAATTCTTGTTATGCATACTGGAGACTTCTTAAAAGCCAGTTTATGGTCAGCACATCAATGTAATTGTCCAATCCTGAAAACTTTCATACAGCTGGAAGTTATAGTTTCTCTGGGGTAAGGTTAAGAAAAGGGAAGAACTTGTTTAGGTTTTTCCTGATGTATTCTTAAGCTTTTGGTTGAGTTGTTGCCCTCCCTTCCTAGCTTGGATCCCTCGTTGAACATCCTCAGTTGTCTTTTGTGGCTGTAGATGGACACCTGTGCTCTGAGCTCAGCCTTTGGGCTGCCCTGACTGGGTTTTACATTTGTAATGTTGTTAAAATGTTCCGTGAGGTATCCAGAAAAAAAAAAAAAAAAAAAAAAAGAATAATTTTTACCCTTTAACTATGAGTCCAGCCTTTGCAGTGTCACAGTTGCTCTGCCACATCCCCATCAACGAGGTGGGAACAAAAGGAAGGCCTTTTGTCCTGCTAACATGTTGCTGGTAGCACCAAAAATGAGATGGATGGTAGTGCTCTGGGCAAGACTGTATCAGAGCCATGGTCTCAGCTCCCAGGGAAAGGCACAAAAGTACTGAAAGCATCAGGGATACAAAATTCAAATTAAAAACTGGATGAAGTCTGAAGCAACTCTGTACCACTTCTATTTTTAAAGACAAACATAATAAAGTTTATGTGCATAATGATGTATAATCATATTTATACAACACTCCTGTCTGCAGAGTGTTGAAAAGTGTTTTCACTCCGCTTTTTTCCGCTTTTTTCCCCGGCAGCAGCTGGGAGGGGGCTGCGCTATTCCACGTGGCCACCGGGTGGCGATGCAGCCCCGCAGCTTCTGCCCGGCAGAAATGGGGCAGAAAACCCCGATTCGGAGGTTTACTGCACATCTTCGCTTTAAGGACCTTGGTTCGCTTTGGGCTTTTGGGGTGAGGGGCCAGGAGAAGACTCATGGGTGGGAGGACCCGCCTGGGCCGTGGTGATGCCCGTGCCCCTGTCCCAAACAGAGCAGAGCTCGTGGGGCTGAGCTGGGGGAGTTGGCAGCCTGGGAGATGCCCTCAGCATCCCAGAGGGCCACTCCGATGCCCTAAATTCCCGTGGCCATTCCCGGACCAAGGATCTCCATCCCGGGAGAGCCAGGCTGCCTGCCGGGGTGCTGCAAGTGCAGTGGCACTTCCCTGGTGCCCACGGGGTAAACACGGGTGGGAGGTGCTGAGTGCTGGGCTGGGTTTCTGGAGCAAATTTCTGCTCATGAAACCCCTCCCACACTGCAGTGTCAGTGGTGTTGGGGACAGCCAGGCTTGGGGGCTCTTGCACCTGGCCCAGGACCTGAGTTACACTCCTGCACTGCTGCCCTTGCAGAGCCTGAACACTCAGCATGTGGGAGAGGAGAGCTGGGCAAGGGGAGTGCAGTGATCTTATACCCCAAAAGCAAGAGCTGCCCCCTCCCCTTCCTCCCCAGAGCTGGTCCCAGGAGCACTGAGCAGCAGCAAAACAGCCCAGAGCCCCCCCTGGACTGTGCCTTAAAGGGAGGGCAGGAGGGGCTGGGGGGGTTCTGTGCACTTTGGGACCTGCACTGAGGGCAGGGTGAGGAATCAAGGATAACACCTGTAATGACAGGAGAGAGTGAGCTGCAAAATAAGAAGTGCTGGGAGGCGGGATTGGCTCAGGGAGGGGCTGTGGAGCTCGTGGCCAGGCTCAGCTGGTGCTGGACCATTGGGTGCCACAGCTGCAGCAGCCCTGACACCAGCTGGCACAGGAGTGGGTGCAGCTCAGGGCCAGGGAAGGGGAGCCAGGGATGTGTCTTGTTTTGTTCCTCTTCGCATTTTTCATTACCTTACTGCAGGTCAGTGAGATGCCTGTGCTGTGCCATGGACACTGGGTGCTGCTCTGATCCCAGGGTGCCCTCAGCTGCTCTGACATCCTAAATCCCTGAGACTATTCCCAGACCCAGTAACCATTTCAGTGGGCAGTGCCATCGTGCCCTGCTGTACAAGCTGTGTTGGCTCTGCTGTCTGCTCGCTGCTGAGCCCAGAGGTGTTGGGGTACTTGGCTCTGCTTCCTCCCTCTTGTGGGATCCAAGCCGTGTTGGGGTAGAAAGGCTGTGATTCCCACCCTGCTGAAGGACAGAGCCAGGGTTTGGGGTGGTGCTCAGGGGTTCTCTGGAGGCTCAGGCTGGTGGAGGTGGGATTGCCTGGAGCTTCTGGAGCTGCTCACTGGGCCCAACACCAGAGTCCTCACCTGACAGGGACAGCAGAGCCTCAACCTGGAGACTTTCCCAGGGGCAGATCAGCCTCTCTCTCCTGCCTGGCCAGAGGTTTTTGCTGCCATCTCTCAGGCAGCAGCAAATTTGGGAGAAATCAGTATCATTTTTCCTGGGAAGGTGGAAAACCAAGGCAGACCCGTTGCTATGGTTGCCGCAGACTGTCCTTGATGCAACATCGTGTCAAGCAGCTCTGCAAGCAGATGTGCCACAGCTGGAAAGCAAAGTGATTCCTGCAGCTGTGAGCATGGCATGGAAGGCCACACACGGTCCCCTCTGCTCCCACAGCCTCTCTTGGGATGCTGGTTGTGCCTGTGGCTATGTGTATCTATCCAGGACCCTCCCTGGCAGCAAAAATCCCATCAATGGAAGCAGCACTGGGGAGGGGGAACGTGGCTCTGAAGTAAGCAATGCATGTAGGTGTTTAAAAATAACACAGTTGGAATATTTGTCATTCAGTGTGTGCATGTGTGGATAAAGTACTTGATAGCAGATGCAAACGCTGCTTGAACAAGGGAGATGCTGAACATTGGCTGAGCACAACAACCATTTCTAAATCTTTTGTCCCTAAGAAACTGTAGAATCATCAGTTTAAGGGGGTTTTCAGCTTGGCTCAGTACAGCTTGGGCCATTTGCACTGGGTCCTGCTGTCACCTTTGGGCAGAGGGCTCAGGCTCTGCCTCCTGCCACTCTCCAGGGCTCACTGCTCTTTGCTACAAGGTTTTTACCATCTTATCCTAAAATGCACCTGACAGCCTCATCAGAGGGCTGGAGAGAAGCCAGCACTGCCACTGAGAGCCAGAGAAGGAGCAGAGAGTGTGCAGAGCCCAGGGCCTGCCCCAGAAATGTGTTCAGGTGCAAAGACCTGCTGCTGATTCCCGGTGCTCACCTGGGCTCTGCCTTTTGCACTTGGGACACACATTTTGGGACCTGTCCCCTTGAACCCCCTGCAGTGCTTCTGCCCTCGCCCACACCAAGTGTGGTGCCATTGACTCCAGGGCTCTGGGGGTGACAGGTGGCTCTGGGATCTGCAGGGTTGGTGTCCCTGTGCCAGGAGCCAGCACCTTCCAAGGAACCTTTGCAGTGCAGGGGGGTGATGTTCCCTCTGGCCACTTCTCCTTAGTCCCCTTTCTCGGCCCCAGTGCCCCCCAGGATGGGCTGAGTGGCTGGGGGAATCCTGTTCAGCCCAAGCCCCATCTCCAGAGGCACAGGCTCCAGTGAACAGACCTTTCCCTCTGTGCTGCTCAGGGATGCTCCAGATCCTGGCTCTGACTGGCTGCCAGCCAGGCCTCCCGAGGGCCCAGGGGGCTGGTTAAGCTCATTGCTTTTCTTTCAGAGGCTTCAGAAAGCCGCCTGCCCACATTTAATTCAAATTTATTGAATAATTCTCCTGGGAACAACTAGTTCAAGACCAAGCACTACCACAGACCATCAATGAGATCAGTTGGCACAGCCCCGGCCCTGGAGTGCTCTGTCCCCTCCAGCACATCTCCATGGTGGTGCCAAGGGGATGGGGAGTGCAGGACCAGGCGCCTGGCCCAGGGCAGACTTGGCTCAGCTCTAAACCTGGCTGCCTGCATTGTCTCCAGCCTCAGGGGATGTTTTGAGGTCTGTTAATATCCCTCCCACTTCCACCCCAAACCTGTTTCAGCTTTTGAGCCGAGGTCCCCGGGCAGCAGTCCCAGAACAGGGCTGGCTCAGCCCTCACCTGCCTCCCAAGCCTGTTGCCAGCTGGCTGTGCTGCACAGGTGGGGAGATGCCATATCCCTGTTGGGATGCACAGGTACTGCTGGATGCACCTCCTGCTGTAGTGGGATTCACATCCACCACTGGGAGCAGAAATGTGAGGCCACATGGACGAGCCAGAGCCAGGCTGGGAGCACAGGGATGATACCCCAGCTCCAGCAAGCAGGCAGTGAGTGATGAGACTATCCAGATCCTGGAGATGGGCATCCCGGAGGAAGGCTGCTCTCTAGGAAAGCAGTTTTACTTTGCTCACCCTGAGCAATTTTGAGGGTGTGTCATGTGCCACGTCCTTATGACATCCTGGGGGCTGTACCCGAGAACAAGGCCGGGGACATGCTGCCTTCATCCCTGGCTCCCCTGCAGCTGTGTGGCTCCAGGAGGGCAGCCCACGGTGTGCCTTGTGTTATGCAATTAGCCAGTGCTCAGGGGAAAACTAATGATCTTCATTAATGAGCGCAGCACCAGTCGGTCAGGGCCTGACGTCCTGCTCGGGGGCATGTGCAGTCATGCAGCAGGACTGAGTCACAGCTCTGGAAATGATGCTGTGGGGAGGGCAGCCTTCGTTAGCTCTGGGCACGGGTTGCTCTGCAGCACGTACAGAAAGGCAGGTCCTGCCACCCTCCATCCATCCCTCGTGCCCCAAGCTGTTGGACAGGACCTGTGACTGCTCAACCTGCTTTCCCACAAGGGATGGGTCCAGGCAACGTGCCAGAGCCTGGAAAATGGTACCTGTGGCTGTGATTCATCCTGGAAAGGGCAGGAGTGCCCAGAGAACTTCCCCCAGTGCAGTGGCTCCCACCTCTTCCTGGGAGGATTCCATCCACATCCCCCTCGTCACGATCATTGGATGCTGGTAGGCTGGAGCCACCACCTCAGGATTCACAGAGCCACAGCAGGGGCTCAACAAGCTGTAGCCAGAGGCACCCACCCGATTTGTAGCCCTTGCCCAGGCCATAAGCAGAAGGGAGTGATACCTACAAGGAAAGCCTGGGTTTGTTGTACAATCTGGATTTTCCTGTGCTGGATGCATGGCTGGTTTAGGGCAGAGAGGGGGTGCAATCCCACCCTGTGTCCCAGAGGGTGCCTGGTGCTTGGGGAGGCTCCCAGGGAGGGTAGAGGGCTGTGTGCTGGGCAGAGAGGAGTGTTGAGCAAAGCCCTGATAAACCCCACATGTGTTTATTTGGGGCAGAATCTGACCGAGACGTGGGGTGGGATCTGCCCCTCGGCCAGGCTCGGGTTTGCCCCTGCAGAGAAGAAGCCACTGCCTTGGGGTTGTGCTGCCCAGCATCTGCCTTGGGGTTGTGCTGCCCAGCATCACAAACCGAATCCGAGCAGCCAGGGGGCCCGGGGGTCTGTATGACACGGCACAGCATCGCTTCCCGTGGCGAGGCCACGGCCGGCAGTGCTGCCGCGCGGGAAAGCACAGAGGAGCATTTTACAAACACAGCTGAGGAGCATTTTTCAAACTCAGCCTTCGGATGCTCGCAGAGGCTTTGGGGCCGGCTGGTAACGTATGAGAGACGCGGCGGGTGGGTGGGAGCAGGCTGGAAGAGGCACTCGCTGCTGCTGCCTTCCCCCTGGAGAGGCACTGTGCGCGCTCCGACTGCTCACAAGGCAGCCGAGCTGGCCCTGGGCAGCGTGGCAGGGGGCCCCAGGGGACCCTCACCGATGGGGGTGCCTCAGGGGATCGGCACCAGGAGGGGCCCCAGGGACCTCCCACCCACGGGATACATGGGGGACTTCCATGTCCGAGGATGCCCAGCACTGACAGCGCTGCCCCGGGGGACCCCCGCCCACCCAGGTGCCCCTGGGACCCTCATCCGCAGGGTACCGTGGGGACCCTCAGCTCCGAGACTGCCCCGGGGGACCTGCAATTACAGGCACTCCCAGGGGACTCGCCCTGCTGAGGACACCCTGGGGATCTTCCCCAGACCTGTCCTGGGGGACTCTTACTCTCAGGGGCCTCCCAGGAACCCCCATCTCCAGGATTGTCCTGGGGTGACTCTGCCCCGCAGGGGCACCCCAGCGACCCGCTCTGCAGAGGACAGAGGATGCTCCAGGGACCAGGGATGCTCCAGGGACCCACAGGGGCGCGCTGGGGGCACCTGACACGGCTCTCCTACGGACACGCACTGAGGAAGATAGCCGGGGGGGACCCTTCATCCCGGGGATGCCCTATTCATTGGGAATGCCCCCATCCATCCCGGACGCCCCATCCATCGGGGACGCCCCATCCATCGGGGACGCCCCCATCCATCGGGGATGCCCCCATCCATCGGGGACGCCCCCATCCATCGGGGATGCCCCCCTCCATCCCGTATGTCACCATCCATCACGGGTGCCCCATCCATGAGGGATGTCCACATCCATAAGCGATGCCCCCGTCCATCGGGAATGCTGTCATCCATCATATATGCCCCAATCGCGTACACCCCATCCGTCGGGGACGGCCCAACAACCGTGCATGCCCCATCCATCGGGGATGCCCCCATGCACGGGTGGCACCCCATCCCCGCGGGGTGCCGGGGCTCCAGTGTGGCGGTGGCAGGGTGGGATCTCGCAGCGCGGCTCCGGGCGGGCGGAGGGGTCGCTGTTGCCGCCAGCACGGCCAACCACCACCAACCCCCCCCGCTCTCCCCCTCACTCCCTCCGCCGCCTTTTGTTCGCCGCCCGCGCTCGTCCCCGCCCGGCGGCGGCGGCGGGCGGAGCCGGGGCCGAGCCGGGGCCGCAGCCGCAGCCGCAGCCGGGGCCGAGCCCAGCGCAGCGCAGCGGGAGATGGAGGCCGAGCCGGCAGAGCCGGGTCCCCCCGCGCCGCCGCCGCCTCCACCTCCACCGCCGCTCCCGGAGAGGAAGAAGAAGCCGCAGCGGGCGCCTTCCCCCGCCCGCCCCAAGGAGGTGCCCGGCTGGTCGCTGGCCAAGAGCCGGCGCGGCGGCCCCGGGGGGCACCCGGGCGCGGCCCCGCGGCTGTCGGCGGGCGGAGCGCACCCGCACCCGCGGCGGGCGGGCGGCAAGGACGGGCGGCCCGAGAAGCGGGGTGCGGCGGGGGCTCGCCCCGGCGGTAAGGGGCCGGCGGGGCGCGGCGCGGCGCGGCCGAAGGGCCGGCGGCACGGAGCCGACACGGCGGCCCCCGGGGCGCGGAGAACGGCGTCGGTGCCCGGCTCGGTGCCGGCGCCCGGGCCGAGCTCCGGGCTGACCGACAGCAGCTCGGAGGTGTCGGACTGCAGCGCCTCGGAGGAGGCGAAGCTGCTCTCGCTGGAGCTGGGGCTGAGCGGCAGCGATGGCGAGTCCCCCGGCAGCGCCCCGCCGCCGCCGCCCTCGGCCGGGGAGGCGTCGCCGCTGCCCGAGGAGCCCTCGGTCGCCTCCGTGGCCAGCAGCCGCCTGCAGCTCAGCACCTCGCTCGCCTTCTCCGACCTCACCGAGGAGCTGCTGGACGCCGGCACCGACGGGCTGCTCCGCGAGCTGGAGGACCTGCGCTCCGAGAACGACTATCTCAAGGTGGGCACGGCGGGACGTCCCCGGGCACGGCTCGGTGTGGCGTGGTATCCCTGGGCAGTACTGTGGCAAAACGTGGCATGGGTCAACCAGGGTCAGCATCGCTGTCCGTAGTGTGGTTAAACGTCCTAGAGCTTTGCAGGGCATCTGAGGGCACAGCTCGGCATGGCACAGCATCCTTGGACGTAGCATGCATCCCTGTGCACGGCTCGGCATGGCACAGCACCTCTGGGCAATAGCATGGCACAGCATCCCTGGGAATGGCATGGCATGGCACAGCACAGCATCCCAAAGTGTAGCTCAGTGTGGCACAGCATCCTTAGGTACAGTGTGGTGCAGGGCACCCCAGGGCATGGCTGGGCACAGGGAATAGTTTGTCTCAGTCCAGGGTGCCCTGGCTTAGCCTGGCATGACATCACCAAGCACAGCCTGGCCTGACTTTGTTGGGCAGACTAGCACACTATGGCTGGGTGCAGGGCTTGGCACAGCTCAGCCCAGCATGGCATCACTGGTATGGCACAGCCAGGGATGACCTGGCATGTTGTGGCTGGGCCTGGCTTGGCTCATCTTGGCACAGTGTGGCATGACTGGATGTAGGGCCCAGCTTAACTAAGCCTGGCATGGCCCTGCTGGATATAGGGCAGAGCTCTATGGCTGTGGCACAGCGTGGCCCAGCTGGGCATGGTCCAGTGTGGTGTGGCATGGCTGGCACTGCTTGGCTCAGTGTACCATGGCATGGCTTGGCACAGGGCAGGCACTGGCACAACGTGGGCCAGCTCAGCCTGGCATTACCCAGCTGAGCATGGCTTGCCCTGGCACAGCACAGATGGGTGTAGCATGGCCAAGCCTAGTATGGCCCTAGCTCAGCATGGTGAGGCTCAGCACAGCCTGGGCTGGCACAGCTTAGTAAGGTGCAGCTCAGCATGGCACGGTTTGGCTCAGCCTGGTTTGCTATCCTGGGACACAATATGGAATAACCTGACCTTGTGCAGCTGGGCACAGCCCAGCCTGGCACAGGGTAGGATGCTCCCTGCTGCTCTCCCTGCCCTCTGATGCTGCCAGACCCTCAGGAGATTTTCCAGCTCTCTTCTTCCCACTGGTTCCTGTGCTCCCTGGGGCCTTTTTCCAGGCATGCAGAGTGCCTGCCTGGTTCATGGGTGCATGGTGAAGCCAGGGCAGACATGCTGTGAGGGGACAGGGGCACGGAGCCATTCTGCCTCTGGTCCCACATTGGCTTGATGCACTGGCACACACTGCCTGCTGCAGGGTGGGCACCAGCACCCACTGGGTGCCACGTCCCGGGTGGCTGCAGGCGTTTTGAACCCTCTGCTCTCCTTCAAGGTGGAGCTGTGGGTGAGATGCTTGTGCAGTCACATGCTTCAGGGCTCAGGGATGGGTACCAGGTGTCCCTGAGCTGCTCTTCGGATGCCACAGGTTGGAAGTCAGGCCAGCTCTCATCTGCTGGTGTCCACGTTTGTAAATGTGTCGGGATTGCAGCCCCGAGGTGGGAGCTGGGCACTGGTGACATGCTCGAAGATGGTCAATCAGGCCCTTTGTCCGTTAGCAAAGCCTCAGTTCACAGCTGGTGTCCCAACTCCTGCCAGAATTAGCAGCAACAGCTTAAGGGCTTTGATTTACTGGGAGTTGGAAAAATACAGATGAGGCCCCTCCGTTTCCAAGAACATGCGTGCGAGCGCTGCCATTCCTGTGGACAGAGCGATTGCTTCCTCCATTTCCACAGGATCTCCTTCCTGGCAAGCTGCAGGCATGTGGGGTGTGTTTTACCTGCCATGAGGAGTGGCAGCTCAAATCCCCTGGCCAGGAGCAGTGGGAAAGTGGAGAGCTGCTGGAGGTGTGCACCAAGACTGACCGTGGGGATGCTGGTGGCATCCTCCCTTCTCTGTCAGCATGTGTGTCTCCTCCCTGGCATGTGCATCCTGCTTATATCCCTGTTTCCATGTTGGAGCTCGCTTCTCCTGACTCTTAAGCAGAAGACTGGGGTGGTACCCTGGCTTCAGCTGGGCAGAAGCCCAGAGCACACTCCCCTTGTGCTCCAAAAAATGCTGGAAGGTTTGCCTAGTTTCTCCAGCAAGGAGCAGAAAACTGGGCTGGGCTGCAGCAGACTGCTGGCTTGTGCTGTCTGTGCTAAAAATTCAGGGATTTGAGGACTTAGGGCAAAAATAAAGCCCTAACCCAAGCGTTGGCATTGCCTGCCTTGCCACGCAGCTCCCTTCTCCTCGGGTGTGGGTGAATCAGGCTTATCCAAGGTGACTTATTTCCTAGGACTCACTCAAGTAGCTGCAAATGAATTTTTTTTTTTTAATGTATTCACCAGAGCCAGCTAAAACCTAGTGCGTACTGAAAGCGAGATGAGGATTTTTGGGGGTGGGAGGGTTTTGGTGACGTTCTGGCATGAGCCAGACGTGTGTGGCACTACTACGCCCGTGTGCTGCACGCTGGGTTTGGGAGCTTCCCAGCAGAGCTCCAGCAGTGCCAGCTCACGTCCCATCTTTCCTCGGCTGACATAATAAAATGTACATGTTTAAACACACTTCACCCATTTCTCTTTGCAGCCCAGATCTGTGCAAGGCTCTGCCTCCCTCCTTCCGCCCTGCGAGTACCAGGCGGGCCGGCGCCTCCTCTTGTCCCCGCTCCCAGGGTGGTGCACCTGCTGTAACTCTCCCTAAATGGGTTATTCCAAGTGTTTTCCCAAAAAGGGGCCGTTCCTCACGTGCAGGTTGGCAGCCTGGTGAGGGAGGACATGTCTTGGGTGTCCTTGCCCCGTCTCGCTGTCGCTGAGCCGTGTGCTGGAGAGCAGCTCCCAGCCCTGCTCAGCGGGCTGGAAAATGTGAGATGTGATACGGCAGCAGCTGCGGAGGGACAGGCAGACAAAGAGTGGGCATGGAGAGGGTTTGGAGCGAGGGGAGGGGATGCCTGCAAACCCTTTCCTCTCCTCTCTGCGGGAAGGGGTTTAGGCAAGAGCCATATAATGCTGGGAGCACAGCCCTGCCTGTGCCTTCCTGCTGCTTGTCCCCCTCCCGCTCCCTGCCCTGAGTCATCCCACATCCCTCGGGGTTTGCAGGCATTTCCCAGCTCTAGGAGAAACATGCAGAGTGAGTGGGTGCCTTGTTTTCCCCAAGGCAGTCAGGGACCAGCACATACCACCAGCGAGGGCTCTCTGAGAGCATCCCGAAGGGGCACTGGGGGCTGTGTCTGGGCAGCCTGGTTGGCACTGGGGCCCTGCTCTGCTGCTGCTCAGATTTTACCCAGCCACGGGGACAGGGACAATTCCCAGAGATCCCAGTAACCACCTGCAGAGCCAGCGCACATGGCTTTGCCATGGAAAGGTCTTTGCAGCCTCTTGCCTTTTTGGATGGTGCACGACATGGGGTTGGGCTGCAGAGAGCCCCCAGCTGTTTGCTGTGAATTTATGGGGGCAGGTGTAAAGCCGAGAAATGTTGATTTTTCCCTCACTCCCAGTGCTGAATGGGAGCTGGTGTGCTGGCCAGGGACAGGGATCAGTGCACAGGCTGCTGCACTGAGCTCCATCCAGCGTGACGTGGAGGGAAGGATGGCTGGTGTTTGCTGTCAGAGCTGGGCTAGAGCTGCTGTTAATGCACCTAAAAAAACCCTTTTGTGTGATATGGGTGTGCCTTGCCCATCCTTCCACCCACTGCACCCCGGCACGGCTCAGGCTGAGCTGCATTTGCTGGGAACCCCTGGCTAGAAAGGGACATGCCTGAGCACCCTGGGCAGTTTCCTTTAAGAGCCCCCTCTGATTTTATTTTCTCCCTATCAAATTCTAGCATAATTCCCTCTCCTGCCTGACAGGCGCTCAGAGTTAATTGAAAGCTGCTGCTTTTGTCCTGTAATCTCGGAGGAAGCCGGTGCTTGTTGCTCCTGCACGGTAATCCCTGTCTTTGCACGAGGGGAGGGAGCCGCAGGCGCAGCCGCTGCCAGCAGGACCCTGAGATTTGCACAAAGGCATCACTGCAAAACATCCAGGCAGCTTCCAGCCTTTCTCCTCCTCTACATCCCGCACTGAGGTTTGGGGGTGCTGGTGGGGGCTGCAGGCAGGGCTGTGCCCCCCAAAGCACTGCCCGTCCCCCACGGCCAGGCGGCTGCTGCTTGGCTGTGCCCCAGAGCCTGGGGCTGCCAAAGTGAGGGTGTGTGTGCTGGCAGCGGCTCCAGAGCCAGCCATGGCGGCATTTGCATGATCCTGTTTTGTATCCCTGGCTGCTTTCTGCTTCCCAGAGATAGCGGGTCCTGCTGAGGAGCTGCCGGCGTTGCACGGAGTGCCCTGCTCTGCTCTGAGCTCACTGCATTCTTGCACTCACTGAAGCCAGCAGGTTCAGTGCTAACCCTTGGGCAGGAGATCCAAAGGTTTAACTCTTCTTCTGCAACCTTTGATGGGTCTGGTCTGCATTCTGAGGTGTGCTCTGCTGTCCCCACTGGCCCCTCTCCTGCCCTGCCGCTACCCAGGGCCATCACCCTAAAGCTCAGCCCTTTCCAAGGTCTTGCCCTTCCAGGAAGAGCTGCTGTCCTGCAAGTGGATGTGTGGACACGGCTGTTACCTCCTCCTGCTCTGAAAATGCATGGTTCCTTTTTCCTGAACTGGAACCAGGCAGTTTGCATCCCACCTTTCCGCTTCTTAGTTTCCTTAATAACCTCCCTAGGGAGAGACAGTTGTCTCCGAGGTTTGTGCGGAGGAGGTTCAAGGAAGGTTGTCTCTTGGGCTCCTCCATCGAGGGTAACCTGGCTCCTGCAGACACAAAATGGGCTGTTCGCTTCTGCACAGGATCCTTTGGGCATTCAAATGAGTCTCCCTGGACTGCAGATCCCAGTGTCTTTTCCAAGACAGGTGATTTCTGGTGTAAAAACACCATGAAATCTTTGCTGCTGCACAGACAGGACGAGCAGGATGCAGCAGTGGGTAGTCCTGGAGGATGGAGGGCATGAACATCCCAGGAGTGTTTGGAGGCTGTGACTGCACACAGGGGTGGGCACCCTGTTGTTTATGGGACAAGTGGCTGAGCACAGCAGCTGTGTTGGAGAGAAGTCATTTATCTCCTCCTCAGTGTTGCCCACCTCGTCTCCATTTCACACTTCATTTAGCATTGCTTACGGTGCACCACGCTCACAGTGCCACCCCCTGAATTTGTGGTGTTTCTGTGGGGTTCCTCCCTTCCCCTGGCTCTGCTCTCACCTTAATCCAATGGATTTTTTGCTGAGTTGGGCATCAACTCCGGAAGATGTGCAGATGCACAGGGTGAGGCTCAGTGGCTGTCACAGACTCCTTAATCCATGAGGAGCCCCCTGTGCTGCCTCCAGACCCCACAGGGCTGCTCTTTTGCCATGGCCTGGCTGTGGAGGAGGTCAGCTCTGCCCTCCTAAGGTCTCCTCCAGTTAGCTGGCATTTTTCCACTCCCCAATCCTAATCCCTTTACTATGGCTTAGTGGCATGGCTTCCTTCCTTGGGGCAAGCCGGGGCTGCCGAGCTGTGGCCACTCCAAGGGTTTATTGGCATTACAGGATGCAGGTAAATTCCTGCAGCTGGAGTGAAGGGAAGCACCGCTTTCCCAGCCCTCCCCCCCCCAGTGCCAGCCCTGCTTCAAAAGCCCCCAGCCCCACTCCACAGGGAAGCAGGCAGTGAAGGAGCAGCTCAGGGCTGTGCCTCCAGGCTTTGCCCAGGCTGTGGATTGTGGATCACGCTGGACACGGCCTCCCCCTAAAATAACGGTTGCTACAACCCGAGGCATAAACAAGCAGGAGCTCTTAGCAGGGCAAGCCCAGGCTTCCTTCCAAGCAAATGCAAGGTTTGCTTGGGTTTTTTCCAAGGTCCCTGCTCCCTGCCCTGCTCAGCTGCTGCCTGGGGAAGCCGCATAGCAAACGGGAGCGGGAATGGTCCGTGCTGGAGTGGGATTGGAATTGTATTCAAGCCACGATTCTCCTGACTTTGGTGACGAGAGGCTGTTTTCCACCACCCGTTGCACTGCGCCTGCTCACCTGCAATCCATAATGCTTTTTGTCCTGTGAAAGCTCCCAAGGAATAGATGCCATAAACGGCTCCCTGGGCTGGTTTGGCTCGTGGGGGTTTTGCTGGTGTCCCCAGGGCTGTGGCACTGCCAGAGGGGTGGGTTCCCATCTAGTTTGTCACCCCAGGGTGTGTCACAGCCATCACAGGGACAGACACATCACATGTGTCTGCTGGCACATGTGGTTCATCCCTGGGGGATTTCACACCTGAAATCTGGGGGGATTTCAGGTGTCCAGGTGGGTTTCCAAAACGTGTCTGCAGTGATGCCCTTTCACAGAGCAGTCTCTGGCTGTCCCTGGAACAGCCTGGCTGGCTGTCCCTGGAACAGCCTGGCTGGCTGTCCCTGGGACCTCCCGCAGCC
The DNA here is from genome assembly GCF_009829145.1 of Chiroxiphia lanceolata. NCBI lineage: Eukaryota > Metazoa > Chordata > Aves > Passeriformes > Pipridae > Chiroxiphia > Chiroxiphia lanceolata. Next base: position 2,955,244 of record NC_045653.1, on the reverse strand, counting down.
CATCTCGGAGCCTCAGGGCTGTTTCTGCTCTGCTGTTGTTCTCAAGACCCCCCAGCAAGCAGCAGAGCAGTGGAGGGTGGCTGGACACTGGTGGCCATGGTGCCACTGGGCTCTGCCAGCCCAGGCCAGGAGATAATCCGGGATTGTCTAATTGACGTTCCTTCTTTGTCACAAAGTGTTTAAAGCCAACAGTGAGTGACTGTGACTTGTCCCTGCAGCTGCCACCCCCCTCCCTGGGCTCAGCTCTGCCTTTTGGGGAGTTCTTGCAGCTGGGGCTTTGTCTGGGCCGGGCGAGCGTGGCAGCCGTGGTGCCAGTGCCTGGCAGAGCCAGCACAGAGCTGCAGTCTCAGGCTCTAGGACACAGTCATGGGCAGTGTGGGGAGCAGGGGGATCCTGTCCCCCTCTGCCCAGGGTGAATCAGGGCTGTGCTGGATCCTCGTGTCCCTCTCCTGGCCACGCCATGGTGCAGGGTGGCAGCGTGAGCCCCTCGCTTCTCAAGTGGCGGTTGTGTTTGGCAGCAGTGGGTGGTGTTTAGTGGCAGGGTTTTGGGCAGGAATGCAGGTGTTTGATCCCTTCCCAGGAGTGTGCTGGGTTCACTGGCTCTTGTCGAGGAGGAGAACAGCCAGTGTGATGGCTGGAGCATTTGCTTGGAGGATTTGGGTTGAATCTATGTTCATGGCTACATGAAAGGAGCTTTGGGCAGTGCAGCCTCTGTGGATCCATATGGGAGAGTCCTTGAGCATTCCCAGTGGCCACAACCCTGTGCTGGATGAGGGGGAGGCACTGGGGATTCCAGCCCTGGAGGATGCTTTGGGTTGGCACTGGTGCCAGCAACCCCTGGCCCTGCTGTGACAGTGATGCAAAGGCTTCATGCCAGAGGCTGTGCTGGTCTGGGAAAGGTTCATCCCTGGGAGAGCTGATGGGACTGGGAAGGGGTGGAAGTGGGCACCCAGCCCATTGACTGCTGCTTGGTGGCAAAACAAGGGGCAAGCTCTGGTTCCCCTCGCTGGTGGCATCTCGTTCACGTCCCTGCATTGCCTCCCCTGTCCTCGCCTGCCGTCTCCTCCTTCCCTCCCTTGCCTCCCTGACACATCTTTTCCAAAGATAACCTAATTTTTCTCCCCGTGGCTGCCGCCTGAGCTGCTCCTGCAGCTCCTCTCCCTCCCCCACCTTCCTCTTTCTTTTACCACAAATATTCTCAGGCGCCCGTGTTGACTGTTCCCCCCCAATGGGTGTCTGGCTCGCCTGTGGGTGATGGTGCCCAGCTGGCTCTGAGCCCTTTTCCTGCCAGAACTGGGCTTGACCCAAGGAGTTGAAGGTCTGTGAAAATGGCTCGTGGGGTGGAGGAGGGCAGGGGAGCCACAGTGGCGAGATGTCCCACAGGTCTGCCCCCTCTAACACACGTCTCCCCGCAGGATGAGATCGAGGAGCTGCGCGCTGAGATGCTGGAGATGAGGGATGTCTACATGGAGGAGGACGTGTACCAGCTGCAGGAGCTCCGGCAGCAGCTGGACCAGGCCAGCAAGACGTGCCGCATCCTGCAGTACCGGCTGCGCAAGGCCGAGCGCCGCAGCCTGCGCGTGGCACAGACTGGCCAGGTGGACGGAGAGCTCATCCACAGCCTCGAGCAGGACGTCAAGGTGAGCCTGGCAGGGGACATCCCCACCCAGGCAGGGCCTCCACAGTGGTTCTTGATGAGTTGTGGCCATGGAGGTGGCGGGGGATGTCGGGGTGTGGGGAGCTCTGTGGGGCTGTGCTGTTTGTCAGGCTGTCGATGGGGACGTCACGATTCCCCACGAGCAGTGGTGATGTGAGAAGCGGGAGCAGTGCTTTGACTGCACTCAGACCCCAGGTCTGAGGACATCTTGGGGTGGAGATGGCCAGCACGGCCCAAGGATGGGGGTCTCAGTGCCGTATGTGAGGTTCATCCTGTACAGACAGGAGCTCCCTTATCCTGCTTTGATGGGAATGCGATGGGACCACCACTGAGGGCATGAGTGTGCAGGGAGGGAGTGTGGGGACCAGGACCCTGGAGACCTGGGAGCAGCTCCTCTCAGCCCTTGGGGGAACCTTGCAGAGCCCCAGGAATCACAGCACTCCAGGCTGGGGCAGGGAGGAGGGGATTTCTGCAGGGTGACGTTGCTTTGCCCTCGAGGAGCCGCTGGTGCCGGTGAGTGTTTGCTGTGGGCTCTTGCTGACACAGCTGCTGCCAGGAGGGGGGTGCGGTGCCCGTCGGAGACAGCTCTGCATGGATGGGCAGCAGCTCGAGGACTAACTGTGTTTTTTGAGGACTAACTTTGTTTTTTGAGCAGAAAACAGCCAGTCCTGGTGACACAAGTGTAGGGCTGTGAACCCGCCTTGTGCTGCCCATCCCTGCTGGGGCCCTGATCCCCTCCCCAAACCTCCCATCAGCCCCCAGCTTGGGCTGCTGCTGCCAAAAACGCCTCCTCCAGCTTCTCCCTTTATGGGAAAGAAAGCACAGCCCATCCTTGGGGGAACAGGAGCCTGACCCCATGGCCTGAGCCCCCCCAGCCCTACAGAGGGGCTTGCTGCTGCCTCCTCAGCGCTGGTGTCCTGGGCTGTGCAGGGGAACATGGGCACTGGGGACAATTTTTCCCTTCCTATGGATGCAAGAGTGAATGTTTTGTGCTATTAAGCTCCTTTTATGCCAGGGGCAGTGATCTGGAGAGAGGGGAGGCTCTGAGGTGCATGTAGGCACCCTTCACCTCGGGGCAGCTGCTGGTTTTTCTGTAATGTGATGCAGCAGCTCGCTTTTCTCCTGACCAGCACAGCTGCTGCCCACAGTGAGAGGCTGCCTGTTCTGATGCTTCCCAACAGATTTTCCAACCGTCTGGGGGCTTTTCCAGCCTCATGGTGTGGGGAAAAAGGTAGAAAAAGGCAACGACAGCATTGGATTAGAGATGGAGAAGGCAGGTTGGCCAGGGGATGGGGGCACGAGGCAGCCTTGCAGCTGGTGAAGGGGGAACAGCAGTCAGCATGTGGTCAAGGGGGCACACACAGGAGCCAGGGTGTCACCCACCAGTGTCTGCTGCAGAGGATCTCAGCCTGACATTCTCTACATGAGTATTGGAGGTGCCCAGGAGCTGCAGTCCCAGCCCCCTGCACAGTGTGGCAGTCTGATGAGACCCCTGTTGTCCCCCCAGGTGGCCAAGGACGTCTCTGTGCGGCTCCACAATGAGCTGGAGGTGGTGGAGAAGAAGAGGATCAGGCTGGAGGAGGAGAACGAGGACCTGCGCCAGCGGCTCATCGAGACCGAGCTGGCCAAGCAGGTGGTGCAGAACGAGATGGACAAGCTCCGAGAGGTGAGGGGGACACGAGAGGGGGCCCCGGGAGGAGTCCCCAAGTCTCTGCTCGTAGCAGGTGTCCTGGCCCTGAATCATGGGATCCCCCAACTCTGCTTGAGTCACTGAAACCCAAACCCTGCTGCAGATGCTTGTGAAACTTGAGCAGTGCCTGCCCTCGGCACGATTCATCCCACCCTGCGGGCACGGGCTGGCTCTGCCCCATCTGGGGGGGCTGCAGGACTTCCCCCCCTGTGCTAGAGACACTTTATATGTCCTCAGCCACTTGCTCAGCCTGGCTACCTGGGCTGTGCCCAACTCCCACTGGGCAAAGCCCAGCGTGATGTGTGGGGTCTGTGTGTCCCTGGCACAGTGCCTGGTGCTGGATGTATCCTGACCACATGCTGCTGGTTCAAACTGGGCTGAGCCGTGGGGTGTGTGGCAGCCGTGTCCCAGTGGTGTCCCAGCAGTGTCCTGAAGGTGTCCTGGTGGTGCTGCAGAGCTGGGTGGATGCACAACCCCCTCTGTGTCCTGGGCAGCCACACATGTACCCATATGCACAGGTCCAGGGCGCTCTGTGCCACATTTGGGACCAGCTCCTGGCAGGATGTTATCCTTGGTGATAGGAAAGGCATCCTGGTGACAGCATGGGCTTGTGATCCATTGCAGCACTTGTAACCCACTTCCTTACTGCCCGGGATGCCTTTGGTCCCCGGGGGGCCTCGGGAAGCACCGCTGGCTGAGCCATCAGGGCAGTGTGGGGGAGGAGACACAGGGAAGGGAAAGCTCTCACTTCCCCCACCGTGCTTCCTGCACACGGCTTGGGATCTCTGGGGCCAGCTCCGTTAAATGCCGGGACCAGCTCCTGGGAAGGAGCTGCAGGAGCCGGCCGTGGTCACCCCCGTCCCCTCTCAGCCATCCTCCCGCTGGTGACACGGAGCAGTGTCCCCCGCACGGGGTGTCTCGTCCCTGGGCTGCGCAGGCTGCACTGACAGCCGTGAAATGGGTTTCCCTGCAGCCGGGAGCGCGGGCTGAATAACAAATGGCAGCGGTGGGAGCTGGGAGGGAGCACTCCCGCGCCTGGAAAACAGGCAGAGAAAATGGTAGCGTGGTCAGTGTGTGGGGGGGGCTCCGAGAGGCAGCTGCTGCCTTGCCCTGGCTGAAGAGCGTGGGACAGGACAGGATACAGCCCCTCTCTGCAGCTGCCTGAGCCCAGGGGGGATGCTGCTGGCTGGTACAAGCTCAGAGAGGGTCCCCAAGCTCGGATGGAGTGTCCCCAGGCTAGCAAGGGCGTTGGGGTTACTCACTGATTGCAGAGTGCTAATTAGGCAAACATTAGTCAAAGTGAGCTAACAGCCCTCCTCCACCTCCTCCCTGCTGCTGGAGGGCGCAGAGCCTGGCAGAGCTCGTTAGCAGCCAAGCCAAGAGGCTGCACAGGGCTGGGCTCACCCCTCGGGGCTGATTATTTCTCCCTTCCAAGAGGTTTCTCCCATAATTGGATAATTGTCTGGGGATCATCCCCAAAGGCACAGGCATTTTCCTCTCTGCTCTACCTCTCCATGGCATCTCCTGGGGGGGGCAGGAATAAAGTAGGACCAATCCGGGTACCCCATGCCAAACCTGCCACGTGGAGCTAGGCTGTGACCAGATCCTCGGGTACAGCCACCCCAAGGGATGCTCTCAAGGTGGAGCGATGACATCTGACCCAGGGTGCTGTGCCTGGGGTGCTTGGGGCTGTTTGAGGCTGGTGATGTCCTGTGCCAGCCCCAGTCCCAGTGCAGTGGGGGTGAGGGATGTCGACGTGGCACAGCCAGCCCCTGGGAGAGGCTCTGCAGCTCCAGCAGCTCCAGTGATGGTCGTGGCCTTAATAGGAAAGCCTGGAGCCCGGCACCTTGGCACAGGCAGCAGCTTACATTTCACAGCTGCTTTCTTTGGCTGTTGGGCCTCAGCACCAGCTTGGAAATAGGTCCAGGGCAGCTGCATGGATCGTGCTCATGGGGGCTGTGTGGATGTTCCTGAAGGTTTTCCCCCGGCTCCCCTCCCCAGGGTGCTCTGGGCACCCGCTTTTTTCTCACACTTTTGGTCTCCCTTATTGCTCTGTCTGCCTTCCCCATTTCCCAGCTGTCCTCACTGGCCTGGACATTGTCCCTTGTGTCCCCAGAGAGCCTGAGAGCAGAGTCAGCATTGTCCTGCTGAGGAGCCCTCCCCATAACTGAGTGACCAGGACATGTCCCTTGCTTGGGGAAAAGGCGATGGGGAATGTCATCAACTGCTGCTCTCACACTGGAATGCCCTGAGAGCTGTCTCTTGGCCTGGGGGTTGGATTCCCTGCTCCATCCAGCCCTGACAGTGACTGTGACTCAGCCTCTCCACTCTCCATGGCTCATTTCCTGCTCACTCCTGCTCTCTCACTGCTCGCTTGCCTGCAGGGGGAATTTCTGGCCAAACCTCATGATGTGATGCTCGCCAGTCCAGCTCCTTCCAAGCAAAGGGCCTCCCTCAGCCCACCGGGGCTTGGGTGTATTCCTGGGGTTCACAAGCAGCTGGAAAAGTTGGCATGGATGTCCCTCCATCCTGGGTCTGTCTGTCTGCACTGGGGTGCTGTGTGCTTGCCATGGGTAACAGCTCTCTCTGCTCTCTGCAGAATTCCCTGAAGAAGCGGGGGTCTCGCTCCCTTGGGAAGACGGAGAAGAAGCCATCAGTGCAGGTATCAGTGCCAGTGCATCCAGGACACGCCACAGTGACCCACCAACACCCATGTCATGGTGCCAGCTGGAGAATATGCCCAGCCCAGGACTAAATCTGGGCATGGCAGTGCCATCCCCTCCTTGCAGGGCTTTGCAGAGCTTTCCTGCCTCTCAAAGCCCCCGCATAAGGGAGGGATTGATGTGCTGGGCCATCCTCTTTGTCCTCAGCCGCTCCCTTGTCTCATTTATCAATGGAGCAGCAGTGGCCAGGCGGTGGCTTTAACCCTTTCCCTGTGTAAGGAGCTGAAGGACTTTGGCTTTTACGTTTCAAAGCTGCTCGTGCCCTTGGATTGTGGCTGTCACAGCCTGGGTCCCTCCTGCCTGTCAACAGCTGTGCTTGGGAGTGGCCTGGGAACCTGGAGGGGTCTGGGAGAGCTGAGGGTCCCCAAGGGGGATGGCTGGAGGCCACACACTGTCCCTGCCCCTCGCAGGTTGCTGGGGCAGAGGAGGGGATGGGGGATTTGCCGGTGGCAGCAGGATTTCAGCTGTCACTTGCTGTTGGGCTGAGCTACTGTGACTCGCTAATGCTGTTACCAGGGCTGGGAGAGGCAGAGCTGCTGTTGCTGGGATAGAAAGGCAAGAAGAAAAATCCTCTTTCAAAGGCAAAAAGACATGAAAGGTTTATTTTGGGGAGCAGATCTGTTCCTCCAAAGCTGGAGCAGGGAAGGAGATGCTGTAAAGCTACTCCTGACTGAGAGCATCTCATGGCAGGGATCCCGAGCACCCCAGGGGTTCTGGGTGACCTATGTCCTTGCTGGCACAGCCCACTCTGTGCAGCTGCAGGACAGGGATCCCCAGGCCCTCAAAGACTTTCCCCTTCAGTCTTTCATTTGTTATTTCCCTTTAACTCCATCCTCAAGATCCCTTTTCCGGCCAGCCCAGCGTCCTTCCCCCACTTCCCCAGAGAGCAGACTGTGGCTTTGCACCTACAGCCGGCTCTGCCCTGAGCTGAGGAGGCCCCTCCGTCACCCCTTTCCCAAGGCTGAAGCCCCTCCTCTGTCTCCTCCTGGGGCAGGAAACAACCCCCAGCTTTTGGCAGCAGTAAAACCCCTTCTGCTTCCCACACCCCTGCGGAGCTGAGACCCCTCAGCCTGGGGATGCAGGGCTGGATGCAGCCCCAGCTCTGTGATGGGACTAATGCTCCAGGAAGGAGCCCACCTTGGGCTTCCCTGGGTGCAAACGCTCCTGGATGTGGCCCCTCCATCTGCTCCCTCTCCAGTGGCAGGGCTGGTGGCCCTGTGGGCACAAATGCTTGTGACTCATCAGTGGCTTCCTGGGCCCCTTTCCTGCCCAGCCGAGCTGGGTGAGCATCAGCACTCACCAAAAATGGAGCTATGGGGGACAGACCTAACACTGAGGTCTGCCCAGACCCCAGGGACACTCGAGAGGGTCCTGGGGATGTGTGTGTCCCTCTGGAGATGCCAAGGGGTAGAGGGACACGCCGGGCCGCTGCTTTTTTTTTCCCCTGGAAAAACAGGAACTGAGGTCATGTCTGCCCTGGCGGGGGAGAGCTGCCCGCCAGCCCTCCCCTAATCTCCACAGCTAATTAGGGGGACGCAGTTTAATGCGCCTTAACGAGGCCATGTCTCTGTACACGAGCACAGAACAGCAGTAGTGTGGTTCCTGTGGTCACAGCAAGACATTTGGGGAATAAAATGTCACCCCAAACTCATGGGATCCCCCCCTTCCCATCACCCTTCTTATGAGCAGCCCAGGAAGTTTGCAGAGTAAATACCTGCTGCAGGGTTTAGGGCTGTGAGGGTGGGCATGGCTGGGAGAGCTGGGGCCTGGAACATCCAAAGAGGGGGACAGATTTTTTCTGCCAGCCAAAAAAGGGGAAAGGAGATGAGTTCAGCTATGAAAAGGGCTGCCAGGGCCACCAGCCACCTGGCCAAAGGGCTTGGCCACCTCCAGCACCCACCCAGCTCCAGTGGGTGCAACAGGGTGAGGGTCACGGCCAGGCAGGTCCCCTCCTGGCAGCCACCACACCAGAGCTCAGAGCACTCAAGTGACCCCACGGCACGGGAAGCTGTGAGCTGGACGTCAGGAAATCCTGGTCCTCTATCCAAAAAGCTTCCCAGAGCAGAGGAACGGTCTGTCTGGGCAAATAGCCAAGGTCCTAACTGCTAAATAAAAAAAAAAAACAAACACACGGAGAAACAGTCCTGAGAAGCAAAGGGGCTGGGAAGGGACCAGAGAGCTGATGCTGAGGCTTTGCTTGGGTTTTCAGTCCTCTGGCAAAGTGGTGGCAGCAAGGCCAAGTGCTGGATTTTGAGAGGTTTCCAGCTGAAACTGCTGCTTCTCTGCTCTGTGATGGAGCGTTTAGGGCTGAGTGGGAGGAGCAGAGCCCCTGTGAGGGTGCGGTGCAGTGGCAGCAGTGTTTCAGTGCTTGCTGGCTTTTGGGAGGAAACCTTGGTGACTTTTATTTTGTCCTGTGGAGTCTTGACAGCCTTCTGCCCCCCTCTGCCCTGTGGTGGATTGGGCTGGGCTTGGTCCCTGCTAGTGGCTCGATGTCCTTCCTGGGGCCAGAGCCATGGGTCTCCTTGCCCAGGCTCTGTGCTGTCCCTGAAAGCCTCCAGGATAGATCTCAAAGCTTTTTCCCCTCCATGAGTGGCTGCAGCTTCCCTGGGATGACTGGGGTGGGACGGTGGCATGTCCCCAGGGCTCTCTCAGAGCCACCATGGCCCCTGTGAACACCTTTCTAAGACCCACACCCTCTGTGTCCCCAGGAGGACAGCGCAGACCTGAAGTGCCAGCTGCATTTTGCCAAGGAGGAGTCGGCCCTGATGTGCAAGAAGCTGACCAAGCTGGCCAAGGAGAACGACGGGATGAAGGAGGAGCTGCTGAAGTACCGGTCCCTGTACGGGGACCTCGACAGCTCCCTCTCTGTGGAGGAGCTGGCCGACTCTCCCCATTCCCGCGAGGCCGAGCTGAAGGTGCACCTCAAGCTGGTGGAGGAGGAAGCCAACATCCTCAGCCGGAGGATAGTGGAGCTGGAGGTGGAGAACCGCGGGCTGCGGGCGGAGATGGACGACATGAAGGGCCAGGGGGACAGGGAGCTGCCGGGGCAGGACACGCGGTTCCTGGTGGGCGTCTCCAGCTGCGGGGACGGAGGGGACACGGTGGCGGAGCTGCGCCGGCACCTGCAGTTCGTGGAGGAGGAGGCCGAGCTGCTGAGGCGCTCGCTGCTGGAGCTGGAGGACCAGAACAAGCTCCTGCTGAGCGAGCTGAGCAAGTACAAGTCGGACCACGAGCTGGACGTGACGCTGTCGGAGGACAGCTGCTCGGTGGTCAGCGAGCCCTCGCAGGAGGAGCTGGCCACGGCCAAGGTGCAGATCAGCGAGCTGAGCGGGAAGGTGAAGAAGCTGCAGTACGAGAACCGGGTGCTGCTCTCCAACCTGCAGCGCTGCGACCTGGCCTCTTGCCAGACCACCCGGCCCATGCTGGAGACCGACGCCGAGGCCGGAGACTCGGCACAGTGCGTCCCCACCGTCGGCTGGAGGGATGGCACGGGCGGCGGCGAGGCCGACGGGCAGGACAGGGTGCCTGGCAGTGGGAAGGTGCTCGATGGCCCCGCCAAGGTGCTCAAGCCCAAAGACCTGGAGACCTTGCTGGGCATCAGGGACCAGGCGACGCTCGTCAGCAAAGCGATCGACGTCTTAATTTCGGATGCCAACGGCTTCACCTCCGGGCTGAAGGCTTGCTTGGACAACGAGTGCGCGGGGGTGCTGCTGGGCGAGGCGGTGGGCAGTGGTGGTGAGAGCCCCAGCGATGCCAAGCTGATGAACGTGCTCCTCATGCGGCTGGGAGTGCTCCAGCAGGACCTGGGCTGCCTCGTGAGGAAGGTGGACCACCTCACCGGCGGCCTCAAGGAGCACACGGACTCTTTCCCCTTCTCCAGCCCCAGCAGCCACGACGTCACCAAAGAGGGGTTGCAGAAGGACCATTCCTCCGACTTCCAGGTACAGCTTCTTCCCACATCCCTCACAGCAGCTGCTGCTTTATTTGCTGCCCCATTTCCTCCTGCTTTAACGGAGCAAACCCTGATCCCCAGTGTAACCTCCCTCCTGCCTCTCCAGAGCGAAATCCAGACTAACACCTCACTGCATGCCAGTGGCACCGGGGACAAGGTAGGACTCTGCTCCAACAGAGTGTGCCCAGGGCAGGAGGCAGTGGGCATCCTGGCACATCCCAGCACAGGCTGGTTGTGCTGAGGCTGCCCTGCCCGTGGCCAGGGGCTCTCAGGTGCAATCCCTCCTTATCAGAGGCTGATGTTTTGGCTGCTCAACCCAACATCCCCAGCTTGGAAGCTCTTTTGTGTTGGGGATGAGCTGGGTGGGAGGAGAGCAGCCTGTAGCCCCTGAAAGCAGCCCAAATTATGGGGACCCCGCTTGCAGGAAGCCTCAGCCCCCGGAGATGCCCAGGCAGGGTAATTTGGAGACCAAAGGCTCCAGGGGCAAATCTGCATCCAATGAGGAGCAGTTTTGGAGCAGTGGAGAGCAGCTCATGCCCTGCTATCACCCTCCTCTCAGAGGTCCCAGCTCATGCTGGGGACCAGGGATGTCAGTGGTGGTTGGGGCTGCGGGCACAGCCCCTTTTCTGGAGCACACTCCCTTGTTCAGAGTCCTATTTCTCTGCATGTGGTCCTACCAGTCCCGGGTCCCAGTCTCCCCCAGTCACCGCATGGCACCGTAACTGGTGTTTGCACATTTTTTCCCTCTTTCTCTCTTTCTTCCCCTTTCCCCAAACAATCCAGGCCACGTGTCTCCTCATCCTGTGTTTCCTTTTGGTTTCCGCATTGTCTCCCGCCATGGTGATGAAGCTCCTTCTCCTCCTCATCCTTTTTGTCGTCTTGTAGTTCTTTACTGTTTCGGAGACCCATTGTTTTGTTTTCTGGCTTTTTTTTCTTCCCGCTCTTTTGGTTTGTTCTCATTAACTTGCCCACGCATGCAGCAGCCTGATTTTAGGGACGCCGACCCTTTCCGCATCCCCCACGCCAAGGACACGGACCCCACACACCCCCGGAGCTACAAAACCTGCCGGCCTGAGGAGAACGACTCCTACGCCACCGAGGTATGACACGGGCAGGGAGCCACGTCCCCTGGGCCAGCGCCGTTGGGGCAGGGCTGTGGGACAGGGGTGACAGCTGGGGACCCGGGAAGCTGCAGAGCCCCGTTGGGGAGGGACACGGGGAGGTGCAGCCAGACACAGCCCACCATCCCTGTGGTCTCTCCGGGCTGTTGCAGATGAAGGAGCTGCAGCTGGTGCTGTCAGAGGCCAACGAGAGCCTGCGGGGGCTGCAGGAGCAGCTCTCGCAGGAGAGGCAGCTGAGGAAGGACGAGGTGGACAACTTCTCACAGAAGATCTGCCAGGTGAGTAGGCAGCAGCCTGTCCCCACACCCGTGGCTGTGTCACCTCCAGCCCCAGCCCAATCACCCAGCTGGGGACCTGGGTGTCACTTGGGAGCGCACACAGCATGTCCCACCTTCAAGGGACACAGGCTGAGGTCACTCCTCTCGCACATGGGTGTGCAGCCATGCAGAGCTTCCCCCGGGGCGCTGCCTCGATGGCTCTGGTGTCCCCAGCACAATGCCAGGGCGTTGCAGGTCCCCAGAATAGGGATATGGGGCTGACACCAGGCTCAGCCCAGACCCTGGGGTGGAGACTCCACCAGGTCCTGGAGCCCACACATCTCTCCACAGCTGAAGGAGGACCACCAGAAAGCGCTGCTGCGGCGGGAGTTCGAGCTGCAGAGCCTCAACCTGCAGAGGCGGCTGGAGCAGAAGTTCTGGAGCCAGGAGAAGAATCTGCTGGTGCAGGAGTCACAGCAGTTCAGGCAGAGCTTCCTTCTGCTCTTCATGAAGCTCAAGTGGTTCCTCAAGCGCTGGCGCCAGGGCAAGATGGTGCACAGTGAGGGCGAGGACTTTTTGGAGGTACAGTGGGCTGAGGGGCTCCCATCTCAGCTGCCTTGGAGGGGGGAACACGCTGTTGGGCATCCCCAGGGCTGTCCCTTGTGCCTACACATCCCACCCAGGGCTGTTTGGGTGTCCCCTGGCCGTGGGCTGTGTGTCCCCTCCTCAGCCCAGCCATGGGGTCTCCCACAGGTGAACAGCATGAAGGAGCTGTACCTGCTGCTGGAGGAGGAGGAGCTCGCCCCGCAGCAACAGGCAGACAACAAGATGTGTGCTGGGGACACCTGGACCCCCAACACAGTGAGTGGGGTCCCCACAAGCCCAGGGGTGGATCGGGGCAGGATCAGCCCCCGCTGTGGCTGTGGTCTTGCAGTGCCATATGTGAGGGTCATCCTGTGCAGACTGGAGCCCAGGGGCTGAGCTCCCTTATCCTGCTTTGATGGGAATGCGATGGGGCCACCACTGAGGGCATGAGCGTGCAGGGAGGGAGTGTGGGGACCAGGACCCTGGAGACCTGGGAGCAGCTCCTCTCAGCCCTTGGGGAAAACCTTGCAGAGCCCCAGGAATCACAGCACTCCAGGCTGGGGCAGGGAGGAGGGGATTTCTGCAGGGTGACGTTGCTTTGCCCTCGAGGAGCCGCTGGTGCCGGTGAGTGTTTGCTGTGGGCTCTTGCTGACACAGCTGCTGCCAAGTGACGTGGGGTGGTGGTTCCTCTCGGGGTGCAATGCTGGGTGGGGATGCTCAGTGCAGACACATCACCCCCAGGGGTGGTCCCTGCCTTGGGAGCAGGGCTGGGATGCAGAGAGGGCAGCGTCCATGGAGTCCCACCCCCTTGGGGTACCCTCTGGGTCCCAGCTCCCTGTGCTCACCCCTGCTCCCTTGGCAGCCCAACGAGTGCATCAAGACTCTGGCCGACATGAAGGTGACCCTGAAGGAGCTGTGCACGGAGCTGCGGGAGGAGCGGCGCGGGGCCAGCGAGCTGCAGCAGCAGTTCACCAAGGCCAAGGCTGCCTGGGAGATGGAGCGCGCCGAGCTCAAGTGCCACATTGCCCAGGTGGGAGCCCTGGGCACCCCGTGGGCTGGCAGAGCCCCCTCCTTGCCTGGTTGGGGGCTGGGGGGCTGCCTGTGCCCCGTGCCAAGCACTGGCCGTTGAGCAGGGCTGGGAGCAGGGTGGCACTGTGGGAATCTTAATTAGCAGCCGCTCAGGCAGGCGAGTTTCTATAGCAACGGGGCTGGCATGGAAATCTGACTGTGGAGCAGCAGAGGATGCTCTTTATTCCTCTGCTGGGTTTGTATGGGGGGTGGGATGGGACAGGGGCTCAGCATCCCTGCCCAGGACAGGCATCTGAGAATGGCATTACAGCCCTCCTCTCCTCTCCCGAGTTACACAGCAGGCAGGGGCTCTGCATCCCTGTGGATGCTGCAAAAGGAATGCATGGCTGTGGTGGGGGCAGGAGGTGGAGAGAGAACAGCCTGGGCTTCTGCCTGCAGAGCCAGTCCCCTTGGTCCCCCAGCCCTGCCCTCCCAGCGATGAGGGGTTTCTGCTCCATCACACTGTGTTGGCAGCAGCCCATGGCTGTACGTCAGCTCTGCTCCCTAGAGCAGGTGCCAGTGCTTTCCAGGCAGGATTTCTCCAGGCAGAGCTCAGCAGTGGTCCCCAAGTCCCCACTCCCCCTCAAAAGAGAGCAGAGCTGCCGTGGTGGCAGCACCCCAGTGGCAGCAGCATCCTCGGGGTCTGCTCTGCCAGCCCTGCAGGCGATGCTGCCCCTCTCCAGGAGCCAGGTCCCACATGGAGGAGTGTGGGCAGAGCACAGCCAGGCAGGCAGGACGTTCAGCCTGTGTCCCACTGGGTGACCATCTGCCAGGCCAGCTGGCACAGTGTGGCTGGAAGCCAGGACTGGCCGTGGTGCCCACAGCACACAGCCTTGGGGACAGGCTTGCTGACCAAGCTGGCAGCATGGGACCAGCACTGGGAAGTGGGATGCCCACAGCCTTGTCCCTCATCTGGAGGTGTCCAAGCACCACTCTGGAGCCATGGGTCCCCCACAGCCACCAATGTGTCCCTGCAGCTGGAGTCAAAGGCAGGCAAAGGGATCGCAGAGCGTGCGCTGCCGGACTGGAAGGTGGCACTGAAGAGGGAGCGTGAGGAGCACCAGCATCTCTTGGCAGAGTCCTACAGCGCCGTCATGGACCTCACCAAGCAGCTGCAGATCAGTGAGAAGAACTGGAACCAGGAGAAGGTGGAGCTGCTGGCTCGCTTCAAGGAGGAGCAGCAGCAGGCAGAGCAGCAAGCAAAGGACCTGCAGAACAAACTCAACCAGGTATGATGTCCCCCATCCTGAACGTGTCCTCCAGCCTCTGCCACTTGCCCAGAGGGGCACATATTGCAACTGTTGAGTGACTGTCACATTCTCCAGTTGCAGAAGGGATCCAACCCGTGGGCATTGAAGCACTCGGAAATGGAGAAGCACGGCAGCAACTGGAAAGAGGTGGGTAAAAGAAGGTGGAGGGCTCTCAGGGTGCTCCTTGGGCTCAGGTCTATGCTAAGGGTTAGGTGGGAGGTTGTGTTTACCCCAGTTAACACCCTCTTAAACAGCAAATGATGCTGCAAGTGGGAGCACCAGGAACTGGGGAGAATGAGAGGGTGGAGGGCATAGCTGAACCCCAAGGGCTTCCATGGGGTTATAAAAAGCTGATTTAAAATAGGTGTGGATGCAGAGAGCCCCATGCAACCCTGGGAATGGGATGCTGGGCCTGGGAGTGTTTGGGAAGCTGGTGGTGCTGGAGGGGAGCAGGATGCAGCCCATGCTCCAGCCTGTCTCTATGCTTTGGTCCTGTGCTGGCTGACCCCGGAGCTTTCTCCTGTGCCCTCCTAGGCTCTCAATGAGAAAATCACAGACAAGGAGACAATCTCTGAAACAGAAGCCAAGGGAACCAACCTCAAAAGGTGAGTGTGCCGGTGCCTGCATGGTCTCCGGGGCACGGAGAAGGCCCCTGGGCTTGACATCCCTGACAATCAGGGAGAGATGCAGCCACGGTCCAGGGTGGTCCTGGAGGCCAGGGGCTCCCCATGAGGAGTAGGACTGGGTGCCCAAGAAGGTCCCATTGTGGTGGGAGCAGCATGCCTTCAACTGTCCCTCAGCCTGCTGCCCTGTCCCCTTTTGATCCCAATCCTCTCCCCACAGGACCAAGTCGGTTTCCTCCATGTCAGAGTTCGAAAGCTTGCTCGACTGTTCTCCCTACCTCCCTGGAAAGACCGTGCCAGGGCTGGGTGACCATGCCCGGGGCAAAAAGTCATCCTCAGCCACCCAGCTGCTGCCCAACGGGATCCGGGACAGCGCCAGTGTTCCTCCCTCCAACTGTACATATGTGAATATTGAACAACCTGCCCCTGACAGCCTGGCCAAGGAGAAGCTGGGCGTGTCCTCCTGGGACTACTCGCGGGCAAGCAGCCTCTCCGGGCACGACCCAGCCCACAAACAAATACAGAGGAGCTACACGGCGCCCGACAAGACCGGGATCCGCATCTACTACAGCCCACCGGTGGTGCGGCGGCTGGAGGCGCCTCTGGTGCACAACAAGGAGGGCAAGATCATGAT
Source organism: Chiroxiphia lanceolata (assembly GCF_009829145.1). NCBI lineage: Eukaryota > Metazoa > Chordata > Aves > Passeriformes > Pipridae > Chiroxiphia > Chiroxiphia lanceolata. The sequence continues at coordinate 2,939,684 of NC_045653.1, read as the reverse complement.
CGAACCCGGGTTCTTGTTCACCATGGCCAAGCCAAAGGAGCCAGAGGAGTCAGCCAGCGCCGAGGGCACCTACAGCCAGTGGCTGTGCAACTTCTCCAAGCAGCAGCGGGAGCTGCTGGACGGCGGCGCGGTGGAGGGCGCGGTGCCGCCGGTGCCGCGCTTCCCGCCGGCGCTGCACGACCTGGAGATCTCGGGCAACATGAGCGACGACATGAAGGAGATCACCAACTGCGTGCGGCAGGCCATCCGCTCCAGCTCCCTCGAGAGGAAGGTGAAAAGCACCTCCAGCCAGACGGTGGGGCTGGCCCACGTGGGGACACAGACCATCCAGACGGTGAGCGTCGGCCTCCAGACCGACCTCCCACGTGGCGCCGGCGTGCACGGCAAGAGCTGGTCCCCGCGCAGCTCCTCCCTCGTGTCCGTGCGCAGCAAGCAGATCTCCTCCTCCCTGGATAAGGTCCACTCCAGGATCGAGCGACCGTGCTGCTCCCCAAAATACGGCTCTCCGAAGCTCCAGAGGAGGTCTTCCTCCAAGCTGGACGCCTCCAAGGACAGGAGCCTGTGGAACTTGCACCAGGGCAAGCAGAACGGCTCCGCCTGGGCCCGCTCCACCACCACCCGCGACAGCCCCGTCCTCAGCAACATCAACGACGGCTTGTCCAGCTTGTTCAGCGTGGTGGAGCACGCGGGCAGCACCGAGTCCATCTGGAAGCCGGGCTGCCCTGAGAGCAGCCGGGCCAAGCCCGAAGCACCCAAGTATGGCCTCGTGCAGGAGTTCTTCAGGAACGTCTGCGGGCGGGCGCAGAGCCCCACCACCCCCCAGGAGAAGAAGGAGGCCGCTGGGGAGGAGGGCAGCAAGAGAGCCGAGTACCCCAGCACCGTCACCCACCACCCAGCTGAAAACATCTCCCGCGTCCTGAACAAGAAGGTCCTCAAGCAGAGCAGCTGCGAGGACCCCAAGCCCTCGTCCCCCGGGCAGGGCAGTAAGGACACAGCCCTGCGGGACCCCGACCTCATCTCGGCCTTAGCCAGCGAGGTAACGAGGCACGGTGCCCCCCGGGGTGTCCCGCCGTGGCGAGGGTCGGGGTGCCCGGCCCCTCTAACCCCGCTGTGCCCTGTCTATTTTTGCAGGACACGGCGTGTGACTGCAGCTCCCAGTCCCTCACCTCCTGCTTCGCCCGGCCGTCCCGCTCCGCCGTCCGCCACTCCCCCTCCAAGTGCAAACTGCACCCCGCGGACCCCCCCAGGGCGGAGGAGAAGCCGGGGGCCTCGAGTGAGTGAGGACGGGGGGCCGGGGGACGCAGCTATCCAGTGCCTGCTATCCAGAGTCCTGCCAGAAGAGCGCCCGCGCTGACGCCCGCGGGGGCCCCTCTCGGAGGCGGCGCGGGCGCATCTGTCTCCTAAACGTCCCCTCGCCCCCGGCGGGGACGCTTACGAAGCAGATGTGGGGCCGGAGGCTGCCGGTAGCCCTGGGGGCGCGGGGACATCGCGGCCAGGGCGGTCACTTCACCTCCCGCTGCCGGCACTGGGGGGTCCTCACCGGTGCCCACCGCCCCGGGAATGTCAGCTGAGACCCCGCCGTGCCGAGGGCTCGCCGGGCCCTGAGAAGGGGAGAGCGGCCGGGGGAGGCTGCTCGTGTGGACAGGGAGGGCTGGGGGGAAGCGTGGCCGTGTGGAAGCGCTGGCTGGAGGTGCGGTGGCCCTGCAGACGGAGGGTGTTGGCTCCGGTGCTGCCCGCCCTGCCCGGGCTCCAGCTCGTCCTGCCAGCCCCGACTGCGGTGCTGGCTCTGGTGCTGCCCGCCCTGCCCGGGCTGTAGCTCATCCCGCCGGCCCCGATTGCGGGCGGTTGCATCAGCCGCACGTGCTTCCCCGGGCAGGAAGGAGGAGGGAGGGAGGCTCCCTGCGGTCACCCGGGCTGCGCTGGCTGGGGGGGCTCTCCCTGGCCATCCTTCTGCTCTGGGGGTGCTGCTGAGGCCCTTTGCTGCTGGGAAAGGTCCTGGTGGTCCCCGGGGCTCCTCCAGCTGCAGGGATGGGGTCGCTGGGTGCACAGTGTGGGGAGAGGCAGTGTGTGCCTCTCTGTGTGTGTGTGTGTGTGTGTGTGTGTGCACATCCCCTGCGCCCGAGGGGCCACGGCCGTGGTGCCCCTGCCTTGCTTGGGGCCACTTGCAGTTATTTCTCCTCCAAGTGCTGAATATACATATTTCTCTTTTTTTTTTTCCTTCTCTTTTCTTGTTTTGTTGTTTGTTTGTTTTTTTTCCCCTCCACTTCTGGCTCTGGCCAACTCCGGACAGCCTGCAATGTAAAACCAAGTGCATTTTAAAAATACCGAAATGAGCTGCATTGGAGAGGCACCAATTGGATTAAGAGATTGTGGGTTGGGAGGCTGCAGCGTGGCCCGTGGTCTGCGCTGCACATCCCTCTGTCACCACCAGATAAAGCCTTACCCGAGGAGGGAGGGGGCAGCAGACACAGCCCCCATGGCAGTGCAGAGCTCCTGAGGCTGGGGGGCTGCGACCCAGCCCCACACAGAGCAGAGCTGGTGCTTCTGTGCAGCTCCAGGAGAGAGCAGAGATTTCTGAAGCAGCTGCCTGACCTATTTTCGAGCTGCCTGCCAGAGGCCAGGCAGGGATTCACCCAGATGGAGCTGCCTGCAGGTGCCTGTGGATCCTGGGGCTCTGTACATTGCTCTAGGGCTGTGTACACTGCTCCAAGGGCTCTGTACACTGCTCCAAGGGCTCTGGGCACTGCTCCAAGGGGCTGTGTACCCTGCTCCAGGGGCTCTGTGTGCTGCTTCAAGGGCTCTGCATTGCTCTGGAGCTCTGTACACTGTTCCAGGAGCTCCATGCACTGCTCTAAGGGCTCTGCATTGCTCTGGGGCTCTGTACACTGCTTTTGGGGCTCCATACACTGCTCCAAGGGCTCTGTGTGTTGCTCTGGGGCCGTGTACGCTGCTCCAAGGGCTTTGTAGGCTGCCCCAGGACCTCTGTACGCTGCCCCAAGGGCTCTGTGCATTGCTCTGGGGGTGTTTACACTGCTCCCAGGGCCTCTGCACATTGTCATCCTGCAGTTCCACTTACAAACTGCTCGTGCTGCCGAGGCTGCTGCCCTCTCCCGTCCAGCCCAGCCGCTCTCTGCCCGCAGCAGCAGCAGCAGGGCTGCATCACTGCCACGTCGCAGCCTCCGTCAGCACCTCCGCAACGGCCACTCACTGCCTGTGTCTCCAGACACAAACCAGCATCAGCCAGGGCTCCTCAGGCCCAGCACCGATGGCCTTTTGCTCCTGGCCCCACAGGGACCCTCGTCACGCGGGTGGGGGACACACAGGGCAGGTGCCACCCACCCTCACCAGCAGCCGGGGCCGGGCGCTGTCCCTGCCTTGCCAGGGAGCAGTCGGGTCTCTGTCCCACAGCACTGCCACGGGCGATCTCCTGCTGTACATAGATCCTTTCGGGGTGGTTTTTAGCGTTTTCATTGATAAATTGGGGTTTTGGTTTTGTTTGGTTTTGGCTTTGTTTTGGTTTTTTTTTAAAGACTTCTCTACTTTTGGAATGTGGTTTCTCATTTTTACAACTGCCTTTTAATTATTTGTAATATTGGTCAGTTCTGTCTTTGTAAATAGCAGTGCTGGGCATTTCCCAGGGGGGCTGAGCTGAGGCTGGCAAGGGGTTTGTCGGGAAAATTGGAGGTGTGGAGGTGGCTGATTCTACCCCAGCCCCTGCATGGACTCTGCCCTGTCCTCCCCACATGCCAGTGCCCGACCTGAGGTGAAGCCCGAGGTGTTTTGGGCAAAGCCACGCTTGCCCCTGCCCTGTCCTCCTGCCTCCTCTCACCAGCCCATGCCAAGGTCGCATGAAGGGCACCTTGTGCTCCGATGACAGGCTCCCTGCCCACCCTGTCCTGCACCTCTGTATCATGCCTGCTTGTTGTGTGATGAATAAAGGTCCTGCAACCCCTCACCCACGCCCCTGGTGATGCCTTCCCGTGCTGTGGTGAGGGACCATGCTGCTGCAGTGGGACGTGTGGGGTGATGCATCCTGTCCCTCTGTCCCCACCATCCTGCCTGCTGCCCCAGCCCACACACGGTGTCTCAGCCTCTCCTCACCCGCCCCTCTCTCCCTGACACCATCCCCATGTGCTGACCCCACCTGTGCCACACCACCAGGGCTTCTTGTCACCCACCTGTGGGTGGGTCCTCCATGGCCTCACTGCCAGTGCTGTCACCCCACACCAGGCTCCTCTCAGCTTTGCATTGTTTGTGTGGTGCTGCTGTTTCTCATGCCCCATCCCAGCCTGCCCAGCTCACTCCAGCCTGCCCAGCTCACCCCAGCCTGCACACACCCCCCCCAGCCCCTTTCCCATCACCATGGCTTCTTGTCCTTGTGCCCCTCGGTTGGACTCCATGAGCTCAGAGGTCTTTTCCAACCTTCATGATTTTGTGATTCTCTGATCACCTGCAGGTCCCAGCCTCCTCCGAGGCTCACTCCATTAAACTGTCCCTCCCTGAGGTCCTCCAACACCCACCGTGACCCACCTCTCCTTCTTTTGCTCCTCCATCATCTTTTCATGTCCCATCCCTTTCGTCCCTGCTCTTTCATCCCTGCTCTTTGATCCCTATGTCCCATCCCTCTTTATTCCGCTCTTTCACCACCCACCTAACCCAGCCCAGCCCTCCTTCCTGTCATCCTCCATGACCCTCCACCCCATTCCTCCTTCCTGTGCTCCATCACCTACCATATCCCATCCCTTCTCCTGTGTGCCTCCTTCTATGTCCCACCCTTCCTTCTGCTGCTCCTCCATTGTCCACCTATCCCTCCTTCCCGTGCTGTCACCCACTGTGTCCCATCCCACCCTGCCACCCTCCTCCATCACCCACCAGGTCCCATCTTTCCTTTCTGTGCTCCTCCATCAGCCAGCATGTCCTGTCCCTCCTTCCTGTCCTCCTGCATCCTCCATCATGTCCTATCCATTCTTGTGCTCCACTGTCACCCATGATTTCCTATCCCTCCCTACTCTCCCTCACCCTCTCCACATCCCACCCCTCCTTCCACACGTTCCAGAGTGTGCTATCAGCTGTGTCCCATCCCTCCCTGCCATGCTATGCTCCTCCATTACCCACCATGTCCCCTCCCACTCTCCCTGCATCCTGGGAGGATACACTACATCTTCTCCCTCCTTGTTCTTCTCCACCACCCACCATCTCTGACCCCTGCTTCCTGTGCTCCTCCACTGCCCTCCATATCCACCTTCCAGTCTTCCTGTCACATTTGCATCCCCTCCCTCTCACCTGCTCCTCCTTCATTCACCACACCCCGTTCCTTGTTATCTTCATTCACCTCCACCATCTCCTCATGTCTTCTCTTCCTTCTTCACCTCCACCTTGTGCTATCCATCCTCATCCTGCTTTGCCTCCAGCTTTCCATATTCATGTCAACATCTCACAATCTCTTCTTCAGCTCCCACCATCAGTCCTCTACATCTTACCATCATCTTCTCCCTGCTTATCCTCCATTAGCTCCCACCTCCACCCCAACATGTCCAACTTCCTCCACTCTTCATTTTCTGCACACCTTTCTTCATCCTCTTCTATCTCTTCCTGTCTCCTCACTCAGTTTCCTCCACTTCCCCATCCCAAAATCCACCCTCACCCCTCACCATTTCTCCATCTCCTCAACTGCGTCACCCAAATTTGCCTTCTGCTCCTCCACCCTCACATTTCCAATCCCACCCTTGTGCTTTTCCATTTCCCACCATCTCCTTATTCATCCTACTCCATTGCCCTCCAGTCTTTATTTTCTTCTATCCCTTAGATGTCTCTTCATCACTCCTGTCATCCTCATCCATATCCCTCTGTCTCCTCCCTGTTCTCCATCTCCTCTCCCTCCTTTTCCTCCACCACCTGCTGTATGTCCAGTCTCTTCATCCTCCCCAAACTCTCTTTTCCTCTTCATTGTCCTTTCCGCCATCTCCCATACCTTCTCCCTCATCCTCCATCTCATACTTCTTATTCCTCCACCTCAGTCTCTGAGTCTCTCCTTCCTGTGACCCTCCACCTCCCAATGTTCTTTTTTCCTGCTGTTTCCCCTCTTGGCCTGTGCCTCTCATACTTTACCTCTGGCTATCTCACTATTCCTTGTCATTTGCCTCCACAGTCTCCCTGTTTCTCCTCATGCTCCTCCACCTCCCCCTATCTTCCCATCCCTCCTTATCCCCTAAGTGTCCTGCCTACCTCACAGATTTCTCTTCCACCCCCTCCCTGATCTCCAACCATCCTTCTTTGGCTCAGAGCTTCCTCTCTTACTGTCCTTTCATTCTCCTTCATCTCCCACTCCATCCTTACCTCCAATTTTCTCCCAGCCTGGCTTCTCCCATTTGTCCTCTCCTCCATCCTCCCTGCACTCTTTTACTCCCAGCACATCTGACTGCAGCTGAAATTTTCTGCTTCCCTCCTTCCCCTGCCTTGTATCCCATTCCTTCCTGACCCAGGAAGGCCACCACGAGCTCAGCCACCCCTGATGCAAGCAGGAAGGGCCCTTCCTGATATCAGGATACACTTCTCCCTAGGGCTAGTGAAGCTGGAACTGGTCACTGGGAAAAGGGGAGGATCTCTGCCTTTGGAAGGTTTCAGTTACTCAGCTAGATGAAGTCACCACTGTCTTGATTTAGCATTAGCAATAACTATTTTGGAACATGGAGCTCGACCAGATTCCCCTGGGATCCCTTCGTGCACGCACATCTTTGGGAGACTTCCCCAAGCAGTGAAGGATTTCCAAGAGGGGCAAGACATGGCTTTGAGTGCATCGCTTGGGATGCTGCAGGACATGAGGAACTGTCCCTGCTACTTGCAGTGGCTCCATGGTGCTCAAGCAGAACCACCACACACTGCTCAAGCAGGACCATCCCATGGTGCTCTAGCAGGACCATTCCAATACTACTCAAGGAGGACCATCCCACACTGCTGAAGCAGGACCATCCCATGCTGCCTGAGCAGCACCATCCCACACTGCTCAAGTTAGCCACCTTGTGCATCTTGAGCAGGATCACACCAGCCTGCTTGAGCAGGAATACCACAGCAGGACCATTCCATGCTGTTCTAGCAGGACCACCCTAATGCTGCTCCAGCAGAACCATCATTCTCATTGAGCAGGACCATCCCACACTGCCTGAGCAGCAGCATCCTGTGCTGCTTGAGCAGGACCTATCCAGGCTGCTTGAGCAGGATCATCCAATGTGGTGGAGCAGAACCTTCCCATGTTGCCCAAACAGGACCACCCCATGTCATTTGAGCAGAACCATTCCAGTCTGTTCAAGTAGAACTATCCCAAGGCTGCTTGAGCACCATGGGCCAGGCCAAAGTGGCTTCCTGAAAGACTGCCAGCTCCCAGGCCAGTGAGCTATCCCTGAGATGTTCCCTCAGACCCTAGAGCCAGGGATCCTTACATCATCTTTGGTTTCCTTCCCTTGGGTTGGTTCATGCAGAGCCGTGGCCATCCCCTTCCAATGGCCTTATGGCTGCTCTAGGGCACAGGGCTGCTGGCACTGCTGCCAAGGGAAGGACAGGTCTCCTCTCCATCCCAAGGGAGCCCCATACCCTGAGGGACCTGCACACAGGGCCTCTTCAGAGCATCCCATGTCACTCACGCACAAGGGCCAACCAACCTCGCTTCTCTGCAGACTTTGCCTTCCAATGTTGGAGGCTCCCAGCCATCCCATGGAGGGGACCCTGCCCTTTCCAAGGGGATGTGTCTGAGGGACTGTCCCACTGCAATACAGGCAGGGACAGGGCAGCCAGTGTCTTGATGGGGTGGGGGTGACATTCCTGCCCAAATGCCTTCTTGGCTGGGAAATCTGGGGGAGGGAATTTGCTACCTGTGTTAGGAACTAGCTGAACTTACGTGTCTCCCCAAGCTGGATTTCTTACTCCAAATGTTCAAACTGTTGTATATTGTACTGGGATTTTTACATTGAATTATTGTAGAAAACAAAAAATTTAAACCAAGTCTGTTAAAAAATAAACATTAAAAATCTCTATGAAAAAAATAAAGGCGAGCTTGTATCTAAGTCGTCTCCTTACAAATGTGTCAGAGCAGGGAAGTGTCCCCAGCGGTGGCTTTCCTGCATGAGACCACACCACCCTCTGGTGTCAGCACCGACCTCAGCTCCGTGCTGGCCCTGCTCCAGACGTGTCCCTGTGCTCCCAGCTCTGCCTGGCTGGGATCCTTGCAGATCCTTGCACCTTGCATCCTTGCACCACCCCAAATCCTGCTTACTGGAAGCAGGTCCTGTCCTGCTCCCAGCACACAGACATGGTGTGGGGCAGGACATGGCCAGGCCAGAAGGAAGCAAAGCAAGAGCAGAGCAGACCCTCTTTATTGGATGCTGTCCCCATCCCTCACAGTCCCACCAAGCACTGGTGCAGTCCTGCTGCCTCCCAGGCTGTCTGGAATGTGGGATGTGCTCCTGTGTCCACATGTTCCCGTCCCGGGGCTTCATATCCGAGTGAGGTGGTGGGTGTGGGGCTGGGCAACAGCTTCAGGCATCCCTGTGCAGGTAGGTGATGGCTTTCTTGCTGTTGGGTGCCGGAGAACCATCTGATACAGCCCAGCTTCTGCCTGCTCCAGGCTGTGGGCAGAAGCAGGCGATGCCAGGGGACAGTGTGGGGACACATGTGCCCAGTGCCAATGGCTGGGCTGAGACCCATGAGACCTGGCTGCAGGGAATTCATGCCTGGATCCTGCATCCCTGGCACCTTGCAGCTGACATTGCTGGCAGCTCAGACCCTGCACTGCTGCCACCACAGCCCCCACACTGGTGCCACCTCAGACCCCACATCACTGGTGCTGCCCTGCATTGGTGGCATCGCAGACCCCACGTCACTGGCACTGCAGACCCCACTGAGTGCCCTGCATTGCTGGCACTGGGGGCCCTGCATGGTTGGCAACTCATCATCTGAGGGCACAGCCACTGCCACCTGCCCGCCCACAGGCCTGTGCCACCTAGGCAGGACACGGCTGCTCCATGGGCCACAGTCACTGAGCTCCCCAGAGCTCCAACCATCCCCTACTGCTCAATAAACCGGGGACAAAGGGAGGCAGCCACATTTCTGGGTGTGCAGGGACACTCTGATGCCTGGGGACAGCTCACGGGGGGAAGCTGGTTATTAAACCCAACCTCCTCTACATGCTGCTGCCAAAGGCATCACCTCTCCCAAGCCCAGTTTCCCTTCCTCCATCAAATCTCTTACCGACCTGGCCCCCTCTTCAGAATGAAAATAGCAGCAGCTGGCAGAGCCCAAGTAAACAAATGAGCCACTGTGAGAGGAGAGAGCATCTTTATAAGTTAGTTAGCCCCATCTAAGAGACAGACAGACATTTTCTTGTGGATAGATCGCTCGAGAAGCTCAGGCAAACAGCACTAACATGTCTCCTGGGTTTGATTTATAAGCCTGATTGCGTTACTAGCTCATCTCCATATAAAATGATTATGAATATATTGTCTGTACTCTGCAGAGGGCTAAATTACCAGGCTCTGATATTTATCAGCTACTCTTTGAATCTTAAGCAGCCTGAAATTCAGAGGTCTCTCTCTCTCTTCCAGTGATAGCAGAGGTAGAAAGGAAACAGCTCAGGCTTGATCCTGGTGTTCAGCACAACCTGGACCATTTTAACATCCCAATTAACACCTCAATACCCCCAATGCTGGAGCAGGAGGCTGGAGGGAGGGAGGCACCTTGAGCCCAAGGGCTGTGGAGCCTGTGTGTGCTGGAACCCAGAGCCAAGCCTATGGTACTGAGTAGTTACATTTACAAACAAAGGAGCTGATAGCTCCCAGCAGGACTGAAGGGCTGTTATCACGGTGCTGATTAAAATTTCCTCTGCAGCCAGCCGACTGAGGAAGAGTGTCATCAGTGGGGAGACAGTGCAACACGGTGCTTAACCCTGTGCTGATTCATTCAGCACAAATGAAGGGCTGCCCAGCCTGGCCAGGTGCTGAAAATTAGCCCTGAAAACCCCAGAAGGAAGATCCACGGCTTGATCACACCCTCCCACTCCATCTGTGCCTCCCACTCCATCTCACCCCTGCTCTGCAGGTCCCAGGAGCTTTCGCTCGTGTCACTTGTGATTCCTTCCAGATCCTTTGCTCTTTTGTTCTGCTCCTCAATTCTCTGCCTTTGCCTATGGTTAAAGAAAACTTTCCCACTGCAGGATATTCTGATAAAGCCTCTCACTGCCCGTGGCATGTCCATGCAAGGCATAAGCTTGTTTATGTGCTGTGACATGTTCATCAAGGATAAGGTCCATGCTAAAAAGATGCTTTCTCTGATTACCATCACCAAGATGCTGAAACTGCATAGCCAGACCCTGGTCCAGGCTGTCCTGTTCAGGAGATGGTCTGGGATGAGTGGGCAGGCAGTAGGAGAGCAGGTGGTTTGCTGTCCTTCTCCTCCACGCAAGGACGGGAGCCTCAGCCATCACACTGACCTCGGTGTTGCTCTCACACCTCTGTGCCTTCCTGGGTTGCATCCTTCCTGCTGTGTTGCCTCCTGCACACCCAGATTTTGGCAAGGAAGAAAAGACATTTGACTGCAGAATGAGCAGAGGAGCAAAAGAGCCCCAGAATGAGCAGAGGAGCAGAAGAGCCCCTTCCAGAGGTTTCACTCAGAGTGGTCCCAAAAACAGCCAACAGTGACAGCACCCAACTGTCACTGATCCCAACTACCTCCTACACAGAACCCATCCCAGCAAACTGAATGCATGTGCTCCCATGGGAGGGCTATCCCACAGCACACCTGGGACGTGTCTCAGCAGGATCCCTGTGGTGGCAGAGATGGTGAGAAGTGTGGAGAGACCCTTGGAGGTGCTTTGGCAGCATGCCCTCAGCAGGGCATGGAGGCTTTAACCACTTGTAACTCTCATGTATTTTCAAGGGGAAGGGAGTTTGGATCAAGTGCTCAGGGGGAGGGGGACCAGGGGGAGGGAGGTCTGCTTGTTTCAAGGTATCACCTGGCTGATATGCTCAGTGATTTGCATGAACAGGGATGTGATTCCCACACATTTATTGGCAACAAGGCCAGTCAGAAGGCAATGCTCAGTTGGGGCCCCAGGTAAGTCAGCTGCTCTACTGGAGCAGTGCTTTGCCCAAATTAACTCAAGTTTCCCATGTGAGGCTGCCTCATGCTCACCCCACTGGGATCAGAAAGTCTGAGATGCACAGACCATTTCACACTTTCCAGTTTCTTTCCCCCATCCCCAGCATTTCCAGGACTGAGGTCTTTCATATCAGGGAAGGTGCAGTGAAGAGTCCCACCACGGCCACTGAGCTGCCTCAGATGCTGCACTGAAAGGCTGTTTCCAGAGTATCCAAGCAAGACTCCCCATATCCTGGCCAGTATCTTTTTTTTTGACCCTCTGAGTCTCTACAAGAGACCTTAATATGCGTTAACATGTACTCCTTATGTACTTTTATTTCTTTACAGGAAGAGGAAATAAAGTGCCCAAAATGCAGCTGGTTTTCCTGGGCTGCCTGGTGAGTCAGAACAGCTGGGAGTCAAGCTCAGAGCAAACCCTGCAGCATCCAAGCCCACCACACACCAGCTTCCAGGGCAGGAGCCCATCTGGATGCAAGATGCCCTGGAGAGGAGGGAGCTGGACCAGCAAGGCATGGACATACAGCAGGAGCCCTTTCTTTAGAGCCCATAAAATCACAGAGGGAAGCCTGAACATGTGTTCAAGGCTAGGTTGGACAGGGCTTGGAGCAACCTGGTCTAGTGGAAGGTGTTGGAAGAACAAGATGGTCTTTAAGGTCCCTTCCAACCCAAACCATTCCATAATTCTATGATTCTATGGTGTTTCAGCTGTGGAACACTGAAATGAAAGTGTGTTTGTGCCATGGGGGATCTGACTGATGGTACCAACTCTGCAGTTCGCAGCCCTGTACACTTGGTGCTTGGAGAGCTACTGGAAGAGGAGAGAGCTTGGGAAAATGCCTCTGGGAGGCTATTTGGAATTTTCTGCTTTGCAGGTTCTTTCTGAGAGGAGATGCACCCTCTCCCCATCAGGCAGCTTCCTGGGGCCCAGCTGTGGGCAGCTGCAGCACAAACACAAAATTCCCTGGCTGCAGCAGCCGAACTGGACAATGCTGGCTGAGGGACAGCTGTAGGGCTGGTGGGACATGGTGCTGTCCTGGCCTCATGGCTTGGAATGTGCTGCACACAGAGGCGACAGTTGCTGGAGAGAAATCATGCTGTCACTGAGCCTGGTGAAGAATTTCAGCTGGATAAATCTGTGAAAACCAAAGGCCAACGAGAAGGGAAGCAGAGGGTGCCTCCCAGATCTGCAAACCACCTCTTCACTGGCTCTGGGACAGTCCCATGATGGGGAGAGTGACAAAGCCCTTTCCCAGCAGTGGGGTGAACAACAGACCTGACATGTAGGGGGACAAGGGTTTGTTGGAAAGCTGCTGGGCCCTGCTGGCAAGTGCAAAATCCCTGAGACAGAGGCTGCTAAAACTAAAGGTTGGCAACTCTTAACAGAAAATATTCAGCTTGAGGTGGCTTCTGAAGGGCTTTAGTGTTAGTTTAGTGTTTAAAAGTGTTGTGTTTGTCCTGCTTCTCAGGAGAGGAGCAATGTGATTTCCAGTTGGTTTGTTAAATGATGTGCCATCTGTACCCTGAAACTCATGGGGCTGTGTCCAGACTGTCGATCCAAAGGCGGTGCTGGAGCAGTGCAATTCCCATAGCTCCTGGGGAGCTTCAAAAATACCCATGTCAGAGACCCCAAGCTTTTTCTTAGGAAAACCTCTTTTTTTGTAATAGGGAACTTGGAGGTAATGAAAATGCTGGCTGATGGAGGGAAATACCTTGCAGGGTTTGGGTGTGTTTGTACTGTGTCCACTGGGCAAGCCTGGGCTCAGAGACTGGTGATCCCAGGCTGAAACTCCAGCAAGGAATATGCTAAAATTGGGCATTTGGATACATGTGGACTTGTGTTGGAGACTTCACCTTCAGGTGATTTTTTTTTTTGTTGCTAACAATGAAATCAATAATGTGAGGCCACACTGCGGCTTTCCGGAGCAGGGATTTGATGCCACGTGGCTGAGGAAGCTTTGTTACAGTGCTGCAGTGTGATGTGAGGGTGACTGACCCATTTGGGGTGTAAAGCCTGCTGAGGTCATGTTGGAGGGGTGTAGAGAGTATCTCTGGAGTGATACTGTCCACAGAGTACAGCCCATCTGTACACACCTGAACTACTCCTGGGTTTCACCTTGAGGAAACCAGCTGTGTCCTCCTAAATGGAGTCACAGAAGAATCTCTGCCCCCAGGCAGCGTGGGCAAGGCAGCAGACTGAGCCCAGAGCAGGGAGCTGTAGGATAAACATGTCCTTCAAAACTGGGGAGCATCCTTAGTGGAAAATACACACCACCACCGCCGCTTTTGTCTGTAGAACTGTTTCTGGCCTGTTTGCTGATGAGAACACTGCTTGAAGAGCAGACAGTGCTGACCAGTCCACAAGTCTGCAACTCCTCCCATGTACAGCAAGGCAATGCTCCCAGGGAGTGCACTAAACCATGGAATACACCAAGGATCTTGATCTAGGCTGTACCTGCTCGCTGACACCAGACCACTGGAATACTGTGCCAAGTTCAAGTTTATGGACTTTTATGTCTTGGGTGTTCCTTGGCCCCAACCCAAACCACCATAAAATTCCCTGACTGCAAGGCAAGTGGCTCCCTGGGCACAGCAGTGATTTGCTCCAAGGGGTGATGTTCCCCAGTGCAGAAGTGGAATTTGAGGTTTTGGCAGCCTGGCTAGGAAATACCACCTTGGCAGGCAATGCCATGGGGGCAGCCTGGCTGAACTCAGGGAATGTTAAGGACTGGGATGACAATGGAATGGCTGCAGGAGGTACAGACAGGTGACTCCTGTCTCCAAGGGCAGACTCATGGAATCACACTGGTCTCTGGGAGACATGAGGTCCAGCCCCCTGCTCCAATGGGACTGGTTGCTCAGGGACTTCTCTGGTTGAGTTTTGTCTGTGTCTGAGGACTGAGGCCCTGCTGCCACCCTGAGCCCCTGTTCCAGTATTTAACTGCCTTCTTGATTAAAAATTTGTTTAATTTCTCACTAACTGCACAAAGTCTGTACAGTTTTTGCAGGGGGAAGGTGCCACGGCTTACTGTGCTCACCCAGCTCAGTGGTGGCGAAGTGGAGGGTCATGAATCCAAAGGAAGGTTGTCTTCCACAGAGGGACCAGGCACAGGGTGTGGCCATGGCCTCTGGCTTGTGGTGGGGGTATGAAGGAGGATCTCTGCTGGAGCTCTGGGTTGGTCCCCTGTGCCTGGCAAAGTGGCAGGGACTGACACTGAGGGGACTCAGCTCCTGGGGGACACTGCTGATGAGGGAGATGTGGCTGATGGGGCAGCTCTGCTTATGGGGACACGGTGCTGGCATAGGGGCTGATGGTGGGGGGCCATGGGCTGACAGGGGACACTAATGATAAGGGGGAGACACCTCTAATGGAGGGGACATGGCTCAGAGGGGACACCACCAACATAGGGACACCACTGATGGAGGGGCACGGCTGACAGGAGGAGGCAGCAGTGACAGAGGGGACAGGCCTGACAGGGGGAGGCACCACTAATGAGGATGATGAGTGTGACATGGCTGATAGGGGGACACACTGACAAAGGGGACACTGCTGGTAGGGGGTCACCACTGACAGAAGGGACATGGCTGGCAGGGGGTCACCACTGACAGGAACACACATCTGACAGCAGGGACATGGCAGTGGGGGGGGACTCACGCCTGTTGTGGTGACAGGAGGTCACCACTGATGGGGAGGACATGGCTGACAGAAGGGACACGGCTGGCAGAGGAACACCACTGCTGCAGCAAAGGTGGCTGATGGGGGGGACACGGCGTTCAGGGGGCTCGTGGCTGGGGGGTGACAGGACTGAGAGGGGGCACCACTGACACAGGGGACACCGCTGACAAGGAGGACACGGCATTTGGGGGGCTCATGGCTGTGGGGTGACCTGACTGATAGGGGGACAGCACTGACACAGGGGTGTGATAAACAAAGTCTCGAGTTTCTATAAGTTTTTGAATAAGAGTTTATTATATGGTAAAAGCAAGCAGCCGGCTGGGTGACAGAAATGGTGACCAGTTTCCCAAATCTGCATGCCTACTACAGGGTACATTTAGTATTTATCTTAGCTACTTCATGCATACTAATTATATCATATACATATACATTCTACAGGTTTTTGCTAAGTATTTAATATATGGGTTTTCTTACAGCTAAAGCTAAAAGGGTTATCTCTACAACCAATCATAATTCATGCATTCTTGGATGAACAGGCACCTAAAAAACCATATTTTATTTTTAGGATAGTAGGGAGGTTTGACCTTGTAAGGGTCTGTTTTATTTCTTTATGGGGGTGTAATTAAGTTTTACAATCCGTTTGTTTTATTTTGACGTAATCACCCATTTGTTTCACGAATCACAATTATTTGTTTATCACAGGGGACAGCACTGACGAGAGGGACACGGTGTTTGGGGGGGCACACGTGGCTGCAGGGGGACACACTGACAACAGGGACATGGCTGCCAAGGGGGACACGGCATTTAGGGGGCTCACGGCTGTGGGGGGACAGGGCTGCCGGGGGCACCACTGACACAAGGGGCACTACTGACAGTGGGGACACGGCGTTCAGGGGGCTCACGGCTGTGGGGTGACACGACTGAGACGGGGCACCACTGACACAGGGGACACCACTGACAAGGAGGACACGGCATTTGGGGTGTGGGGTGACCTGACTGATAGGGGGACAGCACTGACGAGAGGGACGCGGTGTTTGGGGGGCAGACGTGGCTACAGGGGGACACACTGACAAGAGGGACACGGTGTTTGGGGGGCAGACGTGGCTGCAGGGGGACACACTGACAAGAGGGACACGGCTGACAGAGGAACACCAGTGCCACAGTGAACACGGCTGATGGGGGGCACCCGGCTGACAGAAGGGACACGGCTGCCAAGGGGGACACGGCATTTAGGGGGCTCACGGCTTTGGGGTGCCAGGGCTGAGAGGGGACACCACTGACACAGGGGACACTGCTGACAAGGAGGACACGGCATTTGGGGGGTTCATGGCTGTGGGGTGACCTGACTGATAGGGGGACAGCACTGACAAGAGGGACACGGTGTTTGGGGGGCAGACGTGGCTGCAGGGGGACATACTGACAACAGGGACACGGCTGGCAGAGGAACACCACTGCCACAGTGAACACGGCTGATGGGGGGGACACGGCTGACAGAAGGGACACGGCTGCCGAGGGGGACACGGCATTTAGGGGGCTCACGGCTGTGGGGTGCCATGGCTGCCCAGGGGACACCACTGACACGAGGGGCACTACTGAGAGTGGGGACACGGCGTTCAGGGGGTGAGAGGGGGCTCACGGCTGTGGGGTGCCATGGCACTGACACAGGGGGATAGCACTGAGAGGGGACAGCACCGACGGGGGAACACGGCCGCAGGGTGCCACATCTCCTCCCCGCAGCGCCTCACGGCCGCCCCTCGGGCCGCGGGGCCTGGCGGGCGGGCTCTGCCCTGGCGCTGCGGGGCGGTGCCGCCGCGCTCCCCGCCGTGAGGGCGGGCCGTGCCCGCCGTGCCCGCCCCCGGCTCGGCGCGGCGGAGTGGAGCGGGCTGGGCGGCCCCCGCCCGGCAGAGCCCGGCGCCTCGCCATGGTGCAGCCCGGGGAGCAGGCCCGGCTCTACCGGCCGCGGCCCGAGCTGCTGCCCGCGGCCCACGTCCCCTCCTTACCCCACTACCAGCGCCTCTACCAGCGCTCCGTGGAGGAGCCGCACGGTGAGCGGGGCCGGGCGGGAGTGGGGCGGCGGGGCGGCGGCTCCCCGGGCCCTCCCGGGGCTGCCTGCAGGGCTTGGGGGTGTGTGGGGACCGCAGGGAGCCCCCCACGACTGAGGTGTTCCTCGGAGGGTGCTCCTCGTGTCCGCACAAGTGTCATCTGCCTCATCCCTCCCTGTTTTCTCTCATCCCTGTTTCCCTTCATCACTGTTTTCCTCATCCCTGTTTCCCCTTACCCCTGTTTCCCTTCATCACTGTTTTCTTCATCCCTGTTTCCCCTCATCCCTGTTTCTCCCTCACGAGCCGTGGCCTCCGCCTCCCTTTGCAGAGTTTTGGGGTGACATCGCTAAGGAGTTCTACTGGAAGAGCCAGCACACGGGACCCTTCCTGAAGTACAACTTCGACGTGACCAAGGGGAAGATCTTCGTGGAGTGGATGAAAGGGGCGACCACCAACATCTGCTACAACCTCCTGGACAGAAACGTCAATGAGAAGAAGCTCGGGGACAAAGTCGCGTTTTACTGGTGAGTTTCTGGGTTTGTTGTGGTGTGGAAGGTGTGGAAATACCTCGCGAAAGGGGACAAACAGTGTCAGTTTCCGCTGAGGTGAATGAGAGGCTGAGAACCTGAGAGGCTTTAACCTTTAGGTGGGTACAGCAAGTGTTTGCTTCCAGTGTCCTTGGGAAGAGCTGTGCCGTGGAGCTTCTCTGCCCTTCCTGGGATGCATTGGAGTGCCCGGCATAGCAGCGGGGAGCACCTGACTCCCAGCTCTGCCTTTGCAGTTGTACCTGCTGAGAGCTCAGAGCAGTCAGAGATGGGAGTGAGGCGGGTGCTACAACTCCCTGCTGAAGGAGGTAGATGTGGACGGAGACCTGGGGTGAGGAACAGCTAATGCCTGACAGCTGAAAGCTCATAAACCCCATATCTCCCGTGGTTTTGTTTTGTGGGTCTGGCAAGCTTCCACTCCTGTGGCAGAAACGTTCCCCAAATACCTGAGCTTATATATTGATTCATTCTACTTAAACATGTTAACACTGGTGCTTTCAGAAAGACTGGCTTATTTACCTTTAGGAAGAAAAGTTACTTCCAGCCCTATCTCAAGTATGTTTGTATTTTTTACCAGAGTAATTAGTGTTAAAATCTATGTGAAACTTAATTTTCATGTTGATGCAAAGTAGGTTTCACTGGCGATGTCTGAGCTCCAGAATTAACAATCCCTGCTGAACTAGCTCAGCTGGCACCTCAGCTGTGTCCCCAAACACTGCCATGCCTGGCTCTCCTGTGCATTTTGCTATTTCCCTTGAAACAGTATTTATGCTGCATGGATATGACTGTATGTGGCAGTGCAGAAGCACAATTAAGTGTACCCTGTGTTAGGGATGCACTCATTGGGATATGGGGAGTCCCTTCAGCAGAGCAGCTGGAGAAGTCTTACCGTCATTGCAATAAAAATGTCAGATCCTCTAAGTGATTTGTGCAGTTGAAGGTTTCCCTTGGTGTAAAGGGCTCACACTGGAATTTCTATCCATAGCACTCCTGCCTCAGCAGAGGAATTACATGCACTGCCTAGCAAATAATCACATTGATAAGGCACAGGTGAAATGTTGAAAGTGTTTATACTTCCCTGCTAGTTAAATACATTCTCAGACTCGCTCAGATGCAAAATGACTGTGGCTTCTGAATGAAAACTGTGTAAACTCATTCAGGTAAAGGTGTGTTAGCAAACAGAGCCATTTGGCAGCCAGTGCTGGGCTTTATGGAGGGACTGGGTACCTTCTTCTTGCACATAAATCTTTGGGTGACAGCGAGGCAGCAGCCTACAGCTTTAATTTGGGCTTGGTGAAGATTTTTCTTAGTTATTCTGGCAGCCTTTGTGTGGGTATTTATGGTGCTGAGCAAAACTTGGAGTGGATATGAGAGTGGTGGGTGACTGTCAGCTGTGGTGTTTCACAGTGCTGAAAAATAAGGTCTCTCCTCCTCCTCAGCAGACAGTTTTCCCTGATTGTTTTGGGATAAACTTTCCTAGCATGGTTCTGTCACAAGTGACCTGGCACTGCTGTGTGGAGCTGGGAATGTTGTGTCAGGTGGGAATGCCGGTGGGAGGGATGGAAGAGGCACACTGGACACATGACATGTGTGGTACTGACCTGCAGACCTGTGGCACTGAGGACTTGAGGAAGTGGGGCTGAGGGCTGTGTCTCATAAAATTACTCCTCTTTGGACACATACTTTTCTTCAAAACAAAACAATAATTAATTGCTCTCATCTTGTCCTCTGACATTTTGTGTTTAACATTCTGGAATGAGCCTGGCTCCCTAAAGCACTTGAGGTCTGTTGTGCTGTATGAAAGATGAAAAGAGAAATTAAAGCCTCTGAAAGCCAAATAGGTTTTTTTTATTTTCGAATACCTGAGCTTCTAAGAAGTCTGTAGCCTGCTAAGTGGGAAAATGTGCTGACCTTGTACCAAGGTATGGGTGACTGCCCACCTGTGGGAGCTCTGAAAAGATGCAGGACCATGGTCTCTGCTTTCAGAGAGGAGAAATTAGGGAAGAGGTGAATAATGTTTGGAGGCATTGCTGAGTGTCTCAGAGAAGTGATGTGTGCTGACAAAACTCAGCTGCTGACTGGCTGTCTCCAGCCTCGCTGGGATTGGAAGGAGCCAGCAGTTCATTTGCATTTGTTATGTCCAAGCTGCTCTGGAGGTTCCTGCACCACCAGCAGCCCAGGACTGCCCAAATTGGCTCCACTAAGGAGGTCTGATCCCAAGCCACATGGAATTGCATTTTCAGCACAAAGGGCAGTACAAGGGATTGCTTCATGCACTAGAACTTGTACACAGGTGACGTTTGCTGTCGTGGTGGTGTCCTCACGGTGCTGTTAGGAGGACTGTGTAGTTCAAAATGCCCATCCTGAGTTGCAGGAAACACTTGGATTTTCCCTGTGGCCTGTTTCACTCTGGTATCTCACACTGCTCACGAACGTTACAAGTATTTCTCTTTCTGCTGCTTTTGATTCCTCTTTCTCTGCTTGGTGCTGCTGATGTGGCCTAAAAAAAAGGAACAGAAGCTCCAGGAAACGCTTCTGATAAAGTGCTGCTCTCAAAAGTGAAATCTCTTTCACAATTGTGTGGAAAGGCTGAGGTCAGTCACAGTGGTTACTGGGGAGGTGGGTACCTGTGGTGACTTCTGTGGGACTCGCAGGTGAAACGCACGCTGGACAAACTGCTGGGACACTGAGGGGACTTGGAGCAGTGCTGAGGACTTTGTCATGGGTGGTTAATTAGGGCAGGAGCACAGTGTTCCTTCAGTGTGCTGTAGACATGCCCATGGCACTGGGGCAGCCCTTAGTTCTGTGCTGGAGTGTCTGTCAGTGATCTCAGCTAAACTTCAGCCTGGGCAGCTGTGGAGGTAAAAGTATAACCAGGTGGGAATTCAAAAAGAACAACACCCGTTGCAAAACTCTCTCTAATTAGACCCCAGGGTGTGAAGGCACTTGGATGCAGCCTGCTCTGTGCATAACCTGTGCCTCTGGTCCTCAAACCAGTCACTCCAGCTGCAGTGCTGGTGGTGCTTAGTGGGACCAGGGGACAGGGGCAGGAGGTGCAGCTTTGCACAGTGTTTTTAGAGTCCCTGTAGCCAAGGTGTGGGGGCTTAGCAGGGGCTGCTGGCTTCTGCCTGCTCTGGGAGAGTGTATTAATTTTCTGCTTTCTTGATACTGACATATGATGTAACACACCTAGAAAGGAGCAATAAAGATAATAAAGGCTGCTGGAGCTCTCTGGAGCTTTGTTTAAACAAGAGAATAACTGCATTATTCCCTTGTTCCCTAGAACAAGCAGGACATGCAAATATAAGATGAGAAGGCGTGGTTTGTTTGGTTTGGGTTTTTTTATTTTATTTTATTTTAAAATGTAATACAGGATTTATGGGCTTGTAGCTCTGACATATCTTCCAATAAAACTTTCTGCAAGAAAAAAACCTCACAACTACAGAGCATTTTTAAAAAAACAAAAAGAAAAACAACCAAATCAACCCACACATCTGTCATATGCACAGAGGCTGTGACTGAGGATGCTGGCTGTTAATATCCAGCCTTTTAAAGTGCTTAATTGTAGCCAGTTTCTCTATGATGCACTTGGCTCTGCTGCTCCCACTGGCTTCAGGGCTTTGGAGTGTCCCATGTCAAACTGACTCTTCATTTCTTTGGTAACTTCCTGGATGACTTGTTATAGTTCCAGTGATGAAGCCTCTTTCAACACTCTTCTGGTGGTGAAAGCACACCCCCTAAATCACACAGTTTGTTTAAAGAACAAAATTCACCACTGAGAAGGTTTTACTGATCCACACTTGCAGGCCTGTGCCTGGTCTGGTTCATGCTCACAGCCCTACCCAGGCTCAGCACAGCTCCTTTCCTGATGAGGATTTCCATGGGAAAAGGGGTGACCTCTTCAGCATCCTCGAAAATCCATGTCATTTCCCTGCTGTGTGTGCTGAGTGATAGATTGGTGGGTTTGGCAGATATTAATTCTTTTGGAAGCATTTCTGGACAGTACAGTGCTCTGCTTCTGGAGATCAAGGAGATCAGATGCACCTGAAGTAGGAAAGAAATTACACTGAACGTATTAGTGTTTTATTGAGCTGTAAATCTTGTACCTGCTTCAGGGGCAATGACAGTTGCAGTTACCATGCCAGAAAGTGTAATTCTGTTCTCTCTTTGTGAAATCTGCCAGCCTGGGAGGGGGTTGCAAAACTGGCTACATGTGCCTGAATGCTCCAGAAAGCATTTCTCATCCCTCCAAATGACAACATCTCTGACTGAGCTGTGTGGGCAGTGCAGGAGTGGGAGTGGTGGGAGCATCAACAGAAACACAGGATTGAAACGTGGAGTAAAGGGAGTAGTGTAGTAGCTCAGACACGTCCAAGTCATGTGCTTTCCCAACTTCTTTGGAATTCTTCCTCTCCTGGTTCTGGGACAGTCACCCAGCAGTGTGGTTAGTGCTGTGGCAGTAGTGCAAGCAGCTGCTGCGTTTGGGTACTCATATATAAGTGCAAACTGGGACAGGAGGGACTCAGAGCTCATCCTCAGGTGTATCTCCCTGGCATTTCTCCATAGGTGGATGGAGCCTCCAGCTGTGGGCTGTTGGCTGTTTGGAGCAAGGCCATGCTGGGCTGAAAATTAACCAGTTCCATGTAACTGCTCTGATTGTCCTCCTGTGGGTTTGGTTGCAGATGAGAGATGTAGACAGTGCTGCCCCAGGGCAGCATGGTGATGTCTGCTTAAAGCTTTGGAGGTTCTTGGTTTGGCCTGAGAGGCTGGAAAACACAGGGATCATGGTCTGAAACTTATTTCCAAGGTCTGTGTGTGTGTGCACCAAGACCTGGCATCTGCTGGTTTTCTCCTGTCATATCTTGAGGGTCTTCATTCCCAAGTGGTTTTGTTAATGGCTTGTGCTCATGTGCTCTGTCCTCTCCATTACTAGAGAAATCTCTGAGGTAGTTCCCAGGTGAGGGTTGAACTATTTATGTGAGAGCAGCAAAGTACCCCCTTCAGGCAGGTCCTGTCCTGTGGGTTTCCCATGTTGGGGTGTGCTTTCCTGGATGCTCTGAGTCAGGGGGTTGAGCACTGTGGTACTCAGGCAGTTGGCATGCACGGAGTCACTGGAAATGGTTTTCCCATTCCAGGGGCTGACTGGGAAGCAGAACTTGACTCACCCATGTCAGCTACACTTGCTGGTTTTCAGGGAGATGCTGGGAAGGGTGATTAGTTTGATGTTTTGGGGATTCCAAGCCCTGTTACTGCTCTGCAGAGCCTTTTCCATCACAGGATGCAGGGCAGGAGCAGGAAGGTGGTGAGTTCTCCCGGCCTTGTGCTGTTCTGCTCCGCAGTGCAACAAGGGCAAGGGGCAGGTGTGAAAGGTTGGTGACCACTTGATTACATGGTGCCTGTGGTTTCCCATGGTTTTGCCCATTCAGAAGCACCCCTGGACTTGTGTCTCCATGGGAGGGTGTTCTACATTACTCAAGATTTTCTTTGGAAGTAGCTTTTACTGAGCTCAAATAACGTGTAATTCTGCTTCTGTAGACAGAACGGGACCTTTCTCCTCTGTTAAATCAAATCTGTTAAGAAAGAAGGCACTCAGGCAGCACTTGTGTGGTTGCTCTGTGGCAGAGCAGCGAGGAGAGGGTTTGTTTAAGCCCTCCAACTTGGGAGAGCAGCTCAGCTGCCTTGATTCAGGGGAGCAACTTTCCTTTGGGTTTTGTTGGATCTGTTTGTTCCCAGCCTTTGTGCTCAGAAACCTTTGGTAGCTGCTACTGGCAGGGATACAGCATCCATCTATATAAATACAAGGGAGTATCCAGGAAGTATTTGACCAGATAAACAAGTGGGATGTCTGTAAGTGCCCAGGATTAGATGGCATGTGCTGCAGAGGAGGGCAGGAACTTGGATGTGGAATTGTAGAGCTGCTGGCCAGGGTGTGCTGGTGGTGTTTGCAAAGGGCTGCCCTGCCAAGGGCTGGGAGGTTGCCAGCCCCTCTTTGCTCGGAGAGAGCAATGAAGGGGGTCCTGGGAAACAGTAGGTCTGACTTGCATCCCTAGTGGAACAGGGTCAGTGTGTGCATGGAGCAGTGCAGGCTGCTGGGAGAGGTGGTGGAGCTGCTGGCAGTGCCGGAGCGCGGGGCAGGCGGCTCTAAGCACATGGATACGGCTGTTTTCCTTCTGGAAGTTTCCCACAAAAGGTTGTTCAAGAAAGTAACTTAACTGTGGATGGAAGAACAGTGGTTTTTGGAGCTTGTTTACTGTTGCCCTTTGCTTCCTCACTTTCAGGGGTCACTTTTCAGGACCAGCAGCAGGTCCCCCAAGGACAGCGTTGAAACCAAGCTGCTGATGGGGGCTCACGTGCCCTCCAGAAACAGCATCTCCTGCTGCTGGTCCTGGAGACAAAACATCAGATGCTGGTTCTGCCCCAACATGACATTTTGGTTTAGTCTGAGAGGCTCTTGGCTGAGCTGCTGTGAACACCCCAGTGCTGAAGTGCAGTGCTGAGGCTTAAATGACACCCATGGCATCTTTTATGTTCTTATTTAGTACTTTTTCCTCGTGCTGCTCATTGCTCTGAGAGAGGGTCTTGCTCTGGTGATTCAGCACGAGGGATTTAATAATTTTTCATAAGTTTCTGCTTACACTCTTACCCAAAATTGTTGGTTTATACCCTGTCCAAAGCTGCATTTCTGCACACCTCTGGGTGTGTGTAGCACAATAACTGCCTGGGGTCATTACTGAGGAGGGTGTGTGCACAGACAAGAGCACCTGGATTTTCTCATGTCTGTGAAACTTTTATCTTGTTGTGCTGGCAGGTATTACAGGGAACTTGATATGTTTTAAGAATACTTGGTTACTGTTGGGAGGGGCACCACAGTTGTGCAGTGATGGCATATTGCAGATATTGGCAGCAGAGTTGAAGCTTGGGCTGGATAAATGGAGTTCCTGGACAAAGGGGATGGTGAACTCCTGTACAGATCCAGGACATGGAAGATCAGAGCCTTCAGTTTGCTTATTGGACTAGAAAACCTGATTATTTTAGCTGTGTGAATGGCTTGTGTGTTCTTCCCTGGCACCCTGGTGTGAACGGAGCTGCAGTGGACAAGGCTCAGGCTCCATGTGGGTGCTCCAAGTAGGGGATGGATTGATCAGGCTTTGCCAAAAGAGGTGTGAGTGGCTCTTGTTCCAAGCGTGGCATCTTTCCTGGGGGTAGTTGCCTTGGCTGTGCCCGGTGGGCTCTCTGTGCCCAAAGCTCTTGGGCTGTAATACCCACTGTGAAACCACAAGACCTCTTGCCTCCCCCCAGCCCAGGGAGCTCGGGCCTGTTGGAGCAGGTTTCAGTTCTCTGCTTGCATTTCTGCACATCACTTGTTGTAAGTGTCGAAATGTGGTGTGATAGGAAATCGTGAGCCCTGGCAGTTGGCCACGAATTCAAAGCTCATCATTTTCTTAGGTGTCACCTCCCTTCTTTAGGGGAATCCCTCAAGGAAATGGAGGGCCTTCCTAGTTGCTTTTTCACACCCACCTACCTGATAGCCCAGAGAAGCTGTGGCTGCCCCATCCCTGGAAGTGTCCAAGGCCAGGTTGGACAGGGCTTGGAGCAACCTGGTCTAGTGGAAGGTGTCCCTGCCCATGGAACCAGATGGTTTTTAAGGTCTCTTCCAACCCAAACCATCCATTCTGTGATAGTGAAGCCTGTTCTCCATTCCTATTGCCACTGACCATCTTCTAAGAGATGTTCTTTATATGACAGTCCAGCAGGTGACACCTGTAGAGGTTTATGAGGCATGAAGGTGAAATGCCCACCATAAAATCTGATTAAAAGTTTAAATTTCCTCTCATGACCTTCATGGATATTGTTTGAGCCTCCATTGAAATCAACTTGCCTGGCTTTCCATGTTTCTAGAAGGTCTTCAAAATTTGGTAAGATGCTCCATCCAGAGGTGCAGTTATTTGCCAAAAGGGGACATTTCTCAGCTGCAGGTAACTTGTTGATTATTTTACTTACAGAAGCTTCATCCAGGATCTGTAAATTGTTCCATGGCCCAACTGTAAATTGTTTAAACAAGGAATCAGCTGTGTTTTGCTGAAAATAAGCTGTCCTCCTGTCGGACTGATAAAAATAGTCCTTGCTCCTCTGAAAAACTTACTGCTGGTAAACATCTAAAATGTTTCCTCTCATGTCAAACTCTCACATTTTTCCACAGCATTCCATGGGTTTGGCTTGCAGGGTTCCAAGCACTGGCTGAGGGCAGCCAGACTCAGTGATGTACTGCATGAGTCTTGCACATGACCTCTGTTGCAACGCTGTGTAATCATTCTGTTTCCAAAAAAAATAATTAAAGTTGCTTAAAAAAAACCTTTCCTCTAAATAAAATAGGCAAAAAGCTGGCATTTTTCTTCCGTGGCTGTTCTCTTGTGCTGTAAAAATAATGTTGGAAAGTAAGAACATGATTAGAGTTAATGCATCTCCCCTTGACTGGATGGTTCCTTTGGAGATGTCTGAGCACCCTGCTGCCTAAAGAAAGGGGATTGAAGTAGATTTTAGGGCATAGCCTGGCATGAGTGGGGAAAATTGGAGGGGATTCTGGCAGGTCAGTAAATAAAGGAGTGATTTTGGAGCAGTGTCCACCTCCAGCAGGACTCTGTGCTGTAGGATTGCTCAGGGTATGGCAAAGTGAACAGTGGTTGGGCTGCGCAAGATAAATATTATTTCTCTAGATGCTTCTGGTATTTGTTTAGGTTCTGAAAGGCAGCAAATACAGACAGTAGCTGGGAATGTATTTAATGAGAAGGAAGGACAGAAAGATGGATGTGGTTTTCCTATGGGACACTAACAACCATGCAGGGTGTTGGGTGTTTGCTTTGTAGGCTGCATTTCCACATGGCTATTTTTGAAGGTGATTAGAAGACTGATTCCTTGATCAAAGAGCAGATGGTGGCCCAGTGTCCCTGTAGAAATAAGCTCTATTTTAGCTCAGTATTGCCTGTGTTGAGCTGGGGCTGGACTTTGTGCATCATGCTCTGTAGAGCATAGAGCTCCTGATTGCCAGCCTGGTTTGGGTTTCTTTGTGGCAGTAGGAACCTATTCATCCCAGGTACATGGTCAACTTTAAGTTGTGATGGTTTGGCTCAGAGATGGATTTGAAGAAGAGCCTTGTTAGGCCCTACCTATGTGTATGGGGGGCACTGGAGGGGAAAATCATTGAGTGGTTTTAATGCAGTTCTCAGATTTAACCGTGTGGTTTTAGGAGGAGATGCTGTTAAACTGGCCAGATTTTTCTTTTCCCTAGGATTTCTGTTCCCAGGTTTACTCAACAGTGTTCTGTCATTGCTGCCAAATATTTCTGAACTCACTGGGATAACCTTTTCACCAGCCCCTCCCAAGCTGCACTCTGTTGTTACACCACTTCTTCTTTCGTGATCCTTATCATGATGCAGCGGGATTCAAGCGTGGCACAGGGATGGTAGAGCCTGAGCTTTCTGGTAAACCTGCTGCTCAAAATACCTCTCAGCCTTCCCAGAACTGCTTTGGGAAATCCCTGCCGTGCATTACTGTGGTGGGAGGTGGGTGACATTAAGCATGGGCAGGGCTGGGCTGGCTGCCCTGTTATTATGCAATGTTCTCATGAAGGTTTTTTGCAAACCTGGAGCCAGAGGTGCAGACCTGCAGCAGACCCATCTGCTTGGGCAGTCTGTTCAGGAGTATTTATTTCCACACTGAACAATCCATGCAAATACCAGCATTTTTTTCTGATGAAATGCTGTCTTTTTCTGATTATCTTGCACAGCTGGTCTCCCCAAACTCCACATTTCACCATAATCTGTTTATTAAAGGTGTCTCTACTCAACTGCCGTTCCTGTGTCAAATGGGGTGGAGGGGGAAATCCTATTTTTGTCAGTTTTGGCTGCTCTTGTTCCCAAAGGACCAGGCTGTCTCCAGGCAGACCCTTTTCAGGCTGCAGGTTTGGGGAGTGTCCTGAAAACAGGAGGTGTGTGAGCAGCTGGTGCTGGGCAGGCACCAGAAGGGCCCGGGGCTCCCGCTGCCCACGGGGCACACACGTGAGCCCATTCCACACATGGCAGGAGCTTGGCTGGGCCCAGCTCTCCCTGGCATTTTGGCTGCTCTAATTCTGGACGTGGAATGAATCAGGGAGCCATGAGCCCATCTGGCTGCCCCCAGTGACCTTGCACGTGAGGAGCCGTCACCGCAGCAGGAAAATTCCTTCCTTTACCTTGTACCCTGCTCTGGGGACAGGCTGCTCCTGGAGCAGGAGCTGGTGGTCATGCTGTCTCCATCCTGTGCCTCTCATGCAGCACTTGATCCCATGCTCAGGATGGATTTTGGGCTCTGAGCTTGTTTTAGTTTAGATGGCAACAGAGAAGGTCCTAGGGCGGACATTCTCACTGTCCCCATCTCTGCCCTACTGGAGTCTCTCTGTGGTTCCCCACTGTGCAAATTCTTCCTGTGGTGTTGCATCATTTCCTATTGCTTCTTTGCCTCTTCCAAAACCTTTCTCAAGCCGGGAATCCATGTTTTCTTAAGGGTACTTTCCAGTAGGTGAAACGTGGAGCCTTTTTCCTGCATTAAGCAGAGTTGCCCTCTGGGCTGCTGTCGCCTCCCTGTCGGTTGGGGAATGAAACCTGGTGGCTTTGAGGTGATTTGCTGTTCTCTGAAACTTTACCTTCCAGGTGCCCCACACTGCAGCTGTGCTTGGTCACCTTGGGTTAATGCTTTTATTTAATCAGAGAGTCATGGAATGGTTTGGTTTGGAGGGACCTGAGAAACCATCTCGTTTCACCCCCTGCCATGGGCAGGGACACCTTCCGCTAGACCAGGTTGCTCAAAGTCCCACCCAAAAAGGCCTTGAACACTTCCAGGAACTGGCAACCTGTGCCAGGGCCTCCCCACCCTCACAGGGAATAATTTCTTCCTAATATCCAATCTAAACCTCCTGTCTTTCAGTTGAAGCCACTCCTGCTTGGCCTCTCACTACGTGTCCTTGTAAAAAGAGGATGATGTGCCACGGGAGTTTAGAGGAGAAGCTTAAATGATCTGCAGCCCCTTTGGTCCTCAGTGGGAGCATTTCCAGGGGCCAGAAAGGCTTTGGCTTTGTCCCTAGTTTGCTTTGGTCTGTGATTTTTCTGTTTCCGACTGTGTGGATCTACAGATGGTCTGGCAGATCTTGAAAACTTCTAACACTTCACTTGCTTGCCTTCATTTCATCCTTCTCCTCTACACCAGCATCTCTTTGTAGTGTTATAACCCTTGTAAACCACAATTATCATCAGCAATTACCTTGAAAACCGTAATTCCCACTGATGCAACCTGTGCTTCCTGCTGCTCCATGCAAATGCAGAGGGAAGCAGCAGTCATCTGCTACTCAAACAGGTTATGCAAATAATTTTTCTTTGGAAATCCAGTGAAAAGGAAAAACCAAGCAGCATTGCTGGTTTTGTTTTTGGGCCAGCTTTGCTTGGTCCATTTGGCTGCTCTGGGCAGTGTGTGTCCCCTTGGCCCCTGAGCTGTAGCAGGTTAAGAAGTCCCTGCCCCTCACTGCTGCTTGTCATCCTACAGCTGAGATGGGCTCAGCTTTCTTGGTTATGTGATGAATGGTTGAAGCAGACCAGTGCTTGGAAAGTCTTGTAGTCAGCTCTGATGCTTGGCAGAGCGTGGTAACTTCTCGACCTGCTTTGGTGCAGACATCCAGGAGGACATCTGGGCACAGCTTCCCTCTCCTGCACTGCTGCTCCTCACCCCTGACTGCTCCACAGGGTCAGTGCTTGAGCTAATGGGGCTCTGAGAAACACTTGCCTGGTCCTACAGACCATTTCCCTGCTCCACAGGGTGTGTACAGCACTAAATCATTTGCTAACCTGTGTGATTTACTACCTGGGCACCAGGTGAAACAGCTCTGGGGCTCTGCATCTCCAGGGTCAAACTCCCCAGCTGAGCAGGCAGTCTGAGCCCCCATGGAGGTGACAAGTGTTCAGGTTCTCCACCTGGTGTTTTCCTGCTCCCCTGCCTGGGGTGATTTCTCCATGGGGTCATTCCTTCCTCAGACAGTGGCAGGACCACTGGAAGCCTGTGCAGTGGGGCTTGTGTGTGTCATGGTGCCTGTTCTGAAGCGGGGAGCCCCTTATTTTAACTGCTGGCAGAAGGGAGTGGTGTGATAAGAGCTCTGCAGAGCCTTTCCTATGTTGACAGGGATCTATTCTGTGCAGAGCTGGGCCCTGCTGTCCTGCACACCTTGGTGGTGGTGGGCCCTGATGCCCTTGGGCTGCCTGGCCCTGGCAGTGAATGGCTGCAAGCAGCTAGAAAACTGTCCTCTTTTCATGAAACCCACCTTTTCCAACAAATCAGGATTTCTAGGAGAAGGCCTGCCTTGGAAGGTCCCCAGTTGTACATTTGTGTGTTTAGTTTAAAGGACTTGCATTTCCTTAGTTGGTGGGTGGTTCAGTGGAGGCCACAGAACCCTAGAATAGTTTGGGTTGGAGATATCCAGTTCCACCCCCTGCCTGGGCAGGGACACCTTCCCCTAGCCCAGGTTGCTCCAAGCTCTGTCTAACCTGGCCTTGAATACTTCCAGAGATGGGGCAGCCAGAGCTTCTCTGGGAATTCTATTCTAGCCCCTCACCACCCTCACAGGGTAGAATTTCTTCCATATATGTATTCCATCTGGCCAAAAATTGCCTTTCTCCAGCTGAGCACGCACACAACACACAGCATGTAAAACACAGGCTTCTCAAGTGCTAAAAAACTCAGATGCTTTCCTGCTGTGACCCAGATGATACTGTAAAATTTTGAATTACAGTTGCTAAACGTAGGACTGGGTTGGAGGAAACTCAAACTATGTTTCACTGTGAATTTCATCTGATGGCGTATCTGGGAAGTTTGGGAAGCTGAGAATTGGGTTTTCCTTTCAGAAGAAGCCTTGCTGTCAGAGCAGAGATGGCACACGAGCGATCACAGCAGTGCTGCTGCCAACTATTTTCACCAGCAGTTCCTAAAAAAAGGATATACTTGGAGGATGTTGGATTCTGTGAGGTCAGAACTGCACGCTATGGGTGTGGAGGTGAGCTCTGCAGTAATGCTTTCAGAAGAATGAGGTTTTTTATTATATTTTGATTTCTTTTTCAATTGAATTTGGAGAAGTGAATCCTTTTGAGAGGCTGGGCACTGACAGCTCTTGCTCATGTCCAGTGGGTGCTGCAGGGAAGATGCTGCTGGCAGAACGTCGATGCCAGGAATTTACAGGCTCTTGTACTTGGTAGCGTGTGAGTGGACATTGCTTTAAATTCCCTGCCTAAAATCCATCATTCTCTGGGCTTTTGTGCCAGAGCAGAGGGGACAGCACAGTCTGAGTGCTGCTGTAGCCCAGTGAGTGTAGCTGTGGGCACTCCAGACTATTTTCAGACGTGGAGAGACTTAAAGCAATTGCCTGCTCTTGAAAGACTGCTCCGGGCCTTGACTGTGGATGCAGTGAAAGGAGGTGTTTTGTCCTGTAGAAACAAGGACATGACTTGTTTCCCATTAAGCACAAGATCATCTTAAAATCCGAAGCCTGAGGTTTCCCCCGCTGGTGTTTGCGGAGCTCTTTTGCAGTCACGCGAATGAACGGGAAGGACTTCTGAAAGCCCCCTGAAAATCCTTGCAGAAGTTTTAACTTTTGTCTGACTTTGTTCTGCACTTCTCCTGTGTGCAGGCTTTGAGGGCAGGCCTGGGTTTGTTCCATGGCCTGAATTTCCCTCCCCGAGCCCGATGAAGAAGGAGTTGATGTATTTGAGAGGCGCTTCTCCCGTGCCGGTGTGAGCGGTACCTCACACGAGGTCCGTGTCCCTCGGGGGTGCTGTGTGTGAGGGGCAGCACAGCTCTGCCCAGAGGGATCTGCAGGGCTGCTCACCTGAGAACCCACAGTTTGGGTGACCTGGCTGCCCCCAAAGAGCACCCAGGGCTGTGGGCTGCCTACCTGCCTTTCATGGGAAGCCTTCCAGATGGGACAGCCTGTGCTGGTCATTCCTCCTGACGTGTTTCTCTCTTAGTAAAGGCTGTAATTAGATCCTTTGCTGCAGCTGAGCACAGGCAAAGGGACGTCCCGCCTCCCTGCCCTGTTCTGTTGGGCCCACAATACCCAGCAGACCCCAGTGCAGAGATCTTCAGGTGAGAGATTAGTGGGCTGAGACACTCCAATGTGTATTTGGAAGCATTGTATTGTCTTTAAGAGCCATTCCACAGCAAGGCTCATGGCTGAGGGCAGAGCTGCTGCACCCAAGCAGGTTTGCACAGCACCAGCCTTAATGTTGCTAGACCTGCAGTGTAGAAAACCAAACCTGGATGGTGAGGGAAGGCACCCAGCATGCAGCCACACACAGCAGAAGCAGATGCTCTTCCTCTGAGCCAGATCAGTTACAGCTGCTCAGCCCAGCACTGAAATCAGCTCTTGGATCTTTGACTTCAAGTAATAAAATCAAAAGGGAAACACTCTTGATTTCCTGGTTTCTCTTTCCTAGCTGAGAGTTCTGCTGTAAGGGACTTTGTCTAATGGTCTCACATCTCGTTTAGCTCAAAGTGATGTTCATGGTTGTGATGGGGAAAGGAGAGGGAACTGCTGGATGCCAGGACTGAGCCTGCCCTGGGCACTGCTTCCTGTTACCACACTTTGCTTTTTCTTTGTGTCTCTCCTCTTTGCACTTAGGAGGGGTCAAACTTGCATGAAGGATCCAGCAGGGAATCACCCTTCCAGGAGCCAGTGGTGGGAAGATTCCCTGTCCAGTGTCAGTGCAGGTATCCATGGGCCCAGTTGCTGCAGAGCTGCAGGAAACCAGGAATGTAACTGGGTATCAGGAGGGATAAGTGTGTAAGCATCAGATCCATGAGTAGCTTTTGAATGGGATGATCCAAGTGTAACCACCAGTTCTGAAGCCCCTGTTCTCCGTGGGGCAGGAGGAGCAGAGCTTGTGTCAGCAGGGCTCTCCCAGCTCTTGTCTTGTTTCCACTAGAACCATGTCTGCCATTGGAGCACGTGGTCACTGCTGTGCTGGCACAGAATTACAGAGAAATAAGGGTGTTACTTTATGCATTTCTTCACCCCAGTAACCTTCCTGCCCTCTGTGTTGCTGGGGGAAGTGGTTTTCACTAGAATTCAGTGTGTGTTTTTGGTATGCTCTGACATGTTGGAGGGTGAGGTTTCTATCTGGGAGTCAGATGGAGCCTGGCTCGAGTCCTGAGGGAGCACAGAGGTGCTTCCTGGCTTCTCCCCAGCACCAGTGTTGCTTTTCATTTGGCTGCACATCCTTGAGGGGACACTTTTCCAGGGAGACTTTCAGCTGAGGGTGATGTGATAGCCCTGTTCTTCCATTAGGTCATTAGTGGACATTAGTGTTTCTGTTGTGGCTGTCTTGGGGAGACCTGGGAAAGTGCCTGACTGCTTCCTGGCTGTGGGAAACCACTGCTTCTCCAAGTGGGAGGTTATATCTCAGATTCTTTAGTCATCTCCTGCTGCACTGGGAGTGCCACCTCGTTTGCATGGCTAAAGCCTTGTGTCCCTTTAATATTAGCTGGTTTTCATTTTGGTACCAAACCGTTTCCCTGGGTATATAACATTCCAGTCCCACCTCCAGGTGCAGCCCTTGGCTCTTCTTCCCACCACTGTTTTTAATGGCCTTGTCCCACTGAACCATCACCTGGGCTGCAGGAGCCCGGAGCTGGTTCATGGGAGACCACAGGGAGAATGAGGCAGAGCAGGCACTGAACAAACAGACATGGGTGTATTTATATATGACCTTGGAAAACAAGACAGCCCTTGGCATCCCATCCCAGTCCCTCAGATGTCAGGTATTTTGGGGGCTGGGTGTTATTTCTGAAGCACTGGTCCATGTTTCATGCAGACATATCCACAGAGGAGTGAGGGGGCCATGCCATAAATCCCACAGTGCCCTTGAGCTCTTAGCTTTGCTTCTCTTGGACCCCCCTTGCCTCTCTGAAAGTGCCACATATTTCCACTTCACACATTCAGTTGCTTC
Organism: Chiroxiphia lanceolata; assembly: GCF_009829145.1. Classification (NCBI taxonomy): domain Eukaryota; kingdom Metazoa; phylum Chordata; class Aves; order Passeriformes; family Pipridae; genus Chiroxiphia; species Chiroxiphia lanceolata. Next base: position 2,906,263 of record NC_045653.1, on the reverse strand, counting down.
CAGTAGTGATCTACACAGGGTTGGGGACTTTGGACTAAATTTTCCTGCCATTGGAGAACTTTAGTCCAAAAGTGGATTTCTGGGGCTTGGTTACTCTGTGCTCGGAAGGGCAGGTGAGGACAAACGTGTTGTCCAAAGCGGTTCTCAGTGTCACTCTTACCTTGTAATGCCTGTGCAATAACAAATATTCCCTGTTTTTCCAGGGAAGGGAATGAACCTGGGGATTCTACGAAGATCACCTACCATGAGCTGCTGCACAAAGTCTGTCAGTTCGCCAACGTCCTCCGCAGCCAAGGTACGGGTGAAGCAACAGGAGCAGTGGGTGCTGGGAAGGCATTTGACCAGGAGTGTGGAGATTGGGTTCACTTTTTGATTAATTGCCAGTCTGTTGAGTAATTCCCATCAGTTTGCTCTGCAATGCAATGCAGCTCTGGCTCTGTTGGTGAAAACGGATCAATGCTGGTCACGTCGGCTGTACAAGGAAGAAATCCATGCTCACAACTTCCTGCTCTGGGGCTTTTCCAACAAGCAGTGGGCACTGGTTACTTTCCTGCTTCCTTCAAGGAGGCAGATGAGAAACATGGAGCGTTCATTGCCGTCATCTCTCAAGAGCCATAGGGCTGGAAAGGCAAAACCTGAGGCTGGTGCAGCTCTAACTCCAGCTGGACTTTTATTGTGTGCATATAAATGTGGAATTAAAATCATGAACTTCTCTCTACATCCTGTTCTTTTGACATGTGATGTGTTCATTTTGACAAATGCCATGTTCATTTTCCCTCCGTAGGTGTGAAAAAAGGAGACCGGATTTCCATCTACATGCCAATGATCCTGGAGCTGGTCATAGCCATGCTTGCCTGTGCCAGGATTGGAGCTCTGCACTCTGTTGTGGTAGGAACAAGCTCTTGGTGCTGAGCTCTGGGGGGAGCAGCTCTTGTTTTTGGGAGAGGAGCTGGAAAGACGAGTTTGATCCATGAGATGAACGGAAACTAAATTAAAATGCTACTGTTTCCTTGCATTAACTGTGGAATGAGCTCCTTTAGCTTTCTCCATCAGCACCTGGTGGGATTGTTTGCCTTGGCTGAACTGCACAGCAGTTGTTGGGTTTTTGGGGTGGGTTTTTTTGTGTGTCCTTGCTGACCTTGCTGTGTGATCTCTGGCAGTTCGCAGGTTTCTCCGCAGACTCTCTTTGCGAGCGGATCCTCGACTGTGGTTGTTCTCTCCTCATCACGGCAGGTAAAACAGGCATCTGTGCATCTCCATTGCTGTGCCCTGTCTGAAAGGGCTTTATTTAAAAGCCAGTTGCACTTGGAAATGGGAAAGGCAGGGCAGTGCCTCAGCTGAGCCTCTCAGGGTGAATTACTGCTTCCCACTCTGAACACCCAGTGAAGCCTCTAAACAGCCCTCCCAGTTGGTCCTGTAAAGCCCGATGTCACCAGCTGCTAATAACTTGTTTCTAAACACTCCTCCTCCGTGCTCCTCCTCAAAAGCAGCCAGATGTTTGCAAGATGTATCATGAGGCAATCCTAATATAAAAAATTCCCACCCTCCCCGATTTTAAGGACGTTTCTGCTCCAACTCCCAGCCTTGTAAAGCAGGGGATCAGGAACGTGGCAGTGGTTGCAAGTAAGGCCACAGCATTTCCCCAGCTGTTTTTTTGCAACAGTGCAAAAAATGGTGGTTTTATTAATTTCCATGGCATGGAAAGGACCCATGAAACTGCAATCTCTGTTCTGGCTGTGTTGGATTATTTCCCACAGAATATTCCCAAGAGATTTGTTGGGTCAAACTGGGACCTCTCCCAGGGAAGGAATTTCACTGTTTCTTTTGGCGTCTGTTTCTCTGGGCTAAGAGGGTGCATTGGGAAAGCTTTCCCAGCAGCTGCCTGTCAGCTTTCCTTCCCTCCAGTGCAGGAGCTCTGCTCTGCCCTCCTGAAACTGCTTGTTTGCTCCAGCTGTTCCCTTGGCTGGGAAGCCCCTCTGATGTTTTCCTCACCACTTTGCAGATGCTTTTTATCGAGGGGACAAACTGGTCAACCTGAAGCAGATTGCAGATGAAGCCATCCGGAAATGCAAAGAGAAGTAAGTTTGGATCCCCTTGGAAGAAAGGCATTGCTGCTGGAATCTGCCCCTGCACAAATGGAAGGGGAAGTTTTCAGGTTCAGGCACAAACTGTCATCAGATGTTAGGGAAATAATCACGGTGAAATGACTTTGGCGAGCTCACAGACACAGCATCTGAGACTGAATGTGGGTTTGTGTGTTAGATCAGACATGAAAATTCAGGGCAGATAGTCTGCATGTTAGAAATTCAAACTCTTTAAAAGCCTTTAAAACTCTGAAACTTGAAAATTGTAAGTTTATATGTCTGTAAAAGGTTCTTGGGAGGACAGAAGTGATCTTGAAGCTGGGAATTAATTAGTGGAGGCTGTGTTGATGCCCTGACAGGGCTGAAGGGAAATAAGATCATTCTGTTAGTATTTTGTAGGCTGTGTTGGCCCTCATGAGGGGACAAACACCCACTCTTTTCCTTGATGTATGATCAGGCTTTGAAAGCCTTTCCTCCCTCTGAATCAGGCAGTTGTTCATGCCTAGGGATGGGAGCAGCCTCCTGATGCCTCCTGGGTCACAGACAAGCAAATTGGGATTTATAAGGAATTTCCCCAGCAGTGGCCTGGGAGAAGGACTTGTGGGATCCCCACTTTCTTCACAGGAATCACACCCGAGGAATCCCCACTGAGCTGTGCACAGACCATTCCTATTCTCTGAGCTCTGTTTCTGTGGCTGGTGTCCTTGGAATTCCATGGAGTTTGCATGGCAGCACATGCTGTAGCTCAGCAAAAGCAGCTCCAGGCCCCTGCTCTGCTCCAGTGCTGCCTGTGAATCCCAGGAGGGGCCAGCTCAGCTCCTGAACAGCCTGATCTCACAGCTCCTGCCTTTTCCAGGGGATCCCCTTTGAAAAAGTGCATCGTGGTGAAGCACCTGGGGAGGGAAGAGGTGGCAGTGGATGGGACCTGCAGCAAGTCTCCCCCTCTCAAGAGGCTGTGTCAGGATGTACAGGTACATTCCTGGGGGGATGAGGGGGGAAGTTGGATTGCTGTGGGCCTGACCCAGCAAATCAATTGGTGCAAAACCACTGCAGTGATTCCCTGGATGCTCCTGTTCTGACTCCTGTCCCTGTTTCCTCCCCTCCTTGCTGTCATTGCGTTGTGAGTGGTCTGAAAAACGATTCCTTTGCCTTACCAAGGTCTTCTCCCCGCTGCTTCCTTTAACACCATCACAAGCTGCCAGCCTGCAGGACCCCTGGGCACAGGGGTACATCCTCCAAAGGACAAGGACAAGATGCCTGTTTTCCTCTGCCCAGTAAAGGACTTTTCCTTCCCAGCCCTGTATCTGTCTCCCCTTTTGTGCAAAGACCAGGTGCTGTCCTGCACTGGGGCTGTGACAGTGGAAGCAGGAGAGGAAGAACCAGGAGGTCTGTGCTTGTGGTGTGGGTTCAGCACAGCCCCCTGCCATGACAGCAGTCCTGCTCTGAGGACAGTTCCGTGTGTGTGCAGGGCACAGTGACTGTGTCAGCTCTGGGGCTGGGGCTTGCCATTGACTCTGAAACCAGATGGAAGCATGTGGACCAGAGGAATGTGGGGAGATGAGGGTGGAAGGAGGAGGTGGTGGTGTGGAGCTGTGGCTGCTTACTGAGCTGCTGAGGCTGCCCAGCACCCACCTACTGCCTTTACCTGCTTCCAAGGCAGGTTGTTTTCAGCTCCCTCACAGCTCTGTGTCTTGCAATGGTCTCTTCTCTCCATCTGTGTTTGATGATTATTTGCACTGAGTTATCCCCAGGCTGCTGGCTCAGAAATGGATTGTAATTGGGGGATATTTGAGCTTTGGACTCTGCTTTCAGAAGGGATGGTCTGTGCACATCCCTGGAAGAAGGAAGTCCAGCAGATTCTCTGTCTTTGAGTTAGTTTTCCTTGTTCAGCTGTGTTAATTTTATTGGAGTGTTGCTTGGTGTTTGCCAGCCTGGCTGTGTGCCTTGGCCTCCTCTGCCCCTTGTCCTGTGAGGGCAGGGTAGATGTGAAGGAATGGAAAATCTGGACCAGACCAGCCTTCCTGTGTGAGGTTTCCCTGGTTGGGTGGTTGCAGGGAAGCCTGTCCCTGTGCTGGTTCCTGTAGATGAATTGAGGTTCTTGTGCAGAATGTCCCAGGAGAGACTGAAGGAGGTTCTCTTACCCTTTGGCTCTTGCTGCTCTACTTGTTCAGGCAGTTTCTTAAATATTATTTCCCTTGTGGATGCATCTTTACCATGTCCTTGGCATATGTAAGGATGCTGGATGCTGGCTCTGTGCCTCTGTTCTCAGCTGTGCAGGGGGTGGTCCTGGGGACCTGCCCTGGAGGCAGCAGGTACCCAGGGAAAGTGGTGGAAGCGGGCAGGCTTTTGCTCCAGAGGGCATCTCCAGGCCTGGCCCTGGATCTGAGCGTTTTCCAGCCTGCCAGGATGGTTTCCCAGCACACAGGCCTGTAGGCTCCCAGCTCCCTGCCTGCAGAGCCTGGTGTGGATCCTCCTCTTCCCGCCTTTCACTCCCTCTTTGTGGATTTTTAACAGGAAAAAAAGACTGAGAGTTCACAGAGACTCCATCCCAAGGTATTTACACACAGCGCTGCCTTCCTCTTTTTGGCACCTCCCCTCCGCTTCCCCTCCAGCTCCCCACCTCCCTAACTGCTCCAGCTGCACGGCCACACGTGCCTTCCTAACCTGGGATAGCAGGTGCATGTTAGTGACAGATCCCACCCGCTGCTTGCTGGAGCTGCCCACGGTGTGGGGGTGAATGCAGTGCCACCAACTGCTGCCAGGAACAAATCCACGTCCAGAACCCCCCGGGGGCAGGTCAGCGAGCTGAGGGGGGAATGCAGAGCCACTGGGATGCACTGTTGGGGTGAGGGTGGAGGACACTCTGCCTTTCAAAAGCAGCTCTTGGAATGCACTTTGGGGTGAGCCTGGCAGGGATCACCTGCAGCTTCCTGGCCACAGGCAGCAAACCTGGAGCTCCAGAGCCAGTGTGTGGGCTCTGCCTGCCTCATCCAAGGAGCCCTGGCCTCAGGACCCCAGAGCAGGCAGGCAGAGGCAGGTCTGGCCTCAGGGGCTGTGCCATGGGTCTGACCTCCTCATGGGGCAGAGGAAGCTGAGTGTTCCTCTCCTTGAAGGAGAAGTGGAAGAGGCAACTGTTGGATGGGCTGGTGTGAGCCTGCCTTGGGCTTGTTTACCTGGTGCCTTGCTGGTGGGACAGACTTGTGGAAATGCTTCCCCAGGTAAAGGCAGGAGCCCTGGGGATCCATGAAAGCTTTCCAGGTGGGCTCAGTTGTGCCAAGCTGTCGAGCAGCTGGTGTCCCTGCACCACGTGTGCAGGAGCTGCGTGCTGGGCTGTGGGCACCCAGTGCCCAAATGACACATGAACATCTTTAGGGCTGCAGAGAGACCCCGTGGCTGCTCTTTGTGCCTCTGTGCACCCAGCTGAGGGAGCTGTGGGAGCTCCAACTCTGCAAGGAAGGCACGTGCAAGTACCTGCCCTTGCAGAGATGTGGGAAATGGAGGCCTGATCTCAGGCTGGGGAATGTTGCCTGCTCAGTTGCTCCCCAGGCTGCTCTGAGGAAAGGTGAGAAGGCCAGGGGGAGTTAAGTCTTGCCCTGAACTGTGCCACCCTGCAGAGGTGGGCAGGCAGCACAACCCTTGGGGTGACCTCTACCCGTCAACCACAAGCACTGGTGGCTCTGTCACCTTCAGGCAGCCAGTGCTGGGTGGCTCTGCACTGGAGCAGTTGCTTCTTATCAGGGTAATTACGTTAAAATACAAAGAACAGGCTTCTTTGGGTCTGCAGGGCCAGGCAGTGTGAGCCCACCATGTCCCTGTTTGTCTCGGGCCGAGCTGCCATGGGGTCCCTGCAGGGTGAGTGGGACAGGTGGCTGTGTGGCTGTGCTTGCTGCTTTGCTGTGGGGCTGGGGCAGCCCCAGAGGGCAGGAGGAGCCTGGTATGGGGAGAGCCCAGAGCAGCTGCTGCTGCAGGGCCTCTCCTGGTGCTGCTGCTGCCCAGAGGGATCTGTCGGCGTGACCTGTGGTTTGGACACTCTGCTTCAGGTCTTGCAGCCAGACTGTGTTTAAAGGTTTTCCTCATGGCTGTGGGCTGAGAAAAGGAGCTTCTGGAGTGGGACTGTGGCCCTGATGCATGGTTTGCATCAGGCTGTGCTGTGAACATCCCTCTCGATGGCCCACGAGCAGGGCAAGGTTGGGGCTGCACTCCTTGTCCTCCTCTCTTGCTTTTGGACAAGCATGTTTCTAATCTCCTGCTTTCCTCAGACCCCCTGGGACCCAGCTGTGGACATGTGGTGGCACGAGCTGATGGGCAGTGCCAGCACCGAGTGTGAGCCTGAGTGGTGCGACGCCGAGGACGAGCTCTTCATCCTCTACACGAGCGGCTCCACTGGGAAACCCAAGGTGTGTTCCCAGCTCCCTGCCGTGGGACAGGCTGGACCACAGTGACACCTGAGCTGGGGAAATGGTGAGGGTCACGGTGGGAGGCCCCAGTAGGAAGAGGAGCCGCAGATGTCTTAGGAAAGAGGCTGTGCTGGTCATTCCTGCTCGCTGCTGTTGGAGCTCGGTGATGCTCAGCTTGGCCTGGGAGGGCTCGGGCTCAGGTGGGAGCTCTCCCTGACTCTTATGTGCCTTCTCCTCACAGGGTGTGCTGCACACTGTGGGTGGATACATGATTTTTGTTGCCACCTCCTTTAAATACGTGTTTGATTACCAACCCGAGGATGTGTACTGGTGCACGGCCGACATCGGATGGATAACGGGCCATTCCTACCTCACCTACGGACCCCTGGCAAACGGGGCAACCAGTGTGTTGGTAAGTGCTGGGTGCTGCCACTCCAGCAGAGTGCAGATGGTGGTGCTGGAGCTGCATCCCTGCATTGCTCTGTGATGGTGTGCAGTGCTCTGTGAGGGAGGTTGGTCACTGCTCAGGGGGTGAGTTTGTGTGTTGCTTTTGGGTGGTTAATTTTTCAAATGCTTCCCTGCTTCTTTCCCTTCAAAGTACAAGCCTTGTGTACCAGTGGAGCCAGGGCTGCTGGGGGTTAATGCAAAAGCTGGATCAGGGAGTGATGCTTTCCCTGCTGGTTTGACAACCTGTTGTTTAACTCCTGTGTCTACCTCTCCTTTAGCAGTGTAACTTGCATATAGATCAGGGAGCCAGAGACCTGTGCCCAACAGTCCCTAGGGAAATGCAAGCAGCAAAACCACTGTTTTTTTGGTGGAAGGCCTTTTTGGGGTTCTTGGTACTTTGGGTTGTGGTTCTGTCACTGTGTTTGGACCTCTCACCCTTTCCCATGTGGGCATTTGTGCTGGTGGGACTGTGTCACAGTGGTGGCCACCCAAGTGTTGCAAGGGGGTGTCAGGGGACCTCTGCTAGGACATCTCGGGGGGGGAGTGATGCCAAATCCATCCCAAGGAAGCAGTAAGGGGTGTCCCTGACCTTGGCTGGTTTCAGTGTGTGCTGCCCCTGCCATTCCTATGGGCATTCATGCCAGGGTCCAGCTGCAGTTTGGCTCCTCCTGCTTGGGGGGGGTGCTGCAGGTGGGGAGCAGTGAGGAACAGCTGTGTCACTGCCCTGTGTCCTCTCAGTTTGAAGGTGTCCCCACCTACCCAGACGTCGGGCGAATGTGGAGCATCGTTGACAAGTACAAGGTGACCAAGTTCTACACAGCACCCACGGCCATCCGGCTGCTGATGAAGTACGGGGAGGAGCCAGTCAAAAAGTGAGTCCCAGTGGCACAGGGGTGTGGCTGTGCCACAGCAGAGCTGACTGGGAGATGCCAAAATAACCAAGGTCTCCTTTTGTCCCCCCTGGAAAAGAGCTGAGAAGGCTCTGAACTGTGCCTGGAAGGCCCAAATACATTTTGGGTTGGCCAGGGGTTCCTGCAGGCTCTGCTGTGCAGTGGGCTCACAGCTGCTGCTCTCCATGGCCTGCTGAGCCCCTGCCAGCCCCTCCTCTCTGCAGGCACAGCAGGAAGTCCCTGAAGGTGCTGGGGACCGTGGGTGAGCCCATCAACCCCGAGGCCTGGCTGTGGTACTACCGCGTGGTGGGAGAGGAGAGGTGTCCCATCGTGGACACCTTCTGGCAGACAGAGACGGTGAGTCCTCACTGGGGGGTCCCTGCCACCTCTCCCTCCCTCGTGCTCCCCACAGGGTCTCTTTGCAGGTTTGCCAGAGTGGGTGTTTGGGTCTGTGGGGACCAGTTGTTTGGCTTGCCCAGGAGACTCTGGTGTACCTTCTCTTCCTTTCCTGGACCTCAAACAGGCTCCAAGGGGGACCTTCCCCTCCAAAGGGTCTCTTCCAAGGTCTGCTCTGGACCCTGCTCTCCTCCCCCTCTTTTTCTCCCATAGCAGCTCCAAAGCTTTGTGCCCAGAAAAAGGCTCTGTGTCACCTGCCATATCCCTCCCAAGGCCCCATCTCCACCCCTTGCCAACCAGCCTGTGCCTGACTGGGATGTGATGTGACCAAGCTGATGCTGACAGCTGTGGGACGGGCTGGCAGGGTCCACACTCACTTGGTTTTGCCTGTCTTTGCAGGGAGGCCACATGCTGACACCCCTTCCTGCTGCCACCCCCATGAAGCCAGGCTCTGCTGTGAGTACTTGGGTTCTGCTCCCCAGGGGCCTCAACAAGGCCCTGTCTGTACCATGGCTGGGTAGTTGCAGCCTGCCAGGAGGGTGGTGGGAGTGTGGTACATGTGGGGAGGTAACCACAACCCCAAATCCCAGGCCTGGCCCCCTGCACTCACAGGCTCCGTGTACCACAGCCTCTCCAAAGCTGCCCTTGCCCTGCCTCCCACTCCCTCTGGTTCACGGGAGTCTGATGTGTGGGCTCACCTCCATGTCTCCTTGCTCCTCCATTGCAGTCATTCCCCTTCTTTGGTGTGGTTCCTGCCATCTTGAGCGAGTCGGGGGAAGAGCTGGAAGGAGAGGCAGAAGGCTACCTGGTAAGGATGGGCTCATCTCCCCCACCCTCCCTTTGTACTTTCCCCATGAGCTGTGGGATACTCCTGGTAGCATACACACATCTTTTTGCCCAGGGAAGGGGTAGAGTCACCGTCCCTGGAAGTGTCCAAAAAACGTGTGGATGTGGCACTTGAGGGCATGGTTTAGTGGAGAACATGGAGGTGGTGGGTTGACGGTTGGACTTGATGATCCTAAAGGTCTTTTCCAACCTTAATGATTATCCACTAATTCTGTGTCCCCACAAGGGGCTCCAGTGGGTGGTGGGAACTTCTCCCAGTGCCTTAAGTGGTTGGGAGCTTTTACAAACTGTTCAGCTGATCACTAAATGCACTTGTGGGCAAGGCAGGAGGACAGAACACCTCAGCCAAGCTCCTTCCCCCTTGCCAAGCCTGGCAAGACTTTCCCAGTGGATCAGCCCTGGGCAGCAGGTGTCAGAGTGCTGCTCCCTGGCCTCTCTCTCACCGTGGTGCAGACCTGGGTGGTTGGTTTGGCTCTCAGTGAGCAAACCTGGGTGGTTGGTTTGGCTCTCAGTGGCCCAGGTGTGTGTTTTCCCCTCCAGGTGTTCAAGCAGCCCTGGCCGGGGATCATGCGCTCGCTCTACGGGAAGCACCAGCACTTCGAAACCGTCTACTTCAAGAAGTTCCCCGGGTACTACGTGACAGGAGACGGTGAGATGGTCCACGTGTGGCCACAGGGGCCAGCAACTGAGACCTTGCCATGTCCTGCCCTCAGAGTCCCCTATCAGTTGCTCCAAGGGCTGGCACTGCTGCCTCACGCTGTCGTTTCTGCCTATTCTTAGGTTGCAGGAGAGATAAAGATGGTTATTACTGGATCACGGGGCGAATTGATGACATGTTGAATGTTTCTGGTAAGCAGGAGTTTTGTCTTCAGTGGGGACCAGTGTGCTTTCTGACACCTTACTGTGTGGGGGGGACACTTGTGCATCTGTTTGTGACACTGGTTACAAAAGCTGCCTGGTTTATGGGGGATGCTTCTGCACCCGTGACTCTGCCCAGCAGGTGATTTCAGGGACAGATGAGGCTGTGACTTGGTGAGTTTCTGCACCATTTCCCCTGGAGACAATGCACTGGAGGGAAGGCACCTTCTGTAACCACCCACAGTACCTCTGTGCTGGAGGATTTAGGGATCACAGGGGTTGGGCAGGACCATGTGGTCCCTAATCCAGCCTGCTGCTCCATGGAGGGCTGACCTCAAAGCTGGATCAGGCTGCTTGGAGCTGTGTCTACAGAGGTGGAGATTCTCCCACCTCCCTTGACGGAGTCTTTGAGATTCAGCTGCTTCTCAGCCCATCATTTTCCATACACTGTATTTAATGGCTCCCTCCCTCCTTTCCTGGAGGCTGTAGACTACAGGTGTGTCCTGCCAGCTCTGAGAAGGTGCTGTACTTGTCCCCGGATCAAACCTGATCCTTTCATCTGATCAGCAGTGCTTGATCCTGCACCAGCTGATCGCTCTGGGAGCTGACCACCTTCCTGTGACAGCAGTGCCAGGGTGGGATGTCAGAGCACAGGAACAGGAGCAGAGGTGTACAGGAGTGAGTTGTGGCCCTATCCCAGAATGTGGAGTGTCATCCCACCTCCCCACAGCGATGAGCTGGAGCCTGGATTCTGCAGATCCAGTCTCTGCACCTCCCAGCTAACCATGTGGGCAGGTCTCCTCTTGCCCAATCCAGCTCCTCCTCATCTTGTGCTTTATTTAATCCCATAGCTGTGACCTGTCCATGATCTGTTAAAGGAAGAAGCCTAAAGGTGGGAGGGGGAGCAGCCAGGGCACGTGTCCTTGCTCTGCAGGCGAGTGATGCCTGGCAGCTTTCCGAGCACTGCTGGAACGAGTTTCTCCCTCCAGCTGTTGTCTGTTCTCAAGCAAATCAAACTGATGCTCTCAAACCTGTAGTTCAGGGCCTTTTCCACCCGCAGACCTCTTCCTGCAGGTCAGTAAAGTGCTGCCTCCCCTTGCTTCCAGGCCACTTGCTGAGCACGGCGGAGGTGGAGTCGGCCCTGCTGGAGCACGGGGCTGTGGCAGAGGCTGCGGTGGTCAGTCACCCCCACCCCCTGAAGGGAGAGTGCCTCTACTGCTTTGTGACCCTGAGGGAGGGCCATGAGTTCACCCAGAACCTGATGGATGAGCTGAAAAAACAAGGTAGCAACAGCCAAATATTTGGGAGGCTGGGCAGGGGGTTGGAGGGGTGCTTGGGTGCTGCAGGAGGGTGTGTGTGGTCTGGGGAATGCAGCGGGGACAACTGTGACAAGGTGCCCCCTTGATTAGAGAGCACGGCTGGCCAAGACTAAAATTAGTTCTCCCAGCCTTTGGCTGCTCATGTGGTGCCCTCTGTGCCTCGTGGGAGCTGGCAGCCCTGTGAGGGACTGGGGTGCTCAGCAGGCTTTTGTTTGCAGCAGTGCTCTCCGGTGCAGGGCTCCCTCTGGCACACTGGGACTTGCTGTGGAGATCCTTGGGTTGCTTTGGGGTGGTGCTCTGGGTGTTTGTGCTCCGGTCTCAGGGGAGCTCTTGCATTGCCACAGCAAACTGCAGCGTTTAATACACAAAATGGACCCGTGGCAGCTTCTTCTCTGTGGGAACCCAACAGCAAATCACTTATTGCTCTATTAAAATACTCACAGTGGTTGGTGTAACCATTGTAGAGGTCTCTGGAAGATGGAGGGAATGAAAGTGGGAAGATGTGCTTATGGCCCTGCTGGCATTGCAGGTCTTGCAGCCCTGTCCCACAGTGCAGAGGCTCCAGTGCAGCAGCAGCCCTGAGCACTGCCCTGCCAGGTGCCCTGGAGCTGGGCTCGCTGTGTCTTAACCTGGCCATCCTGACTGGAGAGGATGTGTGGTATCTCCTCATCCCTACAATGAAAATATCCTTTTTTTTTTTTGCAGTCAGAGAAAAAATTGGACCGATAGCAACACCTGATTACATCCAGTATGCCCCCAGCCTGCCCAAAACCCGCTCAGGTAAGGGGCCAGTGGTGGTGCTGGGGGAACTGGACAGTTCCTGCCAGTGGAAGGACATCAGCCCTACACTGCTTGTCCAGGGCCACTCAAATTAGGGGGGGGAAGCAACCTCAGTGCAGGTCTTGGTACTCCCCACTCCTGCTGGAGAGATCCTGACTCCTGGGGAAAGGGACTTGTTATATGGGCAGATAGTGACAGGAGAAAGGTGATGGTTTTATGCTGGTGGAAGGCAGTTGTAGATTAGATGGATATAAGGAAGAAGCTCTTCCTTGTGAGGGTGGTGAGGCCTTGGCACAGGTTGCCCAGAGAAGCTGTGGCTGCCCCATCCCTGAAGTGTCCAAGGCCAGGTTGGACAGGGCTTGGAGCAACCTGGTCTATGGAAGGTGTCCCTGCCCGTGGCAGGGGGTGGGACTGGATGATCTTTTAAGGTCCCTTCCAACACAAACCAGTGACTGATCCCTGCTCTCACGGCTGTCGTTCCAGGGAAGATCACCAGACGGATATTAAGGAAGATTGCCAAAAATGACCAAGACCTGGGGGACATCTCCACCTTGGCAGACCCGGGCATCATAAAACACCTCTTCAACAGCAGGTGTGACACGAAGCAGTAGCAGCAGGGCCTGTCCCTGCTGAGCAGGACTGTGGCAGCAGCAGCAGCAGTGTCCTGATGAGCAGGTCCCTCAAACAACCGCTGCCTGCCCGGGAAGGGAACCTGCACCTCTTGAATTGAATGTACCAATGTCTGGGACGGGGAGATCTGGCCCTGGAGAGGCCGTGTCCATGCCCTGCAGGAGGGTGTCTGTCATGTTCCCCATGGATATCAGACATCTGGGGTTCAGCACAGAGGGACTCACCCCCCTCCCTTTTTGCAGCACCTCATTCTTGATTTTAATTTAATTTTTGGGGGGCGGTAGAGGGTGTTAATTAATTATGTAATTGAGGGGCCCTGGCACCTTGTGCACAGTGGGAAGGAACTTTGGGGGCTGGAAGGGAAGTGGTGCTGGAGTTGCTCAATGCAGGCAGGCCAGGGAGGTGCACCTGCCACTGCCCACACACCTGCTAGGCTTCCCCTTCTCCCTGGGGTGCTGCAAACTGCAGGGACACTGAGAACACTCTCACATCATCACTGCACAGCTCAGCTTGTCTTGCACCCACTGTCCAAGCCTGCTGCCAGCAGAGGTCCTGGGGCCTGGAGTGGGGCAAGGCTTGAGGGAGCTCTAGGCTTTAAACAGGTTTTAGAGCAATTTGATACAAAGATCTGCTGCTTCCTACCTGTGTGGTGCCAGCTGGAGTGTTTTCCCCAATCCAGGGTCTTTCACTGGCCATGGGCACTATAGGGAGCCACGCAGGGGAAAAGCCTTGGTGTGATGTGCTCCAAGGAGCACCATTCCCACCTGCCCTGCTGCCACCACCTCACAGCTGGATGCTCCCTTTGCTTCCTGGGGGAGGATTGGGGGTTGTTACACCAAAGGATGGTGGGGAATCAGCCATGCCAGAGGCACCCTTCCCATGGCAGGTGACCCAGGTAGGCACCATGACCACTGACAGAGCAGGGAAGCCAAGGCAGGCAGGGCTGTGCGAGTCCCACCTTTCCTCATCTGGAAAAAACAGTGGGAGATGTTCAAAGTTAGTGTTTGCTCAAATCTGACACAGCTTTGTGATGCTGAGAGCTAAAGACCCCCACCCCTCTTGCCCAGGAGCCTGACCACCACCAGGGACTGCCAAAGCCATCCTTCCTCCCATGAAGGACATTTAACTCCAGCCAGGGCTGAGCTGGGGCTGATACCTCCTTTGCAATGTCTCTATGGAAACTGCATGTGAACCATTTGATTTTGCACTTAAACCAAAGGAGAAATGGGCTTTAAAACTTGCTGCAGCTGCTGTTTTGGTGAGAGCCAGTGTTAACAGGCTTTACCTGCAACCTGAGCTGACTTTGGGCTGGGGAGGAGGAGGCAGCTGCCTCTGGGGTGGGGGGCTCAGGGCAGGTGTTGCTGGGCTGTCAGCCAAGTCCCAAGTCTCATTCCCTACCTGCTGCTCTCACTGGCACAGCACCCGTGTCACCTGTACCCTGGGTGCCTGCTGGTGTCCCATGTGCCCCCACAGCTCTGTACCACTGGATTGTGCCACCTTGGTGACAAGGATTCCCACATCCTCGCTGCTCCTCTGTTACCTTTTTGTCAGCTATGTAATTTTTGGCTGGAAAACAGCGAGAATTTCATGCAAAATGAAATAAAATTCAAGAAAACAAAATGAAAACAGGCTTAGAGTGTGTGTGGGTTGAGTCTGGGGGAGACAAGGGGTGCTCAGTGCTGTTGGAGTGGCTGTGCCATAACCAGGGTTGGCTTTTGGGGACGGGGAGAGGCAGGTTCCTGCCAGCAAGATGCTTTTCCATGGACTGGGATTTACAGGCTGTGAAACAGCTGCTGGGGCAAGGGCAGAAGCTCTGGTCCCCACCCAGGCACAGCCATGGATCTCTGCACACCTGGCAAGGTGAGCACCTGGGCTCAGACAAACCTGGCACAAGTAGCATGGTCAGATTGCACATTCCTTTTAATCTCTGGCTGGGGGTAATCAACCCCCCCAAAAAACCCCCAGGAATCCCAGGATCAGTCACACAGGCACAACAGGGCTGTTCCCCAGGTGACTGATGGGTGATTGATGCCATGAGCCCGGCAGGGCTGTCCCTCAGCACATCCATTCTCCAGGAATTCTGGCTCTGTGCTGCTTCTCTGTCACTGACAGGGTCAGGCTGAGGCTGCCTGGGCTCTTCACTGCCAGAAAGGTGCAGCTTTTAGGGCTGAGGAGGAAGAGGAGCTGAAGGAAGAGCTGAAACACCTTGAGCAGGAGAGCCCACACTCCTCCCTGTCCCTCCACTGCTGTGCTGTTCCCAGTGATCCATGAAACCTGGAGGGAGACATCTGTCTGCTGGTGCTGGTCCCACAGTAAGGTGCTGGAGCTGTGCCTGCCCAGCCTCTCCTGCAATTCTTTGGCTTCCTTGCCACAGAGCTCCCAGTCCCAGCCTGCCCCACATCCCAGCAGGACTATTTCTAAGGTCAGGGCTCCCTGGGAAGATGATTTTGCAGTGGGATGGAAGATGATTTTGCAGTGGGATGCACTGGCACAAGCCTGGGGGGATTCAGGGTTCAATAGGGTGCTGGCTGTGACACAAGGCTCCAATTCACCATCCCCTTGGGATCTGCCACCACTGCTGAGGGATCCTTATGCCAGCCTGTGGAGATCTGCTGGACAGGGCTGCAGGAGGCAGTGGGAGCAGATGCAGCCCTGGACTCTGCACTGCTGCCTGCCTTGTGTGGCACAGAGGCACTGCCTGAGATGAGCACCCAGTCCAACACAACTGGAGTTGGGCAAAGCAAAAGCAAAAAAAAAAAGCAAGCAAAAGGCCCTTGGGCAAATTGCCCAGGGCAGCTGTCCCTTGTGCAGGAACCCTGAGGATCCTCAGGCACAGGGAGAAGTAAGAATCAGAGCAGCAGCAGCACAGCAAGGGCTGGAGGGGCCACGGCATGTGGAGCTGGGCTCTCCTGTCTAACCTGGAAAGCACTGAGGCACTGTGTGAAGATGAAGGCTGTTACTCGCACATCCACCTTTCTCCTCTCGTTCCCTAGGCTTTGTGTGTCTCCAGAAATACTGCAGCATCAAGGAGCACAGAAGTGGGAGCAGCACAAAGGCCTGTTGTGGCACCTCACCCTTTGCTGTACACACCCCAGCTCCCAGGGGACACCCAGATCCAGGCAGGCCCGGGAGGTCACAGCTGGGCTGTGCATGGGGCAGGTTCCCCTGTCAGGCAGAGCAAGGGAACCCCTTATCCCTGGAGAGGGAATCACAGAGGAGAAGCTGGCGCTGGCACACAGGACCTTGGAGCAGTTGTGTCCACACAGTCCTTCCTCACAGCCCCCGGCGCAACAGACCTTGGCAAGTCCACCCTACGGAGAAATCCCTGTGGCAGTTGAGCTCTTCAGGCAGCAGGTGAGGAGGGTGGGTGGGGCACAGCTCCTCACACCAGGTAGGGAGTGTCCAGCACGGCCACCCCGGCGGCCACCCCGCCGTCCGCGTGCTGGGTGGCCTTGGTGCGCAGGAGGTGCCCGGCGGCCTCGTTCAGCACCATCTCCTGGCCCTGCCTGCAAAGGAGAGGGAGACTCAGTCCCTGCAGAGCACAGAGCTCCTGCCATTTGTCCTGCACAGTGCCTTGGCTCCACTGGCCATTCTGGTTGGATTTGCACACAGACAGTGTCAGGGTCTGAACGCCACCAGAGTGCCTTTGTTCCTAAAACTGTATGAGAAGGACTTGAACGCTATGGGAACGTTTCTCTGGGTCTGTGAGGGTTTTACACAAAAGCAGCAGCTATTTAGGGTTGAACATGACCCCGTTCAGACATTTCAGAGATCACCAGGGCTTCCTGGGGCTGCATCCAGAACCTGGGAAGCGCTCCCAGGAGTCAGGGATGAGACACGCTGGTTCCACGTGGCCGTTACAGCCGTCACTGCCAGCACAGGCGCTGTGGTCTTTCAACAACTCGTTTGGCAGCAAGTTCAGAGCAGCAGTTCAGTGTTTGAACACGTGCTCAGAGAGCTCTGCCAGGGGCACAGACTGAACAGTCACGCCTGTCCCCTGCACCTACAGCTCCCCAGACATCTGTCCTGCTGCTGTGCTTGGGCAGCACAGAGGGGAAAACCAGGGAACCAGCCCCAGAACACGAGCACGTTCCTCACCTGACATAGACACCGAAGATACCGAGCTCGGAGATGCACTCGGACACTTGCAGGGGACTGTGAGCCCTCAGCAAGTAATTCAGTGTTGGCTGGGGTTTGATCTTATCCATCAAGATGTAGGAGGTTCTCTCAGGGCTGTCTTTGATCTTCTCCAGAACCTGCCTGAGCTCTTCACCGTAGAGGTTGTTCCCTGACAACAAAACCAGCACATCAAGCGCTTCCCAGCCCAGCAGAAGCCACTGCCCCCAGTTTTGTGGCCCAGCAGCCCAAATGACTCAGCCTTTGCCTCCCCAGGTGCTGCCTGGGCTCCCCACACCCAGCACTGGGGCCTCAGGAGCTGCTCCAGGAGCAGCACTACCTTACTGCCATGACTAATCCCCAAGGCTACGAGCAGCCACAAGCCACCCCACCTTTTATCCCTCAGCCCAGGACCAGGAGCCAGCACAGAGTTCCTGCCTCTGCTGGGTACAGCACAAACCACAGTGCAGAGCCCCAGGGGCCCAGCCCAGCTCGTACCTCCACCTTCTCGCTGCGGCTTCAGCACGAACCGTTCGGGGTCAGCGATGGCTGCAGCAGCTACCTTGTCACCCTCTTCACCCTGGAAAGAAAGGATGGAAACAGGGTGGACATCAGGAAGAATTTCTTCATAGAAAAGGGCTGCTAAACATTGGAAGGGGCTGCCCAGGGAGGTGGTGGAGTCCCCACCCCTGGAGGTGTCCAAGGAAGGACTGGATGTGGCACTCAGTGCTCTGGGCTGGGGGACAAGGTGGGGATCAGGCACAGGTTGGACTTGATGACCTTGAGGGTCTTTTCCAACCTAAATGATTCTGGGATTTTTGAACAGCAAAGCACCAGGGAGCAGCAGGGGCTCCTTGAGAGGCCCCTCTCAGCAGGATCAACAGGGATCTACCAGGACCACAGCAAAGCCCTCTCACCTCCTGAACCAAAGAGCATCACACAGGCCAAGCACACATCTGCGTGTCCATTCCCGACCCAGCCCCGCTCCCACTCACCTCGTCCAGGGAATAGAGTCCAGCAAAGGTGGCTCTCATCCGAGCCACAGCCTCGGGGTGGCCGGGCAGCAGCTTCTCCAGCGTCCCCGGGCGGCTCAGCTCCTGCTGCACCTTCTTGGTGCCCGCCAGCTGGGTGGCAATGTCAGGGCACTTCACCGCCCGCGACCGCTCCAGCAGCAGCCGCGCCTCCCAGTTCTGGGGCACAACCAGAGCAACCCCCCCGTCAGGAAAATCACAACACTAAAGGTCTCCTCTGCTTTCTTCTGTTCAGTTATCGACACAGGATTTGTCTGCTCCCTCCCTGCTGGCAGGGACGGGCGGGGGGGAGCAGCACTCTGGAGACAAGCAGACATGGATTTCACACCACTGCTGGGAACAGCAGAGCCAGGTTAATCCACTGCCTTTGCCAGTTCTCCCTCCCCAGCTTGTCCAGTGCTGCCATCTCCAGACAACAGCAAGATCTGTTTTGTATCATTATTACCTGCAGCCTCATAGTGCTGAGAGAGCACAGAGAACGGTCTGTAATCAAGTCTAAATCCTTTAAGCAGGTGCCAATACCCATATTGTACAGCATCAATTCAGTGCTGCACTTAGAGACCACGCTGTGGGTGGTGATTGGAAAAGAAGACACCCATTTTTCTTACTGCCTGGGTCACCCAATGCTCCCCGGAGTCACAGCTCCCCAGTGCTCTCAGCCATGCTGGGCAGGACTGACCCCTCTCTGCACAGGGCAGAGGCCCCTGGGATCAGGGGGCATTTCAAACTCCCAGGGGGTGATTCCCTGAGCAGGATGGTGGACACTGACCTGCTGGTCGTAGGTCTGTGGCACGTAGCCCTCCCTGTAGTACACCACTGCGACCTCCTGGCCGTCTCTGGAACAGAAACCAGAAGCGTTCACAGAGCCAGGCCAGGCCCTGCCCCATCCCCAGCACCACGGGGTCAGACACGCAGAATGTTGCAGCTTTTGCCCCTTCTCCTTGGCCCCCAGGCTGTTGTGCTCCTGGCTGAGGACTGCAAGCCCTGCCACCTCTGCACTGAGCCCCAGCTGGGTTGGCCTGTCCTGAGACATGGGGAGCTGATACCTGGCCTGTGCTGTAACCAAAGGCTCAATAATTCTGACACTCAGCCCAGCAGGGAGGCAAGAACCACATTTTCTAACAGTTTTTGCCACTCGTAACCAGGCTTGGGAGACTCACCCTGGAGAGAAGGAGGCTCAGGGGGAATCTTCTCACTCTCTACAGCTCCCTGGCAGGAGGGGGGAGGCGGGGGGGGTTGGGCTCTGCTCCCAGGGAACAAGGGACAGGAGGAGAGGAATTGGCCTCAAGTTGTGCCAGGGGAGGTTTAGACTGGATATGAGGGAAAATTTCTTCACTGAAAGGGTGGCCAAGCAGTGGCTCAGGTTGCCCAGGGCAGTGATGGAGCCACCATTCCTGGAGGGATCTAAAGTGTGGATATGGCACTTGGGGTCATGGTTTGGTGGTGCTGGGTTAAAGGTAAGACTTGATCTTAGAGGCCTTTTCCCTGACTCTGTGACTGTGATTCTTGAAGCTGGGAGGGAACAGGGTCCTCCTCTGGTGGCACAGGCAGGACCTCAACTCAACAACCTGAGAAGCACCAAAGCCCCTGCCAGGGCTGGGCTGTCAGCACAGTTGGAACACCACAGCCCCCAGCTTTGGCCACACAAACTGTGCACGGGGTCAGGAAGCTGCTGAAGAACTGCAGAGGAATCCAGCACTGAGAGGGGAGGGTGCCTGGGAGGAAGTACATGGGATACACTTTCCCCTCAATTATCCAGCCCTGACAAATGTATTCATTAATCAAACACAGCACAGACATCAAAGGTCAAACCAGCCTAACTACAGAAAAAATATATGCATTAAACCATGTCTTCCTTCAGGTTTGTACAGCTCCAAGCACATTACCTGGAAACAGGACAAATGTCACACTTGGGACCAACTCTCAACCTCACTCTTGGGACCAACCAGCATTCAAAGGGTCTGTGACCTGCACGTCCTGGTCTCCACAGGGAGTGGGCAAGACACTGAGTTCAAACCCAAGAAATCCCAAAAGGACATGGAATGCTTCCTCCTCCAGCACTAACAACCCAGCCCAGCTCCTGGCAGAGCATCATGTGAGCAGTAAACAGGAAATGGCTCTGTGGAAGCCTCTGAAACAGCCAGGGCTGTTCACAGCAGGTGTACGTGGAGGAGGTAAAGATCCCACAGAGCAGTGGAGGCTGTGGCCTGAGGGAAGGAAATTAAGTTTTGTGTATGCAAAATCTCACCACTCTGAAAACAAAACCATGTCAGCTCCAAGAGGAAACAGCACCTTGGAGCACGGAGGGGAACTGCTGCCTCAGACAGTCACTGTTTGTACTCAAAACACACCACCAGGTTTGGTTGAGAATTCCCATTCCAGCCCCAAGTGCCCAGGAATGCACACCTTGGCTCATACTCACATGTACAGCCTCCTGCTGCCATCCAGGGACCCCTTCTCAAACACGTCCCTGAACCGCCGCCGGATCACACGGATGTTCCTGGGAACAGAGCAGTGGGACAGTCAGCAGGATGGGCAGAGTTACTTGAGCTGGAAATCACAGATGGACAAGGAGGATCTGTAGGTTCTTTCACAAATAACCCCACGCTTTGGACTATGGAGCCACAGGGATCCTGCAGCCCAAGACAGTCCCTGTTTAGGGACCCATCCTATGTTTCCTGCCTTGAGGGAAGCACCAAGATCAGGCAGCAGTTTTCTCTGCTTCCCTTTCCTAAAACTGAACCTTTTCCATCCCAGGGAAATTCAATCCTTACCTGTTCCACAGCTCATTTTCTACACATCGCTGATCAAAAATGTTCCTCTGGATTTCCTCCACCAGAAACATCACCACAGCACTGCAGGAGATACCAGGGGCACCATTAAACCCACAGACACTCCACATGCACCCAGGATCACCAGCTTTTCATCACTGTGATCCAGGCTTCCTGCACTGCTCCTGCTCAATTTCTCCTGCTCTCTCCTTACCTTTGGGATCCATAGAGCTCCCAGGCTTTGGCAATTCCCAAGGCCAGTCCCTTCGATGGGTTGTTGGGCAGCAGGCGTGATGCCTCCTTAGTCTTTCCCAGCACTTTCAACACCAGCCTTTGGAACAAAAAAAGCTGTAAGTGCCATGACAGCCCCAGCTGGACCAAGGGAGCAGAGTCTGGAGAGCACATGAGGACAGGGAGTGCAGCAGCCCATGCAGTGCAGCTGCAGCAGTGCCAGAAGGGTCCCTTACCCGTGGACATCGGCCGTGCGGGAGGTGAGGCCCCCAAAACTGGCAGCAATGGTGTTTATTTCTATCTGCTTCAGAGCTGCTGTGCCATCCAGCCCACAGTCAAACATGTAATCAGAGCGGTTGATGCCTAAAAATACAGTCTGAAACAGAGGGGAGGGGTGGTGGGGTCTCCTGTTGCCTTTAACTGCAAAACCCTTTGATGACGTCACTTCAAAATCCTCCCAGGGCAGATCCAGTCATAGAATCAAAGAACGGTTTGGGTTGGAAAGGACCTTAAAAACCATCTCATTCCAACCCTCTGCCATGTGCAGGGACACCTTCCACTATCCCAGGTTGCTCCAAGCCCCATCCAACCTGGCCTTGGACACTTCCAGGGATGGGGCAGCCACAGCTTCTCTGGGCAACCTGTGCCAGGGCCTCCCCACCCTCACAGGGAAGAGTTTTTTCCTAATACCTCATCTAAACCTACTCCCTGTCAGTTTGAATCCATTCCCCCTTGTCCTGTCACCTTCATTTTGATAAAAACCTCTGCAAGCCATGCCTGTGGGTGCTCTGCCCCTTGCCCAGGGCCCAGAGCCCTCCCAGTGCTCCAGAGGAGTTCCCAACACTCGGGAGAGTAAAGGAGCTTCTGGTGCAGGTCCTGACAGGACACATGTCCCTGCACACTCCCAAGGCTCCCAGAGGACAAACCACATCAAATCCTCCCACTCCAGGCCTGACTGTTTCCAGTGGCACCAACCAAAGGGCACAACTCAAACAGGGCAAGGTCCTGAGCTCATGGGCTGTGATGAGATATGGCAGTGCAGGGAGAGACCAGCCTGGCTCAGAGCCCAGCAATGCCACCTCAGTGCCAAGGGGAACAGACCACCAGGATCCCCTGCCCAGGTACCTGAGCCAAGCCTTCCTCCAGAACTTGCATGTAGATTCTGAAGAGTCGAGCTGTGAAGTCATCGACCTTGATGGTGCTGGAGGGAAACACAGACCAGATCAGTTCCCTGATGCTGCCACAGAGGAACGAGAAAATTCTTCTCCAGAAAAAAAACCCTTAGCAGGGACATTCTCCAGCACAAGGAGCAGGGCTGGGACTCAAGTAACATGCTACAGCACTGTGAAACATCTCCCCATGAATGCACAGTGCAAAACCACACACAAACCCAGTCTGCCCAGCACAGCCACTCCACAGAAGGCCTCACCTCACAAAAGGCAGAGGTGACTCACTGGCAGGGCAGAGATGGGACAAGCAAAGGCAAAGAAACACAGCAGAATTCTGCAGCCACAGGCAGGAACCACAAGTCTCCCTGTGCCTGCACACAAGAGTTCAGAGATGCTTCTCAAGCTTCATCCAGTTCCTCCTGTCCTGTCAGGTTACAAATCCCTGCCCTGATGGAGTAGGTCTGGCTTTTCCTCAGGGTCCCAAATCCCTGAGCTACTTGAGCAGCACCTCCAGGGAGCTGCCCTGGTACAGGGCAACACCTGAGCACACACAGCCACAGGTGCTGCATTTCTTAACCACAGGTACAAACCTGCCCCCACAAGCTCTGGCTGCAGCCAGCTCTGGAACAGGCACAAGCATTGAAACAGCTTCAAAGGCTTTAACAAAACAAAAGGATGCTGCAAAACAGCCTTCTTTGCTCTGTCCCGGTGCCAGAGAGCCTGCAGCACCCATGGACAGGCAGCACAGAGCAGGCAGCAGGAAGGGGGGTGAGATTTGTGAAAGCCCTACAGTTATGGGGCAAACAGCCAGGGTCACTCCAGCCCATGGCAACAGCCACAGATAAATCCAGCAGAGTCCAGGAGCCAGAGCTCAACAGCCCCCCAGCAGCCAGAGCTTGTGGACGGGAAATCAGGGGACACAGAGTGACTGATCAGAGCTCTGTGTGGGGACAGGGACACCTCATCCTCATAACTGTGGGCAGGCAGAGCTGCTGGTTATGGGACAGCCATGGGCAGATGCAAAATAAGACTAAAAGAGACTTCTGAATCCAAGACTCAAAGATTCCAGTGATTTACATTTAAGGCCCGGGGGGCCAACAAGCTCACATGTAAGAATTCACAAGCCTGACACACTGGCAACATTGAAGATCATTGCAGGGAGTCAGCTCTTGGCCAGATGTCCCAAGTTTTGAGGCTCAAGGAGACCTCCAAGCACACAGACTGGCTGGGAATTAATCTTAGGAAAAATAATGCAGCAAAGGAGGCAATTTCTGCTGAGGACAGGAGTGCTCCCCTCAGCTGGTGGGACATGAACGGACGGAAGGCAGGAATGCCCGAAAGGTGATAAATGCTTGGCATTTAAAATATTCCCTTAAAATGCAACATGCAAAGACGTTACCTGGCCAGAGTTTGCTCCAGGAATTCTTTGTTTCGACTGATGGCATCCACCAGCAGGTTGAAATCCTGCTGGACAGCGTAGGCCTGTTCAAACAAGGCCCGTGGCACCGCAGACGGGAGCAGCGTGAAGGGCGCGTAATTCACCACCTGCACACGGGGGAGGGAGCAGAGCACTCAGGCCTGGGCAGCTGCACAGGGGATCAAGAGGTGCCTCTCCTGCTTGTCTGAAAGCAGCTTCTCCAGAGCTCCTCAGGCTGAGTGCTTCCCCCTGAAGGATGCCCTGTTTCCACCCAAACTGGAGGGCAGCGTCTCCAGAACAGCTCAGTGTCAGAGAAGAGGGGAATTTGTCAGTCCTGGGTTCTGGCCATCAGAGTCACTTCCTCTGATCCCTGCTCAGACTCAGGGGTGACTCCGGACTCCTGGCTCAGCCCACAGCTCAGGCATGGGGCCACCCTCAAAGTCAAAATATCATACCAGAGAGAAGCTCCCAATTCACCTGGATTTTACATGAAGCAAGGGATACTGGCAGTGTGTTCAGCCTCTCCTCCCAGGCTTCCTCTTCCTCTCACTCTTCAAAATCCCCCAGAGCCCTGACCTGACAATGGGATTGACATCAGGGAGCAGCTCTGAGGTGCTGGAGCAGGTCCAGAGAAGAGCAACAAGGCTGGTGAAGGGACTGGAGCACAAGTCCTATGAGGAGAGGCTGAGGGAGCTGGGGCTGTTCAGCCTGGAGAGGAGGAGGCTCAGAGGAGACCTCATCACTCTCTACAACTCCCTGACAGGAAGGTGTAGCCAGGTGGGGGTTGGTCTCTTCTCCCAGGCAACTGTCAGCAAGACAAGAGGGTATGGTCTTAAGCTGTGCCAGGGGAGGTTTGGGTTGGATGTTAGGAAGAAATTCTTTACAGGGAGGGTAATCATACACTGGAAGGGGCTGCCCAGGGAAGTGGTAGATCCACTGTCCCTGGAGGTTTTTAAGATAAGACTGGGTGTGGCAGTTAGTGCCATGGTCTAGCAACCACAGTGGTAATGGATCAAGGGTTGGACTTGATGATCTAGGAGGTCCCTTCCAACCCAGCTGATTCTATGATTCTACGACCTCCCTCCTCATACCTCTGCAAGCTGCCTGCTTGTCCCCAGGCTCCTCAGGGACCTGTCCCCAACACTGTCCCACCCCTTTTGCACAGGGATACTTCTTCCTCTGAGACCTCTCCAACAGATAGTGCCTCCCACCCCAGCCCGCCGCCAGGGATTCCCCACAGGTAAATCCCACACATCAGCCACCTCCATCCCTGTCACCTTGTCCCAGGTATGGGGCAAAGGCTGATTGCAGCTGGGAACACGCCAAAAGCAGAGGCCCCTCCGTAAGACTCTCCCGTGGCTCAAAGGTTCATATGGGCGGTGAGAGGCTGAGAGAGGGACGGACTGCCAGCACCACAACCGGCAACTTCTTACGCCTTCCCAGATCTGTCCCTCTCCTTGGAAAAGGGGAGCTGTACTGGAAAAGGGGAGCAGGGTGGTCTCATGAGCGGGATGGGCAGTGAGCTGTGAGCTCCAGCCGGGAGCTGCTCCCTGCGAAGGGCTCGGGGACCCCCTGGCCGGGCAGCGCCCCGCACTCACATCCGAGCTGAGGGGCTGCTCCCCGGTCCGCATCAGCACCCCCGCCAGCAGCGCCGCGTCCACCGCCACCGCCGCCGCGTCCCGCACGGCCGCCGCGTCCCGCACCACGTCCCGCCAGGGAGAGGCCATGGCAGCGCTGCGGGGAGAGCGGGGTCACCGCCTGGCCGCACCGCCACGGCCCCCGAACCCCTCCACCCTCGCTGTCCCCTGATCCCTGGCCCTTTCCTGGCCCCCCGGCCCCCGGTGCCCGTCCCCTCGCCGACCCCCGCTCCCCACACCCGTCACTGTGCCCTGACCCCTGAACCCCCGCGGTCCCTGCCCTGTCCCCGGTCCCTGACCCCCGGCCTCCAGACCCTTCCTGTACCCTGACCCCCGACCACCCTGAACCCTCGCCCCTCCCTGCGCCCCTGGCCCCTCACTGTGCCCCGACCCCCGATCCCACCGGGTCTCTCCCCAGCTCCCGGTCCCTCACCTCCGGTCCCCAGAGCGCTCCCGTGCCCGGACCACCCCGAGCCGTCGCCCCTCGTCACTGCCCCTTTCCCCCTCACTTACCCCGCTCCAGCCGCTCGGTCCGGCCCCGCGGACCGCCACGTGATTCGAGGGCCCGCCCCTCTCGCCCCGCCCCGATGCTGGATTGACAGCGCAGCGGACCAATCAGCGCGGGGGGAGGAGCGCGCCCCTCGCGCCGTGACGCGTGCGGAAGGAGGGGCCACGGAACGCGCGTGCGCCGGGGGCGCAGCGGGTGTGGTGACGTCATATCGCGATGTCGTAACGTCACACCGTTACGTCAAATCGTGATGTCATGCGAACGACGAGATCACTCTGGCTGATGAAATCCGAGCTCTGCAACCAGGGGCTGCTCGGTGCCTGCAGAGGGCACAGCCCACGGGCGGCTGAGAGATAAAAGCCGTGGAGATGGTTGGACCCGATGGTCTCTGAGGGCCTTTGCAACGTGAACAACTCTGTGGTTCCATAACACAGCTTAAGGTTAACTCGCTGTCATGTATGCACTGGAGCTGTATCATCTCCTGCTTTTGCATAAGCTGAAATTCACCCCCTGTAGGCAGGGAAACACAGAGGAACTGCACCCCTGTCTTGGGAAATTAAAGGCATTGGAAATATCTTCCTGTTTTCCATTTTTTTAACCACATCCCTTTGCTGCACTACACCGACTGGACCTGGGAAGGGGCTGACTGAGGGTTCCTCCATGCAGGCCCCATCCCTGATGTCCTCTGTTGTTCTCAGAGGCTGTTCAGTGTTCCCAGGTGTCCCCAGGAATGTCCATGGCCATGTGTTGGGACTGGGAGGCACTCCCAGGTCCAGGGCAGTGTCTGGGGTGCCCTGAGGCTCAGTGCAAGATGGGATTTTTCTCCCACTTGAGCTGTGTATTTCCCTCCCTCTGTCTTGGTCCCTCAGAGGACAGGGTTGCTCTCTGCCCTTGTGTCTCACAAATCCAAGGCTGGGGCTCTTCTGGGCCTCAGTTGGGCACAACTGGGAAATCTCAGCTCTCACAACAGCCTCAAGTATTTGTAGGACATTCCCAGCAATGAGGCTTGAAATGACAGTGTGGGACAGGGACAGGGTTATTTCTGTATAAGGAACAGAAAAAATTGATATGTAAATAAATCCAAACCCAATCAGGTCCTTTCGCCTTTTTTATTTAAAAATACAAAGGAACTGTCAGTCCTAACTCACTCTGCCCTTGAAGAAGTGTAATAAGATGAAAAACGCTTTGTTGGTCACAAAAAAAACCCAGTGTAACTGGAGAAAACAGGTTTGTTGCCATCACCAGGCCATCATTTGTGTTCCTGTTGGAGTAACAGAATAACTTCAGCATTTCCATGGCTCATTATGATACAGCTGTGAGGATCCAACAAAAGCATCGGGGTTGGAGTTGGTTTGGGACCTGTGATAGGAGGGTTTGAAAACATGGCTGACTGGTGAGGAGAGGGGGTGTGATGCTTCTGTGCAGCCAAGAGAACAACAACTGGACACCAGCCCCAGATCTGCATCTCAACATGCCCTCTCAGGCCCAGACCCCCCTCGTGTCCTGGGCTCATCCCCAGCCCTGGGGGCAGCAGGGCAGGGGGGGTTCTGCCGCTCTGCTGCGCTCTCAGGAGACCCCACCTGCAGTGCGGCCTCCAGCTCTGGGGTCCCCCACACAACAAGGCCAGGGAACTGCTGCAGCAAGGCCACAGGAGGCCACCAAGGGGCTCAGGGCACTCGAGCACCTCCCCTCTGCAGACAGGCTGCCAAAGTTGGGGCTCTTCAGCCTGGAGAAGAGAAGGTTGTGTGGAGACCTGGGAGAAACCTTCCCGTGTGGGAAGGGGCCTCCAAGGAAGCCGGAGGGTGACTCTTGGTCAGCAACTGTAGTGACAGGACAAGGGGTTCAAAGTGACAGAGAGGAGGGTTAGATTATATTTGATGTTAGGACAATATTGTTTCCTGTGAGGGTGGTGAGGCCCTGGCAGGGACTGTGCAGAGAGGCTGTGGATGCCCCATCCCTGGGAACATTCAAGGACCACTTGGACAGGACACTGAGCAACCTGGTCAGGTTGGAATAAGATGATTTTTAGGGTCCCACCCATGCCAAACCATTCAAGGATTCCATCATTCCATGATCCCCCCACTGCAGAGTGGCCCCACAACTCCTGTGACATCCCAGCTGCCAGAGCTGTGCCCGTGTTCCATGTGGAACTGCCAGGGCCCGGCGACGAGCACAACGCAGCCATTCCCCTGCTGCCAGCGAGCCCGGAGCAGCTCCCAGGGAAAGCTCGACAGGTGATTTGTAAAAGACTTGTCAGTCCTGGACTCTCCCTGCTGGAGCTCAGCAGCCATCCCAGCAGGATGGGCAGTCTTGTCCCAGTGAAGGTACAGTGCCAATCCATGGAGGTGGGAAACCCCTGACCTCCCAGGAAGCCTGGAGCTCAGTGGGGCTGGTGTGGGACAGGGACCCCTCTCTGAGGTTGTGCTCCCTTACACAGACTGCTGGAGATATGGAGGAAGAGATGGATGTGGACGTTGTGTTGGATACTGAGGAGATGATGGAGGTGGACATCCAAGAGTGGGAAGAAGAGATGGAAGTCGATGTGGTGGAGGTGATTGAGGAGATGGATGTCGACCAGCAGGATGAGGAGGAGGACATGGTGCTGGGATGAGGACAGTCCCCCAGCAGCATGACAGGCACGTGCTGGCCATGCCCTGCCCCAGGGTCACCTGCTGTGTGTGCCAGGCTGGGGGCACAGGGAACACCCAGAAAGGCCCAACTGCACTGACCGTGCCCTTGCTTTTCTTCCAGGACTGACGGACACGCCGGCCATGGAATCAGCCATGCTGTACATAGTTTTTCATGTTTTTCTGTAAATACGTTTTCTATTGTTGATTTTTTAAGAAGATTGTTGTTTGTATATAGAAGATAGATTAAGAAGATAGATTTTTATTTAAGAAGATAGTTTTTTATTAAGAAGATAGTTTTTTTAAGAAGATAAGGTTTCTTTTTAAGATAGTATTTTATTAAGAAGATAGCTTTTTTAGAAGATAGTTGTTTTTATTAAGAAGATATTTTTATTAAGAAGATGGTTGTTGATATTAATAGTGTTGTCATCAAGAAGACTGTCCTTTCTATAAAGAAGAATGCTGGATTTATTAAGAAAATTCTGAAAACATCAATAAATTCAGGATCCGTGTCTTATATGTTGTAGTTTTGTTGTGCTTCTTTAAATACATGTCAAAGATTATTGTTGTTCCATGGGCCCTTAGAATGTGCCCTCTCAGCCCAGCCCCCCCCCGTGTCCTGGGCTCATCCCCAGCCCTGGGGGCAGCAGGGCAGGGGGGGTTCTGCCGCTCTGCTGCGCTCTCAGGAGACCCCACCTGCAGTGCGGCCTCCAGCTCTGGGGTCCCCCACACAACAAGGCCAGGGAACTGCTGCAGCAAGGCCACAGGAGGCCACCAAGGGGCTCAGGGCACTCGAGCACCTCCCCTCTGCAGACAGGCTGCCAAAGTTGGGGCTCTTCAGCCTGGAGAAGAGAAGGTTGTGTGGAGACCTGGGAGAAACCTTCCCGTGTGGGAAGGGGCCTCCAAGGAAGCCGGAGGGTGACTCTTGGTCAGCAACTGTAGTGACAGGACAGGGGGCCCAAACTAATAGAGAGCAGGGTTCGATTTGGTGTTAGGAAAATATTGTTTCCTGTGAGGGTGGTGAGGCCCTGGCAGGGACTGTGCAGAGAGGCTGTGGGTGCCCCATCCTTGGGAACATTCAAGGACCATTTGAGCAACCTGGTCAGGTTGGAACAAGATGAATTTCAAGGTCCCTCCCAAGTCAAACCACTCAAGGATTCCATCATTCCCTGATCCCCATCCCCACTGCAGAGTGTCTCCACAACTCCTGTGACATCACAGCTGCCAGAGCTGTGCCCGTGTTCCATGTGGAACTGCCAGGGCCCGGCGACGAGCACAACGCAGCCATTCCCCTGCTGCCAGCGAACCGTCAGCAGCTCCCAGGGCACCCTTATCAGGGGATCCCTGAGAGACTTGTCAGTCCTGGACTCAACCTACTGTCTGGAGCTCAGCAGCCATCCCAGCAGGATGGGCAGCCTCCTCCCAGTGAATGTACAGTGCCAATCCATGGAGGTGGGAAACCCCTGACTTCCCAGGAAGCCTGGAGCTCAGTGGGGCTGGTGTGGGACAGGGACCCCTCTCTGAGGTTGTGCTCCCTTACACAGACTGGTGGAGATACTGAGGAAGAGATGGACGTGGATGTTTTGTTGGATGCAGAGGAGATGATGGAGGTGGATGTGGAAGAGTTTGAAGAAGAGATGGAAGTCGATGTGGTGGATGAGATGAAGGACATGGATGTCAATGATGAAGATGAGGAGGAGGACATGGTGCTGGGATGAGGACAGTCCCCCAGCAGCACGACAGCCATGTACTGTCCATTCTCTGCGCAAGACTGGCAGTTTGAGCACAGGGCTGAAAAAAGCAAACAACAGCCCTTATCCCCAGGAGAGAAAGCCTGAAACCCTTGGCTCTCTGGTGCAGTTGGTGTCCCAGCCTGGGACTCCATGGGCAGCAAGAGCTTTGTGTCCTGGCACCTTTTGTCTGGGAGGAATCTTCGTTCATATGCAATTTTGAGAGTCAGATTGTCCATTTCAGCACAGGATTCCTGAAATTGAACAACATCGCTTTTCCACAGGTAAGAAAGCACTTACTGTTTTGGTTTGTGGTGCAGTTGGTGGGACAGCCCAGGCACTCCATGGGCAGCAAGTGCTTTCTGTCCTGGTACCTTTTGTCTAGGAGATATTCTCATCCATATTCAATTTTTGGAGCTGGACTTCCTATTTCAGCTCTACGATTCCTGCAAGCAAACATCAGTCTTTTTCCTCTGGAAAGAAAACCCTTACCTTCATGGTTTCTGGTGCAGTTTGTTGGCTAGCCTGGGCACTCCATGGGCAGCAAGTGCTCTCTGTCCTGGCATCTGAGCAGACCAGCTCAGCTCAGCTGCCCTTCGAGGCTTTCTGAGGTGACCAAGGGAGAAGCCAAGGTTCTTTGTCGGAGATTTATAGTCCATGGAGAAGCTGCTCCACGCTCAGCCCAGCTGCCCTGCAAGCTCTAATCATCTGATCATTGGATGGAGCTGAGAGTGTCTGTGGGAGATTTAAACTGCAGGGAGAAACTGCTCCCAGCTCAGCCCAGCTGTGCCCAGCTGCCTTGCGAGGCCATAGTCAGCTCACCAGGGGATGGAGTCCAGGTCGTTTCTGGGTGATATAAACTGGTCCAGGGAGTACAAACGACCTCGAGTGTGGCCAATAGGAGGAGGCAAACAGGGGTGTGGCATGTCAGTGAGGACGTGGCAGGGCACTTCGGGCAGCAGGTCGTCCAGGCAGGGAGAGCAGGAAGAACACAGCCACCCTCCCAGCTCTGTCTGATGGCCTGTGAGGTAGGTCTGTGACTGTCTGTGTTTTTGTGGAGTAGGACTGGCAATTTAAGTGGAGGGCTTCAAAAACAGAATGAGGGCAGTTCAGCCCTTTACCCTTTGTCTCTCATGTTCAGGTGGTGGGCCACTCTTGGTATTCCATGGGCAGCAAGAGCTTTCTGTGGTGGCACCTTTTGTCTGGGAGGAATCTTCGTTTGTATTCAGTTCTGGGGAGGTGGGAGCAGCAATTGCAGCGCAGGGCTGAAAAAAGGGAAGAGCAGCCCTTTCCCCCAGGACAGAAAGCCTGGAACCTTTGGCTTTAGGTGCAGTTGATGGGGCAGCCTGGGCACTCTGTGGGCAGCAAGAGCTTTGTGTGGGGTCACCTTTTGTCTGGGAGGAATCTTCATTTGTATTCAATTTTGGGAAGGTGAGAGCAGCAATTGCAGCACAGGGCTGAAAAAAGGGAACAGCAGCCATTTGCCCCAGGACAGAAAGGCTGGAACCTTTGGCTTCAGGTGCAATTGTTGGATCAGCCTGGGCACTCCGTGGGCAGCAAGAGCTTTGTGTGGTGGCACATTTCTTCTGGGAGGAATCTTCGTTTGCATTCAGTTCTGGGCAGGTGGGACTGGCAATTGCAGTGCAGGGCTGAAAAAAGAGAACAGCAGCTCTTTCCTCCAGGAAAGAAAGTCTGGAACCTTTGGCTTGAGGTGCAATTGCTGGGCTAGCCTGGGCACTCCGTGGGCAGCAAGAGCTTTGTGTGGTGGCACCTTTTGTCTGGGAGGAATCTTCATTTGTATGCAGTTTTGGGCAGGTGGGACCGGCAATTGCATCAGTGGGTAGAAAAAAGGGAAGAGCAGCCCCTTCCCCCAGGAAAGAAAGCCTGGAACCTTTGGCTTCAGGTGCAGTTGATGGGGCAGCCTGGGCACTCTGTGGGCAGCAAGAACTTTGTGTGGTGGCATCTTTTGTCTGGGAGGAATCTTCCATTTGTATGCAGTTTTTGGGAGGGTCACCTACCTCGTGTGCCAGGCTGGGGGCACAGGGAACACCCAGCAGGGCCCGACTGCACTGACCGTGCCCTTGCTTTTCTTCCAGGACTGATGGATGTGCCAGCCATGGAATCAGCCCCTTGTACATATGTTTTTCACCCTGTTCCTTGTTGTTCTGTAAATACGTTTTCTATTGTTGACTTTTTAAGAAATTTGTTGTTTATATAAAGAAGATAGTTTAAGAAGATAGATTTTTAATTAAGAAGATAGTTTTTTATGAAGACGGTAGTTTTTTTAAGAAGATGAGGTTTCTTTTAAGAAGATAGTTTTTTATTAAGATAGTTGTTTCATTGAGAAGATAGTAGTTTTTATTAAGAAGATTGTTGTTGATATCACGACTGTTTTCATAAAGAAGACTGTTGTTTCTGTAAAGAGGAATGCTGGTTGTATTTAGAAAATTCTGAAGAGGTCAATAAATTCTGGATACGTGTCTTATATGTTGTCGTTTTATTGTGTTTCTGTAAATACATTTCATAGGTTATTATTGTTATCCAGGCCCTTAGAATGTGCCCTCTCAGCCCAGACCCCCCCGTGTCCTGGGCTCATCCCCAGCCCTGGGGGCAGCAGGGCAGGGGGGGTTCTGCCGCTCTGCTGCGCTCTCAGGAGACCCCACCTGCAGTGCGGCCTCCAGCTCTGGGGTCCCCCACACAACAAGGCCAGGGAACTGCTGCAGCAAGGCCACAGGAGGCCACCAAGGGGCTCAGGGCACTCGAGCACCTCCCCTCTGCAGACAGGCTGCCAAAGTTGGGGCTCTTCAGCCTGGAGAAGAGAAGGTTGTGTGGAGACCTGGGAGAAACCTTCCCGTGTGGGAAGGGGCCTCCAAGGAAGCTGGAGAGTGACTCTTGGTCAGCAACTGTAGTGACAGGAGAAGGAGGAATGGGCTCAAAGTGACAGAGAGGAGGGTTAGATTTGATGTTAGGAAAATATTCTTTCCTGTAAGGGTGGTGTGGTCCTGGCAGGGACTGTGCAGAGAGGCTGTGGATGCCTCATCAAGGACTACCTGGTCTGGTGGGAGGCTGGTCAGGTAGAAACAAGATGGCTTTTGGCTCCCTTCGAAGCCAAAGAAACCGGAACTCCCATCATACCATAAACACCATCCCCGCCCATGGACTGGTCCCGTGTTCTATGTTATCATATCTGCCTGAGCTTTTCCCGCGTTCCATGGGCCCGCCAACGAGCACGCCGCCGCCATTGCCCTGCTGCCAGTGAACCTTCAGCAGCTCCCAGCGCACTGATAGGTGATCCCTGAGAGTCCCGTCAGTCCTGGACTCTCCCTGTTCTCTGGAGCTCATCATCAATCCCAGCAGGATGTGCAGCCTTGTCCCAGTGAAGGTACAGTGCCATTCCTTGGAGGTGGGAAACCTCTGACTGCCCGGGTGGGCTGGAGCTCTGTGGGGCTGGTGTGGGACAGGGCCCCCTCTCTGAGGTTGTGCTCCCTGCTGCAGGGTCAGAGAGACAGCGAAGAGCCAATGGAAGTGGATGTTGTGTTGTATATGGAGGAGATGATGGAGATCGATGTAGAAGTGGATGTGGAGGAGGAGATGGAATTGGATGTGGAGGAGGATGTGGACAAGATGGAAGCGGATGAAGAGGACGAGGTGGAGGACATGGTGCTGGGATGAGGACAGTCCCCCAGCAGCACGACAGGCACGTCCTGGCCATGCCCTGCCCCAGGGTCACCTGCTGTGTGTGCCAGGCTGGGGGCACAGGGAACACCCAGCAGGGCCCGACTGCACTGACCGTGCCCTTGCTTTTCTTCCAGGACTGACGGACCTGCCGGCCATGGAATCGGCCATAAATATGTTTTATAGATAGTTGATTTAATTAGAAGATTGCTGTATTTCTTTAGAAGATTGCTGTATTTCTTTAGAAGATTGCTGTATTTCTTTAAAAGACTGTTTCTATTAGGAATATTATTGTTCTTATAATGTAAATATATTCTGTTTTATATGTTGTTGTTTTGCTGTCTTTCTGCAAATACTTTTCATAGACTATGGTTGTTAAAGACACCCTTAGAATTTAAATGTGTTTTGTAGACCATTGTTGTAATAAAGATTCTTATAATTTGAATATGTTATGTCGTTCATTGGTTTTGTTGCTCTTCTGTAAATAAATAATCATTGTTTTCACACCCCAGCTCTCTTCGTGTTTGCTTTGGGCACTCGCAGCTTTTGCAGAGTTCTGGTTTCCACTTGCTCCGGGTTCCCAGGGCTGGAGGTGTCTGGGGGTGTTGGAATGGCCACTCCTAGTGTGGGGTCCCTGTGCACAGAGGAGTCCCACTGACACAGGTCCCACTCTCCTGGCAATTGCTTTGCATGCACTTGAGATCTGTAGAGGCCAATCCCACGGGGCCCTGTGCCCTGGGATCCCATGTGGGAGCAGGGCCGTGCCTGCGTGGTCCTGCAGAGCTTCCTCAATGGCTCTTCCCTGGGTGGCCCCAGCGCTGAGGAGGGTACACTGGGCTGGGGGCACCCCCTTCCCCCAGGCACCCCGAGGGGCTGGAGCCGGCCCGGAGGGAGCGTCAGCACAGGGGACTCTGGCTTTTGCTCCTGCTCCAGAAATCCCTGGGGAAAATGTTTGTTCTGGGGGCTCCCCAGGATGCTGCAGGCCCAGCCTCAGCTGGAGGGAGCCAGCGGGGCACGGACACTGTGTCCCCATTGCCAGGGTTTGCTTTGGAGCCTGGGCTTGTGGGAGCACAGGGAGCTTGGAGGTGAGCTGGGGGATGGACCCACGGCCTGGCCCAGGCGCCCCGTGGAGCCGCTCCGGGCTGGGAGCTGGGCCCAGGGGACAGACGGGATCTGCTCCCGACACATCCCTGCAGACTCCACAAAGAACAGCCCATGGCAGCAGGACTCTGCCCAGCACAGGCTTCGCTCCTGGGATTTTATCCCTCAGCACAGGAGTGTGTTTAGTTCCTGTCCAGGGATAACCAAACCTTCCCCCTGTTCCCCAGGAAGCTGCAGCCCCTGCAGGGCTCATCGGGGACTCCAGCTCTGGGCTGCTGAGCGCAGGAAGGCCGTGGAGCTGCTGGAGCCATTGGGGAGGAGGCCCCAGAGATGCTGCGAGGGCTGGAGCCCCTCTGCCCTGAGGAAAGGCTGAGACAGTTGGGGTTGCTGAGGCGGGAGAAGAGAAGGCCCCAGGGAGGCCTCAGTGAGGATGGGCAGGAGCTGAAGGGGCCCAGAGGAAAGCTGGGGACAGTGTTCAGCACTGGGAGGAGAGGAGAAGAGGGGATGGCTTTACACTGAAGGAGGGGGATTCAGGTTTGATTTGATTTAGGAAGATGTTTTTTTGCACTAATGGTGGTGAGGCCCTGGCAGGGGCTGTGCGGAGAGACTGTGGATGCCCTGTTCCTGGGAACATTCAAGGCCTGCTTGGATGGGGCTCTGAGCAACCTGGTCTGCTGGGAGGCTGGTCAGGTTGGAAAAAGATGATTTTTAGGGTCCCTCCAAAGACAAACCAGTCCAGGATTCCATTATTTCATAACCCCATTGCCCCCAGTGGAGTGGCCCCACAGCTCCTGTGACATCCCAGCTGCCAGAGCTGTGCCCGTGTTCCATGTGGAACTGCCAGGGCCCGGCAACGAGCACAACGCAGCCATTCCCCTGCTGCCAGTGAGCCCGGAGCAGCTCCCAGGGAAAGCTCGACAGGTGATTTGTAAAAGACTTGTCAGTCCTGGACTCTCCCTGCTGTCTGGAGCTCTGCAGCCATCCCAGCAGGATGGGCAACCTCCTCCCAGTCAAGGTACTGTGCCAATCCATGCAGGTGGGAAACCCCTGACTTCCAAGGAAGGTTGGAGCTCTGTGGGGCTGGTGTGGGACAGGGACCCCTCTCTGAGGTTGTGCTTCCTTACACAGACTGCTGGAGATACTGAGGAAGAGATGGATGTGGATGTTGTGTTGGATACTGAGGAGATGATGGAGGTGGACATCCAAGAGATTGAAGAAGAGATGGAAGTCGATGTGGTGGAAGAGATCGAAGAGATGGATGTCGACCAGCAAGATGAGGAGGAGGACATGGTGCTGGGATGAGGACAGTCCCCCAGCAGCAGGACAGGCACGTCCTGGCCATGCCCTGCCTCAGGGTCACCTGCTGTGTGTGCCAGGCTGGGGGCACAGGGAACACCCAGCAGGGCCCGACTGCACTGACCGTGCCCTTGCTTTTCTTGCAGGACTGACGGACACGCCGGCCATGGAATCGGACACCTGTACATATGTTTTTCATGTTGTTCTGTAAATATGTTTTATATTGTTGATTTTTTAAGAAGATTGTAGTTTGGATAGAAAAGATAGATTAAGAAGACAGATTTTTATTTAAGAAGATAGTTTTTTATTAAGAAGATAGTTTTTTTAAGATAAGGTTTCTTTTTAAGATAGTGTTTTATTAAGAAGATAGTTTTTTTAGAAGATAGTTGTTTTTATTAAGAAGATATTTTTATTAAGAAGATGGTTGTTGATATTAATAGTGTTGTCATCAAGAAGACTGTCCTTTCTATAAAGAAGAATGCTGGATTTATTAAGAAAATTCTGAAAACATCAATAAATTCAGGATCCGTGTCTTATATGTTGTAGTTTTGTTGTGCTTCTGTAAATACATGTCAAAGATTATTGTTGTTCCATGGGCCCTTAGAATGTGCCCTCTCAGCCCAGACCCCCCCGTGTCCTGGGCTCATCCCCAGCCCTGGGGGCAGCAGGGCAGGGGGGGTTCTGCCGCTCTGCTGCGCTCTCAGGAGACCCCACCTGCAGTGCGGCCTCCAGCTCTGGGGTCCCCCACACAACAAGGCCAGGGAACTGCTGCAGCAAGGCCACAGGAGGCCAACAAGGGGCTCAGGGCACTCGAGCACCTCCCCTCTGCAGACAGGCTGCCAAAGTTGGGGCTCTTCAGCCTGGAGAAGAGAAGGTTGTGTGGAGACCTGGGAGAAACCTTCCCGTGTGGGAAGGGGCCTCCAAGGAAGACGGAGGGTGACTCTTGGTCAGCAACTGCAGTGACAGGACAAGGGGTTCAAAGTGACAGAGAGGAGGGTTAGATTTGATGTTAGGAAAATATTGTTTCCTGTGAGGGTGGTCAGGCCCTGGCAGGGGCTGTGCAGAGAGGCTGTGGATGCCCCATCCTTGGGAACATTCAAGGACCACTTGGATGGGGCCCTGAGCAACCTGGTCAGGTTGGAACAAGATGATTTTAAGGACCCTCCCAAGTCAAACCATTCAAGGATTCCATCATTCCATGATCCCCATCCCCCACTGCAGAGTGGCCCCACAGCTCCTGTGACATCACAGCTGCCAGAGCTGTGCCCGTGTTCCATGTGGAACTGCCAGGGCCCGGCGACGAGCACAACGCAGCCATTCCCCTGCTGCCAGCGAGCCCGGAGCAGCTCCCAGCGCACCCTCGACAGGTGATCCCTGAGAGACCTGTCAGTCCTGGACTCAGCCTGCGGTCTGGAGCTCTGCATCCATCCCAGCAGGATGGGCAACCTCCTCCCAGTCAAGGTACGGTGCCAATCTATGCAGGTGGGAAACCCCTGACCTCCCAGGAAGGCTGGAGCTCAGTGGGGCTGGTGTGGGACAGGGACCCCTCTCTGAGGTTGTGCTCCCTTACACAGACTGGTGGAGATACGGAGGAAGAGATGGACGTGGATGTTGTGCTGGATACTGAGGAGATGATGGAGGTGGACATCCAAGAGTGGGAAGAAGAGATGGAAGTCGATGTGGTGGAGGAGATCGAGGACATGGATGTCGACCAGCAGGACGAGGAGGAGGACATGGTGCTGGGATGAGGACAGTCCCCCAGCAGCAGGACAGGCACATCCTGGCCATGCCCTGCCCCAGGGTCACCTGCTGTGTGTGCCAGGCTGGGGGCACAGGGAACACCCAGCAGGGCCCGACTGCACTGACCGTGCCCTTGCTTTTCTTCCAGGACTGACGGACCTGCCGGCCATGGAATCGGCCACCTGTACATATGTTTTTCATGTTGTTCTGTAAATATGTTTTACATTGTTCACTTTTTAAGAAGATTGTAGTTTGGATAGAGAAAGTAGTTTAAGAAGATAGATTTTTAATAAGAAGATAGTTTTTTCATAAGACAATAGCTTAGAAGATAATTTACTTTTAAAGAAGATAGATTTTTATTTAAGAAGATAGTTTTTTATGAAGATGATAGTTTTTTAAGAAGATAAGGTTTCTTTTTAAGAAGATAGTTTTTTATTAAGAAGATATTTTTATTTAGAAGATAGTTGTTTTTATTAAGAAGATATTTTTATTAAGAAGAGAGTTGTTTTATTAAGAATATAGTAGTTTTTATTAAGAAGATGGTTGTTGATATTAAGACTGTTGTCATCAAGAAGACTGTTGCTTCTGTAAAGAAGAATGCTGGATTTTTTAAAAAAAATTCTGAAAAGGTCAATAAATTCTGGATACATGTCTTATATGTTGTAGTTTTATTGTGTTTCTGTAAATACATTTCATAGGTTATTATTGTTATCCAGGCCCTTAGAATGTGCCCTCTCAGCCCAGACCCCCCCCGTGTCCTGGGCTCATCCCCAGCCCTGGGGGCAGCAGGGCAGGGGGGGTTCTGCCGCTCTGCTGCGCTCTCAGGAGACCCCACCTGCAGTGCGGCCTCCAGCTCTGGGGTCCCCCACACAACAAGGCCAGGGAACTGCTGCAGCAAGGCCACAGGAGGCCACCAAGGGGCTCAGGGCACTCGAGCCCCTCCCCTCTGCAGACAGGCTGCCAAAGTTGGGGCTCTACAGCCTGGAGAAGAGAAGGTTGTGTGGAGACCTGGGAGAAACCTTCCCGTGTGGGAAGGGGCCTCCAAGGAAGCTGGAGGGTGACTCTTGGTCAGCAACTGCAGTGACAGGACAAGGGGTTCAAAGCGACAGAGAGGAGGGTCAGATTTGATGTTAGGAAAATATTGTTTCCTGCGAGAGTGGTGAGGCCCTGGCAGGGACTGTGCTGTGGATGCCCCACCCCTGGGAACATTCAAGGACCACTTGGATGGGGCCCTGAGCAACCTGGTCAGGTTTAAAAAAGAGTATTTTTAGGGTCCCACCCAAGCCAAATCATTCAAGGATTCCATCATTCCATGATCCCCATCCCCACTGCAGAGTTGCCCCACAACTCCTGTGACATCCCAGCTGCCAGAGCTGTGCCCGTGTTCCATGTGGAACTGCCAGGGCCCGGCGACGAGCACAACGCAGCCATTCCCCTGCTGCCAGCGAGCCCGGAGCAGCTCCCAGCACACCCTCGACAGGTGATCCCCGAAAGACTCTCCCTGCTGCCTGGAGCTGAGTATCCATCCCAGCAGGATGTGCAGTCTTGTCCCAGTGAAGGTACGGTGCCATTCCATGCAGGTGGGCACCCCGCAGCTGCCTGAGTGGGCTGGAGCTTAGTGGGGCTGGTGTGGGACAGGGACCCCTCTCTGAGGTTGTGCTCCCTTATGCAGACTGCTGGAGATACAGAGGAAAAGATGGAAGTTGACATGGAGATGGATATTGAGGAGAGTATGGAGGTGGATGTGGAAGATGATGATGAGATGGAGGTGGATATGAAGGAAGATGAAGTAGAAGACATGGAAGTGGATGAAGAGGACAAGGTGGAGGACATGGTGCTGGACATGGTGCTGGGATGAGGACAGTCCCCCAGCAGCAGAACAGCATGCCAGCCATGGAATTGGCCACTTGTACATATGTTTTACACATTGTTTTCTATTGTTCTGTACATACATTTTATATTTTTGATTTTATAAGAAAATAGTTGTTTTTATACAGAAGATTTTTTTCTTTAAGGAAGTTAATTTTTTTATCAAGATGATAATTTTTGTATTAAGAAGATATTTTTTATTAAGAAGATAGTATTTTATTAAGAAAACAGGTTTTTTATATAAGAAGATGTTTGTTTTAAGAAGATAGTTGTTTTATTTAGAAGATAGTGGGTTTTTTTAAACAAGATTGCTGTTTTTATAAAGAAGAGAATTTAATTAAGAAGATAGTTATTTTTATTAAGAAGACTGTTGTTTTTATTAAGAAAATTGTTGTTTTTATAAAGATTTTATACTGTAAATACATTCCATATCGATGTTTACTGTGTTGTTGTTTTATTGTCCTTGTGTAACTGCATTGTCTGGGGGTGCTGGCATGTCCCCCCCGGGCTGGGGGTAGCTGTGCCCAGAGGGGTCCCCCTTGGGGAGGTGGCGGCCCTGGGCACTGCTGGTGTTGCTGGGCTGGGGCAGAGTGGTGTCCCCAAGAGCAAAGCTGTCCCCAGCACACAGGGGGGTCTGACAGGAGCGGCCCCTGCAGCGCTGCCCCAGAGCAGGCAGGAAAGCTCCTGCTGCCCTTCCTGCTGCAGCCAAAGGGACTGGTGGGGCGAGAGCCGGGATCGGGCCGCAGGGAGGCCAAATGCCAAGGGATGCCCCGAAGGCCATGGCAGCCTTGGGAATGGCTGGAGGCAGGATGTGGGGAGAAGGTTTTGGAGCTGGAGGGGCTGCTGTTTAAGGCTTTCAACCTCCAGAAGCTCCAGGTTTCCTTCCCACCCT
This sequence comes from Chiroxiphia lanceolata, assembly GCF_009829145.1. Classification (NCBI taxonomy): domain Eukaryota; kingdom Metazoa; phylum Chordata; class Aves; order Passeriformes; family Pipridae; genus Chiroxiphia; species Chiroxiphia lanceolata. The sequence continues at coordinate 2,865,806 of NC_045653.1, read as the reverse complement.
GTATTGCATTGCCCTGGGCCATTGAAGAGCCCAAAGGCCTGCAAGGGATCCTTGCCCTGCCCAGATTCCTGCTGCTGGCAGCGGGCACGGGCCCATGTCCCCCACTCGGGGGGACACATGGGGTGGGCAGCGCAGGCTGTGGTGGGGAGGGGCCGAAGGTCTTTGGTGTGAGGGTGGTGGTTCTGGGGTGCCATGGACCCCATGGGTGCAGGGTCCTGGAGGGGGTGCAAGGTGTGGGAGCCGTGGGTGCTGCAGAGAGTGCTGGGGGATGCGATGCTGGGAGGGGCAGGGCTGTGGGATTAGCAACAGATCAGTCAACACATTCACTCCCTGTTGGCTTCAAAGCCAAGGGATACGGAAAGGGAGCTTTCCTGCACTTTTCCCTGCTCAGGCTCCACAGCCTTTCGCCCACACCGCGGCACTGCGGGCCTGCGGATCCCACACCCCGGGCCCTGCGCCTCCCGCCGCTCCAGCACCAAAACCCCTCCTTCTCCCCGGCCTTTGCTCCACCCCCGTCTTGTTCCTTTGCCGAGATAATTTCACGGCAGGTCCGAATATTTGTTAATAAGGTTTTATGGAATACGCTCTGCCCCACCCAAAGCAGTCTAGTAGGTTAAGTCCTGCTCCTTGGCATCTGGTCTAAGAGATTTGGACCCCAGCAAAGCTCGCACAGATGCAGCTCTGAGAGCTGCACAGGGACAAAGCGGGGAATCAGCCCTGCAGAGCAGAGGCTTTGACGGCTGCTGGTGTTGCCAGCCAAGAGCTGGTGAGAGGCTTTGGGAGGGTGTGGAGCAGGCGAAGGTGGGTGCTGAGGCCAGGCAGGAGGCCACAGAGAGCTGTGTAAGAGAGCACAGGGACAAGGCCAAGGGAAAGGCTGCCCTGTTCCATAGCAAGACAGGCCCTCTTGCAGTCCCAGAGAGCACTGAGTGTATTAACTTTATCCTTGAGGAGGTGACAATGTAAAAAGTAAAGGGCTTCTGCACACCTCTGTCTTTCCCTGGCCTGCTCCTACACTCCCACCACCACGCTGTGCCTGCTGCCTGGAGGTGCCTCACAAGCTGTCCTGAGGGAAGCACCAGGATCTGGCAGCAGCTTGTTCTGCTTCCCTTTCTCAAAACTGAACCATCTCCTTCTTTTCCCATCCCAGGAAAATTCAGCCGTGAGTTCCTCAGCTCATTTTCTATACATTGCTGATTGAAAATGTTCAGGTGGATTTCCTCCACCTGAAACATCACCACAGCACTGCAAGAGATACAAGGGGCACCATTAAACCCACAGACACTCCACATGCACCCAGGATCACCAGCTTTTCATCTCTGTGATCCAGGCTTCCTGCACTGTTCCTGCTAATTTTGTCCTCCTCTCTCCTTGCCTTTGGGAACCGTAGAACTCCCAGGCTTTGGCAATTCCCAAGGCCAGTCCCTTCGATTGATGTTGGGCAGCCCCCATCCCCAATGTCCTCTGTTGTTCCCAGAGGGTGTTCAGTGTTCCCAGGTGTCCCCAGGGATGTCCATGGCCATGTGCCGGGATCAGGAGGCACTCCCAGGTCCAGGGCAGTGTCTGGGGTGCCCTTGAAGAAGCGTAATAAGATGAAAAACACTTTGTTGAAAAACACCAGCACAACAGAGTAACTGGAGAAAAGATTTATTTTCTGTCACCAGGCCATCATCTGTGTTCCTGCTGGAGTAATAGAATGACTTGAGCATTTCCATGGCTCATTTATGATACAGCTGTGAGGACCCAAGAAAAGCATTGGGGTTGGAGTTGGTTTGGGACCTGTGTTAGGAAGGTTTGAAAACATGGCTGGCTGGTGAGGAGAGGGGGTGTGCAGTCAAGAGAAGAACAGCTGGACACCAGCCCCAGATCTGCATCTCTGTTTGGACTTCATTTTTCACTAATGCAGCTTGGGGTGTGACGTGTAAATCCACATAGGGTGTTCAGATCCTGCAAACTGAGAAATTGTGATTTTTTTTCATTGACCTCAGTGTGCTGCCTGTGGATAGTTGTTTTTTTCTGTCTGCTCTACCAGTAGGGATTAGGTCAGACATTTCCTCATGATAGGGAAGAGGCTGGTCTCTAACCAAACCTTCTGCTTACAGTAGCACAAGATCAGAGTGGCCATGGCTTTATTTAGGCAACCCTTGAGAACCTCCCAGAGTGGAGACCTCCCCATCTCCTGGGTGACCTGTCCCAGAGCTGTAAGATGTGTCAATGGACTGTCTAGGAGGAAGAGGGAATCCTTTCCTCACTTGGCCATTGACTTGCTGATGGCTTTGGGCAAGTGACTTTATCCTTTGCTTTGATTTCTTGTCTGCCCTAGGAGCTACTTTTATCTAACAGCAAAAGTAGCACCAAGTCTGACACTGCACTAGTGCCAAGCCCCACAGGAGCAGTGCCAAGCCCCACAGCTCCAGTGCCAAGCCCCACAGGGAGCCCTTTGCCCAAACCTGTCTATACAGGAAGGTCCTTGACCCACCTGACCTGCAGAGAGGCTGTGGATGGATTAAGGCTCTGTATATGTACATACATATATAGGTACATATTACCCCAGACCTGAGGAGGGTGCCAGGCTCACCCATCCATGCTGTGCTCACATGTGGGCTGCTCATGCCCTCACCTACACCAACACCCTGGGGCAGCAAGGGAAAACCCCAGGAGGGCACCTTGCAGTGGGACACACACAGAGGAGGCTGCAGAGGCAGCCCTGCCCCTGGAATGTGCCTGTTCATGGTGGAGAAGTTTCTCCAACAAGTTGGGCAACGCCTGTTGTCACACTTGGTCACCCTCCTTAGAGAGTTCATCAGTGGTGGCTTGGACAGACTGAGACATGACTGGCTCTTTATCCTGTTACCAGCGCCAGGAGTTGTCCAGGTCATTGCGAGGCTCTTAGCTCTGCTCTTAGGGATCTATCACCAAAATGAAGCTCTGAAGTTACAGCTCTCACGGACCTGTTGGAGTGAGGCAAAACCCCTCTACTCTGGAGCCAGGCTGGGAGAGCTGGGGGTGTTCACCTGGAGAAAAGAAGGCTCCAGGGAGACCTTAGAGCCCCTTCTGGTGCCTAAAAGGGCTCCAAGAGAGCTGGAGAGGAACTTGGGACAAGGGCCTGGAGTGACGGGACAAGGGGGAATGGCTTCCCACTGGCAGAGGACAGGATTAGATGGGATATTGGGAAGGAATTCTTCCTTGTGACAGTAGTGAGGCCCTGGCACTTCCCCAGAGAAGCTGTGGCTGCCCCATTCCTGGAAGTGTTCCAGGTTGGATGGGGCTTGGAACAACCTGAGATAGTGGAAGGTGACTCTGCCCATGGCAGGGGGTGGAACTGGATGAGCTTCCAACCCAAACCATCCTGTGATTCTGTAATATACCCATGTTGTTTCTTTTCTGGACTCAGGAGTCCTACTCTTTCTTTTTCCTCTCTGCCACCGCTTTGGACAGTAACTGTGGATTCACACCTTAACACACATCCAGGCTGTGAATTTGGAAGTGGACTGGTGATCCAGTCTTATGTTACTGGAAAAATGCCCTCTGCCAGGAGCCAGCTCAGATTCCACCATGGGGCAAGGGCTGTTTGCCCATGTGCTGGTCAAGGGATGGAAATGAGCAACAAAGTCTTAGAGTTTTAACAATGGTGCAGAAGAACAGAGTTTACTCAAGCAGAAGCATTTCCCTTCACATTCCTCAATCCTGGCAGGGTCCTGAGTCCCCCCTCCTTGCTGTTTGCTCTCATAGTCTGAGAAAAGGCATGAAAAGCTTCAGTTTCTAAGCAAAACATTGCAAAAATGGTCCAGGTTCATTGCAAAAAGCTGGAAAAAAGAACTGCCCTGTCCTTGGGAGTTCCTAGAATGAATGCACCCTGCTCAGGCTGAGAGAAGGCTGTGACTTGCCTTTTCTATCTTTTACAAATTCAGTCTGGAGAATGAAGTTTCTTCAAAGTAATCCAGTAGCCTGGGGAGGATTTGTACATGCACATAGCCCATAATCTCTGGTAGAGGGTAAGAGAGCTGCAATGCAGCTCAGAGGAGGTTAAATCACAAAAAAATATGGCAGACATGGTAAGTATTTGGCATGTTACATGCAACAAAAGATGAACAACAGCAACTGGGCCATTATCTTTATTTGCTAAAAATAGAGTCCCGCAAAGTTTAAAGAAAAGCGCCTCATATTTGTAAACCTCTCCCCTGGCTGCTAAAGAGGCTTCAAAGATGGGCTTTGTGGCTTTGGGCTGTCGCATCCCCTTTCAAAGGCTGCCCAGCGCTCAGACAATTGAAACTCAATACAACATCAGCCACAGCAGGGTGGGGGAATAAATAGTTCTGACATGACTCTGCTCTCCTCACTCCTCAGAGACGACACGTGAGTGGGAGCTGAGCAGCAGGTACGGCCCCCACGCAGCCCCATCCACCCCCGGCGTGCCCACGGCACAGCCCAGGTGCCCCGGCCCTGCAGGCACCGAGGGCACTGCAGAGCCACCGACAGGCAGCAGCTTGTTTGCCCACAGCACTGCTGAGCTTCGCACGGTCATCTGATACCCTGCAGCTGATGGGTGGGTGCAGAGCTGGGCACTGGCTGCCCCTCTTCACCTCCGAAGAGCCGCTCATCACTCGTGTTCCTAAAATGGGGCTAAAACCCCCAAATCTCCAGTTCTTCTTTGCTTCTCCATCTGCAAAGAAACCAACTTAGCCCAGCCTGAGGTTTTGGCCAGCTCTGTTGTAGCTCAGGATATCTGGGCATTAATGAAGAAACTGGTGTTTGCAATAGGGCGGGACCAAAGCCATTGACTTGACCACAAGAGGAGGGGATGATGTGATGTGAGGCACCAGCCAAACACAGAGAGAACAATAGGGCTATTTGCATGGAAGAGAATTCAGAGAGCTCCTTGGGGGAGCCAAACCTCTTGCTGGCCCATCATCCACAAGAAAAACAAGACAGGGCTCTGGAACCCTGGCTTTCCTATAGTTTAAACACCAGCTTCAACCAGGGCGTGAAAGAAATCTATTGTCTCTAAAGCTGTATTTCTATGTAAAATGCTCTGGCAAGGCCAGCAACCCACCCCCCCTAACGTGTGCCTATTGTTTGAAGTGCAGAACAATTGAAGGGTGCTCTCATGGGCTAAAGATAGCACGGCAGCTGGTGCTGTCCTTTTCCCTGTAACTGAGAATAAAACAATGCCCGAGTATTGTCTGCATTGCTGGAGCGATGACATTGGACTCTCTGCCAAGAGAGCATCTAAAAGATCAATGAAACCCGGGGTTATTTATAAACGGGTAGTGTCATTTCTTCCCCAAAGTAATTTCACTTCCTTAGCTTTTCCACCAGACCTTTCTGCGCCGTGAAGTGGCCTGGAGTGAGGTATAAATAGCACTGAGCCTGGATGTGAGAGGGGCAGCAGGACCTGCTGGTGGAAAACGGAGCTGCTGCACTGAACCTGAGCTGGGCTGCACCTTTGTGTCCCCGAGCTGTGCCCGAGCCTCTGCAGCACCAGCCACAGATGCTGATCCCCTTCTGCTTGCAGGGAGCAGATCCCTGCAGGCACAACCTCTGCACTGGATGTGCAGGAACACAGCAGCTGCTCCTCCAGGGCCAGAGCCCACCAGCACCTGCTTCATGGGGGAGCTTTTAGAATCACAGAATCACAGAATATCCCAAGTTGGAAGGGACACACAAGGATCATCAAACTCCTGGCCCTGCACAGACACCCCAACAATCCCATCCTGTCCCTCAGAGCGTTGTCCAAACCCTCCTTGAGCTCTGGCAGCCTTGGTGCTGTGCCCACTGCCCTGGGGAGCCTGGTCAGTGCCAACCACCCTCTGGGGGAAGAACCTTTTCCTGATATCTGGCTTAAACTTCCCCTGACACTGTTCTAGCCATTCCCTTAAATCCTGTCACTGGTCACAGAGAGCAGAGGTTGCTGCTGCTCCTCCACTGCCCCTTGTTAGGAAGTTACAGACTTTTATAGGTTTATTTTACCTACCAGCCAACAAGCAGGTGGAAGCATGGGCTGTGTGTGTGTGTCCAGCTCAGCTGCTGTGCTGGGATGCTCAGGAAACCCTTGAGTCCAAACACCATGGGGCAGAGCCCTGTTTAGGGACAGCTGCTCTCTCCAAGACATCATCCCATCAGGGCACATCCAGACTAGAGACTGGATACCTGGAGTCAGGCATTCGCTGCAGTTTTGAGACAGGAGAGCCCATCTTGTCTGCTGGGAGGTGAGGTCTCATGTCCTCGTGTGAGGACATGCAGGAATATTGCTCCCTCCTGCTGACAGCCAGTCTTGAGAAAAGTCCAAGCCTACTGCATCCCATGGAGAACTCCCATGTCTGTTGCCTCTCCATCTTGAAGAGTTGTCCCCTGCCATGAGACGGGCCGAGCTCAATCTCTTGATGACCCAGAGCAGTGGGAGGACAAGCCCAGCAGTGTCTGAGCCCATGGTGAGCAGAATACTGGGTCAGTGGGCCAGGAGAGCAGAGCCATGGCCTTCATCAGGCCAAGGAAACAGCTAAAGCCAAGCAGGTCCCAGCCAAGTGCAGCCACTTCCATTGGGTTATGACCTCAATACCACCTTAATCTAGTTTCCCATGGAGCAAAGGAGAAGGTGCATGAGGGCTGGAGAGAGCAGGGGGCTGTGATGGGATCATCCCAGGGACTGGTGCTCTCTGGGCAGCTGATTGTGTGGGCTTGGTGCACATGTGCAGGACAACACCCACCCAACCTCCTGCTCCCAAATCTCACAGCAGATGAAAACTGATGTGAAAGCAGAGCAGCTGGGGCACTGCAGGGCAGATCCTGCCCACAGAGTGTCAGAACCACAGCCCAGATCTGGTTCTGGTCAGGCTCTGCACCTCCCTTGCAGCCTCCAAGGTAGCTCCAGGTCATGACTTCCAACAGCTGCAATGTTCCAGGGTCTGTCCTGGCAGGCCAGATGTAATTAAGGTGCTATTAAGTGTACAAATGAACAGGGCAAAACTCTGTTTTCTCTCGTTGTTTTGAAGTGCATTGCCAAAACCTCAAGCATCTTCAGCAAAGGCTTGCACATTCCTGCAATTTTTGCAGTGTTCAGTAGAACCTTCATTCCCAAACAGATGCTTTATGATTGCAATACCCAGAAGAAAACTCCTTGAAGCTCACAGCTGGTAAATTCAAAGCAAACAATTAAAACCTCTCTGATTTTCCCAGTCTCCAGGTGACCTCACTGTCTCCAACCTGCATGTGACCTCGCTTGCTGACTCTGGACACTAATTTCTCATGCCATATGTCTTCCAGGGACTTTCTCATTCCTGATACTGATTTTGGAGGTTTCCTACGTGGAGGGTCATCCACCAGTGTCCTTGTGCTCCCCAAGCAAGGTGTGAACCACAGCACCAAGGTGCTCGTGGCAGAAGCAGCTTTGTGTGTGTTCATGAAGGGTTTTAGAGGCAGCACTTCACCCCCAGCCAAAGGACAGCCAGCTCTGGACAGGGGTCCAGCACTGTCCCCAGGGTGGGACATGCTGGGAGGTGCCCAGGGAGATGTGAGATGAGGGCATCCAGTGCTAATCCCATCCTGAATCCCACAGGAGCACCTTCCCTTTGGGGTCCCTGCAGCAGCATCTCCTGCTCAGATGGAAGGGGCATGGAAAGCTGTGCTGGGGTGGTGGCTGCTGTCCCTGTCACCCTGGTGGGACAGGGCTGGGAGGGCTTGGGGGTTTGCTTTGAAGGGGGCCATGCATGGCCAGGCTGAGCCAGAGGGATGTGGCCAGGCTGGCAGTGCTGGCCTGTCACCTCCTGTCCTGCTGCAAGCAGACATTCCCACTGGATGGAAATATGCCTGAAATAGCCCCTCTGCAGATTGTCTTTATCTAATCAGCCTCCTTTGCACCCCCCTCCAGTGCATTTCAGGGAGCTGATAGCAGTGATATGTTAAGTGTGGAAACCTCTAGCAAACTGCCCGACACGTAGAGTAATTCTCCTTCCTGCCACTTATCAGAGCCTGCTAATGGGAAACATTCCTCCTGGGGGTCGGGGAGCAGCTGGGGGATTTCTCTGGAGAGGGTGGCTGAGCCTCTGGCACCCTCCTGGCTCTCCAGGGCTGGGTAGTAGCTGATCTGACCACAAAACACTCACTAGAGGGGCAGCTCTGCAGTCTGGTGCTGTCCTGTCCCATGGGGAGAGGCTTGTCCAGCCCTTGGGGCTCAGCTGAGGAGCCCCATCCTTTTCCATCGTATCTTGGGACACCAACACAAGCACAGAGCTATGGAGGGAAGAACAGGAGTCTCAGTGGTCAGGGGAGATGGTCCCACTGCTGAGGATGGTGGTGCAGGGCTGGTGGGACATTCGGGAAGACTGCTTTGGGCAAGACACACCTAAAGCAAAGTCCCCTCTCCTCAGGCCAAAGCTTCTCACTGTGCCTATGGCATTTTGTGGGAGGTCCATAGGAGCCCTCTGTGGCCATTGCCCCACTGGGAATGCCCTGCCAGCTCAGGCCTTGCCAGCAACACAAGGATGAGCTTCCCACCACCCTGAAAACCACATCACAAACACCAAAAAAGCCCAAACCCAATGGAAGTGCCCTTCAGCAGCTGCTGGAGTGACCGCTCCACATTCCCCCTTCTACAGATCTGCTCAGCCTTTGATGGACCCTGCTGGAACCTCTTCAAAGAGGGAGAGAAACCAGGGCGAAGAGAAGGAACTGCGGGAGGGATCTCCGAAAATAAAATCGCTTTAAAGATAAGGCAGGGGAGGGGGTGAGCAGAGAGCGGGGCGGGTACATGCCCTGAGAAGAATGTGTGAGGCTGGACCAGCTGGTGGGTCTGGGCCAACAGCTCGTCCCACTGCTGGGGCTCTTGTGGCAAAGGTACTTGGCACCAGACCCACCAAAGGCCTCGGGTCCTTCCAGGGAGTGGGTGGAAACCTGACTCCGAGCCCAGGACAGAGAGGCAGAAGACCACCAGGGTAACCTCAGAGGAACCTGTGGTCCACCAGAGCTCGTGGCTTTTTAGGATGTTGGAACTCTGCCATCTTGGCAAGATTGAGCACCTCTCATGCCATGGTCAAGAGGGACCTCAGGAGTGGTGTCCCCATGGTCTCCCCAGGGGATTTGCAGCAGGCACATCACTGGAGTCCAGCGCTGCACCAGCTGCTGCCAAATCCTGATCTGTGCTTCTGAACACCAACCTGGTGAGGAGAGCCTACATGGGAAATGGGGACCTGCATCCCATTTCAGCCTGATGTGCTCAAAGTCCTTGTTCGTGTTACAGACTCTGCTCCATGGGAGTATTTGAATTCATGGGGAAGTCTGGCACCGTGCAAGGCCCTGACATTGCACTGTGCAGCCAGTGAAGGCAACATCAACCTGTCCCTCAGCCCAGCATCCTCCTTGCTGGGGCTCAAGCCACAGGGGACATGTCTGGAATCCTCCTCCATCCCATGAATCCCCCAGAGTTCACCCCAAAGCAGGGTGGGAGGGCAGGGACCCATCTGTCAGGGGGGTGCAGAGGAGATGGCATTGGGCACTCAGACAGTGTAGCAGCAAACCATGTGTGTGTGCTGGAAGGACTGACCACGCCTGGGCCTTCAGCAGAAAGCCTCTCCAGTGCCTGGCTGGGATTCAGGGCAGGTGCTGGGGCTGCAGAAATCTCTGCAACCTGGGCTGTGTGCCCAGGCTGAAGCCACATGCCCAAAGCAGCCTCCAGTGCTGCTATTCTGGCCGTGGCAGAGGCCACACCACATCCAGCCTGGGCACAGCACTGCGCAGATAATCCTTAACCAGTCCCTGCCTCTGTTTCCCCCTCTCTCAGGAGAATACAAAGCCAAGTAACTTTGGGGTGTGTGGGGTACTGAGTGAGGAATATCAAACCCAGGCCCTGGTTCTCTGGGGTAGAAACCTCACTGCACTTTGGATGCCAGCAGATAAGTGCCTTTTCCTTGAGCCTGGCACAGAGATCCCTGTGGCAGGGCTGTGGGTCTGGCTGGCCCCCACTGTGTCCTGTTCCTATCTTGGGCAGCCCATGGTAGTTCTGCCAGGACTGATATGTGCTCCAGGCTGCAATCACTGTGTTCTTCACAGAGCCTTTGGGTGCTGCCTGGTAAAAGGGTGTGCAGGAAACCCAGAAACCTGTCTGATGAGAGATTATGAACTTGGCCTACTCACAAACCAAGCTCCCACGCCAAGGTGAGGAGACCTGGGAGCACAATCTGGGGTTCCAAACCCCAAAGTCCTTCCCCTTCTGAGCAGACTGTCCAGGAGAGGCTTAACCAGAGCTCAGTGAGAGTTTGGGATGCTCCAGCTGGGAAAGCAGGGATCACACAGATCCCACCAAGCAGCAGCTCTCCTGGCAGGGTGCAGGGAAGGAGCAGGAGGACCAAGAGCTCAGGTGCAGGAGGAACCAGCTGAGCTCCCATTCCTCAGCTCCCCACCAGAACCAGCAGTGCAGGCAGGCTGGGAGAGCTGCTCTGCCTTCCCAGGCTGAAGTGTCTCACCCTGCCTTTGTACTCCCCTGACAATACAGGAATAAAAATAACCAGGCTGCATTTGCAGAGAGATAAAAGTGAAGTTTGCCTTTTGTGTCTGTCCGGGCAGTGGGACAGCAGCACCAATGGAGCTGTGTGGACATGACACATGGGAATTTCTGACATATCTTTTCCCACTCTGACCTTGAGAGACACAATAAAAAGGGGCTTTGCAGCACTCACACAGCCACTCAGTCCTAGCACCAAGGTCAGTAATACAGAGCATGTCTGTGTGCACGTGTGTCCCCGCTACTAACCCGCTTCACCTCCGCAGGGTGGATGTTCCCAGAGGACAGGGGAGGGTGGGACAGACCAGGGCCAAGAGCATTTTTGCTGAGGACTGTGTGTTTTGCCACGCTGTGGCTCCATTCGTGGTGGTTGTGGCGTTCCAGAGCTCTGCCGGGTGATACCACAGTAGATGGATATTAGAAAGCGCAATCATACAAGTGCTTTTTCCAAGCAGCTGCCACAGTGGCCTTCCAGAAGGGTCTTCCCAGGGATAATACATCCAGCCTTGCTTTTATCCTCCTGCAATATTGCTCTGCAGAACAGACCTGGGTTGTTGCAGAGGGTTTGTGCAGGACACCAGGGCTCCGACAGGAGCTGGGATGGATTTTAGCTGAGTTAAAATGGGTGTCGTTGACAATCTCACCTAGAGTGCAAATGTGGATTCTGACACCGAAGAGATGCCAGCTCACCCAGCTGGGACTTCCAGTGCAGGGTTGATAGCAGCAGAAGGGAAAGTGTTCTGGAATTGTCTGGTTGTTATAATTTTTATTAGCTAGTATTGTTGTTGCTGTCTTCTCTCACCCTCTAAAATTAAAAGCATGTTGCTCTTGGTTCTCAACCCACCAATGTGTGCTTGCCCATGCACTGACCCTTTGTCCCTTCCCTCCTTTCAGTATCCAGGTGTCTTTCACTCTTCCTTCAGTGCTGCCAAGTGTTTCTCCAGCCAGACAAGATGTCTATGCTGGACATGAGTGAGTTTGGGGAGGCTGCTCCGTACCTCCGGAAAAGCTACACGGAGCAGCTGAAGCTCCAGACAATCCCCTTCGATGGTAAGAGCCCAAAGCAGCTCAGCACAGCCCTGTGTGAGTGCCCTGAGCCAGCCCCTTGGAGCTCTCCTGGGAGTCCATCCCTGTCCCTTTTCCACTGCTGCTCTTCAAGCAGGGACTCCAGGCTTCCCCCAGCACCTGAGAGGGAGAATTCCCTCAAAAGTGGGAAAAGCAGGTTTTTGACTTTCCCCTTGTTTGCTGAGGTGTGGGTGGAGGTGGCCCTTCATCTTCCCCGACACTGAGGGGCAGCAGCAGGGATGAGGGATTTGTGTCAAAGCCTTCTCCAGCTCCATTTCATTTGGGAGATGTCCTCTCTGCCCCAGCCACTCTGCTTTTCCTTGGTTTTCCGTGCCTGGGCTCCAGGGCCCAACTTTGCTTCTCTCAGCTGGGCAAAAAGGGAGTGTGTTGCTTGCTCATACTGTCCTTTTTTATGATGATTTGAGTGCAGGCGCACATGAAGCAGAAGATTTCAGGCTAGAATTCAACCCCAGCTGAGTAAACAGCTTAAAAATATGAAGAAGGTGAAATAATCCTGGCTCCTATGACCAAAAACATAGGAAGGAATAATCACTGTCCTTCCATGTTATCAGACTGCATTTATGTGGCTTTCAGTTGACAATTTCAAATGGTTTCCTACATTTCAACCTGTATTATGTCTCCTTTTCTTTCCTTTTTCCTTTCCTTTTTCCTTCCCTTCCCTTCCCTTTCCTTTCCTTCCCCTCCTCCAGGAAAGAAGCGAGCTTGGATCCCAGATGAGAAAGAAGCCTATATAGAAGTGGAAATCAAAGAAAGCTCTGGTGGCAAAGTCACTGTGGAAACCAAAGATAAGGAAGTAAGCAAAATACCTTTCCTTTTCCAAGGGACAGCAAGTGTGTGCGGAGGGGGGATACGTGTGACAAGATCACGTCCGAAATGAGGAGCTCTGGCTGATAACCCTGCCCCGCTCGCTGATCGGTCATGCCCCGGGGGGACACACACAGCACTGTCAGGACACGTAGGCCACTTAGTTGCCAAGAGTGGCCGCGGTTCAGCATCCCCCCATCGAGTGTTTGCTGTCGAACGCGGGTTATCGTGACGGGCAGAGCGAGGGGACAGTCGGGCTGGCCCCGCGCAGCCTCTGGATGGAGAAGGACGGGCTGCCCAGAGGCAGCGCCGGCTCCATCACAGCCCTGTGTGATGCTGAACCGCTGCCCGGCTCATCCCGAAGGCAGAAACAAGAGGTAAGGGGCTGATTGGCCAATTCCTACTGGTTTTAGCCTGGATTTGCAGCAGGAGAACAGGCGCTGGGCACAGGGGTTGGACAGGCTGTCTGGTGGTGAGGCTTCAGCTTTCCAGCAGCGGGAGGGAGGCAAAGCAAACAAGGACCAGCTGGTATTTGTCAAGATAATATCCAGCGCAATTAGCTGCAAATGAGCTTAATTAATATTCCTTTCTTGGCTGTGGGAGTCTCATGGCCCTGCAACTTCATTGCAGAGCTGAGACTCACCCTGGTGTGAAACTAGGAAAAAGAACAAGGACCTGACCAGGCAGCAAATAGTAGATTTTAGTATTTCTATCTCTCTGCTAGACAGAATGGCACTGAGAAATGCTCATGTCTGCCAAATTTAAAAGAAATATATACAATCATCTCTGAAAAGTGCTAAGGCTTGGAAATATTTTTGTCTGACACTGGGAAAACAAGTAAAGAGATTTGTCCCAATTTATCAGGGAGGGGGTATAAATTTTAAAAGTTTGTTCTGCTGTTGAGAATGCCTTCAGCTTCTGAGAGCAAAGCAGTTTCCAAATCTTTTTAGCTGTTCCCTCTTGAAACTGTCTTTTTTAACAATTTGTCACGGATTTACAAAATCAGAAACTATATCAGCTTTCCCTGGGTCAGTGTTTCCAGCAGAAATTGATTCAAGAGAGGCATAAACTCACCCTTAACCTTCTGTCTACCCTCCTGCTTTTAACACCTAACACCTTCTAACACCACACACTTCATCTTCACCCATTAAAAAAGCCTCTGAAAGGTTTAATTTCATCTTTATTCACAAGACCAATTGCTAAATCCAGCTTGTTGCATCCAGGCCAGATACGTAACGCGATAGTTTCCCCGTGCTTGGCTTCATGGGATTAAATAAATCCAGTTTTAAGTGAAGGGGTACAGGCTTCAGCTGTTTGCACAGAGATTGTGCTGCCACAGGCTTTTAGGCTGTGAAGAAGAGCCTGGGATGGGGGTGTCAAGCGCATTTTGGGGGGACATACTGGTACTCCTTGGCCTGGACCCCTCCCGTCAGGCTTCACCACAGCCCATCTCCTGGAGCAGGGGGCAAGTCTGGGGCTTGCTTATCTCAGCTGGGCTTTGTGTCTGGGTGCTGGTGGGGCTCCCCTAGCCCTGTCACCCCAAAATGAGGGCTGTCCCCAACATGGGACTATCAGGATGTCCACCAACCCGTCAGGCTTTGGGGTAGGAGGTGTTTGGGGGGGGTCTGGGGTCCATCTGATGTGTCCCCCCTCCTCTGGCAGACGCGGGTGGTGAAGGAGGACGAGGTGCAGCCCATGAACCCCCCCAAGTTCGACATGATTGAGGACATGGCCATGCTGACACACCTCAACGAGGCCTCCGTGCTCCACAACCTGAAGCGCCGCTACTCCCACTGGATGATCTACGTAAGGCCACAGCACCCGGGGGGTCACCCCGTGGGCTGGGGAGGTGAAAGGGTGCTGGGACACCCCCATCCCTCACCCACCCATTTTCCCCTCTGCAGACCTACTCGGGGCTCTTCTGTGTCACCATCAACCCCTACAAGTGGCTGCCCGTCTACACGGCGCCCGTGGTGGCCGCCTACAAGGGCAAGCGGCGCACGGAGGCCCCCCCGCACATCTACTCCATCGCTGACAACGCCTACAACGACATGCTGCGCAGTAAGCCCTGCCCTGGGGACCCCCATCCCGGGGGGGCCTGTGCCCCCCGGGGCAGGGGTGAGGCGGGCAGCGCTGCCCTAACGCCAGCTCCTCTCTTCCAGACCGCGAGAACCAGTCCATGCTCATCACGTAAGTGCCCGGTGTGAGCAGTGAGACCCCCTGTGCTGTGCTGCGCTGCCAGGGGAGCCCTGCATGGGCACCCTGTGCCCGGTAGGGCCCCCCCAGGCCGTGTCCCCCCCACCCACCCTGGCAGCTGTCACCCTTCCCGCCCAGGCTGCCGCCGTGCCAGGTGACAAAGCCGGGCGGGAAGGCTCCCCCGCACCCCGACAGCTGCGGGAGCTGCCGTGGGGCTGCCAACATCCTCCCGGGAGCCACGGGAAAGGAGAGATGGAGGCCAAGGCCGCAGGGAGATGGCGGCCAGAGGGGCGGCAGAGGGGGAGGAGGGTGACGTGGGAGGGTGTAGGCCAGGTTGATTTCAAGTGACATATAGATAAGGGCTATATAAAGGACTCTAAAGGACCCTTCGCCGCTGCCAGGAGCCACGGACATTTTTAGCCTCGGCCATGGCCTAATTAGGAAAGGCAGGGGCTGTGGAGAGATGCTTGGCGCGTGTCCGGTGGCGGCTCCGCTCCCCCCGGCTCTTTGTGATCTGGGATTACAATGGGAGAGCAGCTAACTATAGGGATGAGCTCAGCAGGGCCTGCTGGCCACCCACACCCCACGCCGGGCACGGCGGCGCCCGCGCTTGCCCGGGCAGGAGCCACCCGGCACGATGGCCCTGCCATCTCCAAGACACCCCAACAAAGCAGGGCGTGCTGAAACCACCAACGAGGCCGGTTCCTGGCTGATCCCAGACAGCTGAAGCCCCGGGGCCAGGGCTGTGCAGCCTTGGTGGGCGCCAGCACCTCCTGCCATGTCTGAGGAGGGCAGCTGAGCCCCCGCGGCACCTCCGAGGAGTCGGGCACAGCCAAGAGCACACGGGGAGGATGGAGCTGAGTTCCTCTCCAAAGGCAATCCCCGAAGACAAGCACACTCCCAGGCTGGAGGGATCCACAGCTCCAGCCTCCCTGTCCCTCCGACCCTTGGCTTGTCCCTCCTGGGTGCGTGGGTGCAGGTGGCAGGGTGTCAGTGTGAGTTGTGCCTGTTCTTTGCCTCATGCCCTTATCTGTGTATTTCTGTTGCTCTAAGCGGAGAATCTGGTGCTGGTAAGACTGTAAACACCAAGCGGGTCATTCAGTACTTTGCCATTGTCGCAGCCTTGGGCGACACACCGGGCAAGAAATTAGTAAGACCCTCTTTTGAAACAAGTTCTTGCTGTTTTCTTCCTTTTCTTTTATTTTTTTTCTTTATTTTTTTTCCCCTCCCCTCCTCCTTTCTTCTTTTTACTGTTTCTTCCCCCGACTTTTTGCAGTTGGAAGTGTGTTTTGGTCTGACCCACCCAGGGCTTGGCTTTTCCCTGACTTTTGAACAAGCAAGGCTTGAAATTATTCTGCTCAAGGGGAAATGGATTTTTTTTTTTTTTATGTGGCTGCTCAATCTGTGCAGTCTGGAAGAGGCACTTTAGACATTCTTTTCTCTTCCTCCTTCAACACCCCACCAATCTTCTTAAGGAGCATTAAAAGGATGGAATAAGCCTTCCATTTCCCACCTTGCCTCTTTTAAGCCTTGCTTTTCAGCCTTTTCTCCTTTTTTTTCCTCCTCTTGTTCATTTTGACCCTTTTCTACCTTGTGCTTTTCTTGCTCTTGTTTTGATTCTTGCATTTCTTTGGTGCTGGTTATTTTTGAGCTGCCCTTGCAATTGCTTATTTCTTCTGGATACACTGAGGCTCCAGCCTGCTTTTCCCTCTTGGAAGCAAACTGGCTGCTTTAGGTATCAAACAAGCAATACTTCAGCATTGTTTTATTTCCTCTTCTTTGGGTTTGGATTTAACTATTCTTGCTTTTTGACGCATTTCTTTATTTTCTCGAGCTAATCTATTTAACAACTTTTTGGCATTTCTTACAAAGTTTAATCCTCCTGTTTTTTGGTTTTTTTTCTTGGACTTCTTTTGGCACTAAATGGTCATGCCCTGCTTTTCTGACCATGCTTCTTGTGGCTCTTGCCTGGCTTTCTTGGATTTCTAAAGACAATTTTCTTTCCTTTCTCTAGGCAGCTCTTGCCACTAAAACTGGGGTAAGTGTTGTGGACTCTTTAATGCTGAGGACAGAGTTCTGCTGCACCACAGATCTATGATGGGTTGATGTGTGGGGCCTCTGCCTTAGGTCTGGGTCCAAGGGCTGCCCCAGCAGCAGGGCAGTGTTTAGTTCTCCACTTGCCTTTGTATCACCCACCTTCCCATAGCTGGAAGCTTTGGTGTTTCATCTCTCAGTGACTTTCTGTCTTCCTGACTCCAGCCTCTCCTCCAAGGGACCATTACTCTTGGAACCGTTGTTTCTAACCAGCACAGTGTTTGTCTGGGGGTTAATGATGTGGCCTCCTCTAAAGATGAGGTGAAGCCTCCACTCCCTGCAGACATTAGTGTGTCTCCCAGCCTCGAAGTCCAGCTGAGGTTGGTGGTGCTGAGGGGCAGGGGAAGACCCTCTTTGCTCTGGCTGCAGAGCAGTGCCCTGGTGAAGCCTGGACATGCCACCTCCTGCAAAGCCCTGAACTGGCTCAGCCCACCACGCTGCAGCTGATGTCCTTCTCTGGGGTACATTGTTGAGGTGCTTGCTCAGCTCCAAGGAAACCCAGCAAAGGTTCAGTCCCTGGTGCTCCCAGCACCCCAAGGGCTCAGCCCTTCCAGCAGCTCAGTCAAACATCCTCAGGCCTTGTTTTCTCTGAGCCTTTAGCTGATACACACCCTTTGTTGGGGGGTGTTCATGGGTCTCAGAGCACTTGGGCAAACTTAGGGTGAGACATCTGAATGGGGGGCTGAATCTGCGGGTCCTGGGGCTGCCCCCATTGAATCTCACAGTTCAGGCAATTTTAGGTCAGGCTGAATTTAAAGATATCAGACCCCAGGATATCCAGGTAACAAGATACAGTTTGTTGATAACAGTGATTCAGAGCTGCTCCCTCTCCCTTTTGCCCCTCCCATCCCTGGAGCTGCAGAGGTGCAGCAGTGCTGGGTCCAGCATTGGAAAGGGAGGGTGGACAGAGCCCAGAGCTGGTGCTCCTCTCCTAAGGAAAGCCCTGTGAACTGTAATTTGTCAGAGAATGGGCAAAAGCTCTCATGAAAAATCCTGCAGGTCCCTGTGCCACCAAGCTCTTGCTGTTGTCAAACCCCACTGTCCTTCCTGTGGATTGGCACCAGTCTCTTGCTTCTCTCCTCAAATTCTTTTCCTGCTTTACCTGCATTAGGCATTTGCTGCCTCTTTGAACTGGGCACGTGAAACATGAATGGAAAAACAAGGTTAGGGGAAGATTAATCTCTGGGTTTGCTCTGGAGAGCTCCAGTGTGTCCAGCAGGTCATGCCAGCTGGGACCTGTGGTGTGTTCCCACCACACCAGGACCCTGCTGTGCAAGTTGTTGATATAAAGAGTTGTTGATCCAGCCTGTTTTATAGATCTCTTCTTTTGCAACGTGCTGTGATTTGAATTGTCCAAAACTTTGGTTTGGTGGAAGAGGAATTGCCTGGCAGAGTCAGAGAGCCTGAAATGACTCAGACTGTTTTGGTGACATCGTGTGCTTGCTCTTGGTTTGCATATTGAAGCTCCAAAGAAAGGGGCTGAGGGCTGCTGTGTGCAGAGGGCACAGTAGCCTGGGTCTCCAGGGGGACCAGTTCAGGCAAGGAGAAGCCCACAGAGAGCACTGCTGCAAACCCCAGCTCTGCTGACCCCTAAACTCAGCATGTGCAGGCTGGAGATTTACTCACTTTGGGGTAGGGGAAGTGTCCTGCAGCCTACTCTGAGCTCCTTCAGCCTCCCTGGTGAGATGACCTGTTTCAGGTGGGCGTGGAAACAGCTGCAACAGCTCATTCAGAGCCCTGCTGTAGACCTATCATGGATGTGACTCCCAGAACAGCCCCATTGCCTCCTCAGACAAGGAGGTGCCTCAGGAGCAGCAGGGTCTCAAAAACACCTAATGAGGGTAGCAAGGAGCCACTCCCTCTGCTGTGTGTTTTGATTACAGATCCCCTCTGGCTCGGTGGAGCTGACACATCTTTTGGTTTTGTTTTTTTTTTCTTACAGGGCACCCTCGAGGATCAAATCATCGAGGCTAACCCAGCTATGGAAGCTTTTGGCAATGCCAAAACCATAAGGAATGACAACTCCTCGCGCTTCGTGAGTGCCTCAGCAGGACAGGGAGCTGGGAACGTCTCTGCAGGCTGGATGTGTGGCTAGTGGTGTTGTGGGTTTGTACAGTGTGAGCCCAAGGCACTCAGCAGGGAGCTGGACCTGCTTCCTGGTAGGATTGGACTGCCAGGGCCAAGTTTTCCTGGTTACATCAGTGCAGCAAATAGTGGCCAGCACGAATGGCCCTGGTGCCACAGCCTGTGGGAGTGGTAGATCCTGGAGAGATGTCCCTTCCAGGATCAGAGTTGAGGGACACTAAGCACAGCCTGGAGTGCTGGGGCTGGGACAGACAAGTGTGTCCCTTCCAGGAAGCACTGCTGTTCTTGCTAAGCCCAGCCTGGCTCTGCTCTGGGCTGCAGAGCTCCTGTGCCCTGCAGGGGAAGGAGGCACTGCTGGGGGAGACCCTCAGCACAGCACAGAGCAGGGGGCTCTGGGCAGGCTCAGTATCACACCACCCCACAGGAGTGCTTAGGGTTAAGAACAGGCCTAAGCACAGGGACTTATCTGCTCTCAGTGAAATTTCTGCCAGCCTGGTATTTAAAGCCCTGGGCAATGCTGTCTGAGCCTCTCTGCACAAACCAGGGAACTTCACCCCTCTACAGCTCATAGAGCTCAGAAACTTGCCTGGTCAGCAGAAGCCCAAGAAGTGGGATGTTAATTCAGTTTCTAGGGGGTGTTCAGAATCATATCTGTGTAGCCAAGCCCAGAACTTACCTCCTGCACGTGTTTTCAGGGCAAGTTCATCCGGATTCACTTTGGTCCCTCCGGGAAGTTGGCCTCGGCAGACATTGACATCTGTGAGTAGCCATGTGCCAGCTGCAGGGGGGAGGGAATCCATCCCACTCTTTGTGCTGGTGCTGGGACAGCTCTGGGAAAGAAGCAGCCCTCCTCTAACCCATCTGCCCTACTTCATTGTAGATCTTCTGGAAAAATCCAGAGTGATTTTCCAGCAGCCCAAAGAGCGAAGCTACCACATCTACTACCAGATCCTCTCTGGGAAGAAACCAGAGCTGCAAGGTAAGGCAGCCAAAGATGCAGCACAGCCCTTACAGCATGATGGCCTGAAAATAGCCACAGACAGCTCTGCTGTCAGCTTTGAGGTTCACAGGAATGAGCAAATCCAGCTCACCATGCAGGTGCTGCCCTCCAATGCTTTGTAGCTGTGCAGGATCATAGGATTGGTGGATAATTCAGGGTGGAAGGGATTTCAAGTGGTCATCCAGTCCAGTTTCCTTTATCCCCACAGGCTGAGAAGCCAGACTAAAGCCCTTTCTGCCACTGTCTAGGAGCAGAGGTCACTCAGGGTCTATCTGCAGGGTGGGAGTGCACTTGGCAAAGCTGCCTTGCACAAAGGCCTTGTCATGTGGTGGGTACAGCACTGACCTCAACCAGCATGTGCAGGTTGGAGATTTACTCATTTTAAGGTGGGGGAAGTGTCCTGCAGCCTACTCTGAGCTCCTACAGCCTCCCTGGTGAGATGACCTGTTTCAGGTGAGCATGGAAACAGCTGCAACAGCTCACTCAGGGCCCTGGTGAAGACCCATCCTGGATGTGTCCTCCAAGCAGCTCTGCCCTCCAGGGGCCACATCCCACAGAATGCTCAGGAAACCCTTCCCCATGCAGAAGGAAGGCTGGCACAGCCCCCTGGGGTGGGCAGCTTTTGGCTGTGGGCTCCTGAGCTTGGTGCTGAGCAGCACCTTATTAGGCAGCTCTGGAGAGTGGCACAGAGCAGTAATCTTATCTGGTGTCACAAGGGCATGGTGGCCACTTCTAAATCAGTCTGCAGCCAAGCCATATCCCAAGATAGCAAGCTGGAGGCGATCAGAGGAGAGGTGGACCCATGTGTGGACCTGCCTGGGCTGGAAGAGGCTGTTCCTCCACCAGCTGGTGCCCTCTAGTTGAGGCTGGTGAAGCCTTCCCTCTGCACCCATGGCCAAGGCTGCCTCTCTGCCCAGCTCTCTCTGTCAGATTGACCTCACCCTCTGCATGTCTTCCCCCAACAGATATGCTGCTGCTCTCCCTCAACCCCTATGACTACCACTTCTGCTCCCAGGGTGTCACAACTGTGGACAACCTGGATGACGGCGAGGAGCTCATGGCGACAGACGTACGTGTACAGCCCGAGCCAGGGAGGGCACAGCCTCCTTCTGGGCAGCTCTGGGGTCCTGTCCTGCCTTCTTGTGTGTCCCCCCCTCTAAATTAGCTGGGAGTTCCCTCTGGTTTATTGGCAGTTACTCTGCACTTGCTGTGAGCCTACAAGGGAGAGCAGAGTGACTCTGATCTCCATCAACTGCCTCATCCAGACAGGGAAGGGAGAGTAATTCCCTGCATTAGGAAGGGCTTGTGGCACTTCCCATAGTGCCCATGAGAAAGAAGGTTGTAGAATCATAGAATCATTGAATCATTGAGATTGGAAAAGACCTCCAAGGTCATTGAGTCCAACCTGTGCCCAGTCCCCACCTTGTCCCCCAGCCCTGAGCACTGAGTGCCACATCCAGTCCTTCCTTGGACACCTCCAGGGATGGGGACTCCACCACCTCCCTGGGCAGCTCCTTCCAATGCCTGACCACCCTTTCAGTGAAGAAATTCTTCCTGATGTCCAACCTAAACCTCCACTGGCATGGCTTGAGGCCATTTCTTGTCCTGTTCCCTGGGAGCAGAGCCTGGCCCCCACCTGGTTCCCCCCTCCTGTCAGAGAGTTGTAGAGAGTGAGAAGGTCTTCCTGAGACTTCAGCTTGGAATACCTCCTTCTTCTGCATGCTAAGTTAATCCTTTTGGTCTTAAATGGGTCTTGTGGGAGCTGGGCTCACTTTCAAAGTCCCGTGGACAGGTTTCCTTGGTTAGGTGCCCACCCTGCCCAGAGCTCCAGGACAGTGAGAGCACCTTAGGAGATGGTGGGAGGATGGACCAACCGTCACCTCGGAGTGATTTTGTTCTCTCTGTGCTGCTTTGTCTCTCCTCAGCACGCCATGGACATCCTGGGCTTCAGCAACGATGAGAAATACGGCTCCTATAAAATAGTGGGGGCCATCATGCACTTTGGCAACATGAAGTTCAAGCAGAAGCAGCGAGAAGAGCAGGCAGAGGCTGATGGCACTGAAAGTGAGTTGGGCTCTGTGCTCCAGACCTGTCTGGCCTAGTCTGGGCAAAGTTCCCTCAAGGGCAGGCTGGGATAACTCCCCATGCCTGGCCTGTGAAGGTCAGAGACTGTGATCCCAAGCACCCACACTAGGCCCTGCTATAGGTGCACAAAGGGGCAGGAGTATTTAGGGCAGTCTTTCTGCAAGCACTAGGTGGTCTCATCTGCATCAGACTTGCCTCAGCAGCACCACAGGGTGTCACACCCCAGCTGGGTTTCATTTCATTCAGTCTTCCCCTGCTTTTTATCTCTTGCACTTCATTAGACAGCATTCCAGAGCAGGGCATCCAGAGGATGAGCCAGGCCAGAATCAGCACTGCAAGGGCCTGCTCAGGTCATAGCCTCCCAGAGAGCAGTTAGAGCAGGGTACAGTCATTGTCTGTCACTTTTCCTGGTTTATGGCTTAGGAAAATCCAATGCCAATCATAGATCTAGGAAGAGTCAGGCTGTAGAGCAAACCTGGAGGGAGGGGGTGACTTTCCAGTGTGTGGAAGGATGGGAAGGGGGAGCCCCAGCACTTCCCTAGAAGGTTTAAGCAGGGATCCAGCAGAAATGACTACCTGGGTCAGACTTTGTCATGCTAGCATTCATGAGGGAAGAGTTCTCCTTGCCTGAGGAATGTCAACACAGGCTTTAGCTACTGCCTGGTAATTAATGAAGATTTTGATCTGGCAGCAATTTCCCTACAGAGGTGATTTTCTAGCTACAATCTGCTACTAGGAGTCTTTGAATGATAAACAAGAAAATCACCCCTCTTCTGGTCCCTTCAAATTCTCTGCATGGAAATCCAAGCTTCCACTGGAAAATGCATAGAAATTCCCAGATAAAATCTGATAAGCACCTGATAAGATGCTATAGCCATTGTATCCAAACCCTAACTTCTCAGGAAGGAGGCCCAGATTTTAAAAGCATCACACAATATCTAAGATGGGAAATCACATGAGACACTGGAGGAGACTCTGGAGCAGATGGGAAAACTAGTATAGTTAGCACTGATCATCATAAGAGCTGGTCATTTTTTTTGCTTCCTTTTTTCCCTTCCCAGAGCTTCCTTGCTGGCTCCTCATGCCTTTGTCCTGCTTTCCAGGTGCTGACAAGGCTGCCTACCTGATGGGAATCAGCTCAGCTGACCTCATCAAGGGGCTGCTCCATCCTCGTGTCAAAGTGGGCAATGAGTACGTGACCAAAGGTCAGAATGTGGAGCAGGTGAGTGGGACAGGACAGGGGCTCCCTGCTCATGCTGGTGAGTGACTCCTCTTGCAGCCAGGCCTGATGTGCTCTGCACAGGGGGAATGGGGCTTGGGTTCACTCCCTCGGGTTTAGGAGGAGACTCCAGAGAAGCAGGAGAAGATGTATCCACAGTTAGTGGCTTTCAGTAGCTGGGAAAATTGGTGGCAGAGCTGGCAGATAGCTTTGCACATGAACCATGGCTGGAGGTTCAGTGCACTGTCTTTGAGATATGGGTTGGATCACAGCCAGAGGAGGTCCAGGTTCTATGGATCTGCTTCAGAGACAGTCACACTCCTGTGGAGAGTCCAGCCCTGAAAAGTAGAAAACTCATCTAAACACTTATCCAAACTGATCTTATGGGAGATTCAAATGTACCAAAAATGTATCTTGCCAGATTCTGGCCACATCTCAGTTCAGAACCCAAACCTGGCCTGAATAGTGCAAGCCACTTCTTAAATACAATTTGAGAGGATCTTAGGATCTTATCCAAAGTGAACTGCAGGCTCTTGACAGAGCACAAGGCTTCTGAAAATATCACTTTAGACTGTATTTGTATCCTAAGACCTTGGGAGCAAGACCAGACCGGGGACACGAGAACACACCTGTGAGCAAAGTGAAACCTAATTTTGGAGCATATACTATAACCACAAACTCCCTGGATCAGCCTGTCCATCCTTTGTGGGCCAAGAGGAGCTCTCTCCATCCCCCTCTGGCTCCTACAAAAGCAGGGAGCAGCTCATGGCCTGCCCTGTGCCTTGCAGGTGCTCTATGCTGTGGGAGCTCTGGCCAAAGCCACCTACGACCGCATGTTCAAGTGGCTGGTGACAAGGATCAACAAGACCCTGGACACCAAGCTGGCCAGGCAGTTCTTCATCGGAGTACTGGACATTGCAGGCTTCGAGATCTTTGATGTGAGTTCTGCAGGCCCTACAAAGGGTTTGGGGGGAAGTTGTGGGGGCAGCTCTGTCTCCTCCAAGGAACTGCTGCCTTGATGGGGAAGAGCTGTGGAGCAAACAGGCAGCTCACCAGGGCTGATTTAACACTGCTGTGGGCACATCTCCAGGGATTCCTGGCTACCTACTCTCACAGCAATGCAGCTGGGCCTGGCAGAGATCACCCCCCACACGCAGACAGAGCAGAAGGGTTGAACCCCTTCACTGCTGGAGCTCCTCCTTCTGACTCAAATCTGTTTTGTTCTTGCAGTTCAACAGCTTTGAGCAGCTGTGCATCAACTTCACCAACGAGAAACTGCAACAGTTCTTCAACCACCACATGTTTGTCCTGGAGCAGGAAGAATACAAGAAGGAAGGCATCGAATGGGTCTTCATTGACTTTGGCCTGGACCTGCAGGCCTGCATTGACCTGATTGAGAAGGTAAAACATGACTCAGGGCACAGGAATGGTACTGCTGGTAGATGGTTTGTTTGCAAAGGCTGGAACAGTGAGAGGTACTCTGCTACCAAAATTAAATTGTTCCCTCCCTGGTCAGTGGCAAATGCCCAACTTTATTTTCCCCACACTTACAGCTCAGAGCCTCCAGCCAACAGAGACCTTTTTGACAGAAATTCTGACTTTATGAAACCATGGAAATTATGTTTCTGTGCACTGGTGAGCCACAAAACCTGGTGCAGCCTTTTCCTCCAGAGAACTGCCCTTTTTTCCCTCCCCACTTGCTGCCTTTCAGTGCCTCTTACTTGATTCAGAGCATCTTGTAGAAAAGATCTCCGTGCATGGAGGAAACTCAGCTTTTTTGACTGGGAAAGGAGAAAATCTGTCAGGATACTGGGGAGGATCTCCCCTTCCCAACAATCTAAAGGAACTGGACAAGCTCCCGTGTCTTGCAGGCCTGGCCAGTCCCACTCAGACTGGCTGGAGGTCAGATGCAGCCTGGAATATGCCAGTGATAACTTGGCCCCTGGCCAGTGTCTTGCACCTGAACCCTTGTTCAGGTCTCCCAGCTCCAGCCTTGCCTCACCTTGCTCAGTGGCACATCCCTGTTCTGGGATGGGACTTGGCAACGCTGAGCTCAGTCCTGTTCATATCCCCTTCTCCCTGCAGCCAATGGGAATCCTGTCCATCCTCGAAGAGGAGTGCATGTTCCCAAAAGCTTCTGACATGACCTTCAAATCTAAGCTCTACGACAACCACATTGGGAAGTCTCCCAACTTCCAGAAGCCCCGTCCGGATAAGAAGCGGAAATACGAGGCCCACTTTGAGGTGGTGCACTATGCGGGTGTGGTACGTCCCTGTCAGCTCTTCCTCAGCATTCCCACCTTCCCCTGGCAGGGACAGGGCTGTCCTCACCTCTGCCTCTCCTGTGACAGGTGCCCTACAACATCATTGGGTGGCTGGACAAGAACAAGGACCCCCTGAATGAGACAGTGGTGTCCATCTTCCAGAAATCCCAAAACAAGCTCCTGGCTTGTCTCTATGAGAACTACGTGGGCTCTGCTTCAGGTGAGGAGCACCCCCAACCCTTTTTTGACCTTGGTCTCCCCCTCCCTTTGCAGAAAAACCTTTTCACCCCCATGCCCAGTTGTTGGTGCAGCCTGGGCAAAGGGAAGGCCCACATTGATCCCTAAAAACCTCCCTGGCCTGGATAGGTGGGTGCTGGCCTAAGGGCTTTAGGTGTGTGGTGAGGACCAGGCTGAGCTGGTGTGGGGCTGTAGGGCCGTCCTGGTGGCCCTGTGACTTTGGGGTGTGTGAAGGGGTCTCTTGTTAGCAGGAGCTGAGGAGCAACACCCAGAACTGGGCTCTGTGGGAGATGTTTTTGGTGTCTTTGGCTTTGTTCTGCAGCAGGGCACAACCACCTCTGCTTTACAGAGAGTGGGGGCTGTGGGCATTTCGGGGGTGTTGGGGGGTGCTCCTGAGTCCTTCAAGCTGAGGAGATGTTTTGCTGATGTAATCAATACTTCAACCCAACAGAGGAGCCTCACAAGCCGGGGACCAAGGAGAAACGTAAAAAGGCGGCTTCTTTCCAGACAGTGTCACAGCTGCACAAGGTAAGAGCCAGCTTCTCATCCAAGGCATTGAGGGAAACATGCTCAGAGGGTCCCATGGCAGTCCCACTTCCCTGCCAAGACTCTTGGCATCTTGCACATGAGCTCCTGTGGCCTGAAGGACCCCCAGAGCTCCTCAAGGACCCCCAGAGCAACTCAAGGACCACCACTAGGCAAAAACTCCCAACACCTTCTCATCCCTGAGCAAAGGGCCTGTGCCTGGCAGAGTCTCAGCCCTGTCCCCGTGCTCCTAGGGCAGGACATGAGGTGGTGGCTCCCTTGGAGCTGGGGCTTGTGCTGCTTCTGCCCACGTGACGCTTGCGCTGCTCGGCAGCTCCTTCGCCTTTGAGAGAGCGGCAGTTAAGACTTGTAGTGATGTTTAGATAATGTATTACATGAACATCACTTTAAGTCTGTGCTACTTCTCTCCTCACTCTTACCAGCGGGAAGGACAACCTTTGGGCAGAAGAAAATGGAGGAGGATCTTGCAGGTCTCTGTCCTGGGAGGTGGCCTGGGCTGTTTTACAGCTCAGGATAACACACATCCCCATTCCATGCTCACCATAGGAGTTATTAGTCCAAGCCAGAGCTTAACCAACTGGAAAACAGCCCAGAGGGGTTTGTGGGCCCATGTCCTGCCATGACAGCCTCGTGGTGACAGGGCAGTGGTCACAGCACCAAGGCTGACAGAGCTCAAGGAGTGTTTGAACAACACTCTCAGGCACATCATGGGACTGTTGGATGTCCTGTGCAGGACCAAGAGTTGGACTTGGATGATCCTTGTGGGTCCCTTCCAACTAGAAATATTCCATGATTGTGTGACAGGGTGCTTGAAGAGGCAGAGCCCCTGTTCAGGGAGAAGTGTGACTTTTTTTTCTCCTGGACAAGTCACAGACCTTGGGGAAAGGTGTCTATGGTGACAAGTTGCCCCGTGGTGATGTGGAGCTGTGGGAAGGTGTTCCCTTCCCTGAGCTGGTCCTGAACAGGCTGAGCCTGTATGAGCAGGGGAAGGAAAGATTAAGGGTGCAGGTGCTTTTCCCACAAGCAAAGTCAGGGCTATGTCATGCCTTGAGCCCTACCTGGGAGAGAAAGGAGGTGCAGTCTGGATTGGCAGGGCCCTCTGTCACAGCTGTAGGGGGTGAAGCACTGTGAAGGTGCAGGGAACTCCTGATGAGCCAAGGATTGCAGCCATTGTGGACCCCAGCACTGGAACTGGAGAGTGCTGAGCACAGGGCTGATGGGCACCAGCAGAGATCTGTACCAGGAATATGCTCAATCCTGACTTCCTGGCTCTCCCCCACAGCGAAACTTTACTTACAAATACTTGGGAAGCATCTGGCTCCTCTCTGGCACAGCAAAACCTGCAGGTGCCACTTGGCTTGTCTGCCAGCCCAGTCCCCTCTGCCGTGGCTCCCATCCTGGCAGGAGGCAGTGGTCCTGCCCCGGGCACAGGATGTCCCACTGACAGGATAGCAGGAGGGAATTCCCCCTTTCTCATGACAAAAGGGGCTCTCAGGGTCTGCTCTCTCCCTGCCTGGGAGGGGAAGGGGCTGGAGAGAAGTGTCGTAGGGGAGCAGAGCTGTCACCTCACCCCGTGTCTGCCCTGCAGGAGAATCTGAACAAGCTGATGACCAACCTGCGCTCCACCCAGCCCCACTTCGTGCGCTGCATCATCCCCAACGAGACAAAGACCCCAGGTACGGGTGGGCTGAGGCAGCAGCCTGGCAGTGCCCCTGGGGACACCCACATGTGGGAGCTGGCAGGGATTCTTGCATCCACCTTCTCCCCAGCCCTTTTCATGCTGCCGCTGAGCCCTGATCCCATCTCAGTGTTGACTCTCTGTGACCCAGGTCAATCTCCTCTGCTGGGGAGAAGGAGCTTTGCCCAGCTCCTGTTTTGGCTGTGCCTTGATGGTTGGGCTGCTTTGCACTTGTATATAACAGCAGGCACAGATGAGTCTGTCAGAGTGACTCCCTCCATCTGAGGCCCAGGCTGCAGCCCTGGTGCTCAGCACAGACCTGCAGGACGGGTCAACACCCATGTTGAAACCACGGGATGTTTCCAGAGTTCAGGCCCAGGCTGCAGCTCTGTTTGCTCTGTCTTCTTGGGCTGAGCACCTGTTCCAGCTCTGTTCTCACCCACAGGAGCCATGGATTCCTTCCTGGTGCTGCACCAGCTGCGGTGTAACGGTGTCCTCGAGGGCATCCGCATCTGCCGGAAGGGATTCCCCAACAGGATCCTCTACGCAGACTTCAAGCAGCGGTAACTCCCTCTTCTTCCTCACCTGGCAACCCACACATGTTCTGGGGGGAGACAAGACTTGTCCTGGCTCTGATCTGCTCCCCAGCTTGTACAGGGCTGAACCCCCACATACCCCCAGTGTGTGTACAGTTTGGGATAGCTCTGCTGCTGGCTCTGGGGTGCCAGATCTGGATAGGCTGGTGCCAAAGGGGATGAGATCTGGTGAATGTCTGAGATGCTGAGTGCAGGGCTGTGCAGGGGGATGGTGGCAAGGCTTAGGTCCTCTGATCCTGGCTCAGGTTTCTCTCTGCCCTGGGGATGGATCCTTACCATTCCCCAGCTGGCCCCATCCATGCTGCTTGGCCTGGGCCTGACCAGGCGTGGTAAGGCCAGTGACTCCTCCGTGCACAGTCTCCTCGATGTTGAGGGACTGTGATCTGTCAGGGTTCCCTGGTGCCTGCTCTGCAGAAGAGCCAGGACTGGAGCAGCTGGTTCATATATTGCTCTAGCCTGTGCTGCAGCAACATGACTCTGGTGGAAACTGGCATGACCGGGATTCAGAGATGATGATGGAGCTGTGCTGCAGTTCTCCTGCATGTCCTCCCTCTGCTTTGTCCCTGCAGTTACCGTATCCTGAATCCAACAGCCATTCCAGAAGACAAGTTTGTGGACAGCAGGAAAGCCACGGAGAAGCTGCTGAGCTCCCTGGAACTGGACCATGCACAATACAAGTTTGGTCACACCAAGGTGAGACCTGGCAGCTGGTCCTTGGGAGGGAGACATTGCCCCTCCTGTCTCTCTCCATTCCCATTGCCCACATACTCAAGGCAGGAGATTAGGTGCCTGTGCCACGTGTGGGTGCACCTCCAGCCAGAGCAGGATGTGGTGTGTGCCCATGCAGGCACTCAATCCTTGCTCCATGTGTCTGCACACAGCCCAGGTCGTGTTCCCCCTGAGCCCTCTCTGCTGGGGACTCCATTCCCACTCTCCTCCCCACAGGTGTTTTTCAAGGCTGGTTTGCTGGGCTTGCTGGAGGAGATGCGAGATGAGCGTCTGGCCAAGATCCTGACCATGCTGCAGGCCAGGATCCGCGGGTTCCTCATGCGCCTGGAGTACCAGAAGATCATCAGTAGGAGGTAGAGTGGGAGGGGGGAAGAGGCAGAGCTCTGTGTGTCTCCTTGTTCCTTCTACACGTGTCAGTGGGTTTGCCCTGTAGGGCTTCCCTGTGTCTGGCAGTGGTTGGTGAAGGTCCTGTCCTGAGGGATGGAGGCAGACCTGGGAGAGGTCTGGCATGGCTTTGGTAGGGAGGATCTAGGGTGGGGGAGCCTCTGGTTTCCACTGGAAGATTCAGAGGGAGGCAGAGTGAAGAGACCTGAAAGCCAGGCCACACCACCCATCCCACCAGGGCCAGTCCAGTGTGCAGACAATGATTCATCCACCATTCTGCCATTTATCCCGCTGGTGGAGAATGGAGCCGTGTCCAGGCCTGCAGAGGCCAGGATGGGACATGGGAAATCTACACCCCTGATGATGCTGTACTTGTATTCCCTCAGGGAAGCCCTCTATACCATCCAGTGGAACATCCGGGCCTTCAACGCTGTCAAGAACTGGTCCTGGATGAAGCTGTTCTTCAAAATCAAGCCTTTACTCAAGTCTGCTCAGACTGAGAAGGAAATGTCCAACCTGAAGGAGGAGTTCCAGAAGCTGAAGGAGGCTCTGGAAAAGTCTGAGGCTAAGAGGAAGGAGCTGGAAGAGAAGCAGGTCTCCATGATCCAGGAGAAGAACGACCTGACTCTCCAGCTTCAGGCAGTGAGTGCCTCACCCTCTCTCTGGAAGTGCAAAGACAGTACAGGGTCCATGGGTAGAGGAAGGAGCAGAGTGTGGTAGATCCCTCCTCCAGCCTCTTGCAATTCTGAGGCTCCCTTGTGGCCACAATCTGTCGGGAATGAAATGTAAGTGTGTGCAGACTGGAAGCAACTTCCCATCTCGAGGATGTCCCCTGACTCTGGAAAGGGAGGGATGGCAATATTTGCTCACCAAACTGTGGCTCATCTGTGCCATTTCTGTGCCAAGAAGTGCCAGTCCAGTGCTTCCTTCCTCTGGAAAGATTTAGTTGCTTTTTGGCCCAGTTCAATGTTAGTGGTTGTCCCTTGAACCTTGAAAATGGGCAGTGGCTATATTTTTTGTACACCTGAGCACCTCGGGCTTGCTCTGCCCATTCCACACGGAGAACTTCAGCTCTGGGCCAGAACACCAGGACTCAGAGCGTGCTGGTGTGCTCTGGGACAGTGGATGAGCTCTGGCTCTCCTGTTCCTCTCCCAGGAGCAAGACAACCTGGCAGATGCTGAGGAACGCTGTGACCTGCTGATCAAGTCCAAGATCCAGCTGGAGGCCAAGGTGAAGGAGCTGATGGAGCGTGTGGAGGACGAGGAGGAGATGAACTCAGAGCTCACCGCCAAGAAACGCAAGCTGGAGGATGAGTGTGCAGAGCTGAAGAAGGACATCGATGACCTAGAGATCACTCTGGCCAAGGTGGAGAAGGAGAAACATGCCACAGAGAACAAGGTAAGAGACCTCCCTGGAGCCTCAGTGCTTGTGGGGGCACCAGAGACACATCAGGTGTGGGGGAGCTGGGGTAGGGCAGAGTGAAAAGGGGAGAGGGAACCCCCCCCAGTGTCCTGTCTCCTTGCCCAGGGGGGTGTGGGCAAATGGTTCTGTGCTGTGGATAAGTGATTTGGGGTACTGACAAACTTCGTGGTGGGACCAGCCTGGCCAAGGGAGAAGGGCTGGCTGCTGTTGGGGTGCTGAGCTGCTGTTGGCCATGGACCTTCTGCCTTTCAAGGGTCAGGCTGCTGAAATGGCTCTGCACCCCCTCTCTCTGAGAAGATGGACTCAGTTTTTGACTGCCCTTGTTTAGGTTAAAAACCTGATTGAGGAGATGGCTTCTCTGGATGAGATCATTGCCAAGCTGACAAAGGAGAAGAAAGCCCTGCAGGAGGCCCATCAGCAGGCCCTGGATGACCTGCAGGCTGAGGAAGACAAGGTCAACACGCTGACCAAAGCCAAGGTCAAACTGGAGCAGCAAGTGGATGATGTGAGTATAGACCAGTGACAGTGAAGCAAGAGAGGTTTGAGTCACACCTCCAGGAGAGCCCAAAGGCTGTCCCTCAGTGGGATCTGGAGAGTGGAGACATTCCCATTTAATATGGCCAGTTGAGGAATAACCTCATTAGCAAACTGCCCCTGAACCAAGAGGTGGTCTATAGCACTTCAGGGAGAGCAGTCCTGGGCTGAGGGAATGGGACTGGAGACCAGCTGGGAAACACCTCTGTCTCTCAGGGATGGGTGAACTTCCCACAACAATGGACACAAGAAGGGTGGGGCTGCAGAGGGTCCTTTCCTTCCCTATCCCATCTCCCTTCATTCTCCAGCTGGAAAGCTCTCTTGAACAAGAAAAGAAGATCCGCATGGACCTGGAAAGAGCTAAGAGGAAGCTTGAGGGAGACCTGAAGCTGACACAAGATTCTATAATGGATCTGGAGAATGACAAACAGCAGCTGGAGGAGAGGCTCAAGAAGTGAGTGTGTGACATGTGCGTGACCTCTGGGTTTGCTCTGCTCCTCTAAATGGAGCCTCTGTGGGGCCTCTGCAGGGGCTGCAGGGATGTGGCTTCTGGGCACTGCTGGTGTGACCAGTCCAGACAAAATGAGGGCTGGGTTATCCTGGGCACTTTGCAGGGGTGCTGAGGAGCTTGTGAGCTACACAGACTCATAGATCAGGGCACTATAGACCTTGGTGTACACTGGGTTGGAGAGGAGGGACCTGCCTGGCAGGACTCAAACAGAGCTGTGACCTCAGCTACAAGTACGGACTTCATCACTCATGTCCCATTTATGTTGGGGGACCTCAGAGGGAAACCCTCAGAGCCAGTTGTCTGCAAGTTTGGCCACTCCAGCCCTCCTTGAGAGCCTTCCATGAGCTGCTTCTTACCCCTGCAGTCCCTTTCCTGTGTGGGTTTGTTTGTCCTCTAAGCCTGGGTGTTACAGGGAACTTCAGAAGCCAGAAGGACGTGTCAGGACAGTGTTTGTCTTCTTTCTGTGCAGGAAAGACTTTGAACTCAGTCAGCTGAATTCAAGGATTGAAGATGGGCAGGTGACTGAGGCCCAGCTGCAGAAGAAGATCAAGGAGGTCCAGGTATGGTGGGAAGAGCTGTTCTCACAGCCCAGGAGTCCGAAATTCCCCTCAGATGTAATGTGCTGGGGAATCTGCATGGGCCAGTCCCTCTCTGAGCACAGAGGCATCTCCTTGGAAAAGGAGTGATGGACAAAGCTGACCTGGTTAGCAGAAGCAAAGCCCTCTGCCAAAATGTGGTGGGCTGAAGATTATGGAATGAACTATTGAGGTGAGCTCTAGCACCAGCCTGAGGGACAGCTTCTAGAATGTAGCTCTCTGTCCAAAATAAAACCTTTGATCCAGCGCCCAAAATCTGAAAATCCAAGTCTGGTGCGCTGGGCTTCTTCCAATCGGAGACAGGTCCCCACCTTCATGGAAGTTCCCATGACAAGGAGCTGATACTAGCCTGGATCCTGATGGCAGGACACAGAGGAGAGCAGGACATGCACAATACACACTTCCAAGGAGCACCAGGAATGCCTGTCTCCCAAAACAGCCCGAGCATTTGCTCCAGACTTGTGTCTTGTTGCTCCCCATCATCTCTGGAGACAGCTTGCTCCATTGTGGAGAGCAAAGATGCCAGAGCTCCACCCAGAGCTTGGAGCATCTGCCTCACTCTGTCCCTGCAGGCCCGTGTGGAGGAGCTGGAGGAGGAGCTGGAGGCCGAGCGCGCGGCCAGAGCCAAGGTGGAGAAGCAGCGGGCGGAGGTGTCCCGGGAGCTGGAGGAGCTCAGCGAGAGGCTGGAGGAGGCCGGCGGGACCACGGCCACGCAGCTGGAGCTGAACAAGAAGCGGGAGGCGGAATTCCTGAAGCTGAGGAGGGACCTGGAGGAGGCCACGCTGCAGCACGAGGCCACGGCGGCCGCGCTGCGCAAGAAGCACGCGGACAGCGTGGCCGAGCTGAGCGAGCAGATCGACAACCTGCAGCGCGTCAAGCAGAAGCTGGAGAAGGAGAAGAGCGAGATGAAGATGGAGGTGGACGACCTGTCCTCCAACGTTGAGTACATCACCAAGAACAAGGTGGGTGCTGGTCCCGCATGGGCCTGTTTTGTCTCGCCTGTGAACATCAGGGCAGCTGATGGCAGCGTGTCCATGGGGTGGTGTCCCAGGGAGCTCTTTCACTAAATCACAGAATCAAATGGGTTGGAAAAGACCTGTGAGATCATCAAGTCCAACCTTTGACCCATTACCACCTTGACTACTAAACCATGGCACTGAGTGCCACATCCAGTCTCTTCTTAAACACCTCCAGGGACAGTGGATCCACCCCCTCCCTGGGCAGCCCATTCCAATGTCTTATTGTTCTCTCTGTGAAGAATTTCTTCCTAATGTCTAACCTAAACCTCCCCTAGCACAGCTTCAGACCGTGCCCTCTTGTCCTACTGCTGGTTACCAGGGAGAAGAGACTGACCCCTGACTGGCTACACCCTCCTGTCAGGGAGTTGCAGAGAGTGAGGAGGTCTCCCCTGAGCCTCCTCTTCTACAGCCTCGACACCCCCAGCTCCCTCAGCCTCTCCTCATAAGAATTGTGCTCCAATCCCTTCCCCAGCCTCGTTACCCTTCTTTGGACACACTCCAGCCCCTCAATGTCCTTCCTGAACTGAGTGGCCCAGAATTGGACACAGTTTGCCATGGCTGAGTCCCTGTTTTTCCCCCCTTGTCACTATGGCAGTGTTTTGCTTGTCCTAGCCGAGGCTGGAGGCTCTGGGAAGGCATTTCCTGGGAGACAGAGTTCAGAGAGCCACTGTCAGCTTAGCACAGACATGAGATCCCTGGCAGGCTCCTGCTCCCTGCCTCGTGTGCCCGTGGGATCCGCCGAGCGGGGCAGCGAGCCCCAGGCTGGGAGAACAGTGCTGCCACACCTGAGCTGGGCTCACACGGGCTGTGCTTGGTGCCCGCAGGCCAACGCTGAGAAGCTGTGCCGCACCTACGAGGACCAGCTGAACGAGACCAAGTCCAAAGTGGACGAGCTGCAGCGGCAGCTGACGGACGTGAGCGCGCAGCGGGGCAGGCTGCAGACTGAGAACGGTGTGTGGGGCAGTGCAGGGGGCACATGGCTGCCTTGGGGCTGCTCTGGGTGGGGGTGCAAGGGTACAGCCAGGCAGGCTGTCCTCCCTCCCCCAAAACCCCAGTTGTGCATCAGGAGGGATTCCTTTGCCTTTAGCTGTTTGCATCTCTGCCCATGGCCCAGCTTGCCCATGCTGGATACAGCTGGGCCTGCTGAAGGCAGAGACTCTGGGGAGTGCAGGGGAGTGCAGATTGCAGCCCTTCAGCCCCAAAGTAGCTGGTTTTGCTCTGTTTGAACCCAGGGGAGCTTAGTCGACTGCTGGAGGAGAAGGAGTCCTTCATCAACCAGCTGAGCCGTGGCAAGATCTCATTCACACAGAGCATCGAGGAGCTCAAGAGGCAGCTGGAGGAAGAGACCAAGGTGAGGCTTCTGGGGCACGGCTGATCTCAGAGTGATAAGGATCACAGGGAACGGGGCGTGTGTCACACTGTGGCAGTGGCTCAGGCTCTCGGACTGGGAAGGTGGGACATACTCTGCACATGGGGCAGCTCTGAACCTGGGAAGGACCTGGGAAGAACAGAAGTTCCCTCCTGCTGCTCCCATGCCACGGCCAATGTCCTGGAGCTTGAGGCCAGCTGCTGCTCTCACAAGGGCTGCTCTCCCTCCCTCAGAGCAAGAATGCCCTGGCCCATGCCCTGCAAGCCTCCCGGCACGACTGTGACCTGCTGCGGGAGCAGTACGAGGAGGAGGTGGAGGCCAAGAGCGAGCTCCAGAGGAACCTGTCCAAGGCCAACGCCGAGGTGGCCCAGTGGAGAACCAAGTACGAGACTGATGCCATCCAGAGGACTGAGGAGCTGGAGGAAGCCAAGTAAGTCCCATGACATGAGTTGGGTGGCAAGTTTCCATTCACCAGCGGGGCTGTCCTAAACCCCAGGGCGACCCTTCCACAGGGATTTGAGGCTGCTCAGAGCAGTGGGGTGGGGTGACACTCGGGCAGGGAGCGCTCACCCCGGCTGCCGTGGGCAGGAAGAAGCTGGCCACCCGGCTGCAGGAGGCAGAGGAGGCCGTGGAGGCCGCCCACGCCAAGTGCTCCTCGCTGGAGAAGACCAAGCACCGGCTGCAGACGGAGATCGAGGACCTCTCGGTGGACCTGGAACGCGCCAACTCCGCCTGCGCCGCCCTGGACAAGAAGCAGCGCAACTTCGACAGGATCCTGGCCGAGTGGAAGCAGAAGTATGAGGAGACCCAGGTGGAGCTGGAGGCGTCGCAGAAGGAGTCGCGCAGCCTGAGCACGGAGCTCTTCAAGCTCAAGAACGCCTACGAGGAGTCCCTGGACCACCTGGAGACCCTCAAGAGGGAGAACAAGAACCTGCAGGGTAGGACTGGGCTCAGGTTCTCCCCTTGGGCTCTGCCCAGGCTCCTGCTCCCTGTCCTCAGGCCAGGGGGGGATTGGGTCCCTTCTTGGCAGAGAACAGACCTTGCTGCTCAGCCCATCCCTTGGAGGGATACAGCAGCCCTGCCAGGATGCCAAAATGTGTCCTGCCCCCCTGCTGGGCCCCCCTGGGAGGTCAGGCAGAGTCACTTGGCTCCTCTTCCCACATGGTGCATGATTTGCTGCCAAGTGCCACGGCTGTGGCATGACACTGCCCTGGGGGTGTTGCTCTTGGACAAACAAGTCTCCCCAGGTACTTAATGCCTCTCCCATTCCCTGTCCTTCACCCAGACTTCAGAAATGTCCCTAAGCACAATCTCAGCTGCCCTCCAAGGGACTGGGGGGACATCAGCTGAGCCTGGGGCAGTGGGATGGGGATGTCACCTTTGCAGGACTGGTCCCATAAACTACTTCCTGACCAAATGCCTTCTGTCCCTGCCAGAGGAAATTGCTGATCTGACTGACCAGATCAGTCTGGGTGGCAAAACCATCCATGAGCTGGAGAAGGTGAAGAAAGCCCTGGAGAGTGAGAAGAGCGATATCCAGGCAGCTCTGGAGGAGGCTGAGGTGGGTCTTTGTTTCCCACATGTTCCTGCTGCCCCCAGGAGCCACTGGCCCACCCTGCAGGTCTGGTCAGGTGCTGCTGGAGGGTGACAGTCCTGAGCCAGGCTCTAACCCCTGAGAGGTTATTCATGGAAGTCCTGCAACCAATGCAGGCACTGGGCTGGTTCCACCTGCCTTGTTCCCCATAATGCTGGGCTAGGGGGCAAGGCCAGGCTGCCAGGCTGGAGTGGGTGACCCCCCTCAGGAACCACTTTCCCATGGCTGAGCTGTTTCTAGGGAGCCCTGGAGCATGAGGAGAGCAAGACCCTGCGCATCCAGCTGGAGCTGAACCAGATCAAGGCTGACATGGATAGGAAGCTGGCAGAGAAGGATGAGGAGTTTGAGAACCTGAGGTGTGTGGGGTGAGGGGACAAGGCTGGACAGTGGCTGTGGGGCAGAGCTGGCACCGTGGCCCTGGCAGGGCTGCCCCAGGCTGGGTGTCCCCAGGGGGCCGTGGCTGATTCCCCATCTCCCCACAGGCGCAACCACCAGCGGGCCATGGAGTCCATGCAGGCCTCGCTGGACGCAGAGGCCCGGGCCAAGAACGAGGCCGTCCGGCTGAGGAAGAAGATGGAGGGCGACCTGAACGAGATGGAGATCCAGCTGAACCACGCCAACCGCCAGGCTGCCGAGTTCCAGAAGCTGGGCCGCCAGCTCCAGGCCCAGATCAAGGTTGGGTGGTCGTGGTGGGACAGACTGGGTGCTGTCCCTGCCCGGCCCCCTCCTGTCCCCACTGACCCCGCGCTGCCCCACAGGACCTGCAGATCGAGCTGGATGACACCCAGCGCCAGAACGACGACCTGAAGGAGCAGGTGGGGGCCCTGGAGCGCCGCAACAACCTGCTGCTGGCAGAGGTGGAGGAGCTGCGCGCCGTGCTGGAGCAGGCAGAGAGGAGCAGGAAGCTGGCGGAGCAGGAGCTGCTGGAGGCCAGCGAGAGGGTCACCCTGCTCCACTCCCAGGTGAGGCACTGCCACGTCCCACATCTCTGCTGGCAGGAGAGCCAGGAGCCTCTCCACTGGCCACGGTGAAGGGCCAGCCCTGGTCACACTGAACCTGCTCTGTGTGCAGAACACGGGCCTGATCAACCAGAAGAAGAAGCTGGAGGCAGACGTCTCCCAGCTGAGTGGTGAGGTGGAGGACGCGGTGCAGGAGTGTCGCAATGCTGAGGAGAAGGCCAAGAAGGCCATCACAGATGTAAGAGCGTGGTGGGCACTCTGCCGGGTGGTTCTGGGAGGAGAACGGAGGGTCTCAGACCTTCCCCCTGTGTCTGGCAGGGCTGCCTGGCCTTGTGGTGATGCCCCCTTGCTTTTGGCCTGGCAGGCTGCCATGATGGCGGAGGAGCTGAAGAAGGAGCAGGACACGAGCGCGCACCTGGAGCGGATGAAGAAGAACATGGAGCAGACCATCAAGGACCTGCAGATGCGCCTGGATGAGGCAGAGCAGATTGCTCTCAAGGGGGGCAAGAAGCAGATTCAAAAGCTGGAGGCCAGGGTGAGAAGGCAGGGGCAGATCCCTGGTTTTGTCCCCCAGAAGCCAGCTCATGGTGCTGCCCTGGCCCCTGTCCCACCCCATCCCTGTGGGGACAGGTGACGCTTTGGGGGGACCAGGGGACAGTCCCCAAGGACCTGTGAGCCTGGGCCTGGCTCCCAGCCTGTGCTCAGAGTGGTTTAGCCTCTGCTGTGGCTTCTCTGAGCTGGGAAGGTGACTTGACCTCAGCTGGGCTGGCGCTGGTGCCCATGAGCAGGGTGCTGAGGGGGGCTGTGCCCACCTGCAGGTGCGGGAGCTGGAGGGAGAGCTGGACACGGAGCAGAAGAAGATGGCTGAAGCCCAGAAGGGCATCCGCAAGTACGAGAGGAGGATCAAGGAGATGAGCTACCAGGTACAGCAGCACCAGGCACAGCCCCAGCACAGCAGGGTCTGGCACAACTCCCTCTGCCCAGCCTCTTGTGTTTAACAATAACCCACCCACTGAGCCCAGCCCAGCCTGGGCTCATTCTGGGCTCTGTGCAGGGACTGACACGGGTGGGACAGGTTTGTCTCTGCCACGACATGCACATCCTGCTCTGTGTCCTTCTGCCCATTTCCCAGCAGCTCCTGAGCTGGGTGATGGGACACAGGGAGGGAACCAGGGGGCAGATGCTGTGACACGGGGCTGGGTCGGCCTTTGTGTGTGTGTGTAGGGAGAAAGGCAGGGGGGGCAGGTGGACCCCGAGTGGGGGTGCTGCTGGGGTCCTGCTAACAGAGCTGGGGCATTGCAGGCTGAGGAAGATCGGAAGAACCTGGCTCGGATGCAGGACCTGATTGACAAGCTGCAGAGCAAGGTCAAGAGCTACAAGCGCCAGTTCGAGGAGGCCGTAAGTGCCCAGCACTGCTCTCCTGGGATGGGGGACGGGGCTGTCCCTCCCTGGGACCGCCTGGCATGGCTGCAAGGGGCCTTGAGGGCGGCGTGGGGAGCTGTGCCCCACACACCCACCCTTCCCCTCACCCCACCCAGGAGCAGCAGGCCAACTCCAACCTGGTGAAGTACCGCAAGGTGCAGCACGAGCTGGACGACGCCGAGGAACGCGCCGACATCGCCGAGACGCAGGTGAACAAGCTGCGCGCCCGCACCAGGGACGTCGTCCTCTCCAAGGTGAGCACACCTGGACGGGGGCAGGGGGGAGGAGGGCAGGGGCTCCTGCCAGCCCTGGAGCCAGGGCAGTGACCACACAGCCCGCGGACACATCCTGCCCTGGCACTGCTGCCTTCACCTCCTACTGTTGCCGGGACCTGAAGGGTGGCACAGTGCTCTGTCCCCCACGTCCCAGCTCTCACTGAAGCCCTTTTGGGTTTTTTTCCAGCATTAGGAGCCTGGGTGCCCACCCTGCCCTGTCCCAGCTGCTGCTGTAGGTTGGAGGCAAGTGGCTGCAACAGCCACCACCAGCTTTGCACCGTGTGAATAAATGTAGCTCTGCCAGGACTTGCTCTGTGTCTGTCCCAGGGTAACCTTGGCCTCTGCTGCTGGGGATGTGGGGCCAGCCAGGGTCTTTGGGGGCATCTTTTCACAGCCAGTAGGGGCAGAGAAGAGGTCCAGGCATTGTGCTTCCAGCTCTACAGCCCTGGCTTGGGATGGGTTTTGGGAAAAGAGCCCTTTCCTCATCCCTCCCCACCAAAACATGTCTCTCAGCTGCAGGGGACCAGAGCTGAGGGGTGAGGCAGGACAGGGGGGCAGAACTGACCTCACCCACTACTCCTGAGAACATAAAACCCCCAACTACAGCCCTGCAGGGCACAGGGAGGGTTGTTAACAGCTTTGGCAAAGTCACTGCAAAGAAAGACACCTCTGCTCATTTCTTTAAAATAGATTTCTTTAATAGTTTCCATTTAATATGTTTATTTGCAGTTAGTAAATTGGCATTAATCAGGGCAGCACGAACCTCAGCAAACCATGGGGACAGTGCAGACTTCCCGAGGTATTTGTTAAATGACAGGGGTCCCACTTCCTCCCTGCCCCAGCTCCCAACCTGCTGCCACCTCTGTGGGGTCAGTGGGCTCTCTCAGCACCACCTGCCCCTGCTCTCCATAAATAACACACAAGGATGAAGGACAGAGGGGGTCTGGTCCCTCTCAAAATGAGATTCTTGAAGCATCTGGCACAGACAGACGAGCCCCCAGGAATGCAGCCCCAGTTAGGATGTATCTGTGACCCTCTGCACTGGGGCAGAGCCTCTCCCTGGAGCCCAGCTCCGTCCTTGGAGGAGCTGCCACGAGTTTCTCCCCTCTGCCTTTCTCTGCCCCTCCTGCCTCGGCCCCAAAGCGAAGCCAAGACACCTCAAACAGGTGAGGACCCAAACATGCCTGTGCTCCCAGGCCTGGGAGCAGATGGGGTGGTGTGGGCTCAGCTCAGCCTCCCAAGGGCTGCTCAGCCCCAAACGGACCTTAAAACACAGAGAGGGGGGTGAGACTGGGCAGGGTCAGAGCAGCAGCCAGTGGATGCACCAATCAACTACACTATGGAAAAGGCATCCCTTAACTTAAAAGCCTTTTAATTTGAAGCATTTATTGGAAGTGTACATCTATTACAGTTAAGAAGAAGCAAAGATACACCAAAAACACAAATACCCAAGAACAAAAAAGTACAGATGAGAAAGAAATTAGCTGAGGGGAGGGAGGGGCAGGGCGGGGGTGACCTGGTGAAGAACAGAGTTGCAGCTGCTGTAGGGAGGAGCTCCCCAGGGTGATCCCAATGGAGCAGCCCCAAGGGAGGGCCAGCAGGATCCCCAGGAGCTCCTGCAAGGCTCCAGGTTTATGCACAAGCTCAGCAGCTCTGACCACGCTGCACGTCCAGAGCAGGACACCGAGGGGTGAGAGGAGCAAGAGGAGGAGGGAGATGTTCAGAGACAGGTCCTGCCCTCGGGACTGGAGCCTTGTTGACTCCTCCACCCCCAGCACTGGGAGCCTCAGAGTGGGACTCATTACGCTGGAAACAATGAGATACAAAATGCTGCTGGTTCTGGGACATCCTCACCCCTCTGGAGCCTGGACAGAGCTGAAGTCGTCATCTCATAAAATAAATTAGAAAATGTAAAAAAAAAAATAAAATAAAATTCAGATGCATGTTTCAAAACTGGTTTCTTTTAGCTGGAACTGCAAGACACTTTTTTGACTTAAATGTAGTGGCTGTATGTCATTCCTGGGAATCTGACTGTCTTGGATAACACAGTGTTGGTGAGCAGGCAGGGCACGTGCAGGTTTGGCAATGAGGACTGCCAAAACCCAATTCCCCCTTTCCCAACATATCCTACAAAGTTACTTTCAGGAACAGGAGTGTTTATTCCCAGCATTTAACACATTCTGATTAAAACAGATGCAGGAAATACGGACATCTCCAGTAAATATTGCACTTCAAGATTAATGTGTGTGTTGATATTAAGGACTGAAAGCAAGAGACTGACATAAGACTTCCAGGCATAGCAGGTTAACATCAAGAGCAATGGTCCTGAAAAGGATTTTAAAACCAGATTAGTTACCCAAGAGAAGGGACAAGCCGCAAGTTTAAAAAATTAGTACATTTTAATGCTAGTGCTCCGTGAAAAAGCCAACCCCTGTTGCAATTCCACCACTGCTCAAATGTCTCTGTTCTCTGCAGCTTTGTAAAACACCTCCAGGTGGAAAGGATCTGCAGGAAAGACAGCAGGAGCAGAGGTTCTCTCCTAATGCACAGATTTAGTACCAAATGATCCAAAAGGAGATGGTGAAGAGGTGACTGGAGCTGGGGCTCTCAGGAATTAAAAGCACACACACACACACATACACTCATGCTCTACCCAACCCTAAACCCCTGATTCCAAACCCCAGCAGAAGGGTTACACCTGAAGGGGGTCCCCGTGGGGGCTCTGCACGTGGCTGGTGTTGGGGTCCTGGTCAGACTGGCTCCTTGGACCTCACATCTGGAGGGCAACTGCTGTGCTTTTGACTTGCCATGAGAGAGCCACAACTCAACTGGCACATACAGAGTATCCTCACTGTCAGCAAAACCATCTCTGACCAACCCCGCTGGACTGGGAGAGAGAGAGAGACAAAAAAAAAATAACAGAGGCTGGTTTTTGCAGGTGGTTATTTTTATCCCAGAACAACTGGAAGATACATCCCTGAATGTGTTGCCCAGAGAGCTGCCCAAAGTCTCATCGGTCAGAGGTCAGAGCTGGGGACCGGGAGGGGCCGGGGTTTGACAGTGCTCCTCACACCCACACTCACACTCACACACACTACACAGCGTATCCCTGAAAATCCACGGGCTGCAAGGGACCCTCCAAGCGCTGTCCATCGGGAGCTGGAGCCCAGGGTTACTCCTCCACAAAGTCTCTGTCAATGTCCATGTACGCCTCGTCGATGTAGCTCACTATGGCACAGGGGGACGTCCGGTCCGGACTGAGCAGTATAGATACAGTCTCTTTCCAGTAGGTAAAACTAATACAGGAGCTCTGTGGGGAGAGAGAAGAGGATGCTTGGAGTGGCCCACAGCACCAATATGCAGCATGAGACTCATCCCAAAGGCACTCTAGCAGAGAGAACTGGAAACTGCTTCCTGTTCATCCCGAGCTCTCCCCAGCCCGACCGTGTAACCAACGCTTTGGATTCACCACCCAGCCCTCCCTCCCTGGGGCCTGCAGCAGAAGGGCTGGATGAACCAACCACACCCTCCACAACCAGCCTCCCACTACCCAGTACATACAGAGATACAGATACAGACATGTATGCCTCCATACAGGGACTGCCAGCACCTCTGCCTGGGCCAGTACACCCACACAACCCCAAACTTCCCCTCTGTTGTCCAGTCTGAGCACACTCTGTGTCCCTGCAGTGCTGCAGGTACTGGCAGTACCTCCCACCCCTGGGAAGACACAAAGGCAACATCCCCTCCCTGCTCACATCCCTCCTGCATCATTCCCTTGAAGCCAAAAGGCCACTCTGGCAGCCCAACACACATGATGTGTTACCACAGCCTTTACACACTGGACTAGTTATTCCCACCCATCATCCTCCTCCATCACACTCCTCCTGTCTGAGAACTCCTTATTTGCTCTACTTCCAAAGCCCTAATGCTGTTCCACCTCAGGTACCTCATCTATAGAACTTTCTGAACTGAAGGGGTTTTTCCTTGAACTCATTAAAAATCTATTAAAGCTGCCACTCAATCACTGAAAAGTCAATAAGAAACCTGTACAACCTCACTTCACCTTGCAGAGCATATACAAGGGAGTTGCCTTCTCATGACAGGTCATTTCTACCCCAGTGCCCAACACAGACCAGCTCTGGGGCAGAAGCCTGCAGGCTGCTTTCCACAGGGCAGCTCCTTGTCTTCCAGCAGCTGCACCAGATAATTTCCTGCACTGTTTGCCACTCCAGGAAGAGGGAACAGCCTGGTTAAGGTGCTAACTAGTCTGGGAGCTGGATTTTGTCCTGCCTCTACATCCCTGCCCATCCTGCCAGCCCTACCTCTCACCCCACTCAGCACTGGCAAGTCTGTGTGTGCCAGAGCCAAGAGCTCAGGTTTTGTCTGCAGGGAAACCCAGCAGCTGCCTTGTGGCAGCCTGTGTGAGATGGTGCTAAAAACTCCAGGAGTCACACTGGGAGCAGAACTTCCCCCCTTCTTTCCCTTCACAACCTCCCACTTCCCATTCCTGTGGTGACTGGCAGGCAGGTACTGCTGTGGTCGATCCCTGCCGTGGTCAGAGGGTCACATACATTTTCTAAGCAGGTGCTGTCTTTATC
Source organism: Chiroxiphia lanceolata (assembly GCF_009829145.1). Taxonomy (NCBI): domain Eukaryota; kingdom Metazoa; phylum Chordata; class Aves; order Passeriformes; family Pipridae; genus Chiroxiphia; species Chiroxiphia lanceolata. Next base: position 2,822,008 of record NC_045653.1, on the reverse strand, counting down.
CTTGTTGAGGTAATGCTGCTGCCAGAATCGCAGGAGGCTGTGGAAGTTGTTCAGGATGAATCCAGGGTACTTTTCCGTGTATTCCATCTGTTGCAAGGTGCGCAGGTAAAAGGGGAGCTTTTCTTTCCTTCGGGCCAGCATTAGGATAACTAAACTTGTGTTCAAACAACTGACGTTTTCCTGAGAGTAACAATGACACAGCAAACAAAAAAATATCAAGATGCTGGTTGTAAACACGTCCTTACAAAATATGCTTGTGGAAAGCAGGCACAGGAGGTGTCCCTACACACAGCAAGGAGGAAGGGCCACGGATCTCCACAAGAGGCTCCTCCCTGCTCCCAGCTCTGCTCATCACTCCAGTACCAGCAAGGTAACTAAAGTTACTGTCAGCTCTTTACCTGTGTGAGTGTCTGTACATGGATAATATTGATGAGACGGAAAAGGAAGGACATTCTCATGGACATCTGGGACATGTAGGACAGGAGGCGGCACTCGGACAGGACCTCTGCCACTGCAGTGAGAGGACAGACAGTCAGCAGGTGCTGCAGGGTCAGACACGCTGGGCCAAGCACCAGGGCAGCAAGAACTGGTGCTCAGACTGCAGGAACAAACTTTCAGGGTGGCATTTCCCTCTGTCTTGCACCCCAAATTTTCAAAAGCCCAGATTTAAGGTATTCCCAACGTTATCACCACCAAACAGAGCCCACCCCACTCCTCACTGTTCACCTTTAGCATCAGACTGGTTCTCAAAGCGGTCCAGGGACAGCGTGATGCAGCGAACCAGCATGTTTGAGTCAACCAGGGAACTGTTGATCTGGTTTAAAAATATCTGGAACTGAAGAGAAACCCTTTTTAGTGTCAAATTGAAATAATTAAATATACTAATACTCAGGGCCATGACCTTTTTGTTATCTCTAACAAAATACATCTGCCTCATCTAGCCCAACACCGGCACTGAGGGCTGACCAAAGGATCCCTACAGCAAGTGCCTTAAAATCACTGTGGAACAGAAAAATGCCAGAGTCCTGGCATTCCTAAAATATTTTGTGAAGTGCCACTCCAACGAGAGCAAGATTTCATACACTCTGTGTTTTGAAAGAGGGAGACTGGACAGCATTGGCTGCTGGCCTCTAATTCCTGCAGCTCCATGTTCTCCTACACTGACTTTATACAGGCAGTCCTAGGGAGGAATAAATACAATGAGGGAGTCACACAGAATGAGAACTAAACCCAGTTATAGATCAATAAATAGGAAGCACATATGAAGTCTAAAGACTTTCTCTAGAATGTGGGAATTCATGTACTAGAGAAAAAAACCAAAATTGAATACAACTTTCTTTTAAATACATTTATACTTCCCATTCTCCAAGGTCTGTCAGACCTAAGAGCAATGAGGGAAAAATTACAGTAACAAAAGCAAGAGTATGAGGCCATTCAGAACCCACCCAACAGCTGATGTTATATGTACAAAATGCACAAGAGCATGAAACCACTTTGCACAGAGCTGCCCATCCTTGATTTACATGTGCAACTCAGTTTTATAGGTAATTACAGCAGCCACAACTTCTTAAAATGGCTGTGAGTTCAAATAACATCAAAGATATGACATCTTTTTGCAGCATCAAATATTAATATTTGAATCCACGTCCATAAGAACTGCAAGCTCCAGTAAAAGACTTTTTGGAGCTGTCCCAATGTCCAGAACTATCAGCTTAACTCAAAACTCAGAGGCTTCCCAGGAAATGCTCTGCCATCCTTGAGCCCTGACCTCAGACCTGCCTGATCATGTAACAGGGCAGTGTTTTCTGAACAGCTCAGCACTTGCTGACTCAGGACAGCAGGAGCACTGCTGAGAACTGAGTGTCTGCAGCAACTCACCTGCCTGTGCAGAGACTTTGGCAGCTCCCCCCTTAATGTTTATTGTGCCCCAAGCTCATCAATCACACCAGAACCAAATGAATCTGAGTTTTAGTGCTACCTCTGGCTACAAGAGTTTGTAACTTGACCCCCGGGGGACAGCTTTTACAAATATTTACCTTCTCATCTGTGTTGATGTACTTGTTGAACCTCTTGAATGCATCAATATTGAATTTCATCAGTTCTCCCAGAAGGTCAAAGTAACTCTGGAGCACATCCCGTGATTTGCACTCGCTGTCAACAATGCAGTAGAGAATATGCTGGCAGGGGAGGAAAACATGTTATTGCCACAGCTCAGGCCAAGCCAGCAGCACAACACAGATCTGGTTTAACCACTATTTAGAGCACTCATCTGCAGGTTCAGTCCTTGGATGACTGAACTAAAGACAACAATTCAGATGAGTCTCCTGTTAAAATAACTCCCCACTGATGCAGGTTATACAACTGGCCACCACAAGTACAATTCACAGATGCTTTCCAAAAGTATTCCCAGAGAATGTTTAACATTTTTACCCACTTTTGAATTCACTGCAGATAAATCCCTCTTGATTGCTATGGAGGATGCTTGACAAAGACTTCCTTACCTCCAGGAGTCCTCTCTTGAGCAGGAACATCTGGTCTGCATAGGAGGTGGTGCCTCGAAGGAAACTTTCAACTGCCCTTGCCTGCCAAAACCTGAGAAGTAGAAGAAATGAGGTGCTGATTTTGGAGCAAGGGCAGTACTTTATTACATCTCTAATTTCAACCCAGTTTCCTGATCTGTCTCATGACAATGGAGTCAGACCTGTCCCTGGCCACACCAGTAGGAGTGCAGGGCAAGCTCTGGTGTTCTCCCTCACCTGCACTGCCACCACAGCACAGCAAAGCCAGGCCCTTCCCCAGATTATGATTCTCAAGCATTCCCAGCTGAAATAAGCTGTATGAAACCAAAGCTACATCCCAGGGATCTCAAACAGCACATCAGAGTGCAGAGTGAACCCACCTGAAGGAGGACTCAGCTGGTTCCTTCTTCATGACCTGAAGCAGTCTGGTCAACAAACCTCTCTTCCCATCACAGACAAGACTCCTGGAGCAGGTGAAGGAATGACAGCGTGAGTGGAAGGGCTGGCAAATGCTGTACCTTACAAAATACTGAATCCAGTCTCTGCTCCAGAGCTTCTGGTGATCAAAATCTCAGTATTAAGTATATGGTACAACTATTGTGCCAGTTCTACCAGCAGAAGGGTTCTCCTCACTGCCTTTGGTAAGTGTCTGCAACACCTGCAACATGACTTCCAAATAAATCCTAAAGAAAAATTATTCATTTTCTCTCAAATTGTTAATATTTCAGAAATACCAATTCACAGCTTGCAGAAATGAAAATATTAGGAAAAAAAAATACCACATTTGATCTTAGGAATGAAAAACACACACCTTGCTCAACAAGGAAGCTCTAAATCCCACTTAGGAGGCAGAGCAGAGTATGGAAACCTGGATGCTACATGAGACAACCTTGTTCTGTATGGTGTAGTAAAAGTATAGAGGCTGTACAACTGCAAGACTAATTGTATTAAACATCTTCAGTGGACTATCCACCCTGTGCAGGAGCAATGCCTTGACCTCACATTTCAAGAAAAGCAACATGGAAACTAAATGCTAAAGCTGTAAAAACCCTCAAGTTCTTCCCAATTAGACACAGTATTGTGATAATAATTATAATCTGGAAATCCTCTTAGAGGATTCCCTTCTGGAGCGAGGTAAATCTGCTCTGTGCAGCCCAAGCCCCTGCTGAAACTCTGGGAATATTCTGACAACTCAATTCTGCAAACTGTGTTCCACCTGGTGAGGTTTGTACACCAGAATTGTGTGTTAAAGAGCTTATTGAATCAAAACAGTCAATCTAACAGATACTCTAATGTAACACCAGAGATTCTGTAAGTGGTTTAACGTGTTAATCTAATTTAGCTTGTTCCGTTTATTAGCTGCTCTTAAAATACTCTGAGCAGACACCTGGATCTGTTCAAACAGCCTGGAAATGGACATTATGTGTGCACAGGCTGCTCCTGAATCTCAAACCTAAGATTTATTAGCAGGAGCAATTAATGGATGAGAGGGATCAGGGTTTACTTTCCAGGTCTGTCTGCAATGCCTGCTGTACAAGGCCAGAGAAACAGTCAGAACTAGAATAACATAATAAAATCTGGGCCATGAACTCAACCCTCCCCCATTTTGGGCTTTCCTTAAGGTTGCTTTTGCTTTTAAAACACCTTACTCTGAGCATGAGCACACTTTAGATTTGCTAATAACCATCAATACCACACAAACCTGGACACTTCCTGCTGAAATGCATCACTGAAATTAAAGTGTGGTGGACAGATGGACCTCAAACAGAACAGAGGACATCAAACCTCCAACAGAGATGCTTCAAAAACTCCTAAATTGCTGCCCAAGGCCCTCTGTTCCCTCTCACCTGTCAGTGTTGACAACTGCATCAACTTCAGGGATGTTGGCTTTGTGGGAGATTGCACTCAGCTCATTCAGTTCCTGGCTGTTCAGGAGGAGATACTTGTTCCTAAGGCAAGACAGCGGGGGAGAAAACCAGGATGAATTCCAGAGGTAAACATGCAATTCCATGAGAAGTAAAGCCACAGGGCTGCAGGGCTGGGTAATCCTCTCTCACCTGGCTGCTCTTCACAGCATTCCCACCCCGCTCCCTCCCCCAGGCCACACAGCTGCTGCTTGGTGAACCTCCTCCAAAATTCACCAAATTCCAGCTTTAGCACTGACCAGCTGTAAGATGATGGTTCTTTGCTGACTTGTTCAAAATCTTATGGTTTGTAATTATTTTCTTCTCGTTTTTTAAAATCTCAGCAACGTTTTGCTGAAATTCAGAGGACTTAAATAGCAAACTTTTTCACACCTTCCCACAGTTTTTCTCTGCTTTTTCATGCTGCTCTTTATCAGTAATCAGTCTCAGAAAGCAGAAGCTGCAAAAATGTACTCAATCATCCCTGTATTTTATTGCTCTCGGCAAACTTCACTCTGGCAATATTTAAAAACATCATGAAATGTAGAGATCAGAACAGTAATGGATATAAACCCCAGGAATTTGAAGGAAATTCTTTATCAAATACTGAATTTTGCATAACGAAAATGAATTATTTCATCTGTAAAGTAAATTAAATGCAGAACAAGTCTGACAAGAGTAGAAATTAGTCCAGGGGCTCCCTTTGCCACACTCCCTGCCCAATGCCAGCATCTTCCTACTTCAAAGTGCTCAGAATCAGACTGCACAGATTTATTTTCAGGAAACCTCAGGGAGCACAGGATGCAGTGATGAGTGAGCAAAAAGAAACTACTCATCAAACCAGCAACTACATGGAAGAAAAATTATTAGACCCAAGGGGACTGAGTGTCTCCTTGTTTCAAACACCATCAGCCAGATTAGTGCCCACTGAGGTTCTCATGTAAAGCTTCCTTTGATGTGGATTAACAGGTTTCTGCAAGGAGAACACAGCCCTTCTCTCCCTGCAACAAACAGTTCTGCAAGTCTGGTTTAGGCACAATTTCACTGAAATTAATATTAGTGCACAAGTACTTGCTCTCATCTTGTCCTCAGCTAATCTGTGATTTCATAGAAAGTTCATGTCATTATTTGTTTAAAACCCTTAACCAGATTCCACACATTCCACCTGCTCTGAGGCTACAGCTGGGAGCTGCTTCCTGTTTGAACAAGCCTGAGATCTTTGTAGCAGCCACTTAAGTAGGAATATCATCTAAAGAGATTTTATTGGAAAACCTGGAGTGATTCCTGGGCAAACACTGTCTTGCCTGGAGGATTTACAACAGGTCAGCCTTCCCCTTATACCTTCCAGCAGCTTCCCATTCTCAAAGCTAAAACTCCACAATCAAAAAGGCTGATACTTCCAATATATCCAATAGTATTAGATGGAACCTGCACAAAAATGTCATCCTGGCTGTGGATACGACCAGCACCTCAAGTACAACATGCCTCAAACACAGAGGTTTGTAAGCAGTGGACACCATCTCCCAGGACTGAATCAGAGCAACAGGACACTGATGGAATGAAAGATGCAATTCCACAAGTCAGAACAGAGCAAGAATTACATCTGTACCAGCAGCACAGCGTTAAAATCCCCCAAGCAAACCCCTCAAACTACTCCAGCAGCCTCAAGTTTCCTAAGGATGCCTTTGGAAGGCAGACAGAAGCTTCCTCCCTATTCCCACTGGCTCACTACCAGCTCTTGGGGAGAAGGCAGATAAACAACACCATGAAAGCTGCCTCCTTATTTCCTCAGCCAGAAAGTGTTAACTCATCACAGACACGTTCCAGCACATTTCAACATATAGCAAAATGGGCTGGTTTCAAGTATCAACAGGCATATTAAGACATGCCCACTGGAGAGCAGAGCCTTAGGCTGCTCACAGCAGGAGCTGAAAAGCACCTGAAATCTGAATTAAGGACAGGACAACATTCCCTTCACGTGGAGCCTGCCCTGTGCTCAGGACACCTGGAATTGCAACCAGGCAAACACCACTGAGCCACAACCCACCACAGCTTCTCATACTCACTCGTGGTGATCACTGAAGCTCTGAAGAAGCCTCAAGAATTGTATCTTTAAAGTAATGTCCTAAAAAGAGACAAGAAAAGTAAAAAAAAAAAAAAAAAAAAAAAAAAAATTGCTTTAGGGTTTCTGGATATCATTAGTTATCAAGCTGAATAAAAACCCTTTCCAAATCAAAGCCCTCTGGTCAGCAGAGCAAGTGACTTGCATAAAGGGGAAGGCTGCACTTTGCAGGCTTCCCAAAACAGAACAGAAGTGGAGACTCCTCCAAGCCTATAAAATTACTAATTTCTTCTCACTGCAAAGGCAGAAAAGATCATCACTGTATTGATCAATTCAAAATATCTAGGTTTGGGAGGAGAACAAAAAAAAAGTAAAAGAATCCAATAAAAAACTCAACCCCCCTAAACCTGCCTCTGGCTTCCAGGGCCCACCAATCTACCCCCTTTCCCAGTTCCCAAACTAGGAGAGAGGAGAGGCTAAATTGTCCCTGCTAAATTGATGGCACAAGCCAAAGACTTCAGTGAAAACAATAATTGCCAAGAAACCAAATACTGCCACATCTCAAGTTGTGGATTAGACAAGCACCCAGTTCCTCAGCACAACTCCTGAGGATTGTATGACAGGATAACAACCCAACACAGAATTTTAGGAGTCACTCACCGGGCTGCAATCACAATTTTGGTTGTGTCCATGCAGAACCAGGGCTGATGCTGAATGCTTTCTCCAAATCAGTTTGTCAAACAAGTTATTGAGGCCAGGAATGAGCCTGAACTCTGCAATCATTTTATGAACCTGGGAAAAAAAGAGAGGTACAAAGTCATTTGCTGCAGTCTCAAACACGGATATAACGTGGTCTGGAAACAGATGGGCACAACTCTGTCATTCTCTGCCAACAGAAGGAGAATTCTTGTATCAAACAGCAAGTGTGTGAGTTAACACTCACACTCACCATGGTGTATTGTTACAGTAGCTTCCATTTGGTGGACAGGGAGAGAAAACAGACATTTTGGGAGCTGTTTGCCACTGCTTGTTAACTAGTGTTCCTCTGGAAGCAGCTTTGGGCAGGGGGGGATCACTCACAGCACACTGAAAATGCATCTGTACCTAACAATGATGAGCTGAGCTGTCAATGTGCTGCTGCAAGTCACCCATGGAGTGTCCTTCTCTTCTCCCTTTCCACTCACACAGCTGAAGCTCAGGAAGGCCTCTCTGAAGGCAACACAAACTATCAATATGAGTGTTGTTCAACTGACCTGGGCAGGAACTCTGAGCAAAGCTGGATCCAGCAGTAACACAACCACACTGCACTGCTCCTTCAGGTTAAGGAGAAGTTGAATTCTTTAGAGAATGATCAGGAGAGAAGAAAATCCTAAAATACTTGGGTTTATTTATCAGTCTGCCTGCCAAGCTGGGACACAGCACATGTAAGCAATTTGGAAGATGAGGAATAAGGGAAATACAAAGTGGGACTCTCATCAACTGTAGGCCTAGGATAAGCAGTATTCCTTGAGATGTGGTTGCAAATGGAAACCACATTACTGGGAAGCCCAACATGCTGCAAAAATTAAGTGCCCAATGCAGTAATGGACATATTCCTTAAAATCAATAAACAAAATCACTTAACAATAACCCAGGTTGTCCCCAGGATGCAGCATTATAACCAGCAGCATTTCCAGCAGGTCACTCAAATTTGTTCTATCTACTCAAATATCTGAATGAATCCAAAATAATTAAACCTGATGCTGTTTTCCAGGTTTTCATTTTCTCAGTCTTATTTGCATCATAGCTAATGGCCTTTCTGCACTTCTCCTGGCTGTAGCCACCAGCTGCCCCATCTCTATGGAAATCACATTCCTGCTGCTGCACATCCCAAGTATCACACCTGAGGAAGCATCCAGCTCCTTCCCACCTCACCCATTCTACCTGAGAGATTGCAAAGCTTGAAGTCCTCTAGTGCTCCAGGATTTCAAAATGCTATTGGACACAAGCCTCCAACAAAACCAGCTCTGAGGAATCTCTCCAAACAAAGAGCTCCCTGTATTCTCCCTGTCCCTCCACGGCCAGCGTGGCACAGGCACAGCAGGAGGAAGCCAAGTGGGTGAGCTGCCTGCAAGAGCCTCAGCCCTCACCACAGGAAGAGCTCTCCAGGCCCCTAGTTTTAACTCCTGAGTCTGCTCCCTCTAAATGACTCATCCCTAATTTCAAATGTGTCTTGTTCACTTTTAGTTTGCTCAGCTCTAAAGCTCTCACCTTACAGGAGCTGCATGACAGTCACTGCCTTTGTATCACACTCTCTCCCAGACCTCAAAATCATTACAACTACCTGGGGATGCCAAGGCAATCCCTGCTCTATATTTACCCTTCAAACTCCTTGGATTTTTTCCTACTGCTGCCCACCTTCACATGAATTGGTCTAGTGCCTTCTCACCACTAAACGTGAGTTTCTGCTGTGTGCAGTGTGGCTCCTTACAACAGGAGCAAGCAAATCACCTGATGGCTTTTCACCCCAACACAGACATGCAGGACAGCCCAGAAATACAAAAAAGGAGAGTAATTTAGGGTGTGACCATAGTGAGAAGGAAGCAAAGGCACAGGTCTGAGAGAAGCACCACTTATCCCCAAGGGTGAGCTCACCCCCGAGGTGGCAGCAGGCAGAGCCAAGTCACTGCTACCACAGTTATCAATTTATGCAAATTAGCCAGCAATCAAGTCTACACCAAGGATTTAGAGCAAACTGGTTGAGTTTGGGAAGCTGCACAATGCTTCAAGCAAACACCAGACCATTTTGTTGCTTGTCATGGTGGACTGAAGCAGGTTTGTGATGCCCTTTAGAAATTCCATGCAAAATGAATCCAACCTAAAACCAATAAGTCCTTTGGCTGCTCAGACTGGAATCACAGATCCTGTGCTTTTATTCCCTCACAGAAAAGGGACACCACCAAGCAGCTGCAGTGCTTGCCAGTGAGTGTGGTACTGCAGACACTGCTGTCCCTCACACTGGAGCTTTCCATGGAGAACAGCTCAGCTCCAGCTTTCATCTGCCTGGCTCAGGAAGGGAAACTGGATTCACATCTGCCACACAAGTTTTATGCAGATGAAGGAATGAAGGATATATTATGTGTTTCAAAGGCAAAGGATTTCACAAGAAGTATCTGGGAATGAAGTAACTCAAATCTTTCAAGAGTTCAATTCCAGTCCCCCTGTATCAGTCCTGGGGAGGAGGTGAACTGCATGCCAGCTTTATCCTTAGTTTTCCCATCTGCACGGGGGCAGAGAGAACAGATGAAGGATAAAGAGTTGTTTTCCCAGGAAATTAAAAAATAAATTCAGCTTCAAAGCTGGCTGTTTCAGCAGCATATTTTCTGCCTTGTCATATCTGACAGGAACACACTGGAGCTGACCCAGGGAGGGAAGGAATCCAGCTCCCTGAAGCAGTGGCAGCAGGATGAGTGCAAGCTGCAAGCTGTTTCTGCAGTATCTACAAAACTGCATTCCTGTGGTGAAATCAGGCAGCAATGAATTATCTGGCTTGATACAATGGAAAAAAAAAGTCCTCCTAACGGATCCACGTCCTGGTAGTTCCAGTTACGTCTGGGCTTTGTTTAAATTTTATTTTATGCCCAACGGAAACAGCATTTCTCAAAGGAATGACAACAGTTGCTTATGGTAGTGATTGTGGTTTCTGCAACAATTGCTAGTACCCTCTTATAGAGAATCTATTTATTTTTAATGCCAAGTATCCTCTTAGAATCCTTGAATGGTTTGGGTTGGAAGGGACCTTAAAGCTCATCTCATTCCACCCCCTGCCATGGGCAGGGACACCTCCCACTAGACCAGGCTGCTCTAACTCCCATCCAAGCTGGCCTTGGACACTCCCAGGGATGGGGAGTCCACAACCACTTTTGTAGGTTCAGAGTGAACAGGTTAGTTATGTTTGGGACTGCACTACAACTGCACTTCCATTTTAAATTCAGATCAAGACATTTAAGAGACTGGCGAGTGTTTGTGGCTTTGATGCAGTGGGAGGTCACCAGCAAAGGCCAAAATACTCAAGATAAATGTGCTCAAGCAACTGCCTCCCAACACAGCCACTCCTGCCCAATACAACAGCCCCTCAACAACTCACACCAATCTGGCCCTCCCAGTCCCTTCCATTCACACCAGTTTGGCCTCCCAGTCTCCAGGGCATGTGAAGGTTCCTGCTGTCCTGAGCTGCTCTGCTGAGCTGAGCAGACTGACAAAGTTGGAAACCTGTCAAAACTGCACCAAGGACTGCTTTTCTTTTCCCTGCACAACATGCTTTTGACCCATTTAAATCAAACTACAGTCAGGCTGCAGGGAGTTGTTCTCCATAAGCCTGTGTGAGGCAGGGAACAATTTTTTTTTTCATTTCAAAAGGAAGAAAGGTAAAAGAAACAGATGAGTGGGGTTACCAGGCAGTGCCCAGTGCAGACAGCACTGAAGTGCATTCTCTCAGCTCAGAGTTTAAAATTTGCTCACACTCAGCCAAGACATGGGAATCTGCTGCAAAAATCACCCACTCACACCACCCCAGAGGGTTTCCAAAAGTGAAAGCAGCCAAAGAAGGGGAAAGTACAAAGGGGCTCCAATCCAAACAGGTCACCAGGAGGGTTAAGAAGGTCTGGCTGCAGCTCCTGCAGCATTCCAGGTACACCCACACACTTCCTCACACAGAGGGACAGGATCCTCATGCAGGAGACATCCTCCTGCATCCATCCTGCACCAGAGCAGCAGCTCTGTGGGGACTGGACCCCCACCCCTGTGTGCTCAGCCCTGTTTCCCAGTGGAACACTTGCTGTGTGTCTGGGCACGGCTGCCACGATGGGCTCTGCCCAGCTTTGTGCCTTCAGCTCTGCCCTCCCTCTTTCTGTGCCCACGACCTAATTAATGAGCACTCAGGTCTAAAGGGACATCAGCTGCCTGTGTGACCATGTCCCAGGGCTCACCTGGTTCCTCTGCCTCCCCATGAGCAGCACACAGAGAACGTACAACACCTCCAGCTTGTACATGATCTCGTGCATGATCTTCATGGACTGTGGAAGCTGTGTCCGTGTTGAGCTGTTGGCCAACCCACTTTCATCTGAAGACTCTGAACAAGAAGGCAAAAATGTGAGCCTGAGGCAGCTTCAACAGCAAGGATTTGTTACAGTTATTACTTTTACACCCAACACTGCAGATGTAGGACCAGCCCCTCTGCTTGAATCTTCCTCTCAGCTAAAACCAGTGATGTACAGCAAATAACCAATTTAAATCACAGAAGAGAAAAAAAACCTATAGATGGAAATTTAGAGATAAGTTTTTAAAAATTGTTTGTCCATCATAAGCTCAGTGACCTAAAGTAAGTAGGTTCACCTAAATGAATTAACAGACTACTGCACCAGGACATGGCAGAAAAGGTAATGAAAGCAGGGGTGAGAGATGAGAAGCATTTACTATTAATATACTTTCATTTCATACCTCAGGATCAGTATTCTTAGGCCACAGTTAAATAATTTTCATAACTCTATGCAGAATTACCCTGCTAAGGGCAGAAACAGGAGTACTAATTACTTTGAGTTTTACAAGACATACCCTGCATTTTTGTAATACCAAAGGGTGAAGAAACAAACCACACATGTGCTTCAAAGCATTTTCCTATGGTTGTATTAACTGGAATAATTATTTTTCTTCAATTACTTACTCAATTTTACTGAAACTAGATTGCCTTTTTAAAGAAGGGGTCACTTCATTGGTATGAAGCATTTGGACCCAAAGCCATCAGCCAAAGTTTTAGAGGAAAATGCTGGTGAAGTCACTCACCTCAGAAGGGTTGTTTTGCCTCTGCAGGGAGATTAGTGCTGAGGATGTACAGCATTACAGGGTTATCTAGGCATGCAAAGGGCACAGACTGCTGAAGGACATTTCCTACCTATTCTGCTAACTTAAATCAGGAAAAAGAAAAATCACTGCTGCATGAGAACAAACTGGGAATAAGACCTAACTGCTGATAGTTCCGGTTGAAAGGAGAAGCAACACGTGGCAAACCCTGAAGAAGGTCAGGATGTACACCAGCTGAAGGAATGCAAGCCAGGTACCTGTACTACTCTGCTCTGCCTCTTCATTTGCCACTCTCATCAGTGCATCCAGAACCAGTGCATTGTCCAGCCAGGTGTACCACTCCTCCAGCTCCTGCAGGAAGCTGGAAGTACCTGTGGTTTCAGACACTTTCCGTGTTGCCAGTTTGCACAATCGCTCTATGAAGCCTGGAATATTCAGAAGTGTGGCTGGAAAAAAAAAAAAAAGAAAGATAACTTTATTCCTATTTAAGATCAAATCCTCCACGCCACAAGGTACCAAAACATCTACATCAGGGATACAGAAGAGTATGGTTAAAAAGATCTGGTCAAAAAGATCCAAAGATGGAAGAAGTCAGTGCAGCCTCCTATTAAGGACTGGAAGAGAGTTTCATATCCCAGGAATAATTCAGTGCTGTTTTCCAGTCCAAAGTGACTCAATATCGAGGAACTGATCTGGCTGAAAATTAAGCTGGCAGAAATAAGGCAGCAGCCCTTGGAATGGGCTGCTCCACACCCCCTTTCCTCTGTGTGATGCTCCTCCTTCGTTTTCCCTCCCGTGGTGTTTGTCTCGTAGCAAACTGAGCTGGTTCACTGGAATAGCTGGGAGGAAAGCCCTGAGCTTTTTAAGTAATGGTTTCCTGAATTAGATCATCAAGGAGCAAAACAGATGGGGAATACACCAGAGCAGCCCCAGGTTTGAGGCTTTTAATGGGGAAACTGCACCCTTAGAAGGAGCAGTGCAAGGACAGAAGTCACTGCTTTGCAAAATGCTTGAAGAGCTGCATTTTGCCCTCAAGTTTTCACAGTAATAACTTAATTCCAGGACCTGTTTATTAAAGATACATAGCTGAGGCTTCACTTCACTACACACTCGCAGATGCAAGTGGAAAAAGACAAAGAATTTGGCCATTAATGTTATAAGAAAGAGTTTGATCTCTGAAAGGATAAGCTCCCTGATAAAATTTTTAAAGTAGAATATATTTTATAATCTCAGAATCAGTCTCTAATTGTGCACACAAAAAATGATTAGTTAAACATTTGCTTGGCTAAGTTCAGCTCTGGGGGATCCAAGCTTATTAAGCTCAACTGATTTAAATTAAACTTAGTACCCACACCTACCCATACTTGTCCACTGCTCTTCACAAGAGAATTCTGGCTATCCCAGGGTAGAAAATACACCCCTCCCTTTAAAGTTTCTCAGCTGCTGTATTATGCTACTCACCTCTCACTGGATGCAGTTCTCAAATCTGCTTCAGAAGCTCAAATGCTTTTCAGCACAGCAAGAGCTGAAAACAGCAGATTCTACATTTGAGGGTACTTCAATTTAACTTTTCCAATTCCTACTCATCCTTCTAGGTAAGGCTTTTGCACTTGAGAAGTACTCAGCAAAATAAGGAAACCTACACTGTGCCCTAAGTTAAAGCTGAGATGAGACCCACAGATTTCCAAGGCTGCTTTGGTAACAGTGGGCAACATAACTAACATTAAACACAATTTCCTTGTTGACAAAGACAGACATCCTGCTCAACACAACATCAGATAAAATCAGAGAGGAACTGCTCCAACAGCAACCACGCTGCACACACTTTTAGTTCAGAAATCAGTCTTTTAAGGAGGACACAGAATTACCAAGAGTTGCTATGGACATGACTGAGGCATAGAAAGCAAATCCAATTATTTTAAGCCACTCAGTTCATCAGAGAGTGCTGAAATGACAGAAATTAACCCACCTAATTAGCAACACCATATCAACCCAAAAGCTACAAAGTAAAGTTCATTAACAGGAAAGACTGTTTCCAGGAAACTGCCTGAGGGATAAAGAAAATAAAGAAAAATGCTCTGCAAGACACAACACTTTCAGTATCCTCCAGAAACATAAGTGACATTGAAAAGGGGAAAACTGAGATTACTATGGAGATTACTGTGATTTGTTCACAGTGTAACAATTACCTTGATTAATCTCAGCTCGAGAAGGACCCAGGTTTTTTTTCTGCTGGGCATTTTTGGCAAGAAGTGTGTGCTTGTCATCACTGCCCGTGTCGAGCTCAGAAATGGTGACAGCCAGGATCCTGCAGAAGTTTGCCAGCTGCTGCTGGTCAAAGCTGGACACAAGGCTGGCCAGGTTGGGAATATCATCCAGCTGGATCATTTCCTGGAGAAGGCAACACCAACTGAGTCACATGTGACGTTCAATAAGTGAACACAGACACAAGATCCTCCCTGGGGAGCTCTGTGGGTTATTCCAATGTTAGGAAAGGAGAAGCAAGTGAAGACTCTGAAAGCAGCTGGGATTTACAACTGCTGTACAGATATCCATATTTTAAAGACTAGATATTTGCATAAAATTTGGGGGCCTTTTTTAACTAAAAACCCCACAAACCAATTTCATACATAAATTATGTTTGGGTATTGAAAGTTTCAATTTTGTTTTCCACTTCTGTATTTTCTTTGAAACTCACAGATAAGAATCACCTTTCAGATTACTTTTCAGTTTTTTCATCAAAAGATCTTTTTAATAAAAAGAGGCTGAAAACGTTTGTCAGAAAAACACCATTTTTGTTCACATGAACTAAGCTTGTTTCCTATCTATTTCAGGAATTACATCTACCTCAACCTTACTCTAAGTAAAAAAGTATCAAGTTACAGACTCCTGACTCTCTCCACAAAATGTACATAGACACTGTTCATTCAGGGTTTTCCCAGGGTTACACCTTTAATATTTTATTTGCATTACAGAGAACTCAGCTGTAATGATGATGGCAAATAATTAAAAAAACAACCCCAGTCTGTGCAGAAGACTGAAGTGTCCTGTTTCCCCAGCCTACAACTTGTTTGAGAGGTGACAAAGCCCAAGGTAAGAGAGAAGGACAGGAGGCCCTTCCAGATGTCACAAGGACAAGTATAATGTGTGAAGTGTAATCAGAAGGCAAGGATGAAAAATTAATTTATATGAGGTTCATTTCCTTTATTTGAAACACTGGCTGTACTTTAATGACAGTGAGGTACTCAGATGATGGGTGCTCACCTCCCATCATCCTCTGAGCTATGGAAAAGCATTGCAAGGATGACTCCACATCAATAGTGTGGCTTCTCTATGAGATGACTGAAGTTAATGATCACTGTGAACAGTCAGGTTTCAAATAAACTACAGGTGGGACTGGCAGCTTAAGAGGACTATCCTCAGCAACTCTTCAAAGCAACAGCTCTTTCCTCTACTGGCCTGAAAAGCCATACAAATAAAACAAAGAAACCAGTAACTAACCTTTTTAACTCCCAGGATATCTTCAATGAGCGTTGCAGTTTGTAGGAATGTCTTTTTGTTTGTCATCAGTGTAAACAGGAACAACACAAAGTCGTTTCTTTCTGCCAGTCGCCTCGTGACTCCTTCCGTCTGCAAACCAGCACAGACCTGCTCAGAGCCCACCCTGAGAAGCCACATCTCACAGCACGTGCAGGACACAGCCCTGCAGATGGTGTGTTACCGACCCAGCTGCTCCTGGCACCAGGAAAAGTTGGGTTTATGGCCACCAAAACCAACCCCAGTCCTTGTCTGAAGGTAACAGGAGCCTGCAAAACTGACAGGCTCCGTGATGAGAGGCTTCACCTCAGAGCTGTTTACTTGCCTGAATCCAAACTAAACACTGCCTGCCTGGCAACACTCCAGAGAGGCTTGTCTCTGCTTTCCCATACAAACTGTCACCAGCTCCATGCCATGATATGCAAATGCAGCCACTCCTCAGCCCTCACCACCACTCTCAGTTTGAGTCACCCAAATGCAGCACTGGCCTAAATGAACCTGGTGATGAACCCAAAAGTCACACTGAGGCCTGAACTTTAGTTCAGCACTGAATTTAAGACTGGCTTTCATGCTCTAATCATTACAGACAAGTTTCATGCTCTGAGCTCTGCTGAGAGCACAGCCAGGCTTCCCTGGAACTTAAAACTGCATCCTCACTGCCTGCAAAGCTGTCTGCTCTGTGTGACTGGCATATCACCAGTGCTCACAGAACTACACTGGCTTAGATACTTCCTCAATATCTACACATTAATACTGCACACACACCATTTCTGTGATCCTGCACACTTCTCAGTCAAGAGACAGCAGTAATACCAAAGTGAATTAAAACAGCAGCTACTCTAAAAATTGCAAACTTGCTTCTTTCACAGTTTGCAGAAGTAGCATTACCTGTAGTTAAAAAAATAAATCATCTAAGCCAAGAAAAAAAGCATCCTTTCTCTTTCCCCTCCCATGTGTGCAGATCAGCAGTGAGACATGACTGTGTAAGACTCACACTCTGGAGATCAGGCTGTCTTCAGAAGAGCTCCAAGCCACCAACCACCTCTCTTCTTTTTAAATTTTTGTTAAACAACGTTCCCTGGGCTGTGGCATAATGAAGTGTGTGATGAAGTAAACAATCCTGAGGATGTTCTCTGCATGCATAATTGGAGGCCTGTGCTTTTAGCTTCAGAATTTTAATGACAAGGTATTTCCACAGGCCTTTAACCCAGCACCTTCCTTAGTGCTGCTCTGCCATCCCCAGAGCTGAACTAAACTGATACCCAGAACATGAAGGAGTTGAAGGATCAAACTTAAAACACTTGGTCAGCACCAGTTCTGAACAAGACTAGCTGCAGCTGGGGTTAACAGGGATCTACTTCCAGTTCCAAATTTTAAGATGGAACTCAACAAAGGCTGGCATGGCTTTCCTATTGAAACACAGAGACAGAAAGATCCAAACCAGAGGATTTAAACTTGACTAAGAAACTGTGTAACACACCAAAATACAGGGCAGTCCTGTATTTAACTGAAGGAATTTTTCACATGAAGCTTCAGAGTAAGTTTAAATTACACTTAAGAGTCTGTATATTGTCTTATCAAGTGGCACCTGCAAAAAGAGACCAGCAGAAGACTTTTGCAGCAGTTGTACTTACACACAGACACGTGTTGTACAGTATGCTGAGACAGTCCTTGATGAGGTCATCACTTACTGCAAAGGAGAGAACAGTCAGTCACCAGCCACAGGCTGCCAAGGGACACTAATGCCAAGGAATGTCATGGAAAGCCATAAAATGGGGGGGAATTGCAGGCTGCTACCTCAGATCACATGTGCAAATGCCTTGGAGGATAGAAACTGGAAGGAGGACTCAAACTGCCAGGGTTAGATGGGATACTGGGGAGAAATCCTTCCCTGTGAGGCTGGGGAGGCCCTGGCACAGGTTGCCCAGAGAAGCTGTGGCTGCCCCATCCCTGCAAGTGTCCAAGGCCAGGTTGGACGGGGCTTGGAGCAACCTGGGCTAGTGGGAGGTGTCCCTGCCCATGGCAGGGGGTGGAACTGGATGATCTTTAAGGTCCCTTCCAATCCAAATCATTCCATGATTCCCTAAGCCTTTACCTGACCTGCTCACATGTGAAATTATTTAGTATGGGGGAAAAAAAAAATAAGGACAGTTCATGTAGTGTTCTCCACACAGCACCTGGACTTCATAAGAACAGCTTTCCATCTGATTCACTGCACATTTTAATATTTAAAATATGTTTTCAGTACAGCCCTACAACAGCTGCCTCTAGCTCAAGTTCAAGCCACTTCACCTTTGAAGTTCCCTGGCTGACGGGCACAGAGGGCACCAGGACATTCCCTCTCCTCACAAGGGCTCAGGGGACCAGCAGAGTCACAAACAGGGCAAAGGAAAACACTGAAGCAAAGCTGCTCCAGCAGGAAAGTTGTGCTGGAGCCACTGCACCCCCTTGGCAAAGTTCTCCTCACAGCAATGTGGAAATGAGTCAGGAGAACAGCACACTTTTTATCTCACAATCTCTGTAGCTCCTACTACATAAACAATGTTTTGTGGCTTATTATTAAAAATTGCTCACTGTAGCTGTAGCCACAGTAGCAACAAGAGTTTCCACTGATTGCAGATTTAGTTCTTTGAGTGAGGGATGTTGTGCTGAGTGTATGAACCCTCTGGAGCCGTGTGACTATCCCAACAGGTGACTATCCCAAATCCCAACACCAATCAGTACCATGGAGAACAAAGAGACCAGTGATTCATTCCTAAATGAATCAACAGGAAATTGCTGGTATGGAAAGAGAATAACAGAAAAACAGAACAATTTCTGTCTGAATAAGAACACAAGGCAAAATTGGGGAGGGAAGAGATAAAACATGAATTTACTTACTTTTCTGCTTCTTTTTCTGTGTAATAAGAGTTGGTCTCATGAGAATTTCTACTAAAAGCTGTAACGATAAGATAAAAGAATTAAAGGAATGATCATTTAGATACAAATACCAATTAATTTGCCAGTGACAAAGTCAAACCCAGACTTGTCCCTGCTGAAGTCACAGAGGTGAATAATGGAGGCTCCACAATCAACACTCCACTGGTGTCAAAATCACATTGACAGAAAATAGTTGCATTTACCCTGAAGAAACAGTAATGGTTGTACAAAATAATCTCCCACTGGCAAGTTTTAAGGAATTTGAGCTCACAAAGAATGTGCTTTCACATGCCTGCAGATAAAATCAGGAATGGCTATCACACATCTCCCAAAATAGGGAATCTTTAGCAATAATCTGCAGAGAAATGCATATTTTGCAAAGGCTTTCCCTAAATCTTTCTGGCCTTCAAACATATTTCGGGTCTAGACATAACAGAATTTAGTTGCTCCAGATTTTAATCTCACTGACAAAAAGCCACTGCTTGTGTACATCACCTTGATCTATACTTATTACATATTTACAGATGTTGTCTCATTTCTATTTAAGGAATGTAACAATCAGTTTTCCAAGACTAGGACTGTGGTTCTGTTAAATGTAGAACTGATCTTTAGTTGCTCCAGTCTATACCACTGGTTTATCTTAAAACATTTTGAAAAATAAGCAGTTTACTTAAAAATGAGAGTTAACCCCTAGAAGCAACTGATAACTCCCCCAAGTGCTGCAAAATGCCCCTAGTTTTAAAATTCAGTTTAAAATTGTCAACAGCAATGTAGGCACCACCCAGTTGATCAATAAACCTACAATCTACTACTTGCTCTCTTAGTCCCAGCTTAACTTTGCCCTTCTTTTAATGAACTACCCACCCAGACACAGAGGAAGCCACCTGGAGGCCACATTTTAAGCACTGACAAATAAATAAACAGACAACTTTAAAGAGGAACATACATTTTCCAGCAATATTTGTAACAGTAATTGTAGCATCAGTAGAGCAGAGAAAAATGACTGCAGCAGTAATGCAGAGCTCATATTAATGGCTCCTGTTTTAAGGAGGAGAATTTACACCTCAAGTTTTGGGGTTTGTTTTTTGTGCTTTAATGTTTGTGTTTTAATGCTGTGTGGCAGAAGGCACAGAGAGGGAATTATGAGATCTTATTTCTTGGAATGGGGTTGCATTCAGGTATAAAATCCACGAGGCTTCATCAGTTCATGTGTTTGCACTCTCAGGTTGTATTTTACATGAATTCATATAAAGGAAGGACAATGTGGTTTTGTTCTTCCTTGATGTAAAGGCTGTCAGAATCCAAAAATATTATAAAGAATATACTATCACACACTAGAGCATAGAGAATACACTGCAAATTTAGGATCCTTCAGAGTTACTCCCTGCAAAACAATCAGCACCAGCAGGTCAGACTGATTCCCTTTCAAGCCCTAGAGCAGGATTTTTGAAAAAAAAAACCAAAAAAAACCAAAACACAGCACTGGATTCTACCACTGCCTTTAACCACATTAAACCCACCTCTATCAGCCAAATCTCTGGTCACAGCACCAGGTAGTTACAGCATATCTGATATTTGCCATCTCCAGCCCAAGAGGAAAAAAAAACAACTGAACCCCAACCAGCAAAAAAACAACTCATCCCCAACACACACAGATTCTGTGCATTAGGTTAAAATCATTCCTACAGGAAGTATCACTGTTTTCCTTTAAAACCAAGGGAAATTTAGCACATTTTCAGATGAGAAAGTGTTCTAAATTGCTTGGGTAGCTGAAGACTTTTGTCCTCACAGGCAACTAAACCACTGCTCATTTCAAATCAGCATAAATACCAGTTTCACTTAAGTAAAGGCATGCTAAGTGTAACAAGAAAGAAGCAGCAAAAACTGCTTAATTAGACAATAAAAAAGGGGGGGAAAAAAGGAAGAGTGTCAATTAGTTCATCAGAAAACACAAATCATGCATTTCTGATGAAAGCCAAGATCCCAGAGTCAGTCACCATAAAACTGAACAAATGGGTATTTCTGTAACGTAGATTTAAAACAAATAAACAAAAGGATAAATTGCCAGAATATCAAGAGAAAACTTACAGTTCTTTAAAAAAAACTTTTTCATAGATGAAGAATAAATACAGATAACATGGCTAAGAGTGTCCTGGTGTGCTTAAAAAACTGCCACACATGCCTCAGTGGTAAGTGAAATTCTCACTGCTCTGGTTCCAGCTGTAGCATTTCATCTCACAATCAGGAATCATTTGCAACTGTTCTCACTGAGAATTAAAGGTCTCACCTTTTTAAGTTAAAAAGACTGACAGACTGAGTGAAGAAATATCCAGGTTTTCTGGCTATTTATCATATAAGAAAAAGCACACTTTTATGTGATGCCTTGAAAAAACACACCCCCTTCGTATTTTGATTAACAGAAACAGGCACAACTCCAATGCTTAACATCAAATTGGTGAAGGCATTTTGTAGCTTGCATTTAGGAGCTTCAAAGGTCTAAGAGATTTCTCAGGGGTATGATTATCATGCAGAAATGTTTTGATATTGTTGAAAAAACGCACTCACATCGACTCCTCCAAACAAGTCAAACGTGTATGTATTTGGGAAAGTGGACTCTTGAGCAGCTTTTCTGTCTTCTGTAACATATGCCATGGCTTCCATCGAAAGAAGGGGAGAAATTTCCTGCATGGAGCAAAAATAAAAAAGAAAAAAAATCAAGAGATGGTTCCAGGAGAAAACTGCTCAACAGTATAAACACAATTATCTCCCACGATCTGTGTGATCTACTGACTAATCATTACCTGCAGTCCCAGCTCGTATCTACCAGCCCATTTTCAGACATATTATCATGCAAACAGCTTCAAAAATTAGTTAGAATTATGATCAGAGTAGACAATCCTGCCTGGCTGCAGGAAGGACAGTGCAGGCAGTACCTTTAGGATGCTTTGGCACTGGGAGAAGTCGCTGTTTGGGTGGCTGTGCTCATACAGCTTCTGCAACAGCAAGGGAATCCCATTCCATTTTGCTTGCTTATCTCTCTCCTTTAACAAGGCCTCTGTGATCTGCAAGGAAGAAACAACATAATTCCCATGTGTCCAATGATTCATAAGCAGGAAAATATAACCTTATCACCTCCCCCATGTCAGCAATGGAATATCATGGCAAAATAGCTTGCTGTAGAGAGCACCACTCCAAAATCCAGCCCCTCTTTCCATGCAGCAGTTTAGCCAGGACTGGGAGCTGCAGAATTTCACAGTATCTGAAGCAGGGCAGGGCTTCAAGCAGATTTTGTCATTTAGAGCACTTCATCTCATCCTGTATTTTTATATTGATCATGTATGTTAAAATGGGAGCACATTAGTCTCTAAATAATTCCATTAGCAGCACTCCAATTGACAGGCCAGTGAGGGAGGAACTGGGTGCCCTTGCCACTATCCCAAATCAAACTAGTCTAAGGTGTAGAACACAGAAGATGGAAAGGCTTTATTAGCTGAAATGAGTATTACCTCAGCCAAGTCCCTGAAGCCATTGTTGGTCACAGCACTGACCCAAACCACAAAGACTGACAAGCAAGCTCCAGTAGAACATATCAAACATACAGAGGAAATTCCCCTCTGTTATAAATGGAGACCACCACTTAAATCAGTAGAACAGCAATGTTGGCTGAAAAAGAGGCTGCAGCCACAAAAAAAGAACACCTTGGCATTTGCTACTACACTTGTCCAAACTTTCTTCAGGTTTGTCCTTCTCACCAAAAGATTAAAAAAAAATTCTCCATAATCACCACTGTATTTTACACCTGAAAAAAGACATGAAGTAGCAGCACAAGACTAAAATATTCTGCTTAGAATCCACAAAAGATGTTTTGAAGGCTGAACACTTCCAGGTTAATGCCAGCAGAAGCTGCAAAGGAGGAGCTCTTTGGTAAAGTCAATGCTGACCAAAATTTAACTCCCTTCCTTTATGATATTTCAGAAATACCTACACCAACCCCCAAAAAGGTAATTATTCTTGTACAGAAAGGTAAAGCAGACAATAAATACAGCCAGCAGGATTTCAAGGCAACATTTAGAACATAGATTATCCTGACTTGGAAGGGACCCCCAAGGACCATCCAGTGCAGCTCCTGGCCCTGCACAGACACCCCAACAATCCCACCCTGTCCCTCAGAGCGTTGTCCAAACCCTCCTGGAGCTCTGGCAGCCTTGGGGCTGTGCCCACTGCCCTGGGGAGCCTGGGCAGTGCCAACCACCCTCTGGGGGAAGAACCTTTCCTGAGATCCAACCTGACCCTGCCCTGGCACATCTGTGGATTTGGTCTTACTCCTAAGGCCTAAACCTCTAAGCTGCTCCCATTCTGACCCTTCCTGTGGTTAACTGAGTTTCCCTCCCTCCTGCTTAACTGTTCCTTGTTAATAATTAACAGCCAGGAAATCTCACTCATTGTTTCAGCCAGACATCCTTCTCAGATCCACCTCAGTGTGCAATTCCAAAGGGCCACTCAAGTCCTGATTAGACAATTATATGCAAATATACCCCAATTTCTGCTGACAATTTAACCCTTTTCTCTGCTTGTTAAACAGGAAGACCAGAAAACTGATGCAAGCCCTTGAAAACTCAGCCTGGCAATGCAGCTGCAGTGGGTCCTCATCCTTCCAAGCTTCCCAAATACTTAGGGGTCTTTTCCTGATGAAATACCTAAATTTGTAGGTAACTAAGAACTTCAAGGCTCTTGAAGTATCAGTTCAGGTATGAAGTACCAAGATTTCTTGCTACAAGGGCTGACTGAAGCAGCATGAGCAGACCTGGAACATAAAGTCGACAACTGGGGAGACTTTTTTACCTTTTCCCTGCTTTCTGACTTCTGGATCAGAGTAATCAACCAGCACTGCTGGAGAATGACACAGAGTTTCCTTCTGAGGAGGAGAAATAACAAAGGGCAAAAACAGAATGTCAAAATGGCTTCTTATCGTGTGGACTCCAGGTCGGCTCCTCTGAAGTCACAGATTCCCATTTCTCCTTGTGATTCCTGGCACAGAGGGAGCCAAAGGAGTTTCTCCACCACCCCATCCCAGGTGTGGGAGGAGCACACAAGCCCAGGGGCGGTGGAGGAACTGGATTAATGACTGGGTAAAGTGCAAAGAACACACAGCAAAATGCCAGGGAAAGAGTCCAACTCTGGCTCCAGCTGATGGGAAGATACCCCAGGCAGAGATGACGTGCTTGGGCTGCAGCTCAGGTTCCAGTAGCAGAGTTCAGTATCCAAGTGCTCTCTGGAAAGGCCAAAAGCCCTTAACTGACATTAAAATCTTGTCCTGGGCTTAACACCACTTTGTTAATCTCACATACACTCTTGGTTTGGGGCAGGATCCATCCCCGCTCCCATTTTTGTACTCCCTGTCCCGGGCTCCCAGAGGCAGCCACAGGAAAAACTTTCAGAGCTGAAATTCTGAAGGAGTGAAGCAAATGTTTCCTTGTTCTCGTCATCTTTTAACCGCTTTCAAAAAAAAAAAAAAAAAGAAAAAAAAAGGCAATTTTTCTTTCTCTTGATTTAACATGTCTTTGGTTTCATGGCAAGCTCTGGCTTGTGGTCCCTGTTCTGTGTTTATGAGGCTGCCCTGGCTCTGGATGTTTCCATTGTGGCCGGGTGGGATTTGCCAACGCAAAGATTTGGGATTCTCTGAAGGGATTCAAATTCAACCCAACTGTATGGAGCTGTCTTTCTTTACAGCCATTTTGGTTAAAAACTGCATCTCTCCATTTCTGTAACAGCAGCCAGTCAATGGTTTTCATTTATAAACAAAGGTGGTTTTCTTCTTGGCTCCTTCTGAGCAAATTTTACTGAATAGTCATCAGTAAAATGGGTTCCTTTCCTCTGTAGAAATTTTTGGTCTCATCCAAGGAGGGTAAGTGCAACCCAACACTGATTTCTCAGAGATTTTGTTCATTCACTGAAAAATTCTGGATAAAATACCTGAAATCTTGCACAAAAAGCTTGAGAAGTTGGGTATTATCCAGCAAAGGAGAGGCTGCAGCAGCCCAGCTGGAAATGGCATCCACAGCCGTGGTTTCCTGGATCCTGTTCCCCAGCCAGGTATCACCACCTCTCCAGGATCATCATCCATCTCCCCCTACTCCAGCTATGTCATGGCAGTGTGGATTTGCTGGAAGGGCAGTCAAAGGCTTTCCAGAGGATAAAAATGTGTCCTCAAGCCCATCCACGATTGCAAGGTAGAGCAGACCAAGGGGTTTTCTTTTTAAAGTCTCCTAAGGAACTGGGCCCAGGATTTCCCAGGAGATTACTCCAAAGACTGATAACTACCATAGGAATACATTCCTACTACACAGCTTAAAATAACTTTTATGCATAATTTTTCCTGGAAGTATAAAAAGGGCTGAACAAAGACTGCACTCAAGTCTAAATATTTCTTTAAATTTCTTTCTAATCCTCCTGTCTTTTAAATATCACAGAATCATAGAATAGATTCACAGAATATCCTGAGCTGGAAGGGACCCACCAGGACCACCCAGTCCAACTCCTGGCCCTGCACAGACACCCCAGCAATCCCACCCTGTCCCTCAGAGCATTGTCCGAACCCTCCTGGAGCTCTGGCAGCCTTGGGGCTGTGCCCACTGCCCTGGGGAGCCTGGTCAGTGCCAACCACCCTCTGGGGGAAGAACCTTGTCCTGAGATCCCACCTAACACTCCCCTGACAGCATCCATTTGCAAGATGGTCAGTAAATAATTATGAATAATATCAAAATCTTCATGAAGTTCTATGTTTTTACCTAAATCCACCCCTTGATCAGTTTAGTTTCCCTCTCATTTCTCCCCTCCACTCCTCCTCCAGGCACAGCCTCTCCAGCAGCAGCAGCAGCACATCCTCCCTGCTCTGTGCCCCTTCCCCTGCCCAAACATTTGTCACTGCCCTGAGACCTCTTGTAGCTACAACTGCTTCCGAGTCCCTTCCCCTTCCAGTGAGGATTTTCCTTCCCATCTGTGTTCCTGCATTTTCATCTCCCTGCAAAGCAAACCCCTGATTTTCCAAACCTTTCCCCCCCCCTTTGCTGAGCTGTGGTCAGTGACACATCTCTGTGTCTTCCCAGAGCACGTGACAGCAGCAGAAAAACCAGGAGCTCGTCCTCCCCTTCGCTCTCCAGAGTAGGGAGAAGAGTTCCCTGATAAAATTCTCTCTCTATTTCATATTTTACCCTTCAAACATTTCACTGTCTAGTTAAATGCTCGCTCCAGGAGGGCTTTTGCTGTCATCTTTCAAAAAAGCAAAAAGCAGTGACTCAGGTGTCCAGGCATCTTTACAGCTCTAAAGGATTCATGCTGTGACAGACTTCACAGCTATGACACATCAGTTATGAGTTTCTTTTAATTCCATTTTGCATTGCAACCATACATTAAGGTTGGAAGTGCTTTTAAAAAAAGCAGAATTTTCACTCTTGGTATTTTCCATGACCACTTCTAAAGCACGTATTTAAATATGTGCTCAAAGTTTAAAAGCAAAGAGGCACAAGATTGTGGATCTTGACAAACAGATGCATGCATATTGTCTCTATGTATTTTAATAAAATTGAAGCTTTTCCAGATTCTTTCCTTCAAGTTTTTCAGGCTGTACCTTTAAAAACAGGAAACTAATATTTGTGCAATTAAATATTAAATTTTTCTTGGAACATTAATAACTTAGGAAGTCATCTCTGACAGGCTGCCAGGAGAATGATTATTCAGGATTTTGGGGAGTGCCCCATCGTCCCAGCTCTTTATTATATTTTCCTTTCCAGTTGCTAACAACCATCCAGCAGCCTGGCTAAGCTGTCTCCTTCCTCACACAACTTTTCACACAAAAGGCTGTAACCAAGGTAAATGACCTCCTCTCAAGTTTTCCTTTACTGCAGGAACACAGTTGCTGGCCTATGGAGTGATTCCAGAAAGGATTCCAAGGGAGAAGCTGTGGGCCTGCAGCTCTGGGGCAGAACACCCTGGTCAGTCACCAGCTGGGGCTTTTGCACAGAGCTCTGACCAAAAACATGTCAGAGCCCCCATGACATTATTCATGAAAAGGAACTCCATCACTGATATTAAGCCAGGAGAAGTCCATTTAAGAGCATTTATGTCCAGCCTCTCTCCAGCTCCTTGATACTTCAAGTGCAGCCCAAGTTTCCTATAACTACTGTTCCTCCATCCTCCCCAGCCCCTTCCCTTCTCCTGCCATCCCAAAAGCCAGGTATGAACCCAGGGACACACTGTCCTAGGATAAAACCTGCCACAGCTTCCAGGCAGGCCTAACCCCCCCAGTGACTCCCAAACTACAGCTCTACTCACCAGGACTGGAAAAAGAGCTGGTCTACCAGGACAAGGAACAGGTCTTGTGAATCCCAAATCCCCACAACATTTCCAAGAGCAGGACGACTCCAACATGGACCTCTGACACCAACAGCTCTGCAACACCACTACAGGATCTACCAGAGCTACTAATGTTTGCTTTGATGATTTTACTCTCAGAGAGAAAGAGATCAACTAATAAGTGAAATTATATTAACTTCTCAGTGAACAGTTTTCCTTGGAATTGCCTAAGTTTCTTCTTTAATTCATTTTGAAAGAAAACAAAACCTGCAGGGATATCTAAGGAAAAGCAGAGGGACAGAGAATATCACAGCTATAACACTTCTCTTCCCACTCATCTTCAGCCACACAAAAAAATAAAGACTATTCAAGTCCAACACAACCACTTTTTGAGCATTTCTACTGCATGACAGAGCTCTGGGCCCTGTTACATAATAAAAGCATTTCTAGGCTTTCTAACACTCCCTCGCTGTCCTCTCCTGAAGAGGCCTAAGCTTGCTAAGACCCACACAATTAGAGCTCTCAAGTGGATTATATTCAGGTGAATGTTGGTTTGGTGGTGCTGTTTCAAGGGGGAAACGAAAACCTGATTAGAAAACAAAATATTTTTCTCAGAGGTAGGAAGCTACTTCAGCCTGTTGATAACCTGCAAGGGCAGGAGCTGGAGATCTGGGTGTCTGAGGCAGAAAATGTTTTCCTTCCACAGAGGATTTTTTTCCTGAGTGGATAGGGACTACTCTGTGAAGGGAAGTGTCTGTTCCTAGGGATAGCAGAGCATGAATTACAGCTGGAAAAAGAGGCTCTTTTTTTCCATTCTGATTGTTTCAGCTAAGCCTTGGCAATCCTGTGAGGGTGAGAGCAGTGCTGACGATCAGCTCTTGGGACTGCACCAGGAGCGTGTTGGTTTGCCAACAAATCCCTGGTTAGGCCATTATTACACTGCTCTGTCTACAGGGATTCCCATAGCTGCACCTAAATATCTTCTGGTTTCCTGCTATATCCATGTTTTTCACAGCTGGCTTGCAGCAGATGAAGTGTGTGCCCTCTTGCTAAGGGGATTTGAGCTTGATCAGCTGACTTAAAGTGTTATTTTGCCTTCAAGGAACAGCAGCACAAGCCCCATTAGAGCTTGTTCCCTGTGCCTGTGACACACAGCACAGCTGTGTCCAGAGAGGGACAACACAGCAGCCCCCTCACAACCACTGTTCCTCCTTAGCAGAAAATGTGTGTCACTTCTGGAAAGTTGGTTCACCAGCTCCTGCAAGGCCCCTTCCACTGGCTGTGTGGTCAGTGCAGGGCAAACCTCGGCCCAAGGTTATGCAATCTCATACCAACCTGTGTCCTGGGCAGCAGCTGATGCCAGAAATATGGATAAAATGGATATAGGAACAGATAATGGCAATACACACTGAAATATGATTTATCCATCAACCTTATTATCACAGAATCATTTAGGTGGGAAAAGATCTCCAAGTCTCTCCTGTGCCTGTCCCCCACCTTGTCCCCCAGCCCAGAGCACTGAGTGCCACATCCAGTCCTTCCTTGGACACCTCCAGGGATGGGGACTCCCCCACCTCCCTGGGCAGCCCCTTCCAGGAAGAAATTCTTCCTGATGTTCAACCTGAACCTCCTCTGGCACAGCTTGAGACTATTTCCCCTTGTCCTGTCCCTTGTTCCCTGGGAGCAGAGCCTGAGCCCCCCCAGCTCTTCCCTCCCGTCAGGGGGTTGTAGAGCCAGAAGGTCCCTCCTGAGCCTCATTTTCTCCAGGCTGAGCCCCCCCAGCTCCCTCAGTCCCCCCTCATATGACTTTCTAGACCCTTCCCCAACTTTGTTGCCCCTCTCTTAATAATTTATTATTAATAGTAAGAGACCAACTGGAAGGAGAGCTGTGGCTCCTGGTAGGTGAGCACAGCAAGAACACCCAGGGATCCAGATTTCAGAGCCTCAGCTGACCTCAAAACTGCCACATATTCAGGGGGCTGCTGCTGTCAAAAATGTTTTTTATGTCCCTGTAAGATCAGAGGGATGAACTTTCAGATGTAGGCCTGTCAACAGTGATCCTTCCCAGTTCACAGATAAGCCCCTACTTTCCCTATACAAAAATGGATCTTGAGATCACCTAAAAATAGTACACAAAGCTTTGTTTAAGGATAAATGCCACTGCTGCCCATGGCAGGCACCACAGCAAGGAAGAGTATTCTGCAATCTCCCTGAGTTAATATCTTGAGAAGGGTTTACCTTCCTCACAGGATACCAACAGTGCAGTCCAGGCAGCACATGACCCAAAACTTCCTTCCAGAGGACAGGAAGAAAGAGCTCCAAGGACATTGCCCTGACTTGCTCTAGACCCCAACAGAGCAGCTTGGAAACTTGATCTGCTCTCAGGTTTTTCAGGAGAAAAGGAGTTGAGAAACATAAGCAAGGGCTCCCACACTGCCACTGAGGAGTGAACTGCAGGAAAACTGGGAGCATTCTGTTAAAAAAATAGAACTTAAAAAAAAAAAAAAAGAAAGCACCCAAAACTGCCTCGTGCTTCTTTAAAAGCTACATCAAAGTGTTTTATATTTAGATCATCTACAAACAAAAAACTGCTTCAAGGTAAAAGTACAGAGACACGTAATTTATAAAGTCCAAAATCATTCAGGGAGTTGTTATTCCCCCTCCCTTAGTCTAAGTGAATCATAAAATGGTTTGGGTTGGAAGGGACATTAAAGACCATCTTATTGCACCCCCTGCCACGGGCAGGGACACCTTCCACTAGCCCAGGTTGCTCCAAGCCCTGTCCAACCTGGCCTTGGACACTTCCAGGGATGGGGCAACCTGTGCCAGGGCCTCCCCACCCTCACAGGGAGGAGTTTTTTTCCTAATATCTAATCTAAACCTACTCTCTATCAGTGTGAATCCAACCCCCTTAGTCCTGTTGCCCCATGCCATTATAAAAAGTGATTTAAAAGTGTCTTCCTACAGCATTTATGAAGTGCTGGGAGCTCTGTGTATCCAAGCCTCAAGTCTTTCAGGGCAGTACAAGGATGCCAAAATTTTTCAAGTAAAACAAAACAAAACCCCAGCAACCAAAAACCCACCCCAAACTTGGGCAATTCGAGGGGGAGGAGGATGCAAATAGCAGAAGTTTCCTTGATTACTGCAAAAGCTTAGTTATTTGCTTCAGCAAATTCATAAAAGTCCCAAATTAAAACAGCAGCACTGAATTTCTGAGGCAAACCAAAGCCCAGATTGGAGGCACCATGCTACAGATACACAAGTGCACAGGGTTGGTACAGGTTTATCTGACTGAAACTGCAGAACATGAAATAAAGAGCACAGAAGAGGACAGGTAAGTCAGGGAGACAATATTTGTCCAAGTGCTGTACGAAATCCACTCCTAAAACAGTCCCACAGAAAAAAACTTCCTTCAAAAGAGTCAATACAGGTTTATATTTGTGCAAATTATTTACTTTTTCTCAAGGATTACCCAAACTCGTAGCTGAGCAAGCAGCACAATAAGGACAAAAGAGCTGTGAGAAATCATCTCCTGCTCTTTTACCCATTCTCTGCTACAGAACGAGGCACATTCACGATGAACAAACCTTCCCTCAGTAATTCCTAAGAATCCTTGTTAATCAAAGAAAATACTGTTGCCTACACTAGTAAATAAATTTAAAGGTGTCCCAATTTTTATTACGTTTGAGCTCTTTTAAGCTAGTAAGCTATACAGTACAGGTTTTTGGCTACAATAGTTTAGCTCAAAAAATCACCACCCAAACGCAAGTTCTTTATCCCACATTTCAGCTTCCAAGCCTTTGCACCATTTCGCATTTAATCTGCAAAAATAAACAATTATTCTCCATTAAAAAAAAATAAAAATAAAAAATAAATAGTCCATTATCCGTGAGCAGCTTCTCAAAAAATAAATAATAATAATAAAAAAAAAATAAAAAAAAGAGACCCAGCATCAGCACGGGGCAGGCACAGGCCTGGGCTGAGGAGCCGATCCCATTTCCCAGCATTATCAGCTGGGAAAGACGACAAACACGGAACCCAGACCCGGGGCAGGAAAAACCACGGGGCCCAAAAGGATTTTCCTGAACCCCCCGACACCACGAGGTCGCCTTTGTGCAGGAAATACACCTTAATTTCCACGCCGCATTGTTCCGGCCGAGGAGCAGAAAGAGGGGGCCGGGAACGGCTCTTTAACAGCCCGGCAAACGCCCGTCCTGCGAGGATGGGAGGCCGGAGGGGGAAGGAGGGGGAAGGCAGGGACACATCCGTGCGGCGGGGACGCCCCTCCAGCGCGGCGGCGAGGCCGGGAGGGCTCTGGGGAGCCCCGGCAGCCCCGGGCAGGCCCCGCCAGGCCAGGCGGGCTCCTGGCGGCCCCGCAGAGCCCCGAGAGCGCCGTGCCCGGCCGGGAGCTGCCGCACCCCCGGCCCCGCACCCCCCCACACCCCGCGCCCCCTCACACACCCTCCCGGGGCCGCCCTTACCTGCGCCCCGCGGGTGAGCCCGCGGCCGCTGAGCTGCCTGCGCCGCAGCTGCGACACGATGTTGGTGGTCGCGGCTCGGGCCCCGCGGGCGCCGGGGCCGCCCCTCGCGATGGCCGCCATGGCCCGGCTGGGACCCGATCCGAGACAAACAACAAGCGCCGCCTCGGCCCCCGGGGGGGTTGGGGGTGTGTGTGTGTGTGTGTGTTAAACGAGCGGCCGCGGGGGGGATGCCGGGAAATGGAGTCCCGGGCGTGTGAGGGGACATGGCGGGGCCGTGTGGGGAGGGCACGGCCCGAGCCTGGACCTGCACCGCCATCACTCGTGCTGCTCCTCACGGGAGCTGCTCCTTCCACGCCACACTCTGTTGCCATTAAAATACCTCTATTCCCACTAAAATGCCTTTATTCCCGCTAAGATACCTTTTTTCCCCCCTAAGATAACTTTATTCCCGCTAAAATATCTTTATTCGCGCCAAGATACCTTTGTTTCAGCTAAAATACCTTTATTCCCCCGGAAATACGTTTATTCCCACTAAAATGCATTTATTTCCTCACGGGAGCTGCTCCTTCCACGTCACACTCTTATTGCTATTAAAATACCTCTATTCCCACTAAAACGCCTTTATTCCCGCTAAGATACCTTTTTTCCCCCCTAAGATAACTTTATTCCTGCTAAAATATCTTTATTTGCGCTAAGATACCTTTATTCCTGCTTAAATACATGTATTCCCACTAAAATGCATTTATTTTCTCATGGGAGCTGCTCCTTCCACGCCACACTCTATTGCCATTAAAATACCTCTATTCCCACTAAAACGCCTTTATTCACGCTAAAATACCTTTTTTCCCCCCTAAGATAACTTTATTCCTGCTAAAATATCTTTATTTGCGCTAAGATACCTTTATTCCTGCTTAAATACATGTATTCCCACTAAAATGCATTTATTTTCTCATGGGAGCTGCTCCTTCCACGCCACACTCTATTGCCATTAAAATACCTCTATTCCCACTAAAACGCCTTTATTCACGCTAAAATACCTTTTTTCCCCCTAAGATAACTTTATTCCCGCTAAAATATCTTTATTTGCGCTAAGATACCTTTGTTTCTGCTAAAATACCTTTATTCCCCCGGAAATGTGTTTATTCCCACTAAAATGCATTTATTTCCTCACGGGAGCTGCTCCCTCCACGCCACACTCTTATTGCCATAAAAATACCTCTATTCCCACTAAAACACCTTTATTCCCACTAAAATACCTTTTCCCCCCCCTAAGATAACTTTATTCCCGCTAAAATATCTTTATTCGCACCAAGATACCTTTGTTCCTGCTAAAATACCTGTATTCCCACTAAAATGCATTTATTTCCTCACGGGAGCTGCTCCCTCCATGCCACACTCTATTGCCATTAAAATACCTCTATTCCCACTAAAACGCCTTTATTCCCGCTAAGAAACCTTTTTTTCCCCCCTAAGATAACTTTATTCCCGCTAAAATATCTTTATTCCCGCCAAGATACCTTTGTTTCTGCTAAAATACCCTTATTCCCCCGGAAATGCATTTATTCCCACTAAAATGCATTTATTTCCTCATGGGAGCTGCTCCCTCCATGCCACACTCTCTTGCCATTAAAATACCTCTATTCCCACTAAAACGCCTTTATTCCCACTAAAATACCTTTTTTCCCCCTAAGATAACTTTATTCCCGCTAAAATATCTTTATTCGCGCCAAGATACCTTTGTTCCTGCTAAAATACCTGTATTCCCACTAAAATGCATTTATTTCCTCACGGGAGCTGCTCCCTCCACGCCACACTCTTATTGCCATTAAAATATCTCTATTCCCACTAAAACACCTTTATTTCTGCTAAAACGCCTTTATTCCCGCTAAGATACCCCCCCCCCCAAAATAACTTTATTCCCACTAAAATATCTTTATTCACACTAAGATACCTTTGTTCCTGCTAAAATACCTTTATTCCCCCAAAAATGCCTTTATTCCCACTAAAACACCTTTATTTCCACTAAGATACCTTTTTCCCCCTAAGATAACTTTATTCCCACTAAAATACCTTTTTTCCCCACTAAGATAACTTTATTCCCACTAAAATACCTTTATTACCACTGAAATATCTTTATCCACACTAAGATGCCTTCGTTCCCCCTAAAATATCTTTATTCCCACTAAAATGCCTTTGTTTGCACTAAGATACCTTTATTGACACTAAAATATTTTTATTCCCACTAAAATGCCTTTGTTCCCATGAAGATAACTGTATTCCCACTAAAATGTCTTTATTTGTTCCTAGTGCTCCCCCTGCACCCTCTCCCTCGCTTTTTGGTATGTTTTGGGGTTTTTTTTGCCATTTGACAGCAATTCATGTGCAACTCTGACTCTTTTTCCTCCTCTTTCTCCTTTGAAACAGTCTTTCACAAGCTGTTTGTCTGACCTTCCATCGATCCACTGCCTCTCCAAATCCAAACAACAACTTCTGAAACACCTCAGAAAATCTGGCCTTCAGTTTTGGGCTCTGCAGGCTGCTTGGAGTGGAGAAAAAACTCGACACAATTACAGTGATATCATCAACAGCAAATGCTAAATTTGGGTTCTGCACTCTCTTTCACCACTCAACCAAAATCCAGTTCCCTTCCAGCCTTTTGACAGGTGCCACAAGTTTACTCCGTAGGCGGAACCTTTGGAGTGCTGACCTGCCTCATTTGGAAGCCACCCAAAATTGCCACACACATCCTATTTTGGATTCCTGACAATTCCGTTCACAGGACCAAGCACTCACCACACTGCTCATCTGGAGCTCTCCTTCCAGCTGGAAAATGCCAAAACAGACCTGCCATCTCTTCCCTCTCCCTCCCCTGGGAGGAGGCAGCAGGAGACCACAAGTTTTAGCTTTATTTTCCCAGCTTGTGTTAGTGATTTTGAGCCCATGAAGTTCTCACTGACAGCACGGTGTACATAAAGGGAATTGAATCTGTTCTCCAGTGGGACAGCAGCCATTTCATCCCATCATTCCTTAGAGATTCCCAGACATCTGCCCTTCCTCACACTGCCTGTGAAACTTGTACACGTGCCCCTGAGACTCCAGCATGCTCTGCCCTCCAGCAGCAAGGCCAAGCCAGTTTTCCATTTATAAAAGGCTTACTAAGGATCCTGAGAGCTCCTATCAGTTCTTTCGGTTAAAAGAAAGTCTTGGTGAGATGGAACAAACCAAAATTAAGGCTGTCCTGTGTTACTCTGACTCACCCATCCCATAGCACTAATCAAGATCCATCTGATTACCCTCACAGTCGCTGTGGGCAGATGAGTTCTCTCAGCTCCAGCTGTGCTGAGGAAAAATGTTCTCTCTTAAGGCTCCTGCCCCTTAGTTCTGCTACTGGAGTCTCAAGGGCGAGGGTACCAAAATGCCCTGCTTAGCAGAGATTTACTGAGCTGGAGATCTGCAGCCTGGCCTCTTAAGTCCTTCCTTTTCCTCTGCTTCATGGATGGGGCAACTCCCAGACAAAATGAGGACCCAGCACTTAGCAAAGCCATAGGAGAAGCCTGTGTTTTGTTTTCAACAGATTAGACAATGAATAGTGTGTGAGATGTGAACAGCTGGAAAAGAAAAAGATAACCCAGGGTTACAACACGGAGCCACTAACAAGAGCTCCATCTTTGCCCAACAATGCCTCAGTTTTAGGGTGCTCCTCTCTCAGTACCTCCCCTGCAATCGCTGTATCCATGCAGAATTCCTGAACAGCAGCTGTGCCACCTGCTATGGGAAAGAAGGACAGAAGCAGAACCTTTACAGGTTAACAATCCTACCAAAATGCCTGTCCAACATTTTAAGTGTCTCTTACAATGAGTTTACTCACAACTGCAATAGGATTTCCACCCTGAAGGGTAAAATGCAGATTTTATGTAATTTTACAGTACTAGTACTCATCAAAACAAGTGGTTTCTCAAAGCAACCCAACATGGGCACAGACTGGGCATTGGCCCAGTTGTATTTAAGTATCTTGCTGGCCACAGGGATTTATTTATCCTGTATCTCTAACCCACTCCAGTGACTCTAGATTGTGTGCTTCCTCCAGACTCCTCACATTCCAGCAGGTTTGAAGAAAGTCTATCACTTTTCTGCCCCCCTCTTTTTGTTTTTCCTTCAGAAAGAAAATCTTTTGGTAACACTCCTGATTTCTCCCTTTCTGACCATTGCATGCACCTGCTGCAAAGACACTAATAACACATTGAAAGGTTTGGATTTGCCAAGTCAGCTGAACACCAAGAACAGCCTCGTGGACAGCTCAGCTGGGCCCCACTGACTGGGGGGCTGACGTGCAGTGAGGTGAAGCCCAAAGGGAAGTTGAAAAGAGGAAGGAAATGAGGAAACTTCATCAGAAAAGCATGTTAGGTTCTGTAAAAAGAAAGCAAGCTCCACTGCAGTGTCAATCAAACCTTTGCTAGTCCATCCTCCACCTCAGTTTCCTGTCCAGACATTACCTGGACACTCACTCAGCTTTTTTTTTAGGCAGGTGGTACTGACCAAACTGATCCTAAAAAGAGCACTTTTCCCAGTTCCAAGTGCTCTGCTTCCCCCATGCCACCCTTTAGGCTCAACAGTTCTGCCAGAGCTTCAAATCTGAGCCTCCACCTCAAAATCAACAGGATTTCTAGACTGGCCAGTGATCTTTCAGGTGAATCACATGTTTACAAAGAGACTGAAGATAAGATGGAGCACACAGGGAGTTGCAGGCTCAGAAGGGAAGCTACAGCCAGTAATCCCTGCTTTCCCCTTGTGACAGGGAGCCACTCAGGCTCATTTTTAGAGAACAAAGTAAGCTGGGGACTCTGTGTAAGCCTGTAAAACTTCAAACTAATCTCCCAAAATGCACTAAACAAGGCACCTTTAACCTGCAGACCTTTCTTGCTCTTTCTGAAAACCTCTTTGCTATTCAGGCAACAACCTGCTCTGAGATCAGCCCCTGGGCAGCATTAACAGGTGGTATCTGAGCCCTGGTTTATGAAGGAACAGTAGCAGAATTTAATGGGAAGCTGTTTCACTTCATAATACAATTCACATTGTGAGGTACAACACTTTCCATTATGAAACTATAAAAATAGATTCCCAGAGTCTGAAACAAGTTCAATAATTTACACTGAAGATGCAAAAGGGATCAGGTGTTATCTAGGAAGACCTGTCCCAGTACCGCAAGCTTGGAGTTAAAAGATTGACTGGGGCAACTCAGGAGGGAGTGTGAGCTCTTCTTAGATCTTCTCTTCTCTCCAGCTTTCTCTGCATCTTCGGGGTCTTTTGCACTCTCCCCTTCACCAGGCTCAGAGGGTCTTTTTAAAGTGAATTTCTTGGTTCTCTTCAGTGAGTAGAATTCCCGCATCAAGTCTTCTACCTCCCACTGCTCTTCCTTGCGCCTCCTGCAGCAGTGCAGGGCAGCAGGATCGATGGGATGAGCCTCTGTGTTGAAGATGTAGCCTCCAGCATTCAAGACACACTCCCCATATGGTGTAACCACCACGTCGAAGTCTGACCCATCGTTGTGGATGAAGTTGTCTGGGTCAAACAGCAGGTACAAGTATTTGATTGTTTCAGCCAAAAAGAAGGATTCCATGCGATTATCCAGCCTGTGATCCCTCAAGTCTTTGATCTACAAGGGAAGAAATAGAGTGGGTTACAGTTATATCAAATTCAGTTACGTTATGAACTCGGGGGGAAATAAAACCAGCTTGCAATTCATTTCAGTTAAAAGCCCAGTATGACATCAATTCACCCTATTTCTTATAACAGAATACTTTGGGTTGTAAGGGACATTAAAGACCATCTTATTCCACCCTCTGCCATGGGCAGGGACACCCCCCACTAGCCCAGGTTGCTCCAAGCCCTGTCCAGCCTGCCCTTGGACACTTGCAGGGATGGGGCAGCCACAGCTTCTCTGGGCAACCTGTGCCAGGGCCTCCCCACCCTCACAGGAAGGATTTCTTCCTAACATCTAAACTTGCCCTCTGTCAACTCAGTTTGGGCAAGGAGAAGAGCTTCCCATCATTTCCCCTACTAAAGAAAAAAAAAATCATAAGGCTTTTACCTACTTTCCAAATCACAAGACCTAATTCCCAATATATATTAAGATTGTAAAAGTATGTGGTGGTAGTTGACAGTATGTTTGAAATCCTCATTAAATCATGTTAGAGAAATCACTCCCTGTGTGTTTGATCACATTTTCAAGGCATAGTGGGAAAGCAGAATCCCACATGAACGTGGCAGGCAGGTTCCTACCCCTGAACCTTCCTGCTCAGGTGCTACACCTGGTAGGGATGCAGGAGAAGCTCCTGATGCTTTCCAGTGTTTTGGGCTCTGGTGCAACAGCCCACGACAGAATTTGGCCCACTGTTCACACTGTGAGGGAAGTTACTACCAGAAACACGCCCAGATCAACTTCCCAGAGAAATATAAGGGGCTTTTTTGAAAAAGAAGTCATGTTTCCACCAAAGTGACCACTTAACTCAATTGGAAAACACAATCAATGAGAACACCTTCTAAAAGCTGATTTTCAGCAGCCATTTAGCTGATTTAGCAGATGATTTAGCACTCACAGTTGCAAACCCACAGTCCACCTTGCTGATTTTCTCTATTGACTCCACGGCATCCCTTCCCAGTTCCAGGAGCGTGGGATCTCTTGTAGCACGGTACAGATACATGGCACTCTCAATCAGTTCTGCAAAGACACCCCAGACGTTTGCAAGTACCAAAGATTAGCAAACCACACACTCAGGGATGATGGCATACTCCTTAGCTAATTTAAAAATCCTTTAGGATGATCAGATAAATAACCTGGTTACTGAATTTCCTCTGGCTCCAAGCACGGATTTGCTTTTCCTGAGGATGTGCTACCAAGAAATTCCCTCTAACCAGCCTGGATCAGCTCAGGTAAGGGTGACTAATCCTCCCTCCCACATTCAGTGAGTGGGAGGGGGAGCAAGAGAGAAGAAGATTAAAACTCGGTTGTCAAAGGAAGAAAAAAAATTGCTTCTAGAAAGGATTAAAAATAAGAAATTCAATGCCCAAAATACAATTTTAAACAATACTGTAAGTCTCTTGAAATAGGGGTATCCAAAACATCATGAAAACAAGCACCGTGCAAACACTCTAAATAGGTAACATATGCACCATGCTGTGTTTACTTACTAAGATCTTTTTGGATGCCATAATTCATTTGAAAGTTAATGCTGATGAGTATTTTTGGTGGATTTGTCCAGTATGGATGTCACCTGAACACTCAGACCAAAAGGAAATTATTTATTCTCATGTACAAAGTTTTATGGACCTAATAATCAGATTTGATTTTCTTTTTTTTTTTTTTTGGTCAGAGTTGTAAAAAATCAGAAATTAAGATCATTTCATTGCAGTATCACAGACAACACAGGATCTCTCTTAGATCTTGAGCTTTACTAGTACAACCAGAATGAGTTTATTTCAGGAACTCAGCACAAGTACAGTGGTCTATTCAAACTCCCTTTCACTTCCTAAATGTAAAGGACACAAACAGTCCCTTTGACATGACTGAAACATCCCATGTCAGACAATCTAACACTTAAATATGTCAACTCCTACACTGTGAACCCAATTCATTACCAGGCCTCCTTTTTATGGTAACATTGTCTTCCTTCCTTTAAAGGCAGCCCTGTCTTTGTGAATGGTGGAAAACAAAACGTGCAGTTTTGACCCTGCAAACTCCTGGTGAAATCCATGCAGGAACTGAGTCAGAGCAAAACTGGGGGAGGAATTTGTGGAAGGCAGGTATTGCTAACATTTCATCTCACCACCACCACAGCAAAAGCAGGAGTCCATGGCCCTTTCAATTCCACTTCTGCTTACCAGGCCTGAGAGGATATCCCTCTCTCTTGTCCACTGTGTAGCCCTGGGGAATGTTGTAGAACTCAGGCAGCCCCCCAAACTGCTTCCAGACAGTGTAATAGTTGAGGAAGGTCCTCATGGCATTATCCACATCCCCAATTAGGCTCTGGGAGAGAACAATTAACAAAGCAACATGTGAGTGGAGAACAAACAGCAAAGGAATTGATGCAGTAACACTCCTATAGGCAAAGCAGTGACAGAAATGGACGTTTCAGCAGGTCTGAACGGTGGAAATAATACTTGGATATGATGCCTTAGGAATAGGTAAGACTGGAGAGTTACATGCTGCTTTCCTGCTGGATCACATTCCCACACCTGAAATACGAAGTCTCTTTGACTTTTTTTAAAGAAGATTGTGTTTCTTCAGTCAAATGTTTAATCAATCACAGCACTGAGAGGGGTAACAAAGTCTCAGTCCAAACACAAGGACTGATGAGAAAGCAAAGCACTCAGTGGGAAAGCATTCACACAAACAAAGCATTTCTGAGGTGATGGAAAAGAGGTGGGAATTTCTTTTTCCTTAAATTCACATCTGGATTATGAGACCACTGTCAGTGGAGTTTGCTACAACAAAACTGCCCTCCCATGATGCTGGATGGGAGACTTTTTTGTAAACTGTAGATAAAAATCAACATCTGCTCTTCCACAGGCACAGATTTCACCAGAGGTCCAACCAGACTTTTACACCTGCACAGATGAGGGTTATATTTCTAACTTTTATATTAAAGATTGACCCATGACAGATGAACAAAATCACCATGTGTTCTGACAGCTCTTACCTGCAGGCCTGGCCAATAGGCCTCCAGGGACTGAAACACAGGCATGGACACTGTTCCTTTGTACATCTGAACCCACAGGTACCAGTCATCAAACTTGGTGTAATTTTTGATAGCTTTGTTATATTCTATAAAGAAACACAGATGGGTAGGTAAGCCAACAAAAAACCAATCTTTTTTTTTAAGAATGAGAATCACTTTGGTGATTCTGTAATCACAGACTGCTCAAAAGTATCACAGCAAAGGCTTCAGGAACATTCTTGATTGTACCCTGTGAGATCCTTCATCCTCTCCTTCCACAGTGCCCGCTGCTTTTTACAGGTGCAGCCAAGCACTGCTGGGCCCCTGCACACAGAAAACCAAACACTCACCCAGAAACATGGACATCAGCTCCTTGTCCTGCAGGAGAATGGCTCCTTTCACCAGGTACTCAAAGTAGGAGTCCACTCCTGCCCCAATGCCAGCATCCTGGGCCACCCACTTGGCAGTGATCACATCAATGTGGTTCCCCACCTGCAAGAGGTGAAGGAGGAAGTTGAAGCGAAAATAAAGCATTTCTACTAATTTAGAAATAACAAATCCCCACAACACCCCCACACAAGAAACCCTTGACCTTTTTCCAGACCACTGGTTCCCAGTCCAACTAGCATTTTCTTCATTCAACATGGGTGTGTCTGGTCCCAATTCTGATCTTACAAAAGAGTAAAGAAGGATGAAGAGGTGCAAATACAGAGATGGAGGCCAAGAATATCAAAGGCACAAGAGCTGCCATGCTACTATTTAAATAGACCCTTCAGACCTGGGACTCTTCAGCCTATGAACAAACACAGCTGATGAATAAAATACACAGTCATGCCTTGCTTAACAAACATGAAAAAA
Source organism: Chiroxiphia lanceolata (assembly GCF_009829145.1). NCBI lineage: Eukaryota > Metazoa > Chordata > Aves > Passeriformes > Pipridae > Chiroxiphia > Chiroxiphia lanceolata. The sequence goes on along the minus strand of NC_045653.1, from coordinate 2,780,824 downwards.
AAAAAGCTATTCAGCTCCTTTCTTGAATGAGGATTAGGGGTATAAACCAAAAAGAAACAAATCCCAAAGCAAACAAAAGGACAAACAAAACTCTTCATCCAGGCTATGAATAAAACTGTCTCAATAAACACAGGGTATGAATAAATCTGTTTCACTTCACATCTGCAGCACCAAGTTTTCCACACAGCTAAAAAAGCAGCAATAGAACAGACCAGGAGACAGTGAACACCGAGGTAACACTTCCAGCTCTGGATATTCCTAAAACACCAAAGCTAAATAGGCTGGGAATATCTTGGTGCACTTGCCATGCTCTTATTCTCTTCCCTAGACCAGTGTCCCACCAGGCATCAGACAGACCTTTTATTTAATCTGCTACAGCTGCTGTCACAAAAGCTGCCCTGCCCAGCAGGAGGGATTTGTCTCCCAGCCACATCTGTTAGGGCAGAGAACAATGGGATAATATTGGGCTGCACTAGCAAAGCAGAGATGTGGATGCTGCAGGTGTTCAGGAACAATGTCAAACATGAGACTTCAGCCCAGTTATGGGCACTGTGGTTATTTATCCAACTCTTATCTCCTCTCTGTTTATGCTTTTTCACACTCAGCATTGCATCCACAAAACCACACAGAAAGCAGCACTTTCCAGGTCCATTCCCCACTCACCAGCCCAATGTCTGAGCGGTTTTTCCACAGGGCCTTCAAAGCCTTCCTGGCCACATCCTCAAACACTGGGTCACCAGTGAGGTGGCTTAAAGTGGCAAATTCCACTATAAATGTACCAATTCCAGCAGTACAGGTAACTGGGGTCTCCCCAGGGTTGACTCCATGCAGGAGGTTCACTGTGCCATAGGGCATTCCAGTTGGGGTCTGGAAAGCTGAAACACAGGATTTTTGGGTCACATGAGTGTTCAGTGTCATGTTTAACAGACTCTCAAGCCAACATGTGCTTCACAGCCCACTGCACACAGGCAAGGAGTGGGACTGGAGCGACTGCAGTGACTTTAGAGAACACAATGAGCAGCAGTGTGACCCTGGGAGGGGCAGTCCCAAGGTACACACAGTCCTGGGAAGGTACTGTGGATCTCTTCCACCTTGCCAGAGCAGCATCCCTACTTTTTTTCCAGCCAAGTGCCAACACTGAGGTTGTGATCCCTCCGTGGCAGCCCTGGGTGGACAGTGCTGTGCCATCAGGGAACACATCCCAGCTGCAGCCCACAGAGAGGAGATAAGGCTGCATCTCCTTGTCTTTACAAGCTGCTGTTTCACAGCCTTTATTTATTATTTATATCAAGTACATTTCCCCTCAGCAAGCCACAAACTGATGTGTTAAGCCCACACAACACTTGATATGCACATATACAACCGCATTTTCCCTGCAAACTAAACTTGCCTTGAGCTCAGGGAACACAGGGCTGGTTTATGAGCTGACACATCAAGTTGTACATGTTCACCAAAGCCAGCAGCCACCTCCTGACCCACAGCACAGTGACACAAAGCAGACAAGGGCTCACCTGGCAGCAGTTTACGAGCTGCTTCCTCTGCCATCCTCAGGAGAGGCCCCGAGCATGGCCAGCCCGCCTCGACCTCCACACCAGCCTTCCTGGAGAGCAGGTGGGCAGAGAGGAGCCCCCCCACCACTGCAAGGGCACAGGAGAACCCATTGAACAATGTGGAAGGAATGAAATCCAACACCAGTTATATTCCTCTTTATCAGAGGCACGGTTTTACAGGGAAGAGAAGTGAGGTGGCTCATCCTTCCCGGCCTCATTCGAACGCCACGGAAGAGTGGTTTGATTGTTCCTGCAAGTTTGTGGGTGGAGTGACAGCACAAGGGGTGATTGATGGCTTCAAAGTGACAGAGGGCAGGGTTAGATGGGATACTGGGAAGGAACTCTTTCTTCCCTGTGAGGGTGGGGAGGCCCTGGCACAGGTTGCCCAGAGAGCTGTGGCTGCCCCATCCCTGGAAGTGTCCAAGGCCAGGTTGGAACAACCCGGGCTAGTGGAAGGTGTCCCTGGCCCTTGGAAACAAGATGGTCTTTAGGTTCCCTTCTAACCCAAAACACTCTCAAGATTCTATGATATATTTCTTTAGAAGCATCAGATCCCAGTTGCCCTGCTACAGCTGCACTGCCCTGAGGACTATCAGGGTGTATATGACATTATACAACAGTGTAATGAACATGAACCTCTACGAGAGGAATTCTGAATCATTTCTTCCAGAAAGTTGAATACTATGTTTGTGTGAAGTTCTTAAACTCCTTGGAGAAAACTGCCCAGGCCAGAGACACAACTTCCTGCATGACTGACAGAGGCAGCTATATTTAGCTATTAGTTTTATATAGCTAACATAGCTATATTAGTTAATATTAGTTATTTCACAGGTTTGTCTATGGTAACAATAACAACCACAAACACAGAGAAATTATACTGCTGTAAAGTTGGCTCAGCAATATCTGACAGGAGAGACAACAAAAGCATAACTAACAGTTTTGTACCCTGACTGTTTTTAGTTGGATGGCACTGAAGCAGTCAGGAATTCAGTCAGGTACAAGACTCCAAAGGCCTTTGTGATTTTCAAGGAGAAAAGGTTAAAACTAGAAATTAAGAATCTCTATTCCAAAAGAGTGTGTGAAGGAAGACAGGGTATAATCTGTCCTGTTTCAGTGGAAAAGATGTTTATTCCAAGGCTCAAAACCTCACACCAGAATACTGAAACTGCCACGTCTACTTCTGTTTCTGTCAGGGCAGGAAGCTGAGAGGAATGTGCAAAAGCAAAAAGGAAGTGAATGTCTTTGGGATTTTTCTGCCTGTCCTGTTAGTCCTGTTAGTCTGCACCAAAAATTCCCTGTGACCACCACCTCACATTACCCTTGTGTGCAGATCAGAGGCTCGAACAGGAAGGAAACCCACCACAAACCCCCCAGGAAAACCCACCTCACCTCGAATGTTGGTTTCAAAGACAGATGCATTGACATCAATGTCGAAGTCCAGCCCTTCCTGCAGCACATTGACAACTCTCTGGAACTCAGAAACATTCCCCAAGATCTGCAGGGGAGCAGGAGAACAGGGAACAAAGCTTAGAGTTCATGGGAAAACAAATGGCAGTTCAGTGCCTGGGGCTGATCCTAGTTTTGTTTTGCTATTTTGTGAAATCATTAATTACAGATAGTACTAAAAAGGGGACTGACGGTTTCATTGTGTTTAAAATGCTTTCTTGACACATTTTAGGCCTTTATTCCAGAGTTAGGAGGCGTGAGGGACGGGGAGCTCTGGCCACCTGCTCCCCAGGGATGATGCCAAGTGAAACACAAAGCTCCAGGGTCAATGAATAGCTGACTTTCTGTCACTGCCACGTAAAAACCAGGTGTGCAGGCAGCTCTCAATGGCCTTGAGGGCACAGTGTGGGTGCTGCAGGTGTTCAGGAACAATGCCAAACACGAGACTCCAGCACAGTTACAAGCACTGTGGTTATTTCTCTAATTTTACCTCCTCTCTACTTATTCTTTTTTACACTTAGTGCTGCATCCACAAAACCACACGGGGCCGGCTCCTACTCACTAGCAGCGTGTCCAGGGCGTCGATGAGCGTGAGGGAGAAGCTGTGGAGGAGGAGAGAAGCGAGGTGAGACCCGGCGGGGGGGGTGGGGGAAGGACGCTCATCCCCATCCCCATCGCGGGGACACCTCTCACCTGCCCCAGGTGTCCTGCCCGTCGCAGGTCAGCGGCCGCAGCTCGTCGTAGGGGAAGGCGCTCTCCAGGTAGTGCTCGTAGGCGTGGTAGAACATGGCCTGCACCCTCTCCCTGCAGCACAGGCACATCGCGCTCAGCCCCGGCCCAACCCGGCCCGGCCCCCGCCCCGCCCGCCCCGCACTCACCGGTACGAAGCGACGTCCAGCCCGCGGGCGGCCGCGCCGGGGCCCGCCGGGAGCCGCAGCGCCCAGAGGCACAGCAGGGAGCCGAGGCAGCGCAGCACGGCCGCGCCGGGCCCCCGCATCGCCGGGGGAACCCCTCCTCTGGATCTCCTCTGGATCTGCTCTGGATCTCCTCTGGATCTCACCTGGATCTCACCTGGATCTCACCCGAGCGCTCCCCGCTCCCCCATCCCGCACCCGCCCCGCCCCTGGCCCCGCCCTGCCCGCCAGCCAATGGGAGCACGCTCCGTCTGTTCTGGCCCCGCCCCGCCTGTGCCGACAGCCAATGGGTGCGAGCTACGTCTCCCCTGGCCCCGCCCCCGCCGCGCCCGCCAGCCAATGGGAGCGCCGAGCGCTCGGCGCAGGCGCTGGCGGAAGCGCTCGGCGCGGCGCGGCTGCATCCGGGGCGGTGCGGGAGGAGCGGGGACGGAGCGGGGGCACCGGGGTGGTGTTGTTGGGGCTGTGCGGCTCCGGCTGCGGGAATTATCGCCGGGGTGGCCCGCAGAGAACAGGGAGGTTCCGGCGGTGCCTCCCCGGAGGCAGTAGCGCGCCTGCAGTAGGGCTGAGCCTCCCCGGGCGGGTGGGAAGCGGGCAGCGCTGGAGTGATGCTCTCACACTCAGAAATAAAGATATCGAGTGCTGTGAGGTTCGCACAGTAATGAGGTGTTGCCAGCGGAGGGCCCAGCTGCTCGGGAAGGGATTGCCCTGTTCTCCTTTTTACCTTTTTATTTTTGCTTTCAACCTAAGATCACTTCTAGAAGCATTGGCCCAGGTTGCCCAGAGAAGCTGTGGCTGCCCCATCCCTGGAAGTGTTCGAGGCCGAGTTGGACGGGGCTTGGAGCAACCTGGGCTAGTGGAAGATGTCCCTGCCCATGGCAGGGGGTGGAATAAGATGGGCTCTAAGGTCCCTCCCAACCTAAAGCACTCAGTGATTCTGCCATCAGCACTGTGGCTCACACCAGGAAAGATTCCCAAGCAGTGTGATCACACTGATTTTGGCACCCTGCTGTTCAACCAGGTTGAATTTTAACATCAGGATTGGCAGAGCTCTCCCTACACCTGCACCTTTAGACTTGCACTGATCCACAGTAAATCCTTCCTGTTCTCCCCATCCGTGCCCATGGGTGAGGAGGGGGGTGACCTGGGCAAGAAGAGCAGGAACAAGAGGAAAAGTGATAAACCAGCCCTTTGCCTGGCAAAGGTGCAGCATTTAGAAATCAAAACTAACCCACTTTGCTTGCAGGAGAGAAAGGGGCACAAATAACCCAACACTTTGTCTCCTTATGGGCATTTATAGACTCATGGAATGGTTTGGATCGGGAAAGACCCCAAAGATATCTAATTCCAACCACCCCCCCCCATGGGAAAGGATGTTTAGCATCAGGGAGGGCTGGCTGGTGATGTTCTGTAACAAAATAAACCCAGTTTCCCCTCGGCTCCCAGCCCGGGGCCATCCCACTAGGTGTCAGTGCACACCCGGATACCAGTGGCCCAAACGAAAAGCCACCAAGTAATTTAAACATATTGTTCATTTGCTGCAGCTGTAATTTGGGTTTCTGGGACCATTTATCATAAAACTGTCTACTTGCTTATTCCATGCCTCAAGGCTGCTGGAGTGTATCTCACTGTGTTCCTGGGAAAATCAAACTGCTGGAGCTGATTTCACTAAAAGCTGCCACAGCCCATTACTGGAATGCTTTTTGTTGAAGTTCATTTTCCAGACTTAAATTTAACAGTGTTCTAGAGCACTGCCTTTTGCCTTCTACTGGAGTGCTAATTTCCCTATCCAAGTCAGTTTTTCAATTCTAAAATTGACTGAAGCCTTTTTGAAACACGTACAGGGTGTGAGTTGCAAGAAAGGCAGGACAAGGCAGAGCTGTGTCCCTCCTGGCATCACAGGGAGAGCTGGGAAGGTGGGATTGCTCTGCCATCGAGGCCAGGGAGGAGAAGGACGCCAGGGGGGCTAATTGCACTAATTAAAAGACCAAAACAAGGAGTGAGCACGGGGTGGTGTAAGTGGGACTGAATCCAGGGATTGATGTGGAAGAGAGCAGTGGCTGGGAGAGTCAGCTGGGTCAAACTAAGCTGGTTGGGTAAAACTTGGAAAAACTGCTTTTGGTGCAGTGCTCATCACCCTCCTCACCCTTTCTGAGAGCACTTTATTCATCCTGGGATGGGTTTGGAGGGCACATGGTGCTGTGTCCTCCCAGGCAACTCCTGACACAGGTGGATCACAAGCCGAGCTGGAACAAAGTGACTGTTGTGGTCACCACAAACCCCACCACAGAGGGGCTGAGAAAACTCTGGAGAGCTGAGTGGGAGCCAGGGGGGAGAGCACTGTGGTCAGGGTGTCAGACAGATGCTGCACAGCCCCTGAGTGTTGGAGAGACAGCAGCTTCCACATGGTGGTGTGGAAATCACCTGTGTGCCTGTTAATAAATAGAGCTGGTGGGATGGAAATTGTCTGGGGGAAAGGGTGGTTTTCACTGTGGCTTATACCAGAGGATATTAATGTGGTGTGCACAGAATATCATACAAGTTACACAGGCTTTGCTGCAATAAATCAAAGGAGATGCAGGGGAGTGGTTCTTCCAAATGGACAGAGCACACAGTTGCTAGAATATTTAGGCCACAGCAGAGTTAAGTGCTTCTTCAGATGCCTCACTCCAGCTTGTCAGGCTCTCTGTCTTCATGAAAAGGCCACTGGCAAAATAATAGGAAGTTTGGGTTGGATGTGGGAGAGGCTGTAATTATAGGGGTATTTAACACTTTGGTTTATGGCATCTTTAGGCTCAGGACATCTTTAGTACCTGCTATTACAGTAAGTGGTGCTGTTGCCCTGCTTGCAACTTTGATGCCCATTAAGATGGAAACTGTATGTAAATCAGGATTTCTCATTAATATTCATAATTCATGGTGGGATGTAGATGTTTGTTTAAACGGGAGGTTTATGACCACTGAAAACTGTTGCTAAGGTGGTTCTCTTGAAATAATTTTCCTTTGCAGCCGAACATCAATTCTTAATTTTAGTAGCACACGTAGCAGGATGGAAATGATGATTGATTTTTCTCCAAGTGCTGTGGGCTGCTTTAGTTGAGATTTCACTATAAAGGACTAGACATTTCCAATTGCTTTTTATAAGTTCAGAATTGATTTTATTTGTTTAGCACCTGACTAACATAATAAAAGAGAAAAATACTGCTGGGTAGAAGGCATAGAAAAGTGATGAGCTGCCTGGTTTCTGACCTTTTTAGAGGTGATGTGTTTTTAAGCCACGCAGCAATTTATAAAAGCAAGAGCTGGACTCTCAGGTGGGACTGGTGAGGTGTCCCAGTGCTGCACAGCCCTGCTCTCCCAGGCAGGGAGAAGGAACAGAGCAGGTCCCACTGGGGCTGCACTCAGAGAGCAGAAACAACAGCAAAAGATGAGGAGGGGAGAGCTGCTGTGGCATCACGTCACCACACAGCTTTCCCAGCTTCAGCTGGTTCTCTTTAAACCTCTTTGTGATTTTTCTGTCACTAACTAAATTAATTAACTGACATAGTTACAACAGCTGTAGGTAGGCAACAACCAGAGTCTCCTGTTCCAAACAGGTTTCTTCCAACAAGGGCCGTGCACAAACCTTTGCACTGTGTTCACAAAGAATTGTGGCTCTGTGTAGAGTTTGAATATTTTATGCAAGTTTGGTTTGCTGTGCGATTTTGACAAGTGAGAAAACAAAACTAAAACCTAGTTACCATCCCTGTGCCTTGGTTTCCACTGTGGGGATTTTTGGCACCCCTGTTACATGACATTGTTCAAGTCCAAAACTGCCACGCCTGTGTGAATGAGGTTTACTGTTCTTTATCCAAGCTGGGATAAAGGATTTCCCATGAGGATTGTGGCTTTGATATTTTTTTACCAGGCAGATTTGGAGGTGTTCAGAGGAGTGGTGTCTGTAGAACACAGACAGGCAAACAGGGGACAGGCAGCATTTCCCTGTGACACAAATCCACCACGTCCCCACGGCCAAGGAGCAGGAGAGAGGTGTGGGTCTGTCTGCTAGAGAGTCAGGGGTGTCTGCACAGGGACTGACTTCTCCATTGTTTATTTTTCTTGGTGGGCTTGCAAAGAAAAAAAAAAAAAAGGGGACTAGAAGGGTTCTTCAGCTTTACACAGGGTGGGAAAGGGGTGAGAAGTGTGGTTAGTAGCTCCAGCTCAGCCGGGATTTGGACTCCGAAGTTCAAAATACTTCTGTGTCTGGGAGAATCCCTCACCTTCCACATACACGTGGTGAATGAGAAGCAGTGAGAAAACCCTGCTGTGGCTCTCTGGAAATACAGAGAAGTGGCAGAGATGTTTTATTCCCTAGTTTATGACCATGTAAAACAAATTCACTGAAACTTGTCCGTGAAAAAGAATCTCCTGCTGTTGGGTAAAGGTCAGGGCACAGGTGAGGTTGTTTCCCATAGCAGGAGACAAGGACTGTGTGGCTCCACACTGGTAACTGCTGCCAAAGGCATGTGGGTCTGGGGGGAAGTGGGTTTGGAGCTGCTGGGGAGATTTCTTTGCTATTTGGGAAAAGGGAATTTTGTCCTGAGGTTTTTAGGAGGGACAGTGGAGGAAGGGGGACACCACCAACAGCCATTCTGGGACAGTCTGAGCTCTGGGACAGTCTGAGCTCAGGCACAGGAGCCTGAGTGGCAGAGGCTGACACTGTTCTTGGGTGTGGTGTGAACTACACAGAGATGCACCAGAGCACATCTGGAGGAGTCACTTCTCCAGCATTCACCTCCTTTTTGCCTTTTTATTTTTGCTTTCAACCTAAGATCACTTCCAGAAGCATTGGCACAGGTTGCCCATAGAAGCTGTGGCTGCCCCATCCCTGGAAGTGTCCAAGGCCAGGTTGGAGGGGGTTTGGAGCAACCTGGGCTAGTGGAAGATGTCCCTGCCCATGGCAGGGGGTGGAATGAAATGGGCTTTAATGTCCCTTCCAACCCAAACCATTCTAGGGTTGTATGATTATCGCTGCTACACAAAGTGTGTCTTATATATGACAACATTAAGGCATCTGGGTGACAACTCTGATGGCTGCTTCTGTCCCCAGACTTCCTTTGTGACAGAGGTAAACATTAAGCCCCTCCCTGGTGGTGCTGTTTCAACCTGCTTGGGGCAATAATCTGGCAAACCCCGAAAGACATTGTTCTCTGTGAAAATTACTTTGATATTTGACAACTGCCAATTTAGTGACGTAGAAATGACCATGAAAACAGCACAGTTGACCTCTGCAAACAGTCATCAATGGAAGTGACTGTTGTTGCTTGGGAAGGGGATGGTTTGGAGTAGGAAGGCAGAGCAGAGGGAACCCCCAGCCCAGGTTTCAGTGACATCTCCCATGCAGTTGCCTGCTCAGCAGGGCTGGCTCACAGGAGCTCTGCACAGGAGCCAGAGCCAACCAAAGAGCTCTGGTGCCTTCTCCTGGCAGGGTTTGGGTGAGACCCACGTGCTGGCCACACCTCGCTCCTCCCTGCAAGAGTTGTGATGGTCTGGGCAATGAAATCCAAACACAGCTCAGGCTCTGTGACCTTGCTGTCTGTCCTTCAGGGATCCATCACCTGGCTGTGAGAGAATTCCCAGCTGGGGTTTCTGGAATAAACACCTGGCATTTTTATCCGTGCTGTTGGCACTCGATGCCTTCAAAACTTAACGTCCTCCATTCTATACTCCCACACTGAGTAACCCCCTCCTGATAAGGTCCTGGCCTCCCTTCCTGGGGATCTACATAATGGCATTTTCAGTGTCTCATCCATGTTTGATGAGGAGGATTCCAGCAGCAAGCTGATTTCCTTAAAAGCTCCACTCTGCAGGTGAGGAGGTGGCTCCTGACCCTGTCCTTCCTGACACTCATTCCCACAGAGCCATTTTCCCCTCCCTCAGCATGGAAAGAGGTGGGGGGGACCTCCTTTCTCTCCTCTCCACATCCCACTTATGAGGCTCCTGCTGGGACTGTGATGGCCTGATGGTTATGGGTCTTGCAGTGGGACCCCCACCTTGACCCCAAGCTGAACCAGCACACTGAGGTCTCCCTCCACAGATTCACCCACCAAGCCATGTCCACTCCACTGTCCCTGCCCCAGACAGGGATGGGAGAGGGATATGGACAGGATGGGTTTCCTTAGTGCTTCTGGTCCTGCTCACATTGCACCTCTTGGCTTTTCTGTGCAACCCCATAAGCTCAGGAGTTGCAATGTGCTTATAAACAAGCAGAGATCCTTGGAGACACACAGATTCAAGGATTGGGCTTTTAAGGAAGAAAGCAACCCAGTGCCCAGAACTTGCTCAGAGATCTGCAGTAAGGCAGGGCTGTGGCTGTCTGCTCTCCTAGGCTTGGTGTGACACATCCCCCTTCCCAGCACCCTGTGGCATCTGGGTCCTTCTTCCACATCCATGGGCTGTCACCTGAAGGACTCCTCTAAGACCTCAGCTATGCAGCAACCAGCAGGACCACGGGGACATTTTGATGTCCCCTTTCTTTTCCTGACAAAACTGTGGACAAGGACAGCTTTCTGTGGGGACAACCAACCCCAAAGTGGCCACTTCTGGGGCAGCCTGGACAGAGATTCCAGACACAGAACAAGGTGGTGGCCAAGACATTGATGTTCAAACCTCCCTGGCAAACATTCAGTGGTTTGCAGAGAACTGAAAGAATGAAAACTTTGCTTTAGAAACAAAACTTTCAGTTTTCAGTTGTTAGTTTGGGATTATTGATAAAAATCAAGCATATTATCTCACTGGCAGTGACTTTTCAGAGCAGGATTTGGTGGCTAACCACCTGCTCCCTCTGTGGTCAACCAGAACTCTTTCGAAGGCAGTTTTGCACCCTTGAGTCCCTGGTCTGTGTCCCCAGAGAGCTCCTGCCCCTCTGGTCAGTGCTGTGAGACACAACCCCACCACTGGGACGGCATCACAGGTGTCCATCCGTGTCCAGTGTGGGAAGGGAGGCCATGGCTTTCTGTTTGCTGCTGCTCTGGACCTCTTCAGTGATGGGGCTTCCAGCTGAGTCCCCAGAAACCCACTCTGGGCTTCCAAAGCCTCACCTGTTTCATTCCTCAGCTTCTCATCTGTTCTGCTGCCCCTTTCTATCCAGAAAGAGCATGGAGCTTTTCCCTGGAGTCCCTATGGCAGCACTCAGGAAAACACCTTTCTGTCCAAACCAGGTTTAGACTCCCAGCCCAGTGCTCCCTGTGTCCCTCTGTGCTGGGCCTCTGGGAAAGCTCCTGGGACATGGGAGCCCCTGGGAGGGCCACTGATTTTGCTGTGCCCTTTAGGGAGGTGGTTGTGCCCCTCTGCTCAGCCCTGGGAGGCACAGCTGGGGGGCTGTGTCCAGCTCTGGCTCCTCAGCACAGGACACACACGGAGCTCCTGGAGCGGGTCCAGCACAGGCTGCGGAGATGCCGAAGGGATGGAGCAGCTCTGGGAGCAGGAAAGGCTGAGGGAGCTGGGGCTGTTCAGCCTCCAGAGCAGACACTGAGAGGGAACCTCCCCAGGGTGTGTCAGGGGCTGCAGGGAGGGGGCAGAGGATGGACCAGGCTCTGCTGGGGGGGCCCAGCAATGGCACAGGAGGAACGGGCAGGAACTGATGCCCAGGAAGCTCCACCTGGACATGAGGAAGAACCTCTTTGCTGAGCAGTGACTGAGCTCTGAACAGAGACCAGAGAGGGTGTGGAGTCTCCTCACTGGAGACATTCCAGAACCCTCTGGACACAGTCCTGTGCCATGTGCTCTGGGGTGACCCTGCTGGAGCAGGGAGGAGGGAGCAGATGACCCACTGTGGTCCCTTCTAACCTGAACCATTCTGGGATTCTGTGATGCTCTGGATTCCTCTTCTGCCAGTTCTCCTGCTGGCTGTGAGCAGAGGAGTGACCACTGTGCTGCAGAGAAGTCTGGCCACTGACAAAGCTGCCAACAGGGAAATTATTTTTTAAGAAATCTATGTGTCTTTTTTACTAAAAACTACTGTGAGTGGTCCAATAGCGTCTGTGTCATGAGAGGACAGTTTTCCTGGCAGTTCTCCTTCTCAAATGTCAGTGGCCTGGAGGGCTCCTTCCTCTTTTATTTGAAGATGATATTTATTTCTCCTCTCTTAATATTTAGAGCCTTCTAGAGAGCCTCAAAGGCAAGTGCTGGCTCTGCTTTCAGGTCAGACAAAATGCAGGTATTGAGGCATTTTTCATTGCCTGTGTCACACCTGCTTTTCCCTGTCAAGCATTTCAGTGCTGTGGCTTCTGCATTTCAAGTTTTCAGCTGTGGTTTCTCAAAAGTTGGCTGAGCACCAACAAGCAAATAACAACAACAAGGTACCACCCTGCCACAACAATGCACTGCAATTTTGGGACCAGGTCTGATAAGATTCCTGCCAACGAATCTGAGCTGAATTTTGCTCATTTTGAGACCTGGCTGTTGGGGCTTGTTTCCTGTCTTTTTCCCCCTTATTGTTTTTTTTGTTGTATAACAAAACTCTGTGAAGGTTAACAATAGAAATGGGGTAGGACTCTGCTGAACTTGGATGTTTAAAAGCATTTTAGAGAATATCTTCTTGTATCATTCACTCAAAACGGGAATGAACCAAGTGAAAAGTAGTTAAAATTCAGATGATTATGCTTATCTAGGTATTAATCTAACAAATCTTTGTGGGTAATGCCTTATACCAACACATACTTTCTGAATTTGTGTACATGTATACAGGTAAAAGAGCTGTTTACGTAGCTGGAAGGGGAAAATATGACCTTTCTGAAATTGTGGAACTTCCCCCCGCTCTCTGAAAATAAAAAAAAAATCCAACAAAAAAACTCAGAGAGATTTCTTTTGCAGATCAGGGAGGGGTCTTTTATCAATGATCCCTATGTTAGGTTTGAGGGCTCAACAGGACATGGTGACCAGGGTATGGGGTGCAAAATTATGAGGTTTTAAAGCCTGTGAGCTTCACCTGTTTGTCTTCTTGTTTCAGAGACTTAAAGGGTCCAAGATCTCAAATTTCCATCCTGCTACCCTCGGTGTTAGAAACATAACATTTTTCTTGCTGAGACCTTTAACTGAACTGCAAGGCTTGGGCTGAGATAGAATCATAGAATCATGGAATATCCTGAGCTGGAAGGGACTAACAGGGATCATCCAGTCCAACTCCTGGCCCTGCACAGACACCCCAACAATCCCACCCTGTCCCTCAGAGCGTTGTCCAAACCCTCCTGGAGCTCTGGCAGCCTTGGTGCTGTGCCCACTGCCCTGGGGAGCCTGGGCAGTGCCAACCACCCTCTGGGGGAAGAACCTTTTCCTGAGATCCAACCTGACCCTGCCCTGACACAGCTCCAGCCATTCCCTCAGGTCCTGTCACTGGGTTTAGGAAACAAAACAACTCCTGGGAGCCGCTGGTGCTTGGCCAAAGCAGTGGAAGTTCAGGGTATGTCAGTACCTCCCCCAGGCACTGCCACACGTGGCACTTGGCTCGTGTGGAGATTTTGGCCAAGCTTGGCTGTGTCTGGGTTGGCCCCTGAGCAGCACTGGCAGGAGTTCCCGTGCTGCCTGTGCTGCCTGGGCTGGGGCTTGCTGGGGTGCATGTGGAGCACCAGCTGAGCGCTGCAGCAGCCCACCCTTTGTAGGTTTGCTGTGTCCCATGGACTGACCACCTCTCTGGGGCTGAAGTGGTGACTTTTTGGGCTCTGCTGGTGTCACCTGCCCCCCCCCGTGGCTCTCCAGCCGCGCTTCCAGCAGCGGTGCTGCGGGTGCTGTGGAGCTGAAGTGGCCAGCTCATCTCACAACTGCTGTCATCACCCTGCTGCTGGAAACGATAGAGATCAGAGGAGCCTGTGCTCCGGGTGAGAGGCGGGTGAGGAGCAGCCGCTCCGCTCTGCAGCGCCGGCTGAGCACAAACACGGTCCCGCTGGGGCTGCGGTGGAAACGGGGCTTTCTGACATTTCTCATGAGAAGAAAGGCTTGTCCCTTCCAGCCCTCCGCTGGTATAGCCAGGCTGGCTCTTGCCTTCTCATGTCTCCTGCCTCCAGACCCACGTGGGAGCGGGTGCTCCTCGTGTGGTCCTTCCCACATCCACTGGGACACCCGCTCCCATCCAGCCCACGCCATGGTGAAAGTCTCCCAGTCTTTCCACTCACTGTTCCCATTTGAATAACTAGAGAGGGTGAATGCTCATTTACTGGTTCCTGCCTGCATTTTTCCCCACCTCAGGGGCAGGAATAACCTGCAGCCACAGGAACACTGTACCCACATGTCTCCTGGTGAAGGCTGGCTGGTGCAGGCCCTGTGGAAAGGCCTTTCTCCATAGGGAGGGACGTGCAGTCCCTCTGCCTGAGTAATCTGGAGACTGTTAACCAACCCAGCCAGGTGTGCAGGTGGGAAACCCCTACTGCTCACTGAGGACAATGGCTTCTCAAAAGCCCATAAGGATTTTGCCCTTCCAGTCCTTGTCTTAGAATCACAGAACAGTTTGCGTTGGAAGGGACATGAAAGATCCTCTCATTCCACCCCCCCTGCCATGGGTAGGGACACCTTCCACTAGCCCAGGTTGCTCCAAGCCCCGTCCAACCTGGCCTTGGACACTTCCAGGGGTGGGGCAGCCACAGCTTCTCTGGACAACCTGTGCCAGGACTTCACCACCCTCACAGGGAAGAATTCTTCCCAATATCCCATCTAACCCTGCCCTCTGGCACTTCAAAGCCAACACCACTTGTCATATCCAGCAACCAGCAGAGCAAGACGTTTTCCTTCACTGCCATGGCCTGACACTGGGAAATGCAGTCATACATCAGAGCCAGAAAATATGAAATTAAAAATGGGTTTTAAAAAAGGCTCCTGAGGGAAAAAACACCTTCCAAATCTTGTATAACCTCTCTTGTCCAGGCTGATAGTAGCATGTGAGCTGTGGATCCTTTGTCCATCAGTTTTAAGGCATAGGAGATAAAGATGCATTATAAAATCATCATGAACTGGTGGCCCTTTCTTTGGGGAGGTTTAGGGAGGCTTTGAAGCCTGGGAAGGGATGGCTATTTTGCTATGGGCATGTTTTGCTTTTCCCTTTGCACATGTGCCCCAGTGGCTGTGCCACAAACCTTTGGAGAAATCTCATCTAGCAAACACTCCATATAGGGATCAGGGATTATTTTGCATCTCCCATCTACAGCAGCCAAGGCTGGGAGGTTGAGTTCTCCTGGGTATTCCATAGCCTTTGCCAAGTACTGAGCAGGAGAACTGAACTGCAACGAAGAAAAGGGACTAGGAAGGGGTCTAAGACAAAGATCCCAAAACACTTCCCATCCCTGGAAGTGTCCAAGGCCAGGTTGGACAGGGCTTGGAGCAACCTGGGCTAGTGGAAGGTGACCCTGCCCATGGCAGAGGGGTTGGAATGAGATGATCTGGAAGGTCCTTTCCAACCCAAACCATACCATGATTGTTTTGAGGAGCTGGGGCTGGGAAGCTGGGAAATCCCTGGCTAAGGGAGCTGTGGTTGGGATGGGGGCAGTGCTGGCATGGTTTGGTGTGAAGGACAGCTTCTTTGGCAGAGATCTGTGAAGTTTCCATCCTTCCTAATAATTCACGTGCATGTGATCATCACGACAAAGGAAATAATTACTTCATTTTGTTTTAATCCCCTCACACCCCAGGGCCTGTGAGTGGAGCAGTGAGGGTTTGCAGGTCCAGAGCGTGGGAGGGAGTTCAGGCTGCCAGAACTCATCTGTGCCAGGGGTGAGTGCAGGAGACCTGCAGCAGCCAGGGCTGGAGTCCTGCGGGTTCAACAAGGTCTTTCAGAAGTCACCATAGGGCAAAAAACCTGGGGGCCAAACTCTATAAGATTCTAAGGCACCTCTTTGTTATGTAGCTAATCCCAAATCACCCTCAAGTGAGCCAGCTGCCTGTTTGAGCACCCAAACTCAGCATGGCCATGAACACCATTGCTAAACCTTTAGTGGGACAGCAGCTTCAGAGAGCTTTTGGATCCTTTGACCATCACTTTTAAGGCATAGAAGAAAAAGATGCATTACAAAATCATCATGAACCAGTGGGCCTTTCTTTGGGGAGGCTTGGGGAGGCTTTGGAGCCTGGAAGGGATGGCTATTTTGCTATCCAAAGTGTATCCCCATTTTGGGGATGTTTTGCAGTGCCTGGCCACTCTATAAGCAATGACTTTATTTCCTGCATGTCTATGTCAGCCTACCATTAGAATTTAAAATCATTCCTTGCTGACGGGTGTTAAACACATCTTTGAAAAAAACCTGTCCTGGTGGTGGGCTTTGTTTTGCATTTCTTTGTGACAAAAGTGATTAAACTGCTAAATCACAGCTGCTTTTCTCATAAAAAAGACAAAGCATCTTTCAATCCCTACATCATTTCAAGAGTTGCAGGAAGCTCTAGGTAAATGGGAGTGATTTGATCTATCTTGGCTTTATCACTGTATCTCCTACACCCACAGGCTCCTGAGCAGGGTGTATTTGCTGTCTC
Organism: Chiroxiphia lanceolata; assembly: GCF_009829145.1. NCBI lineage: Eukaryota > Metazoa > Chordata > Aves > Passeriformes > Pipridae > Chiroxiphia > Chiroxiphia lanceolata. The sequence goes on along the minus strand of NC_045653.1, from coordinate 2,764,428 downwards.
ATGGCCCAAAAGCTTCCCGTGTTACTCATAACTTAAACACCGAGAGAGAGATAAGGGATTGGGTTTGGTTTGTTTCCTTTCAGAAGAAATGAACATTAATAAATATCTCATTACCAGAAAGTGTCATAGTGAAAGTACAGCGCTTTCTCCTGTTCCACAGTTGGCTCTTCTAATTTTCACCGTGGTTAAAGAGCAACACGAAAACCCTGAAAAATGACCCTGGTCACACTCAGCTGAGTTTTCAATAACTGCTGGATCAGATAGGGCTGGGTACCTATCGGGGGAGATGATCAGATATGGGGCAGCAAGTGCTGCAGGCTTTGCTCTGCACAAATTATTCCCCACTAATGTCCACTGAAAGGTGAAAATCTGCTGTTGCAGCACCCGTGATCTCCGGTACTTCAGAGAACTGAGCCTTCAGGCCCTAAGGCTGGTTGAGGAGCCCTGGTCCTGCTGTGAAACACTTCCCACAACCCTTCCTGTCACAACTGTTGCTTCAGCTTGTCTTGCTCCACAGAGAGCCCCTGGAGAGGGTCTCCGCCAACCTCATTTCAAGGAGAGATGGATGCTGATGCCCCCAAAACACAGGCTGGCCACAGAGGTGGTCAAAGGCACTTGTGGTCACTGTCAATCTGATCTCTGGTCATCAGGTTCATGGTTGTCTCTCAGGTGGGAGTGAAGATGCTTCTGCTGCGAAGGGCTGCTGGGCAGAGCACCAAGGGCTGCCCAGAAATCATGGAATCACAGAATATCCTGAGTTGGAAAGGACCCACAAAGATCATCAAGCCCAACTCGATGAATGTCCAACTCCGAATGAAACTGTGGGAGGCAGAAAGAGAGGAGAACATCACACTGGGGTGAGAGGGAACAGTGGGAAAGAAGCACTGGAATGAGAAGGAACAGTGGGAAAGGAACACTGAGCCAGGGCTGGGATATCCCTGGACAAAACCCCCTGGAAGGAAACTGTCTTCTGTCCTGGCTTCAGCCACGCTTGCGATGTGAGTCTCTCTGCATCCATTCCCTGGAGAGGAGGATGGAGAATGGAAGTCATTGCCAAAATCACCCCACAGAGCCTCAAAAAATTACTTAAGCCAAAGAGACAACACAGCCTGTCCTGGATAACCCCCAAAAAATCCACTACTGATTGGAAAAACCCACTGATAGAGAGATACCATAGAGCATGTACATCTGAGTACAGTTCCACAATCAGGGAAAATCCCAAAATCCCAAATCCCACAAGCAACTCCTTGCTGGGCACTGGTGACAAGGGTGATTTGATGCTTGGGTTTGGATGGCAAATGGTTTTGGGCAAATTGTGTCCTCCAGCACCATGAGAACAGGAGAAGTTAGTATATAACACACAGCCAGGAGTGGGCAGCGGAGAGGGAAGCTTGAAAAATGGGTGAGTGAGCAAAAAAAGATCAGAAATCCGAAAAGGATCCACCTCCTGAAACTGCTGAAGGGGAAGATCTCATGAGTTTTAGGCCAATCTCTGGCCACATGACTCCAGATTTTAGAACATGTGGGGTTGGAAATACTGTGGATTATTTGTTCCAAATGATTTACAAGACCCTTTAGAGGGAAATAAATTTCTCAGGACAATGCCTCCAGGGAAAATAATATGTGTTTGGATGGGTGATTCATCATTCTGCATTAAACCCATAAGCTCAGCTGACATCGAAGTATACTTGATAATCTCTTATCTAAATAATTTCCCTTCAAAATCCACCATCTGTGCAGCTGATGTGAGGATAAACTGTTGGGCCAGAACTTCTGCTGGGGAAACTGGTTGTGTAGAAGCACAGTCAGCTGCTGAGTCCTCCCCAGAAGACCCCACAACATGTTGGGTTCTGTGGAAGGCACCAGAGAGGTGGTGAAGGGCAGGGATGGAGGCCTGGTGTGCTTTTTCTTTTTTTAAAATATAGGTCCCTTTAAAGCTTCTGAGGATGTCCCAACTGGTTGTGTCTTGGCTTCTGATCAGTACCAGAGGAAGGCTAAGAGCAAGGCCCTCATTCAGCTTGGCCAACTTGGAGTTTTCTCCATGTTCCAATAGAGTAATTGTCCTTATCCTGAGACATTTCACCAGAATTCTTCAAATCTCTTCTTTGCTGCTACCAGTTTGGATCATCTTCATTAGCCATCCTGGGGTGAGGTCAGGCCCACATGCTGGGCTTCCAAAGCATCTTCCACTGGTGATGCTGAAAACATCAAACCAACCCCACCTCTCAGTATCTGCCTCAAACTCCCATCTTTTTGCCTTCCTCTCAACATGCTCTTTTTTCTGCTGTTGCAGACACAGGAGTCTCTCCATCACGAGACTCCAGGGGCTGTTTTTTGGGAGGGATGCTGGCCACGTGTAGGTCATCACGTGTGTTGGGGCAGGACCACTCCATATGATGGGGTTAGAGCTTGGAATGGCTGTTGTGGGATTGAACATGGATCCTTCAGGGGTCCTGCAGCACCCTCCCATCACGTGTCTTTGCAAAACCAGGGACACACGTGGGGAATGTGGAAGGTGCCTCTTTTCCTGCAGCCAACGTGCTGCTGGCACCTGCTTTGCCAGGGTGACGAGATGCTCTTGCTACCAAACTCTAGAAATTAGTCACTAATTATAGCAGCCTCCCACAGCGTCCCCAGTAGTGGAGTATGTGAGAAGGTCGTGAACCCCGTGATTCACCTTTGAATCCGTGTGTAACTCCGGTAAAACAACAGGAAATACGGGCACAACGAGACGTCACCCATCGCTGATCCTGCCGATAGCGCGCACCATGCTCCTTCCTTTGCCATGGAAACAGCTTTGGATGCGACCCAGAAGGGTGAATGCTCTGCAGCTGCCTCTCTCCTGAATCCAGGCAGCAGGTTTGCCTCCTCTCCGGGCTTGCAGGGATAGCTGAGCTCACAGGAGCTCCTCTGGCCTTGAGCAGAGAGGATGTCTGCAGAAAACATCCCTCCAGCCCCAGTGACACCCCCAGAGCCATGGTCACCCCAGAGAGCAGCAGCTGGGCTCTGCATGCTGGCCAATGCATGGTGTTCATCCTTCTACCTCCCATTCCAGAGCCCCATCCCACCCTGGCCCAGCTCCAGGATGGGAGAGGTGGGAGCAGCTCCGGCAGAGCCGGCGGCCGGGTCCCTTCCCAGCACAGCTTTGCTGCTGCTGACACAGTTTCTGTGCAGCATCAGGGCAGGGCTGCCAGTAAACAGCACCACCAGGGCCTCTCAGATGTGGTTATTTTGTTTTTCTCCCGTTTCTCCACAAGGGAAAGCTGTGAGCAGAGCTCACCACCAGGTTTGGGGTGTCAGGAGAAAGGTGCTCACAGCCCAGGGTGCACATCCAAGGGTCTGCACGGCCTGGTAGCCAGCAGGGTTGGGTCTTCCTCTTCCACCCAGCAGCTGGACCACAGGTGGTGGGCATAGAAATCAAGTCTGGCCATATTTTAAACAGGTTCCTCTGCCCATAACCTCTATGCCACCTTGTAAGTACCATCACCCTCACCCACAAAGCTGTTCAGCTCCCTGACTCTACTCCAGCCCTGCTGTGAGCCCCTCATGCTCTCCCAGTTTGTTCCCATCTCCTCTTCACCATCCTCCTGGTACTCCACAAGCTGCTGCCCCCCTTATTTTTCCCTCTCTGACTCCTCAAACCCCCTCTCAGTTCCCCCCATCCTCCCTGCCCCTCGCTCAGCCCCCGTGGCTGCAGGAGCATCTCTCCATTAACAATCTCTCTGTTGCAGTTCAACAAACCCGGGGCCTTTTGGAAAGGCTGGAGGGATCTGTGAATTTGCTTTGAACATAGCAACGTGTTTTGGCTAAAGGGAACAGGAGAACATTTTGAAAATGTCAAAATATTTTGTTTAGGCATTTTTTGAACAAAATGTTTCACTTGGTAGTTGACGGAAAAGTAAAAAAAAAAAAGACGAAGAAAAGAATAAGGAAAAAAATCAGTCCAAGATCTCCAAAGCAAAACCTTCCCACTTCTGTTTTGAAATGGCACCTGCCTGGGAGAATTCAGACTACAAAGGCACAAAAGCTGTTTTCAATGGTAAATAATGTCCAGGCACCCAAGGGAGTTTCTTGGTGGAAGTCAAAATGTTTCAGAGGGAGTCAAAACATTTTTTGATTTTGTTTTTTGTCCTATTTCACTTGAGTGGGAAAAAAACCCCCCAACCTGTCCTTGCTGGGCCTGGATCAAGGGCTGCTGTTTGTTTTAGTGTTGGCTGCTAAGTAGAAATATTTATGACAACACACGTGACTTGATAGGGAGCTCAGGTCTACTTCTTGTGTTGGAGAGGGAATTAATGCTGGGATCAGTCCCTCTGTGGTGACCCTCTCTCTCTGTTCCTCTCCTTTGGCTTCTCAGCCTGTAGGATAAAGGAGCCAGAGAAAAATCTCTGTTCTCCATGTCTGTTTGCTGTGCCCTGGAGATCCTGGAGCTGTTTCCCAAGCGTGGTTTCAATTCCTTTGTGTTTTTCAGAGCCTTTCTTATTTCATAGAACCACAGAATGGGTTGGGTTGGAAGGGACCTCATCTAGTCCAACCCCTCTGCAGGGGCACCTTCCTCCTGGTCTAGTGACCAGGTTGCTCAGAGCCCCATCCAACCTGGCCTTGAAAGTTCTCAGGGATGGGTCATCCACAGCTTCTCTGGGCAACCAGACACATTTCCTGATGGATCTGTTTGTCTGGTCCTTGTCCTCCTGTCCTCTCCTCTCCACTGGTGGGAGGGAAGCCCAGGGCCATGGTCCATCTCTCATGTGTAGGAGGAGAGCTGCATTGAGCTGCATTGAGCCCCTGCTGAAAAGCCTTCAGCTGACACACATCCCAATTCCTGCCTGGTTTGCCATTCCAGCTACCTGTTTGTCTCTCTGCCATCTGCCTGTGAGTCTCCCCCACAGCTTTTACAGCTGATGACTAATCTCAAGTAAACTTGCCCAAAGACTTGAAGGTGGGAATTTCCTACAAGCACAGTGACAGCTGGGAATGGGGCTGTGGGGACCAAGTGGGAATGAGTGATCTCATGGCCTCCTGGTGGCACCTCCAAAGCTCTGTGTGAGCTGTCAGATAAAATGTACAGACAGAACAAAACGATTCAAATTATTCAAAAATGAACATTTTTTGTTAAACAAACTTCTGAGGAGCAGCTGAGGGAGCTGGGGGGGCTCAGCCTGGAGAAAAGGAGGCTCACAGGGGACCTTCTCACTCTCTGCAACTCTTTGACAGGAGGGGACAGAAAGATCTGTGGATGTGGCACTTGGGAACATGGTTTAGTGATGGCCTTGGCATTAACCCTTGGCTGGGTTAATGGTGGGACTTGATGATCTTAGAGGCCTTTTCCAACCTAAATTATTCCATGAGCCCACGACAATCCAACCCTTCCAGTAAATCCCATGGCCTTCCTTCCACAGCACCCTGGTGGGGTGGTTGGAAGGAGACCTTTGTATTGAGGTCTGGGTTTTGCTGGAGCAAATTTCCACTGTTAGAATTACAAACACTTTGATCGACATTTACTAGTCACCAGATTATAGAGACCCAAAGATTTTTACCTGCTGTCTCTTGTGGGCTTTTAGGGGTTTTGAAGCAGTTTCACTGCAAAAAAACCCCAACCCATCCTATGTATCCCAGCTTGCCCTGGGACCACAGAGATGTGACTGTAGTTTTGAGGGTAGATCCCCAGGCAGGCAGCCCCATCTTTCCCATCTCTCTCTACACTTGGTGCTTTGAATTTTCGAATTTTCAGAATTGTCCAGCAAGTCTTCATAATACACAGTTTTTTTCTTAAAGCTGAAGCTCCTGGAGCTCCAGTTGTACAAACATTTTGTATACAGTTGGAAAAAAAATATTCCATTCTCCTGTCCTCTCCTGTCCTGTCCTCTACTCTCCTCTGCTCTCCTTTCTGTTATCCTGAAGTCAGTAAATACCCTTTATCCCACTGTCTAGCAGACCAAATGGCTGTTTGATTAGCTCCTAAAATTGTGATTCCTTAGTTCATGAGTGGCTTACTTTCTCCCTGTGGGAGCCCCTGTGTAAAGCTGCCTGTGGTTCACATGGCATAAATGTCCTTATGCCTGGAGCAGCCTGGTAGAGGGGGAGAGTAGGGAGATGTGAGGACCAGTGGGGGTTTGGGGCTCTCTGTGACCATTTCCTCACTCTCTCCAGGATGATGGGGCCAGGATGATGGGGCCATGGTTCTGCCCTGATGCTGCAGAGCTGCCCAGCAGCTCCAGGTGGGCTCTTCCAGGAGACCTGTCCCAGCTGGAGATTTCCCAGTGCAGTAACTGGGGCTGCTCAGAGGGGTGCTGAAGGTGGCAGCTGCCCAAGTGAGAGAGAAAGGGTGGCAAAAAGCATATTTGAAAGTGTGGCCACATTTTTTATTTGCCAGCATCAGGAAAGGAGGAGGAATGAAGGATCCAGTCCCCTTGGGTGATCCCCCTGGGCTGAGAGGGAGGGAAGAAGCTGGTGAAGGAGCTCAGCAGAGCAGAGGGCAGTGCTGGGGGGCTCTGCCCTTGTCCTGCCTCTCCAGGAGGCCCTGGGTCCTGGCCCTGGGGATGAAATCCCCTAAAGGATCATCTCCATACAAGTACAATTGATGTCAGTGCTGGATCCATGGGCAGAGGGAGATCTCTGGAGGCTGGACTAGAAGACCTTCAGCAGTTCCTTCCTACCCAAATTATCCTCCAAGTCCATGAGCTGGGGCTCTCTCAGCCGCTGGGCAATCAGGCTCCCAAAGACTCTATTTCAGGAGTTTCTTCCCAGTGAGCCTGGCTTTTGGGATCTACCAGGTCACAGCACTGCTCCTGTCACAGTCAGACACCTCTGATGGGCCAAGTGGCCCCACATGTTCTCTGTGCCCAATCCAACTTTCCTCCGTCCCAAATTTTCGGAGGAGAGATGTTTTTCACTTTGAAATCCCAAGCCAAATTTCTTTTTGTTAATCTTCTTTCTGGATTCCAGCCCATTTGTACCCAGCAGGAGCCATCAGTGAACATGTGGGGGCTGTGGATTCCCCAAAGCATCACCAACCCCCGGAGCTCTGCTGGTTTTTAATTCCACGGCTCAACTTCGCAGGGAGCTGGTTTGGTTCTGCCAGAAAGGGGTAACATGGAAACTCATGGAGTTCAAGGGATGAGGGAGAAATCATGTGGAGCACTGACATACATAGAATAACAGGTCATATATATGTGTGTATATAAGTAAATGAAAAACCCAGACATATATATGTGTGAATATATAAAAACATGAACAAACGGACATATATATGAATATATATAAATATTACCCATATAATTTGTGCTGTCACCCATTCCTGTGACAGCCACAGTTAGCATCACACAGGATTCGTCTGTGCCCACTAGAGGCCAGTATGCACCTTGAATTAAGATGTCAATGCACTAATTAATCACCTCCTGTTGGGATGACAGCGTTAAGTGTGGGATGAGGTCCTGTTGCACAGGGAACGGTGGCCAGGTCAAGGCAGGCAGATGCACCCCGAGGGATGGATAAACCCTTTCATCTGGAGCTGGGACTGGAAACTGGAAAATCCTGCTGCACTGTGCTGGCTCCAGCGTGGTCCTGCCCGGGACCTGCTGCCTTGCCCAGGGTGGGACACAGACACAGATCCTCTTCCCCAGCCCTGCACAGCCGGGCAGACACACCCACCGGGAGCCAGCCCTGTCCTCGACGCTCCCTGGGGACCACCGGGACACCGTGGTGGCAGAGCAGGTCCCACAGCTTCCCCTCTCTGTGCCGCTGCCACCCGGACACCGGGCTGGTGCCGCAGCCGAGCTCCAGCTCAGAGATGGGCAAACAACCCCTTCCCTGACTGAGCTACAAACAGTGAGTTCTGGATGGCCCTGAGAAGTAAAATCAATTCCTGAGGACAAATGGAAGGCCACTGCAAGGCTTCATTTCACTGAAGTTTTCACCTCCTCGTGGGCAGCAGCTGCAGCAAATTGAGACACCTTTCTCCACATGGGATGGTCTCAACACCGTAACAGCAGAACCTTTGTTGACTGCACGTCAAAAAGAAACAGGCAGCTTTTAAACTCTGTTCTGAAATGGCTACATTTTAGCCTGAATTATTTTCCAGCCCCAGATCCATCTGTGGGTGCCTCTTTAGCCATGGGGAGATGAAGGGAGAGATGAGGGAGAGCCAGGGAGGGTGGCAGTGGGATAAATGGGGCTGAAGGACAGTGATGGGGGAGTGCTTTGCTGTGTGAGCTCCTCGATAATGCAGTTGCATTTTGGGAACTCTTCGTTGGCAGTTGATGTTTTTTAAAACCTTGTTTATTGCTTGGCTGCCTTTGTGTTTGGGAGATGGAAAATGAGACCAGAGTGTTGCTCCTGTGGGTAACAGCTTCTGTCTTTGGTGAGCCTGAGGGAAACAGGGTTGTTCAAGAGTACAACTTCGTGTTCTGTTAGAAGCCCAAAACCAAATACTTAATGCTAAGTAGTTTTTAATTTTTTTTCCATATGGAGCAGAAATAAAGACAAGAAACGAAAGCAAGGTGATATTTTCCCCCCAGAATCCTTCCAAAATCTATTCTTTCTGCCTCTAGGTATGTATTTGCACCCTCATTCACAACCTGGATGAGCTGAGATTTACTTCAACATGACATAACCCAGGTTAAGGACCCAGGAATTACCCCAAGGGTTGAGAAAGAGGGTCATCCCAGTGATGAGATTCAGGCACCAAAAAAGCAAGGATGGTACAAGTGTACATCATACCTCATGTCTACTTTCCTTCTGTTCTCAAGAGCAGGAGAATTCTCCTGCTTGCTTAAAAATGAGCATTTTCCCTTGTCCTGTGCCCCAGAGCAGCTACTGGCAGAGAAAACTAGGGATTTGATCCAGCCCAGTGCCAACACCCCTTGGGACTGGGATCAGAGGAACTGCCAAACATCAGAAGAAAAGCCATCCATGAGGGCTGTGTCCTTGGGGTCCCTGGGAGAGAGACCCTGGAGCACTCACATCCCCTTGCTGGGGATGGCTGCCTCCAAGCTGGCTGAAACTCTGAATTAAAGTCTGATTTTGGCTGGAATGGGATAAGCCCAGTGCTGGGCTAGGGGTCACTGCTGCCTGCAGGTTTGCTGGTCAGAGACCTCATGGGAGCAGATGGTTTGTTTAACCTGGGACACCTCAGCTGGGGAGTGTCAGACTGAATGAGCTGCTATTTCCTGAGGGACTTCACTGCCTGTGGCTCTGCTCCAGCACAGTGAGAGGAGAGGGGAGGAGGGAGAAAAGCCCTTTGCTCTGTGCAGCTCTCAGTGCCCAGCACAGCCATCCTGGCATCCCCATGGCTGGGATGCAGCATCTCCCATCACTTTCTGGAGCTGCCCTCTGGGCTGCATCTCCCAGGGATGATTTGTAGGGCTCCATGTGCTGACCAGCACAGCTTTGGTGGAGATCACTGGGTCCCAGGGAGATGTGCAGATCTCTCTCTCTGCTGTACACTGTATGAGGGTATCACTGGCACACTCTGCTGGGCTGGCCCTGCCACCCTGCTCTTCTCCAGTGCAGAAAGGGCTGTTGGCATCTGGCAGTAGGGCAGGAGCCCGAGTAGCATGTGGAGTGTGCTTGTCCCACATCCCTCAATTTCCATCCCCTTGCAGGACCTGCCATGGTGATGGTTCTGGGAGCAAGGAGCTCCTGATCACACCAGTGTGTCACAGGGATGGAGCAGAGCTGCACCATCACAGGCAAGTGCCACTTCTTCCTCCTCTGGAGACCTGCCAGGGAAAAATGCCCCATGGCACTGTGTGGGATCTATGGACCACCAGGATCCCAGCCTGGGACAAACACAGGAGCCCCATGGAGTTCTAACCCCTTACTGATTTTTACAGAAAATCCACATGAGAAAGAGCCTCCCAGAGTGGGGTTTGGAGTTGCTGTGTCAGGACAGAACAAGTGGGGAGCAGCCCTGAGAATAAACAGCTTTATTAGACCCACCTTGCTCTGCCCCCTCAAATCCCAAAGCACCTCTTGTGGCTGAGGGGGGTCTGATGGATTCCCCAGCCCCAGGAGCTGGACCCAGCTGGGTGTCTCAAAGGAGCACAGCCACCCAGGGGTTAACCAGGATCCTCTCTCCACACACAGCTCTCCTCCCAGACTGCTAAAATCCACTAACAGAATTAGCACTGGAAATTTGTGCACTGTACTATGTAGGGGGAAAAAAAAAACTAAAAAAAAAAAAAAGAAAAGCATGAAATGTATTTAATCTCTCATTTCAGAATTGCATTTGACATCTAAGTTAAATAAAATGTTCCTGAGGTCATTAAAAATCAGAAATAGTACAAGATTTGGGTTTACCATAGTTTCGGAATGAATCAGGTTTCCGAACTTGTTTTAATCTCTGTATAATTGCTTTTCTGTATATGGTAACCTTTAGAAAATGAGTTTAATAATTAGTCATCTCAAACTAGTCAAAGACAACATCCTGCCCTCAGTTCAGCTTTATTTTCAACAGAAAAGCCAATGTCAAAGTAAATTCTTCACAATAATTGGAAACATAGATTCAGGCTACACGTTCAGCAGGTGAAACAGGTTGTGTTAAGACCCCTAAGAGTTTGAAAGTTCAGCAGTGCTCATCTTGATGGCTTTTCACTCTCCCTCCCCAGGAAGAATGGGAAGAGAAGAGGAAAACCTGAAGAAGCAGCACCAGCCATGGCTGGTCCCTCCCAGGCACAGGGCCCCAGGGCAGTGCAAGGAGAGGGTTTTACTGGATGGTGAGACAAGGGGCCTCATGCCTGGACCCTGCATTTCCCAGGATGCCATGTCTAGGCAGAATCCAGGCAGTTTCCAGCTCCTTTGGGCCTGTGCCTGGTGCCTGCATTGCCAGTCTGTGGGTCACCATGGCTGGGACATGCTCATGGCCCTGGTTCTGTTCATGCCACCATCACCTTTGCTCCCTCAGCACCTCGTGCTCCTATATTTAAAAATCATTTGCTTTCTCTCTCCCCATCCCACTTCATGCCATCAGGCCTGCCAGGATCTCTCCTGTGTTTATTAGTCTCCCTGGTGGGTCCATATCCTCCAGGTCAGCAGCTCAGCACTGGCAGTGGCCCCAGTTGCTGTGTCCCACCCAGCTGCCCTTGCCCTTGGGAGACAGAGCTGCATCCCAACACTGCCACCCATCAGCTATCCTGCTCCTCTTCCCTCTTGACCTCTGGCAGTTTAGTGCAAATCAGAGCTACAGGTTTCCTTCACTGCTGCAGAAGGCATTTCAGGAGGAGTGTCCTCCTCTAGGCGCTCTTTATTCCTCACATTGGAAAAGACACTGTGAATACCTTCCTCTCCATTGTCCTATGCTTTATTTAGTTTAAATTTCTAAAGGGTTGGACTCAACACCGTTTCCCTGGGGGATTGTTCCAGTATCTGATAGATCTCACTCTGGGAAATCTTCTACCTTCCTGCTGCCCACCTTGCATTCTCACTTTTCATCCTCAGACAAAGCCTCTGTTTGGATTTGCAGGAGCTCCTGGTTTACTGACCAGGTCCTTCCCACTGGTTTCTGTGGTGCACAGGCTAATGGAAAGTGCTTCTGGCTTGGAGTGGCCTTGTTGACCATCCTGTTCCCCTTGGAGGGGCGATCCTGTTCACCTGGTATCTCCAAAAGGGGTTTAACCCCACCTGGGAACTCCAGGTTACTGATCCACTTCCCAGCCCTGGAGTGCCTGTTGAAATCAATGCAAAAACTCACCTCGGGGGTGGGATGAAGCTGTAATCCCACAAATGTGCTAATGTTTGGATCAGGAGCACTCAGTGCTCAAATGTCTCTCGCAGACGGCTGAGAGTGCGTTTTGCTAAAGCAAACTGCAATTACATTTAGTGTCTTCAATTTAGCTTGACATGTTGCCTCTAGAAAGAAAAGATGTCTCGTGTTGCTGGTTCTGCAGCACAGACAGTATCTCTGACCCTCTCCTCTCTCCTCCTGAGCCCCCCCAGACCTTCTCCCAGGCTGAACAGAGCTGAGGGCAGCAGGAAGGAGCTGCTAATGCACAGCTATTTCTGTCACAGCAAGGACCATCCTACAGCCCTGACCAAGGAAATTAAACCAGAGCCCACGTGGAGACCAGGCAAATCCAGGAGCAAAGGCCAGTAGGAACCAGCCACTTCACTCCAGAACCAGAGGAAGTAGCTCTTCAGAGCACAGTGGTGGGTGAAGGGAAGCACTGCCACGGATCTTCTCTGGACTAGTGCAGCAGAGTGAGAGAGTTTTGCCCATGCTGAGAGCCCACCTCGCAGCAATGGACTTGGATTTGCTTTTCACTGTCTTCATGGGGTAAAAGACTCTATTGTCTCCATTCCATGCAAAGGTGAAGGTCTTTTCCTTCTTCTTAGGGAAGAGCAACAGACTGGAGACAAAGTGATGAACTAGATCCACTTTTGCTTCCTCCAGCAAGTTACTTTTGGCTTAGAAATGTTAGATGAGCTGACAGCTCCTGCTAAATGTAGCAGTCAAGTCCACTGCTCAGTCCCACACAGTGACACTCATGGTGGCCTTTCTCACCACCTTCCCCTTCTATTTCTTATTGCACTTTCAACTTTTACAGTATATGAGGCCATGAAGTTTCTCATTAGCCCACTGTTAAACTGGACTTTGGGAACAGCTGTGCCAGAAGCAGAGATCTCCCCGTGCTCATGGCAAAGATCAGAGACACTTGTGGGTCAGCCAACAGCCTCCTAATACACTCTCATCATGTCAGTCCAGGTTACTCACAGGAATATTTCTGTTGCTGAAGTTTTCTATGATATTCTTTCAAACCACTCATAGCTTAGGCCAGTTTTTGACCACACTTGTACACCTCTTATAGAGCATCCACCACATGTGGGGTGCAGATGTGCAGCAGATCCTGTACCACCCATTACAACATTCTCACTGGAAGCCAAAGAAAAAACGGGGGTGTGTGAATAAAATGCTTTAAGACACATATCTAAGGTGCCTCAGAATGTTAGGAAGGTGTGGTTTTCCTGTAGGTCCCATGAGGAAGTTTCAGCTACCCCATGTCATTTCTGGGATACAAGACATCTGTGTTTAGATATCCAGTCTCTCCCTTAGCTTCTGGAGCTCCAGGGCTCATCGGGAGCTGTAGTGGTGTGTGTTTATAGAGCCCTCAAAGATAGAGTGGCTCTGAGTTTTACAGAGAATTTCAATGATGGGAATGCTGATACCTGGAAAAGCTGGTGGCTGGCAGGAGGAATTTTCTGGGTTGCTTGGTGTGAATCATATTTTCAAGTCCAGAGTGAATGTTGAACATGAGGAAGAACAAAGCACTCCAGGAAAAGAGGCAAACACCTCCACAGCAGGGCAGCACCCGGAGCGTGGCTGGCTCTGGCTCACACATCCCCTGCTATTCCAGGGAACATTGTGCAGGGGAGACAAATGCAGTGATCACTGTCCAACAGCCAGTGGGCTGGGGTTTCCCATGAATTAGGGAAGAAAGCACTCACCAGTTGGTGCCCATGGAAGCTGAGCTCACACACATGCTCTGGTACTTGCTGTGCGTGTCTTAAGTGGTTTCAAGGGCTGCACATTCTGAACCTGCTCCTCCTCTTCAGATCCGGTGGCACAGGTACCTCCTGAAAGCACCACATCTCATTGGGGCTGCCAGAGATCCTGCTGGCAAAGCATCCTTCCATCTCCTTCCCAGTCTTTTCCATGGCTCTGCTCAGCAAGGCTCAAAGGCACCTGGATGTGGAGGGTCCATGTATTCCACAGGGGCTGCAGGAAAGCTGCTTGGTGGGGAAATCAGGATGGGGTTACATGGCCTGTGTGACCGGTGGGAAAGGATGTGTGTGAGGCAGGAGGGAGAGGGAGGAATGCCACTGTCCTTGGGCTGTCATCGCTCCCTCACAGTTGGTGTTTAAATAAACGCCGACAGGCTCCAAAGCTGTGGCTGGGGTACGCCCAGAGGAATTCACCCAAGTCAGCATCTAAAAAAGGAAACACTGGACTTGGAAAGCTGATCTGTAGTGTGTGTGTGTGTGTGTGTGTGGAAGCAACGTCAGCAGAAGAAGGTCCCTTCCCCCTCCCTTCATTGCATTAGCGATTGCTTTCCCTTTACTCCCGAACAAATGAAGACAACAGCTGTGTTGTTTAACAGAGTGCGTTTTACTACCAACAAAGAATGGTCCTTTAAAACAGGCAAAATGCTGTGTGCCCTTCCAGGGAAACGTGGAATTGCAGGTTTGGCCAGGATGACCCAGACAATAAAAGTGCAGCTGGAGCATTAAAAACATAGTTGGTGGCAAGGATGGTTGGGTTTGGCTGGAGTCACCAGAGTGACGATCAAAAGGACAATTATGCTGCTTTAGGAGCGGAGCCATTTGCCACATATTACTGTAATGGTAAACCTTAAGGATTGCGGGATATTCAAAGTGATCCAAAGTAAAAAAACCCAATTGCTACTATTTTTCTAAAGGTCATTCAGATGCCGGAACAGTTGCTTCACAATGAAAACCTTGGATGCAATCCATGAACAGAGGTTATCGTGCCTGTGCCGAGCGAAGGAGATGAAAGCAGTTCTTGGGGCCAAATTTGGGCTGACCTGGAAACAGCCACCGTGGCTACCAGAAGTGATGAAACCACATCAGTGCACAATTCCACACGTGCTCAGTCAAAATATTTCCCCTGCTTTCAGCTCACTGTTTCCCTCTTCGGGCTGCCTTGACCCCAAAATTGTAGTACAGCCCAACGTTGAGTCTGGGGGAAAGAGCGAGTTGAATATTCATGCAAGGAAAGTTGTGCAGAGAATAACTCTGACACGAATGACACAACACATCCAACATCTTGTCTGAAGCACTCAGCGAGGAAGCTGGAGTGTGCAAAGCATTCTGAAACCTAAATGGGAATGTTTGCGTAAGCTCAGGTGACAGTCAAAGGAGAGATGATGCATCCTTGGGGTTAGTTTGATGCAAATGGGCACTTGAAAAGAAATGTGATGGTTGGTTAGCCAAAGGCAAGAGGTAATGTGTGCTAAAAAGGCTATTGTATTGATTGAAAAGCATCTAGAAAACATCAGCCTGATGTAAAACATGAGTAATCAGCAGAAGCTAAAGGCTATTTCATGGAGCTCACCAGCATGTGTTTTTGAGCACCCTTCATTAATAAATCAATGAAATGTTCATGTTGGCAGAGGGTTCAAAGCAGCTCTCAGTGAGCTGCTGGAGGAGGGGGGTCTGTCTCAGGCTGTGGGAGGAGGTGGCTGTGCCTCCAAAGGGGTGATGCTCCCTTTGAGTATCCATTGTGCTCAAGGACACCAAGGTCTCCACTGGTGAGTGACCAGCAGTCACAGAGGATGGTGGTCCTGGGATCTGTCAGGGACGAGATGCCTCAAAGCCCTAATTGCAGAGTGAGGGATCTGCCTGCAGTGCCAGGGCTCGCTCAGGACCAGCAGCCTGTCCTGCTGTGCTGTTGGATCTGGGGCTGAAATCCCTGCACCCCTCCAGAGCAAAGGAAGTTTGATTTCAGAGAATACATCCCTCACTCTCATCCTGTATCCATTGCAAAGGAGATCTCCAGTGGCTCTTACAAAGGTCTCCTGGGAGGTTTCAGATAGTCAGAGAGATGCTGTGGGTCATGTGAGACAGAAATGTAGAAGGTTCTCGTAGAACTTGCATGCCAGGGAGACTTATGTGGCCCTTTGGACTTTCTCTGCCTCCTGTTGGTACCTCTACCCACTGGCTCCTCAACACTTCTGCTGCTGGTTACCTGATGGACCCATTTCTGCCTATGGGTACCTTCTGTACATCCCGAGGACCAAGTGGGGTCATAGAATAACTGAGTGGTTGGGTTGGAAGGGACCTTAACCATCATCTTGGTCCAATCTCTATGCCATGGGCAGGGACTCCTTTCACTAAACAAGTCCTGGAGGACAGGCAGGACCCCTTCCTCTCTCCCATGCTGGGTCTGCACAAAACCCCTGCGAGGTTTCACCACATCACTGGCAAGCTGGGTCTGTCCCAAGTCATGTGTGGGATGCACACCCCACGTGAAATCTTTTGGATAGGGAGTGCTCCTGCTACAGCTATCCTGTGTTTTCTTGTCCCTGGAGCTTGACTTTTATCCTTCCCCAGCCCAATGAGGTGCCCTCTGAGCTGGCCTCGAGGTTTGGTTTCCCCACGTGGTCTCTTTCTCACCATGTGATTTGTGTAAAATCCACCATCTCTGTCCAGAGCTGGTTTTGCAGGGAGAGGCCAAGAACAAGTAACGGGACCAACTTCTTCCCCAGAGGGCACAAATTCATGGATCCTTTCATGCCAAAGCTGGAAGCAGGACCAATCAAGGTCAGAAATAAGGGTGTTTTCTAGCTGCCCTCCATCCCCAGCACCCACTGCTTGCAAAGCAAGGCGCATTTTGAGCACTTCTCTGAGCTGCTGAGGAACTCCTGTCCTGGTGGCATTTTTTAGCTACTACATCCTTCCACTCCTGGGATTTTCAGCCTGTAAATGTGAGTTAAAATATGCATTGATGTGAACTGCAGCTCCCTGTTCCTGTGCCTGCCTGGCTGCTCCAGGGCTGGGAACGGGCTGTGCTGGTGGCTCAGGAGAGGTTTTGGTGCAGCAGCGAGCTAAATGGCTTTGGGATCTTGGGGAGTATTGCTGTCTCCACGCTGTTGGGTCGTGTGGCATGAGCTGCACCCAAGCTGTGCCCCTCCTGATGGTAATGCAGGCTGATGGCCCTGTCACGGCGAGGGGCTGTGACGCCGCTGACTCTGACGTGGCCCTGGGGTGTAACCGTGCCGTGGGTGTGCAGGGGTGTCACTGCCTGGTGACACTGATGCTGCAGGACACGGGGTTGCTGTGGTGAGACAGGGATGGGCTGTGACGGCTCCTTGGCAGGGGCTGGCAGCAGAGAGCAGAGAGATCTGCGGCGCGACGCTGGCGCGGGAGGAGCGGGGTGGCCCCACGGGGCCAAGGGGTGTCTGTCACCCCTGGGGGTGAGGGGATGGGTGTAATAGGTGTGTTGGGTTGTGAGGATCAGCCTCTTCCAGCAGAGAATCACAGAGCCATGGAATGGTTTGGGTTGGAAGGGACCTTAAAGCTTGTCTTATTCTACCTTTCCACACCTTCCACTAGCCCAGGTTGCTCCAAGCCCCGTCCAACCTGGCCTTGGACACTTCCAGGGATCCAGGGCAGCCACAGCTTCTCTGGGCACCATGGGCATGGCTCCAGTGCTCAGCCACAGGACCACAGCCACGCTGAGCTTGCTTGAAGGAGCTTGAGCCACCCACCAGCAGCTCTCCAGCACAGGGCAGAGGATGCAGGCCCTGCAGAGCCCTTACAGCTGGGATCTCCCTGAGTTCATAGCCAAAAGCTTGACTTTCCTAAGGACCCTAGAAATTAGTGAGCAAATTAAAATTCATTCTGGTGCTCATGGCTTCACACCTCTGTGGTGAGCAAACCACACACCAAGGACTCGTGTCTGAGCAGCACAGAGAATCACAGAATGGTTTGGGTTGGAAGGGACTTTAAAGATCATCTCATTTCAAACTCTGTTTTTCTGACCTTTCAGACACAGAAAACTTTAGGAAGGAAGGAGTTGCTCTTTGGTTGCACACATAATGCCCCTTGCAGAAAACACCAAAAGCAAGATACTAAAAAGTGAAGCAATCTGACTATTCTTGGCCCTCTCCCTCCTTCCACCACCAATTTGTATGGGAAAATTGAGGTTCTACTTCAAGAACTATACATTTTTAATGGATTTTATTTACATAATTTTTCTGTCTAATAAGATGGGTTTTAAATGCATTAACTGCAGCATAGTTCTCTCAGACCTTTGGAGAAAAGAAACTACAATAAAGATTCTTGTCTCTTAATATTCTGGGTTTCAGGCAAAAAAATTATACTGTAAGATAGGAATGCTTAAAAAAAACCCCATAGTTTCACTGAACAAGAAAATCCAGTTAGAAAAAAAAAAACAGTATAGGAAAACATCTATTTGCCCACAAAATAATGTAAAAATAATGAGTCCATATTCCTCTTTGATGTGTGTGGCACATGCTCCTTTAAGGAGAAATTCTGTATTTCAGAGATAGTGTGCATATCATGGAATGAAACGGTTGTTATGGCAACAACTCTCAAAAGCAAGTACTTAACTGAGAAATGTGTTCCACATAGCCATAGAAAAATGAAAACATGAAAACAGAGACAGGAAGAATGGACAAACAGAAGCAGTATGAGATGGCAAAGCCGTTTCTGATTTTCAGGCGCGCAGAGAAGCAGCGCTGAACCAGCTCGGGGGGGGGGTTATTTTAATTTAAAGCCAAAGTTTAAAGCTGCATCTGTTCCTGGAAGGTTTAATATGTCTTTTATTTGATGTCAGTGGTCTAATAATTAAAAAGTGACATATATTAGCCCACCCTTGTTGCTGTGAACTAAAGGATGGGATGCAGGGCTGGTGTTTGAGTTTGTTGCTGCTCTGTCCAAACACACCCGCAGCCCAGGGACGGGGATCTGGCACTCCAGGGAAGCTGCACCTCCAGGATCCCTGGGATGGCTGGATTCAATCCCCTATGGCTCAGAACCCATGGGTCTGGAGCCCTACCTGTCAGGTCACTGGAGGGTGGTGGAACTCATGATGATAGTGGGTAATCACAGAATATTCTGAGTTGGAAGGGACCCACAAGGATCATCAAGTCCATCTGCTCACAACCACCTCCAGTACCTGAAAGGGGCCTGCAAGAAAGGTGGGGAGAGTCTGTTTATGAGGGCTTAGAGTGACAGGACTGGCTTCAAACTGACAGAGGCTAGGCTGAGATTGGATATTGGGAAGAAATCCTTCCCTGGGAGGGTGGGGAGGCCCTGGCACAGGTTGCCCAGAGAAGCTGTGGCTGCCCCTGGATCCCTGGAAGTGTCCAAGGCCAGGTTGGACGGGGCTTGGAGCAACCTGGGCTAGTGGAAGGTGTCCCTGCCCATGGCAGGGGGTGGGACAGGATAGTCTTTAGGGTTCCTTCCAACACAAACCATTCAAGGATTCTATGGTTCTATGATTTTATGATCTCCACACAGTCCTGCTGTGAGGCTGATCACCAGCCCCACAGACCCAGTCCTGGCCACCTCCCAGATCAGTCCAAAGCACTGTGGGAGAGAGACAGAGGAATCCCAAGCACTGGCTGCTCTTGGCATGGCTGGTGTCTTCTCCCCTCACAGCCCCACAGTCTGGAGACCAGACCATTTCCCATCCTACAGAGAAAACCCCTCTGGTCAGTCTCTTCCTGGGAAAAATGTCATTCCTGAGCCCCAACCTACTCATAGCTTTAGCCCAGGACAAGCAAACAAGGTGGAAGATGTTGTGGCCAGACCCTGTTTTGTTTTGGGATCCACGTCAGCATTTCCAGTATGGAAATCCAGACTCCTTCAGCACTAACTTGATAATATCCCTCATTTCCTAAGCACAAACCTGATTTTGCATGAAGACCCCAAGGCTGGTTGCTGAGCAGCTCTGTTTGGGTCTGCCCTCCTGGCTGATAACTTCATTTGCACAGCCTTGCCTTCAACTGGACCCACATCCCCTCTGTAATTCCTGTAACTCCTTCCACAGACATTCTGGAGAGAGTCTCTCTTGAAAGACTAATTTCCCACCAGGCTCTGTATGCAATATTTTGTTTAAACTTAGACAGATTAGCTCCTCTGCTCATCTCTATTTTCCTATTAAAATGATATTAAATTAGTCTTATGTGATCTACTTTTGATAAAACCTTTCTGATTTTTTTTCCTCTCATTTTGTATTTGCCTCCACGTCCTCAGAGGTCCATGTCTCAGTCAAATTTTCTAAGATGAATGGAAGGGCCTGAAACCAGAAAGTGAAGCAGCAAAGAGAAAATAAATGATTAAAAAACCCTCTAGTATTTGAGGTAACCCAAAGTGAGCTTCCTGATTTCTTTAACCACCCTGTTTCATACTGGTTATTGAAGCACCTGTGGAGATGACAGAGCCAGGGGACCTGGCTCAGATGCCAAGTGAAACGTGCTGAAGGTCTCACTCTGCAGCTGAGGTGGGCTCATGCTCGAGGCATCACCAGGTCCATGCTCAGCTCAGCTGCTTTCCCTGCACATCCATTCCCATCCTTCTTTACCAGCATGGCCTCTTCCAGGGAAAAGACAAACTGTGCTGGCAGTTTGAGCTCCTGAGGGAAACCCTGAGTGTGTGGTGGGGTGACTGTGCCCAGCCTTGCCCTGGCTTTGCCCAGCCCCAGCTGGCTGTGAGGAGGGCCTGGAATGGGATCCAGTGTTGGCTGTGGCTGGTTCCTGCTGCCACATCTCCCCACACTGCAGCACCCAGGGTCATCCCTGGTGGGTGTCACCTTCTGTTTAGCAATGCCAGGTGTTCCCATGGCTGCTGGGACCCCACTCCATGAGGAAGAGCAGCAAAAAGTCTGGGACAATGGGGATGGTACCACCCGGCTTCAGCACTCCTACCCCTCCCTGACCTCCTCTGGGCAAATTCCTGAGGGAGTTGGTGTCCCTCGGGTTCACATCTAGGGCAGGTCCATCACACCCAAGCTCTCTCACTGTGAAGCCTTTCCTCTGAGCTGTGTGTCCCTCTCCCTCTGTGGTCAGTGGGGAGAGGAGGCCTCTCCAGAGCCCAGGAATCCTAAGGCTGTGCCTGAAACAGGAGGCTGACACCCCTCCAGAGCATCCATTCCTCTCCACTGACTTTTCTGGAGCTCACTGCTAACCCCAAACTTCATTTGGGAGACAGATACAGCCTGGCTGGATGGGGATTTATCCAGTGCTGCGTGTGTGACGAGTGAGGGGAAGGATTTCTCAATCTAACCCAGGTCTGCTGAATCCTCCTTGGCAAATAAGTCACTTTACACGTCCCAGAGGCAAAGCAAGAATTTGTAAATGAAAACTTTTTCAAATAAATCTTTTGTAGGATTTACAAACCTTCTGATCGGATTTGTAACTCCAGACGCAGATTTGTATACTTGCTGTGAGATGTGAAGGATTTAAAAACCCATCTCTTGACTTGTGAAACAATCCAACGTTTTAGAAACCAGGTAGCTAAAGCTAAGACTAAAAGCACACAGCACTTGGGCCTGAAGGTTTAGTGGCAGGATTTATACATTAGAACAGGGAGATAATGTAACTCAGGTGTATTAAATCCTGATTTATTAACAAACTCAGAAGTAATAGCTTTACAAATAACTCCCAAGACATTTTAAAGCGCTTAACCCTTGGAGTACTAGCATTTGTCAGGCTGCCATCTCTGGGAATGTCAAGAAATATGTCTAAATATGTCAGGGAAAATTCAGCTGCATTGAAGGCAAGCCCTGCAGCCCCTCTCCCTGGTGTTTTCCTCTCACACAGGAGGTGGAAGTGACTCCTGAGGGTCTGGGAAGGAGCTTCTGCAGGTGCTGCAGACACCCCTGGCAGGTTTCTGGAGTGATTTTTGGTCCCATTGTGCTCAGAGAGTTGTTGTGGCTGCACATCTCTGCTCAGTGGGGTGGGGCCCTCTCACATCCCCCTCCTGACTTGTCCCAGTGCCTCCATGGTCTCTCCACCTTTAGGGGGGTGATGGTTGGGCCCAGGAGCCTCTGCTGGGGAGGGCACTCTGTTGGGCTGAGATGTTGGGAAGAGGGCTGGGAGCACGTGGGGACCAGGACAAGCTCTTTCCATTACCGAGGGCTCTGGGAAAAAGGATTTTCTGGGTATGCTCTCCCTGCATCATCTCGTTCTCCTCTCCTGCAGTCCTTCAGGCTTTTCCCAGTTACCTCCTATCCAGGCTACATGGCTTTGAGCTCCTCAGTGGCTGGAGATGGGGAACCTCTGCTTTGGGATGATGAGGGAGGATTTCATCCAGTTGTTCCAGATCTCTGTGTGCTCTTGTATCTTTAAGTCCCTTGGGTTCAGCAATAACAAGAAGCTCATTTCTTCCTGGTCACAACCAATTCCTCAGTAATTTTACCTTTGACAAACCTGTTGGAAGACAAAGGTTTCTACAGCAGAACCAGCTCTTCTCCATTCATACTTATACCAAACACACCAGCACAACAAAATGGCATTTCCAGAGTGGTTGTAATTTTTAGATAGAAACCCCATAATTACCTGAAGGAGTCTGCCAGAGCTGCCAATTCCCCTCTCCTCTTCCCTCTGGTGCCCTATTAGCTCTTGTTTAGCATAATTGAGTTCTCAAGGCAGTGCCATGCCCCAGAGAGCAGGGTGTTGGGATTGCCCTGGGCACTTGACAGGCTCCATGGGTGTCCAAACCCTCCTGCCAGGGGGTAGAGGAAGCCCTGAGTGTTTTCAGCTGGTGAAAGAGCTCGGTGCTGTTTGTGTCCAAACTTGCCTGGAAACAAAATGACCATTCACAACAGCTTGCTCTGTTAATGGTATAAAGTGCACTAGAAAATGATTGTGAAAATAATAGCTGCTTCTTGATGAGAGAGCCAAGAGCAGCAGCAAAGGCCGGAGCACCACGTGCAGCAGGAGCTGGAATGGAGAAGGCACTTGACATCTCTTGTGGGTTCAGCTTGCACAAGCAATTAGATATGTTTAAAACTTAACTCTTATTCCCCTCGGTGAGCTCTTCTCTCTTCCTCCTCTTTGGCTTTCTCACAAATGGCTGCTCATTATTTTGGGGAGGTTTTTCTCTCCTGCTTTGATCGGGACTGGTTATACATGGCATGGGGGCACCCAGAAACCAGCCAGTGTGGGTGAAGCCTTCCTCCTGCTGAGGGACGTGTGCCTCTGCTGTGCCAGCAGCTCTGAGAGTCCCTCCTTGATCTCCAAACCTCCACTTGGTTTGTTCCACCTGGAGAAGAGGAGGCTGAGGTCAGACCTCATCAGGGTCTGCAGCTTCCTCCTGAGGGACAGCTCCAACCTCTGCTCTCTGGGAGCAGTGACAGGGCCCAGGGAAGGGCTGGAGCTGTGCCAGGGAAGGTTTAGGTTGGATCTCAGGAAAAGGTTCTTCCCCCAGGGGGTGGTTGGCACTGACCAGGCTCCCCAGGGCAGTGGGCACGGCCCCAAGGCTGCCAGAGCTCCAGGAGGGTTTGGGCAACACTCTGAGGGACAGGGTGGGATTGTTGGGGTGTCTGTGCAGGGCCGGGAATTGGACTGGATGATCCTGGTGGGTCCCTTCCAGCTCAGTAGATTCTGTGATTCTATGATTCTATGTTTTTACAAATACATTTAAGATTTGAGGTGTTTCAGGGATGAAGTATCTGCTGCACTTCCCTTCATGTGTTTGCTTTCTGCATTTCTCACTTTAGACACTGAAAGATTTTCATCTCCTCTCCCGAGCTGGATCAGGTTTGTGGTGGACCAAAGCCCTGATTCAATAAAATATTCAGTCACCTGCTGAACTTTAATCACATCCTTAAGTTCAACTTTATTCAGGAAAGCTCTTAAGCATGAGATAAAACCTCAAGTGTTTTCAATGATTTGGTTAATCTTGAGGGACGGGTTGGGCTTCGTTGTCCTGCCAAAATGCACAGCAAAGCTCTCACTGAAGGCAGGGCTGGGGATGGAGTGTCTGTGGGAGCACTTCTCGTGGTGCTGGGCCAGGATGAAGTTCCCACGGGCACTGTGATGGCTGATGCCTTGCAGTGAGAGAAGAAAGAGTCTGCCCCTCCATCCATCCACCCATCCTTCCCTCCCTCCCTCCCTCCACCCATCCTGGCACACTCTCTGTTGTCTCTCTGGGACGCTCACAGGCTTGAGCATTGTGGCTGCACAGGCCAGGCAGGAGGGCAGTTCCTCTAGACATGGCACAGGCAGGGAAGAAGAAGAGGGGGAAAATGGCATCTCTGGGTCATCCCTGCACACCCAGCTCCTTCTGGAACATCTGCCAGCAGAGACACTGCAAACCCTTGGATGTACACAGCACCTCAGGCACTGCCTCTGCTTCCTTCTCATGATTTGACCAGAAGGGAAAGGGTTAAACCCCAAGTAATTAATACAAGAAGACTGTTCATTACTATAAGACGTCTGTGTATCATTAAATTTCATTTGAGCTTTAATTAGACAATTTTTTTTCTCGTATAAAAGTCTTTGTTGTGTCAATTAGTTGATTGACTATCATCTGGTTTCTGGGTTGGTGAAACCTGATCCGTTGTGAATGAATTTGTTTATCAGGGAAAAAGGACCAGGGAATGGAAAAAAGAATTCAATTAAATGTCAATGTGTGGAGTGACAAGCATTATTCGATAGGGCTTTTAGTTTAATTGCTTGTATTTCATTAAGAGATGTATTTATCAAGAGAATTCTTAATTTTCAAAAGATCTTGGTTGTCTTCTTGTTCACTTCTGGCTTTTTAGGTACTCTTGTGGTACTCAAAAAATACAGAGAACTATTTTTTTTAATTGGAAAAAGTACTTTATTGTGAGATATCCTGAGACTGTTACATCACTGATGTGCAGTGGCAGCCTTTTGATGACACCCACATGCAAATTGCAGGGGACAGGGTGTGTCTTGACATCATTTGACAGACTATCACCTGAGATCCACCACTCCCTTTGCTGTTCCATGGCCTGTGGCCACTCTGTTACTCCTGAACGTTCGTGGGAGGAGGAAATCATGGGAACATTTTGGAAGGTCTGTTTTAAATCTTTTAAAAGGCTGTAAATCCCTTTGGGAGGGATGGTTTTCATTTGTGCTGTATTTGGATTCCAGCTCATCAGTCGTGGCTGACAAATCAAAATGGAACGGCCTTTGGGAGGGCCTGGCAGGAGCTCTCTGAACACAGTGGGGTTGGCCTGAGCTGGTGTAGCTACACAGGGCACCCCTGGAGTACCTTCAACCTCCCTGGAGTAATGTGCTGAGAGCTCTGAAGTTTTATTTTGATAACTTTCTGTTTATTTCTAATCCAGCCTAAAACCTGTGAGGAGATAAGCCTGCAGCTGGGATTGTTTGAGAGGTGGCAGCAGGATTGCAACAAAGCTTCCAAAATGTTAAATGAAAGGTTGTTTTCCTGTATGGAAAGGAGCAGGGAGGCCCTGGATGCAGGGTTTGGTGCCAGGGGCTCACCTGCAGCACACCTGGTGCCACAGGAGGGTGGTGGGACATGGATGCAGTGCTATGTTGCATCCATGTGGGAACTCCAGCATCACTGCTCTGAGGGTGAGACATCAGAGCCCAGCTTTACTCTTGTAAAGTATCCCCCACTGGGGATTGGATGTATATTCCTTGTGGAAAGGAGTATCTTTTGGTCTGGATGTGGGAAACACCAGGCCAAGTGGTCAGTCTGTTGTGTATTCAAGGAAGGACTGGACATGGCACTCAGTGCTCTGGGCTGATTGACGAGGTGGTGATGGGTCACAGGTTGGGCTCGATGATCTTGGAGGTCTTTTCCAAACCTAGATGATTCTGTGATCCTGTGTGGAGGAGAACTGGAGCAGAGCAGTCCCTGTGACACCAAGTCACAGTGCACACCTGCAGGGAACTCCACAGTGCATCAGCTGGGGGAGGTGACCAATCTCCACCTCAGAACTAATTCAATCTCTTGCCCTCGGGAGATTTGCTTTTCAGATATTGAGGCTTGGGAGCAGGGAGTGTCTCTCTGTGGATTTGCTCAGTGCCCAGCAGAAATCCTGGCAGAGCCTCTGGGAGTGCCTGTATAATAAGTAGCCCTAATGAGTGCTAATTACAGCCAGCACATGGGTGATGAAGCTCTTTCCTGAAACACATCAGTACAGTTCAGTGTTTTCTGCCTTGTATCTGTTCTGTGTCCCCATTTGCTTGGGAAGTACAGCCAGGACATGGCCTGCTCTCAGAAACTCATTATTTCTCCTGTTCTGTGATGAGAATTCATGTTCAAAGAGTTCAGATAAGATGTTGGGAGGCAATGCATGAAGCAACTGGCAATTATATCCTCCTCAAACATTTTGTCTGCAATGCTACACTGGCATCACGGCAGGGACTGGAAAGCTGGGGCTTTTACATGAGCAAAACAGAACAGCAGAGCAAGGAGAGATGCTCCAGGTTGTTCCCTCTGGGCACAAACACTTTACAAATGTACTTGGAGAGACTCGAGATTTGGTTGAAGAGTCTGTATTTTACCTGAACCTGCTGAAGAAGGATAAAAAAAAAAAATAAAAGGTGGAAAAAAAATTATAAAACCCAGACCAGCCTTTCCAAGAATGTTTCAAAGCAGAAGCAGCAGCAGAAGATGAAGGGTGGTGAGAGACTGGTACAGGTTGCCCAGAGAAGCTGTGGCTGACCCGTCCCAAGTGTCCAAGGCCAGGTTGGATGGGGCTTGGAGCAACCTGGGCTAGTGGAAGGTGTCCCTGCCCATGGCAGGGAGCTGGAATAAGATGGTTTTTAAGGTCCCTTCCAACCCAAACCATTCTGGCATTCTCTGATTCCTCTGCTGCAGAGCCCATGAGCTGTTCCTCAGGTCCTGGCAGTGAGCCTGTGGTAGAAGGACTGCTAGGAGATGCTGAGGGAAGCTGGATCAGCAGCTTCAGCCCCTCAGCCACAAAGGCTTTGTTTTCATCTCTAAGTAGCTGAAGAAGTTGTGCCTATCAGTGAATCTCCATCCTCCCAACCGCGGCGTGTTCCCTCCGATAAGGGCGCTGTGTAATGGCAATTATGTTTTCATTTGTTGTGAGAAAACTTAATGCTCAGAGTGGCAGAAATGTTATTCATCCTCTGTTAATTATGAGCTACTTACTGCAGGGAATCATGCAAAAAACAAAAAAGTGTAATTAAATGAAATATAGGGAAGCAGCTTGTGCAGTCGCCTTTCATGCTGGCTGGAATTAGCTCCTGCCATGCCCTAACACCAATTATCGCTCATAACACAGCTTGGCCCCGCGTGTGACCTTGTCCTGGGCTCTGCAGCAGCACTGGGGACACGGGGGTCAGGGCATAGGGGTGGGCAGATGCTTGGGATTGCGATCCCGGGGTGCTTAATGCAGCAGAATTCCCCTGGGACCGGCTTGCCTGGACTCTGCCTGTCCCACCTGAGCTCTGAGTGGAGCTGCAGGAGCCTCCCTGCAGAGCCCCAGCTGGACCAAAGAGCTGGAGACATTGCCTTTTTAATGAGGTTGTGGTTTCCCTCTCCAGGCTGTGGGATGCACCAGGAAAGGATGTGGTGATGCCAGAGCTGTTGTCAATCCCTGATCCCAGGAACAAGACTGGCTGTCCCTGCAAGTCCAGAGGCAGGCAGGTGTTGGAGGTGTCTGTGCTCCCACCTGGTGTAGCACTCAGGATTCCTGGTTTTCACCCAGGCAGGATGGGTTTGACTCCCACAGCTTGGGAACAACTTGGGAAAACAGTTGTATTTCATACTGTGCCTGGTTTGGGGCTCCCCAGGATGAGGAAAGTGCTGTCCTAGGACAGCAGCAGGCCCAGTGTGGGATGCCAAGGTGGCCAGGGCTGGAGGGAAGCTGAGGGACAGAGCTGGGTCTGTTCAGCCCAGAGACAGGACGAGGGGAAGGTTTCATTGCTGCCTGGTGGGAAGGTGGATGGAAGGTGGGATCAGACTTTTCCCAAAAGCACAAAGGGTGGGATGAGAGGCACCAGCTGGAGCAAGGGAAGTTCTGCTTAGTTGTAAGAATAAATATGTCACCACATGGTGGTGAAACACTGGAACTGGGCTCAGGGAGTCTGGAGGTCTCAGTTCCTGAAGATGTTTGAAACTCAACTGAAGAAGGTCCTGAAGAACTTGCAGAAGCTGGACCTAGTGGAGCACATGGACTGGACTAGAGACCTTCAGAAAACTCTTCTGACCCATAAAGTTTCTGTCAGGATGGTTTTAATTTCCCTGGACACAGGATAGTCAGTGGTTCCTCATCCTAGCTGAGCTGCCTGAGCTCTCCTCACCTCTCTGGTGACCCAGGGGGGTGTCTCTGTTGAGATGCTGAGTTACATTAGAAGTCAGTGAGACACAAAAGCTGCCTTGGAAGGAGTGAGAATGACACAAAAACATTTATTTGAGATGGCAAGGAACAGGCTATCAAGGAGGAAGGCTGGGACACTGCTTCCCTGATGGAGCTGCTGCCTGGACAGAGCTCACCCTGCCCCTGCAGCCAGCACATCACTCCCACCAGGCCTGGGAAACACTCCTGATGGGCATAAATTTGTCCTGTGGGTAAGAAAAGAAGGAAATAACCCGTGTGTGACCTGCACAAGGGCTCAGCAACTGTTGAGGATTGTCAGTAATGCATTTTTGAGCACTGTGAGCTTAACAGCCTGACATCATGTAGGAAGCACTTTAATTCCCAAAGATTTTTTTTTTCCCCCAGAAAGTAATAAATAGCAACTGTAACTTCTCTGAGAGAAATTTCACTGCAGATCTATGTGATATCTACTGAGAAACTTCCTTCTGTGTTCATCCATTAAGTGTATAACAGGAGGAATGTTACCCACATTTTGCATCCCTCTGCATAAAGAGAAAGACTTTACAGAGGTTTCCACCTGAAATCTCTGCATGGTGTTACAAGACTTGAATTTTTCAGGGTTTACCACTGAGTAATTTTGCCTTTGTCACACAAATATTCCCCTTGAGTTCCTCAGACCATAGCAGGGGACTCATCAGACCCAAAACCCCACGAGCACCTTCAAGCCTTAAAATCGACACAAGCTGCAAATGTTATTCAAGTCATTGGAATAACAACTAAATTCTTCATAACTTGGATCTTTCCAGGAATGCCCAGGAAAAAAAAAAAATAAAAGCAGTGAGATTCATCATCTCAGCCCTCAGCTGTGAATTTTCTGCTCAGCTCTGCTGCTGATACTGAGAGAGCAGATGCTTCCTTACTCTGCAGAAACACAGCGTGTGAAACAGTATTTTAACAGCTTTATCTGGTATTTTATATCTCACTGTCAAACACAGCAATGATTCCACTTCTATTTGGGTAAGTAATCTGAAAAGAAGGCAGCAATAATCTCTCAGGAGAGCCAGGCACGGGACTAATTACTCCAGCTAGAGATTTGTAAAGACACATTTTCAGTGCTGGGATTTTATCATTCCACAGGGTAATTAAAAGACAACCCTGTCAAAGGAAGTTTTGCTGCCTTAAATATTCTTTTTCCTCCATGAAGAATAACCCTTTCCAAGCTCACCACTGGGATGGCTTTATTTCCCAGTGATGAGTGAGGGGTACCTGTGGTACTTGTCCCCCTGCCAGCTCAGTGCTGTGCTTGCTGGGCAGAGAAGTGGCTGTTTCTGTGTCACAAAATCCCAGAATGGTTTGGGTTGGAAGGGGCCTTAAAGCTTATCTTATTCCAACCCCCTGCCATGGGCAGGGACACCTTCCACTAGCCCAGGTTGCTCCAAGCCCTGTCCAACTTGGCACTGAATGTTGAGGGTTGGGAAGGAGGGATGCTTTAGGAGAGAGCCAGGCCCAGGGAGAAGCCACTGGAGAGGTTTAAAGAGACACTTCTCTTGGGCATGTTGGGCAGATTGACAAATGCTGTAAGTCAGAGCTGTGCATCAGCAGCCAACCAGAGGCAGAGTTTCTACTTGCAATTTGTTTCTTCAGTGAAGCACTTGCTGAAATCAGAACATGAAAGAGGGGAAATTTAGGTTAGTTGTAGAGAAGAAATTCTTCCCTGTGAGGGTGGGGAGGCCCTGGCACAGGTTGCCCAGAGAAGCTGTGGCTGCCCCATCCCTGGAAGTGTCCAAGGCCAGGTTGGACAGGGCTTGGAGCAACCTGGGCTAATTGGAATGAGATGATCTTTAAGGTCCCTTCCAACCCAAACCGTTCCTGGCTTCTCTGATTCCAGAAGGAAACCTGCTTGTTGCATTGGGTTATGGCTCAGCTACCTCTTGAATGGGGATCCACAGCCTGGGGCCAGGAATAATGCCCAGAAAAGGGGTCAGTCTGTGCTGTTGTGGACAGATGTTGCCCTCACCCCCAGGTGGGAACCCCCCTTCAGGTGGGGTGAGGGAGGTGCTGCTGCTTTGATCCCTGCTCCAAGTTTATACAGCCCTAGGCTGGGCTGGCTCTGTGCAAGCAGAGATGATCAAAGCAGGGCTACAAAACAGAGGTCAAAGGCTGACTGACTGACTGCCAGAGGGGATTTAGACCCAGCTTTGCAAGTCCCATGGAAGACAAGTTAAATTCGGGGCAAACTATTTGGTTATCTAAGGCAGTTCAGAACTAATCAAAATATCCACAGCCTCCTCCAAGGCTGATGCTGGGTTTTCCAGATGCTGGGTTTTCCAGAAGCTGTCACTGAGCCATTTATTCTTTTGGATGACTTGATAACGTGGATAATTTGAAAATCCAAGTGTAGTCGTTGCTTGCAGGTCCCCAGGGCTCCCCCATGGCAGCAGGAGTGGCTTCTGCAGTGTGACAATGGCCTGGGGTGGTCCATGCAGATGGAAGCACAAGGAGCACATCTGGACTGCCTCATCCACGGGATACCAGGTCAGCTGGAGACCTCTGCTTCCCACCTTGGGATGCCAGCTCAGCCTGAGACCTCTGCTTCCCCTGCAGCCCCTTTCTGTACCTTCCTGCTTAGACCTCCCTGTTTCTCTAAGATGGATTTTAAGTCCAGTTGAGGATTTGGAAGGTAAGAAGTTGATTTTTAAAAAGCAAAAGAAATGAAAAGACTTTGGAGCTGACTTTAGTGTCCTTGGGTAGAAGGGGAAACCACTGGCCATAGCCTGAGAGCAAGGCCCTGCACCTGCACCTTGTCTCCTTGTCAACTCTTCCTTCTCTCTGCTCCTGCCTTTTGATGCAGGTGGGGATCAGGGATGTGACAGCCCAGTGAGACTGATGTGACATGTGTAATGAGAAAGAATTAGTATAAAATGCAATGTATCACAAAATTAGCACCACCCAACTGCCTGTTCCTTGGCATCCTGCCTGTTCCCATCTTTATCTGGGCATTGTTTAATTGCCTAATGCTTATACTTAATTTATTTATTTTTAACTTGCTGTGAGCTTGTAGAAATGTAAATTCAGCATTAGAAGATCACTTAACAAAGAATTCCTTATAAGAGTGGTTGACTTCTATTTTTTCCCCAGGATGTGAAGATTTTAGGCTCAACCTGTGCCAAATCCAGCCAGATCCTGGCAGATGGCAGTTAAAGCCCTGTGGCAGGACTGGTGGATTCAGTGCATGGGGGTTTGCATCACCCAGCTCGTTGTTTCCCTGCCACCAGCAGCATCCTTTGCTCAGGGTCCTCTCTCCCTTGTGTGGATCATTC
Source organism: Chiroxiphia lanceolata (assembly GCF_009829145.1). Taxonomy (NCBI): domain Eukaryota; kingdom Metazoa; phylum Chordata; class Aves; order Passeriformes; family Pipridae; genus Chiroxiphia; species Chiroxiphia lanceolata. The sequence continues at coordinate 2,733,333 of NC_045653.1, read as the reverse complement.
CTCAGCTGGAGGGTTCTTGGAGATTCCAAAACCCAGGTGTCAGAGAGCTGTTTGGGCTCTGGAGGTGGATGCTGGGACATGAGTTGGTTGAACTGGGAAAAACTGTAAAAAAGGGTCCTAAAGGAACATGGCAATTTCTCAAGCTGAGGTCAAATCTCATGAAATAACAGTCTCTGACCATGGAAATGCACTTGGGAAGGGCACATCAGCCCTCTTTGTGTCTCAGCTGTCTCCAGATTTCCAGTCTGATTTTAGCACCAATGAAAGGGGAGATTCTCCACATGCCCATGGTCCTGTCAGAGCCTCTGGAGAGAGAGCAAAACAGCAAACTGAGATGAGAATTTCCCACTTACTCCATCCCAGCCAGGCCACAGGGCCTTGCTGCAAACAACATTAATCTATGCAGCCATTTACTGCCTTTTTTTCCCCCCAAATCACTACTTAGAAATTTTCTCATATTTCTGCAAAGACAATTCCCTATCATGCCCTTTTTCTGCCAGGGAGTGCTCTAATCAACAGGAACTCTATGCTAGAAATGGCCTAATTAAGCAAAATTAACATTTTATCATCCAATACTAACATTTAATCCCATATTCATGCAGCCTGCTTTAAATATACTCCCTGCACATCCCTTCCTGTAAGTCTCTCATGCTCTGCCAGCTCCACTCTGGTTCCATCCATGAGGAATTGAGCTCGTACCTGTGACAGGTGCAGAGTGGGTTGAATCTTTTGATCATCACACAAACCACTCATCCTGATGTCCTTTAATCTAAGCAATGCAAAGAAAATCCTATGCACTCACTTTATGCTCCTTCCATCTCCCCGAGTTTAAACAGGAGGCTCCGCAGCTACAGATCAATGGACCTAAATTGTTTGTCTTTAACTTAGGTGGGTTTAAAGGAAAGCTGCTCAGCCCAGCTGTCTGGAAGTTCACAAGACGGGAAGGGCTCTGTGCTGTTCAGTGATGGGGGAATTTTAGTTGCCTTTGAAACTTGGTTTAGTTTTTACAGCAGTCAAGTAATTAAACAGAAGAGAAAAATCACAGCGCATCACTTCCTGCTGCATTCCTCATGTCTTCCCTCTCGTGCTGAAGCTCAGAGTGAAATTCTTTATTTTATCAATTATTAAAAAATTTCTATGGTTCACCAATGTGGTTTGGGTTTATATATATATATATATTTTCCTTCTGGGGGGTTATGCCTGAATAATTTGTGTGGAATTGAGGATATTCCAATATTCACGTGGTGATGTGTGTGTAACACGTGTCCATGTGTCCCTGCCTCCAGCCTGGCTGGCTCTGCTACCCAGGGGTGAAGACTGGGATGGAGGATCCCAGTCAGTGTGACAAAACCCAGCTCTGCTTTGGGTGAGGTATCCATTTGCACTTTTTCTCTCTATTAAGTGACTGGATGTTGTGGGAAAAAAAGAGGAAAGGGGCAATGGAGGATTTGGGACTGGCCATGACGCTCACATACACTGGTTGTGATTGCTGTGAACCAGAGATGTTTTGCAGGGAAGGGAGGCACTGGTTAAATCCCAATCATCATTTTTTTGCTCTTTGATCCTTTCCTACAGCCTCAAGCCTGTTGGCACCAAAAAAGCTTGAATGGGACCCCCAGAGAGATTTGTGTCACCAGGTAACTCCACGTAATAATCTTATTGCACCTGCCCAAATAGGTGTGAGGAGAGTCCAGGAGACCCCATAGACTGCTGAAAATGCAACCTGCTGGTTTACCTTATATTTAGCCTAAAAGTTCACTTCAAATATAAACACTCCTCCACGAGTGTGGAGAAAATTTTTCGCTGTGAGCTGCAAAATTCTTTATTTAGAAAAATCAGGTGCCGTTCCCTTTAATGCTGCCATCAGGGTGTTACAAGCAAAAAAACCCAAACCCCTCAACTCCAAACACAAAGTGCCCTCCGTGCTATGCAAAATATCACAGAAAGCTTTTTTCCATTACAGTGGTCACAGGCCATTTTACTCTTCACTGGTGACAGGGGACCATTAGAATACAATACCTGCTGCCTGCGTATCGTAATGAAAATCATATTTCTTCCTGAACTGGTACATCAATTGTCTTTTTAGTAACCTGGGAAGTGTAGCTGTATGCAAACCAGGGAACGGTCCTTCACTCTTAATCTGTTCTCCTGCAAGATAAGTGATAACTTCTTAATGTAACTTTCCAGTCTGGTAAATAAGAAGTAGCTACAACATGACCCTGTGGTTTAAATAGAATTGTCTTCCTGAGACTGAGGAGCTGCTTTCTATCCTCCCCTGGGCAGGAAAACTGATTTTGATAAAATCAGAGCATTCCTCTCTGTCTCTCTCTTTCTCTCTCTCCTTCCCTGGCACCTGCCTGAAAATCTGCAGGCAGAGCCATTTGCATTTCTAAAACCATGTGCTGTGGGAACTAGTCCTAAAAAAAATATGTTGGTGACAAGATGCTGTCCCAGCTCCTTCTGCAGCACTGCAGGGAGGGAGGGATGGAGTGAGGAGAGGGAGGGATGGAGTGAGGAGAGGGAAGGATGGAGTGAGGAGTTTGGAGGGAGGGATGGAGTGAGGAGAGGGAGGGATGGAGTGAGGAGTTTGGGGCTGAAGGAGAGGGAGAGAAGGCAGAGACTGAAGTGGTGATGGTGGGGGATGAAGGTGACAGGACTGGGGGATCCCCACTGCCATCCCTGCCACCAGGCATCAGTGCCACCAGTCCACCCACACCAGGCAGCACTGATTTCTCTACCTGCTGAACTCTGTGTGATGCCCTGTAGCCACCAGATCACTCCTGGGGCATCTGGCACATCCCAAATGGGAGGTGGGCACAGGGACAGGGCTGGTGGGGCCCTGGGAGGGCAGGTGGGGTCTGAGGAAGGTAGAACACCCTGACCCCCTTTGGAGTCGCCCCCCAACAGTCCAAGGGTGCCCAGCTCTTTGCAGGCTCCAGTGCTGCTTTTACTTGTGTGGTACAAACAATTCAATCAATAGGAGGGAATTAAGAATCACTGGGTCATTAAGGTTGGAAAACACCTCGAAGATCATCGAGTCCAACCACTAACCCAGCACTGCCAAGCCCACCACTAAACCATGTCTCTAAGCACCACATCCATGCGGTGTTGGACATTTCCCTGGACAGCCTGGAATTTCTGAGGATGGCAAATACTTGGATGTGCCCCCAGTCCAATCTCTGCAGCATCTCCTGCAAGGTGGGACCACCTGCCCAGCTGAGGGACAAAACCTACTCATGCACGAGCCTCACCTCACACCAAAGCTGAGAAACCAGGGGAGGAAAATTGAATCAAAAACCTGGAAACTTTTTGTGAGCGGCATTGTGTCTGTGTCTGGAAAGATTTTCCTCCTGGAGGTTGGATTTTGGTGTTTCTACTTTTTGTACTGCCCCCAAGCATGTGTTGTGTTTTTTTGTTTTGTTTTGTTTCGTTTTGTTTTGTTTTTGTTTTTGTTTTTGTTTTTAGTAGAAACTACAATTCCTTTTTGCAAAGACTTTCTTGGCTCCAGGCCCTCGAGAGGTGCCAGCCCCTCCCTGGGGATGTCAGCAGAGGAGTGGTGCCAGCACCACGTGCCCACCCAGTTGCCCTCTCCACCACTATCAGCTCCCCAAGGGCTCCCATTTCTTAAATCCCCTTTTCAGGCATCCCATTCTAGACCCAACCAGGAGATGAGAGGATGAACCCTGGCTCCAGCTTGGTTGAGGAGTACACTGCCCTCTTCCCTTTTCCCTCTCTTCCCTCTCATTCACGTGCACAGGGAACCTTCAGAAACGAATAATTCAATCTGCTGCTGGATTGGCAAGGACTTTAATGAAAACACTATTTATTTAGCATTGCCTGATACAACATCACCAGTGACAAGGCAGGGGACTGAGTAATAACAGGTCTGGAAGGAAAGTGCAGAGCAGAGCGTACCCCCAGCATAGGACTGTTCCAAAAATGTATGATTTCAGTTTCTGGTTTAATTAGAATTTATTTTAAGTGGATTTGCATCAACTAATGAAACAACTGTCATTGATGAACTGCTGCTGGGCAGGCTTGAGTAGATTTTAATCTCTAAGCAGAAGCTCGTGTGAGGGGAGCCTGAGGAAAGTCTATTAGAGATACACATCAATTTAAAATTACTCATCTTAGGGGAGTATTGATGCACAGGGGAAACCATCACAGAATAGAGAATTGTCATTAGATAACTGATCCAAACTCAGGGCTCACCTGAAAGGAGATGAAGGTGTAGGCAGCTCTCTGTGTTACTGCTGGAAGGGGAGTAGTTCTTATCAGAGCATCACAACTCGAGAGTTCATGATATGTGTGGAGTTTTGGGGACTGATGACAAAGAGCCACCCCTGGGACAGCTGTGCACCCCCAGGCTCCCCACAGCTGGTTTTGCAGGCAGTCCAGGGACGTGGTACCCAAGGGAAGAGTGACAATGCCATCCTGCTGTTGGGGAAACTGAGGCCCAGCAAAGCCATGCAAATCCCTTGGGGACAACCTGTCTGTGCAGGCAGAACCTGGCTTCCTCAGGATTGCCCCTGCAGCCCAACTCCTGGCTTATCCTCCACCCTTCAAGAGCATTATGTCCTCAATCCAGGATGTTTAGAAATAGCTGGATACTCCTGTGCTTTGGAAAAGGCCCTGATATTTATTCATCAGACCTGAAATCAGCAGTGCCCTGGGTGGGTGTTGGCAGTAGCTGATCCAGGGACATTCCCAGACCAGTGGCCCCAGGAGTGACTTGAGCAATGGGGTGTGAAATCACAGGGACAAGTGTCAAAATCACTGGTGACCACTAAGGTGCTGTTTCCCATCACCTTCCACTGAGGTTTGGGATAAAACTGTCCATCAGACCTCTGGAGTCAGTTCTCCAAGGTGGTGAGGAGTCTCCTGGGCTGGTCCTTGCTCCTGTGGGAAGAAGTCAATGCCAGACCTGGCTCCTAGAGGAAGCTTCCCAGTGGTGGGTACCACAACCAGGCCTGGCCTGGAGGATGGAGACATGGGAGACCAATGCCAGCTTCCCTGGAAATCACATGGGGAAGAAAAGCACAGGAGAGTCATCCCTGAAACACTTCCCAAAGAGAAAAGTGTGGACAGCTCTTGTCACTGGGATAGACATGGAGAGAAAAAACGCGGAAATTATTATAAGGGAAGATAATTATCTATTTATGGCTATTATAAGGAAATTGTAATTATTAGAAGGACAATAATGCAAACAAGGACTGCTGATCACTCTGGTGCTGTTTCCCATCTCCTTTCACTGCAGGCACCAGGTGATGGAGATGTGGACTTTATCCCAGGGAAAACCTGGGACTGTTACACAGCGGCTCCTGCTGCAGATCCAGACAGAATGAGGGCAGGAAGGGAAATCATCCAAAGGATGTTTGACACAGTAGAATTTGTTTTTACCTCTTTCCTTTAAAACGCAAAGCAAAGCAAAACAAGTTAGGAAATTGCATGCATGCTTTTGGAATGAGACAGTACCTCAGGGTCATCTGTGTTTATTTCCAACATTTTATCTTATTTCCTCGAGCACTTTCTCAAAACAAGGCTTTTGGGTTTTTCCTTTTCCTTGCATGCCCAGCAGCCCAAGCTCTGGAAGGTGAGCTCAGCTCTGGGCTCTCACAAACAACCCAAAATCACACACAAACACATCCCTCCTTCCCTACCACTGTCCCTTCCCTCTCCCGTTTCCACCATGACTTTTTCTTTCACCACTTACTGTCCTGGAGGAGAACAAGGATGCAAACACAGCCCGAGTTATTCAGGTGATGACCTCAAAATTTAGATGGCACTGTCTGTTCTTGTGATCAAAACAAGCATTGATGTGGCAACAGCAGCTCAGCTGAGGTCCCAAAGCCATGCTGGGGAGCAAGGCTGGTGTCCCCCTCCCTGTATCCCAGTGCCAGGCTGGGGACCAGGGCTGGCATCCTTCTCCCTGTATCCCACTGACATTCTGGGAACCAGGACCGTCATCCTGCTCCCTGCATCCCAACACATGCTGGGGACCAGGGCTGTGATTCCTCTCCCTGAATCCCAACATTGTCCTGGGGAGCAGGGCTGGCATCCTGCTCCCTGTATCCCAGGGCTGGTATCCTGCTCCCTGTATCCCAGGGCTGGCATCCTGCTCCTTGTCTCAGCCTCCAAATCTGATGGAGATACTTTCTCTAAGCCATCACATTGGGAATCACCAGCCCAGCCCACTCCTCCTCCAAACCAAGCAGCACATCTTGGGTGAGTTCTGTAGCATCAGAGCTTTGGGAAGGCTCATTTTCCAGCTGATTTAGTGCCTGGCCTGGCAGCTGAGGGAGGTCTCTCCTGCCTCCCTCCCCAGGAAGATAGTTTGGAAGGGAAAAGAATTGGGAGTTATTTAATTTTTTTTTTTTTTCAGCAGAAAGAGGGGAAAATTTATGTCATATGTGGATTTTTTTCTCTTCTTTATTATTTTTCTGGAATGAAATGGAGTTTTTTGATATATTGAATATATTTAATATTCAAATGCAGCGAATTTGCAGGACAGAGCAGACAGAGACTGCCTCTTGCGATAAGAGACATTATTACTGTTGTGAAGAATTCCTTTAAGATTCCATCTTAATCGTTCTGCTATTGAAATGGAAGAATAAAGTAATAAAATTAGATGTTTTGAAAAGACTTGATTAAAAAAGTAATTATCCTGCCAGCTCCCGGATTCCCACGTCCTGTCAGGTTCCTCCAGCTCAGGCCCTCTCCTCGCTGAGCCCTTCCACAGTATTCCAAGGGGATGGAACCCCTTTGTGCCTGGGCATCTCCAAGGCACTGCCCCTTCTTCCCTCCATCCTCTGGACGTGCTTTGGGGCTGTTTTGGGATGTGACTTCCCTGCTGGTCCTGTCTGGGCATTCCTTGTGCACAGGGTGGGATTGCTGGGGTGTCCTGTGTGGGGCCTGGAGCTGGACTGGATGATCCTTGTGGATCCCTTCCAACTCAGGATATTCTGTGATTCTGTGATTTGACAATTCCTGCCTCTCCCACCCCAGGCAGCTGCTCCCAGCAGCACCCCAGGGTGTCCCAGCACCGAGACCAGGCAGCCCCACGCAGCCCATCCTCCCTTGGCAGCACAGAGCAGGTCTGGATGCCCATGGGAGACCACACACAGGAGCACTGTGCCCCCCAGGGCTGTCTCAGGTGCTCCCAGCCCCTCCTGGTGCAGGGCTGCTGCTCTGGGGTGCAGCCCAGCTCTGGGGCTGGCTCTGGGCTGGGCTCATGGCTCTGGAGGGGATCTCACAGCTTCCTCTGGGCAGCCTCAATTCCTGCTTTGTGGCTTCACCAACCCGTGTGGGTGTGCACAGGAACCCTCTGAGGTGTGGGGTACATGGGCAGCACCTCCAGCATCTCCTCTGGAAGTGCCTCATGCCATCAGGCACCATTTTGGGGTGACAACCTGGGGCTGTGCTACCCCACGCCCCAATCCAGGGTCCCACAGCCTGGCCCTGCACACCAGGACAGACAGGGGATACAGGATGGTGCCCCACACCTGGGACAACCCTCCTGGTGCATGGGATGGGCGTGGGGTCTGCCCAGCACTGTCCCCAGCAGCAACTGGCCGAGCTGGAGGGACAGGATTTCCCTGGGAGGAGAGGAGGGGGGGCTGCCCCCAGAGCTGTGCTGGGCCTCCCAGACCCTCCCAGCTGTAATTGTGGAGCTTGTTCATTCTGCATTTCTGATGGGGAAACACAGATGGTGACAGCTGAGTGCAAAATGCAGCTATTAAAATCTGCTGCTGATTGTTCCTCATAATGGGCTTGGGGTTTTTTGAAACACACTGCAGAGAATCCACATCCTCATCGGGGATGGAGCAGGTTACAGGAGCCTTGTGCCTGGGCCTGTCTGTCTCTTGCCCATTGCCAGACTTTTTTTTGGCCATTATTTGTTATTTTCATAGCAGAATAACTGGAGATCCATCTCTTCTGAGGCCAACTAGGAGTTGAATAAGTTCTGAATAAATTCTGACTGAGGAAGTTCTCCAGGTGGAGACATGAGGCCACCCAAGGAGGATGCCTTTCCCAGGAGAAGGGCTACCTGTACTCTGAGGCTGACCTTCAAAGGACTGGAGGCCCTGGTAGCCAGGCAGTGGGGTAACATGTAAGGAAGCCATGCAATGAAGAGAAAATTCAGTGACAGAAACTTGCTGTTTGAGAGCTGCAGGTTCTGGGAAGCCTGTTGTCTCTTTGGAAAGCCTTGTAGAAAAGGTGGAGCTGTGATCTTCCCCCATGGGCAGTGTGCAGGGTTGAGCAGGTCAGCCTGGCTGGCTGATGCACCCGAGGTGTTTGATTGTCCCTGCAGACCAGGGTGTTGTGCACAGCCATCATCCCACTGAGGTCCCTAAATACCTCTGGAAAGAGGAGTGAGATGGGCCTGAAAAAAGAGGGTGAGATCCTCTGCTGGACATCCTGAGTGCAAGGACATTTAGTTTGAAGGATAATTCAGTTTGAAGAGCTTTCCCTGTCTCTGTGCACAAGCTCCCCACTGGGGGTGGATTCATTTTCATGTGTGAAGCTGCCCTCCTTCAGCTGCAAGGGACTCATCTCCTCCTTAACCCCTTCAGGACAGAAGTGGAAAGGTATTTGGTCACAGAGAGATTTGTGACAGCCAGGAGTATCCATGAAAGCAGCCCCATGAAGCCAAGCTCCTTCTGCTGGGGAAGAACAGACCTTTGTGTTAATTTTCATCATTTTCTGCCTGGGGAACTTGGGTGGGTGGGGAGAGGAGGAGGGATAGTGGAATGTGGCTCCTGCTGGGCATGGCAGGATGCTGAAGGCACAAAGGAAATGAGGTACCACCTAACCCAAGCCTGGGAAGCCAGCTCAGAGCTACCTATCCATGATGCCCTTCCATCACCCACCACCTGCAGGTCAGAGGACCTGTGAGACCAACACATCCGTGGGGGGACCAGTGAAAACCTCACAAATGGGGAGAAAATCTGCTGCCAAGTGCAGACATCACTCACGCCCAGAGCAGGGAGCATTCCAGGCTCCCCACTGCCAGACTGGGGTGACCCCACACCCTGGACACTCTTCTCTCTCCAGCAGCCCTGCCCAGCACTGACAGCTGTGCAGCCCCATCCCAGGGCTTTGCTGACTCATCCAGCTCTGCCTGCACCACTCACACTCTGCTCTCTTGCTGGGAAAGCCATCGTTTCTCCGGAGAAAATTTCCAAGCTGCCAAGATTTCTCCCAAGTTGGAGTGAGAGTGAAGCTCCTGCTGCTCTGGCAGTGACCTTATAATTGAGTGGTGTGGAGGACACTGCTCCCAGCTGGCTCCCTGAGTGCTTATATTTCAGTTTGGGCTACATCCAGCTCTAGTAAATCCATTAATTACACTTCATACAGTGACATTTACTGACGAATGAAAGATTTCATTAAGTCCTTCTGCTTCCTAAAGCACAGTAAGACCTCGGACAAGCTCCCCTGAGCCCAGGCCCTGATTATTTAAGCACCAGTGTTGGGCCTCTTTGTTACACACATCCCTCACCTGTGGGGAGGATTTAGCCAAGGATCTTTTATCTCCACTGTGCTGCTTGGATCCAGGGGCTGCAGAAGGCAAGACTGGGTTCCTCCTCCCCAGCCTGGCTTTTGTGCTGTGCAGGGACACAGGAGGCATCTCACTTCCAGGGAGAGAGAGGAGATGCATTAAACTTTCATGAAAACAAGCCAGTGACAAAGGCAGAACATGAGCTCTTCCCTCAGCAGCAGCTCAGCAGGACCCTCCAGGCACCAGCCCTGCAGCACAGGGCCCAGGCACTGATGCCAGGTAGGGCAGACTCTTACAGGCTCTGGTCTGTGTTCCAGAGGATGTCCACGTGCATGTGGCACCTCCACAGCTTCTGTTGTCCCACCAGTGTGTGACTTTGACCCTCAGAATGTATTGAGACAGTCAGAGGCGAGAGAGCTTGAAAGGATTGGGTCTGATCTCTGGGGCAGGTTTGGGTGTAGACTTCTCAGCACTGTAGAGTTTCACTGGAGGATGTGACCTGCACAGTCAGGGATCAATCAAGGGCAGCTTGGCTCTGTGCAGAGGCCATTTTCCAGGATGGGCTCCTGGTGGGAAGCCTGTTGTTCTCTCCTGTGCTGCCCTTGGCTCTATTCAGCCAATTGAAGACACTTTGGTGGGAGAGGATGGGTGGGATGGGGAGCACAAATACCTGTGAGTGTTATGTCTGAGCAGCCTGTGTTTGAAGCAGCTTCCACAGCAGCTTTGAACAGCCAGCTACCAAATCACCTTCAGATCAGAGCAAGTTTCCACCTTCAGATCAGAGCAAGTTTCCACCTTCAGATCAGAGCAAGTTTCCCCCTTCAGGCATTGCCCAGCAGGGTTTCTGCCCCTGCTCATGCCAGCCCTGCTCACATCCCATCCCAGGGATCCCACCACACCCGTCTTGACCCTGACCCCCCTATCAACACCTGCAAGCAGAGCTCATCCCACATCTTTTTGGGTTCACTTCTTGCCCTCCCCAGGGGGGCTGCAGGGGCTCTGGACCAGCTCCCACACAGGGTGTGAGGATGTGCTGCTCACCTGCATCCTGCAAGGTTGGGAGCTGCCACAAACCCCGCACAGGACAACCAGAGACTGTTCCCTGCAAGCAAAAACCAGGAGTCTCAACCCTCAGTAGCTGCTGTATGCAGTGTTATTCCTGGCAGATCACTAGTGCCTAAATGACAGATACATTAGCTGAGTCAATGCTGAGGATGTAAATGTGCAGCTGGCAGAGCTGGTGTTTAAGCAATAAGACATGACAGCGGTTGGGTTCTGAAGTGATTAGTGCCTGTCTCGGGTGTGCAGAGAGGCAGGAGGCTGAAGGTCAAGTGACCTGAAGTGCTGGTGGAGCACAGTAATCACCGTGGTGGGCACTGGAGAGCCCTGTGCTGTCGGGATTGTGGCCACAGTGCCTGGACAGAGCTTTCTGAGCACCCTCACCCAGAGGGGACCTTGCCCGTGGCCAGGACTGACACTGTAGATGTGACTGGAGCTGGTACAGTGTCCTGGGTTCTGTGAGGACTCGGGCTGTACAGACGTCTGTGGCACTGCTGTCCCCTCACTGCCTCAGGGGCAGGGATCCATAGGGTCCATGTGCTGCTGCTGCAGGAACAGCTGGAAGGAGGTGGGGCACAAATAGTCCCATGCTGGGGTACACAGAATAATAGAATCACAGAATGTTCTGAGCTGGAAGGGACCCTCAAGGGTCATTGAGTTCAACTCCTACACAGACACCCCAACAATCCCACCCTGTCCCTCAGAGCGTTGTCCAAACCCTCCTGGAGCTCTGGCAGCCTTGGGGCTGTGCCCACTGCCCTGGGGAGCCTGGTCAGTGCCAACCACCCTCTGGGGGAAGAACCTTTTCCTAATATTAGTATTCCTAATACATCCTAACTGGCTTCTTCTTCTCTCATGATTAGAAATCCTGGATTAGATCCTGGATTGAGCAACCCTGCCACAGCCTTGGCATGCAGATGGCAGTGAGTTTCCTCATGGGCTGACCTGCTCCACGAGAGAGCTGTGAGCTCAGCACCAGGGAGCCTCTTGCTGCTGCTGCAGCAGACAGGACATCCCACCCCTTGCTGTAGCCCCTGCAGCACCACACTGCTGTTTCACTTTCCCTCTTTCTTCTTTCCCCACTCAGCACACAACATTTTTCCCACCCGCTCGACTTTCTTGATGTCCCCTTTCTGCACCTGAAGGTGGCCCTGAGCCCCAGGTGAGGGGCAGAGCTTGCCTGGACCCCTGCCAGGATAAAGGCAGCAGTGGAGCAGCCATGTCACAGCAGAGCTCAAGGGGCTGCACGTCAGGGGACTGCAGGCTGCTCTTCTGCTGCTGGCTATTTCTCACCTATTACTGACTCTTTTAATGAGGGTAGAGTTGTCTAAGAGTGATTTTAACCCTTCCTTTAAAGAGACTCAAAGTTAATCTAAGCCCAAGAGGCAGGTAGGTGTTCCCCAGGAGCAGGAACTACCCAATTTATTGCAGAGTGCAATGTGTCTGGTGACCTCCCTCTCCCCTGCACTTGTTTTCTCCTGCCATGAGAGAGGCTTAATGGGGTGGCTCAGGGGAGCAGCAGCTCCTGCAGGAGATCTGCAGGGATGTCACACAGCAGTCCTGGCTCTGAAGGGGAAAGATGCAAGGCCTGGAGAAGCAGGAAATTAATTTAAAGAGAGGATTTTGGGTAGCTGAGGGTTGCCCTCCAGGGTCTTCTTACATCCAGAATGCTCCCACAGCAGGGAGGATTCTCTAAGACAAGGAGACCCAAATGGTGGTATTGGGAAATGCAATGATTCATGGAATCACAGAATGGCTTGGGTTGCAAGAGACCTTAAAGATCATCTCATTCCAACATTCCTGCCATGGGCAGGGATGCCACCCAGAGCCCCATCCAGCCTGGCCTGGAACACTTCCAGGGGTGGGGCACTGTTGGACACACAGAGCTGCTCTGTGGTATCAGATGGGACTCTGTATTTGTCTGCTGGGTACAAAGGGGGCAGACCCCAGAAAAGATCCAGATAAATTATTGGCACAGTCCTAGGGACAGCTGGGTCCATGTTGATCCCAGTGATGCAGGCAGGAATACAAAGGCTGGTCTGGAGGTTCAACACAGGCAGGGACTGATTTCCAGGACTGCTGCAGTAGCATCCTCAGGGATGCTGTGATCCCACAGCTGAGGGACAGGCAGGAATCAGAAGGCTTGGTGTGATGGTGAGATGATGGTGCACAGAGGGGAGATTTGGCAGAGGCAGAGCTGAGGATCCAGGACAGGAGGGATGGTCTGCACCTCAGCCATGGCAGAGACAAGGTGATAGTTGGCATGGTCCAAGAAGTCCTGGGGCCATATTTAGGCTGGGAACCGGGGACAGCTGGCAAATGAGGAAGAGTGTCTGATGGAGGTGGCCTGTTCAGCTTGGTGGATGCAGCTCAATGCACCTCCAATGGACACAATTCCCATAGATAAAGGTGGTGAATGAGGCCACTTGTGACCCAGCTGACCAACAGCCTCAGCATGAGGCAGCAGAGCCACAGCAGAACTCCCCACAGCAACAGCAGAGGTCTAGGAGTTAAAACAGGGACCTCATCTTCTTGGCATCAGCTCCAATCCCAACTCCGTGGGCATCAGGGAGCCCTGGTGAGGGAGGATAATCACAGAGTGCACTGTTGCTGTGCTACTGGAGTTATGGGAACGACACAGCAGGATGGTGGGAGGGTGGCAGAGCATGTGGCAATGTAAAGAAGAACATCATTAAAACACCAGGTGGAAAGAGGAGCCCCAGGGAATCCCTGTGGGTGGAAAACCTGAGGTCTAATAACAAAACTGTTCTCCAGAATGGCACTATCCTGGGAGCAGTGGTGAGGAAACACTCAGTGGGATGAGCAAAGATGCAAATTTGGGCCAGATAGTGATGGTGGGAAATGTCAGCTACCCACACGTGGGCCAGATCAGTGCCTCATTGGGCCCAGAGGGAGATATTGTGCTTTTGGACATGACAAAACTTGTGTGCTACAGGGATCAGCTTTACAGCCCATGAGGAGTGATGCAGGTCTGAATTAGTCCTGATGCAGAAAGTACTGGTCAGGCTTGGCAGGGCAGTGTGGGCAGCAAGGTGAGTTGCCCCACTATGTATGTGCTTGTCTTCAAGAGGGAACTACCTAAAAATGAGGCAAGAGGACAACAGAGAGCAAGAAGCTGCAGAGCAGCACAAGAAGAATTCAATAAAGCTGGTGGGAGATTGGTTTAAGAATGAGCCAAAGTGCTGCTTTTCCCAGCAGGCTGTTGGAGCTGGCTGCCCCAAAGGGGTGGTGGAGGCAGGTGGTGTCAGCAGGTCAGGAGGGACTGGCACAAATTGATGGTCAGCAAGTCCCTGAGTGGATGAAAGGATGGGGTGATGCCTCCTGGAAGTGTTTAAGGCTGGGTTGGATGGGGCAACATTGTGTAGTGGAATGTGCCCTTGTCTGTAGCAGGGGGTTAGGACTAGGTGACTTTTAATGTCTCTTCCAACCCAAACCATTCTGTGATTCCACAATTCTCTGATCCCTAATCCAACAGCTGAAGGATGCCCACCAGGACAAGCCTGGATGCTGCAGCCATTAGCTATTCCTAAGACAGAACAGTCAACTTTTTGTGGCCCCTCACTCTGTTTCCTACCCTTTTCCTTTGTAGAAAGTATTTAGGATTTTCACCCAACATGGCTTTTTAAAACACATGTTCAGAACCAATGGGGTTTTTTTGGTGTTGATTTTCTCTCTGCAAATAAAAATACCTTCAGCTGAAGCAAATAAGCCTGAGCAGGTTTGTCAAACCCTTCACATGAAAAAAATAAATAAATAAAAATAGTTACCTGCTAGGTTTATGGTAAACAGAGCCAAACAACAGAGGATGAGGATGGCAGCACGGAGTTGCACAAAGTGCCTGAAGTGCAGAATTTGCAACCTGATCTGTGCTGTCAAAACCCAAACCAGCAAAGGGAAAGCAAACCCCTCCCCTGCCCTGGACACCCTCCACCAGCACCTACGTCACCGGAGCCTCATTAGCCTCCTGGGCTTCCAAGGTGCTCATTAAAGCCTCCACTGCTCCCGTGGGATGCAGAGCTCCCTCTGCCAGGGGCTGTGACACGGGGGGCTGTGGGTTCTCCCTGCGCTGGTGGGAAGGTCCCCCTGATCCGATTATGGATGTAAACCGGGATTATTCCACTCTCCTATTTATCTAAGGAGGGAAAAAAAAATCGTTTCCCTCGTGCTACAACTCCTGCCTTGGCAGATTTGTCCTGGTGCTTCGTGCCTCCTCTTCCTCCCCGTGTGACAGTGAGAGCTGCAGTGACAGCAGAACCTCCATCCTTCAGCTCCAGCCTTTGCATCTGAGCTTCTGCAGCCCTGACAGTAAAAAATGGTCTTTTATGTGCTGCACAAGTTCATAACGTTCCAGCCTTGATAGGGATAGAGTGCAAAAGAAATAAAATCAATAAAATATTCAAAGCTTTCGCATTATAAGCTCGAGCAAAACTTTTTACCAAATGTTTACTGTATAATAAATTCTATTAAAAAGCCCAAGCTTGCATGGTGAAGAGGGGTGGAACGTTGTCACTTTAATTGCAATGGCATAAATATTTGATATTCAGTAAATTAGATCTGTAGCTCTGAAAACATTCTTGCAAATGGATTTTTACCTGTAGCACAGTGCCATTAGCAGGAGAAAGTCAACACAGCCCCAGGGCCTGTAATTAACTCAACCCAAGCAGAACTAAACATTTTTGACAGTTTTCCTGGTCTGGAATTAACTGTCATAGCAGAGAATGAAAGGAAGTGCATTGTCACATTATGTTTGCGTAAAGTCTGTAAAATGCTGTGTTTTGTATTTTTGTTTTGTTAAGTCTGGGTTTCATGCCCCATTATTTTTTTCATCATTAGAGACAAGCTTAAAAACAACTAATGATGGATTTTATATCCTCAGACTTGTAGTGAAGCCGTCTGAAAGAAAAAAAAAAGGGGGAAGACATTAGTTGGGTAATTCAATTTTTTTTTTATTTTTTTCTCTGTAATGAGGCATGGTACACTGTGTTCTGGTATAAATCATAGTGCTGTGACATTTGAAGACATTAGAAACTCTGGTTTTCCTATCTGATTCAAGGTTCTCAGATAATAAGCAGTTGTCTAGCCCGTATCTGTCTATTTTCTTAGGGCTGGGGGAAGGCATTTGTATGTTTTTTCCTTCTTTTCTTCCCTTTTTTTCCCCCCCTGTATTTACAAAAATAACTGTCACTCCACTGAAATGCAAACCCTCGAGGGCAAATCTACTTAATGCTTCCCTGAAAGCTACTTATTGTCCAGTAGCTCAGAGAAAATCTGTACAGCAGTAATTGAAGGGACGTGTTGAGCTTTCTGACATTTTGTCCCAGAAATTATCTTACCTGAAAAAGAAAGGGGTATTTAGCAGGAGAGCTCCAGTGCAATTTGGAGATGTAAGGATGCTCATAAACAAGCTGATTAAGATAGATGGGGTTTGCTCCATCCACAGTAATAACTTGGGCTAATAGCTTACATTAAAAGGGGAAAACCTGTTTGGATGGCAAATATACGTCTGCTGAAAGCAGGGATTGTGTTATAATCTTGTCTCCTTCTTGACATATTGAGAAGACAAGCAAATAAGGAAACAAAAATGTCAAGATTTTTTTTTCTTCCTAAAGATTGCCAGATAGGGAGAAGAAAAAAAATCAAGGTAAAATTAACAGCGCTCTCAGCTCCTGCCCGTGCTGCTCTGCCTTGCTGCTCACCTAAATGGAAAGCT
The DNA here is from genome assembly GCF_009829145.1 of Chiroxiphia lanceolata. NCBI lineage: Eukaryota > Metazoa > Chordata > Aves > Passeriformes > Pipridae > Chiroxiphia > Chiroxiphia lanceolata. The sequence goes on along the minus strand of NC_045653.1, from coordinate 2,717,044 downwards.
TTTATTTTGAATTTCTGAGACTCTCAGGGAAAGAAGAGAAACCCCTCTTTTCCCAAGATACATCATGCAAGAAATGACCTCAGCTAGATGCAATTTTTATTTTGCATTCCACTTCAGCATAGAAGTCCCTCCTGCTCTGCTGCACCGGGGCCGGTGGCAGGAGGGGTTTTAATGGCTCCTAATCAGCCTGTTAACTTCACTCTCCTATTATGGCAGTTCCCACATCTTTATCTGTATCCAGAAACACTTCTCCGACGAGCGCACAACATCTTCATTGAGAGAGAGAGAGAGGAAAAAAAGCGAGAAAGGCAGGAAAGCAGCCTCTGGAAGAGGGGAATCTGCACAAACCTCCGTATTCCAGGAGCTTTCTCATCACGACGGGAAAGGGACCCTAACGCTGGGGGAATAAACAAGCGAGAGCAGGGGAGGGTTTAACTGCTCTTGACAATCAGAGGCTCGGTTTGGAGTCACTTCATTCAGGTTGGGAATTGCAGCAATGAGGAATGTTTACGGGTTTTTTTAGCTGCAGCTCCTCGGGGGTTGGATGTGGCTGGTGCTGAGCCTGCTGCCGGCACTGGTGGCACTGGTGGGACCTGCAGGGGCTCTGCACCTGCCTGAGGGTGCTCAGCCCCTGGCAGGACCAGCCCCTCTGGAAGATGATCCTTGCTTTCTGCTGTTGTGTAGCTTCTTACTGAATTAGGCAAATTACAGTGCGCTGTATCTTTGCTAAATTAATTAGCTCAATTAGGCTGGGAGGGATGGAGAGGCGTGTGGGGGGGTGTGTGTGCTGCTTCTCACTTCCCCTCTTTGATCACTCACCTGCTCCTGGAGGCCCAGGGTTGATGGGCATCCCCCAAGGGATGACAGGAGGGAGGCACCTGGGGCTTCCCCCAGTCCAGAGTGTTGCTGGGAGCGCTGGGAACCTTCAACTCTGAGCTTCAGGCCTCCTGGCCACTGAGCACCTTCCTGCTCACACCTCAGCTTTGGGCTGGGGTTCAGGGAAATTTACCATCTGCCCACGGGATCCTGCACCTTGGATGCTGTTGGAATCTCAGCACCAGGCATTGCTGTGCCAGCACACACAGGAAAATCCAAGGCTGGAAGGAGTGTGTCCCTGTCCTCTGGGATGGGGTACACGATACCCTCCTACCCCCCCAAAGTTACCTGCCTCTGTCTTCCCATTGGCTGTGGGTTTGTCACGGGAAAATGGGATCTCAGAGCACATCAACTCCCAAATGTCAGAAACATCACGGCCACTTCTGAAGCTTTTCTGCTGCCTCCTGCTCACAGTGTTACAGGTCAGGCAGGTGTAACTCCAGCCTAAGAGGTGCTGAGATCTCCTTTTTGGGTTCAGATCATGCCTCTGCCAAGCCCTCTGCCTCCCATTACCAGCAGAAAAGCTTGAAATCCTGTGAGTGAACGAGGAGCCTTGGGAATGCTGAGTGTGGATGCCCAGATCCCACAGCCCCCATGGATGGTCACATCTTGCTTTCACCACCAGGGAGGTGTTCAGGACCCCCTCCTCAAGCCCCATGTCAGAGCAGCACCGCTGTCTCCACTCCTTCACCCAATACCCCTGGGAAGCTACAACATCCAAAGCTCTTTTCTTGTATTTGTGTGTGATAAAAGATTCAGCACAGGGAGAAGAAACCAAGTTCTGATTTATTAGCAGCAGCCAAATGCTAAAAGACAGCACAAGGTCTATCAATACTGCTTAGCAGTAAAACCTGGTGTAATCCCCTGCATGGCAAAATAATCAGGACTGTCACTTTTCATAGGATTCATCAGAAACAATAAGACATTTCACAAACAATCCTCGCCCGGCATTAACGATCAGATGTAAAGAGACCTGAGTGCAATTACTAAAGAAAACAATTATATGTCAGCAAATATATTCATCTTCATTTGATTTAAGCACCCACCTTCCGTGGCTATAAAAGGGATTGGAATGTTAACTCAATTTGTGGGGCAGCAAATTGAAGCAGCACGAATGTGATTTCAGCAAGGTGGCGCGAAGGGAGGTGAGGGGTAGAGCAGGCACACGGATGGAATGAAGCTCCAGGATGGACTTCCCCATCCCAGCTCTGCGTGGGAATCCTTCCAAAGACCTGGGGGCTTCCCTCATGCCAGGAGCACACTGAGAGCCTGAGTCCAGGGCTGTCTGCAGCCTCTCTGTTTTCGGCTGTTTCATTCTTCTACCTCCCCTAAATCACCACTTTCCTCTGCAAGAGAACATGGCTTGACAAAAAACTAATATAAATGGGAAGCTGGTTTTAGACGAAAAATAATCTCCATGAAAAATTTTCTCTTCATGCAAAGGATAGGATTTTTTTTTTCCTGTAAGCAAGAATAAATATGTTTATTTGTGTTTGAAGAGAGCAGCTCTTTCTGAGGCTCTTTTATCCTGGCCACAGCATGGAGACTGAGTTACATGGAGTAACCAGGGGCTTTCTGGTCTCCTCTACAGATACCAGTTCCTGGACTCCAATGAATACATGATGACAGACTGGGAGAGTTTGGGCTCTTCAGCCTGGAGAAGGCTCCAAGGAGATCTTAGAGCCCCTTCCAGTGCCTAAAGGGGTTCCAAGGGAGCTGAAGAGGGATTTTGGACAAGGGCTGGTAGTAATAGGCCCAGAGAAAATGAGTTTGAGCTGAAGGAGGGTAGATTTAGGTTAGATAATAGGAAGGAATTCTTCCCTGAGAGGGTGGGGAGGCCCTGGCCCAGGTTGCCCAGAGAAGCTGTGGCTGCCCCTGGATCCCTGGAAGTGTCCAAGGCCAGGTTGGACGGGGCTTGGAGCAAGCTGGGCTGGTGGAAGGTGTCCCTGCAATAGAAGGGGATGCAATGAGATGGTCTTTAACCCTTCCAACCCAAACCATTCTGTGATTCTATGATTCCATGTGTATTTTGGGGCGTTCTCCAAATCTTGAGTTTCTGCTATCCCTTCAACATGCCAGCTGTTGTTTCTCATTCCAGATGGTATCACCACACACCACAGCCCTGTGCCCCTTCCTCTCCATGACCTGCTGGGCAAACCACCCTTTCCTGACTTACCTGGGTGGGCAGAGGACACTTCCCACCAGGCTCTTATTCTTAGGAATAGAGGAGAAATGGTAACAACTTGTCTATCTGTTTTAATTATGAGCTCAATCACTTGTGATCAAGTCAAAGGGAAAAGCAAAGTAATACTAGAAGGGGAGAAAAGGCTTTTTGGGTTTTTTTTGTGGGACTATCACGTTGAGTCAGTTTGATTTTTTCTGCCAGTTCTGCATACTTACCCTGTCCTAGTGATTACTCTACCCTACCCTGGCACAGTGCTGATTTTTTCCAAAGCCCTGCAATCAATTGCATGTTAATACATTTTCCTGCTGCCTCTGCCTGTTCCCTGCCCCATCCCCCCGACGTGTACCAGCACAATATTACCTTTCTGAATGCAGAGAGAAATGAAGAGAGAGACTCACAGAACATGTGAATCACAAGGAAGTGGTTTCCCTAGTGACAGTAACCACATGAAAGCTCTCACCATTTACTCTCACGGGACCTTTTAGCACTTTGGATTGCGGGGAGAGCAAGAAAGCCGGCAAAAAATCCTGTGGTTGGTGAAGGAACAAGCGAACACTGAAATGCTAAATGGTGTTGGCAACCCATGAGAAAGCCACCGGCAGCTCCTGGGGATTTTCATGAGGTTTGCCCATACCATGTTGCATCACACAGTGGCTCTCAGGCCCCTTGTCCAAGGCAATGTGCCAGAGACCTCGGGAACCCACAGCACAGCTTGCTCAGAGCCTGCCAGGGGCACAGAGAGCACCCCGACATGCCCTTCATGTCCTGTCACCTCCCCGTGCTGTCGTGTCCCCTTTGCAGCACCATACGGGGAGGGGATGGTGAGTAGGACACTGGTGGCACTGGCACAACACTTGGGACACTGTCTGGGTTTCCATGTGCTGGCATGGAAGTTTCAGTGTGCTTGGAAGGAGTACAAGAGTAGACAGAGAGACAGATGGAAAGGGCGAGCAGTTATCAGTGTCTTTGGCTCACGCTCAAGAGCTTTTTCTCCTCTCCTCTCAAATGTCTTTAATTTTTTGGAACATCTCTGAAAGCAAGTGAGGAGCAACACCCAGAGCAGCCATGCTGGGACCCCAGAGAAGTGGTGTCCACATGGGAAACCAAGAAGAAAGCATCCTTTGCTCCAGCAGGACTGTCTTCCTCTTCTGTGTTGTCACCCTGGGCACATTAGCTTAATAACGAGCTTTTTAGCAGATTTCAGTGAACAAGAAGCAATTTATTTGTCGTCATGGAGACAAAGAAGACCTTCTGGAAAAGAGCACTGAATGAAGAGAAGAAGGTTTATTGTGCAGAGCAATGAGGCATTCACTTGGAACATTAGCATCACACAAAGCAGGCCATACAAGAGGTCTTGCTAACTTCTGGATGCATGGTTGGATGCGTTTTGGGTCCTTGCTTTCCCTGGAAAGGCCAAGAGGAGGCTGGCACTTGGTGTTTTATGCACGATATCTGATGTCCAACCCTGTTCCTAGATGACTCTGGGGGAAAGACAAAGGTTCCTTGTTGGTAGATGGCTGAACCTCACTGGTTGCATTTCTGGTGGATATTTCCAGGGACTGAATTCTGAAATTCAACTGCCAGCTGAACAAACCCCAAATAAGCCAAGAGCATGCATCTCAAAGTGTACTTTGTTCATTTATTTTGACAACTCTAGTGTTTCTTTAATTATTTATAACACTTCTTACTGTACTGAAGTAGATTTTTGTAAAAATAATGAAGCCTTAGTACTATAGCATCTATGATCAGATCTGCAGGGGAAGGGGGGTTAGGCAGTCACTCTCTGACGTGAGAGGAAAGTAAAATGTAGGTTGGAAGCAAAGTCTTCCCTAAGAAAAGTTTTCAAGTGCCAGAGGAGAGAAGGACAGACCTGTGAGATCCAGCCTTGCAATGGTTAAAGGGAGACTTTTGGGGTGAGGGTGAATTCCAGAAGAGCAGCTTCCTTCAGGAAACGTGGATTCAGTGGAATTTTGCCCATTGTGCATTTGTCTTTGGAATGTTACCAGTGGGGAATTGAGGTTTGGAATGCTATCTGTGAGGAACTGAGGTGGAGAATGAAGCTGTAGGAAGCAAAAGGGTGAGGCACTTCAGTGAGGGGTACACAGCACTGCAGGTGGGTGAGAGGGTTTTGCTTGAAGCATCATCCTGCACGAATTCCAGGGCACTGGTAAGAAACACCTTGGCCCACTGGATTTTGCAAAACAGGCTGAATTCCCTCCTTACTCAGGGTACAACAGAATGTTGCAATCTCTGGATTTCCAGCAGAAAGGAAACCCCTGTCCCCAGTCCCTTCCAGTGGACAGGCAGAGGCTGTGTCTGTCTCCTGCCTGGCAGAGGGTTCACAGGTGAGCACCTCAAACTGTGCAGCCTCTACACCTTGCAGACATTGGCAAGGGAGTCTTTACCAATTGGAAATTTGTCCTTTTTGCTGAAATTCCTGGACATAGTCCCCTCCAAAGGAGACAGAAGCACCGTGGCTCTGTTTTCCTTGGAGCACATCCCACCACAGGCATCTGGACCCACTGTGGGTGCCCCGAAGAGGAGGTGAAAGAGGGAAGCTCCCAAAGGAGCTGGAGCATCTCCCCAGGGTGGAGCAGATTTCTTGTAGAATTCTGGCCCCAAAGCAGGGCAGGAAAATATGGGCAATGCCTGCTTTGGGTGAGGGGCCACTGAGCACCCAAACCTCCTTGCCAACCTCTCCTTCCACATGTGAGAAGCTTTTCTTATTGAAAAGAAAAGCTCATTGCAACAGGCAAATGCTGGAAGAATGCAGAACCACGAAGAGTTTATATATTTAACTCACCCAAGGAATATAATTATTCTTTTTAATCAAGTCTATTCAAACCATTTATTACTTTATTCTTCCATTTCAATAGCAGAATGATTAAGATGGAATCTTAAAGGAATTCTTCACAACAATAATAATGTCTCTTATCGCAAGAGGCAGTCTCTGCTCTGTCCTGCAAATTCGCTGCATTAAAATATTAAATATATTCAATATATCAAACCCCTCCATTTCACTCCTGTAAAACAATTCAGAGGATATGAGGAAGAGCCAGAAAGGGGCCCATTACAGTCTGCAAACACATTCAAAAATAGGGAAAAGGGGAAAACTCCAGCATGCACAATGAGCTGCAAATGGAGCTCCTGCTCCAGAAGTCCAGAGCAGGCCTGGGGGAGAAGGACATTATCATTTTGAAGACCCATTTATTTCAGCACATGCTGTACGTTATAGAGGAGCCAGACTTCTTTTACCTCAATTTGTTGTCATCTTGTTTTTCAATGCATACATTGGTAAGAACAAAACTTCATCTGCAGCCTATGCAGGACGCTCTTTTCAAGCTTTCCAGAGCATATAACAGAATAATAAAAAGGTAGAAAGTAGTAGGCTATAAATAAAATCTATGTTTTCTCCAACTCGGGGGATACAGCAGCAAAGTCACAGATGCTGCAGTGCAAGGCTGGGCAAGGGCTGAGAGGTGACACAGGCAGGCCTGGCATTTTGGGCATCCCAACCCTTTTTGGGGAGGCTCTCAGGACATGTGTCATGCTTCCATTACATTTTTAGGCTCTTAACATGCTTAGCTTGCAAGGTCCAGGTCTCCTGGATGAGGTGAAGGTATGGCAGTTGTATTTTCCAGGCTAGTTTTTCCTTCTCCTTTTGACTAGTCTGTGAAAAGATTTTGGATGGCCTGGAATGTATCTTACTTAATTCTAGAAGAGGTCTATCAGCTTCATTTACCAAGACTGCATATCAGATTGCTTCATGTATGGTTGATAAAGGCCTGAGTATTACTGAGTAAACAATAGATAATACAGGAATGATCAGGGATTTCTAAGTCTCCAAATTTTATTTATTAAACAGCTCCTGGGACCAGCCTCCATCCATGACTCAGTGGCCTGGCAAAGAGGTTTCAAAGCTGCAGCATATTTCAGGACCTGAAGGTGTTTTGCTTCATCTGTGATATGATTCGTGTCCCAAAGAGACAGAGGACATGGGAGGTGATCCATGGAGTGGGAAAGACCAGCTAGGATCCTGCCCTGATACCCTGGAGCACCACTGGACTCATGGACACACAGTTCTTTTTGGTTTACAGGGAAATGCAGCACTCTGGGGATCTCACCCAGAGTTTTCACACGGATCTTGATGGCCTTCTGGATCTGGCCTCTATAATCCCAGAATGGGATAATGTCTAATATTTCCTATGCCTTTTTTCCCAAAGGTTCCCAAAGCATTTTTAAGCCTTCATTGGCTGCTGTACCAAAGGTCATCAAAATCACTGCTCCAGAGTGGTCCAAAGCCTGCAGAAGTTCCAGTTTGTTGGATTTCTGATGGCTTTCACAAGGAAGGGCATGGAGGAGGCTGGGTGTGGGTCCTGGAGCTGGGCTGAGCCAGGACACAAGGCCCCTCTTGGCAGAATCCACCATCAGCACAAAGAGCCCAAAGTTCAGGTTGGCAGCTCCATCCCTGCTCAGGCTGGTATCTGAGTGTGGAAAACCACAGGTTTAAGCCCTTTACCATCATGTGGGTGTGTCTGAGCACCTCCTGACAAGTGCTGATCCACCTCATCTCCTCCTAATACACAGGTAAAGAGAGACCCTCAGAGCTCAGTCACTGCAGCATCTCCTGGACATTCTCACCAATGACCCAGAGAAGGAGATGTTATGATTTGAGCATTTATACCTAAATATTTTCCCTAAATATTTACCTAAATATTTTATTGGGAAGGAAGATGAAGAGATTGGACTGCCTGTGCAGAGAAACCTCTGGGGAGCAGTAGGTAGAGCCCTGGGTGGGGCTGGGGGCTGTGATGGCCTCTGGGCAGGGTGGCAGAGGCCTCCCAGGTGGGGTGTGCATCTCAGCTTTGGGCAAAAACTGCTTGCAAGCTTGCAGACTCCCCATGAAAACCTTCTCTGGGCAACTCCAGCCACCCACATTTCCTTGGGACGAGTGATACATTCAGAGCAGGGTTTCCTGAGGGAGGGGATGATTGCTGAGGGCACAGGGGGCCCCTTGAACCAGAACGACCCTCTGTGGTTCAGGTAATATGAACAACATCAAACCAAATCTGACATATCTGCTCTAATCCACCCAGACTTCGTGTGGGCAATGCACTATCCACAGCCTGGGATGCAGGAGCAGCACCTCCAGCAACCCTCAGCCCCTCGGAGCACCCGTGAATAAATCAGTCAGGGTCAGGTTAACAGGCAAACTGTGAGACCATGTGTTCCACCTGGGTGAGCAGGACTTGGAGTGAAATGAGAAATCAAACATTTCTTGAGCAGTGTCTGCCAGGCTGCTCCCCTTCCCGTTGTCATTATCAGTATTGATTTTGTACGTAGCATTCAAGGTTAAACAAACTGTCTCCCCTGTTCAGCCTTGCTGGGCTGGGTGTGCAGGAGGCAGGCCTGGGGCAGACCATGGGCTAGAGGTGTATTCAGGTGTACAACAAACCCCCTTTGCTCAGGAGACCTCCCTTCAGTCCTTCTTGTCCCCTCTCTGTTGGCAAAATCTTGACCCTGGAAGTCAAAGCCCATCCTCCCTCTGCAAATTTTGACTCCAAATCCTGCCCTCTGCTCCAGCTGTGTCTTTGGAGAAGTTTGACTCCACACCAGAAAGGCTCTAACTGAGGCTCTTCATGTCTATCTTTATTCCTTCCCTCCCATGCAGAGCTGGGACCTGCTCTCCTGAGAGGCTCCAAGACAGGGACACATCCCTACCACAGGAACTCCATCAAGGCAAGCACCCAAAATGCCCCAAAGCACCATGAGATCCTGAAATCTTCAGCTCCCCTGAAATCAGTCTCTCCCTCCCAAAATTATATTCTGCTTTTTCTGCCAGAAAACCTTCCTGAACCACCAGCCCCTTGATAATTTTCCTGTATCCTTGTAGTTATCCCCATAGCAGGGCAAGAACTGCACCCTCCAGCCAGAACTGTCTGTCCATCCCTGGAATAAAGGGTACAGTGGTTTCATTTGATTTTTAGGTTATGGTATTTAATAGAGATGTGACAGATAGGAAAAAATGTGGGGAAAAAATAAAAGCACCAAGGAAAAGAGAAATGCACCAGGATAGGGGTAGCAGCAGTTCTGCAAGGAAAGAAGCTGGATGGAGCAGGATTGGGAAAGAAGAAGGACCAAACCCTGCTCCTCACTGCAGGAGAAATCTGGGCCACAGTCACCAGTGATGTATGGGAGTGCCATCAGCCCCTTTGTTCTGCACTCACGTCTGGGGATACTTCTCCAGCAAGTTTTGTCCCAGAATGGGAGAAATTAAATGCAAATTTTTGTTCTTCCCCTTAGGAAAACAGCAGGGATATGTCTGTGTAGGAGGGAGCTTTGAGAGGTACGTGAGGAGGAGCAGGGTCTCACTTTGAATGGAGCTTCTCTCAGGTGGGAGAGGCAGAACATTTAATGAAGAATTGAATCAGGCTGTAGGAATGGGTGAAACCTTTCATCCTGCTGGCCTCAATGGGAGCTCTAGGTGTTGGCCACTTCTGAAAACAGGAAGAAATGGTCCCAAAGTGCCTTCCAGGAGCCCAATTCCAGCTTGAAGTTTTCCCTGGTGAAAAGCTCACGCTCAGCTCCACAGTCAGTCTCCTTTGGCATTGCTTTCCCAGGGGGGAAGGAACCTTTTGGGCCTTTGGCTCATCTGGGAGCTGAAGGACATTGGCTTCTTCCAGCTGATGGTCCATGGGACAGATGGAAATTGCAGAAATGAGCCACAGGGCTGGGATGGAGCAAATTCCTTTTACCTTCATGCACCATGAGAATTCAAAATGAACCTTCTAGCAGGGGAAACCTGGGCACCTTCACACCCTTCCATGCACTGCCTCTTTCACCAGCCAATTTGCAGACCCTAAAAGCAGTCAGGAATCCAGATACATCCCAAATGCTTTCCCATCTCTACACAAAATGCTCTATGATTATTAATGATCATAATGATAATTCAACCTATTCCTCTGCTGTGAAAAAAACCCCAGAACTCTCAAACCTGGATATAGTTATGAAATTTTCTTTTGCCCTCCGTAAACCATTTCCAAGTAATTATACAGAGAGTAGGGTTGAAAAAGAGCTGCGTGCAATTGTCATAAAATGTAATTAATTTGGAGTAATTCACAATGGAGAAAAAGTGCTGCAGAGAGTAAATTGGACAGGAGACTTGTGTGCTGGGGAGATGAGGTTTTGAAAGGCTGCTGACTAATACAGCACTGACCTGAAAGCAAATCCTTACATTCATGCTGGACCGGCTGTTTCCATGACAACAGTTGTTATTAGTAACTGAAAATGTATTGCTCTTACGAGTGGCAGCATATTTTTTTTTCAGTTGAATTCAAGAGCAGCTGGGTACTTTACTCACGAAGATAAAGTGCTCAGATTGCTACAACACTAATGTTATGTGCTGCACCTCTCATAACACCAACCTTATACTTACACATGATACAAAGAGATGTGTGGATTGCTTTAGGGAACAAACCTCAGAAGGCACAGCGTAAATGGCAACTTGTATCAAAGAAATCAAAGGAAAATAACCACGGTCATCACTGTGCTTTAAATTAACTCTTTAGTGAAATTCCCTGGGGATTCAGGCTGACTGGAGCGTTCAAGTAACAGGTAAATCCTGTTAGGAGCTCAGCGAGCCAGCCTGACATCCTGAGATGTAATGCCAGCCTCCCAAGGGGCACTGAGAACATCTCAGCCTTTAAATTAAGCTACTTCTCATGCACTACCCCTTCTTGTTCCTGTCCTGAGAGCAGCAGTTTGAGTGAGCAAACTTGGGAGAGATGGACTCTCACCTGGTTCAGACTCGTGCAATGCTGAAATGACTGAAATAGCATCCCTCTGATTTCTCCTGATGAGGACCTTCTTAAAACTGAAAGAGAGGAGGTTTAGATTGGATATTAGGAGGAAATTCTTCCCTGTGAGGGTGGTGAGGCCCTGGCACAGGTTGCCCAGAGAAGCTGTGGCTGCCCCTGGATCCCTGGAAGTGTCCAAGGCCAGGTTGGACGGGGCTTGGAGCAACCTGGGCTAGTGGAAGGTGTCCCTGCCCATGGCAGGGGGTGGAATGAGATGATCTTTCACGTCCCTTCCAACCCAAACCATTTTATGATTCTATGAACAAGACCACGCTTCGAAGAGCTTGGGGTTGTGCCAGTGCCACCACACTCCAGGTGATCTGGTTCATCTTGGCCTCTCTCCAGCTCCCCATCCCTCGACAGTAATCAAAATGCTGTGGGCAGACACCAATTGCAGCTAAACCAATATAAGCTCTGTCAAATTTGACTGTGGCTGTTTTGCTGATGTGTCTTTCAAATGTCCCCTTCTGTGTCCTGTGAAGGGAGTGTAAACCTCTTTACACCAAGAGAGGAACACAGCCCAGGAAAGCACCAGTTGTCAAAGTTGCTCGTGTAGGCAAAATGCTGCACATTATATTGTATGAATGAGCCTGTGAATAGCAATAACATATTCAGGAAGCAAATAAGTTACAATCCATAATCAAAAAATGTTGCAAATTACATCCTTAATAGATTACATTTATAATCTACTTGAAAGAGATCTTTAGGCACTTAATTGACACATTCCAAGATAGCTATAACATATTGGCTAGTTAGATACCAATTGACATACTTATTAAATATCAATTAGTGCATTCCATAATTTGGTACCTAATTAGCTTGCTATAGCTATTCTATCAAATGCCAATTAAATGCTTGAAATTTCTTACAAGTTGGCTGTACTAAGATAATAATTAAGAATGCATTGCTTAAGTCATTTTTAGTTAATTACATGGCAAACTAATTTTGGCTACACACATTAGACCTTTCAATAAATCCCGCTTTATCAATCAATTGGTGTCTAATGAACTCATTATTCTTTTGCTACATCTGAATAAAACACTGCTTTGCCATTCTCCTGGTGGTTGTATTTAGATGTATCTCAGCCTGGATGTGGAGCTCCATGTGCCTCCTGCTTGAAGGTCTCTAATAGGGATGTGACACCTCACGTTCCCAGGCTGGTGAGCAGTCCCTGCCCTCCCCTTCACGGAGGCAGGAGCTCTGTGGTGTTCCCTGTTTTCCAGTCCATGGAGGCAGGAGCTCTGTGGTGTTCCCTGTCTTCCCCTCCATGGAGGCAGGAGCTCTGTGGTGCTTTGGGAGGGGTGGGTGTGCAGGACTCACCGTGGCCCCTACTCTGCAGTGTCACCACAGCGTGGAGGGCTCAGCACAGACCCACCTTCTGACAGTTGCACACAGGGTGCTGTCTGAGGAAGGATTGAGAGGCAGGAGCCTGTGGTAGGAGGAAAGAGCCAGTTCTCAGTTGTCTGAGGCCGCTCTGAGGTGTGGGAAGTGAGAGGACGGAGAAGGATGAAGCTCAGGCAAGTGAAAGAATAACGTAACATGAACTCGTGCTGATGCAATACAGGAACGTGTCTCCCTGAGCTCTTTATCTCCCCTACAGCAACAGAGCACCACTCAAAGTATAAAAATAGCCTCTTGTATCGATGTCTTCTCTCTCTTTTCCCCAGCAGTTATGAGTCAGCTCCCTGATTAGGCTGTTGCCTTATGTGGAACACCTTTTATGTCGGAGGAATTTATTGCACTGAGGTGGGCAAACTTTACGTGGATGAGATGTCCCTCTGGATGCACCATTCCCTGTTGGAACAAGATGGTCTTTAAGGTCCCTTTCAACCTAAACCATTCTAGGGTTAGAATGGTTGTGCAGGTGGGTGGCTTCAGCTTGTCTGAGAACATCCACAGGAGACACAGCCCACGGACTCTGCTCCGAAACCTCTCCTTGTCTCTCATTTTGACTGTAAATTAATGAACTTCTAGTGCCCAGCATTTTTCCCAGCTGTTCTAGTCTTCTTCTTAATTACTTGTAATAAACACAGTGAAAGACATGCCAAAAATACCCATATTTCCCCTTTCCCTGTTTTTGCTCACATGTATGTTTGACATGTACACGTAGGTTTGACGTGTACGTGTATGTTTGATGTGTACGTGTATGTTTGATGTGCACATGTAGGTTTGATGTGTACATGCTTCATTTAGCAAAGTGATTCCAATGAAGTGGTGGGGGATTTTTTAAAAGGGTCTGGGCTGCCTGAATTTCCTTTGGGTGCTCAGAGTGTTGCATCCTGCTGCAGAACGTGTCCCAGGATGCTGGAGGAGGTGACCTGGGGCACAAGGGAGGGACATGCACAAGCTCAGAAGGACTGGAATGAGTCTTCCTCAGTATTGCATACACTGCTTTCTCTTCCTCATCCTCTGTTCTTCTCACCAGAGCCCTGTCCAAGGAATGTCTCTGTGGAGTGACAGGACTCTTGTCCCTCCATCCCTGTGCAGAATTGAGGGGCTGTGTGCTCATGCACCAGGGTAGGGAAGAGCAATTCCCTCTGTGGGCCTTAACAACTACATTTTTAACGTCAAGCAAAGCCAGGAGCTTGAACAAATGCTTTTGTGGTGACAGAGTGAAAGGGCTGCACAGTTTTTTCTTCGTTTTGACATAATGAAAAAAGGCTTTTGACAAAATCCATTCTGCCCTTTGAATGAAGTTATTTGTTTGACTAAATGCACTGACTCCATCCAAATTATTTATTAGACTGGCTTGACATTGCAGGCAACCTGGATTCCTGCGGGGCTGCGGGTAAGAGGTGGGTTCTGGATTAATCTCATCAACTGATAACAAGGCAAACCCAGCAAAGAGCTGCTTTTTACTTAAATAAAAGAAGGAGGGTGGAAATCCAACCACTGTACATCTTGCAGGCTCGGTCTGGGACACTCAGGTTGGACTATTTCCTTCCCACAAGTCCATGACACTGTCATTAAAGTTCATCCCTGGGATCTTGCATTACTGGTTGTCACCATCAGTTTTGCAGAGGTTTCACTAGATCAGAACCCAGGGGGAAAAAAAAAGAACATGTGCTGGAAGAAGGATTCAAGCTCCTCTTCCTGTGGGCTTAGGAGAAAAGAAGGGGAAAGAAATCTCTGCTGAAGACAAAGGAAAAGTAGAAATGGGAAATAAATAATTTGAGTTCACACAGTGGAGCAGAAAGAGAAATAAGAAAATTGAGAGAAAAGGGCTGTATAAAAAAAAAGGACATAACTAGCCATGTCTTCTTTAGACACCCTTGATTACTCACTGTATTCATGCCTGCACTTCCTCTTTCCACATGAAGCCATCTCCTTCTCTTCCTCCTTCTCTCCCCCCTCCCTCAGGTGATGGTATTTCTTTCCAGAGGTCTGTGAGGGTGGTTGGAAATGTTTAAATTGAACATGACTTCTAACTGCCCGACATCTTCTGGTAGAAGGGACACCTGAGACTCTAAAAGCTGTGATTTCTTCTGGAACTGTGATGATAACATATCATTCACACAGGCACGATACCTGTCCAACCACAGTGCTGATGACATGTTTTTATTTGAAATTGCACCCATACCTGCCCAACTTGGGACACAGTTGAAGAGGAAATTCAAATAGTTTATGGAAGATATTCTTCCTTGTGAGGGTGGTGAGGCACAGGTTGCCCAGAGATGCTGTAGCTGCCCCATCTCTGGAAGCATTAAAGGCCAGGTTGGACAGAGTTTGGAGCAACCTGGGCTAGTGGAAGGTGTCCCTGCCCATGGCAAGGGGTGGAACTGGATGAGCTTTAATGTCCCTTCCAACCCAAACCATTCACAATTTTGTGATTCTAAGTCATGATGATACAGGAACAAGGTGCTCCTCCACTGCCACTGAGTGCTCCACCAGCAGACCCCAGCTCTGAAGGATCCATGTGCTGTTCAAGTCTTGCCAGCCATTGCAGCAGCCAAATCCAAGTCAGCTGTCTGCCTTTTCTTGGGCAAGACCTTTTCTGGCAGTCTACATGAGCAGAGCAGGCTGGGTGGAGTGATTATTCATCTAGGTCAATTTTAGGTCAATTTTAGGTCAATTTTCTGTTTAATGCGACTTTTCCACCAACAGAGTGTGAGTTTTTACCCCAATTTATTTGAGTCCCTCACTGCCTCGGCTTGAGCTCAGTCACCTTCAGTGGAAACTATTGACATCTGAAATGCTGACTCTGAGGTTACCGAAACCAAACTCACACAACTTGCATGGAGTCAAACAGCCCTTTCCCTCCTCACTCTTCCTCCCTGCTTGGTGCTCTTGTGGTGCTTCTCAGCTGGGGTTTCACACCCCCGTGTCAGCGGCTCCTGTGCCCCTCTCTGGTGGTGGTGGTGGGTGGCCAGGGGCTTCTTCACTCACAGTTGACCTTGGAGTTGCTTTGTCTCAAAATTGAGGATGGGGTGTCACAGGGAGCGGGACCTTCCGTTGATGTGGGGGGAAAATATGAAATCAGAGTTTTGTGACTCTGCGGTTGCGGGAATGGGACGGTGGAAAACCCAACCGTGCCGACAGCCGGAGTGACGTTGACTAAACCCGAGAGCAAAAAGAGGCAGAAAATCTGTGGAAATTACCAGGCAGAGGGAAACCACCGGAGGAAAAGCGTGCGACTTTCCACGCTCGACTTGGGGGTGAGGATCCTGCGTTATGGGAAACATTCGCCGTCGGTGCTCTAAATAAAACCCGCTGAACAAACATGGAGCCGCTCCCCAGCTATCCTGCACATTAATAATCAGATACAGTGCAATATTTAATCTAACCATTTGGTCTGTAGCAGACTAGCTGCTTTCTCCCTTTGCTTTTAATTACCACTTTCATTTTAATCTAACTGTACAAATTGGCGAGATTTATGAAGCATCACTGAGCACCATACCTCTGCCTGCCTCGTGGCTCTACAATTAAAATGCTCATTTTTGAACACTAGATTTGTTTAATGCTCTAAAGAACCCTTGAAGTCATATGGACAAGCATTTTAGACTTTGTTCCTTTCTGAATGAAAGTGGATGCAAGGGAAATGGAAACCAGTTCAAAGCTGGTGCAATGACTGTGAAACTTTGTCTGACTCTTGACAGGCAGTAAAGAGACCTTTGGGATGTTCTGGGAATGAGATAGTCATTTAAACTTGGTTTTCACTGATGCGTTCTACTTTTGTCCTCTTGCTCCTCATGAGCAAGTCCACTGCTTCTGTAAGCAGGTTATCTCAAATTTATGGGTAAGTAGCTGCACTGTGA
This sequence comes from Chiroxiphia lanceolata, assembly GCF_009829145.1. Classification (NCBI taxonomy): domain Eukaryota; kingdom Metazoa; phylum Chordata; class Aves; order Passeriformes; family Pipridae; genus Chiroxiphia; species Chiroxiphia lanceolata. The sequence goes on along the minus strand of NC_045653.1, from coordinate 2,700,872 downwards.
ATAAGAAACCCAGGACAAGTTGGGAGCAAGAACACCTGTCCAGGCTCGAGGTTTCTCCATGTTGGGCAGTGTTCCCTTGGTTTTGTATTCTGAAGGCTCTGTTGTTGGAGAGCCTGTTGTTGTATTCCACAAACATGGAATACAGATGTTGCCTTTGCCTTACAAAAGAAGTGACTGTCCATGATGAGAAACACCTCTGGCTCTTCCTTCGTAGATGAAGTGGTAAAGATTTAGCTCTTCACACCCTATTAGGAAACAGCTCCATCCAGATCTCCACAATGGGCAGCGAGTTATCCAGCCAAACCTGACTGTCTTCTCCCTCTATCCTCTATTCCCTAAGTGGAAGTTGGAAGTCTCTGTTTTTTACGTTCCCAGTAATCCAACTCTGGAAATCAGGCAGCCTCACATAAGGCCAGTCTGGTTTGGCTGAACACCTACCAGGCTCAGCTCTGGCTCAGGTGTGTGCTCCACACTTAACTCCAGCCACGTGAGGAAAACGATCTTTGATGGACAGGAGTTGCTTTTGGAGAAGGAACCTTGCAATGTAATTTTTATCAGGGCTGAGACTGTACCATATTGCCTCGGAACAAAGCAGAGCAAGAAGCTGCCTGTCCTGGTAAGGGCAATGGGGGCTGACACGTCTGCTGTGCTGTAACACAGGCTAACAGGCAGTTGCCCCGGGCAGCAGCCTGGAGCACAGACAGAAGCACACATGGGATGCTCCAGGGCTTGAGAAAGCTGCTCCACACCCATAACAGCTCCAAAGTGAACAGAGGCTCAGCCCCTCCAGCACTGCTTTCTACAGAGCCAGGTGGAGGGAAGCTCTTTCCCTTCTAGCACCACCTCCCTGCGCTTCCCGAATCCCTCCTCTGCACTTGCAAACATCTTCCCTGCGTTTCCCGTCTCCTTCAGAGCAGAGTGGGGGCTCAGCCAGCCCCGCATGTTCCCCGGGGCTGTGTCTGCTTCGTGCATCCCCAGCCCAGCAGCCACCGTTTCCCTGCATCCCATGACCTGCCACTATGTTTCCTCCCATCTCAGACAGCACAGGCGTGTCTCTCTGTTTCGTTTCTGAGCAGGGCAGGCTGTGTCTACGAGGAAATGAAAACTCGAAAGAGTGGTTTCCAGTCCCAGCAACCCCCTCACACGGCTCCTTTCTCACCCACGCCTCCTCGCCCTGGGAGGTGGGAGGCTGACTCAGCCTCTGCCCACGGGGTCCCTCCCGTGTCACCCCGAGGGCTCGCAGAGGAAACCTCCCAGGAGGAGTGGTGGGGAAATCGTGCCTGTGGCTGCCTGAGACCCGGCAGGGCTGCAAAAGCCCCATGTGCTTGTGCTGGCCCCTCAAGTCACCCACAGCATCAGTGCCACGCTGCTGCTGTGCTGCCTTTGCTGTCCTGCCCCTCTCCCTTTCACTCCCTGCTCCTCTCCGTCACTTCTGTGACCCCTCTCTTTCTTTTCCTTGTTCTTGCTCCATCCACTTGCTTCTGAGGAAGGGAGGAAAGTGTTGGGCCTCAAAATGCCCCATTCCCCCCTGACAAGGTGCTGCATGTCCTGGGGGTGAGGGTCTGGATTGAGGATCCCACCATTCTTTGCACTCACTCTGAGTCTCTCTGCCATCAGCTGTCATGAGCAGCCTGGAAGGTGTAAATCATGGGAAGAGCAGCCCCCACACCATCTTCCCAAGTTGGAAGCCTTTCCAAGTCATGCTGCTGCGGGTGGCAGTGGTTATCTCCATGACAGCAGGCTGAGCTATTCCAGTTCAGCTCACTCTGGCTGATTCCTGTGGAATCCTGTGCATTCCTGTGTGTCTGCTGTGAAGGACCCCAGGCCCCACTTGAAGACACCAAAAGTGGAAGGAAGACCTCTCCCTTTGTGAATTTGTCCCAGTGCTGTTAATTGTCATCTGTCCTTGCTTTTGAGCTGGAAATGTCCACCTTCATCTTCCAGCCTCTTCCTCTTGCTCTGCCTTTCCCTGGCAGGTGCATGAGCTCTCTAGTACCAGACATTTCTATTGCAAGTTAATTTATATGCTTTGCTTTGCTAAGATAAACAATGACTTCTATAAACTTCTCATCTAAAGACATTTTTCTTGCTCTGTTATGATTTATTTGGCTGTTTTCTGAACACTTTAACATCTGATTTAATGTATGGGTGCCAGAGCTCTGAGGTTTGGCCACACTAGTTCCAGCACTGCTGGGAGAAGAGGTAAGAGCACAGCATCTCTCTCCCTCCCTCCTCCACTCCCTGTCAGAGACATTCCAAGTGCTGCAGCAGAAACTGATGTTCAAGTGCTCAACCATCCTCCAAAGAGCTTTGGCTGTGGGAAGATCCTGCTTGGAGCTCCTCTTCTCCAGGCTGACTCCATGCTCTTTTTTTCCTCTGCAACTTTGCATTAGGCTGTATTAAAATTATTTCCTTTCCTTTCTTTTTAATTAGGCCCTGTCTTCCAAGTGTCTCCGTGGGACTGTGTGGGGCTGGGTCTGTGCCACACACCAGTTCATCAGCCTTTGTGTGACCTGCAGGTCTGATTGGCAGAGCCACCTCCAGGTATTTGATGGAAGGACTGGAACTGGGTGGCCCTTTGGCTGCCACCAAACATCCTTCCTTCTCACCCTGCCCATAGTGACCCCTCTGTGGCAGCTTTTCATCCCTTTTCTCTGCCTGGTCTCCCTTGCAAACTCAGAGTTACAGCACGGACAGTTTCAGTCCTGCCTCTGCAGGTGGGAGAATCATAGGACAGGTTGGGTTGGAAGGAACCTTGAAGATCACCCAGTTCCAACACTTTGGGCACAGGATGGAGGTTATTCTCCAGTTCTTATGAGAAATCTTCCTGGAGTCAATCAATAAGTGCAGATTTATACATGGGGTGAGAGTAGGAGGCTCCAGCAGCTGAAGGCAGCAGTGTATCAGCTCATATCAGACAGAGAGACAGCCTGAGACAGAGAGTGTGAAATTAGCTATTGAGTGTAAAACTCAGAAAGAAGGTTTATTTATGCAGGTCATGACCTGAAGCAGAAAGTCTGGTGGTTTTTCCTTCAGTTATTTCCATAGATTTTGTCATTCTCATAAAAACCATCCTTCCATTCTGTCCTGTAACACGGACTCTGACAGTGGCTGGCAAACAGCTCATGTCTGTTTTGGGATCACTCAGCTTTTCCCTGGTCTGGAAAACTTTTATAAACAACTAAGTCTCTGAAAGAACAGGATTTGAGATGCAAAAATGAAGTAGTTGACTGGAGGGAGAAGTAAGATTAAATTGAATTTCAGAAAAAAATTGAACATCCTATCATACTGTGTGCAATCATTTTAACACCAGGAGTGGCCTTGGAAGGTGTTGTTTTCCCTCTCTTCAATGCCACAAATGTGCTGAGTGACTTACAAGAGAAAAAAGTCACACTACTCCCTTTTACCTTCTTCTGATTTTTTAATTTGGAAGGATCAGTGTTTTCTGCTTAACTCCACTGAGGGGAACAATAATATTCAAAAAAACCCCTATTTTTTAGTGGTAAAAATTTATTTGTGGAGTCTAAGAATCAGTTTTTATGTATCTTGTGCATAAAAACTTCTTTTAGTGAAAATATAAGATAATCTTCAAATAGAAGGTTTGGTTCCAAATTTTACAAATCCTACAATCATAAAGGTTTTTATTAAGAACTCAAAAAGAGAGTCACAAAACACTTGTGAAGTTGCAGCTAATCCAAAGTGAATCTCAGATTCAAAATATCTGAGATTTTGACTTTTCAGTCAGTTCTCAGGTCTGCTTGCCAAGGAGTCCTGGCTCAGCTGGGGGTGTGTAGGAATCTGACAGCTCAAGGGCAAGCAATGGGACCTGCTCTAGAGCCACTGATTCCCAGCTTTTATCCAACCCTGTAAAAAGGGAAATCAACAGAGCCTTGGAAGGAAGTAGATAAGGAGGCCAGAGAAGAGAAGAATGAGGAACAGGTGAGCACATAGAAAATTAGAGTGTTTTGAAGGCTCACAATAGAATTAAAAGGTCCATCAAACCAGAAAGTCCATCAGTCCAGAAAGTCCTTTCCACTTTCACTCAGTGAAAGGAGTGAAAACAGTCTCCCTTGGGGTTGTGCTGTGCCCATTTGTACAATAAACAAATCACCTCAATGAGGTGCTCTGGAAAGATGGAAAATTGTCTTGGATTAAATCCCATCACCACAACTTGCCTCTATTAAATGTTCCTAAGTCAGAGTCATTTTTTCCTGTAAGAAAGCACAAGAAAAATCCCCCCAAAAGGCACCTTTAAACTCAATAGGGGTTTGAATATTCTTTTTTTTTTCTTTTGCAAGTCTCTGAAACATTTGCGTGGGATTCTGTTCTCAAGTACACAAAGGGGACTAAAGACTTAATAAGGTGAGTGAGAAAAGACAGTGGAAAATAATAAGACAGGGCCAGTAGCCCACATAGAGTCAAGAAAGTATCACTGGTGTCAGCTGCAAAAAAAAAAAAAAAATCACTAATAGGCCATGCACAGATCCCACTGTGGAGCTCAACATCTGTGTTTTCATCAAACTTTGCCATTCCTTCTTCCAGAAAGACAAAGTTTCCCCATCTCTGTGCTGCTCACGTGGCCACCCCGTCCCTGTTTCTGCAGGACCACCCCCAGCAGCCCCAGCTCCTGCCTGGGCACAGCAGCAGCGCTGTCTAGAAGATGTGCCCCAAGCTGTGGAGATGATCTGTCTGTGCTTCAGCTTCTGGGTGGAAAACCTACATCAGAGACAGCCCATAAAATTGGTGTCCTCTTCCCATTTCCTCTCTTACTTATGCTCATTATCCCTGCATGTGTCTCCCTGAAAATTGTAAATTAGCAGGTTACCAAGGTGCAAAGCACTGTAACTGCTGTTACCATCCAGGGGCCTGCAAAGAGCTCAGGTGAACTGAGATTTGTCCTTTAAGAGGGCTGATCCCAAGGGGTTTGCACCAGGCACTGGTGCCCTGGGATCTTGTGAAGTGCCTGTGCAGGTTTCCAGACACTTAGGGAAGAAAAGATTCTCTAGGTGAACACTAAAGCACTGACATTATGGTGGCTGAGTTAGGAGAATTTGGAAATTACAGAATCACAGAATGGTTTGGGTTTTGGAAGAGACCTTAAAGACCGTGTGATTCCAACCCTGAAATCCAACAGTATCACAGACAGAGCGAGCTCAAAGCTATAAGAGGAGGTTCCAGAGGCTACAGCCAGTACAAGCTGTCAGGGGGAGCTGGATGCACACCTGGAATTCCCTCCCCTACACACATGAGCTGCCAGGGCTGTGGTAGAAAACCCCCTCTCCTGACCTAATTCCCTAAATTCTCAGAGGGAACAAGTGCAATTTAAGACCCTTTCATCAACAGTTTAGTCTGGGAAGCAGATTTAGTTTCACTTTGAAATCCCTCCACCATCACCATTTTCTTCACAGAAGCTTTGAAAGAACATATTCTGTTGTTAAATAGATGAGTCTAAAAGGGGGGGAAATAGTTTAAAAGGGTAGGAAATATGTATTTAGTGAGCAATTAAGTTAACGACTTCAAAAGGAAGTGGATTAAAAATGTTGCTGAGTTGTGTGTGAGGATAAGTGGAGGAGAGAGCCAACAATAACAGAAATGAAGACAGGCTGAGAAAGCTGGGGCTGCTCAGCCTGGACAAGAGGAGGTTGTGTGGAGACCTCAGAGCCCCTTCCAGTGTGTGAAGGGGCCTCCAAGGAAAGAACTGTAGTGACAGGACAAGGTGGAGTGGGTTCAAATTGACAGAGAGTAGGGATAGAGTGGATATTAGCATATTAGGAAGGAATTCTTCCCTGTGAGGGTGGGGAGGCCCTGGCACAGGGTGCCCAGAGAAGCTGTGGCTGCCCCATCCCTGGAAGTGTCTCAGGCCAGGTTGGACGGGGCTTGGAGCAACCTGGGCTAGTGGAAGGTGTCCCTGTCCATGGCAGGGGGTGGGACTGGATGATCTTCAAGGTCCCTTCCAACCCAAACCGTTCTGTGATTCTGTGATTCTATAAATACCTTAATAAAAATCAAGATGTACTGCAAATCCCCAAGAGCTCTCTTACAACAAGCCTGGGACACTTCACTCATGTTGACAGACCTGTGGCAAGAGGTCTGACCACTTCTAGGTGAATCAACTCAGTACAGGGACATGACCACCAGCATGTGACTGAGTGCAGTTACAAATAGGTCAATCAACATTCTTTTCATGGCTTTTATCTTTGAAGGATGGACTTAGGATGACTTGGACTCAGTTGAACAAAGTGATTTGTAATTAGCTCAAGTAAATCAGCCCTTAATTTGAATTTTCTGCTGTTCACATATTTGTTGTCCCAGCTCCCTCAGCTGTTAATACAGTTTTCCAGAACTTTCAGGCACAGGGCTCCATCCTGCTAAGCTTTACACAGAGGCTCATGTGAATGTGGGTGCTGATCCCAAGTGCTTCCACCCTTTCTGGAGATAGTTCTGATTTGAGCTCCCTTTTCAAAGGCTGCTGGTTTCCAATGGCTGACTAGAGGGAAGAACCTGCTGCAGCATCACCCCCACAATAACAAAGGGATGATACAACACTGAGCCCTCACCACTGATAGTTATCATGAGCAGAACCTTGTGCTTTAGAAAGCTCTACCATGTAGGACTCTGGGGGACTCACTCCAGCCCAGGTTATCCTCTGATCGTCTCACCAAGCTGGGATTCAAGAAGAAACATTTTTTATTCCCTCAGTCCTGTTACTTGTCTGCATGAAGTGGGTGTTTCCTGCTACTAGGTGAGAAACAACAGCTCTCAGACTCTGGTTTCCTTGGGAAAATCCTTGCCCAAAGACTCTCCCATAGGGCCTTCACTGCTGTTGTTGCACCCACCATCAGAAGAATCAAGTGATTGTCAATGATGAGACAAATCCTCATGGTCCAGCTGGCTGAGCCCTGGCCAAACCCATCCCCCAGTCCATGCAGGACAACCTGTCCTCCCCCTTCTCTGCCACTGGGTTTTGAAGCACTGAGACATTGAGCTAAGCACAGGCACAAAGTGAAAAGGTCATTTGGTAATACAATGCTCACTTCCCACACACCGATTTTCGCTTGACTAGAAACTGCTAATAAGTTAACACCAGCTCCAGAGAGTGCTCACAGGCCTCAGAGATTAATAGGGGTTCTCAGTATTGGTCTGAGATGAAAGTATTAATCAGAAATAGGTGTGGGTGCATTAGGAATATGAAATAAGCACCTTCACAGAGCAGACTTTTAGCCACAGAAATCTTGACTTAATGGAAAGTCACAAGTGTCTGTAATTGGCAGTTTCCAGAGTCGATATATTTGTCAACCCTCCTTGGAAAACTACAGGTTCCTGAGTCTTGAACCCAGCCTGGGGTTTCTCCCTGCATGGGTTGGGGAAACAAGGCTCAGGTAGCTGGGAGAGGACACGTGCTGCTGCTCCCACTGGAGGTTCATCTGGATGGGGTATCCTGTGCCTGGTACCCCTGTCAGCTCCCCTGGGATTAGGAGCAGCCTCACCAGCTCCCAAGGGTCTCGTGACACGTGTCATGAAACATCACCCAACCCAAAGTCATTCTTGTGAGTTCCAGGCTGCAGAAAACACGTGGACATGAGACCTCCTGCTTGATTTTCGTTTTCCAAGCTAAGGGATGCACCAGGGAGAGATGTAAGAGCAAGGGAGAGGGCAAGGTGCTCTTGGTTCTCAGGGCTGGGCGGGTCCTTCTCGTTCCCAGAGTGGTACTCAGGTGTTATGAGCTCATCTCATCTTTCTTTTTGTGGCTCCACCCACCAAGAGGATTCTGAGAACATCATCCTTGGACAGCCTGACACCAGCAGAGAAATGCCATTTTTTTCCCTATTTTTAAATGCCATGATATTTTAAACCCACTCATCTGGAGCATGAGCCACGATCACTTGATGTTGACAGAACTAGGGATGATCATGCTGGCTGCTGGGAATTGTCCCAAATTGTTCCCCAGCTGAGCCATGGGGAAGAGGGCACAGCTTCAGGAGAAAAGATGAAGAAAAGAGGGAAAGCAGACAGACTGACGGCAGGGACAGGCCAGTATACTTGGGGAAACAGAGGGTGTCTGTGAATCCTCAAAGAAAAGGAAATTATAGGAAATTCAAGGAGGAAATGGAGTTTCCATTACATCCAGAATAAGACACAAGAATGCTGTCCCAGGGGCCCAGTCCTATTTCAAAGGAATCACCATGGTGGCAGCTCTGGGAGTGTGGAAGCAAAGAGGTGGAGGGGATTCTCCATCCAGTAGCAGTTCCCATTCTGGGCAGGGATGTCCCACATGCCACTGCCTCTTTCCTGCAGTGCCAGACCCTGCAGAGGGTGTTTGAGGTGGCCACCAGAGCACAGGCATGGCAGAGGCAGTGCAGTGACTGGGATGGGGTGGGAGAGGTGACAACACTGTCAGGGTGGGCTGAAAGGGTTCACACAGTGGCTGGAGTGTCCCATCTGCAAGGAGGACCTCACTGCTGAGCTCCTTCTAAGCTGGTGGCAGATCCCCAGCCATCACCCACCCACCAGGGTGTGAGCCCATCCTGCCCCAGAGGTGCACAGCGAGCTCTGGGCACCCAAGAGGAGTGACTGTGCAGCTCAGCAGCCTCTCACCACCTTGGGGGACTGGCCCAGACACCACTTAAACTGGTAGGTGGTGACAGCCCTGCCTTGGCTTTCGGGTGCTGCTGTCTCACTGAGTTAACCTTTTGTCATTCACTGGGTTTTTTGAACCCTTGTTTTTATGCTGGTGAGTCAGGAGAAGATGCTGATCATCATCACTAAAAATGAATTCTCAGCTGTAAGGCAGCCAAGCATGATGTTGGCTGACTAGGGACACCTTGCAGGAATGGAAGCACACCCTTGAATGGATGAAGCAATGCCTGGTGGAAGGGTATGGGCTGGATGGGCAAATTTGATTCATAGATGATATTTCTTCCTCACCAAATCCTACCAGCAGGATTTCCAGCCACAGTTATGACAGTTGTGTCCTTCTGCTCATAGTAATTTTCCCTCTTCAAAACCCAAACCAAACATAAGGAAAAAATGAATTCAGGATGACCTCACACATTGGAGTCTTGGCTCCAGAGCATCTCCAGGAACTCCTTAGGATCACATAGTGTGCAGTTTTGATCTAAACTAGACATAGTAGTATTTTTAATGTTCCCATTAGCTTTGTTGTTTAGTTGGAGTATTTTTCTGAAACTCCTGGACTTCAGATGAGTCTGAACACTCATCTTCTATCTCCTCTTTTTTTTTTTGGCTAAAGATCATGTCCACTCAGCTTTTCTTTGGGCTTGTTTCACAGGTGGATCTGAGAATCTCAGTTAAAAATTAAAGTCACAGGAGTTGCAGTACCAAGTGCACAAATCTCTCCAGTATGAAAGTTTTCCAGGCCATTCCAAGGTGATTGTATTACACCTCTTAAAATTCTAGCTATAAGTAATAAAACATCATCCTTTTTGGTAACTGCAGCAAACCAAATGTTCTTATTGGGTTTTTTTTCTGTACCTCCACTATGGGATTAGAGCTAAAGGCATAGCCTGATGGGACCAAAACATTTCCAACCTTGGAAAAAAAAAAAAAAAGAAAGAAAACCAATCAGAACATTCAATTTCAACAAGTATCTCAGTGACAGATGGGACTTCCCATTACAGGCCACTTCCCCCGTGAGAGGGAATCCACTAGAATCGGAAGCACAATGTACAGCCCCTCTGTGCTCAGCTGGTCCCCTTAATATGCTGAATGCGAGATTCCATCTGGTAACCATGTGCATTCAAAACACATTTGTGTGGAGAGGAATTGCAGAGCTGTGGGAGGCACTGCAGAAGCTCCTCTCATGATGCCATCAAAGGCTGTGGGGAGCGGGCACAGAAAAGCCTCATCTTTGAAACAATACCAGTCTGCACGGTTGGCAAAGGGGGATTTTATGGCACTGTGAGAGATGGAGGTGGTGAAGGAATTAGGATTTGGTTGCTTTGTTCTTTTTTTCGAGCCTGGCTGTGTCCTGCCCTGTTTGCAGGAAGGTCTGATGGGCAGCAAAGGGCAGCTGTCTGCAGGCTCCTGTCTCTGGGAGCAGAGGTAGTGGCCGAGGGCTGAAAAACCAGGAGGGGCTGCCCTGGTACATGACTCAGCTCACTGCTCTTTGATCTGGTGCACTAAATGTGATCCTTTTGGTTCAGCTCCGTGCTTTGATTACAGGCTAAAAGCTGCATGTGTACTTAAACGCCTGAGCAAATAGAGTGAACTGTTTCTTGGAAAGCGAGCTCTCACAGTTTAATTTATCTCACTTATCCCTCCAGTCTGGCAGCTTATAAGTAACTGCTATGATCAGAGACAAGTTGTTTCCCATTCTATCTGGAGGCAAATAATAGTTTCACAGAAAGGGATCTGACACTCTCTGTACCTAAGTGTTTCTCACATATGGAGCATTTGAAAACCACGATTCAAGTGCTGGGTGTCAGGCGAGGAGTCAGCCTTTTCTTTTTGTGATGAAGCTTCTACCTGGACCTGGGCCAGCACAATGTGCCATGGATCAGGTACATACTGAGGTTAATGAGGCAGTGACAACACAACTACCACTGTGTTCCTCATAATGGGGACTAACGGGGCATCGCTGAAGAGTGACTGATGCCACGTATGTAATTGTGAGATGGATGTGTGAATTTAATAGGGCACAGATTAGAAAGCAATCAATAAGTCTGGGCCATAGCCTTAATGGAGCTGATACAGTGAAGAAATGCTGTGTAACACAGCTGTCTTTGCAAAACAGCTAAAATTCCAAAATGGGGTGTTCGTGTTGCCTTCGAGAGTGACCGAGGAGGACGTTGCTCCCCTGAGGATGCAACCCCCCGAGGAGGGATTTAGGGATGCTCCTGAAATGCTGGCTCTTCCCTCATGTAAGGTACACACCTTTCACTCAGGGACCAGCATTTTTAGTGGCACAGAAGAGACTCCCTTTCTTCACACCAGCTATTTTGGTGCCTGCTGGGCTCCTCGGGGACAATTTGTGTCCCACGTGCTCAGGTGAGACTTTGCTCAGGAGCTGCCACCCGAGCAAGAAGTGCTGCATGGGATGAAAGTCCAGGCTGTGTTTTCACAGATGGATCTATTGGCTACAAAAATATGTGGGTTTTGAGTGAAAGCCCAAACAAAAGGGCTTTAAAAACCTGTCTGTTGAGTGTGCATGCATAGGACATGACTTAGTGATAGCCCTGGGCTGGTGGAGAGCCTCACCCTGGTGGGGTAACTGTCTTCTGAGGACACCAAGCTAGAGTGGATCTGTCCCACTGTGCAAGAAGAACTCTTTGTAAAACAACGTGGAAAGAAGCATCTTACATCCTTTTCTGTGAATGACACTAGCTTAGGTAGCAGTGTTTTACTCCCTGTGGTGCTAAGCAAGGCATAAATCCTTTGAGAATTGAAGTAATAGACATAAACCCTCCCCTCTCTTCTTCCCCCTGTGACTCCACTCTTCTCCACTCCTGCATTAATGGATATTTTATATCTGGAAGGAATTCAAGAGTCTGTAGTAGGTAGTTAAACATCCAGATGTATCAGTAATAATTATGCTCAGCTTGGGGAGGCGAGGCACTTGAATAACAGGCATGGTTTCCATGGATGGCTACAAGATTATAAACATAAAATTTATAAGTGGAATGGGAACATTTGGTTTATTTTCTCTTCTCTTTACAATCACTGCAGTTTAAATTGAAAACAGTGAAGGGTAGCAGAGCCAGGCAACAACCTGAAGACTGTAAACAAAATAATTCATGTCTTACTGATGGGATATGGTCATATAATCAGTAAATTAATTTAGCCTACTCTAGTTTCACCATTAACTTTCTATTTTCTCATTTCATTGGCATTTCCCTGCCCAGTTTATGTCTCTCCTCAATACATATTGTGCTATAAACCAGAAGCAAATATCTTGAAGGGTAAATAAAGAGGTAGGAAGTCTACAAAAAGAGATGTTATTGAAGTACATTAACTCCTACTTAGTATCTTTTAAACTTTTCTTGATCCAAGATTCATTTTTACTATTTGATCAGTTTCCAATATAAAAATAAAACACCAAGATATTTGGTTTTTACACTGTGTCCTTAGTACCTAACAGCACCAAATGTTTTCCTGAGACAAGACAAGTATTTATGAACTGGAAAGGAAGGGGAAGACTTGCAAGCCTGAGGGTATGAAATCAGGACGACTCAGAACAGAAGCTGGAAAATCATTTCAAAAGGTCCTCCTAGCCCTGTCTTGGACAGTTGTTGATCTGAGCCATGGTCTGGCAAGAGAGGAACCAAGAATTTATATTGATTTAAAGCCATCTTTGCTACAAAACAAAGCAGACATCTGATATCCATGTGCAAAACCTGTTTGTGCAAGAGCACATCTGTGAATGTGTGCAATTAGTGCAATTAGATAGCAATTTATATGTAAATGCCCATCCAGTCAAACGTGCCTTTACTTAATTTGTGGAATATAATTTCAGAGGGGGGTTCTTCTGCATTTTCAAAACCCAGCCCCTTAATAACTGAGTGCAAGTGTTCACACCACGTTTGGGTCACTGGTGTGCAGGGCTGGAGCCAGTGAGGAGCCAGGACAGGGGGCTGTCCCAGGTGCAGGGGGTGCAGTGCCACTCCTGTGGGTCGTGCCAGGGAAGCAGGATTTGGCTCACAAGAGCTGGGGTGCCCTCTGGGTGAGCTGCTCTCTTCAGTAGCTCTTTGAGCAGTGAGCTCTGGGAGATGAGCCAGCCCAACGCTGTGCCCAGACCCCAGAGAATATCCAACCTCAGCTCCTCCTGCCCCTGCACAGGGAGGGTGCCCAGGGATCTGTCCCTGACTCCTGGCACTGAGGGACTCTGGAGCACCTCCAACTGCTACCTCAGGTGTGCCAGATGTGCCAGCCATCCCTGCCATGTGTGAACTCAGAGCCACTTCAGGGACCCCACGATGTGGGTGTAACCTGTCTGAGAGAAGTGTGATCTCTCATGATCTAAACCTGGATCAGATTTGGGCTCTGCTCTTCTACAAGAACAAGGTTTGGGTGTTAAAGTTGGGAGTTTGTGCAAGGGGATGTGGCTCATCACCCGTGGTTGTTCTGAGAAAGACTAGAATGTTACCCAAGCTTTGGCCCTCACCCAGTGTCTTCAGGCAGCTCCTAATTCCTCGTTGGCAAAAAATTACATGGCAATGCTTCTTTGTGTGCTTGACATGCACCCGAGGACAGGAGGACCTCAACCTCTCCAGCTGCCAAAAAAACACATCTTCGCTCCTCTCTGCCTTTACCAGCTGAGGAATTTGTGTCAGTAAAACACGTAGGTCCATGATAATTGGCAGTGCCACACCAAGAGTGGTAAATAAAGAGGTAAATCAAGAGGTAAATAAAACATGATGTCTCCCCCTGACACTGAAGTCAGTGGGCACATTAGTGGCAGTTGCATGAGCACAATATGCAACTTGTACACACAGGTTTACCAAGAAGAGGATAAATTTTAATAGCAGGAATATTTTAACTGTTCAACATGTAAACAGGATTCTGTGCTGATCTGATCAATGCTGCTTTGCAGACCACATTTGGCATGGTGCTATATATAGTGTTCCTGGAGTTTTATTTAACAGGATGGTACATTTGATCCTAATGTGCCATCTCAGAAATAATGAAGCAGAAAAGATCTTTATCTTCTGTGAAAGTTGCAGCTATTGGCAGTCATTCAGAAAAAAAAATAAAAGTAATTGCACAATCTTTGGAGATATTGTATTGCTAACTGATTTCAGTGTGAAGCTTGGGTGGTTTTCATTCTGAGTTAATCAGGCAATGGACCATATATGTTGCAAATATATCACTTTCTGACTCTCCCCACATATTGACAAATACAATTGCTGGGGCTGCTGCCTGAACGAAAGCTTTCTGTGTCTGTATCTTTGGATCCTTCTTTTGGAGCAAAATAAATAAATAAATGAGCAGGAGGAAGAAGACTCCTTACAATGTGCTAAAAGCATTCCTCTTCCCTCAGCACCAGCACCCTTTGCCGTTCAGTCGCATTATTTTTGAGCAAGTGATGCAGATGGCACAGGAACTGGTGTGTTTGTGATTGCTCAACATGCTAAAAATAGAGCTGGGAGTGAAGATGGGGGCCTGAATTCAGCAGAAGGACCCAGTGATGCAGTGATTGCATTTTGGTGCTGATACCTGTAGCACAGGAGCTCATGTATGGCATGAGGAGACCTCACCAGCCCCAGGGTGGGCATGAGTCAAGCAAAGAGCAAACCAGGAGCTGCTGAAGAGACAGAAGGTACTGGGAGAGGTCTGCAGGGTTAGCTCTGCCCCCTGAGGATGTGCCTCCAGGACTCCAGAATCATGAAGGGTTTCTCCACTGAGGACACACTGAGTGTTCACACCCACCCTCCAAGGAGAGCACTTGAGCTGTGGCGCTGCATCTGTGCCAAAAAAAAGGAGGCAGAACCACTCAGTCTCAAGCTAAGTGGAGGAAAATGCAAGGAATTTTAGTATTTTGAGAATATATATTTTGAGTCTATGCCCCAAAATGCTATTGAAGCTGCTTACTACCCCCTTGTGAATCTAGTTCCATAAACCCCTTGAACAGCAGGTTCTTCTGAGGGCTGGAGGAGCTCACCCTTCTCTCCCTGGGGACTTTTAAGTTTCATTTTCTCAACAGCCCAGGATTATATACCCACATATATGTGTAATTAGGTACTATGCACACAAGGATGTGTGACAGATGTGGGCATGGAAAGCAGGAGCACAACGCTTCCCATTGATTCCTAGCCCTGGAGTCACAAAGGCAGATATGGGGACAGCTGAATTTGTGTCACAGAATCAAAAATAATCAGAGTGTACCAGTGGATGGATGGTTTCCTCATTTGTGGTAGCAGTTGTAGAGCCTCTTTCTCCTCTGTTTTCTGGCAGGGCAGGTTTTCCCACCATTCCTCCCGTTTGTGCTGGAGCTTCGAAACATTACCAATAACTAATAGGAAAGACAATGAACTGTGATTGCACAATAGGGTTTGTTACCAGATGGTCACAAGAGCTCTATCTCACAGGGTCAGGGGTATAAAGTCCACCAATTTTCAACAATATTCCCTAAAAGATGTTTGGAACCAACTTGAATCCCTTTGTCCCTATATCTCACTTGTGAGTCACCTCAATAGGTTTTATAAAATAATCTAGTCTGGAAAGGCTTTCTAAAAGTCTCCTATGTCACTTCCAACTCAGAACAGGACCCACCTCAAAGTTAGATGAGGTTGCTCATGGTCATATCCAGTCAAATTTTTAAAAATTTCCAAGCATGGAGATCCTTGGGATCTGGCTTCCAGTGCACACACAACACGTCATGTGAAATGCCTCCTTGTGTATTTAAACTTCTTGATTTGCACAGCACAGAATTTCACTCAGAATCTGGTAATTTGGGTTGGTCAGAGGCTTTGCTGATGTTGCAAAGGCTGTGGGAATAACCCTTCTCACAGAAACTACCCAAAATAGCATTACAAGGACCTGCCCAACGTGCAGGAAGCCAAACAAACACTGTTCTGTTGGCAAAGTTCAACAAGCAACGTCCTCACAACAAATAGACAACCAGCGTTGGCAGCATGGGCAAGGGGCCAGCTTGGAACATGAGGCCATGGACTTCCTGGTAGGAATCTTCAGAGCCTTGCACCTCCCCAGGCTCTGCCACAGCCTGGAAATACAGGGTTTGTGCCTCTGTTTCACTGTCCTTAGAAAGGGTTTAAGGTGAGCTGTAGGTCTTTCTGTGAGTGCCCATGAGCTGTGGTGGAGATGGAAAATAATTTGTTTTACAATGGAAATTTTATGTCATGAAAATGGTAAAGAATGGGGTATTTCCCAGCAACCTCCACCTTCCCAACTGATGAGTTAACCACTCTGACTCTCTGTCTGGAAGATGTGTCCCTCCGATGGCATTATGGCCTGGCTTCATGTACACTCCTAAAATTATAAGTGAAAAACATCCTAAAAAGAAAGATGATATCCTATATGCTAAACCTGCTTCTGTGATCTTTCCCACCTCATTAACTGCTTGGCCACGGGGGTGTTCACAGTCCTGGACACTGGGTACCAGCACTCAGCATCCTTGGTTAAGGGAGTCCAGGATGAAGCTCATCCTCCACGGAGCTGGGAGGGAATGCAGCTCTCTACAGCCTGCACGAGCTCTTCTGGCTTTTCGAGGGTATTTCCTGGGAGTTTTGGGGGCTCTGCTGATGTGAATCATGTTACTGTGAAGCTTTCCACAAGCACTGCGATGTGTTCAGCAGCTTCCCCCTCTCTGCTTGGTCACGTAAATGTCAGTGTGAATCATCAGGACAGAAGCAAAAGTATCAAAATGGTTGGATTTCCTGCCCCAGCAGTGACATTTAGAGCATTATTCAAGCCAGTGACAGCAGGGACTTACAGGAGCTTGTCAGCGGATCCAAATACTTGCGAGGAGCCTCGTCGGAAGACACGGAGTAAAGGGCACCCAATAAACAAAACTGTGCCCAAATCTGAGGTGGTTCAGCCTGACTCACAGCACACACACCTTCTCTGAGGTGTTTCCAGAGACCTCTCACCATTCCCCCACACTGGGCAGCTTGGCTACAACTCCAGACACTTTGGGAACTGCCCATGGATGTTCCGTCCCTTGGAATGTTCAGGGCCCGGTTGGACGGAGCTTGGAACAACCTGCTCTGGTGTAAGGGGTTCCTGCCCGTGGTGGGTGGGGGTTGGAACTGGATTGTCTTTACAGAATCACAGAATATCATCGAGTGCAAAGTCCCTTCTCACCCGAACCATTCTATGATTCTATGGAGAACTTAATGGGTGCTTGTGGAGGGTGGATAGAAACCACCCTCTTCATCCTGCTGGCACCCCAAAGGCTCCAGACATCACCCCAGCACAGCCCAGACTCAAACCACGTTACCCAGCACTGAAATGGTGGGGATTCCTCTTGAATTGTGTTGGCAACTCCTTCATTTTTCACTGAGGGAAGATCTGTCCCAGTTAATCACATATTTAGCAGGAAGGATGCTGCTGAACGGGAGAGTTGTTTCCCATTTTCTTTGAGTGAATTATGTACAAAAGCCTCTGTGCTCCTACTCCCTGATTCCAGCGCTCAGGCTTTGATTGCCATCTCAGTGGTCCCAGTGAAACCTGTTTTTCAGGGATTTATTCTAAAAACCAGCAAAATTCCCTTTGGGGCAGTAGCTTGGCAAACACTTAATCAACACAAAGAAGGGAACTAAGCTTTAAATGATCCATTTTCAATCAGCTTCTCCCTCAGACACACTCCCGCTTCCAAGATTTAAATGAAGAAAGGCTTTTTAGGGAAACTCAATTAAAAATAAAAAATCCTCCCTCCAGCCCCCATACTGGCAATTATTTCTTCCATCCTAAAAAACTGGTACAGCCACTCAGTGGAGCGAACTGATCTGAGCAACACAGCCTAAAATCAGTAAAAGCCCCCTTAGGCGACATCTTTTAGGTTCGCTGTTTTCCTCCGTGAAACTTCTCGCTGTGATTTGTGGCGAAGGAATCCTTCTCTATTTTTAATCACCTTCATCATCATCATCTCTGCTCCACCCTTCTCCTCCTGGCTCCTTCTCGGGAGCTGCCTGACTGTCTGTCTGTCGGTCACGACGAGCTTCACGTTCTGAAGAGCGACAGATTGCCAGTTGGAAGGGAGGCACAGTCTGGGAGTGCAGCCCTCAGCTGATAATAACTATTTCATCAGCATCAGTCCTCCTGCTTTACAAAGCGTAATTCATAAAAAGAAAACCCTCTTGGAGGTTCTCACAGTACATAAAAGCACATAAATAAAATATAAATGAAGAAAACAAGACACATTAATTACATACAGCACAACAGGCTCATCTAAAAAGCTTGCTTGCCAGTTTTGATCTCAGGTTTGCTGGTGATTTACTGCTTTTTATGGCTGGTGGAGTCAAGCTGGAGAATAATCCTACCCAGAGATGAAAGGCCAGTGTGGATGGAGCCTGGACAATGGGATAACACCCAGGCCCTGAGGTCAGGTGGGCAGGAGAGCCCATGGGAACAGAACTTGAGGACACTGGACTGCAGAGAAAGGAAGATGATGGATCCATTTCAAGGCAGGATGGAGACTTTTGGAATTCAATGGAATCTAGGCTCAAAAGCAGGAGAGATCCACAACTAACCCAAAGCTGGACAGCTGCCTTTGAGCACAGGAGGAAGAAGAACGTCAGGAAAGGATCACAGGCATAATTAATCCTGGAAACACTTGTGTGTGTATGAATCAATGTGAGACACGGGGAAGCGCCGACAGGAGCCACAGGGGCCAGCAATAATTCATAAAGGGCGCAAAACAGAGCTGGTCATGCAACTGATAGCGAGACAGAGCACGAGTTTGCTCCAGGAGAACACGATGCCAGCGGTATGGGAAGCACAGCTACAACCTGCAACTCTGAACACTCCAGCCCTGGGCAGGTACAGTCAACCACTGCCAAGAACATGTCCTGCTGAATATGCCCTATGAGTCTAATGCCCTGTGCCCTCAGACACCTCCCCACACAGACTCCTGGGGCTCTTCCCCAGCTCTAGCCCTGCTGGAATAGCGCTGGGATGCACAGAAGGATGTGGGTTGGTTGGTCCCATGGATGGTTAAAGAGGGAGCTGAGGAGCTAATTTAACACAATCAGTGGGACCAGAGTCTCAAGTATTGGATGTCATCACTCTTGGGAAGATGGGAGAAGTCCTTCTGCAACCAGAAGGTCGCTGCTGTCTTGTTTTCATGCCGTGGAACAGTTAAAGTCACAGAATATTCTGAGTTGGAAGGGAACCCACAAGGATCCTCAAGTTCAGCTCTTAATTGAATGGCCCATACAGGGATCAACCCCAAAACCCTGGTGTTATGAGCACCATGCTCTAACCATGAGCTAATCTCATTCCTCTGAAGGAGTACTGTGGTGGGACTGCTTGGCAGTGAGAGTGCTCAGCCAGGAGGGCTTGAGGAGTGTCTGGGGAGAATAATGTTTGGCCAAGCAGGGAGAAATGCCGTGGAGCAGATCTGGGCTAGGCAGTCACAAAGTGCACACTCGACATGATTCCCACCACAGCAAGACAAAACCTGACCTATATTCTCCATGTCTTGGGCGCCAGCAACGTTTGGAAAGTTCTTACACCACACACAGAGAGAGAGCCAGCTGAAAAATGTTGTGCCATCATTTCTAACCCTTGCGTGCAGGCACAGAAATTCAGTGTTCTTTTGTGAGGACAGAGCCAGGGGCTATCGCTGTGACTATCAGTGTGTGTGGGACATGTGGATAAACATATGATCAGATGAGTGTCACAGCTCCCTGGTGCCGTGCCAGAAAGCATCTGTGTCAGCTGCTGGCACTGACTTCTGCAAACTTGCAGCTCTCTGCATCCCTGGGTTTATCGAAGATCACACAACAGCCAGCAGCTGAAAGACCAAATAAATCTGTGGCTTGTCTCCCAAGGTCTCCCCTCAGGCTCTCTTATCTCTGCCAAGAGGAGCTGAGATGCAGGAGGGTGGTGGGTTCCCACACGCTGTTGCCTCGTAGGCGCTGTCTGAACCCCCTGGGCCGCCTGTCTCGTGGGTGTGAGGAGGGTGGAGATGCCTGGAGAGGGCTGGGGAGGCATCACGAGGCTCTGCTTCTCCATAACAGCCACAGAAGTCTCTGGGATGGAGTCTTCCATGTTGGCAAAACAGAACTGAGAGGGGGTAGCTCTGGTGAAGGGACTGGGGACAAGCATTGCCCTGCACGGACCTTGAGGACCTGCCAGGTGCTGCTTTTGCTTCATTCTTCTGGGTATTCTGGCTGTAACTACCCTGTTCCTGCAGCTGGCAGGGGGATTTTGTGCATTTTCTCTCAATGTTAATGTTACTTTGTCAGCAGCCCCACTGGGGAGCAGTTTCAAGAGAAAGCCTAATTTGGGTGAAAAAATTGCAGGCATCTAAAAACACAAATGCATTTAGGCTCATTATGGTTTTGTAAGCATCTTCAAATTCTGAAAAATATGAAACGTATCCCTTTCATGATCTGAAGTTAATGCAGTTTTATTGAAAACATTGTAAAAAAATGAAGAAAAATTTGAAAGGAACAACTCTATTTGGGGCCAAACAAAGCGTTCGGTTTCCCCCACAAAGATTTCTTCCTGTATTAACTGGTGGAAATGGCACTGGGTGGCTCAGATGGGGATCCCAGCTGCCATGGGGCAAGGTCTGCTGGCACAGGGACTTTCTGGCTGTTTAGGATGTGAGTGGGGAGGGACCTACAAGGGGGAAAGACACAGTCTGTGTGGGTATCTGTGCAAGGGCACCAGGACCCAAAGCTGGGCAGCTCCTCTTACATTTGAAGCACAAGAAATATGTGGATCTGTTGGAACAAGTCCAGAAGAGGCCACAAAGATGCTCCCAGAGCTGGAGCCCCTCTGCTCTGGAGCCAGGCTGGGAGAGCCGGGGGTGCTCACCTGGAGAAGAGAAGGATCCAGGGAGACCTGAGAGCCCCTTGCAGGGCCTAAAGGGGCTCCAGGAGAGCTGGAGAGGGACTGGGGACAAGAGCATTTGGTGGCAGGACAAAGGGGAATGGCTTCATTCAGAGAATAGTTTTAGATAAGATATTAGGAAGAAATCCTTCCCTGTGAGGGTGGGGAGGCCCTGGCACAGGTTGCCCAGAGAAGCTGTGGCTGCCCCATCCCTGGGAGTGTCCAAGGCCAGGTTGGATGGGGCTTGGAGCAACCTGGGCTAGTGGAAGGTGTCCCTGCCCATGGCAGGGGGTGGAATGAGATGATCTTTAAGATTCCTTCCAAACAATCCCTTCCAATTTTACCTCCTGCACGTAAAATCCTTCCCTGTCCTGTGCAGAGTTGCTTCATGGCAGTGTATAAAAGAGTTTCTATCTCCAACAAGTGCCATGTAAACTTCCACTTCTAACAAATAACAATCCCCGGTGGTGTGAAAGCTGATAAAATGGACATTCATACCTCAGGTTTCTGCAAAACCCACTAGGACAGGTCTGGCTATAAAATCCTGCATAGATGCACAAAGATTTGAAAATTGTACCTGTTAGCAAAGGATGATCAGACTGAATGGGGAAAATTTCAGACACAACAAAGTTTCAGATATTTAGTATTTAAAATAGGGAAAATTACATAAAATACATAGAAATTTCAAGCTGAAATGTATAAAATTTAGTCTACAGAAAGGCAAAATGGACAGTCCTGCCCATTCACAACCCATTTTGGAGGGAAACCCTGAATATCTCTTTGCTGGCAGCAGAACTACGTTTCTTCAGTCTTGAACTTCACAGATCTAGAAGTCTAGGGTGGGAAGGGCCAGATTTCTCCTCCAAACTGGAGAAATATCAGCAGATACTGAGCTCTGACGTGGCCAGTGTCACACAATTTTAGATCAGGGGGTACAAAGGGAGCAGCTGGATTTCAGCCTACAGGAAAGAGGGGGATAAACTTTTGACAGGGCTCTGTTACAGTAGAACAAGGGGTGATGGTTTTAAACTGAAGGAGGTCAATTTAGATTAGATATAAAGAAGAAATATTTTACAGTGATGGTGATGAGGCCCTGGCACAGGTTGCCCAGAGAAGCTGTGGCTGCCCCATCCCTGGAAGTCTCCAAGGCCAGGCTGGATGGGGCTTGGAGCAACCTGGGCTAGTGGAAGGTGTCCCTGCCCATGCAGAGGGGTCAGAATGGGATGAAATTTAAAGGTCCCTTCCAACCCACACCATTCTCTGCTCTGATGATCAGCTGCATTTTTTCTTTCTATATTCCAAAACCTCTGATCTAAAGGACAAGCCTGAGCTGGGAAGTGCAGCTGAGCTGGGAATGTGTGCCTGGGCCAGCAGCAGTCCCCAGCTGGGCTGTGTGTGGCAAAAGCCTGTTTAAGCGCTGTTAAACTACTGCTAGTTTGAGAAACCCCTGTGGGTCTCAGGTTGTGAAGTGCAAAGACTCCCTGAGCACCAAGTGCTGTCAAATATTAATGCTGTTCCCCTTCCAGCTCTTATTCACAACAAATTCTCATTGAAGCAGGAAATGTTGTTACCCACCAGCTAGTCTGAATAGCAAAAATGTGGAATTAATTGACAGCTGTAAGACTAAACAAGGAGGCTTTAACTAAGACACCATTCCCCGCCACAGAAGGTGCTGTCAGTCCTGACACAAACAGCAGTGAGGAGCAGGGAAGATGCCTTCAAGGAGAGGGTCTTCAGTGTGATGGAAAGGAGGGTTCTAGTCAGAAATCCCAGGACTTCTTGACAACTCTTAACCTCTCCTGCCTGGAAGAGATGTGACAACACTCCTGTCTGATCAGCACAGCTTGCTCTCCTGCCTTGAACAGCCGAACTCCACTGGCCCACGAGGCTGGAGCAGATGTTCTCCAGTGTGGAGATCACACTGCTCTCTGTCCTCCCCCATGGTTGCTCCTGAGACTCCTGCAGAGCTGTGGGCATGGAAGCAGCCCCTGAGCTGCTCCAGCCCCACAAGAGGCACTGCAGGTTGTCCTGGATGACACAGAGAGCCCTGTGCTGCAGCCACCGAGCCCACGGTGCTCCCTGCAGCATCTTCTCCCTCCCACACTCTGCTCTCTGCTCCTCCTGCTCCCTGCAGGGTTGTCCCAAGGGGGCAGAGCCCTTTGCTACAGGCTGCAGAAGTGCTGATCAGGACAAATCCCAGTGTTACTCTTGTTCTTGAGGACCCCCCAAACTTGCACTGTACTGGTCTGTTATCCCTCCAGCTTGGCAGGCTGGTCTTGCTCTCCAGCTCAGGAACTGAGCCAAGCAGAGAGGCCAGGGAAGCAAAACTTCACCAGGAGCCAAATCCAGGCCTGACTGGCAACCCTTTGGATCAGGAGCTGGTCTCACTCACCTGAGTGCCTATCTGAGGTCTGTCTTGCTAAAAGCCTTCTTCACTCTGGAGTGGAGGAGCAGCAGGTGTTTTGTCTCCAGCATCTCTCTGCTCCTGAGGATTCACCTCCTCCTGCCTGCCCTTGTCCTCTGTGTGTGCTGGCTCTGCTTGGCAAGAGTAACACCCCTCTCTCAGCTTTCCCAGAGGGATGGGGATGTGTAAAAAAAGGTGCTAGTTCACTGAGGAGAGAACAAATCCTGCTGAAGTCCTGGCTACACCAAACCCCCTGAACAGCAGCAGCTGCTGAGCTGCAGAAGTGCTGCAGGACACGGCCCACACTGAGCAGATGGAGATGCTGCATGGACAAACCTTTTCTGCAACCAAGCAAGATCAAAATAACAGGGTGCATGAGTCCATCCTCCCTATTTAGAGCAGCCTTCATTTCCTTGTGACTCATTCAGTCTGGGCAATGAATTTTCTTTATTAGTCAGAAATCAATTCCTCCTGCTCCTGACCAGCTCCTGCCCTGTGCCAGGTTATGTTTCTGTACCAATGTCTGAACTGTCTGAAACACTGTTAGTGGGGAGGACGGGGTGGAGACAGAATCATAGAATCACAGAATGGTTTGGGTTGGAAGGGACCTCAAAGCCCATCTCATTGCACCCCCTGCCATGGGCAGGGACACCTTCCACTAGCCCAGGTTGCTCCAAGCCCTGTCCAACCTGGCCTTGGACACTTGCAGGGATGGGGCAGCCACAGCTTCTCTGGGCAACCTGTGCCAGGGCCTCCCCACCCTCACAGAGGAGATTTTCTTCCTAATATCCAATCTAAACCTCCTCTCTGTGAGTTTGAAGCCATTGTCCATTGTCCTGTCACTCTAGGCCCTTGTGCAAAGTCCATCTTCAATATGTTTTCTTTAGATACCCTGGAAAATGCATGGAAAATGTTTATATTTTTAGTGGTAATAATAGCATACAACTAGTGAATATCTTTGCCAAATATGACTTCACTCCTTTTGCAATGCTCCAAAAAAAAATTCTTGTGTTACAATTCTACATATAACATGCATTTGCACTTTCCCATAAGCTACAGATATTCACAGTTTCCCTGTAAGTGTAAATGCTGCCACGTAGGAATGTTATAAAATCCCAAGGAGCATCACAGTGGTTTGTTGAACATACTCAACAATGTCCCAGGGAGGATCTAAGCAAGACCTGGAGAGCCACCCACCACCACACATGGGAGTCAGGCCTGCAGATCTTCCCCGCTTGCTTTCTTTGTTGTCTATCCTGGACCCTCCTTCTGAGCGTCAGGAGGTGAGGGCAAAACTGGGAAAATTCTGCAACAGTTGGGTCTGCAAGGTAAATATGGGTCTTCAAGGCCAGCAGGTCCCTGCTGTTAAAAAAAACCCCAACTAATTCAAGGCCTTCCTTTGACCACGGTGGAAACAGGGCTTGGGAAAACAAATGATAAAGCCAGAGAGAGAAATTATAAACTCAACTAGTCCCACTCATTGCTTTGTGCTTCTTCTCAGTAAGAATTACAAACTTGAAAGGTTTTCACGTTCAAGGTACCCTAAATTCTTGTAGAACACAGGAAACGAAAGGACGGGTCCTAAATACATAATGACTGCTTGTTATGTCTCAGCTTGAGACCTAAATACTGCAAAAGCTCTGCTGGGAAACTGCAGTGATCTGGGCTTCTGAAGTTGCTTTGGAGAGTCAGTTCCAGCAGAAGCAGCACCACGGATAAGTTCAGCCCCTCTTGCTCAGGAAGGAGTCAGTAGGGATGCAAAAGGTGGTTATTTGTACTAAATTTTTGCTGGTTTTGAAGGAATGCACCCGAAGAGCCTCAGAAAGGATGGATATAGACAGCCCCCAGCAGAATGGAGAAAAGTAAGGATCTTTTCTGCAAAATAGGCAATTTTGGAAAGGAGGAGGAAAAAAACAGAAAGAAAAGAAAGAAAATAGAAAGTTTAAATAGCTGCAACTGAATGAAACAGTGATTTTTTATTTTTTTTTTACAGGCAGTAGTGAGGGGTCTTTAAGCCTGTGCTGTGCAGTAAGGAAGAAAGAAACCACACTGTTCTACAAACAGCAGCAAGGATTTCCCAGGAAGCCCAGGATAGCTCCTAATCCTGGATGGCAGGTCATTCCAGCAGTGTCCCACTGTGTTGGGATAACCAGGTGCCATTAAGGCATTAACAGAGCTGCAGATTATAAGGTCAGGGGGAACACTCTGATCAGAAGGAGATACTCGAGAAAACATTCACTGTTCAAGGTGAACCACTCTCAAAAAGAGAATTAATGGTAAGGAAGCACTGAAGGCCTCTGGCAGAAATAATCTCCAGCAGCCTGGGTGCAGAGGGCTGCAGAACTGAGAGGAGGCTGCTTATTTACAGAGCTCAGCAGAGCAGCTTTGCCTGGTGATTGATAATGTTGCCAGTGTTCATCTTCACGGATCGTCCCGTGTGTGAATCCGTGTGAGGAATCTAGTCCTGTTTAACAGGAGAAAGCAGAGCCTTGCTGGAAGCAGAGCCAGGGAACAGGAGCCATTTATCTCACAGACCTTCCTGCTGCTTCTGCTGGTTCATCTCCCACGTCGCAGCTTCTTGTATGTCCTGCTTGCTCCTCCCTGTGCCTGTCTATGTTCCAGCTCCCTGGAATCGTGGGAATGCTGGAGACCAGTAACTGCCCAAGGGCAGCTGCCATCACACCATCAAGTGTATCTTAGCACTTGAGGAGTGTGACTCCACATCATCCTAGAGATGGGAATTCATCTGAATTCCATGTCCTAAGCCTGGAGGAACAGCTTCCAGCTCTCCACAGACTCTGTGCAATGCGGCCCTGGGAACCTGCCAACAAGGAACAGGCCAAGTAAGCACAGCAAACCCCCCATTTTCCCCATTCAGCAGGGAAAAATATGGTTGCTAAGATATTTGGAAGAGGGTAGCCCAGAGCTCTCCTGCCAGGTGGCCCCACACACGGGCAAGAACTTCAAATGTGCCCCTGAGTGGTGTCTCGTGTTGGAGAGATAAAAGTGATTTGCATGCACAACACAGTGGAGTTCATACCCACATGTGCATTCACACGGGGGAGCAGGAGGTTTAAACCACTTTGGTAAAGGTTTTCAGTGCCCACTTCCATCTCTGTGGCATTATCTCATTCCACCTAATCAGAGCAGGTGTATTTTTGCTGCTGCAATAAATTGCCCAGCCTCTGATACATGTCTGAGAGATACACACAGACATCCGACAGTGGGTTCAGTTTTGAGACTGTTAAAAATTACAGGTCTGGGGAACTCCAGTCCATAAAGTCTTTTTTTCTGTTTAGCTGTTTTTCCTCTGCTCAGTGACAGTCCAGGAAAGGGGAGATATAGACACACACTGGAGTTTTCAGCAAAGGCAGGATGTATCAGCATTTGGGTCACAAACTACTTTTAAACCCAAGGAATAACAGTTTCTGAAAGAGACACCTGTAGGAATGGTCTACAAAAAATTTTTAAATAATTGAATTTTGTTGACACCTTGATAACAGGGTAGAGGCTGAGTTTCCAAATCAGGCAGTTTAAGGTTGGATGGTGGGGTCTCATCCATTTTTTCATCTTCATGAGGTTCTTGATTCAAAGGGCACCTACTGGACCATTAATTTTGCCATATTTTTCAGAAGCCATCAGAGATGAAAACAGTGTGAAGGGTGTTGCTCAGAATGGCCATAGTTTCTACCTAACCTCTGTTGCAGGGATGCCAGCACCTCAGAGGCAGCTCAGCCCTGGGATCAGGATGGCTTTGGTGGTTACCAGTCCTTGAGAATTTTGTGGCAGTGTTAGAAATCACTAAGAAACCAAGTGGTTTTATATTTACACCTCTGACTTGACCAGGGCTTGCCCCCAACTCCCCCTTCCCTGGCAGAATATTGAATTTGGGTTTGGTGGGTTTTTTTGCTTTATCCAGAGCTGGGTGAGCAGACCCAGAGTCTCAGGCAGGGCACTGCTCATGGAGACATTTTGTTTTTCTTTCACAAACCCAGTTCCTGGTGCAGGTATTTAGAGAACAAACAGTCCTTTTGTAGACCAAATATAAGTGGTTTGTCATTATCTTGAGAACAAACTGTTTGTTTCTCCAGTTGTAAACACACTGAGGACAGCTATTTAGTCCTGCCACTACAATTAATAGCAATTTAGGTCACTTTTGCAAGAGGGTAATGTCTTCTTAATAAATACTGGCTATAGATCCAATCTCCAGAGTTGCTTGCTGTCCTGGTAGCTAAAAGATAGAAGAAAAAGGATGAGGTACCACTTCTTCTCTTAAACACTCAAGTCATACACCAAAATGCAGAGAAAATGTTGCAAACAAGCAGCTCCTTTGTGCCCACGTGCCCACGTGTGTGTGACAGAGGCAGAAAACACATCCATGGTTTTTTGTCAGGCACTGAAGAGGCCAAGAGCTTATCTAACTGAACACAGGAGGAGTTTGCAAAGCACATTGTTTTACCACCACCACCAGCAGCCTCTCAAATGTAAACTCTTCTTTTCTCCCCAACCCCTCCCTCCCTGGGATCAGACACTGTCATACATTAGGTCAGGAGCTCATTTTTCTCTTCTTACATTATTTTCCAGCAGGAGCCAGGTATTTGTGGGAGAGGAAAAAGTACTCTGCTAAGTGGTAGTGATCTTGCTGTCTATTGCCTTGTTTCTGGGTCATCAAAGATCTGACTTGTTCTCTAAAATAATTAGTCAAATTCTCCAGTTTTGGACTGGAATTGAACTTCCTGCCTTTCTTGGCTGTCCCAGGCTGAGTGTCCCAGCGTGGTTGGGGTGGGACAGGAGCAGTGTGGCCCATGGTTGGTTGCTTCATAGAACCACAGAATATCCTGAGCTGGAAGGGACCCACAAGGGTCATCCAGTCCAGCTCCTGGCCCTGCCCAGGACACCCCAACAATCCCACCCTGGCCCTGAGAGCCTTGTTCAAACAATGCTGGAGCTCTGGCAGGTTTGGGGCCATGACCACTTGGTATCAACACCCAGATTTTCTGATCTGTATGGAAAGGCCCCTTTGAGGTTTGCAGGTGGATGTTTGCACCAGAAAAGGAGAAATCCCAGTGCTTAAACATCACAAAGCTGTAACACTGTCCCTGGCCCTCACTGTTCCTGGTAGCACAGACTTAACACTTCCATTCTGTGAGACTTTTGAGGCTGTTTCTCTTTCCAATCAATCAGCTTTAAAAGACCAGGGATAATAGTGGTGACACCCTGACCTTTTAGTTTGGAGAAGGTGCAAAAAATCCCTGAGGCAGGTTACAAAAAGCAAAGTCTGGCTTGTCCAGTGCCCATTAGCCCCATATTTTATACCAAATGAGAAGAAAATGGAAAGAACTAGAGAACAGTGGATTGCAGGAGGGTGAGGTTTGATGCTGGTGCAAAGAAGGCAAGTGTAGAAAGCAGATGCCACATGGGGATGTACAACAGGAGTTCCCCAGCATGATTCGGTGCTGGTGGATCCCCAGATGTCCTTTGTTGCCCAGGAATGTCCAGGAGAGAAGGGACCTAAAAGACATCTCAGATTGGAGAACCTGGAATGGACAGATGGGAAACAAACTCTGAGAAAGATGCAACAGCTGAGAATATTTACTGTACCTGTGTCTCTCTGCCTGGCTCTAGCAAAGGATCACCCAAGCCTTTTGAGAGAAATCCAAGGGGTGTTGCCTGTACTCAGACTAATATTTGACAGTTGGAGAATAATAAATACTCAGCTTTCAGACAAGCAAAATGTTATTGTTTTACAAAATCATAATTTGAGTGTGGTAATTAAAAGCATTTTCATTAGACATTGCCAATTCCGCCTACATGTCAGCACTAACAACAACTTGTCATCCACATGGGAATGGATCCCAAAGAGGGAAAGGGACTCTACAAGTGGGTTTTCTCTATTATTTTTAGACCATTTCCTACAGTTTTCTGTACTGTTGGTGACCCACGAATCTACAGCTGATTAAACCTGTCTAAGAGGAGAAAAAACAGGGGAAAGTGTCCTCAAAGAGAAAAAAAGAGTTGTAAAGAGGAACATGACTATCTCTTCTCCAGGTTTATGGGGGACAGGGCAGAAGCCAATGGGTTTCCCTCATGCTGGGAAGGGTCAGTAAAGTAGATAAGGTAGGGAAAATGGCTTTTGACCCTGAGGATGGTGAAGCACTGGCTTAGATCACCCAGCAGGCCTGGGGAGGGAGGGAGAGGATGTGGTCGGGAGTGTCTATTACTGAATTTTAGAAGAAATAGGTTGGACAGGCTCCTGTCAGAAAGAATAAGCATGAAGGTGTTGGGGATCAACTTTGGGAGGTCTCTTCTAGTCCTGCTCTTGAGGATTTTGGCCATATATCATCCTTTATGCTAAATAAGGCAAACTTGTGTGACCACATCTCAGCTCCCACAGCCCACTGCTCCTCCCACACCTTCAGCTCCCTCCTCTGCCATCCAACAGGAGAGATCTGAATTCTGGGATAATAAAACCTGCTGAACCTTTTGTGTGGGAGATTCACAGCCTGGATCAGAGGCTGGTCCCTCACCTTCAAAATGTAAGGAAATTGCAGCTGGCGAGTCTGGCAGGTCTGTGGAGCACAGGCAGAGCAGGCAGCGAGCAGCAGGCAGCTGCACTGCTGCAGATGGAAGGGAGAAATCCCCGAGGGCTGGCTCACTGTGCCATGCAGTGCTGAGAGAAACACTCGCCATTTGGGTCTAATTTATGACTATACTGCTCACTCCAGAAAATCCTGTTTATTTTTCCAAGACATTAATTTTTTTCTTGACGGCAGAATAATTTTTAACCCAGTTTGTGGTCGGATGCACGGGATGATGCTGCTGCCTACGGAGCACGCTGCTCCTGGGGGGCACTTTGCACTTCTGGGAGATGGGAGGACAAGGACACAAAGACCAGCTCCAGCCAGACCATGTTTGTCCCAAGCCACCTGCTCACCTCAGGTCTGCCTGATTCATTCCTTACCTCAAGGTCTTCATCCCAAGCATCTCCCGTGCTCTTAGAGGAAAACTTTTCCACAATAAAAAGCACTTTCTATTAAAGTAGTGTCTGATAGAAGAGAGAGAAGAAGGACAGGTCACTGTGCTGGCCACTGGCCCTTGTCACAGAAGCTCTGGTGGCACCATTCAGGGCTTTCTGATTGACTCTCGCTTTTAACCACTGAGGACTTTGCCTTCCAGCACAGGGGGAGTGCAGCACATCCACAGTGATGTCCCAACAGGTATTTTCTTGTTCTCAGATTCCTGTGTTCAACCTGTACCAAGAGTCAGGCCACTTGGAGAAAGTTTGGATTCACCACAAGCCTTTTCAAGCCAACCTGAGGAAGGTTTTATTCCTCCTGGGGTGATATATTTTGCTATGAGTATATTAATTTTCCATGGAGGCATTAATGCTGGGCCCAGGCTGTTCTCCCCTCTGTGCAGGAGATCACCATTACAACCTCTGTATAATTGATGTATTCCTACCAAGAGGAGATGAGTGAAGGAGGTCATGTGTGGGTAATGTTCCCACCAGCACCTCTGCAATTTTCCCACTGCAGGCTGTAGGACCAAATCCAGCTCAGCACTGGGAAACTGTTCATAACCACCCTGGGTATTCCCTGATTAACAGCATCCTCTAATTAAAGCAGAAGAAGATGGATCTTACAGCACCCATAACCTGCTTTGAAAGCATATTTAAAAGATCCCTTCTAGTCACTATTTTGGCAATAGATGGGCCAGTACACTTAGAACTTTAAGGTTGGGCAGATCATATTCTACAGTTCTGTGCTGTCTGTGGAGTCAGGTTGGGATTTTAACACCAGCTGGTTGAAATGCTCTCAGTGTGCCATGATTGCTGTGTCAGTTTGCATTGCTGGCAAAGCTGAAGGGAATGGCATTGCTTTGGAGAAACGTTTTCTGCAGCTAAATGTTTTATTTTGAAAAGCAAATCATTGTTGTTGATACCGTTTTTTATTTTATAGCTGGAGAGAGCAGGCTTAATTTTGCATATTTAGCAGGTCAAGGGAGATGAACCAATAGCCTTTGGGTGCAGTTTCAGAAATGCTTGATGTTTGCCCTCACCCCTTGCTGGCTTTTGCAGGTGTGTGACCTACAGAGCAGATCATCCCAATCCACTGTCTGCAGAGTATTTTATTAGGCTGGAAAACGCCCAACACAGGATCTTGCAGGGAGCTGCCTGGAAGCCAGAGTTGCTCCACACTGGGCTAAGGACATTCTAGGGCACTGGCTTAATCCCTGGATTGTAATCCAATCCTTCTGGGCTGCTTTGGGGATGGGACTCCTCCTTCACTGGGGTGGGGGAGAGAGATACCACTGGCCTCTCCTCGTGGGGCTGCAGGTCTGGAGGCTGGCACAGCACTGCCCAGCACTTCTTTCCCTGCCAGAAAAGAGAAAAATCTCATAATTCCAGAGAGAGATAATTATCCCTGATCAACCAAGCCCTCAGCCTGTAATCTGCAAACAGCTGCCAGTACATAATCACCCTGCTCATTAAAAGTGACAATGCTCCTGCTCCTTGCTTCACCCACACCCTCTCCTCCTGCGCTTGCTTGACATTCCCTCTCACCTCCTCCTGTTTCTGACTAAGGGGTCTGATCCCTTTCCAGCAGCTCATCCTGAGCTTCATGGACAAGGAGAAGTGGTGATGGCTCTTCCTTCTGCATGCCCTTCCTGGCAAATTAAGGCAGAGCTGAGCCCATGAACCTTGGATCATCCCCGGCTGCTTTTTCCTGCTGCTCGGACCCGTGATCCTAATTCAGACCCAACTGCACCCAATTGCTCTCCCACATGAGAATTCTCCTCATTTTATCTCAGTGCCAGGGATGTTATCAAGGCCATCATGGCAAAAAGGACTGGATGTTTCTGTGGATAATGAGAAAACTCACTACAGGGGAGTGAAGTTCTCCTGGTGTTGGGGCTGAAGCATCAGCAGAGTGCTCAGAGCAGAAGCTTCTTATCAGGACCAGGAAGACACTGGCTTGTCTTGGTTGCTTTGGGGCTGTCTCACCTCTCATTGATTTGAACCTTTGCTCCTGTCAGAAATTCCTCAGACAGGATATGTGGGCATCTGTCCTATTATACTTTCCCTAAGCAGTATCTAAAAAGTTGCTCATCTGGGATGTCTCTCAGCCCCTTCTATCAGCCTGGCTCTTGTCAAGCACAGGCTTAAACAGCAGCTATCACTGATGTCTCCCAGTGAGTATTTGCCTGTCCAAATTGCCCTATTTATTTTGCAAATGTCTTCATATTATTCTGAATTAAATGAGACACCGGTTTTCTATTTGGAGCTGGTTGATGTCCCAAACTGCCTGCTCCTTTTGGAGGAGAAACTAGAAAAACCACTTGCTGAGTGGCAAAAGACCTCAGGCCATCCATGTCTTGCCTTTCACCCCCATGCAGAGCTCTGTGTGCACGTGTGTGTGTGTGTATGTGCATGAAGTTATGTGCACTCCACTTGCTGGGGTGGAAATGATGATAGAAAACCAGAGGCAAGTCTCATTTGGTCTAAAACTTAAGGCACCTGCAGCATTCTCCTGCATATTCCCCTGGGAACTGGGTTTTGAAGGCTCTGGGGTCAGTTTTAAAGCCTCATTTTGAAGGAGCTCCAGCCCTGTGTGGGAAAGGCTGCTGGAAACCTGCTAAGGGAGCTGGTTTTTGCCTGCTCTCCCTCATCCCCTCTGGGGCCAGTGTTGGGCCTGACATCCAAATAGCTGCGAGATCCAGCTAATCCCATCACACCAGCAAAATGGCCCTAAATCATCCCTGTCTGATTCTTGACTCCAAAGGAGACATTTCATGGGTGATTGGGAGTGATACAGTGTGTGGTAATGGATGTATTTAAATGGGATTTATGGGTGACACCTGTCACATAGACCCTTCCATCAGTGACAGGCTGGAGAGATTTACACAGTGACACTGAGATGTGAGCTGTTGTGAGAGCTCCCTCAGTCCCTGGCAGAGTGTTGGAGCCTCACAGCATTTGCCAGGAGCACAAACTGGGCTCCTTTGGCCACTCTCTGATATGACACTACACAAAATTAGCGGCTAAGGGTTGAGTGCATCTTGGCATCTGTCCATGGAGGAATTCTTTAACCCCAAAGCTCTTTTTGCCTTTTTGTCAAATGCTGTAGGAGGTGTTTTGATGAGCCCTTGGACACAAGAGCTTCAGGGGAGAAAGCAGCACTCCATAAGGTCCCCACCACATGCTTTCTCCTCCCTCCTGTGAGCTTCCCACATTTCAGAGCACCACAGAATGGCTTGGGTGGGACAGGACCTTAAAGACCATCCAGTTTCCTTAAAGGACTATCCAGTTGCCCTGCCCTGCATGGGCAGGGACACCTCCCACTAGCCCAGGTTGCTCCAAGCCCCGTCCAACCTGGCCTTGGACACTTCCAGGGATCCAGGGGCAGCCACAGCTTCTCTGGGCAACCTGTGCCAGGGCCTACCCACTCTCCCAGGGAGGAATTTCTTCCCAAAATCCCATGTAAATCTACCTTCTTTCAGCTTAAACCCGTTCTCCTGCGTCCTATCACTGCTCGCCCTTGCAAAAAGTCCCTCTGCAGCCTTCCTGCAGGCCCCCTTTAGGTACTGGAAGGCTGTCCCTATTTTCTGGTGACTCTGGCTGAGGTGGTCACTCCAGGGCTCCCAGCTTGCCCGTGCCCCAGCTGTGCCTGCATCCCTACACAGCCCATTCCCTCCAGGTTCCTACCCTCCCTTTCTCCAGGCATCCAATCCTCTCCCAGCACCTCCAAACTGTGGTTCAAAACCCTCTGCCCTACCTCCTTATTTCCCTCCATCTGCAGGCTCCAGCAGACATTTCTCCCATCCAGAGGAACCGTCCTGCCCTTCCCACTGGAGGATTAGCAGGGATATCTGCAATGAGATTATTTCTAGGAGCCCACTCGGGCCGTGCTGACGCTAACTCACCGTGTCAGCTCTGCTCAGGCACAGCCAGGAAGGTTCCAGGCACGATTTCTATTGTTTAAGATTTTATTGGGGGGGAGGGGGTAGATGGATTTGGTTTTTTCCTCGTTGCTCTTTCCCAAAGATCTGTCTTTTGCTATTTATGTGAGGCAGTTCATATCACAGCACACACAGACACACACAGACACAGGGATCAAACAACTGAAGTCACCAATCAGTCTAAATATGCCCAATATACACAATATTTTGCTCCCTGAGCTATCAAAGACAGTTGGATACTACCTTGAAGTGACCTGTGGGAGTTGGCTGTGTGAAACATTTTCTCAGCAGCAACATGATACATTGCTTGCTTCTTGAGCTTTCTCCTTTTTTATTTTAAATATATATCTTTATAATTCTGCCGTAAGGCAGCCTTGGATTTTGTAAAATTAGCCTGTCATAACAAATTCATGTCCTCATCAAAGGCTGCTGTTGTGCTCCTCCCAGACTGGAGCATTCACAGACTAAAGCTGCATTATCACAGTAATTTCAAGTTCAATAGTGTATTTTCAAAAGCAATTGCTTTTAAATGCAGTTTGTTACATAACAGAGAATTTAGACTTTCCTTCAAATGAAAATTAAGTTCTTTACATAGTAGTCAACTCCTGTTCATTTTTGTCTTTTTTTTTTTATTATTATTATTCTAAAATGATCCAGATGCCCTTGGTGCCCCTGGAAGTGCAAGGTTAGAAGGACTATATGAAGTCTTTTATCACAAAACAGGGATTTTTAAGCCCAGAGAAAAGTGGATTCCACATTTTAAATCTCTCAAAATTCACTCTTACACATGACTTTCTGGCCCGAATGAGAACCTTTTCTGCAGAGGTGTTCAAGGCTGACTGGGATTGAGAGTGCTGGATGGCTGGAGGCTTGGCTGAGATGAGAAGGGGAATCTGTAGGTTAGAAATAATAAAGATATTGATGAAAACCTTTCTGATCAGAAACTCCCCCCATCAGTAACCCAGACAACCTCGTCCCTGTGGTGTCTTTATTCACACCCCTCTCTTGTCAGGGTGGAACAAGTTCATCTCCTTGAAATCTTGCCTCTTTGCATTTCCTTATTCTCCTGATTTTTCTCTTGTCTCCACAACTCTTTCATGATGCTGGTCATAAAACTGCTGTCCTCACCCAGGATTCCCATGGAGATGTCCACTTTGGCCACTTCTTGTCCACAAAGAGCAGTTCAACCTTTCCCTCCACACATGCCTTGCACATTCATCTCTCTACCTCAGATGGTCTTGCTTGAAATTCATCTCATTTTCTGGGAAAATGCAGAGTTTGGACATGTCCAACCCACTGCACTGTGAGCATCCTCAGCTGGCAAGGGAAAGGAAGAGCTTAACAATTAACCTGATCTCTCTTTGAAAATAACCTCAAAACCACCTCGATATCATTCTGTAAATCCATCCTGAAGACTCCCCTTTCCCCTGGCAGCAACCCACAGGTCCTGGGTGCATTAAACCCACCACCCCTTTAACTAATAAAGTCAGGCTGTTTGCTTGTATTCCCTCCTCTTTTTGTATCCCCTATTTTATTTTCCCTTGGTTTGTGATTACACTGTAAGTTTCAGAGGTGTTGTCTTCTAATCAAATTCCCAGATGCCATAATAATAATAATAACAATGATGTTGATGATACACATTTCCAATTAGTTGTGACAGATTTTTTCTTGGTGATTCCAGACTGGAGGAAGAAATGTTTAGATTACTTCCCAGTGGAATCACCAGGAGATTTTCCTTTGTTTTTCACAGGTGCTGGCTTGTTTTGTAATATAATTTGGGGACACAAGCAGTGAGCCCTGTTACTGCTGAAACAACACTGCCATGCCACTGTTTTTTGTGAACTATGGCCAAAACAGTCAGGTCTGAGAGCCCAAAGGCACTTTAACTCAAGACACTGATCATCCCAAACCACCATGCATGTGCAAAGACATATAATAATTAATACAAATGTGAGCTGAAAAGCTGCAGGAATTTGAGGGTAAGCCCAGCACTTACCCTGTCATTAATTAAGGTTATCTCTTCATTAGTCATTTCCCTTGTGGGGTCTCAGACAGCAACAATCCAAGTGAATAGAAGACTCTCTTAACCTTTCTCTTCTTGGCAGTTTGAGAAACTCTGGCTTATTGATTGCAAAGAAATTCCTACAACTGGTGCTTTAAGTTAACACGGATAAAGAAATGAACTGCCACAGATCCAGAGCTCCCAGGTGCCTTTGTGTGCTGGGGGTATCCAGCCCCTTCTCATAAAATATGCTCAGTATACAGCAGAGACAATGTTAGAAGAAGTGGTGGATGGGTTTACCAACAGCAGAGAGTGTGACTGATGTGGTGGGTTTTGGGCAGGGTGGGTGTTGAGCCCCATGGGAATGAATAGAAACAGCCACTGACTTTGAATGGCAACTGCTGTATTTTAACATTTAACATTTTAACCATGGGTTTGAATGCTCAGAGGTGCCAAGGTGCTCCTGGTTCTACCCAGGCTGTGAGAAGCAGGGAATGTGTAAAGAAGTGGGGGCAAAAAGGGCAAAACTGGTTTTTCCAAGGTCAGCGTCACCCAACACTGCTGGTCTCTTGCCTCATGGTGAATCTCACCCAGAAATGTGATTGCAAATAAGAGAAGAATTGCCCAAGAGGATTCCATGCCCAAGAGAGGACATGGCTGCTGTGATTTGGAAAGGGGAAGGCTCAGGAGCACCCACGGATTTTGCCCCTGGAGTTACCGTGGTGCCTTCTCAGGACAAACAGCTTGGTCATTCAATGCAAAGTTCAAGGGCCTCTCAAGTTTTCCATCTTGCTAAAGGCTGATTCAGCCACAGAAGAAATAAAATTTTGGCTGTTGGCTGCTGGTCACTCCTTGCTTGGTGGTTTCATCATCCAGTTACGTAGGAGGATCTGTACTATAGCACAGAGGTGAACCAGGACTAAGTGAATAATGGGGAGCAAAGAGTGTCTTTGGATAAAGCTCACAGGATGAATTAATAAATGATTTTCATAGAGAAATAGGAACTATATTCTCCAAGGAGATTACTCACAATGAACAATTCGATCAGCTCCAGCCTGAAGAAAGGAAAAGGGTAAGAATAATAGCCCTTCTCCAAAGGAAAGGCTATTAATACTGCAGTGTCTTAATGGCTCACACGAGGACCATTGTTATCAAGTGTTTTTATTAATAGCCTGGATGCCTGAGTATTCATCTCAATGCATGAGCAGTGAAAAGAAAATTGGTGGATAAATATGAAACTACGTGTAACGGTCGGGTCTTGAAAGCTCAGTTAGGAAATTCTGCAAGTTCCACCATGGGGCAGTGCAGTGGCTGGACAAATTTGGTGCATAAAAGGCAGAGTAATGAGAATTGGAAGGGACAGTCTGAACTATTTATGTCCATTAATGGGTTCTAAATTGGCTGTAACTGCCCAAGAAAAGCCCATCATCGATGTGAGAATGCAGTGAGAGCATCGGCTTGGTGTGGTGTGCGGAACTTGTGAGCTTAGAAACGGAGCAAGAAGACATGGAACTCAACAGGGTCTTGGAGGGTCACACTGCCAGAGACCTCTGTGCTTGGAGGTTTATCCATAGCTCTCACAGCCCTGTGCTGCAAACCACTGCTGTCACCTTCCCTGGCTCATGCCAGCATGAGTTTGGAGGAGACATCAGCCCCAAGTGAAGACATTCTAGACCTCAGTCCAACAGCTGGGAGAGATCCCTGTTTTCCAGCCTTGACACAAGCATGTGTATCTCTGCTGTAAGGTTAGGTGCCCTCCTGCACAGTGGGGATTCCTTATAGAATTATAGACTCATTTAGGTTGGAAAACACTTCCAAGGTCATTGAGTCCAACCATTAACCCAGCACTACCAAGCCTACAATAAACCATGTCCCCAAGTGCCACATCTACCCCTGGTGTTTTTCACCCTGATCCTCCCTAAATCAGCTCAGGACAGCAGCCACCAACCCTGTGCACTGTTGGTTCCAAAATAACATAGAGGGAATGGTCCATAAACCAGATGTGGTGTTTCCTCCCTCACCCTTGTCACTGGGACCCAGAATGTCCTCCAGCAATCCAGGTGCTTTGTCATCCTTTAATAGCACTAATTACCTGCTCACACCCCTTGGTGAAGCATTTTAATGTTTTAATCTCCCCTTCCCCATTCATTTTCCTTTGGAAAATGAATACCTGTTGCAAGGAGGGGTGTTTGTGATTGCTGCATGAAAACCCCTCCCCAGGCAGCAGCAAATCCCAGGTGGCAGCACTGACCTTGTGTCTCACCCCTTTCCACATGGATTCCTCCATCACCCTCTCTGCTTCTGTCCCTGCCTGTAGAGCTGTCTCAGTTGGGCCTGCAGTGGTTTTCACAAGTCTTTTTTCCTCCCTCACCCCAGCCAACAACAAATTCACATCTTCTG
This sequence comes from Chiroxiphia lanceolata, assembly GCF_009829145.1. NCBI lineage: Eukaryota > Metazoa > Chordata > Aves > Passeriformes > Pipridae > Chiroxiphia > Chiroxiphia lanceolata. The sequence goes on along the minus strand of NC_045653.1, from coordinate 2,662,629 downwards.
TAGGAGCAGAGGCTCTTCCCTCACCTGCCCTGACCCTGAATGCCCTGGGCTTGCCTTCACACCAGCACAGTCTGTTTGATTTGGGTGTTTGCAGCTGTTTGGGGATTTGGGTTACGAAACTTTACATTTGATTTCATCAGGCCCTGAACTGGGGTGCTGGCTTTGTGTGCTGGCTGTTAGAGCACCTGTCAGCAGACAAGGAAAGTTCTCCAAGTTTCCTGCTTCAAAACCTTCCCTTCTGCTGAGCCAGCCACTGTGGACATGGATGTTTGGCAGAGCATCATCCTTGGAGCACAGCTTGTCTACAAGCACCTTCCATGCAGTGCAGCACTTAATACAGATTGTGCAGCTCTCTTCCTTTTCAGCTGCTCCATGGAGTAAGTTAAAATGCAATTTTATGCCAATTCCATAAACAATCTTCCAGCTAGCATTCTCTCCCTAATGTCCTCTACTCCCTGTTTGGGTATTTAAAATCTTCCACTACTCTGCTCCTTCTACATATTTTATTGTTTGCTCAGTCAGTCTTTTTCTCCCATCTAGGAAAGGAGAGATGGTTTTTCCATCTTTCCATTATTGCATACTTATCTCGTAAAACGTGTGGCTAAGCAGGTACTCATGGTTGAGCCCAACAAATTAAACACACACACACACACACACACACATATATATATATATAAGATACTGTACAGGCAGCAGTGACAACTCCAAAAAGGAAGGTCCCAAATCTGCATGATTCCACTGGCTACACTGGAGCAGTGTACTTTCACACAAACTGGGAGAGATGGAAAATGTTTCCAGCATTGGCCACATTAGAAATTCTTATTTTCAGGTCCTCTTAATAAGCTTGCAAATGTTGTCCTTTGGGCTGAAGTTGCCTATAATCAGCACCTATCCCATGTGTGATTTCTTCCTTGTTTTCAAAAGTTTCAGCAGAATTAGGAGACCTGCTTTTGAATACAGTAAAGAGGAATTATTTTTTTTTTTTAAGTCTTTCTGACCTTTGTTCCTGGCAGCTCTACAGCTGAATTGGCTGTGGTTTGAAAGATGCAATTTGGCAGGAAAATAGTCCTCACTGGGGAGCAGTGCAGGGCTTTGTATTGCAGGAAATTGGGTTTGATTTGCCCATGCTACAAGCATTAAAAAACTGCAATCTGACCATATGCAGTGGAGGGCTTTTGCTAAGCTGATTAGAGGACATGGAGACCAGGGAATAAGACTCTGCATGGGTGCTGAGCCAGAGCAGGAGGAGTTCCTGAGGGATGGGCAAGGAGACTCCAGTGTGGTGGAGAAGGATGCTCAGCTCCTTCCACCTCAGCAGAATCACAGAATGGGTCAGGTTGGAAGGGACCACACTGGGGCATCTGGTCCCTGCTCCCTGCTCCAGTAGGGCCATCCCAGAGCACATGGCACAGGATTGTGTCTAGGTGGCTCTGGAACTGTCTCCAGTGAGGAGACTCCACACCCTCTCTGGTCTCTGTTCAGAGCTCAGTCACTGCTCAGCAGAGGTTCTTCCTCATGTCCAGGTGGAGCTTCCTGGGCATCAGTTCCTGCCCGTTCCTCCTGTGCCATTGCTGGGCCCCCCCAGCAGAGCCCGGTCCCATCCTCTGCCCCCTCCCTGCAGCCCCTGACACACCCTGGGGAGGTTCCCTCTCAGGGTCTGCTCTGGAGGCTGAACAGCCCCAGCTCCCTCAGCCTTTCCTGCTCCCAGAGCTGCTCCATCCCTTCGCATCTCCGCAGCCTGTGCTGGACCCGCTCAGGAGCTCCGTGTGTGTCCTGTGCTGAGGAGCCAGAGCTGGACACAGCCCCCCAGCTGTGCCTCCCAGGGCTGAGCAGAGGGGCAGGATCACCACTCTGCAGAAGGCAAGAAGGGCTCCTCTGGGTGATGATGGGATGAAGATGGGCATGAACCAAGAGCCACCCACAGCCTGCCTTTAAGTCCTCAACAGCATTTTCCCCCAGCTCGTACCTATGGTTTGATTTTCTGTGCTGAACAGTCCAATCTCTGCAGCCCAGTGAAAGTACAACCACGCTATTCCCATGTATGGGAGCTATTCCACTATTTTCAATGACTTTTTCCTGGTTATTTAAGATTTTGTAGGATTAGATCCATACTGTATGATGAAATAAAACTTTTTCCTAGGCTGCCTCCAAGTTTGAACATTGTGAAAACTGAATCCAGAGCAATAACAGAATCCATACTTCTGATCCATTTTAACCAGAAAGGAGATTTTTTCACAAATTTCCCCAGCTATAAGGATTCTTCAAATCCTCTTCAGTCCCTTTAAATATTAAATCATTCTCATGCACACACCAGGCATAGCCCCTCTCAAAAAGCAGGAAGACTGGCAAATCATATTCACATGCACATTCTTTGGAGTAGTTGTTAAACTTTGTGGGTGAGCTGACTGAATTAGTGGAACGGAATATTTGACTAAAATAAAAATATCTTTGGATCTGGCAACTGGAAATCAGTTTGCAACAGTGATTTCTGATAGACAGTTGTACTGCATGAGCAAATTCCATGCTAAGGGAAAAAGGATCAAGAGACAGATGAATAAGAGATACAGTTAATAACTAAGGTGTGGAAAAACATAGTACTTCTGAAACATGGTGCTGGCCATCCTGGACTGATCTGATGTGGCTTTGCTCACTTTGATACAGAACTGTGTTTTTCCTAACAGAAGTAATTATTTTTTAATTCAGAGAAAGCTTCAAGAACCCTCTTTCATGCTAGTTTGTAGCTTACACTGAAAATCTCCCTGCTGAAACCAAAGTGGAGGGATAAACTAACTAGTGACCATATAAATATATACACAGAGAGAGGGAGAGAGTTGATTAAATTGAGCTCTTTGCATTACAAACACCTTCTGTTGTGATTTGCTGGGGAGAGGAGGATGAGTTGTTGCATACAGTTCATCTGATCCATACCCTGCCCACGGCCTTCATCATTCATGGCCACTCACTAAGATGTGCAATGCATACTTTTCCCATTCTGCTTACCAATCCTTTCCTCCTTCCTTGCAGCATGGGAGTGCATAAAGCACAGGGAGGGAGGCAGTGCTATTTCTGCCCTGCACTGCAGTACAAAACCCATTAATTGCATTTTTGGCAATGAAGCCCAATGAGGTACATGCATACAGGACCCAAATCTCTTTAAATATGCAGGAAATGTTCCCCTAATGAGGAGCCTTCACTACTTTGGAGCTGCTCTGTGGAGTGACTTCTCTGGGTTCAATGTCACTGGGATGGGTGACCGGGCATGTGAGAGCTGGGGCTGCCTTTTAATCCAGTTGTTAGGAAACCTGTACCTCCAGAGAGTATGGATGATATTGGAAAGATGGATAATATTATGCAGCTCGATATAAGTTATAGCTCAATGAAAAACCTCCATCAGGCATCCCTGAGACTACACAGATGGTCATTCAGGCCCTCATGTTAGTGCTGGGTGAAGCTGCCTTTGCTGTGTGGCTGCACGTTGTTTCTCCCATGACAAGGTAACTCACAGCAGGTTTGCTCTTCCTTTGCAGCCTTCCTTGCCGCCCCATGACACTGGACACACAGAGACAAAGATATGACATGGCTTCTCCATCTATGTCCTCTAATTTGGATCCAATATTCTCTTTATTATCTGTCCTCAGTTCTCCCCAGGGCGCAGATAAAGAGCTACAGGTTGGGTTTCAGGGTGAAGGTAACTGGGGCTCACAGCCAGACACATGTCTGTGCAAGGCCACGGGAGCTTGGGATCATCTGGTCCAGCTTCCCATGTCCATGCTGTGCTTCAGGATCCAAATGTATTAAACAGAAGGTGGGTTTAGGAAATGAAACAGCAGCTCTTAGAACCAGCTAATCCTGGCTCTGTTAAATTCAGAAATGGCTGCTGAGCCAGAGGAAACTGGGAGAAGAGCCCTTAAGAGAGGTGAATTTATAGTCTGAGCTTTTTACTCTCACTCACGCTGTCTGGAAAACATCACTCCCCCCTCCCCGAGCTACTCAATGAGAGAGCACAAGGAGAAGGAGCAGCTCAGATCTGGATGGGCTGTTTGTCAGTATGAATTCTCTCATCCAGCCACTCTCACTCCCTATTCAGCACATGTAATGAATGTCTGAAAAAATCTGGAAATTTATGTTCAGATAAATGGGAGCTGATTAATTACCTAAGATGTGATTCAGATAACAGAGTTGAGAGGAAAAGCAAAGGCAGTGCTTTCAAAAATGCTCAATGAAGTAAACCAAGTACATTGCAAATATGTTTAAAGGATAGTGCAAAGACGACCCAGGCAAAGCGCGGGGTATCAAAGAAAAGAGACATCCAAAAGCCAGTCTTACAATCAACAACATAGACATGAAGGAGAAAAGAAACCTCTAAAGCTATTAAAATCTGGAAGCCTATTAAAAATGGATTAAAAAAGGTACAAGGAAATCAAATCAAGAGACATGGAGTGTACTTGCGAAAGAAGAAACCTTTAACAGAGTGGAAAAATTACTCTGTGATCCAAGGGAATTTAAATAGTGGCTCCAGTGATGATGGAGAACAGCACTTCCTCATTTCACAGAGCAGCAATTCACTGATGGAATGTTGGTGTGCCTCCAGTCCATGGGAAACACTCCAGGGGGTTCATCCTGAGTGTCCAGCCATGGTGTCCCCACCTCAGCTGATCAATGAATACAACTGATACTCAAAGCCCAGGCTCTGCTCTGCCTCCTGCTTCAGCAACAGCATCAGCTAACCCTGCTCATGTCTCAGGGATGTGTTTGAACTGGGAGGATCACCGTGAAAGCCAGCAAGAGCAGGGGGAGTGCAAGTGGAAGCTGAATCTGCTCTCCCAACTCCTTCCTGCACAAGGAACCCTCCCAACACCAGGATCTGCCAAGGGCCCCTCAGGGCTGTTGTGCCCCAGCCTGCAATGCTGGACACAGCTCAGCACTGTGTGGGTTTGAGCTGACTCTGAGCAGTGGAAGGGGGAGAAAGCCGAGATCATATTCACACAGAGAATGGTTTTATGTCGGTCTCAAAGTACAGCCCTTTCTGCAAAGGACTAACATTTACTCAACACATGCTGGGAAATCCCTTCTCCTGCAGCATCAGCTGCCACCAAACCCATCAACACCAGACCCAAGCACCAATACCTTGGATGAAAGCAGGTGCTCGTTGAGGCTAGAAGGACTTTCCCAGCCCTGTCCCTTCCAGGTAATATTGCCCAGGTCTGGCTTCCTTGTCTCTCCCAGATGAAAATCTACTGGCAGCTCTATTTTCCCCCACTGTCCTCACTTTCAGTTTTATTTTGTCAGTAGAAACATCACACCAACACCCACAACTTTACCTCAGTGGTAGAGGAATAAAAAAGTTTCCACAACCCAGTGTGATTTTTCTAATGGAATCATGGGGTTTTTATGTGAAAGGTTGAATGTGCAGGGACACCACTTGGGGGGGGACCATCATTGCTGCACCTCCAGGAGGAGCAACCAGGAAAGTCTGACTGCAGGAGCACTGCCCCACACCTTCCAACCTCCTGCCCAGCCACTTCTTCACATCCCCTACCCTAACTGTGAGACCAGAGGGGGAGAAAAGTCCTCCATCATCCACACCCCAAAGCCACCAGGAATGTTTCCATCTCTTCTTCAAGCCAAGGGTTGGTTTCCTCCTTCCTCTCATCTTCAGGAGACTGTTCCAAATCATTACAACTCTTCTATTAAAAATCTCCTTATAAGTTCCTAAATGCTTTCATGGCCTGCCTGTTGCATTTGTTCCTGTTCCAAGACAGTCCTTTAGCTTAAGTAGCTTTCTTCCTCCTCTCTGTTTATTCCCTCTTCTCTCACTGCACTCAGGTCTCCCTTGGCCCTTGGTTGTTCTATTGCTCCAGCCAACCCTCCCTCTTTCCTGGCAGATGAATTCTCAGCCCACAGAGCCCCTTCCACAGCCTGTCTCTGCACCTTCCCATTGCTGTCCTTCAACAGAGGTGGTGAGAGCTCTGGTTCTGGCTGTGGTCACACCTGGGCAGGGATGCAGTGCTCAGTCACTCATTCCTAGTGGAAATACATTGCCTGGGATAAGCCTTTTCCCGAGCTGCACCGTGCTGGCAGCTCACCATCCCCTGTGACAGATGAGTGGCAACAACTTTCTCTCCTGCTCTGTCATTTCCAAGTGATGAGGCCCAAGTTTCAAGCAGAAATTCACTTTATGAGTCCCAGTGTGCACAGCTCTGCACTTTGTACTATTACATTTCATTCTGCTTCTATTACTTCCCTCGTCAGGATCATCCAAGTGTTTTATTTGTTACATTTGATCCGATTTTCCATTTACCTTCGGGTCTTTAATTATTCTTTCCTTGCAAATTTATTCCAGGCTTTGCATACCGTTGATGTCTCTAGTTGCCTGGATCCTTTATTTCTTTTTTTTTTTAAACAGGAGGACTGGGCTTGCCATTTTTTCTGCTCGACTTATGTATTAAAAATCCTTAAGAGTGGACTCGTGATTTCATGTGCCAGTTCTTGTAGGAGTCTGGGTTGGATTATTTGTTCCCCCTGGCTTCAGTGCATTAAAGCTCTTTCAGTTTTGCTTTCACCTTGGATGCTGAAATTTCCATTTTATAAATCTCACGCCCATTAGCGATCGTCCCTGTGCCCTTGTGTCCTGAAGCAGCATCTTTATTGAAAACTGAAGCAAAGTACTCATTTAGGCTTTTTTTTCTGTAAATACATTTCTTTTTTATTTTCCATCTTGCTTTCTTTTTTGCCTGTGTGACCTAAGATTTTTACTTAAATATATATATTTGCGAGTTGTAACTCAGCTTGAGTTTTGATAAACCTCATTTTAGCCTTGCAGTTTCTGCACTCTGGGGGAATTCGTTGATCCATCTCTTCTTTTGTCCCTTTTGGGCTCTCTGCTTTCTTGCAATCTCTCTTCCAGGCCACCATTCCAGCTGTACATTAGCTCCCTTTGCCTGGGATGTGCCTTCCAGATAGCTTTTGTGCTTCTGACTTCCCAAGGTCGCTGCTGTAAAGAGCACCAGGACAGGTGGCTGCACTTTGCTCTGTTTATCCAACTCTTGCCCTTCCCAAATTAAACCAAGTGTTTCTCTTTAAATTGAACCAACCTGTGATCACCCCATCCCAGTTCTTCTCCACATCCAGCTCCTCTGTAATCTCCTCCCTGGTTGGCCCAAACTACCAGTGAAGCCATTCCCCCAGCAGACCTTCCCATCTCCCAGGGCTCAGGAGCAGGATGGGAAGCTGCAGTTCCAGCTGAGGAGTCAGGGATCTTCCAGACTGGAGCTGGCAGCTTGGCCAGGAGAGAATCATGGAATGGTTTGGATTGGAAGGGATCTTATCATCATCTCATTCCACCCCCCTGCCATGGGCAGGGACACCTTCCACTAGCCCAGGTTGCTCCAAGCCCCATCCAACCTGGCCTTGGACACTTCCAGGGATGGGGCAGCCACAGCTTCTCTGGGCAACCTGTGCCAGGGCCTCCCCACCCTCCCAGGGAAGAATTTCTTCCCAATATCCCATCTAACCCTGCCCTCTGGCAGTGGGAAACCATTCTCCCTCCTCCTGTCACTCCATGTCCTTGTCCAAAGTCCCTCTCCAGCTCTCTTGGAGCCCTTTAAGTACTGGCCAGTGCTCTAAGGTCTCTCTGGAGCCTTCTCCAGCATCAGGAACATCTGCCATAAGGTTGATGGGACAATCCAGATTCACTGTCAGCTCATGGTCCCACCGGAGGAACATGCATGGCCAGGCCAGGAGGGGGGAATCCAAGGTCCAGAAAGTTCTTTTCATAGGGTCTGCAGGTCACCACGACCCCTGTCCCTCTGGGAATACTCAGAGCACTTTTGACATCATTGGATAGCTGGAGAATAAGAAGCCAGATTCTCTTCTTCCATTCTGATTTTGTAACAATAAGAACAACCTTGTTCTTCTGCTCACCCCACAGCTGTTGTCTCATGGCAACAATAAAATAAAAACGACATGAGAAATTTTTCTAAGAAATTAGGGACCTTTTCCCCCCTCACGTGGTTCCTGTGGTTTGGGTAATATTTAAAAGGGTTTGTGTTACTGGTATTGCAGTTCTGACCTGAGAGAAAAAGACCCCTCTGTCAAAAGCTGAGGTTCCTCCTCTGCATTTCCTCTACTTGAAGATTTCTCATGCACCTGCAAGTGCAGCATCTCTGGATGGTTTCCAAATGACCAGAACCAAGCAAAGAGAGAAAAAAGCAATTTTAAGATGGGTCAGTGTTAAAGAGAGTCTGGAGAGACTTGTTCCATGCTGAGGTGTTCTGCAGCAAAACGGGGCATCCTGCACCAGCCACCCCCATCCTCTGTTAAAGAGAACACGTACTGTGGAACATTGCACTTCTCATCTGCCTTGGGGTGTTTGGTTTTGGTTGTTTGGTTGCTTTGTTTGGTTTGGTTTTTAATGAGATCCATTATTTCACTGAAATATTGAGACTAGGGAGACAGCAAGCTCCACTCACTGTTAGAGTGCAGTGGGAAGCATTGCCCATCCCAGTGAGGAATGTTAAAGACTTTCCTAATTTACACTGGGATGAAATCAAAAAGAATAAAGCATCATATCCCTGAGTTTAGGGGCACACAAATCTGGGCCCAGCTCTGGCTTTTCCCTGAGTTAAGCCAGCAGCTCGTGTCCAACATGATCCCGTGTTCCCTCAGGAGGCTCAGGGCTTGCTGTGCCCAACAATTATTCAGTGTGCCAAGAGGGACAGAAGTCTCCACATCCCACACAGAGCCAGGGGAATGGAGGTGTGGGGTCAAACAAAGGGAACAGTGAACACCAGTGACTGTGGGACTGGGATGGATGGGAGCAAACACCCCAGGTAGAAGAGGGGGCCATCAGGGTGGTGGTGATCCCCACAAAGGGATTGCTGAAAGGAGGGGAGGATAATATAAGTAGGGGAACACAAGCACTGGCCAGCTCTGATACCCAGAGATTTCCCAGATATTGATTTTGCATATGGGGGATCCTCAGTGATGAACCATTCTGGGAGGGGGGGGCAGTCCAGCCCCAACACTCCTGATGGGGTGTGGAGGAAGGGTCCCCCCTGCTTGTTCCTGCTAGATGTGTCCTGCAGATCCCATTTAGGGAGTTACCAAAGGCTGAATCCAACCCATGGCATAAAGCAAGATGCTGTTAGAATAACATCATAAATCTCTGTCTCTGGAACAACGAGTCAGCTCTAATGGAAGAGGGAAGGACGAGAGAGATGATTTTTTAAAATGCATTTGGTCAAGTAAAGAGTTTCAGTTTTTGTTCAAGCTGTCAACTTTCTTCAGAGTGAAATCATTCCTTTACTAACAAGATCCAGCCTAAGGAAAAGAAAATTAGTTCATTCAGCCTTTGTTACTCCTCGGATTAACCAAAAACATGATTTCTAGACAGTGATTCTTTCCTGTCAGATCTCCCAGATGCAATTATTTGCCATGTAATAAAAGCTTTTTCTAATGAAATCCAATGTGCACTAATAAACACTAGATTGGCTTTGACAGTGACACCTTTTGTTCCAATTCATGCAAAAAGTACCAGAGAATGATCTTAGGAGTGCGGGGAAGTTTTGGTGAGGGCTCTTTGACGTGGCTCTGTGCAGCAGGATTTTCCATCGGCTGCATTAGTGGGACTGAGCCAACACAAAGGCTCAATCTGAGAGCTCATCACACACTAATTTACTGCAGGTCCTGCTATAAATAATGCATGCAATGGGGAGCTCAACAGCCCTTAGTGGAGTAATGCACTCAGGCTCCTTCCTCCCACTGAGGCCAAACTTCATGTCTGTGCTGGTATCACAGGAGAACTTCTTCAAATCACCTCGGTGACTTGGGATCAGGATAGGGAAAAACTCAGGGATTTAGCCATCTTCCATCTCAGTCAAGATATTTATGTCTCTGTCATTTATATCTCTGTATATATATCTTCTCCCTTTATTGACAGGAAATGCTGGCTGAAAAGCAGAAAGCAGTGCAGAAGATCTGTTTGGGTTTTTCTCGGGGCGACGTGGGTTCCCTACAGGGTTTTCCAGTCACTCCAGAGAGGGCCCTGCAGTGGAGGGGAGGACTGCCCCTAGTGCTGCTGGACAGGGTGGTCTGAGAGCCCAGGATGCTCTTGGCAGGGAAGGGAAGGAGGACTCTTCCTAAACTACGTCTAAGCCCTGGGAGATGAGAAAATTATTAGCCAAAATTGATTTTGAGGAACGTGGTTGAAAGATTTTCTGAAAGTCCATCAGAATGCCTTTTTCCCCATCCAAGGAGAGCATCCAGGTGATCCAGTCTTCCTGGTATTGCGTTGCCTGTGTAGTCAGGGTGGAACCTGGAGCTTTCCCCCAGAGCTGTGAAGTCTGTGGCTCTCCAGGTTTTCAGCACAGGGGCGGTTTTAGTGACAGACTGGATATTTTTGGCTTCTGTTCCAGCTCTTCTTTCTGTAGGATCTTAAAAGATCTTGTCTGACACCTTCCCTGCCTTGTGTGCTGTTTTGCTGGGTTTTTCCTCCTTATTCCTTTAGTTAACTCCCTCCTGTGTCCCCTTACAAAACCCTGATGGAGCTTTGGCCTTTCCACCCACAAACAGGCCATGGCTGTGTGGGGCTCATATTGTTCATGATAAATAATGTAGAATTCCTTATAGTTTTCATTACTTCCCTTCCCTTTACTGGCATTTCAACAGTGCCACAAATCCTATTGCAGACTTCCAGTCTCTGACAGAACAGGCTCTCTTGCTGCCTGTTTTATGGGTGTCTGTTTTGGCCCCAAGTCCCTGTCCCCTCCTAACCTGAGTTTCAAACACACCTGTTGCCTGCCATCCTAAATGCTCCTTTTTATTGGGCTAATAAAGTTGGATTTCCACTTCCAGCAGGATGACTGTGGTTTAATTATTTCTTGAACTATCTCACTAAGTTTGGTGTTTGCTTCCTCCTTTGTTCCTTTCCTGCTTTTTTTTCCCCCACGAGAAGTTAAAGGATTTATGTACTTCTGAGGGTTCTTTTTTTTTTGTTGTTTGTTTGTTTTTTGGGTTTTTTTGGGTTTTTTTTGTTGATGGTGGGGTTTTTTTTACTCCTCTTATGCCCCTGTAATTCTGCTCTTCTTGGAATGGCCCTGGGTGAACTGATGTGGTGTGGCCACATGGCCAGTGGTTTGGTGCCCACTTGGCAGAGGAGGTGATCTCCACTCTGGGATGGTGACCCCTGTACCACAGATCACCCTGGGATGGTGTCCCCTGTACCACAGACCCCTCAGCCTTGCACAGAACGTGGCCCCAGGACACTGGGTTTAAGGTGCCACAATCAGCAGCTCTCCCTTGGTGTTCACAGTGTTTAGCTCCTGGCACAGGGCACAGCCCCTCACCACTGGCTGGTTTGAGCAGTTTTGGGGTGAGGACTGTCTGTCTTGGAGGGCCTCACCCCTGTGCAAGGGGCTGTGCAGGTGGGAGCACCATCCATGGCATCCATAAACTCTTCACTCAACACATGGATTTTCAATCCTCCCTTTTTCATGAATTTCCAACCCCTTCATCTTTCACAAGGGTAGTTTGTTCTCTCTGTTCATGAAGTTTCCATGGGGCAGAAGAGGCATTTTCCCAGGCCAGGAATCAGTGGTGGATGTGAGGCCCCTACCCCAGGCGGACTGCCATCCTCATCCCCTAAACATTGGTTTTCCATCACCTCCAGGGTGTCCCTAAGGCATGGAGGCTTCTTTTGGGGAGGACTGTGAACTTGAAAAGCAAATAATGAGAGAGCTTTATTGCATCCTTTACTTTGCCTTCGTCCTGGAAGGGTGTTGTGCACGTGCCTGTCATGGTGCAGGTGAAGGCACCAGGTGCCCAGAGATGGTGTTGATGGGCTTTCTGGGTCAGACATCCTCAAACCAGGGTCACCCTGGTACTCTGCTGTGCCTGGGCAGTGCCCAAGCCCCTCATCACATCTTGATGACCAAGGGAATGAGCTGGATCCCCCAGACCAAGCCAGGAGTGGTCCAGCAGATACACACAGAAGACCAGGGCTGAGCCTGGGGCAGCAAGGGGTGCCAGAGGGTGCACAGGGCCATCACCCAGTGATGCAGTGCCTGAAGGTCATTCAGATATTCTGAGGTTATTTTTCCTCCTGTAAACCCAGTTGCTCCGAGGAAAACCATTCAGACTCTCACAAAAACCACAAAATCCAATACAGCTTCTTGGGGCCCTTGAGATGTGTCTTCTGTTTGTATGACAGGATGCTCGAATAACAGCATATCCAAAGACCTGAGGAGCAGCCTTTTCAATGTTTCCCTTGGGGTCTAGTTGTAGACACACCAGGGCCCCCCCAGCAGCCCTGTAAGTTGCCCTGAGTCTCCACTGCACCCTCCAGGCTCCATGTCCACTCCCACCTGCCTCATGGTCATCCTACCCCACAAGCTCCCCATCCCCAAGACTGAGCCCCTCAGCAACACTTGGGCTATGGGGCAAGAAGAACAAAGGTCCCACACTGGGAAGGGACCAACTGGTATGAAAATCCAGCCACTGAGAACTTGGGATGGAGTCAAATCCCTGGTTGCACCATCAGTCCCCAACTTATTAACCACCGAAGCAGCAGCCCAGCTTTGTTTGAGAGAGGATTTAGGAAATGTAACAAGCTGTTTTGCTGTTAGATGCTGAAAGGGGAAGAACAGAGCTGTAGTAGTCGTGTTGTGTTTGTTTTTTTTTTTTTCTGAGTCCCTTTTTATCTTTTGGCAGCCCCTTGTACAATTAAATAGCTCCACGGGGATGCCATATGTTGCCAATAGTTTTACACTTCTCAGTAGTGGGAGGCTGGAACACTTTCCAAATTGACATGATAGGAACCCATTACAAAATTCTTCTCTAAGAGGAACGGCTAAATGTTCTGTCAAGGAACTGAATTAAAAATAGACCTACTGGTATTGTTATCTCCCAGAAGAATGCTCTTGGCATCACACAGAACCTGGTACATCTGGTGGTACATCTCTCATCTTGGGGCCTGAGCATGAGCCTGGTAGGGCCATGAGTGGTGAGAGGGCAGGGCTGGGTCCAGACCCCGGGCAGGGGTGTTTGGGACCTGTCTTCTATTCCCCATGGCAGGAACAACATGGTCCTGCAAATCCATTGCCCTGGGCAACGTGCCCTCCAGAGATGTCCCTGCCTGCCACCATGAGGGACAGCACAGGAGGACCTCATGGGACTTGCCCGAGTCTTCCCTGCCCAAGCTCCCAGATAAGCCTTTTCCTGATGTGCTGGGGAATAAATTCACCCAAGTGCTCCTCAGGTCACAGCTAGAAAGGGCCAAATCCAACCACACTCCAGTGCAGTCTATTGGTGCAGCACACAAAACCTGCTCCACATGAATTTTACTTCCCTGTGAGGGTGGGGAGGCCCTGGCACAGGTGCCCAGAAGCTGTGGCTGCCCCATCCCTGGAAGTGTCCAAGGCCAGGTGGACGGGGCTTGGAGCAACCTGAGCTAGTGGAAGGTGTCCTGCCCATGGCAGGGGGTGGAACGAGATGATCTTTCATGTCCCTTCCAACCCAAACCATTCTGTGATTCTATGATTCCGTGAACCTATTTTCTCACCATTTGTTGCCTCCATGAAAACAGACATTTTCACCCTCCCCCATCTCCACCTTATCTTCAATTGCCCTGTTCTTGACTTGTTTGCTCAGTGACTCCTCTCTGCAGGGCGGGTTACGGGTTCTGCTGTGGGGCCATTGGGGACACATCCAGCACACAGCTGTGGGTGGTGGAAGGGGGACCTCATAATAGTTGATAACAGCTATTAAGTAAATACCACATACTGGAACAAAATGCTTCACTTCAACCTCAAACAGGGTGGGGTTAACTACCAGAACTGAGTTGTTTACCTTGGGCTGAAACGCCTGAAAAGGGGGACTTTGAAAATCTGCTCCCATGAATTACTGGTTTCCACACAGGTTTCTGTTATATGGTAGTGACAGCTTAAATAAGCAGAAATTTCTTGGAAAGATTTTTCCCTTTGTCTCAGTGATGCTTTCCTACAATCCCAGAGCATCATTCACACAATCAAAAATTGCCAGTGTGCCAGGTACTACAATTGCAGTCAGAGCTGCCCCTTTATTTACTCTGATGTTGTGTTGATATTGAGTTGGTTTGGGGGGAAAGCCTGTGTGATTCTTATTTGAGTTTATACTAGAAACATAGTAAAACAACAGAAAATAGGGAGCCTACCTGGTGACAATCTTGAGTCTGACTGGGAAGATCAGGGGAAGTGGATCTGCTTTTGGTGTGCCTGTCCCTGGGAATGAGCTGCGCTGAGTCTCCCTGGGTCTCTGAGATGAACCTGCTCTGGGGCTGTGTTTGTAGAGTGTATTCTGGGCACAGAGAAACTCTGCTGAGAGGCAAAACATATTAACCTGACTGCATGACATCTTAATGGGGTCTGGACACCTCTGTGAGCCCAGGAACGTGTGTCTGTGCTTATGTACCTCTCTAGGTCTGTCTGAAGCCTGTGTCCAGGGGCCAGGTGCAGGAGGAGATCAGTAGTGTAAAAGAATGTCAGTGGCTCTGCAGAATTCAGACAACTGGCCTGTTAATGGATCATTTACCAAATCAGGGTATTTCTTGTGAGTCTGCCAAAAAACCCTCAGAGGACAGTACCTAGTGGGGTAGGACATTCCCAGAACTGTGCTGTAGGAATGCCATTTTGGTAAATCAAAGGTTAGAGGATAAGTGGGTTTTTTTCCTTTTCCCTTGGGGGTCACTACATCAAATGCCACCTCAGCAACTCCCTGATGCTCCTTCTCCTTCTTGCATCCCACCACGATGCCCCACAGCTACAGGGAGGGCTGGTCCCTACCCTGTTCCCCCACTGCACCTCACCACTGGAGCCCTGTGGGCTGAGGAGGTCTTTGGTTCACTCATTTCTGGGGGGATGCCACAAACTCTCCATGCCTTTGGTGGGAGCAGGTCTGGACCACACTTGGCCAAGCAGGTTCCTGCAATCCCTGTGTCAAGTTCGAGTATTTTTCCTTCCAGACAGGATTAAGTGCCCACAGGTTGGAGTAGATGAGTCTTTCAGCCTCTGAGACCAAATCCAACCTCAGGCAGGTGGAGGATTTTAGGTCCTTCCCTCTGCACAAGGATCTCTTGCTCAGGGCCTGGCTGCTCTGGCTCCTCCTTGTGATGCTGCCAAATTTGAGCTGGGCAGAATTCAGGTCTTCAAGGACTGCACAGAACTGGAATGACTTCCCCCTCTTCTCCTTCCTGGACTGACTGTGGTCCCACATGGGAGGAACAAGCCACCCTTGCAGAAGAGAGACCCTTTGTGCCTTTCCCAGGATGTGCAGAGCTGTCTGGAGGCTCATGGAGGGAAAACTGAGCTATTGCTGTGCAGGAGCTCAGGCTGGATCATGGAGTTCTGTCTGCTCTGAAGCTCAATGAATCTAGAAAACCATCTCCCCTTGTCATTCGTGCTAAGAGATTCACAGCACCTGCACAAAAGTGCTTTTATGTCTGCTTCATGCATATTGAGAGTTGACATTAAAAGAGAGAGAAAGAAAGAACAATCCATTAGGCTCTGTGCACTAAATCCTAGATTTCAAACTGACACATCTAAAAATACCTATGATATGAAAGCAGATACAGCATGATAATTATATACAGCAGGTCTATTGTACTATTGTGTTCTATATGGGATTCCAGGAGCAAACCAGGCTGAATAAAATGAAGAACAGTGCTGTTGCATTGATTAATACCACTGACATCCCCAAATCTCCCAGGCCCTGGTCCTGGGCTCTTCAGTTTGGAGTGCTGGGATTTGGCCCTGGGTAGCTCTTCCTTGCCCAGGTTTGATGTATTTCTTTAAAGAGTCCTTTGGTGGCTGACCTGAAACCAGTTTCTTGTGTGAAGTGGTTAGCAACTGTGCCTTCCCACTTTCTGGAGACATTTCTAATGTCCTTGGATGTGGTACAAAGCATGTGTCACAAAACTCCTGACCTCAGGTTGGTATGGGGGGAGCCACCCTGACTCTGAATCATTTAACTCTCTGAAATGATGAATTCTGTGTTTCTGGCAATTTCCTGTAGTTACAGACTCCAGTGAGAATTAAGATTAAATTGCAGTCTAATTAGTTAATGATTTAATTTTATATAAATAAGTCCAGTAAATCATGTTCATTATTGTATAATAATATAATAATAGGTTTTCCTGTGTTTAAAATAATCTCCATAAGATGCACCATCCATATCCCTGTGTACAAACCATCTCCCAGCTTTCCCACTGTGTCTCAGTGGCAACATGGGACAGATTTTGTCGAAAATCAATGTCTTGTTAGAATTCTGCTGCCTGAATGAGAAAACATGGAATATCCTCTTCATCCAGGCAAAACAGCAAGGGGCTGGTTTGGAAACAGCCCTTGAAGGAGCAGGAAAGAAGAGGAACCCATGCTGCAAAGTCTCTGGTGTCACCCAAGTGTCCTTGATTTCTGTGTTGCGTTTCCAGCTCAATGGTTCTGAACTCCAAGTCCTGGGCAGGTGTGGTCAGTGAAGGTCCCAGTGGCTTTGTGAGGGGTTTTGGGAGCCTCTGGCCAGCTCAGCAGTGGGGTTCACTCATTTCTGCCATCCTCACCTTATCTTCCACTTCCAAGTGGCTGTGACGAGCCTCCTCAAGTTCTGGGCTTAGTAGGTGGAGAAGCAGGCTGGGATCCTCCAGATGAAAGACTCTATAAAAAGGCAAGTTATTCCCTGTAATTTGAGAGTACTGCCAACCCCAAATGTTAAAAGATTCTGAGGTACCCAAAGATTCTGAGGAACCAGCCAAACTGCCACAAGGTTTTCACTTCTAATTGGAGTTCCTTCTATTTTCCTCCTGGTTCTGAGCCCTGTTGGGTCCTGCTCTTATTTGCAGGGAAAAGTCTCGATGAAGCACAAAGTGCCTGGTTCTCAGAAGTGAAACCTGAGTGTCTCTCTCGATCACGTGTCTCTCTCTGAGATGGGGTTTCTGTAAAATGTCAAGGAGGAGGGGGGGAGCATCACGACAAGAGCACCAGAGCAGGTGCCTTTTTGCTTGGAGTTCGTGTCTCACGGCGCTCCTCACACCTCTGCCCCACCACCCGCTGCTCCCAGCGGGAGCGCCGACCCCAGAGGCAACTTCGGCCTTTCCCAGGGAGGGCCCAGGCAGCCAGTTCTGTGGGAGGAAATTACTCCTCCTGCCCTTTGAGAAAACCACCTGTGTTTAAGTGGGTCAAAGTAAAGCTGTGAAGTTCTCATGTCCCCGCTGTGAGAGCAGGGAGGGCGCGGATCTCACCTCTGGTGCTGAGCTGTGCTGGCAGCAGTGGTGGCCAGGACAGGCTCTGTGGTTGATATTGGTGCTCACCACCAAAATTGCTAGAAACCCCCCAAGAAGAGCCCCAGAGGAAAGCAATTAGTTTTTATAACTGGTTTTTATAACTAGTTTTTATAACTCGTGGGGTTTTTTTTTGTTGCCTAACAGTGATGGTCTCTCCCGTGTCCACCCCTCTCCTGGCAGTGACTGCCTTGTGTTTTAGGGGTGCTAAAATCAAACACCACCCAAACACTGCGTTTCAAGCCTGGGGTTTGAGCCTGTGGCTCTTCCTGTGCTCAACCCACAGCTCATGCTCTCAGCTGAGGCACCACAGCAGAGGCAGAGGTTTGTGCTGCCGCAGACCCACCAGCTGGGGAACACAAGTGTTACAGTGCCCTGCCAGGGAACCAAGCCCTTTTCTCAGGAAGGGTGGAGAACAGGTCCCAGGTCTCCCAAATCCTTGGCTTGTGCTGCTCTGGAAGTAAGTCCTGCATGTTACTTCCAGGATGTTGAATACCTGGTCGGCATGAGTTGGAAATGAAACCTCCAGGGACTGAGACGGGCAATTCCACACTCACAAGGAGGAATGGGATCCCTCAAGGTGCTGTGAAGAAGCTGAACCTCATGCCTCAGTTTCCCCATCCGTAAGATGGGCACATGGGTGCTGTTTGTGGAGGCAGAGGGCTTTGACAGGCATTCCTGTGAAATGCTGGATGAAAGGCAGCAGCAGCAAAACAGAGAGGACAGAGCAAGCCCAGAGTTGCTCAGTAACACCCCTGGCAGTGCCAGGATCTGCAAACAGTTCTCCACTGTGGGCAGGGATGGCCCTGGGGATGGGATGCTTTGGCCTTTGGGTCTGCTTTGCTTTTACAGCTCTTTCTGTCAGGCTGCTTCAGCATCTGCCTGGAGCAATGAGGTTCTTTTCCCCAGAGGGGACACCTTCACTTAGCACTGAGCAAGACCCAGGCCTCAAAGGAGGAGTCAGAGAGCAAAAGGCTACAAGGCAGGTGAAGGCAAAACACAATTTCAGTGACTGTGTAACCCTGGCTGTCTCCATATGTGCTTTTTCTTGCTATTCCTCCAGCTTTCAAGGATCTGTCACAACAGTTCTCCTCTGAAATACCTGTCCTGGCAGAAACCTTACTTTAAATACCATTATTTGTACAATTTCCTAAGAGTATACATCACTTCCAGGACTTTCCTACTTGTCTGAGGTCACCCACCCTGCAGAGGTTGTGTGTCTCCCCATTAGTACTGGGTCTATGTGTAACAGAGAGAGAAATTCTAGAAACAGGAGCTCTGAAATCAGTCCTACCAGGAAATTAGGACAAAGGGAGGTACTACACTTTCCCTTGTTATTTCGCAGAGCAAGAAAAAAAGTTGCAAAACAGGAAGAGAAAGGGGGTTGTGTGAGTAGAAAGACAAATAAAAAGTAAAAATAATAAACGTAAATCAAAAAGAAAATAGGGACAGAGATAGAGAACATATGGGCATGGAGAAGGGAAAAAGGAAGGGATAAAGGTGGGGGAAGCCAAAGCCACCTGTCCCTGTGGGCGGTGCCGGGGCTCCGTTACCTGATGGTTGTGCAGCAGCTGCTGCTGCTCCCTTATCCTGCCCTGCTCTGCCAAAAAACGCCCATGGGAGCTCTGCCAAGGGCACCTGCCTCATCCCTGGGGGTGTTGTTTCTTCCTGTCTCCAGAGGATCTCTGGGTACGGACCCAGACACACATGGCTTGTAAACCACCTGTGAGCAGAGGTGTTGGGCGCTGTCCTCGCCTGCTCCGGCCTGGCTGAAGGGGGAGGGAGGGGAATTGGGTAGAGAAATGAAATAAAAATGTCCTGCGGGTAAACTCCAGAAATCCCACGTAGCCTGGCTTGCTTTTTTATAGGATTAACTGTTCCTCTGCATCATCACATGGGATAGATGTGTCAAGCACCACAGGTTATGTCACTATTAAGGTCACCTGCAGGAGCCACTCCGGATTCTCGATAGCACAAAAAACCTGGGTCTATTCAAGCAACATAAAGTAAAACAGGCTGTGACAAATTTCTAAGCTACTTCCCCACTGCTTATCCCACCTCAGCCATGAATCCCTGCCCTCGGTGTGCTGAGCACATGGAGCAAGGACTGGCAGTGTAGGCACGGGCCAACGTACGGGAAAATCAGGCGTCTCCAGTGTTTGCCGACAGGAACTGAAATGATATTTGTTTTCTGATAAAAGGCTGGTACTTTGCTCTTTCGCAAGATACTTCTAAAAGCAGTTACTCTGGGGAGTAGTTTAACTCCTTCCAATAAACTCAGTCCCTGCCTCTGCCAACACACACGTAGGAGCTGATGTAAAACCTCGTGAAGCTCCTGAATGCTCAAAGTTCCAGATCACCTTGCTGAGGGTAAAAAGATCCATCCCAAATGAAAGGTATTATTGCTGAGGCTTTTAGGAGTCTGGTCTGACTGTGTCTCACAAAGCATCTCATCCCTGAAAGAAGTGCCACTAGGTCTGGTGCCTCTCACACCAGGAGAGGGGCCTGGAAGGACCATTTGGGATGGGAAGCCCAGCCCCATGTGGGAACTGATTCCCTGGGGATTTACATCCCAGGGGAGGAGAGGAGGTGTCCCACATCTTACTCGAGGAGTGGTGGTGCCCACAGTGCTTCCTTCAGAGGAGCCATTAACTAGTTAATCGGAGAAAGTCAAATAGGAAAAAATTATATTGGTGAGCACTCTGCCAAGAGACAGAAAAGAAGATGGTGATTCATTTTGGGGGGTAACTGCAGTTCAAAGATCCTCAGAGAAGGTTAACTACTCATGACAATATGCCCAGAAATAATTTATTTGGCAGTGGATGAGAAGAGAAAAAAAATACAAAAGTTGAATAAACTATTTTTGGATAGTGCTGGTGAGCCAGGACCACGGAGCAGAACATATTGATGGGTCCGTGCAGCCAAACCTGGGTGGGTGGTGGGTCCCACATCCACCTGCACCCACAGCACCCTGCAGGGACAGGCAGGAGCTGCTCCTGCTCGGATCCTCGTCCCCATCCCTGCCATGGAGCGCCCAGCCCTGTCCCCCTCCCACTCTCTCAGGCCCCCCTGAGTTTTTCCATGCTCGTGGTGGGCACGGGGCCAGTTTGCTGGAGGAGCCTTGCTAAAGAAACCCTTGGACAAGGGGTAAAATTACTTGGGAAGTGAAAGCCCGTCAGGCCAGGCAGCGGCTGAGCCAGAGCAAGAAACCCCTGATTAGTATTCCTAGAGCTCTGCACTTTTTCAGGAGGGGAGCACCTAGATTTAGCAGGCAGAGTAAATATCATGCCTTAATATTGTGTGTTAATAGACTCGCTTTTGCAGCTACTGATGACTGTAGTTTTGGAAAATTTATTGTTGCTATAAAACGAGCCTCTCTCTCTCTCTTCCCTCGCCCTCTCTCTTCTGCTAATTGACAAAGAGGCCCAGTAATTAAAGGACAATAAAAGTTTTCCAGTAATTAGTTTCTGTTGTTTGGTTACAGGCCATCAATTGTTCTTTAATAATACCAATCGTTAGCATGCAGTAGTCAGTGGGCTCTCAAAGGCTTCTGGGGCACAACCACTTACCAACACTACACATTCCATTCCCATGAGGGCATCCTGCATCCAGCGGGAGATTAACCCTCTCCTAGGATGAAGTACTCCTACCCTGCCGTCGTGTTTTGGGGTAAACAGCTCACATAACTAATGACCAGGAGATGGCAATTAGGGTAAGGTAATTATCTGTACCTGAGGAGGAGCAGGGGGGTGAGGAGCTCGCTTGGATCTAGTGCAGGGCACTGGCAGCCTGGGATAACACACACCTCAGTTGGGAGGCTGCCCTGCAGCATGTCCCACCCTGCTAAAATTTGGTGCAAAATACTCTTCCGAGGTGTAATTTTGCAGAGGGGCATTCCCAGTGATTTCAACAGGATTAAAGGATAAAACACTTAAAGGAGGTCTGTAAGAAAGGATAAAACTTAAAGGAGGTCTGTAGAAGATGGGCAAACTTTTTGGCAGGGCCTGCTGAGACAGGACAAGGGGTGATGGTTTTAAACTAAAGAGGGTTGATTTAGGTTAGATATAAGAAGTCTTTTTACAATGAGGGTGTGAAACACTAGTATAGGTTGCTCAAAGAGGTGATGGCTGCCCCATCCCTGGAAGTGCTCAGGCCAGGTTGGACAAGGCTTGGAGCAAAACCTGGTCCAGTGGAAGGTGTCCCTGCCCATGGCAGGGGTGGGACTAGATGGCTTTTAAAGGTCCCTTCCAACCATCCTATGATTAATGAACATTCAGACAATAAGCATATGCCAGTTGATTACCAACTTCACCCCAACGCTGTATTTTATGCTTCAGGCTCAGCATGTTTGTGAGATTTGGTACCCATCTAGGGATGGCATTCCCTGTTGGCCTCTTTTCCTTTGCTGGGCCCAGCTGAAGCTGCAAAGAGAACAGATTCTGGAGAGCTTGTCTGCAGGAGAGATCTCAGCACTGCAAAGATCATCCTACATAAAACTTTAACCACAAGATCCCAGTTTAAAATAGTCAAGTATTCCCTAATGGTGGAAGATCCCACACCCCAGGGATGTTGTCCCTTACAGCTCCTCCTCTCCACTGGTGCTGCCTGAGCAGTCAGCCTGGACTGGGCTCCCAACCCAGCCAGGCTCCCAACCACCGCCTTCCAATGTCAGGAAAGGTGGATTTGAGGGAATTTTCTAACAGGCAAAGAAAAATTCAATCCTTCCCTCCACGAGGTTTTTCACAGGCACCTTATTCATACATTTGAGTCAGAATAAGTTTGGAGGTTCTCCCTCAAACGAAATCCCTTGTTGGTTCTGTGACTGCTGGTTTCTACATCACAGGAGTCCCTCAGAAGCTGTGGCTCCTGGGGGTGGGCACTGCCCAGAAGTGGCAGCCACCAATAAAAAAATAATGAAATAAAACTGAATCTCAGCATTGCAGAGAAAAGATTAAAAATATGGCCTTAAAATTAAAAAAGCCTTCCTTATCCTTCTTCACATGGAGATGCAGACAAATACTCGTGGATTGTTTCTGTAAGGTAAAGTCCCAGTTTGGGGAGATCTGACTCACAATTTTTGAATCCTCAGGGTTGCAATGGAGGGGAATTTTGCAGCACCTCTCCCCAAGCTGCAGCCTTTCACTAACATGCACAGCATGACTGGATTTAGTATTTCCTTTTCATGTTTCATTTTTCCCCCCAGCCTCCTGCAGCAGGTCGGACGGGAAGTAGGAGCAGTTGTTTAAGGGCACACTCCTCAAACACACCTCTCTGATGAGCTTTTATGGCAAATTTCTCTCAGGGCTGGGGTTGAACATCAACGGAGACTGTGCCCAGGGAGCAAAAAGTTCCCTGTTCCCAAGCTGGAGTCTTCTCTGGCCTGGAGAAGCTCCTCTCCTGAGGGCAGCTGCCTGCCTGTCCCTCCCCGTCTCTGCTTTCCATCAGAAATCCCTCACGTGCTGCTGATCAGCCTGGTAGCCTCCCATGAAAAACCTTGATTTTGCCTAATCAGAATATTCTGACATTTCCTGGAAGATTCCCAAAGAGCACTCAGATGCTTTAGTAGCCCGGATTCTGGATATGATTTCTGTCCATAAATAGCCAGGCTGAAGCTCAGTTAAATAATCATGACATCCAACTGTGTGGCCCCTGCCAGAGCTTGGCATAGGCTTGTCACCCTGGGAAGGGTTCAGGGTGGTTGTGCTGGAGTGTCAACAGCCTTCCCTAGGTCTCTCTGGCTCCTCTTCCTCGCTGTGTCCTTTGCACAGGCACAGCTCTTGTCCCATGGGAGCCCAGCCCAGATCTCCCACAGCACTCCAAGGCACATGTGCTTGGGTAGGAGAAGAGCTGTGGAGCTGCACGGGGGGCTCTGGTGCACCAAGATCTCCAGGGAGATGTGGGCAAGTGCCATGAAAGGCTCCTAAGGCTGATTCATCACACCCCAGGGCAGGACCCTTGAGGGGTGCACAGGCCCTTGCCAAGGGCTTGGTCCATCAGGCTCTGCAGGCACCTTCTGACCTCTTTTCTAGAGAAGATGAACCTTCAGCAAAACCCATCTCCCATGCAGATGCCAAAACCTTTTCCATACAATCCTTGACAAAAGATTTGCCCACAATGAGC
The DNA here is from genome assembly GCF_009829145.1 of Chiroxiphia lanceolata. NCBI lineage: Eukaryota > Metazoa > Chordata > Aves > Passeriformes > Pipridae > Chiroxiphia > Chiroxiphia lanceolata. The sequence continues at coordinate 2,639,207 of NC_045653.1, read as the reverse complement.
CCAGGTGAAGCTGCAGGAATACCCTCTGGGGGAGGAACCTTTTTCTAATATCCAACCTAAACCTGTGATATTTATCAATATGATAAAACTATAATTATCAAAGCTCTGTGGGGAAAGCTGGCAGTACAGCCAAGGTGTGTGAGAAGCTGCTGGATCAGCCCTGAGGGGACAGGCAGGGCTGCAAAGGGTTTGGATTGAGGCTGACTCTCCCAGTCTCCCCATTCCTTGTGATGAAGCTTATAATGAGCTTCCCAATGTCTGGGTTTGGCCCTGCTGGAGTCCTATAAAAAGGCTGGACATGCCTGTGGACTGTGCAGATGGGATGCACAGCCAGGGGAGGAATGTTTTTGGCAAAACCTGAGGCTTCTCAGGCAATCCATTTCTGAGACATGGGTCTTAGGGAAAATAAGTGTAATTCAGAGTGTTTGAAGCATCTCCTAATGCTTTTGCATGTCATATCTCAAAAATGGCTTGGCCTAGAAACTTCAGATTTGTTTAATTCAAGAGCCCTTGACGTAATCTAGCACAGATGAGGGCTTCTGAGAGGCTGCACTGCTTATTTGGAGTTATTCTCTTCTGAATTACGAATATATTAGTGTTCCACCAGCAGCTGTGACAGTGAAAAGTTAAGACAGGCTTTCCAGACTTTGTCAAAGCATCCTTGGAGTCCTTTTCCAGGATCCCTGTGGCAGATCTGTTTTGCTCACAACCACTTTGCAGCAAGGGGTGCTAAGGTGCAGTGGAAACCAAAGCCAGGCCTGATTTCTGCATCTGCCAGATCTTCTCAAACCTGCCTTTTTCCTCTACTAACAGGACTTTCCTTTCTTCTGCCTTCAGTGCCCCACTGTGGTGTCACTGCTTCCTTGCCAGATGTATTCACAGAATCATCACAGAGTAGTTTGGGTTGGAAAGGACTTCAAAGATTATCCAGTTTCACTGCCTGCCATGAGCAGGGACACTTTCCATTATCCTAGGTTGCTCCAAGCCCTGTCCAACCTGGCCTTGGACACTTCCAGGGATGGGGCAGCTTCTCTGGGCAACCTGTGGCCCAGCTTCCAACCCCAAAGAGGCTGAAAAATGCCTGCTGTGCTCCCACCAGAGCTCCTCCAGGCACGAGTGCAGGGATAACGGGATAACAGGGGCACAAGCTCAGCTCCTGATGATCCTTAAAAAAAACCCCAAAAAACTACTAAAAATACAAGTCTAGAAACGAGGTTATGAAAAGAAAACTTCACCAGGAAGTGCTATAATAGACAGGTTTGATGCTCAGGCACAAGCTGGTTTCCCTCCTCCCAAATGACAGCTGCCCTCAGGAGCTCTTCCCTGGCATCACCCACCAGCAGGACCCACCTTTGCCACCCTGCCTTGCCTGTGCCACCCTCTGTTTGTGTCCCAAGGGTGGGCTGAGTTTCCACTCCTCACCCACATCCCATTTCAGCCAAATCTAAATAAAACCAAAAAAGTGTCAGACAACTCCTGGCAACAATTCAGCTCGGAGAAGGAGGAGTGAGAGCCAGCATGAAATTGGGAAGAGTTCTATTTGCAGTAATAAAACTGAAAGGGAAAAAAAAAAAAACCTCCTGAAATTCATTTCCTCTCTAAAGGCCAGGGTGACTGGGGGAGTGTGGATTTTTTTTTCATAATTATCAGAGCTAAAGGAGAGATGTTGCGGACGGGGTGTTAATTAGACCTGATATACTTGGGTATATTGCGTTTCATTAAGAGAGTAAATAACCCCAGCAGATTTTAATCCTGCTGGCAGCTTGCCAAGCGCTGCAGAGAGATTATCTTTGAGGGTTAAAACTAGGCCAAAGAGCTAAAAGCAGCGTCTCGTGAAAGAAGAAGGCCAAGGCTCCAGGTTAGGAGTGGGTAGGCCAAAGCTCTGGGATAATCAGATTGAATTCCTCGGCAGAAAGTCCGCTAAAAAAAAAATGAGATAAATCCCGATTGCCTCATTTCCGTGGGCAAACAGGCACGCGGGAGGGAAGCTGGGAACTTCATCCAAGCGGAAGGACAACGTGGTCCGGTGTTGTTTGCCCTGTGGAACCAACAGGTCTGACAGAGCTGCTTTGGCTGCCGAGGGTGAGGAGGGTGAGCCAGCACTGCTGCCAAGGCCCTGAGGGCAGCAGAGCCCTCTGCTCAGTCCCAGAGGGGGCAGGGTCTCCTTGTTGAGGTGGGTGAGATGTCCCCCATGGTGAGGTCACCCAAAAAGCCTTCTGGTTCCTCACAGTTCTCTCCCACACCCCGTGTTTGTGAACCCCTCGGGGTGACAGTTCCTCACCAGCAAGGAGACAATCAAGGGAGATGAGCAGAGTGACCCTGGTTTGCTTTGGGTGGGATTTTAGGGCAGCGTTCGATGAACTGGGATTTAGTTCTTCAGGAATGAGTTTCTCTTATGCACACATGGAAATGAAACCCAGAGGTGCAGTTTTAAATTGTTAGGAAACAGGATTTGTACTTGAATTTAACAGTTCCCAGTCCTACCTGGTGTCTGTGATGCAACTGCTCAGAAATTGGGGTAGCTGGCCTTGTGTTCCCCTGGGTTTATCACAGAGTCACAGAATGGTTTGGGCTGAAAGGTACCTTAAAGATCATCGAGGTCCAACCCCTGCCATGGACAGTGTCACCTTCCACTAGATGAGGTAGCTCCAAGCCCCATCCAACTTGGCCTTGTTTACTGCATCTCCTTCTCAGGAGATCAAGGTGAAGATCAATGCAAAAGGTGCAAATGAAAGGTAAGAGTAAAGTTGAGCTGTGACCTGCTCAGAGCCTTCAGAAAGCAGAAAGTTGAAGGAAGCGAAGAGGGTCTGCAGTGAGGCCGAATGGCCATGTCCACTCTGGATCTGATTCTTCACTGTCAGCCAGGTCTAAATGCAGAAAATAATTTCTGAAAAAAAATTCAAGTTTCAAAAACTTTTCAGCCTGCAAATGAGGGAGAAATTAATTTTTGTCCTCTTCACTTGGGAGCGTGAGCTGTAAATCACTCCAGAGCTATTTCAGGGCAGGACTGGAGTGTGGTGATCCGGTGGCTGGATTGCTGTGGCACAGCTCCATTCAATTAAAATGCAGTTGTTGTATCCTGTGAAGGGACCCAGATTCCTCGCCAGTGACTGCACAGAGGCTTGCATGGAAGTAGCCACAGGAGGGAATTACACCATTTTATGATCTCAGCTGTGAGCAAAGACGGCCTAACCCTCCAGTGCCCACGAGCCATGACATCAGTGCTGGTCCCACAAGGACACCTTGCAATCAGTAGATATCTCTGGTTGGAGAAACCATGGGAAAAACAGTTTGCATAACCAATTAAAGAACAGGAGAAGAACACAACACATAGTATCTCCATTCACCCCACTGCAGTGGGGACGAGAAGGCTCAGAGGTCACTAAAGCAGGAGTCTCAGAGGCACCTTTGGTGTCTGAGGTTCCTGATGTCCTTAACTGGGCTGGAAATCCTGCTCATTTGTCCTTAACTGGGCTGGAAATCCTGCTCATTTGTCCTTAACTGGGCTGGAAATCCTGCTCATTTGTCCCAGTCTTGAGCATGAAACAAGTCCTTCCAGTCTGAATCTTCTCTAACAGTCTGCTTTGGTGATCCCTTGAAATGAGAGGGAATGAGCCACCCCAAAGGAGGAGCAGATACCAGGGATGATTTTTGTATTTCTTGAGGGATCAAGCCTAGGAAATTGTTTCCTTCCCACATGGTTTGTTTGAGTCCCCTTTGGAGATGGTGCTCCTTAATGCCTTCAGCTGTAGGTGGATATGAAACAACAGCAGAGCATCTGTTAGGAGGCTCAAAGCACCTCATGCTTTGACATAATAATTACTTCTAAAACTGAATAGGGATTTGGAATGTTAAAATTTGGGAAAATAAATTAAAGCTATCTATGGGAAAGGCCAAACTTCAATGGGGAAGGACCCTGACACTGCCTAAGACACAACTGGATCCAATCAAGAGGTATCTGGTATTTAATCCTGGCTGATGTTTAGTCACAGAATATTGCTAGAAACAAAGGATCAGCTTCTCCTGCATTGTACCTACGATATAGTCAGGATAAAAAAATCCTATATGAAACCTGATTTTCATGATAGTTTCCTGAAAACGTGATTTAAGTGCTTTAAATGCCTGACATTGATGTTGCCCATGCCCAGCACTGCTCCCTGCAGCCAAAGAGGGTAAAAAGGAGAAAGCAACACAGCTGAAAGGACAAAATCTTCTTAATTAGGTACAAGGGCTAAACAGTTCATCACATAGAGATGTTCCTAAAAGCACCAAACTGAAGAGGTGATGGATGAAAAGAATAGGGAGCAAACAGCAAAAAGGGGGGATTTAGTAGCTTTTTTTCACTGGATTACTCAAAACTTTCACCTGTGAGCCCTGACTCACCTGCTGCTGGGGAACAGTGGGCTCTGTTAACAGCCAGCCTGGGCAGAGCTTTGAGCATTGAAGAGATCCTGGAAATGAGGGTTACAGCCTTGAGCCCATATGGTGGCAAGAAGGTGTTTTATTGACCAGTGTTTTGGAAGGGCTCCATCCTCTAAAATAAAAAGAAAAGTAAATATAGTCTTAAAGGGACCAATTCTCCAGCTTTGTGAGATGTGTGTGATTCCTCCTCTTGGATACCAGGTAGGTGTAAGCTACTGACTTCCCGTTGTTTTGGGACTATTTTATGTCTTCTGGGTTCAAGGTCAGATGATGCTGCCTGGTACAGAGAGGGGAAAATCAGGCTGCCTTGTGTATAACAAATCCAACTAAACAAGAAGGGGATAGAACAGTAAGTTTGGGAGTAGGGAACTGAGAGGATAATTTATTTAGTATAAAAACTCAAACTTCATGGGAGGGAAGAAGACTCTGAAGAACACCAGGAATGTTTATTCCCTGAAGTGTCCGAGTTGGAAGAATTCCTCTGGCCTGCAAAGCTCTCTCTGCTACTACTGTTAATCACACAATAAACTAATACTGAACAATTAGGATTGTTTGCAGGTAATTCAAGAGTGGAAAAAGTTCTCCTGATTAAGGAATTTTGGGCATCTAATTAGAGGTAAACCCAAATTCCATGTGATTTAAATGTCCAGTCATAAGGCTTTTCAAAATAGTCTGTCCAGCCAAGCCCTACACTTTTGTTCATGGACTTCTCCAAACACCTTCTGGCCTCTGTCCACACCATGGTAACAGATTGACTTTAGATTCAATGCCCACCTGCTACCAACCAGGTTTGAAGCTTTGCTCAGTGATGGAAAACTCTTCATCCTGTGGCCTGGCTTGGGTTGATCCTTGGTGCACCCTGTGCCAATTGGGCTAAAATCAGGTTTTCTCACATTAACTCTTTGAAAAGGGTGCTCAGGATGAGCTGCTAGAGGTGGGATGGGACAGGAGCACAGGTACTGGGTCATTTAGTGCCCACCTTTGCCCAGTACAAAGCAATTCTACTTTGCCTCCATTACTCTCAGGATGTAAAAGAAGAAAAATGAAGTCAGCTTTCAGGTTACTGGAGATGGATGACATTCATTCACTCAGGCATTTAGCTATTTCTGTTGTTTACATTTGATGCCTCTTATAAATACATTATTTCTGATTAAGGGAAAATATTTTTTTTTTTTTTTAAGGTTTGCTTAATTTTTCACTTCAAAGTCAATCTTTAAAAACCTCTCTGCCATTATCAAGCCTGCAATGGTTTCATCCTAATCCCTCTTATGCTCCCCATTCTTATCCTTTGCTGAGGGGAAATGATAAAAATTTTTCTGACACAGAACTCGGATCCAGTGCTGAAAGATAAGCTGTTTCAAAATAAAATCATGGATTTCAATTTCAAGCATTGGTTAATATTGCCATTTTTATAGATCCTTTCCTGCTGCAGATTGAACAAAGCACATTAGCTAAAGGGCCTTCTCCTGAAATAGGAGCTCATACTTTTCTAAGACTCCTTCCTCATTCTAACTTTCCACTTCTAAGTATTGTCTTTCTATAGTAATGAACATCCAGAGATCAAAAACAGACTTATAATTAAAAATTTAATCAAAACTAGGTCTTGGAAACTTCCAGAGGGTGAAAAAGCTGTAGGTGAACTTCGGTTTAATTGCTAGATGGTTTTATTTTAAGACTGTTTTAAGACACTTAAAGCTTCCCTGTTTTAAAAACTGGCATTCAGACGTGGTCAGACACACTCCCAGGAAGATTGAAAGAGGATGCACGAGTGGCCTTGAACACTTGTCTTTGCAAATTCAGTGGTCTTTCAGTGCAGTTTGCATCGGAGTAATGGCTGTGAGTGCTGCCAGTTAACATCTGAAAAGGTCTGCCCAAGGGTTTGGAAGAAATTGTCTTGTCTAATGGAATGAACTGGCCTAGTGTAGTTTTTTTTTTTTGGTGAGTATGACCTGGAATAGTTTCACTAGAGTCAATATTATCACCAGCTGAAGAGTCCTGAACCAAAAATCATACAAAAATGTAAGTTCTTAACACAAATTCAGCTAAATATGTGTGGTTTTAAGGGAGCCAGAAGGTGGAAGGTCTGCTCTGTTTATGCTCTGACTGCTTCACTTAATTTCTGGGGCGAAGCAAAGCATCCCTGACAGTGTGTACACATACACCAGCCATGAGCTGTGCTCACCAAGCAGGATACACTGCTTAATACAAAATATTGAGTTTCCTGCATCTTTAATATCATTGGGGCAGTGAGGGAATGATGGTTCTGGGGGTGCAGCTTTCCCTCACCCTGTCTCTCCATTCCCTAATGGACACTAATATGGAATTAGAGTCTGCAAAGAGCCAGAAACAAACCCAGTGCCTTTGGGCTCAAGAGCCAAACAGCCACGACAGCAGCTGGAGTTCTCCTGGGCCCTGTTGGGATTGCAGCAGGAGCAGGGCAAGCCAAAGCCTGCCATTAACAGCACCACGGATCACTGCTGTGGGATCCTGCCCACTGCGAATCCCAGAATATCCTGAGCTGGAAGACACCCCCAAGGATTGACTCCAGCTCCTGGCCCTGCCCAGGACACCCCAACAATCCCACCTATGCCTGGGAGTGCTGTCCAGCTGCTCCTGGAGCTCTGGCAGCCTTGGGGCCGTGACCACTGGCTACAACCATTAAAGCATTTTCATCCACCGGTCTCTCAGCAACAGCATATTGCAGATAACCAGTGGTAAATAGTCCTGGAAACTCACCCCAGACTGGAAGCTCTTTTCCTGAAACCCAAGTACAGCTGTGACCAACACCAGGTGTGTGGAAAACTGGGAAAATCCCGTCTGGCTGGAAATTGTTCTGGTGAATGCTGGGCAGTAACACTACTGTGTAGCTCAGTGAGGGACATCTGCCCTACAGAACCTTCTGAATTCCCCAAAATGTTCCTGCAGTGGGACAAGTAAGGGGACTTTACTAATGTTTTGGGCTTTAGTAATGCTGAGGTAGGTAGAGACTAAGTCTCAGATCCCAGGAAAAATCAAATATTCGCTTATAAGCTATGGGACACCTTAAGTTAGATATGTTTCTGACCAGTGTGGACCTAACTGATGGACAGAGCAGATGTGTGATGGACTGTGGGGTAGGACCTCTGGATGCAGCCTTTCCCCTAAAACTTAGTATTCAGCAGAGGTGCATCAATGGGGTGGAGTGCCAGGACTTTCAGCTGTTGGTGTGGAAAATGAAGTGTAAAGTCACCAAGTCAATGAAGGGCTTATTGAACATGTGGAGGTGCTTCCACAGGAGATAAGGGTGGAACCACACATCAGGCTCCCATGTCCCACATTCTGGTGTCTGTCCTCATCCAGTGTAGCTCGTGCTCTGTGTTCCCAGCTTTGACCAGGATTGTCACTGCTGATCAGAGATATCTTTTCTCAAGCAAATGTTGTCAGAATCAATACATTCTCAACACTCAGATGACTTCAAAATGTTTGATTTTTTTTTTTTTTTTTTTTTAGAAAGTGTCATCAAAACCCAAACCCAGGCCCAGCCTGATGTTAATGAGATCTGAATCACTGTTTTCAAAGCATGAATTTGGTGATATCTGAAGCCTGAAAATGATACATATGCAGAAAGAAGAAGCAGGGCCTGCTTAGTTTGAGAGGGGGGTTATGTTTCACAGCATTGATGTGTCTTATTTGTTGTGTTTTACACATAAAACCTGTCTACACATTAACGGGGTGATGGGGGGCACTTCCACATCAGAGAATTTTGGTTTCAGGTGTTCTAAGCATCAGTTCATCTCCAACCCTGCAATGCTCCCTGTTTTCTGGTAACCTTTGGAAATTGTTCACTTCGATTTTATTCACGAGAGACAAAATGCTAATCTGCTGGCACTTCAAATGGTGAGGGGAGAAGGAGGGGAAGGAAGGAAGACCTGTGTGATCTATTCATTCATTATTCCACGGCGCATGGGAAGTCATCTCTTTACATGATTGACCCGCCTGGATTTGATTACAACACACAGCTAACCTTTTCCAAATCTGGTTGTGTCATACAAGAAAAGGGGTTGAAGGCTGTTGCCATGGTATTAAGGTATCTCTTGAGAAGGGGGGGGGGGGGGGGGGGGGGGGGGGGGGGGGGGGGGGGGGGGGGGAGAGAGAGAGAGAGGGAGAGGAAATGATGCTTCTTTACTTCCTAGCCAAGTATAAACAAGAAACGCACGCACATGTTTTTGTTTTGGAAGAGCTTTCAGCTTCTTATTGAGTCTTATCTCTCACTGTGTTTCCTGGGGAAGGGAAGGAGGAATTGTCTGCTTTGCAGATCAGCATCTCTTCAGAGTGTGGGGAGGGGGGTGACAATTGGAGGGAGGAAGAAAAAAAAAAAGAATAATCATCTTGCCACCATTCATGATTTATTCATGAGCACGTGAGTTTTGCATTTAAATGTGACATTCTCATGATCTCAATATTGTATGCAAATCTAAAGATTTCTCCATCTCTCCACATGCCCAGCTTTAGTCTTGTCTCAGATCCACAGCTCTGTAAATGCAAAACCAAGAGGCTCAGGCAGCTCCTGCTTCACTCCCTGTTTGTTCTGTGACTCAAAGAACAGTAACACTGAACCACTCTTAACAGCAGAGCTATAATTTAGATGTCATTATTTTTTATTTTTTTAATGATAGTGAACTCTCACAGTCAGGAAATTACCTGTAAGTTTATTAATGGTTTAACTTTCTGAGGTCTTGCCTTGTCTGAGCTTTCCAAGCCCTTCTGTGCCAGGGCAGATTTGGGATTAGCTGAGCAGCCCTGAACAAAGAATTTACACCTTGAGCAGTGCTTGCTGCTACACCCCAACGAGAATGTGTCAGTTGTCACTCAAAAAATAAGAAGGAATGACCTTGTCTGCAGGTGCTTAATTAAGATCTGATTGATACATTGAAACCGAGATACCAATTCAAGGCCAGGCTGGACAGGGCTTGGAGCAACCTGCTCTAGTGGAAGGTGTCCCTGCCCAAAGCAGGGCTTGGAATGAGATGAGCTTTAAGGTCCCTTTCAACCCATTCTGGGATTCTCTGAAATATGCTGATGTAGACAGGACAAGCTTCCCCCAGCAGTGATGCTCAGTTTGGGATACAGCCTGAACCTGGGTAACATCTGTTGGTCTTTGTTCCCAGCCAAGGTTCCCACTCTGGGGCCACTGAGCAGCATGAGAGGTGTGAAGGCAGGACTCTGCAAAGCAACACAAACTCTGTTCCCAGCTAAACCACTGTGTCCCAAGTCCTGCCCACGAGAGACCTTTGGCCCAGTATTTGCAGAAGTGATTTGTGCAGGGAAACCCCCTTGGGTTCTTGGGGCTTTGCCTGATCCATGTGGATGGAGAGCTGCTTCGTGATCTTGTTGTTACTTAGTGAACAAATCACAGTATAAATAATTTCTATGGGGTTTTTTTTGGGTCAGCTGTGTCACTGGCTGATGCAAATATGCCTCAAATATATTATTGACAAACAGTCACCACATTCATTGATAACAGTAAAATTGTAGCTTTTATAGCACTCTCCTACATTCAACACTCACTTCCTGTTTTCTTGTCAGATTGAAGCCAGAACTTGCTGAACTTGATGGCCTCATGTTCACCTTCTGAGGTCAGGGCCCATATAAGCAAAATTCTTTGTATTAGTTCATTAGATGAAAGCCGTAAATATTTCCTAACTATCCATACAGCCTAATATCCCACCTCCAGCAACGACTGCTTAAGGGAACTGCAAAAGAGACAGAGCTTGTATTAAATGGCATGTTACAGGGGTGTTATCTCAGACTTAGGAAAATATGAATATAGAGACTTCCTGATGTATATATTCAGGTCATCCCAACTAATTGCTTTCAAGAACTTGTTCCTTTTAAACCCACCTGTACATTTGTTCCCCCAGCACCCTGTGGCAATGAGCTCCACGATTAATTTCCTATGGGGTGAATAACACTTACTTTTGGATAATTTAATGCTGTCAGTGCCCACTGTTTTTTTCATTATGAGAGATAATAAAATAGTTATTCCTGAGATCTTTCTCCACGCTGCTCATGATTTAGGAGCCTGTATTGGAACTTCCTCCATGATCTCCTCTCCAAGCAAAAATTCTTATGCTTTACCTATCCTATTAGGAGCTGCTCCTATGGAAGCAGCTCACACTCTGATGCTTATAAACCTGTCTTTATAATTTTCTGCTTCTCTAATATCCTTTCTGAAAGGGGAACATTAGGGCTGGCCTGCAATATTTACGAAGATGGTACAGCAGGAATTTATGCACTGGCAAAATGACTTTTTCTGTTCAGTGTCTCAACTGACAACCCCTGGGATCCTCGTTATGTCTCTGACCATCCCTGATTGCTGAGCTGATGATGTTTTTGAAGAAGTGAGATCTTCCTGAGCAGTGTCTGTGACAAAAACAGCCACAGCTCTAACTCAGGGCTGGTGTTGCTGTGCTCTCGTTTTCAGTACCTTGTGGTTCTTGCCACTGAATTTCCCCTGTCACTGCATCTTGCCCTTGTTATTTGAGTGACTGTCCTGCAACACCTTCTCTCCAGCAGCAAAGCTGGTCTAGGAAAACACCTGAATACTGTGCACTGTGTGCAGATATCTTCATAGGTCATTGCTCTCCTTTCCAGACAAGTGATGACCATGGTGAACCAACACAGACCCCAACCCACGTCCCCCACAGGGCTCTGCTGGCCACCTGCTGCTCAGGTGAGGACCATCCTTTTGTTCCTGTCCTTTGTTTCCCATCTAAAACCAAATTATCCAGCTCCACAAGGCAACCCTGCTTTTAGCCCATGACACTGGCTCAGAGCCCACAGTGTGACTGTGTTTGCCTCTCCCACCAAACTCAAACTTGAATTCAGCTGAAAGACAGGGGAAGATTAGCAGGGAAAAAAAAAATCTCTGGAATTAAATATTAAGAAAATAATGTATAAGGGGTTTTTTCCATCATTCTCACATCCTCTTTTGCCATGTCCTCAGTACTGATAAAGCACCTGAACTAGCACACTTCAGAGCTGGCCAGACTGGGAGCTCTGTTTTACCAGGCAGGGAAAAGAAACTCATGCAGGGGTTCTATTGTTATTTAAAGATATGCTATCAGTTTTAGCCCCTATTTAAAAACTGAGAGGGATAAAGGTTTCTTTGCAGAGAAGAAACCAAACCTGTGCTAAATTCAGACTGAGTTTTCTTGGTTTCTTGATTTACCCATGTTTAGCCTGGCTTGAGTGGCCAGGGCTGCAGCCACGCTCAGCAGGGCTGAAACAAAGGGGGTTATTCCTGGGAATGAGCCACTGATGCACTTTCTCCTGCCCGGGGTGCTCACTCCCTGCCCCTGAGGAATGCCAGGGCCTGTGTGCTGAGGGTTCTGCTTTGCACAAACACTGAAAACGTGGGTTATCAACCAGACAGGGCGAGGCCCAGAGCTGGGGGAGTTGGGTGCCCTGGGAACCCAGGCCATGAATGACTTCACTGCCATGATTTCATTCCCTAGCAGGGATGGAGAAGGCTTCTCCATGTCTTCCAGCTCCCACAGACCTCAGGTATGGCAGCTCTGCCTCCAAACCTTGGGCATCATTTGGGGCTAAATTTATGACGAATCACACGATCACAGAATACTTTGAGTTGGAAGTGACCTTAAAGACTATTAGTTCCAACCCTCTGCCATGTGCAGGGACATCTTCCACTAGACCAGTTTGCTCAGAGCAAGAAAGAAGAAAGGGGAATAAGCAGAGCTGTTGCACACACTCAAATGTGATTTAATTGTGCTGTGCAAGTGGGTTTCACTTGCTAAACTCTGCTCGTGCCTGTGTTCACACGAACAGGGGTGTATTCCTCCCACAAGCGAAGAATGCACTGCCTTGCAGACCTTGGTTTCTGCAAACGTGGCCCCTGTGAATGTAATCAATGTTGTGCAGAGCTGCTGAAACCGAAAACAAAGCCAGAATGATCATTGTGCTAAGTTTGGGTTCCTCATTGTTCGCTGAATTACATCAGTGTTTTCTTTAGTTGCACAGTCAGCTGGCAAAGGTTTGTTTGAAATCTCGAGACTCTCCCCTTTCAGGGGAAAACATGAATTTCCGGAGATGTGGGCTCTGTTCTGCATCACCGTGCTGGGGCTGCTGTGGCCCAGGACATGATGTGACAGCACAGCTGCCCAGGAGCTTCCCAGCCCACGGCCCCTCAGCCAGGGCTGCAATGCAGCCACAGGAAAAAGTGTTCTGGTAGTTGTTTTAATTTGTATTTAACTTACAGGAACTGTTTAATCTACTAAAAAAAAAAAAAATTAACCATTAAAACTTATTTTGTAGCAAATTCCTCTCCCCAGCTCGTGATCATAAAGCAGTGTTTTGTTTCACTGCCATTTTGTTTGGTAAAAATCTCACTTTCTCCAAAGACTCCCTTGGATGCAGAGGGTGAGCAGGGGCTGGCACAGCCTGTGCTCCCAGGGCACTTCCCCCTGCAGCAAAGGAATACCAGGATGGGGTGAAACACAGAGTAGTTTGGGTTGGAAGGGACTTCTAAGATTATCCAGTTCCACTCCCTGCCCTGGGCACTAGCCCCTCCCTTCCACTAGCCCAGGTTGCTCCAAGCCCTGTCCAACCTGGCCTTGGACACTTCCAGGGATGGGGCAGCCACAGCTTCTCTGGGCAACCTGTGCCAGGGCCTCACCACCCTCACAGGGAAGAATCTCTTCCCAATATCCCATCTAACCCTGCCCTCTGGCAGTGGGAAGCCATTCCCCTTTGTCCTGTCACTCCAGACCCTTTTCTAAAGTCTCTCTCCAGCTCTCCTGGAGCCCATTCAGGCCCTGGAAGGGGCTCTCAGGTCTCCCTGGAGCCTTCTCTCCTCCAGGTGAGCACCTCCAGCTCTTCCAGCCTGGCTCCAGAGCAGAGAGGCTCCAGCCCTCACAGCAACCTTGTGGCCTCCTCTGCTCCTCCGTGACTCTTTCCAGCACATCCATGTCCTGTTGGAAGCAGTGCTACAGGTGGGGTGTCATGAGAGCAGAGTGGAAGGGGAGAATCACCTCCCTCACCTGCTACTCCCACAGCTGGGGACGAGCCCAGGACACTGCCGGCTTTCTGGAATGTTCCCTTCATGTACAAACTCCTCCAGCAGCCCTGGGAGAAGATGCTTCAGCCCCTCAGTCCTGATGGAGTTTGGGTGTGCACCTGTGTGCTGCTGAATGGGAGCCATTCCTCATTTAAACGTAACCTGACTTCCCTCTAAAAGTCTGATTTTCATCATCCACAGCCTAACTTCCCTCAGAATCACAGGCACTTCCCGTGCTGTGTCTCAGAGCAAACTCTTCTGGAAGTTGAAGTGGTCAGAACAGGAGCTGTAGAGAGTGGTGGGGTTTGGCTTTTTGAAAGCTGTGTTTTTGTTTGATCCGAAGGATGGGCTGAGGGCTCAGCCTGCACAGCCCAACTGATTTTTTTAACTTCCTTTTTTTTTTTTCCTGCTTTTTTTAACTTTGTAGAGGAAAATAGTGACAAAATGGCAGAATCTAGGGTGAAGTTTTTTTAAGAGTCAAAGCAAAAACCCAGCATGGAGGAAGCTGTACAACATCCAGGTTGTGGAAGTTTCTTAATAAGCCCATAGAGCTTAAAAAATTAGGAAAGAAATCTTGTCAGGTCTCGTGATGTTGCTTTTATTTGGGGGGGAGGTCTTGTAGTACCACAGAGAGAAGCTGGTCAAGGTGGAACTCCAGCCCAGAAGACCAAGGAGAGGAGGGAGGATGGAGAACAGAGCACTGAGGGACCATCAGGGCAGCCACGGTGGGTAGGGGAGGAAGAACAGGGACAGAGACTAAAAGGAGGAGGAGTGTGGCTTGCATTTACCAGGGTGCCCAGAGCTGAGAAATGAGGCCTGAAGCAGCCAGAGCTCATTCTGGGACACTGATGGGAGGAGGTATTGCTTGGGGAAAACTGAACCTATCAAAGTTAACCAGTTTGTGACTCGTGTTAATTTTGCAACTTCTTCCTGTGGAGACAGAGAGGAGGGAGGAACAAATTGAAAATATTCTAAATATCTCATTTCATGTTTTAAAAATGAGCCATTTTCAGTTTTCACTCAAAAAGAAGGCCTCTGTCTCCTTAGTAATGTAATTATCTCATGATAGAGAGGGCAGGAAGTAACCTGACACTGAGCTGAAAGTTTTGTTCCAGACAGAGGACGTTTTCGGGGTTAACCCGTGATGATTCCCCGCACCCTCCCCAGCATTTCTGGACTCTTTAGTTCTACCATTGAAATGAAAATCCATTATTTGTCCTGCTCAGCTAATAACACTGACCAGCATTTCCATGGGCAGCAGAAACCCTGGAGGAAGGCTGCCAAAAGCCCGGGGAGTCAGAGTTCCTTTTCATGTTCAAAGCTTCAGACTCTGAAATGCTTTAGCAATGCCATTACAAATGCCTAATGTTAGACCTGTGTCTCTCCTCTCCTCTCCCTCACTCCATTAGCCCCACAAGGATGATGATAAACCATCTGAAGAAGCAGGAGTCATCCCAGGTCAGGCTGAAAGAGCTGGAAACCTCTGATAATCCCCAGCTTCATTAACGTTTTTGTTTTTAAAAAGGTAACTTTCTGTCACCAGGAATGTATGATATATATCTATATGTGTGTATATATATATATACACACACACACACATATATATATGTATATATCAAGTGGAAGCTGGGATATAATTTTAGCCTCGATTCTTAAGGCGATATATTTTGGGTTGTCAAGCAAGGGGTGCAGCATGTGTGGGAATACATGTAAAAACATTTTTAAAGTGTAGTAGATGTGCTGCACTTCAGATCAGAGGCTACCCAGGGAAATTCCCACCCTGCCCCAAAATGCCCAGCGATGATATGTTGGGTGAAAGCAAAAGCAGAGGCTTAGAAACACTAAAAAAACAAATCACAGCAATGAAACTGAGCTAAAATGCATTTTGACATTTAATCCTAGATCAACTGGCAAACCTCACAATAGATTTTTTTTTCTTGTCACCCTGGCAAAGCAGAGCCATGGGAAACTGGTTTAACAAACAAACAAACAAACAAAAACCCCAAGAATTAATTTCTAAATCAACCACCAATCCTCTTTCTGGGCTGAGGGTGAGCACGGGAGCTCCCTCGCGCTGCCGAAATACTGAATAAGTTTAGAGAAAACCCAACTATTGCAAGCTCAGGAGATCATTTATAAAACAAAAGTCACTCTCTGCTGCATTGAAGAGCCTGAGTGCTGCTCTCAGGAAGATTAATTTTCTGGGGAGAGGAGGGGAGCGTCGGCTTCGCCCCTCAAAATGAACCAACAAGATGATTCAATTGCTTCCCTTGCCGAGCGTGAGCCTGAGACACTCACTCAGAGTGTGGTTATAAGAAATGACTCCTTTACTTTAGGAGGGAGAAACTGAAGAAACTGTTAAACTTGGTCACAGTATGTGACATCCTTGAAATCAAAAGCAATACTTCTTCTCAGCAGCTGCACAGTAAAATTAAAGATATGAAGCCAAATTCATCTCTGGTGTAATTCTCCTGCCAGTGGCCAGGGAAGCACCTGGGATTAATTTCCTCTATTATACAAGTGGCACAAGACCCTGACAAATTGTTTGGAGTGTTTTTTGTAACACTCAGTTAACAGAAACCTCATTCACTAAGTGTCCCACCCATGGAAATGGAGTGGCTGAGGATGGGACCTGGGACTGATCACAGCCCTCGTGGGTGAAAGGTGAGCAGCCCACGTGAATTTACTCACGGAGAAAAAAATGCCTCTCTTGGGGATTTGGGGATCAAGGAGAGAATGTGGACCTTGGTGTGTCTACCTTGGTGAAGGGTCAGGTCTTTGACTGAGTCTATGGGCTGGATTGGAGGCTTGTTGCCCTTCCCCAAACTGCTGGGTCATCCTGTGCCACCTTCCCCAGACGGTGACAGAGCGAGCTCACCCCTCTATTCCTGCAAGGCTTCTCTTCTTCTTTGGGGCAGAGCTTGCAAAGCCCATCTGTGCAAGACAACACCTGTATTTATGCTTCTGGACATAATCCACTTCTTTGCTTACAGTTTGCCTGCAGAAAGCTTGCGTTTTCCTGGAGGAATTATAAATGGAGCCTGGTGCTCACTGGGCTGAGGTGAGATCTGGGGCAGCACTGTCCCAAACCCCACCAAGATGGATCCAGTCGTCTTCTCTGAGCAGCCCCAGGTCCTCACTCCTCCCCAGAGCTCAAGTTCCTCTCTCCTGTGCAGCCACCCTTATCTTGCTGCCCCACATTTGCTGGAGCATCCCTGGCCAGGTTGGGTTTAAAGCAAGCACATCCCATTCAGAGTCTTCTCCTCCCAAGCAGCAGCATGAGGAAAAAGTCAAGCTGTGGAACGAGGATACCAGGCAGCCAAACAGGCAAATAATGACCAGAGTCAAATGCAAACTCAGGACAGACATGAGTACAGAGCTCGTGGTCGGGATTTTCTAGGAAGGCACCTGCAGCTGGCTCCAAAGTGTGCTCCTGCCAAGTAAATTCATTTTCTACACAGCTTGGTGTAGACAGGACCTGCTTTGATGCTTTCAAAAATCAGGAATGTCTATGGGTATGGGTTTAGGGATGTGAGGTTAAGGAAAAGGTTCTCTCTGCTTTTATTAGGGAAAGGATTTCACGTCGTGTGTTGAAACCTCTGGCCAGCAGAAACAGCACATATGACCTTTGAGATGAAGGTTGCCCAGAGAAGCTGTGGCTGCCCCTGGATCCCTGGAAGTGTCCAAGGCCAGGCTGGATGGGGCTTGGAGCAACCTGGGACAGTGGAAGGTGTCCCTGCCCATGGCAGGGTTTGAAATGAGATGATATTTAAGGTCTTTTTTTAACCCAAACCCTTCCACGATTCTATGAAGCACCTAGTTTTGATAAATCAAGGTATCTAAGCACTTCTACCATTTTGAACACAAGAAGAAATTTGGTGATATATTTTGCAGTATTGGGACTTTTTGGTTTTAGCATATTCATATTAATGGAAATCTCATTTTTGGGAAAACTGTTTTCTTATAAGCAGGGTTGGTATTTGACCAAAGAGGAGCAGATATTTGACCAAAGGTGAGAAATTTTCATGAGAGCAGAAGAAAAATGTAAGTCAATGTTGTGAGCATCCTTAATGCTTGTCCAACATGTTTGAGCTTGTTTTGTTTTGTTATATTTTGTTTTCTGGTATGTTTTATCCTATCAATGACATTAATTATGGGGTAATTGCCTTAGTAGCATGTAACAACTCTCCTCTTTTTTTAAAATAGATTTTCACACAATGTGTAAACTTTGCTGTATATGTGCTACGTTTCTTGTGTCATGAAATAACGTGTAGACAAAATAATGTTTTTCCTGTCAGAAATTCAATGGGCATCTAAAGCAAAGTGACAGGTGGTTAAATAGCTGCATTTAAAGGATGTCAAGAAGATTTTTTGGACAGGTACCAAAACCCAATGCCAAAAAGAAGGCCTAATACCATCTGTTTTGTTAGCAGAGAGATGCAATTATACATCAGATTTTAAATTACGTGAAATGCCAAATTCATAACCTTGATTTTTGGGTCAAATCTAGCTTATCTAGATTGTGAGTGTTTTTATTTACTAGTGCAGTTCCTGACCCTGAGCCCACACAGGTAAACGAGGATGTTTTCAATCAGCCCCATTTTAAAGTCATAGGAAGCTCTCGAGCCGCATTTAATTTTGTTTTGTGTTACATGTAAATCCAGATGCAATGTGGATTTAATTAATCCAATTTCACTGCATTTAAATGTACACATTTGCATTGTGTTTATTGGCAATCGGTTTTATCCATTTGTTCAGCATTTTTTATGACCAATGAAACTCCTGAATATTTAGAGATCTCTCTCCTTCCGAGCGGGAACGAGGAGTGTAGCTCTGAATTAAATCGCTCTCAGACATAAACTGGGGATAAGACTAAAATGTCAAAATATAGCTGCATAATACAGTGGGGAAATGATATCACTATTTTAAAGTAATAAAGTGCACTGTGCTAAATTATTCGAAAAACCATTTCAGCAGGCTTTCTAGGTGGTTTGTTGAGGGGAGGAGGACCACTTTGAAACAAATAATGAAACTGATATATTCAGAGACTCTTTCCTGCCTCTGAAAGGTGCCTTGGAAATTATGATTGTTCAGATTTAGTCTAATATTTAGAAATACTCACTGCAGAGTTTTCTCTTCTTTGTGAGGAGTCCATGTGGCTTAAATGGGATTGCTGAGATAATCACACTCCGCTGTTTCTGTTCCAGGGCTAATGTTAGGCATGAAATGCGAGTTGTCATGTTGGGAGCTCCTCTTTCAACGACCTGACCAAAGCAACTACAAACGCTCTGGGGTTTGTGAGGAGTCAGTTGGGAAAAGAACAAAGGGACTGGGATCTTTCCCTGTCTGTGTTTAGCTGCTCGGTTTGGCTCTGCTGGGAGTGCTGTGGCTCAGCTGGTGTCACTGGTTCTCTTCAGCCATCTCAGACCACTCCTTTCACCTTTGCTTGGCCTTGATCCTTTGTCCCATCACGTGCCCTGAGGAAATGTCCCCATCTTTCTTATAAGCCCCCTTTAGGCACTGGGAGGGGCTCTAAGGTCTCCCTGGAGCGTTCTCTTCTCCAGGCTGGACAATCCCAGCTCTCCCAGCCCGTCTCCAAAGTGCAGGTGCTCCAGCCCTGGCAGCATCTCCATGGCCCACTGTTGATCCTATGTAGAGAGGGACACCAAAGTGTTAGAGGAGAGCAGGGATTCAGCCAAACCTGCATCTCCTGGTAGACCTCCACTTGCTCCACAGCACAGGCACCAAAGTGCCACAGGGACAAAACACGTTGAAACAAGGGGAAAAACAGGCTGGAGGAGGATTCAGCAGCGGGTACAAATTGGAGGCTTCCTGAACACATGGTGAGGCTGGACAGGTTCCCCTGGGGCAGCAGGAGCTGCTGATCCATGGGCAGAGAACCGTGGAGGCTGGAGACACCTCGTTCCCCAGGCCCTGGGCAGGGATGATGCTCAGGATGATGCTCAGCTCCCCTGGGTCATCTTCTTCTGACAGTCTGACGAGGAGAAGCAGCACTGAAGACATGAGGTGAGCTGTGAGAACATTCATCTGATGAAGAGTGTTTCCTCTGCCAGCTTCCCTCAGCATATATATATATATATATAAAAGCATTCTGGATATTAATAGCAATAACACTTTGTGACGACGGGTGTTTCAGATCAGTCTCTGCTTGAGGTCTAACGGAGGCACACGAACATGCAAAGTTTGACAGGGCTGATTGTTGAAAATCTGAGGAGGCATTAAGAAAACAGGGAAAAATAAGCTTTTAAATGGTCTGAAAGGGATCGTTGGGGTGTCTCTGGCACTGCAAAGGAATTGGGTTGTATCTGCCGGGGAGATGCTGCACGTTTGGTGATGAAATGTGTTAATTTTTGTAGGAAACAACAGAATTAAATCCTGCTTTTAGTGGAAAAGCCAGTTCAGCCTTAACTGCAAAGCTGCTAGCAATGACTCCACAATATATGAAATATAATAATTATGATAATTAATAAAGATAATAATACAGTAAAACCTTGCTAATGACTCAGAGGCTGCTTACTAATTACTGAATTTTGTGGATAAACAAGCCAGAATAATACATCATAAAATACACTTTGTTCCATTATTTTGACAACTCTCATTTAGTTTTAATTATTTATACTTCATAATATACCAGTCACTCTACTTGGGAGGGTTTTACAAAAATAATGAAGCTCTAATAATGTGACATGTCAGTTCAGTATTTGCTGAAACAGGGAGAGAGGGAAACCAGTCCTTTCTGGGTGTGTGTAAATCAGGAAGGGCACAGATCAGTTGAGCACAGATATTCAAAGTTTTAATGCAAAACATTATACACCTCTGTAATGCCTTTGACCTGGAGCCCTGGAGCAGCTTGCCTGGTGGAGAACTCCCCAAGCTGACCTGCTTTGCTGCTAAATGGAGAGGGATCGATGCTGATTCTCCAGAAAAATCACACCGTTCGAAAAATAATAATAGATGTGAAGCAATTTTTGTGCCCAAGTCAATTTTTATCCTTAAATCAATTTTTTTCCACCATCACGAGGGCTGAAAGCTTGTTTTTAATTTAAATGAGAGCTACGATTTTTACATAATCACTTGATTCCTGGAGCTGGCATTCCCTCGAAACCCCAGCCCGCCTCCCCCTTCCTTGAATTTGGCAGCAGTTGGCCATGCTTTTGCAATGAAAGACGCTCGTGGAAGGACTCAGCATTTATTTAGCTCAGCTTTCCAGCTACAGAGAGTCCTGTAGGGTGCACATGGCAAATATGCCTTCGGAGTCATGAGGTTCTTAAAAAAAAAAAAAAAAAAAAAAAAAACAAGCCCATTTCTAGCGGAGGTTTGCCAGAAAACTGACTCCCTCACTCCTGTGAGCTCTCTGGGAGCTTATGGATCGGTCGCCGTAACTTTCAAGCGTTCCCCTCTACCTGGGAATGGGATAACGTACTGCAAAAACACTCTGGATGTAATATTCTCCCCCACCGGGCTGGTTTTCTAAAGGGATCTGTTGTGAGATGTTGGAAGGGAGCGGGAGAGAGAGGAAGGGGGACCCCTGCGCGTCCAACCTGTTCCCGTCCCCTGTTCCACCCTCCCTCCCCACGGCCGCATTTGGGGGTTCCATTCTGCTGTGCCCTGCGAGCCCCGGCCCGTGGGAGTTGGAGGGGGACGGCAGAGAGGGTGGCCAGGGATGGGTGCTGCCTTCCAGCAGCAGGGTCCATAAAGACGGGAGCGTGGAAATCCGGGTGGTGGGAGAAGGTGGCTCTCCGAGCCCTGGGGAGCCGATGCCAGGTGCGAAGGCTGAGGCTGGCTGGTCCCTCCCGGGTGGGAGGGCGCGTGTGGAGGGCGCTTCCAGAAACGGCGCATTTAGGGGCTCCAAGGGAGGGACCTACTTGGGGGTCCCTAATGGGGAGGGAGAGCATCTTTCACCAGCGGGCAGGCGCCAGGTGCAGAGGGAAGCGCTGGGCACCGTCCTGTGTCGGGAGAGGGCACACCGGGCACGGCGCTCCGGTGCGGGCTGGAGGGGGTGTTGGAGGGGGGGCACACAAAATGTGACAGGAGGAGCGGGAAGCGGCGTCGCTGTTTCAACCTCCCCCTCGCCGGGGCGGCCGGGCACGGGCGAGAGGGGCCGCACCGGGCCGGCTCCGAGGGGGCTCCATCCCCTCTGCCCCAGCCCGGGAGGAGCCGCCCGGCCCCGCCGCGAACAATAGCGGCCCCGGCGCGGGGCGGCGCGGAGCGGGGCGGGCCGGGGGCCGCCGCCCGCCCCCCCTGCGCCGCCGCCCGCCCTCTCCCCGCCCTCTCCCCGCGCCAGAGGCACCGCCGCCGCCGCAGCCGGGTCCATGCCCGCTGGAGCCCCCGCCTGCCGCCGCCCGCAGCCCCGGCATGGACGTTCGGTTCTACCCCTCCGCCCCCCCCGCCGTGGGCTCCCTGCCCGGCGCAGACCCCACTTGCCTCGGCCCGCTGGATTATTATCACTGCAACAAGGTACCGGCGCGGGGGGTCCCCCCCGGGGGCGGCCGCGCTCCCGTCCCGCCGCTGCTCCGCGGGGAACAGGGGCAGGAAAGTGCCGGCGGCGCCGGGCTCCGGCGGGAGGGAATTTTGAAAGTGGTCTGGGAGAGGAGAGGGGGGAGCCCGAACCCGGGGCGCTGCTCGGCGGGGCGGGCCGGGAGCGGAGCGCGGGGGGAGCGGGTGTCGGTGTGTCCGTGCCGGGCTCGTTTAACCTTCTCCGTTCCGGGGGCGCTCGGCCCGGAGCGATGCGCGGGCTGGGGGGGTGGCGGGGGGTTGGTGGTGGTTGTTGCGTTTGTTGTCGCGTACTTTTTTCCTGTTGTTCTTCGCCGTGTTGTTGTTTTGCACCTTCTTCACAAGCCGGGTCGCGGCTCCTCCCGAGCGGGGGCTCCGGCCCCGGCCCCCGCCTCCGTCCCCCCACCTGCCTGCGCTCCCGCGGAGGGGACACCCAGCTCTGGGCGGGTGAGGGTGTCTGTGTGCCTCCCCAGACCCACAGCACGGCGGCGAGACCTCCCTAACCCACATTTCCCCCGCTCGCTGCAGCTGCAAAGCGAAGCACCCTCCTCTCGTAACGGGAGAGGGATGCGCAGGGGATATTTGAGAGCGCGGAGGTGCTGTAGGAAATTTCCTTCATCCTAGAGAAGGCGAAGCGGAGGGGATAGATGCTCCTTCAGGGATAAGGAGTTCTCTGCTAGTATCGTCTTCCTTGGTGTGGGTAAACAGCGCTGATGTTTCACCTACAAAGCCGTGGGATACGGATCCCTTTGGAGGGAAGGGGATCATCCGAGACTGAATCCTTGCTGCCTCCCGGGCCAAATTCGGGTAATTGTTTTGAAAAAGTTAATAAAGGGAGAAAATACTTTCCTGCATTGGGACGGCAGCTCGGGATGCTCTCGGCTCATCTCACTGTTGTGATAGTTTGTGATCAAACTCTTTCGACAGAAGCAGAGGGAAACCTGTGTGGCTTTCCAGACACGGCAAATTAATCTTTATGTATCTCAGGATATGTATTTAACTGTTCTCCGCCACTTGGGTTATTTATATCTTTTTATTAAGTTGTAGCAAACCTAATAGCTCTCATTTATTTTGAGATGCCAGATTATGCACAAAGGAAACAACTTTCGTTGTTTTCTCCTGTATCCGCGCACTGCCGGTTTCAAGCTGGTTTATTATCATTGCCGTTGCTCTTAAAATGCTAAATATGCTCTTAAAATACTTAACGAGAGCTGGGTCACCTGGCAGCAGGACACCCGCGCCACTGAAACATCAGCCCGCGGTGTGCGAGAGCCGAAATCTGGGATCATGTGAGCGTGTGCCACTGGGAACTGCGGCCGCCCCCGAATCCTGCTGGCTTTAGGAGCTCGATTTTACCAAGAAGTTGTTGGGTGTCGGCGTGGTTTAGTTTGCCGTCCAGTGTTCCGTGCAGGAGCTGGGGCTGGCGGCCGTGCCCGCAGCGCCTCAGCCCCGCGCCGTGGGCTCGGCGGTCCCGTGTGCCCCCAGCAGTGCCCACCCGAGCCTTGGGGCACGGGGCCCCTCGTCGTGAGCTCATCCGTGGCCTGAATCCCTGAGATTAGTCCCGGATTAGGCGGTCGCGATTGATCCGCGGGTCCTCGCTGCGCCGGGGCCGGGAGGCTGCGGGGAATCGCCTCCTCTGCGTCTGCGGCGAGCTCAGCCCGGGCGGGCGAGCGGGCGCGATGGGTGCTGGTGCCGGCCAGGGTGGATGGGACACCGGAGAGGAGCACCCCAGGTACTGACCACTGCCACCAGATGCTGCTGTTGTCACTGCTACGGAGGATCTTAAGGCAGCGGGAGAAGAAAGGAAGTGACTTACCCTTTGCTGATATTCAGGGCGCTTTTTTTTTTTCCTCCTCCCCCCCCCCCTTCTTTTCTTTTCTGAGTTATCAAATGACATTTGCTTATGCACAGCCGTGCACGTTTGTCTGTGGGATGAGGCTGCTGGAAGGAAGCCAGAGACGAAATGGTTGACTTTGTTTTCCCGGCCCAGTGCAGGTATAACGGTTGTAACTTTGGCGTCAAACCGTGGAGCGGGTGGAGGTGGCTCCTGCTGCCTTTGCTCTGGAGAACTCCGGCTGGTGTGGGGTGAGATGCCACCAAGGATCACCAACAGCACGCTGTTATCTTGCACCTGCAACAGAGAGCATGGCCTGAGCACTCCTGCTTCTCAGAGCCACACGGGATACTCTGGGAAACTCCAGAACCTCACACCAGTCCCAATCCCATCGCTCCTGCCTGGTGCTGGCAGCTCAGCTCAGAGCTGGGCTAGAACAGTGTCTAACTCAAAGCATTTCTGCTTCAAAGAGCTCCAGAGGAGGGTAGGGTGGACTGGAAAAATCAGTTCTCCCACTGTGACATGCAGATATCCTGGATAAAACCCATCTCTAGGAAGAACCCTGGGCGAGGAGCATTTACAGGCCCTTCGCTGTCTTCTGCTTCCCTGAGTTTAGGGAAGGGCTCTAAAACCCTTTGATTGAAAGGGTTTGTTGTGTTCAGGTTCACCTTTTTTTTTCTTCCCCCAAAGGGCTGCTTCATTTATTTATTTATTTATTTGGGGAGAGGCAGTGAGGCTGGGAAGGACTGTGCCGTGTCACTGTGCATAAATAACTCACTGGGAGCACGGCGGAGCTCTGCCCATCTCTCTGAGTTGCTGGGGAGATGTGCCTGAGCCCAGAGCATCCTGAAATGTTAATGGAATTGTTTTGTGCACTTCCTGGACGTGATATAGTTTTGCTGGGAGGTCTCCCATCCCACCTGTGCCCTGCAAATAAGCCACAATTTCTCTTTGCAGCTACAGAGGGCCCTATTGCGCATCAGCATTTCCATTTCTGAAAGGACAAGGGATGTTTAGAAGGGTAATGAAGTGGGAATGTATGTTCAGTCAGGGCCACCCCTGAAAGGGGGTATTTGCACCTTTTCTTTAACCATTTCCCCAGCATCCCTGTTTTCCCTCAAAGGGCTGGCCACTGGGAGTGGGATAGAGAGGGTAGCAAGGGATTGGACACCCATGAGTGGATGATGGGATCCCTCCCACCCTGTTGGGCAGGGTGAGAAGGAGCCTCCCCCACTGCTGCCTGTGTTTGGTGAGGAGTTCTGATACATTGGGAACACCGGTGGCACCAAGGCAGGGGAAAGGGCTCCCCGTGTAAACCAGTCCCTGTCACCTGATCCTGCACGGAGCAGCCTGCCATGGCAGCTGGGAAGTGGAGCCAACCCCAAACTTCCCGGTGCTCACAGCCTGGAGGACTGATGCTCCTTGGCAGGATTTTTAGGGCTGTGGTGGCTCAGTGCAAGGTGTGGGGTGATAAGGAGCAGCACCTTCCCGGAGCCACCCCAAGGGACACGCTGTGAGGAGCATTTCCCACGCCGGTGCCAACCTCTCCCCTCCTTCCTGGGAGCTGCATCCAGGACCTGCTCCACCACTGGGACTGCACAGCAGGAACACCTCTGGTGTCTGCACAGTGGCCACGAGGGACTGGGGATGTTCAGCTGAAAGTGGTACCGTCTCTGCAAGGAGCCCTCATCCAGACTGCGACACCCGTCTGTGTCATCGGCCGCCTGAACCCTGCTGAAGGAAACACTTATCTCTGTTTTGGATTTCTCATTTAAATCTGGGTCGAAGTCCCCTTTTTCTGTTCCCTCTGGCCTTTTTCCTGGGGCATTGGTGTCTGCTGTAGACCCCCTCGTGCTCCCTTGCTGTAAAAGTGGAGCTCTCACAGGATATCAGGCTGCCCGTGTGTTGTGATGGTGTTGTAAGTGAGAGGCAGCGTGTTCCTGCATCACCTAAGGGCATTGTTGGTCTATGGTGGGGTATTTTCACATCCCTCCAGTTGCTTCAAGAAAATTTGGGGATTTTTTTTCCCACTTGAGCTCTAGAGAGACTCTTCAGCTGTATTTCACCATAAGTAAACCATGGGAAAAAACACACAGTTCAGTAACACCGGGGCTCGTTTCGCTCTTAGCAGAGCTTTAGCAACGGCGTGCTGGCTGACATAGCAGCAAGGAAGGATTTTCCCAGATCCTAAATTGTGTGTGAGTCCACAGAGTACAGGGGTGAGTTTTTCCTTCTCAGTTCAGGAAAAATTGCCTTGGCAAGGCAGGCACGTGGCAGGAATCTTGCCCGAGCACAGTACCCTGTGCTCTTTCACGCTGGGTGTGCAGTGATGCCGGGATGCAGGAGGAGTGATCCTGCTCCCTGCTCCCCAGGGGCATCTTTAGGGAGTGAATTAACATCTCTCTATTCTTCCTGCAGAAATACATTTAAATATAAATTCTTTGTAGTGCTTCTGGTGTTACAATGATCAGTGCACAGTGCCCAGTTTCCACCGAGGGCATTGATTGATTGATGGGGAGGAGGAGGAGGAGGATCCAGCCTGGGAATGCTGAATCCTTGCAGAGCAGGCACACTCCTGTCATCCTGGAGGTGCCTCTGGTGCTTGGGAATGCTGGGGAGCCCTGTTAACCCTGCAGCATTTCTCTAGGATTAAACAGCATCATGAAACCTTTTCCTGGATCTTTCTGGTGGGACTCTCTGTCTTTGCATCTCCAAACACACCCTCTGTCTTGCTTTTTAGGCAAGATAAATTGGCAAAAACTATTTTGCCAATACACCATCATAAATTATGGATAATTAAAATCTACTAGTCATGAGATGAGTATTAATCTGCAACCAATACTCTCTTCTTCTTTTAAGAACCCTTCAGAAATGGGATCTGAGCTGCTGATATGAGCCTGGGTCAATGTAGCAAATGCATTTCTGTGGAACATTCTGTTTTGACTTTCACAATAAATTGTACATTGCAGTGATAAACATGGTCCCTTTTTCCTTGTTCCAGAACAGCTTTGCCATTCTGGAAGATAAAATATATTCTTTTCCCTTTCTACTTTCGAAGCCAACTCTGTTTTGAAGTAACATAAATCTTTCTTTGGAGATGGAGGGTTTTGGATGGAGAACAAAGTCCGGCAGATTTTTAATTTGAGGCCCATCTCATTCTCATTTGGCAGGCAGCTCCTGTTCATTTGCAAATGTGGATATTTTTTATTTTTTTTTTTAGGCCCTGAATATGGGCAAGAGCTTCCTCTGAAAAGTGGTTGAGCTGCCCAGTGAGACAACCCTGTGTTCTCTGGAGCTGTCTCTGGTGGGTTGTGAGCAGAAAATGTTTGAAGCTCCCTTTTGCCTTGGGCTTTAAGTCAGGGATTGGGAGCTAAGTAATGAATGTCCATCCATTCATAGAAATTGTTGTTCTCTCTGCATGTGCAGAGGGAGGGGCTTTAGTCTGGTTGTTTTTGGAACAATGTGAGATGTTTTGAAGACTGGTCTGACTTGTATATAACAACATGTTTGTTGAGGCTGGTTATGAATGACCTTGTCAAGGGCCTGATCCACAGCAGTGGCATCAAGAGGCAAAAAATTCAGGATCAAAATTGTACAAGTTTCTCTGATTTATATATGATTCTTCAAATCAATGATAAACATTGTCCCCTAAACCAGTGGTCCAAAGCCTGTGGGTGTTGTGCCACTATAACTATGGGGTAAATCCACGAACAGCTCTGGACTTGGACATCTGAGCTTGCAGTAGGTGCTGGGATCAGGTTGTGCATCCCTAATGGAGAAAACATCTTGTTCACAAATTGCATTTTGCTTGTAGCACACCAGAGCATCCTATAGCTTGGATAGTGCCTGGCTGATCCTCGTGCCAGGGCAGGGGGAGAGCACCTGGGACAGAGCCCTTCCAGCTTTTGCTCCTTGTAAGGATGGGCAGTGCCAGCTCTTTTTCTGGTGGTTGTTGTCACCATTGTGATACTTCTGCAGCATTTGAAGAAAAACGTCTGTTTTCATTCTGCCTTCACTTTGCATCTCTGCTGCTGGATCCAAGGAGCAGGAGGTGAGGATGCTCCCCCGGGACTGGCCCCACTGGGCAGGGGGAGTGTGATCCCCTCGAGGGGCACAGTTTTTCCCTATTACCTTTGTACTCCTCTGTTGTTTTACAAAACGAGCTCTGAATGCTTTTACCGTAAGTTGGGTTATATCTTGCAGCATAAATGAAGCATATAATTGTGTTTTCCTAACAGCTCTACATTAAAAATAAGTTATTGTGTTGCTAATGTGTTTTCCTTGACAATTTTCCATCCGGTGAGTGCAAGGCTTCTGTCTGAACTGTCGTTTTCCACCACCTCTGCCTCTTCTTGATGTCTTACTCAGTGTTTCTCAAGTCAGGGTAAAGTGTTAGAGTGATTAGAGCTTTCAGACTATTAATTCCTAATTGGAGGTTTAAGCTCTAATGTTCCACCTTTGTGATTTTATACACCTGTTTTAATATAAT
Source organism: Chiroxiphia lanceolata (assembly GCF_009829145.1). NCBI lineage: Eukaryota > Metazoa > Chordata > Aves > Passeriformes > Pipridae > Chiroxiphia > Chiroxiphia lanceolata. The sequence goes on along the minus strand of NC_045653.1, from coordinate 2,610,893 downwards.
TAAATTATATAGTACGTAGTATATATTCTGTAATACTCTACATAAATTATATATAACATACTATATGCTATATTCTATAGTATATATAAATTATATGTATGCTCTGATCTTTATTATAAACTATGTGTTATATGTAATAATATACACACTATATATAATTCTATATATTATATAAAATATATATTATATAAAATATATATTATATAGAATAAATATTATATAAAATACATATTATGTATAATTATATAATACATATTATATATAATTATATAATATATATTATATATAATTATAGTGTATAGTCAGTTCAGCTTCGGGGGGGAGAAATCTCCCAACACAACTTACTGAAGCAAGCACTGATCAAACCACTCTTAAAAAAATACAAATAAAGTGACAGAAAACAGCATTAAATTGCCCGATTTTGCACTTAAATGACCAGATTTAAATATAATAATTGTCTACCTCCCCTCCACCTCTTCCTATTGTTTCCCTCTGGAGGTTTTGTTCTGATGGATGCCATTTCTTCTCTGAGAAATGGCCCTGGCTGCCGTGCTGCTGCAGGGGAAATCTTTGCATTATGCCACAGAATCTCTCTCCTCCACCATCGTCTTTTGCATAGATTGCTTGACCTCTGCAGATATAATTAAATCTCTTCCCGACGACTGTGCGGTTGCAGCTCAGCTCGGTGGTGAAGGGAGCTGGGAGGGAAGTGCTAACGGGGGCCCTGGACCAGGAATTGTTCCTGTGCAGGGATTATTTGAGCACTGGTTTGTGCTGGTTGCTGCGCGTGGCTTCCGAGGACCCCGATCTGCAGGAATCGGGCGAGTCTTGGTCCGAGGCAGTTCCTTGACTCCAGTTCTGGCCTGGACCTGGACACGGGAGGCAGGATTGTGCCAGTGTTTAAAATGTAGATGTTTGAATTTTTTTTTTCTGTTGGTTTAAGGACTCAGCCTCTTGCTCTCGTGCTGCCTCTTTTTTTTTTTTCAGTGTTTCTAAGGATCTTGTGACTTGGCAGGAGCTGGAAAACGGGGGTGGCAGTACAGGGACCTGTTCCCCAGCAGGGTGGCTGCAGAACTTGCTTCTCCCCGCTCCTGATGTGCATCTTCTTCCAGGCAACAGAGACCCCCCAGTCCTGTGGAGAAGGTTTGGGACAGCCCTGGCACTGTGGTGCTCAGGGGAGGGGGGGGACAAGCTTTGGGTGTGCTGCCACATGCCACCCTCCTCTCTGGTGACGCTTCACTGTCCCCACTGGCACCCAGGTTGTATTTTCCCCTGTGACCCCATGGATCCCATTCCACCTTGGTGATGGCGAGGAGCACTTTTTTATCAGATTAGCTGGATCACATGAGCAGGTTTCTCTTCCCACAAAACCTACCGATGACTCAGAGTTTCCATTCCCGTCTGGACTCATCAGGGAGGCACCATCCCCTTTCCCTTCGGCTGTCTGCCTGTGCACCACGATCCTCCTCTCCTCTCCTCTGCTCCCTAAAAAAAACATCTTCCTCTTCGTCATCTTCTTCTCCACCTCCTGCTTGCAGGGTGGAGCCTGCGCTTGCCAGTGGTCAGGGTTGGGAGAGAAGGGCTGTGTGGTGCCTCTGCCATTTATCCTCTCTGTGAACCTCTGGGTCTCAGTCTCCAGAAGCTCATTTTGGGCACCCCAGAATTATTTTCTGAATAATTTGAGCCATCCCGAGCAGTGAACATCCATTGCAGGAGATCTGGGTCCTTGGAGAAGTGCAAGCAGAGCCCAGGGCATCCCAGAAGTCTTCTCTTTTCCAAAGATGTGGATCTCCACTTTTATACCTGTGTATGGGCTTCACCTTTCCAGCTGGGTTTACTCAGCAGTTAATGCCCTGAACATCTCCTCCCTCTCCCTGGGAAGGTGGTAGGTAAGGACTCCCAACATGAGAAGGATGTGGAGCTGCTGGAGTGACTCCAGAGGAGGCCGTGAAGATGCTCCCAGGGCTGGAGCTCCTCTGCTCTGGAGCCAGGCTGGGAGAGCTGGGGGGGTTCACCTGGAGAAGAGAAGGCTCCAGGGAGACCTGAGAGCCCCTTCCAGAGCCTAAAGGGGCTCCAGGAGAGCTGGAGAGGGACTGGGGACAAGGAATGGAGGGAGAGGACACAGGGAATGGCTTCCCACTGCCGGAGGGCAGGGATAGATGGGATATTGGGAAAGGAATTCTTTACTGTGAGGGTGGGGAGGCCCTGGCACCTGTGGCTGCCCCATCCCTGGAAGTGTTCAAAGCCAGGTTAGATGAGGTTTGGAGCAACCTGGGATACTGGAAGGTGTCCCTGCCCATGGCAGAGGGTGGAACTTGGTGCTTTTTAATGTCCTTTTCAGCCAAACCATTCTATGATTTTGTTTCATTGCTTACAGTTACTGAACCCTAAATTTTTTTTTTCTCTGTCAGTAACGGTTCAGATCCATTCCCTGTTTCTCACTTTTCATGGGTACTTCTTTGAAAAAGGGTTTTTATACAGTGAGCCATCTCGGCACAGTGTGCCTGCAATGGAAGAATGATGTATTTTAGGGGAATTACATCTCTAGTCCCTCATGTCAGAAGAGGGGCAGCGTGCCCTGGAGTCCTTAACAAAAAGAAAAGAAACTTTGACGGCGTGGAAATCAAATTTATGAAAACTTCAGGGGAAGTTTTGTATGGAAACATTTAATTGAGTTCTCTTGGTTTGTCCCAACTTACGCAATGGGCACAAAAAAGCATTTGGATCTCGTGTGAAGAAGAAAAAGCAGAAATACTGGGGTTGGGGGCAACACAAGACAGAGAAACTGGGGCTTGTAGCTCTGGAAAATGTTCCTCCCCCTGATAGGATCCTGCTCTGTTTGTCCATGTTCAACCCAGGGAGGCAACGTTTCCTCTGCTGCATTATCTTGTCTCTAAATAGCGTTCAAAGGAGAAGAAGAATGTGCTGTTAAAAATATCCAACTTTTGGGAATGGCTGGCAGACTTTACCACTGATAAGCGTTGTTGATTGAAGATCAAACAGCCCTTGAAGAAAAAAACCTTCCAGCAAGCGCCGTGGGTCCAACCCTGCAGCCAGACAGTGAGGTCAGGCCTCAATCTGGGGATATTTAGGGACCAGCACTGGAATTATGGTCTGGGCTCCTCTACCCCAGACTGATGTTGGCGACACAGTGGTTTAAACATGATAAATCTGTTAAAGCTGAGAACAGCGTTTATCAGATGCCAAGAAAACCAGAGTCGTGTCTGCATTACTAGGTGGTTGTTATATATATATATATATATATATATATATATATATATATATATATTTATAAATTCCCCCTCCCCCACTTAAGAGAAAAAGCTGCAGGTCATAATGTGAACTGAAGACTAGTGGCATTTGTTTTTTAATTATTTGACGACCTGCATTTCTGTGTCAAGGTGGCAAATTAATAGTGGGTGGCCATCTGTGTGCAAAGCAGGTAGTTCTGTCCTGGCTGTGCCAAACAATGCATGTGGAGTATTTAACCGTCTGATTTAAATCAGACCAGAGGGTTGGTTTTTTTGAAAACTATATTAAATGTGTTTTTCCACTTAAGAGTCGGGCTTTGAAAAAGGGGAAAAATATCAAAATGGTATTTTTAGCTTCATAAGCTTTCAGCCCTCTGAGTGAGTTAGTTGGCATGTAGTGGCCTTCTTTTGGGAGAGGCCAGATCATGGTGGGAATAACAACATGTAGCTTCAGTCATTGGTGGAAGTGGGCTCCCAAATTTGTGTGAGAGCACCAAAGAAAGAAATACATGCTTAAAAATCATAAAATAGCTGAGGCTGGAAAAGAGCTCTGGAAGTGTATTTAAACTAATTCCAATAGCACCTTCTGGGATTGAGATGGCAGGAGAGAAAAATATCAATAGATTTGCTGCTCTGATACAGTGAGAGTCTCGGTGGTGACGGCTGCAATCAAATGCTAAATAGAAAGTTTGTAATAAAAAGGGCTTTAGTTGGAATTAATAAAATGTGAAATGCCTCGTTCCTTGGAAGACATGTGGTATTGACTGAGATTTAGAAACACATCCTGGAGGAGCAGGGATGGAGATTGCAGGCTCCAGAGCTGGCTCTGGCATCCTTTCCCTGCGTGCGTTACTATTATTTATTTATTTATTTATTATATTTTTTTAATTATTTTTTGCCTGGAAAGGTCACAGTGTGCAAATTTGAGAGGAAATTAGTGAAGAGCTGGAAACAAGGGCAGCCTTTTGCAGAATTATCATCTACTTCTTCCACTCTTGCATGTTCCTGTGCTGCCTATGGCATGAAATAGTCTTTAAGGTGCCTTCTGACCCAAACTGGATTCTAAAATAGGGTCCTTGTATCACAGGCAAATCCAAGTTTATCATGGAAACTTTTCTGCTTGGGTTTGATTTTGAGGCCTGCTATCCAGAGTTCCCCTCCACAAGCTGCATATGAAGTCACAGATACAATTCCCATTTTCAGGAAAGCACTGCTTGAATTCTTTGGGAAATGTGGATTTCAACATCCTCTTGTTTTGAGGAATTGTCTCATGACTATCTGAAGCTCGAGTGGAGCCTCTTATTTGCCCCCAGAGGTGGAAATCTTGGGTAGCTCAGAGGCAGGAAGAGCCTGCTCCTGGATCTGGGGCTTTAGCTTGTGTCACTGTCATCGTGCCATGAGCATGGGGGCAGTGCCAGCTTGGAAGGGATCCTCTGCCTGGCACAAAAAGGTCCTGAGAATGGGCTGTCTCCTTGCTTAGTGCAGTTATAGCATGAAAGCTCCAGGACCCAGGAGTTCCTGGAGCTCTTCCCATCACTGGGTCCCCAACCCGGAGTGCTGAGGGACCAGATGTCCTCAGATCCTGTGAAATAGGGCTGGGGGTTGCTGTCCCATGCTCTCAGCCTGAGCATGTGCTTCCAAAAACGTGGAGATGTGGTGCTTAGTGACATGGTTTAGTGGTGGGCTTGGCAGTGCTGGGTTAATGGTTGGACTCAATGATCTCAGAGGTCTTTTCCCACCTTAGTGATTCTGTGATTCTTGGTGGCAAAGGTGGCACGTACAGCAGGACAGGGGCTACCTTGGCAACCTGAAACTGGTGGCCTCATCCCTTTGGCCGTTGCTGGAGCCACTGGAGAGGCCAGTGGGGAGATTCAGCCTTCTTTGGGCTCCTGCTTTATTTGCTGGATTTGTTTTGGGATTCTTGGGCTGTCCCGTGCAGGGCCAGGAGTTGGACTTCGATGATCCTTGTAGGTCGCTTCCAACTCAGAATATTATATGATTCTGTGATAAATGTAACATCCCAGGTGCAACCCAGCAACATCCAGGCTGAGCTGACTTAAAAATGAAGAAGTGAGTGTGACCGAAGGTTTCGGAGCCCGGCACTTTGCCAGCTGATCCAGGCTCCTCAGGACTGGTTATCCGTGCCCTGGGGTCCCTGCCTGGACACCACTGAGCCCCAGAATTAGGGGCCCTGGGGCTGGTGGAGGCTCAGCGGGAGCTGCTCAGCCCTCCCAGCTTTGCAGCCCTGTGGAACACGGCTCTCCCTCCGCTGTGTTCATGTTGCAGGCGGGACTGGAGCTCCGTGATGAAGCAGAAAGCTTCGTCCAGCAGGGGTGGGAAGGAGGTGACAAAGGAAAGTTTAATTCCCTTCTCATCTCAGCCACGATTCAGGCTCCGTTTCCCTTTGCAGAGGCTTCCCCTCTCCTTCTCTCTGCTCGAGTGTTGCTTCTGTTGCGTTTGTTATTTATTTTCCTCTTAGCCCGGGGGCTGCTGCGAGAGGTGTCTCTTTGCTCTGCCGGCTGTTCCTGATGCTTCCCTCTCCTTGCTAATACCAATTGTTTCTGCCAAAATCGCTGGGTGGTGTTATGTAAACCTCGAATCACACACTAACGCTCCCATCCGGGGGCTCCCAAAGGCGCTGGATCGGATTCGCCCCCGCGCCGGCTCCGCTGCCATCGGGATCGTGGTGCCAGGGGTCCCCTTGGCTCAGCACCCAAGGGGTGGGAGGCCACTGGCCATGACACCCCCAGCCATCTGAGCCACGTCGCTGTTGTCACTGGGAGTTTTAGTGGGAGGCACGAAAAGCCCCTGTGAGTTGCTCGGGGCTGGGGTTCGAGCTGTTTGTGGAGCGTGGTACCTGCGTAGCAAAGCTTTATTTTTTTTTTTTTTTTGGCACTGCTGGTCGGTGTTTCTGCTGGTGGGGTTGTGTTCTGCTGTTTCTGTGGGTGGGGTTCTGTGCTACCACTTGGTGCATCTCCACCCCATCCCTCCCCGTGACCCAGGGCAAAGCCTACCTGTGCTGCCCCTGTGCTTGCTGCCAGCCCGAAATGGGATTCCAGCTCCTGAAACACCTTCATGGAAATACTTCAAGGTATTCCTTACGTTCCTTCAAGGCTGCTGGGTGGGCATTTCTTCTCTTCCAGATAGTGCAGCCCTCCCAATCAAACCAGTTGTTTACCTGGAAAGTAATATTAGCAAAATCTGAGTGAATTTCCACATGCTGCTTAATGTGATTTGTCAAGCAGAATTATTTTTAAAAAAAAAAAGAAAATAAGAGAGAGATCCACCATTGCTGTGTTTCCAGCCTCTTCCCCATCTACTCCAGTGTTTTTGAGAGATTAAAAAGGGATTAAGTCCTGCTGAGCTGGCAGGTGATGCTGATGAATGTTTGGAGGGGATTAGGGTAAATCCATTCCTCCTTCTGATTTAGCTCAAGATTTGAATTCATTGATAAAATTTGTCCAAGTTTTACCTCTGAAACCTCTTTTGAGCTGGTGAATCTGGTGTAAATGAAGGCAGAACTTGTTTCTGGAGTAGAACAGCTAATAAATTAGCCTTTGTAAGGTTGATGAAGTCTTAAGGTAACTGTACATCTATTCCTTTTGCAGTGTCCAGTTAATCCACACTGCCACAGAATTAAAGGATACTCAGGCTGGCTCCTTGGCTGGGGGAAACTGGCCTGATGCTCCTGCAGCATCAAAGCAGGGCTGTGAGATGAAACAACCAACCTGCATGTGCAGGACAATGTTTTCATGTGTCACTTGAGTTTCAGCTAAAAAATGCCATTTCTCAAACTAGGGATGAAGTGGAACAGACACAGCCATGAATTGGGGTTCAGGGGCTACATCCAACCAAAGCTGCCGTGGTGTCCTGGCCACTGTATTTCTTCTGTGGTGGCAGTGCTGTGGGGCTGGAGGTTAAAAGGGATGTTCTTGGCAGCCTCCAGCAGCTGTTGGACCTTCTGATGTATCTGTGTGGATCCTATGGCCTGGGTACAGGGGTGGTGGGATGGTCTAGTGGAAGGTGTCCCTGCCCATGGCAGAGGGGTTGGAACTGAATGATCTTTAAGGTCCGTTCCAGCCCAAACCATTCTGTGATTATGTGACACCAGAGCATGTTCTTGTAAGGTGCCCCAGCATCCAAAAGGTTGTGCTCAGAGGGGCACTGAAACCTGCAGTGATGCCATCTGGGCTGAGGACCAGTGCTGTGACTGGCACCAGCAGCATGTACTGCCCTGTGCTGGGCACTGTGCTGGGGCTGCAGGAGAGGATTCCAGTTCCAAGGATATATTCTGCACAGGGCTCACTGAGCAACAGTTGTGGTGGGAGAAATAGTCTTCACTTCTTCTTCTCTGTGCTGCACCTGGTCAAATTAAATCCTTGAGGAGCAGGAAGTCCTGCTGGGAGCACAGGGATGCAGTGGTGGAGCCTCCACCCTGGGAGAGCTTTATAAAGCAGGGCATGGCATTGCTGCTGGAGCTCTGCACTGCCCATGGCATCCACGGGAGATGACAGGGCGGAGAGGACAAGGCTTTGTGCAGTCCCACTTGGGTGTTTTTGGTGAAGATCTCCCACCTGCCACCCTGTTTGGAGCCCTTCCCCTGGGACTGCTCATGCCAGAGGGCTGCAGCATGGCTTGGGCATCTCAGGATTTCATCCCACCTGCAAACCTGTGCCAACTTCGGCTCCAAGTTTCCCTGCATAGAAAGAACCCCTGGAATGGTAACAGTGGCAGCTTTGGGATGCTTCCCAGAAGGTGAGCAGGTATCTTTGTGCTGCTTAATAAATCTGACATTTCAAAATCACCTTGATGCACATAAAGTTGCTCTGTGGATTGATGCTGAGTGTGACCTGGAGTTCCAGGCTCTGTCCAATAGGCCTGAGCTCAGAGATGATCTGAACAAGCAGTACTGTGGCTTGGAGGATGCAAGGATTGGGCTTGCTCCCTGTGGAGCAAATCTCTTTGCTTCCTCTGAGCTCTTTTGGATTTATCTGGGAATAGCAGCAAACACAACCCCCTCCCAATCCTTACAGATGCTGCTGGGATGGGTAGGAAGCCTGATAGTAGGTCATGGACAACCAGGAGTACTTTCCAGAATGTAATAATTGGGAATAATTTAGAAAGAATATTTTTTTCAGTGGGTCACTGGAATATACATTTTTCTAGAAAGCAGGAGGAAAGAGAGCTTGAAATTAAATATGTTATTAAACAGAGCTTTCATAACTCTCATAAGGCAAAAGGATTTGGAGGGAAATGTTTTCCAGTTTCTTATCATGTGGCTGCACAAACCGGTATTTGCCAAGCTGGTGTTCTTGTCTCCTTCAATAAGAGCAAAAAGGGAAGTTAAATTCCCTAAATGGTGAAGGAGATTATTTGGTATCTATTTTTTGTAACGATGGTAGTTTGTTTAAAATGAAGTTAGCTTTGTATTTGCTTAGTTTAACTCTAAACAGGGAAATAATGGCTGTTGTAATGTCTCTATTAGAGGAATATTGTTTGAAAGCACTTTGGGGTTACTTTAGTTGAGTGAAAAATGAATTCCTCCTCTGGAATTTGCTCCTCTGGAGCAAATAAACCCCTCTGGAGCTGGATGCTGGAGCTGACAGCATGATGTGGGGATGTGCATCACACGGGTCTCTGGGGGCTGGTTCTTGATGTAATCCTTCATGCTCCTTCCCTTCCCTCACGTCAGTGATGCTGCATCTCGCCCCAACAAATTGGTTAAAGCATTTACATCTGAAACTGGGAGGCACGGGGTGGTTTGCAGGGGGGGTAAGAAGGTTTCCAGCATTGTAAAATGGAGACTCCCCATGTGTCAACACATGAATAAAGACTTGGGTGTAGTATCTTTTGTTTTCTCATCTGAACCCCAACTTGCACTTGCAGTTTGGGGGTTTTCTGGTTTGTTTTTTTTTCCCCTAACTGTATTTAACCCTGACACATGTGATGGGAAGCAGTAGGAAAGCGCTTCACTGCTGGTGCTGTGTGTGTCAGGAATTGCACAAAAGCTCTTGGGCACGTGAGGTGCCTTGCACAGGCAGTCCCCTGTCAGCCTGCACAGCCTGAGCACCAAAGGCTCCTGAGCACCCACCGACACCTCAGCTGTGTCCAGAGCCAGCTCACAGAACTGCACATCCACACACACAGGGAGCTGAGGCTGCTGCAAACTTGGCACAGTTTCACACCAGCAGTGTCCAATGTGCTGATCCACATCAGCAGTGTCCAGTGATGCGGCTGCCTCAGCCCTGGAAGTGTTCAAGGCCAGGTAGGACAGGGCTTGAGCAACCTGGGCTTGGAACAGTGTGGTCTAGTGGAAGGTGTCCCTCCTCATGGCAAGGTGTGGAATGAGATGAGCTCTGATGTCCCTTCCACCCCAAACCATTCCATGGTTCTGTGTGATATAGCAGGTGTTAGGAGAGCAGCATCTGAGGGCTCTGCTGTCTGCACACCCATTGCAAGCAACTGTTCAGACCTGTGTAAATGTTCAGTTTAGTCACGTAACTGTGGTAGGAGACACACACAGTCAGGACCACCTGCTTGCCTTTTTTCCTTTCACACAAAATAATGAGGACGTTTTCTTAAAAAGCAGCTAAATGCGTTAGAAAGAGAAGTCAAGATCTCTTTGTGCAAAGGTGTTAACGTTTTTATTTTAAGCTTAATGTTACATTTAGTCCTTTATCTGCAAATTGTAAAACGCAGGCGGGGATGACTTGGATATCCTGCTGGAGGGATTAGTTCCCCACTGTGGCAGGAGGTGTTTTCTGTGCAGGGCTGTGTGTGATATGCTGCTGGGACAGGTTTGGATACTGGAGCTCCATTCCAGAGCCTCAGCCAGGGTGCAGAGTTCCAGTGTTGGTTGTGGCAGCACCCCTTCTCTGCCCAGAAGTGAAACAGAGCTCACAGCTGGTGTGAAGCCATGGAACTGTGGGTGGTAAAATGCTGTGCAAACTTGTGTGTTCAGTACTTAAGGGAGGCCTATAAGAAAGATGGGGACAAACTTTTTAGGCAGGACCTGTTCTGACAGGACAAGGGGTGAGGGTTTTAAACTAAAAGAGGATCAATTAAAGCTAGATATAAGGAAGGATTTTTTTTTTTTTTTTTTACAATATGAATTGTAAAATAGTGGCACAGGTTGCCCAGAGAAGCTGTGGCTGCCCCATCCCTGGAAGTGCCCAAGGCCAGGTTGGACGGGGCTTGGAGCAACCTGGGCTAGTGGAAGGTGTCCCTGCCCATGGCAGGGGGTGGAACTGGATGATCTTTAAAGTCCTGTCCAAACCAAACCATTCCATGATTCTTCTGTCTGTCAAGGGTGTGCCCATAGGATGCAAACCTCCCTGACTGCTTTGCAGGCAAGAGTGTAGTGGTGGCAGTGGAGAGGCCCAGCTCTGTGTGAGCTGAGGATGCAGATGAGTTCTGCTGACTTCCTTTGTGGCTCCTGTGGGTACAAGGCTTTGTTTAAACTTAGGAGGTTGCAAAAATTTGTGTTGGGTATCATGGCAACTGTGTGTGGTCCAGCAGAGTTCTCAGGCTGAAATGGGTTCTACTGGCACTTGGGAAAGGATGGTCCCTAAAACAAACAGCAAAGATGGACAAAAGGTGTGCACATGTGGGCAGATAAAACAGAGAGAAATGATACTGCTACCAGGGGATTTCTTTCCAGGGGTATTTTGTAGAAGAGTCTCAATGCTGTGAGTTCTGCATTATCAGCATGTCTGGCATGTGCTGCCCAAGACCAGAGCATGGTCCTACCCTGTGTGCTGAGAGAGGCCCATGTCCAACCTCAGACTGGTGCTCCCTGTCCTGCTGTTGAGGAAATCAGTGTTCTTGCACAGGCTTGGTGAGGTTGTGGCTGGGCTGTGGCATCTCCCTCCACTTTGATGGGGAGTTTGCACTCTGGGAGATCATGAGATGATCATAAAAAGGTACAGGTGTGATGCAAGTGAGAAAGTGTGGTTTGAGCTCAGCTTTAGCTTCAGAAGACCTCTGAAAATATAGGTGTCATCAGCATCCTACAACTGTGTTACACGTAGTCGGATTCAGCCACCAGTGGTTTGTGTCAGGCTGTTGTGTGTCAGCAGCACTGACCTCAGAAGAGGCTCTAAAACAAGTAGGACTGGTCAGATATCCCTGGTGGGCTGCAGAAAATGTGACTTCAGACATCAATTCCACCTCTGAATTCCCTGGGCTCTGTGGTCAAATAATTTGTGGTCACAGGCTCCTGAAGCATGAGGCACAGGGGTTATGGTTTCACCAAAATCAGCAAAACTGGAAAATTCATCAATCCTATTCCTTCCTCCCAGTGACCACACACTTGGTGGAATTCCCACATTCTTCCTTCCTCTTCCTCTGTGTGTGGAATGCCCCACCTTCCCCTACTGCAGGGAACAGGTTTGGCCTGTGGTAGGGGAGCCCTGGGCACTGCTCTGAGCCACACTGGAGTGGAGCTCCAGCTCTCCAGGCTTGCAGGATGCTCATTGCTTAGCATGTCATCTGCTTTCTTTTGGAAAACTGGGGGGAAAAAATAGTAAAAGACGAGCTCATGCACTTTCAGGCCCATTGCCTTGCTCCAGTGGTGAGAGGGTTAATGGGAAAGGTGGCCACTGGACTGGTCACCACTGTCCCCATGGGTTTTGCTGAGTTCCCAAGCAACAAACTTCACAGCTGGAATAAGGACCATATTGTTGGGGAATATCATGGATTGTGCATCCGTCCTGTGTTTGCAGTGTGGTTTATGTGGGAAGGATGGTGCTGACTGAGGGAGTTTCCCCAGGGAAGGGCCAAATGCCTGCTGAGCTTGTCATCAGAGGAGGGTCCCTTGGTTCCCCACAGGGGCCAGCACGTGGGTGTTGGCTTGGGTTGGGGTTTCTGCATCTGCCTGGGGATGAGGGAGCTGTGGAGGGGAGGAAGGGGTTAAGGTCAATGCAGGCTGTCCAACAGGAGTGAGTGACAGGTGAATGTACAGACAGACTTTTCTGTTGCATTGTGCTGTTTCCATACAAAGGATCGCAAAGGTCAACCCTGGACCAAAGCACGGACCCCAGTCCTCTACCCCTGGGCATTCCTCCCTGGCACAGAGGAGGTGCCCAGCCTCCATCCCCAGGGCTGTGTCTTGGGCATCCCTCCTTGAAGCTTCTCTGATACTTTGGGGCTTCACTTTGTGTTACCATCTTCACTGATCTTGGGCACCAAGGTGTGTGTGAATGGGAAAGGAGGCAGTTCCACTTTGCCCACGTTTGTTAAATCTGATAGGAGCAGACTCTAATAAAAAAAAAAAAAAAAAAGAAAGAAAATCTTAAAGCTTGAAGCCCAAGAGATGGGTGGATTTAAAGGCTATTAAGAGATTATTGGTGATGCCCAGCTGTGTGTGTTGGTTCAGCTGTGAGGCAGCAGCAGCAGTTCAGCAGCACTGTCTTGTTCCTCTTGCAGGTGCTTGTCCCTGGGCTGTGGAGCCCCATCTCCTCATAGTGAGGGGTGCCTGGTGGCCCCCATCTCCTCTACCCTGTCCTCTCTGGTTGTCCCACCTGTGCTCCATGAGCCCTGCCAGCAGCATCTGTGGGGATGGGAGGGAAGGTTGCCCTGAGACGTCCATTCTTGGGCCAAGATGCCACTCTCTGTTGGGTATGGACTCACAGCCCCAAACTCCTGGGTTTTAGGGGTAAAATAGCTCCTGACACTGCTCCTAAATGTGTCAGGAGGCTGTGGCCTGAGGCAGGGTGAGGGGCCTCGCCTGGAGGGGCTGTGATCACTGGTTTAGTTTGATCCCTTTGCATCTCCTACCACAGCCCCTTGATGATGATGATGATGACCAGTGGTGCTCTCCACCAAGTCACTTTTGGTGGGGAATTAAATCACTGCATCCCCCCCCCCCCCCCAGTGTTCAGTGTTCTGAGCTAAATTAGAATAGGAACCTTTTCAAACCGTTCCCTTAATAAAGTATTTAGTTAATAGATGATGCATAGCTCACAAAGCTTGCAAGAATCTGACATGGGGTATCATAATATTATGATATTTAGCAGCAAAACCTACTGCATTATCAACTTACCTCTATAGCATGGAGGAGGCAACAGCTGAGGCATAAAAACTAATGCTTCAGTATGACAGAGCTAAAATTGAACTTGGCAATTACTGCGTGCCTGATTCGCAGTATTGTGAAGTGAAGCTACTATATAAATCAGCTCCAGTAATCATAGGGTTTAAAATTAGTCAGTTACTATTAACTCTGCCAGTGTTAGCATATGCTGAAGAATTATAAAAGTGAAAGGTATGGAATATCTAAAGTACAGGTTTAAAGTAAACCACTTGAACAAGCTCCCAGTGGGAGGATTTGAAGTTCATGCAGAAGTAAGGTTTTGGATACTCTGACAAAGGGTTGTGGAACACATTTAATTGCACATTGCTGTCTAATCTTTTGAATGCTTAACATCCTTTCGAAAGCACCTTTTCATGTTCCCAAGACTTTCACAGTTCACAGAGGGTAGAGTGATGATTGAATTTAATTTTTCCTCCCTTACAGGATTTTTTTTTTTTTCAGAGCAGCACTATTCAAATAGTTTGCAGAGCTCTTCAATGCCAGGCATAGAAAAAAGGAAACAGCAGGATAATGTTTTAAAATCATTATGGGGAAGTGAAAGGCTGCTCTGAGCACAGCACAGAAATTAGCAACTGCTATGATTGCTAAATTTTTATTCAATGCAAAATTCATGGAATTTGCTGCTATGAAAAATAAGGGAGTCAAGTTACTTAATAGGATTCTAAATTATGTAGGATGCACAAATATTTTATATGGGGCAGGGAGTGTGTGTGTTTCTGTAGGAGAGTGGGGGTGGGAGCAGCTCTGCTGGGGTCAGGTGGCTACTGCACTGTCCAGTCCTGTTCCCTCCTCTGCTTCATGTCAGCATTTTCAACTTAATTTTTGAATTAACACTGCTTTGGTCTCAGTGACACACGACTGTGGTGAATGTGCTTGGGTTTACAACCTCTGAAAGCCTTCTAGGAAGGGTGAGGACAGGCAGCTGACTCGCTGCAGGGTCTGTGCCCCTTGCTCTGGGCTTGCTGCTTCAGGGGATGTGTCACCACATGACACCTCATCTGATCACAGGGACCTCGTGCTTGTGGCTTTTGTTGTGGGGGTTTTGCTGTCTGAATGACTTGCATCCAGTGTCAGAGTGATGGGGCAGGAGATGGCACAGTCCCCTCGGGTCTGCCAACCTGCCCTGGTCTGCTCCTAATGGGTGCTCTGGCACTTTCAAATGCTTCAGTCCCTGGTTTCTCCCTCCCTGCATCCCCTCCAGGGAAGGCAGGCTGTGCTCTCATAGTTTCCTGCTGGTGACTCTGACCCCATGTTTCCTTACCTCCACCCATAGCTCAGGTTGGGCCCCCTCAGGTGCAGCCCTTCCTCACCCCACAGCACCCCTGGTGCTCCTGCAAGGCACTTCCATCCCTGGCTGTGCTCCTTCCATGTCTGACCTTCAAATCCTAACATAAGTCATGATGACTTTTGTGGGTTTTCCTTTTCCCTGCTTCCCTCCTGTCCATACTGTTTTGTTCAGTCACAGCCACATCTGGTTTTCCAGAATAGGCACCTTGTGTCTTGTTTCTAACTCCAGTGAAGTGGAAACGTTGCAGCAAATCTGTTCCTTAGTCTTTCTTTACTTTTAGTCCCCCCATGTGTCCTAATTATTTAGTGCAACTTGTTCAGCCAGTGTTTTTGATGATGCTCCTGCTCTGGCAGGGATAAGAATCCGAGGAGACTGTTTTTTCTCTCTTTCTTTTATTGTTTTTTTTTTTTTCATTCTCTCTCTTGCTTTTTAAAATAGAGAAATTGGAGGAGTGGCAGCAGCAGGACCATGCCCATCTCCTGGTTAAGGTGCAAAGACCATGCAAAAAATGTTTTGTTAATCAAAGTACAGCCTGATCAGCTGGAATCATGAAATCATGGAATGATTTGGTTTGGAAGGGATTTTAAAGCTCATCGAGTTCCACCCCCTGCCATGGGCAGGGACACCTTCCACTAGCCCAGGTTGCTCCAAGCCCTGTCCAACCTGGCCTTGGACACTTGCAGGGATGGGGCAGCCACAGCTTCTCTGGGCAACCTGTGCCAGGGCCTCCCCACCCTCACAGGGAAGGATTTCTTCCCAGTACCCCACCCAACCCTGCCCTCTGGCAGTGGAAGCCATTCCCCTTGTCCTGTCCCTCCAGCTCTCCTGGAGCCCCTTTAGGCCCTGGAAGGGGCTCTCAGGTCTCCCTGGAGCCTTCTCTTCTCCAGGTGAACTCCCCCAGCTCTCCCAGCCTGGCTCCAGAGCAGAGGGGCTCCAGCCCTTGCAGCATCTCCATGGGCTCCTCTGGACTCACTCCAGCAGCTCCAGGTCCTTCTGATGTTGGAGGCCTTACTGGTGGATGCAGGACTCGAGGTTGAGATCTCACAAAAAGGGAGCAGAGGGGCAGAATCCCCTCCCTGTCCCTGCTGCCCACGCTGTGGGGGTGAACCCAGGAGGTTGGGGAGGCAAACACCGAGGGCTGTTTGGGTGCTGCTCCAGGGCAGCGCCCACACGGGATTCCTGAGTTTGTCACTGTGCTCTGTGATAAAGATTGAAGACTGTGAAGGTCACTGTGCACTGATGAGCCTGTTTGCCATCATGCTGGGGACTTTGCATTTTGGAAATAGGCTCTGTTATTGGTCTCACCCTCAGGAAGGCGTTACCTTATCAGTCAGAGTTAAACCTTACTGCGTTCCGTTAAACGATTTTGAAATATATAATTTTCAATTGACTGGTACAGGGTAAATTGCCCCCCCGTTCTCTCTGCCAATAACTTTAAGATTCATGAAGAATTTATCAGTACATTTAACACTTCCACTGAAACTCTATTTCGGAGGTTATGGAAATGAGCTACAAATGAAAGTCACAACTCAGAAAGCAGGAAACATGCCTCTGAGTGAGGAAAAAGCTGTCACTGGCATTGTGAAGAAAGAGAGGTATAAATAGGGCACTGGGTTAGAAAGCAGGAAATCTGCGTGCTGTGGGTTTTACTTGGAATTTCTTCTGGTGACCCCAGATAAGATTGTTAACCCTTGTCTCTGCAGGCAGTTGTACGTGCTCACTCGTGGGCTCTGGCTCTTGGGATTGTCTGCATGAGCTACCTGTTTGAAAGTGGAGCCACTCCATCAATCATGGGCGTGTGGTTTTCGTGCTTAGGAAGGATCACTTTACCAAAGAGACTGGATTTCTCAATATTTCCTGTGGAGTAAAAATTTAATCTTGTCCCCACACTGAGTGGTCTGGGGAGAGGAGAGATCCCTTTGAAGGGTCTGTCCCCACAAGCAGCGAGGGGAGGGTGGGTGTCAGAGATAAGGGGACAGTTCCTACTGTGGATGATCTTGGTGCAGTCAATGACCACAACTTCATGTTTGGTTTTGTTTTCAGAAAATAGAGAGAGAAAATAAAATAAAGAGCATAAATCAGGAGGGACTTTTCTTATCCCCATGGTGGACCCCAGAAGACCCTTCCATGTGACCCGTTGCCGTGGGTATCCGTGTGTGTCGGTCCGGCACAGAACCAAACGTGAAATGGCTCCAGTCGTGACACAAGGCTGTGTCCTGGGAGATGTAAAATTCCCAGAAAAGGGCAGGTTTCAACCCAGAAACACACTGTGATTTTTCAGTCTCCTACCAGCCCTGCTGGGTGTGGAGCGTGTGGGCAGAACGGGATCTGGTGTTTGTCACGTCCTTTGATAGCACTTTGTTCAAAGTGGGAATTTATTTTTTTTCCAACGTGCACCAGATACACTGAAAGTCTGGAGCAAACCCTCAAGGGGCGTAGTTGCAGTGGGAAAGCCAAAGGGACAGGACAGGTTATTGCCCCTAAATGAGGCTCTGTGCAGCATCACACCCTGATAAGGTGTGGGGATGGGCATTAATTACATCACAGAATCACAAAATGGTTTGGGTTGGAAAGGACCTTTAAAATTCGTCTAGTCCAACCCCCCTGCAATGAACAGGGACACCTTCCAATAGACTAAGTTGCTCAGAGCCCCATCCAACCTGGCCCTGGACACTTCCAAGGTTGGGGCATCTTCCACCTCTCCAGGCAACCTCTGCCAGTGTTTTACCACCCCCATTGTAAAAAGCTTTTCTAATATCTAATCTAAAATAGATCACATTCTGTCAGTGTGAAGCCATTCCTCTTGTACTGTCACTCGAGGTCCTTGTCCAAAGTCCCTCTCCAGCTCTCCTGGAGCCCCTTTAGGCCCTGGAAGGGGCTCTCAGGTCTCCCTGGAGCCTTCTCTTCTCCAGGTGAACCCCCCCAGCTCTCCCAGCCTGGCTCCAGAGCAGAGGGGCTCCAGCCCTTGGAGCATCTCCGTGGCCCCCTCAGAGGGGATGTGGCTGTGAGAAAAGCCATCCCACTGTGGCATTTAATGCCTTAAGAACATGCTGAGACAAAACCAATCCTGTGAGAAGGGGCCTGGCCTCCCTGGCAGCTGCTTTCAGTTCCCAGGCTGACAGTTCCAGTGCGTGTGTAAGTCAGGGGGGTCATGTGGGTCTTTAATGAAATGACAAGTGGGTATGATAGTTCTGACTGTTACAAGTTATAAATTTGGCTTAGGGAGTTATTTCAGGCTTGTGCAGCCTAAAATTGTCTCACAGCCTGAAATCACATCTCCAATAGAAATAATAACCTCCGATCGCTCGGATCCGTGTGTGCTCTGTAATAAACAGATGGTGACTCCCCCAGAGGTGTCATCCCAGGAGCACTGGAGTGCTTGTCTCACAGAGGAGATGCAGGAATCAGGATGTTTCCCATGCAACTCGTGACTCTGGAGAAGTTGGTAGTAGTGGGGATGTTTTGGTCTTGGCTCTTGTTGTCTGAAGGTTAAAACAAAAAGAAAAAGTGGTGAATGTTTGTACCTGGGCAGGGGGGCCTGATTAGCTCTTGCAAGCTGAGTCTGAATCCTTCAGAGGAGAACATGAAGGATTCCCCATGTTTCTTATTCTTTGATGTCCCTTGTCCTCGTGCCACATCTCGCTGTGAATCCCAGTGCTTTCATGGGGAGGTTCCGAGTGCCAGACCTGTGGGATGGTGACTCCACGCAGGGAGTCGTTTTCCTGCCTCTGACGACAGTGAAACCCCCAAAGCTGAGCAGATTTTGGAAAAGGTCTTGCACAGCTTGCACAGCCCTTTGCAGAAGCTGTAACTGAAACCATTGGGTCAGAGCAGTTGCACCCCTGTGTAGGCAAAAGCAGAATTTGTCCTGTCCTTGGAGCACACAAACATTTGCTCTGTGGGCTCTGCTCTTCTCTGTGCACAGGTTGTTTTGCTTCCTGTGGTGTCTGTGCTGCTGTTGAGGCAGTTCCACGAACCTCCTGTTTCTCCCAGGGCTGTTTGCGTGGCAGGTGTTTGCTGTGATAAAATATTGATGGGGAGGAGGAAGGAAGGCTCTGTGCTCTGCCTGGCCCTATCTCTTGCTATTTTGCAGGAGGGAGGTACAGAAAGGGCTACATCGTGATTTTCAAATCAGCCAAGGTCAAGATGGAGAATCTGGAGAACTTGTGGAATTTGAACATAGCTGGGTTTTGGTGCTCAGGATAACGCTGTTTAATCCTTGCTTTTGGCAGAAGTTGGAGCTGGACACTGGCAGGTCTGGTTGGGCATGGTTGGAGGATCAGGGTGGAAGATACTGTGAGATATCCTGGGATGATTTTGGGTGTGCAGCGGCGTGAGCCAGCCTGTGCCACTGGATGTCCCAGCAGCTGAGACCATCACACTGGTCTTCAAATGCTCCAAGTGTTCCAGCTCTTGTCTTTGTTGATGCCATCGAACTGTAGGAAAAACTGAAAAAGCATCATAAAAACCAGTGGAGTCCTTGATGAGCAGAGCAGCTCGCTGACCTCTGCCTGCCTCGATCCTTCCATGATGCCTGCCCATGGCATGTGGTGAGCACAGACTGAGCCTGAGCCTTGCCTGGGCACCTCCCTGTGGGAGAAGGGGTGGTAGCAGTGGGGGCTGTTGGAATATCACCCCTTTGGCAGCTGTGCTGCGGGAATGAGAACTGGTTGCAAGTGGGCAACCAGTAAGACAGGGTTCCTGGAAGTCCAGCCTGTGGCAGGACTAAGATAGAGGAGCAGGGAGTGTTGAGGCAGAGAGATGGAAAAGGGAGACTTGGAGGGCTGGGACAAGATGCTACATTTACTTTTGGACTCCATTCCATTGCTGCTTTAGCGCTCTTGCCCAACCCTCTCCTGCCTTTTCTTTCTGCCAGTTCCAAATTTCTTCCAATGCAGGCTGAGGCTTCCCCAGGTGTAATTAAGGGTGGAGCACAGTGTGTGTAAGGTGATTTTTCATTGAGCAGGCATGCTGAGTAGTTAATACCAACCTGTAACCCGCAAGCAACAGAGCTGCTCCCCTACATTGTAGGTGGCAAGTTGGGTAGCCAGGACCTCGCTCCATTACATTGCTCTTTTTCTTCCTCTAAAGAAATATGTTGGATGCTCCTTCCCAAGAAATAATAAACCCTCGATGCTTCTGGACCTGCTTTATGGGGTATTGAGCAACATCCATGTGGAGAAAATCAGATAAGACAAGTATGGGGTTGGAGAGTCTCCTCTGTCGAGGTTGAACCTTGCTGCAACAAATGCAAGATTGAATGGGTTTTGGGTGGAAGTGTTTCACATATCAGGGCAGCCTCCAGTGAGACCAGTAAAGCTCCCTGGGTGGCTGTGCCTGCAGGCTACCCCCCAGTGCAGGGCTCTCAGCAGGTTGTGGCCTTTGGCATTTTATTTTTAATAGAGATCTGAAAAAAACCATGCTTTTGTCTTAATTGAAACAAAAACAGGAGGCGAGTGCCCCGGTAACTTCACTGTGCACAAGCTTTAAGTGGCTGTGGTTTTTGTTTCTAACTCCTTATATCTATCTGATGAACCGTTTCTGTTGGTTTGGGTTTTTTTCTTTTCTATTTTTTTTTTCTATTTTCCCTGCACGAAGGAAGACAGAAATTCTTCTGGCCAGTTTGTAACTCTGCTGCTCCCAGCTTTTGCCGTTAGCAGCCGTGACCATCGGGGTGTGAGCGAGCGTGCTCCAGATCTGTGTGCACGTGCCAGGTCTGAATGTGACCTCCAGCCGGGATATTAAATGACTCTAAAAGCTTTTTTTTGCAGCAGTGCACGTGTAGCACACCGTGGGTTGGGTGTTAGTATTGACTGATGGCAACAACACGAGCTGCAGTGTGAGGGCTGCAGGTTGCCTTGTCTGGGAGTGGAATTTCCAAGTGCAGGTGGCAGCCAAGTACCTCCTGTATGGACATAAGGTACTGTCCAATCGTCTGTGTCCTGGTTTTGGCTGGGATGGAGTTAATTTTCTTCTTAGTAGGATAAAACAGTGCTGTGTTTTGGGTTTAGTGTGCCTGTAGTGTTGATAACACGCTGATGTTTTAGTTGTTGCTAAGTAGTGCTTACCCTAAATCAAAGGACTTTTCAGTTTCCCAATCTCTACCAGCGAGCAGGAGGGAGCAGAGCTGGGAGAGCTGACCCAAACTGGCCAGAGGGATATTCCATACCACAGACTGCTATTCCCAGTGGAGAAACTGGGGGGAGTTGCCCAGGAGGGACAATTGCTGCTGAGGGATGAGCTGGGCGATGGTCAGTGGGTGGTGAGCAGCTGTATTGGGCATCACTTGGCTTTCTTGGGTTTCATTCCTTTCTCGCTCTGTCCTGTTCACTATTTTGCTTTATTTCAATTATTAAACTGTTCCTAGTTTACAACTAAACCCACAGGTTTTACGTTCTTCCTGCTCCTGCTCCCCATCCCACCGGGAAGGGGCAGTGAAGGAGCAGTTCCGTGGTGCTGAGTTGCTGGCTGGGGTTGAGCCACCTCATTCTGCCAAACATTAAATACCTGCTAAGAATTAAATCTCTCCTAAGGGTTAAACGTCTGCTGAGAATTAAATAAATGTTCCCTCAGTCTCAGTACTAAAGAGAGACATATCTGTGCTCAACTCAAAGGGACAAACCAGTAACTGATACATGGGTTTGGGGGTTATTTTTGGTTGTTACAGTGAACACTTCTGCTTCATACTTTTTTTTCCTCATTTCTATGTACCTTTGGACTTGCTGTTCCTGTTCCTTGTCACTCATGGGCTGTGCTGCCCAGGGACTGCTATCCCCCAGCCAGGGCTTGTCAGAGCTGATCCCCAGTGTTGTTTCAGCCCCTTGCAATTCTAGGCAATATATGGTTTTAATTTATGTCTCTTTACTGGAAGAAAAGGAAATGCAAAAAGTGTTTACCTGGTAGCAAACCTAGGTCTTGTTGATAAAGGGGTTTAACAGCTTTTGCTGACTCAAGGAAGTGATATTCTGGCTGGGGTTGTCCTTACAAGATGTCTTAGTTTTCTCTGCCTTGCACAGGCGTTAAGTCACAATACCCAACTACCAGCATAATAAAAAGTGGATTATAAATGCCTAAGTAATTATAAATCTTTGATTCTGGTCTGGTATTCATAGAATCACAGAATGGTTTGAGTTGAAAGGGACCTTAAAACTCTTCTCATTCCACCCCCCTACCATAAGCAGAGTCACCTTCCACTATTCCAGGTTGCTCTGAGCCCTGTCCAACCTGACCTTGAACACTTCCAGGGCTGGGACATCCACAAGTTCCCTGGGAAAGCTGTGCCAGTGCCTCACCACTCTCAGTAAAGAATATCTAGTATCTAATCTAAATCTCTCCTCTTTTAATTTAAATCCATTTTGCCAGCGGCTGATGGAGCACCGATTCTTAGTTTAGTACATCTAACAGTTGTGTTAGAAACAGTTGTGCACTGGCCTTACTCTGGTGGGGATGTTCTCAGTGTTGGTCATTACTTGTGGCTGGCACTGAAATAGGCTCAGGGAGAAGATGCTGGTTGGTTTGGTGGTGCTGCTGCTCCTGTGACACTTCGCTCCATCTCCGTGTGCCTCAGTGGAACAGGGGCAGGGAGATCTCCTCTGAGGGTAGGCACGTCCCCACAGCATGGGGACCCCTCTGTGCTGCCCTCTGCTCAAGGCCAGGTCACCCCTGGGGCAGCATGTTCTGGTGACTCGCTGTGCGCCCGCCCGGGGAGATGCCAATTCCTGCCGTCACCGGCATCTCCTTACGGAGAAACGTATCTGCGCCTTATCGGATAAACGGGAGAACATTCCTGATAAAGATATAAAGACAAAGCTCCCAGATAAGATCCGTGTGAATTACGAGGTCCCTGAAAATAGCTTTTTCTTAAAGGTTCTCAACCGCGGCTCTCGCGTGATGCAAGACAGAGAGTCCTTGTGCGTCAGCCCAGCAGCAGATGTCAGCTGAAGGACGTGCTGAGTTACGGCCGGTCCCTGTGCCAGGAGGACGGGCCAAGTCTGGGCTTGTCAGTGAGCTCCCTGTGCCACCGATTCTCCTCTCTGCTCACAAATTGGGTGTCGACGCCGTTACGTTTTATTGACCGTTTGCCCCGAGGCATTGTTTGAGGAGTGGTTTTGTGTGGCTGAATCGCGACCTGTAGGGTGTTTGCAGGCAGTCTGGCGTGGTTGTTTGTCGGGGTTTTGTGTGGCTCGTGCGCAGCTGGATAAAGGAAAGCTCATTCCTTCGAGGGTTTGCACGAAGCAGCTCGGAGCCAGCTGGAATGAGCAGCCTCAGCTGTCCCGGGCTGCAGCAGGAGAGGGGAATGCAAGGTCCCTTCTTGCGAAGGAAAGAGGAGAAAATAGTTGTCTCATTAATAAATCTTGTTGGCAATTTTACGGAATTTTTAAACTTTATTCGAAGGCTCCTGACACAGCTTACCCCTTCTGCAGCCCTGGCTGGCCTCTCCTGCCATGCCTGCTGTTGCTGCCAGGTGCCCCATGCTGGGTCATGACTGTCCCCTCGGCCAGCTCAGGATGTGGGGGTCAGCACTGACAGCTGTGGCAGGTCCCACTTGGTGCAAACCAGTTGTGTACCACTCTTGGGGGCAGTGGCTGTGTGTGTTGGCCCCATGAAGCTTCTCTTAATGGAAATACTGTTTATTGCATAAAATAATAAGTTAAAGAAACTTAGCAGTAATAAGACCATCACATTGTGTGTATGCCCATCCTTGTCTTGCTCACCTTGTTTGACCATCCTACCTCTAGTGGGTTCCACCTTCGACATGGCTGCTGGGATCACTCACAAACACCTTGTCCTTCCTGTACAAAGCTAGCCAGCCCTTCCCCTGTTCCTGGGGTGTTCAGGTGTGAACCCTGACATGAGCTCTGTGCTCCTCTGGCTTGTGGTGCAGAAGCACGTTGGCGCCTTGCGGTTACTTTCTTATGTTCTCTCTCTCTCAGCGGGAAGGATGCACCCTTTGAGGGGCCAAGGCACAACACCCTCATTGTTTTGGTCACCACACACACCAAACACTTGAAGTCATCACTTGCAGATTGTTATCCTGCAGTTCTGTCACCTCCTGTAACCACCTTCCTCTTCCGATCGCAAGAGCACGAGCACAGCGCAAGGTCTGGTGGTGAAGGGCAGTGACTTCCCAACAGAGAGGGTTTGAGGGTTTAAAGACAATTAGCTTTGGTGCTTCTGTGCATGGCACATGGCTCTGGACCAGCATGGGACTGGGAGGGCAGTGGCCTCCCAGCTGGGCAGCGCTTCAGTGTTGATTTAAGCTTTTCCATAAGGCATGAGGTGTTCACCACTTGTTAGTTTAACAAACCTTTGGAGTGGTTGCTGCCCTGTGAGCCATACTAGGATAACTCCATCCCCTCGGGCAGGCAGGTCAGCATCCACACTGAGGAGTGTTAGTGGAAGGAGGGCATCCCTGTCTGAGCAGAGAGGAATGAAATGATGCTCAGACCCATGCGAGGGGAAGCCCAGTGCTGGCAAGCGTGGTGAGCTCCTCCCTCAGCTGGGCTTCAGGTGATCCCATGGCCACATCCATCTGGATGAGATGCAGTGAGCAGGGCTCTGTCTTGGTTAGCAAAGCCTACAAAGAGCACATGTATTATTTATGCAGCCCAGATCGTGGTGTGGCACAAAAGCTAAAATGACAGTAATTAGAATGGATCTGCACTCAGTGACCCAGAGAAAAGTGAAAACCCAGGAAGATAATCACGAGCGAAAGAGGCAACACACACACACCCACACCAGAAAACGGTGACTGTTGCAATTTGAATGAGGAAACGAGCTCTTAAAGCAAACTAGCTCCTGGAAATCCCATTAACGCTGACAAATATCCAGCTCCAGGATTCGGGAAGTATCACAGCGAACATCTGTTCAGGTAAATAATGAGGACGAATCCAGTTGCTGTTTGGAAACGCTGCCTGCTCCCCTGCCTGAGGTGAGGCTGTTAATGTGCACTGCCTGGTAAAGCTCGTTACAGAGCTAACAATTATAATATTCTCTGTGGTGGGGGATTATGGAACACCTGGCTCCTGCATTAACTGCGGCGCGGCACCGCAGCCGCTCCCGCCACGGTGGCGCTGAGGATAACCCAGCCCTCACGTTAGGGGTGATGGATTGCCAGGAGGAGTTGGGGGAATGGTTTAAACTAAAAGAGGAGAGATTTAGATTAGATATTAGGGAGAAACTCTTTCCTGTGAGGGTGGGGAGGCCCTGGCACAGGTTGCCCAGAGAAGCTGTGGCTGCCCCATCCCTGGAAGTGTCCAAGGCCAGGTTGGACGGGGCTTGGAGCAACCTGGGCTAGTGGAAGGTGTCCCTGCCCATGGCAGGGGGTGGAACAAGATGATCTTTAAGGTCTCTTCCAACCCAGACCATTCTGGGATTCTCTGAAAATGGATGAGATTCCAGTAAGTTCAAGTCTGATAGTTTCTCCAGACTGCAAAGCACTAGAGGTCATGGTGCTCTGTGCTTCATGCTCACTTGGCTTCCAAGAGCCTTAATCCCAGCAAGCATTCAAACAACAACAAGTTCTGATTTGCTCACTGCTCCATCTGACTGTTTCAGGTCAAGTTTTTCTGAACAAAATATCCTCAGATATTTCTTGAATCTGTTTTGGGTTTGTTTGCTTTTCCTGAGGAGGCCCCAGCTTATGAGCTGAAAAAGACCTGAAAGGCCCTGTATGAAGACAACTTTGCCCTCAGTTGGGTGGAGGGACTCGTTCAGCATCACCATTTTGCAGACATCCAGCATAGATAATTTATAGCCATGAAAACAACCCTGAGAAGGAGCCCTACTCATCCAGGAGGGCTGGAAGCATCTCACTGGCTTTGAACTTGACAGTCCTGTGGACTCTGTGAGGTTTTCTGGTTGGCTTTGAGTTTTTTAAAGATAACTGGAGGTGGATGAGACTCCTGACTCCTCCAGGGACACGTGGGTTCTTGTGTGCCTTTGGAGGACAGGCTTGCAGCCTTGCCTCCTGCATGCTTGGTGATACACCAAGTGCTACTGTCTTGGCCATGGGAAGATAATGACAATTTGGTCTGAGTTGCCTCTTGGCCAGAGAAAAAAGCTGTACCCGGATGGGGAGAGCATTCCAGGCTGCTCTGCATGCACAGGGGGTGGCAGTTGATCAGGGCTGGGTCAGATGCTTTTCCAAGGCTTTTTCAAAGGCTTTATTCATGTGTGAGGCCCATCCATGTGTAAAGGAAATCGATGTTGCACTGGCAGCACTGTGTGTGAGTCGAGTGCCCCGGTGCTACCATCCCTTTGCCTCTGCTCAGGTGGTCCTGCCCCCCACCCCATGAGAATCACAAACATTTTGGGAACAAAAACTGCTGCTTTTCAGGATGCCAGTGAGAGCAAGACCTGACCTATCACCCAGAAGTTGAGTCCTGTTTCATTTTCTCTGTCGTGAGTGCTGAGGGGCTCATGTGTCCATCCTTGGTGGCCCCAGCATCCCTGGCATGGTGGTTTCACCAGGGGAAGGCCAGATCGGCCTTCTTGGCCATGGTGAGCAACCCAACAGCAATGGTCAGTGGGGCTCAACCAACCAGGATGAGAGAGCATTAGGGATACCTGAGTGTGGGGGGTTGTAACCCTTTATCAAAGGCCCACAGGATGTGAACCTGTGTTAAGAGAGAGAGATGGTGGGTGGAAAAGGGTAGCGACAGGACAAGGGGGAATGGCTTCAAACCAAACGAAGACAGAGTTAGATCAGATTTTAAGAAGAAATGCTTCCCTCTGAGGGTGGTGAGGCCCTGGCACAGGTTGCCCAGAGAAGCTGTGGCTGCCCCTGGATCCCTGGAAGTGTCCAAGGCCAGGTTGGACAGGGCTTGGAGCAACCTGGGCTAGTGGAAGGTGTCCCTGCCCATGGCAGGGGGTGGGACTGGATGATCTTTAAGGTCCCTTCCAACCCAAACCATTCTGTGATTCTGTGATGAACTGCCATGAAGGGACACAGATAAACAGCAAAGGCTTTTTCCTGAGTTGAGCTGTTTTGGCTGCAGCATGATATGCAGAAACCAGCTCAGAATGAGCAAAGTGGGATCATTTTGATCTCCAGGGCAAGGGGGGGGGGATGCATTTCCAGGGCCTGATGCTATCCCTGTGCAGGCAGAGCCTGCTTTCCATCCTCCATGAGATTCTTTGCCTGCAACAAGACTCTGGGATTTCTCTCTTGGCTCTATTTGCTCACTGAAGGCAGTGGTTGCAGCAGGACAAACTGCAGGAAGAGCTGGAAGAGATCCTGCTTATTTTCTATTGTTTGATGCTTCCAGTAGGAATTTTTTTATTTTTTTTTTTAATGTAAAGTGTGTTAAATGTTTCAGAAGTGACAGGGCTGGGATGGGACCCAGCACATGCAGAGAACAAAGCGTGTCAGCAAGTCCCTTGTCTCCGGGCTGGCTGACAACCCTCTGTTCTGGCTAATTTTTGGTGTCATCAATCACAAGAACCAAGACAGCAGCCTCACGGTGCCCTGTGTGCACTGCAGAGCTCATTGAGTGACCTATTAGTGCTTCCAGTTAATTCTGGTGACATATTTATAGCAGGGAGATCTACAGCACCGATTTCCTACAGGACACATCACCATTTGACATCAGATTAAGTTAGAGAGTACCTTTTCCTGGCTGGATCAATAGGCAGAATCAAACAGAGCCTCGTCTACATGCAGATGAGGAGGATTAGATTTAAATCAGCAAATGTCAGTAATGGCTATTTTTCCCACCAAAGGGAAGAATAGGCAGGAAAAAATTTCCATCATTAATAATTGAAGTTTGTGGGGAGGGGGGGAAGGTATCATGTACCACTCCTGCAGATAACAGCGCCCCACTTTTGCTGATAATTCTGTCTGGCAGACAAGTGCTAAAAAATTATTATGATTATCACTGGGTTTCTGAATCTGTTATGAGTCTTCTGCAGTCGTGGAATATTTTAACAAATGCCCTTTTGTAGCAGAGCTGAAAATACTATCGGTAGCACAAAAGTGTCCATAGAAAAATAGGGACAAAATAGTTGGAAATGAGTGTTGGTATAATTTGCCAGAATGAAGAGAATGACAAATTCTGGTGTGGACTTTGTAAAGCAGGGTGACTGGAGTGGGTGGCCACCTCCCTCACCAGCTCCCAGCACTGGAGGATGCAGAGGGGCACCGATGAGAAGTCCTTCTCCAATCCCGTGGGAGAACCTTGAGGGATTGCTGGGTGTCACTGTGGTGCTCTGAGAGGCTGAGGCTGCCCAGGGGTGAGCAAAAAACCTCCAAAAGCGGCTAGAAAAGAGCTTTTTCTATCTATTTGCAATGTGAAGCTGTATTTCTGCAGGCTTGAGAAAGAGTTTTCTGCTCTTTTTTGTATTTTCGGGGATGGCTCCCAGTGGTAGAACAGGGTTTACATGTGCAAGCTGTACCCGTAGATTGTGCTGGCAAGGCCCCACGTTCCCATCATATGTCCATAAAACATTTTGGTTTTTCTTCATTCCTGCTGCTGATATTTCCTCCAGACTGCAAAGCACTAGAGGTCGTGGTGCTCTGTGCTTCGTGCTCGCTTGGCTTCCAAGAGCCTTAATCCCAGCAAGCAGTCAAACAACAACAGCCCATGTAAATCACGCAGGAAATAATACAGGGAAAGAAGTCAGCATGAATTTCTAATTAACTAAATTTGCGACTGGTGCACACAAGTTAAAGGGCATGTGATTTATCACCTGTCAGTAAAAATATTGGTTGTAGCTTGTGCTTCCAGTACTTTAGTGTGTGCAGAGCTCAGCTGGGGAGTTAAAGGGTATCTGATTTATCACCTGACACCAGCCATACTGGTTAGAGCCATCACAGCTGGGGTGGCACAGGCACCATGTTCTTTTTTTCACCAAATAGCTCTTGGCTTGGTTGTTGCTCCAGCAGAGAGATGTGTGAAGGACTTTATTTTTGATAAATACGTAAGTAAAAGAAAGTTACGGCAACAGCTGCTCTACCAAGTTGAAAAGGGAGCACTGGAGAGCAGTCACTGTGGCACAGTGGGACATCCACAAGGATGTTGGTGCCAGTTGCATCCCTGAGGGTGTCCAAGGCCAGGTTGGATGGGGCTCAGAGCAACCTGGGCTGGTGGAAGGTGTCCCTGCCCATGGCAAGGGGGGGGAGATGAAATGAGATGATCTGTAAGGTCCTTTCCAACCCAAACCTTTCTGTGATGATTCTGTGACTTGGTACAGACGCAGAAAGTTCAGAGCAATTTCAGCATGACCAAATCAGCCCAGTTGTCAGAGGCCAGCTTACAAGATGCCATGAAGAAATCCATGGGAACAGAGTGTTCACCATGCATGGGAGGTTGGCCAAGTGGGATTCCACCCTTTGGTATGAGCAGATACCTTTAATTGTCACCCCTTTTTTCTGTGTCTGCAGTCTCCTCTTTTGTCACCTGGTAGACTCAAGGAAAGTTCTGAGTTTTACATGCTTTTCTCAAGGATTAGGTGCTCTCTTAGAAAAAGCAGGTGTAGCTAGAAATGAAATAGATGAGTTTCTGCTCTTCCTTGTGAGCCCACACTGTGCTGCTGTAGAGGTCTAGCTGTGAAATGCTTCTTCCCAGCTCCTTGTGACCTTCAACAGGCACAGCACCCTTTGGGTAACCCATCACCTTCCTGGGGTTTGGTGTGATCTGCCACAACTTCTTCGTCAGGTTTAGTGATTAGTGGTGTGAGAAATTATGCCAACACAGTTCACACAGTTGGGGTCCACCAGAGCATCAGTCTGATGTGTTTGGATCTTTCTAACCTTGGCTTGCCATTCAGTAAGATAAACTGGGGGGGGATTTTGTGTGTGTGTGTGATATGACAGTTTTTGGAGTATCTAGTGTAAAATACTGAAAACTTTTCTCTAGGTGTTTGAGTGTGCAGTCACTGCTGTTGGCTACATCAGCAGAAGATTGGTGAGAAAGCTCTATGGACCACAAAAACCTCATTACATAATGTCTGGAAATACAAGACATACACAAGTTCAAGTAGGAGCTACAGTAAATCATGAGGCTCTTGAGGATGGAGGAAATTTTTTTAAGTGGGCTTTAATTACCAAGCTTGAAAAATCTCCTGACCCAACGCTGAGCAGAAGTCGGAGCTGACTGGAAGGGTTGGGTGCTGAACATGACGTTTTCCACTGAATCAGTTCCTGGATGAGGCTTTCAAAAAGTGCTTGGGTGATGAGAAGAAGCTGAGGGTGATGGGAAACTGTGTTCCTCACCTCACTCCTCCCCATCCCGTGGCCACAGGTGAGTTAGGACGGTACCAAAGCTCCCAAGGAGGACAGGGAGTGAAGCCCTGCCTCCAGCTCATCACCCAGCCCTTCTCCTGGGCTCTCCACTGTAGTCTTGCCCTAGTTCCACTTTTATCCTCTGTCCATCTCTTTATTAGGTTTGGTGCTTGTGCCCCCTGTGACCCACATGTCAAGATTTAGTTGCTGTGGGGTTTGGGGTTTTTTTTAATGTTTTTAGTCTTCCTCTTTCTTCGTGCTCCTCTTCCAAGTGTTTTGCAAATCTGGGCAATTAATTATCAATGCAACCAAAGTGCCCTACTATCAAGGGAAATATTCCATCAGCTTTGTGTTTTTTCTACATAAAAACAGAAGTCTGGTGGAGCCTTTCCCATATCCAGGGTCTTGGAGGGAGTGAAAGGATGAAAAATGGGCAATGCAATAGTGTTCTGCTACTGCCTCAGCTGGAGGATGGGAGGAATCAAGGTAACACATTTATTTGACAGGGAATACTTTGTGTACTTGTGTAATCTGTTGATCTGAAAATTAAATCACTTTCTTCTTCATCTTCCGTGCCATTGATCTTGGAGTCATTAGTGAAAGCACGAGGTGTCACAGTGACATGTCCCCTGCCTCTCGCAGCCCTCACGGAGCACAACATGCATCAGCAGATGATTTTATTCATGTGACTCAAATGTGGGTTGTGCTTGTCCCAGACCATGTTAACTACAAGGGGAAAAAAAGAGAGGAGCTGGAAGACTCTTACAAATTTTATTTATTTGCCTTAATAGTTACCTTTTCCCTGTTTTTTGGAGCTGACTCCCAGTCAGCCCTGCTGCCTGCGAGCTGGGGTTTGTGGTTTTGCAGTTGGGTGCCTGTGGCTGTGAGGAGTGGGGGGGAGTGGGGCTCTATTGGGGTGCAGGAGGCTGCCCATGCACCCACCTGGCCCCAGGGTTCCTGGATTCCTGACCCTGTGCCAGCTGGGTTGGTACAGCAGGAGGGGAACAGATTGAAACTGGGGGCTCAACGTGTGTGTACACATATTTGGTTATATTTGTGGGGCTATGGTGTTATATATATATATGTAAGTGAATATAAATATATAAGTATATATTTACTAAGTATGTGTGTGAATTTACATGTATCTATAGTATATGTGTAATGTACACAACATTTTGGCTCTGGTCAACCTCACTTAGAATATTTTCTAGTTGTAGAAACGCAATCCATTTGTGCTTTAGAGAGGCAGAGAAAAATGAAAATTTGAGGAAGTCCACTGGAAGACTCGAGGAATTGCTTTATTTAAACATTTACTCTGCAAACAGGATTCAAGGTGACCTTATATTTAGATTATATTATATTTAAATATTTAGATTTAAAAGAGGGGGGAATTTAGATTAGATATAAGGAAGTTCTTTACTCAGAGTGTGGTGAGGCCCTGGCACAGGTTGCCCAGAGAAGCTGTGGCTACCCCATCCCTGGAAGTGTCCAAGGTCAGGTTGGATGGGGCTTGGAGCATCCAGATTTAGTGGAAGGTGTCCCTGCCTTGGGAAGGACATGGTTTTGGTAGAAAGAGTCCCAGCCTTGCCATCCACGGTGGCAGGAGTGGCCGTGGGCACCTTGCTACCACCTCCTCCCGGGCCTGACACTCTCTCCCAGCTTGTCTGCTCTCAGCTTTCCAGAGAGCAGTTTTTGTGCTGCTGAAGCTGTTATTTAAAGCCCTCTTCTGCTGGTTTATTCCAGCTGTGAGTGGTCCCTTAGAAACCCCAGTTGGCTGTTCTCCTGTGAGTGCTTTTGGGATGAAGGCAGGGTGAGTGAGACCTGAGTGTGGCCAGGGACTGATGCACCATAGATGGGAATAGATTAAAGGAAGGTGGGTATCAAAAACATTGGGCAAAATAACACAGCACGTGGTATTTAGGATTGAATCCCCCAGCTGCCCTCCTGTTGTTTTAGTGCATTTAATCACTATCCCACAGGGATGGACACTGCCATAAAGTACAGGCTCACTCCCCATCGTGCCTGCAGCCTCTCCTACACCGTCACCTTCCTCCTGAGCTCCCAGCTGGATTTCCTCTCTCGAGCAGGGTGCCAGGTAAGCAGGGACTGGGGCCAAAAATCAGCCCCCTGTTCCTGCTGGTGCAGAGCATTGCCCTGGGAAGCAGGGCAGGCAGTGAGCACATCCCACGCTGCCGACACGGGGCTCGGTGTCTCCCACCGCTGGGAGGGATAAAGAGAAGGGAAGATGAAAGGAACAATAATATTTTTACACTTACTGTAACTCGGATTCAGTTTCATATTTCATTAATTATTGTTTTGTCATGTTAGGAGCCTGGGGAGGAAAATATTAATCACAGGTTTTGCTGAGTGCTGTTTCAGTAAGTAAATTAATTTCAGACGGGAAACTTGTTTGTGGATATTTGGCTCCTTCCCGCTGTCAACAGGAGAGCTCCCTGTGCTTCCCAGCACCCCGCCGAGCCCGGCCATCCCCTGCCTGACAGGCTTTTTGGCACGTTTTGGTTGCAGCATTCACTGTCACCACAGTGAGCGGAGCTTGCAGATCCTCTTGGGTTTTGTTTCGCTTGGTTTTGTTTGCTTTTTGTTCCGTAATAACTTCTGGCACGAGCCAAGGCAAGGAGATGCCGTGTGTGGCTGGGGCAGGAGGTGGTAGCAGCCATGGGATGCTGCAAGGATCCAAGCTGGTCTGTGCAAACTCCTTTGCCCCGAGACAGCTGTGTAAGAGGAACCTGAGGGGCAGGAAAGGGCATGGCCCATTGCTCCTCTCCCCTCTCCATCCCCTCCAGCCCAAATCACTGCTCGCCAGTCTCCGACACTATCCCACATCCCTCTCCAGGCACAGGGGTGCACCAGGGCTGTGCACCCTTCTGTGCACCACTCGTGGCACTGGGGAAATTCTAATGACATTTTTCCATCTTTTTTATAAATCAAAGCCAGCATTTCTTTGTCAAGGAGGAGACCCCCGAGGTGGATCTGATTAATGGCACACAGCATGTTCCCCTCACCAGGGATTATTCCTTCCGTGTCTTAGAAGCAAGTAAGAATCTGTGTTGTCTGAGCACGGATCAGAGCAGTTACATCTCAGCTACCCAGGTGCTTATTTTGGGAGAGGGCTTTGCATCCTTTCTCACTTCTGGAGTCCGTGACCCCAGACAAAAATAAATACCATCTAACTGCTCCTGCTCTGGGTTATTTCTGGCAGCATCGCCAAGTAACTGAATTTCAGAGGGCTCTGAGTGTGTGTGTGTGTGTGTATAAACCAGTAGATCTCAGTAAGATAATCAATTATATGCAAGAGGAAACCAGAACTTTTTCCATTGGTTTTATCAGATATTGTGGTCAGTTGAGGCAATTCAGAGCAACTCGGAACCCGATTACATTCATTCTTCCTATAATCACTCCATCTCTGTTTACCATATTCAGTTAAAGTGGCTTGTTTGCTACATCCGCTCTGCTGCCAAAATAACCTCATTTACTCCTGCAAACGGCTTCTGCTGCTGCTGCTGTAGTGTTCCTGCATTGCAAATATATTCTTGGCCGCAGCCCTGAGGTTTGGATGTGCTGTTCTTTGAATCCTGCCGGGGAGTTGATTGGTTGGCATCTCATTCACTTTCAAATACCATTTGAATGACAGGAGGTTGGTTTGGTTTTTTTGGAAACACGGGCTTTGCTTTCACCTGCTGTGGAGCTGAGCGGTCTCTGAGCTCCAGGCTGCTTCCTTGGGGTGTTGGTGCTTTGTTATTTTTTTATGGTTGCCGTTGTTTTTGTTGGTTTTGCAAATTTAATCTTCAAACAGAAGAGTCTGTTAAAAATACTCAGGTTGCTGCTTAGTGGAAAGTTGGACCCAGAGCTGGCAGGAGCCTGCTCTGGCTGCAGCAGTGGATGCAAGGGAAGGGTTTGCCTGCAGTGTGCAACCACCAGCATCCAGCAGCCAGTGAGCAGCCTCTGCTCCGTGGAACTCTGTCATTCCCCTCGTTCCCTCCTGCCCCTTGTTTTTGCTGGAGTCACGTGCATGAAACCCCTGAGATGGGTCGGTTTGGTGCGAGGTGTTTGGGTGATGTTGGAAGAGCTGTCCTGTTTGGGGAAATCCTGGGATGGTTTGGGTTGGAAGGGACTTCAAAGCTTATCTTGTTCCATCCCCCTGCCATGGGCAAGGACACCTTCCACTAGCCCAGGTTGCTCCAAGCCCCATCCAACCTGGCCTTGGACACTTCCAGGGATGGGGCAGCCACAGCTTCTCTGGGCACCCTGTGCCAGGGCCTCCCCACCCTCACAGGGAAGAATTCCTTCCCAATATCCCTCTGGCAGTGGGAAGCCATTCCTGTCACCCCCGGCTCTTGTCCAGAGTCCCTGTCCAGCTCTCTTGGAGCCCCTTTAGGCACTAGAAGGGGCTGTAAGGTCTCCCTGGAGCCTTCTCTTCTCCAGGTGAACAACCTCAACTTCCTCAGCCTGTCTTCATGGGGAGGAGAGGAATAAAACCTGACCAAATGGCCAAGACCTGGGTTTTTGTCTTGCTTTCTCTGTCTTTGCTGTGGCTCAGCCCTTGCTCCTCACCATGGTGTGTTGAGCATTGTTGGTCCAGCCACAATTACCTTGACCCAGCAACCCTCTGGTCCCCAAGGACCATTTGGGCAACCTGGGCTAGTGGAAGGTGTCCCTTGCAGGGGAACGTTGGCAGGAGGGTTGGAGTGAGATGGTCTTTAAGGTCCCTTCCAACCCACACCAGTCTGGGGTTCTGTGATATAAGCGTGTGCTGCTCCGTTTTCTGTCACCACGCATGGGACGGGGGACGCAGATGGTGCTGAGCACCAGGAGGCTGGACCTCACGGTGGGATTTCATGTCTCCTTGCTGTGCTCCTGGGCTTTCTCCCCCCCATCCTATCCAGGCTTTGCTCCCCTGGGTGAGGCAGCTGAGGTGCACCATCACTTGGTGACAAGAAAGAGCTTTGTCTCCTTGAAGCTCAGGAAGCCGCTGTGGAAACAAAGCCCCCAGAAGAACCCGAAGCAGGGATGGTTTTATGGTGCTTAAGAGTTTCTCACGCTTCTTGGCTCAGAATGTGATTTTAGTGCTCTGAAATGAAACTGTCTTGAAAACACTGGGGGGGTTTTCTGGTTGTTTAGGTGGGGGGAGCGAAACTTCTCATAGATATAAATCTAAAGCCAGGCATGAATTTATCCCCTTTTGTTTTCCTATAAGTACGTCTTCTACTTTAAGATATATAAGTATTTTTTTATCCTGGCGTGCTGTGAAATCCTGCTTTCAGTGATCAAAGCCCTGATTTGTTTCACTCTGAATCGTGGCTCTGACCCAGCCCTGGGTGGGAGCTGCATCTGTGTTACAGAACTGGTTCTTTGGAGATCCGAGGCTGGAGTGGCAGGACAGGGGTTTGCTTGCAGAGGGGTTCTCCTTCCAGTGAGTGTGTGGGGATGAAGTGTCTCACTGCTGTGCCATAGATGAGTGTGATCATCTGCATTTTACATTTGGGGGCATCAGTAGCCTCTAAATGAGCCCATCTTGGGTGAGATTAGAGCAGTTTTTTACGGCGCACTGGGGGTCCCACCAGCTCCTGCTGCTGTGCTTTCCCAGGGAGCACAGGAACTATGCTGGGGACTGACAGCATTGCACTGAATGATTTGCCAAAATTAATGGTTCTATATGTTGTCATCAGGTCTCTGGTACCTCCTTTTTTGACAGAACAAGGCCTTTTCCTTTTTTCTCCCATGAAATACCTCTGTGTCTCAAATGTCCTCTCTTGCCCCGGGGCTTTGGTTTCCCATCTTTCTTCTCTTGTTTTCCCATCTCTCTCTGCTGAGAAGGCAGGGGGAGTGGAGCTGAATTCAGCACCTGAAGCAAGTGTGTGCTGACAGTTTGGATAACAGCATTACAGGATTTTCTGTGTTCTTTTCTGACCTGTTATTTTTGCACTCTATCATTTTGATATTGCTGTGCTTTCAGTGGAGGTTTGCATGGGGCAACTGACATGATAGTTGCTCTTATACTTAATGCTCAGTTAATTTAACCCCTGCTAAAGTCTAGAAGGATTTCAAACCCCTCCTTCCTGCATGGACTGTTCTCGATTTGTCAGCACAGGGTTTCTCTTACTCTGATGTTCCCTTCTGCTTGGTTAGATGGCTCTGAAATTCCCAAGACTTCGTCATTTGTAATTAACCTAAATAATGTTCTTTTCATCTGCAAACTTTGTTTCACGCTGCAGCCTACTTTTCAGATCATTAAAAAAGATATTGAGCAACAGGAGACCTGGGTAAATACTTCTGTTGGTGTGTTGTTCATTATTTCTATCTTAAAAAACGAGTTGTGGGCATAGTCTTGTCATGGCCCTGAGCAGCGTTGGGTCTGTTACAATGTCACCCACATAAAAAGCTCAATTTTGGTTAAACCAAAGCACAGCTTACTATGGGAACTCTTCACACAGTTGAGATCAGCCCTGTAATAATTTAGGCTTAAGTTAGTTCCTCACAGAACAGCTGTAATCAAGTGAAATTTCGGTTGAGAGCATCCACGGCGGTGCAAGTTGCGACGAAAACACACCTTTATTGACATGGGTTGAAACTCGAGTTGAGGTGGGTTCAAAGCTTTACGTTTTCTTTGTAGAGAGCTCTGAGAAGAAACCTTGGAAAGCATCAACACGCCTGAGCAGCCGGTTCTCCCATAACCCTCAGTGGCTGAGGGCGAGCTCAGGACGTTGTTGGGGACCATCAGGATCTCTTACACCTCCTCTGGGTCTGTTCTGTTGTCACCAGTCCCCTCACCCTGTCATAAGGCTTAAGTTGTCCCAATTTGCAGGTTTGCTTTCCAAGTCTCTCTTAGGGGCAGTGTAGCATTTGCCAACCCAGAGCTCTTCTGCAGAGCAGCTGCTTTTGCTGATGATTTCGTGCCTGTCCCCTTTTGTAGGCTCCTTTGGGACTCTTGTACTTGGAGAGGCAAAGCTAAAAATGTGACATAAGCAGGAGTTTAAGCTGCTGATAAAATGATGGGATGCTTGGGGTGGGTGGTCTGAATTGAGAGACCCTCTGCCCTTGTCCTTATCCCCCAAAATCATTGGAAATCCTGGCTGGGAGCCTCAGAGGAGGGCAGAGGAGTGTGATTGTTGCTGCCCTCTTTGCTGGCTGATGGGACTCTGGCTTAGCAGTGGTGGGAGAGCAGAAACTCCCCAGGAGGGACACAGGGACCCTCATTTCTGGGTTCAGAGGAAAATAATTAAATACACTCAGGTGTCATGGTGGGTCTGGGGACTGTCAGGTGCAGGCAGGGATTTGTGAACAACATGTCCCAGGCTGCTGTGAGACCCAAGAGATGGATGGATGGATGGATGGATGGATGGATGGATGGATGGATGGATGGATGGATGGATGGATGGATGGGAATGATGTACCAAAATGATGGTTTCTGTGCTGCCTTCAGTAAATATCTCCACAGAGACTGAAACAACAGCCCTGGCAGGCAGCAAAGGTAGATGTGATCTGGGGGGTTGTCTGTGTCAGCACTCACAGCCTCTCTCAGATCCAGCCACATCATGTGTTGTTTCCGCTACGACTTGCAAAGATTTATATATATATTTTTAGCCTTAATATATGAATACACTTATTTTTCCAAGAAATATAAACTATGAGCTTCCTGCACTCTGGTTGATTCATTATGTTTTGTTTAAAGGAACCAAACTTGTTTTCCTTTCCAATGAGCACACAAGTGTCTGGTCCCACTTACTGACTAGAGAAGGTGATTAATTCCTCTGTTTTTGTAGTCAACAGCTCTGGTGAGACGTAACCACCCTGCAGCCTGGCTGGGGCTGAATTATCTGGCACAATGGAGCCTATAATTAGCAGGTGGAGAAGATGCTGCACGTGGAGCATTAGAGGATCACAGAGGGACAGGTTGCAGGGCAACCAAGGGAAACAAGAGATTATGGCCAGGCAGTAACAAATTAAGTGTTTTCATCTCTCCAGGATGCTTAAATCTTTATAATACCAACTCAAATAAAGAGAGCCTTCATTGATGTGGAGGAGTTCAACCAAAGCAGAGTCTGTGGCTGTTGTACCATGTAGCACTGGTATAATTCCTGCTGCTCCCTCTGTGGATTCAGACCAAGGAGAATTCTTTCTCTTAACAGTTAGGAAAAATTTGAAAGTGGGGGGAAAAAAAAGGTATCTTTTATAGAGGTGTGGTTGAAATATAAATGAAACATATTCACTGGAGGGTCTGAAATCTTGCTATGACTTCCCAAATTGGGATGCAGTGTTGGTGGAAATCACTATCCTCCACTAGATGCTTTTGGAGAAAGCATGGGAGAATGATCCTGTTAGCTAGTAAATGTGATTTTTTTTTTTAAGGTGTCTGACTTGGGCACCAAGCAGACCTGAGCAGAGGATCCCAGTCTCTGGAAACATGGGGTTCAAAATGATCTCATGAGATATCAAAGCTGAACTTGAGTGTCATCTGATTAAACCCTGGTGGGTTTTAACAGTGCATCCTTCCCTGCTGCAGAAGGACCATGAAACCCCTCTCAAGGCTTTGAGCAGCCTGGCTGTGAGGTGGTACCCATCCTGTGGGGTGATACCCATCCTGTGAGGTGATACCCATCCCTCCTGTGCCCTTGATGGGCATCACAACAGTTTGGGAAGCAGCAGGACGAGGTGCAGCTCTGCTGGTTGTCCTTGTGGACACAGTCCTACTTCTACATTCAGACACCTGTGGAGTGGAATATAAGGACATCTCTTGCCTCCCACTCTACCATGGCAAGGAAGGAAAGATGGGTTCTGCTACCCATACCTTGACATTGTGGGCATCTTCTTGCCCAAGGCCACACTTTGTGGTAGCACTGTGCAGATAGTGCTCCTTCCTGAGCTCTTTGGTCAGTGGATCTGGCCTTCTGGAGCTGGATGAGCCTTTGGAGATACACTCCTGATCCTGTGGTTCAAGAAGAAATTGCAGCCAAGAAAGAGGGAACAGCTGCTGGTGGTACCCTGTGCCAGCATACCTGGTCACCTGGGCCATCCTGGGTTTGACAGCCAGCAGTTAATGAGTCTTGAAAATGAGAGCATGAACTCTGCCCAGAAGGGGTTGTCACTTTGTGCAGTGCCTGGTGAAGTGTTTCTGGTGCTTGGCTGGAGTGGGACAGTCCATGAACACACCAGTTATGGGACAGTCCCTGCTGCTCAAGCCCACTGGTGCAGGTGGGGTGGACAGTGTGGGAGGTGTGCAGTGGGGCTGGGTACCCAGTTCTCAGGTTTTTTATGGTACCAGGCCTTACCACCCCTGCTTGAAGGTGTTGGCTGCTTAGTGCCAGGATCCACCCCAGGGCTGAAACTGTGCTTGTGTGGATGTAAACTGGATCCAGTGGATCCATACCCAGCATTTCTGTGCCGGTGGAAAGTGCCTCACGGTGAGGAGTGTGATTGCAAGGACCCGGCCCTGGAGTCCCTTTGGTTCTTCAGATGATGTTTCCTCCCCTGGAGAAGGGATGGAGCCCATGAAGGAGCTACAACCCACACGATCATGGACAGCAGAATTCCATAATACCCCTCACAATCGTTCCTTTAACAGGCATTGCTCGGATTATGTGAGAGAATTACTAAATATTAGAGTGGATTTAACAGAGTGGATTTAAGAAAAAACCCCTTTGGTGTTGGGAATTGTGACTGGCAGCCAGCACAGAGACGTGGCTGCAGCCACCACCACCACTGAGCACAGCTCCTCTGTGCATCCTGCAGGCTGAGCATGAGCTTCTCCTCTTGGAAAGCCCCCGTTGGGCTCCTCAGGGCCATTCTGGTGGCAGCTGCAGTGTCACTGCTGTGCCTGTGGCCTCACAGGAGGGATGCACAGTGCTGGAGCACAAGGATCTCAACAGGGGCTGATGTTTCCCTTTGCTTCATTAGTGTGGCCGTGCTGATTAGTGCCTGCACCCATATAACCCCAACAGCCGGGGTGTGGGGGTCCCTCCCCATGGTAAATACAGTATTTGGGGAGTTCCAACAGCCCTGGAAGGGGTAGCACAGCCATAAATCCTGCGTGATCTGAGGGTGAGGGGAGGAATTCAGCTTGTCAGGGGAGTTTTTACATTATCCCTTTGTCAGCGTGAGTTGATGTTGAACAGGGCAAATCCTTCCCCACAGAAGGAGCCTGGCAAGACCTTCCTTGTGAATACATGAATAGCAGTTTGGTAAATAGTGCATCTGAATTTATGAATGATCTGACACTGACAGGCTGAAATGAACTCTGTAATTTTATTGTGGTAGATTTAGTAGGTCAGACATATACCTGCCAAGTCAAAATGACCTAGAAAACCTTTTTAGGTCAAACTATTGCTTGAAAAGTTGTCTTTTTCAAAGGCAAGGCCATAAGTTTTCATGCTTCCTCTGACACATTTTCCTTCTAACAGTGCAACATGAGTCTTCAGGACATGACTTGTCATGTCCTACACTAAGAAGAGAGAAAGAAACATGAACAAGGGGGATACTACTTTCTTAATGAACCGAGGCCTCTTCTGGCCACCTCTCTTGTCCAGAGATAGTATGTTGGATACCTGACCTGCAGGAGTTTAGGATAGAATTTAAAACACTGTGCTGTTTCCAATGATGCTCAAACCTGGAAAGCTCCTGGATCCAGCAAAAGCCTGGAGTTTGCAAGCCTGGAGCATTCACCCTTGGAGCCCTAACCCTTAATTAGGAATTTATTTATTAGGAGCTTTTTCTCCCCTTGAAGAGGCTCAGGGGAGGCTGGTGAGGTTTGCATGTGGTGACTCTCATC
This sequence comes from Chiroxiphia lanceolata, assembly GCF_009829145.1. Classification (NCBI taxonomy): domain Eukaryota; kingdom Metazoa; phylum Chordata; class Aves; order Passeriformes; family Pipridae; genus Chiroxiphia; species Chiroxiphia lanceolata. The sequence goes on along the minus strand of NC_045653.1, from coordinate 2,570,258 downwards.
ACTGAAGAGATGGGATGGGGCAGAGCCACTGACCTGGGCACCACAGCCTGAGAGCCACGGGTGTGGGTGAAGTTGGAAGGCCAAGGTTGGAAGGACCCAGAACCTTGATGTTGTCCTGCAGCTCATGTCTGCTCTGCCAACATCTTGCAGTCTGAGAAAATGCAGCTTTTTTGCTGGTAGGAGGAAGCCTGAGCTTCTAATAAAAGCTTGGCTGTTCATGTGGGTTACTTATTTCAGAGGGCAAACATCACTGTGGCTGCAGTGAGAAGCACAGAGGGCTCCCCACCACCCTCACTTGGTTTGGGGTGGACTGGAACATTTTTGTCCTGTGGTGCCTGTGGCGATGCTGTGAGATGTGGCTGGATGAGGGCCTGGGACTGGGGCAGGACTGGAGCCCACGTGGTAGCAGAACCAACCAGATGCTGGGCTGGACTGGGGCAGGACTGGAGCCCAGGTGTTACCAGAACCAACCAGATGCTGGGCTGAGCTGGCAGCATCCACAGAGGTGCCCAAATCATGCAATCATTAAGATTGGAAAAGACCTCCAGGATCATCAAGTACAACCTTCAGTCAAAAGCCACCGTGCCCACTGAGCCATATTGCAAAGTGCCACATCTGCTTGTTTTTTTAACACTTCCAGGGATGGTGACTCCACCACTGCCCTGGGCAGCCTGTGCCCAGGAGCAGCTCCCAAGCAGAAGTCCTGCTTCCCAACGAAAGGCAAGCAGCACCTCTGCATGCTTTTGTCACATCACCCCCCACTTTACTCCCCGTGAAGAGTGGGCATTCATCCCATTTCCCATCCCATACCCAGGGCTCCCCACTGCTCCCCTCCACCTGCCCAAGGCAGGGGTGTTGGAAACAGATGATCTTTAGAGGTGCCTTCTAACCCAAACCGTTCTATCAACCTGTGAATCTGTGAACTAGAGGATATTTAAGGGTCCTTCCAACCCAAACCATCCTATGAATGTATGAACTAGAGGATCTTTAGAGGTCCTTCCAACCCAAGCCATCCTATGAATGTGTGAACTAGAGGATCTTTAAAGGTCCTTCCAACCCAAACCATCCTATGAATGGATGAACTAGAGGGTCTTTAAAGGTCCTTCCAACCCAAACCATTCTATAAATGGGTGAACTAGAGGGTCTTTAAAGGTCCTTCCAACCCAAACCATTCTATAAATGGATGAACTAGAGGATCTTTAAAGGTCCTTCCAACCCAAACCATTCTACAAATATATGAACTAGAGGGTCTTTAGAGGTCCTTCCAACCCAAACCATTCTATAAATGGATGAACTAGAGGATCTTTAAAGGTCCTTCCAACCCAAACCATTCTACAAATATATGAACTAGAGGGTCTTTAGAGGTCCCTTCCAACCCAAACCATCCTACGAATGGATGAACTAGAGGATCTTTAAAGGTCCTTCCAACCCAAACCATTCTATAAATGGATGAACTAGAGGGTCTTTAAAGGTCCCTTCCAACCCAAGCCATTCTACCAATCTGTGATAACCCCACAAACAGAGCTTGGTGCCATCACAGGGGGCATCCCACCGGCTCCCTGGTGTCCAGCGATGCCGCCCCGCCGACATTCCCACCGGAGCAGCAGAACCCAAACTCCACAGGTTGCAGGCTGGTTTGTTCAGCTGAGCCGTGACCTACTTGAAAGTAGCTTTTGCCATCCCGGGGAAGTGGGTAATGGGAGGCTGCAGTGCCTTCGGAACAATTACAGCTCACAGCAGTCCAAATGAAAATGTTTGTTGAAAACAACATGTGCATAATTAAGGCTTAATGAGCCCTTGTCTGTTTGGAATCTGCAATTAGATTTATAATAGAAAATACCAGCAAATGCCAAATAGCTTTAAAAGAAGACGAGATAAAAGATAATTTTGCTGCAAATCTATAGTAATACTGTAATTTAATGAGCTGGAAGTGGTGCAGAGAAAGACTGTAAAAGCTTTGGACAAGTTTGTATTGTGCGTGTTTATCTTATCTGCCCATTTCCCTGTCTATAAAGCTGTCAGTCTTGCTTTGAACTGCTTGGAAAAAGGCAGGACTTTGCTAAAATCAGGAAGACTCCCTTTGTTTATTTTTATTTAAGTCGTTAATTAGTCAGGCAAAGCTGCTCTTTTCTCTTTCTCATCAGCATGCTTTAAACTTCTTGTTAGGGTTAATAATAGTAATAATAATAATAATAATAGTAATAATATCGTTATTCAATTATTTACAGTGAGGCAGGGGCATAATAATAACAATCAGAGATACTTCTTTCTGATTAGTTTCATTAATTTTGATGAGTTTTTAACTTTTTCTTAAGATGTTGAGAATTTTCAGCACTAAGGGAGATATTTAACAAGTAAACCTGAGGCCAGCTTGACTGTAGCAAGTACAGAATACCTTTTGCCCTAATGAAAAAGTTACATGGTAGTAAAATCTGGTGGAAAGATATAAAATGAGCAGAGAGAGGTAGCAGAAAAAAAAGAAAAGAGCTTAAATCAGAAGTGCTTGAGAGAGATTGTTTGGGTTTGGTGTTTTTTTTTTTCATACTCAGTAGTTGAGGTTGGGAATGAAGTGGTACCAGCGTTGGGTACAACACGTGGATGGAGGGAATCAAGGTCAGGGAGATGGTGTGAGATGCACAACCCCCTGGAAATGCAGCCCAGCAGCTTTGTGTGACAAACCTAACTCAGCACTTCACGAAACAGGCCCTACAAGGATGTGGTGGTGCTGCCTGTGGAGGCACCTTTCCCATGTGATGTTACTGCCCGTGTGAAACGTTGCTGAGCTTCAGCTTCTGTAAAACCCTGGCTTTGCACGGCCCGAGTCTCCGGCGTGGGAAGTCACGGAGCTGCTGCTGAGTTTGCAGCTCGGGGTGTGCAGCCCCTGCAGAGCTCTGGGCTGTCTCCCCATCACCTCCCAGCCTGTGGCTTTCAGCTCCAACCTCTGCAGTGCCACTGGGGGCCTGTGCACCTTGTCCATCTGCACCTTCCCCACCCTGCTCCTGACCTGCTGCAGCCACTGCTTCCCAGGATTTTGAACTTCTCAGGGACGTGGAACCACCCAGTCAGAGCATCCCCACCAAGAGCAGAGACTCTTTCCTCTGGATCAGGTTGCCCCGTCCAACCCGACCTCGTAATTTCAGAAATTATCTTCCCGTTGCCCTTGTTTGCGGATTGGATATTTTTTTTTGGCTTTAAAGGAGATCTCACTTTTCGTTAGTTTTGCTTTTTTAGACTCATAAATATGTCTTAAGCATGTAAGGTAAGACTGTGAAATGGATTTTACTTTGTCAGCCTTTTTTTTTTTTTGCAAGTCATACTATGCACCGCTGCAAGAGTACATTTGCATACAAAGTGGAGTGCAGAACCACAGAAAGCAGGTTTTTACTGGTGCCAAATATCTGTGTGTTGGAAACTATTTTCTAAATGACTGGCATGAAAGCTCTCTGATTTATTTTTTTTTCCCTCCCAGCCAGGTGGTTTTGCATAATGCTCCCCGTTGTCTTGAAAATTGATTATTCTTCTCCCTTATGCTTTGCAACAGAAAAAAATAACACGAGATCTTGAATTCTGGGGGGCAGAGATGTACTTTTGCTTGAAAAAAGGTTTGGGTTGGAAGGGACCTTAAAGCTCCAAACCCCCTGCCATGGGCAGGGACATCTTCCTCGAGACCAGGTTGCTCAGAGCTCTGTCCAACCTGGCCTTGGACATTTCCAGGGATGGGGCAGCCACAGCTTCTCTGGGCAACCTGTGCCAGGGCCTCCTCACCCTGTGAATAAAGAGTTTCCTCCTAATATCTAATAAAAAACTACCCTCTTTTAGTTTAAAACTATTGCCCCATGTCCTGTCCCTCTCTGCCTGTGTAAAAGTCATTCTTTATCTTTTTTATAAGCCCCCTGTAGTAACTGGAAGGGGCTCTCAGGTCTCCCTGGAGCCTTCTCTTCTCCAGGTGAGCACCTGCAGCTCTCCCAGCCTGGCTCCAGAGCAGAGGGGCTCCAGCCCTTGCAGCATCTCCATGGCCTCCTCTGGACTCGTTCCAACAGGTCCATGTCTTTCTTGTGCTTTGTACCCCCCAGCTGGACACAGTGCTCCAGGTAGGGTCTCATGAGGGAATTTAGAGGGGGGGAAGTAATTAGCAAAGTACTTGTGCCTGCAGCTGAATAGTGTCTGCCCTGGGCCGTGCTTTAGGCTGGCTGTGCTGAAAGGAGAGGGGCTGTAGAGTGAATTAAAGTTACTGTTTCCCTCTGTGAACGTCGATTGAGTAGCACGTGTGATTTTATGAATTATTGGAGTGAGTTAGGAGGTACTTGGGAGCCGGGTTGTTAACCTGTCCAGCTGTCAGCAGGGTGTCGGGATCAGAAACATGATGCATGGTCTCAGAAAGGGAACAGCTCTGAGCCTTCTCCCCCTGGCTCCTCTGACAGCTCCGTTCCTCGCTGCAACGTGCCCTTCTGGGCTTGGTTATTTATTTGCTTTGCAGTTGAGAAAAGCCAAATAGAGGTTTCCAAAAGCACTGCGTGTCAGACCCGGCGTCACCCGGCGTGTGCCGCAGCTGCCGCCCTCGCTCCCCCAGGAACTGCTTTTATTCCATCCGGGAAGTCACTCCAGCTGTGCACCTGAGCATCCCTGCACACTCCCTTGGCAAAGGGGACAGAACTGTAGGTGGGAAAACGTCCCTCTTCAGGTTTGTTTATTCCCAGCTGCACCCTTGTCTCCTGGGCTGTTCCCGTGGCCGCCTGTAGTCCCTCTCCAGTGGTACCTCTGGTTGTAGCCGGGGCTGTTGCTCTGCTGTCGAAATCAGCATCTCCATAAAAGACTCCCAGAGCAGAGCCTTGCTTGTAGCTGTTTCTGAGGCAGACAGGTATAAGCTCTATTTTTATCTCAGCCCTGAGGTTTCATCTTGCAGAAAACAATGTTCCTCGGTGCCTTTGACGCTGGCACTGTTCTAGCACAGACCCTCCGTGCCTTCTCTTAGATCTTTGTATGTTTTCTGCCTCAGTTTCCTGCGAATTACAAGTGTTGCTGGTGGAGCAGGCAGTGCAGTTAATTCTCATTAACACTTACTGTATTTATTTCAGACACAGTTGGCCAGTGCCAGGAATGTGCTGCATCCCTGTACCCTCCTCCCTCCCCAACAGGGCACCGGGTGCCTTCAGCTCTCCTGCTCATTCAGCTGCTGAAGGGTGAAGGGCCAGCTTAACAAGGGCCTGGTGTTTATTTTTTTACAGATAAACTCCTCGAACACCTGTGATAAACAGCTCAGGATGTGCTTGTTGTTGGGTTTCAAAAAGGAAGTGATGTACATGCCCGAGCCTCGCAGCAACACCGCTGCAAAATAAACAGCATTGAGCTGGTCAGAGGAGGGCTGGGGAGGTCCTGGCTGAGAGCAGGGGGTGCTGCTCACCTCCCAGCAGCCTGTTTTCCTTATCCATGCCCAGACTTGGAGAGAAATCTGAAAGGGTTTGGTTTGGCCAGAGCTGCAGCTGCAGTGAAAGAGGAGGATGGAGATCTCCTGAGCACTCAGTGGGTGCTTGAAGCACCAGCAACACCTCTCCCTGGCAGCTTACATCAGGCTAAAAGCTAAACACAGTCATCTGAACACAGTCAAAAGGTATTAGATTAAGATCTGCCCTCAGGGGCAAAACTTGCTAAGCTGAAAACCCCAACCCCTCCTCCATGCACAGCAGAGGTGTAAGTGTGAGCAACTTTGGCCTTTAAATCATCATCCTTTCTCCGAGCATCTTTCTCCTCTCTGCAGCTGAGTAAAGGAGAGGAGGCTGGATGGAGGATTAGTTGGTCTGGGCTGCTTTCTCTTCTTTTCAGAGTTGGGCAGGAAAGGGTTAAGCAGAATTTTGATCTCGGCAATATTTTCATGCTTATACATTCTGTTTCTCATTTCCATGACAAAGATGGTAGGAAGAGCAGAATAAGGTACAGAATTTGCAGAGCAATTTTAAGACTGTAATGAGAACAGAAAATAGTAGGGGGAGAAGAATTGTAATTAGAATATGAAATGGGAAAAAAATTAATCTATTTCCATGTCAGTCTTAAGACTAAATTCTGCTGCTCCCTGTAGCTTTCAGTGGATGGATTTATTGTGAGTGTGTATGTGAAGAGCTTGAACTCCTTTGCAGGCTCTGAAAGATCCAGGTAAATGAGTTTTAAGTCCTCATTCCCCCCCAAATAATGTAATAACAATAATTTTGTGTGCAGTGTTCACAGAAAACCAGCCAGTCTCTTAGATAAATGAGTGCTGTCGCTCGAATACTGGTGGCATTTGAGATCTCTCCAGCCTCGAGCTCAGGAGAATGAAGGGGGATGCTGGAGATGCTCTTGGAGTGGGGGTCTGTGTGGCTGCCTGGGTGAGCACCACGTGGTCATGGATCAGAGAAACACCCAAACCCCAAATATTGCCAGTCATGAGGGACATGTGTGTGTCCCAAGCCCCCAAGCAAAGCTGGGCCACCCAGGTGGGGTTGTGCAGCACCTGGTCCAGCTGAGCCCTGAGTATATTCAGGGAATGAGATGCCACAACCTCGTGGTTTAATATTTGACCACCTATGTGCTGGGAAATGTTTTTCCTGATGTCCAGTGAGATTGTAACTACCCACAGAGCTTCCAGCAGCCCACAGGTAGGGGTTTGAATTGACTATTCATTTCTCATCTGCCCAGTTGTTATTCTGGATCCTTCTAGGCCACAGCATCCTGCAGCAAGAAGTTTTCTTGTTGGGCCCAGTATAAAGAACTTCTCTGTAAGATGTTTAACTCCACTTGCTCATGATTTCTGCCTCCTTGGTTTTGGGCTGTGAGAAGCAGTTCCCTGTTCCCTGTTCTCATCTCATGACTTCATGTACATCTTTACTGAGTCCCTCTATCACTCTTCTGTCCCTCTGTTACCCCTTTTTCCACATCCATGTACACCATTCCACACCCTGGATTCCCCCTTTAATTCCCCTCTCTCCTCCTTCTAACTGTGCAGGTGGTAAAATAGTGCTTCATCTTTTATTCTTTGCTCTTTTCCTAATTGCTTCTAAAACTTGAATGGCAGTTTTGGCAGCTGATGATGACTGAGCAAAAGCTGGAACTGAACCCTCCAAAACAGTTTTTCTTCTGGACAGTAACAGCTATTTTAAGGCCCATTGCCATGTCTGTTGGGATTGCTTTTCTCCAGTGCATTACTTTGCATTTATTGACATTGAATTTAATCTTCCATTTCCTCAGTGCCACTTAGTGCTGCAAGAGTCCTAATGCAGAGCTATTCAAAGTCACTTTTAGTTTGGCTAGCCTGAATAATTTTTGTCTCATTAATAAACTGAGCCCTTCTAGATCAGTTATATTATGAACTGTAGAGATTTTAGTGCAGACACATTGTGGACCATGATCCTCCACTTGCTAAAACCCAAAAAGTTGGGTATCTTTTCACTGTCTGTGAGCAAGAGAACCTTCCCCTGGGTCCCATGATGAGCTGGGGTTTGGGTTTTAGAGCTGTTTTTTGAGGAAGTCCAACCAGAGAGATCACTTCACCTTTTCTAGGTGCTTCTTGACCCTTCAGCAAACACCAGAGTGGGCTGTGAGGCACAACATCCCTCATCTCGGGTCCCTCTGTGCTGCCTTGGTGGTGTGTTGCTGCCCCAGCTGGTTTCACACAGAGGAAGTTGGACATGCTGGTCTGGCACCTTCCCCTTCCCTCTCCTGTTTATTTGGGAGTGGAGGCAGAAGGTTATGCACTGCATTTAGAATCATTAAGTTTGGAAAAGGCCTCTAGTCCCACCATTCCCCAGCACTGCTAAGGCCACCTCTAAACCATGTCCCCAAGTGCCATATCTACACAGCTTTTAAATCCCTCCAGGGATGGTGGCTCCACCACTGCCCTGGGCAGCTCCTTCCAATGCCTGACCACCCTGTCAGTGAAGAAATTTTCCCTGATATCCAATCTAAACCTCCCCTGGTGCAACTTGAGGCCATTTTCTCTCCTCCTGTCCCTTGTTCCCTGGGAGCAGAGCCCGACCCCCCCAGCTCTCCCCTCCTGTCGGGGGGTTGCAGAGCCAGAAGGTCCCCCCTGAGCCTCCTTTTCTCCAGGCTGAGCCCCCCCAGCTCCCTCAGCTGCTCCTGCTGCTCCAGACCCTTCCCAGCTCCGTTCCCTTCCCTGGACACTCTCCATCCCCTCAGTGTCCTTGTCATGAGATGCCCGAAATTCCCTCTCATTGCTTTAGAGCAGGTGGGTGAGTCACTTGCCCATGGAGGTTCCTTAATATTTTTTTGGTTTGTTTTATATTTTCCTACTGGCCATCCCAGCGTGAGAGCTGCTCAGATGGGTCTTTCCAAAGGAGATGGTCCAGTTTGGCAGCTGCTGAATACTCACTCCACCAGTGTCCAATCTGATCATTCCTGTCTTTCCCACCTGGTTTTAGTTTCTTTTCAGCCGCTACCGTGCCTTGGGCAGCCCTTTGCACCACCAGCTCTGCTCCTGGTGCATTTGAGAAACAACTGCTTTAGGCTTTTACCCTACTTGTACGTTGTTCTTAAAATAAACAAATCAGCCAAACAAATGGCTTTTTACTGTAAGGTTTTAAACCTTAAGGCTTTGACTATATCCACCTGAATTTACCCTGGAATAATCCATGAGAATATTGACTGTTGGCAGAAAACTCAGCCCCTTAAGCCCCGGTGGGCTCTCGTGGATGCCACGGATCGTGCTCTGCCACTGACACCTGCTGTGGGGTCGTGCTCCCTGCTAATGGCATTTGTCCCGGAGCAAATCCCAGTGTAGGGCCGGGGTGGGGATGCCGAGCTTCCCTCGCAGGGAGGTCCTGGGGGGAGCCGTAAATCTCGCGCTGAACTCCTGACCCTTCTTGACAGGATCAACCGAGGGGCCATCCCAGCATTTCAGCAGGCAAATAAATAATGCTAAGTAGATCACTTCGGGCCAGAGGTTGTGTAAAGACCTTAATGGGGAAACTGCGGTTAAAGAGATTAAGCCAACCCCAGCCATGTATTCCCTGAAGAGGCGTGAGGCTGAATTACTCCTGCAGGGAATCACGGCGGCCGCTCCGGCAGTGCTGCCAGGGGCAGGGCTGGAGGGAGCATTCCCCATCCCAGGGATTAGGCACAGATTGCACTGGTAAAGAGGATCCTTGCCAGAGCCAGGATCCCTGGGTTTGGAGCTGGGTGCCCAGCACACCCATGGGGCTGAGCCTTTTGTGCAGGGCTGGAGGTACCGTGGCCAGACTGCCCTTTAGAGCAGAATGTGGTTCTGCCACTCAAATAACGCTGATAAAAGTGAACTGTGGACAAAACTACTTCTGTAACGCTTTCTAAAGAAGAGTTATGTTTCCCAATGCTGGGCAGGGTGCCATCAGAGGCAGCTGAATGAAGCCCAGCAACACATGGGCTGCAATTATTGTATTATTATTATTTTAAAATCAGGGGTATTAAATATGGCGTTGGCTGTGTTATACAAGTTTTCTTGTATCCTAACTCTTTTCTCACTAAAAACCTGAAGGCATTTCTTGCATGGCATTACTGTGGGTCCCTCTGTGCCTTGTTGGTAGTGGTGGTTGAGGTGTAGCTCACTGGACACAAAAACCAGCTGCTACATTCCAAGCATCTCTGGTGAAAGGTGGTATTCCCAGTGCACCCAGTTTGGAAATGAGGTTGTCATGAGAGGGAACCTGCTGCCCATCTCCCATGTTCTGGTCCAAGATGTTTTTTTCTCTTTTGGAGGCAAATTTCTGCTCTGGAATCCACCTGAGACTCCTCCCAGGCATCTCCTGAAGTGTTTTCCCATCTCCTCTTAGGAGCTGAGATTCCCAGGTGGCAGCCCCAGACTCCTCCAGGGAAGGTACCCAAGATGATTTTTCTCTTCTCATGAAACCTTCTGTGTTCTGGCACAAGGAGATAAAACTGGGAGGCAAGTGCTTACAGCTCTGAGCAGTAGGAATCATTAGAAGCATCCAGTTTGTTCTTAACTGGTCATTTAGTATCTCCTTGAAGATGATGACTTTTAGTTACTGCTGGATTTGTATTAACAGGCCACTTTTTCCAGCTCCAGATTCTCAGTGGACTAAGCTGCTCTGCTTTAGTATTGCCAACAATGAATGTCAAAATTTAGGTAAGACCCCTCAAAAAAAAAAAAAAAAAAGAAACAACCAAAGAAAAAAACACAAAACCCCAAACCCACCACACATAAATTAAAATTGTATTATATAAAAAGTTTGGAAGGTTTCTGGGATCTTACAGGTACAGAAGCCATTCTGGCATGAGTCCTGCCAACATATTTCTTACAGAGATGAGGTTTTCTTCTCAGCTCATGGCTCTCAGGAAATAAAAGGATGTGATGAGATTCATAATAAATTGTACAAGCTGGCAGTGCCATCCATGAAAAAGTAACACCTTCCTGGAATCTTGGCAGGAGGTTGTATTTCTTTCCACTGGGTCCTTCCCAGTTAGCAAACATTTGTTCTTCATGTTTGCTCAGAGCCAGAGATCCCACAGCTGCTTTGGGGTCTGTCCCAACTTGCTGCCTGCATTTATTTTCCTTACTCATTTTCATCTTGCTAAACATGGGACCCATGTGACCTCTGGGCACATTTACAGGTTTGAAAATAATGTTGTAGGGCAAAAATAACAAACCAAAGTGAGTCTAGAAAAGCAATCAAAATTTAAAAAGTGCTTTGTACAACAACATCTGAATTGAGCTCCCTGTAGGGGCTGAGCTCTGCAATGCCAGATACAACTGCTCTGGAAGAGGGGAAATCCCTTCCCCTTCCCTTTTCCCTTTCCTCTTCCCCTTCCCCTCTTGCCCTTCTCCTTCCCTTTTTCCCCTTCCCTTTGCCCTTCCTGTTTTCCTTTCTCCCTTCCCTTTTCCCTTTTCCCTTTCTCCCTTTCCTTCCTCTTTCTCTTCCTTTTCCCCTTCCCCTTTCCCTTTTCCTCTTTCCCCTTCCCCATTTCCCCTTCCTTTCCCCCTTTCCTCTTCCCCTTCCCCTTTCCCTTTTCCTCTTTCCCCTTCCCCATTTCCCCTTCCTTTCCCCCTTTCCTTTTCCCCTCCCCCTTTCCCCTTTCCTCTTTCCCCCTTTCCCTTCCCTTTTTCCTTCCCTCCTCAGATTTGTGCTCATTTCATGCAGGAGAGGGTGAGAATCAGCCACAGCCACTGATTTGTTTAATAGGCTGCTCCTATTAGCCAAAGAATAATAAAATTGAGTAATTACAACAGAGCAAAAGGATGATTAAGACAACTGCACAAGAGTATTTTCCTTTCAAATTAGGACTTGAAAATGATACTTACCACCTCACATGTGCACATTGTCCAGTGCAGGTTGGATCAGTTTTGGGGTACAGAGGGTGGTGAATGTCTGCACTGGGTCTGAAAGCAAAGGAGAAAGGGAAGGAAGTGTTTATAACCAAAGGGGAATATTAAAATGTCTGTTTCTACCGTAAATCTGCCTGGAATGATGGGGTTGATTGTTTTGAAGTGCATTCTGTAGCAAAACAATAATGAGAAGAGGGAGAGCACATTACTTATCTTCTCTACCTGGATGGTGTATAACAGGCAAACATCTAATTGAAAAAATATCCTGATGGGAGAATTTCTAATAAATTTGTTTGCACCCTCATAGCCTGGAGGAGAGGGAAAAAAAATCCAATCAGCAGTGGGGAAGTTCCAAAGTTTCCACTGCATTTTGAGTCTTGATTTTCAGGCTCGCTGCTCAGCCTGGCAATCAGAGGAACAGTAATTCTGAAGGCAGGATTCATTACAATTGTTATGAAGGCGGCAAGGGCAGAAGGAAGTGTGGAGTGGAGGTAGGGGAATAGTAGAAAGCCATAAAAAAAAATACCTTCTGACAAACAGAAGGATATGGAGAAAGAGGGTGTTCGTCCTGCCCTGGACCTGCCCTGTGAAGGAGATTTTTAGTTTGCCGAATGTAACTTTCCAGGTGACTTCTGTTTTCTGGAGAAATAGGTTGTAGCCGGGTGGGGGTCGGTCTCTTCTTCCAAGAAACAAGTGACAGGAAAAGAGGAGAGTGATTCAAGCTGTGCCAGGGGAGGTTTGGGTTGGGCATTAGGCAAAGTTTCTTCCCTGGAAGGGTGGTCAGGCTGCTCAGGGCAGTGATGGAGTCCCCATCCCTGGAGGGGTTTAAAAGCTGTGCAGATGTGGCACTTGGGGACATGGCTTAGAGGTGGCCTTGGCAGTGCTGGGTTAATGGTTGGACCTGATGGTCTTAGAGGGCTTTCCCAACCTAAATGGTTCTGTGATTCTCTCTCCACTGACCTGTACCACCTCTTCTTCCCATTCAGCCGTGTCTGCTGGGGATGGTGGGGTTGTCAGGGGGTACAGAGCTGGTTGTAGGCTGTACAGCTGGTTGAGCCTCCGTGCCTGGAAGCACAGCAGCTCCCGCTGGAACTGCACTGGCAGGAGCTGGCTGTGCCAGTGATCATTTAACAGGTGGAGGGATGTTCAGTTTAAAGTGGGTGGCACCTGGCTGCCTTCTGGGAGAGCTGCTTGTCCCAGTGAGCCCATAGTGCTGCTGGTGGTCGCTGCATCCCACAGCTCCCGACAGCTTTAACAGAATCCAGCATTTGCACAGGGATCCCCTTCCACCCTGCTGCAGCTGCTGCTGGCATTAGTTAATGAGTGTCACGATACCTGCTCCAATTTTGCAGCTTTTAATTGGTTTGCTCTGCTATCCCAAAGGATAGTTTGGCAATTAGAGGGTGTCTGAGGCCGAGCAGAGCAGTGTTACCCCCACTTGGCTTTACTAAGTCTGCTGACTTTAATAGCTAATCCTGTAGCACTCTGAGAAATGGAAGTGTAATTAATTGTCTAGGCTGAAAATCTTCACCTGGTTTTATTTAGATTTTGCTTTTATTGCTCTTAATACAGCCAATTTCTGTTAAGGCATTACTGGTATCAGCTTCATATCAGGGAGTGAGAGGACACGCAAGGGTGAACAACCTTCAATTCATCATCCTGCTCATAAGGGCAAGAGGGCTGGTTCTTCCCCTTGTTAAGTACAAGGTGTCACTCACAGCTGGTACCTCCATCCTCGTCTTGGGAGTGTTTTATGGCACAGCCCGTTTTATTGCCATAATTAATTTGTGAACTTAGCCTTGAGGACTGGCCCCAGCCATACTTCGAGCCGGAGACAATCCTGGAGGGCTTTTTTCCTTCCTTTGGAATCGGAGCCAGTGAAAAGCTCCCGTTGTAGCTAATTACCGAGGAGAGTTGTCGTTCTCCACGGGGGTTTTGTAGCCCAGTAAGTGGATTGGCAGCCGGGTGTTTCCCGGAGCTGTGGGGACACGGGTGGATGTGCAGTGCTCGGGCTGCTCGGCCTCCTGCCCGGCCGTGGAGGCACAGTCCTGGCAGAGCAGGCAGGGGAGCAGGAGGTGGGGGGAATGTACTCTGGCAGCCAGAGTGTGCAAACAGCATCAAAATCAAGGTGGGAGATCAGGCTTTGCATACAGACCCCCCCCGTACACTCCAGAGTGATTCCGCGTTGCTGGGGGAGCTTTGCTTTGGTGTTAAGGGGTATCCAGAGCTCTGGGAGAGCACTGGATGGGACCTGCCTGTCTTGGAAATTTCCATTAATGGAAGCTGGCTTTTTACAGCTGATTAATGGTCTAGTAGGAATTTTAGCAGGAGCTTTTTTTGGGTGATCTTTGCTGCAGGGCACATCTGTGGGTTTGCACACATTTGGCTTATTTGTTTGAACTTGAGTGATTCATTCCTTATTTCACTAAAAAAATGCCATAACTGTGCTGTGTTACCACGTCCCATTGCAATAACCAGGATGTAAGTGTGCTCATATGTGCTCCAGAGTTTTAAAGGAGCAGCTCAGGATTTTCCTCTGGGAATTTTGGCTCTCGATATGAAGAGCCAGGAAGGCATTTGGGATGCACATGACTGGGGTGTGCAGATGGCATTTCACTGACTCTTAACTTTCTTTTGCCTCTCTAGTTTGATGGAGAGAACATGTACATGGGAATGAATGACAACGCCCAGGAGTTTCTATCTGCCAATCAGGTAAGTGTTGGTTTGCTGGGGTGGGAGAGTGGTGAGATCTTTAGGGGAGTTAGGCTATGCCCAAGCACAAATTCCAGGAGCTGTCTGTGAATCTGCTGCCCTGGGGCATCAGGAGTGTCCATGGGAAAGGTCAGCCTGGCTGCTGCCAAGGAGCAGCGTTGGATGCTGTCGGTACAGGGAGTGGGATGCCCTTGTGTGCCAGTGCTGCTGTGAGTCACCAGAGCCTGGCTTAGCCACAGCTCTGCCACCAGAGAGGCTGAAAAGCTTTGCCTCACCATCCTTCACTCCAGATGAAGATGCAGTTGGTGTTTCTGGACGCGGCGAAGTTTCCAAGTATTGTGTGTAACTCAGGTGTCTCCTTCCCTCATGTAGAGTATTTCCTGTAGCTAAATAGATTAACAGTTAGGGGAGAAAAAGGAATCAAAGGTTTCCTGTTTTGGAGCTATAAACCCACACGTGGAGGACCAGAATAGAAGGTGTCTTGCGGGTGCCTGAGCCTTCTCTGGGCTCATGGAAAAGACATGTCCATTCACTGAAGCCTTAAACACATATATAGGTTAGAACAAGGTGATCTTTAAGGTCCCTTCCAACCCAAACCATTCTGTGATTCTATAAGGTTAAGCCCATGCTTAGGTCCTGCTGGGAGGGGAGGACTTCAGGACATACCTACCTGTCCCCCTGACCAGGAGATGAGACCTGGTCCCACGTGCATCCCTGTGGCATGGGTAGAGTGTACTGGGTGCTCAGGGCACATTCAAGGTGCTGGAAGCATCTCATCTCATCCCATCCATCCTTGTGAGGGAAGGTGAAAGTTCATTGCTAATACAATTCACCATCCCATTTTTGGGTTGTGCTGGGCCATTTTGTTGTGGGGGCCTGTTGACCAATGACACACCACTCTGTGTCCCTGAGGTTTGCTATGGCAGTGCTGTGGGCTACCAGGCAAGTCATCCATGGTGAATGTAACTCCAATGACAGTGGGGATTAAACTATGGATATTACACTGGAAACAGGATGAAAACCTGTAGTTAATCTCCTTAGAGTGTGGCAGTGTGTTGGCTCATTTCTTGGAAGTGTTGTTCCTGCTCTGGCTTTGGAAGCAGGCACTCGAAGCCCCTGCTGCTGCAGAGTGGGGAGAGGTTGTTCTTGCATGAGAAGCATTTCCAGGGTGGGGAAGGAACAGCAAACTTTGTGCTGTTGAGTGATTCAGCAGAAACAAATATGTAGTCAATCAACAACGGCGTGTGGTTGATCATTAGAGCCAGGAATTGCCAGAGGTTGAGTAAATACAGAAAGGAACAGGGTGAGCCCAAGCTGCCCCAACCAGGGGTCAGCCCTGTCCCCCTCCCCAGGCTGAGCAGAGCCCATAAGCAGGTGGTGGATGCTCGTGGGGCAGTTGTCTTAGACACTCTGCTTTTAAAAAGCCCCAAGGGACAACTATTCCACAGCCTCATCAGGAAGGGTCATCAGTGACAGTCCCTGGCCATGATGTCCCTGCAGGATCAGACTGCTCTTGGGCAGAACCATGGCCAGCAGGAACTATTTGTGTTTCCTTCTTGGCCCCTGTCACATCCCACTTCCCCCATGGGTGGGCACAGGAGGGGAGTCAGGAGTGATGCTGCAGGGTTTGGAATAGTTTGCTGCAGCACAGTTGAGGAGGAGAGTTGGCTTCCAAAGAAAAGCAAAGGTTGTCATGTAGTGGAGGATTCATGTACTGTGTTTGATCCTGGAGAGGGATCAATCAAACCAGATTAGATCCCTGTACCTGGGAAATAGGAGTTTATTCTTATTTGTTCTCTATCTACTTTGGAGTAGCAACTAAGGATGAGAAGGGAAGAAGTATTTTTCTCTTGGCAGAGGAGGAGCAGGTACCCCCTGTGACAGGGATGATTGTGTGCATGGAGGATGTATTGCTGCTTTCTCCATCAGCAAAAGCACCATAGGAAGTGACTTGGAAAATAGATGGGGAAGTTTGCCTTGCCTTGCATCTCCAGTTCTCCTCCCTGTGCTGGTTTTCTTGGGACAGTCAGAGAGGAGCTGGGAGTGGGACCAAGGGTGCAAGGGCAGAGGGTGGCACCTGGGGCTCTGTTGGGATGGGTGCCCCTCTGGGATGCTGCAGTGACCCCCTATAACCTTCTCTGGGGTTGCAGGAGGGTAGTGGGAGGGGTGCCCTGAGGGGTGTTAATGGTGGTTCACACCCAGCATGAGCTTTGGCCCAGGAGGATGGGGAGCAGCCTTCCTCCTCACCCTCACTAGCTCATCCTCTCCCCTTATTTACCTGCACATCAGAGCCTGTTTACCAGAGAGCACTTTATAGCCCCCCCATGCCTTCAGTACTAACAACACAACTCTGTTATTTAAATGGGGGTTCCAGATGAATTTTTATTGTTTGCTAAACCTGTTGTGACCCGAAGGAGTACATTAAACAGCAGGAGTGGGATTTCACAATCCCTCTTCAGAGGCTGCTAAACCACCAGCCCTGCACAGCACACAGGGGACGTTGTTCAGAACCTGGGATCTGTGGGGACAAAGGCAAATCATACAGACTCAGTACTGGAACCATCACACTGGAATAGATGGGCCTGGTGGGTTGGGTTCTTTTCCCCAGTCAAGATCCTGCAGCCCCCTGGCAGCAGCCCTACCTCAGCCCCTTGTCTGGTTTTTGATCTTGAAGAGGTTCTGTTCAGCCTGGAGGAGAGAAGACTCCAGAGAGACCTTAGAACCCCTTCCAGTGCCTAAAGGGGCTCCAAGAGAACTGGAGAGGGACTCGGGACAAGGGCCTGGGGTGTCAGGACAAAGGGGAAATGGCTTCCCACTGACAGAGGAGAAGGTTGGATGGGATATTGGGTAGGAATCCTTCCCTGTGAGGGTGGGGAGGCCCTGGCACAGGTTGCCCAGAGAAGCTGTGGCTGCCCCTGGATCCCTGGAAGTGTCCAAGGCCAGGTTGGACGGGGCTTGGAGCAACCTGGGCTGGTGGAAGGTGTCCCTACCCATGGCAGGGGGTGGAATGGGATTAGCTTTAAGGTCCCTTCCAACCCAAAGCTTTCCAGGTTTCTCCAGTTTCTCATGGCAAGAAGCTGGGATCAGGGTTCACTTGCCTCTCGTTCATTATCCCCTGCCCTGCACAGCTGCTGACTTGGGGGGAAGAATTAAAAACAAAACACCCCAAACCCCTCATAAAACCCAAACAAAGCACCATCCAAAACACGTGAAAGCAGGTGACCTGCTCCTTCCCCTCATCCTCGTCATTGGGGTGCCTTCTGTGTTATGGCTGCAGTTCTTGTCATCCCAAAGGGGTTGGTCTCAGCTGAGGATGAAATGCAGAAATAAAGGAGCCAAAAACATAATGAGAGCGCTGACTGATCCGGGCTCACACCAGAACAACCTGCTTGGGGAAAATAATTCCTCTTGTTCTAGCAAATAGGAGGGACATTTGACCCCAGAAGTGAGTCAAATGTGAAATGTAATTCAACCCCAACAGAGGCCAGAGTATAAATGCAACTTGACATCTGATCAAACCATCGCAGACATTTGACCCCCGAGATGAGTGAGGTATCTCTTGTGTCTCGTGGAGTTGGCAGAACATCATTCCTCACCCCTGTCAATTTTCTTCCTTTCTTTCCCACTCCTCTCCCCAAACAAAGACAAGGAACTAAGTAATGCAAAAAATCCCAAGGAATGGACAGATTCCCAACCACATGATGTGCTCTGAAAGATGAGTAAAAATGCAATGGTGCTGGTAAAAGAAATAAAACCACACAAAAAGTCAGTGGGAAAAGACATTTATCAAGGCCTTTTGTGATGAGGACAGTAACACTAGGAAAGGGAAAGACTGGGAAATTCCACATGTCGTTGGACAGGAATGAGGTTGGTTTTATTTGGCATCAAGAGTTTTGCACCTGTGGGAAGAGTCCACTGGTGCTTTATAAAAATGGATTAACTACAACTGGGAATACCCTGCAAGAAGGTGTCATCCTATCACATTCTGGGTGAATAAATGCAAGAGGTGCCTTGCTGGGGAGCTGGGGGTGATGTGAGGAGGGTGTGGGAACCGCCAGGCCCTGGCACAGCTTTGGGGACCGTTGTCCCTTGGCTTGTTGGGAACAGGGATGTGACCCTACCCAGTCCATGGGGGGACATTTTGGAAAGCTTTAGGGTGGTGTTTGTCGTATTTCTCCTCTCTCCATGAATATCTCTGGCTGCTGGCAGGGCAATGGGCAGCTTGGAAGGAGGAAAGAGCTGAGCATTTATCAGTGGGCAGTTTGGATCCTGTGCTCTGACTAATCCCAGGAGCTTTCAGTGGGCAGCTTATTCCAGCTGAGCAATCTGCCTGTTTCTGTACCAACAAGTTAATTTGTGTGATTCCTCATGGAAAGGCTGTTAAACATCACTGTGGTTTATTCAGGCCAGGGAGATGCATCGGCATAAACAGCTCTGGGCTTTCAATAGCCCTTAACAGTCCCTTCCAACCCAAACCATTCTGGGATTCTGGGACTGAAAAAGCAGGATTTCACCCAACCCTGGTGGGACACCTGATGCTGATGGCGTCAGGTGTCTCACCTGGAGTGTAGAGCAGCAAAAAGAGTTTTAATTTGACCTGTGGGCCTTAGGGCAAGGCTGGGTGACTTGTGAATGGGGCTGCTCACACTCAGAATGTAAATCCAAGGGCATAAACACGTTTGTGTGGGGCAGCACGTGTGTGAAATAGAAGGTGGGTTTTCTCTGGCTGTGTGTGAATCAGGGAGCCCCAGTGAGTGCAGGGGTTCTGCTGACACCCCGAGGGAGATGGAGTTGAGAGGGATGGTATTTGTGATGTGCACACACACACACACAGCATCTGTCTTGATGTGCTCCTGTATGAATGTCAGCGTGGGGTTAGACACGCCTGCCCCTTCCTGCACACGTGAAATCCATCTGTGGATGTACCTGTGTGCTTGGATGTGTATAAATCAACATTTATCTACTGTATCTATTGCCCTTTATCTCTTTACCTCCATATATCTCCGAGCTGGGGCCTGTATTAGCCATAATAGATACAGTAAGTCGCTGATCTGATGGGTCAAATGGTCAGGGCTCTTTGATCAGCCGTCAGGATCCATTACCAGCGGGGCCTCCGGTGGGGCTGGAATTACAACTTACATTTGACTCATTTCTGGGGTCAAAACGTTCCTCTTATTTGATCGAATGACAGAAATTGTGTAATTTGTATATATCCCTGAGCCATATGTGCTCTGAGTGCCACTCTAATGTGTTTTATAAAGGCACAGCTGTCTTGGTGACTTATTTAAAATGGGATTTTGAAGTAGTGTTCTTGCCATTTAATGTCCTCATTCAGGGTTACACAAGGTTTATCAAATAATAAATAACATTTAGAACATTGGTTTTAGCATAACAATGGGCTTGCTGGTTATAAGGAACTGGACGGTAGAATAAAGCTATGTTTGGTAAATAAGCAATAATGTAGAAAGCAAGTGACAGTGTAATTAGAAATTAATGATGTGAGGGAAGCTATGGATGCCTTCCTCATGTTCTGCTAACACTCCAGACTAGACAGAGCTCATCTTGGCAGCCTGAGCTATAAAATATGCCTTCAAACCTTGTCAGAATACTGGCAGACGTGCTGTCCTCCCACCAATCTCAACTGAATCACAGCGAGATGTCAACAGTTGATAAAATAAACCTGAGTCTGGGGCAGATCCACGTGAGTGCAGGGGGTCCCCATCCCTGCTGGGGATGACTGTGATCTTGAAGTGGCCATGGAGCCCCAGACAGTGTGAGGGTAAATGAAGATGTGGGTCGTCCTCCCCTCATTCTTGCTCCTTCCTCTCTGGTAGGAAGCTGTAAAGTGGAACTTTGGGTTTCCCTCCATCAGTGGCCTTGGTGGTGATGCTCTGGCACTGGCAGTGAAGCAACAACATGCAATTGCTTGGGCTTAACATGTCAGTTGGTCCCTGACCTACCAGCTGTGTGAATCTGGGGGAGTTTCCAGCACTTTGTTCATCCCACAAGGTGCAGCAGGTTGCTTATGGCCAGCACAGCCACTGCCTGGAGCCTGGGATTGCTCCAGAAGAAAGGCTGGGAGAAACCAGGAGACCATACATGTGGCTGAGCAGTTCCTTATGGTGATCCTTCTCTTGAGCCTTAAAGTCAGAGCCCAGGGAGAGGTTGTTCTTTGTGCAATTTCCACTCAAGTCCCCTAATGAACTTTGGTGTTTCTAATGAGTCCAACAGTCTTTGCACATGAAGAAAGTTGTTTCAACTTTCATAGAATCACAGAATGGTTTGGGATGGAAGGGACCCTTAAAGGTCATCTGGTCCAACCCCTCTGGAATGAGCAGGGACATCCTCAACTAGAGCAGGTTGCTCAGAGCCCTGTCCAAGCTCCTTGGATGTTCCCAGGGGTGGGACATCCACCACCTCTCTGGGCAACCTGTGCCAGTGTTTCCCACTCTGTGAGTAAATAACTGGGGACACATGTTTTGGGGTCTCCACATTCTGTTGGTTTTGGCTGTTGGCTGGCTCCTTGTGTTGATCACAGGAACAGATATAGTCAGAGGCTGGTCAGCATCAGAGAAAATCACTTATCTAAGTGAAGATTTTTAAAAAGGGGGAACTTGTCCCCCTTTTTAAGAGGAGCATGGAGAGCTCTGCTGCTCCTGAATCTCCAGCAGTCTTCTGCTCCTTGGACTTTACTCTCTTGTGCCTGTGCAACGTCTTAGTCTCTTCCAATCTGCAAATAGTCTGTATTTTTGAAGTCTAGAATTAACAACAATGGGCAGAGCACACCTTAAAGTAAATAACTGATGACTCCCCAGTCCCTTTACAATGATACATTGCAAATACTGCAAGAACATACATATATATATATGTATAAAGACCCCTACTGAAGAGAAGTGAGAGGTTTATATAGACTGAGGGTTGAAAGAGGATTACACAGTTTGGCAGTGCTAGGACTGCAGGCCCCCATGCTAAGATACAGATTTTGCTCTTTCCCTGCTGTTCTTTGAGTAATACTGTATAATTTCATGTGTTGTGCTAGAGAATAAAAAATAGAGGGAAGACATTGATAGATACTAAATGCCTTTCTCAGCAGACGATTCGGGAAGAATCTCATGTACTATTTTAGAATGAACAATAGAGTGTTACATGTCATTTATTATAATCAGCAGCTAATGGAAACCCTTCCAGGCGGGGTTTGGGAGTTGATCACAACTACAGCTGATGATCCAGGCTTGTGAATTTTGCATGAACTCCTCTGTGACGGTGAAATTTTTGAAAGGTACAGTCAAGAAGTGATTCCTGTAGCTTAATCATATCAAGAGAAGTTTCTGCTGCTGATGGAGGCCTGGCTGTAGTGCTTAAATAAAATAATAATAAAAAAGTCCCTTGGTGTTACAAGCAAAATGAACATAATCTTCAACCCTTGGTCTCAGGGGACTCCTAAGTTATTAGCAGTAGGGTGTTTGAAAAACAGCCACCAAGCATCACAGAGTGAAAAGCTAATGTAACTGAGCAGTTCCTAGACCAAAATGGATGGTCTCTGCTTCTGTTGCATTTACTCTGGGGGGGGGGGGGGGAGGGGGAAGAAATAGCATCTTAAACAGCTGAGGATACCTGTCAGGTACCACAGAGTGTCTTGTAGGGACAGAAAACACTGAAACTGTTGTGGTGGGTGAATTTCATATGTAGACATTTCATCAAGGACATGAGATTCCTGAATAGATTTAGGTTTAGAGGCAGAGGCTGGAGGGAGAAGTTGATCCTCGGGTGACTTGGAGCATCCACACCACACACTCTGTGACTGACAGCCTGAGGGCTGGGCTCAGCACCCACCACTCTCCAAGGTCTTCCCAGGTGACCACAGCCAGCTCTGCCCTTGGGTCAGTCTGAGCAGTAACCTTTCCTTCCCTTTCCTGAGACTTTCCAAGGTTTTCTGGGATCTGAATCAGCTCAGAGATTGTTTTTGAGTCAGTGGTAAAGAGTGTATGTATTAAAGCAGCACACCTTGTTGCAGCCCTTGGTCTGTGAGGTGTGGCATCAAAAGGTGCCTGAGGCCCTTCAGCCAGAGCTCTGATTTCTTTTGGGTGAAGTCTGTAAGCAGTGAAACATTTAAAAATTGATAATAAAAATCCAGTCAATGCAGAAGTGTGGTCCAGCACAGCTGGAGGCAGCACAGCTGGAGCCCTGGGGGCTGGGAATGTGGTGGGTACCTGGGGACTGGGGACATGGTGGGTACCCAGGGGCTGGCAGAGGGGGCAGCAGCAGGACAATGTGCATCCCCCTGAGAAAAAGCATTTGCTGCTGCTGCGTCTCGATCTAAAGGTTTACATACAGAAAATATTGATACCAAGATGAGTTATGATAGAGGGTTGGATGTGGGTGCTTTTGGGTGCCAAAATACCATGATGGCCACCAGTGGGGCTAAAGGGAAAAGTGGACCTTAGATTCCAGAAATTCCTGTGTGAAGAAAATGGAGTAACTGGGACTTCTTCAGAGCACTGTGGGGCACAGCTGAGGTCCAGTCAGACTGAACAACACTGAAGGGGATCTGCTGGTGGGGAGGGTGACTCCTGTGGTGTGAGGACACATGGACTGGCTGTCCATCAATGCTGCTGAGCTCATAAAGCCAACAGCTCATAAAACAGCAGCAAAGGATAGAGGAAGGCAGTGTGCAGTGTCCCTCAGCCAAGAAAATGTCACTTTGATATCAAAGATTTCCCACTGTAAAGGGCCTACACGTGGTGTACACAGAGCTGCTGCCCTTGGAGTCAGCACAGCCCAGGGCAGGGTGGAGACCTGCACGTGGGGGAACCTGGGGCAGCTCTGGAGGGAGCAGGTCACCTTTGAACAGGTACCAGGTTAATATGGTGTTTATATGTGCTTTAAAGCCCTGACAGTGCCCCTTTGGTCAGCTACTGCTGCTCCTGGTGGGGTGCTGGGCTGTCCTTGGGTGGTGACTGTCACTTCAGCCAAAGCCAGTCCTGGAGCTTTTATGCACAAGCTGTTTCTGCCTCCAGATCCTTGTGTTGTGCTAATTCCTCACTGCATGTCTCCTGAATTACCTGCTGTGACACAGTGTGACTGGAAGCCAGGTCTGGACATGCTGGATTGATGCTGAGCTCTGAGGGTGCAGTGCCAGCTGTGACGAGCAAGGATTTTTACTGTGTCTGGTTGGGGGGGTTTGGGTTTGGCTCCTGTAATGAACCTCTGGGGAAAACTCTGTTTATTTGTGGAAATGTAGCACCATGGGCCACAGGAATGTGGAAAAAAATACCCAGCCTGTTGCTCTTGGGATTTCCTTTCCCAGCTGATTGATTACTTCTTCCCTTCTCATCGGAGACCCAGCCCGAGCCAGTGTTTGGGTCTGCTGTCACAACACAGTGATTAACTGAGGAGCCACTTACTTCCAGCAGGAAAGCATTATTTTCCACTTCAGCTCTGTATGAAGAAAGGAAAGCCCCTCTGTTGCCTTGGCTGACAAGAGGACGAGCCCTTCTGTCTGTGTCGGCTCTGGGGCTGCCCTGGGCACGTGCAGGGTTGGGCTCCATTCCAGCCCCACGAGGGCCTGACCATCAGCAGAGCTTCTGAATCATCCATAGCGTGGCCAGCAGGAGCAGGGCGGTGATTGTCTCTCTGTACCTGGCACTGGTGAGGCACCTCAAGTCCTGTGTCCAGTTCTGGGCACCTCATGGCAGGAAAGACATTGAGGGGCTGGAGAGTGTCCAGGGAAGGGAATGGAGCTGAGGAAGGGGCTGGAGCAGCAGGAGCAGCTGGGGGGCTCAGCCTGGAGAAAAGGAGGCTCAGGGGGGACTTTCTTGCTCTTTTCAACCCCCTGACAGGAGGGGGGAGCTGGGGGAAGTCGGGCACTGCTCCCAGGGAACAAGGGATAGGGCAAGAGGAAATGGCCTCAAGCTGTGCAAGGAAAAGCTCAGGTTGGACATGAGGAGGAATTTCTTCATAGAAAGGGTGGTCAGGCATTGGAAGGGGCTGCCCAGGGAGGTGGTGGAGTCCCCACCCCTGGAGGTGCCCAAGGAAGGACTGGCTGTGGCACTCAGTGCTCTGGGCTGGGGGACAAGGGGGGATTTGGGCACAGGGTGGACTCAGTGATCTTCAGGTCTTTTCCAACCTGAATAATTTTGTGACTGTGATGTCAGGGCTCTGCAGGTCCTGCAGGATGGTGTGTGTCCTGAGTGCAGCCATCCAGCCCCTTACACTGAGTCAGGCATCCACTCTGACCACTCCTGAGGTTGGGCAGAGCAGTGACCCAAACTGGTTGGGAACAGCATGGTACCAGTCCTTTGTGCTTCTGCCCCTCAAGGAAGGTTTAGATCTTTCCCTCTCAGGTGACACACCAGGCCAGGCCAGTCAGAGCTACAATGGGAACCAAAAATCAGAGGCAGTTAGGGATGCACTGGTCTCTCACAAGGCTGTGTGCTCTGGCACTGGATCCAGCTGAAGGATGGTCATCACAGCAGCCTCAGCTCCTGCTGGCATGACCCAGAGTTCCTGCTTTGGTCCATGCTCTATCACCTGTATCACAGTTCTGCCGAGGACCCTGCTGGGTCTCACCCATCAGTGACACTCTGCTTCCATGATCAGCAGCCTCTGAGCAAGCCTGAATTAGATTTATCTCAAATCCAGCAAATCCATCAGCAGCCATCAAAAGTGCCGGATGTGATGCTGTATAGCTCATGTCTGTACATCTGTGTACACTGTAAAGGGCAAAATATGACTTGGCTTTTATTACTTTAATTAAAACATGAGTGAAGAGTATGAGATTCATATTAAATTGCATTTTCCTGGCTGCTGTGTGAAGGAGCCAACTGATCTGATTACCATGAAGATTACAAACTATCAAAGTGAAAAAGAGCTTTTTGCAAGTATTTCATATTAAACCTTCAAACATAACACTTTAAGAATAATTATAGTTGTATTACTGGAAAATGATTCATGAATTCTGAATAAATATAAGACCCTTAAAGGGAAATGTTCCAAGACCATAGTTTTCATTCCAATCTGATGAAATTTTAGTATCATTTTGCAGCTGTAGAATAAAATGAAAAAAAAATATATGTACATATACTGTATTGAGTATATGTCAGACTAAACTAATGAGATTTTTTTCATCAACTCCAAGCACGCACACAGACAAATGGAATAGCCATCCTCATTTTCTGTAATAGAAAGCATGGAAAGAGAAGGCAGAAAGGATCTTACTGCTCACAAGTCTTTATTCTACCCTTGATTGTTAAATAATATATTTTAAGTTCTCATATCTTGCCTGCAGAATGTTTGAACTGACACTAATGGGTATATAAGAGAAAAGAGTGAGCTTAAAGAAAAAAAAGTGAGGAAGGGCTAGGATTGGGAATTTTATTAGTATTCCCAGTGGGCTGTAATAAAGATACTTTTCACACAATACAGTGAATGTTTACAGCAGACAATTTAGTTTCCTTCCAACAATTATGAGAGAAATTGAATCTCAGGAAATGTTAGTTTTCGCTAAAATTAGACATAACAATGAAGATACCCCTGGAAGTTTATTAAGGGAGGGGAAAAAAAAAGAAAAGCCATCAGTCTCTGGAAGACAATTTAGCAATTTTATTTTAAGAATTCCAGATGACTTCTAAACAAAACCACACACCTACGTGGCACTGAGAGCTCAGGCTCCCCATGGGGGCTGCTTTTCTCTTGAGGAGCCTTTTTTTCCCAGGCTTCAGGAATTCCTAGTGCATTTTGGCAGCAAATACCCAAAAGGTGCCTGTTTCCAGGCTAGAGGGGGATGCCCATCACTTCTGCAAGTAGATGGGGCACAAGGTAGCAGTGGGTCATCTTCTTCTTCGTGCAGGTCGGGGTTCTGCAGGCCTGGGAACCCACACAGGGATCAAGAGCAAGTTATTGGGCATTTAAACACAAGTTCAGGAATTAATTTCTCGTGCTCACACAGAGATGCTGGTGATCAAAAAAGAAAAGCTGCTCTGTAAAGCACAGAAAACTCTGGAGCTCTCTGAGCAGCTCATGTGATGGTGTTTAATTTTTGAAGCACTGCATAGTTCTGCTTGCCCTGGTTTCCAGATTTCTGTATCAAGGAATGCTGCAACTTCCCTGGTGGAGACAGCTATTCTACTTGTGTGATTTTCCTTTTGCCCCTGCAATCCTTGGTTTCTTTCTGCCTCACTCTGTTCCAGTCTGGAAAGAGATTCCTGTTACTTGATGTCGAAATAGGGAAGGGAAGAGAAATGGTAAAAGCTGATACAGATTAGTTTGAGGCCAAGCCTCTCTAGTGGTCTTCCTTGAAAGGATCTGTCCCGTTCTGATTGTATTTGGGGCCACACTGGGCTGATACTTTTTGGCAACACCAAGTGTGACTCTGGAGATGCCCAGTTTGGTACCAGTATTAGCAACAGAAGCACTTGGCTCTGGGTTGTTACAGGTTTATGGAATTATCTGGGGCTGGGATTTGAAAGCTGGCAGATGCAGCCCTTGAGCACACTGGGAAAATGTGAATTTTTACCGCAGGGTTGATGTTTTGGCTTTGTTACCTGTGGCCCTGTTGTGCTCAGAGCCTCCCCTGCCTCTCCATCAGCATCTCTCCCTCTCATTTTGCCTCTTCCACTTCTACCCTTTTCTCTTGGAATCTTTCAGGATCTACCTGGCGTATTGTAAACTAGTAAAAATAATGGAAAATCCTCTCCAGCTGCTTAGTGAATAAAATGTTTCAGTTGGTTTGGCTTCCAGCTAGTTGGGGTTGGTTTTCTCTGCCTCCTTCATGCCTTGCATGTTGGGTTGGGTCTTGTGGTCATGTGGTGAAGGTTGTGCTGGTGTTGATGTGAGCCCTCTTGCACCTTCATCTCCTCTGCAAAGCTGTTCCCTGTGTCCACAAATGCTGTCCATGACCTCTAGAGCTGTCAGTGCCTACAATGGTCCTTTCTCACCACCAGCCTTGGTTCCTGCTACAGGCTCCTGGCTGTGACCAGCAGATTGATGTCCTGGCTGTTTTTCTAGATGGAAATTTGTCATTACTTTAGGAAAATGTTGCTATTTTCATTGTTAATGTAATGGTTTTCCTTTTTGCCTTCCTCCTGAAAGGATGGTTCCTACTCTCACTGCTCATTTTGTCCAGATTGCTTAATGCTTTAGAAGGAATTTGATGAGTATCTGTGATTTAGGACAGAGATGATCCCCCCACATCAATGTGTGTGTTCCTGCCTTTTTTAGATACCATACATAAGCCTGGCTTTAATAAAGAAAAAAAACTTGTTAAAATTGTTAAAGATAAAATCTGTTTGTTTCCCAAAATTCCTATATTGGAGGCTTAAGGCTGAGATTTTCACACCTACACTGGGGCTTTGGATACTTGGCTCTCACCATGTTCCAGTTCTCACAATTTTGTCACAAGTCTCTTGGTGCTTCCTGCTTTCCCTACCAGCCCAGCACCTTTGTGCTCCTGTGACGTGACAGCTCCTGCTTGGGATAAGTGAGGAAAAGAAAATTCTTGGAGTTGTGGTTGTGGAGGAAGAGTCGTAATTGTGGTGCTCAGGAACTCAGCAAATGCAGAGGAGGTGGAGAGATATCCTGGGTGATTATCACGGAATCATGGAATGGTTTGGGTTGGAAGGAACCTTAAGACCATCTTGTTCCACGCCCTGCCATGGGCAGGGACACCTTCCACTAGACCAGATTGCTCCACATCCCATCAAACCTGGCCTGGAACACTTCCAGGGATGGGGCAGCCACAGCTTCTCTCACCTTGATCATCTCATGGACTGGGAGGACTGGATTTAGTGGGGCATGGTGGTATTCAGTCAAAGGTTGGGCTTGGTGATCTTGGAGGTCTTTTCCAGCCTATAATTCTAAGATCCTCTGACTGGCACGTTGATGAGCTCTACATATTTAGACCCTGTAAGGAGTTAGAGATCCCAATGCCATGAGGGAGTCTTTCCTCCCTTGGCCAACCAAACCCAGTCACTGAGACTGGAATTGGATTCCAGCTCATCTCAGGGTTTGCTTTGGCAGAGCTGACTCAGAGGTATCTGGCTTTGGCACTTCTCCCCTGTGCCCGAGCCAGATTCTGGGGCTGAGGGTCTTTGGGATAACGTGGAAAACTGATTTATTACGCTGGTGATTTCAGTTAATTTCCTTTTCCCATTTTGGCAACTTCCTGGCAGCCTCAAATGTTTTGCAGTGGGTGGATGGGTAAAGAATTTCAAGCTGCTCTTGGGGATAAAGAGAAGGGAGGGGAGGGAAGAAGGTGGCATTTTACAAAGCATTGGTATGTTCTTAATTCTAATAAAATAAATATAAAAAAGAGGTAAACAGCACCTCAGCTGCTGAGGCGACAGGCACTTAAGAAGCACTGAATAAATACATAAAATATATTTGCTGAAGGCATTTGTTTTTGGAAGTTTAAACATTAAACATGCCTGCTTCGTCTGATACCATAATAAAGCAGGGATGTTCAAAGAGCCATTCATGGTGCTCTGACTGCAGCTTTACATCTTCACTCATGTACCGAGGAAGCTGCATTACATCAGCAATGCCTCAGTGAGTTTTGCCCCCAGAAGGGAGAGTAAGTGAATTCTGGGAGGGATTTCAATGTGGGCTTGGGTTTCTTTGTGGTGCATTTCCCCTTTCCTATTGATGGATTTGGATGTTTTGGTATTGTCCCCTTGTAAAGTGCTGGGGCAGGTCCAGGGGAGGCAGCAGCTCTGCCTTTGTCCCTCTATCCCCAGGCTCAATAAGTGCTGGCTCAGGGCCTGATGAGACAAATAAACAGGTTTGTGTATTTAGGTTTTTAAATTACAGGATAAGGAGGAACACAGATACTCAATCCATTAAGAAATAACTAGGTGGGTGATTCACTACCATTTGTGTAAATGGCACTAACTCTGGTCTGCCTGCACAATTTATTAATACTTCACGGGAGGAAAAAAAAATTATTTTAATCTCATAATGGATGATGAGCTGTGAAATTGCTTCTGCAGCAGCTGGGCACCCTGGGGGAGGTGCTGGATTGCACCACATTATGCAAGCCATCCCCCCATCTCTGCCTTCCTCGTGCTAATCAGACACGTCAAACCTGGGCAAAGGGGAGGGAGGGGCTCTGTTTCTGCTGGGGTTTATTACTTTTTTACGTTTTAGCATATATAGTTTTCTTCTCAGTTTGCTTTGGGGTCCCAAGTCTGACTTGGGAAGCAGGAGGGTTCAAATCTGAGTACATTTGTTGTGGTTGATGCTTTGGGCTTTCATTGCAACGTGAAATAATGAGAAATTCAGCAAATGTACCAGGTCTGACCCAGGTTGTGATGATTTAACCTGGCTCATACCCTTGCTTTGCAGGGGAGGGTACCAAGCTGTTACTGCTCTTTGCTCTGCCTTTGTAACTTTGGACTGGGACCATAAACAGGACCAACACTCAGAGTGCTGTGGAGTTTCCTTGGAGCACTGTAAGGACAACCTGGGGTTAAGCACTTTGGTTCTGTGTGGGAAGATGGTGCATCTGTGTAGTGATGGGAGCAAACCAGGGGTAGGATAGGGCCATTTAGGAAAAAAATGAAGATTTTGCCCCCTTAGCAAGCATGTGATGGAGTGTTCTCAGGTGTACATGTGTATATGTCATGCCTTGTACATGCCAGTCCTTGTGGCTGCAGGTGTGCAAGGACTGCACAGAGCTTCAGTTCAAACCTTGTGTTTGCTGAGAAGAGCAGAACTTTAAAACAAAACAAAACAAAACAAACAAAAAAACCCCAAAAAACCCAACCAACCAACCAAAAAAAACCCAAAAAAAACAAAACCAAAACCAAACCAAACCAAAACAAAAAAACCAACCAAACAACAACAACAACAAAAAAAAAGCCAACACCAAAAACCGGGGACATCTGGGAGGAAAAAATCTGGGTTATAGATGGATTGTGTTGCCATTGTGGCTTTGCTGGAGCATCTTGCTGCAGACCTCCCAGTAAAGGTGTGTTTGCCAAAACACCCATGGCACAGGACATGGCTGTGGTGGCCAAGTACTGTGAGTAGGACATGCCCTTTGAGATGAAACTGTGAAAAACTTGGTGCAAACAAAGCATCCATGCAAAGTGTGGCTCAAAGGGGTTTTTTTAGTCCCTTAACCCCACACCTTCAGTTTGGAGCATAAGGGAAATACTCCCAAGACAAAATCTGAAAGGGGGCAAGCATGGTACAGAGTGTAGTTTCCTTCCTGCTCTGGGTCCTTCTGGCTTGACTGAGGGCAGGCTGAATTAATTTCTTAGAGTGCTTTTCACTAATTCTTCCTTGCCTGAGCTCCATTACTGTTTTCAGGCCTTCTTATCTCCTGACCTGCTTACAGTGCATTATACATCATTGTGTAACATACCCTGGGCTCAACACACACCACCAAATCCATCCAGCCCAACAATGGATTGCTGTGAGTGCACTGAGCTTATTATGCAAGTTCAGTGTGCCATGAGACAAAAAAAGACAATTATGTAAAACCTGTACTCAAATAATTCCCCGAAATGCGTGATGTTCTTGAGTGGAATATGATATTCCTGGTGTTCACTTCCAGGCAATATATGAGGAAAGAAAAGAATTTATATGTGTCTGGCCTAGTCAGACTAATTTTAGATCCCATTGGCTCCTGTCTCACTGGATGTACAGTGCCTTTAATAAATTTTAAAACCAGGCAAAAATCATTATAAACAATTTTAAGGAGGCTGATTGTGAGGCAGATGACAGAGGCTGCACTTTGCCACCATGGAGCAGAGCTTGCACATCTCCTGGCTTTCCCTGGAGTGCTGCCATGTTCACTTTGAGAGACTGGAGAAGAACAGCCACAAAAAACCACACACAGTGAAATGAAACAGTTCTCTTGTCAGTGTGGGTAGGTCACTTAAAAATAGATGAAATTAGATATTACTACGGGTAATCCAGGAGCAACTGTGCATCAGACGTGCCTCACAGCCCTGGCCCTGCATGTGGAGATACAACAAAGGGATTTCAGGAGCTCTGGTTATTGCTGATGTTTGTGTAAATCAATATTGAAAGCTTCTAAAACACTCTCAGCAGACTTTGAGCCTTAATACCCCAGCTGGACAGGGCTTGGACCAACCTGGTCTAGTGGAAGGTGTCCCTGCCCATGGCAGGGGGTTGGAACAAGATGATCTTTACAGTCTTTTCTGACTCAAACCATTCTGGGGTTCTGTGATTTGCTTGTTTGGAAGAGGAAGGTCTTTGTTAGAGGGATGTGGTGGTGTCATACAGAGTTGAGCCTCCTGAGCTGGAGATTGGGGGGTTCAGATGTAGCAGCTCCACGTGTGCCATAATGTGAATATCCCAGCATGGATCAGGGCAGAGGAAGGGGTTGCCTGGACATGCTCTGCCTGGTGAAAATGGCATTTTAGAGAAGTAACAACAGCAAGTCTGCAAAGCAGTACTTAGGGGCGTGTTTTGTACCTGGTGAACTCCCTGCTGCTAAACGTTGATGTCAAAAGCTTAATGGAGGTGCAAGGAGGGGAAAGGCCCATGAAACCACACGAGGCAGGTGAAAGGATGGGGTGAATTGTTCTGTTCTCTGGGATTTTTGTCTCTCCCCCAAAATGCTGGCAAGCTTTGGCCAATTTTTAGGTCAGCATGTTGACAGTCTGCTGGTCTGGTTGGTTAAGTGGGTCTTCAGTTCCTGGGAGGACAATATGCGGTCATGGGTTTCCATTCCTCCTGCGAGTGGTTTAGAGAGCTTTTCTCTCCAGGATGTACCTGGTGGCATGAGAAGATGGATCTGGAGGGGCAGTTGGTCCAGCAGGTTCACGTGGAGCTCCCTCTGGGATGTGCTGGGGGTCTGAGAGGGTCCTGCCCTGCCCTCTCCTACGAGGCAGTTGCTGCCTTGCCATGAAGGAAGGAAAGGCTGAGATACCTGATTACATTTTTCTTCCTCTTTATTCCTGGGGGTATCCACTTTTCCCAAACTCATTTTTGCCTTTTTCGCTGGGGAGTTAGAGGTCTGTCTGTCTGTCTTCCCTCAGAAGGATAAACACAGCATTCCTAATCCTTTGTATACCATTGCCTGCTGCACTGCTGCTCCATGCATGTGTATCTGCCTTTATGGAGACCGTAACCTTTTCCTGAACCAGAGATTTTCCTGAACCAAGAGCCCTTTGGGATCTGAGTGGGCTTTCCTGGATACATTTTTAATAAACACAATAATTTGACTGCAAACCCATTACCTATCCCCTGTTTTTTCTGTGGGATAGTCATTTCCATGCCTGCAAAAACCACTAACTCACAGGGCAATCAAAGCAGGAATGACAACCAGGATAAAATTGGTATGTGTTGTGATAAACCAGTCCATCTTCA
Organism: Chiroxiphia lanceolata; assembly: GCF_009829145.1. Taxonomy (NCBI): domain Eukaryota; kingdom Metazoa; phylum Chordata; class Aves; order Passeriformes; family Pipridae; genus Chiroxiphia; species Chiroxiphia lanceolata. Next base: position 2,537,902 of record NC_045653.1, on the reverse strand, counting down.
GCATTGTGCACTGTAGCTTTATATATTGCCTATAAATAATGGCCTCAAAAAGATATTAAATCTTTAGAAAAAATCGAGCCTAATTGTAACTATATTTTTGTTTTCCATTTTGGTTTATGTACAGTATATGACTTCTGCAGAGACATTTTTATTCCAGGAAAATGACAGGCCAACAAGAAGCCATAATTGCACTGATTTTTAGAAGTGCCTGCATTACTACAGATCTGATGTACTGCAAGACATGAATCAGAAAAATTCTATTAAAAAATCTCTTGAATGGCTGACACAGGAGTATTATCCACGATGATTAATTTGACTTGGTCATTATGAACACAGACAAGTCTGACAAAATTGCATTTCATTCCCCACTGAATTCATAAAATCACTATACACATAATAAGAAGTTATAGTTCTCTGCTATCCACTATTCTTGACAGGATTCCAGTTCTGGATAACGTATAAGATACTGATTAAAAAAAAAAGAAAGTGGAGGGAGAGAGGGAGTTGGGAGCTTTTTTTGAAAGCCTACAATAGGGCTGATTTCTTTTGCTGTTGTTCATGGGACTCCATTGTTTTTAGCTTTTTTTTTTTTTTTGTGAAGTGGTGATGCAGGTCAGTGGCAGCTTGGACAATATCAAACCTCACTGTGAGCTTTTAGTGACATGGGAGAGGATGCAGCAGAATTGTTCACACGTGTTTCACATCACGAGTGCCAAGAAGCCCCGTTGGGCTGTGTCTGAGGACATGGAGCAGGACCATCACTGCTGCTGCCTCTGCTCAGCCACAGCCACAAACAAGTCCTTGCCCAGGTTGAATCTCAGGGGTTTCCCATCATTCACATGATTAGTAAGAACTGGTACCTTGTTCTTGGTTTCCCACCCCCATAACAGAGGTACCAATGGACAGAGAGTCCCAAGAATGTTGTTTCTGGCTTTGGTAGCATGTAAAATAACCCCCAAAAATGCAGAACTGGGTGCATACCTCCCAAAAACTTTGTATTTCTGAGTGAGCTGAGATTTTGTGTTCCCTCTGAGTATTGCTGGCTGGTTCCTTCGCAGCCCCATCCTGCTGAGCAGCACAGCACCACAGCACAGCCGTCCCTTTGCCACTGTGGCAACTGCCCAAGGAGATCAAAGATTATTAGGGCAAGCAAGAATGTTTAGGACCCTAATACCTCCCTTCTGGGCACATGTGGTTTTATGAAACACACATGGTTTTATAAAACTTGTGGAAAAGAGACTTTTTTTTGAGCTGTCAGATTTGGTCGAAACCATCCAGCAGGCTCGGCTTTGGGAAGAGCTGTGGCTCCAGGTCTGTGTGGGATCTACAGGAGATGGGAGAAAGTCAACTCATGTGAAGTTTAAAGGTATAAACATCCAGCTAATTCAAAGCCAGAGCTGTCCTGGAGTGCTGGGCTTGAGCTGAGGGCTGGCTTTGAGCTGCAGGTGGTCTTGGGGTGCAGAGTTTGCATTGGAACAGTGCCCACATGGTGGGAGAAATGGAGAAAAACAGGGAATGTGGAGGGGTGGGCTTGGTCTTTGGGTCAACCAGCACTTGTTTGGGATTTGTGAAGAAAATAGTTGGGGTTGTTCAGCCTGGGGAAGAGAAAGCTCCAGGGAGAACTTAGAGCCCCTTTCAGTGCCTAAAGGGGCTCCAAGAGAGATGGAGAGGAACTTTGGACGAGGACCTGGAGTGACAGGACAAGGGGAAATGCCTTAAAGCTGAAGTAGATTAAATTTAGCTTAGATGTTAGGAAGAAGTCCTTCCCTGTGAGGGTGGTGAGGCCCTGGCACAGGTTGCCCAGAGAAGCTGTGGCTGCCCCTGGATCCCTGGAAGTGTCCAAGGCCAGGTTGGACGGGATTTGGAGCAACCTGGTCCAGTGGAAGGTGTCCCTGTCCATGACAGGGGGGTTGGAATGAGATGATCTGTAAATTCCCTTCCAACCCAAACCATCCTGTGATTCTGTGATTTCAAACCCCACTACTCTGGATATGGAAGAGGAGCACAGAGGAAGGCAGAGCCCACTTTTCCACAGGTCTCTTGCTGCTCTGCTGTGCTCCCAACCTCTTCCTGAATATTGTGCAGGCCCTTCCAGGGTACCTTTTATGTTCATGCAAGAACTCATTTTTCTCTTTTCAACTGCCTTCCCATAGTAAAAAACCCGAGCATGTGAAAATTAATGTAGCAGGGGCTGGGAACACTTCAAAGACAATTTGTAGATTGTATGTGACTGACTGTTAATAAATACTTCTTTACAGTATTTATCCACCTCTACCCACATAATTCATTGGCCTTGCTATTCACACTCTGGACTCTGTGTGCAAGGATGAGGCAAATCAATTTTCATCCCTGAGACCCAGAGCTGCTGACGCGGAAAATCAGCGCTGCTTCCCTTCTTGGCACGGGGCTTTGGGAATCACAGGTGTGAACACAAGCCCTCTGGCATCCCTCTCTGGAGAAGGAACCTCCACGGTTCCCATACTGGAAAAATGTATCAAAATCCCCTTCTTGCAAGTATGACTGTGCCTGGGTGAGTAATGTGTGGTAGGAGAGGAGTTTGGAGGCTTTTAAGGAAACACGGGTAGTTGGTCTTCAGGAAGCTTCAATTTTAACTTTTCATTGTGTTTGGACTCTTTTCCTCTTTATATGGCCCAAGGTCTTCTGTCAACCTGATGTGCCCTGCAGCTGGTGTGGCACATGGTGAATCCTTTAGGTGTGTGTAAGAGAAATAGGGAATGTGTGTGTATGACAAAGCCATCCATGTGCTTCTCTGGCTTCTGGTGTGATCTGATGCATCATCCAGCTTTGGTAGGATCGAGATACCCCCAAATCCACCTGGCTGGTTTTCTGCATCCCCTTCCCAATAGAGCATGTGGCACCAGTGAGAGAGGGCTCTCCCTGGCACAGCCCTCAGCCCTGGGATTGGGGTCCTGCTGGGATTGGGTTGTGGGGATTGCCATCACTCCTCATGGGATATCGTGGGCACCCCATAAGCTCCATCTCCTCCCTGGTATTTGTGCACACCAGGAGCTCAAGCCGTAGTCCTTGGTCGCACTTCTCAGCCTCACAGACAGCAATGTTTTCCTCACTTTGCAGGTTTGCCAGGCTGGTTTGGGTCTGTTTAGTTCATCTCATCTCTGGAGTGTCAAGAACTTTTGCATTGGCTTCAGGAAAAACCCAGTTAGTAGATGAGAGATGGTGCCAGGTCTGTGGTGGTTTGTGTCATCTGGATAGATCACACAAGCCTACGTATTTCCTTGTACCTTACCAAGAACAAATGTTCTCTCTTAGGCTCATATTTACTGTTGAATGTTATTTGACAGGGCAAATATTTACCTGCAATAATACTACAAATCTTTATCCTCCTCACTGGGAATAATATTTCTCTGAATCAATGCTTGGCTGCAATTCCTGGATCCTCACAGATAATCACACAGAACATGACTCAGTGGAGAATTGGGGTCACTGGACATTTGCCATTCTGCCAAGGAGGAGAACTGTTTCCCAGATCCTCGGTCATGTCCTCTGTGATTAATACCAATGTGCAGTGCAGACATGATGCTGCCTTGCTGTGGAGTGTTTTGTAGAGGAGAATGGTGCTTTCCTTCCCTTCCAGGAGGGGAAAGGCAGGAGAAAGCAAAGGGCTTCATTTATAGAAGTGCTCAACACTAATCACTCTCTCCCGAGTCACCTGCATGCAGATTCATAGTGTCTTTTAGAGCGTGGCTGTGGCTTTGGCTGAGGCACAGCTGGTCCCTCAAGAGCTGCACAGCATTAAGATGTCTGGACATCCCTTGGTCTCAGACCAGCTGAATGTGTGGAGCCCCTGGAGCCCCTGGGTGCTGCACAGGGATTGAGGCAATGGATCTAAACCAGCCTTCTCTTTGCTGCGGTTCCTGGGAGCACTCCCCTGGGCTCAGGGAGGTTTGGTTAGGGGGTGGCTGGTGGGAGCTTGCCAGGGCTTGGCTTTATTTGAGTTCAGGAGGAGATGCAGCACAGGAGGAGAAGATGAAGCAGCAGCAACGTCAAGTGTGGTTTCAGCCCGATGGCAGAGGGTGTACTGGGTCCCAGTGCCCATCTCACAGTGCAGAGGTGAGGGACACCCATGAGGATAACTCACGGATGTGCTCCATGTTTGCAGAAGAGATGAGCCACTTATCATCAACAGACCAGTCCCCAAAGCTGCCTCCTGCCTGAGAGCTTTCTCCTGCAGGTCCTGGGATTTGGGGTGCCTCCTATCCATCTCTCTCTCCCTCTTCTGAAAAGCATCAAGGAATGCGGCAAATCCAGGAGATGTTGGCACATTGTCCCTGTGGTGGGGAGCAGCACTGGCAGGAGGCCACGTTGGGGTGTCTCCAAGACCTGATGGTGCTTAGGAGCACAGGGTGTGCCCCAGCAGTTCAGCAAGGGGAACTGGCTGTGCAGGTCACCCTGTTCTTTTACACAGGATTTAGGAATTCTGACTTTCCTCTCAAGTGGTTAGGAATAACGTGTCCCTGGCCCTGTGCTGTGAGCTGTGAGGGAGCAGCCAGTAATTTGGTTATCTGTTCTGATTCCTCTTGGTCCTGGATGTGGACTGGGTGTCACCTTGCCGAGAATCAGCCTTTCTTTCCAGTACAGTCCCCTCACATCACCTCCCCTCCACTCCTCTGTGCTCTGATGCTGAACCTGCAGGTGGATGGAGATGGTCTAGGGAGCACGTTCAAATTTGGTTTTTAAGAAGGAAAAATTGTTTTAAAATATGATTTTGCTGCTGTTGGAGGTTGGTTGTGCCTGCTGCAATGCCATCCCATGCCATTGCTCTGCAAGTATGGGGCATAACCATGGGTATGAGGCCCTGGCACAGGTTGCCCAGAGAAGCTGTGGCTGCCCCATCCCTGGAAGTGTCCAAGGCCAGGTTGGACGGGGCTTGGAGCAACCTGGTCTAGTGGAAGGTTTCCCTGTCCATGGCAGGAGGGTTGGAACAAGATGATTTTTAAGGTCCCTTCCAACCCAAGCTATTTTATGGTTCTGTGATAACCCTGGGGCTGCGCTCAGGGCAGTTTGGTCCTGTACAGACCCTCTAGCTGGGGCACAGGGCTGCTCAGGGGGCTGAGGGCAAGGAGGGACTCAGAAAAGGGGCACTGCCCCCTCTCTGAAAGGTTCCTGGCTCCATCCTGTGTTTCCATCCCTCTGCAGGCTGAGGCAGGGGGTTGCCCCTCCAAGTACCACCCATGTACCCTGCAGCGCGAGCCGCGAGAGGCTTTGCAAGAAGAGGCTTGTTGTTTCAGCTGATTTCAGTGTTTTAATTTGAAGAGGAATAATGTGTAATCACAACAACTGTCATCTGTTTGACAGTGGAAAATCCCAGATCTCCCCGTGCTTTTTTGTGCCCCGTGCTGGGCAGCCTTTCAGCAGCACGAGCTGCTCTGCAGTCACATTTGTTAGTCCTGGTGGGATGAATGGGTTCAGACCAGCTCGCTAATCTAATTTGTAATGTATCCTTATAACGTATAATTGGCTGTTTAATTTAATTCAAATTAACATAAGAATGGAAAATACAATCTGCTGTGTATCCCACACGGTGGTGGGAGGGAGTGTTGGGTGTTCCTGCAGAGGGGTTGAGAGGTGGCTTTGTGAGACCACCCTTCGCGGGGATGGAGGCGTCGTCTTGGACGTGTCAGTAGGCACCGTGTGTGACAATAAATCACTCCCTTTCCCCAGCCTTCCAAGTGCCTATCTGTCTCATCTCCCTTCCTTATCTTTCTAGCCATCTATTTAAAACACATATAGAGTGAAGGCGGCTTGCTTTGGAAAACTGTCGGTAGCGACAGGGTGTGAAAGCTGGCAGGCGCCGAGTCTGATTATGTTGATTGGATATTGTCTAATCTGATTTTGATTGTGTACAGCTTTGATTGTAATTTTGATACGTCTGCAAAATGCTGTAGCTGTTTGGAAAGCTTTGTGATTTAAACAGGTCTTTTTTCTTTCTCTTTTTTTTTTTTTTCCCCCTGGGTTGAATAGAACAGAGGCAGAGACATGCCAGGGGGTGAGCAGGGCGACGGGGCTTTGGCACTCCCTACAAAACCACCTCAAAGCCCTTGGGTGAGCTGCTCTGCAGCAACACAAGGAACTCATAGTTTTGAAGAGAGCTTTAGGAAACTTTGAGTGGGTTTTACATAATTTAGTTAAGCACAGCAAAGCCACTTGCTTATATACCTGATACCAAAATAAACCAGTTGGAGAACAAGTTTGCTGTGTGATGATTTATTTAAATCCCTTTCTGTAAAGCATGGAGTGAAATCCTCTTAAATAACTGGGAAAGAATCGGTGTACCTCGAGGAGCACAGCCCAAATGGAAACCTTGCTAGCAGATGTATTAAATGGGATCTATGTGTCTGCTGTTGTGTACCTCCCCTCAGCCTCCTCCCTATAATAACACTTAGACAGAAACTGGCTGGAAAAGTAACTGGGCTTGAATTTCCCCTGAACAACAACAGTTGGTACAGAGCTATCAGGGCCCAGGCTCTGTCTTGTATTTCTGGCATGCTCTTGTTTCCCTACAACTGGTGGGAATCTCAGGCAAACATGAAGGTTCTGGGCAGATATGCAGTACCTGCTCTTGAATCATCAAATGGTTTGAGTTGGAAGGGAACTTAAAGGTCATCTTGTTCCAATCCCCTGCCATGGGCAGGGACACCTTCCACTGGACCAGGTTGCTCCAACCTGGCCTTGGACACTTCCAGGGATGGGGCAGCCACAGCTTCTCTGGGCAACCTGTGCCAGGGCCTCCCCACCCTCACAGGGAAGAATTTCTTCCCAATATCCCATTTAACTCTGCCCTCTGGCAGCAGGAAGCCATTCCCCCCTGTCCTGTCATTCCATCCCTTGTCCAAAGTCCTCTCCATCTCTCTTGGAGCCCCTTTAGACATGGGAAGGAGCTAAGGGCTCCCTGGAACCTTCTCTCCTCCAGGCTGAACACCTCCAGCCCTCCCAGCCTGGCTCCAGCCCTCAGAGCGTCTTCGTTGTCTCCTCTGGACTTGCTCCAGGAGCTCCACATCCTTCCTTGCTGAGGACCCCAGGGCAGGAGGCAGCACTGCAGTGGAGTATCCCCTGAGCAGGGCAGAGCAGCAGAATCCCCCCCCACCCACTGCCCACGCTGTGGGACAAGCCTAGGACAGGGGGGGTTTCTGGGCTGTTTGGATGCACACACACGTGCAGCCTTTCCTCCAGCAGCACCCCAAGTCCTTCCTCACAGGGCTGCTCCCAGTGGGCACCTCTCCCAGTCTGTGCTCCTGCCCGGATCATCCTGACCCAGGGGCAGCATCTTGCACTTTGACTCGTTAAACCTCCCTCTTCCCAAGCTCATCGAGGTCCCCCTGGACATCCTGTCCTTCTGTTCTGTCAGCAGCTCTTTTCTTTGTCTCTTTCTGCAATGAGGTGAGGGAAGGGGAGAGGTGGGGGTTCAGCTTAGCAGAGGACAAGCTGCCACCAGCCCCAGTTTTGGGGGGAGGCAGGAGTGACCCCCTGCTCTGACACCCCAGACAGCCACAGCTCTCCCTGGTAGTGCCCTTTCACCAATACACAGATCTTGCTCTCTCCTGCCTCTCCCACTGACTTCTGTGTTCTGGTTAAATATGGGCTTTAATTTATTTTATTAAGGGCTTTCTCCCCACTCTGTGGGGTGATGAAGAGCAGGAATCTGAGGATGAGCCCTGGGACAATGGATTAATAAAGCCTACAGCACTTAACTGGTTTTTTTTAACATCTGGGGTTTTGCTCTTAAATCAAGTATTAAATCAAAATCCAACCATGAAACTAGGTGATCAGGGAAATTTAGCTTAAAATCCACATGTATAATACTATGGCTAATCAGAATTTCATATGCTATAATAATAATAATAATATGTGAAACAGTAGATGTTTAGAATCAGCCTCCTCTGCCAGAGACTCATTATGTTCTGCATTGATAATTAATAATTTTGGATAGATTCACACTTACATTATGAAGCAAATATGTTTTTGTCTGAAGCGAAAACGATTGCACAGGTGCAATAACATATTCTTTATATAAATTGGAATGCTTAGAAGTAAACAAGCCTCCAGAAAAGATGGGGAGCAGACGGAGTACTGACATCTCTGTGTGTTCGTGTCACCTCGAGGCAGCGTTGGTAGGGAGGTGAGGGAACACTTCTCCAGATGAAATTTGGGAGAGGGTATAAGGAAGGACAAATCTCTATGTGTGGTGAAGTCATGCAGGCTTCCTTTAAAGGATTTTTTAACAAGTGATGGCTGTGTTTGCAAATTTCCCTCCCTGGTTGTAGCTTCTATACTGGAGTTTTTGAGGACTCGACAGGAATTAGGACAAGAGGGAATGGCTTTAAACTGAAAGGGGGAAGAGTTAGGTTAGATTAGATATTAGGGAAAAATTCTTTACTATGAGGGTGGTGAGGCCCTGGCACGGGTTGCCCAGAGAAACTGTGGCTGCCCCATCCCTGGAAGTGTTGAATGGGGTTTGGACCAACCTGGTTAGTGGAAGGTGTCCCTGCCCATGGCAGGGGGTTTGGAACTAAGTGAGGTTTAAGGTCCTTTCCAACCCAAACCATTCCATGATTCTTCGAATATTGTTCCCAGGTAATTGTTATTTCTGCAGATCTAATTCTCATAAAAACTCTTAAAAATACCAACTGTAGGTACTGTAAGAGCTGAGCTGGGTGCCCAGAGAGAGACTTTGACTTACAAATGCCTCGGCTGGTCGGGAAGCAGCTCTGCCATGGTTGTGGCTCTGCAGGCATCCCTGGCCTGGCTGTGGTCCAGGCATGAAAGTTTCTGCTGAGGTTTTGGCAAGTTAAAGATGTGCAAGAGGGATGAGGGGAGCAAGGGGATGACCTGAGTGGATCTGAGGTGTGTGAGCATCCATGGTGTCCCTGATGGATGGTGGTGCAGCACTGCCACACTTGCACCCTGGCTCCTGCCTAGTTCCAACCTGGTGTGCAGTGCTTGAGTTATCCTTTTTATTACAGCAAAACCATTTTCACTGGAATGTGCTTTTGTATTTCTTACACAAATGATCATTTTCCTTTTGTCACTTGCAGGGCAGTGACAAAATGTTGCAAAATGTCTTTTTCCCCTTTCAGACGTACAACAGCCAGAATGAAAACAACGAGGACTACGAGATCCCTCCCATAACGCCTCCTAATCTCCCTGACCCTTCCCTCCTGCACTTGGTGGACCACGAAACTGGATATCACTCTCTGTGCCACAGCCTCCCTCCCAACAGCCTGATCCCAGCCTACCCCTACCAGAACATGGACCTGCCGGCCATCATGGTCTCCAACATGTTGAGTCAGGATGGGCATCTCCTCTCCAGCCAGCTACCCACGGTCAGTGCCTTTCCCCTCTTACTGTCTTTCATCAAAGCTGCTCTGTATTTTGAATTATGAGTCAACTGAGCATGGAAGGGTGTTGGTGATGAGCTGTTTGCCTGAGGGGGTTGGCAGCTCTGTGGTGCTGCCCACCAAGGCCGGGGTGCAGTGGCAGAGACTGGAGTCACCTGAGTGGCCATGCACATGGTGTCAGTTCTGTGTTTCCAGTTTGGTGTCTTCCTGAGCCTCATGAACCACTCAAGAGCAGGGGAAGGTTGTTTTCCTCTGTGTATTTAACATCCTCCCTGAACCAAGCGAAGTGCACGTGCTCCATCCCCCATGGGGAATGTGACCAACCAAAGCCTGGAGTTCATAGCCCTGCATCCTTTCTCTTCATCCCTGTGTCCTGCTGCCAGGGTGGCCCCAGTGTCATCAGCAGGAGGAGCATGGATGCTCCCTGAAGGGAAAGCTGTGTGATTGATTTCAAGGGGAACAAGATCCCTCCTTGCGCTCGCAAGCTCAAATTGCCTCTTGCCTCACACCCTGGCAAGGGGATACCTTGGGAGGTTTCAAATGACTCATCTGTAGGGATAAACAAGGCAGGGATAATGAAGTTGAAGTGCAGCTCTGGGAAGAAACTTCAGGGCTAATTAGACCTTACGATGCTTCTGCATCGGCAGCACCGAGGAAAGGTTGTGACTTGATTTTGACAGTGATACTGAATTAATACTGTTGCTGTTTAATACCATTTTCCTCTTTAGCAGATTTAGCCCTGTGGTTGGGTTTCGACATTGTTTCTCTCTAAGATCATTGATTTTGGATGGCATCGATATCAAACAGAGTTAATTTGACTTAAAGAGCGTGGCTGGGAGGCTGCTCCTGCCTGGCTGGGGAGCTCTTGGTGTTGATTGCTTGACTAGATAATGGTCTGAGAGGTAGTGATATTTAAATATTTAAATGGGATATTATCTCTTAGCCTAGGAAAATCCCAAGGCTTTCTAAAGTCCTGATGAGTCTCCAAGTTTCATTGTTAGTGTGTTTAAGAAAAATATCATGTTCTGCCCATCACTATTGAACAGAGGCATATTTCTATGGAATTAAATATTACTTAGGGCTCTGTGTTAGCTTCTAGGTTCTTAGGTGATTAAAACATTCATTTCTGAGACAAAAAGAGTCAATTTCAGCTGAAATATTTTTCCCTGGTTTAATTTAAAGCACAGCCCCTTTGCCTGACCCCTATTTTCATAACACGATAATTTTATCCTGTGTTGATTGTCTCATTTTTGGAGGTGATATTGCACTTATAAATCACTTTCTAAAATACCTAAAGAAAAAAAGAGTCGGGGGATTTATTAAGCAGCTTCCCTACGTCTGAAATAATTTATTTTGGAGTAGTCCTTGGGAAATGTTCTCTTTCTTACTTTATGGTACTGTTTTACAAATGCAGCGTGGTGACAATAAATCAGGACTGAGCCAGAGAAGATAAGAAGGGGGCTTAGTGGGCTGTAAAAGTAGAATAGAGAGATTAAGATTTGTTTGCCCCTTACCACGAAAATAAAAAAATCCAGTGAACCCTGAATTTCCCAGCCAATAGTGAATTGAAACTGTTTGGGTTTGAGTGGAAACCCTCAGAGCTGTCATACATCTTCAGAGGTCCTGACAGCAAAGGGAGAGGATCAGGGAGGGAGCTGTGTTGCACTTTTACGTCAGAATTAAATCCTGCCTTACTCTCCTGCCAAAGCATTTTTTTCCCACTGAAAAGTGACACCTTCTGTCCCCTCTTGGGTGGGGGATCGAGTCTCCCCTTCCTCCAGCACCAGCCCACGATGGTAGCATTTGTCCCATAGCACACCTACAGCTGCTGTTAGTGCTGAAGGGAGCAGCACATGCACATGAGGACACAATAAAACCCTGGGGAGGGAGCAGGTTTTAAGCTCATACAGTTAATACCCTATAGCACCTTGCAGTACCTAAAGGGGCTCCAAGGAAGCTGGAGAGGGACCTTGGGCAAGGGCATGGAGGGACATGACAAGGGGGAATGGCTTCAAACTGACACAAGGCAGGGTTAGATGGGTATTGGGAAGGAATTGTTCCCTGGGAGGGTGTGAGGTCCTGGCACAGGCTGCCCAGAGAAACTGTGGCTGCCCCATCCCTGGAATTGTCCTAGACCAGGTTGGACAGGGCTTGGAGAAACGCGGTCCAGTGAAAGGTATCCCTTCCCATATCAGGGGAATGGAACTAGATAGTCTTTAAGTTCCCTTGCAATCCAAACCATTCTGTGATTCTTCACCTCCTGCCCACGTGCCTGTCAAGCCACAGCTCACGGGGTGGTGTCCCCGTGCAGCCAGAAGTGAGTCAGGCGTCGCTGTCTGATGGCACAGGGCACACGATGCGCTCCAACCCTGCCAAAGTCACCCACCACCCATCACCAGGTGGGTGTTTGCAGCAGGAAACCTCCACATCAAGAAAAGGGCTTGTTTGCCAACACTTCCAAAAGGAGAGGGTTCATTGCCACACGGGCAGTGATGGGAAGCCAGTCTGGGGCTGAGCGGTGCCTGAGCACAGAGGAGGTGGCTCAGCCCTGGGAGGTTTTGTCTTTGTTCCAGCACCAGCCTTGCTCATGCAAATGCTGGAGCTGGAGCCTCTCTCCTGCTCCTTGCTGTAGTTCATACAGGTTTTTGCATACACAGCTGTTTCCTGCCTTGGCTGCCATGTCTTTTGGTTTGAATATGGTGACAAATGACAAGCAATTCCACGTAAAATATTTAGGCATTGGTCAGACTTGTGCTCTAAAAATGTAACTTGAGCCTTGGGATTTTTTTGAGGCATCCTTGTGAAAAAAGTCTCAAGCTGCTGGAAAGAGGTGAGTCCTAACTCCCAGAGAGCCATGGGATTGGAATTTTCTTTAAGAGCTCAGAAGTAAATAAAGAAAATACAGGTGCAGGTTGCTGTCCCCTGTGATGTGTCTCCTGTCCTGGGATGTCCTGACATTACCCTCAGATTGCATTAAGCCTCCCAGTGCCTCTGCCAGAGGTAGGCTGCTGCTCCCACTGTGGAGGTGACCAGCTCAGGGTGATTTTAAATCAGCACAGAAATTCCCATGGCAGGGTGGGAGCTGGAGAGTGGAGGTGGATTTGCTGTGTGCCAGACCCCACTCCTGCCTCCAGCCCACCCACAGGCTGTCAGGAGCTGGAGCCCCTTGTTCAAGCACAGCAGCTGTGCCCTGATGGGGAAAACCCAAATCCACCACCACTTCTGTATTTCCTTATCCCCTCAGGATCATCATCCAGAGCACCCTCCCCACCACCAGCCTCTACACACTGTGCTCTGCCCATGGACCAGCTCTGCATTTCTATGACATGGTTCTTCACTGCTGTTTCTCTCACTTTATTTCTATTTTTTTTTCCCCCATGAGTTTTTGGAAGTTGAAGGAGTTTTCAGTTGCTGGATGTGGGGTGCAGGGAGCTGGAGAGGAGGGAAGCAGGGATGGATGGACAAGAAATGGCACAGGATGTGATGTGTGGAGGATGCTGGAAAGGGGTTGTGGGGAGGCTGAGGAGGAGGCAGGACTGGCTTGTTTGGGGAAAACTTGTTATTTTTTGTGTAGTGACAAGAAACAAACAGAAAATTCTTACTACGGTGGATTTTTTTTTTCTACTGGCTTCTCTTTTGCTATGGGAAAAGAGGAAGGAAAGAAGAGGAGTGGCAGGAGGGAAAGGAAATAGGAGAGATGTGACTGGCACTGAGAAATGGAAATATTTAGGAAAAAATTGTTTTCCTTGGTAAGAGAATGACTTTGCCCACTGTGACCATCCCAACAGTGTGGACAAGCAGCTGCTGAGCCCTCCAGGGATCCACAGGGAGTCCTGCTGGGCTGGGACCCAGGACCACCCTGGGGCTGGGATCTGGGGGCATGGGGGAATCGGGGCAGGGGGCAGAGACATGCTGTGGTGAGATGGGGGCCCGCTGGGTTAAGGAGCTGCTGTGAATAAATGAGATTTCAGAAGGGATTTGGCAGAACATGTTTGACAGAAACAAAGGCCGATCAAGGTCAGAGCTCAGGAATCTCCGACGCAGCGCAAACATATTTCCATAAATATTAAATAGTGACCAAGAGGCTGGGGGTGTCTCTGCTCATCAGGTGGGACAGTGCTGGACTGGGGGGAGCCAGGAGCTCCTGGTCAGGGGGACAACACTGCCTGGAGCTCACCACAACTGCTCCAGAACCTCGAAACTGTGTGGGCCCCCAAGCCTGATCGAAGGAGGCGGCTGTGCTGGGGCACACCAAAAAACCAGCCTGTTCTCCCATGGTGCACATCGTGGGCTGCAGCTGCTCCAGCTCTGCCATGGCTGGGGGGAATGAGGGCAGAGCCATGTACTTCTGTGTGTGGAAAGCATGGTTTTGGGCACGTGGCTGCTGTTACGAGCCAACACGGGCTGTGGTAGATGTAGACTTTGGTTGGAGCAGCTGGTGACTCTCCCTATGTCTGCATCTACTTGGTGCTTCTCGTGATGAAAGATCCTTGTGAGTCCTTTAAATGCACTAACGCTTCCCTGAGCCCAGTGGGGTGACTTTTTTCTGCCCACAGCGAGCTGGTGCAAGGGCAAAAATGCTCCAGCCACAACCTGAAAGTTCTTAGTTTCTGTTTGTTGACTGGAAACAGATTATTTGAAAACTGTAAAAATCTTCAGTGGCAAAAAGCACATCGATTCTGTAAGATGACAGATTTCCAGTTAGCTGTGGAACCTGTTTATGCAGAGGGGAGGGAGTAAAATGGTAGATGGGGGTGAACTGTAGTAGCAAGGCAAGTGCCAGGCTGAAATTCCTGAAGTTTTCAGTTGACTTTGCAACCTGAATAGCTGTTTCCCAGCACGATGGGGCTTTGGTCTGGAACCAGTAAAACAGCTCAGCAGTAATCCAGTTGCCTGCCTCCCACAGAAGAAGTGGAAAGGGAAGGCAGCCCCTTCCCAGAGCTGGGGTGTGCATGCCCAAGCTGTGGGGTGGGGAAGGGCTCCTTTCTGGTGCTCACCAGAAGACCTTGAAGAAAGTTTTCTTGCAAGCAGGTTGCAAGGCCATGCCCTGGCCAGCTCTCTTGGCTCTGTAGGTCTCTCCTCACGTCCCAGCCTTCCCTGAGGTGGAGTCAGTGGGAATCCCAGCCCTGTTCTCCGGCACAGCCCTGGGAAGGCAGTGGTGGTACCCAGTGATGGGCAGCACAGCTGGATGTGGCTGTACCGAGCTGGTGAGCATGCAGGTTTTCCAGCAGAGGATCACAGAATCCGGAATGGGTTAGATTGGAAGAGGCCTTTTAAGATCACCCAAATACTGTGGGCAGGGACACCTTCCACTATCCCAGGTTGCTCCAAGCCCTGTCCAGCCATGACCTACAATGTTCCCAGGGATGGGGCAGCCACAGCTTCTCTGGGCAGCCTGTGCCAGGGCCTCACCACCCTCACTGTAAAATCTTCTCCCTCATATTCAGCTGGATTTTGTCACAAAAGCCAAGTAAGATGTGCCAGTCTTTTCTCTAAGTCATTGGAAATCCATGATCCCGGTAGGCAGGACAGCAAATACTTCCAATACTTCAATATTTCACTAATTTTGAATCTCTGCCTGTTAAAATAAGTTATTTGAAATAATCCATATCCCAGTGCAATGTGCAGGCAGCAGTGCCCTTTAGAGCAAGTTCATGCTCTTGGAAAGAGCCTGAATAAATAAATATATCAACAACAGCAGTGGTTGGGTCACTAGCAGCAAAAACTTTGCAGAGTTCCCCCTGCTTCAGTCCTGGATAAGTTTACAGTGGCAATTTTGTGTTGTGTGCTTTCAGGTTTTGACTAATTTGGCTTTCTGCTTATTAATGGTTCAGTATTTAAAAACTAAACTCCAAAACATGAGCCCTTGGTGGAAAATAGTAATAACACAACCCTACATGAAGGGTTCTTTGTATTAAGCAGAGCCCTGTTTGCAATTCCCTACTAGTGTTTTTCTCAGAGGCAATAAATGAAAGAAATATGTCTTTTTAAATTTTATAAAACTCAGAAAAATGGTTTTAAACAGCTTTTCTTCACCTCCTATAATTATTTATTTTCAAACAGTCCTTCAGGGTAATGTTCCGTTTTCTTATTTCACACTCCTTTTTCTCATAAATGAACCATCACTTCAATAAATCATTATGAAAACAGAGACTAACACAAACCCTGAAAGGTTGAAAGATTTATGTAACACATTTATGTTTTCCATTTTCTCATTCTGGTACTCCACTGCTAAAGCTAAGCTAATAAAAGCTGCTATTAATATTTCTTGTTGCCTGGCAACCGGAGAGAGGGAGTAATAGCTTTAGCTAGAAAAATAGATGACCGATAAGGAAAAATTCAATTCTTTTATTATCTCAAGGGAAAATGGGCTTTTACTGGAACATTATGATGTACGAGTGTGAAGTTGAATACAAAGGATATTTTTTCACTTGTTTTTCTATTTTTAATGAACGTTATTTTACCTTCACAAACTCGTTTAAGGCATTTGCCCCACCTACTTGCGAGCTTAATTTAGCAACACCCACACATGCTTCTGGCTTTAAGTATCTGTTGGCATTTTCACTTGGAAGCCCCTTCCCACCACACCTCCCCCCGAGCTTGAGTACTCGGCCATAAAATTTCACTCCGGGTCGGAACCTGGCAGACAAGATTCCCAATCAAAGAGTAAATTGTTCTTGTGTGTGTTTAAAACACGCTTTCCCAGAGGAAGGGGCACGTGTGGTGAGGTACTCTGTGAAGTTTTAGCCATCGTGGCTGGGCTGTGTGTGCTCTGGGAGAGCAGGAGTGCTGCTGCTCCTGGCCGTGCTCTCGGAGCGACTGCGGATGCTGAGGGACAAGTGCAGAGCTGGTGCCTGCAAGCAGAAGTGTGGGTACCTGTGGGAATACCAGGCCAAGTGCTGGTGCTGGGCCTGGATCAGGGCAAATGTTATCATTCCAGGCTGAATCTCCCAGGCTTTTGGGGTGAACAGACTGGGAGCAGCCCCTGGGAGAAGGTGCTGGTGGATGAGAGGCTGGACATGTCCTGACCATGTGCTGGGCTGATCTCACAGTGGGGGAACAGGGGAGGGGGGAGTTTTACCCATCTACCCTGCTCAGGTGAGACCCCACCTGCAGAGCTGCCTCCTACTCTGGGGTCCCCAATGTCAGAAGGACATGGACCTGTTGGAGCAAGTCCAGAGGAGGCCATGAAGATGCTCCATGGGCTGGAGCCCCTCTGCTCTGGAGCCAGGCTGGGAGAGCTGGGGACATTCACCTGGAGAAGAGAAGGCTCCAGGGAGACCTTGAAGCCCCTTCCAGGGCCTAAAGGAAAGATAGAGACAGACTTTTCATCAGGGTGTGTTACAACAGAACAAGAGGGGATGGTTTTAAACTAAAAGAGGGTTAATTTAGATCAAATGTAAGGAAGAAGTTATTTACAATGAGGGTGGTGAGGCCCTGGCACAGGTTGCCCAGAGAAGCTGTGGCTGCCCCATCCCTGAAGGTGTTCAAGACCAGGTTGGACAGGGCTTGGAGCAATGTGGGATAATGGAGAGCGTCCCTGCCCATGACAAGAGGGTTGGACTAAATGACCTTTAAAGGTCCTTTCCAACTCAAACAATTCTATGATTCTATGGATACAGGTCCTCTACTCCTGTGGGAGAAACCCTCCCTGATCTTCCCAGTCCAAGCACTAGTACAGCTCTCTGTGGAGCAGCAACCTCACTTTACACATGGCTGATACAGAATTCCAAGTGGTCTCTTGTCAAGCACTGCTGGGAGAGAGTTGGGGTGATGTGGGTCACATTCAGGTCCCAGCTCAGGGAGTGCTCAGATAACAGCAGAGCTCGTGAGGGCTGGGCTGTGTATGGGAAGAGTGAACCTGAGGGACCAAGCTGCTACCAATATGCTTGTGTGGTTGGTCTCCAGGTTCACCCATGAGTATCCTGTTTCTGAGACATGAGAAGGTAGGGTGTCATGATACACCTTTCACGCAAGGGAACTGTTGTGACAGCTGAGAAGCAAAGCAGATGTGGGCCTTGCTTTGTAACGCAAGAATTTCTCCCTGAACAAGGGTAAGGAAGAAGGCAAGGTGTCACTTGACCTGCCAGGTCTGGGAGAGGGTGACTGTCACCTGCCAGGGTGGGGATCTCATGTGGGAACGTGCCTTTTTTCCTGGAAACCTTTAATAGCCACCTCCCTGCAGCAGAACTGATCCTTGGCAGGAAGTCCCTTCCAAACCAAACCATTCTGGGATTCTGTGTCCCAGGGCAAGGGGATGCAGGACAGCAAAAAAATGTGCTCTTCCCCACAACACCAGATCGTACCACACTGGAGGGGCCTTGCATGGCAGGAACCAGTGTGTGTGTTTAAGTCTGGCTGTAGAATTGTCTCTATTGCCTGTGTCTCTTTTGATTTTCTGCTGCAAACAGGGTCCCTATCTCCCCCTACCCCTCACTTGGTCAGAAGCCAACAGGTCCCATCCTGAGGTGCTGTAACAGCTGCTCTCAGTGAAGCAGCATGTCTGTGCCTCGCATTCCCCCTCTTAACTACTCCATAGAAATTCATCCTCTTAATCTTTCCTTTCCTCTCCTTGAGTTGGTCACTATCTCTCCGATAAGCCGCTGCCTCCGGGGCAGCCCCACTGGTTCAAGAGCGGCCTTATCAGCCGTAAAATACCCGGGGAGGGAGCGCAGGAGTTATCCCAGGAGCAGATGTCAGATGAGACTGTGCCTCTTGTTTGCTCTGCGCCTCACCTGCCATTAAGCGCCGGGGGCACGGTTTGGTTTGCCTTTCCCAGCAATTCCAAACATCGCCCGTGGCGTTTCAGTTTGGGTTTGAGCAAACTCGTCGGGGGCAATAATGGGCGCTGGGAAGGCGCGGTTTGCGTGAGGCCGAGGAGGAGCAGCGCGCGTGTATCGGCGGTGTAATTAAAATATCAATTACGCCGTGTTGACAGTTTGCCAAATAACCGGCGCTTTCGTGTGCAGCAAGTTTAATCACTCCAAAGTCTACTCACAAGACCTGATGCAATCTCGGGGCCGAGCTAGTACGACACGAAACCGGCGTTTGCTAAAACACGGCCTCGATATTGCTCCGCGCGGTGATGGTGCCGCGCTCCGGAGCTGGTATCATGTTCTGAAAATTATCTTTTAATGTACAATTTGTATTGCTGAGAAATGTCACTTACTTCGCAGAACGTCTCGCCGGCGTAAAACCCAAGATTTATTCCTGTCATTTTTTTTGTCTCCTCTTGCCACGTTGATAATAAGAAGTCTACTTTATGTGCGTAACGCTCGTGTCAGTTTTGAAATTTGGGGTTTCGTGGAAGACAGTTGTATAAATAAAACATGATATAAATTAAAAATATAGTGGAAAATAAGATCTGTGAATTACAGTAGCAGATGAGATGAATGCGGCATGAAGGAGGTTTTCAGAACAATATCAAATAACTGGAGTAAATATGTTCAAGGAATGGGATGGATCTTTTTTAAGACCTGATTCTGATCTTCAGATGTGTTTGCCTCTAGTGTACAGATTTGCAGACGGATGCCTGTTACTTAGCCCTGTTTCAACCCTTTAGATTTTGGTTCTGTCCTGCAGGGTGGCATTTTTTCCCCTTCTTAGCAAAACAGTTCCACTTCAGCAGTTTTCCTGGGTGAGGTTAAAAACACATTATGCCCACGTAGGAAAAATTCTGCAAATGAGAACATGCTTTGAAAAATGAACTAGAGATTTGGAAGAGAGTTTCTTTGGAGTCTGGGATGTGGCTTTGGGGAAAGAGTGCCCCAGCACGGATGATTCCTCATCTCTTCATGGAGGATTTGTTGCCTTGGCCCCAGAAGCCAGGGTTGGTGCCTCAATGGGTTTTCCTCAACTCTTTGGGCTCTGATGTCCTGTGGTACCATCTCTGCCATCTTCTTCCTTCCTGTCATAATTTGTAAAAATGTAGGCAATTATGTCAAAAGTTAGCATTAGAAAACATAAAAAGATGGAACAGACAGATAATGATCAGAAAGAGCTGGGATTACCCTCGTCCATGCTGACTAATTTGGGGCATTGTGAAATATGTTGCCTTTAATTGCAGTATGAGATAAATGAAGCCAGACCATCTCTGCTTGAAGGCTGGTTGGTTTTGGCACAATGGTTTTAGGTCTGTTTGGACCTCAGAGATCCCAACTCCTTTGGAAACAGTAGGTAAAGTTAACAGGAATGTGGTTTGTGCAAGAGCTGCAGTATCTTCCTCCTTCCTGGAAATGTCCCAGGCCAGGTTGGACGGGGCTTGGAGTAACCTGGGCTGGTGGAAGGTGTCCCTGCCCATGGCAGGGGGTGGGAATGACCTGAACTTTAAGGTCCCTTCCAACCCAAACCATTCTATGATTCCTTTGCCTCTTGCTGAATATACTCAGCCCTCTTGCAGCTGATTAGCCAAAAACACTTCCACCCTCCCCAGAATGCTGTCTTTGTGCCTTACTTTGTGCATGTGACTCAATGGGGCAGGTTATCCGAGGACTTGTTTTTGTTTGGGTCACACACAGGAGAGCAGAGTCATTTCCAGGCAGGAATAATCCCCAGGGCACGTGTCTCTGCACCTTCTCCTGCATCCCATTCCTGCTCCCTGCCTGTTGGAGTGGGGATGCAAACAATCTGAGCTTTCATTGCCACCTCTAGACTGACAGGAAGGGTCTAATGTAGGGAAGGTGGTTTTTCCAAAGAGATGGAGCTCCCTCCATCCCGCTGGTCCATCCCTTGCACCATATATCCACCTTATTTGCTGTCCCTTGTGCCCTGTGCTTCTTCCCTCTTTGCTCATTTCTGTGGGAATAACGAGATTTGGTGGCTGCAGGTCTATGCCGTGCAAAGACCCTCCAAAAGGTGAGTGAAGGGTTTTAATTTACAACATAACCTCTGCCACACCATCGTACTCCGATGCGTGTTCACACCCCACGTCATAGTGCAGCATAAAGTCTCCTTTGAATTGCATTAAGTAGCTGTAAATAGAATAATTTTTGCCAGTTTTTAACCAGCAGCACCTCTGATACAGGAAAAACCCAAACAGCACATCTGGCAACTCTTTGCCATCCATCTCGCACGTTTTGGTCGATGTTGCAGCCCATCTTTAATTGCCCTTATCCCTCAGATCAATCATATTTATCTCGCAGCTGTCACTTCCCTCCTCCTCGCCCGTTCCCAGGTTGCATTAACCTGCTCCAGCAATCCCTCAGGGTTTTCCATACGGACAAGGAGGGCCGGTGTAACTTCGAGGATCATTTCCAATCACACACGTGCCGTGTCGCACCTTTTGCTTTCAGCTGCCTTTCCAGAAGTTTCAGCCCCGGAAGGGCCTTGTGGTTTCTGTCCTCATTGCAGTTCCCAGCTCCTGCCCCCGGGGCAGGAGAGCACAAAAAGCATGGAAATTTCCACGGCTTTTGTTTCTGCTGTAGAAGTTATGATGACTGTTCACCGCTGTAGGTGTGTGTGTGCATCGAGTGAGCCTTTTTGTGTTATTTAAATGGGAGCCGTTTTTAGAGGCAAATAACAGAAAGTGCTGACAATAAAAATAATGGGGCTGTAACGGGCTTTGTTGTGCAATGAGGGGATCAAAGGGCGGCATCAGCCACTCAGCTGAGTGACAGGAGGAATGGTTCCTAATTGGTGGGTAAGATTTCCTCAGCTGGTAAACAGAAATCGTAATCCCAGCCCTTTCAGAGGAGTTTTCTCCTGCTGGTGGGCTCAGCGGGGTTTGCTCTCTCCCTGAGAGCAAGGGAGAACACCAACAGGAATCCTGAGTCAGATTTCCTTTCTTCAGTGAACACCCCCAACCTCCACCTGCATTTTGAGGGCGAATATTGGAAGATCCAGATGTCAGATTCAGACCCCCCCTCCCCGGAAGATTTAACCTGGGAAGCACAGCCTGCAAACACAACTCCTGCAGCCCTCCCTCCCACCCGAGTGGTACAGGCTGAACCACTTCACATCCCCGTAGCCCCGAGAAATCAAAGTTACCATTTAAATGAAGAGTGCTACTTGAGTCCTGCCTCTGTGAAGAGGTGTGGGATGCAATGTCAAGAGAAATTATAGTGATTGCTAGAGATGCAGCTTGTCACAGAAAGAGAAAAACGTTTCTGTGTCTGATGCGTGGCAGCGAGCCAGTTGGTAACGTTGTATGTCCGAGTGTTTCACTCGGGCTCTGCCGGATGGAAAGCATTCCTTAATGCTCTGCCTGGCTGTTACATTTGTCTCCCAGCTCTGCAGAATCCCATTAGGAACCGTCCGTTTCCACCATGGAAATGGTTTGGTCTCTGCGAAGGGAGGGAGCAGGGTATTGCTGCAATCCTTCAACATCCCTGGGAACTGCCGGTGTTGTACTTCTCACTTACCTCTGCTGCCACGGGCATTCCTCACCGTGGATCGAGGTGTCCTGGAACCTGCAGCAGGCAGCTGTTGGACACCACGGCGCTGTTAGAGGGAGCAGGATCTGCTCCCTTCCTCCAGCCACCCAGGGCAGGCACCCAGTGGAGAGGCACTGATGTCCGTCTGTCTGAAGCCTGGTTGTCGTTTGGAGTGAAAAGAGTCCAAAGTGCAATGACCAACACGGACAGCCCATTGTGGGCATCGTGCCCGTGCCACCAGGGCTGTGTTAGGCAAAGTCCTCCCAAAAGATTCCCGTCTGATCCCTTTGGAAATGGGCAGCAGAGCGAGTGGAGGTGATGGGCTGACCAACAAGCTGGGAGGAACGTGCCTTCTCCTTGTGCTGACAGAGGCAGAGGTGGATGAAATGGGGGCAATTGGAGGTGCTGCCACAAGAAAAGGGACTAGCAAAGAGACAGATCAGTCAGGGAGTGGCTGTCCTGACCCAGGACAAGCACTTTTTGCCAATCTCTCGCATCCTTTATTATGTTATTTGGCTAACACTAGAAAAAGCAGTGATTAAAAACTCACTCACCTTATGATTTGGGGAGGTATCTCAAGGTTGTGTTGTTGCCCTGGCTGCTCTGTTGTTTTTGCTTGTTTTTATTGATGCTGAGGGTAGGCAGGGAGGAATAAAATTTGAGGGTGACACAAAGAAATTGGACATATTTGGGGCAGGAGAAAGGAAATTTGGAGAGATGTAAACATGGGAGGGAAATGGACTGCAAGATTGCAAAGGCGGTTTGTTCAGTGTTGATAAATGTGAAATTAATGCATGTTGAGGAGAAAAATAATCACAAGTCATAAAGCTTGCAGTGCTCTGAATTGACTGCCAGAAAGCACTCCAAAAAAACTTGTGCAGGGATATGGGGTTAGAGAACAGGAGAAACTCACGGATGGAGGTGGTTTGGAGAGTTATATACTCTGTACAGTGCTGGTCATCCCGTCTCAGGCAAGGGGGAGAAAAAAAAGAGGCTCAAAGACTACAAACAGAAATTATCATGGGGTTGAAAAGATCCTCTGCGATGGCAGATGCTAAGTTTAAGAAGGAGGCAAATAAAATAATTGGAATTATAACAGTGCACGTGATGCACAAGTGAGAACAGCTACATCAGGAATGTCCTTTAGCTGGGGAACTGCATGGGAATTGAGATTTGGGATCTCAGAGCAATAAAAGGGAATAATTTTATCCATACAGGCCAAGATCAACACTGGGACTTGCTGAGAGTGAAAATGAAAACACCAAAAAGATATTTTCTAAAATGCTTCTGGATCTACCAAAAACATGAGGAGCTGCTGTAGTAGATGTTAAAATGCGTGTTGGTGGAGAGGAGGAGGTGGTTGTTACATGTAATAATTCCAGAGCTGATTTCTGACTGGAACTAATCTGAAGCTGGGGAGCATCAGGTCCAATCTCTCTTGTATTGTGTCTCATCCTGGGAAAGGTGTGGTGGAAGTGGATCATCTCTGCTTTGGGCTCCTGGCAGCACTTCACACCTACTGATTTTGCATTTAACCATTGTTAAAGACCAATGACTGAATCAATCCTGACTCTGCTGTCCTTGCTCATAGCAGTGCAAGCCAGATCTCTCTCATTTCCCTCTGCACTCAGAGCCTGGATCCTCTTTTCTTTGTCAGAGACACGGAGATTTGGGCACATTCCCAAATTAAACCTCACAGCATTAATAACCTCTTGCTTGAAACATTTTTAATGTCCCTTCTCTAACACAAAGAGAAGGTCTGTCCCACTGTTCTTTTCCAGCTCCTGCTGATGCCAACCCGTTGGGACGGACCAGCCTTGGCAAACCATCTCCTTGGAGGTGCATTTTTCACGTGTTTCTGGGTTTGCATGTGCAGAACTGGGCTCTGGAAGACCCAGTCTCCAGTTGTTAGCACAGCACAGCACAGCACAGGTTTCATGTTCTTGGTGCAAAACATCCAAGAGCCACTGCCAACCCACCTGCTCCATCCCAGGAGGTTTCTGCAGACAATCCCGCACACAGCTCCAAGTTTCGTGCCGGTTGGGCTTTTTCATGGCTCGTTTCCAGTTCTGTATCAGTTCTCTGTGTCTGTCCTAGAGACTCTCTGATTATTTCAGCCTGTGTTTTTTAGCAGCAGTCCACAGGCAGTTGGCCATCTGGTTAACATTAATCTGGA
Source organism: Chiroxiphia lanceolata (assembly GCF_009829145.1). Classification (NCBI taxonomy): domain Eukaryota; kingdom Metazoa; phylum Chordata; class Aves; order Passeriformes; family Pipridae; genus Chiroxiphia; species Chiroxiphia lanceolata. The sequence goes on along the minus strand of NC_045653.1, from coordinate 2,513,978 downwards.
GGAGGAGGTGGCACGTTTACCTGCAGGAAAATCACTTCCCTTTCCAAATGAGTCCTGTCAACTTTCATGTTCATGTTCAGCTGAACTGAGAACATCCTGTGCTGGCAAGAGAAGAAAATGGGATGGCTGGGACACATCCCCTGCCCAGCTGTCCCCTGCAAAGCCCAAAGTTGGGATCAGCAACTGAAGTTGAGTTTTTGCTTTGATTTCTGTGTCTTGGCAGGCATGATGAGGTGGAAGGTACCTGCCTTCTCACACAGCATGATGAGGCAGCTCAACCTCCACAGCCAACTGGTTTTGGTTTGCTTGGCATTGTGCTGGATAAGTTCTCTTTTTGGGGAATCCCATTCCTTCTTAAGCTTACATTTCATGATGGCACATCATCTTGGGGTTGTCCTGTGCAGGGCCAGGAGTTGGACTTTGGTGATCCTCGTGGGTCCCTTGTGGGTCAGGATATTCTGTGATAGGATTTGTGGTTACCACAGCCTTGTTCCCTTGCAACTACCCCAGAATAAAATACATTTGGGTTTGTTTTTCCTGTAACAGAGCTGAGGGTACAGTCAGACCTCTCTGTGGGAGGTCTGGAGAAAGGTCCAGAAATGAACCACACTGTGGAGCTCAGAGCTTCTGTGGACATTGAGCAGATATTTGCTGGCCACAGAATTGTCTTCATGTCCCTAGGAGTCACTACAGGGCTCTCTCTGGAGTGTCTTAGGTGTCAGGCAGCTGTATCTAAAGCAGCAGTTTAATTTTAATGCCTCCACACAGGAGATTGAAGGACAGAAATATTTGTACTTATGAGTTCTCCTGTTACCTCCATCCCATCAGCTTGATGAGAAGACTCAGCACTTCTTGCTCAGCTTTATCCTCCTGATGGGGTCATTTCTCCTTCATCATCTGCCTGTTCCAGCAGAATTTCAGCCCTGCCATGGTGCCCAGTAGGTGCTCTGTGGCATCTACAGAGCATCTAAGAAAGAGTTGTCCTAAGAATTAAAAACAAAAAAAAAAAAAAAAACCAACAAAAAAGAATTGCCCTGAGAATTGAATCCAAACAGTGGAGTCAAAGACAGAAGGAAAAGGGGGTTTTTATCCTTCCAGAAAAGCAAAGACTGAACTGGTGGAGCCCTGGCTGTGGTAGGAACCCCTGCAAACTGTGTCAGGGAATTTGCAAGGCGGATCAGCGATCCCTGTCCCACCTGGGGTACGGCTGATTTTGAAAGTCCTCCTTTTGTAATCGAGCATATGTAGCTCTGCCGTGGCCATGCTGTTTCACAAGGCAGAAATCCAATTGCTGAAGGGCTGGAAGCCAAAGTTCAGCACGGAGTATTATGCCCTGATGAGGGGACCATACTGATGCCAAGTGGAAGGGCAATTCCGCTGCTGATTTACGGGATGTGTGTGTGTTTGTAGCTGAGCAGCATGAGGTTGTGAACATTTCCCCTGCTAGCCCAGTGGCTGCTGGTTTTGCAGGGAATATCTGTAACATTAAGCTGGTTGTGGAAAGGCTCCTGTGTGGAATTCTGCAAATCCAGCACGTGGAACTTCTTTTAAAAGTAGTTTTTCTCTGGCTTCTCCCGGTCTCAGAGCATTGGTGAAATGTGACCCAACAGAGCCTCCCTGGTGTGAATTTCCAAAGAATTTGATGGGATAGAGCCTGAATCCTCTAGGATCACCCAGAGCTGCATTCCAAGGCATGTTTTGTGTGTGTGTACACGTGACCATTGTACACTGACTTCAGGTCTGCACAGGAGAACTCTTGTCTGTGGCAATTCTGCCTTTGGATTTTATGCTTTGGGTCTTAACGCCTCAAAAATCCAGGACTAAATTGAGACCCCTTTGACAATTTGGATTTCCCGATCCATGATGGTTGATTGGAGCTGGAATTCTCCTGAGTGACAGTTTGCTTCATTCCCTTTTGCTTTGCTTTCTCACTGAAGTAGAAAAGTCATATACAGTACAATGACTTTAGTGCAGTCAGCAACAATTCAGCCATGCTGATTTATTGGAGCCATTCACTGAGAAGTTCTGGACTGCTCTGCAAGTGCTGGTGCACATGAATTTCGTGTTGATTTTTACTGTTGCCCATGAACGGTCAAAGGTTTTAGTTATTACAACTGGATTTTTTGCTCCTGTGTCCTCTGGGTGATGCTGAGCTCCGTTATCCAGCTGTCCTTGGAGGATGCTGGGTGCAGGTGGAGCTGGCTGGAAGTTGCTGTGAGGAGCTGGGAACAGGCTTCGTCCAGTAATTTTAAATCATGTTCCATTGTATTTACATTTTTGCAGTCTTTGCATTGTTATTGCCATGTGATCACTATAAATGTGAGGAAGTGACCAGTAGCATTTTTAACACCCAGTCGATCACTTGACACACTTGGATGCCATGTACACCAGGAATAATAATAACTAGACCTCAGTTAGAGCTCACATTGAAGATTCACTGGGGAGAAATTAGAGGGATAACTACAATTATGGTTGTAGCAAGATGGCTCCTCTGTAGTCCATTATCTACAGTAATTTAAAAATATGGATCATTAAAATCAATACATTTTGCAACCAGACCTTATGAGCTTGATTTCCCCTTATACAGACGTGTCAGTCTTGTCAAGAGCTGAAAGCCAAAGTTATGGGAAACAGCATTAGCTAAAGGAAGGTTGGGCTTCCTATTTCCTCTAAGAAACCTTTTCCTAGTTCACTTCTTTCCTGTGCTTATCGCTGAATAGAAATGCAAGAATTTCATAGAATCATAGAATCATTTAGGTTGGAAAAGACTCCTGAGATCATCAAGCCCAACCATTAACCTGATGCTGCCAGGCCCACCTGTCCCTAAGCACCACATCTACACGGGTTTTGGACACTTCCAGGCATGGGGATTCCAACATTTCCTTGGACAGCCTGTTCCAATGATCGCTTGACCACCCTTTCAGTGAAGAAATTTTTCCTAGTATCCAACCTGAACCTCCCCTGATGCAACTTGAGGACATTTCCTCTTGCCCTAAAGATGAGCAGAGTGGATTTCTCAGCCACTTTGAATTCAGCATGAAATTGGTGCAGCCAACATTGCTGACAAGTAGACAAGGCTTGAGCTTGCCTCTGATTTGTGTGTGGGATTTTTAAGTTTGGCCACGGGACTGTAAGACCTGGATCCATGAGCCCTTTCCTTTGGGATGAGTGCTGTGGGGTTACCTGTTTGGGAGGAATGGGAAGCTGGTCCTGCTGGGTGGTGCTTTGATCAGCAATCAAACATGATGTGATATCAAGACACCTGTCATGGGGCACTATGGAGCAGCAAGTGTTTTTGAGTTGGGTAAAGTTGGTTTTATTGATAAAGGACATTGAGCTGGGTGCTCAGAGGCTGCAACATCTGACTGCCCACCATGGGCAAACTTGAGGGCACCTGGTCATAGCACAAACAGACATTTAGGTGACTTCTTCAGTGCCAAAAAGGCTAAGAACATGGAGATAGAGGAAAGAAGGAGAAATCCCCTGCCCTGATGGAGATTGGACCAGAGACAGAGTACAGACAGAGCTCTTCTTGAGTTATGGGAGGTCTTCAAGAGACAGCAGCTTGCAGAACCCTTAGAAAAAAAAATCTCTTTATGAAAAAACAAGTCTTCCAGACAAAATCAAGAGCAGGATTCCCAAGTGCAGTGCACTGTTGAGTAAAGAGTGTTAAAAAACTAAGCCTTGAGCCTGGCTGTTTTGTTAGAAACATTGCAGTGGTGGAAAATGCCACCTTAATAAGCCAACATAGTGGAGTGATACCCAGGGTGGGCCTGAATGAGTCACCCAGCTTTCTTTCACAGTAAGAAGCTCTTTTGGAGTGTGATTCATTGGACCTGTCTGAAATACCTTCCCTGGGATGAAGGGAATGTCTCTGCAGGGATTCTAGGAGGAGTAGACCCCCAGCTCAGATATGTTAGCCCACGCTTTAGGTGCCTGTGTTTGCACAGATGTTAATTTTCCCGGCTGTTCAACAGAAAAGAACAGTTTCACGTTGGAAGTGAAGGTGTTCTGTCTTTGCAACACACTGAAGAGACATGAGCAGACTGGAACATGGCAAGGAGCAGCTGAAGCTGGGAATGAAATCCTGCTGTGGGCAGCCAGTGTTGGTCCTCAGTGGACAGGCAGTCAGGGTGTGGGATAAGCAGTGGCTGAGATGCAGGAGGGAAGGGGTTGGAGGGATAGAGGTTGGCTGATGTGTGCAACCTCTTCACCTGATACACAAGAAAGGTACTTCATAGAAACATAGAAAACTGGGACAATGTTTGTCAGCTCCCAGCCAGCCGGGACCTCTCCAGGTTCCCAAGACCACTCAGAAATCATCGAGAGAGGTTTTGAGATGGCATCCATAGCTCTTTGAGGATTCATGGATGCATCCCATCAGGCCCCATAGATTTGTAGGGATCCAGCTGGAGCAGCAGATCCCACACAAGTTCGGGGTCAACTGGGAGTTGATCGCTCTCGCAGTCACAGTCCTCCAGCTCAGGGGTCTGAGACCTCCTTGGTCTATCATCTGTGTTGAAGACAGAGGCAGAGAAAGCATTAAATACCTCTGCCTTGTCTCTCTCCCTGTTTGGGAGGTGACCATCCTCATCCTGGAACATCCAGTGTTATTTCTACACTGCCTTTTTGCCATTAATACATTTGAAAAAACTTGGCATCATTCCTGCTGGCGTCATCGGAAGGGACATTCCTTGGTCCATCAGCTCCCTGCAACATTGGCTGCAGAGGCAAAGCAGCAGGACAGTTGTGCTTCTAGGGAGGTTTCCTGTCTTCACCTTGTGCTTCTGAAGGGTTGAGGTAGCCAAGAGCCTCATCTGTACCAGGGGGCTGCAGCTCAGCCCTGCATGAGTGTCGTGGTTTAGCAATGGGTGAGCCACATGGAACTGTGTGTTCAGGAGTGAGCTGACCTCTGGTGACATACAAACCAGAGCTGTGAATATACACAGAGTGTATCTTGCTCTCTGGGACAGTCAGTGCAGGCACAGAGCTTAGAGGAGCAGCAGAACATCCCGGGAGATGTTATCACCCGTGGGAGCAGGTCCAGTCATGTGCAGCCCTGGAAGCACTAAGGGGTGCCTTGAACTTTGCATCAATCCCATCCAGTTGAGGGAGAATTTTAAAAGATGACTTTGGCAGTGGCCCACAAAACCTGGTCTCTGCTGAAATGGCAAGAACTAAATTCTTCCATAGGTCAGGAGTTTCCTTCCCATTTTGTCCTACATTTAAAACCTGCCAAATTTTACTTTCAATGGGCTGTCTGTCCTGCCTCTGCAGATTCTGATTCTGGGGTGGAGACAGCCCTGGGAGCCATGAGTCTAACTTGGTCCATGAGATGAGGAGATCCAAAGGGGACCCATCCCATTTAGGTTGCTGGATACAAGGATCTACCCAGTCCCATTCCTCAGGGCTTCAGGGAGAAGGTGCTTCCAGCCAAACATGGTAAAGTGGCATTTTCCAGTGTACGTGAGTGCAGATTGCAGTGCTGGGTGAATTATGGCAGAGTCTGTAGGAGCTGAGCCAGCTCCCCCCTTCTCAGGGAAGCAGAACGAGCCCTGGATCTGGGAGCATAAAGCAAAGCATGTCTGAATCATGCATTGACATCACCGGGAGCGCTGCAGCTCTCCGGCTCACGTCAGAGCTGAATTGATATGGTTACAGGAGACTGTGTGGTTTTTAGTATTCTGGGAGAGCTGCTACAGTGGCAAAGAAAATTATTCATGGATCAGAAAAAGAAAGGCATTAGCAGTACAAAGTGTCGTGATTGTCTGTGTTCTGCTGCAAGGTTGAAACGAGGTGCCAGCTGTGGTACATGAGAAAGAGCTTGAAGAAAACACCAAAATGCACAGATTAGTCCTGAAAGACCCTTGCAATTCGAGCCAAGGTATCACTTACTAATTTGTGGGGAAGTACAAGGGGTGCACAACCCTCTGCTGACTCACAGGCGGGTGATCTGGAACGAGAGGTGTCGCAACAGAGGAGCGGAACAGTCGGATGCTTTATGTCCCTGGAAATAAAGGTTGAGGTGAACAGATGAACTGCCAGCAACAAAGCCATAATTAAGAGGTGCCAAACCAGCTTTTTGTCCTACAGGGGGGAAAAATAGGAATGCAAAGATCATAGAGGAGACGGTGGCTCATGCCATGCACACAGGGGAATAGAGGAGGGAATAATCTTCCCCACGAGGAATCAAATTCATATTCCCACAAGCAAATGCTACACTGAATGTTGAGTCCTGTGGTGGAAGCCTATCATGGAAAAAAGTGCATGGCTGCAAAATTACCTTAATGTGTAAAATCTTTTACAAGGATCAATAGCTGAGTGTTAAGTTTGGCAGGGTGAGTATTGCCAGTGCAGCTGTGGGTGGTGAGCAATAGTCCACTGTCTTCACTGGTGGAAGTAAAACTGTGTCTAAAGTACCTGTAGGTGTCTGCTGGAGGTATAATGAATTTCAGGCTTATGAACATCTGAATACAAGAGGAGCACATGTGGATGTTACTTTCCTTGAAACCAGGTCTAAAATCCTTCAAATGCTCCCAAACCAACAGAAATGTGTCAACACATAACTTTATAAAAATATTTTCGGTAAACTTCTGCGTTTTTGAAGTTATTCACTCAGCTGATCCATCTGGAATTAGCTTTTGAACCCTTTGTAAATATCCATTAGCTTTACCACCCCTCTCGAAGAGGAAAATTGCTCTTGGTACCCAGGAGGGGTTGGTGGGGATGTCTGAGCTGATGGGAACCCTCCACCAGCTCTCCTTGCAGTGCTGTGCTCACCTTGGGACACAGAGCAGCTCCTGGTCACATCAGCAATCAGCAAAATCTCCTGCTGGGATAAACTGCTTGGCCTTTTACTCATCCACTGGCTAACAAGATTACCCCACATGCCAGAGGGACAGCACTATTATCCCCTGAGCAAGCCGGTGGGGTTTGTTGTGTCCCTGAGAAAGTCCTGGCTGGGTGTTTGCTCCAAAAAAAAAAATCCTGATTTTTCTGGGAATAAAGCAAGGGTTGCAGGAGCTCTTATTTCCTACCTGGCAGTTCCAATCAGTGCAGGTGAAAGTCAGCACACAAGAGGATATGTTTGAGTCCGAGGGGTTTTCCTGCAGCTCTCCACCCTCCACAGCCCTGGGGGGAAGCTGAACCTCCACCACTGAGTCTGATACCTGCAGTATCATATCACCAGCTCTGTTTGCAAAGGATGGCAGTTGGCAAGGGAGAAATATTTTAATTTCTGAACTAACCCATGTTATGTGGTGCTGCTGAAAAGCCACAGACATTGAGTCCCATGGTGTCGTTTTTACTGTCTCTGGTCAGAGGGGGACCTCGCTTTTAAATGAAAGAATTCAGGCTAAAAATAGAAACCCACACCAAATTATATAGCCACTTGAGAATTATTTTTTAGGGCTGCTACTAAAAATGCCCCATTAAAAGACTGTAAGGTGCTGCAGAGTGTCATCAGGCTGCCACACACAGGGATTTTATTGCCAGCTGCATTTTATTTCCTAATTTTGGCAGGCCAGAGAGCAAATACTCACAGTATCTCTAGTTATCTCTGTATTTCTATGTTCTGTGCAGTGGGAGCAGGGCAAGCAGGGGGGCTGGAATGCCAGCTCAGCCAGAGTCCCCAGGGGCTGTGGGGTCACCAGGTGGAGCATCACTCAGGGCCACCCCGTGGGGTCACCCTGGAATTTGGCCGGGGCAGTTGGAGAGGCTGCGGTGCCAAAGCCGTGACGTGGTTGGATGTGCCAGGCTTTGAAAGCGTGCCAGTCCACGTGCTCAAGGCAAACAGGAGGGAAAGGAGATCCACCCAATATTAATTATGACTTCTGAAGCTTTGCCTAATTACATCGTCTCTCTTAAGACAACGACACAAATATTTATGAGTGGGACTTTTTATTCTCATTGTAATCAGTGACATAAACAGGTAACACCTTTATAAAGAGTTAATAAAAATGTGTCAACACAAGCTCGAGCACAAACTATGGAGCAGTGTGCAGTAAAACATTCCAGTGTTTATTGTAGTAATTGAATATTCATGAGATGCCAATTTAAATTACAGTTCACAACTGTTGCTGTGTCTAATGAATAATTTAAACAAGTGTGGCCAAAGAGATTTCAATGCTGCATTAGCAAACTGCAAGGGATTAAGCAACAGAGAATTTATAATTAGCTTTGTATATCCTATAATAAATTCATTGGAAAGATGGTTTTAATTATCCCACATGTTAATTCAGAATTCAGTGCATTAATTTTCGATTGAAAAGTAACCCTTTCTTCCCAGAGAGTATATTTGGCTCTTCTTCATCTTCTGCATCTCAAGAACAGGGAATTGCAAGTGTGGACGAGGCTGATTCTTGCAAATCTCATCCATCATGACTCAGCATTTGTACCTGCCCATCTCAACTCTGGAGTAATTCCTTTTTTACCGTTTCCAGCTGGGGAAGCTGAGACCGATGAGATCAAATCCCTTCCTGCAAGTCAGGATTCCAGAATCCTGCTGGAGCTTCTCCCAAGTCAATCTGCTGTGGCATATCCTCTTTGATACACTTGTGGCTACTTGGGAAACATTGTCTGTTCCTCGAAAACAAGCCTGTGAAGGTGATAAAAGTTTTTGGCAGTCATGTCCTATAAGCAGCTTTAAGGTTTTGTTTAACAAACAAGGATGTGTGTAGATAAAAGCCTAGAGCCAGGGTTCAAGCTGAGGTTGCTGCTTTCTTTAGAGCAGAACAGGGAGAGTTTTGTCTCTATTTGGCAAGTTTATCAAGGACTTTTTCTGTGGGAGAAGGACTCTTTTGCCCATGGCAAGAGGGGCTGCAGAGTCCCGACCACTTGCCCCTCTGTGGGACAAGGAGGGCACCAGCCCTGTGCCTGTGAGGGTTGAGATCTGTGGTGTCAGCATGGCTTTGACCTCAGGCAGCAAGGGGACAGCAATGTCCCCAAGAGCTGAGGTCCTCATCAGTTGTGAGCTCCCATGTTGATGCTCAACCTTTAGAAATGGTGAATATTCTCTGTACTTTCCCCTCCACCCATCACCCATCCTCCCCCTAACCCATCCCCTCACCATGCTGGCCATCTCTAAACCTGTTTATATGTACAGAAACAGATGAAGCTCTTGCAGAACCTGAGCACTTGTGGTGAAACTCACTGGACAGAAAAAAAAACCTGGGAAGCATTCCAAGGCACATAAATCCTTCCACCTCCACGAAGCCGCCCATGCTCAAAGCTTGTCTGGGAAACTCAGAAGGTGTCGGGGAGGAAAGCTGCTTCCTTTCCAGGTGGTTCTGTGTAATTCCAGGGCAGCAGGTTAATGAGATCTCTGGGATATGTGATTTGATCTGGAATGTAAACACATGCTTGGCACGTGTCCTTGGTGTCTGATCAGATGGAAATGCAAATGCGGCGCCGAGCGTGGCACACCATCCAAAATGTTTTGGTGGCACAATGTGCAAGACAAAATAGTGATCACTTTTTTAAGAGCCTAATTGAAATGTTTTCTGCTGCGTTTGAGCCCTGCCATATCTATCAAATCAACAGCCTGGCACCGAGGGGGGATGTGCCTGCTCCTGAGGTGGAAACTCCTTCGGTTGTGTTGGGAGCACCGAACACCCAGGGCTGTCCCAGGTCCTCCCCTAAGACCTTAATTGCTGTTTTAGTGCCTCTGTCTTTTGGGTGACTGGAGTTATTTAAGTTGATGAATGGAGAGCATCGCTGGAATGCAGGATGTTGTCGTTGGCACTTATTGATTGAACCTCAGGACTCAATTGATCACACTCCCCAGTGCCGGCATGTAATCCCAGGGGAAAAAATCAAGCCTTTAATGGGGTTATTCATTACTCTTGGTTTACCACTTGGGGTTATATGTTTTTGGAGGGAGGGAAGTGTTTTTGATGGCCTGGATCCTCGTCGTTACCTGGATTAAACGAAGACTGGCAGTAGAAACACTTGTTATTGTGGCAGTCCAGTCCTGGGCAGACCCAAACCTCATTTAATAGGGCATATTTCACCTTCAGGAACTGAGTGCCTTGCTGCTGGAAGGAAATAAATGAATCTCTGAGGTGTTTGTTATCCATCATGAAGATGCCCAGGAGGACAGAGATGCTGCTGGACTGAATATTCTTCCCCTACCCCCCCGAATACACCACAGCTAATCTAATAAACTGTATTGCACAGTGCAGGCAGCACAGCACCTCGGGTTAACGCTGCTGCTGGAACCTCAGTGAGCACTTCCTTCATCTGCATGGCTTCAGCTCTGCATTGAGGTGGGTTTTTTGCCTGTCTGTAACTCGTGCTGGAATAGGAGCTGCAGTTACATTGGCTGGTTAAGGGGTGAGAAGGGTTTGCCATCGTCGGGAGTCAGAACAGAAGTTACGGCATCTGGCTCTCGTGTCGGGAGTCGGCGCTCGAGTTTCTCTTCTCTGTTCCCTGCTGCAATTAATTTTGAACACACAGAGTCATTTGGGCTTTTCACACCTATTTTAAAAGTGTTCAGCATTTGCTATAATTAGAGACAGGCAGATAACAGACTGTGCCTTCTGTTAACAGTTTATGTGACACAGCAGGGTCGTGGCATATCCCGCAGCTCTCGGAGGTTCCCCTCTGCAGAGCAGGGAAGTGCCGTGATCACTGTTAAGCTGGTGGGGAACTGGTGTGCTGAAGATCTGGTTCCATCTCAGACTGCTCTGGCAGAGCTGGGGGTTGAAAAACCTATGGTTTCCCAAAGAATATTCAGCCACAAAACCATCCTCCTTCCCTGGATGCTTGTATTCCTGGTAATAGGAGACTCATGAAACACTCCTGAGTAACACAATAATCCCAACAATATCTGGCCACAGAGGGAAACAGAGTGGGGGCATAAAGGGGGCAGCTCGTTTCAGACGTGTAGGAGAAGTGCTGTGGTTTGTGTGCAGATGTGGGATCAGCACTGGGACCCAAATCTTTCTAACACCACAGCTTTTCTTATGGTGCTTGAAAAGTGGGCTGTTAGACTTTGCAATAAAAAAAAAAGAAAAAACTATTAAAATTCATTCAGAGAGTTTAATTCCCACTGGGATGAGTTTTCTATCTAGTCTTCCCAGTTTCCTGTTGTGTTCTAAAATTACTTCTTTTTTCGTTCTTCTCCTTCTTCTCCTTTAATGCTCCACGCAATAAAACGTGGAGGTCTGTCATTACCTGCCAGTCTATTGCTTTGTGTGAATGCAATATCTAAAATGTGTGAGAAGAGCCAGGAGAGACATAAAGCAAAGGGAAATTGGCTGGGCAGAAAGGCTTCAATAAGCTGCACGAGCACAGGGAGGGGGCAAGAACTGCTGTGGGAGATGAGGGGGCCAAGGCGGCTGCAGGTGAGGTGGGGGAGTGTGGAGTACAGCCATGGGGAGCTGGTTGTGGGAAGTCCCCTGGGAGCTGGAGATGCTCTTGCCAGTGATAGTTTTTATCCCCCTGAGAAGCAAACACCATGTTGCTGTCCCATTGGGCAGGCAGGGTAACAAAAACTAAATTATTGGCCTCCAGTCCACCTGGAACAGGACTTTTGTCCATCCCAGCAATTCAAAGTCTTGCCAAGGTTGTTAAACATCTAATGATGTCAAGGACCTGCTAACCCACGCCCCCCCACCCCCAAAAAAAAAGCAAATTCCTCTGTAAAGCTGGAGATGTGAAGTGAAAAACTTTCTGTCTCTAGTATTTTCCTGCTTTCCCTTTTTCTTTATGCCTGAGGTTATTTGCATCAAAGCAGGTCTCTGCTCCCCAGGAATCTATTTGTGTCTCAAATCCTGTCTTTGACCTGTGGGATGGCTTTGCTGGGCTGGTGATGGTCCCATGGAGTGCACAGCTTAGGAACTGTAGTCAGCAGGATCCTAACTTTCCATTCATGACAAAAGGGGACCTTGGACGTGTGGCCAGGGACCACCTGTATCCTCACACAACATGTGGTGTCTCAGCCCAGACCTGGAAAGCAGCAAGTCCCATTTATAGAGCTGCTTATCATGGAATGTTTAAACACTGGCTTCTGAATCCATCTCCCCACCAGTATCTTCAGGATTAGAAAGAGAAAGCCAGAAATGAAAGAAAATCTGATGTATAAACAGCTCTGGTACTGAAAGAGATTTTCCCCTTGCTTGAGATGGCTTTGTCTCACCATTGCATCCACATAAAGCAACAAAAATACTCCATGAGATAATTTATCTGCTCCTCCATCACCTCGAGTGTGGAGACAGAAATCTGGGCTAGGAAATGGTTCTGGACGGGCTCCAGGGCTGGTGCAAACCCTTCCCTGCTCCCAGCACCATCCCAGCCCCCTCAGTCCCTCATCTGCACCCCTGAATTTTTTATCATCTGACCCCTTTGCTTCTTTTCCCCTCTGTAGCTGCTTCTCCTTGTCTTTCCTCCTTTTGCCAACACAGGAAGGGGATGTAACAATTTGAATAAGTTTTATATCCCCAATGGGTGGGAGAAGGGCTGAGGGTCTGGTGCTGTTTAGTTACCTCCCACTGCCCATTCCAGGGGAATTCTGGCCCCGGCTTTTGGTCTGTGGTGGTGTTGTGCCTGGATGAGCAGCAGTTCCCTTCCTCTGCAAATGGCTTTTACAAAACCGCTAAATAATGTATTCAGAAAACATGCTGGAAATTAATGGGATAGATTATTTGCAAACATGTTCACTGAATTATCAGGCTTGTTCTTTATCCGTAAAATAATGTACTTTAAAAAAAAAAAAAGGAAGTTGATTGAAGACTTTATTTACAGACAGTTCTCCAGCTGAGAGCTGCGGGAACACCAGTGGAGCTTTCCAGTGCCACAGCATTCTGCTCCTCCAGACAGATCACAGAATCCTGGAATGGTTGGGGGTCCCTCAAAGACCAGTTCCACCCCCCTGCCATGGGCAGGAACATCTTCAACTAAACCAGGAACTTTTTCACAAGAACCAGAACTTGGTTCACATTTTGCTGGACTGTTTTGCTCATCCTTGACCTTGGAAGAGTGAGTTTGGCAAGGGACACATGCTGTCCCTCCCTCGTGGGAATAGTCACAATGGTTCCTTTCCTTCCCCTGAGGCTCAATGGTGAAGAGGCAAAACACCTGGAAAAAAAGTCAGTGGAAGGTCTGGAGCAACCTGCTCTAGTGGGAGGTGCTCTAGTGGAAGGAATGGTCTTTAAGGTCCTTCCAACCCAAACCATTCTGTGATTCTGAGATTAGGCTGTTTTGTGTGGCGTTATCATGTTGTGGTGCCCAGCTCTGGCAAGCGGTGAAGGGTCATCTGGGAAGGGGTGGTTTAGATCCCAGGGATGGCCTGCCCCCAGGGCAGCACATTGCCCTGAGGGAAAGGGATTGGGATGGGTGGGACCCCTCGCCCTCAGAACCACATCTTATGGTAGGGCAGAAGTCTGAGCTCCTCATGCCCAGGAGCAGTCCTGTCACCAGTCTTGGTTGCTCGTGCAGTTCTCCTGCAGAATCCATCCCATCGAGTTGTTCCCAAGCACCTCCAATGCAAGCAGCAGGGTTTAACCCTCCCTCTTGTCAAAGGTGATGTGACACTGGTGTACAGGGACAGTGTCACCTCTGTGCTGGTGATGGGGCAGCTCAGGAGCGTGAAGGAAGCCCCAGGTCAGCTCTGGGGTCTCCATGGTGCAGGTGAGGGGGGGTTGCAGGGCTGCAGGAGCTCAGCTAGGGGAAACATCTCGTGCTCAGCTATATGAAATGGCCTCAAGTTGCACCAGGGAAGGTTCAGTTGGATATTTTGAAGAACTTCTTCACTGGAAGGGTGGTCAAGCCCTGGAACAGGCTGTCCAGGGCAGTGGTGGAGTCACCATCCATGTAAGTCTTCAAAAAACATGCAGATGTGACACGTAGGGACATTGTTTAGTGGTGGACCTGGCAGTGCTGGGTTAATAGATGGGCTTGATGATCTTGGAGGTCTTTTCCAGCCTTAATGATTCTGTGGTTCTGTGCAGTTCAGGTTCCCACCTCAGCTGTGTGGTTATCCATCCTCACATGATGGTGGGATTTGTGTCTCAGGATGGGCCAAGATCTTACAGTACTTTGCTCACTTGCTCCAGAAGCAGCATCCCAGCTGGGGCTGCAGGGCTGCAGCAGGGCTGAGGTGGAGGACAGGGCTGGAACTCCAGCTTGCCCAGGGTTGTCATTGCCATCTTGACTTCCTTTAAAACCATGACCTCTTGCAATCTGTGTAATAACTCCACTGGCCTGAGAGAGAGGGAAGCACACACTGGAGTAGGACTCCAACATCCCTGGCACTCCCTGGGGGTGGGAAGAGCTGGATTTGGGACCCTTGTGGGCATCTCTGGTTTGTAAATCTCCAGTAATGCTCTTGTAATTGCAGATGACCATGGTGGGGGGTTGTATCACAGGAGAATAACAAAATTCAGCTCCTGCTGTACCAATTGGTCTGTTCCTTCTGGCCGTGCCCTTCCAGCACCAGGAGCGATGATGATATGAATGAGAAATATTCCCCCTTTGCCAGGCAGTCTCTATCCTGCTTAACACCCCTGTTCTCCCTCAGAAGTTACAGTGTTTTATCTCCTGATGAAGTGTTAATTGTGTTTGGAGGGTTCTTTCCCCCATGATAGCAGGATGTGGTAGCACAGGATCACAGCCTGCCAAGGCACCAAGCTCAGCATGTCAGGCTGGTGCTTCCCAACACCAGCCCTGGGTCCTGCCTGCCCCTGCCAGCACCCAGGGGCTGTTTTTGCAGGGAACTTCTCTCTGGGGGAAGAAAACTCCCAACATACAGAGATTGGTCGAGGCTGGAAAAGACATGGAGCAATTTCTGCAGTAACAGAAGCAGATCTCAAAAAATCCCCACAGAGAGGAGACAGATAGAATTATATATAACCACAGAATGGTTTGGGTTGGAAGGGAACTTAAAGACCATCTTGTTCCACCCTCCCTGTCTTTGGCAGGGACACCTTCCACTAGCCCAGGTTGCTCCAAGCCCTGTCCAACCTGGCCTTGGACACTTCCAGGGATGGGGCAGCCACAGCTTCTCTGGGCAACCTGTGCCAGGGCCTCCCCACCCTCACAGGGAAGAATTTCTTCCCAATATCCCATCTAACCCTGCCCTCTGGCAGTGGGAAGCCATTTCCCCCTGTCCTGTCCTCTCCAGCTCTCCTGGAGCCCCTTTAGGCACTGGAAGGGGCTCTGAGATCTCTCTGGAGCCTTCTCTTCTCCAGGTGAACCCCTCCAGCTCTCCCAGCCTGGCTCCAGAGCAGAGAAGCTCCAGCCCTTGGAGTATCTCCATGGCCTCCTCTGGAGTTGCTCCAGCAGCTCCACATCCTTCTTACTTTGGGGATCCCAGAGCTGGAGGTAGCTCTGCATGTGGGGTCTCACCAGAGCAGAGTAGAGGGGCGGAATCCCCCCCTCACCTGCTACCCCCAGTGCTGGGGATGCAGCCCAGGGTACAGTTGGATTTCTGGGCTTTCAGTGCACATGGCTGAGTCATGTTCAGCTTTTCATCCACCCAAGTGCTTCTCCTCAGTCCATTCACACATAAACACAACTGGGAGAAGCCCTGGGAGCCTTGTCTGGGGACACTGTGTAGCTTCAGGGTGAAGCTTCACGTTTGAAAGCATTGCATTTGAAACTGCCAACATTAATTACAAAGGTCAGGATTTCATTTAAAGCGTTTAAAGCCAACCATAAAAGTTTCTTCTCTCATATATGTCTGCTCAGGTTCCCTCTAAGCCATCAGGCTGAGCCAGCTTGTCTGCACATGACTTCAGATAACTGACTGAGGAGGTCTTGGTGCTGCTAATGCTGGTATTTAGTAATTCTTGGAATATTGGGGAAGCTCTGGAGGACTAGAAAAGAACTAATGTGCAAATATTTAAAAAGGGAAACAGAACAGCCTGGGTAATTACAGACCTGTCAGTGTGTCATCAATCCTCAGCAAAGTAATGGAGTGGCAGATCCAGGCCTCAATTAATAAAGAATTAAAGGAAAGTAATATAATTAATGCCAATCAACATGGGCTGATGGAAAACAAATCTTGTCAAACTAACTTGATATCTTTTTTGATGAGATTACAGGTTTGGGTGATAGAGGTAACAGTGTTAACATAACACACTTAGACATCTGCAAGACATTTGACTTGGAAGCACAAAGTCTGCTGAGAAAGTTGAACAATACAAACCCAGTGATACACAGTTTTGGTGGGCTGGATTGTCACTCTGTCTTCCTGGAGTTTGTCATATTTCTGCCAGAGGAAGAAATTAAATAATTGCCAGTGGAGTTGGTAGATGATGCAGTGAGCAGGGGAGCAGCAGAACACAGAAATGCAGAGCTTTTGGCATGACCTGAAAACCTGAGCCCCAGTAATGAATATGTGTTGGAGAGCCAGTATTGTCCCACCTGCAGGAGCAAAAAAAGGTCTTTCAAGATGAGGACACCTCTCTTTAGAGATGGTGGCTCTGGAAAAGGGATGTGAGATTCTTCATGGTGGGTGCTGCAGATGAAGGAGTCCAAAAAGCATCCATAGCAATGAGCAGGGTGGGGAACGTGGAGAGAGTGCAGAGGATCACTCTGCACCTTTGGCCGAAGTGGGAGGGAGTTGATGGTGATCTGCAAGTGCTTTGGTGCAGGACAGACTGGTGAGAGCCTGGCAAGCACTGGACTGTGAGCTCTGGGTGGTGGTGGCTCAGGGTGACCGTGCAGGCTGCACTCAGGGCTTGCTCCAGGGATCACCCACGGGGTGATTTGACAGGTGAATCCACCTTCCTGGGCAGCTTCTGAACCCCCCCTGGCAGGGAGGGTCTGGGCAGTGGGCAGCACCTCCTTGCAGCCACCCCCTCTCCATCCCCTCCACCTGCAGTGCCCGAGTCGTGCCCCGCAGGCTCACAGAGGTGCTTTAGATCCCCTGTGTCACAGCTACCCAGGGCTGGGGAAAGCTGTGCCTTCAGATCTGCCCCAGGGCATGTCTGTGCCTCAGAAACCCTTTTTTAAAATGATGAATGTGGATTCTTTCTCTTTGCTGCCTGGCTCTGAGTTCAGAGATGCTCCTTCGGGTCATGTTTGCAAACCTGAGTCTGTGAAACCTTTATTTTTTTTCCCCCACCGTGTTCAATGAAGAGAAACAGTAATTTCAATATGGTTCCAAAAAATTTCCATGTGCCAAAACTCTCACCAGTTCCCATGGGCTCCTGTGCTTTGCTGCCAGCAAAGCCACCCCACAGCAGCCCAGAGGGGGTACAGATCCCTGGGAGAGGCATGGGGGTGCCTGGTCCCTCTGGGATCTGGGAGAGAGGCTCATCCCAGGAAATGACAAACACAACTGGGAACCCCAGTGCATACAGAAAACCTCTGCCATATGATAAATACCTTCCCCCCATCTCTACAAAAATAAATTACTTCCTTATTTTAAATCCCTTCCAACTGTTCCCCTCGTACTCGTAATAGGATGATCGGTGGAACCAAAGATGTGGCTGTTACTTTAAAGGATAAATTAGTTTGACTCTTAACTCAATAATTAAAACTGTTATGGCTATGAGCCTGCAGGGATAATGTACTATTATTATAGTCATTTGTTTCAATTAAATGCTTACTGATTTTACAACAGCAGCTGGGCACCTGTGTGAGATAGCTATTACTCTGAACAAGACATCTCAAATTCCAGCAGAAATTTGTCACTGCACTAAAGCATTTTACATAGACCATGAAAGTTTATTAGGAGCAGTTACAAATCGGGAAGAGGAGGGGTGGTAATTGGGGATATATTTTCTTATCAGCTTCTCTCTCTCCTGCTCTCTCTCTTTTTTAAGTAAATCATCTTTAAGCATTTCAGCCATGGTGATGCGTTTACATTTAAACTTCAATGCGAGAAAAAGCCTGCTGGGAAAACTTTGCTTCAAAGCTGTTCAGCAGATAATTTCTCTCCCTGGTTGATTGTGATTGTAATGACTTGTTCTTGGGAACAAACCCAAGGAGAGGTGAGCTGTGCTGCCAGTGAGCCTGCTGGCTGCCCCTGGAGCAGCTACTTGCCTTGTCTGGGGAGGAAGACCCCGGTCAGGGAAGGCTCTGGCAGTTCTGCTCAGCCCAGCTGTGTTAACTCACCCTGGGAAGGGTGAGAGCCATAGAATCACAGAATGGTTTGAGTTGGAAGGGGCTGTTAAAGGCCCTTGTTCCACCCTCTGCCACAGGCAGGGAGACCTTCCACTAGCCCAGGTTGCTCCAAACCCCGTCCAACCTGGCCTTGGACACTTCCAGGGATGGGGCAGCCACAGCTTCTCTGGGCAACCTGTGCCAGGGCCTCCCCACCCTCATCCTAAAAAAGTTCTTCCTTGTATCTAGTCTAAATCATCTCTCTTTTAGTTTAAAACCATTACCCTTTGTCCTGCTGAAAAGTTTGTCCCCATCTTTCTTATAAGCCCCTTTAGGCCCTGCAAGGGGCTCTCAGGTCTCCCTGGAGCCTTCTCTTCTCCAGGTGAACCCCCCCAGCTCTCCCAGCCTGGCTCCAGAGCAGAGGGGCTCCAGCCTTTGCAGCATCTCCATAACCTCCTCTTGACTCACTGCATCAGGTTCACATCCTTCCTGCGCTGGGGACCCCAGGGCTGGAGGCAGCACAGCAGGTGGGGTCTCACCTGAGCAGAGCAGAGGGGCAGAATCCCCCCCTGACCTGTGGGATGAGCCCAGGACACAGTTGGTTTCTGTGCTGTCAGCACAATCCCCAGGGCATGTCCAGCCTTTCATCCACCAGCACCCCCAAGTCCTTCTCTGCATGGAATCCTGGTGGTCCCCAGGTGCTGGTCTCCCTGGAACGTGGAACAATGCCCCTCAGTGGGCTTGCACCACCTGCCCACTCCTGCTCATCTTGGCCATTTCTTTTACACATCCCAGTTTGCACAGCTTTGCCTCAGCTCAGGGGGATGCAGTGCAGTGGGGTCAGACAGTGTTATGTGGCAAACTCCAGCCAAGTTTCTTCTTTTCCTGCTGGGTAACCATCTGCAAGTGGTTTGGCTTGGATCCCACCCAGGATTGCAGCCCAGCCAAGCAGCTGGTGGGGTTGGAGCAACTTGGAGCATCCCTGCTCCACCTGTGCAGCAAGGGCAGAGCACACCATGAGGGAATAACACAGAAACTCTGCATTTGTACTTCTGCCACCAAAACATACCTTTGAGATGTGTCTGAGACCAAGGGAGGTGGGAAGAGGAGCAGAAAAATCCCGTGGAAAGCAAAGACAGAAGGTGGTTATAGGGGTGGGATCTGCTTCAAGGCTTCAGTTGGGAATTAGGGTTTTGCAGGAGAGGACATTCCATGAGAGCAACCACTCCTGGAGCCTGGGACCTGAGCCCCAGGTCTGCTGGCTGGAAAGAGCTACTTTTTGCATAGGAATTGGGGGGGGGCAATTAAGTTGAAGTTTGGCTTGACACATTTCAAACATAATCTGTGTCAGCAGAGCTCCCTGTTCCTGGCCAGGCTCTTCCTTATGGCATTTATCACTCACTCTGGGTTCCCCTTTTCCCCATAAACAAGGAGTGCAGAACATGTGCCGTTCGTCAGCCTGTTTTTCTCTCCTTCTTAGGATTAACTGGAGCATTTATGGGTTTGATATGCATATTCATTAAAAAAATTGAAATATTGTGGAAAAAAAGAAGCTGTCTTTGAGTTAGCACAGCCTTTGGGAATCTGCTAAGTAAGATGCACTTAATTACTTTAGCTATGACTGCATCACATTTCACTCGTGTTTCCTCTGAGATGCAAAACATCTTTTCAGCAGAGGCTGGCAAAGCCATCCCAAACCTTTTGCAGCACCTCGTGGTGAGCCTGCTGTGCTGAACGCCTGGGATGGAGACGGGATCTGACCTGGCTGTCGCAGCCTCTCGTGCTGGCGACGGAGCTGATCACATTTGGAGGGCAGTTATTTAATTACACACGTGCTTCTCTTGGGCCCTGTGGGGATCCTGAGTGCTTTGGGGAGGGGAAAGGCGTGAGGCAGCCTCAGTGAGCCCAGGGCTGGAGCTGCATCCCACAGGACCAGGGGGTTGTTTGCTCTCCCAGGGGGAGTGTTGCATTTTTTTACCTTCTTACACTTCGGTTTGCCATCATCCCAGTTTCATTCATCATTTACTTGCCTAATTAGGCCATTTGCTGCAGGGGAGCATCTCAGAATCCTGCTCCTGGTTCTGTCTTCCCTTGGGTCTTTTCTGAAGGGATATCACCTCCTTTGGGTGTCTCGGGGTCCCGCAGCAGGAAGCAGGACTAACCCTTACCCCTTGAGCCAAGGCCATTGTCACCCTCAAGCCCGTGGAAGAAGCTCCAGAGCTTCACACAAACCACTCACCTTCATTTTCACCCCAAACATTTTACATCTGGAAAACACAAATGCCTTTTCCATCACTTGCCCTGCCCAGTCCTGAGGACTCCAGGGAGGGGGATGCAGAGGTGGCAGCCTGGCCTGTTGCTTCCAAAACTGCGTTTTTTTATTTTACATTTAAAAAAAAAAGGGAAGTGGAGAGAAATCTAGTGAGTGGCAAATGTTAGGGGCAGTTCCTGCCCCTTCAAACAGTGGTCAGCAGGGTGCCTGTGAGGAGCACAGCTGTGAGTGTCCTTCTGCAGAACCTCCTGGATTGGGGGATGTTGTCAAGTTTCGAAGAAGAAATGGAGACATGGGAGAAGGAGGGAGGGTGTCAGAACCAGCAACATTCAACTAAAATTGTTTTTTTATCATAGAACTGTAGAATGATTTGGGTTGGAAAGGATTGTTAAAGCTCATCTCATCCCACCCCCCTGCCATGGGTAGGGACACCTTCCACCAGCCCAAGTTGCTCCAAGCCCCGTCCAGCCTGGCCTTGGACACTTCCAGGGATCCAGGGGCAGCCACAGCTTCTCTGGGCAACCTGTGCCAGTGTTTTACCCACCTTCATTGTAAAAAAACTTCTTCCTTATATATAACCTAAATCAACCTTCTTTTAGTTTAAACCATTCCCCCTTGTCCTCTCACCGCAGGCCCTGATTAAAAGTCTGTCCCCCTCTTTGTTACAGCTCCCCATTCATGATGTAAAGAAATAGGCAGCTGCTTGGGGGGAGGCATCTGGGCCAAGATACCCTTGGAGGGGGGATGTCCCAGGAAAAATGCAGTGTCCACACTTTTTAAGAGGGGGCTGTGATGGGGTTGTGTCAGCAGGAGGCTTCTGCCCGAGTCCTCTGAGCCAGGGCTCAGGTTTCTGGTTTTCTCTTGCTAATTTTCAGAAGCATTTGCAGCACGTGGCCCATATCCATAATTGCACTCCTGGACTTGTTCTGCTCTGATGCATAAATAACATGCACTGTAAAGAAAAAGTGTATGATTACATATTTAATGGATAAACGGAGCCGTTGTGGTCTATTGGCCACATAATAAAAGTTTCCAAAAAAAAATTGTCTTAATACAGTGTTTCCCCAGGAGACTGCCGTGGCTGAAACGTGAGGGAGCTATTTTAAATTTTAAACATTTTTTTAAGCCACGTTTCATAGCCTTCCCCATTTCTACAACACCCATCTTCTAAACTTTTCCTTCATTTAAATTTAAAATAAGGACAATAAATTATTCTTTTCCTTAGCAGCTAGCAGATCCTCTCCAGCGTGAAAGGTCTGGATTAAAGTGACAAAACCCCAGACAGACTTACCTTTTCCACTGGAATTTGGGAAGCAGCTTGCTGCTCGTGCAGCAGATGGATGCTGAGCCATCTCCCCACCTTTCATGCCCCTCATCACTGCCTGTCCCACCTTGGCCATTCCCACGACTTTGGCAAATTCAACTGCAAGTGCAGGAATTGCCTCTGGTGCTGCCCAAGCCTGGTGTCCATCCCTGTGACTGCATCACCCTCGATGTCTTTGTGAGCAGGATTTCCCACACCGTGGCCAGGAGAGGCCAGAGCTCTGCAATAAGGCACATAATGAGGTTTTAAGGGCACATAAATCTTGCCAGAGCAAAGGCAGCCCTGCTGCCTCCTGGACACCACCAAAGCCAAGGGGAGCAATTCAGAGTGGCCTCTGAGTCAGCCTCAGTCAGGCTCCTCCTGCTGTTGAAATGCAAGGCAGCATTTAATTCCTGTGAGTTAAATCCCTTCACTTGGTAATTAATACAGAAAAAGGGCAGATCGAGGAAAACTTGTTCCCCTGACACCACTCCTCTGCTGATGGAGAATCCAAAAGAGAGCAGAACATGCTGTGGGGTGTTGTGTAAAGCTTTTGATTCCTGACCTGCAGCAGCAAATCTGGTTTTGCATTCGGATTTGTTTCCTCTGAAGCCTGCCGAGCCCTCACTGGTCTTCCCTGGGTTTCCTTCTGTGTGTGCTGCTAATGGAGTTGGCAAACCTCCCCTGGTAATGAGAGATCACACCTCAGCAGGCTTATCAGGAATGAAGATTGTTAATAAATAAAGCTCGGGTCTTTAAACTCGTGTTAACGTTAATCAGATTAACATGAAAGAGAAAAAGGCTGGAAAACAGTTCAGGCAGGGTTTGCCCCCCTCCCACTCCATGGCTGGAGGAGGCTGTGTGGGAGCTGGACTCTGCCTGTGGCACTGAGTTCTGCTGCTGGGGGTGACCAGGCAGGGATGGATCTTGGGGGAAAACTGAGTTTTCATGGAAAATACTACAAACTGGAAATGGGGTCTTGGAGCAACAAACAACAGGTTTGTTCCCATCTCATATTTGCTTCTTGGTGGGCAGGGGGTGGACATGCTGGAAGGAGTCCAGGGGAGGCCACAGAGATGCTCCCAGGGCTGGAGCCCCTCTGCTCTGGAGCCAGGCTGGGAGAGCTGGGGGTGCTCACCTGGAGAAGAGAAGGATCCAGGGAGACCTGAGAGCCCCTTCCAGAGCCTAAAGGGGCTCCAGGAGAGCTGGAGAGGGACTTTGGACAAGGGGTGGAGTGACAGAACAAGGAGAATGGCTCTAAGCTTAAAGAGGGCAGGGTTAGATGGGATTTAGGTTCTTCCCTGTGAGGGTGGGGAGGCCCTGGCACAGGTTGCCCAGAGAAGCTGTGGCTGCCCCATCCCTGGAAGTGTCCAAGGCCAGGTTGGATGGGGCTTGGAGCAACCTGGGCTAGTGGAAGGTGTCCCTCCCCATGGCAGGGTTTGAAATGAGATGACCTTTAAGTTCCCTTCCCACCCAAACCAATCCAGGACTCTGTGATTGCTGCTGCTCCCTCCTGACCCAACCGCTTGAACTTTGGTTTATGCCGTGGCACGGGGGATATACACTTCACAAGATATTGTTATTATGTCTAATGCAGCATTCAGCATTCTTTATTAGACACATATATATATGTTTCATTTCTCCTTCCAATCTTTCAAGGGCAGTGGGCTCAGCAGCCTCAGGAGGCAGTGCCTGTGCCTGCGGCCTGTGCCATGTCCGTGTGTCCCTGCAGCCGTGTGTCATTAGTCACCTTTCAGTCCCATCAGATGTTCCCTCTCTCTCCCATTATGAGAACAGATTAATGGGTATTAGGAAACTCCACATTTTTGGGGGACAGCTCTGTCACGTGGCCTCTTCTCCTCATCTCTTACCTCCAGTCGTGCACACACGTACGTCGCTTCTGGCTCCTTCCTTCACTGGGAGATCTTAACAAGCAGCCCATAATGGTTTTTTCCCTTGTCTGGACTCTTTTTTTCTTTATTTTATTTTCTACATTCATTTTGAGTGGGATTGGAACAGATTGTAATATTTAAAAATGGAAGAGTCATCTTCAGATGGAGGTGGTGGCCACCAGCAGATCTTGCTTCCGCACCTTGGGGTCCAGTCCAGGGAGAGCTTGGACCTCCTTCCAGTGCCTAAGTGCCCCAAGAGAGCTGCACAAGGGCCTGGAGTGACAGGACAAAGGGGAATGGCTTTAACCTGAAAGAGGGCAGGGTTAGATGGGATATTGGGAAAAAATTCCTCCCTGTGAGGATGGTGAGGCCCTGGCATGGGTTGTCCAGAGAAGGTGTGGCTGCCCCAACCCTGGAAGTGTCTAAGGCCAGGTTGGACAAGGTTTTAAGCAACCTAGTGTAGTGGGAGGTATCCTTCCCCATGGCAGGGGGTGGAATGGGGTGATCTTTAACTTTCCTTCCAACCCAAACCATTCACTGATTCTGTGGTTCTGTGTTGTGAGAGAAGCTTGGGGCTTCTGGAGCCTGGGGATGTACAAACCTCTACTTTGAGGGTGGTGTCACAGCTTTGGGCAGATTGATGTGGTGGGAGCAGGGACCTGGGGCTTCCACTGATGGCTTTTGTGCTTTCTTGTTCCTAGGTTTAACCCCAGTAGCACAAGTGACCCGACAGCCCTGCAGAGGGTGCAGGGGGGTTGGTTGTGGTACCTTCAGATACTCAGACGAGCAGATATTTTTTTCACCTCTGCGGTTACTAAGTGTCAACACCAAGTGTTGCTCAGAAAGACCACGTTTGGGATACACAGCCTCTAATGCTTCATCCCTGATGTACCAGGGCTTGTCCCCCAATATCCTGGCACAACATGTGCCTGTGCTCAGCGATGGCCTTACATTGCAGCAGCAAAGCTTGGCCCCAGAAATGCCCCGTAAACTGCAGTGCCGTCCCTTCTCCTGGTAATGTGGCCAAAAATTGCTCATTTATGAACAATTTTGGTTTTATATCCCTGGTAGATGCCAGGCACCAGTGGTCCCTAAGGCAGGCAAGGGCACCTCCTGGGCACACAGACCTATGTACAGAGGTGATTTAGGACCTCTCTGCAATGCTCATGGGCAGGGGGATGGCAGGAGCAGAGCCCTGGGGGCACAGCGCTCAGCTCTTGGCTTTTTTTGGTAAGGGAGGAAGAATCTCTCCCATCCACAGAGAACAATTTAAACAATAAATCCATCAGAGCTGGTCTTGAAGCGATTTGACAGCGTAATAAATCCAGAGTACATTTTGTAATGACAAGGTGATCTTCTCCCCACTCAGATCCAGGAGATGGTCCACTCGGACGCCGCATCCTACGAGTCCAACCGCCAAGTGCCCCTGCTCAACCGCCCCGGGATGCTGGCCGGCCCCATGAGCGCCCTCAGCCAGTCCCAGCTCATCTCTCAGATGGGGATGAGGAGTGGTGTCGCCCACGGCTCCCCCTCACCCCCGGGAAGCAAGTCTGCTACACCATCTCCCTCCAGCTCTACTCAGGAAGAGGAGACGGAGTCACATTACAAGGTACGTGCCTGTTTTATGGAGGGACGCTCTTCAGCGAGGGGTAAATCGTGCTAAATAGGCTTTTATTTTGAATATATATAGAGTTCTTCTACATATCACTTCCCCAAGGATGAGGTGACTGTTTCCAGCCTAGGGTGAGGCCCAGCACTCACCCAGAAGGTTTGGAAATGGGAGCTGGGCTTCTGCCTCCACGTTTTACCAGGTCCATCCAGCTGCAGAGTTTCTTCTTACGAGGATTTTGAGGAGCAAAGGAGGTTCAGGGCTGAGGGTCCTGCAAATGCTTGAGGCAAAATTAGATTTCTAGTGGTGGGTAGAGGAGACTAAAACAGGGAAGAAAAATGTCCCATGGTGGGATTTAACTGAACTCACCGGACGTGGCTTGCTAAGGTAAAAAACCCCAGAAATTAAAAGAGGAAGAGTCTTTTAGTTCACCCAGGCAGTGTTTTAAGTAGTCAGCAATGTCTCAGTGGTCTCTACAGCCAACACAATTGCTGCTGAGCGTGGCATGAACAAACCCAAGGAATTCCTAGGGTTTGGGGCACATCTTGGTTGTTGCTCATCTCTCTCAAAATGCACCAGGAGAGCAAACAACACGTGCTGTGCTCCAGGAGTCTGCAGCTGTTGTTTACTGAGGGCGAACTCCAGCAATTGCTGTGTTGCTGCCTCAATACCTGGTGTGTCTCTGTGCCTTTGATTAAAACCTGTCATGGAAAACCCTCTCCTGGAAGGTGCTGACCCAAGGCACTGGGGTTGTAACCTTGTCCCACCAAAACAGACTGTTGTGACAGGATTTGAATGTATAACCAGAGCAGCAAACACTGCAGACACTGGAAAACTAGGAAAATGCTAGGACTGAGCAAAAACATTTCCCTGTCTGTGGAAATCCAGGAAAATGGATTCCCATCAATCCTGTAGTTCTTTATCCATTGGCAGGTTTCACTTTAGACTGGGGCATTTCAAAGCAGAGAGCAAAGGTGGATGCAAAAGCAGCTTCAGTGGAATACAGCTGTAAAAAGAAGGGATACACATGGTTAAAAATAGATGGAGTTTTTCAAACTCTCTGATTCCATGTCTGGGGTGCACTACAGGATGGGTTATGCTGCTGGACCCCACAGTCTGCCATCTCCCAAAGCCTGTGTCACACAGCTCCAAGCAATGACCTGGCAGCTGAAATATTTCATGTCAGCAGAAAATTAGTTTCAGCTTAGTGACACACCAGGTTCTCTCTCTGCCTCCATCAGCATCACCAAGCACTTCCTCCCAGCCAGTCAGGAGTCCCTGGAGCTTTGGGGTTGCATCTTCTGTTCTCTTGAGCCAGTGGTGCCCTTGGGAGTAGGAAGAATTTGGAGATGTCCAAATTTGCAGAGATCAGAATTTTTCCTAATCCTTAAGGCAAGCCCCCTCGTTTTTTCTGCCCTGTAAACTCCCCATCAAGACAGGTGGGACAGGAGTGATGTGTTTGATGGAGGAGGAGACCCTAAATGTCAGGAAAGCAGCAGAGCTGTGTTGTGGCCTGCAGGTTTCTATTTGCTTTCTCTGTCTGCACAGCTGCTGCATTCACCCACCAGTCATTTTTCATGTGGCCATTAAGAGCTTTTCTGCAACAGGTCATCAAAGCAACGTCTAACAAGCAGAAATTCATCTTGTGAGAAAGAAAGTCACACATTAAAGAAATGGGTCTGATGCCAGCAATTACTTCAGGTCCAGCAGGTCCTCTGAGCCAGGGAGTTGATGATTTTAGGAGGTCTCCCAGCCCCACTGGTGCATTTACTTGCTTCACTGCTTTGGGTTACACATGCATGGGAAGGAGAGGTAGTTACAGCTCAAATTCCAACTGGATTAGTGGTCGCCCTCCACAGTTATTAAAATCACAGTGTCCATGTGGTTCCAGCTCTTCATGGGTTCAACATCTAAGAAGGCACCAAGGTTATGGGATCATATCTGTCACCAGGGAATTGCCCCACATCTGTCCACATCTGATGTCAAACAGACCTTCTGCTGCCTCTCCAGGGCAAGTCCATACACTTCATCCTGCTGCCTGAGCCTTCATGGTCCCTTTGACCATGGGGAATGACCCTTGGGGATGCTCTGGGACAGCGAGGCTCTGCCTCGTTGGGGTTTGATTTAGCCATGAATATGGCTTAGGTTGTTCAAGCATCTTTTAAGGTCCAGGGCCAGGCTGTTGTCTCATCCCAGCTGCATCACAGCTGGAAAACCCCATGAAAACCAGGCAAAGTCCTGATCTTCTCTGCTCCCTCCTGGGCACTGACAGCTCCTGGCAGCCTCACAGTGTCTGTTTTCCATAAATCCCACGTGCTCTTTGGTGCTGCCTGAGCAGGACTGGCTATAAACCTGCCTGGGGTTGTGTTGGTCCTGTTCCAGCTCCTTGGCTTGGTCGGTGGCTGTGAGGGAGGAGGTTCCCCTGTAGCATTTCAGTGAATCAAACGGGATCACAGTTATTTAAAATACCATCTCACTTCCTAATGGGCTGAAGCCCTGTCATGCTTTTTTTTTTTTCATCCTAATAAGCTGGCCTTTCACCTCCAGGCCTCCCATTCAAGCCCAATTGGGCAATTTTAAATTAAATGCAATTTTTTTGAGCTCAGTGCTCATTCACTAATGGTCACTGTCTGTTTGACAAATGTCACTGCGCTGATACTGAAATTAATGGCCAGTCAAGAGCTGCTGAGCAGGGAACAGGAGCACTGCTGCCCTTTCCTCCCGTGCCTGCCCTGTGCCAGCTAAAGGGAAGCTTCTTAAATCCTGGCACTGCCCACTACATGGTTAAATCCACAAATCTGTCAGGAGAAGAGGCTGTTTACTCCCAGCTCAGCAGGGGGAAGAGTGTTAACAACATCTTGATGTTTAGACCTGTGTCTTTTTAAGAGATACAACAACCTGTGCAGCTGGTGGAGCAGGGACTGACACAGCTGGGTACTGGCTGAGCACTCAGTGCTTGAGCTCAGGGTCTGCAGGTGGAGGGGCTGGTGCCCCATTTGCCCTCCTGGGTGCAGAGATCCAGCCTGCAGCAGGCAGTGGTTTTATTCTCTACCGTGTTTAACCTCCAGCGTATTTAGTTTTTCCTTGACTGTAAAATAAGGATAATGGTGTTTTCCTGTAGTTTGAGCTTTCACTGACCACACGTAATGTGTTAAGAGCTCTGATGGATGTCCAAGTGCTTTCTAGGGGTGTTTCCCTTCTCACACCCTCACAGGGAGACTTCTGCACTCCCTTGTATTCATAGAATCGTGGAATATCCTGAGCTGGAAGGGACCCACAGGGATCACCCAGCCCAACTCCTGGCCCTGCCCAGGAGACCCCAACAATCCCATCCTGTCCCTCAGAGCGTTGTCCAAACCCTCCTGGAGCTCTGGCAGCCTTGGGGCCGTGCCCACTGCCCTGGGGAGCCTGGTCAGTGCCAACCACCCTCTGGGGGAAGAACCTTTTCCTAACACATTGCACAGGTATCCTGATAGAGGCTGATGTAGGATCTTCTTTCTATGCTACCTTCACTGGAAGCATCCCTGTTTCCTGACCTGCTGTTCTACTTCCCAACCCAGTGGCAGCATCTTGTGCTGAGCAGCCACAAAGTCCAGCTCCTGTTGCCTTTGTCCTGCTCCCCCTGGTTCCAACACCCTCAGGGCACTGAGCATGGGTACAGCCAGACCTGGTCATCCAGCTGCACCCAGATGGGTTGTAAAGAGTGAACAGTGTATGCAAAGCATTTAATTCATAAGATTAAATAGTTCCATTCCGGGATATTTTTCCTGGGTAGGGGTACATACGTGTTAGCAGAGTGAAGCAAATTTTGGATGGCCCCAGTGTGATGGTTAATATGATGCTGGTGCTCACAATCCTCCTGGGAATGGGGACACTGAGCCGCTGGCACACACGTGGATAAGGGAAATCGGGAGCAGCTTTCAAAGGGGGCTTATTGAGGTGGAAATCAGAAACCATTTGGAAGCCAACTTTGGAAAAATTCATGGCCTGGTAAAGGGATATGGCTGGGAAGCAAAGCATTTGGAGAGGTCCCAGAAAAGTATCAAGGAGTGAGTGAGCTTGTGGTGCCAGGGAGGAGGAGGGGGAAGGAGGGTGACCAAGGGTGAGTGCCTGGAAAGCCCTACTTTTGGAGCAGGTACAAAGGGATGAACCCAAGCTGTGAGCTGTGAGCTGTGAGTGGAGTCACCAAGCCAGGCTTAGGCACCCACCAGCAGTTTGTGTAATGATCCAAGAGGCTCCTGGGGCCAAAGAGGGGGCTGCTACCCCCCTCTCTCCATGCTGGGATCCCTCCCCTTGTCATTCCCCCTCTCATCTCCTTGGCTCTAGCAGGGACTTGTATCTGACCACTCCCAGCTGACTGCTATGGTTCATCTCATGGTTTTGCAGGCTACTGGAGAGAAAAGACCATCAACAGACCTGGGCAAAAAGCCCAAAAGCCAAAAGAAGAAGAAAAAGAAGGACCCCAATGAGCCCCAGAAGCCTGTGTCAGCCTACGCCCTGTTTTTCAGAGACACACAGGCAGCCATCAAAGGGCAAAACCCCAACGCCACCTTCGGAGACGTGTCCAAAATCGTGGCATCCATGTGGGACAGTTTGGGAGAAGAACAAAAACAGGCGAGTTACTGATTTATTTACTTTTATTTTTTCCTTTCAGCCTCTGAAATGTGTTTTTCCACGGCACAGAGCATCTCCCCAGGCATGTTCAGAGCGTGGCCGGGCTGGAGTGTGTGGTCAGGAACAGAGGCTGTGTTCAGGAGCAGTGCTGAAGTGCCAACTGTGAAAAATTGCTGTTGTTGCATTGGGAAAAGCAAATTTTTATGACAACTAATTATTCTTGATAAATTCATACTCTGCAAAACCATCAATGGCCTTTCCCTGACCTGGAGTTTTACAGCCTTAGATGGGAGATGGGTTTGTGTTTGCTTATTTACTTACAAGGAGTGACAGTAAACTGGCTAAACACTATTAACTCCCTGTATTGCTGCCTTCAAATCCAACGTTCAGGCTTCAAAACCTTGGGAAGGAGATGTCTGGAGTGGCCTCACAGAGGAAACCTTCCTGCCCCAAAGCTGTCAGCCACTTTGCTTCACACAGAGAATTCTGTGTCCTGCTTTCACTGTTTTGTTGCTGCTGAGTCTGTTACAAAAGCCTGTAATTGCTTGTTGCCTATTGAGAGAACCCCAGGGAACACTTCCTGTAGCAAGGATGGCTTTTTATCAAGCAGAGTGAGATCTGACACTGTGAGATGTGTCCTGGATCCAAACAGGCTTTATCTGGGAGCCCTTCTCCTAGAGCCTGGCTGCCAGCTCCTGTTGGGTGTCCATGGCCAGCATTGGAAGCACCTATGTCTGGAGAAGGAGCAGCAGGGAGGAAAAAAGCCATTAAGCTGGAATTCCTGCTAGGAAATAGCCTTGCTTTCCACCCCACACCACACCAGGAATACAAGCAAGCCATCTTCTGGGATGGCAGCCCTTCTGCTGCTCCATTTGGAGCCTCCATTCTGTGCAAAGTGGTGCTCTGATGTTCTCGTGATCCTCCCTTTTCTCCTCTTGGGCTGGATCCCTGGTGGATCATGCAGGCAGGAGTTCCTCACGCTGAAGAGGGGAGGAAGGTCCCTCTTTGTGCAGCAGGGTGACCCCAGCCCCGGGCAGCTGCAGGGCAGGGTCTGGGTTTGGGCTGTTGGGGCAGGGTGTGGAGGTTCAGGAGCGTGGAAAAGCTTTCTGTCACCTCTTTCTCCTGCTTCCATCCCTCTCAACATCTCGTTCTGCCTCTGCCTGGTTACCAGTGTCTCTGTAGTTTGGGCACTGAGCTCGGCTGCAACTGTGGCTCAGAGAATGGAAGCACTGGTGCGACCCTGACTCAGCTCAGTGCAAATGCTCAGCTCTTAATTAACAGCAGGGATTAAACCAGCCCGTTTATCTTCCCTGCTAACTCTCCCTCCTTCTCTTTTATGAGCTTGCAGCAGCCTTGCCGTCTCTTTACACACGCTTTCTAAGTGGCTCCATTTCTCCCTCTGTAATTGATTTAATTAAGTCATTTGTTCCTTGTCTGAATGCTTAAATATTAACTTCCTGGCTTTGTCTCCAGCTGGATACTTCTCTCCCACAACAGTTACCTCCCTGCCCGGGACTCTGGCTGGAGGGACTCTATTTATCTTTGGCTCTGGGACCGTGTGGCTGATTTGTGCAGTGTGGCACGTTCACTCTTGAAGTGTCTGGCTGCAGAGTTTATTTAGTCCCTGTTTGCTTTCCTCCACCAGCATCCCCAGACAAGTTTTGGGTTTTTTTTAGATTCACAAGGCAATGCAATGGAAAGGGGAAAAGGAAGAGAAAATTTAAAACACGTTAACAGAATGTCTTTAATATGTGAAAAGAAGTGCCTGGGCTGTGCTGTAGACCCTGCAGGACAGGTTGCACACATTCCCAAGGAAAGCAGGCAGCCCATGCTGAGAGCTCTCCTGGCACATTTGGAGAGGGGACAGGGATGGAGCAAGACAGCCACCTCCCACTGGCCAAAATCCTGCAGGGACCTGGGAGTCCAGATTCCCGCATGGCTGTGCCAAATCGTGGCTCAGCTCTTTGCCAGGCAGGAGCATCGTGCTCTGGGAAGGAGCAGGAATCAGGAAAAGGGAAGTGTTTCATCTGGGACGCTGCTCTTAGCTTTGTTGACAGCAGTGGCTTCATGTGCTCACTGCAGAGAGCAGAGCAGAGGACAGGCTGGGGGACAGCCAGTACAGGGATGGCACAGCAGGCAAGCAAGACCCAAATCTGAGCATTCTGCCTCAATTATCACCAAGGCTTTAGTTCAAGAACACTTCCCCTCTTCCTCACATGAGAAAAGAGGGTGGATTTGAGGCTGTAGGATCTGATCTGGAGCTTGTCCCACACTTGGATCTCCCTCAGCCCCCAAGAAGCTCCTGGTGGGGCTGGGGCATCCCATCTCCAGAGGGGCAACGTGCAGAGCCCAGCCCCACCAGGCATTATTACCAGTTGTTTCCATCTCTGCAATTTCTGCTTCAGGTGACTTTTACAAACCTTATTATTCACTTTCCAATGGGCCCAGAGTTTCCTCAGTCCTGGATGTGTTTTGGTTCCTGCCTTGTGGGAGAGCAGCAGGCAGGGAGCAACCAGGGAGGGGCTTCGATGGAAGCTGGTCCATAAACCCACCTGCAGCCAAGGTGTTTTGGACTTGTGATTCCCCTGGCACATGTCCTGCTGTCCCTGCACTGTGTCCATCAATCATCCCATCACAGGGGGTGCACAGAGGTGGAGTGGCCACTGTGCCAGTGCCAAAGGGATGAGGAAAGCCCGGTGCTGGTGGCTTGTAGCCATGCTAGCCAGTGCCCTGGGCTGGGATGGATGGCTCTGTGCCCCCTCCAGAACCTCAGCCCCTCTCCAAGGACACTACATGGAGCATTTCTGCTGTCAGCAGTGAGATGCCACCCCTTTGCCAGGTAGCCCTGCCCAGCACACAGAGGGTTAATCCTCTGCCATTTGTGCTGCTAATGATTATATGCACTGTAATATCAAAGCTGTAGCTATTTATTTGCCATTGAGCAGGTGCTGCTGCTCCCACAAAGCAAATTTGCTTTCTCCTCCTGATGAAACAAGCAAAATAAAGGTTGCTCACGTCCCATTTCAGATATGTTTTTTTTTCCCTGTGCACCAGCTGAAAGACAAACACAGAGAGGGAACCAGAATGCATATTATGCAAGAAACCATATAATCTAGGAGCATCTTTGATTTGGCTGCTGCTGTCACAGACATGCATTTCACAGAGAGGCTTTCCCCCCCCCCTTTCCTTTTGTTCTTACTGGTTTATCATTTGTGCCTTTGTCATTTTGTTCCTTCTTCTCAGCCTCTTCACAATGAATCTTCATTTTCCCTCTGACACACTTGTATCTAAATTTCCTTATTTCCTGCCTTTTTTTATTTATATCTGTTGCCTGGTGATTTGATCATGCTGTGGAATACAGGATTAGCAATCTCCGTGTCCTTGGGTACTGCTCAAGGACACCTGTTCTGCAAAGCTCCGTTTTCTTCCCCATTTTAACCCCTTCCAGCGTGTGGAACAGTAATAAATAACAATACCTTGAAATATCTCCAGCTCTGCGTTGGCAGGACATTGTAATCTTCATTCTTCAACAGCTGGCGTGGCCCTTTCTAAGAAGCTTACACGGGAATCTGAAGAATGTGACTCGGGGAAAAAAAAATATTAATACATCCTCTTTGAACTTTGCAAATAGTTTAGCAGCTGTTCCTGCAGAGATAGCTTAGACTCTGCTGGAGAGGGAAATGCTAATTCAGCCATTAGCATCAAATGGGGTACCTGTCCTAGGAATCTGCCTGCAGCTCTGGGTCCCAGCTCCAGGCTCCCAAAATCCTGTGCTGGGAGTTTTTTCATTAGCAGATCTCAACCCGGCGAGGTTTAAAAGGGCTGCCTGATTTGGCAGAAATTAGAGGAATTTGAGGACTAGATTGGAGCAAACTCTGCTAATTCACTAGGAAGGATTTTTCCCCGGCACGGGTGGAACGCTGGCAGGCTGGTCCTGGTCCATGCCACCCTCAGCCCCCTCATCTCCTTCCACGGGGCCACCAGCAGTGCCATCTCTGCTCAAGAGCTGGTGACACCAGCCCTGGTGGCTGTCCTCCCTCAGGGGGATTTCCTGTGGGTGACAAGCCTGGAAACTCTCTGGAGTGTACTGAGGAGTCTCTGGTGGGATTCGCTCTTCTCTGCTGTGTTCTTATTCCCTTTCTGGGCATTTTCCTATTGTAGGACTTTGGGTTGGAAACTGGTGATGTTGGAGCATGGGATATGCTGCCAAGGTGGCATTTGCAGATGTCTCTGGAACCTGCTTCTTTTGATCAGGAAATCCAGCCATAAAGTCAAAGCATTGGTCAGTGTTTCCCTTAAACCCTGGAAACTCAGGGCAGAGGAATCGGGGAACTCCAGAGCAACCTGCTGAGTGAACCCAGGCTAACCCAGGACTTCCCATCCAAAATGAGCAGAAGTTGGACAAAACCAACATTTCCAGTTGAGTTTATGAGTCTGGAGACTCACTGGGGTCACAAAGGTGCTGGGGATAGCAATAGCCCTGCTTCACTGGGACCAGTTCAGTAATGCCAGGTCGCTCAAATGCATATGGGATTTTCCCAAACAAATGCACAGCCTAGAGAACTACACAGCTCCAGGGGTAAAGTCACACTCCAGGGGTAAATTACCCAGCAGAAAAATTGCTCACTCAGCAGAAAATAATAGATCACCCATTTAATCAGATCCATCTGCTCACTGAACCCGATACCTCACCTGGTGACAGGCACTGCAGGTATCTGCAGTGGGACAGAGGCATCTCGGGCCATCTGTAAAGGTGTTTTATGGAAGAGCCATCACAGGGGAGAGATTCCATGGGAATGGCATGCAGCAGGTGCTGCACACTGGCCAATTCCAGCACTGGAGTCAGTGCTGTCAGAGCTGGAGCCACCATGGGTTGCAGTTTCCTCCTGCAGCTCCGGAGCTCTGGCAGTGAGGGGCTGAAGGGTCCAAGCAGTCACTCTGGCCTGAAAGGAGGTTTCAGCATCTTCTGAGCATCAAGGAAAGCTGGAGAAGCATCAAAGCACCAATCCCAAACAAGGTTTCAAGAGAGGTGTGGTAGAGGGCGGGATAATGATAGGGAGGATGTGAAGGGACAGATCTTCTCGTAACAGCAGCTCCAAGACTGTGACTGCTCTTCTTGGAGAGCAGGATCAGAAGTGTGGAAAGATGAGTGTTGTGTGCTTTTCATTGGAGGTTAGGGGTTGGATCTGTGAACCTCCTCCTGTTTCCTTCAGAGTCTTCCATGGGCTGCTCTGGGAACACTCTTGGTGCCCTCACATGGAGTGATAGGTGACTTACACCCTGGTGGCACCATGAAGTCAAGGCAGAGGAAGGCAGGAACCTTTCAGGATGCTTTAATCATTGGTAATTGCTGCTTGATTACAGGTCCATCCATTCATTGTCCAAAGGACTGCTTCACAGCACCATGTCTCTGCCAGGATAATGGGGAAGCTCTCCTGAAACCGTGCCAATAGTTCCCATAGCCAGGGCCTTTTCAGGGGGTGCGACTGACCCCAGTCGTGACTTTCGAGTCATCCTGTGAATAAACCATAAGCTATGGTGAGCCCAAGACATATATTGCAGGAAAGTGTATAACAGTGACAAGAAAAACCTCCAGATTTACAAGGAGAATAAAACCCAAATTTATACATTTGGGAGAAAAAAAAAACCAAACAGTCATAGAATCATAGAAAGGAGAGAAAGGAGGGACTTAAGAGGTCAACCAGACCATACTGCTGCCTGAAGTCAGGATCATCTCTACTTAAGCCATTCCTGATGGATGTGTGCCTAATCTGTTCTTAAACCCTCAGTGGTGGAGATTACACATCTCCCCAGGCAATCTCTTCCCGTGCTTAATTATCCTTACTTTCCAGTGCTTAGCCAACATTTCCCTTGTTACAATTTAAGCCTATTGCCCCTTTTCCTAGATGGACAGGATCACTCAGTGCCTCCTTTGCTGGGTTGTGTTTGGACACGTGGCTGCTCTTGGCCTTCCCTCCCAGCTTTCCTCCCAGAGACCTTTCCTGCACTCTCCATCTCCTCTCTCCTGTCGACCTGCCTCTTTTTTGGAGCAAACTCCACCTGGGATTGGAGCAGAGAGACCTTTCCGCTTGACATCAGTGCACCCCTTGATGCTTCGGGGGAGAGTTTGGAGTTCTTTCCATCCTTCCCCAGGCTTGGGAAGCAGCATTCCTGGAGAAACAGGCGGGCTGGGACGCCGAGGTTGCCGATAACAGCTCCGGCTGTCACTCAGTGCCTGCGTGACACGGAGCCGTTCGTGGGCGTCAGCGGGGTTTGGAATAATTGTCTTCTCTAATTAACTGGTTATCAAACAAGAACATTTCATTACGGTACAATTACTGGCTGCTTTGCCGAGACACAGGGGTGTCAGGATTACGATCCCAACATATGCTTCTTACAGCTCTGATTTTTTGTTTTCATAATCACTAACTGTTCTTACTTCCTCCCCCCCCCCCTTTCCCCAACCCACCCACTCACTTAATGACTAATGAATCCTCCTGCTAATGAATAAGGAAAATAAATCAGTGGGCATGGCAGGTTAGAAAGAAAAACATGCAAAATGTTTTGAGGATCCTTAAATCTGATAAATTACTTTGAAATTAAAATCCCTGGGAGAAAATGGGATTTAATTAGAAAGTAACATGGTTTTGTCAATGTTTAAATTAAAATTTTAAAGGTTATAAATGAGGCACTAGAGCTGCCTTTACACAGAGGATTCGTGGGAAGTTTTGTTCGGATCCGCTCTTCCCACGTCAGCGTGGCAATTCCCCAGGCACGGGCAGCTGGGTGTCCTGGGTGGAGCACTGTGTGGGTGCAGAAAGCCCCCATGGCAGGGGCAGGACTGCAGAATTCTCATCAGGAGACCCTTAGGGGTGGTTCTTTACAGTGAGGGTGGGGAGGCCCTGGCACAGGGTGCCCAGAGAAGCTGTGGCTGCCCCTGGATCCCTGGAAGTGTCCAAGGCCAGGTTGGACGGGGCTTGGAGCAACCTGGGCTAGTGGAAGGTGTCCCTACCCGTGGCAGGAGGGTGAAACTAGATGGTCTTTAAGGTCCCAAAACCATTCCATTCCAAACCTAAACCATTCTGTGATTTTATGATTAAAAATCAGATAATCCAGGGGGAACCTTCCATAGCTGGAGGGAGCTCAGGGGGTCATTGGGAGAAAGCACCTCCTGGGCTCTCCCTGTCACCCTTCTCAGCAGCCCTGCCCGTGGCCAGGCTTGAACCAGGGCTGTCCCAGCAAGCCTGGAGGCTCCTGCTTGGAGCAATCCCCTGTTCCCTTCAGGAGGATGTGCCACTTGGCTGTCCTTTCCCAGTCTTGCTGCACCAGACACCACCCAGCAGCACATCCCAATTCAAGGGAGGTCCAGTGCCCCCCTCATACCCTAAAAAAAGACAAGGGCAGATGAAAAGTGGCAAAAAAAAAAGGGGGGGGTTTAGCAGATAAAGCAAGTGGTGGGGATGAAGATAGGCAAAGACTTTATGGGTTATTCATTTATTTGCATTTGGGTTTAGGAAGTCCTATTTATCTCTCACTGTCCAGAAATTGCAGGTTTTTCTCCAGGCAAGTCTTCCTGATAATTGAATTTGGCTCTGCACAGCTGTGAATACTTTGATTTCTGACCATCTCAGATAAAAAAAAAAAAAAGGAAAGGGGAAGGGGAAAGGGGGAAGGGGAAAGGAGGAAGGGGAAAGGGGGAAGGGGAAAGGAGGAAGGGGAAAGGGAAGGGAAAGGAAGGGAAGGGAAGGGAAGGGAAGGGAAGGGAAGGGAAGGGAAGGGAAGGGAAGGGAAGGGAAGGGAAGGGAAGGGAAGGGAAGGGAAAAAAGAAAAAAGAAAAGAAAAGAAAAAGAAAAGAAAAAAGAAAAGAAAAAAGAAAAGAAAAGAAAAGAAAAGAAAAGAAAAGAAAAGAAAAGAAAAGAAAAGAAAAGAAAAGAAAAGAAAAGAAAAGAAAAGAAAAGAAAAGAAAAGAAAAGAAAAGAAAGAACACTGTTGTATTTTGATATTACAGAGTTAAAAAAAAGTTAAATATGCTTTCAATACATCAGCACCCAGCTGGGGCCGCTGTTCATATTTCATTTCTGTGCTGGGTACCAAATTTAGGAGCTGGGTACCACATTTAAGAACATCCAGCAGCAGAGCTGGTGGATACAGTACATGCTGTGGTGGTGGCACTGATGCTGCTGCTACAGGCACAAACCTGATCTAGTGGAAGGTGTTCTGCCCGTGGCAGGGGGGTGGAACTGGATGAGCTTTAAGGTCCCTTCCAAGTCAAGTCATTCTGTGATTCTATAATAAAAGATGTGAAGATTGTAGAGAAAGGTAATAGCTCTTATTAAGGGAACTGATACAGTTTGAAGAAATA
Source organism: Chiroxiphia lanceolata (assembly GCF_009829145.1). NCBI lineage: Eukaryota > Metazoa > Chordata > Aves > Passeriformes > Pipridae > Chiroxiphia > Chiroxiphia lanceolata. Next base: position 2,475,875 of record NC_045653.1, on the reverse strand, counting down.
GTTGCTTTTCACAGGCAAACTCTTCTTCAGGCTGACATTTTGAAATGTAGTTTTATTCTGAGTGGAGCAAATATAATATTTCCTGAATACCATAAAGCCAAAGACAAACTTAGGGAAATGCTTCCATTTCAGAAAATTACCATCTGAGACCTCCAGTGTGTCGAGTCAAAAAGTTTCATTACAGGAGTTGCTGTGATTTAGCAATGAAAATAAAGCTTTCCAATCCTTTTTTAATAGAATTTATCTGTACTGATTTTAAATTCAGGTAACTGGATAGTTTAACTGCTGGAGGTTATTTTCCCTTCCGAGGTCAATGTTGGGAGGGAGTCGGGGGTGTTGCCAAGGAGCTAAATCATAGACCCTTAGAACTGTTTTGGTTGGAAAAGACCTTTAGGATCATCCAGACTCTTCCCCCAGCACTGCCAAGGCCACCACTAAACCATGTCCCCAAGTGTCACATCCATGTGGTTTTTAAACACTTCCAAGGGTGGCAACTCCACCACTGCCCTGGGCAGCCTGTGCCAGGGCTGGACAATGCTTTCCATGAAGAAATTTTCCCTAATACCCAGTGTAAATCATCCTGGACAGAGATGTGCCTGTGAAGCTTCAGCATCTCAAATTGTTGAAAGCTCTCATTGGTTTTAAAGCCAAATTAAATGTATGCAAATCTATTCTAACAGAAATCAACATTCAGTGCACTGCTTGAGGAGGGTTTTGAGTTTCCAGTGGGAAAGAGGGCTGGTGGGTCCTTTTCTTGGGAGTTTCTGCCTTTATCCTGAAGTTTTTATTCCCTTTTAAAATATTCTTCCACTCAGTTTAACCTGTGTAACCCCACGATTACACAGGATCCCACCATTATTTTATTGGAGGTCCTCCATCTCCACGTGTGGAGGACCAAGCTCTGGGCAGAAAGGGGACCAGCACACCATCATGAGGCATCTCTCATTACAGGGAGAGATGGAAGAATAACCAATAATTCACTCTTAAAAAGCTTTGTTATGTTTTTTCCTTAGGGAAGTAAACTCTCCTGGTACTTGCTGTTTCCCACAAGCCCCAGCTCAACAAGTCTTAAGATTAGCCAAAAATCTCAGCTTTTATATGACGAGAAAGCAGTTCCCTTCTGTCCAGACTGCAGAGAAGAGCTGGAGCTTTGAGCTCTAAATAATGGGAGAGCCAAGAAAACAAATGGGTAGTTTAGGATTTCTGGATGTCTCACCTGTTTTTAAGCTAGTCATCATCATAGGGTCATAGAATGGTTTGAGTCGAGTTGGCCTTAAAGATAGTCCTGTCATTTGAGGATTTGGGCTTTTGTCTTGCTCTTCCAAGAGCCTGGATCATTCTTTGCCCTGATTCCTCTTGGGAAGTGGTTTCATTGGGTTCACCTTTAAAAATCAGGCTGTGTCTCTTACAGCAGACATGTATAAATTCCTGTCTAGGCACATAGGCTACTCTGACCTGTGATGTCTCCCAGAATCCTGGCGTGATCCAATCCAGGGGTTTTATGTTCTTGGTTTGGTGTAAATTCCTCTCCAGCAGAGTTTTTCGTGCACGTGGCCCCAGTGAAGAGGATCCCACTGAGCAAGCAGGGTGCAGCCAAGCCCAGCATCACCCTATTTTACTTTTCTAATTGTTATCCATTCCCTGGTCCTTTCAGGCATACAAGAGGAAAACAGAAGCTGCGAAGAAGGAGTACCTGAAAGCTCTGGCCGCGTACCGGGCCAGCCTCGTCTCCAAGGTACCTTGCTGCTGTGGGACAGGGCAGTGCTGTGAGTTGCAACTCACAGGAACCTCCTGGAAGGAGCAAGTTTATAGGAAATACCATGTAATTGTGATATCAGAACTGATATCAGCATTGGCACCTTCCCCAGGCTTTAGCGCCCTGCAATGAAACCCCACTTTGGGTTGGTTTCATCAGCAGAGGAGGGGTGTCCCTGCATGGGGTGTTGTCCCTATTGCCTGTCCCCGCCACCAGCAGCTGTTCCTCACCCAGCTCTTGGGGTGTGAGTGCAGCAAACAGGGGCAGGAGGACGAGGCTCAGTGTGGGTGACACTGGGAGCCCAGGGGAGGATGACACCGCAGTACTGGGCTCACCAGCCAGCACTGGTACCAGCATCCTGCTGCACCCTGCTCCTGCTGCACCCTGCTCCTGCTGCACCCTGCTCCAGACACTTGGGCTGTCCTGGCTGCTCAGGACCCCAGGTCCTGCACACTCAGCCTAGAGCAGATTTTTGGGGAGTAGGACCCATACCTGTGTGTTGATGACCATGTGAGCACAGACATGCTTAACCCACCACTATCAGGCCAAACCCAGAGAGCCCATCTCAGTGCCTAAGAGTGAACTTGGAGAGCATTTCAGGCTCATACAGGAATGATGGGCCAAGTGCTTGCCCATCCCAGGGGACCTCACAGCTTGCCCTCCTCCATACCTCCAGGGAGGGGCCATGGGCATTTGCTGCCTGTGGATTTGGGGTGGCTGCTGTGGAGTTGGTAGGTTTGCTGGCTCAGGGGTAATGCTGCCCTTGGGTTGTGAGTAAATGTATCAGGTTGGTTTCTCTTCAAAGCTTCCCCTTTGTACTACACCACATCCTCAGCACTTAATCATCACATTCAGCTGCCATGGGAAATAATGTGATGTCCCAAATCAACCATCATCTGCAGGATCCGTGTGATGGTGGTGAGCTGGAAAGCCTCAAAGTCCCTGTGCAGACTGTTGGCTGTCAACTTGCAAACAGAAGAGCAGCCAGGACAGAAAAAGGGAATGGGAAAGACTTTTGGGAGTGTAAAAGCTCTTCTTGGACCTTCTGGAAACCTGTGGGGGTCCTGCCTTGACCGTGTCTCACAGCAGTGTGGGGCAGGAGGCATGGAAGTCATATGCTCTGTGACTTCATTTTTTTCCAATTTCTCCAATGACCAATTCTCTGCAGAAGAGCAGCTTTGTTTCTGAGTAAAGCAGCACAGTGTGACCCTGGCTGATGGGTGAGAAAGGATCTGGAGTATCATTACAGAGCCCATCACAGGACAAAAGCCTCATTGTCCAGCCCAGAAAATTTCCCCTTGTTCTTCTCTTTTTCCTGCCGAAATGAGGGCACCATTGTCCAGTGCATTATAGGCAGACCAGGGCTGCAAGAGGGCACAGGATCAGGAAAGCAGAGGTTTTATAGACCCATTTGTTCTCCACTGGAAGCAAAATGTGGTCACCCACCTCTGTGGACTGAAGCAGTGAGCTGCTGGTGGGCTGTTTACTTCTTCCCTGGTTAATTCCCTCAGGTGCTCTAGGCTCTGCCAAAGGTATGGTTGAGTTACTGGACTTGGGTTTCCCAGATATGGATGCTGCACCCAGCCTGTGGACACCCAGCTGCTGGAGGGGTGGGAGAGGAGCAGGAGCCATGGGGTCTGGGCAACTCGGTTGGACAGAAGGACATCTTGGGACATGTAACCATGTTTCCACTTTTCCTTCCTCATCACCTCCCGTTCTGTTTTCCCACAGAGCTCTGCCGACCAGGGGGAGACGAAAAGCGCCCAGAGCAACCCACCTTCCAAAATGATCCCCCCCAAGCAGCCCATGTACCCGATGCCTCCCCAGGCTTCCTCGCCCTACCCCGGCCTGGGCTCCTTCCTGTCCCCGTCGGACCTGCAGAACTACCGCGGCCACCCCCACCCCGGGCTGTCCCGGACCCTCAGCTCCAAGCCCATGCTGCCCAGCATCAGTGCCTCCCCCCCGCCCTCCTTCCAGATCAGCCCCCCGCTCCACCAGCAGCTGTCCTTGCACCACCCGCAGAGCTCCCTCCTCAGCCAGCCCCTCAGCATGCAGCAGGTCCCCCAGCAGCCCCTCCTGTCCCCCCCCATGGCACTACAGGTACAGCCCCCCATGAACGCCTCGCCTCCCGGGCAGCAGGTGGGTGCTGGGTCCGGTGGGTTCGGGGGGGTTTGGAGGGTCTCAGTGTTGATGTTTTCCACAAGGGAGTCATGGAGGGTGTCCAGGGAAGGGAACAGAGCTGGGGAAGGGGCTGGAGCACAAGGAAGTGCTGAGGGAGCTGGGGAGGCTCAGCCTGGAGAAAAGGAGGCTCAGGGGGGACCTTCTGGCTCTGCAACCCCCTGACAGGAGGGGGGAGTCGGGGGGTTGGGTCAGGCTCTACTCCCAAGTAACCAGCAGTAGGACAAGTGGAAACAGCCTCAAGTTGCACCAGGGGAGGTTTAGGTTGGATATTAGGGAAGATTTCTTCACTGAAAGGGTGATCCCTGGAACAGCTGCCCAGAGAAGTGGTGGAATCACCATCCCTAGAAGTGCTCAGAAAATGTGTAAATGTGGCACTTGGGGACACGGTTTAATGGTGGCCTTGGCAGTGCTGGGGTAATGGATGGACTCAGTGATCTTGGAGGTCTTTTCCAACCTCAGTAATTCCATGATTCTGTGGCTCCTCCAGCACAGGGGTTGAGCTTTAGCTCTGCACAACCAAAAGTGGCTTCTGTAATTTGGTGATAGCTTGTGCCCAGAAAAGAGCATAAAAGGGGATCCTCACAGTCACTTTAATTGGGGTAGTTGTTGTCACTGAGGGCAGCATTTTGTGGAACTTCATTCCACATAAATTTGTGAATAAAAAATTTAAATAAAAAAAGAAAACGCATATTGCCCCAATTGGGCTATTTTGGAGAAAATTGTGTTCTTGGTCAGGTGCCTACCATGACTCTCGTTTATATACATTACCTAATTTTAACTAATTAAAGCCACCCCCAAAAATGAGGAAAGCTGATCAACTTTCAGCTGAAGCAGCACCACAGTGTCCTTGTTGAAGTGCCAGCAGTGACAGCCATTCCCACCTTCCACAGCCATTCCCTCCCACCCAGAAGGGAGGTCCTGACAAATATGAGCAGGGAAGAGGGATGTAAAACGTTTTGCTGCATTGACACCTGTTTGCAAGAACTCCCAGGTCCCACCGTGGTGGTTTGGGGTCCTGGGCCTGGACTGCTCCCTCTGTCCCTGGGGCTCCCCCTGCACATTTTAGGGACAGTGCATGTAAATGTGTTTATGCACTGCTATTGTATCTGCTCTGGATGCTCCTGTAACCCTCCCTTTCCACTCTGCAGGACTTCTCCCATATTTCGTCTGAGTTTCAGAACAGTGTTGGACCCCGTTCGCCTGGCGCATCAAACCCTCCAGGAAGCACTGAGTGGGACAACGACTACCCCAGCAGAGAGTGTGGGGTCAACCACTGCAGGCCAGTAGACAAAACAGCCCATTGCTAATGCAGTTCCTGTGATCTGGGCTGTGACAGTGGATAAGAGCTGGGAATCTGCCCTAAAATGTACAGCAAGAGGGTAGGCTGGTTATGGTCAGGGAGGTTCAAGGCTTCCTTGAACTGTAGGCTCACCTGGAAGCAGGTAGCTTAAAAATCATGGATAAATTCTTCACTGGACATGAAGAGATTTCTCTCTTTTTTAATTTTCATCCAATTAGTAACAGAGGGGTTGGACACATTTCCTTCTGGAGCAGACCAGGGAAGCCCAGTGTCCCAAACAGGGTCCCTGGAGGTTTGAAGGTGGCCCTGTCCATAAGGCCAGGGAGACCTCATTGCAGCCTTCCAGTATTTAAAGGGAGCTTATAAAAAAGAGGGAGAACAACTTTTTACACGGCTAGATAGTGATAGGACATGGGGGAACAGTTTTAAATTAAAGAAGGAGAGATTTAGGTTCTTCCCTGTGAGGGTGGGGAGGCCCTGGCACGGGTTGCCCAGAGAAGCTGTGGCTGCCCCATCCCTGGAAATGTCCAAGGCCAGGTTGGATGGACCTTGGAGCAGCCTGGGCTAGTGGAAGGTGTCCCTGCCCATGGCAGGGGGTGGAATGAGATGAGATTTAAAGGTCCCTTCCAGCCCCAACCATTCTGTGGTTCCATATTAAGCAACATCTGTCTGTTCCTAAAGTGATTGCTCTTATCCCTGAGGCCACAACCTCCCATAATTGTCTCTACCAACAGATCCACAGGCATCTGCACAGATCCTCTCCCTTATGCCCTACAAGCTCTGGCATGAAAGTGCCAGCATGAAGGTTCCTTCAGTGCTGCATGAATTCCTCAATAAATAAAAACCTCGGGATGGTCTTAAGGCTGGGGAACGGGGAGGGTGTGGAGGCCATTTCCAACCACTGCCTAATCCACTGCTCTTGGCTCAGCTTTAATAGTTTGGAGATTCTATTGTGCTCTGCGAAACAGGCCTGGGGTTTGCAGGGGGAGCAGGTTGGGAAGGAGGCTGGGTACCTTTGGAGTATTGTTTGATTCTCTAGAAGTACTGGAACATGGTGCTTTCAGAGGAGATAATAGCCAGCTCCCAGGCTTTTCAGAGCACAGCTCCTGTCTGTGCCAGCAGAGCACTTACAATTGCTGGGCTGTACAGACTGTACAGACATTTATTTCTTTTCAAGGAGATAAATAACTGGCTGATCCATTAGAATATCTGTGCTGTCTGCCTGCCCGAGGGGACTCAGTGACGTGGGCTCTGACAGTGACCTTTGCGTGGTCCTTCCCGAAGCCTCTGCAGACAACCTGAAAGAAGGAACATGTTCAGGACTTGATTATAAAAGTCACTTTAAATGTTGTTGGCAAAATGCTAAAGGTGCTTGTTGGGTTGTGGATCTCAATTTCCAGAGGTGCTGAGCAGCTCCCACAGAAATGAGCCCCCCTAGAAATAAACATGATTTCTTAGGGAATCAGCTGGGAAAACACTTGATTCCCTCTGCAAATCCCACTGCCTGGTCCCCATGCAGAAAGCCCAGGGTGCTCTAGAAATGGGTGTAATGTTCCCATAGCAGTCAGGAGCGAGTTTTGTGTTGCTAAAACAAGCTCTGTGACATCTGGCTGGAGTGCTGCATTGTAAGCAGAGGGCCCATGCAATTCATGATCAAAGCTCATGCATTTCATGCCTTTGTCACAGCAGAAATATCAAATTTCATGGGTTTATCGCAGCTTCCTGGAAAAGAAAAATCATTCTAAACCCAAACAGATTATGCAGAGACTTCCAGATAATTATTAGAGTAGATTATACCAAGGAACTCAGATGGATATAGATCAGTACTGCAGAGAGTGCTTAGTGCACTGAAAAATATCATACTGGCTGTTAGGGATGCCCCATCCCTGGAAGTGTCCAAGGCCAGGTTGGACAGGGCTTGGAGCAACCTGGTTTGGTGGAAGGTGTCCCTGCCCTTGGCAGGGACGTGAAACAAGATGAGCTCTGAGGTCCCTTCCAACCCAAACCGTTCTATGATTCAAAGACTCCTTCTGTGCTGCTTTCTCTGACGTACTTTGTACCAGTTTCCACCCAATGTTCAAAATTGCCCTTGGGCTCCTCGGTGGCACCTTGCCATGAGCTGGGTGAGTCCAGCCATCAGCAGGACCTGGGCACAGCAGTGATGAAGGGAAGGCAGGTCTCGCTGGGTTTGATCTGTCAGTGCTGGTTTAGCTATAACCGGGAAGCCTCTGGATCATGTAATTGCCCATTTCAACCTCGAAAGTGCCTTGAGCCTAATTGCAATTAAAGCAGCACTCTGAGGAGCAAAATCAGCTGCTGACTGGAAAGAAAAGGGAGCATTCACTGATGGGATGTGAGTGAGCTGTAGAGTCCCAGATTCCTGAAAGAGGGGATGGTCCCACCCTCCCCAGCACACAGACAGCCCTGTCCTGCTCTCTGGGTTATGATTTTTATTTCATGTCTAACCTTGATATTTCTTTAGCTCCCAACATGTGTTGGCACTGGGTTAGCTGGGGTAAAAACCTCCCAGTCCTCATTTTCTTTTGTGTTTGTCACCCAGACAACTTCTGGAAAACTGACAAGGTTGTCTTTCTCTCCGTCCTTCTCCATTAATAAGGGAACTGCTGTAGGGATTTTTGTTTCCCAGCCTATCTGTGCTATTTAAAATGCCATTAAATGACACTTCTTCCCACATGCCCCTCAGATTCTGGGATCCTGTGAGCAGACACTCCTTAATTCATAACTCAGCCATGTTAGGGAGAGAGAGAGAGAGAGAGAGTTTTAAATGTTTCTTAGCTCCTACTTTCCCCATTCTTAATGACTTTTTCCTTACTGACTTCCATCCAATTTTCCTGACTCTTTCTGGGCTGAAGCCCAAGCTGTCCTAGATTGTGAGCAAAGACATGGGTAGCATTTCTCAGCTCCTGCTTGGTGTGTGACTGTCACTTCCCACAAGTAACTGCAGCATACAATTTTATTGCTTTTTTGCCATCATATCACAAGCTCCTTTCATAGTCCCCTGTCTCCCTCACCCGACAGCCTGATTCTGGCACTTGCTCTTTCCCAGGCACTGAATCCCCCTGTTTTGCAGTGACTTTCTCCAAGGGAACTGGCTCACCTCTGTCACAAGTGCAGCTTGGTTTACAATCGTGTGCAAATCTTTCTTAATTTCTTAATTAAATCTTATTTCCTTGAAGCACCTCACTTATTTTTTCTGCCTTGTTTTCTGATTACAACTCTTTTCACACCTTCAGTGGCTGGGTCCTTTCCATCCTAGCACATTCTGTGATTCTATGATTTACCTTTTTCTCCTCACATTTAGGTATTTTTGGAAAAACACTGAACTGTATTCATCTCTTCTTGTCCTTCCTCTCATTTGCAAGGCACGGATTAGGTTCTTTTTGTATATCATCCTTCGACTTTTCTCCCCTCTTCCCACTCTACTTTGGACTAAAAGACAGGACACTCTCCATTATGCCTTGTCCAGACACAAAAAAAAACATGTACAGCCACTCCATCCAGACATTTATAACCTCCCTAATTCCTGCTAATGACAAAGTGATCCTCTCCAAATGGGGGAATTTTCCAAACCAGAAGCTAAATGAGCAAACACTATAAAAAGGCAAGGATAACCCATCACAACTGCACTTAGTTTGGATTCAATTATTTATGTTAATACTTTGTAATGAACTGGGAAATGTACTGTAGCATGTTTTGTAAAATTAATGAAGTTTTAGTACTGGAATACCTTGCTGCTGCTCGGTGGCATTAAATCTTGGCTGAGTGCAGTAGGGAAGACTCTGCATTTTAAATGCAGATTATAAAATGTGGAGATTAGCAAAGGGCAGGCTCTTCACTGTCATGAGGCAGCTCTGTCAACAACAGCACTGCCTTGCTCACTGCCCCTTCCCTGTTACTCCACTCACCAACACACCCACACCAGACTCTCCCAAGGCTTTGCAATGTTCTTCATCACTTTTTAAGGCCAAGATGTCCTTATGGAGCCAGTGATGTTTCCCTCATGAATGTGTAGGCAATAAACCCCAAAAAATGCCTGGATTTCAGAGCCAAACCCACATAGGACGTCAGCCAGGGGAGAGGGGCTTCAGTCACTCCTCTCCCTACTATTCCATGAGAAAAAAGAGCGTCTGGTCTCCCCTGCAGGACGCTGTTGATGGCAAGTTAGAGTGGCCAGGGGGTTGAAATGCCAGGTGGCACAGGCAGGGAAGGGAGCAGTGGTGCCTCTCTGCACACCCTGCTGTCCCCATGCAGGCTGTCTCAGTGCTGTGAGCTGGTTTCCCCCCTCCAGAACACACCTGGATCTCTTGACATCAAAATCATGGTTTCAATAACGTGATAATTCACGACCTGTTGTGCCAGGGATGTGCAGAGCACACAGCCTGGCTGCTGTCCCAGCAGCCCTCCTCCGCAGCCTCCTTGGATTCCTTGTTCCTCCTACGGTCTTCTTCAGACCAGCTAATCCTGCTCTCTCCAAGATTTATTCCCCTCACTTCTTGATTATTAATTTTTTGCATTTCACATATCTGGGGGAGAAAGGCATCGAGCAGATGGGTGTCTGCTGCTCCTATGCTCTTAAGCCATGAAACAGATGTAAATCCTCCTCACAAGCATCTTCAGGCATAAGCCCCTCAGTCGCATTTTTGAGACCCTCTGCTCCTTATGTAGAGTCAGAGTGACATCTTTTATCCAAATTCAGGTGTACACTTTCCAAAGCTCCATGGCTCAGCCTAAGGACAGCGTGTGATGAAGCAGGGGATGGTGGCCCAGGGGCTGATCCCTGGCACAGCACTCCAGGATCCTACTGGTGTGACCTGCAGGGACATCCTGCCCTGCAGCCACAGCAAGAGGAAAAGTTGAGCCACAGGAAGGAATTTATTGTCGTAGCCCTCATTGTTGAAATTCAGGAATAAATAAAATTGCACCAGGCTCTTACTCTTAGTGGGGACCTTTTTGCTCTCTACAACTACCTGAGAGGAGGGTGTAGTCAAGGGGATGTTGTTCTCTTCTCCCAAGTGATGGCACAAGAGGAGACAGCCTCAAGTTGCACCAGGGGAGGTTTAAATTGGATATCAGGGAAAATTTCTTCACTGAAAGGAGGAGGGTCAAGCATTGGAAGGGGCTGCCCAGGGCAGTGGTGGAGTCCCCATATCTGGGGGAATTTAAAAGACGTGTAGATGTGGCACTTGGGGACATGGTGCAGTGGTGGCCTTGGCAGTGCTGGGGGATGGTTGGACTCAATGATCTCAGAAGGCTTTCCCAACCTCAGTAATTCTGTGACTTTTACGTGCCTCTGCCTTGCCCCTCTCTGTGCAAACCATGTGTACAATTTTAGCCTTGCCATCTGGACCATAGAGAAATGAAGCCTAGACTGACTTTATTTCAATTTGAGTAAGGCAGTGATTTAAGTATCAATTTGAAAGTAAGAAGTAAAGCATTTTTGATAATGTAGGTAATGAATTGACCTTTTGATTTTGATTCCAACTGCTGGGAAAAGTGTTTCACTCAGGTAACAGAGGTACTTCAGTTATCCACGCAGAAATGTGTGGACGTGTTCTCATTGCAGAGCACCGATAACAGCAAACAAACACCAGTTATAAAACCCCTCCTGGTGTATTCCAGGATCCTGCCTCACCCTGTGCCTCTCCTTTCTCTTACAGCATGCTGCCAAGGGACAAGGCACTCTACCTCACCTAAGGCTCACCACCCCTTTTGGAGGAAGGACACTTTGAGAGGGTCTATCCCACGGACCACCCCGGGGAGGCACGAGCAAGTCGTACGGGCGGGAGAGCTGCCACTTGCACCTCGTCGCTGGCTTCGTTCCCAGGCTCTGAGAGCAGTTTTGTTTTGGGGGTTTTTGTTTGGGTTTTTTTTTTTTTCTTTCCTTATTTTTTTTCGGAACTCTAAAAAAAAAAAGTCTACTACTTTTTTTTTCTCTCCGCGGAAGCCCAAAAATAATAATAAAAAAAAACAAACAAAAAAGCCTCGTGAATCGTAAAGAACAAACAAACAAACAAAAAAAAGAAAAAGAAAGAAAGAAAGCTAAAAATAAAAATAAAATAAAAAAAAATTTAAAATAAACGCAAAACCAACAAAAAAAAATAATAAAAATTAACTGAGGACACCGTTTTTCTGCTTGCCATCAGCTTAGCTACAGACTATTTTCCTAGTGAACTGCTTTTAGACGCAGCATAAGCCCAGGTCTGGTGTCCTACAGCATTAGGCCAGCTCAGTAGGAGGATGCACTCTTTTGACTTGCTAACAGCACTAAACTTTGTGCAAGAAAATGTGAAGTTTGTGTGAATATTGTACATGCAAAGGCCTTGGATGGTCTGGCAAAAAAAAAAAAAAAAATTACAAAAAATAAATAAAAACTATTCCTAGGTAGGTGGGGGGAGAGAGCAGAAGGCAAAATACGAGCAGAAAAAATGTGAAAAAGATCATGAAAATATAATTTGTTGGATAGTTGTAAGTAGTTTACTAAGTGTTTTAGAGCTGTGCTAAAGACATCTTTAAGATTTTTTTGTGAAAGAAATTAGTAGTTTACTTTATAGTAAAAGCATTTTATATTAATTGTAGCACATTTTTTAGTTATACATAGAAGGGAGATGTGTATAAAAAAACAACAACAAAAAAAGCCTGCCAAACTTGTTTCTATTATTTGTACAGCAAGAAATGGACAATTTATATCCATGTTGTATGGCATTATTATTTTTTTCGGCCATATGTCCATCTATTTAAAAATTGCTGGCAATGATTTTTGTCTATTTATGAAAAATTAGAGAGCATAATTACAGTTTCTCATAAGGTGCATTTTTGGGGTTCGTTTTTTTTTTTAATTTTATTTTTTATTTTGTTTGACGGCGCTGCTTTAGCAGCACCTGGCACATTCGGTTCACAATGCTTATCTTACCTTTCTTTATAATAAAACATATGAAAAGTAGAGCTGAAGCAGTCTCTCCTTATTCTGGGGGACACCCTGCAAGTGTCCTGGCCAGAGAGATCCCTGCCTTGTCCTCCTCAGCTTTTCCATCCCTCCCTCCTCTCTCATCACATTCTCACCTGCCCCAGCTCCGTTTACCCAATTCCAGTGTTTCCTTGGATGAGAAGGACACAAAAAGGATGGAAAATTCCCATGGTGGAAGGATGGAACTGGCATTTCCAACCTTCTGTAGCAGGGATGGAAAATTCCAGTGGTGTGAAAAGCAGCATGATGTGAAAGTTCACCCCCTGGGCCACCTGCCTGGAGGAAAACTTTTCATTAATGTACCATTTTAAGCCCATTTGTAGACACAGCTTGGCTGTAGGAGTCTCATCACGTTGTGTCACAGAAGGGTTTGGGTTGGAAGGGACCTTAAAGCTCATCCAGTTCCACCTCCTGTCATGGGCAGGGACACCTTCCACTAGACCAGGTTGCTCCAAGCCTCGTCCAACCTGACCTGCAACACTGCTCCAAGGATTTGAACAAAACGTGGTCGTTTTGATCACCTCATGGTCTCACATGTGCTGTAAAACCTTCCTGCCAAGGAATGCCCATTGAAGTCCACCAAAATACCAAGCCCCAGCTCTTGCTGCCCCACAGGCCACTGGGCAGGGCAAGGAACATGTTGTGGGAGTTGTCCTGCTGCACCCTCTGGTTGACACCTCATCCTACACACCCTGCTGGCACGTCAGACACCCCAAACCCCACCCAGAATTGCCCACCCTGCATTGGGGCGGGGAGGGAAACCTTCTGAGATAGAGGGAGGGTTTGGGGCATGGTGGGTTTGGACCAAGCAGCCCCCAGCAGACCACCCTGGACGCCAGGAGAGGTGGAGATAACAGCACCATGGCAAATCCCTGGAGCTTCAGGACCCCCCCAGAGGCTTGAAGGTATCCAGGTAGGTCACAAGCTGCCCCTGCAACCATACTGTGGAGATGGGCAAGGTTCTGGGTGAAGCTTTAGATGTGAGGACTCTGCCTCGTTGCTGGCCAGCATGAAGCTCCCCTTTTATCTCTGCAATCATGAGGCATTTGAAAATAAAAATAAAATGCATAAAAAACCTTCCTAGGGAGCAGCATGAGCAATGGCATTGGCAGCCCAGCTTAGTGAGCTTGTGGTGAGGAGATAATTACCCTGCAATATCAGAGCCAGGAGATTTCTTCCAAATATGCAATTATTAAAAGAAGGGGGGAAAAATAGAACATTAAGATGAAAACCTTCCTTGAGTTATCACAGCGAGGAGATAGGACTTATTCCAGGGAGAGTTTCTGGAATGTTAATATTTTGTGTGTGGCAGGTAAGTGGCCTTGAGGCTCTGAAATCCCAGGGAAGAGGTTTCTAGCCCTGGGAGAAGGTCTGGAAGGAACCATCACTGGAAGTGTTGCTTTGCTCCAGGTCCCTGTGGTTTGTCCTTTCTGGAGGAAGGTGCCATCCATGATGCCCAGCAGCCCCCTGGCCCTGTGCCCCAGCTGTGTCACCTTTGGGTCACTGTGACAGTGGATTTGGAGCACTTTGGAAGGCTCCACGGAGAAAGTCTCCTCTGTTTGTGGGACCACAGTGCAGGGAGCCATTGAAAGGTGACCTTGCCAGTTTAGGATTAACCACGTTTTTAACAACTTTCTGGCCATCCACCCACATTTCTGCAGGGCTGCTCTGCTCCCTCTGCTTCTCTGCAAGGGGCTGGTGGCCAGCAAGGAGCAAGGACCCACTTCCATCCTTGGTGATGTGGGAGCCACCTCAGGAATGAAGGGCAGTTGGCTCTTAGAGAGCCTGAAGCTTTAATAAGAAATTGTGAGGCATTCCAGACCACTTCAATCACTCCTAATTTGCATGATGGCAGCTGTGCTTAAATGGCATTCCAGCTGTTAGCTAATTGTCATGGACCTGGAGTTGCTCCAGGGAAGCAACTGGGAGCTGAGCCTCCCATCCACCATCACAGCTGGCTCACAAAATCATAGAATCCCAGGATGGTTTAGGTTGGTTTTGGGACCTTAAAGGCCATCCACCCCCCTGCCATGGGCAGGGACACCTTCCACTAGCCCAGGTTGCTCCAAGCCCCATCCAACCTGGCCTTGGACACTTCCAGGGATGGGGCAGCCACAGCTTCTCTGGGCAACCTGTGCCAGGGCCTCACCACCCTCACAGCCAAGAATTTCTTCCTAACATATAATCTAAATTTCTGCTCCTTCAGTTTGAAGCCAGTGCCCCTTGTCCTGTCACTATTTGACGTTGTAATTAGTTGTTCTTTGTTGTTTTTACAGGTCCCTTCAAGTAATGAAGGGGTTCATCCAGTCTCCACCAACGGCTTCAGCCCCCCGAGGGTCAGCACCCAGAGCCCTGGGCTGGGCACCAGTGACAGGACTGGGGGAGCCTCCCCTTGCCCTGAACCTTGGTCTATAATTAACATTAGTAGAAAATGCAGTAGCCGGGTCTCAAGAAGCCTCAGGGCAGGGTCAGCTCTTCCTGAACCCTACCTGTGTCCCTTTAAAAACCTTTAAATTCCAGGCAGATAACCTAAATCTCTGTCCCTACAAAGCAAATCCCTCGCTTTTGAACATAGGGAAGAATTTATTGCTTTCCTTGTTGCGGTAATTTTTTCCATATTTGAAGAGGGATATTGGCTCCCCCCCACCTCCTCTCCACCTGCCCCAGCTGTTGCAATGGCAGAGGTCATGTTCTGGGGCAGGATGAGCTGTGCAGCTTCCAGTTTTAGTCAAAGAGCACCAGTTGGATCCTAAAAAGCCTCTGGAACAGCTTTGGGGCCAGGGACTCACAGGGCAGGGGAAGGGGCAGGACCAAGGCAGGCATTCCCAGGGATCGGGCTAATGATGGAGAGGGATGTTAAGAGGCAGGAGCAGGGAGAGACCTGGCTAATTGACTTTGGTTTATGAAGACATAATTAGCAGCGCTGCGGGATGTAATGGGGAGTTTAACAAACCTCGGCAGCAGGATCCCGGTGGTGTTTAACCCTTGGAGTGCAGCCCCAGGCAGGTGGGGTGGGTGACTGCAGACAGCCATGCCTGGCTCCCACAGAAACAGGGATACCACCAGCATCCCACCACCCCACCAGGACACAGCCTCCTGCATAGCCAGGGTGTGCAAAGGTCCCGCTCCTGACTTATGGTTTCTCCTCAGGCACCACCCTCAGCTGTGCCCACAGCCACGAACGCCCCGGCAGCGCTGGGAGGAAGCTTTGTCTTTGTTACATCTGTGTTATTATTATCAAGATGATGGAATGGAAGGGAAAACAGCCCTGACAAGCAATATTGAGGGGTTTACGCAAGAAGGATCAAAGGAAAGGACTTCATTTGATAAATCCTGGGTCCCTGACAACTGCAGCATGTGCGAGGAACAGCAGCCTTGTGCCAGCCCCGGCGAGGTCCTGATCCCCACCGAGAGCAGATTTGCACCTTGGCAAGTGTCCACGTTCCCAAAGGTCCTGTGGGGGTTGGGAATGCTGTGGTGAGAGCAGCAGTCCTCACTGTGCTCCTGCTGGGAGCAGAGTGGTCAGACGTGGAGCGACTCCATGGTGATGGAAATGTGCTGCAGCACCGGGACCCAGCTCTTGGCACAGCCCCCACACTCAGGGGACACCAGGACCCCCAGTGCTGTGCAACCAGGCAAAGAGGTTGGATGTTTGACCCAGCACTGGCTGTGCAGCACCTACAGCTCATCACCCAGATGTGCCTGTGCTCCACCAGGGTTGTGGCCACCATCACACACTCCCACCTGTGCCATGACCCAGCCCATGGATGCAGGCATGGGATCACAGAATCATAGAATGGTTTGGCTTGGAAGGGACCTTAAATTTCACCTCATTCCAGCCTCCTGACACAGGCAGGGACACCTTCCACTAGCCCAGGTTGCTCCAAGCCCATCTAGCTTGGCCTTGGACACTTCCAGGGATGGAGCAGCCACAGCTTCTCTGGGCAACCTGTACCAGGGCCTCCCCACCCTCACAGGGAAGAATTTCTTCCTAGTATCTGATCTAAATGTACCCTCTTTCAGTTTGAACCCATTCCCCTTTGGCATAGTTCCTGAGGGAGGGTCCCTCTCCAGTTTTCTTGTAGGCCCCTTCAGATACCAAGAAGTGCTGTGAGGTCTCCACACAACCTTCTCTTCTCCAGGCTGAACAGCCCCAACTTTCCCAGCCTGTCTCCAGAGGAGATGTGCTCTAGTTCCCAGAGCACCTTGGTGGCCTCCTCTGGCCTTGCTGCAGCAGTTCCATGACCCTCTTATGTTGGAGGCCCCAGAGCTGTACACAGCACTCCAGGTGGGCTCCTCCCTGCGTGGTGCAAGAGGTCGAGGTGGTTGGAGTGAGAGGCTCACTGGCAGGGCCCCCTGTGCTCCCCCTGCCTCTGCCCACCGCTGCCCTCAGGGGATGGAAGGGTTCTGCCCACCAAGCAAACATGGCATGATGCACCTTTGCCATCTTTCTGAGGCAAAGAGCCCAAAAGAAGGCCCGTGTCTTGCATGGATGAACCACAGTCAGTTTGCTTCCATTCCACCCTGTAGTGGGAGATTTGTGAGTCCAGGTCCAAAATATAAAACCATCCCCCTGGTTGGGAATCACACAGCACAGGCAAAGTACTGACTCCAACACACAAGGAGTGCAAAATTATCAGTTTGAACCATGATTTTTGAAGAAGATGAGAGGAATAACAATTGCTCTGGATGAAATACTGTGCTGGCCAGAAGGGTAATTTAGAGTCAGGGCTGAGATCAGATGTTTTATCACTGTATCCTCAACTCTTCTTGACTTGCAATTGCAATTTGATAAATCAGCATAATACCTTGCACAGTAATTGCTGTAGATTTTATTTCTAGTGGGGTTACTTTATTACACTGAAAGCACATTAGAGAGCTTTCTGGTGCTCTGCCATTATTATTGTGGGGACAGAGGTCGAATAATGCAGAACTGAGTGGGTGGGTGTTTTTGCAGATGATACTGGTGAGCTCGTTTGCAGGTATTTGTGCAGCTCAGTGACTCCAGCAGGGCTCAGCCTCTCCACCTCAGCACCTCTGTGGCTCCTGCCAACGCCCTGCTTTGCTTTCCTCCCTGTGTTTATGCTCCCATCATGGCTGCAAGGCAGCAAAAAGGGTGGGTATCCATCAGGAAGCCTCACCCAGAGACAGGAGAAAGGACCAGGAGATGCTGCTGGGCTGTCCCTCTTTTAAGGTCAGCCAGGTTGGGCACCTGCAGCTGCCTGAAGTCACTGCCAGCACTCAGTCACAGAGGCAAAATGCAATTCCTCAGCCTGTAATCCCATTAAAATTTTATGATGAATGAAGCCACTTGCACTGCAAGTCTGTGGGAAAGTGTAACACTTTTACTGCTCTTCAATATGTAATTAATGTACATTTCATTGCTTTCCAGATGAATTTTCGGTCACGGGAGATAGTTATGACTATAAAATGACAGTTACTTTAGATGGGATACAGACCAAAGGTCAGAGTCTTCTACAAAGCCAGGAGAGCTGTGTGTGCCCTGGGCCATCCATCTCCCATGGAGCTGGAGAAGGGAAGGCAGAGGGAGGGTGAGGATCCATCTGTCTTAGGGATTCTTCTGGAGTTTGATGTGTCCTCATCCTCCTCTTACACCCCCTTGTCCCGTGGTCAAGCATCCCTACCCCCAGTGCCTGTGCCTGGGATACCCTTCAGCCAGGCAGCTGCTCCATGATGGGGTTTGTCAGATCCTCAGCCCCTCCTGTGGCTCCTGACAAAGGGGGGATTTAAAAATGACCCCTATTAGTGACAAGCAGCAGAAAATCTATCAGTCCTGTTGGTCTGTGAGAAACATCCAGGCAGAAATGGCATTTATGGAATCATAGAACGGCAGAATTGTTTGTGTTGGAACAGACCTTAAAGCCCATCTCATTCCACCCCCTGCCATGGGCAGGGACACCTTCCACTAGCCCAGGTTGCTCCAAGCCCCATCCAACCTGGCCTTGGACACTTCCAGGGATGGGGCAGCCACAGCTTCTCTGGGCAACCTGTGCCAGGGCCTCACCATACTCACAGGGAAGAATTTTTTCATAACATCTAAACCTGTTCTCTCTCAGTTTGAAGCCATCATCCCTTGTCCTGTCACTACAGTTCCCCTCTGGATTCCCTCCTGATCACCCACGGGCTGGTTGTGCCTCATTGTAGCCACATCTGGGGGATGTGGCTCCCATATCCCAGGGGATTACCAGGACCCTTGGATGTGCCCTACACCTGATGGGAGCAAGAGAGAGCAAGGAGGGCTGGCTGGATAGAGCCACCTCCATCTCAGCCAGCTCCATGCAATATCCCTCTGCACTCCCTGCAGTGCTGGCAGCAGGAATCTGGTAGCTGGATGTCCAAAGTCAGGCTGCCTCCCTCCATCCCACCGGGGCACTCAGAACATGCAATCGTTTCTGTTTCCTGATTAGGAGCTTGTAACTCCCACAATCAAAATGAAGGCTGGAAGAAGTCCCAGGGATTTGGGATTTCTCCAGGAGACAGAATGGCTTGAGGGAAGTTAGGAGAGAAACAGGATAAAGGCATTTCAGAACATATTGAACTTTTTTTTTCTTTTTCTGGAGAGCACAGACTGTCAGAACACCAGAAACCGTCTCCGGAAGCACTACACTGCAAGGAGATTTATTGGCTTGCAGCACAGTTTATACTAAATTTTTTCTCTAGCAATTTACACAAAATATTTCTGTAGTTATGCAGGGGAGTTTTTATAATTAGAGCTTTATTTGACTGCTTTAATTGTGGCTGGTCTTTTGAGTAGTCCTACCCTTCAGAAAGCTCATCCCGTATGCCACTCACCTGAATGAAAACGTGGGATACAGAGGAAAAAAGGCCACAGGTACTCCCCCAGTTTCCCTGTCAATACTCTGGAAGTGGCACGTGGAGAGGCTCTTTCAGCTTCTAAAATTATCAAAGGGAAAAGGTGGGACAGGACGGACTTGAAGGCCTTTTCCACCCTTGAAATGCATCTCCTGGGAGTTCCTCGTGTCATCTCGGTCGGAGTGAGCCTTGGGAAGGACCACGGCTTTGCTGCCCTCTCTAGGGGAGAAGCAGCCTGCAAAGTGAGAATGGATTAATAAAGCCCAGAGCAAGTCACACTGATTGCCTGACAATGGGCAAAATGAGCTTCAGCCCATGGAAAGTCCCCCCTGCCACCATCACCAAGGTTGGCAAGTCCCAGCTTCCCCACCGGAGCTTCAGCAGCACTCAGAGGGCACCTGGCTCTGTCCTAGGACTGTCCTCCTCCCTGGCTCGAATAAAAAACAGCCACAAAAACTCCCCAGATTGTGAGGATGTTTCTGCCAAAACACCTCAGACACCCAGGGCTTTTCTGGGGAGTCAGTAATTGCACTGGAAACATTCTCAGCTCCAAAGATCAAAAGAAAATAGTTAAATGTCTTATTTTGAATATTTGAAAAGCAGTCTAAACTCATGCTGCGAAACAAATGCACTGTTCCCATTCTAGAGGTTAGAAAAATTTGATTTCTTGACTTCCCTCAGCAATTCAAACTCTCAATCAAGAGCTTCGTGTTTCTTTGTTGTGTTTTTTTTTCTTTGACCCCTTCATAACACTGAATGAATTAAAGCAAGAAATGCCCAAGAATTGATTTCTTTTCTCTCTCTGCACCGAAGTGTCTCAACACTTCACTTTTTCCCTTTCAAGTTGCCATTTTTTACACAGTTTCTGGCATTATTTAGAGCTATAGAGTTGAAAAGACTCAAAAACCTGGAGAGAATAAGTCTCCTCTTCCCTATAAACATTTGCCATCCATCGCTTTATATTCTCATCTTTGACACAGAGGAAGAGAAACAGAGAAACGAGAGAGAGAGAGAGAAGGGAGGAACTGGAGACATGAATAATTTCTTCTTTCTCAAAATCCAAAATGAAAAGAATACAGAATGAGACATAAACTTTAATTTTTTTTTCTTTCATCTAGGAATTTGCCATGAAAAGATAATAATGCTTCTCCACTGCCTCCTTCTCTTCAGTTCCTCTGACACACAAATCCCTCACAGCCCCAGCAGGAAGGCAGGGGAGTGCTGAGCTTCCCAGGGGAACAACCAAAACCCTTTGGGGTGTCTCTTGATCTGGATTTGCACAGACACCAGTACCCTGGAGACCTGGTCTCTTCAGGATGCTCCAGGTAGGGCAGCCATGCAAATAATCAATCTGGCTCTTTGAGGGTGGAGTGAGCACAAAATGGGTCATTTCTTCCATGCTTGGATATTCTCCTTGGGGACACTTGCTTCACTAGAGTGAACTGTGTAATATTTCCTTTGGGAGGTGGAAATGGCCAGACTCTGCTTGATGTCAGAGCAGAAAGGTGTGTTCCTGCAGGGTTTGGCACAGGAACACAGAATGGTTTGGGTTGGAAGGGACCTTAAAGACCGTCTCATCCCACCCCCTGCCATGGGCAGGGATATCTCCCACTAGCCCAGGTTGCTCCAAGCCCCGTCCAGCCTGGCCTTGGACACTTCCAGGGATGGAGCATCCATCCTGTGCCAGTGTCAGAACACCCTCTGAGTAAAGTATCTCCTCCTAACACCTAATCTCAATATCCCCTCCTTTATTTAAAAAACGTTCTCCCTTGTTCCATCACTGCCTGCTTGTGTAAAAAGTCCCTCTCCCTCTTTTTTATGAGCTCCCTTTAAGTACTGGAAGGCTCTATAAGGTCTCTCCAGAGCCTTCCCTGCTCTATGATGAACAACTCCAGCTCTCTCAGCCTATCTTTGTAATATCATTGACAAGAGCAGGTGAGGTTTTAGCTTCAGCACACCCTGTGATGAGCACCTGGAACCATTCCCTGCTGTCCACACCTCGTGAGCCTGTCCATCCCTGGGTCATGCTCACATTTGCTCCATAGTTAATCCCACTAATTGCCTGGGCTGCTCCCCAAACCCCAAAATTCCATGCCTAAGGGTGTAACAACCCAGCCTGAGCACCACAGGCCTGATTCAAACACATCACAAGGAACAGCTGATCCTTCAGTGCTTCTGAGGGGTTTAGATCAAGTCAGCTCTATGTTGCAGCATGTTAACATGTGAGCACTGTGCTTTTTAAACCACCAGACAGGTTTATTCACCTGGTCATGAAGTAGGTTAACCCATGGCCAACCCACCACAGCACAGCAGTGTCTGGGCTTGGTTTCTGCACAACATTTTAAGAAAGCCAGTTCTTTTGGGGAACAGAAAGAGTTTGTCTTGGTAAACTGGCAGCTGAGCTGGCAGCTGCACTCCATTTGTCTCCCCAGGACATGCCATGGAAGGGGTTGGTGTGGCTGTGGTACAATTAGGTTGGATATTAGGAAATTTTTTACGGAGAGAGTATTCAGCCATTGGAATGGGCTGCCCAGGGAGAGGGTGGATTCTTCATCCCTGGAGGTGAAAATAAGGTGAGACTGGATGTGGCATCAGTGCCATGGGCTGGGAACCATGGCGGGGTTGGATCAAGGGTTGGACTTGATGATCTCAGAGGTCTTTTCCAACCTGGCTGATTCTGTGATTCTATGAATTAGGTACCATGAGGGTTACAGACATAATTCCCCATCCTGGAGACTGAGTGGAATGGAGGCATGTCCATGCTCAGTGCTGCAGCTGCAGGTGCCAGTGGAGAGCACAGGGAAGGGACTGCAGGAATACAGCCAGGCCCATGGGCTCTCCCAAAATAGCATCACCCAGCACTGCTTCTGCAGCCACAGACCATCCCTCTCACCCTGTCCAGCACAGGATATCAGCTGCAGAGAACTACAGTGGCACTCCAAGCTCCCTTGGAGCCCTGCCTTTTCTTATCAGGATCTAAGTATTTGGCCCAGGATAACCTCCAAGAACAAAATCCCATTAAGTGCTGCCTGTCTGGGAACTGACTCGACCTCCCCAGGTGCCTCCATTTCAGAGGTGCAAGGGAACAGTTTGGCTGTGACAAACCAACCTGAGCGAAGGTTTTCCTCGAAGCCGGATAATACAGCGCTCAGCTGGTAGTTCCTGGAGAGTCACAGGAGCCTTCTGTTCCTGCAGCTTTTCACCGTTCTTCCTAATTAGGATGTTTTAGGAATGAAATATGCTCTGGGGTTTCAAGCAACAGTGAGTATCATCTTCTGCCAGCATGACTCTGAATGCACAGCGGGCTCAGCGAGGCAGGGCTGGGGGACAGGCAGGGCAGGGCTGGGGGACAGGCAGGGCAGGGCTGTCACCCCACAGGGAGCTTTGGGGCACACAGCCCTCGTGGTCACCATATGTTTTATCCCCACATCTCTTCGTTGCTCGTGGTGGGGTAGAGGTGATATTTCAGACCCCCCTTAGAGGATGTGTGGAGAACTCAGAGCACCTGGTATAACCACAGCAGGGTTTGTTCTGTATTTATGGAATCATATCACAGAATCACAGAATGGTTCGGGTTGAAAGGGACCTTAAAGCTCATCCCATTCCACCCCCTCCCACGGGCAGGGACACCTTCCACTAGACCAGGTTGTCCCAGGCCCCAGCCTGCACAGGACAAAGCATCCCTGCCTGGTGGCTGTCCAGGCCTCAGTGACTTGTGTTTGGGGGCTGGGAGAGCAGAGCACAGGCAGCACTGCTGACCCATATCTGTGAAAAACGTGGCTGCAGACAGTCACACAGGGGCAAAGCCTGGCAGGTGCATTTAGCTCTTTCTCTTGGCCTTGTCTTTGTGAAAACCCTGAGGAGTTTGCAAAGCACCTGTAAGTGCCCTTCCTTACACTCAGGGGAAAGAGAGCCAAGAGGAACACAGAGACAAAATGCTTTAGGCTGGGGGACACTTGTGAAAGTTGCGGATGCTCCACCCCTGGAAATGTCCAAGGCCAGGTTGGACGGGGCTTGGAGCAACCTGGGCTGGTGGAAGGTGTCCCTGCCCATGGCAGGGGGTGGAATGAGATGATCTTTAAGGTTCCTTTCAACCCAAACCATTCCATAATTCTGTGATGAACACAGAGCTCGGGCAGAGGTGGCCCAACATCAGCCGAGGGGGGGAAAAGGAACATTCAAAAACTTGAATAAAAAACCTCTCTGCTGAAACAACTGCCGAGAACCCGGCGAGGAGCTCCCAGAAACAGAGGAGTCCCATCAGCCACAAGTCCACAGCGAGGGACACGATGACCAGAAAGGGCTGGATAAGGTCAGGAGCCCGAGCAAGCTGTGCCATTTCGGGGTGAGCACAGTTATGCAAGCGGCAGGACGGAGGTTTCCGGTGATATTTGCAGGGGGAGGTGGAGTGCCCGGGGTGCAGGGTCCACCTCCCCCCACAGACCTTTCCACTCACGGCTTCTGCTGCTCAGTTTATTATCTTGCGGTTTGAAACAATACAGGAAGGACGTAGGTGTTTGCAAGAAGAAAGGGAAAGAGGAGGGGGAGGGGAGGAAGGCTCAGCAGCCACCACCGGGCTCCTCAGTGAGCGTCGCGTGCCCAGAGCCGCTCACCCACGCGCTTTATTAACGGCGGTGAAGTTAATTTGGGGGAGAACACAGCACAAAAGGGTAAAGTTCCCACCAGAGCCGAACTGGGAGGGACGAAGACACTCCCAGTGGCACCCTCAGCCGTGGGTGATGGGTGTCCTTCCTGGCAGCCCGGGCTGGTTCCTCTGCTGATGGGGATGATGAGCTGGGAATGCAGCAGAGACGGGGGGAAATTGAGGATGGTTCTAATTAAACTAGCCAGGAGTAGGATGAGGTGTAGGCAACCCAAGGGCTACAGGAGGCCCAGCAGTGTGCAGAGAGCCTGAGCAAGAGGCTGGCAGGAGCCCTGGTGGTGTGGGTCAGCCCGCATGGATTTGCCATGGATGGTCAAAGGGATGGATGTGGCTGGTGCAGCCCCACAGGTCCCAGTGAACTGTGTCTGCCCCGCACTGGGAACTCTGGAAGGGAGTGAAAGCAGAGTGAGGAGCAGACAGAGGAGAGCGTTGCACCTCACCTGGTAATGGGGAACATCACAGGGACAGCAGCAAACAGGTCTGAACAGGAGCATTCTGGACAAACCCTGTATTTCCCCTGCATGGTGGAGTCCTGACATATCTCCTAAAGCAGAATTGTCCTGATTTTAGCTGGGATAGAGTTAATTTTCTTCTCAGTAGCTGGTCAGTGCTGTGTTTTGGATTCAATATGAGAATAATGTTGATAACACACCGATGTTTTAGTTGTTGCTAAGCAGTGCTTACCTTAAATCAAGGACTTTTCAGTGTCTCATGCTCTGCCAGCAGGAGAAACCAGGAGGGAGCACGGCCAGGACAGCTGACCCAAAGTGGCCAGAGGGATACTCCATACCATAGGCCATCATGCCCAGTACAGAAACTGGGGAGGGATTGGCCAGGAAGAACAATCACTGCTGGGGAACAGGCTGGGCATCAGTCAGTGGGTGGTGAGCAACTGCACTGGGCATCACTTGTCTTTCCTGAAATTCATTCCTCTCTCTGTTACTCTTATTTGAGTTACCAGCTGGGACTAAACCACAACAAGAATAAAACCAAATATTTTTGTATAATTCCCCACATTGTATATAGCATTTCCTCTTAAGAAGAAACCTCACCAGACCAGCATCATTTTGAAAACTTCACTTTGGAAAAGTACTGAATTGCTTTTGGGAAAGATATCCTTATATTTAAAAGTATTTTATTGCGTGGGCTTTATGTTACTGTCACGTTTAAAGTTGGGCTTGTAGCAAAACAGCAAGAAATGGGCAAACTAGTATTTTTTTTTCAAAGAAGCTGCACAGACTGCCTCTGGCAGGCCTCCCATGTAGCTGAACATCCACCTCCCATGCCCCCCCTGGCTGAGAAGTCTTTGCCATGATGATGCAGTTTTCCTTGCAGGTTTGTGTCCCAACTCCACCAAAACAGAGCCTTGGCAGAAGGGCAGAGCCTGGGGCCAACACACAGCCCTTGAAACCACAGAACACCCCAGCTCTGCCTCAACATCCCAGGACACTGCTGACCCCATCCCACAGGAGGGGCCCTGGCGCTGGGAAGAGAGCTGGAAGAGATCCAGGGTGGGATTTGAAAGGTGTATCTCTGCTTCAGTGACATGAAAGCTGTTCTCTTGAGCGGCGTTATCTCATCTATTTTGCAAATACAAATGTGATAGAAATCTGCAAAATAAGGAATATGCATTAACTTCTGAAAAGTTTTGACTACATATCATTATCTGTAATTTCACTGCTTTGATTTGCATATTCATAAAAGAAACATGCAGCTCGGATGTGTCAAAGGCTTTCAGATGAGCAGGAACAAAACCAGCAGACTTGCAAGCTCAAAGCTGAAGTAATTGCCAAGATGCCTTCGCTTTCCCTGATGTCAGGGTGAGATTGTGCCCCTTTGTGGGCTGGCAAAGCACTTCCTCAGGCCTGCTCTGGTGTGCTGGGCAGGAAAAAGAGCTCTGGTGGAGAACACACGGGCCACAGGCACCAACAAAACAGCTCAGGATGCTGGTTGCCCAGAGAAGCTGTGGCTGCCTCATCCCTGGAAGTGTCCAAGGCCAGGTTGGACAGAGCTCGGAGCAGCCTGGGATAGTGGAATGTGTCCCCCCACGGCAAGGGGTGGAAGGAGATGGACTTTAAGATCCCTTCCAACCCAAAGCATTCTGTGATTCTCTGCTGTTATTTGGGCTGTCCCAGCTCCAGCAGCACTGAGCACCTTCCAAAGGGAGGTGACACAGTAGGAAATGCTGGGTGGGTGGGCTGACCCCCAACAAGATTTAGGTGCTCAGGCTGGACATGCCTCACCCCACCTCTATCAGTGGGCACTTTCAGGGGTGTTTTCGACCCAGATTTTTCAACCACATGGCAAAACCAGGCAAACCTTGGCCTGCTGTCCATGCAGGCACAGAGGAGGTAGCAGCATCTGTAGCTCAGCTGATAAAAACATGATTAAAAGTGCAGGTGACTCTGCTTTTAACTTATTTCCATGCTTTTAAGCTGTTGAGTAGGTGAGGTCACTGCACCCAGCCACCCTTTGTGCTGCTGCCCTCAGGATCACAGCGATGTTATTCCTGTGCTTTTGAGGCACCTGTGGTTCTTCCCTGAGTATCTCCATCTTCATAAGATGCCTGTACCACATTCTTCCCTTCCTTTTCCTTATCCCCTCCCTTTCCAGAGGAAGAGCTCATAGAGATGGGATGCCATGCTTTTGCTGATGCCCCTGGGGAGATGCAGTTCCCTGTTGTGTTTGGGTGTCCCCAGGATCCCCCCAGCTCCAGCAGCACCCGCTGGCTCAGGGCTTGTCAGGACGCTGGAGAAATAGCAGTTGCTGTGGAAGGAAAGCAGGTGTGGCAGCAGGAAAAGGGGAAAATGCTATTTTTCAATTTCCCTCTGACATTTTTCAGGCGGGAAGCAGTGGGGTTTCTTAACAACAGAGGGCAAAGCAGAGCTGACAGGCTCAAATACACCCTGGCCTTCAATGTTGGTTTGGGTGGAGAGTGTGAAATTTTGGTTACAAAAATAAAGCGTTCTGGTTTCAAAAGCTTAACCCTTCCCCCCCTCCCAACCACCACAGAGTCAACCTCAGCTTGGGGCTGAAACGTTCTGGCACCACAGCACCTCCTGTCCTAAAAGCATCCCAGGTCTGGAGGGAAGGTCCAGAGTGGACTCTGGTATCACTTCAGTGAAGTCCCCCTGTCATCCCCATCACCACTGCAGCCTCCCTGGCAAGGGGACAGGATCGTGTCACAGCTGGGGGAGCCAGTCAGCAGCACAGGAAGCAGCCTGGGGGGAAAAGGTCCCCCCAGCTCTTCACCCAGTAGGTTGCAAGCAGAGCCCTGTGAGGGACAAGGGCTGAGCCAGACCTGCCCCACTTCTGCTGCAAAAGCTGATGTTAAACCCGTCCCTGAAAACAGGCTGCTGGTCCCTCTGCCTTACAGAGCTTGGCACTTTCTTTTTTCATGCAGCTGCAAAGTCCCTCCTCTGGCCAGTGGCCACTTACTTATGTGATGGTAAAAAAAAAAAAAGCTTTTGGTTTGAAAGAGAAACCTGAAAATGGAAAGGCTGCGTGTTCAGAAAGCAAAAGACCAAATACCCAGAACTCAAGATGTGTGACTTTAAAACCAGATTTTTCTAATCATTCAGCCAATGGGTGTCATGAATGAGGGTTTCTGAACATTCAACATCAGCTCCAGGTTACCAAGCTCTACCTGCAACTGCCTGTTCCCAGGAGCAGTGGGAAATGGGCAGTGGGAAAGTGGGTCCAGGAATGTGCCTGATGTGGTGGGGCTGCCCTTGGCTACAAGAAGGACATTAAGGGGCTGGAGCGTGTCCAGGGAAGGGAATGGAGCTGGGGAAGGGGCTGGAGCAGCAGGAGGGGCTGAGGGAGCTGGGGGGGCTCAGCCTGGAGAAAAGGAGGCTCAGGGGAGACCTTCTGGCTCTGCAACCCCCTGACAGGAGGGGAGAGCTGGGGAGGGGTCAGGCTCTGCTCCCAGGGAACAAGGGACAGGAGGAGAGGAAATGGCCTCAAGTTGCACCAGGGGACGTTTAGATTGGATATAAGGGAAAATTTCTTCACTGGCAGGGTGGTCAGGCCCTGGCACAGCTACCCAGGGCAGTGGTGGAGTCCCCATCCCTGAAGGGATTTAAAAGACCTGGGTGTGGTGCTTGGATACACGGGCTAATGGTGACCTTGGCAGTGCTGTGGGAATGGTTGGACTCAATGGTCTTGGAGGTCTTCTCCAGCCTTAGTGACTCCAGGATTTATGATGCAGTGGGGCTGCCCCTGCAGCACCTCAGCGGCAGCACCTCCACCCTCACAGTGCCCCAGCACTTGGCCTGAGGTTGGACACATGGGCTTTTTGTGGCTGGAACATTGGGCAAGAGCTGTGCTAATCAGCAGAGGCAGGGACACACAGTGTTTCTCAGAAATCTCACCTGGGGCTTTCCTTTTCCTCACAGCAAAAAGCAGCCTGGGAAGGTCTGGGACAGGCTCTGGGCTTTGTCATGATGTGGTGGGATGCACCAGAGGCCCTGGGGCAGCAGGGGGAGCAGGCAGGATGGACTACAGGGTACACATCTACAGCTAAAAACTTCTATCCCTGTCCCATTTGACCTGTTGGAGCTCTTTCCTACTCGACAGGACAGGATGCTGAGATCATCTTTCTCAGTAACAACCAGTTCTGTCCCCCTTTTCCCATATTCATCTACCTTGATCTTTTCACCTCCTTTGGCCCTTCCCCTAAATGTCCCATAAGCCCTGGATGAGCCCTAGGCTCTGTAATTCAGTCCCAAACTTCCATAAGAAGTTCACCCCTTCCTTTCCTGGCATGGGTTCCTGGTGAGCAGCTCCTCCATGGGACCCCACAGTGACAGGGACAGTGTCTTCCTTGCCACCCCCAGCAGCCAGAGAGCACAAGGTTGGCCAGGTGCCTCCTCCAGCTCCTCTGAGTCTGATCTCTGCATCTATTTCAGCCATTACCCTGTGTCCTTTGCTAATAATCACACGCTGTATTTTGTAAGAAATCGCAAAGAATTCAAAATCTTTTGTTAATGTGAATAATTTCTTTCAAACGAAAGGGTGATGTTTTCATTTAACTTTTCAGCAGCAGAGAAACAAAAAAAAAAAAGCGTTTTTGAAACCAAGGAAGTTTGTGTTAAAGCAGTAAATTGACCAGAATCACCTCCTTGGTTTTGCAACTGCAAAATGTGCTTTGTGGTTTCACATTAAAAGAACTCTCAGTGCTGACAAGGAGTCACAAATATTTTCTAACCACCAAGCTCCAATTCTGGAGCACAGTGCTCAGTTCTACTCTGATGTGACATTGCAGTGACAGTTGTGGAGCTGCTCCAGGTGGGACCTAACCCTTAACCCAGTGTGTGACCACCAGGAACTGGAAAGTGGAATCACTGAACTCATCCTATGGGCTCATCCCTGTGGACTTCCAAGGCAAAAGCAAGGACTTGATGTGTATCTACATCCACTCCTGCAAGCCAAGGGCTTGGACAGCCAGTTCTCCTCATTCCTGCCCCAAACCAGCATTCCTGTGTGCACTTTTCAACCATTTCTGCTGGTCTTTGTGTCCTCTGAAGCTACTCGAGCCATGCACATCTCCAGTACTCCCAGCCAGGGCTGAAGTTCCTGTAGCAGAAGGAACTGGTCCAGCTGGCAGTGGGAACAATCCAAATTGTCATTTTAAAAACAATTTTCAATTTATTCCCTTCTCAGTGCGACTCAGATGGGAGTTAAATTGATTTTTTTTACACTGCCTTCATTTAATGTACACAGCTCTTTCTCTCGCTCTGCATCACTGGAAGAAACCTATGAAAATCAGTTAAATAAACATGTCTGTGCTCAGAGCCCTGGAAACACGGAGTGGGCAACTCACTGGGGAAACCAGAGGGGTTTGCAGGGGACAGGAACACAGCTCCCACCTACAGGGGGGCTTGAGAATCTCACACTCACAGCGAGCCACCTGGATCTACCTGGAATCACCTCCAGGGACGGGATCCTGCCCCTCTGCTCCCCTCTGCTGAGACCCCACCCCTGAGCACCTCCAGCTCTGGGGTACCCAGTGCAGGAAGGTCATGGAGCTGTTGGAGAGAGTCCAGAGGAGGCCACCAAGCTGATGAGAGGGATGGAGCATCTCTGCTATGAGGAAAGGCTGAGAGAATTGGGATTGTTCAGTCTGGAAAAGAAAAGCTTCAGGGGACCTAATTGTGTCCTTACAGTACCTGAAGGGGCCGACAAGAAAGACCTAGAGAGGCAATTTACAGGAGCCTGGAGGGACAGGACAAGGGAGAATGGCTTTAAACTGAAAGAGAGTGGGTTTAGATTGGATATTAGAAAGAAATTTTTACCTGTGAGGATGGTGAGGCCCTGGCACAAGTTGTCCAGAGAAGCTGTGGCTGCCCCATCCCTGGGAGTGTCCAAGACCAGGTTGGACAGGGCTTGGAGCAACCTGGGCTAGTGGAAGGTGTCCCTGCCCATAGCAGGAGGTGGAATGAGAATGTGTTTAAGGTCCCTTCTAACCCACACCATTCTATGATTCAGACCTCAATTTGAGACATGAACTGGGAGAAGCCAAGGACATCATAGCAAGGTCCTTGGTCTTCTGCTTCAGGTGGTGCTTGGTGCCCAGATCCCGATGTACAGAAAGCACAGTGCCACCCAGTACCAACCCTGGGAGTCAGCCCTCAGGTCAGCTTTAGGACCTGAGCTGAGTTTAGGACCTCCACAACTACCAGACCTCCTCCAGCACAGCTTATGGCTGAAGGTCAACTGCTGAGCTTAAATAGAGCTCCTGGGCCAGGGATGTGGGTGGAGGCTCCAAGTGAGGCTGCTCAGGGCTGTCAAGGCTTATGAGTGTCCTCAGGCTCTGACAGCCCTCTGGGAATAGGATGATACACAGAACTGCTGCTCCCATTGCCCTGGGAATCAAAAGTTTCAACCAAAGGTTTCAACCAAAGGGTTGTGGACTTTTCTGCTTGTAGGAACACGATGACACTCTCCCAGGCAGGTGCCAACCTCATGCCCACAGTGCAAAGCAGGTGTAAGTGGAGGCCAGTAGCTCTGTGCCCCAGGAACAGGCATTTCCTGAAGGTAAAGAGAAGGAAGGAAGGAAGGAAGGGAAAAGGATGATCTGTGTGATTATGGTGACAACATGGCTTGAAAGAAGGCAGCTCCCGGGACCTGGGGGTTCAGGAGCACCTCCCTGACATGGAAACCTCCCCTGGATTTGCCCTCCTGGGCCTCAAGGAGTTTTGCACACAGTGACAGATGTTTGAAGGGAGCTGGGAAGAACACAAAACTCCCTCTTTGGGGCCTGTTTTCCGTGCTAGCCATAAATGTTTGTTGGATGGAGACCACGCTCCCAGAGGTATGTACCTAATGGCTCTCAAGGAGCCACCATCTCTTTGCTGATGGTTTATAAAGCTCAACTATTCAACCATCAGAAAAACATGAACAGGGACTTAATAAAGGCATATTTCCAATATACAAAAAATTAATGAATTTGTACTGTATGCTGCCTGCAAGATACATTAATTTCGATAGACAGCACTCAGGGCTTTAAGAGCCGGTGCTGCAGAGGGGGGACAGAATGAAAGCAAAGGAGAGTAAACAGAGGAGAGATTTCTAAGTGCCCATGACATTTGTTCAAATACTTTATTTCAATCAGCTTAAAAGGGAAACATAAAGCTGAGGTTGCTCCTAGGAAAGGCAATGAAATTGAAAACCGAGTAATGCACTGAGAGCAATTCAAAGGGAGCAGGGAGGCAGCCATCTGCTGCAGAGAGGGCACCAGCCGCCCTGCCGAGGGCTGCTTTGGCTCTTCTGATGATATTTTTGTCTCCCAAATGCCATCTCATGTTGTCTTGTCAGGAGAAGAGAAGCCACTCCAGAGCCTGAACAGCACTGGGAGAGTTTCACCTGCCCAGACTAAGTGATTTCACGTTTATTTTGCCAAGTCCTTGGGGTGGGAGGTCCAGATCAGATGGAGGAAGCTGCCCTTCAGGAGACCATCCAGGGTTCAAAGCTCATGTTTAATTTGCTTTAGAAACATCAAGGACCACTAACAGGAAAAAGAAAAAAAAAAAAAAAGGAAGAACCAAAATACCATCTTGAAAAAGGTGTGAAATTCCACTTCATGGCTAAAAATTCCTCTTTCCTCTTCTCCAGCCTCTTCCACGTGAGTCGGGAACACACTGAGAGGAGGAGCAGTGTGTGATGCCTGAACTGGGTGTACTTTCCTGGGCAAAATCATCTGCTTCCACTCTGAAGCAAGACTTGCTGAAAGCTGCTCTGATCCCCACCCCAGCCCCACCACGTCCCACAGCGAGGGAGGCACTGGGCTGTCCTGCTGCCTCCACGGCATCAAACCACAGCTCCAAGGGGGATATTTAGGTGGAAAAGTGGATTTGGGGCAAAGTGATACTTATGGCTTGGTTTCCAAGGAAAGTTGTGATTTTCTTACTTTAAAAATAGAAACCCATCTAGCTGGGAGGGGAGGAGAGAAGGCTCTTTGTGACCACCTTCTACAGCAGACTGTGGGGTAAAAAGTGTATTTGTTCAGCAATGTAATTTACTTTTAGTAACAGAAGAAAAAGGTGAGGCTATTGATTTATCACTATTTTTTATTTGTTTTCTCCTTTTTTACATCCATTAGCTCACTGGGTTTCTTTTATCTGGGAGCTGCCTCTGACAGGATTCAATACATTCAGCATTTCTATAAATATGTAAATATAAGATCTGTATGTGTAAACACACCCGCATAAATAAAACGGTAATGATGTGTGTATCTATATTTGTGTACATAGAAAAGCTAAATTATCTCCAATTTATCCAATGCCCTTTATAGCTCCTATGTGCATTATGTTCCTATGTACATACAATCTTCATATTTATATGAAAATGGCACCTATGAGGAATACAGATAAAATACTAAAGGGTGTTTCTGGTGGATAAGTCACTCCTAATTCCTTAATTTCTTTTTGCTTGTTCCCCTGAGCAAGCAGTGGAAGATATATAAATAAGTCTGCACATATTTATTTAACCTCCTGGTTTAGCCAGTTTTCATGGAGTTCGTATCCAAGGTACCTGCACTGATGCCAAGAGGAGGGAGAGATTTTCCCAGGAGCTGGTACTTTGGTCCTGATCCAGAGCAAAGCTTGGAATTATGAGCAGGAAAATAAGGATGCACCAAACAAGGTAAAGGCTGAAAGGAATTAAAATACCCCAGGGAGACCTTGAGCTGAGTTTTCCTTGAGCAGAGTGTTCCTCGAGCCCAGGGCAGATGGGAGGCTCACGTGATCTCCCACTGATCCCAACCCACCTGCAGCATCCTGGGGACCTTCCCCTTTTCCCCACACACACCTGACGCATCTCTGCCTGGTAAGAAAGTAAATCAGATGGGAAAATTCTCCATCCATGTTAAAAACCGTGAGATTGCCAGGCAGTGCCCTGAGAGCCAGACTGTCTCCCAAAGGCTGATGCCTCAGAGTCACCACGGTCTCTGCTGCCACCTCCACCCTCTGCCCACTCCTGGGAAGTTTTTACTGGGAAAAGGAGGAAAGATCCTCCAGTAAAGAGTAGCCCATGGTCTGGGGTGTTTTGTGAGTGTCACCAAATGGAACTCAAAGGGCCAAACAGAGATCAAACGGCCAACTGCTGCTCCTGACATCAGAGAGAGCAGTTCAGATGATGCACGAGCAGCATAAGCCCAAAAATTGCAGCTCATCCTGGCTTGTTTCAGTGCAACCTGTGCCAGTGTCTCACCACCCTCACAGGGAAGGATTTCTTCCTAATATCCAATCTGAACCTACTCTCTGTCAGTGTGAACCCATTCCCTCTTGTCCTGTCACTCCAGGCTCCTGTAAATAGTCTCTCTACATCTTTTTTGTTGGCCCCTTCAGGTACTGTAAGGACACAATTAGGTCCCCTGAAGCTTTTCTTTTCCAGACTGAACAATCCCAATTCTCTCAGCCTTTCCTCATAGCAGAGATGCTCCATCCCTCTCATCAGCTTGGTGGCCTCCTCTGGACTCTCTCCAACAGCTCCGTGTCCTTCCTGCACTGGGTACCCTAGAGCTGGAGGTGCTCAGGGGTGGGGTCTCAGCAGAGGGGAGCAGAGGGGCAGGATCCCGTCCCTGGAGGTGATTCCAGGTAGTTCTAGGTGGCTTGCTGTGGGTGTGAGATTCTCAAGCCCCCCTGTAGGTGGGAGCTGTGTTCCTGTCCCCTGCAAACCCCTCTGGTTTCCCCAGTGAGTGGCCCACTCCGTGTTTCCAGGGCTCTGAGCACAGACATGTTTATTTAACTGTGCCTCTCCACCTTCAGA
This sequence comes from Chiroxiphia lanceolata, assembly GCF_009829145.1. NCBI lineage: Eukaryota > Metazoa > Chordata > Aves > Passeriformes > Pipridae > Chiroxiphia > Chiroxiphia lanceolata. Next base: position 2,441,887 of record NC_045653.1, on the reverse strand, counting down.
AGGAAGAATCCCTTCCCAATATCCCCTCTAAACCTACTTTCTATCAGTGTGAAGCCATTCCCCCTTGTCCTATCACTCCTCGAACTTGTCCAAAGTCCCTCTCCAGTTCTCCTGGAGCCTCTTTAGGGACTGGAAGGGTCTCTAATGTCTACCTGAAGCCTTCTCTTCTCCAGGTTTTCTCAGCCACCGGCTATCATTGACCTCCCGAACCGGCTGTCCCAGGCGGCAGCGGGATCATTCGGAGCGAGGCGTCCCCATCCTGAATTTCTCCTCCGTTAGCTTGCAAGACAGGGAACTTGGGCTCAGCCGAAGCAATGTTCTCTGAGCAGGAGGACGAATCCCATCGGGATGCGGAGGGATGAAGCTGCCGCACGGCACGAGCTCCCCCTGCAGCGCCCTGGGCAGAGCAGCTGCGCCCGGGCGAGAGATGAAGTTAAACCAAAAATCGCCTGTTTGAAGCCAAAAAAAAAAAAATATCCCCCTTGCCATTGGCATGATGCCAGTCCTGAGCACGAGTGACCCCCGGGGGAAAGGGGGGCAGGCGATGCTCGCAGGATCTCCAGTCCCTCCTCTCCCACTTTGCACCAATTCCCGTGCCCTTTTCCCAGCATCACCTGAAGGAGAACCACAAGGTTCTGCTGGGAGGGTCCCTGCGTGGGGGGTGGGCGGGGGACTGACCGAGCCACCACATCCTCCCTCTGCCACCGCCCTCCAGCGTCCACCTCCCTCCTTTCTGCTCCAGCCAATTTCAGGAATGCTTTGATCAACTGCATTCGTTTTGTGGGTCTGGGGACTCACAGAAAGGTATATTTTGACTCCATCCTTTCCTGGGCTTATCCCAGCAGTTCCCTGTGCCTATAGATCTAATGGAAGAGAAAAAAGCCACTGATATTTTGGGATGCCTGAAAGAGACATTTCCTAAATTTCCAGTGCCCTGGGATAATTTTGGCCTAGAGAGCCACACTCCAGCCTGGTGCTGGTGGCTTTGGATGCAATTTTGGATTTGGTCTCTAATGCAGCAGGGAGGTATTTATATATTTATAGCTCTACTGGGCTGTGCTGGGCATTAACACTTTCCTGGAGCCAAGAACTTCAATTCCTGCTTTAGGCTAAAATAATCTCAGCACCAGCCCACGAGGGAAAAGGGGAGCCTGAGGATGCTGAAAATCCTGCTTGGTGGGATCCAGAGCAAATCTCCCCTTGGGTACAGGATATGGAGTTGGGGGCTCAACCCAGGTGTATGGAGTTATAGGGCTGGGATTCCCCAGCTGCCTGTTCCCAGGGTTTTGGTGGGAACATGAGCAAAGCCTGGAAAAGCCCCACCAGCACAGGGGGTGCTGCACTTGCCACTGGCCACAGAGGCACTGCCAGGGGCTCTGCAGGCAACTTGTGCTGTTCTCCAAGATGCCTGTGGGATGACTGCTCCCTGCTGCACAGATACCCACAGAGGGCAGATTATCTGAGCCCCTGTCTGTGCTCTCCTCTGGAGAGGGAGCTCTGCCAGGGGCACAGGGCACCAGCAGAACCCAGGGATGCCTTCTCCCTTCCCTTGGTGCCCAGGGGGATCCAGAAATATTTCCAGGAGAGGTTTCCTGGGACGGGTGCTGCCACTGTGCCCTGGGTGGCTGCAAGTGTGGAAGGGATGGGTCACCACAGTCAGTGTGCAGCAGGAGGAGGGAGAAAGAATCCTAGAATCATGGAATATCCTGTGGTGACAGGGACCCACAAGGATCATAAAAGTCCAGCTCCTGGCCCGGCACAGGACAATCCCAAAAATTCCAATGTCTCTCATTAGGGCATCTCAGCAGGCAGAGAGGTCACAGCAGGGATGACACAGCCCAAAACCCTTCCAGGGTCTTTCCCAGGCAGAAGGTGAGGTTATTCCCACCAGCAATCACTAATGATCCTACAGGAACATCAGTGGCCAGGGGGACAAGTGGGAAATACTTGGATCTGCCTCTGGGGATACGGTCATGGATGTAAGCACAGCAGGGAGATGATGGCTAGGGAGGAGGGGGGCAGTGAGATGGGAGTCTCCATGTCCTCCTCCTCCAAGCCCTGGCTGCCCAGCTTCACTGGGCACTCACAGAAATGTGTATTTTGACTCCATCCTTTCCTGGGCTTATCCCAGCAGCTCCCTTACCCATGGCAGGAGTGATGCCAGACCAAAACACCAGCTTTGGCAGGGCAGGGCCAGGGAAAGACACTGGAAAGAGGAGGACCAAGAGCAGGAACGTCCCTGGCCGGCTGCCCTTACCCAGCCAGGCACAGCAATGCCGAGCCCCTGGCACTGCCCTGGGTGGGAGGGAACTCACTCACAGAGAGGCTGTTTCCTCCCAGATTTGTGGGAAGCAGCACAAGCTGTGAGCTCCCTGCAGCTCCCAATGGGCTGTGAGGGGGGACACAACTGACCCCCAAGTCCCCTGCCACCTGAGGCTCCTGGGACAGGGCCACTCCTCTTTGCACCTATATTTTGGGGTCAGTTTTTTCCCTTCATCTCTCCATTCCCAGATCAGCTTCCCTGCTCCACCCTGCAGGGAGCACCCAGAGAAAGGGTTCAGGCTGGGGTTCCCCAAGGGGGTGTTTTTACCCAACACCTTGGTGCTGTCAGCAGTCAGGACCCCAAGATGCACCAGACTGAACACCCCCAAACCCAGAGAGAGCCACGAAACAGCCCCAAACTGCTGAGCAGTCCCAGCACCTGTGGCTGCCAGGACACCCCTCCCTCCCCTGTGCTGCAGGATCTGCTCCTCCACTGACCGTCCTGCAGCCACCAGGACAGGAGATGTCCCTTGTCTGGGGATGCCAGGGCATGGGCACGGGGACATGGAGGTTCAGCCAGGTGCTCCACACCTGGAGCAGTGTGTTTTCCACGGGGTATTCCAACCCTGCTTCCCACCCCAGGCAGGATGTGGAGCAGTGCCCACTGCAGTTTGGACACCTGGACTTTTCCACTGAGCAGCTCTCACCCACCCCTGCTTCTCACTGGAGACAAAATCCTGGGTATCCTATGGGGGAAAAACAGCTTTTTTTTTTTTTTCCTCACCCTTTTCCCAAAGTTTTCTGCAAACTTCAACACATCCCTTTTTCACCACTGGGGAAATGCTGACTTGCCAGCACCTGTTTTTAGCTTCTTTACAAAATTCAAACCCAGGGAAAGCGCAGCCAACATGCTGATTTTTCACAATTTTCTCTTTGCCAAAACCTCCAAGCCTTCCCCAAAAAGCTGCTGTAGCTCATTGCTGGCCACAGGTGTCCCGTGCATTCCGGGGGGATGTGATGCCATGAGGATGCTCAGTGCCCACTGACACTGGGGCTGGGGCTGCTGCCATCAGACTCCAGTGGGACCCCCCAGGGCTCCCCTGCACCCCACACTGCCCTGCACCAGCACAGCCCCTCCATTTCCAGCCTTTGCCCCTGGATTTGCACCACTCCAGGTACAGGGTTCACCTCCTCCATGGTGGTCTCCATGTGCACAGGAGGAGCTGGAGGCAGCCGAGTCCTGGATGGCAGAATATCCTGAGCTGGAAGGGACCCACAAGGCTCATCGAAGTCCAGCTCCTGGATGTGGCCATGGGATGCCCCCCCTCCTCCTGCTCCCTACCTGCTGCAGGCAACAGAACTGCCAGGATCGCTTTCTGGACTCCTCTGGCTCGTTCTTCACTTTGCTGCACAATATTTCATCACCCACCTCAGTGAAATCTATATTTCCCTTTTAAGAGCTCTCCTAGAATAATATATTTTTTTATTATCGTGACAGTGAGGGCTCCTGTTGCTATGGCTACGTGCCCTTTGCTGGAGCAGGAGCTTTCTGGGTGTTGGAAACTCCGCTATTTTTCCTGATCTATGTGATTTGATTTTCTTTCTTTTTAATTTGATGTTTACTCCCATTATCGTCTTCTGAAACAACAGGTCATTTATATTGCGTATGAATATGTCACCAGTACAGCAAAGCCTTCAGAAACAACCTTCTGCTTTCAGAAGGAGTTTTTTTGGGGCGGAAAAAATCTTCTGTGCAGCATTCATAATATATATAGTATAACAAAAACATGGGAACTCTGAAAAGGTCTCATCTGTATCTCACCACATCATACATTAAATCCCAGTTTTGAGTTCAGGACTCTTGAATGAGTGTTATAAAACCAAGTCCAATTTTCTGTGGTTTTCCATCCTGTTGCTGTAAAACAAACCTTTATATTCTGGTTGTCAATTGAGCTGCCTTCCAATCCTGAGCCTCTTGAAACCTCATCTATTTGAGAACACACAGAGGTAAAGGAAATGGATATATTAAATTGAGATATGGATGGCTGGGTAGATAGATAGATAGATAGATAGATAGATAGATAGATAGATAGATAGATAGATAGATAGATAGATAGATGGATAAAACAAATCAGCTTTTTACTCCAGCATTTCCTTACAGGCGAGTGCTGTAACATTTACATTTGGAAAGGGATCACACATGCACAGAGACATTACAGGAACTTTTCCAAAGCTTTTCATGCCTTGGGATACTTAATGGTGAAGGACTGTGCTCTGATTCTGTTGTCAACACACACTGGGAGGGAGTAGGAATGGACCCGTTGTACAGGAAGGGAGACTGAGGCTGAGCCAGCCCATCCCTGCTCCCGAAGCAGGTGAGTGGCAGAGCTGGGGTGAAAAACTCTGGCTTTGTGCTTAATTTGTCCTTTGTTTTCAGGGACAGCATCCACACTACTGCCTCCTTGTTTCATGGGGAGGATGATGATCAAGGCACCACCAGTGGGCTCATTTCTCTCTGTCTCATCAGGACCAGAGGTGCTGCATGAGACCCATTTGCTCCCCTCTCCCTGCACTCCTGCCTTTTTTTGTTATTCTGTTTTTAACTAGAAATAGTAGAAATGAGGGAAGGCAGACCAACACCACACAGAAACTCCCAAAACAGCAAATACTCCAGAAAACCTCCAAGATTTGCCTACACCAAGGCAAGAGGTTTGCTACTGAAGTTTTAAAAGGCAATGGCTGCAGTGAGGTGCCAAGTGGATTTAACAGCTTATATGAACTTGCACGAGCAGATGCTGATGCAGATTGGGTTCACAGGTTAGAGCTGAGTGGGAGGTAGTTTAGGTGGTGTCCCCAAGCCCCAGTGAAGCCCCTCACCCTCCATGAGGCACAACCAGCAGCCATGCAAGGGACCCCCTGTGCCCAGACCGGGCATCTCCTCAGGCATCGCCCACCACCCGGGTCTCTGCAGCATCCACAGCCCCCAGAGACAGCAAAGAGATGGGGGAGGATGAAAACGAGGAGGTACCTCATGGTGGTTCATCCTGGAGGGCTCAGGAGGCTGCTGGAAGAATCTCTGTGCAGTGGCTGGGGCACAGGAATGCCCAGGTGATGCCAACAGGGAGGGAAAGGAGGCTCAGAGCCCCTTCACCTGCAGCTGGAGCACACAGGAGCGTCCTGGGAAGGGATGTCAAGCTCCTGGAGACTATGTGATGGCAGGGAAAGAGCAGCTGGGAAAGGGAAATAGGGCCCAGCCCCATGGAGAAACTGGGGGGTGCGAAACCAGGTAAAAGGTGTTTATATTCCCAGCTACACCTTGTGGTGCTGCCAGAAACAGAAGCATGGAGAGGTGAAGGGATGGCCCAGTGGTGCTCAGAAATGCAGGAAAAGCTCCAGATGAACTAGCGGGTCTCACCTGGGTACAGCATTTCCCTTCCCACACCAACCAACTCCGTCCCCACTCCCCAGACAAGCAGATTCCCACCCAAGGATGTGGCTGAAAACTTCCACCAGCAGCTGCCCCGAGGGGTTTGGGGAGAGATTCTCCCTGAGAACATCACACGTTCAAACATCCCCCCCAGTCTGATTTACCTCTGACCAAGGGGAGAAGGGGGTGGTGACCCACAGCTCATTTCTCCCACCATCTGTGTCATTCCACACTCTGTTCCCATGGAGATGGCACAGGAGGGGGCTGGAAGGGGACTCAGCACCTGGCACAGCACCCAGCACGGGGGACCAGGGAAGGAGGAACAAGTATTTTCCATAAGGACTGAAAGGAGGAGGAGCATGGGAGAAAGCAGCAGCCCAGCAGGCACAGAGGAAATTATTAACTATCAGGATGCAGCAATGAGGACCCTGCAGGCTGGAGGCATATCCTTGCCTCCCATCCCTGGCCTCCAGCAGCACCCATGGAGCAGGATGGGGTGTTTGGATGCCCCAAGCACCACCCCACACGTGAGAGCTAACCATATTTAAAGTGCAATTTTTAGGTGCAGTTTGATAAAAGTGAGAAATAAGCATTTAAATATATATAAATATATGTATATATTGCTTTTTCACAGAATCATAGAATATCCTGAGTTGGAAGGAACCCACAAAGATCACTGAGTCCAGATCCTGGCCCTGCACAGGACAGCACCAGGAATCTGTAGCTGCAGACACAAATGCTGATCCCAGTTCTCATGTCAAATCACAATGGGATGTCCCCACACAGGAGGTGCTTCAGGAAAGCAGCACATGGAGCAGTGCTGGGAAAATACAGCAACAACAAGTGTCCTGGACAGCTGAAGCTCTGTTTTCTGTAATTTAAATAATATATTAATTTATTCAAACCTCGTATTAGCAAAGGAAGAAAAGAGTCCTGATTCAGAGTATTTTGGACTGTTTAAGCCTATTTATGGGACAAGGCTGTTGCTGGGAATGGGAAGCTGTGCTGTCCTGGTTTGCAGCCCATCTGCTTTGGCTGCTCTTTGGAGGAGGCAGGAGGAGCACTGCACATGGTGAACAGCAACGTGGGAAACCTTGTCCAGACTTTTTCTTAGTGGATTTAACTTAGTCAAGTGGCTCCAGTGGGAATTTATCACACGGGAGGAGAAGACACAGACACTGCTGTGTGAGGACAAGCTGGGGGAGCCACAGTGGGATGGGTGCAGGACCTGGGGGCTGCCATGGGTGTTCTGGCTCCCAGTATCCCACCAGCCCTATATCCTCACCAGGCAAACACCAGTAAATACTCAGGGCTTGGATCCCTCGGAGACAAGGTTGGAAAAGCCCATCCTTGTACAGGGATTTGCACAGGGGTGGCACAGCCAAGCTGCCACTGCAGGGCACGTGTGGGGCTATGGAGGCACCAAGGGATGTGCCAAGGGATGTGCCAAGGGATGCACTGAGAAGTGAACCAAGGGATGCACTGAGGGATGCACTGAGAGGTGAACCAAGGCCAGCACTGAGGAATGGCAGAGGGATGCACCGAGGGATGCCCCAAGGGATGCATGAAGGAATGTGTCACAGGATGTGTCCAGGGATACACAGAGGGATGTGCCAAGGAATATGCCACAGGATGCACCAAGGGATGAACCAAGTGCTCGCTTTTCAGGCAAGGATTCCAGCTGAGGCTGAATGAGAGAAAACATCCTCATTACTGCCTTAGATCCTTAACTTTTAACGCAGCTTCCCCGCTCCCACAGGGCTCCTGCCTGTGTAAGATCACTCCTGTTTACACCCATTAAAAGCCAAATACAGCTTCCTCGTGCCCCAGTCAGGTGATTCCCTGGGATGCACAAACTCCAGGTGAATATTGACTTTGTACTGAAAGGCTCTAGTCCAAATACCACCCACTGCACGGGGCGGCCAAGGGGGCCGGCGTGCCTGCGATCCAGCGATGGAATGGTTTGATTCCCCGGCCCTGCAGCATTCTGTCTGCGAGGAAATTCTCATTTGGTCTCTCCAACTCGAGAACCAATTGTAAATGTCAGCACTAAACGCTCAGATTTAAGTGTTGGGTTGTCTTGTTTGATTACGGCACTAAAAGGTCAGGGCTGACTAATGGAAAGTACAAGCGGTATCGGGAGGGAAACTGTGTTCTGCCGTGGCTGAGCAAACACCTGGGGACAATCTAATCACTCTTCCCGCTGCATCTCTCTCTTCCCTCTCCGGCTCCTTCACCAGGGCTGTTTTTTTCAGGTCTTACAACCTGGAAAAGCCATTTCTGGGGAAAATTCCTGCTCGTGACGTTGCTGCTGAGGATGACGGCAGTGCTGGGTTTCCTCCCGGAGGAAACGGAGAGCTCACCTCGCCATGGCCTGGCTGGATTCGCTCCCAAAGGGGAAGGGACTGCACCAGAGCCAGGCTGCAGCCACCTCCCACTGCCATCACCCACTTCTCTCCATGGGTGGCACCGAAGTGCTTTGGGTGCCAAAGTTTCTCTGCATCCATTCACATCCCCATTTTGGCCTCCCTCTGGCAACCAGCATCCCAAGAGCTCCATGTAGAGAGCAGAATAGGACTTTTTCCCTCCTCCTTTCCCATTTGCCATCCATTTTCCAACACTTGCGGCACCTTTAAATTCCCCCTTCCCTGAGTTGTTCCAGTCATGGTGGCCAAATAAAACTCCAGTCGCCTCAGACCGAGTTGAGGAAATTGCTTTTTCCTGAGCCCGTTCTCATCATCCCAGTTCTATAAGCAGAGTCCATTAGGTTTATTTGAAAGCTGCTTTCAAAAAATATTAGTCCTTCTGCCATAAAAGTGCCTGGCAGAACAAAACCCTGAGAAGCTGTTCCTCCTCTCTGGGGAATACTGTGGTGGGCCCAAGCAGGAGCACTCACTCCTCCAGGTGCCAGTTGTGTTATTCACAGGTCCATTTGCAGGAGCATCCCTGGGGAAAGGGTCCCATTAAGCAGAGGATGGTGCCAGAAGGATGAAGAGGCTCAGAAACCACCAAAAATATAGGAGGGGAAAAAGTCCTCACACCATCACCAATATCAAATGCAAAGAAATCCAAGAAAAATATCCATCTCCTAACTGAGCTATTTCCTTCACAGTCCAGGCATGGAGTGGGACAGAGCCTGAGCTGCACTGGGAAAGTCAAGGCAGCTTGTGGTCTGTAAGATTAATAGGAAATCTGCTCTGGACTGGGAGTGATTCCCTCTTTTATTGCAATGAACCCCAAAGAGTAATGGCTCTAGGGCAAAAAGAGGAAGGCAAATTGCAGTAATAATGTGTTTCCTTGTGCAGACATGCTTTTGATCATAGAAAATACACCATCTGTTTCTAAATTACTTGTATTGATTTAACAGTTAGAAACGTGAGGGGAGATCTTTTTTTTTTCCTCCTGCAAATCCATTTTGTGAGGTCGCCTGGAAATCTGACAGTTCTGGGCAATAAAATGTACGGGCTTGTTCATCACAAAAGATTCCTGCTGCCCTGCATGGGGCTGTGCAGGGACATCTCCTTCCTCTCCATCACCCTGTCCCACAGAGAGCTGAGCACCCAAGTCCTGATGCACCCCATAAGAACTATTTTTTTACAACAAATAAGATGTTCTTGTGCTTCTTCTTCCCTGTGGGGGTGGTGAGGCCTTGGCACAGGTTGCCCAGAGTAGTTGTAGACGTCCCATCCCTGGAAGTGTTCAAGGTCAGGTTAGATGGAGCTCTGAGCAACCTGTTTGTTCCCACCTGAATCCTCCCATAGTGTCCTCAGCACTTCCAGACCAGCACCACCAGCTCACAGCAAAGCCCCACAGCCTCCATACAAACTCCTTCCTTTCCCTGGTGGAAAACACCCCAAGACCAGGCATCGTCCACAAACTGACTTTCTACTTCTCCAAGTGAAATCAGGAGATTGATCTTGGCTCCTGTTGGTCGTGATCTGCAAGATTTATTCAACCAAAAAAAAAAAAAAAGGCATTTTCATGCAGAATCTTTTGGTTCATAGAAGAAGTTATTCTGCAGCAGCCAGCTGACAAACCCTCCCCCCAAACCGAGAAATAAAGTGACTCCGGAGTGAGCAAAACCGAACGCGCTGTCCAACCCCGACACACAAAAGTGGTTCCTATCATTTCGTACAACATGGGGAAATTTGGCAAGCACAGCTGATCTGCAGTTCCCATCTCTTAAGCACTTTGGGGCTGGCTTTGGCCTCCAGTCCTCGGGCTGCCTGTCTGGAAAACAGACACGTGTCCTTGTGCTGCGGGACCTGGGGACTCTCCGGGGGAATCCAAGCCAGGTGAGGGAAGAGCTGCCGTGTCAGCGTTTTTAAGTGGGGGATATAAATATAAAACATGGATACAAACGGGTTCTTTGTACACAAAATATCATCTCTCAAGGCACTGGGGTGACGGCCCTGCTGCCACTCGTGGGCTCTCACTGGGCTTCTGCAGCTGCTTAGGAAGGAGGGGAAGGAGGGACCGGAGAAGTCCCAGTGCTGCCATCCAAGGGGGATTTCACCCAGACGCCCTAGGAGGGGGTTTCCCAGCGGATGGTGCTTTTCCTTGGTGGGGGTGGTGTGATCCCACAGGGGCTCCAGTCTCCTTGGGATGGCTTGGGGCTGGGTTCGGCCAGGAGGGAGGTGCATAGATAGGCCGGGGGCTCGGGCTGCTCCGCTCCCTCGTCATGCCAGCAGCCCCAGCCGGGTCACCTTGGCTGAGAGGAAGGAGTGGATGATGAAGACAATGGTTTTGGGGCAGGAGTGAAGGTCCAATTGCTGCAAGAAAGGAAGGGAGGGGTGTTCACAAAGGGGAAGGCTGTTCCTGGAGCAGCTTTCAGCTAGGGACCACCCAGACCCCCCCAGTCTCTACCACAGCCTTACCCTGGGGCCCTGGGAAGAGCTGTGCACCCTGGCTGGGGCAGAAGGATGGGCCATGCCTCACTCCCATGCCAGGCAGGATGGGTGCTGTACACAGGGCGGGTTCTTTGCTCCCCCTCTCCCCTGGGACTGGTGGGAGTGTGGGTGGGGGGTGCTGAAGGCAAAGCCAACTCACGATCTCTCCCTCTGGGCCACCAAAGTCCAGGTAGAGCATCTTGGTGCCGTCATCCGAGGACATCTGCAGCTTCTCGAAGGGCTGCTGGAGCAGGATGGTCCTGCTGAGCCCGGGCTCCGTGGTGGAGATGGTGAAGCCCTTGTCGATGTGGACGGTCAGGGTGCACTCCTGCCCCTTCCACGTGCAGGCTGGGGACGGGGAGGGGACAGGGGTGAGCCGGGGGTCCCCCCGCACCGCCCGGCCCCCCCGGCCCCCCGCTGACCTGCCGACACCTCCTGGGCCAGCTCTGCGGCGCCGTGGGTGCCGTCCACCAGCAGCCGCGTCCACAGGGCGAGCTCCCGGGGGCTCTCCAGGCTGAAGAGGTGGGTCTGCACGCCCAGCCGGCTGCCGGCGCGCAGCGCGAACGAGCGCTCGGCCTCGTACAGCGCCGAGCCCTTCGCCGGCCCCGAGTGCACCAGCCTGCGCCAGGGACAGCGCTCAGCACCGCGCCCCGCACCTCTGCACCGCATCTCAGCACCGCATCGTCCCAGCACAGCCTCAGCACCGCGCCCCGCACCGAAATGTCCCGGCATCGCCCACCCGCACCGCACCTCAGCACCGCATCTCAGCACCGCACAGTTCCAGCACAGCCCCAGCACAACCCCGCATCCCGCACCGCACCTCAGCACCGCACAGTTCCAGCACAGCCCCAGCACAACCCCGCATCCCGCACCGCACCTCAGCACCGCACAGCCCCAGCACAGCCCCAGCACAGCCCCGCATCCTGCACCGCACCTCAGCACCGCACAGCTCCAGTACAGCCCCAGCACAACCCCGCATCCCGCACCGCACCTCAGCACCGCACAGTTCCAGCACAGCCCCGCAGCCCGCACCGCACCCCAGCGCTGCACCTCAGCACCGCCCCCGCACCGCGCTCCACAACGTCCCAGCACCCCGCACTGCTCCTCAGCACGAAACTTCAGCACCGCACAGCCCCAGCACCCCGCACCGCACCTCAGCACCGCACAGCATCCCGCACAGTATCTCAGCACCGCATCTCAGCACCGCACAGCCCCAGCACAGCCCCGCATCCCGCACCGTCCCAGCCCCGCATCCCGCTCCGCGGTGGCTGCGCGGCGGGGCCGGCAGGGGGCGCTGCAGCCCCGCGGATGAGCCCCCGCAGCGCCCGAACCCCCGCACGGAGCCCCCGGGATGAGCCCCCGCACCGGCCCCGGGACACTGCCCCCGCTTCGGGACACCGCCACCGCCCCGGGACACCGCCACCGCCCCGGGACACTGCCCCTGCTTCGGGACACCGCCACTGCCCCGGGACACTGCCCCCGCTTCGGGACACCGCCACTGCCCCGGGACACTGCCCCCGCTTCGGGACACTGCCCCTGCTTCGGGACAGTGCCACCGCCCCGGGACAATGCCCCCGCTTCGGGACACCGCTCCCGCCCCGGGACACTGCCCCTGCTTCGGGACACTGCCACCGCACCTGGACACTGCCCCCGCTTCGGGACACCTCCACCGCCCCGGGACACTGCCCCCGCTTCGGGACACTGCCCCTGCTTCGGGACAGTGCCACCGCCCCTGGACACTGCTACCGCCCCCGCACTGAGCCCCGCACCAGCCCCAGGGCTCTGCACCACCCTGGGACACTGCCCCCGCCCCGGGACACTGCCAGTGCCCCCGCACTGAGCCCCGCACCAGCCCCGGGGCTCTGAGCCCACCGTCCCCAGCGCCCTGACACCACCCCTGGACACTGTCACTATCCCCAGTGCCCTGCCAACACCACGCCCAGGACTCTGCCATCATCCCCCCACTGCCCTGCCACCACCCCGGGACTCCACCATCACCTCAAACGCCTCTGCCACCACCACCATCCCCTGCCATCAGCGTGGGGCTCTGCCCTGACACACAGTTCCTGCCACCACCTCTGGTCACAGCCACCACCCCTGGTCACTGCCACCACCCTGGGGCTCTGTCACGACCCCTGGAGCTCTGTCCTGACTCCCAGCCCCCGCCACTGTCCCCGTGCGGGGCAGGAGGGCACCGGGCCAGTGGCCCCTACCTGGTGGCGATGAGGGGGTAGCTGTGCGTGGGCTTGCCCAGGGCATCCCGGCTCTGGGGTAGGCTGCCGTACAGCAGCAGCTCCTTCTCCGTGAGGACGGCCAGGAGGTTCCTGGTGCCGGCGCTGGGGAGCTGCAAAGCGACTGGGTCAGGGCCACCAGCAGCGCGGTGGCACAGGGCGGTGCGGGGCGGGGGGTACCTGCTCGGTCAGCCAGCCCACGTGCTTGACCTCCCGTCCGGCCGCCGTGCCCGCGCCCGCCAGCTGTGCCCGCAGCTCCTCCTTCACCCGCGGCAGCAGCGCGCCCGCGTTGGCCTGGATGGCGGCGAGCCAGGACTGCGCCGTGGCCTCGTCCTTCGCCCGCAGGAAGAGGGCGACGCGGCCGTCCGCCGAGCACACCTCCAAGTACCTGCAGGGACACGGCCCCGCTGGGTCCCGCCGGCCCTCGGCCCCCCCGGGGCAGCGCGGCGGCATCGCCACCCCCCAGCCCCGCACGCTGACCTGTGCTCCGGGTCGGTGGGGAGGCACTTGCGGGACACGTAGCACATCTTCAGGGGCACGGTGCGGCCCTCCCGGAGCTCCCGAGGGGGCAGGACGGGGGAGGATCGCTTCTGCGGGGCACCAGGAGAGGGGTCCCAGCTCACCGTGGCCCCCGCGGGGTTGTTCTTGAAGTAAGGGGAGATCTCCTTCATGTACTTCACTGGAAGAGAGGCAGCACCCGGCTGAGGGCACAGCATGGACCAGAGCAGCCTCATCCTGCCCCGCTGAAACCCCCTTCACTGGAGCTGGTGTCCCCTCCATTACCTCCCCAGAGATGCCACCCATGGGTGCTGTGGGTCCTATGCCCTGCACCCCTGTGGTGGATGAGGTCACACCAGAGGGGGACACAGAATCACAGAATGGTTTGGGTTGGAAAGGACCTTAAAGATCACATTGTTCCACCCCCTGCCATGGGCAGGGACACCTTCCACTAGCCCAGGTTCCTCCAAGCCCCTTCCAGCCTGGCCTTGGACACTCCCAGGGATGGGGCAGCCACAGCTCCTCTGGGCAACCTGTGCCAGGGTCTCACCACCCCCACATGACACCTAGGACCCTCCCAGTACCTCTGCTCCACCATCCCAGCACAAGAAGCCCTCCAAGAGGGATAAAAATGGCCTTTCCCCCCTTTTTTCTTCCCTTTAACCCAGATCAGTTCACAGATCCAAGCCTGATCAGGTCCCTGGGGCAGCACACACAGGCAGGGGTGGGGAATGGGAAAGAGTCCCAGGCCAAAATTACACAGTCCAAACTGTGCTGGTACAGCCAGTCCCGCTGCCAACTGAGTAACAGCTCTCAAATACCCTGGCCTGGCCCCAGGAAAAGCCATGGAGTGCGTGCTCAGAGCTCAGCCCTGCCCCGTGAGCCTCAAACCAGGGACAAGAAATCAGCTTTCAGTCCCCAGTGATCCTGGCTCCAGAGCCAGAGCCCTCAGAGCCACGCTGGGATGGCAGCCAGCTCCTGGGGTTTAAGGGAAGGGGGAGATGAAAGGCACCACAAATTGATGGGACCCCACAGCTACATCCTGAGAATGAGTTTGGCAACACTGGCCAGAAAACTTTGGCTGAGCAGGCGGGATGCCAGTCCCGGTCCTGCCCTGGGGGAGTGTGGAACCAGCTAAGTGGCTCCAGGGAAAGGGCTTCCCTTTGGAGGTGCTCGGGGAAAACAGTACGGGGCAGACACGTGCCTGCTGCCACGTCCCCAGCCATCCCTGCTGGTCCCACTCCAGCTCCAAGTCAGTGGAGTGGGTGGCAGGAGTGGGGACACGAGCTTGGCTTTCCAGCTGACATTTGTAGGTGGCTGGATGGGCCCAGCTCCAATCGCTGCAGCCAAGCCACGGCAGCCTGAGGTGCCAGAATGGAGCCCTTTTCCCACCGGGAGACAGTCTGCACACACAGCCCTCTACCCCCAAACTTCCCCTGCCCACCACCAGCCACCTTCCACCCATCTTCCCCAGGGAAGGGGTCACAGCACCAAGCCTGACAGCTCAAGAAGCATTTGGACAATGTCCTCAGGCACGTAGTGGGGTTGTTGGGGTGTCCTGTGCAGGGCCAGGAGTTGGAGTCAATGATCCCTGTGGGTCCATTCCAGCTCAGAACAGCGATTCTGAGACCTCCCCCTTCATTCCTATCCCGGTGAGCTCCCTAGAACCTCTAAATCCTGACACCCAGCAGGAGCTACGGGGAGGCAGAGCCCCGCGGGTGCCTCGCAGGACACAGCTATAAAAGGCCACGCTGCTGTGACACGTGGGCCGGGTCAGCCTGTGGTGGCCCCGGGGCCAAGGCGGCGGCGCGGGGCCACCAGCCTCGTGCCCTGCACTCCCGCTATAAATAGGTGCCGCATTCCCGCAGGCATCCCAGCCACGCGGGATCCCACCCGGGCCATTAATCTTGGCAGCAGGGACCTGCCATTATGCCGGTGCCTGGGAACTAATTGGAGTTCAGAAAGATATCATTCAGCTGCTGAAACCCGAGCGCTGTCCCTGCGCCAGCCCCTGGCTCCCCCGGCACGCGGGGACGTCACCGGCATTCGCTGGGAGACGGTGGGGTCACGTCCCGATGGAGCCACGGAGGAGAGGAGCAGTGCCCAGCCCAGGATGGGGCACAGGGAATTAGGGAATGGCCCAGTGTGTGTGTCGCTGGTATGTGGCTTTAAGGAGGATTTAATGCCAAGAAGCACCAATGGGTTTCCACAGCACTGGGGGTCCTGAGCCGGCACAGGAAGTTGGGATGTGCTGGAAGCTGTGGGAGTCACAGTCCCAGAGGAGCTTCTCTCTCCTCCAGTGACCCCAACATTGGCTTTATAGCAGGTGACTTACACTTCCACCAGTCCCTTCACTGCAACTGGTATTGAATGGATTAATTAATTACCTCCATCTCATTAAAGCACATAACTCAGACCATATTACACATCACCTCTGCTGCCAGTAACCGTAATTCCTAAATTATTTTTTCCTTCTAACTAACGCTGCTGGAGCTCCTACCTGGTCCTTGTTTGTTAGCCTGCACCCTCCAAAAACCACTTGGCAGAAACGCTGCCTCACTGCTGTTGACTTAAAGCCACCTCCAGCAGGCACACAGCCATGGGTGGCTGCTGGGCTAATCCACACAGCCCCCAAAGCCATGTGGGCTCTCCACTTCCCAGGAGAGACAGCCTGTCCCACTGATCCTCTCCAGGATGGAGGAGATGGGACAAATAAAACCTTTAACTGCTCAGGGCCTTCACTGAAGAATGCTTTATTTTAGGTTTCTGGGGGACAGCAAAAGTCTCTGGGCTTGTGTCCACCTGTGCTAGGATGGTGACTCTGCAGGGGAGTGGTGGCACAGGGGCATTGTCAGAGCATCACATGTGCCCTGAACCCTGGAGCATGTTGCATCAGGGACATGGTAAACCAAAGGCCCTTTGTCTGCCCTGCTCTTCCCTCTGTGTTGCAGTTGAGTTTTTTTTTTCTCCTCAGCAAGCCAGAAAGGGCAGAACCACCAAAATTCCTTGGGTTTACTTCTCGGGTACAAATTCTCCTTCTCCTCCCAAGGATGGAGAATAATCACAAACCAAACACTCCTGCACCCTCAATCCTGAGCCTGCATGACGTGCCCCACACACCTCCCATGGCTCAGCATGACCAAAGCCAAGCTCCTGACCCCAGAGAGCTTCACTGAGGAGCCACAAAACCTCTTCCAGGCAGGAAAACAGTCCCAGCCACACAGACACCCAAGTTCAAGAGAACCCTCCTGCTGCTTGGGCCATCAGCCTGGTGCTGGCACACTCTGCTCCAGCCCAGGGATCATGGCATGGATTCAACACAAAGCTTCAGAGCAGCGAGGTGTGGAGGAGGATGTGGACCCTCATCCTCTCTCTACATCATCTCCAGGCAGGTTCAAAGCCTCTGTTTCTGCTTGGGTTCCACCCTATGGTTATGGCAATCAGCCTGATGGAGCTGGGTATCCCCAGCCCCACTCTCTCCTGGCACCCTTTTGTTTTTCTGAATTTCAGGCTTCCAGGCTATTTCTTGGCCAGGCAAGTCTTGGAGAGCTGCAGCAGCCCCAGGAGTATCCCTGTGGCCAACAAGCCCTGAGCTGCCCTGGATTTGAGATGCCCAAGGCTGCCCCAGCTCCTCCCCCCCACTGCTCCCAGTTCTCCCCACCTGACAATACAGCACAGGGGCCTCCCCAGGAAAACCACTCCTGTCACCAAAGCCCTTCCCAGGGCAGCTGGAAGGATATTTATCAGCCTTTCCCCTGCCATGGAAAATCTCTGGATTCCAAGCAATGAAAATAAGAAAAAAAAAAAAACCAACAAGGGAAAAATAAGGCAAGGGAGAGCAACTCACCCTGAAATAACAATGTAATATAAATACAGTCAAACTCCTCCTGCAAATATCAAGGGAGTAGTTTGGCACATCCAAAAAAGAATCTTGGCAGGACACACTGAAAGGTATCTGTGTGTCCTCACGCCTGGGCAGCAATGACAACCCAGGGGCCAGAAGCCAAGCTGAGCAGCCTGGGGTGAGACCTGGCACGTGGAGCCACTGCTGATCCTCAAATTAAAACACACCACCTCCCAGCTCTGCTGCTTTGGAGGGTCCCACCCCAGCTCACTGCCCTGTAAGGAGGTGCCAGCTCTCCCAGATTTGTTACCTGCTGCAGTGCCACTTGCAAGCTATCCAAAAGACTCCTAATCCCAGGAATGACTGCAGCCAGGAGGAGCAAGGTAGCAGACACTGGCTGTGCCAAACTACTCTGTTTTGATACTTACAGCACCGTAAGGAAAGCTGGAGTCACACTTGGCAGCATGCAGGGACCAGGAAGTGTCTAAGTGATGTTAAGGTGTTTTTCTCCAAACTCAAGAGCAAGTCCGAGCAGGAGAAGAGAGCAGGGAATCCCCCTTTAACACCCTTCAGGCACCTTCAGGCCATCCCCTGCCCTCCAGCCCTGCCACTCTTCCCCAGGGCAGGACGCTTGGCAAAGCAGCTCCTGGAGAGCCACCAGGATGGCAGGTACAAGGCAGGGGACACCTTTTCCTGAGGCAGGGCCATCAGCTCCCCAGGGCAGTGACAGCCTGATGGGAACACTGGCACAGTGCCAGCCCAGCCATCCTCCATGGGAAGGGCTGTACTGTGCCAGCAAACCCAGAACAGGGAGGGCAGGGAGATGCACCGTGTTTATAGGTGACATTTGTGATCAGATGAGCAGCAGAGACCCATTCCCTGCTCCAGCTGTTGCCTGGAGCACCCCAAGCAACACCACAGTGCAGAGCTCCAACAGTGTCAGCTACCAACTTATCCCAGAGTCTCCAGAGTGCTGTGGCCTCCAGCCACAGTGCAGAGTCTCCAGCCCTGCCTCACTCTGCTCCCAAGGTACCTGCTGGGAGTTTTAATTAATTAAGAAGCCCAGCAGCTCATACCTGAGCTCAGTGAGCTCCAGCAAAGGCCCTGCCTGCAGCTGCCTCACGGGAGAGCAACCTGGCAGTGCCCGGCTCCCAGGGGATGGAGGAAGAGGAAGACAAGGGGGTTCAGGGAGAGAAATTATCCTCTACAGAAAGGGCAGCTCATCTCCACCTCTGGCAGGACCTCTCACAGAAAGGAAACCCACACCAAAATAAAGGATGGACAGAAAATAACAAAGAGAGGGTGGTCCAAGAACAGCGGCTAGGGGGAGGAATTTCGCAGACTCACAAAGAAAGAAGCTATTGTATTTCTCTTTGGTCAGAAAAAAACAACAAAACCACCCCACCAACAGCCCTATCTGCTCCCAGCAGCTGTGCAGAGCAGCACATTCCTCGGGCTGAATCGTGGTCCTGCGGCTCCCAGGAGAGGAGGAACCCACAGCAGAAAGGGCTGAGCGAAGCTAAAAATGAAAATCTGGAGCTGAGACAATCTGGAGAAGGCAGAGGAAAGCAGGAACCACGGTGGTTGCTGGCAGCAGAGCACGCAGGACTCTTTCTTTGTCCAGGGACAGCCCAGAGAGCTGCCCCCAAATCAAACCTCCCTTTGGGATCTGCACTGTCTTTGGTGCCAAGACCCTCACAGTTAACCAGGGCAATCCTACGGGCTGGTTGGAAGAGAGGGGAGGGGAAGGGTTTTGTCTTGAGGGGCAAATCTGGGGTGCTCATCCCAGCCTGGCCAAGCTGGCAGAGGGTGGGCAAACATGGACAGATGTGATGTGAAAGACAACGGGAAAAGAATGGGGCCTCTCCCTCAGCACTCCCATGGTCACAACCCACCGCCCTCACCCACTCCTCAAGTGGAGCTGGGGGGCTTCTGCAGGCTGGGAGACACTGGAATTGGCTACCCAGTAGCAAGAAGGAGCCCATTCCGAGGGGACCAGGTCCAGTCTCTCCCAGGATGGAGAAAGCTGCATCCCTGGGATGTTTGTAGCCTCATCTGCCAAATTGGGGGGGGGCTGCAGTTGAGGTTCAGCTGCCAGGGATCCCATGGGTGGGCAGCCCCTGCAGCTGCACCCCTGAGCTGGTCCTGCCTCACCTTCCACTTGCTCCTCCTGCCTGCCCCAAACCCACCCAGCAAATCCAAAGCTGCTCAGCAGGGGCAGGGGATCAGCACACTCCCTTCCCACTGCCAAAATCCCAGCCAGGGATGTGGGTTTAAATTAAAATTGGGGGAAGAGCAGAAAACGTTTTCTATTTCCCCAGGAACTGCAGACCTTGGGGTGATGCTGTGCAACACAAGAGCCCAAAACCCCAGAAACCTGTCCCACACCTCCCACCACTGCCTGACCCCAGTCCCGTAGCAGAGAGATGGAGCTGCTGGACATTGAGCAGTGGCACACGTGTCTGATACGCCACCCCAGCGCCATCCCAGTACAGAAGGACCCTTGTCACTCCTTGCACCCTTGTCTCTTACCTTCCAACACCACCTCCTTGCCCGTCTTCTTCAAGGCCTGCACGGCCTCGTCGTGCGTGGCCTCGGACAGGTCGGTGCCGTTGACGGAGAGGATGGCATCCCCCACGTACAGCGCCTCGGTCTGATCTGCTGCCAGCCCCTTAAAGATCTTGGAGATCAGGATGGGCATCTTATTCTCTCGGCCACCTTGAAACAGAAGAGACAGGAAGCAGTTGTGGCTGTTGGAGCTCATGGAGAGCAGGTGGGGAGGGGGATGCTCCGGTACCAGATGGCTCTGGTGAGGCTGAGCCCTTCTCCTGGCACTCAGTTGTGCTGGGTCAACCCCCTGCTCGTTCCCCCAGATACCCACAGGACACCTGTACCAACCACAGCAGCCAAAGTACCACCAGGCTTTACAGCAGATTAAGTGATTGCTCCAAAACCACTAGGAATGATCACAGATTAGTCACAGAGTGAACATGTAAACCTGGCCATCTCCCCATCAATTCTGGCAGGAAAGCATGTCTTTATTTGCATTATTAATCATGTGTGCTGAGAGACTATCCTTGCTCCAAGGACTTCATGATCTCAACAGATAAGACAGCTGAACGTTTTTGGAGAGGCCAAAGAGTCAGGGAGAGGTGAACCAACCTGGCTGCGTGTTCCTTTCAGCACAGTAGCCCTATCTTACCTGCTGCTCTCCTGACTAAAAGAATGCTATTCAGACTCCCGGTGGCTTCGGCAGATCAATTTGCATGTTAACTTTCGAACCCGCCGGGAGATCCGAGCTGCCTCCGTGCCAGGGAGCAGGGATGCAGCAGCTACTGCCCACGGCAGCCGGGGATCAGCAGTCCCCGAGATGCCCTGAGTCCCAGGACAGCCTGTCCCGAGGAGCCTCCAAGAGATGATCTTCACCCCAGAGGGGGAGGTTGAGCCCAGCCTCTTGTCACTGCCCGCCCCGGGGCTGCTCCCAGCCAGTGCCACAGGCATTTCCTCGCTCAGCCGCCTGCCAAGCCCTGCGAGGGCTCCGGTTATCAGCTGTCAGAGGCCCCGGCGGGGGCTGCTCCGTCCCTGCGGCAGCGGCTCCTGTCCCTGCTGCCAGCACCGAGAGTCCTGCCAGGGCCCAGAGCCTCGGCCAGCACAGCTCTAGCTCAGCTTCCTGCTGTCCTGCCAGCCCAGCACTCCCAACACCCAGACCCACACCCCATGGCAGGACACCTCACCCACGCCCCGGGTGGCAGAGAAGCATCCCCGGGTGAAACGTGATTGGCACGTGCACAAACAGGGAGGTGCCAGCAGCCTGGAGAGGAGGAATGATGTCCTGTCCTACCAGAGCTGCCCCACCACTCACAACAGCTTCTACTGCCCAGTTCTGATGGCAACTACTTCTTTTCCACATACGTCACTGCAAAAATAAAGTCTTGACTGAACCAAGTGTAGTTTCTCCTTTCCTGGGAGAGCCACAGAGCAAGCAGTAACTTGGCAGCCAAAGGGTCGTTACGAAGGGGGTTTTATGCTTCCAAAAAAAAAAAAAAAGGGTTGGCAGGCTGGGGCACCCTGGAGATACGGCCAGCAGTGTCGATCCAGTTCCAGCACACAGATATCCACACAGCAAAACCTCCCGACTTCAGAGGGAGCCGGAGGCTGCGTTCGTCTCCTCTGAGCTGTGAGAAGAAGCCACGTCAGGAGGCGAGAGCTGCCCTGTTGCTGCCCCCGGGGCTGCCGAGCCCGCTGCCTGCTCTGCCCGCACACGGAGTCACGGCCCCTCACAGCCACGCTCCGTGACAGACCTTTCCCTGCCTCCTTGCTGCCCTTTTCATCCTCCCCTCCACCACGCTCGGAGCCGCGCGAAAAGCAAAGGCAGGCAGGACGCCAGGAACGCCATCCCTGCCCCAAGAAGTTTCCAGCCTGAAGTTCAGGCGAGTCACCAAGGCAGTTTGGGAAGGAAAACAGGGATTACAATAGGGAGGCTTCCCGCTGCTCGGCTTCCCGGGAGCAGACGTCTCCAAGCCCGAATGCGTTGGTTTAACAGTCCCGGAGCCTGGAGATCTCCAAGGGCTTTACATCGTTTATCTGATAGTTTAAAAGGGCATCTCCCAGCTCAGGGACACGGGGGGACAAGGACACGCCGGCAGAGCTCTCGCTGTGGCTGCAAAAGAGCAGCTTTTGTATAACTGGGTGCTCTCTGCACCCCACCTGCCTCCTGAGACACCACCCTACCCATGGGCGCGGGGGGACAGTGAGAATCCGTCCCCTCCAGCCCCCAAACGCCAGGGACCCCCCCCTCCGGCCGGGGCACGGCGGGCAGGGCTGGCCGCTCTCCCTGCACCCCGAAGCATCGCCCCCTCCGTAGGGAGTCCCGTCAATGCCACGCGTCCCCCTCCCCACCCCGCGCAGGGGCTGGGGGGGTACGAGGACCCCCACCCCAGCTCCGAGCGAGCCGCGGAACGGCGGCAGCAACAGGTCGCGGTGCCGGTGCCTCCCTGTCCCCGCCGCCCGGGGACCACCCCCCCCCCCATCCCGGCCTCACCTTTGATGCTGATGCCGAGCCCCCCCACGTCCTGCTTGACGACGCGCACGGTTCTCCTGATGTTGGCGAGCGCCTCGGGCGCGGCGGAGCCCGGCTCGCCGCCGTTCAGCTGCGCCGCCGCCGGGGCCTCGGGGCCGGGACCGGGGCCGTCAGCAGGGCTGACCCCCAGCACGTCCTCGGCCAGGGTGAGCAGGACGCGGAGCCACTGCCCGCCGGGGCCGCGCAGCTCCAGCAGCCCGGTGCGGGGGGCGCGCCTGCCCGCCGCCATCTTCGCGCCCGCCGCTCCGCGCCCCGCGCACCCTGCACCGCCCCGCACACCCTGCACCGCCCCGCTCTACACCCTGCACTGCACCGCCCCGCTCTACACCCTGCACCGCCCCGCACACCCTGCACCGCCCCGCACACCCTGCACCGCCCCGCTCTACACCCCGCACCGCCCCGCTCTACACCCTGCACCGCCCCGCTCTACACCCTGCACCGCCCCGCTCTACACCCTGCACCGCCCCGCTCTACACCTCGCACCGCCCCGCACACCCCGCACCGCCCCGCACACCCTGCACCGCCCCGCTCTACACCCTGCACCGCCCCGCTCTACACCTCGCACCGCCCCGCACGCCCCGCACCGCCCCGCACACCCTGCACCGCCCCGCTCACACCCTGCACCGCCCCTCTCACCCTGCACCGCCCCGCACCGCTCCGCACACCCTGCACCGCCCCGCTCTACACCTCGCACCGCCCCGCTCACCCTGCACCGCCCCGCACACCCTGCACCGCCCCGCACCGCCCCGCACCGCCCCGTGCACCCTGCACCGCACCGCACCGCTCCGCACACCCTGCACCGCCCCACTCACCCTGCACCGCCCCGCTCACACCCCGCACTGCCCCATTCCGGAACAGCACGGGGCTCTGGGAGGGACCGGGACCCCAGCCCCTCCCCGTTCCGCCCTGGGACGGGACACCGGGGTGCTCCCCAGTGCTCCCCACTCCATCCCGGGACGGGGCACCGGGAACAGGCACGGCTCCTCTGTACTCCCCGCTCCACCCTGGGACGCAGCAGCGGGAAGGGGCACGGCTGCCGGTGCTCCTCGCTCCATCCCGGGACAGGGCACTGGGGAGGACACAGTGCTCCCCGACGCTCCACATCATTCCCTGCTCCAGCCCGGATGGGAGGGCACCAGGTTCTCACCAGTACTCCCCATTCCTGCCTGTGAGGGACACAACCCCCCGGTGCTCCCCTCTCCATCCTGGGACGGAGCACTGGGAAGGATCCAGTGCTCCCCATTCCAGCCTGGGATGGGGCAACAGGAAAGACACAGCTCTCCAGTGCTCCTTGCTCTGTACTGGATGGGGCACGGGGAGACACCAGGACATCAGGGCCCCACTGCTCCATCCTGGGATGGGGCACTGGCAGGGCCTGGTTTTCCCCACTCCAGTGTGGGACGAGGCACCAGGAGGGGCACGGCTCCCCAGTGCTCCTTGTTCTGGCCTGACACAGAGCCCCAGTACTCCCCAGTGCTTCCCAGTGCTCCCTGCTCTGGCCCAGAATGGGACACAGAGAGAGAGACACAGGCCCCCAGTGCCCTGTTGTTGTTCCACCTCTGGCCCTGGACATTCTGGGGGCCCCCAGGTCCCTGTGCTGGGGGTCTCCATGCTGGGCTGTGTCACAGGAGGAGCAGCAGGAGCTGGGCAGGGGCTGTGGCTCAGCCCTTCATGTGTCCCCAGCAGCCACAGCCAGGGCAGGAACCTCCCAAGAGTCCCAGTGGGTGTTAAACAGGAGCCAGGCACAGGGAAATGGTGCCTGCAGACATTCAGAAGAGCCTGCATTGCTTTACCTTTGCTTGTCCAGGATCTTGAAAACAGGAATATTTTTACTCCCTTGGCAGACCTGCATTTTTTCTGCATTAATTAGGAGTAGTAAATAACCTCCAGGAGCAGCAAATGCCTCTTGGCACATCCCCTCTGCCCCTTGCAGAGTGCTTCAAGCAGCTCCAGAGACCTCCGTGATGGGGCTACTGAGGTCTCAGACCCTCTGGAAAACACAAGGATTTGTAAGAACTCAGGAACATTTATAGCAGACTGGGAAGTGGACAGAGTGAGGGGCTCTGGGTGCATGGGGCAGGGGGGCTGCAGCATGTGCTGCTCCACACAGCCCTTCCCAGCCGGGGTCTGCAGCCAGCCCTGAGCATCAGCCTCATGCAGAGGGGAAAAATGCTCCCCAGGCTCCCTCCCACGCAGCAGCAGCTGTGGAATTTCTTGAGGTTGCAGCAGAGGAAGCCCTGAAGGTTATTTCTTTACAAAACAGACGATTCACATATTCCTGATTTTCTTTCTGCTAAAAGGTCCAGGGGTTTGGCTTAAGTGACTCTTTGCGGTGCGATGCTGCTCGCTGTAGCAAGCAGTTCTACAGCACCTCAGAGATATTCCCCTGGGATCTCACCCCCTGCACAACCCAGCAGGACTCTCCAGCCCCGCTCTGGCTGCTTGTGCCACTGGGTTCGTGTACAACAAGGGGAATTTGGTCTCTTGGTCCTTGAGCGCAGACAGCTCATTCCCCCTGTGCCACTCGCTCTGGGAGCACTCACTTTATTTGCCAGCCAGGCAGCTGCAGTCAGCAGTTTGTCCAGCTGTTTTTCCTTCCCAGGGCTGCTTTTGATAATTCCAGCCTCTAAGGCCACATTCCCATCTGAAACAGCAGTGGGAATGCTAAATATTGCTTTTAGTGCAGCAGAACAGCACCGTTCGGGTTGTTTCCTTTCATTTCAGCTCTGTGCCCGGCAGCACGGATGCTGAGAAGCATGGCCTGGACTCATGGAAGCCATCCAGATGGTGCCAGTGCCTTTCCCTGCCCCACTGCTGGGATGGAGAAATCACCATGGGCCTTGGAGCCAGCACACAGCGCTCTGACTTCACCTCCCTTGGAGAAAAAGCCACACCCCGTGGGTGCAGTGAGGAAGACGGGCAGTGATCCACAGTAGAGAGCTCATCCCACAGCCACTGCTTCTGCCCTGGTCCCCCTGCACCCCCCTTCTTCAGCAATTAATATTCCTATGACAATTGCATCCATTAATTATGCTGGATGGAGATCCAAGGCAAGTATTGCAGGTGGTGTCTTCTAGTGGAAACAGTGGGTACAAAGTGACCTTAAAGTCCCTGGTCCCAAACTGGGAGGCTCACCCTGAGCAGGGGGTACGTCAGGAGGGCAGCAATAGGGCTGGAGACTGGTACAGTACTGGGGGACCTGGCTCCAGCACTGGGAGGGCTTGGGTTTTATCAAAGACAAAAAGCTGGCTCCTCTGCACAGCTGGGTCTGTGAGAACCGTGGCCATTTGGACATGCCAGGACGTTCCTGGGGATCCTGGTGCTCCCCCAAGCTGTTTTGGGGACTTTGAGCAGGCTTGGCTCTCCCAGGCTCCTTCCCCTCTTCGGAGCCCCTTCCTGTCCCGGGGCACACGGTGAGCACCGGGAGCGCGGCACACGGAGCGGCCCCGGCTCCATCTGACCCTCTGCAAGACACCGTGAGCGTAATTCCCATGACGTGGAGCTGCAGGACAGGCTGTGGGACGGGAGGGCGGGGGACGGAGGCTCTGTCCGGGGCTGGCACGCAGGAGTGAATCGCAGCTTCCAGGCATGCCAGCGGCGTTCGTCAGGGCTCCTGCCGATGGGGAGCAGGCGGGGGAGGAGCTGCTTGAAAAATTGCTATTCACAGAAATAGAAATTTCCTGCAGAAACACGTGTGCGTCGGTGACAAAAGCCCAGCTGGGAATTTCTCCCTGGCAGCAGGAGCGGTGGGAGGGGAAGGGGCTGGGGAGCATGAGGGGCTGAGGTGCAGGACTGGGGGTGCTGCCAGGGCCCTGACCCCGGCTCTGGGAGAAATCTCTGCTTTTTATTCGGAAAAAGCATCGCTTGGCTCCACAGTCTCCAAACTGTCTTCAGGAGCAGGACCTGCCAGTGTGGCATTGATGTGCTCCATGCCCCCCACGCTGAGCCATTCCCTCCAGCAGCACTTACTTGGCCTCCTGTTTGGATGCTGCAGAGGGTGGGGAGGCCCTGGCACAGGTTGCCCAGAGAAGCTGTGGCTGCCCCATCCCTGGAAGTGTCCAAGACCAGGTTGGACGGGGCTTGGAGCAACCTGGGCTAGTGGGAGGTGTCCCTGCCCATGGCAGAGGGTGGAACGGGATGAGCTTTAAGGTCCCTTCCAACCCAAAGCATTCCAGGAGTCTATGATTCCGTGCTTCCCCAGCTGATTCCCATGGCAGGGTTGAGCCCATCCCAGCATTTTCTCTGCCTAATCTCTCCAGCCCCCTGAACTTCATCGTTAAGCAGCTATTATTAGTCTCATTTCTTGGCATAGCCAGGAGCTGTGTCAGAACCCACCAGCCTATTTATAGTGCTGTGAGCAGCTTTGTTACTTGTGTTAATTAGATTGATCCCTTCTGAAGCAAAGTAAAAGACTTTGAGAGCTCAAGTTTAGTTCCTGGGACAACATTCCCAAACTGTGGGGATCCAGGTAGCATCTCAGGCTGCTGGATGCCCTGACAGTCCTTAGCCCTCAGCACCAGGGAAGGTCTGCTCTGCTCAGTCTCCCTTGGAAATTTATGGAGGGGGATGGCACCAACCCTTGCCTGCAGGACTGAGCCCCATGAAACCTTGCAAGAGATGGGATGGAAGGGAAATAAAATAGCTTTTCCTGTCTAAATAGGTTTACATCTAGATCTATTTTAATCTAGATAGGTTTTAATCTAGATAATACTAGATTTAGATATGCAAAATGTATTTAAAAATTGATTAATCCTTTACTATAAAGGAAATGTAGTGAAATGGCATTATCTGGCTTTAAAATCACTGGAATCTCTGAGTCCTTTAACTTGAGAGCACTTTCTGTTTGCTTTGGGGCATAATTAGTCCCTACAAAGTTTTTTCCCCTCTCATGAAGGCTCTTCTCTTTCCAGATCCCTGTAAGATAACCACAGTCAGCTGGGCTCTCACGGTGGGAAAATGCTTATTCTACTGCATGGCAGATCATATGTTATCAGGGAATGATCATTTTATCAAAGAACAAGAGACAAGATGGGAGAAAAGCAGCACCCTGGAGCTAAAATAACTTTGGAAATGCAAAAGTTGTCACACATTAAAGCCCAGTCCTCACTGCCTGTTGAAGCTTTGGCTCTCTGATGCTCCAAGACCAAGTGGCATCAGTGGCAGGGATGTCAATCAGCCCCT
Source organism: Chiroxiphia lanceolata (assembly GCF_009829145.1). Classification (NCBI taxonomy): domain Eukaryota; kingdom Metazoa; phylum Chordata; class Aves; order Passeriformes; family Pipridae; genus Chiroxiphia; species Chiroxiphia lanceolata. Next base: position 2,414,475 of record NC_045653.1, on the reverse strand, counting down.
GGGGTAAGTTAATGGACAGAAATTAATCATAAAATCAGCACAGGAGCTGCAGGTTGTAAAATCCACCTTCACATCTGCAGTTCAACTGGGCTGATTTGCCTCACCAGTGTCTTCCACAGGGAATGGGGTAAATCTGCTGCTTGCAAATGAAAATGCTGCTGCCTCCCTGCCTGGCACTGGGAATAGGCATCTCTTGGACTGCAGTTTGTGGGATGCACTGCTGGAGATACCACCCATGATTCTGTATGTCCCCTGGCACTGTGGCTGCAGTGTCTGTGGCGCCAGAGCCAGAGCTTGTGGGGAAACTGAGGCACAAAGAGAGGGCAGGTCCAAGCTCCAACCAGGATTGCTGGGCACATCACTCCATGATTCTGGCTCAATGGGGGATGCACAGGGGCTCAGAGATGGTGTCTGCTGGGCAACACTTGGGACATGGCCTCTCCTGTGGGCACGGGCAGTCTTTTCCCCCTGGGCAGTGCTGGGGTGTTTGATCTCCAGGTGCTTTATTTAGTGATATCAAACCCTCCCCTGCTTCCCAGCTGCTTCATCACGGATATAATCACATTCTATGTGTTTGCTGCTAAAGTGCTGGAGCAGGTTGTGAGTTCAGGGGGGTGACAGACAGATGAACACACTTTCAATCAAAACTACAGAATCACAGAATATGCCAAGTCGGAAGGGACCCACAAGGATCATCCAGTCCAACTCTTATCTCTGCACAGGACCATCCCCAAGAATCACACCATGTACCTGAGAGGACCATCCAAACCCTCACGGAGCTCTGGCAGCCTTGGTGCTGTGCTCACTGCCCTGGGGAGCCTGGTCAGTGCCCAACTACCCTCTGGGAGAAGAACCTTTTTCCAATACCCAACCTAAACCTCCCCTGACACAGCTCCAGACCATTCCCTGAGGTTCTATCCCTGGTCCCCCCAGAGCAGAGCTCAGTCCCTGCCCCTCCTCTGCCCCTGCCCAGGCAGCTGGAACTGCAGTGAGGTCTCCCCTCAGTCCCTTCTCCAGCTGAACACACCAAGTGCCCTCAGTGTCCTCACATGGCTTCAAATCAAGGCCCTTCAAATTCTCCTTGTCCAATGCAGCCCCATTCATGGAGGGAGCTTCTGGATGTGGCCGTGCAGACAGTGACCCCACACCCCTCTTTCAGTGCCCCTGAGCCCACCAAATGCTGCACACCAGCAAAGCCCTGTTTCCTCCTGGCTCCACCATCCCACCAGGACGCCCACGGGAAAAGGCAGCTCCCTGGTGCAGGGCCCTGCAGCTCCCATCAGTCACAGCTCCCCTGGGCTTTTTGTAACTCAACAGATAGAGCTTTGAGAAATGTCACTTCTCTGCACTGCTGCCATCTCTCTCCAATGGCCTGTCAATGTGACACCACCGAGACTGTGGACTCCCCATCCCTGGAAGGGTCAAAGGCCAGGTTGGATGGGCCTTGGAGCAACCTGGGCTAGTGGAAGGTGTCCCTGCCCATGGCAGGGGGTGGGATGAGATGAGCTTTAAGGTCCCTTGCAACCCAACTCATTCTGTGATTTATGATTCTGTGAGGTTGTCTGGAACACCAGGAGACCTTGATGGATGTGATTATGTTCCCTGGCTCAGGGGATGCTACAGGAAAGGCCTCCTGTCCAAGCACAGTGCAGAGGCACAGGAGGGATGGGAAGAGCCTGGGAAAAGTCTGGGTTTGAGCCCCGAGGGATGTTTTCCCTCTTCTAGCTGGAAGGCCACCTTCAGCATCAGGTTTTTGAGTTAAGTGCATCCTTCTATGGGGCTTCACCTTCCCTACAAGGGCCATATCCATGCGGGACTCTCCTGGCACATGGCTGGCTGATGAACCCATCAGCCCAGGGTCCTTCTGCTTCCCACGAGTGTGGTGAGGACCATCTCTCCGCCGAGTTTCGGTGTCGCTCCATGGAAACAGCAGCTGCAGGATCTCAGGCTGTCAGCAGATGCCAGCAAAGAGCCGCTCTGTAGCCAGCGGGGGCTGCCGTGGGCTGGGGGTGGCCGGAGCCCCCGACCCTCAGCGCTGGGGCACCTTCTGCCCCAACGCACCCATCCAGCTGGGGCACGAACCCCTGCGGGGACCCGGAGGAGCTCGTTGGGGCTTTGCCACCAGCTGAGAACCCCACACTCAGCTCACAAATTGGAGCACCTGCAGCTGCTGCAAAACTGGTGGCACCAACTAGAGAAATGAGGGACAGGGTGACCCTCTGGCTCATCTCACCAGGCACGGCTCTGTGCCCCAGAGCCCCAGGCCAGCCCCCATGGGGGACAGGGGACACGCTGCCCCTGGCCTGGCCACTGCCTGCTCAGCCCGTTGGTTATCAGAGTCACAGAGTGCTTTGGGTTGGGAATGACCTCAAAAACCATCCAGTCCAACCCCCCTGCCGTGGGCAGGGACCCTTCCACTAGATCATGTTGCTCAAAGTCCCACCCAGCCTTGATGTCCCAACAATGGGGCATCCACATCTTTTCTGGGCAACCTGGTCCTGTGTCTCATCACCGTCGTCGGAAAAAAACTCCCTCTCTATCTGGTTTAAGGGGACACTGGAGAGGAATCCTCACCGCTTCTCACTGCTCGGTTATTCTGGGCGCTGGGCTGGCCCCAGCCCGGGATTTTGGGGGGCGGTGTCCAACAGCATCCTCCCACATGCCCTGACTTTCTGCTCAGCACCACGGGCACAAACCCCACCCTCCCTTTAAACCACCTTCCCCTTCCTCACCAGATTCCTCCTCTGAGGTCTCGGGAGGCGCCTGGTGCTCCCTCCCAGCTTGGCAGGCAGCCGTGACACTGCTGCTCCACAACAAGAGCTATTTTTACCCTCTAATGCATGCACGCTCCCCGGCTCAGCCTCCTGCCCTCCCCGTGCCCAGCACCATCCCTGGTTCCTGGCTGAGACCCCGCTGCAGCTGGGACCAGGCTCTGCTTTGTGTTCCCAAGCACCCCACGGCCGGGGGGATGCAGGAGGGGCCCCTTCCCTTCATTCGTGTGCATCATTTCTGTGGACCCCATCCACTGCTCCGTGAAAAGCTCTTTTTCCGGCCTGACAAGTAGCTGGAACTTGTTTTATAGGAGGATATATACATATAAATGTAGTCTCTCCTATTTCCCTTTTGTCCCCTGCTATTTCCCGCTTTCCCATGGGCTTTTCAGGTCTCTCAAGCGAGCTCAGGGCTGCCCAGGGGATCAGCACTGCCCCTTTGCCAGGTCTTTTTGACGGTCAGGGAAGGGGGTTGGACCTAGAAAAGCCTCAGTTCCTTGGACTCGAGGGCCAGGCAGGGTCTGTGAGCACTCCTCATCCTTTCCCAGGCTGCTGGACCCCTTGTGTCTCAAGGGGATCCACCACAGCCCCGAGCCCTGGGGTGCTGCAGCCACGGGACACACGCTGCCCATTTCAGTGCTGCTTTTAAGGGCTCCCTAAACCAAGCATCAGGGCTCCAGGAAGGCTGAGCATGGGGATCCCTCTGTATTCCAGGGTAGATGCTCCAGGCACGAGCCCTCAGGGGATTTGTACAGAGACCAGAGGGGCTGCAGAAGGGGAATGGGGGGCATCACCCCTGCTGTGAGCTCTCCATCCAGGTCAAGGCATCTCCAAAGGAGCCCCCCCAGCACGAGAGGGAAGCCAGGGGAAGGACACCCTGAACATCGCCCGCTGCCCCAGGCTGGCCCCTGCTCACCTCTGATACAGCCCTTTGCTCCTCTCCAAAGGGAGGTTTTAATTTACCCTCTTGGCTGGCGAAACCCTATCCCGAGCAATTCCCCAGCCGTTCCTCCGAATCGCAGTAACTACCTCATTACTTTGATATTAATAGAATTCATATGGCCTGGAGAAGATAATTGAAATTAGCCCCGCGCCGGCGGCGGGGGGGAGCAGAGGGGGTGGTCTGTGCCAGCCCTGACCCCCAGCCGGATCCCGGCCTCCAGAGCGGGTCCTGGGACCAGCAGTGCCCACGGGGCTGCAGTTCTGCCAGTTCCAGTCCCAGGGATGAAGTATTGCCTGCGGTTTGCCCACTGGTACCAGAAGTGGGAAGCAGGATGGAGCCCATCCTGGCGTCCATCGGGCTTCTCTGAGTCAGACTGGGAGGATGCCCGGCCAGACCCTGCCCCTGCTCTCAAGCCACTGACCCTCTTGTTGTCCTCTGCCTTGTCCCCTGCTCCAGGCCAGGTCATCCAGCAACCCCCACCAGCACCACGGGGCCATTCCCATCTTTTCGGGGTGGGAAAAGAAAAAAAAAAGTTCATTATGTGCAGAGGCACAAAGGCAGCCCTGTGAACGGCTGTCTCAGGCCGTGCTGGGCCCGCAGCCGGCGGGACCATGACGGAGCCGTCCCGCTGCCCCTCCGGCCCCGGGTCCCTCCGGCTCCCACCCCACCTGCTCCCCGTCAGATGGGAGGTGACCCCGACAAAGGCCGGGGCAGCGTCTGCCACCCTTGGGCTTTGCCCTGACACGTGTCTCCTTAACCTCTTCCTTGGGACCAGCTGCTACCAGGGGACCCTCCTTTGTGGCCCTGGCGAGTGGCAGACGAGTCTCCCCATCTGGCCGGCGAGGCCTCGTCTGTTGGAGACCCCCTGCCCCAGCTTATAACGGCATTAACCTCCCCCTGCACCCTGCCCCGCTCCCACCCCCACAACTGTCACCAGGTCCCCATGGGGACATCGGCTTAGGGACAGACTGCATCCCACAGGGCCTTGTCACATTGCTCACCCACCCCTGGCACCTCACAGGCACCCAGGGACCCCTGCCTGCACCTCTGACCCTGCCTGCACCTCTGACCCTGCCTGTGGATATCCCTGCCTGCACCTCCTGCCTTGTCTGTCTGCACAGATAAGGCAGGACAAGGCAGGATGAGGAATTTGCCTCCGGGCGCTTCAAAGCATCCCTGCACACCTGTGGCTGCAGGTGGGCTCAGTCCAACCTCGCCTCCCACAGCACTGGGGCTCAGGACAGGGAGCCCCGGCATGGGGTCTCCATGCCAACCCACTGCCACTCCGTGTCTTTGCCACTTGTTTGGTCCAGCACTGAGCTCCCGTGGGAGCTGGGGAATGCTGGGGCACCCCAGGATGACTGGCAGGCACGGGACCATCGGTGATGGGATGAGAGGAGCAGCAGTGTGCGGGGTCAGGTCCTGGAGCAGGTGAGGTGAAGGAACAGGATAGTGACAGGATTAATTAGGTGAAGGAGCCAAGGTGGAGGCTGGCATTGCCTGACTGCTTGGCCAGCGGAGTCCCCAGGCCAGGACATGAAGAGGAGAGATCCCACCACCACCACCACCTCCCTCCCCAGCCATCCCCCAGGAGGCCTTATCTGCTGCTAATGCTTTGCAGGAGCCTCCCTCCCCAAAGCTTGTGGGCTTGGCAAGACGCTCTGAGCCTGCATTTGCTCCAAATGGATTGTATCAGGGGGAGAACAAAGCACTGGAGACTTTTCAAAGCAAAGTTGCGATTGCAGCCCACGGGGGAGGCAGCGGGTCCCCTCTGGCATTACCTCACTGGGGACTCAGTGGGGTCCAGGCCCAGTCCCAAAACCCACCAGGCAGTGGCTGGTGCCCCTCAGCTCTCCCTCCCAGCCCTGGCTGTGCCATCCCTGGGAGTGCTGGCCAGGCAGGGGTCATTCAAAAAGTGCTGGCCAGAAGACAACGGCTCCATTTTCACCAAAAAATGTTCTGCTGCAAAAATCTGGCCTTGCTCCAGCTGCAAATGAAAAAATTAGGTTGGCCTTTTTTATTTTTTTCTTTCCCTGCTGCAAAGTTTCTTGGAAAGCTGGTGTGGGGCAGGCTCTGGAGCAAACACTGGCCGTGGCACCATGCCCTTGCCTGCTTCTCTCCCCATCCCTGGTGCAGGCAGCTCCAGGCAGCACAGCTGGCAGAACGTGGTTTTGTCCTCCAACACCTCGAGAACTTGGTGAAAAAAAGGCAAATATTCTCTCCTCTGTTGGTCTGAGCATAAATTGCAATCACAGTGTCAAGGGGTGTTAATGTGGAACTTCCCCTGCCCAGCCTGTGCTCCAAACCCATCGGAAGAGACGGATGAAGGGGCTGCCAGGACTGACCCAGGGCACAACAGCCATGTGTTGCATGAAGCAGAGTGTGCTCAGTGTCCATAGTGAGGTGTCCCCAAGGGAGCACTGGCACGCAGGGAACTGTGTTTGTCAGGAAGGGCTGGAGGAGAAGAAGGAACTGTGTGGGCAGAGCAAGGAATAAGACCAAAAAGTCATGTTGGCTTGGCTTCCCCTCCGATGTGCAGAAAAGATGGTGTCAGCAGTGAGTCAGCTCCAGGAGGTATGTGAAATCATAATGGAAGTATGCTGAGAAAACAGCAAAATCCCACCGAAAAAAAAAAAAAGAAAAACGAGGGGTTTAGCAACTGGATGCACTTCAGGGTGCAATGGGATAACTGCAGGATTGCATCAGGGATGGGGAAAAAGGAAAACAAGCCCAGGAGCAGTGGCTCTCTGCTGCAGGACAGCCCCAGGGCGCAACATGGCCCTACAGCACCTGGCCCCACAGTGGTGAGATCCCAGAGACTCTCCCAGTGCATTCCTAACCCACAAGAAATATCACAGCCACAAGGGCTCCTTTGGACAAGTGTCTTTGAATATCTGGGGAAACAATACAGCTGCCCAAGGCCAGGCTCTGTGAAGTGCCTGATTCACACACCATCACATCAGGAACTACAGTCATTTGTGCCAGATTACCAGGAGGGACAGGGGCAGGGTCCAACATCCCCAAGACCACAGGGAGAGAGATGCAGAGCAATTGAGCAGCCTCTTGGAGAAGGATTGGGGTGGTTCCCTGAGAACCAGAGCAGAAAGACATGGGAAAATCAAGGAAAAAGTCACAAATTCAGAAACTCAAAGGAAAACACAGTCTGTATGTCCTGTGGGGAGATGCTGTGAGGGGAGAGCAGCACGGAGGGGACAGTGCTGGACAGTGGCGGGATGGGGAGAGGAGTCCTGCCCATCACTGCTGGGGATCACAACCAACTCCAGCCTTCCAGCCCTCCTGGAAAGCCCTGGACACCTGGCTGAGGAGGGGAGCTGGGATCAAAGGCTGGGATGTTGACAGTCCCGGTGCAAATGCAGCCCAAAGCAGGGAAACACCAGAGCCAAAAGATCCAAGCAGCAGCAAAATGGCAGGAGAGTGAACTTTGCCTGGGTGTCCATGTAAAGAGGGCTGTGAAACCTTCCCCTGCACACTGGACAGGGCCAGAGGGGTTGGGAAAACCCAGATGAAACCTCAGTGGTGACATAAACCCAGACCACTCACACCAGGGAGAGCCTCAGGCTGCTGCCCCATCACAGCACCACCGTGAGCTACATCAGGTGAGATCAGGTCACAGCTGGGGACAGGAACTCATCCATGGAGACACAAGCCTCCCTTGCCCTCTGGATGCCCCCCATGGAAGTGTGAGCTGGGCACCAAATTACAGCTGCAGAGTCCCAGGTGGGAACAGGAGCTCAGTGTTGGGAGCCAAACAAGTGTGAAACAGCAACAAAAATCTGGTATTTTGTTACTGTAAGTAAATCAAATAATCCACCCAGTTCAATGTGCCCTTCAAAGAGTGTCCACTGGACACTGAGATGCTGCTCAGAAGGGCTGACATGTTCCCAGCACTTCCCTCCGGAGGTGGGCACTGGCCACAACTCCTGGAATGAGCAAAGCCCTTGGCAGAGCTGTGGCTTGGTGCTGGATCCTCACTGGGCTCCCCAAGGCTGGAACCTGCCTCCAAAGAGCTAAAAGCACTGCTGGAAATGCCCAAAGGGATGCAGAATAGGGGGGCAGGACAGGTCCTCCTCTGGTGGCTGGAGCCCCTGTGTCACCATCTGTGACAGATTTCCCCTCCAAACTGTCCTGGCCCCCCAGAGCTCTTTGCCCTCGACAGGGAGGATGAACAAAGAGGTTTTACATAATCCCACATGATCTGCATAAAGCACGGCCCCAAAACCTGCTGCTCTCACCCCCATGGCACAAGGGGTTCCTGGATGTTTCTCTCCCTGCTCAGCCTGAATCCTATTCCCTGGCCGTGCATTGCAGCCAGGGAATCCTTCACTGAGAGCTCTGCCAGCCCCCTGGGCATGGACACCCACATCCCAGCATGTTTGGGGGTGCTGCCAGAGGCACCCACACCCTGAAGGGAAGCTCTTGCTCCAGCTGTGAACACCACATGGTCAGCTGGGGAGAGACCAAGCATGAAAGCACGTGGAGACATTTTCATGGGGACCCTCTGGGTGTGCCACAATGCCCATGGCTCATCCTGAAAGGTCCACATCTCCACTCCCCCCAGCACCTCTATCCCACCTCCAGGGAAGGAAAATCCTGCTGGAGCTCCAGTGTTGATCTTTAGCCAGAGCTGAGCATTTCAGAACCACAAAACTCAGCCACCTCGAGCTGAGGAAAAAAAAAATCCCTTGGTGATTGCTAGTTCTCCTTAAAAATACAAAGCAAAGCAAAAATCAAGCCTCAGCAGTCCCTGCTGCCAGTGGCTGTGATGCAGTGCCTGGTTGCTATGACCAGATGTGTTTGGAGGGCTGGGAATGGCTGGGAATGGCACATCCCTTCACCTCACTGCTATCCACAACGACAACTGTGAGATGGACACCACGCAGCCGGCTGTAATGGTGCCACGTGGAAGTGGGCAGGCACAAAAGCGGCTCTTTCACCAAAAATCACCCCAAAGGAAGAGTCCAACTCACAGCACTCAGTTGGGCATCCCCTTGGGTTGCAGCAGGATGGGCACAAGCAGAGCCAGCAGCATCTCAGCACCTACAACTGTCTCCAATAATGCCACCCCTAGGCTCCAAAATGTTGGGGAGGAAATAAATATAGCTCAAAGGAGGCTCAGAGATCGAAGGGAAGAGGCCATTATCAACCCTCCATCTGCAGTAAAGAGCCAGCCATGTCCGGCACTCTGGATCTAATGGGTTTTTAATATTCTCGTGGCACGCACTGTGGTATGTATGGTAAGAGACACTTGGAGGTCTTGCATGAGCACCAGTACTCGGGGGGTTGCTCACAGAGTTCAGGCTTTTCCTTTCCTTGCCAGCTGCCTTGTAGTTGTAGATGTTTCAATTATTCTGTCAAGCTGCATATTCCAAATTAAGGCCAGAGAAGTGTCTCTGTCTCATATAGAAAGAAAGGGAAAAAATATATCCCTAAAAGGAAAAGAAATTAACTCAGAAATTAATAAGGCTGATTGACAATGCTGCTTTGGAAACTCTGGTACCATATGGCATCCTTGAATGGCTGCAGTGCTGTTAGGATGGAGCTGACCAGCTGGAGAGTTACTGTGGGTTGTTTGTAATTGTAATAATGGATATCAGATGGCTGGTGTGGAGCAGTTTATAAATGAGAACAGACAATGAGCCGCACTGTTTGTCAGGAAATCATTGCTGATATGGGCTTTGTGCTACCCACCACTCCCGGGTGGAGCTGCCTGCTCCCGGGGCACCCTGTGCTGCCCGTTGGTCTGGCTCCAGCCGGGAAAGGCCCGATCCTGGGGCAGGTACTGCACCGGCCACCCAGGAGGGTGGTCCGGCCACGAGAACTGGCAAAAAAACTCCTCGGCCTGCCGGTACTTTGGGCAGAGCCCCAGATGCCACTGGGAGATGCCAGCAAGGCTGATGTCCTTCTGCAAAAGATGTGACGCGCGGCCAAGGGGCCTCTCTGAGGAAGCCAAAGCAATGGGGACCCAGCCGGGATCCGCCACAGCCTCTGGAGCCAGCCAGGCTCGTAGGGGGCTCGGGTACTGACACTTCCAGATTGGTTTTTGTGCTGAACAGCCAGAAAAATCATGACATTTCAGAATTTGCCAGTTAATGGATTTTATTTTTTTTTTTAAGTCAGTAACAGTGAAATCCATTATTTCAGTTTCTGCTGATCTCCAGCTCTACAGTTTATCACATAAAGCGAAGCCTGAGTTTGGAATGAAAATGTCACATTCTTGCTCCGTCATCTTTTCCAAAGTGAAATTCCATCCAAATTAACACGGGACATTTCATTGCCCAGCTGAAATGTCTCCTGTGCTCCAGCTGAAGCCACCCTGTGCCACGTGGCCTAGCAGCCTGGGCCAGTGAGCTCCAGCCCGGGGGCTCCGGGGCAGGAGATGGCTGGGAAAGGAGGCTGCATTCAAGGCTTAGATACTACAATTATTTTTAATTCCTTAGTGGTCCTGGATTATTTTTTACCCTAAATCTTATTTAAAAAGCCCATGACCAAACTGGATTGTGCACATTCCCCTGGCACCTGAAGCCCCTGTGCTGGGGGCACCTGCCGACAGCCAGCTGGGGAGCACACCCACGTGTCCTTTCACACTCAAGCCCAAACACAGCTGGGTGCTCTAGCTGGTCTTATTTTGGGCTCACAGCCCCGACCCAGGGGTGGAAGGAGTCCTGGCACTGCTGGGTTTCTCCCTGCTCAGCTCCAGGCTGAGGGCATCTCTGGTGCCAGGGCCAGGGAGCGGTGGGTGCTCCTGGACTGGCCAGTGGGCAGCAGGGAGAGCTTTCTAGGAAAGCAATCTCCGTGGGAAGGCGGCCAGAACTGGAGCTACAGCCATGGCATATGTCAAGCACCAGGCAGACATGCCCCTCTGCAGGGCATCTCCACCCTGGAAACACTCCTACCACTCCAGCTTGCTGCACGGAGCGATCGTGGGCGCTGTGGGGGTGTCTGGGGACCCCCCACCCAGGACACTGGGTGCCCTGTGCCACCCTGCTGCTGTGTCCAGGGTGCACAGGGAAGGGTGGGCAGAGCTGCTGGCAGTGGAAGGGCACGACCCCTGGCAAAACCCCTCCCTCAGCTCCATCACTTCCAGCCCTCGCTACCAGTAACAGAGTTGCTGCTCTCTGATTTTGTTTGGATAAGATATTAAATATTTAATATATTTTTAAACATATTTTTATATATTCATACTCATGTTTTCTATATATTCTTATTTAAAGTTTTCTTTTATACTATTCTTCTGTAGTATAGAAACATTTCTTAGAAACCCCAGGGTGCACAAGTCCTCACACGAGTCTTGGTTAAGCTGGAAACAGGCAGGGCAAAGCGACTAAAATCCACAATAGAAATCAGCAGGCAGGAAGACTTGCTCTAATCCATCACCCCTACCCGAGCTCTGTGCTTAATTCTCTGAAGAAATATGGAGTCCTACTCCCAGTTCTGAGAACATCCCTGTTTATACTGGGACATAGCTCTTCCTCCAAAGTCCGGTATTTCTTTTTTTCCCAGTTCAGAGAGGGTTATTTGAGTCTGCTTATTCACAGCCTTGGTTTCTAGGCTTTCATATAAAATATGAGTTATCCATTCATTTTAATAGCAGAGATTCAAGGTTGGTCTTATACATGTCAACCACTACTTAGGGAAAATTGGCATTCCATTACCATGCACCAAACATCATAATGAAGTTTGAATTTGTAAGGGGATGCTGAGGTGCAGTGCAGACACAAGACACGAGAGAGTTTTGGACACCCCCTCTGGAGCTGGATCTGTTCTGGGAAGCGGGAGAGCTGTTGGCATCCCCCAGACTCATCTGTCGTGTCCCATCCCATGTCCCCACACACCTCCCAGTGACCAGACCACATCTGCCCAGTTTTAGCCTGAAGTTGTCAATTGATAGGAAAACTCTCCTGCTTTCTCCAGCTCAACTTTGGCTGACCTCATCAGCAATCTGAACTAATCGAAGGAGGAGAAGTGGGAGAACATCCCCACAGTCCTTCTTGAGGGGGAAATTGCTGTCAAAGCGGGTTGGTCACATCACCCAGCCCTGATCCCATCACCCAGCCCTGATCCCATCACCCAGCCCTGGTCCCCAGCAATGAGCTGCAGGTCCCCGTGTGACTTTGTCAGGGCAGATGCATTGCTTACCACTCACTATCACCTTTTCAATCACCTTCACTGCAAGCCCTGACAAGCACTGTCAGCAGTTTAAACGGCAAGGAAGATTAGATTTCAAAAGAAAGAGGTGTTAACGTGAATCCCTACTCAAATACACTAGTTCTTATGGCACGGCCATTCTGGAAACTCTGAGCACCCCAGGCTGGGTGCAGCCCCTCAAGCATCCTTTAGTTCATGTGGTTTAGCGAGCTCAGCTTGGCTTCACGTGGCTTTTGGGGTGTTTAATCAGTCCCCATCACCCCCCGTTGCCCGTGGAGGAGCCCCACTGGCAGCCACGCTGGCGTCACCGTTGGTTTTTGTTTTACAGGGGTAATAGAGCCTACCCACATCCTCCCGGGCCCGGCCCACCCCGGCTCCCACCCACGCTCTGCCGGCATTAATGGGTTTACTTTGCCGTGCCTGGCAGGTAACGGCCTCCCAAAGCCGGTGTCACTTTGTCATCCCCCGCCGGCAGCTGCAGGGCGGGCGAGTGGCAGGTGGCAGCCCCGTGTCCCCTCGATGTTTGTGTGAGCTCCGTGTCCTGGAGGGCTGCAGTCGGGGTTCCTGCCTCTCCACTCCCAGCCCCAGCCCCATTGGCTCCCCATGGCCCTCTCTCTCTCCCCTTCCATGGGAGGCTGGAAAAATCTCTAAGAATCTGCTGGAGGGAGTTGAAAATCCAGCTGAGCCCCAGGATGGGCACACGGTGGCTGTGAGGGCCCCCACACAGCCACACCAACCTGAAAGCCTCGGTGAGCAGCAGGGTGGGATGAGGGCACCCCCAGCCAGAGGAGAGATCAGGAGGGGATGAACACCACAGAGGATGAACACCACAGAGGATGAACACCACAGAGCTGTCCCCAGCTAGGAGGAAGAGGATGAAAGTACTGAACCAGGGATGAAGGTGCTGTAGGAGCAGAGGCCAGAAATAAAATCGAACAGTGGTGAGCTGCAAGAGGCACCGAAAATTCCTTCTGCTTCAGACATCTGCGAAAAATATCCTGTTAAAACCAAAATTGAGCTCCTATCCCGGCCTCCCTCATTCCCTATTTACTGAGATCCCAAACAACTCCATGGTGGCAGCTGACTTCTGCTTTCTGTCTGTGTGGGCACACGTGTCCCTTTGCTGTAAAATGATAAAAATCGTTTAAAATAACAAAACCCCGGAAAAATGCTGGGTGCTCACACGAGGATAGGAATGGCCATGAGATGTCTTCATGGAGGAGCAGCAGAATTCAGGGGCACTCCAGCGAGCCCCCATCCCCGAGCCTGGCTGTGCTGACAGGGACTTTGGCTGATTTGCAAAACGATCCCTCCTCGGAGAAAGGAGGGGATTTACCCCACAGGTGCAGGTCTGGCTGGAAATGGAGCACAGCTGCCTGGCTGGTGGCGATTCTGCCACCCAAGGAGCCACCACGGGATAGCCCTTCTGCCTCCCCAGAGCCCCTCTGGACAAGGGCCCGCTCCGAGCATCCCCAAATCCTCCGTCCCCAGCCCATCTGCCGCTCGAGTCCCCGCTCCCGGCTGCAACGCCGGGGTGGCTCCCACTCCTCATTAGAGGTCGCAGCCCCTGAGCAAAGATTAATCTGGCACTTGTGCGAATTTATCTGCTTGAAAAGAGAGGGACAGGCTCTGACCTCGCAGTCTGGAGACTGGTGGGGAGTTTACTGTCCCCTGAGCTGTCAAGCCAATTCCCTGCAGTACCAAGCTGTTGTTCTTGGCATCTGCTAGGCAGAAAGACTGTGAAACACCCCAAATATCTGTTTGTTTTAAAAGGTAAATATTAATTTCAGGATGCTGTTTACATAAGCAGACTCTCCGAGCTTGAACTCATTGCCTTTCGCTAGTGTCACATGGTATTACTGTGTATTTAACATTTATTTAACTCTACTTGGTCCTGCTTGTGCCAGATGGCAAACAGCCTGCACAGCCAGGCAGGGCTTAGCTCGGTGCTGCTCTGAGCATGACAAGGGGGTGGGCTGAGACTGCAAAGTTAAAAGTGTGAGCAGTTTTGTGACTGCAGGTTCCTGAGTGACATCAAAACACACTGTGGCTCTGATGTCCCTGAGGCTGGGGGATGACCCTGCCTCCAGGAGTGTGGTAGAAGCCAAAAGCAAAATGACCAGGGAATCATGCTCTGACAAGCCCAAACCAGTGCAAGGGCTGGGCTTTCCTCAGCCCTGGCCGGGCATCAGTCTGATCACCTTGGCGCAATCCTGCCTGGCACTGAGCTCCCTCACTGCCCCATAGGGAGCACGTCTGTGGATCCCAGCAGAGCAGTCCCTGCCAGGCCATAACAGTTTGCATGCACTGGGTGGGAAATCCAGAGCTGAAAGGCTGAGCTGCACAAGTGGGGGGTGCCCAGCTAGCCGGTGACCTGGAGCAGATGACATGGGAGAGGACCTGCTCACTGGTTCCTGAGGTCCTGAGTTTGTTCATCTCAGTGCAGAGCTGAGAGATCTTGCAAAGTGATGCACAGCCCCAATTCTGGAAGCTCACGTCTCTTTTCTGTCCCTCCTGTCATTTACTCTCCCAGCACATTTTTGGGGTAATGCAGCGCTGTCGGTGTCACTGCTTCCTCAAACAATGAAGAAATGCAGCCAGATGGCCTCTGGAAAACAAATATGGTATTCAAGACAGTATCACCCTCTTTCTGGCTGCAGCAGACACCCATCAGCTTGAAAATACAAATGAAGGAGATCTGAGATGGTTTCAGGGGCAGCATTACAGCCTCTAAGTTGGGCTAGACACTCTCATGCTTCAAACATTTGTGTTTGAAGAAAGGGACCTGAGTGACAAACAATGTCCCCAGATTTTATCACGGAATTGTTGCCTGTTTGGGCTTGATCACTGCTGTGTGCTCTGCTGAACAGGACCCATCCCACCATCCTCTCCTCCAGCAGTTCTTGCTCAATGAGATCCCATCCTCCTCCCCCAGGACACGCTTGCCTCTTGCCTCTCTGGGCAATGCTGACCACTCCCATTGTGCCAAGAGAAACACTGACCAGACACCAGGACTGACCTTGGGGAACCACCAGGCTCCAGACCTCCCTTCTGGCACCATCTGCCTCCCTCTCTTTACCTTAGTTCTCACCCATGTTAATGATGCTTGTACTAAACTTCTTCATTTTGCCTTGTTTTGAAAACCAGTTCCCAGTGAAGAAAGCAGGCAGGTTACTCTGCCATGACCTGCCCCGTGAGATAAACCCTTTATCTCACTTCCCACTCATTTTTATGACAGTAATTACTCTTTTTTCGGCGTTTTTAGAGCTACACGTGCCCGTGAGATGAAAGATTTCTAAATAACGTTCCCTCTGTCTCTTGTGTTCACTGTTCTTTGATCAAAGCCATTAATCCTTGCCACTAGATTTGCCTTCCTTGCAGAGGAAATGGGAGGACCAAGCTGGTGTGGGACCTGAAAGGGGACAACAAAAGGGTGAGGAAGAGGCAGGACAAGGATGTGGGGAGCAAGAACAGGCATACATCTTTGCCTGAATGAGCTTTTTCCAGCCAAGGGCTATGGTCATCAGCTGAGACCTTCTCTCCCTCCAGCTCAGTGTCCTGCTCCCTGCTTTTAACGCTGGTCTGCAGAGAGAACAACCTTCAGCTGCCCTCAGGTACCTCAGCAACTGCAGGGACAGAGCACCTCAGACCTGCTGGTGTCTCACCTCACTCCACACCGTGCTGTACAGGTAAGGACTCACACAAAGCCACTCTTTGGAAGAGCAGGAGCAGGGTTCCAAAGTCCTGCTCCCAGAGATGGAGCTTCCCACCCGCAGCCACCTCTGTCATGTTGGTTTTGTTCAGAGGGGCACTCAAAGCCATGAGGTTTCATAGGACCATGGAAGGTTTGGGTTGGAAGGAACCTCCCCCTGCCATGGGCAGGGACACCTTCCACCAGCCCAGGTTGCTCCAAGCCCCGTCCAACCTGGCCTTGGACACTTCCAGGCATGGGGCAGCCACAGCTTCTCTGGGCAACCTGTGCCAGGGCCTCCCCACCCTCCCAGGGAGGAATTCCTTCCCAATATCCAATCTAAACCTACTCTATCAGTTTGAAACCATCCCCCCTTGTCCTATCACTCCAGGCCCTTGTAAATTGTCTCTCTCCATCTTCCTTGTCATCTCCTTTCACGTACAGAAAAGCCACAATTAGGTCACCCCAAAGCCTTCTCCAGGCTGAACAATCCCAATTCTCTCAGCCCTTCTTCATAGGGGAGGTGCTCCAACCCTATAATCATCTTTGTGGTCTCCTCTGCACTCACTCCAACAGGTCTCTGTCCTTGTTGGGCGTCCTGCTTCCTTTGGCAGGACCTTTGCAGCAGCTCAAGGAGCACAGCGAGTGGAAGGGGACCAAACCCAGAGTGGTGCTTCACATCAGTGCTTGGGTACAGCAAACACAGCTGAGAAAAACACCCTCAGAGCACAGCTCGCTGAGCACGGCACGAGCTGAGGTGTGGGATGCCAGCAAGTAATCAGAGCAGGTGCCAAATACCTGCTTGGACAGCAAGCACTGCTCCCCATGGGCACCAAACAGAGAAGTACTCCATGGAAAAACAGTCTGTGGCTCGCCTGCCTGATATCCAATTAAATGTGCTAAAGATGGTGGGAGTATTTCTTGACTTGTGGAGGGCATGTATTAATATTTTTGTGGTTTCCTGGCCATAGATATATATCATGTATAGTGGCTGTGTATTTATAGTCCTAAAAATGCTGTTTGCAAAACTGTGGATGCTCAGTCGGGTGTGATATATGTATATAAATACTTAGACATATATATATATATATATATATATATCTAGCATGTGTCCCCCCACATACTGCACTGGGCTGAGAAGTCTTTTTTTTGTCCCAAATACATTATGTTTAAATGAGAAAAAGGGTTCCAAATAAAGTCCACATGCCTGTAGAGCTTCTTCTCTAACACACAAGCCTATTTCAAGGACATACAGAAGCATCAGCTGAGTGAACAGGTGTTGCTCAGTTGGACACAGCACAGAAATCCGTACTCATAAAGGCTGGGTGGGTTTTTTTCTCTTGGAGCAAATAAACCCTGCTCTGTGTACTAATGTACCAGCAGAACAAAAATTGCATCTGACACCTTTGTTTGAGGGCTGTTGATGTTTCCCAAACTCGACTCCAGCTCCAGAGAGCATGAGACAAGCTCAGCTCACTGTATGGCTTAAAATCTGGGGGGTGGGAGGTGGGGAAGGGGTGCTCCCCACAGGACAGGCTATGGCAGTGTGTGTCTCACAGACAGATCCTGTGTCTCAGGATCTGGGGCTCATCCTCCCAACATGACAATGCCCACACCCCATGTCTCACCTACAGCCCTGGCACCACTTGCCTCAAATATGAGAAAGAGCACAGAGAGCCTGTTCCTTGCTCACACCTCTCCCTCTCTGTAGCAGACACTTGCTGGAGGAGCAGCAGGATGGCCACATTTAAAACATGACCTTGCTTCTGTGGGGAAGTCACATATACCCATAGAAATGTCCCCAAAACTGCTGTCTTGAGCAGCTACATCTTTCATTGGCATTGAGGCCTGCAAGATCAAGCCCTATGTGCACCTTTTCCTGGTATTCTGTATTATGTAGACAATCCTCTCCTCTCTGGGGTTTCCCTCTGCAGCTGTTCCACCTTTAGAAACCAAGCAGCAATGCAGACCCACAAAAGAGCTCTTCTGTGCCCTCCGTTGCTTTGCCTTGGGCAACATGAAAGCTGTTGAACAGAAAGGAAGAGGAAAAATACATTTGCTCCTCCTTCAAAGCCTTCCCCAGGACATCCCAGTTCTCTGCTTTGTTTTCCCAGCTCTCTTCACCCTGTTCTCATTCAAAGCCATGATACTTTCACACCAGGGCATGTCCCTCAAGGTTGTGGTGCTCTGGAGGGATGCAACACAAAGCAGGGCAGCAACAGCCCCACACCATCATCACAGCAGTTCCCACCTCCTCCTCTGCACTCAGGCACACAGAGCATGGGGGAGCCTCAGGGAGATGCCAGGCTGTGGCCAAGGAGCACGTCCAGGTGGCTCAGGAAGCTGCTCCCATCACGCTGGACTCTGATAGAGCCCAGCCTGCCACTCAAGGGGTTTCACAGGCTTTGAGGACCAGCTAAATTAAAACAAAGCCCTTATCAGCACCCCACACAACGGCCCTTTCTGCTCCACCAGTGTGAATTTGGCCACAGAGAGGCTGTAGATGACACTGGGATGAAGCGGTGGTAAACACAGGCCAGAGCCAAGCTGCAGGAGGTGAGAGCAGTGTGGGGGACGTGGGCTCTGGCAGACAGGGCTCAGGGAAGCACTGCTGCCTCACAAGGGGGGGAGGCAAACACACAAAGTTAAAACGAGGACAATGGGACTAGAGGGATGGTCCTGTCGTTTTAGTGCAAATTTGGATCTGCTCCACCCTGAGACATCTGGGCCCAGGAGATGCCTGCTCTTGGCCAGCAAACTCGAACGGAGCCTGTGGCTCCCTGGGAATCCACAGAGAATCACTGCCAAGCTGCAGTGCTGGGCTTTCCACAGGCTGCTCCCCAGCAACCACCAGCCCAGAACTGGGGCAGGTCAAACCCAGTTTCCTACTGGGAAACAGCAGCCCTGACCTCTATACCCTTTTTTCCCCAAGTAGGGCTCACAGCTCTCGCTGCCTTGATCATATAGGCACCGACTTGAGGGGATGGATAGTGCCTTAGGGCAGCCAGTTTGGATTTCCTGCCCCATTCCAAGAGCTCTCTGTCACTGGAAGTGAGCTCTGCCAAGGCTGAGCCAAGAGATGGCAGAGCATCAAGAGCCACACTGGTACCAGCATGACTCGCTAACTGGTGGGAAACTGGGTCCTGGCTCTGCTTCCAGGATCACATATGTATTTTATTGCTGGGAAGAGGAACCCCGCCTATAACCCAACCAGCAGACATTTCTTTCTCCTGCAGCTACTTCCAAGTGTTCTGGGACATCCCTGACCCAGCTGGCCTATCTGCAGTTTCCCTAAGGAATCTACCATGGCAAATCCCTCTGGGATGGGAGCAAGGTTGTGCTTGGTTTTCAGATGCTAATCAGACTTCAACATGAGGAAAAGGTTCTTCCCCAGAGGGTGGTTGGGCACTGAACACTCTCCCCAGGGCAGTGGGCACAGCCCCAAGGCTGCCAGAGCTCCAGGAGGGTTTGGACAACGCTCTCAGGGACAGGGTGGGATTGTTGGGGTGTCCTGGACAGGGCCAGGAGCTGGACTGGATGATCCTTGTGGTCCCTTCCAGCTCAGGATATTTCATAATTCTTTGAGGCTGCAGCCTTGGTAAACCCCAGGTAGGACTCTCAGGCTCTCAGTGAAGCTCTCATGATCCCAAACTCTGGCATTTCTGGGCTTTAAGGCACCTACCAGGGATAAATGCACTGAAAGTTTTAATTTGTAGGAGTGTCTCAGCTCTGACATGGATATTTGGCTGTGGCAGGACTTACTGGGACATTCTGTGGATGTAGTTTAGTGGTGGAATTGGAATGTAGGAAGTGCCAGGAGGGAGCAAAACCACTTTGGTTACAATACCTGTGGCCCCGGGGCTGGGCTGCAGATAAACATATTCCTCCTCAGGTATTGTAACACCTTTGGGGAGGGTGTACAGGTATTGTAACTCCTTTGGAGGAGGTGTACAGGTACTGTACAACCTTTAGGGGACTCTGTACAGGTATTTTAACACCCTTGGGGGGGTTACAGGTATTGTTACACCTTTGGGAGATACAGCTATTGTTACACCTTTAGCGGTACGTACAGCTATTGTAACACCTTTTTTGGGGTTACAGCTTTGGGTGTGTGTGTACAGGTATAGTAACACCTTTGGAGGGTGTACAGGTATTGTAACACTTCTGGGGGTATATACAGGTATTGTAACACCTGGGGGGTTGTACAGGTGTTGTAACACCTTTGAGGGTGTAAAAGTACTGCACCACCTTTGGGGGTGTGTGTACAGGTATAGTAACACCTTTGAGGGTGTACAGGTGTTGTAACACCTTTGTGGGTGTGTACAGGTATTGTTACACCTTTGGAGGGTGTACAGATATTGTAACACCTTTGGGTGTTTGTACAGGTATAGTAACACCTTCGGAGTTTGTACAGGTATTGTAACAGCTTTGAGGGTGTGTGTACAGGTATAGTAACATCTTTGGAGGGTGTACAGGTATTGTAACAGCTTTGAGGGTGTGTGTACAGGTATAGTAACATCTTTGGAGGGTGTACAGGTATCGTATCACCTTTGTGGGTGTGTGTACAGGTATAGTAACCCCTTTGGAGGGTGTACAGGTATTGTAACACCTTTGGAGGCGTGTGTACAGGTATTGTAACACCTTTGGGGGTACGGGTATTGTAGCACCTTTGGAGCACAGGTACAATATACCTTTGAGTGTACAGGTACCGTACAACCTTTGGGGGGCGTGTGTACAGGTATTTTAACACCTTTTGCGTATAGGTATTGTTATACCTTTGGAAGGGCTGGGGAGACCTCAGCGGAACGCAGGAATGGGGCCAGACGGTTCTGCGGAGGCTACACAGCACAATTAGCCTAAACTCCATCACTGAACCGACACACACCCCCCACCTCCCCTCCCCACACATCCCCTTCCTGCCCGGCTCCCGGGGCGGGCCGGCCAAGCCGCGCCCCCGCTCGTCACGGGGAAGGGCCGGGCCGGGCGAGGAGGCGCCGAGCAGCCGGGCCATGGTGGGGATCCCGGGAAGCGGCCAGTGTAAGATCCAGGAGCGGGGGAAGGGGAGGGGGGGGACCGGGAAAGGCGCCGCGGGGCCGGGGGCGAAGGTCCGAGCGGGGCTGAGCCCCCCGAGCGAGACCTGCCCGGGGATGTGCGGTCCGGGCTGGGCTCAGCGGGCTGCTCGGCATTGCTCGGGGGGACCCACGGGGACCTCCACCCGCAAACCCAGCCCGGCAGATGGGTTTGTGTTCCATTTCCAGGCTGGATGGGTGGCCGGGAACAGAGATTCGGTGGCCGGGAACAGAGATTCGGTGGCCAGGAACAGGGGTTTGGTGGCCAGGAACAGGGGTTTGGTGGCCAGGAACAGGGGTTTGGTGGCCGGGAACAGGGGTTTGGTGACCGAGAACAGGGGTTTGGTGGCCAGGAGGAGGGGTTTGGTGGCCGGGAACAGAGATTTTGTGCCCGGGAATAGGGGTTTAGTGCCCGGGAATAGGGGTTTAGTGACCGGGAACAGGGGGTTGGTGACCGGGAACAGGGGTTTGGTGACCGGGAATAGGGATTTGGTGACCGGGAACAGGGATTTGGGGACCGGGAACAGGGGTTTGGTGTTCGGGAATAGGGATTTGGTGACCGGGAATAGGGATTTGGTGACCGGGAATAGGGATCTAGTGGCTGGGAAGAGGGGTTTGGTGTCCAGGAACAGGAATTTGGTGTTCGGGAACAGGAATTTGGTGTTTAGGAACAGGAATTTGGTGTTCGGGAACAGGGATTTGGTGACCGGGAACAGGGATTTGGTGACCGGGAACAGGGATTTGGTGACTGGGAATAGGGATCTAGTGACTGGGAAGAGGGGTTTGCTGGCCAGGAACAGAGGTTTGGTGTCTGGGAACAGAGATCCGATGACCGGGAACAGGGATTTGGTGTTTGGGAACAGAGATTTGGTGACCAGGAACAGGAGTTTGGTGGCTGGGAACAGGAGTTTGGCATTTGGGAACAGGGGTTTGGTGGCCAGGAAGAGGGGTTTGGTGGCCGGGAATAGGGGTTTGGTGGCCGGGAACAGGAATTTGGCATTTGGAAACAGGGGTTTGGCATTTGGGAACAGGGGTTTGGTGGCCAGGAAGAGGGGTTTGGTGGCCAGGAAGAGGGGTTTGGTGACCGGGAACAGGGGTTTGGTGACCGGGAACAGGGGTTTGGTATTTGGGAACAAGGGTTTGGTGTTTGGGAACAGGGATTTGGTGACCGGGAATAGGGATCTAGTGACTGGGGAGAGGGGTCTGGTGTCCGGGAACAGGAATTTGGTGTTCAGGAATAGGGATTTGGTGACTGGGAACAGAGATCTGGTGACCGGGAACAGAGATCTGGTGACCGGGAACAGGGATTTGGTGTTTGGGAACAGGGATTTGGTGTTTGGGAACAGGGATTTGGTGTTTGGGAACAGGGATTTGGTGTTTAGGAACAGGAGTTTGGTGGCCAGGAACAGGAGTTTGGTGTCTGGGAACAAGGGTTTGGTGACCGGGAACAGACATCTGGTGATCAGGAACAGGGGTCTGGTGTCTGGGAACAGGGGTCACCATCGCAGGCTGGGAGTTTTGGCAGTGCCAGATCTCAGGTGTTGTGACCAAAGTGGTTTTGCTCCCTTCCTGGTGCTTCCCACATTCCAAGCCCACCACTAAAGCACGTCCATGTCCTAGTGGATCATGCCACGGCAGAGCTGAGACACGAGTGTTTTTAGTTCCACCATCCAAAGGCACTCAGATGGGCAGTGACCTGTGTGTGTGTGTGAATCCTGTGCACATGAATCCTGTCCCTTGCAGCATCCTCTCCTGCCTGGAGCAAGGAAGGTGAATATCTCCAGCTCCATTTTCCTTAATTTCCCAAAGCAGGAGGTCTGTTGCCAGATCTGTGCTCTCTGAAAGCCGTGAGGGTGGTGCTGCTGCCAAGGAGCACAGTGCACGGTCAGTCTGTGCCTCTCACCATTATCAGCCTCCTGAGCGTTTTCCTCGTCTGTTTATTGTTTATCCACATATGTATCCATATTGTTTATCCACAGTTTGGGATGGAGGGTGAGCTGTCCCAGGATGAGGAGTGAGGTGCCAGACAGAGCCGTGGTGTCTGTGGGTAGTGGATGTCCAGGCTGACAGCCTGGATGGGCCATTTATGCACAGGCTGGATCACAGCCTCGAGATGACTCTGTGCATAAGTCATAGGTCAGGGAAGGAAGAAAAGCAGTTAAAAGCACATCCTAAAGCTCAGGAAATGAGGGAATTTTAAAACGAAGTGTGATTGCTCATAGGGAAGCAACGTAAGATAGTTACTGATGCTAACGTGGAAACCACCCTGGAAGCTGCATTCTCAATATGGAGAAAGAATTACCAAGTTACAGAAGTTGCAGAGGGTGGGTTTATACTTTATTTTGCTGCTTTGTGTAAGGTGTGTGGAGACGTTTGGGATGAGGTTGTTACCCCTCAAGGCAGTTACAAATATTAGTCTGTCAGAGCATGTGGACTTGACACAGCCGGGGCCCAGATGGCTTGGCAGGAGGAGGGCACAGCAGTGGGCAAGCTGTGCCACATCCATGTGGATCTGGAGAGCCCTGGAACCCGGCTCCTAACCTGGCTGCCAGGGAGGGCTCTTCATTTTGTCAGCCTTGAAGAAAAGGCCCTGCAGAAGGAGCTCGTGTGAGATCATCTGCTTTAACCTCGCTGTCCACAGTCAGCCCTCTGTGCCTGATCTTTCTCCAAGCTCCCTCCGAAGTCACATCAGAGAAACAGGCACTTCTGAGGGTGACTCCTCTCTCCAGTCATGGACACGTCTCTTTGGATGAGACAAATGACACACTGGAGGTGCCTGGGCTTTTTCATTGACTGCAAGGGGAGTTCAGGAGCTGGCTTAGGCTGCGGCAGCGAGGACTTAGATGAAACAAATGTGAGCAGTGTGTCTGCTCACGGTGCATCCTGATGATGTACAGAGAGACTGGTCAGATTTCCTGTTTCTCTTTGAGCACTGGGAGGAGAGACAGACCTTTGAAATCCTGCTAAAAATAATTGAAGCTAAGGGAGACGGGGATTTTGTCCCTCACTCACAGCTTCAGGGTGGGTATGTCAAACCGGTTCTTCTCTCAGCTGTGACACTTTCTGCAACACTGGGCAAGTGGTTTGAATATTTTATTGGATTGTGGCAGGAATGTCTGGATGTATATGTGGCTGCTCAGTTTTGCAATCTGATATTGAGAAGAAATCCTTCCCTGTGAGGGTGGTGAGGCCCTGGCACAGGTTGCCCAGAGAAGCTGTGGCTGCCCCATCCCTGGAAGTGTCCAAGGCCAGGTTGGACGGGGCTTGGAGCAACCTGGGCTGGTGGAAAGTGTCTCTGCCAGCTATTGGACAGGCTGAATGCTGGCACAAGACACCACTTAGTTCTTGGGCCTGGTGTCTGCCCAAGAACACTGTTGAACTTTATCTTTGGTCTCAAGAAAGTGAATAATCAGCTGTAGACTCCTAACTTTTATAAGCACAAATTATCTGTATTGCCTTGGTTATCTGCCCAGTGATTTCTGCTGTATTATAAACACAGATCCTGGCAATGTCAGGAGGCTTTTGATTTCTTTGGGCATGTGTGACAGAGAAATGGATCAGTGCTCAGTGTGAAACTAATAATTGGGAAAGAAAGAAGAAATGTAGGACTGCTTTGAAACTTTGGGATGTTCCATGTTAGTTTAAGGCACACACTGACTCTCTTTCTTACGTAGATATTTCCAATGGGCAAAAATTAAAATGGATCATTTGGGGACTTAGTCTTGATTTTCATATGCTGTAAAATAAAAGGCTTAAGGTGTTGTTCTTCCCTTGTGCCAGTGTTCAGGAGAGTGAAATAAATTCACTTTTTAAAGCAGTCAGAGAAAAGAAAAAAGAGTTTTTGATTTGCAGCTTCTCTGAGGATAGAAAAGAGCTTGTACTTCAAGTAGAGCTCATGGAGTTGACTCTGTTAAAGGCAGGACTGGAGTGGAACAGTGAATTGAGCCCTTTCCATTGGCCTGAGCTGCCAAGGTGTCACAGCTACCTGGACAGGCTGCCATGAACCACTGGGGATGGGGGGAGGACTGCTGGGGTTTCCTTTTTGCTGGCAAGGATCAGAGGTAAACCCTTCCCCTTCAGAGGAAGGAGGTGGCTGTAAAATTCACAAAGGTGAGGAGTGAATCTGTCTCTCCCAGTCTGATGTAGAAAGTCCCAGGGGAAGGATTTCCACCCAAACAGGCAGTTAAAGGGAACTCTTCCAGGCTGAAAAACACCTTCTGAGGGCACTTGTGCAGCCAGTGCCTGGGGCATTAAACTTCTCCTGTGTCCCTGTCACCTTCCCATCTCTCCCTGCCACATCCCACGTGTTTGATTCAGCTCCAGAGGTGTCCTGGACATCATTATGGCTGTATTTGTGCACTCCAAGTTAATCGACCCTGACCTTAGAGCTCAGCTAAAACAACCTTTACTCCATTTCATGTTTTTCTAGAGAGAGCAGCACTAACTTCTACAGGTAGTAACTTTTCTGGCAATTGGACTTTTGAGGTCAGAATCTGCACATATGTTTTCCTCAAAGACATGCTTTGCAGTCTTGGTGTGATTTAAAGGATCAGACTGTTAGGGCAGGGTTTTTCTCCAGTGTAGATTTATGTTGGTATTTAAGATAGTTGTTGCTAATAGCCCTCGGCCTTGGGTTGCAGGGGTATTTTCAGAAGATAAATAGCATGCTCTTGGCTTGACTTTAGGTCCATAAGTGACACTTTGAAGCTTGTTGAAAAATATTTCAAAAATAGTAGAGAATTCTCTCATTACAGGTATGGTTTTGAATGGAAAACGTAGCATTAGCCTGTTTTTCTGTAGAAATAAAATGATCAGACAAATACTTAGTGAATGCTTGCAAACTTACTACTGCTTTTCCCCAAGTGGACTTGACAGTAGTTTGTTCACATCAGTAGCAGCTTCTTCCTGGTTATCTGTATTTTTTAATCCTCGTGATCTCTGGGGCACCTGGTTGCTGTAGCAGGAAGTTCCTCCGAATATATCTCCTGGGACACTCCCAGGTGATATAAAACTGGGCGTTTTATCCCGCCTTTTCTAACCGGAGGCAGCAGGAGGTACCAAATCCTGAAGGAAAGAAAACAGGAAGGCTGTATGTGAGGGTAGGGTGGTCTGGCTGAGGACTGGTGAGGGATGGTCGGGTTGAGCACTGGCACCGGTGGGACTGGGCTGGTGGCAGGCAGCAGGTTGGCAGCGCTGAGGAGCCAGTCCAGGGACCCTGCCTGACGCCCACCTGGCCAGCAAAGCCTCTTCAGTCCCCTGAACAGCAGTGGTGAGCACACAGGTGAGCCTGATAACTCATTACATCCCAGCTATCTTCTGTTTGTTAGCCAGCAAATATTTGCTTTGTGCCTCTAAGCTGTGCATCCTGCCTGCGGAGCCTCTCGGGATCTGCCTGGAGGTGTTCGATCAAACGGAGGGGGAAGAGGGGCTGTAGTGTGGGGTACAGCCGTACGGTCACACGTGCTCCTGGGCAGGCAGAGCTCGTGGTTGTCTGCCTGGAGCACGGACAGCTTCCTTTTCTTAGGGGAGTGTTGTGGGCTGTAATATTTTGTGGCTGAGAGCAAGCATTTTCCTGGGTCTCGGCTAAGCAGAAACTTAATTTATCGCCTCTTTAAAGGCTGGGGATATCTCAGCCCGCCGCATTTCCAGGTGCAGGTGAGATTAATTTGCTTATCTTAGGTGAGGGCAGGTAATTGCTTGTGCCGGGGAGGTACCGGAGTCAGGATGTTAAAACACAAAGGAGTCAAATGGCTCCTCTGTTCCTCCCCTGCTGTGCAAACTCGTTTGCATTAAAACACCCCGTTTAGCAGAAATTCTTCAGGATCCTCCCCTCCTCCTCCCCGATTAGCTTTGTTGGGGGCCAAGAAGCCACCGTTGAGTTGTGACTGTGAAGCGCTGAACTTTGAGGAGAGATGAAAAAAAAAAAAAACAAACCCCTTCGGAACTTTTGCGGCCCCGGCAGCGCGTCCGGTGATGGGGGTTCATCCTCTGACACCGCGAGGATCTCTTGACATTTCTAGTTTAGAAACAATAACTCGCCTTATCCGTCGTCATGTTTTTCTAATTAAAGACAAAGCTTGGTAAATATTTTTTAAATGATTGAATTTCCCAAGTATGGAAAACACATGTGGGGAGCCAGCCTGGCTGCGTCCGACGCGCCTTTTCCCATCGTGTCCCTCGGAGCACGAGAGTGCAAATACGGATTTAGAGCTCCGGGTGACAGGTTTATCTGGGATGACTGGCAAGGATTTATAAACCAGGAGGGGATTTACTTCGCTCTTCCCCCTTCTCCCCCCCCTCCCCCCCCCCCCCCCCCCCGCCTCCCCGACCCCCGTCTCAGAAATAGGAAATTGGGATCGCATTAAACCCTAATTGGTTTGGCTCCAGCGCTAGTTCGGTGGCTGCCAAATAGTTAATTTATTGCGTGAGAGTTTGGCCATGTGTTGAGAGGCAAATTTGCTTGAAGCAAGGCATCTCTGTGAACTCTACATCCATTCCCGTGCCAGGTCCTGTTTGCAGCATCTCCAGAGTGGGGTGCAGGAGGTGCTTTCCATCCCCATCCTGGCAGGACAGCGAGGGGGGACCCCACCGTGGGGCTCTGCCTTCCCCGCTCCCCTGCCAAAATTTCAGGAATTTTTGGCCTAAAAGAGCTTAAAGTGGTTTTAGCTGGACTTGGAGACAGACCTTTGGGAACAGCCAGCCAGATAAGGCAGCCAGATAAGACGTGGGAGGCTGTTAGGAGAGTAAATGCATGTTTGGGAGATAGCAGCAGGCCTGGGCTGTCATATCCGAGCAGGGCCAGCTGGGAAGTCCCCAGGGGTGGCAAGATGGCTCTTCCTGGGTGATGTGAGGAGGGGCAAATGGGAAGCAGGCGTACCTGGCTGGCTTCCCAGGGCCCCACACAGACCCTCCTTGTTCCTGCCCTTCTCCATGAGGCCGCTGGGGCCGGTGGCTGTTGGACATCCCGGATTTGTCATCACTTGCTGTTGGACTGGAGGCATCTAGTTGTGTTTGTCACCTGTGAAGTTTTCTGGAAGTTGGGCTCCAGTAGAAGAGCTTGCATGGGCTTGAAGGACGAACATCCTTTGTGCTCCATTCACCAGCACTTGACAGGGAGCTGTTTGGATTTAAGAGGATGCTTCAGCCAGAGTTAAAGACTCTCACTGTCAGCCTGTCTCCAGTTTGGATTGTGATTTGCAAGAGGCTGTGTAAGGAATAAATCCATGGCTGTGGCATTTTCTTTCATTTCTCGCTGAGTTAAATAACAAACTTTGTGTAAGGGAGCTGCTTCCAGCTCCGAGGCAACAGAATTATCACCATCGGGCTCAGCAGAGCCCTTTCTGTGTCAGCTGCTATTTCCATTGTGAACTTGATACCTGAAGGCTCAATATTGTGACCCTTTAATTTTCAGCTGCTGAAACGTGCCCTGCGAGCTGGCTAAAGGGGAAGAGCTCAGAGGGGAATTTGCAATAGTTATGCAGTGGGAGCACTGTGTTTCTTTGGGTACTTCTTAAGTGCTGAGTGTTGAGGAGAAATTGATAGGTAGTAGCAAGGCACATTTAGCAATACTTTTCCTTCTGTAGCTCTTGCTTCCTGGGATGTAATAAAATCCATTAAGTTCTATTTATGATCCACGGCTCAGTATAGTAATAGTTTTATTTGGATAATTATGGCTGTTCTCCCGATAATGAGAATACTGAACATTTCCAGGCACACTGCAATGTTTAGAGGGGTACTGGGTTGGCACAGCCAAATGTTTGCCAGTTTTACTGAGGAGTCAGAGAGACACCAATTCTAAAAAAGAAACAAACTGGATTAAGCCAAGCCTCTTTGTAGGAAGGCAGCTCCTGCCCATGGATGCCACGTTGGGCCGTGCTGCCCTGGATTTGCCAGCCATAGCATGGAGGTACAGCAGGGTTAGACAGACCAAAGGGAGACAAATTGGACAGGTAATTTGGAAGCAAACGTGGTGGTTTGTTTTGGAGAGCACCTTTTAATCCTCAGGTCTGAAGGCAGGTTCAACATTCATCAGGGAGCAGCCGCTCCCCACTTGTGTATCTCCTACCTCGTTTGAAATGCAGCCACTTCTGGGATGAGCTACTGTAATTACTTTAAAGTACATCATACTTCCACTGCTTTTGGCAGGCAGGAAGGAGGAATACTGTGCTCCATCGCCAGACAAAATAGAAATCAACAATTGGGATTTTTCTCAAAGAGCGGATCTGTCTTCTCTGCCATTAAATCCGAGTTGGATGGAAGCCTTGTACCCATTTTGCTTTCACGGTGTGAGCGTGGCGTTCTGCAGCACACAGCCCGTGTTCACACGGAGATTTAAAGCAGCAAACTTGAGCCAGAAATTCTTTCTAGCACTTTGCTTTCCTTCTGCTGTTTGCTCCCCTCTTCGCACTCCAGATGCTGACGGATCACCTTCCGCGGTGGGTAACGATACGCGCTGTACTTCACGTTGTGCCGTGGAACTGTGTCATCTTCCATCTTCAGGAACGTTCTTTCAGGAAGGCATTCCCACTCCTAAACCATCACAGCTCAGGAAGCACTAAAAACCTTTGAGCTTAGCTTGAGGTCACTTGTGTCACCTAAACACCTTCCTCCTGTTTGCACCTGGGCGCGTTTCTGAGTGTGTGTCCGTGCTTGTGCCAGGGTTGGGTGTGTGTACAAGCAGATGCATCCAGGTTTCTAGCTCCCTTTTTTCCCTAATCCCTTCTCCTCCATATTCACAGATGGAAATTGTGTTAGATTTGACATCCTTTTTATGGAGCCCTCCACTTCCCTGAACCAGTTAGACTTTCACTCTCTACAACTCCCTGAAAGGAGAGTTGAGAAAGGATAAGAGAAAATGGCCTCAAGTTGCACCAGAGGAGGTTTAGATTAGATATTACAAAAGATATTTCACTGAAAGAGTGGTCAGGCATTGGAAGAAGTTGCCCAGGGAGGTAGTGGAGTCCCTGTCTCTGGGAGTGTTCAAGAGGCACCTGGATGTGGCAGTTGGGGATATGGTTTAGGGGTGATAATGGTGGTGCTGAGTTGACAGTTGAACTAGATGATCTTGAAGGTCTCTTCCAACCTTGATAATTCTGTCATTCTGCAGTGGCTGGGGGTTTTTTTCCAGATCTGCTTAGAAATGGAGAGGAAAGGCAGTGATCTTGAGGACGGTTTCCAGAAAAATATTGGGCAAATTTGTGGCGACCCTGAAGCAGACTAGTTTAGCAGATCTGGGAGGGCATCCCCAGGACCTTCACAGAGCTGGAATGGTTTGGGGCTATGGGATGGAGAAGCACAGGGGCAGGAACAGATCCTTGGCCTGTTCTCTGCTCTCATCTGTGCATCCATCTCTTGGGAGCCAAGCCACCTCTCACCTGTGCAGTTGTTCCCAGAAATGGGCAGCAAGAATTTACAGAAACACCCAGTGCAGTGATGTGTTCACAGCTTGTAAACCTGACTGTGGGCTATCAGTCTGCAAATCAACATCAAACAAAATGGAATTTTGGGTGGATCACCTGCATCCATTTACTGCTGTTTGTTTACCCCTATGCTGCAAACACCTGACTCCAGGTTACTGCCCTTGGTCCACCTGAGTTTCCACATTCCAGAATACACTGGTTGGCCTTTTTTCCCTGCAGGGGATGATTTTTTTCTGTGAAATCTTGGTCTTACCTCTTTGTCTGCACCAAGAAGTTAATGTTATGGAATCTTTTTAGGAAGGAATAATCTTGGCCTTGCACTGGTTTTGCACTGCAGTACTCTGAAAATGTTCCCAGGCACTTGTCTGACCATTTTCTTCTTGAATATATTTGTCTCATAGAACAAACCTTTTTTTTTCCCCTGTGAAGTGAGGGAAAATAAAACCTCTTTGTGCATGTGAATGGGTAAATAACTATCAGAGCCCACAAACTGTTGAGCAGGTGATTTTTAGATCTTAGATTTTAAACTGTTATGAATTTAATTTAAATGTAAAGTCTTCAGTCCCTGCAGCTACTGTGTTCATTAGGTTTTATTTCCCATTTAATAATTACAGCAGTTTCCCTCGAGCCCTATACCTCTAATTAAGAAAGCTAAGTTTGAGATAAAGTTAATGAAATGAAATTTGTCATGTTTTTATGGTGAAATACACTCACAAAAAAGAAAACATTTGTAGACTTCATCACTTCTCCTGAACGTCGTTCACCACATCTCCTTGTTCCTCCATCAGTGCTGAGGACTGTCCTGGTGGTGTAAGGACAGCTGAGCATCAAAGACTAGGATCTTGTGCATGCAGGAATTGTTGCCTTTGGTTTCACAGGTACCAAACAAGATGGTTTGGCTGGCACAGGATCTCTGCTTTTTCTTGTGTACATGTCCATAAGAATTGCCTCAGTTTCCAGAGCCCCTTTTGGTGAAAGCCAAGGCGAGGAGGAGCCAGTGGACAGATCTCCCTGTGCACGTGCAGCACACCAGGAATCTCAATCTGTCACTGATGATCCCATCCAAGTGGCTGTGCTGCTCCCAGCAGCAGCTCCCTGAATGGAGGTGCACCTCTTCACACCTGTTTTATAACACAGAAGCAAAATATTCAGGGCATCCAAATAGTTTATAGCCCAACAAACAAACTCTGGCAGTGGGAGCGTGAGTTTCCATCTCATTAAGCTGTTGGCAAAGCTCTGGTAATTCCAGTCACTGATACAGTGCAGGAATTATCCCTCGACATGACTGGCTGTGTCAGGTCAGAGCATCACTGTTCTTTCTCAGCAGTTGTGTGTTTGTACTTGAGGGTAAAAGAGAGTGTTGAAATGTCAATTCACTGGGTTCTTCTCTGGTGCTGGAGCAAGGTCTTGTGAGGTCAGGAAAAAAAGTGTCTGAGGATTTCTGTACAACGGGCATAGAGTGGATTTCTGCACCTAAGTTGTAATGAGGAATTGTTTTCAAATCTAATATTTTTTTTAATACAAAACCTGACAGAGATTCTCAGTTTGGCAGAGGCTAGAAGGTTCATCTTGGAGCTCAGCAGCCGCACTCCAACACAGATTGGCTTTGACTCAGTTCCTGCCATCTCCCAGCTCTTCACTGGGCTGTGTGAAATCAGCTGGAGCTTTTGATCCACTGTCTGGGGGCAGGTCAGCCATATCATGGCCATTCCCATTTTGGGAAGTGCTGCGAGTCGGAGAGATGGAGTTGGACGAGCTGGAGACTGTGATGTCCTCTGGCTCCTCCGGCAGGCAGAGGATGAGGCATTTTGTTGGAAGGGTGGCACGCAGATGTCTGGAGGCATGGGAAGTGTGTCTCCAGTGCTGTTACAGATTTTATGGTGTCTTGCAAACAAGAGAGAGCAGTTTGCTCTCCCTGCCGCGTGTTAACCTTCCGCAGCTTGAGACAGGCACATGCAAAATTCATTTCAGAGGTTGCTCGTCCAGTCCCAGAGACTAAGGAATGTTGTAGTAGGGCTTTTATAAAATTTATATGCTTTAGCAAAATTCCTATACTTTCCTCATTAAGGCAGGGTTATCCTTTTGGGATTAGCTGTTCTGCATGGGTGAGGAAGACAGCCACACTCCACTTCCCTAATGGACTTTTCCTGCCTGCAGAGATGTGCTGAGAAAGGGGAGAGGCTGAGTACCCAGGAGACACAGGGATGCAGGTGTTTGGAAAAGGGACCCAAGGGGAGCTTTTACAAATGTCTGCTTGATTTGACTTGACTCCTGAACACACAGAAGAATTGTAGCAGGCTGCACCTCCAGCACTTCCTACCATTCAAACATCCCATCTCTGAGACTTGTCCTGGCATTTAACAGCCTCTGTTGTTGGCATGAACCTTAGGGAGTGAACTTGCAGCTTTTCCATGTGCTGAAACAAACAGGCAGGAAAGCCTTTCAATTTGCACAAGGATGTTCCATAGTCAATAGAAGCTGATCCTGCAGGCTTTCTGGAACTAATTCCTGTCAGTTTGGCTTTGCAAGATCTAATGTAACCCTCCAACTATCTCCTTTTTCCCATAAGTTTATTATGTAGAATCACAGAAGGGTTTGGGTTGGAAGGGATCTTAAAACTCATCCCATTCCTGGCCCTTGCCATGGGCAGGGACACCTTCCACTAGACCCAGTTGCTCAGAGCCCAATCCAGCCTGGCCTCCAGCACATCTCATGGATTTTTTTTTTTTCCTGGTATGACTGCAAGGCTGAATTCAGTTCAAGTCATCTAAAAAATCACTGCTAAGTAACAAATAGCTTCTTCAACTGATGCTGTAGTTTCCAGACATTTGGAGCCGATTGGGAAGTGGGTTTGCAGGTTTTTTTAGTGCACTATCTGCCTCTACAGCCTGTAGACACATAGTTTCATACTTTTGTGTTCCTAATATAAATATTACCATCGTTGACCAAGGACCTGCAGGAAAATGGTGCAGAGAAATGCTGAAGCAGCACTGCTAACCTGGTAGATGTATTACACTGCTGCTTTGTGGTGAGGAGTCTCTGAGAAGAATGAACTGTTGGACTAGAAGCCTGCCCAGACTGCAGTTTTAACCTCAAGAGAGGTGTTATTTGACATGACTGCTGTAAAAATCCCTCAAAAAACAGTTTTAGTACTTCTCTTGCTCTGCTGATAATGACATTCCCTATAGGATAAGTATTTGTCATCTGTTTTTCTGGAGAAGTAAAATCCCAAGTACTCACATTGTAGCTTGGAGCATCGGATCAGACGTCAGCAGTGAACAGCAGGATGGTTTTCCTTCCCCTATCCCAACTGGAGCATCCTGCCAGCCTGGAACCCATCAGGATGCCTGGGCACAGCTGCAGCTGTTGTGCTGGTGGGGTTGGTACCACCCAAAGCTGTTGTGTGAGGGATGCAACTGGTTGTGAGTGTACAACAGCTGGGGCATCTCATGGTGGTCTGCTCTGAGTAGGACCAGTGGTGGACCTGTCACTCATCTTCCACACCTTCAAGGGCTCCTTTTTGTTGAAAAGCTGCCCAGCTGAGCTTTTCAGGCTCCCCAGCTGAGCTTTTCAGGTCCCAGGGGCTCAAAGCAGGCAGATTATTAACCACAAACGCGGCATTTACAACCTAAATAGTGATAGGGCTTTGAGTAAGGCAGGAGCTGCTGTAACTCTGATCTCCCCCTGCAATGGGGCAGGGCTGTGCCTGGCCAGGTGTTTGCCTTTAACTGCAGCTGCTCCATCTGCAGGAGCAGGTGGAGCCGTTCAGCAAAACACAGCTGGGAAGAGTTAAGAGCAGCCCTGGAGGTGCTGGTTCACCTGGGCAGAGGACACCCCAAAGCAGGATCACAGGCAATAAACTTGGCTTCACCTCAGCCACGGCTCTGGGTAGAATTAATGAAATGAAGAGGAAGTAGATGTATGCTCAAGCTGTTTTAGTTTTTTGGGTTTTTCTTCTCAGTAGCAACAGCCAAATCAAATCAGCTCTCTCCAGAACGCTGCTGTTTAACCACCCCTGCCATCAACTCCTACCCCACTTCGGAGAAGCTTTGCTGGTGAATCTCTCTTTTTCATCTCCTACTTCAGATTTTTATTGCTGTTTTCTTAAGTTAAGATGTTTCTTTCTTGTTCCTCCCCCCAAGAATTTTTTTTAATGACTTAAGGTGTAGAAAATCAAGATTTTGATGACTTTTGAAGTTTCAAGTTTAGTAAATCTGAGGTTTGGTTTCTTTTCTGTGTATGTTAATTAACTTCAACATACAGATGGTTGGTTTCTTCTGGCTCTTGAAGTTGTCTGAACATGTACAACCAGTGTGTGGGGTAGGAGATACCTGACTTCTTTGATGTGATACTCTCAGCAAACGCTGCTTTCAGCCTATTGCAAAATCTTCTCTTTGAGCTTCCATCCCCTTGCACAGGGACGGTGGCACCTGGGTGTGAAATGCTTGGGTCCAGGGCAGGCAGCTCCTTAGAAATGGTTTCCTGCTAAGGACTTAGGGTGGAAAAATAAGTTTGGGGAAGTTTGCATGACTCTCTGCTCCCCATCTCTCTGACTCCATGGGCAGTTTTGTTGTTAGTGCTGCTGGGTTGGTGTGGAAAGAGCTTGGACACCTGGGGAGTGAGTGGAGATGGGGCAGCTCTGGGTGAGGTGGGTTGTGAGTTCCCTCTTCAGCTGGGTTGCCCTAAACTTCTGCATGTTAAACCCTGAAAGGTTGTAAGGCTGGGTGGGTCGAGTGCTCTGTCAACCTGGTCTTGCTCAGCTGCTTCTCTCGGGAGAAGATTTTGAGACCTGATTTTCTGTACCTGTTATGTTTTGTTAAATAACTTTGTTTCAGAAGGGTCTTGTGATTGAATCATTCTTCTCTTGGAAAATGTCCATTTGTTAAGACTTTCCTTGGGACCAGAATGTTCTCAGGAGATCAGAAACGACCCTTAGGCGCTCCATATTTGTCTTTACTAAATTATACAGCATGGTCTAAATAAATATTTACTGATTTGAGTCTGGTCTTTGGCATCCTGGTAGAGCACTGGCTGCTTGACCTTTGGCTGTCCTGATGTCTTCTTGTTTTGTGTAATTCTGGAAAGAATATTGGGGTTTTTTGTTTGGGGTTTTTTGGTGTTTTTTTAATAGCCATATGGAAGGAGATGATTTTAAGTCCAAATTTCACAAGGTAGGGCTGTTTAGGCCCAGGGCTCCTGCTTGCTGAAGGCAGTAAATGGAGTCCTCAGCTTGATCTGGGGGTGAGTTCAGGGGGAAGGGTGGATCCTGGCAGGTCCTGGTGCATCCAGCAGCACCACCAGACACCATTATGGTCCCACGTGTGCCCTTGTTGAGAGGGAAGGGCCCACTCCAGTGGGATCGTGGGCTGAGCTTGGCTGTGACTCTTGGAGGAACAGTGTAATGGGAATGACAAGAGAGTTGGACCAGAGGAGAAAAATTCATGTTAGCCGGAATATGGCTTTTCATCCTCTTAAAATTCTTTTGCTTCTTTGAAGTGTGAATCCCAGATGCTGCAAAAGTATTTTTCCAGACGTGGCTGTGCTGTCTTGCTGTGTATTTTCCACCAAATTGCTGAATTACTGTTTTCTTTCTGGTCTTCACTTTTATTTTATTTTTTCTTCATAGCTTTATCTTTTTGTCTGGATGTTTTACATGGCTAAAACTCATTCCTGCCTCTCATACCCATCTGAGAACTCCCCCCTGAGTCAGTGTCCCCACCGAGCTATCACGTAGGACAGGAATGCTGCCTTTTTTTCCAGGAAACTTGTAAATGTGAGTTTCCTGTTAACACGAGCTGTAAATCTGCAAATAGGCTCTGCTTCCGTCAGGAGAGGAAGGTAATAAAATTTCAGGTCCTCATTCACTGTGCCTGCTCCTCCTTGAGCTGCATCCAAGCGCTCCAGAGGCACGGAAGGAAACCTGCTGGTTGCTCTGCACCTCTGGAAATGAGTCCTTCCCTTTATTTTTTTTCCCCCCTTTAGGCACCAAAATATGGATGCAATCCTAATAAAAGCCAGTTGGAGAATCTCAAAACCCCTGATGATTCCAAAAGGATGCTCCACTGCTTGTTTTCTCCTTCCCTTTCCCCCTGCCTCTTCCACCGCAGAGCTGATCTTGTTTTGGGGAGTTAACTCTCATCTACATCCAAACCATTTGGGATAATGAGCTGGCAGCTATTAGGAGACTAGGCTGTGTGTTTTTGGGAGGCTGAGGTATGCTTTATTTCTGGGTAGGTAGCAAGGACAGGTAGCAGACACCTGGGCAGGTGGCTGAGCTTGCTCGGCAGATACTGTGGACTTACAGTGGGTCGGGATGAGTGTGCTGATCTTCAGGATCAGCTGCTGGGAATGCTGGGGAATCTCTGTGCTGTTGGGGAGGGATGGAGACAGGTGAGAGGCTGGGAGGTGGTGGCAGCAGAGTGTGGAGAAGGGAAGCGAAAATAAGGCGAAAAAAGAGGTTAGAAAAGAGATTAAAGGGAAGAAGTAGTTACAGACCATGGAAACAAGGAGCAACAACGGGCAGGATAAAAGGAAGGTCTGGATGGAGGCTGAACTCTCTTAATAAGCATCCCATTAATGAATCGTTTCTCCTGCGGCAGCACCGGGATGTGGACGATATCCAGCCCTCTCCTCCTGACCTCTGCGCTCCCCTCGCTCGCCGCCCGGCTGGTTTTCCCTTGGCTCCCTGCCCCGAGCCAAACCACAGCCTGAGCGAGAGCCCCGGGCAGGATGGAGGCACATGGCAGCGGTGTAAGGGGAGCCTCTCGCAGCCGCCTGTGCCTGGGTGGGCGTGCTGCTTCTTTCGTAAACTAATAGCTCCCAGCAGTGCTACTAAATCAGACTTGGTGGAGCCGGGAGCGGAGCGCTGGAATGCCGGGCCAGGCGCAAAGGGCTGTGCTGGGTTCTTTCTTTTTTTTCTTTTTCCTTTTTTTTTTTTTCACCCTCCCCCCCCTCCCCTTTCCCAAACCCAGCGTTAGGTCCAAAGGGTCAGCGGAAAGCAGGAGAGGGAGCTGGCAAGGATGGGCTGTGCAAAGAGCAATGGTTGAAAAATGAATTTAAAAAGAAAACCAACACCCTAAAAAAGCACGTTTTAAACTGGGGTTGTGGTTCTTTGAGGCTGGAAGGAAGGGAATCGTGTTCAGTGCTAAACCTGCAAAGCCAACAAACTGGGATGCTGCTGGGAAGCCCTCCTTAAAAATCCTGGGCTGGTGGTTTTACTGGGTTTAACGAACAAAACAGCTGAGGATTTTATTTTTTTTTTAAAGCGACTTATGGGCAGGCTGTGGTTTGGATGAGAAATTGGGATATTTTTAATCAAGGTTATTGACAACTAATTAATGAGAAAAGACCCCTCTTGTGGTGGCTGTGTGGTGGGGAGGTAGCACCTTCCTCTCCTGAAGGACCAGGCAAGGAGCAGAGCCCCAGCAGCCCTCAGAGATGAGCAGTCCCAGGGACTGGAGGGGAGAGAAACTTGGGATGAAGTTGGGGGAAAGGCTTCTGTTAAAGGAGCCCAAGATAAAGAAGGAAAAGCCAGAGGCTGTAGCAAGGAAGTCACTGATGGAGGGAAGTGCTGGAAGCAAACGGGGTACATGATGACCCTGCTGTGGGGAAAGGGCTTGGGATCCATCACATGCATTTTCTTGTTCACATTTTGATTGTCCTTTCTGGGACAAGGCCCAAAACACAAGTTCAGCTGAAGAGTCCTGCTTTGATAAGCTTTAAGCTGTGCTTTCTTAACTGTTAAATATCTTCCATATGGGAGGTGGTAGGGAGTACTCGGAGCCCAGAGTAGGCTGTCTGATCTAGGACACAGCTCTCAAGGCCCATTTTCTCACCTGCAAAAGAGAGGATTTCTGCTTCCACAGCTTGTCTGCACCATAAAGAAGTGCTTAAGAGGATGGCCCTGCAAGGACTTGGGCAAAAGCGTCAGATCTAGGCAGGTAATTGGGTTTTCCAAAATTGTAGAGAGGTGCCTGAGAGCTGCAGCAGAGCTCCATCAGCACAGCTTCCCATGCCAGGAATGATCCTGATCGGGGTGTTGGGCACTTAAAGATGAACATCACTGAAATGACAATTGGAGGGGAGTGGATGTGTGTATTTTAACAAATCTCTGTAATCAAACAGCACTGCTATTGATCTGGAAAATACTGTCAAGCTGCAGAGCTGTTGGACTAGAATTAATCCTCTGCAGGCTGGATTTTACTCTCTCCAAATAGGATTACTCATTTTTTCCATATTTTTGTGTTTCGTTTAAATACCCGTGACAGCTACAGAAGCTTGAATTTCTAATCAGAGCAAGGGTGTTAGATTTAGGAATTGGTTTGTTGTTTTGGGGGGAATGTTTTTGGACAGGATGTCAGTTACTGCCTGTTTTTTCTTTACATTATGGTCACAGGAATAAGGCAGAGTCTGCTTAGGTGACATGTGTCCCCCCATCCTTAATGGGTGTCCAGAAGTAAAATTTCAGTAACTTCCTTAAATTGTGCCTAGTTCCTTGTTGCACCATTGTTGCTCTGGGTTTTGATTTTTGGTTGTTTGGTTTGGTTTTGGTTGTTTGTTTTTTTTTCTTTTGCAATGTCTGTCTGTAATTGTTCTGGGTGTAAAATTCTGCCAGCTTAGTTAAGACCAACTTTTAATACCGTTTTTCCCTTCTCTGGGCAGTATTGAAATGGCACAAAAGCCAAACACTGCTTATGTTCACTCCTGAAGGAGGCAATGTAATTAGATTTCCTTGAGGGAGGGAGCCTCTCTGCTCTGGAGATGGGCTGAGAGAGCTGAGGGTGTTCAGCCTGGAAAAGAGAAGGTCCAGGGAGACCTTAGAATCTCTTCCAGTGCCTAAAGGGGCTCCAAGAGGGGCTGGAGAGGAATGTTGAACAAAGGCCTGGAGTGACAGGACAAGGGGGAACGGCTTTAAACTGACAGAAGGCAGCTTAGATGGGATATTGGGAAGAAATTCTTCAGTGTGAAGGTGTTGAGGTTGGATGGGGCTTGGAACAACCTGGTCTAATGGAAGGTGTCCCTGCCCATGGCAGGGAGTGGAATGAGTTTCAAGATCCCTTCCAACCCAAACTGTTCTATGATTCTATGACAAATTAAGCTTGTTAACATAATCTGCCATGTGCTAATTCAAATAATGGATGTATTGAAAAGAGGATGTTTGTTAAATGTGATATATTTGCCAAGAATGGAGAGGTCTAATCTCTGTTTTGGGGGGGGGGGTTTCACGTTTGTCTGCTGAGCTTGAACTCAAGTCAGCCAGTCTCCCCTGCAACCCCACCAGCATCCCTTCAAAGAGAGCAGTCCCTTCTTGGCTCCACTGACTTGTAAGGCATAAAGAAGGCAATAAAATGTTTGACTTTCCTGCCAGACCTGAGCCTGGAGGAGTAGGAGGATCCCAATTGGTTTCCATCAGATTCCAGTTAGCCTGAATTTACGGTTCCTACTGAGCCTGATAAATGGCTTTGGCTGCCTCGGTGCCTTTGGATTTATTTTCCTGTGCGAGGGACAGTGGTCAGCTTGAAAAGGCCAAGGCTTTCCAGGGTTCCCGTGATTTCAAGTGAAGCTTCTTTCCGAGGCAAGAACACAGCAGGCAGAAAATAAAACCGGGGCACATCATGAAATATGTGTGGAATAGCAGAGAAATCAGAAGCAGTTTGGGTCTCTTGTGCTTGCTGTGGCAATGGGCTGTGATAGGCATAAAAATTCCACTGGAAACTGGAAAAATTCTTCAGATTTCCTCGCTTTCCTCAGAAACCACACTGAGCAGCAGGTATCAATAGCTCCCAGTGTTCAAACTTTGTTTGCATCGTTCTTTCCATGGAACGTTCCCAGGAGAAGAAAGCAGAAGCGGATTAGCATGGCGAGCTGGGGAAAGCAGTTTGCCCCGTGTTGCCTGCAGTCCTGCTTCCTTCCACTGTGCTGGTGATGTCTGGGCTACAAAATCTGGTTTAATGTATATTTGGGGAGCAGGGAAGCCTTTTTGTTACAGTGAGGTGCTGCTTGGAGTCAGTGGATAAGTGGACTCTCCATCCCTGGAAGTGTTCAAGGCCATGGGCAGGGGGATGTAACTGGATGAGCTTTAAGGTCCCTTCCAACCCAAACCATTCTGTGACTCTGTGTCTCACTGTCTTCTCTTGGTGAGTTTGCCTCTGCTTTCCACGAGCTCTGTTTGTAAAGGTGGTGGCTGAGCAGGACATGGTTTCTGGGATGCTTTCTGCTGGCTCACTTTGAAGAAACTGGAGCTGCCGTGTTGGTTTTCCTGGAGGGACCAGTTGCAAGTGGTGTGCTTACCTGTGGTTCCATGGATCTGTCTCATTTGAGGGATGGCTCGTGTTTTGGATGAGCTGAGGCACATGGATCATCTGTAAGACACAATCCACGAGCCTTTCAAAGGAGGTTTTGCAATGGCTTCTACTCAGAGCACCCCGGTGATCCCACCTTTAGTTTTTAGGCCTTGAGGGCCCAAAAACACATGTGCATCTTCCTTGTTCTGAGCCAGGAGGTCTGGCATATTCCTGCCTCTCTAGCCAGAAGTGGGGATGTATTCCCCTGGGGATGTTGGGTTTTTGGTTGACATTGGGCTGTGGACACCATGGCAAAGAGTGTGAACCATTTTCGTTAAGGTTTATAAAGCCACATCACTGGAACTGTACTTAAAGTACTCAGAATGGTGTGAGGTATTGACATTTCAAACTACTTTAGGTTGTAAAAATAGGGAAAAGATTTATTTGACCATGGGTTGACAAAGGATAGTTAGAACCCAGCTGTCATAGTTGGGGACCGCTTTTGTTTGTGTGAAGTGAAACGTTACAAGCTGTTCAGGTCCTCAAGTTAAAATATGATTAAAAAAGAAGTTGAGGGAACACCAGGTGCTAGTTACCTATCTCACATAAAGCCCCCAAACCCCAGGCTGTCCTATGTACCTTCTGAGAGGGCTTTCTGTGATGACTTTGACCCAGAGAGCTGCCAGCTGCCAGGCTGCATCTCTTGAGCACCTTTTGTTTGCCATCCAGCATTCACCCCTCTGTCTCACTCAGACCAGAGTCAGCTCTCGAATTCCCTGGCTGCTTTCAGGCTGGTTTGGCGATGTTGGGACGGGGCTGGACAGGGCACAGCCGTGTCTGATGCTGAATGCTTAATGCCTTGAGCACAGGGCTGCATCTGTCTGCCTGGTACCATCTCCACTGGGGACAAAGCTGCAACATGAGCTTGCTTCTTTTAAGACATCAGAGAATCCACATAAGAGCCTGTGCTGTTGGCACGACCCCGGCCGGGGAGGGCTCCTGTTGGGGACCTCCCATTGCGAGGCGCCGGGGAGCCGCTCATG
Source organism: Chiroxiphia lanceolata (assembly GCF_009829145.1). Lineage (NCBI taxonomy): Eukaryota > Metazoa > Chordata > Aves > Passeriformes > Pipridae > Chiroxiphia > Chiroxiphia lanceolata. The sequence goes on along the minus strand of NC_045653.1, from coordinate 2,373,090 downwards.
AGATGCGAGTTCCATAGGAAAATAACTTTATTAGTTCTGGTGCTGGTGGAGCTGCTTTGGGTTGTGTCTCCCTTCATTGTCTGTGTAATCTAGAGATGATTTTTCCATCTCAGCTTATGAAATATTGAGAGCTTCAGTATTTTGCGCAACCTCCATCAGAAGTGTCAGAAGCCCCAGCGAGCTGAACTTTCTGCAGTTAAGTGTTTTATTGACTTGCCTTGCCAGCAGCCCCACCAGCAGGGCCTGAGGTGCAGGAAGAAGTGAATGCCTCTTCCCAACCCACTTTGCTGCCTGAGCATCACCTTGTGGGATGCTCTGGGTATCCATGTGCTGATACTTGAATGTTATTCACTTTTTTTTTTCAATTGAAGTGTGTGAAATTGCTGGTCTTGGGTTAAGTTTGGAGGTGGGAGAGTTGCTGTAAACCTGTGCCCCCTCTGCCTGCAGCCAGCCAAGGAATCAGCAGCTTCATGTGCTCCTACAGCAGACCAGAGTCCCTTCCAAAATGCTCCCCCAGTTATCATCCAGCATCCTATGCTGGGAGGCCTGTCTTTTGCAGGAGATCGTGGCCCCTGTGCTCATGCCATGCCTGCTCGTAGAATGCTTTTTAATACTTCCTTTAAAGCACTTTTCTCCCTTTACAGCCTTTTCCCCTCCCAGAGGGACGCAGAGGTACCTTAAACTAATTAGGAATAAGCAGCAGAGAAGCAGGGGCTGAAGGGTTAGGTGGGATGCGGGGGGGCAATACCTCTAGAAGGTTTATGGACCTGGCTTGGCAGTTAGCAGTAGCCTGCCAGAACACTGGGAATTTCATAAAAAGAAGAATTTTCTGTCTGTGAATGAGTAAATATCCTGTCATGCCTACACCAACTATGGAGAATTTGGCACGTGTGATTTCTGGACTTCTGAAAAGTCAGCATCCCTCAGCTTGGGCTCTTAGTTTGCTGCCCTGGGAATGGACAGAGGGAAAGTACAGAGGTCCCTGGTTCTCCAAAAAGTAGCTGGAGGGAGAGGTGGTGTTGCCTGCAAAGATTTGAGAAGGATAGCAAGAGCTGAACCTGCTCAGCTGTGTGGATTGGATTCACAATCCCTGCCGAGATCTTAAAATGTGTCTGTGCACTCTCTGCAAGCAAAACGCAAGTGTAGCTTTGTCCTCCTGGGGTGGTTTTATGGGAGCTGGGAGGAGGATGGTTTTTGGGCAAGAACTGGAGGAGTGGTTGCCCTTTCTCGGGGCAGCACAGCCGGCAGCCAGGGACGCCCATCTGCGTGGCCAGGAGCTGCTGTGTAAATGCGTGTTTGCCCAGCGCCCGGCTCGAGGTGAATGGTGCTGGGCTGATGGGATTAGTCAGGGGCCCCCAGTTAATGTCTGTTGTTCGCACCACACCTCGGGGAGCGGCTATTCAGGATTACCGAGGGGTTCGGAGATGGCAGAGCCGCCACGTCTGTGCATTAATGGGAGGGGGAAATGGTCAAATGTGGCTGTGCCCGGTGGGTTCCTGCCCCGAGCCTCCCTCGCTGCTCCGAGGTCCTGGTGGAGTTTGCTCCCCGTTATAAAGCATTTCGGATTTACATTTTCCTTTAACACTTCCTCTTCGATCCCAGTAATATGTTACACATTTAATTGCCCTTCCTTTGAATTTTCCAGTCTGCGTTTGGTACCCTTGCAACATCAGTATCTTGTTATCTTGTTGTTGCTTCTAATTGCTAACACATGCCAGCTTTTCCAGCGCTGCAAACTCCGGCGCGGGCTTGTTGGAGTGGGGGGAGTTTACAGCGAAGATTTACGTGCGTGGGGAAAACCTTCAGAAAATTAATCCTCTGGTTTACCCAACAGCTTAATCCGGATTTCAAAACCGAGGTCTGAAGGGAGATGTACCCCCGGCGCCGCGTAAGGCAGAGCTGGTTTTTGGGAGGGTGGCAGCGCCCGTGTCGGTCGGCGGAGCCTCTTTTCCTGCCGCCGCTGTCTCGCTGTTATTGCCGGCCATAAACAAATTACGTGTATTTAACAAGTTAATGTCAGGCGGGCTGCGAGGCGCTGGTAGGTGTGTGCCTGGTGACATCAGCTGGCGAGCAGCCTGGCAGCAGCGCGGCACAGGCAGGGAGCAGGCAGGGAGCCGAGGGTGTGTTGCCTCTAAGCTGGGTATTCTGGCAAGGTGGAGAGCTGGTCTGTTTGGCAGGACCTTCCCATCTGGGATCCATCTGTGTTTCCCTGGAATCGGACAGGCGGCTCCAGGCAGTGAGAAATCGCAGATGTGCGGGACCTGACACATGTCCAGCTAATGAAAGGAGAAGGCAGGCTGGGCTCCGGCTGCGCTCGAAGATCACGAGCGGAGGAGGAGGAGGAGGAAGAGCGCTTTTCTTTCTGTTTCAAAGAAACTAGGTGTATTCAACAGCAGCTGGATCCTTGCAACCTCGCCGGTTAGGGTAAGCGATAGCCGGGTTTATTTTTAAACAGCGCTGGGTTAGGCTCAGCTCATCCGGGCGCAGCGGGGGATGCTCGGGGGGGATGCTCAGCCCTTGTGCCGCCGGCAAGGTTTGAGGAGCGACGTGTGTTTTGCCGGCGGGCTGGGGAGACCCTCAACCTTGGGAGCAGGTAGAGGGAGAGGGTGGGAGCGGCGGCGGCCGCAGCGCTTTGCCTGCCTCGCTCCTCTGCAGTGGCTGTGCTGGGGAAAACTTCAATAGCCGAGCGGCTGCAAGCGAGGATTCTGCAGCTGAAAAAACACTAAACTCTCTCTGAGGAGAGCTGCGGTACAGCTTGTTCCGTGTTGCTATGGAATGGTTATTATTTTTTTTTTTTCCTACCCCCCCAACCCCTCCTCCGTGAGCAGAGGGCTGGGATTCAGCGTTTTCTGGGGAAATGGCAAAGCAGGAAGGGTTTTGTGTGTTTTAGCAGAATGTGGTTTTTTTGCTGTGCCCAGCCTCACTCTGGTTTCTGCATACTGGTATTGAAGCTCGGAGAGAGGGGGGGTAAATCTGCAGAGGTGGATTTCTTCCATTGGCTCCCAAATTTCCTTAATTTTCCCCGTGTTTTCAGGGCTTCTCTGCATTGTGGCAGAGGCTGCTCCCTTTTTGTCTTTGCGCTCCTTGAGCAGCAACTGATGCTCCCAGCATCTAAATCTCCTGGATCAATTTTGTGATACCAGCACAGATATATTTTCACGTTGGGCTGCAGACTGCTGTATTTTCTGGTTTTCCGTTGTAATCCCTGGATCCTGTGTATTTAGTTTAAACCTGTCCTTTTCCCCCCTCCCTGTCTTTTGGGAAGGTTCAGCAGTTGAATGCTCCTCCAATCCTCTGTGTAGCTTCTTGTAAAGATACTTCTGTTCCATGTTTGCTGAGCTGCTGCCCCAGGGCGTGCTCCCCAAAATATTACCAGCTTTTTCTCCTTCCTGCAGCACTCAGCTCCCGTGACAATACTCACAGTCCCTTTTATGTGCTGGAGAAATCCTGCCCAGCCACGGGAGATGCACCAAAATCAGCGCTCAAAGTTGGGGGAGCTGAAATGTGGCTGTGCATCGCTTGCTGTCAGGCTGGAAAAAGAGAGAATATTTGCTAGGCTATCTGGTGCAGGATGATTCCCTTTGGTGTTGCTTTGTCCAGGTTAGTTTTTAAGTGTGCCAGATGACAGGGTTTCCCAGGGGAGAGCCTGGCCAGGCTCCCTGGCTGGGTGCATGGGCTGCTACAGCTCTGTGCTCGGCCACTCTGTGGGCCACCCTAAGGTTTTCCTTCTCCTGCAGCATGCAAGCATTTGGGTAGAGGCTTTAAAAATAAAATATATACATATATATATATATATATATATATATATATATATAAAATCTCCTTCTGCAGACACAACAAACATTTCTCATGTGTCCCTTGCTGTCCCCAGAGAGGAGGCAGAAGGAGCATGTACTGCCCAGCGCTCTTCAACTTCAGCGTCTCAAAGTGCACCAGCACAAAGGAGGTAGAGACCCAAAAAGTGTCCAGCAAAGCCAGACAGAGTGTGATGATACCTAAAAGCAAAGGGCCGTGCTCCTCTGCTGCAGCTCTCCTGGAGACTTCCCGAATTTGTGAAGGCAGTGCAGTGTGTTGGAGCATCTGCTCCTGTGGTCTCCTTGCAGGGCTCTGATTAAACCAACGGAAGTTTCACCGGCATCAGGGCAGCGCGTATGGCCATTAAACAACTCATTTGCTGAAGTCTTGCTCAAGCCCTGCAGGAAACTTTGGGGTTTTTTTTCTCAGGTTCCTTCATTTTTGGAAAGGATTTGGGATGCCTGACGAGCTGAGTGCTTAGGTGGGAGAGGTGATTGTATTTTGGGAAAGAGGGGGGCCGGAAACTCGGCAGCCAGTCGTAATAATTTTATAGAAATGGTATAGGACATCCAAGTGAAGACACCTTGTTTTTTCACAGTTGTCTGCTGGATGACATGATTTTCACTATTAATGTGGAAAAGATGTTTAGTCTGATTTTTTTGGAACTACCTGGGCTTCATCTAAATGACTGTGTGTCCTCCTCAGGCAGGGAACCCTACCCCAGCACATCCAGCAGGTAGAGAAACGCACAAATAATGCAAAACTGAGAGACTCCAGTGTAAGAAACAAGGAAAAAGGGGTAAAGCAAAGGCAGTTTGAGCAAATACTGCCAACAGGAAAGTGCAGTTAAGCCAAGAGAAGGATTTGAAAGGTTTGAGGAAGGAGCAGAATTGCTAAAGGCAGGGAGAATAAATCGTTAATCTGAGAACTCTATTACACAGGGAATGCCCCAAGGAAAAGAGCAGAAACTCCATTTAATAGTGAAAAGGCCAAACCAGTGCTGCCAAGTCGGGCTCTGCTCTGCCCAGGGACTGGAGCCACAGCCCCTGCTTACTTCCAAGATGCTGCTATTTTTGCAACTTGCATCTGCTGGTGTTGCAGAGGCTTGTTCAAACCCGCCGGAGCCGAAACGAAGGGAGCTTTTCTCACGTGAACCCTGGGTCAGGCTCTTGGGTTTGGTTTTTCCTTTTGTTTTATTCCTCTTGGTCTTACAGGAGCAGTGTCCCCGAGAGAGAAGGGTTTCTCTTAATGTTGCCTCATCTGTCCTGCCGAGTGTGAGTCCCAGATTATTTTATTGCTGCTTTACAGAGCTTTGTCACGTGTCACCCATGGTGGATTTTGGCTTGTTGAGGTTATCACTGGTTTGACAGGTTTGTGTGGTTTGACTGAGTTTTCAAGGCAACCAACTCTTTGGTCCTCAAACTGACCCATAAATGCAGTAACCACCAGCAGCATTTAGCAGGAGGCAGCTCTCTCCCATGGTTATGGAATGGGATGGGTGAGCCAGGTGGCCTCTTGTTTTTTTCCAGCTCTGTTTTTTTAAGGTTTGGACAAAAAACAAGATTTGTTTGATGGATATGTGTGATGTTTATAGTATAACTGGAGGGCTGAATACAGTGATTTGAGGATTTGGGCATATGCAGCAAATTTAAGGCAATGCTGGCTAGTTCTTACATCTGAGCAGGAGATGGTCGTAATCTGTTGCCTGTTGGGTTTTTTCCCATTATAAGAGCTGGCTTATCCATACTTGTTCTGGGCTGGATTGTAAGCTTGCCTTTATTTAGTGACTATTTCCATATCTGATTGCCTGTTAGGAGCTAGGTATGAAATGTGTTTCGACAGACACTCCAGAGCAGTCCCTGGGGGCAGCGTCACTGCAGGTCTCTGGGAGCCTGTTCAACTTTTATTTTTATGATGGAGACTGTCTTAATTCATGCAGCGTTCAGGGAACGGCTGGAAAAACCTTTGTTTAGAGCAGGAGCAGCAGCCAGGAAGAGCTGGTGAGCGATGATCCCACAGTTAAAGTGCAGCATGGAGAGGCTTGGGTTCAGTGCCTGGGTCTGCAAGCAATTTTCTGAGGCAGGACCTTGACCTTAGCACCGCTTTGTGTGTCAGCAGCTTATGTCCGACAGGACAATAGCGATTTCAGAGGTTTCAAAGCATTTTAAAGTGTAACTATCATGCCTTTTATTGGGCTGGGCAGTGGCATTTTTGTAAGCCAAGCTTAAGGTTTTAGAATAATGCGTATTGAATTTCCTTGGCGCGCTCCTGGCCGCAGGATTCCCGTCTCTCATGGCCACAGCAGGACTTGTGCTGTGGGAGGAGGACAGTCACAGGTGGCCAGAAGACCATCGAGAAGAACCAAGACCTGCAGATGTGCTGCTCGGTTACTCCCTGGTCCTACAGAAACAACAAAACCGGGAGCCAGTTTTCCTTGCAGCAGCAGGACGCCACGACCCGCCGGTGGGATGCTGCTGCGTAACCACCCCTTCCAAAGACATCTCTTTCACCGGAAAACAAACAAACAAACAAAACCAACTGAGAAAGCCCCAAAAGCATTGAGAGGAGGAGGAGGAGGAGGAGGAAGGCCATGCTGCAGCCCCGGAACAGCTCAAACCTGTTGCTGCCCGGCGGGCGGTGGATGCGAGCGGGGCCGGTGCGGCTCGGGATGGTGCCGGGGGGAGCGGGGCATTGTGCGGGAACAGATGTGCGGGGCGCTGCCGCCGCGTGCCGGCTCGGAGCCGCTGCTCCCAGCGCCAGGTGCAGCCATTGTTCCCGCTGGTCCCTATTCAGCCGCCCTCGGCTGCCGCTCCGCGCCCGCTCCCGCATTGTTCCTCCAGGAAATTAGCATTAAAAACCCATCCGAAACCCCCACGTCCCTCAACTGCAGGTGACTGTTATTGGCCCCAGCTGCCACCCTTGTGCTTGATTACTTCCATATGGGGTTGTGGCAAGGAGTAGGATCCACTTATTGATTTTTTTTTTAAAATTTTTTTCTTTTTAATATATTTTTTCCCCCTTTTTTATTCCCCCCCCACACCCCACACAGACACTTCAGCTCTTGCAAGGAACAAAACCCTGAAATCTGTTAAGCCCCCGATAGGCTTCAGTTGCTGTTACAACTGGGATGAACATTTTACAGGCAAAGCTAATTACACCCTCCCTCTGCCTTCTTCCTTTCTTCATACCCCACCCCATAAATGTAAAATAACCAGAGGGCGATTGGTAGTAAATTAAATCTTTGCAGTGTCCTCAGAGGAGGTTTCCTTGCTAGCAGGAAGAAGTCTGCCAGGCTTTAGATGTTTGGGGTTGTTTTTTTTTTTTTACTAGAAAATAGGAAACTGGCATGTTGCTGTGGCACACCTATTAAAGGGACACACAGATCCCAACCTGCGTCTGGATAGAAAAGGAAAAAATAATTGAACAAGTGGGCTGTTAATTTCTGAGTGTTGTCAGCTGTTGAGAGGAGCCAGAGAGAAACTGGGTGCCAACTGAGGCTACAAAATTCTAGGAACAATGTGATTTTGCTCCTGGTGTGATTTATCTGCAGGGCAGCAGGTTCCATGAAACCCCAAAATATTTTGTGGGGTACTCTGGCAGAGTGCCATGGAGCAGCCTGGGTTTGCCTCGAGGCGAGAAATGCTGCAGTTGGTAAGAGGAGAGAGGGAGAGAAGCATCTCCTGGTGCCCTACCTAGGACTTGGAAATGAACCTGCCCCGCAGAGGCACGGAGCATCTCCGGGGAGGAGAGGTGGGTCATGTCCCATGACGTGGGGACCAGCCCACACAGCCCTGACCTACTTTGTGCCAGCAGGGATGGAGGAGAGTGGCACTGGGCAGAGCCTCCCTCCGTGCTCCTGCCCAAACAGCTTGGGTGGCAAAGCCCTGTGCGGGTCTGGAGGGCGCGTGGTCGCAGCACATGACTCTGTGGAGAAACGTTGTGCTTCTCTTGTGGAACACTGGGCCTCCCAGAATGAGTTTGGGTATGGTGATGAGGGTTGTTCTGGTGGCTCCTGACAGAGGAGCTTGTGTGGGGGGATGATGGTCCTTGGAGCTACTTGACCGAGGTGTTGCCTGCTGCTGAAGGTGAAGCCCATCAAAGCCCCCCAAGCCTCAGCTGTTACAGCTTGTGAGGCTGTTCCACAGGGAATCAGTGGATTTGGTGTCTTAGCATTCCTGGTGGTGCCTCAGCAGCCACTTCCATGGGATCTGTCTTGTTCCTGCTGGTGGTGCACTGGGAAGTCCCAGGCAGCACCTGCTGAGAGCTGCAGGGCACTGTGGTGTGACAGGGGTGCTGCACTGTGGTACAGATACACATAAGCAAACCTCTAGGTAGAAATGACCCTAGATGTGCTCATCTATCCTCAGAGCGAGACATGGCAGACACAGTCAAAATGGAAATGACTTTTTATTCAACCTTTGGGCAAAGTCCCTCTGGCTGGTCTGGAAGTAGGCACTGAAGTGAGTCTTTGCTCAGGTCTTTGGGGTTGGCTGGGGTTGACCTCTGTGTTGTGAATGTGAACTCACAGATGGGGAATGGACTTGTCCTGAGACTGTCTCTCAGCATGGGTCCTTTGGCATTTGCCAGGTTGGCCCCTCCCGTGAGCTCCCTCCTCTCTTTTACAGGTGGGACCTGCCAGTGTGGTTTGTGAGGATTTAGAGTAAAAACTCTGGTTGCTGTCTGAGAAGATGTGTTTAGCTGAAGTACTTGGCTTATTTACTGCACACACTTCCTTCCTGATACAGAGCTCTCCTGGCTTGGCTGCCCAGCGTGGACCAACCAGATCTTCCTGGGAAGTATCCGTGCAGGTGCCGCCGTGAAGGTTGTGCACTTCTCAAAAGGTCTGGTTCTTAGGGGTGCTCTGCAGTGTGGGGAGAGCCACAGGTCAGTCGGGTCAGAAGGTGGATGAAGGTAGCAAGGCAACCTAATGGAATATCTCGAGCGATTTTCCTCAGACTTGGTTTAGACCCTTCAAAGTCAAATCTCAAACTTAGGGGGTTTCTTCTCCCTAATTAAATTAACAGGCCATATGGTGTTTACTGTGAGCGCCTGCAATATGGAAGGAGCTACCTCCTGGATCACTTTCTTTTTTCAAAAGCTGCTGCTTTACCTGATGTCACTGTTCTGAAATGTTCTTTTCAGCAGCGGGCGCAAGGGGTTATTTCTGCCACCTCACTGCTGTTGGTGTCACCTTCTGATCCCGGGGCTGAGCTGTATCATAACCTGTTTCTGCAGCCTTCTTTGTCTTTTCCTGGCTTTTGGAATGTCATTTTGCTGCTTAGTGGGGAGTGTGCACAGGTCAGGGCTTTTTTTTGATGCTTTTTCACATGCAGATAATGATTCTTGTTCTTGTGTTTGAGGAGCATAGAAAACAACTCGGGGTGAGTGTTTTTGGGGGGCAGTGGTATTTTTTCTAGCGACTACTACTGATTTTTTTTCTTTGAGGGTAATGTGACCATCTCAGGAACGTGTGAAACTGAAAGTTTTGTAGAGTTTTGTTCTTTATTACTGGGCTATTTTTAAAGAAAGAAGTTACTTCGCATGTGCTGCTTTTATCTTCACATGAAATCTGGAGGAGGAAATTAAGACCTCGAGGAAGAAAACCATTGGTTTATTATCAGACCCCTGCATTTAACTGAACAGGAAATAGGGTGTGAATCTCTAAACCTGTAAGAGAAATCAAGGAATGGAAAGTGTCAGATTTTGCTGTCTGTTTTGAGCTGCTCTCACTCCTTTAGCTGGGTTTTTTGGTAAGCAGCGTTCTTGTGAGTGGACTTGCTGTGAACTCATCCTGTACCTCTCCAATGATGTAACTTAACCTTTCTCTGCGATTTTTTAACTTGTTGATGCATCTTTTCTTTAGGGGCTTGGTGACCCTTCGTCTTCAACCAGGCTCAGCTTGTTCTGGGGTGTCTGAGCTCCCAGGAACAGATCCATTTGTGTCCTCTGAAAACACCCTGCCACATTAGCATATTCCTGTAACGTATGCTCAAAGGGTGTTTCTTTGCAGAGAAGCCTCTCTAAAGATAGCATCGTGAAGTTCTGTGTTGTCAACCAGGGACACTTGATCTAAAAAACAACATTTGATACACAGACAAGGTTTGCAAGTGCCATCTGGATTCTAGGAGATGAGCTAGGTTGTCTCTGTTTTGCATACACTCACCAGGAAAAAAAAGTGGGTGCAGGCAGATTAATTCTTTAGGATAACCTGAGCAGAGCTGTTCAGTCCACACGAATGTCCTCAGTGACATGGGACACCAGTGTAATCCCACACCACTGGGTATCATGTGCCTGTGGACCTGCTTAAGGTGCTGGAAATAATTCTGTAGTTTAGTGGTATATTATTGAAACCTGGGTGGAATCAATTTAAATTCTCCGGGGCCAGAAATACTTTAATCTCTTTATCAAGCAAACTGCAAGGCAGAACCTGCAAATGGTGCAAAGCCCCGCAGAAGTGGGCATCTTTTGAGGGAGGTGGGATGCAGAGAACGCAGATGTCTTTGTCTGGCTTCAGTTCTGTGTGGTGGAGAGTCTGTCCCCAAACCCACGCCAGCACTGGGAGAAGCCTGAACACCGTGAACATCCAATGTAGTCCTGGGCTGAGCAGCAAACTCAGCGTCCACATCTTCCCAGGGACATGTAGCTTATAAAATGTATTTTCCTTCAGGGTCTATTTCTTGATTTTTCTAGTTATCCTCTCGTATGCAAATCTAATTTGCCTAATGGGCTGGTGAGTGTAATTGGAAGGCAGCCTGCACTTACACGATAGTGAAAAGTCTCACCTGTGCCCAAGCACAGATGGGGCTCTGCCTCACTGCTGCATCATTAGAGGAAATTTATAGGCACTGTGTCACAAGCTTTGCTGTGACCAGAGGAGGAAAACAGCAGTTTCAGACAAACTTGGGGCTTTGCTGGGGTTTTTTGTTCCCTGGTCTTGCAGTTTTGGTGGTCGAGCTTTTTGGTTAACATAATTTTTGTCTTTCCCGTGTGCTCCACTTAATGGGGAGCAGGTTAATGCGAGTTACTGGTAACAAGCTGAGGACAACCCTAAGAATGACGAGTTGGAAAAGTCTTGTCTGTGCTATGTTGCAGTGGGATGGTTTGAAAGCAAGCACAGCAGCAGCTGAGCCAGCCTTCACTCTGCGGTCCCTGTGGATCACTGGATCTCCAGAGCTTATCCATGGAAAATCTCCAGCTCCACTGCCCACAAGAGGGAGGGGAGGGAGGCACAGCAGAGACCATTGCTGCTGTGTGTCCATCTCTGCTGGGGTTGTTCACTGAACAGACCAAGAAGCTGTGGCTGCCCCGTCCCTGGAAGTGTCCAAGGCCAGGTTGGACAGGGCTTGGAGCAACCTGGTCTAGTGGAAGGTGTCCCTGCCCATGGCAGGGGGTTGGAATGAGATGAGTTTTAAGGTCCCTTCCAGCCCAAACTGGTGATTCTAAGCAGTGAGCTTTAACATCTGTCCTCTCTGTGCTGGCCTGTGGTGCTACAGGTGTGTAGAGGCCCATCTGCATCATCGGGCTCTTACACCCCTCCAAACCCCACCCTAAATGTGTTCCTCCTGTGCTTCCAGCCCTGTGGGATGGTGGAAAACTTTCCACATGCCGGTCAGATTTGGGGAGAAGAGGAAGAGCAATTTGTGTAGTGGTGTGAGAAGCATTTTTAAGAGGCAGAATTGTTGTCTTGGCAGGGCTCCTGTGTGTGCCATCGATCGGGAGGGACTGTGAGCTGGGCAGCAGTTAATGCACTTAGCGCCCAAGTGAATGAAGTGTGCTCTCCACAGAGCTGTTGGGAGTTATGGAGGGATTAGTGAGCCTTGGCTGCCTCAGGAGCATTGACAGGGCAGTGAGACGGGTGTTGGTGTGTGCAGCACTGCCAGCACAGTGCCAGGGCTGATGTGGGAAAGCCACTGTGGCTGTGGGGTGAGGGACACTTGTCACAGAATCCCAGGATGTGTCAGATTGGAAGGGACCACACTGGGGCATCTGGTCCCTGCTCCAGCAGGGTTACCCCAGAGCACACAGCACAGGATTGTGTCCAGAGGGTTCTGGAATGTCTCCAGTGAGGAGACTCCACACCCTCTCTGGTCTCTGTTCAGAGCTCAGTCACTGCTCAGCAAAGAGGTTCTTCCTCATGTCCAGCTGGAGCTTCCTGGGCATCAGTTCCTGCCCGTTCCTCCTGTGCCATTGCTGGGCCCCCCCAGCAGAGCCTGGTCCATCCTCTGCCCCCTCCCTGCAGGCACTGACAGACATGGATTGGGTCCCCTCTGGCACTTGTAGGAAGTTGTAAATAATGGAGATGGAAGGGACTTCCTAAATCTTTTCCAAGTTTCTCCTTGATTTCTTGGATGAGCTGCCCAGTTTTGGGTAAAGTCTGGTGGAACTCTGGCCCTGGAGCTGGCTGGCAGTGAGGGAGCTCCTGCTCTGCAGCCTCCATCCAGAGAAGGGAGACTTCCTGTTGGACTCTGCTTTATATTTGGAAAAGAGACCAAATGATATGACTTCAGGGACCCAAGGGGGATGTTTTTCTGTATCCTTCCTTGATTGCTTCATGCTGGGATTGTGGTAGAACTTGGTTAGTGGTTTGTTTTGCGTTGGATTTAGTTTTTGTTTTGTTTTTGCAAAAATGACCATTGTTTTCATCTAAACTGGCCCTTCTGCCTGGGAGCTTCTGGACTGCTTCCTTCTCCAGATGGTCAGGACTTGTACCTGTTCTGTGCTTAACAAACAGTTTTGGGGGTTTTTTTCTCTAGTTTAATTTAGGCTTTTCTAATAGTTTTGGGTGTCCTTGGTGTTATTTGTGCTTCTCTGTGGTCATACTGGCTGTTATGGATTAAATGTGGGTTTTTGTCTTGAGATTTTCTCACTTCTTTAAGAAATGACCTTGCTTTTTTTTAATTGACATTATTTACAGTTACTGGTAGTGGTGCTTTGGGTCTGCCTTGTATGCAGAGACTTTTTTATCCCAGTTCCTGTATTACTCACTTTGAGTACTCTTTGCTCACTGAATACCTTCACCCACAGACCCCAGATCTGCTGGTTCTCATTAGCTCCAGATCCCCTTGTGCTCAGCAGCATTCATGATGCTCTTGAGAAATCCAGATTTGCTCAGTATTGGATATTTTTCAAGGTCAGTGGTGGTTTTCAAGGTTGATTTATAGTGGTGGGAACCAAATCATCAAGCAGCAGAGCTTGGAGGATGGAGGACCGTGAGAGGGATGTATCTTAAATAGTTGTTTTAAAGCTTCTGACTTAAACCTCCTCTATACATCTTTGATAACCACGTTTTAAGTTTTTAATATTCAGTTACTGGATAACTTAGAGGAATTTGTGGTTGGTTTGAAATCATGCTTTATTTTAAAAGATTTAATGATTTTCAGGCTGTTCCCCTTTTCCTTGCATTGTCTGAACTTCTGAGGTGCTCTGGGCTGGCTCTGCCCTACGTGGGATTCCTGGGTGTGTCTGCTCACCTCTGGGTCAGGTGGAGCAGTGCAGGGAATGAGGACCTGTCCGAGTCATGGACAATATCCATGTTTGTTGTTCCCAGCGAGGCAGGTGAGGCAGGATCACTGTGAAGGTCCAGTCTGATCTCAAGGATACCCAGGAAAAAGGACAAGCTTGCACAGACAAGGGCTGTCTCTGCTGAAGGAGACTTGTGTTTTCCTCTTGCTGCTGTGACTGAAGGATTTCTGGGTTCTCTGATGACACAAAACTTCAGTGAACCTTGCTGTCCTCCTAACAATCTGTGGGAGCTTCTGTACAGACAAACAACCCTTACATATCCCTGTAGGAACTGGTGCTGTGTGTGGCCAAACGGATTCCCAGCAGCAAAAAGGGAGCAGAGGGGCAGGGGTGGGCAGGACCCAAAGTCCCAGGAGCTGTGGGGTTGGGGTCTGAGCTCTCCTGGCACTGCAGCACGGGCATCACAACATCCTCAGCTGCTTGGGGTTAAAAATGCATTAGGAGGTGCAGTGGACTCTGCTTGATGTGATGCTTTTCTCTCAAACTCCTGAAGTGGTTGCCCCTGGAAGGGGATTCATCCTGCAGTGAGCAGAGTAGGATGCTGGTGGGAAGCCTTGAAGGAAAGGGGCTCACAGTGCTGACCCAGAGTCGGCATCTTTCTCAGCATCTTCTGAAAGTTTCCTCCTCTTCCACAACTTTACTTTTCCTACTGAAACTAAGAGCTGGGATGTAGAACACCAGGCGGTGAAAAAGAAGGGTGGCTCGCTCGGTGTCTCAGAACAAACCATCGCTGCTGGTTTTCCCCAGCTCCCAGGGCTGCACCAGGCTCACAGCGTGGGTGCTGCAGGACAGGACCCAGCGAACATCCCCTGGGCAGGGCGTCTGCTGGGGAAGCCATGGGAATGCTGGGCCTGCAGTGCTCACCTGGATGTTTTGGAGGGGGGCAGTGCTGCAGTGTTGGAGCTGTGGCCTCGCTGTGTGTGCAGCTCCAGCGATGCTGCAGCGCTGCTCCGGCTGGAACGTGCCCTTTGCAGATTGCCCTTCGCTCAACTCTTTTCTTAAAGTAAGGCAGTGAGGAGGCTCGGGGTCCCAGGCTCTCAGATGGAGTTAGTGGGGTGGTGGTGAGATGAATTTGTGGCTTAAATCTCTTCTGCCAAGGTCTTGCTGGTGCATTTGAAGCAGCAAGCGCTGCTCGTGCACCTCTAACTGCAGCATCCGTACGAGAGGCTTGTGCAGGAGAAGCTGCACAGCAGCCAGATTCCTCTGGGAATGCTTCCCTTGGGTGAGACAACCCTGTAGCCTCCCCGAGGCTCCTCCAGAACCTCTCCTGTGACCAGAGAAGCCCAGCAAGGGCTGCAGTGCTGGTGGCCCCATGCTGGCTCCTCCATGGGGAGCTGTGGTGGTGGCCTGGGTTTCCTGGGTCATTCCTAGGAGCCTGGCCAGCAGCTCCGCATTTCCAAAGCCCCTTTAAGTGAGTGGATGCATTCCTATTACCTTTCTGAGCTGTGGAGAGCCCCTTGGAGCTAATTAGTAATTAGAGGATGCCAATTAACCACAGCTCCCCAGGCTCTACCACCGCTTTGCTGGTACTGCTGGGTTGAAGAGAGAGGGAACAAAATGGAGCCCAGTGGGAATGTGTTTCATCTGGAGAGCAGGAGAAGGGTGGAGCTGCTTGTTAAATGGCCAGCAATCCAAGTTTTAAAAGGATTTATGAGGGCTAGATAAAATCATGTCCTGAAGGCTGTCTCGAAGCCTCTGTTAAGGTGGAAAATGCTTTCTACAGTTAAAGCTTGTTTTGCTGTGTTTTCCCTCTTTTGGACCTCCCAAAATTTTACAGGTACAAAAGTTCCAGCCTTATTTACTCTATGGTGTTTAGCCTAGGCAGGATGGAAAGCAGATTTCCACTCCCAAAATTACAGTGCTCAGTTGTTCTGTATAACCTGTGGGTTGTATGCCTGCCCACCTTTGGGAATGTGGTCCTTAAACTGTGACAGAGTTTAAGGAATGTCAGTAAGTTTGGTGCTGGCATTGCCAGGGGAGGCTTGGTCATTCTGCCACGAGTTTCTCACTTGTTGGATCACTTCTTACTCTCTGGTGTAAACTTGGTGTTCACTCTCTGGACCCTAGAGGGGCAACTGGCCCCATCCATGGCCTTCCTGCTCTGGGCAGGGAGCAATTTCCAACCTTTTAGGGGTAACCCCTTAAAGCCAACTTTTTAAATTACTTTTCCTATCTAAAAAGTAGCTGAGATGGTAAAAGTGCTGCACTGCTTTCATTTTATTTTGGTTTTAATTCATATAAGCACGATTAACTCAATTCTTGCTTTCACCACGGACAGAATTTACTGTTAAGAGAAACTCAAGCTCTTTTTTTTTTTTTGCCCTGACTTATCGTTTCTCCATATGTGGGAGCCCCACAAAATAACCATTAAATAAAAAAAAATAATCTTTGATACCAGACTGCTGCTCCAAGTCTTTCTCCATGGTATCCCTTTGTACGTGTTGTGTCTGGGCTCCGCCGGACTCGGGAGCCATTTATCTTCCTGGTGTTTTCTTCCCTGCGGCAAATGAGACACAGATGTTCCCATCTGGAAAGTTTGCTCCCGCCACCGTCGCTTCGCTCGGAGTTGGAGGCTTTTGGAGAGCAGTGCAGCAGGCTGAGACTTTTTAAGAACTAATTTTTCCCCGTGATTGTGATAATTGCCTGTTTGATATCTGTAACTGCTTTCGTTTTTCATTCGGAGTGCTTTAACCCAGAAAGTAAATAGTGCGGAGGAGTAAATATTTCTTAATATTGTTACAGGAGTGGGTGATTTAAAAAAAAAAAAACAAAACCCACAACATTGAATGGAACAATGAATTAATGAAAAAATACCAAAAATACTTCAGCAGTAACCAGGCAAATGAATTAGTTAGCATCTCTGGCTTTGCTGAATAACTGCCTTGTCCTGGGTTAAAATCCCAGCCAAAGGGGGCTGAGCAGCCAGAGGGGTGGTTTGGGGAGGGAGGATCACTCCCCTCAATCCCCAAAATGCTTCCCACTTTAAAATTGCAAGGCTGGCCACGTTGTAGGCTTTGATTTCCAGGAATATATTCTGCTGGGCTATATTCCAGGAGTATATCCCTCCCTTCAGGGTGGCTGTCCGTGATGGGGGCAGAGCAAGTGGTTGGTGAGGATGAGGAGGGTTCTGTGCCCTGGGGCATCCATCACAGGCTCCCTGGCAGAGCTCACTGCATCCCTTTGAGACAGTGATGAGCAAAAGCTGCTGCCATGGACATCAAGGGATGAACTGGGGTCCCCAAAACTTCTTTGGATGGATGCTAGTGGTGCAGGAAGGGAATGACTGCGGCATTTTGGTTCGAGAAGCAACAGCTCCCAGGTGGCTGCTGCACCGTGTGTGAATGGTTTTTAGAGTGTCTTTCATGGTCTGAGTAACTATTCCCTGGCTCCTTCCTGGAAAAGAGAGCAGGAGAGTGGGGGATACCACACCAAGGTGGCTTGTGTTCTTGTAGAAGCAAGATGACCAGAATAGGGGCACTTGATGTGCACCCTGCTCTGGGGGCTGTTGGGTGTGAGAGTTTGTGGGATGAATCCTGCATCCACAGGTTTGCACCGCTGGCCCTGGTACAAATCCATGGCCCAAGAGGAAAGCAGAGCTAAGGAGGCAGGAATGTCATGCAGGTGGGTTTGTGCCGATGTGTCCAACACAGCCAAGGCACGGGCAGAACTGGGGCTCCATCCGTGTTGTCTGGGTGGGAACTGCTCCCGAGTCCAACCTGTGCTACTGATGAGTTTGTAGAGCCAGGCACGTTAATAGGATTTCATAAAAACCACTGAAGGGCAAGATGGATAAAGATCTGCAGTCTGCCTTCAGGAATAAATTATTAATCTTATTTCCCTTATTAACTGCTTTCTGGACTGGTTGTGAACGATAACATACTTTGCTCTTTCAAGTTCTTCTGAGTTTCACGTTGAATTGAGATTTAAAGTGAAACAGCTGTGTGTGGGAGAGGACTAGATGGCAATGGAGATACAAGCGTTTATTTTTGATTTATAAAATGCCTCTCCCAGGCTCAGCAGCTCCCTCCTGTGTGATGCAAGGCTCTCCTGCGAGGGGCCGAGCCCTCTCCACTCCCACAGCATCTTACAGCTCAGGAGCCGAGATGTGCTACAAACCCAAGCTGAACAGGCTAAAAATAGTCTGATCACATTTGGGGGAGGAAGTATCAGCACAGTTAACATAAGTTACCCGCTGCAACAGATGCTGTAGTATCATCTTGGCCAGCTCAGTGTGGAGGGAGAAGGATGGAGAAGGACCTTGTTGGACCAGCCCTTGCTGGTGACCTGTTTATGCAACTTTATCCTATTTCTGGTTGTAAATTATCATTTATTGACTGGAGCAGAGGGAAACCTGTATAACCCCCCCTACATGCAAATAAATGTCAATATTTGTATAGAAATGTCATCTTGACTGCAAACCTCCAAGTGTCTCACTCTCTTCCAAATTGGGATGGACCCAATCATCCTTTTTTTCCCTAAGGCTGCTGTATTGGCTGCCTTGTTGCTGATGCTTATCTTCAGTCTTCCCCCTCCATCACTTTTTGATGTGGTGATGCTGCAAAAAGATAAAATATTGGCTCTTTCCTTGATGATGTGGTTTCAGTTTGGGCTCGGGGGAAGCTGTCTGGAAGCAGGTGAGGGAGGGACTGCAGTGGAGAAGCAGTAAATGGCATCTTCTGGAAGCCTGAGTAATGATACCCTTGCTTTGCATGTAGATCACCTCTCATCTGTGTGCCTTGGAGAACTGCAAAGGTGCTCTACAGATGGCTTAGAGCCGTCAAGGGGAGGGAAAGGCAACCTTGGAGCACAGGAAAGATGTTAATAAAATTTAAATGTAATTCTTCCCATTTCTCAGTTCCTAAATGTGAAAAATATTAGCTTGGTGGAGACTGAAAACAGATGGTGAGCAGTTGGAGCAGATAAGCATGTTATTCAAAATAAACATTCGCCAAAGCTGGGGAGGTGGCGAACCATATTTCATTTCACCCTATTTACATTATCAGGTCAGGTTACACTGATGCTGCCTCTCGTTTGCATTCAGACTGTCAACAGGGAGCCCTGTGAGGAGCCAACTGCAGCCCGTCCTTCTCGGAGGGGACGTGTCGGGGCTGCAGTGGGTGCGTTGGGGCCCTTTCCCTGGCTTTTCTCCAGGGGATCTGTTGAGCTGGTTATGGAATTGTAGTTTGGGTCAGAAGGGACCTTTAAAGGTCAGCCAGTCCAGCCCCCCCTGCCATGTGCAAAGAGCTGTCCTAGGATATAGGCAGGGTCCTGCCGGCCACTGAGGTCTGTCCTTCCTTGGTTTCCCTCTTTCCTCCCTGTCTGTTTAGCCAAGCTTGGCCTTGCTTTGTCATAAACCAGGGAGTCTGCTCCATGTGAACAGTAGGGGAAAGAAGCCTCTGGTTCCAGGGGGTGTTACTAGAAAATGTCCATCTTGCTGACGTGTAGGTGATGTATAATTCATGCCTCTAGTCCAAGTGGTCATCTGAGGTGGTAGGGCCGGTGGAAAGAGAGGTGTGGCTGGAGCGTGGGTTATCTCCCTTGTTTTGATGAATGTTTTGGGATGGGCTGAATTGCCCTTGCAGGATTCTGTCTGTCCCTTGGCTCCAGAACAAGCTCAGACCTGACTCATGGGTGACCAGAGGATTTCTCCTGCTGGATTTAACCTTGGTTGCTGTTACTGGGACAGTTCTCCAGTCCCTTGCTCTCAAGAGGCAGGTATGAATTTGGGGCTTCTAATTTTTTGAGGTGAGGAGTGGCATTTTAGGTTATGAGCGTATTCTGCCTGTTCTAGATGAAAGGCAAAAACATCTGCTCGGATTAAACCTCTTCTTTCTGTCTGAAACTGTTGCATGCTTTTGCTCCTGAGACTCTGAACTGCTGGGCAAACCCTTGTACACAGGCTTTCCCTCGAAAATATCAGCCAAACCCAAAACTTTGTCGATTTACAGGTTTTCAAATATGACCACTTAGTGGTCAGAGCTGCTTTGACGAGGTCTGATTTTGAGTCTGCTCTCTGTCCTGAAGTTGCCAAAAGGAAAAGCAAACCTTACCTGGGCATAGTTGCAGGGCTGTCTCGTGGCCTTCTCTTATTTCTTCCAAGATGTTTCATGTTTTGACTTCTGCAAAAAGCCAGGAGTGCTCTAGTCCGGCATATGGATTGGTGAGGTGCATTCCTGGCTCTGTGCAGCTTATTTAGAAACAGGAGCTACAAAATTTCTCCCAGGGCAGGCAGGTTCCTCCTTCCTCCTTAACTCTGGTGCCGGGGAATCAAGGAGAATCCTACCCCTGCATCAGGAATGGCTTGAAGATACCAGTGTTCCTGCTGTACAAGACCTCCAGACACCCAGCCACAGGCTTTAAATCCCTGTCCCAGGGGGAGGAGGAAAGGCTGGACTGTCTCAAGCTGATAGCAGGGTTTAAAGCCTGTACACACTCCATGTGCAGAGGTGACTGGATTAAATTGTGCAGACACTGCAGTGCAAATTCATATAAAGCACCCATGTTTTCTGCACTGGAACAGTGGCTCTTCTTCTCTTCCCTTTATCTTGGCAAATTCACAGCTCTGCCAGGGGAGCTGGATCAAGGCTTTCTCTTGAGCAGGGTGGAACACCTCCTGGTGTTATCTTGCTGACTGTTGGAACTGTGTTTTGAACTTTGGGAAGAGGATGGGGAGGAGACCATTTGTGTCTGTCTGCCCCCAGGGTTATTCCTATCACTCTTTCCTGGTTATCTTGTTTTTTGAAGGAAGGTAACATCCAGTTCTCCTCATGCAGTGTTTTTGTTTCTTTTTCATGGCTTAGTCTATTCTTTAACTGCCAAAGGAATTAAAGGATTAATTTGAATTCCACTGTACTTGAGGTACTCCCTAACTTATCGCTGTTTATTTTCTTGTGCCTTTTCCGTTTTCTCAAACCCACAGGCATGAAGAGATTAATAAAGCAGCTTCTTTACAGAGTTTACAGTGCAAGCAAATGCTGGCTGTTTGTCATAGGTTACCTGTCACAGCAACACTCTCTTTGTGCTAAACACCATAGGTGGTAAAGTTCTTGAAGAAAATAAATAGGATGAAATCTGTCTCAAGTGCGTGTTGAAACTGCCCCCTCTGAAATGTGCTGTGGTGTTGGAGAGCTGGAGCCTCAGTCCCTTGGACTGCAGGAGTGGGACTTCCCTGAGGGTCAGTCAAGACCCCTGGTTTTCTCCTGGCATCTTGTCCTGTTGTCTCCCTTTGCTCTTTCTCCTCTCCAGAAAGGAAAACCATCGGCTGAACTTAATCTCGACATATGTTCCTTTTTAATTTTGTTACGCCAGGAGGAGAACTGGAGCAGGGGAGGAAATAGGGTGGTGTGGGGGCACATGAAACAGGGGCTTTGCAGCGTGCAACAGGGGGGGTGAAGGCTTCCAGGTGTAGTCAGAGCTCTGGGGCTTTCTAGTCCCTTGCACACCTGGGCTCCTTAAATGGGACACACGAGTATATAGGGCAGGAGCACAGAGTGGTCTGTGCCTGCAGCTGTCTGTGCCCAGCTGGCAGCTCGAGCATCTGAAATCTGGAACTCGGCGCTGTGAAATCTGCTCTGCAGCTCCACCACCATTTGGAGAAGACGGAATTCTTGCATCAAGCCAAGACTAAAACAGCACCGTCACGATCGGGTTTTGTTTTACTCCAGTTGAATCGTCTTCCCGTGTGAATCTGCAGCATTCCAGGCTGGGAAGGCAGCTCTCCCACCCGCCTGGGTGGCCGTGTCCCTGCTGCCTCTTTCCCTGGTTAACCTGGGCAGGGCCTGGTGCAAAGCTGAGCACGTGTCACTGCAAAGTTTGGTGTTTGGCAGCTCGACAGCAAAAGTATCGTGCCATAAACAGGTTGGATCTGCTCCTGCAGGCACTGCTTGGAAAGTGGCGACAGCATTGTGAGTATTTCTAATCCAGGTGGGGTTTGGAAGGAGTTTTTGAAGGAAAACAGCCCAACGTTTCCAGTTTGGGCAGGTATCCTGCTGTGACACTTGATGTATTCAGTCATTGACAAGAATTATTGTTCTTAGGGCATCATCCAAAATCTGTGACAGCATTTGACTGTTTAGGAGTCAGCTAAGTGACACAGTGGAGTGACTTGGACACATTTGGAGGAGCATCTCAGCATCCTCCCTGCACATCTGGAGGCAGCACTGAGATGTTGCTGTTGGTGAGCCAGTAAATATTTCTGAGTGCTGAAATCGGAAGAATGAGGCCGGGAAGGCAGCGTGTCCCCAGGGAGCAGCTCCCTGGCTCATTTTTAGCCCCAGGTCAACTCAAGGCTGACTCAAGCCCTTGGTCACAGTCTCGTTTGTTCACATGATTCTCATTAAATGGATGTGTTTAGGCTAAAAATGGGGAGCTTTAGAAAGATGGTTTTTATCTGCATTTATAGATGCCCCAGGTCATTAGCAGGAAGCTTTTAAATTTAACAATCCTGTTTGCTTCTTGTCTGTCAGAGTGGGCTTGGAAAAGAAGGTGTTGGCTTCTTGTGGGCTTTGGTTTTAGTGTCTCACACAGTAGCTGATTTTATTTTTGGGCTGTAAACTCCTTTTGAAATTTATTCCCCCCCCGTAAATTAACCAAATTAGTTCTGCTTTTGTAATGTGCCCTTGGAGCATTTTAGGAGGAAGGAGGAGAAAACTTAAGGATTAGTTTCATGCTGTTTCTCTCTAAGGCATGGCAATATTGTGTTGGCCACGTACACCTGGAAAAGGGGTTTTCATGGGAAGGAGATCAGAGGAGGCAGGAGGGTGACAGTGGGTCCCTGGGTGGTCATCAGGCAGCTAACACCAAGTGCTGGATAGGCACAATTAGTGCTGTTTTGATTGAAAAATATGGGTCGTTTAACAACATGGTTGTTAATTGGAACATCATATTCATGCACAGGAATGACAGGAAGAGTCTGCACTCAAAGGTTCAATTGTATGAAAGTTGGACCAAATGTATATGAACAGTAGTTTGCAATATGGCATTAATATGGCTGTATATGTTATCAGTAGTTTCCTGTGGCTTCAGTATCTCCCCACGTCGTGAAAGAAAGCTTAGAATTTTTCCCTTCCTTTTTGAAAGCAGGCTTAGACAAATGAAGACAAAAAGGTTCTGGGATGTGGCTTTTATAGCAATTCCAGCCCCACTGCCCCTGTTATTCCATCTGCACTGACAGGGCAGGAAAACATGGGTTTTCAGTGTATATCATCTCTGCTTCCCCTTCCTGCAAAGAACAA
Organism: Chiroxiphia lanceolata; assembly: GCF_009829145.1. Taxonomy (NCBI): domain Eukaryota; kingdom Metazoa; phylum Chordata; class Aves; order Passeriformes; family Pipridae; genus Chiroxiphia; species Chiroxiphia lanceolata. Next base: position 2,350,540 of record NC_045653.1, on the reverse strand, counting down.
AAAAAAAAAATGTTAGGAATAACTAAGTTCATTTGTTACCTCTCTGGCATTTCCCACGACTTGCCATAAGGAGAATAAATGAGGCAGCTCGGTGGCAGAGCAGGTGCTGGGGGCTGACAGAGCAGATCCCAGGCAGCAGCACGAGGGCTCAGGTGCCAGTTTGTATTTTCTCTGCTCTCGAAAGCAGCATTTTTGTTGTTGGGAGTTGAAGTAGCAGGTTTTGTGGTTGTGTTTCAGCGCACAAGTTTGCCATGTATTCAGTGCTTTATGGGAATACAGCATTTAGTCGCTCTGCCAGGACTCGAAAGCTGAATTTCTTACAGCTGACAGATACTGGTTATAACTGTGGGTTACAAATCAGATTGTAGCTGTCTGGAGCCCAGCGTGCATCACCAGAGAGGTGGAAGTTGAGTGTCTGCACCTCCCTCCCTGCCTGAGCTGGGGTGCAGGTGGATGTGCTGGGAACACCTCGTGGTGTTCCCGTGCAGCACGTGCTGGAGCATGGTCACAGCTCATTAGTGAGCTAATTGAACGAGGCGAGGGGCAGCTCGAGGAGCAGGGAGTGGAGACCATGATCTCAGAGGGATGATTTGTTGGGATCGTGGACACTGGAGACGCTGGCAGTGCAATACGGAGCACCCCTGGAATGGTGTTGGCTCCCACAGGAGCTGTGCTGTGGAGATCCTTAGGCTTTTTCTGCTGAGCTGTCTGGATTTAAAGAACAAAAAAATTACCCCGAAACACACCCCTCCAAAGAAAAAAAAGTCCCCCAGAACCCCAAGACTTGCTTAAACACATATTTCCTCCTTTTTCTCTTGTTTCATCTAAGGATGCCTTGTGAAGCTGATCCCAGCCACTAGAGCTGGGAGTGTGGTCACACTGTTCCCCTGAGCTGGGATGTCCCTCAGAGGCTGGAAAGGAAGCCACAGTGTGAGGTGATGTGTCAGACCCTAGAGACTGCACGCAAGGGAGAGGATGTGAATGGCTGATGTCAGTTCAGCTCTGCAACCCCAGGCCCATTCTGGTCCCTTGCTGGCACAGCACAAATCCAGGTTACCTGTTGCACGGCTCTGAGAGGTGGTGATCCCTCTGGAGAGGCTCTGTGCTGGTGAGGAGCATGTGGAGCATCTGAGGAGTCTCAGGGGGATCTTAAGTGGGGGCAAAGTGAAGCAAATGGGCAGAAATACTTTGAAGAAGCATCTTCAGGCACGAGGGGTGAGAAGATGCTGTCAGGAGACTGGAGTGGCGGGCATGGACACCGTGAGCATGCACCCAGGGTGCCTGTCCCAGCTCAGGGCCATATCCTGCCTCTTCCCTGCAGCAGCTCGGGGCCACACGGAGCAGTGTGGGAACCTTGTGGGAACCCTGCGTGCCTTCCCTCCCGCCTCTTCACCCGTGTGACTGCTCGTGTGCTGGGCGGGGAAACGCGTGTCCCTGAATGTCACTAAGCCTTGCCACCTTCTCTTGGTACAGTTGCTGGTGAGAAGAGGGTGCCAGTGATGCCCGGATCGCCTGTGGAAGTGAAGATCCAGTCCAGGTCCTCTCCTCCCAACATGCCGCCGCTGCCCCCCGTGAACCCCGGCGGACCCCGGCCCGTGTCCTTCACTCCGACTGCACGTAAGACCCCAGTAGCTCTGCTTTTCCCAGGGATTAGCTCTAGCCAGGAGGGAAGGCTGAGCTCAGAGCACTCACTGGGGGTGTCTCAGCCATTAGCATTAGCGGTGGGTTGCTGCTGTTAGGAAGGTGGGACTGGGGCTTTCCTGCTGTTCTGCAATGCAAGCGGGATGTCTGTATTCCCCCTCTGCCCCCCTGCCTGCTCCTGTCTTGCTCCTGGTGCTGCCTTGAGTCCTTCTCTTTGCAGGTGCAGCTTTGATTTCCACCATAAACTCCTTAAGAAATTGAAGTCTTTTATCAGGTCGGCTTCAAACAAGCCAAGTGCTGGGCTTTTCACTCTATCATCTGGAGGAGTTAATTCCCACTCTGCTGTATCTCACTTTGCAGACAGCATTCCTGCAGCTGAGATTAGAAAGTTTTTCTTTTTTTTTATTTCCCAGCCTTGAAAATTCCTTGCTGTCCATCCAGATTCTCTTTTCTCCATCTTCTCTGTATAATCTTTCCTCTTAAGCCACGGTCGATCCCAATCCTGCCCAGCCGTAGCACAGCCTTGCACCCACTTTTTCTAGCAGGGTGTTGCTTAGAGGTGATCCACAGATGGGATGAACTTCCAGCCTTTTTGTACAGCCTCTGATTTCCTCCCTTAGCCAACGTTTAGGCCATTTAACGTCTTTTTAAAAGCATCATTTTGTAGCAAAGCTGCTTTACTTTGTTGGTCGTGGAGTTATCTGACCCCTGCACATGGCGTGTACATATTTTCCAGGCCCTTCTCGCCCCTTTTTCCCTGCACAGTGTTCCCTAGCTGGCTCTGCATCACTCTGCTGTCCATGACAGCGTCTGGGCTATCTCACAGTTCCACACTGGCAGTGGGATTCGGGGATTTACAATCCAGCCTCTTGGAGGACACACACTGATGTACTGCGTGATGCTGGCAACAGCACTAATCACTGGGTTATCCCGCCAGACACATTGTCCCCATCTTTATGTGCTGAGGGATTTTTAATGGCTCTCCTTTTGCTCAGGCAGAAAAAGACCATTAGCAAAGTGACAGAAATTAATTTTTCCAATGAGGATGCTTGGCATGCTGTTAAGGGCCAAGAAACCTGAATCTGCTGATTGCAGATGACTTAATTGCCTCTTTCCAAGACAGATGAGAGCTGCGACCTGTGGTGAAGTTCGTTCTTGCTTTTTTATTTCTCAGTTGCACCAGAGGGGCTTGGTCAGAGTCGGTGACCAAGCCCACAGCTTGGGCAGGTGAGAGGAGCACGTTGGAACAAAACCTTGCCTACCTGTGGATCGCTAACAAAGAGTTGGAGAAGCAGCAAAACCTTGTGACTTTTGAGGACCTAAGGCAGAATTTAGGCGTAGCCCGAGAGGATGACTTTGTTCCCAGGAGTTTATCCTCCTCCTCTCCCCACACCAGTAATCCCCCCGGTCTGGGGACGCCACCTCGTTCGCTTCAGTGCTGTCTTCTCACCTGGAAAGGGAGGTCCCGGCCCGGCTGTGAGGGCTGTGGTGGAGCAGCTCCTGGTGATGTGCAGGATCAGATAACTGCCAGCTGCCCTGCGGTGACGCCGTTGGCAGAGGGTCAGGAGGGGTGAGCCCAAAGACGGGGGGCGGTTACGGGGACTATGTGTAACAACAGCCCCGGCCCGACTCATCCGCTCCGGGGGATCACCCCGCGCTGTCAACATCCCTGCTCCCATCCTTGGCAGCCTCTCCTGAGGGTCCCCCGCAGCCCCCAGGGATTGCCCAGCCCCTGCTTCTCCCAGGGTATAAATAGAGCCCGTTGCTCTCCTCGGGTTTTCATCTGAAAGAATAAGAGGAAGTGAAATAGAGAAGGGGGAAAGCGCCTCAGTTGTGGCTGTTGGAGAGCGCGGGGCTGCACAGCCCTTGGCTGTTTGAGGGGAGCTTCTCTGGGCAGCTTCCCTCCTATTTATAATGCTTTTATTGGGAAATAAATGTCTTTATGGGTAATTGTCAGAGGCCTTGCCTTTCACGTAGCTCTGGTTTTTCTGGTACTCCATGCTAACTAACCCTGTGGGTGCTCCCTGACATCCCTGTACCTTTGCCACTTCAGGGAAGCCAGTGTGGACAGGAGTTTTCCAGGTTGCTTTTCTCCATAACAAGAGGCATGAGCTTACTTAGCCTTTACACCTCCATTCTCTCAATCCTGGCCTTCACCTTCACCTCATCATTTCTGTCTATGAAAGGCCACATTTTTGTTATCCCCCAAAGAGCCTGTCAGCCCTTGGTTAGCAGGAACCACCTTTGATGGTCTCGATAGCCTTATCTTTCCTTGCATCTTAACTGACTCTGGTTAAGTTTCCCTCCTGTGCTCACCACTAAAGTCCAGGTGTGTGCAGCCTTTCCAGCCTCTGGCCCTGGTGTGCCCCAGAGTGGTTTAACTGTTCCAGTGCCTCCTGTCTTCTCTGAAAAACCCCTGACTGGGTTCAGCAGGATTTGATATGATCCTCGTGAAGCTGCAGTGGAAGTTTTGGCCATTTGTTTTTGGTTTTGTTTTTGTTTTTTTGCAAAGTGCTGCTCCTCGCACAGGCCAAAGACAATGCTGCTAGGTGGCATCAGGGCTTCTCTTGCAATGGTTTTTACAACTTGTGGCCTCTTTGTCAGCACTTACATCCATAAGGGATTCAGGGCTGGGCTTTTAAGGATAACCCAGTGGATCAGCAACAGCTATATTTCCAGTGATGTGCTTTTCACCTCTGAAATCCTGGGTTTATACCAAGTTGGGGCCCTGGCGCACAGCTGCTCATCAGACAGGGCTCAGGATTGCACAACCACGGCCCAGGGATGTCAACAGTTTATTCTAATCCCTTGCCGAGTTCCCAGACTTCCAGCCCTTCAGTCTGTTTTGACGTGCTCACCACTTACAGGAGGCAAAGCTGCAGATGGGACCAGGTTGTTAAAAACAACAGTGTTTGTGAAATTCCCTGCAGATCCCTGGGGACGGGTGGCGGGCGCTGCTGGGGCAGGATCTGTCAGCACCCCTTGGGGTGAGGTGGAGGCACCTGAGCTGCCATCCTGAGTGGAAAGCACCAGACCACAGGGACGTGCCCACCTGATGCTCAGTGTTGCTTCCTTCTCCCGTTTGCAGTGCCCAACGGAATCAACCATTCCCCCCCGACGCTGAATGGAGCACCATCCCCGCCCCAGAGGTTCAGCAACGGTCCTTCCTCCTCCTCCTCCTCCTCGCTGACAAACCAGCAACTCCCAGCCACGTGTGGTGCCCGGCAGCTCAGCAAGCTGAAGCGCTTCCTCACCACCCTGCAGCAGTTTGGCAACGACATCTCACCGGAGATCGGGGAGAAGGTCCGGACCCTCGTCCTGGCACTGGTGGTAAGTCCTGCACCAGCCCAGGCTGCCTGGATTTTCCCAGAGCACTTTGGCCGTGGGATCTCGGCAGCCAGCACGTGCCCCCATCCCACAATGTTCTCTGTGTCTTTGCAAGCAGAGCTGGGGGCTGAGCAACACTGTCATGTTTGTGCTTTCTGGGAAACTTACTGACTTCTTCTTTCTTATCTCTAGTGGGTTTCAAAAAGCTGTTTGTCCAGTGGCTTTGACATGAGACTTGTGTGCAGCTAGTCTTGAGGAAACCTGGAAGGATTTGGACAAAGCTTTTCTGTAAATCATAGAATCACAAAACGGTTTGGCTTGGAAGGGACCTTAAAGATCATCTCGTTCCAACCCCCTGCCATGAGAACACTCTTCCAACCCAAATGAATGGGTGTAGCTGGGGAGTTGTACCCAGTATTTGTAGTTATACAGACTGAGAGAAATGCTGTCCAGTGTGTTAGACATTATGCTCTATGTGCTTTACAAGGGCGTGGAGCAATAGGACAAGGGAGGAATAGCTTTAAACTGAGAGTAGGTTTAGATTGGATATTAGGAAGAAATTGTTCCCTGTGAGGGTGCGGAGGCCCTGGCACAGGTTGCCCAGAGAAGCTGTGGCTGCCCTATCCCTGGAAGTGTCCAAGGCCAGGCTGGACGGGGCTTGGAGCATCCTGGGCTAGTGGAAGGTGTCCCTGCCCATGGCAGGGGGTTGGAACAACATGAACTTTGAGGTCACTTCCAACCCAAACTATTCTAGGATTCTATGACCTTGGACTGAGGCCCTGGAGCCCAGCACCACACAGCCTGGCCAGCTTCGGTCCCATGGGGCACCCAGTGGGGCTCCTCAGCTGATCTCTGCTTTTTGGCACATTTCTTTTGAGGCTCAGCGTGCAGTGAAGGTCACTAGACTGCAGCAGCCTGGAGCATTTCTGCTTCCAAGTTTGGAATGGGCTGCAAACGTGGGTCTGTCCATGTCCTCAGGAGCATTCTCAGTGCTTGAGCACTGGATGCAAAGTGCTGCTGCTGCATTTATATAGCATAGATACTTCCATGGATAGTACCTTAGCTTACCCTGTTGGAAAGGAAATGATAAACTGTCCAGGTCCATCCTGGATTGTGGTAATTGCTGCAGGGATGAGCTTTGTACAGGCAGGTTACCAAACGCTGCTTGTCCCGGGGAGACCCCAGAATGAACAGCCCCAGGGGGTGCAGGGCTGGACCAGGGGAGGATTGTGGTGAGCAGCAGGCTGATGGAGACTTCATGGATGGTCCTTAGGTTAGAGGAGGAGAGCTGGAAGGAAGGAAGGAGAGGAAGGCGTGCAGCTCTGAGCAGCTGGGATCACTGGCTCCCTGCAGCCTGCCCCAGGCCACTGGGCCAGCATGCAGGAGATGCCAGCTGGGTTGTGCTGCCTCCCAAAGCCAGCCTCTACCTCCCAGCCCCAGAGCTGGGAGGATGCTGGGCCAGGCAGTTCCCACCCCTCTCCGGGTGCAGTGTTCCTGCTCCGCTGGCCTGAGCCTTTTTGGCCGCGCTCGGCAGGATCCGATGCAAACACTGCCAACCCCGTCGTGGCAGATGCAATCACCCTCCCGGTTCTGTTCCTTTGGAGCTGTTTCCCATATGTCTAAAAATAAGAACAAATTGTCATTTCATCTCTTAATTTCTTTTCTCAGAACTCGACGGTGACAATTGAGGAGTTTCACTGCAAGCTGCAAGAGGCGACGAACTTCCCCCTGCGGCCGTTCGTGATCCCCTTTTTGAAGGTGACAGGGAGCTGCTGGGGCTTGCTGGTGCTCCGTGTGCCAGCCTGTGCTGCTTGGCAACATGACATTGCTGGGAAAGCTCTCCTTGCAAGCACCACAGCAGTTTTGTTAAGGTCCAAGGCAGACTGCACAGACCGTGGTGGTGGCCATGTGGGACTGGCTCGCGGCAAGCTGGAACGTGTGCCACTTATGTCTGCTTGTGTGCTGGGGATAAAGGAGGCAAACCAAGCTCCATGTGGCAGCTCAGATCTAGAATATTTGAAGTGCTGGCACATGGAGCATGTCTGGGATGTGCAGATTGCAGAATCACAGCGTGGTTTGGGTTGGAGGGACCTTAAAGCTCATCTGATTCCAACCCCCCTGCCATGGGCAGGGACACTTCCACCTGACCAGGTTGTTCCAAGCCCCATCCAGCCTGGTCTTGAACACCTTCAGGGATGGGGAGTTCACAACCTCTCTGGGTAACTAGATAGTGGAAGCACAGAGTGATTCCTGTGACACTTGGGTTTTGGGTGCACCGATATCAGACCATCCTCAGTTCCTGGGAAAATACGGGTGAGTCTGTCAGTGCAGACACCAGGAGCTGGAGGATCCTGAGGGGGGGCCACAGGCATTACCACTCTGAGGTATTAATGAAGAAGAGCAAACCCTCTGGAACGGCTGGAAGCTCCTGCCCCCTCTGTAATCCAGACCCGTGCTTGTTTTCCAGGCCAACCTCCCGCTGCTGCAGCGGGAGCTGCTGCACTGTGCCCGTGCTGCCAAGCAGACACCTTCCCAGTACCTGGCACAGCACGAGCACATCCTGCTCAACACCAACACCACGTCCCCTGCCGACTCCTCCGAGCTGCTCATCGAGGTGAACGGCAATGGGAAGAGGCACAGTCCAGACAGGTAAAAACAGCTGTTGTCATTCTCTGAGTCGTTGAAGTCGTGGGTTTCATTTTCAAGCAGCATCCAGGGTCTTATCATGCCCAACAACTATTCTTGCTGTTAAAAGACACCGATGACTGCTCCTGCTGCACTGTGAATTCAGGTTGTGTTCCTCTTTCAGGCAGGTTCTGTCCCAGAGGGACTTTTGGGTAGCATTGAAAAGCCAGAGCTGGAGAGCTGAGCGGTTTTCCACCACCCCAGCAGTAAATGGAGGCACTGGCAGGGCTGGGAAGGATGTGGTTCATTTTCACCACTTTTTATTCCAAGATAAAAGTTGTTATGTAATTATGTGGAGCATGCCTCAAATTTATAAAAACTGTGAAATTTTAATTTGGTCATGCTCAGAAAGATGAATCACAACACTCGGGCATCCTGAGCCTTTCCTTTGACAGGGTCACTCTGTGCATCGCCTCACAAATTGAGTGTGTTTGTTTGAGCTCCCTGCATTAACCCCCTGGTAAAATCATCGCTGCCCAGACTCTGCTGATTCAAAAACTGCATTTTTCCCTTTCTGGGTGCGTTTGTGAGATGCTAATGAAGGCCTGTCCGTGCTGGTGTGGTTGCAGGAGGGAAGACAGCAGCTTTGAGAGGGAACCACTGCCGACAGAGCCCCCAGCCAAGAGGGTGTGCACCATCAGCCCCGCACCCCGGCACAGCCCTGCCCTCACCATCCCCCTGATGAACCCCAGTGGGCAGTTCCACCCCACCCCACCACCCCTCCAGCACTACACCTTGGAAGATATCGCCACCTCCCACCTCTACAGGGACCCCAGCAAGATGTTGGAGCACAGAGAGATCCGGGACAGGCACGGAGGGCTTGGTGAGAGAGATTGGAGGGCTCTTTGTTGAGCTCTGGTGTCGGTCCCCGCTCGGCCACCCAAAGCTGTGTAATGCTGGGCACGTCCTCAGCAGAGTTTTTGCAGGGAATTCAGAGGAAACAACTCACCATGGAAAGTTAAAAACAGGAAGATTGAGAGTTTGTATTTCCCTGTATATGTGTGAAGACTGGAGCCACTGGGGATGAGAAGGAAGGATCTGGTGTGTGAGTTGAGTATAGCCAACCCAGTAGGGCAGTAACGTTTCCAAGATCAGGAGAGCAGAGCCTGACCCCCTGCCCCGTTTCTCCCTTAGGTGTGTGGGAGGTGCACACTGTTTTTCCAACAGGACAGCCTGAATCACAAGCTCTGAGCTCCCTTGTTTATAACAAAGGAACCAGCTCCACAGGCAGGTCAGAGCCAGAGCCACAAGTGGATTATAGCACTTTCCAGAAGTGACACAGACAGGAATGAAAAAGCACCAGCATGAAATTGCCCTTGTAGAGCCACTGCCCTGAGATGTGTTTTAAGATCCCAGCTAGCTTTATTGTCCCTTGGAGCACTGCAAACAGTTGGTCCATCTAATCCCTCTCTGGCTGTGGCTCGTTGCAGGTTTGAATGGAGGGTACCAGGACGAGCTGGTGGATCACCGCTTAACGGAGAGGGAATGGGCTGACGAGTGGAAGCATCTCGATCACGTAAGGAATGGCAGGAGGGGTGGGAAGCTCTGTGGGATGCAGCAACCCATTGTTCCACCTGCTCCAGTTTGTGATTTCCTTGTTGTTGGTTCTATATCCGGGCTCTCCCAGTGGCTGGTAGAGGAACAACATCCACAGGAAGGTGGATGGTGGGGAGGGTGGAGAGGAGCTGTAGCACTTCGCTGGTAGGTTTTCTCTGCCCGTGGTCAGGGGAAGCCAAAATCATTGTGAATGAAGTGTCTGGAGCTGGGGAGCTTCTCCTGCAGATCACAGCCATGGCTGTCTGAGCAAACAAACCTGGCCTTGTCCCCAGGTCTCACAAAGTCCCTTGACTTTTTGGTCTTTCCTGCCACAGCCCTGGCCAGCACAGGACCAACAAGCATGTAGATGTGCTATTTGCAGTCAGGACATGGACATTAAAAATAAGTAAACCCATCATTATTGTTTTAAATACTTTCTTTCCTGTGGTGACAGCTTTTTATGGGCCACAACAAGGCACTGACAGCAAGACTCGGTGCTTCTGGCAGACTTTAAGCTGAGCTTTTTCCTTCTGAGCAAGGCTGCTCTTCCAAGCACTTCCCTGGAGCGTTTCCCTCAAAGAGATGGGATTGAAATTCAGCTTTGATCATAAATGCAGAGACATATCATGGTCTAAAGCTAATGATTTTTTTGGAGGGGATGGGGTTGGGGTGGAGCAGAGGCCCTGTAGCTGGGTATTTGGAGTTAGCTGTGGCTGTAGAGAGCTGGCACCAGGATCACAGCCGACCCTTGCATGGACACCGTATTCCCAGAGGAAAGTGGTGGGGTTTTCCCCTCTACCTTCAGGAGGATGGCCTGGAGGTGTTTACCCACTTCCTGTGGTGACCAAGGCCTTAGGGTGCAGGTGTGACCTCCTCCTCCCCACCTGGTGCTGCATCCCTGGGTGTGGCACCCTGTCTGAGTACTGCATCATCCCAGATACCAAAATTGCCTCTCTCCTGTCTTATCTGCCTCGGGTGGTCCCTCCATGGCACCTCTGAGACATTTGGGATCACAGAATATGCTGAGTTGGAAGGGACCCACAAGGATCATTGAATCCAGCTCCTGGCCCTGCACAGGACCATCCCTAAGAGTTACCCCTATGCCCCAGAGGATCATCCAAACCCTCCTGGAGCTCTGGCAGCCTTGGGGCCATGCTCACTGCCCTGGGGAGCCTGGTCAGTGCCCAACCACCCTCTGGGGGAAGAACCTTTTCCTGACACCCACCCTGACCCTACCCTGACACAACTTCAGGCCGTTCCCCCCTGGTCACCGCAGGGAAGGGAAACGACCTCGCGAGCGGGACTTTGAGAGCACTGTTCCCTCCCGCAGGCGCTGAACTGCATCATGGAGATGGTGGAGAAGACGCGGCGCTCCATGGCCGTGCTGCGGCGCTGCCAGGAGGCCGACCGGGAGGAGCTCAACTACTGGAAGCGGCGCTGCAGCGAGACGGCGGAGCCGCGCAAGGCGGGCGCGGAGCTGCTCTCCCGGCACAGCCCCGGCAGCTCCGACTCCGTGGGCAGCGGTGAGTCCGGCCCTTCCCGAGTGGGTGTCTTAATTAGCACGGAGATCTGTTAGGCATAAGTGATACAATAATAATATGTTCGGATTGTAATGCAAATGAAGCGGCGCATAACTGTTCTCGAAGCTTTGAGGAGGGACGGGTCGTTGGATAGGTGGAAGCTCCTGAGTGAGCTCCTGGAAGCAGCACTTGTTTGCATCTAAAGGCACCATTTCTTATGGCAGAGAAGAGTCTCTCTTCCTTGTCACTGAGCCACGTTTACTGACCAAACACAGCCAAACTGATCCAAAGCTGAGAAACCTGGGGGTGAAAAGGCAGGAGAGGTGTTTGGCTCTGCCTCTCTTCCCCTTCCAGTCCTTCTTGCCTAAAGGGTTCTAAACTTCAAGGTCTACTTATTCTAAAAATACCAAAGACTTCTGTAAGTATAATAACTACCTTAATTCTGTTTTTATACCATGAGTCAACTTAACTTTATTCAAGCTGACTAGTTTTCCCCTCCAGTGTGCAGGGGTTTGACCCTATACAAAAAACAAGTCTAAAATGATGAGTTGGTTTATTTGGATGTAATTCTAATTTCCATCCTAACAAATATACTGTAAATCAAGTCCTGGGGAGAAGAAAAAGCTGTGATCATTCAGTAATAAAAATGGATTTTTTTCTAACAAGAATAGATGTCCATTTGATATGTATTCCACTTGTTTGTGTACAAACTAAAGAGTGAACCCTCCTGCAAGAAATCCTAGTGCCCATGGCTCCAGCTGTCAGCATGGAGTGGCTGGGCGTGTGTGACAGCCTGAGGGGTACAGCCAGCTTTTAGCCCTTCTATATTTAAATATATCATGACTAATACACTTACAGCTCCGTGTTGTTAAAGGTAGTATATTTTAATATAAATTGGGAATGCTTTCGATGCTTTTCTGCTTGTGGGACCTAGAGATAATTTTCAAGCTCCATTGCTCTTGTGAGAAGGTGCAGTTAAACATCAAGCAGCATCCCCAGGTGTCTTTGGGGACAGTTTGTCCATCAGTTCAAGCCTCTGAATTGCCCAGGGAGTGGGAAGTGCTGTTCTTAATGTAAACTGTTGGTGCTCACAGTCTCTGGACAGTGCAGATGTTGAATGACATATATTTTATAAGTATTGCCTGTTGCTATAGAGTACCAGGAGATGGAAACAGGTTATATAATGTCATAAATTATGCAAGGTGCTAATTAAATGTTGTAATTTGTCGTCTGAGTGTTTGAGGAATGTCTTTAACCCTCGGAACCCTCTGCTTTGAGTTTTAGCTGGTCAGTCCTACCCTGCCCCACGGTGTCCCCAGGTACCTCTGGGCACGTAAGCAGCAGGTGGGGGAGATGAGGCTTTGCCAACCTTTCCCTGTGTCCCTTATTCCAACAGATTCACTGCGGGAGTTCAGCAGCAGGTCGGGAACGGGCTACGTCACTGAGGAGATTTGGAAAAAAGCTGGTGAGTGTTTGCTGGTGACCTCGGCCAGGGATTCTGTGGATCGCCTGGGGTAAACACAGATGCTGTGCAGAAACAGCAGCAGGCCAGCTGCAGGAACGCCCCAGGATGTGCACATCTGGCTGCCAACATCCCCGCCCTGGGCCTTCCAAAGGGCTCTGCTGCTCTGTGGTGCCACTGGGGATCCCGTGGGACTGAGCCGCTCCCGGGAGCGGTTGGGATGCTGGTGCTGGCCGTGGCTCTCTGGGAACGCTCCGCTGCACCTCTCTTTCTCTGGGAGGCTCGTCCCGCTCCTCGGGCAGGGGGGTGACGCCGCTCTCTCCTTCCAGAAGAAGCTGTGAACGAGGTGAAGCGCCAGGCCATGTCGGAGGTGCAGAAGGCGGTGGCGGAGGCGGAGCAGAAGGCGTTCGAGATGATCGCCTCGGAGCGGGCGCGCATGGAGCAGACCATCGCCGACGCCAAGCGCCAGGCCACCGAGGACGCCTTCCTGGTGATCAACGAGCAGGAGGAGTCCACGGAGGTAACGTGGCCAGGGGATGCCCCCAGGAAGGGGCTTTCCTTCCAGGCCCTGCCCGATGGTGGCTCAGAGCCTGCAGGTCCCCCATCCCTTGTTGTGGAATCATAGAGCGCACAATGGTTTGGGTTGGAAGGGACCTTAAAGATCATCTTGTTTCAAACCTCCTACCATGGGCAGGGACAACTCCCACTAGACCAGGTTGCTCCAAGCCCTGTCCAGCCTGGGCTTGTGCACTTTTTCCTTTTAGAAGTTTTTCTCTGATCAATAACTAAAGGAATGAGCTGATATCATAAAAAAATCCCTTTTGCTTTTGATTTTGCTGGCACGGAATCAGCCTAAACAGTGTCTGCAGCACCTGTGTGTGTGTGCAATGTACCACTGGGGACCCTGAGCTGACCCCAGTGTAATGACCATGGGTTTTGGGGGATTGAGGGAGGTGTGGAAGCAAAGAGAAGGTGATGCTGGTGGATGCAGCTCTCTGTTTAGCTGTTGAATGCACCGGTCAATAAACACGTGATGGGAGTGGGTGGAACTGCTCAGTAAGCCACAGGAGGAATGAGACAAGCAGTGATTTCTCTGTAGGGGAATACCAGAGGAGTGTCCTCCTCCTCCAGCCATGCTGGGAAGCAGTGTGGGACCTTGGGAGCTGTCGAGCACCCCCTGTGCAAGCCCCAGAGCACGTCTCTAAAAGCTGTCCTGTGTTCTGGCACATCATGTAACCTTTGCAACACAGTTTAAAAACAGTTCAAGTGTAAACAGCTGTGAAGCGGTGACCCAGTTTTCCAAGAGTTACCACAGCCTTTGGTGTAGGGGCTTTTTGGTCACAAGTCCTGCTTCTCCTGGAGTGGAGGAGCCTTGGGGATGTGCTGGCTCTGGAGCAGCTCGCTCACAACCCACTCTCTTTGGTGCTTTGCTGCCAGACTGTAAATGATCATCAGGAGCTGGTGGCTCCAATGCAGACACTGTGAGTGGGGAATCTTGCTGCCCTTCCTCACAACAGGGCTGCCTGGCACAGCCCAGCATCTCCCACCACCCCACTTCCCTACTTACCCAGCTCTTAGGCGGGGGTCGCAGCAGCGGTGCCCCCACAAAGGTGCCCCGTTGGGCAGGATCGGAGCAAGCTGGCTCTGGCAGAGGCTGCGTTCCCACAACTGAGCTCACCCTCCCCAGTATGTGTTTGCTGTGCCTGGATCCAGCTGCAGGGAAGCTGATGCACCAGCTCCCCTCCTCGGAGCAGCTGCGGCCGCCGCTCCGGCGCTGGCCCTTTGCCCCGCGCTCCGAGGGAAGCGGTGGCACGCCAGGAGCCCACCAGCTGACTCCTCTCCCGGCAGCCAGAGGGGCTTTGCTCTGCTTCCAGATTGAAGCTTGGGCTCTGGCAGTGCTTCCACCTGGCTGGGAGGCTTTCAGATGAGCTCTCTCTTTTCCAGATTGGCCTGTTCCAACCCCTTGTGTAGCTAGGCAGGGTGCGGAGCAAATGGTGCCTGTGCATCGTGTCGTAATCCCAGCGGAGAGCGCTTGGCTGGGAGCGATACCAAAATAGAGCTGCTTCAAACAGGAAATAAAAAGACCCAACAACAGCATCTGCAGCATGTTTTTCAGTCCTTGCCTGCTGTTTCCTCTCTGCATTTGGGTGGATCTAAGGGAGAGGATGTGACCGGAGCAGTGTGACAGCAGCTTTGGGCAGAGAAGAGGAGCCAGGGTTAGAACCGTTGGCAAAGAGCTGTGAAATAGCAGGAATTAATGGATTGCTCATTTTAATATTACCAAATCTGGGCCAGAGGGGATGGACAGTCCCCTCCAGAGCTGAGTCAGCAGCATCCTGCAGCTCTTGGAAACTAAACCCCTTTCAAGTGTGGTGTCTTTGGTCTTGCAGAGCTGCTGGAACTGCGGTCGTAAAGCCAGCGAGACGTGCAGCGGCTGCAACATCGCCCGGTACTGCGGCTCCTTCTGCCAGCACAAGGACTGGGAGAGGCACCATCGGATCTGTGGCCAAGGCCTGCATGGCCAGAGCAAGCCCCTGGCTCTGCCCACGGGCCGGGTGGCAGCAGGTGCCAAGAGCCTCGACGGCGTCCCCAGCCCGGCCCTTGAGAAGACTTCGGCGACCACCTCCCGCTCCTCCACCCCAGCGTCTGTGACAGCAATAGATACAAACGGGCTCTAGGAGGGAGGTGTTGGTTCTCTCCATTTGATTAGTTTCCCGAGTTTTTTTAAGCCGAAAAGAAACCCCACAACGACTGTTATCACTTGACACGTTTGACCCATCGCGCCGTCTCCTCGGATCTCTGACACTCTGGCTTTGCCATCTCATCCTGCCTTTTCCTTTGTGGCTCATGAACTGGGACAAGCCTTGCCCACAGCAGCTCCCTGCCCCTCTCTGGGGGGGCACCAGAGCATCGTCAGGACCTGGGGGACATTGGGCACCCACTCAGGGGACCTGGACTGTGGGAGAGTGCCGGCACACACGGGAGATGCTGAGCGTGTGGTGCCCAAGTAGGGAGCCCCATCCTTGTGGCATGCTCAGGCTTCCTGAGGTGTCTGAGCTGCCTCCTTCAGCCACCTTCCTTCCATAATATCCCTATGTTTTTTTCCTTACTCCCAGCAGCGGTGCCTCAGGTGACCGTGCCAGCCGGTTGTTGCTGTGAACAGACCGGAGCCGATTCCCCAGCAGGAGCATCCCATCCTCTAGTGCCGTGGCAAAAGCTGAGCCTGCTGCTTCTGCCTGCAGCTTGGCAGCTGATGGCTGCAGAGAGGGAGAGAGGATTTGTCTGCTTTAAACTGAATGTCAGTGCTGGGGAAGTACTGTGGGATGGCCTGGATTTCATCCCCTTCTGTGGTGGGACAGACAGTTGTGTGCTTCCTGGGTGGGACCTGTGCTGAGGTAACACGTGCAGAGCAGATCTGGGTTGGGAGCAGCTGCCCTTTCCACCTGGGGGCTGTTTGGGTGTGCAGAAAGCGTTGGGTTTTTTTCACTGCCTGGAAGCTGTTGGTTTGTGAGTTCCTGCCATTGTTTTTGAGCCCAGGGATCCTCACAGGGTGCGAGGGGGTGATTTACAGCCTGTGCTCTCTGCACACATCAGCCAAACTGCTAAAAGACAGGCAGGACTTGGTGTCCTGCATCACTTCTCCCCCCCAGCCCCAGGGAGGCTCCTCTGGTGCTGCATCGGGAGGTGCCCAGGATCTGCCTCGTCCAGCCTTTGGAGACCATCCCAAAAATGCAGGCTGAGAGTGAGGGGATGCTGTGATCAGCCTGGGGAGATCCGTCACTTGGAGGTTCCCTGCTGTGGAGTGGCAGGAGGGATTGGAGGGATTCAGGGCAATGATTAACACAGACCTGCAGCAGGGCTGTCCCAGGGCACAGCAGGGCTGCTCTTGGATGCCTCACAGAGGTCAGCAGTGGTGCAGCCCGTGGGAGGGGCGGGCATGTGCCCTCTGGGAGCTGCTCCAAATTCCCACAGTCGCACAAACAGGCTCTGGAAATCCACCTATTCAGCAAAGCTGTGTTTCCGTGACTGTATGTGTGCAATTGCTGGGCTGGAGCCCAATGAGGCGAGTAATTCCCAAATTATTTTTGATCACTTTCTCGATTGGAGGTGAATAATGGAGCTGTAATGAATCGTGACGGAGCTCGCGGCGGGGACGAACGGGAGACCCCGCTGCACCAACCCTGGCTCCTGGGGAAAGCCCTTTGGGAAGCTGCTGTTGGGGGATAGGATTGGTGATCGGGTGTTGCAAGGTTTTGTTATGCAAAAAAGCCACCATGGCTGGTGTTGAAGATGGGTTGGGAGTGGCAGAGGGGAGTATATCCCCCATGTTCCCAGGAGTTGGTGTTGGGGGAGCCCTTTGCATGGAGCCCAGCACAGCCACTGGGATTGAGGCAGCCCCCAGTGGGGGAGGCACTGGAGCCACCCTGACCTGCAGCAGCCCAGAGGTGTCACCCAACCTGGGGCAGGTGGAGGTGGCTGGGGAGCCCCAGGTGACCCTCACAAGGATCCCAGAACGCAGCTCTGTCCATGTTTGCCATGCCCAAATCCATGGCATGGAGAAGATGCCTCAGTGGGGAGGAGCAGCACTTGGGGCTTGTGAGAGCACCAGGGCAAGGGGCTGCCCTGGCACCCCCACTTAGCCAGGGCTGAAGGGTTTTCCTGCCCTAAGGGGCACATTTGGAGCAGCCTCAGGTAAGTTATGTGCTTGTGACATCCCATCCTCACCCACACTGTGGGTCAGTGGTGGCCAACTGTGCCAAGGTGGGATGGGAAGGGAGAGCAGGGCAGAGCTGGAAGGAATTGCTTGTAAATAGATTGTCTTCCATAATTCTCATGCAATGTTGATGGCTGTGTATTAAAATTAACCCCAGTGTAAATGAATGGAATACTAACAGTCATGATTAGAATGATTGCTTCTTTTTTTTTGTTTTTGGTTTTTTATTTTGTTTGTTTTGTTTTTTAAAAACATGGAATGATAAATGTGAACTTGGGACATGGGAAGACATTGGGTTGAGGTTTCTATTTTTTTTTTTTTTGACATTTAATTCTGTAATAGAAATTTGTTACTTCATTCCTGTGCATAACTTATTTAATGTCCTGTATAAAGGAACCCAAACTGTTACAGATGTATTTAGTTTGTTCTACTCAAAAGTAGTCAATAAAAAGACTATATTCATCCTCCAGCTCCCCCTTCTTTGTGGGAAGGGGCAGAGGTGTTTTCTGCAGTGCTTAGGCTGTTGTTGGGTTTTTTGGGAGATGCTGCTAGGCCGTGACCTTGGCTGGGGACCTGCAGGGACAAAAGCTGCCTCCCCTGCAGTGGTGATGCTGCTGCAGGTGCTGTGGGCAGCCTGAGCAAAGCCTGGGAGCAGAGCTGGAGTTCTGCCCCATACTCAGTGATGTTGGAGTTCCTGGTTAAGTGTGTTCTTTTCTGAGCTTTTTTGAACTTACTACTTTTATTTGAGCACAGACCAGCCTGCAGGGTTGGTGCTGTCACAGCTGGCTGGCAGTGCCAGCCCTGTGCCCCCAGCCCCCTGCACCCATGTTGGCCTAATCTGATGATTTTGCTCTCCAGGCTCCTGCAAACACTAATCCAGTGGTGAAGAAGCCCAAACGTGAGGGGCAAACCCCACGTGGGGCTGGGGAGGCAGCTCAGGAATCCCAAATCAGTGCCTGCTGCAGCTCTGCCCTTTGTGGATGCTCTGGGTGTCCATCCCTAACCCACCCTGGCTGTGCCCTGTCCCTTTACCAATGGCCCACGGCCCCACTGTGGCCCTTGTGTGTAGTTCCCATGGGGGGAAGGTGGCCCTTGGCAATGGAGCTGCCTCCCCTGCCCTGTGACCATGGTTTTGGCCAGGGCAAGCAGCAGTTATCAGTAACAGGGTACATAACTGGGCACTCAGAGGATGGGTCCCCAGGAACTGGGAGGAGCATTTGTGGTTTGGTTCCTGAGTCAGCCCTGGGACGTAGGACAGGGTTTGTTGGTGCATATCTGAGCTGCTGTTCCTCCCCTCTAATGAGGAGCTTCCCTGATCCCATTTCTGCAGGTCACTCCTGGCATCAGCAGTGTCACCCCCATATCCCAAACCCAGGGAGCCCCTAGAAAGCTTCAGCTGGGGCAAAACAAGCATTCCAAGCCCAGCAAGCCCCTCTGTGTTGTCACTCCATGGTACCAGGGCAGGGGCTGACACTGTCAGACCCGCCCAGCACACTGTGTGTGAGGTGTCCCCAGGATGGAGCTGCACTCACTGCCCCTTCAGCCACGGATTTTACTTGTTGCCTCCAGGGATTTGGGAAGAAACAGTCAAAATTAGTATTTCTTGTGGAGCAGCACCAGGGAAAAGAGGTTGAGGGGTGGTAGCAACCCTGAGTGTCGAGGGTGTAGGCACCTGTGGTGACCCACGTGGGTGCTGGGGACAGACAGGGGCACAAGGACAGTGGTGTCCTCCATGCCAAGAGTCCCTGGGGTCCCTGCCTGCCCCGTGTGCCCTTCTCCCCTCATTCCACACTGTGATGATGCATTTCACCCCAGCTCAGTGAAGGATTTGCTGCTCCAGCACCAACAACAGAACCATGAGCACGACACATGGACCAGCTGGGCTTGGGCCACTCCAGCCCTGGGCCTTTCCCCCTTGTTTTGTGCTCCCCCCCCCATGGTGCCCATCACCATTAACTCAGTTACAGCCTCTCTGGCAGCACTGCCTGGTGCTAATGCCTGTTTATGGGAACTCATGAAGCAACAGAGCCAGAGCCACACTGGCCTTCCCAAGGATGTGCTGGGACTGGAGCCACACTGGCCTCCCCAGGGACTGGGATGTGCTGGGGCTGGATCCATGCTGACCTCCCTGAGGAGCAGGGTGTGCTGGGGACGGGCACAGCTGGGGGACACAAGGCCAGTCTCAAGGCCACTGCAGTGGCTGCACAGGCTGCCAGCATGCCAGGGCCTGATCAGGACACCTTGCCAGAAATAGTTCATCAAATATTTTTTTTCCCTATAAAACACTTATTCACAATCCATACGAGGCCACCTGACTCCCTGGGCAGAGGTGCTGCTGGCCCAGGGTGGCTCTGGTGGGCAGGGCACAGGGATGTCACAGCTGACCCCAGCCATGTCCCCCTGCCCATCCCAGCACCCCATGGAGCCTCAGGCAGTCCTCAGAACCAGGAGGAAGAGGAGCTGGAGTGCAAGAGGGGCTGAGAGGACACAGCAACCAGACCAGTGATCCCCCAAGGGCCGGGGTGTCACCCCCAAACACGGCTCCCCTGGCACTCTGGGAGTGCTCCGCTCTCACCAGGCAGCTCAGAGACTGTCTTGGGGTGGAAATAAATAAGTAAATTAACAGGAAAATAGCAGGGATGAAACACTGGCAGGGCCGAGGGCAGGCAGCCCTGCTGGGCAGCAGGAGGGGCTGAGGGACAGGGAGAGGAGGAACGTGAGGGAAGGCGAGGGCTGTGCCGAGGGCTCCGTGTCCTCCCGCATGCTGACGGTGTCCTGAGGTGTCTGCCTGGGTCAGTTGTTGTTCATGATCCACCAGGAAGCTGGGGAGAGAGGGAGAGGGGTCAGGGATGTGAGGGCAGTGTTAAACAGGAGAGAGATGTAGGGTGGCAGGGATGGGGGTCCTGGCCCTGCAGGTCCCTGGCACCTGGCCCTAAAGCACCCACCCCCCCCTCCCAGGGCAGGGAGCACAGCCATGGGAGGGCCTGGAGATGGGTGATCCCCCTTGAGCTGTGGCAGCTTCTGCAGGGGAGCACTGGGAATGTGGGCAGTGGGACTGGCAGGTCAGGAGCAGTGCTGGCAGCAGAGGGTTCAGTCCAAATTAATCCATATTTTATGTTATTTTACACAAGACCTGAATGTGATCCCTGAAAGTAAACTGGGGCTTAACGTGGTCCCTAGTTCCCACATCTGGTCACATTTTTATGGATACCCCAGGAACGTGCACATTCCCTGTGTTGGCCTCTCCCCTGCCTCAGCACTGGGCTGTAACCCTGGATGCAGCCACTGGGACTGACCCAGGAGCACCAGAGCTTTGCAGAACAGGTTCAGGGCTCAGGTGAAAACCAAAACAAGGCACCAGGTGTATTTGAGACAGGGCCCAGCTTATCTGCTAGCTGGGAAGTGCCCCTGCTGCTTGGCTGTCCTGGCCAAAGAGCATCCCTGGGCAAGGGACAGACCCTGCAGCACCACCAGCTCACACAACCAAACCTGCCGGGGACAGTGGGTCTCACCCTGGCTTGAAAAACCCGATTTAGATCACCCTAAACCAATCTTCTGCTCTGGAGGGAGTCCCTGTGCCTGTTCCTGCACTGCTCCTGCCCTCTGCAGCACACCCGGGGCACAGCGTGGCACTGGGGGACCCCCTCACCTGGGAAGAGCATGGTGGTCAGCAGCTCCGGGGACTCCAGCAAGCTGATGATGGACTGCTGGAAAGTCTTGCTGCAGCTGGACTGCAAGTGGCTGTAAAAGAGGGAGCAGGGTCAGAGAGGTGCAAGGGGTGCAGCCTCTGGTGCCAGGATCCCTGTCCACGCATGGGGACAGGGCTGCTGCTGCACCAGGCACTCTCTTATGCTGCCAACAGCCCCGGGGTGCACATGAGAGTGTTCTGAGCAGCAGTTCACAGTTGTGAGCAGTGCCAGCAGCAGGACAGGCTGGGCAAGGAGGGGGAGCCCTGAGAGGAAACCCCTTTGAGCCGCCCCCAACCTCCAACCCCAGCCCTGCACACGGAGAGCTCCCACCTTCTCCACGAGGTCACGTCCTGCCAGAACTCGTACAGGATGAAGCAGGCCTCGTCTGTCAGCTTGCAGGCAGAGACACTGTGGGGACAGGAGTGACCCTGAGCTGTGGCTGGGCGCTGGCACAGCCACATGTGCCCCACCAGCCCGGGCACATCAGCCTCCCCACGAGGCTTCCAAAGCACAATTTGGATGCACCCAGTTTGTGGCTGCTGGAGCACACAGCTCCAGGGGATTCCAAACCCAAATCCTGCCTCGCAGCTCCCGTGTCCAGGCAGCAGAGGAGCTTTAATGCTTTTAAACTGGTCTTCACTGCTGCTCAGGAATCAGCACTGTCAGTGTTTTGTTATCTCCACATATCCCCAGCACTGGCACAGCTCATCCTTCCAGCCCTTTGGAGGAGGTGTCACCATTCACATGGAGAGAAACTGAGGCACAAGTGCAGGAGCCGAGCTCACAGCACGAACCCACAGCCTGCTGCCCCCAGCGTGATGCCATTGTCCCAGTGATGCTCCCCACACTCCCTCCTGCCACAGGAACAGACTGGGCCTCCAGCCTTTGGGAAGATGGGGGGCAGCAGGAGGGGGGTGAGAGCACAAGGCTTGGGGTGCAGGGCTGAGGGAACCAGCTGTACTCAGCTGCAGCAGCAGCAATTCCAGCTGAGGATGAGCCTTTCCTCCAGCTGCTGCCAAGGGCTGCTGGAGGGGGCCAAGCTCTGGGGGGACAGCAAAAAACTCCCCCAGGAGCTCTGAAGTTGCATCCCCCTGAGGGGCCACAATGGGCTTTGCAACTCCCTGGAGTGAACCAGGACTGTGGAGTCTCCCTGGGCTTGGCTCCAGCTTTCCACTCACATGGAGAGCCTGCCTGTGACACGCCACCCTGTTGTCTCCACAAATAGCTCTCATGACAAAAAAGCCCATCAATTCCATAGAAAAGAACTCCCATTCTCCCTGTCACATGTGTCACAACGAGCGTCTTCCTTTTGTTTGGACTGAAAACGTGCATTTATGCTGCTGAAACTGAAGAGCTGAAAAACGACGCTTTAAATGGGAACAGCATGAACATTCCCTGCTGAAAGCGGCTTGAAATCTCCCACGGGAGAAGGGAAGTGCCGCTCAGGGAGCAGCTGTGCCATCTCAGGGACAGGCTGGCAGTGATGTGTCCCTGCAGGCAGAGCCCTGGAGCAGTGCTGGGGGCAGCCTTGGCCTCACACAGGGTCAGCTTCAGGTGCTCATGGCTGCTTCCCACACACCCCGTCCATAAATCAACGCTCTGCATGAGCTCTGCCCTTGACCTTTCCAAGGCTTTCGAGTCCTTCGGTGCTGGAGGAGTTCGTGCACTCACTCAC
Organism: Chiroxiphia lanceolata; assembly: GCF_009829145.1. Lineage (NCBI taxonomy): Eukaryota > Metazoa > Chordata > Aves > Passeriformes > Pipridae > Chiroxiphia > Chiroxiphia lanceolata. Next base: position 2,328,291 of record NC_045653.1, on the reverse strand, counting down.
ATGCACGTGCCATTCCTGCTGGCATAAAACCCACCCCCTCCTTCCCAGACACTGGTTCTTACTGGGAATACCTGCAGCAGGAGCTGGGACAGTGCTGCAGGCAGGGACAGTGCTGCAGCCCTGACACACTCACCGTCTCTGCAAGGTCCAACCCCTGCATGCTGAACCCACCCTTGCACTGACCAGCACACGAAACACTCCACAAAAACCCTTTTACCCCCCCTAAAGGTGCCATATTAAAGCCCCCATTTCTGGGGGAGCCACCCCACAAACCACCCCACAGACCCCCCCACTTACTGCAGGCAGCTGCTGTGCCCGGCGGTGCCCTCGGTGTAGGAGCGGAACGCCTGCCGGAACTCCTCGATGCTGCTCGTGGCCACCGAGATCTGCCTCTTGGCCACCAGGATGTGCTGCCAAGGGACAGAAGGGCATCAGGGACTGGCCTGTCCCCTCCTGCCCTCCCTGCTCCCACCCTGCTGCGGGACACGGCGGTGCCAAGCAAGCACAGCACCGCAGTGGGACTGGCACCACAGTGCTGGGGACGATGGTGACAGGAAGTGGCTTCTTCCCACCTGGGCAGGTTGCCTTTACACCGAGGACTGCACCAACAGGAGATGTTCCATCCCCTGGTGGTGGGGTCCTGCTGCAGCTCCCAGTGTCCTTCCCGCAGCAGAAAGGGCCTTGGGGACCCCTCCACCTGGGCTGTGCATGGAGCACACCTGGGGGATTTGGCCACTCACAAGCAGAGTGTCACCTTCCTCTGGGCTGGCTGTGGGCACTGCCCGGGGCTTTCAGGGGCCTGAGGGAGCTGCATTTGTCCTGGGCATGGTCCCACACCCAACTCACAGCCCTGAATCCCACCCTGCTCCATCACCAGGCTGCAGACTCCTCGTCAGCCCACAGGCAGAGCTCACCCAGTCTCAGGGCACAGGAGCTGAGTGAGGGGAGATCTGTGCACATTTTGGGTTACCTGCAAACAAGAAGCAGCAGGACAGGGACTTACTGCATCTTGTCCTTTGCACATGGATTCCTCCTTCAGCGGCTCCAGGCGTGGGCTCTGCATTCAACACCATGGAGAAAATCAGTTACTGCAACAAGGCAAACCTGGGAACCCACAGCCCAGCTCAGGGGACAGGCAGGTGCACTGGGGATGTTCCTGGGGTACTTGGGGGAGGACAGGCATGTGACCTCTGGGGTTGGTGGGTCCTGACTGACTTGTCAGATCAGCAGGACCATGGGAGGGTCAGCAGAGCTGAGAGGAGAAGGGTGGCTCTGGCAAGTCTGGGTCTGGTGAGTGGGTGATGCCAGCTCTGTGACGATGCCAGGACAGAATACGGGGGGTGCTGGCACAGGGAGAGGTCCCAGCACCGACCTGGCCATGCCAAGGTGGGGGGCAGCCCCCAGCAGCTCTCGTTGGCCACACACCTTGCACTCCAGCTTCTCGATGAGCTGCTGCAGCCTGTTGATCTGAGCCATCCACTGGCTGTTGTCCTCGACACAAACACCTGCACGGCAAAGGGCACGGAGATGTCACCAAAAAAACCCTCAATTTTGTCATTGCAAAAGTTTGCTCAACACCTAGAAAACCACAGATCTTCTAAAAACCTCTGATTTAAACCAAAAATCTGATATTTCTGCTGAAACTTCTCCTACTGCCCAAGGGATACAACACCCCACAGAAGCTGGCATCTTAGTGAGATGCTCCAGGCTCCATCCCAGAGCTGCCCAGTGATGCTGTAGATGTGGCACTTGGGGACGTGGTTTAATGGTGGCCTTGGCAGTGCTGGGGTAATGGTTGGACTCGATTATAGAGGTCTTTTCCAACCTTATTGATTCTGTGCTGATCCCACACCCATTCCAGGTTCCGGGGGGGCACTGACCAACCCCAGGGACACCAGGGACACCAGGGACACCAGGCTGCAGGTACCTGTTGTCAGCATCCCGGAATAGGGGTCTGTTGGAGACAGACAGACGTTTTTCTGTCCTCTGCGCCCACACCGTCTCCCCGACCTCAGGCCAACTGAAGTCTCAGGTTTCTTTATGTCCTTTCTGGAAGGAGAAAATGCAGAACAAGGGGTTGAAGTCATTCCCAGAGGGATCAGCTTCACGGCAGGCTTGGAAAGGGCAAATCCTGCTCTCGGATGTCCCTCCCAGGGAGACCCTGCCCCATCCTGCACCTGCATGAGCAGGGCTGGGAAGGACCAGCACGTCCCACCCCATTACCTCTCCCGTCCCGCCTGCTCCTCCACGGTGTCCACAGCACACTCCAGGGATGCCTGCAGGGACTGCAGCTGGTGCATGGTTTCCCGGAGCAGGAATCGGGTCAGGAACTGCTCTATCTTTGAGGAGGTCTCATACCTCTGCGGGGAAGAGGAGAGGATCTGTCAGGCACCTCTGACTCCATGCGGAGGGAGCAGAGCCACATCTGGAAGGGGTTGGCCCTTAAATAAACTCAAAGAGGTGGATTTCAATCAAATGTTTAGTTATTTCAGAAAAAAGTGACACTATAGGGCAGAAGAACCCTCTGGGCAACTGCCTGTGAGATCACAACAGGGAACACAGGCATGGTTCCATCTGCACTCCAGCCAAAGGACCCTCAGTCCCGGCCCCAGCAGTCTCAGCCCTGGCCCCAGCACTCTCAGCTCAGGGAGCCGTGGAGGAAAGCAGATGGACACAAGCCACAAGGTAAAGGGACTGTCCCCAGCTTCAGGGAGGGTTCCAGGGCTGGCAGAACATCCTTCGTGCCCCCCCATTCACACACGGCTCTGCTCGCACCAGGGCTCTTGGGACAAGGCTGGGACCCCATGACGATCCCCCAGGTGCAGGAAGCCCCTTCCAGGGATCCCTCACCACTGGCAGGCCAGGACAGGGGCTGGCTTCATGCCCTCTCTCCCTGGGAAGACACCACCAAGCCCCTGTGCTCCCACGGGAGGTTCCGTGATGAATGTCTGACATGTGCTGGTGTTCAGGGTCACCCCACAGACCTTCCCCATGTCACTCGTCAGGTGTGACTGAGTGACAGCCCCTGTGAGCCCCAGCCCACCTGCCCCCTGGCACTGGAGGGGTGTCCAGGAGGAATATGGGTCTGTGTGCCCATTCCCCACCACCGTCCTTCTGGACCAGAGGTGCAGAGTGAGCACCAGGGGAGAATCACCTCCTTTGACATCCTGGGCACACTCCTTTGGATACAGCCCCAGATTCGATCTCACCACTCGAATCTCCTGTCCAGTTTTCCCTTGCTTCCTTAAAACCACCTGAAATTCTGTCCTTGCACTGCCAGAAAATTTCCAGGCCCCCAGGGAGGGAGACAAAGTACTCAAGGAGGGATACTCAGTGAGACATGGAGCGAGGAGACAGGAGGAAAGGCTGTGACACGTCCCCAGACACTTCTAGAGCAGGCACTGCTGTCCTGCAGTGGGGCTGAGCCACTCTCCCTTGCAGGGCAGGTACTTGGGCCTGGTTTGGCTTCATGACACCCCTCTTGTCCCACTGCAGGCTCTTCCTCCCTCCCCGGCATCCCTCCGGAGTGCCAGCCATGCTGAAGCCTGCAGTCATCATCGACAGCGGCAGCAGCTTCACCCGGGGTGGCTTTGCGGGGCAGAGGCAGCCCCAGTTTGTTCTAAGGACTGTGCTGCTGCACCCCTGCAGTGCAGGCCCCAGGAGGGACAGCCAGCAGCGTCCCACTGCCACGGGAAGCACGGAAGGCTTCGCCGCAGCACCCAGGTCCTGCCCACTCCAGCACGGCATCGTTGAGGATTGGGATGGCATGAAAAGCCTGTGGGGCCACCTCTTCTCCTGCAGCCTCAGAGTTCCACCAGAGGAACACCCGGTGCTCCTGGCTGAGTCCCCGTCCTGCCCTGCCACCGACAGGGTAAAGGCAGCCGAGGTGCTTTTTGAGAGCTTCGGGGTGCCAGCCCTGCACATGGCCAACACCGGGTTCCTGTCCCTCTGCGCCCACGGCAGAGTCACCGGGCTGGCCGTGGAGGCCGGGGCGGGAGTGTCCCACGTCACCACCGTCTGCCTGGGCCAGACCCTGAGGAAGGGCACCCAGCGCCTGGGGGTGGCCGGGGAGCTCCTCTCCAGCCACCTGCACCGGCTGCTGTTGGAGAGCCCCAACCAGCCCGCGGCGCTGCACGCCCTGACCAGGAAGACGCTGTCCCAGCTGAAGAAGCAGTGCTGCTACGTCTCCCTGGACTATGAAAGGGACCTCCAGGACCAAGGTTGCCATCATCCAGCCCGATTCCAGACGCCAGATGGGCACTGGATAACCCTGGGCAAGGAGCGGTTCTGCTGCCCGGAGCCGCTCTTCCAGCCCAAGCTGCTCCAGCACGGCTGCCCCGGGCTGCACCAGCTGGCCTGGCAGAGCCTCCAGACGGTGCCCGACCACGCCAGGAGGGACGTGCTGGGCAACATCGTGCTCTCAGGTGGCTCCTCCATGTTTCCTGGCTTCCCAGAGAGGATGTGCTTAGGGTTGAACCTCCTTTCCCAAGGCACGGGTGTCCAGATTGATGTCCTGGCGAGCCCGGAGAGGGGCACGGCAGCCTGGCTGGGGGGCTCCATGGCAGCGTCTCTCACGTCCTTCCAGCGCGCGTGGATGACAAAGGGCGAGTACCAGGAGCATGGAGCTGAGTATGTGCACACCAAATTCCAGTAGATAGATGGCAGCCGTCCCACCGTCAAGCTACAGGAGGAGGGACTCCAAAATACCATCTTGCTCCAGGAAGAGCTGCGGCAGCAGTGACCAAGGGCAGCTCCTGCACTGCTACAGGGGTGCAAAGTCAATTAAAGTGCTCCAAAAGGAACAAACTGCTTCTCATTGACACTCTGGGTTATTTCCGTGCCCGTCCATGGCAGCAAAGCTGTCCTTTCCTAATGGAAGTGCAGCTGCCAGGACAGGGAACAGCTCCAGCTGTCAGCACAGCAGGACCCCCGAGGTCTGCGGGGAGCCACAGGAATGGGAGGAAGGAGCCAAGGAGGGGAAGGTCCACATGGTACCTGCACTGCAGCCACTTTCTACAGCAGGCAATTCCAGATCCCGGCACTGAAGCAGCTCAGGGCTGGGTATGGAGATGAGCTGAAAACCAGGGAACTGAACTCGCTCCTTGTAATTTTGGTATAAAGGTCATTTGGTGCTTCAGGGAGCCAATTCAGCTCCCTGAACAGGCATTTCCTCACCTGGCTTTGCTGCTGCTTCAGTGAACTGACTCAGCTCAGCAGATGATTAGAAAAGGATTGGAAGTTGCAGGGGGGATCAGCTGGGGAGCACAGCCCAGCTGTCACAGCAGCTCCCTTCCCTCCGGCCAGGCCCATTCCAGCTCCTCAAGGGACACAGGCAGGACTGCAGTGGGAAGGAGTCTCCACACGATGCAGGAGGGCTGGTTGCTCCACAGAAGCATCCACCAGGAGAGGTCAACCCCTCTCCTCGACAAGACAAGGAGACAGACCAGCATCCCCTCTGCCTTCCCTGTGGTGTCCTCGTGTGACCCCAAGGCTGTGGCACAGCCCCAGAGCCAGGCTGCCTTCACCCCCCCGAGCTCCATGAGCCATGTCCAAAAGAATGTCCAGCAATGCCACCACATTACTCGGGTCAAATATTTCCAATTCCTACTGTGTTTCTCTCCAACACACTGAGGATCTGGAATCCCAGAAGCTCTGTACAGAAGCATGTGGATGTAACCCTTCCATTGCTGGTGCCAAAGGAGGGGAAGGGTGGGGAAGGCCTCGAGCCCCTCGTGGTTTTCTGGTTGTTCTGTGCCGCAGCCAAGCCACCAGCCCGGTCCAGGAACTGCATCCAACTGGGCACAGCTGTGGCTGGCTGGGATGGGAAGGTAAGTGGAGAAAGTGGAGAGGATACTCATCCCCTGAGCACTGCCCTGGGCTCGTGCTGGAGGTGGCAAAGGAAGGCCCCAACCACCCCCCAGCACCACGGTAGGCAGAGCAGCCAGGGGGGTTTTCATCCCTGCTGGAAAATGAATCCCATTTTCCTGCCAGAGGAAGAGGATGGCAGTGGAGCCGACACGATGCAGCCATGGGAAGCTGAGCTCCAGCTCTGCATCTCCGGGCTCTCCCCAGCCAAGCATCCCACCTGATCCCACAAGACTTCCTTCCCCACAGCCCCAGCAACGGAGAGCACAGGGCTGGGCACCCCTGCCCAGCCCTTCCCCTCCCCACTCCCAAGGGGGGCAGGAACCAAAATCCCTGACAGCACCACTTATCTGTGCTTGCCCAGCTCCTGCCAGCCCAGACACACATTCCCTGCTTATGAGGGAACAACCAACATTCCAATCTCCCCAGGACACACCTGGGAAAGCAGGTGAAGGGGAGCACAGAGGATACATTATTCACCCCCCACATGGCCTGGCACAGTCTATGTCACTCCAAATACAAATACTGTCACCTCCCTGGCAGCACAGAGGGCACTTCCACCAGCAAGCAGCCTCTACAGGTGAATGAGGTGCGTTCCCACCTCCAAGGTGTCCTTCCCAGCACTCCCCCAGCCTTGGCCTATGGATCTTCACCTCACATGGGGGTTGGATGCTTCTCCCGCAGCACATCACACCCCTTCCAAGGGCCAGGTGCAGGGAGAAGCACCAAGCAAACCTTCCAGCACCCTCCATGCTCTCAGCTTTCACCCTGAGGGGGCCCAAGCCTCCTGTCCCTCCTGGATGATGGGGGTGGATGGAGTTTTATGGCAGGAGCGGGCGCTGCTCCCACTGACATCACAGCTGTGGGGGGCACCTTGAGCCTGCCCTGAGCCCCACAGCTCCCCCAGTGCAGTCCTTGCACCCCAAACACACAGGCACAGGCATCAGCCTGGGGTGCCACCCCCCAAAACCCAACTGCCAGCCCGGGGCACGCTGTGCTCAGAGGGGACTCGGCCCTGGAGGGTCCCATGTGGACACGTCAGCACCACACAGGACGAGCAGCTGCCTCCTGTCTCTCACCTTGTCACACACAGCACACCCAGGGGAATGTGCTGGAGGGAAGGATGGAAATAACCATCCCTCCAGAGAGCCCCAAATAGTGCTTCACCCAAATTCAGCTTGAAAAATGTCATGCCAGGCGAGAGAATCAACTGAAAAACACACCTTTGCTTCAGCCCAGCTGCCCAGCCCTCCTTGCACTCCTCATCTGGGGGCAAACAAGCAAAATCCTCTCATCAGGAGCTGCCCCACATGGGTCAAACCCTCTATAAACAGAGGTTCAATGAAAATGTGCTCTGGCTCATCAAGCACAGCGTTTTCTGCCCACAGGGAAGCCCCATGGACAAGAGTCACAGAGGAAATAACCCAGTAAGCGCGAGACATGGAATTCTGCTCATGGACTGGTATTTCAGCTCTCTTTATCCAGACGAAAATCTCCAGGTTGCCAGGAGCCGCTATAATGTTGCATTTGAGAGGTTTTATTAGTTTCTTACGATGATAGTTAAGCTCAGGACAGAATGGAACAGGTGGTCACATTCCTGCCAAAGGAGAAATAATAGCACCTGGCTTGGAGAGGCATTTATGGGCTGGTTTGCAGTGTTTGCAGACTGGAGAACGGAAAGATTTTAGCATACAGGCCCCCTGGGAGAAACATCAGGCTGTTTCCCAAGGTATTTCCACAGTTCACTTCCTACTCTGCTGCTATTCTATTGCAAACATGAAGTTCAGCCACAAAATAAGGTGTCATTAGCACACTACAGCACAGCCATCAAGTTATACTTTACAAATATAAGTGGGAATTACAGGATTTGGAGAAAAACCCTCTTTTCTTTACCATGCTTCTACCAGCCCAGTGAGGAAGGATGGAAGCTTGGGGACCCCTAATGATTTGGTTTCCTCCTGCCAACCTGCAGGCACAGAAAAGTGGCCAAGAGCAGCTTAACTGCCCACACACACACACAGAGTCCTGCAGTCCCACAGCGAGGACAAACCCAGCTTGCACTTCTCCTGCTTCATCCCAGCATTTATCCTGCAGCTGACAAGGGGCATGGCAGCAGATCCAGGAGCCTGCCAGCCAGGGGACAGCTGTGGAGACATGACATTGATCCATGCCAGGGATCCTGGCCCGCAGAGGTGGGAATCCTCTGCACCAAAAGGGCTTTTGGCACCACAGGTCCCAAATCCAGAGCTGCAGAATACTCCCTCCAAGCTTTGCTTTCCTTATTTCCCTCCTTGCTGCAGCTCATGGCCCTGGCATGGCCTGAGCAAGGCCAGTACACCCCCCAGGCTCTGTTTCTTGTGCCAACGAGGCATCTCAGGCTCTCTGAGACTTTTCCTGGTTGTAAAGTAGGGGTTTATTTACATGAGCCTGTTTACATCTGTGGGGAAGTACCTGGGGGATGCAAGGATGCAGGGGTGAGAAATCCTGTGGCAGTAGCAGCAAGAAATTGGAGATGGATAATGCTCTGACCAAGAGATGCTGTGGCTCAGCTGGTGAGACTCAGCACAAGTCAGAAATCCCCTTCCCCTTCTTCCAGCCAGTCTGGACATCACTGCCTGCTCAGGAGTCACGTAAAGTCCTCTTAAATACAGCCTGGGAAGAACTTCTGCTGCCTGCACAGCCCTGATCTGGAGGCAGAGCTCTGTGGGGAGGGTTTTTGGAGCAGGCAGGTCTCTTCCAGTTTCCTCAGAGCACTATGGCTGCAGCTCCAGCACAAGCAGCTCCCTGGGAAGGATTCATCTGGCTCTTCCATGGAGTGGTCTCTCTGCCCAAGTGGGGCTCTCAGACCTCAGCCCGGGGTATCACAGGAGTGAATCAACAGGAACAAGGGGCAGGTGTAACATGGGAAGTCTCTGCTCTCTGTCCCCACCCCCGGCTCACAGAGGGGGGAGTTCTGCCCAAAATCCAGCTGAATAAAGCCACTCATCCCATAGTAACTCAAGTAATTTGAGTCCAATTCTGGAAATACAAATCTGGGAATATATTCAGGTCACAGCAGGTAAGAAGGCAGCATTTATCACCTCTGGCAGCCTCTAGAATGGCTCTGCAAGAACTCTGCCCACAGGGTCAGAGTGTCGCCCCTTCCTTCCTTCTCCCCAAACCAGAGCCCAGCAGACCAGGAGAGTGCAGGGAGATGATTCCCAGGAGGGTCAGTGTCTGCATCAGGGCACTCAGGAGCTCAGGGCTGGGTTCAGAGCACCTGGTCAGCACAGATCTCACCTGGGTGAGAGCAGTGCTGTGAACACTGGGCTGCCCCAGCTCTGGGCAGATCCAAACGGGTGGAAAAGCGAGTCCATAAAAATCTGTTCCAACAGGGAAAACCTGCTTCTCCTTTCCAGAGAACACCAGTGGCACCAGAAACTATGAAGTGAATGAATGCATCACACCAATACTGTGAAGCAGACAGTGACTGTGCTGTCCTTTGGAGAAACACATGAATATACACATTCATTACACACAGAAAAACAGAACAGAGAAGAACTGAAATAAAGCATAGCTCTCTGGAGAGGATTCCTTCTCTCCCTCTGGACTTGCAGTTAATAACTGTGAAGGGGGCAGGGCAGCTGAACCAAAGAGAAAATGCATTTTCCAGTGATTCCCTCTCCTGGCATGAAATTTCTCGAGGTACAGGGAGACACTGCTGAGTCTGGGTCTGGGCAGAGGAAAACTCAGAGAGAAGGACTGACACTACAGAGGCACAAACACCACTGTGATGACTGTGGGACAGATCCCCCTTTGCCTCTCTGGCAGATCAACAGGTCAGTGGATGGTGTTCACATGCATGATGCCTTTCATTCCCTTCCGACCGAGCATCAACCCTCTGCACTGAAGGGAAGGAAAGGGCTGGCCCTTCCCAAGGAGGTAACACAGCATCAGCCCCAAGCACATTTCAGGGGCAAAGGGGACTGCTGGTCACCGAGAAGGGTCCTTCCAGCAATGGCCACTGCTCTTCCCAGCTGTCTTTAGCTGGGCACCACAGCCCTCTGACACACGGGCGGGGGGCTCAGAGCAGGAGGCTGCTTGCCCTAATTAGCAGCCTCCAATCTGCTTCCCATCAGCACAAGCTGCAGGGAGAGGGAGAGCATTCCCAGCAGGGATGAACTCTGCATCAGCCTGGGAGTCAATGAATTGCAGCACTTCCTAGCTGTTGCCTGGCTGTTCCCAGACAGCGCTGCTGCCGCTGCTGCAGTGGCCCCTGCCCCTCTCCAGTGCCGGGTTTTGTGGCTGTGAGCACAGGCTGTGCCGAGCACGGGCTGCTGGGGTCCCTCCAGAGCAGGCTCGACCCTGCAGTCCCCATTTTTCAGCATGCTGCTTTGTGGAAAACACCTTGTTTTGGCTCAGAACTCAACACAGATTTTCAGCGATGCCCCCACAAACAGTGGCCGCAGGCAGGACCCTGCAAGGAGCTGCTGGAACAGCCCCTACCAGAGCCCCACGAGGAGGAAGATGATGTCTCCAGAGCACAAAAGCACTAGATTTACCCTTCCCCTCCTCAGTCTTGGCTCCCCCCCTCCAGGCTGTGCAGCTGCAGCACTCACCAAGCACGCACAGGCACCCCCTGGATTTGGGAGTTACCACATTTGCTGCCTCCAAACCCCAAATTTAACACTAAGCAAGCAGCTAAGATCACCACAGCTTCTGTTTCACCCTGCTGCCCTCCCATGGTCCCCTCCTTACCAGCTTGGTTTTGTCCATGGCAGCCAGCACAGCAGCATTGAGGGTTTCAAGGGCAGACAGCACATTCCTGTATTCTCCGAGATATCCCGAGAAATAATCTGAAGCAGGAGAGAAGACCATGGTGAGGTTCCTGAGCACCTCCATCTCTGCCTGCCCTGCCCCTTCTTCCCACACACAGCCCAGTGCTGCAGGGGGACATTCCCCCCTCTCTCCAGAGTCACACTCCCACTTGGACTGAGATGAAGATTCCTTCCCCATCCCCTTGGGAAAAGCACAGACACCCTCAGAGCTGGGCTTCAGGCACAGGGAATGTCAATGCCACCTGACTGCCCAGTCCTGCCCAGGTCAGACACACAAACCCCACCACAGACCTTCAGGAGAGGGAGCCCTCCAGGGCAGGAATATCCCTTGACTTACCACACAACTTCTCCGTGTCCACGTTACTGCAAAAACAGAAAAACAGGCTCTTGTCAGATAACAGGGCTGGTCTGGGAGAAACAGGTATGATGAGCAGGGTCTTGAGGGCTTGTCTTGAGTCCCAGGGGATTTACTGCTTATTCCATGTATTTTCAGAAACTACATTAGAAAAATAAGAAGCTGCACAAGTTCAGAGCCAGCAGCTCAGGGGCCATGCCCAGCCCTTGAAGCACCCAAGCAGGGCTTTGGGGGCTGAAGGAGCAAGCAAAGCTGCTCCAACATCTCCTGGAGTCTGTGACAGCAGGATGGGGCCAGGATGGAGGCTCCCCACACCCCTGGGCTGGCAACCCCACTTCTGAGCCCTGCAGCTGCTTCTTCAACCCAACCTCTTCCCCCGAAAGTGGGAAGCACCAAACCAGGGCTCTCTCCTTGTGTCTCCCTTGACCTCGCCCAGGTCCTCTCCCATGGCTGCCCCTTGGTACCAGACCCTCTCCCCTTCCCTGCCTGCAGAGCCCAGGTGATGTGGAGCTGCCTGCAGGCTCCCAGGGCAGGGGATGGATGGTTTCACAGCCCTTGAGGGTAGTTCTTCCTGCCATGAAGGCCAGTAAAGCAGGGATCTGGGTCTAAAAACCTGGAAGCAGGGACCAGACCCTCACCCCCTTTTACTAACAGAGTGCACTGCACTGCAGAATCCACGCTGGCACCCCTGCAGGGCTTGGGCATGTCCCTCCTGTGGCTAATAAAGGTGCTGCTGGGGTGGAGAGGGAGGAGGAGACACCCAGAAACAGCCACAGGTTTTTGGGAAGGGATGTCAAGCAGAACCAAGGGTTTGCATGATGCTGTCAGATCTGCTCAGGTCTCCAAAGCCACAGAGACAGAGCTGCTCACATATCTGGCATCACCCAGAGCCTGCAGGGACATGTCCCAGGATGTCAATTATTCAAATCAGCCTCTGCTCAAGGCATTGTGTTGCCCCAAAATCCCCTAAATGATTACAACCGTTTATAATCCTGGTTGGGGAAGTGGAAAAGAGCACAAAAGAGAGGGTTTTAAGTGTTTTTGAATTGCTTTTCAATTGTTTAAGTGCTGTCACACGTGGAGGAACTGGTGATACCTGGAATTTGCTGGGCTCCAAGCACAAGGACAGCTGCAGTGCTGCTGACCAGGGCATGTGAAACCAAGGCCACATCGTCCTGTCCCCCCTCTGACACTGCTCACAGGGCAAAGGGACCCCAAGGCAAAATGAGAGGAGAGTGTGTGAAATGTCCAAAATGCCATGTGAACAGGAGAAATGATTCAAGCAAAAATCTTCCTATAGCTTTTCCTCCAGGTATCCAAGGCTGGTTTCTGTCTCCCTGTTTCTTCTGGGGGTCCACTTAGTGTCCTTTAATAACAGGCAGTCCTTCAAAGCATGAAAATATTTTGGTGTGATCCATTGCAGAGCCAGGGCAGTGGGACTGCAGCCCCCTCTGCTCAGGTAACTGCATTAGGTGCCTCTGTAGCAGCAGAGAGGGGCAGTGTGAGCCTGTGATTTGGCTCAGCTATTTTAAACACACAGGAGCTGATTTAGGCAGGGCACCGACCTGGCACTGCAGGCAGCTTTTTAAAGTGGATTAAAAAAACAGTGTTTCCCTCGAGACACAATCCAGATAAATCTGCAGAGCCACAGCCCCTTCTTCTGCCCACTGCACTCCATTAAAACTTTGCTGATCCCATCCCAGCTCTGCCAGACAGAGTGACTGAGCTTTGAAGCACCAATTTACATTGGAAAAATGTTTTTTGCTCCTTCCTAATTTTTCCACTCGCTCCTGAAAGCTGCCTGGAGCCTGCAGAGCTGCTGCAGTGCTGCAGGAGCCTTGGCACAGCAGCACCCACGGCACAGCCTGTCAGACCTGTGCCCCAGGGCAGTGACTGCAGCCACCCATGGAAGAGATGGGTAAAAAAAATCACTGCAGAGGGGATATATGGCCATGGGATAACAAAATAGCCAGTGAGACACCTCATGCACACATTACCCAGGCATTCACATCTGTCCCCAGTGAGGACCTGGGGCTGGGAATGGTTTCACCAGGAAGAAGGACCCACCAGCTCAAGTCACTGCCCAGTTCCCACCTCCACTGAGGTGTGACAAAGAGCTGCAATCAACACCCACCTCGTGGCTTCTAAGGAGAGGCCAGGGGTTATTAATAACTCTTTTTATCTTCTCTGTTTGCTGCTTAAAAATAAGCATTGGCTAATCAATCACTAAAGCACTGAACAGCTGAACACTGAACCAGTCGATGAGATCTTGTGGCAAAAATCAGCCCCTGGGAGTTGTCCAGGGGAAGATCTGCTCCCTTCCTTTCCTGAGGCAGCCTGCTCCAGCAGCAACCCTGCATGGGAAGACCCTGAACATCAAACCCTGGCCCATATTGCAGGGCTGCAGGGGGCAGCAGGTTTTTCCTGCTCCTCTCTGCCATCCCCACTCCCACTCCAAGAGAAGAGCCATCCTCTGCCTCCAAAGCACTCATCCTGAGACTCTCCACATCTCCCATAGCTGTATTTTGACTGTGCTCAAACCACTGATTAACTGTAATTAAGCTTGAACTGATGATGAAGGATCTTGTCATCATTATGCTGTTGGGATTTTGTCAGAATGTGCCTGGAATTTATGCAAGAAAACAGCAATCAGCTGCTGAAAAGCAGACAGGATTTTGTTTTATTTTCATCGTTTATCATGTTGGGAACCCCCTCTGCCATCACAGATCGGGTTTCCAAACCTTTTCAGTGCAACACAGAGTGTTTCAGACACTCTCCATCACTCAGAGACTGGTAGATGCTGCAGCTCTGAGTAAAGAGAGGGGAGGGAAGTTCATTTAAATCCCTTCTTCCATAGAACCACAGGCTTGAGGTTATTTCCCCTTTAAGAGCCACCAGGTCAGCACTGCCACCTCTTTCCCTTCTGGCTCAAGATCAGAGACTCTGGGCTGCCTGCACCCAATTCCTGAACACCCTCGTGGAAAGAAGGATTTTCCAGACCTTATTTTTCCAAATTTCCCCAACAGATGCAGGACAGGAAGACATGCAAGGTCCACACAGCACTTCCCTTGGCAGGTTTCACAGTGCCCTGCAAAGAGCTGCAACCTCTGCAGCACCACAACCTTCAGCCCAAGGCCCTTTGTAACCAACTCTCCATTAAGTTGCCCTGATGAGACCCTGGGATCTGCTTCCTCCCACCCAGCTGGGCTGCAGAGAGCAAACCACACCTCTCCAGATGCTTCTGCAGCTATGGAGCTCTCTCAGCCCTCCAAAAACATTAGTCCCTTCTCACCCAGACGTTTCAGTGGATGCAAATGCAGCTGTCCAGGAAGATGAATCCTCCTGTGCCACTGCCAGAGCTGGTGTGGAGCTAAACCAAACAGTGGTCCCAGGTGTTGCACCAAACTGCCACCAAGAGCTGAACTTGGTTTCCACATAAACCCTTGAATGCCAAAGAATCAAAGCAAGGAGATATTTTAAGCCAAAATGCGACAGTTTTCAGAAATGCAGAACAAAAAAAGCCTCATGTGGGAAGGTAAAATCTGAAGTGAACCCTACAGAGGTGCCTGATTCACAGATCACAGCGTCCCACCTCAGCACCAGGTGGGTGGGAAGTGGAGGAGGGGAGAACATGGTGCTGTGGGCTCTCTGGAAAGAGAACAAGTAATGTGGAAGACCTCTGAACTCTCTCCTCTTCCCAGATGTCAGCTCTGGGGCCCAGAGCAGCTGCAGGTTCACAGAGATGGGTGAGGAGGTCAGGACAGCTCTGGGCAGTGCCAGACAGGGAAAGGGCCTGGATATAAAGGTCTCTGTTACTGTCTGTCCTCGGGTCAGGCTGACATGGACAAGGAAACACAAATTTCAGCCTAGACCTGACAAACATAACACCAAATCCACCAGCTGGATGGAGGGTGAGACTTTCCCACCGCCACAAAAGCTACAGGACACAAAAGAAGCACGCCAGGTATGTCTGTAGAGCTTGTAGCTGCTTTCCAGCTTTGTAATACTTTATTACTTCAGGTAATAACTCTTGAATCTGGCAGAAGATTTCAGCCAGCTCTCTAAAATACTAAGTTTTGCAAGTGCAAGCCAAGCCTAGAGGAGAGGGGCTGCCCAGCCCCCCACCACGGGGACAGCAGGGCACCAGCACAGCCTTTCCATGACACCAGGGGCTGCACAGAGGAGCAAGTCCCCCCCCACATCCCAAAAACGGTGTCTCCTGCGTTGGCTTGAAGCCACCGAGTGCAGGAATTTGGAAATGGCTCTGTCTGAGGGTCCCTTCTGCTCCTTATGACAGGAAGAGAACAAAGACCCGAGGCTCATGTCCCACTAATAGATGTCACCAGCTCGACGTTGCAACTGCCACGTTGCCATGGCCACGGCACCATCCTCACGGTGAGGAGCCATCAGGAGCACCACTGCAGCCAGGCCCTGCTCAGCTGCTCCAGACACGTGGGATGAGCCCAGTCTGAAAGCAGTGGGAAGCCAGGAGGCCTCCCCTGTTCAGATCAGGGCTTGGTGAAGTCTCCTGGCTTTGCTGCACCCCGTGTTTTCCAGCAGTGCTGGACGGGATGGCTCCAAGGTCACCCCAAAGTGCAGCAAGAGGAAAGGAGTATTCCCAGAGGAAAGGGAACAGCTCACTGCTAACTTCCTGGGATCACAGCCCAAACAGAGCTATTTTCAGGAGACATCTCCTGCTGCCCACATCCACAAGTCCAACCAGCAGGACAGGCAGCATTGGGCAGCCAAGCTCCAAAGAAAGCAGCACCAAAGCCACCCACACCAGCCCATTTCTCTGCCCCATTACCAAAGTGGGAGCACCAGATAAACCCACCACTCCAACACCATCAGGAGTCCATCATCCCCACTGCCCCAGTCCCAGGGGGATGATGTGGGGACCTCTGGGTATCCTCTGCCAGTGGCTTGGTGGAATTCAGTGTGACAAGGGCCTTCTGTGCCACTGCCCTGGCTCCCTGCAAAGCCCTGGGACCAGTGTGTGCAGCTCAGGCTGCTCAGGTTTTCTCTCCCTGATGGAGATACTGCCCTGGCCAAGGGTGTCAGAGGTGCAGGAGGTGCTTCCCGGGGAGCTGGGGAAGTGGCACCAGCCAGAGCCAAAGACCAGGAGGAAGCTGCAGCCCCTTCTCTCCCAGCAGCACCCCAGTGTTTGGACAGACCCCAGACATGCAATTCATGAACACCCAGTTTCTCCCAGTGCCAGAACACACTCACCCATAGCAGATAGCCGGGCAGAGGGATCCCAGTGAGGCCACACTGGTGTCCAAAACACTGGGATGAGAAACCTTGCCCAGCCCAACAGACTGCTCTGGACAGCACCAGTCAAGACCAGACCAGGGCTAAACACAGTTCCTTCTCCTGTTTGTTGGGGGTTTCTTTTTTTAAAAGCAGCTGGCCTAAATTCCCAGTTCCATGCACCAGGCCCACTTGTGTTGGAAAGCAGCTCTTATGTAAGTGAAAAGCAGTTCCCTGTGTCAGCAGTGGCAAACTCTGCACAGTCTGTGCCTTGTCCTCACACCACCACATGCTCCTGCAGACATACAACCTGCTCCACGAGCTGGGTATTTCTGGAATACATTTCTCAAGCTACAGTAATGTCATCTTAGATGGTTGCTTTGCTTCATGGAACTACAGTAAATCTGCTGACTGTTCTCAAAATGTCTGACTCCCCTCTTCACCAACGGTGTTCAGTGGGTTTTAACATCTGCGTGTTGCAAGAGGTGGGTTGATCTCACCCTGACTATTTATCACACCCACCCCCAAACGTCCTCCATCTGCACTCAAGCAGGTTTATGTTCTCCTTCGTCTCCTCGGTGCCACCGCGGGACTTACTCTGAGTGACGCCTGTCAATGCCACTGAACAACTCCCACAGCTCCTCCGAGCTCAGGATCCCATCAGCGAAATAGTTCTTGAACTCCTCGAATGACAGCTTCCCATCATCTGCATTTAAATAAAAGGGGGAGAGTAATTATGTATCCGTACAAAGCAGCATCCAGGCCCCAAGATCCTCCCAGCAGCCGCTCCACCGGGAAGGTGGGACAGCTGGGCGTGTTGTGCATGATAATTAGAGCAGATATCTCACTGAAAGCATGTCCCACCATCCCAGCCAAAGCCCAGGAGTGTTGGCAAGCAGGGACACTGCTGCTGGAATTTCAGGTGGGGATTTCAGCACCTTCCCAAAGAGCCCACTGCAGTGATTTCAGAAATGCATGCAGACACTCCGTTAGATGACTGTGCAAGGAGAGAGTCCATTACAAACAGCACAGGTTTTTATGGTAAGAAAATCTCTCCATTGACTCTAGAGCTTTTCCCTTCCTCTCTGTGGAGGACTTCAGCTCCTGGGCTGCATTTTGATCTCCACCAAAAGTGGTTCCTGGAGCTACCACAAAGGAAAAGAGCTCAACAGAGCTCTGAGAAACAACTTGTGATTTTGGACCTCTTGGTTTATTGGTGCTGCGTTAAAAACTGGGTAGCAGAGCCTAACTCCCAAATGCCAGAGGCTCCAGGGCTACCCAGAGACAGGGTCACCTGTAAACCCCTGGACTGAGCACGGAGACTGAATCAATCCCACAAGAGATGGAGCAGAAGCCTGATGGCCCCTGGGCCTGGGCTGTCGGCAGCACAGAGGAGAAATCATGAGCATACAGGCAGGAGAAGGGCTTGGAAGGGGCTCTGTCCTGTGTGATGCATGGATGGTGAAATGGCAGAGCCCACTCCCCTGCCCCTGACCAGGCCCCTTGCTCCAAGCAAAGCAGAAAAGCATTTTCCTTGCAGCCAGAGCACTGCTTGCCCTTATCCTCCCTCACTCTTTCAGCCAAACCTCTCGGTGGGAATGAGCCACACTGCTTCACCCAGAGCCAGGCAGGGAGGGGGAGGCAGCAGCAGGAACAAAGCACTCACCGTTCTTGTCGGCTCGCCGGAAAATCTGCAAGAGAAAATGCAACAGAGCTCAGTGTGGCAGTGGGGAGAGAAGGGCAGATGAGCCAGGCAGCACTCAGCACCATGCAAAACCACCTCCTGGAGCACAGGGGGCCATGGAGAAGCCCCTGCTGCCAGGACTGCACAGGCTGCTCAGGGAAATTGCCCTTTGCCAGTGATTAAACCCATTTCTTGCCTCTAATGCACAGAGCCCTCGGCGCAGCTGCGGCGACCGAGCGAGCCCGGCTCTCACAGTGAGCATCTCTTAGAGAACACGGAGGGAGGAGAAGCAGAGAGGGCTTTGCTACACCCTTGTGATGGCAAATGTTTAATTTTTCAGAGCCTTTAAACGAAAGAACATTAAGTATAAAACCACTCCGTACGGAAGCACTTAGGGCATCACCAACACTCCGACCGCCTGCACCGAGGAGCAGCTCCTGCCCTGAGCTTCAAAACCACCCCTCACAACAGTCCTGCCTGCAACATCTCCATGTGCACACATGCTGTAATTAATTATTAATGAGTCAATTAATCTGTAACTAATTCTGACACAGAGCACAGTTGGAGTCCTCAATTCAGGGCCTCAATGCGGGTTCCCGACCACGAGGCTTCTGCCCAGGACGCAGGAGAGAGCTGGGGTTGCTCATCCCTGCCAGGATCTGTTTCACCAATAATTATTGAAGGTCTGGGGCTGACTCCAGTGAGGAATGTCATCATTTCCAAAGCCTCAGAACATCTTCTCAGACCAAACATTACGAGGTTTTGGCCAGCACAGCCTAATGGAGCCAAGGACTGAAAGTTGTGTGTGTGGCAACTCTTTTCTTTATATCATCCTCGGTGACGTAGAAATCCACAGGTCTGAAGAAAGATCGGGAATGGAAAAGGGCAGGAAAAGGAGAAAGAGGACTTCTATATTCTTGTCCACGCATCCCCACAGAGCAGCAGGCAGAGGCATCACTGCCCCAGGCTCCTTCCTTCTGCACCACTCACCAACAGCTCTGCTGTGTTCTGAGATCCAGCCACCAAAATCTCCCTGGAATAGTGCTCTGAGGTAAAGAGAGAGCTGCCCAGGAAAACCTGCACTGCTCATTCCTAAGCCACTGGCTTGTAACTGGGAAGAGGCTTTTCTGCTGCTGGTCCCAGCAGGGAGCTCCCTGGTCCTTCCCTGCACAAAACCAGGAGCAGGGACACCTCCTCCAGGAGCAGCATCCTCCTTGGAGGATGTTCTTCTGAACAAAGTGAGCTCCTCTCGACCTGAGCTGCTGCAGGGAACAGAGGCTGCCTTGGGCTGACCAGCATTAGGTAACCATCCCTCTGGGATTCCATCCCACTGTTCCTGCCCTCCCTTGCAGGAAAGCAGGGCAGGTGCTCCTTGAGCACCCCACAGAACTCGCTGGATGCACTTTGGAGCTGAGATGGGAACCTACAGCTTCCAAACAGAAGAGATTTCTCTGGATTTTAAAGCAAAATTTTCTCCAGGCTAACGGGTTCCTTGTGGGGTCTCCCAGCTGCATGGTCACACATTCCAGGGCTCCCCGGCTGCAGGGGCAGCACCAGTGGGTCCCATATGTCCTGCCATGGGAACGACACTTTCCATCAAGGGAAAAGCTTCATTCTGCAGAGCTCTGTGTCATCAGGGAGACACATGGCTCATGCATTGACATCTCATGGCTCCAGATGTCACCGAGGCCAGTTAGCTCATCCCAGAGACAGTCAAGTGTCACCCAGGCTCTTAACAAATGCAGACTCAGGTGAGGCCAAACATTTTTGGCCTTGCTCAGGGGGATCTGTGTGCAGACTACGAGGGAGAACATGGTTCTGGGGGGGAATCCATGGAGATGAGAAGGTCTCTAATCCAGGATGAGCCAATGATGGATTTAGCAGGAACCTCAGCAAACGGAGTGGATGCTTCTCCCTCACACTCAGGTGAGCGATGTGTTACACAAGCACTGCGAGTGCATGTACAGCAGCAGCTGCTTGAAGTGATTTATTTTAATATGGCACAAGCAGGGAGCTGTGAGAGCCCCACAGGGCAAGGCCACACCTGCTCCATGGCCCCCAGGAACAGCAGGGCTCCTCACTATTACCAGCAAGCCCGTCCCTGGCTGACCCAGCTGCAGAGGTGCCTCAGTGAGTGCTGCTCATGTTGGAAAACACCAATGGATCCTGTACATGACACAGGATCCAACTCCAGCCAAGTACAAATGGTGCAGAACCACTTCCACACTCCACGGGGTGAATCCTGCCCCCTCCCCGGGCACAGGCATGAGCTCAGCAATGGCAGGTAAGAGCTGCTTCCCCTGTGGGCAGCCAGGGAAAAGTGATGCAAAGCCAGGCTGGGAATGGGATCAGGTCTGTGTTGACTGCTGAAGAGGCCCTACAGGCAATCCCTCACTCGCCTCAGGGAGGACTGGCAGCCTGGACTGACACTGCCTGGAGCCCACGATGTTCCCTTGGCCCCCAGCTCCTGGGCTTGGGTCTGAGCAGCCACAGCCCTGCTCGGTGCCTGATGGAAGAACTGAAACGGCATTTATCTGGGAGATGAACCCCCTACACACCTCAGGAAGGAGGGACATTATAGGACTTCTCCCTGCCTGCAGAGCTGGGAGCAACGGTGGCTGCTGGACAGGCAGGGACACAGTGACTGCTGGGGAGGGGACAGTCACCCTGGTGACACCGTGTTCATCACCGAGGGCTGAGGCAGCTGCACCAGGCACTGCCAGTGAACGGCGTCCTTCCTGAGCCCCCCGTATCCTGGGAGAGCAGTGAGGAGCCCCGGGCACCAGCCTGGGGGACAGACCTCCCCAAGGCTTGAGAACAGCACAGGGGAACAACAGCGATGGCAGCTCTGCAGTTTATACCGTGCCTGCAGCAAAGAGTCTCGGGCAAAGTCCTCCTCCTCCTTCTCCTCTTTCTCCTCCTTCTCCTCCTCCTCACCTCTCTCAAAGGCAGGCCATCTGCAGGCAGGTCCCAGGGGAAGCAGCAGCTGCCACCTGGAATCTGTGGTGGGCAGTCCTGCCGGGAAGGCAGGCTGGGCATCCTTCCTTGTTGATGCTCACCCCAACAAGCCTGGGGGGCAGCTGGACACCAGTCAACCACCCAGAGACAAAAGTGGAGACATTAAACTCGCCCTGCCAAGCTCTGGAGCTGAGGTGGGAGCAAAGGAAGCCACGGGGAAGTGGAAGAGAAGCCGTCAGAATCGGAAAGCAGCTGCTAGAGTTGTTAACATTTCCCATTTTAATTGCCTTGATGACACCCTGAGGGATAGATGTGGGACTGAGCAAGTGCCCTGAGGAGCTGAGCTGGAACACAGCTGTCATCACCCACCCCCTCCAGCCCATCTTCCCTCAGCCAAGTAATTAGCATGGTAATGATAATGGCTGGAGAGCCTTCCAGCCCGAAATCCCCCCAGGTGGGAGAGAGGCCCTGACTCCCAGCTGGAAGCTTCAAGCACCACCCTGACAGAGGGAGCTGGGCTTCCCAGTGGCACCAGGGAGATGCCAGGAGGTCTTGGACTGGACCAGGCATGGCACTCACGTTCCAAAAGTGCTGACCAAGATCTATCGTTCCCCTCCTCTGGGATGAACTGGGACATGGGGGTGAGGCTGGATTGGGACAACACAGAACTGGGACATGGGGGTGAGGCTGGATTGGGACAACACGGAGATGACAGCTGGGGGATGACAGCTGGGGGATGACAGCTGGGGGATGACAGCTGGGGGATGACAGCTGGCATTGACCTGGGCTGGGCAGGTGCTGGGGCACCACCAACCCTCATCCTTAACCCCCGCTGGCTTTCTTCTCCTCGGTCCTGCAGCTGGGCAGGGGCAGCACCTCCACTCACACGTCTCCTTGGCTCCACGGGGTTGGACTCAGACCACAGTGGTGTTGGACACATGGGAACAGCAAGGGCTGGTGGCCCACCAGGGAGATTTGGGCACTGTGCCCCCGACCCAGGTCACAGCAGACAGGCAGGGGCAGGAGAGCTGAGCACCTCGGATGTGCTCCAGAGGTGGGCTCTCACCCTGGGAGATGGCCAGGGATGCAGCCCTGGCCCCAGGGCACGCAGCTGCCCCTCCCAGGAGCACACCGGGCTGGAGGGGATGCGGTGTGACGGGAGGCACTGTGCCAGCACCTCTGGACACGCAGACAGCCACTCTCTGCACCTGAACTCCCCCCAGCCACTCACAGCCGCTGGGACGCCTGGCTGCCCCCCAACCTGCACGGAGCATCCTCCTCCACACCTCCCGGCGCGTCGGGAGCGGGCAGGGACGGGAGCCGCGCCCGGGGGTTGCAGCAGGCAGCGCTCTGCCTGTTGGATCCCACGGCTGCGAGCAGCTCCACGGAACCTTCCTGCCAGACACGCGCAGCTCCCGCTCCGGGAGTCACGACAGCCAGCTCTGGATGAGGCGTGGGCTGTTTCCAGCCACCCGGAGGCCCATAATTCATCAGAAGGACACGACACCATTATTTAAGCCATCACGACTCCACACCTCGATGCGCAGCTCCAGGCTGGAGCATCCTTCGGGCTGGCTCCTCCGGGAAGGGGCGGGAAAGAGTCTCCCCCTGACACCCACCCCCGAGGGGAGGCACGGCGGCCCGGGGGGCGCGGGGGGGTGGCGGGGAGCCGGCCCGCGGTACTCACGTCGTGGAAGATGGGGAGCGGCTGGCGGAGGGGCGCGGGGCCGCGCTCGGCGGAGAGCAGGCACACGGCCAGCAGCTCAGCACAGGACATCATGGTCCCGCCGGGCGCGGGCGCTGCGGGCTCCGGGCACGGGGCGGTACCGTGAGGTGCGGTGCGGTACCGGAGGTACCGTGAGGTGCGGTGCGGATGGGGGCGGTGCGCTGCCGAGTGGCACCGTAGGGCACGGTGCGCTGCCGTAGGGAGCGGTGCGGTGCGATGCGGTACCTTAGGGCACGGTGCGGTACCGTAGGGATGGGTGCGGTGCGGTGAGGAGCAGTACCGCGGGGCACGGCGCGGTGCCGTAGGGATGGATACGGTGCGGTGCCGTAGGGAGCGGTGCGGTGCTGTAGGGCACGGTACCGTAGGGATGGATACGGTGCGGTGCCGTAGGGACGGACGCGGTGCGGTGCTCTAGGGGTGGATGCAGTGCGGTACCGGAGGGCTGGACGTGGTGCGGTGCCGTAGGGATGGATGCGGTACCAAAGGGACGGACGCGATGCGGTGCTGGAGGGATGGATGCAGTGCCGGAGGGATGGACACGATGTGGTACCGAAGGGACGGACGCGGTGTGGTGACGGAGAGAGGGATGTGGTGCCGGAGAGATGGATGTGGTGCCGGAGGGATGGATGCGGTACCGAAGGGATGGATGCGGTACCGAAGGGATGGTTCGGTGCGGTGCCGGAGGGATGGTTGGGTGCGGTGCCGGAGGGATGGATGCGGTACCGAAGGGATGGTTGGGTGCGGTGCCGGAGGGATGGATGCGGTGCCGGAGGGATGGTTCGGTGCGGTGCCGGAGGGATGGTTGGGTGCGGTGCCGGAGGGATGGATGCGGTACCGAAGGGATGGTTGGGTGCGGTGCCGGAGGGACGGACGCGGTGCGCAGGTCGCGCCCCGCAGATCCCGACTCAGCCGAGTGGCTCCGCCGCCGCCAGGCAACTTTGGCTCCGCTGCGGGCCCGCCCCCGCCGCCACCCGATTGGCCACGAGCCATGATTGGCATCCAGGGCCACCACTGCGGATGGCGGAGGGGCGGGGCTGGGTCCCGGTGCCCGGGGCTGCCGCAGGAGGGGTCCCAGTTGGACCCAGCGGTGCCTCCAGTTGACTCCAGTAAAGCCCACCGTGGTCTCACCCGTGGGCTGTGTGACCATCCCCGAGTGTCCCAGTTGGTCCCAGTTTGACCACAGGTTATCCCAGTGTGCTCGCTGTTGGCCCCAGGATAGCCCTGGTTGTGCCAGTGCTGGGCCAGTTGGTCCCAGAGTGGCCACGGGTAGTCCCAGTGTGGTCACTGTTGGCCCCACTGTAGCCCTGGGTGCCCCAGTTGGCCCTGGGATTATTCTAATTTGGCCATGAGTGGTCCTGGTGTGGTCACTGTTGGCTCCAGGATTAAGCCTGGACACCCCAATATGGTCCCAGTTGGTCCCATTTTGGCCATGGGAGGTCCCAGTGTGGTTGCTGGCGGCCTCAGGCTAGCCCTAGTTACCCCAGTTTGACCACAGGTGATCCCAGTGTGGTCACTGTTGGCTCCAGGGCAGCCCTGGCTTCCCCAGTTGGTCCCAGTTTGGTATGGGTTGTCTCATTGTAGTCACTGTTGGCCCTGGGGCAACCATGGCTGCTCCAGTTCATCCCAGTTTGGTCTCAAATATGGTCGCTGTTGGCCCCAGCACAGCCCTGGTTGCCCCAGCTGGTCCCAGTTTGGCCACAGGTGGTCCCAGTTTGGCCACATGTTGTCCCAGTGTGGACATTGTTGTTCCTGGGAAAGCCCTAATTTCCCCAGCTGGCCCTGACTTGGCCCCAGTTTGGCCACGGGTGGTCCCACTGTGGTCATAGTGGCCCTGGGGTGGTCCCCTGACAACCAGGGTGGCTCCAAATGCCCTCCTTCCATGCCCACAGTGCCAGGCAGCCTTTGCTCCCCGCTGCTTCCCTCCAGTGTGGCATATACTGACTGTGGAGGAGGAGGAGGAGGAAGCAGGAGCTGCCTCTATCCCTGCCTGACACCCAGAGGCCTGTGCACACGGAGAGGAATAAGACAGACATCCATATCCATATCCCAGGCTGTCCTCAGGGGTTTTCCCAAACAAGAAACAGATAATTAGATAAATAAACCAGATAAAGCCATGGCTGGGCAGAGCTTCACAAGCTCCCAGGGTACACAATGTGCAGGGACTTCTTGGGGCTGCTCCCTCTCCCTCTCGGAGTATTCCAGGATTTTACTTACAGAGAAAGAGACATGAACCGGTTTTGTTTGGATGGAAAAGCCCAGGCAAGCTTTGCCTCCATGAGCACCACCTCTGCTTTCACATGGAGCTCCCAGCAACATCCTGTTTGCTGAGCTCAGCTCCGCTTAACCCAGATCTCAAATCCAAGATGCTTCCCCATCCCAACATGACCGAGCTGTGGCACATGGAGTTTGCTCACCTCCTCCTCCCTCAGGGATAAGAGGCTCCAAGCTGAGCCTGGAGCAGCTGCAGGATGCATCACAGCTATTTTTACCATCTCCCAGCTGTTCCAGGTGTGTGCAAGGGAAAAGAGGCGGAAAAAGCGCACCTGGGACCTGATGGGGGGTATCCAAAGGCTCTGGAGGGCATGTGCACTCACACACACAGCACAGGGCTCTCCCCACCCCAGGGAGGCAGAAAGAGGTCCAAGGACTGGAGCTCTTGAGTGGTCATCACTCAAATCCGTGGTCAATCAAATCCAACTGAAAAAGGAAAAGGAAAAAAACACAGGCAGGGGACACAGCAGGGACAGGGATCACCTCACCAGGGAGTGTGGGAAGGCTTGTGTGATGGTGGGGCTCTGTCATGGATCAAAGCAAAGCCTGAGAGGGCCTTCCCACACTTCTGTTTGCTAAAATCCATGCTCTGTCCCCATCGGGATGCCTCAGGGTCAGCATGAGTTCCTGTGTGGGAAGGAGCAGCTGGGCAGTGAGGGAAAGCAAAGTCCAGGGCAAAATCGCCAGTGGCAGGAGGGAGCTGATGCTCCCAGCTCCTTCCACAGGTGCTTCCAGAGCACCCTGAAAGCCACAGCTGGGAATGGTGACATGGCTCCAGCTGAGGGGGACACCAGGGCTCTGCTCTTCTCTCCAGGACCACAATGGCTTGGAATTAAGGGAAGCACCCACTCACCAAAATTCCAGAAATAAACAATGCTGTGTTTGACCTCCTCAAGTTCCTTCCTCACGGAAGAAACATGGGAGATGTTTGAGAGTGGAAATATGGAAGTTTGGGGCAGGATGCAGAGGTGGGGCAGGGAGCATCAGCACTGGCAGAGGCAAGACATCCCTGCCTAGAGAGACCCCAAAACCTGCCCAGACCCTCCAAGGGGGATTAGGTTAAAGGTACAAAGTCCTTATGAGGGGCACCTAATTCTGCCCCTCAGCCACTGCCACACTGTTCCAGAGCTCATCCCACTGAGGGGCTCTCCTGACTCCCCCTAGTCCAAACCTCACAGCACAGGGACAGGAGACTCCATGGCTGCCTGGGATCAGCACCACGGCCACATCCTGCACAGCATTTGCCAGTGCCAATGGAGCTGCCCAGGGCTGGATGGACATGATCCCTGCAGGGTAACACTGCCTGGGAATGGGAGATAGGAGCAAACAGGAGCTGAGAGCCCATGGAGCAACCAGGATGTGTGCAGGATTCTCATCTCCTGGACTGTGTTGGCTTCGCCTGACAAAGAAAAGCATCTGTGGAGCAGATAAATAAAACCAGGCAGTGCCTGGGGCCGCTTCCCAAAGCTGCCATGTGCTCTTCCAAACCAGCTATCATCAGCTCCTTCTCCAGTGATCTGAAATAGCAGGAGGGAAGCCCTTCAGCTGCATCATGAATCATCCCTGGGAGGCAGAGTGGTTATTTTTATGGTTCTGTGGCTCACGTGGAGCTGCCAGTGCATCCCTCAGAGATGCGGCAGCAGGACACACTCTTGTCCCTGCTGGGGACTGCTTCCATGGGGACCAGGAACCCCAAGGGCCCAGCATCCCAGGAGGTTTGCCATGAAGGGAATGTGATGGTGAATGTCATCACAGGTTTACCTTTGCTCAGGGGAAAAGGGAAAAGCTGTGCTGCTGGTGGGGGGGTTGGATGGGCACAGGAACAGCCCCGTGGAGCTCAGGATGTCCGTGTGAGTCCTCTCTCCTCTCCCTGAGCCTGATGGCTCCCATGAAAGCCATTCCCTGTGCCAGAGTCTCTCCTCTTTGGGCAGCATTTCAGACCACCATCACCCTCCACCACAGCAGAACTAAACAAGAAGAGAAAGGGGGGTGGATGAGGAGGAGTTGGCATATGCCTGAGCTGGGCACCCTGCAGGAAACCCTGCAGCACCTGTCACCCCAAGGTGACAAACATGACTCTGTAATGAAGGAAACAGCAGGCTGGGACCAGAGCCCATGCCCACCCACCTGCCACTCCATCCTCCTGCCCTGGCTCTGAGGGGCAGGAGCCCCACAGATCAGAACAATGGGAATGTTCTTCCAGTTTGTCTGGAAAAGCCCCATTTGATGTGGTGACAATGTGACAACAAACACGAGCTCTTCCCTCTCAGACAGAGGGGTCACTCAAGACAAGCTGTGTGAGCCACTGCCCTCCCAGGCACTGGTTTGGGGGTGCCAGGGCCTGGCTGGCCCTGCTGCCGAGCTCTAGAGAGCTGGGAAAGGGGAGGGTGCAGGGAGCTGAGCTATGGGGTTTGGCACCTACACCTGCACACCACGATCCCCACGTGTCCAGCTGAAAAAACAACCCAGTGGCAGCACAGTCAGCCAGGGACTGTGCCCAGATGTGAAAACAGAGGCACAAGGATGCAGACAAGAGGCCAGGCTGTGCCACCCAGCACCCACCAGCAGCCTGGCCAGAGCCTGTGCTCCCGTCACCTGCTGGCACAGGAGCAGGGTGAGCTTACACAACATGGTCAGGCTGAAATATTTATAAGGCTGTTTAAAGGCAAACCAGGCAGGAGGCCAGGCAGGAGGGGAGCAAGCACACAAACATGGGGTGGTGGCCATGGCCCCCCTGAGCCAATTCCAGGCTGCCAGTGGGTCCTTGGGAACTCCAAACATCCCTCCCTGAGGGCCCTCAATGTCCCTCAGTCAGTGTGGTGCAGAGAGGATTGGGGCACGCAGGGGCAGGGCTGCCACTGGCAGCCAGTGTGTCCCCAGTGAGCAAGGACACGGGGAGCTTGAACTTTGGGCCAGGAATTGGTGCCAGCACGTGCCTTTAGGCAGCACCAAGAGGTGCTGGGGCAAACAGGGGAAGCTGGGAAGTCACAGGGAGCCTGCTGGTGTGGTGGATGCATGGACTGGTTTCACACTGGTCCCATGCTGCCACACTCTTCCCAGTGTAGGTGCTACAGCCAGGGACCCTCTCCATGCAAATGCTGCCCCAAAACCAGGGGGAAGGCAGGGAGGGGGCCAGGCAAGAGAGCAGCCAAGTGGGGACAGGGCCTGCCAAAAAGAAAAGCAATCCCCATCCAGACCCATCACCACATCCCCCTGCAGCACAACCTCTTTGGAGGAGCAGCAGGCGCAGGATCAGCCCCAGCTCCCACCCCACACGTGGGAGTGTGTGGAGTTGCAGGGGGGAAAAAAACCCCCAAGGACCAAAGCACCTCCTGCAGCCCCAGGCATGGTCAGACCTGGTCATGCATTTCAAGTTTGAAATAGCAAAAAAAACCCCCAAAATCACCCCAAACCACTTTGTTTCTCAACTGGGGGCCCCATCACCCCTAAAACCCCCAGGCACTTCAGCACAGCCGAAGAGCAGAGTCAGTAGAAACCTTTATTAAACACAAAGCTCAGAGGAACACAAGCTTATTAAATGGCAGTAAAAGTGAAAGTGCGTCTCCACCCCGGCCCAGGGGGACCCCAGGACCCCCCTCTCCTCCCCTCCCATCCCAGTGGCCTGGGGAGGGGGAGACAGAGCCAAAAGGCTGAAAGGCTGCACGGGGAGGGGAATAAAAGCCTGGAGACAGCGTTGGGTCCTCACCTGCAGAGATGCACTCCCTGGGACACCTCTGTGTCCCCTAAGGGGACAAGCCCATGGTCCCGGGGCCACCAGCCCCATCCAGCCCCGTCCCCCCTCCAGCAGCCACTGCCACAGCCGTGGCCTTGCCAGTCTCATTTTGGACATGAGCAAAGCCAGGATGTGCTGGCAAAGCCCCGGTGGCCTCCTGCTCCTTCCTGCCCCCTCCATGTCCTGGGAGAGCTCCCACATGCCATAAATAATAAATAAATACCCCATGCTCAGCCAGGCTATGGGCAGCTCCCCACACAGGGGGGACAGCCCTGACCCAGCACCCCCCACATCTCCACCACCCCCTTCCAGCACAACAAACCCTCTCAGCACCCTCACTCTGCTGTACAGCCCCCCCCCAAACCCCCATGGAAATGGAACGCTGTCCCCAGGGGACAATAATAAATTAATCAAATCTATACACAGGACTGCTTAAAGCTCTGGAATGGGCTCCTGGGGGGCTGCCCTGGGCAGTTCCCCTGTGACCAGGGCCCTGTGTGGGGGGTCCCCCGAGATGGGAACCCCATCCTGGCATCCCCCCTTGTGGGGCTGGAGCTGGGGATGCCACTGGCCCCCCGCCTGGCTGGGGGGTCTGGAGGGAGAAGAAAATATTGCAAAAAGGGGATGGGAGAGGAGCAGCGGGCGCTGCAGCCAGAGGGGCCGCCTGCCCTGCCCGCCCTGCCAGGGCTGCCCCCCTCGCCTGGCAGCTCCCCCGAGCACCTGGGCAGAGCTTCAGAAGTCCAAGGGGGTGAAGTCCCCAAAGTTGCAGTCGAAGAGCTCGCTGATGCCCTCGCCCTCCTCCAGCCCGAAGTGATAGTCCTGCGCCTGCGGCGGCGACAGGTTGATGAACTCATCCGCCAAGAAACCCGCCAAGTCCTCCCTGCTCTGCTCCAGGAGAATGTCCATGGAGGCCAGAGGTGACAGGCTCACCTCGTCCACCTTGCTGGGCAGTGCACTTGTCCCTGGCAGCAGCGCTTCTGTGGGGATAGGAAACAGCTGTAAATCCCACAGAAGTTGCCAAATAAACCCCACAAAAAACCCATTTTTTAGGCTACGGAGAACCCAGCTGTTCCCACCTCCCTGCCTTGCTGGGGTGCCCAAGCATTATCCCAGCTCCTTCCTTGTGCTGACAGCTACAAACACAGCCAGAGCCACCGTGACATCACACCAACATCCCTGTCCCCAGCCCCACCTTGCTCTCCAGGAAGCAGTGGCATGTTCACATCCTGGGTGGGATGCAGGAGTGGGGAGGCTCTGGACTGTGAACACCTGGGAGATGAGTCCTCTGTGGAGGCTTTGAAAGGGCTCTTGACAGGGCTGCAGACCCCTGAGCTGTCCTCAGGACAGAGGAAGACATCGATGGGGCCCTGAGTGCTTCGCATGGAGACCTGGAAAGCCTGGGAGAGGGGAGAGGAGTGAGACAAGGAGGTGCAGGGATGCCCAGGGAGCACTGGGCTGTGTAGAGGGGTCAGAGGGCGACCCCAACTCACCTCTGCTGGGTCTGAGACCTGCAGCTGGGTCTCTGGGGGGGCTTTGATAACCATCACCATCTGCTCCGAGGGGTCCACGATGCTGCGGAGATCCTGGCAGGTCACATAGGCTGCGGTGGGGCGGGTCAAGGAGCAGACACAGGGATCATTCCCTGCAGGGACCGCAGCCGGCCGGGCTCATCCCGGGGCTCACCCACATCCCCCCACCCAGCCAGTCCCATCCCATAACCAAAGGATATTGCTGGTTGGCGGGGTCCTCGGTGAGCAGGCGCAGCTGCACCGTGCACATCTGGATGAGCTCATCCAGCTGCCTCTCGGCCGCCTGCAGCTCCCGCAGCTCCTTCTCCAGCAGCCGGTGCCGGCCGGGCGCTCCCACGGTGGCCTGGCTGCCCCTGGGGAGCACCATGCCTGTCAGGAGCCAGACCCCACAGCTCCCTCTGTCCCCAACCAGGCCAGGCTACATCCCACCCCACACCCAGGGAATCAGCCTTGTCCGGATTTCCCAGTAGGGCACAGCCCTGGGGTCCATTCCCCGAGCCTGGACACAGCCCCCCCGCTCCCTGGGATGACCTGGGGAGCCCGAGGGGGACTCGCAGTGTTGGTATTCCTGTTTTGCCTGCTGAGGAGCCACCTGCCACTGAGCACAGCCCTCGCCCACAGGGAGCCACCACTTGACCCGTGAGCAGATGCTGTGGTGACCCTGCTTTGAACTTCTCCACCCCGCTAAGACCCTGCTCTACCCTGAGCCTGGCCCAGACGGCTCTCCCAGCCCAGGGAACAGCCAGACACAGCCCCGTGAGCCCAGCCAAGGGACATACAGCCACTGGATGTGGTTCTTGGATTTCTTGGTGATGAGCTGAATGCCTTCCAGGACATTGGTGATGTCGTAGATGCGCCTCTTCTGCACCTTCAGGACCTCGGCCGCCCAGTTGAGATCCACCACACCATCAGGTGACTGGCTCAGGAGCTCCAGGAAGCGCTTGGTGGTGAGGTTCAGGGAGGTTTCATAGCGGGACTTCTCTCCAGGAGACTTTGCCCCTGCCAGCCACCGAGGACAAGTGTGATTTTAGCCAAAAGGCTGGAGCTGAGAGGTCCCAAAACTCCCCCCATGCTTGCAGGTGACTCGTGCACCAGGTACCAGGACTGGCACCCCAAAACCAATGTGCTTTCTCAGGGCAATTGGGTGAGCTTCCCAAACCCTCCACAGGAAGGCTGCTGCAGGACCTGGCACAGGCTCTGACACCTGTGCTCCATCCTGACCACAATTTCAGCTGTGCCAGGCAGGGCTCAGGGGGGAGATAACAGAAGGTCCACGTGGGACACTGCACCCACCCCATGTTGGCAGCTACAGCTCCACCCCACAGGGAGGGATGGAGCAGGTGTGGTGCCCAGCAGCTGGGCAGGACAACTATGTCACCAGCCCAGGGGACAGCAGCAGCTGTGGACAGCAGACAGAAAGAGGTCAGCCCCAGGAACAAAGTGACATGAAGGAAAAGGAAGAAGCTGCCTGTGGGAGCTGAGTGGGGCTGCAGCACCCCTGCTCTGGGCTGGGCTGTCAAGGGGGGGTCAGGAGGAGCAGTACCTTTAGCAGGGTTCCTGGCCTTGCCCCGGACCACCGGCAGGCTCTCTGCTATGTACTGATGATCTGTCTCCAAATTCAGCTTCCTCTTCACCTGTAAGGGATGGGGCCATCAGAGAAGCAGTGACCATCCCATTGGTCATGGAATGTGACCCGAGGGATCGCCCCAGGGTCACAGAGGCCCGGTAGGAAGGGACTGACAAGAGCAGCTCCGCGGCTGTCCCGCACGCCAGCGGGGATGGGGGGCTGTCCCCGTCGCGGGGGCCCCGCCAGGCTGCGGGGAGCGCCCCAAGGCCGGCGCAGGCCGCGGCGG
Source organism: Chiroxiphia lanceolata (assembly GCF_009829145.1). Lineage (NCBI taxonomy): Eukaryota > Metazoa > Chordata > Aves > Passeriformes > Pipridae > Chiroxiphia > Chiroxiphia lanceolata. Next base: position 2,296,250 of record NC_045653.1, on the reverse strand, counting down.
GGGAGGCAAAGCACGGCCCAGCGCCCGGGCCTGCGGCTTCCGGAGCGGCAGCGGGGCAGGGCCGGCCCGGCAGGTGCTGCGTGGCACGGCCCGGCTGTACGGCAGGGCACGGCCGAGAACGGCCTGGCACGGAGCAGGACATGACATATGGCACAGCACGGGGCAGAGCAGGGAGCAGCGCGGCCCGACCCGGTTCGTGTACAGCACGGCTCGCTATACAGCCCGGCTCGGGATCGCACGGCTCGCTATACAGCTCGGCCTGGCAAATAGCCCAGCTCGGTGTACAGCCCGGCTATACAGCACGGTCGGCTATACGGCCCGGTCGGTACCCAGCCGGCTCGAAGCGGCCCAATACTGCACGGCCCAGCACACAGCCCGGTCCCCGCAGCCCCCGCCCGCCCACCGCGCCCCCCCGTCCCACTCGCGGGGGTTACCGGCGGGCGGCCCAGCGCGGGCCGTCTGGGCGCGGCGCCGGGGCGGGCGGGCTGCGGCGTGGCGAAGAGCAGGAGGTCGGTATCGGGGTGGCCGCCGCCGCCCGCGGGCTCCTCGGCGGCGGCGGCGGCGGAGACGATGAGGAGGTGCGGGGAGGCGCTGCCCAGCAGCGCCGCCAGCCCCGCCGCGCCGCCCGCCGCCGCCATGGCTCACATGGCAGCCGGTGCCGCCGGGGCGGCGGGCGGCGCGGCGGGCAGGGCGCGGGCTGAGGCGCGGCCCATGGCGGGCGCGGGGCCGCTCCGCTCCGGCTCCAGCCCCGGCTGCAATCCCAGCCGCGGCTCCGCTCGGTGCCCGCCGGCTGTCTCGGCGCGCCGGCCCCGCGCGCCTTTGCGCGCCAAATCCTTTTTGCCGCGAAAAGCGGCGCGAGCCGCCCCGCCGCCCGCCCATTGGCTGCGCCCGGCGTGGCGGGGGCGGAGAGGCGCGCCCCCATTGGCTGCGCCCGGCGGGGCGGTGGGCGGCGCCGCGCGCCCATTGGCGGGCGGGGGGCCGCGCTGACAGGCGGCCAATCGGCGACGTCGCGGCGGGGGCGGCGGCCAATGGGAGCGCGGCCCGGGGACGCGGCGGGGGCGCCGCGTGGGTGCGGAGCGGGCGGGGCGGGGTGGGGGTCTGTTCCCTTGTGTCCCCTTCTTGTGTCCCATCCTTGTGCTCCCCGTGTCTCCTCTTGCGTCCCCCCTCGTGTGTCTCTCATATGCCCACCCTGTGCCCCTTGTGTGTCCCCCTGTGTGTGTTCCCCTTGTGTGTCCCCCTTTTGTCCCCCCGTGTGTGCCTGCCATGTACCCACCCTGTGTCCCCCCGCGGATTCCCCGCTCCCAACCGGCCCTGGCCACTCCTGCTTTTCCCAGCCATGGGAAAGCCTCGGGCAGAGCCGGTCCCTCCCGGGCTGACGGGCTTCCGGCTGCGGGCACGGCCGTTCCCCGCTCCGGATGGCCCGGGAGGGCACGGGCACACACCCACAGCAAAGTTCGTACCGCTTCCCCCACCCTCGGGTAGCACTGGTGGCACACGGGGTGGGTTTGGGCTCTGCGGGGTGTCCCTTTGTGTCCCCTTTCCCCAGGGGTGACCCCAGCCCGTGCAGAGATGAGCTCATTACTGTTCCTCTCTCTCGTTCAAAGCACAACCCCGAGACTCCAGACGAGGATATCGGGAAGCCTGGAGGCTCTGACACTTCCAGGGGTCCGGCTCGCATGGAAAGCCTGGGATGCCGCAATTTGCTCTGTCCATTTGCCGGGTGATTCACGGCATTCTGTGTTTCCAAACACCCACCAGCTGTGGATCTCGGCGGCTCCTGCAGCACTCCTTGATAACCCCTTGCAGGGCAGCACGGAGGGAAAGCTCTGCTGGGAGCACAGCCCGCACTTGGCCGTGCCGGGAGCGATCCCCGGCCGTGGGACCGCGCGATCGGGGAGGGGCAGGGACAGCGGGGTGGCAGACGGGGCCGGGAGTGGCCCCATATGCTGTGAGGGATGATAGTCCACCCCCAGACAGGCACAGGCGGCTCCCACCGCCGGTATCTGCTGCCTGCAGGACACCGATAACCCCCCCCCCCCCGCATGAGAAGGCAGAATTAAAAAGGAAAAAAACCCCATCCTGCTATTAAAAAAACCTAAAAAGCAATTAAAGATTAGACCTTTTGCAGGGCCCAGAGATGTTGAAGCTCGTGAGGGAAGTGTGGAGTGAGGGGGTCTCAGTCAGGCACCCAAAGCCCCTCTGAGCCGAGCCCAGGGTTTAACCCCTCTGTGCCCCCCAAAAGCTGCCCCACAGGTCCCCAGGGGGCCTCCTGGTGGAGCACAGTGGCCCCCAACCCCTTGGTGCTGCCAGGCGGGGCTGTGGGCCAGTGCTGGCTCCTGCCCCGGCCCTGCTGCCGACCCTGACCTGCCCTGGATGAGGAGATGGGGTGTTTTTTCCAGCAGTGCGTGGGATGCAGGAGGCATTCCCAGGGCTGAATTAACTCCTGTGCTGCAGAGCAAATCCTGACATGCAGTGCCCCTGCTCTGGCCTAACAGGTTTCTGGCTTCAAAGGATTTTCTGCTGGATACTTTGGCAGTGGCTGTAATTCCCCCGAGGACTGTCAGTGCCGTGATTTCCCCGGATCCCCACATCCTTAAATACACCAGGAACATACTGCATGTCCGTGACCAATCACATCAGCTCGCTGTGCCTCATTTCTTCATCAGCAGAGAGCAAATGGAAACGCTGCCTTGCTTACAGGAAATTAATACAGTTAATTAACACTTGGCCCCTCTAATATTCCAGGGCCTGCTCTCCAGAGCCCTTCCACTGCAGGATCATCATTACCGTGATGCACAAGCAACAGTTAGACCAGATGTTTGCACGCAGTTAATGCTTCTTCCATCTGGGGAGGGGGAGAAAAGGCAGCCCCACCAGCCTGGCGGGAGCGCATGGCTGGCAGTGCTTTCCCCATCCCCGGGGAGCCCCAGCCAGGCGCTTCCTGGGCTGCAGCGGGGTTTGGGACACAGCTGCTGCACCAGCTGCTCCCGCTCTGCTCACAAAGGCTGGGTCCTCCCCTAATTCATGCGGGAGCTTATCCGCGGGGGGGGAGCAGCTCTGCCCCCTCTCCCCGGAGCTGCTTGGCTGCGCTGCAACTTCTCCAGGGCTTTCAGTGGCGCGAAAAAGGGCGGCTGTGGAGACAAATGAAAGGCGAACGCTGGCGGGAGAGGGGCGGGCAGGGGCTTTCCTTGCATGCATATGAGGGGAAGCAGATGAATCCCATCTCCTGCACAGCTGCAGCCTCCCCCCGGCCTCGCCAGCCCTGCTAAGGAGTGCAGACGTGCTCCCAAGATTAGCTGTCTGGCGGGTGCTGCACGCAGATAAAGCCCTGTCTCCACGGTCACACTTGGTCCTGGAGAGGATCAGGAAGGATGTTTGGACAGTTTGTACCACAGTGGGATTTACCCCACCGCAGTCCCTGAGTTTGGGTGGGTTTGGCTGCCCTGCACAATGGGGTAGACACAGGTCAAGGGGTGTCTGCTGGTCTCTGCATGGATAGAAGAATGTAGAGCAGGGCTGCAGGTGGAGCCAGAGCTGGTGCCATGGAAAATCATCTTCCGGCAGCAGGAGCAGGCAGGATACAAACCTACATCCCTGTGCTCAGTTAAGTGTAGCATGTGGGTGTCCCAGGAACACATTTAGTGTCCTTGTCATTGCAGTTGGTCCAGTCTTCAGCAGTTCCCACACGGAGTGTGCTGAGCTGTCACATGGAATGATTGCAGCAGGACTTCTCCCAGGGTCTCCTGCCAATGCTCCTGTTCCCAGTGCTTTGATTTGTTCCCATGAGGGTGCAGCTCTCAGTGCAAGAGGACCTGGAGACCTCACTGCAGAGGGGACAGGCAGCTGGGGAAAGCCCAGAGCCCCCCAGTTCTGTCCTGACCCCACCCCCTCACCTGTTCTTGCTCCACCCTCCACCACCTGAGTCATTGCCTTTGTTCTACAGGAACCAAAGCGATTTTCTGGTAGCACAGATTATCTAGAGGATCTAAGCTTGCTTGTGGCAGAAGGACAGCATCCCTGGCTTAGGTGTCTCCTCCTAGAGCCCAATCCCAAGAGCCAGGAACTGCCTATTCCCTTGCATTGTTTACAGATGACTACACCAGCTACTCTCTTGGATGCTGGGCACAACAGACTCAGCAGTGTTAGTTCCTCCTCTCATAGGATGGCATCTGTTATCAGAGCTCACACCAATCCATGGAGTCTTTCAGTGGAAGCAACAGGGGCATGGAGCCCATTCATCCCCCATTCTGCTCTTCACACCCAAACAGGACAATTTTGTCCCAGCCTCTGTGAGGCAGAGCAGTACAAACAAACACTTCCCAGCCCCATGGCTAAAAGCCACTCCATTCCACAGGGCTCTTCCATTTCCTTCACTCAAGCCTTGTGGAGGAATGGAAAGGCTGAAGTGCTTCTTGGGAGTCATCAAGGAGTAATTTGGGAATATACCCCTTGATGTTGCCTTCTGTGCTTCAGCTTCTACTCAGCTTTAGTGACAAAGCAGCCCAAGTTCCCTTCCCAGAAGGCTCAGAGCATGGTCAGTGGAACTGGGAACCCAAAAAGCAGGTGAAGAGTCAGAGCAAAACCTGTAGGTGACTCAGAGCTTCACCTGGAGCAGAAGAAGGGCTCAGACAGAGTATGATGCTTTGTGAGGAGGTAAAAAAATCACTTCAAGGCAGGACTGGCATCAGTTTGAGGGTGTTAATTTGGCTTCTCACAGGCACAGGCTGGACACTCCAGTATCCCAGCAGCTACAAAGCAGGAGCTTTTGTCTTACAGCCACTCAGTGCTCCCCTGGCAGAGGGACCTCCTTCCCCTGCCTGTGCCATCCATAGGGAGCTCCTCACACAGGAATTGCTTCATCCCCACTCCCACAGCAGTCACCTTTACAGCTTGGAAGAGGCAGTGAGATCACCCCCACACATCCTTATTTTCCTTATTTGTGTATGTCCCTATTTTATCTGAAGGGCAGACCAGGTACAGCCTCGTGCCCAGTGCCCTGTACCTGTGCCCTGCTCTGGCAGAGGGTCCTGCCACAGGCTCCTGCCCCAAAGAGGAGTGTTTGGTAAGGGATGACAACCACCCCAATCTGTTCCTGCAGTTGGCATCCTTATCCCAGCCAGTGTTGCAGGAGGTAAATCTGAATGTGTGGTCAATGCTGGTAACACAGGAGCAAAACTGATGCCAAAAATGCACCTCATGCATTGCTCTTCTACATACAGGACCAGAGACATGCAATAATCAAGCATCACTTCATATATTTTAGCTTAATAATGATGACAGTAAAAAACCCACAAAAAATTAGGTTTTTTTATTCTTATAGAAAGCATGGTATTGTAATATTCAAAGAGTGATTATACAGATAAAATCCACATAAGAAATCAATTCAGACCAGACAGAGCTACATCAACAACCCACTGCCCCCTCTTTTGCATGTTTTAAAACCAAAAACTGAGATATTCCTACAAGCATTTTGATCAGTGTCATACAAGTTACCTGAGTTTATAACTTCATTCTACACCATCAGAAAACCAGGGCTTGGATTACACAGCAATTATGAGCACAAATTATATGCCAAAAAGAGAGGTAATAATACTTGTATTAGAGAGCTTTTAATTTGCTTTTCTCCTTTCTTCATCACCAGAGACAGATGAAAATTCTTCTAAGTAAAGAAAAAAAGTTACCTCCTCCAACAATCTGGGATAAACACACAGGTTGACAACTGAAGATTAGCACCCCTGAAATATTAACAGTGGCAGACAGACATTATGCCTTATTTTCCCTCCCCCTCCTTATCTGCTGGATTTCAAAAGCAGCATCAGAAAACACATTCTGCTCAGGCTGGCACGAGCCAGGAACACAAACACAACCTGAGCAATAGGAAGCAGCACATGGCTTGGGGTATTATCCAAAGGTCACATTTGTGCTGATGCAGTGAAAATGAGTTGGAATCCCAGGAGCTTCTCCTGTGTGAGGGTATCTCCACAGGGTTCTGGTCACTCCACAAGCTCAGTGTGCACAGGGGGTCGTGGGGGTCCCCACAGATGCCTGGCTTGGATCTCCTTCACCAGCCAGGGATCATCCCTGCATTTCTACCCACACCCAACCCGGTCTAAAGCAGAGCTTTGATCTCTTCTACCAGGGCAAAGAAGTCTCACAGCACTGACATCAAAGCTCTTCTGCAGCCTCTCCACCCTGACCAGGTTGCCCAGAGAAGCTGTGGCTGCCCCATCCCTGGAAGTGTCCAAGGTCAGGTTGGACAGGGCTGGGAGCAACCTGGGCTAGTGGAAGGTGTCCCTGCCCAGGGCAGGGAGCTGGAGTACATGTTTAATGTCCCTTCCAACCCAAACCATTCCATGATTCTATGATACCTGCCCTGAACATGGACATTTATCTGGTTATTGTTGTCATGTTGCAGACACAGGCTCACACCTTCTCAAGAGCTTCTCTGTGGCACTTATTGGACAAGCACAGGTTTTCCTTTCAGAAATGTGCTCCCCTTAGCTGACAGGATCAAACACAGCACAGAAAACCTTAGCTAACCCAAATGTCAGGCACCCATTTAATTTTCACCTTTGTTAAATAATGTAATTGTCCCGGAAACTGTTCTCCAGCCATCCTGAGAGCCAGCACCAGTACACAAGGTGTCCTCCAAAGGGAAGGGAAGCACAGTGGGTATGCCAGGGCAGCAGGCAGCATCAGTAAACAACCCTGAGCCTGCTTTGTTCCTCCATAAAATAAATGATTAATAGCTCAGGATAGTCAGCCTGCTTGAGAAGCTCAGGCTTGCTGAAAACTTTTGATCAGTTTGATTCATTAACCTTTAAAACTGCCTCTAAAAGAGGCTTAAAATCTGAAGAAGTATCATTTTAAACATCACTTTTATCCAGTAATCCTAATTTTTTATGAACTGAGCTAAGATTGAGACACTCTGCTCCTCTTTAGAGACACTCAGCATAAGCCAGGTGTCAAAGAAGAAATAACAACAAGAGAAAATAAAGTTGCTGTAGACAAACAAACCCATGTTCATCTTAAAATTCAAAACCAGTCAGGGCTGGGGGGGGGGGAGAAAATGGTACTTCTTTGTGATCCTTAAGCACTTGGCCGATTTGCAGGTGGCTTCCCAACTGTCTCTTTATTTCTTCTGGTTTTAATGCTAATAAAAAAAGAAACCCAAACAGGGGGCTCAACTCCCCACACAATGCCCTGGGGGAGGGCAGGGAGTGTAACTTACGTATCCCAAAAGTCTGACTCAGACAAATTACTTCTAGTTCACTTCCCTACTACACGCCCGCATTGTTCCGACACCTTGGCGGCAGAAGGGGCTCATCCCCAGCTATCTGGTCCCAGGGACGGCACTGGGGGCTGATGTCATTAAGGAGCCGTTCCAATTACTTCCCTGGGGAAAGCAGTGACTTGCAGCTTAACGTCCTGCCCCCGGCACAGCGGGAACACCAACGGTCCCAAGGCCTGGCTGGGCGGGCAGGGAGCAGCCGCGGCTCCCAGGGACGGCAGCTGCTTCCCGGGGCTCCAGTGCAGATGGCTGGAGGCTCGGGCACGGTGTGCTGGCAAAGTGAGACTGGGGGGACAGTCCCAGGAGAAAAAGGGTGCTTCTTTGAACCGGTGACACAGTCACTGCTGCCAGGTCGATCCTATAAACTGGGTATTGGCTTGGATTCATCTTCCAGAGAGCCCAGACATCTGGGTACAAAGGACAGGCCACTCGTGCTTCAGAACTTCAGCAGCGGCCACTCGGTTGCAGTGGTACAACTACCAGCAAAAGGAAGTTATTTCGCCTCTAAGGGAATCACAAGCCTTTCTCAGAGGAAGAAAACACCAGCTACAAATTAAACAAGATTAAAAACTTCTCACAGAACCAGCCCCGTGCCATCTTTGGCTGCGACAATTACACACGGTCAAGGATTTGTGAGGCTAATAGTTTTAGGGAGAAATTCCCAAGCCACAGCTGTCAGGCTGTGGAAGGGTTTTCTGAAATCCCATCGAAGCTTGGAGGAATTCAGCAATATTAGCAGAATACAAATGTTCTCATTTGGAACAACACTGAGGCTTCTGACAGGAAAATCGTGATGCTTCAGCTACCCAGCAAATAAAGATGTTTATGAAGGAATCAGACCTAATCTGTAGCTTCAGTAGTTTTTCTGTATCTGAATCTTTAAGCTTATCTATGCCAAGAAAAACATTTAACCACAAAGAAACAAACCCAATTCCTGACTTCTATAACTTTCCTGGGGTCTGATGAAATGCTGATTAATGTTCCAATTGAAGTATTTAGTCCAGACTGTAACAGCAGGTGAAACTAGGAGTTAAAGGTACCTCAGACAGTTATCATGGCAAAGAAGTATCTTGTTTTTTGGACACCGTGTACAATCAGGGGTTTGCATGGCACGAGCTCAAAGAAAAGTGGGAAGACAAAGAATAAAGCAGCACTCTGAATATGCATTACAGTAACAAAAGAGTTTAAGAGGACCAGGAAAAATCACTTGAGAAGAAATTGGGAATTTTTTTCTACCCAAAAGCCACCTGAAGTTCAATGTACTGTTTCAGTTGTACCTTTGCATAGGACAAATTGCCAGAGCCTGGAAGGTAAAGAGAGTTCAAAACATGATGAAAACAGCACCAGCACAATTATGCAATGACATGAGCAGCTCAGGAACAAGCAAATGGACACAGGGAGAGCAAACAAAACAGTCCCAGCCAAGCCAAAAGGGAACAGGGAACTTAATGACTCTCTTGGAAACCTCACCACATCAAACCAGTGCGTCAGGAATTATCTGAATGCACATGATTTAGAGAACCCTGTAGTGTCACATGGCAGTGTATTAACAGCTTGAATTTATTAATTTTAAAGCAATTTTTGTGCTTTCTCAGTTGTTTAGTCAATCTTCTGCTACAGCCCAGGGTGTGCTGCACCATCCTGGAGCTCAGCAGTTTTAAGAGTCACTCATATATTCATCCATGGCCTCAACCTGGCCCAGCAGCAAACCTGCACAAACTACAGGTACATTCCAGTTTGATCACAGCCAACCCCTGCCACTCCTGTGGAGGGCAGATCCTGGCCCTAAGAGAAACCCACGTGTGCCTTCCCCCAAAATAAAAGTGCCTGCTCAAAGCTCAGTGTGAGATCTGAGGGCGGGAACACGCCCCGGCCTGTTTGCAGAGGAGCCCAAGTTGCATAACTGATTTTGGTATTTAGTTCAAGCAGCTTTTAAAAACTTTACAAGTAAGTTTAAAATAATTACAGGGTATTAATTAGTGCACTTCGCAGAGGCACAGATTCAGCCCAAGTGCATGGGAGAAACTGAGCAAAAATAGTCCTGCCAAGCATGATTTACCAGGCTTGTACAAGACAATCTTAACAGTTTTATTCTCAAATATTTTATTGTCTCCCAGAGGGAAAGGTCCAGATAAACTCTCTCAAGGAGCACACAACTTGTGATGTGCCCTTGTAACAGTTTAAGCAGGATTTCCAGCCATCCACAGCAATGAAAAAATAAGGTCCCTGCTTTCATGATGTCCCCCACTCCCACCACACCATGGTGAGCACAGCAGCACAGAGAAAAAACACTTGTGAGCATTCAGGTGAGCCCTAAAACACGTTTTCATGCTCTCCACTTACTGCCAGGCCGTCTCTTTATAAGTTATATTTAGTTTCTTAAAAAACAATACCCAGAAAACCTCAAACCCAAACATAGAGGGGAAAAAAAAGGCCTCTTAAAAAAGACTGCAGCAGGTTTCTGTGGGGTGTGTATTTCTGCAGACAGTTTCTGTGGGGTGTTTACTTGCTCTAAACAGAGCCAAAAGACTAATCAGAACATTTTGGCCGGGCTATAAGAGGCAACTCTGCTTGATAGATGTAAATTTAAAAAATCCCAGGTCAAGAGCAACAGAATAACCTTTTCCCCTCAGCTGCCCAGAGGTCCCATCCCATCCAAAGGTGCTTTGCAGGGAAGCACCTACTTGCTGTCTGTCCTTTTGTTGTAAAGGAGGAAGTCAGACAGGTCGTGCCACACCTCACTGTCCTCGTACAGGTAGGTCATGGAGGACTGCAGGGAGGGCTGCAGAGTCTCTCTGTGGTACTCAAAGAGCCACAGCACTGTCCCCCACACCAGGGCAGCCACGAGGGGGAAGGGATCCTGCTTGGGCTGTGGGATGTAGCCCTTCTCCACAGCCAGCCGGGACAGGCCGAACAGGATCCGGGACAGCAGGTACATGATGATCTGCAGGGGAGAAACCCAGAGAGCTTTGGGTGAACAACCTGAGCTCACACAGCAGCCAGGTTAAGCTGAGCTCACACAGCAGCCGGGTTAAGCTGAGCTCACACAGCAGCCAGGCTGAGATTCAGAAGCCATAATCCACCCGAGAGGGGTGGGAACGATTTACCCGACTTAAAAGCAAACAGGCTGTGGTTCACACACCAACAGCCTGTAAAACCACAAGTGTTTGTTGTCTTCTCTGCATCCTCAAAGTCCTGCTTCTCTGCTGCTGCTCTAATTTAGCGATCGACAAGTTAAACTTAACGCAACACATCTTTGCAGTTGCACAAATTTGTCTTTGCTCAGTTAATGCCACCTCAGAACACACCCAGAGCAGCCCTGTTCACCTGCCAAGCAGATCTGAACTCAGGAGCCTGGACACAGCCTAAAACCAGGCTCAAGAACACTTTGGACTAATCTGCATCTCTGTGTTTTACTCATTAATCTGTGACTGTGTGTTAAGAACCAGCTTTAACTCCAATGTCCCCTGAGCAGCTTTTGTCAGCGTAACCTGTTTAGTTGTCACAGAATAGTCTGAGTTGGAAGGGACCCACAAGGATCATCAGTCCAACTCCTTGTCAGTTTAACCAGTTTAGTTCAGTGTAGCTCAGTAACTGATCACGTTCCACACTCACAACACTCAAATTCAAGGGTTTAACCCTGCAACGGGCAGACCAGGAGCAGAGTCAGTGACCACAGCTCAGGTGACAGCTGGGATAACCCAAAAGCTTTGGATCACCTGCCTGCCTCCCTAGGAATTCAGTGCAGCTCTGAAGGTAAACCTGAGCTTTTAGCCCTCCAACTGCTCATGGAGGGACACAACCACCTCCGGGACTGGAGTGCAGAGCAGGCAAAACAAGAATCTGTGCAAAGAACATGATAAAAGAGTAATTGCTGCACGGTCAGAACCACCTGGAACAAGCCACCAACCACTTCCTGGCACACCTGCTGTTTTTCCTGGTCAAAGAAACTTCCAGTGAGTGCATTTACCTGGCTGTTGATGGGATTGTTCTCACCAAACACCAGCCAGCCCCCAATGCAGGCTGCAAGGAAAGCATGGAATGGGATTTTCTTCCCCTGCAGCCGGGACTGCGCTGCCATGAGCCCCTTGTAGGTGAACACGAAGTAGGCCAAGTTCCGGGAGTGGGTGTAGGTGGCCTGAGCAATCGCCTTCAGCTTCTCCCTCAAACTGAAGAAAAGGAACAGACAATTAGGAGAGGGAAAAGGCAGGACCCCTGCACTCAACTCAGCCTGGTCACTACTCCCCTCACCTTCACTGACAGCATCCTGTGGAATATCTTGTGAGGGAGGAGAAATCCCCTCACCTCTGATCCCCCTATCAGAGCACAGACTGTACCTCTGTCTCATTCTCTGAACAGTCAAACAGTCCTTTTTTTAAAATTTTTGCCTAAATGCAAACCTCTGGCATGAGCAGAGAAAGCCACAATGTGCTCTGCTCTACTCTAGGTTCCCATATATCCATGGGGAGAAGACCCCTGCTGCTGGCATCTTCTAATTCCTCCCCTATCCACTGGTTCTCACCAACCATCCTATGAGTGGTAAACCACCCCCAACTATGTATATTTGTGTGTGCTTCACTAATAGAACAGGCTCAACCACGGCTCACCTACCTTTCTTCTTTTTAAACCCCTTGGAAACATGAAAAAGAGACAGTTGGAGTGAAAACATCCTAAGCAGTGACATAAAAAATGCAAGAATTAGGGCTTGTACCTTCCACTCTTGAACAGGAAAGTCATCACCAGGGCATGAGGGGCACGGATTTTGGCTCCATAGCTGCAAGAGCAGACAGACACTTCAGAGTTCTTGCATTACACTACGAAATAATTGTGGTGCTATTCTGACAGATTAAAGAGGTTATTTAACAAATATATATTACTTTCAAGCCGACCCAGCAGCAGCAGCACAACAAACCGGGACGAGCCCAGCCCGAGGGGGAAGAGCACACACACCACAGCGAACCAGGCCCAAAAGAGACCCCAAAGCCAGTTAAAACCACTCCTACGGCAGCTGAGAGAGGCGGAACCACCTCCCCCGTACCACCCCCACCGCATCCCCGGCCTCCGCACAGCCCGGGGTGGGCCGATACCCCAGGCACCCCAGGGGCCCAGCACTCACACGGCGCCGTTGCGGAAGCCCTTGATGACAGCGAGCGCGGCATGGTAGCGGTGCTGCTGCAGGAGCGCGTTGGCGGCGCGGAGCAGAGCGCGCAGCGGACCCTCCCCACCCGCCATGGCCCCGCCGGCCATGGCACCCCCGCCACCTGCCGCTTCCGGGGCCCGCGCCCCGCCCGCCGCGCCCATAGGCTGCTCCGCCTGTCCATCACCGCGGATGGCGCCATCTCAACCGCTCATTGGTGCGGAGCGCCTGTCCCGCAGCCAATGGGCGCCGCGGACTGTATCCCGCCCACCTCGCTCCCTGTGGGTGCGCTGAGGGCCTGGCCCGGCATCACCCGGTCATGGCGCGGGGGTCGCGGCGGGAGCCCGAGTGGGGCGGGGGCAGCCGCGGCGCGGTGCCTGCCCGGTCTCCGCGGGCTGCAGCGGCGGCACCGAGTTAAACGCTCCCCCCTCCCCAAAACCAGCCCCGGGGCCGCCCCCGCCCCTCCCGCGCTGAGGGCGCGTTGCGGGCGGAGGGCGCCCCCTGGCGGCGCGGCCACTCCCGCCGCCGCTCCAAGATGGCGCAGGCGATCTTCGAGGCGCTGGAAGGTAACGGGGCCGCGCCGGGGCCGCGCCGGCACCCGCGGGCTGCGACCCCCGCGCCCCCGAGCTCCCGCTGCCCGGCGCTGCCGCCGCGAGGGGCGGTGGGCCGCGGCGGGGCAGCCCCGCCAGGCCCGGCCCGGCGCGGCGTGGGGCGCTCCCGGCAGCCCCGGGCTGTGCCCCCGCGCTCCCCGCGGCGGGGACGGCACCGCAGCCCCCGCCCGCAGCCCCCGCCGCAGCCCGAGCATCCCCGTGCCCGGCTCCCTGCGGTGTCCCTGTCACCTCGGACCCCCGGCCCGGTGCCACCTCCTGCCTGTGCGCCGGGACGTGCCCGCACTGCCCATCCCTGTGCCCTGTGCTCCGGGTAGCCCTCGTTGGCCGCGAACGCTGTGCACCACAGCCCCTCCCTGCCCCAGGGCCCGATACCGCGAGGCACACCATCCCATCCCATCGCTGTCCCTGTGCCCAGCGCTCCAGGGCACCCCATCCCATCCCTGTCCCTGTGCCCGATGCCCCAACGCACCCCTTGCCCTCCCTGCCCCTCTGCCCTGCACATCGGGGCACTCCCTCTGTGCCCAGGAAACAGGATCCCCAATCCCCAGGGCATCCTGTGACTCGTGTGCCTCTCCCCGTTCCGTTGCCCCCTGTCCCTGTGCCCAGCGCTCTGGGACACCCCCTGCATGCTGGGGTCCCCCATCCTCCCCTCACCCCGGGGCTCACACTGCTGTGCCACGCTCCCTGCCAGCCCCAGGGATGGTGCCCAGGGAGTGATGGCCCCTGCATGTGTATTTTGGAGGTGTCTGTGCTCTCTGCACAGCCCAGAGAGCACCCGTTGTGTGGGTGAACGGGTTGTACTCAAATTCATCTCAGTTTGGCACTGGGACACTGTCTCAGGCAGGTGCCATCCCAGGGGGACTCCTGGACGTGTCAAGCTGTGCCAGTCTGAGCCTGTTTGGGGAAACTGTTTCCCAGGCATTGATTTCTTAATCTGGATTACAGATGTATTTTTCTTTACGTGGGGGCACAGCTGATGTGGAAGGCCTGGCATCATGATTGTCACCCACGCTTCCAAACATCCCCTGTGATCACAGCAGCAGAGAGAGGAGCAGAGAAGAAACATTTCTCTGTTTTGTGAGGTTACTCGGTGCATTTGGCAGCACCTTGTGCAGAATCAGGTCCCTGTTTCCTCTGCAGTCAGCTCCTCATGGTGTGAATTTCCTCGCAGAATTCAGGAGAGCAAAACCTTTCAGCAAATTTTAGCAGCTTTTGGTGTCTGAGCTTGTTTGTTTTGTCTTGTTGACATGATTACAAGTGGATGGTGCCTTGGCATTTGTGTGGATGCTGAGAGCAGGCTGAGGGGCACAGGGGCATCTTCACCTGTCACCAAAGCACCTGGTGCTGGTGTCAGTGGAAAAGTAGCACCTGGGTGAAATGGACACTCTCACCTCCAGCTGAGAGGAATTTGAAAGGGAAAAAAAAAAGCACAAATCAGTAGTCCTGTATTTTATCCCAGGTTCCCCAAATCACCCTGCTGTTGTCAGACTCTGGGCACCTCAGCTCCTGCTGTGCCAGGAGAGAAGTGGCTGGATTTTTTAAGTTTCATGATTGTTAAGAGCATCCTGCATACTGGTGCTGGCTGCAGGCAGGGCAGGCTCCATCCAAAGGTTTCTCCTGGAAGTCTGTGGGTGGCTGAGAACAGCATCTGCTTAACCAAGTAACTCTGCCAGCTCGTGTTTGTGGGTTACTAACCTTGACCTCAGGGGTTTCCCTCTGGGAAGTGTGGTGTTGTGCAGTTACCCTGTGAAACAGGGACTCTGGGGACATTTGCCTGAATTGCCAAATAAATGAGGGCAGCATATTTCTCTTGTCCTGGGCCTCTTTCCCCAATCAAGAGACTGAGTGCAGCATTGACAATCTTGCTGCATCATTGTCTTCAGGTCTTGGCCTCTCCTCAAGCTTCTTCCTCTTAAGGGGATCAAGTCTTTTGGCTTTTTTCTTTGGAAGATCTGACTGTGTGCCAGAGAGAAACCCAGTTGTCCAGTGCCAGGCCCATCAAGAGTGGCACCCTTGGCACAAACTTCTTAATTATCCCCATTCTATACTTAACCTGAGTTTTCGATCCTTCTTTTCCTTTTAGCTTATTTCAGCTGGAGAAGGGCTGCTCCATTTCACTCTCTGGTGTGGCTGTGGCAGCAGGAGCCTGCAGTGCTGCCCTTGCAGTTGCCCAGGGGTTATTAGAGGAGGTGTATTGTGGAGCAAGGCTCGGGATCCTCCAGGAGCATTCCAGCGGTGTTCTCCCGGCGGGGCTGACCTGCAGGGCTGGCTCCAGCTCTCCAGGCAAGCCAAGGCTTGCAGAACTGGACCTGCAGCTTTGCTGTGCCTCCCTGTGATTTATGTGAAAGGCTTCCCATAGGCATGGTGGGAATTTTGTGGTAGTGTGAGATGTAGTGGGTTCTGCTGCTTTCCAGTAGCTGCTTGTGCCCTTGGAGGACAGTGCTCTGCTCCCTACCAGGAACATCAGCAGTGTTTGTGACCTCTCCTCAGGTGTTCACAGTCTCAGTTACTTGCTTCACACTGGAGATGCCAGAGAAACAAGTTTTTAGGGTATCTTTAATAGGCTGCAGATTATATGGGCACTCCCCATCAAGAAGGTAACATCCCAGTTGTTCAGGAGAAATTTTAGGATTACAAGAGGAACTTGGAGTGGTGGGTTCTCCTGCTGTGCTGGTCCCTTGTACTGGGCTCCGCTACAGTGTTCCACTGTCCTTCCTGGTGCTATTCTCTTCTCAGGAACAGTCCTCACCTCAGGAATGGTCTGCACCTCCCTGCTTGGGAATAATCAGAGCAACAGAATTGCTTTTACTGGGGCACATAGTTCTGAGCTCAGAGCTTTACAGTTTTAGTTTGCAAAGAACGTGAAGAAAAATGAAAAGCAACTGAAGAAGCCCCCCACTTGTCTTCTTTCCCTTAATCCACAAGGTATCACATACAACCCTGCCATGCCATTTGTTTTATTTGTGGGTTCCTTGTCATAAAGGAATGGCAGGGAGGAGTGGAGCATAAAAATCCCCAGATCAGATTGTCCTTTACATCTGATTTCTGTAAAGAAAGAGTGTCTCAGGCTTAATCCACTGGTCACATGCTGCTGGCCAGGTTGTCTCCCCAGATGAGCTGTCCCCATCTCCTGTATTTATCTGGAATATTTTAGAACATTTTAGCTGTAGTGAAAAATGTTTGTGCCAAAGTGAGTAAGCTGATTCTGACAACAGATCTGACTGGGGGTGTGTGCCCTGGGTCTGGTCAGATCCGGGAATGCTGGCCTTGAAAACAGGGAGGCATTTCTAGCACTGCTGCTGAGGGAGTTGCTGCACACAAGGATTTTGTCTGTGCTGTATCACGCTGTGTCCCCAGGCAGATCCACCCAGACTGCTGCTCTGTGACATCCCAATACTTGCTTTTTAGCTCTAGTTGTAAACATCCTTCCTCTCTGCAGCAAACCAAGCCCTCTTTTGGCTTTTCTTGCCCTTCTTCCCTTTTCTTCCTGTGCCAAAGGAGTTACAGAGACAGGTGGGAGTGTTGCTGTGGTGTGCTGGTTGATGCTGTGGAGTAGAGGGTGAGAAGGTGAGAGTGGCTCTGTGGGAGGAGAGAGCAGCAGCTGCAGAGTTGCTTCCCTCCGTGACCTGGGAGCAAGCTCCCAGTGCCCAAGCACTCCATGTTTGGCTGTGTTCAATTCACCATCCGTGTTTGTGTCTCCTTTCAGGAATGGATAATCAGACAGTGCTGGCTGTGCAGTCCTTACTGGATGGTCAAGGAGGTGTGACAGATCCATCAGCTCAAAATGTCAACTCCTCCAGCGCCATCCAGCCCATGGGTGAGTCCTGGTGGCACTGGGAGAGGAGAGGGGTGGGAGTGCTGCACATCCCAGAACAGCTGGATGTGTAGGGGCTGCTACAAGTGTTGGAAGCCCTCAGCAGGACCAGAGCAGGAGGAAGGGGCAAGTGCCTGAGAGAGCTTTTGGAGATGGTCATGGCAACAGACTTGACCATGTGCTTCCAATAAAGTCACAAAGGGAGGGAGAAGCCACTGTCTCCACCACTACTTGTTACTGTTCACATTTTTTATTTAATTAGCCATTCCTTATCTCCTGGGGATACTCCAGCCCTTGAGTATCTCATCTGTGTGAGTGAATATGGGAACTGGTTATTAATGTACTCACAGTGCTTGACTAGGACTCGCTGGGTGGACACCAAGTTATCCTCCAGAGGATTTACAGTCTGTGTCCCCCAGAAACGTTCTGCTTCAGGCTGTGAATCAGGAGAAACAGCCTCGTGAGTCCAACTGGATCGTTTACAAGTGGTGTGTGCTTTGCTAACGCTGCAGATTTCAGCTAGGACATGTAACTGGGTTGTCTTCTTTCTCCTTTGGGTGTCAAGCAGAGGTGCCAAAAAACATCAGTCCCATGGAAGGGTGGCTTTAGGACACAAGCTGACAGTGACTCTGTGCCTGATCCAAGTTACTTCTCTTCCTTTGTGCAACCTGAGTAATAAAATCTGCCTCAGCCAGCAGATTGTCGGTGCTTTGGAAGAAGCTGCTTTGACTAAAAAGCAGAGGGTGCTTCAGGAGCAAGGCTGGGTTGGTTGTTCCTGTCTTTGGGATGAGAAGACAGACAGTGGGATTCAGTGTGTCCCAGGGAGACGGTGGGTTCTGTACATGGGAGCAGGGCTGAGATGGGCTCAATCACATCAGGTGTCTTTAGGGAGAACTTGGGATTGGGGAGGAGGGACAGCTTGGCCCTTGCAGCTGATCTCTCTGGATGACGATGTCCTTGAGGTGCTGAGATCCAAAAGGTGCCAGTTTTCCTACATTGTGGTTGTTGGGTGTGGCAGGAGAGGGCCTGGAGCAGTGATCTGACCCTCTTCCTTGCAGACGACGAAGACGTGTTCCTCTGTGGGAAGTGCAAGAAGCAGTTCAACTCTCTGCCTGCCTTCATGACCCACAAGAGAGAGCAGTGCCAGGGCAGTGCCCCGTCCCTGTCCACAGTGTCTCTGGCCACCAACAGCGCGTACACCCCGTCCATCACCTCGGTGCCGCAGGCTCCGAGCGCCGGCCGGCAGGTACCGAGTGCAGGCAGAGCCTCTCTGCCCTGCTGCTGTGATCCTGGGAGGGAGGGACATTGGGGTGAGGCTTTTAGATCCAGTGATGCTTCGTGACTGACCTCTTTTCTAGGAGGCTCAGTTGTGGTCCTGTTGGCTTTTCACCGTGTGGTTGAAGTGAGGTCCCCTCCAGCATGAGAGTCTGACAGCCCTTTTTCAGGACAGGAGGGGTTTCATCTCCTGGCTGTGCTGAAGAGCCCCAGTGTCACACTGCACAGTACTCAGGTGGCCATGGCTCTTGCTGTCCCCTGGGCTTTGGTCTGGCTCGTGGGCAGAAGAAGAGAGCAGCTTCATCCCTCCTCTCACATTCCTGCACATAAGCCCACATAATGTGGTGTGGTGAGCATTGAGGGAATGTCCTCTCTGGAGTAACTCCTTCCATAGAGAATTCTCCAGAGTGATTCCCTAGTACAGGGCATGTACTGTGCCTGCAGTTGTGGTGGTTTCCAAAATGCTTTCAAACCAACTGCTTTTTCCAAGTTAACATAGTCCCAGTGGATATGGCTCCTTCCCAGGGCTGCAAACACAGGTTGTTTCCACCCAAAAAAATGTGACAGGTACCCTCCCCTCCTATAATCCGAGTCCTGTCCAAAGAGATGAGAATGTTCACCATCTGCAGCCAGAGCAGCCTCCCTCAGCTCTCCATCTTCCTGAGCTGGGGCAAGCACCCAGGAGAGGCCTGAACTTGTCTGTGACCAGTTCGTCCTGCATATCTGGTTTAATAACCCCTGATTTGAATTGTAGCTAGTGGCCACTTTCACCAGCTGCTGTGATATTCTTTACCTCCTTTCTGAAGGATGTTTCTGAAGCTGCCTTGTTATGGCTAGAAACTCCCACGGGCTCAGCAGGAAGCTGCACATAATTACTGTGCCTCACTGCTGACCAGAGGCTGTGAGAGCAGAGACACTGAGGTTCAGCAAAAAGCAGTGTCATCTTTTTTTGGTTATCATTTTGTCCTGTTGCTGCCCAACAATGCATCCTTTTTCCCTTTCAGCAAATCTCTACATACATCACCGTTCCCCCATCACCTTTGATCCAGACCCTGGTGCAGGGGAACATCCTGGTCAGTGATGAGGTGCTGATGTCAGCCATGTCTGCTTTTGCCTCCTTGGACCAGCCCATGCCAGCGGTGCAGCCCCCGGTGCAGGTAAGGGGCAGGTGTGGGCTCAGGGAGTCTTGCTTAAAGCTCATCCAGTTCCAACCCCCTGCGTGGGCAGGGACACCTTCCACTAGACCAGGCTGCTCCAAGCCCTGTCCAGCCTGGCCTTGAATACTTCCAGGGGTGCTGCCCCACTGCTGGGGATGCAGCCCAGGACACAGTTGGCTTTCAGGGTTGCAAGTGCTCATGGCCAGATCATGTTTGGCTTCTCATCCACCAACACCCCCAAAGTCCTTTTGCCCTCAGGGCTGCTCTCAGTCCATTCTCCCCCAGCCTGTACTTGTGCCTGGGATTGCCCTGACCCGGGGGCAGCACTTTTCACTTGGCCTTGTTGAACTTCATGAGATTCACAGAGACCTCTCAAGCCTCTTCAGGTCCCTCTGGGTGCCCTGTGCCTTCCTCCAGTGTGTCAACCACACCCCACACTTTGGTGTTGTTGGCAAACCTGCTTGTTGCTGGCTGATCAGATCTTAGTAACGTGGTCTCTCCAGTTTTTGTTGAGGCCCCATATAATGATTGGCTTCCAGACGCTTGTCAGTTTGCTCCAGGGATTCCCTTCCTCCCGTGGTTAGGCTCTCCCCAGGCTGTCTACACTTTCCATGGCTCTGAGAATCTTCCTTGTAACCGGAAGGATTAAAAGCTTTAAAAACAAAGCAATAAAAGCACTTGGATTTTGGAGGAGACAATGTGTACCTGTAGGTCATGCCAAGTCTCCAGCACAATCTGCTCCAACCTGGAGCTGGACACGCTGTGTTGTGCGGAGACACCAGCAGGTGCTGTTCTGAACTGGGATTGGGAACGTGTGTGAGGGAGCAGCCCCTCCAGCTCCTGACTGCTGCACTTTGAAGGTGTTGTGTGTCTCTCCCTGTCTGGTTGCAGAGCAGCATGAGTATGCACGCCGGGGCTGGATACCTGTCCCAGCCCCCCCCGCCGCCGCCTCCCCCGCCGCCGCCCCCTCCTCAGCCCCCGCCGCCTCCCCCCCCGAGCCTGGGGGCTCCGGGGCAGCCCGGGGGCACCACTGGCGTGGTGGAAGTGTACAGTGCCCCTCCTCCCATGGCACCAGCCAGCACGGTGGAGATCCAGACGCTGGGCATGCAGCCCTACCCGCCCATGGAGGTAAGGCTGCCCCCAGGGATCCGTCCTCTTCTGGCGAGCAAGGCTGCTGGGGAGTCACCTGGGCTAGAAATCATGAGTTGGGAGGGACCTTTAAGTGTTGTCTCATTCCACCTCCTGCCATGGGCAGGGACACCTTCCACTAGACCAGGTTGCTCCAAGCCCCGTCCAACCTGGCCTTCAGGAATGTGGAATTAGAGTGTAGGAAGATGTGTTAGGTTATTTGACAGTGTTTATTTCCTCTGGGAGAAGGTACTAAACAGAAGGGTGTCAGCAAGATGATGGGGATTTTGAGGAGAAATAGCTAAGAGGGACAGAGACTTGGCCAGCACAGGTTTAGGAGACCTGAGTGTTTGTTTTGGTTGAAGAATACCTGCAGGTGTATGGAGTGAGGGGGAGATGAGAGGAGGGATCTCACCTCCCAGAGAGGTACAGAGCACCACCCTGCACACTGCAGGCTTATGTGGAGAGAAAAATTCAGTCTAAATCTCAATGAGCTTGACAAGGTGGCTTTTCCTAAAGAAAGGCACAGGCAGAGTGGTGCCTTGGTGGGTCAGCTGTTAGCAGTCTCCACATTTGTATTGCCGTTCACAGCAGAAACTACTGGGTGTAGCTGAGGTTTGTCATCCTTATCTTTGTAGCTGGCATCTGATCTGGAAGTGCCAGCGGTCAGAAGTGGATGGAGATGTTGGATATGTTAATTTATCAGGGTGGGCAGCAGGAACACCCTCAAACCACATCACCCCAGACTGATGCCTCTGTATCTAAGTGTCCTTTTCTAACCTTGGTGCTGACACAAACAGTTGTGCTTTGCCACCTGGAGTTTCCTTGTGCTTTCCTTATTCAGTCCTGCCAGGGCAGGCAACAAGGTCTGGAAATGAATCTCTGGGGTCACTGGAGATCCCTGCCACTGGGTCAGCAGTAATCCTGGTAACCTGCTCCAGAGGGATAAGAAGCTCTTATAGGTGAGGGACTAGACAGCTCATTTGGTGTTTCTTTGCTGTACTCTTCCTGCTGTAATAACTGCTGGATGCTTTTTGATGTTCAGCAGGAACACTGTGCAAGGTGTTACCTTTGGTTAGAGACACATTGTTGGGCTGGTGAACTGGAAATTTGATCCAGTTTGGCAGAGGGCAGAAAACTCAAACAGGTTAATAGCCTGATGTTGCTGGAGATGGAGGTTGGGGCACAGGATAATTCTGTGTAGCAAACCTGTCCCACTGATGAATTTCTCTGTCACAGGTACCAAGCCAGTGTGTGGAAAGTCCCGTGTACCCCTCTCCCCCCGTGTACAGCCCTGGGAAGCAGGGGTTCAAGTCCAAGAGCACCAGTGCTCCCACTGCCCTGACCAGCACAGGAGGAGGCCCCATGGTTGGTTTTGATTCCCCTGCTGCTGCCAAAACTCGACGCTGCAAAAACGAGAGCGGGCTGCAGGAAGGTGAGTGTCCTCACAGCACCTGCCCTGCACTCACCCTGCTTGTCCTGGAGGGGGCTGCTGAGCCACGGGCTCACCAGGCCCCGAGGGGTGGCACTGGCTGTGCAGCTCCGAGGGAGGAACAGGATTCCCTGCATGAAACTGCCAAAAGCAGCTCCAAGCGTGGATGTGCTTCTTGCCTGTCACCTGTGTGTGCACATGGAAGGACTGTCACTGTGCTGCTGCATGGGCAAACCTGTGCCGAGTCTCTGCAGCTATGAGGTTACTGCATCACACCTGAAGTGGGCACATCTGCCACGTAAGGTGTTACAGCTCGTTCTACCCCAAGAAGACTGTCCAGCCACAGGGCTGGTGGGCTGGATGTGGCCTGGCCCCAGACACTGTCTTTCCAAGGGCTGAGAAGGCCCATCCCTGTTGTGTGTGTCAACGAAGAAAACACACCTGTCCCCAGGTGAGGGAGGACAGGAGTGTGCCCTGTCCCAGGATGGAGGAGCCCCAGAGCCAAGGCTGACCCGTTGCTGGTGTCCAAGCACACCCGGCTGGGTGACACAGGAGCTCCCAGGTGTGAGGCAGAGGAAAGGCACATGGCCTTTGTCCCCAGGAGGGCTGGGCCTCTGGAGTTACAACCATACAGATCCTAGTTAACCTTGTTTGCAGAGGTGAGAATGGCCATGCATGCTGCAGGTGTCAGTCCAGAATTCCTAGAGCAGCCCACAGTTCTGCTGTTCCCCGTTGGTTTAGACCCCGTCAGAGTAGATAGAAGATGTGACTGACTGACCTTCTGGAAGGGAGGAATGTGCATGTGCTCTGGCTGATGGCTAACCTGGTGAGTTCACAGCAGACACAGAGCTGGGGCCCTTCCTCTCTCTAATCCTGTGTCTTTCCCAATGTCCAACATGCCTTTAAAGTATGTGCTCTGTAGCACAGAAGGGTCTGTGGAAAGGGAGCGGTCAATGCCTGAGGGGGATGCCCTGCCCCACCAGCCTACACTCCTTAGTGCTACTAGAGCTGGCTCAGGCTATGTTAAATGTATGTTTGTGCCCATAACCTCTCCCCAGTCTGGCCAGGCAGATCTTACCTTTTCATAAGCCCTTTCTTGGTCCTGAGTAGTCCTATCTCAGGGTGAGAGCCCTGTGACACAGTGGGGACAGGGCTGTGCCACGTGGTCTCATTCTTGTCTGTGTTCTTGCTTGCAGGTAAACCCAAGTCCTCCAAGCTGAAATGCACTTACTGTGACAAGGCCTTCACCAAGAACTTCGACCTGCAGCAGCACATCAGAAGGTAACAGTGCCACTGACCTGGACACAGCAGGGTGGCTGGGGTGGAGCTGGGCACAGTTCTGCTGAGGAAGTCTGTGCAGTCCAGAATCTGTGCTGCAGTGGGAGGGGATTCTTCATCCTTCTCATTCCAGGACACCTCCCCAGTGACTGGGGTGAAGACTGCATCATGGATGTAACCTTCGTGCTGATGATGTGGTGGGACTGGAGGCTTGTTTCCGTCACTGATGAGACTTTGACAGCCTTGTCACCTGATCACCAGAGCAGCAGCATCTCCACTGCTTGCCCATGCCCTTCCCTTTTCTGTGCCTCCCTAGCAAGCTGTAGCCCTTGTGTTTGCTGTTTGCTGGTGTTAGCAAACTAAGCCAAGCTCAGTGTTTATACAGGGAGCTCTTATAAGAGAGCTTTTCTTTGGCAGCAGGCAGCTGAAATCTTCAGAGTTTCCCCCGGCAGAGTCTGCTGGACTCAGAACAGATGAGAGGGAACAAGTGGGGGGCTTGTACCCCTACCCAGCCTGGACTCTTCACGTGATGTACTGTGTGTGTTGGAGTCCAGTCTTTCTCCTGAAGCAGAAGGGCAGGGTAGAAATACCTTTCTGCCCTGGACAGGAGAGAGCAAATTCAGGGAGATGAGATGTCTGCAAGCTAGAAGAGACGTGTGCAGGGGAAGGAAGGGCGGCAGGGAAGGAAAGGCTTGTACACCTGAGAAAGTGATGAGGGTCCCCAAGATTTGTGCAGAGACCCTGACAGTGAATGCCTTGATGTTGCTGCAGAGCTCTTTTCCTCTCCCACTTCTTCCTTTGACCCCTTGTCATCCCCAGACCACAAGTGTTTTGTCTGGCTGGTTTCACCAGTGGCCTCTCACAGTCCACCTACTCTGGTGAATGAGGTCTCAAAGCCCTTGTTTGGCTGGCCCAGGTGTGATGTGCCAAGCTGAGTGCCCAGCACTGTCCTGCAGCAGCCAGCCCAACACAGGCCCTGCCTGGGGGCTGCCTCCTGTCTCCACCAGCTGCTGATTTGGTGCCTTCTGCTTTCAGCCACACAGGTGAGAAGCCCTTCCAGTGTATCGTGTGTGGCCGAGCCTTTGCCCAGAAGTCCAACGTGAAGAAGCACATGCAGACCCACAAAGTGTGGCCTCCAGGGCTGGGCTGCACCATCTCCCGCAACTCCATCACAGTGCAGGTCATGGCCCTGAATCCCAACCAGCCAGAGGACGAGGAGAACACAGGTTTGCTGTCTGGGGGTGGCATGAGCGTGGGGCAGGGCAGTGATGTGAGGAGGCTGCAGGTCCCTGCACCTCCACATGGGGAGGGAGGGGAGGTGGGAGCTGTGTGTGCTGTTTGCAGTCCTGGGTGGGGTTTAGCAGCTCACACTAAGCAAGTTTCATTTGCTCAGGTCTAGCTGGCAGGTGCATCCTTTTGTACCCCGAGCCATAGTGGATTCAGTGCTGGTGGAGACAGTGACTCCAAACTCTGTGCCAGTATGTGCATGCAGACAGGACAAGGTGTCTTCCCCTTCTCACTGTCTGGCAGGTGCATGAGCCACCCCTGACAGCTCTGGTCTAGGGGCTAGACAACCCAGTGGTTTAAGGTAGCCCAGTGCCCTTGCTTGATTGCAACATGCATGTTATGCCTGGGCTGGATCTGCCACAGCAGCCACCTGAAAATACCTGAGGCAGAGAAGAGCTCCTTGCTGGTGTCTGGGTGCCCTCTCTGCTGGTGGCCCCAGTCCTGGTAGGGGAGTAAGGGCAGTGACAATGTCATGACAAGGCCTCACTGGAACTGCCCTCTGCAGACATCATGGACTGAGCTGGCTGGATCTTAACCTCCTGTCTCCTACTGGAATGGGAGTAAATCTGGCTCTGGTTCACTGGTGGAGGCCTGTTTTCTGACTGCTCCACAAAGCACAGTTATATCCATGGAAAAAGGGAATGGGTTAAGGAGAGGAAGACACGGTAGTCAGAGCCCTGATGTATCTCTTGACAAATTTAAAACCACCCTGTTAGTGAGATCTAAAGAATCTGTCTTTGAAAGGGAGGAAGAGCCTGGCCTGACCTGGCTCTCAGAGCAACCTTCAGAGCTGCCTCATGTCAGGGTGTGACTTTCTCCCCTTCTGCAGGTTTGCCTCAGCCCTCAAGGAACCCCATGCTACCACCCCAAGAGCTGAGCCCCTTGGAGGACAGCGAGGCAGGCAAACTGGAGGCCAAGCAGGTTGTCTTGATAGACAGCTCTTACCAGTGCCAGTTCTGCCCCAGCAAGTTCAACACCTATTTCCAGCTCAAATCACACATGACACAGCACAAGAATGAGCAGGTAGGGACAGAGGGTGCCCTGTGGGGTGGTGAGGTTGGGATGGGCATTGTATAGGGCACCAGGGTCTGTCCTGAGCCTCTTGCTTTGTAAAGCTGCCAGTGCTTCCCATGCAGCTCAGCCCTCAGGGTTGTAGCTGTGTGGTCTGGACAGCTTTGAAAAGCTCCTCTGCCTCCACCCTGCTGAGTGAGAAGTCAACCGAGCAGGTTTGGGTGGCTGGAAAAGAAGCAAAGAAGTGAAGTGTGTCTAGTTCTGGGCTGCTCACTTCAAGAAAGACATAGAGGGGCTGGAGTGTGTCCAGAGACACACTGGGGATGCTGGGGAAGGGCCTGGAGAGTCAGTCATATGAGGAGTGGCTGAGGGAGCTGGGGGGGCTCAGCCTGGAGAAAAGGAGACCCAGGGGGGACCTTCTGGCTCTCTATAACTCCCTGACAGGAGGGTGGAGCCAGGTGGGTCGGGCTCTGCTCCCAGGCAACAAGGGACAGGATGAGAGGAAATGGTCTCAAGCTGTGCCAGGTGGTTTAGGATAGCCCAGGGGAGGTTCAGGTTGGACATCTGGAAGAATTTCTTCCCAGAAAGGGCTGTCAGGCATTGGAACGGGCTGTCCAGGGAAGTGGTGGAGTCGCCATCCCTGAAAGTGCTCAACAAACAACTGGACATGACACTTAGTGCTGTGGTTTAGTTGACAAGGTGGCGATCTGTCAGAGGTTGGACTCGATGGTCTTGGAGGTCTTTTCCAGCCTTACTGATTCGATAACTCTATGAAGTCCAAAGTTTTCGGTGCAGGTGTCGTGGGACAGTCACCACTGGGGTGTTGTGGTCTCACCGCCCAAGTGGTTTCGGGCCCTCACACCAACACCCCTTTGTCCCGCCTTGCTTTCTCAGGGGAGTGCCCCCAGAGTCCATATTTCTTCCCAAAAAGGAGGGCCACTCTGCCTGTAGGCAGAGGGTTTTCCCTGGCTGTTTCCATGTCGTGCTGCTCCAGCCGCTCTCCCTTCTCCCAGGTGTACAAGTGCGTGGTGAAGACCTGCGCTCAGACCTTCCAGAAGCTGGAGTCCTTCCTTGAGCACATCAAGAGCCACCAGGAGGAGCTGAGCTACCGCTGCCACCTCTGCAGCAAGGACTTCCCCTCCCTGTACGAGCTGGGCGTCCACCAGTACTCGCACAGCCTGCTGCCCCAGCACAGCCCCAAGAAGGACGTGGCCGTGTACAAGTACAGTAGCAATCGGTGCTCACAAGGCTTGTAGGAGTGAGTGGGTGCAGAGTGTGTTTGGTGGGGTCCTTAGAGGGAAGAGGGGGCCCTGTGTGATTAGTGGCTGTGGTTCTTTTGGGCACCCAGATGGCAAGTGGGGGGCCCCTCCAGATGGTTGCTAGGGCCAAGCACTTGGAATGTGTGGCCTTCTTGTGGCCAAGAAAGCCAATGGCATCCTGGGCTGGCTCAGGAACAGTGTGGCAGCAGGAGCAGGGCAGTGATTCTGCCCCTGGACTCAGCACTGGTGAGGCCACCCCTGGAGTGCTGTGTCCAGCTCTGGGCCCTCAGCTCAGGAAGGACATGGAGGGGCTGGAGCAGGTGCAGAGAAGAGCAGCGAGGGTGGGGAAGGGACTGGAGCACAAGTGCTGTGAGGAGAGGCTGAGGGAGCTGGGGGTGTTGAGCCTGGAGAAGAGTAGGCTCAGGGGAGACCTCCTGACTCTCTACAACTCCCTGACAGGAGGTTGTAGCCAAATGAGGGTCAGTCTCCCAGCAGTAGGACAAGAGGACAAGGCCTTAAGCTGTGCCAGGGGAGGTTTAGGTTGGACATTAGGAAGAAGTTCTTTACAGAGTGCTGAGCCATTGCAATGGGCTGCCCAGGGAGGGGGTTGATTCACTGTCCCTGGAGGTTTTTAAGAAGAGACTGGATGTGGCTCTTAGTGCCATGGTTTAGTAGGCCAGGTGGTGTTGGGTCATAGGTTGGACTTGATGATCTCAGAGGTCTTTTCCAACCTGGTTGATTGTGTGATTCAGTGAATGCTTTTGGAACAACAGTGAAGGGCTGGGATTGATTATGTGGGAAGATCCTGTCACTGCAAGTCCTCCAGTCAAGAGCGAGATGGGCACATGGGCTGGATCAGAGACCCAGGGAAGCCCCTTCTCAGCCTGTTTTCTGTGGTTCTTTAACACCTGCAGCAAAGGGAGTGTGGGCTGTAGAAGCTGTGTCCCAAAAAAATCTATCCTTTGCTGCAAAAGGGTCTGTTCCCTGGGAAGCATTTCTACTAGTATAGAGAGAAAGGGTGAGAACTCCTACAAAAACCTCCCTGGAACTTTTGAAATGCCTGTAGAGATGTTCAGGAAGACTAGGAAGCCCAGAAGACACTGAAGTGACCTAGGAGCTTCATGGAATAAATATCTGCTACTTCTTGCATAGTCCATGGTTTCCAGTTATCCTTGCACTATGGAGTTTCATCCTGCAGCTTGCTAGTGGGGATCCTTGAGATTAGAGCCCTGCTTCTGTTTGAGGAGGTGTTAGTCTGACCTAAGGAGAAGGGGTTTCACAGCAGGTACACCCTGTGAGTGCCTCTGTTCCCACTGCTGGTGGTGCTTCTCTCTGTCAGCTTTGGCAGAGCTCTCCAGCTGAAATATTGCCAGGATATGTCAGCCCTGTCATCCTGTACCCTCACTCTCAGCTCCTTCACTGGAGCAATAAAAATGGAAGCAGTGAAGGTGGAAGGAGGTGTTTTGGGTAAGGTGAAGTCAGTACTTAGGGCTTGTCTCCACGAGGAAGCAGTGTGGAATACGTGCCCATGGCACATGTCTGTGTGGAAGAGCATTGGAATTTAAAGGCTTCTCCACCCAGTTTTCCAGCATCTCCCCCTCTGAAGGGTGCTGAGTGTGAGTGTGAGCTGGCATGTGGGTTGCTGAGGTTTCAGAGCACCTGAGAGATTATTTTCTGTACCAAACCAACCCTGTCAGAGATCACCCTGGAAGGTGGCTGGGCTGGGCAGTGGTGTGGGGTTTGCTGAGGAGCCTTGCTCACAGGCTCTGTCCTTTCTCTCCCCATCCAGGTGTGTGAAGTGTGTCAATAAATACTCCACCCCAGAAGCCCTGGAGCACCATCTGCAGACGGCAACGCACAACTTCCCCTGCCCTCACTGCCAGAAGGTGGGTGGGTGATCCCTCCCTGAGCCAGGCCTGGACACCTGGCAGGGGCTCTGAGGGGACAGGAAACCTCAGCTCCCTTTCTTCTCCCTTTCTACCTCAGTATGGACTGGCAGGTGCCCACAAGTTGCTTTCCAGGGGGACAGAGGTGGTTGCACCCCTGGCCTCACACAGAGTATGTTCCTCCCTGCAGTGCTGGCTTTTCTCCTGGGTCCTGTTTACTGAACAGCATTTGTCAGGGCAGCTCCCTTATTCCCACAGCAACACAGGACACTAGGCTGCTGTCCTTCCTTCTTTAAAAGCAAGTGTACCAAGAGGAGCAAGGCTGGCTTTGGGAATCCTTTGACCTGTCATTCTGGGCTATATCTGGCTGGAAGGGTTGGGCACAGAAAGCTCCAAGTCCTGTGGGAGCTCCTACACCTCCATTGCTATCCTCATCTCCCATTGCCACACAAGTCTCTGAGTTCCCCCTCGTTCCTCTCTTTTGGATGAGTGCTCTGTGTCCTTGGCAAAGAGAAACCTGTCTGAGCCATGGGACTGGGAGTAGAACGATGCCTGGGTAGGTTTTGGCTGGAAATGCTCTCATCAGCACAGCCCCTGAGGGGATTTGAGGGACAGAACTTTGTGGGGTTTGAATTCTGATGAATTATTTTTTGAAATCCAGACTAAAATTTGGACCCTTGCTCCTCTGTTTATAGCAAAGGAAATGAAAATCCTGCAGTGGGGGCAGGAACAATCTCAAAGGAGTGACCACTCTGTACTGAGGTAGCTCAGGAAGGGGAAACACACTCCTGCCATGGTTAGTAACCCAACTTTCTTACCTGTCTTCTCTCACTTCCTCAGCCAGGTGACAGGTGCCCTTCTGAGCCCAGCTGGGACTGTCAGCATGCAGCAGATGGGTTTGAGAGCCCATTACCTGCAGCAGTATTTTTTACTTCTGTTTGAAT
Source organism: Chiroxiphia lanceolata (assembly GCF_009829145.1). Lineage (NCBI taxonomy): Eukaryota > Metazoa > Chordata > Aves > Passeriformes > Pipridae > Chiroxiphia > Chiroxiphia lanceolata. The sequence continues at coordinate 2,266,740 of NC_045653.1, read as the reverse complement.
TCATACTAATCTTGCTGTTTTCTAGAGATGTGAGAGCACAGTCTGGGTGCCAGAACTCTGAAGTTTTCCTGTGCTCCCCTCAGGTGTGCTTGCAGCACGTTCATTAGGAATTCCCTCAGCTGTTTCCAGTATCCCCATTAGCCAAAGGAGCCATTCTTCCTGGCTTTATAAAGATCATGAATGGGAATCTTTGGTAACAGATTATGAGGAAGCAGAAAGTGAGGTTAACTGTGTGGGAAGGTGATAATTACAGGGGGTCATTGCCCAGCACATCTAGTGCTGGCTTGGCTGGGGGACTGGGCATCCATCTGGGATGCTGGTTCTCAGCACTGTGGTAGTACAAAATTAACAGCAAGGTATCAGATTATGTGTCTCTTAAGGATAAGAAAGTTTTGGCTTTGGGTTTTTTAGTGTTTTGTTTGGGGTTTTTTTTTGTTTGGTTTTTTTGGGGGGGGTTGTTTTGTTGGTTTGTTTTGGGGGGTTTTTGTTGGTTTTTTTTTGGGGGGTGTTGCTTTGTTTGTTGTTTTGGTTTGGTTTTTTTGTTTGCTTTCTGTTTTGGAGTTTTATTTATTAGTTTGTTTTTAGCACTGTATCTGTATTTTCCTTATACAATCCTGAAGGTTTTCTCAGCGCATCCTTCCTGAGAAAGCAGTCACCTTGAATTTCCTGCTCAGGTTGCCCAGAGAAGCTGTGGCTGCCCCATCCCTGGAAGTGTCCAAGGCCAGGTTGGACGGGGCTTGGAGCAACCTGGTCCGGTGGAAGGTGTCCCTGCCCATGGCAGGGGGTGGGACTATCTGATCCTTAAGGTCCCTCCCAACCGGGATTCTGTGATTCTTATGTTTTCTCCACAGGCTACACCTCCCTTGGCAGTGCCAGCTGAGTGATTCAGGTGTGTCCTGCTGGCTCAGCCTTGTTCCTGTGTGTTCCCAGGTGTTCCCCTGCGAGAGGTACCTGCGCCGCCACATCCCCACGCACGGCGGGGGCAGCAAGTTCAAGTGCCAGATCTGCAAGAAGTTCTTCCGTCGGGAGCACTACCTCAAGCTGCACGCCCACATCCACTCGGGTACAGCTCCCACAGCTCCCAGTGCTTGTCCTCTCTGTGCCACAGGCCTGGCTGCCCCGTGCCCCTGGCTCTTTTCCTGATAACGGGAATAACTCTGAGTCATTTGTAGGAACGTGAGTTCAGGACATGTGTGGTTTTGCCTCAGCCTCGTGCCCAGTACTGCCCCAGTTAGAAGTGGGACACACAGGTGGCTTCCCCGATGCCTTAAAGTAGGAGAAATAATTCTCTGGAGTATTTTTGAGTATTAAAAGGCAAAAAGCACTCCTGTGCCGAGGGTGCACAGGAATATTTTGCACACACTGAGTTGCACAGGCTTTACAAATTTATACTATCATCTAATTACAATATTCAGGATCTAATTACAATATTTGGACATTACCTCAATGGTTACACCCACTTCCAAAACTGTCCCTCCCATAGCCCTGCCCTCACCATGCCCTTGACACACCTCCTGAATCTGAGTCGGAGGTCCCAAAAGGACTCCATTTTCATCTTCTCTTCCTCTTCCTCATCTCCTTTGACACCGTATCGTGCCTTCTGGAGTGGTTTCAAGGCTCCTGAGTAGCTCTGACTGGTTATATCAGGTGTTACATCTCTTTCTCAGTACATTTTCACAGATGGAAAAAACCCTTTACCTCGTTCTGTCGAAGCTCTTAACGAAGAATGATAAAGAGCATTTTAGGAATTTTGTACAAAGGTAGTAACAAGCTATACTAGAAACTTATATAATATAGGTTTTACGGCTACCCCCCCTTCCTGTGGTTGCAGAACTGTGGAATTTGGCCCTGGAGAGCAGGAGCAATGTGCAGCATGGATTGTACCCATCAGGCAGGGAAGTTTGGGGAAGTTTATATTGGGCACAGCCACCATGGTGGATCCTGTCCGTGGCTGGAGCAGCCCTGTGTGGCTGGACCATCCCTGACTCTCGGCCCCTCTTTTGCCCAGGTGAGAAGCCCTTCAAGTGCTCGGTGTGCGACGCCGCCTTCAATCGCAAGGACAAGCTCAAGCGGCACATGCTGATCCACGAGCCCTTCAAGAAGTACAAATGTCCCTTCTCGTACGTAGTGGGTCTCCAGCATGGTGGGGATAGGGCTTGGGATGGAAGGGATGTCTCCTGCAGGTACCCCAGGGTACACTGAGGCACCTTCCAACCCACTGCTTCTTGGGGAGGTGGGAATGCTCCGGGCTTTTGAGTTGGGAACCCAGGAGTTCTTTGTTGTTGTCATCCTCTGGGATCACATCATTTCATCCCAGTTCATCAGCCCTGCAAAATAACACCTGCCTTCCTGGGAAGCTTTGGGGAGCACCTGGGGAGCACCAGGGCAGAGCAGGAGCATTATTGACCATGGAGCACAGGGGTGCCTGAATGATGGGCTCTCCCCAGCTGCCACTTCTCCAAAGGCACTTGGCAGTATAGAACCTAATGTGAGAGCCAGAAAAACCCAGGTTTGGAAGGTACACCTCCAAATCCAGGGCACAGCCATGGACCTTCTGAGAGAGCCGAGTCTGACTGGCTTCTCCCTGCTCCAGCCACCTTGTAGCTCCTTCCAAAGTACTTCTGTCTCCAGCTGGGATCTTGAACCTGCTGGTTTTAGGAGCATTTATAGTGAGACACAGACCGTGTGTAATAGAGGAAAAGCCATGTGTCCCTGTAGCAGCCTGCTTATTCCTTGTTCCTCCCCAGAAAGGCTGGGAGCTGAGCTCCTGCCAAGGGAGCCATCTGGGTGTTGCTAAGGAGAAGGGTTATGGATCTGTTTATGGTCCAGGATCTGTTTATACATCGATCCCCAACTCATTCATGCTGCTCACCAGCATTTGTTGTTGTTGCAGAAGCCACACGGGCTGCAATAAAGAGTTCAACAGGCCTGACAAGCTGAAGGCTCACATTCTGTCCCATTCAGGTAAGGGGTTGGGAATGCAGGGACTGGGATTTGCTGTGGTGCTGCAGGAGCATGTGATGGAAGGAGTCAGCTTGAGAAAGAAGAATAAATAGTTAGCTTTAGATTTTTTTTAGTCTGTGTTGCTGCAGGCCTGTTTAAGTGAGCTTGTATTTAAGACTATGTCTAAGCTTTGGGCTGTTTTCTAAGACAATATGTAGGCAGGGCCTGCTGGTGAAACTCTGAAAAAGAGCTGATTGCTCAGTGTGTTTGCTATCAAATCAATATCCAGAGTGCTCTGTCCGCTCTTCCCTAGTCCCATCTCACATGCAAAAGAATTTGGGATTTGTTTCCCTTCTCTCTGTGTTCCAAAAATTATGTTCCTGCCCCTAATAAAGACAAATCATTTATTCCTGTGCCCTAGGGAACATTCAGACTTTTGTCTCTTGGGGTAAAACTAAAAGCCTTTCCTTGTTCCCAAAGCCCTGCAGAGTGGGATCAGCTGGGATGTGCTGACAGTGCAGTTATGGTTTGTTTCAGACTGCACATTCCCATAATTTGGAAGGAAAAAAAAGTGAAAATTTCTTTACTTACCAAATACACTTGGAAAAAATAATACTTTAAGATTATTTTGCATTTTCATCACAATTACCTGACATGTTTTTCTGGTATTTTAATCCTCTTCTTTGAGGCAAGAATACTCTCTACAACTCCCTGACAGGAGGCGGGAGCCAAGTGGGGGTTGATATCTTCTCCCAGGAACCAGCAGTGGGACAAGAGGGCTCAGTCTGAAGCTGTGCCAGGGGAGGTTTAGGTTGGATATTAGGAAGAAATTCTTTCCAGAGAGAGTGCTCAGCCATTGGAATGGGCTGCCCAGGGAGGGGGTGGATCCACTGTCCCTGGAGGTGTTTAAGGTGAGACTGGATGTGGCATCAGTGCCATGGGCTGGGAACCACGGTGGGGTTGGATCAAGGGTTGGACTTGATGGTCTGTCAGGTCTTTTCCAACCCAGCTGATTCTGTGATTCTGTGAATATTTATTTGCAGTCAGCAGCTTCCTCCTGAGGGGCAGTGCAGAGGCAGGCACTGATCTCTGAGCAGTGACAGGACCCGAGGGAATGGCTGGAGCTGTGTCAGGGCAGGGTCAGGTTGGATCTCAGGAAAAGGTTCTTCCCCCAGAGGGTGGCTGGCACTGACCAGGCTCCCCAGGGCAGTGGGCACGGCCCCAAGGCTGCCAGAGCTCCAGGAGGGTTTGGACAACGCTCTGAGGGACAGGGTGCAGGGCCTGGAGTTGGACTGGATGATCCTTGTGGGTCCCTTCCAGCTCAGGATATTCTCTGATTCTACAAACAATAGTTAAACACAGCCATTTAAGCTGTAGCCACCCACCCTTTTCTGCCTGCAGATTTGCCTGGCACAGCAATCTCCCATTCACCAGGGAACATCTCCTCGGAGAGGAGGTGAAGCTCTGCCGTGGAGGGCTGGGTGGGTCTCTAACGCAGCTCTGTCCTGTGCAGGGATGAAGATCCACAAGTGCCAGTACTGTAACAAGTCCTTCAGCCGCCGCGCCCACATGGTGGAGCACCAGCGCTCCCACACCGGCAACTACAAGTACCGCTGCCCCACCTGCAGCAAGGGCTTCACGCGCCACAAGTACATGAAGGACCACAAGTGCCGGCTGGGCTCGCCCAAGGACAAGGACCTGCAGCTCAGGAAGCCCCAGAAGAAGCGGGTGGCCCGGGGGGGGCGCAAGGCGGGCCTGGCCCTGCCCGGGCTGGCCGAGCTGAAGGACGGCGGCGCTGCCGGGGAGAGCCCCCCCGAGGGGGGCCCCGACAAAGAGCCCTTCCAGCAGTCGGACGCCGTCCTGTCCATCGTGGTTGGGGGGTCGGGAGCTGCCGACTCGGACCTTGTCTCTGGGCAGCCCAGCAGCATGGCATCCAACCTGGCCCTGGCAGAGCTGCAGGCGGGCTCGGACGGGCCCTGCACCATGCTGGCTGTCCCTGTGTACATCCAGACCACCGAGTGACCGTGCCCAGAGCCACTGTGTGGCTGTTGGACTCGGTGCTCAAATCTATCCCAGTGAAAAAGACCAAAGCTCTGGTGGGGAGGTAGATGGATATGGGAGAGGATGGCTTTCATCTCCGCTGAGTCTTCCCATCCTCGAGCAGAGGACTGCTTGGAAGCCACTGGTGGCTACGAGGCACTGAAGAGGGTGGCTCCATTATTTCTTGTCCCTCTGCATCACCGGTCTGCTTAGGGCAAGAAAGACAAAGATCCCTGAATCAGGGTAAGAAGAAGGAGCGTGCAAACCTGCAACACACAGAGCTGCTGAAATCTGGTGGCTTTGCAAATCACAGCCTGTCCCATCTGTGGTTTTTCTGGCCTAAAAGCTGTATTGCCCAGTATTTGGGTGGCCCTTCTGAGAGCAAGCAATTGATCCTTCCTAGTGGAAGCGAGTTCATCCTGAGATCCTTTGGGAACACTGTTCAGAAATACCCTGGTAGACTTGTGTCTGGTATCTTCTCTCTGTGTCTCTCAGTAGAAAGATCACCGTGTCTGTACCACAGGAGTTATAAACACCCTGGGCCTCACGTGCCCTGTGGAGTCTGTGTGGGAGCACATGTGTGTGTTGGCTCTTCTCTCAGGTTGCTCTTCTCTCCACAGTGTTTTGTTCATGGTTTGTCCACATATCCAAGGATCTCTGAGTGCCTTTGGCATCAGTGAGCCAATCCCTGGGAACAGTTAAACATGACCCCTGTGTACAGTGGCCTGAGTGAGGTGACCTGTCCAGGAAACCTGTGATGCATCCAGGAGCTGGTGTTCCAGTGTCAGCTCTGGGCCAGGTGCTGCAAAGAAGCTCTGTCAGCTGCTTCCCAGCCTCCTCCTTCCCTTAGCTCAGTCCTGTGGGCCAGTTGTCAGCAAATTCACTGGGGAGTTGGTGTGGTTAGACAGCAAGAAAGTCTGGTATGACTGGGACAATTCTCTTATCCACTTGGATTCTTCTCTGATTTCCCAAGTAGGAGTCCCAAAGTCCCACTGCCCTGCCAGGCTCCTCCTGTACTGCCCTCAGCCTCCATTTTTAGGCTGCCACAGGATACACTGGCTGTTGGAGAAGGGAACTTGACCCAGACCTGCACATTGCTGCTGCCTCCAGGTCCTCCTGGGATGCTTTCTCCCTGCTCCACCTGTAGGTGAGCTGAGCTGGGCTTTCCCCTGGTAAATCTGTGTAATGAGATGCTCAGCTGTCTGTGGATGCAAAGTGCTGTATTTCCAGCCTGTTTATCCAGAGTGTGGGTTCAGGCAGTCCTGGGTACTGAACTGCTGGCTGTGGAATCCCAGCCTTCCTCTCTGGGAAATGGTGGGTGTTTGGCCACTGGAGCCAACTGGTCTGACTGGGCTGATCCTGCAGCCTGCCTGAGCTCCAGCCCTTGCTTGACCTCAGGGTGCTTTTCTTGTCTCCTTGCTTAAATCTTAAAAACTTTAACTCTCAAAAACAGCAGCTTGCAGAGGGCAGTACCCATCGTGTATCTCCTGGTACTCCTGTGCTCCCAGGCTGGGATGTCTAATGATGGGTTACACTGTCACTCCTGGGACACTGTCACACAGTTCCCTTCAGGATGGGTCCTGCCAGCACTTCACTCCCTCACTTTCCTAACTCATTTTTTGCTCATTTGACTTTTTTTTGGTGGTGTTTCTGCACCTCCAGCTGTTGTTGGCTGTGAGGAAATGGAGCTCAGGGCTTACAGGAGGAGGCTGGAGAAGGGGCTGTTGAGGGTTTAAAGAGGTTAAGGAGAGGTCTTGCTGCTGCCTCACAGGATGGGGTGGAGAAGATGGAGCCAAGCTCCAGAGGTGCACAGGGATGGACCAGAGGTGACAGGGACACGTTGGAATGTGGCAACTTGCAGCACCTAAAGGAGCTTACAAGAAAGCTGGAGAGGGACTTCTCATAAAGGCTTGGAGTGACAGGACAAGGGGGAATGGCCTTAAGCAGAAGGAGGGTAGGGCTAGGTAGGATACTGGGAAGAAATCCTTCCCTGGGAGGGTGGGGAGGCCCTGGCACAGGTTGCCCAGAGAAGCTGTGGCTGCCCCTGGATCCCTGGAAGTGTCCAAGGCCAGGCTGGATGGGGCTTGGAGCAACCTGGGCTAGTGGAAGGTGTCCCTGCCCATGGCAGGGAGTGGAACTGGATGATTTTTGAGGTCCCTTCCAACCCAAACCATTCCATGATTCTAACTTCTGATTTGATATAAAGAAAAGTCCACCATGGGTGGTCAAATGAAGGAGAGGCTGTGAGACCCCAGTACCAAACTGGTCAGAGCATCCTGCTCCGAGCAGACGTGCTTGGGAGGAGCTGGCTGGGCCAGGACATCCAGGTGGCCCTTCCTGCTTGGGTGTGTCTGTGCTGCTGTGAAACTTCCTGCCTGCCTTGAAGGGCAGAGTTTTATTTACCCACAGTGTTTGTTTTAAGCACTCAGCTCTCCCACGAGGGGAACAGTATCAGGAAATAGTTTGCTAAATATACTTTTCCTATTCCCCTTCCCTCTGTACCACTCTGTACATGTCATTATGTGGTCTCTGCAGTCGGGTTTATTTTGAGATGACGATGGTGGCACTGTCTGGAGGCCTGGCCTTCCCTTCCCAAATCCTGCTTTCCCCCAGCTCGGCGCAGGCTCAGTGGGATGCTGGAACCTGGTCTGCACTGGCTACACCGAGTGTAATTCAGGGGGTGGGAGCAGAGCCACAAAACTGCCAGGATGTGACTGCTGAGGAATACAAGACTGGGAAGTTTCCTTAACATGACTGTGGGACTCAAAGATGCCACCCTGGTTGCTTGATAAGTGTTTGCATGTGGGGTGATGTTGAACCAAAACAAGTTTTATCTTGGGCGTAGTGATTGTCCTCTCAGACTAAACCTTGCACTGATTTTCCTCCCTGTCCCAGTCTTGTCCAGCTGCTTCAGCTCTTGCAAACCTGGCATGAGCTATGTACAAGCTCTTCTACTCCCTGCAGGGAAGAATTCTGCCCAGAATTTCCCCCTTGTTTCTGTTTCCTTGGGAGAGCCCTGCCCACTGCTCAGCTGCAGCGTGGCCCGAGGTGGATCAAAGCTGCTCAAGGCACTGGTTTTCCCCCCACCACCTTTCCACAGGGCTGGTTCCATCCTGTGTCCTGGGAACAACTGTTTTCTTTACAAACCCACCAGCAGAAGCATCTTGCCATTTTCTGGAAGTTCCAGAGCCAAAGCCATCCCCTGGGAGCACTGGAGCAGAGCAGAGGTCTGTGGTGCTTGCTGGCAGCAGATGCTTGTGTGGGAGTGAGAAACAGGCAGGTAAAAGCTCTTCCTTACCCTGCTCAGCCTCCCATGCTGTCAGCTGGGAGTTTTCCTGCCCTGGGAGTGATTCCATCAGCCTCAGTGGGATTCTCCTGTGTATTTATTTGCCTTTCCCACCTATCCTCAATGACAACGTTACCAAGGCAGGAGCCCTTACACAGCTCTGCTGCTGAACTCCCACCTGGTACCTGGGAAGTTCCTTGTATTTCCCTTGCAGTGCTTTTCCCTCTTACTCCTGGCTGGGAAAACCTCTGTTGCCCAGCAAGCATTTGTTTGGTTCATTTTTCCTCTTTTCTCTGTGGTGTGTATATCCCAGCCTGTTCTATAGAGCACCAACTACTCCAGCCCTGCTCCAGATTGATTTCCTTGGGCCATTTCCAGTGGCAAACACTGTTATTGTCCAAGTCTGTTACTAATTAAGTTGTTTTCACAACCCCGCTGACTGGAGATGGGGTTTATCACTCTTCCAGGTGGTTGAGGCCAAGCACAAAGGAGCAGAATTCAAAAGTATCCAGGAAATCTTGGCACCAGGCGCCTCAATTTTCTCCTGGGACTTTGTCCATAGGTACTGTGAAATTATGGATTCCAGCATGGAAATATGACTCTGCTGCCTCCACAGCTCGGAGGGAGTGACTCAAGTGTCCAGGAAATGAGCTCACAAATAGTCACCACCAATGAGGCAACAATACCCCCGGATTGAAGAATTGCTTTGGGACAGGTTGCAAGTTAGAAAGGGAAGTTTTTAAAAGGATAAATTTTCCCTTACATGATCTCGCCACCGGAGGCGGCTGTGCCTGAGGGGGGTCACCCCAGCAGCGAGGATGGTGCTAGAGAAGGAGGGGTTTGTCTGGGAATCACACCCAGCCCACTCCTGGCTCCCAGCTCTGGCACCGGGAAGGCTCCCACGGTCACTTCCTGGTCACTTAAAGCATGTCCAGGGAAGGGAACGGAGCTGGGAAGGGGCTGGAGCAGCAGGAGCAGCTGAGGGAGCTGGGGGGGCTCAGCCTGGAGAAAAGGAGGCTCAGGGGGAACCTTCTGGCTCTGCAACCCCCTGACAGGAGGGGGGAGACGGGGGGGGGGGGGTCGGGCTCTGCTCCCAGGGAAAAGGGACAGGAGGAGAGGGAACGGCCTCCAGCTGTGCCAGGGGAGGTTTTTAGGTTGGATATCAGGGAAAATTTCTTCCTGGAAACGGTGGTCAGGCATTGGAAGGAGCTGCCCAGGGACGTCGTGGAGTCCCCATCCCAGGAAGGCCTGGCCGTGGCACTCAGTGCTCTGGGCTGGGGGACAAGGAGGGGATCGGGCACAGGGGGGACTCGGTGACCTCAGAGCCCTTTTCCAACCCGAACCATTCCATGATCCTCCACCTGAGCCGGGTCCCCTCGGGCCCCGTGAGCCCCTGCTGTGGTGTCAGCTCCCCTTCCCCGTCCCTGCCCGGTGAGGTGCTCCCGGGGCGGCCCCACGGCCGGAGGTGCCCCCCTTACTCCCCTTACTCCCCTCACTCCCCGGCTGTCCCCGCTCAGCCCCGGCTCGGCCCTTCCTCCCGCCCCGTGACGTCACACCCGCTCTGACGTCACTCGCCCGACGCTGCCGCGTTCCGCTCGGCGGACTCCGCCTTCCCGGCGTGCTCCGCGCGCCGCCGCGCCCGAGCCTCCATCTCCCGGCACGCCCCGCGCGCGGGGCCCGTCGGCGGGCGCTGCGCGGGTGGCGCAAGGCACGCCGGTAGTTGTAGGCGGCGCGGGGGCGGCGGGGCGAGGCGGGCGGGCGGGGCCCCGGCGGCGGCCTCGGGCCTCGGGTCTGGTGCGTGAGGGGAGCGGAGCGGCGGGAGCGGTACCGCAGCTGCACGGCCTGGGCCCGGCCCCGCGCAGCCATGTCGGGGCTCCTGGGGAAGCTGTTCGGGACGGGCGCCGGCGGGAAGGGCGGCGGGAAGGGCCCTTCCCCGCAGGAGGCGATCCAGCGACTCCGCGACACGGAGGAGATGCTGAGCAAGAAGCAGGAGTTCCTGGAGAAGAAGATCGAGCAGGAGCTGGCGGCCGCCCGCAAGCACGGCACCAAGAACAAGCGCGGTGAGCGGGGGGGGCTGCGCCGGGCCGGGCCTGAGCTGGGCAACAGGTCGGGAGGGCCGGGGCGGGGCCTGCACGGCACAGACACAGCCGGGCTGCCGGGCTTCCTACCACAGTGCCTCTATTTCCTACCCTAATGCCTTTATTTCCCACTCCAGGGCCTTTATTTTCTCCCCTAATACTTTTATTTCCTACTTGAGTGCCTTTATTTTCTACCGTACTATCTTTATTTTCCATCCTAGGACCTTTTTTCCCTACCCTAGTACCCTTGTTTTTTACCCTAATGTCTCTGTTTCCTACCTTTTGCCTTTGCTTTTCAGCTTATTGCCATTATTTTACAGGTCATTTCCCCCTCCCGGGGCTGTCCTGCCCCTCCCCGCGGGGTTTGTGCCGGGGTTGTCCCCACTGGGGAAGGGGAAGGGGGGAGGACACCTCCCCTTTCCCCCTGGGGATGTCCCGTGTGGCTGTCGCGTCACTCCCTCGTGATTCTGAGGTCAGAACAGTGCCCGGCCCCTCTGTGGTGTTCCCTTCCCGTCCCATGTGCGCCTCACTTCGGGGAGAGGTCAGGGAAATATACTGGAAAAACAGGGCATCGCCTGGGAATCAGGCCCTGATTTACCACGGTGGTGTTTTTTAATTCTAACAGACAAAACTCTCCACCAAATCCCTGCCTAAGTGTGACGGTTTGGTTAAATATACGTGTTCACTGTTGTCAGCTTTTACCAAAAGTTCTGAGTGTGTTGGGGGGGCCAGTTGTGGCTTTAATGTGCACGTTATTATTTGTTGTCCACAGGATGAAAAGCTGCCAAATTCAGTCACCATTGAAAGGGTGTCTTGAAAACGGGCAAGTTAATATTCCCTCTTCTGAGAAGAACTTGGGTCGGGCTTGTACTTTGTTTTGTCTTGTGTTCTCATGGAAATGTTCATTCCTTTGAAAACACCGTGTGTTTGGGTTTTATCCCCACCCCTCCACCCACTCCAAGCAGCTCTTCCACACACACTCCTGAAGTTTATAAATGGATGTTGGGAACTGGTGTTTCCCTGGGCAGGTCTGACTGTCTTTCAGGCCGTGCTCGATGTGTCTGTCAGCCTGGAGATAAGGGAGATGTCCTGTTACCTATTCCAGTGCTCTCAAAACAAGCTTCTTGCTTGTTTTCACCACTAAAAGCCACATTTTCAGGGAAGCACATCCTGATTTCTGTGTGGACGTGTCCCTTTCTGTGCCGTGTTGGAGCAGGAGGGGCTCTGCCTGTGGCACAGGGAGCTGCAAACACAACCAGCAAAGGTTAATTTACAGCAATTACCCATAAGAGTTTTTGTTTCATGTCACTGCTTCAGCCAGCACTTTGAGCCTCCTCTCAGACTCCAGGACATGGTGCTCCCTCGGGGTTTCTCCCTTCCCTGTGTGATTTGAAGATGTGGCCCAGGGGTCTGCTGAAAGACCTCAGCAGGGCCTGACTTTAGGCTTAGCCAAGTCACTTCTAAATCAAACTTATTGCAACAGTTCTAATAAGTGAGTTCCTGCTGTGTTTCTTGACCTAGTTTGGTAGTGAGCTTAAAAGGAGAAGTAAAATTTATCTTTTTCTAACTTTCCTCATCTTCTGCAGTTTCTTCACCTTCTGGCTCAAGCTGGTCCTGTTTAACTTCCTAATTTTTCTTTCTGCTGGTTTCTGCTCAGGTCTTTGTCTCCACTGTAATGCCATCCCTCCCTCTCTGCTGCCCTTCAGAACTTAGGGGAGGGGAGGGATTAAATTTCCTCGGAGGTGGAGGAAGGAGAAAAACCTGCCCATTCACCAGCAGGATTGTGGGTCAGACTAATTGAGGGCTTGCAGGAGAACACAATCCTGAGGAGTAATTAAGGAGCTGGGAAAAGGAGAAGGGCTGGGATGGTTTTCTGTGGAAAATGAAACCTCTTTTTTTCCATTTCTGGAAACTGTCCTCATTGGGCTGTTACTAAAGGCAGCCAATTGTCTGTGGCTCGCTGGAAAGTGAGTTCCCCTCAGACTCACTAAGGCTCTGCTCAGTTATTCTGGGTTCAAGTTGTCAGTCACCAGCTGAGCTGGTGCATTTTTTTATATCCAGTTGTTTGGATATTTTCCTCTCTGACTTCAGGCTGTTTTATAATCCATAAGCTTCGTGATTTTTACGCAAAACCACTTGAATCTATAATTTAAGTGAAAATAAATATGTTGGGTCTATATGTAAAAGCCTGTATTTTTAATGGAAATATTTCCATATGGTTGAAATGTTTTAAGTAAAACTAAAAGAAAGCTGATTAACTCGAGGTTTTTGTTGGGGTTTTTGTTTGGTTTTTTTTAATACAACTTGAAGAATCCTTAAGCTTTCTTAGTTCTCTAGTAGATTTAATCTTCCTTAGTAGATTTAATCATTTCACTAGGGAGATCCTGTGTGTCCCTGCTGTTCCTGGAGGATCTCCTGTGGATGGTGCCCCTGTGTGATCCCAGCTGGACAGTTATGCTGATGTTAATGGAAGCTGCTGTGGGAAAGCCAGCAGAGGAATACACAGTGGGGCAGGGAGCTTTCCTGGAAGCTTAAAGCCACCTTGGGAAATCCTGGAATGGTGTTTTTGCTGTCTCAGAGGAAAGCTGGGTGTCTGGCACACTTGGGGTGACAGAGGGAAATGTTCTCTGCTCTCCAGCACACTGGGTGATTGTTTGGGTGCCAAGTGAGCTGCTTTCCAAAGGCTCATTGACTCATTTCTGCAGCACTTCGGGAGGTTTAAGTCTAAGAAACTTAACAGGCTTCTGGTTCCTGTGCCTGCCCTAAGTATGTGCAGGGTTTTGTTCATTCATGAACTTATAATTATATGTGTGTATTTCTCATAATCTGCATTTAGGCTATCAAAGCTGTATAATCAGACAGCTCACGACTAGAAGTTATAGTAAGTAACTTTCTGGTATAAATTTCTTTAGTCTGTGTTGTTTCTTGCCATGGGAAGCTTTCAGCTTCTGTCAGAAGTTCTGAGTGTGCTTGGGAGTGATGGCTTTAATGTCCATGTCATTTGCTGTCTGTGGCATAAAACACTGCCAGGGAGAAGACTGATCATCATTAGAAGGGTTTCTTGAAAGCAGGCAAGTTAATATTCCCTCCTCTGGGAAGAACTTGGGTTTTATTTACTTGGGCTTTGTTTTGTGTTCTCATGGCAATGTTCATTCTTTCGAAAACAGTGCTCTGGGGTTTATTCCCACCCCTCCAAGAAGCTCTTCCACACGTCATGAATAGTGGGCTTACAACTCTCAGTGAATTTATATAGGTAGCAGCAGTACTGACTAGTTTGGACACTACTCAGCCAGTATCCTACTGGATTTAAGTGCCCTGGAAATCAACTTTGCTTTAAGAAAAGCTGTGAGCTGGAGGTCTGGGAGCCCTGTGCTGCTGCTGCAGCCTTTTATTCCGCTCCAGTTTTTCACCATGACATTGTTTCATCCAGCCTGGGATGTTTTCTCAGCCTCGCAGGCCTCGTGATACACACTAAGCTGCTCCATCTCTGCCAAGGATTCTGCAGTTGTGGAGCTCAGGATGTTCTTTATGGTTCCTGCTTCCCCGGGCGGTCACACAAAGCTCAGTTTAGCACGGGAACACAGAGGAACAATGGGTTAATTCCTTAATCTGTTTACTTTGGGTATAACAATTCCAGAGTCTGTTTCTCCTGGAAAGCCAAAGCTCAAGTTGAGTCTCAGTGATCTCAGAGATCTCATCAGGGAGAGAAAGCTGATGCTGTTTCAGGGTTCTGAGCAGCTCACTCCAGTATAGATCCCAGGTGAACGGATCTAAATGGATCTTTATGTGCCTGCCTGCCACTGATTTTACCTTTCTGTTAATGAACATCAGGACCACAAACAGTGGAATGGGTGAAAAGCTTGTATCATGCCAGTGTATATTCAAGCTTTAGCAGGAGACTCATGTTTCATGGATTCTCTCTCAGCTCTGGTTCTGTTAGTGAGGGGTTTTTCTTCTCTGATGCCAAAATTATTCTGTCACTGTACATAAATATAATGCTGTGGGTTTTTTTAAGCACTGAATACACAAAATAGATGCAAACACGCTGCTAGATTCCTGCTGTATAATTCAGGCTTTTCCTGGAAAGAGAACACTGCTGTTCCCCACCCTGCACCAAAAGCAAACAAACAAGGAAGTTGGGCATAGGCTGAAGGCAGAAGTCCTGACTTTATGCCCACCTTGGGCTCTCAGTGCTGCCTCAGGTAAGGCAGCTCAGCTGCTGGTGTGATGGAAAGTGAACTGGTTACCATCCCTTCACCTTTTTTAATCTGTCACATCAGTCTGTTAACCTGGAATGTTGAACTTGGCCTGGCTGATCCCGGTTGAGGCGGCTGCCAGGAGCGGCCGTGCCTTGTCCTGCCTGTTCCTCTGTGCTGGAGTTGGTGTTTGTGTGGGCAGGGCATGAGTTGGATTAGTTTGCTGAGCCAGACAAAACCCAGCTCTTAAAAGATGAATAAAAAAAAAAAAAAAAAAAGCAAAGTTGTTTTCCACACTTAACCACAGAAATGCTGGAGCTGGCGAGAGAGGGAGGCAGGAATGTGACGGAGGAGGAGGGCAGTTCTGCCTCTCCTGGCAACAGTCCCTGCTTCCAAGCACTAAATGTGATAAAATCTGAGGATGACATGGGCTCTCCCAGCAAGGGGCCAGCAGCTCATTAATTAAGGCCTGGAATCTCTCCAGCAGGATGGCCTGGACAGTCTTGTTTAGAACACTGAGTGGTTCAGAGTCTGGCACTGAAGGAAGGGAAAGCTGCAGCCTCAGGTCTGGGCATGGGCAAAGACTCAAACAACCTGTGACTGTGTGCAAGGCCTCAGACCTTAATGCCTTGCCTTTGAATGTGGTTTAAAGATCCTGCTTGACATTTGGCAGGAGTGACTCTGCTCCCAGAATCAAATAAGGAGAACCTGGTTTTGTTTCCATGAATCGTAAGATGCTGATGTAGGGGAGGCAGAAGTCCTGCAGTATTTCCAGCCCATCTTCAGTCCTTCAGCCTGCCTTTTCTCTGTTTTAAGTCATAGTCTAATGCAAAATGCATGTTTGAGTTCCAGGTGCTTATCCACAAACCAGGGCTTCAGTGCAGGAGTCCTGGCAGGAGCCCTGGCCTGATCCTGCATCTCTGCCGAGGTTGATGGGATGGTCACAAACCACCTGCCTTGGGAAAAGTGTGAGAGTTACTCTTTTTAATTGAATCTTTAAAAACAGGAGGAAAATTCTGGTTTGGAATTCTACCCTACCTATGTTTAACAGAGGTTTTTGGAGGCAGACTCTATAGTATAAAACAGTTTAGGAAAGGGGGGGATTCACAATCGCTTTTTAAAAACAGCTTTAAAAGGTGGCATAAACAACACCAAAAACCCCGTGGTTCTGCCAGATGTGTTTTGGTAACTGTATTTGATGCAATACATCCTTCCTCTGTCCCTGTTCTCTGTCAGGCCCTCTGAGGAAGGAAACCTGGCATATTCACAGCCCCTGACTTTGTGTTTAGTTCTTCTCTCTGTATTAAATGTTGAATTCTAGTATCTCATTATGCTCCAGTCCTAGCTACTGAATTCTGCTTCAGGGCTTCTGTTCCGACCCACCCCAGAAAAAGGGGAGGGGGGTAACCCAGGTTCTTATCAATAATTCCCTTGGGGTGGATTAAAGTGAAACGACACTGAATAATCGGTGTCTGAAAACATACCTAGGTAGGGTTTATTTTAACAATTTTGTTTTAACAGGTATGTTAGCATCTATATTATCTATATTATCTATCATAGGGGGGAAAATGCATAAGGGAGAGAAAGGAAAGACAAGATAAGGGTAAGGGAGAGTAAGGGAAAGAAAAGCTGAGAGTGGACAGATGTCTGTAGTCACTGCCCACGGGGTCCAGCAATGACACTTGGGAGTTGCCACTTCCATGTGTGTCAGTTGAAGTGGTGGCCTTGATCTGCTGGGGGTGAAGCCCCCACACTCCAAGAAGTTATGAGTTATCATACCCATGGTTGGTTTCACGGGCCATGCCTCGAGCCTCCAGCCTCTCCCTGGGCCTGCACAGAGTTTCTGTGTCTGGCCTGGATCCCACCTTTCAAGATTGGCAGAGGGGGGGATGGGCTTTGATGGGCCATCAGAGGTATAATGCAACAGTCAAAAGCCTGAAACTCGGCTCTTCCTGCCTTTTCAGGGCTTGACACCTTCAGCACCGGAGGGAGGGATGGGCCCAACTGCCCATCGGAGGTATAATGCAAAAGTCCTGCAAAAGTCCCTTGGCAATCCTAGAATGCATAAATCATTAACCATTTCAGTCCCTGACAGCTTCTCAACTAGTTCAAAAACTAAAATTTGCAGGTGATGCAAATTGCTTATTTGATTTAACCCTCTTTTACGTAGATTTGTGCAGGAAACTGCCAGGTCAGGATTATACCGAGTTGTGGAGTGTTTATCTGGACTGGGATATTGTTGGGCTTTGCACTTGTATGATTCAGACCTCTCTGTCAATCCCTTCCTGCTTGTTCTGGCTGGATTCTGATAAATTCCTGTACTTGAACATCATGGGGGCTGTGCAGGAGCATCCCAGCTGGACTCCTGGGATGCTGGGAATGGCCAGGACTTGTGCTCTGTGGTCTGATTTTGGCAGCTTTTTGCTGCCCCCTGTGAAATCCCCATTTGTTTTGAAAAAACCCCAAAGTTCACAGAAATGCCCTTTATTTTTTTTTGGGGGGGGGGGGAGAAGGTGGTTCTGCTTGTTCCAGGGACTTTGCATGGGATGTGGTGTGAGCAGGAAGGATGTGGCTGGACCTTTTGCAGCCAGCAAAGCGTGAGTGGGGTGTAAAGTAAAATCTTGGTTCACTTACAGCACTTAGAAATGGATGACTTTTGCCAAACTGAAATTTGGAGCAGCCCACAGGCCTGACTGTCCATGAAGTTTGCAGATGAGTGTCCAGCAAACTGGAACTCCTGGCACAGAGTGCCTGTAACAAAAAGGATGCAGTTGGAGAATCCTAGATAGGCCACACCTCAGATGTTGACAGACCTTTGCCTTTCCCTCAGCCAGTCCAAGGCCACAGCACAGAGCTGGTGATAAGGAGGTTAGTGCTGCTTGGAATCATCCTGGTTGAGGATACAGTTGCTGAAGATAGGGCTGGAGCTCCTCTGCCCTGGAGCCAGGCTGGGAGAGCTGGGGGGCTTCACCTGGAGAAGAGAAGGTTCCAGGGAGACCTGAGAGCCCCTTCCAGGGCCTAAAGGGGCTCCAGGAGAGCTGGAGAGGGACTGGGGACAAGGGATGGAGGGACGGGACAAGGGGGAATGGCTTCACACTGCCAGAGGGCAGGGATAGATGGGATATTGGGAAGAAATTCTTTCCTGTGAGGGTGGGGAGGCCCTGGCACAGGTTTCCCAGAGAAGCTGTGGCTGCCCCTGGATCCCTGGAAGTGTCCAAGGCCAGGCTGGATGGGGCTTGGAGCAACCTGGGCTGGTGGAAGGTGTCCCTGCCTGTGGCAGGGGGTGGAATGGGATGATTTTGAGGGTCCCTTCCAACCCATTCCATGATTCCATGTGGCCTGACTGCAGGTGAGGAGCCTTCCTCATGGCCAGTACTGAGAGCAGTGCAGTGGCCACAGTGACCCAGCACTGCTGGGAACACGGGAGAGCAGGAGAGGCTCAGTGCCAGGCTGGGGCACAGGCAGCAACACTTCTGCCCACCATGGCCTTCCAGCTGGAAGCCTAGGTGGCAAAGGTCTGCTGTGGCTTTCTCCAGGTTCATTGTTAAACAACTTAAAACACTTAAAGTGAAGCCTATAATATTTTATATTATTATGTTTATATATACCTACCAATAATATTTTATAGTAGCTAATACAAGTATAGGGTCATTACACAGCCAGCTCTTGTCTTGCAGCTCTCAACTGATCCAGCAGCAAATGATGGGAGGTTGAGGTCCAAATAACCAGTATCACCCTCTCTCTTACACATACTGGGATGTGCATGTTGATCCTTGTATACAGCTGGTTCCTCCTGTGGTGGTGTGTAAGTGTTCCCAAACATCCACACTGTATGTGCTCCTCAGGGCTTGGCAGGATTTTATTCAGATTTAAGGACACTGTGTTTACTTCAGGTGAGTGCACAGAGGTTGCTTAGATGCAGTGGAACTGAAACAAAACATGAATTCCAGGGTGACAGGAACATCGGCTGCTGGTATCCAGAAACTTGGAGGTGATTTTTGTTAGTTATGAAATAAAACAAGTTGATATAAAGCAAACTTCATAATGGACTTCCCCCCCCCCCCCCCCAAATACAGTTTGTCTTATTTAGTTCATAACTTTTGGCTCTCTAAGGGTTTGTGTTTTCAGCTTTCCCCCCTGTAGTTGTCAGTGTTGGAAACTGAATATTCAAGAAAAAAGTGATTTTTCACGTCTCAAAATAGCCTGACTTCACCAAATAAGATGTTAAGAGAAATGCTAAATATTATGACAGCCTCCAAGAAATTCTTAGACTTGGCAGTGCTCTAATAATTATGGTCCAGAGCTGGAAAATGCAGGATAGATTCCCAGGCAGCCACTGGTTTCACTCCCCAGGAAGAGAAGCTCTTCAAATGGGGCCCTTCGGGGTAGGATCTTCTGAATTTAGTGACTTAATCAAAATAATATTGTTCAGTGTAGGGAATTGGGTTGTTTGGGATTTTCTCCTGTGAGAAAACAACATTTTGAGACACTTAAAAAGAGGCACTTCTGTTCTTGCAAAGCTGAACCTCTACGTGATGCATTTCTGGCAGGGATTCAGAGGAAGATTATAAGTTTTCACTGGCATTTTCTTTAATAAGGTACCTTCAGCAATCAGAAAATAAAGAAGAAATCCCATAAATATTTGCAGGCTGTGAGAATCCCAAGGAGTCTTTAAGAAACATACTTTCCTCATCCTAAAACTTTCAACTTTGGTTGAAATCTGAATAATTATCTCATTTCACAGCAGAGTTTTATACATCTATCAAAGAAGGTGCAGAGTTTTAACAGCAGAGTTACAGGGCTTATTCTAAGAGAGCATAATTTACCCCAGCAACCCTAGAAAATAGTTTTATTTGGGAAGGACAAATGTGTTTTGGTTAGATCAGCTTTGGAGATGCCTTGCAATCCCCTGCCATCATCCAGGGACACGTAGGACTGCAAGGAATGAAAACTGGAAATTGGGAAATACAGCTTTGCTTCCAGAGGGTGGATCAGATTTCAAGGAATCATTTGAAACATTAGGCCTGGGTGTTTTTGGCTGATCCAGCATTTCTTAGCCTCATTCCAGCTCCTGGGTGGAACAAAGCTGTCTCTGTAACTGTGATTTCTCTTCCCTGCTTTTCTCATTTGAGCTTCAACCCTCACTATAGTTGACTTTTTTTTCCCTTTTCTTTTGGACAGAACTGTCCCAGCCTCACCTAGAGATTGTTTAACAGAGGATTATTGGCCAGAGGAGCATTGCCTCAATGTTCAAGGGACAGAGGATTCCAATTCCAAGGCTGAAGGCTGGTTTGCCTTCTGGACCACCCAGCTCTGAGCTGTGGATGTGGAACAACATCTGCAATCCCTGGGATCCTGGTGATCCCAGCCCTGAGCAGGGCCAGTGCTGGGGTGAAGGTGGTGCTTCCTCTTGTGTTTGGGTGTTCTGCATCACAGCACTCATTGCTGCTCTACAGATGCTTTTTTATTTCCTTTTTTCCCCCTCCTTTTTATATTTACAGATTTTTAGACCAGGAATGTTTATTGTTTTGTTGCACAACAGACTAACTATCCTGGCACTGCTTTGCTCAAGAGGAAATTGTAATCTTGTGTTTTAAATACAGACAGGACAGAAACCTTTCTGTGTTCTCTGCCTGGGTTTGGGTGTTTTGCTGGAGTAGTTTTAATGAGTCACTTCATCTCTGAGCTGGGAACAGTTGCTTTCCTTTGGAGGAGTGGGTTTGGGAACTTTACTGGAGGTTTAAGAAACACATAGAAAGACCAGGGGAGGACCAAGCCTGGACTCTGCCCACGATTCCCTGCTTTTGTATTGAACCACCATGAACATTCCTCAGCTGTTCAACAGTTCCTGGAGCTGTCAAACCCCTGCAGGAAGATATTTATTCAGTGGTGTGAAAGAAATTTGGCAAGTCCGTGATGGGTTTGTATCCACCTTTTTACCTGCTCGTAGCATTGGAGGATAGTTTGTGAATTGCTTTAAATTTGCTTTTTAGGATTTTTTTGGAGGGCTTTTAGGACAGTTTGCTGGTAGAATGAGAGATGAGCCCTTGCTGCCTAAGATAAAGCTACTCAGTGCAGGCAAGGCAGGCAATTACTCCTCACACCTCCCAGTGTGTTTATCCCGTTTCAAGGACGGTGAGGATGTTGTTCCTGATTAAATCTGCTGCCCAGGCGAGTGCCAGGAAGATGGAATGGGATTTTCAGCAGCAGCAAAAATAATGTCACTCCTTTCTGTTGAGCAAATCACAGCTGAATGCACACTGTGATGTGGAAAATGGGCTTCCAGGATGCAGTTGATTATCTCAATCCTGTTCAGTGCCCGGGCTTGCTGCTCCAGGGGCCAAGGGACCCCAATTTGGGAAGCTCCTCTGCAGCTCTCTTGCACTATTCATTATTTTGGTGGGGCTGACATCTGCTGTGTGTTATTTTCTGAGGCTGCTGCAGAACTTTCTCCTCCCATGTTAATGCTGCTGACGTCCTTTTGCAGTGGTGTATCTGCTGCTGCCATTTCTTCTCTTGGTTGCCACCAAGAGCATAAGAATTAGATGTGAGATGAAGTTATTTTTCCCCTCGGAGTAATCAGAGCTGTTAACCCCCATGTCTCCCTCTGGAGGAGGAGCCTCTCTGTTTTAGGTGTCAGTGGGATTTTTTTTTTAGCAGGATTTTGCAGAGGCAGGAGACACTGTGAGCCATCAGCTGGGACAGATTCCCTGGGATCACCAACACTTGGACCTTGGTGCAGGTGTATGTTTGAATTCAGTGAAACTCTTGAATTGTATTCCCAGTTGTTCCCAACTGCTCCCCCTGCTCCTCTCAAGCTGAGCTGTGTTTTATCAGTAAATCTATACTTTCCTACTAATAATATTTGAAAATATTAAACAGAACTCCTGTGTGCACAGAGATATCCCATTAACTGTGCCTGTCCTACAAGTGTGCAAGCAGTATTTATTTGCAGGAGGGCTGTTGACTTTTAGCAAAATCACTGACATTCAGAGTCGATTTTTCCTCTCTGAATGCAGTACCATGCAGTAAAATGGTATTGTTATTATCCTGCCAGCTTCTTAGCACAGTGAACATTTGTCCCATTTGACTAACAAACTGCTGCAGATATTGCAAAGGAAATCATAAGACTGACAACAGCTCGTTTAATAATGGTAATTTGCTTTATACACAGGTTGAAATAATTTAAAATACATCCAGTTCTTACAGATAGCATTTCTTGAGGACACAGTGAAATTGTCTGGGTGAGCAGTCATGCTTTTCAGACTGATCTGCTGACAGGGGAGGGGAGTCTGGCTGAATGACTCTGCTTTTTTCATTTGGGAGCGTTCATGAGTCAGGGGTGGTGACTGAAAACCATAACAGGAGCTCCTGAGGGCTGGGTATCCCAGGGAAACCCTGGGCTGAGTCAGGGTTAAAACCTCTTCTGGAATGTCTAGGGGGGATTATTGCAGAATTTCAAAGAAATCGTAAATTAAAATATTATTTCACAGTTCAGTTGAAGACTGGGAGTAAAAAAAGACAACCAAGGACAAACCACCCCCAAGAAAAAAAACCAAACCAAAACAAAAAGCAGAGGAAGGAATAACTTCAGAATAACTGTTTCTACCTTCAGGAAATTGAAGCAGTAAGTCCAGATCTACCTGGACTCAGCTTCAGTTTTATTCCTGGACTTCCCCTCCTCTCTGGAAGCTGTTGTTTGTGAGCATTTCTGTGTGTAAATGAACTGCAGAGATCAGAGTCTGATGCTCATTAGCACTGAGGCATTTTATATGACTTTGCCAATGGAAAAGAGGTCATAAACCTCTGATACAAATCTTAATTCATCAGAGCTCTGTGGTGATATATTTATGAATAAAAATTGGCTCCAACATCCCCGCTGTAGCTGATAATAAAGACAATTGATAGATCAATGTGTCATATGGAGAAGATCATTATGAGACTGCTCACTGTCTCCTAATGGATGGCACGAGTCTCCCAGGTAGTTTTAAATGTATTAACATTAACTGTAATAATAATATATATAAAAAACTCTTTTCCCCCATCTGTACTTTTTTTATGTATTCTTCAAAAACTTTACTAAAATTCAATTAAAGTGCAACTCAGCTTTGTTACCTGCTGTTTGTTTTTTTTAGAGGATCTTTTAAGTGCTTGCAGTTCTTGCTGCACATTGGACTTACAAGCTAAAACAAGCCTGTTAAGGATGAGGTGTGGGTTGTAAAGGTTGTCTAAAACACTGTTTAGTGGCAGGTTCTTGCTGTTTTGTGAAAACTTAACTGCCAGTGGAACATTCAGATATTTTTGCTGTCTTTGGGTTTGCATTGAGGGTTTCCTGAAATGTTAAATCCCTTCCTAAACCAGCCAGTGATGTGATCTGGTACTGCTGGGTTAATGTGTAATAGGGATATTCCACAAGTTATCCCTCCCCAAAGGCAGGGAGCTCTGGGAGGAGGAATTGGAGGTGTTGCTGGGAGACTTGGCTGCTCGTGGGACCACAAGAGCTGCTCAGGGCTGCTGCCTGTCCCTGCTGTGTGCCTTTCCTGGCATCCCTCATTGCTCTTCCCATGCCCTGGAGCTGCAGAAGGTTTCATGGGGAGCAGTTTCCTACAGCTCTGTACCATGGGGAGGGACTGTGCCCTGCCCTGGACTCACCACCTGCAGCACACTGGGATTACCAGCTGGGTTTGGGGAATTCATAAACGTAGATGGGATATCTCTGAGCTTTATTCTGTATAAGAGCAGGTATTTCCCTAAGAAATCCATGGTGAGAGCAGGCACCAGTGCCTGTTTGGAGCCCCTGGGTATCAGGCCCTTTGCAGAAGCTGCTGTGACACTCTGGCCCAGCAATCTCAAAATCTTGCATGGCTTTTGACTGCAAGATAAGCAATTTGTCACACTCTTGGAAAGCTTAGATCAGCCCTTTCTAGAGAAATGTGCTTGTGATGTCTCTAGCAACACGTTCTAGGTTGTGAGTGAACTCTGGCTGGCCAGAGAATAAAAGCTTTAAATTTAATATATGGCCACAGGTCCTGCTGAAGCAGTTCCACAGCATTTAAAGCTGGGTATAAATTACACTGCCTTGACTGTGTAATTATTATCTTGAAAGCAGTAAAGGCATAATTAGGGGTGTGGGGCCTGAGAAGAGCCTCCTCCACAGCTGCCTGATGTGATAGGGCAAAGATAGGCTCTGTTACACTTTGACTTCACACAAACACATGATTCTTGCATGTGCATAATGCCAGAGGACGTATTTGTAACCCACTGTCTCTGTTTTATGTTTACTTCAAACTCTGGAAACCGGTATTTCCTTGGTCTGAAGGGGTGGGAAGTGTTTCCAGACAGTGCCACAAGTCCAGGTTAAGTTTAAGGGTGGTGCAGTTCTGGTGCACCAGTGGTGGGGGTGGGAATGGGAGGGACAGTTACCCACAGCCCTGATAAGAGCTCCTCATCACAGCCTCTTTTACAATGGTTCTTGCAGGGTCTGCTGTCTGAGCAGCTTGTTTTAAAGTACCTGGCCATGAAATGTAGGCAAACTGTAGTTATCAGAGAAAGCTGTAATGGGGAGCTGTACATAAATTGTAGTACTTTACTTGGGTATTATATGTAATATAATTTGTATAATGCCCATAAAATCTCTGGTTTTGCCAATAATTCTCCAGGATGCACAGAATCCTCAGTAAAGAATGTCCTGTTGCTGTCTGTAACTTTACCAGCATCTGTCACTATATAAACACAGCTATTAACAGTTTTGTTTTCCTAAGAAAACTTTATATATCCTTAATTAAATCATTACTGCAAAATTAACCAGCCTAAATATCCAGTAATATGTTGCTCATCACTTTATGATCTGGCATAAAGCTGGAATATTTCAGATATTTGTGTTGTGCCTCATTCTGCAGAGCAAACATTGTCCTTTGAAAACCTACTCCTGTCAGACAAGTGGATGTTGGACTGGCCCCAAACTGGGGAGATTTACTGGTCACTGAAGTGAAAGTCAGTGCAGGGGCTTGGTTTGGGTCCCTGGTTTCTGTTGGAAAAGTTGAGGTGACCTGTGCTTTTGTGGGTTTGATCCCTCCTGCTAAATCAAGCTGGGTTACTTTGTGTGCTTGGCACCCTTGGCTGGGCCTTCCCTTAAAAAGTGCCTTTGTATTCTCTAATACATTTATTGTCTGTAATTGGAAAGTAATCAAACACAGCATATTTATAACCAGTTGTAGGGCTGAAGCTGTGAACAGGGCTTCTGGATAGCAGGACTTTGTGTGTGTTGCAGGAACACACTGATCATGTCACCAAGTTATTATCCCTCTGACAGGGGAGATAAGGGAAGCTCTCTGTGCTCGGGATTTCCTACTCCTTGTTTTCTGCTCCCCTCCAGAAATTCTGCTGAGGCTCCAAATAACATCTTTAAAGATTTAAAGCCTTCATTTGCCACCATCTGTGGTGTGTGAGACTGAGCTTTTGGGAGGTCTGTGACTGATTTTTAGCAGAACTGATCCTGTAACATGTTAACTGTTTTTTGCTGAGACTCAGAAACATCAGAGCCCTGAAGAAACGAAGTGTGTGTGTGTGTAGCTGAGTTCAGAAGCAGAGAGTAAGGCTGTTGGAGCAGCAACCCGTGTCCAAGTTGAGTTTTTAAAGTATATATTATGTGACCAAGGTTGTCATGCAGAGGACAAGTGTGTTCATTGCAGGAGGGGAGGTGGAGGTGCCATGAAGGGGAGCTGTTCTTGTCCCTGAGTCCATGTGACACTGGGTGTTTTCTTATCAGCTGGCAGTTCTTGGGCCCTGGTAGGTCTTGCCCACACTGCAGCTCCTGCCAAAACTTGTAGCCACATACAGAAAGGTTATTATAGAATGATCTGGGTTGAAAAGCACCTTAATCATCCAGTTCCACCCCCTGCCATGGGCAGGGACACCTCCCCCCAGAGCAGGTTGCTCCAAGCCCCGTCCAGCCTGGCCTTGGACACTTCCAGGGATGTGGCACCTCCCAGCTCTTGTACACCTACAAGTACCTGTGGATGTGGTTTGTGTTCACTGTCAGTGTTCCAGGAATGGGCAGGTACCTGTTGTCTGCCCGGGTGTTTTGGGAAGAGCTGGATGCACTCCTGTCTGGGTGGGTGGGTGGGTGGAGCTGGAGCAGCCTGGCTGTGCAGCAGGTTGGACCAGTCCTCCCACACGGGCTGGTCCCCGTGGGAGGGAGCTCTGTGTTGGTGCTGTCAGGGTGGGCTCCTCTTGCCAGAACCCCCCTTGTACAAGTGCTTACAAGCAGCAAATTGCTCAAACCACCATAATCTCTCCTCACACCTCTCAGTTCAGACTGTTGTGTGGACAGTGCCTTCCAGCAGGAGTAATATGAAACACAGATATAAATACTTCTGTAATGCGTATTTAACAGCACTAAGGGAAAAGCTGAAGAAACATTTGTCTTTGCACTGGAATGAGCTGCTTCTCCCAGCAGCTGCAGCAGCACCACAACCTCACCTGACAGGAGCTACACCAACAACTCTGCCTTCCTGTGTTGGGGGTGCTGGTGAACAAGGGTGTCTTTAGGTGGTTGAGCTTGGATATTGATGGATGTTGGATATTGATGGATGTTGGATATTGATGGATGTTGGATATTGATGGATGTTGGATATTGATGGATGTTGGATATTGATGGATGTTGGATATTGATGGATGTTGGTGCATGGTCTGTGTCTGGGGTGTGTTATGAGTGACTGGACTCAACCTTTGAGCGACTTCTTGGCTCACATCCTTGAGATCTCATCCATGAGATCGTTCTTTGAGGATGTGCCTGTTGTGCATGGCTGAGTGTGACAGGCAGGGGTCAGGAGGCATCTGGCTACCTTGAAGCAGCTTTGTTGAAGGAGGCAACCACAAGGGTTTATCTTAGTTTTATCTGCTTAGTTCACCTAGGACGAAGAGTGGACAACTGTAGAATGTTCTAAATATTTCTCTGTGCTGAGTGGCACTTGGTGCAAAATCTGAATGGTGTTTTGGGCATGAATCTCACCAGTCCCACCCTCTCCTGTGCTGTGCAGCTGCCCTTCAGGCCCTAAAGCGTAAGAAGAGGTACGAGAAGCAGCTGGCACAGATCGATGGCACGTTATCAACAATTGAGTTCCAGAGGGAAGCCCTGGAGAATGCCAACACTAACACTGAAGTGCTTAAAAACATGGGGTTTGCTGCTAAAGCCATGAAAGCTGCTCATGACAACATGTAAGTAATTCCCTTCTGCACCTTTAGTTTGTCATTTGTTATCTGCTGAATGCCAAGTGTTTCATGAAAGTGGAGCCAGAGTAGCAAAATCTTCTTTTAAAAGGCTCTAACTTAAACTAAAATGCTAGAAACATTTTCATATTGAACAAAATATGCAAATATGATGCTTCCTCAGTGTACCACCATTTATTCTGGACTCTGCCTTTGTCCAAAAGCAGGGTAGCACCAGTGTAGTCTAAAGTAAATGAGTGCCTGTACCAGTTACAGATTCACCTGGTGGCAGCAAGAATTTTAAGCCTCAAGAGGAGACTTAAAAGTTCTTTTCTGTGCAGTGGAGTTGGTGCATGTAGCAATAATTAAAGGTAAACTGCATTATGGGAATGTTGTGCTTGCTCCAGAAGCAAATATTGTGGCTGTAATAATGCTGAATCAGGAAAGAGAGCAAATTCTTATTAATACCAGTAGTGCAGAACAAAACCCCTTCGTTGGTGTCTTTGTGTCACTGCTGCAGGCTAGGTTTGTAGGAAAGAGCAAAAAAACCATGTTTCATTGTGTTCAGACCAGGGGGATAAAATTCAGACTTGCATGCAAAGAGTGTTTTGGGAAAGGGCCTTGTGAATGTCACCGTGGTGTGGCATTTCTACAGAACCCAAGAACCACAGTGTGAAGTGTTGATTGGGAACCTGCCTGATGATACTGAATTCCTTCCTTTCTTTTACAGGGATATTGATAAAGTAGATGAATTAATGCAGGACATTGCAGAACAGCAGGAGCTGGCAGATGAGATTTCAACAGCCATCTCAAAGCCAGTAGGATTTGGGGAGGAATTCGATGAGGTATGTTTTGAATTTGCTTTTTTTGTGTCAGTGAGTCACAGAATCCATTGGGTTGGAAAGCCTTCAGATGATCAAGTCCAGCCACTGGCAGGGCCATCCCTAACCCATGTCCCTGAGCAGCACATCCACATGGCTTTCAAATCCCTCCAGGAACTGTGACTCTTGTGAGATCTTCCTTTGAAGATGTGTGTGTTGTGCATGTCTGGGTGTACTCCTGGGGTGTGGAATCTCTCCTGGATATTGTTGTAGCTGTTCCCACCAGTGAAAACAGCAGCTGTGACTCAGACTTTAGGCTGAGAATGTTTAGATTTCTCCTTCCCTTCATCATGTACAGGAATTGATAACAGTCAGACTCCTCATCTCCTTAATTTGCTTCAATCCTGTAATTTAAGATGTTTTCTTTAATAATATGATCAGCTAAGGGTACTTTTTGATAAATATGACTTAAAGTTCCTTCCTTTTTTTTCTTTTTTTCCCTTTCACAACCTAGGATGAACTCATGGCAGAACTAGAGGAACTAGAACAAGAAGAACTAGACAAAAACTTGCTGGAAATCAGTGGTCCGGAGACAGTTCCACTACCAAACGTGCCCTCAATATCGATACCCTCCAAGCCAGGTAGGGATGGACCTTTACCTGAAGCATTTTGGATTGTTAAAAATGTGTTTTTTCATCTGCCAGCTCCTTGGATTGGGGAGATCTGGCTGCAGGCAGCACAGACATTTTGCTTGAAATTGCTTCCTGAATCCCAAATCCCATCCAGTGCCATTTCTCTGGAGGGGAGAACCTGCCTTTGACAAGCACCAGGAAAATCTCTCCCTGTTCCAGGAGCAGTTATTGTCTGTTCTGGCACTCCCAGCTTCTCTGCAGCCTGGATGATGCTCAGGGAAGAGTGGAGGTCTGGAAAAAGGGAGCCTTCTTCCAGGTGCTGCCTGACAGGGATGTAATCTTGACAAACATACCAGGGCTGTAAAAGGGAGTGGAGAATAAAGTAACTCTGGAAATTAGAATCACAGGATGGTTATGGTTGGAAAAGACCTCCAAGATCATCCAGCCCAACCATTAGTCCCAGGCTGGTTTGGATTCCCCCATGGAATCACTTCTTGCTGCTGCTTTGGTGTTTAATTTGATCCCTTCTTTTCTGGCTTTTGGGAGGATCCACCCTCGGGGTCCCCTCTTTGGGGAGGGCTGTTCCCTCCTGTGCAGTTTGCACAGGCAGGACCAACCTGAGGGCCATCCCAGTCCTACAGCACAGATATCCAGGGAATTGCAGTTAGTGTGAGGATTTTAGATGGAGAACAAGCAACAAACGTTTTTATTTACAGAGAGACAGTTCAAAGCTGCTGTTCCATCTGCTCTGATCCCTGTGGTATGAAGGGGACGTGGTACCTCCTGGAATACAGCTGAGTTGGGACACCTCTGGCAGCATTAATGGGATATGAGGCTTTGCAAGCCTGTTTTGCTGAGTCTGCCTGAATGTATTATGGATAAATTGTAGACTTTGCAGCTCTGTTCCATGTCCTTACTTAGGAAAAAAGTCCAAAAAGCTAGTGAGTGAAAATAATCCCATTTGATTGCTGTATCTGTAATTATCCTGCTGCCTTTCCAGGCTTGGATGGATGTGGGAAGCAGCAGGCACTGCCAAACCCAAGGTTCTGCTTTAAGTGCCATTGCTCCTCATGTGTTACAGTCCTTTACTTTTGACATCATTGATTTTGTGTTTTTCTAGCTCTGTTTTGCAGAATTGCTGACCAGGGTTGATGAGAGGGGACTGATTTGTATCAAAATCCCCTAAATCAGAGACTTTGCCTAGACTTAGATCCAACAGCAGGAGAAACAGGTTAAATAAACCTGTGAAACTTACTGAAACTTCCCAAAATAACAAAAACAGGGAAGGTTTTTGTAGTAAAAATTGTGAGCATAAAGCTCAGTGTTTTATAGGATTTATGCTAAGCTGCTTTTGGATGGAAACTAGAATTCCACTAATGTATTTAAATGTCATGCTGCTTTTTGCTTCAATAAAGCTGCCTCCAAGACTGGCACTTGGGAAGATTTGGGATTCTGGGGTGGTGGTGGGCGGGGATTTTGTGTGGATTTATTTTTTTAACCTAAATTGGTTTTCTCTTAGAATTGACTTAATAAACACTGGGATTAAAAGTTTGCTTGTGGTCACCATGGGTCGAACTTCCAAAGGGAACATTTCCCTAACAATGCAGTTCATGTGTAATTATTTTGGGAATAAGTGATGTGTCTTTTGAGGTAGAGATGACTCTGTTACCTCCTTTTTATTCATGAAATGAAAAACAAACACGAGCTTTCCTGCTTTTTCAGCTCTCAGGAGCTGTCTGGATTTTGACTGTAATCGCTCTGAATGAGGAATTTTTTGCTCTTGCCACCAGCTGGGTTGATGTCAGGAGAAATTCAGGCAAAAGCTGTTTTTGTTTAATGGAGGCTGGAAGAGCTTCACATAGAAAAACAAATCCCAAATTTGTACAAATGAGAGAGGTCTTGAGCTTGGCTTAAGAGCTGACTCAGTTCTTTTTGTGTCAGTGTTTCATTTGGAATGACACAAACCAGTTGGAGTATGAATTATTTGACTTTTCCCCCCCCTTGAAGCAAAACCACTCTCTGAGGAAATGACATCTTTTATTGGTATTTTCCAAAATTATTGCAGCTATTTTTGGGTTAAAACCATTTTTGCTGAGTTAATGGAAACTGGACTTGTCCCATGATGACAAATAGCAGCATTTGCTCTTCTGGAAGGAGCAGAAATGATGAGAAGGCAGCATTTAGGCTGCTGCCTCCCATCCACATCCCTCAGCTGCCAGGGGAGTGGGAAGAGAAGGGGAATAGGATGTTCCCAGGGCTGTTCAGCCCCTCCAAGAGCCTCAACTGACACAGGGCTGGAGGCCCCCAAATTCTGTACCTGCCTGACCAAACACAGGAACCTCATCTGTTGTACTTTGAGGACTTTGTGGTGAAATAAGGGATTTATTTTTAACGGAGAAGAGATTGTGATAGTGGAGACATCAGATGAATTTCTGTAAGAAACTGCATCCTTCTGAGAGGGGCTTCTGCTTGCAGGCTTGGAGATGATGGGAAGACATCACACCTTAACCTTCATGTACATTTGCATTCTTCCTGTGTGAGCTACTGTCTTTTCCTACCAGAAGTGGGAATATCAGGCAGTTCAGCCCATGCTGGCTCTCTCACAAGGCTCCTTTTATTTCAATTCAAGGAGGTTTTGTGTTTTTTTTGCCCTCTGCTGGCATTTGGTGCTTCATTTACTGGTTTGTCAGTGGCAGAGAGGCCGCTGGGTTCTGTCAAGATTCCTGCTCACCTGTTTTCTTTCTCTTGTTTTGCAGCCAAGAAGAAAGAGGAAGAAGAGGACGACGACATGAAAGAGCTGGAAGCTTGGGCAGGAACCATGTAACCACAGCAGTAACTGGCTGGGAAAAAAAGACTTTGATTACCTATTCTGGGTACAAATGTGTTGTGTTGAGGAGAAAGCATAAGCAAAATGTCTTTATCTTTTAATTTTAACCCAGAGCAGTGGGAACTGCATTGCTGTTTTCTGCATAGCATGGTCTGCACAGAGGAAAGAAGGGGGAGCAGGGGGAGTTGCCTGCAGTCGATACGGTTGAATTTCTGTACAAAGGTCTTTGCAAAAATCAAACATTCAGCTTCTGGACTGTGCTACTGCCACTGCTGGATCTTCAATTTGGGCCATATTGAATCGAAATAAGCTGAAAAAAAAAAAAAAAAGCACTCTCTGTAATTTTAAGTCAGTCTAAATGTGTCTAGAAGTCTTGTAAGGCATTTAAAAACCAGGAAAAGTCCTAAAGCCACCGTTGGCTTCTTATTGTGTTTTAGGTGCAAGAATGCTTTAGGTTTTTAGTTTTTGCCAGTTATATTTATATCCCTTGACTGATGTGTGGCCAAGGCTTGTGTTTGTCACCACCAACGATGTAGTCACTGTTCCCATTTTAATTGGTGATGATGATTTGCAATCGATAAACGCTCTCTTGGACATAGGGAAGATCTCAAGTTCAGTTGTACATTTTTCTACATAGCACTACAATGTTTATTGCTTTTTTTTTTGTGATAATTGATAACCCATTCAGATACATGCACACAATTATTTTAATTAAGAAACTACTATGGATTGCACTGTATTAAATATCTCGATTAATTTTCACCCGTGGCTGCTGTTGTCGATTCTGTGTCGTGTTTGAGCAGTCTGGCTGCAGGAGGAAACAGGGAGGGTCAGGTTGGACATGGGGAGGAATTCCTTCATGGAAAGGGGTTGTCAGGCATTGGATGGAGCTGCCCAGGGAGGTTTGGAGTCCCCATCCCTGGAGGTGTCCAAGGAAGGGCTGGACGTGGCACTCAGTGCCCTGGGCTGGGGGACAAGTTGGGGGTCAGGCACAGACTCTTTGATCTTGAAGATCTTTTCCAAACTTAGTGATTCTGTGATTCTATTCTGTGTCAAAATCCCCCCACTGAGGACAAGTCAGAGCTGAATCAGCAGCAGAAGCGACAGGTTTAGAAACAGAGCTGGGGATTTGGCTTTATATTTTTTGTTGTGGAAATGATCTCTCTTGTGCACTGTGCTAACAAATGTATGTTAAAGCAGCAGTGTTTTCTGCCAGGAGTGGTGGGTGAGCATCTCACACACAGTGGGGTGTCCCAGTAGGAGCATTGTGGTGTGTCTGGGAGAGGGTAAAGCAATCCCATCAGCTCCATTAGTGCTTTAAGGTTCCTGCTGTGGGAGCTCAGGAACTGTGAGTGGCAGAGGCACCACCTGGCAGCCCAGCTGTTCCCTGGCATGTGTTTGCTTTCCTGTTCGTTCAGCTTTAACTAAACAAAGGCCCTGCTTTGCACAGCAGGAGGAAATGCAGCAGTGAGGGTGTGCTGTGGTTCCTGGTTACCTTTAACCACACAGCAAGGACAACCTCAGTTCTGACAACCTCTTTTTTTCCTTGATTTTTTAATAAACGATGGGGTGGTTTCTTAATCCTGCAGTTTATTAATATAATGGCTGAGGACTGATCACCTTTCTGCTTTGGATATCAGTTCTTTGATCTGCTGCATAATGTCAGTGAACAGCTCTGCCTTGCTCACACTCACTCTGAGGCAGAACTGACCTGCACAGAGCCCCAGGGGCAGTGGGGAAGGAGCCAGCTGTCCGTGCCAGCAGTGTCTGTAGCTGTCCCCTCAGTCCCAGGGTGTCCCTTTCCTGGGAAAGGCACTTCAGTTCCTGTTGGAAACTGTTCTCAACTAACTCACCCTCATCAGACAGCTCAATTCACAGCTGTGTCAGTGCTTTCTTATGGAGCTGTTCAAGGAAGCAAGCAGAAATCTGGGATCCAGGGGGGTTCACTGTGTGGTAAATCCTTGTTTTTCCGTACAGGGAAGGTGGAAAGCATTATCACTATTGCTGTACTAAAGCAGGGCAAAAAGTTGTGGATTCCTCATCCCTGGAAGTGTCCAAGGCCAGGTTGGACAGGGCTGGAGCAACCTGGGCTAGTGGAAGGTGTCCCTGCCCATGGCAGGGGGTGGGATGAGATGAGATTTAAGGTCCCTTTCAACCCAAACCATTCCATGAATCTGTGAAAAATACAGACTGGGCTGAAGGACCTCATCCCTGATTCCCCTTGGAATGATTTCAGCCTTGTACAGAGGGAGGGGGTGTTGTCTCTGCCATGCAGGTGGAGAAACCAGGCCCTGGCATTTGTACTTGGTCCTGAGGGAAGCACAAGGCCAGGAGGGTCAGAGAAGGATTTTGTGCTGCCTGTTTGGGTTGGGGGAGTCAGGCCAGAGACCCCTGTGTGGTGTGTGCTCCAGGCTCAGAGTTCAGCCACGCCAAGGATCTGTGTCTGTGCCTCTGGAACAGAGTGAACACTCAAAGAGCATTTGGAAAAGCTGGGCCAGAGAGTGGCTGAGGTGGTTTGCTAATGCTAAACCTCAGCAGACATCCTTCTCCAGGGCTGGAGGGCCCTTGTGTTGAACACCCATGGGGGTATATCCATTATCCTGCTCCCTCCCAGAAATAATGGAAATCCATACTCTGCCCAACACTGCCTGCAATGAACCTCATCTCCAGTTCCATTGGATCTGTACCTTTCCAGGTGTATAAATGGCTTTTCTGTGCCTTTCCTGCTCTTCTCTCCCAGAGATGCTCTTCCCTCTTTAAAGACACAGCCATTTAACTGCAAGAACTTTCAGTGCAATGTTCCACAGGCAGGGAAGGGGGGCCTCCATCAGCCTCTGCGATGACAAATCGGTCTCCAGTTGCTTAATGGGTGATTTGTTAGTCAGTGGGTGTCAGTAATGGGTTGTGGGGAGGGGCTCGGTGGGACTTGCCAGTGCTGGGAGCTCTCTGGGGAGCCTTTGGCCTCACATGGGTACAGAGGGTACCAGGGACCCCCTCAGGGTGCAGGGGGGGGCAGTCTCCTCACCAAAATCTATAATTTACTTCCTGGTACTTGAAGCATTTGAGGGAAAGCACAACGTCTCCAGAAAAAGCCATCGGACCCTTGTCTGCTCCTCCTGCGAGGAAGTGTCCCCTGAAGTGAGTGCCTGTCCCTCACGACCTCCTGTGGGCCAAAGGTTTTGCTGCTGGACATGTTGTGGTGCTCACAGATCTTCCTGCTCATGGTCTGTGTTGTGTCAGCAAGGAAAACAGCTCCAGTGCTGGGAGGGGGAAGAGCTATTTGTGTCCTGCTGCAGCTTGAGGGTGTCACATCCAGCTTGGATGAAGCTCCACACACCGACAGCTGTGTCCAGGGAAATCCCTGGCTGTGTCCAGTGGGTCAGGCACAGCTTCAGCACCAGCCACAGTGGCATGAAAGGGGCTTATGGCTCTGGAAAGGAAAAATTGCACAGCTCAGGAGGGTGAATGTGGGCGTGGGGGGAGGCAGGTGGATTTTTGAGAGGGGCCAGTGTGCAGGCTGGGCTGTGTTTGTCCGTGCTGTGATGGGAGGAGCAGGGATGCTTTCCCAGCTCTCCAGGAGCGCTGCACCCTGTGCTTGCACAGAACACGGCATTTCATTAGGAGTGACAGGTCATGGCTGCCACTTAGTGGCACAAATCAGCTGCCACTCTTCCCCTGGGTCCTTCCTTTCCCCTGTCTGCAGTGCTGGCTGTCCCCTCTGCCACACCCTCCCTTCCTGTGCCATCTCACCTCTCCTTGTAGTGCTGGATTCCCTCAGGACCTGGTCCTGATCTGGGGCCAGCTGACCTTGTTCTACTGCCAAATAAACCCTCCCAGCAGCTCTCACAGCAACACATCCTTGCCCCAACCTTGTCTGATGTGAGTTACTGCCTGGTTATTCTGCCCCTCATTTTCCTGACCCTGAAGTGACCCCCAAGCCCTGGACTCCTTCCCGTGTTTCCCTGCAGGGCTTTCTCACAGGACTGAAGGGTGCTGTGGTGCTGGTTCCCTTGGGAGCAGCCCCTGTGGGTGCTGTGGGGCGTGTGCTGTGCCAGAGCTGGAGCTGGGAGCCCCTGCCTCGCTTGCTCTGGAGGGAGATTGGGGCTGCCACCAGATTTTGGCACTGAACTGCTGTTTTCTGGCCAGCCTGGCCTGGGGGTCACAGCTGCTCATGCTTCTCTCGTCCTCCTCCTCTCTACCTCAGACCTGCACACTCTTAAACCCCATTATGGACACCCACCAGATGCTCCTGTGATGCTGCAGCTCCTCCATCCCCTCCCAGGGTGCCAGGGCCACCTCTGTCACAGCACTGGTGCCAGGTGAGTGTTTAACAGCACAGGGCATCCAAAAAGCACAGCCCATCCCTCCCCGGCTCCCTGGGATGCACTGGGGGTGTCTCCCCACTCTGGGGGTGCCCCCAACCTGTGCCAGGTTACTGTGGGGTCACTGTGGCACTGTGGTGTCAGCCCCTCAGGTGCCACCCCTGATTACAGTTCTCTCTCATCCCTTTGCAGTTTGTGAATTTTAAATCTCAGCCCTCCCAATAAAACCACTCAGCTGCTTGAAGCCCCTGAATGCAGCGTGTTCATGGAGTTACCCTGTAAGGATGAGTTTGTTCTCACTCAAGAGGTGTGGCACCACTAATCAATAGAACAGGTTAAACCCTTTATTAGGGCTCTGAGAGCACCTGCAGGTTGACATTTGTATGTGCTGCTCAGCACTCCCTCTCTCCCCAGCTCGTTACTTTTATCATTATTTTGGTTCTTAGGACAAAACTGCACTCTGCTCATCTGGAAAGCTCTTGCCCTTCTAAATCCTGCTCGTGTTTGGCTGATGCTCAGCCCTGTGGCAAATAAAAGAGCTCTCTTGACTTCCTTTTCAAACATCAAGGTCCATTAAATCAAAGTGATGCTTTCCAGACCTTGTGGCTCTCGGCAGCTCAGCCCCATCCCTCCCTCCCTCCCTCCCCTGGCTCCAGGCCTTGAGCTCTCCTGGACATCTGAGCTGCTCAGCTGGCAGGATTTTGGGGCCACATTTTAAGGTGTTATCAAAGGTTTCCCTTGCCTTGGCTGTGCTGTGGGAGCTCGGTGACATCCTCCTACATGTCACCTCGGAACTGTGGCCAAGAGCTTCTCTTACTGGCT
The DNA here is from genome assembly GCF_009829145.1 of Chiroxiphia lanceolata. Taxonomy (NCBI): domain Eukaryota; kingdom Metazoa; phylum Chordata; class Aves; order Passeriformes; family Pipridae; genus Chiroxiphia; species Chiroxiphia lanceolata. Next base: position 2,230,563 of record NC_045653.1, on the reverse strand, counting down.
GTCCCATGGCTGGGAGAGAGGGATAGGTGGTTGGATCCAGCTGGATTTGGGGCCAGCTCATGTCCCCCTCCTGCTGTTCTTGGGTTCCTCCTGCCCTTTGCTGAACTGTTCAGCTGCACTTGTGCTCCTGCTCTTGGTCCCCATCCTGCTCCATGGCTGGCTCCGTGTGGGCACTGGGAGGAGGTTTTGCAGAGGGATCTGGTCAGCAGGAAACAGGGACAAGACACACAGGGCCAAATGGCTCAGACAGATCTTCCCCATCCACGGTGAGTTCTCAGAAATCGCTGCAGCTCCTGTCCCTTGGGACTCACCCCTGGGCATTAGGGAGGAGAGATGGCTTTGGGATTAGGTGGAACAGAAACTTTCTAGGGCCCTGGGTTGGCAGCACTCTGGCTTCAGGATCCTGAATGTCCCAGGCACCAAAGGGGTTTAGGCTGTGCTAAAGCACAAAAGTACAACCCAAAAGCTTGTCCTGCTGCCCTGGATTGTCCCATCCTCTCTGCTGCCCTTGCACAGAGTCCCACAATGGTTTGGGTTGGAAGGGACCTCAAAGCTCATCTCATTCCACCCCCTGCCATGGGCAGGGACACCTCCCACTAGCCCAGGTTGCTCCAAGCCCCATCCAACCTGGCCTTGGACACTTCCAGGGATCCAGGGGCAGCCACAGCTTCTCTGGGCAACCTGTGCCAGGGCCTCCCCACCCTCACAGGGAAGAATTCCTTCCAATATCCCCCCCTCCATGGCGGCTCAGCTGCCGCAGGGACACACAAACGCCCTTTCCAAGCAGCGCCGGGACCGTGGGTGCAATTTCCCACTCGAACACTTGGAGGCAAAGCTGCATTTCTGAACAGAGGGACGCGGGACACCGCGAGGCCCCGCGCGGCTCTGCCTCCCTGCTCGGGGGCTGCTGGCACAGCTGGCACAGCTGGCACAGCAGCGGCTCCTCAAGCAGCAGTGGCTCATCATCCAGGCGTCCCCGTGCTCTGGAAAACCTCTACCCAACAAGATTTGCAACCACAAAACGCTTTCTGTGCTTCTCTCCTGAACCGCGTTAAACCTCTGTAAATTGGAGACCGTTATTTCCGCGCTGTGCCAGGATCGCTGCTGTCGGCTTTTGATGAAAAGGTTAAATTTAATTTAAATTTTCAGCTCCCTCTTTCCTCAAGGGTGCAGCCTGGCCCCTGAAAGGCTCCAGCCCCCGTTCCCAGTCACTTGGCTGCCTTCCTGGGCACCCAGCAGCCAAGCCTCCAGGAAGGTCTCCCCGTCCCAATCCCTCCGGCTGAGGCCAGTGGTGCCCCCGGGATCCGGCCCTGGGGATGCTGTGGGTGCCCCGACGAGCAGCTAGAGGCAGTGGAGTTGCTCCCCGGGCTGTTTTGAAGGAACATAGCCGAGGAAAGGCTTATCCGAGAGGGATTTGCCAGCAGAGGGCAATGCCGGGATGGATTTCCATCGCCGCACAGTTCGGGGGGTGTTAAACCAGAGCTGGCCCAGCTGCGACGGGGAAGGCGACAGATGCAGCGCCCTCCCCGCAGGCAGGAGGGGACCTGCCCAGCACCCCCTGTGCCAGCGGGGAGGGTGGGGGTGGCACTGGGAGCTGCCTCTCTGCAGGATTGGGGTATCCCAAATCAGGAGGGGGCAGATCCTGGATGACCACGAGTGTTTGGGCTGCTCTCACAGACCAGGGCTTGGGATTTGCTGAGAGATGTGGTCTAGTGGGAGCCTTGGCAGTGCTGTGTTAAGGATTGGACTCCACGATCCTGGAGGTCTTTTCCAGCCTAAATGACTCTGTGATTCCAGGTGCTGGAGTTCCTGGGGTTTGGCACAGCCTCTCCTGGCTCTTGGACTCACCCATGCCAGGGAGGGTTTGGTCTCAGCTCTACCTGACCAGCAAAGACATGGAGACAAAATGCAAAACATGCTTATTTATTGCAGGGAAGACACAATCCAAGGGGTTTCTCTCCCACGCCAGCAATGACAGTGGGATTTATGTCCCACTAAAGGTAGGAGGGCTATAAATGGGAAGTGGTGCAGGTGGTCCCATGATGCAAACTCTGGTCCATGCAATAAATCCTGGGCAGGTTTGTGATGGGCTGGGTGGATCTGGCTGTGATTTGGGGACACAGGGAGATTCTCCTGTCCCTCCTTGCCCTTGTGAGTTGGAGTCTTTCCAAAGCTGTGCCTGACACTCCTGCCCAGCTCTCCTCTCTGGGCTCAGGGCTGGGCTGTGGCTCTCACACCTCTGGTAAGGAAACCATCAGCTGATGTTTGGGGGCACAGGGGGCTCGGGCTGGGCACAAGGGGTTACACTGGTTATGGGTGCAGAAACTGGGGCACAGAGGGTAGTGCTGCCCCATGGAACAGCTCTTGGGAAGCACAGCCCCATCTTCAGAGGGATGTGCTACCACTTGTTTTATTTTTACAGGCACCTGCATTGAAATTTGTCCCTCAACAGGGAGCAGCTCTGCCTGGCACGTGGGGCTGGGTGGGCACCATGTTGTCCTGGCTCTTCCAAAGCATCCATGTCTTCCCAGAGCTCCTCATCCTCGTGAGCCTCAGGCAAGGGCAGCAGCAGCATCTCAAATCCAGCAGAACAGCTGCGCCAGGTGTTTTTAAGTAAGTTTTCCTTCCCCCAGGGCATATTTGGGTAAGAAACATTCACATTTTAAATCTTTGGTTCTCGCTGCTTTTGTGGCCCATCCCACTCTTTCCACGCTGCTGGAGGGGCAGGTTCTGGAGCTGGGTGGGACTGAGCTGCAGAGGTGGGTGCTGGGGGTACCCAGGGGGAGCAGGGGGTGAGCAGAGCCCTGTGCTCAGCTGTTGGGGTGGGTGCAGGGTGAGGTGCAGGAGCTGGAACCCACCGTGCCCTTGGTTCTGGTTGTTGCTTTTCCCTTCGTTATTATGAAGCAGGAGTGTGGATTAGCTCGCCCTGCTGAGCATGTTTTTGGTTGCCTTTGTGGCTGTACAATGGGTAATTCACAACCAACTAACCTCAAGTTAAAATACAAAGAAGGGGGAGAAAAAGGAAAAAAAAAAAAGCATTTTTAGTTGAACAGCTGGTGATGCCTCAGTAGCTGTGGGCTGTCACAGCTCTCCCCAGCCCAATACCTGACATTATTTCTTAGCCTCATTCAGTTCTGTTTCACTTCAGTCCTGAGCAAATATTGACAAATCTCAGATAATCCAGCCAATACAGTCCTGGAGAACTTCCTTTTGTTTGCTGCACACTTGGTACCATCCATATCCCCTGGACAGGAGCCAAGGGACACAAGCACAAAGTAAAATAGGAAGAGCAAAAGGACAGAGAGCAGAGAGGGTGGGTGGATGTGTGTGTGTGTGTGTGCGTGTGTGTGTTTGTGTTTGTGTGTGTGCTGTGCTGGGAGGGCTTTTTGGGGATCAGGGATGCTCCTCCCACATGCCTGCCCAGCCCAGAGCTGTCAGGGCTGGGTGACAGTGGCACATCCCGTGCCCTGATCTCCTGGTCTCACTGCAAAATCCTCCATGGCACATTTCTAGTGTTCACTATTGGAGAGTGTGACAAATCTTCCACCTCTTCCAACCCCTCCCCTGACATTGTTCTCCCCTGCCAAACCATCTCTCAGCCAGGCCAAGAGGTGCTCAATCAGCTCCTTCTCAGCACCACAGCTCATGATATTGCTTGGAAGGTTTGGGGTGCTTTTGTTTTACCAATCCATCCAAAAGCAATTCCAGGTCAGGGAGAGTGATGGGACTGTTGGGATAAAGACTGAGTGAGCGCTGCAGCTTCTCCTGAACATGTGCTGTTGGGGTCCCCATCACTTCTGGTGGCCAGTGAGGAGCTGGGGACCGTCCTTGCTGCATCTCTGGGGCTTGGGGACATCATGGGCATGACTGGCTCAGGTCTGTTGCCTTGAATTGTAACCAAAGAGTTTGGCTGAGGCAAGGGGAAGGTCTCCTCTTTCTTTTGCTCATCTCCCTGGAGGGGGTGATGGGTGCTCAGTGCTCAGTGCTGAGCTGATGTCTGGTTCAGCAAAGCTCATGGCAAAACAGTGCTCAGGGATGTCTGTCCTGGGCTTGTCCTCCTTGTCCCTGGGGCTCAGGATGTGCCAGGAATGGCTGAGTCCTCTTTGGGACTGCACCCCACAGGCAGAGCTGGGCCAGCACTGAGCCTTGGGAGTGACATCCCAGTGTCTGACTGGGAAATCCCTGCCCCAGTTCTGCAGTCTGCTGGGTGCTGTGGCAAGGCTGGTGTCCCCCGGGTCTCATGGCAAAGCTTGTCCCCAAAGGTGTCACAGCAACGCTGCAAGGAAAGGGACCTTCTTTCCCAGGGTGGGTGCTGTGGTGTCACCCACTGCCTCCCTGCCCAGTGCAGGTGAGTGTTTGCAACCCCCCCATTCTGTGCCAGCATGACCATGCCATGGTGAAGCTGCTGTGGCATCTGTGTGGCTCTGTGGGGCTGCAGTGAGGCAGGACCTGCACCCCACTGTCCCTGTCACACTTGGGGCTCGGCTTTGTGGTTTTGTCCCCTCCCTGATCAGCTCTTTGTGCCCTGCCCTGGCCTGGCTGGGGCTGGGTTAGTGCAGGGAGGGGCAGTGCTGCTGGGGCAGGGGAGCAGTGTCAGGGCAGGATGAGCCCATTGCAGGATAAGCCATGGGGGGAGCAGGGACATTTGGGGGACTGCAGTGCCTGAACCCCACCAGACCCCAGCCAGTGCCGTTCACTTGTCAGCACTACGAGTGCTAAAATAGCCCATCTCCACCAAAAAAAGTGCTTTTCATGCAGCCAGGCAACTGAACTTCTCCCAAACAGCATCTGCAGCATCATCACCCTGCCCAAATCCTGCTGCAGGAGGGAATGGTGCTGGGACACCCAGATGGATGCACGGAGCTGGGAGTGATGGATGGATGGGCACCTGGCAGGGAGGTGGCAGTGTAAGGGAAAACTGGTTTCCACAGACTGGCTAATGACTTCATAAGGTCTTGTTGACAGCACCTGGCAGTTCATTTTTAACAGCAGAACTCCAGTGCTCAACCTCAAACCCAGACATTCTGAACTCAATCAGCAGCTCTAGGGCTGAAAATAAGCTCAGTTTGAAACACATCACACTCTTCCCTGTGCCCCATCCGTGCTCTGTGTGCTGCATCCTCACCAGCCCCCAGCCCTGATGGAGGAATCACTCTTTTCCAAGCTGTATTAATCATAACCCAGTACCTAAATCAGCCTGTTCCACACCCAACTGCTGGGGGCAAACAGCAGCTGTGGCTTGAAGTGGACACAGCATTCATTTTCTTTCTCACTATGTGTTTTACCCCCTGCTCACCTGAGGCATGGAGGAATTGTCATCCCCCTCAGTTCTCCCCTCCCCAGCCAGGAGTTCTGTCCCCCAAGCTCAGGGGGATCATTTCTCTCATTGCATATCTACAGCACATCTCCTGAAACACTTGTAATCCAATTTAATCTTTTCCAGGTCCTGCAGCGTTGCTTGGTGAAATGCTGGGTATTAGCACTAATCCTCCTGCTCTCTGCTCAATTAATTATCTTCCTCCACACTTCACCCCTACCCTCTCCCACCCCTGAGCCACAATCCGTGGTGGCTTCTCTGCATGGCCAGAAACACTGACCCTGCAGCTGGGGCTTCATCTCCAGCTGTTCACTCTGACTGCAAAGTCTCATTTGAAGTCTTCACCTTAAATACCTTTCAAAGCTTCCTTCAATCTGCCTGTGGCCTGATCCCACCTTTTGGGGTGTCCATCCCTGTAACACCTCACTGTTCCCACAAACCATCCCAGCTTTTCCTGCAGGTGATTGTCACTCCTGGTTAAAAACCCAGGACAAAGCAGTACTGAGGGCATCCTTTGTCATTTGTTTATTGGCCCGGGTACCACAAGCAGTTCTGTGTTTAACCAGCTGGCTGCCAGCAGCCTGGGGGCCATGGGCTGTGTTATTCCATGGTTATGGAAGCGTGGGGTTACAGCCATGGCGAGGGGCTGGCCGTGGAAGTGTGGGGGAGATTTTAGCCTGGGACAGCAGGGAGGCAAAAGCCATAGAGACCCTCAAAGGAATGTGGCTGCTGAGAAAGGAGCACCTGCACAGGTGGGGCAAATAGGGGAGTCTGGAGGGGGTTGGCAGCACCAATCTGTGCCAGGAGCCATCTGAGGGATGAAGCCCATCCCTGTGGTGCAGGGGGAGGCTCCTGCCATTCCCTGGGGGTGTCTTTTCCCCAGTTCCTCAGGCTCCAGCCCAAGCAATGTTCCTGTTTTTTCCAGCTGTTGGCACGGGAGCTGGTAGAGCTGGGAGGTGTGTGTGGGCAGCAGGACACCCAGCCCAGCCCCAGGTGGAGAAGGGACATTGCTGGACCACTTGAGCAGACACTTGAGCAGGGTGAGGAGAGGTCCCCTGTCAGGCTGGGATGGGGGCAACCCCCTTGCCCTCTGCTCTCACCTTCCCCCCCACCGTTTGGGCAGGCTGGCTCCTTGCCAGCCAGGCTGGAAGCCCCGCTCATATGGAAGCTCAATAAACAGTGGAAGTGGATATGAAAGAGGATACATGGAAGAGAATGTGGAAGTTGTTGTGGAGATAGAGTTAAAGGAGGAAGGAAAGAAGAAAAAAACCCAAGTTGGGCGGTCACAGCCCGGGTACCATGTGGAGATACCAGTGCCCACTGACGACCACAGTGCAGCCATTCCCTGATGCCAGCGATCCCTGAGCAGCTCCCAGCTCTGCCCTGTCAGCTGGTCCAAGGCAAACCTTCACCCTGCTCCCAGTGGACTGTTTTCAGGTGCTCTCTGCTGTGTCCATCAGTCCTGAGTCCGCCTGCAGTCTGGGTCTCATCATCAATCCCAGCAGGATGTGCAGCCTTGTCCCAGTGAAGGTACAGGTGCCAATCCATGGAGGTGGGAACCCCCTGACTGCCCTGGAGGGCTGGAGCTCTGTGGGGCTGGTGTGGGACAGGGACCCCTCTCTGAGGTTGTGCTTCTTGCTGCAGGGTGTCAGAGACAGCGAGGAAGAGATGGACATAGATGTAGTGTTGGACATGGAGGAAATGATTGAGGCCAATATAGTAGATGATGTGGAGGAGATGGAATTGGGTGTGCTGGAGGAGATCAAGGACGTGGATGTTGATGACAAAGACGAGGAGGAGGCCATGGTGCTGGGATGAGGAGAGTCCCCCATCAGCAGCAGGTCAGGCCCGTCCTGGCCATGCCCTGCCCCGGGGACAGCGGGTCACCTGCCGCCAGGCTGGGGCTGGGCTGGGTGGCCCCGCTCAGGGACACGGTGCCCCGTGCCCTGGATTGCGGCGGCACAACCCCCAGCCCCGGCCTGCCCTGCGCCTGCTTTGGGCCACACAAGCCCCGTGGCAGCGCCTGGGGCCCGGCTCCCATCCCCAGCCGGGCTCAGGCCTGGCACCAGAGTCCCGCTGTGCCCAGCGTGGGCCAGGCTGGGGGCACAGGGAACGCCCAGCAGGGCCCGACTGCACTGACCGTGCCCTTGCTTTTCTTGCAGGACTGACGGACACACTGGCCATGGAATCAGCCACGCTGTACATATGTTTTTCATGTTGTTTCCTCTTTTTGTACATATGTTTTATATTTTTATATTTTAAGAAAATATTTGATTTTATGGAGAAGATAGTTGTTTTCTCAAGAAGATAGTTTTATTAAGAAATAGGGGGTTTTTTATAAAAAGAAGGTTTTTTAATTAAGAAGATAGTTTTTTGTAAGAAGATAGTTTTTTATTAAGACAATAATTTTTTTGGAAGAAGTTTTTTATTAAGAAGATAGTTGTTTTTCATAAGAGGATAGTTGTTTTATTAAGAAGATAGATGTTTTTATTAAGAAGATTATTGTTATTAGGAGGACTGTTGTCTCCATAAAGAAGAATACTGGTTTTAAAAGAAGATTCTTATAATGAAAATAAATTCTGTATATATGTCTTATATACTGGCATTTTGTTGTCCTTCTGTAATACATTTCAAAGGTTATTATTGTTATCCAGGCCCTTAGAATGTGCCCTCTCAGCCCAGACCCCCCCCGTGTCCTGGGCTCATCCCCAGCCCTGGGGGCAGCAGGGCAGGGGGGGTTCTGCCGCTCTGCTGCGCTCTCAGGAGACCCCACCTGCAGTGCGGCCTCCAGCTCTGGGGTCCCCCACACAACAAGGCCAGGGAACTGCTGCAGCAAGGCCACAGGAGGCCACCAAGGGGCTCAGGGCACTCGAGCACCTCCCCTCTGCAGACAGGCTGCCAAAGTTGGGCTCTTCAGCCTGGAGAAGAGAAGGTTGTGTGGAGACCTGGGAGAAACCTTCCTGTGTGGGAAGGGGCCTCCAAGGAAGCCGGAGGGTGACTCTTGGTCAGCAACTGTAGTGACAGGAGAAGGGGGAATGGGCTCAAACTGACAGAGAGGAGGGCTAGATTTGATGTTAGGAAAATATTGTTTCCTGTGAGGGTGGTGAGGCCCTGGCAGGGGCTGTGCAGAGAGGCTGTGGATACCCCATCCCTGGCAACATTCAAGGACCACTTGGACGGACCCTGAGCAACTTGGTCAGGTTGGAACAAGATCATTTGTAGGGTCTGTCCCAAGCCAAACCAGTCCAGGAGTCCATCATTCCATGATCCTCATCCCCCAGTGCGGAGTGGCCCCACAACTCCTGTGACATCCCAGCTGCCAGAGCTGTGCCCGTGTTCCATGTGGAACTGCCAGGGCCCAGCGACGAGCACAACGCAGCCATTCCCCTGCTGCCAGCGAGCCCGGAGCAGCTCCCAGCGCACCCTCTGCCCTCACCAACATTTTTTCCAAGAGTACCCTTCACCCTGCTCCCTGTGGACTGTCCCCACCTGCTCCCTGCGACATCCATCAGTCCTGACTCTGCCTGCAATCTGGGTCCTGTGATCCATCCCAGCAGGATGTGCAGCCTTGTCCCAGTGAAGGTACAGTGCCAATCCATGGAGGTGGGCACCGACTGACTGCCTGGGCGGGCTGGAGCTCTGTGGGGCTGGAGTGGGACAGGAACCCCTCTCTGAGGTTGTGCTCCCTGCTGCAGGCTGAGAGAGACAGCGAAGAGCCAATGGAAGTGGCCATGGAGACAGATATGAAAGATGATGTAGAGGAGATGGAAGTGGACATGAAAGAGGATGTAGAAGAGGAGATGGAAGTAGAGGAGGAAGGCGAGAAGGAGGAGGACATGATCCTGGGATAAGGACACCCCACCCCATCAGCAGGTCAGGCACATCCTGGCCATACCCTGCCCCTGGGACAGGAGGTCACCTGCTGTGTGTGCCAGGCTGGGGGCACAGGGAACGCCCAGCAGGGCCCGACTGCACTGACCGTGCCCTTGCTTTTCTTGCAGGACTGACGGACCTGCCGGCCATGGAATCGGTTACTTGTACATATGTTTTCCAGGTTGATTACTGGTTTTTTGTACATACGTTCTACATTTTTGATATTTTAAGAAAATATTTTGTTCTATAAAGAAGATAGTTGTTTTATTAAGAGATAGATTTTTTTATAAGAAGATATTTTAATTAAGATAGTTTTGTAAAGAAGATAGATTTTATAAGAAGATAGCTGTTTTTAATAAGAAGATAGTTGTTTTTTAAGAAGATAGAAGACTTTTTTTTTATTAAGAAGATTGTTATTTCTATAAAGAAAATCGTTGTTTTTATAAAGAAGACTGTTGGTTTTATAAAGAAGATTTTTTTTACTAAGAAGATTTTTGTTTATATAAAGATTTTATACTGTAAATCCATTCTGTATAGAGGTTTAATGTGCTGCTGTTGTGTTGTCCTTGTGTAACTGTGTTGTCTGGGGGTGCTGGCACGGCCCCCCCGGGCTGGGGGTAGCTGTGCCCAAAGGGGTCCCCCTTGGGGAGGTGGCGGCCCTGGGCACTGCTGGTGTTGCTGGGCTGGGGCAGAGCGGTGTCCCCAAGAGCAAAGCTGTCCCCAGCACACAGGGGGGTCTGACAGGAGCGGCCCCTGCAGCGCTGCCCCAGAGCAGGTAGGAAAGCTCCTGCTGCCCTTCCTGCTGCAGCCAAAGGGACTGGTGGGGCGAGAGCCGGGATCGGGCCGCAGGGAGGCCAAATGCCAAGGGATGCCCCGAAGGCCATGGCAGCCTTGGGAATGGCTGGAGGCAGGATGTGGGGGGACACTTCGAGTGGGCAGCACAGGCTGTGTTGAGGAGGGGCCAGGGGCCTTTGGTGTGAGGGTGCTGCTGCTGAGGTGCCATGGGCCCCATGGGTGCAGGGTCCTAGAGGGGGTGCAGGGTGTGGGAGCCGTGGGTGCTGCAGAGAGTGCTGAGGAGGGGCAGAGCTGGGGGATCCCAAGGCTGTGGGAGCAGAGAGTGGGCAAGGAGGAGTTGCTGGACACTCATGAACCTCAGTCCAGCCCTGTTCTTATTAGAAAAAAAGAAAGAAAAATATACAGTTTTAAAGAAAGAGAAAATAAGTGTCTTTTTGAGTATCAAGAATACAGCAGGGAATAATGATCCCGGTGTCCCCAGGTTTGTTGCAAAGAGTAAAAGACAGGGACAATCAATGCAGGTTCCTATTGGCTATGAAAGCCAGAGGAAAGCTGGAGACAGAGTGTTCAGCAGGGCCTACGGGGAGAGGAGAAGGGGCGATGGCTTCACATGGGAGGAGGTGGATTTCGGTTTGATTTGCTTTAGGGAGGTTTTATTTAGCAAGGAGGGTGTTGAGGCCCTGGCACAGGTTGTGCAGGGAGGCTGTGGATGCCCCATCCCTGGGAACATTAAAGGCCCACTTGGACGGAGCCCTGAGCAACCTGGTGTGGTAGAAGGTTGACCAGGTTGGAACAAGATGATTTTTAGGTTCCCTGCTAAGCCAAACTATTCATGGATTTGAAAATTTGGCAATCCCAAATCCCCCACTGCAGAGTGGCCCTGGACCTTCTGTGACATCCCAGCTGCCAGAGCTGTGCCTGTGTTCCATGTGGAACTGCCAGGGCCTGGCGACGAGCACAACGCAGCCATTCCCCTGCTGCCAGCGAGCCCAGAGCAGCTCCCAGCGAACCCCTGTCACCTGGTCAAAGACCACCCTTCACCCTGCTCCCAGTGGAGTGTTTTCAGGTGATCCCTGCTCTGTCCATCAGTCCTGACTCTGCCTGCAGTCTGGGTCTTGTGATCCATCCCAGCAGGATGTGCAGCCTTGTCCCAGTGAGGGTACAGGTGCCATTGCATGGAGGTGGGAACCTCCCAACTTCCCAAGTGGTCTGGAGCTCAGTGGGGCTGGAGTGGGACAGGGCCCTCTCTCTGAGGTTGTGCTCCGTGCTGCAGGCTGAGAGAGACAGCGAAGAGCCAATGGAAGTGGACATGGAGAGAGATATAAAAGACGATGTAGAGGAGATGGAGGTGGACATGAAAGAGGATGTAGAAGAGGAGATGGAAGTAGAGGAGGAAGACGAGAAGGAGGAGGACATGATCCTGGGATAAGGACATCCCACCCCATCAGCCAGACAGGCCCATCCTGGCCATGCCCTGCCCCGGGGACAGCGGGTCACCTGCCGCCAGGCTGGGGCTGGGCTGGGTGGCCCCGCTCAGGGACACGGTGCCCCGTGCCCTGGATTGCGGCGGCACAACCCCCAGCCCCGGCCTGCCCTGCGCCTGCTTTGGGCCACACAAGCCCCGTGGCAGCGCCTGGGGCCCGGCTCCCATCCCCAGCCGGGCTCAGGCCTGGCACCAGAGTCCCGCTGTGCCCAGCGTGGGCCAGGCTGGGGGCACAGGGAACGCCCAGCAGGGCCCGACTGCACTGACCGTGCCCTTGCTTTTCTGGCAGGACTGACGGACCTGCCGGCCATGGAATCGGCCACCTGTACATATGTTTTTCACCCTTTTCCAATTTTTCTGTAAATACATTTTTTATTAGTGACTTTTTAAGAAGTTTGTTGTGTTTATAAGAAGATACTTTAAGAAAATAGATTTTTAATTAAGAAGATAGTTTTTTATTCAGACAATAGATTTTTAAGAAGATAAGCTTCCTTTATAAGAAGATAGCTCTGTTCTAAGAAGATAGTTGTTTTATTTAGAAGATAGTTGTTTTTATTAAGAAGTTATTTTTATTAAGAAGACACTTGTTTCTATTAAGAAGGTGGTTACTGATATTAAGATTGTTGTCATCAAGAAGACTGTTGTTTCTAAAAAGAAGAATACAGGTTTTAACGAGAAAATTCTGTAAATGTCAATAAATTCTGGATTCGTGTCTTATATGTTGGGTTTTTTTATTGTCCTTCTGTTAATTCATTTCAAAGATTATTGTTGTTACATGGATGTAGCAACACGTAAGGATGTCCTTAGAATGTGCCCTCTCAGCCCAGACCCCCCCATGTCCTGGGCTCATCCCCAGCCCTGGGGGCAGCAGGGCAGGGGGGGTTCTGCCGCTCTGCTGCGCTCTCAGGAGACCCCACCTGCAGTGCGGCCTCCAGCTCTGGGGTCCCCCACACAACAAGGCCAGGGAACTGCTGCAGCAAGGCCACAGGAGGCCACCAAGGGGCTCAGGGCACTCGAGCCCCTCCCCTCTGCAGACAGGCTGCCAAAGTTGGGGCTCTTCAGCCTGGAGAAGAGAAGGTTGTGTGGAGACCTGGGAGAAACCTTCCCGTGTGGGAAGGGGCCTCCAAGGAAGCTGGAGGGTGACTCGGTCAGCAACTGTAGTGACAGGAGAAGGGGGAATGGGCTCAAACTGACAGAGAGGAGGGTTAGAGTTGATGTTAGGAAAATATTGTTTCCTGTGAGGGTGGTGAGGCCCTGGCAGGGGCTGTGCAGAGAGGCTGTGGATGCCCCATCCCTGGCAACATTCAAGAACCACTTGGATGGGGCCCTGAGCAACTTGGTCAGGTTGAAACAAGATCATTTGTAGGGTCTGTCCCAAGCCAAACCATTCAAAGATTCCATCATTCCATGATCCCCATCCCCCACTGCTGAGTGGCCCTGGACCTCCTGTGACATCCCAGCTGCCAGAGCTGTGCCCGTGTTCCATGTGGAACTGCCAGGGCCCGGCGACGAGCACAACGCAGCCATTCCCCTGCTGCCAGCGAGCCCGGAGCAGCTCCCAGGGAAAGCTCGTCTGGTGATCCCTAAAAGACTTGTCAGTCCTGGACTCTCCCTGCTGTCTGGAGCTCAGCAACCATCCCAGCAGGATGGGCAACCTCCTCCCAGTCAAGGTACAGTGCCAATCCATGCAGGTGGGAAACCCCTGACTTCCCAGGAAGGCTGGAGCTCAGTGGGGCTGGTGTGGGACAGGGACCCCTCTCTGAGGTTGTGCTCCCTTACACAGACTGCTGGAGATACGGAGGAAGAGATGGATGTGGACCTTTTGTTGGATGCAGAGGAGATGATGGAGGTGGACATCCAAGAGATTGAAGAAGAGATGGAAGTCGATGTGGTGGAGGAGATCAAGGACATGGATGTCGACCAGCAAGATGAGGAGGAGGACATGGTGCTGGGATGAGGACAGTCCCCCAGCAGCACGACAGGCACGTCCTGGCCATGCCCTGCCCCAGGGTCACCTGCTGTGTGTGCCAGGCTGGGGGCACAGGGAACGCCCAGCAGGGCCCGACTGCACTGACCGTGCCCTTGCTTTTCTTGCAGGACTGACGGACCTGCCGGCCATGGAATCGGTTACTTGTACATATGTTTTCCAAGTTGATTACTGGTTTTTTGTACATACGTTCTACATTTTTGATATTTTAAGAAAATATTTTGTTCTATAAAGAAGATAGTTGTTTTATTAAGAGACAGATTTTTTTATAAGAAGATATTTTAATTAAGAAGATAGTTTTTTATAAGAAGATAGCTGTTTTTAATAAGAAGATAGTTGTTTTTTAAGAAGATAGAAGACTTTTTTTTTATTAAGAAGATTGTTATTTCTATAAAGAAAATCGTTGTTTTTATAAAGAAGACTGTTGGTTTTATAAAGAAGATTTTTTTTTACTAAGAAGATTCTTGTTTATATAAAGATTTTATACTGTAAATCCATTCTGTATCGATGTTTAATGTGCTGCTGTTGTGTTGTCCTTGTGTAACTGCGTTGTCTGGGGGTGCTGGCACGGCCCCCCCGGGCTGGGGGTAGCTGTGCCCAGAGGGGTCCCCCTTGGGGAGGTGGCGGCCCTGGGCACTGCTGGTGTTGCTGGGCTGGGGCAGAGCGGTGTCCCCAAGAGCAAAGCTGTCCCCAGCACACAGGGGGGTCTGACAGGAGCGGCCCCTGCAGCGCTGCCCCAGAGCAGGCAGGAAAGCTCCTGCTGCCCTTCCTGCTGCAGCCAAAGGGACTGGTGGGGCGAGAGCCGGGATCGGGCCGCAGGGAGGCCAAATGCCAAGGGATGCCCCGAAGGCCATGGCAGCCTTGGGAATGGCTGGAGGCAGGATGTGGGGAGAAGGTTTTGGAGCTGGAGGGGCTGATGTTTAAGGCTTTCAGCCTCCAGAAGCTCCAGGTTTCCTTCCCACCCTGTATTGCATTGCCCTGGGCCATTGAAGAGCCCAAAGGCCTGCAAGGGATCCTTGCCCTGCCCGGATTCCTGCTGCTGGCAGCGGGCACGGGCCCATGTCCCCCACTCAAGGGGACACGTGGGGTGGGCAGCACAGACTGTGCTGGGAAGGGGCTGGGGGGCTTTTGGTGTGAGGGTGCTGGTTCTGGGGTGCTATGGGCCCCATGGGTGCAGGGTCCTGGAGGGGGTGCAGGGTGTGGGAGCTGTGGGTGCTGCAGAGAGTGCCGGGGGATGTGATGCTGGGAGGGGCAGGGCTGGGGGATCCCAGAGGTGTGGGAGCAGGAAATGGGCAAGGGGAAGTTGCTGGACACTCATGAACTCAGTCCAGACTGGTTCCTATTAGAAAAGAAGAAGAAAAAATAGAAAGTTGTAAAGAAAGGGAAAAAAGTGTTTATTGGTGTATCAAGAATTCAGGTGAAAAAATGATCCAGTTGTGCTCAGGTCCTTTGCAAGGATCAAAGGAGAGGGACTGTAAACCCAGGTTCTTATGAGGTGTGGAGACCCTGTGTTTCCTGACAGCCCAGTGCTGGGGACAGCAGCCCTGTGGGCTGCCAGGGCGGGCCGTGGTGGGGAAGGGTGGATTGGAGCTGTGCTGCCGGGGCTGCTGCGGCATCGTGGGGCTCAAGGTGACCCGCTGCACTTCTTGTCTCCTGTTCCATTTCCTACCAGGGCTGAAGGGTCTCCCCGCCATCGCTGCTCTCCTGGGGAAGGCATCCCAGGGGTTTAATGCAGGCTGAGTGAGAAACCTCACTGTCTTTCTGCAGAGTCATAAGCTAATGAAGGAAAGCTGAGCTCCTGGTAGAAGTCCTGAGTTGGATCACTTTGGATTTCAGGCTTTAGTTTTTGTCGTGGTTTGATTTGAATCAAGTTCCCTGAGTTTTAGCAGATACATCAAGTTTTAACTTTTCTCAGAAAGGAGCTGCTCAAGGTGGAAGGTCAATGCTCTGATCATGGCTGGGTGCATGTGAGGATGGTGGGACTGAGCTGCTGAGGGTTCCCTTGGGGACATGAGCACGTGTGATGTGGTGATTGGGGTTGTGTGGGTGGTTTTTCACCAGCACAGCTGAGCTCTGTGCCTGGGCTGGGCATCCCTGAGCTGCGCAGAGATCCCGGGGGCGTCTCACTGGATCCCCTGGCTTGGACAAGCTGCTCTAGTTCTACAGCCTGGTTTGGTGTGAGTGTCCTGAAGAAGGATCCTGCTGGGAGGAGAAGGGTTGATGGGAAAAGAAGTTTCAATGAAACCTTTCTGGGCTTGGTGAGAATGTTGGAAAGATCTGCTGAACATTCCTTACTCCCCTGGAAAAGCCAAAAGGGGCTTTTGAGCATGGAGCTGAGAATGAGCCAAGTGGCCAGAGAAGTGGATGTTGCCCAGAAGTGGACATTGCCCATCAAGGCAGGTCAAGAGATGCTGTGAGGGCTGGAGCCCCTGTGCTGTGTGGAGAGACTGAGAGAGTTGGGGTTGCTGAGGTGGGAGAAGAGAAGGTCCTGGGGAGGCCTCACTGTGGCCGGGCAGGAGCTGAAGGGACACAGAGGAAAGCTGGGACAGAGTGTTCAGCAGGGCCTGGGGGGAGAGGACAAGGGGGGATGGCTTTACACTGAAGGAGAGGACTCAGCTTTGATTTGCTTTAGGAAGATGTTTTATTGCACTGCGGGTGTTGAAGCCCTGGCAGGGGCTGTTCAGAGAGGCTGTGGATGCCCAATCCCTGGGAACGTTCAAGGCCTGCTTGGGCAGAGCCCTGAGCAACCTGGTGTGGTGGAAGATTGTTCAAGCTTGAAGAAGATGATTTTTAGGGTCCCTTCCAAGCCAAGGCATTCAAGAATTCCATCATTCCACTATCCCCATACCCCACTGCGGCGTGGCCCTGGACCTCCTGTGACATCCCAGCTGCCAGAGCTGTGCCCGTGTTCCATGTGGAACTGCCAGAGCCCGTTGATGAGCACAACGCAGCCATTCCCCTGCTGCCAGCGAACCGTCAGCAGCACGCAGCGAACCCCTGTCACCTACTGCCACACCACCCTTCACCCTAGTCCAAGACCACCTTTCCCCCTGCTCCCAGCTCCCAATCCTTACCAGCTCCCTGATAGTCCGTCAGTCCAGAACTCTCCCTGCTGACTGGATCTCAGCATCGATCCTGCAGGATGTGCAGCCTTGTCCCAGTGAAGGTACAGTGCCATTCCATGGAGGTGGGCACCGTCCAGCTGCCCAGGAGGGCTGGAGTTCTGTGGGGATGGTTTGGGACAGAGACCCCTCTCTGAGGTTGTTCTCCCTGCTGCAGGGTCAGAGAGACATCGAGGAAGCCATGGAAGTAGACGTGGCGTTAGATATGGAGGAGAGTATGGATGTGGATGTTGAAGAGACTGTGGAAGAGATGGAAGTTGACATGGTGGACAAGATCGAGGATTGGAAGTGGATGAAGACACTGAGGTGGAAGACATGATCGTGGGATGAGGAGAGTCCCCCATCAGCAGCAGGTCAGGCCCGTCCTGGCCATGCCCTGCCCCGGGGACAGCGGGTCACCTGCCGCCAGGCTGGGGCTGGGCTGGGTGGCCCCGCTCAGGGACACGGTGCCCCGTGCCCTGGATTGTGGCGGCACAACCCCCAGCCCCGGCCTGCCCTGCGCCTGCTTTGGGCCACACAAGCCCCGTGGCAGCGCCTGGGGCCCGGCTCCCATCCCCAGCCGGGCTCAGGCCTGGCACCAGAGTCCCGCTGTGCCCAGCGTGGGCCAGGCTGGGGGCACAGGGAACACCCAGCAGGGCCCGACTGCACTGACCGTGCCCTTGCTTTTCTTGCAGGACTGACGGACCCGCCGGCCATGGAATCGGCCATGCTGTACATATGTTTTCCAAGTTGATTCCTGATTTTTTGTACATATGTTCTCAATTTTTGATATTTTAAGAAAATATTTGTTTCTTTAAAGAAGATTGTTGTTTTGTTAAGAAATAGATTTTTTTATAAGAAGATATTTTAATTAAGAAGATAGTTTTTTATAAGAAGATAGTTCAATTTAGAGGATAGTTTTTTATAAGAAGATAGTTTTTTATTAAAAAGATAGTTGTTTTCATGAGAAGATAGCTGTTTTTAAGAAGAAGATAGTTCTTTTTTAAGAAGATAGAAAACTTTTTTATTAAGGAGATTGTTGTTTCTATAAAGAAAATAGTTGGTTTTTTAAAGAAGACTTCTTTTTTAAAAAAGATTTTTTTTTTTTACTGAGAAGATCCTTCTTTATATAAAGATTTGATTCTGTATCGAGGTTTACTGTGTTGTTGTTTTATTGTCCTTGTGTAACTGCGTTGTCTGGGGGTGCTGGCACGGCCCCCCCAGGCTGGGGGTAGCTGTGCCCAGAGGGGTCCCCCTTGGGAAGGTGGCGGCCCTGGGCACTGCTGGTGTTGCTGGGCTGGGGCAGAGCGGTGTCCCCAAGAGCAAAGCTGTCCCCAGCACACAGGGGGGGCTGACATGAGCGGCCCCTGCAGCGCTGCCCCAGAGCAGGCAGGAAAGCTCCTGCTGCCCTTCCTGCTGCAGCCAAAGGGACTGGTGGGGCGAGAGCCGGGATCGGGCCGCAGGGAGCCAAATGCCAAGGGATGCCCCGAAGGCCATGGCAGCCTTGGGAATGGCTGGAGGCAGGATGTGGGGGGACACTTCGAGTGGGCAGCACAGGCTGTGTTGAGGAGGGGCCAGGGGCCTTTGGTGTGAGGGTGCTGCTGCTGAGGTGCCATGGGCCCCATGGGTGCAGGGTCCTAGAGGGGGTGCAGGGTGTGGGAGCCGTGGGTGCTGCAGAGAGTGCTGAGGAGGGGCAGAGCTGGGGGATCCCAAGGCTGTGGGAGCAGAGAGTGGGCAAGGAGGAGTGGCTGGACACTCATGAACCTCAGTCCAGCCCTGTTCTTATTAGAAAAAAAGAAAGAAAAATATACAGTTTTAAAGAAAGAGAAAATAAGTGTCTTTTTGAGTATCAAGAATTCAGCAGGGAATAATGATCCAGGTGTCCCCAGGTCTGTTGCAAAGAGTAAAAGACAGGGACAATCAATGCAGGTTCCTATTGGCTATGAAAGCCAGAGGAAAGCTGGAGACAGAGTGTTCAGCAGGGCCTGTAGGGAGAGGAGAAGGGGGGATAGCTTCACACTGAAGGAGGTGAATTTAGGTTTGATTTGCTTTAGGGAGGTTTTATTTAGCAAGGAGGGTGTTGAGGCCCTGGCACAGGTTGCGCAGGGAGGCTGTGGATGCCCCATCCCTGGGAACATTGAAGGCCCACTTGGATGGGGCCCTGAGTAACCTGGTGTGGTGGAAGGTTGACCAGCTCAGAAAAAGATGATTATTTTAGAGTCCCTGCCAAGCCAAACCATTCAAGGATTTGAGCATTTGACAATCCCAATCCCCCACTGCTGAGTGGCCCTGGACCTCCTGTGACATCCCAGCTGCCAGAGCTGTGCCCGTGTTCCATGTGGAACTGCCAGGGCCCGGCGACGAGCACAACGCAGCCATTCCCCTGCTGCCAGCGAACCGTCAGCAGCTCGCAGCGAACCCCTGTCACCTGGTCCGAGACCACCCTTCACCCTGCTCCCAGTGGAGTGTTTTCAGGTGATCCCTGCTCTGTCCATCAGTCCTGACTCTGCCTGCAGTCTGGGTCTTGTGATCCATCCCAGCAGGATGTGCAGCCTTGTCCCAGTGAGGGTACAGGTGCCATTGCATGGAGGTGGGAACCTCCCAACTTCCCAGGTGGTCTGGAGCTCAGTGGGGCTGGAGTGGGACAGGGCCCCCTCTCTGAGGTTGTGCTCCCTGCTGCAGGCTGAGAGAGACAGCGAAGAGCCAATGGAAGTGGACATGGAGAGAGATATAAAAGACGATGTAGAGGAGATGGAGGTGGACATGAAAGAGGATGTAGAAGAGGAGATGGAAGTAGAGGAGGAAGGCGAGAAGGAGGAGGAAATGATCCTGGGATAAGGACACCCCACCGCATCAGCCAGACAGGCCCGTCCTGGCCATGCCCTGCCCCGGGGACAGCGGGTCACCTGCCGCCAGGCTGGGGCTGGGCTGGGTGGCCCCGCTCAGGGACACGGTGCCCCGTGCCCTGGATTGCGGCGGCACAACCCCCAGCCCCGGCCTGCCCTGCGCCTGCTTTGGGCCACACAAGCCCCGTGGCAGCGCCTGGGGCCCGGCTCCCATCCCCAGCCGGGCTCAGGCCTGGCACCAGAGTCCCGCTGTGCCCAGCGTGGGCCAGGCCGGGGGCACAGGGAACGCCCAGCAGGGCCCGACTGCACTGACCGTGCCCTTGCTTTTCTGGCAGGACTGACGGACCCGCTGGCCATGGAATCGGCCATGCTGTACATATGTTTTTTACTTTTTTTCCTGTTTGTTCTCTAAATACGTTTTATATTAGTGACATTTCAAGAAGTTTGTTGTTTTTATAAGATAGTTTAAGAAGATAGATTTTTAATAAGATGGTAGTTTTTTATTAAGACAATAGTTTTTCATGAAGATAAGGTTTCTTTTTAAGATGATAGTCTTTTACTAAGAAGATAGTTTTTTTTTTTAAGAAGATAGTTGTTTTTATTAAGAAGTTATTTTTATTAAGAAGGCAATTGTTTCTATTAAGAAGATGGTTGCTGATATTAAGACTGTTGTCATCAAGAAGACTGTTGTTTCTAAAAAGAAGAATGCAGGTTTTAAAGAGAAAATTCTGTAAATGTCAATAAATTCGGGATACATTACTTATACGTTGTTGTTTTATTGTCCTTCTGTAAATACATGTCAAAGATTATTGTTGTTCCACGGGCCCTTAGAATGTGCCCTCTCAGCCCAGACCCCCCTGTGTCCTGGGCTCATCCCCAGCCCTGGGGGCAGCAGGGCAGGGGGGGTTCTGCCGCTCTGCTGCGCTCTCAGGAGACCCCACCTGCAGTGCGGCCTCCAGCTCTGGGGTCCCCCACACAACAAGGCCAGGGAACTGCTGCAGCAAGGCCACAGGAGGCCACCAAGGGGCTCAGGGCACTCGAGCCCCTCCCCTCTGCAGACAGGCTGCCAAAGTTGGGGCTCTTCAGCCTGGAGAAGAGAAGGTTGTGTGGAGACCTGGGAGAAACCTTCCCGTGTGGGAAGGGGCCTCCAAGGAAGCCGGAGGGTGACTCTTGGTCAGCAACTGTATTGACAGGACAAGGGGTTCAAACTGACAGAGAGGAGGGTTAGAGTTGATGTTAGGAACATATTGTTTCCAGTGAGGGTGGTGAGGCCCTGGCAGGGGCTGTGCAGAGAGGCTGTGGCTGCCCCATCCCTGGGAACATTCAAGGCCATGTTGGACGAGGCCCTGAGCAACTTGGTCAGATTGAAACAAGATCATTTGTAGGGTCTGTCCCAAGTCAAACCATTCAAGGATTCCATCATTCCATGATCCCCATCCCCACTGTAGAGTGGCCCCACAACTCCTGTGACATCCCAGCTGCCAGAGCTGTGCCCGTGTTCCATGTGGAACTGCCAGGGCCCGGCGACGAGCACAACGCAGCCATTCCCCTGCTGCCAGCGAGCCCGGAGCAGCTCCCAGCGCACCCTCTGCCCTCACCAACATTTTTTCCAAGAGTACCCTTCACCCTGCTCCCTGTGGACTGTCCCCACCTGCTCCCTGCTCTGTCCGTGAGTCCTGACTCTGCCTGCAGTCTGGGTCTTGTGATCCATCCCAGCAGGATGTGCAGCCTTGTCCCAGTGAAGGTACAGTTGCCAATCCATGGAGGTGGGAAGCCTCTGACTGCCCAGGTGGTCTGGAGCTCAGTGGGGCTGGAGTGGGACAGGGCCCCCTCTCTGAGGTTGTGCTCCCTGCTGCAGGCTGAGAGAGACAGTGAAGAGCCAATGGAAGTGGCCATGGAGACAGATATGAAAGATGATGTAGAGGAGATGGAGGTGGACATGAAAGAGGATGTAGAAGAGGAGATGGAAGTAGAGGAGGAAGGCGAGAAGGAGGAGGAAATGATCCTGGGATAAGGACACTCCACCCCATCAGCAGGACAGGCACGTCCTGGCCATGCCCTGCCCCGGGGTCACCTGCTGTGTGTGCCAGGCTGGGGGCACAGGGAACGCCCAGCAGGGCCCGACTGCACTGACCGTGCCCTTGCTTTTCTTGCAGGACTGACGGACCTGCCGGCCATGGAATCGGCCACCTGTTCATGTGTTTTTCATGTTGTTTCCTGGTTTTGTATATAAGTTTTATATTTTTGATATTTTAAGAAATATTTGGTTTTATGACTAAGATAGTTGTTCTACTAAGAAATAGATTTTTATAAGAAGATAGTTTAATTAAGAAGATAGTTTTTTATAAGAAGATAGTTTTATTAAGAAGATAGTTTTTTATAAGAAGACAGCTGTGTTTAATAAGAAGATAGCTGTTTTTTAAGAAGATTGAAGACTTTTTTATTAAGAAGAGTATTGTTTTTTTAAAGAAAATAGTTGTTTTTATAAAGAAGACTTGGTTTTTTAAAGAAGATTTTTGTTTTTCTATGAAGATTCTTGTTTATATAAAGATTTTATACTGTAAATCCATTCTGTATAGAGGTTTACTGTGTTGTTGTTTTATTGTCCTTGTGTAACTCCATTGTCTGGGGGTGCTGGCACGGCCCCCCCGGGCTGGGGGTAGCTGTGCCCAGAGGGGTCCCCCTTGGGGAGGTGGCGGCCCTGGGCACTGCTGGTGTTGCTGGGCTGGGGCAGAGCGGTGTCCCCAAGAGCAAAGCTGTCCCCAGCACACAGGGGGGTCTGACAGGAGCGGCCCCTGCAGCGCTGCCCCAGAGCAGGCAGGAAAGCTCCTGCTGCCCTTCCTGCTGCAGCCAAAGGGACTGGTGGGGCGAGAGCCGGGATCGGGCCGCAGGGAGGCCAAATGCCAAGGGATGCCCCGAAGGCCATGGCAGCCTTGGGAATGGCTGGAGGCAGGATGTGGGGAGAAGGTTTTGGAGCTGGAGGGGCTGCTGTTTAAGGCTTTCAGCCTCCAGAAGCTCCAGGTTTCCTTCCCACCCTGTATTGCATTGCCCTGGGCTATTGAAGAGCCCAAAGGCCAGTGAGGGATCCTTGCCCTGCCCGAATTCCTGCTGCTGGCAGCAGGCACGGGCCCATGTCCCCCACTCGAGGGGACACGTGGGGTGGGCAGTGCAGGCTGTGCTGGGAAGGGGCCGGGGGACTTTTGGTGTGAGGGTGCTGGTTCTGGGGTGCCATGGGCCCCATGGGTGCAGGGTCCTGGAGGGGGTGCAGGGTGTGGGAGCCGTGGGTGCTGCAGAGAGTGCCGGGGGATGTGATGCTGGGAGGGGCAGGGCTGGGGGATCCTGGAGGTGTGGGAGCAGGAAATGGGCAAGGGGAAGTTGCTGGACACTCATGAACTCAGTCCAGACTGGTTCCTATTAGAAAAGAAGAAGAAAAAATAGAAAGTTGTAAAGAAAGGGATAAAAGTGTTTATTGGTGTATCAAGATTTCAGGTGGAAAAATGATCCAGTTGTGCTCAGGTCCTTTGCAAGGATCAAAGGAGAGGGACTGTAAACCCAGGTTCTTATGAGGTGTGGAAGCCCTGTGTTTCCTGACAGCCCAGTGCTGGGGACAGCAGCCCCGTGGGCTGCCAGGGCGGGCCGTGGTGGGGAAGGGTGGATTGGAGCTGTGCTGCCCCAACTGCTGCAGCATCGTGGGGCTCAAGGTGACCCGCTGCACTTCTTGTCTCCTGCTCCTTTTCCTACCAGGGCTGAAGGGTCTCCCCGCCATCGCTGCTCTCCCGGGGAAGGCATCCCAGGGGTTTAATGCAGGCTGAGTGAGAAACCTCACTGTCTTTCTGCAGAGTCATAAGCTAATGAAGGAAAGCTGAACTCCTGGTAGAAGTCCTGAGCTGGATCACTTTAGATTTCAGGCTTTAGTTTTTGTCGTGGTTTATTTTGAATCAAGTTCCCTGAGTTTTAGCAGATACATCAAGCTTTAACTTTTCTCAGAAAGGAGCTGCTCAAGGTGGAAGGTCAATGCTCTGATCATGGCTGGGTGCATGTGAGGATGGTGGGACTGAGCTGCTGAGGGTTCCCTTGGGGACATGAGCACATGTGATGTGGTGATTGGGGTTGTGTGGGTGGTTTTTCACCAGCACAGCTGAGCTCTTTGCCTGGGCTGGGCATCCCTGAGCTGCGCAGAGATCCCGGGGGTGTCTCACTGGATCCCCTGGCTTGGACAAGCTGCTCTAGTTCTACAGCCTGGTTTGGTGTGAGTGTCCTGAAGAAGGATCCTGCTGGGAGGAGAAGGGTTGATGGGAAAAGAAGTTTCAATGAAACCTTTCTGGGCTTGGTGAGAATGTTGGAAAGATCTGCTGAACATTCCTTACTCCCCTGGAAAAGCCAAAAGGGGCTTTTGAGCATGGAGCTGAGAATGAGCCAAGTGGCCAGAGAAGTGGATGTTGCCCAGAAGTGGACGTTGCCCATCAAGGCAGGACAAGAGATGCTGTGAGGGCTGGAGCCCCTGTGCTGTGTGGAGAGACTGAGAGAGTTGGGGTTGCTGAGGTGGGAGAAGAGAAGACCCCGGGGAGGCCTCATTGTGGCCGAGCAGGAGCTGAAGGGGCCCAGAGGAAAGCTGGGACAGAGTGTTCAGCAGGGCCTGGGGGGAGAGGACAAGGGGGGATGGCTTTACACTGAAGGAGAGGACTCAGCTTTGATTTGCTTTAGGAAGATGTTTTATTGCACTGCGGGTGTTGAAGCCCTGGCAGGGGCTGTTCAGAGAGGCTGTGGATGCCCAGTCCCTGGGAATGTTCAAGGCCTGCTTGGGCAGGGCCCTCAGCAACCTGGTGTGGTGGAAGATTGTTCAAGCTTGAAGAAGATGATTTTTAGGGTCCCTTCCAAGCCAAGCCATTCAAGAATTCCATCATTCCACGATCCCCATCCGCCACTGCAGAGTGGCCCTGGACCTCCTGTGACATCCCAGCTGCCAGAGCTGTGCCTGTGTTCCATGTGGAACTGCCAGAGCCCGGCGACGAGCACAACGCAGCCATTCCCCTGCTGCCAGCGAACCTTCAGCAGTTCGCAGCGAACCCCTGTCACCTACTGCCACACCACCCTTCACCCTGGTCCAAGACCACCTTTCCCCCTGCTCCCAGCTCCCGATCCTTACCAGCTCCCTGATAGTCCGTCAGTCCAGAACTCTCCCTGCTGACTGGATCTCAGCATCGATCCTGCAGGATGTGCAGCCTTGTCCCAGTGAAGGTACAGTGCCATTCCATGGAGGTGGGCACCATCCAGCTGCCCAGGAGGGCTGGAGTTCTGTGGGGATGGTTTGGGACAGAGACCCCTCTCTGAGGTTGTTCTCCCTGCTGCAGGGTCAGAGAGACATCGAGGAAGCCATGGAAGTAGACGTGGCGTTAGATATGGAGGAGAGTATGGATGTGGATGCTGAAGAGACTGTGGAATAGATGGAAGTTGACATGGTGGACAAGATCGAGGATATGGAAGTAGATGAAGACGATGAGGTGGAAGACATGATCGTGGGATGAGGATAGTCCCCCATCAGCAGCAGGTCAGGCCCATCCTGGCCATGCCCTGCCCCGGGGACAGCGGGTCACCTGCCGCCAGGCTGGGGCTGGGCTGGGTGGCCCCGCTCAGGGACACGGTGCCCCGTGCCCTGGATTGCGGCGGCACAACCCCCAGCCCCGGCCTGCCCTGCGCCTGCTTTGGGCCACACAAGCCCCGTGGCAGCGCCTGGGGCCCGGCTCCCATCCCCAGCCGGGCTCAGGCCTGGCACCAGAGTCCCGCTGTGCCCAGCGTGGGCCAGGCTGGGGGCACAGGGAACGCCCAGCAGGGCCCGACTGCACTGACCATGCCCTTGCTTTTCTGGCAGGACTGACGGACCTGCCGACCATGGAATCGGCCACCTGTACATATGTTTTTCACCCTTTTCCAATTTTTCTGTAAATACATTTTTTATTAGTGACTTTTTAAGAAGTTTGTTGTTTTTATAAGAAGATAGTTTAAGAAAATAGATTTTTAATTAAGAAGATAGTTTTTTATTCAGACAATAGATTTTTAAGAAGATAAGCTTCCTTTATAAGAAGATAGCTCTGTTCTAAGAAGATAGTTGTTTTATTTAGAAGATAGTTGTTTTTATTAAGATGATATTTTTATTAAGAAGACACTTGTTTCTATTAAGAAGGTGGTTACTGATATTAAGATTGTTGTCATCAAGAAGACTGTTGTTTCTAAAAAGAAGAATACAGGTTTTAACGAGAAAATTCTGTAAATGTCAATAAATTCTGGATTCGTGTCTTATATGTTGGGTTTTTTTATTGTCCTTCTGTTAATTCATTTCAAAGATTATTGTTGTTACATGGATGTAGCAACACGTAAGGATGTCCTTAGAATGTGCCCTCTCAGCCCAGACCCCCCCGTGTCCTGGGCTCATCCCCAGCCCTGGGGGCAGCAGGGCAGGGGGGGTTCTGCCGCTCTGCTGCGCTCTCAGGAGACCCCACCTGCAGTGCGGCCTCCAGCTCTGGGGTCCCCCACACAACAAGGCCAGGGAACTGCTGCAGCAAGGCCACAGGAGGCCACCAAGGGGCTCAGGGCACTCGAGCACCTCCCCTCTGCAGACAGGCTGCCAAAGTTGGGGCTCTTCAGCCTGGAGAAGAGAAGGTTGTGTGGAGACCTGGGAGAAACCTTCCCGTGTGGGAAGGGGCCTCCAAGGAAGCCGGAGGGTGACTCTTGGTCAGCAACTGTAGTGACAGGAGAAGAGGTTCAAACTGACAGAGAGGAGGGTCAGATTTGATGTTAGGAAAATATTGTTTCCTGTGAGGGTGGTGTGGCCCTGGCAGGGGCTGTGCAGAGAGGCTGTGGATGCCCCATCCCTGGGAACATTCAAGGCTATGCTGGATGGGGCCCTGAGATACTTGGTCAGGTGGAAACAAGATAATTTGTAGGGTCTTTCCCAATCCAAGCCAGTCCAGGACTCCATCATTCCATGATCCTCATCCCCCAGTGCGGAGTGGCCCCACAACTCCTGTGACATCCCAGCTGCCAGAGCTGTGCCCGTGTTCCATGTGGAACTGCCAGGACCCGGCGACGAGCACAACGCAGCCATTCCCCTGCTGCCAGCGAGCCCGGAGCAGCTCCCAGCAAACCCCTGTCACCTGGTCTAAGACCACCCTTCACCCTGCTCCCAGTAGAGTGTTTTCAAGTGATCGCTGCTCTGTCCGTGAGTCCTGACTCTGCCTGCAGTCTGGGTCTTGTGATCCATCCCAGCAGGATGTGCAGCCTTGTCCCAGTGAAGGTACAGGTGCCAATCCATGGAGGTGGGAACCCCCTGACTGCCCAGGTGGTCTGGAGCTCTGTGGGGCTGGAGTGGGACAGGGCCCCCTCTCTGAGGTTGTGCTCCCTGCTGCAGGGTCAGAGAGACAGCGAAGAGCCAATGGAAGTGGCCATGGAGACAGATATGAAAGATGATGTAGAGGAGATGGAGGTGGACATGAAAGAGGATGTAGAAGAGGAGATGGAAGTAGAGGAGGAAGGCGAGAAGGAGGAGGAAATGATCCTGGGATAAGGACACCCGACCCCATCAGCAGGACAGGCACATCCTGGCCATGCCCTGCCCCGGGGTCACCTGCTGTGTGTGCCAGGCTGGGGGCACAGGGAACGCCCAGCAGGGCCCGACTGCACTGACCGTGCCCTTGCTTTTCTTGCAGGACTGACGGACCTGCCGGCCATGGAATCGGCCACCTGTACATGTGTTTTTCATGTTGTTTCCTGGTTTTGTATATAAGTTTTATATTTTTGATATTTTAAGAAATATTTGGTTTTATGACTAAGATAGTTGTTTTATTAAGAAATAGATTTTTATAAGAAGATAGTTTAATTAAGAAGATAGTTTTTTATAAGAAGATAGTTATATTAAGAAGATAGTTTTTTATAAGAAGATAGCTGTGTTTAATAAGAAGATAGTTGTTTTTTAAGAAGACTGAACACTTTTTTATTAAGAAGATTATTGTTTCTTTAAAGAAAATAGTTGTTTTTATAAAGAAGACTTGGTTTTTTAAAGAAGATTTTTGTTTTTCTATGAAGATTCTTGTTTATATAAAGATTTTATACTGTAAATCCATTCTGTATCAAGGTTTAATGTGCTGCTGTTGTGTTGTCCTTGTGTAACTGCGTTGTCTGGGGGTGCTGGCACGGCCCCCCCGGGCTGGGGGTAGCTGTGCCCAGAGGGGTCCCCCTTGGGGAGGTGGCGGCCCTGGGCACTGCTGGTGTTGCTGGGCTGGGGCAGAGCGGTGTCCCCAAGAGCAAAGCTGTCCCCAGCACACAGGGGGGTCTGACAGTGTTGCCCGTAACGAAAACACAAACCAACAGAGTGCCGGTTTATGGGTGCTTTATTCGGGGCCCGGGAACCTGAGGACTAGCGTCCCAAGTCAGGATTCCAAAGACCCTCATTTTCAGTTCAGTTTTTATACCTTTACACAAACATGTCTACGTGCAGTTCTTACTTGTAAGCAGTTACACTTAGTTACAAACACAAACTCATATTTCATACTGATAACAATTGGTAATCATCTACTTTTAATCATAAATCTGTTTAAGTTGTCCTACTCCATAGAAACCCCATAGAAACTGTTCAGCAGACCCTTACTGTATCTAAAGTAACAAATCGTTATATACATGCTTGGCTAAATCTTTTGATTATTGTTCCTACCTCTTCAGTACATTCCATTCGCACGAACAAGGTTGCTAACCTACTACTTTGGAGTGCTGCTCTCTAGGCCTACTCTCCTACTAAGCCTTAGCCATTCTACTACTAAATTTGAATCATTCTGCAACATGTCCCCCCTTTTGAGCATTCTTCAGGCTTTTCCTGCAAGGATGCTCAAATGTAGCAATCTTCAGGCTGCAGTTTCTTGATGAACAGGAGGTGATCCATCTTGCGGTGAGATTACTTCTTTTCTTGTTATGGCTTTCATGATGCGTCTCGTATGTTGACCTTCTTTTACAATCATTCCTAAAAGACACTTATAAACAATCATGGCTATAACAATAATTATTACAATCAATATTCCGTACTGGATAACAGAAGATATCCATCCTGAAACATGAAGACCTAGGGAGCTGAATAATTCTCCTATCCAATTGTGTTCTGCTTCCTTTTGTAATTCATGAACATTTTCGTCAATTTGTTCTAATTGACTAATATCTTTCTCTACTTCTTGAGTGACATTTGGGATGTGCATGCAACAATGCTCGTCCTTTGCATGCAGGTATCCACAGACTCCGTGTTCCTTTAATAGGATTAAATCTAAAGCCATTCGATTCTGTACTGTCATCCTAGTGGTGGCTTGTAATTGTAAATTTAGATCTTTAAATCCTTTCTTAGTGACCGCTGCTAACCTTTCAGTTTGCCCCATTAATTTAAACAACATCTCTCTGTTTCGGTATGTTGAGATTGGTGCAAACAAAGATTCTAATACCCATCCAAATTTAACTCCTGCTGATGGTTCATGCCAATCTCCCAACCTCAAGTCATCAATGTCCTTACTAATTTCTCTTTTTCCCCGTGGTTGTATTTCTACTGATGTTAACTTATCCTGTTTCCAGAATGGACAGAGAGTAGGTATCCCTAGTGTGACAGGCACAACAGGACCATCTATTGGCATGTGGGTGGTCCACTGGCCATGCCCCATTACCCATACTAGGTTTCCTGGACTTCTAACTGTAGTGGTGTGACAATCAATGTTTTTCACATGTCCTTTAATAGTATGGTTGTATCCTCGACACTCACATCCTAACTGCAAGAGGGTCCTGACTGGTATTAATCCTATTTCGTCATCTGGGGTGTCACATGTATATATTCGAGTACAATTCCAATCCTCCTTTGTACGTGTTTCTGTTCTCCAATTATAATTTCCTCTATTTCCTGTAGAATAAGTTTGATTCTTTTTCCCTTTCCAGTGAATACACCACTGTACTTTTCCAATATAAGTCTCTAGTAGGCTGGGTCCCCAAATTGTTTGCCATTCTTCCATAGCTGTAGAGCTAGTAATATTTTGACATACCTCTTCTTGTTTTTCTCGTTTTATTTGGACTTGTACTTTAGAACATGGGTAGATCACTGAACCTGAGACTAAACAATTCCCTTCTAACTTTCCGATTTTCCCACTTTCTATCCAACTGAAATATCCAGGCATTTGCTCGCATTGTTTCTTAGTTATTTTGTCCCTTAATAAACACGCATCTGTCATTTCATTCCATGTTTTGGTTACAAATCTGCAATTCCATGTAGTATTCTTGAACATTCTAGGGATTTCTGGCACTGGAATTATTCCCCATGGGATTGGGTCTCCTGCAGCATAAGGCATAGGGAGACATGCAGTGATTTTTGTGACATTCTGTACTTTCCCAAAATCACGAATTAGGCCTACGACTAGGTTTTCTTGTTCTACTTCTCGATCTGGAATCTGCAGGTTACTTACTTGCCGGGTTGTTCTTTCAGTCTTTATGTAGACGACAGTAATTCCAGTATCCCACCAGTCATCTCTATTTATCCAGCAAGTATATTGGCCCTCATCTTCTCCTCTTCGTATTTCTTTGATTTTCAAAACTATTGCATCTGCCCTCTTTTCAATCTGATGTCTCTTCCCGACTTTCAAGTTCTGTCCTTTAAACCACCACCCGTATTCAGAATACTGTCCTTCTGAAATTTTGCAACTTAAAGTCAGATCGCTTCCTTCCTGGGCCGGGTAAACACTGTGTTCTGGTCTAACTCTTACTCCTTGATGTGGTACAGCCACTGCTGTCCTTATCCCGTAATCTTTTTCTTTTCCACATGAGACCACACAAAGAAATGTACCCTCTGTCTTTCCTACTCTGGGATTAGAAATATTCAGCCATCCTTTACCTCCTTTACTATTTGACCACCAGCTAACTCCTTGATTTTGTGATTCCCAAGATTGATTTGCCATATTCAATTTCCACCATTTTACTTTAACTGATTTTTGACAATCATCAAATTGGAAGGTACAATTGATTTTTAAGGGAGGACCATCCCACATGTCTGATTGTTTCCTAGTGGGCATAACTCGCACTTTGGTCATCGTTTTCTGAGTTGTGTTAATCGTGCGTAATTCTATATCTCCATAACCAAAACTTTCCCAAATCCAAACTACACACATATATGTCCCTTCCATAGCTTTAGACACCTTGGGTACCTGCAGAACGGTGTAACCCTTTTGTTGTGTAGCATCCCAAACTGTCGTCACTCCTTCTGTCATGATTTGATCTTGATCTCTCCATCTCCATCTGACGTTAACATCTCTTAATTCAGCTCCCTGGTCATCAGAAAACAGACAGGTTAAATTCACATCAGTGTACTCTGGTACAAATAAATAAGGATCTGGGGTCTCAATTCTCACGGTGGTCTCTGCTAAACTCATCAACCCCAGGAATACTACGATCCTCAATGGTTGGCTCGAAATACCATCCTTGTAGGTGAGAGAGGTTCTACCGACCACGAGACTGGAACCTTCTTGATTCGGGTGTAATGGATCCAATTGTCGATTCCCTCGACCTTCACCGCCGTGTAAGTGGTCATTATCACCTGGCGAGGACCGTCCCATGTTTCCTTTAATGGTTCCACCGACCAGTTCTTCACATAGACTTGGTCTCCTGGAGAAATGTCATGAACCGGATTCTCCAGGGGCAGAGGTCGATTCCACTGCAGCGCTCCTCTGAGGGCTGTGAGAGTTTTATTTAAGGATAACACATAGTTAAACACTGCTTGATCCCCCACCACATGAGGATCCCCTTGATAGGTAGCTGCATGATAGGGCTTGCCATACAATATTTCGTATGGACTTACTCCTATTCTCTCCCTGGGTTTAATCCTGATTCTCAGCAAGGCAAGAGGTAGCGCTTGGGGCCACGGGATTTTTGCTTCTTGACAAATTTTCTTTAATTGACCCTTCAATGTCTGATTCATCCTCTCTACTTGTCCACTAGATTGCAGTCTCCATGGTGTATGGAGATTCCATGTTATTCCTAATATAGCAGATATTTCTTGCACTATCCCTGCGGTAAAGTGTGGCCCTCGATCAGATGATAACCCTAGAGGTACCCCAAATCTCGGAATAATTTCTCTCAGAAGAGTCTTAACTACTTCCTTTGCTTGATTAGTCCTGCATGGAAAGGCTTCTGGCCATCCTGAAAAGGTACAGACATATACTAACAAATACTTATAGGATTGGGCCTTAGGCAACTCAGAAAAATCTATTTGCCAATAGTCTCCTGGTAACTGTCCTATCTGTAACTTTCCCATTTGTACCTGTTTTCTGACCACTGGGTTATTTTTAATACACATGGGACACATTGCATTTACCCTTTTTGCTAATGTTAACATCTGGTTTGAGAGAACCTCATTTTTCAGAAATTTTACCATTGCTTCTGCACCCCAGTGGCACTTGTTATGTTCCATCTCGAGTACTGCTTTCATTATTCTAACAGGTAAGATTACTTGTCCTATGGGAGTAATGTACCACCCTTTAATATTTTTCCTTGCTTTTGTTATTTGAGCTAATTTCTCATCTTCTTGTGAATAATATGGTTTTTCTTCCATATATGCTATTGCTGGATTATTCCGAACGGGTAAAGGAGCCATCTGAGTCCATACCTCTCTGGCGGCTTGTTTAGCCGCTTGGTCAGCCTGTCGATTACCTTGAAATTCTCGTCCGGGATCAGTTTGATGTCCTCTGGTATGCATTATTGCCACTGCCGAAGGCTTGTATATTGCCTCTAGCAATTGTAAAATTTCTTCTCGATGTTTAATTGATGTCCCTTGAGAAGTAAGAAGTCCTCTCTCTTTCCAAAGTGCTCCGTGAACATGAACTACTCCAAAGGCATATTTGGAGTCAGTCCATATATTAACTCTCCTTCCTTGACTTAGTATTAAAGCTCTCACCAATGCCCAAATTTCGGCCTTTTGTGCAGACGTACCTGGGGGTAGTGCGTTTGCTTCTATCACTTGTTGTAGAGTGACCACTGCATACCCAGCATACCTGGTGCCATTCTCCACAAAGCTAGATCCGTCAGTGTACAACTCCCAGTCAGGATCTGTCAGCGGTTCATCCTTCAGGTCTTTTCTACTCGCGTAGACCTGTTCAATGGTCTCTACACAGTCGTGCTCCAGGACACCTTCTTCCTTTGTAGACCTAAGGAATTCTGCTGGGTTGAGATGGTTAGTGATTTTCAGTTCAACATCATCTTGCTCTCTTAACAGAGCCTGATATTGTAACATACGGCTAGAGGAGAGCCAATGCCCCCCTTTTTGTTCCAAAACTGTTATGACCATGTGGGGCACGTACACCACCATGTGTTTCCCCAGAGTCAATTTTCGTGCTTCTTGAATTAGAATAACCGTCGCTGCCACGGCTCTGAGGCACCCCGGCCATCTCCCACTTACTGCGTCCAGCTGTTTGGAGAAATACCCCACCGGTCTCTTCCAGGATCCCAACCGCTGAGTGAGTACTCCTAAAGCCGTTCGTTGTCTCTCGCAGACATAAAGCTGGAATTCTTTGGTTAGGTCTGGTAGTCCCAGGGCAGGTGCTTCCTGGAGGGCTCTTTTCAGTTCCTGGAACGCTTTCTCCTGCTTCGTCCCCCAGGTCAGCTTGGGCTCTTTTACTGCTTCATATAATGGTCTGGCAGTCAGCCCAAAGTTGGGAATCCACAGCCTGCACCATCCGACCATTCCTAGAAAAGATCTTAATTCTTGATTATTTCGGGGTACTGGGATAGCACATATTGCTTGTATACGATTTGCACCCAAACGCCGAACTCCTTGTGAAATTTCACATCCCAGATAAATAACTTTTCTGTTTTACTAGTTGAGCCTTTTCTTTTGAAACCCGGTAGCCTGCTTGCCCCAGCATGTTTAACAGTTCAATGGGTAGACAGAATCCTTGTTCTGTAGCCCCCAAAAAGATGTTATCTACATTTTGTGGTATCATATGTGAAAAAGGAGATTCTTTTACCTGAGTAGTCTTCCATTCTTCAAGTTCTTTTGCTAACTGATTACCAAATATCGTAGGTGAATATTTGAATCCTTGCGGTAACTGAGTCCAAGTAAGCTGTCGCTTCCGTCCAGTTTCTGGGTTTTCCCATTCAAAGGCAAAAATCTTCCAACTTTCTTGTGCCAGTGGTATGCAGAAGAAGGCATCCTTTAGATCAATCACTGTAAACCACTGAAATCTCTCAGAAACAGATGTTAACAAGTTATAAGGGTTAACTACAACCGAGTGGATATCTTTTATGATGAGGTTTACTGCTCTCAAGTCTTGCACTAATCTGTACTTACCTTTAGGCTTTCTTACTGGAAAGATAGGAGTATTAAACTCTGACTCACATTCTTTTATTATTCCTAAAGTTAAAATTGTGTGATCATTGGAGCTATTCCTTTCCTAGCTTCTAAACTAATTGGGTATTGTCGCACTCTAACAGGTTGTGCTCCTTCTTTTAATTCTATTCTAACTGGAGTAGCAGCTTTGGATTTTCCAGGGACCCCTGTTTCCCATACCCAAGGCACTACAGCCTGTTCTATTTCCTGCGGTATCTCTTTTCCTCTAAATTTGATATCTAGGGGTTTTAGAAACGTCTTCTCTTCTATTTGTCCTGAAACTCCTACTACCCATGCAGTTGAATCACTTAATGGCCCCATCAATTTATTCATTGCCGAAAAACTAGCTCCAATATCTATTCTAAATTCTGTCAACTCTCCCTCTACTAATAATTCCTGGTAAATTCTTAACCTTTTATAATCTCCAGACACATTCCGATCCCACTCGGGATCTTCCTGCAGCACGAAATCATTTACTGTTCCCCCCTTCGCTCCAACTGCTTCCCGCAAAGGGGCCATCAATCTAGGGGGTGAGGGCGAAACGTCTGTCTCCCTTCCCCCTCCCCGTCTCTTTTCTCTACTCCTTCCCCTTTCTCTTCGCCCCCTCCGAGTCCGTTCTGCTAGCGGAGTTCTATCAAAACCACATTCTCGCCCTCTCGTTACTTCCTTATCCGAGGACGATTCTAACGGGGGCATGGTGGGTGATCGTGCCCTCCCACGTGAAGAGAAACTATCTCCCGGGGGCGCACTTGGAGTTATGCTGGGGGAGACTAACAAAAACACATCTTCCTCTGGTTCTTGACATCCTATACATTTATCATCTAATTCTTTTAACACCAACATACCACATTCCTTTTGCCATTCAGTCTTACGTTCCAAATAATAAAACAAATCTAAATACGGTATTTCATTCCACCTCTCATTCTCTCGTAAATTTTGCATCAAGGGGGTTATAATTTCCGAAGTTAGTGTACCATTCCTAGGCCACTGCATTCCTTCTGTCTCATATTGAGGCCATACATTATTACAATAATCAATCAATTGTCTCTTACTTAACTCTTGTCCGAAATTTCCTTCCTTCCAATGTTTTAACAAGCAACCAAGCGGAGAATCGCTAGGGATATCATTTTCTGCACAAGATAGTGCCCTAAAGGTTTTAAAAGGCATCATAGTCACACACACTGTACAATCACACAATAAACAGTACAATACGAACAGCAAACAGTACAATACAAATAGTAAACAGTTCGATACGAACAGTATAAACCAATACCTTCCTATACCAACTTGTCAAGTCTCGCTATGAGTGACAAGTGCTGGTTCAGCGCGGCTTTCGCCCCGTCTTACGACCAGCGCCTAGGCTTCCCAATAAAACCTTTGCCCAACCCAGCGGGTAAACTCACGGTCCCGTCTTATGGGCAGGCTCCCAACCAACAAACCTGAAAGAATAAAGCACCTCCGGGCTTACCTGGATGGTTGTCCGGCGGGCGCGGGGTCGGGCACGGGTCGATGTCTCCCCAGAAATCACCTGGTTGCCGGCATGGAGTGGATCAGCTCGTGAGCCGCCCCAGCTACCCCCGGAGTGCCACCTGGGTCGCCAGAAAACTGTTGCCCGTAACGAAAACACAAACCAACAGAGTGCCGGTTTATGGGTGCTTTATTCGGGGCCCGGGAACCTGAGGACTAGCGTCCCAAGTCAGGATTCCAAAGACCCTCATTTTCAGTTCAGTTTTTATACCTTTACACAAACATGTCTACGTGCAGTTCTTACTTGTAAGCAGTTACACTTAGTTACAAACACAAACTCATATTTCATACTGATAACAATTGGTAATCATCTACTTTTAATCATAAATCTGTTTAAGTTGTCCTACTCCATAGAAACCCCATAGAAACTGTTCAGCAGACCCTTACTGTATCTAAAGTAACAAATCGTTATATACATGCTTGGCTAAATCTTTTGATTATTGTTCCTACCTCTTCAGTACATTCCATTCGCACGAACAAGGTTGCTAACCTACTACTTTGGAGTGCTGCTCTCTAGGCCTACTCTCCTACTAAGCCTTAGCCATTCTACTACTAAATTTGAATCATTCTGCAACAACAGGAGCGGCCCCTGCAGCGCTGCCCCAGAGCAGGCAGGAAAGCTCCTGCTGCCCTTCCTGCTGCAGCCAAAGGGACTGGTGGGGCGAGAGCCGGGATCGGGCCGCAGGGAGGCCAAATGCCAAGGGATGCCCCGAAGGCCATGGCAGCCTTGGGAATGGCTGGAGGCAGGATGTGGGGAGAAGGTTTTGGAGCTGGAGGGGCTGCTGTTTAAGGCTTTGAAGCTCCAAGCACTCTGGGCTTTGTTTCCCATCCCCATGGCATTGCCCTGGGCCATGGAAGAGCCCAAAGGCCAGCGAGGGATCCTTGCCCTGCCCCAATTCCTGCTGCTGGCAGCGGGCACGGGCCCATGTCCCCCACTTGGGGGGACAGGTGGGGTGGGCAGTGCAGGCTGTGTTGAGGAGGGGCCGGGGGACATGAGCATGTCTGACGAGGTGTTTGGGGTTTTGTGGGTGGTTTTTCACCAGCACAGCTGAGCTCTGTGCCTGGTCTGGGCATCCCTGAGCTGAGCAGAGATCCCGGGGGTGTCTCACTGGATCCCCTGGCTTGGACAAGCTGCTCTAGGTCTACAGCCTGGTTTGGTGTTAGTGTCCTGAACAAGAATCCTGCTGGGAGGAGAAGGGTTGATGGGAAAAGAAGTTTCAATGAAGCCTTTCTGGGCTTGGTAAAATTTGTTGGAATGTTATGGTGAATATTCCTTGTTGCCCTGGAAAAGCCTAAAGAGTCTTTTGAGGATGGAGCTGAAAATGAGCAAAGTGGCCGGAGAAGTGGATGTTGCCCAGAAATGGACATTGCCCAGCAGGGCAGGGCAGTACTATGCTCCTGCCCTCACACACCATGAGAAAAGTGCTGGCTGTGCTGACTCTCTGCCAGGACATGATGGGGTTGCCTGTCATGGCTCTGCCTGAAGCCCCCCTCACTTGGCTTTGCTTGGCAGAAGAGAGGCTGCCTTCACCATCCTGTGTTTTCTGCTCACAGAGGGGTGTTTGTGAGGGGCTGTTGGAAAGCAGATTAATGAGCAAGGCATTAAGAATTAAACCAATAAAAATCCTCACAGTAAGTAGGGCTGCTATCAAGTGGTGTTCCCGAGGGAGATAATATCCCTTCCCCCTTCATTTCATAATAAATCCATGATGATTAATGCTATTACAGTGGGAACACTATTATTACAAATACACTGATGATGGCAGAGCTGCAGCATTAATAACCCAGGGTATTACTTAACTAATTAGCTGCTGTTTTCAACAGGACTGTTATCCAGATGCATTAAACTGAGCCTTGCATTGCAGTGTTCCCTGGGCTGTCTTTGCTGCAAGGAGAAGAAATAAGAAGCATTTTGGCCAAAAGCCATCCCTCTGTGGCACACGATTTAGTTGAGGTGCCCCTGGGTTGGTGGCACCTGTGGAAGCCCTGGGACACTGGTGGTGGACTCTTGTGGTGCTGGAGACCAGCAGCAGTCCAAGGAGGGAGTGGAACCAGGACCTGGGATCTCCAGGGGCTCCTGAGCCCTCCAG
The DNA here is from genome assembly GCF_009829145.1 of Chiroxiphia lanceolata. Classification (NCBI taxonomy): domain Eukaryota; kingdom Metazoa; phylum Chordata; class Aves; order Passeriformes; family Pipridae; genus Chiroxiphia; species Chiroxiphia lanceolata. The sequence continues at coordinate 2,193,158 of NC_045653.1, read as the reverse complement.
GGCTGCCCATGCAGGGGGTACAAGAGGCCACTGCAACCCTCAGCCATCTTGAGAATGTGCTCATCCCTCCTTGTGGCTTTATGGCTTTAGAGCTTCTCTGAAGGATTTTCCAACACCTTTTTTGCTGCTTTTCACAGACTTATAGAATCATTAACGTTGGAAAAGCCCTCTAAGATCAGCAAGCCCAGCTGTTCCACCAGCACTGCCAAGCCCAACACTCAACCATGTCCCCAAGTGCCACATCCACAGGGCTTTTAAATCCCTCCAGGGATGGTGACTCCACTGCTGCCCTGGGCAGCTGTGCCAGTGCTTGACAGCCCTTTCCAGGAAGAAACTTTCCCTGATCTCCAGTCTAAACCTCCTCTGGTACAGGGGATGGAGTGGGCTCTTCTCCTCCTCCAGCCCCCAGCCCCATCCCCTGCTCCTTCTGGCACGAACGGATCCTGACACGGCCAGAGGGTTCTTTTTTCATGCCTTCAAATTAACACCTACTTAAAATTCAGATGCAAATAAATTTTTAATTTCCTTAATTAAAATTATTTCCTCGTTAGATCTGAGTAATGGGATTTGGAGAACAGAAGTAATGGGATGTGTCTGGCTGCAGCAGAGCCAAGGTTGGTGAGCACAGTGAGAGCCCGGGGGAGGTAGGGCCGTGTTTGGGGAGCTGGAGTGAGCCAGAGCTCAGCATCCCTCAGGCCTCCAGGAAGTAAAATTCCTGCGAGTGGGGGCCTAAAATGATATCACAGCAGCCTCTGGTTTTGCAGAGGCTGAGGATGATGATGGATTGCTCCCACAGCCCCCTCTAAAACCCAAAATGAGGTCCCAAGGGGGCTGATCTGTTCTCACTTGCACTGTGGGGGACCACAGGAGTCAGGATCTAGGGTGAATGTGGAGGAAGATCATCCCAGCACCCCAATGGTGGATGGGGTGCTTTGCCCCCAAATGCCCCTGCCCTAGGATAACTCTGGATTTTGGATTCAAAGGCTGGTTTTCTGTGCTGGTGAGATGCAGAAGACCCGTGTGTCAGGGCTCACGTGTACACGTGACTGTGGAATAAAAAGGGGAAAAACATGATGATGATATAAAATGCTTTTTATGAGCTCTTGCTGCCCTTACACACCCCAGTGCTGGGTCTCATGGATGGGAGATGCTGTAGGAAAGAGAAGGATTAGATCCACTCAGATCTGGCTGAAAGGCTGTTGAGTGAAAGCACAGACACTCCAAAGCCTCCCTGCTGCTCTGGCTGCACATCTCACATCCCCTCCCAGTCTCTCCCCTGTGCTGCCTTTGGAAATTTTTCATGTATTTATTTAAATTAATAATAATTTACCCATTAAAATGCTGCAGATCAGTGGGTTCCTCCTGAATTTGTGCTCCAGAGGGTTCATTACCTGCTGTGTTTGCCCCTCTCACAGCATTGCTGGGAGGTGCAGGACATGAAATGATTCATACAGATCCTTCCACTTGTGCCAGTTCAGCCTAGAATAATTCAAACTCAGCTTCATAAACCACTTATTAATTATTACTGAAGTATTTATGCAGCAAAGAGATGCTTTTGTTTGACTTGTTGGGTTTTTTTTACCAGCATTTGCTGCATTGACAAGAAAATTTTGACTGTTTGATGCGTCCTCACCGCAAGAACATCCAAACCTTTGGAGCCTCCCTTCTCTGCCTGGCTGAGGTTTGGCCAGAGCCTCTCACTGCAGCCCCTGGCCTGACCACAGTGTGTTTGCCTGCTCCCTCAGCAACGAGCAGGTATCCTAATTAATCCTCATTTCCAGCAGCAGCTCAGAGGAGCTCCAGGACAAGCACAATGCTGTTTGATGCAGATGAACTGTGCTTTGGTGGGAATTCAATTACACAGTTTTTCCTCGCTGAACATAATGCATTTGGACGATACAGGAGTTTTCACTGCTAATGAGATGCATTTTCACCCCTGTGAAGTCTGTATTTCTCCATGCACTTAGTGCACAGGATCCACATTAATTACAGTTTCAGTGGAGGAAAACCCACGGAGTTACTACCTGCATTTTACTCCTGGTAATACAGCAGTTCCCTTGAATTGCCAGGAACATTATGGATTCACTTCCAAGACACATTTTATACCAAACAACTTGATTGTGATAGCAGGGAGAAAACAACTCTGCTTCCCTTCAGCTGCTCAGTCTGGTGCTGTAAAAGGGTCATTTATAGAGAGGAGATGAATCTGATGCATTCAAGGCAGAACATCCTCGGAATAAAAGCATTTATGGAAGTTGTTTTAAGAGGGTTTTGTAAGACATATGGGACTCAAGGCCAAATTAAAACAGTGGCTGATGGGCTCACACAGATTCCTCTGGGATGGGGATCTGGGACTGGCTGGAGCCCACCCCATGGGGCAGCACCTGGCCCTGCAGCCAGAATGGGAAACCACGAGTGTTTTATCTCAAGGAATAAGCACATTTGTCCTTGCATTTCTTCTTTTTTTACTGGTTTTTTGAGAGTTTTCAAATTCCCAAGCCTGGCAGTGGGGAGTTTCCCTGATACTCCTCCAGCAAGAGTTGTGCACTGGGGGAGGTCCCTGTTTGCTGCAAGCCATGGTAAAAAACCCACATTTTGGCCACAATTTTTGTCTCCTTAGTTGTGTTTATCTCGTCTGTGCTGTTTGCCTGCATCTCCAGAGCGTGGTCCTGGTGTGGCAGGAGAGCACTTCCAAGGAGTATTTGGACAACGCTCTCAGGGACATGTGGGATGTCCTGAAGTTGGATTCCATGATCCTTGTAGGTCCCTTCCCACTCAGGATATTCAATGAGAGCAGGTAGCAGCTCTTGTGGGTGGGGGATGCCAAATTTTGGGATGCAGCAGCATTGAGGAACCACAGGGCTGCATCCAGCTGGGGAGCACAGAGCAGCCTTGGGGTCACTCCAGTGCTCGGAAGCACCGACCTCAGGGGTTTGCAAGCTGTTCCTCTACAGCCATTTCCCTTTCTCTGCTCAGGGACTGAACACACAGCTCAGAAAAATGCTCTTCAGGGAAAGGGTGGAGTCACCATCCCTAGAAGTGTTCAAAAAACAAGCAGACGCGACTCTTGGCCATATGGTTTAGTGGGAATGGTGGTGTTTGGTCAAAGGTTGGACTTGATCATCTTGGAGGTCTTTTCCAGCCTTAAGGATCCTGTGGAAAGCTGGGCAGTTGCAAGCTGTGTGTTTGATGAGGAGTTAGCAGCAGTAGCACTGCAGAGATATTTAATAAAAGACTGACTAAACGTGTTGTGGCACGTTGTACAAATCACTCTGTGACCCTCATTTAATGCTGATGCCTCCTCTGTTAATAGCTGGGAATCATTTGTAGCTTCTTTAATCCATCCTGGCAATGGGTATGGCATAAAATAAAAAACATTATTTCTGTTAATCATTTATGTCTCTATTTACACCTCTCCTCTTGTTTAAAGCTCCCTTCCCTCGCAGGAATTGAAATTCTCTGAATATTGGGTGTTAAAAATGTAATATCATGCACAAAGTCTTGGCTTCTCAAAGGAGCAGCTGTGCAGGGGTGGGGGGGACACACCAGGATCCAGGGCTGCTGTGGCAGAGGGGCTTTTGAAAATGGGTTTGCAGGGAGTAGTGGGGAGAGAAATACTTGATTTCTATATCCAGTTGAGCATATTTTGGGAAAAAGCAGTGAGAAGGATCTCATCCCACTTTTTCCTTCGTTCCTTTGGAAACTAATGTGGCTCTTTTTCCAAAAAAGCTTCTTTTTCATCTTCTTTTTTTTTTTCTTCCCCTCATTTCATACTGGTGATTAAAGCAAAGCCAGAGCTCAGTCTGTAGTGCCCATGGTGCAGCTGGCAGCTGTCTGCTGGCACCTCATAGCAAGAGGTTGCTTAAGGGAAAAACCACCTTTTCCTAGAGCCCTGAGCACCTCTGGTGTGGGGGATGTTTTGGGAGACAACCGGGCAGGAGTCAAGACCTCAAAAATCTGAATCCTTTTGAAAACCAGAGCTGTGTTTCAGTCAGCTGAGCCCTGGTGCCTGCTCTGCTCTGCTCTGCTCTTACAGAGGTTGCAGTGCCAGTGGGGGCAGCCTCCAGTACTTCCAAGTGGAAAAACAACAAGAGGGTTTAAAAAAATTAGAAGCTCCCCGTCTGTTTTCTTCCTCCCAGGTTGTAAATGCACCTGAATTGTGTTCTTAGAAAATGTACTGAGTTACTGATTTGAGGAATCATTAAGCACCAGTCTCTGCAAATCCTGGGACTCCAGGAGCCAGGGCTTCCCAAAATGCAGAGCCAGGAATAAAACCAGGGTGCAGCACACTAGATGGAGCTGTAGGATAACTGGCTTTCCTTGGCTGCCCAGCTCCTGCTCCTCCCCAGCAGTGGAAAGCACAGGAGGGGACCTGCTATAGGTGACCTGCGTGGGGACATCACTGACCACCTGCCCACCCCAGCAAAGGCCTCCAGATGCTTTAGGCTGATCTTGTTTGCTGTCTGCTGGCTGAGTTGGCTCCCTGCAGAATAAAAACCCCAAAAATGTGAAATACCAGCTCCTCCTTGCCCCTTACACTAAGAACCACCCCTCTGGTCAGCCCTGGGGGCAGGACTGTGCCATCCTGCTTGGGAAGTGCTGGTAGATCTTGCCCTCAGCTCACTTGCTGCTGGCACCACCTGAATCTTTGCCCAGCATACTTCTGTCTGTCTGAGCAAAACAGGGGCAGCTGAAGACGTTGTGCAGCTCAGAGATGAAAACTGAATGAAGGGGATCTCACTTCACATGTAAAAATATGGAAACACCGAGAAGCAGTGGGGAAAAAGCAATAAAAACTGAATCTGGAGGGTAGAGATTTCACTGCTTCTTTAAATAAAACTTGCTAGCGGGTTCTTTTGGTTCAAATTTTCCTTAAATCTTGGTAGGCAACTGTGAGGGTTTAGTGGTAGCTAATGGGAAGTATTTGGTTTGGTAATTAAGGGGAAAGGAGGGAAAATGCACCAGGTGAGTGATTGTGGTGGAGCTTTTCAACATTTCTGAAGTTCCTGGGTTCTCAGTGAGATCCTTCTCTCCAGGTAGGTGTGGGTTTTACTTCAAAATCCATTTAGAAATGGCACTAAAACCTCTGGAAAGACACAAAAAAAATAGACTGTGATTATTTTTTTCAGGTGTTCTGGGTACAATGCTACTGAGAGTTTCTGGAAATGGAAGCATTGTGTATTAAATGACGGTTATGTGTGGAAGTGTGGAGGATCCACGGTAATCTGCTCTTGGAATGGGGTGTCTGTCTTATTTATGGATTTTCTAGTGTTCACTATGGCCCCTAAGGATGAGAGTAGGACTGGATAAAGCAGGCATTGCTCTCTAAGAGATAAACTATTCCTGTGAGGAGCAGGGAATTGTGTCTCAGCCCAGGCTCTCCTTCCAGGTGAAGCCCCAAATCTGGCTCTGTGGTGGGTTTTTTGGATGAAACATTGCTAATTTCATGGCCATTTTTGTGTGCCACTGAAAACTTCCATGGAAACGTGTCACCTGGTGACACCTTTAATGGAGACCATGCCCTGGACAAGGATGAGGGAGGAGGGAGCTGCTTTTTGGGGTAAGGGCTGGTGACCATCTGGCTCTGAGCAGGACTGGGTGCTGGTGAGGAGGAGACAGCAGGTTTTTTTTAGCTTGGACAAACAGCAGGTTGCCTGTGCCTGGGTTGGGAGTTTGGTTGAGGTTCTGCTGCTCAGATCCTGCCCTGCTGCAGGTGGAGAGAGAAGGATGGAAAGGGTTGGAGCACCTCCACTCTGGAGACAGACTGGGAGAGTTGGGATTGTTCAGCCTGGAGAAGAGAAGGCTCTGGGGACATTTTAAAGCCCCTTCCAGTGCCTAAAGGGGGCTTATAAAAAGGAGGAAGAGGGGCTTTTCATTTGGGCAACAGGGATTGAACAAGGGGAAATGGTTTTAAATTGATTAGATTAGATTTAGATAGATTTAGATCAGATATTAGGAGGAAATTCTTCCCTGTGAGAGTGGGGAGGCCCTGGCACAGGTTGCCCAGAGAAGCTGTGGCTGCCCCATCCCTGGAAGTGTCCAAGGCCAGGTTGGAGCAACCTGGGCTGGTGGAAGGTGACCCTGCCCATGGCAGGGAGGGTGGAACAAGATGACTTTTAAGGTCCCTTCCATCCCAAACCATCCTGTGATTCTATGGTTTTAGGAGCAGTTTCTCACCGTGGACACTCCTGCTTTCAGTGAGCACTGAGCTTTTGCAGGGAAGTGGCTGTGAAGGTTTGTGAGCTCAAGTCCAGCCCTGTGTCCTAAGCCATCCCAGGCTGCTCCACTCCCTTCCACCTTTCTCCCCCTCCATGTAGTTCTACTTTAGGGTCTTTGTTGTGAAGGAAGAGCAGCCATCTGCTCAGCCTGCATGAACTTTGATGTTCATTTTCCTTTCCGTGTCTCCTGCAATAACAATCTCAGCTGGGAGGATGGAGTACTTTGCAAATGCCATATGCCCGGGGTTGTTCCATTGCAGCTCCCCAGAAGCACTGAAATCTCATAAAGCAACCTGGTTTAACAGGATTGCCAGCCCACTTTCCTTCACCAAAGGGGAAAGGATTGTTAGCATCTCTGTCAGAGAAGCAGCCGTGATTTTGATTCTTTTTGTGAGATTAATTGAACCATGGCAAGTTTTCTGGCTCCTACAGGTCTGTCTGTAGGAATTCTTCCTCTTCTACTGTCTGAAAGCAGATGGCAATTTATTCTGTGGTCATGTTGGAATGAAGTGTGTTTCTGTGCCTCTCTATGTGGATGGACAATGGGGACGGTCCATCTTCATGTAATTTTAAATATCTTGGAGGATCCAAATGCACAACCCTGCACTTGGGGACTTCATGTAGATTTGTGACCCTTTTTAGAGGAGCTGAGGCCATAAAATTGTGACTGGAATTCAGGGGGACATAAATAACATATTTTCATGTGTGGCAACTATAACCTTGCTTGACTATTGTTCATGTTATTTAGAGGGAATATGGACTCATTTGGCTCATTTAATCAATCTGGAAGTTACAAGATGGGATGCAGGAAGGAGTTCTGATAATGGAATAAACTGCACAAGACTCGGAAAGCAGTTGGATGTCCTCTGGCAGAAAAAAGTTGTTATTTTTAAGCCTTTCTGGTGGTTTATTTATGGAGAGGTGGGTGCTCCTGCACTCTGGGACAGAGCAGGGCTGGTGGGAACAGCATCTCTTCAACATCATGGGAATGTGTGACCATATGGGACGTGATTCTCCAGTTCTGGGGTTCCCTTATGACTGAAGGTCCTGTTTTCCATAGTCCAGAGCCACCTCCGAGATGGAAAGCACAAGGAAGGTGTAAGACAGGCTCAGCACTAACTCTTCTTCCTCTTCTCCAAGGTCAGCTCTCTATTTTGGGTTTTTGGGGAGTCAAATCATACATATAAATGACTTACAGTAGAAAGTTTTCAACTGTCAACAGAGTGATTTGTGAATAAATGTTTTCATTACTTGGCTGGCTCCATGGATGGATGAATAATATCCATCAAATAAATTATTCATCTCTTTCTCTCCTTGCCATCATCAGATAAATTCTTTGTGATTTATATTTGTTCATTATTCATCTGGCTACGAGAAACAGCCATATTAGAGATGAGTTTGGAGCTAAATCTGCTTTATTGAACCCAACAACGAAGCTCTGGTGGATATTGGAGGCTGCACCAACACAAACCTCAGCCCCTGTAGTTCAGGTGCCTTCTGATGGCTCCATGGGTGATGAGAGTCCCCCAAGTGATGAGCTGAGGGCAAAGCCACCTTCTCCTGCTCTGACACGTCATCCCCAACTTCTTAACCTCCTCTGGTACATCTGGGCTGCCTTGAGCTGCTTCTTGCCAGAAACCATGGATTAGGATGGCTGAGGAGTTGTGTCCTCTGGCCAGGTCACAGCTACAGCAATAATGTGCTCTTGGAGGGTGTAATTCCTAAAGGATATCTGGTGTATTTAACAGTGGAGAGGAGGGGGATTATCAGCCTTTATAGCAGTTTTTGCAGTATTTTACATAATCCAGGGGGCTGAGGCTGCAGTCCTTCCTTCCTTTCCCAGGCTCTTCCTCAGGCTGCTTTTGCCCCTGCCATCAGGATGACCAGCCGCCTGCAAAACACTCCAGCAACTGGGAGATGGGAAGATTTTCCAGCAATTTCCAGGAATGGAGCAGGAAAGGACTTAGTTTGGCTCCTCAAAAAAAAAAAAAAAAAAAAAAAAAATAGGCAAAGAAAACCATCACAGAGAAGGTGACTAAAGGGACAGAGATATCTGCTGCTCCTGCTCAGAAGCGACCTGATTTATTCATCTGATTTTCAAGTGTTTTGCTGTTTCACAGCCTGGTGACTGAACCAGTTTTGCTTTCTTGCATTATTCCATTTCTCAAAAGTGCATCTATGGTGATTTTCTTTTCAAACCACTGGGAAAAGCATCTTTCAATTGCTCTTTCATGACTCAAAAAGAAAAAAAAAAAGACAGTATGTTCTTCAAACAGTTTTCCCTCTCAAACAGTTCAGAGAGACAGAAAATACAGAAAGTTTCACCTTTGAATAGTGAAGAGCTGGGGAAGTTACCTGTATGTGAAACCCAGAGGTGATAACAGAGCTTGCTTGTACCCTGAGCTTGAGTGTGATGTGCCAGGCACCCTCTTGTCATACCCAGCTGATCTACATGAGGTGTTTGCAGACAGCCCTGGAGCACCAGAAAAGCTTTGATTTTTCATTCCCAGCATCAAATACACACATAAGCATCGGGATGCAGCTGCAGAGAAGCAATGACAACTGAGGGAAAAGCCCTGCAAGTGAGTGGATGAAGACAGGGGCACCCTGTGCTGGGTTAGGAACTGGCTGATGGCCCAGAGAGTGGTGGGAATGGAGCTGCATCCAGTTGGGATCCATCACCAATGGTGTCCCCAGGGATCAGTGCTGGGCCCAGTTCTGTTTAATGTCTTTATTGATGATCTGAATGAGGGGATTGAGTCCATCATCAGCACATTTGCAGGTGACACCAAGCTGGGGGGAAGTGTTGATCTGCTGGAAGGCAGGAGGGCTCTGCAGAGGGACCTGGACAGGCTGGATCCATGGGCTGATTCCAATGGATGAGGTTCAACCAGGCCAAGGGCCGGGTCCTGCACTTTGGCCACAACAACCCCCGGCAGCTCCAGGCTGGGACAGAGTGGCTGGAGAGCAGCCAGGCAGGAAGGGAGCTGGGAGTGGGGATGGACAGGGAGCTGAACAGGAGCCAGAGTGTGCCCAGGGGGACAAGAGGGCCAATGGATCCTGGCCTGGCTCAGGAACAGTGTGGCAGCAGGAGCAGGGCAGGGATTCTGCCCCTGGACTCAGCACTGGTGAGGCCACCCCTGGAGTGCTGTGTCCAGCTCTGGGCCCTGAGCTCAGGAAGGACATGGAGGGGCTGGAGCAGGTCCAGAGGAGAGCAACGAGGCTGGGGAAGGGACTGGAGCACAAGTGCTGTGAGGAGAGGCTGAGAGAGCTGGGGGGGCTCAGCCTGGAGAGGAGGAGGCTCAGGGGAGACCTCCTGACTCTCTGCAACTCCCTGACAGGAGGGGGGAGCCGGGGGGGGGTCGGGCTCTTCTCCCAGGAACCAGCAGTGGGACAAGAGGGCTCGGTCTTCAGCTGTGCCAGGGGAGGTTTAGGTTGGATATTGGGAAGAAATTCTTTCCAGAGAGAGTGATCAGCCATTGGAATGGGCTGCCCAGGGAGGGGGTGGATTCACCATCCCTGGAGGTGTTTAAGGTGAGACTGGATGTGGCATCAGTGCCATGGGCTGGGAACCACGGTGGGGTTGGATCAAGGGTTGGACTTGATGATCTCAGAGGTCCTTTCCAACCTGGTTGATTCTGTGATTCTATTTGGGAAGTGGCTCAGGGGTGATTTTCCCAGAGCTTCCCAGCCCACCTCAGTCTTGGTTTGCTCAGTGCAGGGACCTGCTCTGGGATGACCCTACAGCTCCTGTCCCTGCCAGGGCACCCCACAGCAATGCCCTACACCAGCTTTGGGGCTGTCATGGGCAGGGCCCTCTTAAATTAACCCCCTCAGCTGCTGCAAACCACGTGCACCCTAAAGAAAGAGAACATGGCAGCAGGCAGGGGACCTTCAGGCCTGAAGGACATATTGGAGTATAATTTGTGGAGTGATTAATATCTTTTATTTTTAATAGTATTTTCCCCTCTTGCCAGCTGCCTGGTCCAGGAGAAACATCAATCTTTGAGCCCTTTCCAACTCAGAAACATATTTCAGCAGGAATGGTTTGTCTTGCCCACCTGGATGGGTGTGGGAAGGGGAAGGAGCATTTTGAGGTCTTTTTGCCTTGTTTTTTTTGCCTTTGGCCTTGCCACTCAAGGTACCAGGGAGTACAGGAGCCCTCACCCAGCCTGATGGGTGATCCTAATGCCTGATCCCTGAAGAACTGGTGCTGTAGAGCCTGTGAGAGCCTTCTGCACAAAATTAAGCCTATTCCAGTCTCCTCTTCAAAGCTCAACGGGTCTTGGGAGTAATCACAGGGGACAGGGGTGTCCTGAGCACCAGCCACAGCACTCACCTCTTGCTTGGGCTTCCTCAGGCTGGCTTTTCTGATGTGGATGAGGAAACTGGCTTGTTTTGGTGTTTTTCCTCCTGCTTTCATCCCTCTGGCTATGGAAAAGAAAGATCTTTGATTCTGAGGACTTGGTGTCCTGTGCAAGGGGTGTGAGGACTATCCTGCAGGCTGGTGTGTGCCCAGGAGTGCCCATTGCACCAGCTGGAGCAGACCTGGGGGTGAGTGGTTGGACTCTGGGCTCTGTTCAGACTGCCTCTCTGGTGCCCAAGATCAATTTAACACCTGGGATTTGCTCAAGTTTAGACCTCTCCCTGCTCTTCCCAGAAGCTACAGAGAGCAGAGGTGTGTTGGGAGAAAGCACAGGAGAAACCAACCCTAGCCAGGTTTGAGGTACCTGATGTGAGCACCCCTTCACAGGATCACAGACTAATTCAGGTTGGAAAAGACCTCCAAGATCACCGAGTCCACCCTGTGCCCAATCCCCACCTTGTCCCCCAGCCCAGAGCACTGAGTGCCACAGCCAGGCCTTCCTTGGGCACCTCCAGGGGTGGGGACTCCACCACCTCCCTGGGCAGCCCCTGCCAATGCTTAAAAGACCTTTTACTGAAGAAATTCTTCCTGATGTCCAGTCTAAACTTCCCCTGGCACAGCTTGAGGCTGTTTCCTCTATTCCTGTCCCTTGTTCCCTGGGAGCAGAGCCCGACTTCCCCCTGGCTCCCCCTTCCTGTCAGGGGGTTGCAGAGCCAGAAGGTCCCTCCTGAGCCTCCTTTTCTCCAGGCTGAGCCCTCCCAGCTCCCTCAGCTGCTCCTGCTGCTCCAGCCCCTTCCCCAGCTCCATTCCCTTCCCTGGACACTCTCCAGCCCTGCAGTGTCCTTGTCATGAGGGGCCCAGAACTGGACACAGCACTTGAAGTGCTTCACTAATGCCCAGCACAGAGGGACAATCACTGTCCTGCTCCTGCTGGCCACACTGCTTTTGGTACAAGCCAGGACTGGCCTTCTTGCCCACCTGGGCACACCTGGGCTCATGTTCAGCCCCTGTGAACCCCCAGATCCTTTCCTACCAGGTACTTCCCAGCCATTCTACCCCCAGCCCGGAGCCCTGGTTGTTGTGGCCAAAGTTCAGGATCCCTCCTGCTGTCCTTCTGTGCCCGTGTCACTGGTGAGCCTGCCAGGCTTGGGCATGCACAAATAAACATGGAACTCTGCTCTGATAATCTCCCCTGCAGCACTGGCAGTGGGCAGAGGAGCAGAGCTGCCAGTGCCTGCAGAGGTTGTGCTGCCTCGTGGCTCCTCATTCCCTCAGTGCTGGTTCCATCAGGTCTGGGCTCACTCCCGTGGGACAGAGCTGTGACCTGGGATGGGGTCAGCACACAAACACCAGCTGTGAGCCTAAATCCCATTAAACTAATGGCACAAAGAAAAGATGATGAGACATCTCCCAGACCTCTGAAGGCTTTTCCTCCAGGTCAGGCTGCCAACACCTCAGGATAAGATAAACTCGTGATGGCTGGGACTTGCCTGTGATGGGAATGTGTGTGAGCAGCTGCCATCGGTGTAACAAACCAAACTTGTCCTGCAGACCTGCCTTTTCTTTTCATTTAGGGTGGGGAATATTGAGTTCTCAGCATTTCCATTGTTTCCTGACAGCTGTTTGTCAAAAAACATGGAAAATCAGCCCCAGACAGCACTGATCTGGCTTGTCCAATATTTCTTAGAGCTGTCCTGAATTTCAGCATGAGGTTGTCTCTGGCCAACACTGGTAGCCGCATCTTCAAGACATTCCCTGCACTGAGCAGGTTCATTGGGTTACTGTCCCCCTTGGGACACGGAGGTGATGTTGGATAGTTTTGGACCAGGAAATCCACCATTTGCTCCTCCTCCTCAAGGTTGCCTGCAGTCTCAGTCTATTACAGGGATTTGCTGGGATATATTTTGACGAAAATCCTGTTAGTCGCCTCAAATTAACCAGCAGACAGTTGCACTGCTCTGTGATTAGCTGCTGGATCTCCTGCCAGTGTTGGAAATGAGTACCACGGATGCAGGCTGGGAGGTGGGAAAATGAAGACTGGGAGGGCAGCTGGGGCACATGTCCCTGCTGATGGAAAATTGCAGTCCTCTCCCTCTCAGAGAGCTGTGAGAGGTGCAGAAAAGTCCCTGAGAAATGCACTCATGTTGTCTGTGGAAAAGCAGGATTCTCCAGCAGTAGGTGCCTGTTGCTTTCAGAGTCCTTTCATCTGGGAGAGCTTTGGAGGAGTCTCACCTCCCCTGTGCCGGAATAAAGGGGATTATCCATATATTCCCCCCAGCTGAGAGGACAGCTGGTGGCTGGGTGGGCTGCATGGCTTTGTAAAGGTGACCTGGGGGCTCTCAGACCCCCCAGCTGCTGGCCCAGCCTTCATGGATTGCCTTTGATTCTGCCTGAGTGGATGTGGAGGTGCTTGAATCAACAGGTTGCTCCATCCATCCTGTCCCCTCTGTCTCATTCCCCAGTGCCCTCCTGGGGAGGAAATTCCCCCTGGTCAGCTTGGATTTGGGGTCATGGATTTGGGATTGGCACTTCTCTGCCCTCGAGCCAAGTGGTGGGTGGGCTGCCCACGGAGAAGCTCTGCACAGCACAGTGCAGGGGCTGCTGGAGCTCACCTGCCCTGGGGACACCCCTGGGGCTGCTTTTTCTGTCTCTGGGGCAGATTAGAAGATTTTAAGGCCTCTTTTTCAGCTGCAGAGCAAGTGTCAGAGGCTGGACAGGCTGTTGCACTTGGGGATGCTGAAAGGCAGCTTTCCCTCAGGCAGACCCTGGGGCTGCTCATGGAAAAACATCATTTCCTTAAGGCTACAAAGAGCCCTTTTCACTCAGAGCCCCCCGGGTGCAGGTGCAGTTTTGCCCAAGATGCTTTGTCATTTTTCTTTTGGTAACGAGATCCAGGAGGTTTGTGCTGATTCTCCCCCCTCATGTGCAGCCCAAGTGTTTCCAGCTCAGCTGCTGGAGCTTCCAATAACAGTTTTTCTAACACTTATTTTACCCAGAATATTCTGTAGCTGACTTCAAATTAAAAACGTACGAGCTGGGTAAAAGAAATTGTATTTAATATCAACTTAATTAGTCTAATGATCTTGCACAGATGGTATTCTGGATTTTCATGTTTTATTCAAGAAACCTCTTGCTTTGTGATAATGTGTCTGAAACTGAGGTGGAGTTTAGCAGCCTGGCCTCAGCAGTTAGGCCAAGCCTGGTGCAGAGCTCAGGGGGCCTGAGCTGTGCTCTCTGGTTTTTGTTGGGGCCAGTTCTGGTCTTGGGTGGGCAATAGTACATGAGGAGGTGCCCAGCTGAACTCACAGGTAGGAATAAAGTTGGATGATGGAAGACAGCCTAATAAAGAACAAATAAGCAGCCTAATAAAGGGGAAAGGAAGATGTAAAGCTGTATTTCTTTGAGACCAAGCAGTTTCTGTGGGAAGGGCAAGTGGTTGGCCCAGTAGACATTAAGAGAAAGCTTCAGAGAGACCTGAGAACCCTTCCAGTGCCTCCAGAGGCTCCAAGGGAGCTGGAGAGGGACTTTGGACAAGGGCCTGGAGTGACAGGACAAGGGGGAATGGCTTCCCACTGACAGAGAGTATGTTTAGATTGGATATTAGGAAGAAATCCTTCCCTGTGAGGGTGGTGAGACACTGGTGCAGGTTGCCCAGAGAAGCTGTGGCTGCCCCATCCCTGGAAGTGTCCAAGGCCAGGTTGGACGGGGCTTGGAGCAACCTGGGCTAGTGGAAGGTGTCCCTGCCCATGGCAGGGGGTGGAATGAGATGATCTTTAAGGTCCCTTCCAACCCAAACCAGTCTGGGATTCTGTGATTATCTCTCCTCTTCAGCAGCAGTTCTTGTCAGTGGTGTTTTTTATGTGGAGACCAAGTGGACCAATTTCCTGAGCTCTGCCTCTTTTCTCCTCTGTGACATGATATCCCTAAAAAGTGGTGCCTTGGAGGCTCCTGGTGGCCCTGAGGTCCAGGAGAAGATCCTGTCTCCCTTTTCTCTGGGGACACACCCTGGGCCCCTGCCCTGGTGCTGCCTCTCACAGCTGCCTTCTATTTTCTGAGCCCCCTTCATCCACCACTGAGTATCCCTGAAAAGCTACTTATGAGGGGCAATTTTACTGAAGAGCCCAACCTAAGCCTGTGAGCATCCCAGCCAGATTCCACAGTGTGCAATTCCCAAATCCCCTGCTGGAGCAGAGGAGCTGTGTGGCTTCACTGGGCACTTTTGAGTTTCCTGCCTTGGGGGATTCAGGTGCCCCTTGCTGGGTAACCCTGCTCTGCTCCCAGCCTTGCCAGTTGTCCCAGTTTCAGGGGCAATGCCAGACTTTCCCCAAATCCTTCTGTTTAATGAGCCAGCACCAGCAGGATTTCACAGGTGGGAAGGGCTGTGCAGTGACCTGTGCCCTGGAAATCCTCCCTGTGACTTCTGCTTCCACTTCAGTGTTCTGCCTTTGCATGACCTTCTGGGCGCTGGTGAGCCTTGATGGAAGGACCCTGGATCCAGGAGGTGTCCATACACAGGTGTCCAGTGCCAGTTTCTGGTGGAAATGGGGTTGGCTGCCAAATGTTTCTCTGCGGTGTCAGAAAGTGCTTCTATTTTGGAAAGGAGTGAGTTGCAACTTCCACGTGGGCAAAGTCCTGGGCTGGTTTGGGTCCAGAGCAGGTGACATTTGAACCATCCAATGTGAGCAGGTAAAGCTGCCTCCTGCCCAAGGCTGACACAGTCCCCAGCACCAGGGAAGAGTCTCCTTCCAGGTTGTCTCCTGTTGGGTGCTGAGTGTTCAGGGTGTGCTGGACAGGAGAGACATAATCCTGCTGGACAGGACATGCTCCAGGAAGGGCCCTTCAGCTGAAGGGATCAGTAAGAGACAGCCAAGGAGTCTGGACAGAAAACCAAACTTCACTTTTCCCCCAGATAAAGCCCTTCACACCCAGGTTGGGGTTCTCGGGGCAGACAGACAGGCTGCCCAGGGGGGTTCAGGCAGGCTGGGGTTGGTGTCTCCTGCTACCACACCCCAGGTGAGCAGCTGGGCTCCAACCCTGCTCCAGCCACACAGCAAAGCCTGCTCACCTGTGTTAAACCACACCAGGATCCTCCCAGTACCATCCCAGCTCATTTCAGAGCTGGGGTTGGGATGTTGGGATGTGCTGCTGGTGGGTGGGAATTAGCAGCTCCCGGGAAGAGTTGGGGGCACTCATTTCTACACCTCGTCAGATGTGATCTGCAGATGCCCATCTGTTCAAACCCTTAATTAATATCCTGCTGTGTGTCTGATGAGTGCTTGACAAAGCTCAGAAGGGAACAAGGAGTGGCTCGTGGCCCTGTTGGGTCTCCAAAGCTCAGACACTGTTAAAGGATTCAGTGAGCAAAGTATTTCCAGACTCCTCCGGGCAGCACTGACTGTGACAAGCTGATACTCCATTTTCATGGCTCAATTATCCCATTCATACCCTTTCTCTCACCATTCCCAGCTGTTTTTAATACTCCCATGTTGTGTTTTCAATTGTGGATCTTGTTCTGGAGATAGAGGGTCAGGAAAAAAGGTGTGGGGTTGTTTTTTTGTTGTTTTCAAAAAAAAAATGGAAATAAGCTTTGTCTGATTGAGCCCATGGCACCATTTGCATCAATCCAACAGAAGGGTCAGTTAACTGGGAAAATTAGAGCAGGGATGGCATCAACCCCCAACATTTCTCTGCACCTACCTGATGCAGAGGCTGAACCTGAGTGTGATCTGTTCAGCCAGAGCAGTTCAGCACGTTCTGTTCCCCCTGAGATGTTGAGGGGCACCTCACCTTCAGTGTCTCCTACTCCTGCTGGGTGCTAAGTGTCAGGGCTGCAGGGAGGCAGATGGTCTCAGCCTGGCAAAGAGGACAATGCTACAGAGAAGAGCAGAAAACCAGCTGTGACCTCCTTGGAGGCACAGAGTGAGAGGCAAGAACAAGGATGAATCCTCCAAAGTACAGGGAAAGGGGATAAAAGCAGAAGGCAGCAGGGTAAGCTGGGACAGGGACCTGCACCCTCTGGCCCTGCTCCTCCTCAGGGATCTGGCATCTAGAGGACAAGCCCTGGGTTGTTTTGGTGTCAGCTGTGGGTGTAACCCTCAAAACTCTTCATGCACAAGAGTAGAACTCCCCAGAGCTGCATTATCCTCTTAGACCAACATCATCCTGTCTGTCTGTGAAGGTCCCCTTTTGCTGCTGATCCCGTTCCATAGGACAAAATATTTCTGTTTTCAGGGGCTGTTTAATTTGTATCTTACATGGATGTCTGAGCAGTAATTTCCACCTTTCTTGGTGTAGAGTGGAGTGCTTGAAAGTCAGAAATGCGGGTGTTGTGTGCATCTATTTAAGGCATTTTCTCTAATCACTGCCTGCCTTTGCTGCTGCTGCTGCTGCAAAACTCCTCTGCCCCTCTAAGCACAGAAAAAAACCATCTCCCAGGAGTCCTGAAGAGCTAGAATTAAGTTGGGCTTTGACTTTTCTTCTGTGCTCTCTCCTCCTTTCAACACTGTGAGTGGCAGGGAAAGGTCTGATGAAAGCTCTGGAGCCATCCCTACCACGTCCACTCTCTTTCCTAAAGCCTTCCTCAGTGTATTGATCCGTGAGTTACAAAGTGTGTGTAGGAGCAAGATTGGGATGTAATCCTTATTTAAACCCCCAGCAACACGAACAATAAATTACTTGTTGAGGGTTGTTCTGCTGCTTTGACACAGATGGTCAAACAGGTTGTGTCCTGTCCATGCTGCAGACTCCACTGGGAATCTTTGCCTTGGATTTGGCCCCTGGTTGCCTTCACCTGATGTGTGCTGGGCTCAGCTTGTCACTAGCAGCCATTTGAAGCTCAGGCATCTCCTTAGAGTCATTTTTATTATTTTTTTTTTATTTTGCCCAAGGCAGTGGAATGAGTGAGGTGGTCACTCTGGAGGGCAGGAGGTGGAATTTGGAGGTTGGTGTCTAGAGAGGGCTAAGCTGGGTGGCTCTTGGGAGACATTGTCTCCACAGCCCCCAGAAGCTCAAGGTGACTGGGTGAGGTTTGGCACAGAGGGGAGAACTTCTGCATCATCCAACTTTATATGTCTCCAATGCAGAGTGGTGTGTTTGGGGCTTCCCTTGGAGCCGAGGGAGAAAAACTAATTTTTCTGGAATGCCATTTGCCACTCTGGATTTGGGTATCTTTTTAAACAGGAAACTTTCACAAGTTTGAGTGGCTAGTTTGGAAGGAGACATCTGAGTTGTTAATATCTAAATTTAGTCAAATTTAGGTGTGTTTCTTCTCTAATTTTAACCCAACTTCCTCTTCCAGGTACATCCACCTGGCTAAAGCAGACCCAAGTTCTCTGCTCTTTCTACTTCTCTTTCTCCCCACCCCAACATGATGTGAAACACTATTTTACAATGTTTTATTCTGTAAACCAACATATTGCCCTGTTCTCCATTCACTTCCAATTTTAAGCAACTTTCTTCACTGGAATAGGCTCAACGATCCCAGGAAATAATTGGTGAGCTTGTTAGACTAATGGGATTTTTATTTCCAAGGCTATAGATCAAACAAGTACGCCTGAAAATTCATTATACATGCAGTGAGCACTAAATAATTATTCCTGCCCATGAAAGTGCTGGAGGAGAGACTCTGATAAGGTGTAGCTTTAAAAAAAAAACCTGCTTGATTTATCATTTATAAAGCAAAGTTCGTATTCCATGAACTAGCTGAGGATTCAGTGAACAGTTTGTCCCTTGGCAGCCCAGGGTGCAGGAGAAAAGCCTGGCAAGAACAGTGCCTTTGCTTGTTTGGCTTTATTTTTGGTCTGGGTCAGAACAAAGTGCCTCTCCCTGAGTTCATCTCCTCCTTGTTAGGAGGTGTTGTTGGAAACAGCAGAATTTTGTGTTGCTTCCAGGGGATGGTCTCCCAGTTCCCTCTTCTCCAGGCTTTTACCCTCATTCCCCTCTGCTCTCACACTTTGGGAAGCACAGCAAACCTCAGGGTGCAGCCAGGAGGGCAGTGTTTGCCCAGTCTGGGGTGGGATTGCTCCGTGGCCAGGCTGCAGGAATTTGGTTGCCCCTCCACAGAGGCTGAGCTTGATGCCCCAGCTCTTTCCAAGCAAGCAGTTCCTGAGCTCCAAGGAGTTCCACACACAGGGGTCTTGAACTTGGGTTTTCCAGGCTGAGGGTCTGAATCATTGACCCGTTTTCCACACGTGCTGTTGATTTAATGAGTGATTGAATCACTGTGCAGCTCCTCATAGGAAAAACAGTGCTCTCAGCAGCTTTGTCCTTGCCAGTGGCCACCTGGAAGCAGCCAATGGACACTCAGCTTGGAGTTGTGGGAGCTGTGGGCTGTTCCACTGGAGCTCCTGGTGGTGAACTGAGCCTTGGCTGCACTGTGGGGAACTGTGGGGATGGTAATGTCACCATGAACATCCCACCTGGGATGGAGCTTCTGCTGGTCAGTCCATCATTCAGGGTACCATGGTGTGCTGCTTCAGCTGGGGGACAGATGACTTTCTTTCCAGGGGCTGTGTTTTGGATTTGTGCTGAACACAGGGTGGATAACACAGTGAGGTTTCTGTTATTGCTGAGCAGGGTTTGCACAGGGCCAAGGCCTTTCCTGCCCCTCGTGCGGCCACACTGGAGAGGAACTGGGGGTATGTGGGAGTCTGGGAGGAGACACAGCTGGAACAGGTGACCCCAACTGACCAAAGGGATATTCCAGGCCAGGTGACATCATGCTCAGCACAGAAAGTGGGGGGAAGAAGAAGGAAGGAGAGGTCTGGAGTGATGGTGTTGCTCTTCCCAAGTAACCACTGAGCGTGATGGGGCCCTGGAGGTGCTGAGCACCTCCCTGCCCATGGGAAGAAGGGAATTAATTCCATGTTTTTCTTTGCCTGTGTGTGCAGCTTTTGCTTTCCCTATTAAACTGCCCTTGACTCAACACATGAGTTTTCCAGCTTTTGTCCTCTCAGTTCTCTCCCCAATCCCACTGATGGGAGAGCGAGTGGTGCTGGGGCTTGGCTGGGGTGAAACCACCACACACAGCCCATGGGTTTGGTGACAGAGGGACAGGGAGGGGGTTTGAAGGATCAGTTCACATCATGGCATGCTCAGTGAAGGGCACAGTTTGGGCTGGCAGGTGACTGCTGGCATGAGGACACTGGCTGCACCATTCAGGAGACACTCATTATCTCACCGTGGAAGCCTTCAGGCACACCTTTCTGCTGAATGTTTGCAAACAGCTTGCTGGGCAAACCTTCCAGGGCTGTTCTGCAAAAGGCCACAGCAGCACCTTTTAAGAACCCACAGATTTAACAAATTACACACAATTACTCTGCATGTGTATAAGAAACAAGCAATCAAGCATGCTAACGAGCAGCAACATTAATTACTGCCGATTCCCCCCAGTTGCTTCCAACCTCTGGTCACAGCTGCAAAACCAGCTCCCATTGTGCAACAACTGCATTTAGAGGCCCAGAACATCCCTGTCCTTTCGTTTGCTGTGTAAAATGGGATGACAATGTGTGGCTCCAGGGGGACATTGTAAAGCTTAACTAATTAACCTGCAAGTGCTGTGAGATCTCAGCTGCAGAGCTGTGTGAGTGTGAAGTGCTGCTGATAATGCTTGAGCTTGGGGGTTGGGTTTTTTACATGGTGCATTATAAAGGAGCCTGGTCTTGTGGAAACACAGAATGGTTTGGGTTGGGGGGGATCTTAAAGCTCACCTTGTCCCACCCCCTGCCATGGGCAGGGACACCTTCCACCAGCCCAGGTTGCTCCAAGCCCCGTCCAACCTGGCCTTGGACACTTCCAGGGATCCAGGGGCAGCCACAGCTTCTCTGGGCAACCTGTGCCAGGGCCTCCCCACCCTCACAGGGAAGAATTAACACAGTGAAGATAATTAACATAGTTCCCTCTGAAAGTCCAATAATGAAAACATCTCCTTAGCTCCAGTTGCTGAATTTCAACACTGAAACCACAAATAAAACCCAGAAGAAATGGAGCTCAGACTGGCCAGGAGGAATGTTTCCTCTCCTGCTGCCAATTATTGGGCAATATTACACTGGAGTGTGTTGGTAGAATTAAATATCTATTTGAACTTTGCTTCTCGTGTACTTATGGGTGACGTATTAATTTTAATATTATTTATTCTCTAACTTTCAATAATTCATTGAGATGTGTTCATATCAGTAATTAAAACATGTAAAGGAAGAAACAGAGCTCACATAAATTATTCCATGGCATTCATTATTTATTTGACCATTTATAGCTGTGCAAAATTTACTGAGAAAATATGTACATTAATTAGCGTGTACATTACAATTTCATTAGTGCACTTTTTCAACAAGTAAAGATACTCAGATTTGGGTGTGTGAGCAGCTAGAAAGGTCTTGCTTGTGCCTTTTAAATTATTTACATTTAACAAGGAGGTCTGTGATCTGAGATCCAGGAGGAGCTGCTTGTGGGAAGCCTGTCTGCAGGCTTGCACATCCAATGGTTTTATCCAAAGCTGCCAAGATTCCTGAGCCAAACTGAGGGACAGGTGTTTGGCTGTTATTGTACAACCACTGATGTTTGAGCTGGAGCAAGGAACAGGAGAAAATCCAATATTTAAGACCTTTTGCTTTAATTTCCTGTAGTTGAGGGGGGTGCAGTTGGCACCATGGGCCCATTGCACTTTGCTTGGCTGATGCATCCTGGGGGATGGGGCTCAGGACCATCAGAGGGGTCCTGAGGGCATCACAGACTCCTTTTACCAGCCCCATAGACCTCTGGAAAGTCACTCCTGTTCCAACAGTGTCTCTGAAAAAGGTCCTATGATCAGTGCTCAAACGATGAGGAGTTTCTTTGTGCCAAGTGGATTAAAATAAAAGAACCCAACCAAACAACCCACAAATTCTTTTGTAGTCTGGAAGAGAAGAAAAACATTTTTAATCAGTGCCATAAAACCGATGTCTGCTCCCCTTCATTTCCATCATCAACAATTCCACTGGAGGATGCACCAGGAAATTTCCACATGAGTGGACTCCACCCAGTGCAGAAAGGCTTAGATCCACCTCTGCAATTTAATGGTTCAGCTCACACATGAAACCTGTTATTTGGGGGTTTAATTATTAGGCACAAATTAAATTTCAGCTCTTGCAACAATGAGCTCCCTCCCCCTGCAGATTCCAGCTGGGGGCTTCCCTGCTGGAGAACGCTGGAGAGGGTTTTGGTGTGTCCACTTGAAATGCGTGACCCATGGGGGCCTCACTGCTGTGAACACGTCCAGAAAACACTGTGTCTTGGATAATGAACTATTCAGAAGGCCAAATTAATGTTGGGAATCCCATTTGTACACTTTTCTGGTTGTGGATTACTCACGGTGAAATTTGACTGTCAGCTTTCTCGTGGTGAGCTGCTGGTCAAGAAGCCTGTGGAGTTCCTGGTTCCAGCTGTTGCTGGAATTGAAGGAATGTGATTCTTTTTCCCCCAGCAGGAGCTTTGACCATGGAAGATGAGGGTGCTCTGTGTGGACAAGACTCGTGCAGGTTGGTCACCAGCAGGCAGGTGAAGGAAGGCTTGTGAGAACAAAGACCCTTCCAAAACTCTCTCTATCTTTCCAGCCAACACCAACCCCACAAATATGCTTGTGAGCTTTCACAGTTTTTGAATTACCAGCCATGAAACACTTTGGGATATTTTGGGTCTGGCCATGAGAGCACTCAGGGTGGAGCAGATGAAAGGGAGACCCAGCTTTTGGGAAGCAGAGGAGGAGAAACCAACCATCTGCTTCCTGGAAGGTCGGCAGTGAGGCCTTTAGAGGAAAGATGCCTGATCTCCTCCAGCTCTTCCTGAGACTGGCCAAGAGCCATGGGGCTCTGGGGCATCCTTCCCTGGACTGCCTGGGCTTGGGAACTCCCTGGGGAAGGCAAACACCAGAACCCGTGTAGCCTTCCCCAAACACCGTGTTCAGGGGGCTTAGGAGCTTATTCCCAACAAAGACCAAGGCAGGGCTGAACTTTGGGCATTTGTTTGTTTTGTCTTTACAGCTCAGCTGCCAAGAATCAAAAACTAAATTGGTTTGTATCGACACAAAATGTGTTTCTTCTCTGTGCAGGGAAGCTCTGAATGAATTCCTGTTTCACTCAACCATCTGTTTGCGCCTGATACCACGTGGAGCCAAAGGTGAGAGTCACCAGGCTGCCAAGAAGGGGCTCTTCTCTTCCTCCTTGTCTTCTTCATCGTCCTCACAGGTGACTGGAAGGTTGAGGCACTTCCCTGGGGCAGGGACACCCAGGCTCACCTCTTCTTTCCCGGATGCTGTGCCAGGGGGTCAGTGGTAGATGCTCTGTGGGTGAGGCTGTTACACCTCACTGTGTCCCACTGGGATGTCTCTCAGCTACTGAGCTGCAAAAAAATGCCACTCCCCACTTCTTTCACCGAATAATGTTGCTGACCTTGCAGAGATGCATCCCAGAGGATCCTGTTGCTTCCTGGCACGTGGTGGAGGGGATGGAAGTACCTCAAGGAAAGAGGGGATGAAGCCGAGTCCGTCTCACCCGTGTTGTCCGCAGAGCAAGACTTTGGATGACATTATTCTGTGTGTTCCCAAGTTCGTGTCCGGAGTTGAGGCTGGGTTTGAAAAATGTGGATTTACTTTCTTATAGAGGAGCATTTATTTTTCACAGCAGAGGGGCTCTCTCGAGTCTCCTGCTTCAGAGTTTGAAAAATATGGTCCTTGTCTTTCCAAAATGTTCCGAGGAGCCACTGCAAGGTTTCAGATGAGGGCCATGATCATGCTCTGAGGGATGTCGTGGGGAAGGATGCTGCTCAGTCCTTCTCTGTTCTTTTTACTGGAGCTGGCATGAAAATGGATTATTCTAAACCATCCCCCTGTCTTGCTGTCCCATTTGTCAGGTTCCTGCAGTCACATTCCCTGCTTGATGTTTTCATAAACTGTGCTCCTTTTCCTTGGGTTCTGGTGATTAATTGTAATGACAAGTGGAAATATTCCAAAATAAATCTATTTTCATGGCCCTCTGCAAAGTCCACTCCGAGAACCTTCTGCAGATTTAACAGTTTGGAAATAAGTGGGGAAGCACAAGATGTGCATCAGAGCAGCAGTCCCTCAGTGTCCCTCAGTGCTGCAGCTTTTTTGGTAGGGACTAAGGAGCAAATAATTATAATTCTGCCAAGGAAATGAAAGGAAAATATGCAGGAATCACAGAATCATAGGAATGTTTAGGTTGGGAAAGACTTCTGAGTCCAAGCATTAACCCAGCACTGCCAAGCCCACCACGAACCCACGGACAGGCAGATGCCAACAGCAACTCCACAACTGCTTGGGGTTATCATTTCCAGTGACTTCCCCACATTCCTGTTTTCTTTATAAAGTGTTTCCAGTACTAAGACTGTTCTTTTCTCTGGAAATGAGCCTTCCCAGCCCTGAAACTGCCTCTCCTCTGCAGACAGCCCAATGATTATAGATGTGTGATTATGCAGACCATCCCTTTGCCTTTCCCATCCTGGATGCTGCACAGGTGAACCTGTGACCCCTCAGTTTGGGTTTCTGTGTCCAGGAGGAGCTCTGCCTGCATCCCTGCACGCTGTATCTGATGATCTTAAGAGTTTTTTCCAATCTAAATGAGCTGCAAAAGATGAAAAGGAACTCCAGTGATCCCTTTTCCCTGTGGGAAGATACAGGTGGGCAGGTCCTTCTGCTGAAATGCCTTTCAGCCCAACACCTGAGGCACTGCTGCTGAGCTGGGATGAGCTTTATTTTCTCCCTGTAAGTAAAAGATAGGATGAAACTAGGACAAAACAACAAAGAGGGAGTGACAAAGAGGGAGAGCCTAGATTTGAATTGACAGAAACCCCAGGAACTGGTGTGCAGCCTGGTAAATATTGGAATGACATTACCTGAGTTTCAAAAAAATTGACAAATTGTTAGGTTGAATTTCTATCTGGAGTGGAACTGGGGAGCAAACACCATGGAGATATCATTATTTCTTTTAATCATTTTCTTTGGCAACAGAATCAGAAGGAAACAGCTCCAGAGTGACTCTTATTATATTTTCCCTCCCTCTGCCATTTCTTTCTGATTCCCTCCATTGTTCCCAACTCTGTCAAGACTGTGACAAACTTAATTACCAGCAAACAGTAGGAATCCCAGATGACATATCACTGTGCTTTTTTTTTCTTTCTTCTGACTTCATGAAAGCTTTGTAGTCTTTAATGCAGAGTGAATAAGGACAGGGAGCAGATGGTGCTGGTGTCCGATATCAGCAGCATCTGAGCCCTTGTTTCCTTGAGATCTTCAGTGTCAAAAAGCCAAAGAAACCTGTGGGAGTGAGGAGAATCGGGGCTGGAAATTCAGAGGATGGCATTGTGCATGGGCAGGGACAGATCTGCAGAGTATCCCTGCTGCCATTTGGGGGTGTTGCCTTCCAACCTTTTCTTGAAAATCTGGACTAATTGCACTAATTGTAGGAGTGCTCACAGAGCTCAGAGATGAGGCACGTTTCTGGCTCCTGCACAGGTAAAGCTGATGCTTGGTTGGCCACAGAGCAAGAGATGGGTGAAATGTTGCCATGAACAGGTTGTTTGCCCTGAAATCCTGTTTCTGGGGGTGTGAAACAGCTCAGGGTGAGGCTCAGTGGATAGGTTTTGAGCAAGAAAAAAGAATGAAAAGAAAAATGCCATAAAGTACTTGGAGCATTTCTAAGCGAGGCTTCAGCCTTTGATCTTTTCAAGGGGAATTTTGTTGTCTTGCTCTCTCAGAGACATTTTTTGCTTTAGGTGTTTGTGAGCACTGAGATAAAAAGGTGCTTTTCAGAGCCCATACTGGTTTCCATGTTCAGGCAAGCTTGTGGCAACCCAGGTTTTGGGGGGCCTGTGCTCCCATTTCTGCAGGAGCAGGGAGCCCTTGCCTCCACCCTGCCATCCCACTGATTTTAACCAGCCACAGATCATTCTGCCCTGGCTGTGTTGTGCATCGCTGACACTTCCCATAGCTCTGTCCAAAACAGCCCATCATTTTCTTCCTTTTACCTGTAAAAACAAAGCTAAAGATGGAGCTCAAATAAGCACCAATGACTTCAGGGTGGGTGACATTCATTTGGGTTTCCTGTTATTCACAAAGAGCTCAGTGAACAAAGAACACAATGAACCTGGGAGCCATGACCAGCCTGTAGTTGGGAGCCCAGAGATGTGTTGCCTGCAGTGATCTTCCATTTGGAAGTGCTGGAATGGTGCTGCCAGTGTGTGTCCCAATATCCCAGCACGTGCTCTCCGCTCTCCAAGAAGATGCAGAATGAAGCAAAACTCAGTTTTCCTGCATTGCACCAGCATTTCTGGAGGCTGTTCCACAGCAGCTGGAGCTGTGGAAAGCTTTCCAGGGAGGAGATGTGTCCTTGCACAATGCTGGGGGTAGGTTGGGAGTGTTCCCATGGGATCAGCTGCACATCAGGGCTTGGAATCACAAAGCTGAGTTGCTGGTACCCTGTGATGTCCCACCTGAAATACAGGGAGAGGAGCAATGGGCAGTCACAGAGTGGGGTTGGATTTATGGGTAATTGGCTTGTTTTCCTGCCTGCAAAGTGGTTTTAGATTAATGAAGTTCCATGTGAAAATATTCACTCTTCTCCTCCCATTTTGAAGCTGTTCCTTTGCAGGAGAGGGCTCTTGTAAATGAAGTGATGCACGTCCACGTGTGCCCTGCCATGGTAGCATTATATTTTTATTATTATTATTGTTATTATTATTATTATTATTATTATTATTCAGTCCAGGCAAACCACTGCTGTGCAGGAATGTCAAGATTTTCCATACACACACTGTTTTCCCCTATGCTCCCTCTCTTGGGAAAGCACTTGAGTTGTGCCACGAGCCACTCTACCACTGCAGGGGCTTTGCAAACACACCAAACACTGGAGGATTTGTACAAAAAAAGCCACAAACCCTCCCTAACCCCCCTCTGAAAAACTGCACTCCCTCCTGCAGTATTTTCCCCAAGCTGAATATCTCCATGGCTCCTGCCTTGCAGAGCAGGTTCAGCTTGGAAACTTCTGGGCCAGCTTTCTTTCTCCTCCAAGGAAACCTGTTTTCTGCCAATATTTGTTTTCCTGGGCACTGCTGGAGCTCAGAGCAGGGCTGGGGCCTCGTGCCAGTTGAGCTTCAGTAAATCATTGCTCTGGGCATGACGTGGCAGAGCTGGGACCAGGAGACCATGGGCAGGTTTGGCTTTGGGCTGTTCATCTCAGGAGTCTCTCATCTGAACCCAAACTGTGAAAATCAGTTGAATTTTAATCCTGGGCTCCTGGTTCATCTGAGGGTGAGGAGTCAGCAGGACTCAGGGTGTGTTTCACTGCCCATTAGTCTGGGCACTGGAATATCTGATTAAACCTAAATTGTGTGGAAGTTTGGCACAGCTGGGGCGTGGGCCAAACCTCCAAGGCTTCATAAAACAAACCCCATTTTGTTACTTCTAATTAAAGAAAGGCAGCAGATGTGCAAAAGAACCTGAATTTAAAGTTCTCTCCTGAGCAAACAAATTATGATTTTATAAAATCCTTTATTTTTTTCTTTCATTTTCCTCCATCTAAAGAGAATGGGAAGGTCACAGGAAGAGGTGGTGGAAACCTCTTTTCCCCTGGGCTTGTTGAGTGAAGCATTTATTCTTGCTTTGGGATTTGTGGTCACAGGGAGGGCCAGGCCAGGCTTGCCAAGGTACCTGAGAGAAGAGACCATTTGCAAGTGGCATCTTCCAGTAGAATTCCCAAGTGTTACACATTCCTGTCATTTCTTCCTTTGTTCCATCCCCAACAGCTGAGTTATAGGGTTCTTAAGTCAGGCTCTTAAATGAGAAAGGAAGGAGTGGATTGAGGCTGTGCCTGATCAATAGCAAGTGTTACCAGGGGCAGTGATTCTTGGAGGAAAGGACTCAGGATGTTCCTGCTCCTTGGGGAACAATTTCCCCGTGGCTGGCCTGGTTCTCTTACACAGAAAACACAGTCCTTTTAAAAGGCTGTACTGCTACTCAGCTTTTCCTTTGGGAGCCCTTGAACACAGAGGTGAGAATGGTTTAAAATGAGCAGCTCTTGAGCCAAGGGGGCTCTGGAGAGGTGGTGGTGAGGGATGGCTTTGCTAATTCCTTCCGAGGGGAAGTTCAGTATTTTGGAAAAAAAACCCAAAACAATATTGCAATGCCTTTTCTGGCTGAAATGACTGTAACAAGGGGGCAGCTCTTTTTGCTTTGCTGCTCCAGAGTCAGCACATGCAATTCCTGTCCTTCCAGGGCTTTTCCCAGTCTGTCACCTCCCCTGTCAGCTCTCCCTGCCCCTCTCACTCACTGATGGGATGTGATGCTGTCCCCAGCTTGGCACCTCAGCCTGGCTGGGATGTTCCCAAGCCCCCTTCTATCAATGCTGACTAGTTTTATTAGCAATATCTCATAGTTTTCTGACATTTTCCCTTGTTTTCTGCCTGCCTTGCCCTGGCTGGGAGGTTTTTGCATCAGTCCTGCTGTATCTCGTGCATCACAGCACACCAGGGCTCTGACTCTCAGTCAGACGTCAGTGCTGTAAATACAGACTTCACCAATTAAATTGTGTAGCAGAAGTGACTCATGAGAGCCCCTCCACGGCTCCTGGGTTGCTCTCCCCACCCTCAGCACGGTGGCAGGAGGAAAAGACACAGCCAAGACAAAGAGGGTTGTAAGGAATGGAAGGAACAAGCAGAGCATGAGAAATGCCAACAGGAGCAGCTGAGCACGATCCATCCCAGCCCTCCTCAGCAGCTGGGGGAGTTTTCCTAAACTGCTCCTTAATATTTCACATCACTGCTCAGTGACTCTATTATTGTACTCGGAATTTCACCCTGTGACAGGTCCCTATTTCTGAATTCTTGTGGGAATACAGTGAAGAGACCCATCCCTACCCAGACCTAAATATACCATATATCCCCTTCCACCAACAGCCAGAATCTGCTGGAAGTCACTCCATCTCTTCTGCTTTTGGACAACGCTCTCAGGGACAGGGTGGGATTGTTGGGGTGTCTGTGCAGGGCCAGAGGTTGGACTGGATGATCCTTGGGGGTCCCTTCCAGCTCAGGATATTCTGTGATTCCATAAGAAGAAATCCACTTTATGAAGCAATTTGTTTATGTTGCCAATCTGGCTTGGCTGGATCCACATCTTGCTGCTGTTCCCTAGATGTCTCTCTTATTTTTCTTTCCATTCTCTTCCAATTACAAGAAACCTGTAAGATTAATAAGGAGCTGCTTTCCCCCTTCCAATGCTATTTTTTTCTATCTTTTATTAGACTGTCAAACCAGCATAAAGTCCATGATGTTTCTTCTGCTTTCTTCCATGTCAACAGTACTTAAAGAAAGACATCAGTTGGAAATTAAAGGAATTTCGTTATAAAACTCATAGGAAAGCACCAACAGGAAAGATCAAATAAAGCAGAGAACAAAGAGGCCAGAAATAAAACTGTCTGACAAACATTAGAATCGATATTAAAAGGGGAGAAAAGAAGTACAAAAGCCTCAAAAAGCCCCACACAAACTGTGTAAAAAGCAATGCCTGACTTCTGAAATGAAAAATGCAAGGAACATAACAAATGATTTCAGATCTCATCCTATCAGAAAGAAATCTGATTTCAAAAAAAAAAAAGCCAGCAGCTATGGAGACAGTTTGATAAAAGGCTGTGCAATAAAAGATTTGAAAATTGCATCCTCCAACTACTTAAGAGAATGGCAAAAGAAAGGGATAAATATTAAAATACAGCAATGCTGCAACATCTAATACAAAACGTTCTGTCAGTGAAAAAAAAAAGGTATTTTGACAGGTGTATCAAGATTTAGCACCAATCTCAGTGACCCCATCAGAAAAAAAAAGCACTGAAAGAATAACTTTAAAATAGCTGTAACAACTGACTGGGAAGATCATGGAAGCAAACAGCTCCCAATTATCTCCGTGGCTGGAAAGGGATCAAACCTTTTTTCTGGGCTATTTTTACGAGAGGCAAAGTAGGACAGTCCTGTCACACTGCTCTGGACAATGATGCAAGCAAAGGCTCCTGGAGAGGGGAATAAAACACCAGCACCTCGTGGGCTGTGAGCAGAGCCACAGCACATCACCCTGGAATACAGGGAGTTCTGGGAAAGTCTGCCCCAGGGAACAGCAATCCCGTGGGAGCAGGGAGAGGAGCTCCTGGCCAGGGCTCACCACTGGAGTTTGGAGCCTGCACAGACCCAGAAAGGAGATTTCCAGCAGCAGGAGGAAAAGACACCTTCTCTTCCCAGGGCAGAGCCAGACATCCTCGAGGATGCTGAGGGATGGCCATGAAACCACGGCACCATGGACATGGTGTGGGAAATGGGGCTGCTGGAAAACCACTGTGTGTAGCTGAAGGCATCAGTCTACATTCAGGTGACCCCACCTATATTTCTAATGCAACATCTTTAAAACTAACTCCTGCAATAAAAAAAAAAAAAAACCAAAACCAACAAACAGAATCCCCCCTGAAAATGGGAATTAAAAAGCTATTGAGAGGTGGGAAAACAATGTGTGAATGTTACAAGCAGGTTGCCTTTGATTGCATTGGTGTGATCCCCCAATATTTCTACATTCATAAGTGATTTTGACTGCCTGGCATCATGTAGCCATGTCAGATTGGGTGTTTATTTGCAAAACCAAGCATTAAAACTACTTTAGCCCTCAGGCCACCAGTTCTGAAATCCAAATGCAGAATAGTTGGACCAGTCCATTGGCTGCTGTTGGCACACCAGAGATATTCCTAAAACCTTCCTGAAACTCAGCAAATAACACCCTGTGTCAGAGTCAGAGCTGGAGGGCAGAGGAAATGGCTGTAATCCATTCTGACCTCGATGCCATTAAACTGCAAATTGAACCACACTGAAATTCATCTAATCTAATGGTGGCAATGCATTCCAAGCACTCTGTGGAAGTTTAAAGCCTCAAGGTTTGGGGTTTGGTGGCTGGAACTCAACTGACCACGGACAACCTTCAGCCAGACCCACACACACACTCGGTAACACCCGCCCTGCAGTCCTCCTGCCAAGGACCAGGACACAGATTCTTCTCCATACCACGATGTTTCCAGACCTCAGGACCCTGTATTGCATCCTCATTCTCCCAAGAAAGCCTCAGGCCATGCCCTGCAGAAAACAGACATCCATTTGGGATCAGTCAGTGGGACAGTGGGGAGGCAATTTGAAGAAGGACATTAAAGGTCAGGTGATCTACAGAAAAAAAAAAAAAAAAGATTCAAACCACCAAATTGCCCCAAGCAATGATTCTTATCTCAGCCTGCAGTTACTGGGAGTCTACCTGGAAGAAGCATCTCACACTACCCATGGCCTGTGATGGATCAATGTGAGGGACAGGACTGACCCGGGGGACAGTGGTCATGGATGCAGGGAGCAGGGATCTTATGGGGACTCATCATGACTTGTGCCAAGGGAATAAGCCAGACAAGACCCAAAACTTAGACACAGAGCAGTGCAGTGGAAACTACACAGGGGGAAGATGAAAGTACTCCAAAGATCATCATCACACTCGAGTTCCCCACTTACCTCCATGGCAAAGCCCTGGAGCTCAGGTACAGCTTTAATAATTAAGAGATTAAATATCCACACATGCAAAATTTTAATCACACGCTTTCTGACCTTTTCCTTCTCGTTTGAATTATACTTTTTACTCTGTACTGTTCCCTCTGGTGAGCTGAGGCTGCTGCTCTGCCCAGCATGGGATCCCTGGCAGGTCTTGAATGGGATCATCTGCCAGGCACTTCAGGCAGTTCAGTGGATAAAAGAGGGGTCATACAGGACTGCAATAAATGTCTCAAAATCACATCAGTTAGCATATAGGGAAAACCTGTAATTGCTGTGGATAAATTAAACTCAAATGGATTATCTATTATTTCACATTGCAGTGTAACTGTCTCCTTTGGGTTTTTACACTGTCCCTGCACTGTAGTTCCTGTATCCATTGGCTAAATTTCAATCAGGTGTTACAGAGCACAGAAGAGGTTTCAAAGGTAATTAAATTCTTACGAAAAGTGAAAAATCAGGCAACTGAATAAGAAAAAGGTAGTGTAAGTATCCTGAGTGATGGGAGGATCATTGTGTGAGCTCAGAGTGCAGCAGACACCAGAGAACTGGATGGAGAGTGTACAAACCCCAGACAAAGCTCAGCCAGGATCTGCAATTAGCCATGAGATGTAAACCTGCTTTATCAGCGTCTGGGGACACATGTGCTTGTGTTTCTCCTCATGCAGGCTTGGGAGAGTCCTTTCTCATCCCCAAAATGTGGCTGGAACAGTTCTACCCCAGCCTGAAAGAGCTCACAGAGCTGGAGTGAGCAGGAGGGAGGATCTGCAGAGGAGGGGGCTGTCACCCCCTCAAGTGCTCTCCAGACCACTGGAGCACCAAACCTTGATGCTGGAGAGCTGTTGGCCTTACCCTGCTTTCTGCAAGAGTCTGGAGTGGTATTTTCTCTTATTCAGGACAAAAAGAGGAGATGAATGCAATCAACATAAGAACAAGTTAGTTATTCATGGTCTGTAGCTGCACACAGTCTGTAACTGCATTGAGCACTGAAGATTCACAGACCTCTGCTCCTCTCAGTGCATCTTTTTTAATACTTTTTAAAAACAATTGTTTCTGTGGCCTTTCCCCCATCATCCCCAGTGAAAATTCAGTGGGGAGTTTCAGAAGACTGGAAATCCACGTTTCCTGGAAATGGGAATTTTTCCTGACTGTTTCTGGATATTTCAAATAATTCTGGCCTGTGCTGCAATTATTCTGTTAGAAATAAACTCATTATTGCCCCAACCCTGGAAGTGTTCAAGGCCAGGTGGGATGGGGCCCTGAACAACCTGGTCTAGTGGAAGGTGTCCCTGCCCATGGCAGGGGGGTGGAATGAGATGGTCTTTAAGGTCCCTTCCAACCCAAACCCCTCTGTGATTCTGTGATTCAAGGGAGAAGTGTGAAAGGGGTTTGCCATTCCCCCTATACAATATTCCACCTTTAAATCCAAATTCTATCTTTAAAAAGGCAAAACTCTCACTGGTGTGTGGTTGGGTAGGAGGCACAAAGGCAGTGTGTCCTTTCTGCCCAGCTTCACCCCTGCCATCCCCGAGGATGTTGCTGGCAGGAGGGGTTTTCCTGCTGGGTTGATGCCATCACTCAGCTGTGGTTATGTCCACAAGGACAATTGTCCTGAGCACAGCAATATTTGCAGGGAGCTTACTGGTCCCCTCCAGTTCAGCAGTTCAAACACTCCCCTGGTACATCAGATGTGCAAATCCCTTCCCTGCTCCAAGGGATATCTGGGAGGGATATCTATCATGTCACATCCCACCAAGCCCTGGGGAGCTTGGATCTTCATCAGCTCTCTCAGGGACACCAGCCCACTCTGCAAACCAGGGAAACGTGCAGGTATGGGCAGGTTCCCTCATTATCCATCCCCATGTTTAATCCCAACACTTCCTCCTGGGATCCCAGGGAGCACTGAGCTGTGCTAATCAGAAGGTATCACAGCTCAGCAAGTGCCTGACTTGCTAAGGCAAACAGAGCATTGGCTGCAGCTAATGCAGAAAAGGATGGCCCTGGTGTCCTTCCTATTTTTATTTTCTTTTCCAGCCAAGCTGCCTGTGCTATGGGGTTTGGATTCCTTCAGCTGCACAGAAGGGCACATGATTTATTGAAATTGGAAAGCTCGCAGGCAAAAAAAAAAGGCTGTGAAATTATTTTGTATCTGACACAATCATTAGTAGCATTATTTCTTCTGGAGCTGGGAAGGACACTTATAAAACATCTAACAAGCTGCTAAGGAGATTGCCTAAAGCAGCAATTTTCAGAATGTGCTGCTGGAGCCCATTCTTTGTGCTCTGCACATATTTCAAGCTCCAGTTTCTTTCTGTGGAAAGTTCTTCAGATGATGTTTCTGAGGGGTGTTTAGGATGGTTTGCTGGGTACCCTCTTCAAATATTGGGCCTGGCTTACCTGCTGATGGCACACTATGGAGATGATTGAAAGAGGCCTGTACAGCCTAAGCAGGAGTGTTGTGGAGCAGAGGGGCAGAGGGGCACCCAGACCTCCTATTTTAAGTTGTTGAAGAGCAATAACCCCCTCTGTGCCCATCAGATCTGTTTTCTGCACTGAAACCAAGCACAGTTAGTCAGGCATCAGTCTCTGAGCTAAGGATGCTGTTGGAGGGGTTTGGATGGTCCCAACCCTGCAGTTGGGAGTTGCCCAGTGGTCCAGCCTGATTGGAAGTACTGGTCCAGCTAAAAGGGATGCTGGTGGAAGGCAGGTGGTGGCACCTATGTCATCATAGAATGGGTTGGGTTGGAAGGGACCTTAAAGCTCATCTCATTCCACCCCCTGCCATGGGCAGGGACACCTTCCACTAGCCCAGGTTGCTCCAAGCCCTGTCCAGCCTGGCCTTGGACACTTCCAGGGATGGGGCAGCCACAGCTTCTCTGGGCAACCTGTGCCAGGGCCTCACCACCCTCACAGGGAGGAATTCCTTCCCAATATCCCATCTAATCCTGCCCTCTCTCAGTGGGAAGCCATTCCCCCCTTGTCCTGTCACTCCAGACCCTTGTCAATAGTCTCTCTCCATCTTGTTGGCCCCTTCAGGTACTGGAAGGCCACAATTAGGTTACCCCAAAGCCTTCTCTTCTCCAGGGTGAGCAATCCCAGTTCTCTCAGCCTTTTCTCAGAGCAGAGCTCTTCCATCCCTCTGATCACCTTGGTGCCTCCTGTGTTCTCGCTCCAGCAGGTCCCTGTTTCACAGTCACTGTGTGTCCTTCACCCAGGTGTTGCAGAAGGAGCAGGATGTGTTGGACAGCAGAGCTCAGCTCATGCTCCTGACAGCTCTGCTCACACCTCGAGCTGAGCTCCTGCACAAGCACATTTCCACACCAGAGACTGACTGTGCCTCCTCCTCCTGGAGGGCAGCAAATCCAAGGATTTGGCAACAGGTGCTGGCCAGATCTGCACAGAGAAACTTATCTCTCTGGCTGAGGGGCTGTGGCTTGACTTAAGCAGGAGCTGCTTTTCTCCTGGTTATCAGTAACCCCCAGTTCTCATCTGGCACTTTTCATCAGCAGATCACAAAGCACGTTGTGGAAAAAGGTCAAAATCCTGATCAGCATTTTAAAGATGAAGAAGCTGAGACACAGAGTCCAACAATCTCATCTTGCAGACAGCTGGCAGGATGAGGACAGAGTCTCACAGTCCTCAAGTCCAGCCCAGTGCTCCAGCCTCCCTATTCCCATCATTAGCACTGGGATGGCTACCTTTAATTTCTGCCAAATGACTGAGTGTGGAAGGAGCTGTCTCCATGGATACAGAATCCACAGGCTGTGCTCTGCCTTGGTGGGAGCCCTGCTCTTCCACAATAGCTCTGTGGTCTTCAAACACCAGTGCAATCATCAGCACAGAAATGGTGATTCATTTGCAGCCAGTGCCAGTGCTCATCCTGTGACACATGGACAGGATACACTGTGGGCTGGGACCCCTTGGACTGATTGAGCTGGTGGATTCACTGAATTCTCCAGCACCAACAGGAACAGGCTGATGGGACCTGATGGAGTCACCTCCTGTAAATTCTATAAATTTTTCCTAATATCCAGTCTAAACCTCCCCTGGAGCAACTTGTCCCTTCAGACAGAGGTGGCTGCACGGACATCTCAGGATCCCAAGGGCCTTTCTGTCACTGCACAGAGTGAGAGCCCGTGTGACTCTGGTCACACAGAGCCCCACCAGGCCAAGGAGGACCTGCTCACCCCCATGTCTCTACTCCACACTGTAAATCCCACCTATGGGGCAGGGGTGGAATTCCCAGCTGGGGCTGTGAGGAGCAATGGAAGCCCAGAGGTGCAGGGGGATGGGGGATGTCAGGGGTGCTGCTGGCCCAGCCCAAGCCAGAGAGTGAAGGACAGACCTCGAGGCACAAACCACAAATGCTGCTCCTTCCTCAGGGCGTTCTGGGACGAGGGATCCTCTGACATGACTTTGCTGCTGCTCCAGGGCTTGTCTGGAGGACGGTCTGTGCTCGGAGGGTTTCTTTCCAGGGAACACCCAGAGCCATTTGCACTCTGATTGCTCTCATGTTCTCTGTTACAGTGAGAGCAAACTCTGAGGAGAGACAGAACGTCAGAACCTCCAGGTTTGCTGGATTAGCCTCCAGCACTGTGCTTGCCAGCAGCTCCATGGCCATTAAAACAGGGTTATTTTGCAACCTCACAACCACCCAAGCTCCTCACCCAGAAAACTGCAGGAGACTGTGATCTCTGTGCAGTCAGGGCCATTCAGAAGTGTCTCTTTTTTCCTTTTTCTCACACTGAGTTTACCATCAAATGTGCCCAAGAAACCACAGGTAATGACATATATTTAATGTAAAAATCAGGATCTTTGGTACTTAGCGTCTGTCGTCAGAGAAACTCAATTATTTGGAATGTTCAGAATCTGCAGACAACTGGTCAGGGACACACAGAATGTGATCTGATTGTGGCACCTCAGACAAACTCAGAAATTAATTTCCCCTTAGATAACCCCAAATCTTATTGCTCATCAATAATCTAGGAACATGATTAACCATTAATCATTAAATATCATCAATCTAGGAACATGAAACTACTTTTACACATGCCCATAACTATTGCTGATGAAATGAAGGCACTGGCCTCCTCACAGAGCTCATCTACACAGGGCAAGGTGTACCTGCTTAATTACAGAGTAATTAACGAGCCACAGCAGGCCCATTTCAGCCTTATTTCACCTCTAATTGGCCAGGAGGGAGACTGGCTCCTTCCTGCTGCTTCCCAGAGCTGTCAGTCCCTGAGGGTCCCTCCTTACCCCACTCCCCAGCCACTATAAAAAGGCAGAGAGGGGGTAGTGGGCTGTGGTGTGGTGGCTGGCTCTTCCTTGTTGGTTTTCTGCTCACCTCCAGCAGGTCCAAAAGGTACTGTTCTCAAATTTACAGGTGAGGTTTTTCAGGTGTTAAAGCTGGAAGTGTTCTGTGAAATCCTGGCTTGTGTTTAGGTATTTCTTACCTGGTTTAATCATGGAATAAATCCTAGTCCAAGTTGTGCTTGTGGTGCTGCATGAAAGGTCAGACACAGCCTGTGCTGGTTTAGGGTGAAGAGCTGGTTCTGGTTGGGGTGTGTAAGAGCAGCAGGATGATCCTTAAGCTGTATTTTCCCCCCAGTTCTGCTGTTACTATCTCTTTTATCTGAGAGTTCCTGGAAGCCTTTGTGGGGAGGAAGGAGGTACCTCCCCTAAATATATTGATAATGAGCACTATGGTGTCTCTGAGAAGAGTTTTCATGGGTGGGGAAACACTGTTCTCCTTGTTCCTCTGATTATCATAAACTCAAATACCAGGTAGATTTGCAAGTAGCACAGATCCCCTCCTTCTGTAAGACCATTTTAGGTGTCTCCCCTTAATGGGTAGCAAAAGAACTTCTCTCTTTTATGACCCCTGGAAGGGGGATCCCTCTGGAGGTTTAGGGGTTGCCCTCTTTTCCTAAAAACCTTGGTTCTACTTGCATTCCAGCTGCCATGGCCTCTGCTATGCCTGACAAAGAGGAGGTGGCCAAGAGCTCCCCAGAAGTGGAGGAGAAGGAGCAGGAGGTGGGTGCTCCAGGTGGGACGTGGGGAGTGGCAGCTCCTGGGTGCAGGTATGAGCAGGTGACCCTGCCATGGCTGGGGAGAGCTGAGCCCCCACAAAAGGAGGAGGGTTTCCTGTGCTCAGGCTGTGCCCTGCAGCTTTGCTGGAGACCTGGGTGGCAACACAGCCAAAAAAGTAGGTCTAAAGGCCCTGTAAATAACCTCCTAGTCTAAGCAAATTAGCCTGGGTCTTGGCTAGGAAAGATGATTCTCTAGCTCTGTAATCAAGTTCCTGGTTTGCTGCAGACAGTGCTCCTGTGGAAAGATTCCCATGTTTCAGCATCCCTGAGACCTGCTCTGTTCCCATGACCAGCAGCACACTTTCTGTAGACTGTATAGCCTGTCAGCTTAAACCCACTTCAGTCCTGGGATATCAGTTTGTTAAATAACCATTCCAAATGAGCTGGATATGGGGACTCAAGTATTGAGGCTTCCCAAAAAACTCACCTGTTCCTTGGGTAGCCTTGTTCTGGAGGAAAACTTTAGTGGGTGGTCCATCCCAGAAATGTCAAAGCTCCATATCTTCAGTCTATAACTGAGTTATAAACTGAAGAAAGTGTACAGGTAAGCCAAGCCTTGCTTTGTCAGCCAGGCTAAGTGACTTGTGTGGCTGACAATTCCCCCCAGACAGGCAATTTTGGGGCAGAATGGTGTCAGCAGTTCAGGGCTGTGTTCGAAGCTTCATGGCTGCTTTTTTTTTTCTTTGCTCTTCTAGGATGCAGTAAAGCAGGTGGCTAACCTGACCTTGGTCAGCTCTGCCTGTAGTGTGGTTTCTACAGCTTATGCCTCCACCAAGGAGAGCCACCCCTACCTCAGGTCTGTGTGTGATGCAGCGGAGAAGGGAGTGAGGAGCGTGAGCGAAGCCACAGCCAGCTGTGTGCAGCCAGTGCTGGCCTCCCTGGAGCCTCACGGTAACCCCCTGGGCCAGGGCAGCCTGACCTGCCTCTTGAGGGGCTCTCTGGCTCCTTCCAGCTCTGGAAGGAGTCCTGGGATGAGGAAATGCACCTCCCCATTGCCACAGGAAAAAAAACAACTCCTGGCTTATGAGTGGGGCTGAAGCTGAGCCCCGGTCCAAGCAGTGTAGTGGAGGGTTGCTCACTGCAGGATTAGGGATGGGCTCTGATGTTGGCTTTCCTAAACTGAATTTTGCAAGGTGGAACTTGAGGTAGAACTGCAGAAAAACAAGTTTTGACCCCTTTCTTCTCTCTTCAGTTGCTGCAGCAAGCGAGTATGCCTCCAAGGGCTTGGATAAACTAGGGGAGAAGCTGCCAATCCTTCAAAAGCCAGTGGAACAGGTAAGAGTCTGAGGCTGTGCTGTCCCTGGCAGAGTGGCCTTGTTTTTGTGGGATTTCTAACCTTGGGAGTGGGAACAAACTACCCCTGAGTGCAGGTTCCTACAGGAGTAAATGCTTATCTCGCTGTGCTAATTGGCCTCTTGGTGCAGTTCAGAACCTCAGTGTGCTGTATGACCCACTCCTTTATCTGGTATTCCTCCTCTTCCCCAGGTTATCTCTGACACAAAAGAGCTGGTGTCATCCAGAGTGGCTGATGTGAGGGGTGCTGTGAGCAGCAGGGTGATGGAGGTGGTGGATGTAACCAAGGAGACCCTTCAGAGCAGCGTGGAGGTTGCCAGGTCTGCAGTGACCAGCAGTGTGGGCGTGGCTGCAGACTCTGGAGTGGGACAGACGGATGGATGTGGGGCAGAGGCTGTGCTGGAGAGAACAGAAGGGGACTCTCTCCCCATTGGAAATGAGGAACTAGGTAAGGAAATGGGGGGGTGTGTGTGACTACTTCTAATGGGAACCATTAGACTGGGGATGGTCAGTCCCATTCCTCACCCCACTACTGTGGAATAAGGCCAATGGAAATAAGAGAATCACAGAATGGCTTGGGTTGGAAGGGATCTTAAAGATCACCCAGTCCCAGGCCCCTGCCATGGGCAGGGACACCTTCCCCTAGAGCAGGTTGCTCTGACCTTGTCCCCTCCAGCCCTGACACCAAAACACTTCCAATCTGTGCCAGGGCCAGGCTGGAGAGTACCTGGCTCCTAATCTGAGATCTGATGCTTGTTTCTCTGCCATGCCTGGTCAGTCAGTGACAGATGCTGCCTCTTCCCTCAGCCAGGCTGGCCGTGTCTGAGCAGGGCTCGGCCGCGATGCCGGTGGAGCAGCAGCGGGAGCAGAGGAGGTACTTTGTGAGGTTGGGGTCTCTCTCCGAGGAGCTCCGCCTGTCTGCCCACCTGCACTCCACAGCCAAGGTGAAGCAGGTCTGGCAGGGTATGAGGGAGGCCCTGGGGCAGCTTCACTGCATCCTCGAGCTGGTAGGTACAGCCCAGGCCCCTGGAAGGACGGGACCAGAGAGCTGGTCTAGTTTCAATTTCATTACTGTGATGAAGAGCTGAGCTCTTCACCAGCTGATCTGTCTGTCTTGACACTCTGATCTTCCCCTGCTGCAGATTGAAGTGTTTAAGCAAGGATTTAGCCAAAAGCTCCAGGAGGGGCAGGAGAAACTACACCAGATGTGGCTGGACTGCAGTAGGAAGTTTCTCAAAGAGAGTGGAGATGAAAGCCCTGCAGAGCCAGAGGTACCTTCCTGGGGAGGGAAACAAAGGGCTCTGGGCATCCCCTTGACTTATATATATTTAATTTTTAAGTGACTCCCTCCTGATCTTGTCCTTTTGCCTCCTCCCAGGAGATGGAGTCTCTGACCCTGCTCATGGCATGCAGAATCACACAGCAGCTGCAAATGACCTGCTGCAAAATAATGTTTGCCATCCAAGGCCTTCCCTCCAGCCTGCAGGACAAGGTGAAAGAGTCTCTTGGTACCATCAAGGAGCTTTATGCTGCTTTCTCGGTGGCAAACTCCTTCCAGGATTTGTCCAGCAGTGTGCTGACCCAGAGCCAGAGGAAGCTGGCTGTGATCCAGGAGTACATGGAGGAGCTGCTGGATTACCTGAAGAACAACACACCTCTGTCCTGGCTGGTGGGACCTTTCTCCCCCCGGGAGGGGGAGGAGCAGGAGCCCTCCCAGGAGGATCAATCCTCACAGGAGAAGGCAGAGACAGCAGAAGCAGAGCATCTGGAAGCTTCCACCACCCTCATGTAAAGGACAAAACAATGATTGCTGTTGGTACCAAACCCTCAGCTAATACACAGTGTAAAGAATTGTCTTCCTAAAAGCTGCTTGTATTGGGTTATAATTGCTTAAAATAAAACTACTGCATACAAAACCTGTCCTCTGGCCTCTCTTGGACAAAGGCTGTAAGAGTGAGTATTGCTCAGTGGATGTGAGCTGTGCTCTTCCAATCCAGTCCTTGGTGCTGGGACAGTGCAGCCAGGGACGCAGGAAGGGAAGAACACTCAATGCTACAGTGAGGATGGCAGCTGGGAAGTCCTGCTGCTGTCCTGGCAAGTATGAAGCTGTAATTCCTTCTCTCTCCCAGGCCTGGAGGCCCTGCTGGCACTCTGCCATGCTTGGGGGAGCTGTCAGAACCCTGGCATCCCTTGTCATTAGTCCTCCAAGGTTTAATTCTTCTCCTGTAGCTGTCTGCTGCTAGCTGGGGAAGGTTTCAGTTCCATGGGACAGAAGGGTGTAGAAGTATCTGCCTGGGGCAGGGGTGGACTCATTGATGGAGTGTCATGAGGGTGCAGGTGAGATATTTGCTGTCAGCACTGACCTCTCCTGACCAGGTGTTTCTGTTGAGCTCAGAGCTCCTCAAAGGCTGTGTGGGACTCTCCTTGGAAGAGGCTGTAGAGCCCAATGTGCTCAGAGTGGCCAGACTGTGATGTAGCCAAGGCTGATGGACCCAAGTGCCTGTGGAACTTCTGAAAGAAAAGCTCTGCCCCTTGTTTCTCCTCTCTCTGTCTTCAAGGAAAGAAGTGGAATCTGCTCCCATGTGAGTACAACTGAAATTGTTATTCCACAGTGGGCAGAAACGGGGACTGGGGAGAGAAAACTAGAAGAGGTGGAACTTCTCCCCTCTTACATAGGAACGAACACTTTTCTAACAATACTCCTCCTACACTTTCTGTGTGCAATGACTGTGTGACTGTGCTGAGGCAGGACCACGGGATCTCTGGGGTTTGGCAACAGTGATTCTTTAATGCAGCACAACCTCCCGATGGAGCAAAGATTTGGATCCTAATTCCCTGAGCTCAGCATGGCTGGTATCAGACAATTGTCTTCCTCACGTAGCAACCAGTTTGTGTTGAAGGCAAAATAATGAGGCAATTCAAGTAGTCAGGCCAAGGTACTGTTGAGATCTGAGAGATAAATTGCAGGGGTCACATCTCCACTGTATGCTCTGATTGCTGCAGAGGGATTCCTCTCTGGAAAAGGGCTCGGGGGCAGATGCAGTTCTGATCCATGTAACTCCTGCTGGACTTGTAGGGTGGGAAGTGGAGACAGTGCAGCCAGTCCCGCTGCTTGGGGGGAAACAAACTGTGTTGTCTTCTCATTGGCAAGGTTGTGCATTGCCACCTGGGAATTCTGAATCCTGCTTTTGAACTTGCCCTGTTAGAAATGAATTCTTCTAACACAGCTGGGTGTGCCTGCACTTGGTATTGATTTGTCAGTGGAGCACACCTGAGCTGTGTCAGTCAGTGCTTAGCCCAGCAAATCCTGCTGCTCCTGCTCATGGATCACTGGGGCATGTTCTTGTTTGCTCATTAAATCTCTTTCCTGTGGACTCTGACTGCTTGTACCTTGAGAGCCCACAGCTCTGGGACCCTCTGCAGCTGGGAATTCAACTGCTGTGTGTGGCTGGAATCTCCCTGTGCTGGAGCTGCACAGGGAGCAGCCCAGCACCTGCAAGGCTTTTGTAGGCCATGGAGATTGTAGCAGAAGACCCAAAACGGGCTGAAATGTCCTCACAGCAACTCCTAAAGCTCTGCTTGAGAAGAGGGGGCTGAGCGGGAGCCTCTGAGTGTGTTTTCGCTCTTGCTTAACCTCCAGGGATCGAGGAAACACAGAGATACACCACACCAAACAAGAAAGGGCAAACTCTCAGGCCAGTCACAGATGGGAATAGTTTGGTTTTCTTCTTATTTGATCTTCTGCTCTCATCCTTGCTGCAGAGACAGCAGGGGGATAAAGGTGGGAAGAAGCGGAGTGTAATGAGTGGACTGACTTTCTGCAGGGTTTGAGATGGAAACTCCTCTGAGCTCTGGGAAAGTGTCCAGAGTGTTCTCCATTTTATCCAAGCTTGTTTGTCTGATTATCCATGCTTATTTTTGAGTAATTTTGGATAAAAATAAGTATGTTGGTAGTGTGACAACCCTAAACAAACACCTTGGCAGGGAAGACATGCCTTGAGGTGTCTCTTCTGGCTCTCAGTAGCCCCTGGGAATGATGGAGTGTTCCTTGATTCTGTTAATTATAGCCCAAGTGATTATATCTTACCCTCCCCTACTGCT
Organism: Chiroxiphia lanceolata; assembly: GCF_009829145.1. Taxonomy (NCBI): domain Eukaryota; kingdom Metazoa; phylum Chordata; class Aves; order Passeriformes; family Pipridae; genus Chiroxiphia; species Chiroxiphia lanceolata. The sequence goes on along the minus strand of NC_045653.1, from coordinate 2,150,490 downwards.
GTTCCTCCTTGCTTGTGCTGTGGCCCCATGTGACAGCTCAGTTATGGGCTGATTTGAATTTTAAATGCAATCACAGGGCACTTGCTCCTTGTTTCACTTTTGGTGGGTGCCACCATCTCCCCCTGCCAGTTTTGCTTAACATTTTAATTATTTAATTTTCATGTTCGTGTATTTCTGTCTTTCTTTATTCAGTCCCTGCTGTTCACTGTTCAAATGCCTGCCCTGTAGGGCAGGGAATGTGCTGATGTTGGGTGAAGGTTCCCTTGGGCACCCCTCCAACAGCCTGTCGCTTCTCAGGAGTTAAGAGGCATTAACCAACATGTCACCTTGGCCCCACCTGGCAGGGGGAGCTGCCTGAGGAGGGTTTCCCAGGGTTTCCTGAGCTTTGTCAGGAGGGCAATAGACTGGGGAGCTGAAGTTCTCAGCAAGTTGCTGAAAGGTAAAAAACTCTCTACTTGCAAGGAGCTTAATTTCCCCTTGTCACTTCCATGTTTCTTGTGGTGCTTGGGTATTGTCACCTCTCCTACAACAGCTGTGATATTGCTTGATGTAAAATACACTGGGTTTAAAAAGAGGTTTGTGACCTCCCTGAAGGGCTGCTTGGCCAATTCCAGTTTCTGTGTCACCTTAAGTCCCTGTGGCTGGGGAACTTCGAGACCTTCAGAGCTTATTGGAATTAATCTGCAAGGGGAACAGGGTGGAGCTACTGCCCTCAGTGCTGGAACACAGACATGCTGTGACTGGCCAGTGTGGGAGCAAAGTTGGACTGTGGGACCTACTCTGATGGGTTTTCCTCCTGTTTCTGGCTAATGTGGGCAGGCAGGAACTTGGTTTTGCTGGTTAGCACTTGGCTTTGGTTTCCCAGTGTAACCCTCCCCGTGCCCTCCCTCTCCTCTCCTTGCTTTAGAGGAAGAAGCCAAGTGTGTCTGAGCATGGGAGAGAAACCTGGAGAGGCTTCCCTGTGCTCTGAGCTGGATTGTACCACTCTGCAATGATCAGGTGAGAGCAGTGCAGGTTTAGGAGCCCTTCGGAATGTAAGTTTATTTTCTGGATGAGGACACAGGTGCTTCCAGTACCATCACTTTGCAGTGCCCTCCCCATTGAAGCATCCAATGCTTTTCCAGCTAAAATATTTGCTGGTGTCAGCATTCAACTCTTCCCTTGTTCAGCAGCTCCTACAAGGGGCCTCTTCTGGCAGGTCCTGGCAAGGCTTTGAGCTGGACAGCATTCCTTTGCTTTCCCTCCTTCTATACCCTCTGGATGCTGGGGGAGGGAAGGGAGTCAATAAATCTGCTTCCAGCTGCCTCACATGAAGGAGCATGAACTCGTGACAGTTCCAGTGTGGGCTTTGTAGGGCTTGTTAAACCCCCTGATGCCTCCAGGGCTGACAGGCCCCTGACCTGATCGATGGCCCAGCTGCCCTTTTCCTGCAGCAAACAAGGCCCAGCACCTCCTGCAGATCCAGAGTTCTGCCAGCAAGTCATTACCCTGTGGAGATGATTCTGGGCACTGGGAAGAAAATCCATTGGCAGGAGCACTTCATTTGCAGTATTGACTTAATACTGATTCTCGTATTTATTTAGATCCAGCCATGGTTTGAGCTTCCCCAGCAGTGAATGTGGAGGGGGGAGGTGATCTGGAGGGTGATTAACCTGCTGAGTGCTGATGTGGCTGAATTTTATACCGTCCTCAGTGTGGGGATTTGTTAATGCCTGTTTTTGTAAAGCTTGCTTCATAAACTGCCAGGAGCTTAGTGTAGGGGAGGCAGGCAGGAAAATTCCTGCCTGGATCTCCTCTTGTGCCCTGGAAGGCATGTTGGCATGGGAGCTGTTTAAAGGTGATTATCTGGGAAAGCAAAGTGAGGGCGAGAAACAGCTGGGAAAGGTGGGGAGGAGTTGGATCTGGGGCTAAATCTGGGGACAGGAGGAACAGGGAAGTGTGAGAGAGCTGGATGAGGAGACACCAGGAGGGCTGGGGAGACAAACAGAGAGCAGGTGAGAGGCTGGATGGAAAACCAGTGGGTTGGGATTAAAGGTGAGAATGCAGTGAATATGGAAAGAGAGATAAGATGAATATCTGGCAGGTTGGTGCAGAGAGCAGGGCTGCTGCACAGAGAAAGGCTCACCTAGAGCAGGACTTGGGCAAGGTGGAGAAGACTGGAGAGGAACCAGAGGGCAGGGAACTGGAGACTCCTTTTATTTTAAAGGCACTGCGTGCAGGTACCTGAGCAAGTTATCTCACTGAATGTCTTAATGCAAGACAAAATTTCCTGCCCTTTGGCAAGTAAGTGATGGAGAAAATCGTATTCCTTTGCAAGAGGAACACCAAAATACATGCACTGCCTGTAGCCACTCCTGCATGGACCATCCTGCAGGGTGGTGTCATCCCACACCCAGGTTTTTCAGGGACTCCTGACGAGGAAAGGCATCTTGAGCTCTTCCATTTGAGGAAATACCACCTGCCTGCATCCTACAGGGGACCTTTGCCTCCCAGGAAAATCAAACAGTTCAGTTTTGAGTGCGTTGTCCTCCCTAAAACACCTTGAATTGGCTGATTTTTGCAGGAACATCTGGCTGGCAGCTCCCAGGCACCTCTTACCTTGGGAGCACCGTGCTTCCCTCCCCTCCTGCTCCATCTCTCCCACAGGATGGATATTGCAGCTGGAAGCTGAAGGTCACTTTAAATGTCATCTCCATTTAGCTGCCTTGATGGGGTAATTACAGCTGAAAATACAAGGTTTGCTAAACAAATTACAAAACAAATCCCGTGTTTACCTTGTGAGAGACTGATTGGAAACACCTGCCACTTTGTGGAAGGGGAAAAAAAGTGAGTTTATGGTTTGGAAACATCTTTGCCTGTGATGTGTCCTGTCGTGTGTGTTGCTGTGTCCCCTCCTGCTGGTCCCCAGCAGAGGAGGATGTTACACACAGTCTGTGATGCTCTGGATCCTCTCATCCTCCTGGTGAAGCTGAACCAGGACACAGAGGAGGGTAAATGAGCCTCAGCTGCAGACAGCACGGAGGGGTTTGTGCTTCATTGGTGGTTTGGCCACTGGAGAAGGGGTTGGAAAGCAGGAAAGGGTCAGATTCGGGGTGGTCCTGAGCATTTGCACTGTGCCAGGGCAGGAGGGAATGGTTTTAAACTGGAGGAGTGGAGGTATAGATGGGATAGTGGGAGGCAATTCTTCCCTGGGAGGGTGGGGAGGCCCTGGCACAGGTTGCCCAGAGAAGCTGTGGCTGTCCCATCCCTTGTAGTGTCCAAGGCCAGGTTAGAGCAACCTGGGCTAGTGGAAGGTGTCCCTGCCCATGACAGGAGGTGGAATGAGATGAATTGGATGCTCTGGACTGTGGATCATGGGCCCTTCTATGATTCTGTGTTGGAAAGGACCTCACAGACCATCTTGTTCCAAGACCATCTCATTCCACCCTCCTCGTCCTATTGTGCTTTCCCTAAGAAAAGGGTTGAGAGCTAAGTTATTCCAGAATTCTGGCTTTTGATGGGACATCCCTCTTACTGTAGGCACACTAGCAAGGGTTGGCAAGTCTTGCTGCAAAGCCTTAGAGCACTTGTAACCTAAATAAGAGCTCAGTGCCAGCTCCATCCCTGCCAGGAAGGAGCAGGGCTGTCCCTTTGGCAGATCCCACACCTCTGTCACCTGCTGCACACTCTGCTCACCCACCTGCAGAAAAAAACCTCTTTTGCTTCTTTTTTAAATTTTATTTTGACATTTTAAAATTTGTTTTCCTTTCCTGCTCCCATGTAAATATTCCCAGAGCAAACCTGCTGCTGGGTGATCCATAATGCAGCGTTTGAACACGGCAGGATCAACACCTGCAGTGCTGCTGTCCTGGGGGCTGGCAGGGCTTTGAAGGATGGGTGGTGAATAACAACCTTCAGTTTACTGGGGAGTGTCAGGCACAGATGGTTAAAACAAAGAGTTGAAGCCTGGACTCGAATCAAATAAATACAAATTTAGGGGGAGAGGGCAGGACCCCCCTTGTGGGTGTCTGGGATTATCCAGATCCCTGCTTGGCCACATGGAAATGTGTCCTTCAGGTACTGGCAGGACCAGGGGATGGCTTCCCACCTCTTATCCTGAGCCTTTCTCATCCCCTCTGTCCACCTTTACACAGAACTGGTCTTTTTCCTTCTAGGAGAAGATTTGCTGGTGGGTTTTTAAGGTGAAAAAGGGCAGTTATGGTCCTGGGAGAGCAGGAAGATTGTGAGGGGTGGCAGGGGACGCACTCATCAGGGTGAAGTGGGACTGTTAATGTGCATTTCTGTGCATTTTTTCCTTCACCTTGAAGAACAGAATACATTCAACTTACTTAATAAATATATTTACTTTGTTCAATATTGTATATTTAATACATTTTTCTTTTCAAATCAGGCCTATATATCATTACTGGAAAGATATGTGAACATGCATTTGATTTTCTTAATTTTCTTGATTTTCTCAATTTTTCTTGATTTTTCTCAGATCTGTTTGCCACTTTCATATCACAATCCCATCCCACCTCAACATAAAGTATTTCTTTAGCATCTTGCTTTCCCAGGATCTGGGTGGAAGTTCTCAGAAATAAAAGTTTTCTAGTGTGACTAATATAGTTTCCTGCTCAGGAAAAATGAAGAGACCCTACTTTGTTTACTCATGGCCTGTGGCTTTAACCTGGGAAAACGTGTGGCAGATCCAGAAAGTCCCCAACTCCCAGGAGATCCCAGCTCTCTGTTTTATCAGAGACACACACACAGCACAGAAACTTCTGGTATCACCTCCCTGGAGCCCACTTCAGTTTGGAGAGAAACCACAAAGGTGCCTTTTTTTTTTCCTTGTTGTTTTTGACCTCCCTCTCTTTGGATGTTTTGGGGAGGGAGGAGATACCCGAGCAGGAAAATGAAAGCCCTGATTTTGGGAATGACTGCTGGCTTTGCTGCAACTGCTCAGGAATTTCAGGACCTGCTGGGGGGCTGTCATGGAAAATATCCCACTTTGCTTTCTCACCCTGATTAGGGGTTCAGCTCCTGGTTCTGCTGGCAGATAATGACCAGGAGGAGCTGGCACTTGTTAAGGAGCCTGGAAAGGAAAGGAGAGCTCCTTACAGCTGGAGGGAAAGGCAACAGGCAGGGATTCCATGGGCATTTGTTGGCTGGGGATCCCCCTCCCTGGGGGTGCTGGAGCCCCCTGGATAAGGGAAACTTAACAGAAGGACTTTCCACCACCTCCTTCTGGAGCTCCTCCTCCTGGGGAACAGGGACTGCCAAGACCCCTGTCAGACATCCCACCCTGCCCCAGCACCACAGGGAGGAGGAGGACGGGTCCAGCCTTTCCCATAACGAGCCTGGTTATCCCTCCTCATGTAGCTGGATCACTCAGAGCTCCTTTCCTTGGGAAACTCCTACCATGACTTCCATCCCTGCACGTGTCCAAGGGGTTGGATGGGACTCTGAGCAACAGGAAGGTGTCCCTGCCCATGGCAGGGGGTGGAATGAGATGATCTCTCAGGTCCCTTCCAACCCACACAGTTCTAAGATCATGTCAATGACACCCAGGTCAGTATTTGTGCAAGAAAACCAGTCTGACAGCTTCATTTTCCCATCCTTCTCTCTCTGAGATATGGGAAGAATGCAGCTGGAAATGCACCTTGGTGAAGCTCCCAGCAAAGCCCTGTTTCCCTTTGTTCCTTCTCGTTTGATTGGACACTGTTGAGTTTGGGAAGTTGCTCTGTTGGAAGCAGGAGGGAAATTTTCAGGCTGTTTCTCTCTTGGATCAGATCAGAGGCTCCATTTCTGGAGGAGGGAGGTGAGAATTCCAGGAGAGCCTTCAGGTCCACTGATATCTTCCTGCAAGGGTGCACCAAAGCACTCAGTCCCCTAATGTGGTCCCTCAGGCCACAGCTGTGGTGAGGATGAATCATTTCTCAGCATCCTGCTTTTAATTAGGGGAGAGCTTGCAAAAGGTCAGTCTGGACAGTTGTCATTTGTCATCCACATTCCCGGAGCTGGTGGAGCTAGAGGAGGTTTCAGTGTTTCCCAGGGGTCACAGAAAACTTTTCTGGCTTCTGGAAAAGCCCCTCTGGACAGAGGTTTGAGGCCAGGCCTTCAGACTGTGCTCTGGGCCACTTCTGTCTCTGCAGCATCTGCAAGAGAATCCTCAGAATGGATCCAGGGGTCTGGATCTTCCTGTGCTGCCCTTTCCCCCCAGCCTTGTCCCTCCCTCCCAGGGCACCTCCCCCAGAGGTCACTCCTGGCATCAGAGGTGGAAGAAGTGTTCAAACCCTGGAAGAATTAGATCTACCCCAAAGTATTGATAATAATCATAGAATCACAGAGTCAAGGAGGTTGGAAAAGACCTTTAAGATCATAAAGTCCAGCCACTAACCCAGCATGACCACCACGTCCTCAAGTGCCACATCCACACGTTTTGGTCACTTCCAGGGATGGTGACTCCAGCACTGGCCTGGGCTGCCTGTTCCAATGTTTTACAACCTTTTCCCTGAAATATTTTTCCTAATACTCAACCTAAACACCCCCTGGTACAACTTGAGGCTGTTTCCTTGTCCTGTCACTTGTTACCTGAGAGAAGAGACCAACCCCCACCTGGCTACAACCTCCTGTCAGGTAATGATAATATTTTCCTAGGTCCAACCTGCCTCTTAAGACTTTTAAATTTCCTTTCTTTAACTATTTTAAGCAAAGTCAGTGATTTATTCTCTCTGTGCAGGCTGTAATTGCCATGTTTCTATCTTGGCTTTCCCTGGACACTTGCTTCTCTGTGGAAGAGGAGTGTGCCAGCTCTGCCTTGCCCCGTGTGACAAATGGCTGAGCTCGGGGTAGGATGATTTCTGAAATGAGAGTGGATTTTTCAAACTGAAAAACCTTCCCTGTGAGTCCATCAGTCACTGTTAGGGAGGCACCAGGGAAACAGGGGCTTAACCAGCAGGGAGGGGATGCCCTGTAGGTGCTCCTTTGTGCTTCCAGGGCTGGGCTTGGGAGGAGGAACCCGGAGCATCCTGGTGAGAACACAGCCCCAGCACAGGAGCCCTGCTGGCAGGGGCTGTGTGAGCTGTGCTGGCAGCTCTGCAGCTCATTCCTGGTGAGCCTGGCAATCCCAGGGCCATTAAGGTTGGAAAAGGCCTCCAAGATGATCAAGACCAACCTTTGACTGAACACCACCATGGCCACTAAACCATGTTGTGAAACCCACTCACTTTTTGAACCCTTCAGGGGTGGTGACTCCACCACTGCCCTGGGCAGCCTGTTCCAGTGCTTAACCACTCTTTCAGGGAATAAATTGTTCCTAATATCCAACCTGAGCCTCCTCTGGTGCAGCTTGAGGTCACTTCCCCCAGTCCTATTGTTGCCTGGGAGAAGAAGATGAGCTCTACTCACTACAACCTCCTTCCAGGCAGTTGTAGAGAGCAAAATTCTGAGATCCTTTTCCCATTCCTGGTCCTTTTCCCATTTCTGAGGTCCTGAGCAATTTCTGAGGCTATTTTCCCATTCCCACTGATGCTGTTTGTACCTCCACACCATCACTGTCCAAAAGGACACCTGTGTGAGGGAGCACCTGACTTACAGGGCTTGATTCTGTGTTTTAAGATGGGGAGAAAATCATTCTCACCCCCTCTCTGACGTGAAGGCAAAGGTTCAGTGATGCCTGGGAAGTCCCTGGGAAGGCACCAGGGATGTGAGAAGGGCAACCCTGAGGGCTCCAGTGTAACCTGGGGTTCCACAGCTGTATCCAGATGTGGGGCCACTCCTGAGGCTGCTGAGCCTCCTCCAGGAGGAGGGAAGAAGGACTGGAGGCCAGCCTGGTCGTGGTAGCTCCTGGAGAAGTGTGGCACAGACACCTACCAAAGCTGAGAAGGGTCCCAAGTGGGTTTTAGAGCCCTGGCACAATTTGGGACCCCTCCTTCCCAGCAAACACAGCTCCCACTGACCCAAACGAGGTGCAGAAGAGCATGGATACTTTTGGAATAAAGTGTGGATGTTTACTGCTTCCCTGAGGTCTTTCTGGGGGCCTGAGCAGCTCTTTCAGTCATCCTGCAGCTCTGGGTGATTTGTGTGCTTACACGAGCACACTTCAGTGTTTCTCTGAAAATCCACAGCAGTAATTTGGTAAATAGAGAATTACCAGGACCTGAAGGATTCTGGACCTGGCCAGCTGTAATTTGCTCTGGGTAATCACTATTCTGCTGCTTCTCTCTGCTAGGTCTGAAAGTGCTGTGAATTTAGACTAGGAATCAATTAAACAGCAAATAGGTTTCTTTGTCAAAATCAATTAAGTCCTCCTCCCAGCCAGTGCAATGGTCTCCCTGGAATTTCATATTCTGCTTGGCTGCCGTTCCTCCAGCAGCTTTTGCTGGATAATGTTGATGTTTTATGGCTTGATTTAAATCATATGGATCAATGCATATGCATACCTTATTTGGATTTTTCAATTACAGTCGTATATTTAGCCTAAGTGAATTATCTAGGTTGTAGTTGCAGCTACACAGAGAATTTTTCATAATGCCCAATTCAATTTTTGCTTTCTCTGGAAGCATAACTGATTTCTTTGGAGAGTAGGATCATTACAGTTGTTTTGCCCTTCTTGCTGCAGTCTGAGGCTTCCAAATGGGCTGGACCAGAAGCTTTCAAATGTCTTCAGCCTGTGAATTCTACTTTAGCTCTGGGTAGAGATGCAAACCCTTTGGAAGCCAGTGGATTGTGCTGCTGGGGGGGTGTGTGTGTGAAAGTCATTTCCTAGGTCACTTTGTGCTCCTTTAAACTGGCTTACAGCCCCTCACATGCCCTCCCCTCCCCACAGCTCTCAGATCACAGGCTGAGATCTCTGACCTGCACCTCTGCCCTTCCACACTCATTGCAACTGGATTTAAAAGCATCCTTTCCCCAGTGGCTGTTGACCAACCCGAGTCTCTCTGCACCTCTAACCCCCCAAATGCCTTTGGGAATCTGGCCCTTGGTGTGCCTGAGTTCCCATGTCACCACTGAAACAGGACTTTGGCTCCTAAATATCCCAAGTGCCTTTGTTTTTCCATATCAGTCTCCACAGATAATATATCACCAGTCGCTGCCTGAGAGAGGGTTTGAAGCCTGAGAGAGTTTGAAGCCAAGCTCTGGCTCATCTTTAAATCAGGAGATCTAAGTTAATACATAAGGTACTAATGGCTGGAGCTGTGTCAGGGCAGGGTCAGGGTGGATCTCAGGGAAAGGTTCTTCCCCCAGAGGGTGGTTGGCACTGCCCAGGCTCCCCAGGGCAGTGGGCACGGCCCCAAGGCTGCCAGAGCTCCAGGAGGGTTTGGACAACACTCTGAGGGACGGGGGGGATTGTTGGGGTGTCTGTGCTGGGACAGAGTTGGACTGGATGGTCCTTGGGGGTCCCTTCAAACTCAGGATATTCTCTGATTGCATTCTATGATTTCAGTTCTAACATTTATTTCCCTGTGAGTGCTCAATGATGGTGTTAAAGGGTTTTCTTTGATCGTCTGTGATATTCTCCAGCTCAGCTGTTCTTGCTCTCAAGTAGCAGATTCCTGAGCCCACAAAGAAAGATGTGTCCCCTTGTGCAGTTCAATTATATCTGAATTCTTATTATTACCTGTGTGAACCATTTCTGAAAGTTAACCTTTCTGTCCAGGCTACTTTTGAGATGTTTGATGGCCACAAGGCTGTGGGTACAAAACCCACCAACCACTCATTACCTATTTAATTCCTAAAAACAATTACTGCAGGTCAGTGACATGTTCCCCGTTGCCACCCAGGGGAGCTCTGTGTGCAGACCAGACACTGCCAGCAGGGGGGAAAAGAATTGCAAGAAGGGGAATTTTACTTGTATTTTATAGTGTTGGAAATTACTAGACACTAAGAGGTCCAGAACAATGAAGCAGCTACCTCGTGTTTGAATTTAACTCCAGGGTTCCAATTCTGATGAATTAAATCTAAAAAGGGGGCAATTGCTAAAATGGTGGGAATGATTGATTTATTATCCCATGTGACAGCCAAACCCAAACTTTTTCAAAGAACTTTGGAGAGCTGAAACAACACTCACTCTCCATCTTCCAAAACTCCAACTCTTAAATATTTCCTGTGGCTCGATGCACAGTTTTCCATTTAATGCAAAACTTTCCATGCTGGAAAGGGAAGCCCGGGGTTACAAACTACTCAAGAAGTTGAATTTTCTTTCTGCTTCAGGGGATTTAAGGGATCAATCACCTACCCAGGAAAGTGCTCTGGCCATTGGCAGTCCAAGGAGACAGCCTGGATGCCCCCACGGTAAATTTGGCTTTTTCAGCACTGTGAAGCTTTGTATAAACAATTAAGTGTTCCCTGAAGCAAAGCTGCTTCCCAAGCCCTGTTCCTGCCTCCAGGCTAATGAGCCTTTCTCAGGCTTTTGCTCTTGGAATTAACAAGGGCCTAAAAATTCCTCACTGATGAGAAAAATGCCAAGGGCGAGGAGCACAGAGCTCCTGTCCGGGAGGACACAGGGCTCAGCCCAGGCTCAAAATCCTGCTCAATCTCATCCCTGTCCAGAGCAGGGACAGGGATATGTCCCAGTTGCCACAGGGCTCTTCCAGCCACCCCTTCCCAGGAGGTTTTCCCCCACCTGCTGCTAGCAGGGATGTGCTGCTTGGCAGATTTCGGGACGTGACGGTTCCCCAGCCTTACAGGCTTTGCTCCAGTGGGATTTAATTCCTCAAGCAAGGGGAACAATGGAAGGAACAGAGCTGCAAAACGCTTCTTCCAGACCGTGCTTTGGAACTGTGGAGGTGCAGAATGTAACCGGGATCCCTCCAGGACCGGGGAGAGGTGAGCTGGGCTTTCCTGGATCCCAGGGGAGCATTCCCAGACCCTGAGATCTGGGCACAGAGGTGTGTTATCCTATTTGGTGAGTTAACCTTCTTTGGCTCCCCTCTCTTCCCTCACTGCTTTTCCTCTGCTAACTGGGGAATCAGGACAATAACCTTTTGGGAACCAATTTACTCTTAACTGGGGGAGTGGGGGAACACCCAGATTTCCATCCCTGGGTGATTCATTGCTGTTATTGCTGCTGGGAGATCAATGAATCACTTTAATCCCCTGAATCCCCACGTGCCAGTGGTTGAGAGGGGGATTCAGATTCCTGCCTGCATTAGCATATGACTTTCCCTTTATCATTTGGATGCTGCTGGGATCCATTTCCAGAGCTCTGAGAAGCCTCTGCCATCTGTTAATTTAATAATTGCCTAATGTTGTAACACACATGCACTTTAATGAAGCAATGTCCCAGTTCCCATCATAGAATCTATTTAATCTGTCAATATTTCTTTATAATGCCTATTTTCTCAGGCCCTCTTAAAAAACAGTGGCATGGTTACAATAACTTTCAGTTAAGCCTGGCCCTTCATCAGCCTGGCACAGTAAATATTATATAATCCCCATATGTCTGAAACAATCTGGGAAGTTTTAAAATATTAAAGTGGCACATCCTCACTCCTGCAAAACGACCAGCTTGATGGTGCAATTATCTACTCTATTAATTATTATCTGGTCTACTTAGAATGTGAAAACTATTCTTCAAATGGCATGAACTGAGGCGAATATAAATTAAGAAGGGTCAGGTTGAGTTTTATGTCCACTGCAACTCTGAAAAAATTCAAAAAGAATTGACCAGGATGCCAAATAAATATGGGGGGTGCCAGGAGAAAAATGGACTTATTTCAGCACAGTCCTGTCTCTGCTGATGCTGCTTTGCCTGGTCTGCAATCTTACATGAAGCTCATATCAGTGAAAGGGAAAAATAAATAAAAGCATCATTCCTTGTTCCTTACAGACATGCAGAATGTGGTTATTGTATGGGAGACATAAGCCTGAGATTTATTTGGGAGCCTTTATTTAGATTTTTGATGAAATCTCTCCTAACCCCAGGCTGCACTGGCTGGGAGAGGCCAACAATAACCCTGACAGCCTCACCCGAGCCTCTCACTGTCATCATTCCTGTTTTCCTGTGCAGGTTCTGCCTTTGGGCAGCTCTGGAGTTACATACACACAAAGTTTCTCATAAGTGCACCAGAAGCCATTAGGAATGAGCCATATTTTTGGCCATCTGTGCCACATGGTTGGTATCTGGCTGTCATCCCTTTGCTTCCTTCCTCCCTGGTTCTCTGGCAGGTGCCTCCATCCTCCTGGAAACACTCAGGGCTCATCCCTGTGGTTATTATTATCATCATCACTTGGCTTTGCTGCTGAAAATCAAAGTGCCAACAGCTCAGAATCAACTGCTGGGACTTCCATGGCGTGTCAGGGAGGAGCTTTAGACTGTGAAAAGCTGCAAGGCTAAATCCATGTTCTTCCCTCTTAGGTTCCTTTATAATCCAGTGGGACATCTCTCCCATTTCAGGCAGGCAGGTGGGACTGATCCTCCCCTCTGGTATCTCAAGTTTTATCAAAGGGCTTCAGCTCAGGTGACCAGCTGAGTCCAGCATCTGACTTCTACAAGAGCAAGTCAGGACAGTTGGTTCTCATCCCAAGAGCTGATGTTGGTCTAAATGAACCCCTTCCACATTCACAGAACCATGGAATGGTTTGGCTTGGAAGGGACTTAAAGACTGTGTTGTTCCATCCAGGTGCCATGGGCAGGGACACCTTCCACTGGACCAGGTTGCTCCAGTCACTGCCTCCTCACCTGGATTTGCACCTTCCCACCCTGCAGCCCCCGTGGTGTCTCTCCCCCACCACCCTGCAGGAGGAGCACACAATTTTTTTCTTGTTTTGTAGCAGCAGTTGAAAGACTCATGAAGGATTGTGCTGGAAGGCTGTGGTGAAAGGGGGAATTAAATGCAGATTTCCTGAGCAAAAGGCACGTGGGCGTTGGGCCATGTTTCCTCTTTAGGGATGCGAGTTCAGGATTTGTAGAGTGCTTTGAAATCTCCTGGGATGAAAAGCTAATGTAAATGTGACAGCTATTATTATAAACTCCCTCAGCAAACTTGAACTTGCCCAAATGTCTATTCATAAGCTTATAAGAAATCAATTCCAAATAATTGCATTATGGCCTTTGTATTAGTGGATTTTCTACAGTAATTGACTTTATAGAAAAAGACATCTCTCAGCTTAGCAAGGAATTTATGCCCAGCCCACTCCCAGGAAAATTACAGGATTCTGTGTGTGAAAGCATCTCTGACAGAGTGATTGGGAATGAAAAGCAGCCCTAACAATCCTGCAATTACCAGCATCCCCTGAGCTAATCCAACTAACAAAGTGTTTAATGCTGAATTTTGTGAGGATTCAGACAAATCCTGGAGGAGACAAGAAGAACTACAAAGAGAAGATGTGTAGCTTAGGGTTAGGGGGGTAAAGGTGTGCAGGTATTTGTCATTCTAGAGTTGCAACAATGAATTGTCACCTCCCACCATGGATCTTGGGGGTGGAAATATCCAAGAGACACCAAGATTTATCACACTAAAATCCCAGAAGTACTAAAATTTCAGCATGTGGGTAAGTGGCTGTGACCTGCTCAGAGTTTGTGCCCCACAAGACTTTGGGGGAACTTTGTGTTTGATGTCCTTCAAGCTCCAGCTCAGAATGTTGCTTTGGTCCCATTGTGGGAAGATTTGGGGCAATATCATCACTTCCTTGTGCTGCTCATAGCTGAGCAACTGGGATTCAGGACACCCCTGAATGGGTGTGTGGGATGAGGAACCACTCAATATATTCATAAACCAAAGGAGGAGCAAGGAACTGCCTTCCAGAGCATGGCTGTTGAGGTCACAGAATCACAGAATATCCTGAGCTGGAAGGGACCCACAAGGATCATCCAGTCCAGCTCCAGGCCCTGCCCAGGGCACCCCAACAATCCCACCCTGTCCCTCAGAGTGTTGTCCAAACCCTCCTGGAGCTCTGGCAGCCTTGAGGCTGTGCCCACTGCCCTGGGGAGCCTGGGCAGTGCCAACCACCCTCTGGGGGAAGAACCTTTTGCTGAGATCCAACCTGACCCTCCCTGGCACAGCTCCAGCCATTCCCTGGGTCCTGACCCTGATCCCCCCAGAGCAGAGCTCAGTCCCTGCCCCTCCTCTGCCCCTCATGAGGAGCTGGAACTGCAGTGAGGTCTCCCCTCAGTCTCCTCTGCTCCAGCTGAACACACCAAGTGCCCTCAGCCACTCCTCATATGGCCCCTGCAGACCCTTCACCATCCTCATGTGCCTTCTTTGGACACTCTCCAACAGCTTTAGATCTTTTTCCTATTGTGGTGCCTCAAACTGCCCCCAGGACTCGAGGTGGCAGAGCAGGACAATCCCCTCCACCAACCTTGGTGATGTTCAAGCCCGTGTTCCACAACCACTTTGCTGTAACAGAGCAGCTCAGTTGGGTCACGGGGACTGAGGGAACACCTCAACAGTCTGTCTGGGGCTCTGGGCAGGAGATCTGAAGAGGGTTTACTCCAGGCCTGCTACATCCCAATTGGGGCCACCCATATTCCTTCCTTTATTACATCAGGATTGGATGTCTCCAGCCTGAAACCCCAGGAGATGGTCCATAGTGCTGCTTCCCATCCAGAAGGTCCACAGTGCTGCATTCCAGGGAGAAGGTCCATAGTGTCCCATCCCAGGCAGAAGATCCATAGTGCTGCTTCCCATCCAGAAGGTCCATAGTGCTGCTTCCCATCCAGAAGGTCCATAGTGCTGCTTCCCAGCCAGAAGGCTGCTTTGGAGAAACAGGGGATTGGTCAGATGATCCCTCCAGCTGAGACCCCAACCAGGCAGGTGACTGATATAGGGAATTACTAAAACAAAAAAAGATGAATTAATAGCATGGAGTTAATTTTTAAGTTAGAAGTAGGGGAAAAAAAAAAAGAAATCAGAGATCATAAAAGGTAAAATAAAATCCCCAAGTCAACAATGTTAAAAGTAAACTGAGCCGCTATCTGAAGAAAATTTGGGATTGTGTTTCCACTGTATTAGCATCAAATTCCTTCATTTAGCCCTTGGAGCATTTTTACCTTATCTGAATATCGTACAATAATATTTTGGGCAGTTTTGAAACCTTTAAAATTTTGGGTCAGGAATTGCCCAAAGGTTTGCCCTTTCACAGACAGATAAACAGTGATGTGCAAAAAGAAAACTATCATGTTTCCTTTGAATGGAAGTGCTCTGAAACTTCTGCTGGCTCGCTGAGATTGCATTTCCTGTGAGGGATCATTAGAAAATAAAAGGATTTTAGGAGAAACTTGGTTACAGAAACCCGGAATTCCTACTGTGGGACCATGTAAGAATTACAGTGTTCCCAAGAGAGATGTCTGGCTGTCAGTTCCATGTCTGTGCACATGTAATATTGTGTACTAATGGATTGGGAAGGCTAATCCAGGATCTTTCCAGAAAGCTCATTGAGGAAGCAGCTGAATTCAATCCACTTCCTGTAAACATTTTGATTCAAGTCTTATTCAAACATGTAGTTCCAGGCAGTGTTTGGAAGCTGATCTTTACACCACTAAATGAGTCCCTCGAGGGAAAAGCCTGCTCCAACTTCATGTATATCCCTTTTGTTTTTTTTCAAGCAAACAAGGAAATGAAGTTGTGCTGAACATAAACACATTGAAACTCGAAAAATCAATTTCTTCGGTGGTTACGAAGAGTCTTTCCCGCATTCATAACAAAGCCAAGATTAATTGGAGAACAGTGGTCGTTAAGGAGAAAAGAAAACGACAAGCGTTTGCATGGATTCCATAATAATTAACATTCTGCCTCAGTAATCAATAACTCTAAGCAGCTTAACAAGGAAGGGGTTGCTCTAGGACCAGCTTTAGCAGCTGGGACAGACCAGCTGTGCCTGGGATTGTCCCTGTCGTCCCTGGGGGATTTGCTCTGGAACAGCACAAGCACTATTAAGGTTTCTGGTGCTTTTTGCATCCCAAGGGTTTGAAATATTGCCATAGCACAGCCTCAGCCTCTGCCTTCCCTCTTCTACAGTGCAGAGTAGGGCACGGGGAAGGAACCTCAGTCAGACCAAGGTGTCAGTTTTAACTGTAGGTACCAAAATCTTCAGTTCTCCCAGAGAGTTCCAGTCTGGAATTTCTTCTTCCAGTTCAAGACTAGTGCAGGTTTAACACAGAGAGACAAACGTGTTGTCTAAACATAAAGCTGGCTGTGGTTTTGATAATATTTAAGGCACCTGTACCTTTTACTCACCTCTGCTCCTCCCTTCCTTTAAGCACAGCAAAAGTATCACAGGCTGAGACAGGAATACAAATAGTGTCAAAAATATTGGCACACCTCTAAAACCCCAGGGATCTGAGATGAAATGAGAATCCAGGGGAAGCAGTAATAAATGTGAAATAACTTTGCTTGCAGTCTCATATTTATAATTTCATCTGGAGTTTTTGCAAATATGTAATTTGCGGAGCAGCATCTTCGTAAAATCAGAGCTTCTCAACATCTTAATGCATTGAAAGGGCCCCTTTGAGACCTCACCTGCATCCTCCTCAAATCCTTCCACATGCTTCTGTCAGCAGAAAATACAATTAGGAAAAAGCTGCGAGTTTGAAAAGGTGTTGCAATAAAATAAAATAATAAAAAAAAAGACCTCAGAAACGCTTTGGAAGCTTGATAGTAATCAAATCTACTGCAGAAAAGAAAATCAATGTTGCTATCTTTGTATATCAACATAAACATTTTTATTTCATTACACCAACGAGAAGGACAAAGTGCAATGAATCAAGAGGGATTTCGGGAGTGGAATGAAGATGAAACAACCCAACTTGTCACTGTTCCCGTCTGGTGAAGGATAACCCTGTCTCTCCAAAACACTGTAAATCTTTCACCCTAAGAGCCTCTGCAGCCCGAGGCAGGAAGGAGATCAGACCTCCAGCAACAACTCATGGCCAAATTACTTCCACTTCAGCAGCTCCCTAATGAGGAGTATTGATTTGGGGTTGTGTGAGGTGGACTGGGCTGTAGGTGTGCAGAGCCCTGGCTCCTGTTGCCAGAGGTGGGATCCAGATGTTCTTTGGGAGCCTGTGGGATGGGGGGCTGCCCTGCTACCCCCAGGGCTACCAGGAAGGCAGATCTGAGGTGCCAGAGGACCCACAGGACTCCAGCCTGGTCCTGCCAACACTCCATGGACAACAAGGGCTTAGGCCAAGCTCAGGAGCTCCGAGGGCTGGAGTGGGACTGAGGGTCAGGGTGGGACTGAGCTCAGGAGGTCTCAGTAAAGCAGCTGCAATTCTGCACCCCTTCTTTGGCAAACAGAGCAAAGTGTTCCCAAATACTCTGTACAGGCTGAATGTCCTTCACATAACAAGTCAACAAACACAGGGAAGCAATGAATACATTTGCAGAAAATGGGTTCGGATCGTGGACGGAAGGACTAAATCACTGAATAATGTATTAATGCCACCAGCTCTAATGTGAATGAGGAAAGAGAGATTTAGATACATGAGCAGGTCAGGCATCAGAAATTTTAGTTTGTGCAGAGTTCGGAGCACAGAATGTAGACTCCATTTCAATTAAAAATAATCTTATTAATTTATGTTTTAAATTGCATGGGAACATACCAATGTTCTTGTAGCTATTGCAGAATAAAACTGCTCTCCTTGACAGCACAGACTTAGAAGCACCTTCCCCACAGTTTTTTGGGACTGGAGGACAAGGCTGCTGACCACAGGGACCTTGGACAGGCTGCAGGAATGGGCTGATGGGAGCCTTATTATATTTAATAAATATAAAAGCAAAATCCTGTCCCTGGAGGGACACCAGGTCCCAGCACTGCTGGATCCAAGGAGAGCTTTGCAGAAATAGGCCCTGAAGGAACACCAAGCCCCTACAAAAGCTACATTACTAAGGGTGCAGGCAGTGTGGCAAGGGAGGGGATCTTTGCCCTTTTCCTGCACTGGTGAGATCCACCTGCAGTGCTGGGATGCTTTGGCTCCCAGGGCAAGTTCAGTGGGTCCAAAACCAAATGAGCAGGGATGGAGAACAGGACATGCAAGGAGAGTCTGAGTGAGCTGGGTGTGTTCAGCCTGAAGGAGAGAAGGTGAAGTTGAGATCTCCTGAGAACCTGCAGTGGCCTGACAGGAGGGTGAGGAGGAGGCTCATCCCAGAGGTACATGGTGGAAGGATGAGAATCCAAAGGTTGGAACAAGGGAAATCCTCAATAGATAGAAAGAGGGAGGAAATCACCCTGAGGGTGATCAAACACTGAACCAGGGATGCAGGAGAGGCTGTGAGACCCAAAACTCAACTGGGCAGAGCTCGGAGCAGGTTGCTCTGATGGGCTGGAGCAGGAGAGTTTGGATCTCCAGCACATGTGGTGCTGTGATTCAGGTGCTGGACCCGGTGCTGTGATTCAGGTCCAGCCATCAGGTCTGAACATGGGACAGGGACAAAGTCCTTGAATTATCATGTTGAACCTCTGACCATTCCATGGAAACTGCAGCTCTCTGTCATGTAAAATGACCCATATCTGCAGGGCAGACAGTGAATCCCTTCCTCTGCACCAAGGGAATGTTCATGGCAGCTCCAGGAGCAGAAGTGTTTATGGAAAGGTGCCACTTGCCCCTGACTAACCAGCCCTCTCTCTCTGGGATATATGGAAAGCCTGTTTTCTCAGTGTGTTAAGGAAATCATTTTCATAGCCTAGAGCACTTTTATCCCAGTGCTTTTCCACACAAGTTGGCCCACAAATAAACTTCTGGATACCTGGTGACTTCCTGCACCTCCTTCAGGCTGCTCCCTCTTGCCCATCTCATCCCTCCTGACCAGCATCTGCCCCCCTCTGCCCTCGATGGCTCTGTGACCATCACAGCCTTTTGCTCTCACTTTTAGCTGGGCTGAAGGTTTCTCCTCCACAGCTGCCTGGAGCAAACCAGGAGGAGCTCTCCAGATGGGATCTGTGTTGACTGCAAGGTTGGGAATGGCTGTTCCAACTCTTGCTTTACCTTTGCATCAACAACAGCTCCAAGGCTTTCAAACCACTGCCATCACTCAGGGCTCATCCATCAGGGTTATCAGAGCTGTTCCAGTCAAACTCAAGTTCTGACAACACTGTCACTTATCCAGGATCTGCCTGGCAGCTCTTGGAGGCACCAGGATTGCCTTCCATGTCACTGTCCCCTCTCTTTTTAAATAAACGTGACATCCTTTCTGCTCCTCCAGGCTGGAAACTTTCTTTTCTCTCTGGGCAGCTTCTTTCTTTTACTCCAAGGTCTCAGGAGGCTTTGGGAATAAAGAGTCCAACAAATTAGATTGGTTTCAGCGAGTGGCTGAGCCTGCAGCGGGGATATTGAGTTTTTGTATGCTGAGCTTTAATTTCTTTCTCATCCTGTAAGCTGTGCAATCTTTTCCCAGCTCTTAGCCCTGAGAGCAATGTTGGGATACTTTCCTCTGCTCTGACGTTGTTAACTCCTCTGGGAGGAGGAGGAAAGTAAAAAAAAAAAAAGGTTGCCTGCTTTGGGCTCTCTGTAGCCCAAGAGCTTGGGTTGATTTTTGCTTTGGAGGATTTGCAAAAAGGTTTGTGAAACCTCAGTTTCTTCTCTGGCACAAATTAAGAGATGTAAGACAGGTGGGAGGTAATTTCCTGCTTCCAGAACAAACATCCTTTGATCCCCTCTACCTTGAATAAAGATGGTCCAGACAGCACAGGTCCTCTTCCTCCAAACCACTCTCAGGTAAGAGCAGATGGAGGCAGAACATCCCCTGCAGTAAATCCATTCAGAACCCTCTTCCAGCATCATTTTAATTATCTCAAATGTAAGTGCTGAAAAGATGAATAATTCAGAATATATTTGTCTCTTTTTAAAGCCAGGTTTCCGAGTGCTCTGACACACACAGTGCACCCCAGAGCTCCAGAACTGCACTCCCCAGCCAGGAAAGCTTGGGAAAAAGCTGTGGAAAAGCCAGGTTTTCACCAGCCCAGCAGGGTCAGCCCCATCTCACCCCACAGATGCTGCTCCACCCGTTTCTTGGAGCCTCTCATGAAGGAGATGCTGTGTTTGCACCAGACAATCTACTCCAGTCCTCCAGTGCCTACAAAAATTAAGACCTTCCAAATGAGTAGAGTGAATGTTTCATGATTTCCCACCTTCCACACACATGGAAAACAATGTCTCTGTCTTTGCAGCAGCCTTTTCCATCTCTAAAGAATATTTCTGCATCCTTCCTTTCCTTTGTCTCCCCTGGCTTGTGCTGAAAAGACCCAGTTGGTACATCTTCCTTCACAGGTCCTGTGAGCTAAATGTGGAATTACAAGCAGGAATCAGGGATGCATTTAGCAGGGAATGAAACCTGTGTCTAATTGATATTTTCCTTCACAGAATCACTGCGAAGTCAGCTGAGCTTCAGTGAAAATCACTGCAAATATGTGTAATGATTATTAACAGCATGGCCTAAACCTAATTACCTTCCTTCAGCTGCAGCCCGAGGACTTCTTCCCACTGCAGTCGAGCTGGAAAGGCTTCAAAGACTGAGTTCTTCTGCTTCTAAATTTCATAAACACAAAAATGTTGTGCAAAATACGCTAAAGGATCCACCTGTAACTGGCTTTGCACTGCAAAGCTGTGCAGGAATATGGGATGATGCCCACACTGCTCTTCACAGGATTAAGAGTCACTCCAGGGAAAAGCTCACCACGGAGCCTCAGGCTGGGTTTCTGTGAAAGGATCTTGCAGAGGCTCTGATAATGATGGCCCCTTCTTGACTTTACTGAGCTCCTTTGCTGAAGAGCTGAGCAACAAGAGTGCTGGGATGAACCCTGGGTACAAAAGAAAGCCTTAAAATATCCCAGAGATAGTTTAAAGAACAGTTTGGACACCTAATCCTAGAGACAAATATATGCAGCTGAGACCAGGAGCCTTCTAAGGAGCAAATTGTAAACAATACATTTTTAGAGTTAAAAATTATTCTAATGTAATGATATCTGTTCAGTCGATGTTTGGGAGTAAACCAGTGTGTGACTAGTAAAACAATAATGTACTTTAAACCAAATTATTAGTAAACAAATCAGTCTGGTGGGTAATGAATGCATGATACATTATTCATTTCTATTATCCAAACACTTCAGTAGCTCTCAGAGTGTGGAGATAAAGTATTCAGAATACAGTATCCACCATCCCAGCAAACAGTCTCTAATGTGATATTAAAGTTAAAAGAGAAGTGATGTGTGGTCCCCCGAAGCAAAGTATTTGAGTAATGCTGGAATGAATCCATCTCATGCCTCTTTTTAAAGCTGGGTTTATTATTTTTTTTTTAACTAAAGCACTTTCATTACATCTTGAGTGACACACGGTCCTCACTCGGGTCCCTCACCAAGCCGGGAATTTCTCCCGGGACGTCTCAGTAACACAGAAGTGGATTCGTTGCCAGCCTGGTCCTGCTGCCTTCCCTCATCCCACCTGGGGAGACTGGGAGGGATGAACCAGACCCCAACTCCCTTCCCACTCCAGCAGCCAGGGCTGTGCCCACCCTTTCCAGAGGATAAAAGCCACGTGATGCCACGGGATGATACAATAAGACCTTCCCTCATCCTGCCCTCATTCCTGTTGTCACCTGGTCCATGTTGGGATGGGAAGGAATGGGAGCAGGATGAAATGTGGGGGAGTGGGTTGCTGCCCACAGCCAGGACACCCTGCCACTGATGCCTTTTGCAGCCTCAGGATGCTCTGCCCTGCGTGGGGAAGGGAGAACATGGCCCAGCTTGTGGGTAAATTCATAGAATCCCAGAATGGGTGGGATTCTATGGGTTGGATGTTAAAGCTCATCTTGTTCCACCCCCTGCCATGGGCAGGGACACCTTCCACTAGCCCAGGTTGCTCCAAGCCCCATCCAACCTGTCCCTTGGACACTTCCAGGGATGAGGCAGCCACAGCTTCTCTGGGCAACCTGTGCCAGGGCCTCCCCACCCTCCCAGGGAGGAATTTCTAAATCTCTCCTCTTACAGTTTAAACTGTTACCCCTTGTCCTGCCACCATCTGCCCTTGTAAAGAGCCACAGACCCCGTGGGGAGGATGTCAGGGGAAGAGGATTGAGACCCTGTCCCCTTCCCATGCCCTGTCCCCCAGCAGACACTGCTCTGCAGCAATCCCAGGGCAGGGGCTTCTCTTCCAAACCCCACAGGTCCCGTCTGAGGGAGGTGATCACCACCAGGATTTATTGCTCTTCTCCCATGCCCTGTTTTATAGCAGGATGTAAAAAGGTGATGACTCCTGAGGGTGATTTCATCCCTCCTGTGCTGTAAATGGTTTTGTTTCCCAGCAGGGAAGCCAGAAAGAACAGAAATGGAGATACCAGTCAGAAATTGTCACTGCAAATGCAAGTGGCCACTCAGATCCAGGGTCAGAGGGGATCTCAGCAGATCACGAGAAAACAGGCTCAAGTTGTGCCTGGGGAAGATTAGATTGGAAATTAGGAAAAATTTCTTCATGGAAACAGTGGTCAGGCATCAGAAGATGCTGCCCAGAGAAGTGGTATTCAAAAACCCTGTGGATGTGGCACTTGGGGACATGGTTTAGTGGTGGCCCTGGCAGTGCTGAGGGAATGGTTGGACTCAGTTATCTTGGAGGTCTTTTCCAACCTAAATCATTCTGTGATCTTCCTGGTAAGCAGAGCAGGGCTCCTGGGACAGGGCAGTAGGCCAGGCCAGCAGTGACTGGTACAGGACTGTCTCAGTTTTGGGGTAGACACACTGGTTACCCCACTGCAAGCCCACTCTGTGAATGGAGTGACTGGTTTTTACTGCCACTTTTCCAGGTTCCATAACCCAACCCAATCAATAACTTTGTTTTGAAGCACATCACGTGTGATGTTCTGGAACATTTGTTATAAAATACCTGTTTCCTTTTTTGATAAAATCAATTGATTTCATACTGAGGAAAGCAGAGACTGAGCAAGAAATGCAGCCACCTTGCTGCTGAGAGGTTAACCCAGTGTGGTCTCTGCTCCATCAGCAAGACCATCAGGGTTTTTCCCCCTTTGGGTGTTTCTAAGTCTCAGGTTCTTAATCCACTGGAAAGATTTGCCAGCCAGTTTAGGTCTGCCAGGACCTAGGCAGGTTTACTGGGAAAACATGGGTGATGAAAGCACGAGAGGGTTCCTGTGTTCAGGGGATGATGTGGTGCATGAACCTGACTCTTCTCCCAAACCAGGACATCCCGAGAGCTTCCAAACCCCTTTATTTCTCTCCTGCAGCAGCCTCAACAAAACACAAACATCCCAGGCCCCACACAGCCCTCCCCTGCCTCCTGGGGCTGGTGTGTGGCTGGGGCTGTTGCTCCCCTTGGTTCTGTGGGCAGAAGGAAACTGGGGAGCACCAAATGGGAGAACCATGGTTATTGTGGCACCTCAGGAAGGAAAGGGCTGTTTTTAAGGAGATGCCACTCCAGATTCTCTGCAAACACATCCTGCTGCTGCCAGGGCTGGGACTGGAATCACCCAGGGAATGTGCACTTGCCAAGAAACAACAGGGCATCCAACCTTGCTGCAGAGGGATCAACTGGAACAGCACTTGACATAAAGCACCCTCAGAAATGAGCCATCCTTGCCATGTTCAGCAGAGGCATTAGCCTCCAAGTACATTAAAATACATGA
The DNA here is from genome assembly GCF_009829145.1 of Chiroxiphia lanceolata. Lineage (NCBI taxonomy): Eukaryota > Metazoa > Chordata > Aves > Passeriformes > Pipridae > Chiroxiphia > Chiroxiphia lanceolata. Next base: position 2,126,938 of record NC_045653.1, on the reverse strand, counting down.
TGGCTGATCTCTGCTGTGACATTTGCCTTCATGAGTTTAGGAATACAGGCTGAAGTCATACCTGGTTATACGTGTCACAACAAATTAGCCCTTGAATATTTCATCTGTGCAATGAACAGGGTATATGGGGTTCTGGGGGTTTTTTCCATAGCAAATCTTTGGAGAATAAAATCACTTTCCATGTGGCTGTGGAATGCTGAGGTCCTGAAAAAAAACCAGACCAGTTGTCCTCTCTAGGACGTGAGATGTATTTTCAGTGTCTTGCCTCGTCTGATTGCAGAGGTGTGTGCTGACTGCATGGGCAGCAATCCAGGATGTCCAGAACACAGTCAGGCCATGCCAGTGGTGAGTGGGATGGGATGGAGTGGAGCAAAGGGCAGATCCTGCCCTTTCCTTGACAAGCTGCCCTGGAAGAGAAAATCCCCTCCAGCAGTCACAGCCTTTCTGCTCCCAGTCAACATTCACCTTCATAAAGCTCTTCAGAAAGAGCTAAAAAACTAAAAACATGGACAAACATCAAGTCAGAAGACTGTGAGAATGTGAAAACAACTTCAGAAAAATAGAAATAATATCCAGATAAGGAATTGAAAAGAGAATGAAAACATTGACTGGTTACACAGAAAAACACAAAAGACAGCCCCTCAAAAAGGCTGAAGAGCTGCAAGAGCAGCTTACAAAACCTCTAACACCCTAAAAAAGGATTTGTCCAACCCTCAGGAGATGGAAAATTGTCTGAGAACCCACAGGAGGCTCAGAGAAGGGAAAACCACAGAAGGAAAACACAGGGCTTGTTTTGCATCTGCCCCCAGGAGGTCAGAGGCCCCTGCACAGGAGACCTGGCCTGGTTTGAAGTGTTCCTGGACTGGGTTACAGGAAAAAAAGTATCAAGATTTACAGCAGCAGGTTGCCAGGGCCAGATGGTATCATCCACAGGCTCCCAAGATGAGGAGTGAAGTACCAGACCTGTGCACTGTAGGGTGGAATTTCTCGCTCCAGACTGTCCCAATAGCAGGCTGAAAAGGGACAGATATGATGCTATTTTACAAAAAGAGTTGGAAAGGTCCATGGAGTTACATGTGATGCTCTGCCCTCTGCAGCAGGGAGCTCAGTGGAAGCCATTCCAAAGGCTGTGATGAGGAGGCACGTGGTAAAATATGGGCTGCTAGGAATGATTTTTTTCTTTTTTTTTTTTTTTTTTAAGAGAAAATTCATGCCTCAAAAAGCTACAAAGGGCAGTAAAATCCTGATTGATGTGCAGATGGTGAATAGGGAACTGATTTTATTGTCTCTTCCAAGGTCTCTTCCTGGCTCTTGATGAAAGCAGTAGGTGACAGGCTCAGGACACAGGGAGGGCTCCTCTGCCTCTGTGGGCACTTCAGCTGGGAAACTCTTCCTGCAGAAGCAGCAGAGGCAGAAAATTTACCTTGGTTCAAAAATAAAGCAAATTAATGGCGAGAACAATGCACGAAGGGCTGTTAAATACAAAAACACCACCTCTGTCTCAACGCTGCAGATCTCTGGAGGGTTGAAAATACATCAGGAAATACCTGAATTTACTGTTCCTGTCCAAACTCCCGGGTGTCTGGCTCTGGTTGCCGTCAGATCAAGGGCTGGGCTACATGGAAATTAGTTGATGTTACATTGGATTCATGGCAGCACATGTGAGAGCAAAACAGAGATCTGAGCATCTTGGTGAGAAGGAAATGGGGGGGGGGGGAGGACAAAGAAGAGGTGAGGATTAACTTGCTTGCTCTGCATCCCTTTTCCTGTGGCAAACTGAGACCAAACTGCGCCTTGCCTCCAACAAATTCATTAAGGAAAGAGATGAACAAGATTTTTGACACAATTTATGAAATAAATAGGAAATAAGTGCAGTAATAAAAATTAGAATTTTTTGTCCATGGAGCTCCGTGAATGGTTATTGATCCTTGGCTTGTTTATGAGCAGCTAATTGTGGGTGTTTACTATTTTACTGTTGCACTAAGTTTATCACTGTAATTATACAATACAACACTATAATTACAGATGACTTCCACTGGTTGACTGCTCATGGTATGTTTCCATTCTTTCACTTATTTTTGACAAATATTTGTAATTTAGCCTTTTCTGGGGCTGCTTACATGTTGTTTTATAATCATCCATAGAGCTAAAGGAGGAATAAAATGCAATGTATAATTTATTTAATGAATTTGGCTACTTCTCCCGCTCGTTAATTTTCTACCAGCAGTTTATGCTGCATGTTTGTTATTCAAAAAGTACTTCTTGGGTTATTGTTGATGTTCCTTCCTGCTCCGTGAGATGTTTGTGAGCAGCTGGGAGGAAAGTCTGAGGTGGGACATTGTCCTTGATTAGCCACGAGGGTCACAGATTTCTGCTTCTTCATCAGGCAGTGGCCCAGGCAGCAGTGGTGGAGTCACCATCCCTGGAAGGGTTCAAAAAACACGTGGATTTGGCTCTGGAGGTTTAGTGGTGAACATGGTGGTGGAATTAGGTCGACAGTTGGACCCGATGATCTTAAAAATCTTTTCCAACCTTAACAATTCTACAATATCCTATGGGAGAGCCAGACCCCTGCATCACCACAGGGAGGGTGAGGTGGGACAGGGCCTCTGGAGAAGGTCCTTCTAGAGATCAAGGATGAGAGAAGGTCTATCCCTTGAAGCAGGGCCAGGCAGAGCAGTCTGTCCATGGCTGTGTCCAGCAGGGTTTTGGGATGGATGGAGACCCTCAGGCTCTCTGGGCAGCATGTTTGTCTGCCATTGAGGAAAAACATGGTTTTCCTAAGTTTTTCTGATGTTTCAGCTTGTCCTTGTCCAGGCACCCTTGAGAAGGACCTGGCTCTGTCTTCTGTACTCCCCCATTCAGGTATTTATGGACATGCATAAGATCCCCCTGAACCTTCTCCAGCCTGAACATCCCATGCCACAACCTCTTCAAACCAGGCATGGACATACTGAAGCAAGAGCAACAAAGGGTCACAGAGGTGACTAAAGGTTTGAAGAGGTTGTGGCACCTCTGTGACCCTTTGTTGCTCTTGCTTCAGTATGTCCATGATCCCAAAAATGGATCACCTGGTTTGAATTTCTCTAATATTCCTTCACAAGCTGACATTCCCCCAGCTTTTTCAGGGACCACAAGCACAAAACTCAGGCCTGGAGCCTAAATAAAGGAATCTGATCGTCCCTCAGTGAGCAAATACCTACAAATTCATGAGGTATAAATTAATATTCTCATTTTTGCTCCACGTGTGTCTTTCCTGAGCAATGGTGGCCCCTGTACTGCAGCTGCCTTTGAGGGACTCGGGGTGTCCTGCATTTTGATGCTGCTTTTCCTCCTCCCAGTTCTTGAGGATTTCAGCGCCATCCAAAGACAAGAAGGGAGGGAAGAGAAAGCTGGAGGACACAGCGGCAGGATGGAGAAGGTCAGAGGGGCCACATGAGCAACCAACAGCTTCCAGAAGCTGATGAGTCCCCTGGGACTTGCCATGGGGACACAGAAACATAGAACACCCTCCCTGGAAGGGACCCACCAGGATCACGGAGGATCAGCTCCTGATCGAGCGGGCTGAGTCCCTGGGAACACAAATCAGCAGGATGGCAGCACAAAGACAAACAAAACACAACACAATAGCTCACTGTCCTCGTTCTCCAGGGCTTGCTGTGGTGCCTGATGTGATTTACCTCTTATGAGTTCGTTCCAGCCTATCTGTTGTAAGTCTGGGGTAAATGAAAGAGCTCGTGCTTGGAAGGGCTCGGATGAAAGAGTTTCTGTCCTCGCTCAATTTATGGCATTGTGGCTCTGTAATATTATTTCCCCCCCTGTATTAGATTTGAGGTGGATTTCTAAAACAAAGAAAATAAAAAAAGGAAGGAACACAAGTTTTATGCCTTCTGGCAGCTGCAAAAAGATGTTATTAAATTCAGGAGGGAGGGCATAATAAAGGTGAGGAGTCAAGCAGGAATCCTGACGCAAAGCTCACGGAAGCCTCGGGCCCTGGGGCTCTGTGCTGACGTGGGCTCTGGGCAGCAGACAGCACAAAATCTGCCCAAAATCTGCTGCCTGGTGGCTTCCTCGTGGCTCTCCCCCTCTGTCAGTGCTGCTCATGCCTGTCTGCCTCGTGCTGAGGGCCAGGAGCAATGGGTGCTGCTCAGGCCTTAGGTGAATTCCTCAGGGATAGAGGAAGGACAGGCAGAAGGAAAGGAGCTGGGGAATGCTCCCAGTGGTTTGTTGGCAGGGACTTGTTGGTAGGTTTGTTGCTGCTTGTTTGCTTGTCTTTATTCCCACCTATTTCTGACATGCAAAATCAGCTTGGATCTGTTGCCCTGCTAATGGTGTTGGTTTATGCAGGGCAGTGCTGGGTGGGTCACAGCTGGGAGCAGGGAAATGCTGTGGGTGCCTTTCCAAGGGAAGGATTTCTCATCAGAAATCACGGCACAGCAAGAGCAACATTTTTCATCCTCCATCCAGGCTTTGGGCATCAGGCCTGGGGGGAGGTTTGGGTGTTCTGATTCGGAGTGGAAATCTAAAAAGGCACTCGAGATAGAGCTGAATTTATTTTGTGGAGTGCAGAGATGTGCTCTGGCTCAAAGGGATGAGGAGGTGGGATGGGGCTGCTCTGGCTCTCCTGAGGGGGACAGGATCCAGCACCTTGCCAGGGGTGTGTAGGCAGCACTTTTTAAACACTTCCAGCCATGCATCCTCAACACGGCTCTGCTGGTGGCTCAAAGAGAGACACGTGGTCCTGAGGAGGTCTGAGAAGTTCCTCCCACAAAGCTGGTGGAGCGTGGGAGTCCCTGGAGCAAAGGGGAACCAAAGAATATTAGGAAAAGGTTTTTCCCCCAGAGGGTGGTTGGCACTGAACACTCTCCCCAGGGCAGTGGGCACGGCCCCAAGGCTGCCAGAGCTCCAGGAGGGTTTGGACAACGCTGTGAGGGACAGGGTGGGATTGTTGGGGTGTCTGTGCAGGGCTGGTGTTGGATTTGATTATCCTTGTGGTTCTCTTCCAACTCAGGTTATTCTGTGATTCTATAATTCCATGATTCCTCCCCAAATACAGGCAGCTCATGCACTCACTTGGATATTTGAGGCTGGAAGAGGCCGGGCTGGTTGGGAGCCCCAGGGACAAGAGGACAGTGTTATCAAGAGATTTCTCTCTCACCACTCTGTAGCTACAGCAGTCTCTAATTAGGCTCTCTGAACATCCCCTGTTCCAGCCTGGCCTGTGGATAAAATTGACCTTCAAAAAGGGAACTGAGGTACCCAAGGGGCTGGACAGCTCCAGAACTGGCCAGCAGGTGAACATTAATCTGAGAGACATAAATTCTTAATGCTACAGCTTAAAACCCTCAGTCATCTGCACAATTTACTTCTTCACCTCTCTGGGCTTGTTCCTGCACCTGACAGAAGCATTCCAGGGATAACTGTGCAGTGAGGGAGGACAGACAGCAACCTTGCAATTTGTGTCTCCACGACTGTGGGTGGCTGTGCCCTGGATGGGCTCTGAGAGACCTGGGGTCTGGCTGCTGGGTCCCCTTCCATTGTCATCTAACCTTCCTGAGCATTGAATTCCCTGTGGAATGCTGGCTTTCCCTGATAAACCCCAAGGTGACAACCTCAGTTACATGAGAAAAATGAAGCTCATACAATTCCCAGTCCCATGAGTCCAGAAGCAGAGGCTTTGATGAATCCTTTTATGAACACAATGCCAGGACTCATGGTCTGGGGTGAGAAAATCCACCAGGAGGAGGGATGTGGGCTGCACCATTGCCTCATCAGCCCCTCCATTCATTCCTACCAACAAATTCCTTCTCTTTGCCACACTGAGAAAAATCACCTGAAAACAAGTGGCAATGGCAGAGCACCATCCTGCCCCCGTGCCAGGCCCAGCCCTAAATCCCAGGCATCACTCACAGGGGTGGGGAGAAGAGAGGGAGCCTTCCAGCAAACTGCAGTTGTTTGCTGCAGTAAATCATCATCTTTTTAATAGAGCTGCTGTGGGAAGAGAGATGGAGATATAAAAGGAAAAAGAAATAATCTGTGTTTTGCATTTCGCTGGAATGAGCTCCTGCTAATTGTCTGTGTCCAGTGTTGCCTCCTGTTTATGTCAGTGTTTTGTTAAACAGCTCCTAAATTAAGTTGGCTCCAAAGCAAACCCTTCTCCAACAGCCCTGTGGCCTCCTTGGGTGGCTGTGGCTTGGGGGCTGGTTTAGCACACACACATCTCCTGTTCCCTGCACTGTTGATTAGCACAATTAAAAACCTGGGTTTGTTCTGAGCACAAAGGATGTGCAGTGGGGAAGCCTCTTGGGAAGGAGCTGTTTAACAGAGCCTGGGATGAGACCCTGATCCAGCCTTTTCCCCCTCCGAGGGGGACCTGTTCCTGTTAATTTGGGGTGTCCAGGAGGACTCCTGGCACGTGGAGGGAGCAGTGCCCTGTCCCCCTGTGTCTGCCCCATCTTCCCCCCTCTCTGAGCCTGATTTTGGGCTTCCCAGCACATGGCCCTCAGGATAGCTGATTCACCTGCCTGTGGCAGCTACAGCACTGGCCAGGGCTGTGCTGGGGTGGGTTAGGCAGGGAGGGATCCTTCCAGCTCCTTGGCTGTCTCTGTCTGTCTTGACTGGCTCTGGAGCTTTCTCTGGCCAGTGGCCTGCAGTTTTCCCCTGACCCTTTTAGGAGCTGATTAGTTATTAATCCCACTTTTCCTGTGCAAAACAGCTGCTGATCTTCCCCTTCTGGAAGGGTCCAAGGCCAGGTTGGATGGGGCTTGGAGCAACCTGGGCTAGTGGAAGGTGTCCCTGCCCATGGCAGGGGGTGGAATAAGATGATCCTGAGGGTCCCTTCCAAGCCAAACCAGTCTGGGATTCTGTGATTCTCTGTTTTTACTTTTACATTTTGCTGCCTCTGTCAGTCCCTTCCCTTGCTCTCCTCTTAGCCAGGGAACCAGCTTCAGATGTTTCAGCTTTTATATCTGGATGGCAAAGAGACCTGATGAAGGGAAGGGCTTTCTGCTTTATAAGAACCAGAAAAGTGCATAAAAAGTAGAATATAAGCAAAGGAAGCACCTGTGCCAGACACCAGAAGGTGTCTGTTCACAGCTTGTGCAACACTGAAAGCAGAGCTGGGGTCTACCAGGAGCTCAGGATTTTGGGGCAGACAGTCACCATGTACACTGCTTGATAGTGGGAGATTCCTAAGGAAGTGGGACAGGATCTGAGCCATGGTTAAGCAGTGGAACAGGCTGCCCAGGGGGTGGTGGAGTCTCCATCCCTGGAAGTGCTCAAGAAACAAGCAGATGTGGCATTTGGTTTAATGAGTGTGGTGGTGTTTGGTCCAAGGTTGACCTTGGAGGTCTTTTCCAGCCTTGATGATCCTGTGATTCCATGATTCCTGTGTGGTCCCAGCCATGCCCATGACACCACCTGGAGGTGACAATTGCTGTGTGAGTGGGTTTGGCTCTTGCTCTGAGAACCCCCACGGGGCAGACACGGTGCCTGGGCAAACTGGGCCACTGGCAGTGGTGCCAAATGTGCCACTGGGCACCCCCAGCACCGACTCAGCCAACCCCAATCCTGCACACAGCCCTTTCTAGGCCTCACTTTATAAACCAACTGTTCCCATTTTCCCCTGGAAAGGAATGGCCTTGTCAGGTGCTGGTCAGATCAAAGAGGTGCTGCTGAAGAGACCCACTGAAAACCTTGAATTTTTGAGGGACCCATTTCTTTCCACTCAATATAAGTGTAAAACCACCTGACAGATCATTCCAGACCTGTGGAAAACTCTAAGAGTTCTGTGGAGCAGTGGGAAGGCTGGAGTGGTGCTTTCTTGTTTCTTACACTGAGTGAATGCTGCTCTGATCTCTGTCACACTCCAGATTCCCACTGCTTTTCCTCTGCCAGGGGAGCAAGGACAGACCTGTCTGAGACACGTGTAAGGGTTTAGTAAAGGGTGAACAAGGTCTTGTGCTGTTCCCTTTGTGGGAAGGTTTGTGCTAAGAGGCAATCCAGGCTGTGCAAGGCAGAGGAAAAGAAATATTTTATCTATAATTTGTGAATCTTACTACCTTTGGAGTTTGGAAGGCTGGTAGTGAGCGTTCCCACCATTCTTGTAGGATTCAGATGTCCTCATAGCCACCTTGAATAGAAGGAATGGGAGAAATAAAAGCAATAAACATGGACCAGTATGATGGGAACAGGTTTGTGTTGCTCCCTGGGAAAGCCAGGTTCTGGATCTGCAGCCTCTCAAGAGCTGCCAATAAATACAAGGGTGAGACACAACCAAGACACCCCAGAGGTGACCTGGGGGGTTGGGGAAGGGGCTGCACTGGCAGGAAGGTTCCTGGGGCTGGTAGAAGCAGTGGAGGGCAGGGTTGGATCCCAGGGTTGCTCATTCATAGAATCACAGATCACAGATTCATAGAATCAGCCGTGTTGGAAAAGACCTCCGAGATCATCAAGTCCAACCCTTGATCCAGCCCTGCCCTGGTTCCCAGCCTATGGCACTGATGCCACATCCAGTCTCACCTTAAACACCTCCAGGGACAGAGAATCCACCCCCTCCCTGGGCAGCCCATTCCAATGCCTGAGCACTCTCTCTGTAAAGAATTTCTTCCTAATATCCAACCTAAACCTCCCCTGGCACAGCTTCAGACTGAGCCCTCTTGTCTCACTGATCACTGCCTGGGAGCTGCACCAGCTCATCCTGCTGCTGATCCGGGGTGGGAGGGCTCTGCACCCCGGTCTGCAGGACCAGGACCCCTCCTGGCACGGGAGCTCCCTGCTCCTGTGGCAATGACTGCTGCTGGAGCATTTTTCACTGGCTGGGAAGCTGCCACCCTACAAAAGCAGCTCCCCCTGCCCACAGCAGGGGGGTTGGGATGGTGTGATCTGTCAGGTCCCTCCCAAGCCCAACCACTGGGCTTCTGTGATTCTGTAGTTACAGGATTGCTGACCAGGGAAATGGCTTCACACCATTAACCCCAGCACAGAGCAGAGAAACCCCAACCCCTTTCCCATATTGGGAAGCCACTGGTGTGACTTTGGGAGTGCCAAGGTCATGTCCCGTGGTGTCAGTGTCTGACTCAGCCCCCGAGCCAGGGGAGGAGCTCCTCACTCCCCTCGTTTTTGGCTCCTCACAGGAGCTGGAGGGCTTTGGGCACATCCAAAGCCCTGTGGGACTTGGCTCCCGAGCAGCACAATCCGAGCAGAAGTTCCTGCTGATACTGCAGTGGAGAAATGCTGCATTAAAGCAGGAAATATCCAATGTGCATTGCAAATGAAGAGGTTTTTCATTTGGGTTCTAAAGGAGGAAAAATATCGCCAAGCCTGGTTAATAACAGGGGAAAGCTCTTGTGGTTATCAGGGATCTTCAGCTCTAATCCCCTTTGATAACAGTAAATTGAAGCAGCTCCTCTGCTGAGGTTTTTCTGTAGCTGGATCATACCCATATAATAAGAGAAATGGGTACTGCCTCTCCTATTTACCATTTCTTCATTTAAATAAGTTTTTAAACTGCACTTTCTTCCCTTCAGAGACATCTGATTTACTGCATTTTAAACAGAAACCACTCCTGCAACAACACCTCTCTCTATCAAGATTTGTAATCAGGTTGTTTCTGTTGAACTGTTGTTATTCAAGTTATTAATTTGTCATTTTGCACAGAGCATGATCACAGAAAGAGATGAGCAAGAGGGTCTGTGCACCTGCAGGCAGAGCAGGATGGATTTAATTAGAGCAAAGAAAGCTGCAGGTTTTATTTTGTGTATGTGGCTGTTGGTTTGGTCTTCCCCCAGCCCAGCATTTTAAAAGCTTGCACAGCAATCTGCATAAATTACTATGCACATTTTTATTTAGATCCTTACACCTAATTTGATTAATGATAAGAACTCTGACATGGTGGTTGGAGAGGGACTTTTTCAAGGGCATGTAGTGATAGGGAAAGGGGGAATGGCCTTGGGCTGAAGAAGGGTGGGTTTAGGTGGAATATTAGGAAGAAACTCTTCCCTGTGAGGGTGGTGAGGCCCTGGCACAGGTTGCCCAGAGAAGCTGTGGCTGCCCCTGGATCCCTGGAAGTGTTTAAGGCCAGGCTGGATGAGGCTTGGAGCAACCTGGGACGGTGGAAGGTGTCCCTGCCCATGGCAGGGGGTGGAACTGGATGGGCTCTAAGGTCCCTTCCAACCCAACGATTCTGGGATTCTCAGCTCCCAGCAAATCTCGTGTGAGGGAACATGGATCAGCTTTGGTGCTGTTTTCTCTAGAGAGAGAGCAAACACTGGAAACTGGCCTTTAACACTGATTTGTAGAGGATTTCCTTGCTTTTGGGGGTGGAGGCAGAAGGCAAACGCTGCTGTCCAGGGGAGCAGGAGGTGGAAGCCTTTGCACTGAACGTGGCCTTTCCTTTCTGAGCTGGGCTCTGTGCTGCCCTGCCGGGACCAGGGGAGATGGGGGGGGGGGGGTCTTCTGAGGCAAATTGTCTGGGGTGGGTTAATGTCTCCCTCAGTAACACAAGCCTGACTGGTGATTCAGAGCTCTTGGAGGAGCTGCTGCCTCAGACACACTCCCTGTTCCTGCTGGCTGACACAACAGAGAGCTCTCCAGCCACTGCTGCTGCTCACACTTCAGAGCCAGCAGCCATGTCCTGCTTGCTGGTGGTGTTTGCACAAGGAAAACTGCTAGGAAGAGTAGAAATATTAATTAGAAGGTGCTAATTAGAAGGTTTTTATCTCAATTTCTCTTTCACACTTCCCCCCATATTTCTTTAGTGTCAAGAATGGAACAAACCCCGGAGAGGCCACAGGATCACCATCCCTGGAGGTTTTTAAGGCTCAGCTGGGTAAGCTGATCTAACATTGGTTCTAGTCTGAATTTGAAGAGGACCCCGGGCCAGAGACCTCCAGCAGCTAACATTCCTGTGGTTCTTCTAGACCTGTGCAAGGCCAGCACATTTCCTCTGCCTGGAAGAAGCTCTGGAGGAGTGACTTTGTTTGGGTGAAGGATGAGGAAGTAAAGGCTGTGATTCCACTCTCTCCATGAATTAAAAAAAAAAATAAAAAGAAAGGAATTTTTGCAGTAAGAAAAGCCCCATTTTTATTGATGCTGCACAGAAGCAAGTGATTTTGCATCTAGTTTTAGGAGAGCAGTATAACTGGCTTTGACAACCTGGTCTAATAATAATAAAAAGGCCCAGCTCCTCATAGTGCAACCTGATAGCAAAACTGGAGTGTGAATTTATCCCATAAAAATTCATCTACCATGGCTAAAGCCCTGTAAATTGAGCCCTGTATTTTGGTTGTTAAATAAAAAGAAAAACACAGCAGTGTAATGGCAGAAACATTGCTCAGCTCTTGCAATTGTATCTTGTTAAAATATCACTTCGAGTAATTTACAGGCTTTGATTAAAACATATATTGAAATGAACTATCTTTTCCCATCTCTCCCCTTCTCCTCCTCTCTCCTCACCCCCCTGGGGATGTAAAACACTGCACTGAGGCTGGATTTCTTCAAACAGAAATGACAAACCCAATAAAACTCTGCCACATTTTGGTGTTAATTCCGCTGCACTGAGCTTTTGTTGGCACTCAGGAGGTCAAAGGATGTGTGAGATGCTTCCCGTGGTGGCTGGAGGCGTGTTTGGGAAGCAGCAGGGGAGATGCTGCCCCGTGCCCAGGGCTCTGCCCATCTCCACCCCCACCATCCCTCCAGGCCTGTGCCCAAACTCACTGCTGAGAGCACAGGGTGGGACGTTTACAGGCATAAAACCTGAGCAAAAGGAGATAAAGTTGTATTAAAGTGCTTTTGGACATCCCAGAGTGTGTTCCTTGGCTGCACTCAGTGAAGGTCAGCTGTGCCAGGCAGGAGCAAAACCCCCTGAGCTCAGTGTGTGCCTCTGGCAGCCAGGGAGAGGGAGCACACGGAGTGATTCCTGCTCTGAGCCCTGTTGCAAGGACCAGAAACATGCAGCTCGTGCTCTCCTTGGGCCACAGGCTCGTGTTTTGGCTGAAAATTAAAAGCCTTCAGTGGATTATTCTTCTGTGAACTTGCCCAGTTGCTTTTTGAACCCATCTAAAATTTCCTCTCTGCAGGTTCCTGCAAGGGAGAAGTTCCCCAGCTCTGGGATGTGTGACAAGGGCCTCCTGTCCCCTGGTTTGAACTTTCCAATTACTGCTTTCACTTCATGGTCCCGAATTCTTGCATGAGAATAGACCACAAAGAGTCATTTTCTACCTCCTGTCTTTGTGTCTCATTCCATCTTCTGTGCCTCTCTATTCCCATTTTCTCTTTCCAGTCCTGAAAGGTCCTAATCTGCTTGGCTGTTTCTCATTTGGAAGCTGTTTCACACCTTTGATGGCTTTTGCTGCTTTCCCCTGGACTTCTTTCATTTCCACTTTCCTCTTTTCAAAGCAGAAGGACCAGACTGTGCCCAGCTTTCAAGATGCAGGCAAGCTATGAATTTATGCAGTGGCATAAAGCACCAAAATAGATGTTCTCTATTTTGTTCTCTAATAATTCCTGCTGTTTCCTTTGCTTTTTTGACCAATCCTGAGTTTTTCACAGAGCTGCCTGTGACAGCCTCGAGATCCCCACCCTGCATGTGTAGAGCCTAATATTAGAAATTCAGAATTGCTTATTAATATCACAGTCATCCTTATGCACATGCACCATGTGAATTTATCCATATTAAGCTTAATCCAGCATTTGGCTGCCTGGTCATCCCAGTCTCTCTGTTTTTTCTGCAAGTCTTTGCAGTCAGAGAAACTTGGTGTCACTACCAAAAGCAGGTAAAGCAGCAGAAGTACCTGGAGTTATAAATCCAGGGAACACAGAATAGTTTGGGTTGGAAGGGATCTTAAAGCCCATCTCATTCCATGTCCTGCCATGAGCAGGGGCAGCTTCCACGAGAGCAAGTTGCTCCTGCAAATCCATAAGCACTCCCAAAGCAGGACTGCTCATCCCTGTCCATGGTCCTGTCAGGGAAGTAAGTGCTAATGGTCTTCATTTCTGTGTGCAGAATTCCCCAGGTTTGGAGTCATGGAAGTTCATCATTATTTGAGTCCCTCTGCATTTGACAGGTTTTTATAGACCCCAATCCATCTCCTGCTTCACAAACTGTTGGTAGAAGCCCTGATTATTTCATAACTTTAAATCTGTTTGTATGCTGACACTGCTTTCCTGTGCTGTGCCTCCCTGGCAGATGTGAATTTAATAACAAAACACATAAATTTACAAGGAGTCTCTGCAGGAGTAATATCTGTGAGTTTTCCATTAGCTGCCAGTGACCTGCAGCAGTAAATGATCCCTTTCCAGAGCTGCACTGCACAGGAACCAACAAAACCTTTCCCAATCAGACTGAGCAGAGGCTCTGTGAGAGAACAGGGATGTGGAGGGGCAGAATAACAAAGTTTTTCCACTTCATTCCTCTTTCACATTTGCAAAATAAAGATGCAAGCCCTGCCTCATCATGGGAAACTAATCCTAACTCATCATCACAGCTCCCACTGGAGTCAAAAAGAGATTCTGGCACCACTAAAGGACTTTTCATCTTCTCCACTTCTGGTCCTGCTTGGCCCAGGCTGTTCCCCTCCCGAGCCCAGCAGCAGATGCGGTGAGATGAGCCTCCTGCACATCTATTAAAACCAAACCTGAGCATCATCCTGCAGCACCAGCTTGATGCAAGTCTGTTATCAGCATCTGAGCACCTTTGGGAAGCCTTAGAACATAAAATCAGACACTGCTGGCACCAGGAGGATACACAGTGCCCACACCATGTGAGAGTGCTGCAGACAAGGGCTGAGCAGGGATAAAGCACAAAGCTGTGGCTCTGAGAGAACCTGATCCAGCGGGAGAAGCCTGCAGTGCCTCTCATCATGCACCTCCAGCATCTTTATCTGGCACTGGATCACCCAAATCCAGCTCTTGCCACCAGCTGAGTGTGGGCTTTGAACTCCCTCCTCTCAGGAGAGGGAAAACAGGGGAAAACAGACCATTTCCCCTCTCCCCACCTGCAGCCCCTCGAGTTTGCTTCTCCCAGGAGCATCCTTAGGAGAGGATGGTCGTGGTCACATCCCTGTTTTGTGTCAGGGGCAGGAAGAGACCTGGGTTGTTTTGGCCCCTGCTGAGCAGTGGAGCTGCAGAGCTCCCCAGCAGCTGGGAAGGCTCTGAAGAGCTCAGCCTTACCCAGGGCTGGCTTTTTCTCTCTCTCCCTTTTTGACAGCAGCAGAGGGGACCTTTTGGCCCTTCAAAGCCTGCTTTTAATCACTCACCTGAATGAAGTAATTGCCTCCTTTGACTTTGATATTCCTTGCCATTTGCCTGCCGACCTCTGGAATTAAGGGATTCATCTTCAAAAGCCAAACTGGCTTCGTTTGTGCTGGGGCTGGGGCTGCTCCTGCTTTTCCCAGGGTGGATTCATTTCTCTGCACTGGAAACCAGGAGGGGCTGCAAGAGGCTGCATCTCTACCAGTTTCATTTTTCCTCACTTTATTTGCTACAGAGATATTTAATTCCACTGGTTTTAGATTGGGATTAAAGGGGAGGATGTGTCCCCTTCTCCTGCCAGCTTTAGAAATTAATTTTGTTTCACGTGTTTAGCAGGGACTTGTGAGCAATCCTTGCTGTTTTCCCATTTCAGAAGGGCTGAGTTTTGCTCCCTGCAATCCAGGGCTTGTTTTTCTTGCTGCTGTAACACCTGAGGATCCAGAGGTGCTCCGGGGCCTGCACCCACCTCGTGCTGGGTGCTCTGCAGGTGGGGCCCAAACAGCTTCGGGGGCTGAGGCAAAGCAGAGCAGATGGTTGGATCAGCTGTGCCCACCATGAGCCACTGGTGGGATGGTCCCTGGGAAGCACAGGCTGGCACCACTGCAAACCAGCCCTGCCAGGGGCACTGACTGGGGGCTGAGCAGGGATGGGACCTTCTGCTCCTCACCAAACTGTGGTGGGTCCCCTGGAGCCCCTTGTCCCTTCTGTGACTCCAGGCTGGCTGTGGCCATGGGCCAGCCAGAATTCCTGGTTTTTCTCTTTGGGAGGAGATGATCTGATTTGCTGTTTGGCCTCTAGTGGCAACAGTCTTGTCTGGGCACAAATCTGGACCAGAACACCTCCATCTTTAGTGCACTTGAGAACAAGGCACCTCCACCTGTCTCTGTATCTAAAAAAGGTATTTACACACCTCTGGGCTCCTTTGATGTGAAACTATTGCTGCAAGAACTCAAACCCCAGGTTCTAAAGCCAACACTGACTCCTTTTGCTGGGTATAAGTCCCATTTCTTGTGATCATTTCCCCCTGTGCCAAGAGCTGAATTACTATGCTGCATGGGATCATCCCCTTGCTGTCCTGCCCATGGGACTCTTCCCTCTTGGAGCTGAGGGAGCCCCCAGGCTGGTCTGTGCCCCTCACTGCTCTCAGTGCCACAGGGGATGGAGAGGGAGCAGCTCTGAGACAGGGATGCCAGCCTGCCCTGATTTTCTCAGTCTTGAGATCCTCCAAACGTTGAATTTTCTGAACATTTGTTCCTCACAGCAGGAGCTATTGTTTCTGACATATTTATCCAGCTCAGTGCTACCTTGAGATATCACTTTCGACAGATAACGTTCTTAAATTAAACATACAAATGTGCCCTACTGAGAGGGAAGAGTTGAGCACTAATGGTTCTGAGAATGATGGAGAAACCTGCCCATTAACTCCTCCTGAGCTGCTAAATGTGCTCCTGTATCTGGGAAAGGAGCAGTGAGCTGGCAGGATCAAAGGGGTAATGGGGAGAGAGATCACAGGGTTGAGATTTAAGATGAAATTCTCTTCAAATCAAGAGGTGGGAGGGGCCAGGGGACAGAATTCAGGTCTCTGCTGTGTGAAAGCTGAGACCAAGTTGCAGAGAAAGAGGACTGGAGTCCAGGGCATGAACTCTCAGCAGGAGGTTCAGCTGCTCCAGGGCCCAGAGGATTCCCCAATACCTTTCCTTGCGCTTTCCCAGCCCTCTGCCCATGGCAGCTCTGGGTCCTGCAGCCCTGGCAGGTACCAGCTGGTGCCTGGGCACAGGGCACAGCCCAAACTGAGCCCAGAGATGAGAGAAAGGAGCTCCCCAGGGTTCCTGCAGGGAGACTGGCCTTGAGTCATGGAACTCGCTGGAAATCTTTCCTCAGAACCGACTCCAGCACCTGAGCTGAGGGGGGAATCCCTGCATGGGATAACAGGGCTGCAAGGGATGGGGCAGGAGGGACCCACAGCTGGATCATCCCAAAGAGAAGGGCTGCAAGGGACACCTTGGTTTTTCTCTTGGAGCTTTGGGAGCCTCCAGCCTCAGCTGGGCTGTGCCAGGGCACTGCTGGGATGCTCCCCAGCTCCTCTCCCCGTGGTGGGAGGCCTGTGGATCCCTGGAATGCTGAAGCTGCCCTGTGGAGGTGTCAGGGCACTGATGGAATCCCTCAGTGTCTCTTTTCTTCCACTTCTCTTGTCTCAGGTCTAACCTGTCCACAGATAGAAATGCTTTGGAGCAGGGACATCATTACTTGTCTCGTGGTGCCTCGTTAGGCTTCACATTTGACCAGGGCTGTGCTTTTACATCAGTTTTATAATTAGGTAAAAAAAAAAAGTCTCCTGCAGTGTGACAGCTTCCTACTCAGGTGGTGGAGAGGTCTCTGGGAAGAACAGCACTGCTCTGCAGCTCCCAAAAGCAGGGGAAGGGGGTGAGACACTGCATTTAACTGCTGGTCAGTAACTGTCTCTCAGCACAGGACCGTGCTATACACCCTCTGGGCTTGGTCTGAGGTTGCTCAGAGGGAAATGAATGACTCTCTGTGTGTCCCCTCCCCCTGTTCCTGCCTGCCAACCCCTCTTTGGGGGTCCCCAGCCCCTCCTGGAGATGGCAGGGACAGCCCAGGTTTGTCCCTGCCTGCCCCACCTCCTCTCCTGCCTCGTGAACTGCCAGGGAAGGGGGGGTGTTCCCTGAGATGCCAAAATTCCACCACCCAAGGGGGAGGCAGGAGGGTACAACTCTCACACTTGCCACTGGCAGGGCCTGGCCAGGAGGGAGGGTGGAGATGTCTCAGCTCAGCCCCTGTTCCCACCTCTGAGGGGTCACCTGGACCATGGCAGTACCAACCCCTCCAAAAACCCAGGCCAGGGGGCACCAGGAGGGCTGATACTTCCTGAAAGAGAAATGAGATTTATCAAAGGCTGAACAAAACCTTTCACAGAATCACAGAATCATTCAGGTTGGAAAAGATCTCCAAGATCATCGAATCCAACCCTTGATCAAACACCACCTTCTCAACCAGACCCAAGTGCCTGTTGAGCCACTTCTTGAACACCTTCAGGGATGGGGACTCCACCACCTCCCTGGGCAGCCTGGCCCAAAGCCTGACCACCCTTTCAGTGAAGAAATTCTTCCTTCTTTCCAGTCTATAACACAAATTTACCTTATGCAATTTATTTTAAAATGTATTTACCAGTTACACCCTGAAAGTGAGCCAGCTCACACAATCTCCACCAAATTGCTGCCACCCATTCTCCTGCACCTCCTCTCTGCCCCTCTCATGAGAAGAAAGATTTCAATTCCACCTTTTTTCTCTCTGCCTCCAAGTCCCTACCATTTTTCTTCTCCTCGGCCCATTTTTCTTCCCTCATTGATGAAAACACTTCGACTGATTCCCCACCTCCCTCCCCCAGATGAAAGCCCAGTTCCTTGACACACTGAAATTGCTAATAGTTCTTGCTGCTTTTTTTCCTAAATGGAGTGTTTTTGAAGAATTACTGAGCTCAGCACTCCATCAGCTCCTTGCCTGAGCTGGGCAGACACACAGGCAGGAGCTGTGCAGCACTATCAGCTGTAATTCCAGCCCTCCATGTGTCAGTAATTAAGCTGGAGGTTTATGATTCAGTGTCTGGGCTTTGTTTTTCCTTGGTGATCTGTGAGGAGCCCTCTGAAGGAAGCGTTTTTGCTGTTTGCTCAACTGCAGTTACAGATATTCCTCCCCAGTTCTCTCCCCACGCGACGTCAAGAGCACTCCCTGTAAAAAATGGATAATCCAGACAGTGGATTTTACAGCCAGGCTCCGTTTTTAAAAGTCAAAGATAAAACCCCCAAGCATCAGGAATGGGAGAAAACAAAAAGAAAAAGGAGAAGCAGAAGAAGGGAGGAAGGGAAGGAGGGAGGGGGCAGAAGCAGGAGATGGAGTGTTGCCTCAGAGCACTGAGGGGCAGCAGGGGAAGGGCTGTTTTGGGAGCCTGGAGAAAATTGGGTGTGCCCAAATCCCACCTCCAAAAGGCACTTTTGCACAGCTCACCCTGTGCCTCCTCCAGCAGCTCGTTCCCTTTCC
The DNA here is from genome assembly GCF_009829145.1 of Chiroxiphia lanceolata. Classification (NCBI taxonomy): domain Eukaryota; kingdom Metazoa; phylum Chordata; class Aves; order Passeriformes; family Pipridae; genus Chiroxiphia; species Chiroxiphia lanceolata. Next base: position 2,108,632 of record NC_045653.1, on the reverse strand, counting down.
CATGTATGTAGCCCTTTCATTCCTGCAGCTTTGTTTTAACATGGTGTTAGTTCAGACCAGGTGACATACTAGGAAGGCACTTCAACTCAGTTAAATTGGCCCAGTGTCATTCATTTCAGGGTATTTTTATTTACTGGACATTGGAAGTAAATGTATATTTGTGTTATTCAGACTGGAAACATATTAAAGAGTTGGAAAAAAAAAAGATCATATTTCTGACAGGAAAAAAATTGAGGTTTTGTCACTAGTAACACAAAGACAAAAACATTCTTTTTGATGGTAAAGAAAATTCACTTTTAGTAACAGAACAGTCTACAGTAAAACCCATTCTTGTGCTTGCAAACATCTGAACAACTCTTCTTCACATGCAAAAAGGATGGAACCTCCACCACCAGGGCTCATGTCCAGTGGTTTCCAACCTTTTCCCATTTCGAGGTCTGTAACAATTTTTCTGGATCCCACCACGGTTTTCCTGTTCTTGGACAGACTGTGGCCACTTTTCATGCAGTTTTTCCCAGTGACAAATGCAGTTTGTGCACAGTCACCTCTGCAGTGCCAAGATACACCTCAGGCCTCTCTCTGCCCCCTCCAGCTCCTCATCTCCATCCAAATCCCTGACAAGGGGCTGCTGCCATATGGTTTTATTGTGCTGTTCCATACCATGCACTGGCTTAAAAATCACTTCAGAGGGAAAGGAGTAAATAACAGGAAATATTCAAGAATATCTTGAAACAGCAACAGCAATTTCAGCCAGAAAAAAGGCAGGGAAGATTAAAAAATAGAATAAATTGAAAAATGTACTCTGGGAATTTCCCAGATGAAATGCTTTGGAAACAGCAGCAGGTTTCATTAGCAGGCTTTCAGAGCAAAGCCTGTTGTGACTACAGAGTTGTTTTGTTTAATTTCTAGACAGCTTTTAAATTTAAGAATTGACTTCACTGGAGGAAAAGGTGTTAAAGGAGTAAATGGACTCCAAGAAATAGATTGGATTAAACTGAGAGGGTCTTTCTCTAACCCTGAGGGAGAGTTTGCTTGGGTGGGAGTGGCACTGGAAGGGTGTCCATTCCCCAGGTTATTCATCAAAGGAAAACTCTCTTATTTTTCCGTAGTCCCAAGTGCAGATGGGAGAGTGGGTCAGACCCCTCGTTTTTCTGGAAGAATATCAGGGATTAAGAAAATAGGAATCTCAGCAGTGCCACTCATTTTTTTAAGCCTTGCAGGGTTGGTGATTCCAGCACTGCCTGGGCAGGCACTGCCTGACCATCCTTTCAGGGAAGAAAATTTTCCCTGATATCCAGCCTGAACCTGCCCTGGTTCAACTTGAGGCCGTGTCCTCTTGTTATTAGTATCTGCTTGGGACAGGGAATCTGAGCCTGTACACCTTGGGGTTTGGATATAGACTCTACCTCAACCATGCCCAGTAGGAGACTCTTTGAAGCTATTCCTCCTCACACAGCCATTCTTCCACGCCTTAAAATGCTTGGTTTCACACTCCCAGTAAAATATTACAAGCCAAATTCCACGTGTTTCTCATTTTCCATGCCCATTTCTCTGCTCAATAACAGCAGTTCCCATAATTACAGGAGCTGGGAACAGGAGCCAGTTGTGTTCCTGCCGGAATCCACAAGTGGTTCTGGAGAACACACAAACAAAAGAATAAGGGAGAGGAAACAATTTTATTGTGATTCATCCCCACAGCTGTTTGTGAGAGTTGCATGTTAATAGGGGTGAGCAGTGCTGGAGGTACATTAGTGCTGGATGGAAGGAAACACGGATGAGAGGGGATGGGAGACACTGGGAAGGGGAAGGAGGATCAGTCCCAGCAGCAGTAACTGAAAATCCTCTTGGGAAACTTAGGGCCACTGTGCAATGGGAAACAATGAACCCTCCTAAAGCTCAGAGCTGTTCAGACTAATTGGACATCTTGTCAGTGAGCTAAAAAGGCTGGCAAAGGAGAGCTCAGCAAACTCCGGGATTGTAAAAATGTTGTAGCTGACGGGACTCCGGCAGGAAGGACTCAGGTGTTGAACGTGTGAGCTCCACAAAGGGCTCGGAGGAGAGGCAGGAATTGAGTTGGTAGTCCTTCCAACAGGCACCAGTGACTCCACACCCTGCTCTGAGGGGGAGAAAGAGCTCCAATGTGGATGTTTTCTCCAGGTGATTCCCATTCAGGAAGACTTGGGGGTTGAAATTCAGGCAAGGAGTGAACGTGTGCAACAGCAAAGCTGATCCCAGAGGCTCTGCCTTGGGCTGCCCCAGCTCCCAGCTGGGAAATCACAAAACTGCAATCACACAACACCAGGAAATGTGGAGAGGAGCAACACAAAGGAGCTGCCTTTGCCCTGCTCCAAGTGCCAGACCCTCTGAACCCCCTCTAGCCCCCCCATCCATAAAGGATCCTGCACTTTGGCTGCACACCTGAGCCTGAGCAAGGTAGATAACACCTGGAGAACAGCCTTTTGTTGTTTTTCCTTGTGTTTTGAACTGGAAACACTGAAGAAATAAATGAATGTATGAGATATGGCAACAGCTCTTCCTGGAGAAACTCACTTTGCTTTTGTTGTTGTTTGTTTGTGTGTTGTTTTTCTTACTCTGGTAGGAAAGACACAACAGAAAGATGTTCAAGCCAAAAGGAAACATTTTGTCTGTTCAGGCAGGGTTTTTTTAAAGAAAGGAGGGGTTTGCTTGCTTGGGCTTTTCCTTTTGTTTGTTTTTGTCTTCCTGGCTATTGCCAAAGAAAAGTCCTATTTATTTATCTTGTAAGAAACACACAGAAGAAGTTTGAAAGCCATCAGTGGAGGGTCTCAGGATGCCTGTGGTCCCAGGTGTGGTAGGAGAGCCCACCCCAATGAGACCTAAGCTCCAATCATAGAATGTATAATATGCAAGCCATTCTTCAACTGCTGGCCCAGGGGACTGTCTTGGTGTTGATTGTGCTAAAACCAGTCTGGTTCACCAGACTTTGAATACACACCCTTCTTTTGAACCAGGATGTGACACATCAGCTGGTAGCTGGCCTGGAAATCTGTGACTGTTTATATCAGTTTATATCTATACATATATATACATATATATATATATATTTATACCATATATTTATATAGTATATTGTATATATTGTATGTTGTATATTGTATATATTGTATATATCAATTTATACCATAAAAGTCCAGTCCCCTTTCACACAGGCAGGTTCTTCCAACATAACCCTTCCTGGGGTGTGTGAGTGGAGATTCCTCCCTTGGGGTGGGGACACCCCCCAAGGACACTCCTGGAGGCTGAGAGAAAGGATCTCCCCAGAAACACTGGTCTGGGTGAGTTACATCAAATCCCTACTGAATAATTATTTCTTTTTGCCAGCTTTAATATAATTGCCTCAGTAATTGCTTCAATATAGTGCACTGTCCTATCTTCTCTTACTACTGGTAGTTCTAGCTTTTATATTGTGCAGTAAATAATTCTGATTAAGATCTTTTGTCTGATCACTTGTAATGATAAACGATTCATTTTATATAAATACTCTCATTTTGCCAATCATTAAAACCTGCGGGACAAAAGCGGCTCAATCCCACCTCTGTAATTCCTTAAATTCAAACCATTCACACAATCCATGGGCTAAAATTGGATCCAGCCACACCCAGGCTCCTCTCTGAGAAAGGGTTTAGAAAGCCAGGGGGTGCTTTCTGCACTTTCACTGTCCCTGGAAGTGTTCTTGGGGATGTGGTTTAGGGGCGGGCCTGGCAGTGAGAGGTTAAAGGCTGGAAGTGATGATCTTAGAGGGCTTTCCCAGCCTTTGTGATTCTGCATTTCCTGGGTATCCCAAGGGCTGGGGGCACAGGACTTGTCACACAGACTCCTTGTTGCCTGTGCTGTCACACTGGCAGGGGCTGCACCGATTTCCCAGTGACTCCAGTCCCCCAGCAATGAGGAGATGATCAGCTCCAGGCCACTTGATATTTTTAATCATTTCCTCAGAAATCCACATTCAGACAAACACGAGGTGTCTTGGTGAAGCACATTTGGGGTTTTCTCCTGGTCATGAGTCTATTTTCTGATCCAATGCCTGCTAATTCTTCCCTGGGAGGGTGGGGAGGCCCTGGCACAGGTTGCCCAGAGAATCTGTGGCTGCCCCTGGATCCCTGGAAGTGTCCAAGGCCAGGTTGGACGGGGCTTGGAGCAACCTGGGCTAGTGGAGGGTGTCCCTGCCCTGGCAGGGGGGTGGAACCTTGAGCTTTAAGGTCCTTCCAACCCAACCCATTTTGTGGTTCTGTGATTTATGGCTTCTCATGGTCCTCCAGGGAGGCCTCTGCAGAGCCTCCAATCATGAGGGGTTGCTGCCCTGAGCCAGACAATGTGCCAAGGAGAAGGAATTCCCCCTGCAGCCAAGGATGCTGAGTGGCACCTGGGGCAGCCAGGAAAGCCTCACCTCGATGGAATGACTCTGCTCAAGCAGGGATGGCCCCTGAGGGCAGGGCACATCTTCAGTCTTACGCAGCTTCCTTTTGGGGCCCTTGTGGAGCACATCTTGCCATATAAAAGCCTTTTCTTTGCTGGGACAAATTGCAAAGGAAAATTCCTTTTTCCCCCTCCATTTCTTCTACTGCAGCAATTCCAGAGTGTCCTGTAAGAAGCACTCTCTTGGTAGAGAGCCCACCCCAAAAGGCAACCATATGGACTCCCACAAGCAAATAGCTGGCCTGAAACATTGCCCTTGCCAGGGAGCTGTTTCTCCAGATGCTTCCCAGAAAGCAGGAACTTTCCTAAGAGAAGAAGAAAGTTAATCCCCAAATTTGGAGCTGTGTTTGACCCACACCTGTAGTGACAGTGGCACTGCTGGAGCAGCTGACCCTGCACACATCACTCTGCATCCAGGGAAATCCCAGGGGCATCTGCTCCTTTCCCACTGGCTTTGCAGCCTCTGGCTCCTCCTAAACCATGTCTCTGAGTGCCAAATCCACGTGTCTTTTAAATCCCTCTAGGGATGGGGACTCCACCACTGCCCTTAGCAGCCCCTTCCAATGCTTGACCACCCTGTCCATGAAGAAATTTTCCCTGATATCCAACCTAAACCTCCCCTGGCACAGCTCGAGGCTGTTTCCCCTCATCCTGTCCCTTGCTCCCTGGGAGCAGAGCCCAACCCCCCCCCGGCTCCCCCCTCCTGTCAGGGGGTTGCAGAGCCAGAAGGTCCCCCCTGAGCCTCCTTTTCTCCAGGCTGAGCCCCCCCAGCTCCCTCAGCTGCTCCTGCTGCTCCAGACCCTTCCCCAGCTCCATTCCCTTCCCTGGACACACTCCAGCCCCCTCAATGTCTCGCTTGTAGAAACTGAGCCAACATTTTGTGTTCACAGCCCATGTGGGTGTCCTGGACTCTGGAGGCAGAGGGGATGAAACGAGAGCTACTGGGTGGGCAAGAAAGGATTTGGGGTTGAGCTGCTGACACTGGAATTCTCATTCTTCAAAGCAACTGAAATGATCCTAAATCTCATTCTGTCACCTACAGGGAATGCAGTTTTTTTCATGCCCTTTGGATAAATAGAAGTTTGCTCTGGAACCTCCAGGAATCTTAATTTTTCACCCATCCTAATAACCATAAAGCAGAGACAGGCGAGTAATAAAATGTCAAAATCCATGTGTTTTAAAATCTGAGGGGACTCTCAAATGTCACTGAGATGTGGAATGAAAAAAGGAAATGGGTGAGCTGAGCTGTTGCTGGGCTGAAGCCTGAAGTGGTGGCTGGGCTGTCACCTTCCCACAGCCCTTCTCCTTTGACCAGGCTTCTTGGGACCCTCTGGAAATGGGGATGGGGGAAGTAGATGAGGTTCTTGGGTGCTCAAGGAGCAGTTCCCCGCTTGGGGAGGTGAGAGGAGATGAGACTGCACTTCCTCTGCTGTATCAATCCCCGTTTAATCCAGTCTCCATGGATTAAGCTCCCAGTCTCTGATGGACATGGGTGCTGTGTGATCACCTTGTTCTCTTCTCTGTGGGCTTCCTCATGAGCTTCATGCACTGTTTTGGCCCAGGAAAATTTGGCAGCCCCAATAATCCTGATCTTTGAGGTCTTCAACGCAGAGTGTCAATCAAGAGCTGCAGAGAACATGGAAGTTAACACAGAAAGGTCCTGGACTTCTCTCCACCCCCTTCTCCCATCAAAACCTTATCTAAAAATGCCCATCACAGTGATAACTGGAGCAGAAACAGGAAAGGGTTTTCTCTTCTGGTAAAAAACTCTTCATGTTTCAAAATAGAAAAAAAGTACCCCCATGTCAAATTAGGATGAAAAGTCAAGACTTCTGTCTTCTTTTTATTCCTCATTTTTTTGCCAAGCACACTATTTTTTGCACAGTAAAGTACAGTTGTGGGCTGTCATATGCCCCATGTTCCCAGACTCCATATTAACATGACATTTGACTTTTCTTCTTTCCTTGCCTGTTGGTTACTCCAGGATTATTCAGGCTTCGAAACTAAAGCCTTTCTAGACTCAGAGTTAATAAAAAGCCTGCAAATCAAAATGGGATATTAGGACAATGCCTGCAGTTTTCTCCAACATTATTTTTCCTGAGTTTCTGGGCCTCATCAAACCCAATTTTCCTTTAAGGTTGTCTGTTTGATCTGAACCTGGGAGCTCTGTGAAAAATTCATGACAGGTTCCTGTGCCACTGACAGGGCACCCTCTCAGAACGTGACCCTCACTGCATCCAGGCTTATGAGAAGACCCCACCACCTTTACTGGTGAAAAGGCTGGTTTTAGAGCACAGGCATTAGGAAACCACTGTAAATTAGTTCAGGATCACACACTTTGCACATGAGTTTCAAACTCGAGCTCTATTGCCAGGATGAGGGCATGCAGATTAATGGGAGACTGCCTGGGTGCATCCTTTGTTCTTTAAGCTAAAAAACTCCTTGGAGCTCTCCTAGAAACCTGAGAGGCTGAGACAAAGTCTCTTAATGGCATGAAGATGTGTCAGGGGAGGGTCAGGTTGGATCTCAGGAAAAGGTTCTTCCCCCAGAGGGTGGCTGGCACTGACCAGGCTCCCCAGGGCAGTGGGCACGGCCCCAAGGCTGCCAGAGCTCCAGGAGGGTTTGGACAACGCTCTGAGGGACAGGGTGGGATTGTTGGGGTGTCTCTGCAGGGCCACAGTTGGATTGGATGATCCTTGTGGGTCCCTTCCAGCTCAGGGTATTTTGTTATTCCATGATTCCCTGCTCACCACTCCATGCTGTGCCCCCCTGGCTGAGGGCTGGGGGTGATGCTGGCAGAGCCCTCTCTGGTCTAGTGATGCAGAGGGGGGAGGAGGCTCCTTTCTCCCACTGGAGATGAGGGAACAGTAACAGGGTTTGCACCCTGCTGCCAGAGGGGGGATTCAGCAGCTCTGTCCATGCACATCCTGACCCACTACTCAGGAAGTTGGACACAGATCTAGTGCTGAGATGTGGGACAGAGGAACAACCTTGGAGTCTGTCCTGACCTCCTGCACAGTCCTGCCCTTGCCAGGACTAGCCAGGCCCCTGATGACTGAACATCACCAGTGACAGGCAGACTTTGGTTAATGACTTCAGTGGCAAGGCTGAGATGAAAACAGAGAGAGGCAAAGCTCTTCCACGGAGAAATAAACCAAAATAAACCTGTCAGAAGGACAGAGATGTTGTGCACAAAGCCCTCAGGTTTTACTGCTCAGGGAAGCCCTCTTCTATAAATACCCAATAAATGAGTTAGAGGCTAAATAAAACACCCCATATACCGCAGACCTGAGACCAGCAATGCTAAATGAGTAAATATTTCCAAAGGAATGACTCTGCTTGGTGTCAATTTATGGTAATGTTTTACATGATTGACTCTATTAGAGCAAATAGCCAGTAATAAGAATGCAGATACACCAGGAACTAATTGCATTAGAGGCTAACAGGGCTCTTTCTCTCCTGCTTTTGCCACTGCTGAGCTCCTTGGGATGCATCCAGCACCACATGGAAGGTCCCCTGTAGTCACCAGGTGTGTTGGTGCTTTGGGATCAAGGCTCAGCACCAGACCTGGGGGATGCTCAGTGGCTCCTGTTTTAGATGTCAATGCAATTTGTGTTTCCAGTGGGTGGGAGGGATGGGGAGATGGGGAGGGGGGTTTGGCTGGCCCTGGAGAGAGCTTGGTGAAACATGGAGACGCAGGATGAGTTCCATCTGTGGGACAGTGCAAATGGCTCAGGTGACAACCTCTGGCCAAGAAGTGAGGACTGACTGCACAAGTGGACAGAGGGACAGGCAGCCTGGGTGGGGGTGCAGGTGGCAGAGACAGCCAGCAACAAAACTGGTGGCTCAGGAGGCCCTGGCTGCAAAAGGCACGGGGGGAAGCTGGGTGAGCTCCAAAGGCACAGACTTCTCTCATCTGTGTGCTTTGGGCTGTTGTTGCTCTGGTGTAGGTCATCTCTCTGATAAACTGGAATCTCTCAGTGGGAAAGAGATCCTGGGAGTCTTTCAGTGACTCTCTAGTGCTGGGATGCAACTGGCTGCTTTTCCTGATGTCAGTGCCTGTAGGGTCGAGGTATCTCTGAGCCACGAGTGGGCTTAACCCAAACCACCCCAGGAGAAGAGTCCCAGGTGTCCCATTTTGAAAGACAGTAGGTTTAGAATATATATCATGAAGAAATTCTTCCCTGTGAGGGTGGGGAGGCCCTGGCACAGGTTGCCCAGAGAAACTATGGCTGCCCCTGGATCCCTGGAAGTGTCCAAGGCCAGGTTGGACAAGGCTTGGAGCAACGTGGGCTGGTGGGAGGTGTCCCTGCCCATGGCAGGGGGGTGGAATTGGATGTTGTTTAAGGTCCCTTCCCACCCAAACCATTCTAGGATTCTATGATTTTGGGGGGGATGTGAAGCAGAGGCTCTGTGAGTGGTGGTGCAGCAGCATCACCCCCCCAAACCTCTCCCTCGCTCCAACACCAGCTCCATCCCTGGGGCACCTCCCTGGCACCTCCCAAGTTCTCACCAGCCTGTGGGGCTTCAAGGTCCCTCCAAACACCATCCAACCAGTGACCAGAGCTTAACAGCAACACCCCAGCTGTGAGCAGACTCTGACTCCTGTTCAGCACCAGATTTCCCAAGTGACATTCCTGTGACAGTGTTCTCCTGATCCCAGACAGATGGGCCACTCCAGGAACGTTACTTACTCAGTCCAGAGACGTCCTCATGCCACTTTTCAACTTAGCAATGCACATAAACATATTTCACACGTAAACTGGGCAATTAAGAAGGCAAATGTTTTAAAATACGAGGATTTATTGGCATAAAATTTGCCATCTATCAACACTGCATAAATAGTTTTACATAAAAAGCCATCTGGAAACAGGTTGTTTATCATATTTATTCAGTTACAACTTGCTGGTTTCCAGTCTGTGCCTCTCTCATTAACTGTCAAGACAGTTTGACGTTGCTGATGCGAGGTGGATGTGTTTGAAATTCTGCAGAGTGCAGGAATATTAACTTGGGCTTTTAGGGAGCTGCACTATTTTAGACAGCTCGGACATGCTCTGCACGGGAATTCCTCTGGGAGAAGAAATCAGGCTGTGAAACTGCTCTTCAGACCAGGTCTGGCTGGAAAACTTTTGGTCAGGTCTAGGAATGTATTCACAGAATATTCTGAGTTGGAAGGGACACACAAGAAGCATCGAGTCCAAATCATTTGACCCTCTCAACTTCAGAAGAAGGGTCTGGGTGTTGGAATGATGATGGGAATCTTTGGTTCTGGGATCTACAAAGTAGGCAGAGATTCACTGTCAGAGGAACACACCCCAAAACATGGGATGGAGCATCATCCTATGCCAAGAACACACATTGCTGTGGTTTTCAGACAGCATGGAAAAAGAAGCTGGAATACAACACGTTGTATTCTCTTAAGAGGTGCTGGATGTGTCCTCCTGGACTGTCTACTCCATGGGAAAAGCCATGAGTGCAAACAACACCTCTGCCTGCCCCAGAGCTCACCCAGCAGCTTGGGAGTCACAGGATCAAGCCAACAGCCACTGTTTTCCTGACATTTGCCATCTCCCTTGGACTCAGTAATGACATCCCCTGTTTTTAAATATCAGACCTCATGAGGTGCTGCCATTATATTTAGCACTGTGCCCTTCTCCTCATTTCAAACCCCTCGGTAGAATTGCTGTAAATAACACAAAACCAAGAGCCAAATACGTGGTTCCATTGCAGGGGAGAGGGAGTTAATGCAGCTCAGCGTGGTTTGGCAATGAGGGGAGGGCTCCAGAACTGCTGCCTGCTGAGGGGACACAGCTGTCCCTTCACCCAGCAGAGGGAGGGGGGAGGAGGCTGATGAAGGGGACAGGGGATGGTGACAGCTACTCTGTGGTCCAGGGTGGTTCAGCCACAAGCTGCTCAGTGCTCCTGTCCTTGGCCAAGACCTTCAGTGTCTCCTAGTCCAGATTCCCCAGTAAAATGTGGCAACAGTGATCCCCTCTGCCAACCCTCAGCCTCTGGTTTCCAGCTCCAGCCTGGAACCAGTTGAACTTCATCCTGGGTGGTTGCTTTGGCTCTGTCTGCCCTGGCTGGGACACCAACCCAGCTCCTCTTGTCCTACCACAGGTATCACTTTCCAAACTGGGGTGAGACAAATCCTGCCCAGCAGAGGCTGCTTCTAACCCTTCAAAATTCACACCCCTCAAATTATTTGGACCTCGGGGTGCTGCTGCCAGCTGCCAGCATTTCCCTGGGCCACAGTGTCCTTGGGTCACCTGGCTTGTCACAGATGTGATGAGCACGTGCAGGTCACTTCCAAGAGCCTCTTGGGCCACCAGTGACCTGCAGACCACAGCTGGGGAACCAGGGACACGAACAGACATGGACAGCACTTTGTGAAACAGGAGAAAAAGTCCCACAGAAAGGTGCCCCATCCAGTGTTTGGGCTCTGTGTTGCCCTGGCAATGAGGCTCTGAGCACTTTGCAGAGCCCAGAAGCAGTGAGTTGAATGTTGGTGCCTGCAGGAAGGTGTCAGCAGTGGCACATGGTCTTTCAGCAGGCAGAGGAAGTGCATTTATCACGTTCTCTCCACTCCATGAGAGGGGCTGGGCCCAGCAGCTGGTTTGGCAGGGGCAGGTCCCCACCACCTCCCAGCACTGATGGTCTCGGCCCTCCTGTCTCAAGCTGGGGCTGAGTGAGGCAAAAGGGTTTGGGTATGAACCACAGAACAAGAGAGGTTCCATTGGTCCCTGTTCCCTGATTCCCTCAGGAAGAGCTTCAGGACGTTACTGGGTTGTTTTGATTCACCCCTTTAGAGAGGTAGAATCATTCCTCTCAGTTCAGTCTGGTGTATCAACCTAAGGATGGCTCAACAACGGGTCAGGGTGTGCTGATGATCTATCCTTGGTGTGCTTTGTTGTCCTTCCTCTGAAGGGAGGTGAAGATGAGTGGTAAAACATGGGCTCGGGGACATTTCAAATGATGATGTCATTGATATGCACCCTGCCCGTGAAAAAACAGCCTATATTTCATCAACAGAGCAAATCACCCCAGAACAACCCACACACTGTTATTCATCTGAGCCCTTTGGGATGAGGAGGAATAAGGGACTGACATCACTTTTCCCAGGAACAACTGCCCTGGTTCTACTTGGTGCTGCCTCCTGGGGGGATGAAACCCTGGGAGAGGCTCTGAGTGAGACAAATCATTTACAACCACCTCCTTCTCGGGCTGTGGTAGTGCAATAATTAGCTAAAACATCCTTTTAACGCTAATTAGCAATAACATCCCTGCTCAGCTCATTCAGGCTTCCCAGTAGGAAGTCCCAGAGCAGATCCCAGCATGGCTTTATCTATTAAGCTGCTCCTGTTGTTATTAATCATGTAACAACTCTATCCAGGAACTTTATGGCTGTCACTGCATCCCACAGTGAGGCTGGGCTGGAATACAGACCTCTCTTTCCATGGCACAGCCCAGCCCCTGGAAAAGAGGGATCTTGTCCATCAGCAGCAGGAGACATGAAGCTGTTGTACCAACAAGAGCTCGTGGTGCTGACAGGGATACAGACATCCCACAAATATTAACCAATGCTCCTCACAGGCAGCTGAGAAGTGGCTTTTGCTTGGCCAGACTCCCAGACCCCTGAAGACTTTAGGAATTCTGCTCTGGTTTTATTTTTGCCTCTATTAAAACAAAACAGCAGTCTCAGGCTTATGGTCTGGAAAACAAGGGATGCAGCTCCCAGGTTATAGAAAAGGCTACAAAAAGGCTGAAGGGCTTTGGATATCTTCCTCAGGGCCTGGAGCTGAAATTCTTCTTGTTTCAGAGCAGGACAAATTTCTAACAATTAAGAAGCAAGTAAGTCATCCCCCACCAAGAGCACCTGAGCTGCGGATGCCACAGCAGCAGCAGCAGCAGCACTGCTGTTACCAGTCTGAGGATATAAAACATGCTGCTCTGAGGGCAGAAACACATCAGTGAAGCATTTTTGCTGCAGGTTTCCTTAAATAACCTCACTGGGTGAAAAATCACGAGTATCCTTCACTTCCACACAGAGGAGCAGAGGCACAGTGAGAATTAACTGTGGATTTTCAGTGTCCACATCAGCTTTCCTGGGCGTGCCTGATCTCCCTGTGCAGTGCCAGGTGATGGGGGAAATGATCTGTATCAGGGGCTAGATCTCAACAATTAAGTAGTTTGAGATCCTCAAAAAAAAGGAGGAGCATCTAATAGGAGCAATAATGACTGACTGTGAGCCTTCCCTTTACACTGGGCAGGTGCTTGGTACAGAGCAACCTCCCCAGTTCTTCCCATCTCATCTCCCCTGGGTTACTTTTTTTCCTTGTTTATATATTTTTTCTTGTTTATATATTTTTTTCTTGTTTATACAATTTTTTTCTTGTTTACATGTGTTCAGCAACACAGAAAAGAGCCCGTGGCATCAGCACAGAGCCAGCAAAGGGCTTGGCAGGTCACCTCTTCTACAGCCACACATCCCTTAGACCTGGGTGAGGCAACAAACCTTCATCTCCCCCAGGGCAGTGGGATGTGGACAAGCTGTATAATTCCCTAATGTGACATGAAACCACCAAATCTGCTTTCTCTTCCCCAGCTCCTGTGGCTAATAAGGGGTGAGGAGGCACAAGCACAGGTATCAATGCAGCAGCCTGACAACCAGGCTACTGACAGCAGTGGAATAGGAGAAATCACCAAGGGAGCAGAATAATAACCAGTCAGGAGAAAATAATAAAAGCCTGGGAACATTCACCCAGTCTGGATAACGTGGTTGTCACTGGCTCCTTCCTCCCTGGGCTTTGGGGGACAAACTGGTGTCTGAGGAGCACGTCGTACAAACCAGGAGGGATATCTGTGGCCCCCTGGCTGCTGCTGTGTAAAGCACAGCATGGAATGGGGATAGCAGGATAGCAGGAATTGGAATTAGGTGATCTTAGAGCCCCTTCCAACCCAAACCATTCTGTGGTTCTGTAGTACCAGGCAGGTCAGCACCACCACGGATCTCTGCCCAGAACTCAGTGCAAGCAAGAGTCACTGCAGATCCAGAATATCCATGAAAATTCTGGGGGTTTCCGTGTCTTTATGCGCCATTAGTCTGTCTTTCCATGGAGACAGAAGCTCTGGAAGCACCTGAGGTGGTGCCTCTGCAGCATGTCCTGAGCTGTAAGCACAGCACATCTCAGGGAAGAGCAGATTCTTCTACAAGTTTTTTTGGAGGTTTTGAGAGCTTCATCTGAGTAAACACCCCAACACCAAGGCCCTTAACTGGATTGATGCTCAGAGCAGCTCCCAATTAACCTGCTCCCTTGGTTACACAAGCAGGCTCCAGGACAAAACAGGAATGACAGAGCAGCTCAGTGTACAGAGCAGGGTGAATGAGGCACCACAGCACTTTAACCTGTCAGAGCAAATTTATAATTCAATACCAGGATTAATAGCATGTATCACATTTAAAGTCCCTATTATATGTGGCCAGGCAGATTAGCAGATGAATATAAAATTAGTGCCATAGCAGCAGGCACAAATTATTCAGAGACTGTCCCTCCCTGCAGCAAGCAGCAGATCCATGAGCTTTTGAGTGGCTCAGGGCAGGAATATGGAGCATCCATAAATCTGTACCCAGCCCACATCCTGCACAAAGCAATCGGGTCCTGCAGGGCTGAACAGGAATAAGGAATATCAGTGCTTAGAGTCTGGAGAGCTTCATGTGTTGTCCAGGTACTGCAGAGAGCCCTGTGAAACCCAGACCTCCCCACAGCACATCCCAGGGAGCCAATTCCCACATTTCACCCCCAGGGATACACAGTGGTAGGGAGAGCCCGTGGCTTTCCTGGGCTCATCAAAACCAGTGTCCAGATGATGAGTTTGATGATGTGGATCCTCAGGATGCCAAGGGGGTCCTCAGCCCCAGTTTGGGGTGCTGTGCAGGTCCAGAAGACACTTGTGCCAGAACGTGTGACCAGCTCCTTCAACACCACACTGACCAAAATGTGGGGATTTTGATATTATTCTACTACAGTAAACATTTTAGACAGTGATAGGACAAAGGGCAAATATTTTAGACTAAAAATGGGAAAATTTAGATGTTAGGAAGAGATTCTTCCCTGTGAGGGTGGGGAGGCCCTGGCACAGGTTGCCCAGAGAAGCTGTGGCTGCCCCTGGATCCCTGGAAGTGTCCAAGGCCAGGTTGGACGGGGCTTGGAGCAACCTTGGATAGTGGAAGGTGTCCCTGCCCATGGCAGGGGGTGGAACAAGATGAGCTTTAAGGTCTCTTCCAGCCCAAACCATTCTGTGTTTTCTGAACTTACAGAACTGGGTCAGTTCCTGGCTGGGGGTGAAGGCAAGAAACTCCAGGTCCTGCTGCACTGCCACAGCTCTGCCTCTGCCTGATCCCAGGCTGCTCCCTCAGTAATTCCAGGATTAAATGAACCTCCTGAATGAAGCAGCTCACCTGGTGATAGCTCAAGGATTTCTGGCATGGGAGCACACTCTGAAATCCTGGAGTCACAGAATGGTTTGTGCTGAAAGGAAGCTTAAAGCCCATCCAGTGCCACCCCCTGCCATGGGCAGGGACACCTTCCACCAGCCCAGGTTGCTCCAATCCCCGTCCAACCTGGCCTTGGACACTTCCAGGGATGGGGCAGCCACAGCTTCTCTGGGCAACCTGTGCCAGGGCCTCCCCACCCTCCCAGGGAAGAATTTCATCCTAATATCCAGTCTAAACCTATTTTCTTTCACTTTGAATCCTGTCACTTCATGCCCTTGTAAAATGTTCCTCTCCAGATTTCTCATGGGCTCACTGCAGGTACTTAAAGACCACAACCAGGTCACCCCAGAGCCTTCTCTTCTCCAGGCTGAACCATCCCAGCTCCCTCAGCCTTTCAAAGCACACACTCCCTTCCTCCAGCACCTCACCTGGCTGCTTTTCCTCTAGAGCATCCAACAGGTTGAGCTGCTCTGACAGCAGGGAACCAGGCAGCCTGTCCATTGATTTTTGGGATGTCAGGACTGGCACAGGCTTAGCCCAAGTGCTGGTTCCTGCCCTGGGGCATGGCAGGAGGGAGATTTCCCCCACCACCACCCCTGATCAGCTTGCAGAGTCAGAAGCATTTTGCACTTCGAGTTTGATGTCAGAGCACATCTTGTACTCTTGGCTTTTTCAACACTACATGGAATTCCTAGAAGGAAAACATCCTTGAGAGTAAAGTGCAAAAAGAGTTTGAAAACGTCCTAGAATCCTAGAATTCTGGAGTCGTTATGGCTGGAAAAGACCTCCAAGATCCAACTGTTAACCCAGCACTGCCAACCCCACCACTGAGCCAAGTGGCACATCCACACATTCCTGAACACCTCCAGGGATGGGGACTCCACCTGTGCCCGGGGCAGCCCCTTCCAATGCCTCACTGTCCTTCCCATGAAGAAATTTTCCCTGATATCCAATCTAACCCTCCCCTGGCACAGCCTGAGGCCATTCCCTCTGATCCCGTCCCTTGTTCCCTGGGAGCAGAGCCCGACCCCCACCTGGCTCCACTCTCCTGTCAGGGAGTTGGAGAAAGATGGGAATCTGCAGCAATGCAGGATCCCATTGCTGTGTCGTAGAGTTCCTAAATAATTTTTTTCTAAGCCAGGAAGAGATCTCACATTCAAAGAAAATTGCCTTTTATTATTTAGCCTCATTACTGCTGCTGATCTGATTAGATTTTTTTAAACATTCATATGAAAAAAATCGATTGTTGGACCTATTTGCCTGCAATAATTCCAATTTGTGATATAAAAAATGAGCAACATAGTGCTTTTATTTTCCTCAGCTTGCTACGATGACCAAAGAAACTTTCCAAACGTTACATATAATACTAAAAGGACACTTGAATATGTCAAATTCCTGCCACCAGGGTGGCAGGGAGAGGGACCAGCCCTCTGCACCTTGTTCCCAGGAAACAGCAGCTGGAAAGCTCAAGCCCGGCTGCAGCATCCATCCATCTGTGAGTGCAGTACAGGGGGAGCTGGGAGATTACTCAGCAGACCTGGTGACAGGCTTGTAAAGCTCTGTCCTCGCTCCAGCAAACCTTTATTTTTGTTGCAGTCACTGGAGAGGATGAAGGAGGTTTGGTTAAGGCAGAACACACAGAGCAGCAACCAGCAGCCACTGCATCAGTGACACACTGAAGGGAACAGGGGCTGTGTGTGTCTGCCTAATGATGCCTCGTGGATAACAGGGAGACACTCAAAGGAACCAGGGAAGCATAAAGTGATCTTTCTTCTCCAGACCTGCCTCACATCTGGCAGTGGGAAAGGAGGAGCTGCCAGAGGTTTGACAGGCACTGGTGGTTTCCCTGCTCATCACTCCCAGGGCTGTTTATGCCTGTGATGAGGAGTTTAATTAGTCACCACAAGAAAAAAAAGCATTTATGCAGCATTGGACTGGACAGCTGAGATTGTTGTGAGGTGTTTTTACAAAGATATCCCAAGGGGTGTAATGAAAGACTCCCAACTTCAGCCACATAATCACTCGTGAAACTCAGAAAATTAAATGACAGTTCACAGAGAAAGAGGAGAAATAAAAAAGAGCCATTGAGAGGAAGTATCTGTGTAAGTGAACCTGAGGAGGATGTAATTGGCACTGACAGCACAGAAGGGATTGTCACTGGCTTTTAAAAGAGAGTGAAACAGGGCCACTTTGTGGGATCCCAATTCCTCCTATTCATCCTCGGGGCAAAGTAGGTTAAATATCACATAAATTAGTTCCCTAACATGGAGTAATGGCCATGTGAATCCACACCTTGTGCAGACTGACAGTGACAGGAGCTCTGCCTTCCCAAGGTGTTGTGTTTGCAGCTGGCTGAGGGTGAGACCAGAGCTGGTCCTGGTGGGAGGCAGGAGGGGCAGGGATGAGTAAAACAGTCCAGCAGCACCTCTGATGAGCAGCTGTCCCCAGGCTGGAGCACCAACAGCAGAGCCCAGCAGCTCCCCTTCCACTGCAGAGCTCAAAGGCACTGAAAAAAATGTGGAATCAGAAACAATTTATTATAATTTTATTTATATTTATATTTTTACTATCAGGCTACTTGCTTCCACTCTGCAGGAAAGGAGATGAATGCAGGAGCTGGGCAGGTTCTGGTGGTTCCAGGGGCACTAAACATGGACAGCCTCCCACAGAGGCTCAAAGGAAAGAAGTTGCTGATAAAATTGCAGGATTTCATCCTCCCCTAATGCCCATCCAATGTTTCTCTGCTGCTTGAATGAAACCCAGCATGGCTGTGCTCAGTGTTAACAGAAATCTACTCATCTGCACATCTCCCCTTGTCAAGGGCTTCACCACATCCTCTCATTCCTGCTGTGTCTTCCAGTGGTTCCCACAAACATATTCGACCCCCACAGATCTTCACAGAATGCTGCCTTTGAGTGCTTGTGGCAGCAATTCAGCATTTGGGCTGCTCCAGAAACCTACCTTCCCTGCAGAACTAAACATAGGCCAGCCACAGATTTAATAATTTTTAATTCTTTTTTATTTCATGAACACAATCTGTGTGATTTTATCCACATCAGATGGCCCCGTGAGAGAGAACTGTGTCCCTCCTGGCTTCAAGGAGATAAACCAGCACGTGGTCTTGGTGCATCACAGCCCTACCCTGGTGAAGTTTGATGTCCCAAAGGGACATGGAAGGTCATCTTGTCTCACCTCCACGTCCCAGACACCCCTGTGCTCCCACTGGAACTGGGCTGTATCCATAACAAACACATCCAGCTATTACTGCTCACTGGTGGAGAATCCTTCATTCATGGTCTTAACAAGGATATTCTCTGTTAAAAGAACAGATACAGCTCATTTATAGTCTGAATAAGTTTGTCCTGTACTTTCAGTGTTAGATCTCATTGTATTAAATGTCTCTGCCTTATTTTGGGATCACTCATCCTTAACCTTGGATAAGTTTGTCTGATTGAACTTTGGGAGTTATTCACCTCCCTGACTTTATCTCATTACCTCATCTCTCCTCTGGTGCATCTCTAAATGTCTCCTCAAATTTAGGAGAATCTTTCCTCAGCTGTGGCTGTTGGACACTGTACCTCTGCTGGCATGTTGCTGTGGACCTTCACACCCAGGGCTGATTTCCCTCATGCCTTCCATGTCTTGCTGCTCCTCACCACAGCTGTGTCTTTGCTCCAGTGGGAATGATTTCCCATCCATCCTGATCACAGTGCACACTGTTTGTTTATGCCCAGTTTCCCAAATAAGCCAGGTTGCTTTCCAGCCCCAATAAGACCTCTCTCTATCATCTCCCCAGGTCTTTCTGCCACCTGAAGCTTTCATAGAATCACAGAATCCCCTGAGCTGGAAGGGACCCACAAGGATCCTCCAGTCCAGCTCCTGGCCCTGCAATCCCACCCTGGCCCTGAGAGTGTTGTCCAAACCCTCCTGGAGCTCTGGTAGCCTTGGGGCCGTGCCCACTGCCCTGGGGAGCCTGGTCAGTGCCAACCACCCTCTGGGGGAAGAACCTTTCCCTGAGATCCACCCTGACCCTGCCCTGGCACAGCTCCAGCCGTTCCCTCCAGTCCTGTCCCTGCTCACAGGGAGCAGAGATCAGTGCCCATTTTATATTTTCTCCTGGATGATCAGTACAAATATGAAATGGTAGAGAGTCCATGTGCCCATCTCTGCAGGACCTGAGTACAACATCCCTCTGAGCATGGACATGGACTGACATGTGGAGATTCAAGTTTACAAGGCAAGGAGGAAATGGCTTTAAGCTGGCAGAGGGTTGATTTAGGTTAAATATTAGGAAGAAATTCTTCCCTGTGAGGGTGGGGAGGCCCTGGCACAGGTTGCCCAGAGAAGCTGTGGCTGCCCCATCCCTGGAAGTGTCCAAGGCCAGGTTGGACAGGGCTTGGAGCAACCTGGGCTAGTGGAAGGTGTCCCTGCCCATGGCAGGGGGTGGGAGGAGATGAGCTTTAAGGTCACTTTGAACCCCAACCATGCTGGGATCCTTTGACTCTAAGTTTTCCATCTATTGAACATGCACTGTGTTGAACTCATTAAACTGTAATTGCTTGATTGCAATTGATCTTATGATATAAAGGAAAACATTTTCCTCACTGTCATCATGGTGCTTACAATGCCAGACAAGCAACACATGACCCCTTTGGGAAGCCTCTGCATACAATTACCAGAAACATTAAATGTGTAATTAATAGAAAAGCACTGAAGCAACCAGAGGAACATTTTTAATAACAGCTGGAATACACCTTTCCATCTCAAAGCCCTTGAAGGGGTAACTATCAAAATACTTGTTGACTGAGTTATCCTTCCACTCGACTAGAGGTGGTTCATCCAATTTGATTTAATTTCTGAAGACTAAATATCAGGTTTTTACCCTGTAAGTATCCCAGGAGGCAGCTAATATTGCCCAGCAGGGCGAGTCTACCTTGGCAAGCTTGGACCGTCTCTTCCCTTCTCCCTTTCTGGTTTCCTTCCCAGAAATTGCTGAAAACATTTTCTTCCCAAATATTTCCCTAGAATAACCTGCCTTCCCTGTGTCACCCTGAAGGAATAAGAACATTAGCTTTGGTGCAGCCTGAAGTCAGGAACGTGATCTGCTCCCCCTTTGCAGGGAAGGGAAGGCACCAGGAGAGCTGGAAGGTAAATATCCACTGCAGGGGTTTCAGGAGAGGAGCAAATTTTCTCGGGGAGAGAATCACCGAAAAGAATGTGAGTGTTTAAAAAGCAGGCTGCTGCTTTTCAGCTTTCTCTGCACAGAGGGAGCACAGAACGAGGGGGGTGTAGACACTGGATTTGAAGTCTGAGTGACAGCAGAGTAGAGATGCTGAAATAATAGGGAGGCATCTTCGATGTTCAACAAGGTCTGAAAATCACAGGAAGTTGGAAGAAAAGGAGTGAAAGCCTAAAAAAATAAAAGAGTACAGAGGAGCAGCTGAGTGAAAATTCACTCCCTTGTGACTCTGCAGAGTGTATTAAGAAGGTGTTGAGATTTATGAACATGAGGGTGAATCTTAATTTTTTTTTTTTTTTTTTAATTTAAATAAAAAGCCCCACTGGCTTTGTTTTGATGCTCCAGATCCTGGAAGCCCCTGGGGCAGAGGGAATATCTGTAAGCCATCCCTTCTGCCAGAATGCTCCAAGTTCTTAGCAGGATGCTCAGCAGCATCTCTTTGCACCTGCAGTAGTGTCAGAGGGAGACAACAACTCCATTGATTTCAATTATCCTTTGCAGGGGTGAGGTTTAATGCTTAGATTTGTCTCTCCCTTGCAGTGTTCAAAGCAGGTTCACGCAGCACAGCTTTAGCATAAGTGTATTTCAATAAAGGTAATGAAGAAGGAATCTTTATTTCTTCTAGTGCTTGCATAAACTTCCTTCTTGGGCAACAACCCAGTGGGCAGCCAAGGGCATAGATCAGCCCTGGGGGTTCAGGAGGCAGCTGGAAATGAGTTTTCATTCTCCACACTGGCACCACACCACACTAAGTGCATTTTGGGGGCTCTGGAAGCAGTTGGTAAAGCATCACTGTCAAAACCACTGAGATGAATTTATGAAAATTAAATCCATCTTTCTGGATGGTCCCGAGGTGAAAAAAATTCCTTGAGGCTGGGGGAAGATGTGCTGAGGAATATCCTGCCCTGTGTGTTTTCTGCTTCCCAGACTGACCTCTGAGAGTGTATCTGAGCAGGATGGAGCTTCATTGCCATTCCTGTGGCCCTCCATAGGTCCCCTGTGTCACCACAGAGATTGTGTCACAATATATTGTGTCACCTATAGGGAGCTGACGTGCCCCAGCCAGGGTGTGTGGTTGACGGGGAAGAAATACAATCCAAAGAGTCAACCTGTGGATCTGCCTTGCTCCAAACACCTGTTTGACCACTGTCCTGTGCTTGCAAAGTCTGTTCTGACTCTGCCCCAGCTAAAATGTCCCAGCCTCCATCCCCTCGATGTCCAGGAGCCTCCTTTGCCTCCACAGGACCCCATTTTCTATGATCATTTCTTGCAGTCTCACAGTGTCCCTCAGTCTCAGAACAAACATCAGCCAATAAATATTTGTCTGTTGGAAAGCATAACCGAGGACCATCAGTCCATTAAAGAGGAACATCCTTGCTGGATGAGCTTTTGAGAAACCTGGTCTGCTGGAAAGTGTCCCTGCTCCTGGCAGGGGATTGGAACGAGATGAGCTCTGAAATCTCTTCCAACCCAAACCGTTCTGTCTCCTACAGTCCTGGGAACTGGGATCCATCCCTGTGTAACCCACAGCAGCATCAGGGTTTTAGTTTCCTGCAGTCAGGGCTGCCCTCATCTGTGTGCTGAATGGATGGGCAGAGGAGCTGAAGGGAAGTGTGGAGATAGGACAGCAAAAGTCATGTTTATCCACTTCAGCTGGATCTTTGCACGAGCACAGAGGACCCCAACAGACTTGAATGGAGCCACAACTTGAAACAACCCCCTTCCACCTGCAGCAAAGGATGGGCTCTGCTCCTGTGTCTGAGGGCAGAGCCAGGCAGGACCTGCTGACCTGCAGCTCTACAGACACAGGGGTGGTTTGTGCTCTCCCATCTCCTCTGGGCTGCCTTGAGATGACACAGCTGTCACCTGTGTGGCTACCACTGCTGCTCTTGGTGCTCCCAGCCCATAGCATTTGTCTGGGCTCAGCTGCCAAAATCCTCAGGGCTGTGCAGTCCACCCAGGTAAATGACTGCTGACAGGAGAGCAGGGAAGGGCTGATGTTGGCAGAGCACTCCCCAGGCTCACCCAGCTTGTCTTTCCCTCTTTCCCTCAGCACATCATGTTTGGGAAGAGCCAGTGGACACGAGAATCCCTCATGCACAAGCACCAGGCTGTGATGAGGCAGAGCTTTGCTCTGCTCTGTGTCATGGCTGCAGGCTGAAACCAGCCCAGCCTATTTCCAGCTCAGGCCTGGGCTGCTTTTCTCTCTTGTTTTTACCTTATGAACCAGTCCTTGTCTGTTCACCACTATTTTCATCTGACTGGGATGCACCAAGCAGGACCTTCCCCAAGAATTCCCTTTCCATTATACTTGAAAGTTTAAGTGATATTCACTAAAATACATGATTAGAAAAATGGGGACACACCTGTCTTCCTACAGCCACCCTTGACATCACCCATGGCATCATCCACGGCATCCTGGCTCACCTCATCACCAGGGCACAGACCCATTAGACACAGTCTTCTGGGACCCCCCTGCAGCCCAAACCTGCTCCAGCTTGCCCTGGCCCCAGAGCAGCTGTGAAAGGGCCTAGGCTGTTTGTGACAAATCCCTGAGCTTGCACTGGACTCCAAACACCCCCATCACTCCAGGACCCAGTGCCAGCACCTCCACACGCAGGGGACCTGATGGTCTCAGTGACAGTGACACATTCACTGCCTCCTCCAGGTGTCCTCTCTCCCAGCCTTGGTCTCTCAGCCCCTCTCAAAGACATGTTGGCTTCCTGGCAATCACTTCTGAGTGATAGAGACTTCAGAATTATAAAACATCCCCTTCCATTTCCTCAGTGAAAGCCTAATTTATGGAACAAAAAGAGTTTTAAGGCGTGAGAAACATCAGACAGCGAGTTCCCAGGCTGCTCTCTCCTGCCCTCACTGCAGTGATGCTCAGCACTGCCCACAGAGCAATCCTTGCTGGCATCCAGGTGCAGGATCACACGGACAGCTTTGCCTTTCCAGATGACCAAGGGCACTTCTCATTATCCCTGCACGAGGCAGGATCCCTGGGAGCAGGGCTGCACCAGCGCCAAAACTCATTAACCTTCTGCATTCTGCCTTCAAAGCACCTGCCAAAGGGGCTCCAAACAGCTACTTCAGGATGGATTTGCCTGGTTTTTACTTCTCTTGGAAAAGGAACTCTGGCATTGAGTGCTCTGGTGCAGGTTGCTTTGTTACTTCTCAGGGTAGGTTTGCCGAGGGAGGTGGGGGTGATGGGACATGGAAAGCTCTCCCTGTTGGCACTGCTGTCCAGGGAAGGGCCACGGAGCTGGGGAAGGGTCTGGAGAACAAGGAGTGGCTGAAGGAGCTGGGGGGGCTCAGCCTGGAGAAAAGGAGGCTCCTTGAGGAGACCTTCGAAAAGTAGCAGAGTTCTACAACTCCCTGACAGTTTAGTATCTTTATTGATGATTTAGATGAGGGCATTGAGTCCAGCATTAGCAAATTTGCAGATGACACCAAACTGGGGGGTGTGTTGATCTGCTGGAAGGCAGGAGGGCTCTGCAGAGGGACCTGGACAGGCTGGATCCATGGGCTGATTCCAATAGGATGAGGTTCAACCAGGCCAAGGGCCGGGTCCTGCACTTTGGCCACAACAACCCCTGGCAGCTCCAGGGGCTGGGACAGAGTGGCTGGAGAGCAGCCAGGCAGGAAGGGAGCTGGGAGTGGGGATGGACAGGGAGCTGAACAGGAGCCAGAGTGTGCCCAGGGGGACAAGAGGGCCAATGGATCCTGGCCTGGCTCAGGAACAGTGTGGCAGCAGGAGCAGGGCAGGGATTCTGCCCCTGAACTCAGCGCTGGTGAGGCCACCCCTGGAGTGCTGTGTCCAGTTCTGGGCCCTCAGCTCAGGAAGGACATGGAGGGGCTGGAGCAGGTCCAGAGAAGAGCAGCGAGGGTGGGGAAGGGACTGGAGCACAAGTGCTGTGAGGAGAGGCTGAGGGAGCTGGGGGGGCTCAGCCTGGAGAGGAGGAGGCTCAGGGGAGACCTCCTGACTCTCTGCAACTCCCTGACAGGAGGGGGGAGCCGGGGGGGGGGTCGGGCTCTTCTGCCAGAAACCAGCAGTGGGATAAGAGGGCACAGCTTAAGCTGTGCCAGGGGAGGTTTAGGTTGGATATTAGGAAGAAATTCTTTCCAGAGAGAGTGCTCAGCCATTGGAATGGGCTGCCCAGGGAGGGGGTGGATCCACTGTCCCTGGAGGTGTTGAAGGTGAGAGTGGATGTGGCATCAGTGCCATGGGCTGGGAACCATGGCAGGGTTGGATCAAGGGTTGGACTTTATGATCTCAGAGGTCCTTTCCAACCCAGCTGATTCTCTGATTCTATGACAGGAGTTGGAGCCAGATGAGGGATGAGCTTCAAAATAACAATGGACAGGACAAAACAAATGGCCTCAAGCTCTGCCAGGGGAGGTTCAGGTGTTATTTCTTCACTGACAGAGTGGTTAAGCAACTGTCCAAGGCAGTGGTGGAGTCACCAGTCCCAGAGGGTTAAAAAATGAGCAGATGTGGCACTTGGCAATATGGTTTAGTGGGCATGGAGATGTTCAGTCATAAGTTGGACTTGATGATCCTGGAGGTCTTCTCCAGCCAAAATGATTCTGTGATTCTCAGTGACTGGGACCAGCTGCATCACCCACAGAGGGGTCTGTCCCTGGCTGCCAGGGTGGCTCCTGTGTCAGAGGTGGCCCTGGGTGCTGCTCAGGGTGAAGTGGGTGCCTCAGACAATGAGACAGGGTGGGAAATGTTGTGAGTTAAAAGTGCAGCACCAGCAATCCTGTCCCTCACTGCTCCGTTTCCTCTCCCTGTTTTCTGCTTTCTGCAGCTTTGGGGTGCCTCGGGTCATTGTTTTCAAGCTTCTCTTTCCAGTCTGGAGTCTCACTTACAAAGCAGGAGCTGGAGTTCAAAGCGATGCCTGGGAGCAAAGGGTGCCAGAGCATTATGGAAAAAAATAATAATCAGGAATCAGAGGAGCAGTGAGGAAGTTGGCAACTTGCTACAAACCCATGCTAAATTCAGGCCACTGAACCTGAGGTGTAAACATCCATATCTCATTGCTGCATCTTCATTTTCTGGTTTTGATCTTACCTTATTTATTTCAAGCAAGATAACAGGGAATGTGGCATGCTGAAATGAGAAAGGCCCCTACTAAAAGCAAACTGCTGTCACAGCCCGTTGTGAGACCAGAAAACTGTGAGGAAAGGGCTGCTCACCTTGTTTAACCTTGGTCCAATTTGTAGCTTGAACATTGTAAATAAAATGCAATAAACTG
This sequence comes from Chiroxiphia lanceolata, assembly GCF_009829145.1. NCBI lineage: Eukaryota > Metazoa > Chordata > Aves > Passeriformes > Pipridae > Chiroxiphia > Chiroxiphia lanceolata. The sequence continues at coordinate 2,083,182 of NC_045653.1, read as the reverse complement.
CTACCACCAGTAGTCCAATTGCAAAGCTACTCAGCCTCACACTCTGGATATTCTGCTTAACACAAGCTCAATTCATTAACAAATTTCACTTAAATGTTAGTATTTAGTATCTCCCCCAGCTTCTCAGCAGCCAGGCTGGGTTGGACAGAGCTTGGAGCAACCTGGGCTAGTGGAAGGTGTCCCTGCCCATGGCAGGGGGTGGAACAAGATGATCTTTAAGGTCCCTTAACGAAAAACCGGTCTGTGATTGTGAGATTATATCAACAGATATGAAAACACAGATGAAGCTGAGTAAACGCTGAAGAACAACTCTGCAGGTTTGATTCCTTGTGATCAGCTTAGGCACTATTTGCAAGCGTTCAGCCAGCCATCAGTTATCTGTCAGAGCTTCCCAAAGCCTGTGATGCTTATCACAAGTGGATTGGCACCTGGGGACTCCTGCAGAGCACGGCTATTTTTGGCTGCCTCACATTGTTCTCCAGCTTATGAAGTGTCACTCACCCAGCGGGGAGCCAGGGGGGACTTGAGGTGAAGCTGAGCACCAGCCAGGCTGCAAAGAGCAAAGGCATCTCTGCCACCCTGTAGGATGGACATGGATCATCCTGGCTCCTTGAAAATGTCAAGTGATATGGTTAAAGGAAAACAGGAGATGCTCGTTGATAACGTGACTTACGTGGGTAAATCTAGAAGGCGTTGCTTGAAAAAGTTATCTATGGATAAACTTTGAACCAAAGCCATGAACGAATTATTGCTTTGTGTCTGGCCAATTTATTTCTAGCCTTGAGCTTTCTAAACTTCACCCTGAATAAGGATTTTAACAAAAGAAGACAGTCCCAGGTTTCCTGAGCAATGAATCGTTCCCAGAATTGGAGTTACCAGCATCTTTCGTGCAAAACAATGCAATGCTCACATTTTATAGAGGCAGCACCTCACTGTAACTTTTCAACTGTCTTCAAACCTCCCAGGCAAAGACCCCTTTTCTCAGGGCAGTCAGCACCTCTGAGGCTGAGACACCTGCACAAGGACCTCGTGTCTGTGTGGGCTGATGTAACCAGAAGAACACGAGCGATGTGGTCATCAAAGCTTCATCTTTGCTTGGCTGATTTTAAACAGGTTGCACAGAGTGAGAAGCCCAAACGTCTGTGTTAGACTGAGCTGGCCCTCCTAAGGCATGGAGGATTGTTCACCTGCCTAGAAACACAGTGTATAGGGGGTTGTGTGTACCTTCAAGTAGGGCAGATATCATAAAAATTGGTGGCAGAGAGAACAAAACACTTAAACTGATTTAGAGCAGGGAAAACACAAGATGGCACAAGTAGCATTTCAAGGATGCTCCGTGAAGTTGAGAAACGAGTAATTCATGCAGTGCCTTAAAGCCACAACCCCCCTAACTGGAAAATACTAAACAGCACAATTGCACTATAAATCTCTGTGCTTGCCCAGGAAAGGTCCCTGTACAGTAGCTCATCTGGGTGTCACACAGCCTTAGGAAGCATCCTAAACATGCCTGTGCAGATTGTGTTATTTTACAGACCTCCAAAAGCCTCAAATAAGGTATTTGCTACCAGGAGATGCTGCCACGAGAGGTTTCCTGTCCTGGGTCTGCTTTGTAATCCTCTGGAGCCCTCCACTCACGTGTTGTGATCCCAAACACATGGACACAGGAGCCACCACGTGCTCTGGGTGGTGCCTGCTGCCTGATTGCCTTGTGGAATTTCCACTGAGCTGGATAGGGAGGTAAGTGCTCATGGATGGGTGTGGGTGGGACTGGAGTAAACATCACCTCGTTGTGTTTAGTCACCTCCTGACAAGTGCTGAGGGTGCTGGATCCCTACCAAGGTCAGCAGGAGCTGAGAAAACTCGGTGTCACTCAGAACTAAAGGCATGGTGTAACCCAAAAGCTGTGGCTGCAGTGCTGAGGTATCTGATGCTGTGCCTGGCTGTGCCCCTGGGAGCCTGCCCTGCTGCCTGCTGGCACCCAGGGACCCCGACCTGGAGCCTTCTCTCAAATCTGTCCTGAATGTGCAGCCAAACCTTGGGCTGATCCCCTGAGCCTCTCAAGCAGTTCAGGTCTTGAGGAGGATTTTGTAGCTCTGACTTCTCTTCACATCTTGCAGCCCTGGGACGGATCCTTGGATGACATTCAGCAAGAACAGCCTTCCCAAGTCATGCTGACACATCAGCTCTCGTCTCTCCACTGCACACCCAGGATACTGGTACTGCACACCCAGGATACTGTTACTGCACACCCAGGATACTGGGACTGCACACCCAGGATACTGGTACTGCACTCACTTTCATGGACTTCCCTTTTCCTTTCTCTTTCAACTCTTGTACTCTCACTGTTTCCCTCAATCCTCTCTCTCAGTCTCTCCTGTTTATCTTTCACCTCTGTAGTTAGTGCCTTGAGGTCCTTAATCAATGTCTCTCCAGTGGAGGTGCAGGTCTGTAGGGTCCTTCGATCATCCTGTCATACACTGAAGTTTATTTATTACAGACATCACTGGCTCTCGCTTCTCCCCAGCCTGCAGTGATGTCAGGTAACCTTTATGTGCAGACGTGAGGCTCCACCACATCTGTGGTGTGCACTTAACCCTGTCAGGATGGTTGGTGGGTTGCCCATCCCTTCCAAACAGTACCTCCAGCAGTGCCATTTCCCTCAGGTGTAGGATCTCCTCCTCTATGGTCTTCCAGCCCGTGGTATAATGATCTGCCTCCAAGGAATCTCTGTAAATGAACCTCTCCCTCACACCGTCCAAAAGCAGTGCCCAGAGAGACAGGGACTTCGATTCCCTCACAAACACCTCCTCAATGCCCACATCCTGGGCAATAGACCTCAAGAACCTCGCTTCACTGCCATCAAGGTTTATGGCATCACCTGTAGAGTCCCAAACTCGGATCGTCCAGGCCAGAACGGGCTCATTTGGGTGATGAGCAACGTCTGTCCGTAAGTTCCGGAGGTTGTTATACGATAAGGACTCAGTGATGATTTCTGGCTCTGGAGCAGCCGCCTGTGAGGATCCTGCCTCCCCATCATCATCAACTGGGCAAACTGATTTGGCTTTATATTTCTTCCTTTGGATAGGGGCAACCTCCGTTGGCTTGGTCTGCCCCTTTGATTTGGCCCTATCCTGAGTCACCTTGGTATCAGGCATCTTGTTTTCATCTTTTCCTTTCCCCTGGAAGTGCTGCACCACACCAAGCAGCTTCCTGTAGGCAATGGCCAAGGCCCCACATGCAGCTACCAGCTGCCTCTCCATGGATCCATCACGACCTCTCTCCCTCACGGCTTTCATTATTTTTGTAGGGTTCAGGAGTTGTTCAAGGGTGAGCTTCCATGTTGTAGGAGCTGAACAACTTCCTAGGAATTTACCCATATCCTCCCATAACCCATGCCACTCAAGGTTTCCCACCCCTGGGGCAGGCTTCTGGACACGTTCTGGATAATTCTTGGCCTTGGCTTCGTATATTAGGTACACCATGATGGCACAAACGTGCACGAAAAGCCCAAAAAGTAAAATATCTCTGACATCTAAAGAGAATTAAACTTTCCAGAGGCCACTGTATTGTATCCAAAGGGAAAATGGATGAAGGGTTGGGCTTTTCTCCATAGGAATGGATGCCATTATCCTTAAACCCCCAGAGGCAGTAGCTTAGGCTAGAGCAGCAGTGCATCCTTGAGGACATATTCTAGATGAAAACCACAGGTGCTGAGTTTGCCATGTCATAAACCCAATGCACAAACTCAAAGGTCCTTATTGCAATGAGGGTCTTAATATCTGAGCTGAAACACATTGACAGGTGGCACAGATACCTTGGCATGGTCATGTGCCAGAGGAAAGCAACAACCCCAAGCATCATGGTGCCTACAGGTTCAAGACACATGTAAATCCCACAGGGGCAGTTATTTCATTTCCACCTTTCCTCTCTTTGAGCCTCATGTTGGGTGCCAGTGATGTCTCACTAACCTGAGACACCTGCATTGCTTGGTGTTATTTGGTTGCTAAATTCAATGAGAACAGTTTTCCACTTTCTTATGTTGGGGCATAGGAATGAATCCCCATCTCTGCTGCTGTGCCTTTAGTGGTGTTCTTACACTTTACCAACAAGCCCCCCAAACCTTGGTTTGGGATGCTCCTGCCTCCTCAAGGGCCACCTCACCTCTTTTGCTGGGTGCTGTGGACCCCGTTTGAGGCTGACACATGGGAATGTGGGGCTTTGCCTCAGCTCCTGGCACAGAAACCCAGCAAAAGCAGGTGTCCAAGTGCTCTGGTCAGTGCTCTGCTGCAGGACCCTCTGTTTTTGCAGTAGCTTTCCTCCATATGAATTTAAGGGATTTACCATTTTTACAGAGTTGTGTTGAGCTCTGTATTTCAGTAGTGCCCACCTGTCTGAGGTGATGGAGGGGGTTACATGAACCAGTTTGCACTCCAGCAGGTGAACAAGCAGCCTGTGATGCCACAGAGCTCCCAGTCCCACTGGCCACTGGTAGAATGGACCAGGCCACTACATTCCTCTGACTTGCCCTCAAACTGAGTGCCTGGATCTAGGCAAAGGTGGCAGATCCATTCTTGCCTGGAAACCCCCACTGTGGAAGTGTCCCAGCAGGTGCAACTCCAGCCTTCAGCACCAAAATGCTGTGGATTTACTCAGAACCCGAACAGGAAAGACATCAGTGACTTAACTGCAAGATGCCCCTGACTTACAATTCACCCCTTTCTAATTAGCTTCCCCACAAACATTTGTGCCTCTGTTTTCCGCTCACCTCGCCCTGAATCTCCCCTAATTGCCTCTCCGGAGCTGTGAGCCGGGCAGAGCAGGGCTGGAGCAGCCGCTTTGCAAAGCCCGAGCTCGGCAGTGCCGAGGTGTGCGGGCTGTTAATTAGGTCGACAGCCCAATCACAGACACGCCGGGTAACGATCAGTCTCTCCAGCAGGAGCCACAGCACACCTCCAGTGTCTGGAGCCACAGCACACCTCCAATGTCTGGAGCCACAGCACACCTCCAGTGTCTGGAACCACAGCACACCTCCAGTGTCTGGAGCCACAGCACACCTCCAGTGTCTGGCAGCCCCGGGTGATGGACCAGCATCCCTCCAACCCAATCCCCCCACCCAGGGCAGCTCCGACCCGCGGCTCCCAGCAGTGATGATCGGGGGGACGGCGTTCGCGGGGAGACGTGTGAAAATGTCAGCACAGATGGAGATTAAGCTGTCTTCACCTAACGTCAAAACTGCCATCTGCTTCTCTCCTGCACAGCTTTAATCAGATTTTCTCGACATAAAAAAAGGGAGGGGGAGGGATGGGGAGGGCTCGGAGCGCTCGGGCGTCCGTGGCCTTTCTGGGCTGGTGCATCGAGGACCTGAAAAGGGGTTTGTCCCAAGGTTTTGCATGGAAAGGCTCCATGTGTGGCTTCCTCTGGCTCTGGGAAAGGCAGGACTTCGCCTGGAGCAAGCAGCAAGGACTGTCATCCCACTGCACCAGTGGGGAGAAGAGGAAGCTGTTTTTTGAAGAGAAAGCAAAACTGGACCTTGGCCTTATGTGACTGGTTTTGTTTGTTCAAGCAAAGCTGATGAGATGTCAATAGGAGCCTTCTTGGTTCCCCAGGTTGATTCCACCCTTGCAGTCTCATGAGCACTGGGGTTCAGAAGACAAGTTGGTAGCAAAAAATAACTAATATTTATAATTAATATAAAAAATTAGTAAATCTGTTGAACAGTTTGATCCAGTCACAGCAGAATTCCAGTCGTGCCTTGCCAAGCCCAATATGTTCAAAGCTAAATTTGCCACTGACAAAATGAGGAAAAATGATTTTAAGGAAAACTGTGTTTTGTGCAGGGACACGATGAGTGGCTGAGCATTAACCTTCTGTATCCAAAGCCTCAAAGTTAAGCTACAAGGAGGAGTTTCCTGACGTGGCTCACAGGCCACAGTTGAGTGGGGCTTTGCCTTCTCCCAACAGTGATATTGTGGACACATGCTGAGCACCTGATCCCCAGTAATCTCGGGGACTTCCATTCAGATGTGCTGACCAGCCAGTTGTTCCCCGTTTGGAATTCACAGGGCTGACTATTCCTTTCCAGACTGACTTATTTGCACCGAGCAGCATCTCTTTGTTTCTCAAATCATCTCCAACTCAGCTCAATGAAGTTCATTTGCAAGTCTGGTTATCCAAAATACTGGCACTCCTTTCCATGGGGAGGTGTCAGCCAACTTGAGAAGTGTTTTCTCTGTTCCAACATCAGGACCATTAATGAAAGTGCTGAAAGCTGAGCCCGTACAGTGACAGTCCTATTTTGACACTAATCTGTCAATGATTGCTCCATCTATAATTTCCTCTCCAGTTTTGCAACTACCCAGTAATATACTCACTTGGATGATATTTTTCTAGCTCATGAAAGTGTCAGAGGAGACAGTGTCAAAAGCTTTACTGAAATCAAGATCTATGACATGGTCTGTTTCTTTTCTATCCAGGAGGCTTTTTGCACTGTCATAAAGGAAAATTAGATTGGTTTGACATATTTGTTCTTGACAAATCCATACAGACTGTTACTCATCCCTTTATACTCCTCTGTGAGCCCACAGATAGACTCTTTGATTATCCAGTTCAGTGTTTTCTGAAAACTGATGATATATATATTTGAAAGGGAAGCTCCTGACTTTCTGTCTTCTTATTTAACGTTTCAAAGTATGGCATTTAAAGATGCCTCCTCTCTTTCAAGTTTTCCAGTACCTTACTCAGTGAATCCTTAAAACTGATGGTCAATTCTTCCCAAATGTCATCAGTAGGTGCCATACAATGAAGTTCACTCAGACACAGGCAAACAAGAAGATCAGTATTTTGGGATGGCACTTCTTGAACTGTGTTTCTCCCAATATATTCTGTGTTTTGGTATAGTTCCTTGCACAAAAGATATTCCCGCTGAGCTCCTTATTTCTGAAGTGCACATTAAAATGTATCTCAGATCCCTCTGGGAAGCCTTGCTTTGAAAACATCCCTGGACTGTCTTTGCCAAAGGCTTGTATCCACTCACCTGCACAAGGTGGGAGCTGCAGGATCACTGCTGGAGTTCTTTCTGTTCTTGCAAACTGCATGTCCTGGTGTGCCCCAGCCCGTGGCAGACTCATGTGGAGATGGCACAGGACTGGGGAAGAGCTGCTCCCAGTACTGGGAAGGCTGGAATGCCTGGAGGAAGCAGCCTCCAGAATTTTGCAGGACTAGGCTTTGAGGTGACCTCAGGATCAATCCTACTGATGAGGACAGACAAGCCCTAACTCACCAGCCTAGATAACATGTCCCATAAGTCTGTGGAGCTCTTAAATCATCCTTATATTTGCAGTGAGTGGAACATACTCATGATTTTCCTTCAGGATAAATGTAGCTCCTGAGCTCAGAGGAGCTGAGGACTAGAAGCAGCACAGCTGTAATTCCAACTGCAGGAGTTGTTCCCATTTACTTCTCACATAATATTAACCTGCAAGTTTAAAAGCATTCTCAAGAGATTTGGTCTTGAGTCCAGAGCCTGCATGTCATTATCCCCTGAGCTCCCTGAAAGAACAAAATGTGCTCTGCTGTCCATAAAACATACCTGTGTTCCCAGAAGAGAATATAAGGGCTAACGTTTCCCAGGAGGGATAAAAAGACCTGGTGGCCCTTCACTTGGCTTCTCCTCCTGCTCAAGTGGTGAGAAGGAGATATTTAGGAGCAGAAGTTTTTGTTTTGTGGTTTTCTACAGTGAAAGTTGTGATGTCTCTGAGCAGGTGATCCTAAATTTGCTGCACGACAGTGCCATGGGATGTTGGGAGGTTTTTACAGGATGGTCCTCATCATATAAAGAGTTCACCATAAGAACTGAACATGCACCACTGCCTTTGCTGCCTGAGTTGTGTCTTGGCTCTGTTCCACCTCTGTGCAGAACTGTCAAAGGTCATTAATTTGTCAGAGACAATCATATTTCCCTTCTGCTTTGTGGAAGATTGATGAGGTTTAAACATCTTTTCCTTGACAAACTAAGCAGCTTGTCTCTGTCTATAAATTCTCTGGAGCTTCACTTTTATGTTGGTGCACACAGGAAAAAAGCAGTGTGCAGGGAAAAAAAAAGGAGTGTAGCATTTCTAGTGTAAAAGAGTAATCCTTGGATTGTGTTGGAGTCATTTTCTTCTCCTCAAGAATGACCACGTTAAGCAGGATCACTCATAGGGCTGTCTCAAGCCTAGTCAACATTCCCAACCTCATTCCCCTCCTTTACAAAATATTTCAGTAAGAAGAGTGCCTTAACAAGCCATAATTCATGTATTTGTCACTATAGGTTCAACTAGGAAATGGAAAAACTATTTTCATAATAAGAAAGAAAATACTTACTTTTGCAGAGAAAATAAATCGACGAAAATCCCCAAAATTAATAGCAATAATGAGGGAAAGAGAGTATGTATCAATGGAAAAAAAGAGTATATTTAAATAGAAAGTCCCCCTATTTTTAAGAGTCCCTTGAGAAGTGATTACCTACATTGACCTGTGTGTCTAAATCTATTGACAAAGATAAGCAGGGACAGCCAGTAGTCACTTCAGATTCAGTTCTAATAGTTTGAATTAGATGGACCAAACAAGCTGGAATTATCCATTAAATCAGCAAAATCTGCTTGTCTTTTGCTTTAATGCTTGATTAATGCTGACAAGCAAAGGCTGTAAAGCTGCCCCTTTCTCTGGCCATGCAGCAGGCTGCGTGTCCACTGCACAGGGACCCCGTGCCAACCCCATCTGTGAGGAACTGGGGTGGGATTTCAGTCCCACGGGGTTTGTCTCGGAGCAGAGGCTGCCTTGGGAGCGCTGGTGCGTGAGGGTTTGCAGGATCATCCTTTCTGCAGTAACAGTAAAAACTCTGGTGAATGTAAAATACTGCTTTACCAAATGCTTGAGGAAGTGCCCTTGTGATTCTTATTCAGGTTGTTCTGTTTTTCCACCTAAATTTTCCCACAGAAAAACCAGAGGCCTCCAGGGAAGTAGAGCACCAGTGAGGATTTCAGAGAGCTGTTGATTTAGAGTGTCCAGACACTTGGTCATGAGAAATAAAAGGCAGATCCACAGTCTTAGAAGTTAAAGAGCAGCCATGGAGTTAAATGCAGTTGGCAGCTCGTCACTGGTGGTGTCCCCAGGGCTCAGTGTCGGGGACCCCCTGTTTAATATCTCTGTGATGGGTGAGGGGATGGAGAGCACCCCCAGTCAGTTCACAGGTGACACTGAGCTGGGAGGGAGTGTTGGGTGGGAAGGCTCTGCAGGGGGATCTGCACAGGTTGGATCCATGGGCCGAGGCCAACCCCCTGTGCTGGCACTGCTGAGACCCCTCCAGTCTTTGGTTCAGTTTTGGGGCTCTCGTGACAAGAAGGAAATTAAGGGGCTGGAGTGTGTCCAGAGAAAGGAATGGAGCTGGGGAAGGGGCTGGCAGGAGCAGCTGAGGGAGCTGGGGGGGCTCAGCCTGGAGAAAAGGAGGCTCAGGGGGGACCTTCTGGCTCTGCAACCCCCTGACAGGAGGGGGGAGCCGGGGGGTGTCAGGCTCTGCTCCCAGGGAACAAGGGACAGGAGGAGGAGAAATGGCCTCAAGCTGTGCCAGGGGAGGTCCAGGTTGAGCATCAGGAAGAATTTCTTCCCTGAAAGGGTGGTCAGGCCCTGGCACAGCTGCCCAGGGCACTGTTGGAGTCCCCATCCCTGGAGGGATTTAAAAGACACGGAGATGTGGCCCTTGGGGACATGGGTTAGTGGTGACCTTGGCAGTGCTGGGCTAACAAGTGGACTCTGTGATCTTGGAGGTCTTTTCCAACCTAAACTACTCCACAATTCTATGATTTTCAAAGAATTTGCTCCATTCTCAGGAAAATCCATCACAATACTATGATGAGAGGAAATGGCCTCCAGCTGTGCCAGGGCAGATTCAGGTTGGATGTTAGAGAAAATTCCTGCACAAATAGGGTTGTCAAGCAGTGGCAGAGGCTGCTCAGGGCAGTGGTGGGATCCCTGGAGGGATTTTAAAATCCTGTGGATTTGGTGCTCAGAGACAACATTTAGAGGTGACCTTTGCAAGCGAGGGACAGGTCAGCAAAACAAGGGAAGGGAGGTGAGGGGTAGGAAAGGGAAGGGTAGGAAAGGCAAGGCTAGGGAGGGGTAGGCAAGGCCTTGCCTTGCCTTACTGTGTAAATGGTTGGACTTGATGACCTGAAGCATCTTTTCCATCTAATGTTCTGTTATTCTGCAAGTTCTTACAACTCCTTGTATCATCTGTTCACACACACACAACACCTCTTCTCCCAGAACCAGCAGTAGAGCTCAAGCATGAAATAAAAACACTGGGCCCGAGAGGGAATTTGAGTCAAACAAAAATTGTACACAAGTGGTGACAGAGTGGAAACCTTTCAGAAACAGCCCTTTAACACTGACTTTAAATGCTTGGAAGTGAAGGGTTCAGATTTGCCTGAGTGTTTGCAGTTTGGCCTTGCATTTTTCAAAGTCTCTTTTCCTCTGTGACACCCCTTGCTCTGCATTAAGCTTGTTTCTGCCTGCCCTGGGGCATAAATGATTTGAGTTGTAAGAACTTGGGTTTTCTTGAATGGCCACCCCATCCCTCTGCTGTTCACTTTGATCACAGTGTTTAACCTGCTCTTCCTGGTGGTACAGTGGGCACATTTAAGTGGGTGGAACCTGTTCTTCCTCTAAATGTGTGCTGCTCATTTGGAAAAGAAGCAGGATGTCAGTCCTGGTGCTGGGTGAGTGATGGTTCTGTGTCTCTGTTTCCAGACTCAAACAATGAGAACTGTGGTGACATTTTCATTCTAAACCTCTCTTGGATGTCCTGGTGGGGCTGTTTGATGATGAAATGGTTGCTGCTGTTGAGAAAAGGTTCCTCTCATTTCCCACCCATGTCCATGCTAAGGAGCAGCTGACAGGATCCAGCTGCAGATTTGGTGACAGGAGAAGAGGAAATGGTCTCAAGCTGCACCAGGGGAGGTTCAGGTGGGGCATCAGGAAGGATTTCTTCCTGGGAAGGGGCTGCTAAACATTGGAAGGGGCTGCCCAGGGACATGGTGGAGTTCCCACCCCTGGAGGTGTCCAAGGAAGGACTGAATGTGGCACTCAGTGCTCTGGGCTGGGGGACAAGGTGAGGACTGGTCAAAAGGTGGACTCGATGATCTTGGAGGTCTTTTCAGACCACAGTGATTCTGTGATTCTCTGACCAGGGAACACACTCCATTCTCACACAGCAAAATATTCCAGAAGGCCCTTTTTGAAGAGAAAAGTCTGACCTTTATCCCTGCAGGAACAAGTTTAAGTTGGTAGCAAGGATTATCTGATTGATCAAATTATTTTTATAACCGATTTTTAAGACAATTTTTTATGTTTTCTATGCTGGGGGGTAAAGCACAATCACAAAATCACAGAACAATTAAGTTTGGAAATGATAGTCCAGGATCATCGAGTCCCCCCTGTGCCCCATCCCCACCTTGGCCCCCAAGCCCAGGGCACTGAGTGCCACATCCAGTCATTCCTGGGACACCTCCAGGGATGGGAACTCCAAACCTCCCTGGGCAGCTCCATCCAATGCTTGACTACACTTCCAGAGAGGAAATTCTTTCTGAACTGCAGTCTCATGGAACTTTAGTTCTGAAGTCAGGGAAGAAAGGTGAACCATTTCCTTATGGATCCAGCATTTGACTTCTGGTACTTTAAATCAGCTGCAGGGGCGTGGTCAGTGGTGTGGGTGGTGGTATGGACTGGGCTGTGGATGTGGCAGTAGTGGAAATGGGTTTTGGTGTAACTGAAATAGGAAAAAATAATCAAAAACTTGTTTTAAAACATGTACACCTTTCCAGTCATGTTACAAGCAAGAAGAACTACATGGAGGATGTGTCTGTCCAAGGCAGTGTTATTTTATTTATACATTTATATATTTAATAAATATCTATTCATTATTAATAAACATATATTTATATAATTGATTTATAATCAACTATAAATAAATTAATTTATAATTATAAATTAATTAATTTATAATAATAAATATATGTACTTTAATCTATTAATTTATAATATTTCTCTATCAGAGGGTTGAAACTGGAGTCACCAGACAGGCAAATTAGGTTTTTCATATTCTGCCTGTGCCTTTGGCAGCCATGCAGTTCTTCCCCAAAAGGAGAACCACCCCCACAGCAGCCCTTAGGTCAGGACAACACCAACTTAGTCCAGAGAACTGCATCTAAATAAATGTATTAAAAAATAAAATACCCACATCTGGCTTTGAGTGAGTACTTCCCATTCTCTGCAAACACACATGGACAGGGAGAGAAGCTGAAAGGAGGAGGGAGAAGTTGTATTTTTGTATTTTGCAGCAGGAGGTCACATATCCCCTGGCCAGATCCTGCTCCCAGGTTGAGGGAGCAACACGCCTGGAGAACTTCAAATACTTTTCCACATCAGAAACAAACTTCTTCTTGGCTAGTGTGGCTTAAAACGATGGGAGAAGTTACACAGCAAAGAATGGTTGAAATATTTTTCTATGGGAACACCATAAAAACTGACTGGGCAAAAGATTTCATTGCTGGGCTGCTCTGGACTGAAGTTGTCTTCCAGTTCAAAAGAAAAGCATGTCTTTTATGGGGATTTGAAATTGGAAATATGAAAACAGAAGTGTTGAAAAGGATGTGTTTCTCCTCTTAAAAAAAAGCAAGATAAAAATTGAATAAAAACAAAGCAAAAAAATATTTTCAAACAGGAAAAAGTGTCTTTTAGAAAGTGCCAGAACTGAATGCTGTGAATAATTTAAATGAATAATTCAACACTGAGACTAAAAAGTGTTGCCAGATACACACTCTGCCCCAAAAACAGCATGAAAAATTTGGATCCTTCTAGTAAAATACTTAAGTACTGAGATTTTAACTACAACACTGATGTCTGATTTGGGATCCAAACCCAGGTACCCAACCCTGCTGTGCCCAAAACCCACCTGGCCCCTCTGTGGCTCTGGGATGGGGATAGAGGCAGCAGAAGCTCCATGGGCACAACTCAAATAATTAAAATATATTTTTGAGGCCATTTGGTAGCAGGCTTCAAATCCTGGGATTGTCCAAAGGAGTCAGGAATATAACAAGAAACAGAGTTTAGGTGCAAAACTAACGTGTGATTTTTGATTTTCTTTGGAATTTTCACACATTTCCACCCTTGAAACTGGGTTTGGTTTAGGGAAGGCAGCCCAGAAGGTCTGAAGTGCTGTCAGAGACACCAGAATGAGCCTGGAGGAGCCAGAGTGGGCTTGAAGAGTTATGGAACATTTCCTGGAAAACAATGGTGAGGGGGGATGCGTGAATCACAGAGCAAAGAAGAAAGTAAGCCGTAATTAAATCGTCCAAAATACAACACCCAAATTACAGTGGACTAAAAAATGAGCAAATGACACACAGTGAGGAGGCAGCTATCAGATGGATTCTGAGCTGATTATCATAATGTAAATGCCAGCAGCAATTTCCTCAAATCAGAGGGGTTTATTTGCAGAGTGGAACCTATGTTTAGTCCTAATCAAAATAAAATCAATGTATATTTCAAAACAGATTAGTGCTGGGACACAAAGCAGCCATGATTGTTATTCATTATCTTCATCAGCACCAAGAGGGAATAATTTATGTTACTACTTAATGACAGATGTTAACAATTAATTAAGTCAACGTGGTTATAGGCAGTGATTTGGGAAATGGAGAGGAGATTGTCCTCCCTCATTGTGTTTTTGTTTTTCAGCCCAGCTCCAAACAAGGTGCTGGTGACCCTCTGGCCTGGGGATGGCTCAGGGAAGCAGAGGCACAGGCAGGTTGTTGGAGTTGTACTTCCCAATCCCCGTTTCCCAGATGTTCTCCCTGGTTTTGGAGAGTCCCCAAGGTCCAAGCCCTGCTGTCAGATGTTCAGGCTCCTTTGGCTGAGCGAGCTGTGGTTGCATCTGTGCTCTTCCCAGGAACTCATCACAGATTCTGGACTCAAAATCTCCTTTCAGCGAGCAGAAAGAGCTGGAAATGGCTGGGTTGGGATCCAAAGGATCCACAGCACTCCCAGGACAGCAGGACACCTGCAGCCACCACAAGTGCAGTGCTGCTCTGGGTTCACTCAGAGCATGGCTCCATAAACAGCCAGGGGGTGTCAGGGGGAATGGGGAGCAATGGAGCACTGAAGAAGGACTTTTCTCCCCCAGGAACATCACCTCTCCTTGCCCCAGGAGCTGCTCAGCTCTGACAGGCTGGGTCAGAGCCTCATCTAGACCTGTCTCTTCAGCCTTGAGCGCCCAAAAGGTGAAGACCTTTCTGGTCTTCTGTTCTGATTCAAGTCTGAAGAAAGACTTTGTGTTCTTGGAGCAAAAGGGGTTTGAACAAGAGTTTGGTGGTTCAGTCCAAATGTCAGCCTGATCCTGAATCCCACTTCCTTTTGGGTGTCTCCCTCAGTAGAAGACTGTCCCTGACATCCAAGAAGCCAGAGGTGACCAGCCCAAACTTCTCCCCTTCACGTGAAACAACCCCTGAACTCCCCAGGGTGGTTCAAGCTGCAGAGAACAGACAGCCCATGAATTTTAGCTCTGTTGGCCCATCCAAAGGCACAAATCATGCTACTGGGATTTTAGTAAGTGATTTAAATGCCCACATTGCCTCAGGATCCTCTTCACCTCTTAACTGCAAAATTGGTGGCCTGTCCCTGCACACCAGGAGCTCTGGGTTCAGTGGGTCTTCAGTCCTGGGTTTGTTGCCAAAGACTCTTAGAAACCCTTTTTAACAGCACTTCCCTTGCACTCTGCTCAAGGAAAAGTGGGCTATTTATATTCAATTGTACCTTATAAATATTTCTACCAGAACAATTGCTCTTGATTATAGTGGACTTTGTTTTCCTTTGAATTTAATAGCAAGAGAAAAATGGCATATGACACAAATTTAAATAACATTCTGCTTCCCTCCTTTCTCTTTTCTTTCTGTAACGTGATCCACAGTTGATATTGAAGAATGATATTGTTTCAGAAATATCTCGAATTATCTTGTTTCTTTTTTTTTTTTTTGGAATAGAGAAAAAAGTGCATTAATGAGTTTGATTTTCCATAGTGCTGAGCACCTGAGTTTTCAGATACCTGACAGCTCAAAAAGTCAGGCCCAAATTATTTGTAGGATAAGTTTGACTTTCAGGGACAGGAAGGTGATTGGCAAATATACTTTAGAGATTTTATTTGATAAACTGTATCCAAGATGTAATAATGGTTTTCTGTATATTTTTCTCAACTAATTTGTTGAAGGAGGTTATTTAGGAGGGTGGGCCTTGTAGGCTCAGTGTAGCTGTAAATGGAATCCAGTTTTGATTGTAATGAATTTAACAGTTAAAGAGAAGGGTGGTGATGCAGATGTTGGGCATGAGCCCTACTTGTCTCTCCTTACATAATATTTTTGCCATTAACTTTACTGAGAACAAAACCAGGCTGCTCTGAGCATAATTGAAGAGCACTTTCTCAGCCAGCTAATGTATTTTATCCCTACAGACATCATGCAAATGTGTTTTCTGTATGTGAGATGGACGAAACTATCCTCTCCTGGTACATCTCCCTCCTGTACAGCAGAGGAGTCCCACTCTAAACATGTTTTGGCAAGATTTTAACACCTCTCTGGAGGTGCCTGATTGAACCCAATACTGCCACAGATAATATTCAATGTCCTACAGGTGAAAGACATTCATGTTTTCCTGCAATGTGCTGCTCCCCCCAGGTTTTTGTGGCTTTCTGCCTGCTTTCATTTGTGTGCTCACAGTCTGCACGGGGTCTAATCTGTGTGGAGGGATAATTGTTTCTGTTCTGCAGTGAGGAGGGCTCAGCCCCAGCACCTGTAAGTGTTCAGCATGTGATGCACATTTACTGGGCTCTGCCTGTAATTCCTCCTTTATCAATAAACATCCCTCACTTGTTACATCACTGGATTCCACTCAGACAAATATGGATCCCAGCTCCAGCCTCCCAGCTGGAGCCACCTGAGGACTCAGCAGTGCTCCTGTGTCTGAGCCCTCAGGACCCACAAACACACTCAAAACAGTGCAAGATTTGCTTCAGTGCCTCTCTGTGTTTCCTGAGCTCTCTGCTCCTCTCCCAGGTGCTTTGCTAATTGCTGCTGCCAATTTGTGCTCCATCTGCAGCCCGTGTCCCAAAGCCCAGGAGCTCTGGCTTTCAGCAAAGAGCACTGCTGTGTACAAATGTTCAGCCTGGGCCGTGTCATTAATGGCTTAAGTTATCCTGAGACCAGTTGTGGCTTTGGTCTGGCACCCTCACAGCTATAATCTCTCTCCTCCCTGCCCTGGGGTTTGTATAATCTTCCAGTTTCTTCTTTTCTGGCCTTTCAGGATCTGATAAAATCCTTTAACTGTCAAGCAGTGCTGATTTCCCAAAAGCAAGAGGCAGAGGACACAGAGATTCCCAATGAGCAGCTGTGCAGGAGATGGATGAGCCACCCTGTTCTCACTGCTTGGGTAAATCCACTGGGCTCTTGCTGTTTTATTTCTCCTCCAGCTGCTCATACTGCCTTTGAACAGGGCCTTCTTGCTGCCCAGGAAATCCAAAATACCTCCTCTTTCCTGATATCTTCCTCTTCCCTCTCCTTTTGTGCCACATCCTTTTCCTCCCCAGTGCTCCTGATTTGGAGGATGAACAGCAGCACCCTGACAGTCCCTGCTCCAGCATCCCAACAGCCATAGGATGTGATACAGGTGCCTCTCCCAACCACCTATTGACCAGCTTTTTTTGCTGTTTTCTCTCTCTTCACACCATCAAAGAGCAGGCAGCATCCTCCAGGTTCCCTGGAAAAAGATGGAAGTTGGACAGAGATAAACAGGAGAGAGATCCCAGATAGCTTAAGCCAGAATCAGAGCAGGAACAGAGAAGCCTGTTGGCCACAGGGACATGTTTTTTCTGTTCAAACCTCTGGGATCACCCAGAGGTGTCTGTGGTGCCTCCTTCCACCACGGGCAGTGCCCGTGTCTTGTGCACTCACAGCTCCACCTTCAAGTTTGGGAACATTTTGGAAGCACTGGCTTTGTGTTGTCCTGCTTATACAATTTGGGCTGCCATGGTCAGAATTCAGCACCATCTCCCAAAATGTTCTTAAGGAAAGCAGGTGATGAAGGGAGAAGGGCAGGCAGGGAAAGGGCTGCTGAGAGTCTCCCTTGGGTACTTGTTTCCCAACCTCGCAAAGCAGAGTGAGAAATGGGTGTTGCTTTGCTCCCAAACCTGTCCAGGGCTGTAAGACTAGCCCAGGGGCTGAGCAGAGATGGGAACAAACAGCTGTGATGAGCAAGGCTGAAGGATTCTCTCCCTGAAGTGACAGAACAAAACATTTGGTTTGAGAGGAACATGTTTTACCTGTCTGGAGACAGATGGATGCAGCCCATCAATGGAATCACTTCTCACTGGCTGCACCAGCCCCCCAGGAGCCTCCCAGGAGGAGAAGATGCACAGTTTTGGCCCTGCAAGATGGACTGATCTGCAGAAAGCTCTGAAGAAGGAGGCAGCAGACTCCAAAACACACCATGTCCCAGGGGCTAGGCTGTCTTTTCCCCACATTTCTGATCAGCAGGTCAGTGTGTCCTCTCCTCTGGCAGCCTCGGAGGCAGATCTTTCTCAGCTTATGAATCTGGTGCTGGATTTGTGGTTTTGTGCTCAGGAGCCTTTGTGTGACTCAAAGCACATCTTGTGGCAAGGACTTGTCTCCTGCTGGGAACGTCCTGTCTGGAAGCTGCTGGGTCATGACTGAGTGCTCTCAGGAAGGCTCAGGAGCAGACACCACTCTAGGGGAGGACTGTTCTCTAATCTAAGGGTTTCCAGGCTGGGAAACAAGGGAACTAGGCTTTGTCCTGCCCTCTCTGCTCAGCTAGAACCCTTAGAGAGACTCATATCTTATCATCCAGAGCCCTTGTACCATTCAAAGATGTGTCTTGTCCCACCAGTTCCTTTCCAATGCTACCCAGCTGCTAATGGGAATACCAGCTTTCCCTCAGCCAGAGCATCCTGTGTGACAGAAGATTCAGGGAGCCAGGGTCTGGGTCCCTTTTGGGATGAGGATGGCCTGACTCTTTGATAAAGGTGCATATGGGACTGCTCTTGGACCAGTCACTGCTCAGTCCCACAAGGCACTGATAGCTCAGGGCCATCCCTGGGCAGCAGAGAAAGGACTGGAGCAGCCCCAAAGTATTTGTGTGAGTGTTTTTCAGCTATTTTAACCACTCAGTCATTCAGTGGGCAGTGCTGAGCAGGCAGGAGTTCTGTTTGGGCTATTTAATTTCATTTTTTCCCCTTGTTTATACATCATATTTTGCATCTCTACTTTGAATGGCTGTGGAGCCACGAGGAGGTTTGCTTTTCAAACCTCCCTCCACAGAGCTGGGCCCTTCACTTCCATCACCCACAGCCCAGAAGTTTTGCTGACAGCAAAGACAACGCCAGATCACAGAATCACAGAATGGCTTGGGTTGGAAGGGGACTTAAATCTCACCTGGTTCCAACCCTCCTGCCCTGGGCACATGGAGGGAGATGGACACAGCCAGGGATTCTGCAGCAGGGACATGAAGCTACTCCAGACTTCTCAGGTCCCTTCCATAGTCTGGAGGACAGTTTGCAAAAGAGGGCACTTCCTGGGGCTGGTCCTGAGCAGGGCTAAGGGTTGGACTCAGTCATCCCTGGGGGTCCCTTCCACCTCAGCAGGTTCTGGGATCAACACTCTCCCTCCCAAACTCCCTGTTCTTCCCAACACCCACCCAGACACATTCCTGCTCTTCTCCCAGCCTTTGCTTGCCCTCTTCCTTAGGCACAGGGAATCATTAAGGTTTGAAAAGGCCTCTCAGATCCAGTGCAGCCATTAACCCAGCACTGCTGTGTTCACCACCACGGATGTTTCTGTGCTCTAGGAAGGCTCTTCTCACCTCTCCTCACTGCCTGGGCAGCAGCAGGGGAGCTCTGGCAGCACAGAAGGAGGCCTGCCAGGGATATGCTCTGAACAAGGAACATTTCTCAAAAGGCATTCCCTGTAAAAATAAACCCAGTCCCAAACACACTGTCCCATAACTGCATGTGTTGGGGAGAACAGAGAACAGCTGCAATTTTGAGTCATGGCTTTCACTCCTTCAAATTAAAATAATCCAACTGATGAAAAATTCTAAGCAAGGGTGACACTGGGTGTCTCAGTCCATCTCCAGGCTCATGGGTGACAGGTCAGGGGACACCCAGGAGGATTTTCTCAGGCTGCCTGTGCAGGGTTAATCCCATCTGGCTATAGATGAAGGGCAAAGTAAAACCCAGCAGGGTGTATCTGTAGACAAAGCTCTTTTTTTCTGCACTGAAGCTGTGTCAGTAGCTAGAAATCAGTGTTTAATAACACCACCATCCAGAAGTTGTGAGATTGAGATTTTTAGGGGCACAGCCATGTTAGGTGGAGAGGAGGCACATCTGGGAAATGTGTGTCCTGAGCTCTGCACTTGTCTCCTGCCGCTCCACTGAGCTGGGAGAGCTCCATTGATTTTCTACAGTGAACTCAATTGCTGAAACATTCCTGCAGTTCAGAGGATGAAAAACAGAGCAGGCAGTTCCTGCAGTGCCAGGCTGGCTGGCAGAGGTCCTGCCCTTGGTGCAGATGAGTGTTTAACAACTCCACTGATGTCTCACTCCGGAGCAGAACCCACGGAGCACAAAGGGACACCACAGGATATCTGCAAGTGCTGGAACACAGAGATGGGTGCTGGCAGCCAGATGGGCAGGGAACACACCCCTGTAACCTGCCTGAAGCTTTGCTCTCTCTGTCACACACCGTGCTAGAGCTGAATGTCACCGTGTCCCTGGGAGGGAACATCTGAGTGGCCTCTTTCCCACTGTAGCACACCCACCCCCCTCTGAGGTTTGTTTTTCCTTCCCACTCGTCTCCTTCCCTTTTTGCTTGGCTTGGTTTAATCCTGCTGTCTGGCTCCCTGGGAAATCTCACCAGATGTGATGCAAACTTTGAGGAAATCCTTCCTTGGCAGAGCATCTTCCATCATGACTCTCCTCTCAGGGAGGCTTTCAGAAGGAGATGGAGTTTGGTGCCTCCAAACTGGTGCTGGGATGTGGAGTGTGCTGGTCACCTCGCTGGCTCCTCATCCTTCCATCCCTTCATCCCTGCCTCCTTCTGCAGCACTTTGCTCTGTCTGGCTGCCAAAGGCAGAAATCAGACTTGGGAAAATTCAGAGCTACTGTCTGTATTTAGTCTGGAGTCTCAGCTCCTGGCTCTGCTGGGACAGAGTGTAGAGCCAGGCTTCAGTAGGGTGGTCACTGACTATCCCTGCACGAATTTATTGGTACTATGTGACACTTTGTGCTCTTCTCTACTGCTTGTTTCAGCCTTTTAAATTATTCTGGAAGCAGGACACATTTTGCAACAAAACCCTAATGGGTTCATTCCTTCTCCCCCTATTTTACCATCTCCTCATGAAGGTTTATAATTACAGAAGGGATTTTGACAAGTCAGATTCCGTGTAACTTTAACCTCCCTGATGTGAATCAGAGGCAGGTGAGATGATTTTGCAATGCATGTTTATTAAGGATAGTGGTGGTTGGAGTCACTTTCACTCACCAAACTTGTATTCTGGCACTTACCTTCTCAGAAGTTTGATCCTTAGTGAAAATAGAATTTAACCCCCTCACACACAAACAAAATAGCAAAACCATCATGGCTGTGGATACAGAAATACTCATTTATATGAGAATGCAGAAGACACCTTCAGGTGCTCAAAGGAGCTCCAAGGGAGCTGGAGGGGGACTTAAGACAAGGGCCTGGAGGGACAGGCTAAAGGGAAATGCCAGAGGGCAGGGTTTGATGGGATATTGGGAAGGAATCCTTTCCTGTGAGCATTGTAAAGCCCTGGCACAGGTTGCCCAGAGAAGCTGTGGCTGCCCCATCCTTGGAAGTGTCCAAGGCCAGGCTGGATGGGGCTTGGAGCAACCTGGGCTAGTGGAAGGTGTCCCTGCCCATGGCAGGGGGTGGAATGGGATGATCTTTAAGGTCCCTTCCAACCCAAACCATTCTGTGGTTCTATGACCCAGCCTCTCCACCCTCAGAGCCACATCCCTGTAGCTCTGGTTTAGCATCTCACCCATCTGGAAACGCCCAGGTCCCTGCCCATGGGATTCTTCCAGGGCTTAACCAAACCCAGCAGCAAACTTCTGTCCTGTACAGAGTTTTGTCTGGTTTGTTTAGTGAGATCTGGAGTCCTCTCTTCAAAGTGTCTTTGGCCCAAATCTCTGCCATGGTGCCCAGAATTCACTGAGTCCTTCTGCTCCTCAGACCACAGATCCTTGCAGGGCAGCTGTTTGAAGAGACTTGAGCAGTAAAGACCTTTATCCCAGTCCTTAGACCAATGCCATGGGAAAAAAAAGTAAGAATTTCTGGCTAAATTTAGCTAAATGAAATGTTTAGTTTGTCCCCACACCCTGACAATTCCTGCCCAGGATCAGTCAAGCCCAGGAATGCCCTGTGAGCCACATTTCTTCTGGAAATTTCCCTTCCCCAAAGCTCTCCAGGTTGCTTCTGAATATGGCAAAGAGCTAAAATTGATACATTTGAAACACTGGATTCTATTTTCTTCTAGAGGAGTTTTTTATCTGCATTTTCTTCAACCTAATGAAATGGAAATGAGCTCCTTGGCTCAGCCAGGCGTGGCCCTGTGCCGGGCCCAGCAGGGCGGCTGGACTGGAGTGTCCCAGTTCCACATTCCCACCCAGGGAAGCTCCTTCCCTGCTTGTTGGTTGTGTTTAGGAGATTTTCAGAGACAAATTAATCTTTCAGCAAAACTTTCCTGACTCTTTCTAGAGAAACCCAGGTCTTTTAAACATAGACCTCGAGGCAACAACCTCAGTTTTACCCCACCACGTGCTGGGACAAGGCACCAGAGAGGGGTGAGGTCACTCTTCCTTATCACCTTTTCCCCTAAAAGTAGTGTTTTGCTGATACACTGAAAGGAAAAGTAAGCCAGGGAGATATCAGGAAGCACAGATTTCCCTGGAAAATGCCTCTCAGCATTGTGCATGATCTCTGCATTTCCCTTGCTCCTGGCTGTGCTCACAGGCTCCAACTCAGCCCCAGGAATCACTTATAAGAAATAAATATACATATATATATAAATTTGACATCCTCTGCAGTATTTTTACTGGGATAAGGACATGACAACAGCAATTATGCACAAGACTGACTGACTATAAATGGTCTCTCTGCAGTCACAGGAAATATTTTGCAGAAAGGCAGCTCCTACACCTGCAGGGGAATGTGGCTGAGCACCCCTGGGATCCAACACTCCTGGGCATTAACTGCCTCCAGAACTCCTGTGCTTCACCCCTGACCACTCTGTGTGCAAACAGCCACTGTGTCCTGTGGGGAGATTCAAAGGATGCTTTTAAATTGCTTTTCACGTGTTAGAACTGGTAAAGATCCCACTGCTCTGGTACCTGCAGTGCTACCCCCCTGCACCCAGGAAAGATGCCACACAGAGTGAAGGTGCTTAATGGCATCATCACTGAGGCAGGAAACTAAAGAAAAACCTGAAACAAACCACCAGGATTTTAGAAATTAAAACTTAAAAGCTCCAAGTGTCCAAGGCTAGTTTGGATAGAGCCCTGAGCAACCTGGTCCAGTGGAAGGAGTCCCTGCCCATGGCACCGTGTTGGAACATGATGGTCTTTAAGGTCCCTTCCAACCCAAACCATTCCATGAGTCAGTGACTTTATGAACTTCTATGAACTCAGAAATGTGAGAAATAGAAACCCAATCGGGCAATTTCCAATCAGAATTTATTATATGATAAAAGCAAAATCAGCGCTGGGTGATCAGGGAAGGGGTTCAACAACTCCCAACGCCTGTCACACCCAAAGAAGACAGTTGTTCTACATTTATTTCCAGTTACTACATGAATATTCATTTTACATAAGTATAAACATTACACATTGTTAGTTACATAAGTATAAACATTACACATTGTTAGGTACATGAGTATAAACATTATTTCTTAACAAGAATGTTATCTATAAGCATAATATATTGTTAAATCAGACATTCAGCAGATGTTTGCTTGTTATCTATAAATTTTAAGAAAGGTGCTATTATCTAGCTAATTAAACAAAATTCTCTCACTATAAATCCTACACAAGGTAAAAGGGAGGTAACTTGTTTTATCTCTTTGTAGGGGCCCAATTAAGTTTTACAATTTGTTTTTCTTTTCTCTCTCCAGGTCATATTGACCTTACACTGTTTTCTCTTAATTAGCTCGAATCATTTTCTCAGTTTATCACAATCCCTCCTCTCTTTCTATAAAATTATTGATTCGAGTTTTTTTGCTCTAATCTGGACAATATTAATTTGACATTTTCTTCATCTTGGGAAGGTGGAGTTCTGGTGACTAACAGTACCTTGGCACTTTGAGCTGTCTTTGGATCTGTCGGCATTGTTGATATTTGCATTCCTTGTACTACAGAAACTATTAATCTAATGAAACAAGGGATTAAACATGGTAAAAATATTATACTGGCCAATGCGCATAATAGAAAGAATCCTACTTTCTTCCACCAAGCTGTTCCTAACAAGTTATCCCACCACTGGCTGTCGAGCATAGAGTTCCATTTTTGTACAGGTACATGAGTCAGTTTTCTGATATCCTTTGCAATATCCATAACTGCCTGTCTATTATCATCAATTTGTAAACAACAATCTGAAGTGTTGAATTTACCACACACCCCCCCTTCCTCAGCTAGCAGATAATCTAAGGCAAGCCTATTCTGATACACAGCTGCTCGAGTTTTTGATTGCTGACTTGTGATTAGATCCAGAGTTTGAATTGTCTTATTGGCTACTATTTCCATGACTGCTTGAAGGCGGATAATTCTATTTAGCATGTATATGGGGGTTCGATAACCCCAGGTCCCATCTTGGGCCCAAGTAGCTGGTCCGTAAGTAGCAATGATTCGTTCAGGAGGCCATTCATCATCATACCACTTTTGGGTTCCTCCAATGTCATCCCTTTTTTCTCGGCATATGGTTCCATAATCATCATACAAAGGTACACCTAAACTCATACCTTTTTTGGGGGGCAGTAAAAAGAACCCCGGTTGGATTATACCTAGTGTACAGACTCCTCTCCAGTCTCTAGGGAGCTGTGTATATCCTCGCTTTCCACATATCCAGAATAATCCTTCCGGAGCTACCCATTCTAAATTGGTACTACCTGCTTGGTCCCAATATGTTTTTAATTGTCTCATGCTCTCAAAAGGGTTTTTCAAATTTGTTTCATTACACCACCAGCTTTGAGCTTCATCATGCCAGGTACAGTCTGCAGTCATATTGTTAGTCCAATACCCTAATGGTTCTTTTGGCCACCAGTATTCTCCTGTGGTATTGATTATTTTCACTGATAGGCATGGGGACTCTCCTACTTTAGTTTTATATATTTCCCTACCTCTCCGTTCAATGCATTCTTGCCCAACCACATCAGAAATTAAAATCCAACCTTGGGGCCTAGATTCTGATGCTTTCTGGGAGTGATTCCATTTTAAAATTTCCCATGGGGTGAGAGCAGTACCTTTCCAGGGCCACTCTTCTGTCATCAAAGGTCCACTACAAATCCAGCACTTGGATAAATTTAAGGTTTGAATAATATGTTCCATTAGATCAATATATAGGTTAGTTCCATAACTCGGGAGTTGCCAATCTTCTCCTAGTTTGTCTTTCAATTTCTGGTATAAGTCACCTGTGTTGGAAGGCTTTCCCTGTGTTCTTTCTTTTAATGTAGTTTGCACCCTCTGTTTTATTATTTCCTCCCTTTTCAAGTCCTGCATTCCACCACCGTCAGAAATGTCCCAATGGCCTTCTTGAGTGAAACAAATCCATTCCTCTCCCTTAGGACAACTAAGTCCCAGCCTGGTTCCCCCTTTTCCTAAATTTTGTGCTACCCATAGTTGCCGAGAACCCGTGTTGCAAGTGTTCAGTTGTCTATAGTCATAGCAGACTTTGTTGACAAATGAGTGATAGCTTAAGCTTTGAATCATACGGCCTTTATATCGTGTAGTTTGGTAGCATTTTGTACACTCGTCAGACAGGACGTGAGCCCAAAAGCAGCAGAGTATCCAAAAGGGTCCAGCATAACTTAAGCCTCCACGGCCCATGCCCGAACGGGGTTGCATCCCGTGGCTGGCTGTCAGTGGCAGGTTCAGAGGTTAACCTGGTCTTGCCCCTTTTAGATTTTCTAATTTAATTAAGGCCCAGTTTTTCGTTTCCAGGTGAAGGTTCACTTTATCTCACAACAACAGATTCTGTCAACAGAATTATTATTCCCACTAATTAATCAATATATAAATTGTTAGCCATTGTGACATTCTTTACATGGGGTCTATAAAGTTAAAGTCATCCAGCGGGCAGTCAATTTGGGCTGTTTCTCCAGAAAATTTCATCATACTGTACCTTAATGCTGCATACCAGTCAGTTTCAAATATTTCCCAATTTACTGGTAATAACAATTCCCACCCACAAAACAGCTTATTTATCTGTACTGACTCTAATTGGGGTTGATCTCCCTGCGTGTCACGACACTCAGGGCAATGTATATGTCGGTTAAAGGCCACACAGGACCATTTACGGTGACAGTGCCTACACTGACACTCTACCCAACCATCATGCTGAGCCCACGGATGTTTTATACAGCGTGTGCGATCTGGTGGTGGCGGTCCGGGAGTTAGGGGATCTTCTTTTTCAAGGTCACAAGCTAACACAAGGATTGGGTTAACTAAGCGATTAGTAAAATATGCACCTGACCCCCCACTCTGCCAGGGGATGGCTCTTTCTTTCCAGGAAACAAACCGCTGTCTCCTAAGAATTTGTCTTGGGACTAATTGAAACCAAGATCTTAGGCTAGGTTTTATACAGAAACTTTCAGGAAATACCTCTCGGGCCTTTAAGTCTCTTTGTTCTGGGGATAACTCATTCCAGCCTCCGATATGTCTTCTCCATTCAGGTGATGAATTCATAAAGGTCTTTTTTTGGAGTTTAAGTCGTAGGTCCCCAGGCATTGATGACACAGTCCACTCTTTCAGGGGTGGTGAAGCAACAGGTCCTTTCACTCCAGTCGTGTGTGCCCACCCTCGTTCTGCTGTATGCACTGCGGTCTCTGTCGTGAGCAGTACCTGGAAGGGATCTTCTCAAAATGGGGTTAAAGAAGTTTCTTTCCATCTCTTTATTAGGACCCAATCCCCAGGGTTTATTTTATGTATCTTGAAATCTAATGGTGCTGTTTTTCATTTGCAGTTGAGACATTTGTCTGCTTCTGCCTAAAAGTTGTTCTCATGACTTCTCAGCTTGAATTTTAGTGGTACAGCTTCAGGTCTGGTTGCTGGAACAAACTGTCTGTGAACAGCTAACTTCTGACACATTGTTAGTCTATATTTAAGACAAATCAGTATTCCCCCCTTACTGAGTTAGGGTAGGAATGTTCTTTCACAGGTTATGAGCCTGTGGCAGTTTTAAAAGACAGAGGATGCAAGGGTTAGTAGGTAGTTTCTTTTCCCTTAGACTTAGCTCCCACAGTTTTCAAAGCATCACCTTATCATCTTATGGCATATTTTGCACCGGCGGGTTTTAGTTTTTGTGTTCGCCGGGAATTTACACTGATTTTGTTTTCCCCTCCCCCCTTTAGGTCTGATGGGAGGGCACGGATTATGCAGGTTTGGGACTGCTGGAGTGGAAGCAACAACTCCGTCTTCGCCCCCAATGGCGCAGCCAGAGGGTCCTGTGTTAGGTTGGGCTGGGACTCCAGCCACAGACACCATTCTAGGCTCTCTTGCAGCCTCTGCACCCCAGCCGATCTCTTGCTCGCAGCCGCTAAGGTGTTATGAGTTGCTCCGCTCGTGCTGGCCACAGCCAGGAAATAATTTGCCTTTGCCCCCGCTGCGGCCCCCGCTCTGTCTGCAAAGGCGGCAACAGCTCCTGTAACAAACCCAGATTTTGCCTGTCCCGCAGTTGGACCCATTCTTTCTGTGCGCGTGGTTAACGCTGCCCCGGCACTCGCATCTGCCGTCTCTGCCTGGACCACACTAGCAGGAACTAAAACTTCTTCACTAGTCAGAGCAACAACTGGGACTAGCTTTTCCTGTCTCCGCTTTATTGTGCTCGCCACAGTTTTAAACTTCGGGATCGCTCTCTGCTCTAATTTCGCTTTCTCTGTCCCCGGATCTTTCCCTGTCACACGCATTCTCACTGTATCACACACAGGTAACACTTTTTTCTTCACGGCGCCAGCCAGTTCCGTCGCCGTGGTAACGGCCATTCCAGAAGCCTCCCCTGCTCTCTGAGCCGGGAGTTCCGTTGCCGCGGCAATGGCTGTTCTTATAAGCGCCTCTCCGCCCACCGTACTAGCTTTCTGCTTTCTGTTCTGATATACTGCCCAAGCTATCTCTAATAATTTCCTCTTTATATCGTTTGTAGGCTGTCCCACAAACAGGTATACCAGGTGTCTCTTTCCCAAGTCTGATTCTAAATCAATATCAATATATTTTCTAACAACATCTTTCAATCTGTTTGAAAAGTCTGGGCAACTCATTTGCTTTTTGCCTGGTTTCACACATTTTGACCCAACTCATTTCTCTTGTCTTTGTTTCTACAACAGCACAGTCCGCCGTAAACTTTAGGGTCTCTCTTGCACTCGGGGCATGCAGCTCCGTTCTTACAACTCTCGTATTGCTATCGCCACCGATTAAATCAACTGCCTGAGCACCCATCTGTGGTGCTGGGCTACTCGCTTTCACAAACACCTCTACATTTGGGGCCGTCACCCCCCCTGGGGCCGACGCCTTCGCTTCACTGTCACTGTCTAGATCAGCGACTCCTACGCCTGCTGCGTTTGCACTGGCCAATTCCGGCGGCGCTTTCGCTGTGACCTCTAAAATTTCTCTTGTTTCTACAACAGATGCCGCATCTATAATAACTTTCTCTGATGTTACTACGCCAAAAGCAATCTTATTAAAAGCTGACTTTTCAGCCTTCACTACTCCGTTACCGATACAACTATCAACTTCAGCTGTTACTTGTTCCTCTACTCCCGAGCTCACTTCTGCTGTTGCTATGACAACTTTATCTGCCCCGGCAAAGCTACTAGCTACTGCAGAGCTACAGACTGCTTCTCTGCTCACTGGAACAAGTAGGGCAGCCTCCACAACTATTGCCCCTGTGGGGCCAGGAGTTTCTTCTGCTATTACTCCTGTTGCAACTAAACTAGATGTTATCTCTGGGCTAGCAAGCTCCGCAGCATCTGCATAACTCTCGCTCTGCTCTGCCGCGCTGCAAGCAGCTTCAACAAAAGCTGATTTCACCTGCACCTCTGTGCGTACTCCAGCCAAAACGACAGGACTTGCTCCCGCTGGACCCGAGCTAACTTCTCCAGAGGCCTTAATTTGCCTAATCCCTCCCGGTGCAGCCACATCCACACCAGGGGGTCCGCCAATGGCTCCTGCCGGCTCAGCAGGAGCCGGTCCCGGGCCGCTCTTCCTGCAGCTCCCGGGCTATTTTCTCTCCCATCCGGTGATATTAACACGTTTAAATCACCATTCTCCATGTTTTTAAATAAAACTCGTGAGACGGGGGTAGTTCTAACTCGATCTTTTCCCTCTTTTTCTAATTCTACTTCTGATCTTTCTGCCCTTTCTGAGCTTTCGTTTCTCTTATCTTCCACCCCCAATCCAGGGCGCGTTAATAGGAATAAAAACAACTCTGCGTATCAAATTTCCCGCCACCTCTGTTCTACATGTAAAAGCGAGATTAATTGAAACACTGTGTTCAGTTCAAACGGACCAAATTCTGGCCATGCTACTCCTCTCATTCGTCCAAACAACGGCCAGGTATTTACAAACAGCTTACACAGTTCTTCCTTCTTTAAAGTTGTTTCAGAACCAGTTAAAGTCTTCCAATGTTTTAAAACCAGACTTAGGGGGGATTCTTCAGGGATCTTAAATTTTGAATCCACACAACCCATGCTTGCAAAACAAAAACAAACCACTGTCACACAACTGAGATTCGAATTTGTTACCTTGGGGTTACGACGCTGTTAACGTAACCTCTCAGCTATTTACCGAGTCACACTGACTCCAGAGCCCCACCGGCTCTTCCACAGTGTCAGAGCACCGGAGGGCGTCCCCTCCAAACCAAACAGCCCTAGGCTGACTGGTTCTGACCTGGGATGGCGAACTACCCGTTCGCCTCCTGAAAAGTGACTTTCCGACTATTCCGAGGGCCCAAGTCTTTTAAGCAAACTTTTCAGGAACCCGTGTTCCCTATCTCCCGGAACACAAAACACACAACTTTCCCGCAGCTGCTAACTAACCCAATAGGTACCACCCCTAGAGGACTGTCTAAGGGTATATCCGGCAATGCCTGCTTGCTCCTTTCCTTCCTGGGGCAACTGAATTTACTAATTCCCTGCCCCATATTCCTGAGGTCCCTTCTAAAGTTTCCTACCTTCCCACCGACCCTCTGGGATCCCTTTTAGGATTTTTCACTGACTCAGCGGTCCTTCCTGAAAAACTCCCACCGACCCCAGAGGTCCCCTCATCAATTCTTCCGCTTCATCCCTTCACCCGCTGCTCTCCTCGCGGCGAGACAGAAACGAGGTTAGAAGGACTCCACTCTTGATTCACAGCTACGCTGCGTCTCATTCACTCATTCACTCCGACCTCTTTATCCGCCCCCCGAAGTGATACTCACAGTCCGTTTTTCTCACTCGGGTCTTCGTGCACAAGAATTATGGGCTTTTTGCTGCAGCACTCCAGGAGCTTTTTAATTCCTTGCTTTTATCATATGCATGCGTTACCCTTGGCCCTTGTTGAAATATTAGGCCTGTGAATAGGCCGCTGAAAAACAGCGGGCGCGCTCCTATCTCAGGCGCTAAGTATCTCCCAGAACACAAAGGGTATCACGTCGGGCGAAGTCACCAAGTTTTGTGAGAAATAGAAACCCAATCGGGCAATTTCCAATCAGAATTTATTATATGATAAAAGCAAAATCAGCGCTGGGTGATCAGGGAAGGGGTTCAACAACTCCCAACGCCTGTCACACCCAAAGAAGACAGTTGTTCTACATTTATTTCCAGTTACTACATGAATATTCATTTTACATAAGTATAAACATTACACATTGTTAGTTACATAAGTATAAACATTACACATTGTTAGGTACATGAGTATAAACATTATTTCTTAACAAGAATGTTATCTATAAGCATAATATATTGTTAAATCAGACATTCAGCAGATGTTTGCTTGTTATCTATAAATTTTAAGAAAGGTGCTATTATCTAGCTAATTAAACAAAATTCTCTCACTATAAATCCTACACAAGGTAAAAGGGAGGTAACTTGTTTTATCTCTTTGTAGGGGCCCAATTAAGTTTTACAATTTGTTTTTCTTTTCTCTCTCCAGGTCATATTGACCTTACACTGTTTTCTCTTAATTAGCTCGAATCATTTTCTCAGTTTATCACAGAAAGATATTAGAAAACTTATTCTTTCACTTATTCTTTTCACTCTCCACTTTGGTTGTGGTGAGCTTGTCCCAAGCTCTTTTCAGCAACAGTTAAAAAGTTTATCATCACAGAGAAGAAAGAAGAGCAAATATTGCAGGACTCAGAGAAAAATCAGAGAAGATTATTTTTGAAATATTTGATTTGGTATATGAGCAAAGAGAAGGTAGTGGCCTTTTTTATACATATGTTCCTCTATTTTAACCATGAACTCTATTTTATTCTACTTGTAGAGACCACAGGGTTGATGTTTTCAGGGTAACAAAGAACAAATATCACCTGCTTAATGCTCTGACAGTCAGGCCCTTTATGATATTTTGAGTTAACAGCTGAAAATGGGACCCTTTGCCCCAGGAGGTATCTTAAAAATCTTTGCCTGGCTTTTCAGTGAGAAATGAGGGAGTGGTGTTGCCTGGTTGCCCATGGACACCTTGGATCCACTCCTTGTTTTCCTCTCCAGCCTGTGTCAGAAGAGAGGTTTTCCTGCCAACTTTGTTCTACTGCCCTTGTTGTCAGCATTGTCCCCTGTCCTCTGGGTGCTCCAAGGACTTCTGATGGGGGGAAACCCTCCCTGTCCTGCTCTCAGTCAGTCCTTTGCATCCCAAAACCCAGTTTGGGCAGTGGTTTGCCAAGCCTGGCTTTTGTTTCAGGTTTCTCCCAGTTTGTAAACCTGTGGGAGGATTTTTTGCTGGTTTATAGGATTGGTAAATCCATTGCAGGGGAAAAAATATGTAAATACACTTCTGGACTTACAAGGGAGTCAAATGTTCTGATGAAATCCCAAAATTAAAACCAGCAGCTTCTCAGCCCAGATTCCAATGTAAAGATTTACTGGCAGCTTTTACAAGTTCCATATGAGATGCAGAATAAAACTTCCAGCAACAGAGTTTGCTGCATCTAAATCCAAAAGCAACGACAGCTGACAAGGTGATTGACTAAATAATCTTTTCTTGATTTTTTTTTCCCCTCCTACAAATGAGCTGCTTCTTTGCATTTTCACTCTGTTTATTCCAGAGCTGCTGTAGCAAACAGGCAGTGCTGTGTGTGCCCCAGCCCTGCTGGCAGTGCCCAGCACTGCCTTTTGTCAACCCCCAGTCTCCCCAGTCTGGCTCTGCACTGGGAGGGAATCAGCTGTGCTGGATCCTTCCTTTGCAGCTCTCCAAAGTGATCCCATTAACAGGGTTCCCAGTGTCCCACTATTTACAGCATGTTCCTCGTTTCCACAGGATCATAGAATGCTTTGGGTTGGAAAGGACCTTAAAGCCCATCTTGTTCCACCCCCTGCCATGGACAGGTTCACCTTCCACTAGCCCAGGTTGCTCCAAGCCCCCTCCAACCTGGCCTTGGACACTTCCAGGGATGGGGCAGCCACAGCTTCTCTGGGCAACCTGTGCCAGGGCCTCCCCACCCTCACAGCCAAGAATTCCTTCCCAATATCCCATCTAACTCTGCCCACTGCCAGTGGGAAGCCATTGCCCCTTGTCCTGTCACTCCAGGCTCTTGTAAATAGTCTCTCTCCATGTTTCTCAGAGGCTCCCTTCGGGTACTGAATTAGGTACCCAGAGCCTTCTCTTCTCCAGGCTGCACAATCCCAGTTCTCTCAGCCTTTCCTCACAGCAGAGCTGCTCCATCCCTCTGAGCACCTTGGTGACCTCCTCTGGACTTCCTCCAGGAGCTCCCTGTACTGGAGACAGGTGGGGTCTCACCTGGGCAGGGCAGAGGGGGAGAATCCCCCCATCCCCTGCTGCCCACACTGTGGGATCAGCCCAGGGCACTGGGGGAGTTCTGCATGTAGCCAGGCATGTCCAGTCTCTTATCCACCAACATCTCCAAGTCCTCCCCAGTGCTGCTCTCCATCCATTCATCCTCCAGCCTGGATTTACACTAAATGTTGCTCCAGCCCAGGGGCAGCACCTGCCCTTGGTCCTGTTGAACCGCACGAGATTCCTGTGGGCACAGAGATGGACCCAGAGCCAGGCTTTGGCACAAGAGGACTCACTGGATCCTCCTGCCCAGGGAAGCTCTGCCCAGTGTTCATCCAGCACAGAGGGAAGTGTCACAGCCACATGGGATCTTCCCAACAGCCCCGTGGGTCTGGTCCTGCACGTGCACCTCTCCTGGGAGAATGGAGCTGGGGCATGGAAGGGGATCCCAAGAGCTGCCAAAATGCAGAGAGTGAGGAATGCTGGTGTGGTCTGGGGAGAAAACTCCCTTCCTCCAGTTGGATACAGCCCCTGGGAAACCAAACCCCTCTCTGACTGGGACATGGGGCAGCAGAGGGAGAAGATGGTGTGAAAAAAAGGAACACAAGGAAAAAGATTCATCCACCAATCTGAAGGTAGAACTTATTTGTTTTGAGGGTGCAGACACCATAAGGGTTAAATATAATCCTGTTCCTGCAGGCTTGATTCACAACTAGAGATTTTAGGACTTCTCCCCTTTTACATCCCCTCAGAGACACCTTATACTGCCTGAACAGCAGCTCTGGGCTCTGGCAGAGCTCTCTCCAAAATGGGTCAGTTGTTCACAGGATGAGGATGGAGCTGTTTGCAGTGGTTGCTCCCACAGGACAAGGGCATTTATGTTTTCACCCAGCTGGGAGTAAGACATGAAGTGTCCCAGAGTTTGAGTGTCAATGTTCCCTCACAGGTCTGAAAGCTCTAACCTGGCATTTTGTGGGGAAGGAGAAAAAATACGCTGAGATTGGCACCGGTGAGAGAGATGTGAGAAAGAAAGGCACACACACTGAGAAGGAAGCACAGAGAGAGGGGGGAAAGGCCCCAGAAGGGCACAAGGTACATTTGTGAAAAGCACCTCCAGGATAAACACACTAAAATCAAGAATTTCTGCTGTGTTGTGCCTCACTCAGCTCAGTGTGGCAGCGAGGTGCTCAGTGTGGTTTCTCTGTTCACAGACTGAAAAAAACCCCCTGAAAATCTTCATAAAATCTTAGTAAAAAAGAAGGAAGTTTTCTATTTTAGTTGTGGATTTACCTATCTGCCTGTTTTCAGCCCTGCACTGTGTGTGATTGGGGTTTGGGAATCCAGGAATGGGAGCCAGGACCAGCACCTGGGATGGACCCTGGGTGGCTGGGAGAAGGGTTTGTCACCTCAAAGGACCTCAGCTGGCCCTGAGCAGAGGGGACACTGCTGTCCAGGCTGACAGGAGTGGAATGGCTCCATGGAAGTCTGGTTTAAAAGCTGCACTAGGGCAATTAGGCTCAGACCTGGGCAGCTGGGTGACGTGGGAGAATCCCGAAATGGGGGAATGCAGGACCAGGTGTCAGCCCCAAGGCCACGTTTACATTGAGAGGGAGGAGTGCCAGGAGGTCACCAAGAGCTCCACCAGCTTGATGAGCTCATGTCCACAACTGCACCTTGGGGGCCACCAGCACTTCCCAGGCTGCCCAACCCTGAGCAGCACCAGCCAGGAGTCATAAAACTGAGGGGGAAAATGGGCTGTGAGGAGCAAAGACACCAGACCCACTTGATCCTTCATTTCCACCAGTGCACAGACCTTGCCCTGAAGAAGCCACAGAAGCTTTGAGAATCTCCCAAAGGTCTTCTGCCACCCTATTTCCTACAGAACAAACATGGCCCTTGAGAGGAAAAGGCTGCAAGGAAAAGGCACCAGATCTTTTCTGCCAGGTCTCCCTCCACTTGCATTAAGATCCAGGCTCAGAGATTGGCCGATGTGCTGAAATTGCTGCTCAAATATAATGATTAGCTATTTCTGTAGCTTAATGGCAGTTGTTTCCTATCAAGACTACAGGTAATATTGATCTCATTCTGTGTTAAGGAAGGAAGGCAAGAGCTGTGCTGAAAATAGAGGGGCTGATGGGCAGATGTACGTGTGTCACAATAGAAACAGGTCCTCTACAGCCCCTCCCTGTCACTCAGAACAGGCTGTTACTGGGAATGGCAATTTGACTCTCCCCTGCTCCCATTTAGGAACTTTATTTTACATCAAGCTGAGGAAAAAATTGGAATTTCTGCAGAAGTGTTGACATTTTCCAGGAAATAGAGAGTTTTGAAAGCTGCCAAATTCAGCTGCTGATATAGAATAGTGGGGTTTGGGAAGTTCAATTCCCAGGGGGAAGAAGTTCAGACTTTGCTGCCACTGAGCCCAGAGGAAACCCTGGATTACAAAAGCAAGGATTTCCAGCACTTGCTTTTTCAGGTTAATGACAGCTGCTCCTCAGAGCTTCCCAGGGATCCTCCAGGGAAAGCACCTGGCTGTGTCTCACTCGTGACATGTGGTGCAGCACAGCAGCTGAGCCAGGCAGGGCTCAGGGGACCAGGGGTGTGTGGTTCCATCCTCCCCACCCCCTCCAAAGGCCCATTCTCCAGGTCCATCCTTCCACACAGAGATTAAAAGACAAGAGTCTAAAATCAAACTTTTGTGCCTGGAAATTTTTGAGTGCCCAGTGAGATGTCCCACTTGTCTCGTGGATGGCAGAGTGCCCGGGACACCCACAGGAATCAGTCAGGGCAGTCAGAGAATCCCAGAGGGGTTTGGGTTGGAAAGGATCTCAAAGCTCATCTTGTTCCAACCCCCTGCCATGGGCAGGGGCACCTTCCACTAGACCAGGCTGCTCCAAGTCCCTTGAATCCCAAATTCTGTTGGAAAGCAACACGATGCAAGAGTTCCTCCAGCTCCCAGCTCTCACAGCACGGAGGAGCAAAGGCTTCCAGGATCTGGGGAAGAAGGATTTCTCCTTCCTTTAGCAGAGAATCAACATTTTGTTCTTTGTGCCCTTTTTATTTTAGAAACCCTGCTTGATAAATTACTAAAGGGCCTCATTAACTGCAAAGATTTGTCAGTTTTCCCAAAGCAATCTGGGTATTACTTAGACCACAGAAGCAAATGGAAAAGTGAGAGGGAAGCCAAGCACAGCCCGATTAATCCTGGGTTATGGATCGACATTTGTCAACTCTATTGAAGTTTGTTGTACCGAATAGAGCCCAAGAGACCACTCAATTACTTTATCTCTGAGCAATTAGGATCCTGCTCTTGCAGGTCAATCTATTAGCACAGAGAAAAAAAATTTGGATGCACCATTAGCAGTAGAAAATCTACTGCCTTGTGGTTTGGGGTCTTTTAGAGGGGAAAAAAAACCCAGAGATTTTTCCCTTTCAAATGCTGGGTTTTGAGGAAAGAAGGAATAGTTCATGGAATTTAGCAGGGGCAAGGCTCCCCAAAATGGTTTTGTCCCCCAATGTCCCGCTCTCCACCTCTTCCCAAGAATCACTGTGTTTGCCAGGTGACTGCAAAAGGATCAGTCTGTTCTTAGAGCCAAAAATAACCCAGGGCTGGGTCTCCACTGCTACATTGAGACATGTCCATTAAAGAAACATTGAAGTGGCAGTTGTGCCTTATAAGCAAAGCACTGTAAAGGTTTAGGCTGAGCAAACCACTTCCAGGCCTTCCTTAGTGAGAATGAAGGATATTCATAGAAGAAAGTGAAGTTTTTTGGTGCACACTCATTTTTCTGTAGTTCATAATTCATCTCAAGAAGGCACAGGGGTCAGTAAATGCACAGGTTTGGAGTTTTTAAAAGGGTACAGGAAGGTGTAGAATGGGAAAAGTTATTTTCCCAGGTTATAAATTTCCCTTATTCAGGGACATTCAGATTTAACTTGAAACCTGCAGCTGCTTCTTCTGACCTTAACAAAGGCACGTGTGGCAGGAAGAGGGGGCCTTTTAAACAGGAATATCTGTAAGAAAAACTGCTGCCTCTCCCTTCCTTGCCCATCCTCATGAGCAGAGTTATGTCAACACTTGGGAATGGGAAGTGAAGCTGAGTCAGAGGTGTCACCACACTCCAGCCCACCCTCCTAAGCTGGTCTCACCCAACTCCTTTGAGCCCAGGCAGGACTTGAGCCACCAATTATCAGCTCTTGGGATGATGCACTGACATCTGAACTGTCACAGCTTCACTGCTGTCACCATTTTAGGAGGACTGGTGAGGCCACACAAGGCTGAGGGAACTGCAATCAGCCATCTGGGTTGCCTGCACAGGAAGACCCTCCCCAAAATTTGCAGCCTGGTTTGGTCATTCCATGATTACCCATCGAAGGATTCTTTTTTTCCTGGGAAGTGGAGGTGCTGGGGAATGGAAATGGCAAAATCTTGTGTCTGGGGGTGGTTACTGAGGCTGCTGAGAGAAGTGAAATGTTGGTCTACAAAAAAAATGAGCAATGGGAAACTGAATCACCAGGTCGTTACCCTCAGGTTCAGGATCCTGCTTGACTCACTGAAGACTGGAGAGATGGAGAGAGGTTTCAAAAAAATCCCAACCACACAAAAAATCACATGACAAATTGTTTGCAAGGAATGATTCCATCCATTTGTGCAGCTTTTCTTCACCATTGTAGGAGATGGAAATCACGTGTTGGGATTAACTTAACCAGTGAGTCATGTTTGGTTACTTCAATCACTTTCCTGCCCCCTCCTCTATCATTTCAGCAAACTTCATTCTTTTTCCTGTTCCTGAATCATTCCTGATTTCCTGAATTCCATCCCTCACTCTTGGCTGATGCATGAGCAGAGCTAATGAATGTGTTTTCTCCCCTAGACTGTTGACTCCCTTCTCTTTATCCATCCAGGCAGTCTGACCTGGGCTGCTCAGTGCTCCTGCCCTGTGCCTTGAGCTAATGACAGGGGGAGTTTTAAAGAGCAGAAAAACAAGTAGATTTTGAATTAATCTGTCCAGCCAGGCCATTTACACAACTGTACAGCTAATGATGCACATGCTGTTTGCCTTCTATTCTATATCCAGGGATTTCACCAGAATCTCACCCGAGAATCTCCCTGGTGTTAGAGTGATGCTCTCATCTATAAATGCCCCTTAGATGGAGAGGCTGGCTATAATCCTTTAAATATTTTAAATATTAATTTTTAATTTTTAATTTTCTTTTTATATTTATAGTCGAATAATTTTTATATTTAAAATTTAAATTTATTTTTCATTTTTATTTTTATTTTTATTATTTTATTTTTTTAATTATTTAATTTTTAATTTTAATTAATTTTTTTAATTTTAATTTTAATACAAGTAAGACCTAGAAAGAGTATCTCACACACAAGAGGGCTGTGGTAAACCCAAGATTCATAGGCTTCATATTCAGGATATTTGGTCTCTGATCCCTCTGTCCTGCCCCTTTTAGCTGGGCAAAACTGGGGATGTTCTGCCTGACCCCCCAAACAGCTTTGCACTGAGGCAGAGCAGGTATTTCTGGAAGAAGGGGCTGAGATCAGGACAGAGACACAAAGAAAACTCTCCTTATACTCAGAAAGAGGGCTAAGAGTCCTCTT
Organism: Chiroxiphia lanceolata; assembly: GCF_009829145.1. Taxonomy (NCBI): domain Eukaryota; kingdom Metazoa; phylum Chordata; class Aves; order Passeriformes; family Pipridae; genus Chiroxiphia; species Chiroxiphia lanceolata. The sequence continues at coordinate 2,045,260 of NC_045653.1, read as the reverse complement.
AGCAGGTTTTAAACTCCCATCTCCCCACACCCAGCACCCTCAAAATGCCTTCCCACAGCACCAGGAGAGCTGAGCAAATATACAGAGAAATTTATTGTGTCAGAGAAGCACAAAAACCCAGACACTGCTCCTGTTTGCTGAGAGACTTGTCTGGAGGCTCTTCCCAAACTGGAAACACCTCCCTGTTGATGGGAACCTGCTCCAGTCTGCTGGTGATGTGCATATGGTGATGGGAGGCACTTTGTGCTCCTGGGATGAGATCAACTCCAAAATTAACATGAGGAATATCCACATATTTAATATAAATCTGTACACACATGTATCAAATTAGATAGATATAAATTATATAGATGATAGAGATACAGAGACAGATATTGTTGGCACTCTTTGTGCAGCTGGGATAAGACTAACTCCAAAATTAACACAAGGCATATGCATATATTTTATATATCTATATACACACATATATCAATATTAGATAGATTATATAGATGATACAGAGATAGATACAGAGACAGATATTGATATATAGATATAAAGATAAAGATATTGATATAGATATAGATACAGATATAGATGTAGATATAAAAGCTTCCCTCCAGTGAGGGTGGGAGTGTTTTCCACAAACAGGGAGAGTCTTTGTCTTCCTGACCTCAGTCAGGAGCTCCTTCTTTCATCCCTGTAACACTCTGGTTTTCAGCATCAAAGAGGGAGCTGGGCACATCCACCCCTGAATCATCATTTCCAGCCTGGCATTAAAAGCTCTGTTGCAGGGAGAAGTTGGTGTAAAGCCCCAGCCCCTGAATTCCTGGGATTACTCCATTATCCCAGCCCTAATATTGAATGAGGAGTAACTAGTTTGCCTTCTTATTGCAGAGATGAGTTGAAAATTCAGGTTGTAGGTACTGAAAAAGCCTAGAAAGCTGGAAGCAAATAAAGAGATTCTTTTTATTTCCAATGTCCATATTTTTTTAAAGCCATCTCCACACTGCCTGGGTACAGCACCCCCTGAATGCAACCCTGGGTGTCCAGCTCATCTCTGCATCATCCCCAGTGGTGTGGGATAACTCTGCTGGAGCTCACAGGCTGCCCTGTGTAAATCACAGGAATTGTGAAGGCTGGAAAAGACCTTTCAGATCACCAAGTCCAACCATCAACCCAGCACCACCAAACCATGTCCTCGAGTGCCACATCCACATGTGTGCAGAACAATTCCAGGCATGGTGACTCCTCAAGTAGCCCTGGGCCACCTGTTCTGATGCTCTACAAGCCTTTCCATGAAATAGTTTTCCCCAACATTCAATCTAAACCTGCCCTGGCACAACTTGAGGCCGTTTCTTCTTCTCCTGTCACTTGTTCTGTGGGAGAAGAGACCAACCCCTTCCTGATTCCTTTTCAGGGAGTTGTAAAGAGCCAGAAGGTCCCCCCTGAGCCTCCTTTTCTCCAGGCTGAGCCCCCCCAGCTCCCTCAGCTGCTCCTGCTGCTCCAGCCCCTTCCCCAGCTCCATTCCCTTCCCTGGACACTCCAACCCCTCAGTGCAACATTTCTGACTCTCCAGCAAACTCAGTTGCTTCTCATTCTCAGGCTTGGACCACTTTGCTCTGAGAAGCCCTGAAACACTCTCAAATATCCCATAAAACAGCATTTTCCACAGTTTCCCTCTAGACTGTTCTCTGGGTCCCCCTTTATGCAATTTCAGATAGTTGGAGAGCTTTACATGCTACATTGCTCTCAGAAATAGAATTCTCCTAAACCACAGCACGTACATCAGTGTCTAGAATTATGCTAACCACTGCTCATCTAAATTATTATATTAACTGGAAAGGGGGAGCACACACAATTTAACAGGGGAGAAAGAGCAACAAATCTAAGAGGGAAAAATTGCTATTTTACAGAGAGAAGAAAACCAGGAAACTAGTGGTTATAAAAGCTTTACTGGAAGTAAAGAACCTTTTATTGTGGGAATTTAAAAAGCTTTTTCTTTTCAGGGTACACAGCATGAAAGGCAATACAGGGACCTGCTGGGGACAAGTGTGTTGGCACGTGCCCAGGCACCGGGGCAGGCAGGAAAATCTGGAGTTTCCTGAGAGCAGGTTTTGGTGGAGCTCCAAAGTATGTCGTGCAATTACTGGCTCCATCCTGCCCGGGGAAAAGGCACAACTACCAACAGAGAAGGAGCTGCTGGATCAGGCCCTTTTCCTTCCCCCACCCACCCCAGGCTGGGCACAATTAAGGATTTTGGGCTGGGGGCACTGTCACCCTCTGAGGCTGCTCTTGCACAGGGATCAAAGCTGCACGCCCTGCTCTGCTGCCAGTGGTGCTCGTGGGACACAGCCCTGACCTCCCCCCCAGTCAGGGGACAGAAATGACATGAAAAATATTTGTCTGTAAAGAGTTAATTATTTCCATGGTTGCTAATTCTGCAGGTTTTCTGTGATCAAAGCAAAGCAAGAGGGAATCAGAAATGCTGGGTCTGGCTCCCCCCTTAGCTCATTTTGTTGCACTGGCAAATGGTGTTTAACCATCTAAGGACTTTTCTTTGTCATCTAGAAACAGAAATAAATGTGAAAATGTGTATTTACAGAGGAATGCAAGTATGTGTGTGTGTCTGTATGTACATTGTGTTTATGAGCGTATTTTAGAGTGTTGTGAGTTAAAGAATGAGCACTTTGAAAGTGTTTCCAGCTCTGTTGTTGACAGCAGCTGGAGCAATGCAAAGCATTATTCACCATTTCAGAGCCCCTTCTGCAGTGCAAGGAACTCTTGAATAACCTGGGGGGAAATAGAGCAACACATTGTATTTTACATTTTTTTGGGGAGAGAGAAAACTTTATTTACTTAATGGTTTTCCTTTGAATATTAAGAAAAAAAGAAAATGTTTTCTTAATACTGTGGAGCATGTTGGCTGAGATCTCGGCAGCAGTGGAAGGTGTATTTATCAGGGAACAGAAGTAGGAATAGCCAATACATACATGAACCTCCTTCCAATCCAAAGTAGGCTTGAGGAAAGGGACTCCATGTCCCTGCAAAGACCATGAGAAGACAATACTAACTCCTGAATTATTGGTTTCTTATTTTATTGATTATATTGCAGGGCTAAAATACAAATTGGGCGTATTCAGCAACGAGAGCTTTACTGCCTTATTGTGCTGATCATTACAGAAAGCGTAAATTGGGTCATAATTCTGAAGAGTCATCAGAAAACCATGTGCAACTCCAAGTGATTCATTTGAAATAGTGCTTATGAGATGTTCAGGAGCAGATCAATACTGAAGTGCACGTGTGTGGGTGCAGAGCCCTGAGACAGACACAGACACACTGAGATCATCTCACTGCTCACCCGGGCAGTGATGGCTCACCCAGACCCAGGGCCAAGTGCTGCTACTCCTGATCTCCCTTGCTCCCAGGAGTGGTTTAACACCTCTCCCACAAGGAAAGGCTGAGAGGATTGGGACCTCATTGATCATTTTGTTCCAACCCCCTGCCAAGGGCAGGGACACCTCCCACCAGCCCAGGTTGCTCCAACCTGACCTCGGACACTTCCAGGGATGGGGCAGGCACAGCTTCTCTGGGCTGAACAATCCCAATGCTCAGAGGTGATCTGAGCCTGTCTGTGTCTGTAACAGGGCTCTCCACTGCTCACCCTGCACAGTGATGTCTCATCCAGCCCCAGGGCCAGGTCCTGCTCCTGATCATCCCTGCTCCTGATCATCCCTGCTCCTGATCATCCCTGCTCCTGCTCATCCCTGCTCCCAGGAGTGGTTGTGACACCTCTGCTGGGAAGAAAGGCTGAGAGGATTGGGATTGGGATTGTGCAGCTTGGAAAAGAGAAGGCTCCAAGTGACCTAATTCAGTACCTGAAGGGAACATGTGAGAAGGAAAGAGAGAGACCTTTTACAAGGGCCTGGAGTGACAGGACAGGGGGCAATGGCTTCCCACTGCCAGAGGGCAGGGTTAGATGGGATATTGGGAAGAAATCCTTCCCTGGGAGGGTGGGGAGGCCCCGGCACAGGTTGCCTAGAGAAGCTGTGGCTGCCTGGAAGTGTCCAAGGCCAAGTTGGAGCAACCTGGGATGGTGGAAGGTGTCTCTGCCCATGGCAGGGGATGAGAATAAATGATCTTTAAATTCCCTTCCAACCCAAACCAGTCTGTGATTCTATGATTGAAAAGCAGCTTGAGGGCAGGAGCACAATGCTGTTTAGAGTGGTGAGTAATCACAATAATCATCATTTTAGTCCCCTCCCTTTTGATAAAATATCAGAATTTGATAAAAATGTGACTGATGAGCTGGAGGGACTGTGGAGAGCACAGCACCAGAGCCTGTCAGAGAGCACTGTCAGCTCACACTGTCTCGGGCACAGCAGCAGCTCCATCCAGGAATGAATCCTGGGCATGTGCCACTGCATCCCACCTAAGAAATCCACGCTGGAAAGGGAAAGCCATCCTGATATAATCAAGGCTGGGGAGATACAGTCCTCTCAGTCCCCAGAGCAGCCCTGTAGGCTGCATTTTGTCCAGCTTTTAAATGCTAAGCAAACACCAGCCCACCTTCTCCACAGGCTGGTTCTGCAGGGCACACAGAATCCTTGGGGAAAACTCTCTGTGCTTTCCAAGGCTCTGCCCCAGCTCTGGGGCTCCTCTTTGCACCTCCCACAGTCTGACCAGCTGAGATGCTCTGCCAGAAGGACAAACCACAAACTTGGAGCAGCCTGGCCCAGCCTGTTTCATGTTTCCAGAAATCAGTGCTGGTTTTGAGAGCACAACAGCCCTGAGAACACCTTCCAGCCCTCTCTGCAGACTCCAAGTCAGATTTGAACACAGAAATGTCCCCACCAGCTGTGCTGGGCAGAGCTCAGTGGGTCTGGGTGGTGTCAGCACAGGTCTTCTCCCAGCAACCACCCCTGGGACAATCCCAACAGCCTGTTGCTGTGCAGTACCACAAATCCCAGAGTGCTTTGGCTTGGAAAAGGCCTTAAAGATCATCTTATTCCACCCCCTGCTATGGGCAGGGGCAGCTTCCACTCCACCAGTTTGCTGAGAGCCCCGTCCAACCTGGCCAATGTCCCTCGTGAAGTTTGACTGCCATGAATAATTTGGTCACTTTAAGCCTCAAAAAGAATGTGATGGTCTCCAACAGCAAATACTACAAACCTGGTAAAGTTAAAGCCACCACAAGATCAGATAAGAGCTTCTCAATTTAAGTGGAATAGGGAGTCTTCTCTCTTCCATTGTGTTTTATCAATTAACCTTCAGCAAGCACAGAGCTCTCCCTAGATCTGGTGCTCCTGCTGGCATCTGAAGGAAAAGATACAAATTGTACAGATTTCTCCTTTTTGAGGAGAATATTTTTGATAACCAAAATGTTTCTGCACTTGGAATAATGAGAGTGACTTTTCTCTTTCAAATGCTAAATTATTTCAAGCTGAGCTGTTGGAAACCATTAATAATTCAAGGAACTCTGCTTTGGGTAAGAACAACATCTGTTAGAAGGTGTTAATGCACAGCAATAACCTGATTTTCAAAGTTATTTTAACCATTTTTTTATTCTCTTTGCGAGGAAAAAAACGATACTCTGGTAAATTATAGGAAGAAGCTGCTAACTTGCAAAACAAGGAGGGCTGGGTGTCTGGAGTGCCAGGGGCACCAGCTCTGCTCTGCTTTGCCCTCCTTCCCCAGAACTGCTCAGGGCTCTTCCTTTCAGTCTCTTCTGAGTTGCAAACCCTTAAATGTTGCCAGGGCACGTTCAGATCCCACATGACTATTTTTAATCAGCCTTTTGACAATAGGCTGCTTTTCCCAACTTCTTTTCCCTGTGTCTTTAATGTTGTTCACAGATGATCAGCAGAGCAGAGTAATCATAGAATCACAGAATGGTTAAGGGCTGAAAAGACCTCCAAGATCATCAAGTCCAACCATGAACCCACCACCACCACCATACTCCTCATTAAACCATACCCCAGATACCACATTCACATGGTTTCTGATTTCTTCCAAGGATGGTGATTCCACCACTTCCCTGGACAGCCTGTTCCAATGTTTTATAACCCTTTCTGTTAAAAAAAAATAAGAAATCCTATTATCCAATTTAAACTTCCCCTGGTGCAACTTGAGGCCATTTCCTCAGAATGAGGGGATGAAATTCGTCAGTTCTTCTACTCAGTGAGGAATGAGAGAGATGAAAAGCATGGATGGACCTCTGGAGAGCAACTCCCCTGTCAAGTATAAGATCCCATGGATCACACTTTGGAGGTTCCAACCTCTCTCTCTACTAACTCTTAGAAGTTGGATGGCTGAAGGAGACCCCAAAACTAATTTTTGCGTAGTAAAGCTGAGCTACATTTTGTCCTCCTTCCAGAAATGAGTTAAATAAAACAGTGCACTGAAAAGATTAAAAAAATTTAGAAGGCAGCTCGACGTGCAGGGTGGTATTGCAAGACCTCCATGTGTTTAGAGACAGGAATTTGAGTCAGCTTATTGGCAAAGCTGCTGTTCAGTCCACATGCAGGTTTAGAGTTACACCTCCCTGCAAAGTTCAGCTGTGGAATTTTGCATCCAACCAGAACCTTTCCCATCTTCCTGAAGGATTCCTCTGGCAGCCCAGCTGATGAGGGAGCAGCCCTGTTAACTCCACTCCTGCATCATTCTCACATGCCTCACATGGAGATGTCGAGGCCTAGGTATCAGTCTCCCATAACAGCTCTGTGATGGGAAATCCATCATTGCTCCCTCATCAAATATTCCAATTTTAGTAACTTTCTATACAATTTAACTCTTGAATTTTCAGCTCCTGGGAAAACTGGATATCAGAGGGGTGTGTTTGTTTATACGCTGCTGCAAAAGTGATTTAAGAGCAGTAGGATAAGAGTGATAAGCTGTGCCAGGGGAGGTTTAGGTTGGATATTGGGAAGAAATTCTTTCCAGAGAGAGTGCTCAGCCATTGGAATGGGCTGCCCAGGGAGGGGTGGAGTCACCATCCCTGGAGGTGTTGAAGGTGAGACTGGATGTGGTATCAGTGCCATGGGCTGGGAACCACGGCGGGGTTGGATCAAGGGTTGGATTTGATGATCTCAGAGGTCTTTTCCAACCCGGCTGATTCTGTGATTCTGAGATTCTGTGATCCAGAATAAAGGAGAAAGTTTTCATTAGACAGTCTGGCACCAAGCATCAGGGAAGATATCCCTGATTCACTGCCCTGCCCAGCATCCTGCAGGACCAATTTTGGTTTAAAACATGTTCTGGGCACTGCTGAGGCCACACCTCAAATCTTGGGGGCAGTTCTGGGCCCCTCACAACAAGAAGGACATTGAGGGGCTGGAGTGTGTCCAGGGAAGGGAACGGAGCTGGGGAAGGGGCTGGAGGACCAGGAGCAGCTGAGGGAGCTGGGGGGGCTCAGCCTGGAGAAAAGGAGGCTCAGGAGGGACCTTCTGGCTCTGCAACTCCCTGACAGGAGGGGGGAGCCGGGGGGGGGGGTCGGGCTCTGCTCCCAGGGAACAAGGGACAGGAGGAGAAGGAACAACCTCAAGTTGTGCCAGGTTGGACATCAGGAGGAATTTCTTCCCTAAAAGGGTGGTCAGGCCCTGGCACAGCTGCCCAGGGCAGTGGTGGAGTCCCCATCCCTGGAGGGATTCAAAAGACACGGAGATGTGGCCCTTGGGGACATGGGTCAGTGGTGGCCTTGGCAGTGCTGGGGGAACAGTTGGACTGTGATCTTGGAGGTCTTTTCCAACCTAAACTACTCTACAATTCTATGATTTCCAAAGAATTTGCTCCACTCCCAGGAAAATCCAGCACAATTATCTGAAAATCACAGCTGTTCTACTGGAAAAAAACAGGCCAGGTTTGTGTGCTGTTTGTATTTGACTCTTTCCTAATCTGAGTGTCAGAAATGGTGCTGTTTCTCAAAGGCTAAGCCAAGTCCAAGCTTCAGCAGCCTCCAGATTTGGGGATGGAATTCAAAGTGAAGGTTTTGGATCTGAGCACAGAATAGAGGCCTGCACTATGATGAATTGACAGCAACATTACACAGCTCATGTTGTTCATTGAACCTCATTAATTTAAGGTTAAGTTGTAAGAAGCTGCTGATAGCAGAGTCGTTGTAGAGGTCATTCCCAGGTTAAACTTGTCAATGGAAAGGCCTCCTGAGAGATGAGATCTGAAGGACTTGTTAAAGAACATTGAGTGAGCAGTGCATGGAGCCATCAGACACTCCATGCTGGACTTTTCCTTTTTATATCTCAGTTGTGATAAATATTGATAATATTGGGAACAGATCTTCCCAATAAATAATCGAATGTGTTTTATAACAACTTGTTCAGATGCTGTTGGAGCTGCTAATTAAGAAGGTTGCTCGTTACTTGTGACACTTGGAGGGACAAGACTTGGCTGTTTTGTCATGGGGGTGACAGGGAATACTTGGCACCTATTATGTGTCTGCCCGCCCCCTTGAGAGGAGACTAAGCAAACCACCTCACAAAACACAGTCTTGGAAAGAAATTGAGGTTTAAAGTGCCTCAAAACTTGGAATTTCTGGTGGATGAAAGGCTTCAAAAACACAACCTTTAAAAGAAATATCACATGATAGATTGCTCCTCACTGTGGGGAGGTGGAAGGAGGAAATGTTCCTTCCAGCACGGACTCTAGTGGGGTAAATGGTGTTGTAGGGTTGGGAAATCAGCTTGGAAAACACTGAAATGTGCCCCCTCTTGTGATACCCCATCCTTGAGACACCTATGGGCCATCATGGGATCATGGAGAGAAATCCCCTGCACTGACACTGAAACCAGGACTGAAGTCCTTCTGCACCAGAAAGCTGGAGGGAGGAAGGATTGGCTTTTGTTTAACAAAATATAATTGTGCAACAGAACATGTTATGAGCAGATATTTCCTGTGTTGTCCCTCCTATTTTACTGTGTCTAAACTCCATCTTCTTATTTTATAAGCTCCTATATTTAATGCCTATCCTAAACCATCAAGTTTTATGCTGGACTTAAGAATCGGCTTCTTCATCGTGCACTACTCTTCCTATTTCCTTTCTCTTTCTCTCTCCTTTTGTAGGACTCTAGAAAAATAACCAAGTCAAGAGGAAAGTTATCCAATAAAAACAGAACCTTCTTCAGGACAAACATTGATTTTCCTGGCACAATTTGGAACTCATTAGCATTTTGTGTTGCAGTGTTACATCACCTTTTCTGTCAGGTGAGCTGCCTCGGACCATATTTTAAGAGGTTCTGTCCTGACAACATGTGGACTGTGGGGTGAATTCCAAAGCAAAATTCCCAAGGAATGTCTTTTCCATGCCCTGGGAGGGCTGGGGCAGGGTCAGCCTTCTTGGTGTGGGACAGGGCATTCAGAAGCAGCAGGAAAATCAGCTTTGCTTGCAGCACCGGAGTGCTGCTTTCATTTTACAGGATTCAGTGGCTGAGAAAGAGAGGAATTATCTCCTTTCATTCTTCTGGCTCAGACACAGCAAGAAGGCAAAGATTAATGCCATTAAAACATAAGCAATTGGTGCTTAAATGTAACATGACAGATTTACTCTGAGCACATTCTAAACTGTGGAGTTTCAACAGTGATAATAAAGCATTAAGAGAGACACTGAAGCTTGTAGGAACAGCAGAGGAACAGTTGTGTGTGGTGGGAACAGGAATGAATCCCATTCCCTTTGCAGCCCATATGGAAATGGCCTAATATGAGAAGGAGCCATTTATTCCCTGGGCTAGTTCTTATAACTACTCCAACTGCTGAGCAATTTAAAACCTATGCATTTTTATAAGTGTCCATTTTTTACATTTGATGAAAGTAACCCTTTGGCATTGGTTAAATTATAAGTAGAGAAAACAGGGGTGAGGCACTGTCAGCATACCAATGGGACAGCTGGGAGGCACCAGTAACACAGCTCTGAAATAAAGATCATTTAACCTGATGAGTGGGAACACACCCATGGAAAGGTGATTGCACGAGGAAAGTTTCAAACCAGCAGCTCTGGAGTTGTTCAGCCCTGTGGGAACCCCTGGCAAGGCTGTGAGGGGCAGGGATGTGGAGTGGGGGCTGCAGGAGTGGGGAGGGGGAATTGCAGGAGCAGGAGGGCACATCCTGAGCTGAGCTGTGTGCCCAGGCTGTGCTGGGCAGGGACAGCAGCCAGTGAGTGCTTCCTTTCTGCTGGAGCTGGCTTGGGTGTCTGCACGGATTCTGTAGGATCAGGGGGCCTTTCCCCCTCTCTGCTCAGTGCAACCAAAACACATTAATGAGAAAAGCACTCGCTGCTACAATTCACATCTTATTACAGCACATATTTGATCAGCTCTTCCCTGCTCCCTAATCCACCTCCCAGTGCCTGGTTCCAGTGCTCAAAGCCCTGGAGAAGCTCAGCTGTCTCCTGTTAGCACAGGCTTTAGGTGGCACTGCTGCCTGTAGGGATTGGTGTGAGCTCATCAGTGCTGGGCAACCTCCCCTCAGCCCCGCGGGCCAGCACAGCCCTGCACAGCCCCCCGGAGACCAGCTGAGCTCCTCCAGCCCAGCACAGGCTGCAGAGCACGGTGCCAGCAGCCATGGCACTGTTTGAGGGGCTTGGGAGGACATGGGACCACCTGCAGATACCCAGACCCCAGAGTGGGTGCTGGAGTTTAGGGGCTTAAAAACAGCACAGTCCAATCTTTGGCTGGAGGGAGGAGGCACTTGGTTTGTCAGAGTGAACTCTTCTTCGCCATTTTAAAGGATATTAGGCTTAGGTTAGATATTAAGAAGACATCCTTCCCTGCGAGGGTGGGGAGGCCCTGGCACAGGTTGCCCAGAGAAGCTGTTGCTGCCCCATCCTTGCAGGGGTCCAAGGCCAGGTTGGACGGGGCTTGGAGCAACCTGGGCTGGTGGATCCTGCAGTTCCCCTGAGGACCCAAGTCATTCTCTCCAACTGAACCTTGAACAACCTCTTCCAGAGCACATTTCCTTGGCTCTCGTGCTTGCACAGATGAGACATGAGGCTGCTCAGCTGGGAAGCAAAGCAGCTTCTCTCACAAGCCCCGTCAAGGGACCAAGGCAACCAAAAGAAAATATTTAGGTTTCCAGCCAGTCTTTTAGGAAGAAAGTGTGTTTTCCATCTTTTCCAGCTCCAAGCTGAACCCCCAAATGCTGAAGTTCTTCATCTCTTCATCAAGTTTTCATCACCTGCACCTTTCTCCAGAGCACAGAGAATCTCCCTGGCCATCCCACCCTGTTCTGTGGTAACAACTGACTTCCTCAAGTGAGAATGGAGACATGATGGACCAGCCCTCAACCTTCTTCCTGCTCTCCAGGCTGATCTTGAGCTGTTTTGTTGCAGACAGGTGGAAGCTCCACAGAGCAGGGGAAGGTGTCCTTGCCCATGGCAGGGGTTGGAACGAGATGATCTTTCGTGTCCCTCCAACTCAAACCATTCTGGGATTCTATGTGTGAGAAATCTGTGCATGTGAGAGACATGCCTGAAGCTGCAAAGTCAGCTCACCTTTCACTGTTCAGTTCTACATGGACAGATATTTTCCAGAGAGATCCACATGGTAAAGACAGAATTTAATCCAATTTTAGAGCTAAAAAATGACAAGAGAAAATTCATATACTTTAAAAACTTTCAGCATGTAACAGTGAGGAAGGAAGATAAGCACCTTTCAGTAAGCCCTCTCTTGGTATCATTTTTACACTTACCATGGGTGGTGAGCAGCCCTGGAACACAATAAAACTCAGATTATTTAATGCACCTAGTACAGCAAATACAACCTTCAACCTGGAATTTTAATTTTTGATGACTCAGAATGGCTCAATCACTTCACAGAGTGGGTGCTTTAAGAATTGACAAATACATAGCAAAATAAGGATTTTAATTCTTTTTTCATTTTTAAGGCTTTTATGTAAATGTGAACAAGCTGTCAGTGCTGAGTCTGCGTGGCCTAATCCTGGGGTCATTTTTCCCCAGGGCAATTCTGCTGCTCTTCTCAGGGGTCTTCTACCCTCTCAGGGACCCTTTGGATGAGGAGTGGGGTAGGATGTGACAAGACCTCCTTTGGTTGTGCCACTTGCAGCTGGTCGGTCCCATTTGGGTGGACAACTCTCGCTGGGGTCCCTGGGACCAGCAGCAAAGGCTGTGGGGCAGCCTGGGCTTCCCTGCCCACTGCAGACCCACAGCAGGGAGCAAACGCTTCCCCAAGGGCCACAGGGGCTCAAGGAGATGTTCCCATGGCAGGAATGTTCCTCCTTTCCCTTGTGGGGGTACAAAAGGTTCAGGTGTCCCACCACACTCACGGGGGATAATTATTGCATGAGCCCAAGCAGGGATGGGACAGCAGGAGCTCACCAGCATTGTAGGGCTCCAGCTGCACCTCCAGAGGAGATTCTGCTGCTCCACAGCCTTGTCCACGAGCAAAACAGCTCCTGAAAATGCACTGCCAGGCTGTGTGAGAAGCTGGAGCCCATCATGAGCCTCCAAGGATGCATTTGCTTCAATTCAGGCTCTGTGTGTGCTATTCTCTGTTATTTGTTGGCACCCAAAGGGTCGTTACGTTCATTACCCTGCTTCATAAATGTAAAATAGAGTCAGACTAATTGCCCAGGGGCATTGCAGGCCTCGGCCTGACTGACAAGTTGCTTTTTATTTACTAACTTCTTTGCATTTGGGCCAGTTGAGCCAGCTGCAGTTTGCTCTCTATCCACACTGTGGGTGCACAGGGCTCCTCCTCACCCCCTCTGCCCCAGCATGGAGGACAACCCTGGAGACACCCAGGGAGGCAGGACAGGAGCCCAACACCTCTGGGGGCTGAAACCTTCTCATAAACCTTGGCCTGGACTGTCTTTGCACTTTGTTCCTGTGTTTGCAACCAGCCTCCAAGATCCCTCCTGCAGTCTCCACTGGGGGGGTTCAACCTGGAGAAGAGAAGGCTCAGGGAGACCTTGGAGCACCTTAATGATCCTAAAGGGGCTTCAAGAGCTGGAGAGAGACTTTGGACAAGGGATGGAGTGACAGGACAAGGGGAATGGTTTCCCACTGCCAGAGGGCAGGATAGACAGGATATTGGGAAGAAATTCTTGGCTGTGAGGGTGGGGAGGCCCTGGCCCAGGTTGCCCAGAGAAGCTGTGGCTGCCCCTGGATCCCTGAAAGTGTCCAAGGCCAGGCTGGACAGGGTTTGGAGCAACCTGGGCTAGTGGAAGGTGTCCCTGCCCATGGCAGGGGGTTGGAATGAGAAGGTCTTTAAATTCCCCTCCAAGCTAACCCATTCTGTGATTCTGTGGTCCTATAAACCCTTTTTCTCCCCTTCCTTTTGTTTTCCCATCAATTTTCACCCTGTCCTTTCCCTCTCCCACTGCCAGTGTCCCTTCAGAGCCAGAGCTGTGTCTTTTCTCATGTCTTTGCTGTATAGTCTGACACAAATCAAGTGTCATAAAAATAACATTATTAAATGAAATGCATAATAATTATAATTATACATTCTAATACATAAGAATAAGGCTGTTTCTGTGAATGTCAAATGGCTGCAGTACCATGGGTAGCCAAATTCCCAGCTGCTCTTACTCTGCTGGAGACAAGGGTGGTTTCTCCTTTGGCTCATTTGGCCTTCTGATCTTGCTTCCTGGATTTTGGTAATAAGTTAAAAAACTTCAAAAATCTTCAACATCTGACAAAAATTTTGCACAGAAAGTGCAAAACCTGGAGAAAAGAAAGAGGGTTTATGCAGGTCTGAAAAGTAGGGAAAGCAAGTTCTGCTTGATTTCAGGCATCAGAAATTAATTCCTTATTTGTCCTGTGAAACCTGGGGGAAACCCTTGCAGATGCAAGGGAGAAGCAGGAAGGAAAAGCAGCTTAATGTGAGGGATGAGTGACTGCATTTTAAAGTTCCTTGGTGTTCTTTGCATGCTGTGGCAGCCTCGGGGCTGTGCAGAGCCAGGGAGTCCAAATTCCCAGGGGATTTCAGCATCCTCAGACTTGGCTTCATTCTGAATTAGAGCTGAACAGGAAATCTGTGAAATTATCTGCTGTGACAAGGGCACATCCTTGTTGTTTGTCCCCATTTGGTTCTGCAGGAGCTGTGATTTTTTTGTCTGGGGTGGGGCAAGACTCCCCCTGTGCCTCCTCCTGGATGAGGAATGCTGGGTCAGGGGCAGCTCACTGGGAGAAAGAGGGGCAGGGAGAGAAGGAGCTGGGGGGAGCCTGGAGGGGGCTACACTGAGGAATCTCGAAGAGCAGGAGGTTTAGTTCAGGGAGCAGATGTGATTCCCAGGTGTGACATCCCTGGAGGACTGGAACAGGCTCCCCAGGGCAGTGGGCACAGCCCCAAGGCTGCCAGAGCTCCAGGAGGGTTTGGACAACGCTCTGAGGGACAGGGTGGGATTGTTGGGGTGTCTGTGCAGGGCCAGGGGTTGGACTAAATCCTAGTGGGTTCCTCCCAGCTCAGTTCTATGGCTCTATGAGCCCAGCAAGCACTGGGAGCTGCTGGTTTGGAAGGAACCATCACCCTCCAGACACACAGCTCGGGGAAGAAGGAGGAGGATTAGCTGTTGGCTGTTAAAATCCAAAGCATGCTTTCCTGGAATGTCTATTTAAAGCAACAAAGCACCTGCATTTGATGTTGAAATGAGGTATTTTGACACCTCTGTGGCTGGAATATGTTCCCATGAAATAAGACAAGCATGAAAGGCTCAGGGAGAAGCACGAGGGCTGTGGAGCTGTGCAGTACCTGCAAGCAGAGCTCTGCCAGGTCTGTGCTGGGGAGGTCCTTCCCGAGGGTCCTGGAGTCCCAGAGGAGGGAAAAGGTGTTGTGGCTCTTCCTGGGTCTTAGAAAGCACTCACAGGGTCTTTTACTTGGGCTCAAATATGAGTTTAACTTCCAAATATGAGTTTAACTCCCAAATACAACAGTTTCCTTTGTGTTGCCTGCAGGGAAGGCTGAGGACACTCCACTGCTCCCCAGCCCTTTTCTCTGCAGCCCCTGGCTGAGAGATTCCTTATTCAGGCTGGATACAGCACAAACATCCCAGGATTTGCTTTGAGGAACAGACAGAAAGGGGCAGCTGAAGGATTTGAACTTTGTTATCACCTGGATCCTGCAGTTCCCCTGAGGACCCAAGTCATTCTCTCCAACTGAACCTTGAACAACCTCTTCCAGAGCACATTTCCTTGCTCTCGTGCTTGCACAGATGAGACATGAGGCTGCTCAGCTGGGAAGCAAAGCAGCTTCTCTCACAAGCCCTGTCAAGGGACCAAGGCAACCAAAAGAAAATATTTAGGTTTCCAGCCAGTCTTTTAGGAAGAAAGTGTGTTTTCCATCTTTTCCAGCTCCAAGCAGAACCCCCAAATGGTGAAATTCTCCATCTTTTCATCAAATTTTCATCACCTGCACCTTTCTCCAGAGCACAGAGAATCCCCCTGGCCATCCCACCCTGTTCTGTGGTAACAACTGACTTCCTGAACTGAGAATAGAGACATGATGGACCAGCCCTCAACCTTCTTTCTGCTCTCCAGGCTGATCTTGAGCTGTTTTGTTGCAGACAGGTGGAAGCTCCAGAGAGCAGGAGGAGTTGGGATGCTCAGGGAACACGTGCAGATGTGTCTCACACTGCCCACGGGTGTAATTCAGCAGCACACACTGAACATACTCAAGGGATGCACCAAACTCAGCTTTTGATTTTTAATTATGAACAGTTGCTTACTGGAAGCAGGATTTAAAACATGGCATGTTTAGTGCCTTTAAATATTTTACAGAAATACATAATATTTGCCATTAAACACATTTTTATGTGATACAGTGTCCCTTGCACTGCTATTATGCAAGATACACTGTAGTGCTAAAACAGAGCTTTGACAGAGGTGAAGTTGTACTGGAGACAATTTTTTTGTTAATCATGAAAAGATTTTGGCAATATTCTTACCTTTTGTTTTTTTAAAAAAATGAAAAGCTTGTTATTGAATCTTGTTAGAGTATCACCATTAAATAATCATGATGAAATTCTCAGCTGTAACAAAATAGAAAATATTTATCATAATGATAAGAAAAGAAAAGCAGCTCTTTAGGCACCTAAATCATCCTTTAAGGACTTATATTAATCTTTTTAATTACCGAAGGGTGTAAGATTCTTTCATTCCTTTTGGTTTTGTTTAGTCAGGATCCAGAGCTGAAAACACATTCAATTCCTCATTGAATCCATTTCTTTGCAGGTGGGGACTAAGCTACAGAAAACAGAATTTCAGACTAGCTTAATTTGAAAGTTAAAATTAAAATGGGCTTTCTGTGGGCTGTTTTCTAACCTTTGCAAGCTGTTTTTCCCTTGGTATGTGTGGACTGAGCCCAACACCACGGGTTGTGCAGGGGTGGAGGGAGAGGGACGTGATGGGAGGAGGAAGCCAGAAGCATTCAGGTGTAGAAATGTCTGACAGTACACAGAGAAACACCTTCAAAACCATTGTTTTGGAAAACTTGGCTGCCAGTCACATATTCCCTCATTCCCCAGAGAGGTACAAGCACAGGGATATTTTTTCCAGGAGAGGATCTGGCAGTGCTAACTCTCCTCTTCCTCCCCAGCCAGGCTCCCCCTGGCACACTCCACATGGTTTCCAGTGCAGAGCCATTAACGTGCTCCTGAAGAATCTCCTGGACCTGCTATTTTTTCCCTACCTCTGTCACTCTTTGAGTCTGAATCAAAAGGGGAACACACACTCCTTTGTTTCTCCCTTCCCCTGAGACCCAGGCATGGCAATTATCCTTCAAACACAGCAGAAACTTTCTGAAAACTCTGGGGGGAAAGTGGCTAATGAATCCAACTTCAGCAGCACCACAGAACTCAAACACAGCTCCTCTTCAGATTAGATCATGTCAGCCCTGAGCACAGGCAAGCTGGCCATTTGGCTGGGTCCCCTCTGGGACAGGGAAATTAAATGAGGGAAAGCAGATGCTCCGAAGTTATTCTGAAACTGGAAGATGTCAAGTGCCTTGTTATTCTCTCAGTGAAGCCACATGAATTTAACATTGGGAACAAGAAACCTTTCCCAGTGCTGAGTGTCCTTCTAGGGAACTTCAGGGTAATAAAATTCACTGTGTGATCTTATGGAAATATTTGGTTACACAATCTCCCAGCGAGTTGATTTTATGCCCCCACACTCACAAGCACCAAACACACGTATCTGACTGATGGGAGTAAGGTGACACGTGTGTGACACAGAGAACGAGGAGCTCTGGTTGTCAAATTACCTCTGAAATTTCTCTTACCTGGCAACAAAAACCCATGAACGGGGTTTCTCTCACCCTGACAGGTTAGGGCTCTCCAAAGTCTCCCTCAGTGCAAATTTATGTAGACAAGTCCAGAGGTGTTTTCTTGCTGACCCCTCTGTCCTTCAGGCACCAACACCAGATGCAGCTTTGGAAGGTCAACATGGAAGGACAGACATGATCAGTGGGTCCTGAGGGCTGCATTTGTAGGGCTTGGATTTCACAGGAGGATTTTGGCATCGGGAGGGTGAGTGGCAGGATTTCTAACCATTCTAACAATTTCTAATCATTTCTAACCATTTCTAACCATTTCTAACCATTTCATCAGCCTGCTCAGCCCCTGGCCTGGGCACACCACGGTGCTTCAAGTCCCAGACACTCCATGGGCACATCAGACACTGAAGGACTTGGGGTGAGTGTTTCCACAGAGCTGTCACATGAAGCTGGAGTTGATAAAGATGGTCCAGAGGGAAAGAGCAGTTTTGACTCAACTGCTGCTCCTGACTGACCAAAGCACAGTGGAGAGTCAATAACTAAGTGATTCCAGGTATGGGGTGTAAACTGGAACACTTTACTGAACACATGAACACAATTTAGGGGGCTTGGGGGTTGGACGTTAATGAGGACCACGAGCTATGTTAATTAGGGAATTACACAAGTTTTTACTGCAGTTACCCAATAGGTTAATATTTCCCTCGACCAAGATTACATGGGGAGGAAGAGGATCAAAGGGTTTAGATGTGGTCTGATACAATCATCTCAAAATCCTTCCTTATTTTTGCTGCAGGAACCAAGTTAATCCATAAGTTTGAACTTTACAGGTCTTGTGAGGAGGGTCCAGTCCTTCAGGTCACGGGATTCATCTCAGCCCCTGTTTTCCAAGGCTCATGGCTCAGGCCCTCTAAGCTCCTTTCTGCTGATATTATATTTTGGGATCCAACACACCACGACCATCTCCCTGCCCAACATCTCCCTCTGCCCACCACCCAAACAGAGCCCCCACAGTGGCTGCTCTCCCCTCCCCTGCTCGTGTTCACTGTGGCTCACAGAACCTGTGTCATGAGCCACCAAAGCTCTGTGGGCACCGGGGAGTGGCTACTCAGTGAGGTGCAGCCAGGTAGGAGAAAGCCAGACTGCTCCAGGAAAGCTGCATCCCACATCCTGGGGAGCAGCAGGAGCACCTGCAAGGCTGTGTCAGGGGCAAGGTGCTGGTTCCTGGCGGTGCTGGAGCCAAACAGCCCAGCCCGTGTCCGTGTCCAGCTCTCCAGGTGGCACTGGCAGGTGCCATGGGATGCCAGTTCTTGGCATGTGACGACCACCAGGATGTCCTGGCAGGAATGGGGGACCCACCTGCTGAAATTTGGGCTGCTCCTGGGAAATCAGGGAGATCAAGGAGCTGTGCTCACCGAGGTGCTGAGGAAGCCGGGCTGGTTCTCAGCAGGTCCCTGGAGCAGCTCAGCTGCTGCCCCAGCCACGTCTGCAGGGAACTGTTCCCAAACACCTCTGGGATCATCGGGACAAACAGAACCCTCTCACACTGGTTTTTAGTGTTAGAAAGCAAGGAATCCCTTTTATTTGCAGAGCTGGGTGTGTATGTGGCCCACAAAATTCCTGCCTCCAGACAGACAGCAAGACATCACTTTTTCACCTTTTCATACCTTTTTAACCAAGAAATTATTGTTCACTGGTATTTAATTACATAATTCTCTTTCATTAGTATTCCACCTTCTCTTGGTTATTGATTTCTTCCTTTCTGTGCTAATTTAGTTATTTTTAGTCTTTTTAATATCTTTTTCCCCAGTAGTGACTTTCTGACACAAATAATGAGCCTTTTTTAGTCTTCTCCATTATATGTTGGTTTCTGCAAAAGGTCCTCTTTTCCAGATGTTAAACTCCAGATGTCCAGATCCAACAATCCATCTTCCTCTTCTGGAATTTTTTCACTGAAGCACATCAAGGTTAACTTTAACAAAATTTACAGTTTTGGTACTTTTTTCTCCTATGTTCTCATGACAACTGTTTTCTAAATGCTGGCTAAAACTGATTTAAGGCCTAATACACAACCTATGGTTAATTAAAACAATTAATTAAAAGCTTTCCTTAAAACAATTAAAACTATCAGAAAAGTTACATCATTTCCAACAGAACCACAAAGCTCTTGGTATCAAAACCACTCAGAACTGCCTTCTCTTTATGGCATGTGCTTCTCCAGAAAGTCCCAAATCACTCCCATCCACAACTCCACGGGCTGGGATGCACTTTGAGTTCAAACCAAAGGAACTGGTGAGACACACAGTCAAAACAGTTTCATGTTTTGCAATAATCCGTGATTTCTCTGAACCATTTAAATGTTTACAGCATTTTGCATCCTCTACAACGATCTGTGTTGCCTTTCTGTGATCTTTCCCAGACCTTGCAGAAGAAAATTAATGAGTTTTCTGCATTTTCCCGTCACTTCAATTACTCTCACCTCGCTCCTCAGTCATTAGGATGACTTTGCTTTGAGAAACTTGACTTATTAAAATGACTCCCTTGTAGGTTTTAAAATGTGGTTGTTTGCTGCCTTTAATGTGGATGTTCACTTGTGTGAAACAGCCAGTGAAGAACAGGCTGGAGCTGCAATAAACCCAGATTTTATATTTGGTGTTGTCTTAAGGCCTCACTGAAGGCTGAGAGGACCCTTCTCTGTTAGACCCTACACAGGTGCCCCGAAGTTCTCAAAGCCCACAATGGGTAAATGCTGCCTTATAAACACAATTTTGCAGAAGGCATAAAGCAGACAAGACATTAATTAAGCTTTTGCCAATCCTGACCATCCTGAAGTCATGAATCAGTTCATTCTCCCCCTCAAACTCTGAGCGATTTAAAAATTACAATCTGCTTTTTGGCCTTCTCAACATATATTGGTGGGTAGGTTTTCATTTACCTGCTCTCCTCCTAACCTTCATTTACAGATACATTTGAAGCATTTTGTGCTATGACAGAGACTAAAATATTACAAAAATTAAACATGAGACATTCACTTGACTCCAGGTGAAGGGACTTCAAAGAGAGTGATAACTAGAAAAGGGCTCAACACCATGATAAGTAACTTGACTGTGAGTATGGAAAGAACCAGGAGTTAAACCAGCATCTCCACTTACAAAGCTAGAGCAGTGTTTCTGTATTCAATGCCCAAATCTCTCATAGGGAAGAAAATACAGGAAAACGTCTTTTTTTCCTGTCATTCTCTTTATCCCCTGGCTTAGAGTAGCTATAACTTGTCTCATCAGGGTCTAACACAAACCAGCAAAATCTCTCCCGCTCTTCAGAGCTGACTCTCTCTCGACAAGGAGGTTGTTCCTCCAATAAATCAATGTACTGCCAGGATTTGTGGTTCCCCACCGTGAGCCAGGCCCCATGCTGGGCCAGTCTGGGTAAAGCTGAAGGAACACCAGAGCTCAGGTTGGCTCTTCAGCTCGTGCCTGAGATGCCTCTTCACTCCAACTTCAGAACAAAGCAGGAAATAACAATTTTCTTCTCATTTTTCATGGAGGATCCTTGATTCCACATGGCATATTGCTGCATGGAGAGGCTGTTCTGCCTCTTTTTGAATGAACAAACCACAGTCACAGAACAACTTCAAAAGCTGGAGTGGGCACAAAAGGTGTGGCTGTTACCTCCCCATCGCTGTTAAGGACTCTCAAGTGCTTTGCTTTGCTGCAGCTCTATCCATTGGGACAAACTCTTTTCTTTTGGCTCCTCGACTGCAGTTTAGTTCTGAATATCAACAAAACAAGGTGTTCAGTGTGTTGATGCAGCACAGCCTGGCTGCTCCTCCTCAGGGAGAATTGCTGTGACCAATCTGGATTTAACAGCAGACTGTGGCACTGAGAATCCCAGAATGGTTGGGGTGGGAAGGGATCTTAAAGCTCAGCTTGTTCCACCCCCTGCCCTTAAAGCTTCTTTTTGAATTATTTTGTCTTTGCACTCCTTTGATTCATATCCATGTTTACTGGTTTCCACTGTCCATAAAGAGGAAAATACTGAGACACCACTTATTTCCATGCAATTCCAAACGTAAGAAAGAAAACCAAGCCCTTATATTTCAGCAGCTGCCCAAGGTTTATTTGGTCACCATTTCTGGAGGAGGACAAAGCCCACAAGATATTTTAGCTCCTTCCTGTTCTCATCAGCCATGCAAATCCCCCACGTGGCTGGGAAATGCAGCCAGAGGATGCAATGTTTTCATAATAATCAATGTTTTTTATGGAATCAGAGAGTCAGAGAATGGGTTGGGTTGGAAGGGACCTTAAAGTTCATCTTGTTCCACCCCCTGACATGGGCAGGGACACCTTCCACTAGCCCAGGTTGCTCCAAGCCCCATCCAACCTGGCCTTGGACACTTCCAGGGATGGGGCAGCCACAGCTTCTCTGGGCAACCTGTGCCAGGGCCTCAGTGAACCTTTAGGAAGAAAGAACCCAGAGAGACTTTAGCAAGAGGAGCCCCCCTCCAAAGGCAGTCTCTGCTCATTGAAGTGGCTGCATCCTCATTTTTCTTACATCTAACAAATTAGAATAAAGTTTCTCTCTGCCTGTAATGTTTTGCAGTTCTTTAAAGATCTGAGAGGTTTGAAGTTAAAAGCCCTATTGAGATGAAAGATCCATTACATGACAAGTGGTATCTACAGGAGACAAAAGGAAGGAGTGAGGCTTTGGGGTTCCTATTAAAAAGGGAGTTTGCACTGGCTGCAAAGCACCAACCTGTCTTATTTGTGCTGGTTCCTCACCAGAGGAAGCCAAGCAATGCTCTCCTTTCATTGTTTTTATTATCCATCCCCCAGGCCTGGAACACGAGTAACGGTATAAAAAATTTGCATTAAAGAAGAATTTTGGCAAATATTCAAAGTTTGAATTGTTCTGGCCCACAAATTAAAATTATTTGGCTCCGAAAAGTTGCTGTGGGGGCCTCTGGTTTCCCTTTCCATCCACCCTTTGGCCCTGCACCAGTTACCATGGGATGCCTGGTGGAAAGGTTTGCCTTGAACAGGGACAGGGACTGCTCTCAGGTCCCTGAGTGTCTTCCCCACTGAGGGGGTTTGGCTGCCTGTGCCCAGGGGTGGGATCAGCTGGGGAACAGCTCAGTGGGTCCCCCCTGTCTCATCACAAGATTTATGAGGAGAAGAAAATGACTGTGGAGCTTGGCACCTCCTCCTCTGCTGTCTGTAAAACTTGAACCACTTTCTCCCCTGATCACTGGAAGGATATTTGCCATTTGAGGTGTCTGATATCCATTTCAAACCCAATTGTTTCAAGCTAAGATCGAGTACAAATGAAGCTCTGTTGGCAAAATTCCATGTGACCCCTAAATCAGCTGTGGCACGATCAGCACCCCATTGCTCCTGCCCCTCTCTAGGCTGCTCGTGCTGACATTGGTGGCCATTCCTAACTTTGTCCAGGCCACTGTTGCCTGGCCTGAACCAGCACTACTGAAGCTGCTGTGGCCACACTTGCTGAGGCTCAAACTGCCACCAGGTAGCTCCAAACCCTCCAGCCCCACTGGAGAAGAGCTCAGCACAAACTAGACTCCCCAGCCAGGCCTCAGCCCATGCAGGACCATCAGGAGCACTGAGCTGGAAGCCCACCAGGATGCCTCCAAGGACAGGACCCCAGCTAGTCAGCTCTTCCACAGGTTGGGTCTGCCCACACCAAAGACCTCTGGTGAAAACTTTTCCACTCCACTTGTGCTCCCAGCCCTCAGAACGGGCCTCCAGCAGCAGCCCCAGTCGTAGCATCCTTCCCTCAGCCACCTCACCTCTTCCTGCCCATCCTGTTCCCAGCTGGGCTTCCTCTCCAGGGAGTGCCACTGCTCCCAGTGCTGAACAAAGAAATACTGGTATTGTTTCTCCTTATGCTGTTGTCTGTCATGCACAGGAACTGATGGTGCTCAGATGATGCCAAACTTTCCCTTCTGGCCTCCCAGGACAGTCTGGCGAGGACCAACCCTCTTCCCTGGGAGAACACCACCAGAAATCTCCCTTCTTTCCTTTGGTTCCATCTCTTGCAGTGGGTTTTATGGATTCAGTGGAGATGGATGCAAAGCAGTTTGCATTGCCTGACAGCCAGTGGGAAGGAAACACAGATTTTTCCTGCTCACAGGCCTGTCCTCCAGTATTTAACCACCCGTGTCAGAGCTCACACAGTGACAGCACAAAAACCTGCTGATGGAGCTGGAGACAAATGTGTTTCTGAGCTCCCTGTGCTGGGAGGGTTGGGTGTGAAACAAGGGAAAAAAATTGAGATCAAGATAAAGGAAGGACCCCCAGGGAGAGCCTCCAAATTGATGGGCTTTTCAACGGCAGGACAATTAAGTGTCAGAACAATTAAGTGTCAGAGCCCCAGAGGCCTCTGTGTGGCATCGTCTCATTCCTGCTCTCCCTGGGAGAGACAAGCCCAGATAGCAGCTGCTGCTGCTTTGGAAGGTTCAGCTGTTGCTTGGAAAGTACTTAAAATTTAAGGGCTGCTCACTGAAAGGTTCATGAGTGTACAGACAACTTAAAATTCCTCTTTTTGCTTCTGACAGTCAAATTAGAGGGAGTAAAAATTAGCTAAAAAGCAGAGTCCCTCACCCTTCTCTGCACTGACCAGGCTCCCCAGGGCAGTGGGCACGGCCCCAAGGCTGCCAGAGCTCCAGGAGGGTTTGGACAACGCTCTGAGGGACAGGGGGGAATTGTTGGGGTGTCTGTGCAGGGCCAGGAGTTGGACTGGATGATCCTTGTTGGGTCTCTTCCAGCTCAGGATATCCTATCATTCCATGATTCTCTCTCCCAGCCGGTGCACAAACACGCACTGGGGACTTCCTGAGTCCTCTGCAGAAGAGGAAGGTTTTAACCTGTGAACAGTTGCATTTCTGCTCTTTACTCAGACACTGAACTCTCTGAAGTTGAGCAGAAAAGGAACATGTCTCAATGTCCTGCAATGGAGAGATGACCCCAAAGCCTCTTCTCCAGGCACCCTCTGCTCCAGGGAGCCCCAGGGTGCCCTGAGTGGTGGGTGCAGAGGTGGCCGCTGCCTTTCCTTGCCTCCACCCTCCTTGTCTGTGCCATGGAAGTGATTGTATGAGGGAAAAGGCAAATCCTGAGAGTGTTCATGTGCTGCTAAGTCCAAATACAGCCTCAATGTGACCATAATTTGCTGAACAAGGCCTGGGAACAGCCTATGGGTGTGATGAAACCACAGGAACCTCATGCTTTGGGATCAGGGTGCTCACCACCTCCAGTGACCACAATATAAAGGCTGGTAAAATAAAGGATATACTGTGCAAACTCTTTTCAGCCTTTTCCAGCAGCCCCTGAGCAGTTGTGTCACTTGGTTTTGTGCATGGATTAAATATACTCTTAATTAAAAAATGCAATTACCCAGAAAATACCAACTCCAAGCTCTGCTGTTCTCCACTGTGAATCCTACACTTGCAGAGAAGGGCTCTGGGCTAAGACACTCTCTAGAAATATTTAGCTCCAGACCCTGTCTTTTCAGCCACTTAAGATTCCATGAATTGTTAATAAGCATTTAAGTGCAATAATAAAGGATGCATATCCACCATTAGGGCAAACAGAATGATTGGGCTCTGCAAAACTCGTTGCCAGGAAATAGTTCACAGCCTGGTTATTTTGTGGGCAAATAAATGATTTTAGAGATAAGCTGAAAAGAGCAATTTTGAAGCAAATAACAGAAATATAGAGCAGATCGTGTACAGTAACTGTGGCATCAAAATTACAGCCATAAATAAGAGAAAAAAAGGAATAGCTTGGCCAGGCAGATGGATGAAAGAGGGAAGAAAGCTCTGCAAATGGTATTTTCGGGTGCATATGGGAAGCATTAAAGTTTCTGATGAGCTCTCCACCTCCATGGTGTTCCTGTGATCCCATTAAAGTGTGGGAATAGGTTTTCAGTAGATCTCCTATCAATTAGAAAATATCCTGTCTGTCTTTTGTGCTGTCTGATGCGTTTTGCTGATGAATTTCTGGCAGGGTGGGCGGGAGAGTTACACCAAGTTTCAAGCTTTTATTGATAAAGTTCAGCCTCACTCTTGCTCTGGGGAGTGACTCTTTGTTCATGTGGGATCTTGGCTTCCTGAGGCAGCTGTTGGGCAGCACCAGGAGAGTGGAGGTTAAAATATCCCAATAAAGTGGGGTTTAATCAGTGCAAAGCAAACACCACAATTGCTTGATGTTCACTGGTGGTTTGAAATGCTCTGGAAAAGGGAAGGTCGTGTGGGAAATGGTTCAGCTGAGTGAGAAATGCCAACTGTCAACAGAGACACACAGCAATTCCAGCTGGTGTGGAAGTGGGAGCTGTGCCCTCACCCAGCCCTGCAGGGCCACAGGCAGGTGCAGAAGAGCATCATTTAAACCTCTGGAAAAACAGTGGCCCTTTGGATACAGCACATCCCAGGATATCCCGACCTTCCTGGGGCCTCACTGAGTGATGCTGCTGTCCTTAAGCTCCCATGGGGATGGACACGCTGATGGAACATCCCCATGGATCCCTCCTGGCCAGCTGGCCCTCCCTCACACTCACAGAGACAGGAGGATTTGGGCAGTGGTTGATGTCCTGGCCAGCACTGGGATGGGAGGCAGGCACTGGTGTGCACTGGTGACTACACTGGTCCATAGAAGACCAGAAGACCAGAGAAGAGCTTTGTTCCCTGTATTTTCCAGATGTCACTCCGGATGTTTTCTCCCAGTGCCAGGCAGGGGGACCGGGGGTGCCTCAGACTCCAGAATATTCCAGCTGGAGCAGCAGGGACGTGCAGTGGGACCCAGCACTGTGCTGGTGAGGGGGCAGCTGCTCCAGCAGCCACTCCAGCTGTTCCAGATATATCTTCATGCGGATATCAGGAATAAATCCTTCCCTGGGAGGGTGGGGAGGCCCTGGCACAGGTTGCCCAGAGAAGCTGTGGCTGCCCCTGGATCCCTGGAAGTGTCCAAGGCCAGGTTGGACGGGGCTTGGAGCAACCTGGGCTAGTGGAAGGTGTCTCTGCCCTGGCGGGGGGGGGGTGGAACAAGATGAACTTTAAGGTCCCTTCCAACCCAACCCATTCTCGGACTCTCTGATTCCATAAAAAACATTGATTATTATGAAAACATTGCATCCTCTGGCTGCATTTCCCAGCCACATGGGGGATTTGCATGGCTGATGAGAACAGGAAGGAGCTAAAATAACTTGTGGGCTTTGTCCTCCTCCAGAAATGGTGACCAAATAAACCTTGGGCAGCTGCTGAAATATAAGGGCTTGGTTTTCTTTCTTATGTTTGGAATTGCATGGAAATAAGTGGTGTCTCAGTATTTTCCTCTTTATGGACAGTGGAAACCAGTAAACATGGATATGAATCAAAGGGGTGAAAAGAGAAAATAATTCAAAAACAAGATTTTAGGGAACGTCAAATTTAGCAGTTTTCCACACAGACTTTTTTACTAGATCTAAAAAAAAAAAAAATTAAAAAAATAAAAAAAATCCATCCCAGAGCCCAAAAACCTTTCCTCTCCCCTCCTTTCCATCCTGCTGAAGTGCAGAGCAGGCTGTGTCGATGCATCACGATTTCCTCTTTTAGGAGACTCCTGACAGCCCAAATCTGCTTTATTTTGTACAGTCTTCACTTTCCAACACACCAGACACCCAAAACTCAGATTTTCAGAGAAGAGCTTCAGGACCCCCCCTGAGTCTCTGCCATCCCAGTGAATCAGATCATGGAATTACCAAACTTCAGGAAATCCTGTCCTCATTTACCTGACCGGGGAGCTTTTAAACAGAAAGTTTAAACATTTATTTTTACGTCACCTTGCTCAGCCTCCTTTCCTATAGGAGTCTTTGGAAAGGCTTCAAAATTATCAGTTCTTATATGTTTTGAGGAGACTTCAGTTCTCTGAAGCTTTGCTGTGCCCCTGACATTGAGAGAAATAAGAGCCTTGAGCAATTTACACTGGCCAAGGCTATAAACAATTAAACCAAGAGTTTAGGAAGCAAGAAGGAATACCATAATTAAATAATCGTAGGACATATTATATACCTTGATTGCTATAAACTGTGGTTTCAGAGCCAACAGAAGTACCACAGACATGGTATTTGTTCTCAGACAACTGCAGAAGTGCAGGAAACAGAACAAAGGTCTCTGTGTAACCTTTGTCGACCTCACCAAGGCTTTTGATACTGTGAGCAGAAAAGGTCTCTGGCAGATTTTGGAACGTTTAGGTTGCCCCCCCAAGTTCCTTAAAATGATCATCTCACTCCATGAGGATCAGCACGGCCAAGTCAGATATGGCAACACACTTTCTGAGCCCTTTCTAATAACCAGTGGTGTGAAACAAGGCTGCGTTCTCACTCCAACCCTATTCACAATCTTTTCCAGCAGGATGCTCCAAAGGGCCACTGCAGACCTCGAGAATCAGGACGGGACCTACATTCGATACCATACTGATGGAAGCCTTTTCAACCTAAGGCGACTGAAGGCCCACACCAAGACCTTAAACCATCTTGTCCGGGAGCTGCTTTATGCTGATGACGCCACCCTTGTTGCCCACACAGAAGCAGCTCTGCAGCGTTTAACATCCTGCTTTGCAGATGCTGCTGAGCTCTTTGGGCTGGAAGTCAGCTTAAAGAAGACAGAGGTTCTCCATCAACCTGCACCTCAGGAAGTCTTCCATCATCCCCACATCACCATTGGCCAATCAGAGTTCAAATCAGTCCAGCAGTTTAATTACCCAGGCAGCCTCATCTCCTTGGATGGTAAGATTGACAGAGATAGACAACAGGTTAGCAAAGGCATACAGTGCTTTTGGAAAGCTTCATAAAAGAGTTTGGTGTAATGAACACCTGAAGAAAAGTACCAAGATCAGTGTTTACAGAGCCATTGTGCTGTCTGCTCTCTCATATGGATCTGAATCATGGGTCATCTACAGCCACCACCTGCGACTCCTCGAACGCTTCCATCAACGCTGCCTCCGTACAATCCTAAACATCCACTGGTCAGATTATGTGACCAATACCTCTGTTCTAGAACAGGCAGCAGTCACAAGCATTGAGGCCATGTTGCTGAGAACACAGCTGTGCTGGGCAGGGCACGTCTCCAGGGTGAAGGACCAACCACCCCCTCCCTAAGATCGTGCTCTATGGTGAACTTGCCACTGGCTGCTGCAAGAGAGGAGCCCCAAAGAGGAGATACAAGGACTCCCTGAAACAACATCTCAGCCTTGGCCATATTGACCAACATAACTGGTCTACTCTGGCCTCCAACAGGGAGGTCTGGAGACAGACCATCTATAACGCTGCTGATGCCTTTGAGAACACAGCAGGATCACCCCTGAGGAGAAAAGACAACGCAGAAAGAATCGTGTCCTGCAGAATTTACCACCTAAGGAGTCTTTCTGCTGTGCCTTTTGCAACCAGACTTGTCTATCTCGTATTGGCCTCTTTAGCCACCAGTGTGCTTGTAACAAATGTGGGTAGAGCCCTCCCCAGATCTTTGTTCCTGAAGCCTGGCCATGATGATGACTATAAAAACATTGAATTTCAGCTGGGGAGGTGCAGAACTGTAGGAAAAACATTTGTGGAAGTTGGGATTTGATGATGTCAGAGATCTTTTCCAACTTTAATGATTCTCCGATTCCGGGATTCAGTTTTCACCAGGAGGTCGGGGAGGTTTCACAACAGCTCAGCACAGAAATCTCCATCCTGGAGGGTTGCAAGATTTGGCTAAATAAAGTCAGAAATAATCTAACGCTGACCAGGTCTTCTCAGGAGATACCGCAAGAGCTCATGCTTCAAACCTGGCTGAAACATTTCCTTTTGTGTGTTTTTAGAAGTGCAGAAGTTCTCTCCCTCCTTTGAGGTGGCTGAGGTGCCCTGTGGAGGTGTTACCCAGAGAGCAGCCCCTGCACAGAGTTCATTCCAGCTTTATTCCTCCCATTTGTCAGCCACATCTCACTTCTGTTCTGTTGACTGCAGAGCTGGGAACTGCACGGCATAATCAGTGATCTTTAGCCTGTCATCAGCAAACAAGGGCTCTGGAATCCTCAGGAAGCCTCTTTTGAAAGCCACGATTATGCACTGACCTCCACATTTACTGCCTGTGCCCTAATCCTTTGCAGTTTTCCCCGGGATTGTCAGAAAATCGATGATCATTTGCATTGGGAAGCTCTTTCTCACAGCAGAGCACACGGTGGGTGTTGCCTGAGCTGTATTTGTGACTGCCCCTCAGTGCAGCAGCACAGAGCTCACAAACCTGCACCCCCTGGCACGTTTAAGGCATCTGCAGTGATGTGGCAGTTCCTAGTGCATGTTTTAGGGTCAAACCATTTCAGATTTTTTCATTCTGCCTGGAGGCTGCAACCCCCCTCGTGCCTCCAATTTCTCTCCAAGCTGGCACCGCCCCACTAAAATTCAGCCACATATGAGGAGAGAGTTTTTCCCTTTTTTTCATTCTGTGGATTAATCAGAAACTCTGCAACCACTCAGGCACTGGTTGTTCTGCAACATATTCAGATTCCATGCAAACATTTAGTCTTGTTGGTTTAATAGTGCTATTAAACTGCACAATGGGTTATACTCTCTACTCTCCACCATAATAAGGAAAAATGCCCTAATTTTTCCCTGTCAACGCCACCATTAGAACATGTTGTTCCATTTTCTCTGTGCTAGTGGCCAGATTATCAGCATGTTATTGAACAGATATTATTTCTCCCAGGATTACTTAATTTTCTAAAAGACAAAAAAAAAAGGTGCTGTGTGTGAGACTGTGCTGTAGAGAATTCCAGGTTAGTTGAGGTTGGAAAAGACCTTTAAAATCATCCAGTCCAAGAAATAAAGCAGCACTGCCAGGTCTGCTTCTGTCAATTCCTGCCCCTTCCAGTGGCTTTGGAACTGCTTGGCTATTTATAGGAGAATGGAAAGAGGATGAGTGTGGAGTGGGAAGAGGCAGCAGATGCAATGACCAGAATTCCTTGGGAAAACAGCCTGTTTCCAATGCTTGACTCCAAGTTAGAAGCTCCCCCAGCCCCAGCAGCTTCCCCAGAGTTTCTTGTATGTTTGATCTCTGTTAGAAGAATCATGACTTGCCAGCAAACGTCTTTCCTCCTCATCCTCACCTGACAGCCCCCTCACACACCTGATTTTACACAACCACCAGCTCTTCAGTGTTATTTTACCTGGTTATACTTCAAAGAAGGTCCTACACCCCTAAATGCCACCATCCATCCTGCTTGTGCCTGGTTCACCACCTTATCTTATGAGAAACACATCCAAACAAAGCAAAAAATTCCTGGTGTGACACCCCACCACAGGAAAGGGCCCGTTTTCCTGGGATTCTTCTACTGCTCTTATTTGGCCTGGCTGGAGAGGCACTGAGAGCACACACAGCTGGGAATAAAGCTGTATTTGTATGAAGCAAAATGCCTTTGAGGTTTTTTAAGCCCCCAGCCTGTTCCACAGGTTGTCAGTGAGCCCCCTGCATGCTGATCTTCAGGCTGGAGGGCGTCTGGGGTTTTTTGAAAGCAAATCATTGCTCATACTCCATTCCTTCACCCACTCTCAGTATTGTGCTCCTGTTATAGCTTATAAAGAGATTGCAAAGGTATCCTTGGGGGTTAAAGTCCATGGTCTCAAAGCATCAGTTGGTTCTGGCATCATTAATATTCTTCTCACCTGAATTTGTGACGGGGTTCATGAATTTGTTATCACACATCTGCTGGATTAGGGAGGCCTGTGGGCTCTTTTAGGATTCACCACTTCACTTCCCCTGTGCCTGCTGGATTAATGAAATGGGCAGCACTTGATCAGGTGAATTATCAGATCCAACAACCTGGGAGGAAAAAGGGAGGGGAAAAAAGAAAAGATTAGTCACTGAGTGCTATTGGGGAAGGCAAATATTGAACCAGACAATTTTTTATTTATTACAAATATAGGGTAACAAGTTAATAAGCCAAATGTAGGTAATGGCCATGGTACTGCTGAGAGGAATTATATGGGAATATAAAATCTTATATGCATTGCATATATTTGCTAATGCTATAATGAGCTGTGCTGGAAAGCACTGAAAAATGTCTTGTAGAATTTAAATATTAGTAGTTAGTGGCACTTTTGTCTTCTGTCTGTGGCTGCAGAACTAGTCTTTTCATTGCTTTGTACAGTACTTGTTTCCTTTCATCCCTAAAGGTTCAGCTCACACCTCCAAGAGTCACAGCCCAAAGCACAGGGTGGGTTTCTGGAAGCCTTTGCTGATTTTTAGGGATACCAACCTGGTGCACAGCACTTGGGCATCCATCCTGCCACGTGAGGTGGGAGTCTGAGGGCTCAGTCTCCAACTGGGAAACGGGGATGAGGATTCTTGCCAAAGACATTTGGTCTTTGCAGGGAGGAGGTAAAAAGGCACTATTTTACTGCACTGGACTGGAGAATGTCGATGCCTTTGCATTACAGTCCTTGATCTGAATTTAAGGCAGAGAGGTTTGGCAGTGTTTGAACTCTCTCTGTTTCTAAGCCCTCCAGCTACTGCTGAGACTTAATTTTCATCCAAACAATTTCAGTAAAAAAATTTAAACAACTAAGCTTAATAAAAAGATTAATAACAGGGTTTTGCTTATAGGCTGGGACTGACCTTTTCTTGACATATGTTCATGTCTCACTGATATTGAAATAACAGGTAAGCCTTGTCCCTTTGAAGCCAAGTGTTGATGGAGCTGCCCTGTGGGTGTGATGCCAGGCAGGGCAGAGCACTGAGCACAGACACTTGCTAACACTTAATTATAAGATGTGCCATTGGCAAAAGGCTGCCTGAAACATCCCTGACACATTAGGAAACACATTCCAGTTCCATGATGAAACTTGGATCTCTTTGCAGGTGGTCACCTGCATCAGAAACGCACCAGAAACCTGGGGATGGGTTTTGCTCCTCTCTCCACTCCTCTCTCCCAGGTGCCCCTCTCTTGCCTGGCCAAGGGCAGCAATGACAACTCCAACCACTTGGAAATCATGGCTCAGGTCTAAAAAGCATGGTTTGAAAATAATGGCACTTCCAAAAATAGGACAAATGGGGGCTTGTTGAATCTGCTCTCTGAGGCCCAGCAGGATTCAGGTGAGTCGTGTGCTCTCATTTGCACGAAGAGGCACAAACCTCTGTTTTTAATCACAAAATAACCTTGTTGGCTGGCAATTCCTGAGCAATTCATGCATTCTGATGGGGGCTGGGCAGGGTTGTGAAACTTCTGATCACAGAATTAGCACTTGGGGAAGACAAGGCCCAGCTCCTCACGGATCCTGAGCAATGTGGGCTCTACTTTTGTATCATCAGCAGCTCTGAGCAGTGCCACAGTCACTGGAGAAAACACAGGGAAGCAGCAGAGGTGAACCCCATGACCAGAATGGATTTTCAGAGAGGCTCTGCCTCCTTGAGCAACATCTGGTCAATCCTGTCCACTGTGGGACACCAAAGGCCCTGTGAGATGTTGTCACGTGTGGGTGTGAACCAGACACAGACATTGCCCTGCCTTTGGGGCAGCTTATGGGGCCAGGAGGGTGGAGCAGCCTTGTAGGACTTATGCTGGTGCTGGCTGGAAGGCACCCCAGGAGAACTGGGCAGTAGGAACAGAGCTTAGGAAAGGGTAAAGCTTTGACTGGACGAGCACATCGTTGCCAGAGAAATGAAAATCCCACCCCCCAGCAGGGAGGAGTCTTAATGATCCTGATTCCATGAGAAATTGGATCTGAGAGCTCACAGAGACCCAGGGCTGGGCAGTGCCAGGCTCTGCCAGCAGCTCCAGGGCTGCAGGAGCCCAGAGAGGAACCCAACCTCTGACAGAATCAGGGAAACACCTGAAGTTGTTCTTTACCAAGTGCACAGAGTTGTAGCAGGGAAAAAGAACACTGCACAAATTGTCCACAAATAACCCCTGGGCTGCAAAACCTCAAGTAGTGGTTGAGAACAAACCTTTGATGCACTCAGGGGTGAGATACTGAATGCAGAGGTCACAGGTGAGTGCCAGCAGCGCTGCTGGGACTTTTCTCTCCTCTCTGAGTGCACTGAGGCCAGCACAGACACGAGCAGGCTCTCTGAAAGATCCCAGCCAGCTGTCAGAGATGAAGGGACACAGCAGACTGACAGACTTGCTACAATAATTTTGCAAGCTCAATCAACTTCTGGCTGAACAGGACACCTGGAAGATTATTTGTTAAGGCTTTTCCAGGTCAAGTACAGAGGTGTGAAAGGCAGTGCTGGTACAACCTCAGCACTTTGCAGCTTCCAAGCAAGTCAGGTGTGGCTTCTTGCTTCCTGTGGCTGTTCCACAAGCCTCGTGGCCAGGTGTTCTTCAGCTGAGGTAATGCTTTTGGGGTGCCCTGAAGCTCATTTGTGCACCCATCCCTCCTCAGGGACAGGCAAACCCTACCTGTGGCTGTTCCCAGTCCACCTCCTGCACCTCTTTGGAAGGTGGGATGGGTCCCCTGACAGCTCAAAGACTTCATTATGTCACTTTGAAAAACTTGGAGACAGCACTGATCTAAACAGTGTGTAAGGTAACAAGACCTGAGACAGCAAACAAGCAAGAAAAGTCAAACAAAAACAAGTGAATTCAAACAAATATTGTCTGTGCTGCTTCCAAAGAGCACTGTCTGGGGTGTAATTCTGTCATAATGCACCTAGAGAAGGAAGGTGAAATGTGGTCACAAAGAAGCATTTAAGCCTGGCACAAAACCTCAGCTCTGAGCCTGGCTTTCCACCTTCACTAAAAGTGGCCTCATATGGTTTCTTATTTGGGTTTTCATTTCTCTTAAGCTTTTAAGGGCTGTAAAACAGATATTTTGTCTTGTGCCATCGTCTTGGATCTTCTCAGGGCTCATTATCAGAGCAGGGCTGGGTTCATTACCTGGATATCTGCCATGGGAGCTCTGAAGGAGAGAAGAACCAGCAGCAATACCATGCTTTTAAGCCCTCACTGGTTTAAAAAGCGAGAAAAAAAAAGCCCTCTGCCCATCTGCCTCTGGGGCAACTCTGGACATGAACAAGGACACAATTATCTCTCTTACCTGATCATAGAGTCAGCCCTGTTGGAAAAGACCTCTGAGATCATCAAGTCCAACCCTTGATCCAACCCCTCCGTGGTTCCCAGACCATGGCACTGATGCCACATCCAGTCTCACCTTAAACACCTCCAGGGATGGAGAATCCACCCCCTCCCTGGGCAGCCCATTCCAATGGCTGAGCACTCTCTCTGGAAAGAATTTCTTCCTAATATCCAACCTAAACCTCCCCTGGCACAGCTTCAGACCATGCCCTCTTGTCCCACTGCTGGTTCCTGGGAGAAGAGCCCGACCCCCACTTGGCTCCCCCCTCCTGTCAGGGAGTTGCAGAGAGTCAGGAGGTCTCCCCTGAGCCTCCTCTTCTCCAGGCTGAGCCCCCCCAGCTCCCTCAGCCTCTCCTCATAGGAACTGTGTTCAAGTCCCACCTCCCTGCCATGCTGTGGCTCTGGCTTTTGTAGCTTACAGAGAAACTTAGGTTAAAATGAACCTTTGGATATCTCTGACCCCAAACTGAGCTGAAAAGGACTCAGGTAGATCAGGTTTAGGAGGGTCTTATTTTTAAGTCTCTCCATATTCAGTATTGAGCCCCTGATCTAATACTGGATTGATCTCACAGGAAAATGGTGCTGGGGTTTAAAAACTTGTGCTGGTGGTTTAGATGTTGCTGAAAAGCAACAGGTTATGAGTGATGCATGAAATCAGATACAGGTCCTGCCTGGGGTGTTGCAGTGGTATCTGAGGGGTCTGGTACAGCTTTGCCCATGGCTGCAATCACTGAATTTGTGTGGCAGGAGAAGCCCCTGGCAGCAGCAGGGAGGCAGAGTCTTCCTGCCCAATAAACAGCCACCAGCAGGTCAAATCCTCAAAGCTTGAGCTGGGCCAGGTTTGTGTGAGCAGAGGATGGGATCCAGGGACAGCAGGGACAGCTGCTCAGAAATCCATTTACAGCCATCCCTACACTGCATTTGTGCTTTGCAGGCAGAGACAACACCTCACCCAAGCCTGGCTCGACTGCTCAGCCCTCTTTGCCTCTCACCCACCTTGAGCTGTGGGACCTCTGTGCCAGCCTGGCCCTGCCAGGGCACACCTGAGGTGGTGGGAAAGGCTGCAGGGGAATCCCAGGCAGTGGGGAGGTGGTGGTGGGGCATCTACCCCTTCTCCCTCAGCCTGGGGGAGCCTGAAGAGCTGTCACTCTGGCACTGCCACAGCTCCTGCAGCCACAGCCTGCCCTCTCCAGCCTCCCCCCACCAGCAAACAGACCCTGGGCAAGTCCTTCTTCCCAGCCTGTTTGAGAGCTACCAACCCTTCCTGAGGCAGCCTGGTGGAATAACACAGCCTGGCAACAGTTGCTGAGCTGGTTTTTGTTGATCAGCTCCTCTCAGGGCTGAGGGGGGGATTTCCAGCCTGGCAAGAGGACTGGCAGCTCATGCAGTGCAGCAGAGGGACCAAACCCCCTGAGCTGGGTCAGCACTGTTCCTCTGTGTCACCCAGGCTGATTCAGAACTGCAGATCTTTAAAGAAGCATGAGATAGTGCTGAATGTCTCATCTAATAAAGCTTCTGCCATGTACCTTCCTACAACTTTCACTTGCAGTTATCTGTAACCCAAGGTTATGTTCCCTGAGATCCTGGGAGCACAGTGCCCATCCTTCACCATTACCCTGCAGAGATTGTCAGGACGGTTTGGTAAGTGAATTATGGAGGAGACACTGCACAGGGAAGAGCTGACCTTGTCCTTCACCTCAGCACATCCTTCAATTAGTGCCCCACAAGATAAATTCATTCTATTAATCTGCAGAGGCCTCTAAGCAGATGAACTGGGATTTCTGCATTTCTCACTAAACCCAATTCTTCCTTCCCCTCTCTAATGAACCCTTGCTTGCAATCAATAGTTAAAGGTTTGACACTATTTGAAAGCAAAAATCAGCAGAGTTGTACTTCCAGCCTGGTTGCCTCCTAAACCCTGTTGTGAAGGAGCAAGGATTCTGAGAGATGAGATACATTTTCCTGGCCCAAAGAGGCTCTACAGCTTTTCCTCACATCATTGGTGCTTCAGGAGCCAAAGGGAGCTTTTACAGGAGGAAGAATCACTCCCAGATCAGCCCAGATTTGCTCACTCTGATCGTAATTCTAAGCAACAGAACCTGCTGAGTGCAAATGAAAAGGGAGTTTCTGTAGTGATTTTGGGGTGGCAAAGGCAAAGCTCCACGTTCTGGGGATCCCCCAGTGAGTCTCTGCTGGGGTGTGTGCCCTGTAACCCCCAGTCAATGCCAGATTATCAGGGTAGGGTGGTGTCCTGGAGGGTCCTGGAGAGTCCAAGAGGTCCAAGCTGGAGATGGAAAAGGCTTCAAATGGTAGGAAAGGGACTGTGGTAACTTATCATCCAACAACAGGCAGCCTGGTGGATGCCACCCAACACCTACCACCTCCTGACTTCCAAATGCTTCTGAAGACCATCCTGGGGTCTTCCCAGACCATGCCTGCAGGTACAGGCTGTGCTGGGAGCAATGCTTCCCTCTGGCTTGCTGCTTGCCTGGGAACAGGGTCAGGAGTGCAGTCGGATGGGGAACAGGAAGGAACAGCTTTGGGAACAGAATTAACAGCTCTGGGTGCTCTGAGCGAGTCAGATCCTTGAAAAACTCCAGAGGGAACCTGAACTTCACCGGGAGCCCTTCAGCCACTGGTTTGCACATCAAGTGAGTCCCTGCTCCGTGTTTGGGCTCCCACATACCCTTCAGACAGTTGGCCCTGTCCTGGCACAGCCCTTGGGCAAAGGTGGTGCTTGGGGCCCAGCTGAGCCCTCCTGGGCTGCAGGTCCCAGTGCAAACACAGAGTTCAAGGCACTGGTTTAAGGGCCCTCTCAAAAGCTCTGACATTGCCTGACTGGCATCACCAGGAACAGTCTGGGCACTTGTCCACTGATTAAGCTCAGGGTTTGGGTTTATTTTATTACATTTTATGGTCAGACATGGCAGCCCTGAGTCTTGCAGTATCTAGGACATGTCAGTGCTAATGAGGGACACCATTTCTCATGGCTTAATAACCATAATTAAGGATGGGATTTTTTCAAAAACAACCAGGGAAGTCAATGAGAGTCAATAAGAGGTGGGTGCCTCATTTCCTTAAGGTGCTTTTGAAAATCTTGCCCTAAAACATTGATATTTCACACAGTCACATCTAAGCCTGTGTGGGAGAAGCCTCAAATCCTTTTTGAAAAGTGGTGTGCATATTTTAATTGGGGCAGATTAATGGGAATATCTGTGGCAGCTTAAACTTTTATTCGCCTTATTTCAAAAAACACTGGGTATTTTAGTCATAAGTAACTGTATCTTGCAGTTAATACAGGCCCAAATCCAGACATGTCCTGACTGGAGCAGAACAACCCTGATCCACCCCAGCCAGGGATCAGAGCCTAAGGATGAGGAGCAACCAGAGCAATGTTATCAAGTTGCAAATATATGCAGAGAAGTGTGTGTTACCCAGTGCTCAGCATACATAATGTCTCTGCAGGCAAAACATCCCCCTGGAAATAGGGCACACATTCCAACAGCCAGGGTAATTAACTGCTGGAGCAGCTTAACCTGGGAAGGCAGGAGATTCTCCATGGAGATTCCCAGGTGGGAGTGGAAAACCATTGGAAAAAGGTTCTCTAGAGCAAACAAACAGGGTCCTGAGTGCAGTGATCGTGAGGGGAACACGGTTCTGAGTGGCAGAAGAGTTTAGATGTGATATCAAGGCAGGATCCCCTCCGTGGCTCTTGTCTCTCACACACTGCATGTACACCTTGCTGGTACCCAAAAGCCTTCCCAGGCCACGAGGAGATGTTTCCTCTCCTCTGCAGCCACTTGTGCTCACTGATCACAGGTGTCTCACTTCATTTCATGTCTGATCAAACTCACAGTCCCAACAGAAGCCTCCTGCAGAAAAGCTGCATCTCACCTGGTGTCACACCAGGCCTGGGACACCCAGCCCTTGACACTGCTGCCTGTTCAAGCCCATTGAATGGCTTGGGAGGGCTCACAGCTGACTCTCTCCATACATCTCACCAGAGTCCCCAGCTTGCATCAAACCCATTGAGTAACCTCAGGGTTTGGGTTTATTTTATTCCATTTATGGGTTAGATGTGGCAGCCCTCAGCACAAACCAATGTGTGTGTGGGGTTTGACTCTTTCACACCACTCTGACAGCAAGGACTGATAACAAGCAGCTTGTCACAGACACATCAGTAACAAGGAGGTGGGGAGAGACAAAGAAGAAGAAGGTATTTGGGCTGACTAATGAAGGCTGGGTGAAAATGAATTTACATGTGAACACCGAGAGACTTCCAGCTGCTGACAGTGATAACCTGTGCATGTCAGAGGGCAGCACTTCATCCAGTGCTCCTCGGGTGCTCCAGGATGGATTTGTGCAGCAGGCAGGAATACAGGTAAATGGGGAGGGGGAAAGTAAATCACCAACTTCCCTGAGCAAATAGGAACTCTTCTGTGTGTGTGCACAGAACCCTGCCTCTGTTCTGGCACGTGCAGGTGGGGAGAGCAGGGCTGTGTGAGGTGGTGGCTCGGCCCTGGGCTGAGGGGCTGGGGCTGGAGCAGGGCAGTGTGTCCCTGGGGAGTGGGAGGGAGGGAGGACAACAGGAATCACTGCAGACCCTTCTGGCACTGCTGCACATCCCCAGGCTCAGCTCCCTGAGGGGGTTCAGCCCCTCTGACGGGTGGTGGGAGCATGGCCAAGGGTGAAAGGTGCTGCATGGGAGTGGCTGGGCTGGGTCACACTGGAGGGGCACTGGGCCACTGTTCTGTCTCTGCTGGTGGCCCCTGCTTGGGGCTGCACATCATGAGCTGTGCCAAAACTCATCCTGCAGCACGATCAGTCCTCCTGGGGACCTATTTGTGTGCTCCAGGAAATGCAAACTGTGTCCAGGTGAGCATCCCCTGAGACACTGGAAAACAGCTCCACCTTGGAGCTGAACCCACTGGGGATCCTGGTCTGGGATCTGCTTTCTCTCTCTCTTTGCCTGGGCTGCCCTGTACAGTCAAGCTCCCCGAAACCCTACTGTGCTTAAAGACCCTCTGGATCAGACCTGCCTACAGCAACTCACCTTCCTCCTCCACGTCAAACCTTTGTCCTCCTCGTGTTCCAGCAAACTCCCCACACCTCCTCTGAGCCAACTGCCCAGCCCTGGATCCCTCCCGGGGTCCCAGCTCTCCACTCCCCTCCTCCAGGGATGTTCTTCCAGGCACCCCAAACTCTCCAAGTGGCTACAGCCTCCTGGCCAGGTTCCTGCTGCCACCAGACCCAGGGTAAAGCCACCAGGGCTCTGGGGACAGCCAGGCCTGTGCTGACTCCTGTGGGACACAGCACAGACTTGGAGGGGGTAATTGCAGGGGAAAAAGCCTCAACAGCACCTACTGAGAGGAAACAGCTCAGAAAACAGGTCCTGGACTGTGAAGGTGCCAGAGACTGAGCTGTTGATGTTCCCCCCGTGCATCCAGTGCCTAAAGGGCTTTCAAGGGAGCTGGAGAAGACTTTGGACAAGGGCCTGGAGTGACAAACACCATGACAGGTGTGACCTGATCTAAGTCACAGTGATCTTCCAGGAAATATGAGGCAGATCCTTCCTCTGCCTTCACACCAGGCTGAGCCCCAGGGACTGGGTCATGATTTCCTCTGGCATGAGGAGGAACAGAGCCGGGCCGGGAACTTCATTTCTGCCTCCCCGACTCTTCGTGGTTTTGTCATTATTTGAAATATTTGGGGGCTGTGAGAACAGTTCCCATTATGTGTGTATCACTGGCTTTTGCTCTTTGTATTTATGATTTAATAATTTCTCAATCTGTCACAATCAGTATTGAGAGAGTGTAGCTGGATATAATGGAATCATTTGAAAGGGAATGCTGGAGCACAGGAACAGCCTGAGCCCTTTTCAGCAGATGCAGAGTGAATAATATTTAGGGAGGTGTTTATAAATCAGTACAGCCTTTAATTAAGCCAAACATTTTGCTAAGAAAGAATCAATTAGCAATTCATCGCACAAGGTTTGGCCTATTATCAAAGAGCTTGTACAGATAAAGCACAATTGCTTGTGTGTCTTTAGAGCTAATTATCAGTAACTTGTTTTAGTTGTATTTCAAAGCTTGCGAAGAGACAAGATAAAGATCTACATGAGGTGGAGGGGGGCTGATGGTTTGTCTTTCCCTCCAATCTCTTTCATGTTTGTACTGATTGTAACGAGTGGAAAGGAGCCCGTGGATGGTGTGAAGTGCTGGGGTGGAGGGGAAGGGGATGGAGGGTCAAGGGGCAAAGACAGGATCAGGTTCATCTCATAACTTCACACATTCGTTTCAGTGTCTCACTTTCTCACCTGTAAAGCCAGGACAGCAGCACTGCTGGAGGTTTGGGAGATGTTTGATGCTGAGGATGAGGCAGGAAGGACCACGGGATGGTCCTTATTATGGATCAGTAGGTGGGAGAGACTGAGACAGTCTGGGGGTTCCCAGCGTGGCTCCCCAGCATGCAGAGCCCAAGGAACGGGGAGGACTCACTCTGGGCTGCAAGAAAAGGGAAAAGCTACCTGCTCCATCAGAAATCCAAGAGAAATGGCAAAAGGGGGCTCAGATCCTACAGCTGGGAGGGGGGAACATCACGTCAAAACCTGCAAATTTTTATGTCTCCTGGGCACGTGCCAACACAGGAGCTTAAACCCCCCATCCTGGCACAAGTGACAGGATTATGAGCAGTTTCAATCTGATGCAGATGGTCTTCCCATTTGCTTCCTTGTTTAAACAGCAATTTGGCAAGTTTGTCATTCATAAAGCTTTTATAGTGCTCCATCCACTGCTCCCCCGGGGCCCACGGGAGCTGCCTGGATGTTTGAGGATGCCTGGAAACACACATTAGTCTTTAATGAGGTTGTATTCCTATTGTTTCCTTTGGTCAGACGAGCCTTGGGAATTCCACACTGTAGAACAGATTTCATTTCCAAACTGCAGCTCCTCACCCAGGTCCCTCTCTGGTGCTCAGCTGACAGCACTGCCAGCCCGGTGCCACCCCCAGCACACGGCAGGGATGGGCAGAGAAAAGGGCTTTGGGATGTGCCAGGGGATGAGGAAAAGCCACAGGGACCTGCAGGTGCTGCTCAGATCCAAGGGGTGGGAGGTGGGAAGAGGCAGGGGCCAGGAGGCTGCTCTGTGAGGGACAGCTCAGCCTTCAGGGATGGAGCAGGGGGAAGGGATCACATTCATAGTGCTCTGAGGGCTGGAGCCCCTCTGCTCTGGAGCAGGCTGGGAGAGCTGGGGGTGCTCACCTGGAGAAGAGAAGGCTCCAGGGAGACCTGAGAGCCCCTTCCAGGGCCTAAAGGGGCTCCAAGAGAACTGGAGAGGGACTGGGGACAAGGGATGGAGGGACAGGACACAGGGAATGGCTTCACACTGCCAGAGGGCAGGGACAGATGGGATATTGGGAAGGAATTCTTGACTGTGAGGGTGGGGAGGCCCTGGCACAGGTTGCCCAGAGAAGCTGTGGCTGCCCCATCCCTGGAAGTGTCCAAGGCCAGGTTGGATGGGGCTTGGAGCAACTTGGGATAGAGGCAGGGGGTGGGACAGGTTGAGCTTTAAGGTTCCTTCCAACCCAACCCATTCCATGATTCCATGATTT
Source organism: Chiroxiphia lanceolata (assembly GCF_009829145.1). Lineage (NCBI taxonomy): Eukaryota > Metazoa > Chordata > Aves > Passeriformes > Pipridae > Chiroxiphia > Chiroxiphia lanceolata. The sequence goes on along the minus strand of NC_045653.1, from coordinate 2,003,343 downwards.
GGGCTGAGAAAGCAGATCAGGGGATATTGTGATCCAGCTTCACATACCTTGGATAAACCATCCTTTAATTAAGGCAGAGATGGACTGTAGGACTATGAAAGGGCTTTCTTTGCCTGCAACCAATACCTCAGCAAAGCCCAATGGCAGCCTAATCAATTAATAGCTTTCCTGTGGTTTAGCTGAGTGTAAAATAACAAGGCATCATGGCTTGCATTGGCACGAGCTGCTCAGATCTTCAGACAAGTAAATATTTAGCCAATAATTCTGAGATCTTTTTGGCAACAAAATGCATCTTTGTTCTTTATCTGTTTATTTGTGTTTTAATTGCAGGGATAAGACACATAAGGATATCAACCTCTTCTGTGTGGGAATATCCAGAGTCCTTGCAGGAGCTGAGAAGGAAGCCTTTGGCCTCATGTTTCTGTGCAGTGCAGTAGCGTGCAGCTCTCAGCTCTAGAGCTGCCTGTCCTCATGTGTGTCTGGTCCTTATTGCTGTAAGTAGGACCTGCTGCCACAAGTCAGCTTTATGGACTCCTTGTTTATCTTTCAGGCCCCTCAGAGGGACCCCACCCTCTCCCACCACAGCTCAGTGTTATCTATAGGCTTCACTCCATGATAAACACAGTGAATTTTAACTCTTTCCTTATCTAAATGCACTGAATTGAAAGGAATATTTAATGGCATTTAAAAGAGAGATGTGAAACCAAAGAAAAAGGGAGTGGAGATCACACAACTGGAGGCAGGTACCCACAGACTAAACTCTCTGTGGGACCTCAGACAATTCATTTAACTCTTCTGATTTTGTTTCCCCGAGTTGATGTGAGGCAATAAAAGAGCCCAGCCAGGAGCAGGGGAGCAAGGAGTCCTGAGAAGCAATTAGCTAATGGCAGCCAGATGATGGAGGGCTGAGGTTCCCCTGGGTGACTTTGGAGTTGGCAGCTAATCCTGGTTCATGGCAGGGTGAGTCAGAGCCAGGCTTTGCCTCTGGAATCCAGATCAGCCTGTTTGGGAAGGGAGCAATAGGGGAGCCCTGGGGAGGCTTTGCAAGGAGATGAGCACCACTGTGAGTGGTCAGAGGTTCCTCTGGTGTCCTGGCTCCAACCACAGCCACGACCAGAAGAAGGGCACGAGGACAAGGGTGGAACATGTTGCCCTTCCAACCCCACTCATGCCAGGGTCTGCCTGAGCTGGAGCTGGGGAAGCTCCTTGTCCAGCTGTGCAGGAGGGAGATGGAATTCCCTTGCAACCACCCTGAGAGCTGGGACAGGTTGTTGTGTCCTGCTTTAGGGGGCAGATGTCCAAGGCTCTGTTGTGCAGCCCTGAGGGACGTGGGGACAGTCTGACACTGGTAATTGGTAACTCAGAAGCAGCTCTGCCCTGAGTGGTTTTTACTGTGCCTGCTCAAGCCCCTGTTCTGTGCAGGGAGAGGGCCTGGGAGGATAATAAGAATTGGGAAAGCAACTTTTTCACGCTGGCACACAAAGCTACTCATGAATTCCCGCCGTGGCTCTGGGGCACCTGCTGCCATACAAATGCCTCTCTCTCTGCTCTGTCTTTGTGCAGCTCCCAGGGAATGTTTCATCAGGAGGATGGATTGTGGCATCTCTGCAATGCTATCCCCTGTATCATATTCCAGAGCATCTCCCTGGCAATGGATTTCCCTCACAGGCAGCTCCCATGGTTAGTGCCCTGTGCCCTTCCCAGAGAGGCATTTTCAGGAGTGATGGCTTTGAAAAGCAGGGACACCACGTGGGTTATAAAGAAGGACAAGAGGTTATGCAGGAGTCCTAATGGATTTCAGTGCAGACAGGGTTGAAAGCACCACAAGTCCCCATTACTGGGAAAACACAGCTCCAGAATTCAGTCTGTGCACTTCCTTCGGTTTTTTTTAACATGCTTTTTCTTCTGTCGTTTACTCTGAAAGCAAATTTGGTTATGAGGCAGAATTGCTCAGCATCTTTCTGTTTGTCCCTATTTCATGTTTGATTTTCTTCCAAATAAGATGAATAAATTTCATTTTTGAAAGCATCCTGGAAAAGTCATGCACACACAGACTCTGCAAGGCAAGCTGATACAAACTCCTGGATTGTACTCCTTGATTGTAAATAGAAACAAAAAGTTGATAGGGAACCCCAGAATGGAAAATATCTTCATTTTCATGCATCTCTAGTCAAATCTCCCATAAGAACTTGGCTTGGGACATTGCCTTGTGTTGGTGAACAAGTGTGGGCACCAGAAGGTGTTTTTACAGGTGCTTTAAGGCACAAAGAAGGAAAAAAAAATCTTAAACATCAGTGGAAAATAGTGGATCTTTGAACCCAGTGTGGCTGAGAACACGCAGCCCCCTTTGGTTGGGGTTCACCCATGAGACTAAGACAGAAGACAACTTGTTTCTTTGTTTTGCTTCCCCTGTTTTGAAGAGTAAAAGGATTGAGTGGTGCCTGTATTTGGAGGTCACCTGTCTCTGCAAGGGCTCTTAAAAATGCTGGGCTCAGGCTTTGCCAGTGGTTGTCAGTACCTGCAGAATCATTGGAGAGGGGCAGTTGGAGACTTCCCAAAACCGAACACAAAAAAAAACCCCAAACTTCCAAAAGTTTAGGGCTGCTGGAAACCCGTGGTGTTGATCCTGTCCTTTTTCCATTTGAATCTTTCGATTATGAATTTTTAAAGAGACCTGCAGAGCCTGAAAGGCTGTTCCCTTCACCTTCACATCAGCCAGACAGAGCCTGGTGTTTGTCCACCAAGGAGCCCACGGTGCCTCCCTCCCCATCCCCAGGGAAAGAGAACCCAGGGGGATCAGGGGATTCTGGAAGAACAATGATAACTGAGCTGGGCAGGTGAGGAGACATGAAAGAATTCCTTGGGATAAAGGGAAGAGGGCTGAGTGGGAGCAGAGGGAACAGGAGGCAAAGGCTGGACACTCTCCCAGCGTGTGGCCTTGCTGCATTTCCCCTCCAGCCCCCACAGCCACAAGCACATTATTACTCAGGGAAATCTAAGATGCAAACAGGGAGAAAATAAAGAAAAAAAGGCAAAAAAAAAAGCATGTCCAAGAGCTGAGGATTCTAATAGTCGCCAAGTAACAGAAGAGAAAGCAAATCCATCCCAGGGTAAGGGAGGGGAAGCATCTCCAGCACTCTCCAGGAGAGCCAGGTACCCTGAGCTGCCCCACTCAGTGCTGCCAGAAACCTCATTGCTTGCAGGGCTGTGTGTTTGTACAACCTCAGTGATAATGGCTGGGTAAAGAGATGAGGGATTTTGTCATATTGGAATTCAGTTTCCTTTGCATTGCCATGGCAATGCAGGGAAGATTTTGATCACTGGCTGAGACACATCAGTAGATATTAATACAGCTTGTGCCAAGGAGAGAGCTGAATGACAGCTGTGTTTGTGAGTCTGATTGGAACCTTCTGCTCTTTCTGCTGTATCAAAAGCCATGCACCCAGAGAAAGTTGAAGGGGGGGGGAAAAAAAGGGGATATTACTTAGGGCAACCTAAGAGAAATGCCTGAAGTTGAGAGAATACATTTAATTCTGACTAAATTGGCATCAACATCTTTAGCTGACTTCAAGGCAAGAAAGTGCAAATTCCCTTGAGGTAGCAAGTTCTAAAATAACCTTCTACTGCAGCACTCTGCTGTCAGAAGTTCTAACTCGTGTTTCTACTCCTCTGTCTCCTTAACGTCTTCCTGCTCCCTGGAACTGCTGTTTTATCCCTTATTTGTATAAGGTGTGACATAATAAGAACACCAGACTCACGCCTGAGACCCCTCAGGTCAGGAGAAGCACTAGCAGCCCCATTCTGTCCTTCTAATGGAACTAATTTTCCCTATTCCTACTCTTTAATTGCTGTAAGAATGTTAATTATGACCCTAATGAATGTTTCAAGTCTGAGCAGAGGGTGCAGATGCCCAGTTGTGGAAGCAAGTGGAGGGTGGCAGGAAACCAGGTGAAGTGAGTCCTCTAAGCACAACACTCCCAAGAGCAAAGGGGCACAAACCTGGTGCCTACATGGCCAAACTCAGCCTACGTTTGCCTCCTTGTCACCAAGAGGACATGCCAATAATGCTCTGCTATTCCCATTTCCCACCCACCTCTCAGGAGCTGGACCAGTAGCATGTGTTGTCTGATTGTCCAAGATGACCAGGAGACAGTTGGGATGGGAAGAGGAGCATCCACAAGTGCTGACAAGCATCACGAGCAGCCAAGGAGCTCCAATGGTCTCAGAAACCTGAGCTGGAGCAGAGCAACTTTAGGAAAGCTCCCACCACAGCACAGAATTTCACTGCTCCAGTTATTCTGGAATAATTAAGGTTGGCTCAACCACTGGAGGCAGAACTCTGACAGTGAAATAATGTCTGTTCAAAGCTTTGGAAAGTTCCAGAGGATGGTAAAGCAGGTTGACAACAGCGTGGGATGCAATGTTCATACCCACGGAGTCCTCCCTCTGGTCAGAAGGGTCCAGGCTGACCCAGCAGCTGTGACAGAGCTCTTGCCAGAAGTCTCTAAATGTTTTGAATTGGAGCCATTTGAAGGAGTTCCTGCCACGAGGATGCACTCCCTGTTCTCTGTCACGTTGGATAGTTCACCTCCCCGTTTCCTGCTGACATCTTTGGGTTCCCCAGGCAGGGCCCCTCCTGAGTGACACTCCAGGAGCTGCAACCCAGCTCACTGATCTGGAACAAAGCCACAGTCTGTCCAGCCCATAACTGAGCAGCTGTGACAGTGCTGGAAAGCCAGACTGACATCCCTCCAACTCGGATCCACATCCATGTCAGCTCCTGTAAACTCTGCACACTGGGAACCTTCACACACGACGTTCCTGTGGGTGCACAGGGAGCTGCCTGAAGACTCCTGAGCATCTCTGCAGAAGTGCAAATTGTTCTCCAGATATTTCTTTCTTTTTTTTTTTTTCTTCTCCCTACTTAGCACTTTATTCCAGCAGGAAATGTTCCGTGAGGCCACCAGCCTAATTAAAAAGTTTGTGTGTAGAGGCTGTTCTGAAACATGTGCATTTAGAGCTCGCTGCACATGCAGAACAGAAATACATGCATATGGATGTCTACAACCATCTTCCTATTTTTGGCTGAGTGAGCATATTTTCTGGGATCAGATTCTGATCCCTGACTAATTAGTGTGCAGGACTAATATTTTTCAAGGCTGTTTAGCTGTGAAAAAACATGTTTCACTGCATGTTCAGTTTGCAATGATACTCCCTGCACTGCCACGTACTGATCAGGAATTGTGGGGAGGAAAAAAAAGGCTTTGTCCATTTGCATTAGTGGTTCTTGATTTACCAGAACAACCACTCACACAAGCCAGACATGGGGCTGAATTTAGATTTTGTGCATGCATGTGCATAGCTAAGTCCCTTGGAAAATCTAGGTCACACACTGTAGACAACATTTGGGCTGACTTCTGTATCCACACACTCTTTGCTCTGTAAGAACTTGATTCTAAGCGCATTAGGGAAGGGAAGTGGCAACAGAGAGTTTTGATGAAGCAAAATGGGTTTGAATCACCCAGTCTCCCCCAAAACACAGGTTTTGAGACTTCAAGAGACTCACTTCCCATTTTGTTCACCTCAACTCAAATGGAGTCAAGCAGTGCCAGCACTGTGCTCACTGACACAGCCCTGCAATCTCATACACATCCTGCTGCTTCCCTTAGATATTCAGACTTGATGCTGAGCTTGCTTGGGCATTGATCTCAGTTTTTTCTCAGTTTTCTTTTCCAAAGAAATGCCTGGTTACTTCTTCCTTTAATTCATATTTGCTCCTGTCCATTATTGTCTAGATAGTTCCTCAGATTTACTTGATGGGAAAACAAACAGACCTGGTGGTAGCTGAAGCATCACCCCGTGCTCAAGCACAAGCTGAGTCTTTGTGTCAAAGCTCATCTTGAACAGGTCTGGTGGGGGGAAAACATTTCTCTTTTTTCACACGCCGGTCACAGTCTGAGCTCTTTGATAAAATGACACCTCAAAGCATCTGATTTTGCTGAGCCCATCAAACACATCAGTGTCATCCCAGCAATTTGTAAAGCTAATTGGCTGATGAATATACAGGAAGCACTTGTTTGGAGCAGGTAGGTGGTTCAGAGATACCTCTGGCTTAGGCCAAGTGGGTGATGTCTGGCAGACAGACAATGTTCTCCAACCTTCATGTTTGACAGGGATCACTGTCAATCAGAGTTCAAACCACTGAAGCTTTGCTGTGCCACAACCCTGCTTGTCACTGAGTTTAGCTCTGAATAATGTAAATAAAGCAGAGAGGCACAAACACACAGACTAAGCCAATGGAGACAGATTGACAAGCTTGGAAAGAGCTGCCAGGGTCAGCTGGCACAGTGATCCCAGGAAATCATGGCATTGGCCACTACCCCACCAAATCTGGGGTTATTCCCCTCTGTACATTCCCACCATGCTGTGAAACATCTTGCAGGAATCTCAGGGGTCCCACTGAAAAGATCAGTGACAGAATTCCCTGGAACAACGAGCAGGGAGTTCATCTTACCCAGTCTGAAGGACACAGGGAGAGCTCCTGGTGTCCTTGTGCCCCACAGTCCCTGCAAAATGCCAGGAAGGAGCAGGTGACTGCAGTGCTTGGGATGTGTTTGGCTCATCCTTATTTCTGATGGCACAGGAGACATCAGTCCACTGAAAGGAGGAGCCTCTGCCAGTGAGAAAGGGAGTGTGGAACACAGAACAGAAGGAATGGACTCTGGTTTTCTTGGGCTGTGTTTCCATGAGAGCACAGGAGAAACGTGGCTGTCCAAAGGGAAGGACAATCAGAAATAGGGGTTTTCAGCACTAATTCCTGCTTGAGAGACCTGAAAGTGTCCTTCCATCTCGTTTGCCAGTGCACAGCTGGTGTCTGAAAAGGTCACTGAGCACGACAGGAGAGCAAAGAGCCACAGGATGGGCAGGAGCCAGGGAAAGACCAAGGGGAAGAGCTGGTTCTGTGGCAGAGGAGAAGGGCTCTTCTTCCAGAAATTCCAGCTGGGAAGTGTCCTGAGTGGACACACTGAGTGAGAGCTGAGACCTGAGCTAAGTCACAGAGAGGCATTAATGGGAGGTTTGGTTATTAGACCCACCTTGTAAAAGGAATGTTGCTCCTTCCTTCCCAATCCAATCCAGCCAGGAGGAGTTTGAGGTCTGTGAGACCAGAGGTGATCAGAGAGGTGAGACGGCTCACAGGACATGGATGGACACAGGATCAGTGGAAAGGACAGGCTGGAAGACCAGGAGAGTGAGGGAGAGCCTAAGCAGAGCCCTGGGATGTTCTGCTGGTGGCAGAGGGACAGCCTGGCCTCCAAACCTGGGTCACAAAGGTTTAGGGTGCTGAGGAAGAAGAGAGAAATTGTAATCCCATTGAAATTCCCGTGTGAAAATACTCTACAAACTCAAACATGCAGTTTGGGAATGAAAAGTCCTCAATAAAATAGTCTAGATCTGATGTGTGTGTGAGCACAAGAACTGCCCATTGGTCACAGCATCCTGCATGGACACAATTCCATTGTTTACCATCCAAAAAGTGCCACCTCTGAAGCCACTTCAACCACCTTGTCCAAAAGGCATCTCTCAAAGAGACCAAGAAATGAGCACTGAGGTTGCAAACCCATTATTTACTTGAAGGCTGGTCCTTCCCTTGTCCCACCCCGGGGTCCAGCTGGGGGGTATCCCTGCAGGACAGGAGCCTGCAGGGATAACCAGCAAACCTTTGGCTACAAGTCTTTCATTCCAGCAATAAAACCCAGACTGGCAATAAATCAGGCAGCAAGCAAATGTGATAGCAAGCAAATAGATCCTGCCAAGTCATTTTACAGTGCAGTCGCTGGGTCTTTTCTGTAACATTTTGATGTATATATTTGGTCCATTAGAAAAATAACTTCATTTTCAACCACAGTTTCAGTAATGGAGCAATTCCCAACTTCACTGCAGATCTCTCCAGACAGCCAGACTGAAAAGCACATGATGCCTGGCTCAGGGTTGGGGTGTAAACAAGCTGGCATTGCACTAAAGCCCATTTCTCAGAGGTCTGGTGAGACAGTTCAGCCTCCTCTGAAGGGCAGCAGCAGATCCAGGGGCCAGTAAGTGGAGACAGCAAAAGCAGCACCATCCTCAGAGCTGCCCTGGAGTGTGGATCCAGGGTTCTGTGAGAACAGGCACTCAGGAATGGGGGGGAGGGAGGCAGCACACACCCCCCAGTGCAGCCACAGCCAGTGGGGGCTCAGCTCCAGGCTGCTCCCTCTGCTCCCAAAGCCCAGGCTGTCCCCACTCAGTGCCAGGAGGGTTTATCTGCACTCAGCCTGTCACAACATCCAGCATGGACACAGCTCTGGGGAGAAACCAACTTAGTTCAGATTTCTGTAAAGCACAGATTTCCTGTTTAGATTAGATAGTAGATAATAAAAGGAATTTCTTCTCTGTGAGGGTGGGGAGGCCCTGGCACAGGTTGCCCAGAGAAGCTGTGGCTGCCCCTGGATCCCTGGAAGTGTCCAAGGCCAGGTTGGATGGGCTTGGAGTGACCTGGGCTGGTGGAAGGTGTCCCTGCACTCTGTGGTACCAGGGATGTATCACCCTTGGGGTTGCACCAGCAAACAAACTCCTCTGGGAGCAGACTCATGGCAGATTCAGGGCTGATTCCTCTTCAGCCACAGCATCTACAAGGGTTGTCCTTTTCCAGCCTGGGGGCCCAAACCACCCCTTGAGCTGGGTGATGGCTGTTTGTGCAGAGGCTGCAGCCCCCAGTCTCACCCACAGACACCCTGGTGTGACCTGGAGTGGGAAAACCACAGAATTGTGGAATCACAGAATGCTTTGGGTTGGAAGGGACCTTAAGGATGGTCTCATTCCACCCCCTGCCATGGGCAGGGACACCTTCCACTAGCCCAGGTTGCTCCAAGCCCTGTCCAACCTGGCCTGGGACACTTCCAGGGATGAGGCAGCCACAGCTTCTCTGGGCAACCTGTGCCAGGGCCTCTCCACCCTCACAGGGAAGGATTTCTCCCCAGTAGCCATTTCTTCCTAAGAGATATCAAATCTAACCCTACCCTACTTCATCTTAGGGCCATTTCCTCTTGTTCTATCACTCCATGAAGAATCCAGTGTGGCAATCCAACGTGGGATGCCCATCTGGAGACATGCCACTAAGCCCAGGATCCTTCCAGCACAACCATCCACTTCATAAGAACAACACAGACATGTAGGAATAGGACCAAAAAAATTCAGGGGCAAAACTGACCTTAAAAGCAAGGACTGAGAGCATGAAATATCCCAAAAATGATCCAGGCCCAGCCCTTGGGACTGAAGGGAGCCCCTTCAGCAAAAGGCTCCTCTTCCATCCCAGTCCTCCAGCGTGGCCTTGGGAGATGCTGCTTAACATTTTTCAAGCCTAGGGCAAGGCAAAGAATCATTTGGTTGAAAAATGGCCTTTAGTAGAACATGAAAGATTTTATGAAAAACTATTGGCTTTTTAGAAGTGTATCCCCTTTTCTGACTTTTTTTTTTTGGGTGACATCTTCTATCAGTCTTTTTTACTGCAGCCTGCAATGTAAACTAGCCTTTGCTTTCTCTTCTGCAATTCTTCTTAAGTTACTTTTTCAATCAAAAAACCTATCAAAATAATTCATACACAGAAAATCTGCTTTGGAGAAGCTGCAGTTTGCATTCCTGGGGGCAGACACACGGAAGACAGGCCCTGAATTCTGCTTATTTCAGCATTCAGCAGAGGTACAACCGGGGCTGCTCCCACTCTGCCCCTCCAAACCCTGCACAGACCTCCCCAGATCCTTATTTTCCTGCTCCCCAGATCCTTGTTTTTCCTGCCTTATTTTCCTTTCCACCAAGTTACCCCACTGCAAGCTGATCCTCTCATTTCACCAGCCAAATTCCTCGTTCTTTCCCTGCTTTCTGAATTCCTAATGCAGGCAGTGCATCCTGCTCTCCTCCAAAGTTTCCCCTCCACGTGTCCTGCTCTCCAGTTGTTCCCCCCACCCCGAGTGTCCCCAGAGCTTTGGGCAAAGCAAAGCCAACCTGGAGCTGTGAAAGGGGCTGGAGAGTTCCAGCACAAAAGGCTTCTTTGTGCTGATTCCCTGGAATTCTGTGCAGCTGAGATCTTAGGAGCAATATCTGAGAAGAGATTTGCAGAACTGCTTATGTGATGGTTTTGTTAGCAGCAAGAACATGCACAGGGAAGCTTATTGATTCCCTTTTTTGGGCAAAATTTGCTTCCTAGAATTCAGAGTTGGAGCTGGGCTGTGGCTGCAATACCAAATTACCACGAGCTGTCTGCATGGAGGAGCCACAAACCAGCTGCTGAACCACACCAGGCTCCAGCTCTGACCCCTCCAAGAGTCAGGAGAGGATGGAGGGAGGAAGAGGGAACAAAATGAGAGCAACAGGAGATGAAGGATTTATGGAAGGTGTCCGTGACCTCCTCTCTGTGAAGAAATTAAATGGTGTCCAATTTAGTGCCAAGGTCTTTATGCCTCAAAGAGCACAGAGCCAACAAGGTGAGGGTGGGAGGGGAGTATGAACTGTCTGGTTTCATGGACAGACACATTCACAGCACAAAATCTGCCCTAGGATGGTAATCCCAGTGATGAGGACAAGCTAAACCACTCCTTAACAGGCAGGGCATGTCCATGGTGGGCCCTGGGCCATATTTGCCTCATACAGGTGAAAAGAAGTTCTCTTTGTTGATGTTCCTGTGATGTTCTGCTCATAAGCAGATGCCCTTAGCTGCTGTTTCACGTGTTTACAGAAGCCCTGTAAAGAGAACTTAAAAGTGAGACATTTAAGCCTCTTAAAAGGGAAAGGGGAAGGTGGTGATTTGGGGTGAGAAAAGCCAAGAGCTGTAAATCTGCTGCCAAACTGCCCCCAACAGACCTGGCCTGGGGTGATTCACTCACAAGGGAAACACAGAGGGAAGGAATGTTTTGGAGTTCGCAACACAACTACTCCATTTACACAGTATTATCCCATTACAACTTCGTTTGGAGCTCTGTAAAGCTCAATGTTTCCTATTTAGATTGGATATCAGGAAGAAATTCTCCCCTGTGAGGGTGGGGAGGCCCTGGCACAGGTTGCCCAGAGAAGCTGTGGCTGCCCCATCCCTGGAAGTGTCCAAGGCCAGGTTGGATGGGGCTTGGAGCAACCTGGGCTAGTGGAAGGTGTCCCTGCCCATGGCAGGGGGTGGAATGAGATCATCCTTAAGGTCCCTTCCAACCCAAACCACTCTGTGATTCTGTGAAAGACCCACCCTGCCCACTGACCTTGGCAAAGTGCTGCTGTTGGATGTGTTCCACTGATGGATCTGCAGTGGTTCGTGGAGGTGGGGACAGCTGGGGTGTGCAGGGCCACAGTAAGGCATTTTCAGTATCATCAAACCAATACACAACCCCTTCCCGCTCTACACCCTCTTTATGACCTTAGAGCAGATGGGAAATCCCTGAGGTCTGGCTTCTAGTCCAGCAGGTGTGACATGCTGGGAGTCCTGGTTACACTGGTGCTCAGCAGACAAGAGTTGCCCTTTAGTGGGATGAGTTGCCTTCTCCTACAACCCACTGGAGCAGCACCAGCCTGCTCAAAGGTCCTGAATAAAAACCTGGGAACTGTGGGGGCTTCTGTAATGACAGAGACAAAGAGGGAAATTATGTGTGACAGGAAAGGGAGAAGAACCAACAGGACTTGGAGCAGCATAGACAGCAAGTGCTAGAGAGAAGGTGAGGAGGATCATAAGAGTCAGCCCTCAGAGTTATCCATAGAAAACATCTCCCATCCCTGGGAGTGTCCAAGGCCAGGTTGGACGGGGCTTGGAGCAACCTGGGCTAGTGGAAGGTGTCCCTGCCCCAGGCAGGAGGGTTGGAATGAGATGAGCCTTAAGGTCCCTTCCAACCTAAACCACTCTATGAGTCCATGATCCTCATGTATTCATGTTAAAAAAGACCCACCTCAAACTCTGGTGTTTTCTCCTCCTGCAGATCCACTGTACAAATTCCTGTCAGTTCAGGAGCCTCCAGCCCCCCATCCCACTCACCTGGGATCACCCTGCACACACTGGCCAGGCAAAGCTCACCTGCACACACATGGACAACCCTCCTGTTGCTCCTTCAGGGCTGATTTTCCCCTGCTCTGCAGCAACAGAAGAGGGTTGGAAGTGGCCCCGTGTGCAGGAAGGGCAGGATGAGCCCCTTGGGTCCCCCCTCCTGGTGGCTCCAAACCCCAGTGACACAATGCTCAGCCCCAGGCTGCCCCAGCACCCCTCTGCTCCCCAGGACACCCAGTCCTTTGTGGAGGGGCTTCTCTGCCCATGGCCAGGGATAAGCTCCTCTTGCAGAAAGGAGACGACACCCTCTCCCTAATTATCACTCACCTCCTGCAGTGACAGCTGGAATTTCTGTGCATTTACAAGTCTATCTGTTAACTCCTTGATGAGTCTCCTGTGCTCACGTGTTTGGGACCTGGAGAAACTGGATAACTTTGGTAACAACCAAACTCTTAATGGTGTTGCCTCCTCAGCTGTCCTGCATGGGAAACCTCACCAGCACCTTAGAACCCACTCAGCTGAGGGTCTTCCTTTGTTTCTAGCACTAATAACACTCCTTATCCCCAGAATATCTGCATTCAGCAAAAGCTGATCAGGAATAGACCCTCTGAGCAGCCACCAGGTTCATGGGGAGCAGCTGAGCTGGGAAAGTGGAATCCATCATGTCAGGGGGTGATCTCAGCCCCTCTCAGCACCTGGAGCAGTGGCAAATGTTCTGAGAAAGGATATTTCATTGCCATATTTTCCCTGTGAAGGTGAACCTTAAGCACATTTCAAAAAAACTCCCCAGTGGGCCAAAGCAATGGAACAGGATAAAGCCAAGAAGGAAATGTGTGTTTGTGTGTTTATGCACAAGAGTTGATTTGTTTGTTCTCTCTATTCCTCCCCAGCAGAGTAAAACATCTAGATGACACTGTAGAAGCAAAAATAATGTTTAAAAGGTAAATTTAATTAAAAAAATTAATTTAAGAACATAAAATATCTCACCATAACATTATAGGCATGCACTGACTTCACATTTCTTGCACAGTGCTTCTAATTGAATTCTTTCAAACTTAGTTACAACTGTGTTAATTTTTAAATGAACCATTTCAAGGTAAAAATGATTTCTGAGCTTGTAAGCATCCCCCAGGCTAGGAGAGGAGAGCCAAGGAAGACAGGACTGAAAAATGAACTCATGGGTTTCCTCCTCACAGCATTCCCAGCAGTGTCTGCCCACCTACCACCTGAGAGTGAATTAGTAAAAGTTGAAACCAGAAACAAAACCAGCTTCTTTCAAACTGGAGAGATGAACATCACCATAATTCTGTGCCTCAATACAGGGAACTTCCTGAGGATTACAGTCCTTAGTGATCTGGATGTGACAGGTTTCTCTGTTTTCTTTACATCTAAATTTAATTCCTCAGTTTCTAATGCTTGTTTCATAGAATCATGGAATTATGGAATGGTTTGGGTTGTAAGGGACCTTTAAGATCATTCATTCCACCCCCTGCCATGGGCAGGGACACCTTCCACTAGCCCAGGTTGCTCCAAGCCCCATCCAACCTGGCCTTGGACACTCCCAGGGATCCAGGGGCAGCCACAGCTTCTCTGGGCAACCTGTGCCAGGGCCTCCCCACCCTCACAGGGAAGGATTTCTTCCAAACATCTAAATCTCTCCTCTTTTAGTTCAAAACCATTTCCCCTTGTCCTGCCCACGTAAGAAGTCAGAATCATAAAAGGGTTTGGGTTGGAAAGGACCTTAAATATCATCTTGTTCCAACCCCCAAAGCTGCTCCATTTCAACACTCCGTGATGTGCTCAAACTTTAGTTACATATCTGTGCTATCATCTGAATTTTCCCCTGGTGTTTATGCAGCAACAAACATTATTTTGGCTCAGCACTGCCCTGGCTCTGCCAGCTCCCTTTCCACAGCTGTTCTCCATCCTGCTCTGCACTGTCTGCTGCCTCATGCACCGTGTGCTCTGCAGTTGTCACCAAATGCTTTCCTGCTCTGTGTGACACCTTTTAGGAACATAATGTCATGAGGGAAAAAGATGAATTTACCAGGTTTGCTCCCAAAGGAGCCACACCAACTTTCCTCTGTGGTTTCCTGGCCTCATGCAGAGGGCAGGAACCCACTGCTCTCGTTCCTTCTGCTGCAGAGACAATTTCAGCCTCGGTGTGTTAGAGACAATAATTTGTCATTAACCATTTCCCAGCTGTCACTGGGATGTTGTCACAGGAGGGGCCCAACAGCTTAATGACACCTCAGCTGGGATTGACTCTGACACCCACACAGGCTCAGCAGCTTGGCTTTGTTATTTTGAACATCTGGATGAAGACATTTAAAGCAAATGTTCCAAAGTCCCAGTTACAGCATCTAAAAATATTGCTGCCCCCATACACGTGCCCTGCTTCAGGCTGATTCCACAGGCTGCATTCTTAATGGAATTGTGGATAATCTGGAGTGTCCCAGAGCCACCTGCAGCAGCAGTAAATGCATGTTTGACACTGTTTCATTATTATTCCTCAGTTTGTGTTGTGTCTGTACCACGCCAGGCTCTGAGCCTGAGGAGATGGACATTTCTACTGCCCAGGCAAGTGCTGTGGAAGGAAAAGCCAGGAGCTGCCAGGCACTGCAGCATTAGATGTCCCCAGGAATTTCCTGCTGTGCTGCAAACATGAATCTCTCCATGAGATCCACCTCCAGAACTTACAGTTCATCCCTCATGGTCATCCTCTGCCACCCACAACTGTAACACAGCAACTGCCATCGGAGATGAGGGTGTGAAATAGGTGCTGCTCTGGATAAAAGTGCAGCCAAAGCCCTGGGAAAAGGCTCAGGTGTGGAAAGGGAACAGTGCAGAGCTGCCAGGGTGGGTGTGAAACCCAATGAGCACACACCTCTGAGTTAGTTTTCCTCCAGATGTTCTCCTCTGGGTGTTTGTATTTCGCTGGTTTTTAATCAATCAGTACCTGATGAGGTTCCTGCAGTGAAACCAGGCATAGGTACCTTGATGATGTGATGTGACCCCCCAGAAAGAACATTGTGGCAGTGGCACAGGGGCTGCACTGGTCCCACTGGGAAGAGGACTGTGTTACTGGAGCCTCCTGCCCTCCCAGCCATGCCAGGCTCCGGCAGTGCTCCGAGGACAGCACAGTGCTGGGCGCTCACAAAGCCTCACCTCTGGAAGCTTTAGATTAGGGATATGGAGAGGAAAGCACCTAATATCCCACCTAAACCTCCCCTAGCTCAACTTGGGGCCATTCCCCCTCATTCTATTCCTCGTTACCCGGGAGAAGATCCCAAATCCCCCCTGGCTCCACCCTCCTGTCAGGGAGCTGTAGGGAGTGAGAAGGTCCCCCCTGCACCTCCTGGGGAAGGGTCTGGAGCAAAGGCTGATGAGGAGCAGCTGATGGAGCTGGGGGTGTTTAGCATTTCAAAACCAACTCTTGAACACTTCCTTAAAAAAAAAAAAAAGCTTTTCCCTATTCCTATTTTTCTGAGAGCGGAAAACAAAACACATGGGAAATGTTCTCCTTTGGGTCAGGCTGCTGTTTGGAGAACAGGGCTGGTGACCATCTGCAATGATCATCCACAGGTCCCTCCAACAGCCCTTCCTCACTGGAAGTAAGGAACAACAGGAGGATACAGCCAGTCCCTCCAGCTGTGTGGGCACACTGGGCCCTGCTCTGCACTGGGGCGTGTGGGGAGTGACCTCTGTCAGAGGAGAGCTCCAGAGGAGGCTGAATTATCCATCACATCTTCATCTCATGAATAATGGAATTCTAGGATGGTGGATGAAGAACCCGAAGCCTCACAGGGAGCATTCCAGTGCTGTGTGATGTGACAGCATGGCCCTGCTCCCAAATGTCCCTTCAGGGCTCTGGAGGAGGAGGTGGGGGTGTGAGGACATCTTGGAGCAGTTCCCAGCTCTCTTGGTTGCCTCGATGAAGACATTTGATTTTCTTCAGTTTGCTGTTCAATGGCCTGGGCACTGCAGGATTTGCAGCCCTCTGTGTGCACAGAACCCCCCAAAAACCTGCATTTCTCCCCCATTGTTGCCTGGGAAGTCACACGAGCCATAAGGTGAGGTCCTTCCCCACTGTGCTCAGAGGGCACTGCCAAGGGGATAGTGGGAGGACTGAGCAGGATCACAGAATCCCAGAACATCCTGAGCTGGAAGGGACCCACAGGGATCATCCAGTCCAACCCCTGGCCCTGCACAGACACCCCAACAATCCCACCCTGTCCCTCAGAGAGTTGTCCAAACCCTCCTGGAGCTCTGGCAGCCTTGGGGCTGTGCCCACTGCCCTGGGGAGCCTGGTCAGTGCCAACCACCCTCTGGGGGAAGAACCTTTCCCTGAGATCCAAAATATAGTAAAAAATATATAAATTTCATATATAAATAAAAATTATATATAATTACATATATTACATATAATTATACAAAAATATTTAAAATACATTAAATTACATATAATTGTATATAA
Organism: Chiroxiphia lanceolata; assembly: GCF_009829145.1. NCBI lineage: Eukaryota > Metazoa > Chordata > Aves > Passeriformes > Pipridae > Chiroxiphia > Chiroxiphia lanceolata. The sequence continues at coordinate 1,986,817 of NC_045653.1, read as the reverse complement.
GAATATAAAATACATAAGAATATAAATATATATTCTATATATATTTATTTTTATTTTCTTTTAATATATATATTTATATATTTTTATATATATATATAAAAATACATATAAGTATATGCTCACACACACCTACATGCTCACCTCACACATATCCATATTTTTATTTATCCTGCCACTTACAAATTCCCATCAGCCTCTTGCTAAGCCATTATTATTCCACGAGGATCACTCCAGCTAACAAACACTCCAGGCCCACGTGCCCTGAGGTGTCCTGGCGTGCTGTACATTGAATTTCCCTGCTGTATTTCCGTGTGCACTGTGCCCCTCCCAGCCCTGCTGCCCCATTAACCACCGTGTAGTTATAACTTTGATTCCAGATTACTCAGAGCTGTCGATGCCTCCCAGGCTAAACATCCGCTGCTCAGTTTGCATCAAGCTGTTAAAATTTTTAAACCTTTGTAAATGATGAACAGTTTATCAATGTAACTGTGTTTTTGTCAGCCTTGGCTGAGGAAGAGAAAGAAATATTGGCAATTTTCCAATGGTCATTTATTTTAGGGACTTTTTGGTTGTTTTTTTTTTTGCACGAGCCGGGCAGAAACAATATCCATTATTAATAGATAAATGTTTTATTAAAGATATAAAGACCACAAAGATTTGTGACTTTAATAATCTGGTTTCTTATTTTAAATTCTGCAACATGATTATTTATTGAACAACTGGGGCTGTTTCCTTACAGGACACAGTCAGGCAGAACCACGTCAAAATGGATAATTCTCTGTTATCAGGGGGGAAATATTCCAGCTGACTTCAGTGCTTCCTGACAGGCCTTTTTCCTTTTTTTAAGAATTTTTAAAATCAATTTGTCACCAGCTGTTTACAATAAGGCCTATAAAGTTTCAAAAGAAAGTAACTAATTTTATTTTTCAGAGTGAGAACTGCATTTCCTCCTCCCTGCAGGGTGATCTGTTGCTCTCAGGTGACTGAGTGAATGGAAAGAGGAAAAGGAACATTATATTGGGACTTTTATTTTGCTCTCTCTCCTTGGATTTCACTTCATGGGATTTTTTTTTTTCCTCCTCCTGTGCTCATCAGAGATCTCAAGGGCTGGGTGAAAACCTGGTTTCCTAAGAGTTAGGTCTGGTAGCCCAGAAAATTCAAAGTAGGAAACCAAGTCACTTAGACTGTAAGATATTTGATTTAATTTTTAATAAAATTTCAGAATAATCTCAATTTTGAAATAAAAAATTAATGCTTATGGTGGAGATCTCTAAAACAGTGGAAGGATTTTGCAAATGAATGAACTGAAGGAAGTAAAATAGTTAATAATAAGAAGAATAATAGTAGTAATGCTCAGCTGCAGCTGTCAAGAAATATTTCTGCTACAAAAATCTCAAAATTTGCACTTTCTATCTCCAGTAGGAACTGTGGAGCTTTTCCAAAAAAACTGAAGTTTTTGTTTTTTAAAAAGAAACTGTTGGGGTTTATCCAACTCCTTTTAAGCCTGGCCAAAATCAAAGTGTCATCCTGCAATAGCCAGGGGTCAACTGGTGACCAAACATCATTAAACATCCAAAACTTAAAAGATTTAAACCTTTCTGCTCAGATTCAGCCCAGAAACCTGAATGTGAAATTTCTAAATCCCACATTAAAGCTCTTAAGAGAAAATGCTTGGCAATTTTAGGCTGTTTCTCTCTCTGCTCAGTTTTGGATGTGAAATATTCCTGACCAGGGGAGCAGCTTCCATAGATAATATTCCATGGTCTGGGATCTGTACATATGTACACATTTACCCATCTGGATATGAGCTACATTCCAAACTCAAATCACAGAATTTATTGTTATAAAATTAGAAAGGTTTCCTTGCCCCTTTCTAGTAGGAATCTAATTGGATCCATCTGAAGGTTTTCCATTAATTCTTTTCCATGGAGTAAATACCAATTATTGAAACGAAAACTGTTCAAGGGAGAGGGACATTTTCAATTAGATTTTTCAATCACATTAGCTACAATGTAGTGGGAAATGATAAAGATATTGTATTTCAATATTTTCTGAGCAAAATTATCTGCTTTTCCTAATTGAACAGGATGAATTTCAAAAAGTCTCAATTACAAAAACTATTTTAAACCAGCTATTCAACCATTTATTAACCATTTATTTAACCACCTATTCAACCATTGAACCATCTATTTAATCAACTCTTTTAAAACATTTCAGCTGACCCAAGTGAAGAGGTCTTTTTCAAGCTTCAACTTGCAGGAAAGCTGATGATTTTGGGTGTTATTTGTGAGTCATTTGCTATTTTTGGAACGTCAGGAAATCCCATGGGATTCCATGTCCCAGGCAGCTCTGAGAGTTACTGGGAAGGAATTGCAAAAATCATCAGATATTTCATGTTTTCCCTTTGCCTCCAACAAACAGAATCAGTAACTGAATGGATGGCAGGGATATGGCCCATCCCTGGGAGTGTCCAAGGCCAGGGTGGACAGGGCCTGGAGAAACCTGGGCTAGTGGAAAGTGTCCCTGCCCATGGCAGGGGGTGGGGCTGGATGAGTTTTAAGGTCACTCTCAACCCAAAATTGTCTTTGGTCACCGGTGCCAGCTGTGAACAGACACTCTGGAGTGTGGGCACAGCTGTTTGGGCACAGCTGGAGAGCAGTACCACAGGCTGGGCAGTGGCTGTGTCTGGTGGCATCCACCACTTGTTTATATTCTGCATTAAATGTGAAGCTGGGCTTCCTAGACAAGCTTCAAAGCTCCCTCTGGACACAAAATTGTCGGTCACCCTCAACCTATTCTGCTGACCCGGGAGAAAAATTGTGTTTCTATTAAATCATCCTTCAAGGAACACGTTCCCTGAGCTGACAGGGATGGTCAGTCCAGCCTGCAGCAAAGAACTGGGCAGCCACAGCCAGCTGAGAGGGATTTCCCAATGCCTGGGCTCTGCTTTGCTCCTCCCCTCCTTGGCAGGGTGCAGAGCAGCAGCAGGATATTGGTGTGGGCTTCAGGGAGGGGATTCTGATTTCCTTCCAAGCCTGTCCTAAGAAAATACTACTTGATAGCAAAGCTCAGAGGTGTAGAAAGGAGATCCTCTCCTGGTGTGGAAGGAGGGAGAACTGCCTGCTCTGCCTGGCATGGAAATAGGATTTGATATATTGGGAGTATAGGATAATATCAGGAATCTTGGTGCATTTACAAAAGAAGAGAGAAGAAATGCTGGAGAAATTAAAACATTCAGTAGGTGAATAAAACCTCAGTGGAAGGTGGAGGTTCTTTGAGCTTTTTCTGGTGACTCCAGGCCACACTAAAAGCAAATGGACTGAGAAGGAAACAGGCTGATGCTTTGATGGAGAAGTGCTGCACTGAGGCCAGTAATGAAAGTTATGTTAGTTCTGCCTTTTGCCTCCTGCTCAGGAGTATCTGTAGTTTTCCAGAACCATTTCTCAGATGACAATCTAAGCAAAATGTTAATTAGACCCTCTCTACTTTGGACTGACCCAATGCTGAGGTTTCTCTGTCTACCACCACTGCCCACAGTAAATTTTGAACATGCCCCTGGTAAGTTCAATCATGCTAATAAATGTTGGTTCAGGAGGGAATGCCTTGGGCCCAGGAGCCGGAGGATCTCACACCAGTCACTGATTCCACTCTGAGGTTCTGAACTGCCTCTAAAAGCAGCAGAAAAGCTGGTCAGGGAAACCCTGAAGACAAAAAGCACCAAAGCTGTCTGCTGGAAGATGCTGTGGTGTGACCTGTACCTAAATACAGTGAGTTATTTAATCATTTTAACAGGGCTTTGCAGGCAGGAGGATTTAAGTTTATTTACAAAACCTCAAGAGATGCTCTTGATAACCTTAGTAAAGTTTGAGTACTGGGTACCTCAACCAACCACTTCCTACAGCAAACCAGCAGGCAGTGGAAAGTAAAAGCCAGCAGGAAACTGGTGAGGTCAGGGAAGACCTGGAGCTTGTTTCTGGAGAGGGAGTGGTGGGACTGATGGAATCATCCCTACCCTGCCAGTCCTGCCTGTCCCTGGAGTCTGTCCCAGGCAGGAAGGGGGGCTGGGGATCCCTGATACCTCCTAGAGCTGAAGGTTTCCTGTCCAAGAGAGCCCCCAGTACAGTTCTAATCCCAGTTTTCCACACTGTCTGCAGGGGAAAGATGGAAAAACAAACAAGGAAAGGAAGGATGGGGTGGGTAAAGCTTGGTTAGGTGTCATGGGACAGAAGGGATGAAACAGCCAGGGGTGAAAATGGGATGGTGACAGGTCTGGGAGATTCCTCCCTTCCTTCTTCCCTCCCTCCCTCCTTCCCTTCATCCCAGTGCAGGTGTGGGGGTGGAGGATGCTCCAGTTCCCATGTGCTGCCACCCATCACGTGTCCCCAGGGAAAGCTGTTCCTCCTCATCACCTCCAATGCCAAGCCCTTCCTGGGGGCACAGGGACGAAGAGCTGCTGTCCCCAGAGTCCTCACCTGGGGTCTGAAGAATGCAGCTCTACCAAAAAGACCTGACAACCCCCCCACACTTCAATATCTCCACCTTACCTGGGGAATTCAGGAGCAGTGATGCTGGTGAGCCTGCAGCCAGGGGGCCAGAGGAGCCCCCATGCCATGGGGGGAAGGAGAACACACCAAGAGCTTTGTGCTGCCTGGCACCCCAGTCAGCCAGGCACTGCCCCTGCCAGTGGCACCTCTCTTAGGTGACCTTTATCCCTTGTGTTGACAGCGTTACCAACCCCAGGTGTTCAAAACCTTTTCATTGCATGTCACTCAGCTTTCCTGTCCCTATTTCTTTTCAGTTGTCTTCTTGTTTATCCCACCAGCAATGGCCCCAACACAGCTCTGGGTTCAGATGCTCTCCATGCACCCTGTGCCTGAAACAAAGGGATCTGAACCTGTTAATGGCAGATCTCCAAGAAGTCATTCACATCTTCCTCCCCTCTGTGGGCCATCAGAACCCCCAGCTGTACTTGCTTTCAAGGCCAGATACCATGGGAGACATGGACCCATGGGAGACAGGAGAACTCCAGGGTAACCCTTCAAGATTTCCAGCTGCTGACATGGTTAAGAGTCTTCCTGGTGTTTCTCCAAGTTTGTGGCACTGGTAATACAGTCAGGAATTTCCTCCTGGGGGGAATAAGTATTGACAGATGCTTTGTATCGTGGGGGTATAAGAAGTGTTCACATTCTCTAATTCTTACACCTCTCTAACTCCTTTTCCTCCTAAGGTCAGCAGGGTGTTATTCCAGACAGTAACATCCATGAAGGATGAAGCAGGAATTTAGGATTTCAAGCTGTAACCTTAGGAAAAAATATGGTCCATCCTCAAGGTACCCTCTTGATCATCAGATTCATTTCCCTTCCAGCTCAAAACAGAACTGCTCAGAGCCAAATTTTCACAATATCTGGATCTATGGACCAGCAGGGAAAGAATAATGCAAATCCTGGCACTGCACAGCACACCAGGGACGTGCCTTGTGGCCACAGCCCAGGGTGGAGACACTGACACCTCATCCACAACCACCCCAGCAGTGCCCCTGGGCTGACTGGTCCAGCCCCCACAGGGCAGAGGCAACAAAGCCACCACTGAGAGGGGATGAAGAGGATTTGTCTCTCTGAACAAGTGCTGTAAAGGGTTTTATTGCCTCTTGTTGGGGAAGTGCCTGGTTCTTGACAGTGATGGAGTCCTGAGCTGGAGTTATTTATCCACAGGGATAAATCAGGGCTCCTTTCACTGAAGAGCTGGGCTTTGATCTCAGAGCATGAAGCCTGAGTGCTCCCAGGGTTCCTCTCCTGGCAGCTCAAACCACCTCAGCCCCCAGCAAAGAGGGTCAGCAGGGGAAAGGGCAGCACAGGGGGGTTGTCCTCATGCTTGCAGAGCTCCAGGGGCAGCACTGCTGCCTCCAAGCCAGGGTGAGGCAAAGGCTGGGGGAATTCAGTTCACCTCCCACCAGCTCCTCGTGCTTCCCTCACTCTTTATTGAGTGCCAAAGCAAAGCCCCCAGGAGGCTCTGCCCTGGCCAAGAGGAACAGCTGCTGCTCTGCACCCTGAGCTCAGGAATCACAGAAACATGGAATGGTTTGGGTTTGGAAGCAGCCTTAAAGCTCATTCAGTACCAAGCCCATGGCATGGGCAGGGCAGAGGAGTCTGGCTGGTCCCACCTGCCCTGGGCAGCCCCACTGGGACACTGGTGTCACACCAACACTGTCAGCTCTGCTCTTTACACACGGCTGGTTTAGGAACAAGATGAGAAATCAGGGCCCAGAGCTGAGGGATCTGAGTCTGCTTTTATCCAAATTACTCACTGTACATCTTCACAGTGTGGACAAGTCCAGGATCAGGCCCAGAGGAGCTCTGTCCTCCTCCTCCCTCCCTTCTCTTGCCCCATTTTGGGGCCAACAGCAAAGCTGCTGAAAGGCAGCAAGTGGCAAATGCAGAAGTGCTGAATTGCAACTTGAAAATCGACAGAGAGTGATTATTGCTGTCCAGGAGAAGAAGGATTAATTCATCAGCCCAGTGTTGGACTCATATTTTGGGCAAAGTATTTTCATGCAGGCCAGAATCTACATCAATTTCCTCAGCTATTTGATTCACAGGAAAACAGTGCTGAAGAAACAAGGAAAAAGAAAAAAAAAAAAAAAAAAGAAAATAAAGGCTCAGAGGACACTTTATCAGGTCTTATATTAATGTGCAGAAAGGCACCAGTGGCAGGAAGAAGCTGATTCTCAGGGCGTGTTAATAAAAACCATCCAGCTGATTTAGAGGATCTGTTGCTTGTTTTCCTTGTTGTAAACTCGGACTGTCAGGAAAGGGGAGGGACCCAGGCCTGATAGGGAGAGGGGAGAAAAGGTCTGTTCGAGCCTGGCTGGTGTGATGTGCTCAGGCAGAGTGAGGGTGATGGATGGGGTGGTTGCTCAGCATCAGGCAGGGTGCAAAAGGGCCTCGGTAACATCTATTAAAGCAATCCATTCTGCCAGGCTCAGCTGGCACTCACTCTTTGTCACCACACTTGTTACCTTTCCCCGATGGTAAATGCTGGGGGAACTTCAAGGTGTTTGAACAGTCAGAGACGACAAATCCCCGCTAAGAAGGAAGTGTAAAACAGCAGGAAAAACATGTTGGCTTCATCCTGAGTGAACATTAAACACACTTCACATTTGTCTGAGGAGACAGTTAATGGGGAAACGGGCTCTTTAATTGAACGGGCTGAGAGCCTCATGCAGCTGCAGATAACAAACGTGCAGGAGAAAGCCATTTTTCCAGGCAGGGATCCCAGCCTGGGAGAGGCAGGAGGGAGCATTTCTTCCAGAGAAACAGCAGCAAGTGCTGTGGCTGGTGAGGACAGTCCCACGGCTGCTTTTCCCAGTGTGGCTCCATTTAAAGGGACAGAAGGAGGCCTCTAATCAGGCATTCAGCCCAAAACTGGCCTGGAGCAGCAGAGTGGGTCATTTTAGCTGTGTTTCACAGTCATTCCCAGCCCAGAACATGCCAACTGGTGTGTTCAACTTGTCTGGGTCACCAGAGCCTCCTCAGAGTGGGCTTTTCTCTGCGTGGCTCGTGGGCAGTGTTACCCCCAGGAGGGTGATGGATCTCTGCAGTTTGCTGTGCTGATGCACTCCTGCACCTTCTGCCAGCCCCAGCAAGCTTGGCAAGGAGCAGTTCACTGGATTTCATGATCCCTACAGGTTGGCACCACTCCAGCCCCTCCACACCTGCAGCTGGGCTGGTCCCTCCTGGGTCAGCACTGACAATCATGGAATGGTTTGGGTTGGAAGAGACCTTACAGATCATCTCATTCCAACCCCCTGCAGTGGGCAGGGACACCTTCCACCAGCCCAGGTTGCTCCAAGCCCTGTCCAACCTGGCCTTGGACACTTCCAGGGATGGGGCAGCCACAACTTCTCTGGGAAATCTGTACCCTCCCCACCCTCACAGGGAAGAATTCCTTCCTGATATCCAACCTAAACCTACTCTCTTTTCAGCTTAAAGCCATTCCCCTTGTCCTGTCCCTCCAGGCCCTTGTACACAGTCCCTCTCCACCTTCCTTGTAGGCTCCCTTCAGGCCCCTCTCCCCAGGCTCTGAAGTACAAGGTATGACAACAGATGGCAGCCACAACATCCCAGAAAACAGACATGGGGGATGAGTTTTACCAAATGTACTTTCCCTGGCACATGCTGCACATTCACCTGCAGCCACATCAATCTTCCCATCTCCTCTCCCATCTTCCCTCCCTGTGCACGACCCCTCAAACTCACCCCCTGCAGCACAACCACTTCCCAGCCTAAAGAGCATCTGAGATCCTGGGATCAACCTGAATTTTATTTCCCTTTGCTCACCAGAAGTGTTGTTCAGACACAGAGTTTAGAAATCCATGGCCACTGCAGGGTGCAGAACAAAGGGTGACACAGCCGGGGCAGGCACCTGCTTTCACTGTCATCGTGCTAATTAATAACATGATAATTAAAAGAAGAAAGCCCATTATTGGAGTATCAAGGGAAGGGCAGAGATAAGAATGTAGTAAGAGAGGGACTGAAGGAGTCTCCTCTATTGTCAAGTCCTCTTCCCTCTGATTCCCATCACACCAGCTTATTAAACTCTGCCTTAAAAGCCTTGGCTTTTCCCCTGCTCCCCAGGGGAGGCTGTTAAAGAGCTTCCCTGATCAGATATGAAGGAATCTCCTGATTTGCAATTAAAATCTATACTTAACCAGTTTGGTTTTGACCTGTAGTTTAAATCCTCTCTCCTCCATGGGGCTTTATCTGCCCCATGAACAGCAGCCTCCTCTCTTCTCCACAGACATTTATGGATAAACAGACAACAGGAACATCCCCTCTTTTCCCTCTGTCTCCTTATTGCTCTTTTTCACACTTGTAAACCCAAACCCCCCCAGTCTGTGCAGAATGCAGCCCTGACAGGCACTCTGCCAGGTGGAGAGGACAGGGGGCACTGCCAGGGGGTGGAGGGGCTCATCCCACAGGGATGCTGGCAGGAGCTGGCACAGCAGGGTTCAAAGAGCCCCTCCAGGTCATTTATCTTAGAGGTGGGATTTGTTTGAGCTCACCAAAGGTGCCTCCAGGCAGGCACCAGGAGGCAGCAGCACAGCTGAGTGCCAAAATGACATTTTGGTCATGCACACAGGATTTAGGCAAGCACTGCCTCTGGTCCTTCAGGCCATGCAGGACAAGTTTTAAAGGACAATATCTCCTAATAGTCGTAACACCGGCCTTTTGTCCATCTCTTCTGGTTCCCTCCTCCCTCCCTCCCTCCCTTCCTTCCTTCATTTCCTTCCTTCCTTCCTTCCTTCCTCCCTTCCTTCCTTTCTTTCCTTCCCTCCCTTCCTTTCCTTCCTTCCCTTCCTTTCCTTTCTTTCCCTCCTTCCTTCCTTCCTTTCCTTTCTTTCCCTCCTTCCTCCCTCCCTGCCTCCCTCCCTCTCTTCCCCAGCAGGGAGGCAGCTGACAGGTATTCCATCACCTCAGGGATCTGGATCACTGATTCCCAGAACAGCATCACAAACAGAAACTCTCATCAGTACCAGGAACCTCTCTCGTTGTGTTCTCATTAAGTGCATTTAATTACTAAACAGGCAGAGGAATGCAGCAGGGCTGAGGGTTGAAAGGCCACAGACAGGGAATCACTCCCCGGTTTGCTGTGTCCTGTTAACTGTGTCATCCCAATAACTGCTGGACATGCAGAAAGCACGACCCTCCCAGTTTGAACCAGTGCTGCCCCAGTGCCAGGCTGGCCCCAGGACCAGGAAATCTCCTGTGGAGACTCTGAGCTGGTACACTGGGAACACAGATGAGCTCAGAGGAGCTCTGCTTCATCCAGCCTCTCAATCAAACACCTTCAGGGCTCCTGATATTCCTTTCTTATCCCAGGACTAAACTGGAAAGTCAATTCCAGTCACAGACAGTGAATGGCCAAGGACCAGTTCTCCCAGTCTTCCATGCAGGGCATCCTAGGAGAAGGAGGAAGCTGCTTGCCCGGGATGAGGGAAATCCCTCCTTACAGAAGTGAAAAAAGAAGACCTTGCAATGAGAAAAGAGAAGCTGGCACTTTAATCCCTGCTGTGATCCCACTCTGCCTGGCTGACCCAGGGCAGCTCAGATTTTCCCAGTGGGGAGTGAGGAGTCCATGAAAGTCCAGGCAGAGCCAACCTGGGAAGGGCTGTGTGTGTCAGGGCCATGCCCACAGCTCAGCTGGCACATCTGCAGCAGGACAGGGAGCTGTGCCAAGGAGATGTGCCCAGTTCATGACCTGAATCGAGGACTGTCTGTCTCTTCATTCCCACCAAAGACAGAAAAATTATAGAACACTTGGCACAAGAATTAAATGAGTGTGTTCTGCTTCTTTAACCTGACTGGGCACATTTGTCCCACTAATAGGGGAAGAACAATCAGCCTTAGAGAGCATTACCAGGGCAGGGTGAGAGGGATTTGTGTGGCAAATCACCTTGTGAGACTCCAGTGGAGAGAGACTGGGTTTTCCATGGCATTTGCCATGCTAATGCTTGGCAGTGCCAGGTCTCTGGTGCTGCTGATGGCAGGGAGGGCTGGGGGGGCTGCGCTGACCAAAGGAAGGAGAGTTATTAAATGTGATATCAGGCACACAGCAAATGAATCATTTCCAAATGTGGTGGAAATGACTGGGGAAATTAAGAAGGGGTTTTGTTAAAGGGTGAGCTGTTCCCCTGGACAGACGCCTCTGACCTCTCTTACTTATCTTGTTTCTACCAAAACAAAGGAGTTGTGAGTTTGGTAATAAGCTGTCAGGACTTGCCTGTTAAAACATGTGATATTAATAAGAAAGAATATTAAATGTGTGTCTTGTTGCTTTTTCTGTTGAGGGAATAAAATCCTTCCTTAATAACCATTCTGTGCCTGTTTGGAAGAGTGGACCTTGTTAAGGAACAGGTATTTAAATACCTCGTTGTTACTTGACAGGTCACTCCACCACTGCTATACCACGGTGTATAAGCTTCAAAATTCCCTTTTTTTTTTGGTGTTTAGTGATATATGTGCTCCCTGTGTCAGTCCAGGTTCTGTCATGTGTCAGTCCAATGCAGTTCACAGCAAACCCCAGTGATGGGGATGAAGCTGCAGAGCAGGAAATGGGTTCCTTAAGAAAGCTCCACAGTGCTGGAGCAGAACTTGAGAACTTCAGAGCCAGCTGGGAACTCTCCACCAGACCATTTCTTCAGGGGGAAAAGGCCAGTTCTTCAATACTGAAGGAATAGGCAGGTGTTGATAAAACTCTAATGGAAAACCCATATTTTCTGTTTTGGTGAGCACAAACCAGCTGTATTTTCCAGCCAATACAGGTTCAGATCTCCTTGGCAGACCATGCTGACCCCTGGCAGTCTGTGGGCCCTGGGACACCTGGCTCCAAACACCACTTTCTGCCTCCAGACTCCACTTTGTCCAGCCTTGCACAGTCTCTCCAGGAGAATCCAGTCCTGGGGCTGGCTTTAGCAGATCCTTCATGCACAGTAGGATGAAGAAACTCTGGCTACACCTCTCAAAGCTTCTCCTCCACAAGAACCTGGGCTCCAGGAAAGTTGGGGAGCCTCAAGGAAAAGTTTTAAAAAGTCAAAAATTAAGTGTCTGCTTTAATATTTGTAAAGCCACCTTATAAAAGGTTTGTCCATCCTTAGAAGAGAGCAGTTTTCTTTCCATTTTATAATACAGAAATCTTCTAAGTTATTTCCAAACAGGAATTCCCACCTCCAGTCAGCCACAGTGGTTGTAAAGGTGTCAACCTTGATGGGCTTTCCCTGGCAGTTTTCACCAGCAATAGTTTCGAGAAATCAATTCAAACCTCTTCGAAATCAATTGGCAGTCAGTTTAATGTCATTTTGATCTTTCCTTAAAGAGGAAATCAAGTTTTACAATTACAGAGAAAAGCTGTCCTCTTCCATCCCATTATTTACTTCCCTCTTGTCCCTCCTCTCATAGAGCTGTAGTCATCCGGGAAGCATTAATTATTTGGTTTATGCATCCCCTCATCCCTTAGTGGGGAATTGTATTTAAATGGCATTTTCTGCAGGGCTGTTATCACAACAGCTGTAAAGCAATTTGGCATGTCCTGCTTCCAGGGGCGTTCTGAGAAACAATTTCTGTCTCCACACGAGCGACTGTGGCTCCGCTCACGCTTCCCTCCCCTGATGTCCTGCAGCTAAAATAGGAACCAACCCGTGCCCACAGACATCCCCAGCTGGTCACACTCCCAGAGCCGGAGATTCATGAACCAGTGAACACTCCCAATTTGCCAAGCAGATGGATTTGAATGGGAGCACAGGAGTTCACCCCATAAACCGGGTAATAACCAGAGCAGTTATTGTGCTCTGCACTCCCGACGCCCCCAATTTGCTGCCACATGAAAATAGCTCAAAGCTTTCCTTGCATCTGTGCTGGAGAATGGGGCTGTGTGGGCTCTGGTGATGTTTGTCTGCTTTGCAGCTCCAGCTCAGCCACTGTAATCACCCTAAACACCAGTTGTGCTGGGGCTTTTCAAAGCCCTGTCATTTGGGTTTAATTTTATTTAATGAGAGCGGCGGCACCGCCCCCGGCAGTGCCAACCTGCCCTCCCCATCTGCCCAAGCCCCCAGTCACGGCCACTGTGAGACACAGACATGCTGAGGCAAACACAGACAATGGTGCTCACCATTTTAGGTTCCTGCTCCTTTTCAGGAGAGTCATCTTTTCCTCCTGTGGGATGTAAACTTAGGAAACTGTGCTCTCTCAGTGTCCCTCTCTGAGGCACAGAGGAACAACCCGGGCAGTTTCTGAACGTGGCTGATAAACTTCTGATCCTTCCCCTCATTTTAGCAGCCTAAAATATTTATAGATACTGTCCCACACCACTGTGTAGGAAGACAAAATAGAGTTAAGAGCTTCGATTTTCCAGAATGTGTGCTCTTTAGAGCTGTGCAATACAGGGGCACAGCAGAAGCTCCCTAGAAAGGAAGAAGGCATCAAGAGAGGTGGCTTTTTTAACTTTAAATTCCCTCCAGTCTGCAGTGAAGCATCACACAGCTGAGAAGGGTGGGTTGCACTGGCCTGGCCTCACATCTCAGGCTTGGCAAAGTGTCCTAGATGTGCCACATGCAGAACTGTGCCCAGACACCACTGGTAATTAGAAAAAAAAATGGTCCACGAGATTGCCTTTGAAAATGGTCTTTAGTGTTGCAGAATTTCGGCTCCCTCTGATTCATGAAGCAAGTGATGTCTCCCCATTAAAAGCTGGCTGGCTGCAGGCAGTTGTGGTCCAGGAGGAATAGAAAGCAAGGCACAGGAGAGAGAAATAAATCCAGACAGATCCACCTTAGCCCCACTCTCAGTTTTATTTGCTCTTATCCAGAATATGTTTCACCAGGCAGGCTGAACTAGAGAGCACTGAGCCAAAGTCATGTTTCACAGGACATCCCTCCTCCCAAAAGACGGAAGGTGAGAGATAAATACTGGTCTTTGGAAAGAAGAGGCAGAGACAGAGAAGTGTTGGAGAGTTTGGCTTGGTGCATGAGGGAAAAACGGATGAAGAAAAAGTTTTCTCTTCCTCAATAACAAGCAGGAGGGTTTTGAACTATTCATTTTCTCCTTCTCACTGTCTACATTGCACATCAGAAAAGCTTCATTTACTGGCTGTGCTGGTTTCTAATGTCAGCACTCTGCAAGTTGGATCCAGAAAGAAAATCAGGAATTAAGGTGGTGCTTGAAGGAGCACTTGGAGAACATCACATTGTCCCTCCTCACCTCAGGGTGCTCCTCTGCCTTGGCAGCCAGTCAGAGGTGGGCAAGATCCTCCAAGGTCCTTCCTGAAACCACAGGGTGCCACCAGGATGGAGCTGTCCATGGATGCCCAGTAAACATCAGCCCTCCAGCCTGTCCTGGAGGCAGATCTCATCGAGCCAAAGTGTCAAACCCAGCTTTATCAGGAGGAAAGCAGGGCCTAACTCACCTGGGCTCCGGGCAGAGGACACTCCAGGCTGCCTGAGCAGGGCTGGGATGGACACAAGAGCAGAGCTGCCCTTTGCCACCACTGGCAGCTCTGAGGAACCAACATCCACAGTGGTCTAGAGAGATTTTTTTTTTTATTTAAAAGACCCAACTACCTTTATTTGAGTGACTTGTTTCCTTTAATCCACAAGGAAATACCTAATTCTGACCTTTGAGGATGTTTTGGGTATGACACCGATGGAATGGGAGAAACTTTTCAAATGAAAACTCTTTTTGAAGTGAAAACTCTCAAACCTTTGAATCTGAAAACACAGGAATCACATTTTCACCTTGGGAGATCTCCACTGCTCCAATTCATTTTCCTGCTAATGCACATCTTAGAAAGCCAGAAATTATATCACAGAATGTTTCAGTAGTGCCAAATTTGCGTTCCTTTATCAGGAAAATCATTTTTAATGAGGAGGGAGGGGCTCTCCAGGTGACACATCCCGATCTCTTGCAATGCTTCCTGGGAAAGCAGCTCCCTTGCTCCTGCTGAACACACTTGCTCTGCCATCAGTGACTGAAACACATGCTGAAAACTCCCCCCTCAAACTGCTCAGATGTCACCACCTCCAGACAGTGAGAGGTGATGTTGGAGGTGCAATCCTGGTTCTCTGCACTCGCTGATAAGAAAGCTGGTGATACAGCCACGTTTTCACTATTCCTCCCACCCCAAAGGCACACAAGAATCACAGCTTCCCTTTTAAAAATAAAGAGTTAAATAAAAGTAGGTTTCTAGGCCAGATGATGGGCTACAAAGAACATTTTTCAACAAAACAAGCACAATTCATCCAACACCAAGGCTACACTTTTTTTTTTTTTCCCGTGGCCTCTGAGGAATTTTTCCAAGGTCTGCTCAGCATCCTCTCTGCACAAGAGAACAGGAGTTGCAGCCCACTGAAACTCATCTCAAGGAAATGAGGACAGTGCGAAGAAATGCGGGATATAGCCAAGAATCCTGGGAGAAAACGTAGTGACAGGCTGGGGATTGGGAAACTGGGCTTTTCCACTTGGGAAACCCCTCTTGTGATGTGACCTGCCCATTAATAATCCATTAATCCTTTAAAAATTACTGGATTATTTGCCAGTAGAGATCGGGCTGGAGGGTTGGAGGTCCCTGAAAGCTCATCTCATCCCACCCCCTGCCATGGGCAGGGACATCTCCTGCTATCCCAGGTGGCTCCAAGCCCTGTCCAACCCGGCCTTGGACCCTTCCAGGGATCCACAACTTCTCTGGGTACCCACATTTATTTTCCTGCCGCTCTCCAGCCTCATCACACCCTACTGACAGCACTAATTAACCAGAACCCATTTGAAGTGATGTAGTAAAAGGTAACATGTAGAAATTTCTGTCCTGGTCTGAACACTTTGTAAGCAGGTTTTCTGGTCTCAAAGTCTTACCCTTTGCCTGTCCATGGTCCTTAGAAACTGGGACAACTTCCTTGCACGTTTTCAGCCTCCCAAGGGAGAACACACTCCCTTCCCAATCAGAGTGCTTCCTTTGTGACAGCAGGTATATTTTCACAATTATCCACAATTTGAGGCAAATTCATCATTTTCACAAAAACTCAGCAAGAACACAAATCCACAGGGGGCACAAATTTAGATGCCTCATTATGGCAAATGTCCCTACTCACAGTTCTCATGCCTGCCCAGCTCCATTTCCAGACTTGCTATTTGCTTTCTTTTCTTGAGCATATTTTCCAGCCACAGCAGCTTGAACCCAGAACCTCAAAATAGCCAGAAAATGATCAATAATTTTGAGGACAAAGGGCGAAAAAAAAGAAACCACACGGAAATTTCAGAGTTTGAATATTGGTGACAATGCAAGTTATTTGTTATTTTATGAAAATAATTTGTGTCCTCAGTAATTTCAGTGACTGATAATCAGGGAGCACAGCCTTGTTCCAAAGGCTTTTTGAAGAATCACAGAATAGTGGATGGATGTTTGGGTTTTTTTTATTCCATGGAGAGTGATATTCCATGGAAACTGTCTCATCTGCTCCTGTCATTGTGCCCACATGATGTGACACCTGAGCTGACTTTGAACCACATTCTCCAGCAACTCCTTCATCCCATTTCAGAGGATCCTGGGTCTTGAGAATTCGTGAAAGTAAAAGCACAAGTGTTGCTGCAGAGATAAGGGTGCTGAGAACAGGCTGCTTTATTCCCCCTGGAAAAAACACCTGTGTCCTTCTCCCATGTTTTCCCTGCCTGCAGTTCCTGCCAACACCTCTTTCCAACTGCTACAGGCACAACTGGATCTGAGAGCAAGCACGACCCCGGCATTCCAGCAGATCCCCAGGGGTGTGTTCAGCAGGGCAGCACTGTCTGCCCCATCCCTGACCATCAGCACTTCCCAGAATCACAGAAAGGATTGGCTTGGAAGGGACCTTAAACACCATCTAGTTCCAAATCCTGCCCTGGGCAGGGACACCTCCCGCTAGCCCAGGTTGCTCCAAGCCCCGTCCAACCTGGCCTTGGACACTTCCAGGGATGGGGCAGCCACAGCTCCTCTGGGCAACCTGTGCCAGGGCCTCCCCACCCTCACAGGGAAGAATTCCCAATATCCAACCTAAATCTGCCCTCTCTCAGCTTAAAGCCATTCCCCCTTGTCATACCATCCCTTGCCCAGAACTTTCCAGGCCAGCCCAGTGCCAGGCCTGCTGAGAGCTGGCACGGGGGGTTACTCCAAACACACAGCCAAGCCTCAGCCCATCGCTCCGGCCCCTTGTTTTCACAAAATCCCAGTGGCAAAGCTGAGATGTGTTGCTCATGGATAGCTTTTCCCAAGTGTTTTCATCACCATGGTAACCAAGCAATTCACCACCATGCCCAGAATCAGCCTCACCCCAAAGGCTCCTCACTGGGTAACCCGTATTTGTGTGGGGAGTGGGACAAAATCCTGTGCTGGAGCAGCCCCTGGGAGGGGCCTGAACCCAGGGCTATCCCAGGGCTCTGGGAGCATCACCCCACAGCACCAAAACTGCCTCTCACCTGCCTCCTTCCCTCCACTCACCCTTCACTTGCCCCCATCCTCAGCCACCCACATCCCAGTGCAATCACCCACTTAGGAAAGGGAAGCTGAACCATGCATGGCAGCAGCTGCCACCCCCAGGCTCTGAAATGCTTTCACAATAAGGATAAATTCATAATAAAATAATTCCATCGTAAGAATAAATTCATAATAAAATAAAATCGTAATAAGAATAAATTCATAATAAAAATAAATTCATAATAAGAATAAATTCCATTTTCTCCAGGAAATGGCAGCAGAGCTGGGTGTTGCCAGAGGAAAACATTCCAGTCAGGCCTGTAAAACAGTCCAGGTGTCCATCAATATGCCAATCTGCACTGAAATTCAACTTTAGGGAAGCTCTTCCCTCAAAAAAAAAAAAAAAGGTGGAAGGTGTGTGTAAACCAAATTACAGAGAGAAAAAAAAGAAATTGTGACTATAAAATAGAAAAGAAAAAAAATGGGCAGAAAGCAGTTTAAAAAACCAGCAAAATGCATCCTGGCATGAAGTTGCCCAGTGGCTACAGTCATTTCTATGGTGATTTTCATGCTTTTTAAGCATTGAGAGTCACCATTTCAGGCCCCGTGGGCTGGCTGGAGAGCAGCTGGAGAGCTGGTGGGGACTTCCAAGCCACCTCCCAGTTGTCACACACACTGTTCCCACTGTGTGTTCCTGGGAAAGGAGCTGCAAGTGCAGCCCTGGCACCCACAGTGACACCTTCTCCTTAAACCACCTACACCAGGCTGGGCAGGAACCTGCAATCCCAATGGGGCTGATCCATGCTGGACCCACTTGGAAGGGAAGATTTCCCCAGCAGGTCACGTACTAACAGGTCACAGCTCTGCAAAATTAGCAGTGCAGCTCACTTCAAAGGTGAACCCCTGTAATATAAGGGGTGTGACCACAGCAGTTTGACTGCCCGTGGAAATCTTTCCATGGAAAGATTTAAGCAGCAATTACTTTGCAGCAATGCTACGTAGAGGGCTGGAAAGCACTGGATTGTTGGCTCAGAGCAGGAGGAATGGATTGGGAAGCAAATTACCAACCTACTGCCTGATCTTATATCAAAGGTCGTTCTGGCTGGAAAGGGGACTGCAGGCTAAGAAATTAAACATCATGCCCCATATATCTCCTTGCCAGGCAACTCCAGGACAGTCAAGGCAAGACTCCAGCCAGTCCCAGCCACAGAGCTGGCAGAGCACTCCCCAAAAAGCTCTGGAAAATGTTTATTAAGAGTTGCTCACATTTAGTCATTTCCCAGTCACCCTGTTCAGCAGAGCAATGGGGAAATGCTTCCCCCAAAGGCAAGACCCTCTGCAGGAGCAGACACACACCAGGGCAGCCTCTGGGTGTGCTCCAAGCACAGAGTTCAACATGGGTGCCAGTTAAAGACCTCAAATACCTCATGAACAACCATTAGGTGCTTTCTGTGCACCCATACTTGGTTCTAGGTTGCTTGAACTCATAATCCAAACCGCCCACAAGCCAAGTAACCTCAGTGAGTGGCACAGAGACTACACTGAGCTGAGCAGCTGTGCTGAATTCCCTCTGTAGCAAGACATTGCAGGGAAAAAAATAAGAGCTTTAGCAAGGTGACATTAGTATAATATGAAAATCTTTTGTTACATTAGCAAATTACAGTAATTGTGCCTGGCATGCCTTAAACAAAACTTGCAGAGCAGTTTTATATATCAATAAATAATAATAAGCATCTTCAAGCATTAGTGGACACAGCCCACTTTATTGAAAAGTGGCATTAGCTGCCTAATGCAATCCTAACAATGTCTCATTTTGCAGCAGTAAAATCAGCATCAAAAGCAGCCAGTCATACTTGGCCCTTTCTTTGTTTTAGGATAAGGTTTCTCCCATGTTATCCACCTGCCTGGAAAGTTTTTTTGCCTCTCTTTTTTCCATTGGACATTTGCAGAAAGTTCCAGAAGGAAGTGTCAGCAGATCTTTTTACAGTCAATGAAGAGAAACTGGTAATTAAGTGCAGGGATCCTGGCTGGGGCCTCTGGCCCATCCTCAGGAGCAGCCCTTGCTCTCGAGCCCCCAGGTGAGGATCAGCTGCTGGGAGGGCATTTCCCAGGGGTTGGGATGAAGGAATGGGTGGGGATGGCTGTGGAGAAACCTCCTTTGCTTGCAGAGGAGCCACAGCCTGGAGCAGAGAGAGGTAGGAGCTGTGGCCCAGAGACACTGGGGTGAAGCTCTGAAGCCTCTTCTCCCAGGTAACAAGTGACAGGATGAAAGGAAACGGCCTCGAGTTGCTCCAGGGGAGGTTCAGGTTGGATATTAGGGAAAACTTCTACACTGGAAGAGTTGTCAAGCCTTGGGACAGGTTGACCAGGGCAGTGGTGGAGTCACCATCCCTGGAAGTGATCAAAAAACATGGATATGGTTTGGTGGTGGACATGGAGGTGGTGCTGGGTTGACAGCTGGACTTGATGGCCACAGAGGTCTCTTCCAACCTGAACTATTCTTTTCTATGAATTCCTTTCCCTGAGGGTGTCATGGTGAGTGTTGGTAGCTGTTGGCATCTCTTCTGTTCCAGAAGACACCTGTGAGCTCTAGAGAATATTCTCCCTGTGGTCCTCCAGGCCAAACATGGAATCACAGAGTCATTTAGGCTGGAAAAGACCCCTGAGACCATCAGCTCCAGCCATGAACCCAGCCTGGTGGGCACAGCAGTGAGAAGGTGGAGCCCTGGCACTTCACCCATCCCCACTAAGGACCTCAGGGCTCATTCACTCACTGACCCTTCTGCCACCAGTGCCAGGGGTGACAGTGCTCTGGGTGTGCCCAGGTCATTTCACCAAGGCCCCAAACAGCTGGCAGAGGGCACAGGGGGATTGCAGATGAGTTCCATGCCCCATTACCAGTGTCCTCTGCCCTGTGCCTACAAGTACCACGGTGGGAACACTCCACCAACCTGAGGACAGTGATCCAAAACAACCTCCAGAAGCTGTGCATGAAACACCTTCACAGCCAACAAGGAGACAAACCTTGGAGCAAATAAAATGGAGCATTTCTGCTAAATAAATTTTCTGGTCTCTTTATCAGGACATTAAAATAAGCATCAGTGCTGTTCAGGTTTGGGGATGTTGTGGTTTGGATTTTTTTTAAAAAAATTGTAATTGGCCTTATTTAAATTGGTTTGGGTTTTTTTGCCTCGTGGCATCACCTGGAAACTTGTTGTGTAATGTGGAGGATGATTTTGTAGAGATGTATGGGCAGACACCTTGGGTTCTTTCAGTTTTCATTAATTTGATTCCTTCCAGGCAAGAAAAGGCTGTAATAATGTGATAAAATGAGGAAACTGGTGACATTTAATATCATAAAAGAGCACAGAGGGGGGTTTGGTGTTTTTAAGTGTCACCAGCACATTTTTCGGAGCTGGCCCAGCCCTAGGAATCAGAGCTTTGAAATAATTTAATCTGTGCATGATAAAAGAAATCACCAGAAATAATTCACTCCTTGTATTATTGCATATAGACTGGTTTGGGAGCTCATTATTTATTTGGCAAGTATTTAGCATAACAAATCAATTTCTAGTGACACCTCAGATGAGGTAATTTATACTGAAAGTCAAAGGAAGATGAAAAAAAGGGAGATTAAACTTTGTTATTTTAGCAGGAGACGGTTTGGTGAGTCCAGGAAAGGCCGAGTGGAGCTGTGACACTGCCTGGGGTGGCAGAGTCCCTCCCCAGCTCTGCCTGCTCATGAGACCTTCACAAAACAGGGGTAAGGAGCCCATCCGTGCTCCAGAGTGCTGGGAAGAGCCTTGGATGGCAGACACAGCAAGGAGTGGAGCTGTATATTCCCATAGGAAGACTTGGCTTCTCCTTGGACACTCTTTTTTCACCTGCACCCCAGACAAGACCCTGTGAACACACCTGCCAAGGAAGGAGCAAAGATACAACTCATGGGAAGATCAGTGTGGCCTCAACTTGCTTCACTTGTCTTGTTGTGTCCTGTTTCTGGTTGCTGGACTCAGGTGAACAAAAATGCTCCTCTTGAAGCACAGTGGTGGCTCAGGAAAATTGTAATGGACATCTCTGGGAGCAGGAAAGGCTGAGGGAGCTGGGGCTGTTCAGCCTCCAGAGCAGACACTGAGAGGGAACCTCCCCAGGGTGTGTCAGGGGCTGCAAGGAGGGGGCAGAGGATGGACCGGGCTCTGCTGGGGGGGCCCAGCAATGGCACAGGAGGAACGGGCAGGAACTGATGCCCAGGAAGCTCCACCTGGACATGAGGAAGAACCTCTTTGCTGAGCAGTGACTGAGCTCTGAACAGAGACCAGAGAGGGTGTGGAGTCTCCTCACTGGAGATATTCCAGAACCCTCTGGACACAATCCATGTGTCCAGCATGACCCTGCTGGAGCAGGGAGGCGGGACCAGATGCCCCAGTGTGGTCCCTTCCAACCTGAGCCATTCTGGGACTCTGTGAAAAGGCTCTGAACGAGGCAGAACTCAAATGCCTTTCGTGTTTGGCTCAGGAATGCAGAACAGGATTGATGTGTCGAGCACAGATACCCCCTAGATTTTTGTCTGAGCTTGCACAGAACTGCTGCAAAGGGGAGCAGAGGATGGGCCTGGGACTGCCCAGAAAGTCACAGCAAATACATTTCATTGGCTTCTGCTGCTGCTGCCAACCCAAAAACGGGAAACTGGAAGGGCAAGAGGAGAGCAGCAGGGAGTCTGGAGAAAGAGAGAACCCTCAGAAAGGAGCTCAGGGAGTAGATACACTGTGAGGTGGGATGTGTCCTGGGTGTCCTGGCACAGCTTTGGGTTTATGGATCTGCTTCTGGGATTTTCACTGCAAACAGTCCTGAGCTTGTGGAAACACATGTTCCCCCTGTGTCCCTCTCACCTGAGCCTGGATAAGTGCAGAGGAGGGCTGAGATCCTTGGCAAAAGCACCCGTGTGGAGAGGAGCAGCTCAGCTTCCCAACCTGCTGGGATGTTACAGGCAGGAGTGAACAGCAGGGATTTTTTGCCCAGTTAGAGCCGAATCAGTGAAAGTCAAGTTTTCCAAAGGATCAGTGCCACTGGGATTTGCATTGCACTGGCAAAACAAGAGACAGTGTTTCAAACCAGAACTTTTTCCAGTGGAAACTTCTTCCTTTTTGTTTTGGGTTGGTGTTTTCAAACTGAAAAGAGGAACACTCCAAAATGAGATTAAATTTCTCACTAAGGGGCCACAGAACACTTGGTGGTGACAAAAAATGCTTTTCAGAAGCCAGTGGCAGCTGTTGGGGTTTTAATCACTGAAAGAAACAGGATCATTCTCTGATTTCCTTTGCCCTGATTTTTTTTCCTTCTCTAATATTTCAGTTCGGTGAAGGGTAAAAAAAACCCCACCAACAGAACTTGTCTGGCTTTAGGCACATCTGGGACTTCACAGCCAACTGCAAGGTGCCCTTTACCCAAAGACACTTACAGAATAATATTCATGGGGAGCAAAAGAGCACAGAACATGGCCCTGCCCTCAACCCACACAGCCTGCTCTGCACTGCCAGGTTACACCTCAACAACAAAAACCTGCAGATGTTCAGCCATTGATTTCCTTGTTCCTTGTTCCCACTTCAGGATTCTGTACAAAAAAAAATTCAGCTTCCTGCCTCCACCTGACAGAACATCTAAATTTCAGGCCAAAGCAGCCCCAAGGGATCAAAGGAAGCAGAAAAGGAGCTATTTTTATGGAAATACGTGGATTAATTCTGGTGGGTCCCACTGAAATGAGTAAGTGGAAGATTACCTTGGTCACTGTTCTAACTGGGTGGTAAGTCCTAAACTTAAATGCTGTAACCAGAATATGTTTTGTGTTAGTTTTCCCATAAAGGTTAATTTTAAAGGTGAAAGGAGCACCTGGCACCCACCCCTTCTAGGAGAGATGGTGGGTTCACAAGGCTTAGAAAGCATCTATTGCTCCCTCTAAAATCCAGCAGCACTTTTTGACTTAATGAAACACCCCAAAATATCACAGACTTATAATTGTCACAGAAGTTTGAGGACTTTTTCCTTGTAAAGTCTCAGTGATGCACTGCAGGATGTCCAAACCACACCAGAGAGACACAAACGGTGTCACCAAAGGCAATGTGGATTTTATTCTCCCTCTGTAAAGAACAGCTAAAACCATTTCCAAACTGGGACCAGATCTCAGTGTGAACAGCTCTGAACTTGGAATAACATCATTCCTGCACCAGAAAGAGCTTTTGGCCCTTTATCATCTATTTAAATTGCTCCCCCTTCCTAATTAAGGCCTCCCTTGCCATGAACTCCACACAGACTTAACTCCATTCTACCTCGATTCCCAGCATATTTTAGGAACCTTGGGCAGAAAATTGCACAGATTATAGAATCCTAAATGGTTTGGGTTGCAAGGGACTTTAAAGACCACCTAATTCCACCCCCTTGCCATGGGCAGGGACAGCTTCCACTAGACCAGGTTGCTCACAGCTCCGTCCAACCTGGCCTTTAACATTTCCAGGGATTGGGCATCCATTTTTGGGATCCAGATTTCACTGGGTGTCTTGGTGGGCTACAGAACTGTGTTCCCCAGAAGCAAGACCCCTCCGTTGGCAGCATCCCATGGGAACCAGCTTCTCAGGGCAGGCACAGCCACCCCCACCTGGCAGCAGGGACATCTTGGGGTCTTGTGGGATGGCACTGGGGGGGGAGGGGATGTGTGTGCACCCAGAACGTGTGTGTGCGCTCTCACCTTCTCCATATTTGCATCCAGCTGTTAATTAACAGCCATTAAGGCTCAGCAAACATTTAAGCAGGCTTTAAACAGCCATGAAAACACAATTGCCATGGAAAGCATGCCCACCGAATTAGTGTAATTAAGCACCGATTCCAGAGCCTACCCGAGGCACAGCACGGCTCCCCCAACCCCCCCCGCTGGGTGAGCTCATTCCAGCATTCCTGCACAGTTTTTGAGGGATGGCTCAGTGGTGGCAGCAAGCCCAGGCTGGTGACCAGGGAGGTCACCACAGCGCTGGTTCCCCACTCAGCACAGCTCAAAGTCAGGGATGTGGCTCTTTTCCCATTCCCACCGGCTGCCACCCTCCCAGTTTTCCACTCCTTGTCCCCACACTGCCTCCTCCTTGATCAGGAGTTGTTGACTCCCTGCTCCTGTCCTTGGTGAGGATTCCAAGCTGCTCCCCAGGGTTTCAAAAACTCCAAGATCCTGGGAAAATCACCTGCCTGGTGAGCACTCCATCTCTTTTTAAACTCTTTTTTTACTGATGCCCCTGATTTCTGCAGCATATGTGAGGGGAAGACTCAAGATTTTTCCCACAAATCTTGGGCAAAATGCACCCTACATTTCTCTAAAAAGAGGCAGGCATTCTCCCAGCCAGAGAAACGCCGAGCTGGGACTGGGGCAGCATTCCCAACCCTGGGCACTGAGAGAGAACCCGGAGTCTGACAGTCTGCGCAGGCAAGGATTACACGAGTTTAACCTCAGCACAGGTGGTGTTACGTGGAGCAGCCTTTCTGAAGGCATAAATCAAAGAGTAAAAACAAATGCAGAGAAGTGCTGGTTTGACTGTGCCCTCGAGAGACGTTTCCCTGCACAGCCCCGAGCCAGAGTAACACCGAGAGCACGGGAAAAGCCGCTTTTCCAGCAGCACATTTCCCAGGAGGGAAGGGCTGACCCCACTGCCATTGGGTTTATTCAGAGCTCCTCCTTGTCCAACTTGCCAAGACCACTTCGTGCAAAGTCCCTGAACACCCCCCACCAGGAAAAACCTGTGCTCATCCCCAACTTGGATGAAGTTCAGACAGAAGACGCAGGAGACAAAAGCATCAGCTTTAACTACCTCGAGTGAAATAAATTCAACCCTAAATCTCACTGTTAGTCATCTGGATCATCCAATTCCCCTTAGCTCTGCAGATGAATCAACCACCCAAAGCCCACATAACCTCTTTCAGGCAAGGCTAAGGAGGTCTGGAGAGCTGCTCCCGTGCCATTATCCCTTTGGATCTCCCTGGGATTAAATGAACCTCTCCAATAATACTCCTGAGCACCCTGTCTCTGTATTAAGCCCTGTGCTATTTTTCTCACACATGTGTTTATTTGTTTAGCCCTCTAAATTCAGAGCACAAACTTCTGCCTTGGCTCCCCCTCTGTCCCCATCCCTGGGACATGGTCACGGTGTCTTGTAGAGGAGCAGAGCCAAGAGCTCTCCTGGGGCTCCATCCTCCCCCTGTGACAGCTCAAAGGAAGCCCCTAACCCAGCCCTGCAGAGCAGCTCCTGTGCCCAGGGTGCTAGATTTCCCAATTAAGACAAGAAATGGCTCCAAGCAATCTGTTCCAATGCCACAATTTCCCTTATTTTTATTTTTTTTTGCATGGAGCCCTTGGTGACCCCAAAACCTGCCCTCCTCACCTGCCTCCCTGCTCGTGCACAGTGCCCAGGGGGGCTGCAGGGAACCAGAGCAGGCAGAGGACACCAAGGCCACAGACCTGAGCCAGAGAGGAGGCTCAGCTGTGCACTCATTAGCCTGTGTGTACATGCTAATTAATCATACCAGGTGTGAATAATTAGTAATAATTAACAGCGTGTGTCCTGGCAGATAAGGATACACATTCCCTGGATCTGATCACACCTCCCCTACATTGTAGTAGGTACGTGGTGCACCCCAGACATTATCTGAATCTTCCCCAAACCCCAGACAAGCAAGTCTGGTTTCCATCCACCCCTCTGGGCGTGGATTTCCACCTGCCTTTGAGTAAATCCTGCCCTGGTGCAACACAGAATCAAAGAATCACAGATTCAGACGGGTTGGAAAAGACCTCTGAGATCATCAAGTCCAACCCTTGATCCAACCCTGCTGTGCTTCCCAGCCCATGGCACTGATGCCACATCCACTCTCACCTTCAACACCTCCAGGGATGGTGAATCCACCCCCTCCCTGGGCAGCCCATTCCAATGGCTGAGCACTCTCTCTGGAAAAATTTTTCCTAATATCCAACCTAAACCTCCCCTGGCACAGCTTAGGACTGAGCCCTCAAAGGACAAAAGGTAATGATTTTAAACTAAAAGAGGGTTGATTTAGACCAATATAAGGAGGAAGTTTTTTACAAGGAGGGTAGGGGGGCACCGGAACAGGTTGCCCAGAGAGGTGGTGGATGCCCCATTCCTGGGAACATTGAAAGTCAGGTTGGATGGGGCTCTGAGTAACCTCATAAAATTGAAGACATTCATGCTCACTGCAAGTGGATTGGACTAGATGGCCTTTAAAGGTCTCTCCCAACTCCAGCCATTGATTCTAAATCATGATTCTAATAATATGATTTAGAATACCATTTAGAAATAATTCAGGATATCATTCAGAACGACACATCATTCTAAATCACGATTCTAAATCTCCCACATCTCTTAGTGGAATGGAGTCACAGTACAAGTGTGATTTGCCCCATTTCTGCCCTTGTGGCTCAAAGCACTGGAGAATCATTGGCCACCAAGGCTAATTAGGGGAAAGAACGACATGCAGAGGGTTACTTTGTTACATCCCCAGTTGTTTGTGTCATTAATAATGTAAAATGACACCTCATTAGCTGTTGAGGAGAGGGAAGGTGCAGAAGTCTATTAGAGGGAGACAACAAGGAGCAGCAGCATTTCAAAAGGCAGCAGCATTTATCACAATCCATTTGAAGCTGAGCTGTCTGAGATGTGCAGTGTTGTTTTACAAAACTCCAAATGAGTATTGCTGCGATTGTAAAACACATCAGGATCTTTGTACTGCCTTTAATCTGTCAGTTCACCTTCAAGAATGTAATGAACTCGTCTGGGTTACAAAATGTTTTATTCAAGGCAAAGTCTGATATTATCATTTAAGATGTAAATCCTAAACTAATAGAAGCTGAAGCTGATAATAAAACAGCAATTAATCCACATTGAGAGTAACAAAAATTAACAAGCGGCTGTTCAAATATTTATAGCAGGAAAGTTGTGTTCCTAGTTCATTGGTACAGGTTTGAAAGCTGACTTTGAAAGTACAAACCCAGCTTTCTGCCAGGCAGGGAGTTCTGGCAGGAGCTGCCTGGCACTTGCTGCAACAGAAACAGCCCCAGTGACAGCAGCACCCACTGCAGGGGGAACTCATGGAATCTCCTGAGCTGGAAGGGACCCACCAGGATCATCCAATCCAACTCCTGGCCCTGCACAGACACCCCACCAATCCCACCCTGTCCCTGGGAACCTTTTCCAAACCCTCCTGGAGCTCTGGCAGCCTTGGGGCCGTGATGGCCCTGGGGAGGATTCATTTCTAATTAACCCAATTTTGCTCCTGCCATTTGCTGTTCTGAATATTTAACCTCTTCTCCGTTCCAGATGGAGAGCTGGGGCAGGAGGGGCAGGGAAAGATTCCTGAAGAGCTGTAATTCTGCAGCTGGTGGGTTCCTCATCCACCTCACTGCACTTGCCTGGCCCAATTTAAACATTTAATGTGCAATATATCCAGAGCAGCCTTCTAACCCTGGGGATAGACTCTTCTCTCTGGAGTTTTTCAGACTCAGTGGAAAGAAAAACAAGCAAACACAAACTGAGGGAATGATGTGTCTACACAGTGACGAGCTGGGCAGTGGAACTCACAGTCACATCTAAAGGAGAGGCACCAGGAACTGATGCAGATACTGAAGAAGTGGAAGTACATGAAGAAGTCCAAAAACTGGGAGGCCTAGAAAGGTCCTGCTTCCACCTGCAAGGCAGGTACTGGCAGGGACCAAGAACCTTCCTGCACAGAGTAGTTATTCTGTTCCTCACCCGTGGGCAGTTTTCCTCTTGAGACACAAAGCCTGGGCTTGGTTTGTGATTTGGGTTTGGTGACAGGGGTGGGCTGTGCCCCCTCAGATCACTGCCCCATTGATGGGGAGGAGAGAAGGGGAAGGGAGAGGAGGACACGACTCCCACAACCCTACCCAACAACCTGCCCTGACTAGATGGACCACCAGCCTGAACTGCTGCCCTTACTGCTTTGTGCCCCCACCTGGGTGATGGACTGTTCAATTCAAATCCCTAAGGCATTAAAAAAATCATCTGTGCACCCCCAGCCCCTCCCACAAACCCTCTGTGGGAGTCAGACACAGAGAAAAATGAGAGAGGGGGAAAAGGTGCGTGCAAACATCTGCAGGTGGCTGCTCATCAAGGCACACAGTCATTTCATCCCCACCACTTCTCCCAGGCCAAAGGAAAAATTCAAGCTGGCATGTCACTCTGCAGGCAGATGTGTTTCATAATGCATGGGCAGGGTATATTTTATTAATTGTGGTTTTTTGTAGATCTCTGTTTGCAGAGTTTCATCCTTCCATGAAGCTGCTTTGGCTCTGCAGTTTGTGTGTTGGGTTTTTAATTATTTTTTTTTCCCCTGTGGGATGCTGGTACAACCACCCAGCTGTGGGGATCTGAGCAGGTGGGACAGCAGTAGGAGGGTCCTTGGGACAGAGGAAAGAGAGTCCCAGGCTCAAGAATCAGGCAGGGAAGGTTGTTCTTGACATTGTGTGAGGCTTTTAAGTACAGAGTCACCTCTGCTAGACAGCAGTTTACAGTGTTCCCGTGAGACCAAACTAAAACCAGTTCCAGGAGATTTAATATTTTCCTTCAATAAACCTTTTGGAAGTGTCATTTGCTTATAGGATCTAACTGCTGAAGGGGAAACAAAAAAGCAGGGAGATTTCTGTGCTGAATGCCTGCTCTGTGTGTTGACTGATGTGTGACAAAACCTCATTTCCTATGAGGCTGCTCTGCTCTCCCATCCCCCTGCAAAACAACCCTGGTATATTTAGGCAGCGTGGTAAACTTTAAACCAGTGGAGAAGCCAGGAGGGAGTGGAAAAACTGAGGGGTCCAGGGAGAGAATTTTGTGATGCTTCAGCCCCATCTCTGCTGCTCTGGCACTGCCAGCTCTCACAGCTGTGCCCCCAGGGAACCCACGTGGAGAATTCCTGGCTCCAGGAAGCACCATGTTCTTCTGGTTGTTCTCACTTGGTTTCTCTGACTCCTTCAAGCAGTTTCCAACACTCTGATTTACTTCTGACAGGATCCATGGGAACGGCTGGAGCTGTGTCAGGGCAGGGTCAGGGTGGATCTCAGGGAAAGGTTCTTCCCCCAGAGGGTGGTTGGCACTGACCAGGCTCCCCAGGGCAGTGGGCACAGCCCCAAGGCTGCCAGAGCTCCAGGAGGGTTTGGACAATGCTCTGAGGGACAGGGTGGGATTGTTGGGGTGTCTGTGCAGGGCCAGGAGTTGGACTGGATGGTCCTTGTGGGTCCCTTCCAGCTCAGGATGTTCTGTGACTCTGTGATTCTCCCAGGATGGAGGCCTGGACTGGAGGGTGTCACCATGGCAGGGCTCACCCTCTGTGTTTGCAGCACATCTCTCAGAGCTCCTTTCAGAGGTTGCAGGAGGGGCTCCTGCCCCAGCCAACAGCACCAGCACAAACACACCTTCCCAAGGGGCTGAAAATGAGGGTGAAGCAACCTGGTTTTCTTCTGTCCCACCTCCAAGGTGAGCCTGGCTGCTGGGCACAGCTGACTGCCCCAGGCAGCTCCTCCCTCCTGAGCCCATGACTTCCATTCCCCTTTAGATGTTCTTCTACAGGTGAAAAAACACAAGATTTGGGGGCAGGAAAAGGCAGAAGTTAATAATTGGCAGGGGCTGCCCAGGGAGGTGGTGGAGTCCCCACCTCTGGAGGTGCCCAGGGAAGGACTGGACGTGGCACTCAGTGCTCTGGGCTGGGGGACAGAGTGGGGATCTGGCACAGGTTGGACTCAACCCTGGAGGTCTTTTCCAACCCTAAAGGATTCTGTAATGGACCAGCCATTGGGAAACACACTGGGAATGAGACCATCCACCAGTGGTACCATCTGGAGACCAGCATTTCAGGGCCAGGTTAAAACTGGATATTTTTGGAGCCACATTTCCAGGATGGGTTTGTTTGGTGAGGTTTTGTTGTTGGTTTTTTTGGGGGGTTGGGTTATTTTCCCTCACCTTTTCTTTTCAAAACCTTTTCAACCACCTTTCAGTAGTTTCAAAGCTCAGAAGCACGGGCTGAGCAGCTGAGTGTTCAGCTATTTCCTCATGAAACCACACCGTGCCCCAGGGCCTGCCTGCAGAATGTGGGCAGAAACCCTCCTGCTCTCCCCTTATTTGACACCAAATAAAAGTTCTATCATTGTCCTCCTCTTAGGAAGGGCACTCAGAAACAAACAGGTGACATTTGGGAATGTGAACAGGCTCATGAGGGCTTGGGGCAGGCCAGGATTTAGAGAGATGCAAAGTTCTTTTTAGACAAGATATTTTCAGGGTTGGATTTTCTAATTATCTCTAAAAAGAATTAAAAGATATTTCTAGAAAAAAAAAAAGTGGCAAGCTTGAAATCATTGGCATCTTTCTTTGAAATCACAGAATGGTTTGGGTTGGAAGTGACCTTAGAGATCATCTCATTCCAACCCCTTGCCATGGGGGTTTGGTGTTCAGTCAAATATTAATATATTTATTTATTTTTCTCCACTTTTGCCTTTTACTGACTCAAATTTCTAAAACTCCCTGTGTTTTTGAATATAAATTCTTTTTGCCAAGAAAGATTTTGACACCCCCCCCCATCAGAACCTACCTTGAGTTCTGGTTTTTCACCAAAGCTTGGTAGGAAAGCTGAAAAAGTTTGTCTTTCTTTCCTGGGGATAAGGGCTGTTGTTTGCTTTTTTCAGCCCTGCACTCAAACTGCCAGTCCCACTCCCAAAATTCCACATGGACAAAGATTCCTCCCAGACAAAAGGTGCCAGAATACATCTGATTTACCACAGATCTTGTTGGTGTTGGATCTAAAATATATGGGCAAAATGGAAAAGGGTAATAATATTAATTGCAAAGGAGTGATTAATGAACAAAGTATGTATAGAAAATTCATACAGAAATATATATATATTATGCTACAGAAATCCATGCATAGAAGGAGACTTGAAAATGGTGTTTCCTAAACTAACTCTTCACAAAACTCAGTTTTTCCTATTTTCAGGCAACATGCTGGATGCCACACTGTGCCAAGGAGCTCAGTGGCTGCAGTATTGGAGATTTCACAATATTCCTGCACTGATCCCTCTTAAACACAAGTGCTGGGAGCACCAACAATTCAAAGCCAATGACAGGAATGAATAAAGCAGATTGAACATAACATTAATTAAAGCTTCAGACAAGTTCATGCAGTGAAATCAATGTCTGCTGTGCAGATAAACTTCGTCTGGGCAAGAAGCAGTGAAGTGACAACAGGTTCCCAAATCCATAATCCTCCATGGCATCCCATCCTGTCCTTTCCCTTGAAGATGCTCGGAGTTGATGGAAAAATGGAAGTACACCTGCACTTGCCTTCACCCCTGGATGAGTTAGGGTGGGGAAAAGTCCCTTTGTGCCACAATGCCATTAAATTATGGCCCTGAGCACTCAAAAGCTGCTTTAATGTATGTTTTCCCAGTGTTGGGGTTTCACAGTGGATTTTAAACTGAAATATCCAGGCAAGGCAAAGCAAAACAACATCTCTCATTGCTGTGAGCGGCACAGATGCTTCAATGTGCTCATTTTCAAGGCTGAAAAGACATTTCTCCTGTTTTGGTTTGGTTTTGTTTTGGGGTTTT
Organism: Chiroxiphia lanceolata; assembly: GCF_009829145.1. NCBI lineage: Eukaryota > Metazoa > Chordata > Aves > Passeriformes > Pipridae > Chiroxiphia > Chiroxiphia lanceolata. The sequence continues at coordinate 1,955,172 of NC_045653.1, read as the reverse complement.
TTTTAATGCAAAAAGCTATTTTCTATGCTGTTATTTCATATTTAATGTCAAAGAGTGAGGCTCACTCAGGCCAAGCTTTCTTTTCTGATTCCTAGTGCTGGCTCCTCCTGTATTCCTTCAGTTAAGAAATTTCTGATGAAAAATACACAGGTAACCAAGTGTTTAGCTCAAGAAACCATTATTTTTTAATTACAGAAAAACAGATGAAAAAGAAATAAAGAAAAAATCTGAGATAAAATTCTGATTCTAAAGGATAAATTAATATTCAAGATTCCCAGAGGGGGGAGGGGGGAAGTGAGAAAAAAAACCCCTGAGCTGCTTTTGCACAGGTCCATAGCACAGAAGAAATAAAACAGTTCTATTTGATCAGAATTCAGGCATTTTTTGCTGTCACATCAGGTACAATTAAATACTGGGTTTGAAAATTCTTATTCTGTGCTACAAACAGATCATTCCCAAAGGCTGAGGATGAGCCCAACCAGTCTCTTGAGTATCACTTTTATGTTTAAATAAACTTCACCTGGACTAGGCACTGCCCCAATATTTCCAGTACCTTGACATTTAACCTGCCTTTTACTGTCACCTGGTAACAAAGGCAAACTTATTCCACGAGATCCAGGGGTGGATGGAAACATCCCCTCCCCACAGCCAGACCTCCCTGCTGTGCCAGCCCTGTGCCCCCACCAATAACACACGGGTTTAATTCACTGCAGCAGCTCTTGGGGAGGTGGAACAGGAATCAGCAGCTACAACAGCACTGTTCATGTGCTGATAAATGAGAAATATTGATCAGTGTGGAGTTCCCTTCCTGGCTTTCTGATGGTTTTTCCTAATCTTGTTACAATTCCCTCAGCTCTGACAGCCCCAGGGAGCCCCTGTGCTGGTGGAGCCCGAGGGGATCATGGATGCCAAAGGTGAGGAGCTGATGTGCAGGGAATTTCCAAGGGAAAAGGAACATCTCCCCTCTCTGTCTCTGCTCCACTCCCTTTGTGTGACTGTGTGTCCTGCCAAGCACAGGTCTGACCCTGTTTGCTGTTGATTAGGACAATGCCATCAGGATTAGTGGTGTTAGAAGACAGGGAATGTGTGAAGGAAGAACAAGGAACCACTCACACCTATCTGCAATAGAATCATGGAATGGTTTGGGTTGGAAGGGACCTTAAAGCTCGTCCCATTCCACCCCCTGCCACGGGCAGGGACACCTTCCACTAGCCCAGGTTGCTCCAAGCCCTGTCCAGCCTGGCCTGGTGGCTCCAACCTGACCAGCCTGGAGCTTTGATTCCTGACTAACTCACCCTGCTTGGCCTAGAGAAGTTAAATAATGTGCAATCAGCCATCCATGGGCATTGGCCCAATGAGGGTTTTAGCACCACACAAGCAACAGCATCTCCTTGCCCTCACTCTGCCTTTGAGTTTTCCTTGCTGGGCAGCTGCTGAAAGGGAGGACAACCTTCCCCAGCCCACTCACTCATGTTATGTGATGACAGCAATTGAATCCAGGCAGCTTTCATGCTCAATTTGGCATTATTTAAATGACTACGAGAGAAAGAAAATGCTTGGAAATACAAATTTTCATGCACTCGTGTGCTAATACACCGTGCAGATCTGACTGCTGCAAACAAAAGGAACATCTTAATGGTGAGTGTTTATTATGGAAGTTTAACCTTCTGGATCATCTTTGCTTATTTCCAGTCCCTTTGATTTAACTCCTTTATTTCAGTTTATCCATCAGCAAAGCTGCTGAAAAGCAAGTCCCAAAGGGAGAGTTTTATCCTTAATCTACAACTCGTATTTTCCTTGATTGTCCCTTTAAATCTGTGCCCCTTCCTGTAATCTCCAGGGTCTCTCTTGCCTGGCAAAGTGAGGGAGGAAGTTATGTGAACTCACCTAGTAACTGCAAGAACAAGTCACACACCCACGTGGGGATTTGTGCAGAGCAATCAGGGCTCATTCCTGCACAATTACACTAATTACAGGCACTGAATTAAAGAACATCTTCACATATAATTGCTTTGGGATGGGGGCCCTCTGCACATCTCCTTCAGTGTCTATCTATAGGCATTTCCCTGGAAAGTCTTGACTGGAATTTGGTGCCATTTTGGGGGAACTAAAGCCTCCTGCAGAGGAGTTTCAACATTCCATTAAGAACAATGGACTTCTTGCCTGAAATTCTCCTTTTCTCCAGAAGTGCTGCTTGCAGGTTTTTCCAGCAGGTCCCTGTGCTGGGGAGCTGATACAGGGTAATCAAATATACCTCAAAGTGAGGAGAATGTCCTGCACCATTAGAGAATCACAGGATCACTGAGGCTGGAAAAGACATCCAAGATCATCAAGTCCAACCATTCTCCCAGCACTAACCCATGTCCCTGGGTGCCACATCCATGTGTTTTTGGAACACTTCCAAGGACAGTGACTCCACCACTGCCCTGGGCATCCTGTTCCAATGCCTGACCACCCTTTCAGTAAAGCAATTTTCCCTAATATCCAACCTAAATCTTCACTGGAGCAACTTGAGGCCATTTCCTCTCATCCTGTCCCTTGTTCCCTGGGAGCAGGGAACCTGTGGCTACCCCATCCCTGGAAGTGTCCAAGGCCAGGTTGGACAGGGCTTGGAGCAACCTGGGATAGTGGAAAGGGGGGTGGAACAAGATGTTCTTTAAGGTCCTTCTCAACCCAAACCATTCTGGGATCTGGGATCTATTCTATGGACCACAGACAGTGTTTTGTGTTTCAACACCTGCACAAAAGAGAGAAGAGGCAGCACCAAAATGAAATCAAAGCCCACAGCTCTCCATCCCCCCCAGCAGCAGCATCTGGGATGTGGGGGGTCCAAGTGAGAGACAGACTGTCTCATAGCACACCAGTTTCCAACATTAGGATCCGAAGATCAGAGCCTAAAAAGCAGGGGAAGACAAAGGGCTTGGGATGAGAGTCTCGTGCACTCAGGAAAAAACCTCCGAACAGACTCGTGTGAGCTGGGAGTGTGTTTGACTCCCAGCGTCACACACATTCTACCAGCAGCTAAAATAGGAAACTATTAGCAAGGCTGCCAGAATTGGGGAAGGGAATCAACAGGGAGTGAGGGGCGGCTTCCAGGAGCTGCTCATGGATGGGAACAGCTCGGGAGTGAGGAGCAGCTCCAAACACACGGCTCTGGTGCTCAGCCCAGGGGACCTCACTGCCCTGGGGGGCTCAGCTCGCTTAAGCTGGCAGTGAAGGTCACTGCAGAGCACTAAAGCTCAGCCTGGCTCAGGACCAGCCCTCTGGGAGGGAAGGCTACAGACTGTCTCGTTCTAATTTAGGTGCTGGAGGTTTGTTATCCTTTTTATCTGCCTCTGGAATTTTCTCCCTTTAATAGAAAGGCGTTTGTTAAATCATTTGGTTCTTTTTGGCAAAATAGGGAAATCCATTCACTGGACACTGGAAAATTAGGAACACTTCTGCCAGGTTTTGGGGTCAGTGCATGGAAACTCATGCCTCATGAAGAGAGATCACAGCCTAAAGAAAAGCCTCACAAGGATCATCCACTGCCCAGACTTATCATTGGCTTCTCTATTCCATCAGTCCATGTTTCACCTCATTGTTTCTCCACATCTGAACAACTGCACAAGAAGAAATACATAATTTTTTTCTTCCCCAGAGTCACAAGACTTGGTCCCACAGCCCTGGAAAAGGAACCTCAGAGCACCCACAATATCCAACAGAAAGGACAGGCTCTGGAATTGTCCCTTTTTTTAATCCTGTTCACCTGCAAATAGAAGAATTGGTGAAGATGGTAAGATGGGAACTTATCTGGCATTTTCAGAGAGACCTTCCCTGGATGCTCATGGACTCCTGTGGCCAAAAACATGCTCCACAGCTGCATTCCAAAGTGGATGACAGACAATTTCATCCTTGCTGAAGTGTTTTGAGGTTGCTGACACCTGGCATGTGAGAAACTGTCTGCACCAGTCTCAAAGATAAATCCCCATCCCCTTGCACATCCCAAGTAATCAAAGCTTTGGATAATCTTTCCCTCCCACACTGGGGTATTTTGGTCCCCAGCTGGTGGTTTGTCTCCAGCCAAGGCTGGCTGGGCAGCCTGGAAGCCCTGTGGTGGTGACAGAAGGCAGTGCCTGAGCACCTGCTGCTCTTATTCCAGCTCCTGCTGGCAGGGAGATGATGGTGAAACAGCCCCTGGGAGAAAACTGGGAGCAGCCAACAACATCCCACAGCAATGGGGCATCTCTTCTCTTCCTTTCTCTTCCCTTCCACCATCCCACAGCCTCAGGGACCCCTGAGAGCTAAAGTGAGCAGTTTATCACTTCTCCCAGCCCATCTCCTGTGTCTTCACTGCTGTGGTGCCACAGAACCAAAGCCTTCCTGAAGAGGGATTCACACCCTCAAACTCATGCTCTTCAAGGCCTTCACTGCCTGAGGGGGAAGGTGCTGTCCAGAGGAGTCAGGAGGGCTCCTGCCACCAGTCACAGGTGGTGACAAAAAACTCCCTTTGATCCAGTTGGAGAAGGAGCACCTGAATCCTGCTGCAGAAGGGCTGTGGAAGGGCTCCAGAGAATCCCAGCATGAGCAGTTTTATTGTCTCTCCTCTCTGGCAGCAGCAATTCTTCCATCTCACGGGCCTGACAATCCCAACAGGGCTCCCTGTGGGCCTTTCCCAGGGGTGAAACCCCCCTGGCCCGGCCTGGCACCTCCCCTGGGCAAAGGGTGTGACACAGACCTGGGCCATGGCAGTGCCCCTCTGACCCAAGGTGGCTCTGGAGGGAAGGCAGTGCTGCAACCACCTGAACCAGGGCTCCCACATGTATGTGAGGTTCCCTTCCAAAGGGCAGGGAAAAGTCAGGAAGAGGTTTCCTGGTCCCTGAGGAAGCTGAAGATGCTGAATGCAAGGCCAGAAGCAGAGGTGGGACATGTCCCAGATTTCATCAGCTCCACAGAACTGCTTTGCCCATGAGATGCAAGCAAGGCAGAGCATTTAAAAAAAAAAATCCATGGCAACATGGTGGGATGAGAAAGGAAATCCTCATTTTCATGAAGAATGGCGGGGGGGGGAAACGATAATATGATAAGAAAGCATGTATTCAAACACAAACACCACTTTCTGAAGGAGCAGAGAGTGGAGAACTCAGGATTTCCTTCTCAGCCACCACACAGTCATTCACATCACGAGCCCGAGCTCCTCCTTTGCAGAAACATGATTAGACCATATATTCCACCCTGGAATGAATGAGGGTCCCATGGCAAGCACAAGGAAAGATTCATTCCTCCCACAAAAGTGACAAATAAGGATAATTCCACCTCATTTCCTAGATGGGTTTTTGGCCTGGCTGCAATAAAACTGTAACTGTAATAGCATGGGCACACAAATTATCTGGTTTGGAATTACAAACCCCTGAGGAATTGGGCATTTCACTACATAGATCTGCTCGGCTTTGATTTTTGGGAATGGAGTGTGACCCAGAGCAGCTCACACAGCCCAAGTGAGAGCAAGCACATTTCCCACAGCAGTTGGTGGGAAAAGGGACCTGGGCCACAACTCGGCCTTTTATCAATGGTAATGTCAATCTTTCCACCCTGGGAAAGATTTGTGATAAGGGTAAAAATACCTCAGACTGTTCTTCCCTTCCCCTGCCATAGATTTACAACCCCAAGGACACCTGTTAGCACGAGTGGAGATAAGGAAGGACACTCATATTTCCTTATCTGGAGCTCTGTGTTTTATAGCCCTGCAGCTTTATGGGACAACAGTGGTTGTATTCCCAGGGGGAAAGTCCCTGTGAACTTCAGGAACAGCTTCCTAAACACTCAGTGGCCTCCTAAGAAGACAGCAGTGATTCACACCTGTAATAAAGGCAGACACACTGATGTAGAGAGAAAAGCCATGGGAGTTCATCCAGCCCAGGTCCCCCTCCAGACAGGGGCTTTCCCATCAGGTATAAATATTCCAGGCTTGTTTTGGTCTCAGATACCATCGAACCCCAGATAGTCTCTGGTGGAGGCAAGTGAGCACGAGCAGAGTGAGTGAAATGCCAGTCTGCATAAAATAATTAAGGAGCAGCATCCATGGAGCACCCAAAGCCACCTGAGTTTCAACACCATCTGCCACCTCTTTGTCTGGCTTTTCAAACAGCACCTACTGGCAAGGCTGTTTGACACTGTGCTTAATGTACTGTTAATACATTCTTTCATTTTAACTGTACTTTATGAATAAACTCTATAAAAACCTACAATGATGCAGTCAATCCCTGAGCTTCTCTGACTTCTGCTCAGTTTGGGGTTGGCATGCAATCTAAAATTAGTACTTTAGCCAAGCTTTACAAATGCTGGAACTTGAGATGGCAGAAAAGCCGTGTTTGTGAAGACAATATCAAACTCAAAACATGGGGGATACTGAGATTGTATTCACACCTTCTAAATGATTATTATTCCATGCAAGTGATTTATTCCTCCTTGCAACAACAGGCACATAATTGGAACTGGCTCCTGTGCTGAGCAGCACACGGTTCACTGCCCAGGCTCCTGCTCCCACAGCAGGGATGGGTGTCAAGGGATCTTTCTTGATCCATAGGGAAAACCAGGAGGCAGTGCAGACTGTGGGTGCATTCTCCATGACTCACTGGAGAAACTCTCCTGTCCAGGGACTATGGCAGAGGCTGGAAGTGGCCACAGATAGATGTCTCAGGTCAGAGGAATTACTCGTTAGAAGGAGCTGAGTGTTCTGGTTTAGATGTGCAGGTGATTAAAGGCTGCTGGGACCAGCCCTGCTCTGGAGGTGACTGTGTGACCATCCCTGGGCTCCTGACACTGAGCACACTGTGGCTCTGCAGCTCTTGGCCACGTTGGACAGGATTTGTCCCTGAACTCAGCCAACCCCTCTCCCATGGGCCCTCAGCATCAGGAGCTGTGGGCATTCAACTCTGACATCCCTGTGTTTGTGGGCAAATGTTCCTACAGTGTCTCTGAGAATCAGGGAATCAATCAGGTGGGAAAAGACCTCTAAAAGCACCGAGTCCAACCACCCCCAGCACTGCAAGGCCACCTCTAACCCATGTCCCCAAGTGCCACATCTACATGTCTTTTAAATCCCTCCAGGGATGAGAACTCCACCACTGCTCTGGGCAGCTGTTCCAGGGGTTGACAATCCTTTCCATGAGGAAATTTTCTGTTATATCCAACCTAAACCTTCACTGGAGCAGCCTGAGGCCATTTCCTCTGGTTCTGTCTCTTGTTCTGTGGGAGCAAAGCCTGACCTCCCCCCCAGCTCCCCCCTCCTGTCAGGGAGTTGCAGAGCCAGAAGGTCTCCCCTGAGCCTCCTTTTCTCCAGGCTGAGCCCCCCCAGCTCCCTCAGCCTCTCCTGGTGCTCCAGCCCTTTCCCCAGCTCCATTCTCTGGACACATTGCACCCCCTCAATGTCCTTCTTGGTGTGAGGAGCCCAGAACTGCCCCCAGGATTTGAGGTGTGGCCTCAGCAGTGCCCAGCACAGGGAGACAATCCATGCCCTGGTCCTGCTGGACACACCAGAGCTGATCCAACCAGCAGGATGTCCTGGATGATGGTTGTTGGATCACCCAGATACGTGTGATCCACATGCCCAGCCTTGGCCATCCAGCTGTGCCGACGGATCCTCCACCACTGCAAAGGCTCTGAGCCACCCCCAGGCAGTCAAAGTGCTTTCAAGTCACCTGTGCCTCAGGTGGAAAGGGTTGGATGGGGTTTGGAATATGGGAACGGGAGGAGGAAGGAGGAAGGCAGAAGATAAAGGGGAAATCTCTGCTATTTGATCTGCTGAAATGAAAAGGTCTAAGAGCTCTTCCTTGAAGTGCACAAGGATGAAAGGAACAGGAGCACAATTTGGGGTGTGCTTGTTTGCTTGCACTTGAGACTAAAACTGCAAAAAAGAGCTAAAAAAGAAAACTCCTTTTGCTTCATTTTATCTGAGGACAGGATGCAGACAGCAGGGTTCATATTTACCTCTCATTTAGATTCAACAAATGTGTCCTGTGACTACATTTTTAGAAACTATTTTTCTTCAGGAATACATTTTTTATTAGCTGTTATTGCTCAATTTGTGCTGGTTTTTAAAGAACTCGTGGCTTGTAGGGACAGATGAGGAGGAGTGATTCATGACTCACTGCAAAGATCCCAGTTTTTACAAAGCCTCATCAATAAGTGGTTTCACGGGTTTTTAACACAGGAGAACACTCTGGAGCAGTTGTGGCCTCTCTGGAAATGCACCTGGAGAAGACACATCCAGGCTTTGCACAAAGGCAGGAGGGACAGGTTGGAGGTGACAGAGGTGTTCACATGGCACATCTGCACATCCCCACTGCAGACATCTCCTTGTGTGATCCTTTAATTGTCTCCAACTCCGAAGCAATGGAGCTTTTCTTCCTTCTACTCCTCTATTCCCCCTCCTTTCCCACCACTAGAGCTCACAGGACAAATGGAATCAGGTATTGGGATTTTACTACTTCATTCACAGGGTTATTTGAGGGATAACACCCTTTTTTACAACAGCAGAATATATTTTCCCATTAATATCTGAAGGGCAAGGCCAAGATGGAAAAACCAGAGATAAAAAAACCCAGAAAGTGTGTTCAGGTCCCGGGTGCAGCAGAGTTGGGACATTTCAGGCTGCACAGGATCTGGGAATTCCTCCTTCAGTGGTAACAACTCCCTCACACTGATGCATAAGTAGATTCTTTGCAATGCATATTCTCCATACAAATCTATTTTCTGCGTAGGGATATATGTGAAAAATAAGTCTGGGGGGAAATCTGTCTCTCTCCATTCCAAGATCACATTTGGGATCACAGACCCATTTCCTTGGTTGTACTAAATGACTTGCCACTGAAATAAATCTTTAACTAAAAAAAAAAAAAAATCCATTTTCTTTTCCCATTATCCACTGGAGGAAAAAAAAATAATGGAAAAAAAAGTCAATAGAACAACTGAAAGAAAACAGGAAAGAAAGCAATTCCTCCTCTACCTGCTCCTACCTCACCAGCACCCAGAGGTTGGAGGGCTTTTCTCCTCCAGGTATTTTTGCAGAAGGATTCCCAATGCACAGAGGGGTCACACCAAGTGCTCCAGCAGCCCCAGGGGATCTGGACCCCTGAGTTAAGTGTAAGGTTTCCTCAAGAAGGAATGACAAGCTGTGAAAGGAGTGAAGACACGGCACAGATTGCAGCCACACAGCCCTTCCCACGCAGGCAACAGCCAGGGAAGGGCAGAGCCAGGCAGAAGGCAGAGCATCACTGCTATTGCTCTCAAGCTTCTGAGTTATGAGGCTGAGAAATACAATTTTTATTTCATTTTTTTTCCCTCTAAAATAACCCCCCCAATCCTAGAGATCCTTCAGCAATAATTCATGTCCTCAATTACTTCCCTTTCCTGTTCACCCTACTAGTGAAGTGTTAAATAAATTGCATCCCAGGAATGTTCTGTTGTTCTCCTTTGAATTAGCTGGTACAGGGCTGTAAAAGAGGAGAGATTTAGATTAGATTTATGGAAGAAATCCTTCCCTGTGAGGGTGGGGAGGCCCTGGCACAGGTTGCCCAGAGAAGCTGTGGCTGCCCCATCCCTGCAAGTGTCCAAGGCCAGGCTGGACGGGGCTTGGAGCAACCTGGGCTGGTGGAAGGTGTCCCTGCTCAGGGCAGGGGGTGGGACAAGATGATCTTTAATGTCCCTCCCATTCTGGGATTCTGTGAAACATCTTCTCATCTTTTTCTGGAGGAAAACATAAAAAAAAAAAAAAGAGCATTTAGAAAACTATAAACTTGTAGAATGCAAAATGTCCTGCATGAGGAAAACAGCAAAACAGTCATTAAAACAACCTCAAAATAACAAGGAGCATGTGGCCTTTTGCAGAATTCAGTTGTCAAGAAGTGCATCTGCTCAGTACAAGACCAATTATTTTCTTGGTAGGAAAGCCTAAAGACTTAAGTGGTATTTTAATTAAGGAGCTTGCAGAAACAGGGACACATTTTAAATGTTAGACAAATAAATGAAAGGCAACCACAGTGCAGTGTGATGGCTGAAAGGCCGATGAAATTGGGGAGGAAGAGGCTAATTATATTATTAGAGAATAGTTACATGATTTCAGAGGTGTGATACAAAAAAACAAGGGGTGAATGTGACAATGGTGCTGAAGCAGCCACTCATCAGTGCTTTTCCCAGTCCCCAAATGCAAAAGTTGTGGGTGTCTGGCCAAGCAGGGCTTGTATTTTATCAGCTCAGTGGTACTTCAATCAATCCCTGGAAGTTTATTCCTCAAGTCACTGAGGAATAACCAGCATAGAAGTTTATTCCTCAAGTTGCTGCAAACACACTGAAGATTTTTCAAGAGTGACAAGAGCACTCCTCAGCAGCAATGTCATCAGCACAACAACCTGAGGGACATGGAAATATTGTGACAATGTCACTTCAGCCTCTTGATGAAGAAAAGAAACCGATTCCAGGAGACCAGCTGGAATACTGTCTCTAATGTACAGGTTAATTAATCACCTTGGACCAAATAAAAGAGCCAAACTCTGCTCCCCACAAGGAACCAGGCAGTGAAGAAGCTGACTTTGATCTCCCCTCCTTCCAGGTAAATGCTTTTCTCTCCCTGGTACACTCCTGAACCTGAGAACCTTGTCCATCACATGTCAGAGAATATTGGTATGTTGTACAAAATATTTTGGTTTTAACCAAATGTCCATCATGGAGGAAAATTGGTAATTCAAGCCTTGAAGCAACTGTACCTTGGGGGGATTTAAAAATCATGGGGAGGTGATTCAGTGGCTTGGCAGTGCTGGGTTAGTGGTTGGACTTGGTGGTCTTAAAAAGGTCTTTTCCAACCTAAACAATTTTGAGACCTTAAGACAGAAGGGGCTGGATCTCCCTCCTGCCTGGACTTTCAGAATCCTGGAACGGGACCCCATAATTCCATAAATCATCACTGAAGCCAAGGGAAACAGGACACTCCACAGCAGTTAAAGAGCTGCCCTCCAAAGTTTGGCACTTCGTAAGATTAAGTAAAAACATTTAACTCATAGTTCAAGTTTGTTGCAGTTTCATTTCCTGAAATGGGATAGAGGGAATTTCACTCCAAACACTGTGATCAGGTGCACAAGCAAAGCTCCCGTAAGAGGGAACAAGAGCAGATGCCTCCTGAATTGTTCTGCACCAGCCAACAGCAGGAATTTGGCTGAGGGTGCTGTCACTTGGAAACAAAGGGCATCAAAGTCTTCAAGCAAAAGCTGCATTTCTTCTGTTTCCCTCAAATATGTTGGTTTTGACACCAACCTTGGCAGTTCCACCTATTTTTAACTGCTGGCCAACAACAACAACGCAATTTGAAAACCAAATGCATCCCAGTCCTTTGGAGACAGCTCTCCCTTCACCTTGAGCTCCTTAAACGAAGCTGAGTGAAAGAACAACAACATTCTGTAAGGCCAGAAGGGGAATGATGGCCTCTCATTTTCTGTGCCATTCACTTTGCTCCAAAAATACATGAAAAGTCAAAGCAAATCAAGCTGAGCAGCCCACCAAGGGGGAGAAGGGAGGTAGAGATGTTCTGGCTTTCCAAATGTCACACTCCAGCTCTACACCGAGTTACTGCTCATCTCCAGCCCCGTTAGGTGAGGGTCTGCAGCCTTTGTTAGATGTGAAATCACTCCAGAAGGATTCCTTTGACAGCCCACAGGTGATTGTTCCTTTCACATGTGGGCTCTCGTGGTTAAAGCCCGGCAGGATCTCACCAGATTTGCTCATCCCTGACCTGGGATTGTGATTTTCCCCATGGATGGTTTCCTCCACAGATGCACAGCTCTGCTTATCCTCAGGCTCTGTCAAAGGCCAAGCCTGCCCACACCTTGCATTTGTGTTGTCTTTGTGTGTTATCCTCTTACTATCTTCCTTTTGTGACCCTTTGGGTCCCAGCAGTGCCTGAGAGAGAGACCTATTCCCTGATATTCTCCTGGGAATGCCCTGATCCAACAGATCTCAGCTCATTTTTTTTCCTGCCCATTTCATTTGCAGAGATGCTCCTGCACTTGGACTGGGGAGGCTTTAAGGGGTGCATGTCACCAGTGATGCTGCCCATGGCAGGGGACTGGGACTGGATGATCTGGAAGTTCCAAGCCAAACCATTCTGGATTCCATGATTCCATGATTCTATGCTCTGGGCTACCTTTCCAGGACAAGGCTGTTCCCTGTATGGCCTCAAAGTGGTTCTCCAGAACCACTTACACATTGAAAGGGCAACTTTGACTCCACTAAACACCAGGTTTTGTACCAGTGCACCAGTGATCCACGAGCAAAGCTTCCAGCTCAAGGATCTCTGCCCAGAGGACTTGGGAAACCTGATAAATCCCTGGAAAGCTTTTAATACAGAGTTACAAAATCCTTGTACCAGCTCTGCCCCTTCCACCTGAAGGACCAACCCAACCCTGATGCCAGATGGCTCCAGTTCCAGCTCCAGGGAGGGAAGGCAGAGGGGGCAAGGGCAGGACAGACAGCACCCTCAGACAGACAAACACACACTGGTGGTGTGGCAGAAAGTCCAGAAGGGTGAATCATGAGGAGAACTCATCTCCAGAGACAGCATTCAAGGAACAGGCAGGGAGTTGTGCCAGGGCAGGGTCAGGTTGGATCTCAGGAAAAGGTTCTTCCCCCAGAGGGTGGTTGGCACTGACCAGGCTCCCCAGGGCAGTGGGCACAGCCCCAAGGCTGCCAGAGCTCCAGGAGGGTTTGGACAACGCTCTGAGGGACAGGGTGGGATTGTTGGGGTGTCTGTGCAGGACCAGGAGTTGGGCTGGATGATCTTTGTGGGTCCCTTCCAGCTCAGGATATTCCATGATTCTGTGATCCCAGTCTCCTCTGAGTATTTCAAACACGGGCACAGTCAGCCCTGCCCCAGCAGACCCATGGGAAGGGATGGGGTGCAGGGACCTGGCACAGACCCAGGGCCAGCCCGTGGATGGCTCTCAACCAGCCTCAGTGGCAGAGGAGCCCTCAGCACTGCTCCTCCTAACGAGACCTGATGGCCTCAGAAGCTCCAAACTAATTTTCTGATGTTTCTCCACCCTTGTACCCTTCAGGCTACATCTTCAGATAGGATGAGAGATGCTTTCCTCAGTTTAATTTTGCTCCCAGACAAGGCAAACTAAGAAAAGAAGCCATGACAAGCCCTGCTGTTCCAAATAAATGACAGAGTGAGACTGTCTTGAAGCACAGAAGTTACATGAGTATATTTTCTTGCCAGAGCAGAGTTTAATTTTCCATAAGGAAGCAGCTGAGAAATGTTTCTGGGAAGATGTAGGGAATGAAGGATTTATAAAGGCACATTTTTTCTGCTTCAGCTGCTGGATGCCCCTCCACCAACCTTTCCTTCCCTCTCCTCTGGGCCCAGCTCTCCAGCTTTACCAGGAGCTCCAGTGCTGAGTTATCTCTGATGTGCAGCAGCAAAGCACAAGTTTAACAAGCTGGAGAAGGAAAATAGGCACATTTATTACTATTAGTGGCACTGCTGGTTAAAAGAGGGATGGGCAGAGTGCTGTGCAGAGTGAGGACCTTTGAAAATATCCTCTTCTGTGTTGCCATGCATTTCAGGAGTCCTTGTTGTGCAGCACAGCAACCAAAGAGCACACTGAGGGAGCTGATCATCTCTGCCCATCTCTCCCTGTACAGCTGCTGTATTTAACCAGGATAATCCATAACCATGCCCCTGTCCTCCAGGGACCCACAGTGGCAGCTCCTGGGTCTGGTGTAGTGAACCTTCCTCAATAGGTGCAGATCTTGCCAAAAAGAAAGGTAATGGTTTGTACCTGGCAGGAGATTGTGCTGATGGGGATCCACTGGCACTAATGGGAGTTCCTAGGGAACACCCATGGGATTTGGAGTGGCCTGTTTCCCTTTCTCTGAAAGGCTCTTCTTGGTGGTCCCAACTGACAGAACAAGAGGCAAAGGGCAGAAAATGATGCCCAGGAAGTTCCACCTGAACATGAGGAAGAATTTTGTTCCTGTTCCTGAGCATTGGAACAGAGACCAGAGAGGCTGTGGAGTCTCCCTCACTGTGGACATTCCAGAGCTGTCTGGACACAATCCATGTGCTCTGGGATGACCCTGCTGGAGCAGGGAGGTGGCACCAGATGCCCCACTGTGGTCCCTTCCAACCTGAACCACTCTAGGACTCTGTGTGTGAAAAAATCATCCAGGCTCTCCCTACAACTTTTTTCTGTATTCCTTCCATTGTCACCCAGCTCACAGTCAAGGATATGGATCATTTCAGCTTTTCCATGCTCTGCTTCTGCTCATTCACCAGAATTAACAGCACGTTCCAGTGTGCCCTCCTACAACTGCCAGCTTTCCCCACTCCCACCAACACCACAGGTGGGATTCCATCCAGGTTCCTTCACCCAGGCAGCAGGGCATCGAGTACAGCTGCAAAGAATTCCTCATGGAGAGAGGTGAGACCCTCTGGAAACAGGGAGTCCAGAAACTGCATTTCTCCTTACTCTTGTGCAGCATCCCAGTTGTGTTAAGCTCTGGATTTTCCAGCTTGCTGGTTGGTTTCTTTTCTACATCTCACTTTTTTTTCTTTAATTCTTTTTAATTATTCCATTTTCATGCTAAGCATAAGGAGAACCCCCATTCATTTCATATATTTAATATATTTGATATATTAATTGTGTATTTCATATGCTAACTGTGTAGTTAATCATCTCACCATCCCACACTAACAGCATCACTCCAAATTCCATACTCAGATGTGTCTTTCTTCACTGGGAAATGACCCCTTCCTGATGCATCAAACCATAAACCTCCTCTTTCCAGTGATTCCCACTGCATGTGCCTTTCTCCAGCACATCCTGCAGCAGTTATTGAACTCCTCCAGCCCTGTGCTGGGACAGAGGCCCCTCTGCCCTCCAAGGGGAGGGCACTGCCAGGCCAGGAGAGCTCAGTGACACCGTGCCCTGCACAGCTTCACCCCTGCAGCATTTTAGGAAGTCTCAGTTCTTGCCAAAAAGCACTTTATGGCCCATATCTTGCACCCCTGGGCAGGGGAGGTGATGCCTGAGCAGAGCAGAGCACAGCTCTGGAGGCAGCACAGCCACACCACTGCATTTTTCCCTCTGCTGGAGCTGGCCCAGGTAAAACCCCAGTGGTGGATCCACTCAGAATTAACTCGATTTGACTCGTGAGTAACTTTGCTCTTCCCTGACTCACTTTCCATATCCTTAAATGCCTCCCTCTCTCCTCTCCCACACAGACAACTGAGCTCCTGGGGTGTCTCCTTCTAGGCAGCTTCCAGAGCAGCTTGGAATTTCAACACAAGCTTCTGAGAACCAAAAGGAAAAGCCACCAGGAGTGGACTTTGCTTGGTTTTTTAACTAATAATTTCTAGGGTTTTTTAGTTTTCAAGGCCCTTATCACTTAAAAAAAAAAAGTAGAAGGCAGAGAAGACATCAAAGTCCTCATCAGATCAGTCCTGAAATCTCAGAATTGTATTATAAATAAAAAGAAACCATTTCTCCTTTCTTGACTGTGCAGATTTAAGAGACTCAATAAACATTTCGGCTTTTAATAAAACATCTCTTTTCTAGTCTTGTGGTAGCACAGAGAATTTGGAATCACAGAAATGTTCAAAGCAGACAACTTCAGGGTTAGATCAGGTCATTCAGTGCTGTGTTCTGAAACCCTCCAAGAATGTACATCCCACATATTCATGGTCAACCTCTGTGGTGCTTCACAACTCCAGGGGCTGAACAGCTTCACCCAAGTCTATACAAAAGGTTCAGAAACCTGCAGGTAACCAAACAGAAATGGCAAAATAAATTGCTTTACAAAAAAAACCACATGTGATTAAGGGAGCCTTCGTCAACATTTGCGTGTAAAGAGAGATGGCAAAGCAGATCAAGCTGGTTCAGTTTTCCTTTGTTTGCCATGAAAAACTTCAAAAAGATAAATATCTGGTTATCTCACCAGTTAAACTGCTTTAATAGTTGGTTCTTCTGCAGTGTTTCATTTTCCTTTTGGCCCATACCATCATGTCCAGTTTAGGTGGACACCTCTCCAGGAATGCCTTGGAATCTCAAATGTATCCTCACTTTTGAGGAAGCACAAACAATGTTATGAGGGTCCAACTTCACTCTGAGGGCTCTTTGTCTGTCCCCCCAGCACAAGGCTCTGCTGAGGGGCCAATCCAAAGACCAAGGGGATCTGCTGAAAGGCTCTGCTGCCCTCAGAGATCCCTGGAAAAGCCACACCTTGCTGGCAGCCATTCCATGGGGCAGCAGTCCTGAGCCTGTTTTGATGCTCTAATTAACGGCTTTGTTCTTTCCCCTCTCAAGCTGACAGTTCATTTTCCCTCCCACAGGTTCCTGCCATCACACAAGAGAATATTTACAGCCATTATCCCCTGTGCATCCTCCCAGACAACTCTTCATGGGACATCCACTCTCCCTCAAAGGAGGCAGAGAGAAATGGAAGCTGAGGAGTCTCTCAGGTTGCACATTTCCCTTGTGCCTCCCTTAATTTTTTCTCAGCCTCTCCAGTGTATGGAAAAAAAGGAATACCGACTAAAAGATTTCAAAAGTCATCTCTGATAAGGCACCCCACAAGGTGGGGACAGCATTCAGGAGGAATTTCTTCATGGAAAGGGTTGTCAGGCATTGGAAGGGGTTACCCAAGCAGGTTTGGAGTCCCCATCCCTGGAGGTGTCCCAGGAATGACTGGCCGTGGCACTGAGTGCTCTGGGCTGGGGGACAAGGTGGGGATGGGGCACAGGTTGGATTTGATGATCTTGGAGGTCTTTTCCAACCTGAATGAGTCTGTGATTCTGTGAGCCTGGGACTCTGTGTCTGGCTGCTTGTTCTCAAAGCCAGCTCTGACATAGGTGCAGCTGTATCCAGGTGTCAGGCTGTTGGGAAAGAGCTGGGAGGGCCCTTCTTGGAGCCCCTCACTCTGCTCCAGCCCTTGTCTTTGGCCCCAGCCTGGCCTAACCTTGGGTCTTGCTGACCCAGACTTGGAGGTGAGGCCAGGAGGGGTCTGGCCCCACTGCTCTTGGCCAGGCCCCAGGGACTGCAGCAGGACACCACTCCTGCCTTCCCGTTCCCCACTCCTGCCTTGTGTTCCCCTGGGAACAGCCCACCCCTCCTGCTCCCTGCCAACTTATAACTGACTGCATTTGCTGGAAAACACGGCTCAGAAAAGGGGGCAAACGTGGGAGAGGATCCCCCTCCCTCTTGTTGTAAAACAGAACGTGGTTTTGCAGAGCTTGTTCCTGAAATTTTACTTCCTGTGCTTTTCCTTTAGGCTCCTCTAGTCAAACCAAAAAAAGAATTCCACCCTTTTTGTCGGAAAGGAGCCAATTGCTGGGTGAATTGTGCCTGTGGATTCACACTTAGGTCTGTCTGTCACTCTGGTGCTGTCCTTCTAAGCTGGGAATTGGGATGTGCTGTTTTTAATGCAGGACAATCCTGGAAAAAGCCTGTTCTGCTGGCAGCAGTGACAGTGCTGGGACACAACACACCTCTGAGGACACCTCAGCCCATATCCCAACCTCTCTGCTGCTGCAGATAGGAAGACTGAATGGATGTTTTGTGCAAAATAGGGCATTAATTTTACTGACAGGGTAATAATAAGGCTACTAAATCAGTACTAGGATTTCTGTGTTACATACACTATTTAAATTACTTGTCATCTTTACAAATTGTAACCTAGATAAATGACCAGCACAATGTTTACACATGTGACTTGAAATTGAGACTTTCTAACCATGAAGTGGCATTACTGAAGAAAAACGTGCTGGACAGTGATAGTCCTCGAAATACAACAGTGTGGCAACAGGATGATTCACTCCTACTGAAAGGGAACTGTCTCTCCTGAAGTGCATTAATGCTATAATCAAAATGTGACCTCCTGAGCCTCTGCTTAACCTACATCAAAATGGGAAAATTAGGAAATGTGCTTCAGGATCCTATTTCTTACACCTGGAAACAGGTGCTTGCAGACCCCAGAGCATCCAGCCACAAGATGCCGGCTCCTCCTGTCCTCAGCATGGAGTGTTTCCAGCAACCAGCACATTGCTCCAAACAAGGTCCAGCCCCTGCTCACCTGCTTCAGGTGAGGTGCAGGGCTCACACTGGCTTTCCAAAAGCAGAAGCAGCATAGTATGTTCCAGAAAAAGGAATTATGGTGTTGGGAGTTGCTCTCCGAGATCTTGAAGCCACTCAGACCTGTGGCTGGTTTCTGCCTTGCACAGGAGTGAGTCCTGTGAGAAGATCCTCCCCTGCAGGAGTTTAGAGGGAACACAGGCAGATCCCACCATCCAGGGCTGTGTCTGTGGGCAGGTGACATTTTAGTGTGCAAGGCAAGGATTGCTGGCTTTGGAGGAACTACAGAATCACAGAATGGAGGAGGTTGGAAAAGGCCTCTGAGGTCATTTAGTCCAACCTATGTCCAACCTATTTAGTCCAACACCACCATGTCAGCCAGACCAGTGCCACATCCAGTCTGTCCTTAACCACCTCCAGGGACAGTGACAACCACAGCATCCTGCAAGAGCAGCTCAGGGCAGACTGACAGAACACACACACAAGGACTTATCCCTCATCTTTTGGAAAGGTCAGACCTGTTCTTTCTTTTTATCTTCCTATTGTCAAGTCCAGATTGTGAACTGGGCTCCCTTCCATCAGGGGATACCCAGGCATGATTTGGACACACCAAACCAGCAGCTCTGGGGGCTGATCCTGCCCCACTCGAGAGGAGCAGTTTGTTTTCCACAGGAACAGATCCTTGTGGAGGGCAGAAAAGAAAAAATTCCATTCTTCCCTGCCTGCTGGACCAGCAGCTCAGTGAAGGGACACGGAGCTGTGGATGAGCTGACATTTATACCTCTTGATCTCTGTAATGCTCTCATAAAAGATCATGCCTTGATATCTCTCCTCGAGCACTTGGAGGGCATTAGATGAAAGATTTACAGGGGCAACACAAAGTCCTTTTCCATGGAGTGAGTTTTCTTCTATTTAGTGGCTGAGTTAAGTATTCCAGGAGGAGACTTACTTGAAAAAGATGTTTCTTTCAAGCCTCCCATCTTAAGCCATGTGAAAGCAGCAAATGTAGAGAAAAGAGTGACCTGTCCCAGGGAGCACATGTTTGGTAACAAGGTCCTGAGTTTGAACAGTTTTGGCAGCAATGACCATGACCTGCAGTGGCAGAGCCCTCTCACATCCTGCAAAATAACTGTCATTTCAAAGTTCCTGTGTGGATAACACCTATTGCTCAGTTTAAATCACTTAGAGCTGTCACAGAGACTGGAAGGAATCACTCCTGGGACGAAAAGACACTTGCAAATGGTTTGTTGGCTCTGCTGAAAGGAGATTTGGGCATGTCCAAAGAATTGTGTCCAGAGAAGGGCAACGAGGCTGGGGAAGGGACTGGAGCACAAGTGCTGTGAGGAGAGGCTGAGGGAGCTGGGGGGGCTCAGCCTGGAGAGGAGGAGGCTCAGGGGAGACCTCCTCACTCTCTGCAACTCCCTGACAGGAGGGGGGAGCCAGGTGGGGGTCGGACTCTTCTCCCAGGAACCAGCAGTGGGACAAGAGGGCACAGCTTGAGCTGTGCCAGGGGAGGTTTAGGTTGGACATTAGGAAGAAATTCTTTCCAGAGAGAGTGCTCAGCCATTGGAATGGGCTGCCCAGGGAGGGGGTGGATTCTCCATCCCTGGAGGTGTTTAAGGTGAGACTGGATGTGGCATCAGTGCCATGGGCTGGGTGACAAGGTGGTGTTGGGTCAGAGGTTGGACTTGATGATCTCAGAGGTCTTTCCCAACCTGGTTGATTGTGGGATTCTGTGTTTGGTGAAGCAGGTCTCCACTGGAAATTCCTGAGGGAGTAGAAGGCTTTGCTC
The DNA here is from genome assembly GCF_009829145.1 of Chiroxiphia lanceolata. NCBI lineage: Eukaryota > Metazoa > Chordata > Aves > Passeriformes > Pipridae > Chiroxiphia > Chiroxiphia lanceolata. Next base: position 1,935,282 of record NC_045653.1, on the reverse strand, counting down.
CAAGCACAGCAATGAGGTGCCAGCATTGCAACTAAGGTGGGCACATGTGTTTGCCCAAGTACAAACCAGGCAGCAGAAGGGGACCTCCCCTTTTGCCCTCCCCATCCTTGCCCCTGGCTCACCCCCTCTGGGACAGCCCCATGGTGGGAAGTCCCCTCTAGTTTCCTGCCTTGCTCTGCCACTTTTCTGTGTGTGGCCATGCAGAAGTCACTGTCCTTTCCTACCCCTTCACATCCCCTTCCCATGGGACACAGCTTTTGGGTATTCACTCCCTGGGCAGGGACTGTCTCCAATAAACAGCACCATGGGGACTTGGCCTGATGAGGTGCAGCCCTTGACTGAACAAATCATTCCTATGGGAATCACTGCCTGACTCCTCTCTTTGCCATTTAAGAAATTTCTTTGCCAATTTAAGAAATCCTTACTCAGCTGCCTCTTTTGAGTAATACACAGTAATATTGTGACTTCATGTGGACTCTGCATCTAAGACCTTGCTGGTTTGCTCCCTGTTCAGTCTCTATATTAAGCTGCACATCTTTGATTCACCAGCCTTCCTGGGAAGTTTCCAAAGCTTCTTGCTTCAAGGCTTGTGCTGTGGCAGGGTTCCTGTTACCAGCCAGGAAGGTTTGGGAGTTCAGAACAAGGTAAAGTTACACAACCTGTATTAAAATAACACCACAGCAACAAGCTCTGCATTCCCAGCCTCAATAACAACCACTCTGTTCTCTTCCAAGAGAAAGTCTTGCTTAAGTTTTCTGGCTGCACGAGCCTGAGCCCCTGGTGTTAATCCCCAGCCTCTCCAATCCCAAATTTCAGGCTGTTGCCTTGTCTGGCAGTTCATACAGAAAGGCAGTAGGGATTTTTTATGGCCACTCAACCACTGTGCTCAAGTTCCTTGGAAAAGTCTGTTGCCCTGACTGGGACAGGAGCAATTCCTTTCCCTGACTGTGTCCCCTCCAACGTGGGGACCCAGAGCTGAGACTTGGTCATGCAGCACAGCAGGGACAGGCCTGGTCCAAGGGGAACATTTTCCTCCCAGTAAATCCCAAGGAAGCTGAAACACTTCAGCGACAAAACACCACAATAAAAAGGAAGGATTTGTCTTGCTGCTGTGCCACAAACCCAATGGAGCCTCTGCACTGAACAGCCACGAGTATCCACTGCATTGGACAAAAGATCACAGAATGTCATGAGCTGGAAGGGACCCACAAAGATCATCCATCCAGCTCCTGGCCCTGCACAGACACCCCAACAATCCCACCCTGTCCCTCAGAGCGTTGTCCAAACCCTCCTGGAGCTCTGGCAGCCTTGGGGCTGTGCCCACTGCCCTGGGGAGCCTGGTCAGTGCCAACCACCCTCTGGGGGAAGAACCTTTTGCTGAGATCCACCCTGACCCTGCCCTGACACAGCTCCAGCCATTCCCTGCTCCTGTCACTGCTCACAGAGCTCAATGCTGCCTCTCTCATTGGCTCACTTTCCTTTCTCTTTTCCCCCCCCATCTTTCTTTCTCCTTTTTTTTCCATCTCTTGCCTGCAGCTGTTTCACTTTGACAAACTCTGCACAGCTCGTGCCTTCCCAAGGCCCCAGCCCAGGCCAGCTCAGTGCTGGCTCTGCATTTCCCAGCCCTCCCTGCCCTGCCAGCTGCTCCCTGAGCACACCCCAACACATTCCCCAGCCCTCGGAGTGAATCGGGCTGCTACTTACAGGAGCATCGTGTTACAAGCAACGGGGCTACCGGCACCTCAGCTGTTGCTGCCTTAAAATAAGCAGAGTTGCTATGTCTGGTGATTCTGCACCTTGTTGTGACAGTGGAGTATTAAAGAAAAGGTCCCAGCAAGCTTTGGATTCTGCTCTCAGCAAAACGCTGCAGGACAGCTAAGCTTAGACATCATTTAACCACAGCTTTATGGACCTCTTAAAGCACCAGGAAAGAAATATGTTCCTTAGCCAAGGCAGTGCATTTTGTTATGCTCATCCAACAGCATAACCTCAGCTTAACTCCAGGTTAATGAAACTTAGGGCAGTGCTGAAGGAATAAAAATTGCCAATGAGCAAAAAGAATCCTAAATCTACATTTTTGAGGAGCCACTGAAAGTTGTACAACCTTAGGTTTGACCTCAAGAACAGGGTTGCAAGAGCAAAAGCCACCTGAATTATAATATTCACTGGAGAGTTCAGATTTATGCTGAATGCTGTGGGTGTGGACTTGTCTTTCACTGTGTAATAAAGGGCTCACAATGAGACTTTATTTCCCCTCTTTACATCACAGTGCAGAGAGGAAATACAACAATTACCCACCAAGCAGGGAAGAGATTTCTAGAGCACCACTTACGCTAAAGACACTCACTCCTTCTCCACTAAAATATGCCAGAAAGACTTTCCATGAGAAATGTTTCCATGGGCACTTTTTAAATGAGCAAAGCTCGTGGAAGCTGGGAGAAACCTGCCTGTTCTTGTCTCAGCCACGTGGTGACCTGAGGACTCTGGTGGTTAAAGGCAGGAGACCACTAGACTTCATGTCCTCTCTGTGTCTCTGTCACCATTGCAGAGCCTGTCCCTGCTCAGGAACAACCCTGGAGCCCAGAATACACAGAGCTACCTGATTTCCAGAAGGAAAACAGAGCACAGGGAAAGCTGCCCTTGCCTTCAGGCTGAATCCTGGTCCAACACTGGGACCACAGTGTGCCGTGGTGTCCTTCCTTTGATGGGTCACAGCGTGGTTGGGGTTGGAAGGGACCTTAGAGATCAGCTGCCCCCTCTGCCATGGACAAGGATGCCACCACTAGATCAGGTTGGTCAAAGCCCCCTCAAAACCTGGTCTTGTGCTGCCCACAAGCTTTAACTCCCCACGCCCCTCCATCCCAGCTCCTCCCTGAGCCTCCATCTCAGAGACTGAGGACTCCAGAGCCCTAAGCTACACCCTACTCCAGTCCCACGCCCTCCTTGGCCACTAAAGAACCCAAAATCTACCACCCAAAATAACCAAACCACCCTAAATACATCCCAGAGCTACTCCTGTCTTCCCACTCTATCCCAGATAACACCACTATTTCCAGCATCTGGCCCCAAATCCATCTGTGACCAATGAAAGTCCATCCCAGCAGCCTGGGGCACCAGCACCAGCTCAGCTCCAGCTGTAGCCTCCCCCTGGGAGCAGAGTGGCCATGGAACTGCCTCCTTAGGCCTTGGGGACAGTTTATGTGAGAAGGAGACGTGCATTGTGACACACTTGGCTCTCAGCTGATGTCCCCAGCCTTGTGGCTTGCTGGGAATGAGGATCTCTTGGCTGACATTTCCGTGCAGGAATGCACAGCAGAGCTCTGGGCTCAGCTCACCAGGCTGTGCAGGAGGTGTGAGGAGATGTTTTGACTGTGGAGAGACAAGAGTTGCTGCCCAGTTCCAGGCAGAGGAGCAAAGAGCCCCAGCTTTGTCTTGACCTGACGGGAAGGGCTGTGGAGCAGAAAAGAACCAGCTGTGACATGAAGGGTGCTGAGCTGAGCTCTGCCACGCTCCCGAGGAGGAAAAAGCCTTTCACAGACCAGGAGGCGCCTGAAGGAATCCTGCTTTCTATATTCATGGAGAGGAGGAGGCTCTGGGGAGATCCCTTTGAGGCCTTCCAGTACTGGAAGGGGTCTTAAAAAAAGAGGGAGAGCAACTTTGTGTATGGGCAGAGAGTGATGGGACAAGGGGGGACAGTTTTAAACTAAAAGAGGAGAGATTTAGATCAGATGTTAGGAGGAAATTCTTTAATGTGAGGGTGGGGAGGCTCTGTCAGAGGTTGCCCAGAGAAGCTGTGGCTGCCCCATCCCTGGAAGTGTCCCAGGCCAGGTTGGATGGGGCTTGGAGCAACCTGGGCTAGTGGAAGGTGTCCCTGCCCATGGCAGGGGGTGGAATGAGATGATCTTTAAGGTCCCTTCCAACCCAAACCATTCTGGGATTCTATGATTCTACAATAATACCTTTGTTCTTCCCCTACCAGTGCAACCCCCAGACTAACTATGACCCTCTTGGGGTGGTTTTGTTTTTGCAGTGGGTCAGGATGAGCCGCCGAAGCCCTTCAGTTCAGACACATGATCTGCTGGGTAATTAGTGGCCATGGTTTGGCTGGACAGGGGTTGAACCTTTCCCACCCCTGGGCTGCACTCCTGGGTCCCAGTGGGAGCACAGCCCACACACCACAAACCAAAATCCCTGGGAACTGAGCTCTTCAGACAAGTAGCACAGGGCAGGGCTTGGGGAACGTGAAGAGGGCCCTGTTAGCACTTCTATTTCCACAAAATATAAAGAAACCTGGAAAAGGGAAATGTTTGCATGGACATGACCGTTCCTGGGGATTTGGCAGAGTCTGTGAGCAGAGCCCAACCACAGCCATAAAGAACACAAGTTCCTGACCCCTTTCTCCTGTTTTTAATTTTGCCTGCCTTGTTTTCCCAGACAGTGGGAATCTGCTTTACTTATTCCCACACATGAGCAGCATCAAATTTGGGAGGATGGTGCTTGTCACCCAGCTGAGTTCCTGTATCTGTGGGGTGATCATGGTTTACATTCACCCTCAAATTACAGAGTGCCAACCCAAATCAGGGCTCTGTTGTGCTCCCAGTCAGGAACAAACCCTGTCATGCAGAGTTTACAACCAACATATGAGAGACAGCACATTTCCCACTTTATAGAGTAGAAACAGAGTCATAAAGAGCCTGTTTAAAGCATATTTAAGCTCCAGGAAAGGCTCTCCTTGACTTCCCCAGGTTTTGGACCATGCTCAGGGAAATTAAGCACGGTGCCAAAATTTACAGAGTGAGTTTGCAGAAAAGCCAGAACCCCAAAGCTGGATTTGCCAAGTTCCAGCATTCCTGCTCGAGCCATCCCGATGCTGGAGGTGCTGGAATGGCAACAACAATCTGCTGGAGTGTGAAACTGGAGCTGCCAACCTGGCAATGCTCTTAGTTCCCTGACCTGTTCCATTGCTCACATCCAGGATTTTCCTTGAGCAGAGAAGAATTGCAGAGAAGACTTGGCCAGGTTCTGCCATGTTCTTGGTAATCCATTAGCCACAGAGAGGAGGGAAAGAAGCTCATTTGCTGGGATTGAGACAGACATTTGGGTCACCAGGGGGCTTAATGGTGACCCAAGGATGCAGCTTTGTGCAGCTCAGGCACCAGCTTTTCAGGCTGTGAGCTCCCTGATGGATTTGCCTTCCCAAAGGCTGCACCCCAAGGATATTTGCTTTCCTCTGTGCCAACCATGAGGATAACCAGCCTGAGGTGGACAGCAGGCATTCTGCTTGCTCCAGTGACCCCCACCCACACTGTGAGAGGATGAGATGATGGACATTGCCTGGGCAATATAATAATTTCATTACACCAATTAAGTCCTGAGATTTCCCCTCTCTTTCACCCACGAGTGAGTCTGGCACTGTTTTATTTGTTTGTTAAGCTGCACATTCCAGCTCAGGGGCTTTCCCTAAAGAAAAATAGCTGCTGCTGTGGACAATGGATTATTTGGAATCACTTCCTATATCGACAAAGTGCAGCCTTTTCTGCAGGGAAATGCAGCAGCAATTTAACAGCAGTGGCCAGGAATGAAGACAACTACAGCAGTGAAAACTGCAAAGAAAAGTGAAGGTACCTAGGCACATAGAGACACTTGATTTTGGCCAAGGTATAAGTCAGTTGTTAGAAAAGCATCATTAAAGCTTTTCTGACTAAATGTCCTTTAGTTTTGGATCAGATAAAAACATCTTTTGGAGAGAAGGCGAGGTGGTGAATCTATTCGAAGCAACAAATTTGAAAATAGAGTATTCTGAGGGGATTTATTTAAAGATCTTGCCACTGTTCCGGGCTCTGAAGATCTATTTTTATGCCTTTGTTTTCATTTGAAAGAGAACACATTATTCCAACTGCCCTATGACTAGCAAAGATGATTATGAAAAAGAAAAGAAATGTGCAATTCCTTCTCCTCTTGGCTGAGGAATTTGCATGTTACAATAATGGGTGTAAATTTAACAGCCTAACAAAGCAGAAAGCCCAGACATCTGCAGGGTGTGGTGGCCTCTCCCCCCACCCCCTGCCTTGTGTGTAGGATACAGGAGATCAACAGGAGCACTTGAGAAAGGGCACAGACCTGGGGAGAGTGTGCTGGGATTTGAACCACACAAATGGTGCAGAACCCCAGCCCTGCTTCCTCAGGGCTTCAAATCTGATTTTAGAAAGATAAATCCACAGCGTGGATTCCTCCCCCTGCTCAGAGGAGCTCAAGGGATGTCAGAGCTTTAGTCTGGATGGGGCTGCCCAGGGGAGAGTCCTGTTTGAGAGGCAGCTTTAAAATCAATCATCTAATGGTGTAAATGTGTGTTATTTCTACAGTGCAATGGTATTTTACACGTTTTACTTTAACATCTTTTTATTTTGGCTCTGTGGCCACAGGAATTGGGTGGATGGAGTGGGCAGCAGGTTTCACTAAGCAGTGCAATGTCCCAGTGCAAACCAGCACCTTCCCCCTGCCAGGACCCGCCGTGTTCCCTCCCAGCCCCACAGCCCAGCTCCACCAGCCTGGCACAGATTCCCAGAGCAGAGATGGGGAGGGTTTTTCTCCTCCTCCTACACAAAGAGAACAAAATCATGAATTTACCTTAGAAAAGGAACGAGCAGCAGGTTGATCAGAGTCCCGAGGGAGCTATGAAATGGAGAGAAAACACTTGGCTTTGCTGCTTCCCAACACAGCAACAGGTTAAAAAAAAAATCAGTGAAATAATAAGTGTTGAACTCAGGAGGGGAATGTCCTGTCCCAATTTACAGTAGCTCTGGGGGAGTCTCAGAGTCAGGATGTCCAAGGCTTTGAACTATGGAAACAAGACAAGACTTGATACTTTAATGGACTGTGAGTTCAGCACTAAAGAGATTTTTTTTTTTTTAATGAATATTAAATCTTGTTTACAAGATGCAAACATATCTCAGTTATTAAACTAGAGGGTTGAACACTTCATGGGGTTTGTTTAGACTCTCAAACAAACAGTGAGGGAGCCTTGGACTTGCCTCTTTTGCAGAAGAAAAAGATGCAACTGAGGAAGCCTCAGGAGTTCCCAGCTTGGGCTAAATCATTCCTACAAAACCAGACATGATGGTGTATCTATGAGTTATCTCTACAGTCCAATGGTATATTACAAGTTTTACTTTAACATCTCATGTTTTTTGGCTAAGAGGTACCAAGAGGTAGATGAGGTGATAACATGGAAAACTGCTGAGCAGAACCAATTTGGAACCAGAGGTGCAGCACCACAGTGACGTGGCTGCTCGGTGTCATCATAAGATCTCTTTACAAGTTCTTTGATTTCTTTCACAGTGAGTAAATATCACAGTGAATAAAGTATCTCAGTGAAGAACTGAGAGTATCTCAGTGAAGAATCAATAGCCTGCAATGCATGTCAGTGTGGGCTTATCACCAAGAGATGAAAGCAAAATAAAAAAGGGTATTATTTGGGAAGGAATAATATTCTCACCAAACATTCTGGTTTAAAATAATCAGACCTACATGGACTTGCACTGCAGCAGCAACTGGTCCTGAAGAAAAAGCCAAGGGAGGTGGATATTTTGTTTCAAGCTTTTCTGGATTAAACAGTTTGATTTTTTTCTAAAGTGGTTCGAAAAACATTCTTACATTTGACAGGCAGTGGCAGAACAAAAGTACTGTGTCTGCTCCAGTTGGAAATGTGTGCTGTCAGGAAGGCAAGGGAAGGATACATTCTGCTTGTCTCCATCTAAAATACTCCAGATTTGGGCCACAGAGTTAAAATTCCAGGATCTCAGCAGAAATGCAAATAAAAGAGTGGCTTCGGAGGGTTTTCAGAAGAATTTAACACTTAGAAACAGCAAATCACAGAATGGTTTGGGTTGGAAAGGATTTTAAAGCTCATCTTGTTCCACCTCCTGCCTTGGGCAAGGACACCTTCCACTAGCCCAGGTTGTTCCAAGCCCTGTCCAGCCTGGCCTTGCCCTCACCCTTTCCCAGTCCTCCCTTGGAGATGAGACCATCAGAGCCCCTGAGGGCACAGCTGGTCAGAGAAGTGTTTGTGGGCACCCAGAGAATGGGTGGGTGGTTTTTACTTACAGAAACACTTAGAAAAAAGTGGAATTCCCAAGTCTACCTCCCACTTCCCTGCAGCCTTGCTCGTGTCTCACACAGGGACTCTGCAACCAGGGAATGTTGTGTTCCTCCAGAACCATCCCCAGCCAACATCCCACACCAACTCCACCACTCCACAAGGCTCAGCAAGGCAGAACAACGATGCTCAATCCTTCAGGCTCTCCTGTTTTACAGAATCACTGAGAATCACAGAATCAACCAGGTTGGAAAAGACCTCTGAGATCAAGTCCAACCCTTGATCCAACCCCGCTGTGTTTCCCAGCCCATGGCACTGATGCCACATCCAGTCTCACCTTAAACACCTCCAGGGATGGAGAATCCACCCCCTCCCTGGGCAGCCCATTCCAATCTCTGTAAAGAATTTCTTCCTAACATCCAACCCAAACCTCCCCTGGCACAGCTGAAGACCCAGCCCTCTTATCCCACTGCTGGTTCCTGGCAGAAGAGCCCAACCCCCACCTGGCTCCCCCCTCCTGTCAGGGAGTTGCAGAGAGTCAGGAGGTCTCCCCTGAGCCTCCTCCTCTCCAGGCTGAGCCCCCCCAGCTCCCTCAGCCTCTCCTCACAGCACTTGTGCTCCACTCCCTTCCCCACCCTCGCTGCTCTTCTCTGCACCTGCTCCAGCCCCTCCATGTCCTTCCTGAGCTGAGGGCCCAGAGCTGGACACAGCACTCCAGGGGTGGCCTCACCAGTGCTGAGTCCAGGGGCAGAATCCCTGCCCTGCTCCTGCTGCCACACTGTTCCTGAGCCAGCCCAGGATCCATTGGCCCTCTTGTCCCCCTGGGCACACTCTGGCTCCTGTTCAGCTCCCTGTCCATCCCCACTCCCAGCTCCCTTCCTGCCTGGCTGCTCTCCAGCCCCTCTGTCCCAGCCTGTAGAACTGCAGGGGGTTGTTGTGTCCAAAGTGCAGGACCCGGCCCTTGGCCTGGTTGAACCTCATCCTGTTGGAATCAGCCCATGGATCCAGCCTGTCCAGGTCCCTCTGCAGAGCCCTCCTGCCTTCCAGCAGATCAACACTCCCTCCTAAGTTGGTATCTGCAAATTTGCTGACGGTGGACTCAATGATTTTCTCTTTGTAGGACAGGCAGAGTCCCCCAGGTTTTAACAGGGCAGTGTGGCAGTAAATCTGCATTATATGGGAAATCTGTTGTTTAAATGTGTCTTAAAATGGCTTTTGGTGGTCTTTGCAAACACATGCTTCTTCTTCCCAACACCCCCCACGGTAATGTTATCCATGCAGGAATGTCCTGGGAAGGTGTCCTGAGGTGTTTCCCATCGGCCTTTGTTAACCCCTTCCTGTGATTGGGTGTTCCTGTAAGCCCCTTGAGTCTTCTAATTGGTTACTCTGTGAATCCTCCTGAACCCTATAAATGTAACATCCCCAACAATAAACTCTCTCTTGCCTCCTCTCCACGCCCGGTGTGCTGTCTCTGTGCCTGCCATGGGACCACGTGCGTGGGGGTAGGGGAGGGCACCTCTCCCCTCCAGCCTCAGGGACAGAAGAAAACCCTGAGAAAACCCCTGGAGTTCCCTTTCCCCGTCCTTCAAGACGTCGGAATGGTTCTTCAGATGGAAACGGAACTAGAACTGGGCCGCCCCACGTCGTGGGTGGGGAAAGGGATCCAGAGGGCAGAGCAAAGCCAAGCCACTGCCAGCACAGGCCTTGCTGTAGGTCAGGGAAAGGGACATTAGAAGGCAGAGACAAAAGGCTTTTACAACCACCATGTAAAAGCTTGGTCCTGAGGAAGGTATAACATACCCCTTCCAAGCTCAGCCATCCTGAAAACCCAGCTCTGAAGGTAAGTCCTGATGCTTTCCAAGGCACAGAGTGACAGGAAAGCTCCTGAGTCATCCAACCCTTCTGCAAAGGGCTGCAACTCTCTCTTGGCTTTCACAGAGGCTCCTTTCAAAGCAGCAAACTTCAAAAACTTTAATGAAGCAGAGCTTAACGGCTTCATCTCTTCCAGCTCTGGGTTCAAAATGAATCTGCTGCTGGTCTTCTTCCACTCCTCTCCTGCTATTTCCCAGCTGAATAGCCAGGAGAAACTAGAGCTCAATGCAGAAATGGGATTGGGATGGTGAAAGAAATCCATCTACATGAAGTCCAGGAAGGAAAGTGTATTCCCAGGAGAGCAAGGAGCCCTCTCAGGGAAAAGAGGAAACAGGGAGTGATTTAATAAGGTGCATCAATCAGATGCACAGCAGAAGGAGCCAGAGCAGACTCTCACAGCAAAAAGAGCAGCAAAGGCATCTCTGGGGACTCCAAGGCCTCCTTCCCTCCTGGAGCAGGACAGCAGGACCCAACATCCTCAGGGAATGCACCCAAGAACCCACAACATTCCTGTCACGCTCCTTCAGCCATTGGCTTTCCCAGAGCTGAGCCAAGGCAGCAGAATCAGTTGGAGCAAGGAACCTGCCCTGTCTTCAGACACATAGAGGTCTCAGTTAATAGTCATGGTCATCCTGGCTCAAAACAGGGGCAGGATTCCGAGGACAATAAAAGAGGTTGGAAATGCTTATAAAGGGGAACTAAAATGAACAAGGTTGTTGCTCAAAAAGAGACACAAGAGATTTAAATGCAAATATTTTGGTCTAAAGTAAGGAATGGGTGGGTAAGAGAACATTAGGAAAATTAAGGAGTTCTGCTGGATAACATACAGAAAAGGGAGCAGTCCAAGAAGTCAAAGGTGGGAATTCTAAAGGATGCAAAAGGCATCCAGAGCCTCTGTTTCCATATCTCGTCCCCAGTGAGCTCGAGCACAACCAACACTCCCCAAGACAGGAGAAACCTGATGATTTGAAAGCAATCCTGATGTTTCCTTTCATAGAAAGAGTACTTAGAGGTATCAGTTCCACCAACAGCACCGTGGAAGGGGGATTCATCTTTGTACATCAGGGCTGAAACTAAATGATAATTGTTAAAGATAGGGAAGATAGAACGTGTGGGCGAGTCCTTCCTTACCTGCTTCCATTAAGTTCTTATATTCTGCTCTAAAGAAGAAACTACTTTTAATTTTAGTTTTAAATCACAACATAAACCTCAGCAAGAAGGGTCTGATTCAGCCTGGCAGTTCTCCTGTTCCTTCATTGGTTATATTAATTTGCAAGGCAGCTTTTAAAGTTGCATTCTTATATCAGTCCTGAGCCTTTAGATACAACCATTAAGCAAATTATCTGTGAGAAAATCAGCCCTTCAGGTTTGCTTAGTTCCACTGTGCTCTGTGCACCTCCATCCAAAAACATTTGCTTTCAGAATTGCATTGTTTGGTTTTAAGAACAGGGAAAGCTAAAATGGGATGTACAGAGTAGCTGCTTGTCCCTTTTTTTAAACTTTCCAAGCAGTTCTCATTCTGTGTTGGTCTGCAAGTCATTTAGGAGAGGGCTGGATTGAAAGCCCAGGCCAGACTCAGGCCTGGCAGAGGAGAGAGGTGAGTGATCTGCTCTGCAGAGCCTCCCTGGGCTCTGTTTATTTGCTGCCAGTTCTGTGCTCCATCACCAAGGCAGTTTATTGACATCCAGGCATCTCCACAGACACCCTCACCGACTGCCCAGGACTGCAAATGAGGGGACAGAGATGCCAGGAGACATCCTGAGCGAGGAACAGAGCACAGAGGAGCCAGCGCAGGGTGGGAACTCATCAAGGGGGGAGTCACAATTATCTCAGCACCTACAGCACACCAGACAAGTCCAGGACATGCTACAAGCTCCTTAAAATACCAAGAAATCAGAGTGTTATTCTTCTGTTGCACAAATGACATTCAGATCACGCTCAGCTGCTCCAGAGGAGATCAGTGCAAGGACTGGTGATGATGTGACATCTGTCCCATCACACCCCCAGCACATCACCCACGGAGAGCAGCACAGGGAGCTGGTGGCTGGGGAAGGATTGAAGGACAGCACTTCTTGACCTTGCCTCTCTGCACATCTGCTCTCGGGAGATGAAGGAGAAAGTGCTGAGCAGAGCCATGAAAAAAGAATCAAGGAAGATCTGTCTCGGATTTGCTTCTTTTGAACACTCGGCGACAGCTGCAGAAGTTTCCATCCCTAAAAGCACAAGAACTCCAGTCTAGAGAAGCCTTTATTTCTGGTGACACAACGGGAGCCATTTCAGATGCAGAACTAAACAGGAAAAAGCCAAACAAATCCCACTGCCCAACTTTTCAAGTCAAGTCTCCCCATTTTCTAGCAAAGCCCAGCTTCATCTTGTCAGATGCCAACAAACCCTAGAATTACCTACACTAAGGAAACAGGAACACCTGCAAATGCTGCTCCTTCCCCCCAGTCTGACACATCTCCTGGATCCAACACAGACAAATCAGAGCTCCTTCCAGAGCTCCCATGGGATCACCGAGATCCCTTCTTGTCCTGCTGAGTTGTGAGAGAGGGTAGAACAGTTGCAGAGAGGGTTATCCATATATCCAAATGAAAGCTAAAGCCCTAATTTTGGAAGCCAAGACCATCCTGCCTCTCACTGCTCTCCCACACAGGTAGAACACACAAACACTTTGGTCTCCAAGGTCAGCAACCCACAGTTACCACCCCCGGAGGCAGGTTGTGCAATGCTGGTGTTCACTTGCTCTTCAGCACAGCTATTTTTAGTAGGTCATTTCTTTGAGAGCAGACTCTGGGACATATCCACGTCCTGGTCCTGGGCAAATTGGGCTGTGTTTGCTGCTCACTGATTTTCTAAACGTGAGGGAGGCAAAGGGAACCAGCCTTCCAGGTCCCCCCGATATCACAGAGCTGTCACATTTTAATCTACTCCCCCCAGCCACCTCTGCATGAGTTCTGCATGGCCACTGACCACATGTGGCTCATATTGCACATATTGAGGAGAGATGAAGCAAGCAGGAGGGACTGTGTGTGTGTGTGAGCAGGAAGGTGGGACATCAGTTCCAGTGTCTGACCCAAAATCCACAGCTGACTGAGCTCAGATTTGTTATTTCCCAGTACAAATCTTTAACTGGAGGACAATGGCAGACTTGCAAACATCCAGGTCACACCACTTGGGCAGAGCTGCCTCCTGCTCAGGAAAATCCAACATGTGCTGGGCCATGGAGGAGGGAACTGCACAGCAGATGTCCTACAGCAGCACCCTTTGATTTACCTCCTGAACACCACCAGGAATTATTCAGACCTTCCTGCCATTCCAGCTGTCCCTCCCTTTGGAGGATAGCACTGAGTTGGTCTCTGTGGTCCACCTTGCACCATCTCCCTGCCTTCCAGCCCACAGAAGGACAGCCTTACTGTCCATCCCTTACTATTTCCTCCCTCAAACATGTCTTCTCTGCTTCTCCAAGTCCTTCCCATCTCCTCTGAGGTTCTCATGAAGGACAGTCAAAGAGCTCCCACATCTCAGGAAGCCATTCCTGCATTCCAGGGCTCCTGCCTCTGCCTATGCAGCTGTACCAGACCCTGGGAGCTCCCCTACTGTCCCTGAGCAGCAGGAATCCCAGGGAAGGTACAGAGGCAGCCCCTTTTGCTGATCTTTCTCTCCCCTGGATCCAGTTTTGCAGCTCATTAGTGCAGTCAGTGAGATAAACTCCGTGCTGTTTTTCTGAATCTTTGTGGGTAAAAAAAGAAGAGAGAAGAAAAAGGCTCAAATCTCAGCCATGGTTTTCTGATTCCACACTGAAACCAGAGCAGGGGCCTGGATGTAAAACTCGAGCTACATCGAGGTTCAGCTTTCCATCACTCTCTGCTGCTTCTTCCTCTCCAAAACGACTCAGCTCTGAGGTTTGACACCCTGAGTCCCCTTTGGTTGGCAAACACAGGCACTGAATCCCACTGCCACCTCCTGTCTCACTGTCAATTCTGCATTTGTTGACAGGACAATTAGGGGAACACAGACTTTTTCAGACTCAGCTGAGGGCAGGAAATGTGAAGGCAGAAAACCTCCTGAACCTTTCCAAGGCAGAGTCTGCTCCTTGGACACCACAATTCTTCCCAAAATCCCTTGTCTCTCATGCTTAAAGTTTCTGGGGTCACTGACATGTTGAAAATAAGGTCAGCTGCCACATATGCCAAGTCCCTGCCACTTCCCTCTAGACATTTCCCACCCTTACCCCAACAGGAAATATTTAAGGCAAGCTTTCAAACAGCCTGTTTGAATAAAACTCCAGGATTTTCCTTGCTTTCATCAGTGCTCACTTTGTTCCTTGCTGTGTGGCACAGACAGCAGGCAGGAGGGCGAGCTCAGCACCTTGATGCTCCCAGATCAAGAGGCATCATCTGAGCACATCAGTTCTGCTTTGTTACATGGGCTAATTGAGGAAATATATATGAAAAATTATACATATATATATGAGCTCCTATCCAAGGGAAAGGATCCCACATAGCATCTGCCTACACTCAGTGTCCAGAAATCATAAAAAAGTTAGCATAAAAAAAAAAAGCAATGTAGAATTTGCAAATACGAAATCAAAATGCAACTAAGACAACTAAGGAGTCAAAGAAGAAAAGTCAAGAAGAAAAAACGAAAATCAAAATGCAACTTAAGGCAACTAGAAAGTCAAGAAGATAAAGAGAAAATTTGTACTTGATCCCATTTCCAAGGGATGGGACATTAAAAGAGAAGAAGTTCTGTAGAGAGATGAACAGGGACAATGACACCCCTCCAAAGGTTGTATTTCACGTAACTCCCTTGGAATGTGTCCTGGAGACCCAGGGATATTTTGGTCTCCAGTCCTCCTGGGAGCAGCACTGGGGGCTGCAGGAAGGGTTTATGTGCCTGAGGCATCTCTGGCTGCAGCTCTGTGCTCAGACAATCCCTGGCTCCTCTGTCCCACCCGTTCCCTTCCATGTGTGGAGGGCAGGATGGAAATTTAAACAAAAAAACAACCAATCCATGGCTGTATCACAGAATCCCAGAATGGTTTGGGTTGGAAGGGACCTTCAAGATCACCTCGTTCCACCCCTACAGGAGTGACTGTCCCCTCATGCCCAAAGCCCTGCACCTCCAGGAGACACCTGCAGATCCTTCCCAGCACAGGCAGATCCATTTTGTTCCTCACAGACTCGGGTGTCCCAGCAGGAAATTGGTGCTGAACAAGCAACTCCCCTAAAATATTCCCGTCTTCTGATGAGTAAGATGCTGCCTGCAGCTGCCAGTCAGTGCATCAGCCTCTTCATTGTGCTTTAAAATATCAAATAAAGGAATCCACTGAAATGCCAGGCAGCAGCCTCTCATCCTGCCTGCTGTAGAAGAGTAAGTTTAAAATAATAAAAAGCAATAATAAAGCCCTGTCAGCTCTGGAGTTCTCACCCTTATGTGAGGCTGCATGTGATGGGGATATACAGAATGACAAACCCAGTCAGAGACAACATGGCCCGACCAGTGGCCTTTGGCAAAGGCTTTGTCACAAAGGGACCTACCAACACCTTCCAGAAACCCCTTTTCACAGACCCCACTGTGTCCCTGGGGCATTCCTTGAGGAATGTTCCTTGAGGACATTCCTGCTCTGTCTCCGTGGGCCTGCTCAGTCCAAGCTCCCAAAACACACCTCAGGGAACTTGAGAGCAAGGGGAGCTGCCAGTGTCAGGGTGAGATTAAACTGCTGGGAGTCCCAGGAGGGGACATTAGGCAGCGCAATGTTTGCAAATAGCCACACTAATTACCAGCCACTGGGACAGTAAATCAAACTCACCGGCTCCATATTT
Organism: Chiroxiphia lanceolata; assembly: GCF_009829145.1. NCBI lineage: Eukaryota > Metazoa > Chordata > Aves > Passeriformes > Pipridae > Chiroxiphia > Chiroxiphia lanceolata. The sequence goes on along the minus strand of NC_045653.1, from coordinate 1,919,487 downwards.
CAAAATTTGCACCAACACAGTCTTGGCAGAAAACCCCTTTCTTTGCTTTTATTCCAGTTAAATGAGATGAAAGTCCAGCAGGAAGGTCTCAGGACCTGATCCCATGGTGCTGCTCAAGAGGGTATTTGCAGAGTCAGGGAACCATCAGTGGTCTGGACATTTATTCACTCAGACTGAAGCTCTCCTTGATCAGCCTTGAAAGGAATCAAGGTATTGGAGGTGCAGGGAGCAGATCTGAGGTACCACAAGCAGTTCAAGGGCTGTGAATTAAGCACATTAGTCTAGGATTCAAACCCCTAAATATCCCCAAATCGTTCAAATTACCAGAATGTTTAGATCAAACATCAAAACAGGCAGTGGAGACAATTTAACTTCTTTTATGCTTCATTTCAAAGTGCTGGGTTTTTCAAACTGATAAAATTTGACCATTTGAAATTTGAGCTTTGTGCAGTACAGCAGCAAGCCATGCCAATTAAAAGATGAAAAAAAAAAAAAGGGGTTGTCATTTTTCTGAAGATATCAGAGTGGCAGCTTTCTGAGGAGAAGATGATTTGAAGCAAAAATATTATCAAAACAGCAATGTGGCAAAGCTTCAGCAGAACAGCCTCTGGCTACAGAAGCATCAGAGCTCCTGCTTTGGGGAGTTTGCTTTTTTAGAGAAGTTCAACTCCAGCCCAAAGGTCTGAAAGGGCAAGGACCTGACTAACAGATCAGCTTCTCTTCTGAACAGAAAATGTCTTGGCTTGAGGTAGATGTTGACAAGCACAAATTTCAAATTCAGCTGAAGGAGAAAAGATTAAAAATAGGCCATGGAGGTAAATGCTATTAATCAGTGTTTTGTGTAAGTGGCATTTTTCACAGGAATTCCCTGGGTCTTCTGCCTTCAGTGAGAAGAATTCAGCCTTTGGTTTAACTACTTTATCAAGAAGACAACCAAGAAAATCAGCAGGACAGGACAGCACTGCCAGCAGTGACAGTGCCTGCACAGAACCAATAAAACTAGAAAGATTTGGCCAGACATGGCAATGGTGCAACTACAAAGGGAGGCAGTGGCTGAAAAGAGAGAGGGAAGTACCAGCTTAAAAACTGCTGAGATTTGCAGCATCACACCTGAAGCTGAAAAAAAAGAAAAAAGAAGCACTGCCCTGAAGCTGAGGGGGAAAAAAAGAAGCATTGCTCTGAAGCTGAAAAAAAAAACCAAAAACCAAAAAAAAACCCAAAAAACCCTGCTTGTTACCAGAGCCATTTGAAAGTAGGAACACTGTCAGTGCAAGGAAACATCTCTTTCATTGGGGTTATCTAGCACTGGTTGGGCATTAGCAAAAGGGGAGACATTTTCTTCCCCGATTGGATACATGTCCCGTGATTTATATTCTTTACAGCGTTTTTATGAGCTTCCTTAGCACATCATCCAGTGTAATAACAGCATGGTAATTGTGTTGGCTGCATGTCCTGGCACTTAATTATAATGCTGTCATTGTCATTTCCCAGCTTGTCTAACACAATAACCTTGCCACGTGGCTGACATCCAATTAAGAGGAAGGGGGAAGAAGGGAAGAAAAAAAATGTACAAATATTATATCAATATAAAAGATAGTTGTTTGATGGCTTTGTGATAAAGCCCTTGAGTTACAGCTCTGTACAGTGTCCCCTTCACTTGCAGGCTCCTCACATGGGTTTCTGTGTGCAACAAGGACCTCCTGCAATCCAGAGGCTCCGTTTTCTTTAAGATGCCTCTTCTTCCTTTCCTTCTGGACCAGCACAAGTCAAGCTCCACTCCCGTTTTGGCAAATATTTGCTGTGCTCACATGAGTGGAGCTTTCCCCCTTCCCTAAGTGCAGGTACAGCCCCACCCTTCGAATATGTGTCTGAAAACAGAAGGGAAAAGCTGGATGGAGAATGAAGTGACAGTGAATGAAGAGAAGTTTCAAACTGAGTCAGGAGGCAGTAATGAGTTAATCCTCCTCATTTTCTTGCTGAGGTTTCTGTTGTAGCTCTCCCTTCCTGCTCCTGCTGGCTAACACAGCTGATGGGGCTGGCACCCTCCTCCAGTCATCCTCACTCACCAGCTTCCACCCAAAATCCAACTGAGAAAATCTGGCAAATCTGCAATATCTCCTCTCCCACCTCCAGGATGCTCAGTGTGTTCCAACACCCAGGTCACCCTCAAGGCAGCGGCTCTCAATCAAAGCACTCAATGTGCAGAACTGAATTCCCCTTGGTTATCCAGCCTGGCCCCTCCAACATGGGTGTTCCAAGGGAGTTTGCTCTGGGATCACTCTGGTGCCTTAAAGACCCTTTTAGTTTTTTTGATTTTGCTAATTTTTATAAGCTTTATATGTAATTATAGTAGAAATAGATTTTAGAAGTAGCTATATTATATCCCTCACCATTTAGCACAATAGTTTATACATTCCTCTACCCCATCACCCCATTCTATGTTCCCCATATCAATCCTACCCCTGAATTCCAGTAGAAAATGTTTAGTCTTTTGTCAAGGCAGGCCTCTTCTGTTTGAGGACATCTAATCCTGGCCTGAACCGCAAAAGTACACTCAAGAACTAGGTGACCATGTACCCTCTGTGCTCTGAAGAAGATGAAGGGGATGAAGAGGTGGTCTCAAAAAACACCCCAGACCTAATTTCCAGGGGGTGGGCTGGGGGTGGACCAGGGCAAAAGCTACAGGGTGGAAACACCTGGGATTGGACAGACACTATTATAAACTGTAACATCTGAACACGGCCGGCGCACACGTCCTGTGATCCTTGTGCCTAGGCACAAATTAAACCCTTTTCTTATCTCATCCCCAATTAACTGCTCCAGAGGTTTTTTTCCTCAGCTCCTAACAGGCAACAACTCACACAGGCAAGTTCCCAGCGGTGGTGCACAGGCTGTGCTACTCCAACCATCCCCATGGTTGTACCTCACCTACAGCAGCTCTTACAACAGCTCTGCTCCTTTGTGGGAACTCCTTTGTGTGGCAGCTCCACAGCCCAGGATGTGCTCTCCAGAACAGATGGATGCCATTTTGATATCATCAGAGCCAGGTATTAAAAATGCATTATTAAATGATCATTACCTGATCCCATAGTTGAGCATCACAGGAATTAAGGAGACACTGCAGCTGCTTCACAGCTGTAGGAATTCCAGCCCTGGAAACCTCAGTGAATGGAAGATTGCTGTGTTCTTGATGTCCTTTCCTGCAGTTATTATTTATGTAACTGGGATTAACAGACAAAAAAAAAAAAAGCTGTTGGCAAATAAAATACCTATAAAATAATAAACTGCAGTGCTGCAAGTTATTAATTAAAATTCCTCACTGCTGAGCAGTTCCTACACAGAAGTTTGCCCTGAGAAATTTCTGTAGGTATACAGGATAAAATTTCCTCTCCCACACTTCTTCGCTCTGTGAACGAGAGTGAGCACAAGGAAGCCTTTCACAGGCTCCTCTTGCTCTTGCCTTCTCCCTGCCCCTGCCAGCAGGGCTGTGCCAGGCTCTGCCAGGCCCTGGGACATGGGCAGAGGGGAAGAGTGAGAGCAGTGTGGCACTGCAACCACAGCTTTAAGGTTTAATAAGTTGTTGTGGCTGTGTTTATTCTTCCCAGCTGAAAAAAAAAAAAATCCTGAAAACTAAATTAATAACTGGAGTAAGTGTGAGAACTGTGGGGTTTGGGGAGGCTGTTCCACTCACAGCACCCAACACAGTTTTTGGCACATGGAGTTTCTGCAGGTGGGAGAAGGAGCAAACAAGTCCTTTTTCCTCCCTCCCAGGACTAGTCACAGCTTTACTCTGAATGTTGGAGCATTTGCTTCTCTCCCCAAGAAGCAGAAGAAGTCCCACAGTCGGCAGAGTAGGAGGGCTGAGGGGACTGGGAGGGAAACTCCAAGCAGGAAGGTTTAAGTGAATGGAGTGTGGCAGAGAAGAAAGGCTTGTTTTCCCCCTTTCCATCCAGAAAATCTCATGAGTATAAAATCACTGAATCAAAGCTGGGCTGACAAGAGCCTTGAGGTGAAAGCACCAGGATTTGGGGAAGCAAGGTGATGTGCAGCTGGCTGTGGCATGATCAGGGATCAGCACCTTAGAACAAGGTGGGACACCCCGGGGTGCTTTGGGGCACAGCCCAACAGCCCCGTGGCAGCTCCTGTTCCACTGCTGAGGCAGCTTTGGGCAGGACCCCTTCCCAACCCTGCAAACAGCTCCTCTCCCTGAGCTCTCCCCAGGCATCCAGGGCTCATCCCTGCTCCTCTGGGGCTCAGCAGCACCCCAGTGCTTCCAGCTGCCTTCCCTGCAGGGCAGCTCCGTGCTCCTGGTTCCACATCCAGCCCCTGCAGCAGCTCCACAGCACAACAGCCCGTGCTGGAGGGATGTGCCACGTCCCAGGGAGGCTGCAAAGGGTCACTGAGAATTGTTCCCTCTTGTTTTTGTTTAAAAGGAACTCTGCTGAAGTGCCGCTTTAATGTAAATTTTCCTACAACTTGCATTTAAATTGATTTATGAGCGTGCACACCAAGGGCTGCACCAGCTTAACCGAGGCAATTAAAAACCTGATGTTGGTTTAATTGGCTGGAGGTTTACTACAAGCAGAGCTGAAATGCTGAGCTGCCTGTCCAGGAGCACAGCACACAGGCTCATTGGTGTGCTGCTCCAAAGGCACGTGTTCACTGGTGTCCTTGGGCCTTGCTGAGCAGAACTGAGACCAGACACCTGTGTGAGAGCTCAGGGCTCCTCAGGGGGTTCCAGTTTTTCCAATAAGAGCCACGTGCCCCAGCTGGAGTCAGTTCACCTATAACATGACCCCAAGTGTTGCCCTTTCCAGCTGTTACAGCCAAGCCTCATTAGCTTCCTTAATACAAAAGTTAAGATCCAAGTTCATGAACATCCCCAATCCTGATCTGCAGACGCTTCAAGAAGAAGCTTGTGATTTAGCCTATCTTTCTCAGCAACTTGATAACCTGATTTTTTTTATTGTTAATCAATTTTTTCTGTCCTGCAAACAACCTCCCCTTCCCTCAGCACAACATAAGCACCTTAATTAAAAGGATCTGAACCTGTGGCAGGGGTGAGCACACCAAGCTGGGAGAAATAACATCCCTTGCTCCACTGATCTCATGCTCATTTGCAGAGCTGAATAGGAGCCAAGGCTTTCACAAACAAGCCTTTACTGCTGTTTCACAGGAATTGCTATGGAGCACTCACTAAGTGAGATCACTAAGCAGGCATTTCTCAACTAAAGCACAATGTTCTTAGCCTGAAAATATTTTTATCTGTGTAGCTAATCTACAGTCTACACATGAGACCATTTCCCACCTTCTTTGCTAATCAGCATTTTCCTGAAAAAAAAAAAAGGTGATTATTTGATGCTAAGGTGGGAAGAAAGAAACTTTTAGTCTTGGTCAGGTAAAACCAAGGTGAAAGAAATCGTTATTAAAGCCAAATTCAATCTGATTTCTTTAAAAATTCCCTCATGACCACTGTCTGATGACTATTTCCCATGTATACATTTCCATTTGATACAAGAATTCCATCTGATTTCATTCTGCTTGGAAAGATGATGGTACCATGTAGGGCTTTGCCTTCATCCAGGCACACTGAAAAATAAAACAGCCCTTCAGAGGCTCCTTCTTGAAGTACTTCTGGAAGTCCTTAAAAATCTTCAGCTCCTGCAGGATTGCCCATCCAAACTGTACAATCTCCAGCATTTTCTCAGGAAAAGAACTTGCTTTTTCCATATCCTGTCTTGATCTACACCATCCCTCTATCCAGAGATCCCCAGCACAGCCCCATCCTCTCCATCCTCCCTACACTGAGCTGCCTGTTTGTGGGAGCCAAGGCCTTTGCCTCAGATCCATTTATCTTCCAGCAACCAGGAGGATTAATTAAAACACCAGTGACATCAACACACACACTTTGCTGGGCCAATTTGCAGGCCCTGAGACAAGAAAGAGGAAAAAGAACTTAAGCAACCAAGGAGGAGGTAAAGCAGCAGCTCATCTGTGCTCAGGCAGGTGGGAGCAGTGAGGATGCAAACATCAACGCCCAGGAAAGAGCCAGGGAAGGACAATCCACCTGCCCATGATAAAGAAGTTTTGCCATTATTTTGCACTGTCTCATAGAAAAAGCAGAAATATATTCAAACAATTATCAAAAGTAATTGTCTTTGCAGTTATCATTTCAGGTTTTGCACTGAGGTTTTGTCTCACTCCCTCCATCACCTCCATGTTTAGAAAGCTCTCCTTACCCTGGCCTTGCACTGAGGATTGATTGTTTGTATCTCTTTGATATCACAAGTATTACTATCCTCCATCACCCTTGTTTTTCCCTTTATCCTACTTATTTAAGGGAACTTTTTCCACCTGATCCACGCAAAAGCCCTTCTAGCAGCTGAAGATTAAAGCTAATTTACCCATCTCAAAGGGCTTCACAAAAGCACAATTAAAGGCATTTTGTCTTGGTTCAAGCTGCATTCTCAGACCTGCAAACAGGGGAGACAGAAGCAGCACAAGAATCCCCTCCAGCAGGTTCCTGCTGGATGCAGGCTGGGATCCTGCTGCCAAGGCCAGCACACAGGGACAAGCAGAGGAGACCTCTGGGGGAAAAAAGTGATGGAGATCCCCCTCCATAACTTACTGCATCAACCTTCCATCACCTGCCCTCACCCTGGATCTGGATTCTCAGATGTGCCATTTCAGACCTGCTTTTCCAAGGATAAAAGCTTTATATTTTGGAAGACCTCAAGTTTTTTCAACAGCTGCCAGGGGTGTAACTCATCCACAGCCTCAGGTGAGGGCAGTGGGGCTGCTGTGATCACCAAAATCTGACAGGAGATTCTCAGGAAGTGCTACTGAAAAGGACTGTATCCAGTATGATTTGTGGCATGGAATTCTGCTTCCCAGAATTACTCACAAAGCTAAGCAGGTGCTTTTTAAAATTATCTTTTAAAGTGAAATTTTCTCTTTTCTTTCGATGATACTCTTGTTTCATCTGATGTTGTCCTACCTAAGAGCAGTTTTGCAAGGAAACCTCTGCACTGGAGGGCAGAGAAAATCTTATCAGAACTTCCTTATCTTTTTATGCCATAGAATCATGAAGATCTCCATAATGGGCCTCCCTCTGGTAATGACCCATGTAGCCAGGAGGCAATTTCCAGGCTTGAGTCCAAGCACAGAAAGCTCAACACTCCTGTCCTAACCTTTAGCACAGCTCTTACTGTGCTGCTCTCCTCAACTCCCAGAGTTTTCAAACAAGAGCTACAGTTTTCCAGGATCAAGAAGAAGGGAAAAGCCAACAAACCTGAGCCCTGCTTCCTTTGAGGCAAGGCCTGGGACTCTTCCCACCTGGTCCAAAGGCTCCCAGCAGCAATGAGCAGCCTCTCAGTTTGCCAACAGCTCCAGGATGGACAGTGCTGGAGGTGTCAGAGGATGAGATCTTAAGGGACAGGGAGTAGGGGCAGAATGAGTGGAGACTCACAGTAAAACCAGGCCTGAAAAGCTCCAGTGTTTCCACCCCCCTGGGCTGTGGCCTCAAGAGCATCAGTTCAACATCAGGGGAAATTCGCCTTTCATGGAATTACAGAGTCAAAGAAGGTTTGGATTGGAAAGGGGCCTTAAAGCTCATCTTGTTCCACCCCCTGCCATAGGCAGGGACACCTTCCACTAGCCCAGGTTGCTCCAAGCCCTGTCCAGCCTGGCCTTGGACACTTCCAGGGATCCAGGGGCAGCCACAGCTTCCCTGGGCAACCTGTACCAGGGCCTCCCCACCCTCACAGGTAGATTAATATCTAACAAGCAGATAAATATTCAACCTAAACCTACTCTTTGTCAGTTTGAAACCATTTCTCCTTGTCCTGTCCCACCATCTCTTGTCCCCAGTCCCTCCCCAGCTCTCCTGGAGCCCCTTTAGGCCCTGGAAGGGGCTCTCAGCTCTCCTTGAAGCCTTCTCTTCTCCAGGTGAACCCCCCCAGCTCTCCCAGCCTGGCTCCAGAGCAGAGGGGCTCCAGCCCTTGGAGCATCTCCATGGTTTCCTCTGGACTTGCTCCAGCAGCTCCACGTCCTGCCTGTACTGGAGACCCCTGAGCTGCAGGTGGGGTCTCACCAGGGCAGAGTAGAAGAAGCAAAGTGTTCTCCTCATTAAAGGCCATGAGACATATAAGGGAAAAAAACCCAAAGAAGCATCAGATGAACTGCAACGTGCAGAACTGACAGTCTGGCCATTGAACTGCCCAAAAATCAGCATCCAGGTGTACATTGTTGTTTTATCACTTGAAGGACTGTCCATTGCTATGCTGTGACACTCACAGTTTGCCAGCACAGCCCAGCTCTTTGCTGAGCCCTGGGCACAGGGAATGGAGCCCTGGTCAAGGGCATGTTCACCATGTGGGAGCTGTGTTGATGTCACTGAATGCCCCGAGCAATTCATGCCACCCTTGTGTGCCTCAGCTTCCCTCCTGGTAACTGGAAGTTATGGACAGCAACAAGATGTCCTAAGCTGGTGTTTACCACGAGGAATGTTGGAGGAAATCTGCTCCAGTTCCCCACGAAAATTAGGTCCTGACTGAAGTGAAGCAGCACAACAGACTCGAGATAAACCACTATAACCCAGTCAGGGACAGCCACAGCCGCCAAAGCACCCACTGCAGCTGTGTCACTGCAGGAGACAGGTCTGTCCATTCCCCCCAGTGACACACACCATCAGCATTGTCCTTCCCTGCTCCCCAGCTCCTGAGGGATTCCCTCCAACAGGCACAGCAAAGGAAAGGACAGACCTCTTTCCTTTTCCCTCAGAGTATGGGCACTTGGACTGGCACTTCTGCTTGTCCCTGGGCACTGGCACTGCAGGGCCCACACGCACTTCCACGGACAGGTTCTTCTCCAGGGGGAGAAACCAGAAGCTTCTTTTGCACTTCTGAATGATACCACGATACCTCCTGGGGCAGAGGTGTGGAAGACACCACAATCCAGGGCATCCCATCTGCCCTGTCAACATGCCAGCACACCATCCCTGTCCTGTGCCAGTCCCTGATGGACACCAGCTGGTGGAGAACGTCGACCTGCAGGAGAAAAGACCATGGGAGCCCTGAACTCCAGCTCCCAGGAGTCACAGTGCTGCCATCCCAGCTCCAAACCACCCCTCATCCTTCTTGTGCTTCACTTTACAACCTCATCCCATCAGCCTGCTGGTTTAGTGCACCCAGGTCTCCCTCATAAAAACATGTTTTATGAACATTTCGCATAATCAATACAATTTTCTGTTTCTTTCTAAAGGGCTTGACCAGCATCAGGATGAGGAATTGAGGTCAGGTCACTCAGTTCACTGTCTATAACAGCAAAGTATCATCTTCAATAAATATTAGTGTACAGTGAGTGCTCTGCCAACCTCTGGCCCCGAATTTACAGCCCAGAGTTAATTTGCACGTTGGTCCCTTTTCCCGTAAGGCTCTTTAAATAGGTATCTAATATTTATATCTGCATATACTGTACTTTGCTGGGAGCAAATAAGCATTTTTTTATGAGGCAACAACAAAGTGCATTCACTTTATTTGGTGCACTAACTGTTTCCTTTGCAATGATTTAGTTGATATTGTGATTTCTGTTGTCTGCTCAGGAGTTTCCACAGAAGGTTTGTTCATTAGTTAGAACGTGTTACCAGCAGGTACAAACAGGGAATTCTGAAAATGCTCCCTGAGTGAGGCAAAGAGAAGAAACAAGGTCAAGATGCTGTTGCAGGGCTTCTTCTGGAGAAATGAGGTTGGTTTATTAAAGTCATAATCCGTGCTGGGAGTTTATATCAGCACCAGCTCTCGGGTAAAACTAAAATGCCCCTTGCCATGAGTTCAGCACTGCGTGCACAGACATCTGTGTGCATCAGCATTAGGTGGGGCTGGTCACTTTGGGGGCAAAGGTGGCAAATCTCCCCCTGCAAATGTTCCTGCTGCAAACACGTCCTGGGAGCAGGACTGTGACTCACCAGGCCCTGTGTGAAATGATGACACAAACTGTGCCCATGGCCTGGGATCAGTCTGAGCAAACAGCTGAGAGGGGACCAAAATAGAAGGAGGAGAAGAATGGATTGGAGGCAGGATGCTCTGAATTTAATCACTGGGCTCCTCGTCTCGTGGCAGAGAAAAAGAGGAGAAATTAATAAATGACAATAATAATGTTCTACATAAACGATGTTAAAATCCTACATGACTTCACAGAATGCAGGAACACACAATTTGGGGGTGATTCTGACATGCTACAGATGGATTTCGTGGGGGATGAAATCAGTCTCCACGTGGGTTTCCCAAGCAAGGGCATGAGCTCCCAAAAATTGTCCCTTTGCCAGGAAATCATCACTAAAAACCCCAGTTCTGGGCACAGATTTCCATGGATTTCAAACAACGCCGTGCTCCCGGTGCTGCTGCAGAGACCCTGGGTGAGGAGGGAGGGGCTTTGCAGGAGCACAGAACACAACAGCTGAGGCTTGGAAATAGATTTCCCACCCAGCTTTTGTGCTCAGACAGCATCATGTCACAATTAGTCATTGTTTCCTTCATAAAACTCGGGTCAGGATCCCAAAATACAGATTCTCATGGTCACAGGACACTTGCAAGGCTTTTGCTGGCTGCTCTGATCTCCAAGCCTTTCCTTTCAGCGCTTCTCCTCTGGATTCTGGCTTGCCAGCAGGAATTTTGCAATGCTTTTCCTCTCCCCCTCCCACCTGTGTCTCTCCTCTTCCTGCTCGGGGACAAGAAGCCAAGGAGCTTGGCACAGCCAGGCCCTGGGGAGCATCCCTGGACACTTGGAGAGGCCAGAAGTTGGCCTCTCACCTGGTGTTAGGGGAGTGCAGTGAAGATGCAGCCTCCTCTCTTGAAGGAGGAGTCTAGGACAGTGGGTTTCATGGATCTAGAAGAAGAAAAGAGCCAAGAAGGAAGAGGTAACCTTACAGGGCAAGAGCAGGATAGAAGGAAATGTCTTCTGATGGTGACAGGCCCAGAAATGGGAGAAGAGCATCGGGGAGGAAGAACCTTGGCACGCAAACAACATGCAGGGTTGGAAGCAAATGTTATTGAAGAAGCCAGTCCAGGACCAGGTTGATTTATGCTCTGTGGAGTTTCCCACCATCAGGGAGGAGTCTCAGGCCAAGCCAGGCTTGCACAATCCCCCCATCCCCTCCCCAGCAAACACACCATGTGTATCCAAATGCCACCGGGCCTGGGAGCTGCTGCAAACCTACCTGGGGACAGCTCTGCCCTTTCCAAGCTCTGACTCACTGTTTGTCTGGCAACTGCATTACACAACCCATGTGAGAGCCCCTCTGCAGGAAGTGCTGACGTGAGGGAACTGCTCTGTTCATTTTTCATGAGATGTCTGCCCAGGAGTGCTTCTGGTAACTAAAGGACCCTGAGGAGCCAGGCTCCGGGAGCAGATGGGCAGTGTAAAGCACTGGGTGGTTTTTGCTGAAACATGTGTATAATGCTCACCTTCCTCTGTCCCTGAAGCCAGCTTAGCCCAGTTTCTTCTGCCCTGAAAGAAATATTCATCTTCAAATGTATGGCAAGGGAAAAAAGGTTTTTAAAGGCAACCTGCAGTTTGGTACCAGAATCCCACCACGTGGCAGGAGGAGATGGGTTATGATGCCTCTGTGTAGTCTCTGAATTTGCCTTTATGTGATTCCTAGAGCATTTTTCCGAAGTACCACTTGGCTTTGTTACTTTTATAAAGGAGCACAGCTCACCAAGAGTGTGGGAAAGGGAATAGCCCCACTATGTACTGTAATCTGAGCTTCTGAAGAATGGTTTTTAGACCCACCTTTTTTTCGTAGGTTCCAGATGTGTATTAAGACATTTTACAGATGAATAATTTTCAATATTCAAACGAAACCCCACCAATTTAGCATTTGAGTAAGTAATCCCAAATAAGACAAATAACAACAGCAACTGTACCTTCTACCCAAATCCCCAGAGAAAACTAGAAGTGGGCAGAAAAAGGAAGGGTAAAAATGATACCATGGGCATTTCAGGCACGGCAGAGACAAAAGTGTTTAAAGAAGATTGACCACAGAATATACAAAGGCAGAAATAAGCAAACCTAAGAAGTTAGGTTGTTCCCTTTTCCCTCTAGTCTTGCAGAGGAGCTGTGAAATGTTAAGGAAAGGGAACACCCCCCATTAGGACACTCCACAGGAGGTACTGCAGCACTCATCTCCTGGAGTCCTGTGATTTAAAAATGCTGCTGCTGCCAACACTCATTTTCCAGCACTTGCAACTGCAAAGAAACCTTCAGAAAGCATTTCATTTTCCCCAGAATTTGAGGTCTGCCTCATGGCAACCCCACAAAGAATTAGAGCAACCCTGCCCTGTGCCAGCAGCCACCTGTGAGTGATGTGAGAGCATTTCCGGCTGTGAGGTCAGACCTGCGTGGAGCCCACAGAGCTCTGAGACCCTTCCACGTGGGAAGTGTTAATAAAGCCAGGGAGAGCAGCATTATTATTATTTTCTGCTTTATTTCCTTAATTTAATTTCATGCTTCTCTTTTGTTTTGTTGGTGTTTCGTGCGCTGGAACATTTATAATCAGTCATTATTCTGGTTGATAGAGAATGCATAATGTTTTAGGAGTGATATGACATTTACATTCACTTGTGAGTTATTAGATGTCTTCTTATAAGCAATGAAGAATGTCAGATCTTGACATCTTGTATTTTGCATATTCCTAAGTTTCCTTTGTAGCTTCTTCTCAGTTATTCACTATAAAATCACAGAATGACAGTTATTCACTATGAAATCACAGAATTCTAGAATGGTTTGGGTTGGAAGGGACCTCAAATATCATCTCATTCCACCCCCTGCCATGGGCAGGGACACCTTCCACTAGCCCAGGTTACTTCTACCCTGGGACAGAGGCAATCACACCGACTTCATAACAGGGACAGAAATAATAATAATTACTGTATCCATCCAATAACTACATTCTGCCTGGACAAGACTAGATTCTGCATCTTTGTTTATGTGGCTGATGTCTTTAAAGTCAAGGAATCTACTCCTGTGAGAAAGTGCTACTCAAGGTTGTAAAAACAGATCTTGAATGTATTGTAAAGTAGAATTATAGAGCTATTTAACTCTCAGTTATAAGCTGGAGCCTACAGAGTAAGGAAAAGGGTAGCTTTGTCTCTTTATAAAATATTACTGTCATTACCAAGCCTGGGAATGGTTGTTAAAATCCTTTAGGCACCACTAGTTACCTGCAGGTCCTGCTCCCAGCACCTCTGTGGCCAGGGAGAGCCACTGACCCAGCACAACTCCCAAGGCAATTTTTCCATGGAGGATCAACCCTGGCATGAATCCTTGCCTGGTGCTGCACAGGGGCTCTGTGGGGACATCAGCCATGTCCTGAACCAGGAGCTGCCTCTGTTCCTATAGGATCCAGTAATCAGGGATTAAACACAGGGAGAGTGCAAGATAGATGGAGAGAGAGTATTTACATGGAGGGACAGGACAAGGGGCAATGGCTTCCCACTGCCAGAGGGCAGGGTTAGATGGGCTGTTGGGAAGAAATCCTTCCCTGGGAGGGTGGGGAGGCCCTGGCACAGGGTGCCCAGAGAAGCTGTGGCTGCCCCTGGAGCCTTGGGAGTGTCCAAGGCCAGGTTGGACGGGGCTTGGAGCAACCTGGGCTAGTGGAAGGTGTCCCTGCCCATGGCAGAGGTGGGACTGGATGGGCTTTAAGGTCCCTTCCAACCCCAACCATTCTGTGATTCTATAATCTCTGCTTATACTTCAGTGTTGACCTCCCACCCTAAAGTCTGAGAAGTTATTTTTGGAGTGTTTCTAGATGGCATTTTTCCCAGAAATTTACTTCTGAGAGGAAGTGAGATCTCCATTTTGATCCCGTGTCATTTCAACAGTGCAAAAAAACCCCACTGAGAAGGATTTCCTGTTGTCTGTAGAGTGTCTGCCTTCTCCTAGGGGTTAAACTGCATGAAATTTTCATCAGAAGCATTTAAACAGAGAGTGGCAGGAAGGAAAACCACACACCAATAGGATACACTGTCACTTTATCTCCCTCTGTTCCTGCACTGAGGAAGGAGCAGCGTCTCAGGCTTAATTGTGTATAACCAGGCTCCCAGACAGGCTGATAAAGCAGCTCAGTCCCCAGCCCTGCTCCAGAGTGCCACCAGACAAGCTGCACTTCGACACAACTCATTTTTCTATGTCAAGCAATTTTCTCCAGCCTGCTCAGCTGCTCCATGGCTTTGATTTAAAGCACTGCTCCTCCTCAGGGGAGCAGCCGAGCGGCCTTTCCCAAGGCTGGGGATGCTCTGAGCACTTCGGGGCTGCATCCATCACGGATCCAGGCACGACAAACAGTGCTGGAAAACCTGCTTGGGAGAACAGCAGGCAAACAGGGAACTGAGAGAAGGAAGCAGAGCACAAAGGAGCCAGAGAAGCAGCTCCATCGGTAACGTTCTTGCTGAGCAGGCTGTGTCCAGGTGATCTCTGTTCACTGAAGAGGGTTTTTTCCCCAAGTCAGTGTGGCAAAAGCTCTCCATAATTTTGTACCAAAAGGTGGCAGCAGTCTAACCACTTAAAAATTTAAACCAGTCTCATCATTTAAAATTTAATTTGGCTGTCCCTCATCCTGCTTCTCTTTCCCAAGGTGCTGTAGAGAAGAGGACCTACAAACCACAGCTTTTGGAGTCAAGCAAATGTTCCTGTGAACTTACACACCATTAAAGTAACTTTTTGTCCTTTCACAGGTTGGTGAATGGGGACCAGCACTTCTTTAAAATACTTCATTATTCAAAACAAGGAAAACAGATCAAGGATAAGCATCAGTTAAAAAGCAAACAAAGTTGCCCAGAGAAGCTGTGGCTGCCCCTGGATCCCTGGAAGTGTCCAAGGCCAGGTTGGATGGGGCTTGGAGCAATCTGGGCTAGTGGAAGGTATCCCTGCCCATGGCAGGGGGTGGAATGAGATGATCTTTAAGGTCCCTTCCAACCCAAACCATTCCATGATTCTGTGATAAGCAAAAAGATAAAAGAACTAGAGAGCAGCCCAGAGATCTCACTAAAAATTCATCTTTAATTCAGACTTCATTAGAAACTCAGGAGCAACCATGTGCAAGACTGACTGAAACTGGAGGCAAAAGGATTAAGAACACAGAGATTAATAATACAAACACCAAGAGCAGCTCAGTCAGTGTTGGGATAATCACCCCACCGACTCTGGGAGAGGGAGGGGGGGAAGAAACAGAGATTGTAACACCTTGGCATCAGACCATCTGAGATCTGTATGCAAACCAGGAAAACAATCCAGAATTCTAACCAGTTGATTTTTATACTTCTATTAATACATATATCTCCATTCAGAGTCATTGCTTTGCCCTATTTGGTTCATTTTCTACTAAAGCAGCAGATGCAGCAGTCCCCGGCCCCAGCATAAAATTCTGCACAGTTGTTCAGTCACAGGACTAAGAAATTTGGCTCTATTTTGTTCACAAACTGAGTTCACAAGTTTTGCTTGAAGAGTTTAAGGTGAAAACTGGCACTGTTGGAGTCAGTAGGTGTTTTTTTTCCCACTGCCTACCCCAAAAACGTAATAAATATATTAATTTATTAATTTATTTACTCATTAACTGAATGTTGTAGGCAAAAGCCATCTAAGCCAAGGATTTCCTCAGAGTTCATTCAGTTTGAATATCAGCTATTTATTGCTCACAGAGCTTTTTCAGTCAACTGAGACTACATTTGCACCCACTTTTGTAACTGGAGACATTGCAAAACTGTGCCAAATCCACCAAGATCACATGCTGGGCACCTGAGTGCTTCTCCTCCAGCTTTTACTCGTACACTTGCATGTCACTTCTTGTAATTCCTATTAATATTCAAATGCTCCTTTTCTCCCAGAACTTCTCACAAACAAGATTCCCTTCTATGAATGCTGATGAGAAATGGCCAGAAAGGATCAGAAAATGCTGGAAAACGTGTTATTTTGATTGGAATAAGTGTTCACACACATCTCCTCACTCCATTCAGGCACACACTTGCAGAAGTCATCCTTTTTATTATTAATTGGTTTTAGTTTCCTGTATTTACTGAAACCACCTTTTTGCCAAGCAGTACAAGCAGCAAGTCTACACGACACCATTAGCAATAATTACACCTCGGGTTTGGCACTGAAATAACTTATTACTCTGGCAGCTGAAGCAAAATATGTCAGTCACTGGGAGTTTTACTTCCAAGGCACTGCAACTCCCCCCATCATCAAAGTACAGCAGCCTGTGACTGGCGTGGGATTCATGTTGTCACTTCAGCAGCCTCTGGTGACACCCTGCAAAGTCCCTGACACTGCTCTGTGTCCCTCTGAGATCACACACCATCAAAGGCTTCTCTGAGGTCACTGGGGAGGAAAAGAACCTGTGCAGCAGGATCATTACACTGGAAGGGTTGGAAGGAAGAAATTAGAGCTGATTAAGAGAGAGCATCAGCAGTTTGGGGCAGGGACCAAACTCCTGTGCTGGGCAGGCTGCTGTGACACAGGTTGTGGTGACAGATACTCCTCAATCAGCTCTTGAATAACTAGATACCAACTATTCTACTCACCCTGGAGAACATTAAGTTGCTCATGTCCCCTGGGGCTCCAATCTAGACCTCCTTTGGGACACAATTCCCAAACACATGCTGAAATAGTTGTCAGTCAAGGACAGGGATGTGGGCTCTCAGTTAATCAGCCAGGCAACCTCCTGAAAACAGCTGATAGAAAATAGCTGATAACCAAAGCCCTGCAGGAGCTGTGCTGGCAGGAGGCAGCACAGGCAGGTGCAGGTCAGCTCTTGCCTGCACAGCTCATTAAAATGAATTGCATCATTCATAACCAGAGGGGCGAATCTGGGAGGTGCAGACAGTGCCCAACTCCTGAGATCTTCGCTTTGCCAACTTACAAATGCCCCTCAGCTTGTGGATTCTCATAAAAATTAAAAGCTGAGAAGGAAAAAAAAATATCCTACAGTTCAGCAGCACTGATTTCTCCCACATTTAATCAGCAGGATTTGGATGTTCAGCCCCACAGCAAGTCCTTCAGCTGAGCTATAACGAGGAGCAGGAGGAAGCTGCCTGGGCTCTCATGGACCTCCAGGACAGAGGGATGGAGATGGTGATTATCAGCTGTTTACTAGACAGCAGAGATAACTGCCTGATTAATGGCTCCAGCTCCATGTGCATTGGGAACTTCTCTCTCCAAAGTCCTCTTCAGCCCCTGCCCATCTCCCCACTGTGCTTCTCAGCAGCTCCTCCCAAATCACCTCCCACCTCTGTACCTGCTTTTTACGTGCAGCTCTTACCTATTCTCTCTTTCTCTCTACTCTTCCTCAATAATCAAGCCCCAAGAGGCTGATTTTATTGGCAGCTTCCTCCACTGCCTGGAACAAAAGGTGCCTCCAGCCACCCAGCATCCCCAAGTCTAAAATGACTCTCCTAAATATACATTTAATCTATTCCTTGTGCTCCCTATAACACAAATACAGCCCTTTGGAGAACGTGGCAGTGCTCACATACCTGTCACAAGGAAGCTGCTTTACCCACGTGCCGAGCACAAGCTTTCACTCAGCTCCTGCTGGATTTTAATGCCATATTTGGACTTTTCCCAGTTGGCACATTCTCCTCCTGTACCACCTTGGGGGTCTCCAACGAGCTTCCAGCAGGCCTTTGATGGGGAGCTGCCAGGCTGCTCATTAGCTGCTCATCAGTCCCTCTCCCAAGCTCCCCATCACTCCGTGGTGCAGCTGCAGTAATTGGGCTGCAGGTTTGCCAGTCCTGGGTTTTTCTGAAGATTTTTTCCGTCCTGGATTGTACTGCAGGTTTGTCAGTCCTGGGGTTTACTGCAGATTTTTCAGCCCTGGGTTTTTCTGCCTGTTTTCCAGTCCTGGATTAGCATGCCCCAAGCCAAACCCACCCTGCAGCACATCCCACCTCGGTGCCAACACAGTGGCTTTGTCATTGTTTTGGGGTCCTGTTTATTTGTCAGGCAAATGGAGGAGTTTTAACATTGGGCTTGGGGGGCTTTTGGTCTGGGCTCTGCTCCTTGCCTTGCCTGCCCCAGAGGAGGGTGAGAGCAGGGATTGCCTGTCCTGTTCCAGAAGCACCTGGTATGTGCTTAAGGTCCAGACAACTACGTTAGAGGAAGAAAACCAAACTTCAAACCTGGCCAGTAAATATTTAAAAGCTTCAGACACCTGTTATAAAGCCATTTTCATGTTAGTGGGGATGGCATGGAGAGGGATCCTGCAGTTTAAAGAAGCAGCTGGTTCTCTCTGATTGCAGCACTGAGAAGCAGGCTCTTGGTCCCAGCCTGCCTGAGCTCAGCACACACTGAGGACAAGTCCTGCCCTGCCCTGCCCTCTCCTGCTGCAGCCTGGGCAGCAGACCCTGTGCTGGGGCTGGGCATGGACTCCCACAGCTACCTCCTTCTCCTCATTGTAGTTACAACTTCCCTGTGAGGAGACAAGGAGGGGCAGACCCTGATCTCTGCTCTCTGTGACCAGGGACAGCACCCAGGGAACGGCCTGAACTTGTGTCAGGGCAGGGTCAGGTTGGATATTAGAAAAAGATCCTTCACCCAGAGGGTGGTTGGCACTGACCAGGCTCCCCAGGGCAGTGGGCACAGCCTCAAGGCTGCCAGAGCTCCAGGAGGGTTTGGATGATGTTCTCAGGCACAGGGGACTCCTGGGGAGGGTCCTGTGCAGGGCCAGGAGTTGGACTCGATGATCCTTGTGGGTCCCCTCCAACTCAACACATTCTGTGATTCTTCCCCAGAGCTGCCAGAGGGCTTTGTCAGCACCACTGCCACCTTTCATTCCAGAGCAGTTGGGATCCATGAAGCAGGCAAGGCTCAGCAGGAGAGGAGACGGAAATACGGATCTGTAAATAGATCCAGCACATGGTGGCCACAGGGTCTCTGCCAGGCAGCTCCTCATCCTCATCCAGAGGGGCTCTGGGCTCAGCTGGGTCTGTGGAGTCTCCTCCAGGCTGTGTGCCACCCTCCCCTGGCAGACAAACTCTTTCCAAAGGGAAATGGGCAGTTCCTGGTGGTTCTGGCCCAATGAATGGGGTCCCTCACCCCTGTGTCTCCACTGCCTCAAACTGCACGTGACACCTCCTGGGAGGGGACAGGATGGCAAACCCAGAGCTGCCCGTGCTGGGACACACCCTGGGGAGCACAGTGTGGCCAGGGAAAACTTGGTCTAAACCCAATAAAATCAGAGCTATCACCCCTCTCCTTCAGTCCAGTTCTGCCTAAGACAAGAGCCCCCTGTGCTCTTCAAAGCCTGTCCAGTCACTTTGTCTGTCCATGGGATGATGGAATCCACCTGCTCCTGCCTGGTTTGAAAAGAAAATCCAACAGGATCCAGCAGTGGGATCTTGCTGCCAAGGAGATGCAGCAGAACTCTGAGTGTTCAGGATATTTCTACTTTAGCCAAACTTTGATGCAAACAAAACCCCACTTTCCACAACTGATTGGAAACTGGGTGGGAAAGCTCCAAAGCCCAGCTCTGGGAATATGCAGAATTGTTTCACAATCACCAGTACTTCATTTGCTTTATACCCCAGATATTCAGATTTAAAACTTACAAGTGAAATTTGGGGAAGTATTCTTCTGTGTGGTTAGGAGAAGCAGCCAAGGCTTTTGAGTTCCATGAGCTCAGGTGAGCTGGAGGGTCACAAATTCTTAACCACTGAAAATTAAATTCTAAAACCCATCAAGCTAAAATAAAATTCCTTGCAGAGGTGCTGGAGAGCTTGTTACAAGCCAAGATCAGAGCAGTGGAGTTTGCCATTTCCCCTACAACTGCATTAACAATAGGTCAGAAAAGGAGGAAATCACTTCCAGCTCCTATTTTGTAATATTTTCATTTGTCACTCTGAATTTTCCCTGGGCTTTCAACCTTGGGCTTGGCTTGTGAGCTGTTCAGGGCTGCTCAGGCTTGTCATCGGCACTAGTGCCAAGGCAGAGAGCTCAAACCTGCCTCAAAAGTTCCCTACAACATCCCAGAGCATGGGGAGAAGGACAACAAAGCAGCCACTGAGAGGGACAGAGCTGTCCCTGTCATGGTCCCAAGAACAGGCTGGAAAGATTGAAGTTCTTAGGTTTAATCCCCACTGGGGAAGTTGCACTTGTTTATTTACTGTTTGCCCTGAAGTTTCTCAAAAATCACAGAATCATGGAATATCCTGAGCTGGAAGGGACCCACCAGGATCATCCAGTCCAGCTCCTGGCCCTGCCCAGGACACCCCAACAATCCCACCCTGTCCCTCAGAGCGTTGTCCACAACATAGAGAGAAACTGGGTTTGTTGAGCTGGGTTTTTGCTGAAGGCAGGTAGGTGAGAACAAAACAAATGTGTCAGAGTACTTTCCATCCATATTTAGTAAAAAAATCCCCGTGCTTCTCAACCCATCCCTTACTGCCATGCAGCAGTGTCAGTGCAGAGGGCTCAGAGGGTGGGATGCAGGGGTGAGAAGATGCCTATGGAGCAAAACTGTGCTAAGGAAGCAGCAATCCCAGAGCTGGAACAAGGCCAAGTCCCCATTGACCTGGAAGGACTTGGCAGGCTGGATGTCACCTTCCCAGCAGTTTTGGTTCAGGCCACATCAGCAGCACAGGCATTTTTGGGCTACATCTAATCCAACAAGCTCTTATGGAGTCCTGCTCTGTGTAGCTTCTCCTGGGTGTTGGAAACCTACAGGTTGTTCCTTTCTTTGTTTTCCTTGGCACAGTGCTGGGCTGGGCCTGAAACTCTGAGCATATTTGTTCTGAAACCAGGAAAAAAGCCATTCCCTGCTCTGGGATTCCCAGGACACCACCACAGAAAACTCACTGCCCTGGAGTCTCCCTGAACCATGAAAACCACTTCACCACTTAGGCCCCATATGAGCAGGAACTGAACAGATCCAAGGGGAGCACTCCACAGAGGGGGGTTCACCCTCCAGGAGGGGGATTTGTACCCAAGAGCCTCACAGAGATTAAAGATAGAGCAGAACCTCAGAGGGGCGTGTGCAGGGAAGTGACAAATCCCTGCAGGGCTCATTCCTCTGGCAGGCTGCTCCTAAAAAATGGGGACAACCCACAGCAGCTAAAAGGAGAGAGATTGATGGTCAAAGATCAGAAGGGACTGTCAAAGGAGCTTGATAAATACAACCCATCACAGATCAGTGGCATATGAACGAAGGGGATAAAAGCATGTTTACTAAACCTCAGCCATCCCAAATGAAGCTGGAGAACTTCGTGCAACTCCTGCACTCTGTTTTCTACCTGCTGTGTGTCCTTCCCAGTGTGTCCAGTGGAGGAGGGAAAGCAGCTTTCTCATCAGACATTTCACTTGTCCCCATAAGCCCCTTTTTCAAGAATCACCTGTTTTCCTGCTCTGCCTGAGGAGCCAGATGGGCAAATTCTTTTGCTCTCTGTGTTTCTGTTTTCCCACAAAGGAGCCTCACTGGGAAAGGTCTCCTGAGCCCAAAATGGACCTCAGTACTTGCCCAGCCTGTCTCTGAGCAAACATTGTTAATAATCTCAGCTGACCCCAATAATTAACAATATCCCATATGGGAATGTTCTCCATCTGTCACCTCTGCACAATCTGAGTGAGAAGAGGGTCTGTGTGTGTCTGCTGTGGACAGATGATAAACTTTAGTTCATCATCCCTGGGCAAAGACATCCTGACAAAGTAGGGGGGTAGCCAGGCAGGAAAAGTGGAATGGTTTAGATTGGAAGGAAAATCATCTCATTCCACCCCCTGCCATGAGCAGGGACACCTTCCACTAGCCCAGGTTGCTCCAAGCCCCATCCAACCTGGCCTTGGACACTTCCAGGGATCCAGGGGCAGCCACAGCTTCTCTGGGCCTCCCCACCCTCACAGCCAAGAACTCCTTCCTAACATCCAATCTAAATCTCTTTGCCTTTTCTTTAAAACTCTTCCTCCTTGTCCTGTCTGCCCATGGATGTGTGTTCAGGCAGTTTTCTTCTGAGGGAAGGCTGCAGCAGCCAGCCTGTCTAAATGTTCACCTCAGAAAGGACAAAGGTGACTCTTTGTCCCAGGGATGCACAGTCCAAGGTACTCCAGACTCTGTTGTCCCTGGATCTTACAGCCTTTCCTGGCCATGCACTTCCTGCACAGCAGAGCTTGGTTTTGCAAAAAGGGCAAAGAAAGGAGGGGCAAAGAAAGCCTCCCCTGTTCCCAGATGTGGGGCACAAGAGCAGGCACCAAGTATGAGCAGCAGGCACCAACCCAACGTGTCCCAAAGGAACCCTGGCAGGGGGCTGTGCTCAATTCTGCAGAGGAAAAGAACCCCAGGGATGCTCTCCAGCTCCTCTATGAGCACATGCCCAAAGGGACCAGGGGAGCCCTGAGCAGTGGTGATGCTGCAGAGGAAGGCAAAAACACCTGGGGGTCAGTGTTAATCTGTCCCAGGGGAAAACTCCTTCCTGACCCCAAAGCTGGAGATCTGCTGTTCCCTGAGCACGTGAGCAGGACCTGCCTCCTTGTCCCACAGGCTGGTCACACCTCCCAGGAGATGTCCAAGAGCTGTTCCCCCTCACACTGGAGCTGTTTCAGGGCCTTCCAAGTGGCAAAATCTCCCAGTCTGATCAACCTTGAGAGCAGGAATCCCCCGATGCCTGGCAGGACACCAGTGGGTGCTGCAGAGCACTGGGACCCCTTGTCCACTTGTACATCCCACTCCTCACTGTGCCCCTGGCTCTGAGGGGAGGAGGGTGGTGAGTTCTCCAGAGCTCCTCATTGGCATTCCCTTGTCTCACCACTGCAACCCAGCTGGAAAGGCCTGAGAGCCTTGGGCACCTCCAGGGGCAGGAATTGTCTTCCTTCCTCTGTCAGTTCTGATCTCCTGAGGTCTGACAGCTGTTCCCTGAAGGATGAGACAGGATTCCAGTCCACAGAGGATCTTTAAAGATGGCCCTGCCAGGAGCTGGCCTTCCAGCAGAGCACCTCATCCAGCCTCCAGCCTTTTACCCTCAGCCCCCTCCAAGTAATTCCACTGGCTCCTCACAGAATTCCTCTCCACTGCCCTTGGGCTGCCCAGCCTGGCTCTGAGGGTGAAGTGGGCAGGCTGGCAGTGCAACAGGGAGCAGCTGTCCTGTCCTGTCCTGTCCAGCTCCTGCTGGACAGGACCTCTGTTTGCTCCTCCAGGAAGGATCTCCTTAAGGACCAAAGTGAAACCCCCCTTTTGTCCCAGAGCTCAGTGATGCCACTTGTGTGTGCAGCACAATGGGAGCTCCTACAACTCCAGGAGCATTTCCAGACCTTTCCATGCACACCTGCTGCAGGCTGGGGAGCTCAGCTCTGCTCTGTGCATTGGACAGGTGCACTTGCTCAAAGCCATTGACTGAATTGGAGATCAATGTGCTGAAAATGGAACTCTCAGCTTCTGCAAAGTGTGACATACAGTGGCATTTAAGGCAGAGCTGGGGAGAATTGCTTCTCTTGCATTGCACAGAATACTAACAGGGATTGATTCCCCCCTGTGAAGGCCTGGGCTTGTTATTCAGTGGTTGAGGGGATTTTTGGTGGTTGTCACCAGTTTTGAATGCTTTGCCTAATCTCATGTTTGAAGCAGATGAGAGGTGCCCTGTGTAAAATCAAGCCAAGGTTGCACAGACAAGGAGAATTCAGCTCCAAGACAGAAGCTGGAGTCCAAACCAACTGCTTTTATCTCTCCCTCTGCCACCTCAGTGCTCTCTCTGAAGCGAGAGCTGCTCCAGTGAGATGTCCAAAGCTGGGCAGCCCTGGTTTGTGAGGGCATCCCAGAGGAATACACGCTCTAGACAAGCTGCTCATAAGGCCACATGCCTGGCCCTGCGTGTCCTGGGGACTCTGGTGGCCCTTCCAGGTTCCTTGTGTGAGGAACTTTCATCCTCACCTCTCAGAGAATTTTCCTTCCAGGATGCTGCAGGCAGGGTCTGACGAGCAAAGCCCACAGAAAACCTGTCTGAGGAGGCTCCTTTGGCTGCCCATCGAGGAGGAGGATAAATCACTGCCAACGAGGGGTGGTGCCACCTTTGTAAGGCAAACACACGGGCACAAAATGAGCAAACCCTCAGCAGGGCTGGGCTCAGAGCACTGAGACTGAGCAGGAACTTCTCAGCTTTCCCATCTCTGCTCAGTCCTTGTCCAGGTAGCCAAGGGTTTGAGCCCACAGAGCTCCTCCTGAAGGATACTGCAGTAACCATCTGAGTCAAACCCCAAAAAATCTAACCCAGTACCCACTGGGGTTGGTGGAAAAGCTCTCTGTGACTCTGCAGAGTGTTTGCTGACTGCAGATCATTTTTCGAGTGCTCAGCCATTCCTAGAATCATAGAATATTAAGGGTTGGAAGGGACCCTAAAGATCATCTAGTCCTAACCCCCCCTGCCAT
Source organism: Chiroxiphia lanceolata (assembly GCF_009829145.1). Taxonomy (NCBI): domain Eukaryota; kingdom Metazoa; phylum Chordata; class Aves; order Passeriformes; family Pipridae; genus Chiroxiphia; species Chiroxiphia lanceolata. The sequence continues at coordinate 1,895,090 of NC_045653.1, read as the reverse complement.
GGGCAGGGACACCTTCCAGCAGACCACGTTGATCAAGGCCTTTTCCAACCTGGCTCTGAACACTGCCAGGGTTGGGGCATCCACCATCTCCTTGGGCAACCTGTGCCAGTGTCTCACCACCCTTACAGCAAAGAATTTCTTCCTAACATCTCACCTAAATTTCCTCTTTCAATTTGGCCCCATTACTCCTTGCCCTATCACTGCAGTCACTGAGCATGTTGTGGTGCTCTCAGCTTTCCCCCCATTACAAATCCTGATCTGCCTGACACCCCTGGTGCCCAGCTAAGAACTGACTGTGCCCAAGATGCCAGGCTCCTGTTTTCTTGAGGGGATGGTGCATTTTGGTCATAGCTGAGGCACACAGTGGAAATCCAGACTACTCCTGCTGTTATCCTCTTTATCAAAGGTTTAACTCCAGCCTCACAAGCAGAGGAAGAAAATTACTGTGTCTTGAGATAATTTTCTTGCCTTATCTAATAATGATTTGCTCAGCCTTTTGTTCAGAGAACATTCATTAAACAGGGAGCAGGGGCAGGTGGAGCACTCCATGTCACAATCCAGAAGGGACTCATGTCAGGAAAGTTTGTCTTTCCCACATCACATCTGTGGCACTGTCTGTGCATCCTCTGATGCTGTGGGAGCTCTTGGGCCCATCACTGACTGGGTTCAACAGACACCTAAGAGTAGGTTTAGTCCCAGCTTTATCTCATCAATCTGGGGAAGTGCTCCAGTCTCACTTTAGATGGATGTCTTCATCTGGGATTGTGCACACATCTTTCTCCTGGATTGCAAGACTAGAGGAAAACGTGGCTCAGTTTCTGCAGCCCCCAAAGTTGGAGTCTCACTTCATTCAGACCCACAAAAGCCTGGAGTCCCTCCATCAGTTACACTAGTTCCAGCTTGCCCAAAATCCAGTGGAAATGCAGCCCCACGAGGGCTGGGAGCACACCTCTGCTCTCAGAAGTGGGTCCAAATAACCCACTTCACTGATCACACCCCCTGCATGATGAGAGGCAATATTTTCCAATAATCTTGCTCAGTGTTTCCCACAGACACTGGAGCTGCTGTGCTGAGTGTTTCCAGAGCTCAGCTCTGCAAAGGAAGGGAGACAGCAGTGTCAGTGTTAAAAAACTCCTCCTCAGAGTCTCTGCTTCAGCTGCCCAGGGATTGTAAGGCCAGAGTAGAGCAGGACGATTATTGAGCCTGATCTTCCCGATAACCCAAAGTTCACCCCGGGATTTCCACACCAAAGCCACTGACTGGCAGCAGAACTGAGTGTTTCAAAAGGACACTGGACCTCAGTTCAAAAGCCTCCATATCCATCTCTCAGTAACCTGGCTCAGTGATTTAAGTACTGCCACTGCCCGAAAGTGAACTTTATTTCTATCTGAATATTTTACTCATGGCCACATTCCTGTTATTTACAGATTTTTACAGGGCAACTTCTGTTCAGTTGCATCATTTCCTGCAATAACAATTGAACCTACTGTTTTAGCAGTTATGGATCACTCCTGCTTGTCAAAAAAGGGAAATTAGAAGGCATTTGAGCTGACAAAAGATGAGTTAGAGAGTGCAGGTCGCCTGTGCCAAGTGCAAGGACACTGATACTTGGAGCAGTGGGAAGTGTGGGAACGGAGCTTCTGTGGTGGTTGTGAAGATCATGATTGATATACATGGGATCCAATGAAGGGAAAATGATGGATATGTTTATTGTTTGAAGTTCAGCTTCAATCATTTTGACTCAGCCTTAAATGCATGAGGGTTTCTCTCCACTTAAGGGAGACCCAGCTCAGCTAATTGCGTCTGGAGGCTCTGACTGAGCTCCAAGCTCCAAGCTCCAAGCTGAGGTCCAGCTCCAAGCATGGAGGAATGGCCAGGCAGGAATTAGCCAGGCTCTGCAGCAGCACACTCTGTTTCTGTAATGAATAACGCTCAGGAATATGCAGCAGCACTTTCCTTCTAAATGGGATATTGTTACGAGAAAAATAAAACTGAAATGGGAAAATAAAGTCGCTTTTTCTCCATTTGTAAAGCTTTTTAGCCAAACAATCCACGACAATCGCTATCAAATGTTTTGTCAGACAAAATCAGATTTTCACAGCAGAAAAAAACCCGCAGGCTTGGGTTAAAAAACTTTAAAAAAAAAACCTTGCAAGGGTTAAATCCACTTTAAATTTCTCTGTTGTGTTCTCTGGGCGTCTAATGAACACAGAGTTAAAGCTGACCTTCCCAGATTTTTAAGACAGTCCTTTGGGAATCCATGATTAATGTATAATCTTCCTCATGAAGCAGTTCCTGCTTCCACACCACCATCCTCACAAAGGTTAGTCAGCTAATGAGACTTCACCAAAGCTGTGAACGAAGGGAGGAGGGAGATGGTTTCAGCTGTAAATGGCTGCAAACAAAAGAAGGCATTTGCAGCAATTTCTCAATTTATTTACTTCTTCAGAAAAAAAAATGTTCAGTCTCCTTTAAGGATGACATATCTGTGACATGATTTCTTTTTAAATGCCATTTTGTTTAATAAATCATGTAAATTCCAGCGTGTAAACTAGAACATTACAGACAGGCTTGTAAATAATTAACTGCTCGTTTGCATGAAGGGGGAGAAAATACCCAATTCAGCAAATCAGGCAGTGGAGTGTTTGCCCTCCTGAGGGATAAAAGGTTGGCTCCTAAAATTCTTGTGAGTGTGCTGATGTGATGAGAGAGATGGTTTTTGCTCAGGATATTGGTTGGAGATGGGGAATTTAGTGTGGTTTGAGCTGGCTAGGAAGTACTTCTATACCTTTAAGCTTTGTGAAGGGGCTGTAATAAAGCTTACAGGGTTTGGGGGGCTTGGTTTGGGGGTTTTTTTGTTTATTTTTTCCTCAACTTTCTGATGTGGGAGTGATGGGGTGGGGTATATGAGCAGCAAGGGGATGGTTAAAGTAGGCCGATGGTTCTGTAGTAAGAACAAAGCTGAATTATTGATGAACATCTGAACCCACAAAGTCACGCTAAAACATAAGAACTCGCTGTGTCTTCCTGGGGCATCCTTCACTGGGTTTAGTAAAGGAAATAGTTCCAATTCTCACAATGGTGGTGCCTTCAGCAATGAAATCATCCAGGGCTCCAGGGAATCTGTGCAAAAAAAACCCTCCTCAACAGATCTGTCAGTCCCTCAGGAAGCACCGAGGTCTGTATGAGGCTTAATTTCAGGAATGATGGGTTTTGGTGAAGGGCTAAGTCAGTTAATACTAAAGCTACTAAAGTTTTCTGGATCTTCTCTCCCCTTTGAGCTTCCAGTCTTTGAACCTGTTATTAGAGTAGCCTCTTATTTGGACAATAAAAATAACTAAATAGGGAGTTAGGCAGGTTGGAGGGCAAAAATCTGCCTTGCCTTTGCAGGGCTGTCTGCACAAAAGCCCGTGGACACATTAAAGTGAGATGTGCCAGCCAAAGGTGCCACCTCTGCTGTTAAATTGCTGCGATGTGATTTAGTTGATGGAATCACAAGGGGCTACCAGGCCACTTACTGTAATATCTCAGGGAAAACAACAAAATTAGCAAGAAGCAAAAAACCACATTAGTCAAAGAAACACATTAGTCAGAAAAACTTGCTGCTGCCTAAAAAAGTCCTTGGCTGCTCTGGCCCTTTGTGAGCAGACACCGTTCCTGCCCCCGGGGCAGCACTCGATGGCTCTGTAATGCTCCTGCACATTATTTGCACTGATTGGGAGCTGGATGTGGGAATGAGCAGTGGTATCACGCCAGGCTGCCCGTAAAATGGGTTGTTCCCAGGCAAAGCAGCGTGTGCAGCGTATCTCTGGTGGAGCAGAGTTGTGTCTCTCAGCATGACAAAGCTTTGCCTTCCCGCAGTGCCAAGTTACTGCCGGTGAAAGGCGGCGCCTAAACATTATTTAGTCTGTGCCTAATTCCAGCTCGGTCTCCTGGGTCAGTGTTACTGGTGCTGCCTCGGGAGGACAGAAATAGGCCACGAGGTGATCTGGGGATAGAGCAAATGGCTGGGATCAGAGCTCCCACCCACTGACTGTGTGTGCCTCATCCCCTGCCCTGCACACCCTGAACTGGGGGCTGCAGCACCCAGAGGTGCTCCTCTGCCTCCAAGGTGTCCCTTTAGACAGGGAAGGTGTCACAGCCTTGGGATCTCTGCGCCATCCCCGGGCACATCGAGGTGGATTCCTGGAAAATTCTTTTCCTTTGGGAGCTCTGCCCTGCTGGAGCCTGGCGCTGGTGACAGTGTGCCCTGGCAGCCAGGAGGGACAACCCTGTCCTGGGGGCGTCAGGGAGGGGATTGTCCTGCCCTGCTCTGCCCTGGGGAGGCCTCACCTCAACATTGGGGCAGTTTGGGGGGACACAATGGAAGGAAGGGATTGAGCCATCAGAGAGTGTCCAAAGGAGGCAATGAGGATGGGGAAGGGCCTTGATTTGAAGGCGTGTGAGGACACTGAGGGCACTTGGTGTGTTCAGCTGGAGAAGAGGAGACTGAGGGGAGACCTCAGTGCAGTTCCAACTGCCTGGGCAGGGGCAGAGGAGGGGCAGGGACTGAGCTCTGCTCTGGGGGGACCAGGGACAGCACCCAGGGAATGGCTGGAGCTGTGTCAGGGCAGGCTCAGGTTGGATCTCAGCCAAAGGTTCTTCCCCCAGAGGCTGGTTGGGCACTGCCCAGGCTCCCCAGGGCAGTGGGCACAGCCCCAAGGCTGCCAGAGCTCCAGGAGGGTTTGGATGGTCCTCTGGGACACAGGGTGGGGCTCTTGGGGATGAGCCTGTGCAGGGCTGAGGGTTGGACTGGATGATCCTTGTAGGTCCCTTCCAACTCAGCACATTCTGTGATTCTGTGTCAAATACTTGTATCTGCTTCTCCACAGCATTTTGTGCTTTCTCTGTTCCCTCCTTCCACCTGCTCTTCCAAGGGGACCACAGTCCTGCAAGCGAGATCAGTCTGTTGCTATGGAAATGGTTGTCACAAATGAAGACTTCACAGCAAGGCAGTGGTATTAAACCCAGACATTTACATTTGCCTCTGGCTCCGGGGGGATTTGGGTCTCCTCGCTGAGCACATAGAAAGATGAGGCTGCTTTCCTGTTCTACCTAGGGTGGTGCTGGCCAGGGAGACACAGGGTGGTGGGATCCAGGGAAGCCTTCCCAGTGCCTGGCTGCTGGAATGTGGGTCAGCAGCCAGTCCTGCAGCATTAATGCCTCCTCCCCAAAGCACTCAGGCTTTCCCTCTGAAGTGCTGCACTACAGAGCAGCAATGTCAGCAGCCAGGAGAGAGAAGTCAGGGAAGAGTATTGGAAATAAATGTGTAGGGAGGGCAGCTCTGGAACCCAAACGTGCTGCAGAACCGTGCAGTCTCCTGGACATCACTGGGGGGATTAAAGCTTCCCCCTGGGAAGGGGGCTAGGGGTAACAGGAATAATCCAAACATGGCATCTTGGCATTCCTTCCCTTAAGCGTTGCTAAGTTTAGCTGCACTGCTTCCAAGAAGAACTGCTCAGCTAAATCCCAAGGCCTGGCTTTGAAAATTTCAGCACGTCCCCTGTACTGCAAAATCAAAGCTTCTCCCCTGCTGAATACACCTTTGATCAGAACTGTGAGAAATATTTGCAACCATGTGAAACTTGAATGATTTGGGGTTTCATTACACACTTGAAACTCAGACCATTTTCATCAAAGGCATTGCTAAAGTTCACCAACCCTCCAAGAGAACCTTTGATGCTTTAAGGCTCACGTTTTGTGTCAAACTCGCAGGTTTGCTCGACTTTTCGTAAGTGAGACTGGCTGAGAGTGGCTTTGACTGCATTTGGAGAACTGAGCACCACAGAAAAGGCAGCCAGAGCTGCTGTAATCTTGCAATAAAGGGTAATTCTGTTGCAAACCAGTGTTCAGGGTTTGGGGCTGTACCCGGTGAGAAGGGAGCAGGGAGTGCTGGTGTGGCTGTGCTCTGCTCTGCACTCTGGGCTGGAGGTCTCATGGCAGCAGCAGGGCTTGCTGTCAAGAAGATTGACATTTCTCAGTGCTGGCAAGTGCCTGGGGCTGCATCTTCCACCAGAGCACTCAGTGAGGGCCCAGCTTCTGGAATGTGGGACTCCATGGAGAACAACCTCTCCTTGTCCAGGTTCTGTCCCCAACAGGGTATTTTATCATCTCTAAAGGTTCTGTCCCCAACAGGTTATTTTGTCATCTCTAATGGTTCTGTTCCCCAAAACACACCCCACGTCCTACTCTCTTGCCCCATCACTAACTTTTGCACCTCCCTTCCCAGGCTGCTGCACCTTCCTTCCCATGGCCTGGGAGCTCTGACCTGTCCCTGCTTGTTCAGGACTGTGTTCTCTCTCTGGCAATGAAGTTCCTTCCCAGATTGGCTCATCCCAGAAAAATCCTGGTCCAAGCAGAGTAGTGTCACTGGAGGGGGATCTCTCACTGAGCTCAAAATTCTCCAACTACAGCACTGTCCTGGTCAGCTGCTGCACTCCTGCTGCCCTTGCTAACCAGCAGTGAGAAGCATGAGGGGAAAAGCAGTGGCTTGTGCTAAAGGGTCAGTCAGAGAATGATTAAGATCAGAAAAGACCTCTCAGATCATCGAGTTCAACCAAGAACTAGATGGGTAAACGTTACATTGGCCATTTTCCCAGGCAGTCCCTGTGTGTGGATTGTATTTGCATTCTCTCCTGGAAATCACTGAGATGTTCAGGGCAGTGTTTCCTACCTGGAACCACTTGCAAACCTTCAGGAGACAGAGCCTCTGCTACATGTTTCCATCTCACCTTTTATTTGATGGATCTAACTTTCCTTTGGGAGAGCTGGAAGTTGGTTATGGTTAATCCTCAGTCCAAAGGCACAAAGCTGAGGAAACTGAGGAGTTCTTCTCCTCTGCATTGAAAAAGAACTGGGAGAGTTGCATTTGCATTACATGTGTCTATCTGAGAAGTCTTTGCATGTTTAGAAGCAAACTTTTGATTTAAGTGAAATATAAACCTTGGAAAATCATGTGTGTACGATACATGCTGGTACCTTGCTGCCTGAGGCAGGTGCTGGAGTGCCTCAAGGGATGCCAGAGGTGTCCAGCACACTGTACTTTCTGTAATAGGAGACTTCTTGGCCATGAAACATGACTTTTGTCAACATTTCATTATCTCCCCTAAGCCAAGTACCAGAATTTGGAGTTAATTATGGGTGTGCCAAGCAGGAGTCAAAGCATCAGGCTTTGAAACGCAACATTTGGGTTGAAACGTGACCTGAAATGGAACCTCTCTGCTGTTCATGGTGCTGTGGGGACAGTTTCCTGCTTTCCTTGCCTTTTTCTGCAGTTGCTTGACCACCCCACTCCCCATGAGTGCTGCTTCTCCCCATTGGAGTTGCAGCACAGCTCCAGGCACTCCTCTGGTGGGGAGCCAAACAGAGTAAATAAATAGTGAGTGGTGAGAGATAGGCCAAGTGTTACACAAAATTCAGGGCTGAACTTGTTAAATCTTCATTGGAGCAGGCAGAGAATCTCCTCCCTACCTTTGTCCACCATGCCTGGTGGATCCTGAGCTCTCTTCACCTCCCCAGGAGTCAGAGGAGGCAGATGGAAGCCAGATCAATGCTACATGATGTGGACATGGCTGCAAACCTTTCCTCTGGCATCCTAATGAGATAAAAACTAGGGGAAAAGAAATGAAAAATGCCTCTTTGACTGGATCTGACCAACTGCAGCCCTGGCCCATCACCTTTTCTGTCCTGGAGATGCCCCTCTGAGAAAGAGCAGCTCTCTCTCAGTGCATCATCTCTCAGACATCAGTGTGGGGGTGGCTTTTCCATGGGTGGAGGGAGGAGTCAGGCAAGGATAAATTGCTCTGCAAACCTCAGAGCCCAGGGAAAGGCAGCAAAAGTAAAGAAGAATGAGGGTCAGTTCTTGCTGGTCAGGCTGGCACGGAGTGGTGAGATGAAGTGGGACAGTTTCTGGGTTCCCTCACATGCTCTGCACTCACTGGGGTGTGTGGAGGGGGCACCTTGACCTGGCAAAGCTGGAGATGTGAGGGCATGATGGGCTTCTTAACCTAGCAAGAAGACTGGGGACATGGTCTGTCAACCAAAATGAACATCCAGGGTGGGTTCTGGGGTTCTAGAACACACAGAAGCCCCTCCTGTCACCGAGTTCCTGTGGACGTTGGCTGGGCTGGGGAGATCAGAGCCAGCAAGCCAGGCTGCCTGAACTGCATTCCCGTTAGATCCCTGCCAAAAGGGGTGATCTGGCCAAGGAAGGAAGGAGAGAGCAGCTGAGGAGCTGTGGAGGAAGGGAGAAGGTCAGGCATGCAGGAGGAAGCTGCTGATACCAGCGATGATCCCAAGACAGCAGGTTCCAAGAAGGGCACTGAGACTGGTTGGAATCAGGATCTGAAAACTGGGACTAGGGGAGAATTTTTTATGAAAGTTATGACCCAGAAGGTGCTAACTAACATTTACAGCCCAGGCTGTGTCCCAGCATACTGGATGTCTGTCAGCAGCAGCAGAAGGCAGTGGGAGCACATTGCCCAGCATTGCCCATGTGCAGGCTGGAGAGGGGGAGAGGGCACTGAAGCATCTTTTATCTGCTGCTCACACAGTGCTGTGCCATCCCAAATGTGAGAGTTCAGGCTGAGGCCACTCCAAGGGAAGCTCAGAGCTCGGAGCTGGGCCAGGCTGTGTGTGGGTGTGCACACACAATGTGCTCTGTGTGTGTGTGTGTGTGTGGTGCTGACTGGTGTGTGCAAACCATATGGCACGTGAGAGCCAGTCAGCACATGCATCACCAGGAGGCCAGGCAGGGACAGCCATCCCCTCTCCCCTGTGAAGGGTTTGTGCCCTACCTTATGCCAGAGAAAAGACACTCAGAAGGAGCTGCAGGAGCAGCAGCTGGGAGCAGAGTGCCTGTCAGGCTTGGAGATTAAATGGAAGCACGACAAACCAGGATTGTTCCTGCCAAAACCAACTTTCATTACTTTATAATTCAACATGTGTTACCAGCTCCTATTATTAGAAAGCCAAACTTCCTCCACTGTGGGAAGAGGCTGAGATGGAGCTTTCTAGCCCTGTGTAAGTTAATTACAGTACACATGTTAAAAGCAGCATCTGTCTTAGTCAATCTAGTTGATTATTGCAGCACTTTATTTTTAGTTATTATCGAGGTGGAGGATGACACTAATATAAGTGGAGAGCTTTGCACAGATATTGCTCAACTGTGTGTTCTCCAAAACCAGATCTGGTGGGTCTTGTCTCCTGGAGCTGAGCCAGGCAAAGCCCTTCAAGGACTTGTATGAACAGAGTCCGTGTAACGTGCTTTGCCTTCAGAGTCACCACAAAGATACTGAGACCTGGCTGTGAAAATCAGCTGTGAAAACAGCAGGGCTGGTGGATCTTTGTAGTACTCCAGTGGCCAAAATCTTTGATGCTTCACTTCTATTCCGAGCTCCCTCTGATGCAAATATTTCTGGCCTCATGACTGAATGCTTTGATTTATTGCATAACAACACCCTGTTCATTCCCTTATGTGTAATTCTGCTCCCTGCTGTTGTTTCAACTCCTGGACAATGTGTGAGTGTCAAGGTGATCCCGGCAAAACCAACAGGAGCATGCCAGGAGAGTTTTCCTTGTGAATATGGGAAGCTTCTCCTGAACAACTGGGAAGTCTTAAGGTCTTTGAAGCTGACACTGGCACCATTCCTTGTGGATGGAGACCTGGGGAAACCTTGGTTTGCTTCCTATTCACAGCACAGATGAGAAGAATCTGTCTCCTCCCCAAGCTCGAATGAACAGGTAAACAAGAAATGAGAAATCTTAAACAGAAACTCCCTCAGGGTTTTAGAGCAGCAGCACTTGGAAAGCCCAGGGAATGAGCAGCGTGGAGCATGATGGCAATGACTGCCCCCAGGGATGGTCCTCCTGGCCTGAGCAGTGATCTCACAGCCAGAAAACCTAATTAAGTGGGGATGGAGAATGGAAAGAGTATTAACACACCCTCATCACATTGAAATTCCGTGGACCTGTGTTTATTCCCTTCAGGACACATCTCAGAGGGCTTGGCCCTGTGTTTATTCCCTTCAGGACACATCTCAGAGGGCTTGGCCCTGTGTTTATTCCCTTCAGGACACTTCTCAGAGGACTTGCCTTTCTGAGCCCGTGTCTGTAAGAGCCTAAAGGATCTCCCACTGTGTTTCTGTGGGAGGTTTCAGAGTTCCTGCAGGTGCCAGCTGTGGGGTTTGTGTGGCAGACGAGCACACAGACACCTTGTGCAGCAGATCTGGTGTCTGTTTGCTGGATCAAAGGGAAATTTAAATGTGCTGACAATCTCTGTCCTGTAGCAGCATGGGAGGCTGATGCTGTGTGAGAAGAGAGCAAACTTCCCTGGGGCTTGTGCAAGGACCATTGCCGGTGTGTTTGTCATCCTTAGAATTCCTGGGGGTTTTTTGAATTGCTGCTTATCTTTCCAGAATGACAGAACAAGATGTAGCTGGAAAAGTGATGCCTGACTTATTACTCTAACGTTGGATTTTAAATGTACAAGGGTTATCAGGGGCTGGCCATGATTCCTGGTGCTTCCTCCCCATCTCACCCCAAGGAAATCCCCACCATCACCACTCTTCCAGAGGTAGGGAGTGTTGTGGGCAGGGTGGGAGCTTCAGACAGAGTTTATCAGGGAGACCCTCCCATGGGGGCAGAACCACCTTTCACTTCTTCAGGTCCCCATCCAGGGACTGAGGCAAAAGCAGTGTCACCCTCCATGATTTTGGTGCTTCCTGGGATGCACTGACTCTGTTCACCTCTTTCATCTGGTAACCCAACAAGGACTGATGGTCCATGTGTGGTGGAGAGTGTGGTTTGTTTGCAGTAACCCGTGACACACCTGATGGTGCCACGAGTGAACATCATCCCCAGGTCACTCTGCAGAGCCGAGAGCTGTGAACAAACAGCTCAGGGGTTGGGAGAAGCTCTTTGGGTATTTCTGGCTCAGCTGGAGTGGTGCCCCTTGAAATACTTTGAGGAGGGATCATCAAACACTTCAAGGAGCCAGCTGACTTTCCAGAGACAATGCAGATAAAGTGGGTTGGTTGGGAGGGGAATAAATGTCCCTTGGAACACTAGAAATGTAAGATACAGTAGCCCTGTCCCCTTCAGTTCTTTTTAAAGAGGGCCTGGGCCCCACACCAAGGGTGTCTCTGGGATCAGTACCACAGGAACAGCTGGAGCAAAGCACTGGAGCCGCTGTGTCCGACTCCCACTGCCCACCAGGCAATGTGTTTATTCTGAAACAATTCACGGTCGTGTGATCAGAGAGAACTATTTCTCAGTGGAAGATCGCTTCAAAAGGTCACAGTTGCTGTGTGTTTACTCCCAGGAGGTCTGTGGATCCACTCTGGAATGAGGGATGGAGGACATCACGTCCCGGCTGACCAAGGGGACGCTCCCACAACATGCCCGAGGTTCCTCCTGATCCTTCTCCTCGTTCTGCTCTGCCCGTGCCTCTGCCTGTGCCTCCAGGGCAGGGGAGCCTGTTCTTGCCGTGGCTGGGGTGGTGTGGGGAGGGCAGGGCTGCTGTGGGTGCAGGGCAGGCAGGGGCTGTGTGGGGGTGTCCCACTGACCTCACTGTGACCAGGAGGAGGGACTGACGTGCTGAAAATGCCTCTGCTCGGCCTGAATCTTTGTAGTGCTGCAGCCCGGGGATAAAGTGTTCAAACACACCCCCTGAGGGAGCCTTTTTTCCCCCCCTGACATGAGCTGGAGCTGTTTGCAGAGACTCCTCACCTGTGGCTGGAGCCCTGCCTGCTCCTCCCCTCCAGCTGAAGGCACAGGAAAGGCTCCTTCTCCTTTGGGAACAAAGAACTTCCAAGCCCTTCCAAGAGACTTTCAACTTGACTGCTCTCTTTGCTCCTTTCATGTCTCCTCTTTGTTTGGGGAGTGCACTAATGCAAGCCCCAAATAAGCATCTGTGCTCATAAGACATGAACTAATAGGGAGAGGATAATAATACCCGAAGGTTTTACAGGAGAGGTTAAAAAGGGAGCCAGACTACAGAGGCTGCTCAACAGTGGTTTGCTTGACTGATGTTACAAAGGCAAAAGGCAGAAAAATCCTTGGAAAATACCTCTGAGTGGTGATTACTTTCTCAGAAAGCCTTGCAATTAGGCATGAAAGGAGTCCTTCCAAGCTTCTCAGATGTATTAAAGATGGTATTATGAAATAATTAAGCTACATGGAACAATTTGAGATCCTCTCTGTCCCCATCTGTTGAGGTCTTTATGTAGAGGTGACATGACAGATCTTAGCAGCCCTCAGACCATTCAGATGCTCCTGGCTCCCAGTGCTCTGCCCAAACTGGACAAGAAAGGTGAAATGAGCTTTGTGTGTTAAAGCACAGACCTGCCCAGCCAGAGCCCTGCCAGCACTGACTCCTGATCTCTGGAACTGCCTGAGACCTCAGGATGCCCCAGAGCTGCTTCCCCTGGCCCCAGGTGGTCACACTGCCCCCACCACACAGGGGGTCTGTGCTGGCCAGCACCTCCAGGGGCCTTTGCTGGGGCGTTTCTGAGCACAGAAATTACAAGACTGGATTAATTCCTTCTTAAATCCATTCAGCAGCTGATTGGTATCTTCTCCAATTCATCTTTGCCATGTTTACTCTGCTGCTGAGAATGGGAAGTCAGTGTTTTCTCAAGCAAATGTTGTATGTGACTCTGTGTTTCTGGGAAGCTAAAAAGGAAAGATTCAGTAGCTTCAAAACCCAGAGTGGTGTCAGTGCTGAATTTGAGCAGTTATTAGTGTAAGACTTTCCTTTTCCTTCTTTACTGGGTGCTCCATGGGGACCCAGTCATATAGGAATGCTGTCCCGAGAGCTGGGACCTGTAAGCATGGACATAACATGGTGATACCTGGGATTTTTTCACTCCCACTGGCCATCTGATGGGTTCCCTGCAATGAAACCCTGCTGACATGGATGTGGCAGGGCCAGCACTGGTTTGTGTGGCACAAAAGCAGGGACCCTCTCACAGGCTGTTTGATGGCCAGGCACTGCATTTCCCTGTGGATCCCACCAGGATCCAGCCTGGAGCTGTGTTCCCGTGGTTCAGATGTGAGTGCTGGGAGGTGAAACACTGCCAGGGAGCTCAGGGTGCTGATGGGGGAGGAGGAACCCCCCCGGGGGGGAATCCTTCCCACTGTCCTCATGGCTGGGCAGCTTTTAAACCCCAGACAGCCAAGCCAGAACTCTGTGAATAGCCTTGTTCACTGACAGTTGCATTACACAGCTATAAACTGAATTATTAGACCTACAGGAGCCCCATAAAACCAGGGAACAAGCAATTAATACTGTTTGACTCCAAATTCCGCTCTGGAAATGAATTAGACAGGGCACAATCATGCTTGGTACAGAAGGTGAGGAGCAGCTCTGTTCACCCCATGGAGTCTGAGCTCTGGAATTACACTTGTGACTGCTGACATTTCTTAAATCTCCAGCCTGTTAGAGCCTCTCTTTCTTCCTTCTCCTCCAAGCTCAGTGTCAATTTGCTCCCATGGTGGTGTTATCCTGAGCTCAGTCTGCCTCAGAACACGACAGCTCACCCCTTTCTCCCCGTTCCTAGGGATGCCTGTACAGTGGGAGGCTTTACTCAGTGTGGAGCCCACCAGTGTTTCCAGGAGCACTGGCTGAGCTGGCACAGCCCCTGGCCATGCTGGGATGTTCTCCTGGCTGTGGCACTGGCTGTATGCCAGTGCCTGGTGCAGAAACCCTCGGTGTCATTTCACACCACACTTCCCAACCCTCTCCCTGTCCTTTCCCATGGGTCTGCTTTTCCTTGGAGACTGGGGCAGTTAAAGGAGCCACTCCCACACCACCTGCCTTCTCTTTGGAGAGGCATCAGCTCCAGTGACTGCAGTGCCTCCAACCCATGAGCTCCTCCAGGAGTTCCTCCCAAGCAGAAGGAGCTCAGCCCTGCTCAGAACCTTGTGCTATTGCCCCCAAAGCCATGAGAAGCTGGTGGGAACACCCAAGGCACTGAGCTGGCCCTCAGGGAACCCCTCAGCAGTGCTGCATCCCCCTTGTGCTGGGTCAGCAGGTACCTGAGAACCCCTGGTGAGGGTCTGAGATGGAATGGTTTGGGTTGGAAGGGACCTTAAAGATCATCCCATCCCACCCCCTGCATGTGCAGGGGCACCTTCCACCATCCCAGGTTGCTCCAAGCCCCGTCCAACCTGGCCTTGGACACTTCCAGGGACCCAGGGGCAGCCACAGCTTCTCTGGGCAACCTGTGCCAGGGCCTCCCCACCCTCACAGGGAAGGATTTCCTCCTTCTATCTAAACTAAACTTCCCCTCTTTCAGTTTGAACCCAAGGATCAGCTCCTCCAAGGAGCCACTGGCAGGACTGGCAGGCACAGTTGCTAATCCAACATCCATCATAGCTGGAAAACTGTGGCAGTCAGGAGAAGCTCCCAACAGCTGGAAAAAGGGGAATACAGCCCTTATTTTAAAAAAGGGGGAAAGCAGAAGACCTGGAGAACTACAAACAAGGCAGGCTCACAAGGTACCAGTAAGGAACCCAAGCCCTGTTGTGTGTTTGAGGAAGAAGTTCTGCACTTCTCTGCACTCCAATATTCTCCCTCTCCACCAGGAACTGCACTGGGTGATGGTCTTTCCCAAGTGCATTCCTATTAAAGCAGTGGTGCAGAACCTGGAGTCCTTACACAGGGTTTTCACCCTCTCAAGCTCAGTGGGCTGAGAGAAAAACAGCGTTTGAGACAGAGGATTTCACTTGAGGGGAAAACCAGAGAAGTTTCTTTCTGGGATTTGCTGCTAAGGAGATCTGTTCCAGACCAGAGGAGTTGTGTGGGTTTCCCAATCTGATATTTTCTTTCATTTATTGAACTCAGCTGAACTGTGTGTGTTGTCAAGCATTTCTTTTGTAAATGCATGGATTAATTAGCTGAAGGACTTAATGTATGTCCTGAGAAAAACATTTTCTGCTTTCTGGTGCTGCCTTTAATGTAAAGTCTCTTTGACAGGAGGTTTCAGGAACATTTTCCTGATGACTCATCCGAAGCACAGGGGGGAGTCTGCATTCCCTTTTACCTTGGTGGAGAATGATACCCTCCTGCCAGTGTGTGAGCAGGGTTTGATCAGTGCCTTGAAAGGAAATTTCATCCCTCCAGGAGATCTTTAGTCTTTAGAGCAGGACTCAGTGATCTAAACTAGGTCCAGCCTTCTTCAAGTGAGAGGTGATGCTCCCAAGCCCTGGGATGGGAGGTGGGCAAGGCACCTCCTGCCAGTCCCTGAGCCCCGTGCTTGGCACCAGGAGATGCTGTTGCTGCTGCTGGACCAGTGGCAGGACTGCTCAGGTGTGGGTGGGATAAACCATCCTCTGGGACAGCTCTGTGCAGTCTCAGGGGACTTCCTCCTGCATCAGCCAGGAGCAAAAGTTCATCTCCAGGTGAGAGAGATCCATCTCCAGCCATGAGACATCTCAGGAAACAGGTCCTGGAGGAGCCCTGGGGGAGAAGACACAGTTTGTCTTATCTTTAACCCTGCAGAGGTCCAAGCAAAAGGCAGCATCAACGCAGAGAAGCACAAAATGTCCTTCCCACATCGGAATGTAATGGAATTGAGGACCAGGCACCCCTTGGCAGAACCTACTGTGACAGATTCACCTACTGAGAGCTCGGGGTGCAGCTGGGCCCCCTGGGACAGAGACAGCCATGGAGGGGCTCTTCATCCCCACCTTGTTCCCTCTGGATCTTAAAGAAATGAAAGACAATCCTAAAGACCTCTTAAAGAGATGGAAGACAACAGCAAGGAGCTCCTTGGTCCATCTACCTCGTGCTGGGAAATGTCAGGAGGCACCAGCAGGACCTGCCAGGCTGTCACTGGTGCCAGCAGCAGCAAGGACTGATGGCCAGCTCTGGCAACTCCTTATTCCATGGTCCCAGATCACTAAGGGGAGAAAGCTCATTTCAGCACAAATAGCTCAGGAAGGCTTGGTACTAGTTTAGATGAAGAAAATTAGTTTCACCATCAAAAGGCCAAGAAACCTTTCCTTTCCCCCCCTCTCTTTTTTTTTTCCCCCCTTCACTTATTTTTAATGAAAGCTTCAAGTCTGAAACAAAGAACAAAATCCATGGGGATGCTCTAAACCCTCTGAATGTGTGGATTTTATCCACGCTTGAACATTTTGTGTGCCTCTGCCTGCGCAAAATGAATTAAAGGTTTCAATCCAGCTCCTGGTGGAAAAAGTGCTCCCATCACAACTGGCACTAATTGGCTCCCTTGTTAACAGCCCGGAGAGGAGGTGAGGAGTGAGCTCCACACAGCCTGAATCCCAGCAAGAGCCCAGCTCCCACCCCAGCAGCTCCTGGGATGGGCTGGGAAGTCAGGGAAGCAGGTCCTGATGTTTTGCCTCTAACAGGGAACATCAGCCTGTGCCTTGCAGGCCTGCCAATTTAGCATTAAATTCCCCTAAATCTTGTTTGTGATGGAAGCATCACCCTGACAGATTAATTGAGCTGTAAGATATGCAAAGTAACATGAAAAAAGGAGGCAGTTGCATTACCCAGTGTTAATGCTGCAAATAGACCCCACTACCTGCAGTGCTGGCTCTCCTGAATGCTGAAGGATCCCAGGCCTGGCTGCAGCAAATGAGGCATTTTAATGGGGAAAAACCCATCATTTTAGGCTCACCTACAGCTGAAGGAAAGGGAATCACATCTGGGAAGGGGCTCTGTGGTGACTCCAGCACTTCATCCATCAATATTAATAATAACACATAAAACTGTGGCTTGCATATTATCTCCCAATGAGCAGAAGGCAGACACTGGGTTCCATGTAATTTAATTTCAATTAGTGCATTGGAGCTTTTTAAAGAATGGACTATATATTCTTCTACAGTTACTTGCAGACTATTAAACACAATGCAGAAAAATTTTTATGTAAATGAGAATTATCTTATTGGCTTTAGTATCTTTCTCCCTTTTCCTTCCCCAGGTAATTGGGTAGGAATGTGCTGGGAAAATAAAGCAGGTGATGGGGAATGTGAATAATGAAATCTCCGCAGCATTCCCTCCTGTTAGATGCAGGAGCTCAGAATATATGTGTGTGTCAGTTTAATTTAATTTGCTGTTAATTAGCTTAAATGGCAATGTTACCTTCCTCTACTTTCACTGCATTTCTGTCCAGCTCTCATTAGGCAGCAGGATAAAGCAGGTGCTTGTTAAAAATACCATAAGTGCCTATTTACATTACAAAGCCATTCCCAGCACTTGTGGTAAAGGAGCTGAAGTCTTGTCCCTGGATACAGCTGGGAGAGGGGAAACAACACCCTGTTTTCAGATGTTTAAACACTAGAACATTAATTCCTAATACTAGTAAGATGGTAATTTAAAATACAAGGGGCAGAAGGTTGGAATGGACCTTAAAGCCCATCCAGTCCCACCCCCTGCCATGGGCAGGGACACCTTCCACCAGCCCAGGTTGCTCCAAGCCCTGTCCAACCTGGCCTTGGACACTTCCAGGGATGGGGCAGCCACAGCTTCTGTGGGCAACTCGTGCCAGGGCCTCCCCACCCTCTCAGGGAAGGATTTCTTCCCAATATCCCATCTCTCCCTGCCCTCTGGCAGTGGGAAGTCCTTGTCATTCCCCCTTGTCCTGTCATTCCATGCCCTCATCCAAATCCTCTTTCCAGCTCTCTCGGAGCCCCTTAAGGCACCAAAAGGCCACAATTAGGTCACCCCAGCCCCTTCTCTTCTCCAGGCCAAATAATCCCAATTCTCTCAGGCTTTCCCCATGGGAGAGGTGCTCCATCCCCATAAGTCCAGTAAATAAGCAGGTGTGGAGCTTCCTCCAAAGCCAGGTGGACAGCAGGCATTCACAAATCTGCCTGGAGGATTTAGGTGTTCACTTCCCCTCAATTTTTAGTTCACACCAGGGATTACACCTCTCCAGGGATATGGAGATCTCCTTTCAATGGACATTAGAAAAGGAAGTTCCCAGTTATTTAAAAGGAAACGTAAAATCTGGGGTTGATTTTTATCAGCACGGATAAACCCGGGAGAGAAAGAAGAGGTGGGCGAGAGGCAGCAGGGATGGAAAGGGGCACAGAGCAAGAACGCAGTGTAGGGGAGTGTGCTTTCAAATATTGACATGGGAAAGGTATAAATAGAAACCAAGGCAGGCTCGTGGAGCTAATAAAGGGCTTGTTTACAAGGGAGCAGGAGGTTCATTAAGAACCGGAACGAGCACCTGCTCTGAAAATAAGGGAAATACTTAAGCACTGAGAGGGTGGAGAAAGGGATTTGAGTCCAAGTGTGCTCAAGGAAGAGAGTTCAGCAGCTCCCATCGTTCACCTTCAGCATTTGCCTGCAGGGTCCCACCCCACAGGGCTTCCAGGAGAGCACATTCCAGAGCAGAGCAGGGGGGAAGGCACGGGGAGCTCAGGAATGGAGTATCTCCTTCCCAGTACTTTATCCCAAGGAGTATTAAATCCAAGCACAGGAAACAAACACCTCAGCTCATTTCCTATTTTTAATTCAGCAGCTTCTCCAGCCTTTTTAGTTTGTTGTTTTTTTTTTTTTTTTCACCTCACTTATTTCCATCCAGAGGAAAAAACCAGAGGCAGGGAGCAGAGTGTGAACTCCCTGGTGAATGTCCTGGTTCCACTCGTGACACAGATGTTTCCAGCTGCACCTCAGCTCTGCAGGGATGGGGGATTAGGTTGTGGTGCCATGAGGTTAAATCCTTCCTGGTATCCATCTTCCCAAGGCCCCAGCTCTCTGGGTGTGCCCGGGCAGGGACATGTGGTGGGGCTGTGAGACCTCAGTGCTGGCTGAGCAGGGAGAACAATGGTCAAATAACCTCACAGAACCTCCTGAGTTGGAAAGGATGATGGAGTCCAACTCCTGGCCCTGCACAGGGCACCCCAAGAATCCTACCCTGTGCCTTGAAAATAAGCATGGAGGTGAATAGGGAGGGTGGTGAGAAGAATGGCTGTGTCTTCTCCTCTGACCTCCCTCCAGAAGAGGTCTCTGGAGCCTGTCCCCCACCCTGCTGTGGTTTCTCTGAGGCTGTGATGGACCCCAGCTCTCTTGGCCTGGACCCCTGTGGCTGCACAGATGCAAAAAGGCATTTTCCTGCCCAGGTCTGTCTGACCAGAGCGAGGAGGAATTTAAGGAATTTAAATGGGTGGTGTTCAGTGGGGCAGAGCTGTTTGAGTCACCTCCTTTCTGCCCCTTGCTCCCAGCACTTCTACACCTCTCACCTGGAAAGGAGGGACTTCTCTTGAGTTTGGAACCAGTGCAAGACAAGAAAGATTCCTTGTTCCATTGAGAGTTCTCCTTTTTTCTCCCTACCAGCCTGGTATAGACCAAGAAAATAATTTGAGTATGACCCTGGGAGAGCTGTGGCTGCTCCTGGGAAGGGGTTTGAAACTGCTGGTTGGCAAACCAGGCTCTTCACCAACTCACCTGTAACCTCACATTTGGGGTGAGGATAATCAGGCTAATAACATGGAGAGCAGCCTGGAAGCAAGCCCTTGCTTTCCACAGGGAATAGTTCAGTATTCCTTGGTGGCAGGGAAGTGGTGTCTGAGTGGTGTCTGAGCCCTCACTTCTTCCTGCACTGAGGGACAAGGAAGGCCCCTGCCCTGAGCTGACCTCTGCCTGCTCTCTGGCAGGGTCAGCTCCACCAGCCCACACTGTTTCCAAGAAAGCCTTGGAGGCCATTGCAGCAGAGGTACCCAGATAGCCAGTTCAGCACAGTTTGATCCTGCCCCTGGGACCAGAGCAGCAAGCCCTGAAGCTCCTGCTAAACTCCTGCCTCAGCTGGAGCTCTGCAGGGGGAGAGGAGCCCCGGCTTTGATCGTGGGGCTGCTGACAGCTTGGCAGGGCTTCAGGCACTCAAACCCATCTCTCCTGGGCTTGTGCTGCCCCTCCCAGTACAAGTGCCCTCAGCCAGGCAGGCACACGCTGTCTGCTTCCCCACTCCTCTCCTCCTGGGGTTGCTGGGACTATCCCAGGGGTGTCTGCCTGCTCTGGGAGAAAGGAGCAGCCCTCCCTGCCCAGCACTGGGTGTTTGCACTCAGGTGAAGAGGGGCATCTTCCAACAGCTGTGTCTGCTGTTTGGCACAGTGTCCTGATGTCCATGAAGGCCATCTCCCTGTCTCTGCTCAGCAAAGGGATCAAATCACACTGTCACAAGGCATTGGGAGTGCAGGGTGGGAGGGTTTGACCTTCCTGCGCATCCCCTCGGGGTGGGTTTGCAGTGCAGATGGAGACAGAGCTCCCTGGTCTGCCCCAACAGCCCCGTGGTGAGGACGAGGAGTAAAGAGCCCATTTGTTCATTCTCCCAGCATGATCTGATTTCATACTCTGTGTTTAGCACAGAAGCTGTTTCCCCTTGAGCAGAGTTATGCACTTTGCAGTTACTTCTTTAAAATGACTTAGTTATACATTTGCTCCATGTTATTTTGAATTCTCTTGAAGATCAAGGACGCTACAAAGCCAGCAAGATAAAATTAGCATCTGAGCTGGAGCCTTTGCTTGGTATAAGAAATGCAGATCAGCCTCACTTGCAGTGAGTGCTGGAAGGTGAATTTGATTTCTGTCTTCCTCCAGCAGACCTAGTTCTGCCATCCCTGTTTGCTTTGAGTGCCACCACAGCCCCTGAGCTGTCCCGGTGGTTTCTGTACAGCTGCTTCCAGAGAGAAGCATCAGACAGCAGCAGGAGTGGTGAATTGGACCTCCAGCTGATAAGAAATCAGTTTGCTCCAAATCCAAATCAGTTCTTGCCTACTCCCAGTGTGATCCCTGGGTGTTCCAACAGGGGAGCAGCCAGGGTGGGTTCAGCTCGTGTGCAACTCTTAACCCAGCACCAAGCCTGGGGTGTAAAAGGCTGGCAGAGGGGAGAGTGTGGATGGAGAAGAGCCTCAGAAATGACTTTAGGGTGGGAGAAGTGCCATAAGGTGGGGGCTGTGATGGTCTGTCAGTCTGGGATGTGTCCAGGCCCAAGAGGCACCTGGCTGTGAGGAGCAGTGCTCTCTGAGCAGACAGCAGTGCTCTTGGAGGCCCCTGCAGTGCAGCAGAGAGAGGCTGAACAATCGCTGGCACATGTTTAAAAAGTGAGATTAACCATCAGGAGGAGTGGCCAGAATGGTGCCTCAAGAGCTCCCCTCAACACCTTCCCCTTGAGGCAAATTTCTCACTCAGATGCTTTCAGGGAGGGAAATTTGAGAGAATCCCAGATTATCTCCAGCTGGAGGGGACTGACCCATGAAGACCATAACACCACTCTCCTTACAGGACTACCTACAACTAAACTACATGATTAAGAGCCTTGTCTGGGTGCTCCTTGAACTATGGCAGCTGTGACCTGGGGAACCTGTTCCAGTGCCTGACCACCCTCTGGGGCAAGGACCACTTCCTAATGTCCAATTTGAAGTTCCCCTGATGCAGCTTCATTCCACTGCCACACGTCCTACCACCAGAGAGAGGAGATCAGCACCTTCCCCTTCACTGCCCCCTTGAAGCTGAACAAGTTTAACCCTGCACAGGTCCTCAAAATGGCAACAACTGAGCAAAATCCCATTGCAGTGTTCCAGGCATCCAGGGAGAGGATCTGCCCAGCACCACTTTGGCACAACCTGACCCCTTCCAGGCCTTCAGATGCAGGCTTGGAGCAGAATGGACCATGTCATTCAAAGTTTAGATCCTTCATTTTTTTTTCCTTTGGCCACCATTTGAGCTTTCATCCATCATCTCTAGCCTTCATCTCTCTTCCTGTGGATTTCCTGATATCTCTCTGAAAACAGACCTCAAACTGACAGCCTTCCCTGCATTGCCTTGGCCCTGTTGGGTCTCAAAGATGAAGCCTTATCTTCTCACCCTGGAGCAGGAGGTGACTCCAGGTGCACCTGGAGCTGAACCCTTTGGGTTCTGCAGCTCTCCTGTCCTGCAGCTCGGGAGCTGGAGCAATGACCCCTCCAGCAAAGGTTTCATTTGAATCTGGCACATCCTAATCTTTTATTCATGGTGGGTCACCCACAGTGACAAAGAGTCAGAGGAGGAGGAGGAGGAGGAGGAAAGATTAGAGCAGCAGCAGAGCTGCCTGAAGATGCAGATGGGACAGTCAGGATTAAGAGATCCTTTTTCAAAACTGGTGAATTCCTTTAAATGCTTCCTGTTTGCAGATTCTTCACCCAAAACCTGAGGAGCTCCACGTTTCCAGCAAATTAATTCCCCTGAAATAAGGGCTGCATTTTCTGTCTGTGTGCTTGCACACATTTCAGAACAGTTCTGAGTGTTTCCACAGTGTCTGAGATGATTTACTGAGTCACATCTAAGCTGGGTTGTCAGTGAGCATGACTGGGTGCCAGGCCCTTGATCTTCATCGATTTATATCCATTTATGCCAACACAGGATTATTCTTTCAAGAAAGTGGCTACAAATACCCAGGTTTTAAAGCCCAAGTTGTTTTAATTGGACTCATAGGCAGAGTGTTTCATGTTTCTGAAGTGAGCACTCAGTGGGATGAATTCAAAGACACTCTAACAGAGTTACTGATACAAATTAAATGTAGGTGTTTGTGGGAACAGTGCTGTCGTTTCTGCTCCTGTGTTTACAGTGAGCAGCAAGGAGCAAAGCAAACACAGTCCATCTGGATCCACTGGCACCAGCATCCACTCCACAACAGCAACCAGGGAGCTCTGGGTGCTTCAACAGGATTTTGTGTAGCCACATTCTTTGTTAAGGCAGGTAACATTGTGCATCGAGCTGAAGATGGACATGTGCCACAAACATCCCCATCCAGACTTCACAATTTGGGATTTTCTATCCAGATTCTTTTGTCTGTCCCATTAGAGAGGTGAATTTTAGCTCTGGAAACAACTTCTGCCCAGTCTGCAGGAGGTGGGAAGGTGGATTCAGGCTGGACCAGAACCCTGTGTCCTTATTGATGAATCCCCTGCTGGCCCAGGGAGGACAATCCTGCTCTGCCTCTGCTCATGGGACATGGAGCAGAGCAGTGAGGAGGAGGAGGAGGAGGAGCAGGGCAGGTGCTGCTCCCACCCAGCCAGGTCTGGTCCCCACTGCTGTGGTTATAGAGGAGAGCTCAGGATGAGCTGTCCCAGCAGGAAGAGAGGGAGAACTGATGGGCTGCTGACATTGTAAGGATTTCTGCTGGTCCAGTCAAGCCTGTTCTACCTTGGGAAAAGGACAAAGTCCTCAAGGACCATGGATGACTGGGACTTCCAGAATGTTGTAGAAGAACCCAGCAGGTTTCCTGCCTTACTGTTTCCTGCTGGGGTTAGTATTCCCAAACAAAAGAGGCAGGTCACTGTGCAGGACTTTAATTTGTGGAACATAGAAAATTAAGGAGCCTGCAGTTTTCTTGTCTTCTCTTCCAACCTAAAACAGAAGACCAAAAGGAGGGATTGTATTTCACCTCTCTAACATCTGCCTAAAACCCCCCTGAAATGGTTTGCTTGGTCTCCAAGTTACTCTCATTTGAGGCTTCACACTTTTCTTTCTGCTGTTATTTTACATTTTGTTATCTCAGTGTTTTCAGATGAAAACTCCAGCGAGTCACTGCATGGGTGTTTTCCCTCTGTTGCACACACGGTGCTTCCCTGTCCCTCCCCAGCACCCAGCCCGTGGCAGCAGCAATATCCCTTTCATTAGAGGGATCAGGACCATCCTGCACCTTCTGTATTGGTTCCCCCCCAAATGCTGGTGTTGATGTGAGGCTGATTTCCATGAGTTTGTTACCTGTCCTAAAGCAAAATGTAGACTTGTGTGGGTACATCCTCGTGCTGCTTTTCACCTCCTGCTTCCAAGCTGATGTGGAATCTGCAGAGAAAAGACAGATGTTATTTGCCTGTTGGGTCTACTAATTGCAGGACGTGTTTTGGGGAGGAAAAAAATTGTTTTCACTTGCAGTCTTTCCAATCTGTTTTGAATTAGGAGACACTCAGAATTAGAAAGTGTTTTCTCATTAGAACAAATGTCACAGATTTAAAAATCTCTTCATTTAAATTCCTCCTAATGTTCTTTGGCTTGAACAAGTGAGCTCTTAATGTCCGTTTTAATTAAAGCATTTCAGTGGGATTTCAGCTGGGCACCCACTGACAGCAGGGCTGGGGATGTGGTCCAGCTAGGAGGGAGAATTCTAGGATGAGAACTTCAGCAGAAACTGTCCTTTTGGGGTTTTTTAGGGAGAAGTGCTAAAGGACACACAAATTAAGATCTGTCTGGACAAACGATCCCACAATTCCAGCGGCAGAAACACTGCGTGGTTTGGGAGCTGGGTTTGCAAAGGGATTGATCTTAAACTTCCCAAACCACTTGGGATTTCTCTCCTTTTGCTGCTGTTTGCAGGCCCTCAGCAGAGGCTGTGGCAGCACAGCAGGATTGCTGGGCAGCTTTGGCACCTGCCTGTGCTGGGACATCCCTTTCTCCCCCTCCCCTGCCCCCCACATTCCTCATTTCCATTCAGGTGGATGTTTGGTCCTTCCCCCGCTCCTCAGCACCTCCCACGGTGCTGGATCCGTTTGGGAGCTGCCAGTGAGCAGGACAGTGGCTTTTTTGGGAAACAAATCCTTTGAAACATCAGGTTTCACTGGGCAGGTCTGATGGTACAGGAAGGCAGTGGAGTGCTGTGACCATCCATCAGGCACATCCACATTCCCTTCCTGGAGCATGGCAGTGGCAGTAAGAAGCTGATGGGGAATAGGATTACCCAGCTTTTCAATGTTCTTCTTTCCCAGCTGCTCCCTGGCCAGCAGCAGTGCTCCCACTGCTCCCTGGAGCAGCACAGAGGGAAGAGGCTGGTCCCTGCCTCTGCCGCACCACGGGGATGCCATCCCAGGGGGATCCATGGACAGGAGAAGGACCTGAAGGCCCAGAGCCATCAGACAGTGGGGGCAGCATGTGGGCAGTGTTTCCTCATAGTCAGAATTGAAAGAGAAACAAACCACAGGGCCAGATGTCACTGGTGGAAATCAGAGAGCTTGGGAAAGTCAGAAGCTTTCCCTGGGTTCACACCAGTGCTGTCTGGCTCACTCTGTCCCTCCCTGAGTGATGAATAAACCTGGAGACAGTTAATAATGAAAGACTATTAAGATAAGATTTAGTCTTTATTGTTCTCGTGCTCCCTTCATTTGTCAAGCACTCGAACCAAACAGAGGAAATGTCGATCTGGGAAATGCTGTTGATACCCAGAGAGCAGCAGATTTATTGGTGCTTGTGCCCAGGCACTATCTGAGCAAGGAGGAGCTCCATGGGCAGGTGTTGCCCGGTGGGATCAGCAGTTCTGCTCCCTTCCCTCAGGACAGTCATTTAAAGCAGCCACCTTCACCTGGGAGCTGATAAACAGTGGCACTGCTGGAGCTGGGCAGTGTTTCTGGGCCAAAAAGCAACTTTACAGGAAGAAAATCACAGAATCATGGAATGGTTTGGGTTGGAAGGGACCTTAAAGCTCATCTCATCAACCCTGCCATGGGCAGGGACACCTCCCACTAGCCCAGGTTGCTCCAAGCCCCATCCAACCTGGCCTTGGACACTTCCAGGGATGGGGCAGCCACAGCTTCTGTGGGCAACCTGTGCCAGGGCTGCTTAACCACCACAGCTGAGACAAAGAGGTTCATTTTGAGTGATCCCTGGAAGTAATATTCTTTATTTGCTTCCCCTTCACCATAATTTTAATTGTTTTTCTTTCTTATTGCAGAGAATCCCCTTTGTGCTCCCTCACAGACTGTGAGTTGCTGTCTATCCTGTTAAGGTGGGAGGGAGTGTTTAAAAGTTAATCTTTGATTTCCTCACTTTAACAGCAGCAGAAAATAAGCAGAGGGGTTTTTTTCAGCCCATCTGCAGCTGCACGTAGTGTGTATTTTCTGGAAGAAATGGCACCTGGATACACACAAGGCAGTGGGCACGGCCCCAGAGCTGCCAGAGCTCAAGGAGCATTTGGACAACGCTCTGAGGGACAGGGTGGGATTGTTGGGGTGTCTGTGCAGGGCCAGGAGTTGGACTGGATGATCCTGGTGGGTTCCTTCCAGCACAGGATATTCTGTTCCATGATTCCAAGATTCCCTAACAGGTGTCTCTGCACTCAGGGAAGCAGCAGGAAACCCTTCCTGAGACAACAGTGGTGTGGATCCAGCACGGCCACCTTACAAGCATCTGCCTTCCGGGATCATGTCCTCTGAGCTTTTCTCCTTTAACGTGGATGAGCCCTGGCTCCCCCCCTCCAACATCCCTTTATTGCTTTTAGTCTGACTTTGAGAGAGGGCAGGAAAAGAAATCTGAGAGAGGTGAGATCCAAGGTCAGTGCTGCTCACCCGGCTCTGTCATCCCACTGAGCTCAGAAATTGGTGTTAACACCTCCTGGAAAGAACAACAAATATCAAAAGAGAACCTTGCTCTCACACTGGGAAGCAGACCCATTACTGGAGCAGGAGTCTGGCAGGACAGCAAATCCACTCCAATTCCACCCCATGTGCAGCCCAGCTGTGCTCCCCCCAGCAGCATCCTGCCCATCTCCCACAGCAGGCAGGAGAAATCGGCCTTTTTAGGCAACTCATTTCCTTCAAACCTCACAAAGCACCTGCGTGTTTCTTGTTCCTCTGCTATCAGAAATCTGCTCTTACAGAATGCTCTTTTTCCCCCCCTTGTTCTTTAACCAGCTCCTTACAACAGGGCTTCGTGGTGTGGAAAGCACAAATAAGTTCAGAGCCTTTGAGATGCTCCCCCACCCCCTTCATTGATGATTCTCCTCAGAGGGATTCATAAAATCTGTTATTGCTGCTGCAGATTGGCCATGCTGTGACTTTGGAGAAAATTCTGTGTTGACACTGTTGCTTCCTTGTTATTCTTTCTGTACCAGTGGAAAAAAAAATGAAAAATTCATTAAAAACAGAGAGAAAAATAAAAGGAAGAAAGAAACCCACCGGCATTTCTCTATCTCTCAGCACAAAAATCAAATGTTTAAGACTGGAATCAGGGTGATGGGGAGAGAAGGGTGAGAGGGTTAAATGTCTGAAGGATTCACAGCCACACATGCAATGTCCTGGACAAACAGGCCAATAAAAAGGACCTGTCATCTCCTTCACAGGGTCCCACTATCAAATCAGGAGCCAGGAAAGGGGGTCACAGGAGGATTTGCTGTCTTTGGGATGTTTCAGCAGGCAGGGATCCCTTGGAGGAGCCCTGGGAGCACATGGCCCCAGAGAGCTCCCCAAGCAGGGGGCTCTGCCTTTGGCCCTGCTCTCACAGAATCACAGAATAGGGTATGCTGAGCTGGAAGGGACCCACAGGGATCATCCAGTCCAACTCCTGGCCCTGCACAGACACCCCAACAATCCCACCCTGTCCCTCAGAGCATTGTCCAAACCCTCCTGGAGCTCTGGCAGCCTTGGGGCTGTGCCCACTGCCCTGGGGAGCCTGGGCAGTGCCCAACCGCCCTTTGGGGGAAGAACCTTTCCCTGAGATTCAACCTGACCCTGCCCTGACACAGCTCCAGCCATTCCCTGGGTCCTGTCACTGCTCCCAGAGAGCAGAGATTGGAGCTGCCCCTCTTCTGCCTCTCTTAGGAAGCTGCAGCCCCCAGTGAGGTCTGACCTCAGCCTCCTCTTCTCCAGCTGAACCAGCCAAGTGCCCTCACCCACTCCTTGTGGGCTTCCCCTGCAGACCCTCCAAGCCTGGCAGATCCCCACACACCCCTTTTCCAGACAGGTTGGCACCCTCAATCCTCACACGGCCCCGAGTTCCCCCAGACTTCCTTTCCAGCCTGGCCTGTCCCATTGCTCCAAGAAGGGAGGCCAGGGGAGGAGGGCGTGGGGAGAGGACAAGCTGAGGGAAGCTGAGGCAGGGACAGGCTCTGCAGCAGTGGGACCCCAGGACCAGCTCTCCACCACACAGATGCTCCAGTGGGTTCCCAGTGCCTCCTTCCCTGGCAGTGGTGTCGGTGAGGGCAGACTCTGCAGGCAGCTGTGCACAGCCACCTCTTGGCTTCCTCCAGGGCCGGCTGAACTTCCCAGCCTGCAGCCTCAAGGACACCTTCTCATGTCTGGAGGGACAGATCCTATGGGAAGGCACAGCCAGAGGAGCTGGGCCGTGCCCTGGAGCCCTTTCTCACCACTGGAACCAGGACAAAATTGCTCTGAGTAATCCTCCAGCCTCAGGAGCAGCCTGTGACTGCTGTCCAGGGCACACACACCATGGACATCCTCAGCTCTGCAGGCTGGAGCTCCCACCCACCCTTTCCTGTGATGAGGTGGACAATGAACATTGTCCTGGTGATGGAGGTGGACAAGAAGCATCATTGGTGGTTCCTTACCCGGAATCCCACACCACCCCACATTCCTTGGTGCTGGGAAGGGCTTTGGCTCCCACAGCATCCTGGCATTCCAGTCAGGACATCACAGTCCAGAGGGGTGGCTCTGTAAAGCTGTGAAGGACTGGCTGGATACCCGGGCTCCAGGGAGATTAGGGGTGGGTTGGACTCTACCTGGATGCCAGTGATGAGGGGCAAGACCTCCCCTTCCAATGGGAAAACTCCTCAGGAGTTTTTCCTGAGACCTGCCCTGATATCCATAGCAACGACCTGAGAAGGACAAAATGCACCTCAAAATGGGACCCTCAGGGTCCCTTCCAACCTGAGCTCTCCAGGGATCTCGTGGCTCCCCAACCCCCTTCCCAAATACGCTGCAGGTTTGCTCCATAGCTGCAGCTTTTTATTCTCATGACAGGCCTTGGTCTCCACCACTATCAGGGTGTTATTTTCCATCTCATGAAGGGGACACCCCCCAAAATAAACATCTAAACATTTTTTAAAAATAAAAATGACAAAACATTTCCCAGCATCTCTGCTGAGGGGTGTCACAGGGGAAGAAAAATTCCCTTTGTGATCAAGAGGCTTAACTTCAAAACACCCAAACTGCACATCTCCACGGGGCACCTTTCTGCAGGGTTATTAATAAGAAATAATTGTTTTAAATGCAGAAAAGTCTGTGTACTTTTTATTCCCTTCCCAAAGCCCTCCATCGCTTGTCCTTAATGAATAATGAAAGATGCTTTTGTATTGCTTCCCAACCATAGACTTTCAAGTGATTTTTAAGCAATAATAAATAGGACTTTAAAGATAATCAGGGTTTGATGGAAACTGAATTCTGGACTAATAAGAGAAGCACCTGCTGTTGCACACATTTATAGACATTCCTGGGGCTTTGGTGGGTGGAGAATTTTGGTGAAAGCTCTGAATGTCCCAACACTGGAAAAACACCACTAAATGACTCTGAAATGCTGTAGCACAGCTCCACAGGAATTAGAATTTGGAGGCCCTTGATACTCCTTCTGGAAGGGAACCAGGAGACTGCCTGGCCCAGGATATGCACTTTGCTACCCTGAACTGAACTGCTGTGATGCCCTGTCTCCCCTCACTCTGAGGGGGAATCTTTCATGGGAAGCCAAACCTGAGGTGGACATTGTTCTCTGAGGAGAGAGGCAGCACAACATCCCATGTCAGACTGGGGTATTTGGATTTCATGAAAAAACAATGCATTCCTCTGGGAAGCTGCTGTGGCTCTCAACCCTTCCATGGGAAGCCCTCTTTGCAGGTGAAAGCTGAAGATTGGAAGGGATATCACAGAATCATGGAATGGTTTGGGCTGGAAGGGACCTTAAAGCTCATCTCATTCCATCCCCTGCCATGGGCAGGGACACCTCCCACTAGCCCAGGTTGCTCCAAGCCCCGTCCAACCTGGCCTTGGACACTTCCAGGGATGGGGCAGCTACAGCTTCTCTGGGCACCCTGTGCCAGGGCCTCCCCACCCTCACAGGGAAGGATTTCTTCCCAGTATCCCCTCTAATCCTGCCCTGCCAGTGGGAATCCATGAGTTGCCCAAGAAAAATTAAACTGAAAAACGCACTTAATTCTTCATGCTGGTCGGTGCCCAGAGATCTTGCCTCCAGCCCACAGACAGTCAGGTCTGTCTTGATGTTGGCAAGAGAGTTCACCTCACTAAGGAGTCTCCTACTAGTGACCAACCCAACCTTCAGAGGTATCTTCTGAGCACCTCATCACTCCCACCAGTCTCACCAGGAACAACCACCAGGCTGGGCAGTTTTGTGTACCTGAGCACTTAAACTAATCATAGTTTGGTTGGGATCAGTGGGGAAAACTTCAAGGGGGATTTGTCTCTGCCTCGATTGTCAGCTGATCATCTCTGCTGTGGTTTTCATCCCAGAATTGTTGTAACCTGAAAAAAAATTCTTCATGAGAAGGGTTGTCCAGTGTTGGCACAGCTGCCCAGGGCAGTGCTGGAGTCACCATCCCTGGAGGGATTTAAAAGGTGTGTGGATGTGGAGCTTGGGGACATGGCTTAGTGGGGGGGAACAGTTTGACTCAATGATATTAGAGGGCTTTTCCAACCTTACTGATCCTGTGATCCTGTGGTTCTATGATTTTATGACCCTGTGCACACTGTGATGGGTCACTCCTGGTGCTGGGCTCCTGCTCTTCACTGACACACCGCAGACAGCGGTTGCACAAAATTATTAGCAGTAAATGTCTCGGTGACCCGAACACCATTCCCGTGAGCCGGGACCGCCCCGCGGGAGCTTCTGGAACCCGTGTGCCACCTCCAACTGATGCCGTGCCCGCGCTACTCCCTGAACCCCTCGGCGTGTGCCCGGCCCCCCGGTGCCAGCGCTCTTAGCGCGGGCTTCCCACGCCTTTATGGAATGACGAAATGCTGCGCGTTCATTTTGGTCAGGAAACATCAGATTCCCAAGAGAATCGGTCTCTTCCCGGTGAGTGCGGAGGAGCGGGCGCAGAATGGAGCAGCCGAGCTGAGGATCGCTCTGTTACCGAGAGCACCGGGGCTGGACCCTCCGCTCGGCTCGGGCTGGACCCTCCGCTCGGCTCGGGCTGGACCCTCCGCTCGGCTCGGGCTGGACCCTCCGCTCGGCTCGGGCTGGACTCTCCGCTCGGCTCGGGCTGGACTCTCCGCTCGGCTCGGGCTGGACTCTCCGCTCGGCTCCGCGCTCCGCGGGGACGCTGCGGAGGCGAACTTCGGCTGCGGCTCCGGCGAACCGGGGGTAGGGAAAACGCGAGCGGCGCCGGTGCGAACGGCTGCTCTGCAGCTCCGGGGTGCGCCGCGGGACTGGACCCCGCCGTTCCTGGCCCCCGGCCCCGCCGTCAGTCCCGCACCGGGACCCGCAGCGGGACCCGCCGCCCGGAGCATCCCCGCGCCCCCGGCCCCGCCCGGCCCCGCCCCGCTCTGGACTCTTCCACCGCTCCGCCCGCCGAGCGGGAGGGATCGGCACCCGCGGCACTCGCGGCGTTGCCCCCGGCCGAGCCCCGGCGGCGCCGCCCGGCTCCGCCCGGCCCCGCAAAGCCCGCTCGGTGCGGGCCGCGCCGCGGGGGCACGGCGGGCGGGCGGGGCCTGCCCGGTGTTCTCCCCCCTCGCCCCGCGTCCCCCCCGGCGCGGGGCCGTGGTACGGTCGGCGGGAAGGAGCCGCGGCGCGGGGCGGTGCGCGGCACTGAGCCGGCGGCTCCCGCGGGCGACGCGGGACGGGACGGGCTCTCTGTCCGCTCCGCGAGGCGTCCCCGCACCGCAGCCCCGCATCACCCGCCCCGCATCCCGGCACCGACCCGCCCGGTGAGTGCTCTGCCCCTTCCCCCGGTGCTCCCCCGCGCTCCTCGCCGTGCGGTCCCGCTGGCAGCGCGGGTCCCCCCTCCCTCCGCCAGCGAATTACCGCCGCGTTAGTAATTAATTTTGATTTTCGGTTTTCTCTTCCTCCGCTGGTTTTCTAGCGTTCGGCTCGGTTTTCCCCCCATCGTGACCCGCATTTAGCGGGATGCGGGAAGGAGCGTGGGGATGCCGGCGCCCGCGGGACGGGGAAGGCGTGGGAGCGGCTGCCGGTGGGTCCCGTCCTGCGGGGGGCGGCGCCGGGGCTGAGCCCCGCGGCTCCCGCACGCTGGTGGCGGCGGTGCCGGGGAGGGATGTCCGCGATCGAGACTTACTTTGTGTCTCCTGCCACCCGGAGATGCTCCGGGTCTCTGCGATGAACCGGGCGGAATGTCGAGCCCGAGCGGCGCGGGGGGTGCCCGGGCTGAGCGCCGCTCCCCGCGGGTCCGTGCGGAGCCTGCGAGCGGTGCTGGAGCCTGCGGAGCCTTCCCTGTCGGGATTATGTTCAGGCTGCTGGTTTCCGTCGGTACCCGTGTTTGGGAACAGGCTCTCCCGGGAGTCACCATCCCTGGAATTGTTTAAAACGAGTGGATGTGGCACTGGGCGGTGCGGCTTAGTGAGCATGGGGGCACTCTGTCAGAGGTTGGACTTGATGGTCTGGCAGGTTTTTTGCAAACCTAAATGATTCTGGGATTTGAGGTGATGTGTGAAACTCTAGGTCTAGTCCTGGCTCTGCCAGAACGGCTTTGGTAGATGTGAAAGAGTCAGATTTGGCTGTGCCTTTAGGAGGGTGTCCAACGACTGATTCCTCTTGTTAGACAGCCCAGAAGGCTGGGACACAAACTGCCGGGATGGAGAACAGCGTGGATGAGCACCTTTGTTTTTCTGACTTGCTCCTGAAGAGCAAGAGCCCACCTGCAGGAACGACCCTGGTTGCTGCAGTGCTTCAGCACAGAGCCCTGGAATCACTAGGTTTGGAAAAGTCCTCCAAGATCACCACGTCCAGTCATTCCCCCAGCACTGCCAAGCCCACCACTAACCCGTATTCCCAAGTGCCATATCTGCACATCTTTTAAATCCCTCTAGGAATGGTGACTCCACCACTTCTGAGGATAATTTTTGGATGCTTTTGGTGTGGGGCAAGGCTGGGCTGGGCTGTGGGGCTGAGCTGGGAACCAGCCCACGCTGAGCTGTGGCTCCAGGGCCTTCCCACGCTCCAGTCGCCGCTCGGGTCTCCGGGAGCTTGGCATTTTGAGGAGGCTGAAGTCAACAGCAGCACAACTGACTTGGGCTTACTTTTAAGGCCAGAAAAAACAAGACCCTCTTATTTCATATTAAGGAAATAGTTGTCTTTCCCCTGCCAGTAAATACCAGGGTGAGCAGTGGCTGGTGCCAGCGCTGGCCGGGCACTGAGGGACCCGGGGTGGCAGCGCTGCTGGCTCTCCCCGAGCTGGCAGGCGCAGCACGAGCCTTCAGCCTGGCATTTGCTGTGGATCTCAGCACCCAGGCGGATCCTGTTTTCTTTGGCTGTGTCATCAGAGGAGCTGTCACGGTGTGGAAGGGGTGGACTGTGTCACAGGACCCTCCTGGTTGTCCCTGCTGTGAGGAGAAGGGCTGTGCTCTTCCGCAGGAGCCTCCACTCTTGGTCTCCCTTTAGCAGTTAGGGGGGAGATAGTGCTTTCCCTTTCGTTTTGCCCTGTGCTTTATTCTGCACTTTGTTGGGATTTGGGCCCTTTACATGATTTTCTTCTAAAGGACAGGGAAGGGGGTTGGTTTCCAAGGAAAGCAGAGCTCCGGGATGAGGAGCCTGCACTGATGGGGTGTAAAGGGAAGAACTGCTGGTTTTGGGGAGGTAAAGAGCCTGTGCCATGAGCAAAACCCCAAGTTAAGCCACAGCAGTGTGACCCTTGGTGACAACTGTTCCTGGAAGCCTTTTTGTGACTGTTGTTCTCAGGGAGCACTTGGCCGTGTGTGAAACCTTCCTCTAGGAGGGCTGGGTGTGCAGCCACACTCCTTCAGTTCACTGTGCCCTGGAGCATTGCTGGGGTTTTACTTCCATCTCCAGTATTATCTTGACAGATTTCAGGGGAATGGCAAAGCAGATGAAGGTGGGTCTCTTAAGAACCACTTCCTTTAGAAAAGGCAGATAACAGACAGCGAGTTTTGGGAGGATGTTTTATTTAGGGATTGAAAAGGGAGGATTAAAGCTCTTGACAGAGAACAGTTTATGTGATGTGACTTGATCATTCAGAAAAAGAAGACTCTTAACATGTTCCCATCACTGAGAGAGCTTTCAGCTCTCCTTGTCCCAAATTATTCAATAAAAGCAGCAGAACTTCTTTTGATTTGAGTTCTTTATTGGTGGCTGAATAAGGAGTTTTCAGACCTAGAAGTAAACTTGCAGCTGCCCAAAGAAAATGGCTTATGGCTATAAAAATCAGTGATATGCTGAAGGTGCTGTGGAGTTATCCAAGGTGTTAATTACAGGCACTGGAAGGAGCTGTGTCTGTCTGGGAGAATTGCAGCTTTTCCTTCCTTGCCCCCTCCCATTAAGTCACTGCCTTGCCTGGCACAGGGCTGTGCTCCTGGATTTGCAGAAGCACAAGTCACTGCTTGCAGATTTACTGAAATAAAGTAGGTTTGTGGAGGGGAGAAGAAATAAGAATCAAATTTTAGGCTCAAGTTTTGATTCCAAAACAAGTCACTCATTCTTCTCACAGCTTGAGGTTTGTGATGGAAAGGTTGAAAACACCCAGCAAGAAAAACAAGCTAGAAAAAAATATCTGAACAAGCTGAACAGAGTGAAATTCAGAATAAACTGTCATCAGAGAGTGTTTATAAACCTGCTGGAGAAAAGGGAGGGAGGAACCATTCAGATCAACAACAAGGTTTTTTTTATATAACTGTAGAGCCTTAATCATACAGTTTTAAAAAATAATCCTAAATGTGTGCTTTTTATACCTGTGCTGGTAGCTGGGGCTAAATCTGCAGAGTTCCTGCTGATCTGGGTAATCTGAATCAAGCTGAATAGTAAAGAGGCTCTTAGGAGGATCTGAAACCCAGGAGGCATTTTTCAAACCTGAGTTATGTCACTTTTTTTAGAGGTGCCTCAGGCAATTGCATTTTAAGAGGACAAAGCTTTTGTTTTCAAGCTGGCCTAGAAAAATGCCAAGGATGAATCCAAAGTAAAGGCTTTCAGAAGTTGTCATTTGTGATTAAGTTGATTTTGCTGTTGTGCACAGAATGCTCTTCCTTCCCCTGTGCTGTGAGAACTGGGGCTATTTTTATTTTTGCCCCCAGTCCTGGTGTACCTGTTTAATCCAAGTGAGTACCATCACACAGCAGGGTCTAACCTGAAAGTGTGTGTTTAATTAGAAGGTCAGGTGGCCCCATCTCCAATATAAAATTAATTGTGTGTGCTTTATAAAAGGCAGAATTGAGGTGACACCAGGGCAGAGATTGACTTAGGTGGGTGTTCTGCAGAATTAACATTGGTCTATGTTCTGGTTTTAAGATTTAAGATGCTGGAACTATCAAAGCCAAGGCTTGTAACCATGAGCAAAGGCTGTTTCCTTTGACATGTCTCAGGCAATCCTTGGCTTGCAAGGAGACAAGCCCGCATGCACAGAGTGAATCTAAAGCTTTTCTTGGGGCTTCTCATGTTTCTTGCAGCTTAAAACGATCAGGAGGAGTATCCTGGGCTTGCCGGGCTGTGGGCAAACAAGAGGAGCTGGTTCTGCAGAGCCCGAGCTGGCAGATGTTGTGCAGGATGGAGCAGATGATGCTGGAGCATGGATGTGAAGAAGGGTGTTGCCTGCAGTCTGTGCTGGTGTGAGCTCCCAGCGAGGTCCTCCTTGTTAGAGAGGTGAAATCCTGGGAGTGCTATAAAGACTTCCTTGTCTTGAATAAAATGAGAATAGTTTTTGTCTTAAAATCTGACCGTGTTAAAATGTGACCACCCTAAAGCAGTGCTGGCTGCTCAGTGCCCAGGGCTGTGCCACCTGGGCAGGAGGTGTCCCTGGGGCTCATCTCACCCCGAGAACCAGCTGCCTCCTTATCCTGGCATGGCCCTGGATAACCTGGGAAGGGCTATAAGGGCAGTGTGAGTCATGTTTTTGGCTCATGTCTAACACTGTTGCACACAAACAATGCTGTTTGTTCTGCTGCCTGTATTGTCCAACATGAGGAGGTGGAAGAGTGGAGGGACCCTCTCTTACTGAGAGGGGGACCTGCTGAGCTGCTTTCCAAGCAGGTGGGTCCTGCAGGTCTCACACTGGCACCTCACAATCGTGATATTTTATTTTTTTTTAAAGAAAGTCTTGAGGAAAATGCGTTGCAGCCAAATCCTGATGTAGAGCAAGTTGTGCCGGGGAGGAGCCTCCGAGGCAAGACTTGGCCTTGCCTTTGCAGGGCAGGTCCCTGATTGATTTAAGGCCTTCTGAGCTCTTGCTTCTCCTCTGCTGCGGGAGCTGCACAGCAGGATGTGCCCAGCAGGATGCCCAGCTCTGTGCCAGCAGCATCTCTGCACCTGCAGCAGAGGATTTCCTTCACTGAACATCCACAGACTTGGCTGGTGATGTTGCCCAACTGTCCTTTTTTTTTATTTGTTCCAAAAAGTCTGGTTTTAAAATAGAAAACACAATGCCAGGTTGTTTTTTGGTTTTTTTTCCCCCTAACAAGACTGAGGTAAATAGCTGAACCCCCGGGGGCTGTGTCTGTGTGAATTCAGTGGTTCCCAGGTGATGTCTGCAGCATCACCTCCGTGTGCTGAGTGATGGTACCAAACAAAAGATGCTGAGAAGAGCCATAGCTTTATCTGATGCTTTTGCAAGCAGCTTCAATTCCAACAAACACAGCCACAGTGGGGATAAATGTGAACTCATTTTCTGATTGCTCCTACAAGCAGAATAAGAATGGGCAGGTTAAATGTATGAGCAGGAGCAATAAGTGAGGCAGTGCAGCTCCTGCTCCTGCTGTGGCAGGATTAAGTGGCTCCTGCTGTGTCCCACCTTCCCTGGAGGGAGGACATCCTTCAGCTGGGGGTCTGCCTGCTGGCACTTAAACATGGAAGTAGCAGAGCCAGTTTCTGCAGGAGAAGGTGTTGTGGGAATGGTGGCATTGGAGACTCATCTGGAATCGCTGTCGCTCATTTTAATGTGTGAATTCTGAGCTCAGGACTAGGCTGGCAAAGGGCACGAGGGGGACAGAGAAGGTGGTTGCAGATCTTCCCCACCCGGGCTCTTGATGTCTTTATTAGTCTGAATCTTGTGCTTTCCTTCTGTCTTTAGCAAACTGTTTTTTGGAAAACTGTCTAGGGAGCAATTCTGGGTGAAACGGTTCCTTTAGCAGGACGGGGGGAGCACTGGCTCTGTCAGCTCTCCTGCACAGGCACAAAGTGCTCGAACTTAACTTGTGGCTGAAGCCCAGTCTTGAAGAAATAGGAGTAATTTGGTGCTCCAGTGAAGAGATTTGGACCTCAACCACATGGGGCTTCATGGTGACAGCTGCTGCTGTGGCTGTGGTGTGACAGTCGGCTCTGTGAGTGTCCTCAGTGTTTGTGGTGCCTTTCACCTGCCCTTCAGCTGCTCCTGGACTTGCCAGGACTTCAAGGTGATTCTTCTGGCCTGAGATGTGGCCCTGGTGTAGCTGGGTGGCTGCTGCTCAAACATACTTGTGTTTTTTCAAATGTAGAAACGCTTCTGTGGTTGCTGTGGGGCAGACATCACAGAGCTGGTGGTGCTGCCTGGCCTGGCTGGGTGTGTTTCTGCTCAAGGACAGCACTTGGTGGTTCAGCAGGTCCTGGTTTCTGTCCCTGGAGCTGAATCTGCTTGTAAAACAGGTATTGCTTGTGACTGTTGGTACTGCAGCAACCTGCAATGCTTGGAGCTCTTACAGCTCCTGAAACTCTTTCTGGAGTGGTAGGAGCTACAACCTCTGCAAAAATCTTCTTGAGCTTCTCTAGTAAGTTAAGGTTATTTTTTTTATTATTTATATTTTTTAACTTTTACTCCAAAGTTCACTGTGCAACACACATTTCACGAGGTGAGTAAAACCTCTTTGGGTTTGGGAGGGACCGTAAAGCTCATCCCATCCCACCCCCTGCCATGGGCAGGGACACCTTTCACTAGCCCAGGTTGCTCCAAGCCCCGTCCAACCTGGCCTTGGACACTTCCAGGGATCCAGGGGCAGCCACAGCTTCTCTGGGCAACCTGTGCCAGGGCCTCACCACCCTCACAGGAAAGAATTTCTCCCCAATATCCCATCTAACTCTCCTCTCTGGCAGTGGGAAGCACTTCCCCCTTGTGCTGTCCCTCCATCCCTTGTCCTCAGTCCCTCTCCAGCTCTCCTGGAGCCTGGAAGGGGCTCTCAGGTCTCCCTGGATCCTTCTCTTCTCCAGGTGAACCCCCCCAGCTCTCCCAGCCTGGCTCCAGAGCAGAGGGGCTCCAGCCCTTGGAGCATCTCCATGGGCTCATCTGGACTTGCTCCAAGAGCTCCATGTCCTTCCTGTGCTGGGGACCCCAGAGGGTCTCATGTTCTCCCTGAGCCTGGTACCCAAGTCCAGGACAGACCTCCCCACTACAGAACTACTGAAAAATCCTTGCTCCAGCTCTTCTCCTGTAGCCAGTGCCCATCTTTTACCCCGGTGGCATCTTGGCAC
Organism: Chiroxiphia lanceolata; assembly: GCF_009829145.1. NCBI lineage: Eukaryota > Metazoa > Chordata > Aves > Passeriformes > Pipridae > Chiroxiphia > Chiroxiphia lanceolata. The sequence continues at coordinate 1,856,752 of NC_045653.1, read as the reverse complement.
CCACAGGTGATGACCAAGAAAAACATCCCATGGTAAACTCCCCTGGAAGGATGTGCTGTGAAGGTGATGCTGTGGAGCATTTTCAGCACCCGAGGAGTGACTCCACATCAAAGGTGGGCTTTGTGTGTTTTCCCCCTGATGAGGAGCCAAGTGCTCTCCTGCAGAGGAGCTCCCCAGCCCTTTGACTGCAGCTCAAACAGCAATTCCAGGGAGGGCACGGCAATAAACAGGGCTTTGTTAATACCTCCTGTGAGCACAACCACACCTCATGGCAGGAAACAGGCAGGAAGGGCTTAGATGCTTTTAATTAAAGTTGTCGTGAGGGAGAGATTAAACTTGGGCTCTGGCCCTGCCCGTGTGAGGAGGGGAGCGAGCTCAGCCTCTCTGAACTGAGCCATCACTTGTCTTCTGTTTGCCTTGGAAAAAAAAAAGGCAGTTTCTCCCTCAGCTTTTCCTCTGGCTCCTGGGCCCCAATTGCCTCTTTGTCTTCAGCAGCTCCCCCAAATCGCTTTGAAGATGCGCTTAAATATTGATCATCTCTGACAGTCCTTCATCTGTGTTCTGCCAGCAGACATTAGAAAAGATATTTTAAATTACCTCTCTTCTCCTAAATGGACGGGCTGTGTGTATGGTCTGGGAGAATTAAAGCTCTTCCAGCCCAAGTAGAAATCAGCTGCTCCCATGTTTGCTCCCTCAGCAGCAGGGATTCCAGGAAAGGGAAAAGCCAAAGTGAGACTTAATGCCGAGGCAGAGTCTACCCAGTGCTCCAATTGGGGAGCAGGATCCTGGTTAAAAATGACTTTCTCTCCCTTTATTGCCCCGGGGGTATCTTTGCTCTTGCTGCTCCCTGGGGAAGGGCTGGGAGGGGTCTGTGGTGATGCCAGAGGGGAGGTGATGCCTGGCACTGGATCTCGTTCTTCCTTTCCTATCTGAGCACTGAGATCCGGGGAAAAAATACCCTGTAAGAGCAGAACATTTATTCTGTGTAAAACAAGCAGAAGACAGCAGAGGTGGCTAATTCAGCACAGAAAAGCTAGAGCTGAGCAGGAAGGAAGGTTTAATAAATCATATGTAGCGTGTTTCTGGTGGTGCTTTATGTACAGATGTCTTTTTTGGGGACACTTTGGTGGTGGCAGCTCCCACTGACCCCTTTCCCAAGCTGACCTGGAAGGCAGCACATCACTGATTAGTTATTTAGGTGCACAGTGATCCTTGTTCCCGGTGCATGTTCCCAAATCCTGGTGAGAAGAGGTCCTGGAGAGCTTGGGATGCAGAGCTGTGCTCAGTGAAGGGGGATGCAGCAGCCTGAGCTGTGCATTTGTGATCCAGGCTGGCCTCTGCACTCATTGCTTTTGGTATCACTTTTCATATCATAGAATCCCACACTGGTTTGGGGTGGAAGGGACCTTAAAGCTCATCTAATTCCAGTCTCCTCCTGCAGTTCAATTTGCAGATTCCCTCTCACCAGTTCTGCATGCTGATGGTTTGTGCCTTTTCAGATGCTGGTTTGAGGGGGGAGGTCAGTGTTTGTGACCTCAGAATAAGTAGATTTAACAATATATGTAGCATAAACATCTATATTTTGTTGAGACATTATTGATGCCTGGGATTCTGGTTCAGCAAGTCAAAGGCTTTTACCCACTCAGTCGTGTGGGTAATTTATGGCTTGCCCCAAGTCTGCACAGCTGAGTTACCAAACTACAGCATGTTGAGGAGTAAATATTGCATGTTTACACAAAGCCTTTTCTCCCCAGGTCCCAAAAAAGAGGCTGAACCACACTTTAAGAGGCTGCTCAGGCTGTGGAGGTGCCATGTCCTGAGGCAAAATGCACTTGGACAAAGCAGCCCAGCAATACCTGATAAATATAGTAAATTTGGATTTACTGAGCATCTGCACAACCTGCAGTGATGTGACAGTGAGAAAGCTTTGTGCCCTGATGGGAAGCAGCCTTTAGACCCATGGAGTGGCTGCTAAAAGCAAGTGCCTTTGGAAGCTGATGCCTTTGGAAGCTGATGCCCTGTGCCCATGCTGGACTGCTGTCCCTGTCAGTAACAAACAGGCTGATGCTTGCCAAGGTGCTGCTCCCCAAATGCAGGGGGCAAGGATTTGTGCAGCTGGGGGCTGCTTTATAAACCTCCAGATCAAATCAAGCAAGAAGGTTGGAGGGTTTTTTTTCTTACCCTGAAGTTGGTCAACTTTTTATTTCCCTTTCAGAGCCTCACAGTCGTGAGCAAGGGGAATCTCTGGCAAGTGGACTATGTGATAAAATTGATACAGACCAATTAATTTAGTCAATTAGAAATATAAAATACCCTGAGCTGGAATGGACTCATCAGGATCATCCAGTCCAACTCCTGGCCCTGCACAGACACCCCAATAATCACACCCTGTCCCTCAGAGCATTGTCCAAGCCCTGCTGGAGCTCTGGCAGCCTTGGGACTGTTATCATTTCCCTGAGTTCTTGTTTATCCCTTGAATTTTGTTTGTTGGAAGTTTTCTAGTTAGGGTAAAGGTGACCAGGAGTCTTCCCACCCTGCTTTTCATTCTCTCCCTGAAAAAAAGTCATCTATTTTTTAACAACTATGAACAATCTGGAGGACTTTCTATCCTGTCCTGCCACTTTTCCTTGCAGTGGGATGGTGTTGGAGCTCTGAGCTCACAGCTGGTGAGCAGCAGTCGTGGCTCTGGAGTTTCAGCTCTAAATATATAACAGGTAGGAGGGCATGTGACTGGGCCTGACCTTGGGCAGCAGCAGAGTTGGGAACAAGGCCAGGTCCCCCAGCTCCCGGTTCCCATTCTCTGACGTTGGTTCCCTGAGCTCTCTCCTCCCCCCAGACCTGCCTGCAGAGCCCTGACCTGCAGCTGAGGTGGGGGACAGGGTGGGGGTGCCTGAGCCCAGCCTGCTGCCTTCCCATCCCATTCCTGGGGGCTTTACCCTGTCACAGCTGATGTTCCCAGAGGGACTGGCCTCTGGGGAATGCCTGGCATGTGATCCTCACCTCGGAGCAGGGACATAGCAGCCGTTTTTTCGAGGCTTAGTGTTGGCCTGGGAGGAGATGACCCTTCTCTGAGCACCTTCCTGGAGCGCCTGGATTTTGTTTCCTGTTGCTGCATCTACTCATTTTCCTGCTTTTTTTCATCTCAGGGTTAAACTGTGGGGTTCTCTTATGGCAACAGACCCCCAGAATCACAGTCATTGAGGTTGCAAAAGACCTTTAAGATCATCCAGTCTAGCCATCGTGTTCACCACTAACCCGTGTCCTCAGGTGCCACATCCACGTGTTTTTTGAGCACTTCCAGGGATGGTGACTCCACCACTGCCCTGGGCAGCCTGTTCCTGAGCCTGACCACCCTTTCAAGGGAAGAAATTTTCCCCAGCATCCAACCTAAACCCCTCCTGGTGCAACTTGGGGCCGTTTCCTTTTATCCTGTCACTTGTTACCTGGGAGAAGAGACCAACCCCAACTTGCCCAAATGGACCTGGGCTTTTGGCAGGTTACCTGGATGCTGCAGGAGTGTGCAGCTTGTTTGAAATGAGGCTGTTTGCAGTGGTGCTGGTGGTGGGACAGATGTCAGTCCTTCACACTCCTCCCTAAGGTTACAGGCCTTTCAGTCTCGATAACAAAAGCTGTGTCTTAGTCTGGAAGATCATAGTTTGGGTTGGAAGGGGCCTTAAAGACCATCTTGTTCCACCTTGGGCCAGGTTGCTGTCCAGCCTTGAACACTTCCAGGGGTTGGAGTGTCCACAACCTCTCTGGGCAGCCTTGGGAGGGGTATTTAAACAAAAAGATGGATGTGCAGCTCCAAGTCCTCCCTGGATCCTGGTGCAGCACTCCTGGGCACAGCTACCTCTTGTTCCTGCACGTTCCCAGGCAAAGCAGGTGGTGTTCCATGTTTTTTGCATTAAACCCCCTGCTCTGTGGAGCGGTGTGTGAGGCTCCTCACATCTGTGCACTCTATGTAGGTCACATGTGGAGTTGCTTCTTTACAAAGACTCAACTTGACAGCGTTTCCTCTGCGCAGCCAGCGAGGGAGGATCACAAAATTCACAGGCTGGCTGCAGCAGGAATGTCCTGAGGGAAGACCCCCGGGGGGCTGCGTGTGCAGGTGAAGTTTGTTGGCTTCATCATGTGCTCCAGGTTTGTCACAATGAGCTTTATTGGTGAAAGATTTATCTGAGCCGTGTACCCGGGGTTGATGCAGTGTCAGATCAGATTAGTCTTGCAGCTGGAAATACTAAATGCTTCCCTGCCCTTCTTCCAGCAGCTGCCTCTTGCTTTGCTCTGACTAAAAAGCCTGTTTCCTAATCTCTCAAGCCTGTGTTTCTGTTGCTGTTATGTCTTAATATGCAAATAGTTCTCCCTCCCCTTTCCTCCCCCCCAGCCAATCCTGTTCTGGTATTCCTTGACCTCTTCTGACTCTGGTAGTGGTGGAGGATAAAATGAGCTGGGAACAGACAATCTGTCTTGCCCAGAAGCCATTTAGGGACCTGATCTCACACCTTTTAAAGCAGCTGCCTCCCTTTGCTCCATGGATGTGGCCTCAGATCCAGATGTGTTTGGTCCTGTGGAAGATGCTCTACTGGGCTGAAACTAGTGGGGATCAAAGGAATGGTTCCTGCTAATTACCCACTCCTCAGGGTCCTCTAATCTCCTTGGTTTGACTCCAGCCCATGAAGTTGGGCACCTAAACCAGTCTGCCTGGATTCTACATGCTGGGGAGTTTCTTTGTCTCCAGTCCTGAAGTTCTGTGCTGATGTGAGAACTTTGTTTCTCACAGAAGGAGCTTTGTGGAGGCAAAACTTGAAAATGGGTCCCTAAGCATCCATTAGAAGCAGATAAACAGAGGATCTGGGGTTTATTTTAAAGCTGGAGGGAACTGCTTTATTTTTCCTTAGCTGAGGTGACCTTGGAATTCACCATGTTTGAAGCAGTGACAGAGGGGGATCAGAGCAGATAAGATGGATATATGGATGTCCTTATGCAACCCAATGCAGGGTGAGAGATATTTCTAGTATTAAAACTTCTCTGCTTGCTCTAAAAGTCTGTTAGGAATCTTTGAAATGAAAGAAGGGCTCCACCTGCCACCTCCTCCTTTAGCAAATGGTCAGCATCTGCAGATGGACATCACCCAGAGCTCTTCCTTCAGCAAAGGGATGATTGTCCAGGAGCACTACCAGCCTCCCAGGAGACTTGAGATGGGATGGGAAGTTCTGGGCTGAAGCAGCAGGATGAGTATCCAGCACTTTGGGATCTCTCAGCAATGAGCAGATCCTGGTGATCTGAGCAGTAAATCGTAGTAGGTGGAGCCTCCAAGGCTGATTTGGCTCTGACTGATCCATGGATTTAGGAGCACTGGTCTGGGAATGGGCTGTAGCAGGTTTCCAGGGGGAGGAAGTGGACTCTGGGCTTTATAGAGCTGCACAAAGTTACATGGAAAAGAGCAGTGCTGGGGCACTTGAGGGGAAATTGGAATAATTGGCAATTGTCTGTCCTATTCTGTGAGAATTCCAGCTGGAATCCTGGTTCTCAGTGTATAAATGTGTGAAGGGAGAGTGTGAGGACACCTCAGTACAGATCCTTCTGCTGGAGAGACCACCTTGCTAATTGCTCTGTTGCTGTGCTCAGCAGGAAATCCAGAGATGAGATGTTTCCCATGGCTGCTCCTTCCCTTCTTCCTAAATAAGATGAACAGTGCCTTGTTAGGGAAGCTCCAGAGTGCAACCAATCCCTTAAATCCCTGCTGATCAACTGAAACTAAGAGGAAACTAATGAAAATCCCTGTTGTCACAACATATTTGTTTTGACCTTTAAAAGGAAAATGTGCTGGTGAGTCAGGAATCCCACTGGGAAATCTGTTCAGCTGCTTTTGGGCAGAAGGTGAGTGGAGCTGGAGGAGGACAGGAGTGGTTTAAAACAGAGGGCAGAGCAGGGCACAAATGTGCCATGCTCTGGGTTGTGGTGAGCTCAGAACTGGGCTCCCCTGAGCTGTTGGGTGTCTCTCAGCTTTTCTGTTTGTGAAGCAAAGACAGTTATTCAAGTATTTTACAGTTTGTTCCTGATATGATTTTAAAACCAGTGTATAAACTCCTTATTTTTGGAGAATAAATAAGGGAGGGAGGGAGGAAGAATGCTGCATTTACATCAGAAGTGAAAGGACTGTTTTGGTCAAAACAAGTGATCTTGAACATTTTTATGGCAGTGAGTCCCTCTGAGAAAGGTCTGGGTGAAGTCTGTGCTTCAGGGCAGTGCCTGGCTGAGCCTCTCAGGCTTTGTCAAGCCTTTATTGATTTGATGTAAACTCAGAGTTAGATGGGAGAAGATGGGCTGAGTTCAGGTGCTTTGGGGAGGTTTTCCTCCTGAAAGTCTGAAGGCCAAGAGGATTTTCAGTGGGCCTGTGCATTCAGCAGGACTAGGAAGCTCCTCCCAGCAGCCTGTTTGTTCTCTCCCTCCTTACAACCAGCATTAAATCAGTCCTCTACTTGAGCTGTTGGAATAATTCCCATGACAAACAAGTGTGACATCTCAGGAAGAGCCACAAGGGCCACAGAGGTTCCAGGACTGTCAAAAGTCTACCAAACTGTGTCTCTGCCCCTGCCAGCCACCCTGAGTGCCTCCAGGAAGGAATTTATTAACCTTCTGCGGTTATTTTCTGTCCACATGGTCCTGGTTCAAATCAGGCAAGGCTGGGTGGGAACTAGGATGAAAGTGCCCCTGAAGCTCTGTTTGGGCTCCACACTCTGCCTACCTGGAGAGCTTTTCCACTGGATCTGAAATCATCCCTGGTGTGCTGATCCAGGAGCAAACCTTCATGGGCAGAGCTCAGGAGGCACCTTGGCAAATCCAGCACTTCAGTGAGGTTGTCCCTGTTAACTTGTAGTGTTAAAAACACTGAGTCTGTTCACCCTGGAGAGGAGGAGACTGAGGGGAGACCTCACACTGTCCACAGCTCCCTCCTGAGGGGCAGTGGAGGGGCAGCTCCAATCTCTGTCTCTGTGAGCAGGGACAGGACCCAGGGAATGGCTGGAGCTGTGTCAGGGCAGGGTCAGGGTGGATCTCAGGGAAAGGTTCTTCCCCCAGAGGGTGGCTGGCACTGCCCAGGCTCCCCAGGGCAGTGGGCACGGCCCCAAGGCTGCCAGAGCTCCAGGAGGGTTTGGACAATGCTCTGAGGGACAGGGTGGGATTGTTGGGGTGTCTGTGCAGGGCCGGGGCTTGGACTGGATGATCCTTGGAGGTCCTTTCCAACTCAGAATCACAGAATATCCTGTAATGAAAAGACCAGAAGCTGGTCCCTGGTGCAGGGTGGGCAGTGATGTTGCCCTGCCACCCCCTCTGCTGGGCTTTGATTTGCCTCCGTGCACACACAGATTATTTTGATCTTCAGCCATCTGGGAATGCCACAAGAGCTGGAAATCCTGCATCCCCTGCTTGCTGCAGTTTATTAAAATCCCACATTCATAAACAATAACTCTTCAAAGCTCCAGGAGCTGCAGTGCTGGGCCATGTATAAAACATGACGCTGGGAAACCCAGCCTGGGCCTCTGTGGGCAGCTCAGATGTGGCCAGCCTTGAAATAATGCTCCAAACAAGGTGTGTCCTGTCTGTTCAGCAGAGCCTGAGACTCCTTCAGATTAGAATGTGACACTGGATGTTGTCAGTGGGATCTGATTTGTCCTTTGGAATGGGAATTATTTCCTGGCTGATGTCAGCAGTGCCTCTGGGATGGTGGGATTTAGCTGCAGATTAGCAGGAGTTACTTGGTTTGAAGGAAGGCAAAACAACCCACCACCCTGAGCAATTTGACCAAACTTTCTATTTAACTGTGTTGCAGGGACAGAAAGGAGCTCCCCCAGCCCAGGCTGGAGCTGTCAGTGCTGGTGGCTGTGTGTGGCACCCCATCCTCACTGGAAAGGGGCTCAGGAGGTGGAAAAAGTCACATTTTATGCCTTGAGAAGGGGGAGAAACATGATAGTTTCATGTGATGGTTCCATGGTGGCTGAGTGGTGTGAACTGAGGAGGGCTCAGAAGTCAGGGGTGATCCTTCAGCAGGAGCTCTGCACATCTGGACCATCCTGTCACTATTTCACATTTCCCTTGGGTGGGATTTCATACTCTTTGAGGTGATAAATTGGCACAACCAGCTAAAAAGTTGGATCAAAAAAACATTTTTCCTACCTGTGGTACTCCCTGACTAAAATATCTTCCATTAAGCTTCTCCTCTCCATAGACACATCATAACATTCTTGCTGGGTTTTGTTACCCTTTTCTGTCCCAAGATAAATTTCCCCCAAATACCAAGCGGTCTCATGATTTCAAATTCTGTGTTATTTTTTTGAGTGTTGCAGTTTTCTATCCTCTCTTACCTTTTGCTGCCTGAACTCCTCCAGGGATGTTGTTTTCAGGATTTATTCTTGCAGCTGTTCCAGCAGGATGGGCCAGCAGCAGGCTTGGGAGGGGGGAAAAACCCTCAAAAACCTCAAGATTTCATGTTGCTTGACCTTGGGAGCCCCAAGGGTCAAGAACCCAATAATAAACACTGCCAAATCTTGGAATGCTGTGCTGCACCTTTGCACCTCGTGAGGGCCTGGGAATTTCTCCTTTTTTAATTATATTCTGGGTTAGGCCCCAAAAGCCTAAGAAATCCTTGAAGTTCCTTATGGCTCCTCTCTTGTGAGTGCTTTTTAATTTCTATATCATCGTTTGCTGCTACAGCAATGATCCTGGAAAGGCAGCACAGGGAAAATGACTGTGGGAGATATTAAAAAAATTCCTCCCTAGAGTTTGAGGAGCTTTGGGGTGTGGTGGAGGTGCATCCTCAGCCATGGACTCTGTAGGACCAATGTGTGTCTGTGCTTTGGTGTGAAGTGTCGTTTCACATTTCATATATCCCTGCTCCCAACTGGATTTGGCTGTGCCATGAGAGGATCACAGGATGGTTTGGCTTGGAAGGGACCTTAAAGCTCATCTCATCCCACCGCCTGCCATGGGCAGGGACACCTTCCACTAGCCCAGGTTGCTCCAAGCCCCATCCAGCCTGGCCTTGGACACTTCCAGGGATGGGGCAGCTACAGCTTCTCTGGGCAACCTGTGCCAGGGCCTCCCCACCCTCCCAGGGAAGAATTTTTCCCTGATATCTAATCCAAACCTACCTTCTTTCCATGGAAATTCATTGCCCCTCGTCCTGTCCCTCCATCCCTTATCCAAACTCCCTCTCCAGCTCTTTTGGAGCCCCTTTAGGCCCTGGAAGATGCTGGAAGGTCCTAGTTTTTAAAGATGTCCTGAGTTGTTGCCTTTGTCTCTCTGACAGTCCAGTTTGTCTTCAAAACTTGCTATGTTCCTGATCTTTATGGTGGCATCTCTTTGCTCTGGCAGAGCAGTCTCCAGGCCACATGTGTCCCTTATCTGTCCCTGATGTGCTGGAGTGGCTGGACAAGCCCTCCTGGTGTTCTGGGGGGACTCTGCTCTCTCCATCCCCTTCCTACACTGTGGGCAGGCTGTGATCACCTGCACTGCCCTTCCCCTTGCCCTGGGTGTGTTTTAGAAGCTGGGGAGCCCTGTGCCCATCCCCAGGGGGCTCCTGCCCTGTCCTGGCAGAGCCCACCCTGGCTGCTGTCGGGTCATGCCGCTGTGGGGAGCCAGGGGTGTTACACAGAACAAGGGATTTCCTTGGAATGACATGATGTTATTCACTGGGTGGCTTTTTCCTACCAAAACGCTTTTACAGCTGATGAGGTGAACTTGGCTTGCTGATGTCCTGGGATGAACTGGGAGTAATTCTGGTTTCACTGCACTGCTTTGATATACAGTAGTAGGAGAATGGAGCTCTGTGATAAATAGGGCTTTTGTGGGGCAAGGATATTGGCAGACAGCAGATCTGGACTACACAGCTCAAAAGAAACCTTCTTGACCTCGTGAAGCAGCCTTAGTGCTTTGTTATTGTTACAAACAAATCCGTGTTTCTCCTGTTCTTCCTCCTCTGCAGGCTTGTCCAAAGGTTTCCCTGCAGTGTCAGCCCATGTATTTCAGGGGAATTTCCTTGGATAGCTCCAGACTTCTGGGGTGCTCCATGTGCCCCAAATTTGTGGGGTTACCAGTTTTGTCACCTCCCCGGTCCCAGCTCTGTGACAGCAGAGGGAGCTCAGAGATGATGTGCCAAGGTGGGCACCCAGGGCTGTGGGGCAGCTTTTCCATGGGGTCTGTGCAGCCCAACCCTGGCAGGACTCACGTGCAGGAGCTCTGCTTGTCCCTCTGGGCTCCTTGGTCTCTGCTGGGATGGTCCCACCCTGCCCACTGTTGGACCAGCAGAGGCAGCGGCGCTTCCCGAGCCTTTATTTCACAGGATTATTTAATTCCTTGTTTTGAATGCACTGGAAGGGTGTCAGTCCCTCTGCTCCAAAGCTGTTGAAGCCTTTGGAATGCCTCTCACTAGTTCTTGGATGCGAGTCTGGCTGTTGATGGAAAATTTGAGGATCGTCTGCCAAGCCAGTGCAGGTTGGCCCCAAGTCCAGGAGCAGGAATTCTGCATTCCCCTTTGGAAGCCTCATCCCCCAGCATCCCTGGGAAAGGCAGGACCAACCAAACCCATGGGGTTTGACATGTGCTGAGTTCTCCAGGTGCCTCCTCTTCCCTGGGGCACCTTGGATATTTTCCATAGGGAAAAGGGCCACACTCAGCACCAGCAGCTTCCCGAGGAGCAGAGTCTGTGGAATGTGAAATCCAAGAATTAAATCCCTGCACATTCACAGACACTTGTGTGTCCATCCAGCCCAGCTCTGCTCAAAGCCATGTCCCTTCTGCTCCTGCTGATGCTGAAAATCCAGAGCTATTTTGGCATCTCCAATTAATCAAGGAAGAATAGTTGATTATTTTCTTTAAAGTCATGTTCACCCTCATCTTTAGGGAGGAGGGAGCTTGGTGAAACTTCATTTCCATGGGTGTCTTTGCCCTGTGGTTGATAATTATTTTTAAACTGCCCATCATGTTGTGAGTGGGGTTGTTGTAGAGTTTTTTTGCAGTTGTCAAAATGTCAGTTCTAATGAAAATCTCCACAGACACGCTGTACCTGAGTGATTTAAGCCTTTAGGCTAAACAGGCTGCTGGGAGCATTTTCAGATGAGTCAGAAAGGTTTTGTGTGTGTCTTTTTTTTTAATATATTTTTGTTTGCTTGGAATGTCTTCATCAAAATCAGTTGTTGAAGGTGGTTTTTTTTTCCCTTTTTAAAGGCTAAGCTGCTGCCTGTCAGCTCACCACAGAGCTGTTTGGAATTCAGCATCTTCCACAGCAGTCACATTTGGGAAAAAAGAAGTTCCTGTGTAATAACAATAATTGAAAATTAATAGTAGATTAAATTAATACATAATTAGAAAACACTAATGCTCCCTGTGAACAAAAGGCTGATTCCTAGAGGAGCTTTGTGAACTGAAGAGGGAGAGTGTGTGATGCTTTCCCTGGGCCCTGTCTATTCCAGCCTGCAGATCATTAAAGCAATTATAATTTCACAGAGGTTTGATCTGAAATTGATTTCTTTGTGATAATTCAATTTAGAGCCCTGCTTCCTCTGGGGGGGGGGAAGATGACAGAAGATGAAGTGTGTAATTCCTGAGCAGTGTCCACAGGCACGTGTGGAGCTGGAACCCAGCCAGGGAGGGACTGAGCTCTGGAACACTCTGCCTTTAGGGTGGATCTCAGGGAAAGGTCCTTCCCCCAGAGGGTGGTTGGCACTGACCAGGCTCCCCAGGGCAGTGGGCACGGCCCCAAGGCTGCCAGAGCTCCAGGAGGGTTTGGACAATGCTCTGAGGGACAGGGTGGGATTGTTGGGGTGTCTGTGCAGGGCCAGGAGTTGGACTGGGTGATCCTTGGGGGTCCCTTCCAGCTCAGGATATTCTGTGATCCTTGCCAGGGAGCTTTGCCCATCTGTTCCATGGCCCATGTGAAACCTTGGGAAACAATTCCTGAGGGTGTTCTACCACGTGAGCCCAGCCTGGTGTTTCCCAGCCTGAGCTGTTTTGAGTTCATCCCGATCACCAGAAGCCAACATGACCTTGTCCAGAGGTGGTAAAAGGAGGACATTGGGCCCTGATGATCATGGAATCCCGGAATGGTTTGGGTTGGAAGGGACCTTAAAGCTCATCCAGTTCCACCCCCTCTCACGGGCAGGGACACCTTCCACTAGCCCAGGATGCTCCAAGCCCCATCCAACCTGGCCTTGGACACTTCCAGGGATGGGGCAGCCACAGCTTCTCTGGGCAACCTGTGCCAGGGCCTCCCACCCTCCCAGGGAACAATTCCTTCCAGTATCCCATCTAACCCTGCCCTGTGTCCCCCATTCCCTGGGCCATGGAGGAGCCCCCTGGGGATGCACAATGTGCTGTCCTGCTGCTTTACTCAGGGCAGAGCACAATGGGCTTCTGAAGGCTCTTTTTTTGGTAGCCAGACCTGTGGGTTGTGATTAAATGAGTAGAGAGAGAGATGAGGAGGAGGAAGGGAGGAAAGAAAACAAAGCAGAGGACAGCAGAATCCATGGAGACACAGTGAATCCAAGGCAGCAGGGAAAATTGGGACTTCCTGAAAGATCATGCCAAAGTTTGCTGAGCAGCTGCTGTGCCCCAGCCCTCCCCTCCCAATTAGGCTGATTAGTGGCTCCTGGGAAGTACCTCAGCCTGCTGAAACTCAGAGAGGCAGAAAGAACCATTCCCCTGTGAATTTGCTTTCATCTTGGCCCAGTACAGCATTTAACTTTTATTTTTTGTAGCTTTGTGCACAAACCAGCTCCGTTTCCCTGCTCTTTGAGGTGTGTGTTTGGGAATCCTGCAGGAATGGCTCCTCGGGCTGGGGGTTTGTTCCTGCCTATCCAGTTCTGTTTGTGCAAGTTGTGACTTCAGTCACTGTTCTCTTAAAGGGCTTTAAAAAAAAAGAATAAATGGAACCTGTTCAGAAGGGAAAGAAATTAAGAGACTTTTAGCTTTAATTGTATTCCTTAGGCCTGGTGGTGATAATGAAGGAATGTCAGGGAAAGATGACTAAAATAAAATCCATTTTTTCAATCAGAGGTAGGCAGGAGGGGTTCATGGTTGATTACATAACACTTCTGAGGACTGAGTGCTTATTCAGTGACTGCATTTGTTGTGATCTGTCTTGTCTTTATGTTTAGTGAGAGGGGGAAAAGCCATTTCAGCCCTGCAGGAGTTGTACCTTTGAGTTATAAATCACAGAATGGGTTTGGGTTGGAAGGGACCTTAAAGCTGATCTCATCCCACCCCCTGCCATGGGCAGGGACACTCCTTCCACCAGCCCAGGCTGCTCCAAGCCCCATCCAGCTTGGCCTTGGACACTTGCAGGGTTCTTGTGTGGCTGCTGTGGGGACACACAGAGGCAGCACCCCAGTGAGGACCCACGGGGTGGGTGCTACTGGGGTGGGGAGCTGAGGGGCTGCCCTGCTCCAAATTCTCCCAATTTGTTTTTATTTTGCGAGTACAACTTTCAGTCTGTCAGATGTTCTTGTCAAGGTGTCAGACACTGAAGCCAGCAGGGGAGGGCTGCTCATCACACCTTCCCCCAGCACAGCTCAGGGCACTGCTCTGTGCTAGGAAAGGGCAGGGAGATGCTTCCAAAGGGATCCTGAAGAGAGGTTCCCCCAGTCCAGTTATAGGGAGGACACAAGATCCTCCCAGCCGTGGGGTGATGTGGGAAGCCCCAAGAGGGGATCTCCAGCCCCCAGGCCCTGTCATTAGGGGTTATCCCTGCTCCCAGCTGCCAGGGGAGTGGGATGGAGTGATGTGGCACCTTGTGGGGCTCCAGGGCTCTGCCACTCCCTGCCAGGGGAGGGTCGGGCTCTTCTCCCAGGGAACAGGTGACACGACGAGGAGACGGCCTCAAGTTGTGCCAGGGGATGTTTAAATTGGATATTAGGGAACATTTCTTCCCTGAAAGGGTGGCCAGGCCCCGGCACAGCTGCCCAGGGCAGTGGTGGAGTCCCCATCCCTGGAGGGATTTGAAGATGTGTAGATGTGGCACTTGGGGACAGGGGTTAGTGATGGCCTTGGCAGAGCTGGGGGAATGATCCTGGAGGTCCTTTCCAACATAAATCATTCTGTGATCCTCTCCCTGTGACACCTCCTTGATATAATCCAGCAATGGGGCTTCTGGTGTCCCAGCCATTAAGGAACCAAACTGTCTGGACCTGCAGTGAGGAATTTGGAGGCTGAATGTCCTCTGCTGTAGAGGTGGACCTTTTTTCTCATCTCTTCTGGATCCCTTTGGAAGCGTCTCCCTGGCCTTCCCTAGCACAGAGCAGTGCCCTGAGCTGTGCTGGGGGAAGGTGTGATGAGCAGCCCTCCCTTGCTGGCTGTGGGGGGCTCCTGGAAGTGGGAAATGATCTGTAAGAGATTCTAATGCTTCAGTGTCTGACACCTTGACAAGAACATCTGACAGACTGAAAGTTGTACTCGCAAAATAAAAACAAATTGGGAGAATTTGGTGTTTTCCTCTTCACTCTGAGGGGTTTTGCAGCATCATTCATGTTGCTGGGAGTGTCAATAAAACGACATGTAAAAATGGGGGTTGTTTTGATGTTTGTTTTGATGCTTTGAAATGCTGCTTCAAAGAAAAAAAAAGATCAAACCCTTTTTTGCTTTCACATTTCTCATTAGAAGAAAACTCCTCTAACAGCACATTTTCCTTGAGGAGAATGGAAAGTTTTGTTGAGGATTCCTTCATTTTTGTGAAACCTTAGTTGCTGAGGTTGCTGCACATTTGGGTGCTGCAGCTCTGGTTTGCATCATTCAGGTGCAGTTGTTTCACTCTTCCAGTGCAAATGGACAGAGCAGGACTATTTCTTTCATAGAATCAGAGAATGATTTGAGTTGGAAGGAAACTTAAAGCCCATCTCATTCCTCCCCCTGCCACAGGCAGGGACACCTTCCACTATCCCACATTGCTCCGAGCCCCATCCAACCTGGCCTTTCTTTCTGCAGATTAAATGTGTCCAGAAAAGGAATTTTGGTCTATTGCTGGGTTTAACATGCACAGATTTAACAGCCCCTGCTCGGGGTCTCAGTGTGCAAAGGGCATCATTAAACTCAGGCTGTGTCCTGGGCCAGGAGCAGGTGGGATGGGAAGAGGTGCTGGGTGTCTGTACATTTATTTAATCTACAATCAGTGCAGGCACACAGGTTGTTCCTGGCTGGAGGAGCTGCAAACACAAGGCTGGGCTCTCCTCCTTGGCTCTTTGTGCTGAGCACGTTGGCACCCCCAGAAAGGATGAAAATTCATCCCAGAGGGTCACAGGTCACACCTGCTCTGAGACAGATCATTTTTTACCTGGCACCAAGATGGATTTGTGTGATAACGAGCTCCAGTGTATTAGAAAAATCTTGCTTAAAGCATCTGGGTCAAATGGAGCTAATTGGCTCTAACCTCATAAATTCAGAAGCCCAATTAATTTGGTGTATTTTGAGGAAGCTGGGGGAGGGCTGGGCTTTGCTGTCCTCCAGGGCACAGTCCAGCACTGGATTGTGGAAAAGCAGCTGGATATTGGGCAAGAACTTTGGGACCAAAGTGAGTGATGTCTTTATACACAGAGCTGCTTGTGGCTGAGGAGAGACTACATCAAACCTGCTCTTTCAGGACAGGCAACATGTTGGTGACTATCTCAAATACAAAATCTGGGAGGCTGTTTGCTCAGAGCCTGGGATCTTGGAGCTCCCAGATGTTAATTCATACTGGACCCTCCCCTGTTTGGGACTGGGATAAGCACAGTGCTGCCCCAAGCACTGTCTAGAGCTATTCCACATTTTTCATCTTAGAAAGTACCTGTAGAAAGGAACCATCATTGCTTAGAGGTTCTGCTTCTGCAGAGGGATTCACATCTGCAAGGACCAGTGGCTGTGAGTGGAGTCCTCAGACTCCTTATGGAATTCCAGGTGCTTGGGTAGTGTCTCTTGCTTGGAGGTTCCTTTCAGTGCCTCCTTCAAGCCTCCAAACCATTTCCTCGGGCACTTCACCCTCCAGAGACCAGGGAGTCTTGTAGGAACACATGGGAACATGCAGCTTGCAGGAACATGTCCTTTGCTTTGTTTCTTCCCTGCTCTCTGTGAATGTGGGGTGCCTGGCTGAGTTGGATGGAAACAAGGTATTGTGCTGCTGGAGGCAAGATTTGAGTTGGATCCCTTCGCCATGAGGTAAAATGAGAGGTGGATTTCTTTCTGGAGAGATTCCCAGGTGGATTCCCCACACCAGCATCCTGGGGAGGCAGGTGTGATGCTCCTGGCTGTGCTGGCTTTGCTCTGACCCCTTTGTGAGGCACAGTGTGGGTACATTTAATGGTCTGAAGTGCTGACCTGCTTTTAAAACTGTTCAGAGATGAGGAGAATTGGAAGATTGTAGGTTTGGGAGCTGAATCCTGCCTGGCTGGGGGTGAGGCAGCTGAGCTTCCAGCGTTTGGGGTAGATGAAGGGCCGGAGCTCAAGGACCTTGCAGGGGTGATCTGCTTGGCACCACCACTGAGCTGGGAGAGGAGGAAGGAGGGAGACCTGTGGATTTGAGAGCTGCGACATTGAGAGCCTGTGCTCTTGCAGTCACAGAACCATAGAATATGCTAATTTAGAAGGGACCCATCAGGATCACTGAGTGCAGCTCCTGGCCCTGCACAGACACCCCAGCAATCCCACCCTGTCCCTCAGAGCGTTGTCCAAACCCTCCTGGAGCTCTGGCAGCCTTGGGGCTGTGCCCACTGCCCTGGGGAGCCTGGTCAGTGCCAACCACCCTCTGGGGGAAGAACCTTTCCCTGAGATCCACCCTAAACCAGCTGGATCACTGGGACAAAGCCTGTCAGCACAGTTCCCTGTGTCTCCTTGTGCAGTGGGTGCTTTAGGGGGCTGCTCAGAAAAGCCCCTGTCCTGTGTGTGCAGGGCTGGCCCCGAGATCTGCAGTGTGTGTGCTCTGCTCCTGCTCTCCCTGCACTCTCAGCTCCCTCCCCTCTCCCTGCCAGGCTCCTCTGCCCCCCAAATCTTCTCTTTCTCCTCTTGCTGTGCACTGGGTATCTACATCTGCAGCCAGGGAGGTGGCATTGCCAGTCCCAGGAACCTCTGCCTTGGGTACCAATTCTTCCATTGTTCAGCATCACCCCATTATCCTGGGCCTGATATCAGGGACCAGCCTGAGCCCCATGGAAGCCTTTTCCTGGTCTCCCAGAGGACCTGCAGGCTCCTGGTGTGAGGGAATCGCTCATCTGCACAGCTTGATATCTGGCCTGGTGGAAAAATCCTCATTGGAGGCTGCTGAGCTGATGGGGTGGAGTGGGAGCAGTGCAGATGTGCCTGACACTGCCACAGCCTTTCTGCATCCCTGAGGAGACAGGCAGAGATCACAGGGAGGTTTGACTGGCACAAAAATCCCCAGGAATCCTCTGCTCTACTGCAGGTTTTAAGGAGACATTACAGCCACAGTGTGGGTGAAAAGAATGTTTCATATTGGATGATCTTTAGAGTCCAGGGCAAATTTAGCAACATTTTTCCTCTGAGAGAGGTGAAGTGGAAAGCATCTTTCCTATGAATGGGAAGAAATAAGGAAAACTTTGGGGTGTTGGGATACTGCAGGGTCTCTGTGGACCTCTCTGGGTCATAGAGGAGATGTAGTTCAGCAGACAGAGGAAATGTGTGAAGCCTTTGTCTGCTCTTTCCTGCTTTTGGGAGCCCTGGGCTCTAGGATGGGGCACAGCAGTGCCCACCAGTTCATCCTCTGTGCTCTCTGACACTGGTTAATCTCTGGAGCAGCCCAGCACAGAGCTGATGCATTTGGATTTTTGTCCAGTTTTGAACTGGCACCACAGTTTATGAAGACTAAAAGTTATTTTGTAGAATGAGAGAGAACAATCTTGCAGGCCCACATGGCAAGGGTGGGTACTGCTGCCAAAGAACAACCACATTTGGAATTGTATGACTTGAATGTGGCCAGTGACTGGCATTTAAACCAGAAAAGAGGGAAGCAGTTCTATGGGTTTTAATATTTTCATTGTCTCCGTGCTTCGTCTTTAAAATAAATGAAACTTATACCCCATAGAAACACCAGAGGTGTTGGACTTTATTTTGTTTGGGGTTTGTTAGAGTAGGGAATAGCTGTATGTCCATAATTGCTGTTCCTGCTGCCCATACACCCCAGAAAAGAATCTTGAACTGCAGGGCTGGGTTTTTGTAGAAGGGACTTGGTGCCCAGTGAACAGATGGGTTGAGGAACTTGGCTGGGCACGACATCTCCTGCCAGCTTGTTCCTGATGGAACATAACACTGGTTTTTTCAAGAGGAAAGGCCACACAGGCAGCAGGACACACCAGGGGGGTGATGGGGATGGTGTGGTGGTGGCACCTCTGCTGTGATTCTGGGGGAGGTTCTGCCCAGCTGTTGTGGGGGATGTGACCCCCCAGCCCAGCTGTGGCTCTGCAGGTGAGCACAGGGCAGCAGTGTCAGCTGCCAAAGGGTTTGAGCTGCCTTGGAATGAGAGGTGTAATGTGAAGGGATTTGCTGTGTGTTTAATATGCTGTGTATTTAATATGTTTAACAGCCAGACTGTCAGCAGAGCCCAAGTTTCTCACTGACTTGTGTCTCACTTGCACCTGAATGAATTCCAAGGGTGTTGGATCACCTGCACTCCCCAGGTGTTTTTGAAAAGCCAGGCCTGACAGTGGAAGGGAATCACGGAATCCCAGAATGGTTTGGGTTGGAAGGAACATTAAAACTCATCCGGTGCCACCCCCTCTCACGGGCAGGGACACCTTCCACCAGCCCAGGTTGCTCCAAGCCCCGTCCAACCTGGCCTTGGACACTTCCATTGATCCAGGGGCAGCCACAGCTTCTCTGGGCAACCTGTGCCAGGGCCTCCCCACCCTCACGGGGAAGAATTTCTCCCCAGTATCCCATCTAACTCTCCCCTCTGGCAGTGGGAAGCCATTCCCTCTTGTCCTGTCACTCCATCCCTCGTCCCCAGTCCCTCTCCAGCTCTCCTGGAGCCCCTTTAGGCCCTGGAAGGGGCTCTCAGGTCTCCCTGGATCCTTCTCTTCTCCAGGTGAACCCCCCCAGCTCTCCCAGCCTGGCTCCAGAGCAGAGGGGCTCCAGCCCTTGGAGCATCTCCATGGGCTCATCTGGAGTCACTCCAGCAGCTCCAGGTCCTTCCTGTGCTGGGCACAGCAGGGGCAGGGAAGGAAAGCCTCTTCTCCATACACAGAGGGAGGAATCTCAAACTGATATTCCTGCCTCAACAGGACCTGTCCATTTTCTAACCAGCACAGATCTGCTTGGCTGCAGGAATCAGAAATACTCTTCCAATCTGTTTTCCTCTTCCCTTAAGAAGCCAGTGGGAATGGGAAATCAATTTAGGACAAATTGGGCTAAATCAATCCAGGGAGGATGCTCTTTGAAATCAGGGAAGTGCTTGTATCTCCTCCACTGGCATCCTGGCCCAGAGCTGGTCATGAGGGCATTGGTCTGGGGGCTGTGGGGTGGGTCAGTGTGTGCTGAGCCCTGTTTGGGGGATATATAAACCCCACTGCTATCTGGGGCTGTTGGAGGATGGGCACAGCTCTCAGAACTGGATCTGGTCAGGTTTTCTCTCTGGGGACAGGACTGCCCAGGAAAATGGATGTGACTACAGTCTGAGAGTCTTCCCATTGCTGCAGGGGTAATTCCAGAGGGGATTTTGGCTGGCAGGATCCATTACCAGAGCCAGACATGGGTGCAGCCCTGGAAGGTACCTTCCTACTGTAATTACCCTAAGGATAATTACCTTTCTGTGAGGTAATTGCCACCATGTTACACCTCCCCTTCTTTCTGTGACTCTTCCATTCCCTCAGACATGGGCTTAACATCCCTTTGGTTCCCTGAAGACAAGGCAGGGGTGGGCAGGAGGACAAGGAGGAGGAGGGAATTGTTCCAGGGCACCATGGAGCTGCTGTTCCATGTCTGCTGGCTGCAGAAGGAGAACCCATCAGGGGGTGACCTGTTCCTGTTAATCCATAGCACCCCCTCCTCTGCAAGGACACAGCAGGGCTGTCATTGCAGGGCTGCCTCTCCCTTCCCACTCCCAGATAATATTTCCAGGATCCAAGCTCTCATCCTCAGCCCTGTGTGAGATACCACAGTGATCCCTTGTTTTGTGCTGAGGAGGAGCCTGCAAAGCAGGGGTGCCCAAAAAGGGGGGTTTGGGGGTAACTGGGGTGTTGGCAGAGCAAGGAGGAAGGTGCTGGGACTCTTCTGGTGGCTGGGGGTGGGTGTTTGGAGCTGCTTTGGCAGCTCAGGACCTGAGTTAAATCCTTCAGAGTGGTGGGAGATCCTTGGTACAGGGGAGGAGCTCGTGTTGGAGTGCTGCCTGAGGGGGACCCTCCCCAAAAGATTTGGGGGTGTGCTCAGGCCACTCCCTCTGCACCCACCTGCCTCCATCTGTCTGGGCAAGGAGGAGCCACGTGTGCCCAGTGTGAGGGGAGCCAGGAGGGCTCAGCCAGGGGCTGCTGAGCAACAGGGGACAGCTCAGCTGCCCCAGGGCTCTGCTGACCCCAGAGTGTGACCCACAGGGGTCACCTGTGGGACCATCCCACTGCAGGGCTGGGTTTGGGGTCTCTGTGCAGTGGAGGAGTCACAGCAGGGCCCTGAATCCTGCCCATCTGCACCGTGTGACACGGAGCTGAGGGCCTTGGGAAGCAGCTCGTGCTTGGGATTTTGTGAAGGTTTGGAGTTGCAGGAGCCAGGGGAGGGGGGGCTGCACTGATTCCTGCAGTGATTCCTGCAGTGATTCCTGCAGCAGGGCTTGTGTTACACCCAGCACACATGGTGGGGTGAAAGAAAGGCTGAGGTTTCCTTCAGAGCTCTGTCACTCCCCACTTTCAGCAGAAGGATGGTCAGGAGGCAGGGGATGTTACTACACCTCAGCAAAGCCATTCCCACTTCTCCCCAAACTGCTCCAATTCCCTACCTGTTGTTCTGCAGCCTGGGGAGTGACTAAATGAGACCTGTTCTTTCAGGAAAGGCAAAATATTGGTGACTATCTCAAATATAAAATTCGGGAGGCTGTTTGCTCAGAGCCTGGGATCTTGAAGCTCTCAGCAGATGCTGATTCATACTGGACCCTCCCCAGTTTGGCACTGGGATCAGCACAGTGCTGCCCCACATACTGGCTAGAGCTGTTCCAGCTTCAGGCATCCCATGGCCAGGAGGAAAGTCCTGCCACCCCAATACACTTCTGCTGAGCTACAGAATGAAGCAGTTCAGATGGGAGGGGACCTTTGGAGATCCCTCATCCAGTCTCTGAGTGGAGAAGCTGAAGAAGGTGTTTTAGGACTGGAGGGAGAGCTGGGAATGGTGGTGTAGGTTGGTTGTCCTAGCTTGGCTGGGCTGGTGTTTCCCAGCATGTTCTCAGGGGCTGCCTCCTGCTTCACCCCTGGGATTCCTCCTCATCAGGGTTCTCTATCCCTGTCCCAATGGTATTTTTCCAAGGATTTCTTCCCAAAACCTCCCTCTGAGCTCTTCTCCCCTTTCCGTCCTTAGGGTGTAGTAATGCTCCCAGACATGCCTAGAGCATGTCCAAAGCTCTGAGGTTCCTCACCCACCACAGTGTAATTCCAGAGGGCAACATTCCCTTTGCTCATCCCACTTGGATGATGTTCAGCATCTCCATCCTTCTGGATCCTGTGACTGGGAAAAAGACATGGACAAACCTGAGAGGGATGAAGCCCCCTGAGCTCCCCAGCAGCTCTGGGAATTATCTGGGACAATTTGTTTCCATCACAGCAATTAAAAAAAAGAAAAAAAAATAAAGAAAAAAACGAAGGAAACAAAATTCCTGAGTGCACTAAAACAATAAATAAAAGATGACCTTGCCAGGCAAGGATTTTTGACAGGGACAGACCTATTCTGGTGGCCCTGTCCCTGACATTCCATGCCCTGTGGGCTGTGTTGGGAGCCTGCATGTCCAGAGAGTGTGAGAAGCTGTTCTCTCCTAATCACCACCCACTTAGCACCTCTAGGTAAATCAATGCTCACTCACCATTGCAAGGTAAGAAGAGGTCCTGAATGAGGAGATCTTTTTCATAGAATAGCTTTTTTTCATCAGTTTGGAAAGGTTTGGGAAAATAAAGATGTGCCAGGAAAAGTGTTGAACAGAAAAAAATGTTCCACTTAAAAGTCTGCTTTGAAAATTCCATTTCTTCGGTTTAAATTTTGGGTTGTGATCAGGATTTTTTTTTTTTTAATGTTTGTTCTATTATCAGGACATCATGATGAAGTCCTGGAACCCATACTTTATACCAGAGGAGAGCAGAAGAGAAGCTGAACACCCTAAAAATGTAGAGGTTTGGAAGTCTGAGTATGGAGAGTCCATACTCATTCCAAGGTGTGGCAGGTTCAAGTTCAGGGTCCATCTCAGATTTCTGCTGGGGCTGGTTCTCAGCAGTAATTTGGTTGGCTTTCAAATTAATTTTCATTTTCCTCCATTCAAAACCAGTCACCTTACATTTTGATGAGGAGTTTTGGACTAAAAGTGAAGGAGTTCTGCTTTTAAATGAAGTGAAAATGAACTTCTGTCCCAAGTCCATCGACTCTACCCCCATTCTTGGAGTGTTAGAGGACCACCATCCTCAGAAACCAGAATTTCTCCTTACCCATTGGGAGATTTGCTGTAGATCCTGAGGGATTCAGGTTCCTGTGCTGCACCAGCCACTGCTCCAGACATGAGTCTTCTCCCAGGCTTGTTCATCAAGTGCTTTTGGTGAAGAGCTCTCAGAGTTGTTCCACTCGAGGCAGTGTTTGAAATTCCAGCTGTGCTGCTCGTCTGGGATTGGCCTGAGGAGCTGGAGGGTTCCTGAGAGTCCCTCAGAGCTGTGATTGGAATGAGCACAGGAGCACTTCCACACCAACACCCTGCAGGTGGGCAGGACAAGTTTTATTCCACCCACAGGTCTGGGAGAAATTCGAGCAGCAGGGACCGTGTACCTGAGGGAAAGCTGGGGAAGGTGAAGAAAACAAACCACACAATGTGACTCTCACCTGGGTGTGCAGTTACACATCTTGTTTGAATTAGCTCCAGACGTGACTGCAAACATGTCTTAGGGTCCTTCAGATGTTTGTTAAGGACCTCCTTTAATCAAATGCTCTTATCCTTGTGAGTGAGTTGGTGGTGGAACTGGTTCCCCCTTTTCCCACCTGTCAGTGCTGCTGCTGGAGAAGCAGTTTAATGGAAAAAACTCTTCAGGAGAAGCCATGATTTTTGGAGTGTTGTCACCTCCACTTTTAGAGCTGCTGTTTTCTATCTCTTCCAGCTTTTTTTGAAATCCTGCCATAGCTCGTCACAGCTGGGGCTGAGCCAGGGTAGGTTTTGCCTTCTCAGAAGCTCTGGGCCCTTCTCCCAGCCCAGGGAAGGTGTGGATCATCCCCTTGGGTGGCCACCTTGGCCTTAAGCTGAGCTTCCTGAGGGTTGTGCTACACTGTTCCTGCTTAAGTGGGAGTAGTTACTTAAGGTGCAAACACTGCTCAGAGTAGTCAGGCAGTGTGTAAATCTGATAGTAAAGCTGGCTGTCCACTTACCAGCAGATAACTCCACATCTGGGGGCCATTTCTTGTCTCTGCTTCATTTCCCCATCTGTAAAAATGGTCTAATGGAAACAGCTCAGGCTCAAGTCTCCCAGGAGAGCATTTTCTCTTTGCTTTCCTGGATGCTTTGTGTGTTTTCCCCTGGGTGCAGAGAGCACTCAGCCCATTACAGGTGCCTGGTGCCAGTGCTGTGCCAGCAGCTCTCCCAGAAAGAGGAGCTCAGGAAGCATTTTGGAGCTGCAGTGCCATGGGATGAGTCCAGGTTCTGCTCTCACTGTGCCACAGAATGCTTTTCTGCCTTGGGGTGAATTCAAACAATTTTGGATTTCAGTGGCCTCACTTGGCTGGAGTGAAAGCATCTGGTGGCAAGCTGGGCAGGGCAGGTTGGACAGGGCTTGGAGCAACCTGGTCTCATGGGTGACATCCCTGCCTTTGGCAGTGAGCCTGGAATGAGATGATCTTTAAAGTTCCTTCCAACCCAAACCATTCCATGATTTCTCTGTGTGACAGTCTGTCCTTTAGTTCAGATGATTTTCCATCTGACCCGATGCTTTCCCTGTGGAAAGCAGCCTCTGTCACCTCTCAGATTTCATTTCTAGGATAAAATAGCCAAAAACAGGCAAGGAAGTTCCTTGATCCTTCCCGTTGGTGCTTCCCAGCTGGTGCAGCAGTGGAGCTCCATCTGAGTCCTGTGGGTCTGCACCCACCTCTGCCCATCTGGCCTTTTGTAAAAGCCTTCTGATCCTTTAGGATTTCTCCAAATGACTCTCTCTGCATTTGGAATATGAATGTCCCATTCCTGTGTCCCAACTGTGGTGGTGAGTTGGGGCCATTCCATCTCCTGGTCCTGAGCCCAGCTGGGTGCTCGGGGCTGGTGCCTCCAGGGCAGCACCAGGGGCTGCAGCATCAGCCTCCTGACTGCACTGGTTGGCAGGAGATAAAAACACTGCCTGGAACTGGTCATATTTTCCACATTTCTCGCCTGATTTCTGCTTTTTAGCCATGCAAAATGGGCCTGATGTTCAGCATTCTGCACACCTTGTGAAGGCCCCAGAACTGAAGATGCCATTTGTTTCAGGTTATCAGTCAGCTCTGGGAGCTACAGAGAAATCCGTCACCATCTCATAAACCCCCATCCAAGCAGTATTTGTTTGCCACTGTGTGAAATAACTCAGTGAATTTCTAATTACACAGCTCTAATTAAAGGCTGGATGGAACGACTGTGCCTAATCGGGATGATACACCCATTTCATTACAGGCAGGGAATTGCTTGTGTACAACAAACCACCAGCTCAGGGCAGGATTAATATCCCCTCTCTGGAGCTGGGGGAGTGCTGGGCAGGGTGGACATCCCTGGCAGCTCCTGGGGAGTCTCATGTGGCTGCACTGGGAACACTGGCTCCTTTGGAAGGAGGTTCTCAAGAGGTGTCTGCGATGATGGGGATGAGAAAGGACCCTCCCAACCAGCCAGAGCTTGGAGAGACCATGCTCTGTGCACCACGACCAAAAGCATCCAGGTGGCTGCTGAACTGGGATTTAGTGGGTTTTGTGTCAAAGCTTAGACTGGTGGTAGAGCAGCAGAGGCTCCTTTCCTTCTCTTTCATACCAGCTCTCCCTGATCTGATGAGAACAGAGTAGCACAAAAAATTAATTATCCCACATTAGAGATCTTTTCTTCTCTGGATTTTGGCGCTGGAGCCAAGAGCATCTCTCTGATGGAAGCCTGATGGGGAAAACTCAGATCCTCTGTTCCCATGAGGTGCCTCTGCCATCAGCAGTGAGATGAAAGCACATAACCCCTGCAGTGAGCAGGCAGCTGCCTCCAGCCCTGCTGGCTGAGCCAGGTGCTCACCAGGTTCTGCTGACTCATGTCCTGCTCAACTGATCCTTCCTTTCAGCCCTAATGCAGTGCCTGCAATCCCAGAATGGTTTGGGTTGGAAGGGACCTTCCAGATGATCTAGTCCAACCCCCCTGCCATGGACAGGGACGCCTTCCACTAGAGCAGGTTGCTCAAAGCATGGCCTTGAAAATCAAGTACCTGCTTAACCAAGAGCTCCACCAGCATTCCTGTCACAAGGAGATGTTTCTTACAGCAGGACATGGACCTTAATCCATGTTGAGTGCAGGTTACAGAGGGAACAGCTGCTCTTAAAGGTCTGGAGTTTTCTGTTCATATTTTTGCAGCAGTTTGATGCTGAAATCTCCACTTGCAGGAGAAACTCTGACATTATCCTTTCCTTACCTTAGAAGTTTGTCCTGCCCAAATTCCTGTCAGATGTCAGGGGGGAGTCAAACATGGGACAGAGGGAATAACAGCTGGGGTCTAGGTTAAATAGATAGATAATTGATTTCTCTCAGTGCTGGTCTCAGGTGTTAGTCCATTGTGGTTAATGAAGGAAAGCAAGTGGAATTGAGGAGCCCTGGGTGGGAAGTGCCTGGTGCCTGGTGCCAAAGGCTCCTCGTGGTGCTCCCGTGGTGTTGGAGTGGCTGCACCTTGGTGTCACTGTTCCTGTTTCCACTGGCTGAGCAGAGCTGAGCTCTGACAGCTCCAGTTCTGGCACAGGTTGCCCAGAGAAGCTGTGGCTGCCCCATCCCTGGAAGTGTCCAAGGCCAGGTTGGATGGGATCCTGAGTAGCCTGGTCAAGTGGAAGGTGTTTAATAATTGAAAATAAAGTAAAATACAGTAATAATGGCAAATAATAATCATAATGATAATACAAAATGGAAAAAAGAAGTGATGCACAATGCAGTTCCTCACCATCCACTGAGCAATGCCAGACCCCCCTTCCCGAACCCAGATCAGCCCCCAAAATACAGAGGTGCTTGCAGTGCTGAATATTTACACCAGATTGGTGCCCTGAGCAGTGACACCGTGAAGGAAGAGCCCAAACCCCCCTGCAGGTGCCCAGGGCTGGGGCAGGGCAGGAGCCCCAGGGAAGGTGCAGTAGGAGCTCTGTGGGGAGCACAGACCAGCCCAATTCTGCACCAGGCACTGGGCATCTCTCACCCAGCTCAGGCTGCTGGTGGAGTTCTGGGAGATATTTCCACCTTGGATCCCACAAACTCTGGGCAGGTTTGAGCACAGACCCTGCTGGTGCTTGGATCCTGAGCTCCCTGTGGTGGTGGAAGGGGAGAGACTTTACCAGGGTGGTGATTTCCATTTCCCTCTGCTCCTGCACCTTACCCTGCTTTGTGCAGCAGCTAAAAATAGAGGAAGGAAAGGTGTGAGGCTGCTCTGGGGGAAGGGCAGAGGGAAGCCCTGTGTGTGTGTGAGGAATTGGACTCCTGCAGCTGCAGGAGCGTGTCCGTCACGCAGGCACCGTGTGTGCAGCCTCTCCTGCTGGGTGGGCACTGGCCACAGAAATAAACAGGCTCTGTTTTTGGGCACCCCACCAATGCCTCTTGCTAGCCTTGACTTTTTGGCTTGTCTCTGTATTTTTAGCTGCAGGACACCCTGTCCCCAAGCCTGGAGAGGGGCTGTGTTTCTCATACCTCTGCAGACGTGTGAAGCCAGCTCTCGCACTTCCCTGCTCCCAGTTTAGCAAGGGGAGGGCAGCAGGGTGGCTGAGCTGAGGGCCTGGGATGTGAATATCCATTTGTCCTGGAGCTTATTTATGGTTGGGATGAATAAAATGGTTGTTTAGTGTGGAGAAAAGGAGGCTCAGGGGGGACATTCTCATTCTCTACAACTCCCTTACAGGACAGGGGAGCCAGGTGGGGATTGGTCCCTTTTTCAAGCAACAGGACAAGAAGAAATGGCTTCAAGTTGTGCCAGGGGAGGTTTAGATTGGATGTTAGGAAAGATTTCTTCCCAGAAAGGATGGTCAAACACTGGAAAAGGCAACCCAGGGCAGTGGTGGAATCACCATCCCTGAAAGTGCTTAAAAAACATGTGGATGAGGTGCTTAGGGACATGGTTTAGTGGTGGCCTTGACAGTACTGGGTTAATGGTTGGACTCAATTATCTTAGAGGTCCTTTCCAACCTTAACGATTCCTTGACTGTAAGTGAAGGGAAAAAAACCCTACGGATTACATTCAGCACAATGCACTATTTCTTTGTGTTTCACTGAGAGGGGGATGAGTTTGGGAGTTTATTCTCTTTTATTCAGAAGTACAGAATGATTTAGCACAATGCAAAATTAAATGTCACTTTGAATAAAGGATCAAATGTTCTTCCATTTGCCAAGTGCTGGAGAGAGCACATGATTCATGGTGCACTACTTCAGTCACGCTGAATCCACCTTTGCATCCTTCTCTACTCGTGTGGCAGAATCCACCTTTCCAGCCAGCTGAGCCCTTGTATTAACCTAGTCCTGCTTTGGGAGCCTCCTGCCACTCTGAGCATCCCCACCCTGGTCCTTGTCACTGTCTAGGGCAGCGAGGCTGGGGAAGGGACTGGAGCACAAGTGCTGTGAGGAGAGGCTGAGGGAGCTGGGGGGGTTCAGCCTGGAGAGGAGGAGGCTCAGGGGAGACCTCCTGACTCTCTGCAACTCCCTGACAGGAGGGGGGAGCCAGGTGGGGGTCAGGCTCTTCTGCCAGGAACCAGCAGTGGGACAAGAGGGCTGGGTCTTCAGCTGTGCCAGGGGAGGTTTAGGTTGGACATTAGGAAGAAGTTCTTTACGGAGAGAGTGCTCAGACATTGGATTGGGCTGCCCAGGGAGGGGGTGGATTCTCCATCCCTGGAGGTGTTTAAGAAGAGACTGGATATGGCTCTTAGTGCCATGGTTTAGTAGGCCAGGTGGTGTTGGGTCAAAGGTTGGACTTGATGATGTCAGAGGTCTTTTCCAACCTGGCTGATTGTGTGATTCTGAGATTCTGTCTCGTTTGGGCTGTGGGCTCAGCTCCTTTTCATCCCCCTTACTCCCTCTGTCTGCTCTGAAGTCCTCACTCAGGTGCTCCTGTAGGCGTGGACTGAAGTGTCTGAAGGGCTCCCTGGATGGCATTAGGGCTGTTTGTGTGCTTGGAGTGAAGCACTTTGCTGGATGGGGGCACAAAAGCTTCAGCAGAGCAGGTTTGCTCAGGCCCTGGGGGCTGCCAGCCCCGCTCCCTGTCTCTGTCCCAGTGTAAGATGAGCTGGGGATTGTTCCTGGATTGTGGCAGCTCCGTGTCCTCCTGTGACAGGCTGGATGTCCTGAGATCTGTTGTCTGTGCCCCTCCTGTGACAGGCTGACTGTCCCAAGGCCCGTTGTTGTCGCCACGCTGACGTGTGTCCCTGGAAGATTGTATGACCACCTTGTTCCTGGGGAGGGCCACCCAAGGTCACAGGCTGCTGGCAAACCTCAACACCCCTGCTCCTGATATGCTGTGGAGATGCTATTTTGGCTCCTCAAGGGCTCCCAGGGCAGGCAGGGACCGGGGGTGCTGGAGCCAGTCCCAGGCAGACGCCCCTGTATCCCCATCCCCACCTCACATGGGAAGCATGTGCCAGGGTGGTTGGGTGGGAATTGTGCAGTCAGAGAGAGGAAAAGCAAGACAGAGCAGGTGCAGGTGCAGGTTCTATTCGCTGTGAGCAGGCTTCTGTGCATCCAGCTGCTCCCCAGGCCTTTGGGAACATGGATCAGGCTGCCCTGTGCTGCCCTGCTGGGAAGTTTGGTAAGGACAGCTTGAGCTTGCCCTTCTTGTCCTCTGCCAAGAGAGGGTGGTGTGGGCTTAGCATAGAATCATAAATCCCACCATGATTTGGGTTGGAAGAGACCTTAAAACTCCTCTCATTCCACCCCTGCCATGGGCAGGGATGCCTTCCACTAGCCCAGGTTGCTCCAAGCCCCGTCCAACCTGGCCTTGGACACTTGCAGGGATGGGGCAGCCACAGCTTCTCTGGGCACCCTGTGCCAGGGCCTCTGGATGATGCTGTTATCCCACTGCACACCAGGCTGGGAGAAGGCACTGTGGGCTGGACAAGGCTTAGCTGACTTTCATTAAAGCAGAAATAGTTGCATATTCTGGGGGGCAGCCACACAGCTCCTTACAAGAGGCTGCTGCTGGATTTTCCTGGGCATTATTACCTGTTCTCCCTGTGCAACTGGTGCTCCCCAAGCTCCTAATTCCCTGTGCCAGTGCCGAGATGAACAGCTGAGAGATTTTGCATTTTTTAATGGCCCTCTGCTGTGCCTGAATTAATGGGAAAATGGACTGAAACGAAGATGAAGGTATTGAAGGGAGAGGATGACAAATTGGCTTTGGAGCATGGCAGCAACGAGCACTGTCAGGGGTTCACGCACTGACCTTTATCTAAACAGAACTGTGTGTAACAGATAAGAATATTTAACAATAATTAATGTCACATCAGCGCAGAGAACAAAATGACTACATCAAACGGGCAAGAAATCCACTGCAAATTACTCAAAAGAGAAATGTCAGCTCCTTCCTATCTGCAGCCTCCTTGTGCTGATGGGGCTGGAATGAGCTGGGAGGGCATGTGGGGAGAGGGGCCATTAAAAATGATTTAGGGACTGGGTGATATCCACAGGAATGAGGGAGAGGAAGCAGGAACAGCAGCAAGTCTGCTGGACCAGAGTCCTGTAAAATCAAACACTAAACTGAGCTGATAATTGGGTGGGGAGAAATGTGTACAAACCAATTATCTCCACTGCTGAAGTTCTGACAGGGCAGCTCAGGGCTTTTCTTTCCTTCCACCGAGGTGTCCCAGTGTGCTGGGCTTCAGCAGACACTGCCCTGGCTCCTGAGCCTCCCTTTGTGTTTTATAGAAGGGAGAAAACATTGCTGGGCAGGGATGTTGGGATGTTTTTCATTCTCTTTCCAAGCTGGGGTTATCCCAGCTTCCCAGGAGCTGGGATGTTTGGAGGCAGTGTCAGTGCTGGGGGAGTGATGGGGGAAAGCAGCTGGGCCCCAGGGGCTGCCTGTGCTCGTGTTTGGGGTGGGGAAGGCACTCTGCAATTCCTAAATTCCTCAAAATGAACGATGGTGCATGGACTGCTCTCTGGATTTCACCCATCCAGGTAACAGCACCAGCTGAGGAGGAGTTAACCCCTTCCTGACTTGCCTCCTGCTGTGGAGTATCCCCTGGCCCTGGGCATGTCATGGAACCACAGGATGGGCTGGGCTGGAAGGGACCTTAAACACCATCTCACTCCACCCCCTGCCATGGGCAGGGACACCTCCCACTAGCCCAGGTTGCTCCAAGCCCCGTCCAACCTGGCCTTGAACATTTCCAGGAATGAGGCAGCCACAGCTTCTCTGGGCAACCTGTGCCACTCAAGTTACTCAGCCCAGACACTGTGAGAATATCCAATGCACAAGTCTGGTGAAGAGCTTGGCTCTGTACAGACCAGATTACAGCCATTCTTGGCTTCATTCCCCTGAAGCCAGTAGTGATGCAGGGAAAACACATCCATTTTTATTCCAAATGGGCCCATCATAATGGGTTATTTTCTGAACGTGAATTAATTTGTCTGCATGGCCACCCTTGGGAAGTGTTATCAGCCTCAGTGAGAGGAGGTGAGCACAGAGCTGAAGCCCAAGGTCATGAAGGGAGTGCAGGGAAGTGCCAGGAACCGCTCCTGAATCCCTGGAATTTTTGGCTGGTACCCTAAAGGCCAGTGCTGTCTGTCTGCAGCACCTCTCCCCCCCCAAGTCCTGCTGCCCACTAATTAGTTTCGTTGTCAGCATTTCCCAGTGGGAGTAGGCAGCCAGGTGCCTCTGGATTAGCAAGGGTGTGAAAAATTGCTTTCCAACTGGCCTGGTGACCTTGTGACAGCAGGAGGATTGACAGGCAGGAGATGGAGACGTCACGATATAAAATTAGGGACGATGGGGAGCTGTGTCCATGCCCCTTGAAGAGGAACAGGAAGAGTGACCTGTCCCTGCTGCCATCCTGGGCTGGGACGTGGTTTAGGGTTTCATGTCTCCATGACAGAAGAAGCTGGGGCCTGTTTGCCTTGGGCAAGGCATGTTTTGTTCCCAGGGCTGTGTGGGTTTTGGAGCGGGATGGTGTGGGAGGGAGATGGGAGCAGAGCTGGTTCCCAGAGCGTTCCCTGAGCACCATCCTGGCCAAGAGGTTTGGTCAGGAAAAGTATCTGATGTGCTCAGTGGCTGAAGAAACCCAGCCCAAGGCAGGATGAGCAGATCAGTGACAATTAGAGGGTCTGAATATCCTGCTTATGGCGGGGGCTTGGAATGAGATGATCCTTAAGGTCCTTTCTGACCCAAACCATTCTGTGATCCTCTGAATATTAATTCACTGGGGAGGAAACATGACATTTAAGGATCACTGGAAGACTGAAGCCAAACTGAGGTATTGCTTAGAATGAAAGGGTGTGAATTTGCATCAGAATATGAGAGCAGGGCTTTGACAGCAACAGGCAACTAATTAAAGTCCATCAGTTAAACGGGGTTCCTCCTCTTTTATCTCCCATGGTAGGAGGCATAGAAAAGGTACCTGTTAGAAAACCAGATTTAAATAAATCCAGGATGTTACTGATAACATCTGGAAAAGCAGGATGGGCAGAGATCTCTGCTCTGGTTCACACTTCAGGCATCAGTTTTCCAGGAGGAACCTGCAGTCACTCAGCCCAACCAAGCAGCCAGAGCAGGTGCCTGAGAGTGTTCCCACTCCCAGCTGAGCTACTC
This sequence comes from Chiroxiphia lanceolata, assembly GCF_009829145.1. Taxonomy (NCBI): domain Eukaryota; kingdom Metazoa; phylum Chordata; class Aves; order Passeriformes; family Pipridae; genus Chiroxiphia; species Chiroxiphia lanceolata. The sequence continues at coordinate 1,824,593 of NC_045653.1, read as the reverse complement.
TGCTTTGGGATTGAAGTCAAATGGTTTGGTTTCTGTGGGTTTCCTGCTGGTCTCTCCCAGAGGTCCCATTCACCCACTGGTTTTGTGCAGGAGAGGGTCTGCATGAGCAGGTCCAAGCTCCCAGCCCAGATGGAGAGCTGGAGGAGTTCTCAGCGCGGAGGGACACATGAGGATTCCGAGTTTGAGCTTCTTCAGGTGGCAAAGCCTCAGTGGTGGAAGCTGTTTTGGGAAGGCTTGAGCCAACTGAGCTGCCTTAAATTCCATGAACTCTCCCCAGCAGCTCAAAAGGTGAAGTCCAGGTCTTCTTTCCCTTGCAGCACAACCAATCCATAGGCTCTCCTTGCTCTTCTTTGCCTCTGCTCTCTGAAACCCTCAACATTAACGTGATGGAAGTGATTTATCACATTGTTCTTCTGGTGCTGGAGCTTGGAGAGAGGGGCTGGGAGACATGAGGGAAAGCAGAAACCCTCTCCTACCCAAGTCAGCTCCCAAGGCATACATCAGCACCTTGAGGTCACTTGACCAGCAACAGGACCTGAAGGAATGGCTGGAGCTGTGCCAGGGAAGCTTCAGGCTGGATCTCAGGAAAAGGTTCTTCCCCCAGAGGGTGGTTGGCACTGACCAGGCTCCCCAGGGCAGTGGGCACAGCCCTGAGGCTGCCAGAGCTCCAGGAGGGTTTGGACAATGCTCTGAGGGACAGGGTGGGATTGTTGGGGTGTGTGTGCAGGGCCAGGAGCTGGACTGGATGATCCTGGTGGGTCCCTTCCAGCCAAGGTTATTCTCTAACTCTGTGATTCACTTCCACAGTGGTGCACTCACCTGCAAGCACCCAACCCATGGATGTCTTATCCTGGACAGAACAGGGAGGCAAAGGGGGGATACCCAGAGAGGAAGAAGAAGGAGCAGCAGGTTCAGCACTGCCACCTCTGTCACCTGAACACATGTGGCTGTGCTGATGGACCTCCATTGGGCCCATCCTTGTTGCCAACCCCAGCCCTGCCCACATTTCTCAGGGACCATTGCTGGGCCTCAGCACGTGATGCTGAAACAACCTTCTCTTCTGTTCAGCCCCCTTGGCTCTGCAGAGATGCCATTTCTTCTCACCCCTTTCCAAACTGAATTTCTCAGAGAAGTTTGAGAAAACGAAGGAAGAACCTGAAGGGAACAGGAGTTTCTAAGTGGCACCATCTGATTCAATCTGGGACATGCTGCTGTTGTCACCCTTTTTTATGCACATCCAGAGCTGGTGCCATTCCACACCTGCTCCACACTTGTTTTAAATGACACGTAATTATGACAGGTAGTGCAGAGATGGAGCTTCATCCCCAATTAAATTACACACTCTGTCTTTTCATTTCCTGCTCCTGTTGAGGAGCAAACCCCTGGAGAGCAAAATCTTTAGGTTTAATGAAGTAGAAGGTGCCTGCACAGTTACAGGTGATCTTGTTTATTAGCAGCAAATCGGTGCTGATATGTAGTGTTTCCAAAATATTGGGCTTGTGTGGTTACCTGGGGAGTGTTTCAGGTGAGTGGAATGCTGATGCCAGGATCCCAGGTCATCAGGTGAGGGAACATCCCATCCAGGAGAGCTGCTGCTCAGAGGTGTCTCTATCCCCACTCCAGCACTGGGCTGGTCCCTCTTTACTCTTCCTCAAGTCCCCAGTTGATCCCACTGCTGGTGGCAGTGAGATAGCCCTGAGGGGAGAGAGGGGCAGCCCTGGTCCCATGGGTCCATCCCTGCAGGCCCTTTGGATGAGCAAGAAGGGCACTTCTTGGAAACCCCTCAAAAAGACCATCTGTTTGCAGCTCTTCTGCCCTCAGCAGTTACCAATCAGTACAGAACTGTGGCTTTAGGGAAATCAGAGGGTGTTTTCATCAGGGTCTTCATCCCCACATGAGCTGGAGGTGCAGGGGTGGTGCTGGGGGGACACTCCCTGTGTTCTGAGCCCTGTGGGACTGTGGGCAGCATGTACCAACCCCTCTGCTGTGCTGGGCACATTGCTGCTTCACCAAAACTTACCCCTTGTGTGGAGTGCCCTGAGGACGAGTCTTGGGTGTTTAAGGGTCTCTGGTATATCTTAGGCAGTATCTACACTGCTTCACTCTTTATTCCCTCCCCCAGCTCCCTCTGAATGCCATCCAGACTGTGATTTATGACCCTTCAGTGCCTTTTGCTTTTTCTTGGAGAACTTCTATTTAATTTTTACGCCCATTATCATTCGGGGAGAGAAGGGAAAAGCTTGGGGAGCCCAGAGTGAAAATAAACCAGCACATTTTAGTGCAGTTACTTGGTTCTAAATATGTTGTATTTTGGAGAGGACCTGTATCCATTCTCCTTCACTTTTGCACCGTGGGTTGAAGTGGTTCTAGAAAAATCAGGGCACAGGGCACTCAGCTGACTGACTCAGCCCTGCAAAGGCCAGACTCTGCTTTTCCTGCTGCCTGAATTCCACAGGACTTGCACAGTGAAGAGGAACTTGGTGTAAGAGCAGGGAATGGCTTTAAGCTGGGGAGGGTGGATTTGGATGGGATATTGGGAAGAAATCCTTCTCTGTGAGGGTGGGGAGGCCCTGGCACAGGTTGCCCAGAGAAGCTGTGGCTGCCCCATCCCTGCAAGTGTCCAAGGCCAGGCTGGATGGGGCTTGGAGCAACCTGGGCTAGTGGAAGGTGTCCCTGCCCATGGCAGGGGGTGGAACTGGATGGGCTTTGAGGTCCCTTCCAGCCCAAACCATTCTGGGATTCTGTGATAATTTGGTCTTTCATGTAGCTGTACCTTTGGGAAAAGAGGGATTATGGAGCAGCAGAGGTGGACATCCTTTTTCAGCTCCCTTGATCTTGCTAATGGTGAAGTTTTTCTGTGCTGCTCCTTTACTGCTTCCACTTTGGGTTATCAGCCAGCTTTGTGACCTCATCTGGGTCTAACAACATCCTCAGGGACACAAAGACAGGCAGGAATTTGGTTCTTGGTCTCAAAGAGGTGGAGCCAAGAGCAGAACTTAGAGCTTCTGATGCTCTTGTATATCCCTCTGCCCACCAGCTTTGGGTTGTTCTTTGCAGCAGTAGAAGGCTTTAGGAGCCAGGTGAGCACTTTGGTCTCTGTCCAGGTGTCAGGGTGAGTTTGGGAGGAGATGGGAAATCAGAACTTCAGATTTACAGCAGGTATCACCAGATCAGGCCACAAGCCATTTGCTTTTCCCCTTTCCTAGTGTATCTATGAGAGTTTTGATGTCCAGGGCTCTGCTCAGACATGGTTTGGCCTCCAGTTTCCCCTACTACTCTCTCCCCTCTCCCATATCTCTCCTTCTTGAAGGCCCATTCCCAGAGCATTGCTGCAGTCCCTGATTCCAGCACTTTGCACACACATTGAACTGAACTTCTGAGAAATGCTGCCAGACCTCTGGAGAGGCTCAGTAAACATGAGTGATGGATATATTGGAATGGAGGGGAACTGAGGAAACAGCACTGGGAAGTTGTTCATCTCCAATGCTTTGTTGGGTTCTTGGATGACAGGAAACGTGGCCCCATGGCAGCATCCCCTGCTTTTAACCTCTGTCACTGTGGTGGCTTTTCCATGGCCCCTGTGCAGGAGGGATTATCCCTGGAGTGTGGAAGCCACTGTGTCATCTCTGATGGGCTCACTAGATCTGTGTGACCTCAGGGTTGGCTGGAGCCCAGGGCTGCATTTCTCTGTCTCTTTAGCACTTCCTCAGTTTTAATTAAAAGCTTCATTCCAGTTTGACCTTTTGCAGTGCTGTGGCACAACTGGGGCTGAATTGAGCCTCTCAGTCTGGAGAGTCTCTGCTGGCAGGCTGGGAGGAGCTATAACTGTTCAGCATCACGTTTGTGGTGCCTGCAGGAGCCCTGGCTGCCCTTCCTGCCCTCCCATGGGATCAGGCAGCCCATGTATCCAAGTGTCATAGAATAGAATCATAATCTCGGAATGGTTTGGGTTGGAAGGGACCTTAAAGATCATCAATTGCACCCCCCTGCCATGGACAGGGACACCTTCCACCAGCCCGGGTTGCTCCAAGCCCCGTCCAACCTGGCCTTGGGCACTTCCAGGGATGGGGCAGCCACAGCTGCTCTGGGCAACCTGTGCCAGGGCCTCCCCACCCTCACAGGGTAGAGTTTCTCCCCAATATCCCATCTAACCCTGCCCTCCTTCAGCTTGTAGCCATTCCCCTTTGTCCTGTCATTCCAGGCCCTTGTCCAAAGTCCCTCTCCAGCTCTCTTGGAGCCTCGATAAGCCACAATAAGGCCACAATAAGGTCACTCCAGAGCCTTCTCCTCTCCAGGCTGAACAATCCCAATTCCATCAACAGAACATTTCAATTCAAGTTTGTCTAATCCAGAGCAAATCCTTCAGTTTCAAGCCACATTTTCCATACAGAAAACCAAACAATAAATAAAACCACTAAAAAGTTTTACTGTGGGATATTTCAGTTTGAAGAAACTCTCATTTCCCCGTGTGAATCCCAGCCATCGTGACCAAAAATTCCTGCCTCCATCGGCCCATTTCTGTGTTCTCTGCTAGCATTAACCTGAGGTAGCAGTTTTTGTGGGATTTCTGGTGCCCAAGCTGCCCTGAACCACCCCCAGCAGCTCTCTCAGTGCTCAGCCCTGCAAACACAACCTCTTCTGTCTGCTCCCTTCCAGCTCCCTGCTAAGCAGCTCAGAGTCTTAGCTCGGAAAGTCCCGGCTCTGATCTTTGCAGACATCCAGCAGCTTTGCTTTCCAACACCACACTCCCTGCTCTGCTGAGGGTTAGAAAGTACTGGATTATCCTCTTACCATCCCTCTGTGTCCTGGTTCTTGCAGGGTGAGGCTGAGACTGTCGAGGGGCTGTGCACCTGCTCCCGGAGCGGTGACGGGAGGACTGACAAACCCCAAGTGCCAGCCAGTCCCGGTAAGTAAATGGATCTTGATGTACTTTTAGATGTGAGGAATGGTGGGAGAGATCCCTGCAATTCCCAGTTTTGTGGCTGGGGGACTCAGCAGTGGGATTTGGGGCAGCACAGACACCTTGCCTGAGGTGATGAGTTGTCCCGAGTGGCTTTGTCCCAGCGTGGGGTGGAAGGTGCTGAGCCTGCTGGCACTGGGCTCATCCTGCTGGGAGCCTTCGAGGAGTCAGAGGTTGCTGGATTTGCTGAGAACCTGCCATTGCCCTCAGTGCTGTTGGTGACAGAGACAGGATTGCTTTAATTACACCCTGCAGGGCAGGTTGGGCTCGTTGTGGACACGGTGGCTTTCGGTGTGTTTGCATTTCTGAGTCGTCGTGTTGCTTCTCAAAGTCACCTTTGCAGTTTGCTGTGGTGAAGATGAATGTGAGTGTCTAGAGCAGTCTAGAGGTGGACTCTGCTCCTGACTTCCCTGAGCCTGTCCCAGAGCAAGGGGTTGCAAGGAGCAGCTGGATGGAAGTGCTTCCCACAGGGAACACTGTGCTTGGGGCGGGCACACAGCTCATGGAGCTGCTGGGGGGGACAGAGGGTGCCCAGAGCGTGGTCAAAGCCCTGGTGCTGCCTGTGCATAGGGCAAGCAGAGCAGGTGCTGGCACAGGGAGTGGCAGGAGCAGGCTCAGGGGATCTCCTTGGACATCAGCACACTGGGGTTTGTTGGTGCTTTGCTCAGGACAGAGGAGTTGCCCATCCCCAAAGGGTGCAGCAGTGTCCTCAGGCCATGATTTAGGAAGAGAGCCATCTCCCAGGTCCAACAGACATGGCACTGTCAGGACACGAGCCTGGACATCCCCCAGACCCAGTTTGCCAGGTAGGCTGAGCTGAAAGCACCTCTGTGAAGAAGAGGTTTTGTGGAAGGGTGGGAGAGGATTTAGGGATGAGCTCCAGTGACAGCATGACCTGAGTGTTGGGAAATACTGATCCAGAGTGACTGTGGCTGTTGGAAACTTGCTGTGCTCCCTGAGCAGTGAGGTCCAGGAGGGGCAGAGGTGGGAACTCTCTGTCTGCTCTGGTGGGAGTTTTGTTTTGGGGAGAATGGAGCAGCAGGACTTCAGGTAAATAAAACCTGGGGTTTGCTTTAGCAGAGGGAGAATGAAGATTTCAGGCATGAAGATGAAGTGGTGTAACATTTTCAACAGTGCACTTTCCCTTCCAGTTCCCAGGCAGATGGATAAAAACAGGAATCACAGATTAACAAAATGGTTTGGATTGAAAGGGACCTTAAAGCCCATCCAGTTCCACCCCCTGCCATGGGCAGGGACACCTTCCACCAGACCAGGTTGTTCAAAGCCCCGTCCAACCTCGCCTTGGACACTTCCAAGGATGGAATCCTCAGTTTCCGGTTCAGCAGGTTTTACAGTCCTGGTGTTTTAATTGGTATCACAATTGTTTTTTTCCTTGGGAACTTATATAAGAGGGAGAAAATATAAGTGTGATCAGGTAAAACCTCTCCTCACACAGGCAGGAGCTGTGCTGCTGTGTGATGGACCTCAGGAGACACCATGTGCAGTAATCCAGGAGTTTTACACTTCTTACTGATTTGGAAGTCTAATCCAAGAAACTCCAAATAGCAGAGGTGTAAAGATTCACATGAACTTTTCCAAAGCCAGATCAGGCAGTTGAGGGAGAAAGGGAACTTGGGTTTGCTTCTGATTTGTCTGGAACCATTTCCTGCTCCAGCTTAGTGTATCTGCCCGTGCTGGTAATGGGAGTATTTTGACACAAAGTAGGACAAAAAATTTCTGGCATGCAGATATGTTAAACAAATGAACTGGCTAAAAACCCTTTTCTGCATGAATAAGACAACTACTGTGCCCTAATTCCCTAGACCAGGATTTAACTCAGCAAATGAAATTACGGGATTCAGCAGCGTTGAAGAAATACATGATTTATTTATTATTGACAGCATTTTTACAAAGGACACTGCCAGAAACTTTGAAAAGTTTTGTTTTGGCTGCTGGCACATGAAACAGTGCTTTAAACTGTGGAGCCTTCTTTTTGTACAAGGAATTTACTAAAGTGGAGGAAACTGTCTTTTATCTGGTGAGTTCTTCGCTTTCACAGGAGTCCTGAACTCCGAACGCTGTGCTGGTTGATTATTTGCTTTTTCATTTTTCACTCCTCCCTCCAGTTATTGGTGGCACACAGGATAAAGGTTGAGGCTCCCTATTTCTTGAGAGGTGCAGTAAAAACCTGTGGAATTATCTGTCATTCAGGCAGCTGGAGAAGAACACTGAGAATAGAGGAGGAAGGCTGATGAAAATGCCCATTATTCCAGCAATGAGGGGAAGGTCATGAAAATACCTGTTACTGAGTCCATCAGTGCAGGGTTGCAAGTGTCCCATAATGAGGGGACATGGAGCATCCTCAACAAACACCGGATGGCTGAAGTTTTGTGTGTGTCTGAGACGAACCCCAGTGTCAGAGGGGCCATCCTCGTGTCTGAGCACAAATAAATCCCGACTCTAATCACCTGCTCAGGTGGTTTATGAGCTCCAGCAGTTCCTGTCCTGCCAGGATTAGGGTGGCACTTGGTGGCCCTTTAAGCCACGATCTGTGGTGACCTTCTTAGCACCCCGTGGGCCAAGGAAGGATGTAAGAGGTTCTTAATTTAGAGGAGCTGGCAGGTCAGGGGGAGGTCGCAGGTGTCGGTGCCCGGCGGGGGCAGAGCTGGGCGGGGGCTGCAGCGTCTGGTGTGGGACAGGGACCTCACAGGGGTCAGGATCCACTCTAAACCAGCCAAACTGTGGCACTGAGTTGCCCTCTGTGCCTCAGAGGCAGAGAATGGGCAGTGGGCTGGCTCATGTGTCTCACTCTCTGGTTGGAATTCGGTCGTGTCTCACTGTCAGGCTGGAATTCATTCCAGAGGCTCCACAGGTGTCCTGAACCATCAGAAACCATCAGAGGTCACGGTGTGGAGGACACAAACAGAAATTCCCTCCAAAGCTAATGCTCCTCAACCTTTATGTACTGTGAAAAAATGCGAAGAGCCAGTTCAGACTCCTTTCTAAGCTCTCTGGAAGAATTGCCCATGTCTGTGCTGGCTGTGATCTAATGGAATGTGCAACACTCTGAGTGGTTGGCTGGAGGATGTTCCCAAGTATCTAGTTCATCTGGAATAGGTTTTGTTCTGAGCTAGGATCAGGTTTTCCAGTGAGAGCCAAGTCCTGACCCACTGAACTGCCATTCTTCACACTGCAGCCTTCAGAGATGGGCACTGGGTGAGTGAGTGGAAGAGGAGATGCTAATTAACCCTTCATTAACAGCCTCATGGCTCTGTCCCTGTGGTTACCTGGCTTTAAATAAGCAAATTAATTGCCTGAAGCTCTCAGCTGCTCTGCTGAAGCAATAGGAAAAATGCCAAGTGATGGATGCAGGACAGGCCATGGCCAGACCCTCCTGCTCAGGACCTTCCTTCCTGCTGATGGAGCAAAAGGCTGTGTAACTCAGGTGTCTCTTGGTATCTGAGAAGAGCAGAGTATTGGGTGTGATTTAAGGTCAGCAAGGCTGAACACAAAATCAACCCTGTGTTCACACAGCAGACATGATCCTGTGCATTGCACTGCACCTGCTTTGGGATGTAAAACCTTGAGAAATCACGAAAACTCCAGCACGTTGTAATTTTAAACCTATAAATTCAATCAAAACACACTCAAAGAAAGCCATGGGTTAATAACACCTTCCCGAGCCAACAATTCATCTCTAGAGCTGAGCTGCCTTCCTGTGATCAACCAAAATGTTTGATTCTCTTAAGAGCTGAGCAAGCCATTCATAATGAACACTCAGTTTTCTGCAAATCTCGATCTTCTCGACACGTGACGTCGATTTAAATTATCTGATTGGGGGATTTTGGGTGGGTTTTTTAATCTTTTCATTTCCGGATTTGCTTTTTGAAATATCTGTTTCTCAGAGGTTCTCAAGACTCGAAGCTTAATTCAGATTAAGGCAGTGTGTGAATGGAAAGTGTCAAATCTTTTCCCAAATACCTGCTTGTGTAAACACCAGCTGGCAGATGATGGCATGAGCCCTTCCCTCTGCCTTGGTGGAGGGATAATTCCTGTGCTCAGACTTGGGCTGAAAACGTTTGCAGAATGAAACCTTAGAAGTTTCTGAGTTGCTGCAGAGGGAAGGTTGGAGCTGCCCTGGGTGTTAATGGTGTCTCACAGGAGCATCCCACGTGTTCATTGAACAGGAACCCACCTGGAGGGAGCTCGGAAGGAGCTCAAGGAATGCTCATGGTGGGAGTGGGGCAGGTTGTATTTATCACCTTAAATCCTTAGAGAAACAAGCTCATGACCAGAGGGACTGGGGATGGGTTCTTACCACTTTCTGAACCACCAGCTCCTCACCATTTGTCTTGTCCTCCCCATCACTTGCAAGGTGTTTTCTGCCTCTCCTGTCAAGAGCCAGTCACTGAAGTACTAAATGGAGGCAAAGGGCAGGGGACAGGATTTAATGCCACATTTCAGTGTCTGCCTCAAGGTTCAAGTTCCCTCCATAATTTCCCAGATTTCCTGCTCAGCTGGCTGGGCTTCAGCCATCAAAGGCCTCCAGTCAGTGTTGAAGAGCTGGGCCTGGATTTACAATCACAGAATAATGAAGGTTAGAAAAGCCCTCTCAGATCAAGTCCAGCTGTTAACCCAGCACTAAACCAGGTGTAATTCCCCAGTTTCTCAATTCTTAGCCCAAAAGAGAACAGTCCTTTTGCTCCAGCTTGAGCTGGTGTTGTGCCCATGCAGACACTGCTCCACGAGGTGCTCAGACACTGGGAAGGAGACAAGGGACTCCTCAGTGCTGCTCCTCCTCTCTGCCCTGCCCTACCCAGCTCCTGCTTTCTGGCTGCATCCTTGAGCACTGGAGCTGCAACATGAGTCAGAAAGCAGAAGTCAAGGGGAAGCCTGAGAATGAAAATACGAAAATAGACCTCTCTTTGCACATCTTCCCTCAGCCTCCCTTTGCAGGGCTGGATGGGCGTGTGCCTGATGGGATCTGATGGCTCTGACCTTGGCAGATGCATCAGATGTGACATGTGAGCATGGATTTGTTACTGGCTTTTTAAGGAGAGAAATAAGGGTTAGCAAGAAATGCAGAGAAGACAAACAGAGACATGGCCACATTCCTTCATCCATAGAAATCCAGGCCCGAGATTTGCTTCCAGCTCGGCCTGAACAGGAGATTTCAGGAAATGAGCCAAAAAGTTGCTTATTTTACCATCCCCTTTCTGCAGCATTTCATTATCAGATGTGCTGCTTCTTGAGGCACTGACCTTTCACAGGCTGTGCTGTGACAAGAGATGTGTGTAATGTGAGGGCCCTTGTGCTGCCTGCAGAGGATGGGCTGGATCCCTTCCCCTGTGTGCTGGGACATCCAGAGGGTGTGGGATGATGCCACACACCCTGTGGAACATGAGGTGGGGGGGGGGAGGGGGGTTCTGCTCAAATCCTTTCTTCTTCATTTCTTCCTGAGGGTAGAGGTTCAATTAAAAATGCAGGATTGGTGGATCAGTGAGGATGACCTTGAGATGTGCTGGGTAACCTTGGAGGACCCGTGTGGGACCCCAGCTATCACCTGGTAGGTGAACTCTGCAGAGACTCCCCAGGGCAGTGGGCACAGCCCCAAGGCTGCCAGAGCTCCAGGAGTGTTTGGACAACACTCTCAGGGACAGGGGGAGATTGTTGGGGTGTCTGTGCAGGGCCAGGACTTGGACTGGATGATCCTGTGGGTCCCTTCCAGCTCAGGAGATCCTGTGATTTTTTGAGGCAAGCACTTGGTCATGGGCTGTTCCCAGTCCCTTCACAGGACAGGGACAAACAGGGACCATGACAGCCTTGGTCTCCTGCCTGTTTTTCCTGGAGAAAAGCCTTATAATCAAACCTTGTTTCATTCCTCTACATCTTTCCCTAAAAGCCTGGGTTTGCCGTGCTGGGAACCAGGACGTGGTGCCTGCTCCCTGTTCACCTCCCATGGGTCATCTCCTCAAAGAATCATGGAATCATTAAGGTTGGGAAGGACCTTTAAGATCATCGAGACCAACTGTGGACCAGCACAGATCCACACTAACCCTTGTCCCCAGGGGCCACATCCACATGTTTTATGAACACTTCCAGGGATGGGGACTCCACCAGTGCCCTGGGCAGCTGTGCCAATTCCTGACCACCCTTTCAGTGAAGAGATTTCCCCTAAGATCCAGCCTAAACCTTCCCTGGCACAATTTGAGGCTGTTTCCTCTTGCCCTTGTTACCTGAGAAAAGAGACCAACCCGGCCCTGGCTCCACCCTCCTGTCAGGGGGGTTGCAGAGAACCATAAGAAATACACCCTTTTCTTCCTCTCTTTACATTACAGCTTCCATGGGAATGGACCTGCTCCCTGTTACTTGTGGGGTGCCATGAACCATCCCATGGCTACCTACAGTCCTGCTCAGAAGCCAAAGAGAACTTTGTTGAGGCAGAGAGAGGTTTTTGGGCCTCTGAGCTTTCTCTGGTGTTGTTAATTATCCATTACCTCTTGTCCTGCTTCCCTTACAAGCATTCCCTGCCTGACCAGTGTCCCCTGGGACCTGTGAAAGTCCTTGTGCTTCTTCTGGTTGGGTGGCTCTGAATCTGTTCCTCGTGCCTTGATCTTGCTTGTGCTCCTCCTGCTCCATCCCAAAATTTTGCTGCATTCTTTTCATTTCCTTGTCATAGCTTTGAATGCTTTTATTATTCCTTCTTCCCTCCTCTGGCATAGGTGTCTCTGCTCATAATCCTCTTAGCACTGAGGCAGCCTGTTCATCTCAGAGAAAGCTGCTTTAAAGACAGGTGTGAGCCAGACTTGGCCCGTTCTTTCTCCCCTCCTGTGACTTGAAGGGCCAGAAAATATTTGTGGAATCACTTCACAGGACCACAGAATTGCTTTGGGTTGGAAGGGACCTTAAAGCTGGTCTCATCCCACCCCCCTGGTGTCCCTGGGCAGTAGGAGCTGGAGATGCCTGCAGGGAAGGCTGCAGGGTTCCTTCTGAAGGCTGCAGGCTGTGGGTTCCTTCTGGAGAGCCAGAGGGGAGTCCTGGAGGCAGCCAGCTCCACTCTGACCTGCTCACCCCTTCCCTGGGGCTCAGCAGACACACCTGGAAGACACCCAGATAAAACCCCCCACCCTGCAGCAGGTCCCACGTGGTGCTCAGCACAGGGGCCAAGGAACACTGTGCCGTTCCTGTCCCAGGGGGCTGAGTTGTGCATCTGTCTTTGGGGGTTAAAACCAGTTTGCTCTCATTGTATTTATGGTAATGTTTTTTTTTTTTAGTAAATGGTGACTCTGACTTGTAATCTCCCTCGAGTTGGGTTCATCTCTCCCACCAGTTTACTTTTAAACCAGCACAGGGCTGGAGATGTGGGTGAAGGGAACCACTGGCAGGAAGGAGGGGGGAGTCAATATCTCGCTGCATTTTGGCCACAAAAGCCAAGGATTGGAGCCTGGTGTGTCAGCACCCCCACCCTGGCAATGCTGCCTCTGGCTGTGAGATGCTTCCCTTCTTCTCCAATGGTTTCTTACTTCTCGGGAGTCTTGAAAATGCATCTGTGTTGTTTGTCTGACCCTCCCAGCCTTTACAGCCTCTGCCCTGGCTCTTATTACGCTTTCCAAAGCCTCTTCATTGCCTGGGTCCTCTAATCTTTCCAGCAGCACCCATGTTTTATGCCTTGGTTATGCCTCCCTTCCTTTTAATTAATTTTTCACACTGCCTTGCTCGTCCCTGTTGCCCTCTTTGATTTAATTTATTGCTCACTTGCCATCATAACACCTGGGCAAGCCTTTAATTTATCTCTTCCTGTGGCCCATCACCCCCCTCAGTCCTCTCCTGTTATTGATTTCTCCAGTTTGATTTCACCCTGGGCTCTCCACCATCCTCTCCTACCCTTCCCTCCCCCTCAGAACTGCTTGGATGAATTCCCTCCCCCCATTAGTGACTTTGTTGCCTTGTAATTCCTGGCCCAACAGGGCTGGGATTGCTGCTTGTTGGGTCTCCCCCTTGCTGGTGCTTGGCTTCCACCCCAAGTGTCTCAAAATTAACTCTGAGTAATTGCTGTGATAAGGAAAAGGTCCTTTTCCAATGAACCTCCTCCAAGTGGAAGAGGTTCCATGGCCATGACCTGGTGTAGCTTCTCTGCTGAGCTTCTCAGGGGCAGGGATGGACCTGCTGGGTCACAGAATCCACCAAGTTCCAGCTCTGACCAAGGAGTGCAGTCTGTGCTCTCAGCAGCCCTTTAGTCCTGCCCTTATCCTGGAGATGGGAACGTGCAGCAGAACCTGCCCTGCAGAGCCCTGGCTGCTCCCAGCCCAGCTCTCCTGCTGCTCTGAAGCTTTTACATGTAAATAGTGAGGAAACTGTGGGAAGGAAGAGGGAATAAATAACTTTTCTTTGTCCTTCAGCTGCCCAGTGCCTGCCACAGCCCAGCTCCTTGGGGTTGGGTGTGCTCAGGCTCACACCAAGAGGGAACCTCCAGCTTTGCTCCCTGGCTGTGAGGAACTGAGAGCTCTTATTCACCACCCATAAATGGTCCCTCTACTGACAGACAGTTCCTGCCATTACCACAATGGGCTGGGAAAGCACATTTCTGCAGATACACAAGTTGTTTGGTCATCTGTGTCCGTGGGATTCGCCAGCTGAGCCCAAAAGTGGGAGAGGGTCGGAGGATGGGAACCACATGTTTTTGAAGAACACACAGCAAGGCAAGAACTCGAGCTATTACCTGTAAAACAGGCACAGCACAAGGCCTGCTGTGACTCAAAATTGGGATTATCTACATAGTTCTCTGAGCTGTTGGTGCTAAAAAATACTCTGGATGAAACCGTGCTTGTATATGGGATTTCCATTTTGATGGGATGTTGTGGAGCTGAGCTGGTTATGTCTGATGAAGGACCAGGGTGTATAAAGGGGGAGTTTGAAACTGTCTCTAGCAAAGGACATGGTTGGATATATCCTGTCCTTTCTCAGGACAAGGTTCTTCCCCCAGAGGGTGGTTGGCACTGACCAGGCTCCCCAGGGCAGTGGGCACGGCCCCAAGGCTGCCAGAGCTCCAGGAGGGTTTGGACAACGCTCTGAGGGACAGGGTGGGATTGTTGGGGTGTCTGTGCAGGGCCAGGAGTTGGACTGGGTGATTCTTGTGGGTCCCTTCCAGCTCAGGATATTCCATGATTCTGTGATTCCATCTCCTGACTCCTAGGCCACCAAATCCCTGGAGTACCAGAGCCTTGGGATGTGATCACCACAAAGGGCACTACCTGGGTCCTGTAAAGCTTAGAAGATCTCAGAGAGGTTCAGAGGAACTAATTGAGTGTTGTTGGTTTAATTGGTGCTTGGTTATAAACACTTGTAATTCCACAGAGAGGTGTGGGAATGGTGAGATTTGGCATGGGAATAAAATATGGGAACTATGGCACTGAAGCAGTCTGTGCCCTGGGGGAGCTGCTGCTGCACTCAGCAGAGGTGTGGGATGGGCCCTGAAACCTGGGAATTCAGCTCCAGCCAAAGGCAGACCTCCCAAGTTCAGTGCCACAGCCTCGTGTTGGACTCGATTTTATTCTATTAATTATCTTTTATTCTTTTATCATTTTAGTTCTCCCTATTTTCCATTCTCCCTCCCTCCTTTGGGTTTGATGTGGTGGGTAGGATCACCCCATGAACTCTCAAGGTAGGTCATTCCCTGATGCTGTCAGGGAGATCTGTAGGTGTCTGGGAGGTGCTGACCCTTTTTTTCCAAATTAAGAAGCTCTCCTTGTCCATCTTTGACAATTTTTATCAATGCATGGGAAAAGTAGACCAGCTTCCTTCTACCTCTCCCCACACATGCAGAAACATCCTTTGTTCCTGCAGGAGCAGCCCCCTCATCCTTCCCATCTTTACCCTCCCCTACATTTTACAAAGGCACAGAGTGACAGGACAAGGGGGAATGGCTTTAAGCTGAAGGAGGGCAGGGTTAGATGGGATATTGGGAAGAAATTCTGATTGACTCAGCCTTGCAAAGGCTGGACTCTGCTTTTCCTGCTGCCTGAATTCCACAGGACTCACCCAGAAAAGAGGAACTCGGTGTGAGAGCAGGGAATGGCTTTAAGCTGGAGGAGCGTGGATTTAGATGGGATATTGGGAAGGAATCCTTCCCTGTGAGGGTGGGGAGGCCCTGGCACAGGTTGCCCAGAGAAGCTGGGGCTGCCCCTGGATCCCTGGAAGTGTCCAAGGCCAGGTTGGACAGGGCTTGGAGGAACCTGGGCTGGTGGAAGGTGTCCCTGCCCATGGCACGGGGTGGAACTGGATGATCCTTAAGGTTTCTTCCAACCCAAACCATTCAAGGATTCCATGAGACAGCAGTTTGCAGAAGAGATTTTGTTTCCCAGCTATCAAAGGAGACTTTCAAAGATGGTGGAGACCATTTGGTCCATCAGTGATCCAGCCAAGGAGGCTTGAGATTGAGACTCCCTTTGTCATTCAACTTGGGCAAAGCTGAAAACTGCAGAAGAAAACTGTGCTTTGCTGTTAGACCTAAAAAAAAGGGCTTCTGCTTTATTTTTTGTAAAGTTTGTTCTGAGACAGTAACTGACAGCCCAGGATGTGTTTGGATCTGTTCAGATAATTTATCTTCTATTGTGAATTGTGGTTCTTTTGTGAAGCACCCCAGGCCCCTCCACGTAGGGATTGATTCAATACATCTGCCTTCCCCTGGGAATGACATCTCTTCCCCTCTCCACAGGCTCTGTGCAAACAAGGAGCTATAAATAAACACCAATATCTGTATTTGCAGGGGGTGCAAAGCTGCTCTGGAGCTTTTCCTTTGTACCTTGTAAACAAAAATGGACCGTTAAGGGATTGCTGGAAGTCAGAGCTGGGCAGAAATCAGGAACACACCGAGATGCTGCTTTGTGACATGTTTATTTTTCAGTGCTGTAAAAGCAGGTGATATTATTTTGTGATTTGAGGAAAAAGCATATCAGGGATGGAGAGTTTTTAGGAAGGACCAGCCAAGCCTTTCAGTGGCTTTTTCTTTCTCGTGCTCCCAAGCAGAGTATAAACGATGGAGTTTGTGGTCCTGGAGGGTCAAGGCTTGATGGACTGGCAGAAGGGATGCACTGGGAGGGGGTGGAGGAAGCTGCAGTTGCCTTTCCCGGCTGTGGAAAATCTGCTGGGACCCTCTGAGAGGAGATTTGGGGAAAAACCTTGTTGTTGCAGGGCCTTGGTGCTGTGAGCTGAGGGGAAGCCTGAGCGGTGCCTCCTGTGTGCAGTGGTGCAGAGAGGAGCTGGACATGGAGCAGCAGTAATTGGAGCTGCTGGGAAGTTCGAAGAGCAATGTAAAATTCAGGTTCTTCTCTGATTTTTGGTTTTCAGGTTCTGCAGTGAGAGAATTCCTGCAGGCACCTCACCCTGTGGGTACAGCTCGTAGGCACCTTCAGCATGAGGAGCGTGTCCAGGGAAGGGAACAGAGCTGGGAAGGGGCTGGAGCAGCAGGAGCAGCTGAGGAAGCTGGGGGGGCTCAGCCTGGAGCAAAGGAGGCTCAGGGGGGACCTTCTGGCTCTGCAACCCCCTGACAGGAGGGGGGAGCTGAGGTGGGGTCAGGCTCTGCTCCCAGGGAACAAGGGACAGGAGGAGAGGGAACGGTCTCCAGCTGTGCCAGGGGAGGTTTAGATCGAATACTGGGAAAATTTCTTCATGGAAAGGGTGGTGAGGCACTGGCACAGCCTGCCTGGGACAGTAGTAGAGTCACCATCCTTGGAGGTGTTTAAAAAGTGTGTAGATGTGGTTGGACTTGATGATCTTGGGGGTCTTCCAACCTTAATGATTCCATGATTCTGTGAGCCTGCAGGATGAGTCCATTGGGATTGTCCTGCTCAGAGCTGGCAGCCAAGTCCCTGGCACTCAGTTAAGAGCTGTTCTCTCACTTTATGGGACTGTTTTTCTAAGAGAAATGATCCCAGAAACTGGTTCCCTGAGCTTTTTGTTGCAGCAGTGGCATTTCTTCCTCATAAGCATTTTCCCCCAGAGCTGTCTCCTTGGGAAGTTGTAATCCAGAGATCAGGAGCTCCATCTTGGAGCCACCTGTGGCATAAAAATCCTTCACCATCTCTCAGCAGCATCCATGGAATCTCTGCCAGCCACTCACTGCTGCCTGGCTGTCCTTTGGCTGTCCTTCTGTCCTTCCTTCAGGACTCCTGCTGGTGGCATCCCGAGAGGGATGTCCCCAGGCTGCAGGAACCTGCTGGCAGCTCTACCTGCACACTGGTGAAGCCCCTCCTGGGACAGCCCTGCTTTGGGGCATGGCACAGCAGGGCAAGGGGAAGTGTCCAGTGTGGTGGTGTCTGCACTGGGAATCGTCTGTGGAGGCAGGATGGGGAGTGGACACGGAGCTCCTGCCTCTGGCCCTCCCTGTGAGCCCACCCAGAGCCCTGGTGGCTGATCCCAAAGTTCCTCCACCCTGAAAGCCTCTGTTGGGGCTGGAGCTGCAGCAGCCCTGCCCGGGGCGGGGGGGGGGGGGGGCTGAAGAGGTGCAGGAAGTCTGTGATCACAGAGTCATGGAATGGTTTGGCTTGGAAGGAACATTAAAACTCATCCAGTGCCACCCCCTGCCATGGGCAGGGACACCTTCCACTAGCCCAGGTTGCTCCAAACCCTGTCCAACCTGGCCTTGGACACTTCCAGGGATCCAGGGGCAGCCACAGCTTCTCTGGGCAACCTGTGCCAGGACCTCCCCACCCTCACAGACAAGAATTTCTTCCCACTACCCCATCTCACCCTGCCCTCTGGCAGTGGGAAGCCATTCCCCTTGTCCTGTCCCTCCATCCCTTGTCCCCAGTCCCTCTCCAGCTCTCCTGGAGCCCCTTTAGGCCCTGGAAGGGGCTCTCAGGTCTCCCTGGATCCTTCTCTTCTCCAGGTGAACACCCCCAGCTCTCCCAGCCCAGCTCCAGAGCAGAGAGGCTCCAGCCCTTGGAGCATCCTTATGGTCTCCTTGCCATGAAGATACTGCTCCTTGCCACTTGTTCTAACTCTCCATGTCCTCCTGTGTTGGGCATCCCAGTGCTGGAGGCAGCACTGCAGTTGGGGTCTCACCAGAGGGGAGCAGAGGAGGAAAATCCCCTCCCTCGTGGTGACCATGAGCTGACATTGCCTCGTGCTACAAAAATAGGGCACTTTCTGCTGCCCCACAAACCACTTCTGATGAGTTCAGTGAGACCTCGTGGATGAACCTGCCCTGTCCCTCAGTCCCCATGCTCTGCCTCCCCTCTTTTCATTTGCAGCAGTATTTCTCTGGTGCTGCAGGAGTCCACCTGCCCCTCAGGCAAGTTTTGGGCTTCTTTGCCTTCACCTTTTGCACCATCTGTGTCCACTGCTGCAGTGCCAGGGCTGCTGTGCTGGTGCAGGGAAGTTGTTCTCAGGCAGCAGCATCACCAAACTGGGATGGCACTGCCTGCACTCAGCTGACTTGTATTTCCTTCTTATCCTTGGCATTAATATCAAACTTGCAAAATCACAAGGTATTAGGTTTTTATGGAGACAGTGCTCTTTGTGTGATGAGACAGCTGATGGAAGTCTTAAAACTGCAGGTGGGGAGCTGCCAATCCATGTAAAGCTGTGCTGTATTAGCACTCTGATATCAGAAATATCCCTCCTGATAGCAGGAGGATCCCTCCTGGGGAGAGCTCTGGGAAGCAGAGTGCTCTGCCTGTGTGTGTGTGTGCACACAGCTCCGGGCTGGAATCCACAGTCTGGCACATCCAGGATGCCCCCTGGGGAATTTGGATATTAGTGTGGGGAAAAAACGACAGAAAAGCAGCCCATTTCCCAAAATGTCAGGTTGTGAGGCAGCCCCTGAGGCAGGAGGAGGGGGCAGGGCTGGGGAGTGTTCTGGGCTGTCCCCAGTGGGGTGTGTCTGCACAACTGGGGACACTGGGGAGCTGCCAGTCCCACACCACGGAGGTGCTCAGTTCTTGTTCCTCTGCCCTCTTCCATGTGCATCTGCTCCCTTTCCTGGTGTGAGACCAACCATGGCCAAGTGTGGCCGTGGTCAGTGTGGGGTCCTGAGCCCCCCCAGAGTTTGGGGAGCCTGCCTGGCTTGGGGGCTCAGGTCATCCAGGGCACACAGTGGAAGGGATACGTGGATGTCTGGAGTGACATTTGGGCTGGGAACTCCACCACTGGATTTGTAGGACCAAGAACCTGCTTTCTGTTGAATTTTTCAGTTCTAAAAATAACTCAGAACAGGAGGCAGGAAACAAACTGTATAATTTATGAAATCAAACTGTTGTGGTTGTGGTGGACTGCAGCATCTTCAGAAAATTCTTTCTCCTTTTCTCACTATAATTCTCCACAGGGACCAGGCTGGTTTTTCCCCACCTTGTTCCAAACAGCAAACACAGCTCAGTTACTGCTCATCCCCCCAGGATTCATCATTCTTTTGCCCTGTAGCAGATCCATCTCTTGTCTCAGTGTTTATAGGCAGGAGCCCCGCTGAGATGAAAGGCTGGGAAGGAGGGATGTGTTGCTCTAAAAACTCCAGCTCTGATGATGGAGCAGCTTTCAGTGTGGTGAGAGCAGTGAGGGCAGAGCAGGCAATGAATAAATATGGAATATGTTCTATGGAGTAACTTGGTAATTCCCAATTAACAACCTAATTGCCCCTTTTTTTAATTATTGACTCCAGAATTACTGAGCTGAGTTGCAAATGCTGTGGAATATAAAAAGGAAGGAAGGACTCTTTATTGACATTTTGGAATTACAAATTATGTTTGTTGTGAAAAAATGAGAGCCCGTCTGTTTAATTGGTCGTAGGATGCAATTTGTGAGCACTTAGGTAAGAAAAATACAGCTGTCTGGGGGATCATTACTGATCCCTTTCCTCTGAGTCAGCAAAGTGCAGGGCTGGGAAGGAAACGGATCTATATTCCATAAAATTCAAACTAACAAGGAGCCTGGTCCAGGGGTTGCTCTTGGCTGACGTGGGTGGGCTGTGGTGGGAGGGACAGAACAGGTTTGGGGGTTCAGACCTCAACAAGAAAGAGTATTTCCAAGCTAAATTGGCTTGACCCTACTTCATATTCCCTTCTGGAATGTGGGGCGAGCCCACTGGGTCAGAGGAAGTTTCTGGCTGCAAACAGTAATTTGGGATTCATCTACTGGCTTGAAGCTGGCAGAGGGGAGGGTTAGATTGGATATTAGGGAGAAATTCTTCCCTGTGAGGGTGGGGAGGCCCTGGCACAGGTTGCCCAGAGAAGCTGTGGCTGCCCCTGGATCCCTGGAAGTGTCCAAGGCCAGGTTGGACGGGGCTTGCAGCAACCTGGTCAAGTGGAAGGTGTCCCTGCCCATGGCAGGGGGTGGGACTGGATGAGCTTTAAGGTCTCTTCCAACCCAAACCATTCTGTGATTCTGGAATCTCTCCTGAAAAATAGAGGTGAAAGGCTGATCCTGCTTATCCAGGATGCCTCTTTGGTCTGTAAATGAAAGCAGTGATCCTTCCCACCTTGCATAGATTTCCCCCAAAGAAGGAAAATCCAAACTGTCTTTGACTAAAGCAGCTTGTGTTTCCTGCCCCCGTGGAGGGAGGTGAAGGCCAGCACACAGAACAAAGCTGGGGCACCAACTGAAGGCACTGCAGGAAGCAGATGAGGTCTCCAGAGGCATGGAATGCCATGGAATATCCCTAACTCCAGGGAATAAACAGGCACGTGCCTCAACACGGGGCAGTGGTCTCTGCTGTCCAGAGTAGTTTCCCTCAGGAAGGGAATGTGATGCTGGTGACATTCTGACAAAGCCCTTGGAAAACACCTCTGGAAGCTTGTTAGTGCAGGCAGGTTCATTAACACCATTAATTGGAAGTGAAGGCACACTCCAGGTGGCAGAAGCCTCTGGAGATTAAAGATCAACATTTGGACTAAGCAAGGCTCTGCTCTTGCTCTTGTGATGGATCACAGCATCTGGCACAGGATGGCTTTGGGGAAATCAGGGCTGTGTGGTGTCATCATCTCCCATGACTGAGGAGGAGGAGGGAGATGGTGAGGGGATGGGTGGAAGAGCAGGGCAAGGGATGGATCTAAGAAGGGACCTTAAAGCTCATCTTGTTCCACCCCCTGGCACAGGCAGGGACACCTTGCACCAGCCCAGGTTGCTCCAAGCCAACTTGGCCTTGGACACTTCCAGGGATCCAGGGGCAGCCACAGCTTCTCTGGGCAACCTGTAGCTTGGGCAACCTGTGGGAAGGTCAAAGTTACATCTCTTTGGGTGGGTCCTGTGCCAAGGCCAACGTGGGAGAGGCCACCGGGCACTCTGCAGAGAGGAGGCACATGTGATGGAGGTGGAGATTGCTCCTGGTCCACACCAGGATGCTTTTGCTCCCTCAGTGGTTCTGCCAGCCTGTGGAACAGTTTTGTCCCTTTGGGCCCCATTTTCCTGCTCCTTCAGGCTGTTCCTGCCCCTGGGGCTGGGGCAGAGCATCACCCACTGCCCCACAGACACTGAGCCCTGACCCTGCAGCCACACTCACACAAAGCTTTGCCTCTGACTCCAGCCTGGCTTGTGTCGAGCTGGAGATGTTAAACCTTCACCATCCCACTGCAACCCCCTTGCAAACACCAGAATTCACAGTCATTCCTCCACCCCAGGCTGAGATTTAACTGAGGAACAACTAGATGTTCCTCCCATGATTTTTTTTCCCCCTCTTTGTTTTCCCCAGATCTAATCAATGCTATAAAGGGCAAAGCAGCACTTTTATTTATTTATCATGGGAAGCAGCACAGCAAACAGTCCATCACTTTTCAGTTTGCTGACCAGTGTCCCAGATAATCAGCATTTTTGAGTCTCTTTGCAGGGAAGTCCTGTGGGGTGGGATATATCAATAATGCCATGATCCCAGAATTTGATGGGAAGGCCACCTTTTATGGATTTCATAGCTCTCCAGAGCAATAACACTGGGGGGTTAGTTCTACAGAAGAAAAATAAAAAGGGCGAGTTTTCATTCAAGTTTTTTAGGTTAAAAATTACATTTTCAGTGCAAATGGACAGAATCATAGAATCACAGAGTGGTTTGGGTTGATAGGGACTTTAAAGCTCATCTTATTCCACCCCTTGCCATGGGCAGGGACACCTTCCACTAGCCCAGGTTGCTTCAAGCCCCGTCCAACCTGGCCTTGGACACTTCCAAGGATGGGACAATTGCCATAGAAAGGAACTTATTTTGGAGCTGTCACATTTTAAATAAAGGAATGAAAGCTGTAACATTTACTGAGAAGCAGTGAATTGTAACTTGGAGTTTTAATCCAAGAAAAGGGCCATGGTTGATACATTTTTGTATGAGCTTTGTCATCCTATTTCATATATTTCACGAAAACCCCTTCCCCTTCCTCTCCAGCTGCTCTCCAGGCAGGTGGTGATTTGCTAATAGAGGTGGGAGGATTCCTCAGCAAAGCCCCCTCCATGTGGCAGCTGTTCATCCCAACCCAGGGTGCTGTGTCCCTCTTCCCAAAGTCCTGCAAACCCTCGTGCATCTCATTTGGCCACATCTCCTTTCACAGCACAGGCTTCTTCCTCAAGGGCAAAATTAGCTTTCAAGCCCTGCCAGAGCAGCGTGGGCTGCTGGAGATAAGGGTGACAAATTGGCCTGTGGGGAATAAACTTGGGTCCTTGAATAAACTTGGGTCCTTTAACGCCATCTCCAGCCTTTGCTGGGATAAAACACAGCCAGGGCACAGCACTTTGGCAGCTCACTTATTAAATGCCCTCCTTAAGATGCTGAAAATGTTGGCCTTGCCTCCCTAAAAGGATAGTTCACCCTCTGCCCTCCATCCTCAGTGCCAGCCCATGTCCCCACAGCCTTTCTCCTCGACCATTCCCTGTATATCCACCTCCTAATCAGCAGGAATTGCTCTGTCTCTGGGGTGGCTGGGCTGGAGTTTTCCCTGGATCCCAGCACAGGCTTTCCTGTCCCTGTGGCAGGACAGGAGCCTGATGTGGGGCAGCCCCTGATGCCCAAATCCAGCAGCTCTGGCAGCTCCAACCCCCGGGCTGGGACCAGCAGGAGTGGGCAGGAGCACCCCCAGCCACAGGGAAAAGGGGTGGATTCCACTGCTGCCAGCAGAGCCCTCTGGCACTTCCCAACAGTGGGAACAACTGCTTTCAGTGCAGACCTGCCCAAAACCTGCTGTCTGCTGGTTCGAGGAGCCGAGCAGAGCCTGGCCGGGGAGGTTTCATGGATTGTGTCGACAGAAGGACTTGCTTAAGCCTCTCCCTTTGAGCTGGGCTTTTCCAGAAGGGAGTTGTTAGACCTCAGTTGTGTCCTCTCTGCTCAGGGCTGGATTTGAGGGAGTCTCAGCAGCATCATTTCATTCAGGACCAGCCACGTGGCCAGGAGGAGCAGGCTCAGGTTCCCCCCAGGAGGGTACCCAGGCATGTCCCAGGCATGTCCCCCTTGTCCCACCTGTGGAAAAAAGACCTGCTGGCCTTTGCTGGGGCTGTGGCTGTCGAGGAGCAGCCTCAGACACTCAGCTCCCCATTGATCCACCTCCCAAGGACAGTGTTCTCAGCGGGACTGTCAGGGTGTAGCACACAAATATTTGTTCTGCGAGAAGCACTTGGCAGCCCGTGGGTAAATATTATTAGAGCAGTGAGGAGCAGGGACTCCATTAATGGACTCCAGAGACAGGGCACAGCCTCTGCAAGGAGGAGCCCTGGGCAGGGCACCCTGTGCCCCCACCAGCTGAGGGTGGGGCTCCCCAGTTCCCCCCAGAGCCACTCACAGACCCTCATGGATGTGTGTCCTTGGGGGTCAGGGAATGTGCAAACCCTCCCTTGCTTCTTCAGCCCCTGAGAGATAACCCCTTGGGTCTGCACTGCCCCTGGAAATGGTCTGGAGAGAACCCCCAGAACAGACTCCCCACTGGTTGAACTGGGGCTCCCAGGGAGTGCAGAGCCCCTCACCAGTATCAGTCCGTGGTTCTCCCAGGACAGCACTGGGTGGAGGGTGGCACCCACGTGCAGGATCTCAGCCAGGGCTGGGATGCTGATGGCATCAAGATGCACCAGGGGTGGTTTAGTTGTGATATTAGTTAAAATTTCTTCGTGGAAAGGGTTGCCAGGCAGTGAAACAGGCTGCCCAGGGAGGTGGTGGAGTCACCATCCCTTGAAGTGCTCCAAGGACAGGTGGATGTGGCACTTGAGGACACGGGGAACACGGTGGTGGTGCTGGGATGATGGAGAGGAGTTTTCCAGCCTTAATGATTCCATCATTCTGTGCTGGACAGAGAGCTCCAGGAGCAGGTGGTGGCCATGCCCTGGCCTCAGTGGGTTCCTGCCTGGACCTCCAGCTGGGGACCACCAGGAGTTTGTCTGTGGAGTGAGAGGAGCCGCGTTGGGAAGGGGCTCCCACGGGATTCACTCAGTTCCTCCATCCAAGGAAGACACTGGTGTTTCAGCAGGAGGGTTTGCCCACCCTGGAGCTCCCAGATCAATAACGTGATGTGCAGCAGCTGCTGCCAGCAAACTGTGTCCACGAGGCTCATTACCGGGGCTGATGAGAGCAGTTGAGTGTAATTGCTCTCTGTGCTTAAAAACCATCACCGGGAGGAATTGCTGGGATACATTCCCTGGGTGTGAAATGCTGGAAATAATGGAGCTGAGGTCTGGACTTCTATATTCAGAGCAGTATTAAACAAAGCAGAGTTGTGATTTAAGGCAGCAAATAAAACCTTTCATCTGGTGCTGCAGTTTTACACAGACAGGTTCTTATGGCCTCTTCTGCAGAGAGCCCGGTGGCAGAGGAGGGGAATGTGGCTAGGCTGGGATTCCCCAGGCTGTGGTCCCACAGCAGGCTGGCATCTCCCAGGAGTGCAGCAGTGTTCAACCACTGCTCTGAGCCACGGGCAGGTTTCCCTGGGGATGGATTTCCCTCAGAAGAAGCCCGGAGGGTCTGTGGGGTGTTGAGATCAGCCCATCACCATCACTCCACCGTCCTGGTGTTCCCTCACAGTCCAACCCAGCTCAGCCTGGCAACCTGTGAGTGATTAAAGTGTCTCTTTCAAACACACACACAGTTAAGATGTCAACAGTCAGACTCCCCTGTCCCCCTTGACACTTGTGCCAGTGGTTAATCATCTCCCTGTTATAATCTGTGCCCTTTATCTCATTTGAATTGGTTGGGTTTCAGCTTGCAGCCATTTATTCCTGGTCTGTCTTTACCCTTTTGATTAAAGAGCTTTTTCCTATATGGTATTGTCTGCACATGAAAGTTCTTACACAGAGAAATCACATCACCTTCCCATATCCCTTTTGATAACCTAAACAGAACAAAGTCTTTAATTTTCTCTTTGTCAAGCATTTTCTTCAACCCTGGAATCATCTTTGTGGCTCCATGCTGTACTTTCTTTTTTTTTTTTTTATCTGTAGAATTTGGATGTTGAATTGGGTGTTTCAGTTTTCAAATCACAAATGCAAAAGTCCTGCCAAGCCTCAAGCCCTGAGTGTGGAGTCTGACCATGACCTGGACCTCACCTTCCAGTGAGCAGGTCCAGAGGAGGCCATGGAGATGCTCCCAGGGCTGGAGCCCCTCTGGAGCCAGGCTGGGAGAGCTGGGGGTGTTCAGCCTGGAAAAGAGAAGGCTCCAGGGAGACCTGAGAGCCCCTTCCAGGGCCTAAAGGGGCTCCAGGAGAACTGGAGAGGGACTGGGGACAAGGGATGGAGGGACAGGACAAGAGGGAATGGCTTCCACTGCCAAAGGGCAGGGTTAGATGGGATACTGGGGAAGAAATTCTTGTCTGTGAGGGTGGGGAGGCCCTGGCCCAGGGTGCCCAGAGAAGCTGTGGCTGCCCCTGGATCCCTGGAAGTGTCCAAGGCCAGGCTGGATGGGGCTTGGAGCAACCTGGGCTAGTGGAAGGTGTCCCTGCCCATGGCAGGGGGTGGGATGGGATGATCTTTAAGGTCCCTTTAAACCCAAACCATTCTAGGATTCATTTTATGATCCATCACGTGCTCACACCCATCAGCCTCCAGCTGAGGAGGGTCAGTCTGCCCAGAGCAGTTCTCAGCAGGCTGAGCTGCAGCCTCACCAAACTCTCCAACCCCTCAGGGATCAGGGTCAGGACAAGTGCCCGGGGGCATTGCCATGGATCTGAAGTTGGTTTCTCCTCTGTGGTGCTCTCCTGATGGGACACCTTTCCCTGGCACGTCCTGGGGCCGTGCTGGGGGGCAGGGGTGGGTTCAGGTGGGCAGCTCATGGGGAGGTGTTCACCCAAATCCTCACCAGAGCCCCTGTGCCCCCAGGGCCACCAGCACTGAGGGCACCTCCAGCTCTCCTGGGGCGTTTTTCTTTCTGCTCCTCCATCAGAACATGCAGGGGAGGAGAGGGCACACCCAGAGTGACTGAGTTTTCTGAACCTTTGTTGAAGTCTCCACAACAGCTGTTGGCCCCTTCCCTGCTCCTCTTACTCTGGTCCCCTGAGAGGAGCCTTTTCCTGCTGGTGAAGAGCCCAGGACAGGGGACTGCAGGAGACTCCAGCAGTGCCCGTGGAAATCTGGGGCATCCTCTTGAAATCAGAGAACCTGTGGGACCCTGAACTCACTGAGGATCACCCCCTTCATAAACACACTCCTGTCCCTGTCTCAGAGCCATTCCAGAGATGGTGCATCCTCATTTCTTTGCAGCAAACCTTACAGTCGACCCAAAGGGGGAGTTATATTTGCATAGTCTTCACTTTTTTTTATCACTCTCTCGTGTTTCTTGAAAGCTTGGATATCTGAAGCACTTAGCTCTGCCTTGAGTGGCTCATTAAATTTCAGAACCCTGCTTTCCTGGCTCTGTTAATTAAGCACTTGATTGAAAGTCTGAATCTGAAGGCTTGGGTGGTGAGCAGAGCTCTGCTAAGCTGAGCTGGTCTCAGCTCAGTGTAGTTCCAGCTTGCCCAGCCAGTTTCTGCACGTCCCTCCCCCTCCATCCCCAGGTTAACAGGCTGCTGCAAACCTCGTGTTTCCACATGGGCTGGGGACAGTCCCTGAGGTTTATTTTAGCTCTGGAGCTCTGTTGTCACTGGAGTTTTCTGCAGCAGTTGTTGGTTAATAAAACCTGCCTGTCCACTTAGCAGGCAGCACTTAACAACCAGCAGGAATTTTATCTGGAATGCTCCAGTGGCCTGTTGGGTTTTCAGTTGTTTGATATTTTTTTTTATTTTATTTTACAGAGTATTTCATGTATTTGCATAACAAGGAGCCCTCTGTCAGAGGCCAACATGCTTTTCATACCTACAATTTAAGCTTCAGTGTTTTCACCTGCCTGACATGGGGGTGTTTAGGGCCAGTCTCCAGTGCTGCTCAGCTCAAGTGTGATGTCCCTGCAGGATGCCAGGCCAGGCTGTGCTGCCCACCTTGCAGGGACCACTCGCTGCTAACCCTGTCTGACCCTCTGTTTGGAAAGGAATGAATTTCTGCTTTTGTTTTTCTAGATTTGCCTTCTCTACCTTGTAATTCCGTACTTTGAATTGCCTCCTGCAACTGGTATGTTCCAGCTGCTCCAGTATCTGCTCCAGGTGGTACATCCCCCCATCCCTGGACACTTTTCCTTCCCACTCAGCTCTCCCCAGATCACCACTTGTCTCAGCCAGCCCTCCTTGGTATGCCCATTGCATCCCAGCCAAGGTGGCAATCAGGGTCGACTGTAATTTAATTGAATTTGCTTCTGAAGCTGTAAGTGGGATAATCCTAAAGCTTAGCTTTGCCTCTGAGTCACAGCCTTGGTCACTTGTGAAAGGTTTCTTTTTATTAGTTTCTTGGTCTAATCAGCACCTCTCCTTGCTGTCTTTGCTTGTGAGGAATATTTCTGACCTGTTTGTAGGCAGAGGATTGCAGAGACCACAGAGAGCAGCTCTGTGCATGTGTGTGCATGGGCAGAGAGGCTCAAACATGGATTTGGAGGGGAACAACATTAGTGCTCCGTGCAAAAGTAGCCTTTTTATTCTCTGAAGGTAACAGGCACTTTCTGTCCTTCTCCCCCCAGTTCCAGAATTTAGGACATATTAAAAGGGACAGTGGTGCCAGTGTGCTGCAAGGAACAAACCTGCACAGAAATGTGGCCGAGATAAAAGAAAAAACAAAGCACTGAGCAGCCCCTGCTGTGGCTTTGCTGTCATTTGCTGAGCTCCTGGGGCAGGATCTGATGTCCCTGTGCAGGGGTGGCAGTGCCCTGCAGTCACCAAGGGTTAATGAATTAGCAGGGACACGAGGCAGCTGCATTAGCTCCATTTATAGATGGCCCTGGAAAGGTTAAATACCTGCCTGGGGTGGCACATGAGGCTGGTGGCTGAGGGAGGACCTGGATGCAGATCCCACATTCTCCTCTGGGTGTTCCCAGAGCCGGCTCTGCCCCCAGGATGTTGGTCCTGACCCTGGGGGTGGTGAGGCAGGACCCCCGTGGGGACTCACCCCCTCCAGAGCTCTGGGAGGGATGAGTGGGGAGATGTGTGCTGCTTTGGGATGCACTGGGATGGATGTGTGCTGCTTTGGGATGCACTGGGATGGATGTGTGCTGCTTTGGGATGCACTGGGATGGATGTGTGCTGCTTTGGGATGGGCTGGGATGGATGTGTGCTGCTTTGGGATGCACTGGGATGGATGTGTGCTGCTTTGGGATGCACTGGGATGGATGTGTGCTGCTTTGGGATGCACTGGGATGGATGTGTGCTGCTTTGGGATGGGCTGGGATGGATGTGTGCTGCTTTGGGATGCACTGGGATGGATGTGTGCTGCTTTGGGATGCACTGGGATGGATGTGTGCTGCTTTGGGATGGGCTGGGATGGATGTGTGCTGCTTTGGGATGCGCTGGGATGGATGTGTGCTACTTTGGGATGCACTGGGATGGATGTGTGCTGCTTTGTGCTGGGAGAGTGTTCATTTTCCTCCCAGAAGCTGGAGTGGGCTGTGGTTTGGATTAGTGCTGGGAACTGTAGGTGTTCCAGGGATGTTGGAGTTACTGCTGGGCAGGGCTGACACACAATCAGGGGCTTTTCTGCTTCTCACCTCACCCCAGCAAGGGGGCTGGGGGTCTACAAGGAGCTGGGAGGGAACACAGCCAGGACAGCTGATCCCAGCTGACCCCATGGGTGTTCCAGACCATATGGATCATGCTCAGCATGTAGTGCTGGGGGAAGAAGGATGGTGGTGACATTTGGAGTGATGGTGTTTGTCTGCCCAAGTGACCATCAGATGTGATGGGGTCCTGCTTTCTTGGAGGTGTCCTGGAAGCGTTCAAGGCCAGGTTGAACGGGGATTGGAGCAACCTGGGCTAGTGGAGGGTGCCCCTGCCCATGGAAGGTGTCCCTAGCTGGGGCAGGGGGATGGAACAAGATGGACTTTCAGGTCCCTTCCAACCCAACCCATTCTGTGATTCTGTGATAGTTCTGTGATGGCTGAAACCTTCCTGCCCATGGGAAGTGGGGAATGAATTCCTTGTTTTGCTTTGCTTGCATGTGCAGCTTTTGCTTTCCCTATTAAACTGCCTTTATCCCAACCCAGTTTTCTCACTTTTACCCTTCAGTTCTCCCCCACATCCCACCCAGGGAAGGAGGTGAGCGGCTGCCTGGGGCTGAGTTGGGGTTAAACCACAACAAGGTGAAATGATGCAGAAAGTGGCTTGGGATGAATGAAGAACTGGGAGACAGATGAATTCAGGGCAGACAAATTTTGGGAAACATGGAAGTGTTGATGTGCAGAGCTGGGTTCCCAGTTCAGCACTGACCCCTCACAGTGACAATGTGTTCAAAGCAGGCAGCAGCCAAACCTCCTCCAAACCAGCTGCTGGTAAAAAAAGCCATGGAAATGCTGGTGGGAACATGCAGGAGGAAGTTGCCATTCTGTGGAGCTGGGAGTTCCCAGCGCAGCCAAGAGCTTGTGCCAGCAGCGAGGGCTGGAGGTGGCACATCCCTGCCCCACCACCACAGCCCAGTGCCCACCACACTTCCTGCTCCTTTGGGGTGCCTTGGCCTCTGCTGCTTTGGGGTGTTTTCCTGTTGGTACTGGATGTTTGGGATGTTTGTCTCCATAGCTTGATTTTCAAGGCCAGGTTGGACGGGGCTTGGAGAAACCTGGAGTGGTGGAAGGTGTCCCTGCCCATGGCAGGGGCTTGGAATGAGATGAGCTTGAAGGTCCCTTCCAATCCAACCCATTCCATGATTCTGTGATCTCTGGGGAATTAGTGAGGGGTTTTTGGCACAGGGTTTGCAGAGGCTTTCAGCAAGGCCCATGTTTTTGGGGCAGTCCCTGCAGGGTTGGCAGCAGTGCTGGTGAGGGGTCATTACTGAAATCTTTGCAGCTCTGCAGGCTGAGGAAAGATAAATAAAGTCATTGTGACTGGGAAGAGACAGAGATTTTGGGGGGTTTATTCATATGAGGAGGGTTGGGAGGGAGAAGCTGGGGGTTGCTGGTAGATTGGGATAATGCCCCTTTGCCATCCTGCCTGCTGGGCAAATTCAGCACCTCCAGATTGGGCAGAAACCCCATCATTGCACACCCAGTGTCTGCCCTGTGTCCTTTGCATTGCTCCAGAGGAGGTTTGCTGGGGATCAGGAGGTGGTTCAGCTCAGCTGGACGTGCTCAGTGGGATGCAGGGGCTACTCCTGGGAGGCAGCAGCTCAAGGACCAGCTCTCTGGTCCTTTGGGGCATCCAAAGTCAGGCGGGGTCACACAGGCTTGTCCCTCCTTTGAGGGAACACAATCCTTCCATTTTTTTCCTTTTTTGACTGAAAAGACAGGACAAGGTTGATCCCTTTTGCAGTTCCCTGGCAGCACAGCGTGGTGGGCAGAGGAGGAGGGAGCTGGGGACCATGCACGTTGCTCCTCTCTGCCTTCAGACCACGGCTCACAGCATGAGGAATAGAAATTGTAAACTGAGGAGGGCATTAAATAAAGGCTACATTTCTTCCTCTCTCCTTCTTTGTCAGAAGAATTTAATCAAAATCTCTCTGTCTTCTGCACAGAGCCCCTGGCTCTATCCTTTCTATCAGGGAGCTGGTCCACCAAAACACTTAAGCTGGAGGGGTGTCCCTGTGCATCTAATTAGGCTGCTCTTGTGCTCAGAGTTAAACAAATAATTAACTGATTGCCTAAACCAGCACCAGGGTACTCAGCACCTTCTGAACTGCCCCTTCTTCGTGTTGTGGAGCAGAGCATTCCCCAGGGTTGGACCTGACCTGTGGTGACCAGGGACAGCACCCAGGGAACAGCTGGAGCTGTGCCAGGGAGGGTCAGGTTGGATCTCAGGGAAAGGTTCTTCCCCCAGAGGGTGGTTGGCACTGACCAGGCTCCCCAGGGCAGTGGGCACGGCCCCAAGGCTGCCAGAGCTCCAGGAGGGTTTGGACAATGCTCTGAGGGACAGGGTGGGATTGTTGGGGTGTCTGTGCAGGGCCAGGAGTTGGACTGGATGATCCTTGTGGGTCCCTTCCAGCTCAGGAGATTCCGTGATTTTTCTGTGGTTCCTTTCTGCAGCTGTGCTGCCTCACAGAGAAGGAGAATTAGTTGGGAATCCACAGCAATATTCACAGGGAATGTTTCCAGCTCCTTCCTCAGCTCCTGCTATGAGGCTGCAGGATATGAGCTTGGAGATCCCACCTTGGCTCTGGCAGCAGTTCCCAGCATCACACACTGCTGGGAGCTGGAGTTTGAGCCAGCCTGGATCAGAGGGGCTGGAATTCCATCACAGCCATGTGGTGGGTGTTCAGTGACCCGAGTCCAGTGATTGGCATCACTACAATAAAATTGTGAGTGTGTGTTAGTCTGTATTTATCAAGTGGAGTTCATAAATATGCTCACTTTCTGGGTTCCATGAGTTTTTCACTCTCTGGGAGATATGGAAAGTGCAGTAAATGAAGGCTGTCTTGATTTTAATGGAAGTGTTGTGGAAATGTTTTCCCAAATGCCTGTACTTTGGGTAATGGTGCAGGTGAATGGTGCATTTGCTGGGTGCAAAGCACACGTGGGCAGCTTTGGGAGGTGCTGCTGGCAGGGGTGGATGAGGCAGAACATCCATCAGGATCCAAAAGGACCACCAGGATTGTCCTGTGGATAGCAAGGGTCAGCTTATAGCAAAGAGTCACTTTGACTGGTTCCACTGGAGGGCTCTGAAGCTGGTGAGATGCTTCATCACAGAATATTCTGAGACCAGAATTAGGCCACAGGCTGAGCTGGTGGCACTGCCCAGCTGCTGTGCTAAAACCACAGGAATTGATGCCAATTTAAACACTCCAGGCTGCAAACAGCAGCTGTGGAGGTGTCAACCACTTCTGTTCTCCACCTGGGGGGCTCCAGCCTTCAGCCTTACAGGGAAAATCCGAAATCAGGGAATTCAGACCACCAAGGAGAGGTTTGGACCAAGCAGCACTTGAGCCCACATGTTATTTTATGGCTGAGTCTGGGGCTGTGTTTTACTGTGGAAGTTGCAGGAGCTGACATGCAGGGAAGTTTCTGAAGAATGGAGGTCCTAATTTTTACAGCATCCTACTGAGCCAGGAGTGGATTTGGCAGAAATGATGCCGTGTTGTTTGGGATCCAGATGGGTTATATGGCAGAGCAGCAGCTGGACCTGTAGGTGGTTAAATTGAAGTCCAGGTCCATGGTCTGGAGACTGGGCATTCTGATGCCCAGGGCCCTCCAAAAGCTTAGTGCCAGCAGAAAGGGGAGCTCAGGGCTGCAGTCACCTCTTCCACCTTCTTTGCCACGTTTCATGTCCCCACAGGGTGGTTTGGGTTGGAAGGGACCTTAAAGCTCATCTAAATCCAACCCCCTGCCATGGGTAGGGACACTTCCACTAGACCAGATTGGTCAGGGCCCATCCAACCTGGCCTTGGACACTTGCAGGGATGGGAATGTTCCTCAGCTGTGTTTCTTCAGGTCCTCTGTTAAATTATGGGATGCATTTGGTGTCACCCTGCACAGCCCTGCCCCGTGTGCCACACAGGCAGCTGGGCTGGAGCTTTACTTTGACCTGGACCAGCAGTTTGGATGTTCCTGTGGTTGTTGGTGCTAGAAGGAGATCTCCTGTTCCTCTAAGAGGTTTTGAAGCTGGCTGGTCGTTTCCAGCTGGAGTTCTGGGGGGCTGAAGGCCCCGGCAGCTCTGAGTTCCCATTGAAACCCAGTGAGATGGATGGATGTACACATGGATCCTGTCCCTGTGGCCCCCTTCTCTGGCCATCCTTCCTGGGATTATTTGCTTTACACAGGGCCTGGAAACGTGGGGGTGCTCTCTGTGCTTTGGGTGCTGTGCTGTCCCATATCACAGTGGGGTGACCTGCTCAGTCAGACCCCTTCCTGTGGGAATTCCAGCAATGATCCCATCTAAAGAGGAAGAGCTCTTTATATCCAGACCACACTGAACAGCTCTTTCTACATAACGTGCCTGCAAAAATCCCTGGGTGTAGTTTGAGGAGTCAGTGGGAAGTGCAGGACATTTATCTTTTTCCTTTGTAAGCAATAGCTCCAAAATCTGTATTATCAGGCAGCAGGAGAAAGCTGCTCCCCAGAGCTTTTAGCTGGGCCATTCAGCATCTTATCTGAGTGAGGGAAATGAGAGCTGAGCAAACACAGGGTCGGGCAGCCTGTGGAGTGTCTGGGAAATGCAGAACAAAAGCCTCTTTGCACTCCCAGTAAATTGGTCCCACAGGAATTTTGCTTTGAAATTCTAACTGATCCAGGGAGGAAAATGATTTCATGGACTTTGAACTCATTAAAAAACTCCCATCATTCATCTGCAGTTTATTCCTGACACCTAATCAAAAGAAATGTGATGATCTTCCTAACAAACCTGGTGTAATGTTGTTGGGATTGTGTCTGCTCCGAAAAACACGGCACTGACTGAGAGTGGAAGGTGTATCTTAACTCTGTTTATCCTCTCAGGAACTCCAGAAGTTTCCAGAATTAGGAGCAATCATTTTGACATCTTTAAATCACAGGTTTTGGCAAATTTGTGGAATCCCATCTTTTGTGGAATTTTGTAGCTTTAAAATCTTCTTTTATCCAAATATAACGTGAGAAAAATAAGCTATGGCCGTAAACCCCAGATTAAAGAAATGTTTAGAAGAGAATTTTTTGAAAGCAAATTTGAGTGACAGTTTTAAATCAAGCTTTGAGTGGACAGACATTAAATTTCAGGACATTCAGAGCAAACCCCCCCAGTCCAGGCCTTGTGTTGGAAGCATCTTTGCTCAATAAAGCATTTTCTTGTGTGGCCAATTTGAATCATAGAATGGTTTGGGCTGGAAGGGACCTCAAAGCTCAGGTCATTCCCACCCCCTGCCATGGGCAGGGACACCTTCCACCAGCCCACGTTGCTCCAAGCCCCATCCAACCTGGCCTTGGACACTTCCAGGGACCCAGGGGCAGCCACAGCTTCTCTGGGCAACCTGTGCCAGGGCCTCCCCACCCTCTTCAGAGAGAGAAGATGGTTTTTACTCAGGAGGTTCTTCAACAAGATCCAATTTTGGGGGAAAAATTTACATTTCCTACTTGGACTTGGCAGACTTAAAGACCTTGTTCTTAGGTGCCTTCTGATGGTGGGTTCTCGAGCAGGTGATGTCAGACTTGGCCAGTGGTTCCATACAGGCTGAATTGTGCAGGATTGGACTTTGGAGAACTGGAATTGCCTCTAGTCACACCCTGTGTGTCCCAGGATGCCACATTTCACCCCAAATCACACTGCTGTGCTCACCCTGAGGTCACAAGGAGCTTTGGAGAAGGTGCCTAAAACACATCCCCACGGTTTTCACTCATCCTGAAAACCCCAAGGTTTAGAAATCCTTTGGTAGTTTGTAAACCCTGCTACTTCTGTAGTAATTCCTTAACTGGGTGTTGTCACCTGGCAGTGTTTTCCAGAGGGTGAATAAAACCAAATGAGGTTCTCCTGGTGTTTCCTTAGGGGCTAATCCTGCTGCACTGGAGATTTTGGGAAGTGCAGGGCAGGCCCTGGAGTTCCAGGTGCAGCTGGAGCAGCTGGAGCTCGTGTAGAGCAGCTTTTGCTCTCAGTTCCTGGACTTTTCAGCTGAATTGTGCCAGGTTTTCAGCACGGGCTGAGCTCTTCCTTGATATTGGTGGATCTGAAGTGGGAGTGCTGTAATGGCAGGAGGAGGTTCAGACCTCACACCCCGCCAGGCACCAGAGAGTCTGGGCAGGAGGAAATGTCTGAGTGAGACATGGATTTTCTCCTGGATAATGGACTTGGGCTGAAAGGTTTTCTGCAGCTGATGTGTTCAGAACCTCCCACTTCTTCTTGTAGCTCCTCTGATGGCTAAAAAGGGTTGTGCTCATGTTGGAGTCTCACCCAAGAGGGTCACTAAGACCTTCTTAGAGATGATCTCTTCCCAGCCACTCGTTTTTAGGAAACTTAGAGGAATTTACATCTAAGGTGCAGGAGCATGAGCAGCTCTCAGGTTTGTCAGTCTGTCCCAGTCTCATCCTTCTGTCCTGGATTTCATCCTTGTCACAAGGCCAAGGATGATGTCCTTGGCTAAAGAAGTCAAGGACAACAAAAGGGCTTTTTCAAATACATCAATAACAGAAGGAAAACTGAGGATAACGTGGGCCTGTTCCTGAAAGGAGAAGGGCTCTGGAAATAGAGGATACAGAGCAGTCAGATAAACTGAGCACCTGCTTTGACCAACCCTCAGGGATCCCTGACCCAGGAGAACAGGGAAAAGGAATGTGGGAATGTTGGATGGGGTCCTAGGAACCACCATACAGCAGATATGAGATGAGAGGTGATTCCTGGAAACCCACAGAGACCCTGGAGAGACACATCTCCCAGTACCTGGGGACCCTCCAGTGCAGCTGTGGGGTCACAGTTAATGCAAGTGTGGGGCCACAGTGCGGATATAGGGTCACATTTAGTGCAGATATGGGGTCACAGTGCACATATGGGGTCACAGTGCAGATGTGGGGTCACAGTTAGTGCAGATATGGGGTCACAGTGCACATATGGGGTCACAGTTAGTGCAGATATGGGATCACAGTGCAGATGTGGGGTCACAGTGCAGGTGTGGAGTCACAGTGCAGATATGGGGTCACAGTGCAGATGCGGGGTCACAGTTAGTGCAGATGTAGGGTCACAGTTAGTCCAGGTGTGGGGTCACACTTGCTCTTTCCTGGGCACAGCAGAAGGTCTCACCTCCCCCTGCCCCAGCTGTGCCATGACTCCCCCTCCAGCACATTACACACTCAGTGAGAAACAGCCCCAAAGCCCCCCCCGAGATCCCCACACTGTGACACCATAGTTCTTGGGGTGGGGAAGCATCCCCCACAGCCCCAGAGGGTGTCTGCAGGAGGGGATGGGGTCACATGGGTGTTCTCTTTGAGCCATGTGTTGGGTTTCCCACCCCTGACTGCCCCTGACCTCCCACTGCCACTGCAGGAGCTGCCCTGGCACGAGGGATGCCCTCGGCATGAGGGGCCTGCTCCAAGTGCTGTGGGCACCCTGATGGGCACATTCCACTGGAACACATTTGTGTTCACTCCCAATACCTCTGAAGTCAAACCCAGGCACTGCCTCTTGCCACTGATCCTCCCCCCGGGTGCCTGGGGGTGCACGAGCAAAAGTGAGGCTGGGAGCCAGGTCAGGAGGTAGAAAATGACACTTTCTAAAGAAAAAAAGTACATAAATCTCATAAAGTTTCTTTCCCCTGTCCCTGCCTGTGAATCCTGCCTGTGCTGGGAAGCAGCAGGGTTCCCTTCCTGGGTCTGAGCTTCTCAAAATGATGAAAATCCCTCAGTGGCAAATCCGAAAATTATCGGGGCAGGAGGAGCATGAAGGGCTCTGCAGGTCCACGGGGTCATGGGCAGGGTCAGGAGGCACCAGGGGGTTGTTCTGCCTGGCAGGGGGGTGTCAGGGGGATGGATGGCCCTGCTCCTGGAGGACAAGCCACCCTTGGCCATGTGGGCTATGAACTGCAGAGCCATCCCAGGGTTAGGGAGGTGTTTCCCCCTGGAGATGGACACAAAGGGAAGGCTTGACCTGAGGGGTGTCTTTGGGGGTGTTCTTTGCTCTTCCCTGGAACAGCAGTGCCTGGTTTTGTGTTGAGTTTCTTGTCTGGATGTCTTTACCCAGACAAATTAATTCTCTTTTGGGCTTTATGAGAGTGTGACTGATTCAGCAAAGTGCCGTGGCAGATGAGACAGCCCAGATGAGCATCACATCACATCCAGGCTGGTGTTGGCTGCCTCCAGCAGCTGACACCCATCTGAGCCCTGCCAGCTTTCACCAAGAGGGAGATTGTCCCCAGATAACCAGCTGGGTCCCCTTCAATAATCCCTGTGTCTGATCCCACTCATCCTGCATAAAACCCCAACCCACTTATATTTCCTCTAAATGGAGACATTTCTCGTGCACATCCCACTGCAAAGCAGCATCATTATCCATGTGTGCTTGGGCACAGAACTCCAGATATATTTTGAGCATCTGACATTTTTCCAAGAATAAACAATGGGAGAGTTGTGAAGTGTTTGCAAACTTTCCCTTCCCGCTTCCTAACCCCACAGAGAGCAAGCAGTAAATATTCAGTCCTTTAATTAAATGTTTATGGATTCATTTAAATGCTAATGAATTTTTTTTATTTTGAAAGAAAGAAAGAAAAAAAATAACAACCAGGACAATTTCCCTCCCCAGCTGATGCTGGGACTCTGTCTGTCCATTCTACCAGCTCAGTCACTTTATTCCTTTCAGCTTGGTGAGAAGTTTGTCCTGTTGTCCCATTGCTGTCTCTGCTGGTGGGTTGGGTGGCTGAACTGCTTTGAACAGAGGGTAGTAAAGTTTACTCTGGTCTTAGCAGGACCAAGTGAGTCCACAGTGGAGGTGGTACAGAGTGAGGAGCTCTGGGCTGGACTGGGGACACTCAGCCCTCTGAGGCAGGATCTGTCCTCTCCTTATGCCTCATTTGCCACCTTGCCCTTACATCCCTTATTGTGGCTCCCAAAAGCACCATAATCAATAACCAACAATCAGCTGGAATGTGGTACTTTAAATTTAAAATTACAAAAAGCAGCAGTGCTGGACAAGTCCGTCTCATTCCTCAGCGTTAAGTAGAAAGGAAATTGGTTTTATCCTAATTTTATCCTAATTTACATGTGGATGTGGCACTTGGGGACATGGTTAGTGGTGGCCTTGGGGAATGGTTGGAATCAATGATCTAAGAAGCCTTTTCCAACCTAAGTAATTCTGTGACTGTGTAATTACACTCAAACATGGTCCAGCTCTGGTCAGAGTGTCTCTTCTGGCCTCAGTTTGTCCTGGAAAAAGACTCTCACTACCACCTTCGCTTTTCCCTGCTGGATTTGGTGTCCTGTCAAACACATCCCAGCACATGGAGCAACCCAAGCCCTGTGGGGAGTCCACGTGGCTGTGAGATGTGGTGCAGTGGAGGGTGGGCCCTGGATCTCCCCTCTGTGCTGGGGCTGTGTGTGCATTCCCGTGTGGAGCACCCGGGCTCTTCCCGTGGTTTGAGCATTGATGGATCGGGTCGTAGGAGCCAAAGCAACCTCCAGGAGAACTGAATTGGGGGAAGGGATTGGTAAATATTGTTTTGTTGTTGTTATTGCTGCCTCTTTGGTCTCTGTAGGTGCTGCAGGGTGGGGATGGGCAGCAGCCCAGGGTGGTACAGGCAGGTTGTGCTGCCCTTGGGAGAGCCCAGCACTGCCTGAGAACGGTCTCTGTGCCAAAACCAAGCCCCAAACCCACTGCTGTTCCAGCACCTGAGGGATGCCTGTCTGCAGGGGCCACCCCACTGGAGAACAGTGTCTCCAACCCGTTGTACAGGTGGGCAAACCAAAGCTCAGAGCTGCTGAGGGACTCCCTGGGGTTCCCAGGGCACTGGGGGCCAGTTCTGTGTCTTGTGAGTCTCAGGGGAGGGCTTTATTCACTTCATTCCACTAGGTATGAAATCAGATCAGATAATCACAGGATCATTTGGGTTGGAAGGGACCTTAAAGCTCATCCAGTTCCACCCCTGCCATGGGCAGGGACACCTCCCACTAGCCCAGGTTGCTCCAAGCCCTGTCCAACCTGGCCTTGGACACTTCCAGGGACAGGGCAGCCACAGCTTCTCTGGGCAACCTGTGCCAGGGCCTCCCCACCCTCACAGACAAGAATTTCTTCCCCAATATCCCATCTATCCCTGCCCTCTGGCAGTGGGAAGCCATTCCCTGTGTCCTGTCCCTCCATCCCTTGTCCCCAGTCCCTCTCCAGCTCTCCTGGAGCCCCTTTAGGCTCTGGAAGGGGCTCTCAGGTCTCCCTGGATCCTTCTCTTCTCCAGGTGAACCCCCCCAGCTCTCCCAGCCTGGCTCCAGAGCAGAGGGGCTCCAGCCCTTGGAGCATCTCCATGGGCTACTCTGGACTCACTCCAACAGGTCCCCATCCTGCTTGTGCTGAGGACCCCAGGACTGGACACAGTGCTCCAGGTGGGGCTCACCTGAGCAGAGCAGCTGCTGCCCTTGCATATAATCCAAAGCTTTAGTCTGTTTTGGCCTTGGAATAGTTTTCTCCAAGATTCTGGATGGGATCTTGGGAGGATCTGAGCCAGTTTTTTTAAGTGGGATTCTTTAATCCAGCAGTAAACAGAGCATCCCTGCTGCAGGCAGTGTCTGCCCCATTAGAGAGAGATCCCCTCACTGCTTTTTTACCTCTGTCAGTGCTTATGAAAGAAAAAGAAATGCTGTGGGATTCCTCCCCTAATGAATAGACCCGTGTGTGCATGAATGTAGTGCAGCATCTTACAAGTCCATCTCAGTAGTTTTTAGGTCTGAGAATGAAAGTTAAAATGAGGAAAATATTGATTTCCCATAAAAGGGCTTTAATCAAATGCCCTGACACCCCAAGGGGGACAGAGCTCTGCTACAACACCAAATTGCACTTCATACACCATCTATTTTTCAAACAGTGTATAAATGAGCCTGCCCAGTGGATATATGAGAGTTCCCAGATGTCATACATCACAGGAGCAGGGAGAGCTGTGAGGAGAGCCAGTGCTGCCTGGCTGGGGAAGGGGATGCTCTGGCAAGACCTCTGTGGGGAAAACAAGGCTTGTTCTTCCCTTGGGCAGGACCTGCAGCCAAAGGTCTGAAAAGAGGTGCTTGCTCAGGACTTTAAAGCTCTCATGTCCCTGTTTCTCCTGGAGTGAGGGTATTTTTTTTTTCCTTGGGGCTCTTAGGTCTCCCTGGAGCCTTCTCTTCTCCATGTTGAACAACCCAAACTTTCCCACCTGTCCCCAGAGCAGAGGGGCTCCAGCTCTCAAAGCATCTTCGTGGCCTCCTCTAGACTTGCTCCAGCAGATCCACGTCCTTCTTATCTTGGAGGCCCCAGAATTTGGAGGGCAAACACCATTCTGGGTCTGGAGTTTGATCTGTACCACCACAGCAGCAGAAAGAACTTCTTTGCTGCTCAGGAGTCAGCAAACTTGAGAGGAGCTTCAAGGTGATGCTGCTGACCCCGAGGTTCACACCTCAGGTAAATAACAGAGCCCTGGAGACCCAGATGAAAGCTCTGCCTTCAGGGGTCATGTCAGGCATTCCTGGGAGCCAGTCAGTCTCAGCTACTTGCATTATTAGCTTTAGCTTTCCTTGCTTCCATATTCCTGCCCGCTATCCTCTTCTGCCTCACCTCACAGTTGGGAAGGTCTTATTTATGTTTTGGCTTAAATCAAATTGCCTTGGCTTTGTAGCAGGGAGCCAGACAATATTAGCACCAGGGAATCAGTATTCCAGAGGTGCACTGCCTGCTTCCTGAGGACTTATTTATCCATCCTGGAGGAGGGGAGGGTGTGCAGTGTCTGTGCCTCCTTGTCCTGCCAGGAGCATCCTCCCAGCCCAGTGTCACCCTCCAAGTGGAGCTGGGTGCCCCTGACAGGGTTCTTCCAGGAGTTATCTGAACTGCTGTTGATTTGATTAGAGCAGTTTGTCCTTCCCTGCCACACATAATTCCTGTTATGATGGCTCATTTTTCTTGGCTGTAAGTGGAAATGCAGCAAACAGATAAGTTGTCTTGCCCTTCCCCGCTGATGGATCGTGCTGCTTCCTCCCCATGTCCTGCCTGCTCTGGGCTCACTGTCACTGCTCCACAATAAATACTCCCCTGTTCCCAGTGCTCTGTAAATCTCACCCAGAGCCTGGAAAGTTTTAGAAGTGCTCTGTCAAGTCACTCTGTCGTGGTTGTGGGAGCAACCAAAGCAGGAGGGTTTCAGCCTCCTCTCTGAATCACCAGCTTCCCCCAGGCTGGGCAAGGCTGAGCACTGCTGACCCCAAGTGGAGTCTGTGCACAAACCCTGAGCACGTTTAGAACCAGAGAGGTACAAGAGCCACCCCCAGTGCTTGCCCCCAAGGGCCCAGGGGACTCTGTCTGCTCAGCCAGGGGTGCTGGGTGCCACCCAGCACTTGGAATGGGGACACCCGTGTTGGTGTCACTCGTGGTGTGGTGGAGGGGCTGCCCCTCTGGCACCCAGGGTGGAGGGTCTCTGCCTTCAACCCTCGTGCTCCCCAGAGCCACCAGCAGCTCCTGAGGCAGCTGGAGAGTGTTTGAAAAGCAGCAGAATGGTAGAATTGTTTAGTTTGGAAAAGACCTCTAACACTATCGTGTCCAACTGTTCCCCCAGCACTGCCAATGCCACCCTGAAACCATTTCCCCACTTGTCTTCTGAACACCTCCAGAGATGGGGACTCCACCACTGCCCTGGGCAGCTGTGCCAGTGCCAGTGCCTGACCACCAGTTCAGGCAAGAAATTTTCCCCTGAATCCGACCTAAACCTCCCCTGGCACAGCTTGAGGCTCTGTCCTCTCCTCCTGTCCCTTGTTCCCTGGCAGCAGAGCCCGACCCCCCCAGCCCCCCCCTCCTGTCAGGGGGTTGCAGAGCCAGAAGGTTCCCCCTGAGCCTCCTTTGCTCCAGGCTGAGCCCCCCCAGCTCCCTCAGCTGCTCCTGGTGCTCCAGCCCCTTCCCAGCTCTATTCCCTTCCCTGGACACTCCAACCCCTCAATGTCTTTCTTGTCATGAGGGGCCCAAAACTGATCCCAGGATTTGAGGGGGGGCCTCATCAGTGCCCAGCACAGGAGTTGGTCACTGCCCTGGTCCTGCTGGGCACATTATGGCTGATAAATTGGTGACAACCTCAGGAATAAATCAGGAGCAACTCACAGAAAGCAGCAAAGTCTTGCCACCTCCAAAATGAGGGTAATGAGGGAGAGCCAGACCAGGAGCACTGATAGGGAATGATTACAGTGAGTATTGATTTTTCTGGAGGAGTAAATCACAGATCACATTAGGAGGTACAGCCCCTCTCTGCAAGGCACAGTGCAAGTGATCCAAGGGACAGTCTTGGCTCCAGAGACCTTCTGATCATGGTCAGGCTTTGGGAACTGGAAACCCCTGTGGAGCATCCTTGCTGCCACCTTCTCAGCTTTACATGGGGGATTTTGGAATTTAATTGAAACATCTGAAACCACTGAATTCCGTTAACAGCCCTAATCTGCCTTAATTTAACTGTGCATGGGGGTTTTGAAGTGTAAGTAGGTTAACAGGTTTAATACTCCAGTTCAGACCCTCTGGCATGGACCTGTTTTCGTTCTGGTTTCTGGCATTGCAGGGGAGGCTGAGCTCCATAAACATGTCTGTCAGGATTTACACCTCTCTGCACCCCTGTGGAGACTTTAAAACAAAATCTGAGTTACCTGTTTGCAGTGGGCTGGTTGTGCTGGTCCCAGCTTGGAGCCAGGAGCACCACTGTGGGCTCTGGAGTGCTGAGGGAGCTTTAGCTGCTGCTGCTGCTCCCGGTGTTGGAGCTGTCAGGGACCATCAGGGGTGTGTTCCTTGGTGGGATTGCACATCACACACCTGCCCATTGCCCCAGGAGACTCAGTGCTGTGTCAGCAGTGTGGGGAGGGAGAGATTGGATCGACCAGGTCGAGGATGTTGATGTTGTCTGGTGGAAATCTGGCTGTGTCTGTATTGGAACAAAACTCCTGAATCAGTTAAAAAACACTTTTGTGCATCTCAGGTTGTCAACCATTTTTATTATAGAGACCCTTCTCACTTGCTCTTTCCCTTTAGATTCATGTTTGCTTCCCACTCTGCACCAAAGCACCTGGGCTGTGGGTGGATTTTATGAGCAGAAGGGAAGTGTGACCCCAGTCCTGCTCTGCTCTGTGAGAGAGAAGTTGGTTACAGACTGACACATCAAAGATCGCTTGAAATGGCTTTTTGCCTGGCCATTACACCCCCCTCCTCCTCCTGATCCAGCCCTTGCAGTAATTCAGAGGAGCTCCAGGGGTGGTAGGTGGTCCCAGTGCCATCACTGCAGGGCTCTGCCTGTGGCACAGGGACACCGGCTTGGCCCAGGTGCAGTTGCACCGACCTGTTCCATGGCTCAGGGAAGTACCTGTGTTAGGGGAAGAGCCCTTCATCCACCCAAACCTGCTTTCCAAGCACTTGGCATCTCCCAGGAGTGCATCCTCCTGTCTGTGTGTGCCAACAGCACGTGGCTGCTCTGCCTTGGTGACCTGAGAGGGACAAGGAGTCACCTGTAGGAAAGTCCCTTCAGCCCTGGGGGTGGGAATCTCCCTCTGACCATCTTGGTTTGTCCTGTCCAGTGCAAAGGAGGCTGGGTGTGCTCTGGGGTGGTGCTCATGGGGGATGGTGGACACAGCAACTCAAAGCAGCCCTTCTGCACCTCCAGAAGGTGTCAGGGCTGAATGGAGCACCCTTGGGACCCTGGGCAGAAGTGACCACCCTCTGCACTGTGGGGTGGTGAGGGATAGCACAGGTTGCCCAGAGAAGCTGTGGCTGCCCCTGGATCCCTGGAAGTGTCCAAGGCCAGGTTGGACAGGGCTTGGAGCAACCTGGGCTAGTGGGAGGTGTCCCTGCCCATGGCAGGGGGTGGAACTGGATGGGCTTTAAGGTCCCCTCCAACCCAACCCATTCTGTGGTTCTGTGACATATGAGGCACAAGCAGAGCAGATGCCTCCAGGGGTTGGGGCTGTTCCAGACTGTCTCAGCAGGGTTGCAGGGAGGGGTCTTGCTGTGAATCCCTTTTAGTGCTGGGCCTGAGGGCGTCTCCAGAAGTGCTGCAGGGTGTGCAGTGTTGGGGGGCATTTGGAGATGGTCTCTACAAAACCCACAAAGATGGTGAAGGGTCTGGAGGGGCCGTATGAGGAGCAGCTGAGGGCACTTGATGTGTTCAGCCTGGAGAAGAGGAGACTGAGGGCAGAGCTCATCAGGGGCAGCTCTGATCTCTGCTCCCTGTGAGCAGGGACAGGACCCAGGGAATGGCTGGAGCTGTGTCAGAGCAGGGTCAGGTTGGATCTTAGGAAAAGGTTCTTCCCCCAGAGGGTGGTTGGCACTGACCAGGCTCCCCAGGGCAGTGGGCACAGCCCCAAGGCTGCCAGAGCTCCAGGGGTGTTTGGACAACACTCTGAGGGACAGGGTGGGATTGTTGGGGTGTCTGTGCAGGGCCAGGGGTTGGGCTGGGTGATCCTGGGGGGTCTCCTCCAGCTCTCAGGAGATTCTGTGAGGATGAAGCTTTCACTGGAGGCACACACACACTGCTGTGCTTCCTGGGCTTACAGGATTATTTGGGCTGCACAAGTCAGCAGGGACTGAGGATGGAGAGATCCAGGCTGCAAATGGCCAGCATAGAAAAGCAGCTGCCCTGGGAATCGCTGCTCCCTCTGCAGGAGCTGCACTCAGGGCCAAGGAGAAACCT
Organism: Chiroxiphia lanceolata; assembly: GCF_009829145.1. Taxonomy (NCBI): domain Eukaryota; kingdom Metazoa; phylum Chordata; class Aves; order Passeriformes; family Pipridae; genus Chiroxiphia; species Chiroxiphia lanceolata. Next base: position 1,779,937 of record NC_045653.1, on the reverse strand, counting down.
GCAGAACCAAGGGGGGATATCTCTGGGAGCTGGTCCCCAAGGCCAGGATCCTGCAGCCTCTGCAGCACCACCAAGTCCTTCTCTTCCTTTCTCTGTGCCTGGGGAGAATGGAGAGGGAAGAACATATTCCTGACTTGTAAACCCCACTTTGGAAAGTCTCCAAGAGTTCTTTCTACCACCTGCTTTTTACAGGCTCAGTTAAATTTTGGTTTAACCAGGGCTGGATATTTAACTGGCCCGAGATACCAGTTAATGTGGGAAAAGCAGAACCCTCCCAGGGACGGGGGTGAGGGTGAAAGGAAGGAGAGAGCTTGGCAGGGAGTTGCCAGTGCTGAACTAAAACACTGCCCATATGTCTGTGAAAATAAGATATCTGCACTTTATTTCTTCTGCAGGAGCTCCAGTGGGACCTTTTGCATGCTTTGAGAGTAGTGTTCAGCCTACCCCAAAATACAATTTTTAGTCAATGAACTACTCATCTGGAAATGTTCTTCCCAGCTTTACTCTAGCAGTGCTTTATTTGTTGTGTTCATAAAACCATGTTCTCTGCCACGCTGATACCCCCATTCACTCTCTTCACCTCATTTACAAAGGAGCAGAGGAGAGGTGCTTTGTCTCTGCACCATCTAAAATATATATTAGTACTTTCACATGGCATGGACCAAGCATTTTACTGGTCAAATAACCTTGCTTCAGGATAAAATTTTCCCACTTTCCTGTAGGAGAAAATCCTCGTTTTTAAACACCCGTTGTAAATTAAGACCTTGGTATTTTCTAAAGCCCCTCACTTTCCTGCCTCATCATTTATAAGCTTCTAATCCCTTTAATCTTCCTAGTCAGGAGAGGTTCAGGCAGCAGGGAGCTTTGTAAAGGTGTGGGGATCTCACCAAATTCCTGTGTAATGCCCTCCTGCTCCGTGCTCTGGGTGACTCTGAGGTGACACTTTACCCAGCTGAGGGAGGGAGATCAACAACAGGGCAGTTCCCAGAGGGTGGGATAATGATTCCATGAACTGAAAGCTGGTTAAGAACAAACCAGCTTTCTAAACCCTTTCCTCTCCCATCTTCTGGGAGTTTTACCCATTTTCACCACGGCACATTTGGGATGGACCATTCACCTCCTTCACTGCACAGCACCAGGGACAGGGACAGGGACAATGCTGCTGTGCTGCCCTTGGCAGGTGACAAACTCCATGTGACAAACTGGAGGCACAATCTGTGCGGAGCATCAAGATGACCAAATTTGGGCTTGGCTGCAATTTCTACATCTGGACCTATTTAATGCTGGGTTTTGCCCATCTCCTCCTCCTCCAGCCACATTTCATTTCCCAGAGGCTTAAACTGATCAGCAGAGAGAACAGAGCAACTTCCAGAGGTGTTGTGTTGCCCAGATGGACAACTAACTCATAAGGGGAGACCTGAAATGTGAAGGGGGCAGGAATTGTCTCATCCATGGCTCAGTCATGGAGCTTCTGCTCAGAAGTTCTGGTGGTTTTTCCAGAGCTTCTGTTTCCCAAAAGCAGGTGCCTCCCTGGTGGGGCTGTCTGGGTGCTGCTGGAGGGACACCTCCCTCTTTAGCCAAGTCTCCATCCAAGCTGATGTTTTACTGTTCAGGTTTCATAGTGAAAACGTGCCCTAAGTCAAACATCTTAAAGGAGTCTGAGATTATTGATATTCTTGCCATCTCTATAAACCCAGCTTGGGATCTTACTGTGAAATGGTCTCTCTTGACTGAAGGTGTGCATGAGATGACTGGCATTAGTGGTCTTACAGATTTTGTCTACAGCAGGTACCACTGGCACCATTTGCATTTACAGTGGCTTTTCAGGTGGTTCACAGCCATGAAATCTTCGTGACTTTGTCTTGAACCCAAAAAGCAGCTCCTGTGGGCTGTGGCACAGGGGGGTTGCAGATCATAGTGAAAGAAGAAGGATTTCTCCCAGAGTTCCCATGTAAGGTGCTCCAGAGGGTGAGGTTTCCAGGATCATCACCTTTCATGGAGAGCCCTCCCAGTTTCAGCTGTGCTTCCAAACTGGCAGCCAGTCACAGGGACAAAATGCGCGTGAGGCACAGAGACAAGAAATTAAATAACTTTTAGGAAGTGACTGCAGGGATATTTATTCCTCCCCACTCATGAGCCAGAGGTCCTCTGGGCAAGGAGTGCTGTGGGAAACACCTCTGCAAAGCCAGGAAGATCAGCACAACTTTGGGAATTCTTCCTTTGGAAAACAAATGTTTTGGATGGCCTGATATGCTAAAAGCTGGTGTGGTGCCCCATGAGCTGCAGGTAGCAGAAAGCAAGGCATCCTTCTCTCCCCATCACATCTCTGGTCCATCCCAATGCTCCCACAGGGCACTGGGCTCGTGGAGCTGCAGGATGTTCCCATGGGTGGGAATCCTCAGCCAGGGGGGCTCTGTGGGGGACCAGTTCCCTCAAGGCAGACCCCTGAGGGCCAACATATTCAGTAGGTGGTGAAGATTCTCCTGAACCCACCTGGCCTCTTCCAGAAATCCAGAGGTTTCTCCAAGCTCCTGGAGATCCCCTGCCTCACAGCAGCTGATGGAGAGAGTTCTGGCCAACCCATGAACTCAGCAGCTGCTTTTTCCCTCCCTCGCACTCTTCATGAGTTTGGTTTTTTAAAAAATGAGCATTTTTAAAATAAACACCCTTTTCTCTTTATTCCTACCGTGTCTGAGGGACGTGGTTTAGTGGTGCACTTGGCAGTGTTGGGTTAATGATTGGACTCAGTGATCTTAGAGGGGGTTTCCCAACCCAAATAATTCTGGGCTTTTAAGATTCTGAAGTGGTTGGGGGACCTTTGCTCTTGTCCACTGCACGGGCATCATGGGAGCTGTGGTTTGCAAAATCCAGACAGGTTTCACAGCATCACCCGCTCCCCAGTGGGTTCCCAGTACAGTCATTAAATGGGAGTGCCAAATGCTGCCCCGCTGCCACTACAGACTCCACCTGCAAAGAACCAAGAGCTGTCACTGTGACCTAACAAAATTGAAGTCTTGTGGGTGAAGGGGGGTTAGGAAAACACTTCAAAATGGAATTTCCTTGCTTTCTCTGTCTCCAGTGTTGGTGTGGTGCAGCAGTGAGTCCCTAAGCAATAACCACGTGGTGAAGGGAGCTGTTGGCATGTCTCAGACTCCTTTATAAAATATAAATGCTTAACATTATGAAGCCTCCTTGCCTCTTCCAGAGCCAGACTCTCACCAGAGCATTCAGTGGGTCACAAGGGCTTGTGGGTGCCATACCTGGGGGTGTATCACTGTGTGTTCCCATGCACATCCAGCACCCTGGCAAGGGGGAAGATGAGGGAACAGCTGAAACCCCAGCACAGTGAACCACAGAGTTTCATAAACCACCTCAAATTCCCCATTTAACTTCATCAGTTCCAGCTCATCAGAGAGCCCGTGCTGGCTCTGGGCTGTGGGCACAGCCATGCCAGGAGCCCCCTGGTTATTTATGGCCAGGGGCAGCAGGAGGACACAGTTCACAGGCAGCTCATTTAGCACCTGCAGATGAGCACTCACAGAGGGAGCCAGTGTGGGTTGGCTGCTCAGGGTTTATCCATGAGGGTCAATAGGAGATTCCCTGTGGGGATCATCATCCATCACACTGGAACAAGCCCTGGCCATCTGAGAGCTGAGCCCAAGCTTTGAGCATGCATGGAGCTCTAGAGCAGGGGCAGCCTTCCTGGTGTCTGCCCTCCTGGGGGATGGAAAGAACGGAGGCAAACTCATCCAGGCAGGGCAGGGGGAACTCAAGGTTATGAAAATGAAATCATTCTTCTTCTTTTGCTTTTCCAATGACTGCTAGTGTTAAAATGAATAAGTGTGGAGCAGCCGTTTCCAGGCAGATCCGTTCCTGCTCACAGCTCCTGGTGACAGTCAGAGACACCCTGTGCAGTCAGGAAAGCAAACAGAGCTGAACGTCTTGGGTGAGAACTCAAAGGTCTGTGGATCAGTGGTGGGAGACACAGTCCCAGGCAGCCAGTTTTACTGATAAAAGATCAGTTTTGATGGGGTTAAATAGGATAAAATAGGGTGAACATGGGATAAATGCCTCCCTGCTTCCTGTGCATGGGCAGTGAGGGATAATCATACACCTTTGGGTATGAGGGTGTCAGGCACACACAGGGGACCCAAAGGCTGTTCTTTGTCACCTCTGCTGGTGTTCCAGGCAGTGGTGGGGTGTTGGCCACTGCCAGATGCAGCACAGGGAGCTCCTGGCACAGCCATCTGGTCCATGGTGGCAGCCCTACGACTGCAGTGCCACGGCCCTGCTGTGGTGTGGCTCCTCCAGGGCACCTCAGTGGGCTCTGGTAGGGGAAAGTTTGGAGAGAAGCTCATCTCAAAGGTTCAAGTGACACATTTTGTTGTCTGGGAAAGCAAAGTTTGCCACTGTGAGTGCTCCCTCCACCAGGCCCAACAAATTAAGGCCAAACAGGCAGTAAATGTCCATGGGCCATTACCCCTCTCACAGAGGAGGCTGTGTGATGAGGGCCAAATTGCCATTTAATGGGATCTAATTGATTTTATAAACTGTTGTGTTAACAAGAAGCTCTCCAGTGTCCCCTGCCATCCCCCAGGCAGTTTGACACGTGGGCTGTGCCCTTCCCCAGGGCTGGGAGAGCTCTGGGAGCTGCTGACAGGCACCCGCTCTGCTGTGACCCCCACCCTGGGGCTGGGGGCTGCAGAGGCCTGCAGAGCTTCCACCTCCCAGCCACGGCTCAGGGCTGGTAGCCTGGCTTCCCTGTGGGGTTTGGGAGCCTGGTGTGAGTGGGAGCAGCAGGAGTGCCTGCCTGGTGCAGGGAAGCTGTTCAGCATCCCATGGGAAGGGCGAGGTCGGGCAGCCTGTGTGGGTGAGGAGTTGCAGGGTCCTCACGGAGCCAGGCAGTGCTTGGGGCCAGCACCGGCCCCTGCCCTGGCAGGATAATTTGACTTTAAGTGGATGCCTCCATCAGGATAATCCATGGGGAGCATCCCCCATCCCAGAGCAGAGCCAGCAGGCCGTGGCAGTGCTGCTGGCTGGGGTGACAGAGGTGGCCCTGGCTCTGGTGCCATGGACAACACCAGCTGCTCTCCTGGCAAATGGGCTCTCCAGGCTTCATCCTCCTCCTCCTCCTCCTCCACAGGAGGGAGGATGCTGGTCATGTCCCCTGACCCCACCCTCAGCTCCTGCAGCCCTTTCAGCTGTGTCTCCTGCTTGGGAAGGCAGGAGATGCTCCTCCTCCCCAAAGGTTTAATGAACATGGATAAAGCCACATGCAAAGTGTCTGTTGTCCCTGAGTCCCTCAGCCTGGTGCCGTGGCAGGGACCCCCCAGCTCTGATGGTTCCAGCAGCTGTGGGGATATTTCAGTTGCTTTTTATTTAGGAATTCAGAGGGTCCCTGGCAATTGGAATGTGGCAACTCCTCACACATAACAGATGAGACGGCCCTGGAGGGGATTTGTCACTGCTTCACTCCCCTCTGGCAAGAAGGGTTCATAAGTCACAGCTGACAAATCTTTTAATGACTTTTAAACTTCATTTACAGAAAAGAACGACCATAATCAACAAACAGTGATGGGCTACTAATCTTACTGTGTTAAAAAGGGGGCCTGTGTCTTTAGCCCCTGGCGTGGGAGCTGAACGCTGGGAAGGGAGGGGTGATGCTGTCCCCCAGAAGGCCTGCCAGGGTGTGAAGGGATGAAAACAGGAGTCCCAAGAGTGCTGGCAGTCCTGAGCCATCCCACATCGTGGTATGCACGACTGACAGGGTGATACTGATGGAGGATGAGAGCACAGATGACGCCCCTTCATCCCTGGCTTTGGCCCAGCGCCCGCTGACATCGGTGGGAAATCCCCAGACCATCAGTCTGGAGGGTGGCACAGCACCCAGGAGCAGCTGTGCCCTCCACAAAGCCAGGCTTTTCTTTGCTCCCTGCATCCACAGAGAGCTGGAGAGGCACAGAGCAGTAGATGGGGAGCAGGATTTGTTGTTTTCCAGAAGGAAAAGGAATGGCTGCCAGCATAGGTCTTGAGTTGGCACCTGGAGCAGCTCAGCTGCTTTCCAGGTCTCTCTCCCCCATCCCTGCAGGCTGCACCCCATCTGAGGTGCTTTCCTTGGGGAGAGGGTGGAGCCTCAGAGGTGGCATTCAGCAAAATCCCACCTCAAGTGAAGTGGGAGCCACATCCCAACAGCTCTGCAGAGATTTGTGTCTTAATCATTGATGTCATTCTCCTACTGAATGTGTCTGAAATAATTTTGAGAGGCAAACAGCTGATGATTAACTCCGAGAGAGGAAAGGAGGATGTCAAACCCCTCAGCTGGTGAAGAATTGAGGGTTGCTATGCCAAGGACCTGCAGCTTCCCCTTTCCTGTGCTCCCTAAGGCTCCTCATCCCATGTCCTGCTCCCGCTGCCACCAGCCCAATCCCTGGAAGTCTGGCTTTGGTGACACCCATGATGTGGAGTCCTTTAGCAAGTGAGAGGACAGTCAGGTGGTTTGGAAAACATGGACAAGCATTTTGGAGGAGCAGTCTGGTCTGGGTCCCAGGGATCCCTTTGATGTGCTCTCCCAGGATCCTCAGCTCAGGACTTTACTGAGTCTCCTGGTGGTTGGGCCTTTGCTAAAATCCCCGGGGGCAGGAAGCACGTGGTGACACAGAAATCCTGATTTCTGCTCCATTACTCAGAAGAACCAGGCAGAGCCCTCATGGCTTGGAAGAGGCAGGGCTGGGGGAGGAGCAGGACCAGTTTGGCTGGGAACAGCAGCACTGGGGTGTTAAAGAAGCCGTGGTATCACAGTGCAGGACTTCAGCTTAGGAGATGAGGCTGGTGGTTGGACTCCATGCTCTGAGAGGTCCTGTCCAACCCCAGTGATTCTGTGATCCTTTGAGACACCAGCAGAGCTCAGTCAGAATGGGGTCAGCAGAGCTCCACCTGCAGCAGCTCCTCTTTGGGAGCTGGGTGGCCCTGGCAGGGGATTAAATCAACTGGTGGTGGGTTGGCAGCATGAAATGGGGTCCCTCCTGGAGCCCAGGTTTTCCCTCTAGTTCAGTGTTGCCCCGTGGTAAGAGGTCCACGTGTCCTTCCCACAGGAACCTGTGTCGTGCCCAAGGTAAGGTGGGACATGGCCCAACACTGGAGCCTGGGAGTATGAGAAATAAAAATACGTTTTTTATAGGCATATCATGAAGTTGTAAGATATCCAAGTTCAAAAAAAACCTGGACTTGAGTATCAGGGTCTTTTTCGGCCAGATAAGGGAAATGCAAGAGTTCTTAAAAATCTTTTGGGGCCATTTTTGTACAAAAGGGTTCTTTTCTCTCTTTGGGTTAAGAACAACGGAAGATCCATCATCTTTGACAGGGGACACCTTGCAGCCAATCGGAATAAAAGGAAAGCCCCTTTTCAGAGAAAAGAAACCTTTTTAGGCAAAAATGAATATATTAAACTTATCTGAAAAAGAGTGGGATTTTGTGAAACTATAAAATGTATAAGATGTAAGGCCAAAGGTTCTTTTCCCTGGAAACTCGGTGAGGGAAAAACCCGGTGCACCAAATAAATTCTTCTTTGTTTCTTTGTTCCCTGAGTTTATGAGATCTTTCTAAATTTAAAAGAGGAGTATTTCTCACAGGAGGACTCTTGGACATGGCCAGAGAGGTTTGGGATGAGGAGGAGAGCACTGGGCTCATGGACTGGGACCCGAGGCTCCTCTGTGGCCAGACTGGGAGCCCTGCTCTCCCACCCCTCCCTGCCGTGAGCAGGGGATGCTGAAAGCAGCAGAACAATGGCAGTTCATTAACAGCTAAGAAAGTTCCCGGCAACTTCACTTGTTTTTCCTCATAAATAAATCATTTGCTGCTAAAACAACAATTGGGCTGCAGGGGGAGGTTGGTCATTAAGGAACATCAACTCAATGGGCAGCTGATGAGAACCTGTCTCCACTGTGTGCCAGTGGGAGGGGGGGCATGGAAACATTGCGTTTTCCTGTTAGGCTGGGAATGATAAAGAATTAAAGAATAATTCTCAAGAAATTAGTCATGGCCAGCCATTAATGAGCATCTCAGTAACACACTAATGAGCTGGCTTCAGATGCCTGTAAAAAAGGCTTTTAATTAGATTAATACATGTAGCATTGTCCATCACCCTGTAGGTAATCATCAGGTTTTGCACCAGTGGGAATACAGATGATATTCTATTTAATTGCTGTTGCCTTTTCATTCTCTTCCTTTCTTTTTTTCTTTTAAATATTCTTTCCTCCAAAGAATTCTGTTTCTGTTCTCGAACATAACCTAAATGTTATCCATGGAATTCTGCATCTGAAAGAGCTGCCAGACTGGGCTTATCTGATTCAATTGACCTTTAAAATTTATTTTGCTGCTGTCAAAAAGAATGTTGGTCTATTCACGAGAGATTTCTGGGGTGATTAGAAGCAGAGACTCCAGAAAACTCTACTTGTTGCATAGTCTGCAATCAGAGGACAGTCTTAGTTGGGGTGGGCTTTTAGGAGAAAAGTGCCTTAATTTAAAATATGTTTTCATGGAAAAGCAGAGTGCAGAAGAGTTCAGTGTGAATGGGGAGACCATGTTCAAGTAGACAGTAAAGGAACTGCTGAGGAGCTCCTTCTCACAGGGTGATGAAACCCAGGGATTGATCCCTGTAGGCCTCAGAAGATGCCTTAATTCTTGCTTCTAGCTCAGTGCTGACAGTGGGATTTCTTTTTTGACCTCGTATCCTGTCAGGACTCCCATGTTTTAGGTGCAGTTTTGTTAGTGTGGGAGTGGAGACACAAATTTAACCCCCCAAGGTTACTACCTGCATGAGCATCCTCATCAGGATGACAGACATTCTGGTTTTCAAAGGAATTCTGCTCTGAGCTGCAGGGCAGGACTGAGGCTCAGGGCACTTGGGGTGCTCCTCACTGTCCCATTGCTCTGCTGGTGGGACACAGTTGGTCTGATGTGGCCCAAAGAGAGGCTTTGGCCTTGTCAAGCAGATGGAGATGGTGGATTCCCCATCCCTGGAAGTGTCCAAGGCCAGGTTGGATGGGGCTTGGAGCAACTTGGGCTAGTGGAAGGTGTCCCTGCCCATGGCAGGGGGTGGAACAAGTCAATCTTTAAAGGTCCCTTCCAACACAAACCATTCCATAACTCTTTGGGGTAACACATTACGTGCAGAGGTGGTGTAGGAGAGCAGCTCTAGCAGGACCCCACACCTGAGCAATGAGCTGTGCAGCATTTGGAGGGAGCCCCAGATCTGTGGAGACACACAGGGAGAGGAGCAGGGCTGCCCCAAGGGCTACCTGGATGGATCTCAGTGTCCAGCTGAGGTCATCCCTTTATCACACTTATTAGGAAGGATTTAAAGCTCTAATGAATAGATTTTTAAGCTTCTACAGGCATGGATAATATGTTGGACAGATGGTAACGAGCCACAGCTATAAACTATGTGCTTGACCTGATAGACTCTGTGACCATTGCACCTTTAACAGCTGATTAAATACTTATTACAACAGCTATTGATTATTTATGGCTCCTTCATGAAGGATTTCAGTTGCACTGAAATTGAAACCAGAGCCAGGTTTTCAAAGGATTGGCAGGTTTTCTCCAGTTCAAAATGACTTGTTTTAGTCAAAAATTAATAAAGGGAGACTCTGCACAGCAAGATGGAGAGTTGAGGGAGGTCTGTGAGGGAGCTGATTCTGCTCACACACAGTCTGAGTGTGTGGGATGGTGCAGCCTCCACCCGAGCAGGGGAAGGGAACAGGGTGGGGAGCAGCTCCCCCCTCACTCACCCCATAAACTGGGAGCTGAGTGCTCGGTGGGGCAGGCATTGAGGGCAGTCAGGAACAGTCCCAGGAGTTTCCAGGTGCTTACAAAGGCAGGAATGTCTGGATGTTCTCCCAGGGGGTGCAGGGGCACCACCACCTCTGTCCTTATGGGCTGTCCAGAGCTGGGACAGTGCTGGTGTCTCCCTTCAGGTCGGGTGTTAACAGGATTTCATGCTTCCAAGGAAAACACGGGGTGGAAGCCGGGCTGAAACTGGGCTCCCTGAGCTGCCTGCTCAGAGGGGGAGCCTCTGCAGGGGCTGGGAGTGATGGCCACTGACAGAACCTGAACCAGGGCAGGGCTGGGCTTAGCCAGATGGGAGCCTGATGGCCTCAAGTAGTGCCAGGAAAGGCTTAGATTGGATGTTAGGAAAAAATTCCTCCTGGAAAGGGTTGTCGAGCACTGGGACAGGCTGCCCAGGGCAGTGGTGGAGTCACCATTACTGGGAGTGTTGGAATAGCCCCTGGAATGTGGTTTAGTGGTGAGCATGGAGGTGGTGCTGGGTTGATGGTCGGACTTGGTGTTCTTAGAGGTCTTTTGCATCCCTGGTAGTTCTGTGATCTGCAAGGTGGAGCCCTGGGAAGTGTTTGGAACAATTCCCAGAGCCTTGTCTGCTGGGAGGGGGGAGAGCCCAAAACAGCACTCAAGGACCCCCTCCCTCTGCAGTGAGAGGATCCTCCCTCACTGGGATGTGCTTGGTTGCACTTTACAGGGGGAACAAGATTTGCAAAGGGACCCCCCAGCTTCAGACCCAGCTAGTCTGGCTCTTGCTGAGCTCATCTGCAGCTCTCAGCATAGCAGAGATTTCCCCAAAAGACAGCCCTGGTGCTGCAGAACCAGTCTAAGAATTGTGACATCTTTCTCTGTGCCCTTTTTTTAATAACTTCCTGGTCCTTTAACAATTCTTTCTGGTAGAATCGAAGCTGTTCTCCCCAGAAAAGCCAAGAACTGGTTTCCTCCCAGTTTCTTCTATTTATTGAAGCTCAGCAATGAAGAGGGTCTTCCTGCTCTCCTGAGCCCTCCGGGTTTCTGTGCAGGACTTGGGGACTCAGATGTTATTAGAAAGATTGCAGGGTTTGTGTTGGTTATTAAACCAACACTTCAGAGCCTGGCTCTGCTGTTTGGGGACTCACTAGCAAATTACTCAGGGCTCTCTGGGGGGAAAATGATTGGCACTGGAGCTGCTGGGGCCTGTGATTCCGGGCTCATGTGCAGTTCTGTGCTCTCGGTGGGGCTGTGCAGTGCCATCAGGGGAGTCTCTCTGTCTTGCAGCTGGCCATGTTTCTCTTTAAAACTGCCTTTTTTCAGCTCAAGGGACCGTTTTAGTCAGAAAACAGGTTGCCCAGAGAAGCTGTGGCTGCCTCTGGATCCCTGGAAGTGTCCAAGGCCAGGTTGGACGGGGCTTGGAGCAACCTGGGCTAGTGGAAGGTGTCCCTGCCCATGGCAGGGGGTGGAATGAGATGGGCTTTAGGGTCCCTTCCAAACCAAACCAGGAAGGAAGGAAGGAAGGAACCAACCAGCTCACTTCCGGCAATCTCATCCCTAAGTCTCCTTATGTCTTTGGGGGCATTTGGCAGCAGGAAGTGTAACTGTGATGTGTCTGTGGCCCTTGGTGAGGCTGGTGGCACACACCCCTCCACCCCAGACCTCTCCTGTCTGAGCCTCAGTTTCCCTTGCAGAAAACAGGGATAATCCTAGTACTCTGTCCTCGATGTTCTCTGGGGTCCTACAGGGAAAGAACCCCTTTGTACATTCATTTATTCATGTTCAAGTGCCATTCCTAGTTGCCTTTTGTCTTGTTCTCTTTTCCAACTCAATCCATCTCGTTGCAGCTGTGGGTTGGGGGCTGAAAGGTGAAAGGACAGCTGTGGAAATGCACCAGCTGATGACAGTGATGGTTGTTAGAATGTCCATCTCTACCCAGGAATAGGTGTCTCTGCTCCGTGTGTGGTTTTAACCAGACACATCACCAAGATGTTCTGGCTCAGGCTCTCTGCTTTTTGCATGGCATATCAAAGCTCTAGTGGCTGCAGGAGGACACTGTTCCATGGCTGGAGAGCTGTGGAGGGGACACTGAGCCTCCATGGTGGTGGCTGTGCTGGATTTAGTCTGGACACAGCACAGAGTGCCCTGGAATGCAGTGGGGGGGAGTGTGAAATGTTAGCAGTGATGACTAAAATATCCTTCTCCAGTTTTTACAGTCAGGGGCCAAGGAGTGGTGTAAAATGACTATTGTGCCTGAGAGGAACCAGAAATGAGTGGGACAGAGAAGACAAGGGAGGCTGTTTTCTCCAGGGAATGCTGGGCTTGCACGAGCAGCAGAAGAGCCCTTTGCACAGAGTGTTTGAGCACTGAGGGGTTTATAAGGTGCAAAGTGAGACTTGGGCAAGCACTTGTTAGCTGGGAGACCCCAAAAGCTCTGAGCAGTGCTGTGCTGGAAGCCTCAGCTCCCCAGCCTTGGCCTTCCCAGCCCTCCGTGCCAAATCCCTGCCTGTGCAGGGCCAGCAGTGTGTGGGCAGATGGCCCTGGGAGAGCATCCCATCTGCAGAGGCGGCGGGTTCCCACTGGCTCCTTCCCAAGCCCTTCCCAGCAGCACAGCCCTCACCTTGCCTGACCTTGGCTTTGCCATCTGGTGGCCCCGTCCCATCGTCAGCAACTCCAGGCACAGCTCCTGCACAGACCTGCCCTGTCCTGACACGGCCCCGGAGCCACCGAGGCTTCCAAGGGAAGGCTGTGCCCAGGGAGGGGGTGCTGAGCACCCAACCCATCACCCCTCCCTACAATGAGGGCTGAGAGTCACTGCTCTCATCTGCAGCCTCTAGGGCCGAAGGCTTTATGGGATTGTTGGGACTGAGCATCCCAGGTGGGGAGGAGAGGAGACAGCACAGGAGAGACAGCACAGTCACTGTCACTGCCACGTGACATCCCTGAACCCCCAGGGACAGCCAGGGGGTCACAGCAGGGCTGGCGTGTCCCTGGGGTAGCAAGACCACCCAGGGAACAAGCAGAGCACTTGCTGGTCCAGCTGCAGGGAGCGTGTGGGAAGGTCACAGGAGCCAGAAGGAGGTGGGGATGGACAGCAGGAACCTGGAGAGGTGCAGGTTCCCTTTCACCCCCTCACCTCCATGGCAGCCAAGGTTTTACCTGGGAGATGCCTTGGGAGATGCCTTAGGAGATATCCCTCTGCAGCTGAAGGTCCATCTGGTCCCTTCGTGCCCCCCTGAGAAACAGCTTCACCCAGGTCTTTAATTTTTAAAGCAAACCTGTCCATTGACAGCTGCAGAGCTGGCTCATGTTGCACCCGCTGAGAGGGGACACACAGCTCACCAGATCTGGGGGGAAACACACCTTTATCCCCCCTTCCTACCCCATCCTACCTGAATCCTCCAGCCAGCCTGTTCTATCCCACACACAGAGGCAGCTCGACCCACAACCCTCCTACACAGGCTGCAGGAGCTCAGCCCCTGATGGACCTGGAGTGTGCAGCTGCAAACAGCTGGGCAGAGCTTCAGGCTGTTGTGGATAACACCTGCCTGGGCTGGTCAGTCCTTGGGAAGTCCCCTGATTTGGGGGAGCAGCAGTAAAGCTCTTCAGTGGTGGGGTGTGAAAGCAGAGCCCAGGGGTGTGTTTGATTGGAACACTGGATTTAATTTTGAGGAAGAGAGAACATTCCTCCTGCCTGCAGCTGGGCCACACCTGGAAATGGTGTGGCCAAATTTGACCAAGCTCCTTGCTTTCAGTGGCAAAGTGTGTGGCACACACCCCTCCACCCCAGACCTCTCCTGCCTGGGCCTCAGTTTCCCTGGCAGAAAACAGGGATAATCCCAGTTCTCTGTTCTTGAAGTTTTCTGGGGTACAGGTAAAGAACCCCTTTATACATTCATTTATTCGTGTCCAAGTAGCATTCCTAGTTGCCTTGACATGGCAAGTTGCCTTGACACTTGCCTAGGACATGGCATGGTTGGTGACTACCCTAACTTCAGGAAGGCTTTTGACATGGTCTCCTGCAGCATCCTGGCATCCAGATGGGATACAAGCCTGGATGGGTGGCTCCCAGAGCAGTGCAAGCTGGATGGTGGGCTCCAAGGGCAGGGAGAAGGGCTCATACTCTGCCCAGAGGCCAGTTGTGAGGGCAGCTCCTCCAGGAACTGGGAATGGGGGAAAGGAGGGCCATGGGTACACAGCAAAATGGGTGGGAGACGGGCATAGAGTCTGGCAGATAAGCAAGGATGGAAAAGTGGGACTGCATCATCTGGAGGGGAGGCAGCTAAGAGAGGCCAAGGGTGTCCATGGGGCATGGCCTGGGGTGGGTGACAGAGGTGCCAGGGCAGGTTTGCTCTGAAACAGAAGTTACAGGCAACTACAGCTGGAAGCTCTGGGAGTGCCCAAGTGTAAAGCCACGTGCTGAGGTCACTGTGGAGTGACAGCCCTGAATCCCCAGGGCAGGGACAGCCAGGGGGTCACAGCAAGTCTGGTGTGTCCTTGGGGTAGCAGGACCACCCAGGCTACCTGGCTGCAGATGCCCCACATGTGTGCAGGCTCTCTGAAGGTCCCACACAGCCCCAGCCAGTCCCATCATGTCTAGGATGGAGATTCCCTGGGGACTGGCCATGCCAGAGCAGCCTCCAGCTGGGATTTCTGTCCTTGAGGCTCAAGCTGGCAACCCAGAGTGACCAAACTGCTGGAAAACCCCTCCATTTCTCTCCATCTGCACCAGGAATGGGGAGGTTTCCTTTGTGAATCTCTTCCAGATGGCGCTGCAAAAATAAATTAAAATAGAGACCATTAAAAAAAGGCGAGTTTCTGGTTTGGAAGCTGGAGCAACCTGAAGAAGTTGGGCACCACTTGCCAAAGGCTGAGAGTTGAAGTCACTTAAATTCATTTAAAAGTCCTGTCCTTTGGCTCTTTTTCCCAGTGTTTTTAGGAACACTCTGTCTGCCAGGAACTGTTTTGAAAGTAATAAAACAAAAGTCTCTGGCTCTTCTAATCCATAAGCATGAAAGGGAAGATGCAACAAGCCAGAACTCAGACAAAGCCTAACTCTTTTTCTGGTTGGATTTAGCAGGAAGATTATTTCCAGTCTCACTGGCAGGTTAATGGAGTCTCAGGGGTTGGAGCCAGATGAGATTTATTGTGGAGTCTCATCCTCACACAGAGGCTCAGACTTGCCAAGTGTCTCCAGTGCTCTGGACGGTTTTAAAGGATGAAAGGGATCGAGTGTCCCGCTCCCAGATGGAAAAGGTGGAGGTGTGCTCATGGATCTGGGCTGTGCAGAGCTCAGTGGTGGGGTTGCTGTTGCAGCACCCTGTGGCTCCCCAAGTGGGCTCTGCCTGTGGGGTGGGTGACTCTCGTCTCTGTCCTGGGCTGAAGTTTCAAATCCTGGGAATACAGAGCAAGTGCTGCTGAGCCCGGACCCGCTGCTGCTTGTCTGTGTGGGTACAGCTGCCCTCGGCCAAAACGGGGCTGTGGGCAGGAGCAGCCCCTGCTGGGTATCCCGGGGAACAACATCCATCGCCCGAGGAGCCGAAACGGGGCTGCCCTGGCAATGGGTGTGATGATGCTCTGCCCCCAGACAGGTTTAAGAGGAGACAGAAATCCTGTGGGGAAGGTCTGTGCAGGAGAGGACAAGGAAGAAGGAGGACAGGGGTTTTTGGAAAGTCTTGGATGCAACCCCAGAATGTTGTGGCTTTTTCCCAGGCTCTACCTGCCAGGTGGGAAGTGTAGGAAAGGTAACTCTGGTTTAGGCTCAGCACTAACTGGCTCGGTGTCAGTGCCTCGGGCAGGCTGGGCTGTGGGCAAGCAGAGCCTGCCAGGGCTTGGGCACAGGGTGACAGAGTCCACAGGGGCTGCACCCATCCAGTCAGGCAGCTGCCACTGTCCCCAGCTCGGACCAAGCTGCTCAGACTTGGGCTTTGAGCCCACAGAGCCAAAACCCCAAAGCCAGGCAGGGCTGTAGCTCTGCCCCAGTGCCAGGGCAGACGCTGGGGATCACCAGGGAGGGCACTCCGTGGTAGCAGTGCATCCCCTGTGCCAGGCTTGGGGACCTCCAGAGGTTGTGGGCATCCTGGTGGTGTTGCCCTTGGTGGTAGGAGCACCTGTGGGTGCTGCTGGAAGGGAATGGGGAAGAGCAGCACCTCAATATGCATCGTAAAACATCTTACCTGGATCCCAAGTAAATCTGCAGCACAGCAGCGCTCCCAAAGCATCCCCCTGTGTCTGGAAGGTGAAAATGAAGCTGATCTCTTTGGCCAGCTGTGGGTTTTGCTGCAGGAGGGGGAGCAGGCAGCCTTAGAGCAGCCAGCCTGGCTTTGATTTCACACAGCTTCCAGTCGTGTCCCTTGGTCCTCAGCCCTCGGGGGGAAGCCCCTTCTCAGGGGCTGCCCATGAGCCACTGGAGGCAAGAAACTTGGAGGCTAGTGCTGTGCAGCCACGGGAGGGGGTCGGAGTGGCTCCCAGCCGATCTGGCTGAGGGCTCTGGGATTTCCAGGCTAACAGTGACACCTCCTGTTTGAAGCACAAAACCCAGCTCAAAGCTCGGGCAGTGCCGTGCAGGTGCCACACAGAAGCACAGGGGCTGCTTCACTGCTCAGATCTCTTTGTTTGCATCCAGAAAACTCGAGTCCTCTTCCAGGTGTGAGAGGGGACCTGTGGGGACAAGGCTGTGCCTGTGTGTGGTGAGAGCTGGGCTGTACTGGGGAGGGGACCTGTGGGGACAAGGCTATGCCTGTGTGTGGTGAGAGCTGGGCTGTACTGGGAGGTGGTGGCAGAAGAGAGAGGCTGGAAAAGTGGGCATGAACCAAGGTGCTGAATGCAAACTGCTTCAAAAAGAGCAGCTCTTTGAATGGTAATCAGGTATAGAGAGGTAAAAGCTTTTGTATAACGCCATTAAAGATGTAAAATTTATTTAAATCTTGTTTTCTCCCCTAAAAACAGCCTTAGAATCATAGACTACCCTGAGCCAGAAGGGACCCACTGGGGTCCAATTCCTGGCCCTGCTCAGGATCAGCCAAGTGTCAGCCTCGTCAGTGGGTTTCCAGCAAGAGTTTAGAACTGACTGTGCTGATTGCCTGGCAGGAGGGATCCCCTGGAGGTGGGATCCCCTGGAGGTGGGATCCCCCAAAGGTGGGTTTCCCTGGAGGTGGGGTCCCCTGGAGGTGGGATCCCCCAAAGGTGGGATCCCCTGGAGGTGGGATCCTCCTGTTGTTGAAGTTGAAGAGCTGGTTGAAGTTGTTGCTAGTTGAAGACCAGCTAAAGTCGAGGAGCTGGTTCCCTCACTCCAGGCTCACTGAGAGATGTGTCCCCTCTCCCTTCCTGCGAGCCCCTGGCACTGCCCTTGGCACACCCTCCTGACCCCCCCATTCCTTCTTCCAGGCGTCCAAGATGTCATTGAAGGTGCAGACGAGCAACATCACGAACAAGAATGACCCCAAGTCCATCAACTCCCGGGTGTTCATCGGCAACCTCAACACGGCCGTGGTGAAGAAGTCGGATGTGGAGACCATCTTCTCCAAGTACGGGCGGGTGGTGGGCTGCTCCGTGCACAAGGGCTACGCCTTCGTGCAGTACTCCAACGAGAGGCACGCGCGCGCCGCCGTGCTGGGCGAGAACGGCCGCGTCCTGGCCGGGCAGACCCTGGGTGAGTAGCTCCTGAAACCACTTTGGGTGCCTGGGGGCAGCGTGGGTTGGTTGTTCTGTAGATAAAATTTGTTAACATTTTGTGGCTGCTGTTGAGCCACGAGGGGCGGAAGGGACTGCCCTGCTTTCTGAACTGCTTCTCAGGGAGGAGTCAGGGTGTGGCTGGATCCAGTGTCGGCCTCAGGTTAGCACAGAATCAACTGCGTGGGAAAAGACCTCTGAGGTCATCAAGTCCAGCCTTTGACCCAACACCACATTGTCACCCAGACCATGGCACTGATGCCACATCCAGTCTCACCTTCAACACCCCCAGGGACGCTGACTGCATCCCCTCCCTGGGCAGCCCATTCTGATGCCTGATTACCCTCTCTGTAAAAAATTTCTTCCTAATATCCAACCTCCCCTGGCACAGCTTCAGAACGAGCCCTCTTGTCCTACTGCTGGTTCCTGGGAGAAGAGACCAACCCCCCACTGACCACAACCTCCTGTCAGGGAGTTGCAGAGTTATGTCAACATTTTGAATTTAAGGAATTATAGAGGTGGGACTGAACCGCTTTTGTCCCACAGGTTTTAATGATTGGCAAAATGAGAGTATTTATATAAAAAGAATCATTTATCATTACAAGTGAACAGACAGAAGATCTTAATTGGAATCATTTACTACACAATATAAAAGCTAAAACTACCAGTAGTAAGATAAGATAGGACAGTGCACTATATTGAAGCAATTGCTGAGGCAATTATATTAAAGCTGGCAAAAGGAAATAAATATTCAGTAGAGATTTGATGTAACTCACCCAGACCGGTGGTGGCACAGTTCCACAGGGGGTGGTCAAGGGATGGCCAGTCCCAGGCCAAGCTTGGACATGGATGTGCAGATGGTGTCCAGTGATGGTGAGCAGGTCACAGATGACCCAGGCATGACTGAGCAGGGCTGTGGTGACAAGGCAGATCTGGGGCAGGGCCGGCAGGGTCCATGGCTGTGGCAGAGCTGGAGACCAGCACTCCAACACCACCACCCAGGCAGGGGCCAAAGGCTCCCATGTGAAATGGGGTCAGAAATGAAGCTGCTCATGGCCAAGCAGGCACATCAGTGTCCTCAGGGCTTTGACATTGTGGCCCAAAAACTGATGTGTGGACTGTGATTGTAGAAAGTAAAGCACAGTTCTGAATTTTCCCATGTCCTTGTCCTGGAACTGATGGGTGGGAAAAGACATTGTGTGGTATCAAAGAAAGGACAAGGGGGAATGGCTTCAAACTGACAGTGCAGGGTTAGATGGGATATTAGGAAGAAATTCTTCCCTGTGAGGGTGGGGAGGCCCTGGCACAGGTTGCCCAGAGAAGCTGTGGCTGCCCCTGGATCCCTGGAAGTGTCCAAGGCCAGGTTGGACGGGGTTTGGAGCAACCTGGGCTAGTGGAAGGTGTGCCTGCCCATGGCAGGGGGGTGGGATGGGATGAGTTTTAAGGTCCCTTCCAACCCAAACCAGTCCATGATTCAATGATTCCCTTCCTGGACCAGGCCTTACCCTTAGCCTGTCAGGGGAGGTGATAGTCTGACTCAGCCCAGCTCAGCCTAACTTTAGCCAGCCCATGTTAAATGAGAGAACTTCCCCCACGTTGCACTGTTGTGGGATGAGAACTAACAAGCAAACCCCCCGGGCTGCTCCCAGCTGCAGCCTTGGTTTGCATATTGCTCTGAAGTGTCTCATGCTGAGAAGCTCTTGTCACCAGCTCCAAGCTGAGAATTGGAACTGGAGACAGTATTTTTAATGAAAAATGGTGATTTCCAAGGCTACTGCAGGCAGTGGGCACTGGGCACCAGGGAAAGCAATTTGCAGCCCATTCCCCCCCTGCTCCTGGCCCAGCAGTCTGAAATGAGAAGCTTCCTGCTCGAGCTGATCTGTGAAACAATGTGCTGCTCCAGCTGGGGTTTATCTGGAGAGGAGAAACTTCTTTTCACTTCTCTAATGGTCCAGAGAGCAGAGCTGCAGCCAAGACCAAGCACATGTGCCAGGGATGCTCCCAGCCCAGGGGATGCCCACATGTGCAGTCTGTAGGTAGGATGGAGAGGGCCTTGGGGAGAAAAGGAGCTCCTTGTGATGTTCCACAGAGATACAGGAGACAGGCAGCACTTGCCCGTTTAGCTGGAGAGATGAAAAGTTTTCCGTGATAGGAACCTCTTTCTCCTCTCAGTGCTGGTCCCAGAGCTCTGGCATTCCAAGGCAAGGGACTGTATTAGAGCTGGGTGTCCTGTACATGTCCTGGACAAGGTGGAAATTCAGCTCCCTTTCATCTGCCTTCCCTTCATGGACCACTCTTGCCACTAAAGAGCTCAGCAGGCTTCCCATTGCTGTCCTTGGGGGAGTGTAAACACCAGGATACTCCCCTTCCAGGGGAACCCAGCAGAGAAGGGCTGAGCAATGTGATTGAAAATCAAGGTGGAAAGTCTTCCCCTAAAAGGAGGAGTGATGGTCGTGCAGGAACATGGAGTGGAGGACAGGATGGGACTGGCTGAAGAGACTGTCCCTGCTTCTGTTCATGGCAGGATTTGGGGGTCCTTTGAGGTGATGGTCAAACTTCCCTGCCCAGGTGGGCAGCAGGAGGATGAGCTTTGTGCCCTGGCAGCCCCAGCCAGTGAGTTCAGCAGGATGAGCTGTGGAAGACCTGCAGCCCAGCCCTGCCAGGCTGCCTTTGGTGTGCCAGGAGCTCAGGGGGATCATGGCCACACAGTGGGACAGCCTGGCTCCAGGGCCTGGGGTAGGGGCAAAGCACCCCCAGCCTGCACAGGGGCAGCAGTTTGTTGGTGTGCATGGTCACCTGTCCCCAGTGCCAGCTCGTGTCCCTGGGGTGACGATGTCCAGCACATCCAGGGTGGATGAGCAGAGCAAGCAGGATCCTCCTGGCTCTCATCTCATCTCTCATCTCAGCCTGAGGGCCTTAGGAACAGTTCTGCCATTTCTTCTTTGGTTTTCCTTAGTCTTCTTCCTTTGTCACCAGATATGCAAGCAATCAAACTTGCATTTTAATTGATCAACAAGTTACTGAAAGCATCACAAAACCACAGCTGCAGCCCCCCCTGTGCTGGGACATGGACTGCTCTGCCAGGCAAGTCCTGGCAACCTCTGTACCTTCTCCAGATGCTCCCAGACCCCCCAGTCACTGCAGGAGGCAGGTGCCGTTCCTGTGGGGAGCTCTGCACTGGAAGCTGGGCCCACACCACCCCCTCACCCTGCCATGCTGGCTGGACAAAGCACAACCTCCCCATTTATTGTGGGAACAAGTGCCTGGATATGAGCAGGAGGGATCCATACTGCCTTTGGGTGGGTAGATGGATTCAGGGAGGCAGAGGAGGCAACCAGAAAGGGAATGAGATGCAAAATCTGTCCTGGGTGATGTGAAGGCTGAGCTCTTATCTCTCCTTTTTCACTATCGGGGCAATCCTGTGGGATCTGAGTGCCCATCACCACCAGAGCTGAGAGTATGACTTCCCTGCTCTGGTTGCAGGTGGCTGTGAAGGCTCCACAGGGCTCTTTGCAGCAGTGGGGACCAGCAATTGTTGTCCTTCTCCACCTCTGGGCTTTCACTGCCTCTCCCCTGAAGGTGTTGATCAGCCTGTGCTGGAATTACCTCCCCAGTTCACCAGAGGAGCGAGGGGCAGCTGGCAGGATGCACCCTGACGGCAAAAAGGGGTCACAGCCAGGGAACTGGGGCTGGGCAGGGTTCTGGGATGCACTAAGGAAGACTTCATTCCTCTCTCCCTCAGAGCAAACAGCCCTGCCAGCAGCACTGTGTGGCTCTGCAGGCTCAGGAAGGGGATCGTGTGCCTGATGTTGGCCCTGGCCCTGCCCTGTGGCCATGGACAGCCCTGTCAGCATTCAGCTCAGCTCTCCTGCACCCCCTTGAGCACTGGGAACGGGAGGATGGAGGGACAGACGCAGCAAGGAAAGCACCCACTGTGAGGAGAAGGTTCCAGAGGAACACTGGGTGTGAGAGCTGAGCGACACCTCAACATGTCCTACAGCCTCACACACAGACTGAGCTCCAGCCCCAGCAGGAGTGGGCTCTTGCAGACCCTGACAGGCAGTCCGAGGAATTGCACAAGGCATTTGGGCAGTGGGAGCATGTCTGTGCTCCTCCAGAGCCCTGTCCCACTGTGCTCCTCCTGCCCAGCCCATTCCAGCAGTGCTGCAATTCCCTGCTGCTCCTGGAGGTGATTTTCTTGGTTAATAACAAAGTCAGTAGAATGTTCCTTTGGATCACTTTGCAGGTGCTTTATTTGATGGTGTGTGGACCAGCCTGTCCACATTTCTCCATAAAGTGCCTCCAGACAGTGGAGAAAAAAAAAAAGGTTTAAATGGCCTGATGTGCTAAAAGCTGTTTGGATGCCCCATAAGCTGCAGGTGGCAGAAATCAAGGCATCACTGAAGAAACACTTCTCTGGGAGGGTGGGAAGGCCCTGGCACAGGTTGCCCAGAGAAGCTGTGGCTGCCCCTGAATCCTTGGAAGTGTCCAAGGCCAGGTTGGACGGGGCTTGGAGCAAGTGGAAGGTGTCTCTGCCCATGGCAGGGAGTGGGACTGGATGAGCTTTAAGAGAAGATCCCTTCCAACCCAAGTCCCTCACTACCCTCACAGCAAAGAATTTCTTCCCAATCTCTAATCTGAACCTGCCCTCTTTCAGTTTGAAGCTACCCCCCCTTGTCCTATCACTCCATACCTTTGTAAAATGTCTCTCTCCAATTATTGTCATGTTTATTCTCATGTCAAAAATGTCTGGCTCTGAGGCCGAGGAGAGAAATTTCCTCAGTGGATTAGAGGAGCTCATTCTCCCCTCCCCTGGTGGCAGATGCTCCTCTGAGATGAGCTGCACCCCCACAGCTTTCAGCACAGCCTAACCCCCAGCAGTGCCCTCCCGGCTCGTGCTGAGCTTTCCTAGTCCTTGCAGAAGGAGCCAGGGATGGATTGCCAGCAGTTATCAATGGGCAGCAGGTTTATATGTTGTCTGTGCTTTGTCACAGCAGCACCAAGTTCTCCCCAGAACCTTGTTGTGGATCCGTGTGTGTGGATTAGAGCACGGGCAGGGCCTCGACTTCAGAGTGACCGGTCGTTGGCTCTGTAAAGGAAAGGAGGAGGTTTTCCCAGTGCAAGAATTTGCCTTCTTGTGGAGGTGCAGCAGGCCCCCAGCCGTGCCAAAAGCAGGTGGAGATGGGGTGGGAGGTGTGGAGGAGCCCTGGCAGGGGCTCTCCCCGTGGTCGGGGTGGGTGAGGGTGAGCAGGGCCGTGTCACAGCTGTGTGTCCTTCCTTGCAGATATCAACATGGCCGGGGAACCCAAACCCAACAGACCCAAAGGGCTCAAGAGAGCAGCCTCTGCCTTGTACAGGTAGGTCTCCACAGCATCACCTCCCTTCAACAAGGTCTCCGGGTTGGTCTTTGCCCACAACCACTGCCCTGAGCTCCCTGGTCCCCACCCCGAGCTCCTGGGGACATCCAGGTCTCCTCCCGGGGCTCCTGGTCCTTTGCAGGGCCCTCAGTGCTTGGCTGAAGGGAGGAGAACCAGCACGAGGCAGCAGTGGCTGCCCCAGGGTTGGTCAACTCTGCCTGGGCAGGGTCCCACCTATGCAGGTTGGAAAGGGTGGGCAGGACCTGCTTTAACCACATCAGAGACCTTGAAAGAGGGGCACCAAGAGGAGCCCCCCCCTCCAGCCCCAGAGCCTCCAGCCAGGGAGGCACAGCAGTGCTGGGAGTTGGGGGAGGGCAGGGAACAGGGATAATTCAGGGAAAGATGCTCAAAAAATGGGCAAGAGAAAAAAGGCAGGGAAAGGAAGAGAAGAAAAGGAGAAAGTTGGAAGCCCTTGAGGCGACAAATCAAGGAGGTGTCCGGGGGAAGCCCCAAGGGAGCCTGGTTTGAGGAACAGTGACCAAGGGATCAAGGGAATGCAAGGGACAGATGGGACATGGAGTAGGTCTGTAGGGATGTAACATGTTACAGATGTCAAAAAGAGCCTTCAGCTCTACAGACTTCGCCACAGTTTTCACAAGAAGTGAAGATTTTTGTTTAAGCCCCAGACTGGAGTCATGGGAGTGGGGGAGAAGCCCATTAAGTTTTTGCTTCTGTGGTTGCAGAAGGGGAAACTTAAAAAGGTGTTTGAAGAGCACCCTGCAGGTTCAAGAAGCCAAAACCAAGTAACAAGATCCCCAAATGTGTTTTATTTATAACTTCTCGTTGTTTTGATGCCAGTCCCGTGGTGTGGAGACTGGGGAGCTGAGTCAGGAGGCAGAAGGTGTGACGTGGGGAAGGAAAGATTAAAACGAGTATCAGGATTATAGGGGGGTGTAGTAAAAAATGGAAATCATGAGAGAACTGTAGATTTTTCTACAAAAAGGAGAAAAAAGGGAGAGGGCTGAGGAGAACCCACAGTTCAGACTCAGCTGTGTGGCATGCTGTGGAGTGACAAACCGTGGGGGTGACAACACTGTTGTGGCACAGACAGACCCACCTGAGCCCCTGGAGCCCTCCCACCACCCCCCGGGGGGTCTATGGAGACCTTCCACAAGTCACAGCTGAGACTCTGCAGCTTTCAGGCAGATTTTGCCTCTCACCCTGGGCCAGTTTGGACCTTCACCAGGACGTGGCCCTCTGGATTCCCACTGGAGGGGAGTGGGACTGTGCATTCCCCACACTGGTGGAAACAGAGATGACACAAATCCTGCTGTTTGGACAGCACATGTGCAGCTCAGGTGGGGCTGGGCCATAACACATCAGCTCCCTCCATCCATCTTGCACTAATGAGCATTTCATTCCCTGCTCATCCGTGCCTGGAGCTCTAATCCCTGTCTGTGGAATGCCCAATATTTCAGATTTCCAGGCTGCAGAGAGAGAGCAAACAAGAGACATTTGTTCCCTCCCACAAATATGGATATGCTAAAAGATGGGCCAGAGAACTGCACTGCTCTGAGCACCAGCAATATTTCATCCCAGACTGGCTGTCAGATTTAAACTTTGCCATCTGGACTAGCAGAGCTTCCAATGTCTCCCAGAAAGCAGGGAATGCAGGTTTGCAGAGGGCTGT
Organism: Chiroxiphia lanceolata; assembly: GCF_009829145.1. NCBI lineage: Eukaryota > Metazoa > Chordata > Aves > Passeriformes > Pipridae > Chiroxiphia > Chiroxiphia lanceolata. The sequence continues at coordinate 1,755,412 of NC_045653.1, read as the reverse complement.
GATTACAGCTTCCTGAACCACCGTCCATTTTTCTAAATGTTAGACTTCAAAAAATCACAGCACCATAATTTATAGAAATGCTGGGTTAAACACAGCACGGGAGTTTTCCAAAGGTTGGAGTTTGCTTTGCCTCAGTCCAAGTCTGTGTGAGAGGGGGGGAAGGGAAGGGAAGGGAAGGGAAGGGGAAGGGGAAGGGGAAGGGGAAGGAAAAAGGGAATGCCAGTCTTACCTGATGCACCAGCCCAGAGGGGTATCCAGGTGTTTAATAAAAATCCTTTGGGATGTAGCCTCCCATCTACACCCAAGATGTAAAACATAAACCCAGGCTCCTGCCATCAGAATTTTCTCAGGTCTCTCCACAAGAGGCACCTTCAGTTCCCATAAAGCCATCACTGCTCTCCCCCACTCTCTTGGATGTCAGGGCCTCCCTCCCCCTGCCTCTGGCACTTGCCAGAGCATCCTTTTGCACATGGAAGGTGTCCTGGATGCTCCTGCCTGGCTCCCTGGCCACCCCCAGCAAACACAGGCTGCAGGTGCTGCCCTGAGCCCGTGGGGATGGCTGGGACATGAGCTGTGTGACATGTCCCCAGGGAGCCACTCACTGGGGCTCAAAATCTGTCTTCTGGCAAAAACACTTTTTTTTGCCTGCACAGCAAATACCTGGACAGGATCTCCCAGGGCATTTGGGGCCATGTTCAGGGTAGTGCCAGTGAACCCACCCTGCTGTGAGCTGGTGGGAAGGGAAGGTGGCTCTGCCCCAAGGCAGCAGGGGCTGCCAGTGCCCTTTGGGGGCTCAAATCCCTGCCCTACCCTGCAGGGCTGGTGCTGACACTGCTCTGTAGCCAAAGGCACAGCAAGGACAACCCAGGAACTGCAGGAGCAGCTCAGTGGCCCGTGGAAGGGTCTCTGAAGTGGTGACTTGCACAAACTGATTGTCACAGGCAGCAGATGCAGGTGGGCAGTGCCCTTCCAGCTCACTGGAATCTAAATCCCTCGTGGCCCTGTTACAATCCCTGCAATCCCTGGTGTCAGCCCATCTCCAGACACTCCTCCAGGTCCCGGCAGTGGTGCTGGGAGCAGTGACACCTCAGGGCCAAATCCACCCAGGCAGGGCTCAGAGCAGCCTCAGGGCACAGGGGAAGTGGGCAGTGGTGCCCCAGCCCAGCAGAGCCAGCACTGGCAAGGGATGTCCATGCCATCCCAGCTTAGAGCAGCCCCAGCACCTTGGGAATGCCACATTCCTCCCCAATTTCCCACAGTTTGCTGGAGGAAGGAATCTCACAGCAGCTACACAGGTTCACTCTTTGGCCAACACCAGATTTTCCAAGGAAAATCCAGCAGGTGTTCATGGAGGCTGTGCATCCATGGGCAGGGAGGGTGGCAGCTGAGCACGAATGTGTCCCTCATAATTATTGGCATCAGGCAGCAATTAAAGCCCAGATGCTCCAGTGCACATTTGCCTGCTCAGAGCTGGCCCCCCAAATGTGGGACAGGGGCAGCGCATACAGACAATCACCCTCCTGTTCTGAACAGTTGCATTTGTAACCTTTGTGAGTCGTTAGTAGATGTTATTTAATTGCTAAAGGAAAACAAAGCAGGAGCAATGCAGCAGGAGGTGGAAGCAGGGTGTTACTTGGAGCCTTCCAGCCTCTCCCTCCAGTTGTCCCAACTTTATTTTTAAAGGCTGCAATGTCACCAACGGATTGAAAAACAGCAGAAATGGTTCCTGTGCACAAAGTCAGGCCTGGCAGGGCACTGGGAAGTGATCCGTCAGTCTCAGGAGGGTTTATCCCACGTGCAGTGGAATTTTCAGGCACACATAAATCACCAGTGCAAGAGCACTCCCTTTTACCAGCCTTTTTCCTGGGTTGATACTGGAAGAGCTGCCCTGTGCTCAAAGCCTGATTCCAGAGGTGCAGCTAAAAGCATCCAGGCACTGCCTCCCTGGCACTGTCTGTTGAGCCATGACTGACTGGGGTGTTATAGCAGGGTCAGACAGCCACAGACTTATTCCCTTATTACTCCCTTATTATTCCCATATTCCCTTATTATTCCCTTGTTCCAGCCTGCTGCCTTCCCTGAAGGCTGTCCCATGTTCAGCAGGTACTGAAGCATCACTGCCAGAGGCTGGGATCAGTGTTTTGGGAAGTCAGGACCAGCTCCCCAGGACAATTATGCCCCTAATTCCCTTTGAAGCAGGTGGAATTGTCTCCAGTCCCACAGAAATTCAGGGCCAGAACAGCAGTTCCTCCCAGCCTCGTGCTTTGCACCCACAGATGTTCTTGGTGCCCTGCCTTGCAGTCCAGGCAGGGGGTGACCCCTCCACTGCCTCTGTGAACACACTGCAGAACTGGGCCAGGAGTGATTCCCACCAGGAAAATGCAAGGCTGCCCTCTTTGGTCACACATTCCCTATGGAAAAAGGGAATAACACAGCAGAATAACATTTACAGGGTTCATTGGCCACTTCATCCAGCAAACTGCTGTTTGACTGGTCTTGAAAAAGGCTGGGGAGTTCACCTGAGCTTTCAGGCTTCTCCATCCTTCTCCAATCCACACCAGGTGGGATCTACAGGTATTTGAGGCCAGGATTTATCCTGTTGGTGCTGGAGTGAGGTGGAGGTACCCAAACACAGGGCAGGGTAAGTGATGGAGAGATGGAGGGTGTCTGCCCTGCTCAAGGCTTCAGTCCTTGTTCCCAGATGCCAGGCTGTGCCCAGGACAGTGCTGGCTGCAGCGGGGCAGTGCCCCTGTGATGGGGTTGGAGCTTCCCAACCAGGATGGGGCTTCCCTGGGGAGCAAAGGCTTGGAGGAAAAGCTCAGCCCTGGAACGTGAATGGGGTCAGGAGAAAGGAATGTGGCCATTTCAGGATCTTGCCAAATATCCCCAAGCTTTGTGCTGTTTATGAACTAATGCCCTAAAGCTGCCTTGTGGTCTCCAGGCCACAGAGAACTTCCTGACAGGAGCCACTCCCCGTGGAAGGGGCTTTTGCTGGGAATAAAGACACTGCTTGCAGAGAGATGCCACTGTTTGCTCTTGCCTGTGGCTACAGAGAACATTGGCTCCAAGGCACTGCTGGAGAAACACCTCACCAGAGACTGTCAGGATTGAAAATATTACAAAATTGCAGCAATTTCATTTGAGTGAAAAAATTTCATTTGAGGGGGAAAAAATTGAAGAGGGGGAATCTGAGAGTGTAGAAGCATCCTAGTTCAATTTTCCTTTCAAATGACTTCCTATTTTAATGGTATTCTGTGTTTATTGGATTCAAGCAGGACTGGAGTCAAACATCCTTGGTGATCAGAATAGATTGGCAGGCTGAGGGGAGCTGTTTTCTTGGAGATTTTCTGTATCTCCAGGTTTCATCCCAGATTAGAAAGAAAATCAGTTTACCAGTCACAGAAACCTCATGAAGGTCCATCTTGTTCCATGCTGCCCATCTGGTTTATTCCAGCAGGAGAATTACCTTCCCCTTTCAATGCAGAAAAGGGAATAAACAAACACAGATTGTGCAGTGGTTGGGGCAGAGGCTGCAGGATATTCCTCTGAGCCCAGCAGAAATGTTGGCTATGACTTGGATCAGAAGGGGAGGGCACCAAGATTGAAAAGAATTTGAAATTCACCTATGAGGCTGTCAAAAATGTCTGGTTTTCCTCAAAAACTCAATTGGATTGGGAAGGGTTGTGGTGATAACACCTCCATGGTCACGTCTGCCCTCCCCCAGCCGTGAATGCCACGGGCAGCAGCTGCTCAGGGAGAAGGTCCAGTTCCATAAGAAGTCCCTGGCAGGGTCTGGTGCTGGCAGCAAAGCCCAGAGGAGGCAGTAGGTGCACATGCCTTGTCCTTAACCCCTCACACCAGCTCTCGGTGCCTCCGACCATCCACACTGTGCTCAAGGCCCCCCGAGGCACAGAGTGAGTCTCCACATGTGCCACAGGTGTCTGGGGAACCCAAGGAACATGGAAAAATCACATTTAACAAATCAGCCAGTACCTGAAGCTCAGCAGTGGCTGAGAAGCCCAGTGCCAGCATAGACAAGACAGACTTCTTGGGTCCAGCCTGGAATTCCTGGTCCAAACCACACTTCCCACCAGCCTTTCAAGCCACACATTCTTCTTGTCACTTCTGCTTTAGATGCTGGACACCAAATTTACTCTCAGCTACATACCTGAGTATTCATCCTTCCCTCTGTCCATCCCATTTTATAAGCCAGTTCAAGGAGTTTCAGGAAGCAGGACAGACTCTTTGTTTTCAGGGGCTGCAGTAGCCCTTCTGTTTGTTGGGAGCAGAGAGAAGGGACTGTCACCATCACTCCTGACCTGCCCAGGCTGACTGAGCCTCAGCACAGCGGGGAGGTGGGACGGCAGCTCCCAGTGTGGCTCAAACCACCTGGTCTGTGCTGCCTTGGGAAAAAACAGCTGCAGCAGGAGGGAAAACCAGTTCCTGGGTGTCCAGGGAGTGGGAAAGGTTCTGACTTCGGGTTAAAATGCAGCTCAGGCTTAAGAGCACAGGCTGTGGGCATTGTCTGGCTGGGGGTAGGAGAGGTTTAAACAACTTTGAAAGCAAAGATGTTAAATTAATAAATATCCCCTTCTTCCTGACTTCTTTCCCTGCACATCTTCTCACTCCATCTCGAGAGAACCAGGTTAACACTCTGCTGCCATCACCCCTCTCTCCAGTGCCATAAGCCCCCCCAAATCTTCCTCCTGGGCTCAGTCCAGGTCTCTGCAGCCCTTGCTGCTGGGAGGACGAGTGTCCATGTCCTGCCAGGTGAAAGAACAGAGGGGTCCTTATGGAGAGGCAGCAATTTATTTATCCTTTATGGCCCTGGGGGTGCTCAGCAGACAGTGGGGGAGCAGTAGGAATGAATGCTCAGCAGTACTGAACCTGTGCTCCCCTCACTGTCTCCTCAGTGGCTACGACTTCGACTACGACTATTACAGAGACGACTTCTACGACAGGTGAGCGGGGCAGGGTCAGCCCGGGGGTGTTTCTGTGGGGTAAGACCTTCCCTGCAGTGTGGGGGAGGGAGGTGGGTGCAGAGTGGTCCAGCCCAGCCCCGGGGTGGGCTCTGATGGCCGGGCTGTGCCCGGGATCTTCACCGGCACCCCTTGGGCTCCAGCTGGGTGTCAGAGCAGGGCCAGGGGTGCTGCAGGGCTGCTTCACCCCCTCCATCCTTCCCCCCAACTCCAGGCTCTTCGAGTACCGGGGCAGAGTGTCCCCAGTGCCCAGGGTGGTCCCTGTGAAGAGGCCCCGGGTCACCATCCCTTTGGTGCGGCGCGTGAAGGCCTCGCTGCCTGTGAAACTCTTTGCCAGGTCGGCCGCCATCGCCAACAGCTCGGCCAAGCTCAAGTGTGAGTGTGGGATGAGGGGCTGGATGGTACCCAAGTGGGGTGGGGATCAACCATGCCAAGGGCCAGGTCCTGCACTTTGGCCACAACAACCCCTGGCAGCCCCACGGGCTGGGGACAGAGTGGCTGGAGAGCAGCCAGGCAGGAAGGGAGCTGGGAGTGGGGATGGACAGGGAGCTGAACAGGAGCCAGAGTGTGCCCAGGGGGACAAGAAGGCCAATGGATCCTGGCCTGGCTCAGGAACAGTGTGGCAGCAGGAGCAGGGCAGGGATTCTGCCCCTGGACTCAGCGCTGGTGAGGCCACCCCTGGAGTGCTGTGTCCAGCTCTGGGCCCTCAGCTCAGGAAGGACATGGAGGGGCTGGAGCAGGTGCAGAGAAGAGTAGCGAGGGTGGGGAAGGGACTGGAGCACAAGCGCTGTGAGGAGAGGCTGAGGGAGCTGGGGGGGCTCAGCCTGGAGAGGAGGAGGCTCAGGGGAGACCTCCTGACTCTCTGCAACTCCCTGACAGGAGGGGGGAGCCAGGTGGGGGTCGGGCTCTTCTGCCAGGAACCAGCAGTGGGACAAGAGGGCACAGCTTAAGCTGTGCCAGGGGAGGTTTAGGTTGGACATTAGGAAGAAATTCTTTCCAGAGAGAGTGCTCAGCCATTGGAATGGGCTGCCCAGGGAGGGGGTGGATTCACCATCCCTGGAGGTGTTTAAGGTGAGACTGGATGTGGCATCAGTGCCATGGGCTGGGAACCACGGCGGGGTTGGATCAAGGGTTGGACTTGATGATCTTGGAGGTCTTTTCCAACCTGGTTGATTCTGTGATTCTGAGATTCTATAGGTGTGCACATGGACCCCGTGGCCCCAGGCACCCACCCATGGGCAGGGTGCTCCCAGGGAAAGCCTGCACCCCAAAACATCTGGAAACAACAACCTGAGCAGCTGGGGAAGGCTTGGGCCAAAGCCTGGTGTCAGTCTTCACAAGCTGCCTGGGCAGCAGATTCCCAGGCTTTTTTGGGTGCATACAGCCCCCTGCAGCCCCCAGCAGGCAGTAGGGACTGAGGAGCAGTTTCCAGCGTGGGGTTCCTCCTTGTGTTTGCACTCTGCTCAGCAGTTGGGGTTCCTCCATGTCTTTAACCTTGGGCTGGGGGGTGAGGGCAGGCTCTGCGGGCGCTCTGCAGGGCACTAAAGGCCTTTTTTTTTCCTCCCTTCCTCCCTCCAAGTGAAGAGCAGTGAGCTGCAAACAATCAAAACTGAGCTGACACAGATCAAGTCCAACATTGATGCTCTGCTGGGCCGGCTGGAGCAGATTGCAGAGGAACAGAAGCTGTCTGCAGGTCAGTGCTGTGGGGGAGCGTCTTAGGGCCAGCCCTGAGCAGCACAACTTAGAGCATCCTCTGGGCTCTAACAGTGAAGGGTCAGCCCCCAGGATCCAGGGTAGAAGCACAAGCCATAATTACACATCAGAATTCCCCAAATTATGGACTTGGGGTTTAAAATGATGAGATTTTTTTTTTCTTTAGTCATATGGTTCGTATTTTCTTAGTTTGCTTTTTTTTTCTGTTATTCTGTTCTACTCTTCTCTGTCCTATCCTAGGCTAGCCCAGCCTATCCCATCCTATCCTATCTGGCTCCCACACTCCCTGGAGTGATGTAGAACCTGCTCTGCTCTTTCCAAGGTCTCTGGGACAGTTTCCTCAAAATCAGCAAAACTTCCCTTTGCAGAAAACCCCCGAGATCATTATTTACCCACCGAGTGAATTTGGGAGCCCTCTGCACTGGTGTGCCCAGGCTCTGGTGGTGCCCCCAGCCCCTGATCCCAGTGCTTTTGCCCCCTCAGAGGTTCGGAAGAAGGCTGAGAGCAGCAAAAGTGAAGTGTCCCAGGAGGACACGGCGTCGGAGGCCGAGGCCAACACGGAGGAGCCGCTCAACGGGGACGAGGGGGAGGAGGAAGGTCTTGCACGGGATGAGTGTGAAGATGAACTGGTAAGAGAGCTTGGATGATGCCTCCTCCCAGCCAAAGGAGTTCATAGTGGACCACAGTTTTACTGGAACTTGCTAAATCCCCGGGAAGAGTAGTTTTCCCTTCCTCCAAGGAAATTGGTGTCTTTAAATCCCACGATTGTTCTCAGCTCTTTCCTCCCAACTGTTCTGCTGCCCTTGCAAATGCGTGGGGAGATGCTGAAGAAACATGCTTGGCTCTTGAAATTCAAACCACATTCTCTTTGATTTTACAACTAGTAATTGTTTAAACCAAATTGCTCTGCTCCCAAGTAATTCTTGGATAGATTTAAACACATGGCAAAGACAGGCCGTGGTAAATTAACTACACTTTCCTGACTGTGTGTATTTGCAGTGCCCTTCCATCTGACCAGACATCCATGGAATCACAGGAGTTGGAAGGACCTAAAAGCCCATCCAGTTCCACCCCCTGCCACGGACAGGGACACCTTCCACCAGCCCAGGTTGCTCCAAGCCCCGTCCAACCTGGCCTTGGACACTTCCAGGGATCCAGGGGCAGCCACAGCTTCTCTGGGCAACCTGTGCCAGGGCCTCCCCACCCTCCCAGGGAAGGATTTCTTCCCAATAGCCCATCTATCCCTGCCCTCTAGCAGTGGGAAGCCATTGCCCCTTGTGCTGTCATTCCATGCTTGGGTATGGCAGTGCCATACAGGGCACTGTGTGACCACTGGCAGCACTGTCATTTATCCAAAATTAAGACTTTTATGAGAACAGGATCATCTCCAGACCCAGGTCAGGGCAATAGGGGTGGAAGGACTGCCCTGCTGTCCACAGCCCTGGGAAGCTGGATTGGCTGGCATGGCAGGGGCAGGCCCTGAACCTGCCCTGAGTGTTCCCTGGTACAGGTCCATTCCTTCCCCACCCTGGCACTGGTGGCAGCAGAAGTGAGGATGAAGCTCAGCATCCCTCTCTTATTCCTCACCCCTCATCTCTGGGGTGACCTCACAACACACCCACAGCATTCCCCTAATGGCCAAAGATCTCCTGTAGCTCCAAACACTTCCTGGGAGAGCTGGTTTGTGCTGTCCTGCTCTGTCCTGTTAAGTCGGGATGGATGAGGGGGCTGAACGGGGTCTTCCTCCACTGCTGCTAAATCCTGGGAGAGCTGATGAGGGGGAGACATCATAGCAGGTACTGGAAGAAGAAAGGCACAAGCTCTGTGCCAGTTGGATAAGGAAGGCCAGGTTTGAATTACATCAAGGGAAACAGATGGGAGAATTAAGTGGTAACTTGCTGATGTTAATGATGATAAAGCAGCACACAGCCTGTCAACAAAAAATGTGGACTTCTCTGCCAATGTTGGGATAAGAAAACAGTGAACAGACATCTGCTGGCACTGGTTTGGGAAGAGCTGGTCTTCATTAAGAGATGAACAGGATGACTATTTCAGCTTCCTTCCATCTCTGTTTTCTGTAACTCTCTGGTCCTGAAGTGGCTTTGAGACCAGAAGTATTTCCCTCCCAACATCAGACAGGCTCCCATGTGCTCTCCTGGGGCAGGTCAGTGTGTGCAGGTCGTGTGAGGGTCTCAAGCACTGAGAGGCAGCTCCCCAGAGCCAGCCTTTGGGGTGTGCTCCTGACCTGACAACACTGAACAGCTCTGGAGTCTTCCCAGTTCCTGGGGAGTGACTCCTTTATCCCACATCTCTTTGGCTCACACACATCACCATCTGCTGTCCATGGACATGGTGCCCACACGGGTCCCTAAAACCCCTTTGGCTCTGCTCCATCAGATCTGTGTGAGTGACCTCTGACTCTTCTCTTGTAACACCCCCACCCCTCAGAGCCAAAGGGATTTTTTTGGACCACCAATCCAAGTGCACTTGTTAAATATTGAGCTCTGAGCAGTGAATTTAGGTGTGGGAAACACTTGATAAGTGCAGCATAAAGTGGTTGATTCATAGTCACATTTTCTGCTGTGTTAATGCAGTTTTGGCTTATCAGCACAAGTCTGAGGGGCAGCTGAGGGAGCTGGGGGGGCTCAGCCTGGAGAAAAGGAGGCTCAGGGGGGACCTTCTGGCTCTGCAACCCCCTGACAGGAGGGGGGAGCCGGGGGGGGGGGGTCGGGCTCTGCTCCCAGGGAACAAGGGACAGGAGGAGAGGGAACGGCCTGAGGCTACACCAGGGGGAGGTTTAGATTGGATATCAGGGAAAATTTCTTCCTTGAAAGGGTGGCCAGGCATTGGAACAGCTGCCCAGGGAAGTGAACACAGAGGTGCTGGGTTAATGGTTGGACTTGATGATCTTAGAAGTCTTTTCCAACCAAAACGATTCTATGAATTCTCTCACTTCAAAGCCCAGGAAGGAATCCCACATCCCAGGTCTGCTTGGCAGAGCCATCCCAAAATAAGGACTCAGAGGAAATTTTTTGGTTTTGCCTGGAACTACTGTGTGCCAGAAACCACCTCCATGGCACCTGGTGCCCATGGCACATGTGGTTTGTAGCTCCTCCCTCACCCTGAGCAACCTGGCACTGCTCTCCCACCCCAGGGCACCAGCTGGTCACCACATGAGAGGTGTCACAGCACCCCAGGCAGGGCAGGAGGGATGTGTGACCCAAGAGCCCTCAGCCTTTCTCCTCTTTGTTCCTCCTTCCTGGGTTTATCCAGTTTTTCCAGAGACAGATAGGACTGAAACTCAGGCAGCACTTTATTCAGATCTGATGTGTCCTGCCCACCTTCTCCTCCTCCAAAACACACACCCACGTGGTGATCTCCTGTTTCTGGTTCCCTTTTCCCTGCAGGAGAACAGCCATTACACAGATGTGGAGGATGCCAGACTACAGTAACCAGGTACAGCTCCTGCACTGCTGTTTGGAGGCTGATTCTGAGCAAGAGCTCTCCTTCTGGGCACGCTGGGGTGGGGGGTTGCTGCTTCAGAAGATGCTCTTTCCTAAATGCCAAATCTCTGGGGTTCAAGGACAATGATGTCCCTCCCCCTTCTCCCCTCGCAGCCCTCTCAGAACAGCAGTGAGCAACTGTGTGAGGAAAGCACGAGGCTAAACCCCGTCCTGGCACATTGAGCAAGACAAGCTGAATGGAAGTGCTGCTGTCATCTCTACCTGGCATCCAAAAGGAGAAACATCGCCCGACATCTTCCATCCATCTGTAAAGCAAAGACAAGGAAAACTCATCATCCCAGCGAATCCCCACTGCCCCTGCAATGGATTGGGAGCTCTGCAGCCAGGGGAGGCAGGAGCCAAACCTGCCCAGCCCAGAGCCACCACGGACTGGAGAACAGGAGAGTGGTGTCCCCAGGGAGCCCGAGGGGTTTGCAGGAGAGTGGGGAGGACTCAGCCCAGCCCAACACTGACATTTTTCCCCATGTGAGGTGAGAGCCAGAGCATTTCCTGACTGAGGGGAAAGTACTGTCTCAGTGTGGATGGTTTGTGTTCCTGCACTGGGGATCCCGGTGAGGAGGAGGGTGTGGGGTGAGCTGCCCTCCACAACAGTCACCTCCTGTCACTGCTCTCCTGCCCCACAAACTGCCGTGGGCCCACAGGCACTGCCAGGTGGGAAGGAGTCAGAGCTGGAGCTTGTGCTGTGCTCTGGAAGCTGCTTGGAAGAGGGAAGGGGAGAGGAAGCTGCAGGAAAGCAAGTGATGCCAAGCAGGAGGAACAAAGCCCACGTCACCTTCAGTGGTTTGGTCTCCTCGTTGTCCCCTGGGAAGGCACCGTGTGAAGGCTGAGCAGGGGTCTGCAGAGTGAGGGGGGCTGAGGGTGAGACCCTTGGCTTGGTCCAGCTGCTCCCTGCGAGGGATGGAGAGCACCCACTTCTGCAGCCCAGGGCCAGAGACATCAGCCCCTTCCCTGGGGAGCCCACAGCTCCTCCTGCCCCATCTCACACCGACCTGGCACGTCAGGAGAGCTCCAGCAGCTCCTGTTCCTGCCATGCTCCGTCACAGCCCGCGGGGTCCCTGCAGTGGGACAGCCCCTGGGAACAGGGAATGCTCCCAGCACAGTGCACGTGGGGGTGCAGGCACCTCCCCTGCTCCCCACATTGCAGCGGCTCCTCAGGGGAACCCCCTCATGCCACAGCACCCGAGAGCTCTCAGCCTTTCTCCTCCTCCTTCCTCCTTCCTGGGCTTACCCGGTTTTCCTGGGCTAGATGGGACTGGAACTCACTGCAGCACTTTATTCTGATCCGACGTGTCCTGCCCACCTCCTGGCCCTCCAAAACACACACCACCCCCACCCCCCCCCCAGTGCTTTGACTCCAGCCCGGTGTCCACACCCTCTCCTTGGTCAGGCCCTCCCACACCACGCATGGCTCCGGGTCCTTCCAAGTGCTCCAACCTCATCCATGGCATCTCTGAAGGGGGAAGGGGAAAACAGGCCTGGGGGCAACACTCCAAGCCCCCCCAGGGCCACCCTGGAGTGAAGTACAAGGTTTGATTTGCATTTCTTAGTTTGGAATGTTTGGTGAGGGATCAAAGGGATAACAGAGCTTTCCCCTCCCTGTGCCGGTTCCTGTCCAGTCTCCACTGTTGTGCTGAGCCTTGTAGAGCTGTTTTCTAGGCCTGGAGAGATGAGCTGCAGTTTTTGCTATGAACTGACTGTGATGCTGATGTTTGGGAGAAAGGTGACCTTGTACATACAATCCTGTATAATAAAAGAAAGAAATCTAATTTCTTTCCCTCTCTTCTCTCTCTGTCTCACACACACACACTGTTTTCTTCTACTTCAGACAAGTCTTTCCCTTTCTAAGCCTCAGCTCTGCCCACAGGATTTGCTGTCCCTTACACAAGGTATATCCCACTGGGCTGAGCAAAACATCTGGGTTCACAAGGGCTCTGGGATTTTTCCCCTGGAGGCTTGGAAATTCCTTTGATGCAGGAGAGCAGGGGACAAATCCAGGCCTTTAATCTCTGGACTTTGCACTGGTCCAGCTCATAACAGACTGGAAAAATTTGGCTGCTGTTCCCATTTGCACAGGGCAACAGTATAACTGCTCCTGAGGCACAATGTTGGCACCAGAGCAGGGACCAGTGACCACCATGGGGAGAATCAGAGGATCCCAGAATGGGTTGGAAGGGACCTGAAAGCTCATCTTGTTCCAACCTCCTGCCATGGGCAGGGACACCTCCACCAGCCCAGGTGGAATCCAGGTGCTGCCAGGCTTTCAGTGCGTTTGAAAAGTTAATTTTGAGTCCTAAAAGGTTCTCTGCTGAGCCTGGTCTGAGCTGTCACCCAGCACTGGAGGGCAAAGCTGCTACTGCAGCTGGTCAAGAGCATGGTGAGTCTGAGGATGTTCCATCCATCCATCCATCCATCCATCCATCCATCCATCCATCCTGGCCTCAGTCACCAGTTCACTTTAAGATGAGGAATGCAGCAGCAGCAACTAGTGGTTGCATGTCCTTGCAACAGGGAAGGAGGAAATGGGGGAGGGAGAAAAAAAACCCAAAAAACCCCAAAAAAACCAACCAAACAGACAAAAACAAACACAAAAAAACCCCAAACAAACAAACAAGAAAAGGAAGTCAAAATGGCTCTAAAGAAGATGAAAATCAGCCCTACCTTAGCTCTGTGAGCCAAGTACCCAGGTCAGAGTGGCTGTGGGGCAGTGCCTGGAGGCTGGGGCTGGATCACTCCAGCTCCAGGCCATTAGAGCAAGGCTGAGGTCTCCAGTGAACAACTGGTTTGATTTTACTAATTGTTTTGAGGGGAGAGCAAGGGACTTTGGAAGCTCCCAGGCAGCCCCCTGTGTGGTCATTAACTTTGCTCTTGGCTGTAGGTGAGGCCTCAGTGAAATGAGTCCTGGGGTTTTGGTGCTCACTGGGTTCTGTACCAGCCAGTGATCCACATGGGGTGGGAGGGTGCAGCAGTGGGTGGGAAAGGGGAGACACACACAGCCCCCTTCACCCCTTCAGACCTTGAATCAGCTGCAAAGTTTCCTTCTGACTCCACTGGTCCCTCAAGAGAGGGACAGGAGGTGTCACCCCTCCCCTGAGCAGGGGTGGCACAGAGGTCCCCACTGCCAGGGCACAGGGGACACTGCAGTGTCCCCACAGAGTCACTCCCTGTAATCGTCCCTGCCCTGCTGGGATGTGGGAAGACGAGGGTTGGGCCAGTCCATTCTCCCCAGAACATCCCCCAAGGCAACAGTCAGTTCAACATCTGGCTATTCTGAATTAAAGCAACCAACATAAACTGAGCAGCAGAACTGAACATACACACAGTTTCCATGGGGTGAACTGGGAAAAAAAAAAGCCTTTGTTAAAGGCTTTCCCCAGCCCCCCACAGAGGGAAGATCCCATTACCAAGTGTCCTGGACCTCTCCTGGGCTTCCCACATTTGCTGCTCTGCTTGTTGTCCCACTGTTGCTCTCCTGTGGCCAGAGCAGCATGGCCTTGGTTGGAAACAAACCCAAAGTCTCCAACCCCACTTCCATTCCTGCACCTCAGCAAAGGAAACAGGGAGTGTCTGGGGTGGCCAACACACTTTGGGCTTGGATGTGCTGCTCTGGCTGGGATGAGCAGATGTGCAGGAAGCTTTGGTGCTCTGTTTTTCACATGCTGGTCTGGGCACTCATTAGAGCAACAGAGCAGAGTTACCCCATTCCCAGATCCTCCTTTCATGTGCTTCCGGACATGGAAAAACACTCTGTGGGGCCAGAACGCCTGTAATTGTTCAGTTTGAGTCAAGAGATGCAACAAAAGCCTCCAGTGACTTAATAACTTCCATTAACTGTGATGAGCATCACAGTTCCAGTCCATCAGTGCTTTGGAAACACTTCAGTTACTGCAGCTGAAACAGGACCATTCTTTGGGGAATTTGTAAGAGCCAGTTGCTGTCTCTGGGACAGTGGTTATATCCCTCCTGCATTGTCCTTCTGTTATCTGCAGGACATTTAGTTCCATCTTTTTCTTCTTCTCAAGAAAGTTTCAGAAACCTTTGGATATGTGGTCGAGAACCCCAAGGGCTCCTGGTGGAGTCCATCCATCCCCTACCAGGAAAACACACCCAGGGCAGGGGCAGTGATGCTGAAAGGACTCAGCCAGGAGTCCGTGGATGTGCTGCTCCAGTCCAGCAAGAAAACCCTTTATAACACTCTGGTTCAGCACCTTCTCCTTGGTGCCATTCCAGGTGGATAATTTTCCCTGCCAGGCTCGGGATGCAGGGGGGCAGCCTGGGCAGGAGAGGGGGGCAGGGCCACAGTGGTGCAACACTCCCAGTGTTTGCTTGGAGCTCCCTCCTGCTGGATGATCCCGAGCCATTCTGGGTCAGGAGGACAGGCCTGGCAGCTCAGCTGGGACATCCCCTCCCCTCACCCTGCGCTCCAGCTTGGCCCCTCCTGCTGCTCAGAAGAACCGTTTCATCCCCAAAGGCCAAAGCATCCTTGCTTTTGGCCAGCTCAGGAGGCACCTGTGTGCCCTCAGCACCCCCCGAGGTGCAGACAGGCTCCCAAGCCCCAGCACACTCCTCACTGTGCAGGCACAAGGGTTGTGCTGGTCAGGGGCAGGGTTTGGTGGGCACCTCCCTCAGCCAGGACAAAGCAGAGAGGGAAACAATGTCCTTCAGCACACAGCTGAAGTGGATTTGGGAAAGTGGAGAAGGCCTGGAATTATAAACACTCATGGACAGAACACATTGGAGACCCCCCAGCCAGCCCCAAACAGCCTCTCACCAAAAGGGAAACCTCAACAGCACCCACAGCCCAAAGCCTAAATCAGCACCCCTGGAGGACCCCAGAGGAGGACCCCACTCCTTCAGAAGAACAGAGAAAGCAGTTCCTCCTCCCTCTGCTGGCTGAGGGTGTTGGGAGGTGCGGGGACAAGGCAGCAAATAAAAGTGGTTTTCAAGCTCCATTTTAATTTTTTCACACGTGTGGTGGAAAAAAAGGTTCTTTTAGTGCCAAACAAAAACACGGCACAAGGCCTGCAACAGGCTGTGAGGGCCCTGAGCAGGACAGAGACATGGCAGGCCACAAAACAAAAAGTAACTGGAAATTTTTTATTTGCCCTTTGTGCCTAATTCTCACAGCTGATCGCATCTGACTGCTCTCCCTGTAACAAAGGCAAGAAATCTTCCTTTTCCTTTCAAAATGAAAATTAATATTATCAGCAGAGGACTGTAAAGCCATGTTAGAAGCACTGAGATCCTACCTTGGACGTGGGCCTGGAGTGACAGGACACAGGGCAGGTTTAGGTTGGACATTAGGAAGAAATTCTTTCCAGAGAGAGTGCTCAGCCATTGGAATGGGCTGCCCAGGGAGGGGGTGGATTCTCCATCCCTGGAGGTGTTTAAGGTGAGACTGGATGTGGCATCAGTGCCATGGGCTGGGAACCACAGTGGGGTTGGATCAAGGGTTGGACTTGATGATCTCAGAGGTCTTTTCCAACCCGGCTGATTCTCTGATTCTGTGACACTGGGGAATGGTTCCCACTGCCAGAGGGCAGGGTTAGATGGGATACTGGGAAGAAATCCTTCCCTGTGAGGGTGGGGAGGCCCTGGCACAGGTTGCCCAGAGAAGCTGTGGCTGCCCCATCCCTGGAAGTGCCCAAGGCCAGGTTGGATGGGGCTTGGAGCAACCTGGGCTGGTGGAAGGTGTCCCTGCCCATGGCAGGGGGTGGAATTGGATGATCCTTAAGGTCCTTTCCAACCCAAACCATTTTGGGATTCTGTGATCCAGCCATGTCACCTGACACTGGTGACAATCACAAGGTCCTGCTCCACCCCCAGTGAAATGCTTCCACATGGGAGAGAGAAATGCATGGAAACAATGGGATAATTACCCAAAGCAGGGCTGGGGGAAGAAACAGAGGTTTTAAAACTAATTTGCTTTACTGTAGAATGGAGAATTAAGGAAGCTGCCTGTTACAAACCCCAAAACCTCTGTGAGCCCAGAGAGCCACTGAGGACGATGAAGAGGCTGAAGAGGGAGGGAGGTTCCACACATTTCTGCTGGGTATTCCACTGAAAAATGCCTCCTAACCCAGATGGAAAGGGATGACTGTGTTATCTCAGAATTCTGCCCTTGTTTGCAGTGTGCAAAAAGGATGAACATTAAGGAGTGGGTCTGGTCTTAGAGACACAAGCAGAAGGGAAGGGAGAAAGTATTTTTCTTCCTGCAAGGAAAAGCCGATTTTATCAGTATATCAGAACCTGTTTCCAGGGCCAGCTGGAATTTCTCCTTCTGGATAAAGAACTGCTGCTGCTCCCTCGGGCTAGGGACAGAGACTGACAGTACAGGCTCAGCCATGGTTTTACACAGAATAGATGAGAATGGACAGTGTATATATGTATGACACCTGTGTGAATATGTGCATAGAGCTTATCTATGGTTACACACCTACAGCAAAAGCAGTGTCTCCCCAAGCTCTTTCTGAAAAAACTAAGACTGGCTGAATTGCCTCTGGAGGCACTTCCCTGTCTTCACCTTTGGAATAGTTAAAATAATGAAAAAGCTGAAATAATTAATAATAATGAATAATAAAACAGCTAAAATAAGCAAAAAGCTAAACCCACCAGATTTCTTACCCAAGGAACTGGAGCTGGGTGAGGTCCCTTCAATCCAAAGGCTTGTACAGATGGAATAGTGCATGTTAAAGATCAGCAACAGCCCTTGAGACTGTTTGTCTTGGGGAAAGATGTTTCTCTTTAGGAGGAAGATATTTCAAGTAATATCTTCTTTCAAAAAGCCTTTTCTTTCCTCCTATCATGAGGCTCAGAGCAACCCTTCTGCTCCCTCAGCTCTCTGCACCTGAGGGAAAGGACACCTGGAGCTGTGCTCCCTTTCCTACCATGGGATTTTATGGTTCATCCAAAATCCTTTCAGCCCAAATTAGAGCCTCTCGAGAAGAGCCTTTCCAAGGTGGACAGAGCCCTGGAACTAGAGTGAGCTGTGACACAGGGGAACTGCCAAAATGTCTCTGTATATGAGGGCAGAGCCAGACAGGTCCAACCAAGCCCAGGTTTGGATCCCCACAAACTTTGTGGGAATACAAACCTCTGCAGACCCCTTGGCACTGCTGGAAAAAGCAAGGAAGGCTTTCAGGGGGACAGGCTTGTCCTGATACCTCCCCACTGTCTCTGACCCAGGTAATCTGCTCCACAGACAACAAGCACTGCCCTTCACCACGGCAAGAACAACTGAGAGACAGAAAAGCAAACAATTCTCTTGGAAGCTGATGTGGCTTTGCAGTTTGCTGTCTGTCCAGGCTGAAGCTGAACTGGTAGTTCTTGTGCAGCTGCTGTTTTCTGTTCAACATCTGCTTTCAATTGTGTCTCAAAGCTTGGCCTCTCACTTCCTTGGATGCTCTTCCAGTGATCTGGAATAAACCTCTAGGATAAAACTGAGCAGAGGGGCAGAACAGAGAGCTGGAGAAATGTTATGGGAAAGATTAACAGGTAAATTCTAATGATCTTTAGCTGTCAGAATCACACTCGACTTCCTATTTTCTGGACTTTCAGAGCTCTCCTGCTGTTTCTATCTCTATCCCTCCCCCACCAGACACCAGCACAGGCACTTTCACCCGATTACAGCACAACACCCCCTGCAATTCCTGACAAACCCTGTCCTGTTTGCAGCAGCTTGGAAAATCTGCTTTTTCTTCTCCTTGCTCACATTCCCAGGTGCCCAAACCTCCCTGACAAGCTGCCCCCCGGCTGACACAACCCAGGGATCTCGGGGTGTGGTGTCCCTGCCTGGAGGACTCAACACACAATGCCTGGGAATGACCGGGAATGCCCCGCCCTCAATGGCAATATTTTAGAAACTGCTCCTCCTTTACACCAGCTCTGGTCATAGAAGTTGTTTAAATCCTTGCTCTGGCCAGAAGCTTCCAGCAAAAGAGCTCATTCTCCCTTATTCTGGTGATACCCAGCAGTCATTTCAGCGGGACAGAAGCACATGAGGGCAGGTGATCCCACTGGTTGTGCTGAACAGGCCAGGAGAGGTTGGGTTGTTCCAGTGCCCTGAGCAAGGCCCCCAATGCTCTGAGTCACAACCCTGACTCCACAGCAGAGACAAAAGCATTTACTGGCAGAAGGGGGGTATAAAGGGATTATTCTTTGAAGGGTATCAAAACTTCAGGCTGCCTGACCACAGCACAACTTCTTTTGTTAAGTTCTCCCAGGAAATCCAGTGCCAAGACTCAGATTTCTCTGTCCTGGCTGGAAGCTGTGTTTCACCTTTGCTGCTGGAACAGACCTACAGGAGCTCAGACTAACTGGGTAAGGTGAAAGAGAGCTGGGCAGGGCAGAAGCCATGGAGAGAACCAGCCCAGCCCTTTGTTCACACAGGGACTCCATCCTGCTCCCCAGTACCTAAATTCTGCCTCCCACATCTCCTTACAGCCAATTTCCAGCTCAGAGAAAAAAAAACCATGGAGAAGCACAGCTCTGTCTGCCTCCCAAAAGATGTCTGCAGGCAGAGCTGGGGCAAACACAGCCACCCCCTCCTCAGAACCCCCTCCTTAAGCTGCTTTCTCAGAGCCAACCCAAGCAGAAACTCATCTTTTTGCCTCCACACTCCAAGCTCACATCAGCCTTACAGGCAGCAAGATGCATTTGTATTCATACACCACTTTTGGAATGGACACACAGAAGTTTTTTCTAAAAAAAATGAAACCCAAGTGGTATCTGCTCCTAGAAATGACTTTTCCTGCATCACTGAGGTTATTCCAGAGCCTCCACTCAAGATGTTGCACTCCAACATTAGCCATCAGGATTTCACACAGTCTCAAAATCCATCTATAAAATACACCTATAAAGCTCTCCTTGCAAGCAAGAGCTCAAAAGTAAGAGGTTTGAACAATTATTTATTCCTTTATTAACTTGGATTTGTTGATCTAATCATACTGAAATCAAACTTTGTATTTAATGCACTAAAATACAGCAGCCACACTGTATTTGTTTTTAAGTATGTTAAAGGTATTTGACCCAGGACCCAGTTAGTAGAAACAGAAAGTATCATTTTTCTTCAGCTATTTTAGTGTGTCCCAATAGCAATTCACCAAAACAAAAAGGCAACTAGCACTTCTCCAGAAAGTGTTACTCCCAGCAGGAGTAGAACTAAGAGGAAGAAACAAGAATACAACAATAATGTTACAAGAGGCACTGATCCTGGCTTTATTCACTTTAAGATACATCCAACATTGTTATAGCTCATTTGAAATTCAAAATGTTTTTTAAGAAACCAACCATAAAACCTTGATTCTTGCCTTACAGTGCTGTCAAGTTTGCAACAGCAAGTGACTTCCCAGCAAGGCTGTGCTCTGTATTAACAAAGGTTATAACTTAGTACAAACCTTTCAAGTTCCTGATTTTGGAGGAATTGCATCCAGAATGAGCACTTTCCCTGGGGAGGAGGCTGCTGTGCTCACCTGCAGGGTGGGTGCTGTGACACCTTCCCCTCACCCCGGGGCACTTTGGCAATCAAGTGACAACTGAGCCCCCTCGAGGTCCCCAGGAGGGACTTCACTCCACATGTGCATCTTTGTGCTTGACTGGGAAGACCAGCAGGGACAGCACTGAGTGTGTCCCCTCGAGATTCCTGACAGACTGTGAGCAGAGGGAAGTGCTCAGGATGATCCCAAAGCAAAATGTGTTAATTTGGAACTCAAATTACTTGGCAGCATCTTCTGTAAATTCAAGATTTATAGAAGACTGGGTTGCAGCCATCACACAATGACATTTAGACCTACTTTTTTTTGCTGCATTTAGATTCATTTTAAAGTGATGAAGAGTGCAGGACTTCAGAAATATAAACATTTCTCTATTAGAAATTGCAAACTTTAGTACTATGACACTATGAAAACTTACAGTACAGTTTATTGATTCTGTGTTAAGATTCAGCATCAATCTGGTGTCTGAAGTCTCTCAGAGCTACTTTTTGCCTAAGGCAGCAGTACCAACAAGTCCTGCTGTCCCTGTCTGTGCACCCAAGGGTGTAAAAGCACAAGCAGGTCTCATGCTGGCACAGCCCTGTGACTCTGGGACTGGTTTCTCTGTTTAATGACAGCCTAACTAAAAATCAGCTTGTTAGGGAAAAGCAAAATAACCTCTACCTTGATCTTCATTCTGGGTCTTGGACATAGTTCAGTGACATGATCTGCAGAACAACACACCAACCGTTCCCACCAGCGTTGAGAGAGGAAACTGAAGGAAGAATCCAAATCCAAGACACTCACTGTTATAGTATCTTTAATTTATCTCGTCTTTTACAGAAGTCTGAACGGATTAAAAAGCACCTCCTTTCCCATCACGTTCCTTACAGTTGGTAAAATATATTCAATGAGCAAATGTATGTGAACAGCTTGAGGATCTGCATCTTGCAAGGGTTTCACAGCCCAACCAACCAAAAGCCAAATTTCTCGCGGTTTTTACAATCTCGTTTTATCGCAACGGTCAATCCGCTCCTGGAAACCTGTCCAGTGCCACCTCCCCAGAACACTGTGCACAATCCAGTGGTGATTAGCAGACTAATTAGCTTTGGCACGGAGCTGGGCTCTCTTGCCTGTGACAGCCTGGAAGCCTGTTTTGATGCTGGCGACGGAGCAGCGGGAGTGGCAGGTCTCGCACTGCAGGAAGTATAACCTGGTGTCCTTCTGCAGGATGGTGTCCGGGGAGCGACACGTGTGGCAGGTGACATACTCCTCTGAGGGGAGGAACACAGGGGCAGTTAAACAGCATGCTCATAAAGTCATCACTTCTTGAGAGTTTAGGCCCAGAACACTGTCAAAATGCACCTGCTAACTCAGAAGGGCTTACTGTGGAAACCCAAAAGTTGCCCCCCAGTTCCCAGGTTAATAAAGACAAGGTTTCATATGGCACATTATGCACTTGTTACCTAAAATCTAAGAAAAAATTCTCTGCACAGTTTTGAGTATAGAAAGGTAAAGAGCAGTTCTTTAATTAAAGGAATTCTGAGTATAGAAAGGTAAAGAGCATTTAAAAGATAATGCAGACAAGTCACCACTTCTTCAGCCTTTAAACAGTTGTCCTGAAACACTGTTCAAATGCATCTGCTAACTCAGAAGGGCTTACAATGAAAAGCTAAAAATTGCCCCCCCCATTCCCAGGTTAATAAAGATGAGGTTTCATATGGTACATTATGCACTTGTTACCTAAAACTGAAGAAACCATTCTCTGGACAATTTTAAATATAGGAAGCTAAAGAGCAGTTCTTTAAGGGTACAACATACATATTGCCCCCCACACAGCAGAGGCCTCACAATTTTAGAACACTAGTTGCTTATAATATTTAATCATCACATCACAGGTTACAGCCAGTTCCCAAACAGTCCATCCCATGCGACCTCCCTCAGGCAACACCTCCTGAGTTGGGTCAGGGGTCTCAAAAAGACCACCCCTTCCTCCCACCTTCATCATGATCCTCTGCTTGGACCAATGTCAAGGCCTCTGGGTCCTCTCTGAGTAGTTTTGACTGGGTTATATCAAGCAATGTGCCCTTTCTAGGTACATTCTCTACAAACAAGACGTTCTCTGCCCTGCTGAAAATCTCTATTGAAATCCTTGACAAGAAATATTAAACAATATTTCAAAAATTTGGTACAAAGGGTGGTTAGCTAAAAGTTCTAAAGTGCTAAAAAGCTGTGCTAAAATCTTTATGTGTTCTAAGGCATCACACTGACACTGGTATTTTCAAAATAATAACCAGTTAAAGCTTCCCACTGTTGTTCCCTCAGTTCCTCTGCTGAAGCAGCATTCCCAGGTGTCAGGAACTCTGGGGCAGACACAGCACTAAATATTTTGTTACATGCAATGTGGACATGAGTCCTGTGCCCAGCAGTGACACACACACTGCATCTGCTAATTAATGTGTACAACAGACTTTAAAATTAACAATTACTGGTGTTTGCCATAGTCCTCATCACAGCCAAGAAATGAAAACAAGCAGTTCTCAAATGCTCTCACTGTTTTCCTTGGCATGCTTTAATGCATGACAGGGTATAACATATGTGGTTACTGTAACCCTGGCAGAGCCACCAGTATTTGAATTATTTCATAAATTATTCCATATTTCATAAAGCAAAGTTGTGGTTGCTTAGCCCAGACTGTCCACTGTGCCCACACACACGGGCCTGAGAGAAATCTGTAGTGGCAAAGGGAGTTCTACTTACTGATATATCTTCTCAAGACATTTTCTATCTGTTTTTGCTGGAATCTTCCTTTGATTACAAGCTGGTTGTTACCATCTATTGAGCCACTAATTTAAAAGAAAAAAAAATAAATCAATGGGTTGATTTGCAGAAGATGTGAAGTGTTAAAACAAGTCATGAACATGAGAGAGGTAACAGTGTGTTCTTCAAGGGAAGAGTAAGACTGAGGTGCTTTGGGGGAAAAAAATGCAGAATTCTGAAGGCATTTAAAATCCTGCAGGAAGTTTTGCCCAAGCAAAAGCAAACCTCAGCACAGTTAAGGTTCCTAATCAGAAGAGCTTCGAGCTGAGAATTAACACAGCTCTCTAGTAAGGTGTAATATGAGTAATAAGATCATCTTCTAAACATTCTAATGTAGTAATGGAATGTTTTGTCACATTCTGGTTTCTAATTTTTTAAGTCATCTGGAGCACAAGAGACTCCAAAGCCCAATTCAAATGGGCATTTGTTATGTATCACTCTAAACACAGCCCAGCAGCCTTACCTTGTACCCAATTCTGCCAACAAAATGCCAGGAGATGTTTGGGCTGACGATGTAATCTAAAAACAAAGGAAGAGTATGTTTAGCCTTCCCCCTTCCAAGAAATCTGGAATTTATACAGGGGGAAAATTTTCAAGTCTAAAAGGGGGCAGTGCCAGAGTGTCTGCATCAAAGACAGTGGCCAAGGACACAAGAAACCTGACCAGTCCACACAAAAAAACCCTCCACCATTCCCCCCACACCAAACTCACAATTACAGTAACTACTGAAATAAGTTTTCTATTTGAGATTTTCCATTCTTACTCTCCCATCCCCTGAAAAAAATGCTAGTAGCTACCATTAAAAATCCCCTTTAGTACAGTGCCTAGATCCTCAGTGGGATTTCAGCAGGACTGTTTTCTGGCACACACATGGAACCAATCAGAGCTGCATTCCCAGAAGTGCTCACAAAGAACAGAATTGCCTTCACAAGACATAATTAAGACATAGAAAGCACTGCAGAAAACAGTGGGAAAACATTACTGGACTGCAGACCATTTACCAAGAGAACAGTATTTGTAGTCAACTCAAATTAGAAAGAACTTTCCCCACCCTCCCGCTCAACACTTGCAAATAAATATCACTGGTGACTGGACTTGATAAAGATCAATGAACTCCCAAAGTTTCAGTCCAAGAGGCCCATGTAGCAGCCCTGCCACTGTCCTAATTTAAGTATAAATAAGAAATTATCTCAGTAAATCATTTTCATAAATATCTTCTCCCAGAGAAATGCAGAGGTAATGACTAAAATAGCTTCATTTCTGATTTGCCAGAAAACATCCCTTCAACACCCCAGCCACGAGCACAGAATCCATCTGCTATTCCTGGGAAATCCAAAGAGCACACTTACAATTTGCAGATATCTGTGAAGTTGACAAAAGATGTTTTCTTGGTCCCTACTCTCACAACCTGGGGGGGGGCTTCATGACAAATTTCCGTTTTTCTCCAGCCACCATGTCCGGGTTTTTTTCCCGCATGATGTTAAAAACTCTATTGAGCAGCTGCAAGAGAAGGGATTCACAGCCATGAGCAGCTTGAATTTCTCAGGTGAGCCCCTCACTTCCAAAAACACCTGAACCAGCATTCACAGTGAGTATCACGCTGTCTTTGTCCACCAGCATTCCTCGTGCTCTGGAACACGCTGCAAATGCTCTGATAATGCAGAACTAACACACTTCAAATGCTCTGATAAATGCAGAACTAACACACTTCAAATGCTCTGATAAATGCAGAACTAACACACTTCAAATGCTCTGATAAATGCAAAATCTAAGCACTGTTTCCCCCAGGGTTTGCTTCACAATTACCAGCACCCCAGCCCATCTGCAGAGGTGTCTGAGCTATCACCAGTACTGCCCCATGTGATAATTAACTGTGATAGAACACGTGCTTTGTTGTTTTTTCTGTTCCTGACCCTCTGAATACAAGTCCTTTAGGTTAAAAATAGGCAAAATAAGGCTCTACTGACACAGATGAACATGGACAATGTTTTTTAGAAGCCTTTGGAACGTTACCTCATCATATGTGTAGTCCCTTTCCGAGCCTGCCCATGCAGGTCCTGACTGAAGGCTAAAAGAAATTCCATCGTCTTTTTTGCTGTCTTCATCCTCAAATGCTGTAAAGGAAGGTTTTGGGGATTCATTAAAAAAAAAGAAACATTGTTTAACTTCATGCTTACAGCATTTCTAAAAGGGACATCAAGAAGATTCCACTAAGGTGGGGACTCAAGTCTTCTCTGTTTGGTCTACAAGGGCCACCAGCACTAATGGGAAATTCATACAGGATGTTTTTCTGATAAATATAACAGTAAAGGTAATAAAGTGACTTTGGAACAAAAAAGACACTTGAACAGAACTTATTCACCTACAGATGGACTACATTCCCTTCAGCACCTCACTGAGCTAGGTTATACTTCTACCTTCATCCTTCTACCATTGTCTCATCTTCATCTGGAAACTTCACATTCTTCTTTTTCTTCTTTTTATTGCCCAGCATGATATCAAGGTCATCTTCAGGTTCTACTGCCTCTGGCACATCTCCTTCAATTTTCAATTCCTGCAAAGAAACAGGACTACAGTTAGAGCATTAACCCCATCCCCACTGCACAGCACCACAACCACCACGAGGGGCACACCTGTTCGAGGTGGACACTGGTAACACCCACCACAGCCCTGGAGCTCAACAGGGAACAGTGGAATTAAGGATGTTGAAGAGAGTCCTGCACTCCTACCACAAGCAGGGCCAGATTTTACCCTCTGGCCTGACTTCAAGGACAAGGTCATGCTATACTCAAAGGCAACAGCCATTTGAGGGCTTAAGGCAACTAAACACCCTCCCCAGCAGGCAAAGCTGTGCTTCCTGCAGCTAGCCCAGCTTATTGCCACAGTTCTGCACGTGGGGAGAACACAGAGCAAGTATTTTGTCTGTCTGGGGCAGATCAGAAGGACATTTCCTTCCCCAAAGGGCAGAATCTGAAGTGGAGGTTTACATGTAGCATAACATTTCTCTGTCCTCTCTGGGCTTGCCAGTGACATGTGATACAAAAACACCCCTTGGAATAAAACTCCAGAAGAGTAAAAATATCTCCTACACCTTCTGGAACATGGCACAGGAGCCAATCCTTCCTAAAGACAACACCAGAGGGGAAAACAGAGCTCTTGGCAGGTGTGTGCACTTTATTTGCAGGGCTGGCCTTTAGAGAACTGTTCTGTACATGGCTTCTGACATCCATTTACTTCCCTAGCCCCAAAAGACAATTAACCTGGAGGCAAATCAGCCCTTACTACAGATTGCAGAACTACTGCTGATTGTGCAGAGCAGTCAGGTTTGAGCAACGTGTTCATCAGAACCTGCTGCATGTGAAGATATGTAAAGTTCCAGCATGAACACAACAACAGATTTGAAACAACTCCTGCACTGCCAAGCCCAAGAAAAGAAAGCAAGAAAGTTTTCACCATAGTCAGGATGGCCTAGTTATGTAAACAAACCTTACACCTTCTTCTGCTTCATCTATATCAAATATCTTTTTTGTTTTTTTCTTCTTTTTCTTTTGATTGAAGAAGTTTAAGTCATCCAAGTCATCTGTTGTATCTAAAAAAACCCAAAGATTGATTAAAACAGTATAACTGAAGAAACAGTTCAGAACTTAAAAGTTTCTGATTTATATCTGAATCTTTAAAACATTTCAGTAAGACATGAGCAATGATCCCTATGGATATCCTCCAGGTTTATAAGAGATTGTTCCCCTCTGACCCAAATACCTCAGTACTGTTTCAGTTTCTGCATCTTCTAACTCGCATCTTCTGATTTTTAAGTGTTTGATCTTTCTTTTTATTGTACAAGGAGAAACTAAGTCACTTTTGTCATTACAGATGCTTGATAAAAATAAGAAAACTGCAGGAGGAAGGTATAGTTTCTTTGGTCTATAGCAGGAGCCATTTTACCAACAAACTGGATTTAAGTGAACAGAATTCCCTCAATCAGGTCATCTTGAAATGCCATTGGCCTCAATTTAAAAAGTAAGTTTATATACAAAATCACACACTTATTTCCTGAAAGATTCCAAAGAACACTCCAGTTATCACATTCACACTTATCAAAAAAACTAGAAACCTTTTAAACCATGTTTCTCTTATTCACACTATTGCTTAATCATTCCAATGAAAAGAACCATAATTGTGGAATTACTGCATGTGGAACATGTGAAACTTCACCTCACTCTCTTGGAGAGAATCTTTTCATTGCCTCACACAAAAAGACTGTTTGAGTCAGGAAAATGGAAATTACATAAGCACTGGAGCTGGTGGATGTCCTGTGAATGTGACTTCAAGCAGGAGGGAAATGTGCCCTCCAACAGCAGCAGAGATCACTGAGAACAAACCAGGGCTCTGGAATTACACCCTGGGATGCCAAACTCTTGAGACAGGGATTGTAGTCTCAAAATGCCACCGTGGAGAGTTCATCTTACCTTTCTTCCTGCTGTCTTCTTCATCTGCTTCCACGTCTTTGTCTTCTGTTGGCTCTGGTCAACTTCCTTTGTTTCTGATTGCGAGTCTCCTCTGTTTGTGTATCTCCTCCTCCTTCCTCATCCAGCATAAGGGCTTCTTCTTTTTTCTTCTTCTTCTTGCTCATAGTAGGGTCAAAAATCATCTGGAAAAGTCAAAGAGTTCCTTAGCTGCACAATAATCACCTGTCACTTCGTATTTAGAAACACCTGGAAGTTTCCCTCACCACCCCCTCAGTTTCCCAAACTGTTCCTTGCCTTCAATCTCGACTGTTATCAGTTGCAAGGGAAGACCTGCTTGACAGTTTCCAGCTTCAGCTACTTTTCCTGCAGTCCAAGTTTCCTGCCATCCAGTTATCAGGGTTATCTACTTTTGAGTTCAGCTGAAATCCATTAAAGCTGTGACTCTTTGACAGCCCGGCTGCCAGCCCCTTCTCCATTTCATACCATTCTGGACTCCAGTTTGCACTAAGACTGTGCACACTCAGCATCACAAAAGACTGAAGCACAAGTCTGATCAGGAGTCACTTCCACTTGGGAGACACATAACTTCCAGATTTATTAAAGGTAGGATCTGGCAACAACTCTCTGACAAGGACACTCTGGACTAGAGGCAACCTACAAGGGGCTGGTGACACAGACCTGCCTCAGCTCCAACACTATGAAATGGCAAAGGTCTGAGCTCTCCCCCCGGGGGAGAGACTGAAACCTCAGACACCAAGGGATTAAAAGCTGTTAATGAGCTCTTTAGCCAGCAAAGCAGCTTAATTCCCCTGTCTGACTGTGAGGAAGGCACTGACCTCAGAGATTCACTTTTAACCTATTCATCATCTGCAAACCTGAGGTGTGTTACA
Source organism: Chiroxiphia lanceolata (assembly GCF_009829145.1). NCBI lineage: Eukaryota > Metazoa > Chordata > Aves > Passeriformes > Pipridae > Chiroxiphia > Chiroxiphia lanceolata. The sequence goes on along the minus strand of NC_045653.1, from coordinate 1,727,553 downwards.
CACCAGCTCTCCAGTTTTCCATTAATTAATGTAAACATTAATGTAACACATTAATGCTTCTTACTTTTGTCATCTCAGTGCAAGGTGACATCAGCTTTTGGCCAGTTCTGCTACTCACATCTGCCCATACAGTCACACCAGAGTATGGATTTAACACAACAATTTTAGACACTCAATGAGACTTTCTCCAGTGTTCTTCTCATCTAGTAATGGAAGAGTGTTCTCACCCAGTTACAATTCAGCATCATGAACACCCTCACTCAGGAAGGTGAGGGTGCACTTCACCAAAGAGCAGTCTCTGACTTCAGTACACCCTGTAAGTCTGGTGCCTTCCCTCTCCCCACAAAACCATTTTTTCCTTGCACTTCTCATTCTCCTCCACATGACATTCTTGTGATATTCTTCCAATTTTCTGCAAAGTACATGTTTCATAAAGGCTCTGTTAAAGGCAATAAACTGCACTCAGGGGTTTCTGAAGCACAGCATCCCAAAAGTGTCCACATATTTGGCACACTGAGGCTTTCACACTGCTCAAGTGTGTCTTTAGTTGCACACACTGTGCTAGAAGGATCTTCTAAGAGTTCTGCCAGAGGGCTTTCCTCTGATGCTTCCTCAGACACTGCTGTGAATCATGCTCTTGTAATGCACAGAAATCACAGAGTATGTCCAACTGGTTACACTGTCTGTAACCTCCCCAGCCTGCTGGGACACAAGGAAAGCTGCTCCAGCAGCAGAGTTCACAGCTTTGGGAACAGGCACAATGCCTGACTCATTTCCATGAAGATGCTTTGCAAGACTGAAGAGGTTTTATTTCCTCATGTGAAGCAAACATAAGATCAGATGTAAGAGTTTCTAGAAGGAAACTCAAATCACTCTTCCCTTGTGAAGGGAAAGACACCTCTCACTCTGAATCACCAAAGGATCTCTTGTGTGCAGAGAGCAGGCTGTGACGACAGTTCAACCACACTAACTCCAGTCAACACTCAAGGACAACTCCTGGATGCAGCAGAGTGGCTTTCCAGCACTAAAAACAGGCACTGGCCTTGGGCAGGGCACTGCTCTAGGGGCCACCCCAGCCAGGGCAAGCCAAGCTTCTGCAAACCCAAGACTTACTCATAACATGCCACCTGCTCACAGGAAAGTGATGTAAGACCCCACCACCTGAGGAGGAAGAGGAGGCCTGTGCCTGAAATGTTTTGTCCATCAAGAGCAGAGCCTTAGGTCACACAGGCTTAAACAAGTCACAATATAAATGAACTGGCCTGACAACCAGGGCACTCCATGTCTGGGCTCTCTGAGCTGAATGTTTCAGAACTTTCTTTGTTCCTTTCTCTACTCAGTATGTTTTGTTAGTTATGATGCCATTTAAGTGTTGAAAGTCAGAGGTTTCTTACTGAAGGAACTGCAGCCCCCAGTCCAAACACACCAAACACCCGTGCTCTTCCTGTACAAAAAGGTTTAAGTTCCCATCCTGTTTCTGCTCTCAGAGCCGAATTCCCATATGGGGTTTTCTCCTCTGCAGACCAAATGGTTCTTCTCACATCCAGCTCCATGTACCTGCTCCTTATTTCAAATGCCTACAGTCAAAATCCCCAACATAGAGAAATTAGCAAGTGAAAGAAAAGAGGGGAAAAAAAAGTATCAAGAGTCGTAGTCCAAATGCAACAGTTAAGACAGAAGCCAAGGTTACTCTGAACTGCTGTGACAGTGGCAAATGCTGGGGATTCTAATGGAAGTCATGAATAAATCCCATTTCCTCATCTGAAAAAACACAGGCATGGGAAGCAAACAGCAACTCTGCCCTGATCAAGTGAGCTCAGGAATCCTTACACTATACTGACTTATGTCTATGATGAGATGCAAAATTATCAAGACCAATCAGCACCTAAATTTTCTCAAAACACAGCAATCTCTAACACTATTGCCTGGAGCTTCACAAAAATACAGGATCTAGAGAACTTTCCGATCTCTAGTGGGATTATACACATAGCAGATCTTTAATAAACCAAAACAGATGTTAACAGACTGATTCCCTCACAAACCAGGCCTGTGCTGCCCCTGCTGTGCCACAGTTCTGGGCAGCACCCAGTGATGCTCCTACCAGGGAGCTTCATTTGTTCACAGCTCTGAAAATGTTAAGCTACAGTTCAATACCACAAAGTTTGTACCATCTACACCAGCTCAAGGTGCCAATTTGTCTTGATGTGTCTTCACTCTCCTTAACTTTACAGGCTTCAAAAAGTTTCACCAACTTACCATCAATACCAAACTATCCTGCTACCAACAACCAGATGTTGGGAGGGCACATGGACTCACACTCAGAGTACATGAATTGTCACTGAGTTCTTCAGGTTCAACTGTGTTACCTGCTATTATCTTTACTTTCTGTCACTCTGACACATAAAGCAACCCACAGAGGTAATTTCACTGTCCTACAGATTGCAGGAATCACCTCAATGGCAAAAAAAAAATCATTAGGCAAGAAAAATAGTCTTGCTGGCACTTAAACTAAACCCAAAGCAGGGAAACTCCATATGAACTCCATGGTCCTGGGATCACTGAGTCAGGAAGCACCTGATGCAAGGAATGCTGAGTGCAGTAGTACAGCCCAGCCATCACAACTGCAGCTCCAATGACACATGGGGCACAGAAATGCAGCATTTTCATTCTGAAGTTAAAGCAGCTGAGTAAGCCAGTCTCAGCTCCTTTTAAAGTATTAGTAATTTTTCTTCTTTATTACAAACGACAAATTATGACCTGCCTATCTCCAAGGCTTGGGTGCTCACTTTGCTCTGAAGGAAAACAAGCACGCAGGTATCTGAACACCACCAGAGAGATGACACAAACCCAGGAGCAGAATCCATCTCATGGAGAATCCATCTCATGGGTCCAGCCAGGGCACCACCAGGACACACAGTCACCCATCACCCTCACACACGTAAAACGGGTCTTTTCGCCCACGATGAGCGAGGGAAATGCGGCCGATGAAGGTGCCAAACAGCACGCCACCTACAACCCTGAAGAATTTTCAAAGACAAACGAACTCAGCTCCCTGGAAGTGTGTCCGAGCCAAGCACCAGCAGACCCGGAAAGCCGGAAGTTATCGTTATACGATGGGAGGCTATTTAGTGTCTCCTGGGTATAGACCAAGATTTTCAAGCTCCACAGACCGGGGTAAGTGAACTGGCTACCCGGCAGAAGGGCACGGAACCACCCCCACACAACGGAAGCGCTGGCGGGGCCCTCCGCCTCCCTCCCCGGCATCCCCCCGCACGGGGCGGCCGCCGGCGGCACCCGGGGAGCTTCCAGGCCTTCCCAGCACCCGCGGCCCCTTCTCACAGCCACGGTTCCTCCGCCCGTCCCGGCGGGACCCCGGCCCGTCCCGGCCCCGCGCGGGGCGGAGGCCGCGCCCGCTCAGGCCTCAGGCCCGGCGCCCACATGGCGGCGGCGCCGGCGCGGCGCAGGCCCCGGGCGCGGCTCCCCCGGCGGTGCGGGCGGGTTCTTACCTCGTCGCCGGACATGTCGGCGGCCGGGGGGTGTGAGGGAGGGCGGGGGTGGTTGGGTCGGTCGTGTGTCTGTCGGTCGGCGGTCTGTCTGTCGGCCGCGGGGGTCAGTCCGTGCTCGCTCTTGCATCAGCGCCGCGCGCCCGCCCCGCCCGCGCCTGCGCGTGCGCGAGTGTGAGTGTGTGTGTGTGCGGGGCGGGCCCCGCTCGTGCGCACGGCGCGGGGCTGGGTCTGGAAATCGGCGGAGCGCTGAGGGGCGCGGGTACGAGCGGGACGGAGGCGGGACGGAGCGGGACGGAGCGGGACGGAGCGGGACGGAGGGTGACGGACGCGGGACGGAGCGGGACGGAGCGGGACGGAGTCGGGGCCTTGGGCCGCGCTCGAACAGGCCCGGAGCCCCCGGGCGGGTCAGGCTCGGAGGGAACGCGGAGCGTTAATGGGAGCGACTGTGGCCGGCAGGATATCCCACGCTGTGACACGGAGGCGCAGGGGCTGCCGTGCTCCGCCTTCTTTACCCATCACAGCTCCTGCCTTTCGTCGTCCCTCATCGAAGAGTCCTCAGCCAAAGTGCGTCACTCTGCACTTCGTTATCATGGCTGGGCTTCGCGAACCGAAGCTTTGAGAAGGATTCTATCCATGCTTGCTACAAACGTGATGGTGGCTGAAAAGACCAATGCGAGGCAGACAAGTCCGGTTGCAAAAGGCACAGCGGAAAGTTTCCTTAGGCAATATTGAAAAGACACAGTTTTTCTGCATTGTCTTTTCCTCATCAGAATGATCCTGTTGTGTTCTTAAAAGAATCAGCAGCGTTATAGATGGTGTGTCTCCATGTCTCCTGGTTGGAGGCCAGAGTAGACCAGTTATGATGATCAATGTGGCCGAGGTTGAGATGTTGTTTCATGGAGGTTCTTGTAATCTCCTCTTTGGGGCTCCTCTTCATGTGGCAGCCAGTGGCCGGTTTGCCATGGAGCACAATCTTAGGGAGGCGGTGGTTGGTCCTCCATCCTGGAGACGTGCCCTGCCCAGCAGCTGTGTTCTCGTAACATGGCCTCAATGCTTGTAACTGCTGCCTATTCAAGAACAGACACATTAGTCATGTAATCAGTCCAGTGGATGTTTAGGATTGTATGGAGGCAGCGCTGATGGAAGCACTTACCATTGGCCAAACTCTGAAACACAGGATTTCTGCAGTTTAGTGGGTGTGCTCTAGTGAACAGGAGCTCAGCAGATGCAGCAACTTGCTCCCGTACCCAAAATGACTGGTGTGGAGTTTCCTGATTTCAGTGGATGTCTTTGTTATTCACAAAAGCACCTTCTGAAACTTCTCTCTATTGCAGAAGTGATAAAGGTGACAGAAAGATAAGGTGTTGAGGCAAAGTAGGTAATGCTCCATTCCAGATCACACAATGGGTGAGGCTGGAAGGGACTCCGGAGGAGCATCTGGTCCCATCCCCCTGGTCAAGCACATCCCAGAGCACGTGGCACAGGATTGTGTCCAGAGGGTTCTGGAATATCTCCAGTGAGGAGACTCCACAGCCTCTTGGGCAATCTGCCCCAGTGCACCATCACCTGCACAGCACAGACATTTTTCCTCCTCTTCAGGTGAAACTTCCTGGGCACCAGTTTTTGCCCGTGGCCTCTTGTCCCATTGCTGAGCACCATGAGGTCCATCCTCTGCCCCTTCCCTGCAGACCCTGACACACCTGGGGAGGTTCCCTCTCAGTGTCTGCTCTGGAGGCTGAACAGCCCCAGCTCCCTCAGCCTTTCCTGCTCCCAGAGCTGCTCCATCCCTTCGGCATCTCCGCAGCCTGTGCCGGACCCGCTCCAGGAGCTCCGTGTGTGTCCTGTGCTGAGGAGCCCAGAGCGACACAGCCCTCCAGATGTACCTCCCAGGGCTGAGCAGAGGGCAGGATGCCCTCCCTGACCTTCCTGGAATGCCCTTCCTAATGCACCCCCAGATCCCTTTGGCTCCTTGGCCCCAGGGCTCACTGCTGGCTCAGGAGCAGCTGGTTGTCCCCCAGGACCCCAAGGTCCTTCTCCCAGCTGCTCTCCAGGTCACCCCAGGCCGTGCTGGTGTCTGGGGTTGTTCCTCCCCAGGTGCAGGACTCTGCATTTGCCCTGGTTGAATTTCAGACAGTTCTTTCTCCCTCTCTCCCCTGTCCAGGTCCCTCTGAAGGGCTGAGCCCTCTGGGGGATCGACCACTCCTCCAGCCTTGTGTCACCAGCTGAGGAGGCATCGACCCCCTCATCCCAGTCATTGTTGAACGAGTTAATGAGCAGTACTGGGCCCAGTCTTGAACCCTGGGGACAGCACTGGGACAGCCCTCCAACTAGACCCTGTGCCACTGTTCTTTCTCACCAACTTGGGCTGGATGTTGTCGGTCCCATGCAAGTCTCCCCTCTCTTTCTGAGCTTTCCTGACCTGGTTCTGAGCAGAGATTTCCACCTTATCCTTGAAGTGAGCCCATGATGTCTCTAATGGGACGTGCCATTGTAAATGCCCTGTTTTCAGAACATAAGGGCTCTTTTGCACATAAGGACATGCATTCTTCTGCTTTCTAATAATGTGAAATCGTGGCTCCTGGGGCACAGTCAGTTCCTGGGCAAGGAGCCTGTCCCCAGTCTTGAACACAGAATTACAGAATGAATTATGTTGGAAAGACCTTTGAGATCATCAAGTTCACCTATGACCCAACACCACCTTGTCAACTAGACCGTGGCACTGAGTGCCATGTCCAGTCTTTCCTTAAACACCTCCAGGGACAGTGACTCCACCCCCCCCTGGGCAGCCCATTCCAATGTCAGGTACCAGCTGGAAAAGAGTGTGACCTGCATGAGCTTGTGGCTGATACAGGTTGGTTGCTCAGCCTCTGGCTGATCTCTGTGAGCAGTTCCAAGGACAGGGCAGGAGGTGTTTATCCCTTGTTTAGCTTTGTTACTGCTCCCCAGGATAAATCCTGGTGAATCCAGGATGAGGTGGAGTGCTGTTTAAAGGGTGCTGGTGCTTTTTGGCTGCAGGTGAATTACAGTGGGAATTTCAGGTGTATTTGAGGTTTATGCATCTCGATGGTTTTCAATCCAGTTGCTGAATCTATTTTGAGTTCCCATGTGAACATTTCCTGTTGGGCCTGGCAGTTCTCACTGTTTGATCTACTTTCTCTGCAGCGCTGTCTAAAAGGCATGAAGGGGATAAGGGGAATAAGTACCAGAGAACGGCAGGGCTGAGGCACAAGGGGGGGAGGGGTGGTTGCTCTGATCAAAGTAAGGGAGAAGTGCAATACTGCCTTGTCCATCATTACAACAGCAGATCTTCCTTCTTTCCCCAGACCTGAGGACTTGTGGGTGTAGGGAAGGACTCTGGAAAGTGTCTGGTCCAACATCCTTGCTCACAGGAGCAGCAGGAACAGGTTGCTCAGGACCTTCTGCTGGGTTTTGAGCATCTCCAAGGATGGGGACACCACAACCTCCTTGGGCGATTTCTATCTTCACAATAAAAAGTTTTTCTATTTTTAAGCAGAATTTCCTGTATTTCAGCCTGTGTCTGCTACCCCTTCTCCTGTCACCCAGAAGAGCCTGGCTCTGTCTTGTTTAGCCCCTCTGTACATATCGATATGATCCCTTGAGCCTCCTCTGTCGAGGTTTAGCAACCCAGGCTCTCTCAGCTTCTCAGTCAGATACTCCAATCCCTTACTTACAGAATCACAGAGTGGTTTGGGTTGGAAGGCACCTTAAATCATCTGGTTTCAACCCCCTGCCATGGGCAGGGACACCTTCCTCATTCCATTTCCCTAACACTTCCTGATAAAAAAATACGGCACTAAAAACAAAAGTTATTTACCACAAAGTGTTAAAATCCTGCCTCCCAACCAAGTCTGAAATTTAAAGGTCATCCATTTCATGCAAGATTTAGTGTTAAAGCAGACAGAGCCATCGGCCCAAACATTGTTACAGGGTGTTTTACATTTTAATATTTCCAAACCATTTGGATTCTTGGAGGCCATCATTTCCCATTACGTGGTGTAAACTTGTGGGAGTTTGTGCACACTGTATCATTTACCTTTGTCTTCCCCTACAAGAAATAACTGCCCATCTTTTCTAGCCTTGGCCTTCCTTTCATGTACTTTCCTCGCTTGCCTCAGTTGGTAATGAGGGCACTGGGCACACTCCGCAAGCAAAGCCACGTGTTTGGAGACGTAGCAGGCACCAGGACAGGACAATTTTCCCAGGATTACTACAATATTTTTCTGTTAAACCCCCAAAGCCCAACTTCAAGAGATTACTTTTCTTTCTTGCCTCGTTACCACCACCTTTCCCTGGGTATTTACCCCTCTTGTGCCTTTGTCACTTGCCGTTATATTGCAGGGATTCCATGGATTTTCAGGTACTGCAGGCAGCTGCTCTTTAAAGAGAGAATTATAGAATAATTCTCCTTGGAAGGGACCCACAAGGACTATCCATCCAGCCTCTGGCCCTGCACAGACACCCCAACAATCCCACCCTGTCCCTCAGAGCTTGTCCAAACCCTCCTGGAGCTCTGGCAGCCTTGGGGCTGTGCCCACTGCCCTGGGGAGCCTGCAGTGCCAACCACCCTCTGGGGAAGAACCTTTCCCTGAGATCCACCCTGACCCTGCCCTGACACAGCTCCAGCCATTCCCTGGGTCCTGTCACTGTCAGCAGAGAGCAGATGCTGTTGATCAGCTGAGCAGACACGTTGGGTGTTGCTGTAACACTGAAAATGGTCTCCCACCAATTCTTCTTCCTTCTTTTGCTGCAGGTGTTTGCTTTGCTATCCCTGTCACATGAGACTGTTCACACTGGGACACTTTTCCTTGGCATGAAGCCAGAGCACAGGGGTTGCTGATGGCTGTGGTGGCACTGCCCCAACACCCTCCTCACTGCCCAGAGCTCACTTAGCCCAACCTCCTGTCCTGAAACACTATAATGGTTTTTTTGTACATCCCCAATTCTGTGTGTCTGCACTGTTCTTAAACACCATGGACAGAGATTCCCTCTGCAGCCTCTTCAAGTGCCTGACAACAAAATTCTTCACCTTTCTCGCTGTGACTTAACCCAGTGCCTGTTGTGGTTGTCCCTGAGGACACACAAGCTCACTGTTCCCTGTGTGATAACCCACAGGCCTTTGGAATACCACTGTGCCCTTTTTGTCTTGTCCCCACAGTTTTCTTTTCAAAAGTTGCAAATCCAGCCCCTCCAACCTTTTGTTCTCATTTTCATTGCTGTCTCCTGCACCTCAGTCCCTTATGTCCATAGTCCTGCAGTTTGGTGCCCAGTTCTGGACCCATCAGATCCTGGCAGTACCAAACAGAGCTGGGTAATTCCCCTAATGCCTCATCCATCCTGTTAACACTTCCAGAGCAGTTTCTCTCCTTTCTTTGTCAGTAATGCTTGGGGACCATGTGTATTACTGATGACAATACCCTGAGATATTCATGGTCAAACCCCTGAGATTCCCTCCCTCTGGGCTGCCCAGTGAATAACACATAACATAGTGTCTGTATGATACACAATATTTGGAAAACCTCAGGGAAAGCTGGTGGGAGCTGCCAGAAGTGCTGGACTTATGACCTGATCCAGATAGAACCAAAACACTGTCTTTGAAGCTCCTGGCTACAGACACACAACATCAAGGCACCTGGGGCATCACCTTATATCAATTTTTCCCCCTCCTGTGCTAACAGACTGTTCAGGATGCAGAACTTTCCTGTTCTATTTTCTTCTGTGCTCTCCTTGTGAATTAAAGAATTCCAGAAATTAAGAGTGCTGGTGCATTAGTTGATAATTAGTTGTTACCAATTACATTTGGCAGAGACCAAACTTGATATTTGGGAAAAAAAATCCTACATGAGTTTTTGTGAGAAAGCCCAGTCTGGTTGAAGAGCTTGCAGAACATCCAGATTAAAAGGTTTCTCTTCTTCAATGTTGGTGAGCAACAAGTGACATTAAGGCAGAGGCATATGAGCAGCATGTCGAGCAGATTTTAGCTTCAGTAACTAAACTCTAATCCTTAAGCTTGATGCACTGGAAGGACTGTGCAGTTACCCAAGTTCAGGGATGAGCATCACAGCCTGGATAAATAAACTTCAAATGCAACCTTGAATTTGGGGAATGGCCCAGGAAAAATCACAATCATGGAGACAGTCCGTGGAGGCTTTGAGTGGTGTCTTCCCTCTGAGTATTCCCAGCCCTCCAGACAAATACCTGGTGAATTTGCCTTGCTGAATTCTGAGCCCTGTTCTAGAGCTCCCTGTGGTGCTGAAGCATCACCCAGTGCCAAAACCTGAAGACATCACATCTATCTTAAGTAGCTAATACACAAAATTAGGTTATAGAATGGTGCATGGCTGTTCCTCTCTGCTGTTTGTAGGATTTTCTGGGAGCAAAAGGAAGGATTCCATTCTGACCACTGCTGGATGATGGTCAAACATCTCTTTCTGCTCAGAGTGAGGTTCACTCTTCAAGGCACAAACATTGAGTTTTAAAGTAGATTTTGCTTTAAGTTTTGTATCAGTTAGTTTTTTGCTAAGTCTATTCATAGCACTGAAGTCTGCTCTCAGTGAATAATTTAATTTTAAAGTGCTTAGTCTAAAGATTGCTGTAGAATAGGTGTCAACAGCTGGGTGTAACTCCTCACACAGATTTAACCGCCCTCTGTTTAAATATCTGTAAGAGAGAATTGTAGCCCCATTTCCACCAAAAAAGAGTGAAACAGCAAGAGGACCCACGATGGAAACTGAGCAAATCGATCTGTGCTGCTGAGAAGCTCAGGGAATGGGTGAAGTAGGTTTGGAGAAGAAATGGTAGTTTGGAAAAGGGAGACTTTCTGGCAGAGCAGCCCAGACAAGCAAGAGCCCTGTGAGGAGGCACTGGACAGACCTGCAGGACCTCAGCACAGCCCAGGGTGAGGACAGACATCTCCTGCACAGCCCGAGCCCAGCTGGGAGGGGCAGAGGGGTGGAACTCTGGCTGTGCAGAAGAGGAACAGCTGAAAGGGTTTCAAACCCTCCCCATGGTTTGCTTCCACAACACATCTTTTCAAAGATCCAAAATTTGCATTTTAATCAGCGTGTTCCTACAGTGGGGAAAGCTCTTCCCAAAGGGATGCAGCACGTGGTCAAAAGGCCTGGTTTTGAGGTTCTCCAGCATCGTGCAGGCTCAGCAAGTTTTCTTCTTCCTGCCTTTCCCTGTGCTTTTATCCCCAGGATGAAATCCTTATCACTCCAAACACATCCTCCAAATCCAACCTGACTCCTTTTTCACAACTCACAAAAACAGCACAGTGCTTTATGCTGGTGTGCGCCATTCATCTCATTGTCTGCTGTTCCATATGCTGCTGGGTTTTGTATTTCTGGATTTCTGTTATTAAAATAAGATAAAATAGATCTACACGACTCGGCGGGAGGCAGGTTCACCAGGTGTTTTGAGAGAAAAAAATGGAAATAACCCCAGAGCAGCATTAAGTGTTAATTAGGAACTGGAAGTCCCAAATTAACATACAAAATCCATTTGCACTAAAAGGATCCTGCATTGTTCCTCCAACCAGATTAATAGTAGAATCACGCTCAACAACCAAACAATAAGGGAATATTACACTGGGCTGCAGTCACATGAAAATCACACAAGTGAAGGTTTGAGCCTCATGCATTTCAAGAAATGGGTTTAAATTAGATACTCACTTTGGGGGTTTTGGAGAAAGAGAGACGAAGCACTAAAAAAGGGTGACAGTTAGAGCCCCAAAGCTGAACTTCATGACAATTGACAGCTAGAGAATAATAAGCCAAAGACTGGGGCCTGACAGGAGAAAACCTCTAGTTATAGTCAGTTATCTACTTCCTGCTCTCGGAATCCGGAATTAGGGAGGCTACAGCCCCTGCCAGTCCATCCTTGCCTTGCTTTTCCCTCTCAAAATCTCGTAGTTCCTGTTTTCCCTTTGGTTCCTGCACACAAAGCATTTCTGCCCAATGCTTTCTCAGGTCTGGAGGAGAACTCGCCCTCTTCACAAGCAGAGATTAAATCCCCAAACCTGCCACTATAGTGTGTATATAAAGCCCCTTTCTCTGAGAGCCACACCCCGTGGCTGGGGATGTATTTCCTCCTTGGAGCAAGGACATGTTAGGTCACACCTTGCCGGCATTTCTGGTCATCAACCATAAATCTGCTTCTGAGGTTCTCCCAACTATAGTCCTGAGGGGACTGGTCCTAAAGCGTAGTTCTTAAGGGCTACTGAAAGTGTTTTACTGCAGAAAAGGTTCTGCTCCTAAGTGGGGTCTAACCCTACTGCTCAACTGGCAGTGATGCATCTCTTTAAGCTCCTGAGGGTTGTTTGCCGCCTCCCCATGTTGGTGATCCTGGGAGTCATGGCTGTGGGCTGTCTGCAGGAAGAGAAACAAGACAAGGGATCATCCCTCCCACTTCATACTGTTTTCTTCCTGGACTGGGTTATTCTCTGACCTCTTCTGGATCCAATCCCAAATACTGTAAATCAGGAAATACAATGATTGTTTTCTTCCCTCCACTTCATGTCCTGAGGGCTGGGATGTCCCTTGCACTTGAACCACCGAATATCCATCCCCTTGTGTCACAGACAACGATCTCCATGCAGAGATTAACAAAAGGATGGTTATATCAAGATTTATTATGGATGGAAAGGTTGGTTGGCCTGAGTAATCAGAGCACAGATGCTGGAGCACAAGCTGCAGTCTTGTCTCACAAATCCATCTCCAGAGCTGCTTCAAGTGCTGCTCATCTGCCAGTCTGTCCCCACGAAACTCCCATTCTGGTGCACCAAAAGCTGGACATGACCTGGCAATGTGCACCCACAGCCCCAAAACACAGGTGTCCCAGGCTGGCTCCAGAGCAGAGTGGGCAGCAGGACAGGGGAGGGATTGTCCCCCTCTACTCTGCTCCTGTGAGACCCCATGCAGAGCTGCCTTCAGCTCTGGGGGCCCAGAGTAAGACATGGAGCTGCTGGAGCAAGTCCAAGGAGGCCATGGAGATGCTCCAAGGGCTGGAGCCCCTCTGCTCTGGAGCCAGGCTGGAGAGCTGGGGGGTTCACCTGGAGAGAGAAGGTCTCCAGAGACCTGAGAGCCCCTTGCAGGGACTAAAGGGGCTCCAAGAGAGCTGGAGAAGGACTGGGGATAAGAGGTGGAGGGACAGGACTAGGGGAAGTGCTTCCCACTGCCACAGGGCAGGGTTAGATGGGATATTGGTAAGGAATTCTCGGCTATGAGGTGGTGAGGCCCTGGCACAGGTTGCCCAGAGAAGCTGTGGCTGCCCCTGGATCCTGGAAGTGTCCAAGGTCAGGTTGGACGGGGCTTGGAGCAACCTGGGCTAGTGGAAGGTGTTCCCTGCCCTGGCAGGGGGTTGGAATGATAATGATCTTTGAGTTCCCTTCCAGCCCAAACCATTCCGGGATTCCGTGATCCCTGTGGATTGTGCAGTGAGGAGGCTGCATGGGAAGAGCCACGAGCACAACGGTCCCTGGCCCTGCCCGCGGAGAGACGGGCACAGTCCGGAGTGCCAGAGGGACGGGTGTCCTCCCTCGGAGCGCTCCCGATCCCGATCCATCCCTTCCATGGGGAATCCCAAGGGAAGGCGCGCAGTGCCCGCCAGCGCCGCCAGAGGGCGCGCGAGCGCTCAGGAATTCTGAGGGAACGGCCCCGATCCCGGGAAAGGGGACCCGGAAAGGACATCCCGGGAAGGGACATCCGGGAAGGACATCCCGGGAAAGGACATCCCGGGAAGGACATCCCGGGACAGGGCCCCGGGAAAGGACATCTCGGGACAGGACATCCCGGGAAAGGGACCCGGGAAAGGACATCCCGCGGGACCTGGAGCGAGGGTCCCGCCAGGGAAACCCACCGTGACCGACATTCCTCACGGATTCCCCGCAGCACGGGCACAGAACCGCAGGGCTGATGGGGTGGGGATATCCCTTCTGCCGCACCCCTTCTGGAAAGGGGATAAGAGGGGGCACAGGGCTCGTGGTAGAGCTCAGAGCAGGGTTTTTTCCGGAACACTGGGAGATTAGGCAGCTCTCCGTTCGGATCTGCCAGCGACAGCTGATGCAGAGGTTTGGGGTTGGAGCCGCACGTGCATTCCATGGAAAGGAAAGTTCAAACACTGTTTTAGAGGAAGGGGGTAAGGCAGGACCCTGTTCTTCTCCTGGCTGTCTCCCACTCTCTTCCCTGTTTTGAACATGGTGTTTGCAGACATTTTCAACAGTCACTGAACAAACCAGGTACTCGAAATCCACCAAAACCTGTGGGTGTAGAGAGCCCAACTCCCTCTGTCACAGCTCAGTGTTCTGAACTTTCTCCTTGGATAACCCCACAGAGTGTCCTTTAAGGTGAACACTTTGTCCAGGGTGAGAGAAATGCTCGGGTTAGGAACTGTAGCCCTTGTCATGTAGCTTTTACAGCCAGATTTGTGCCTCCCTGCTATGGCAGCCACAGTGCAGAGCCCACCTGGGAGCTCCCTGGAGGCCTAAAACACACCTGGGAGCTCCCTGGAGGCCTAAAACACACAATGTCGCTGTCTCTGTCCCTCCTATTGCACTGCATGACAAAAATCACAGAAAAAATCCATTTGGGAATAGAGTTATATGCAGACAGAACTTTGAAAAGTATCATTTTCAATACAGATGGAAAAGAAGACGAGAAAGAGAGGAAATGTTTGTGTGTTAAAAAAGCCAGGAAAATGAACACACACCCTGGACAAGCTCTACATGTGGCTGAGAAAGAGCAGGTGAAAGTAGGTTTGGTCCTGAAAGTCAAGAACGTGGTTCATGTTCAGCTCCTCCTGCACACACAGGACTCTGCCTTTCACATAATCAACATTCCCTGTCTCCATCAGCCTTTTCTGTTACAGAGGTGCAGAAACCACCTGCAAGACTCACATTTTCAGAGACATCACTTTTTCCACCTAAGACTTTCCTGCTCTTGAAGGTTAATTGAGATCAAAAGAATTTAAGGCATTGTTGCAGTTCTTTAATTACATCTCACTCTGGAAACATTGTCAATAGGTTTGATCCAGAACACCACCATGTGTACACAACATTTTAATTGCATCTATTTAAACAAAGAGTAAATCCTGCCTTAGTTTCCAGGAAACTCTGTTCCATGCCTATATTTCAGAAAGTTGCATGTGGATAAAAATGTCAGAGGTAAGTCTAGGAATGATACAAGAGCATAAACAACCTTTTCCAGATCTGGTGGAAATGCCACCTTCTGTCACAAGTTGTGATCAGGCAAATACAGGAAGCAAGTGGATACACGTGGACATATGACTTGGATTATTTCCTAATTGCAGCCCCTTGACTGGAAGTTGACACACACCTGTTGGATAATAGGAAATATGAATCAACAGCAGGTTTTTAGTGTTGACAAACCCAAATTGCATCAAGGTTCCAGAATTCCAACAAAGTCATTGAAAAAGTAAAAATCAGATCCACTTCTAACCTGTCACACAGGCACAGATCTGTGAATGCAGACGTTTCTCTTACCTTTCTATCACCTACATTTCTAAGCACTGGACTTTAGGCCCAAGTTGCTGAACTTTTTCATCAGTCTGGCAGTGAATTGTTTAAGATCCACTGGGATATTACTTTATATATCTATATATAATTTATAGATATGATTTTATTATATATTACTATATTTATTTATTATATATTATTTATTATTTTTATTATAGTAACATTAATTATATTATGTTTATGTATTATATAATAATATAATGTAGATTAATCTATAGTTTATATGTTGATTTATTTAAGATACTGTGAATTGTTTAAGATTCTGTGAATTGTTTAAGAATCAAATAGCCCAAAATAATGTTTGATTCTTTGATCTTATTTTCAAATGCTGATATCACACAAGCAAGCTGGATGTGCCCCCTTCACAGCCTTGGGAAGACCATTCAGTCAATGAAGATTGGTGTATCTGGCAAATTTAAAAGCAAATATCTTGGCTTAATGATGGCAGAAAACCCAGAGTGAGATCAGAACCATTCAGTAAATTACAAAGGAGCTGGTTTGGGTAACACAGAAATGGTTTCTTTCATTAGTCACATGTTTTGTGAGGTTCCAGTGCTTTGGCAGTCACTGTCATGGCTGATCACTGTCAGACTCCCTGTGTGCCTGCACCATCCCAAACACATGGGGAAACACACCTTTTGCTTCACAGAACACCCTAATTGGCCCTGGGAGCAAGGAATGCTGCCATTATGAGGCTGTTGGTGCCCATGGAAAGCAAGGAAAGGATTTATCAGAGCTTTTTGCTGGGGCTGCACAAGAGCTGTGACAGTTCCTGGGACTAAATCCTGACTCTCAAAGGCTCTTTGGCCTTTAGAGACATGGAGCCAGAAGGAAACAGTGGGGCTCTGAGGTGTTGATGGCATTGAGAACATCTTGAAAAGCCTTCAGGTGCCTCATGGAAAAGGAGCAGCACGTTTCTTTCTGGGCTTTGTATCCCAACCTGGCCAACTCTCTGTACAACACCCCTGGAAGTGTTCCAGGCCAGGCTGAACAGGGCTTGGAGCCCTGTGTGTGGTGGAAGACGTCCCTGCCCATGGCAGGGGCTGGGACTAGATGGCCTTTTAAGGTCCCTTCCAACCCAAACCATTCTGGAATTCAGTGATGTTTTTATGAAGCAAATGACCTCAGGCTGGATCTGGTGGGACCCTCAGCCCCCTGTTATGTGTCCAGCCTCCCAACAAAGCACAGAAGCAGAGCAGGAGCCTTGGAACCACCCAGCATGGTGTGACCACACAGCAGCTCTGTCCCCTGCAAAGCCAGAGCTCTGGGCTGTGGGAAAGCAAATGGTCTCCATTTCATTTCTCTCCCCAGAGCACAGAGTTGATCCTCATCACCCATTTCTCCCACACACCCCAGCAATGGGGCAAAGGGACAGCAGAGCCTTCTCTGGCTGCCTTTGAAGCTGCTCTGCCTTGCATAAACACTGAAACCATCCAAGCAGAGGTGGTTGTTTGCAGATCTCCAAGGAAAATGCTTTTCCCACTGGCCATCTCTCTCATTCCCTCTGACTCAGCGGATGCTGAGACCCTCTGAGGTTGGACTGCAGCAACAGGGGTGACTGGGGAAGTTCACTGCTGAAAAACTTGGGCAGGGCTCAAGCCAGGATTGAAGGATCTCAGTTCTACTGAAATTTCATTTTGCCCCAGGCTCTGTAAAGATCTTAAGTGCCCAATTCCCATTATTTCTCACTTGAATATCGCTGGTCACTCAGGCCTTTCCTTCTCTCTTTTTTCCTTATCCCCTTTCCTCAACCCTGTAGAAGTTGATGTGTTGAAGAGTCTGTTCCTAAGCAGAGTCTGTTCCTGTGCAGCCCCCACAGCAGGTTCACCATGTGCTCAGCCTTCCTTGAGAACAAACTGACAAACGGGCAGTCGTTTAAACAAAACATGAATCGTAATTTTTTGAGTTATCCAGGAATTCTGAGGGGCAGAGAAGGTGCTGAAAATATGAAGAATAGCTTTGTAGAACAGCCAGAAGATTCAGTTACACAGTGAAACAGGATAAATGTGTCTCAGATGAATATCAGACTCGGCTTTCACTACAAACAATAATATTTTTAGCTCGTTAGCTTCATGAAATTGCTGTCCAAGCCCTTATTTCAGGCCAACCTGTCTTCAAGATACTAAGAAATTTAAAAAGACATGTTGGGCTCAGAATGCTGCTTCTGTTTCTCAGGAGCAGTATGAAAACAAAGGCACAAGGACTGTTTGCAGCAGGGTATGGCTGTCATTAAAATCTGGCACAAGAGAAATAACACTCGATTTGATGCAGACACAGCAGAGTTGCTGAACCTCGAGCTGATCTTTGGGAATGGACAGTGATTCCATTGCCTGTTGCCACCACAGAGACAAAGCCTGCAGGAGCCAAACATCTGGGGGGGTTATACCCCAGCCTGTACTTGTGCATGAAAGCAAAGAAGGATCATGGAATCACAGAGTGGTTTGGGGTGGAAGGGACCTTAAAGCTCATCTCATCCCAGCCCCTGAGATCTCCTGAGAGATCGTGGCTGTATTTGCTTTGCTAAGAGCACCTCTGGCAGAACCAAACTTAGCACCCAACACCCCAGTGCAGCTGTTGAGCTTTGTCTCAGGGAGTGGTGAGGGTTTATAAGCACATCTGCATCTGGCTTGCCCTGGGAGGTGCTGGATCTCCACCCTGCTCGTGGTGGGCAGCCCCTGCAGCTGGGAGCATGACATCCTGGTCACAGTAATTGCGGGTATGATCCAGCTGCAGCTTCCTGGGAGTGGGAATGCCAAAGGCAGCCTCATGTCTCCCTCCCTCTCTCACCTTTACACGCTCTCACAGCAGCAGGTTCTGTGCACTCAGCTCTGTGGCTGCGGGTTTTATGGAAGGGAAACCACAAAATTGTTCCCAGTTCCATGTTTGAGGGAAACCTGAATCCCTACAGAGCAAGCATCCATGATCCTTGTCCCTCATCTGCACTGTCTGGGATGTAGGCAGGTCCTGGACTAGCAGGAGCTGATCTCCCCTTCCAGCAAAGGTCATGGCAAGTGGCTGGTTCTTCTCTCTTCAGTCTCTGCAGGTGATGGACAGTTGATGAGAAAATATTCTATCTTACAACAACGAGCCAAACAAAACAGATTACTAGTCACAAAGGAAAAAAAAACCCATTGAGAAAAACACAAATGAGATCATTCTAAAAAAAAAAAAAAAAAAAAAAAAGAAAAAGGAAAAAAAAGAGCAATCAATCAGTCATATCCTTGTGGGAACTGGACCAGAGGAGAGGACAGCCCTGTTGGTGCTATGGGGTGCTCTGCAAAGGGAAGGGCAGAGGCTCAGATAGCCCAGGGTTTCTGCCCACCCATCTAGTGGGGTTTGTCTTTGAACTGCAAACACAAAACTAAATACAAATTGCTTCCCAGCTCTGGGTTTGAACATAAGGCTTATGGTGGAAAGGGGAACCAAGGACCCTTCTCCTGGTCTGCCAGGAGCACCACAGCCTTCCCAGTGCAGCTGTCTGGAAAATCCTGCACTCCCAAAGAATTGTTTGAGGTTTTCCACAAGTATTTCTTTCACAGTAAAAAAGCCATGAAATTGTTAACAAGTAAATATCTGCAATGGTATAGGATACTTTTGTTTACATTGAGCCGAGTGAGAAAGAAAACAGAAATTAAGAGCCCAAGTTTCAGAAGTGACAACCACATCTTTTCTCCAAATACCTTGACTTCTAGTCGTCCAAAGACATAGGGAAAGCAGCTGAAACATGCCTGGAGATTTATGGATCTTTGACTCACATCCAAATGCTTTGTTTCTCTCCACATCATGCTCTGATTTGGCTGCATTTTCCACTGCACACAATAGACTTTAACTTTCAGTCAGGTTTTAGCATAAGAATACGAGCACTGGGAATATTTATCCATCCCCGTCTCCATCTTAAAAATGATCAAGTTTTGTTTAGTTACTAAAAGCTGTTCTCAGAGCCTGGGAGGTTTGCTCTACTCAAAGGCCTCTGTGCCCCTTGAGAGCACCTTCCATTTTTGCTGAGTTCCCAAATTAGGGTGCAATAGCCATGGCCAAGGCCAAACCAGAGCCCTGCAGGAAGAGGGCCTTTGCTTGAAACACTCAAATGAATTGGTCCAGGACACTGGTTTGAATCACCCCTGGTGAAGGGACACATTTTGGCCCAGTGGAGAGGCTGTTCATTCTATGATGGATGATTCTTCTCCAGAGAAGCCCCTTCAGGGCCAGCCTGGCTTTCAGGAATTCCAGGAGGGGTGTCCATATGGCTGTTAGCCTTTTTCTCCCTGACCTGTGAGCAGCAGTGCAGAAGAAATAAAATCCCTTTCCACAACCCTCTTTCCACTGAAAAACTCTGCCCAGAGTTGGGAGCCCCGTGCACTAAAGCATCTTGGACCATTTCACTTGGGTTCCATTGCCTTTGGAACACACATTCCCCAGCTTTGCCACCACCAGCACTGGCATTGTGGCTGTTGTTCTGCTCTGGATTACACACTGCTCCCAAAGCACAGCCTGGAGAACCCAGGGATCCTGATGTTGGACACTTCCCTGCTGTTTGAATTTCCCCCCTTGAGGAGACAACTTGGTGACTTTCTGGGCTTGATGCCACAGTTCTCATGGGCGAGGTGAATGTGGGTTTGTGCTGGAACTCAGGAACACCAGCACTGGGCAGAAGGTAACAGGCAACCCAGCAAGGACCCACTCAGAAAGAGGTTCTGAGGGGGCAGAAGCTCCTGCTGTGCCTTCTGTGCAGGCTGAGCTGGGAATCCCTTGTTTGTTGAAAGGTTTCAGCAATAATTGTTTCGAGTCTCTTGTCTGTTGTGCCAGAGTTACTTAACTTTGTTGCCATGAGGGGAGAAAATCCAGTTCACCCGTCTATTGTTACCACTCCCTTTTTCTGGGAGAAAAAGACGTCTTCTGTTTCATGACCAAATTTATGACTTTATTATTGCCACAGCAGCAACTAAAGCAAACCACAGTGAACAGCAAGGATTAGTAAACCAGGGCAAAGATAAATAGAGCCCACTTAAAGTCACGTTTAGCTCATCGGCTCACTGGTAATTTCGAGAATTGTATTTCTTTTGTCCCTGACTCCTGCCTTTCCCTTGCATATCTTTCTCTTTTACGCACAGTCTGGAGCTTTTCCTCCACATGGAGATGAACAGGGTTGACCCTGCTGGACACCAGATGCCCACCAGGCCACTTGGAAGTGCCTGACGTGGCATCCATGTGGAGTGACCCAGAAGGTAGTTCATTAGATAGATTCCCTCATGTTCATGGCTTTGTAAGCACGTAGGAAGACAATTCCTACCCTAAGAGATGTAGGAACAAATCTGTAAAGTCATTCCAACCATTTTCTCTTTGGGGATGCATCCTGTGCTTTCATCCCTATGTTTCATTCAGGTCTGATCCACAGGCAGAAATCCCAGAGTGGGGCAATTTATCTGCCTGTTCTACTTAAAGTGGCATTAAAAGAGTTCAGGTGATTGCTGTGATTTTGTACTAAACAGTGAAATTAAGAAAATCCACACCAACAGTTATATTCTTTCTGAACAGGCAAAAACGAAGGATTCTCCCTGGAAAATCTAGAACGAAGTCTCTCAATATCAGAAAACAAGAATCCTCTTTTAGAGTGATGATTGAAGCCATTTGTTGCGAGAAACTCGAACCTGAAAGTAGAAATAACACCCTGATCATATACTTCCCTAGTGAACTTTAACTTGCAGGCAGGAAGCAAACACTTTCTACAATTTAAACCAATAGCAAGTTTTCTGAAAAATGTAGCTCCTTTCCACACACTTGCCACCAATATCCATTTTTAAACCTCACTATGAAAAATTGCAGCTCAGTGTCGTTTTCCAGGAGATCTGAGAATTCCCAGCAAGTGGTATTCATTAGCTGGTAATGAAATCAAGTGTTTTTCAGAGGAACATTTTCACTCCTTTTGTCGTCATCTTTGGCCTCACAATACAACTTCTTGCTGTAGCTTTGGTACATCTGTTATGTACTTTTAATGAGGTTTATGTGCAACTCGGAGTCGTTACAGAAAACAAGGAAATGTAACTGTTCAAGGAAAACTGGAAATACTGAAAGGCAGACATTGGCTTATTTCCAGAGCACTGTTTCTGCCAGCAGCTGGATCATATCAGCACAAGGCTCCCTGGTGTAGGTTTGGTTGTAAATGGATCAGTTCAAACAGGGTACCTGCAATAGCAGGTTCTTTTGTTCTGTAACAACCATCACAGCAGCGAACCACAAAGAGCAATAACCCTCCACATCGGCCTTGGCTGCTCATCTTGAGCCAGCGTGCTCAAAATTGTACCCTCGGTGCCAAGGAGCCAAAGGGATCTGGGGGTGCATTAGGAAGGGCATTGCCAGAAGGTCAGGGAGGGCATCCTGCCCCTCTGCTCAGCCCTGGGAGGTACATCTGGGGGCTGTGTCCAGCTCTGGGCTCCTCAGCACAGGACACACACGGAGCTCCTGGAGCGGGTCCGGCACAGGCTGCGGAGATGCCGAAGGGATGGCAGCTCTGGGAGCAGGAAAGGCTGAGGGAGCTGGGGCTGTTCAGCCTCCAGAGCAGACACTGAGAGGGAACCTCCCCAGGGTGTGTCAGGGTCTGCAGGGAAGGGGCAGAGGATGGACCTCATGGTGCTCAGCAATGGGACAAGAGGCCACGGGCAAAAACTGGTGCCCAGGAAGTTTCACCTGAAAGAGGAAAAATGTCTGTGCTGTGCAGGTGATGGTGCACTGGGGCAGATTGCCCAGAGAGGCTGTGGAGTCTCCTCACTGGAGATATCCAGAACCCTCTGGACACAATCCTGTGCCACGTGCTCTGGGATGTGCTTGACCAGGGGGATGGGACCAGATGCTCCTCCGGAGTCCCTTCCAACCTCACCCACTGTGTGATCTGGAATGGAGCATTACCTACTTTTGCCTCAACACCTTATCTTTCTGTCACCTTTATCACTTCTGCAATAGAGAGAAGTTTCAGAAGGTGCTTTTGTGAATAACAAAGACATCCACTGAAATCAGGAAACTCCACGCCAGTCATTTTAGGGATGGCAGCAAGTTGCTGCATCTGCTGAGCTCCTGTTCACTAGAGCACACCCACTAAACTGCAGAAATCCTGTGTTTCAGTTTGGCCAGTGGTACGTGCAGAGTGACAGACTTTGACTGAGGACTCTCATGAGGGACAAAGAAAGGCAGGAGCTGTGATGGGTAAAGAAGGCGAACACGCAGTCCCTGCACCTCTGTGTCACAGCATGGGATATCCTGCCAGCCAGAGTCAGATGCTTAAAATAATGCTTCAGGGAGAACCAGTCCTGAAAGGGAGATGACAAGATTACACTGAAAGCAGTTCAACAATATCAGCAGCGACAAGCTATGACTCCTGCCCCAGGAGCTACGTTCATACAGCTGCAGCTGGTAAGCCACTCAGCTGGACATCCCCGTGGCAGTTTGCTCACCTTGCCAAAGTTATTTTTGCTCACCTTGCCAAAGTTATTTCTTCATTAAAGAACAGCTGAGTTTTGCAGAGGTCTGGGATTAGGCATTGGGTTGGGATTCCTGAAGTACACGTTGCTGTTGACTCTCTCTGGGAGGCTGTCCAAGTGGGTTAGGACTGGATTCCCAGCAGCCTTGAGGAGATGCCTGGCAGCCTCCTGCAAATCAAACACCTGAGTCATGTGCTTATGTAATGGATCAGCACAGCCAAATGGACCTGGACAAGGATTTTGGGAGCAGCACGCTCTGAGGGAGCAACACGGTGATCAGGGAAACAAAATGTGCTGTTCCAAATCTCTCCTCTGGTTTGTTGCTTCCTTGAGCCATGAAGGTGATTTAGTAGGAGGCTGCTGCATTTCAGACAAACAGCCAGGGCAGGGCTGTGCTGCCCAGGCTGAGCAGCCCCTGAGCCCACACCCTGCACCTCCAGGGAAATTTGAGGGGCTTCTCTTCAAGATCAACACACAAAATGTGCATAAAATGGACAGAAGGCTTTGAAAGTCCCTTCCTTTTCAGGCCAGTTGTGGGGATCTCTTGGGAATGCTGGGAGAAAGTGCCTGGATATGGCAATGCTGGTCTGTGCTGTGCAGACTCAGCAATCCCAAAAGGATTTAGGAGAAATATCACTCCTTTACCCAACAAGAAGTTTTTCTAAATGCAGTCAGGTCACATCTTCCTCAGCCATTTTTTATATGCCTGATTTGACTTATATTCTTCCATGTTTATCTTTTTGCTTCATGGTTTTTTTTCTTTTTCTGCTCCTCTTTTAGCTTTTGTATAACTTAAACCAATATAAATGATGTTTATGATAATCTGCAGCACTGAGGAGGATCCCAGGTTGCAGTGAAAGGCCCAGCATTGCTTTAAAGCACAGGAATGAGGGCAACACCTCCTTGTGTAGGGCAGGAGATGGGACAAGAAGACACATCTGTCCTGGACAAACAGCATTGGTTTTCTTTGCCAAAAATGCAACCTTGAAAAGGAGATCTTGGAGATGGAAACCCACATTCTTATGGAAACTCTAAATATAGTGAGGGGAAGCCAGAAAGAGGGATGGCATGTTTTGGAGAGCACAAGGAGCAGGTGAGGCACAGCCCTTCTGCCTGGAGCTGTTTGATATAGTTTATCCCACCTGCAAGCACTCATGCAAAGCTCCATTCTTGGGATTATGTCATTATTTCTTGTGAGGTTTCATCCCACTATTTACTCTGTGCTGTTGTTCAAATGCTTGTCAATGGCTCTCCAAAGCAAAGGGCAAAGAAACCACTGTCTGACACACTGGGCTGGAAACAAGATCATCATCTTGAGATTGGTACACTTGGGAAACTCCTGAGGTTCCTAATCATCTCTCATGGAGGAAAGAAACAAGTGGGACTCAGCACATTCCCTCTCAATATTTAGGACTGCAAATAGAATTGTATCATTGATCACAAATACTACAACAAAAAACTGCCCATCCCACAGTTTCATGTGCCATTAGGGGCTATAAATTTGGGTACCTACTCTGTAAAAATCACAGAAAACTATTGAATGTCTGGACAATTTTTCCCTTATGATCAGAAGTATGCTCAGATCATGCTTTGAGTTTTGAAAATAGATAAAATGTCTTTGTAGTTGAAAGATGGTTCTCCAGACAGTGCCATCTCTGCTTCTACCAGACATGCTTTATAAGGGAATCAAAAAGTCTGTGTGAGGTTTCTGTAACAATTTAAAAAGTTCTGATTTGACAAAATGGTTCCAAACATGAAACTTGATTCAAACAAAGCTAAACAGCTTCAGTTTTCGTTCCTCCTTTAATTGCATTCTATTCTCTTCAGTTCCAACCACACTCCCTGCTTCGGTGCAATCCTAAACAAAGCCTTGTTTATTGAGATTTCCTGAAAATAGAACCATCTGCAAAAACAATACGTCAGACTAAAATACTCCCTTGTGTTCAAAGAAATATGAATGTGTAGCCCAACAAATCATGAAAAAGATGAAAACAGTGAAGTTTCCAGAATTCCTTAGTGGAAATGTCCTTCACATGTTTGTTATAAAAGCTGCAAAGGTGAAGATAAGATCAGCTAATGAATTAATGCCAGGAAGAAACTAGAGAACAGGTGAAAATACGACAGACTTACATAGGATTTTGCCTATTATTGGGTAAAATCAAGGTATGTGGAACATGTCCAGGGAAGGGAATGGAGCTGGGAAGGGCTGGAGCAGCAGGAGCAGCTGAGGGAGCTGGGGGGACTCAGCCTGGAGAAAAGGAGGCTCAGGGGACATTCTGGCTCTGCAACCCCCTGACAGGAGGGGGAGCCGGGGGGTTCAGGCTGGATATTAAGGAAAATTTCTTCCCTGAAGGGGTGGTCAGGCACTGGAACTGTCCCGTTGGAGCTGGTCAGGCATTGCCAAGGGAAACTGTGGAGGTGTCCAAAAAACATGGATGTGGCACTTGGTGAAAACAGAGCTGGGTTAATCGTTGAATGTGAGGATCTTGGAGATCTTTTCCAACCTTAGTGATTCTATGATTCTGTTCAATTTAATTGAAGATCAAGGGAAGGTACAACCAAGTGAAGGCAGCAGGTTTCAAACCGACAGTGTTTCCTTACCTTGATGATAGAGATTTGAATTCATAGACATGAAATAAAACTGTGTTGAGAGCTTCAGCCCAGAAAAAGGCCAGAGAGCCACAAGTCTACCAAGAATATTCGTATTTATCAGAAAGAGGACAGACACTGAGAAGATGAGTAATTCTGCTCTGGGAGCTGAGCCCTCTCCAGGTGCCAGGATGGAGCTCCTCTGACCCCATGGTGATGAAGCCTGGGCTGGCTGAAGCCCTGGCCCAGGGCAGGGCAGCCTGTTTTATGGATTTACAAATTACTGATGACCCTTCTGTCCTTTTCCATTTCTTCAGATAAGGACAAGGCCTCACCTCCCCGTGCACAGTGTCTCCTGGGTGACTGGTTTTGCAGCTGCACCGGTGCTGATGTGTGGTCTGGAATTTTCACAGGAGATCCTGTAGATCAGATAGTTTTTCAGAAGAGATGCTGCACTGAACACACTCAGGTTGTTCAGATGGGTGACATAAAACAACTCAGGTAAATTTGTTCTCTGTATTGCAGAGAAAAGAGTGAATTTTCTGTTCCTGATGCAGAGAATTGAGAACAGGAGCATGTAACAAAAATAACATGCACCTAAATCAAAAAGGCAAGACTTGTGCACCACCTGAAGTTCCCCCAAACAAAACATGGAAGTGGTTTGCTGTTAACTGCCCACTCATTCTTCAAAGCAGACACATTTGCCCACAGTGTGGCCTTTAAATTTTGTATTACAAAAGAATGAAAACAGTGAGGTTTATAGCTTAGCAAAGAATTAAATCAGCATATTGTACACCTTGGATTTATCAACAAAGGATGTAGCAACCTTACCTCCACGTTTATTAAATACTTTATGATGTAATATCCCTCCCAGTTGCTCTTTTCTTAATGCAATTGCCATGGCTTGAGAAAGGCTGCACCAAGAACACTCACATTTTGATTCTTGCAGTGTATGGGGGAAAAACATGAAAATTAAGTGATCAGCAGTAACTCTGCAGTAGAGTTCATTCTTATTTGCTGGAATATAACACTTGGAAACACATAAAATGGTTTGCTTTGGAAAGGACCTTAAAGATCATCTAGTTCCAAACCCCCTACACAATGCAGGGACACCTCCCACTAGCCCAGGTTGCTCCAAGCCCCGTCCAACCTGGCCTTGGACACTTCCAGGGATGGGGCAGCCACAGCTTCTGTGGGCAACCTGTGCCAGGGCCTCAGAGGGAAGAGTTTCTTCCATCTTTAGCTGTGGGACAAGATGGATCTACAGCAAAACCTTCTGCAATCACAACAATCATAGATGAAAAATAACTAATCCTGGAAATGACCCCAGTCACAAAAACCTCTGTGGAAGGCAGAGAGCCCACAACAAGGTGTACTGATATATTATCTCTGCACAGCTCTATTGCTTCTGGCAAGTGCAGATTTTTGAAATCCAAGTCTATACAGGAAAGAAAAAAGAAGAAAAATGGATGGTGTAAAAGAGAAAGAAATAAGGAAACAGAAATGATGAGGAAAGACCAGATACCTTTTTTTCTGTAAAGAATTTAAACCCCAGCAGATTAGAGAACTTAAGGAATTCTCATCCAGGAAGGGGAAGAGACAGTTTCTGAGTCCCTAGAAACAAAGATGGGAGAGAGAAACCCAGCTGCAAAGGTTTTTCTTTCCCCTACTCCCCCCTGCTCTCTGCATCTCCAACCTCATTTTCCAAGCCTTCCATCAGGTACCTCTGCTGCCTCAGCCACTTCTTCTGAGAGAGATGTAATGGAAATGACATTTCTGTTCCCAATTTCCATTACTTCCCACCTGATTTGTGGCCCCATTACAAATCTGAAAACAATCAACCTCCAAAATGACCAGTGAGCTCGTTAAGGTTTAATCAAAGTGTGTTGGCTCTGCAGCACTGCCGTGTCGGTCCTGCCTCCCACGTGCTTCATCCAGGACTGAGCCAGGGCAGATTCCAAAGGCCTGTAGTAGAAATAATCACTTTCCTTATCACATTTTAACGTGGATGGAACGGACTTCGAGAGGCAGGACACCACTGGAGCACCACAAGCAGGAGAGGAACCATCCATGGATGCTCAAGGGCTCGTAGGTCTGTGGCTATTTAGACATTGAGGTTGTGGTTCTGCCTCATATGGCCTGTATGGTCTAACAGTTTAATTTAAATAAGAAACTGGGTAAATTTTTGGCAGCTTTTGTTGAAATTTTAGCTAAGAATTTCCTGATGTGCCAAACAGAAACAAAAAATTGTTTTAAATCTAGCAAATGTGCCTCCAATTACACATGTAAGAACTTGAGAAGAGGGAGGAAATAAAAATTGTGTACATAGCTTTCTAGTCCATCCTGGGAGAATTCGTGCAGCAAAACTGAATTTAAGCCATTTAAGTTTAGATCTGATGTAGTTCAGCCACCCTGTTTTAAATTATGACCTTAGTTCTTACTCAGATGACTCCTGAGATTGACAGGACTATTTGCTCTTCTGAGGACCTCGTTGTGCAGTTTGAAACAGGAAGGCTTTCATTTCATATTCCCAGTTCCTTTTCATCAGTGTAATTCTGCTTAATCCTGCAGCCCACAGAAACAAGCCACAGACCAGTTACCAAAGGGGGGTTCTGGGACAGGGGTTAAAGGTCAACAGCTCGGACTGTGCCAGGAAACAGGTGGGACTATTTGCCAGCATGGGACTGTGGCTTTGTGGGGGGTTTTAGAGTTGTGGGGGTTTTCTTTGTTTTGTTTTTTTTTTTTAAAGAAGCTGAGAACTAGTGGAAGGAGAAACAAATACCATAAACTTAAGGTATGGCACAACCTACATATAGATACTGCCCCATCATTTCTATTCATGCTGCAATTCATGGCTTTGAATGTCACCCTTCTCTGAGGGGTCTGGGTGCTGTAACAAAGCAAAGCACATCCCAAATAATTCATTTTTACTGCTGCTCTTCCCCTAGGCATCTGAGTAACAGCACCCCAAGACCTGACCTCAGTCATGGCCTTCTGGCTGGCACAAAACCTTCACCCCATGTTGGCACAAGCACTGTCTGCACCAGCACAGCCGGTGCTGCCTCCTGGGGATCCTCCCAGGAATCATATTGTGATGCCAGTGGGGATGTTTCTGCAAAGAATTCCAGGTTTGGGTGTTTAAAGATTTGTGCAGACCAAGAGCACTGGCCAGGTAATTGAAATAAAATTCCTAACAGATTTAGAATGTTTCTTCTCATGCTGAAATAAATCACAGATTTTTCCAATATCCTTCAGAAAAATGAACATTTCAAGGCATCTCATTTCTACTTAGAAGTGTCTAAGACACCTCATCAGACCTGAAAGCTTTTGACTTTGAATTCTTCAGACAAATTTGAAAACAAGTTCCTCCCAGCTGAATGTATCAAACGTTCTTTTGAAAAGAGTTTGGGTGTTTTTTCCCGGCCCGTAATAACTCCGCTTCATCTTCCTTTATGCTGCTTTAACTACAGTGTCAGCTAAAAGTGTCTGAGAACAGTTCCCTGCCCCCATCGACCCATTTGCCTTCAAAGTGGAAGCAGCAAAGCCCCTGGGCTTAGAGACCAGTACTGAAAACCCCATTTTGAGCGGGCAGGGCTCACACCCCGTGGCTGCTCTGAGGTACTGAGGTGCTTCCAGAAGAGCCCCTGCAAAGCCAGATCTAACCCAGGGATTAAACTTTGGTCTGTAGCAGGTAGATGTTTTCCCAATTTACTTCAAATCCTGTTTCCAGAACTGTAGCTAACACTGGGTTAATTCACTTTTTAACTTCTGTTTGAACAACTGAAACCTCAACCACACATGAAACATGGATTTAGTCAGCTGAGGATTTTTCCTGCATCCAGATGATGCAGGGATAACACAGTTGGGCACTGTGAGCCCCTTGCTGAAGCTCAGTAAAGCCCTACTGCTGTCTTTGCAAAGACAAACCTGTAGCAACACCACTTAGGAGCAGGGCAAGTAAAACCTTTGCTGAGTTTTCTCCACTGAGCCTCTGTGACAGTCAGGAACTGCTGGCAATTTATTCTATTTTTGCTCCAACTGTTATTGTTTGGTGCACAATAGCATTTAATCCTAAAAATTCATTAATAGTCATTGATACAAATCCTATATTAAAAGTAATTGGAGTTATTAATACACAAAAAGAGGTTGTCTGGTGCTTCCAGGACATGCCAAACAGGATCCCTACAGGCATTGTACAACTATTCCTTGCCCTAAGAAGCCCCTGGGGTGGGCTCCCCACTTCCCACTGTGGCCAAAGATGTTTTGACTTTCTCTGGGACAGAGGATCAGGATGTTTATTTCCTACAATCCAGTATTAATTCATTTTCTCCCAAAAGGCTGGAGGCAGAAGGACTTGCTCTCGCTCCCAGCATTAGGCTGTGCACAAAATGTTCCAATTCCTCTCCTGAAGCCAATATGGACTTCAGTAGGTCCAATTTCTTTGCATTTTGCTGAGCATCTGGTAAAAGATTGAAGCTCTGTAGTTGTTCCTGCAGCCCCACATCTGGAGGTGGGTGGGCAGGTCCCAGCATTGTCCTGGTGGCACAGTAGTCTCAGGGCAGCAGGACCTAGCCCAGGATGCTCTTCATTGCCCTGTCACCTTGGAAATCCCTGTCCCTGCAGGGCACTCTCTGCTCCACAGGCTCTGCTAAAGCAGGTGATGGACACCCCTACTCCAGAGCTGAGGAGATGGAGGCCTTGGGCTCACCTGCCCTATTTTTCATCCTGATCCCTACCAAGGGATCAAGTGGGACATTTCCTGAACACTTGTCTCATCCTCCCCACCCCCCCCAGGCCATTTCCACGCTGAGCTCGTGTTTCTCCTGTTGCAGATCCATTCCTGTGCTATTTATCTGATGCTCCCCAAAGGGTTACATTATTTTGTCCCTTCTTTGTCACCCTCCTTTTCTATCCTTCCCCAGGGGAATGTGTCAGGGAGTTATAGCAGCAAAGGCCATTCCTTTTCCTTACAGTTCCCTTTTTTTTTAGCTGTGTTCATTATTTCCATTTATTCCTGCCTGCCCCAGACCTTCTAACACACCCCATGCTGTTCCTACGTCTGCACACCTTCAGGGTAGACACATGGACAAATTTCTGGGGCCAGGCCATCCACTAAAGTTGTTTTAAATGCCACCTGGTTATAATTTGGAGCCTGTTCCAGCTCTTAAAGACCACAAACAGAAGCTTTCAACCCTAAATATATTTCAGTGCTTTCACTGGACTTGGGCTCCTCTAGATGATTTTTCCCCCTTTCATTCCTATTTCTGCTCTTGCTTTTGAAGCTTACATGGCATTCTGGCCATTTGATACCACAGGAGCTGCATTTAATTGAGTTTTTAAAGCTGCTGGGTGAGAAGCAGCAGCGCTGCCTTGGCAGAGCTCTCTGGGTCACTCAGTTAAGCTCCTTTCTCACCTAGCAGGATGTAATACGTATGTTTTTGCTTAAAGGACTTAACTGCTGAGCCAGAGCTTTTAATTGTTTTGGCATCAGCTCAACAGTAACTTGTCCCTTCTCTGAAAGTCTGAAGAGTTGATATTTTCATAGACTGGGAAATACCAGCTATAGGTGGTATTTTCACATTTCTATCTGTTGTTCCACCCTTTCTGCTTTTACAGCAGCCCAATAATAACCAGGGGTCCAGGATTCATTCCTTTGAATGCTTCCAGCTCCCCAAAGACAGGAGTGCAGCTCTTTAGGTCCCCATCTCCTGTTTTAAAGAGCTCCCACTAATCTCTCCTGCACCCTTTGACACACACCCTGCTCTTCTCCCTTCAGTGTCCAGCTTTGGATCTGTCACTGCACTAAGGTCTGAGCACTGCATGGAGAGGAAGGTCTATCCCACGTTTGTTCTACACCATCCAGCTGCTCCCTCTTTGCAGTGGAATTCCTGCCTTTCCCCTGGAGCAGGATGCAGTGGGCTCAGGGGCTGGGATGGCTCTGAGCCCACAGCAGGTTTGTCCTCCACACCTCTCACATGGCCATTGGTCCCCTGAGCCATCTTTAAGAAATTCATGATTCCTGCTCCACATTTAGTACCCTCCAGGCATCCTTCCTCTTTGACAGGGAGCTGTTGGCAGGGATTCCACACAATTAGGAGCTTCTTTACTGAAAAACACTGAAAATACTGAAAAACTCCTCACTGATTGCCTGGTTTGAACACACGTGCTGTCACCTCCCATCAGGACCTGCTGCTTCTCTGGGTCTCATTGCTTTAACTATAAAAAAAATAATATCAGTCTTGTTCATGCAACAATATTTACCCAGGCACTATAGCCATGATCCCAAAAGGCAATATGAGATCAGGAACATTAAAATTCTCCCTTCCCATGGCAAGAGGTGGAACAAGATGGGATTTAAGGTCCCTTCCAACCCAAACCATCGTGTGGTTCTGTGATCATGGCAGAGACACAGAGAGGGGCTGTGGCTGAAGAGCAGTTGGTTCTGATATCTCATCCTTGCACTGTGTGCAGTCTTGAATCCTTGGAAAACAACCTGCTTCCCTTCCCAAGAGAGCTTCTCTTGTGCTGCTTGGAAGAACAGAGTGAACACACAAGTCTCGAATCATGCAAGGTTTGTTTGTTTTTTTTTTAATGTTACCATCACTTTATGCTACAGTAAAAGTGAATTAAATACAAGTACAAAGTCAGGCTCAGAATGAAATCCTGGCTCTGCTAAAGTGGGAACTCACCATCTTTTCCACAGGATGCTTTCTGTACAATTTATCCCATTTACTGTTTTTTTGCCTTAGACAGTCACACCTTCAGTTATGAAACACTCTGGAAACCTGTGCACCTGCACCTGCAGCTCAATACTTTGCCACAAAACCTGGCATTCTGCTCCAGTTCTTATAATATTTAAAACTGGAACCAGGAAAAGCTGTACTGTTCCAGAGGCAGGACTGCTCCCCTCCCTCCAGGCAGGCACATGGATTGCCTTGCCCCTCATCATGCTGCCAAGAGCACAGGTAAAAACCCTCTAGGAGCACCAGCCAGGTAATTGAACTAAAATTCCTAACAAATTTAGAATGTTTCTTCTCATGCTGAAATAAATCACAGATCTTTCAAACATCTCTCAGGAAAATGGGCATCTCAAGGCACCTCATTTCTACTTAGAAGTGTCTAAGATGTCTCATCAGGTCTCAGAGCTTTAGGTTTAAGTTCTTCAGACAACTTTGAAAACAAGTTCCTCCCAGCTGAATGTATCAAATGCTGTTTTGAAAAGAGTGGATGTTTTTTACTGGCCTGTAGTAACTCTGCTTCATCTTCCTTTACCCTGCTTTAACTATAGGTAAAAATGTCTGAGAACAGTTCCCTGCTCACATCAACACACATTCCTTCAAAATGGGCAGCAGCAAAGCTCCTGGGCTTAGAGTGAAATGTTAAAAAGACAAACAATTTTGATGATAGATTAAGAATCTTTACTGCAGAGAAAAGGATTAGAGCTTATCATTAACTCATCTGAAAGTGTAAAACCAGATTCCCGTCAGGTCTACAGATTGTTCTTGTAATTTTTACTATTAACTATTCATTAGGTCATTAACAATCCCATTGGGTAACACTTTCCTATGAGGACTTTTCCCTCCATGGATGCTCTGATTCAGAAAAACAAGCCACCAGGAACAGACAAAAAATAAGAATCAAATCAAAGCTTTCTTTTATTAAATTCTTTTACACTTCTTTCACCATTCTTCCTCAGTATTAAGAAGTTTAACTCATCATTCCACAAAGTCAAAATACCTGTTTTTCAGTAGTCACGGTCTCTTTTTGGTTATTAATTTTAGACTGGAATTTGGGCAGGTAATCTTGAAAAGTCTGAAGCTTCTTAGAGTTATCTTAACCTTTTCATTCTGGGTAGAGTTATTCCTGTGTTAACAAATTCATCTGCTGGAGATTGCCCAGATACCTCTCAGCTCCTCACTCCTGCATCAGTTACAGGCATCCACAGGCAACTGCAGGTCATTCAAGTCTTCTTCCTTCACTGAATTTCCCAGTTGTTCTTGTGTTCCCCACAGGATAAACAAAATAAAATAGTGTGGCCAAAGCAGCTTGGAAAAGGAAAACCACCACTGCTTTGACCTGTTGATCTCCAAAGTGCACGAGATTAAAAGAGCGTTTTGGAAGAGCCTCTTCCTTTCACAAGACTTCCTATAGAGGAGACTTGGGGGTCTTTCAGATGAGGCCTCTAAATTTGCTGCTTCTTTTTGACTGCGCCACCGAGAGGCCAAAGGCGAGAACCAACAACTCTGGGATTTGCATTGGAATTGTTTGTGTGTGGTGAGTGTTATAAAATAACATTTGTGTTGAGTGGAGACATATTCTCGTTGGCTTTCTCACAGAAAAACCTCCATTGCTTTTAAAATTTGCCAAAATGAGGAAAATAAGAAGCCTGACAAAGAGACTCGATATTTTCCTCCCTTGCACTGCTGTAGGAATACGAGACTCCCCGAGGACATCACCCCTAGTGTGGTTTTGAGTTCCTGGCATGTGGGACAGAAGATACGAGTGATTGCCAAATTTGCCTGTGCTGGGAGGGGCCCAGCAGCAGGGCTGAGCACTGGGGAGCCTCCGAGGATGCTGAAGTCACGTTCGGAGCGCCGGGAAGAGATGGATGTTGAAAGTGTACAGAATGTATAAAATATCCATCTTTAAAAGCTGAGTGGGACAATGTTTGCCATGTAATTAGGGATGCACACAACTCCAAAACAGCACAGCTAAAGATTGCCTTGGGACCATAAATGTAGCTGGGCAGAGCTACATAAATCATTGAGCTTAATCAATCATTGCACTGCCAAGAGTCATTTTATGAAAAGACTATTTTTTCTAAGATTTAATCTGTGCTTTGTCCTATGGATTTTTAATTCTGACAGTTGTTTCCCATCATAATTTTTAAGTCAGACCCATTGACTGTTATCTGCCTGGGGACACTGTCTCTGTATTTACAATGCCTTTCTGTCGGGGCTGCAATTCTACTCTATAGTCTAGGGTTGAGTAGTGCTTCTCTTGCCAGTCAGCTTTGTTTTCTTCCTGTGTTTGGTGGGGGTTTTAAGCCTTGGGGTTTGTTTGCTGTGAGTTTTTAAAGTTTTTTTCATGCTTTAGTCCCTTTATCGTACTTACCTTTGCTAAAATTCCAAGTATCCAGTTCTCAGGCCATATCTTAGATACCTCCCATATTTCTTCAATATCCTTCCTTCACCTCTTTCAGGTCATGTAATCAAGTCATCTTTCATTATTTGAAAAAGTGTCCTTCCTAAGTTTTACTTTATCAGCTTCAGGCAAATGCTGCATCTACACACTCAATACAGACGTGGAGAGCTTGAGGCAGGATCATCCCAGACTTCCTTCTCTTCCTCCCTGGAGGCAGGGGGTCCTTGTGACTCTGCCAAAACCTCTCCATGGGCCAGACAATCAAACTGCTTGAAACCACTGTGGGAAATGGTCTGGACTAACTCAGCAACTCATTTGTGACTGAGTGTCTTCTCCTGCACGCTCAGCTCTGGGAGAGGGTGTTTATCCAGCAAGGGATCAGTGACAGGGACCTTAGAGACCTTTTGCAGGGACAGTCTGACCAACTGACTCTTCTGATCATGTTATCATGTCTGAGGAGACACTCAGTTGGAATTCTGGCTCCATTTACAGCAGCATGACCTAAAGATGAACTGGGCAACCCTTAGAGAGAATGAGCTTCAAACCAGCACAAAACATCTGCTGTGGCTGCCACCTTGGCCTTCAGCTCCACGTCACAGGGACTCTGTCCCAAGGCAAGGATCAGTGACTGTTCAGAAAACATCCATCTTATCCCTGCTTTTCGTTCTCTGTCCCAGCACAGCTGTCAGGGGCTCACACTCCCTCCAAACACGGGCCAGGGGGCAGCTGTAACACCCTGGAACTGGGAAGCCAGCAAGGATTCATTGGAACACCAAAATGAGGGGGTTGCCACAGGATCTATCAGGAAGCAGTAAGAGTGGGGCTTCCCCAGGAGGGGGACAAGCCGGAGGCCAAGGGGGGCCCCAGTTCAAGCTGTGCCCTCACCAGCAAGGCCCAGTCCCACTGGGTGCAAACAGGGCAGCCAGGGCTGGGTGCTGCTGGCAGGATCAGTGCTGGGCAAGGAGAGCAACAAACCAGCTCCAGGGTCCACTCAGGGGGAGTCCAGCAGGGAGCAGAAGGACTATAACACACCTGAAGCCCAGGCAGGAGATGGGCCCTGCCTCCAAGAAGGTCCATCCAGGAGAGCAGCTGCTCACAGCAACATCCAGGGTCAATCCAGGAGGACGGTGCTCCCACAGCTCAGGGAGGGAGGGAGCCACCAGCCTTGAGCTTAAATGGGGCACCAGAACCCCACGTCAGGACACGTGGGTGGGAGTGTGAAGGGGCCCAGACCCGGCTGTCAGCAAAAAGGAATTTGATCAGCTTGAGCTATAAACCTTGGGCAACAAGGGCTGACAAAAATCCCGTGATCTGAAGGAGCTGGACCCTTCTCACAAGACCTGCAAAAGTTCAGCCTTGTGGATTTGGCCTGGCTCCTGCAGCAGAAACAAGAAAGGACTCTTGAGATAATTGTAGCAGACCATGTCTAAGCCCTTTAATCCTCTTCCTCCCTATGGAACCTTGGTTGAGAGAAATACTAACCCATTGGGCAACAGTAGTGAAAACTTGTGTAATTCCCTAATTAACATAGCTCGTCCTCCTCATTAACGTGTCCTGCCCCCAAGACCCTTAAATTGTGCTCTCACGTTCAATAAAGTGTTCCAGTTTATACCCCACTGGGTTGCTTGGTTTTTGACCCCCTGGAGTGCCAGCTGAGCCTGCCCAGGGCTGTCACACAGCGCCGCCCACCCCCGCAGCGCCCTCAGGGCCTCACCTTCACACAACTGTGCTCAAGGTGTGGAGGCCACAGGCCCTTTTCACTGCTGCAAACACCTCCTTTAGCACAACCACGAGCTCCAGGGTCCTCTGCTCTACCTTTGGTTGGCAAAGACTGTGGGGTCAGTGAGCTCCAGGGCTCTTAAAATAGTGGTGAGAAAGGACTCTACTCGTGCAGATTTCCATAACCAAGGCTGGATCTGCAGAACCCCTCCATCATTTGTCCTCCCAGTGGGAATATCACCGCTCCCTGTAAGAGGTCAGCAGGAACTGCCCACCTCCAGCGGGAGACCAGGGATGAGACTCACTATGATCCAGTTCCCAGCCAGACTGTGCAAGCAGAGCCAGGATTTTAGCAGTTTTTAGGAGGGTTCTTAATTTCTTGGAGAGGCAAGGAAGAGAGCACAGATTTGTCCACAGAAAATGTTACTGACTTTTTTTTTTTTTTTTAATAAAGAAAAGCAGAAGAGAAAGAAGTGCAAAAAACCCTCCTGACAATGGCACTGCAGGGGAAAATGTTGAGACTTGGTGACACGCAGAGAGGAAGGGTGGGGCACAGGAAGAAAGATTTAAATGCCACTTAGGGGGAAATTAAAACTGGGCACGACCTCGAAGAGCACATCCTGCTTGGGTTCCCAATGTCCTGGGGTGCATCAGGCTAGTCAAGGGCTAAAATTTATGTTCTCTTTTGTTTGAACTGCCCAGCACAGGAGCAGGGAACTTCTTAGGTGAGGCTGCTGGTGGGTCACCAGTACAACCCACAGCTCCTCCAGTGTACAGCCTTCCCAGCATAGTTCCTTATTCTGAGCTCCCATCCCTTACAACAACTGCAACAACTCCACTTCTTGTCGTTGACATCCATGGAGGAGATGTTTGTCTTAAGACCAAATCAGTTCCTTGCAAATGTCCAAATTATTCTGGGAATATCCATTGGTTTGTGTCGTGCATCGACTGCAGCAGAACGAGTTCCATGAGTAAAGAAAATCCATGGTGGATTTTCCATTCCAAACCTGGAGGAAGCAGTGATGCAGGGAGGAAAAGCTGGAGGCTGCATCCTTGTGGGTTTGAGTTAATTCTTCTTTCTGTATGCCAGTCAGTAAACTAGCTACTTCCCCTGGTCCTAGAAAACCTCCTGAGATGGCATTTCACATTCCATTTCCACATGTCTTATCCGTGATGTGCTCCCCTTTTATTCTGGGATTAAGCTATTGTTTCCCCACGGATGAATTGGAGGTTGTTTATGCCATAACATGACTTCACAAAGATGAGAGAAAATAGAGATTGCTTTGTACAATAGTCTGGATCAGCAGATTAAGTGAGCTGGTTAATGAAAAGGTTTGTAGATTAAATTCTTATGCAGCCTACTCTCAAAAGGTGAATTCTTTAAATAATTTTGCCTATAATTGTTCTGACATATTTACCTGTATCCCTCCCCTAGATTATACCTGTCCAGTATCAGATAAATTAGAATTTGCAAAGACTGTTCCCAAAATAAGATGGGCAGAAGGGACTAGAGCTTTCAAGGGTGTCTGAAATCACACAATGTAGCCAGGAAAAAAATACTGAATGTCAAAGAAATCACATTAATATTAAACATTTACACAAGAGCTGTGTGGTCAATGCAAGGAAGAGAAAGCTGAGTTGGTCCAGTTGCGGAACTTTCCAGTACCAGTGAGAAATATTTGCTAGAGGATGATTCTCTTCTGATTGCCAGACTAATTGGAATGGATAGAAATAGCCTGAAACCATAACATTTCTCTTATTCTTTGCCCAAGACTCTATTAGGACAAGCTTTGATTTGCACCAGCTGGTCCAGTCCTGGTGAGCAGAGCTGGGCCAGAGGCTGGGAAATGGCAAGCCACACCAGCCATGAGCTGGAGCTGAGGACTGGAAGGGAAGGGCTGCAGGAATTGGGACCCCCAGTGACAGCAGCTCCAGCCTTCCCATGGCTTTACAAACCCAGATCCCATTGGAGCGGGACCGGCACAGCTGGAGCGACTGAACGGGAGAATCCATCGTGACTGAATCAGAATCCAACAGATCTGATGATCCTGATGATCACAGAATTGGGCAAAAGCCCAAAGGAGGGAAAGCTCTGAAGGAGCCTGGGCCAGGTTGTGTTCAGGTACCACCAGGAATGCCACTGCTCCCAGCGCAACACCTGGATGTTTTTGTGAAGAGTAAGTCTCTACTTAGATTTTCACTGGGCCACAAAGTAATCAAGGTGTCCCATGAATTTCCCCACAAATTACAACCAGGAAGAAGACCTGAACAGCCCTGCAGTCGATGCCACCTCTGGAGGAGAACACAATCAAGCTGATTATACCCCAGTGCATTTCTTTTCAGGTGGGTTCCATTTGGAAACCAGCAATAAAAGCTTCTGAAATGGGATGGAAGATTGGTGGGTTGGGGGGAGGCAGTGTGGATTTGACCTTTACTATTTTGGTCTTGATTTTTTCCACCTCCTTTTTATGTTACACTCGTGTGTCATTTTTGGGGACCTGCTGCCAGATTTCTTATTTCCTGAGAGGCTGTAGCTCTTAAAGGCAGCAGCTGCTCCAGCTGCATTAGGGGGGATTTGGAGTTGCTCTCTGCTCAGGTAGGACAGAGCTGAGTCTGTTCTTCAGGTCAAATCCTGCCCACTTCCTTTCCATTCCTGCCTCTTTTTCCCCAATCCTTTAGTGATGCTGCAGGTTGTAAAAAAGATCCCATTTCTTGGTTATTCCAGAATTCGTCTTGCTCTGGATTTTATATTTTCCTTTTCAGCTGCCAGCATAGAGGAGATTTTGGTGAAGGCTCAAAGTTATTGTGTGATTAGAAGGAACATGATTCATGTGTGCCATATTTCGAAGTCAATATTCGGAGGAAAGCTGACTATTTTAATGGCTAAATCATCTCTGAACAAGCTGCAGAAAATATCTGTCATTACTTATAATTTAGAGACATCTATAAAGAGAGGTGTTCATATATCTCAATATATATCTTATATCTTGAATTGGTGCTGGAAACACCAAGGATTTCTTCTTGCAATACCTGGAAATCACTCTGTATAAAAGGAATCTCATCTTTTAAAAATATATTTAATAGGTCTTCACAGATACAGGTTTGTACCCACAGATCTCGATGTGACATTTCCTGTTTGCAGGAATTTATCTTTTGTAGGATTTTTTTTTCCCAAATAACAACCTGACTTGTTTTAGATGATGCACCAAATTGTGTGTGATTATTATACACACAAATAAGAGGAGAAATATATTTCTGTTATCCATACAAAGTCACACAAAGCTCAGGTTGATGCTGCACCGATGCTCAGAATATTTTAATTTAAAATCCATGCTGGTTTTTTGTAGAATATTTCCTTTTTTGTAGTAGCTTTTTACCTTCTGAGCCATTCTCAGTTAAACTTTTATTCAGTCATAAAATTTCCGAGTAGAATTTTTTATATGTTTAAAATACAAGGAGCTGATTTGCCAAGACCCTTGGATTGATGGGCATTGCTTAAACTGCCAAAGTAGAAACAAATTTAAAATGATGGTTTCCTACCAGTATTTATAATCACTGTTTAACTCCCAGTTTTAAAGGAAAAATGATCTGCTGTTTTATCTTGTGCTCACTGAGACTGGAGTGTTTCCAACATGGAACATATACGGACCACCAGTTTTATTTATTTCATGTCAGGAGGGGATGGTAATAAAGTCAAGCTCTAATGCAACCCGAAATACAAAAACGCACCTCTTTAAAGCTCTAATAAAAAAGGTATTTGGGGTTTTTCGGACTTCCCTTTTTTTTTTCATTTTCTCAATGATACTTAATTAGAACATGACAAAACAGGAGATAACAGCTTGTTTTTAAAAGTGACTGGGGTTCACCAACTGAACTCCCTTCAAGCCTACTGCTAAGAAATTGGGCTTTTCCTGGGAGGGTAAGTGCAGGAATGCATTTGAAGCCCTCAGGATTTATTTACAAGAAGATAAAAATATCAAAATCAAAAAATAACCATACAAACCCCCAATCAACAAAACATCCTCCCCATAACAGCAGGTGTTTTTAATATTTGGGGGAAAATCCACTGAATGAGTTTTGGGAGTGTTTCAGTGACTGTTTTCTCTATAACTACCACAAACATCTGATGCAAAACCCATTCCAGCTCTCGTGAAAACAGCAGTTCTCTGCTGATGTTGTTTCATGACCAAAATGTCTGGTTCTAGGAGATTATTTAAAGAATCCAAACTCAGCGAGTACCACACTCATGAAAATTGTGATTATGGTTCTCTTTATCCTTAAAAATGTAATAATCCACAAAGTATATATACTTTTATATATATATTTATTTATGTATACCCATATTATATATACACATAAAGTGTATGCACACACATACAGATCTCTGCCAACTGGCTGTTTACAGGAAGTTTTGAGTTATTAAAATAACACTTTTAACATTCTGATTTAAAGATTTGTTGAAGAGTTTTTCCCCAAAGAATTAAAGTATAATTTAGGTTTCATGTAAAGTCCACTGAGTTGTTTTAATCTACTACTGGTTTAATCTACTACTGTTTTAATCTACTTTTCTGACTCCCATATACCTAATAATTTTTTCCTTATTCAATCTTGCTTTCAGTTTCCAAAATGCCAGAGAAGTTTTACGCTGTTAGTTTCCTGTTTCAAATGCCTTATTTTCCTTTAATATATGAAATTGATTTTTCACAGTGCATTTCAACATTCCTCATGCTGAAAAGACACAAGCTACACTTAAAAGGAGAGCTTTTTCAGATTAAATTGTCCCTCCTCCTTCCGTGTTCTGTGGGCAGAAAAAAACCTGAGCTTTATGTGGCTGTTGAAAGCGTCTCATATTTTTGCTTGGGTTTTGTTATTTTTTAGAAAATCTGGCCAAAGTTTGAAACATCAAATTGATTTGTGAACAAAATAAAAATACGTGTGTGTGTTGAATAATACATCTTGGGGGGGAAAAACTCAAAACCAAAACAACCAAATTACAATTCAAGTTGTCCTTGCCTGATTAGCAATGTTGGATTTTAGATTTTCGGTGAGTCCGAAGAAATAAAGCCCTTGCTGGCAGAGAAATGTTTCAGTCACTAGATAAAAAAAGAAAAAGCATATTAAAGAAAGTCTTGATGCATAAAAAACCTCCAGGACAGATTTTACCAAAGTCACAAACCTCCCCAATCCGACATTTAACTAAGTACTGACAGAAAGGATTCTCACTTCCCTGTCCAAATGGAAACTTTAAATGTATTTCCTTCAGAAAGAATCTTAAATAAATACTACTGGTTTTTAATAACTCAAAAATGAATCCTTACCTGTTTAGCACAGTCACCTCTGTTACAGTAACGGGGTTTGTGTTTCAAATGGCCACGTGCTGCAAGAGCTTCATTTTGGAATCTCCCAGATCCCTTTTTCTAAGACTCTGAGCCCACAACTCCCTTGACTTCTCGCTGCAGTGCTGCCAGTCCTCCCCAGGGGGGTTGTGGCCGGAGCTTTCCACGTGGGAGCTCAGCTCAGGAAATCCAAGGAGTGAATCACAGTCCGTGTCCTGCACAACCTGACTCGTGTGCTTGCCCTTGCATCCTCCAGGGGGATAATTGGCTGCAATAATCTGTTGTGTGACACTTCAACGAGGATTTTTATTCATAATTAGTAAAATATAGCAGTTGTTATAAATCTAAAAATTATTTGTAAGCCATTTTAATTATTTCATTGTTGAAACAAGTGAAAACATTTTTTCCTGATCTAGGTTTGCTTCCAGCCTGTTTGTGGGCACGAGCCCATCCTGACTTGGCCTGTCCCCATCCCATCAGGCAGGGCAAATGTTTGACCTAGAGTTGGGATTTTGTCCTTGTTTCAGATGAACACTTAAGAACAAGCTTAAGGTTTTGCCAGTACAGTCCAATGAGCAAAATCTGTTCAAATTATTTTATCCAAGAATCCACTATAGCATTCGTTGAAAACAGGAGCAAGATTTTTTGCAGACCTGCAGAATAAGCCTGTAAAGTTTGCCAACTGTGAAAATAAAAGACCAAAAAAAAGAAGACAGAAATGTATTAATTGTCAGACTCAGAATCTGGGAACCCATGGAAATTAATAGCTGTGCTTCTATTTAAATATGACATTAAAACTTTTCAGTCTAAAGCTTTGGGGAAAGAACTAGGGGGGAAATATTGCAGCAACATCTTTAACAAATACTCAAATTCACTGAAAACTATATTTTGTGGAGACTAAATTCCCTGGCAGGCTTGGAAAAAAAGAAGGGGATGGCAATGTCAAAATCCCAGCATCACACTGCTGGGGAAAATGGTGCTTTTCAACATTTCTTTAATGCTCTGCATTGGCTCTTTCACTCTGTGTGTACCTTAAACAGAAGTGTTGAAGAGTTGAGGCAGAAAAGGAAGCCTGGATGGATTCATTGAGCCAAAATTCCTCCTGCAATTTGCCTTACCACATTATTGATTTTTTTTCCATTTTTTACCCAGAGAAATATAAATCCTATATTTCTCATAATTCTAGGAAAGGATTTGTGGGACAAAGACACTGAAAAATTTTAGGTTTTTGTTTTGGTGTTCAACAGGAATTACAAGTTTCTCTCGAATGTCTACTGCGGTCTGCTTTTCTCATGAGTTTAAACAGGCATTCTTGCAAAAAGGGTTTGCTGCTAACCTGGTCACAAAGCCTTGATCCCAGCAGTTACTGAGGGACAGGGTCTGCCTGCAGCTCCTTTTGAGAAGGAAAGACAGTGGCTAAAAACACAAACCCAGTTTTGTGCACCAGTAAAACTTCCAAGACTCATGATTTGGGGGGCTGTTATTCAGTAAAATGAAGATGTGCTGGTGACTGATGACCCTGAGTTTAGTTCAGTTGGTTAAAACTTGGTGCTAAAAATGCCAAGGTCGTGGGTTCAATCCCGTGTAGGGGCCATTCACTTAAGAGCTGGACTGGATGATCACTGTGGGACCCTTCCAGCTCAGAATATTCTGTGATTCTGGGCTGGCAGGACAAGAACATTACACCTCACAAAAATTAGGTACCCAAAGGACACAGTTAAAAGTGTCTGCACTAACCCCCAACTTTGCTCCTGGCCCATTTAAAATTAGATCTTGGGCACAGTGACAGCTGTGGGGTTTGATGAGCCTCCAGGATGTTAAACAGGAGCTTT
Organism: Chiroxiphia lanceolata; assembly: GCF_009829145.1. NCBI lineage: Eukaryota > Metazoa > Chordata > Aves > Passeriformes > Pipridae > Chiroxiphia > Chiroxiphia lanceolata. Next base: position 1,684,404 of record NC_045653.1, on the reverse strand, counting down.
CTCTTCTTTATTTTTAAAGAAGACCTTTAGAGGTGCCCAGTTTAATCCAGCAGAGAAATTCAAACAGCTCAAACCACACCTTGAGTCCCTCCCGGGCTTTGCTACGAGGAATCCTCTCAGTTCTAAATACTGACAGTTTATCTGCCCCAAACAGCAAAGCCAGAGTAACAAAATGGCCTTTGGTTTAGCCATGGTGTAGTTTGGCATCTTTACCTAAATTAAATTGGTCCACATTGACACCACTGTGAAACCAAGGATCAACCATGATGACCTCAATGCATCCATACCACGGAAAAGGGCTGATTATCCTGAGCTGTCCAGGAGTCCTCTCCCATTCTAAGCTAATTCTATGCTCTAGACAAAGACTCAAACACACTCAGCAGATTTTAGCTGGTGGCTGAGCTCTACAGCCAGCTCTGCTCCACCACTGCTTGTTGGATCAATCCTGGTCACAGGAATGTGCCCAGCCATGAACAAGGGGAGTGCAGTCGCGGTTTGTTTGTCCTGGACATTTTCTGTGCATGACGCTGGTAGAAGGGCACATGAGGATGCAAATACCCACTCTGAACAGACAGAAAGGTTTGCTGTTTTGTCCCTAGTCTTGATATTTCTGCTTGAGGAAATGCATCCTCCTCTGGCTGTCACAGGCCAGGCACTTGCAGAGAAGAGATTGTTCTGAACAGGCTGTGAGCTGCTCAGAAGCTGGTTTTCCTCCCACTGGCAGTGAAGAAGACTGTCCATATGGGCCATAGTCTGAATGTTTAGAGTGTAAGACAAACTCAGTGAGATGCATCCTTAGCAACACCACAGAAATCACCCCTGATTTTAGCTGTTGAAACAGAACAAAAAAGGGTCAGTGTAACATGATAAACTGTCTCACAGCCTGTGAGAAACCGCTTCTGAGCACTGCTTAAAACAAACCTTTTGACCGAAAAAGCCACAGAGGGCGATTTCTGAGGATGGGAGCCCAGATTTCTTGCTTGGATGGGAACGGAGGTGACGTGTCTGCCGTGTGCAGTGGGGCACACACAGGACACAGGGCAGAGGTATCATTTTTAGACACCAGGAACAGCTTCTTGGGGCAGAGACATGGAGCTCTGGATGTTGCCCTGGAGCAGCTGGTCAGACAGTTCAGTTACAGAGCAGCTGGATGTGTGACTTCCCTCGGGATTCCTGTGGAGCAAAACACAGGAGGAATGATTATGGAGCAAAAAACCCCATCACAGCACTGCACTGAAAAAAAAAACTTACTAAATGTCTTACATAACTTATTAAAATATAATAAAGTTATTAAAGTCTCAAATACTGAGATAAGAGCAGAGAGAGCTCTTGCCCTGGAGATCTAAAAATGTTAAGGCATCAACAGGAGAGATAAGATCTGTTGTTGATACACCACAGATTTATTATTTTATTTAAATGCATCTTTCAGCAGTGCCTTTATGAAGGCACTTAAACATATTGAGCTGTCACAGGACAAGAATTAAGTCCAAGGCTAGTTTTGCACCAACAGTTGCTTAAAGGCTAGGAAAGAATGGATGTTTTCCAGAAAGAAAAGTCCAAAAGGACTCACAGGATGCTCATAGTTGCCAGATGGTATCCAGTTCTTTTCCAGGATCCTTAATACAGAGTTTTTGACACAGTTATTCAGACCAACCATGCAGAAAGCATCAGGAGGTCCTGCAACAAAACCTGGACAATAAATTTCGACAATGCAAAGACATGCAGAAGGCAAAAGCCCGAGTCCTTGATGACTCCTTGATGACTCCTTGATGAGCACTTTGCAGAGGAGTTGTCAGAGTGATTTTCCAAATCAATTCTTATCATGGAAAAAATGCAGTTAACACACTGAGGGAGATACTGGAGAGGGAGGCAGAGGACAGACACCACTGCATTAACCAGTGATGCATCTGTGTTTGCAATTCTACCTGCAGTTGTGAATGATAAAATAATCCAGAGAGAGACAAAAGGATAATCCCAACTGAGGAACCATTTCCCATCCAAATAAATCCATGTAACACTGGTTCTCAGAAGACATGACTGAAGAAGGTGCATGTGAAGTACCTATAAAACAACCAACATTGCAGAGAGGAAACAACTGTTCAACGTTCATTGAATTCCAGAATTAAACTCCTTTTCCAGGCAACTGATTTAGTAAAATATATTAAAACATATAAATAAGACTTCAATGCCTTACAAAAAGTGCCCTTTCTGTTATAAGTGCATCACATTTTAGTTCTGAGAACAGAAGGGGTTTTGTAGCCAACTATTTCATTACTGTTCTTGCTGAACTCTGTTTCATATGAAGCAGCATATCCAGTGTTTGTTTTGACACAAACCAGACCTCTGCTGGCATGGTATTTTCAACAGGGGTGGAACAGAGTCCTGCAGATCCCTGACACAATAGTGGTCACATCTACAGCCAGATGTTCAGACACAAACCCTCAGCTTGCTTCACTAAATCCCACTTTTATTTGAATTCAGCAAATTAGCAAATTTTTAAAGCAATACAACTTTTTATCCCCCAGCCACATACTATTGAGCCAATATTGTTAACAGTTGGATTCAATGGTCTTAGAGGTCTTTTCCAACATTAATGACTCTCTGGTTGTATTAAAAGCAAGCACAGGTTCTGTGGTTATTGGCAGAGGACAAAGGAGGCAGATTCCAGTTTGAACTTCCTTGCCAGTTCATGGTGTAGCCCAACAGGAATGCTGAATGCCATTCCTGGGATCCATTCATGGATCCTTCCCTTTTCTCCTGCTCCTTTGAGGACCCCCAGCAGTCAGAGCCAGCAGGGCAGCTCTGGAGAGGCACAGACATCCCTGAACTGCAGTTGTCCAGCACTGGCACAGGTTTAACTCTCCAGGATGTGCTGGGTGAACTGCTACCAGCACCAGGACTTTGTTTCAAGACTCAGTGTTATTTCCAACAGAACTTCTGCTTTTTTCCTCTTATTAGTTCTTTTCTAGATGCACAAACCTTCACAGGCCAGTTGTCCCCTGTCACCCATTCATTCCCTCCATGACAGAGGGGAAGTTCAGATCGGCAGCTGGAATATAATCCCTGTTGTGTGTCTAACTCAGGATATTAAACTATGGGGCTTATCTGGATATAGATGGATGAACTGGGTGTGTCAGTCAGTAGAGATCCCTTGGATATACCATATATATTACCTGAAAACAAGCCAAATGGATGAAAGGGGCTCCCTTTGACACTCATGACTTAATTCCCGGTTCTTTTGACTGAGAACATTTCAGCACATACTACTCAGCACCAGAAGGGGTGTCTCTGTGGGACCACAGAGCAGTTTTCCTCCTGGCAAGCATGTTTTTGTAAATGGCTATTCCTATTCTAGCAAAATGTGTGTCAGACTTCAACTCAAGATGGGAAACAAAAAAATTACTCAAAACCCCAGTAAACCAAAAATCTGCACCACACCATAGTTTTATAGAACCATAGGATCTCCTGGGTTGGGAGGGACCCCCAAGGATCATCCAGTCCCACCCCCAAGCCCTGCACAGACACCCCAACAATTCCACTGCCCTGGGGAGCCTGTTCAGTGCCAACCACCCTCTGGGGGAAGAACCCTTTCCCTGAGATCCAACCTGTGCTCCAGATCACAGCTCCCACAGTCCCTTGGGTGGGGGGGTGTTGCTGGGCGAGTCCCACACATTTCAGCTCCCAGTATTTCATTTCAACCCCTTTGCTGAGCCTCATCTAAGTGTACAACACAAAAGCCAAGAGAGAGCTCTTTCTGTAGAGATAAACCACCCAGAAAGCCTTTCAGGTTTTGTTTTTAAGACAGAAGGCTTCATAAATTATATGAGCTTTGCTCATCCCCAGCAGTTGAGAATTTGCAGTGGAGAAGCCGCTGGCAAATAAAAAAAACCCAACGGATTTTGGGGTTTGCTTGTTGACGTGGAAATGTGCCAGTGGAAAAACGGTCAACAAAAGCATCCACGCTGCTGAATACAGTTTTCAAATGATACATTCCTTGCACAGACACAGTAAAATCTCCTTCTTCCACAGGGAGACCCCGCACTGTGTTATTTCCAGGTGTTGTCCTACTGTGGTCCGTGCTCAGTTCCTGGCTGCCATCCACCAGCACGTTTCTCTTCATGTAACAGTCTATAAACATTTTGCCTTCAGCAGCAATTCACTTCAGCAGCATTTTTGAAGTTCAAAGAACTGCTTCATTTCTTTATCAGTCCTGTGGTTCCCCTCTGTGAGGAGAAGCAGAGAACTGTAATTCTCTCTCTTTCGGTTCCTGTGTCACAGACAAGCCTCTATTTATCAGTCAACCCAGCCTGGAATTTACCACAAAACTGATTGAGAGGTTAAATTTTCACTCTTTGAAATCGTAACCAAATATCAGTTTTTAAAAGTGCATATTTAAAAAACCTTGAGCTTCTCTTTCATTGAGCACACAAAACAGTAGGGGACTCTTAGTGAACCCAAGCTCAGGATAAACAATCCAGGATTATTCTTTCGTTGTGTTCTGTCTTGATCCCACAAACCACTTTATAAGGTTTTCCATTGGCAAGAAAATAATTGTTTCAAATTTGATTAAAATCAAGTCTTTAGTGAAGATATTAGTAGTCAGATATTATTAAACTCATAGAAGCTTATTTCCCCTGCTATTCCATTACTCCTGAAGTTTATCAATCTTGCTTTATTATTAATTAATTAATAATTATTCTTTATTTTAAACCTTCTAATAACTTATTAGAAGCTTAATAACTTATTAAATTTCCAATGTTATTACATTTCTAATAAGTTATTAATATTAAAAGTTATTATTCAGAAATAAGTGGAATAGAAGGAGAGAAATAAATAAACTAAATTAACTAAATAATTAAACTTCTAATAAGTTTAACTTATTAGAATTTAATTTATTCCACCCCTGCTATGTTTATTATTTATGAAGTTAAATTTCTTAAATTCAGCAATAATTTCCTGCAGAAAACAATAGGTTTTGTTTCACCAGAAGTCTAAATGGTCTGAAACGTTTTCATTCTTTCTTTTTTTGTGTGTGTATTATTTTGCTATTTCTTCTCAGACAAATCTACACAATAAATACTTAAAGAAGAGCCACAATAGAGTGAATTTGGTGTTATTTCTAAATGACAATGTTTACTGTTCTTAAATATTCAGCTGGTTGTTCTATATTCAGGGAAACCTGTCAAACTGTCAGTTTGCAAAATGATAATTCTCAATGTTTAGGCTTAAACCCAAGTTGTTATTTCATATAATCAAGGTGTGTCCGTGCAAAGAAGAAGAAAATTCTGCAAATACTGGAAGTGTGCTGAGTGCTGCAGCAGTGCAGGAATACACAACCAGCAGCTCCCAGTCCCTCTGGGCAGTCTCTGAATCAAACACAGGCAAATGTCTCCAGATATTCACTTTTGTTGTCACTGCTCTTGCTTTGGGATCTGAAGAGAGTTGGTTTCATGCACTGAGAGAAAAGTCAAAACCCCTTTTCCTCTCCAAATAGTTAATATTTCCAATATTTACCAGACACAACGTGTTGCACTGAAACATGGGACCACAGCAAGTCAGTCAGGAGTCAGAGAAGTGACTGCCTGAGGAAATCATAGTCTGTCTGCAGGCCATTGAGGAAAAGAAGTGTTACTAACTGGTCAAAGTGACAAAAACGAATGCTGGCTTTTGTGGGACCACCTTGAAATCCCATCTCTGTTACGGATCTTATAAAAATTCAGAGCCCAACTTTGCTTTTTCTTTTTCCACCATTTAAATCCACACAAACACAGCCAGCTTGAATCCTGTGCCAAAGCTCAGGTGTTCTTTAGTCCCTGTTTTCCTTTGGACCCTTTGATCTCTTTCCAAGAATTATTGGGATTTATGTCCCGGGAGTACCTAAACTCTTCCCACACTTGTAAGAGGATGGATTTCCCCTGTACTGCTCATTCCTTAGAGATCTGAGCAAAGTTTATCCAAGAGATTAGAGCAATTTTCCTCTCTGACATCCTTCATCACAAATTTCAGTTATCCTCCTGATTTCCACCTTCTTTATTACACTGTGCACAAATATGTTCAGTTTGCCTTGAGGTAGAGACCACGAACAGCAAAGCCAGTTTGCTCCTGCAACACTGTCCTGCTTGGATATGTCCCAGCAGCATGATTTTCTCCAAGCACAAAGGAGCTGTCAGAGGGCACCTGAGGCTCAGGAGGAGGTGGCAGGGCAGGGCAGCTCCCAAGCCTGCTCCATGTGCACATCCAAGGCTCTGCTGGAGCTCCAAGGGCTTCACCCTGTGTGGGGCTGAGCAACAGATTTACTTCTCTTCTTTCCTCTAAGGGTCTTTGGTGGAGGTTGAACTCCTCGATCCCAAAGTTATGAACCTCAGCAACTCAAAGGCATGAAGTCTGGGGCAATATGCATGCAATTAAAATTCAATAATCGGAATAATTGACCAGAACAAACTGAAAACATATTTTAATCGGTTTCCTGGACTGTTTTACACCAAGCTCCATCTAGAGAGAGGAGTGAAAGAGAGGACTCCTGCAGGACAAACACAGTGATTTGGAAATCTAGTTAGTCCAGATGCTGCTCTAATTGGTTGTTAGGTTTTTTAAGTTCTTTGAAGTGTTGTGCAGCCTGCCCTGTGTAGGCATCTCACTGGGATCTGTGCCAACAGCCTCACTGGAAGGCATTTCTGTCCTCCTCCTGTTTTTCTTTTCCATTTAAAATAATGTTTCTGAGTCTGAAAATGCTATCTGTTCTTGCCAAATCAATACACTCGAGCTGGAATAGGAATTTGTAAGCATCTTTCTCTCCCCACATAAGGCTACACTAGCAAATCATACAAGATCTGCGTGTCAGTGATGCTCCTTCAGCCAGCATAAACATTGTCTAGATTCTAAAACCAAAATTGAGTGTTGGTCTGTGGTCTTTACCTTTTACAAGAGACAGAGGAAAAAGCTGCAAAACTCAATATAAAACTCAAAAACTCTAGCAAAAGCAGTGACATATAAAATCACAAAGTCATGGAATGGTTTGGTTTGGAAGGGATTTTAAAGCCCATCTCATTCCACCCCTGCCAGGAGCAGGGACACCTTCCACTAGCTCAGGTTGCTCCAAGCCCCGTCCAACCTGGCCTTGGACACTTCCAGGGATCCAGGGGCAGCCACAGCTTCTCTGGGCAGCCTGTGCCAGGGCCTCCCCACCCTCCCAGGGAAGGATTTCATATCCACCACTGCTGACGCCTTTAAATAGCCAAAACTGGCAGGAGCAGAACCTTGCACTGTCAGCAGGGGTTGTCTTCCCTGCCCATTCACTGCTGTTTCACCTGCTGGCCACCAGATCATGGTAACAATTTGATCTATTTAATACTAATTTTGTTGGGATAATTTCTGATAGCCACACTTAAATTATTAAGAGAAACTCAGGTTTGTTAAGCAGAGTTGTGGAAGTTGACTTTAGTGGATGAGGGAAGAGCAGAGAACACCAACTACACGACATCCTTGTGTCCAAGTTAGGACATACAGAGCACAGAAATAGTGCTGGGCTTTATATGCCTTTTATGGTAAGTCAGTATTTGCCTCAGTTCTTCTGCCCATCCTTAAGAAAACCTACACCCTCATGGGCCAACAGAGGGAACAAAACACTGCAATGTTTCACAAAATCAAGCCTTTAAGGGAGGATAAATGAGAAAAAAAATGTGTCACTTCTTAAGTGAACAACAATAAAGCATTGACCTCTTTTCAAAAAAACAAGTGCCAAAACAAAGACCATTCTTAATTATTGCTCAGGGACTCATCAGACTTTCACTGTGAAACTCTTCCCTCAGACTCAAAAACTGCATCATTTCGAAGTGATGAGTTTTTAAAGGAGATGCCACCTCCCAGCTGCAAAGGAACTGAAAGAAGACCTTGATGCAACATCTGGAGGAGAATGTGACCTTCCTACTGCAGGGATTTCAAACACCAGAATCTATCCACCCTGGTTCTGAGGGAATATCAAGACCAGATGCTGCTACAGACAGTCAGCCTGAAGTCGTGGTAAGTATTTTCCTTCCATTGCCCTTTTCAAGCACTCAGATCTTTAATCACCCAAGACAAATTAAACCTTGGTCCAAAGACATGAATATTGTTTTCATTTGAAGAGTTAAAAAATCATGGAAAATGTTATTCTGGATCTTAGAAACCTGCAGAATCAAGAAATAACATGGTAATTCCACTTTCTGTGTGCTCACTAAATGTGTTCCAACAAACCTACTATTCTGTATCTGGAGACTCAATCTTCAAGTGTTTTTGCCCTTCACTCACTATCTGCATTGTCAGACGTTCAAAGTTTGAGTTATTATAAGTTTCATCATTTTCACAGAAAGACCAGAAGCCCAGCTGCCCACGCACACAATGGATCTGTACTGGATGTGTCCTGGAGAATAAGATGTTATAATAAAACTTCTTATTGTTCAATATCTACCTAAAGAAAATTCCTCTTAGTCTTGTTCCCTGTTGCTTCACTAGTGAACACACACTCACTTAGCCTTCCCCAAATGTTTGCTGGTCAGAACCAAACTTTCTGCATCCGTTAATTGCTTGATTATTCATTGCAAGGAGTCTCTGCAATATTATTTTCTATTTGCAAATCAGCCTAGACACCTGCAAATGCATCTTTTTATCCCGTGGAGAAAGACAGACATTCCAGGGGGTGAATCATCCAACCTGTATCACAAGTTCCTTTGAGGAAAAGACACTCTAAATGCATAGTTCTCTGTCTTGTGACAGTGAAAGTGGGCTCATTAGCTTAGTTGTTGACATCTGCATTTAGTTATATGAATTCATCCATCAGGACTGCAGCTTCAGACTGGACACTAAATGTTTCACCTACTGCTTTAAAAGCTCCAGATAAGAAGGCAGTCCCTGCAACTCAGTTGTGACACTTTGTCAAAGGAAGGGAACTTCACCTGAAAACTGTGAGGTTGATCTCTCGTCTTCAGAGCAATAAAATTCTCACCCTTGCCTTTAAACAGGATTTGGTGATGGTGAGCACAATGTACCATATCAAACCCTGCTGCTGAAGCACGAGATAAAACATCCTGTTCCCCATCAGGCTTGTGGGGCACCTTCCACTAGACCCTGTTGCTCCAATCCCTGTCCAACGTGGCTTGAGCAATTCCAGGGATGGGCAGCCACAGCTTCTCTGGGCAACAGAAAAATAACCCTGATACAAGTCATATTCCTAAGAAGGCATATATTTTTTTAGCTTTTTTTCCTACTTTTTTCACTTCTTTGCTATTTAGCAAACAGTTTGACTGAAGTATAAAATTAAACATAATTGCTCTAACTGGAAGAGTAGTAAAATATGTCTATTCTCTGAGCAGGATGAGACAACCAAAATACCTGAGTCTCTTAGGCAGGTAAGTGATTAGCGCATTATAAAAATGCTGCAGCATTTTCTAAGCATGTAACAGACTGAGCATTCCAGCTGGGAACACTAAGTTCGTGCTGTTAAAACCCCACCTAGACAAATCAGAGCTTCTGGTGAAAATACCAGGTCCAGTGAAACTTCTGCTAAGTAATGAATTCTCCTTTTTTCCAGATCTTTGGGGCTGTATTTGCACAGCAATTTCATTCAGGGGGAAGATAAGGAAAAGATGTTGGAGAAATAGGGAATTCCAGGGATCTCCCAGAGCTGGCAATCCCCTCGGCGCAGTAGCTGTGGTTCCATCTGGCTGCCTGCAGCCAGGGAGGCAGCTGGCCTGTGCCATGCCCCACCAGCAGGATGAGGAGGTTGTGTGTTGCCCATGTGTGTTTGTTGTGGAGCTCTGGCAGGAACAGGATATCTGAGGCTCCAGCAGCCCTGCTGGAGCAGGAGCAGGAGCAGCAGTGTGGCTCAGATGCCCAACACCAGGCACAGCCCTGCCCACACCAACCCACCTCTGATCACTCCAACTCACTCCTACTCCCTCTGTGTTACTCCCAGATTCTGTCCAAGACTTTCTGGACAGGAATACAGGCACCCTGTCCTAAACAAAAAGAGGAGAACAGTAGCTTTAAATTCATCCACTCGGCAAAACAGTGAAGCCTCCCTGCATATTAATTTTAGTTTTTCTATTTATTTACAGAAAGGGAAACAATGTGCTCCACAGCTGAGTGGCATCTACAGACGCTTTTGTTCTTCCCAGTTCCCAAAAAAGCACTGAGGGAGGACCTGCCACCAGCCATATAAGCATCATCTTGACAATGAGTAACATTTTTTCCATAGTCACAAAAGAAACCGAGCATCCATTTCTCTTATGTAAAACTTCTCATTCAATGAAGTTGACTTTACAGCTGACATGGTTATAAATAAGAGTTTGCAGCTGATAGTAGTTATAAATAAGATTTTCAACCCTAGGAATCATCTGGAAGTCGGGGTAGCACATCCCATTCAAAGAGCCCTGGCTTGGTTGTCTTTTACTCAGGAGGCAGAGAGAAAGATGTTTAGCTAAAGCCCAGACAAGGCATTTATGTTGGCCTCCCTGGTGTTTGGAAGAGTTGGATGGCAAATAAGAGACATAAATATGGGAACATTTCAGGAGAGCATTTCGTACCTGCTTTTTCTGGGAGACACATTTATTTAGTGTCCTGCAGAGGTAAAAAGGGTGTGTCAGCACCGTGTGATGCAGGTGATGTACAAACAGCCAAGGTAACACCAGCATCCTCTGCCACCCTCTGAGAGCACCCCAACAGTCACACCTGGGCCCAGCACACCCACAGCCCCACTGGAGTGGGGCTCCCCCAAACTGGGGCTCTTCTGCTTCTGTCTTCAGTGTCCCCACCATTTCCACACCTACACAGGACAGGGAGACAGGCAGGACAGAGCTGTCACAGGACCCCCAGTCCATCCCCAGTTCCAGGGCTGGAGAAGACCTGGGAGCATGAGCCAGAGCCACTACCCAGGGCCACTGGGGCTGGGGATCCCTCAGCACCCTGACAAAGCTATCACAGGGGCAGGAAGATTGTAGGAAAAAAGGTTTCTTAGCCACTAGCAGGGCATCTCTTGGACTAGAGGAATGGGATATGTTATTATTGAGAGAATACTGATGCAAGCACAATTACTACATGGTTGGAAAGTTTAAAAAAAAGCTCTTCACCCCCAGGATAAAGCAAAGGAGAATATGGTCAGTAAAGAGAGAGGAGCTGTAAGCACTAAGCCTTTGCTTCACTGGGAGGAGAGGGCTGCAAGGTGCAGGATGGCTGTGCAGCCGCTCTGCTTGGAGTATTTACATCCCTACACAACTCTTTTGCAGTGCTTCACACACTGTCCTGTTCCAAGATGCAGCTGGTTTGTCCATCTGGCAGTGTCGTGCTTCCATTCAACTTCAGCAGGCTCTGCTGGAACGAGCGCAGCAGTGTCTGCAAAGCAGTTTTAGGGAAAATCAGAACTGCGGGACATCAGTTTCTCATCTGACTTTCCACATGCTCATCTAACTTCTAAGTCTTCCTTAAGCTGATGAAACAATCCATGTTCCTTTGTCTTAGAGCAGGCTGTGGGCTAAGCAGTTATTGAATTTGCCTCGGTTCTGATGGTGCTGTGTGATGTTTGGAACCATGACTCGCACAGCCAGGTCTGTGCCTCACACACACACCTTAACTCCTGATGCTGAGCTGAAAGACCCTGGAGTCCTCCTGGCCCAGTCTCCACCAGGATCACGTGAGACTGCTGGGAGTGTGTTCATCTGGACAAAGGAAATGTTCAGCAGCTGGGGCGGGGCGGGGCAGGGAGAACAGCAGAAGCCACCTCTGCACACAGCATTATCCTGCCTTGATGTGCAGTACCATGGAATCATGGAATGCTTTGGGTGGAAAGCACCTTCAAAGCTCATCCAGTCCCACTGTCTGCTGTGGGCAGAGACACCTTCACCAGACCAGGTTGCTCAGAGCCCTGTCCAACCTGGCCTTGAATGTTTCCAGGGATGGGGGAACTTCCTTGATAACACATTCCATTAGAGCCTGAATGAGCACTCTGGAGCATGGATTCCACAAACACACATGTCCCCATCAAACATCTTGTTTAAAGGAGTGCACTTGTGTCTTCACCCAGACAATGCCCTTCCACCTTGCAGAACTCATTTTGAGTGTCCAGTACCCAATTGCAGAGTAGGATAACTCAACTGGGACTGACACCCTGACACCACAGGCTTGTGGGAGCAGAAATTATTCAGACAATAAGATTTATTCTCTACAGCATTGAGGAGAATTATCTACCCACAACAGGGGCTATGTTGGGTCCTGAAACAAATCACGGATGTGACAAGACACTGAAGTTTTCTCTGCCTTCACAGGGTGCACAATTCTTCTGATATATATTTTATTAGGATATTATTTTTTATTTAAGTGGTACCACTCTACTTAAGAAGAAAATAAGGCAAAGGTGGTAAATACTACAAGAAAAAACTGTTCAAAAAGGATAGGAAATACTGGGCTTTGCCATAATTCCAGATTCCTGTCCATAAAGATGTGATTATTTACTCTTGAAGTAAACTCAAAGGTAAGAGTCTTCTTGCAGATCTCAATGGGAATGTGGAGTTAACTGGGCCATCCTGAGCAAAATACATGTTTTTTCCTTGATTCAAATTAATCTTTTGTTTCAGAGTTGGTCTCACATGCCCATGTGCTCAGGGCTAAATTTTATTACTTCTTGTCATAATACGGTAATTATATAGTAGTAATAATAGTATTAATCTAATAATGATAACATAACTGTGTTGTATGAAAGGATATGGTAGAAAAATATATAGCTTGAGAGAGAGGAGAGACTATCATATATAATATTATCTTATCTTTAGTCAGAATTATAATATTTTAGGAAAAATATATTGCTTAAAGCAGCCTCAGTGACAAAAACATGTCGTTGCCTTTCTCAGCTTAATCTTCTTCTACCATACAACTGAAGAGGGATGTTTGGTAAATACACAAAAAGTTCCCTAGGGGAGATTTCCTGTGTAATCACTGTCATAGGAAGCTGGAATAATCAGAGGTTTTGGGAGGATGGCTCCAGTTGGTTCTGGCAAGGCTGTATGTCAGCCATATGTTAGGCCAGGCTCAGGCTGAAGCAAACCAAACAAACTGAAACGAGAACAAGAAGCAGGGAAAATACTGAAAAGAAAGACAAATTACATTGTTTCCCTTTAAAATGAAATTATGCTTTTCTGTGGGTACATTTCCAAACGAATTACCCTTAAATTATCAATATTAATGGTCCTTGGTTCTCCATCTTGGCAGCTTACAACAGAAGTTCTTACCAAACAATTTCATAACTAGGTAATAAAGAATATTTTTATCTACTGAAAGCCTCACTTCCAGCTATTGAAGATCATTCATCCAAGGAGAGCCTGCACTGCCCCAAAACTTTCTTCTCACTGAAATAATGCCCAAACATCTTTTCACCACCCTTTCCAAGGTTCCAACCTTTATGATTTTGCCTGCTTTAAGTTGTTCTGTTTTCTTCCTTCCCGGGAAAGCTGGCAGGAGTAGATTGCTCACACATGGAGCTGCACTCCCCATCCTCAGCATCCACCAGCAGGCTCTGGCAGCCCCTGGGTGGCACGTTTGGGGCTGTGCAGAAGCACAGCTGTCCTTGTGCAGTGCTGCCAGCCCAGCAAAAGGGAAAATCCACACAAGTTTTGCAGACAGGGGAAACAAGGAGAAGGTTTTTAAAGCTGTACAATGCTTATTCAGGCTTAGTCATTGCTTAATAAAAAATTCCATTCAAATAAACACCCTTAGGCTTGAGAAAGGCAGAGCTGAGAGAGGAAAGTGCAAGAGAAGAACCTACCCCAGGCCTGAGATCTCAGACTAGATAGGTAAATAGAAATAGAGCAAGGGACAGGAGCTTGCCATGTATAATTTACTACAAGCACCACAAAATACCAGTGCTGAGAGAAAACAAATTATTGGCATCTCATGCAATGACCATGAGAAGGTGATAAATATTTCATCATATGGTACTCATCAGACAGCTGAATAGCTCATTCATCAAAATGTAGTGGTTTGGGGACAAAAGGGAGGGCTATAAATTCATATATTCTAAAGAATCGTGGAATTTAAAATGTATAATGGGAGGAGGTAACATGGCAAGAGTGTGACACACTGAGCAGGGGACATTTAGAGCTGGAAAGTGGGAAACACAGTAAAATTTTGAGATAGATATCAATATATATATATATACAGATGTTAGCCTTGGTCAGCTGGCTGCTCATTTGGATTTAGGATAACACTTCTGAACAATCAAAGCTGCCCTGATTTGGCCCATTTTCAAGTTTAAGCAATGTATTTAGTTCTTGTTGTGACTGTCAAATTCCCTAAACAGCTTTCTGTGTCAGATATATAAATGATCTTTTATTTGCTTTGCATTGATGTAGAGGATTTAATGAAGGAAATATTAGGATGAAATTAAAAAATATCCCTATTAGTAGAGGTGGGTGGACCATCAGTCAAGCAGGTGTTGCAGAAGCAGGACTCACTTCACCAAAGTGTCCTCCCCAAGCAGCAGGGAAGCAGGAAATGGTTTGGATCCTGTAATTCAAGGCTTCTTCCTCTCTCCTTGTCCTGGTGTCATCCCCTTGATGCTCACCAATAAAGACCCGTTTGGTCCCTGTGAAAAGCAGCCTCTCCTCCCAGGCCTTGACTCACACAATGGAGGATGAGGACCAGGGAGAAGACAGAGGCAAAGAAAAGTACAATTCTTGCAGTGTTATCTGCACCTTTCTTTTCTGTAAGTATGGTTTGTACGAGTGGAACACCATGATCAGAGGGCTGGAGCACCTCTCCTGTGAGGAAATGCTGAGAGAATTGAGATTTTTCAGCCTGGAGAAGAAAAGGCTTTGGAGAGATTTTATTGCAGGCTTCTGGTGCTGCATGGGCTCCAAGAGAGCTGGAGAGGGACTTGGGACAAGGGCTTGGTGTGACAGGACAAGGGAGAATGGCTTCAAACTGAGAGCAGGGTTAGATGGATATTGGGAAGAAATCCTTCCCTGGGAGGGTGGGGAGGCCCTGGCACAGGTTGCCCAGAGAAGCTGTGGCTGTCCCATCCCTGGAAGTGTCCAAGGCCAGGTTGGACGGGGCTTGGAGCAACCTGGGCTAGTGGAAAGTGTCCCTGCCCGTGGCAGGGGGTGGAATGAGATGGTGTTAAGGTCCCTTCCAATTCAAACCAGTCTGTGATTGTATGAGTCAGACTGCACAAAATGCTGTGAACTCTTCCACGTGCTGCCCAACACGAGAGGCTTTTGGCCATGTCCCTGAAGTCAGAAATGCCCGGGCACAGTGTTGACTCAGGACACAGGTACTGTGCAGCATCCAGCCCACAACACAGTGTCAGGGTGGATGACACACCAACCCCCAGCAGCAGCAATGCATTACAACCGGGGCACCAAACCCCACAATATTCATTAGGGCAGCTTCAGGCCTCACCCTCTGGCCCTGTATGGCCAAGTCAGATCCTCTTTTGCGATACTGACCCTGCTGTGTCCTTGCCCTGTCTCCTGTCTCCAGGCCATGACAGTCCCACAGTGTGTCCCTTCTCTACCTCAGGAGTGGGAAGAGAGGAGCCAGTGCCAGCCTGTTCCTCCCCTTCCCCAGCCATTCATTCTCCTCTCTTTCCTGAGCAAGTTGCTGGACCAGAGCTGTGGCACCTGTAGGATCAGAGAGTGTCCTGGGGCTGGGAGGGAAGGAAATGCTCTTCTGTTGGGAGAGGAGGAGGTTCCAACTGTAGAAAGGGTCAAAAGAGAAGCAGCCCCAAATCCTCAGTTGCACATTTTACTACAAGCCAACACCTTCCTTGGCAGAAGAGCCTGGGGTCTAAGTCAGAACCTCCTGACAAGGGTTGAATGAGGCAGCAGGACAAAGAAGCCAGCAAGAGGTATTTGCTTTCTCTACAGTCCTACAAGCACACAGTGACTTGATTTTGGATGCTCAGAGGTACTGTTGCCACCATTACTGGTGTGGAAATAGGACTGTGGATCTGGAGGCCCCGAGGCCTCATGCCCCTGGAGGAGGTGAAATGCCTGATTAGCGAAACCTAATTTATTTTGGGGGGATTTTTTTTTTATTTGTTTCCTTAAAACCCAAAACCCCCGTTAGACCAAATATTCTGGCCCTTCAAGGAAGAAGGTACCTCCTTTGAGGAGGCTTTGGGGTGACCTAACCAGGGCCTGAGGGGAACAAACAAGAAGATGGAGAAAGGGTATTTACAAGGACCTGGAGTGACAGGACAAGGGGGAACAGCTTCAAACTGACAGAGAGTAGAGCTGGATTAGAGATCAGGAAGGAATCCTTCCCTGTGAGGGTGGGGAGGCCCTGGCACAGGTTGCCCAGAGAAGCTGTGGCTGCTCCATCCCTGCAAATGTCCAAGGCCAGGTTGGAAGGGACTTGGAGCAACCTGGGATAGTTGTCCCAGCCCATGGCAAGGGTTTGGAACTAAATGATCTTTAAGGTGCCTTCCAACTCAGGCCATGTATAACCCATGAAAGGAAAGTACTGAACCAATAGACTTCCTGTGTGATGGGCCTTTGCTTTCAGCCTTTAGTAGCTGCCACTACCAAAGGCACAAAACAAGGAGCCAACAGGTCACAGACACAGACACACAACACGCAGAGAAAAATTAAATTATAAGTTGCTTCCCCCTCCAGAAATGCACAGTGTGCCTGAAGGTCTCCCACGCCCTGCCTACCTGATGTATAAATTTTATTGTGTAATAAAGGCCCATATGAACCGACAGAATAATTCCCATTTGGCCTCAAATTACCGAGGGAGGAAAAAATTATAACCCTTCCAAAGTACAGCCCCTGCCAACGCATCCTGTACGCTCAATATAAGCAAGACCACATATGTCCCTCGTTCACTGACTGAGGGTTCCCCCCCTATTTCTGGGACGAGGAAGCAGGACCAGAACATTCCAAGCACAGCCAGCAGAAGGCCCGTGAGAGAGGTATGTGGTGAATGCATTTGGAGGTTCATTTCTGAGGCAGTTAAACCAGACACATGAGCACGTCCTGCTGTGCCTCTGCCCCTGGGCTCACACCGCAGGACCAGGAGCCACCGCAGCCCTTCGGGTCCCTCCTTCGCTGCGGTGGCTTGTTTTAAGAAAAAATGAATCTATGTAAAGACCTGAAGAGCTGAGTTACCTAAGAAGCTCTAGATAAATGAAAGGATTTAGTAGGATTAGTTTCACCTGGCTTGCAGTGGGATTTCTGGCAATGAGAGAAGCCAGAACTGCCACTGAGTGCACAGCACTTCAGCTGTGACTTGCAGGTCTGTCTGGAAGTAGAGTTTCCTCAGCAACATGCCTGGAGTGAGTAAATTATTTGTGATTTAAGTGGATGTTTTGCTGTTATTCGTAAGTTATTAATAAATGTATATTTTTCACTGTTGTTCTAAATTAGAATTAAATATTTAGGAAGGTGCAGCCCCAGTGAGAACTGTATATGGATATGGATTGTTTAGCAAGTTAAAATGAAAATGTAGGGGCCAGAGAAATCCATAGTTTAAATATTCTGCTGATATGTAGGCCTAAATAGATATACATAATTTACTTTAAAAATAGCAGCACTCTGTGGTTGAAATATGAAGGTAATAACTACTTACCAGTTTTTGTGAAATAAAACCTGAATATATTAAAAAGGAGATGATTTTAAATTAAATTGAAATATTAATTTCTGCAAATCTCCTTATGGGCAGGATAGTATTCCTTTCTGCATTTTAAATTATAAATTTGCCTTTAGAAATTGGACAGTTAATGCTTAGAAACATCTTTTTGTATGAAACCTACTTTTACTTCTTATAGAGTTTTGTCTCATACTGGCCTCAAATTCCTTATATTACAGGGGAAGAATAAGTAGTTTTTTTCATTGTAGAGAGTTAAATGTGGGTTTCTACTTGAGAGATTTCACTGGATGTTAGATTGGGTTATTTTAAACCATTACCAGAATTTTTTGTTGTTGTAGCAGCAACTCTTATTTATAAACATCATCCGTCATCACGTGTTCAGATTTATACGAGATGTTTTTATGATACACATAAAATTCTGAAAACTGTGAAAACGCCGATGGCATTAACAGAGATCAGATGCCCCTGCCTTTCCTGTACAGAAAATAAGAAGGTGGAAGTTGTGAGTATTTGAAGGATTTAACGACTCTTTCTTTGAACGGTGCTGCCTCATTTCACGGCCGCGCAGCTTTGCGGCTCTTGCACGGACACTGAACGAGTTTTACACTTTAATTCTACCAAAAGTTTCTGACAACTTTCACTCCATTTGTTGAAGGAGGATGGCAGTCTCTGATAACTTTTGTAGGGCAATCAGATGGTTAATCTTCATTTCCTGGAGCCTAATTTTTAAATGGTAGAAAAGTAAAAATGAAAATTCGTGGGGGATTCCTTTTCCCCTCCATTTCAAACTGCTTTGCAACAAAAAAATGTACAGATTTATCTCCAGTCATCTATCAGCACTACTGAGATCTGTCTAATACTGAATAATATGGCAAGCATTACTGAATATTGTGGGGTCCTTAAAACTCTTTTCTGGGATTAGTTAGAAAGTAGGTGTAATAGATCAACTAAATTGATTTCAGAGATTCTGAGATACCAACAGCACAGCCTGGTTTAATGTTCAGGTTTAATGTTCAGATCCATCCCTCGCAGTGCAGTAAATCACTAAGGTGTGAAAAATGTTATGACCTTAACAGGAATTAACAAAAACTATGAATGTCGGATGTAAATTAGTTATTTAATTGAAATGTTATTTTTCTTTTAATGAGCTGATCATGACTATCATTAGAGCTTGTAATTTAAATTCAAAGGATATAAGAATTTAATATAAAGTATTGAAGCACTTAGAAAACCTCATTTTATATGAGAATACATATGTACATAGTGCATATATTTGAAATTTTGAGCCATAATGATGCACCATGGATTAGTTTTGCAGTGATCAGAAATACAGCAGGTATTCACAGAGTAAAGAAATTCCTTCCCTAAAAACGTTTACAATTTGAAATCCTGAAAACATTACTGACAATGATTATTGTACATCTGCCACCTTTCAGTTCCTGTTCCTATTGCTTCTCTCTTCCCTTCATTATTCCTAAAGCTCTGCTCTTGCTGTCTTTATTCCCCAAGCAAGTGAAAAAGCTTTTAACTAAGAACACATTCCTTAAAATTTTACCACTTTTTTCTATGAAAGCAGAATCAAGTCAGATAAGCTTGTTACACAAATTTGAAACATTCAGCCTTCTGCTAACCTCTTTCTGATTAAGCATGAAGAGAAAGAAGGTGGGATTGACAGTTTCTGGGCGGTTGCCATTATTAAATTAACATCATGAGATGCTCTGGATTAACTTTTTCAATAAATATTTTGCCTGGTATTGTTCCATTCCAAAAGCTCTGCCATTTTCTGTGGTCTCTATCATCAATATATTTTCTCTATTTCTCTTCTCTGAGATATAAAGCATTTAAAATGCAAAGCAAAGTCCTGTCTCATATTGGCCACGAGGTTCTCAAAATTAGGGCAGTGGGTAAAGAAACAAGATCAAATCTGGCTAAAATAGTTTAGATCATCATGAGAATGAAAGACAACTCACATTATGTATTTCCAAGCAATTGGAAGTAAGGAGAGAAGCTGTGGTAACAGTGACTGTAGAATATCAACCAGGGGGTCAGAGGTTGGGTTTTTCTTATGTTGCATAAACCCAGAAGTAAACCCAGCACCAACCATATGTGGATTTTACTCCTTTTGACTTCTTCCAGTGAAACAGATTGCTTTGATTTCACAGATCTGAGGAGAAACCACTGAACACCAGATCTCTCGAGCCTAAAGGTAAGACATTCTCCTGAACTGATGTAGCATTATTATACCAAAATTCAATGCAACTATTCACTTTGTTTTACTCAAAAGCATAAATTGGGTTGGTTTCAGTTAAATCACTCATGTGTCACTTCTCTCAGTGCTAAGGTTTCTCTCAATGGTCTCCAAACCTGCCCATCTTCTCCATTACCTATTACAGAAAAAAGCTAATTTTATAGCAGTGCAACTCCCCAGAACTAGCAGTGAGTGATGTGCCACTGAAATAGTAAAGGTCTTAAACTGCCTTCCATTGACTTTTGCAAAGTCAGATGTGCACAACCTGGTATTTCTGGGACATTTGCAACATTTACTCCTATGCAAAAGCAAGAACTAGATCAGCTATAACCTGTTTAACCAAGTTATCTGTTTTCAGGAGGGATCAGGATCTCATAGTTAGGAGAATGAGAGACCTCAGTGAGTGGTGGTAGCCTTTCTGCAAAGGAACTTTCATGGTTCATTGTACTGTTCAAACCTCATCCTCTCATGATGCTTCAGGCACTCATTTACTCTATTTTTGTTTACCATTATCCATTTGCTCATGTACAGATAAGAACTTGCTTGACACAGTTAATTTGTTCCCTTTTTAAAACACTAGGTGTAAAAACTGTGAATTTCCATTCTGATGGTTCCTTCTATTGCAAAGTCTTTGTTTTTTGCCAGCTGTTCCATATTTGCTTTCCCAGGTTTCTGATGAAGAAAATGTCTGATCTGACATGGCACTGACTTAAGTTGATTCAGGGCACTTGAGGTGATTCTCAGGGCACTGAGACCCCCTTGGTCCATCATCCATTCTTGCCTCTGTCTTCAGCACACATGACAGATCAAGAAAGTCTCAGTGTCCTGAGCTGGAGGACCATGACTGTGAGAATGATTAACTCCCAGTTGACCCTCAAATTTTGTGGGACCAGCTGCTCAAGTTGGATCCTACAAATCCGTGGGGCCTGGTGGGATTCATCAAAGAGCTGCTGATGTCATTGCACAACCTCTCTGGGTGATTTTTGAGTGGTCTTGGGAATCCAAGGAGGTCCCAGCTGACTGGGAGCTGGTGAATGCTGTCCCAGTTTTCAAGAAGGGCAAGAAGGGGGACCCCAGATATTCCAGGCCTGCCAGTGCCACTTCAGTGCCTGGTAAAGTTATGGAGAAGATTATTCTGGGAGGGATTGAAAAACACCTGAAAGACAAGGCAGTCATTGGTCACAGGCAGCAGGGCTTCAAGAGGGGAAAGTCCTGCTTATCCAGCCTGCTTTTCTTCTATGACAAGGTGACCCACCTGGTTGATCAAGGGAAGCCAGCTGATGTGATCTTTTGGGATTTCAGTAAAGCTTTTGTTACTGTCTCTCCCAGGATCCTTCTGGACAAATTGTCCAGCCCAGAGCTGGATAAACACACCCTGTGCTGGCTGAGCAATTGGCTCAGGGGTTGGGCACAGAGGGTGACAGTGACTGGGGTGACATCAGGCTGGCACCTGTCACTACTGGGGTTCCCCAGGGCTCCATCTGGGCCCTGTGCTCTCCAACATCTCCATCAATGACTTGGACACAGCACTGGAAGAGACACTGAGCAAGTTTGCAGATGACCCAAAACTGGGAGGGGCTGTTGAGTTCTTCGAGGGCAGGGAGGGCCTGCAGAGAGACCTGGACAGATCCAAGGGCTGGGAATCACCAGCCATGGGAAGTTCAACAAGGGGAAGTGCCAGATTTGGTCACCACAATATAAGGAAGATGTTCAGCCATCAGAGAGTGTCCAAAGGAGGGACAGGGAAATGGGAAGGGCCTTGATTTGAAGCCATGCGAGGACACTGAGGGCACTTGGTGTGTTCAGCTGGAGAAGGGACTGAGGGGAGACCTCACTGCAGTTCCACCTTCCTGGGCAGGGGCAGAGGAGGGGCAGGGACTGAGCTCTGCTCTGGGGGGACCAGGGACAGCAGCCAGGGAATGGCTGGAGCTGTGTCAGGGGGCATTAGGCTGGGTGTTACAAAGAAAGAGGTTCTTCCCCCAGAGGCTGGTTGGGCACTGACCAGGCTCCCCAGGACAGTGGGCACAGCCCCAAGGCTGCCAGAGCTCCAGGAGTGTTTGCATGATACTCTCAGGGACATGGTGTGACTCTTGGGGATGGGCCTGTGCAGGGCCAGGAGCTGGACTTAGTGATCCTTGTGGGTCTTTTCAAACTCAGCACATTCTGTGTTTCTACTCTGTTGTTCTGTACACAAGTACTTTAAATAAGGACTGCACTGCTCCTGGGTCCCAAGCGAAGTGACCAGGTGCTTTGCTGTGTGAGGACATACCTTGGTTTTATCTTTCTCTAGCCACCTTGCATAAATTAACAATTTTTGGCCTGCTTGTTTTGTACCTTATGATGCCTGGCTTAGACTAAATTGTTTCAGATGTGTGTTTGATCTCCACTACAATGGCTGTAACTCCTGAAAGCCATTGGGACAAATCCATCTCTTGGATTACCTCCACGCCTTGGCCTTGTTGCTTTTATCCTGCCTTGACTAACATGTTTTGAGAAGTAAATTATCAGATCAATAGCCCTTCTCAGATGAGGTTAATTGAGAAAACTGGAAGCAGCTTTAAAGCATAAATGGTTTATTGTCTCAAGAAACAAAAGATCTTTAGGGATATTGAAGCCCATTATCCACATCCTCCTCAGATAATGCCAAGATACTTCAAGCTAATTACCATTGTGGATATGAATTTCATCTAGTTCTTTGGCTTTGCTTGTCTCAACTGCAGTGAATTTTACTTTTGAGTTAATGTTGGTTTTGTTTTATTTACATCACAGAATAATTGGATGGCTCAGGACTAGATGCTTAATAACTTAGTATTGCACAGTGCTGTCATTTAATATTAAAGCAAGCTATTGATAAGTACAGAGGTTTTGGAGCTTTTTCTTCTGAGAGAAGCAGCCTGGATTCAAAAACAAAACTAAACAAAAAACAAACAAATAAACAAGCCTCAAAGCATGGAAATGTGAAAATTTGATTTTGCTCTGTGAGGGTTTCCCATTACACTGGTTTTGCTGCCCAAAGACAGATGTTATTTCTCCTCTTAGGAGTGAGCAGCACAACCATGTGAAATCTGTAACTGTCCCTTCAGATCACCCTTCCAGCGAACACATTGAGGTCACCTGCCAATATTGGCACATCACAGAGGGAGAGAACCTCCTGCCTACTAAAACCTGTGGCAGACTTGTAAATAACAGCAACTTCTGTTTAAGCTGGGTTTCTAACTTTCCTATTTATATGTTAGAAAAAACACCTTAAGCCAAGCTGGGAAAGTTTTCAGAATAGCGATGGTTTCCTGATAAAAGCATTTGCAACAGAGATTAAAATTAATAAATTCATTAATATGACTAATACAATATT
Organism: Chiroxiphia lanceolata; assembly: GCF_009829145.1. NCBI lineage: Eukaryota > Metazoa > Chordata > Aves > Passeriformes > Pipridae > Chiroxiphia > Chiroxiphia lanceolata. The sequence continues at coordinate 1,661,191 of NC_045653.1, read as the reverse complement.
AATAAATTACATTCTTTCACTGAACAAATGCAGCAAAACAAGGATGGATCAGCTGCTTTCTGTCACATGAACGTGACTTCAAAATCAAAGAGATGTTGCTGAGAGGAGTCAGGTCTCAAATATACAGAGAAGACACCAAATCTTTCTATAAAGTGGTACAAGGCCATTAAAAAACATGATCTGTAACAATCCACAGACTATCAAGTGGTCTTTGCAGATGATGGGTACACACTGATCCTTGTCTGAATGCAAACAGACCCCATATATTCCGAGGAGGCTGAGGAAGGAGGTGGCAGGAAAGAGTCAGAGAACAAAGAGTGATGAAGAGTATGGTGAGGGAACCAGGAAAAATTATGAGGAGATGAAGGGGTTGGCAAAACAGGGGGAATTGAGAGAGATCAAAAAGTAGGGATACTAAGAAAAATGAGGTGGATAAAGGAAAGGCAGATAAAGATAGGTGGATAAATGAAAGAGTCTGAAAACATATCAGAGAGGAAAGGAAACAGACTGAAAAATATGGGAAAGCAAATGTCATAGAAGAATGTGTTCATGTACAGAAGAAGAGGAAGAAAATCTGAGATGTGCCAACTGTAGAAGAGGGTGAATAAGGAAAGGCAAAATCCATTGATTTTGTTGTAAGTTCATGAGAATAGAAAATAAAAAGAGCCAAACAGGGAGCAAATGAAACACTGGCTGTGATAAAGCCAGAAGAGAGACACAAACATGCTCCCACCCCATATTTTTCACAAGACTGGTACAGTGAGTGCAAACCAGGCTCCCTGCATCATGTCTGACAGCCCAAACCATGCTCCACAGTGACAGCTGAGTTTCCTTTCAAAGCAGCACAGAAAAAATCCCTAGGATTTCCTTCTTTTTTAAATGAGAAAATTAATTACATCCCATAAATGTCTGCAGTAAAACAAGATGTAGATTCAGGGCCCCAAGGCTAGAAGAGAAGCAAAAGTAGAATCTGGCCCTAATTCAGATAACAGCATAGTCTGAAAAATAGCTTTTCTTTTATGGGAACTTTAGAAATTTAGACTAAGTTTTTATTTTAAATGTTAAAAAATCGTAACATTTTGAACTTGAACTTTGGGAATGGAATGAGAACAGCATTTTCAAAAGAAAGGGCATTCCTGATGCTGTAGATTCCCCTGCAGATATCAGCACATAAAATTTTGTCCTTGAAACTCTTTCAAATGGATACTTTGGTTGCTGTTAAAGTTTTTCATGGGACAGATATCAATTTTAACAACTAACATTCCAATTCCCTAAAAATTCAAGCAGTTCTACCATACTTCATATCCGTCACCCAACAAAAGTGCAGCAGCACAAGCAGAGAACGAGGGGAAAACATCTGATTTCCCAAGAGCCTCAGAAATTCCTTATGTTCAGGCAAGCCTGTGTCCCTCCTGCTGCTCTGGGTGTTTTCTCAGAGCTTCTCTGAGGAGCTACTCTGAGCATCACTTGGGTATTTTTCCTCATGTCCACCTGGTCCCTCAAACGTTGCCCCTCAAGCATGTTCAGGTGACTCACAGAAGCCCCGTTTTGCCCCCCACATTTCTGGTGGCTGGACACATATTTTCTTCCTGCAGGAACTCTGTGTCCCAGGATCCAAGCTAACACTTTGGATGCTTTTTGGAAAAAGCACTTCCTTTAGCAGGAACAAAAATCTCCAGATGTTCTGCACTCAGAAATACTGCACGTCATAAACTGTTAGTGCCTTCAACCTCAAGCAGTAAAATCCAAATGAACAACTTTTGATATTTATAAAATTCTCTGATCTGTGGGTTATGAGGAGTGACTCCAGCTCCAAGGCAGCGATTGGCATGGCCCCAGGTTTTTTACCAGTGTTTCAAGTCCTGTAAAGTCAGCTCGTGTTACCTTAGTATCATCTTTCTCACTAAACTGCCACAGTTTGGAGGCTGACTGAGGGGGGGGGGGGGGAAGTTATTAAAAAGACCTTTAAAAGAGGTATTTTTCCAACCCTAGAATAGTCCTAATGAGACCCTCAGCATTAAAATATAGATTTATTACTAACACAGAGAAATGCAAGGGGGCTGCAGTTTTATTTCACATCAGAGCCTCAACGCCTCCATCAATTTTTATCATAAAAATACTCCTGAGTCTGTTAAATCAAATTTGATCATTCAGCTTCTGAAAAACCCATTGCTGATTTGTTCTTTCTTCCAATCTGAAGCTTTTGGTGCCCCAGGCTGCAAACACCAGCAGTCCTGTCAGTGGCTAAAGAGCTTAATGACTCCTGATTTTTATCTGTCCCCTCACAGAGAACTTACCCAAGTAGACATAAAAAACCCCCCTCATGACACACACGACACACACATGGCTGTAAAATGGCCAGCAAAAAGTATTAATATACCTTGATGATGTATAATTAAACCCTTGGAATTTTAAAGGGACATTTGATACATTTTCAGTCATCATGGCCCCGTTCTGGTAAACTCAGCCGGTCCTTGTACGTGCCTTTATCAAGAGCAAGAAAAAAAAGCCTCTCCTCCACAATGTTTTGGCTTTTTATCTCTGCTGACTCCACAAAACTCTCTCATTGGAGTGGATTTAATCAATGAAAAACTCCCAGTCCTCCTGCCTGGGTAACAGCTGAGGAGCTGCTTGTGCAGATGCCCAGCACTCATAGTGATCTTCCCTGTCAGACACGGAAACGTGCAGGAATGAGCCCCAAAGAGAACAACAGATGGGTTTTTATCACGAAGTCATTTCAGTCACTCCCCTGTTATCCATCTTGTTCTACCTGAGTGGCAGGAAAACCTCAGCTGAAATCACCTCTGCCTGAAGACGGCGCAACCAGATCTGTCCTGGCGGGTTTCAAATGGGAGGAAAAAGGAGGGGCTGAGGGTCAACTTTCCACTAGATTTTTTTTTCCACGAGACAGTGAAGAGAGAAGGAAAAAAAAAAAAAGAACTGAGAAAAAGCAGAAATCAAAGTAGAATAGACTGTCCATCCTCGTTAGACTTTGGTAGATGCCTGTGCCTGTGCTCAGACAAAGGCAGGAGCGCCGCGGTCCAGCAGGAGCACAGCCCGCTCCGAGCTCTGCCCAGACCTCTGTGGATCAGCAGGACAAGGGAGCCCTGGTTGGCCTTAGGGCCTGATGAACAGGACAACAGCCTTCTGCTTCGGTAGGACCCAAACCTTTAAACTCTTCCCAGGGCATTTACCTTCCCCACTGCTGCCTGCGCCGGAGCGACCACGCTTTCCTGCTGCAGCACCGCAGAGATTTGTCCTCCTTTACCTCCAATGGTCCCGCAGATCCTCTTCTGGTCTGGGAAGCAGTAAAATTTTAAAACTCTCTGAACTTTGATGTTTTTACCTTTTTGCTCTTCTGCATTTATTTGCTCCAGTTTTCTGTTTGATTTCAAACCCTTGTTTTGCAGCACTGGCTGCGATTCAGTTGTTTCGATTCCGTTTGGTGTTTCTGCCCCTTCGGGTTTTTTCTTGTTGCAAATTTTGCTTTTTCGTTTAGCCTACTTGTATGCAAGCTTTTCCCTGAAATTATTTTAGATGTTATATTATCCCTACACTCTCTTTATTACGTGATTTTAACATTAACAACATATATTTCCTAAGCTGTATTTTTGCAGTGTTCCAATCCACAGCTACATTATTTTATTCCCGTAAGTGCAGTAAATAAAATCATGATACAATATTGAAACAAATCTTCATTTTCCTGAAGCTTTCATCACTCCAAAAAGATTAAAAGATATTAGATTTTATTTATTTTAGGAGTGATAATATCTCTTTTTGAACATCAGACTGTAAATATTTTTCTAACTCTCCCTGCGATTTCTCTCTATAGCACATCACAGAAATAATGCTACACTACACACATCCAATTGTCTGATCTTCCACTAGTATTCTTAATATTATATAAATCTGTGCAAGTTCAGCAAGCAACAGCTGCTTTACACACTGCACTTGTATCAATTTTATAGCACCTGCAGCCACTGGAGAACAAACACTTTTATTGTTCATTTTATTATGTTTGTTATTTTCCTAAATGGGTTCATTTCTTCCTGTTTTCAAGATTTTTTTATCCACTTTACCCTTGCTTTATTTCTCTGTCTGTACTTTACAGGTCTCTCTTTCTCGTGCCTTTCAGGCACATGATGAAAGCAAAGCAAAGTTCATTGTGTGCTGAAGGGCCTTTTGGAGTCAGGCAGCAATTTTGCAGTTTCTGGGCATCTCATTAATGATCCCAAATGCTCTGACCAAGACAGGAAATGTCCTCAGGGCTGTTATTGCACTGTAGGGTCTGTCCCCCTCCTCCCCGTGCAGAATTCCATGCCTTTTATTTGAATAGTTTGAAGTCTCTCCCGTCTACATTTTGGGCAGTTTAATCAATCTCTCTTTAAAAAATCTTTTCATGCTTATTTGGGTTTGAGGGGGATATTTGTCATTTAGTCTTGGAAGTGGTTTTCAGCTTTCTTTTTGTTAGCTCATTGGCTTTGGTTTTTTGGTTGTTTTGGGGTTTTTTGCTTTTTTTGTTGTCGTCGCTTGTTACTTCGTTTCTTTTTTTTCTCTTGTTTGCCTTTCCAAATATCAAAGTTCCACTTCCCGCTGCATCTCCCCCTTCACAGAATAATTATTTTCTCCCCACTGAATCAGGCTCAGAAAGTTTTCAAAGCATTCTAGTCCAAATGCAAAAATACACAAATGATGACAGAGAGGGAATTTAACTAAGGAAAATGTTCTCTTTCTTTTGTGCACGGAAATAAAACCCCAATTCACTGAAAACTGAAGAATTTTCCCAGTTTCAGTCGACACTTTTATCTTTAGCATTCCCTTCTATCTGTTATGCACAGACACAGAAGTAGAGCTACAGTCATGAATTAGTTCCCCCTCAATTTTGCAGAGTAGAGACCTGCTAAAACCCTTGACAAAATAAGGTTAATATTAAATAATTAATATAATTATTATTTTAATTAAAATAATTAACCTTGTTAATTCAGTGCAAATGCTCTTGTAGGATATTTTCATAGAAGAAATACCGATTAACTTTAATTTTTAAATTTTAACAACATTCCTTTAAAAAAGCAAATTTAACAGGAAAAAACCAAACTTGACTAGTTTGTTGGTTTTGGGGGTTTTTTTCATTGTTATTTTTTTTTCAAATCGCATTGTTCCTCTTTGAAACTTCTTTGACTCGTGTGGTTAAAGTTTTATTTAATTTGCAATGAGTTTTAATAATTCAATAAATCTATTGAATTTGAGCTACAAGGGAGCAGAAGGCAGCACCGACCAGTGCTCTCTTTGGAGAGCACTCACTGCACCTTTCCTATTTGCTTTTTTCTGCATTTTGAAAAAAAAACCTGACACATTCTCACCTGAAAGTAATTAAGATACTACTTTAGTATTTCCTTAAGCATTTCAAATCCACTCAGCGTGATAATTTTAACTGTTTAGCAAAATATGAAGCCTGGTTTTGTGCTGTCAATAGAAGCGTCTCGGTGAACATACGAGTGTCCACGCAAGCTCTTCCCCCTCTCCCTGCAGAGCACAGTTTTAAATTGGTTTTGCCACAACCTTTCCCAGGATGTCCATAACTCAGGCGTTTCCTGCCCCAGTGGAAGGTGACCCTGGGCTGGGGAGCTCTGCTGGGAGCTGCTGCAGCTCCAGGATCCAGCTGCTGATGGGAACAGGGATGTTCCCGGGGAGAACCCTCCGTTTTGTGGGTGGAAATGCTTCTGCTTAAAAGGTGAACTAGAAAGGTGGTAAATCCCCAATGGGGAAGTGTCCCCAGTGACCCACAGGGAATTATCAGCTGGAATATCTGACAAAGAGAAAGCAACTCTGTGCTGAGCAGATCTGCTGCACTGCTGGGATCCATTATAACCACGAGCTACAGAACCCACCCAGGCACTCTTCTGAGCCCAAACCATGCAGAATCTACAAAGACTTGTTTCCTACCCCATTGTTTACACCAAGAGGCAGAGAAGCAACTTCAGGCATCTGAGCACAATATACCATGTGCTCATCCCCCCCCATTGGACCGGCAAACCTCTGTGCACTCCGAGGATCCTCCTCTCTACTCCCCTCCTCCAGGATGGCCCACCATAGTTATTTCCTCCTCAGAATGTGTGTTGCTTTCCTACAGGCAGTTTATCAATTACCACTTCCAGACATTTATCTTCATCCTTACTTCCCACTTCTGGGTCACACATGGATTTCCCCCCTTCCATGAAAAAGCTGTGCCCCACAGCACTTCGTAGAGATAGCCCAGTCCTCTCACTGATCCTGTGGAGATACCCAGGCTGTTCTGATGTCTTTCCTCTATATGGGACACGACATCCAAGTCCCTGATCCCTGGATTTTCCACACACACACGCAAGAGCAACACAACTGATCTCATTCCCCATTTCCTCATTTCTAAAAGGGCACATGATTGCAACAGATAAAGTTTGCAGCTACTTCATACAAATCTAAGGGCTCCAACCATTCCTACGTGTCTGTGCCACAGTCAAAATAACATGACCTCGCCAGGATGTGGAAGGAACATCCAGAAACCTCTGTTCCTCCCCACAGGCACCAGTGGTCGTGCCAGGAAGGTCTCCCCTCCCTGCCATTCAGCACGTTCAGCTGGGCCAGGCCAACACGTGTCAGCAACATGCAAATGGTACCTTCAAACAAAGATTAACTCTCACTGAGGATGTCAAGGATGCAGGGCAGGCAGAAGAGCAGGATATTTAGAAATTTCCTTACACAGGGAATGGGAGTGAAAGGCTTAATATTCTCTTTTAAATTTTACCCTTTAGTCACAGCCCCTTCCAGTTTCCCTTTGGCAGGTCCATCTACCATCAGCTAAGCAGGGATTGCTCCTTCTCCATGGCATCCACAGGAGCCCCTGAGGAGGCATCCCCCAGCAGCCTGATCCTGGGTTAGAGCTGTGCTGGGTCAGAACCAGCCTGGAGCAGGAGCAGCCCCAGCAACTGGAGCAGCCCCAGCAGCTGGAGCAGGCTGCAGAGCCTGTTGGTGCCCCAACAGTCTTGGATACTGGGATACAACACCCTGGATTGATCAGCACTGAGCACCACCCTGCACCCCATCTCCTGTGTGTGCACTGCACAGGGGGAGCTTCCACCACCACCACAGCTCCTGTTCCTCACTTTGCTTTCCACCCTCTGCAAACAGGGATCACACCCAGCACCTCCCAGCTCCATCACCCGCACTGTGGAAATGCTCTGTCCTCTGACTTTCAAGAAAATTGCTCAAAATTTATCAGGAAAAACCAGAGAGTGAATTTATTTTGGCTCTAGCATCAGATACAAATCAACCATTGTTCTTATTTGTCACATTGCCACCATGACCAGAAGGGTTATTGTTGCTCAAAGGGTTTCAGAGGTGAATTCACCATCAGCCTCCACCAGCCACAGATCAAATATTTCCTAACTCATGTCCTGTTTAAAATAAAATAACTTCACCTCTTAGATACCTTGATTGTAACAAAAGCCAATTTGTCCCTAAATATATAAATAAAACAAAACCAAAGAAAATAGAAGCTTCACAGGGAATACAAATAGGAAATCTCAGGTATCCATGTCTGTAAAGCCTTCATCAAGTCATGAACAGGGAGAGAAGGACTGTCAAAAAAGTAATGTCTCTTAATCAAAACAATATACAAGCTGTTACAAAACAGTGAAGGGATAAGTATTCCTCACTTGCCCATCCTGCCTGAGGCAGTTCAATAGAGCTGGAAACAATTATAACTTAGATTTCCCCCAAATGAGCTAGAAAAAGACTTAAACATGCAGAAAATGAGGAACAGGTCAGAACACTCTTAGAATGATTTATAAAGTTCCCTAAATGCCAGTATGAAGGCAGGAGTACATTTTCAAACAATCACAGTCCCTACCCCTGAGCTTTAAACAGCCCTAGGACCAGGAAAACATGTAATTTTAAAAGGATAAAGTATTATGAGAGGTTAATGCTGTTAAAAATAAATCAGAATATTAGAATTACTTAAAAATGGGAAGGAAAATAATACTCTTCAGAGACAGGTTAAATTCCAAGCAGGCTGTGTGGAGTGCCCTGTAATTACTCCCCCTAATAACACTATCCATCTAATAATGATTAAAAAAACCAGATATTAAAAACATCTTACCTTCCATCAGCTAATCAGAGGACAGGTGTTGAAGTTGTTTTAACTTAAACAGTCTAAACAATTGCCACAAAGTTGGCATATGAAGAGGAGCTTCTCGTAACTGAGACGTGAGAGAGAGGGATTCCTTCCCCCTCTAGTACCTTAAACTAGGAATCCAGGAATCCTTCTGGAATAAGCAGACTGATTGAGTCATTCGTCCACCCACAACCTCACACTTTCACTCCATACTTGTGGAATCAGCTGCTCCTTGAAGGAAGGCTAAAAATCCAGTTTAAAGTAGGTGCTAATTGTTAAGCTGGTGAAGTTGGCTGGGAAAGCTCATTTTCAGTAAAACAGGGAATAGCCAGAGAATTATCACTAATTTAATGGCTCTGTGGACAATAAAGCCATTATGTGGGCTTTGGCTTGACTCAGATCCTGGTAAAATTTTGGAATAGAAGATAGAGAACTAGATTAAAGATAACTAGAGTGGAGCAAGGAGATTATTTGGCATAGTCGGGGTCACTAAAGGAGCACTACCTCTGCTTCTAATGAGAAATTAGAAAACTGAACAGAAGAGCCATTGGATAACTGAAGAACTGGGAGAGAAATCATTTCTATATTTCTATATTTCTATTCTCTGGGCTCAGGACGAATGGTTCTTGTGACAGAGCTATTGTGCTCCTGGCTGTGTGTTCACAATGGATTTATGAGTGCCTGTGGAACCGATGATTGAAGAGCCTGAAATCCCCAGAACACGACTGGGTAAACAGCGTGCTCCTAAATGTCCAGGAGGGAGCAAAGCTGGAATGAACCCCTTGTGATCATATGGTCACATTTCTCCCATGACAGGCTGCAGATCCTGCCTGGATTTCAGTACTTATGTCTTAACTAAACCAAGTGATAACATGTCTGGTAATCCTCCACTCTAAACTTGCCTTATTTCAATTTCTAGGAGCCAAACCCTTCTAAACCTTCTTCTTCACCGTGGAAAATGCTTTTGTTTTCTTTTTTTCCCCTCCTGAGAGGTGCTTGGATGAGCAGGTAGCTTCCTAATGTTTTCCCAGCTCAGGTGAACAGCTTGAGCCCATAGAATCACTAAATATAAATTATTTCTCTCCAAGTTCTTCAGTTCAGTTCAGTGCATACAAGGAAACTTCCCTTATTGAGAAATAGCCTTCCCCTTTTGTGGGTGATGCATCATCACCTGGCAAAGTCACTGAAGGGGATAAAGATTAGAAAACATTTGGAAACTGAACCTCACGGGCAATCCCAGAGAAACCCTTCCCCTCAGCCTGAGGCCAGGCTGTATAAAACAACCTCCCTGGGTCCTCCTCCAGCCACAGCAACAGGGTATCACAACTGCCAAGTTGTACTTCAGTAAAATATGAGGAGAACCAAATGCTGAGGAAAACATATTCCCTGACGTAGAATCATAGAATAGAATCCCAGAATGGGTTGGGTTGGAAGGGACCTTAGACACAAGCCAGTTCCACCCCACTGCCATGGGCAGGGACAGATTTTACTAGACCAGGTTGCTCAGGTCCCATCAGCCTTACCTTGAACACTTCCAGGGATGGGACATCCATGTACCTGGGGAATCAGGAATTCCCGAGTTTGTTCTTTCGGATGTGCTCAAGAATTTGCCTTTAGCGATTGCATTTGAAAAGCATGAAAATTTGATCCCCAAATGGTCTAAGAACTCAAAGACCAGAACACAACAGAGAAACAGAAATATGCTGGTTTTCCCCTTCTCATGCTTCCAAGGACCTACCTCAACACACAAAGGCCAAGCCTAACCCAGCTGGAACTGAGCTTGTGTTGTGTTTGCATTCTGCAGAATCAGGTTTTGATAACACTGTCAAAGTGTTATAAAATTTACATAAAGCTTTATATACATATAAAGCGCTCACTCAACTTCTCTCATATTTTAATTGCCTGCAAAACAAGGGCAGATGTGCTGGGTGGAGATGGCAAAGAGGTGCCCAGGGGAGCATAGGAGAACACTGGAAGGGGATGGAGGAATTTGGTTGTCCACTCAAACCCCAAAAACTCTCTGCAAGGTTTGGCCCTGTCATTACCCACCCAGAAGCTCAGAGGTGTACAAGAGGTCCATACCAAAAAGGGGGACTGAGATTATCAGCCCATTCCCCCTAAACTGAACAAAACAACTGCAATTCAGTGAGATTCGGGTTAGACCCCAAATGTGGCTTGTTTGGGGCTCCAGGTTTGTTCTGGGGAGAGACCTTTGTTTGCATCAATTTTACTTTAAATTATTTTGTGGTTTGAGAAGGAGTAACAGCTATTTCTTTGTATTAGTCATGTGTTCTCACACCTTGATAATGCCCTTTAGAGCCTTAAAAAGTGCCTGTCTTTGCTGTGCATTCTGTGAACTCAACCCTAACCTGCTGTTAGGAAACTTCTATGGCAAAGGAACCCCTGGGGCTGGGGCCAGCAGGGCACTGCCTGCACCACTGGGGATTGTCTCAGGGGGGTTCTTTCCTTTCCCTCCAAATGCCTCTTTTTACTATTTACTATTTCCCTTTTTACTGCTATTCCTTTACCGAAACCTGATGGCTGCGACGGGGAGATCCCCAGCCATCCTAATTCACCTCCACACTTCATTTCGTAACTTTTTCAGTTTCTCACCATCTGAAAATCTCAACGTCTTTCACGGCATCCACTAATTCTAGCTTTTTTTTCCTTGCATTCCCTCTTTTTCTGTCGTATCCTGTGGTTTCATGGGCATGGTGGTATTCTCCCAAAGGTTGGACTTGATGGTCTTGGAGGTCTTTTCCAACCTTGAGGGTTCTGTGATCCTTCTCAAAGCAGGATCTCAGCAGCAGAGTGGAGACGAAGATTTGTCAGTGAGTTATTGAGGCTGCAACACAGTTTTCTATTTTTCATAGGTCTTTGTTCACCTACTTTAGCGTCTCATTTTTCTAAGCAGCTGTTTTCAGGGTAGGATCCTGACTTAGCAAATATTTTCACATACTTCCATTATACAATTGCCCCAGGCAAGGGCTGAACTTCTGTAGAAGAGTTTGCAAGATCAGGGCATGTAAAGAATGAACACAGACCCTTTACTCAATTGCAATAGCTGAAACCTCAAGCCCACAATTTTACCATCACAACAAATATTCATGGGAAGACTTGTTCCTTTTGGTTATCGCAATTTTTATTTTCTTCTAAATAAGGTCTACTTTCTTCTCTAGGAGGTGATTTGGAATCAAATGAAAGATTCCTCCCATCTCATTTTACAAAACTGGAATCAACTGGTTCAAAGGAGACTTTTACCCACAGCCATGACCATGGCCCAGCTGGGGTCTGAACTTTACATCAGCTTTGAACAACACCAGCTGTGGATCACTTGAAATACAGATATAACAGCCCAAGGTTAATCCCCCAGTGTGAATCTCCAGGCTCTATTTCAGTTGCACCTCACACAGATGTCTAAACCACAAAGAATCCGACACATACTTCCCTGCAAATCCCACTGGGGTCCTAACAGATGTGAGATCATAGAAACAGAGAATGGCTTGGGTTGGAAAGGACCTTAAAGCTCATCCAGTTCCAGCATGGGCAGGGACACCTTCCACTAGCCCAAGTTGCTCCAAGCCCCATCCAACCTGGCCTGGGACACTTCAAGGGATGGGGCAGCCACAGCTTCTCTGGGCAACCTGTGCCAGGGCCTCACTAACCTCTGAGTAAAGAACTTCTTCCTAATGTCTAACCTAAATCTCTCTCTTTTCTGTTTGAAACCATCCTGTCTGCCCTATCACTCTGTGTAAAAAGTTGCTCTCTCTCTTTCTCATAAGCCTGTTTAGGCACTGGAAGAGGCTCTGAGGTCTCCCTGGAGCGTTCTCTTCTCCAGGCTGAACAATCCCAGCTCTCCCAGCCCGTCTCCAGAGCAGAGGTGAATATCCTCATGGCACAGCTACAACCACCATGGAAAGCAGCATCCATACACCCAGCACTGATTTGTTCCATGAGCGTGGCCTGGAGAACAGACGATTTTAGAACTGAGCCCAAATGCTTGGAATTAGAAGCATAATATTCACCATCTCACAGGAACAGAGGGGCAGTGGGGGCTATAAAAGCACGTGCAGAGAACAGACTCTGCATAGCAGCAGTGACCGGATTGAAGCCCTTCCAATGCAGAAACTCTTCATCTTTTAACTCTCCAGTAATGAAGTCATCACAAGCAGATGAATGGCTTAAAACATTTGGTTTCACTCCCTCCTTTTACTGCCACCAGTAGCTTTTCACTGATGAAAGGCTACCCATAAATCTGGAGGCTGACAGTGCCCCTGGGGGAAGGCTCCCATAACTCTGACACAGCATCAAAGTAATGCACATGGAAATAAAAATCATCTTTGAAACACAGCCCTGCAAGGAATCTACAAGAGAAGGAGCCCAGGCTGGTGACACAGTCTGTGTGCCCCTCACTGTGTCACCGGGGGCTGGGAGCGTCATCTGACGTCAATGGCCACACTCTGCTCAGGTTCCTCCATAAATATCCCAAATCCCACAGACTTTGTCACATCTTACAAGTTATTCAGTGCACAGTAAGGTCCATAAAGACTTTACAGCACTGGGCCTTTTCATAACTCCTGTGAGCTACGGCCATGACTTACTATGGGATTAGAGCAGTCACTTTTGAGGTTATTTTCAGGAGGAGGAAACTACAGGGAAATACTATTTGTGTTTTCAGGGTTTTTTTTTAAATTGACATTATTTTTCCATGTTTTCTAGGACAAATTTGTTAACGAGATTTTCTAGGAAATAAAGTCTGATGAAGCGATTGAGCTTCTGCCCTTGGTCACACATTGCTGTAAAACTCGCTTGGGAGATCTCCTGCATCTTCTGGGAAAATAAACCTTGCAAGGAAAGAATCAGGAAAAAGAAACTGTCTAAGAGAGTTCTATTTGATACAGAGTTTTTCCACTCTGACAACTAGAAACTTAGGTATTCTGGTATCAAAGTGCTGGAAGTAAAAGAACTGTCAAAGTTTTGTTGCTAAAGCTGCACAACGTGGCAGAAAACCATTTCTGACATTCATATCCTTGCACCTCTTCCACCTGCAGCTTTTGACTGACTCTGGTTTTCATGACGATGGAATTTTTCCTCCCCACGATGGAAAGGAAGAAACTCTTCCTCAGCCTCCTGCTCTGCTACAGCTTGCTCAGAGCTGCTGATTCCCACATGGTCACTGAGGAGAAGGCAGAATGCAACCTGTCCAGGAGCAGCAGAATGGATCTCTCAGATCTCCCACCCATCTCCGTAGTAGGTGAGTAAAATCTGCCATTCGGTGCCAAATTAAGAGGATTTGCAGAAAATGCAGTTGTTGGCTCCTATGGACTATTTGGATAACTCTGCAATGTCACACAATTGCCTTAGTGCAGAGCTGTTGTGGCTACAGCACCCAAGAATGACAATGTGACAACCCTCAGTTTAGAGGAAAAAAAGAATAATCATCAGATGACTTATTTTAGTTTTACAGATTTTACTTCAGGTCCCATCGTACTGCAGGTCTTTTTGTATTTAGGTGTTCTTCTGCTGATATGGGCAATAACCTTCCTTTGAAAACCTCATGCATATAAAAAATATTAACATAATGTGGGGTCTTTTTAAGTATCTGCTCTTGTGGTAGAGAAATCAACAGTATTAACAGCTATTAATGTCACCTCAGTTTACCTGGTCTTTAACCAGGGGAAGAAAAGAGCACTGCAAGGGAGAGCCAGGGGTCATCTATTTATCCAAGAGAGACCCAGCTCTATCCCTACTCTTACTCTGTCCTGTTAGGGAAGAACCTTGTTAGGGCAAAGCTTAACTTTTCTTCACAAAATATTTTCCTTGTGTCTGCCCAAATTTACACAAACTTCTCCTTTCAAGAATCAAGTTTTTGGAGCTAATTAGCTGCAGAACACCATTCATAACTCTGTCAAAACACTAATAATGCAAAAAATACTCTTGTTTAGCTCCTTTCTACAGTCTTTTAGTGCTTTTGCTTAAAGCAGTTTGGTTTCTTACCTTGTTTACTGTATTTTTTCAGAGCTCTTGCTCATGATGACATTTCTTTAAGGAAAAACAGTTGCCCTGCACTTGCATTTCTACAGAAATCTGAATGTTTGAATCCTGAGTTAACTTGGTCTTGTTTAACTGCAAGTTTAGTGAACCTTGTGCTGTTGTGCAACCTCCCAAGCTGCACCATTGCATGGTCCTTGTGATCCCTGATACCTTCAGCATCACACTTCCAACATTTTTTTTTACTCCAGTTAAAATCAGAGATATAAAATACACTCACTTCAGTTGATTTCTCTATCTTCTCACAAAAGTGAGCCCCTGCTTTAAACATGACAGAGATGCTGTGTCATGCCATGTGGAAGTGTCCAAGGCCAGGCTGGACAGGGCTTGGAGCAACCTGGGCTAGTGGAAGGTGTTCCACTCGTGGCAGGGGATGGAACAAAATGAGCTCTAAGGTCCCTTCCAGCCCAAACCATTCTGGGATTTCATGAACTGAGTTTACCACAGAGATGGAACATCTCTCAGATACTCTAAGAATTACCTTCCTTTTTCAGAACAAAAAGGAGAGGTTGAAGTTATTTTCAGTACAGCTCGTTTTGAGGTACCAAACTCTTCCATGGCTCTGCAAGGATTCTCTGCTATTCCTTTGCCAACAGACATCCAGGATAGCAAAGATCCCCTAACACTGTCAGGCCCTTTTGCTCTGGGGGGTTCTGCAATGCCCCACAAAAACCCTCGTCCCTCTCTGCCCCGTTTGGTTGTCTGCAAAGAGGCACCTCCTCAGGAGCAGAGCAGCCTGTACCCCCTCCATGGCACATCCCAGCTATTCTGCTTCCCCATTTTATACTCAACAGAGGGATGAAGCAATCAGCCAGGGAGTGAAGAGCAATCCCCAGCACACTGATAGTCTAAGCCAACACCACAATCCCCAGTTCACCTCTGCGTTCGTTCCTCCCCTGCAAACAGTGTCCTTTCATACAACAGAGCGAACATTTGACACTGAAAATGCAGGAATAGTTCAAAAAAACAGATCTCTGCATAACACTCACCTCTTCTATAGCCAAAGCAGTCCAAACAATCCTGTACAACTGGACTACACAAAGTCAAATTAAGGTAGATTTAAATTATTTACACACATCTTGGTTACTGTCAGAAAGTTTCAAAGGACAGAATAACAAAGAACACTCAATATTCCAGCTGGAACTGGATCCAAATCACTAATTGAGTTAGTGCAATACCTTTATGAAGGCTTCCCCTTTTTAAGTGACAATAACTTTATATGTTTGAAGTACAGGTTTCCCCCCCACACACTATTTCTTAGAGATACATAACCCTAACTATAAAAATTCATGATTAATAAATGAAACGCCTCAAACCAACCCAAACTGTTTATTCTTCACTCTGTAACTCTGCAAATCCTAGCAATTAGTAAATATTCAGAAACATACTGATAGAGAACACTGGAATAGATGAGGAGCCACCATTTATCAGTGGGGATATGGACATTTTTTATCCCAATCATTCCTTACGTACATACAGTGCTTATTACAAAACTCACACACAGAGTAAAGGTATCAAAAATATCATAACAGGCTGGGGAGCTGGGAAGTGTCTCACACTTTAACAGTCTTGCTGTGTTAGAGGCCAAGACAAGTCTTAGTCTTGGAATTTATATATAGTTATAAATATATACATATAGTGATAAATACATATGATAATCCAAGTTACAGGCACATGAAAGAAACACGTTTGAGAATAATGTTTTCTAAAACAAATGGTGGGTGGAGAAGGAACAAAGAACTGCAAATGAAAGGTGGCATCACTCAGATGAGGAGTTTATACCAAATCAGCAAAGAGTTTTTGCTTGTGAAAACCAGTGTATGCTTCCTAATTCCTTCCAAAATTATACATGTAACACCACCTTCTAACAGAAAAAATTACAGAATTCTAAAGATTTTTCCTATTTTTGTTCACATGAGTAATGTCCATGAGTACCCTCATCTTTTAGACAGGGACCTTTAATTTTATTTCTCCGAAATTGTTCCTTGTTTGCATCTACCAAACAAAGTGTAAAAATTCTCTCCTAAAATACAAACATCAGTGTTCTTCTGCTTTGCACAAGCAGCAGTGACAACAAGAGTTCAGACACTCTGTGCCTGAGGTGAACACCTTCACTGGAAAACACACAGGGATGAGGTGGCAACACAGGTTATTTGCCTTCTCTCACCCAAAAATAGGATTATCTCAATGAAACACCATGCTGTAAAATTGGTTTCATGTTATGTTGTGCTATTCTCATTAAAGATTTAACTAGAAGATCCCAGAAAGTCAGCAGGAAAGAGGCAGAGAACAAGAAATCTTCCAAGGTAGGTGGTTGTTCAGAAAACTTTGTTGAATTAGAATGGCTCGTTACATGTAGAGTTTCCCTCTGTGCATTCATTTGGAAGGCTTTCACTGCCATTCCCTGAGTTAAATAATTGACATACAGCTTGAAGCTCTAAATACTGTAAAACCACATGCAAAATAATAAAGGTGGAAAAAACTAGAAGCTGTGGCTGCCCCTGGATCCCTGGAAGTGTCCAAGGCCAGGTTGGACGGGGCTTGGAGCAACCTGGGCTGGTGGGAGGTGTCCCTGCCCATGGCAGGGGTGGAACAAGAAGGGCTTTAAGGTCCCTTCCCATCCAAACTATTCCCTGAGTTACAAAGGTGCACAGGGTGCCTGTAGCTGGCAGGCTCCAGAGATCCCTCCCAGGTCCCAGGCACGTGCTGAGCAACCCAAAATTTCCCACCTTTCCCAGTCCCAGACGGAGGAGCAGCACTCCTTGGGCAGGCTGGGGGACACTTACCCATGTGTGCAGTTAAGGTTTCTCATGGATGAAGGATCACTGGGCTCCAAAGGCAGCTTGGCAGCCCAGCCCTGTGAGGTGGAGCATTGCCAGGTCACCTCCCTGCTCTCTCAGCCCAGCAAAGTGGTACCAGCCCCCCAGCCCGACTGGGAGGGTTCAGCCTTTCATTTGAAAAGTTTGGGGATCCAGGTACAACACCTTAATTAGTTTTATTGATAACTTCATCATCTTTGGATGTTTTTCTATACCTTCACTGTTTCCAGAGTTTTCCCTGCAGACCATTTTCCAACACTCTGCCCAGTCACAGTCAAAACCCAGGGCTCACAAGGTTTGTCATTTTGCTCAGAGGGTTGGTCTCCAGCCACCATTTCCCACGGTCCAGACCAACCACACCTCTGTGTTGCTAATCCAGGCCTCACTGCCAGCAACCACCTCCTCACCTCAAGCCAGACCCTCCCTCTGTTCCCTCTCTTGACCCGTGTGACCTGTGCTCACTTCACTTTTCTACGAGTCCCCACGTTTTTGTCTTCTAGAAAAATGCTGAACACAAGACACCTCCAAAACCAAGGCCCCCCCCAGCTGCCAACTGTGTGCCAACCTTCAGACCCTGCAAACCACACCTGAATTCCTGCTGTAACTACTGTGCTTTGTGCAAATGCCGAATTTTCCAGACAATCTGCCAGTGCCTGATGTTGAACCCCAAGTGCTAAGCCAAGCTGGAGACACGATGAGGCTCCTGTCTTTCATTAGTTTCTCAAGTGAGTATTTCAAATTGCCCCGTGTGTATGGCAAAATAGAGAGCTCTGAAGCTTGGATTTGTCCCTCTTAAAATTTAATGGACAGCTTTTTTATGGGGTTAATGGTATCACAACCAGGATGTTATTTCAAGGAGCAGACAACCAGGGAGATTGACAGTGATTAGGTATTTTTAGCAAAAGAGTTTGGTTTAGGATGAATTCTGGATTTTTGGTGCTTTGGGATTGTTCGGGTTTTTGGTTTTTTTTTTAAAAGAGTCATAACCCTTTTCACATATTCAACAAAAATCAGGACAAGAATTTATGTAGGTTATTCTACCTAAAAATAAGGCAATTTTTCAATCATCCTCAGCTAAGCATCAGTCCATCCACCTTCAGGGTTTGTAGTCATTGCAGTAACCAGCACCTCCCAGGTGTATAAAATACATGTATACTTGAACCCTAAATGTATCTGTGCCTCATAACATAAAAATCAGATTTTTTCCCATATCCGTATCCACATATCCATATTTTTCCCATATCCATAGGAATCAATTCTTCAGCCCTTCTTCTCCTGCTGCCAAGGACATCGTGTATATAAAACCCAAAAGCAGGAAGACATATCCACAACTTGGAGGAAGAAGGAAAGATCAGCCAAAAATGAATGTATGTCCCACATGTACACCTTGAAGCAAAGCAAATTATAAGCAATCAATCCCTTTCTTTGCCCTTTCCTGCTAGGGGCAGCTCCCAGAACCTACCCCAAGGGTGAATTCAGGCATCAGTCTCCATGTGCTGCAGGCAACCAGTGACCACAGGGGAAAAAAAAACCCATATCAAAGGGTGTAAAGGCTCAGAAACAGCTCTGAAGGTGTGAGTGAAGCTCAAGGCAGCAGCAAACAGGTGTCTGGGAGGCTTCTTTCTCTTGTTCTTGAAGCTCTTTGCCTCAATCTCAAGGTATCCAAGATGGCACAGAAGGAAACTCCTTCTTGGTTAAGCTACCAGGAGAACAAGGAGGGAGCAGACCCAGAAAATGTCCCAGTGACTCATCTGTCAAACTCCAGCTCTTGCTTTTCACCTCCTCTGTTCTGTATCTACAGGGTTCATCTCCCCTGCTCCCTTCCCTTCTTTTTTTCTTCTTTGGTACTTCCTTGATTTCAGCATTTTCCCTTCGTCCCACTGCTATTCCCAGTCACCCCAGGAGCCACGTTCACTCCAGGTTAAACCCCTCTCTCCTGTGTTCTCTCCACCTGCCTCCACAGGGTCCCTGCCAATGCTCTCCAGATTTCACAGTCACAGATTTTCTAATCGTGAATTTTGAACGCAATTCATGAATTTTCTAATCCTCTGTGCGGGTCTGCTTGAGAGGAAATTCCTTTATTGATTTATTTCTAAACACACATTTTGTAGCTGAGGGCTACAAAAGTCTTCCAGGAAGGCCAAGATGATACAGACAACACTCCAAAGGCACTCAAGCCTCATGAACTCTTTTTTCTTATAATAATCGATCTGAAGCCCAGAACTCAAAACACAGGTCAGGTGCTGACAGAAATTTTTGTTCAGTCTAAAGATAGAAAGATGACAGATTAATCTAAGAGAGAGCCCTAATGATGACAGGATGCCATTGTGTTCCTTATCTTTTATAAAATACATCCGTTGACACAGGCCATGCAAGCTTGAATTCTTGTACATTTACACAGATATGTTTTTTAATCATATATCTTGGCTCAGGAATCTGTAAGCCACTCAGATATGATAAAAAGGGAATGAGAAGGAAGACTGACACATTACAGCAGACTTGGGAATTTGGACCCTTCCTCTACTAGGTAAAGATTTAGGTTCCCTTCAAGTTGTTGACAGTGTCATTTTCATACCAGAAAGTCCAGCTGGTCAGAAAAACTGTATTTTACCTGGGTCAAGGGGATCAGGAGGAGAGGGAAGGGAAGGAGAGAGAGCCAGAAACCAACCAAACAGCTGCTCTCTAGACAGCAGCTCCCACTCCAGCTTTGCAGTATCACAGGGTGGCTGAGGACAGCAGGAACCTCTGGAATTCCTCTGGTCCAAGCAGGGCCTCCTAGACCTGTTTGCCCTGGATTGTGTCCAGGTAGCTTTGGAAGACTCCACCACCTCCCTGGACAACCTGTCCCAGTGCTGGGTCACCCTCACCATTAAAAACAGAAAAAAAAGCTTCCTGATATTTGACTCTCTCCAGTGTGTCCAAGTCTCCCTGGTGCTTGGGAGGCCAACCTGGACACAGCACTCCAGGGAAAACCTGCCCAGTGCTGACCAGAGGGAAGGGATTCTCTCCTTGACCTGCTGGTGACAGTCCTTCCAACATAGCCCAGGACACAACTTACCTTCTGTCCTGCAAGGGCACACAGACTCATGTCCAACTTTGTGCTCTCCAGGCCCCCCCAGGGCCTTTCCTGCTGAACTGTCTCCCAGCTGGGTGTCCCCCGGCACATCCTGGTGCCAGGGGCTGTTCCTTCCCAGGGTAGGACTTTGTGCTTCTCCTTGTTGACCAGCAGGAGGTTCAGACTGTTTTTGCAGCCTGGCTCAGTCCCTCTGGACTTACCAGCCCCTGCCCCTGGTGTCACCAGAAAACCTGCCAAGGACACCCTCTGCCCCATCACCCAGAGGTGTGGCACAGCCTGGGACTGTCACCAAGGGAGGTGGGAAGTGCCCAGACCCACCTGAGGAGCCACGGACACAGCAGCAGACCCAGCCAAGGACAGGATGTGCAGTGAAGGAAGAGACCCAGGCAGACCACTGAGAGGATTTGTTTTTCAACACATATGCATACACTTTTTAATATAGCATTTACCTACAGTGTATTTTAAAGTTTGATTTATTAATAAGCCTTCTTTGCAACTGGAATTTATTAGAAAGAGGTTATGCTTTCTTTGCTGTTCATCTATCACACCAAAGAATATATATAATATATATTATATATAATATATATAACCAAGTACTCTGAAATTAGTAGTGACTTGACCTTTCTGGGTAAAGATCATGTTGCATGAGGTGTTGAGAGGATATAGAAATCAATAAAATATGTGCACCAAATGTTTGCTTCAATGTTTTTAGTTTGAACAGCTATTTCTGCTGAGCAAGAGTTCCCCCAGGGACCCACCTGGAATGTCACCAGCATACAGATGATAAAACATGCACATGACAAAAATGGAGTGTTAAATTTTTAGCTGTCAGATACCAAAATACCTCCACTGAAAATTTGCTGGAATTCAAGTGTAGAGACAGCCCCAGTAATGCTCCATGACAGAGTCATTGAGCTCCTAGAGACTAATGGGAGTTTTACCCTAATTAGAGGTTAGGAGGATTAAGCACAAATAAATCACTATTAGCTTTTCTGAATATTGCCTGTCTTGTGTAAATTTAAAACAGATACTATATTTTTCCCATCCAGAGGCCTGGCTTGATTGCTTATTGTCACACTCAAAGCCCATAAAACCCAAGTTTATCCTGGTTGATAAAACAAATGGTAGAATTAACATCTTAATGACTGTACCAAACTAATTTTAAACATGTCATAGTTTTCCAAGCTAATTATTGAAACGGTCTGGGAGACCCCAAAAGGAAACCAAACAACTTCCCACGTCAGCCTTTAGGAACTTCTCACAGAAGGAAAGATTTGATGGAAGGTAAAACGACTTTTCCCAAATTCTCTAGATGAGTCAGTAGCATCTGTGACGTTGGTTTAGCTGAGGGTGATGAAAGACCAGATGAGATCCCTCTGAGATGAGTACAGTGCTAACCTAATTAAAGGAAAACCAGATAGACATTTGTATATCCAAACTGAGGAGCCAAGGAAGAAGTTGCATGTGCCATGCCCAAAGCTGGCTCTGTGGGAGCTCCATTTTACAAAGCAAAAATTACATCATCTCAGTCCTCCAGCAGACCTCTCAGAGGACACACTCCTCAGGAGGTACTGTAGCCTTGAGGTCACTCCCTGAGTGGGTGTAGACATTAAATGCCACTCAAGGACAAAGCAAAGAAGCATTAATTAATAACATTTTTCAACAGAGTACTTCAAGATTAATTAGACCATTCTATGGCCAGAAGTGACTCTATAAACACACTAAATAGGCCAATTCAGCACTTGTCCACATCCAGTGTCCTATTTAACACATATATGAGTTAAATTGAGTTCACAGAATCACAGAATATGCTGAGTTGGACCCACAAGGACCATCTCCTGGCCCTGCACAGGCTCATCCCCAAGAGTCACCCCCTGTGCCCCAGAGGATCATCCAAACCCTCCTGGAGCTCTGGCAGCCTTGGGGCTGTGCCCACTGCCCTGGGGAGCCTGGGCAGTGCCCAACCACCCTCTGGGGGAAGAACCTTTCCCTGAGATCCAACCTGAGCCTGCCCTGACACAGCTCCAGCCATTCCCTGGCTGCTGTCCCTGGTCCCCAGAGCAGAGCTCAGTCCCTGCCCCTCCTCTGCCCCTGCCCAGGCAGCTGGAACTGCAGTGAGGTCTCCCCTCAGTCCCTTCTCCAGCTGAACACACCAAGTGCCCTCAGTGTCCTCGCACGGCTTCAAATCAAGGCCCTTCCCCATCTTTGTTTCCTCCTTTGGACACTCTCTGATGGCTGAACATCTTCCTTCCATTGTGTCCCCCCAGGCTGCCCCAATATTCAAGGTGAGGCCGCCCCAGGGCAGAGCAGAGCGGGACAATCCCCTCCCTGATGCCCCAGGACAGGGTTGGCCCTCCTGGCTGCCAGGGCACTGCTCACTCACGGCCAAGTGGCCACTGACCAGGACCCCCAGGGCCCTTTCCTGGCACTGCTTTCCAGCCTCTCATTCCCCACTCTGTCCATACATCCAAGGTTGCCCCATCCCAGGGGCAGAATCCGGCACTTCCCCTTGTTGAACTTCCCATGGCTGGTGATTCCCAGCCCTTGGATCTGTCCAGGTCTCTCTGCAGGCCCTCCCTGCCCTCGAGGGACTCAACAGCCCCTCCCAGTTTTGGGTCATCTGCAAACTTGCTCAGTGTCTCTTCAGTGCTGTGTCCAAGTCATTGATGGAGGTGTTGGAGAGCACAGGGCCCAGATGGAGCCCTGGGGAACCCCAGTAGTGACAGGTGCCAGCCTGATGTCACCCCAGTCACTGTCACCCTCTGTGCCCAACCCCTGAGCCAATTGCTCAGCTGATGTACTCAGGCCTGAAAAAGAAAATAATTAACAAGGGACTCCCTCAACAAACCCAGGAACAATTCACGTTTTTTTCTCTCTGCTGCTGAGCTCTGACCTGCTGTCCCCCCAGGCAGTCCTCTCCTCACTGTGATCTTGAACACCCTGAGGGAAACACACGGGATGGACCAGCTGGGGCCACTACACTGCAAAATCCCAGTTACCCCTGCAATACCTGGGGCAGATTTGCCACAGACACTTTATTTCCAAAACCAAGAGTGTACAGCAAACAGCTCCTTGTTTCCAAAAAAGAAACATAATCATCCATTTCTGTAGTACATTTGATAGTTGAAAAGAAATAATTGCTTCCTGTGCTAGATGCAAACCACCTGAAGAACCACATCCTTTTCTAACTTTGGGGATGAGAAATTCCCAAGTCACTTTTGACAAGCACCCAACCAAAGGCAACGACTGAAGTCCCCCAGTCTGCTATAGACTGCACTTTCATACACGTTCATACAGTTTTGAGCTAAGCAGTATAAAAATACAACTGAGGGCATTGCAGGTGGGCACACACACAGGCAGTGCTGAATCTTGGCACTCCATGAACAATTCTTTCCTCTATTTGTACAACCTCCACTGTTCCGGCTTTTGGGTTGGCAATATCCAGGTATTTTCCAATGGCATCAGCAGCTTCTGCCACAGCACAAAGCACAGGAACACACACACAACAGACCTGCAACAGTTGCTCACTCTTAGAATCCCAGAATGGGAAGGGACCTTAAAGATCATCCAATTCCACCCCCTGCCATGGGCAGGGACACCTTCCACTAGCCCAGGTTGCTCCAAACCCTGTCCAACCTGGCCTTGGACACTTCCAGGAATGGGGCAACCTATATCGTTGTTTCACCACCCTCAGCACAAAAGCAAAAATCCTCCTTATATCTATTCTAAATCTACAAATTCTTTCAGTTTACAACCACCACCCTTTCCCCTACCACAACAGGCCCTGCTAAAAAGTCTGATCCCATCTTTCTTACAGACCCCCTTCACGTACCGAAAGGCCACAACAGGGTCTCCCTGGAGCCTTCTCTTTCCCAGGCTGAGCACCCCCAGCTCTCCCAGCTCACCTTCGTGGCCTCCTCTGACTCTCTCCAGCAGCTCCATGTCCTTGCTGTGCTGGACACCCCAGGGCTGGAGGCAGCTCTGCAGGGGGGGGTCTCATCCAAGGGGCAGAATCCCCCCCTCCCCTGCTGCCCACGCTGGGGGATCAGCCCAGGAACGGGGCCTTTCTGGGTCCCAGCACACGTGGCCACTCACAATAGCAGCTCTTAAACATGTAAAACAGAGAAGTTTCACAGCCAGAGTGAATTTGGTGGAATTTCCTTTCCCTTCACCAGCAAATTACCCTGATCAGGGGACCAAGACACCCAGATGTCAGTCTGGCACAAGGGGCTAGTTTAGGTTTTTCTGGTCTCCCAGAATCAACAGTTATTTTCTGCCTCTTGCACAGTGACACTGGAGGGGGTTGGAAGAGGGAAAGGAAATTTTGTCCCCTTGCCAACTGCTTTTCACAGAAGGCCCAGTGCCACCTCAGCCACACCAGGAACACCCGTGCAGCTGTGACATGGGACCTGTGGGAGACCATCCCCAGCTGGGGGAGCAGCACAAGGCCAGAGACACACAAGGCTGCCCCTCAGAAATTTGTGGTGCCTGCAGAGCACTTGCTGAGGTAATACAAAGATTTTATTGGCAGACCTCTCAGATGGCCAACACATGGTTAAGGCCCTCTCCCAGAAGGAAAAGAAGGCTTTAGTTATTTCTGCAAGATTTTTTTCAGTGAAATGAGAAACTATACAGTTGCACACATCTTTCTGTCCAGGAAATCCTTTGAGATGAAATCCTGCCTGAAATATGGGAGCCCTAAAATGGCTCTGTTAGTGTCACAACCCAATTCACATGTGGCTTTCATTCAACACAGAATAAGGCAGGAAAAGGCTAAAATACATCCATTCCTAGTGATCAGGTCCTTCTGCATCAGTGGAAATCCTCTATTGACTTTAATATACTTTAATAACACCTTCATCACTCACTCGCCACATTTTAGCTAATCCAGTAGATTTACCTAATAACAGTGTTTTTGTGGTACCCTGGCTATTTTGGGCAGTTTCCTCAGCTAAAATGTCATTTGTGATCTCATGTGGGCATATGTACAGCTCCCTCAAATAGAGGAACAAGAGCATTATAGGACTTATAACAGTAACAGCCAGAAATCACCCATGAGAATGTACAGTCTCACTCTTCCTTGTTTTCCATTAAAAAAAAAGGTGGTGTTTAAATATATGTTATAAAAATAAAAACTAATTCAAGGATAATGGTCTTTCACCCCATGGTGAAAATCTTAAAGTCTTCAAGAATGGAAATGGGAGCATTTAAAGTAATTCAACAGCCAGGATCCCTCTCTCTGAAAAGGCCTCAGAAGTATCTGACAGAGCCAGAGCACTTTAAACTAGAATGTTTCAGTATTTAAAAATCTCCTTGCTACAAAGCTGTGATTCAATTCATACCAGTTTCTCCATTTGGGAAGCAAATATTTGGAGCACTAAGGGACTGTTACTGTACAGTAAAATGGATCCTTGTGATTGCCTAGATGAAAATTGCCTAGGATGTTTTTATCCTTGTCCTAAATGTGGTTGCAAGAAGTGTGGAGCAGAATGCTGCTGTAACTGTGAATGGCTCTACAAAATTTCCCTGCATTCCAACCGCCAAGTATATCTCAAATTACTGGTACAAAAAACCAGTAATTAATATTAACAAACTATAACAATAATTTATTTATGCCTTTTTAAGTTTATCAACTTTTAATTTTATAAGTAAAAGGAAGCTATTGGCATGAAAATGTACTACCTGCTAACAAAGAGGGGGGAATAGAGGGCCTTATAAAAGAAGACAAAGTTAATTAATACCTTAATAACACTTTTTAAAATTTGTTGAATTTTTATATTTTTGACAATTATCTGAGGTTTTATAACAATTATTTTCTTAAAGTCTAAAAATTAACTTAACATAAAGAAGTACATATTGTTTTAGAAATGGGGGAATATATAATTTATCTTTAAATTACAAAAATGGTTATATAGTTTCAAATTTTAAGTTGAATATGAAAAAACTCCAGAGTATGTTTGTGCAAATGAAGGAGGCCTCCATGAGAGTTGTGTGTGAATGTGTGTATGTGTGAGAATTTAAAATTCTATGCCAACCAATGAGCAGACCAGAGGCTTTGCTTCCCTGTATTCCCCTCAACTTACTCTTTCAACATCCTCCCCGATCTTTCTTCTAAGCCAAGAGTTTGGGCAGAGAAGTTGCCCTTTATCTACAAAATGGCACCTCAGCAGCAGGTCAGACCCCCAAAAAGAGTCAAAAGGAGTTGGTAACCAGTTGTTAATAATACACACACAGGAAAGAAGTTTTGGAGGGGAAGAAGAACAGACCCACCAAACGTTTGTTCCGAGTGGAAACAAGTTAATAACGCAAAGCAGATACCAACAATAAGCCCTGGCTTAAACCAAAATCTGAGTGTCAGCCCCATTACTGAGCATTTCAGGTGCTCCCAACATCTGCAGTGCTGTTCAGTTTACTGCTCCAGTGCTGCTGCTCCCCAAGGAAAAGGAGCACACACCTCTGACTGTGGCCCATTTAATATTCCCTTAAGAAAATGATTTTCCAGTCAATCAAACCAAAGCCAGAGTGCTACAGAAAAGTACCAGGCTTGCTGAGAAGTGTCTCTGGGCTCTACAGATGAAAGAAGAAGTAAAAACTTCACTGTAGATTTTCTCAATATCCTAAAGAATTTAATTTCTGCCATGGAATTTCAGGAAATTGGACAAGTAGTGGGGATGTTAGTCCCCATCCAGTACAAAGGATGCTGCAGAACATTAAACCATTTTGTTTTCCTCCTATTCACTTCTGGAAGTGTTTGTTCACAGGGCTTTTTTTTCTTCTTCTTCTTCCAGTCTTTTGTTTGGTTTTGTTTCCCTAAGCTGGCGTGCAAACCACAGGCCTGAAGGATTAGTGACTTTAAAAAAGAAGAAAAATAACTGTAATTGATGTTTCTTACAATTGTGCAAAGCTGTCCAGTGGCAAACAATGCTACTGCAAACACTGCTGAGGCTTCACAGGGCACATTCACTACAATGGATTTGTCTTAAGAAAAAGGCCCACAGGCTACAAACCACAATTAGCTTCTGAGAAACTTCGTATCATCTGCAAGCAGAACCACTGCAATGAAAACAAGTTCAGTCATGAGTCACAGAGTCACCACTGCAACATCCATTTATCCATCCTTTGTTCTCTGCTGCAGTGATCCCCAATTCCTCAGGCAGCCTCTACGCCCCCATCAATCTCCATTTCCCAGAACATCCAGCTCTGCAAAATAAATAAATAAATAAATAAAGAGCAGGGCCTAGGAAAAATGTATTGCAAACGTAAAAATCAGGGAGCCTGGCATTTCTGGTTAAGTGGAGAAATACAGAGCCTGTGATCTTTTATCACTTCTGACCCAACAGTGGAGTGAAAACAGAGGCAGGAGGTGCCACATTTTACAAGAGTATTTCCACTGGTAACAATAAGGACAGCATTAAAAGAAAATTAATCTGAAAGGCTTTTAAGGCAATATGCGACTACTTTTGGCCAAATCAGAGCTGTCTGAAGACGAGGAGGACAATCCTCCATCAGCAATTCCATTTCTCACCAGGTTCCATCATTTTGCAGGGACACCAAGGCGATGGTGCTCATGACCACCCCAGGAGAGCCCAACTGCACCAAAGGCAGTGGTTTGCTGCTGGACTTGAAGGCGTTAAAAAAACAAACTGAAATTGGACATAGCATTAAATTAAAATTTTTCCCAGCGTGGCAACCAGGTCTGATGTAGCACTACTTTACTCCTGAGGACATTTCCTGATTGAGTAGAAGAGAATAGCAGAAAAAGCCCTGCTAAATCAAAAGCCAGGAATGGCTAAATTTGAGGAACAGCTGTTAACTAGGGTGGACTTAGACATTTCCCAGTTCTCAGCCAGTGGTTGCTGATACATAGGGGATAAGGGGGTGGGGGGAAGCTGCAAATCTGAGTCAATTCCTCTAGTATGAACTAGAGCACACAGCACCTCTGCACATCCCTCTGACACTCTGTACACGCCTTCCCAACCTGGACCTCCTCTGTGCACAGATGGAAATCTCACTTCTTCAATTTTTGCCCCTCAAAAGGAGCCTGCAAGCAAGACTGGAAGAAGAGGCTGCTGAGCTGAAAGGCAGAGCTGCTTTAGGACTCTGTACCTTTGCTCAGCCTGGTTGGGGGCAGGAGCCCAAGGGCCCCTCGCTGCTCTGGGACAGCCTCTCACTGCAGCTTCCACAGGGGACACCAGAGCATTGTACTGTGCATCCCCCTGCTCACCCCTACAACCAGACCTGCTGAGTGTCTCAAATTTGAGTAGGAACCTTGCATTTGTTCCCACTTCCCAGTCTCATCCCTCCCTGTGCACAGGTCTCTGTTTGCAGCGACCCCTCTGACCCTCTCTGGGATGCCCCGTGCCAGATCCGGGGAGCCAGCAGCTCATCTCCCCCTGGCACTGTGATATCTGCCCTGCAGAGTCCCAGGAGTGAGAGAAGCTGGAGTCTGTCCCTGTCCCATGACTCACCAGCCAGATGGGGGATGCCAGATGAGCCCCTGTGGGGGGTTTGGGGCACAGCCTTGATACCTACAGACAGCAGGCTCTCCTCACTGCTATTCTTCATTCCTGCTCAGACCATTGCAGAGTAACCACAATGGGTGTGACCATCTGTATTTGGGGAATCTGGATGCTTGACCTCAGGCTAGACTGAGCACTGAATTAATTCCATGTGGAATGAAAGCAAACAAGGAGAAAAGAAATAAAAAATGAGTGTGAATGATTTAATGAAACTGTAAATGACATCAGATGTGCTCTTGCCCATAAAGAGCAAGCAAGCAACAAGGCTGAGTGATCTCATAGTGCCATTTAGGTTGGAAAAGACCTTTATGATCGTTGATTCCAACCATTCCCTCAGCACATCCAAGTTCACCACTAACCCATGTCCCCAAGTGCCACATCCCCTCCAGGGATGGGGAATCCACCACTGCCATGGGCAACCTGAGCCACTGCTTGACCACTCTTTCACTGAAAGACATTTTCCCCAATATTCAACCTAAACCTCCCCAGGTGCAACTTGGACCCATTTCCTCTCCTCCTGTCCCTTGTTCCCTGGGAGCAGAGCCTGACACCCCCCCCCAGCTCCCCCCTCCTGTCAGGGAGTTGCAGAGCCAGAAGGTCCCCCCTGAGCCTCCTTTTCTCCAGGCTGAGCCCCCCCAGCTCCTCCTGCTGCTCCAGCCCTTTCCCAGCTCCATTCCCTTCCCTGGACACGCTCCAGCCCCTCAATGTCTTTCTTGTCATGATGGGCCCAGAACTGACCCCAAGATTTGAGGTGGAGTCTCACCAGTGCCCAGCACAGGGGGACAATCCCTGCCCTGGTCCTGCTGGACACACTGTTTTTGATACAATCCAGGTGCTTTTGGCCTTCTTGCCCAGCTGGGGACACTCTTCCTTTAATGTGGATTGGACACCTATTAAGAAATAAGCAGGGAGTCCCACGGTGAAACAGCAATATGCATTTTTTACAGAAAATCAGCTGCTACACCAAAGGTCACATTTCCATTCTGGAAAGCTTCTGAAACAGAAGAGAAATCTGCACATTTTTCTGTAAAGGTTATTCAAAATTTCCCTTGAGTTCAAACTGAAGCAACACATGAGTTTGGCCAAAGTATCATAGTGAGAACTAAGATGACCCCGTTTAGGCTGAAGGCTGATAAGCTGGACCTAAAGAATGGGAAATGCACAAAAAAGGCTGAACACAAATATTCAACATGGTCCTGCATTACCTCTGCCAACTGCCAAGCCACACTGCTGCCAGGTACTGGCCACAGCACTGCTGCTGCCAGCACCAAACCACAACTGCACCTCAGGGAGCCAGAGGAAGGAGCAGAAACTCTGCCAATGGTTTTATTGGGGTTTGTCTCTGATCTAGTGCTCTTCAACAACAAAAAAAAATAAATACATGATCTAACCAAATACATTCTAAACATGATTTCTGCACTTTTATCAATTCAAACCATCAAAATCCCACGTTTTGAACTTGTTCCCACTACTGTACTTTCAGCAGCAAATCAGCTTTTCATTGGTTTGCTCAAAGAAAACGCTGTGCTAGTAAGTCACTGGACAGGTCTTATTGTCACAGGGGTGCTTTAGTGCCCTAGCCCAGGGCCTTGCAAAGCAGATGGGATGGCTCAGACCTGGTCACACTGCTGGTGTCTGGACACTCCCCTGACTTGTCTACGGAATGATGATTTCAGGTGCTTAAAGCCTCTGGAGGGAGCTAATCTCCAGACATAGTTTGGCACCCAGGATGTCTCACTGGACATATTTTCTGAAGCTCAGTAGTGTGATGTTCACCAAACTTCCCAAGAGCTCCAACAAGGAGGAAACACAGGACCTCAAGTTTTTATGAGAAGAGCCAAATGTGTACATATATATAGACATACAGATTTCTCTACATGTTAAACAAGTGAAATCTGCAATGAACAATCATGGAAAAAGAAGGTCCTGACCCACTCCAAAACAACAAAGCATCACTAACACAGAACCACTGGTTGCCAGGCCCCACCCTAAACCACTCCTGCCAGATCTTCCAAAAAAACCCCCCATTTAAGCCAAAAAGGCACACTGCTTTCCTAACACACTGTACCTTATCTCCCAAAGGAATATATATTTCAGATCAATTCAGGGTGCCAGCCAGCCCTTCCATCTTCAAATTCTGAGAGACTGCAGTTCTTTGAGAATGAGGTGAAAACCTTCTGGGTCCAGTATCAGAGGACTGACCAGCTGAGGTGGCTCTGTGGGCAGCTGACAAAGCCCCCCTGACCAGAATAGGGAGTAGCTGAAAATCTCTTTAGATAGCTGGAAAAAGCCTCTTGATAGCAACCCTGGTAGACTTTACCTCTGGAAGGTGAAGCATCTGCTGGAAGGGCTGTGGGCTTGTGCTCAAACTACCCAGGAGAGTTATGGAGACCATCAAGGCCCATTTCTTGACACAGATGGTCAACCAGCCAACTAAGGGAGCTGCTCCACCAGATCTGTCACTCAAAAAAACCCCAACAAAACAGATCAAAGATGAAAAGGGCAAGGCAGCCTTTCCCCCAAAGGCTGCAGTGTAAGGTCCTTGACTGCCCATGCAAACTTTATCCAGAGGTGTAGAAAGAAAAGTGGAGCCAGAAGGTGAAGAGCAGGGATCCCTCTCCCTGTTTGGCACTTTAAAGACACCTCCATCCAGCTCTGGCTCCTCAATATAACACTGACATACTGGAGACATCCACCTGGAGACAGAGAGCCCCCCAACAGGGCAGTGAGGCATGGGACACACACAGAGACCAAGATGGGGATTAGTCAACCTGGAGAAGGTGGAGAGGGATTTAAAGCTGCCTATGAATCCCTAATGCAAGCATGGAGTGAAGATGGAGCTAGTCCGTTCCCAGAGGTGCAGATGAGAACCAGCCCAGGTAGCACAAAGGAAATTCCATTTAAATGAAGAGAAAAGTATTTTCACCCAGAGGGTGCTCACATATCAGGAGAGAAGCCTAAGGTGATGTGAGCTCTGTCCCCAGACTAACTCTCCTGGGCAAGCTCATATCCAATCTGATCTAACTGGCCCTGGTAGGACAGGGATGAACCACAGACCTCCAGGTGGCCCTTCCTAAATAAATTTTAGGAAGCCATGATCCAGCAGCAGAATTACAAGCCTGTACTACAGCACAGATGTTCAGCTGAGAAAGGGGTTAAGAAAGCCCAGGTGGAGGAAACTAATGAAGAATAAGGACAACACCAAATCTTTATTTTTCTATTGCATTTGTTCTACTACAGTGACACTTTCCATCATTATTCTGTGTCACATGCACAAGGGGCCCATCAGCTACATTCGGATTGTACTGCATCTGTGTGTGTCTGTGTGGAACTCACTGTATAGATGTAACTTGAAAGGATAATCCCCACTACTGATTATGGAATCATTTATGGTGGTTCTGTGGGACCCAAATTCAGTAGAATTGGTGCTTTTTAGAGGTCAGTGCAAAACAAAGCAATGAAAAAAGCTGCATACTGAGCAACACCTTGTTTGTTCATCCCTTTTTCCTCCTCCCAACAGTTCACACTCTACACCACATTTCACTTGCTCCCTGACATCACACCCAGGGCTTGGGCACCAATCTGAGAACTTCAAACATTTTGTAACTTCATTCCAAACCTTTCATCTTCTTACATCTAGAAACAGAGGTGGCCTACAGTGCAATGTTGACTGAAGAGGACGGTGACAAGAAAGGACTTCCACGACATATATGGAGATAAATCTGTGTGGGCAGAGGGGAAGAGCAACTTTCTTGCAAGATTCAGCCCTGCAAATATTTCAATAGCCTGAGGAGCAGCTTTTCCCAGCTCCAATACAAGATGCACAGCATTGGCTTTTGCCTTGAGGACACTCCAGGGGGAGACATTAAACATTTTCAGCAGTTTAAGGATCACACAAAGGTGAACAAACCCATGGCAAACCCCAAAGCATCTCACTGTACAAAACAAGTCAGGCCACAGTCAGATCTTTAATAAAAGCACTTTGAGTCAGTGACAAACATGATTCAGCAGACATGACAACTCAGAAAAGTCACGGCGGGAGCAGTGTGCTGCTGGTGTTTGCAGAGGATCCAACAAGGGCCCTAAACCCAATCATCCCCTCAGAGGCTTCTCAGCCCTTCACCACATACCAGAAGGTTGCTAAAAAAGTCTCTCTTGCCTCACCCTCCTCAAGGTTAGTACAGAAGAAGCACAGAAGGGTCTTTGTTCTGACCAAAACTGAGAGAGTAAATTAACCCAGAAGAAACCTCCTACTCAGAGATTAGAGCTGGAGTTTAAGTTGATTTTATAGGAGGGAGACCAAACAACCAGTTTCACAATAAGCACTTCAGCTAGGGCAGTTGTAGAGAGGGGCCTGACACCGCCAGTCTCCCAACAGGATCCATCTGACTGCAGCAGGGCAGAGAGCACCAACCTGCAGGAACCGTTCCCCACCACAGTGATGAGTCTGTTCAAAGCTGCCAGCCACCTGTATGACCAGACAGCACATTTCCATTTAGCCATCTTCTGTCCTGCTCCCCTTACTGGGACATCAGAAGCCAATAAAAGGTGCATAGGACCCTAAGTGACCAATTCTACTTGCAGGAGTCAGTGATCCTCCTCCACTACCAAGGCCCTGGAGCTCCCCTGGCAAGGGGTTGTGCAGCACTGAGAGGAGGATGGCAAAGGGCTTGTCCTCAGATGCCCAGCACACACAAGAGCTTTGGAAGGTTGTATCCCTGCACTTTGGTCTTTGGGTAGTGCCACCTGCTCAGTATCTGTAGTGGTCTGGCTTGAAGGGCCCGTCCCTCGACAAGCCCAGGTATTTGGCCTGTTTGTCACTCAGCTTCGTCAGCTTCACACTCAGCTTGTCCAGGTGAGCAGCAGCCACAGCTTCATCCAGCTGCAAAACAACACACAGGGACAAGAACATCAGTGGAACACAGTCCTATTAGTCCAGAAACTCACAGGTCAACAGTGAGAAGTGAGTCTGTGGAAACCAATAACAGTTCTAATGGGGACTCAACAACACAGCTGTTCTCCTGCCAACATCCCTGCTCTGAGCACAGAGCTGCATTCACATGCAAGAGCCCTGTGCTTTAGAGGGAAATCAAATTAAGCTTAAGTGAGACACAAAACTTTATATAATCATGCCCATTTCAATCTCACACGTTCACATCCATCCAACAAGCAAAGAACAGAGATCCAACTATTTGGAGACAAGAATATGCAATTTGGTAGAATAATAAAGGTCCAGTCGTGTGTCCTCTACACATGGACATACCATCATGGACTATCATCTTACAAAAGTATTAATAATACTGGAAAAAAATGCATTTCCTTTCCAAATATACCACCTTAGGGGCACACGTATTAGAAATCCATTCCAGAATCACTAATTCAGCAATACTTGTATCTGTTGGCATTGTCTTCATGAAGAATAAAGCCAAGGTGGCCTGAAGGACACAGGGTTAGAAATGTTGATGAAATTTCTTTATCCCAGGTGTCTGGCAGATGTGCAAACTCAAGAGATTGAAAAATGGGTACAGTTAGAAGACAGGTAAGTGCTCCAGGAGCAGAAGAGTCAGAAAACAAACAGTAGGATGGCAAAGGAGCTGCTGTGTCAGAGGGGATGTACAGCCACAGAGAATCTTCAAAGGTACAAAGGACAGCCCAAGTAGGGATCAGGTGCCGCTGAGTTACAACAGGAGGACGAGCTGGATCATTTGTAATTCCTGCAAAACACAATCAGTGCTAAGGAAACAGATGAAAGTTTAAACCCCAGCAGCATGGAAGAGGTTGGTGGCATTTCCCCCATATCAGTTAAATAGATGTGAAAGATGGCAACGTATCTGAAGGGCAGTAAATCAACAAAGCAATCAAGGGCCAAACCTTCAGCTTGTGGGAACCAGCATGGCCTAAATGATTCAATAACTAGTCCTAGGGACTGTGGTAACAAGCCACTACTCTGAAGTAATCCCACTGCAGTGAACCAGGTAAAAAGCTGCATCTGCTCAGAGTACAGTTCACTGCAGCTCAACCTGCTCCTAATGGGAAATGTGGAACTGCCAGAACTGCTGAGAACCAGCACAGCCAAAGGAGGGCAAGACAAAATCAGAAATGTAAGATGCAGTGGTTGAAGAATGTGGAAGGGAACCATCATGAAATCCACCAACCACCACTTAAGATTTGGGAAAACCACGAAAGAAAGAAAAGCTAACTGGAAGGACTGTGTTTAGAAGGGAAACAACTATTTAAGCTTAGCAGATCCTGCCAGAATGCCACAAAAAAAAAGGAGGGTTAAAAATTGGGTCTGGTTGAGTAGACTGATACATGAAGCTCTCATAGGTGTATTTCTAGCAAATTTAAGACAGCTTACACCCACTTGAAAAGGAACTGAGTCACTGACAATTCCCAGATAAGGTTTTCAAGCTGCACCAGAGACCAGCTGTTTCACAGCTGCTTCAGCCTGGAGGCTTTGAGACTTAGATAAAGACATAAATTTAATTGAAGGTAAGCTGACATTCTCACCTTAAAAATCAAAGCTGAGCAGGACGGATTTGGTGTCAGGAAAATGGAAACAACCATTTGCCTTCATTTCCAGGAACAGACGTTGCAGAAACGTGTGCACGTTTGTAGGAGCTGATTAAAGCAATGTTCTTGCAGTCAAAGAAAGTGCAATGTAAGGCACTTGGTAATTCTTAAGTTTTACATTTGGACCTCAAAGCAACTACACAAAAAAAGGAAAGGCATTAGCCCAGAAAATTATCAGAGAAAGCTCTTTGTTGGTTCTGATGAGGGAACTGCTTTATTCTTTGAGCAAAGCCCTCTGTGAGGCACAGAGGGTCATGAGTGTATGAACGTGAGAAGATCACTGCTATATGCTCCACTAACATGCACCTTTAACTGCTCTGGGCATCACCTCTCCCTCCCAGCTCAAGTATGCTTACTAAAAATAGTTATTCAGAAAGAGGATGAAGCCACATCTTATTAGCAACACTGGGCTATCATTTTCAAGGGAACTGTCAACAAAACTGTTCCTTTGAAGAAAATTATGTGCCAGGTTGCTGATCCACTCCTACACTGCATTTCTGGTATGCTTTGCTTGATCCTTAATGAATGGGCTTGGAAGCTTAAGTCCTTCAGCAAACACCTAATCAGTAAGCCCAAACATACAAATTCTACTTCCCAAATGGAAAGTATTTTCACATTTACTCTCACATCTGGTGGTACTCCAAAGGCAGTGGGACTTAACTCTAGCATCTTTTTCCATGACCATCTCAAATTCTCGGGTTTGTTCTGGAAAATTAAAACCAGGTTACTTTTCTAAAAGGAATTTGTGAGTTATGATATGATCCAGATTTTTCCAAGAACAAAGAATACAGAGATAAGTTTAAAGAGAAACATG
This sequence comes from Chiroxiphia lanceolata, assembly GCF_009829145.1. Taxonomy (NCBI): domain Eukaryota; kingdom Metazoa; phylum Chordata; class Aves; order Passeriformes; family Pipridae; genus Chiroxiphia; species Chiroxiphia lanceolata. Next base: position 1,625,190 of record NC_045653.1, on the reverse strand, counting down.
AGGGAATCTGTCACAAATATTTTGTGAAGCTTTTAGGACCGGACTGTGATAAGCTCTCTCAGGTGCAAATGGGACCCAGACTATCAACCAAGCAAAAGCAATTTAGTGTCACTCCAGCTTCAGCTCTGCCCCACTACACTTTGCAGCTGGACAGGCATGTGAAGGCTTGCTGTGAATGCTGACAATCAGCAGAAGGAACAAGATGGAACAATCAGAAGGACCAAGTTGGTTGGGAGAAGCTCCCTGAGTACCCTGAGACAGGGCTTCCCAGTACCTCAGGGAAGAGTCAAAAAGTGACTGGGTGCCCCTATCACAGGTCAGGCAAGTCCCAGTTCTGCATACCAGGTCAGCCCCAAAACACAGCCCACTGCAGAGTCAGCATGCCCAAAGCATCCTCTGAGCAACAGAAGCTCCTTGCAACAACAACATTCAGCAGAAAATCAGACTCAAGCACAAACAAGACACGTCTGAACGACCACATCTGAATTTGGCTTCCTCGCAAGCACCTCTGGCTGTTCCAACTCACCTTCTTTGGCAGGAAGTGGACCCCAACAGTGTATTTGTCACTGTGTGTCCACAGCTCGATCTGTGCCAGCACCTGGTTGGTGAAGGAGTTGCTCATGACGAAGCTGGGGTGGCCCATGGCACAGCCCAGGTTGACCAGGCGGCCCTCGGCCAGCAGGATGATGTGCCGGCCGTTCCTCAGCGTGTATCGATCCACCTGCAGAGGGACAGCAGAGCCCTGTCAGGACACACAGCACGGACACCTGCACGGCCTGGGGGCCACCTTCCCACAGCACAGCTCAGCACTGGGCTTGCAAGACACTTTAGTTACAACTGGGACATCTCCTCCCTCAATTCCAGGCAGCATTGGCCAAGCCTGGAGCTCTCCTGGACTTTCCAGCACGTCAGTTTTGGCATCGGCTTCATATTTAACCAGCTATCCAAGTCTTCTGGCTTTTCCACATTGTGTTGCCCCAGCCAGCTGTAAAACCCAGTTCAGATGTGCCCAGTGGTGCCAGCTGGGGTGGAGACACAGGGCAAAAGGAAGCCCTGCGTGCAGCAGTCCAGAGCCTCTGAATTTCAGCCAGGGGAAGAGGCAGAGTTCTCACCCTGCTGGAGGTCCCCTGGAACTTCCTCCACCTCCATAAGGCCAATACACACAATCAACTGCCATCCTGGCTTCTGGTACCGCCCTTTGCTCCTGGGGGACCAAAGGCATGGTCCTCTCCAGGCTGCCCTGGGGACAGCAGGACTCTGCACACACAGTCAGGTCTCAGGGGGGCTAAGGAGGCACGTCTGTGTGACAGTCCCACACCAACATGTCACTTGACGTGTGCCTCAGCTGTCTGGGCCAGACCAGGCACCTGCAAAGGTGAAGTTAACTCTGCTTCTCCTTTATACCTCTCACAGCTCTTCTCCCCCGTGCTTTCACCCTGTAGGAGGTCGCAATATTAAAGTAACTAATGAAACAACGATATGGCCTATAAGTCACAAGAATATTCGGTATTAACTGGTATTTATTGCTCATGTCACATCAAGCACTTGGAAATAGAGTGCTTTGAAAATACTTGAAAGATAATCAAAGACCAACTTTTGACAAAACCTAATGCTTCAGACCATTTATCTTCTGCTGGCACAGCACAGCAGCTGCAAAATGCCTAAAAGGGTCTCTCCCCACAGCTGTATTTATACTTTAGAGACTAAAAGTTATTTACTATTAAGCTAAACACAGCATTTTCAATTTTATCCTTAAAGCTCTGACCTGTAAGTCAGAAGCCACATGGGATGAAGCTTTAATTGTAACAACACCAGCTTCTGAAAAACCATCTTTGTGCAGGATTTTAGCAGAGATGTCAAGAACAAATCGATAAAAAACACATAGTTTTAGAACAGGTATTTTGCCTTCAGAGCAGGTCTGTGCCCCAGCTATGCTTCGATCCCAGCACTATTTTCTGTTTCTTGGGTTCACATACCAGATTATTGTGATTTCAGCACAACACAGGCAGGCAGTAACCACTTCAAACAGCAACCCTAAAAAAGTCTTAATTAGTCCTGCCCAAAAGCAAACAGCAAGGCAGGGTAAGAATGATCCCCCCTGAGCAGTTATAGTTATTATGGATGCTAATTCTCCAGTGTGGACCAGCAGTGACAGTGCTCAGTCCACCCAAAAAAATAACATCAGGAGATTCTGGGAGGAATCAATGAAATGAAGAGGGAAGAACACTAAAACCCCTGAGAACAGCTACAATATTACCTATACCAAACATTATATTTACAGATTCAACTAGTACAAGGTAGTTAAGCAGTTAAGTAGCATTTCAGTTTTGAAGTCTGAATTGGGTGGCTTAAGGTGTCAAAATCTTATATCCATGTAATATCCACACAACTTGCCCCTGGACAGCTGCTGGATTGTGCATGGACCACATACCTTCAGCAACCTCTGACAGGAACCACTCAGTGCACAGGGTAACAGAAAAAAAGCAAATTAATGCCTTTACACAGAGGTAGTGGCACCAGAAGAGACTCAAGTCAGTACTGTGGAAACACATCTCTCACACAGGTACATAATAGGCTGACTCGTAAGCCCAAAAAATTGCTACAGAAGTAGAATTGAAGTTATCCAAGCAGTAAGTTCCTCTCCATATTTATTCAAACACCTTTAGCTTGCTCTGGACTTTCTGGTTGCTTTGCACTTCCCCTCCACTCCATGAAACAAGAATTATTTATTTACAGAGCCAAAGTTCACTGACCTTGACCTTTCCCTCTCCTCTGGAGTTGAGCTTGTGCTACAGGTCAGTCCCTAATTTCCAAACACAGCTGAGCAGCCCTTAACTGTCCTTTGAAAAGCAATACGAGTCAAATGGCACAATAAGTTGTTTTTTCTGTCTCAAACACTGAACATCTCTCACACCAGATCACCGTTTGTAAATGGAGACCATGTGGTACTGAAACCACCATGCTGGACACGTTCTTGGCTACTCTGAACCTGCAGCTGAAGTCCAACAACCCTCAGCTCCAGCATTAATCCCCTAATCAAGACACAGCTGTCTCCATAGAAGTGAGGGATTTTTGCTCTTGTACTACATTCCCCTCTGCTACAGGATATGGAAAAGAAGCTGCCAGGTCTTGGTAAAAATGAGAGTATTTAGAGAGTTAGTACTTGGCATTATATAGGATATTTCACCCAGAACCCTGATGGGAATGTGTTATCCTTAAAATAAGTGCAAGATTTTACACTTTAAAGAGAAGACTGACCTCCCCCTGAGGTGTTCAAAAGACAGGGGACAACGCGACCGTGGAAGTGGCCCTTTAATAAATCTGAGCAACAAAAGGGAGAAATGAGCAATGGCCTAAGTGCCAAACCAGTAATTTCCTTCCCAGAGTTCAGTGTGAAAGCAATTCTAGCAATTATTGCAATGGTCTCAACACATGTACAGGGTGAGGGACAGAAGCTGCAGAACCTCCCTCCTGGAAGCCTGTTTCTAAACCCAAAGTTAAAGCATGTCCTGGAAGAGTGAAGCAGTTGCAGCAAATTCCTACTCAACACCTCTTGTTTCCAGCACAGAGTTTGGGGGCCTAAAGTCACGTTTTGCCTCCCAGTCCTGCCTTTCCCCCCCTTCTGAAATGAGGAAGGTTTTAGGATGTGTATTAGCCCCCTGCTGTTCAACTGCCCAGTCAAAAGGGCAATCAAGCACAGAGAAGGGAAATTCCGAATAATGAAGCTCTTTGACAAAACTTGTTCATGTAACACCTGCTCAGCAGGTGCTTCCCCACCTTGTCTTGCAGGTCTGAAGTCTTTAGGGACAAGAAATCCAGACACAAAGTGGAGCACAGGGGGATGCCACTACCACAGTGTAACATTAAGTATTATAAATAAATACAGCATTAAATGCAACAGTGCAACTGGAGACTCAAAACAGTTACCAGTGCTCCAGATTCACTGCTAGGAGTCAAAACTAACCTGAGCCAGAATCAACTGTCATTGGGGTAGGCAATGTACACATGTCCAGGCCATCCTCATCTCAGAACAGCTCCAAGTATGTGGAATGGCCAGGGAAGAGCAGATTTACCTCTAGGCACATCCCATCTCCAGTGGGAAGCAGTAGGTGAGTAAGGAGAAGTACCAGAGCCCAAGGGTACAGTGTTATTTTCCCCAGTAAATCCTCTCAGCTCCAGCTCCCTGTGCATCAAGCAGAGACAGAGATGGTCCACCCAGGGCTGGCAGAGGCACCTTTGTCAAAGCTCAACTAAGGAATTCCAGGCAAACACACTTGTGGCAGCCCCAGCATGCTGGGAGCTGTGGGCTGTGAGCAGGGATCTCCTCTGCATCATTGATCACCTCCTTGTGACAGCAGCAGTTTAGAACAGAGGGTCAGGGCAGGATTTCTTCATCTCTAATCCTCATGGACAACCTCGACCCCAATTCCATCTTTTTTGAAAGGTAATTTTTTTTAACTGGAAATTTGTTACAGTTTTTGTACCTGGGACTCCACTGCACCCAATCCACGGGGGACAGACTGGCTCCTCAATGCAGAGCACATAAAGCAAAAGGGATCACTGCCTCTGTGCATGTATGGTACCATATTAACATCTAATTAAACATTCAACCACGTTTATTTCTTTAAGCAGCCCCAGTTTTAGTTTTAAAACAACTTGAGCTACCAGAAAGCACCTGTGGGCTCCTCTGGGGCAAGAGCTGCTGAGCACAGTCAGCTCCACACTACGGGCATGAGCAAGAACAAACTTGAACAGTGAGAACCTGAGGGCGTAACTTCAGACCTGGCTGAGGGCATGTAGAGTGTCCCAGGATACTGAAAAGCCTCTCAGAACTGCTTAGTAAGAGTCTGATGGGGGTGGCTAAAAAGCCACAGGGGAGTTAAGAAAACTGGAAGGGCAGATTGAGATCTAAGAGGTAAGTTTGGGTGTGGGCTTTTAAAAAGTAGAAAACCTGTCCCACAATCCTGCTATCAGCAAGCACACTGACTCTTCAAAAGGTCACCACAAGTCCCATGCCAAGTCAGGTAAAGCCTGGTTTGCTTTACATGATGGTCTCTCCTCAATGCTGGTGTTACAAAACAGTTTTGATCTAGTTTAGTTTTGTTTCTCTGCTTTAGGACACACAGTTGGAAAGCTGAAATTTTTATCTCCCTGTTTTCCTTGTGTAGCTACAGCCACAGTTTAAAGTAAACACATGCCAGCTGAGCAAGGATAAAACATCTCCCCTGCTCTGCCTACGCATTCTGGGCTGCACAGGTTTCCAAAATGAAGCCACTGAGTCCAGAAGAGAAGTCTGAGTCTGGCAGAGCTCCAGAAAAGCTTTCCTGAGGCTTGAATGCCAAAGTAAAAAAAAAAAAATGCTTTGAAAACAAAGAGGTGTGAATATTTTCAAACCTTGACACAATCCCAAAGGACATCCCCTCAGGACCAAGACTGTTCTGGTGCAGAGCAGTACTTGAGCAAGCAGCTTCCCAAGAGGAAAGTCAGATCAGCCACAGGGCAATCAGTTCTAAGCTTTTATAGGGTCTCTGATGGTCTGCTCTGCATTCATCACCTAACTGGCTTACTGAGCTCAGGGCTATCAAAGCAAGCACATGTGCATACCTCCTCACCACTCCCCAAACATCAAAGCTCACTTCCCTCGATGCAATTAATTGTCTACACAATCACCACTCAGGGGTTGGCTCCTTCTGCCAAGGAAGTAGGAGCACATAAAGATGCATCCACAGCAGGCACCTCTCCCCAGAGACCACCCTGAACACTTGGGCACTGGATGGAACCAGACACCGAGCAGCTACTGCTCCTTTCTAGGAGGAGAGGTTGACAAGGGCTGTCTCACCTGAGGTTTAACATTCACTGCCTCCACTGCATTGTCATTCAGCCACTTTGCATCAACTTCCACATCAAAATGGCCAATATTACACACTATGGCATCATCCTTCATCTGCTCAAAGTGCCTGCAAAAGAAAAACAGTCGTATCAGAAGTTAACACACAAAAAACGTGTCCTCCTCCTCCAGCAGCAGCAGATGCTCTGGTCCATAGCTCTGCTCAGTGCCTGGATCACTGACTGCATTTGACTCTCATAATGTGTGGGTCTGGGAAGTCTATTGGAGAAAATCCTCAAGCTTCTAGGGAAGGACACTTCCCAAGGATGTAATAACTTACATTTTCCCCAGTATGGAAAATAATACTATTTTGTTTAATTGGTCAAAACAAATACCTGCAGTTATTCTCCTTCCTACACAGAACTCATTTTCTCCATGACTTTGAGGTTTCCAGCAGTTTTTCATCTCTAGGGACTAATGGCCTTATCTCCTCCCACCTAATCTGATCTTCCATTACATATACAATCCCCATGGCAAAGAAAGGAAGGAGTTTGTGTGGAGTTGGGGCTATAAACTGAGATCCAAGAAGCAGTAACAAAACACTGCAGAGTAGTTCATTGAGAACAGGATGGTTTCAAGGTTATGTGTACTTACAGATGGAACTACTTTCAACCTGTACCTGCCTCCTCTTCTGTTCACATTTATCTGACCTAACATAAAATTTAGCCCCGATGTTCTCATTCTCCAAAAGTCTCTATCTATCCCTCTTGTTTCTCCTGCCATAAGACAGGAACAATTGCAGTGGTGCAACATCCAACAGAACTGAAAGACCAAAGGCCCAATTTCTCACTAAATTCATGCTAAATTCTGATGTCCAGAAGTGAGACTGTGTGCTCACCCTCACCATACTGCTGACATGTTATGATTACATTAAAAAGACCTCAAATCTAACTGTACAGGTATGCTTTCACCAAGTGGCTTGACCATACCTGCCCTGTACAATGTCAGTGCAGCCTGTGGTGGTGACGAAGATGTTGCCCTCTTTGCAGGCCTCCTCCATGGTTGTAACTTCATAACCTGAGATGAGAAAAAGTTATTTCTTTACCCAACAACCAGCATTTATTAACAAGTGGAATACAATCCTGGAAGTACAAAAGTACAGAGAAAGAATGAGTAAAAAGTCTTATTTACGAGCAAAAACAGCTGATCTATGGATGATGCAAAGTAGTGGCATATTTGTCTTGCTGAATACCAAAGTATCATGAAAATATCCATCCCTCACCTTTTCCAACCTGTAGAACTATACATTCAGCATCTTATGTCCACAGGGCTGATATCTGGCACAGCATACAGACTGGATTCAGGGGTGAAGTTTGCAAAGCAAAGTGCACCCACAGCACCTGCAGGTTCTGCTCAGGTATGAACAGAAATGGGATAATGGGATAAACTGTACTAAGAAGGCCAGTTACATGAGGCATCCACAGAAGTGAAGGAGCACAGCTGGAAAGGCAGGGAGCGTGGCATTGCCCTCCACAAACATCTACTGAGGGGAAGGCCTGGAGCTTTAATGTGGAGATATTCCAGCAAAGTCTAATCCCACACTGGACACTGGAACTGCCCAAACTGAGGATAATAAACCCCCTCAAAACCAGGCTTAGAGCATTATGAAATGGGGCCTTACCCCACTATGGTCTGAATCCTTAACTCCAACCACATCTGCAAGGCCTCTAGTAATAAACTCCTCCCTTAACTGCCAGGAAAGAATTCCTACACTCAGAATGGATTCAACTCTACCTCAGTAGAGGCAGGGCTGAAGCCTTCTCGGCCGACTCTCATTTATTGCTCCACAGGCAGAGATGCCCACCAGATGCCCTAATTCCTGCCCTCCTGCAGCCCTCACCTTCCATGGCTGCCTGGAGGGCGTTGATGGGGTCGATCTCGGTGATGATGACTCTGGCCCCGAAGCTCCGCAGGGCCTGGGCACAGCCCTTGCCCACGTCCCCATAACCTGCCACCACTGCCACCTTGCCAGCAATCATCACATCTGTAGCACGCTTGATGCCATCGATGAGGGACTCTCTGCAGCCATAAAGGTTGTCAAACTTGCTCTGAGGAAGAAAAAGGAGCAGTTTCAGAACAGAGCAGGCACTCAAGTGAAATTTCCTTACAGAAAGAAAATGGACTTATGTGCAAGGAGGCTGAGAGTCAGTTAAATATTTTAACCACCATGAGGGATGGGAAGAAGGTAACCTGGTTTGACAGTTTTATTTATCCAGTTTCAATCTGTGGAGTTATACCAGACACAGGCCTTGACACGTCCCTGGTAAAAAGCATTTCACAAATACATCCTGTCTACTGAGCAGGGCCTGGACATGTTAGAAACTTGTAACTGGTAACCCGAATTTATCAAGTAAAAGCACAAGCACTTCTCGTACACAGAGGTAGGTCTGAGTGCCCTAACCACATGTTCACCAGTTCTCTGCTGCTGTTTATCAGACAGTGAACTGAACCAAGTGCCACGGGCAGGCAAAACACACCAGCAGATCACCTCAACTTTGCAAGAATGCACCTTGCAGAGCAGCAACCTGCCCACATAAATCACAAGAAACGGGTTCCTGCAGCCCAAGAAGATCAAAATTACATCTTCCCCTGTGAAGAGCTGACAAAGAACACTGTCAAGGCCTCACTATTGCTCAGATTTCAGAAAATCCAGCAAGTATCCATTCACAATACTGGTCACTGCAATCAGGAACCCCTGGATTGCATCTCCTAATGCCCCATTGCACAACATCCTCCTGCTGCAACACTATCACATGAGATTAACAGCCAGACCCTCATATTAAAATTGCCCTGCTAAGTCAGATGTCAAACACTGCTTCACCACTTGAACACCTTCCTAAACCCAGAAACACACATTGCTGTACTATTTTTGTGATGTTCCTTCTCCTTGGGCCTTTTGTTTTGACCAGGAGGAAGAGCTGTACAAAAAGATTTCATTATCTGGAGAGTTACAGAAGCCAAGAATTTTTAAAATTCTGGCTACTAATGTTCACCATTCACAGGAAAATTCTGGTCTCAAAGCCTGCCTGGGCCTTCTACAGCCTTAGGGCACCAATCCTTTTTACTTAACACTGTCTGCTATAGGCAATCTTAAGATTAAATACCTAGAGGTAGCAACCTGGTCTCGTGGAAGGTGTCCCTGTCCATGGCAGAGGGTTGGAACAAAATGAGCTTTAAAGTCCCTTCCAACCCCAACCATTCTGAGGCTCTCTGTGAGCGGGGGAACTGCTCTATCAAATGGGACCTCCCTTGCAGCTGGTGCCACATCAGGTGATGTTACAGTTTGGTTTTCCCTCTACAGCTTACAACTGTAAAGTCTTCGTAATAAAAAATAAATGCAAACTCCACATTTAAAACCATTGCTGCTCCTCCTCCGATGTGTTATCTGAGTAAGGAACAGCAGCAGGTCACTCCCAGCCTCAGGAGCTGGCCAAGGACTAGTGCAAAACAACTTATACCTCAGATCCAGGAAGTTCCTGACTCAGTGTCTCTAAGTTTTATCACTGGCACATCTGCCATTAATATTTCAAGAAAACCTGTGTTACTGATCCTTCAAACTCCAAAGCTAGTGCCAGCTGGCAATTTTCTTTCCCACTGCCCTATCAGATTTTCCTTGCAGTATAAACCTTCTTATGGAGGAAAACAGCATGGTCAGATCCGATTCCTCATCACTGACTGCAGTCCAGGTGTCCGTGCATTCCCATGCTGGATGCAGACATCTGTCCCCCCAAAAATACATTTGAGTGGCAGAAGGGAGGAACAGAACTGGCTGCTGCCTGCCTTCTCTCTCCAAATACTAGCACAGGAACCTGGCACCAACTGCCAAAAACTGGGAGAGCAGAATGTCAGCTCAGTTGCACATCCTCCCAGAGGTCTGCAACTGTGGTTAGTACAAGTCTTGTACGATATAAACACCAAACAGTACTTGAAAATAAGTACTTTTTTGGCACTGGAATAAAGTGAGCTCAACCCAAATCCACTCAACAGGCTTTTATAGGAACATCTGGATTTCCAAATCTACTAAACAGCATTAATAGTTATTATGCAAGAGGTACAAATCTAGGCGAAAAGGATGTCAAAGAAATAAGCTTCTTCCAAGATCAACTGGATTCCAGCCCACTAGCTAGGAAATAAAAGTGTTGGATGCATCTTAGTGACCAGAAAGGAGATGCTCTCCAGACAGCACTGCAGGGAAGGCAAGTCAAGCAGGTCATGAGAACTGCCAGGCCCAACAGGAAAATGTTCACATCAGAACTCAAAATAGATTCAGCAACTGGATTGAAAACCATCGAGATGCATAAACCTCAAATACACCTGAAATTCCCACTGTAATTCACCTGCAGCCAAAGAGCACCAGCACCCTTTAAACAGCACTCCACCTCATCCTGGATTCACCAGGATTTATCCTGGGGAGCAGTAACAAAGCTAAACAAGGGATAAACACCTCCTGCCCTGTCCTTGGAACTGCTGCTCACAGAGATCAGCCAGAGGCTGAGCAACCAACCTGTATCAGCCACAAGCTCATGCAGGTCACACTCTCTTTTCCAGCTGGTACCTGACATTGGAATGGGCTGCCCAGGGAGGGGGTGGAGTCACTGTCCCTGGAGGTGTTTAAGGAAAGACTGGACATGGCACTCAGTGCCACGGTCTAGTTGACAAGGTGGTGTTGGGTCATAGGTTGGACTCGATGATCTCAGAGGTCTTTTCCAACCTAATTCATTCCGTAATTCTGTATTCAAGACTGGGGACAGGCTCCTTGCCCCAGGAGCCACGATTCCCAAAGGGGTTTTCACATTATTAGAAAGTAGAAGAATGTCCTTATGTGCAAAAGAGCCCTTTATGTTCTGAAAACAGGGCATTTACAATGGCATGTCCCACTAGAGACATCATGGGCTCACTTCAAGGATAAGGTGGGAATTTGCTCAGTACCAGGTCAAGAATAACCCAGGATGAGAAGGAAGACTTGCATGGGAATGACAACATCCCAACCCCAAGCTGGTCAGAGAGCAGAAGAGGGCAGAAGGCTCCATCTGCATCACCTTGGTGACAGAGTCGTTAACGTTGATTGCTGGCACCTTCAGGGTCCCATTGGCCTTCATCTTGTACAGGTTGTGAACTCCAGTGGTTGTCTCTTCTGAAATACCTCTGATTCCTGTGGAGAGAGTAAAAGGATTCACCTTAGCTGGAGTTAATGCTGCTGCAAACCAGCACATACCAGTGCTGGGAGCATCCTCCAGAGGTCTGAAGTTAAACAAATCCTTGGCAGGGAGCAGGGAAGAGATGAAAACCCTAATTTGGATCCTCAAACAATAGTTTGGAGCTTCAAGTTTCTTCCCCCACAAGGCAATTAAAAAACAGCAGGACAAAATACTCTTTGAAAAAAAAGAAAGGGACCAGCTCTTGATCAAGGAACCAGAAAGATTCCCCACTCTAATCTATTTTCTCACTAAATAGTCCTCTGCAAAAAGGATAAGATATTCACCTCAGTGATGTTTTTCCAGCATAGTCCATTCTAGAGTGGTTTGAAAGATGATACCCAGTCAACCACACTTAAAACTAAAGCACTTGGATCAATTGGGGGGAAAAAAAAAAAAAAATCAAATACACAGCTCACCATTCCCAATCCTCCTGTTGTAATCTCCTTCAGCTCTGCTTAAACAGCCAACACCCCCCAAATCTGGATACTCACTAATCTGGAGCTGATTGAGATTCACAAGAAAAGAGGAGCTATGAAACCTAAGAATAAGAAGTTCTACCCATACCAGGAATCTCTGCAGAGGAGACACTGCCCCCTCCAGGCAAGCAGCCTCTCCCACTGACCTCATGGAATAAAACTGACAGGATGCTCATCAGGAAAATAATTTTACAGCCATTTTGATAGAAAAACACTAAGAAATAAACAACATTCATGAACTGTTCTAGTCATGTCCTTTTAACTGGTGAAGCAGGTGACAGCCCAGGCTATGTCATGTGAGTGCACATGGACAGACACAAATATTGTCCCTTTTCATGTCATTTTTCTTAATTTGTCTCCTTCACTATATAACACGTAATTACTCACGGTTCCTACACTCATCTTTTTTTCACCCACAGCCTTCCTAGTACTTCAAAAAGGTGAGTACTACCCTTTAAATGTCACAAGTAACAGCAGGGAAGCCAAAGGACTTGCCTGAGATCACTAGGCAGCAGCACTGGCAGAGCTTCTTGCCCACAGCCCAGCCCACACACCTCAACAGCCAATATCACTTTAGAGAGGGAACTAACAACAACAACCCCCCAGCAAAATCCCCCAAAATTATTAATGTAGTTTGTTAATTCGGAGTACAGAGGAGAAGTGTCCCAGTGTCACCACCTCCCCACCCACCAAGACCCATGAGAAATTTATAGGACAGGGTGACTGGACAATCCCCTCTCTGAACAGCACAAGAACAGCCATCACTGCTGGGAGCAACAGCACCAGCACAGCCCCAAGGCAGAGACAAAGGCAGCAAGATCACATGTGGATGTGGCACTTGGGGACACGGGTTAGCACTGGGCTTGGCAGCGCTGGGGGAACAGCTGGACTCGATCTTAAAGGTCTTTTCCAACCTAAAGGATTTTGTGGTTGGCCCCTCCAGCTGGGCAGCTGGTTTTGCCCCCAGAGGACAAAGAAGTCAGCCAGCCCAGGGGCCTGCAGGCTCCAGGGAGGTTCCTTGAGGACCCTGCAAGAACACCACAGGCTTGCAAGGAAGGCCAGAGGATGTGTTTCTGAGCCACAAACCTCTGCACCCTCCAGCACCCAGGGGTGCTGTGCCTCCCAGCCAGGAGAAGGCAGGAGGAAGGGGAAGGCAGGAAGGGTGCTTTGCCCCAACCCTTTGGGATTCATCTGCTTGGCTGGAACAGTCATGGATGGCAACAGCTGCCAAGAGCCCAGGGCACCCCCAGTAAGGGGTAGCAGGGCAAAAGGGAGGGAAGGGGAATCCCAAGTTTCTCTCAGTCCCTGATCTCCAGCACAGCAGTGCCCTCCACTGCCCCTCCCCAGTCCCAGCCCAGCCCAGCGGTGCCTCCACAGCCCCCCAGCACAACACCCTCTCCCAGGGCAGTCACACACAGCTGCTGAGTCTGGTCCAAACCCACCCCCCTCTGTTTAAAAAAAAAAAAAAAATCCAGCTGTGAGCTGGTCCAAGCCCAGGGGAGCAACACAAACCAAGAGCACCTTCGGGCCAAGCCTCTGAGTGCAATTCAACGTGGTTTTCACACCAGATTTTGGACAGATGCCTCAGTGGAGCCTGAGAGGGAGCCATGAGACCTCCACATGGCTCCCCAGCCCAGCAGGCAGAGACACCAGCACTCCATGGCACAGACACCAGCACTCCATGGCACAGAAAGGAAAAGAGACCAATGCCACTAGAAGGGGAGAGCTTGATTTGCCTGGAGAAGACGACGACTCCAGGGAGGTGTCACCACAGGCTTTCAGTACTTGAAGTGGGCTTGTAAAATGGGGACAGACTGTTTAGCAGGGCCTGTTGCAACAGGACAAGGGGGAGTGGTTTTAAACTGAAGGAGGATTGATTCAGACTAGATACAGGGCAGATGTTTTGGTTTTTTTTTTTTACAATGAGGGTGATGAGACACTGGCACAGGTTGCTCAGAGCTGGTGGATGCCCCATCCCTGGGACCATTCAAGGGGATCTGAGCAACGTGAGCTGAAGGTGTCCCTGCACATTGCAGGGGGGTTGGACAAGATGGCCTTTTAAAGGTCCCTCCCAACCCACACCATTCTGTGATGAGGCCAACTGATCCCCAACCCGTGTCTCACCACAGAGCCCCAGACAACCCCACTCCCCTGATGGTCACCTGCCCAGGGAATGCATCCAGGCTTTGGCATATTCAGGGCTTCCTTGGAGGGGACAGGACAGTTTAAAGAACATTGCCTCATGCACAGTGAAATGGAACATCTGTAGTAAGCCTCCCAAAAGCATGGATGTTCTAGTGCAACTGCCTGGATTAAGTACATCCATCCCCTCGTGAAGGAAATCTGTGGGAGGTCATGGCAGGAACCTCTAGTTCAGACCTGCCTTCTCTCCTAGTCTGGCAGCTGGAAGACACACTCTTCATCCTTCCAGAGCTCTCCAGATGACATTCCTGAGTTGAGCACACTAACTTTAAGAAGCACTAAGCAAACCTCCCATCTTGTATGCCAGCAGCTTCCCCTCTCTGAAGGCCACCTGAACGCTGCCCCAGGTGACATTTATAGCTGCTCTAAACCACTCTGCAGCTGCTCCAAGCGCTGCCTGCACCTCTCATGCTCAAAGCCTGAGGGATTCAAGTGACTGGGGAACAGAGAAGGGCATTCAGCAAGGAAAAGGTTGGACTAAATTGGAAAGGCCTTGCTAAACACCCAGACCCACTTTGCTCCCCTGTACTTCTTACCTAAGAAATGAGCAAACATGAATCACTGCATCACAAATGATCCAGTCTTCTCCATCCTTTCTCAACAGTGGACTTTTGCACAGATGCCAGAGACCTCCCTTGCAAAAGCTCACATGACTTTTTCCTTTGTTCAGTGTTAGTTTTCTCCCTTCCCACCTTTATTTATCTTGCTGTTAAGGGAATTTAGTTGAATGGAATAAGCCAGGGGTAAAAAGGCCATTCTGCCCTCTAACAGCAGGCACCACTAAGGACAGGGAATGCTTGCTGAGCAGCTCCACAGGTATTTAACACATCTCCTTGCTGAAGGAGGCCTACTTGCAACTGTTATTTGCACACTAGGACTCAACTATTTAAATTAGAAGCAGTTGAAGCACAGAAGACAATTCCCTCTGAAATTAGCCCAGAAAATTTTTCCAGCCTTTAAACAGCACTTTGAGCTGCCTCATTCCCAAATGTCTCCTGTGCTCACAATCAACACACTTGACACACACTGTACATGCTCTGCTGATGTTACTCTTGTTCTACCTCTCACCAAAGAGGTCAAATATCCCCACAAGCCCTTAGGATATATTAGCCTCTATCATCTTGAAGATACATAAAAATGGATGCTACACAGCTCCACAGACTTTGCACCAGAGGGCTCAGGACAGAGCTCAGATAAATGAGATCAAGACTCTACTCAGTGGGTCCCATTCTGGAAGTTTTGCTGTTTCCAAGGAGCAATGGACTGGTAGGTAAAACAGATCTAGTCTGTCACCCTCTACAGAGATCAGTCTTAACTTACTGAACTGCTGCAAGGAGGCTTTTTAACTACAGCCAGTGCAGATGGCCACACACTTTGGTAAGGGAAATGTTGACTTGTATGACATCCTGCCTCCACTCTTTGAAAACCCAGAGGAAGAGCCATTCCTATGAATTTAGGAAGTAAACCCAGGCAGTAGGGATGTTTTTATCAGAGGCAGATGGAGATGGATGCCAAGACACGAGACAATTCAGCAGCCATTGCCCTACTACACCGTATTATGCTGGTCCCTTCCACACCAGGAGCACAAAGACAAGCACAAAGGAGCAGAGGGCTGGAGGGGAGAAAAGTAGAAAGCAAGAGGGCTGGAAGGGTGAAAGCAGCTCAGCTCAAGGACCCCTGGGAACAGAGACACCAACAGAGGCACTACATGGGCATGGCAGGGAAACAACCCTGCAAAACAGAGTGGGAACATAGAAAATGCCTTTTTTGGCCTCTTACAGTGCCAGGAAGACAGAGAGGCATGATCAGTTGTGGTATTCTGTGGCATCAAAAATATCAGAAAAGCAAGAGGTCATGAACATCAGACAGGGGAAACCCAGGAAGCACAAGAGCTTCAATGGAAGAGAGAGGAGCCCAGCACAGCTGAGCAAAAACCAATGAAAACCTCTCATAAAAGTCTAAATAACACAAAGATGCTGACTGTTGGATTACAAATGGCATCAGGCTGAGGATGAAGGAGAAAGTGAGGCCTGTCAGAGGGAGAGTTTCCCCTCTTCCTAGTGTTCCTACCCCCACGAGCACATGGATGGGGAGCAGAGCCTCAGACTCCTCTCACACAGCCCTACCCACAGCCTGCCCCCTTCAGATTTTTTCCCCACATCTTCCTCCTAAAGCAGAGTAAGAGTCAGAGAAGAGCTGACCCAGGGGACTTCTACAGCAACCTCAGCTCTACAGACAAGAACATGAGCACAC
Organism: Chiroxiphia lanceolata; assembly: GCF_009829145.1. Lineage (NCBI taxonomy): Eukaryota > Metazoa > Chordata > Aves > Passeriformes > Pipridae > Chiroxiphia > Chiroxiphia lanceolata. Next base: position 1,609,174 of record NC_045653.1, on the reverse strand, counting down.
CCCACTGTATCACCACTCAATTTTCTTCACTCCCAGATGCCTTTAGCAACACTGGGCACCCATGGCTTGCTGCAACACAGGGGATGGACACTGGGCTAAGGAGAGCCTGTCACACTTGCCAGGCACAGATCAGCCTGGTCATGACAAATTCCCTTCACATAAATCTTTTACATAAACATGTTCTAGCAACAACAGCCTGTTCTCAGTTTTACTAACTTGCACTGAAGGAAAGTCAAAGCAAGAGTCCCAACCCTGGCTCCACCAGCATCTTCACTGTCAAACTGGGTGAATTAATGCCTTACAGTATTTAAGGCAGAAAACTGTTCCCTTTCTAAGAAAGGCTACAGGTTGTCATGACTTCATCCAGAGCTGCACCAAGAGGAAGGGGAAGAAATGCATTAAAGATATTAACTGCAAACAGACACTGAGCAATCACAGAATGCAGCCCTCTACCAGGAAGCTTTCAGCAAGACAGTAGAACCACTGGTCAGTCTCGGGCAAAGGGCACTGTGAAGGATGGCCAGGACAGGTCACTGGACCTTATGTACCACAGAGCAGAGATGGAAACAGCTCCTGCAGGTAAGAGATTCTGGTCTTGGGCTGTAAGCAATTTTCCCAGCCTGTTTGCACATGCCTGTCCCTCTTCCCCCACTCCTTTTCCACCAGCAGGGAATTCCTACAGAAACACTCCCAAACAGCCTCCCAGGTAGAGCTGTCCCTGACAAAACAAAACACAATCACCTTTCAGGAGCTGTGGGTACTTGGTATGAACCAGGTTGGTAAGATCTCCACCATCATCCAGGATCATGTTGAGGGGCTGCCCATCCTTGAAATACAGGGTCTGCTCGATGCACCACAAATATTCCTCGTCGGTCTCCCCTTTCCAGGCAAACACTACATGGGAACAAACACACCATTAGCCAGTTTCTTACTCAGCATGTAGTGAAGCAGCCAAAGAAACATTTCATCAGCAGCTCTCAGTAGCAGCCAACAGATAGATGATTATCTGTGCCTGCAGGCCAGAAAAGACATTTGTACTGAAAAAAAATCTCAGAATGAGCAAATATTAAATCACTTTGCCTCTTGTTCCAGGACACAAACATGGTCAAAATTTTGAGACTTCATTGCTCTCATTCTTCTTCCAGGTTAAGAGAGAGAAGGCAAAGTACACTAAAGCAGATTCACATCCACAACACCTCACTGGCTCCTCTAATACATCCTACGCTACCAGGAATTAGAAATAGCCACTGGACATATTGGTACAGACAAATGAAAACACAACTACAGCAGTTTCTAGCACAGCAGAAAAAAGGGACCAGACTACAGCATGAGTTGAGCAGCAGAATATAAACTCTTCAGCAACTTTGAGTTTAAATTCTATTCTGTAGCACAGCACTAAAATCCAAGCTGAGGTGCCTCATCTGCTCTGCACATCCAGCCCCAGCAAGGTGCTGCAACCACTGGCATGTTGTGTCTAGCAGGATTTGTCTTTCCAGGCATTTGTACTGGCTTCATGCTATACCTGACCCTCAGTGGCACTCAACCACTCAAACATATATTAGGCACATTATTTACACCCCTCAACATTTGGCTGAATCATCCTGGTTTCACTTTTTACACAGAAAACTAACCTTGAGGCATGAAGAGCCAATCATGCAACTGCCCTTTCTGAAGAAATGTGCATCATTATCTCATACTGTATCCAAAGGACCAGCATTCCTCCAAGGTCTCAAATTCAGGATGTGAAGTGCAATATTAACAAAAAGAGCAAGTTCCACAAAATGAGGACACCAAGGGCAGAGGTCAAACACTCAGACAAACACTCCACCTGTAAAGGGCTCTTCAGTGGAGTTTTGGGTTTTGAGAACAGTGAGGAAAACAATAACCTAACACCTAGAGAGTGCCCCCTGGCCCTTTGACATCCCATGCCAGAGGCAGGCAGAGGCAATGCCTGAAGCTGGCAATGCCAAGGGAGCTGATGAAGGGACCACTTTGTTGCCCTAGAACACACCACAGAGGAGGAAAGACTTGTGGCAATAGTTAATTATAACAGAAATGAGAGACACCTCCCAAAGCAGAGAACCAGGCTGCCAGAAATCAGATTTAGCCTCTGCCAACACCTGGGCTCAGGTATTGCAGTTCCCAGCACACAGCCATGAGAATTTCATGTCCTGAAGCTGAGCAACACAGCAGACAGCTTAATGTATTTATACTGATCCCTGAGGAACTGCTCTTCATTGGAAGGTGACAGTAACAAGACAGCAGCATCCTGATACACCCACTTCAGAGATACCAGGCAGGAACACAGCTGGGCCAGCTCTAGCCCAAAAATACCTTGGGTATTGCCCCTGGCACTGTAAAGGGTATATGGCAGTTCACTTTCCTTCCCCAGCCCCTGTTCAGCATAGAACTTGCTGGAAAAGAACAAAACACTTCCAACTACACACACCTACACACCAATCCATTTATTTAATCACCAGCCCATTCAATCATCTTAATGAGCAGGCTTAGAGATGTAAGATACAGGCAGGCACTGCCACAGCCTTTGTGAGGAGTGCTGTGCACAGGCTGATGCAACACAGCCTGAATCGAGTGTCCCGAATGCTTCGGATGGGTTATATCTATCCTGAAGCTTGTTTGGAAGAGCTTGATATGTACACAGTTGGATTTAGCAGGAACAGATAGTACAGCCCAACTCAGAGTCAAACTAGAACATGGATAACTTACCAGGGACACCAGCTTTTGCAATAGCAGCTGCAGCGTGGTCCTGCGTGGAGAAAATGTTGCAGCTTGACCATTGTACCTGGAAAACAACCCAAGTTTTGTTTGCTGAACAAAGTTCTGAGATATCAGGCACTCTCTACCACGCACAGGAGTTAGAAAGGGAGCAAGAGCAGAAAGAAATTAGTGCAGATTCCTGCCCTTCTCAGTAGCTCTGTGAAATTAAGGTGAAAACTAAGTGTGTGACTAAGCCAGGGAAAATAATGTCACTTAGGCAGAGAACATAAGGGAGCTTTAGCTGTGCCACTTATTCAGCCATCTCCTTGCTCATGAGTGCTTCTCTCAGACAGCCAGAGCATACTTCAGCTACAGATCTTCAGGAGTGCACAGCAGAGTGGGTTTGGAAAGTTTTGGTCACTAAAGGTCAGATTTTCAGAACAGCCCCATAGCAAGTGTCCACTGAGGAACATGGACATGCAGCAACACACCTGCTGGCACTGACAACAGTCAGAAATGCAGCTGAAACACTACACTCAATCAACAGGCATTCTCCAAGGTTATGCTCACCCACCTCCCACTCTGTGCTCCAGTCATGGAAGCTTTTCCAGCTGAGCTAAGTGTATTCCACAGATTTCTTAACTAGGCTCAGGTACCTGGAAAAGCAACAGCATGCTGCTGAATTGCACTGAAAAGGATCTGCACACTTACTGCAGCTCCAACCACCACATCCCAGAGCCACAGACACTTCCCACTCTGCTCCCCAGAGGGCTGACTGGCAGGTATTTCATGTTCATTGGCTGCAGACCTCGAGGAGAGGGGGCAATAAGGCACAATCCTTCAGCCTGTTTGCAGACACACCCCCCACTTTATCAAGCAATGACATTTCAAAGTAAGGGCTGCAGTAGGACCCACCTCACCTGAGCCTACACAACCAACCCTTGCCAGCGAAAACACACTGGGAAAGAGCACAGGAAAACTGAAACCATGACCTTAAGCACTGCATCTCCTCGCCTGGGTTTTTATAAGCTCCCCCCATATCAATACAGATGACATCAGGAAGCATCAGGACATTCAAAGTATACAGAACACCTATATATTGCTACCCTTCAAGCTTGATACAGACACAGGCCACTTCAACTCTGCACCCCCAGATCTGTAACACCAGACCCTTGAATAACTGGCACACTTGATGGGCTTGGAGCCACTGGTTATGAAGAGGATGAATTTTTATTATAAATTCAGAATTTACACTCTTGAGGCACAGATTATTTATTCTGTCTTTGTTAACCCAGCCAAAAAAGTGACACAAGGTTACTGCACAGCAGTGAGCTACATCCTCATTATGTAGGGTATGATTTCATCAGCTTCATTCCTCCCTCCCTGGCACCACAGTTCTGGTAGAATACATGAACCAGGGCTGAATCCTAACTCAAGTCAAAGCCTAAACAAATAGAGAGCATCACAACAAGGAGCTAACACAGCACCACACACCTTAAAGGCACAACCACAACACGCTTAGAGGAACCAAATCCCTGCAGGCACCTCCCTGAATGACTCATGAACCCCATAGGACACTGATTTGGGGCTGTGCTCAGACTAAAGCAGCTTGGCAATGCTGAACTAAGCACACAGCTGCCTAGGTCAGCCATGCTGGGATAGAGCAACCAACAGGAGCAGCAAGGAGCTTCCCAAATTTCAGTGGCTACTGCTCTCTTTCAAATCCTGTGAAAGGACAAGAATTTCATACACAGAGTAGCTGGAACAAAGCCAAGACTGTACCTCCACAAAGCTCCCTTCAGCACTGCACTACTTGCAACCACAGAACAGCTCTGACCAGGCTGAGGAACACCTGCACAGCAGCTTGTACCTTTCCAAGGCTAACCCGGCACAGTGTCCACACCTACTGCTTCCTCCTCTTTTTGAGCCAATGCCACAGGTGGTACAGAGGAAACTTCCTCTTCTCCCAGTGCCTTTTAATCAGCATTGACACTGCTCAGTTCTGGACCATTCCCAGGGAGGGATCCCATATAGGGTACCTCTGGGCAGCCTGAGTTCAGGCAGCTAAACTTCAGAAAGAAGGAATTTCAGATCACACACAAATTTAACAATCCATCAAAGTTCCACCAGCTCCCTGCTCAGCACACAAGCAGTGCTCAGATGCCTGGCTCTCTTCAGCCCTGTACAGTGAACACTCAGCTGTGAGGTCTGGACTTCATTCAGCAAGTCAGGCATGGGACACGTCTGTAAATGGCTTTTAGTATCTCAGTCTTTAACATGGACCAGAGTAACTGGTGCAGAGTCACATGTGCACCAAATTCAAAGTCAGTGAGTCCCCAGCCCTCAATCCCTGAGCCACACTGCATCCCTGTTGTTTTCCTGCACAGCTCAAGGGCAGCATGAGCTCTCAGAGAGCTTCATTAAATTCTGCTGACTTTACCAGGGCACAGTGTGGTTCTTAATACAGGCTAATCTGTGGTGGGGGCAGTGGCTCGAGCCAGCAGCAGCACTGCGTGCCCCAGCACAGCAGGGCTGTGTGGGAGCACTGTGGGCACTGCCTGGGGCACTGCACACACAGCTGATGGAGCTGCTGCAGCCACCCACCCACCCAGCCAGCCCAAAACAGGCACTCAGAGGTGCAGCTTGTTCAGGGGGGCACCACACGCCAGAGGTGCACAGAGCACACACAACAAGCTTTGTGCTTAAGGAGAGAAGACATAATCCATCCACTCGAGACTGCAGCCTCTTCCAAAAAATACAGCCAGGATTCCCGAAGGTGTTACACAAGCAGGAGCAGTGACCCCGGCAGGGCATTACCCAGCAGCTGAAGGGGAGGCTCAGCACTTTACCTCAGCCCCCAGGGCGATGAGGGTCTCGATGAGCACTGCTGTCTGCACCGTCATGTGGAGGCAGCCGGCGATGCGGGCGCCCTTCAGGGGCCGGGACCCAGAGTACATCTCCCTCATCTTCATCAGCCCTGGCATCTCATTCTCTGCAATCTCGATGGCCTTGCGACCCCAGCCTGCAAGGCTGATGTCAGCTGCAAGAGAAGCAGGACAGCTGTCAGAGTTTAAATAGCTGAGACCTTGGGATCCATTCACACACTTGTGGGGAGGCACTGGCTGCAACACCTGAGCACCCAGCAACAGCTGGGAGGCAGAGCTGGGGGAAAACTAGACCCTATTGCAGCCACTCCCTCCTTTTCTACTATTGTAAAAGGCTTTCAAATGAGTTTAGACCAAAGCTAAGAGCCCCTCTGGGAAAAAGCATGCTGCATGAGCATATTAATCAGCTGTGATCTAGCGCCCAGACATCCTGAGGCCCATTAATTCAGTAAGCCACAGCCTTAAGCACTTAAAGACACTGCCCAAGTGTCCAACACTTCCTATAGAGAACGACTTCCACAGTAATGACCTGCATGTGGGGAGGGGCTGCCCGTATGGCAGAATGCTCCCTGAGAATGCACCAGGAGCTGTGGTTCCTGGGGGAACCTTCCCCCTCCTCAAAGCAAAGCTGTAGGTCCTACCCCCTTGGATGCACAGAAATTATTTTAAGGCCATGTAACTACCTTAGTTACCAGTCTTCTACTACAAATCCTTTTTACAAAGGTAGAAATTCAGCAAAAAAATGAAGAGAGGCTTCTAACAGGCTACTGCACTCACCATGTCTGATCCCAGCTTTAAAAACACAGGGGTCAAACAGGTAATGCCCAGGTGCATCAAGCCACTGTCCCTCTTACTCAGTTTGCTCTTTCAGAGATTTCAGAAGATTCCACTTAGGCCATGGTCAGATGCTTTTCTTTCACCTACCTCGTGAACAGGGGCCGTTTAAAGCACTGGGGAACACCAGGACTCCGAGTCAGACTGGTGGGTTTAACACAGACAGGCTAATTGCATTTTGCTGCAGGATGAAGCCTGGGGCCACTGAAGCTATTGCACGTGTTAGAGCTGACTGTACAACAACCAGGGCCTGAAAACTGCCTGAAAACAGGCAAGCGAAGGACCATGGAAACAAACACATCAAGAGGAGGTTGAATCTTACCCCTTTAAGGGCTCGGCAGCTTTACCAGGGCTGCTTAAAAGATATCCCGCAGTATTTTGGGTTCAGAGCCTCCAGGGTAAATTATTTATGAATTTGAGCCTTAGAGACGAGCGTTCTTCTCTCTGAAATCAGCCTCCAAGGGACATCCAATTCTTTATAAAAATCGGGGTTCTTTGTGAGTCTCAGCTCCACAAAAACACCCGCCAAAACCTCCAGGGCACGTGAATCACAGGTCCCGGGCCGGGAAACACTTTCACATTCGCAGCAAAGCCCGTTCCCGCCAAGGGCTCCAGCGGCGGGGCAGGGCCGGGGCTGCGGGGCAGGAGAGCGGCACCACGGCGGGGGAAACCCCTCCGGGCACCCCACGAGCCGCCCTTTCCCCGCGGCCGCTGCCCCAGCGCAGGGGGGGCTCGGGCCCGGCTCCCCCGCGGGCAGGACCCGCCGGCCGCGGCCGCCGAGGCCGCGTTCCCCGCCCCGGCCCGGGGGAGCCGCGCGGGGCCGGCCCGGGGCTCGCACTCACCCACTTTGTAGGGCAGCCGGTCCGACATGGTGGAGCTGCGGGGCCCGGCGGCGGCAGCAGGAGGAGAAGGAGGCGGCCCCGCGCCGGCTTTAAGTAGAGGCGGCGCCGCCTGCGTGAGGCGGGGTCGGGCCGCGCTTCCTCCGGGCCGCGGGCCCGCCTACCCCGGCATGGGCCGTGCCCTGAACCCGCCCCGGCCCCGCTGCGTGCCTCGGCCCCACAAACCGCCCTGTCACCGGAACAGGCACCCCATGGGCCGCCGCCCCAGCCCCACGGCGGGGCAGGCTCTGGCACTCGCTGCCACCCACCAGAGCCAGGCCAAGCCAGGACCCTGTGTATAAATATATAAATATATAAATAATATATAAATATGTAAGTAATACATAAATATATAAATATATAACTAATATATAAATATATACATATATAAATATATAAATATATAAATATATAAATATATAAATATATAAATATATAAATATATAAATATATAAATATATAAATATCTGCAGGGACAGGTCAGAGGATGACCTAGGCTCTGCTCATGGGGCCCAGAATCAGGACAAGAGGTCATGGGCAGAATCTGATGCCCAGGAAGTTCCACCTGAATATGGGGAAGATTTTCTTTCCTGTGCAGTGAACAGAGACCAGAGAGGGTGTGGAGTTTCCCTCACTGGAGATATTCCAGAACTCTCTGGACACAATCCTGTGTTATGTGCTCTGAGATAACTGGAGCAGGAGCAGGGACCAGATGCCCCACTGTGGTCCCTTCCAACCTGACCCGTTCTGGGATTCTGGGATTCTGTGGCTGGAGCCACACGAGACCGCAGTGGGGCTCAGGACGGCGCCAGGACCAGCCACGGAGCCACTGTGGGCACTGAGCAAGCAGCGCTTCTTGTCCCACTTTCCTGGGGCAGCACCACTTTCAGGTGTTACCCTGGGGCACAGGGAGCCCTCACTGTACAGCTTAGCCAGCACCGAGGCAGGGAAGGCGCTGGTGAGGTGCCAGGCAGAGCTGGCCCAACTCGTGAGCCGCTCTGTGAGCTGGACCTTGGACTCCCAGTTCCCCTGTCCAGCCTGCAGTGGCTTTGGCTGGTGCAGGGCAGGGCTGGCATGGGCAGGGCTGCGGTCCTGGCCCCCTGGCACAGCCAATGCCCACCAAACACGCAGGAGGCAGAGCCCTGCTCCGGCCTTGCCTGGGGGTCACACACACATTCACTCCTGTTCTGACACCTCCAATAGGTTTTTCACAAGCCCCAGTCATAAACTGTGCTGAGCTTTTCATCCAGGCTGTCGTACACCTCTCCTTTTATCTGTGAAATGCTTAAAAGTGAGGATTTCCTCACAGAAATTCTCACTGATATATTTTGCAAAGTTTAAATTAATTCTGAGCACAGAGTTCACCCTGACACCCCAGCTCCTAGTCCTTCCTGGAAATGAAGCTCAGTATTTGTTATCTGAGCAGCAGCTGATGTTCAGTGATTGTCCTACAGTGAACAGTCCACACAGAAAGACACAAGTCCCACTAGGAGACCTGTCCAGGCAAAGTCCCACTAGGAGACCTGTCCAGGCAGTACACATGGAAGCAACAGGATTTGAGTTTAATATTTGGAATGCTGCACGTGCACCAAGACACCTGAGACCATTCCAAGGAGTTCTGTAAATGAAAAGGTGCCCAAAGCAGCAGCATGTCTGTTCCGCTGGGCCAGGCTCACCTAACCCAGTCCTGCTTTCCCTGGTTTGCATCACCACCCACCTTTTTGTCCCAGCTCCAAAGCCCCCATGGGCAGCAGCAGGACAGAGGTTCAGACTCTGGCAGTTCCCACTGCCCCAAGCCCCCAGGGTGGGATGGCTGGGAAGGTGCAGACTCTGCAGCCTCCTGCACCCCTGGTTGTGCCCACAGGCAAACGGGAGCTTCTCCAGAGCTTCCTGAGACCTGAGGGAACAAAACACTCCCAAAGTACTGAGTGACTCCCAACTTTGTCACTAACGCATAGGATAGAATAGAACAGAATACGCTGAATTGGAAGGGACCCACAAGGATCATTGAGTCTAAATCTGGCTCTGCACAGATACCCCAATGATCCCACTCGGTCCCTGGGAGCGTTGTCCAAACGCTCCTGGAGCTCTGGCAGCCTCAGGGCTGTGCCCACTGCCCTGGGGAGCCTGTTCAGTGCCAACCACCCTGTGGGGGAAGAACCTTTTGCTGAAGTCCAGCTTAAACCCCCCCCAATTCAGCTTCATACTCTTACGTTGCCATTCGTTCATTACATTGATAAACTCACTTCATTAATTACACCTTAGAAACAGAATGTTCCAAAGTGGAGAGGGGTTTCATTGTTAAGTAAAAGTCATGCTTGTGTTTCACAATTGTCTTTTTTTCGCAAATTTGACCATTTCCCTTCATACCCAGTGTTATGTCTTTTCTTTAATAACACATGAGATCAATGGTTATTTTTTTTTCCTCCCTGAAAAGAAACACTTTACAGAAATTCGATGTGTTGGTTCAAGGCATCCGCTAAAATACTGGGAATTGGGAAAAATAGAAGGTATAAAGGATAAGCTGTAGGGAAAATAGAAGATAAAAACAAGAGGTTGTTTGTTTAAATACTGTAAGTGATAAGGGTTTCATAAACTTATGTCCTAGAAGGAGCAACTTTAGGCTTTACTCCAAGATGAGTGTGTTGCTGGTGCTCTATTTAATTGGAAAATGGAAGAAGTTCAGAGCAGTTCAGCCACTGTGTAACAGCAATTTCATTTGTTATAAACTAAATAATGTATGTGGAGAAGGATAATTTTCCATAAGACAAGACTGCAGGAGAAGATTCCCATAATGAGGACAAAAATCACCCAAACCATCTGGAAGTTGTGGCTTCTTTCTGTGGAAGAGGGAAGGTTTATGTTATAACACTCTCAGGCACGTGATGGGATTCTTGGGGTGTCCCAGGGGTTGGACTCGCTGATCCTTGTGGGTCCCTTCAAACCCAGGTTGTTCCATGAAAAGCACCTTGTGCCAGGTGTCTACAGCAGCAGGAGAGAAGTAATCAATCGGAAATTCCAAGGTTTTAAGTCTTATCCTGCTCCAACAGCAGTGTATGTTGTTGGATCCTGCTCCCCCCTCCCCTGTTATCTTTTGTACTGCCTGAGGTTTGTAGCTGAGGAAGCTGAAGCAGGGGGATGTCATGCACAACCAAGGCTGGAGAATTTCTGGATCCAAATCCTGTACCTGTTCCTTGTTTAGAATAGGGGTTTAATACTTGACACAACCACTGTCTCTGAGCAGAGCGGGTATTGGGACACGCCTTCCTTGGAAGCAAATCCCTCAAGTTTTTTGCAGACAAAAAACTCCCAAAGATTCATTCAGAAACAATAAACTGGAATGGGGTGTTTGGGCACATGGGACACCCTAAGGTTCCAAATGGCACCAGGAATCTTCTGGTACTGTGTAAAGCTCTGGCAGGAGACTTGGGAGCCACAGTTAGCACATACCCATCTGGGCAGGGCCCCAGGGCACTGGGGACTGGTAAAAGGTGAAAGGTATGTGCTTGGTGGTGTGCTCCCATGCACTGGAGATAAATCTGCTGGATCCAAGGCCGGTGACTATCTACCTTTCTCTCCTTTTCCTCTCTGGCTTTTTCTTCTCCTACCTTCTTCTCCCCAAAATACATTGGAACCCAAAAATCAAGTCCAAGCCTTGCCAACTGCCTTAATCTGTCTGGATGTTCTAAAGTGTGCAAGTAAAAATTGTTTTTCAATGAACCTCCTGAGAAACTGTTGTTTGTAACCTGCTGTGCCCAGAGGATCCCCAAATAGCCCCTGTGTCCTCATTGCTAGAGTTTGCTTTGGAGCCTGGGCTTGTGGGAGCACAGGGAGCTTGGAGCTGAGCTGGGGGATGGACCCATGGCCCGGCTCAGGCGCCCCGTGGAGCCGCTCCGGGCTGGGAGCTGGGCCCAGGGGACAGACGGGATCTGCTCCCGACACATCCCTGCAGACTCCACAAAGAACAGCCCATGGCAGCAGGACTCTGCCCAGCACAGGCTTCACTCCGGGGATTTTATCCCTCAGCACAGGAGTGTGTTTAGTTACTGTCAAGGGATAACCCAACATTCCCCCTGTTCCCCAGGAAGCTGCAGCCCCTGCAGGGCTCATCGGGGACTTCAGCTCTGGGCTGCTGAGCACAGTAAGGTCGTGGAGCTGCTGGAGTGAGTGGGGAGGAGGCCCCGGAGATACTGCGAGGGCTGGAGCCCCTGTGCTGTGTGGAAAGGCTGAGAGAGTTGGGGTTGCTGAGGCGGGAGAAGAGAAGGCCCCAGGGAGGCCTCAGTGAGGCCGGGCAGGAGCTGAAGGGGCCCAGAGGAAAGCTGGGACAGAGTGTTCAACACTGGGAGGAGAGGAGAAGAGGAGATGGCTTTACACTAAAGGAGGGAGATTCAGGTTTGATTTGATATAGGAAGATATTTTTTTGCACTAGTGGTGGTGAGGCCCTGGCAGGGGCTGTGCGGAGAGACTGTGGATGCCCTATTCCTGGGAACATTCAAGGCCTACTTGGATGGGGCTCTGAGCAACCTGGTCTGCTGGGAGGCTGGTCAGGTTAGAAAAAGATTATTTTTAGGGTCCCTCCAAGCCAAACCATTCAAGGATTCCATCATTCCATGACCCCATCGCCCCCAGTGAAATGGCCCCACAGCTCCTGTGACATCCCAGCTGCCAGAGCTGTGCCCGTGTTCCATGTGGAACTGCCAGGGCCCGGCGACGAGCACAACGCAGCCATTCCCCTGCTGCCAGCGAGCCCGGAGCAGTTCTCAGCAAATCTGCTGCCCTGACCAACTTCTGTTCCAAGACCACTCTTCACTTTGCTCCCTGTGGAGTGTTTTCAGGTGATCACTGCTACGTCCGTCAGTCCTGAGTCTGCCTTCAGTCTGGATCTCGTCATCAATGCCAGCAGCATGTGCAGCCTCCTCCCAGTGAAGGTACAGTGCCAATCCATGGAGATGGGAAACCCCTGACCTCCCAGGAAGGCTGGAGCTCAGCGGGGCTGGTGTGGGACAGGGACCCCTCTCTGAGGTTGTGCTCCCTTACACAGACTGCCGGAGATACAGAGGAAGAGATGGACGTGGATGTTGTGTTGGATACCGAGGAGATGATGGAGGTGGATGTGCAAGACTCCGAAGAAGAGATGGAAGTCGATGTGGTGGAGGAGATCGAGGACATGGATGTCGACCAGCAGGATGAGGAGGAGGACATGGTGCTGGGATGAGGACAGTCCCCCAGCAGCACGACAGGCACGTCCTGGCCATGCCCTGCCCCAGGGTCACCTGCTGTGTGTGCCAGGCTGGGGGCCCAGGGAATGCCCAGCAGGGCCCGACTGCACTGACCGTGCCCTTGCTTTTCTTGCAGGACTGACGGACCTGCCGGCCATGGAATCGGCCACCTGTACATATGTTTTACATGTTGATCTGTAAATACGTTTTATATTGTTGATTTTTTAAGAAGGTTGTTGTTTGTATAGAGAAGATAGTTTAAGAAGATAGATTTTTAAATAAGGAGATAGTTTTTTATTAAGATAGTTTTTTTAAGAAGATAAGGTCTGTTTTTAAGATAGTGTTTTATTAAGAAGATAGTTTTTTTAGAAGAGAGTTGTTTTTATTAAGAAGATGGTTGTTGATACTATGACTGTTGTCATCAAGAAGACTGTTGTTTCTCTAAAGAAGAATGCTGGATTTATTAAGAAAATTCTGAAAATGTCAATAAATTCAGGATACGTGTCTTATATGTTGCTGTTTTATTGTCCTTCTGTAAATACATTTCAAAGATTATTGTTGTTCCACGGGCCCTTAGAATGTGCCCTCTCAGCCCAGACCCCCCCGTGTCCTGGGCTCATCCCCAGCCCTGGGGGCAGCAGGGCAGGGGGGGTTCTGCCGCTCTGCTGCGCTCTCAGGAGACCCCACCTGCAGTGCGGCCTCCAGCTCTGGGGTCCCCCACACAACAAGGCCAGGGAACTGCTGCAGCAAGGCCACAGGAGGCCACCAAGGGGCTCAGGGCACTCGAGCCCCTCCCCTCTGCAGACAGGCTGCCAAAGTTGGGGCTCTTCAGCCTGGAGAAGAGAAGGTTGTGTGGAGACCTGGGAGAAACCTTCCCGTGTGGGAAGGGGCCTCCAAGGAAGCCGGAGGGTGACTCTTGGTCAGCAACTGTAGTGACATGACAAGGGGGAATGGGCGCAAACTGACAGAGAGGAGGGTCAGATTTGATGTTAGGAAAATATTGTTTCCTGTGAGGGTGGTGAGGCCCTGGCAGGGGCTGTGCAGAGAGGCTGTGGATGCCCCATCCCTGGGAACATTCAAGGACCACTTGGACAGGATGCTGAGCAACCTGGTCAGGTTGAAACAAGATAATTTGTAGGGTCTGTCCCAATCCAAACCATTCAAGGATTCCATCATTCCATGATCCCCATCCCCACTGCAGAGTGGCCCCACAACTCCTGTGACATCCCAGCTGCCAGAGCTGTGCCCATGTTCCATGTGGAACTGCCAGGGCCCGGCGACGAGCACAACGCAGCCATTCCCCTGCTGCCAGTGAGCCCGGAGCAGCTCCCAGCGAACCCTTATCAGGGGATCCCTGAGAGACTTGTCAGTCCTGGACTCAACCTACTGTCTGGAGTTCTGCAGCCATCCCAGCAGGATGGGCAACCTCCTCCCAGTTAAGGCACGGTGGCAATCCATGCAGGTGGGAAACCCCTGACTTCCAAGGAAGGCTGGAGCTCAGTGGGGCTGGTGTGGGACAGGGACCCCTCTCTGAGGTTGTGCTCCCTTACACAGAGTGCTGGAGATACCGAGGAAGAGATGGATGTGGATGTTGTGGTGGACACAGAGGAGATGATGGAGGTGGACATCCAAGAGTGGGAAGAAGAGATGGAAGTTGATGTGGTGGAGGAGATCGAGGACATGGATGTCGACCAGCAAGATGAGGAGGAGGACATGGTGCTGGGATGAGGACAGTCCCCCAGCAGCACGACAGGCACGTCCTGGCCATGCCCTGCCCCAGGGTCACCTGCTGTGTGTGCCAGGCTGGGGGCACAGGGAACGCCCAGCAGGGCCCAACTGCACTGACCGTGCCCTTGCTTTTCTTGCAGGACTGACGGACACGCCGGCCATGGAATCGGCCACTTGTACATATGTTTTTCCCTTTTTTCTGTAAATATGTTTTACATTGTTCACTTTTTAAGAAGTTTGTAGTTTGGATAGAGAAAGTAGTTTAAGAAGATAGATTTTTAATAAAAAGATAGTTTTTTCATAAGACAATAGCTTAGAAGATAAGTTTACTTTTAAAAAACATAGATTTTTATTTAAGAAGATAGTTTTTGATGAAGATGATAGTTTTTTAAGAAGATAAGATTTCTTTTTAAGAAGATAGTTTTTTATTAAGAAGATATTTTTATTTAGAAGATAGCTGTTTTTATTAAGAAGATATTTTTATTAAGAAGATAGTTGTTTTATTAAGAAGATAGTAGTTTTTATTAAGAAGATGGTTGTTGATATTAAGACTGTTGTCATCAAGAAGACTGTTGCTTCTCTAAAGAAGAATGCTGGATTTTTAAAAAAATTCGGAAAAAGTCAATAAATTCTGTAGATGTGTCTTATATGTTTTTGTTTTATTGTCCGTCTGTAAATACATTTCAAAGATTATTGTTGTTCCACGGGCCCTTAGAATGTGCCCTCTCAGCCCAGACCCCCCCGTGTCCTGGGCTCATCCCCAGCCCTGGGGGCAGCAGGGCAGGGGGGGTTCTGCCGCTCTGCTGCGCTCTCAGGAGACCCCACCTGCAGTGCGGCCTCCAGCTCTGGGGTCCCCCACACAACAAGGCCAGGGAACTGCTGCAGCAAGGCCACAGGAGGCCACCAAGGGGCTCAGGGCACTCGAGCCCCTCCCCTCTGCAGACAGGCTGCCAAAGTTGGGGCTCTTCAGCCTGGAGAAGAGAAGGTTGTGTGGAGACCTGGGAGAAACCTTCCCGTGTGGGAAGGGGCCTCCAAGGAAGCCGGAGGGTGACTCTTGGTCAACAACTGTAGTGACAGGAGAAGGGGGAATGGGCACAAACTGACAGAGAGGAGGGTCAGATTTGATGTTAGGAAAATATTGTTTCCTGTGAGGGTGGTGAGGCCCTGGCAGGGGCTGTGCAGAGAGGCTGTGGATGCCCCATCCCTGGGAACATTCAAGGACCACTTGGACAGGATGCTGAGCAATCTGATCAGGTTGAAACAAGATAATTTGTAGGGTCTGTCCCAATCCAAACCATTCAAGGATTCCATCATTCCATGATCCCCATCCCCACTGCAGAGTGGCCCCACAACTCCTGTGACATCCCAGCTGCCAGAGCTGTGCCCGTGTTCCATGTGGAACTGCCAGGGCCCGGCGACAAGCACAACGCAGCCATTCCCCTGCTGCCAGCGAGCCCGGAGCAGCTCCCAGCGCACCCTCGTCAGGTGATCCCTAAAAGACTTCTCAGTCCTGGACTCAACCTGTTGTCTGGAGCTTCAACAGCCATCCCAGCAGGATGTGCAGCCTCCTCCCAGTGAAGGTACAGTGCCAATCCATGGAGGTGGGCACCCCCCAGCTGCCCAGGTTGTCTGGAGCTCAGTGGGGCTGGTGTGGGACAGGGACCCCTCTCTGAGGTTGTGCTCCCCTACACAGACTGCTGGAGATACTGAGCAAGAGATGGAAGTTGACATGGAGATGGATATTGAGGAGAGTATGGAGGTGGATGTGGAAGATGATGATGAGATGGAGGTGGATATGAAGGAAGATGAAGTAGAAGACATGGAAGTGGATGAAGAGGACAATGTGGAGGACATGGTGCTGGGATGAGGACAGTCCCCCAGCAGCAGGACAGCATGCCAGCCATGGAATTGGCCACTTGTACATATGTTTTACACATTGATTTCTATTGTTCTGTAGATACATTTTATATTTTTGATTTTATAAGGAACTAGTTGTTTTTACACAGAAGATTTTTTTTTTCATTAGGAAGATAGTTTTTTTATTAAGAGGATAATTTTTGTATTAAGAAGATTTTTTTATTAAGATGATAATATTTTATTAAGAAAATAGTTTTTCTATTAAGAAGATGTTTGTTTTAGGAAGATAGTTGTTTTATTTAGAAGATAGTTTTTTTTTAAAGAAGATTGCTGTTTTTATAAAGAAGATAGTTTAATTAAGAAGATAGTTGTTTTATTTAAGAAGATTGTTGTTTTTATTAAGAAAATTGTTGTTTATATAAAGATTTTATACTGTAAATCCATTCTGTATCGATGTTTAATGTGCTGCTGTTGTGTTGTCCTTGTGTAACTGCGTTGTCTGGGGGTGCTGGCACGGCCCCCCCGGGCTGGGGGTACCCGTGCCCAGAGGGGTCCCCCTTGGGAAGGTGGTGGCCCTGGGCACTGCTGGTGTTGCTGGGCTGGGGCAGAGCGGTGTCCCCAAGAGCAAAGCTGTCCCCAGCACACAGGGGGGTCTGACAGGAGCGGCCCCTGCAGCGCTGCCCCAGAGCAGGCAGGAAAGCTCCTGCTGCCCTTCCTGCTGCAGCCAAAGGGACTGGTGGGGCGAGAGCCGGGATCGGGCCGCAGGGAGGCCAAATGCCAAGGGATGCCCCGAAGGCCATGGCAGCCTTGGGAATGGCTGGAGGCAGGATGTGGGGAGAAGGTTTTGGAGCTGGAGGGGCTGATGTTTAAGGCTTTGAAGCTCCAAGCACTCTGGGTTTTGTTTCCCATCCCCATGGCATTGCCCTGGGCTGTTGAAGAGCCCAAAGGCCAGTGAGGGATCCTTGCCCTGCCCAGATTCCTGCTGCTGGCAGCGGGCACGGGCCCATGTCCCCCACTCAAGGGGACACGTGGAGTGGGCAGTGCAGGCTGTGTTGGGGAGGGAGTGGGGGAGCTTTGGTGTGAGGGTGCTGGTTCTGGGGTGCCATGGGCCCCATGGGAGCAGGCTCCTGGAGGGGGTGCAGGGTGTGGGAGCCGTGGGTGCTGCAGAGAGTGCCGGGGGATGCGATGCTGGGAGGGGCAGGGCTGGGGGATGCAGGGCTGTGGGAGCAGGGAATGGGCAAGGGGGAGTCCCCGGGTGATCCTGCCTTCTTTTTCCTGCAGACAGGGGCCAAGTTTAACTCTCCCCTGCCAGAGCTGCCTTTTGCTTCCCCTGCAGCTCAGGAGGGAGCACCAAAGATTGCCTGGGTTGGATCCAGCTTTTCTCATCTGGGGATGTTCATTCTGCCACAGTGACTTGGTTTAAGGAACTCCCTCACATTGGGCTTCTGACAGAAACCCCAGGAGGAAAACTAAGCCAGCAGACTGCCAGCCTTCACAGGGTGTCACTGCCAGCCCAGGGCACTGGCACAACACCCACCTGTGCCCTTCCAGTCTGCAGGGTCCCCGCTCATCCAGCTGGGCTGCAGCCCCTTCCCCAGGGGTGGCACGTGTGCCTGCTGTCCTGGCACACACAGGGAAGGTGACAGAGCAATTGCTCCTGTCCTCCGGGCAGTCCCAGCTTGCCAGGGGCTGCAGGTGGTGCCCAGCCCCAGCTCCAGCCCATGTGGGACAGGACAGCAGAGCTGAGGTACAGGGGGGGGCAGGGCAGGCCTGGGGGCTGCAGGTGACTGAAGAACTGTAACAGAAGAATAAGAATGCTTGACCTCTTCTCTTGCACACATCTGGATTCCTGAGTAACTCCTGTGTTATGTGTCAATCCCTTTTCTAAGGACTTTCAGGGGGAGAGGGAGTGTCAAGTAACGAGGACAAAAGGGATCTATAGCAACTCTACTGCTTTAAAGCTTTCCCCAAGGTACCTGTAAGCAGCTCTGAGGGTGGCACTGTGCAGTTCCAGAGTTTTGAAGTTTGTTGTAGAGCCCACAGCATGGCATAAGTTCTTTCTCCTGCTCCTGCTCGACAGCACAGTCTCCTCTTATCTCCTTTGTGGTTCACTGTTAGTTTGGCAGCTTCAGTCCAAGCCTGGAAGGATTTGCAACAGAGAAAGAGGTGTTTGCAGGTGACTTCTGTGCAGGCGAGAAAAACAGACCAATATTCTTGGGCAGTGCAAGGCAGTCTGTGTTTTACAGATGCTGCTGGAGCTCTGTGCCCTCCTGGCTGCACGGGGCCCTGGGAGGTGTGAGTAGTGGGGGATGTGCTCTGCAGGGTGAGCAGGGGATCCAGGGCCCTGCCAGCCCCACAGGTCACACTGGATGCATTCCAGGCAGGAGGCAAACATCTACAGCAAAGGCCCTTTTTGCCAGGAGAGCTGAGGGGTGGTGCTACTCTCCTTTGGCATTCACCTGTTCTTCCTCTTCCCTTCACCATCACTCACCATGTTCAATGAGGACACATCAGCTCCACCTGCTGTGAAGGTGCTCCAGCCTTGACCAGTTGTCTCTGAGGCCGTGAGCAGTGCTGAAAGAGAAGCCACACAAGCAGCATGATTTGCCCTGAGCCTCTGATTTCAGGGATTGACACCTCACAGCACACAGTGTTATACTCCATTTTCATGGGAGTATTCTGTGCTCTGATGACTCCTATACACCCTGGTCCTTTCGTTGCTGCTGCCACTGGTGGATTTGGGACACCAGATGGCGCGAGACAGGAACAAAAGGGAGGGAACGGGATGGAGCGAAGAAGGAGGAACGGGAAAAAGGAGAGTACAAAACCTGACGGAGTCCATGAAACAGTTACAGGATTTTATTCACGTTATACACCCTGTGACTGTTTCATTTACTGTAGGAGTTCAAACAGGGAAGTTCTGGGTTGTAAATTTATGTATCTCACTGGCACTGAAAAGCTGAAACTCAGGGGAAAGAAACCCACTGTTTTAAAAATAAGAATATGACATTTCTTCAGAACTGTATTTCAAAAAAGACTGGGCTTTCTGGCATGGCTGTGAAGTGCTGCAGATGTCAAGACCAGGAGAAAACATCAGCCTAAGCCTCTGTGTAACACAGGTGAGATATTCACACAGGTGCATCACCGACCTTAGAAAATGCAGCACTATGCCCAATACTCTGACAAAGTACCCCGTGCACATCTTAAAGTGGTACTCACAGAGAAAGAAATCATTCATTGTTGTATTCTGTACCTCAGGTAGCCCTTGCCTGTAAACTGCAATGATTTCATTTTCCCACAAACTTACATATTGCACATATAAATTCAGTTCTGCCCGTGAAGCACAGTGATATTGTGGTGGTGGCCTTCAGGAGACCCTGGTTAGGAAACCAATGTTGTTTTACCCTGCTTGGTTAGGAGTGAAGGAGAATCCCCATGGTGAAGGATGCAGATGAAAGAGGAGGTGTGTGATGCCGTGCCAGCCAGCACAAGCCATTCAGTGCAGAGGGACACATACAGCATTTGATGATCCAGTTAGATCATACCGGGGGAAATGTCACAAGGTGCCTAATGAAGACACTGGTGGTGCATCACTGGTGTCTTCTAAGTGAAGTGTTTTGCTCTGTAGCCTCACCTTGTGAGGGCCCCAGCCAGCAGACAAAGGTTGCAGGATCCCTTTTCCATGCTCATGGAACTCAGCCTAGCATGGGTCCTGTGTGGGATAGAGCCCCTGTTGTTCGTGCCTTGAGTTGGCTTGAATTGAGTGCTGTTACAGGCAGCAAACATACACTCAGAGGACTCAGAAACATGGTCCAGCTCATGCCACAAGTGAACTCCCTGCCTTCAGCGTCGACTCTGAGCCATGCACAGTTTCGTGGTGGCAGTGCTGGGTAAATGGTTTGGCTCAATGGTCTTAGAGGGCTTTTCCAGCCTTAATGATTGCATGTATTGTTTCATGTTTGCACAAAGTCCTTCCCAACGTGATTTCCCACTATCTCCTTGCGCAGAATGACACCACTGGGGATCCAGTTCAGTGTCTCAGTCCACAGCAACATTTATATTGCTGTAGGAAGCATTTGCATTCTGATGATTAGACCATTTGCCCCAGTGATATTAAATCTGACACATTCCAGATTTATGCAGGTGACTTTCTCCTCCCCTGCCCTCCAAAAAGTCTCCTGCACTCTGCCAGGTCCTGATGCTGGTGATGCCATCCCTTCCCACAGCGAACTGCCCGACAGAGGGCAGAGGAAGCCTTCCTTTGGCTTCCCTGGGAATGAGGATGAGCAACATTCAAATAAGAGGTTGGTATGATCCAGCTGGTGCCTTTTGGGAGGAGGACAGTTAGTCCAAGGGTTAAAAGGAGATTGTTGCAAGCACACTAGAAATTATTTACTTGTGATCATGCACTGTGCACACCCAGTGCAGGCAGGAACTGAAGCAAGAGCCAGAAGATAACAAATGAACTACTGTGAAGGGAAAATAGGACTAATTTTATTACCTCTTGCCTCTTATTTCCCTTGTACCCTCAACAGGAGGAGTAACACCAGGTTTTGTTCCTTGTAGGAACCCTGGGGCCAGCCTGTTACACAAGAGGCTCGTTCAGTCTGTGAGAGCCCAAGGCTTGGAGTTGGTGGTAAGTGAAGTGGATCATCTTCTCCTCCCTCTCCAGTTGCAGCAAACATGTGCATAACATGAGCTGAGGACCAAGCCCTGGGCCTCACAGAGCGAGTTTAACCAAGTAAATTCTCCCTTAATCCGTTCTGGGAAATCATGAGCACTGCACCTGGTATGTTAATGGCATGTGATGGGACTGGTACAGCCACCTTCCAGCACCTTGCTCTTACTCACCCTAAGGTTGCAATTCAGTGCACACAGAGCATAAGAAAGGCTGGATAAAAGAAATCAAATGAATGAGCAAGATCACTACTCAGCTGGGGATGTTCAAAGCCTGGACTGTTAGTCCAAGACCAGAGGCTTTGTTCAGAGTTCACAAGTGCAAAGCTACAGCTCCAAGGGACCAGCTTAGTGAAACCTGACCTCTCACTCGACAGGACTGATAGCTTGGGTGGAGTTTTCTTTGCAGTGGAGGACATCGAGGTATCCTAGTACAAGGTGCTACATAAGGTAAAGAAGGTACAGACCCCTGAAGCTGATAATGGCTTTTAAAGAATTATTAATGGAAACCAGCTTTATTTGGCTTTGGATCAAGCTCAGGCACTTAAATCATTCCTCCTCCTTTTGTATTAGTTTTGACACCACGTGGCTTTTTATCAGCACATGTTCTGCTCTGAAACACCAGCTGATTTATACCAGAGCAATTTGCAAGGAGGCAAACCACTCAGGAGGTGAGTCAGCCTCTGGATGGAGGTAGTTCACAACTGTTTAAACGAGGGAGGTGATCAGGATGGGACGAGAACAAAGCTGGGTCTAAACAAGAGCTGTCTCTGCTAACCTCTCCATGTCAAAACCTCTTCTTCAACAGCCTGGCAAAAGCAGGCATCCAACTGACACTGAGCATGTGTTCCCATCCTTTGTGAGTCCTTGGTGCACCATCCAGAGGGTAAAGCTGTAACTGGGATCTAAGTGGTGCCCGTGGCACCCTGCACATCTGCCTCACCAAGGTCTCTGTGGAGGCAAGAGCTGGACAGAGCCATCAGTTAAGAACTACACGGTTGTTTCACCTCTCCCAGCACCAGCACGTCGTGTCTTCTGCTGAAAACTCCCCAGCACATTTCTGGTATCATGTTTTTCACTCCCAGCGAAAAATAATCTTCAGCCTTTTGCGTGGGGAAGAGAGGAACAATTTTCTCAGTAGCTTCTCCTTCCTTTAAAATATCTACATATCTTGGTTGTGTCATTTCCGTTCCCAAGACACCTAATCACTCCCTCCCACTTCTCTGATTATGCACTGCAGAGCAATTGAGTAATCAAATACTTAATTAAATAGCCACACGTCTTTGTTATACCCTTTAATTAGATTACTTGGAAATAATAATAGCTTCTCACCAACCTGAAGGGTTCGTTAATTCCTTCTGCAGATAACAGGAAGTAATTTATCTTTTCCTACTGATATTTTTCTAAATCCCAAGTCAAATGAATCAATTCTGATTTAAAGTCAATTAGGAAGAGATGCACTCTGACACTACACTGTTATCTTCATGAGTGGAGTAATGAATTCAGACTCTAATAACAAGGCAGCGTGACAAAATTTCTCCTTTCAGAGATGACAATTTCAGGACAAGAAGTCTGATTATAAAATATAAAGCACTTCCTGCAATAATTACTCAGATAACAAAACACTCCAGAAGACTTCTTTATAAGAATAAGACTATATAGTATTTATAAAATGCTTTGACATCCAGTAGAGAGAAGTGATGTGAAACCAAAATACTCCTGCGTTTCTAAATCACCAACTTTACACAGCCTTAAGTCAGACAGAAGCATTAAGCCACTGTTAAAGACTGAAAATCGCTCAGGAGCTAATGGGTGCTGATGACACCTGATGACTGTTGCACAGTCATTGTGTGATCCTTGCTCGGGGCTGTGTCTGTCCCAAAGCAGGTAAACAAACATCCACACTCCCAAAATTGCCTCCGTGGAGGGATGGTCACTGTGGTCTCCTCAGTACCAGGACCAGCTTTATGTTGTCAAGTTATACAGTGACAGGGACTGAGGTCCAACGTGAAGGTGGAGAAACCTCTCAGGAAACCAAGCAAAGACAAATACAAGTGGTGAAATTCCAAACAGACACATGCGGAAAAAAATCAATATATGGGACATCAAACACTTGACCAGGGCATGAAGAGGCTGTGGGATCTCCATCCTTGAAGGTATTTGTCTCTCAGCTGTGCAACCTTATCTAAGCTGGTTCTGGTCGAAGACAGAGAGGCCTCCCCGGGTTCCTTCCTACCTGAATTGTTTTGTATTTGTGTGATGCTGACAGGATTTTTATGTGCTTCACTAAAATAAATAAAATAGAAAACATCAAACACTTTTCAAGGAGAAAGAAATGCAGTTCTGTTTCCAATTCTAACAGCAACTTGCTGGGCAACCTTTAGGAAATCATTTAATGTTGGAAAGAAGAGCTTTGTCATGTGTGAGGTCAGTGGGGTTGGCTGAGAGTGGAAAAAGGGAGAGAATTGTGAGAAACAGAGCCTTGGAGTAACAGAATTTTTCAAATTAGAATTTATTATATAGTAGAAGCAAGCAGTGCTGGGTGGCAGTGGGGTCTTGCTCCTAGACTTGCCACTCTGATGCAGTTTGTGTGCCTGATATTTATTTCAAACATCCCATACATATTCATTACATCACATACATACACATTTGACATCACTATTCCAGGTATCCAACATATGTTTATTTTTACAGCTAGGACTAATTTGTTATCTCTATGACAAGTTATAAATTCATGTGTTCTTTGACAAAAGGTGCCAGCAGGCTGCTGACCCGACCTGGTTTGGACATAATTCCTGGCTAGGAGGGCAGGGGAGGTGATGGTCTGTTCTATGTCTTTATGGGGGTGCAATTAAGTTTTACAATCCGTTTGTTTTTCTTCTTTCCTGAGGTTACATTAACCCATTTGTTTCCCATTTGTTTCCTTTGCTGACAGGAATTAGGGCTTGTGTTTATTACAGAATGAAGGCAGGGCCTAATTCAGGAGAGAGGATCCCATACTCTGGGAATAGCAGAATAATAAGTGTGTTCAGTGCTTCTCTTGTCTCAGCCCTCTAGGTGAGGGAGCCCAGAGCTTTGAGGTATCAGAGAGCAATCTCCATTTGCAGACTTCTGCTCAAAAAATCTATCAGAATCACAACATTTTAATGATCTTGCAGGAGGTTTTTTATTACCATAGGAAAGATTCAAACATGGAAGCGATTTATACAACTCTGCCACACAAATCCTTATCCTCAGTGGTTTCCCAGTCAGGTCCCAACAGCACTCACTGATGTGCCAGTTCTGGCTGCAACAACTGGATAAGATTTCATTAGGGATTTGAATATTATTGTTATTTACCACAGTCCAAGTGAGAAAAAATGCTACACATATTTTGCCACGAGAAACAATCCCTGTCCCACTGAGCAGTCTGGATTGGACTGAGAAAGGCGGGTAAAATACTATGAAAATTATAACATATTATCTTTAAAAAATTAACTCCCAGAAGCACAGATTCATCCTATCAAACCTGGCAAATCTGAAAGCCTATAAAGCATTCACAGTTTTCCTAAATAGTCTTTGTACAAGATTATCCTAAACAATTGTGGCAAACTGCACCAATTTCTTGGGGTTCTTACTAATCAAAAGAAAGTTATGACAGGGGATAGCAAGAAAATTCCATCCTGCCTGGGCACCTTGCAGTTATAAAAAGTACAGGGGAAAAAGAAAATAATCAAGCATTCTCCTCCTTTCCCCAAAGTAAAATTTTGGACACATAGCTCTTCTGCCACTCAACTATATTCATCTTTGTTTGCAGTGTATTCTATGTTAATTATTTATTTGTTGTTCCAGTTCACTGACAGGCCATGATTTTTCCAGGAAAAATGATCTCTGAAACAGTGTGAATGTGAGGATTGTTCCACGTTCCTTTCCTCCTGGCAAACACAAACTCATCAGTAGTCTGTGCACCTGGAATACATTCTTTTTCTCATGAATTTTGGAGAGCAGATGGCGCCAGTGGTACTTGACTGGAGGCATCAGAAGCTGAAAAACAAAGAGATTAGGGCTGCTGGGGTTGAACAGCAACCACTTTTCTGAAGTGCTGGTTGGGAAGAGGAGGGGGAAAATGATTACAGAGAGGCCAACTGATGTGTCCTTGAAAAGAGACACTGAGTGTTATTCACCTCTGCTGGGAGACAACAAATCCAGCAGAAAGGAAGCCCAGCTGTGCATATGTGGAACTCCAGCTGCAGTCAGAGCCTCATTGTCCAGGACAGGAATTAGTATCACAACACTGCACGAGAGACAACTGTTTATTTAGGTGATGCATGAGACAGAAATCTCTGTTAATTTTTATCATCATTAATTTGAATAGACCATTAACTATTGGAACTGTATGTGGTCAAATATTTCTAAAGGAACTGTATGTGATCAAATATTTCTAAAGGAACATAAAGACTTAAAGGTAAATAGAAAAGCCCTAGAGAAAAAAAAAAAAAAAAGAAGAAGAAAAAACCACCTCAAGAACTTATTTCAGCTCTTCAAGTTGTTTGTTCTCATATAGGGCTGTAACCTTGGCTCCAAACTTGCTTCCCAGGGACTTGCACCTCTCTGACAAAGCCACACACCTGACTTTTCCATACTCCCAGGCTCTGGCTGAGCAGCACCTGTTGTTCTGTACTGAAATTCAAGTGATTTCTGTGCTTGAAGTGATGTGCACATGTGCCTTGGTCAGTTGTAACCACGAATGGTTGATTGGCATCAAGACATGTTGGTCTGTTGGGGGAAACAATTGGAGCTGTTTTCTTGAATCAGCAGAAACACTTAATTGTAGCCGTGAGATCTTATTGGAGTTTATGTGTGGAAGGCATGATGGATTTTCACATCCCTACCAGTTGTAAGAAAATGCTAAACTTTGCTCTTGCAAATTACGTAATTTTTCCTGAAGAATTATCAAGGATATTCTCCCACTCTCCGAAAGTTAAGGAGCCTTTTATCTGTTTTCAGCACATAGAAACTGGACTCTCTCATTCCTCACTGTCAAAAGAGGAGATGTATTTTAATTTCTATGCATTCACTTATGCAAAAATGCATTTGGATCAAGAAAAAATACGATGAAAACAAGAAAGGTGTTACATAAAAGCTTAATAGTATCAATAGCTGAAGTATCTGAAGTGGATACGTTAAGAAGCAAAACCTTCACTGTGTGTCCCAAAGCCCTCACTGCCACAGGGGATGCTCCAGCTGCTTGGCAGTCAGAAACTCCTGTTACCCAGGACATCCCTTTGTGCTCTGGGACAATTCCAGTCATTACTGTCACTGCAGTACCTGGTGCCAGGGATGGCCATGGGTTCCTCAAGGTGTTCCTGTGCCAGCCCAGCCCACAGGGGTGCTTTGATGAGCAATGATTTTTACTGTTGTGTGTGTGTGTGCATATACATATATATGTATATGTACATATACTCAGTGTGTGCATACAGAGTCACAAATCACACAGTGGTTTGGGCTGGAAGGGACCTTAAAGCTCATCCAGTTCCATTGTCCCAGGTTGCTCCAAGCCCCTTCCAACCTGGCCTTGGACACTTCCAGGGATGGGGCAGCCACAGCTCCTCTGGGCAACCTGTGCCAGGGCCTCACCATCCTCACAACCAAGAATTCCTTCCCAAAATCCCATCTAACCCTGCCCTCTGGCACTGGGAAGCCATTCCCCCTTGTCCTGTCCCTCCAACTCTTGTCCCTCTCCAGCTCTCTTGGAGCGCCTTCAGGGACTGGAAGGGGCCCTAAGGTCTCCCCGGAGCTTTCTCTTGTCCAGACTGGCCTCCCCACCTCTCCCCGCCCGCCTCCACAGGCCATGGATGCCGAGGACACGCTGGATACCACTGGATACCAGGGGATATCCCGGCCCCTCCCGGTCCGCACCGAGCATGCGCAGTGCCTGTCGCGGGGCACGCCGGGAGCTGTAGTCCCTGCGGGCCGGCGGGGGGGGGCGGAACTCCGCGCCTGCGCAGGTGGCGGCCGACTTTGCCAAGTGCCTGTGGGAGGCCGGGCGGGCCGCGCTGCCATCTTGGAGCGAGGGACGGCGGAGCCGCGGCCGCGCCGGTGAGCGGAGCGGGCCGGGGGGCACGGGGGGCCGGGAGGGGGGTACACGGACCGCTGCGGGCGGCGAGGGGACACACGGGGAGCGCGGGGACGCTGCAGGTGGGCCCGGGCGCGGAGGGGCCGCTCGCCCCGGGAGGGGCTCGCTGAGGGCGGTCCCGCCGCCCGGGGCAGCAGCGGGGGCAGCAGCGGGCCCTCCCCGCGGGTCCCGGGACCCCCGCACTGCCCGGCCCCGCCGCCTCCTCCCCGCTCGGTGCCGGTGGCACCTCCGGTCCCGTCCCCGGCGGTGCCGCGTCCCTGCCCGGCCGGACCCGCCGGCCTGTCCCGCCCGTGTCGCCGGGAGCTGCCCCTGAACCTTCGGCCTGCCGGGGACTCGCTGCCCACAGGGCCGTGCCCTCCGCAGCCCTGCCGGCACAGCCGCCTTCCCCCGCCTGGGTGTCCCCCCTGTCCCGGGGCTCCCTCCCGGGGTACGGGGGCTCGGTGCCTTTGTGCCGGCCGGGCACAGCCGTGCCGTGCAGGAATGTTTCCCGGCGGTAAAGCCCGGCTGCAGCCAGAGGTTTGTCCCGAGCCGTGTTCCCTCTGGTAAACACGGCAGAATGGCAGCGCTGGTGCCACCGCTCTGTTTTGGAAACAGGGACAAGTTGTGGCTGTTAACCCTCCCGCTCCCGACCAGGCTGTCTGTGACCTTGTGTGCCGGTAGCGTACAGATAAAGCAGACGATGATGTTTGAGGATACGTTCGTCCAATTTGCTCAGATATCCAAGAATTTAGCTTGTTTTAATAGCTGTCATTTGTGGTGTTAAACAGGCAGAGGAACTCCCGATCTGTGTGTGGTGCAGAGAGAGGCAGGTGTAGCATTTGGGGGGGGTGTTGTGTGCCATCCTTTACCCTTGATGCTTCAGGAGACATCCCCTGCACAACTTATCTCTTTGGCTTAGAGTTGAACAGCTCAGAAACCAGGACGTTTTAGGCTATCTTTTCCCAGTATATTACTGCTTATTTTAGTAAGTTTGTCATTGTTAGTTCTCTGCTACCCTGCCACTCAGTCTTTTCAAAGAGAAAAGGAGAGAGGTCTGGGCTGCTGTTTGTAAAAAGACACTCCGTGTGGAGAGACTGTACATCCAGCTATTGCTTGTATTTACCTGAGAAAAGGTGCAGGCATTTAAGAGCAAAACATGACCTGCAAGCTGTGTTTGCTTCTGAGGATTTTAATGCTTAAAAAAATCTTGTTTGAAAAAAAATAAATTCTTTTCTATCTTCTTGAAGCGGAGGCCCAAAACAGTTCTAATTTAAATACAGTTAGATTGCTATTCACTACAGCTGTTTAAATCTGAGCTGGCTCTAGTGTGCATTCTGAGTTATGATTTAGGGGACATTTAATCATTACACTGAATGCTTTCATCTCCAAGTGATCATTGGAATAATATGTAGCATTCTGATCCAAATTGGGTTTTCTTGTCCTTAAAACAAGAGCTGATACAGTACATGTGAAAGATGATGTTGCAGTGGAAAATAACTGAGACTTCTGAGAGCTAACTTTGAAAGCTTCTTACAGATTAAAGTTATTTTGAGGCTTAAGAGAGATTGAGAGAAGGTTATTTATATGAATTTATTAGTTAAGGAGCATCACCTCTTTTTCTTCGCTCAATTTACTCTCCCTTCCTGAAGTTCTGTTTCTTCTATGGTGGAACAGACCTGAAGCATGAAGTTTCTTTGTTTCTACATTTCAAATGGTTTGGAGAAGTTAACTACAGAATAAATAAGCTCATATGAAGACAGGTAGTAAAGTAGCATGATTCTCTTGTAGAGTTTGAATTAATCGTTGTTTCTAGGAGAGCGTGCCTTAGACTGCTTGAAAAATGGGTTTCATTTTCTCCTATTTTACAGTATATGCAATAGATATTGTTTTTCAACAGCATTATTAGTCAGTGATAGCCTCAGCATCTTTTTTGAGTTTAAGCTGTTTAAACAAATTGGTAAATGTATTCAACCATACTGAAGTACTTTTCATGTAGCAAAACCAATTTGATTTCTGCTTAAAAGCAAGGAAAGGAATCTGCAGGGTTAGAGAGAAGAAACAATGAAACCATGCACATGGTAATGGTGAGGCTTCTGGGAGTGCTGTTACTGGTGGAGTTTATTTGCAAGCCCTTCTGCTTGGGTGTCCAGTTATGCTCGTGTCATGTTCCAGTTTTTATCACTGTGCTGTACTTAGGTGTAACTGTGGGAACTGCTTTGTGCCCTCACACCCGAGGAAGGTGACCCCGTGTGCAGAACCCAGAGCAGGGCTGGCCTCAGTTCCTCACTGTAACTGCACTTTGCCCAGCTGCAGGAGCCCTTTGAAGGGTGTGCTCGCCTCAGAAGAGGAAGCAGACAAGCCATCATTATGGTTTAACTTGGGAGGATTCTGTTTTTCTAGTTATTTGCTTTTTACTGTCTCGTAAATTGAGTATTTTTAAAGGTTTTAGGTAGTCCTTTTTGGGTTTGGTTGGACTGTTACCTGAGCTAATTCTCTGTGCACGTTTTGGAGAGGGAAAGGCAGTTGTTGTTCTTGGTCCCTCTCCTCTGAGGAATAAAGCAAGAGAGATTTGGGCATTTTCTGTAAGTGACTGTGTTCGGGTTTTACTGTAGTGCAGAGTTGCCGGAGCTGAAGGACTGATCTTTTTCTTCATAAGTATTGCAAATTACACTTAATAGAAATTAAAGTATTGCAACAAAGTGGGAAAAAGCAGTTTAAGGAAGCCAAGGCCCTGTTTCATATGAGCAGCTCTCGAGTTATGCCTGGAATTTCTCCTTTTACTCTACCAAAGCATAGCAGGTTTGTTCCCCGCTCTGAGGAAACACGAGACCAGATCTTGTTGCACCGGTAATTCAAATAATTTTTTCATACTTGGCAGTATGTTGCTGTTCTTTTTTTTTTTTTTTTAAAGTTTCATTACAGTCCTTCCATTTAGGAACTGATAATTCCTGCCTTCCACCCACCTGCCTGAGCTGTTCTCAACTCTGCTGCTGGGAGAGGCACAGAACTACTGCCATGTTTGCATCTGCATCATTGATTCTGAACTTGGAGCTCACACTCAAATGCTGAGCAAGAAAAGGCCCATTCTCTTCTGGGGGATTGTTAAAGTTTTATTGGGTGGAACCTTGTTTCTAATCCAAAAGTGAAAGTTGAGTGACTTTCCTTTACTGAAACGTGCAGATCTCAGGTTCTGGGTTTGGTAGGTGGTGATGAGGGAGCTGGAGTTTCAAGAGGAATGTGTCAATATGAGCCTCTATAAAGTCTTCTGTTCTTTATAGATCTAACTTCTTGTCAAGAGTACCCTTCAGACATACTAAGTGTTAGCTGGATACCTGGTAATCTTTTTGAAGTTTATTACTAAGGAAAAGGAAGATCAGGTAAAGTTTAAAGTGGTCTTGAAATAGAAAAAGACATGCCTGTAATCTGGTTCTGATTTACTCATTAATTTGTCAAGTGGATAGCCATTTGCAGGGAAATATCCATCAAGAATGTAATTTTTGTGACTGGGAACATGTTCATTTACTGAAAAACAAAACAGGCTCTTTGATTCTCTGAGTTTCATGTGATTGGGGTGGAACTTTTGCCCGGGCAAGTCATTGATAACTTACTGCCCTAGTTAGCTTTGCTTGTCCTGTACGATGGGAAAAGCAAAGGAAGGCTTGTTGCTGAGCAAGCTGAAAAGATGGACTGAGACACAGAAGAGTGGATTTGTGTTAATTTTTAACATGCTTTTGGTCAGTATCCATCCTTCGTGCCTGTTCCAGTCCCCAGTGCTAGCTGTCTTTTAATTATGTATTAATAATCATTGCTCTTGCTTAACTCTTAGAATGCTCAAATATCCAAATTGTTATTTCTTTCCTGCTGGTTTCATAAATACTTGAATGGATTAAGACTTGTTGCTCTGAATACTCCATTTGTTCTTTTCTGACACCTTGATTTTTTTGCTCTTCCAGTGCTGCTGCTTTTTTGATGGAGTGAGTTTTTTCTGTATAAGGATTCCTCATCTTTAAAGTTTATTTGCTTTGGCTTGTCAGAGCCTGAATTAACTGATTATTGGATCATTTGGATTAATTTTTCTTGGTAGGACTTGCCTCTATAAGTGTGTATACCTTGCGTGTTTATGTGTGTGTTTATCTCCTACTGCTGGAAGTATGTAACTTCAGGGACTAGATAACAGATGTGCTGGTCAATATATCAACATGTTCACAAGGTGATAATGTGTTTGGCCTAATCTTTAACCAGGCTTGCTATCCTCTGGTAAGTGTTGCATATTTTCACCAGTTTTTACCTGAACAGCCTTTCCTCTCTATTCGAGACCTCCTGGGCAACCCTGCATGTGAAGGTTTATAAACTGAGAGAAAAGAAAATACCTGAGCTTAGAAAATGAAAAAGTATCAGAGTGACACTGACTTGCTTTTTGTATCAGGATCCCAGAATGGTTTGGGTTGGAAAGGACATTAAAGATACCAGTTCAAAGATCACAAAGCTGCTTTAGTTCTTAAATGTCTGTGATTGACCCCGTGCGTGTGTTGTCATCAATAATGAAGTCTTGAAAGCAGCTTCTTATTCCAGCTGTTTGAAGGGGAATAATGTGTATGATGCTTACAGGAAAGAGGAGGGAAGTGCTGAAGGTTTAGAAAAGCACTCTGACCACCTCACTCTATGTTGAAAAAGTTTCCAAACTAAACCCATCTATCCAGACTAAATAGCTGTCACCTGCCTTTTCAGGTGAATACTGGCCATGTGTAACATTTCTAGTTCCATTCAAGTGTTCATCAGCTAAGGACACAGAGGAAAAGTTAGAATCCAGGGGCAGTACTTCTGCAGGTAATTGGCATGTTCCCTTTTGTGCACGTCACATTGAGTTTGTCACTAAGATAACAGAATCCTTTTTGCCTTTTGCAAGCATGGCATTTGCTGTATATTAAAATGACCAATTTCTAGAGCAATGCTGCATTTATTAAACATTTGCCTGAACCAGATCTAGTTCAGGTCAATGAATAAGCTGTGGCAAGGCAGCAGTGTTCTCACTGTTCTTCTGTGCACCCATTGGATCGGGGTATTTAACCCCTGTTCTGAAATCTCGTTTGGCCAGGTGGATTTGCTCTGTGTGGGGACCTGTTGACATTGCTGGTGGTTTATTTATTTTATGTTCTCCATGGTTTAAAGGTTTTAAACATAGCCCTGTGAGGTGTGGCGTATCATGAGTTTGTTCCTTTCCTTTCCACTCTCAGAATTACAAGACTTATGGTAGTAAGTACTCTTAGTGAGGTTTGAGTTATTAAAGCAAAAAATAACATTTAAGCAAAGTCTTGCTTTCATCTGGGATGTGAACAAAATAATACTGTCCTGAGGGGGATATTAGAGGTGAAAATGCTGTCAGACTAATGCCTGTTCACTTTGAAGCTGGGAAGCTGCCCAGTGAACTCTACCTTTGAGTGGAGGAAACACCAGCAAAATGGAATTCCCAGTTAAGGGTGGGTGATATGGGAGGTGAGAGGAGGGACTTCAAAGACATTAATGATAGGGATGGGATCTATTCTGAGAGAAAGCCTATGTCACAGCTGGGATTCCTTTGCTTTCTGCAATTTCACTTCCTGTTTTTTAAAATAGTAAACTTTCTACTTTGTATTTTGCATTTCTGCCTTCATGACTTCTAATCAAGCACAGTAAGGTTCTAATGTATCACAAACTAGATAAAGTGTCGGAGCAAAATTTAGAAGAACAATTGTCAGAACTCCTCACCTGGTTTAGACTCAAGGATATTTTGCTGTTTAAGAAGGTCACTGCACAGCATTATAACCCTGTGGACCTGTACCTTTACTCCAGTGTGTGTGGGTTCCTTTCTGGTTTGCCTGGTGGTGCCTGCACAGGGAAGCTGTGCCAGGGGGCTGTACCGTGTTCACACTGAATTACTCCCCCTGCATAGTGTGCTTTGCCAGGACATGCAAAATATGCCTATTTTATGTAAAAAAAAAAAAATTGTTTTGCAGTTCTCAAGGCTTTTTTCCTGAAGATTTACTGGGTTTAGGCAGGTCAGTGACTGTCAGTTCAGCACTGGAACTGGCACAAAGACAGGGAAGGACTGTGAGACCGTGTGAAGGGCAAGGTGGGCTGTCCCTGTGGCACTGTGGAGCTGCTGGAGGGGAACTCCCGGGCTGCACTGCTGACACTTGTGCAGTTGCCTCTGGCTCACTTTTTTGGTTTAGTTTTAGTTTAGGAGCCAGTTCTAAACTTCTTCACAGTCCTGTGGTCTTCCAGTTGGCAGTATGGAGAGCCCCTTGGAACTGAAGGGTGTAATTCATGTTTGTTGTTAGCAGATGGTCCTGTTCTTTTTTTTTTAATGTGCAACTGTCAGTTCTTCATACAGAAGGTCTAGGATGTAAAGACTGTCATTCAAGGATTTCATTTATTACTATAATTGGAAACCTTGGGTAACCCAGAATTTCCCAAGTCTACTTTACCTGCTGATAAAGGGCAAAGAAATTTTAGGGCAGCCCCACAAAAACCAAGATTAGGAGAAATGTTGAGAATATTGAAATAGTGGTACAGTTCTAAGCCACCTTTTCCCTGTTGTTTCTCTTTTATTTTTCAGAGAGGCATGAGCTGGAACATAGCAGGCAGGCAGATTGTGCAGGGTTGGGATGGTTGTGTTGTCCACTCCTGACCATCTGGTCACTTGCAAAAGATTCTTGGGGAGCAAGTAATGGACTTCCATTGCAATGAGAAAACATGAAGATGATTCCTCTGGAACTCAAGATTTTGCTTGCAGCAGTTTGCAGTTTTGGAAAAGACAGTGACCTGTAGCAGAGTTTCAGATACCTCAGGGTTGACTTAAATAGCCTCAATACTTTTTTCCCCCCAGAAATTTTAATTTCCATTACATCTTTTGGATTTGTGTATTCTGCTGTAGTAATAAATAATTTAGGTTGGAAAGATGCAACCTTTATTTTTGGCTAACATTGGTTTTCACACATAGGAATATTACTTTTATTTTATTGCAAATACTAGATTTCCAGTTCTACTTTATTTGATTGTGATGCTTAAGAATATTCCAAGAAGCAGCTTATTTTTCTCATGGGGCAATATATGTGTAGTTATACCTTGGTACCAAGTTTTCTGTGAGAATTTCAGTGCTTGCTCTTACAGCTGTGTCAGAGTTAATCAGCAGAAACTGCCTCACACCATCGACTTTGCTAAAGCACAAACAAGCAGCAGGTGACCAAGAGCTTTCTTTTTCCAGAGATTTCAGATCATCAGCAGTTACAGCTGTCCCTGGTAGCAGGGAATGATTCATCACTTCTGTGATGAACCCCCCAGGTTGGATTGCAGAGCTGTGCACTTCGTTTTGATTTCATTTATTGCTCAGGTACCTACAGTGACAATCTGTTCAGCAAGTTTTTGTGGGCAGTGTGTTTCTCCTGAAAGCTCCATGGGCATTTTTATCTGTGCTCTTGGGAGCAGTGGGGGTGTGTTTGAGGCTCTCTTCATTGCTACACCCACAGAGGGAGGTACCTTGTGCTCCTCGAACCTTCCTCAGTGCTCCTGGACACTTAAAACCAGGTGCACTGTGTTCTGGACAGTCCTGCACAGCACATCCTGAAGGAGCATGTTTAGGTTCATGCAGACACCAGAATTATGCTTGTGGAAATTGTGTCTG
The DNA here is from genome assembly GCF_009829145.1 of Chiroxiphia lanceolata. Taxonomy (NCBI): domain Eukaryota; kingdom Metazoa; phylum Chordata; class Aves; order Passeriformes; family Pipridae; genus Chiroxiphia; species Chiroxiphia lanceolata. The sequence continues at coordinate 1,574,624 of NC_045653.1, read as the reverse complement.
CTGCATTTGAGGCTTCCAGGTGATGGGAGTAGGGTTTCCAGTCTTTTAGTAGGCAACAGATCTTACCAAAGGCTGCTTGTAAAAACCTTATTTAAAACACCTGTAAGGGCAGGTGAAGTTGAAATGACCCCAGGTAATGCTGCAATTTAATGGTGAAGCTTCCTGGGTTTTTTCATTCCCCAGAGTTAAAGCCTTTCTACAGGTTTGTTTAAGTGTGTGTGCAAACCATTGATAATGAAATGTAGCTCTGAGAACGGAATGGGGAAATATGTGGAAGCAGGCACTGAGCTGTAAACAAGGAGGAAAACTGTAAACAAGGATGAAATCCTGTGTGGATGCTGTCTTCTGTTAATAACTGAATGTGTAACTGCTGTTGAAGAGACTTGTTCCAAAGCTGCAAGGTGGGTGGTGAAACAGAAGGTGGTGGCCTTGTATTTTGTTTTACTGAGCGATTTTGTAGCAGAGAAATTGTTTCTTATTGACACTTTGAAAATAACGCCTTTGAAATGCCTTTAAAAATAGCTGTAATACAAAACCCATTGGTTTCCTTCTGATTCCAAGTCACAAAATAACCAGCCAAATTAAAGCTCAAGTGGTTCTCCAACGTATCTACTGATGTCACTCTTTTATCTCTCTTCCCGTGAGCATCAAATTAAATTCTGCAGTTTCTGAAATTTGCTCACGAAGGTTAATGATTTCCGCCTTTTAATTGGGAAATATCATAAAGCATAATCTGAACTGTGGTGCTGTGTGGGTATGTCTGCACTAGTGAGAAGGGGAGGGAAATGTGGGAACTGGAAACGAGGGAAAGTTAGTGGATATGTGAAAATCATAAGGTTGATGTGGTAACATTGATGGGAAATGATCCACTTGGAATGCAGCTGTCTTATGCCTCCAAAATTAAGTTACCTGTATGTACATCCCTGGGATTTTTGGCAGCATTGTTTTTGTTTGGTTTTAGTATCAGAAGTGAAACTCCACTGCCATTCTTTCCCACTGAAGTTTGGATTCATTTATATGGACACCTAGGAGAAACTTTTAGAAACTGTTAGAGAATCAACATCCTTTAAGTGACACTCCAGCCTAAATTTGTCACACATGGGATATTTTTAATGTAAAATAGAGTAATTAGTTTGATTGAAAGTACTGCAGAGATTGGGACAGGAGCTTTAAAGAATCATGGGAGAGATGCAGAGCAACATATGGATAAATGTTGTAACAGATTTGCTTGGGTGAGTTTTTACCAAATGAGTTAAAATGAAGGAAATATGTAAAAGTATCAACAGGTTAAGATGTCTTTTCAAATAAACAGACTATTAACCATGATATTCAATGACTTCCCCATCTCTGATGTTGTGTAAATAATGACAGGATACCACAGGTTCCAAGACAGTGATATGTAAATGTTTTATGAGGTTTCTTATCAGGGCAAAAGAAAATGAAAATCAGCCAAGAAAGCAGTGTGCATGTGAAGTGTCCAGTAGCATCTTTCTGTTGGGACCTGGCCTTGATTTCTGCATGTTCTTCAGTCTCATGTTACCTGTTTGTCAGTAATTGGAGCAGGTAACACTCGAGTCTGTAAACTCCTGGACACGGTGTCGAAGATTTACTCAAACTGTGTTGCTTTGTTCTTTCTAATAGAGAGCAGCAATGAGGGAAATGGAAGTAGTTTTTAAAACTGGGAAAAAATACCTAGTGTAGGCTTGTGCATTGAATTTTAGTGTAGGACTTGGGAAAAGCTGTAGAAATTAGAGGGACACTGAAGGTGAAGATTGCTGAACCTGAAGAAGGTGTAGTGCTGACTTATGCAGTCTGTACTATTCAAACTAGTAAAACATAAACTGTATCAATAACTGGGCACTGAAGGAGAACCTCAGTTTGAAAAAAAAGAATAACCTCTCTAACTCTCTTGATAGGTGTCTCTTTAGAGGAGGAGGAATCTGCAGCGAGGCAGACATAAAGAGAACAAGCAGGAAGAACAGGACAGGAACAACTGGAATTATTGAGGTAGTTTTAGGGGACTCAAAGAAGCACAGAATACTTGAGGTTAGAGGAGACTTCTGGACATGGTCTGGTCCAAACCCATGTGCTTAAAGCAAGGCCAGTCAGAGTGGTCAGTAACGTGTCTGAGGATGGCAACTTAACCTCTCTTGGCAATTTCCCCACTGTTCAGTCACCTCAGTAAAATAAATAACTCCATCCCCTGTTTTTACATTGAATTTCCTGTGTTTTAATTTGTGCCCACTGCCTGTTGTCCCATCCCTGAGCACTGCTGGGGACAGCCAGCTTTCTAACCCTTCAGGTATTTATACACGCTGATAAGATCCTCCTGAGCATTTCTCTTTTCCAGGTTTCCAATCCTGGCTCTCTCAGCCTGTGCCCACATGTCGTGTTGCAATCCCTTTATCATCTCTGTGTCCCCTGGCTGGTGTCACCCCAGTACATCTGTCCACTCTTGATGTGGGGAGCCCAGAATTAGAGCTGAAAGGCAGGATGACCTTTCCTATCCTGCCAGCGATGCTTTTCCTCATGCAGCCCCGGCTGCTGGTGACCCCTTTTTTTGCTGTGAGGAAGCATTGCTGGTTGGTGTTCAACAGCACCAGTGTTTTCTGCAGAGTTGTTTTTCTGTCCAGCTGCCCCCAGCCTTTACTGGTGTGTGGGTTTATTCCTCCCCAGGTGCAGAACTTCATGGAATTTTTGTTCCATCAGCATATTTGCTGAGAGTGAGCTTGGTCCCATTGTCCAGGTCATAAATGGAGAAGTTAAACTGCAATACCAGGAGTGTGGAAAGTCATTTACAGGAGTTGAGGGACCTTTTTGCTTTATTGTGGCACAGTGTGGGCTTCACTGAGCTCAAACGTGACTTCAGAGATTCATTAGAAAGATTACTTTTGATGAATGATTTTCTCCAGAGCATAGAATGAAAAGCAAGTTTGTTTTCAGTTGTTCAGCACCTCTGTGGATGCTGAATACTGCTGGAAATTTATCCTCCTTGTTAAAAGAAATATTTATGCTTACATACAGTACTCAGTTACTGCATTTCCTCCCACGTGAAACAGGTAGTTCTGTGGTCCAGCTCACACTTAGGCCTCAGAAACACAGTCCATTACCCTGGCTGATGACACAAATACTTTGTGCTTTGACAGACTTTTTTTTTTTGCCTACAGCACTCATCATTCAAGTTAAATATATGCTTTAAATGCAATCTTGATCTATTTGACTAAAAAGACTGTGATTTTTCCCTTAGTTTTAACTGCTGTGGTCATGTCTTTCTAGTAGTTTTGTACAAACAATTTTCTAGCCTCAATTTTGTGCAGAAGAAGGGACAAAGCAGATCTGTCCCAGTGATGGAGAGTGGGAAATTTTGGGGTTTCCTTTTTACAATTTTAGAAAGGAAAATATGCTGAGAAAGAATCTCCTCTGGAACTGTGAAATGAAGTGAAATGTGGAAGTCTTGAAATGAAGTGACTGAGTCACGTGGTCACATGTGAAAACACTCCTGTCCACGCTGGGGGAACGAAAGGAAGAGAGCAGGAATGCTCAAGAGAGAGCTCGAATCAGTGGATGGAACTGGGACCTGTGGAGGTTTCCCCAGGGCCAGAGTGCAGAGGGGACTAGGGCAAGGGAAACAGGGAATGCATCTTCATTAGTGTTTTAATTGTCGTCACTCATACAAGGAGTGCGAATCCACCGACTGTTCTCACAGACTGCACTTGGGTTTGACCTGTGAAATGAGCTTGGATCAAGGAAGCTGAGCTGCTTTTGGATGAAACTAAACTGGAAGCTGTGGTCCTGCTGGTGTGGGACTGAGGACTCGGGGTAGAGCTGTTCCAAACCAGAGCTCCAGAAATGTATTCCCTGTGGGTATTGGGTCTGCCTGGCCCCACTCCTGGTGCTTCCCTGCTCATGGATGTGGGCACAGCTCCAGCAAATCCAACTGGGGAGGTACAGGGAGAGTTCAGAGACCCTCACCACTGGGAAAAGGCTGTTACCACTGTAAGAGAAGCTGTAACAAAAAACAGGTCGGCTGCAGTGTTTCTGAAAGGTGTGGGCAAGGAGTTTTTAGGATGATTACAATACAAGAGGTGAAAATGGGTCTGTAAGAAAACAGGGATCTGTTTTGGCAAGTAATTCCCTCAGTAAGCTTAGGAGCTGTAAGACAGTGCAATGAGCTGATACAAGCTGAAGGGTAATAGTCTTATTTTGAAATGCAACTTTTGAAAGGAATTATTTTAATTTTCTGTGAATGTGTACAATATGCACAATTGTTGAAAATGAAGAAGCACTGAAGGTCTTCAAGAAGAAATGAAACAAAACAGAAAGAAACCCAAATTGATAAAAAGGGAAGCATTTATATAGATTGTTATTAATAAAAGGCACAGAGGGATATACATCTTAAGGTGTTAAAGGAATAGCTGTTGCATTTACTAAATCCAGAATTATTTTTGGAAAACAACTGGAGAATGCTTCCAAAGGAGTTGGCTTGGGAACTCTTCTCAGTCTTTCAACTGAAATGAATGAACAAACGTGTAGTGGAAAAATTACTGCACTTCTGTGAATTAAATCATGTAACACAATAGATCTTGTTTGGTTTGTTTGTTTTAACTTTTAGATTTGTGCTGTGGTTTTAGCAAAGTAGTTTGATATATGGTTTTGTGAAGTAAACAATCTCTTATCAAATGGAAGCTGCTGGTGATTGAACTTGATTGGAAGGCGTCCCTTAGGTTGGAAAAAGTTGTCTTTGGAGTTCACCTCTTTGCTCACTCTTTTTCCACGTTATTGCAAATACCAAGAGGAATGACATTTCTAAGGAATGCATCTTTAGGTAACTCTGTATTTTAGCTTTCCTATTCAATATGTTTTGTTTCTTTTGCTGGGTTTCAGCAGCAGTGTGGCCCGGAGGTGTGTACAGGCAGACATGCTAAGGATGGAAGGCACTGTGCACCTTTTTGCCCTAGGAGAATAGGATATGTGTTTGTGCAAAGCCTCAGAGCCACTCCCTTTGTTGGCATTGTATCTGGAAACATGAACATCTAGTAAGATGCCTTTATTATAACTTGTACTTTGCTCCCAGTTGAGTGTACTGAAAGTTAGAGACACTGACATTGATGTTAGCCCTGTTTTGGGGGGGTGTTGGACAGGATGACCTCCAGAGGCCCTTTCCAACCCAAATGTGTGATTCTATTAAAAAAAAGGGGGGGGAGAGGAAATTGGAAACCAATTCCTAGAAGTGTGTTCTTGTTTTAAGATACCCTTGTCTCCTCCTGTGCTCTTTCAGTAACACATTTTCATTTACATTATTTTCAGATCGTTTTTAGGCAGTGTTTTGCTTAAATGCACAGCATAAGGAGAACAGAAATACATGGGAAGGGTCTGAGAGATGAAAGGATAAATGCTGCCTGGCAGTTGTTTAGACTGTGCAGAAATGCCTGAGAGTTAAACCAAACACACTTTTCTCATCCTGGGTGAATTTTCTCACAAGGCTTTGTACCACCACTTCAAAGTCAGTGCCTGCTCAGTGTATTTTGTCTCCTTAATTTCCTGGGCATTTCATAACAGGCAAAATTTTGGGGTTTTTTTTGGTGTATTTTTATCTTTTCAAGTTTTCATCATGTGTTTTATGTGAAATAACTTTTGATCCTTGAATATCTTTGTTTTAAATATGGAAATGTTAATTTCCTGACTATTTCTCCTAACTCGTTGCATTGCAAGAAAATTGTTAAAACTGCAAAAAGAGAAGTAAAAGGAGGGTAATATAAATTATCTCTTCCCAGCAATGATGAGTTAATAGATTACAAGTACAAAAATTGCTTAAGGGGGGGAAATAACTTAAACTTTTGACGTGATATTTTTGATCTGGGTGATCACATTAAGATTATATTGTTGCCCTAATTAAAAATTAATTGAATAACATGAATAAGTAGCTTTATAGCTTGTGGATTTATGTGACTGTCTCCCTCACTACTGTGTCACACAACTGAAGCAGTGATAAGCAGAGGCCTCCAGAAAAATTCCTTCCTTCCCTTTCCCATAGCAACAGGCAGGAAGGGACTTTGGGTAAAGTTCTCAAGATTCCTTTGCATGCTGTCATGGTAAGGTCTAAAATAACCTGTTGCCAACACCACCATGAATATTTGACTGAGGTGCTCAAGGCTGGGATTTGTGCTTTGTAGGAGCATTAAATGCTTCTGGATACCTGCTCAGCTCCCTGTCAGCTCACAGTTTAACAGTGACTGCTCACAACTGTCTGGCCACACTGTCTGCTTTTCCCTGGAGAAAACTATCTTCCAAGGTTTCCCCTTAAAAAAATATTGTTTATACTTTCTAGGTGCTTTCTTTATAGAAACCTGGAAATAAAACAATTGGGGTTTTTTAAAAGTGAAATGTAACAGGGTTTGTTGCTTGTCAGGGCTCTCTCACTACAGGCCTGCCCATTGCATTGCTTCAAGCTGTCTTTTTTCCTCTCTGAGGAAGGATGTCCCTGAAGTTATAGCACAGATTATTTTTTTTAACCTGTATTTCCAGAAGGTCCATCTGGGACATGGGTCACAGTGCAAGGAAGTGGGAGAATTAGGAGGGAAAGCTGACATTAATTTCTACAGGTCACAAGAGTTCTAGTTGCTAGAACTTGATGCCTTTTTTTGTTAGAGGTCTGTAATAACAGTCTAATGACAGGAATGTGTAAGGTCAGAGGAACTTTGGTGTTTGGAGATGCTAAAAGGGTATTTCCCCATGGTGTTCACACCTTAGGGGAACAGGAAAAGGCAACCAACAGTGAGTTAGAACTCTTGACCTGCAAGGTCAGCTCCCAGAAGAGGGGGACTAGAAAAGAGTTCTGTCCATCATGAACTAGATAAAAGAGCACAGACCTGTGGAACTGAGCTTTTACCTTGTGAGTGTGTTGCCAGCCCGGGATGACACCTGGAAACTTTCAGCCATATCTGGTTTCTTGAATGAAAAGCAAAGTCTTACCTTGCTACCTGCAAAGCAACTGCTTCCCTTCTGGTCCACATATTGTAACTTTGTTCTGGTCGTGAACTCCCACTGGAAATTTTCCTGAAATCTCATCACAAAAGATGAAACATAGTTCTGAGTCAGTGCAGGATTGTGTTGAAGCTGTATGATTGCAAAAGATTTTTTTAAAGGAATTTTAAAGGCCAAAATGAATTTCTAAAAGCAGTGGTTTGTAAAATGCAGGAGTTAATCCAGTTAATGTCCAGTTAATACCAGTAAATCCAGCAATTTAAAGATCTCTTTAAGGTTGTGGTAGTTAAATTATTCCAATTTCACTGTCTTCTCCTTTGTCTTCTCAACATTGATTTAATTCTCTGTCCTGGGGGTTACCAGGCATGTTGAGTTTAATTGATCTTGTTTTCCAATGGTGGTATTTAAGAACCAGCCATTTCAAGGATTGCTCTGTTTCAAAGATTACAGCAGTGAACCAGTTTTAGCTTAGTGGTTTGCATATATGAATTGTTGTCCTCTTTGAAATGGATTGTACCATGAGAAGGAAATGGCTGAAACAAAAATAGACCATCTCTTTGTTTTCACAAATGGTTTTAATTATCCTGTGCAGCTCTCTGCAGTGGCTGCTCTTGCCAGGCTTTTTGGAATCAAGGCATATGATGTTCGTGTACACTGTTGTCTTTTTTCCCCTCTTAAAAGATAGTAGAAGTTAACATCCTCTTAGTTAGAGAGGAAATTCATTGGAAAGGCACCTAAGTTGGTGGCAATGCCTGTTTGGTCCCTTTTGTCCTGCCTGCCACAGTTTTAGCTGAAGAACAGCCTCTGGTTGGGAATTACTGATGTACTACTGAAAGAGGGAAAACCTGTCAAATTACGTGGTTTTTTTCTTTGAATTTTGCGTGTTGCAGTTCTGTTTCTTTACATGTCTTTTCCCCAATCCTTTTATTCAGTGTCAAATGCTACCTGTGTGTACCAAAAAGTCAGATGAACTCTTTCTGCTGAGGTGCAGGTTTTACAAGGAGGCTTCTCGCTACAGAGAAATGCTAATGACTGAATTCTCTATAATTTTGATATAAGTCTTCAGATTGAGAGGCCTGAAGACAGTTTAATTTGGATTGCAGGCAGTGTTGGAAGCATTTTGCTCTCCTCTGAAGCTGATGGACCAGTTTTTCTAACCAAGGAATGCTGGTGATCCCAGGTATTGAGGGAAGAGTTACAGTGTGAATATCACTCACTGTCTGGCCACAACATTTCCAGCCTTACTCTGCCTTTCCTTGGGCAATGTCTTTGTTTTGACAGGCAGGTTAAATGTTTTTCAGCATTGCCAGCTTAGAAACTTTGGATTCTAAGTGTTCAGTTTGGATTCTAATGTTCAATTATCTTTTGAAGTGGTAGATATTTAGGAAAAACAAGGAATCAGCACTCAGGATTACTGTTGCATAAATAATTGTTTCTAAAAAAGGTGTCTGAGGCTGTCAGTGTTTAGTTCCTTAGTCTTTGCTGCTGTAATTTAAAATCTGTTGGTGACACAGTCCTTTTTTGATGCTTTTGTAGGGTATCCATGTGCTGTCACACATTACCATTCATGTAGCACTGAGGTCACAGGGAACTGGTAAAAACAAAACCCAGTGTGAGACTTTACAGGAAGGGACTCTTCAGATCTCACATTGATTGTACTCACTCACTGACTCACTCTCATTCTCCACACATTTCATTTACTCCTCTCTCACACCCGTGTGCTCTCAGGCACCAGGACATTTCCATGTGTTCAGCTGGGACAGCCAGTGCCACTTGTGTGCTCCATGGAGGATGGAACTAATGGGATCTGTCACTGTTTATCTTGCTCTGGCTTCCTGTTGGTGACAACAAACTCCTTCATAGACAGATATTTTATATCCTTTGGGAGTCAAGAGCTGTTTTTTGCTAGTCCTTTGCTCTAGGATCTGGCTTAGTTCAGCCCCCATAAATCTTCAGTGAAGGCTAATGCTGGTTGTGTTTTCCTTATTTGGAATATCCGTATCTCTAAAGCTACAGTATGTTTTCCTGTTGGGCTGACAGGAAAAGGAATGACATATGTGATGTGACATAACCCTGTTGGCAGTTTGCTCTTTGAAGCACAGGCTGTTTTGCTGGCCAGGCATCTGCTGGAGTCTTATCAGAGCAAAGGCATCCTGGCCTTGACACAAGCACTCCTCAGTTTTATTCCTGCAAGGAGTGTCTTTTGTTATCAGTCGAAGCCATTTTAACCTTTGTTTTGCTGATTTTAGACCCGCATTTCCATTTCTTTGTTCATCTCAATGGAACATCCCCATTACATTCTCTACAAGGTGTGTTTGCTCATAGCAGAAAAAGATTCAATAAATTCAGTTCTAGAGAACAGATTCAGATAATTTCACTTGTAGAATTAGACCTGTTGATTTAGAGGCACTGTGACTTCTGACTCTGATACATCACTGTGCTTTGAAAGGGTGCAGAAATGATCCTCTGTAAAGAGATGTAAAAAAATAAGTGATTCCTGCGTTGAGCCAGAAGTACAGTGGATTGTATACACGGTATACATGGATCAGATATGGAAAAAAATCAAAGGACACAATTTGAAGACACATAATGGATGAAGTTTCTACTGCAGTGTCAAGAACTTCTCATTAGCAAGTCCAGTGTAGAAACGGGACAAGAGTTGGGCACCTCCTTTCCTTTGTTTTGTGGTTTATATATCTTGCTTTTCCCTCCTTGGAGCCTCTGAAAGTCATGTCACTTGGTTTGCTTCCCAAACTGATTAAATTGTATTCCCCACAAATACATTTTTAGCCAGTGTATTGAACTGGCTCCAGTGTTCTCTCTGGGCTGGGATCTCCCTGGCTGTTCCCAGTGCAGCTGTACCTGGATAACCTGAGTGTGGGGCTGCAGGGAGCTGTGCTTGTGCTGCCTCTGCCAGGGGAGACAGGACCACACGGCTCAAACTCCAGGGTCTGTGTCCAGCACAGATTTCACATTTGTTCAAAAATGGGCATTTTCAGTGTCAGCAGTTGTGATACAGCACAGGCTGCTTGGATTTTCCAGCCTCCCCAGTAAATGGGGGTAGTGCTGCTCTCACAGCAACACCAAAGGAGCCAGGCTGCCCTTTGTGTTAAACCCTCTCCGTTCCATCCCTTATATAAATATCCCTTGATGCAAACCTCAGGATTGCCTCCCTTTCCAACCTGTACTCAACACTCATAATCTGGGTCTATTCTTTTCTCCCTGGTTGATTACTCAGCACTCTCTGCCTTCCTGTCTGTCTTTTGATTTGTTTGGGCAAACCTGACCATGGCCTAAAAACTTATTTTAAGGAGAAAAAAAGTGTAAACCACTAAAACCAGCTTTGTCAAACCATGTTTTACTTTAAAGATGAAAGTTGAACAGTTAAAGTAACTGCAAATTTGCTAAGCAAGTAAGTTGCCAAACTTGCTGTCTCTGCCTGGGCTCTGTGAATTACAGCTAACATTAAAGAGAAAAACCCTTTTCCACAATATGCATGTCTTCAGTTAAAAAGAGGCTTCAGTGTTTTGGGGGAAGGAGACAAAGCATTTTTCTAATTTCTCACGCATAAAGTGCACGTATTTATCACATACCTGTTGGTGTTATGTGCAGTTTTGTAAACAAAACTTTGTATATTTTATGCTCTTTCCAGAAGTCTCTACTCCTATTACGTAGAGAGGTTTTCAAAACCATTGATAAAACTACCAGGTGTGTGAAAGAAATTTTTTCATTATGCAATTTTTTGTCTCTGTTATTGAAGCAGCAAATGCACTTTGAATTAGAACACCTGTAAAGAGCAGTTGAGCCTGTTCTTAAAAGTAATTACTAAACATAAGGCTCACAGCAGCCAACAATGTGCAATTATTTCAGTATTTTTTGAATTATAAAGAGCATGTGCCAACATATTTTCAAAGCTGAGGGTGCAATACACAGTCACAGGGTTTCATTCTCACCTACATGTCTTCGATTCTTTTAAAAAAATATGAAACAAAAATCCTGTGACACTAAGTCAGTTCTTTACCAGATGAATTCCATCACTGAATATTCTTTACCAGATGAATTCCATCACTGAATAAAGTCAGATAAATTGGTGTGACACTGAAGATCTCTCAAGCCTTTGATAGCATTTTTCTTCTGTTTATACTCCCTGATTTTTGGGGGTAAGAAGCTCCTTCCAAGCTTCTGGGATTAAAATGCCCCAGCAGCTGGAGCAGGTTGGCCCAGCAGCATCTCCCCTGCCGAGGGGAGGCTGCTGGGAACGCTCCAGGTGGGATCAGACAATGCCAAAAGGATGCTTGGGCTGCGTTCCCTACTGTGAGGCAGATTTATTTAAAGCAACGTTTGTTCCAACCTGCCTGAGTACCAGCAATGGCAGAGGCAATTATGAAGCTGAGCATAATTTATCTAACAATTTACATGTTAGAGTAGGATGTTATAAAGCTAAACCTCCTGGGGAGTAGGTATGGAGCCACATTGAGTGGTTTATTTTTAACAACAAGATATTCCTTCTGAACTGTGTCTCCTTATATGCCATATATTTGTCTGGTTCATTTCTGAGAAAATTATACTTGTGTGATCGTGCTCTGAATATCCATTGCACTGCCCTGCTCTGTCACAACTGTAAAACCTTTCAGCTTTAATGTTCCTAAATTTCAGATTCTGGTGGGTTTCTTGGAAGTGGGTAGCAGCATCTGGGAGAAAAATGACAGTAGGAGTTTACTATAATTTAAAACAAAACCAGAACAACAGAAGAACCCCAAAGCAAGCCCAAACCACACCAAATCCCTAAATATCCATGAAGATGTGTGTAATTTTCTACTGCAGAAAAAAAACTTAAATGTGCATTCTCAGTTGTTTGAAATTATAGTTTCAACCTGTGAAAGTACTTGTTGCATTACACTGAATTTATAAAGACATTTGCTTTTCACAGAATCCTAAATATTGTTTGTATTGTAATAAAACTAAATGGAAATACTTTAATAATGATTGAGGAGTATATGTTTTCTTATTTTGTGCTTAAGTTTACAAGTAGCCCTAGGCTGGTTTTGGGTTGAAATCATCTGCAGCGTTACCATTAAAAATAAACTGTTAATACAGTAGTTTCTTGCACACAAATCTGTTTGGTGTATTTGTTATATAAACAAAGAGAAGTAAAATGCTAAACTTTAAGTTTAATTAAATACAGCAATCAGCTGCATGTGTGTGACTGGTGAGGTTATTGCCTTTTGCACTCTTTGTACTTCTTTCGAAGTCTAGTTCATTAATCACCATGGATTCTTATTTGGCTTAATCAATTGTAGCTTTGGTTCCTAAGAAAATGAGGTGTATGTAATTCCACCTGCCAGTCCTGCTCTCTTCTTCCTCTTTTCCTGTGTGTCCCACTGCAGACTTCCTTAATTATGGATCCATTCCAGCTAGAAGTTGGTGGAGGTGTCAACATTGATTGGATTTCTGTGAGTTGTGAAAACTCTGGGTAGAGTATGTCCAGGCATGGGAGGGAAGGGGCTGGAATTAGTGCCCAGCTGAGAGAAAAACTGCAGTGGGTGTTCAGTGATTATTCCTGGCTGGAAGCCTGGCATGGAACCAGCTATTCCACTTGTGGAGCCTTTTCAGCTGGCACTTGAGGGGAGTAGAAGAGGCATTGGAGTCAAGGTATTGGAAAATATGGAAAGAGAAACAGGGCTGTTGAAGTGCAGGGTACTTTGTAAATTGCTGCTTGCTGCTTCTTCCTCTGGAACTCTCCTTTTTCCTGGCTGATTAATGGATCTTGCTTTAACTGGATTTTTAGCAAGCGTGCCAAAAAACTAAGGCTCTTCAGTTTTATTGTTCAAAAATAATTAGAAACTTTCTGGCAACTGAGAGAACTTAAACAATGTGTGGTGTAGTTTCATGGGTTTAGAAATACTGGGAGGCAGTAGATTCCTGGGATTTTCCTTAAGCCAGTCATTGGTGAAGGCTGTGTCTCCTGACACACACTTGTACATCCACATGTGTTAACTTAGGAGGTAGCTGCAGGACACTCATTTCAGATGGGATTAAGCTGCTGGATTTTTTTGCACATTCTCAATGAAAATGCTCAAGTGTTCCTAGAATCATTTTAATAAGTGTATTTGCAGGTTAGAAATGAAAGTTACCCTTCCCATGTGCTTCTGAATGACTGTTGTGAGGTGTAAATGCTTATTGTATGAGTTCAGTGATCACAGGTGTGTTCTGGACAGTGTTATTGCTCCAGGTGGGAAATAGCAGCTCTTCTGAACATCTGAACTCCTCCAGACTATTTCAGTGTTGGTCTAGATGTGATCTGATTGTTCTCCTGAAATGTAAAGGATACCCAGGGTGTTTGATAGAACTAGTCACAGGATCAGAGTTAAGAATTGTCTCCTAAACCTTTTAAATTTAGGCTACTTTTTAAATACTTCTATTAAGAGCCTTTTCACTCTAGCACAATTTAGATTTGTGTAATTCACATCTGAAATTTAGTAATTGAACTATTAACACCAAATGCTACTCAAGTGAGTGGTTAGCACTGGTTCTGGTGGTGTCACATTCTGCACTGGGGAACACCGGCATCAGCAAGTTGTAGGATGCAAGAGCTTCCCATTTCCCCACTTCAAATACCCATGGAATTACCAATTTCACAGCAACTGTCACAGTATACAGACTTCTGCTTCAAATTGCAGCCTCTAAAAAGAAAGTTGCCATATTCAGATCTGGTCTCCTGGTACAAATTCTTGTTTGCTTGGCCCAGAGAGGCTGGGCGTGCCCGAGGTGAGACAAACTGCTTGTGGTGTTTGTTATCAGCTGCTCAGGTCACACACACACACACACAGAGCCTTCTGACTCCAGGCAGAGAGAGCAGCAGCTGAAGCCAACACGTTCCTGTCCTTGTTGGGGTCATGCTGTGTGCAGGGAATGCCCTGAGAGCCAGCACGTGCTGCACAGAGGGGCAGGGATGCTTTGTGGTGGGTTATGAGCACTGTGGAAGTGTCCCAAAGGAGGGAACACGACAGGACAGAGATGGAGTTGTATCCAGCAGGCAAGGTGGAGTCTTCAATACTCCATTTGTTATCCATTGGTTTATGTGCTGTAGAGTCTTACATCTACTTCAGTTGGGAGGGGATGTTAAGCTGAAAATGTGTCATAAAAATGAATTGGAGACAGGAATATCTGGATATTCCAAAGGGATGCCTGGTCTTAGTATAACAGCACACCACTTCATTTCTGTTGGTTGATATGGAAGCTCTGTAATGTATATTGTCCACTTTCTCCCCCTGCCCCCAAAAGCAAATACTGAGTTGAGTTCAAAGGGTAGGAGGGACATGTGCTGCCTGGGTGGGAGGATCAGGCCAGCCCAGGTGGGAGGGTTGGGGTGTGTTAGCTGGAGGAACTGAAGGTTGTCTTGCCCTCTTTCTAAAGTGATGTATTTCCTTCTCTAGTTGACTGCTTTGTAGAGTTACAGCCCATCTGTAGACTTGATCTGACCAGGGGAAAACAAAAAACATACAAAAGCAGGTAGCTCTAAATTTGAAATTCACTTTTTAATTTAATAATTTATTTTCAGTCTTTTTGCTGTACTTGTGGATTGTGGGTTGGTTTGTTTGTTTTGTTGTTTTGGTTTTTTTTAAAAACCAAGTAATACTTGTCATGGGAAGATAAACTTACCCAGGAGTTACGACATCAAAACAGACAGGTGTTCCAGACATGAGAGGTACAGCAAACTTAGCAATTAGAACATCACTGACTCAGTTAATTGGCAAATTGAAGTGACAGAATCAAAAGACCTCTTTTGCCTTGGACCTGAGCAGTTACAGGTTGTGTAAGAGATTGAGCCCTTTGCAAAGCATATTCTGTACTTTGGGGGAGTGGAAAGGAGCTGGACAGACAAGTGTGGAGGTCTTGTTTGCAGAGTAATGTATCTACAGGTGAAAAACCAGATTAACCTTTGATTTTCTGAGGTTTGAAATGTTTATGTTCTCTCTCCATCCAGATTCAAGATCCAGCCCATATTATGGCTGGCAGTGGGTCCAGATCAGGACCAGCCAGTGGGTTGTCCATGAAATCACAGCTCCAGATCACTGGTAAGCCTTTTGAAATTACACATCTTTTCTGGTTAGAAATGTGGAAGTGTTTTTCCCACAATTAACCAGAGGTTATGATGATGTATTTTGGGAAGTTTTGAGTTGTACAAAGCCCAAGAGAAGTCACACAATGCAATTGATGGTGTTATGCCATCATTACTTGGTAGAAATAGAGCTCTTTTATTTAGGATTTTATCTTAAATGCATTTTGAAATGATACATTTTTGTGTAAAAGAGAAAAAGGAAGGAATAATTCTTTTTTAATGCTGTTTAGTAAATGGTTCAGAGCACTCCTCTTGGAAATGGAATAATGCATTATGATACTGCTTACACTTACTGAAACCTGGCAGAATATCAAATCTAACACTTTCTCCTGACACTCTTCTCACATCTCTAGCTAAGTGAACCTGCACTGCTGTTCATTAAATTTGACTTATTGCTTCTCCCTTGTTACATGTTTTTATGGCCACCATTGCCAAGGAGCTTTAGTAAAGGTGTTGGTGAGAGTATCACTGTAATTGAGCCCCTGTGGATTGTTTGGGAATGGATTTACATGACATGCTTTGCTTTTTGTAGTGCCTCACCAACAGAGCAGCTGTTGAAATGGAAGTAGCAAGGTTCCTCACTTTTGCTCTCTGGCAGATTTAGCTGGAGCATTAAAGCTGAATGGGAGATCTGGGGGATGTGCAGGTCTGTGTTGAGAAGCATCAAGAGTAAACTTGGCACCCTCAGCGTGGAAGACCTGTGGAAATCAGAGAAATCCTGTCCCTGCAGGTTGATGTTGGAGAGAAATTGCAGAAGGTTTGGAAGGAGGTCCATCCTCCACATAGGGGGGGAGAGCAGAGCCAAGGATTGAAGTGGTGGTTGATGCCTCAGGCTTTCTCCAGTACAGGCCTGGGACTCCAGTAAAGACAGGGAAGTTGAATAATGCCTCAGTGTTTAGAATTGAGACTACTGAGATATTTGAGCAGTTCTGAATTTCTGTAGAAGTTCAGCCACAGTCTGCAGCCAACTACTGCCTGTGCAAGCAGGTGTTCCCTGCCCTCTGCCCTGCCCTCAGCTCCCCCTCCTGCTGTCCCCCTTTTTGAATGAACTTTCAGAGTGTCTGGGGAAGAACAAACCTTCAAAGTAGGGACAAATCTGCTGATTTCTGCTGCCTCAAGGAAGGTCTTGAGATAATTAGTGGTGTTGAGGCAGAGGTGCTGGAAATGGGAGGGGAAGGGATGGGGAGCTGTTTGTGAAAATGAAGGAGTTAATGTCTGTGAGGTGTGTGTAATACACAAAGAGTTTCCCTTGGGAGCAGCTCGGAGCAGTTTACACTAAGCTACTTCTGTAAATCTCTAAAGGAGCATAGACTATAAAGGGAATCTGGGCAGATTAGCCAGATGGGCTGAATTAGTCATCCTTGTTAAGGAGGTAGTGAGTGACAAACACATAGGAGAGCCAGTTGTTCTTTGTTAGAACAGTGAATTCACTGGCTGATGGAAATGATAGTATCTTAAATGCTCTTTTGTGAGTTTAGTGTTGCCCAGGAACCCAAGAACACTCCTGGGAGTCAGATGTCAGGTGTAGACCCATGTCTTAAACAGAGGCAACATAACCACTGTGTTTGAAAAGACAGGAGCATTGCACTCAATGTTTAATGCTTAGAAAAACATTTGAACCCCCAAACCCACCAAACAAAAAACCAAAACCACCCACCACCCCCCCAAATTAAAGCTCTGGGGCTGCAAGGCCTGTCCAGGTTTGTTGTTTCTGTAACAGGAGGTAGTTACTGAAATTTGCCTTCAGCTTTTCTGTAAGTTTGGTTTAATGCAGAAAACTTCACACAAAACTCTTTTTCTTAATGATTTTCTTTTCACCAGAAGTAGTGGCAGTTTTCCACCTTCATAAGAGGCAGATCATGTTTTGAGCTTTTTAGCAAGCAAGTGTAATAAACTCTAGGAATTCTCTTGGCTGGTGATAGACAGGAGAAGATTGTAGAGGATATTTTCTGCTTGCAACACCTGAGCACTTTTGTGGATCTTGTACTGATTATTATTAATTAGCATCTGATGTTACATATTTTAGACATTTGTGTCAGCTTTAGCATTGTCTAAAATGATCTGAAATGCAGGAACGTTTTTATCCATCTAATGTGGTTTTTTCCTTGAATGTTACTGTCAGGCATCAATGACCTGACACTTGAATACTGAAGCACACCATTGAAAAATAAATTATTGGTTTTTCTCTTTCTTAACAGTGATTTCAGCAAAACTAAAAGAAAAGAATAAATGGTTTGGACCTAGCCCTTATGTGGAAGTCTCAGTAGATGGACAGTCAAAGAAGACAGAAAAGTGCAACAATACAAACAGTCCAAAGTGGAAACAGCATCTTACAGTGTAGGTTTGGTATAATTTTCCAATTTGTTTGAGCTAAATTAATGCACCTGACAGTTGACTTGAAGGTTGTATTTTTATTTTAATCAAGGCATGGAATGTTACATGCCATGGAGATATTTTGGAGCAAATATAATAGAGTCTGGAATGGATATTTACAAACTATTGCATTGTGCTCAGTGTTCATGAGGGAATAAATTCTGTATTAATGTATGTGGCATATCAAAGGAGCTCTAATTCTGTCAGTAGTAAGGGCAGTAAGGTAATTTAATATTTCAACTGACTTTCCCGTGCACATTTTTGTTGTCATACTTAAGGTTACAGTTTTTCAGAAATGCTGTGGCTAAAAAGTGTAGCTGTTCTTTGTGTACCATCTTGTGTGTACCAGGCCATAGCACAGGTAGTTGGCTCTGTCTCGTGCACCTCTAAACTCCAGCACAAATACAAAATTCCCAGTTAATTTGTGCTTCCAGAGTACAAAACCAACATTAGATTCAATGTTGGTTTGAATCCTCAACGCGACTGTTGAGGTTTGCTTGGCTCAGTATTTGTGTTGTAGATGATAGGAACTGTAAAGCATGGGAAGAAAAGATACACGAGTTCTACAAAATTTAATTTGATCTTTAGAATGTCACATGGAACTCTGGGATAAAGGTCAGTCTTGTGCTTGCACATTGGAGAGGGACTTTTCACAAGGGCAGGTAGTGACAGGGCAAGGGGGAATGACCTTGAGCTGAAAGAGGGAAGGTTTAGATGGGATATTGGGAAGGAATCCTTCCCTGGGAGGGTGGGGAGGCCCTGGCACAGTTGCCCAGAGGAGCTGTGGCTGCCCCATCCCTGGGAGTGTCCAAGGCCAGGTTGGACAGGGCTTGGAGCAACCTGGGCTGGTGGAAGGTGTCCCTGCCCATGGCAGGGGTGGAACTGGATGGGCTTTAAGGTCCCTCCAACCCAAACCATTCTGTGATTCTGTGACTTGCTTATGCTTAAATTCTAGATTATTCTTCTTGAAGCACTTGGACATTGCTACCTGATTATTGAAAACCTTTTTTCTGCCTATTTATTCTAATTCAGATTACTCTAAAGTTTTAGTCACTACTATTGCATTGAAAACAAATGTATTAAGAAAAGCTTGTACTTTTACATGCATGTCAGTGTAGCTGAGCAGAACTTTCTTATAGCTTTTAAAGCTTTTTTTCTTTCCTTTCTAATGGAAATGTTTGTGGCTTTGCTGTGCAAGTCCATACAGTAATACATGAGTCTGTTTTGCTCTCATTGAGCAGGAGCTGAGCAGAGACACCCCAGGCATATCAAGTTCATTGAAGATTACACTAATGCTGCTTGGAGCTTAGTGAAGGAAGTTGTGTTTAGGAAATACTTTGACACAGCTGCTTACTTTCAGATTCGGGATAAAAAGGAAAAGTGTAATGGCTTCTTCAAATGGGGATGGACCGTGGGTTCCTCTTCTGGGAGGCAGTTTGTTGGGTGGATCTTCTGAAGGGATGGTCTGACTGGGAAAGTCTGGGCTTATCAACCATATACAGATGAAATTACCCAATGAGAAAATAAACCTGTATCTGGAATACCCGTTTCTCACAATTAAAATAATTGAAAAGTACATCAATGTTAGAATGTTCCTTATAGAAAAAGAATATAGTACTAAAAATTGCTTTGAAGTTGCTGTTATGGAATTTACTATGTATTACTAGAGAGTTGCTGGAAGGTTTTCTGTAGATATTTCCCCCAAAATAGTAGTAATATAAAATGTACTCAGTCTATGAACAGCCTTGCAACAGTCTTGATTTACGTGACATATACACGACTGCACATGAGAATGTGATAAATAGAAATGGTTTGATGTTACCCCCGTTTTTGCTTTGTTTTCCAAATAACTTTAAATGACAGCCGAAGTAAATGGCTCAGTTCACCCACTTCCCCTCCAACAAATGCCCTTACAGTGCTCAACTTTTTCTTTTCAGAATTGTCACTCCTGTAAGTAAATTAAACTTTCGAGTCTGGAGCCATCAAACATTAAAATCTGATGTCCTTCTGGGAAGTGCTGCTCTGGATATTCATGAGACACTGAAATCCAACAGTATGAAACGTAAGTACTGGATTAACAATACCCTGTCATGCTGCAGAATTTGTGAGGAATTGTCTGTAAATGAACAGGAATGCTGTGTGCAGCCCTGTAGATGGCCCTTAAGGATCCCTTTGGGTGCTATAAGTTGATTTCATGAGCTTCCTCCTACTTTTTCAGTCATTTTTTTTGGTTAGATGCAGTCTGGCGTGGTGTCACTGAAAACAGGATGTTTTTCACTTTGCTGGTGTGTGCAAGAGTGAGTGAAAGGCTAATTAAAGACAAGTCTTTCCTTTTCTGTAGCTTGAAAACGAGACCTCTGATATGTTCCTGGTACTAGACAGGAAATGTGTAAAGGTATTTTTGTTCTAAATAATGCCATGGGGATATACTGTATTATTTCATACATCTTAGAACTTTGGGCAGTACGTGCATCCTGGGAAGCTTGAAGGAGAAATACAGGATTCTACACACCCTGGCTGCTCTCCTGGCATCTCCTGTCCTGCTGGACCTGGGTGAAAATCTCCTTGGATGTCTGACACCAGGCACCTGCTGGAGTTCACTGGGGTTTGTTTTAAACCCTTTCAGCAGGAATGTTTATTTACAGTTCTGTTTCACTGAAAAACAGTTGTTTACCCTGAATATACCATTGATCTGAAGATATGACGGAAAATCTTCACATTCTAAATGTGAATGTCATTAGATAAAGATGAAGCATTTAAGTCAGAAGATAGAATTGATATCTGTTCTGTATCAAGAATAAAGTGAATTACACTTCCTAACTCTGTATTGAGGATGGGTGCATTAATTGCTGCAGAAATGTGAGGCTCAATCTCTTCTTTAATGACAGTCCTTTCTTTAGGCAGCAACAAGCTTATGGTCCAGTTTTCCCCTTTTTATGGAAATAATGACTTTCTACTGACACATGAAGATGATCAGTTTTACCACACAAAAAAGAATGGAGAGGCAGACCTGTAGCTGTGGGGGTTGTTTTGGGTTATTTTGCCCCTTGACCACTGTGGTCTGTGGATAAAAAGCCCTTTTTCATGCTGTAGTAAGATGAAGTGCCCCTGTTCTCTGCTGTGTTCCAGTTGAGCAGGTGGTGGTGACGTTGCATCTCGTTGGTGACAGAGAACCAGCGGAGGTGGTGGGGGATCTGTCGGTCTGTCTCGATGGGATGCAGGTGGATCCCGAGCTCCTCACCAATGGGGAAGCCTCAACTTCCAGAAGTAAGTACCTTTCAATTCAAACATGCCCCTACACATCTGCTGTCCAAAGCTTTTTGTTGGGAAGCTTTAACCCAGTGTTGTAATAATAATGACAGCAGCAGCTGCTGTAACTTCCTGTTTGTAGAGCCCAGAAATCTCACACGTTTTATTTGAGGTGGAGTCGTAGTTCACAGGGAAGAACTTCAGCCTTACTGTAACAAAAACAAGATCAACATCTTTATTTTGTGGACTTTGCAGACTTTTATCTAGCAATCCCAAACTTTAATGAAAGTCCCTAGCTTCCCTGGATTTTAATAACATCATAAACAGAAAAACATTAAGTAAGTCGGTTTGATCTCGCCATCATAGTAATAAGTATTCTGCTCACTAGGAGACATGGGCTTATATTAATTTTTTCTTAAAATAGCCCATTTAAATAAAGGTATTCATAGATTTAGTTCCCTGTGGAGAGCTGCAGAGAGGGATCCACTTCCTGTTTAGTTGGTGTCTTCACTTTTTTTAACTGAAAAACTTGAATACATGTGAAATGTCTAATTACACGAAAATAAAAAGGTAAAGAATTTTAGTTCCACTGGTGCAGGACAGGGAGTGGAGCATTTCTGAGATAATTGTACATTGTGAGGTAGAACTAGACAAGAGGTTATTTCTCCAGAAGGCAACATGGGAGACTGACTGCTGGAGCAACCAACTGGACACTTAATTGGCAAGTTTTAGGCTTCTGGGTTGTAGGGGGGTTTTTTTTCAAGTACTAGAGAAAGTTACTGTGAGATTTCATCTAAGTATCATAGGAAACTTGAATTAACACACTAGCTTTGTAATCATTATTTCTTAAAGCTTTTAGTCCATTTTCTTTGCATCTCGTTAAAAGGATCAACCACACGATCTGATTGTGTGGGATTTTTCTGTAAATAAAAACCGAGTGCTGAGGTTGTGTGGGGCTGGTAGAGCAGGGCTGAGGTGCAGTGACAGAAATACCCAGTGGAAGTAACAAATTGGCCTCTTATGCAAGACTTGATTTTCATCTGTACTTTCTTCCATTTCACAAAGTTTACCTACTGAGAAAAAGGTGGGAAGAGTCCTGCAGGTAGTGGAATTGAGTCCTCTGTGCAGGTTTGGGCTCAACAGACCAAGGCAGAAGCTCAGCAGAAGGTTCCCAGATGATCAGGGGACTGGAGCCCACGAGGAGAAGGTTCCATGTTGGAGCAGTCTAACACGTTGTACAGGCTGAAGGGGCGTCAGGCAAATACCTTGGTTTTGGAGTTGCTTGTGATTTAAGGTTTCTCTTTCTGGGATTAAATCCCTTCCATGCACAGGCCACTGACAGCACGTTATCCTAAGCCTTTCCATGCCTACATCCTTGTCTTTGGCCTAGATCTGCCCGTAGTTCCCATCAGAGCTGAGAACTGATTTCTTTGTTAATGACGTGTTTAATTCTATGGAAATAAACTATTGGTGCCATCTACATGAATGAGCAGTTCTGTGCTGCATATTCAAGGTTTGCAAATGCTGGCACAAAAGGCAAATATTTCCAAGCTGGCTGAATAAGCAGTTGCAAAGCATTTGCAAATCTAGGCTGAGCTGCTGTAATTCTTGTGGAGTGCAGCCATATTTTGTACCTGCTTCAATGCCTTTATGTTAAATAATTCACTGAGAAGGGGAAGGGTTTGGGCTAGAGAGCCCCAGAAAGCAAAGCCCTCAGCCAACCAGAGAGAAGATTTTTGAGAAGTTTTTGTCCTTTCTGCTTTGTCATCACTGAAAGGGGGAGAATATGAAAAGCCAGCTCCACTTAAAGAATGAGCATTGTTTTATACTGCTGCAAAGACAGCGTTAATTAACTGTGTGTGTGCTGGGGAATGTTCATACAGTCCAGTGACATCCTGTATATCCTCCATAAGATGGAAGTGTTACCCACAGGGGCATTGGTTTAAAAAATGGTACTCACAGCAACATGCAAAACATACTGGCTTGAAACACAGTGGATAAGCAGCACATAGTGTCTGACCTCCACACTGGAAAGAAGTGTGAGCATTAAAGGTGCTGCTTTCCTTGGAAATCATTCCAAGTGTTGCTTATACTTCTGTTGTCTTTCTCTTCCCGGTATTTAAGGTCCTACACAGAGTGAAGGCTCCAGAGTAAGGACTGATACACGGTAAGACTTTAGTCCTCTTTTTCTATTCAGCCTTTTAGTGTTCACAGTTTTGAAAGAGGAACTGTGTGTTTTATAAAGGAGACAGTGAAAAATTTCTGAATATGCCCTGCAGCAGTATCTGCTAAGATCTGAGCGTGTCCTGAACAAAAATACTATATTGTTGTTTATTCACATATATTAAAGTGTTTGCCATGTGAACCCCATCATCTGGCCTCAGTTTGCCTTCGTACTTGACTGATTTTTGGTTTTTTTCCCTTTATGTTCATCTTTCTCTCAAAAAAGATAAAAAGTTTTATATATATATATATACATAAAAATATATATTGTATATATATAATATATATATATATTTTATATATATATTATATATTAAAAAAAAGCCAAACCCAAACAAATAAAACCCACTGGTAAGTTGGTGGCACTGGTTATTTTTACACAGGTTTGCTTTATAGCATGGAGGTATCAGAATTATATTTAGCTTTGTTAAGAAGATCCCAAAAGCTGTCTGGCACTTACAGTGTTTTAAGGTCGATAGCGGATTATGAGCCCTGCTACTTGGTGGGATAAGTGTGTGACCAATACCATGTTACTTGAATTAGTTCCCAATACTACAAGTATTTTAAGGATCTGTACAGGACACACAACATTACTGGATGACACCTGGAGTAGCCAAGTTAAATTTCAGTGTTTTTTTTAGTAGACTGTACCCTTGGCTATGTTGTCTGAAGTCTTCCCATGAAAGTTTATTTTTGTTCTGTTTGCTTTTCATGCTCCAAAGAATGTTTCTGTGCTTGGGTTTTCAGAATACTTGAGTGTGTAATAGGATAATAATAATAATAGTGATGTGGTTTTAGTACCAGCTGGGGGGTTGGTCATTAAAGGTCCCTTGTGAGGATCATGGAAATGATCGGGAGAGGGACTTTCTACAGGGGAATATAGTGAAAAAAAAGGGGGAAGGGCTGAAACCTGGTGAAAACCTGGGCTAAAGCCCTTACAGACTGGAGACCACTAATGATTTGTACCCACTTTCATAGTCATTTACTTGGGGGTTGGTGTGGTAGGAATTATGTGCACCACAGCTGGTACAGAGCAAAAGTATGTTTGACAATGATCCTGAGATCAAATGTACATGGTTCTACTTGGTCCTGTTAGACTTGTAATTACTTAGTCTTACCTACTGGTTTTTATTTTGTGTACATTTGAAGGAATGTCATTTTAGAAGTACTGGGCTGAAACTGTAACCTCTGGTTTTATTACTGATGGCTTATGTGCTTGACCTGTAAATCCAGTACAATTTTAGTTGATTTTGCTCAGCATATTCTGAAAATAAAACGCTTTAGAATAGATATGTAGATACCTGTAACTCTGCTTAAAGAGCTACAAATATATCAGAATAATGCTCTGCTAGGTATAACTGAACAGCACAGAATGTATTGCTGTGTAGTTTCTTAATTCCTGTAAAGTTGAGCAGCTTATATTTGTAGCTGTTGGTCAAACATTAATGCTTAGTCCTAAATTCTCCAGCCTGTTCAAGAATTGAGTTCAGGGGTAAAATTGGTATATGTGTAAGTAAGTTTTCTAAAAATTTGAAACACTCTCTCTCTGTGTTCTGGGTGTCTGCCAGCCCTGTGGAGTGCAGGCACACAGGCTGTTCTCAGGTCTGAGCCAGCCTCTCATCTCATTAGAGACAAGTGGACTTTATGGGCAGAAATAGCTGGGCAGCAAAAGCCAAAGCCTGGACCCAAAGGCAGGTGTATTGAGGTTTTGGTGACAGATGTTCTATACCTCTGTTTCACAACCTTTCCATTAGTTGAGGTTTCACGTGCCTCAGGAGATCAGATGTTTTTACAGATGCAGAGGTCTTCAAAATTATTGTGGATGTAAGAACCTCCCTTAGTTGTGACTGTTGCATTCTAGTGTCTTGCACACGTCTTTCCAAGCCCCCTGGAAGTGTCCAAGGCCAGGCTGGATGAGGCTTGGAGCAACCTGGTCAAGTGGAAGGTGTCCCTGCCCATGGCAGGGGGTGGGACTGGATGGGCTTTAAGGTCCCTTCCACCCCAAACCGGTCTATGATTTATAAAGCTTGATGTCATCCGTGCACTGTTAGAACACTTCTTTGTGTCTTTTCTTGCAAAAGGACTAACTCAAATGGCCTTGAAAGCTCTGAAGAAGCTGCTTCCAGTGAAAACACGACTGTTAACGGCAGTGACTCTCCGTTACTCACAAATGGAAGCTGCAAACCTGCCAGACCTCCCAGGCCCGCCAGACCCCCGCCCCCCACCCCCCGCAGACCCCCGTCGGTGGCCGGTACGTACCTGGGGCTGCACCCCTGGGCTGAGCACAGCTCCTTGTGCTCCTCGTGTTTAACTGCATTTGGATGGGAAATTCTTTGGCAGGTAACTTCTGAAGGAGTATTTTTTAGCTTGCGTATATGGTACATGTTTAGTTGTTGTTACCAATAGTAAAAATTTCTTGCTTCCGCATCTGCTCAGTGGTGGTTGCAGTGATCTCCACACAGGGTGGAGCTGGGGCCAGGAGAACACAGGGGAATTCTACTACTGCACCAAAGCACCCACTGAGGCTGAGAGGGAATGTACTGCAGGACTCACAGAACTGTCTCAAGTTGTTAATATTGTGTTTTGAAATAGTAGTTATTTGTTTCTACGATTCTAGTTAAATTCTGTGAATTAGCAGCACTTAAAATATTCATTACTCTTCCACACTGAAATGGGTAGATTTTTTTCTTTAAACTGATTATTTAAAAACTACAAAACTGGAAGATCAGTAGTTCTGAAAAGTTAGTTGTTGTTTTTGGGGTAACTCCTTTACCCCTATACACTGCAATCTGTTTCAGTAGTCTAATTATTACAGTTGATATATGCTGGGTGTGGATAGGATCTGAAATACAGTAAATACCTTCTAAAGATTATCCAGTGTAGTTAGTTAATAAGACCTGACTTGTATTAAACTTCTAACCTCACCCACCAAATGGCATACAGATAAAACTGAAAACATTTAAAGAATGTATGTGTTTTCCTCCCATTGCAATAGTTTCTTTCGTGTAGTATGAAATCTCTTCCTGAAAATTTTATGCTTATCATCCCTTAAATTACTATTTCAAATAATAAGTTCCTTGCATTAACTCATCAATGCAAGGAAGTGCATTTTTGTTTATCATCATTTAATGTTTACAGAATGCAAACAACAAGGTAAATATGATTTATTCTACCAGAAATATGAAAATTGTGCCATTCGTGGCAGTTCTTGCCATTTTTACAGTGAGACAGAACTGCTCTTTAGATTTTGAGTGAGCTCCAAGCAGTGGCTTTGTGTGCACTTTGAAACAGCAGTTCTTGCAGGTGTGCTTTTGTGATGTACAACTTCTGCAGTAGATTGGTGATAAATGTCAGTCAGAAGGTTTTTCCTTTCTTTCTCTGGTGTCTCTGACATCCCAGCGAGTGCAAATGGCCCTTCATCCACATCCACGGAGAGCGATGGGGCCAGTGCAGGATCAGTGGCAGGAACAGCCTCCAACACTCCTTCAGAGCAGAGCCCCGAGGGGGCAACAGCTGCCACCACAGCTCCTGCCACTCCTGCCCTCACCACTCCTCCGGTGTCCAGACAAGTCCAGCCAGTAAATCCTCCACCTCAGGCACTTTCCACAGTCAGCCAAGGTCCTCTTCCACCTGGGTATGGCTTTCATGACTTTTTTCTCTGTGTGTGTGTGTGTGAGTGCTGACATTTCTGGTTTTGCTATATTTTACTTACAGTAGGTGTAACAAAACATTGATAACATCTGCCTTTTGCTGCATGACAAAATCTCCCCTGAAAATCATTCGGTGGTTTTCATAACTGTTTTGTCTGGTTGGTCTTCAAGCATTCAAGAAAATAATTACTCTGTCAGATATTTTTGATACTTATCATATGTTCCCATGTCAGTGAAACACAGGTTTTAAATGGTGTGATACCTTGTTGTCTTCAAATTAGAATGAAGTCAGGCAGGAAAATATTGGTACAGATAAGTAGAAAAAAAGCTGCTGTTCCAGTACTACTCTGTAATGTCTCCTGAAGATTTGGATTTCATACTGCAGCTCCTCATGGTTATGTTTCAGGCACATGGGGAATTGACCAGATGGTTGGTTCGTTACCTCAAATCTCTCATTTAGATTATAAATTTAAAAAAAAAAAAAAAGTAAAAGTTTCTGGAGTCTGAGTGATGGAAAGCAAAAGCTTCCTGATGTGAATTGGTGAAATACCTGCCTTAATTTAGAGACAGCTGAACCAAAAGGTAGAAGAAGTCTAAATTACCTCACAGAAAAACTGAAATATAAAAGCAGTCTTGAAAACGTCGGTTGTTGCTTTATCATTTTGATTTCAACAGAAATGGCAAATGAGCATGTTCTTTTTTTCCCTGTGATGTTACATGTGATACAAATACAGGGGTAAGTCATTATCCCAAATGCTGCATAGGCAGAAAATGTGAGCAGTGCCCTTATAGTGAACTCTGCATATATGTGATCACTGCAAAATGTGCATATTTTTTAGGATTTATTGAATTAATGCTACTCTAAAAGGGGATTATGATCTAAAAGTGGTTCTGTTCAACAGGTTATTAATATACTTGATACTGAATACAAAACTTTGCTAAAATTATGCACATAGACGTAAATTTTAGCTTCAGTTTCCCAAAAAGTCATGTAGAATGTTTGGGGTTTTTTTTATTTTAGTTGCCACAGAATCACTGTTAATATGAACACTGTACCACTTCTGGTGCACCTCGTGAGCCAGGTGTTAGTTACAAGCATCTTATTTAGAGAGAAGCATTTTATGAAAACAGATGTTTCTCATCTCTGTGCTGTAGAGGAATGGTTGGAGCAGTTTGACCTGGAGGCATATTAAAATATTTGATCTGTTTTCAGTTGGGAGCAAAGAGTAGACCAGCACGGTCGAGTCTACTATGTAGATCATGTGGAAAAAAGAACAACGTGGGATCGGCCAGAGCCTCTTCCTCCAAGGTGAGCCAGGATCAGCCATATGATCATCTGGAATATCTCTGGGCTTTTCAGGAACAAATTGCCTGACAGTTTACTAAAGCTAGAAAGCGTGTTGGTAAATAGAAATGTGAACTCAGTTCAAATGATGGCTCCAGGTTGTCTCTGAGGAGTACATGCTGTGGAGAAGGGTTGAATGTCTGAATTCCTGTCAAAGATTAAGCAAGTGCATCTCTCCTGACTGAAAAGTGGATTTCAGTTAAAGACAGTAGACACCCCCAAGTGTAAAAGAGAACCAAACCCACAGAAAAGTATTTTGGGATTGAGGTAACTATCAGCTTGAGCAGGAATGCTCTTGGTTGCCTCTTACCCTGAGGTTACTGTTCACAGGCCTTTGATCTTGTCTCAGGGTTCCCAGCTGCTCATTTACTATGCACATAAAAACCAGCTTTGGTTATTAGGCCTTTCCAGTTCCTGGCAGCAGAACAGCCCACTGACTGTTTTAGTTCACAGTTGTTCTATGTTTCTTAAAAAATATAAGAAAAACACAAGAACTATTCTGTTGTACTTCATTCATCCTCAGGTGGTTCACACACTAGACAGACAGTATTACAAAGTAAAAATGTGGAATGGGAAAGAGCTTGTTATTAAAGAACAAAAACTGGCAGACAGTCTCACAAAGGGAGCCCACCTGTCATATTTCAAGATATTTTGAACTCTTTGAGAGGATCAACTACTGTATTACCTAAACTTACTCACAATGTTATGTTTTCTTTCAAGTTTTGTAAATAGTACCGATTTCACATGAACTGAAAATTAGAAAGAAACTCAACACTAAATCAAACCAATACACCAAACCCAATGCCAAAACCTTCCTTTTCTGCCAAATCAGAGTGTGAGGGAGTCTTGCACTGAACAGCCCAAACTGCCAGGGGTTTTGCTGTGTCTTTAGGAGAAACCATAGACTTGTGTTATGGGCTGGGTGGGATAACTGACTGCAGTGATACCAACACAGTATGGCTGGGGTTTGGGCAGCTCTTAAAAGCTATTTCCAGCAACCCTAAAAGTAGAGAAAACGGAATGAGTCTGACTTTTTATAGTAAGCAACAAATAAAAGCGACTCTGCTAAAACAACTTCAGCTCTTAGGTCATTTTAGCGGAGGGTACAAGGGGGCAAAGCTGCTGCTGAGCCCGTGCTTTTTATTCCCTCCCCACCCTGCCTGTTGCCCTCCGAGTGCCCCTGAGCCCTTAAACTGCTGCCATTCACAACTGGGGCTTGTGATTTGTTTTTTGCCCAAGCTGGGAGCGCCGGGTTGACAACATGGGCAGGATTTATTACGTCGACCACTTCACCAGGACGACGACGTGGCAGCGGCCGACGCTGGAGTCCGTCCGCAATTACGAGCAGTGGCAGCTGCAGCGCAGCCAACTCCAGGGAGCCATGCAGCAGTTCAACCAGAGGTTCATCTATGGGGTAAGGACTACAGGCACCACCAGCAAGGTTAAGGTGGTTTTGGGGTTTGGGCGTGTTTGTGGGTGACCTTCCCCCACAAAGACACCAGACTTTGCTATGGTTTGTTCTCTATCCCAGTGCGGTGTCTGTGTGTGTGCTGTGGGGGAGGGCTCACTGTAACCCTGGTTCATGTCCGTGTGGTGACATGAACTAAGTGACATTACACATGCAGTGGAGTGGGGTTTAGCTGTCAGCTGAATACAGGTGGTGTTCTGTGATAAAAATGTGTGTGTGGTATTGATAAAGCCTTTGGTTCAAATCAAACTGCAGCTGAGTAGGAAGCTGGTTTATTTGTATGGTATCTTGTATTGCCTTGGGCAAACACCTGAGAGGTGAACAAGCTCACAGGCCATACATTTCTGCTCTGGGTAAAATGAGCCATGCACAATGAATGTTGTTAGGAAAGCAGGGAAATTGAAAACAATCTTTCCAGAATTTTAAATCCATTATTTACCTCTGATGAATAGCAGACATTAGATCACTGCAACTCATGCTGCCCATTTATCAAGAGTGGTGAAGGTTGTGAATTTGTTGTAAGTGTGAGAATAAAGTGGAGCCCCTAAATGGTGGTAGGGAGATCTGTACTGACTGCAGGAGTGAAGTGATTTGCTTTCTGATTGTTTTGGGTGCTACTGTACTAATTTCCTCCTGCGTAGGCAGGGCCACCAATCAAAGAATAATTATTTCTTGGCACTGTAGTCAATTAAGCATGCCAAGGGTCGGTAAAATAGATCTTCTCTGGGGAGAAAAAGACATTATTGGCATCTTTGCTTATGTGTAACGTTAACAAAAATGCATTTAATTCAATAGTTCAGGATGGCTATGGCAGAACATCTGGAAAGCAAATGACTAGTCATTAATGCCTCATTTGTTTGTGTGACTTGCAGAACCAGGACTTTTCATCCACACAGAACAAAGAGTTTGATCCTCTTGGCCCTCTGCCACATGGATGGGGTAAGACTGACTTGAAAGTGTTTTGTAATGCAATGTAATTAAACATTAAAGCATACTTCTGCCAAATTATTTGTCAGCTGTTCTAGGCTAGTTTTTAAAAATTAAAATCTGGATTAAAAATATTTTAAAATTAGATTTAGTCAAATGTGCTGTTAAAACAGAGTCCTGACAAGGATATGCCATTTCAAAGTAGATTAGAAACTATAAAGTATTTTAGTTTACTCCCTGTAATGAGCATAATAGTTTCTTTCACACTGTCACCCTTTTATGCCTTTTTTGGGCAGGATCCCCCCCACTATCCTGTTCCTGCTAAAAAAGGCTCCAAATCCTCTCTAAATCAAACTGCCAAATTCCCTCTCCAAGCCAATTCTTGGAGAGTTTTGTTGGTCTGAAAATGTTTTTTATAATGACAACTAACAACTTCTTGACTTGCCTCTCTCCCTGGAATGAATTTGTTCTTGTACTTTACAGGGTTGAGAATTTACAATTAATATAAATTTGGGTGGGGTATAGTCCAAAAATGAAAATGTAAAACTAATTTCTGGTGTGACTGTCAAGTAGATGTAAGAATTCAAGTTTTATGATACACAAGGAAAGCTCTCAATTGTGGAATTTTAAAGCAAGTAATTACTTGGCAGAGTTGGAACTGCGTTTTTGGCTCATCTGCTTTTCAGACAGAACTATCTGGATTTTTAGTCCTGGTATTGATGCAATTTCATGCCATAAAACTGTTGTTCCCCACACTTATGCTGAGGTACATTACATATAATAGCATTTCAAAGGAAGGTCTTTGGGCTGACATTGTCCAGGCAATGGCAAAACTGAGTTTCCACATCCTGTGAAATTCTGTT
Source organism: Chiroxiphia lanceolata (assembly GCF_009829145.1). Classification (NCBI taxonomy): domain Eukaryota; kingdom Metazoa; phylum Chordata; class Aves; order Passeriformes; family Pipridae; genus Chiroxiphia; species Chiroxiphia lanceolata. The sequence goes on along the minus strand of NC_045653.1, from coordinate 1,543,420 downwards.
ATAGCATAATTCCATGGACAAGTATCTACTTCCAGACTTCTCTTGGAAATTGAAGCTTTTGACCTGTGGTAGTCAGATTTTTCTCATTTTTATAATTTGTTTCTCGTGCAACACTAAATAAAAATGGCACAAACTGCAGAATGGTACAGAAGAGCAAACTGGAGCATTTCTCCTAAGCTTTGATGAACTATGGGCATACTTGAATCTATATGAGAGAAAATATAAATGGGGTTTCTTGGAAACTGCATTGACCATTTTTCATTCCCTGCTCTAATTTGGACACGAGGCCCTTGTACTGTCTCAGTACTCGTGTCTGCATCTGTTCCCTGTTCTGTTTGCTGTCTGTGTTGCTTGTCAGGAACATCACAATATTCGATGCAGCTGGAATTTCCTGTGGACAAAACAGCTCACACTTGTCCTTTTTTCCAGTTAACTTTTCCTGCAACTGAAAAATACATAACATAATAAGGAATAAGGTCAATGACAGTGAAAAGAGATTGGATCAGAGGAGGTGCAGAGAAACCTATGGCAGGGCCTGGTGATTGTTATTATTTGTTTGATGTAGTCTCAGCAATACATGAAGTGGTACTGACATTTTTTTCCTCTACATCTTTTCAGAGAAGAGAACTGACAGCAATGGCCGAGTGTATTTTGTCAATCACAACACACGGATCACTCAGTGGGAAGATCCCAGGAGTCAGGGGTAAGAAATCAGTTGGATCTTCGTATAAGTCTGGAATGAAAATGGGAGCTGGGAAATGCTGCCCACAGGTGAGGCATGGACTGTGCCACACAAATGTCAGACAGCTCATGAGGAAGGTGAAAGGTCTTAACCAAAATGGAAACTGTCACAGTATTACTTAGTAATACTACAATTACCAGGGAAGTCTTGGTCAACAGCAGTAAGCTCATTCCCCAGAAGGACCTTTTGCTCTTTCTATAAGTAATCCCATATGTCTCAGCATTTTTGTTGTTGGAGGAGGGAGAGATTTCTGTTGTATGGTGATGGGATAGTGCAGAGAGTCCTGAGTAAGACTTTGCTTGTTTCCTAGACAGTTATAGAATCATAGAACCAACTGGGGGTGGAAGGGACCTTAAAGCTCATCTCATTCCACCCCCTGTCATGGGCAGGGACACCTTCCCCTAGACCAGGTTGCTCCAAGCCCCATCTAAGCTGGGTAAGAGACAGAATGAAGACAAACCTAAGAAACTGCAGCACTCCTTGTCACACCTTTTTAAAAAAGGAGGGGGAAAAAAAAAAGACACAGAGAAAAAGCACTGGAATTCTGTTTATTTTGGGCTCTGCCATTCAGAGTCTTTGAGGTAAGGAATGGAGGCAGGAAGCTGAGGGTGAACTGTTCAATCCTAACTCCTGAAAAAATTCCATTTGGTGAAGCAACTCCATCTGTCCTTCAAGGAAAAGAAGAGGAAGGGGAATAGCTTAGTATGTGTGAGGGATAATAGCTGTATCCAGGGATAACTTTTCCTGCCCAGTTACCTCTGCAGCAGCTGACTCTGGAGAACACTGTTGCTCTTAAAGCAACCCAACAACCCAATGTTTAGGATGCACAGTCAGGACCATGGACCTACACGGTTCCCTGCTTGTGGAGGGAAGTCACTGTGGAGCACTTTGCAGGGACCCTACTCAGATCTTCCAAATACATTAAGATCTACTTTTGCTTATACCAAAATTGAGTTGGAAGTTGTCAAAAAATTATGCATAATCAGTATTTACATTTTCTTTTAATTTTGTCATTCTGAAACACATTTTTGGCTGCTGTCATTATACACAAGGTACCAAAAGCTGCTTATTAGAACAGTGTCACTTTTGGAGTAAAAACGTAATAGTTAGAAGATAAAATTCTGTTGTTTGTGTGTTTGTGGAGGAAACAATGACACCTGGCTTACATTTTCCCCTTAAGTTTCTTTTTGCCTTTATTTCAACAACCAAATGAGCTAATGTTTACTTCAGCAGTCACTTTGGTCTAATTGAGAGCTGACTGCAAATTGAAGAGGGTAAAAAAAGGCAGCATAAATATTGAATGGGAAGTTTCTCAGTCTGTAGGTTTTCTAGACCTGCCAGAATTTTTACTGTCTCAGGTATTGTTCAACTGACTTAATGTTTTAAGTTGATGTCATACCATGTTTTTTCTTGTGTCCATAGTCAGTTAAATGAGAAACCCTTACCAGAGGGCTGGGAAATGCGATTTACTGTGGATGGAATTCCCTATTTTGTGGATCACAACCGAAGAACCACCACGTACATAGATCCCCGCACGGGCAAGTCTGCTCTGTGAGTGTTTGTAACTTTATACCAACTTTTCAAAAGTGAAGTTTGGCACACGTCATTTTTGAAAGGTTTATTTTTTCCTCTTACTACGTTTCTAGGCAGAAAGTTTTACATGTAGCAATGCTTCTTAATTATCTGGGCTTTTCCATGCACTGATGATAACTCCCTGGAGAAGGCAGAATTCTCAATGCTTAGAATCCTTCTTGACAAGTAGTGTGTGAGATCTGAGGGTAATGCAGGAGCTGCATCTCTCCTGTTGATGACCAAATCCTTTCCTTACACCTACTAGTCTTTCTCTTTAAAAACACACTCCACCCTTTCTTTCTTTGATTTTTTTTTTTTTTTTTTTTTTTTTAGGAGTAAAGTTAAAACTGATATTTAACTCCCAACTTAAATTAACTGAATGTCATCACATCCTTATTGTTACAGACTTTTTTACGGGTAAAATTTAGATATTGTTTAAAACATACAGTGTGTGCATTTCACAACTGACAAAGGAAGATTTATTTTTTTTTTTTTTAATTTAAAACCAAGAAAATTACACCCCAAAATCAAAAATTGTGACTAAGAATGTCCCAGCTAGATAGCCAACTAGGGCATACAGCTGTATAATTAATACATTTGCAGGCTTTTACTTTGCTTACAAAAACACTTCTGAAATGCTTTTCCCCCCTCCTTTGGTTCCAGAGACAACGGGCCCCAGATAGCCTATGTGCGTGACTTCAAGGCCAAGGTCCATTATTTCAGGTTCTGGTGTCAGGTATGGATCCATTTTTGGGGATTTCTTGCATTTTTGGGTTTTGCTTACATGCTTTAAATGCTTCAATGCCTTGCAAATACACATAATCAAACTCCTTTAAGCTTAAGGATGAGTTAAATTAGGAGGGAGTAAATACAGGACTTGTGTAAACTCGTGGAAGCTTTAAAGCGAGGTAAGCTATGGCTTTAAAATGTTTTAGAATAAAGGAAAAGCTCAATTTCACTACTTCTTTTGAAGTGGTGGGTTTCTGAATAGTGTTTTCTTTCTGTTGTAAATACAGGAATATATGGAGGCACAGTAATTTATGGTTAATACAAGATCTTCTTTCTGTAGAAATACTTCTAGTAGAAAATGCAGGGCATTTGACACACAACAGACATGTCTAAGCATTGAAGAATATACTGTGGGGCATGTTAGTGTGCTCCAACATAATTCCAAATTCCAGTGTGTCAATCCTGGTTTAAATATTCCAGTCAGTTGAAATATTCCAGCTTTCAAGAGTTGGTGAATTATCCTTTGAAAATAGTGGAGAGACCAGCCTAATTTCTCACTTTGGATTCTGTGCACTATAACCTAAACTTTCTAATTTTGTGTTAATAGAATTCCAGAATGGTTTGGGTTGAAAGGGACCTTAAAACACACCTCACTGAACCCCCTGCCATGGGCAGGGACACCTTCCACCAGCCCATGGTTGCTCCAAGACCCATCCAACCTGGCCTTGGACACTTCCAGGGATGGGACACTACAGCTTCTCTGGGCAACCTGTGTGGTAGCAATTTGTTCTTGGAGTAAATTACAGTTCAGATATCTTGATTACTGGGTTTATTTTATGTGGATTGATGAAATTCAACTGTCCAAACTCAGTATTAGAAACTTTAAGTTACTGTACATTTCACCTCTAAAAAATTTTCTTTCAGCAACTGGCAATGCCACAGCACATAAAGATCACAGTGAGCAGGAAAACATTATTTGAGGACTCCTTTCAGCAGGTATTGTGTTAAAACATGGTATAGTGGGCATGAAAAATGGAGTTATTTAAATTTGTCACATATTCTTGATCTTTAATGTCTTGCTAATGTTATTTTAAATGAGACTAACTGAAAAATACTAATTTAATAGTTAGACTTATTTAAAAGACCATGCTAAATCATGAAGTTCTGGCACTAGATTGATTCACCTAACAGAGAAGGTGTTTTGTTTTTTTAAGTTTTTCTTCAGAATGCTTTCAAACAGAGTTAATTTTGAGGGGAGCACTGGGGGCAGAGCTGCTCCCCATTCTCAGGAAGGTTTCATGTTGTGCTCATGTTTGGCACACTTTTCCTCACAATATGTTACATTAGCATGGGCTATGTGCCAAAGTACATTAAGTGAATCTTAGTCTGGGTGTTATGGGTCTTGAAGTGAGTAATGAAATAGTTAAAGCAAAAATTGTTAATTCTATGTAGATTATTAGTAGCAAAATTCTTGTTAATGTCTCTAGACCTAAGGCCCAGTTAAAATTTTTCCAAATTATTAAATTGTTAGCCAATAGTAATAATTCTAGCCAGCACTTGTAGTTGTTTTCTTAAAAAGAACTGATTGTTTTTCTTTTACTAAGATAATGAGCTTCAGCCCTCAGGATCTCCGGAGACGTTTGTGGGTTATTTTCCCTGGTGAAGAAGGTTTAGATTATGGAGGTGTTGCAAGGTAACTACACTGAAATGGCAAATAACAGCTTGTTCTGCAAGTGGGGGTGTGAAGGCATCCCCAAAGTAGATACTTCAAACTGCAGTGCTTTCACAACAGTACTGAAGTTTACTCCTTATCTTTCCTCGGAACATCTGAGGAAGGCGGTTCTGGACGATGTGTTTGCATGTCTGTATTAAATGATTTTCAGTTTGCATTAGGAATGACTTTAATCATCTCAGTGATTAAAGAGATGCAGTTCACTGAACTACAATGAGCCTTTGGCATAACTGTTAATCTCAAAGTAGAGTCGATTGAAAAAGTGAACAGAAACCTACGTTTGAGTCCAGAGTCTTCAGTGGAACGGAACCGAGAAGTTCATATGTTAATGAACATTTCCCAAAACCTGAATGTTTAGATCAGTAATGTGCTCATTTAGACAAGGATGTGTTTTATCCAAACCACTGCCAGTTGTGTATCATTGTAGCTTTGCATTTTAATTTGTAGTTTGCTGTAGTTTCCCTGGGTGTCAGTGGGCTGGCTGCTCCCTGGGGAAGGACTGTGCCAACAGGTCCTGAGTCAACACCAGTTACCTACAGTAATTTCTGCTGTATCATTATGTTGAAATGTGTTTTTATTGTTTGTGTGATTTCAGGGAATGGTTCTTTCTATTGTCACACGAGGTTTTGAACCCCATGTATTGCCTGTTTGAATATGCAGGGAAGGATAATTACTGCTTACAGATAAACCCAGCCTCCTACATCAACCCAGACCACCTCAAGTACTTCCGATTCATCGGCAGGTTCATTGCCATGGTAAGTTCTGAAGCAGAAAGGGACTCTCTCCTGTAGTATTCCTATAAACAAATATAAACAAATAAATGGACAATTAAACAGTTCATTTTTGAGCTGAAATTCTTATCAGGTGCTTGTATGTAACTAAGCTAATTCAGCATATTAGCAGTCGTGATATCCATGTGGGTTTAATTCTTTGGCTGTCAGATTTCATGGGTACAGAGTACAGAATGTTGTCATATTAGGTATTCAGCCATCCTTTGCATTATTTTGTCTGGTTTTGTGTTTTGCAGGCTTTGTTCCACGGGAAGTTCATTGACACTGGTTTCTCTCTGCCGTTCTATAAACGGATCCTAAACAAGGCAGTAGGACTCAAGGATTTAGAATCTGTTGACCCAGAGTTTTACAACTCTCTCATCTGGGTAAAGTGAGTTTGACTTGATTTTGTTCTTGAAATAGCACTACAATGTTTTTGATTTTCACTTATATCAAGAAGTAGATGTAAATTTATTACTAAAAACCCCACTGAGAAGTATAATCTCTCATTGCAGAGCAGAATGGAATTTCTACTGGAACTTTAGATACACAAAGAATAATTTGTTAATGCAAAAGCCTTTCTGATTCATTGACTACTCTGTGCAGCATCTTGGGGTCCATTTTTGCTGGTTTTTAGTAATTCTAGTTGGACATAGAGATGTGGAGTCATGAACTTTATTGTTACAAATAAAGTGGCTTCAGTAAATTTCTGTGAGACTTTTCAGATAACTGATTAAAAGAAATCAGCAAAAATCCATTTAATGTTTCTCTAGTACCTGATTTAGTTAGAAAACAAAAAGTTTAGTGCTACAGTAACATGAAGTTAACAAATGTAGTTTATTATTTACTACCATGTAATTCTTTTGACTTTAAGGTTAGTACTGAAGATTTAATGCTTTAAGGAAGTTAATGCTCATGTATTTTTCTTGCTCTCCTGGGTTTTGCTCCATGTTTAGTGATTCCATAGCATTCCTACATGCAGCCTTTCATGTCTTCATGGTCAGCCACCTGTCTGTCCATACTCTTTTGGAGTCCTCCTTCTCTGCTCCTTTGCAGATTCCTCTCCAGAGAGCAGCAAGTAAAAAGGATGTGGAATTTCTAGGCCATTATTATTTTGAAATTATATATTATAAATATTTTAAGAAATAATTTTTAAAACCCCTTAGATCCAAAGCATTGTAATTCTGTACTGATTTTGTAATAGGAGGATGCCAGGATGACAGTCCATGGCTGATGTTCACCATTTGTTTCTGTAACAGAAGTGTTTTTCCTTTCCCAGCAGTTAAAAAATAAATTAGAAGGGAAAAAGACAAATTCAGTTAATTTTTCTTTTTTTGCTTCTGATCCAGTAAAAGCAATTTAGCAGAAAAAATGGTCTTTCTTGTGACTAGAGACATAAAACATTTTACTTAAGAATCATACAAAGCCAGAGTAGTGTTAAACACGCTTTGAGAAATTCATAAAAGGTGAGGATAGATTGGTTTTTGAAATGCAGAACTAAATATAAAACCCAGGATTTTCATCTCCTGTAGTACTGAATCTTGGAAGCATTACCTTGACTAATGAGAAGGGGAGAAAGCAGCTGTATGATCTGTTTAAGAATTGAGATAGGGATTTTGATTTGATTTTCAGAGCAGTATGTTCTGTACTCCGTGTATGTGCTGTTCAGGTGCCTTCACTTTAATTCAAAGCAATTTCTGTAGTGATAAAAATCTTCTAGACTAGAGTCCAGGAAGGGCTTTGCCCTTTCAAAAAAAAACACTTAAGGATGTGAAAATTGGAGGAAAGCCTTCAGAGCTCTGAGAGGGGACACACTGAGCCCTCAGTACAGACCCAGCTGCAGTGCAGCTGACCCTGCTGCTCTGAGGAAGGGGCTGCACATTTATAGGGGAAAAGAATCACGTCTGTCAGGGCAGACATCATTTTTTTCCTCACCAGAAAGCAAACTTTATAACTCTGGAGGAAGCTTTCAGTAGCTTTGAATTCCTTGACACAGTTTGGAAGACTCACAGAATCACTGAGTTTGGTAGGGGACCTTTAGAAGTCATCTGTCAAACCTCTGTGCACAAAGTGAGCTACAGCAGGTTTCTCTTCTTTTCAAAGGAAGGGGTGATTTTGTCATCATCCATCTGTCTGAAGCCTTCCCTCCTCTCCCCAGGTTTCCTGCAGTGTTTTGGAAAGATGAAGTTCAGACACTCAGTTGCATCATGGGGCTCAATAAACCACAGCCATGTTTTCAAGACTGACATTTCTGTGTTACAGTTCAGGACAAATATCTTGAATTTGCACTTTATTTCAGAGAAAAATGGTCATCAAAACCTCTGCATATGCAGGCAGTTCTTCACGGAAACACGTATCAGCATAGAAATTAGTGTTGTACCTGTTACCCTTCTGGCTATTGATGCCTATGAAGAGGAGAGAGTTAGTTTTGGCTTCAGATTGTTCCTGTGTTGAAATTTCTTAGAGAATTCCTCTTTAACACTGTTTGTACTTAATTAACGTAAGAGTTTGGGACACTGTAGTATATGCTTACAAAACAGTGCCATAAAAAGGCTGGAGTTAAGAGATTATTCACTGACCATGAAAAGTGGTTTCTTACCTGCTGTTAGCTGTCAGTGACAGCTATCTTTGAACACAGTCCTTGCATTAGCTGAGAGAAGGGGCAGTCATGCCATGGAATCTGCAAAAATGGCATTGCTTGGAAAGCTTCTATTCCATAGACATTCCTCAGATCAGGAGGTAGCTGGTCAACCTTGTGGTTGCGAAATTTGAGAGTTGTGCTGATCAGAAGTTTCCAATCAGGAGTACAATTCATGTGTGCACATTGGTAAAATGAGTCAGGACTTCTTGCAAAGCCATAATTATCATGAGCTCCAAACCTTTTATCTTTAGGTTCTTCATGCTCATCTCCTTTATTGCATACAAGGTCTCAACACAGTTATTTAAAATTATACTTTTTTCCTTACAGAGAGAATGACATTGAAGAGTGTGGCTTGGAAATGTTTTTCTCTGTTGATAAAGAAATATTAGGTGAAATCAAAAGCCATGATTTGAAGCCAAATGGTAGCAACATTCTGGTCACAGAAGAAAACAAAGAAGACTACATCAGGTAAGAATAAGTGAACACTTTAAAACACTCTTTCTGTCATTTTCTTTCTTAAGTTTCAAAAGACCATCTGTGTCATTTGAAGCATTACTGAAATTCTGTCTCTGAGTAATTGCTGATGTTGGCAAAAAGTGACACTCGTTTGGATCTCATGTTTGAAAGAGAAATATTGATAGAAGTAAGTTTCTAAAATCATCTTTTCCCAAACATCGTGGTTAGAAGAAAGTCCACTTTTTCTAGAGATATTTAAGTTTAGCAGAACACTGTCACAACAAATATGAATGTCAGGTATTTCCTGAAAGCTCTGCACGTGTTAATTACTGTAATTATATTGCTTCACAGCCTGCTGATACTCTACCCAGCCAGTGGTTTGGTTTGGGGTTTTTTAAAGAACATTTCTGGATGCTTTTGTGATGATTCATATTTTTAAAAAATAGTTGCAATTCCATGTAGTTTTATCTGAACTGATCTTACAGTCTAATTGTAACAGGACAGTGTTATGAATGATCTCATAAATTGTATTCTCATAAATGAAGGATTATATTTGCAGTACCAGAATGTTTTAAAGCAATAGATTAGGAGAGAAGGAGCCTAAGAGCAATTAAGGAATACAACTGTGAACAGTGACCTGCTTTGTCCCCAGACATCCCCTCCTTCCTCAGTGTGCAGCAGTAGAGCAGCCCTGATTTAAGGTGTGAACTTCAACACACAGGCTTGGAGGATGTGCCTGCAAAAAAAAATCACACATTGCAGGCACAGACTAAACTGAGTCACAGGAGGGTTTTCCTGTTTGTTATGATGTGTTCTGTGAAGGCTTTTTCCACAGGGAGGGAGGAGGGAGTGGATTCTGTTTTCACCACATGAGGAATCTGTGTCACTTCAGGGATTCACAGGAAAGGTGGTGTTTGCAGAGGAGACACTGGCATTTGGCAGGAGGGAGGATCTGCAGAAAACCATTCCCTTCTAGTTTGTAGGAACTACAAAGTTTGTAGAAACTCCCTTCTAGTTTGTAGGGAGTGCTCAGATTCCAGTTTCTCTCACTTTCTTTTGTCTTGCTCTTTATCTGCTTTAAATCCCCCAAGTTTCTAGGACTGAAATAAGAAATAGCCACCTCTCCTTTAGGCTCCAGTGCTCCTGACAGGTTAGACTTGGGTTTAGTATAATATCTGCTTCTCCTTGGGTTCAGGTTCTTTGAGTCTCCTGTCTGCTTTTCACCCTTTTATTAATGGAGAGTGGAGTTTCTGCCACAGAGCAAAGTTTTATCCTTAACAGAAACAAATGCAGAACTTCCAAATGGACATAGTCATTCTGGTAAACCAGCAGTCCTGCTTTGCTCTTTCCAGTACAGCTTGACTTGGTTTTTACCTTGTCATGGATCATGACTGAGATTTCTGGGGAGAATATCTGACAAAATCAGCTCTGCATTTTGAACTGTCTTCAAATACCTCAGGGCTGCTGTGCTCTCACGAATGTAATCAGTGAAGAGATGCTGCCTCCTCTTTGAGTGTAAAATACTTCTGTAGCAGAATAGTTGGACACTTCAGGTTTAACTGAAAGAGCAAATGAAATCCTCTGCACAGAGTAAAGGTTACTGATGAAATCATACAATGCTCTATCCCCAGAACTTTCCAGATTTTCCGTATTTTTTTAACTTAGCTTACATTTCATCTCAAAACAGGCAAAGATGAGGACTTGGGTTAGCACTGGCCATTTAAATTACCCTTCTGTGTCTTCTTTTCCAGGCTAGTAGCAGAGTGGAGACTTTCCCGAGGTGTTGAGGAGCAGACACAGGCTTTCTTTGAAGGCTTCAATGAAATTCTGCCACAACAGTATTTGCAGTACTTTGATGCAAAGGAACTGGAGGTAAAGGATTGTTTGGCTATTGCTGGATCCAGCTCATTACACATGAAATGCTTAAACTGCAGTCAGTACATGTGAAGAGCAGAGCTCACTAAAGCTGACACCTCTGTTTTATGGAGGAAACTTTATGGAGTAGTATTAGATTGGTGTGTTTTCCTGAACTTGCCTCTTAGCAACCTACTTAAATGTTTCTAAAGGCCAAGATTCTGTCAGTAGAAATTTCTTACTGAGTTGCTTTTGTAATCCTGAGCAATTTGATTTGGCTGTGTTCAAAGAATGAGTAACCTGACAGAAGGGGAGATAAAGCCAGATATGCAATGAACGCTTGCATATAGATTGGACCTGGCTCTGGATGGGTTTGATCTCTCAAAATCACAATTTCTGAAGCATTTAAAAGACAAAAACATCAAAACAAAACATCCTGTCCCTAGTGGAGAATTTTATGGCTGGTTGTTCTGGCTCGAATGTCCGTGTAGAATCACAGAATGGTTTGGGTTGGAAGGGACCTTAAAGCCCATCCAGTCCCACCCCCTGCCATGGGCAGGGACACCTTCCACTAGCCCAGGTTGCTCCAAGCCCCATCCAACCTGGCCTTGGACACTTCCAGGGATGGGGCAGCCACAGCTTCTCTGGGCAACCTGTGCCAGGGCCTCCCCACCCTCCCAGGGAAGGATTTCTTCCTGAAGCTGCAATCAGTTACTTACGACAGAGATGCTTTTTATTTTGTAGCCTCTCCAAATAAACTTCATGAACAGTCAATTTTTTTGTGTAGAAGTTTCAGGTAAAGTTTAAAATTAAAAACAAGTGTACTGTTATTGCAGGTGCTGCTCAGGGTGGGTCTAGCTCGTGTGCTGCTTTGCTATGTGGGACATCACAAAAGGAAAGTGATAACTTGTACTCATGCATTTATTTCCTTTTTTTCCCCCCAAAGGTGCTTCTCTGTGGAATGCAAGAAATAGATTTGAATGACTGGCAGAGACACACCATCTACAGGCACTACACCAGGACCAGCAGGCAGATCGTGTGGTTCTGGCAGGTTTGCAGACTTTGGTTTCTTGTCAGACCAGCAGAAGTTACAGAGCACAGCTACAGCTCAGGGCACAGAACCCTGAACACATCTGGAGAGTGCAAATATAAACTGTTACTGCTGATCCAGCCGTGGCACTTGTTCCTCTGGGGGTGATTATGATGTGAATATCTGAGTGTCAAACCTATCCCTAACTGTTTGTTTCAATTACTGTTTTTCAGTTTGTGAAAGAAATAGATAATGAGAAAAGAATGAGACTCTTGCAGTTTGTGACTGGAACATGCAGATTGCCAGTGGGAGGATTTGCTGACCTCATGGGTATGTATTAATAACCCCTCTAATGCAGTAGATACTTTTAAAAAGAACCAAATTATATATTTGTGGACATTTTAAGTGAATGCTGTTTTGTAAGCCGTGCACATACTTGAGCTATAATGGCAAAAGAGATGAATTAAGCTTCAAAATCACTTCAGTTCATGCATTTTACCACATGCATAATTTTAATCCAGGCAGAGCTGTATAATGAGACATTTTTCTGTGCAAGTAAGGGCGATCTTTTCTTTGTTTAAGCCTTGCCTATTCCAGGTGTATTATATAGTATCATATAGTAATACAAAGGTAGCCAGACCTATGCCTTTTCTATTGGAATTTGTTACAGGGAGCAATGGACCCCAAAAATTTTGTATTGAAAAAGTTGGAAAGGAAAACTGGTTACCTAGAAGTCATACCTGGTGAGTACATAAAAACCCAGAATATCACTATTGCTCTGGTTTTTATTGACCACAACCTACTTGGAGATTTTAGTAAATGGGTAATATACTGAAATGGCTGGGACTCTGTAAAAGCAAACACAACTTACACCAATAAACTGTGCTGTTGAATAATAGCTGATCTTCTGGAAAACTCTTATAGCATAGAGTAGATTCCATTGCAAATTCCATGGATTTGTGTGTTACTGAACACTTAGAGTAATTAACAGTACTGTCTAAAGAGGTTGGGATTATCCTTTGTTGTTACTGCACTCCACATCTTGTTAGTGAAGGAGCCACATTCACACAGTCTTCCCTAGGGAAAAGGTCACTTCTACTCATTTCCTCAGGTTTTACTAGTTAGTAAAACCACACAAATTTAAAATTTCAAATCTGAATGATGACTGTAGTTAACCAGGTAGGAAAGGTTAGTGAAAACTATCACTGTTCAAGCACTCTGCTCTCAGAAATACATAAATTTATGTCAGTAGTCAGCTTTTCACAGGGTATAAATCCCAGTATCCATCTGCACAGCAAAAATTAACCTGTTTTCATAACGGATTTTTTGTGCCTGTTGAATTCTTTGTCAGTACGTAAGTTTTTTTCTTTATTTTCAGTTTCAATCGCTTAGACCTTCCACCATATAAGAATTATGAGCAGCTGAAGGAAAAGCTGTTGTTTGCAATTGAAGAAACAGAAGGATTTGGGCAAGAGTAGCAAAAATTTGCACCTTGAAGAATGAGAACTCCACACGATGTATGTTCTTCACTTCTTCTGCTTGTTGCACACTTCATTGTAAAGTAGACTTGACTTGGATTTATTTAACAATACTAATGTGTAAATAAATGGATGTTATCCTGAGGTTATCCACATTAACTCTGGATTTCTACTGAGCACCTTCAGAAATCAAATGAGCAATCAGATAATGGCTACAAGTGACTAATGACTGAAGTAGAGGTTTAATACAGCTTTGGGCTCTGCTTTGTTTTACCATTCATTAATTAGAATGTGTCCTTAATGACTGACAGATTTTTAACAATAGTTTTGTCTTTCCTTTTTAGTAGCATTTTTTGCTACTGGTGCACTGGGAAGTTCCTTGGTAGCTGCAATGCTGCAGCAGCATCCTGAGCCCTCTCCACAGCAGTGTCAGAGCCAGCCAGCCTGGATCCACCTCTGTGCTGTGAGCAGCTCCCGTTCCTTAAGCTCCTTTTTCTAACTCAAGTGTGGCCAGACTGTTTTTCCCCACCTGGAGTCTGCTCACGTGCCAGCTGGACTCAAGCTGCTGTTAAGGGGATGTCAAACTGTGGCACAAATCCAGGGCATAGCTTGGCTTTGGTTTATCCCAACCCTGCTCCTGTCAGCAAAACAGACACCTGCCCAGAGTTGCTGGAACTGCTCTGTGCCCTCCGAAGGATTCTGATCTCTTGCTGTGTAACACATTTTAACTCTGAAATCAATATTAACACTGTGGTACTTCACTTGTTTTGCAAAAGACAAGCCCATCTGGGATTGCACTGATTGCCTTGAGGTCCCTGTTTGCAGGCTGATGTTTGTCAGCAGTGTTAATGGACATTGTCCTCGGTGTTTTTCCTACATGTTGCAGTCAGTTTGCTCCGAAGAGTTCCGTGGGTTCTCAGGAAGAGGTACAAAACAACTGGATTCAGAAAAGGATCCCACTCATCATCTCTGCGGATGAACTGATGTGTGAGACTGGCTGAGGCCAAGAGGATTAGGAAGTTCAGACATGCATTACAGGTTTCTGAAATGCTGGAGCATCAGTAAATAGCTCGATAAAGTTTGAAACTAAGGTTTTTGGGAAGGTGTCTAAGCTAATTCACCCTCAACTTCTTACAGCTAGTAACTTTTGTAGTGAGTTCCTGTTGGATTAACAGCATCCTTTTAGAATCTCTTAATATTCAGTTCTTTTCTGGTTTAAAGAACATGATGCATTTTACTGCTCCTTTAGACTGAATGCACTTTTTGGGTCTGGTCTGGTCAGCCCTTTCCCTGCCCAAAGGCAGACACCAGTGAGATGAGCTGTAGCCACAGTGAGATGTGACACTTGAAATAACATGTAGCACATATTAAAGCACGCCTGCAGTTCAGAGCAGTGTGGCAGGAGCTGCTTTGAAGACTGTTCTAGATAACAGAGCTGAAACAGGACAGTGGGAAAGTGTAAAACTGAACTTTCAGTCTGGAAAAGAATATTTCTTTCCTGCTGTCCCATCCGTCTAAACTGCAAGAGGGAAAAACTGCTTGGGGTCTGAGAAGAACCAAGGCACTACAGGTTTTAACTGACTTGAGGAGCGTGTCAGGGGTAATGGTAAATGCTCTGGGAAGGCAGGAGGGTGGGGTTGGAGCGAATTGCTCTTGTCAGGGATATTCAGAGAAAGGCCCAGGGAGGGTTGCTGGTGATACAGAAATGCCCCTCATTTAAAGTTTCATGATGGTGAGAACTCACCTTCATGGTCTGACTGGGAGGAAAATTGCCAACTTCAACATTTGGTTGTATTACATTATACAGCTCATGAGGAGAAAAAAAGCCTTATATATATTTTCTGTTTATATTAATTCTTATGATGAAATGTAGTTATCTAACATATTTACAAGAGAGAGTAAACTAAGCAAGATAATGCAAGATTAAGCTATGAAAAATAGTCTATGTTCTGCATATTGCTTTACGATTCATGTAGGGAACTTAGAACTATTGTTCATGTATAAATATCACCCAAAAGGCTGTCAGCCCTATATTTTTAAAATAAAGAATAGTTATAATTGAAATAGCCTTAGCCCTAGTTCTATAGGGTTTGGCTGTTGAATATTTTTATGGTTGAAATGTTTAGTTCAGGAAAAACATACCTGCTTGTATATATTTTTGATGTCCAGGATTCCACTTATTCCATTGTTTCTTTTAATTTAAATGGCATGTTTATATGTCTTTTCTGCTGTACCAGGATGGGGAGGAAGGGGGCTGGATATCCCAAGCACCAGATATGATTTAAAAATATTGCAAAGAAAGAATTCATTGAGAGGGGAAAAATAAAACATGAATAAAACATTAGATTTGGCCAAAATATAGAAAGCTTAAAGCAACTTCACAGTGTTAAATTGGCAATATTTCTGAAGGCACAAGTTCAGATTCCTCAGGCATTTGACTTGTGAATACTAACAAATCTGTAAATTCTTATAGCATGTTGTGTTGAAAAAAAAGGAATTGATATGAGCCAGTGGTGCACTTTTCAGTTCTTTCTGGGGATCTGGTGAAGCGATACAGGGATGAGCCCAGAGCAGCCAGTGTCCCAGATAACACGTTAGTGTGGATTGGATTTACAAGTGAGATTTTCAGCAGAGATTAATGAATTTGTACCCACTACTTCAACTGATTTAACAACCTGAGCTGCATAAAGTCATAGTATGTTACATTACAAATGTATGTTTATATGCAATTGTCAACTGATCCTAATTATCAAGTACTAAAAGAACTTTTATTTAGAATTTTCCCTCATGAGAGTGATGTGAGAAAATGAAATGCTGAGAATTAACAAAGCCTTATTGTTTTGGGTAGCTCAGGAACTGTTCATATACTAATGACATGCACAGTAAATACATCATGTCTTCATCTGACCTAGTATGGAAGTTTGGGGTTTTTTAATCCAGTTGCGTGTGTTTAAAAATAAAAAGCTTTTTTTAATTATTCTGAGAAAAATAAAACAAAAAAATGCTTGTTTAATTTTTGTTTTGTTTTGCATTTTATTACATGCTGCACTGGATTTGTATTTTCAACTCTGTTATATTGGTATCTCCAGCCCCCTTTTTGTGGTGTCTTTTAATTTTCTCCAAGATTCACTGTTTGTGTATATGTGCTCTAGTGAACTCGTGAAGAAACTGGGATCAGCAGCACTGGATTGTAAAATAGTGTACTGAAATTCATTGTCAATATTTCCTTGCATTGTAATTTCAAATACTCAGGTAACTGTAACAGTATCTCCATAAGTCAAATACTTTTATAAAACTACTTAAAGAACTGGTAGTTCTGGTCATTTTTCCTGGTGTGTGATGGAACATCCATATGCAGATGAATTGTCTGGGGTCGGGCTGCCTGGGTTTGTCCTTCTAGCAGACTTCTTTGGGAATGTTTCTTTCCTGAGACCTCTTCCACTGTTGTTAATTGCACTGGAAATTTATTAGGAGCTTTTGGACACAGTTCCTGGATTTTTAGTGCTTGTGGATGCTGCCCTGCGGAGCCAGTGAGGGACATGGGCTGGAGGAAGGTTCTGCACAAGCCACAGTTGTAACATTTCCTTGTGGCACTCTTGTAGGGATAACAAAAATGAGGAATGACACACTGCAAGTGGTCAGGATTGACAGCGTGCCAAAGGAGGGGGGGAAAGCTTCAGTGAGCCCAACTAGGTCTGTGTGTCCCTGATCCTCCCTGAAGGGAGAAGTGGCCTTCACGTTCTCCCTGTCATCAGGAGCCTCTCCTGCTGGCCATGACCTTTCCCAGATAACTGAAATGGGCTTTGCAGTGACATTCCAGCTCCTCTGTGCTCACAGGGACATCCCGTCAGGAACCTGGTTATGTCCAGTTTGGTCAAATGGTCCCTAAACAGGTCATCCTGCCTGATATTCCTTGCTGCAGGCCTTCCCCCAGGGTTCTCCCTTGGCTGACTTTCCCAGGTGTTCCCACAGGCTGGGTTAACACAGTTTTGGTAGTGGCAGCAAATCCCAAGGATGACTTTCTGTGCCAGGTAAATACAACAGCAATTGCCTTTTTCTGCAGCAGGGATGGATGTTGGAGTTGCTTCCTCCAAGCCTGGGATGGGAACCACTTAACAGCATCCTATAGTGTAAGTTGAGGAAACTGGATGATCATCAGGGTCCCCTTCCAACTCAAACCATTCTGGGATTCTATGATAAGGGAGATGGGGAGTTCCCCCCCTTCCCTGGCTGCATCCCCTCAGCTGCTGCCAGAGCCCCCTGGGACAGGGGCAGGGTGGGGAGGGCCAGTCCAAGGCATGGTACACCCCAAATCTCTGGGATCTGCACCCCAAAACCCTGGGACGTCCCTGCCACGGCCCTGGGGATCTGTGTCCTGAGGGCAACCGCACCTCCTGCCCCTGCCAGGGAGAAAGGATGAGTGCTCTGCTCCCCCGGGAAGGATCGGGGATGGCCCACTCGGGCCACAGTCTGGTGGCAAAACAAAATAATGCCCTAAAGAACTGCATCCCACGTAACCCCAGCTGGGCTCTACACACACAGCAGCAGCACTGGGCACTTTTCCTCGGGCTCTGCTTGAAGGGAGTCGTAGAATGGTTTGGGTTGGAAGGGACCTTAAACACCATCTCATTCCACCCCCTGCCCTGGGCAGGGACACCTTCCACCAGCCCAGGTTGCTCCAAGCCCCATCCAACCTGGCCTTGGGCACTTCCAGGGATGGGGCAGCCACAGCTTCTCTGGGCAACCTGTGCCAGGGCCTCCCCACCCTCCCAGGGAAGGATTCCTTCCTAACATCTGATCTAACCCTACTCTCTGCCGGTGTAAAGCCATTCCGCCTTGTCCAGTCACTCCGGGCTCTTGTAAACAGTCTCTCCCCATCTTTGTTCCCTTCACGTACAGGAAGGCTGGAGGTTATTTGCGGGATCAAGGACCCGCTGAGCCGCCGGGAGTGGCAGCCCCGGGGGCTTTGGGTGTATTTGCGGACGTTTGTGGTGTTTTGTGGGGGCTTTGGGTGTATTTGCGGCCATTTGCGGTGTTTTGTGGGGGCTTTGGGTGTATTTGCGGACGTTTGTGGTGTTTTGTGGGGGATTTGGGTGTATTTGCGGCCGTTTGCGGTGTTTTGTGGGGATTTGGGTGTGTTTTGTGGTGTTTTGTGGGGCTTTGGCTGTGTTTGCGGCCGTGTGCGGTGTTTTGTGGGGATTTGGCTGTGTTTGCGGCCGTGTGCGGTGTTTTGTGGGGCTTTGGCTGTGTTTGCGGCCGTGTGCGGTGTTTTGTGGGGCTTTGACTGTGTTTGCGGCCGTGTGCGGTGCTCCGTGGCTGTCACAGGATGTTTCCCCGGCGCGGTCCCGCCCCGCGCTCGAAGCGCTTCCGGGGCAGCGGCGGGGCCGAGTCGGGGCGGCGGCGGCTCGACAATGGTGGGTGAGGCCGGGCCGGGGCCGTGCGGGGCCCCAGAGCCGCCCTCGGGGGTCCCTGAGCACCCTCGGGGCTCCCGCGGCCGGCGCGGGGCGGGCGGTGCCGGTGCCCCCTCGGCACGGGCGGGTCCGGGCACGGCGGGACCCCCCTGCGGGCGGCGGGAGCTCTGAGGGGGCTCCGAGCCCCCGGCCCGGTTCGGGGCCGCGTTTGTGCGGGGGGTGCCCCAGCCCGGGGTCTGTCCCGTCCCGGGAGCTCAGGGGGTGCCCCCGCCTTCCCTGTCCCCGAGTCACTGCGGGAAAGGCGGATCCTTCCCCGAGCCTGGAGCTGGTCCCGGTGTGGGCAGGCGGGGGGACCCCACAGCAAATCCTGCCTGTCCTGCGGCTGCCAGGGCACAACCCTAAGGCTGGGGGCAGTCAGGAAAAAGGGACTGTTTGGGGCTGTTTAATGTCCCGTGAGACCCGGGACGTATTGTGATTTTATTGGAATATTCCACAAAACCCGGGATGAATTGATTCTATTGTGATCGTATTGGAATTTTCTGTGAAACCCGGGATATATTCCTTCTACTGTGATTGCATTGGAAGGTTTATCCCTGCCCCAGCTGTGGTGTTGTTCAGGGCGTATTCATGAAAATCGGGAATCAAAATACGTGTCAAAAATTTGTAAAGAAATAAGTGGTAGAGAATTGAAATTATCTGATGAGATGTGGTTTTTAGGTGAACCCAGGAGTTCAGGCTTTCCAGATGAGAACAGGAAGATAAAGGCTGCTGTTTGGACGTGTAGCAAAGGGTATTTGACAGCAAATTGGCAATAGGGGAGTGTTTATCCTCCTTTTCCAGAGTGCATCTCTCCTTCCTCATGTCTCTTCTAGTCATCCAGCACTTTGTTAAGATAGTTTTTATTTGTTTGACGAGTTAAATACATAATTTTTTTTTCTCAGCAATAATTTTGCTGCTCTGGTGAGCTGTACTGGCTGGTGAAGGTGTTGGACAAGCCCCAGGGTGGGAATAGGAGAAGCAGGACCTTCCCACGTCAGCAGCAGTGAACTGTAAGCCCATCCCTCACCTGGGAGTTAGATCAGTTCTTGGTGGTAGAGGAAATTAAAAGCTAGTATCCTTCTGTATGGCTGCTGCTTTGCATCCAAATGTTTTTAAAGGTCCTGTGAAGGAAAGTATTTAATGAATCAGGACTTAAATACTGATAGTAAGAAGTCAAGAGATTACTTCTTAATTTCTTAAGAGATTTGCCACCATATTTCTCTCAGCATTTGTGCACCCCATAGCTTGTTCTTCATTTCACTCCCCTTGCCTTCCATTTGAAAATAATCCAGCATTCAGAAATAATCCAGAGTTTTGTTTTTTCTGTGCTGTATCAGACAGAAAAACCTCTGCTCCACAAAGACCAGCCCAGGGGGTCCCATCCCTGGTCAGGCACAGGTCGTGTTCCCAACAGCCTCCGAGGAAAGTGGGTTAACAGTGCTGGGGCTGAGCTCGTGGTGTGTTGTATTGTGAGGACAAGGGCTCTTCCAGGGAACAGGGCTTGGAGAACATGGCTGGGCTTGTTTGCTGAGGGAGGAAGTGCAGAGGGTTGTTCCCAGTGCCCAGGGAACGCAGCCTTGGCCAAATGCCGCACGTAGGTCTCACCTGTCCTGGTTCAGGGGATTCCTGTCTCCCTTCCTTGACCATTTCTGTGGGACTCTGCCTTGCAGGATCTGAAAGATACTGCCTGTCTCTTGGAATATTGGAATAGAAAATGCCATGTATTTCCTCAGCTGTGGTGCTGAGGGTTTCCCACCCTGTTACAGAACCCAGAGTTACATTTTGATCTGTGTATTGTAGCAGTGGAAGTTGTGCAGAAGGTACTGAAACCTCCTCTGACTTTGATGGTCTTTGCAGAGAAGGCAAAGGGACTATAAGGGCCTGTGGCCTTGGCCTTGTTTGCATTTTCCCTTTTTTAAGCTGTAAATTATTGGTAATGTTATAATCTTGCAGCCATCCCAGCATGAATCAGAATTATAAGCAAATAGTGTTTATTAATTGCTTTCCCCTCACTTCTCTTATGAGTAATTCATTTGATAAAAGGGAAGGTGATCTTGCACCCAGAATGTGTCTTTTTCCTGCTTTTTTCATAAATTCCATGTCTATTTTCAAACACTACTTTTGTCTCACACGCAGATTGTAGTGGCCTGACTGCAACTTCCAGCTGCAAGAATTCACTGGGAGGGCTGGGGAGGAGGAGGGAGGGAAAGATGAGAGGGGAGTTCCACGTTTCCACAAGGTGATAATCACAAATGAGCGATGAGCAAAGACAGATGGAAAACAACAGCAAAGGTCCTGCAGAAAAGGTGGTACCAAAGCACAGCCACTTTGCTGTTGTGTGTGTGTTTGAATCACCCCTGTGCAGCTTTGTTCTCAGACAGAGCCCTGGTGGGAGGCAAACAGCAGCTGTAACCCCCTGTTGACCTGTGCTTTCTCTGTTTGCAGGCTGAGGTGGAGGAAACACTGAAGCGAATCCAGAGCCAAAAAGGAGTGCAGGGAATCATCGTGGTTAATTCCGAAGGTGCTGTGTCAGCCTCGCTTCTCTGAGCTGGGACTTATTCTAACCCTGTGCTTTGGGGCTGCTCACTGTACCACTTAGCTTAGAGTCTGCCTTTAGCAGGGGTTTCTCTGGAGCCAAAGCACAGAGACAGTTGTCAGGCTACAAGGGAAAACTGGGTTCCAATTTCTGCAAGCTCTCAGTAGCACTGAGACTCTCATGAGATGTGGAATCTTGCTGCTGTGCATGTCCAGAGTGCTGCTGGCCTGGCAGACTCAAGTTCCTCAGCACTGTTTGGTGCTCGTGGCCTTGCAGGACTCATCAGGAAATTGTCTCTTTTTGGAGTCATTGAAGGGTCCAACAGAGCAGCTGCTTCAGAGCACTCTGAATACACTGTGAGCAGCCCTTAAAATTGTGTGATTATCAATTAAAATTGAATATGTCCTAGAAGTGATCCTTAGAAAAGATGACAGTGGGTGTATATGAATATACTGAGGATCAGATCACTGGGTACATGAGCTTGTGTTCCTGCTCGCTGCTTTTCCTTGGTGGTGAGTAATGGGCTGTGCTCTCCAGGCTGAAGCTGCAGCTGTTGGAACCTGCAGCAGTGGTTCTGCCCTGCCAGGATTTAGCCCTTGGCTGCTGCATTGTTCTGACACCTGAGCTGGGTTTGACTGGCTTTTTGTGGGAAAACACAGCTAAAGGCTGGCTGAAGTGTAGGGAAGGGAAAACTCTGGCCAAGCAGTGTGTCTGCCCTCCTGGCTGGTGACCACTGAGGCAGGGACCTCACAGGACTGCATCACCTGCTGTGGCTGAACGGTGGAGCCTCAGCCTTGAACTGTGGGCTGCAGCAGCTGATGTCCTGTATAATCCCAGGCCCAGCGTGGCCTACGTGAGTCTCATTTAACTGTGGTGGTCTGGAGCCTTTCGGAAAGAAAAAGGTGTCCCCAGGCAGGAGAACCAAACCGAAACATTGGTATTTCCTCTCTTCTCTGCAGGTGTTTATTCTTGTTGTTATTTATTTCTAACTCATAAATAAATAAATAGAAATGCAAAAGTAGAGCACTGATGCTACTGCAGGTAAACACTGTAGTTCTCACCTACACTCGTGGTCCCAGATCTCAGGTTTTCCACATCTTATTGCTGTTCATGTTCTCCTTTTGCCTTTAAAAAGAACACTCCTGACCCCCGGTGCACAGCAGCATCTCCTGAGGTGGAACAGCCACCCCAGCTGGACCTGGTGGTGCCCGAGGTTCTGGAGTGTTGTCCCTGAGCCCTGCTGTGCCTTTCCTGCAGGTATTCCTATCAAAAGCACCATGGACAACTCCACAACCATCCAGTATGCCGGGCTCATGCACAGCTTCATCATGAAGGCGCGGAGCACCGTGCGGGACATCGACCCCCAGAACGACCTCACCTTCCTGCGCATCCGCTCCAAGAAAAACGAAATCATGGTTGCTCCAGGTAAAAGGGAGCGGGAATCGGGGCATCCAGCAGGATTGTTTTCTCACTGCCAGCCTGGGAGAAGCGTTTTGCCTGCTGCTGTGCTCACATTGGATAATCCCAGGGAGCTGTTCTGCTCTCTGCAGAGTTGAAAGCTTTTGTCACGGACCGAAGTTTGCTTTGTTGTGTTTGAGTGTGGGAAATCACTTCCCTCATTTCTCACTGATCAAAGGAGAAAGCATGAAACAGTGTTTGAGAGCACGTTGCAGCCTCTCGTGCTTTGTGTTTTTCAGTATAAAACCCCAGGATTTGGAAAGGAATATGTTTTGAGAGCAGTTTCCATTCAGAACTGTGGACTGAGTGAAAAAACAAAACAGTCCTGATTTTCCAGTTCTGAGGAAAGTATTAGAGCTACATTGTAGCTGTAATGATGAGTCCTGGAATACAGCAACAGCAGCCTGCTTTTCAGGAAACATTCTCAGTATTCCATCAAATTCAGTGAGTGCAGTTCCCTGGTGTGACAGGAATTCAGCTTCTCCCTGTGTACTCCATGTGGATGGTGCTGATGGAGAGGCCAAGGAGGGAATGGCACAGGTCAGGGCACATCTTAATGCAGGCTCTGGTTTATGCTGGGGCAGCCTCTGATTTCCATGGGAAGGATGGAAAGATTGCTCCAGGAAAAACACGACTGCAGCCCACAGTAAGAGGAGGGAAACCACTGCCTTGCACTGCTGGCTTTGATTCCATCATTGCATGTGCCCTGGCACAAACAGGTTTAACTTCAGCTGCCTTGGGAACATGAAGTTTCTAAAACTTTTTATCAGTAAAACCCATAAAATAAGTGATCTGACACACAGAGCCTGTTTTGCTTGTTGAGAATCAATATTGGGGCTCTGGAGTTCACACAGTGTATAAGGGAGATGTGAAAAATGTTGGAATTTACTGTTTCTGTGAACAAATATCAGCAATGAAAGAATAATTTTCTTTTTTTTCTCTCTCCAGATAAAGACTATTTCCTGATTGTCATCCAGAATCCAACTGAATGATTGCACTGACTTGGTCTTTTTTTTTTTCCACTTTGCCCAACTGTTTTTTTTTAATTTAATGGTAAAGAATAGAGCATTAGTGTTAACTGTGCTGTGCCACTCCAGTAAGGTTTGGAAAAACAAAAGCAGGTGGTTTGCTGTCTACAAACAGCAAAAATGGCACTTTTTTTTGGTATCACAAGTTGTTTCGAGGGAGAGCTGGTGAGTTAGAATTGGGCAGTAAAAAATGCAACAGATCCTTTTAATAGCTAAAAAGGTAATATAATAAAATTCTAATAATAACCTAAAAAAGGCTATTCTTTGTATGCCTCCATGCCTCTGTCACCACTGAGCTCTGCTTTGACACTACTAGTTTTGAGTGGCTGTAAATATGACTCTGCCTGTCCTCTAGTTCTGTCTTACTCTGTTGGTTTTACTTCCAAAAGGTCTGACCATATCATATTAAAATATGTCACTGGTGACTGGTTTTGTCTTATGTGTTTTTCTTCTGGAGATTTTAAGTATTCTGATGATTGACTGAGTTTTTATTCAAAAAGTAGAACCTTCCTAGGACTGTTTTTACCTGTCTGTTGCTTTCTCTGAACAAGGATTTGCTCTAAGGGCACATGCAGTGCAGTCACAATTGCCTCGTGTTGGAGCATTTTCCCAGCTCTTTCTTTCAGTTCCAGACAGAATTTTCTTGGCCAAGTAAGGCCATCGAGGCTGCCCCTGGAGCTCCCAGACTGCCACTTCAGTAGCCAGTTTGACCTGGTATCTTCCTTTAGTATTTTTTGTTTGATGGCCATTAAGGACAAAAAAAAGGCATGTGGTCCCTCCAAGTTACTAAAGGGGCTGTTTTGATTGAGTTTTTCTTTAAAAAACAAAAAAGAAGCAGGGTTGGGGGTGCTGCAGGCAGTGCAGCTTTGGAGAGTTCAGTAAAAATGTTGGTGTTGACTTGGGCACCTGTGGCTTTCAGAGCTCAGTGGTGGGTGGGTGTGGGCACTCAAACAGCCCAGGTAACCTCCGTGTTCAGCTTTTCTTCTGTGCATTTTAACACCTGGACATTAATTTACAGACTGTCTCTGTCTTTTAGGTGGTGTTCATGACCCTGAAGGCCAGAAATGCTTTTTGAGATTTGTAGTCAGCCGTGCAGCATCTGGGTCAGGGTGATTTACAGCATTTGGGGTATCTCGGCTGCCATCATGACTCAGTGTTGGCTGCTCCTGTTCATGAACTGCTTCTCCCACCTCCTTGGGTCTGGTTTAAACCATTCCACCAAAGCAGGAAATAGGGTCTGGAATCCTGTTTGGCCTTTGGAGCAGTTCCTGGTACACAGCATGTTGTACAATGCCTGTGATCTGCAATAGTTGAATGCTGTCTCCCAAGAAATGACCTCCAGCAAGCTGAAGTCTGGATAATAACAGAGTAGTGAGGCAAGGCAGGAGAAAAATGTGACTTTAGTGATCTCTCTCTGTTGTTGTTCATAGTCCAGAGAAATGTTTCCTTGGAGGTGGTGAGCTGCTTATGGATTTTGGCTTTCCTGAGTAGGTGGTGGTGTTGCTCCCCTGAACAGTGAACCATCTGTAGTGCCTTGCATTCTTTTGGACACTTCCTTAAGGACAACTGTCCTGCCAGTGCCTTTGTGTCATAGGAGCTTGGGAGAGAGAGTGTTGAGGTGGGTTTTGTTTAAAACAAGCTGTAACAAATAACCTATTGCAAAACAAAGATCAGGGCCTTTTTCTGGGTTGAAATCATAAAATTGCAGTGAAATGACTGAGCTCCTGCTGTGTGCTGGTTGGTTTGGGTTGTTGGGGTTTCTTTCCCAAGGGCTGACGTGAAATATACTCAGGAATTTGAATAAAAGGGTCTTAAGAAGCTGGGTTTGGAGTTTGAAGGAGCTTGTCAAATCTATCTGGGCAGGGTCTTGCTAGTGCCAGCTTTACACTTTGCATCCAAATTAATTCTGATTTATTTCTAAAAAAGGAGAAGGGGTGGAGGAAGCTGAAGAACGACAACTTCTATTTAGTTACTTGCTATGGAGAAGAAGTGTCTTGGATCAGGAGCATCAGAGGGTCACAGAGCTCTGACCTGCAGCAATTTTCCTGTATGTAAGTTTAGGGGAGGATTTCACTTTCTTTAAGTTACCTTAAATAGGGCCAAAAAAGAGATGGATGGAGTTGAGCTTCTTGTCCTGTGCTTGCTGAGTCTGGACCTGGTCATTGGTATGGTAAAATCATTGTCAAATCCTAACCACTAGACCACCAGAGGGCCCCCGCCGCGGCCCGGGTTCGATTCCCGGTCAGAGAAAAAGTCCCCCGGGCAGATGGAGCTCATCAGCCCTGTAAGGCCATCCATCTAAGAGAAGGTCACTCTAAACAAACCTACGTCCTGAGGACCTCGCTGCCACCGTCCAAGCTTGCTCGGCCCCGGCAGATGAACCTCAGGATTAAAGGGTGGGCTCAGCTCAGCGCACACTGTGTCTCACCTAAAAAATCCACTGCACAGGCTCGAAGGGCAAAGACCCTTCCCAAATCTTCGTTCGCGAAGACTGGCCATACATCATTGTCAAATGGAGGAAGAGTAGAAAAATGAGCATGATGGTTCCAGTCCTCTTTCCTGGGCAGAAAGCACATGGATCACAGGAGGGCCTGAATAGCCTGTGCCCCTGTGCCTGGGAGCTGCTCTGTGGAGGAGCTGGGGACTGACCTGGTTTGCTCTCTTGGAGAGGTCAGTTTTGGTGCATCCCTCACTGAAGGCAGAGGAAGCATCTGATGCTGGGATGTGGAAAACAAACCCTGACACATTACCAAGGTAGTGAAAGGGAGTTTGGGGAATGGCTCTGGGCTGTGAACAGCAGCCCTGAGGCCCAAGGACGTGCTCTCCTGTGCTGACCCTGCTCCGAGAGAAGGCTCTGGCAGAGGAATGGAGGTGACTCTGCAAAAGCTTGGCTTGTAGACACTCATCTTCTGAGGAGCTTGTGTTGGCTCCAGTGCCCTCCCAAGCAACTCTTCATCTGCCCAAGGTGGCTGATGACAGTGCTCCTCCTCACTCAGGAGCTGTGGCTGCCCCAGCCCTGGGAGTGTCCAAGGCCACATTGGACGGGCTTGGAGCAACCTGGGCTAGTGGAAGGTGTCTCTGCTCATGGCAGGGGGTGCAGTGAGATGAGCTTTAAGATCCCTCCCAACCCAAACCATTCTGTGGTTTATGTTTGATCTCAACACTTACATGTAACTACATCTCTAGGGCATGAAGGCAGAGCTCCTCTCACCACTGGGCTGTGCTCCTGTGGGCAGAGCTGCAGCAGCTCCTCAGAGCCCTGTCAGGGCTGTGCAGGGGCCAGAGCTCAGGCACTGCCCTGCCAGCACAGGCTTGAGCATCAACACAATTCTGTTGAAGAAAACACACTCTACCAGCATTAAGGATTTCTCTGGGGACATTTCCCTCGCTGGTGTGGCTCCACAAGCACCCAGGAGTGCTCGTGGTCAGCACAGGTTACCCTGTTGGAACGCTTGCAGGTGGGAAGCTCCTTGCTGGTTCCCGGTCGTGTCAAGACAGCTCACTGGTGCCTTTACCTTTGAGTGCTCCAGGGGGGTTGGGGTCTGAAATGCACCTCCTTAAGTAAGGAGTTTTGCCAATGGCATCAGTAAGACCAGGCAGGAGGGGCACTAATGTGTGCAGGGTTGATCAGGACGCTGAGGGCTGAAGGAAGGGGTGTATAAATCATGTTGTGCTGTATTAGAAGTAAAACTTCCTTGATCAGTGTCCCTTTTCTGTAAGTACCTTAACATGCTAAGAAGCTCCAGAGCTTCAATGAAATGGGGTCTTTTCTCCTTCTCCAAGTGTATGAATAATCTTCTGTGGAATTATGGCCCCAGTCCTGCAACAAGGTCTGCATGGACAAAACCATCACTACATTGGAAAGAGTTCCACATTTCTCTCATCGAAAAGGGGTTCACACTTTATAGCAATAAATAGTAAACTCCTTTGCCTGAGGACACAGTGTGTAAGGTTCACCTCTCCATGTCTGATTCATCATTCCTGCTTTCCCTTAGGTATTCTCTGATTAACAGGACCTATATCAGAGATTAATGTCTCTCCCTGTATCTTAATTATGAAAATGAGTCTGAAGAGACTACACTTCCTTACCAGTATGGGCTTATTTAACTACTGCTTGGTCAAGGAAAATCCATGGCATTGGCCATGAAAGTGTTTCCTTTCTTGGGTAAACTTGACAAGGAGAAAAGAATTTGTTCAATTCTCATTAAACATATTTTTCTTTTAATTGGTGACACAAGAATCAGAGCAGTTCTTTACCAGGTGCATCATTCATGTCCTTTTTTTACCAAGGCTGTACTTAATCCTTTAACATTTTGCATTCACTCGTGTTTGGTGCCAGTTCACTGTAGCAATGAGACCTTGCTCCAACATGATACAGCTCCTGTTGCAGTGTACAGCAAGAAGGGATGTTAAACCTGGTTCTTGGTGAAGCACTGAAGCTGTGTTTGCAGTTGTTTTTGATTCATTTACCACCTCCAGAAATAGCTGCCCTATTTGTAGTTGTGCTGCGGGCTTTGAAATATTCAGCACAGCCATGGCTCTGGATGCAGCAGGGAAAACAAGGGGCTCATTAGCTGGCAGATGATCGGGGGAGACATGGGAATTGCAAATGTCTGAGAGTCTGTGTGAGGGTGGTTCGTGTCCAGATTTGCTGTCTGGAATCTCCCAGGCACAGCCCCGGTCGGAGCTGTCTCAGCTGCATCCCTGCACAGTCCTTCCCCTCCACCCACCTCACTCCAGCAGCGTTTCCTCCCAGAGCCGGCAGTGACACCTGGAAGGTGTTTGATCCAAGATGTCCAGAAGAAGCCCCTGCAGGCCAGAGTCATGGACACCTGTGTCCTGTGAGCACCTCTGGAGATCCCAGCCCAGGAGTCCTCCTGCTGCCTTCTCCGGTGTGCTGCTCTGGTGGGACCGGGAACAGGGCTGGTGTTTGGGGTCACCTGTGATGGACCATTGTGTCCCCTCAGGGGATGGTGATGCTCTGCCATGGGGTTCCTGCTGACTGGGCACGGCTGGCCCTGTGTCACCAGCAGCCCTGTCTCGTGTTGGGGGCTCATAAAAAAGAGGGAGAATGACTTATTACACGGGCAGAGAGTGATGACAGGACAAGGGGGGACCGATTTGGACTAAAAGATGAGAGTTTTAGATTAGATATTGGGAATAAATCCTTCCCAGTGAGGGTGGTGAGGCCCTGGCACAGGTTGCCCAGAGAAGCTGTGGCTGCCCCTGGATCCCTGGGAGTGTCCAAGGCCAGGATGGAGGGGGCTTGGAGCAACATGGTCCAGTTGAAGACGTTCCAGGGATGAGCTTTAAAGCCCCTTCCAACCCAACCGAACCCGCGATTCCATGATTTTCACAGCATTCCCAGGTGACTGTCACCCCTTCCAACCCAACCCAACCCAACCCGCGATTCCATGCTTTCCATGGCACCCCAGGTCAGTGTCGCCCCTTCCAACCCAAGCCAGCCCCGCGATCCCACGGCATTCCCACAGCATTCCCACGGCATTCCCACATCATTCCCACAGCATTCCCCCCCCCGGGTCCCTGAAGGGGCAGCCCCGCGGGGCGGGAGGTGGGCGGGGCCGCGGGCGGATGAGGCCCCGCCCCCCGGGCGTGCGGCGGTGACGTCAGCGGCGCAGCGCAGGCAGCGGAGCGGCGGTGCCGGTGCCGCCGCGATGCCCTCGGACCGGCCCTTCAAACAGCGCCGCGCCTTCGGTGAGGGGGCCGCGCCCGAGGGGAGGGGGGAGGGATGGCGGATGGATGGAAGGATGGACGGTCGGACGGATGGACGGACGGGGGGATCAGCGGGTCTGCCCCGCGCCCCCCGCGCTGCCCCCCGGCCGCGGGCGGTGCCCGGAGGGGCGGCGGGGCCGCAGCAGCCGCCGCTCGGTGATGTCACTTCATCCCCGCTCCGGGGGGGCCGCGCCCGCCCGGCAGAGCCCGGCGGTGTCGGGGGTCCCCCCGCCGCCCCCGTGTCCCCTCCTGTCCCGGGAGGTCACCGCGAGCGGCCGCGGAGCCCGCAGGGCGGGATCCCCCCGGTGGCGGTCGGGAGGGGGTGTCGGGGTGTCGCTCCCGGTGGTTTGGGAGGGGGGTGTCGGGGTGTCGCTCCCGGTGGTTTGGGAGGGAGGTGTCGGGGTGTCGCTCCCGGTGGTTTGGGAGGGGGGTGTCGGGGTGTCGCTCCCGGTGGTTTGGGAGGGGGGTGTCGGGGTGTCGCTCCCGGTGGTTTGGGAGGGGGGTGTCGGGGTGTCGCTCCCGGTGGTTTGGGAGGGAGGTGTCGGGGTGTCGCTCCCGGTGGTTTGGGAGGGGGGTGTCGGGGTGTCGCTCCCGGTGGTTTGGGAGGGGGGTGTCGGGGTGTCGCTCCCGGTGGTTTGGGAGGGAGGTGTCGGGGTGTCGCTCCCGGTGGTTTGGGAGGGGGGTGTCGGGGTGTCGCTCTCGGCTGTCAGAGCAACAGCGACCCCCCCCAAAATCGCCGTCCCCGCTCCCCGTCCCGCCCCGGGTGGGGTGGGTGGTGGTTCCCGAGCGCCGCACACCCTCTCCGGCGGCCCTTGGGACCCGGAGGGGTCAGTGATCGCCCCGCACCCAGCCCTTTGTCAGAGGGGCGCGGTGGGCTCAGGAGGTGGGGAGGTGACCGTGGAAAGTCCCAAATTTTATCGCCAGACCGCACAGTGGGGTCAGACGGAACATCAGCCGCTGTTGCTGTTGCCCTTTGCCAGCTGGCGCGGGGAGGGCTCCGTGTTCCTGGCAGGTCACAGCCCTGGGGGGCATCAGTTGAGCTTTGCTGTCTGTGTAACCCCGAAATCGGTGTTTTCGTGCCGAACAAAGCCTCGTGTTGTGCCAGTTACTGTCCAAACGCAGGTGAGGGCGTGTTCCCTACGTGAGTTTTAAAATTGGAGCTTTTTTCCTGCTGAAAACTGCTGATCCAGACCCTCGCTGCTCTCTTGGAAACTGTAAATATTTGGTATTTTCTTGGCACAACCGTTCTGGCCTTGAATGCTTACCCAGCCCTCCCCTGCCAAGGGAACACGCACAAACAAGAACCAGCCAAAGCCTGGGTGCCCCGGGGTGCTCACTGGGACCCTGCTGTGTTCTCCTAAACCACCTATTAAAAGCAGTGAAATCCTAAATCAGCCCCTTCGTAACTACCTGCTGCTAGACTGGTGAGAATCAGCTTATTATGGTCAGGAGGAGTCTGGTTTGCCTTTGTGGATCACTCAGAC
Source organism: Chiroxiphia lanceolata (assembly GCF_009829145.1). Lineage (NCBI taxonomy): Eukaryota > Metazoa > Chordata > Aves > Passeriformes > Pipridae > Chiroxiphia > Chiroxiphia lanceolata. The sequence continues at coordinate 1,512,727 of NC_045653.1, read as the reverse complement.
TCTGTGAGCCAGAAAGAAAACAAAATCCAAGGCTCAGAGTAGTTGAAAGAAAGCAGGATTAAAATAGCCCCGGAGGGACGGAGGGGGGTGAGGGAGTTTGGTGCCTGCAACTGCAAGTGCTCCTTGTTTCTCTGTACTTTCCTCTGCCCTTTTGCTCTCTCAGCTGACTGGGCTGCAGAGCTGAGCCAGGAGGAGGAGGAGGAGGAGGAGGCCTGGCAGCCCCCGCAGTTGCTTTGGGTCAGGCTGTAATTGCTCTGTTGGAGAAAGTAAATACGGCTTGTTTTTGTCTTTGAATCATTACACAACAGGAGCAGGAAGCGATTGTTTACAATGCAGTTGGAGGGGCTGGTGGAAAACATCACCAGCGACTCTGTGCCCTCGGAATGGCTTAATTTTTAAGGCTTCGAAACTTTACAGAAGTGGAACAGTTCCAGAAAGCCAGCAAAAAGGCAGAGTCAGGAATATGGCTGTTTACAAAAGGCACCCAGGCTCCGGTTTCATGGCAAGTGGCTGCCTTAGCTCTTGGTCTGCCACCCCTCACTGAAGAATCTGCTTTCTTCAATGCTGGTTTTCCCCATTCTTGTATTTTTGCGATTTATTTTTCTGTTAATTTCTCCTGCTTGTTCATCTGCTTTGCCCTTGAGTCTCTCCTGAGAGAAATTTCCTGTTTTCTATTCATCATCGTTATGGACTGGAAAGGGGGACTGGCTGGGGTTTGATCCAAGGAGTGTGGAGGGCATGGAGCACTGACCCCTCCTGTGAGCTGAGGTGCTGCCAGTGGTGGGGGGAGAGCTCTGAGAGCTGGTCCTTGTAAGGTCTGCAGCACAGTGTCCTTGGGGGTAAAATCTGACAGTACCCTCTGCATCCATGTGCTGCAGATGCTGAGGCATATTCAGATCCTCTGGAGGAGTCCAAAACAATTCCCAGAACAGAGCCGTGGCCTGTGTCAGAGGAACAGGGTGTCCTGGCAGCAGCAAGAGCGTGCGGCTGCCTGACACCGCTGCACTTCCTGAAGAGAGTCCTTGGGAGCGTTGTCCCACTGCTCCTGCAGTGGGGGTTTGGACCAGGCTGCCAGCTGTGTGTTCAGTGCACACATGACCAGCGTGGTCACGGCCATGGGCCTGGATGCAGGACTGTCAGGAGAACCAGGAGCAGCTCGGCCCCGTGCCCCAGTGTCCCGCTGGCACAGAGGCAGGAGCACACGGACACGTGGGGGGGTCAGCTGGAGCCCCTGGCCTGTGACAAACGCAGGGGTTTGACCTCAGCCTCTCTGCACTGCATATTCCTCATCCCAGGTCCCATCCTCTGGGAGATCTGCCTTTAGTTCTGGGAAACCACTCCTCTTCAGAGGAAAGGCAACCGTGGGTGTGGAGCTGAATTCCCCGTGGCTCTGGGGAACAGTGAAATGTTGAAGTCCCTGGGGATTCACCCCGTGTGAGCCAGCCGTGCCTGTTCCCGTGTAGGGACCAGCAGTGGATGAATTGTCTGCCTCTCACACCATCCACAACAGTTCATCTTGGTGTTGGCTTGGAAAAGCATGTGGAACTTGTGAGGTTGCTCAGTGAGCCCTCCCTGATCCTGAGCTGGCCCTCAGAGTGTCCATGCGCTGGCAGTTGTGCTTTGAGAGCTGGGATTCCTTGAGAGGAGGCTGCTGGTGGGAATAGCTGCTCAGCTGCCTGTGCCTTGGATTAATTACCGAGGACATTCTGTGACATGACTGGATGTGGGGTTAATTATCAGCGCTGAAGAAAATACTGCTGCAAGAGGAACTGAACAAGCTTCCAGAACAAATGCCAGCCAGACATGTAGGCCACAAATTTTGATTTTTTTATTTATTATTATTATTCTTTTACGTAACACAAGGTCCTGACTGGCAGCCAGGAACAATAAAACCTGTGTGTGTTTTGTTCGTTACTCAATACTTTCTTCACTACAAAAACTTCAGCTCTCCCCCTGAGCCAGCAGGGTGGAGACTGGTGAATCCAGGAGCTGTCAGGCTGGGAGGCTCTGCCATCGAGGAGCCATGAGCCATGGATAAGTCATGTCCCTTGGCTTTGGTGTTCCTTCTGTGGTCAGCCCCAGTGGGCATCACGGTCAGGAGAGTCACTTGGGAGGTCTCTCGGTGTGTCACCCTGCTCCTGTGGCATTCTGAGGTCAGCCTGCAGCTCTAAACACCTCCAGCTCTGTGGTCATGCAGTTGTTTGCTGCCTTTTGTACTCAGAAGGTGGTTTGGAAATAGGCTGTGAGAGGAAATGAAGGGATAAATTCCAGACTCTCGTGTCCGGCGCAGCTGCCCAGAGAGGCCCCGGAGCCCGTGCGTGTCCAGGCTTGTTTGTGCACAAATAGCAGCGACCCGGGCAGGGCAAAGACCCTTGGTGCTTGGACGTGCGTGGTGGGCTGCACCAAAATACAGCCCTGGCAGGAGTGCCTGGCCTTTGTCTGAGCAATTTGAAGCATCTTGAGTAGTTCTGAGAAATCCGAGTGCATTCCTGCTGTCTTGGAGGCTTATGGTTGTGAAGGTTGTGCAGGTGGAAGGTCACACTGGAGCTGGAGAGAACTCTTGCAGAGCAGCCTCCTGAGGGCTTGTGCAGAAGGAACTTGCTGCTCTTTTTCCAAGAACAGTGAAACTGTAATTAAATGTTGAGCAAAAAGCCAGTTGCTTCTCTGGAACTCTGATGTAAATACTCTGTTTGGCATCCTGAGGTGGCACAGAAGGTGTTTGCCCCCCATGCTCAGGGGATGCAGTGAGTTTTAAGCTTTTGGGATGATGGAGGTCCACTGCTCATCCTGCACATGGAATCCCAGAATGGTTTGGGCTGGAAGGGACCTTAAAGCTCATCTCATTCCACCCCCTGCCATGGGCAGGGACACCTTCCACTAGCCCAGGTTGCTCCAAGCCCCATCCAGCCTGGCCTTGGACACTTCCAGGGATGGGGCAGCCACAGCTTCTCTGGGCAACCTGTGCCAGGGCCTCCCCACCCTCCCAGGGAAGAATTTCTTCCTAATATCCCATCCAACCCTGCCCTCTGGCAGTTTAATGCCATTCCCTCTTGTCTTGTCAGTGCAGTGGTGCTGTGCAACCAGAGGACAAGTGTCTTGACAGGAATTTGGAGTTCACAGTTGTTGTGTGGCTCTGCTTGGTCATGAAATGAGTCCTTATCGTGGATTTGCCAGATGCAAATTCCTGGGGCCAGGCTCGAAATCATATCCATTACATTTTGAAACTGCTAAAAAATATGAAGGTGTTTCTTCTTTGTATTTTAAAATCCATTTTCAAGCTCTACTGTGGAGTCAGGAATATTGGGAACTTATGAAAATGAAGAAAGCTGCTGAGATCCTTCTGCAGTCACAGGGCCCCAGGAGCCTGGTGTTCAGAAATCCTCCCAGACACGGCATGTCTGGCAGTGCAGCTGGAGAGATGGGATGGATAGTCATGGAGACAGAGCGTCCACTTCCATGCTGGCAATACCTTCTGGGGGCAGTGGAGCATCAGGCTCCACCTGTGCCGTGATGAGACACGTTTGCTGTCCATTCAAAGCCTTTAGATTCAGTGCAGTGTGGGTTTGGTCCCGAGTCATTCATCCTGGCCGGAGCCCCCAGCTTTGCAGACAGGAAAATTAAATAAACTCAACAATCAGAATCACTGTCAGGTCTCTGCAGTGCTGCTGTTCCACATAGCCTAGGACAGACACCCTTTTTTGGTGGGGAGGACAGATGTCCAGGACATGGTCAGCCTTGCACGTTCTGCCCTCCCTTCCCGGATGTGGGAATCTCCTCTTGCTCCTCCTGCAGCACCACTGGCTTGAGGAGGAGCACTGGGCTGGGTCAGGTCAGGTGCTGGGTGAGCCATGACACAGGCACGGGGGTGTTTCCTGGTGGTTAGAGGTGTCTGGCCTTAGGGTGATGTGATACTACAGAAACAGTGACTGATGTTCATCTGGAATGACCTGCATGACTGGCCTGTGTCTTCAGTGCTTGCCAGCTCATCCCACACATATCCTGATTTCAAACCATCCAATTCCACCTCTCCTTGCAGAAAATCTCTTGGGGAAAGATCTGTGTTCTAGCAGCCCTCTGCCCTGGGACTGACCACAGCAGCTTTTTGAAGAAACGTGTTCATTTTTGGCTCTGCTTCAAACATGATGCAGATCCACCCCCAGGCAGAGTGTTTGTGTGGATGGCAGAGAGAAGGCCACAGCCTGCTGCAGGTACCAAGGGTATCTGCACGCTCCCTCCATGCCACTAGCACCTGCACCTGGAGCCCTGGGACACAGGGAGAGGCTCATGGCTGCATTTCTGGTCTCTGCTTTGCTCTCCACACACAGCCCTTGCTCAGCTCAGGAGCTGTTGACCTGGTAGCACGTTGACGACGTTTCCAGGTGGTGTCTTTTCTTAATGGTGTTTTCCTAACAGCATTCCTGCTGCTCCTGCAGTCCCTCTGCTGCCCTGGGGCAGCACCAGTGCCTGTCCAGTGTTGGTCTGGTGTCTCCTGAAGAACGGTGCCCCTTACTCAAGGGCGCTGCTGGAGAGCTCGCCGCGTGTTTTCCTTCTGTCCCACCATCTGGATCTTCTGCCTGCTGAGGCTCTTTTGCATCCAGGACTGTCCTTTCATCCCGTGTCTGCACAGTGCCCAGCACAGCGGGGACCTGGCTCCCGTGGCCAGGGTTCCTGGGCACTGCTGATAAAAAAGGTTAATGTTTGCAAAGTGAGGCTTGAAATTTTCCACTGTTCTCCTCAGCTGCTGTAATGATCTCATCCTGCATTGCCATGGGATACGCACGCGGCGTGCCTGCATCTTTGGGAGAACAGCTTGGGAAGGACCTCAGTCAAGAAAACAGCCAAGATTCTGGTGTTTTGGGCAATTTACAGGCTTTGCTGTTGGTACTTAACAGTTGAAACAGCAGTTGGAGGAGAAATAGGCAATTTCCTGGTGTATGCAATGCTACAAAAATACTCCCGTCTTTCCATAGGCTGTAGCAGAGATGTTTCCCTGGGAATAACCAATGAAAGTGTGTGGGTTTATCTTGCTGCCATCCTGAGCTCTGACATCCCAGCACTGGGGAGAAGTCTGGCTTCCCTCGTGGCAGATGTGCAGTGCCCACCCCTGGAGCAGGGATGGGGCTCTTCCCTCTGCGTGCAGGTCATGGCTCTGTGCTCAGCTCCTTGGAACAGCAGCTGCCTGGAGCCCCTGCAGTGGAGCCCCTGAGCTGCTGCACTCAGGTGTGATGCTCTCCTTCCCCTCAGGGAGGAGGGACCACGGGAGAAGAATGTGGGTAGGGACAGGGTTGTGTGAACAGTTCTGATTAGCTTTGCACATCAGCTGAGGATTGACTGCACCAGGTGCTGCAGAAAAGGGGAAAGTCTCAACCTTGTGTTGAGAAAGTCACAGCTTTGGTTTGGGGGAGCTGCAGGAGGAGAACAAGGCTTGTAAAATCAGGCCTGTTGTGTGTGAAATATGAGTGTGCAAACACTGTGAGTGCCAGGGTGGGGGACCTGTCCACAGCGCCGTGCAAGAAGGAGCTCAGGGGCTGGGCTGGCACCTCCAGACGTGTCTCCCTCAAGTGCCCTTTAAGTGTTTTCCCTTTATTCCTCTGACTTAGATTTACTGTAAATACACTAAAATAAGGGTGGTATTTATAGCTGTTCCTGCTGTGTGATGTTGATGCTTTGATGAGTCACAGGATCAACCTCTCGCTCCCAGCCCAGGCTGAGGAGGGTGTGGGGGACCATCACCTATTTCTTGCTGGAGATCTCTTCTGCCTGAATTCTTGTGCACACAGAAATTACCCTCGTGCAGGGTTTGATGCAGCTTCTGCTGACTCCCAAGCCTGTTTCCTTGGCTATCCAAGGCAAGGATGGGACTGAATGTGCTCCTTAGCAGAGCTCCAGGTGTCCCAGAAACTTCAGCTGGTGTGTTCAGGCACCTGAACACCTTGGCTGGGGTTGCTCCCAACTGCCTTCCTGAATGAAGTTTCTGAAATGGGCATTTCCAGGGCAGAGGAAGTGCAGTGCTTGAGGTGCTTGTAGTTGCAATCACATGGACCTGCTGGAGGGATCCAGCAGCCCCTGGAGTAAAGCTGCACCTGCTGTCATTGCACTGTTGGTAACCTGCAGATCAGTCCCCTGGGCTCAGGAAGGCTCCAAATGCCCTGGGCCCTGCTGGCCAAAGGGACCAGGTCCTCGGCACATGGCAGGTTTTAAAGGGTGCCAGAGGGAGCTGCCACTGTGGTCCAGCAGACCTGAGGGTAGCTGAGAGCTCTGTCAGTGGTGGCTCATGCCCTTGATTCCTGCTGAGTGTGGAGTCAGCGAGATCTGGAAGGAGCATCCTGCAGCAGCAGCCTCTGCCCAAGGCACCTGGTCTGCTCTCCTCGGGGGACAAAGGGCTGTGGTCCCTGGGGTGGGATCCTGAGGCACTGATGTGCAGCTGGATTGAGGATGGACCATTTTACTCTCTGTGTGGCATCTTTATCAGTGTGATGGGCAGGGGGCACCTCTGTCTCCTCTGTGGAAGTGAAGGTGGTGATGCCTTGTGCCGTCTCCTTGTGCTGGAGTTGGTGGTGCTTCCAGAGAGCAGGAAGGGCTGTCTGGTGTGTGGCTGCCCTTTGGCAGGTGCAGCCTGAGCTAGCTGGATGCTCTGAGATTATCTACATTTACTAGCCATGATAACAAACTCCTTCTCAGACCGTTCTCACAATTATCTGCATCACTGGAGCTTCTTGTGCAAACAGTTCTGTGACCCTACAGGCCAATGCACTTTAGGGATTTCATGCACATGGCCATCTGACAGGATGCAGAGAGAAGCAGGATAGGGTGGATACTAAAGCTGGGAAAACTGGCCAGCCAGGAGGACACAGCTGTGCAGGCTCTGTTAACACCCAGAAGTCTGAGCTGGCTGCAGTCGAAGTGCCTGGAGTTCCTATGCCGGTAGGTTTTGTCTAGTCATGCTCTGGATCTCCAGCCTTTGGGATGCTCCATCCTGCTGCAGCCTGTCCACAGTGGACATGTGGGAGGGGGCACTGCAGAGGGGGGCAGGTGCTTCTGCTCCATCTGGGTGCTGGGTTGGGTGCTGGGTGCTGCTGTCCTTCAGCATTCCCAAAGAGGTGTCCCTGTACCAGCGTGACATGTGGTGCTGATGTCTGTGACTCCCTGCTGACTGGGACCTCGGGGGAAAACTGTCTATGTCACAAGGATAACTCTGGATCCCTGGTACATTGGATTGGGTGAAAAGGAACCATGAGGAGCTGCATCTTCAGTCATAAACTCCAGAACAAATATGCCTGAATATTTCATGAAATCCAAATAATCTTGCTCTCTGTGTTGCTTGACTTGGAGTCCTGCAGAATAAAAGATCTAGCCATTCCTAGCAGAGGGATATTTTCTCCACAGAGGAGGCAGAAATGGTGCTCAAAAGCATTTGTGGTTTGGTGATTTTGTGGCCTCGTGGCCTCTAAAGAAACTCCACTCTCTTCCTAAAGTTGTTTCTAGCCAAATTCAATGTATAAACAATAAGGATTTATTGAGTGCTCAGAGGGGAAATGTGGGGAGAAAACACTCAAACACATGTGCTTATCCTGCCCTCCATGATCCTGGTGTGTAAGCTGGGAAGAGGAATTGGGCTGGAGCTGGTGTGTGTGACAGGGTGATCCGATGGTGGATCCTCTGATACCCAGATCTCACTTTTCCAGTCAGTGCTTGGTCACTGACCTTCACTCCTGGCTCACCCACCGTGATCCACAAAACTGCTTCCCCTGGGTACTTCAGGTGGGCTGCTACAGGCTGTGAAGCACTTCCCAGAGGAGGTAATGCCAGGAGGAGTGTAGGTGTGTGGTGTCCCAGGAGGAGCACACACAGAGCTATACCTGGCTCTGGCACTGCTTCTTTGTGCTGCTTTGGGTTGTGGAAAGCAGAGAACCCTCTGCTAAAGCAGTGAGGGGTATGAGAATTCTCCTGTAAGCTGGAAGAGTGTGCAAGCTTTGTGTGCTGCCTGTTGTGCGTGTCAGTAAACATGAACTCTGGGAGCAAATGGGTTAGAAAGTGTGAGAACAACTGCAGGAAGTCTTTTAGTACGTGGGTCATCTCCTTGCTTAAGGTTTTCTTCCTGTATCCAGGTCTAGAAATACCTTCTGTCAGACCAACAGCTGTTGTAGCTGCTCTGTAGATCTGTGCTAGTGAAGGAGTTCTTGGCAAGGTGTATCTCTTGTGGAACCAGGCTCTGTGCCAGACAGTGCTTGGAAGTGCACAACAGGCAGAAGGAAATGGCTAAACCCCAGCCCCAGTTGGAGAATCATCTCCTTGGGGAGAGCATCCAGGAGACACAAAGAGCCTGGACTTGCCAAGCTCAGACCCTTGCTCAAGCTCGAGCCCAGCTGCTGGTGGATTTAGGTTAGTTTTGTTATCCTTATGGTCTCCTTTCATTTTGCTGGTTTCCAGGTGTGCTACCCAGGTTTACCAGGCAGGGTGGTGTGTCCCATCCTGGGGGGGTTGGTTGGGGCAGTAGGAAGCAGTAAAGGGTTGGTCACTGGAGCTGACATCAGGCTGACCATGCCCAGAAAAGGCCTGGTGAGCAGACCTTGCATTCCTTGGGCAGTGTCCCTGTGTGTCAGTGTGTGGTTTGCAGGGTGGGTGCCTCAGCTCTGCCTGAGCTCCCACACAGGTGTCTCTAACCCCGTTTCTCTGCTCTCCCTCCAGCGGATCGTTGTAAAGAAGTTCAGCAGATCCGAGAGCAGCATCCAAACAAAATCCCGGTAAGTGATTGTTCTCACTGGGCTGTGTTAGACTTTGTTCTCAGGACTCCTCTGTGCTGCTGAGTGGCCTCCATGGGGCTCACAAAACTTTGCTCCCTGGAATCAACAGAGGGTGGTCTCCATGAGCCTCCAGTGCCTTGTGTGTGCCAGCTGCTCCATAGCAGACACGTTCTGTGCAGTGCAAAGTGCAGGCTGCCCCTAAAGCCTCTCCACTGCCCTAGAGGCAGGGGACTGATTTGCTCTCAAATCTATTTCCAAGCTAGTGCAGCAGGAGAAAACTCTGAAATGTCCTTTTTTTGGGTTGTAGTAGCTACTTGACTTCTGGATGACCTGATAAAGATTTCTCTCTGCCCAGAGAAAGGTGTGTAAGATGATCTTTGCTGTATTGAAAACACAGAGGCTCTGTCAGGATCATTCATACCCCTTCTCTGCTTTCCCAGCACCTGTTGTTGACATGCCCAGGTGAGACCCCATGACCTTCCTGCCCATGTCACACCTAATGCACCATGTTGCTCTCTGGCTGTGAGTGTGCTTTTGAGATTCTACCTGAGTATTTACTTCTCTTCCTGAGAAGGTGGAAAACTTAGAGGAATGCCCCATTCCTTGGGAGTTTTCAAGGCCAGGCTGGATGGGGCTTGGAGCAACCTGACCTAGGGTGTCCCTGCCCCAAGAGGGGGGGCTGGAACTAGATAGTCTTTAAGGTCCCTTCCAACACAAACGATTCCATGATTCCATGAAATTATGTACTTGGGGCTTGCTGAAGTTACTATTTGCGATACCATAGCATGTATGACCAAAAAATCAGGATGCATTCCTAGTTCAGCTCCCTCCCAAGTGTTGGATGAACATCAACCTTACCTTAAAATTGCAGACTGTCAGTATTTGGCCTTCAAGGCTGAATGTCTCAAACTGCTCCTGACTCATCCTAGTCCACTCCTGCCTCACTCTCACTTTGATTTTAGCACAGTGTCTTTCAGCCAAAAGAATTCTTTCTTTTCCTTCTCCCCCACCATCACTCTGGTGTCCATCTGTTGCCAGCTCAGCAGGGCAGGGCCTGCCCGTGGCAGCACACTGAATACCAATACACCAGCTCATCAACACATTGATTGACCTCTGCTTTTAACACACTTTCAATGCTACTAGACTGGCTCTGTGTATCTCCAGGGCTGTGCCAGAGCTAAATGCAGTGCCTTCAGGCTCTGGCAGTAAGGCCAGGCTAGAAATAAGTTGTTCAAAAAATGCAGTCACTTGCATATATCAAGTGACTGCACACCAATGTGTGTTGCCTGAGGAATGGACCGAAGGAGCCAGAGCTTCCACAGGCACAGTTTGGTGGCTTTATTGGGACGTGGTGAAAGAGCTCCCATGGCTGGAGTGTTCTTTGTGCTGGGGTCAGCACCACGTGCCCCAGGAGGAGGTTTCTGTGTCGTCAGGACCCAGCACTGGTGTTTGTGAGGGGAGCTCTGTGTGGGGAGGTTTGACCGTGGCAGAGACCTGAGCTCTCCACTCTGCCCCTTGTTCAGTGCCCTGAGTGCCAGCACTGGGAGAGGACGAGGGGCTCGGCTCATCCCTCAGCTGCTCTGCTCTCCTGGGCTGAGGGACACGGCAGGAGAGCACAAGACACGTTTAGCCGGAGCACTAAAAAGAATCAGGGGGTGAGAAGGCTGTTGAAGGCCTTGGGAGGTCCAGCCGTGTTCGTGTCACTGGTGTCTCTAAAGGCCTGGTCACAGTTAGACCCCAACAGCAGTTTGGTGCTGTCTCTCCTGTTTCCCGAGGCAGAATTCCTGCAGGTGACTGTGCACAGGTGACTGTGCACAGGTGTCAGTGCTGGGCAGTGATCAGAGCCTTGTGTGGGATGGAGCGTGGTGTGGGCACTGCTGTAGGTCTGAGCAGCACAGGGCAGGCAAACTGGCTGTGGGAAGGTCATGGTCGTCTCTGAAAGGCAGGAGCTGTGTTTGCCAAGTGACTGGCTTCCCTGGAGAGGCCCTTGGAATTAGCAGGGGGGTTTGAGCCCACAGCCTGGGGGAGTTGGGGAGATAGATGATGGGCCAGGTCACACACAGCCTTAGTGCTGGCAGAAATCACAGCAAGGCACCTGCTGCCCTCCTGCATCTCCAGTTTCCACTCAGGGCCCTTGGGTGAGTCCCTTTTTCTTTGACAGGGGGCCAGGAGGATTTGCAGAGTGTATGGCCTGGCTGTGTGCCCAAGGAAGGGCATGTCTCTCCTGTTTCCATGAGTGTACTTCCAGAGGAGACTGAGGAAGGGGCTGTGCCACATGTACATGGAGGTCTGTGTGGGGAGAGGGCTGTGGTGTGTCTGTCTGAGCCCACCAGAGACAACCTGGACCCTACCTGAGGCGTGGAGTTGTCTGCTTGTGTTTGAAGAGAAATCACATGCCAGGACACCTCACTGGCACAGGTGATTTGGAGACAGGCAGGAGCCGGGGGCTCCCCAGTGGTTCCCTGTCCACCTCGTGTCAGGGGCTCCTTTGTTGTCCCTACATTTCCCAGAGCTGGCTGCGCTTCCATGGTGCAAAGTCCTGACCACAGGCACACGCAGCTCTTGCTGAGAAGGTGAGATGGTTGTGTTGGCTTGAGGTGCTGCTCGAGCCCAGCTCTGCTGGGAAGGAATCTCCGGCTGCCCCTCACAGGGTGGTTCCTGCTCGAGCAGTCAGAGCAGGCAGAGAACTTCCAAGCTTCTCGCTGGGACCCCCATCCACAGCCTCAGCAGATGTTTTGGAAACCATCTGCTGCCCTGTTAGAGGGCATGGGGCCTGTGCCCAGCCATTGCCCCTGCCTGCTGTCAGCCCCAGGGTTCTTTCTGGAGCCCACTGAACCCTCAGAGAGTCTGAAATCCCTGGGGAACAGCTTGTGCTGGGCAGTAACTGGAGCAAACCATTTCCCAAAGCCCTGCAATGGTTAATTCAGCCAGGCTGGTTGGTCATGGGCTGTACAGCTGCAGAGGGGACAGGGCCATCCCTCGTGCTGGTAGGGAGGGCTGAGGGGGCGTTTGGGCTCTGTTGGGTTCATCTGAGCACCCACAGAGGAGCACAGAAAGGCAGTGGCAGGTGGGGGATCCCAGATATTGCCCTGTCCTGGCACAGTGGTGGTTGGAAACCTGAATTACAGACTCAGAGCAAGGGACAACTTTCTCTGGGTTCCTGGAGGGCTGTTCTGGGGAGCTGCAGACTCAGCATCCAAATTCCTGATGGGTCAACACCAGAGCACTTCTTGGACTGAGGGGGGTTACTGTGTCTGTTCTCACTAGAGGACCTGCACCCTGTGCACCCTGCTCCCACAGCTGGAGTGGCACAGGGTGAGGCTGGTGCTGCCTGTGCTCGGGGGAGTGCTCTGTGTGTCTGTGTCAGCCTCTCCCTGGCCACGGATATCAGGGAGTGTGTTCATACACACATTTGTGCCTGTGCCTGCTGGGAACACATTCTCAGCCTCGCTGCTGGTTGGACTTTGCCTCTGTCAGGCTGCCACATCTGGCCCCATTCCCTACCAAAATCCCTTTCCACCTCTCCAGACCAGCCCCAGAACAAGGATTGAGTCTATAAATGCTGCCCAAGTCCCTCCTGTGGTGGGACCAGGACCCAGGCTCTGCCCTAAGCTTTTCCACTTCCCACCTGTGCCCACTTGTGTGATTTCTGCAGAGAGATCTGTGATGGGTTCCCTGTGGAAGAGCAGGTGTCCCATGCTGAGGAAACCCCTATCCTGGAAGAGGATCTGGGATGGGAGGTGGCTGTGCACACACGCCCTGTGGCCAGAGGGATGTAACATTAGCATCTGATCATGTTTTTCCCTCCAGAGCAAGACAAGAACGTTTTGTCCGTTGGCCACCTGTTCCCATAGCTGGGTTACCCAAATAGCTCATGTTCTGGGAACAGAAACTCTTGGAGCTGTTCTCCATGAGAGGCTCTATGTGTGCTCAGGGCACGAGGCAGCTGCTGCTCTAACAGCCAGGACATCCTTCCCAGCCCATTTTTGGATTAGTCAAGAGGCTTTTTTTGGGGGGATGGAACTGGCTGGTAATGAGACATCTGCTCCTGCTCATATGAGAATTGAGGCATCACACAGGTGTATAGGGCCCCCTCTGCAGGTAGAGGTGGATGCACAGACAGCTGCTCTATAGCTGTTCTTTTGTGCAAACTGAAAGACTGAAGATCCCAGAGCTGCCTCTGTGTTTCTCAGTGGCCACAGCAGCATCCCTGTCTGTGGCTGGTGTGAGTGTCCAGCCCCTCGAGACTACTCCTCTTCCCACAGCCAGAGCACTCCCCTGTCCATGTAAGGCTCAAGTTCTTTAGTCACGGCCCTGTCCTGCAAGGGGCCAAAGGAGGTGTCCCTGCTGTTCCCTGGGGACCTTCACGTGCTGCTTTTCTGGTCCTCGGCTCCCTGGGTTCCCCTGGGCTGAGCTTCCTCAGGGTGGGCTCTGCAGAGGGTTTTTGGTGCAGAGCTCTCAGCAAGGCCCTGGCACCCCTCCCTCACCCAGGCACTGCCTGCAGAGGGGCTTGGCCCATCCCGGTGGGCCCTGAGATCAGCCCTGAGGGGCTCCTCAGACATTCCCAGCTCACTGGTGACCCCGCAGCGTCCCAGCTGGAGTGTCAGCTCTGGCTTTGGGATAGGCTGGCAGGAGTTCCATTGCTGCTGCTGCTGCCAGAGGGTGGGGTGGCAACAAAGGCTCAAGGAAAAGGGAAGTCGGTGTTCCCAGAGGTTCCCTGGTCCTTCTGGCTCCGCAGAGCCATCTCCTGGGGATCCTCCTCTCTGCATGCTGCTCCATCCCTCTGCTGCCCACAGCCATTGGCAGTTTGAAGTACAAATTTCACTTGCAGTTTTGGAAAAGACCTGGGAAAATAAATTATGGGAATTCCTTGCCTTATAGAGAAAAATAATGTTCAGTCTCAAGTGGGAGAGGGTGGTGGGCTGATGAGTATCCAAGTGTCTCTCTGTGCAGAAAATAGCTGTGTACTTGAGAGATGTGAAAATCAGAGCATTTCTGCAGCAGGAATGGATTAAGCCGTGTAAGTTCTTTATTTTTTTTAATTTTACCTACTAAGTTAATTTACCTGTTTTAACTGCCTTCCACCTTATTCTCAGACTACAAATGGTACATTTCCAGGCTGGTTTAGAACAGCAGTTGTAGCTGTTAAGCAGCAAAAGGCTTAACAGAAGAAAATCATTATTTATAATAGCAGGAAAATGGAAGAGCAATCACCGTTCAGCCGTTTCAGAATGTAAGGTGGTAAGAGCTTTCCTGGGCAAGAGCTCTGGCAGGGGAAGACAGGCTGGGCTGTCCCTGGGGTGATTCTGTGCAGGAGTGCCTGGGAAGCTCCTGCACAGTTGGGGTGGCACATGGGAGGAGTGGCCCTCTTTCTGATCCTTCTTGGAGTCAGTGTGTCTGAGTGTTAACATAAGGAGTGGGACTGATGAAATCCAAACTCCCCCTTGCTGAAGGAATGCCCTGGGTGGCTTCAATGGGATTTCTAAAAACTGCTTGTTTAGGAATATCTGCAGCTGCTCCTGAGCAGGCAGAGTGATGCTGAATGGCAGCAGGAAGGAAAGGGGAAGAAAACTGTGCACCATGAGCTCAGTTCTGCAGCTCAAGCCAGCAAAACCTGTGGGTTTGGTCAGTCTGAAAGGGGTGTTAAAATATGTCACTCCTTTTCTAGATCTCCTGTGTGCCAGGACAGGTACTGACATCAATCCAGTGGTGCCCACTGTTCCTCAGCCAAGCAGAGCAGTGGGTGCTTCAGTTCATTATTTAGGATGCTCTGCACTGCCTGGCTGGGCACAGGTGACTGACAAAGAGCCATCTGCAGCCAACCTCGTGGTCACTGCTCATGTCCTTTTCTTGGTTTGTTTCCTGTGAGGGTGAAGCAAAGTGGGGCTTTAGCTCAGCTTTTCCACTCATGCTGGTTGGATTTGTGTTTGGCCTCGAGGCCAGTGGGTGGGGGGCACTGTAAACATGACTAATTCTACCCCTGCCTTTCTCCCCAGGTCATCATTGAACGTTACAAAGGGGAGAAACAGCTGCCAGTGCTGGACAAGACCAAGTTCCTTGTCCCAGACCATGTCAACATGAGTGAATTGGTCAAAATAATCCGGTGAGTGGGGTGGCCTCAGCTGGTGTGTTGTGAACCTCTCCTCACCCACAGGTCACCCAGCACAGGGTGCTGGGGTGAGGGTGGGGCAGAGGCAGCTGCTGAGGACAGGGATGGGGATTTGGCAGCCACAGCATCCTTGTGTGTGGTACAGACTGTTGGGGGACTGAGGGGGGCAGGTTCTTAGCACCTGCTGGAGGTCTGTGACCACTCCCTCATAGGGACACTCAAGAGCTGATGAGGGGGGCTTTAGCCCCTCCTTTTATCTTTCAGCTCAGGGGGAAGAGGCCCCTCTGTTTTGCCCTTGCCAGCAGCACTTGCAGAAGGGGGCTTTGTGAGTTCCTGAGTCAGGAGGCCTTGGAGCCCCGAGCTGCTTAGATGGAGTCACAGATACCATGTCCTGAGTGGTGAGAGGAGGTCCTGAGGAGGTCCTGGCTGTGCAGGCCTGGCCCCAAGTGAACAGCGTTGCTGGGGAGGTGGAACTGGCTGTCAGGGCACCTGCCCTGGGTGGGCTGACCCTGCCCCTCCTGCCCTATCCCCCACAGGCGCCGCTTGCAGCTGAATCCCACCCAGGCGTTCTTCCTGCTGGTGAACCAGCACAGCATGGTCAGCGTGTCCACCCCCATCTCGGAGATCTATGAGCAGGAGAAGGACGAGGATGGCTTCCTCTACATGGTCTACGCTTCCCAGGAGACCTTTGGCTTCTGAGGGCTGCTGAGGGGTGGCATGTGGAGGCAGATGAACTGTGGCGCAGAGGCCCCCGGCCTGGGAAGACAACGCAGCCAGAGGCTCACCAGAGGGGGGCTGTGCTGACCCCCTTCCTCCCCCTCCCTCCCCTCCCCATCGCCCTGTCACCAAAGAGGCTCGTGGCGCGTGTTGGACTCGCACAACCCTCCCCTTCCCCTCCGTGTAGGTCAGTCCCGCTCCCTCCACACCCGCCTGCGCAGACCCCACGTGGGGCCTCGGCTTCCCGTGTCCCCCCCGTGTCCCCCTGTGTCCCCCCCGTGTCCCCCTGTCCCCCACACTGCTCTCACTGTGCTGTGTGTGCGTGTGGCGCGTTGGGAGCTGCTGCCAGAGCGGGTGTGGGCACTGCCACCCTCACCCAGCACAGGGAGAGCCTCCCCCCCAGACACCGACAGCGGGCAGGAGGGCTGCACAAGCAGCAGGCAGATGTTACCATTGCTCCCGAGTTTTAATTGGTTTTAATTACACCCATATCAGATTCTTGGTGCTACTGAGTAGATTGTAGGCGTCTCTGTAGGACTGTGTTTTATTTTATTGGTTTGTTTGGTTGGTTGGATGGTTGTTTTTTGTTTGGTTTTTTTTTTAGGAATAGATTGGAATGGGGAAAGGGGGGGAATCTTTCCTGTATTTCTGTAGGTAAATAAATCAGGCTTCATTGCACTTTAAAGCATAGTAGATGTCAGAGTG
Source organism: Chiroxiphia lanceolata (assembly GCF_009829145.1). NCBI lineage: Eukaryota > Metazoa > Chordata > Aves > Passeriformes > Pipridae > Chiroxiphia > Chiroxiphia lanceolata. Next base: position 1,496,452 of record NC_045653.1, on the reverse strand, counting down.
GAATTTACTTATAATTTATACAGGTTTGCCATCTATAGTGCTACTCCTTCGTTGACAGTTGTACTTGGATTGTCTTGTTTCTTTTTTTTTTCTAATAAAATTGATTTCCCTTCTCTCTGTCTCCCCATTGCATGCAATTTTTCAGTCTCCATGTGGCAAGGAGTTCACTCAAGGAATGTACTGATTTATATTTGCTATGTTCCTGTCCCTGTTTCTCATGTATTAGACCAAAAAAATGTATATGATAAAATCCCCCCAGTTTAATCTATACAAAGGTATATATATATAAATATATATATAAAATAAACATAAATTCAAGTGGTGTCTTGTAGGAATGTTCTGTTCCCATCTCATTTGTCCGTGTTCATGTTCCTGATATAAATGTGATGTGTGTTCCTCACATTCCCTGGTGTGTGTTTGTGCCTGCCCAGGCTTGGGAGCTGGTTAGTCCAAGCTGTGGAAAAGCAGCTGGTTGGAATTGAGGGACTGAGGCAAAGGGGGAAGGTTGGCTTAGAGACCAGAGCACTGGGCAGTGATACAGGAAACATGGTTGGCCTTGCCCTGCCTGTGCTGAGTCTCTTGTACTTTGACCAAGGTTCTTCATCTGGGGAACAAAAAATTTGCAAAGCCTCTGCGTTTAAGGGAACCTTTGAGCAGTGCAGGTAATCATGGATCATCCTGAGCACTCCATCAGACCTGTTCTCCAGCCAGAGGTGGGGGCTGGTGGTCATTTGGCAGGTCAGTGTTTGGCTGATCACCCTCCCTGTAAAAAATTGCTTCCTAATATCCAACCTAAACCTCCCCTGGCAGAGGCTGTGCCCTCTTGTCCCACTGCTGGTTCCTGGCAGAAGAGCCCGACCCCCACCTGGCTCCCCCCTCCTGTCAGGGAGTTGCAGAGAGTCAGGAGGTCTCCCCTGAGCCTCCTCCTCTCCAGGCTGAGCCCCCCCAGCTCCCTCAGCCTCTCCTCACAGCACTTGTGCTCCACTCCCTTCCCCACCCTCGCTGCTCTTCTCTGCACCTGCTCCAGCCCCTCCATGTCCTTCCTGAGCTGAGGGCCCAGAACTGGACACAGCACTCCAGGGGTGGCCTCCCCAGCACTGAGTCCAGGGGCAGAATCCCTGCCCTGCTCCTGCTGCCACACTGTTCCTGAGCCAGGCCAGGATCCATTTGCCCTCTTGGCCACCTGGGCACACTGGTCCTGGCAGCTGGAGCAGCTGTGAGGGTTGCCCCTTGTTAAGCACCAGCCTCGTGGTATTTAAACTCCAATCCCTGTGGAAAGGTCCTCTCCCATTCTCCTCCAGGTGGGATGGGCTATTGCAGGTGAGCCAGAGCCCAGGTGAGGCCTCCCCCTGTGGGAGGTGCTAAAGGAGTAGCAGATGTGCTTCAACAGCTCCATGTCTTTCTTGTGCTGGGGATTCCAGAGCTGGAGGCAGCTCTGCAGAGGAGGTCTCACCTGAGTGGGACAGAGGGGTAGAATCCCCCCCTCACCTGCTGCCCACGCTGGGGGATCAGCCCAGCACACAAACGGGTTCTGGGTGCCAACACACGCACGGCTGGGACATGTCCAGCCTCTCACACACCAGCAACCCCAAGACCTTCTCAGCTGGGCTGCACTTTTTGCTTCCCATGTGATATTGTCTTCAAGGTTCAACCACTTCCAGGATCTCTCCTATTACTCTTTTTCAGGCTGTTCTTTGCTGCTCTTTCCTCCACTCTGCCCTTAGTTCCCAGTGAGTTGTAAATAAAGGTGAATAACAACTGGAGTCTGTCCCCAGGGACACCCTACAGCCCTGCTCATTCCTACCCAGTTGTGTCACTGGGGTCTGCATGGGCCTGGCCTCTAATACCTGCAGGTTCTCAAAGGTCTCTGAAGGGAAATGCTGCTGTCTTGCCCCCTCCTCCCCGTGTGTGAGATGAAAGTGGGCCCTTGCCTTGTCCCCCCTCTCTGCTGCCTTTTCACCTACAACCTTCAGGAAGTGCTGCAAGAAACTGCTTGGGCACAAGGGCCTGCCTGGGCTTTTCGTGGGCTGATGCCTCTGGGCATCACTTTGGGCATTGCCTGACCAGTGGATGATGTTACCTGTGCCAGACCGGCTGAAAGGATGGACCAGCCAGCCAGGCTGACCCAGAGCTGAGCCATGCAGGTTGTGTGGCACAGCTGACGACTGAGGCCAAATGGTGGAACCATCAGGGTAGGAGGAAGCTGAGGTTTCTATGGGGGCAGTGGAACACAAATGAGCCTGGGACAAGGGTAGGTAGGGCAGAGTGCCAACAAGCAAAGATAGAAATGCATTAGGTCATTTCTCTCCTGATAGAGGAGGGGGAGAAGGCCTGGAGATGAACATGACAGCTTCAGAGGGCACTTTCAGTCCCCTTTGGTGCCATCTGCTCAGCACAGAGCTGTATGTGTGTCCTGATCCTCATCTGTTCATCTTCAGGCCACACAGTGATGCTGTGGATCAGCCTTGGGTGAATCTGCACTGGGGCTGTGGTGATGCTGTGAGGTAACTCTGACAGACTCCAGTGTTACCTTTATTTACAACTCACCAGGAACTAAGGGCAGAGTGGAGGAAAGAACAGCAAAAAACGGCCTGAAGAGGAGTAAGAGGAGAGATCCTGGAAGTGGTTGAACCTTGAAGACAATATCACATGGGAAGCAAAAAGTGCAGCCCTGTGAAGGACATGGAGGTGCTGGTGGGTGAGAGGCTGGACATGGCCCACCATGTGTGCTGGCACCCAGAAACCCTCTGTGTGCTGGGCTCGGGAGTAACTCTGAGAGGCTGAAAGTCTCTGCATGTCACACTGCACCCATCAGTGACCAGAGCCATGAGGGTGTCACGTGTCACCTGGTGACTGTGACCGATGCTGCCCTGCTGTTGTCCCCTCTTGACAACCGCCCCGCAGGCCCCACCCTGTGCTGCTGCCAGGGCCACCTGAGCCCCTTGGACTCCAGGCTAAGCAAACCAAGCTCCCCCAGCTCCGTCTTACAAGCTGTGTGCACCACCCTGGGGGTCCCCAGGACTCGCTTCAGCACAGAGAAGGAGCCGAGCGGGAACCAACGCTGCCCTCCAGCCACTGGCCACTCTGTGTGGTCACTGCCACCACCCTCACTGCCGGGGTACGTGGCTCCTGTGACCCCGAGGGAGGTGTCTGGGATGGCTGTGACTGTTAGTAGGAAGTTCCAGGATGAGGAACCACCAAAGACTGAGACTGTGGCACAGCAGGGAAGGAAATTCCTGTTGGAGAGCGGGGTGCTCCCACTGCTCCCCTTTGGGTGAGCCCCGGCATGAGCCGCTCAAACCAACTCACATGCACAAGTCTGGGCCTCCACCAGTGTGGTTTAACCCCAGCTGGCAACTAAATACCACACAGCTGCTTGTTCATCCCCCACCCCTTCCTCCCCTCTCCCCTGGTGGGCAGGAGATTTGGAAAATGTAAGTAAACCTCACAGGTTGAGAAAAGAACAGTTTAATAAGTAAAACACAATAAAATATGAAGACATCTCTCAAGTCCTTGAACCTCCAGGTGGGGGAGAGAAGAGCATGTTCGAGATCATCTGATGGAACTGATGGGGCACAAGTCTGTGGGGCCTGATGAGATGCCTGCCAGGATCCTGAAGGAATGGGCTGATGGGGTTGCCAAGCCCCTCTCTACCCCACTTGAAAACTCAAGCAAAGTCCCCGGGGACTGGAACTGAGGAAATACTGCTCCTCTTTTTAAAGAGGGGAGAAAGGAAAACTGGGGGACTACAGACTGGAGAGCCTCACCCTCTGTGCCTGGGAAGATCATGGAGCAGATCCTCATGGAAGCAATGTTAAGGCAGAAGCCAGACAAGGAGGTGACCTGAGACAGCCAGCATAGCCCCACCACAATATTGTGCCTGACAACTGGTGACAGAGCAACTGCAACAGTCAACAAGGGGAGACCGACCCATGTCACCTGCCTGGACTGTTGCAAGGACACAGACCCACACAGCGTCATCTCCAAACCAGGGGAGTTGGGGAAGGAGCTGTAGGAACAGATAGAGGCTGGGGAAGGGGCTATAGGAACCCATAAAATCTGAGGAAGGGGCTGTTGGAACTGTAGAGCCTGTGGAAACTGGAGAAGGGGCTACAGGAACAAATCAGGGGTGGAGGGGAGAGAGGCTATAGGAACCCATAAAGTCCAGGGAAGGGCTATAGAAACTGTGAGAAATAAAAACCCAGTCGGGCAATTTCCAATCAGAATTTATTATATGATAAAAGCAAATTCAGCGCCGGGTGATCAGGGAAGGGGTTCAACAACTCCCAACGCCTGTCACACCCAAAGAAGACAGTTGTTCTACATTTATTTCCAGCTACTACATGAATATTCATTATACATAAGTATAAACATTACACATTGTTAGGTACATGAGTATAAACATTATTTCTTAACAAGAATGTTATCTATAAGCATAATATATTGTTAAATCAGACATTCAGCAGATGTTTGCTTGTTATCTATAAATTTTAAGAAAGGTGCTATTATCTAGCTAACTAAACAAAATTCTCTCACTATAAATCCTACACAAGGTAAAAGGGAGGTAACTTGTTTTATCTCTTTATAGGGGCCCAATTAAGTTTTACGATTTGTTTTTCTTTTCTCTCTCCAGGTCATATTGACCTTACACTGTTTTCTCTTAATTAGCCCGAATCATTTTCTCAGTTTATCACAGAAACCACATGGGCTGGGAGAAGGGTTATAGAAATCCATAGAGACTGGGAGAGCAGGGGGAGGGGGCTACAGGAACACAGGGGGCTGGGGAAGGGACTACAGGGAACCATAGGGGCTGGGGGAGGGGAAGAAGGGCCTACAGGAATCCATAAGGGCTGGGGGAGAGGCTATAGGACATGTGGGGTGGGGAGGAGCTATAGGAACCCATAGGGGCTGTGGGAGATGGGGAGGGGCTATAGGAACCCAGAGAATCACAGAATGGTTTGAGTTTGAAAGGACCTTAATGATCATCTCCCTGCAACCCCCCGTATGATGGCAGCCACCACAAAAACTATCACTATATGATGGTAGCCACCACAAAAACTATCACTATATGATGGCAGCCTGTCAGGACCTGTTTCCAGCAACGCTGCCATGGCAACCAGCAGTGAGGCCTGTTTCTAGGGGCAACCTTTACACCTTTACACTTAAAGCCCACTGGGGCCCTGGTCCCACACAGGTGGCCTCCCACAGGCCTCTGAGGACCCTGGGCAGATGTCAGCACGTACCGACCCCAGAGGTCCACCTGGGGTCTACCTGGCTGCCAAAACACACCGGTTCTAAAGCTGCTGTTTCGGGGCTTTGTAATCTGCTCTCTCGTTTTGCTGTTCCAGATTATACACAAAGCAATAACAGATCACACATCACCAGTGTCCTGGTACAGGATTGGACCAGGAAGGAGGGTATTGAGTGGGTTTTCCACACACCCTACTATCCCCAGGGAAATGGGATGGTGGAGCATGTGAATGGTCTGTTAAAACATTCTCTGAAAGCACACAAATCTGGAAGGGATGAAAGGTTACCCTCTGAATCAGCTAAACAACAATAGGGGCCGATGGGCAGGCCTGTATTGAGGGCTTTCTTGAGCTCCATGTCTCTCAAATCAGGTCCAAATAATAAAATTGATGACTTTTAGGACAATCTGAAGATGGGCCAGCCAGTCATGGTCAGTAATACATAGGACAAGGATGTGAGTGTTTCAAATCCCCTCTGGTAACAGTAGAGAACACATCCAGCTTTCCAACCCCTCCAAACTCACAAAACTATGGATTTGTGACTTTACTAACATAGCAGGATGTGATTTTAACTATTGCCTAGGAGAAACTGTGTTACAGAACATACACAGCAACTTTATGTTACACAAGTTTGTCTCCAACACCGATTGAAAGGGACATTATCCTGGTCAGAAACCTGCTGGAACATCCTGACCTGCACAAACTGCTACAACAGCTGAAGAAGAAAAGTCAGAAGACATTGATCAGTGTCCATCACAATATGGAAAAGACACATCATGTTGTACCAGTCCTTTAGGACACGTGCCCAGAATAAAAACAAGTACAACAGACATTCAAACACCACAAAAAAATCTTTTATTGCAGTGAGAATAAAAAAAAACTAACAAAGAGAATCAAAAGCTAAAAAGAATATAAAATAACTACTTTATCGGTTGGCATTAAAACAATACTATGAACAGCATTTAATACAGTAGTAACTAGGAAAAAAAAGAGAGTTAAAGGGATACCAAAAAAAGGATATTAAAATAATACTACAGAACAGCTTTTAATACAATATTAATTGGTAAAAAGGAACTAAAGGGATACCAAAAAAGGATCTTAATGCAATATTACCGGTGTACAAATAGGAATGTTTGTCTCTTCCTGTATCTTCCCTACTTGTATGGCTCAAATGTGCCACTGCATGGACCCAAAAGACCAAAGGGTGTTGTCAATCCATAAGTCCATTCCTCTAATAACATCAATCCCTATTATATATTCTAATATTTTTGCTACCATTACTCTGTAAGGTTTTGGTGGATGGTCTGCTATTCGTAGTGTTATTTCCAGCATACACCCCTGAACTACCTGTTCCCCAAGGCCCCATACAGGTGCTGGGTCCCCCTTATGTTTGTCAGGATTGCCATGAGTAATAGTGACCTCTGTCTCAGTATCAACCAATGCTTGTTGATCAACAGTTTGCTTGTTCTTTGTGGACCAATGTATTGTACAAGTGGTAAAAGGTCGTTGATCCTCATGAACACGGCAAACAGCGGGGACTGCACTGGGGCTTGGCCACACCCCTATTCAAGTTTATGATGCTCCTCGTATGGAGGAGTGTTGGCCTTTGCTGGCTCAAACCCTGAAAATACTGGATCTGTGTTACAGAACCGATCGACTGTGTCCTGCATCTCAACCCGGGGATACGTCTGTTCTTGTTTTGTAGCTCTTCTAATTTGGTGCTGTCTGGCTAACCTCCATAAGGCTTCTGTTGGCTGCCCATCAATATCTCTTTTGGGAACTCCTTTTTTAAGTACATCTTGAAATAACTTAGTTCCTTCCCCTTTTCCTCCTTCCCCTCCTCTCCGGTTTTCACTATTATCTCCTTTATTTCCACAGTCAGCTGTTTTGTCTGTGTGTGGGAGATCTGGAAGGTCGCCGAGTTGCTGCAACCTCTCTACAATCCCTTCTATGGGTACCCCCGGGTTAGACAATAACAGTGGAATGATGTATGGTTTCCAGGGTAAAGGACACCTTCTAACAATTTGTTTCTCATTACTGGAATTAAAGGCTGTCGTATGTAAAGTTCGGGGCTCTGCAATTCAGTAGCTGTTTTCATCACTTCCCCTTTCAATATCCTGATTGCTTGATGAAGAGTTACCCAGGATGAACTTCCATCCTGCCATGATCCATCATTGGTAAAACAGTCACTAAAACATTCAGCAATAACTGAAACTAAGGTTTTACTAACTCTCTGTTAGCTGTGACATCATAGGGAAGCATGTGATGTCACAGGGATGATATAATATCACAGGAGAGATGTGATGTCATATGGTGGTGGTGACGTCACAGGAAGGATGTGACATCACGTGGACGATATGATATCACAAGGGAGATGTGATGCAACATAATGGATGTGATGTCACAGGGGAGATGTGATGTCATAGTGGAGATGTGATGTCACAGGAAGGATGTGACATCACAGGGATGATATGATATCACAGGAGAGATGTGATGTTATAAGATGGTTGTGACGTCACAGGGGACCTGTGATGTCATATGATGGATATGACATCATAGGGAAGATTGCGACGTCACAGGAAGTATGTGATGTCACAGGAGAGCATGTGATGTCACGGGGATGATATAATATCACAGTAGAGATGTGATGTCACAGGAAGGATGTGATGTCACAGGGAGGATGTGATATCACAGGAGATATGTGATGTTTTATGACGGTTGTGACGTCACGGGGTACCTGTGAGGTCATATGATGGATGTGACGTCATACGGAAGATGTGACGACACAGGAAGAATGTCAGAGGGGAGCATGTGATGTCACAGGGATGATATGATATCACACGAGAGATGTGATGTCATATGATGGATGAGAGGTCACAAGGGAGCTGTGATGTCACAGGGGAGGATGTGATGTCATAGGGAGGATGTCATCTCACAGGGCAGGTGTGATGTCACAGGGGAGCTCTGATGTCACGGTGACAAAGCGATGTCACAGGAAGGACGTGATGTCACAGGGACGATATGATATCTAAGGATATATGTGATGTTATATGATGGTTGTGACATCACAGGGGAGCTCTGATGTCATAAGATGGGTGTGACATCACAGGAAGGATGTGCCAATTTGTATTAATTGTGTTATTCCACAGACTGTTGGAGGGAGTCCTTTTGTTGATGCCGGCGTAACTGGTGGAAATATCCACTGAGGGGTTTCCCTTTTGCTGTGATGTGTCAGTCCCCGAAAAAGGGCACTGGAATTGCCCCACCTGGTGGATCTGTTTGGTGGAGGGTTCCTGGGCGGAAAATGGGACAGACTAGATCGGACTGACAGGGGTTTGTTTTTCACAGGAGAAATATGATGTCATAGGGGAGCTGTGATGTCACAGGGGAGCTGTCATGTCATGGGGAGGGTGTGATGTCACAGGCACAATGTGACATCACAAGGATGATATGATATCAAAGGAGAGATGTGATGTCACAACAAGGATCACACCGGGCAGGTATGATGTCACGGGGAGGATGTGATGTCATAGGGATGATATCACAGGAGAGGTGTGATGTCATATGATAACTGTCATATGATGGATGTGCCATCATAGGGGAGATGTGACGACACAGGAAGGATGTGATATCAGAAGGGAGATGGGCTGTCATATGATGGATGTGACGTCACAGGAAGGATGTGACACCACAGGAAGGATGTGATGTCACAGGGGAGATGTGATGCCATGGGGGACATGTGATGTCACCGGGATGATGTGATGTCACAGGGGAGCACATGATGTCACAGGCATTATATGATATCACAAGGGAGGTGTGATGTCATATGACAGCTCCCCTGTGACATCACATCCTCCTCGTGACATCACACCTGCCCTGTGAGATCAAATCATTCCTGTGACATCACATCTCCCCTATGACATCACGGCTCCCCTGTGACATCACATCTCCCCTGTGACATCATATCCTTTCCTTGACATCACAGTTACCCTATGACATCAGAGCCCCCCGCTGACATCACATCCTTCCTATGACATCACAGCTCCCCTATGATGCCACATCCATCATATGACATCACATCTCCCTTGTGATATCACATTTTCCCCTGTGACATCACATCCTCCCTGAGACATCACATCGTCCCTGTGACATCACAGCTCTCTGTGACTTCACATCTCTCCTATGACATCACATCCTCTCCATGACATCACATCTCCCATATGATGTCACATCCAGCATATGACATCACAGCTCCCATATGACATCACATCCTCCTTGTGACGTCGCAGCCTTCCTGTGACATCACATCCATCATATGACATCACATCTCTCCTTTGATATCATATCATCCTTGTGACATCACATTGTTCCCATCCTCCCTGTGACATCACAGTTCCCCTGTGACATCATATGCTTCCTGTGACATCACATCTCCCCTATGATGTCACATGCATCTTATGACATCACACCTCCCCTGTGATATCACATAATCCCTGTGACATCATGTCCTCCTCCTGACATCACATCGTCCCTGTGACATCACAGCTCCCCTGTGACATCACATCCTCCCTGTGACATCACAGCTCCCCTGTGACATCACATCCTTCCTGTGACATCACATCTCTCCTGTGAAAAACAAACCCCTGTCAGTCCGATCTAGTCTGTCCCATTTTCCGCCCAGGAACCCTCCACCAAACAGATCCACCAGGTGGGGCAATTCCAGTGCCCTTTTTCAGGGACTGACACATCACAGCAAAAGGGAAACCCCTCAGTGGATATTTCCACCAGTTACTCCGGCATCAACAAAAGGACTCCCTCCAACAGTCTGTGGAATAGCACAATTAATACAAATTGGCACAGGTTAAAGGTTCGTGGTGGTCAGGGACAGGGCCTGGCTGCAAAAACACACTTCAATGTCAAAATTGTTGTTAAAGCAAAGCACAAACTCTAAACCAAATCAATCCACAAATACATTAGGAAGCAAAACCCAGCTCTAGTCCTTCCAAGCAGTGACTAACACGCAGAGCTGACACTTCCCACCCAGCACAGGTGACCCTGAGGGGGAGGAAGGCAGGTTCAACCCCTCCGTTAATCCCAGCAGTTTCAATGGAATTCTCCCTCCAATTCTTTCCCCATTTCCAACTATCTTTTATGCTATTTCAGAGTTTGAGGAATTCTAATGAGAAGTGCTACAATTGTTTCTGGGTGCCTGGGGAGCTTTGTGGGGCATCCTGACCTTATCCCAGTCAGGAAGCGGCAGCTGGAGTCTCTTTGCTGTCCAGGAAGCAGCAGCTGGTTTTCCTCTCTAATTCTTATTCTACGTTACCTTTTATCCTTATCTCTCTCTCCACACTCTGGGAGCATTTCTCTGGCTTGTCCAGGTCCCTCTGGATGCCATCCCATCCCTCAGGTGTGTCACCTGCCCCGCTCAGCTCAGTGTCACGGGCTCAGGGTGCCCTCCATCCATTGGCCTCCATCATTAAGGAAGATGTCGGATACTGGGGCCAGGAGTGAGGAATTGGAGGGTGTGGAGTCCAGCTGGGGATTCCTTGCTGGGGATAAGGGCACGGACAGCGGGATTGGGGAGGGGGCAGCAGTCCTCAGCCTCTGGAGGTGGCTCCTGCTGAGTGGGAAGGACAGGAATGGCTTTGAGAAAGATCTTGCAAATTCCCAGTGGAGGAGGTGCCCAGGATGTGAGGGAATTCCCCTTGGGGTGGAGGCAATCACAATCCCCCTGAGCAGCTTCACCTCCCCTGGGCCCCTCCTCAGTCAATGTTCCTCAATTATCCAACAAACGAGGCACGAAGCAGAAACGGGCAAAAGGAAAATCTTCCGACTCCTGGGGAAAATCCAAGGCAAATAGTCAAGTCATTGACCTGAGATGTTTTCCCAGCTGCCCCACAATGATCTCTTGTGTCTGGTCAGGGGCCCGTAAGGATGGAAGGTGTCCTGGAAATGTGGCCAAAGGTGAGTGGAGAATTGAGGCTGTGTCAGGTGCCGGGAGCCCCCGCTCAGTGCCTGTCCTTGATCTCTGCCCACGGGGGTCCCAGCACAGAGGGGCCTCTGAGGCGGGTGGGGAGGGAGGTAGAGTGGGGCAGGAAGGTGCCATCCTGCTGAGGGCCAGTGCTGGGCCCAGGGCAGGGCAGGGCCATCCCTGGGGACAGGGGCAGTGGGGCAGCTTTGTTTTAAATGCCAAAGAGCATTTTGTATGTATACATCATTAGTTAACCCTAAAAAACTTTGTGGCATCAACATCATCTACTATCTCTAAGTCAGTCCCTTGCTCCATTAATTGAACCATCCACATCTGTGCTCGCTCCACAGGTTGCTGAGAATATTTAGATAAAAGATTTTTAATGTATTCTGGGGAGAAATCAACAATCTCATCCTGTCTTACTTGGTTACCCTGATTATCCACCACAGCCTTCCATCGTACAACAGGGGCTGCCCTTGCTTCATGTGTCAACTCATCTGTTGTTGATGGCTTCCCTGAATTTTCTATAGAATCATCCTCATCAGAATCATCACTACTACTCCATACGTTACCATCCCACTTCTCTGGGTCCCAATCAGGGGCAGTGACTACAGCTCACACCCGTGGCCCCCGATCACCTCGGTCTATTTTCCTTTACCTGCACCGAATAGTTCTCTCAGCATATTTCTCAGCTAAAGTAACACATTTATCTTCTACCCTGTTCTTTTCAGTTTGAAGGTCAAGCAAAGCCTGGCATTGTACCAACTGAGTGGCTCTTACAGCATTCAGCTGCTCCTGCAGTTTGTTGTTCTTTTCTAATTCCTTTTGCAATTTTTCCAAGTTAACTTACATGCAGCGAGCAGCACACCCCCTGTATGTCTGGCATGTTCCAGACAAATGCTTGATTTAGTAGTAGGGGTTTGTGTAAACTGCTTCCAGTATTGCAATACCTCCATCAGGGCCTGCTGTCCCCAGCATTCAGGGGAAATCTTTGTACATGTGTCCCATTTATTCCATAAGGTATTCCATGGCTCCTGCCCCCATTCTACTAATTCTCGGGGAGGAGCAGTGGTTTTCTTGGGTGCATTTCCACCTGTGGCCGACCCTCCTAACCACTTCTTCATCTTAATCTACTAAATGTTCTCACTAACAAATACAATAACAACAACAGGTTCTCAGTTTCAAACTAAACACAACATCTATACACAAATCCACAAATACGATTTCAAGCTAAATACAAGACACTCCAATCCACAAACTGTGGCCCTTACACCACAAAGAAATCTAACCACATATACACATCAAATCTGAAGTCTGTGTTTGTACCAACCACAGAATACACACTCTATAATAGCTCCGAATGGATCCTCAAAAAGACATATCTATGAATAAAACAACAATAAAACCTAACCCACTGAGTATCTTCTAGGCTTTGATCAGCTCCACATCAAATACAATAGAAATTTAGAGTCCAGTCTAGCCTTACCTCCTGGATGCCTCTAGGTCCCAAGATATATTTATTGCAGTTATTACAAAGAAGTCGTACATATAATGAACAGTTGCAAAAGGGACAAATCTTAATTCTAGTGTGGTATATTCATAATTAATTGCTCAGAACTACCTCCCATATACGAAAAACAAACAAAGCATATAAAACACAGGCACTGTCACCCATATAGTAACTTTATCAACAAAAACCGGTTCAAAATAGGCAAAAAACAAACAAAACATATAAAACACAGACATCAGCACCCCCGGCACCCACACACCCCGAGGGTTAATTGAACTCTATGTTTCACCACCCACACAGGGACGGGGCTCCACAGGCTGTGCTCTCCACCTGAGAATCTCCCTTCTCACACATCTCACACGGGGATGTGGCTCTACAAGCTGTGCACTTCACCTGAAGATCCCCCCACCACTCATGCAGGGACACAGCTTCGTTGGCTGAGCACTCCACCAACGAATTTCCCTACACAACACTGTTTATTCCACCATGCATCCTGCTGACTACGCCAATTTATGTACTAGTCCGTTAGGATACATGCCTGGAATAAAAACAAGTACAACAGACATTCAAACACCACAAAAAATCTTTTATTGCAGTGAGAATAAAAAAAAACTAGCAAAGAGAATCAAAAGCTAAAAAGAATACAAAATAACTACTTTATCGGTTGGCATTAAAACAATACTATGAACAGCATTTAATACAGTAGTAACTAGGAAAAAAAAGAGAGTTAAAGGGATACCAAAAAAAGGATATTAAAACAATACTACAGAACAGCTTTTAATACAATATTAATTAGTAAAAAGGAACTAAAGGGATACCAAAAAAGGATCTTAACGCAATATTACAGACAACTTCTAACAAAATATTAGTTAGTAAAAAGGGGAATTAAAGGGAAATAGTATGGACAACTTTTATTACAGTATTAACTAACAAAGGGGAATTAAAGGGACACTAAAAAGATATAAAACATTTGCTTTCTTGGTTGCTTCCTGTCAATAAACTGTGCTTACCCACACAGATGGGCCAGGGCTGCCAGGATCTGCAGCAGCTGGTCGCTGCCCGTGCTTAGCGGGCGTCCCTGCGGAGCAACACAGTCTCCATGGCAGGATGAGGATCGCTCACCCCAGCAGTCCTGACACCCCATTTTATCAGCTCTACATTACACCACGTAGGGCCAGGACGCAGTATAAGGTGATGCCTGAGTGGCAGCCAAACCCCACCTGTTCATCACCTGAGAGCAACAGTCTGTGCATGCCCTGCTGTAGGGCAAGGGGCGAGCGACCCCTGCCCACATCATCTTCCTCTCACCATCATCTTTCTCACCCCTATGTATGACCTCTACCATTGTGTTTCCATTTCCATCTTGCAGTATGGAGCCAAGCCAAGGAGGAACTCAGCTCTGATAATGGGGGACATCAAGTTGACTTGCTAAAGACACAATGGACCTTACAGTTAACTTGTGCAATGAAGTTACATTGTACAATACTCTGGCTGGTTTCACATTCTAATATAATTTCTTTCTCACCCGTCTATGCTCCACTGATCATCTAATTCAAAAGTACCCCCCTTACACATGTCCCAGAATGAGTGAGGAGAGATGGAGAACATCACTGGTGAGTAAAGTTTCTAGAGTGGTCCCCAACTGCCACAGGCTTTTTCAACCTAATGCTACATCCTGTTGTTGGGATATTGATCCCAACTGGGATTTGGTTTGTGTTAGTAACTGCAGTGTGTGTAAGAGTGCAGTACCTAACCCAGCAATTGAGAAAACTGACTTGTCCAGAAATACAAAGGTTGAAGTGAAAGATACGTGTTCGTTTTGCCAGAACCAGATGCTATGTTTTATTTAGTAGATATTGCTAAGTTTTAACATCTTAATATAAGAACTAACACCTTTTAAGTCATGTGAGTTAAGGTAAATAACAAAACATTGGAGACCAATGTTTCTCAACATATTTGCCAAAATACTATACATATACACTGTGGACACCTCTGATAAGATAACTCTGATATAATTTATTTAATAAGAAGTGTGCAATACTGGTAATTGTGTAGTAAGTAATTCCAGTTAAAGCTTTTTGTCCTTTTGACCTTTTGTCCTTTTCCCTGTAAATGTGTTGAGCAAAGGGGAAGCAGTAGCAGTCCTTGCACGAGCAAAAGGTGCCAACCTCCAACTGACACAGGTGGTCTGTGCACTACAGAACCTCTGACTGCCACCCCACTTGGATTGCATTGATCCAAGAGGGACAACACTTAAACAGGGAAGCAGCCTTGGAAAATAGAGTAGCTGGACATTGCTTGTTACTCCAGGCGTGAAGATTTGGAAGGACTTTGTTGTTCCAGTCTCACAGATAACAATAAACCAATAGAAGCCAAATTTTAAAACTTTAAAGCTTTAGTACAAACCACAAGACAGGACCCGAACGGGATAAACAGGTGGAATGGCTGGTCAAATATATTTCCTTCTGTTACCTCAATATTGAAACAATTTATCAGTTTGGTATTAAAGAGATTCAGAGTTTTACTTGTTGTAGAGATCACGATCTGCTGTTTTACTTAAGTATGGCCAACAGGTCTTGCTCAAATTCATGGATACAAATATGATTCTGCTCCAATTTAAAGTGTGCAGCGAATGTTTTATACGAAATAGCTCCAATATAAAGGTGGCTTTGAAGACATGAGCAAGAGAACGTGACCAACAGCAACCTGCCCATACGACTGAGGCTGTTCTTAGAACAAAACACATCAAACTCCCTGAAAGAAGTAGGGTTGCAACAAAACTGTACAAACTCAGTGAATGAGTATTTACTGTGCCTGACTCCACTTGCTTGGTGACATCTTCCCTGTAATGCCTTCAGGGCAGGACTGGGGTCACACACCAGGGCTGGGATGAGGGGCTGGGCATGGCCAAGCTCCTGCTCCCACAGAATCACAGAACGGGTCACGTTGGAAGGGACCACAGTGGGGCATCTGGTCCCACCTCCCTGAGCCAGCAGGGTTGTCCCAGAGCACGTGGCCAGTCCAGACAGTTCTGGAATATCTCCAGTGAGAAGACTCCACACCCTCTCTGGTCTCTGTCCCAGTGCTCGGTCACTGCACAGCAAAGTTCTTCTTCGTGTTCAGGTGGAACTTCCTGGGCATCAGTTTCTGCCCCGTTGCCTCATGTCCTAGTGGTTGGCATCACTGAGAAAAGCCTGGCTCCATCTTCTTGGCACCCCCCTTTAGATATTTATCCACATTGATTCAGTAAAAGTGAGACCAGAGTGTCTCGACGCTGCAGCCAGAGACAGGGCGAGGCAGCCCCGGCCGGGAGCGGCTCCGTGCGAGCCCCTGCCCAGTGCCCGCGGGGAGAGCAGCGCCCGAAGAGCCGCCCCGGCCCCTCCGCTGCCTTCCCGAACCCTCCGCCGCTCCTTAGCTCATCACACAGGGAAAGGACACGCCCTCGACGGGGTCCTGCTCTGCCATGCCGGCTTCCAGCCAGTTTAATCCCCCTTGCTCACAGACCACACCGCTGAGCAGTTGCAATATTCTGCCCCAAATGGACTGTGGGTTTGCCGTTCCAATCCCGGGCAGGGCATGAAAAAAAGAGAAAAACCCAGAACAGAATCCAGAGTGATCTTGCAGGGCCAGAGCAGCAGAGGGAGGATGTTCTGCCTCCTGCTATTTTCCAGTGCTGACCTGACTGAGAAGGGGGTCTGAGAGGCCAAGCTGCCCAGGAGCAGAGCTGGCTGCTTGCAGGGAGCATTTCCCTCCCTAGTGCTGGCTGTCTGGGCAGGGAACAGGAGGGAACTCTTCTGGTTTGGCCAGGCAGGAGGGAAGGACTCTTGAAGCCTGGGAGAGAGGGGGGCTGCTGTGCAGGGGTGGGGGTGAGTCCTGCTGATCCTGAAGGGCTGAAAATACCTGACTCTGGGCCTCCCCCGTTTCCCTGCCTCCCTCCTCTGGACAAGCAAGAGCCAAAGGACACCTGGCAGAGCAGTCCCCACGTGGAGACACCACTGTCCATGCCCTGCCCAGCGACAGCAGGTATTTGAGCAGAGCTTCTGAGGGAGCTCACTCTGAGAAAGGACCCTGGAAAAAGGATCACAGGGTAAAGACCAGCACTGTCCTTCACACAAGGTGAAAGGCAGGCTGCCTCAAACAGGACCCATCCCTCCACTCGCCTGACAGCAAAGCTTGTTATATGAGACAAAAATGCTGGTCATTCCTCACCTCCCTCCCTCAGATGCCCTGTTAACTTGTGTCTCAGTGAGACTGAGGCTGCAGAAGGCGATGGGACAGGTTTCAGCATGGAAAACCCCCATACACAGTTTGGCCTGGCTGGAAGGAAGCACAAGCAAGCCCTTGGCAGTAAACTCTTTATTGACAAAACAAGGGCATGGGTCTGTGAGTGCTGTCCGGGGGCTCTTCACCTCTCCTGCCACACACCTCGCTCTCCTCAGACGGGCTGTGGGCGCACAGCTCTGTGCCGTGCTCCGGCCTGGGCAGGGGGCTTCGGCCCCGCCGGAGGGACGGGCTGGTGGGGACACTCTGGGTCCCCAGAGGGGAGGGTGTCCTCAGCAGCATCACTCTCATTTCCACCTTGGGGTG
The DNA here is from genome assembly GCF_009829145.1 of Chiroxiphia lanceolata. Taxonomy (NCBI): domain Eukaryota; kingdom Metazoa; phylum Chordata; class Aves; order Passeriformes; family Pipridae; genus Chiroxiphia; species Chiroxiphia lanceolata. The sequence goes on along the minus strand of NC_045653.1, from coordinate 1,479,132 downwards.
TGGGTGGGTTTGCAGCAGGCCCTTGGAAGTTTCCTTTGGGGTTTGGTGCAGTCTCAAGTTGACCAAGTCGCTCCAATAAAGACTGAACAATCCGCTTTGCCATGGTCTTTATATCCAAAGTGCTGGCTAAGGCTGTTGGATTAATTTCTCTCTCCAAGTTCTCCTCCACTGTTGCAAGAATGTCAGCCTCCAAGGTTTTGTCATAGCCAGTTCCTTCTGCACGCTGCTGTGGTTCTAAGGCAGGCAACTTTGCTCCTGTGCTTGCTTCCAGCCTCTGCTGTTCAGATGCTCTGGGGACTCCTGACTGCAGCTTTTTCTTGGACACCTTTTTGCTGTGAAGCCCCAGGATTTCAGTGTACTCAGAGGTAGAGCGTTTTTCTAACCAAAGAGCTAGGTAGGATTTCAAGAAGAAGCGAGCACTATTAACAGCTTCTTGGGTGAGTTTGTCAAGCCAAGTGTGTAAACGTGCTCTGTCTGAAGCTTCCTTGGATTTGTCTGCTCGGGTGGTTCCTCTATCAACAGGTCTGGCTGCTGCCTCTGCCTTAGCAGTTCTGGATTCCAGATGGTCCCCCAAGTCCTCCAACACCATCGCTACAAGCTCTTGGGCCACCACTTCTATTTTCTGCTGGCGTCTTAGAGGTTTCTCAAAAGGCCCGGGTTTCCTGCAGATGTGAGAAGACTGCCCTCTGATCCCTCGGGCAGCCCTCCTTAAAAAGGTGACATGCTGATCCTGAGGAACCCTCAGATTCCCAAACACTTTGTGTGCAACCGTATTGACCAGACATTGGAGCTTCTGGGCTTCTGCTGCAGTTAGTTGTTCCTCTGCCCATGAAAACACATCTGGCCGTCCCAATATCTCCTCTGCCTGTAGCTTGAGCCTGGTCAGATAGTCCCTGTACTGATTGAACTCCTTCACAGTGCAAACCACCTATGGAGGGACGAGGGCAGAACCCCCCAGGCACTGTCAAACCATGCAGAACTGCCCTCCCCAGTGGGAGGGGAGCTGCTCCTCTGCTCACCATTGCCCCCACTGCCCCTGGTGTCAGAGCCCCTGATTCCCCCCGGCCAGGGCTGAGCGATGCTCCTCGCCCCGGCTCCAGGCCTCGCCCCGGCTGCCTCCTCGGCACACGGGCAGCACGGGGCTGCCTGAGAGGAGCAGGGCTGGGACTTCCCAGGGGGATGTTGGCACCATTTCTGCTCCCAGGGAAACCAGCCCACAGCCCTGCCCTCTGCCCACAGCAGGCGGCTGCAGCAAGTGCTCTGGGAACCCGCTTGGAGAGGGCTGTTCTTGATCAGCCCGACACCCAAACCTACGTTATTGTCACGGGTGACAAAGCCCTGTCTCCTCAGCAACTTCAGGACATCCTTGCGATGGTGGTAGTCCCGCAGGTGGGGGTCATGCAGGCAGTTGTACTCTATGCTGAGGTGGTGGCTGTAGGGATCATCCAGGGAGTAATAAAGACATGGACCTTGAAGCTGTAAGAGAGAATTTCCAGAGTATGAAGGAGTCAGGAGAGAGCAGGAAAGAGGTGCCACACGGTACTTGTGAAAAGGTAAAGGTACTTTGAAGACCAACACTTTTCTCCATTCTTCTGAAGGCACAGAGACCCACAGAGCCAAACTGTGGGGCCAGGCTGGGCTGTGATGGGCTGGGGGAAAGAAGACAAACCCCACCAGCAAACTGGCATCTTGCACCACCAGGAAGAAATGCAGACCCATCCACAAATGAACCTTCCAAGTGAAAAGGTCAAGTCCAGCATTCAAATGCAGCCAATGGAGAATGCAGGAAAGAGCCTCCTTGGCTTAGGCAGGCCCAAGGGCTGTGCCGACTGACGCTGCCACTGGGAAGTCTCTGTCCTGGGAATGAGCAGCACAGGCTGCAGGAAGAGGAGGAGGACAGTGTGTGCATTCCCCAAGAAGGGAAGGCAAAGCTGCTCCAAAGACACCAACAAGGCAAGCAGGAGAAGGCTGGAGTCCCCTCAGAGGTGCCCCAGAGCCCGGCTCGACATTGCTGGGTGAGCGGGAGGGCGCATTGCCCCAGCACCCCAACACAAAGTCACCTGCTGCAGGTGTGGGCCCTACCACACACGTGCACCGAGCCAGAAACCAGTGCAGAGAACTGATAAGTCCTTTTTCTCTGCGTTCCAGGGAGCTTGAGCTTCCCTCCACTGCCCAGCCCTGTCCGACTGAAGGGCTGCAGCTCCTGCTGCAGAGTAGGTGGCCACAGGAACTCCTCTACCTGATGGGGACCCCACCAAAGAGGAGAGCTGATCTACTCCTTTCTACTTGCTTTACCTTTTCCCCCAGCTTTCCCCTGCAGAAGACAGGCTTGGATCTGGGTTTCACATGGATCCTGAACCCGACTGGGAAGTCCAGCAGGTCAAAATCCATCACCTCAGTAGCTCAGCCTCACAGGTGCAGTGCTCTGGGGCCGAGGTGGGAACACACGGACACCCAGGTGTCACCCAGGTGTCAGCTCCTGCACAGCAGTGCTCTACAGCCCCTTCCAAGAGCACAGCAGTGCTCTACAGCCCCTTCCAAGAGCTCTCCTGGTGCTGTGAGCCTGAGCAGTGCTCCACAGCCCCTTCCAAGAGCTCTCCTGGTGCTGCAATCCCGCACTGTCTCCTCGAGCTCCAGAGGCATAATAGCTGGTGTGTCCCAGTGAGTGGCTGAATACACCCATGGGACATTGTGACATCATGGTGATGCCACATCACTGCATTGTCACACCATTGCGTTGACATCCTGTCATTCACTGTCTGACCTTTGCAATGCCAGACCAGAAATCCCCTCTCCAGGATCAAAGGAGCTGATTTCAGTCCTTTTAGGTCTGGGAGACCCCTGACTGCCCTCTTGTGTCTCTGCAGTAACTACACTCGCAGCTTTCTTGGGTGACCCCCTTCTTACCAGCTCTCTTCCCTCTCAATTCACGTACCCAGGCTTCCAGCTTAGAGGTGGGTTCACCATCCCACTCCTTCATGTCTTCCTCCAGTCAAGCAGAAAGAACCAGAGTTCACCACGTGGCCTGAGCTTGGGATTTCCTTTCCCTCTGGCTGGGGCAGGAGGGGACAGATCTCTTGGGCTGCCCCTTAGGGCTGAGGTGGGGATGTGGAAGTGTGTGTAGGGACAAGGAAGTGCCCAGAGTTTCTTCTACATTTCAGAGTCAGGAGGACATCACCTCTACAGGTGGTGGATCCATTTTCAGGTAATACAATGCTTCCAGGCTGTCGGAATATGATGCAGGGTCACTTTGAACCACCTTCCTCCACATGGCCATCGTGCAAGGAACTTTAGGGCTGGATCTTTAGGGCTGTTATCCCTTCATAGATTACTATAAATGATTTCCAGCACTGCTAATTCTCTCAAGTACTGGATACCTTCATCTGCAGTGCTCCACTTTCCCAAGGAGTTCATAAGATCTTCCTTGAATGGATGCCTTGCCCTCACGCTTGAGAGAAGCCATCTCCAGAGCCTGCAAATTGCTCTGTCTTTTCCAATTCCTCTTTCAATTTCCCAGTCTCTAGCAAGGGATCCCAGCTGTTGGGCTTCATGACCTTCCTGACTATCAGCCCCATTATCCCAGCATCGAAGCAGCCAGGTAGGAATCCACTCACTGGGCTGGCAGCTGGAATCTTTCCGCAAGTCCCAATGTTCTGATGAGGTCAGGGACTGGGTAACTTCAGTTTCCTGCTGGATTGGTCTCACGCCTTTTGATTTCTTTGTTGGACTGGCCCCCTCCCCTCTTGATTCTCCCTTTTCTTCCCATACTAATTGATTTCATGGACCTGCAGCTTGCCTTATCCATTTCTTCCTGTTCACTGACTGTAGTTGTTGTGGTTTGAGTACCTGTCTCAGCCATAGTGTCCTCCAGGGCAGTTTGGGTCCTTGCCTTCACTACAGTCCTCTGAGAGTACTGAACTGTGGCTTGATGGGCACAGGCCAGGCCCCAGTACAGGGCAAGAAGCTGCTGGTTTTCACTGGGATAGGCAAGGCACCTTCCATCAGGTGACATGCCAGTCTGCCAGGGTCAAATACCTGTTCAGGTATGAAGTCCCAGGTAATGGGAGGAGTCAAATGCCCTGGGAACCTGCCCAAATCCTTCCACACGTCCTGCCACCTCAGGGCACATCCCAATATATCATCAGCTAAAGTTTGTTCTCTCCTACACCAGGACACACCAGATTCCACGAACTCCACAGTGTGCTGACAGTATTAGTAACAACAACAGTATCAGACAGCTCCCATAAGGATTAGCAAGGACCATGGGAGACTTCATTATAAAGCCATTCATATCAATGCCAGGGAGGGGGGAAAGGAGTATTCCTCCATTGTCCCCAGAAGATGCTCTCCCAGCATGACAAGGCAGTCAGTGTGAGGGCAAAGGATGGAGCCCTTGTTTATTATGGTATGTTCCCAAAACTCAGCAAAATAAAGTGATGAGCAAACAGCCAGCAAACTCCGTGTCCCATCCAAGAGCTTTGCTATTCCATAGCTACTGTCTCGCCTTTGTTTTGCCTCATGTTGGGCACCAAAAAGGACTGTGGTGGGTTGACCTTGGCCGGACACCAGGTGCCCACCCAGACAGTCTATCACTGCCCTTCCCAGAAGGACAGGGGAGAGAGAATAAGATGGAAAACAACCCGTAGGTTAAGTCACTTTACTAAAGCAAAAGCAAAAGTTTGTGTGCACAAGCGAAGCAGAAAATAACAAAGTTTATTCTCTACCTCCCATCAGTGAGTGATGTCCGGCCACTTCCCAGAAAGCAGGGTTTCAGTACATGGAGCGGTTGCTCAGCAGGCAAACATTGTAAACAATGACCTCCCCTTCCTCCTCCTTTCCTCAGCTTTTATATCTGAGCTGACGCCACATGGTCTGGAATATCCCCTTGGTCAGTTTGGGTCAGCTGGCCTGGCTGTGTCCCCTCCCAGAAGGAATGTTGCAGTGCTGGTTCTGTGCCAGCCCTGCTCAGCAGTGGCCAAAATACCGGTGTGTTATCAACACCTTTCTAGCTACCAGTGAAAAGCACAGCTCTGTGAGGGCTGCTATGGGGAAATGGTCCAGCTCAGCCAGATCCAATACAGGAATAAACTCTTTATTGACAAAACAAGGGTGTGGGTCTGTGTTTGCTGTCCGGGGGCTCTTCACCTCTCCTGCCACACACCTCGCTCTCCTCAGACGGGCTTTGGGCGCACAGCTCTGTGCCGTGCTCCAGCCCGGGCAGGGGGCTTCGGCCCCGCCGGAGGGACGGGCTGGTGGGAAATCCGTCGGCCCACAGAGGGGAGGGTGTCCTCAGCAGCACCGCTCTCCTTTCCACCTTGGGATGCCGTGGTCCCTTTGGAATCCTCTTCGGGGGTCGGTGCAGGCCCACATTGACAAATCCGCTGTATTGCAGACTGAATGATCTGTTTTGCCATGGTCCTTATATCCAAAGTGTTGCCTGAAGTTGTTGCATCCTCTTCATTCTCCAAGCTCTCCTTCACCGTTGCAAGAACCTCAGGCTCCAAGGTTTTGGCATAGCCAGTCCTTTCTGCACGGCGCTTTGGTTGTAAGGGGGGCAACTTTGTTCCCTTGCTTGCTTCCAGCCTCTGCCGTTCAGATGCTCTGGGGAATCCTCGTCTTGCTTCCATGCCCTGCTTTGAGGAAAGTGTCTGGGATGGCTCCGGCTGAATGTTGGAGGCCTGTCCTTTGGGAAGCTCCAGGATTTCAGTGTGTTCACCGCCAGAGTCTCGTCCAAACTGAGAAGCTACCATGGATTTCAAGAGGTTGCGAACATTTTTAACAACAAGTCCGGTGAGTTTGTCAAGGCAAGCCTCTAAACATGCTCTGTGTGAAGTGGCTGTTTCAGCTTCCTCGGATTTGTCTGCTTGGGTGGCTCCTCCATCAACAGGCTGCTCCTCCAGACTGGCTGCTGCTCCTTGGTCAGAAGCTTGGGATTCCAGATGGTCCCCCAACATCTCCAACACAGTCGCTACAAGCTCTTGGGCCACCGTTTCCATTTCCTGACAGTGATCTTGAGGTGTCTCCAAAGGCTGTGCTCTCATGCCGGAAGATGTTCCTCTGATCCCCTGGGCAGCGTTCTTTAAAAAGTCGACACGCTTATCCTGAGGAACCTTCAGCTTCCCAAAAACTCTGAGCACAACAGTCTCAACCAGTTCTTTGAGCTTCTGAGCTTCTGCTGCAGTTAGTTGTTCAGACACAGCTTTGACCTGTCCGTCAGCAGCAATGTCTGGCTTCCCCTGGGAGTCAGCACCAGTGCTGACACTCCCACGCAGCGGGGTGTCTTCCTGGCCCAGATCAGCTGTGGAGTAGGTTTGGTCCTCGTCCAAAGCTGCTTTCACTGTTTTGGATTGTTGCAATTTCCCTGTGGTTTCTCTTCTCTTGGGTGGAGGTGGGCAATAAGGTTTGTGAGTCTGCATCCACCGCTTTCCCGGGCGGGAAGCGTTGGTGGCTCCCGGCAGCTGGGTGCCGTGCTTTAATTTGGCCGGGGGTGGCTGAATACATTCCTGAAAGGTGACACCAGGTTGTGGCCGCTGTTGCCTGGACAAGTGCTGAGGCTTCCCACAGGTCCAGGACAGCACTCTGCTTCAGCCAGGCAACAAGGGCAGGAGAGAAGGGCTTCCCTCAGGACTCCATGTGCTTGCACATGGCCCTCGTGCCCGTGCCCACCCCAGCACCCCACGCTGCCTCAGCCCTGAGCCGCAGAGTCCATTCCTCGCCACAAGCCCAGCCCTCAGCACAGCTCTCACCTCTTGTGCACTGAGCACCTCCCCTGCAAGGAAAGCCCCAGCCCTCAGCACCACCCTGTGCCCATGAACACACTGCTTTGCCCACCTCTTTCCGCATCGACATCTGCTCTGAATACAGCTTGTGCCTGGTCAGATAGTCCCTGTACTGATTGAACTCCTTCAGAGTGCAAACCACCTATGGAGGGACGAGGGCAGAACCCCCCAGGCACTGTCAAACCATGCAGAACTGCCCTCCCCAGTGGGAGGGGAGCTGCTCCTCTGCTCACCATTGCCCCCACTGCCCCTGGTGTCAGAGCCCCTGATTCCCCCCGGCCAGGGCTGAGCGATGCTCCTCGCCCCGGCTCCAGGCCTCGCCCCGGCTGCCTCCTCGGCACACGGGCAGCACGGGGCTGCCTGAGAGGAGCAGGGCTGGGACTTCCCAGGGGGATGTTGGCACCATTTCTGCTCCCAGGGAAACCAGCCCACAGCCCTGCCCTCTGCCCACAGCAGGCGGCTGCAGCAAGTGCTCTGGGAACCCGTTTGATCACCCTGGTGTCCAAATCTACCTTATTATCACTGGTGACAAAGCCCCGTCTCCTCAGCAACTTCAGAACATCCTTACGTTTATGGTAGTCCCGCAGGTGGGGGTCATGCAGGCAGTTGTACTCTATAGTGAGGTGGTGGCTGTAGGGGTCGTCCAGGGTGAAATAAGGAAATGGCTGGTGAAGCTGTAAGAGAGATTTTCCAGAGTACAAAGGAGGCAGAAGAGAGCAGCAAAGAGATGCCACTTGGTACTTGTGAAAAGGTGCCAGAAACCAGTGCAGAGAACTGACAAGTCCTTTTTCTCTGCATTCCAGGGAGCTTGGAGCTTCCCTCCACTGCCCAGCCCTGTCCGACTGAAGGGCTGCAGCTCCTGCTGCAGAGCAGATGGTCACAAGAACTTGATGGGGACTCCACCAAAGTGGAGAGCTGATCTACCTCTTTCTACTTGCTTTACCTTTTCCCCCACCTTTCCCCTGCAGAAGACAGGCTTGGTTCTGGGCTTCACAGGGATCTTGACCCCAATTGGGAGGTTCAGCAGGTCAGAATCCATTTCAGTGGTATCCCCTTTTCACAGGGGATATTCTGAGGCTGAGCTGGGAACACACAGACACCCAGGCAGACCTGCCAGAGGGACGGGCTGTTGGGAAAACCGTGAGTCCCCAGAGGGGAGGGCCCCCACAGCAACACAGCTCTTCTTTCCACCTCAGGATGTGGGTGGATTTGCGACAGGCCTTTTGAAATCCTGTTCGAGGATGGTGCTGCCCTCCCTGCTATGTCCCCTTATTACACCCTTTTTCCCACTATATCCCAATACACTCAGCAGTGCCTCTGCCTTTCAGCAGGACACCAGCAATGAAATGGTGCTCCACGGGTCCTTCCAAGAGCTCTTGTGGTGCTGTGATCCTGCACTAACTCCTTGTGCTCCAGAGGCACAATAGCTGGTGTCCCAGTGAGTGGCTTAATTGGCCCACGGGACATTGTGAGATCATAGTTATGTCACATCACTGCATTGTCACACCACTGTGATGACATCCTGTCACACAGAAAGTGTCCACCAAACCCATGGGTGGGGACCCCCTGGAGGCCCCTGTGGGCCTTCCATTATGTGTGACCCAGCTGAGAGAGCTCATGTCCCCAGGCCCCTTCCCCTGCTCTGTTCTGTCAGTCTGGGAGGCAAAGCAGGTGTCCTCGCCAAAGGAAGAAATGCGAGGAACTGCCACGCCAAAGATGCCTGATTTGGGCTTCACTTTGCCTTTTCTCCCTTTTTAGACCTTCTTCCCTGTCACGGTCAAGCAGCTGCAACTCAGGCAATTGCTTCATGGCTGGGCTTCGCGAGCGAAGATTTGGGAAGGCTCTATCCACATTTGCTACAGGCACGCTGGTGACTTATGAGGCCAATACGAGACAGACATATCCGATTGCAAAAGGCACAGCAGAAAGACTCCTTAGATGGTATATTCTGCAAAACACGGTTCTTTCTGCGTTGCCTTTTCTCCTCGAGAGTGATCCTGCACTAGAGAGGAGACAGCAGCGTTATAGATGGTGTGTCTCCAGGCCTCCCGATTGGAGGCCAGAGTAGACCAGTTATGGTGATCAATATGGCCAAGGCTGAGATGTTGTTTCAGGGAGTCCTTGTATCTCCTCTTTGGGGCTCCTCTCTTGCGGCAGCCGGTGGCAAGTTCACCGTAAAGCAAGATCTTAGGGAGGGGGTGGTTGGTCCTTCATCCTGGAGACGTGCCCTGCCCAGCACAGCTGTGTTCTCATCAACATGGCCTCTATACTTGTGACTGCTGCTTGCTCTAGAACAGAGGTATTGGTCACATAATCTGACCAGTGGATGTTTAGGATTGTACGGAGGCAGCGTTGATGGAAGCATTCTATGAGTCGCAGGTGGTGGCGGTAGATGACCCATGATTCGGAACCATACAAGAGAGCAGACAGCACAATGGCTCTGTAAACACTGATCTTTGTACTTTTCTTCAAGTGTTTATTACACCATACTCTTTTGTGGAGTTTTCCAAAAGCACTGTATGCCTTTGCTAACCTGTTGTCTATCTCTGTCAATCTTACCGTCCGAGGAGATGAAGCTACCAAGGTAATTAAACTGCTGGACTGATTTGAGCTCTGCTTGGCCAATGGTGATGTGGGGATGATGAGGGACTTCCTGAGGTGCAGGTTGATGGAGAACCTCTGTCTTCTTTAAGCTGACTTCCAGCCCAAAGAGCTCAGCAGCATCTGCAAAGCAGGATGTTAGACGCTGCAGAGCTGCTTCTGTGTGGGCAACAAGGGCGGCGTCATCAGGCAATTGCACCAAACTGGATATTTGGCCCATCCCTGTCAACATCTAATTCCTGATTCACATCTTGAGAAACAGAAGAGAAACACAGGCCAAAGGAAATCCCTGCCTTCCCCTTTACTCAGGCTCCCCCTCAGCCCAGACACCTCTCTGCCGCCTTCCCAGTCTCCCCTGCCATTGTTTCTGCTGCTCTCACTTCCTACCCCTTTTTGGCTGGATTTGGTGAGGTCTCTGGTGCTCGTTTCTCCAGCCCCTCTGGTTCATCAGGGCAGCTTTCCCCCTGCAGAGCTCCTGCTCGTCAAACAAAGGCAAGAGACAGGCACAGCAATCTGTTTGGCTGTGCAAGGATCACCACAGGTGTCTTGGGAAACAGCGAGAGGCACAGCCCAGGGATGGTGTTCCTCTCCTTCCAAAGCAGTTTCTGGCACATGCTCCAGCTGCAGCTCTTCTCCTGTTCAGCAAGTGGAGGAGCAGCACCAGCTGCGCCCCAAATTCCCTCTCCTGTGCTGAGCGCTCAGCCACAAGGGCACGTGTTCACACACATCTGCACCCTGGGGCAGTGCTAAGGGAGCTCCATCAGCTCAAGTATGCGCTCCCAGGAGGGCAAGTGTGTGCAGTTGCAGCTGGAAAGCACAGATGTTGAGGAATACATTTGGTGAAGGAGCTCGGGGTACAGCTGCAGTGGGAGCTGCAGGTTGAGCCTTGGGTGGCAGGACCTCGAGGCACGGGGAGGGGATCGGACACTCAGAGACGGGGCAGGAACTGGGGACTCGGGAGGGAGAGCTAAGACTCTGTGTGCTTAGACTGCGAAAGTACAAAAGCCCCGGGGGTTCAAGGTCCGTGCTCAGAGACACCAGCTCAAGCTGTTTCTGTTCCTGCGCTGTGAATAAATGGCTTTGTGGAACGAGAATCTGAGTCTCTGCTATGGGAAACCTGGGGTTGAACTGGTATGGAAACGTGGTCTGACTGTGTGAGTTGGGGGGCGTGGGGAGTCAAGCAGGGACCCTTGGGCTCGCTGAAGCCTCTGTGACAAGGCTTTGGTTCCAGCAGTGACAGTCTCCGGTGGTGGAAGTGTGACTGCCAGAGGGCCTCCTGCATGCAGGGAAGTTTCCTTACCAAGAGGGATGGCTGGGAGCTGGAGCAGCCCCCAGGCCGTGCATTCCCTCCCTGCGTGCTGACCGTGTGGGCAGGGAACAGGAGGGAACTCTGGTTTGGCCAGGCAGGAGGGAAGGACTCCTGAAGCCTCGGAAAGAGGGGGGCTGGCTGTGCAAGGGTGGGGGTGAGTCCTGCCGATCCTGAAGGGCTGGAAATGTCCTGGGAAACAGGTCTGGAGAGAGAGAGTGGGGGAGACCGAGGCTTAGCTTGATCTGCCGCCCACTGCCTCTGATCCACAGCAGCTCAGACGGAAAGGCCTTCCCGAGGTTGGAGCCAATAAATTCCTGCACATGTCCCTCATTCCCCGTGTCGCAGGGCTCAGTGCCCCTCCAGCCGCCCTGCTGCAGGCGCTCAGCAGCCGGCATTCCTTCCTCTCCGCTCACGAAGATCAAACACCAAAGAACAGCTTTCCTTAAGAAAATTTTTATGTCTTCCCCGTTTTCCCACACGCCAGCCGGGCACGGCGACCCGCGGGGATACTCCGGTCCGGGGAAGAAATCAGCACTTCCCACCGCCCGCCTTCCCTTTCCCCTTCCCCTTCCCCTTCCGGGCAGCCGCGCAGCCGCAGCCGCGGCGCCGGGGGCCGGAGCGCTGCCGAGCCCGGCCGAGCGCCGCCGGTGCCGCCCCGGGTTCCAGCCCCGCCGGGGTCGCCCCGGGCCCCGCCGGGGTGGCTGTGGGGCCGCCGCGGGGCCATGGCGCGCTGGGCGCGGCGGGCGCTGGGCTCACTGCTCCCGCTGCTGTGCGCGCTGCTCCGCGCCGCCGCCGACACCAGCACCGGCCGGGTACGTGCGGGAGCGGGGCCGGGCCGGGCCGGGCGGGGGGTGCCCCGGGGGTGCGCAGGGAAGCCGGGCGGGCAGCGGCTCCGTGCCCGGGCGCTGGTGCCCGCCGGGAGCCTTCCAGCATCTCCCGCCGGGCCGGGCTGCGCTCGGGGGTGCGGGCGCTGCTCCTCCGGCCGCGCTCGGCGGGTCGGGGAGCGGCCGGACAAGCAGCCGTGCCCTCCTGGGTGAGCCTGAGCCTCGCTGTCCGCCGGGAGCTTCCCGCGGTGTCTGAGCCGGTGTCTGGGGTGGGTGCCCCGTTCCCGCTGCCGCCTCCGAGTGCGGCGGGCAGGACGGGGGATGTCAGAGGGGAGCCCCCGCGGAGCTGTTCTGGTCGCTGGGCTCTGCCCTCGCTGCCCAAGGGCCGCTAATTTTGGTCAGACTGAAGTGTTGCGGCGTGTTGTGTTTGTCAGAGGCCGAGGCAGAGGTAGCAAATGTCCGGTCTAGGAGCAGTTTTGCCCCTTGGCTTTGTCTTGAGCCCTTGGCAGTGTCCGTGTTGAATAGCACTGTGTGTCCATTTGCTCGGTGAACTTTGCCATGCCCAGCCCAGGGGCTGTGGCCCCGCTTCCCTTCCCCACCTGGAGCACTGCACCCAGCTCTGGGGCCCCAGCACGAGAAAGGTGGGCACCTGCTGGAGCGAGTCCAGAGGAGGCCACGGAGACGCTCCAAGGGCTGGAACTCCTCTGCTCTGGAGACAGACTGGGAGAGCTGGAGGTGGTCACTTGGAGAAGAGAAGGCTCCAGGAGAGCTGGAAGGTTTTCCCTGTGAGGATGGTGAGGCTCTGGGACAGGTTGCCCAGAGAAGCTGTGGCTGCCAGGTTGGATGGGGCTTCCACTAGCCTGGGCTAGTGGAAGGTGTCCCTGCCTATGGCCGGGGGTGGCACTGGATGGGCTTTAAGGTCCCTGCCAACCCATTCTGTGATTTTCTCCTGTTTTGGAAGCAAGGCCGTTTTGTTCTCCCACTTGTGCTCTTCCTGACCTGAGCCCCCTTCCCACTGCTGTGTAACACTGAGGGAAGACAAGGCCCTCCTGTCACCCCTGCTCTGAGTGATCAGGCTGCCAGTGGGAGAGCAGTGCATGCAGGTGATTCATCAGCACTCGTGAGGTGAGGACTGTCCTGTGGGTCAGATGGATTGTCCTCGTGGCTGGAAAAAAGCTTAGGGGATGTATGTTGGTCTCATAATAATCCCGGTCCAAGTACTGAATTGAAGGGCTGGAAGACAAAAGCACTGGGGGGGGTGCTTTTGTTATGGTGAAAAGTTTCTGAGAACAAGTTTTTGTTTGAGTTTGACTGGCATTTGCAAGTAATGGCGAACTAATATTCTGTTTTCTGTTACTATCCAAGTGAGGGAGCGGAAGAAAGGGGAGGGAAGAAAAATCCTGAAGCATGTTTTTGAAAATGCTGTGCTTAGCATTTTGACAAGTTTGACACAGGGTTTTATCTAAGGCTGCATTTTAGTGGGGAGGCAGGGAAAAGGGACAAAACTCCTTGAGGAGAGGTGGCTGTTTTCCAATTCTGACAATTTGCTGGTATCACCTGTTGGTAGAGGAAACATCCATCAAACCAGAGTCTCTGCAAACTTTGTGAGTGTCATTTTTTTGTTGCTGAGTTTTCTCTGTGTGGGTTTTTTTTTTTTTTTGCTGTTGTTTTATTTTGGTTTTGGAGTTTGTTGTTGTTTGTTGGCTTTTTTTAAGAATAATTCCTGTTCTCATTGCAAGTTGAACTTTTGTTTCCAGGGATTGCCCAGGCTGTTAAACTATTTTCTTGGAATGATGGTCCACAGATAGGAGGGGTCGTGGGCAGTGGGTTCTTGGGATCTTGCTTCTGTGGGGACTGAGAAATCTCATGCTGGCAAGGGGTCGGGCTGCACAGGAAGTCCCTGGAACCAGAACAGAACTTCTTGGGCATTTCTGGTGCTCCAAAGTCTTAAGTCTGCCCCAGTTACTCAGTAGGGATGATGACCATTTTTGACTGGCAGGTCTGCCTTGCCCTACCAGGACAGGTGATATTAAATTGGGTCTTCAGCCCTTCATAGGGATCAGATGATATCACCAAACCTAACCAAAAAAAGAGAGATAGCTAAATTTTTTGGGCTAGTTTGTCACTTTTTTTCTTTTGAGGAAATGTTCTGAACTGTTAAGTTGAAAACTTACTGTGGCATCTTACCATCTGTTTCTTTCTTTTTCAGGGTTGGTTAAAAACGTATGGTTACTTACTTCCATCTGACAGCCAAATGTCTGCCTTGCAGTCGGGAAAAGCTGTGCAGTCTGCAGTTGCCACTATGCAACAGTTTTATGGGATCCCAGTGACAGGAGTTTTGGACGAGACAACTATTGAGTAAGATTAACACAGGCTACTTTTGTCTTTCCCTTTCTTAATGCGTTGTCATATTACCTGCGTGATTATTCCAGGAGCGAGAAGTCCTCCAAAGGGATAGATTTGACTGACTGAGCCAGAGAAGTCTTGACTGTGAAAAGGTGTCTCTAACAAAAACACGTGGGCAATTCCACTTTTTGCCAACAGTACTGTTTGTGAATGTGAGGAGAAGCTCTAATTAATTAATGTTGTTCTTTGAACACAGATCCGCTGGTGCGCAAGCAAAGCATGAATCCTGTGAGCTTCTCAAAGTGGAGAACATCAAGGCTTTCATTTATTTCCATCTCTGTCTGGATTTAGGTTAAAATTCTGGCTCCAGAAATGGCTTCTAATGTGTTTCTTAATTAATTGGATTTGTGTATGTCCACAGATGCTGTTTATGGAGATCCATAGTCTGAGTTGAAGTGAGTTGTTGTAGTCTGATGATGATGGTCAGAGCTACTTAGCTGTCCACAGTTGCCATTTGTTGGACTTTCGATGTTCCCTGCTGTATGTTGACCATGTGGTGGTGGTTTGATAGCTCAGAAGTGTGAGTGTAAATCACCCAGGCTGCAGGGACTGTGTTCTTTAGTCTGCTCTTCAGTCTGTGCTGCAAAGGGTGGTGTGGAAGTGGCTCATTGTCTGATTGCCTTGTCTGTAGTGCCTGGATCTGTCTGCTGTTGGTCTGGATTAGGGCAGCATCTGTTGACTAAAGCAGATTGCAGAGAAGGTCTTACTGATGCTTTCTGGGGAAAAAAGCATCCAATGCTGAGCGAAAGGAGAAAGCCCAAATAATGGAACTTGCTTAGGCCCTGCTACTGTCCCCTTGACCTTATTGCATTAGCAGACCCTTTTAGAGCAGGCTCTACCTGGTTCGTCATCTCTCCTATTAGGGCACTGTGCTGGCAAAAGGGAGGTGGTGGCACAAAAGAAGGGGTCACAAAGTAACCAACTGGTGTGAAGTACAAAGGGGTTTGGTTGTATGCCTTCCAAGCTGCAAGAAGAGGGAGAAACAGAAGAAATTAGTGGATTGGGCAGGAGAGGATCATCCTGGGCTGGGAGTGCCTCTCCAGTGAACATAATGTTCTCTCTTTTAGCTCACAGGAAAAGCCCCTTGTTCTCCATTGAGGGATAGAGAAAATCCTGTTTGCTTTTCAAATGAGCTGGAAATTAAATGCTTTTTGAAGGTGGGGATTTTCCATCTGAGATCTCTTTGCCATTAATAAGTTTGTAGGCGAATGCTGAAGCCATTGAGCAAGGCTGTGTGTGTGCCTTGTGTGTGTAGAGGTTTGCAGCTGGGATGCTCATGAGTTGGAAGGGGATGGGAGAAGAAGGGGCTATAACATTGGGGGTTCTAGTTTGGAAAGGTAGGGAGCTGCTTCTGCTTCCTTATGGGTGATGAGGAAGGGAGCAAATTGCACGAGAGTCCCTGCTTTAGTTAATGAAAGTTTTTCTGGAGGAAAGGAAGGTGTTGCCCACATTTTAGAGTGGGCAGGGGTTGAGTGGTGCATGAACACCCAAAGGCTGATGGGTGAAAAACCCAGATGGTTCTCTCTTCTGAAACTTGAGTCTCCAAAGGCTTGAGACCTCAGCTGCAGCCAAACCCTGGTGTGCTTTGCAGGCGTGTTGGGTTGCTCTGCCTCCATCTGCCCTGAGTCAGTAGGTCCATCTGTTGCATGGCAGGTGGAGCAGCAGTACCTGCCTAGAAACTGCATGAACAGAAAAAGAGGTCCTGATTGCTGTTAGCAGTGAGCCTGTATTTTGAACTGGGGGGCATCTGGCTGGGCTGTGTTGGACTGTCACTTCGTCAGACCTGGTTGTGGAAGCTGGGCAGAAGGAAAAGAGCTGACAAGGCAGGCTGCCCCCAGGGCTCGGAATTACTCAGGCGTTTGCTAAGCTGTTATTTCAGTCTGTGTTATGAGTTTTAAGATGGCAGCTGTGAATTTTTCTGTCACTTCCATCGGTGTCATAAGTTCTGTCCCTTTAAAGTGACTTTAAGAATCAGAGTGCAGAGTTATTATTTTCTGTGGTTTCTTTGTTAGGCAACAAATTCTGCATATTCTGTTTACACTTACTATAGAAACCTAAAGTTTTTCATCTCCACATGTCCCCAAATCCTGAGCTTGTTTTTTCCTCCAAGATTGGTACCCAAGTGTGTGAAAACCACCTTGCAGGTGCTGCCAGTGGGAGATGGGAAGGAATACCACCATTGGTGATGCTTTTTGGTACCCAAAAGGAAGTCAGGGTCCATTCAGCAGAGGATCTGTCTTGAGGTAGCATGTTGATGATATGTAGCTTCCTGTAAGGAAAGGAGAGAATACATAAACCAGCCTCCTCAGACCCTCAGCAAACATTGTGTCTGCCTGCAGCTGGTGAGGTGAACTGTAGTTTTGCAGAGCAGCTGGGCAAGGATAAAGTGCTGGGAACATGTGGAGAGAAGGCACATAGTGCCAAACAAAAGTGGTGTCTACTGTGTTTGTCATGATCAATCCCATGGCTCTGAAGGGAACCAAGGAATAGTGTTACATGTGCTGGGAGTGTCTTGTGCTTTGTCCTGAGCCTGTTGTGTAGGTCCCTCACCTCGAGGTGCACCACAGCTGTTTAAGGATGGCACTTCCACCAGCTCAAGAGCAGGTGATTGAGAGTGACAGCTTCCTCTGTTTAGGAGAGTCTTGTGGAGGGCTTGGAGCCTGAACTGGGGCAAGCAGCTGTATCAGGACAAGAACTGGATGTCAGTGCTTTTGGAAATTGCCTGTTTACTGATGCCAAGCAGCTGGAGGAATGCAGTAGTCTATGCCTAAACAAATGCCAAGTATGAATTTTGATAATCCAGTGTTACTGGTGTTCCCATTTCAAAAAACAAGGAGGGGGAAGCAGCCATAAGTATCTGAATCTTGCTTCAAGTAATTGCCTTTTGTTGTTGTTTGCAATGTGATGATTTCCCCTGGAACACAGAAAGGGTTTTCCAAACTGCTCAGTAGAGAATGACTGTCATAAAGCTCAGCTACAGATGATCAACAGCAGCAAGCTTCAGTTTTGTGATTATTTTGCCATAGGCCTGCCCTGCTGAGAAGAGCAGAGATGACTGCATTTGTACCCTGGCCCATGTGATTAGACCAGGGCCCATATGTTTGGGAAGTAAGCTGAGTCAGGGAACTGATCCAGATAAACATTCTCAGCTTGACGTTAGCTCAGGCAGTTGACAGCTTGGGTACTGCTGAGCTCTGACCAGGTTACCTGGGCTTTGTTACTTGGTTTCATCAAGGCTGTATCTGAGCTCTGGAACAAACTGTGGTAGAATATGGGGGTTCAGAGAGGCCTAAGTAAAACGGGGTTGAAAGAGGAGTTAGGCAGCCGTGGGCATCATGAGCAGCTCTGCTTTGGAAGCTTTGGCTCAAGAGGCCTTTAAAGCCCTGGGTGATGTTGTTGCAGCTTCCTCTGGAACAGCCC
Organism: Chiroxiphia lanceolata; assembly: GCF_009829145.1. NCBI lineage: Eukaryota > Metazoa > Chordata > Aves > Passeriformes > Pipridae > Chiroxiphia > Chiroxiphia lanceolata. Next base: position 1,461,793 of record NC_045653.1, on the reverse strand, counting down.
CGTGCCCTGTGTCTGTACCTGGAGCTGGCACAGGGGCAGGGAATTTGCTGTTATGGAAAGAATTAACTTTCTTTCAGGTGTTGGGAAGGGGCAGCCGATGATGCTCCAGGAAACAGATGCTGAGGTGTGAGGTACTGCTGGTGTGTCAGCGTAGCCAGCACTGCCCTTGTGATTTCTCTACACATCCATGTTGGTTTGGTAGCTCTCCTCTGTTAATTTTTTGTCTTCTAGATGATACCAGTGAAGATGAAACAGAAGGTAATTTTCTGACTGTAGTCAGGGCCTGCTGATGCCTGATGTTCAGAGTACTGGAGTTCTCATGAAGCTCAAGAGGTGAAAACTGAGTTCACACTATGGCTTGTGTAAGGTTATGCTAAAAACATGGTGCCATATCGTATGACTGGAGTTTTAAAAAAACCCAACAAAATTCAGGAAATATCTAGGAGAATACAGGTGACAGGTAAGCCTGAGATCTCTCCAGCAAAGTGCTTGAAGCAATGCAAAACAACACAAATAAAGGGCACTTGGAAAAATACAGCATGTTGAGGTTGAATTGATATGGCTTTTCTAAAAGCAGATCTTAGATGTAGTGCTTTTCTTTGAAGGTGGCAGCAGTTGTGTGGGCAAGACAGATCTGATTTCTACAGGTTGCTGGGATTTCTGAAAGACGTACAGTGCTGATAAATGTAAGGTGATGTAAGTGGGGAAGATCTGTGCCAGCTTTATATGCACAGCTTGGGTTCTTGTCAGGTACAGTGCAATATGTATAACAACTCTCATTTGCTCTGTTTTTGGTGGGGAGAAGATGACAGATGACTGCACTGAAATTTATAAGCCCCCAGAGTTGTTACATATAGGAAGTGGAATCAGGAAAGGGCAGCTGTGTGGCTGCCTGGGCTGGGCTCTGTGTGTGTGTGTGGTGTGGAAGAATGTTCTGGTGGGGCTGTACGAGTGTCTGTCTGCTTGGTTTTAATTTAAAGAGTGTCCTGGAAAGAAGTCTTGTAAACCTTCTGCTGGTGATAGGAGATGCTCCCTTCCTGAAGGTGTGGGGCTAATGTTTTTTGATGCATAAGCTGTTCTTTGTTTGGGCACAAGCATGTGGGCACACATGGACTACTTGTCGTGTGCTGGCTGTAGTTGATGGAGGAGTGTGTGCATTTGGGGGCCAAAAGTTGTCCCCCAGGTGGCCGGGGGTGTGGGGGAAGCCTTACTGAGGAGGAGGGAGAGAATGTGGTGTCTTGTTTGAGAAATGGGCCAGAGTTGGCTATGATGTTCTCATGGGTGACGAGGCAGTGGCACATCCTGTACTGTGTTCTTAAGGGCTTTGTGTCACAGGGGACACTTGTCTTTGCCATCAAAGTGGATCAAATGCCTGAAGATTTCCAGTGGCTGAGGGCAGTGCCAGTCTGCCTGGGAGGCTGTGGCCATGTTATTCCTGGACTCTGCTCTGCTGTCCTGGGCTGTACTGTGAAATCCTGAAGCAGGTGCCTGGGGACCTTTGGAGACCAGTACCTGTAGGTCCTCTCTTTCTGTCCTTGTCTCCTTTTTCCCCAGCAGCCACATGCAGTGATGGGCAGATCTGTTCCTCTGTGAGCCACTTCTGACTTCTCTGGAGCGTGCCCACAACAGCAAGTGGGTCACTGTTTTGAGGAACAGTCTGTTTCTCCTTGTCTGAGAATCATTTATGTTGGAAGGAACTTCTTGAGACCATCTACTCCAAGCCCTTGCTCAAACAGGGACAGCTAGAACAGGTTGCCCAGGACCATGTCCAGTTGGGTTTTGAATATCTCCAAGGATGGAGACTCTGCCACTTCTCTGGGCAACCTGTGCCCATGTTTGACCACCCTCAAGCTGGTGCAAGAAATAAGCAAAAGATCTGTCAAGGCTGGACATAAAGGAATTAGAGAAGGAGACTGGGCTTCTCTATCACAGTGCCTGGATCCCTGTGCAAGGGACAACATCCTCTGCTCTTCTAGCTCACCTGACCATAGAGGCAAGAGTTTCCTACATCATGAGTGACATCAGGGGTCAGGGGTTATGGGAAGGACCTCATGGAATTTGGTGTGTGTGACCCAGACACTGCAGTGATCTGTTCTGGTCGTTAGAGCCTCAGTCACTGTCTGTGAGGGTAGTGTTTGCACTTGCTCAGTTTTATCTAGTGAGTTAGGAACTGGATTTATTTTCCCTTGCGTGGGAGCACTTCAACAAATGGAGAGTGGATCAAGTAGGTGGTGGGTGAGTTTGATTCCAGTGCACACACACCTGTGATTTTGGCTCTTGTGGCATTATCATCATTAAGCTCTTGTCAAGCACAGACGTTACATGATCTGGTATTTGTGATTCCAAAAGGAAAAATGAAGTCTTTTTGGTTTGCTGAGATGTGGTTTGCCAGCAGAGATGGGGTGCACAGCTCTGTGCAAAGAGGGTAAACCCGAGAGAGGGAGGACTGAGCCCTTCTTGGGGTCTGCATTGGCCAACCCTCAGAGGTCTTCCAGTCACCCCCTGAGTTCTTCAGAATCTGTTTTCTGGATTCTTTGCTAGCTTGCCATTTTCCCTTCCCTTCCAGGTGGATGAAGAAGCCTCGATGTGGAGTTCCAGACCATCCCCAGCTACGCCACAGCCGGAGGAAAAAGCGCTATGCACTCACCGGCCAGAAGTGGAGACAGAAGCACATAACCTACAGGTACAGCCCCCTCCCTGCCCCTTTTCTGATGGGGAACAAATGGTCTGTACTTGTTTGGGATGCAAATTTTGTAAGTACTTTTAAATTAAAACAGGATCCTGCCTGTGATGCCTGGTTAAGGCTTTCATTCTCAGAACATGGTGCAGGGGAATACTGTCAGGGCACTGGAGTAACTGAAGAGTCTCTTATCAATTAGAAAATAACTAATCAGTCAAGGCACTTAAATCCCAGCCACCAATTGTGTAATTTTGGCAGGAAAATCTTAGTCAGCCCCTTTCTGTTCCATTTGAAATCTAAGGCTCTAGCCTTTAGATAATGTGTGATCTCTAACAAACCATTAAAGCAGAAAGAACATCGTCTGAAGTCGAGGTGCTTCCTTCTTCTACTGATTTGAAACTTTTTACTGAATATGTATTTTTGCAGAGGTTTTACTTCTGCTGCTGAAATAGAGCTCTTGCTTTTGTCCAGGCTTAGGCCTGCCTAGGAGATACACTGGGGTGAGCTTTTGAAAGACAGTTGCTGAATGATGCAAATGGAAGTTTCTGACAATAAGAATGTCACTTAAAATTAAAATTAACCCCCTCCGTTCTAGTTGAAATTACAACCTTTTAAATTTTTTGGATGGGGAAAGGAGTTTGCAAAGGAGTGAAAATTAGGAACGTAGTCATTAAGGAGAAGATGTGATGATCCTTGTGGGTCCCTTCCAACTCAGAATATTCTGTGATATAGGTGAGCAAGACTAAGACAGAAAGAAAGTCTGTGATGGAGAGATAGAAATGTGAGTGACCAGCATGGGGAAGGTGCCAGAATGTGTAGGAAGAGATATGATGGTGTAAAGGGAAGGAATCAGGGACTGGTGCTCTCTGTTGCTTCTGCCAAGAATTCTGAGAAAGGAGGAGGAGGAGGATTCTCCAAGTAAGAGTGAAGAACTGCAGAGACCAGGAGGAGGGACTTGTTCCACCAATAATTATTCCTTTAACTCAAACTGTAAGGGGGCACCCTCTGTTTGTGAAGGTGTGAGAATCAGATCCTGCTTCTAACCTTTTCTGGACCTTAGGGGAAACTGGTATAGAATCATATAAATAAAACATGCCTTAAACATATGCATAACCACGGGAAGCGGATTGGCAGATGCCTCCACTGCTGCCTCCGTCAAGTGGTTGTTTAGCTTTCCAGTTTCAGTATTTGTAGTGTGCTTTTAAGTGAGGGGTGTCTTGATTCACCACCAAATGTGTTACAGTGTCTTTCATCTGTCAATCATTGTATTAAATTGAGCCAGCTCCATCAAAGACTGAAAATTGTTTTCATGACACAGATATTTCATATTCCCCAAGCCAAATTTAATAGATCATTAGTCTATTACACACACACACACACACACAAACCCCCCCATGAACAGCGTTTTTTAAACTAAAGTTTATAATTATGGGAAATTTACGTGCACTTAAATGCCCCTTACCCTCCCCAGACTCTGTATCATCACCTGTCATGGACTGAGCTGCACAAAACTGGCAGGTCCATCACTCCTGTGAGCTCTAAAATATTTTGAGTAGTCCTGAGAATGAAGCAGCTCATGTAAGCATAATTTACTGAAAGGTTTGTTTCTCAAAAAGAATTTTAGTGGTCAGTTTTTTTCAGGTACTGGATTCCTTTTTTTATGCACGATAACTTCAGACAAAATCTGAAGTAATTTACATTTTTAAACTAGGTTACTCAGCTGCCTACACCCAGATTGGAAAGGTTGTCAGGTTTTTAGGAAGTAATACAAAATCAACCAAGGCATTAGGAAGATTTTTATTAATAAATGTAGACCTCAGATCAGGGCCATAGTTTTGTTGGTAACTTTCTTTGTAACAGCAAAACTTTGCGTGCACAAAGTACTGTCTGGAAAAAATAAAGACCCTTTGGAAAGGGAAACTCCATGGCTGTATATTGGTAATAAGTCTCTGATGTATTCTGCAAATGTAAATGTCCCTTCTTTCTCATTTTACAGCGTACACAACTACACCCCCAAGGTTGGTGAGATTGATACAAGGAGAGCCATCCGTCAGGCCTTTGATGTTTGGCAGAGAGTGACACCGCTTACCTTTGAAGAGGTTCCTTACCATGAAATTAAAAATGACAGAAAGGAGGCAGATATTATGATATTTTTTGCTTCTGGTTTCCATGGAGACAGTTCTCCATTTGATGGAGAAGGTGGATTCCTGGCTCACGCTTACTTTCCCGGACCAGGGATTGGAGGAGACACTCACTTCGACTCAGATGAGCCATGGACCCTGGGAAATTCTAATCACGATGGTAAGAGTGCAGGTCATCTTTCACAGCAAGGATAAGTTGGATGCAGACACACTGACAAGCTTTCAACTAGAAAGTATTTGCTTAGTGGAACTTTTGCCTCCTATGCAATGGTTCAGATGTTTTCTATAACGTTTTCTATCTTAAATGGGAAAATAATGTTATTGGTTTGTATTAGTTTGGCTGTGCGTGGGTCTGAATTTGAGGAGTGTGTCTGCTTTTACATCTCTCAAGATTTTTGGGCCTTAGTTGCTGCAAAAGCAGCTCTGGGAGGGAGAAGGTGAACGGAAGAGTGTTGAAATGGTATCTCATGGAATACCTACCAAGGGCAATCAGAGTTATTCGTAATGGTGAATAGAAAATTGGGAGTGAAGACATTCGAATGTCGAGTTGTTTTGATCCATACTTGTTTTCTCCGTCTGGGATTCCTTCTCCTGTCAGAGGTTGGGGCTGGCTGATTAGTTAAGGAAGACTGATGATTGGGACAGCAGTTTTTATCTCATTAAGCATGAAGAGTTCCTGCTTCTTTCTAACATTATCTTACTCTCTAATGGCAATGAGCACTTTCTGTTCTATTTTCAAACCTTTGATTGAGGATAGTGATGACTTGTAGGAAGTTTTAAGTTCAAAACCAGAATTTCACAGTGGCCTCATAAAATTTCTCTCCAATTTCCACAGTCACAGTGATTTGGAGAGAACAACGTGTCTTTCAGCCTGTAGGGATTCAAAGTCATGTTTAAGGATATGATAAGGACTGGAAGTTTACTTGGACTGTAAATATGACTTTATTTTTAAACTGTATAAAAACATAGTAGTGTTATTGTGCCCATGATGTCTAAGGACATGTGCAGAGGTGATGTCTTGCATTAGGCCAAACAGTGTAGTTTGAAAAGAAGAAAAGCTTTCAGGCACACAGGCACCTTCAGGCCTGCCCTAAAAGTGGCAGCTTGCTTTAAGAGTGGATTGCATATTGAGAAAATCCCTGAGATCATCTTTGACAGGAAGTGGAGCTGTCAGGTTCAGTGTGGGAATGCTAATTGGTAGGAAAGCAGAAATTAGAGAGAAGTAATGTCTCCTGGCATGTTTAAATGACTGGATGAGATGTAGGCTGAGAAAGAGAGAGTTATAACCTGTGGGATGGGGAGGGGGGAGAGTGTGGAGAGCGTGGGAGGTTATAGTGTGACAGAGAAGCAGTCTTGCTGTCCTGAAACATTAGGAATTTTTATTCCTAGGTTTGGGGCTGGAGGGAAGTTCATAGGTTTCCCTCCAGGATCAGGAGTGGCAGAGACCTTGTGAGAGCTGCTTTTGCAGCAACAAGGTGTGTTTGTGCTGTGTCAGTGGTCTGTGCCAGTTCAGTCTGTGTTTAGTAGTTATTTGAGGTCAGCTGTGGGGTGTGGGGTGAGACCCTTGTGCTGGATATGACTTCCCAGGTAAGCCCAAGTGTGAGACCTGGCAGTGCTGGTGTCTGGGAGAGAAGGTCCTTACAGGAGGGTGGAAGGGAAGGTTTTGACAAGTTGTAGTTGTTTTTTCTATTCTCATTTGCTGCACAAAAGGCTTCCATCTGGGATAAACTTAGCAAGGTTGAGAGGCAGCTTAAAGACTGGGAGGGATGGTCCTGGGGAAGTTTTTAATGACTGGGTAGGATGTGCTAACATCACTAGATTACATAATCACTTTTTTGAGGATTTCTTTGAGTATAGTTTTTAGGATGGCATTTGAGAGCAATGCATACAATGAGTAGAGAGTCTGTCTTTTTATGAAAACTGTTTCTTTTACTATTCTTATCCATGTGGCTCTTTCAAAAACATGATTTATTTCTCTGATGTGCTGAGTGACTGTCATGAGTGGTGTCCTCAAAATGCATGAATTGGTATTTGAGGGGGCTGGTGTGCACTCCTGAGTGTGAGATTTCCGTTCCAGAGGATGTCACTTGTGTATTTGTTTTCTGATAACTGTGCTGTATAGACTGCAGGGACTCTTAGAAAGTCACCAGCAAGGCTTTTGAGAATGGTGGGGTCATATTTGTCCCCTCCACCTGGGGGACGTGCTGATTGTAGAAGGGGAATTTGGTGTGTTGAGGATGACAGGGGCAAGGCTGTAGTTGGAGCATTATAGATGTGTTGTGTGAGGAATTGGTGAGGAAATTGCCTGCATTCTTAGCCTTTGTGTGCAAATGTGAAGCTGTCCTGCCTCCTCACTGGGTGACCCAGGCCTCTCTAGGGAGGAGTTTCCTTCTGTTACACTATTCCTTGTCACTGGAAGTGTAGGTAGCTTCAATTTCCCACCTCTGATGTTTTTATTTGAAATGCTGTTAGGAGGGCTTAAAAAGTTTCTTCTTGGTCAGAGGTTTCCTGCTCAGTTCACTGCTTTTATTCATTGAAAATAAGGTATTAGTGGGGACAATATTGTCTGTTTAATAGAAAGTATTTCTTCAAACACGGTCTTACTTGTCCTTATGATATGTATTTTGGGGCAGTGGGGTTGATCTGTCTGGAACTGAAGAAGTCTCTTGGTGAAATAATGAAAAACCCCTACCAGTAGGTCACTAGTAGATCTCATTTATTCACATGCTAAAGAGGAACTGTTTTGGCCATTCAGTATCTGTTCAACAGTTATGGAAATCTTAAAATAAGATTGAAGTAACAATAGTATCTTTACACCAACCCACAAAATATCACGTTTAAAAGATTCCATTCCTGACAGGAATTAGCTGAAAGGGTAATTTGAGCAACCTGCCTTGTAGGTCTCTTGGCCTCACAATTGTGAGGGTAAATCTCCTGTTTGCAGAGCAGGATGCTGAAACTGGTGCTGTAGGTCCTTCACAATATTTAGCTGATCTCTTTATCCATATAGTTTTGTTACAAACCACTTCAAACAGAAGCTTTGCTTTTGTTGGTCTGCATTTGTTACACCATGTTGTGGCACCTGCAGAGTTTGTCCATCCATGTTTGGATGAAGCTGTCTCTCCACAGAAGAGCTGCTTTGGAGTCTTCACTGACAGTGAAAATTATATAGATAAAAGTGAAACATTTCAGATGAAATTTCATCCAGTCAGGAAAAATAAGAATGATTTGAACAGATCTTTCTGTGCAAGCAAAGCAGAGGATTTGTATGTGGAGAATGTGGTGTATCCTGTTGATGAAAGCTTCTGTCTTGTAAACATGCCTCTTGGTAATCCACTGGGGTTCACTGGCAATTTTGTCAACCCACTTAGTGGATTATTGTTGGGATTTATATACATATTATCATTTTGCATGGTCATTATTATACTGATTTTGCCCTTGTGGACAGCATGACCATTACCATGTCCCTTAGAATTATTATTATAATTATACTAGCTCTGATGCTGTGGCTTGTCTTTTGCCTCCTCTGGCATTCTCATAAGCAAGCTGTGGAAGATTAATTTAGATAATCTTATGATGAGGATGGGCAAAACCAGGTGGGAAGTTGAACTCCTGGAGCAGCCCTTATTAACTGGGCTCATGGGATACAGAATTCATTTGTTTTCAGATGATAATGTCAGTGGGAGCAGCTAGAACCAGGAAGCAGGAAACTGGAATTTGAAGGGATAAAGGCAAATCAGAGAAGTGATATGGCAAACAAGATGCAACTGAAAAAGAGGAGAAGGGTGGTTTTACATTTAGAGATAAATCATCTACACAACCACACAGTGGATCACACAGGGGATCTCTCTCCCTTGGCACCTCGGTGTCTCATCTAACCTGGCTAAAGCATAGAGGTGATGCATGAAATTCATTAACTGGCCAAATCAAGTATTTCCTAGCCTTTATATGAAAATAATAATTAGATATGTATGTGTCTCAAGCTGAAACAAGCTGAAAAGAAATCCAGAATGACAGAAAGTTTAACTATCCACGTTATACATGACAGCTCTTACACACCTCTGACAACTCGAACATTAGTTTAATCCAGGTTAATTACAGGAAGTAAATTTTAATCTCCAGTTTAATATTATAAATAGTATAGTAATAATCCCAGGCAAATCTTCTTCATGGTATTTTAAAAGTAAGAAACCATTGCTGTTACACGTGTAGTCAACACCATGCCACTAAATCTGTGGTGTTTGCAACCCCCTATGGGTATATTAAAGAAATTTTTTAATATCAAAGCAAGGTAAGAACTGAGATATGAGGATGACCAGATTTTATTTCTTTCAGCATGCCCAGAGTCCCTAATACCCTTTCTATCATCTGCTTGTGTAGCATTGTAGGTGGGAGTGTGCCCAAGGGCAGCTTCTTCTTGGAATAACCCCAGCTGACAAGTTATTTCTGTAGCAATTGTAGTGTAACTCAGCTTCGCATCGTGGGATCATTTTGCAGATCACAGGGCTCATCTTTCAGTACCTCTCTTCCACTGCACAGCTTCACACCTGTACCAGGTTCTCTCTGTGAGTGTAGGATGACCACTGCGACGGTTTTCTAGATGTTGGCAAGAAATGCTGAGCTTTGCTTGCAGCAAGTGAACAAATCTTACAGTCATAAAACAAATGTGTCCCCCATAGATCCCAGTGTGTTCCTGCAGAAGCTTCTTTGGAAAGCTTCCTATTCAGGATTTCTGAAGGAAAGCAGCCAAAAAATGTGCCCTGTGTACAAGACACTGCCAGCACCGGTGCGGGAGGTGGGACCTCATGGGTCACATTCAGTGCTAAATCATGCAGAAGTTCTGGAGGAAAAGGGCCTGAACCACCTTCTGGGAAGGTTCTGTCAGTCACCGAGGAGAGGAACTGGAAGCTTTTTCTCTGTGGTTCCTTCACTAGCATTGTTCCAGTGGACATCTACCTGAGCAACAGAGCAAGCTCCTGAATCCACCATCTGGACATGGCATATGTTCAGGAACCTGAGCAGGCTTTCAGAACAACCAAATACTATCTGAACTTACTAATGGGAATGTTCAGCAAGGATCTCAATGAGAAAACTTTGATTAGGGTGGCTAATTTTGGAGTTTACTGACAGCCTGTAGTACCTGTTGGGAGGAGGGGCATGTATAGCTTAGAGCTGATGTTTAATCTGCTGATTAGTGATCGAAGCAGCGTCTTCACTGGAGATCTATCTACTGTTTTCTGTCCTGGCACTATTAATATCACAAACTTTCTTGATTCTTGGGACATTTGTATCCCTGTTCCTAAAGATGGGATCCTGTCTCTCACCTCTGCATTTGCAGTGGAGTTCAGTTGCACAAGCACAGGCATTTAGCCAAGCTTTGAGAGAGCCGCTCTCCTGTAACAGCTTGGGCTGTTCTTGTTACAAATCTGATGCACCAAATTAATTTGAGCTTGAACCTGGATGTCCTGGTACTCTTTTTGTTCTTGCCATGAATACGAAGTTCTTAAAATTGCCCAGGCACCTACAGATTTTCTGCCACAGCAGCTCCTGTGCTTGTGGTCTGTACCATTAGACCTCTGACCTGTGGCTTTGTCTCTTTGGTCCATCTTGGGTGCCTTAGGGAGGATGTCCTGTGCTTCTGATACTTGTTGCCTTTACTGTCACTTCTGAGTATGTGCCTCTCCTCACCCATCTTGAATACCTCAGAAGACATTAGAGACACAATATGGAAGGTTTCTTCTGTACAAATGCAGTTACTGAGCAATATCCTTATATTTTATGGACCGTATCTAGCTAGAACAGGCTGTTCTCCTACAGACTGTCCCAAGGAATAGGTGTATGGCTTTCCCTGTTCAGATTCCTGGATCATGGAGGGATGAGTGTCTTTCAGAGCCCTAAATAATTTGACCTTGGATGAGAAACAGAATTCAAGTACCATGCTTTTCATTCTCAGCTGCTGGAACTGCAGACTCGTGCTCTGGGTCTCCACGGAGATGCTTTAGGTCTCCACTCGGTTTGAATTCCACACAGGGCATTTTGCACGTGCTTCCTCCCATCACTGTCATGGTGTTCCCAGCACCTCTTACTGTTCCTTCCCTTTTGAACCAAAGGAGGGTTGAAGTGGCCTCAGTGTGAACCAGGTAGGGAATGTATGTAGCCCAATGGTGTTTGTCTTTTTCTGTCTTTCTCCTGGTCTGTTTTGCCTTAGAGCTGCCTCACCTCTTGAGCCCAAATGAAAGAGTAGGTAGAGATGGGTGGCTGGGGCAGGAAAAAGGGCTGCTGTCCTTTTGGCTTGAGGATGCACATCTTGATCATAAAACCACAGCAGAACTATTGTATGTCTGCATTCTGGGTAGAGTTTTATTTCTTCAAACCTCTGCCTGCCTTTCTCCTTGCCTTCCCCCCCACCTTTGTCACTGTTTTAATCCAGAAAGCTTTTCTTGTTCCATAGCTGAATCTTTTTGCAAAGCCTTCTTCACATTTGCCATTAGTGCAAGTTGAAACAAGAGATGTTTCGAGAATGGAGTGTGGTGTTTGGGGTCCCCAGTGCATGAAGGGTGTCAGCAAACTGGGAAGAGTCCAGTGAAGGAACACTGAGGTGATAAAGGATCGGAGCAAGAGGAAACCAGGGACAGTGGGCTTGTTCAGCCTAGTGAGGAGGAAGAGGAGGAGGATGGAGAAGAAGCATCTATAGCAGTGTCCCACATGAGGAGATCTTATGGAGAGGACAGAGCCCACACTCTTTTTGGAGGTGAACAGAGAAGGGAACAAAAGGCAACGGGCACAAGCTGCAACAAGGAAAACCCCACCTGGGCATAAGGTAAAACCTTCTTCACCAGCACAGTGGTGCAACCCAGAGGCTGCACCTGCAGAGGATGTGGGCACTCCATCCTTTTGGAGTGTCCTGAGCAACCTGATGTAGTTTTGAGATTAGCCCTGCTTGAAGCAGAGAGGTAAATTTGGTGGCTTCCAGCCATGCCTTTCAATCTGTGTTTTTCCATAATTCTTTAGCGTTGCCAAACAGACAGAATTTTAGTTCCTAGAACTTAGGACCAAATTGCAGTTACTTCTTGTGGCAACTCTGAGCCATAACAAGGTATTCAGCTCATAAAATTCTCTTCTTCTGTCACCAAATTCCCTTCTAAAAACCGAAATCTTTTAATATTGAGATCTTTCATGAGGGAGGACTAGTGATGCTTATAGGTACATAAAAAGATAGCTGGCAGTATTTTTTGCCAGATGTTCAATCCTTTTGAAGAATCCCCTCTGCTTCTTATGTATTTTTTTTAAGTCCCGAATGTACAAGGTTTCTGTGAGCACTCACTAGATTAATCCTATAAACATGGAACATATGTTAGGATATCTAACAGATTCCCTAATATTAAGGGGGATGTGTAAGTAAGTTGGTTTTTTTTTTTCACCTGGTCAAATAGTTCTTTGTTATCAAAGAATTCCAGGTGTTTCCCATCACTTTGGAAACATTGCTGGCTGAACATTCTTTATCCTGTTTGATTTGTTTAATTACAATTGTGTTGTTTTATGTGGAGGGAGAGAGCTAAGAGGAATGCAAAGTATCCAGCTGTTGCTTCCTTTTTGTCTTTGAGATTAGTGTTGATATGCACTTTTCCAGGTTGATTCTCTATTATCTGCTTGCACTCCCCTTCCCTGACTTGTCCAGGTGCAGTGCCTGCTTGCTGGGAGGAAATGCAGCTTCCCTTAACCCCTGTACCTTCACCCAGCATGTTGCCAGAACTTGGTAACCTTTTCTCCTTGATTAATTCTTTTTCTTCTGCATTTTACCTTGCTTTCTGCCTCATTTCTTTCTTATTTAACTGCTTTTTCTCATATTCATTTTCTATGGAAATACTGAGGCCAGCAAAGACAACCTTTAAAATAATACCAATATCAATAATATGAGTATAATGAGTAACTCACGACACAGAACCCATATAATCTTTGTGTTGTTTGGCTGTTAAATACATTTTTAATTTTCTTTCTCTGATTTCTCAGGTACAGAACATCTCCACATCTAAAGAGTTTTGTTCTAACAAATGACATTTTGAATCCATCATTGTTTTTCAGGCTTCTGACACTGTTGTTGAAAACGAGCATCAGCATTTTTCAGAGTGAAAAACAGAACTGCCTTGAAGTTACTCGTGTGTCCTTTAATGCAGAAGACATGTTATCTGAAAGACTTTCATAGGGATGTTGGAAGTCAAGTGGGGCGTAAATTGTATTAAAATTTCAATTTATTCTCTCAAGCCTTTTTTATGATACATCACCAGGTCATACTGTTGCTCAGTACTTTGTTCAGTGAAGACCAGTTCAGTGTTTAGTCTCCAGGTCATACCTGCTTATCACTGGTTGCATCCTGTGACTGCTTAGAGAGACTTGACCCCATGAGCCAGAGTCCTCTCAAATCATTTGCTAATGCTGACCCCAGTCTGAGCAAACACACAGACACGTGGTTTCAAGAGAGGCAGCCACAGCAAAAAGAAATCAAATCAGGCAGCTTAAATCAGCAAGTTTGAGATTATAGCCCTGTCATGTCAACCCAAAGGTGAGGAGAGGAAGCCCATCAGCACACGGCGAAGATTTCTGACTTCATGTTCCTCCTCTTCACCCTTGGACAGCATCTCTGTAAGTAGTGCTTTCTTTTGGTGTGTTTGCTGTCATTTTACAAACACAGAAATGGCTTTACAGTAGTGCTGTGCTAGTGCAGGCTAGATTTTAAAGTTTGGCAGTTTGACAGTGCTAGTTATTGATTATAGCTGAAAGAGTCATCTGCAAATTCCACTTTCAAAGCAGTGTACTTGTAAATACACCTGATATTCACAATGTTCTATAAAAAAAATATTACCCGTTTCATGTCAGTAGTTGTTCAATACACAAAGTATGAATATATTTTTATAAGTATTTGGAATCCTATTGATTTTTGTATAATCAAAGTATTTTCCTTCTTTCCACACAGAACGAGATACTCTGGGATTCATAGGAAGGAGTCAGAAAGAATCAAAATGATGTGTCATTCCCTTAAAAAGGAAGAAAAAAAACCCCTAACTGTGAAAAAAACAGGTCATGAGAATCAAGGTGAGCCAAAAAGTCACTTTTTGCCACTTTTCTTTATAAGGCAGAAACACATGATGTGAAACAAACCAAAATGCAGCAGTGTCTTTAGTAAACTTGCTGCCTTCCACTTGCTGAAGGGAGGAGGAGTAAAATAACAGGCCTTCAGGAAGGAGAAAAAAAAGAAAACGAGATGAATCATTGAAAAAAGTTTGCTGGTCATTGCAGGCAGAGGTGGATTGTAGCATCAGCAGGGAAGTGACACCCAGTACTCTGGATTTTGACACACACAAGCAGCAAAAGTTGTTTAAATTATCTTTTCTTTTCTCTCCTGATTCTGAAGAAGAGCTCAGGATTTGAAGACAGTTTGACTTCTCTGCCCAGATCCACCCAGAATACCACTTTGAGGGGGAGGTCTCTTACAGCCCAGCTCTCTCGTGTCTCAGTCCTGCTCAGTCTTTACAGCCCCATCAGGAACCTTCCATGTCAGGGGAGGACAAAGACAGAAAATCTCCTGTCCTAGGTAGAGAACACCCTCTTTGTGGCACAGAGCTGCTCTCACAGCTTCCAGAGCAGTACTTTCTCTGTTGCCAGTACCAGGAGTTAAATATCATTTCAGACTGATTGGTAGGAAAGAATCCCAAATAGCACAAACTGGTTTGTATTCACACTGCCTGTACCAGGACCTGAGGTTTTTTAGTTTCCTTCCAGTTGTTCCACAGCTGGGTTAAAACTGAATTCTGTCTGTAGACCCTGCTGTATTTAAATAGTTTTAAAATATAAACAATAGCTTCTTTTCAAGACTGATGGAATGAAAGTCATATGTACATTTTTCATGTTTTTATGAGTTTTTCTCATGTCTTTGCTGCTTTAACATCTGTTTTACCAAATTCTATACTAGTATAGGCAAATAGAAATTTTCATTTTGGGATTAGTAGTTCTTTGATATGGAATCATTTAGGGAATTGCAACCTACACTTGTGAAAGATAAGGGTAAATTTTTCATCAGAACACTCATGTTCCACTGACTGTCAGGCTGCTGAGCCAGCTGAAGTGTCACGACTGCCCCTCTCTCTGGCTGCCCACTCTGCCAGTTTTGGCCTCACCATTCCAGACAGTTAGTTTATATTTTTACTCTGAATTTCTACAGGAGATTGTCCTCATGGTGCCATCTGTGCACATCAGAGAAAGCACAGCTTGCACCATTAGTGAGGTGTATAGCCCAGCTACCACCCTGGTTTGCACGTGGCCTTTTGAGGACAATAAGGCAAATTATCTTTCGTGATGGTTGGTAACATAATGCAGTTCTTTGACCTTCTGCAGTCACTTGGTCTTGTGGAGATGGTTTAATGTGGCTGTGGTACAATTGCTGTTAAGACTGCAGGTTATCACTCCTTCTTTCTCCAGTGAAGCTGTTCAGTCACTCTTCAGAGTTTTCATTAATTCCTTAGGATGCATCATGTTCATTGCTACGCTTAAAACAATAATTGCTTCTGAACAAAATGACACCTGTATTTCTTTTTAAACACGTATTTTCTTCCTTTCTAGGTAAAGAAGCTGCTTTCCGCTGAACTCCAGAATTCCACAGAACAGCATGATCCCTTCTTCAGGGCCTTCAGAGCATCCAGAAGCTTTCCTTGAGCAGAGCATGTTTTGGAGGTGAATGGAGGAGCAGACACAAATCACATGTTCTTCTGTTGGACAGGTCAGACCCACCAGGTCTGAAGATGCCAAAACCAAGGCATAGCTTAGAGTAGCCCTAAAGCTTCTTTAAGTTGTGCTTGGAAAACAGTTGTCTCTACATGGCTGTTGGAGTGGAAGGAGTCATTTTAGTGTGTTTAAAGCATGTTTAGTTCACACCATCTTTTCTGTAATTACCAAGGCATGCTATTGTCACACACAACCATCTGATTTCTTCAGTATCACTCTTACTTCAATAAAATTTCAAAATACAACCTTTATATGTCTTCTTAATTATGTTTGAGTAAACTGCAATAAGTAGATGTGTTGGCACAGTGATACAGTTCATAAAGTATAAAATTTACATGACAAAGAGCAGAGATTCACAGGTGCTTTTCTCTTATTAATCAGATATCCAAGATTATTTTGTACTTCTTTTGTCTTAGAAGCTGTGTCCTGGATTCACACTCCCCTGTGCCAGGTGCTCTCCAGAGCACACACTCCTTACAGCTCCATGTACAGCTCAGGGATAAATGCCGATGGTAATAAGTGATATCACAGCACTGCCATAATAGCTGTGACCTGTTCCTGTGAGCTGGCAGGCAGTTCTGTGAGTGGCTTAGCCAAATATATAAAACATTTTGATATGGATTTTCACAGTACAATGAATGAAACTATACAAAAAGGCTTCACAAAGAATAACCTGTGTCAAAATGTCTGTTACCCGACTGAACAGCCATTTGTTCTGGATGAAGATCCAGTAGTCATGAGGGATGGAGTATGTGAGTAGAAGGAAGATCATACATAACTCAGTTTATCTGTGACTCTGGCATTCTCTGTGTTGTTGCAATAAAGCCATGTGTTTCTTAACTCTGCAGGGAAAGGTAGAATATTACAAACAATTTGAGAGTTCTTTACCAAAGAGCTGGATTTGATGTGGGATGGGCTTGGGAGGAGGCTTCTTCCTTCTGAGAACAGAAGAGTGAGGGGATGAAACAGTGGTGAGAAATTTTTGACCAGGGCAGGGAGCAGAAGAAGCGGGAGCTGTATCTGCCACTGCCATTCTACTGCCTTTCAGCAAAGGCAGATGAGAAGCAACCACTGCATTGAGAACCAAGGCATTTGTAGAGAGCCAAGAGGAGCTTCTTGTCCTGCTTCTTGTGGAGGTCAGTTCATTTCCTAGAAATTCTCTTGAGCTCTACTTCATCTGCTGCAGCCACTGCCCCCAGCACATCACTGCTGCAGTTTGGGTGGCCTCCTGGCCATGGAGGAGGATAGCTTTTCCACTCCAGTGTTGACCTGCCCTCTGTGGCTGTGCTGGAACTGGGAAGGTTCATTTCCTAGTAAGGTCTTACCTCTAGATGCAAGGAAGTTCCCCAGCCAACATTTTCCGTGCTCTATGGCATCTTCACACACCTCTGCCAGTCAAAATGGTGATTTAAAACTGGACAGAAGCAGCTGTTTTTCACATCTGTCTGTATTTCCAGGTACAGGTGTTTGATAAGGATAGCTGGGAAAAGGGGTGTTTCTGTGGAAGAGCTGGTTGGAATGACCAGCAGGGATGTTGAGGTACTTCCTCAGGAATGAGCCTTCATCTTTCTGGGCTTGCTGATCATCTCAGAACTCTTCCTGGTGTCTCACTGATGATCAAGGAGCCAACAAAGACAGATGATGTGCTAGACCTGATGCTTGAAGAACTAATGGGTATTGTGAAGATCAGTAGCATCCTTGGCTGCAGTAACCATGAGATGGAGGAGTTCGGGCTGTGTGTCAGGGGGGTTGATATGAGGTCAATACTGTTTAATATCTTCATGAAATTGTATCAGTGATGCAGCAGAGTGCACATTTAGCAGGTTTGAAGATGATAGGAAACGTGGAGGAGTGGTTGATAGACTGCCCAGTGATGCTGTTGTTGGGAGGCTGGAGGAATGGGCCTTCCCCGGGTTGAAGGCAAGCAAAGAGAAGTGCACAACCCTGCACCTGGGCTTTGCTCATGGCCCACAGACTGGGAAGAGCTTTGCAGAGAAGGACCTGGGGGGTCCTGGTTGACACCAAATTTAACATGAGTCAGCAATGTGTCCGTGCAGCACAGAAGGCCAACAGCACCCAGGGCTGCCTTGGGAAGAGCATTGCCAGCAGGTCAAGCAAAATGATCCTTCCTTTTTACTCAGCACGTCTGGAGTACGAGGCTTCCCAGTACAAGAAACTTGATATTTAAAACCTGACAGGACAATCTGCTTTACCTGACCTTGCTTGAGCTGGGGGGTTGGACTGGACAATCTCCAGAGGTGCCTTCCAGCCTAAACCATCCTGTGAGCCTGTGGGATTCATTTTCCAGCTGTAAAGTGGAACTGATGTTTGTTTTGGGCTGAAACAAGTGATTGAAAGCTATTTGAAACTAATTGAACTTAAGATAGTGTCTGATCTCATGCTCCTGATAAAGGTTTAGCACATGGAGGCAAATGACTTACACAGATTTATATGTAGGTTTACATAGAGATGAGTTCCAGACATTTGCACT
Source organism: Chiroxiphia lanceolata (assembly GCF_009829145.1). Classification (NCBI taxonomy): domain Eukaryota; kingdom Metazoa; phylum Chordata; class Aves; order Passeriformes; family Pipridae; genus Chiroxiphia; species Chiroxiphia lanceolata. Next base: position 1,443,705 of record NC_045653.1, on the reverse strand, counting down.
GCAAATACTGCAGATACTTCAGCAAGGAGGAAAATACCACCAAATTGGTGAGGGAAAATGTGGCACAGGCACAGCCCATGAGTCCATGGTAAACGATGAGGAGAGTCTCATGAAAGTCAGCTCTGTACTGAGTGACCTTTACCATGGACTTCCACGTGTGAGTAGTTGTGGGCACAGTGATTTCATGAGTATTTAAGTGATACAGGAGAGTAAGTCCGTTCAATTTGTAACAGGACTTCGAGTCTCTGAATCCCATTTGGAAACTGGGGGCATCTTCTAAGCTTGAGTGTTTTTGAAAACCCGTGAAGAGTGATCAGTCCTCCAAACTTTACCATAAAACCACTTAATGCATTTTATACTACACTGTTGGACATTTTATTGACTTGTTCTGCACACATCAGATTTTTCAGCAACAGGTGAGAAAAATTACTAAGTCTCCATTTGGATTTCCTGAATACATAAATTCTGGAATTTTACATCCGTATATGGCTAAATTTTAGCCTGCACATGGTTTTGGATACTTTCATTTGAACAAATTTATTTGAAGTGCATTTGTATATTTTAACGTGTCTTGCGCGTTCAGATTCTTTCACCCTCCAACTCAAATGTTTGGTGTGGTATGTGTGGCCAGGGGAGCACTGCTTGGTGCTGACTTCAGGTATCTTGAGATGCTGCCAAAGCTCCCTGCTGTGAAGACTCGCAGACCCCTCAACTTGTGTTGTCACATTTTTATGGATAAAAGTGGAGAAATAACTATTTAAAAAGTGGAGATGGTTCTCCATGAGTCTCTGTTGCAACTCCTGTCCCAGGGACAGCTCAATTCTGTGCACAGAACTGAGCTTTGGTACCTCAGGTTCAGTTTGGGGATGTGGGGAATGGAGAAATGTTGTTTAGAGATTCTGCAGAGGAGCCACTGAGCTGCCACTGACAACTGTCTTCCCCTGTGTCTGATTGCAAGTGCTCTTGGTTTGTGCCTTGCCAAAGGAAACAAAACCAGAGGAGCCTGAATTCAGGCTGAATTGTGGGCTCAGACTTTTTATTGGCATCAGGAGGCTCTTAGCCTTGTTGGCTGTGTCTTCATCCCTCACACGGCATTGCCTGTGTCACCTCCCATGTCAAGGTGCCCTCACGGAGTAGGACATCCAGGGACCACACTAGATCAAGGAGATGGGGGTCCCAGATCCATGGACTGAAGAGGAATGTATACCTGTAGAGTTGAAGGTACCCCTACTTCCCTGCTCTCCTTCCAGCTTCTGCACCAGAGAGGGCTCCTCTTCCTGTCAGAACTGTGTCCCTTCTTTCCTCCTTCCTCCTGTCCCCACCACTGGGATCCAACCCAACCTTTCCCTGTGTGGCTCTGCCTCCTGCAGGATGGGGTACCTGTGCTCAGCTCTCCCTGCAGACACGGCAGTGCCAGGGGTCCAGCTGAGTACAAGCGTGTTGAGGGGCCTGTGCTGGGACAGTGGGACAGTGAGTGTTATCCCTATCTTCTCTGCCCTCCCTCCTGCCTTGCCAGGTGCCTTACAGATCTCCCCCAGGATTTATTGGTCCAGGTCAGATCAGAGCACAGCACCAGAGGACCCAGAAGGGGCACAAAGCACCCATTGATTATCAACCCCTGTTGATTATCAGACTGGCCATGCTCTCACCTCTCCTGGCAGCACCCAGGTGAGGAACCAGTGGTATCAGTGATGATTTTGTTGGCCGTTTTCTGTAAACTCTATACCGAAGAGTCTACAGTCAGTATCCTTTCACTCCAGGCCTGCCTGTTTTATCTGATCATGGGTGCTCAAGGGCACATTCTGTGACAATGACTGATCCGGGCAGACTTTTGGGACTGAAACCATCTCCAGGAGCTGACCCTGGCACTGTGACCTGCTTGTGCAGTCAGAGAGCAAAGCATTTGCTTATTGCTTTAGGAGTAAGAGGGCCTGGGCTTGGCTCAGGCTGTGGCTGTGCACTAACCTGGCTGTCCTTCCTCCCGCAGGGAACGATCTCTTCCTGGTCGCGGTCCACGAGCTGGGGCACGCGCTGGGGCTGGAGCACTCCAACGATCCCAGTGCTATCATGGCTCCTTTCTACCAGTACATGGAGACACACAACTTCAAACTGCCCCAGGATGACCTCCAAGGAATTCAGAAAATCTATGGTGAGCAACCCTGTCCGCTCCTCTATTTGCACCAACCTGGAGTCTTGGGAGTATTTTACAATTAGTCCCCAGAATTCCTGCAGCTGGTGGGCTGGATTTCCTGCCATAGCTGAGGGGGGAGCTGTTTAAAGCTCTTGATCCAGGACTAAGTACCAGATGACTGTCCCAGTGGTGGTATCCTTGCACAAGTCAGGATAACCAAATCTCTGTGATCCCACTGCTGCTCTGTACCTCACGGAGTCCCCACATCAAGGAGCACCAAAAAGGGAAAAACAGACTATTATTGAACCCAAGGTTTGTCCATTAGGAACAACCAGTGCAAAAAAAGGGAAAGAATGCAAAGAGCATGGAACATCAAGGAAAGGTAAAAAGTATTTATGCACTCTTTTTTTTCTCATTATATAGAAAGTAGGGATAAAAGGTTTGGATCTGCTTAGGGAACACTTTGCTTCTTTTAATCTCCAGCTGAACATGTACAGCATGTGCCACAAAGATCAAGGAAAAGAAAGCAAAGGAGACAAAGAGATTATGGGAGGCAACCAAAGGGCTGGAGATGATGTAGTGCCATCTGGTGCGATACCAGGGTGTGAGGACAGGGACTTGCAGAGAATTATTGGTGGAAGGAGACTCTGGGAGCAGAGGGAAATCCAGCTTTTAGGAGCCACAGTCAAGGGCAGACTGAAACTAATGGCTACAGTCTGTGACAGCCTGTGAAAAACAGGTTTTGTCAAACATCCCTGATTTCATTCTTTGGGAAAGTACCAGTTTGACAGAGAGGTTACTTAATAAATGTAGGATAGAGCAGCTGTGCAGCATTTGCAGTTGCTGGACAGCTGGAGTCAAATAGTAGCTCCCAGAAGCACTGGAGCAGATATTATATGAATTAGACATGAAAAAATACTTCTAAGGTGGTTGTCAGTGGGAAGGCTAGTGTTTCTAAGGGATTGATGTTGGGGTCAGTGGCAGGCCTGACACAAGTCAACATTTGCATCAGTGATCTGTGAGTGAATGTGAAATTACTTCTAATAGAATTTATACCAAGACTTGTAAGACTAAAGCAGTGCAGCAAGACTTTAGAGATCTAAACTGTATCTCAGCTGTTTGAGTTGGATTTGGTGTTTATTTTTTGTGACTGGAGAGAAACTCAAGCTTCATTTGTTCAAGTGTAGATGTCTAGAGAAGAGAAGTCTCTTCCTGGGCTGGTTTCTGTGGCTCTTGTCTGGGCAATGGGGAAAAACAGGCGCTTGTTGAGGGCAGTGGAACCTTGTTGTGAGGCAGATACCCAAAGTCCAACATGTAAAATAACACGGTTTGAAACACACCCAGGGGACAAAGCTCTTCCCATGGATGCAGCTGAAGATTTCTCCTCGTTGCTCATTCCCAGGATGAAGTTGCTTGGCAGTTGTCCTATGGTGTCATTTAATTATGAATACTTTAACATGGTATATATTCAGATACCTAGGATAACAGAGAGTCTGGAGGGTTATGAAATAAAGTGCTGGGGTAAATGTTAAACTTTCATTAAATAATACACATAAGTGTTAAATTTTGAAAGCTGCTAAAATGTCATTGTGCTGTTTCTGTTTTGAAATGTTCATTTAGTTCCTGTGAACTTGGACTAATCAGAAAGAAAACCCCGTAATTTTTCGCTGGCAGTGAAAGTGCAATCAAGAAAAAATTACTAGTTTCTGTGGTTTCAGATACATTTTTTGAAAGGGAGCAGATAAAGAACTGACAGCCAGGCTGCTTCACTTTTGAGGTTCAAGCCAAGATCAGCTAAGCTGGGACCAGCAGTCCCCAAAATGGGGCTCCTGGGACCAGGGGTAGGGGTGGAGGTGCCAGATAAGGCTGGTCAGGGCCATTAAAACCTGGAGGGGGCTGGGGATGGTGTTGGGGGTTGTAGAGATAACTTGTCCTGTGGGCAGAAGGAGCAGCTTCTGCAGCCAGAACTTTGCTTCCTGTGGTAGAGATTTTGGTCCTTAGTACAGAGTTACACTCCAAAAAATAAAGCTGAGTTTAAAATTAGGTTTTGCTCTTATGGATCACAAAGAAATTGTGGAAAATGCAGGTGATGTTTCACCCTGGAACTGGAGATGGGAGAACATAACCCTTCATCTGATCTTCTTCCAGCTGAGAAGGGTCTGCTGAGATATCCTTCTTCTAGCTTTAGCAGGAACATTCAACTAATATATTTTATTTCCACAGTGCCTTGCTCTTTGACATTCTCTACCATACAGCAGCATGTGCTCGGTACATATTATTTAGTAATCTACTATGCAATATCAGTCATAGAACCACTGACTTACCTGTAGCATCCTTTTTAAAAAGTAAATTCAATTAAAACTTCAAATTTTTCATTCCACTGAAGTTGCTAGAACAAAGAACAGAGGGTCTGCTAAAGCTAAAGTCCATTTTGTCTCCTTCTTTTGAAAATGATGCATTTAAAATGTATTTTATGTTGTATCTGTAATTATCCATTAGAAAAGAAATATGTCTAGATCTGTCTTATAATGATTTGTTGAGTTTTTAAGTTATTTTCTGCTGGATTTATTTGAAAAATCACCTAAAGAGACAGTAGGGGATGTGAACTCTTGTTTGTGCTTCAAGCTGATTAGTATAAGGTCAGTGTTTAAAATGTTATTTCCACTTTTGAGCTACTGAGGACGAGGCCATAAGCTCTCTCTGTGAGAGAACAGGTTGTAAGACAAGTCAGCAATATTCCCATCTCCTGAGAGGTGCTTCCTGTAGCATGTTCCTTGACAAAATAAGGAAATATCAGGACTGTTCTTTACATGTGTTTTTCAGAAGGGTATCTCCCTCTGTACTTACGTGCCCGTGTCCTAAGCGACATGTCCAGGAAGGAATGAAACTGGAAATAATGCCAGTATGTAGGTCCCCTGGATGTCTGTTGAGTTGCCTCTTACCTCTGGTCGTGCTGAAGTCAGAGCTGCAGGGGCTGGACTGCAGGTGGAGAGAGGACGCTCAGCCCTGGCTGTCACACAGCCTGACCTGCTCATCCTGCAGCAGGCTCTCCTGCCCTGACAGGAGGGTGCAGCCAGCTGGGGGTCAGTCTCCTCTCCCGGGTAACAAGTGACAGGATGAGAGGAAACGGCCTCATGTTGTGCCAGGGGAGGTTTACATTGGATATTAGGGGAAATTTCTTCACGGCAGAGGTGGTCAGCCACTGGAACTGGTGGAGTCACCGGCCCTGGAAATGTTAAAAAAACATGTGGATGTGGCACTTGAGGACATGGTTTAGTGGTGAACATGGTGTTGGGATAATGGTTGAACTCGATGGTCTTAAAGGTCTTTTCCAACAATAATGATTGTGTGATTCCATGATTCTTCACGTCCTGCTCTAAGTACTGGTTTGCAGTGGGGTGGTGAAGCAGCCTCTCATCTGGGAGTGACTCTCCTGACACTGTTCCTGGGGGGCAGATGTGCAGGGGAAACTCATGTCCACATGTCTGGTTAACCAGGCCATTACCTTCAGGCCCTTTCAAAGCCTAAGGGAAGGTCTCCTAATCACTCCTAATCACCAGATGATTTAGCCTGGAAACAATCTCAAGGATCTGGGTCATCCCAAATCTCACTGAGGATGTGCCAGCCTCACACATCTTTTGTGCAGCTCAAGAGGAGAGCTCCCAGTCAGTGGACATGGTGCATCCCATGTGGGCTGAGGTCCAGGGCAGTCATGAAACCACACCAGCCCCTGGCCAAGGAGCTGGGCAACACCAGCTCTGACAGCCTGGGACTAGCAGGGCACAGGGTGTGTGAGCAAACAGCACCTTCATAACCTCCCTCCCCTTTTCCCAATGGCAACCCACAGGGATCCTTGTGACCTACAGAGCCCTGTAACCTCCATGTGTGTGTGAGATGGCTTGTGAGGGAACAGCAGAAAGACTGGTGGAGCATCTCTGTGTGGTGACACTGCTTTGTGAGTGGGACCACCAGAGCAAGCTTTGCTGTTGTGGAAGGACCTGGAAACATGAAGTGTAGGACTGATCTCTGACAATGTCCTCTTGGACATGGAGAGGGAATAGAGTAACATCCAAGACCTCATCTACAGAAGTTGCAAGATCTGGGACTTCTGGATCCGTGCCCCATGTCGCTGTGCTCCAGGAGGAGAGGGGGGAGGAAAATGCTTGGCACTGGAGCTGGAGGGATGTGCCCTGGTACCACATCTCTGGCACGCTGCAGAGATACAAGGCCTCCTCTCTGTGTTGCATCACTCCATTTGCACCTTTCCTGCTGTCTGGAGGCTCTGTTGGACCCAGCAGGAAACACCAGACTCCACGTCTGGTGCACCCACAGAGCCTCACCTGCCCTGTGCCAGGTCTTCATTCCCATTCCTCTGAAAAACAGGGAGGGAGTAACTGCATGGGTCCCTGTGCTACCCTTGGGCTCCATGTGACACCTGGAGGACTCTGCCAAAGGAGAGGCTGAGAGGGAGCCCATCTCTCTTGGGAGGTTTCTCAGCTGGTGGAGAAGACTGCTGTGTGTTATGGCTGGGCAGGAAATACTTGTCCCATCCCACAGATCTTTCTGAGTATAGAAAAATGTTCTGGTTTGCAGTGGAGCAGATGTCAGGCTTCTGGAAGTTTTTCCGGAGGGGAACTGGGCTGCAAGCACGACAGCTGACTCATCTTGCAGAGCCCCAACCTCTCATCATTTGGCTGCCTAAGTCTGGGAATTTTGGGCCCAGTTTTCTGGTACCCAAAGCAGAGGACCCAAGGTGAATCACCTCATTCCAGAACATTCCCTTTGGCTTAGAGCAAGGATTTCAGCTATGGCTGCTTGTCTCCAGGTGAATGCTCTATCAGAGGAGAATGTCTCTGTGAGAAGGGCTCGAGAAACCCTTCCTGGCACCTGGTGATGGTCATGGGGGCCTCAACTGCCCACTTGCTGGATGTGCTGTGGGTGCTGGGCTTGTTCTGCAGCTGCACTGTGTGTGCAGGGACCCAGAGTAACTGAGACAGCTCACTCACTCCACTGCTGAAGGCTAAGCCCAGGAGTGCAAAGTGCTGATGAGTTTGTTAAGTGAGCGAGGGAAATGAGTCCTTCCTGAGCTTGGAGTACCATGGACAGTCTGTTATCCCTGAGGTAGCTTGTTGGCAGCTCTCTCATATAATATGAACAGGGACCTCTCTGCACTGCCCTGGTGTCTGTAGAGCAGCTAGGTGGGTTTCTCTCACTCTCCCTGGCTCATTTGGATCATCTCTTATGATCTGAGACTGAGGAGCTTTGCCTGTGCACCTGGACAGCAGGTTCAGTCCCCCAGAAACACACAGGCAACTCAGCTTTTTACAGCCAGAAACCTCCTGTGTGTTTTTTGAGGCATAACTGTAGGCTGGATGATAGTTTTGTTCTTGGAGTGAATATTAAGAAGATAAAGGCTGGCCTTGTGTTCACAAGCGGTTGGTTCTCTCCCCTGAGCTGACCCAAGGCTCCTGTGTGCTGGCAGGCTCGGGGAGCTGCTGGCTGTGACACACCGAGCCTCACAAGGTGCTGAGCCTCCAGGCAGGTGCTGTGCAGTTGAGGGAACACTCTGTCAATAGCCAGGAGGACAGTACAATTATCTTTTGTCCTCAACTATCGACACAGTGGCTCCTAAATGCCTCCTCTCTCTGTGTTATCTTCACAGGTCACCTTGGTATTCAGATGGTCTGCGACAGAGGAAGCATGAAGGGAGGAGGCAAAGTGCCAGTGGCGGGAGTCACACTCTGAAGGTGATCTGCTGTGACCCAAAAGCTTTCTGACATTCTTTGCCTTGGTTCTGATAGAGAGGAAGAAAGTCTTCTTCTCCACGCAGTGTCTGTAAAGTCCCAGAAAGTTGCTTCCCTCTGGAATGATAAAGTTTCCAGCTCCAGGAGGTTTCTTACCTGCTTCCTGTGTGGAAGTGGCTGCAATATCCAGTCCCAGGGGTGGGTTTGTCTCCAGTGCTGGGGTCACACATGGTAATTAGGTGACTGGGTTCAGGCCTAATCGCAGACTCGTGCAATAACCTCTCTCACTTAGTTTTTTTTCTCAATGAGATTTTTTTCCTCTGACTGCTTCTCTGGAGTTACTTGGAAGTGAAATGGCAGAGGCTGTGATTTGTGTGCGATGCTGCCCAGTCAGTTATGTCAGAGGGGGGTGTGACCAGGCCCTGTAATAATTACCACGGTGCCAGCATCTTTGTTCCCATGTTCATCTCTGCTGTTAATAATAAAACTGTTACATCCTGCCTTGAGCTGCTTTGAAGGCAGGTTACTGTGATGAGATTCTGGAAACAGGAATGACTGGTGAACTAATGGACCCTAATGGATAGGGTCTGTTTGTTCTGCTTTCATGCCAGGCTGTGCTCTGCACTGCCTTAGGTCCTAGGAGGGAACATCTTTCTCCACCAAGGGACAGGCTGTGCTTCTGCTTTCCACTGCCCTAACTGTACACCACATTCTGCCTGCACAGGGCTTGGCCCCGAGGATTCCCATGTTGTCTGTGTGCTCCTCTGCTGTTTGCATGTGCACAGCTGTAGGATGATCTCCTGCCTTTATCCACACTCAGTGACAAAGTGAAGGGAGCAATTAAAAATGTGTAAGCATTAAATCCTCTCATGTGTAAGCACGAGAGGAAATAAGCCTTTAATCAGAATACATTAGAGGCCCAGAACATATAAAAACAAGAAAAGAAGCAAAATATAGCAAGGAAGCATCTATGTCTGGCAGGGACATATAGTAAGAGGAATATTTCACAGAATCACAGAATATGCTGAGTTGGAAGGGACCCACAAGGACTATCAAGTTCAGCTCCTGGCTCTGCACAGGCCCATCCCCAGGAGTCACACCCAGTGTGACTGGATCCCAGAGGATCATCCAAACACTTCTTGAGCTCTGGCAGCCTTGGGGCTGTGCCCACTGCCCTGGGGAGCCTGGTCAGTGCCCAACCAGCCTCTGGGGGAAGAACCTTTCCCTGAGATCCAACCTGACCCTGCCCTGACACAGCTCCAGCCATTCCCTGGCTGCTGTCCCTGGTCCCCCCAGAGCAGAGCTCAGTCCCTGCCCCTCCTCTACCCCTGCCCAGAAAGCTGAAACTGCAGTGAGGTCTCCCCTCAGTCTCCTCTTCTCCAGCTGAACACACCAAGTGCCCTCAGTGTCCTCACACACCTTTCTCTCAAGGCCCTTCCCCGTCTTCGTTTCCTTTGGATGGTCTCTGATGGCTTCAGATCCTCCTTATGCTGTTGTGGTGCCCCAAACTGCCCCAGTATTGCAGGTGAGGCCGCACCAGGACAGAGCAGAGCAGGAAGTGAAATATTTGAAGTGAAATGACAAAGTCTGCATTCAGGCAAGTTGCAGACCAGCTGCAGTGTGTGTGGAAGCCGTGCCAGGGCCAGGCCCCTCCTCCAGAGCAGTTTGCAGTGCTGGTTTGGCCATGGCCAGCAGTGAGTATGTACAGGGCCCGGCCTTCCTTGTTGGGCCTGACTGCTCTATCAGATGTTTCCACCAATGCACATCCCTGGTTCATGTGAATCCTTGCTGCTGGTCACCATCCTGACCACGGTGTACAAGTGCTTCTGCTTGGCAGCTCTCTGTGTGCTGTTTCAGTGGCATCTTAGAGCTAATTAAAACTTTACATTGGTCCCCTGCATAGCAGGTGCCCTTAGAGCCTTCCTCTTTTCTACAGGAGACTCTGACAAGCCTTGGGGACTGAAGATGAATGTGAGAGCTGTACAGGACAGGGCAGGCTGTAACTGGGTACACGAGTGGGCCTCACTTGTGCAGAGACAGTGAATCTTTAGTAACTCCACTCATGCAGGAGAGGTTACATTTCCAGCATATGAACATAATACTGCAGTCTCTATTCTGCACCTTACTGTCAGATTCTCTCTTTGTGACCTAGCAGATGTATTCATCAATTTTCTTTAGATACTACTCCTGTCTCACCCTTTTTTTTTTTAAATAGAGGGAGAAAGGATTAATGTCGTGTCTCCATCTTACTGCTCATGGTCCTCTCTGTAAAACTCTATTCTTGCTTTCTTCTCCTCTCAAATTGGGGAGGTTTTGGCTTGTTATTTTTGGAAGTCCAGAACTGCCATTGATTTGAGTATCTCCATCTGTTTGCTGTGCCTGAGAAACAGAACCACCCCAGCTTCATTCCCCTTAGAACTCTGTGCTCTCCAGCGAGCAGTTTGAGTACAGTGACTTCTTGGATCCCTCCCAGACAGTTCCTTGGACAGAGGGGTGCCTCTCAGCACTGCAGAGTGCACAGCTTTCCCTGCTCAAGGGCAACAGGGCCCTTGGAGTCCTCCTTACAAACCCTGCTGTGAACCTGCTGCCTCTCACCACACAGGGATCAGCGCTGGAGCTGGTGGCACTGTTCTGCAAACTAACAAATAGCTGCCGGATGAAATTATTCCTCTGTATCAGTTAAACTGACCACCACAGAGGCTTTTCTGAGCCATCTGTGGCAGCAGAAATGCATCTCTGGTTTGGTCAGTGCACAGCAGTGTTGGCCTTTTGCAAAGGGGAGGGAACGAAGAACTACAGCTCCCTTCTGTTTCTGTAGCAATGTGCTATAGCTGATGCTTGTGTCAGCCTGTTGGCAGGGGAATCCGATCCTGTAGGACAGGCATTCGAGATTTTCCAGTGTTATTTACCAAACACATCCCCTCAAAGCCATGGGGAAAGCAGCACAAGAGTGAAGGGGTCACGCTGTTGTTTAAGGAGAGACTGCAGTGTTCAGTAAATCGCTGATTCTTGTCCTCTTGCTTAGGTCCCAACTTGCTTATCTTTCCCTAATGTAAGAATTTCCTATCTTCACCAAGCCTGTAAATTGTTGGCTTTCAGACTTCATTTACTCAGTTACTGTCACTGGCACCAAGTGCCATATTTGGCAGCCAAAACAGGTTGCTAACTTCCTGCTCCTTTAGTTCCCCAAAGCAGGAGCTGAATGCTGCTCCCACCTCCCATCTGAACAACCCAGAACCCGGGCTTTCCCAATTGCCAGCCTTTCCTCTGCAGCTTGTCCCACCTGTCAGTCCTGCATCCATGAGCTTTCCAGATGCACCAGATGTCCAGCTGTAAGGTCCTGTGGCTGTGTGAGCAAACAACAATAACAAGAATAATACTAGCACATCTGCAGATAAATGTATACAAGTGTCTCTGGAGATACATTTTGAGGTAAAAATGAGTCAAACATCAGTGAACATGCTGGGAAAACATTGGAGCTAAAATCTGAGATGACCTCTAGGGGAGAGAATGAACATTTTAAGGTAAGCTGAGGCAACCAGTAGTGGACAGGTGGGGAAAGTTTTGGAGTTAAATCTGTAGCAGAGAGAATGAAAATATCAAGGTGAACTTAGGTAATCAGTAGTGGACAGTTTGGGAAAATATTGGGGGTAAAATCTGAGGTAATGTGTAGAGGAGAGAAAGAATGTATTGAGGTAAACTGAGGTAACTAGTAGTGGACAGTTAGGGAAAATTTAGGGATAAACTTGAGGTTTTACCTCAAGGTTAAGGTTTTACATTACATTATATTCCATACAATGGAATATCTAGGGATGCTGTTAAGTAAATAGGATGCTGAGGACTTGACATCCACTTGGTATAGATTTTGGGGAAGGAGGTGGTTTTGTGGATGGATCAGCTCTTACTCTGCCCTGTGGTGCCTGTTTGCAGCTACAGCATCCTGGATGTGCTCCATAAATGCATCTTTGGATTTAGTTTGGTCCAAAAAGGATGCATTTCATGAACTCATGTGTGACTCAAAGCACAGCAATTGCAAAGGACAGGGCATTTCTCCAAAAGCACCTCCTTTGGTGCACCCCAGATCATTTGCAGTAGCAATATCAGAGTTTGGGAATTTTATGGTCTGCTAAGTTACTGAATGGGCACTGACCAGCTAAGAATGGAAAGGATGAGCAATACACAGTATCAGTATAGCATTTTTATTCATTTCATGTAGACAGCTTTCCAAGGGTAATTATCAACTGAGAATCCTCATCTAAAGCAATATTTGATGTCTTTTATTAAAGCTCTGGAATAAAGTAAATGAAAATAGTTGCTAATAAAAATTGCACATGGCACAAAATATCACACTGTGAGGACAAGTTACCTTGAAGAAATATAAAGATCCATTAGAAAAGCTTTAGAAAAGTGGTCTGTCTAAAGATCTTAAAACCAAAAGCCGTTGCAGCACCAGACCAAAGGAACTGCTCTATAAATAGCAATTCTCATTAAGGAGAATGTTAAAAGCATCTCCATGAAGATCTATAAATGATTAAATGTTGAGACACTAGAGATAAGAAAAAGAACGATGAAGCTAAAGCTGCACAAACTGAGGCAAGGGGTAGGACACAGACTTTAGCAGTGACAGGGGTTAATCATTGACACAGTTTGCTGTGCATTATAGAGGATTTTCTACACTTGAAATTTGGAAAATGTGCTGTATCTGCCCCAGAAACTCTGGGCTCATTGCAGGAATCACAGGTGAAGGTTTCTGGCCTGGCACTACAGGAAGTGGGACTGTATCATCCAAGTGGTACTTTCTGAACATAAAATCCATGAAACCCGCACACAAGATTCTCACTGTTACATCCTTATTAACAATTAATAGAATGGGTTTCTCCGATGACTTCTTTGTCACTGGCTGTGAGAATTTTCACTAACCCAGTCACCCTTCCAGGATGTGTTAAGCACTCATTCGTTCTAGGAACCCTTTGAAAATGGAATGTTTAAGAGCTAACTTACCATGAGGACTTGGGCACCTAACCATCATTTGAGGCACATAGTTAAAAATGTTTATGTACAAAAGTCCTCTTCTAACCCCACAGGTGTGTGGCCTCCGTGGGTATCTCAGTCCTTCCTTATACATCCCTTCCCTGGCTATGAGCAATCACACACCTTGGGGTAACCCTTGCTGTGAGGATGAGCTTTGTCCAGGGCAGGTGTGCAGCAACCCCAGCTGGGCTGTGTTAAACTCCCAGACTCTGAAACAGCACCTGTGACAGCCAGACCCAGTTCTGCCCACACCTGGGGGTTTGTCCTGCAGGGTCGGAGTGAGGTTGAAACCCTGATCCCTGCAAATAAACAATCCTCAGATATAAAACTCACCAAAATCCCTGGCTTCTGTTTATTGCCTTCTCTGAGAAGCAACAAGAAATTGGTGACTCTCTGAATGAGATTTGGTCCAGACTTTATCACTGTTAATGAAATTGTCCTCTGGCAGAGGCAGTTTAAGAGCAGACCTCTGCTCCAGTCTCACTCACTTGTAATTTTATAGCCCTGTCCATTCCTGCAGCCTTTAAAATCCAGAGCTGAGCTGGGGAAGAATTGAAAGGGAGATCTGTGCTGGGAGGGCATCACTTTAATGAGAGCAAGGTCCCTTGTCACAGCTGTGTGTCAGGGAACTCTGAAAGCACTGACTGGTGACTGAACTGTAATAAAGTAATTGCTTTCTAATTTCTAAACTCCCTGCAGTTCCCCTTCAGTGTAGCATTGATTTTCTGGTTTTGCATTGGGTTTGGGGGGGGGGGGAGTGTGTTGCCTTTTTTATGGTTTACTAAACATTTCTTTTCAAGGCTTATCACCTTTCATTTCAGTTGGGAACATGACTGGTGTGGTTCCTCCTTCCATTTAGCTCCAGCCTCCTTGGGAAGACCTACAAAAACATTGTGTCTCTTCTTCAGTTCTTATCACTCATCTGTTTTGGGACATCTTTCACGTGTGGATGCATCTCGTTCTGCTCCCCATTTCTAGGGAATGAGCTCTGCCTCAGGAGTGTGTAAATCCCTGGCAATGCTGTCCAGTCACCCTGGTGCCTTTTAAAGCTTACAAGGGAAGCACAGAAAAGCCAAACTTGTCCACTTTGCTGAATATTTTCCTTTTCACTTCTAGGTCCTCCCATTGAGCCCCTGGAGCCAACCAGGCCTTTACCAACTCTTCCTGTTCGCAGAATTCACTCGACTTCGGAAAGGAAACACGAGAGACAGCCACGACCCCCCAGCCCTCCTCTGGGTGACAGGCCAGCTCTCCCTGGCTCCAAACCGAACATCTGTGATGGCAACTTCAACACTGTGGCTCTCTTTAGAGGAGAAATGTTTGTTTTCAAGGTACTTGAAAACTTACCCGTGAGTCTCCCTTTAATTTTATCGCTGGAAAAGGTGAATAGAAGTATTTGGTAGTGAGATCTGAAATGTCTGTGAAAATAGCTCTGTTCCTCTGAGGCTGATGAGTGAGCAATATTAGAAGGAAATGTAAGCAGTTTGGCTCTGTAATATTTGGAATCTGTGCCTGATGGGATTCACAAAATGCCTGGGCAGCCTTGTTCAGAAGTCAAGTGACACAGAGGGGGCACTGTGGAATTGTGGAGATTGCCCAGGGAAAGCCTCCAGCACCTCCTGTGCCCACCCTCAATCCACCTGCAGACCACCTCCAAAACAGCTCAATCCATCCACAGACCACCTCAAAAATCTGCCTCAGACCAGCTCAATCCACCTAAAAAACCAGCTCAATCCACCTCAAAACCATCTCAGTCCACTCACAGACCACTTTAAAAATCCACCCAGTTCAAAATGTGAACTGGGTGCACTGGCAGAGAATTCAGGCACCATCCAGCCTGAGAGAAGCCACCTGTAAAGCCATAAAGTAATGCCAGTACCTACCCACAATTAATCACAGAATCCTGGAGTGGTTTGGGCTGGGAGGGACCTTACAGACCATCTCATTCCACCCCCTGCCATGGGCAGGGACACCTTCAACTGGATCAGGTCGCTCCAAGCCCCATCCCAGCTGTCCTGGAACACTTCTAAGGATGGGGCAGCCACAGCTTCTCTGGGCAGCAAGCCTCGTTGTCTTGAAGGTGACCTGCATGGAACCAGGGCTTCAGGAGTGCTCAGCCTGCCTGAAGCCCCTGGGTTGTTTGAGTCAACCTTCCTTGTAAACTACAGCTGGGGAGGAAGGAGAGGCATTGCTCATTAACCTGTTAGAATGCCTTGAATATGGACATCCATGGTCCCATTCCCAAAATACCAGTAGCTTTCACTGTGTCCAGTGGGTATGAATGTGGAGAGGGATATATTGAAGGTCATTAAATGGACAAACCACATCAGTTGCAGAAAATTCTTGAACTGAAACTAGTTGAAGGCTGGGACAGTGTCTGGGAGAAGACTCACAGGTTCTGTCCTGCTTGTTAAAGCATCCACTGCAGCTTTAACTAATGATCTCATATCTGAAGGGATATTTAATAACTCTTTGGTGCCTTTAGACCTTATGTGTTTCACACAGTCACCAGGTACTGGTCAGGCTGTCCTGGGCTCAGAGAGCTGAGCACCACCTGCACCAGGACAAGTGTGACACCTCAGTGACAGGACATGCAGGGATCACAGTGCTTATAACTTTGGAGTCACTTCCCCCTGCTCCTTTCCCCTCTTTTTTCTGCCCTTTTTCACAGCACCAGCAATTAACTTCTCACTTTTTGGGCTGCCATCTCCCCCACGTGGCACTTTGCTCTCTGGAGACAGTGCTGGGTTGGAGCTGTCACCTGAAGCAGAACATCTGTCTGCAGTGGGGCCTAGGCAGGGATTAGGGATGCTGGATGCCCAGCAAGATAAAAATACTCATTCTGAAGAGGCTTCTGGTTTTCCCAGGATCGCTGGTTCTGGCGGCTGCGCAACAACCGCGTGCAGGAGGGATATCCCATGCAGATTGAGCAGTTCTGGAAAGGCCTCCCCGCCAAGATCGACGCGGCCTATGAGCGCTCTGATGGCAAATTTGTTTTCTTCAAAGGTACAGTACAGTTCAGTACAGGCCAACCCCTCCTGCCTCACCTCACACGCTGCTTTTATGGCTTGAAGATGGTGAGAGCAGGTACGCTGCACCCTTGGCCTTTTCCCAGGGGGCACTTCGAGCAGCCACTAATCCTTAAAATATAGTTTAGTGTGGGCTGGCCTTGCCAGGACAATCTCTGTATAGAGCTAATATCAATTAAGGGAAGTTGGCTTTCGTGTGATGGCAAGAAACAAATCCTGTTTCCCAGGAAGTGTCAGTCTCCTGCCTATCCCCTTGAACACATTTCAGCAGAGCACTGGGGCCTCTCCAAGCACAGGGTGCTCCCAAATCACATTTCTGGACAGTTGTCTCCTAAAGAGACAAAATGACCACCTTGTGCTGGGGCCCCACTTTAGCCCTGGCACCATGACAGTGTCTGAACAGGATCCTGTAACTTGAGAGCAAGTTGTGAGCAAGGAAGAGTGGCTGGAAAACATCAGCACTGCTGGTAGGAAATCACAGTACCTGGGCTTCTGAATTTGTGTCTGCAGCTTCAGCACCTCAGCTCACTAAACTGTACTAAAACTTGAGAAGGCTCAGGGAAAGGCAACATAAATGACTGAAAAGTTTGAGCTGACCTGGAAGGAACTCCTCAGCCTGAGTGAGGGATTGCAGACAGGGGATGAGAGATGTTTTTGAAATCATGACTGGCATGAGAAGGTAAATGGAAAAGGGTTGTTCAACATTTCTTCTGAAACAAGAGTTGAGGAGCAGCAAATGAAATCAGGTTTCAGGTTCACGATGAAGTGGAGGAGCAGCTTTTTCACAGTTCAGGCTGGAAGTCCTCAACGTGCTGTGGTTCTGGGGCTATTCAATGTTTGTAGCGATTCGACTCCTAACTGGGCAAACCTGTTTGTTGTTTGTGTCCCCCCTGATCTCTAGGAGATAAGTACTGGGTTTTTAAGGAAGTGACAGCAGAGCCAGGCTACCCCCACAGCCTGGTGGAGCTGGGGAACTGCCTGCCCCGGGAGGGCATCGACACGGCCCTGCGCTGGGAGCCCGTGGGCAAAACCTACTTCTTCAAAGGGGACAGGTACTGGAGGTACAACGAGGACAAGAGAGCCACAGACCCAGGATACCCAAAGCCCATCACCGTGTGGAGAGGAGTCCCTCAGGCTCCTCAGGGAGCTTTCATCAGCAAGGAAGGCTGTATGTATCTGCATCATTGCTTGTAATGATGACAAGTATTACATTACAAGTAACAGCTTGTGCTGGGAGTTGGGGGCTGGGTGTGGGGTGTTTCTGGTATTTCCTGATACAGTAATCCAGTTGCAGAAGCCCTGGGGTTACCTGGGCCCTGTGAGCAGCAGCACTCTGAGATCTTTCCTGACCCTCATCCCAGCCCATGCACATCCTCGGCTGTAAAACCACATTATCACATTGCCAGCTCTGGGGGACGAGACTTTTTCTGCTACAACGGCCCCTGGTTTTCCTGGGCTCTGATTGTGAGGGTGCTGTAACCTACATTTCCTCATGATTTCTTACCTGTAGCTGGCTCGGGCTCTCTGTGACAGGCTCCAGCCTGTCTGATGTTGGCAGTTAGAATCATGGAATCAGCCAGGTTGGAAAGGACCTCTGAGATCATCAAGTCCAACCCTTGATCCAACCCCACCGTGGTTCCCAGACCATGGCACTGATCCCACATCCAGTCTCATCTTAAAAACCTCCAGGGACAGTGAATCCACCCCCTCCCTGGGCAGCCCATTCCAGTGGCTGAGCACTCTCTCTGTAAAGAATTTCTTCCCAATATCCAACCTAAACCTCCCCTGGCACAGCTTAAGACCCAGCCCTCTTGTCTTACTGATCACTACCTGGGAGAACAGATCAACCCCCCCCTGGCTCCCCCCTCCTGTCAGGGAGTTGCAGAGAGTCAGGAGGTCTCCCCTGAGCCTCCTCCTCTCCAGGCTGAGCCCCCCCAGCTCCCTCAGCCTCTCCTCACAGCACTTGTGCTCCACTCCCTTCCCCACCCTCGCTGCTCTTCCCTGGACCTGCTCCAGCCCCTCCATGTCCTTCCTGAGCTGAGGGCCCAGAGCTGGACACAGCACTCCAGGGGTGGCCTCACCAGCACTGAGTCCAGGGGCAGAATCCCTGCCCTGCTCCTGCTGCCACACTGTTCCTGAGCCAGGCCAGGATCCATTGGCCCTCTTGTCCCCCTGGGCACACTCTGGCTCCTGTTCAGCTTCCTGTCCATCCCCACTCCCAGCTCCCTTCCTGCCTGGCTGCTCTCCAGCCACTCTGTCCCAGCCTGTAGAACTGCAGGGGGTTGTTGTGGCCAAAGTGCAGGACCCGGCACTTGGCCTGGTTGAACCTCATCCCATTGGAATCAGCCCATGGATCCAGCCTGTCCAGGTCCCTCTGCAGAGCCCTCCTGCCTTCCAGCAGATCAACACTCCCCCCCAACTTGGTGTCATCTGCAAATTTGCTGATGGTGGACTCAATCCCCTCATCTAAATCATCAGTAAAGATATTAAATAGAACTGGGCCCAGCACTGATTCCTGAGGGACACCACTGGTGACCAGTAGCCTTGAAGTTATGCTCCCAGTAGGGGCTTGGACCTCCAGAGGCTCCTTCCAACACATTTGTTTCTCTGATTTGAAGATTTCTTCCTCTTCTTCCAGTTAGGGAAAGAGCTAACAGAGGGAGCTTGTGCCATTGAGGTTGTTTAAATTTGGGGCTGTGGTGTGAGAGCAGGGCTGTAGGGCTGGGCCAGGCTGAAGGATGGCAGTGAGAGCCAGCCAACCTGGGGGACAGTCCAAGAGCCCCAACACTTTCACCACAGCTCCCTTCTCCTATTTTCTTTAATGTTTTTCTAATCATTTGAGAGTCACTAGAAAAGGAGTCTGGGGAGAGGGGGGTAATTCAGACAACACATAGCATAAAGCATCACCCTTTTACTAGCAGCAGGACAAGACTGGTCCTCAACACAGGCCAAATATTCTGGATTTTGTGGCCAAAAGGACTTGTCTTACCCAGCATCTGCTCTCTGAGGCTGGGTGAATAGAAACTGAAATGTTCTTCCAAACTGACCCAGGCACACACTGGCACTCTGCAGATGTTGTAATTTACTTGGTAATGACAAGCACACATTTACAGATGCTTTAGTAAAAAATAACTCAGTGTAGCACACTTCTTTAAAGTTAGTAGGGTTTTCTTTTAATTCCCTGCTTGTCTTGGTCGGGGGAATGGTGTTCCATGAGCGGTGTTGAACACACAAGCCAGGGTTATGGCTTCCCCTTTAAAGCTCAGCTCCAAAACCACCTTCACTTTCCAATGGTTCGGGAATGCCCTGGATAAATGCATTTTATTGACCCAGGCAGTGCCCACCTCCCACTGTTCAGGCTCCCTGAACACCCTCACACAAGCGCAACTCAACTTGGAAATGGTGAAAAATACCCTCTGTTTTGTCTCCTAGTTTACACCTACTTTTACAAAGGGAAGGAGTACTGGAAGTTCGATAACCAGAGGCTGAGCGTGGAGCCAGGCTACCCCAGGTCAATCCTGAAGGACTGGATGGGCTGTAACCAGAAGGATGTTGAGCAGAGCAAAGACCGGCGGCTCCCGCACGACGACGTGGACATCATGGTGACCATCAACGACGTGCCCAGCACCGTCAACGCCATCGCAGTGGTGATCCCCTGCATCCTGTCCCTGTGCATCCTCGTCCTGGTGTACACAATCTTCCAGTTCAAAAACAAAGAGGTGCAGCAAAACGTTGTGTACTACAAAAGACCTGTCCAGGAGTGGGTATGACACAGCCTGCTGCACATTGCACCTCGTCGAGCTGCTGAGGACTATGGACGTGCAAAAAAAAGAGAAAAATGCATTGAAAAGCCTACCAAACAAAACTGCTTCAGTGACCTACAAGTTTTAGACAGCCTGGGACTGAAATAAGCAGGAAAACTGGAAAAAATACAGGCAGGCAGCCTTGCAGTGTGGAGCCTCTTTCCTTCGTGCTGCCTCGGTCGCCTGTCGGTCGCGGTGCATCCACAGGCTCGCTCTGCCAGCACCAGAGTCTTCAAGACAGGTTTCAACTGATCTGGGAAACTTCATTCAGTTCCCTGCACCAGTGCCCCCTGTTAAACCCAGCATTCTCCAGTGTAGCTAAACCACCTCTGAACAGAACCATTTTTTTAATAGCTGTCTCATAAACGAATTAAGATCATGAAATCTATGAACGGGAACAATTCAGTGTCATAAGCAGAAGACATTCTGATGCTGAACCATTCTAAAAGATCTTCTTAGTTTATTACAAAATCCAGGGATCTACCTGGATAACAATTTCCAATACCTGCTGGTCAGATGTTTTGTACATTCATAACTAATCAACGCTGCCACTCAGCACAGTGCACAAGGAACCACCGAGCACTCAAAGAGGTACCGGAGTGCGGAGCAGAAGCTCAAGAAGCACCAAACCAGACACTTGGCAACATCAAGCCCTAGACTAGGACAATCTGAAGACAAAGTAATTGGGTCTAAAAAAAAACCAACCAACCAATCATAGGAATACATGTTTTTGTTTTGGGAGCCACTTATGAAAGAAATATTTAAATGTCATATAAGTTGGTTTAAGCTCCCAGCAGCAAGAACCAATGAACCAATGGGTACTGAAATACCAGGAATATGTGTAGACTTAGACTGCACTCTGCCCCTGTTAAGACACCGGGAAAAGATGAGTTGTTGTTCTGTGGCACGTGTAACTAGATTGTGGAATTTGTACGTTGGGTTTCAGGAGAATGGAAATGTTTGTTTGGAGTGAGGTCGTCATTATATTTTGCTGAAATAGTCAAGGTACAGTAAGAATTAGGCCTGTTTATAAAACTAAATCCAAGCCCTGTAGATGTTACAAACATTGTATGCCTTCGAAATTTGGGGTTTTTTTTGTTTTGCTCACTTCTTCACAGGCAAATATTTGGCAAGGACCAAAGGGAGCATGCCACACAGTAGAATGAGTTCATCACTAGCCACGTTTGACAGAGCCATAAAAATCAGGTAAAGGCTAGAAAAATACCTTAACTTCCAGCTAGTGAGTTTTCACGAGTCTCTTCCTACAACAGTAGCTTCTGCTTGTCCCTCTTCCAGTCGTGAGTGGTTCAGGATGTTCTGTCCTAACCATAAACTTTTGATTTTCCTGTTGATGCTGATATTTCTACCATGTTGAATAAGAGTAGAAGAGCCTCTTGCAGTACAGTGTCATGGCAAAGTCCAGCCCTGTACAGAAGTGCCATCCATGTCAGCACAGGAACTGCTTTGCACGCTCACCGTGATTACGATTCCATGATAATCACGGGTGATTAGCCTAAGCCCTCTGCCTATAACTGAACTTTATTCAGTGCAAATGAAGTGCAATGCACAGAATGTCCAGTTAGTATAGAAAAAGTACAGCTTTATAATGTCAGCTCTGAAACAAACCCCACGGACAACAAACATGCTAAAACTATTCCTAACTACAGTGAGGAACGAAGCAGCAGAGAGATTGTTAGCATTCTGGATTGCTAATTAGTGCTCAAATATTGCTCTGGTGAAGCAGGATAGACACATAGATACGTCTGGTGAAGCCCACTAGGACTGCATAACGTGTGGTCTCAAACTGTATTTTGTCCTTCATAACTGATTTCCATAGCCAAGCTGTTTATTGTGTTTAAACATAAAATATTACCAACATATTACAAAATAAGTGAGAAGCAAGTAGATGAGAAACTTCGAGTTGTAGTGAAACCTGTGCTAACGTCTCATGATGGGTGAAGGAGTGCAAAGGACCAAACGAAATCGGAGCTACTAATCAGACACCCCCACGCTACTCCGTGTTGCTCTGTGTACTAGAGGTGTGGTAGGACGCACACCAGGACTCCACAGCCACCTCGGTCTCATCTGTATGCTGCCATCTCTCTGGGGCTGGCACAGCCCAAACCTTTGAGCAACTTCCAACAGCCATCATTTAAAAAAAAAAAAAAAAAAAAAAAAAGAATTTACAACCGAGAGCGTTGTCTGGGTTCGTTTATATCATTTATATTCTTCTCCTGCCCGAAGGCAGATTTTTGGCCTGTCCAAGGAACAGGCTGTTCAGGCAGCAAAGTGCCCGACTGGGCACAGGCTGAGCCGTGTCCTCGGACAGCTGCGTGTGCCTCAGGGTGCCAGGCCCCGCTCAGCAAGGCTGAGCTGTGCTGCCAAAACCCAGCCTGCCTGGAGCTGCTGCTGCACAGCCACAGAAACACCATGGGGCCTGTCCTGCCTGCTCTGTACCTGCCTCCTGGGGCACAGCTCTGATTTTCCAGGGCATGAGGTACTCGTGGAGGTGTGTGGGGAGTGAGAACAGTCCCCTGCAGGTACAGGTGGTGGCACTGGGGGGCTGGGGCAGGGGGTGAGCAGCTGACCCTCTTCCCACAGTACAACCCCATTCACACCATTATCATCTCTCTTTTGCCAAGATTGGCCCCTGGGCAGTCCTAGGGTGACCTGGACCCGGGCACAAACATCAGTATTCGTGTAAGGAGCAGTTCCTTAGTATTCCCACTCTTGCTGGGATCCTGTGTTCTGCTGCAGCAGCTGATCAGTGGAAGGTGGACTCGCTGCTGCCCATCAGCTTGGCCAGAGCTCTCCGTGATCCAGCTCCTGTCCCAAATGCAGCACCAGGACACACTGTCCCCACAGGGGACCAGGGAACAGCAGAGCTAATTCAAGCCTCATGAGCAAGAGGCTGTTGTAGGTGTGTTCCTGTGATCCCATCCTGTATTTGTCAAGCCCAGGAACCCTGGCACAGGGGGACCTTAGAGCAGCCAACTACACACACTCACTGCACTGCACTCAATATCCTATTTGGTTTTCCTCCAGTTTTTGACTACTTCGAATAATTTCATCACCATTAAGGCTCATTTTCCCAGGTAAGTTAGAAATTTGCTGGTATATGGGATAACTACAATCAGAAAAGTTGGTCCTCCACTAAGACAGATTAGTTATTCCTAATTTGTAATTAGTCATCTCATTCCATGGCTCACTCACCCACGGTCCTAAAAGCCTTTGGCACAAAAACCTGCCAATGCAGTACAAAAGACCTTCTTCATATCCCTGTGGACTCCTTTAAAGAATTGCACAGATCTTTTGAGACATGACTTGCCATTAAAACACCACATTTATGCTCTCTCATGATCTGTGTTTCTAAATCCAATCTTTATTATAGTTCATTTTTCTTGTATACAGGTCCATCTCACCAGTTCAGAATTCCCACAAACCCATGTTTAGAACAGGTACCATGTTTGCCACCTTCCAGTTCCCAAGCTCCCAGAGGTCTCACCCCAGTTGGCAATGCCCTGTCCTGCCCTGACTCCTGGGCATATCACAACCCCCAACACTGCACCATCTTTCCCAATTAAGGATTTGGATTACACAGAGTGGATTATTCTTCTCATTTACCTCTAAACTGTCTATAAGACCTAACACAGATCAAGGTCACCAGTGCAAGCCAGGATTCCTGCCTGGAGACAGGAATGAGAAAAAAACAGTGACAGGAGTTGCAGGGGAAAATTTCAGCCTCCCTCGCTTCCCATAGGATGAACACAGGCCAACAAGGATGGGAATAGTCAGAATCCTGCCATGTCCACCCAGGAGCTGAGCACTGTGAGGTGACCAAAAGGAAGCAGCTTCTCGCTCTGAATACTGAGACAGGCTGAGAGAAGGAGACCTGGAGTCATGCCAAGAAAGGTGGTGCTCAGTATCAAATGGCAGGGCTGCTCTGATCAGAGACCATGGCAATCTTTATTTAACAGTTTAAGGAGCAGCCTTTAATCAACTAAAACTTACAAACCCTTCCCTAAACATCCAGACAGTAGAACAAAAATAGAAGTTTCCTTAATTTTTCACAAAGCCCAAAGCACCAGGGCTGAAAAGAGCTCTGCCCACACAGCCCTCAGGCCAGCACTCCTCTAGAGAACCCTCTTGCTGAGAGCAATCCAGCCATGAGGGAATGGCTTCCTCTTACCCTCAGGAGGCACTTCTGTGCCTTCAG
The DNA here is from genome assembly GCF_009829145.1 of Chiroxiphia lanceolata. Classification (NCBI taxonomy): domain Eukaryota; kingdom Metazoa; phylum Chordata; class Aves; order Passeriformes; family Pipridae; genus Chiroxiphia; species Chiroxiphia lanceolata. The sequence goes on along the minus strand of NC_045653.1, from coordinate 1,419,751 downwards.
TGCACCCTTAGTGGGCAAGCAGAAAAGCAATGAAACGAGAGATCGGTGAGAAAAAGCTGTTTGGAAGGCAACCACTACTTCTACCCAAAAGTAGCATCCACAGCTCCTTCCCATCCTCACTCCCGGGCATGGGCAGAGCTCTTCAGGAGGAAGCTCCCAAATCTGTACCCTCTGACTCAAATTACTGCTCAGAACCGTATTACAGAACCTTTGTCCCCAAGGTAACTCCAGATGAGGTGGTTCAAATTCAAAATTGGAGTTTGCTGACTTCCAAGGGTTTCCCAGTGCAGGAGGTGAACTCCTGCAGGACAAATAAGACCCACTGGCCATAGTGTGCCTTTAGGGCTCTCTCCTGCAGGTGCCCCAGGAGCAGCACAGGTGACACCAAATCAAACTCTGCTCCAGGCACTCCCACACTGTTGCTGTTAAAAGCCCTTGGATTAACTCTAACAAACTCCAGATTTTATCCACATGGTCACTTCAGAATCACCATTCCCATGGGAACAGCTCAGGGAAAAGAGAAGGTGATGGCTTTTAGATTATTTTGTGGCAAGTAAACTCCTCTATTGTTGGTACTGGACATCCAAGGGGTTCTTCTGTCTACCTACAGCAGGAACACCATCAAGCAGCTGTGTGGAGAGAGGGCAGTGCATGTAGTGCCAAAACAAACTGCTGTGCTGCAGGACACTGGTGCAAGACTTAAGGCAAAGCAATCTCTAGTGATCAACATCCAAGAGCCACAAGAGTAAATATTGTGGGTAATCTGAGGGGCTCAGTCAGCACCACAACACCAGAAAGCGGAGCTGAAGAACTCGAGAACATCAGCAAAGGGACAGAGAGCATTCCTTATTTGCATCTTAGACATGTTATTTGTCAATACTTAAGTTTACAAAACACTACAAAAATTTGATTTTGCAGCCTCTTCCTTGGGTCAGAAATATCATCAGAAGGTCTGGATGCCTGTGATCCACAGTGCAGCTCAACACTTCACTCCTTAGGAGCTTTCTGGGAAGTCAGAACCAGCGCTGCTCATGTCAGGCTGAAACACAAAACAGAAGGGAGGTTTGGCAGTGCCAGGGAGTGCAGAAGGCATTTCAAAACACCAGTACAGTCAGTTCTCACCCTCCAGTTACAAAGGCCCAGTAGAAATTCCCCTTCCTAGAAGAGAAGGGCCTATGAAAAGAGGGAAGCAGATGTTGTGGCTGCTAACAGGCAGCCACAGGAACAAACCTGTCAAGCTGGCAAAGGTAAAATGCACACTCAGCCTGGCCCAGGGAGTGATTAACAGCTCAGAGCAAGTTTAATTACGGCTCTGATATGCTCAGAGACATCCAGGCTTTGTACCAGAACTGTAAAGGGGCAAAGAACTCTTTCAAAGGGTTCCAAAGTCTAGGAAGTTGTTATGCATAAACTATTCCCATAAATTCTTATGATACCCGAGAACTCAGTCACTAAGTTACAATGCTCTGGTAGCTCAGGAACACACTTTTAGCCCCACAGCAATGGTCCTCAGAGCTGTAACCAGACGAAAGCCCAAATGCAGTTTGCAGAGGACACTGATCTATGTGCATCCTAAACCTTGTGAAAACATTTTCATACATAATGAAAGGGGAAGGTCCTGTATCATTACTGCTCCAGGCAGAAAACTAAGCCTGCCTTGCATTAAAAGACAAGATGGACAAAGCCTTTGACAAAAAGGTTTTCAAAAAATTCCAGTAGGCAGTTTTAAATTAAAAAGATTTAAGGCAGCAGCAGCAGCTGACAAGACATAGTCTTTTTGGCTCCAGAAATGGTTGTAGCAAGCATTTGAAATAACTTTACGTGGGTTACAACAATCAAAAGCCAAGATGTCAAGCAAAGTCACTGGCATTTTAACTTTTAAAAAAAAGTTTGTTTAAAAAAAAACCCTGAACAGGTAGGGAAGCAAACCTGACAGCTGAAATGGATGTTGCTTCCCACAAAAATGATTCTCATTTCTCGCACATTCCATCACCTAACTGCTGCCAGTAACCAACAAAAGGAAGGAGGCAATAAGAAAAGGGAAATTAAAAAAAGATAAATCAACTGCGAAACCATCAACTTCATGATAAAATAATAGTTTATAACAAAATCTGTGCCCAGAGCTGGCTCCCCCTCACCTGTCAATCAGGGAGTCCCTCATGTTGGTGGCGATGGTGCTGGGCTGGGCCTCGTTGAGCTTGAAGATGCTCTCGATGACAGAGAGCTCTGTGCTGGTGGTGTCCAGCCCACAGAAGGCACACCAGTCGTTCACCACCATCCCTGCCGCGATCACCTCGCTGCCGCGGTTCACCGTCCCCGCCTGCGGGCAGGGCACAGCGTCAGCCACAGCAGCACAGCTCCTCACACACCCCTGCCAACACCTTTAGTGGGGGCTCAGCTCATGCCCCTGAAGAGCTGAAAGCTCCTGCCCATCAGCAAAGCCCAGGTGAAATGGTTAATCTGTGTGGTGAGAAGGTGGTGTGGCATCCGGGGAAACAGAGTCCGGCCAGGAGGAAGGAGGATGGCACAGCAACAGTGGCTGAGCACATCCAACTGAGCAGGCACAGGGGTTTGTTACTTAATTTTTGTAAACACTGGCTTCAGCCAAACCAGATAACGTCACATTCTGTGTCTGCACCACACACAATCCCAGCAGAAGCAACATTCCAGGAGCAAAGTAAAAGCACTGAGCAGTTTATCCAGACTCAGGGAAGACAGGGAACTGTCTCAGGAGACTTGGCCTGTTCAAGTTTTCCCTCATCTCCCACTTGGAATTGCTCTGCAGAGAAACAGCATCCAGGAGCCCAAGAGATGGAGCCACACTAGAACTGGGCTGGGAGGGAGTGGGAAAGGTAAACATAAACCCACAAAAGCCTTACCACGAGTGGGACCTGGAGCAGTGAGGACAGTTCATCCTGGTCATCTATTGAAGTTTTGGGGTGCACGAGTCCTCCCTGGTTACTAAAAACACAGTAACTTCCCACCAGCACCTGATCTGCAACCGTTTGCCTGAAAACCTCCACCTTCAGCACATCTGCCAAGATCTCCTCTGTCTCCTGCCAACAGGAAGAGAACAAAGCCTTCAGTAAAATGGCACCAGGGAACTGGAAGTCAAGCTGTTCCTGCACACAGCCCTCTGACAGCCTCCCACTCTGCACAACCCATTGCAACCCAGCCAAGGTAAAACACAACCCCAACCTCCATATTCTACATGTTCCCAGTGTCACCACAAACACAATCCTGTGCCTGTGCCTGTAAATGCCCAAATCCCCCCTCTTTCTGCTGGCAGTACATCAGCTGTGTCAATGTCTGTTCTCTGGGCATTCCCAGTGAACCAGTCCTCCCAAACCACCATGACAAAGTCATCTTATCCTCTGCAGAACTCTTAAGAACTTCCTTCCCCTCCAGGTTTCACTGTGAACTATTTTGGTTTCTCTCTGTCCGTCTTACCTTACTTTTTGCGCTTATTTAAAACATATTATGCTGCAAAGCCCATTACCCTTATTTTTCTTTTCCATTTGCACTCCTAACACCAAGTCCCATCTCTCTTCAGCTTTAGCACCAGCTGAAAGCAAACACTGTCATGACCTGTAGCCCCACACACCTCTCTCAATGCTATTAAGGTATCAGTTCTGAGACACAAAGTAGCAGCAACTTTGTCTCCTTTGCTCTTATTTTAAACTTTCATTACAAAACTTCTTGCTTTTCTTTCAGCCCTCTGTAATCACTCACAACCATGGCCTCTTTCAACTGTTACAGATTTTGGGTAGCTCAGCTGCAGCTTCCAAGTCCTGCTGTAATCCTCAGTGCCCTCCTCTGGGTGCTCTTTATTACCCTCTAATTCACTCAGTTTTACCACCCAAAGCAAACTGCACCCAACGATCATGGAATCACAGGATGTTTTGGGTTGGAGGGGTCTTAAAGTTCATTGCATCCCACTCCCTGGCATGGGCAGGGACACCTTCCACTAGCCCAGGTTGCTCCAACCTGGCCTTGGACACTTCCAGGGATCCAGGGGCAGCCACAGCTTCTCTGGGCAACCTGTGCCAGGGCCTCCCCACCCTCACAGGGAAGAATTTCTTCCAATATCCCATCTAACCCTGCTCTCCGGCAGTGGGAAGCCATTCCCCCCCATCCTCACACTCACCCCTCTGATCCCCCTTCCCTCCTCCAGGGCTGACCCAGAGGCCACAAGCTCAGCCTGGGCAGTGCTTCCCAGCCCCCCTGTGCCCACAGCAGTGCCCCAGGGCCCTGTACCCTGTCCAGGTCCGGGTGCACCAGGGCCACGTAGTCGTTGCAGGTGGTGACGTTGCCCAGGGCCGAGAGCCGCTCCTCCACCCGCTGGATCCGCACCGAGTCCGGGAGGCTGTTCCGGATGTGCTGCAGCTCCTGGTCTGTCGTGCTGCTCGGGACCAGTAGCCCGTGTCTGTTCCCTAAAATGGCAAAAAAAAATTCAGAATGGAATAAGGAGAATGTTCCTCGGGGTTTCCCAGGACCTCCCTGCCCTTCACGCCCTGCCCTGACTCAGTGTGCTCCTCCCAGGACCCAGCCCAGGAGATTTGTTACCATTTAAAAATAACCAAGACCACGGGAAACAAAAAACCAGCGGGAGGCACTGGCTGTGGGGGAGTGGCACTGCCACAAATCCCTTCTCTTTCGTAACAGGACTCAAGGAAGCTCGAGGCTCTCAGTGAGTCCCTCTGACAAGGAACTCCCCGTGAAGATGCCAAGTGCTCCACAAAAGGTCCGGGTGCTGCTGTTCGTGTGACCGTGGCAGCACCATAGGATGGTTAAAGGAACAAAAAACCACTCGGGCATTAGAACAGCCCCCGGGGTCGAGGGACGCGGCCCTGGCCAGGCACAGAACCCTTCCCGTCTCCCCAAGGCTTTCCCCTCACGTACCCACACACATCCTGCCGATGATGCGGCAGCCGGCGATGGACGCGTGCACCACCGGGATGGTCCCGAACAGCTCCCCCTCGAAGACGCTGCAAGGACAAAGCGCCGTCAGGGCCCCGCGGAGCCGGGCAGGGCAGCGCCGGGGCGGGCAGGGCAGGGCCATCTCACCTGTAGAAGTTCTCTGAGCCGCCGATGGCCACGAGGCAGTAGGCGTTGGTGAGCTTGGCGAAACAGCCCAGCTCGTTGTTGTTCTCGAAGCTGGCGCGGACCGCCATGGCGGGAACGGGTGTGGGAATAGGGCTGGGAACGGGGCCGGGAATGGCGCCGGGAACGGGGCCGGGAATGGCGCCGGGAACGGGGCCGGCAGTGAGAACGGGGCGGGTGCCGGGCCGGGAACGGAAATGGGGCTAGGCCCTGCTCTGGGGCTGGGAAGGAGCAAAGACCGCAGTCACTCCTGGCGCCGCCGCTTCAGCCGGAACCACGGGGTGCGCCCGTTTCCGCTTCCGGCGGATGAGGGGGCAGAGCGGCGCCGGTCACGCCCGGCGGTCACAGCGCCCCCCACCGGCCGGGAGGTGCGACTGCCACAGGCAGGGGAGGGACCGACTCGGGACATCCCCGGAGGGACAGACACCCACCCGGGAGGGACAAACAGCGACTCTCGGAGGGACAAACACCCAAACATCCACCCAGGAGGGACAAATACCCACCCTGGAGAGACCGTCCCGTGGCGGCAGCACCGCCCCAGGCACCCCCCGCCAGCCCTGTGGGACACGACCCGTCCCCGTGTGCCCCGATCCTACTTCGGGCCGAGCCCGCCCGTGTGTCCCCACGGGCGCGGGCCCGGGTACGGCATCGCTGTCCCTGTGCCAGCTGTGCCATGGCTGTCCCTGTCCCCACTTCCCTGGCCACCCCCCATGTGCAGCCCCAGCCCACGCCCGGGTGCTCCCCAGGTGCTGGCACAGTGTTCCTGTCCCAGCAGGAGCCGTGCCCAGGCACCACCCCCGTGCTGACACGGTGGGTGTGTGACAGCAGACGTGTCACCTGAGTGCGCACAAGGCCACCCGTGACCCGGTGCCTCGCTCGTGTACAGAGGCACTCTGTGTCAGCTGCCACTGGTGTTCAGGTTGACCCAGGAGCAGAGCCCACCTATGTGCTGACACCTTTTCCATGCCAGTGTCAGCCACGGGCAGATGCCAACCATGTGCCAAGACGTGTCCCTGTCCCCTCCCTGCACAGCTCAGTGCTCACCCCCCAACCACGACCCAACATGGCTCTTTCCAACAGAACAGCTCCTTTATTTTATCATCCCCCTCACTTTGGGCATCTGATTTGCACCAGGCAGGGAGAAGAGCTGCTCAGCACAGAGAGAACCCCGGCTCACCCCACAGACCTCAGCGGCCAAAGAGTTTCCAGCTGTACAACAGTTTTGCTCCAAGTTTGTAGGGAAACGATTCTTCCCCAAATGGGTTAAGAGAGAGTGGATTCTGTTTATGTGCTTTTCCCTCTCCTGCCACGATTATGCCATCGGAAATTTGAACAGTAGTTGCTAATCTCACCTGAATCAGTCATCTGCACAGATTAAACAGGCACCTTTTCACAGCAACAACACTAATTTGCCACCCATATTTGGATTCCAAGCCCCAAGGAAAAGCAAGCACTGGAAAACCAGAGCCGAGGCCCCCTGGAGGCCCAGGTCAGAGTTCGAAGCGGCTGTGTATGTGTTTGGATTTTAGCTTGTTGTACTTGGTGATCAGGTCCAGCTTGCTGTGCCCCAGAGTCATTCTCTTCTCCGCCCCGTACGCGCTGTTCTTTTCCATCAGCACGTCCTCCGGGAACTTGTCATAGCAAGGCACTGTAGGCTTTTTATCCCGTCGGAGCTGGTTGTATGGGGAGAACAGGTCAAATTTCCCATGTCCGGGGCTCTGTCTCTTTTCCACCCCATAAAACACGTCGTTCTCAGCTGGCAGCTCCCTGGGGGTGCCCGCAGGCCCCCTCTGCTTCAGGCTGGTCCCGTTGCTCCCAGCACCCTCCGACAGGGACTGCAGCGGCTGCTCTGGCCTCGGAGGGGAGCAGTGGCTGCTGTTGGCCTTGGAGTCCCCTTGATAACCAGGTTTATTGGAGCTCAGGGCAGGGGAGGGCTCTGGCTGCAGGAATGTCCTTGCTGTCATGGGGTTTGGTTTGGGAAACAAGGTGGGTTTATTTGGAGGACTGGTCGCTGAGTCTGGTGGTTCTTCTTGCTGCCTAGTGGGCTTCAGGGATGTGTCTTCCTTCCCCTTTTTGTTGCCAGAATCAGAGCTGGAGTCTTGCTTTTCCTGCTGTGCACTGCAGCTGGAGTTTTTCATAAAGGGAGACACTTTTATGCTCCTGATGCTCACGTTGGAAAGGCTGCTGGAGGGGCTCAGGGTCTCAGCATCATTCCCCTGAGGGGGTTTTAAAAGGCAGTTGTCAACTTTTGAGGTATTCCAAGAAGAGAGGCACGTCCCAGGATCCGGCACACAGAAGCTGGTCACTGCTCTGGACTCTGCATACAAGTACCGGAATTCCTTGTCAAACTCGGCAACAATTTGGCCACGGAAGTGGGTCACCAGGCCAGTGTGGACCTGGCTGCAAAGCCAGGTGAAACTGTGGGAAAAGAAACAAAACACATGGAACTTCAGTTCACAGAGTGCCAAGACACCCAGCGTGGATTTTAACATTCCAGGGACGGATTGCTCCCCAATTTGCGTCTTCAGAACTTCCTCTAAGTCTGCAGGTCTGAGATAGCTCGTGGAGATGAATGTGCCCATCTCATGATTACAGAAGAGCAACCTCAAAATTGTCATTTCATTTCAGCTTGGGGGTCACCTCCTTGCCTTGGAAGGAGCTACATTCTCATGTCCTGACACCTGCAACACATGATGGGCTTGAAGGAGCTGCTTAGGCAGACAGGAGGTAAGGAATGGAGACCCTGGGCACTGCCTGGAGGAGCAGAGGTCTCCAGAGCCCACAGGAATAGCTCAGGGCAGGAAGGCTGATGATGTTTTCCATAAATTTGTGAGATTCCCAGATGCATGGTCTTAGAAGTTTGCTCAGCAAGGGCAGTCCCTGCCCTCACAGTACACTGTTTTGGAATCTTTTTGGGAGCTTGTCCTATTCCACCTTAAAACCAATCAGGTTTTGCCCCAGCTGGGGAAAACTCCATTAATTGCCACTCTTCATATTTTCCTTATCTGTTAAATCCTACCTGTTGTTTGTGCCAAAACTGTAACCTAAATAGTTCTTCCTCCATATAGCTACAGATCATAACCACAGTTCTCCCCCTAATCTTCATTTTCCTGGATTAAACAGGGAAGCTCCTCTTACAGAGCAGGCTCCTCAGGCTCCTGATCATCCCAGTCACCAGCTGCTTCTTTTTTATTTTTGTTCTTGCTATAGTCAAACCAGATCAGCATGTTTAATGTGTCAAATAAACCAGAACCTTCAGAGATAGCAATACAAGCTTAGGGCTGTGTTATCAGCTGCTGAAGTGAGACACTGACTCTAAAGAGGAGGATGAAATGAGAGAAACTCCAGAAGAGCAGTTGTAATGGGAGATTATAATTATTCTCAAGTAAATGTCATTTCAGGACAAGATACTGGCACTGTGTTTTGGGACCTCATCAATGTTTACCTCACAAGACAGATACTTGGGAACTTCTAGTAAAATGTAGCTGTGGCCTGTCCCTGAGCACTGAGCAGTTGTTATGGATCATACTGGTGTTTGGTGTGTTTACAGTCAGCAGACACACCCCAAAGAGCAACACAGAATGAAAAAAATCAATACTCTGCTGCATAATAGCAAACCAGGTAAATTAGTTAAGAATGAAGAATCAATGAAAGAGACTACTCAGAAATACCATACTGGAGGCTCAAAGCAAATGCTTCAAACCTTCACAAAGATATGAGAGAAAAAACCCAAAGCACAAACTGGGATGACTAAATGACAGAGGAGAAGCTCTTAAGTCCAGAAAACCCAACTTTAAAAAAGGTTGGATCACACATTGCAAAGGGTGAAAGAAATAATATTCAGCTCTCTGTGGGGCACCAGGAGTGCTCAGAAAATTCCTCTGCATGCCTGTTTATTGTGCAGAAGCTTGGGGTGATCCCTGCCCTGAGCCCCCCTTTATACAGGGCATAAGGGAAGGTCAGTCCCCTGTGGAGATCTCTGCAGAAGAGATGAGAAAACATCAACAGGGCAGAGAGCAGCAAATGGGCAGGACCAGGGAATATCAGCCCTGGGAGTGCCACAGGATGAGACAGCTCAGGTACCAACCAGGATGTGCCATCTCCCACTTGAAGGGGCCCTGGTTATCAGGAGAGTGGGAGGCTGTTAATGTGATAAAATGTTTCTAATATTCCAGACCATTACGTCTCAAACTGCACAGCACAAATTAGATAGATAGAAGTTGTGTAGGTACACAAATTAGTAGAGACTCTTCTAAAGAATACAATTAACGGCCAGATAGGAAACACGAGATGGTAGGAAAGGCAGCTTTGGCAGAGGAATGTTATCTCTCACAAAGCCTTGAGAGTTCTTTGAAGAAATCCAGGAGTCCAGACAGGGGAGATTTCATGGACTGACACTGTCAAAGGCGTCTGTCCCAGGGCACTGCCTGGCTCCCAGGGGTGCTGGTGGCCACATTGCTCACAGCTCTTCCCCTACCTTGCACCCCTCACCCTGTGAGCATTGGCTCCCGAACTGGGAGAGGACCCTGGTTATCCAGGGGGAGGATCCTGCCTGCCACCCCTGTGTGCCCAGTCTGGCACCACTGCTGCCAGCACACCTGGAAACAGCTGGGCAAGTGGTCCTGTTTGCCCCCCTCGTTCTGGCCAGGAGGTCTCAGACTCATGTTCTAGCAGGTACATCCCATGAGCTCCCTGCCCATGGCCTCTGGCCTCACCTCAGCAGAGGCAAACAACAGCTCTTGCTTAGGTTCTCCTTGCCTCCCTGGACAAAGAGATTTCTACCTCCTGTCCTCTCCCAGCCCCTCTGACCTAAGCCCTGCCCCCCAGTCCCAACACACCCATCCATCTCCCCTCATCCATGGGAGCTGTCCTTCCTGCTGTGAGGGGAGAGCATTCCCCTGGCCTTATGACTGTCCCTGCCACTGATGCCTCTTATGGCTCCTTGCCCAGTCCGAGCATTCCTTGCCCCAGATTCCCATGCTGATCCCACTTTGTGTCAGGATAGGACCTGGAAGGAATCATCCAAGTTCCCTGGTGGCACAGCCCTGCCCCTTGCCATGGTTTCCAGGTTTCCATGGTCAGACATGTGCCTTGCCCATCACAGCTATTCCCATCGCTACAAACTGATAAAGGTCTTTTTTTCCATGGATGGCATGGAGGAAATACACAAGGAATGAGCATCCTTGGTTTCTTCTGGTATAAAAACGAGGCATTGGATGAAGCGAATGGGTTACAAATTCAATGCAGACAAGAAGAGGTTCTTCCAAGGCCAGACTGGATGGGGCCCTGAGCAACCTGGTCTAGTGGAGGGTGTCCCTGCCCATGGCAGGGGAGTTGTAAGGTCCCTTCCAACCCAAACCATTCTGGGATTCTACGACTCCATAATTCCTTGCACAACACAACACACAGGTGGGCTGTGGAGCTCCTCCCTGTGTGTCAGCGTGGATGCTGGAAGTTCATGTGACCTTCTAACAGCGTTAGGATTTTCCTGACATTATTTTTTCCCACAACAAACTGCTGCACACAGAGCCCATATCCAGTTCTGGATCACCCTGGATCACGAAGGAGTCTGGGAGAGCATGGCTGTAGGATAGGATCCCTTCCCTGCCCTGCTTCCAGACAGTCCAGGAGCCGGTGCAGCTCAGCCCTTGGCCAGGAGATGGAGGTGCAGCATCACCTCCGGGAGGGGGGGCACCTGCCTGTCCTCGCAGCACCCCCTGCCCGGGGCTGTGGCAGGGGCCAGGCAGGAGTGGCAGGAGCAGCCGCGGGATCCTCCATCTCAGCAGCATTTTCAACCCCCGGAGTAGCTCCCTGTGTGCCCTCCCTGCTCTGCTCTGGGGTCACGGGGGCCTTTCCCCAGCTCTGTGCAGGTGACTCCACATCTCCACACTCAGCCTCTCTGCCTCAGCTCTTCCCAACATACAAGATACCAATTTTCAGCAGAAGGTTTTTCGCTTCTTTCAGCAGCTTCTCAAACCCATTTTTATCACTCTTCTGTCACTTGGGCTGTCAAAGCCACTCTTTTCTTTCCATATGTCAATGCAAACTTCTGTGTTTTGGTTTTGCCCGTGGCTAAAAGTAGGTACCACATAGCACTCATTACTAGGCCTTTCATTTCAAGTGACATTTTCTTTGATAAGGTCACAACAACCTGCCTTTATTGCAGCAAGGCCTTTCAGCTGCTTCCAACACACTTGAAATCATTTCCACTCCTTGCTTTTCATCTTCGTTTTGATCCAAACCACTGCAATGTATTCAGCTAACATGGACACCCATTTCAGCTATCTCTTAGTTGTTATTTCCCCTTCCAGCAGCAAGACTTGTCCCTTTCTGCTGGATCCACTTTTTATTTATACACCTGAGGACTTGCTCCTCCCTGCTTTGGTGTGCCCAGCAAGACTGTGTGTACCTTATCTCCTGGCAGTGTTCACTGCACTGGGTTCCCCTGCTGACACACTGTGCTTCCCATTCCTTACACGCTCACTTCCTGCTTAATTATCATTTCTTTCTTGAGGGGACTGCTCAAGTTAAATCTGGAATTCGCTCTTCAAAGCTCTTTCCTCCTGCCTGGGCCTTGAATACCTGGGAGTATGAGCACCTTGCTTTGAAAGAAATTCCAAGCCTCCTCCAGCTTCAAACCCATGTAGCTGTGCCTGTCTATTGCCAAACACTTCTGTACTTCAATTTTGTTTTGTCTGAAGTCACCTGCAGAGCTTTTGTAATCCTGTAAACTTTTGCCTCTCATTTTTCAGTCTCAGCTGCTGTGTCGGCTTCAACCTCAAACTTTGAGTCTTTCACTGAGCTCCTTCCTCTCTGTGCCCATGGCAGGACACGCCGAAACCGTGACCATCTGTCATTGTGAGCTGAGAAATTAAATCTCCTCCAAGGCAACTCAAACAGCCCTTTCAGGCTGACAATACCAGCTCTTTTTTCTAGTCTTACTCTGGCAAATGTTTGTTCTACTTTTCCTGTTCAAGATCCTGTTTAGCTCTAGCCCCTTTTTGCCCTTGGACTCCTCTCACCTGCTGCACCAGCAAATGTCTCCATATCCTTCACTCTGTTACTCAATCAGTGCTCAAAGGAACACACTATTGCTTCTGGTGCCCAGAATAACCCTAAATAGCTAGATATTTAGGGTTAGATATAGATATTGCCCAAATACCTCAGTCTAAGTTTTTTCCTTCATTTAGAGGAAATATAACATTAAAGATGGAAAACACAGGGAAACATTTAATCAATAAACACGTAAGAGTTGAGAGGGCTAAACTAATTTGCCTACAGCTGTTTAATAAGAGCCATGAGCTTGGTTCCCATATTTAGAAAACCCTGCAAAAATATGCTTCATCCCTACCAACAGGCAGCAATATATCAGAATGAATTAAAGAATGAGAATCACAGACTATCCTGATCTGGAAGGGACCCACAAGGATCATCCAGTCCAAGCCCTGGCCCTGCACAGACACCCCAACAATCCCACCCTGTCCCTCAGAGCATTGTCCAAACCCTTCTGGAGCTCTGGCAGCCTTGGGGCCGTGCCCACTGCCCTGGGGAGCCTGGTCAGTGCCAGCCACCCTCTGGGGGAAGAACCTTTCCCTGAGATCCACCCTGACCCTGCCCTGACACAGCTCCAGCTGTTCCCTCAGGTCCTATTGCTGGTCACTGGAGAGAAGAGATCAGCATCTGCCCTTCATTCAGCTTGCCAAGGGTATTTTGGAAAATAAGAAGGGCTTTTACAAAACTGTCAAGGAAAATGTCAGCATAGAGAACAACAGTTCACAATGGGAATGACAATACATCTCCCACTCTTGTTGCATGTGTAATACTGCATATAGGGCTTGCAGAAGAGAGACTCTGATGGCTACAGATGTAATTAGAGACTAAAACTGGATTTCAGGTGTGATTTGAGCATGTATTTGAGGAGAAAAGGGTCTCTTCTTACAGCTGATGAATTAACAGACAACTACTGAATACATAAATAGTCAAGGATAGAGTAGGAAAATACCCCTCTGCAAGAGAGGATGCAGAGAGTCTGGATGTGTGGATTCACTGTCAGTGTAGAAGGACACATGGGGGGTCTAGAGGGATCTTCCAATTTGGCTCTGGTGCTTCATGAGCAGCCTAAATAATGGGAGAGTGTACACTCAATAAATTCACAAATCATGTCCAGTGGAGAGGGAGTGCACAGAGAGGAGTCTGAAAAGGGTTCTGAAGAAATGGATGCAGTTCAGTGGGAAAATATTAAAGGAAAATACATTCCAGGCAGTCACAATCAGGTTGGAGAACGAGTAGGCAGCAGCTCTGGGGGTTGGAGTGTGTCTTAAGGAAAAAACACATCTGTAGTGTCGCAGAGTGAGAGCAAACCCAAATATCCTGGGAGTGCTTGAGCCACACCGTGGCCCACAGGACACTCACTGGACTGGAATCCTCTGGGATACAGGAGATGTTGAGTCTGTGGAAGAGACAGCTGAGGGGCAGGTGGTGTCTGTGCCCAGCCTGTACAATCCAAGCTACATGGAAGGCATTACATGTGGGTGTCCTTGTGAATGGACGTGTCCCCTGGGAGTGAGTGCTCAGCAAGGAACGAGGAGTGAGCGGTTCTCTGGGATGGAGGATATTAGAGACATTTGGATCTAAGTTATGGAACTCTGCAGAGAGGCCACTGGTCAATGTCTGTCCCATTAAAATAAAAAGATATGATGAGTCTCAGGGGTAAAATAAAAAGTAGGAAGCTCAAAAAAATCAGTATTTTATTGGCAGCCTTATAAAATGCTCCCTCTTCCATGCTTAGAATGGGACAGAGAAGTAAAAGAACATTTCAGGATATGGGTATGGAAATTATGTTAGGGAAAGGGTGGTAGAATCATAAGGAAATGGAAAACTGTAGGAACATAGTGACTCTATGAAGAAAGCTGGATTCCATCTTAACCTAACTGCAACCTGGCTGTTGCACAATAGAGGGCAAAAATTAGGGCTTGAATTAGAACCTGAAGCAAAGCTGGGTTGTGTAGAAGGCCACACAGTTTGGGATCACCCACTTCACCTCAGGAATAAAAGCAAGAAAACTGTATTTGACACAAGGACAGGATGGAAATCGGTGCCACTTGGGTAAGACATTAGTACCTATAAGAACATCTGAACAATTAAATCTGTGTTTAGGAAAGTGCCTGGTGGTGAAAAACCAGAGCAGATTCAAACATTGACACACACATGAATTTTATGAGATAAAGGAAGAGAGAGATGATGTGAAATACCTGAGCTGAAATGATGACTCTGACATAGGAGGCATCTCAGGAACTTACTGGGCCAAAGAAAATCAAGGAACAGTGGAACTGCAAAGGTAGAAATTATACAGAAGGGACAAGTCGAGGTTATGTTGCTGGGCAGTGGCCCAATACATTAAAAAAAAAAAAGTCAAATAAGGTAAATGATATATCAACAAATGAAATATATTCCTGTTGGATTAAAATTCCACTCCCAAATAGGAAAAACATAATATCAGGGCTATACTGGGAACTTTCCAAGCACAGTGCTGATGGTAAATATGCCACGTTGAGGAGGTGCTGGGAGACTGAGAAGGCAGAAAGCAGAGGAATAAAGGGAGATTCTGCCAGGTTGAATGGGGGCCACTACGAGGAGAGTTACCAAAACTGCATTTTAGACACTGTAAATGACCACTTTTTTGAGAAACTAACCAGAAAAGCAACAAAAGAAGAAACAGCATAACCAGTTCAGAGGGTTTCTTTGGTAAGGCCACTCAGCAAAAAATAACCATGACCTAACCATATCAAATACTCTTGCAGGACCAAAATAATCCACAACAGTAATACTTCACTTCAAAGAGAAAGTGAGGAATGCTATTTAAAAGAAATTTTAAAGAGTAATCAAAAAGGTTAAATGCTTGAGGCAGCATGAAGATTGTTTAAAGATGCTATATTAGAGTCTCAGGGAAAATGTACCTATCAAAATAAAGACATTTTAAACCATCCAAAAACTCACCATACTTAAAAGGTGCATTAACCAAAAATATTACAGCAAACAGCCTTCAAAAACTGAAAGTCAGTGATTTTCCAATGATTAACCAGGGAATAACCTATCATTTAAAATTGAACTTAGCAGCAGAGGAATGGAAAGCAATAAATGTGAACCTTTTAAAGAGCTCCTGGAAAACTACAAACCAGCCAGTCCTATTTCCATACTGAACAAACTGGTAGAAGCAAATAGAGAGTAAAATGATTAGATGCATAAATAACTATAATCATACTGCTGAAGACTCAGCATGTTTTTGTGGAAGGCAGCCATGCCTCAAAAGCCTCTTGCAGATCTTTAAAGGAGGCAGCAAGCACAGGGATGTGTCTGCTCTGCTTGATGTGTCAAACTTGAACTTTCAAAGAGATTTTGACGTGGTCATTCAGCAAAGATCGTTTTTGGTTTTGGAAAAATTAAGTGACCAGGGAGTACACAGGACAGTCTTCTTGAGAAGTAAAAGTTGATTAAAGATGCAAATGCTATCAATAGTTTTAATTTACCCACTGGAAACCCTCAAGTTTTGTGCTGAGACTGCTGCTGTCCAACATAATCAGAAAAGTCCTGAAAAAAACTGTCCCTGTCAGAGCTCATGACAAAATTATTGTGGGTGGTCAAAGGAAAACTGCATAATCAGAAGCTGCAAGAGGATCTTATAGTAATGGGAGAACATGTGACAAAATGATGGACAATTAAATGCCAAAAAATTCAAATTCTGGACACACAAAATGACTGAACAACCAAGCATATCAAGGACAGCACCTAGAGAAGGGATGGTTCACTTGAGGCATTATAATGGAGGAAGAAAAAATCATGGATGCAGCCAAGAAAGTAAACAGAAAACAGTGATTTCCTGTGCACAGGCTGTAGGAATCAAAGAAAATTATCTAGCAGCAGGTCTAATTTAAACACCACAGATCCCTTCTCCACAAAACATAAATTAAACTGCATAACCCGTGGCCAGAGGGGATTGTGGAGGCCAGACATGGTGAGAAAGTCTCCAATGGCAAACTGAACACACAGAAGCACATACAGCATAAAACCCTGGAGCTTCTGAAACCTCTGATCCTTGCACACAGCACTGTGGAACTGTAAAACCTCCTCTTGGGTAAGAACACTCTTACCTTCTCTTCTGTGCCATCCTGAGACACACCCCTGGGTCCATCCTGGATCTTTGGCTTTACTCAGTAACTATTCTCATCCTTTGAAATTAGCTTTCCCATCTGCAGGAGCAGTAATCTAAATATCTCCTATACAGGTTGCAGTATTCCCAGGAACAGAGGTCCTGATTTTCTCCTGTGGAAGTGTTTCTGACCACTGTTGAACAAATTCCTCAAGAAGAGACTGTTTATTTTAGTCCAAAACATCCTGTGCTTACTGGGACAGCAGAGAATCAGATACAAGACCGTATTCAACTGAAATATTGTCTTCCAGAATTCCAGAACTTTCAGCTCTGCAAAGATCTGCAGAAAGAGAGCTCATGGCAGCCCCCAGTCCCTGCCCCAGAACAGCACAGGAAGGGACAAACCCAGGGAATTGAACTGGTGTTTTAAGCAATGCCCTGACTCTGGGCCCCAGGGAAATGAGATGTTCCTCCAGCTGAGCAGTTCAACCCAGCTGACACAGCTACTCCAAAGGAGTGGGCTCAGTTACCTCATCCCTGCCCCTGCAGCCAGTGGAGATAGATAGAGGGATTTAAAAGCTGTGTGGATGTGGCACTTGGGGACATGGTTTAGTGCTGGACTCGGCAGTGCTGGGGGAACAGTTGGGCTCGAGGATCTTAGAGGGCTTTTCCAACTGAAATAATTCCATGATTCTAGGATCCTGTCTTTCCAGGCAGCGATTCAACTCCATTGCTCTCGGACATCTTGAGATGGTCAAAATGCCACCAGACACTGTTCTCCATGTTGTTTATGTACAGAATCAACGAAACCAGCTTCAACCAGGTACTTACTTCCATTTTTCAATCATTTCGCCAGAGTCTGATGAGGTGAGAGCTCCACTCTTGGAGGTGATGCATCAGCATCAGAGGAGAAGCTGCAGCTTGGAGCTACAGCACTGGGGAGGACACTGGTGGCCTGAGGGTCCAGCATGTGCTCACAGGGAGATGGAAAGAGAGAGGAAGGGAGAGGGACAACAGTGTTCAAGCAGAGCTGGTGGAAAGGGAATAAAGTACTGCCAGGGCATCCAATTCACAGAAATATCACAGCAATCTGTCCTGGGGAGCTGTACTGTTAGTGATGGATAATATGATGTGAAACAGTGTGAAAATACTGTGGGAAAGATCTGTAGGTGGAAAACTCAGAGCCTAGCAATAATAATAAAGTACAAGAACAGTAGTCCTGATCCTCTGATCAGAACTGTGATGGTGAAGAGTGTTAACTGAGATCACAGAGGCTGCAAAATTAGGACACAGTAATAGTGGAGATTCATCCACTCATACACATACAGGTTAATGCTTCACTGGGATGAACCATGGAGAAAAACTTCTTGGAAGCAATAAAGGGTTACATATCAAAATTAACTAGTCTAAATTGTTTGACCCACAAGAAAAGATGCACTTCAGGATGCGGTCTGGAATGATGCACAGGACACAGTTCCAGGGGTAGAAGTGGAAGAGCCCGTTTGTAAGAATGATCACAACACAGTTTTAACTCTCTAGTGGCAGAGAGCAATCTAAATAACTGCAGCACGTGGGGATTCCATTTCAAAAATGTAAAAATGCAGCAATCGGCCAAAGGGAGCTGAAAAGGAGCAGACCAGAATTCCCCAGGGTGACGATGGCTCGTAGGTTGTTCACAAATGCTGTACTGGCAGACAAGGAATTGGGGGTCCCATGTGAGACCTGTGGGTCAAAAGGGGAATTCCTTGATGTCCAGGCCATAGCTGAGAACCTCAATGGACTTCCTGCATCCATTGCTGGTGCTGGTGACACCGAGACGTGTTTCACTCCCGTGTAACAGCACCACTGGAAAGGCTCTTAGCTGAGGGTTGGGAGGTTTCCAGTAAGATCCCACCTGCAGAGAAGGGTCTGGATATAATCTTGAGACCCTTGGAGCTGCCCTCCACCCCGAGGCATGACGGAGTGTGCTGTGAAGAACGGGACTGCTGATGGTGCTGATGGCATGGAGAAGCACAGCCTCTTGGAAAAGACAACAGGGATACTGCAAAGTCAAGCTCTGCCTCACCCACCTGCTGGAGTTTGGGGAGGGAGCCAGTGAGCTCATGGATAAAGGGACCAGTCAACTACATGTTTTTGGGTTTTCAAACAGCCTTTGGCAAGGTTCTACACCAAAGTCTATTAGGAAATGAAGTTGCCCTGGGCATGTAGGAAAGGTCTTGTCTGGACCAAGCGCTGGTGAAAGCACAGGATGAAAAGGGCAGAGTGTGCTGTTGCTTTCCAGCCTGGATAAGAGTCAGCAGCAAGACCTGGGACTGGTGCTGGGACTGGTTTGCATCCTGTGTGTGCCCTCAGGCATCGAGGGGTGCAGTGAAATTCCCAGGTTTGCAGAGGATCCTTGGTTCCTTCAGGTGGTTGGATACCTCACTGAATGTGAGGAAATCCAGAAGGACCTCACAGAATTGAACAAGTGGACAAAAGCCAAAAGTGTGGCTGATGAACTTCAGTGTAGGAAAATGCAGTGTATCCATAGAGAAAAATGATCTGTATCAGGCCTGTATGATGCTGAACCTGGAACAGCTCAAGAAGGAGCTCAGAGTCATCATCAGTTCCCTTGACATCATCAGCTCGGTGTGCAAGAGCAGCTAAAACATGCAGGGAGTGTTGGACCCTGCCAGCAAAGGCCACCATAACAAACCAGAGTCTGGGCATCTTTTGCCCCTCTCCAACACCTTGGTGCAGCGTGTCAGGGGGGCCACAGGCAGTTCTGGTCTCTGCGTCTCAGGAAGGATGTGG
The DNA here is from genome assembly GCF_009829145.1 of Chiroxiphia lanceolata. Lineage (NCBI taxonomy): Eukaryota > Metazoa > Chordata > Aves > Passeriformes > Pipridae > Chiroxiphia > Chiroxiphia lanceolata. The sequence continues at coordinate 1,400,709 of NC_045653.1, read as the reverse complement.
TGAGGTCAGAGGGGGTACCGAGAAACAGAATTAAAAAGGCTGAGGGATGCAGCAGCCACTGTATAAGGAGAGACTGAAAACTCCCAGGTCTTCACTTCAGATAAGAAAAAGGCAGGGAGGGTGGGTGAGATGAAGGCTTGGAAAGCTATGGAAGCACTGACTGGGGTGAATGCAGGGCAGCTGTTGGACCAACGCACAGCACTACCTTACAATATTCAGTATTTTGGTAGCAAATATTTCCTCAGTGTCACCAGTCTTTGCCACAGCTGTTGCTATATTTTCTTACCTGTATGTACCAGCAAGAACTTGGTCACAATCAACCAGGACAAACTTCTCCAGAACCTGGCCTGCAAATTTCTTGCCTGCTTTGCTGTAGTAGGTGTCTCCACTCAGGCATCTTATGCGCATGTTCTGAAAGCAAAGCAAGCAGAGCTGGTAAAGGACTGAGCTAAAGGCAGGTGTTCCTCAGGCATCAGTGTTGGACTCCCACAAGCCTGTGCTCTGCTCTCAGAGGTAGAGCCCAGCAAGGCATCAAGTATTTCTTGGCTTCTGCATACCGAATATTTTGTCACACTGTCTGCTTCTCTAAGATAAAAATTCCAGCAGGTATTAATAAGTTGCACTCAGGTGCAAATTCTAGCTTGAAAAAAACTTGGAGAATCCTGTGAGCCTACAGACCCCTTCTGAAGTATGTAAAACTATCCAATTTCTTCCAGATTATTAATAATATTCAACTTGCCAGAGCTGATGGCTCTGCATTAGAACTAAATTTTGCTACCCATAACAACCAGCCAGTTTCTAATCAATCAAATGTTCTGATTTTATGCAGTGACAGGCTTCTTAAAACCAAAACATCACTCAGTAAAAAAAGATTTACAGAGAGAAATGTCTACATTGTAAGAATTACCTTTTATCAATATATTTTAAAATTATATTAACATTTTCAGCTGCTGTACTCTAGTGAAACAGACCTGATCCTCCTCTGCTTTAAAACTGCAACAAATTGTCTGATACAACTTTGGCCTGTAAAACCAAATAGAAATAACAGAAATCATTTGCACCTCAACTAGGGAAGGCAGAAGAGCAGAACAGTGGCTGGAAACAGTTACCGGCCTGGTCTGTGTGATATAGTGCCAAACAAAACATCTTGCATGAAAATAAACATCCCTAAGGCTGCACCTAAGCAGGGCTGCCAGGTCATCCCTTCCTGCCCTTGGGGCCATCTCTTCCTGCCCTCCAGGTCATCCCTTCATGCTGCCCAAGTCATTTCTTCCTGCCCTCCAGGCTATCCCTTCCTGCCCCCCAGGCCAGCTCCCCTGCCAGCTGCAGCACCTCTGGCACAGCAGGAGCTGTCACAAGCTGTCACCAGCTGTGCCTGGCAGATCCCTCTGTGGGCAGCTCACCCCAGCCCCGCTCAGGACGAAGCCCCACAGCAGCTGGTTTGGGCCACACACGATGCCAGGGACAATCTGCCCCTGGCAGAGGTGGGCACTGCCGAGGTGGGTGCTCAGGGGGAGGTGGCAGCCTCCCCTCTGCCACCCAGCAGATCCCTGACCAGGCACAGCCTTCCTTCTGACAGTGCTGCAGGAAGACACGAGCACCACCAGCTGGGATTTGCCTGCAGACGTTCTCCACAGGGTGCAGCCCCATGGCCCTGCCACCTCTCCAGAGCTGCCCCTGAGCATCCCTGTGCCCCCTTCACCCCCTCTTCCTCCTGGCAGGCTGAGCCTGTGTGGGCTTCCCAGGACTCCTGTAGAGCCAGGACCAGCTCACCCAGTCCAGGACCTCACGGCGCGGAAGTCGTGCCTCGGGGGTGAGGAGCAGGAGGCAGGTGACTCCATTCCTGATGGCTTCCCTGTTCCATCAGAGCCCCTGCAGGCAGGAAGGGGGATTCCTCCCTGGAAACACCTGCGGGGAGCCCATGGCAGCAGGGTGGGAAAGGCTTGGTTCTCACCAAGCAGGGAGAGTCTCCCAACCCACCCAGGAGAGTCTCCCAGCTCACCCAGGAGCACCATTTCCTCCAGAGCTACACAACAGCAGCAAATCTGCTCCCACCAGGGTCCATCCAACCCTACAGGCTCTCTCTGGTGGTGGGCAATGGCAACTGGGAAGAGCAGGAAGAGGGCAATCATTTATGATGTTGCCCCTAATATTGCTGCTGACCCTCTTTTCTGCTCAGGGGATTTCCTGATCCTCTTGTGGTTTGTCTCAGTGGGAGCCCCACCAAGTAGTGGTCCAGCCTTCTCTTGAGTTCATGGAAACTTTTAGCAGGGACAGAGCTGAAGCTTCACAATCTTTGCACAGTGGCTCTCACTTGTTGCCTTCTTGTGTCCCAGAGGGTGTCTTCCTCTGTCCCCTATGAGAAGGGAGAAACCTTCTCCCTGTAAGGACAGTTGGGCATTGGAACAAGTTACCAACAGAGGCCATGCAGTCCCCACGCTTGGAGATTTGCAAGACTGGGTCAGGTAAGGCCCTGACCTCACAGGTGATGCTGCTCTGAGCGGCAGGTTGGACATGATGACACCCCAGGGTTCCTCCCAGCTTGCATTAGCCTGTAATCCTCTGAAATGACACCACAAGTTGTTGATATAGACCAAGATACTCTGGGGAGGTGGCCAGTCAACACAGGGATTTTTTTTTCCCAATGCCACGGTTTTAGTAACACTAGTTCTCACTGGGAGGAACTTCCTCTTCCCGTCTCTGGGGAAATTCAGATAAGGGATATCCCATAAATTTGTCACCACAGTATTTCTTCACTCCCTTTGTCCTTTCCAAGGTTGGGTGAGTTGCTGATATCTGGTTAATTTTTTCCGTCCTCTCCTTCCTCTTGGCAATCCAGGCCCTGAATCATCCCAACAAGATGAGAATCCTGCAGTCTTGCAGGAAAGCCAGACTGCCAGGTACCACTCTTGCTCCATTTAGACAGCAGATCCAGGATCAGCAGATGGACATTTGAAAACTCCAGACTGAGTCTTCTGCTGCCACCGCTGCCAACACTCCTCAGCACCAGGATTTGCCACCAGCAGGCTCACATATTGTTCTCAGAAGTAAGATGCTGGAGGGGCAATTACCCCAAATTCCCCATCAAACCCCAAATTGTCACCAATTATTCCAAATGGAGATTTACCACCACATCCTGTCGCAACTCAGAGGCAGGAATAAAATATGTACCCTCATTCCACTCAAATGTGAGTATCTAGCCTGTATGGTTGGTAATGGGCTGCTTGAGGTGCATCAGTGTAAGAAGCACTTCAGCTGGAGAGCTGCTGATGAGTCACAGAATGAAGGAGGTGAGTTAATTACCCACTGAAGCATAAGACGTGACATCAGGCCTAACAAAGAGATGTAGGCATCTCCATGGATATAAACTCATTCTAATTTTAATTAAAAACAACGGCCACATCTTGGATAAGAAGCAATAAAATAAATCTTGGAGAGGTGGAATTCATCTGGATCCACCAGGTGACTTCAGTGAGAAGGCTATTTTTGACAGCAAACATGCTCCAGCATGAAGCAGTTTTCCCTAACAGCTGCCATCTCAAGAGGCATGAAATGAGTCTGGCTTGTGAGAAGTAAGAAAGGACAGAGCTTCTCCAGCACAGGGGAAGGATCACAGGATCACAGATTCACAGAATCATTGAGGCTGGAAGAGACATTCAGTGTCATCGAGTCCAACCTTTGACCAATCCAGCCTTGTCAACTAGACCAGAGCACAAAGTGTTTCTCTAAAGAAGCCTCTCTAAATTAACCTTTAAAATTAACCCTTGTGTAGGCAGGTTAAAAATGAAGGAAAATTAAGACATTTGTTACTGCATCTATTTCGAATGCTGTAAAACACTATTTTTGCATTTTCCCTGGCCTGTTCATAGGGAAAACCTATGAAACTGATGGCTGGAGGAGAATCAGTGCTCCAGGGAATCCTGTGCACCCAGGGAGGGAGAACAGCCAGCACTGCTGGCCTTGCAGGACTAACAAATGACAACAAAAAATTGTTTTCCGTTGATTTTCCATTTGATGTGGAAATTGAATATGGAATTCCAACTGAATTTCCATTGCTAGGTGGTAGCCAGAAATGGGGAGCAGTAGGATACTGGGGTGCATCTCTGAGGCTGCAAGTTCCCAAGAGAGCTTGTGGCACTGACACATTAATTTGTACTGTTTTATCACCCAAACCTTTGGTGATGGGCCTCCACTGAGCAGGAACTGGGCATTTCACAAATCCCTCATGGACCCACAACTGAATCCCAAAGCCTAAAAGCAGATGTTAACATGAGATTTTTAACCTGTGGGTGCAGCAGAAGGAAGTGATGGGGTTTGCAGCAGGACATTTGAGGGGACTCATTGTTCCCCTTCCCCTCCCAGCTACTGCCCTGCAGCAGCTCTGCCTGGAATCTAAGCTGAGCTCAGGGATAAATTATGAGAAATTTAAGTCTTGCAATTCTGTGTCCTACAGCAGGGGCTGTATCACCTTCCCCCTTGTCCAGGTGATACAAGTGCACATGAACTAAGTTTCCTGGTCTCCCTCTGCCTCTGCACCAGCCCAGCAAAGTGTTCAGTAACTCACTGCATCTCCCTGGCCTCACGTTCACACTCCCTGCGTATCAGACTGAAATGAGGAACACAGAACATCAAGATATGGGACTCTGAGGCTCCTCCACATCTTCCCCTGTGCATCCAGACAGATCTTGATCTTCAAGACCAAACAGCTGTGGCCCCTTAGCCTGGGACAGTGAGAGAAGGGAGAGGTCCCAGAGAGAAGGGAGAAGTGCCAGGGACCAGGCAGAGGGACCAGAACAGAGGGTACGTGGTTTTTATCAATTCCAAGACCTGTTTATCATATCCTGTGTGTGACTGAAAACTTACTGGGAAGCTGTCCTGAGTAAGAGCCATTTTATTGCACATCTCCACAAAATGCTTCAAGTACTCTTCATCCAGGATCAGGTAAACGGGGACGTGCCGTCTGCTCGAGGCCTCCAGAAGGTCACACAGAATTTCCATGTCTGTAAACAGATCCATCACAATTGCTATCACCTGGCCAGGAGAAAAGAGGTGGGGGGGGGGGGTGGGGAGAAACACAAGAGACTGTTGAAATCTCATGCCCAAGTGAACTGTGCTTAAACTACGAGCTAAGCATTCAAACCTCCTGAGTTACTGAGCATCTGTGGCCACCTGGGCAGAGATGCTTCTGGACTCTTGTCTTTAACAGCCCTCACCCCACCATGGCAGCTAAAATAAAATTTTAATAACTATGAAGACAATGCCCACCCAGGTACCTCCCACCTCATCTGTCATTCACAGAAAGGAATGGCTGAAAGGGTAACACGTGCTATAAACTCTCACTGTCAGTGGTGCAATAAGTATGTGTTGTCCTAAGCAAATGTGCTAGGAAAAAAGCATATAAACAAGAGCAGAGACTGAGCCAAATTATCATTCAATCAGCAAGAGTGACTCCATGTGAAAGGCAGATTAACATGAAAAAGTACCATTTTTTTCAGGAAGGACACACTGCCAGGTAAGGGAGAAGGTATCCTGAGTATGTACATGTTACATCCCAGGAGTGCCAAGACAAAATCAGAGAAAAATGTGTGTGGAAAGGATCCCTTCCCATTCCTGGCTGGCAGAACTCCTGCACACACAGCCCAGGATGCAAGTGATGGGTATGAAACCTGCCAGGAGGAAGAAGGAATAACACTAAGATTATAAAAAAATAAAAATAAAAATAAACCAAAGACTTGCAAGGTAAAGTCTCCAAGGAGGTGTTTTAAAAAGGAAAAGAATTTTAAAGAGAACTTCCAGTTCTTTAGAGAATGAGGTAGAAGAGGCACCTATCCCACTGTGGAGATGGAAAGGGACCACCATGGCCACATGAATTCTTCAAAAACTGGAAGGAAAATACAGAAAATAGAAGGTAGGTCATGACAAGAAGCTACTACAAGTGAGTTGACCCAGAACTAGAAAATTCAAAGTACAGTATGACCTGCAACAAGAACAATGGTTGGTTCCCAATGGTTGGGAAATCAACCATACAGGAATAGCCTGAAGAGGCTGTTCCTCTGTTCCTCACAGAGTGAAGCTGCCAGCAGACAACATGGGGGGCCATTATTTGGATAAGGAAGTGACTGTTGGGATCCACCTGTTGGCTGTCACTGCCAGTGATGGGAATCAGGAGGGCACTTCGGAGAAGGAAGGAACAGGCAGGAGAGCTCTTGCTGAGCAGGATGATTTGTCACTGCACCTCAGGGTGCAGAGTAACCCAGTGACTCAGACCTTGAACCATCAGCAGTTAACACTTAGAACGCATGGAAGATGGAAACACACTGTGGGATGGAGGAAGACAGTGAAGGATTTACCAGCAGGGCAGCTTTGTTTCAAAGCTGAAAAAGCAATAGAACTACTGCCCAAATACTTTAGTTCCAGTCTCTATCATATCATAATAGTGAATAAGGTCACTGGTACTTGTAAGGTGGGTGCATAACCCTGATGGGAGTGTCTGCACCCAGCAGAGGATGCCCAAATAAAGATGGCCCAACAAGCAGTGATCTGGGAGTGAAGCTCCACCAGCCTGCTCTGCTACTCAGTGTTCATACCCTGCACCACAACTGACACACGAGATGCATGAGAGTCTGTCCTGCTGCTCCCCACCCTCCCCTGCATGGCTGCAAATGCAACTCTCCATAGCCCAAATCCTCCTCTGCCACTGCTGCTCTGCTGCTTCTCCTCAAACCAAGAGCTAAATGCAGAGGGTGGCAGTGAGGTCAGTTTTTACATGTGCAGTGGTTCAAGATTTAAATAGGAACAGGGGAAATCGCTTTCATGGCAGGGGTCTGATCTGGAATTGCTTCAGGGAAGAGCAGATGAGCTCCAAGTATTGCTGTCTTTGGATTTGTGCTCCAGACTCCCATGCTGGCCCTGGAGCCCACTGCCCAGTAGCTCTTCTGCTCCATTTTCATTAATAAACTCTTTCCAGGCTCACACTCATGGCCTCAGTGATGAGTGCAGGCAGCTGCCATGGGCAGAGTGGGGATCCATGGGCTTCCCTCTGCTCTCTATCCCAGATTTCTGCTTGGAAAGCTGGCTCCTCTCAGCCTGCACACACCCTCTGCACCAGAGCCACGGCAGAGAGGGCAGCAGTGCCAGAAGGTTGCTTCCTGCTCCCTTGGGGATTTAGCCCTTTTGCACATGGACAAGATTTCATAGCTCTGTCTGTTTTGTCCCCAAAACCCACCCCTGTGGTGATGCTCGACTATGATTGCTCCTCAACATCTCGCAGAACACCCCAGGCCCAGCCCACCCCAGCAGGGATTGGGGAAGAACCTTCCCAGAGGTGGTGCAATGCCAGGCACCCATGGGGGACACAAGGCAGCTGTCAAGAGCTAAAAATCATTCCTGCTGTCCAAGCCCAAACCACATCTCCACCCTCTCACCCTGGCCCTGCGAGACACAGCCTGACTCTGAAGGGCACCTCTTTTGTTGCCCTTGTCAGTCTGTGTTCTCAGAAACCTTACAAGGCTCTGGCAAACTCTTCTCCCCTCCTGAAACGTGCCCACCTGGCATGGACAGGAGGGTCAGCCCTGCAAGAGCTCTGCAAGCAGCGAGCAGCATCTTCAACTTCTCAAATTAATGTTGCTGCTGGGCCCCCAGCACTAGGTACTGCTGAGACCCACACCAAACAGGACCTCACCACATCTCTCCACACTGTCCTGCAGCCAAAGGCCAAGACCAATTTAGCCAAATGACTTTGATGGGTCACACATCCTTGGATGATGAAGCACCAAGAAAAAACTATAGCCCAAACCTTGTGCAAGGCCTCAGGCAAGTCCCTCTCGGCCGTGCTTTGCCTCACGATACTCCAGCTCATCTCAAGCTTAGGTTTGAGGCAGGCTTGGCCCTGGGGACAGTCTAAACTCTGCCTGGGAAATCAATATGATCGAGTCAAGGGAGACCAGTGCTCCTTTGTCCCCAGATCCCCCATGCCCAGAGGCACTGCCTGCACTGGGGATGCACAGAAGGTCCACACCGTCTTGCTTTTCCCTACCAGTGTTCGCAGGCTTTGGCAGGGCTGGCTGGCACAGTGCAGGGCTGGTGCTTGCCCAAAACTGGCCCTGCCAGGCTGCAGTGAGAGGGATGGGGCTGAGCAGGCAGCACACGTGGCACAGGGTCAGCCGTGCCCCAGTGCCCGGGCTGGGTGCAGCCCTGCACCTCCTGCAGCCTCGGCTGGGCTGCGGCGTCAGCGAGAGCCCCGGGCCGGCTTGTGCAAGCTGGGTGGAGCCCTGACACTCATGCCTCCCAAAGCGGGTCTGCCCTTGGCATCAGGAGGTGGCACAGGCTGTAGCTCTGCTCACACCCCCCTCCCCAGCAGGGACTCGGGCAGAGGTGCTCCTGGTGTGCACCACGGCCAGTGCCAGGCAGGAGGGTCAGAGCCCTGTGTCACTGCACAGGGGGACAGAGGGGGGCTGTGCCCTCCCTGCAGGGGGGAGTTGCAGGTGCCTGTGTGGGGCTGCTCATTCTAACTGTGAGTATCCATAAGGACACTCAGATCAGCATGTCCTCTTGGCAGCAGGCAGCTCTTACAGTAACATCAGCTCAACCTCAAAGCCAAGAGGTTTTGGGGGGGAAGAAGACCCTGGAAGTTTTTCCCTTGAAGCCTCCTAAGAACATGTGGTCACAAAAGTGAGGTCTAAATCCTCAGAGATAATTCCCAAGAGTTGGATATCCAAGTATCATCTGCAATTCAGGCTCCGGACAACACAACTCATGTTTTGAGCATTCAAGTCAATCGGGCCTTACAAATTTAAACAACACGTCAATGCCTCCTGCTCCTCAGTTTCAGTGGTGGGAGCTGCAAGGCTGGGCTGGCTCAGAGCATCCCTGCTCCTCACCATGCTGATCACGGCCTCCAAGCCCATGGCAGGACATTGCAGAGACACAGCTGCCCCACAGGCTCTAGAAAATTCACACCTTGCCATTGTAGGGCTAAACCATGACATTTCCAACCCCACTTCTGGAAACTCACAATTCAGCAATTACTAGAGTCATCACTTTGGGAATTACAGCACTTACCAGCACCCCACTGGGGTTTGCCATCTGTCTGGTTTCTAACCAGCACAGCTGGTTTTACAGGTATTTGCCAATAGCCCTGTGGTTTGGGTCATTACTGCAGTGGTGCCACTTGAAGCGACACGATGCTTCCCTGGGCACCATCAGGGACCCTTCTGCCATCCCACAGAGACCTGGGTGCACAGCCAGAGTCAGAGTTGTCCAAGAGGGTTGAAAGAAGCAGCATGGACAGTTCACACCAGATTGGAGCTCATCCAACAAGAGTAAAATTGAAATAGGATTATCAAATGAAGCAAAGGTGTGGCTGCACTGCATCTTCTTAAGTCTGCAAAGAGAAAAGCTCAGATCTGAACATCTGTCTTCAAAGAGAGCTGGTTAAATACAGCCAAGTCGAAAGACCAACTGCTGCACCAGCAAAAGGTACCAAGGAAACCAGCTCTTTTTGCTGATTTGTCTGTACAAATGTGCTGTTGCAAAAGATGTCAGCTGATGTTGTTCTGTGTGACTGTACTGGGGAAGCACCAAACAGCATTTCCAGACACACACCCTTCTGTCTGCAGGACCCGGAAAAGCCATTGGGGATCGCCACAGCTTTCCCACTTCCCAGCAGCACTGTATCCTCAGGGGAGGAGAAACACTCTGAAAAAGGGATCTATGACAAGAGCTAGAAGTCTAGTGGAAAAAATACTGGAAATGGAGAAACAGCAGCTGAAAAGTAAACAGCAGGTGATCCTCCACATGGTTCCTGCTGGCATTTCAAGCAAAGGATGTTTTTACCTTTGGTTGCTCTTTTGTCATGAAAACACACATAAGTAACATCCTTTTGCATGGTTTGATGAGCAAAATGACTCAGTAAGCACTTAAATATGTGTAACTGGGGTTGTGAATGAGCTGGAACCGCCATCAATCACAGAGTTAATCATAGGAAGCACTGGCCAGAGCTGCTAACCCAGAAGCCAGTAGAACACCAGTAATAAACCAATAAGATGGTTAAAAACTCATTCTCCCGTTTCACACAACAGTCAAAAACATCATGTGAAATCCCCAGCTTGGACACAAAGGGCTGAAGATTGTTGGGGCTTTGTCAAGTGAAGCAAAGAAAGCAAAAAGCTCAAAATGTACCGAGAGTACAATAAAGCACCCGCTGCCTGGGCAACCTGCCCGCAGCAACAGGCGAGTTCCTGTGAACTGAGAAAGCAGCAAGATGTTTTTCCTGTGGCTCAAAGGATCATAATACCATGGAAGATGCAGGACACGTGCTGAGTGACAGGAGGACGTTTCTTGGTAGTCATTTACTCTGTGCACTCTGCCATGACTGTGCCTTAATCCCCACTGCTGACAAGGTCGGGGGCAGTGTCACAGAACTTTTCAGATCATTTAAGCTACCATAAATCAGCTACCTGCAAGGACAAACAAAGCTTTTTGTCACTTACTTCCTGGACCAAAACTTCCTGTATTTTCCTGTAAGGTGCAACAGAAATTCAGGCATTAAGCAAGGGCTGCTCACAACTGAGCAGCAGCTCACATGGCACAACAGTCTTTTGGGCAAAAGAGAAAAAGATCCTCATTCACCTCATCTCATGCCCAAACGTCTTCAATATGTGGTTCTTTGAGGATGTTCTGATGCTGCAGCAATCTGAGCTGCTGGGAACACATGAATTCCTTTGCTCAGCTCTGCTGATGGTGACAGATCACACCTGAGCTGCAAACAGCTCACGGTCTCAGCACAGCCAAGGTCCAGGCAGGACAATTCCTTATCTCCTGATTTTGCACTATGAATATAAGGAGTGACTGAGAAATTAAATAGGAAACTACTGGAGTGATAAGAGAAATAGCCTAGAAGATGACTGGTTAAAGTGAACTTTGCTCTAAATATTTCCTCAATATCTCAACACAAATACTACAGAATAAAGCTAATGTGGAACAGCTGGAAAGAGCCATAAAGAGGACAAAGACAATAAAAGCTGCAAATGTCTCTGTGGTACAGTTTTCTGAGTTGCTGCTTTCATACAGAGTAGAGTAGCACAGCAAAATAAGCAAGAAGTAGCATAGTGAGTAAATTCATGCCAGGATTGTGCTTGGTAGGCATACTGTAGTCATCCAGGTTTTATGACATCTGAGGGTTGGAATAACACAACAGAAACTGTGAAATGGGGCAAAATGGGCTGATTTTATCCTCAGAGAGGCACAGACATCAAGCCTAGAAGATAGGATTCTAATCTACTTCAAACCACAGGCAGGGATTTTCAGTCCCACAAATTTACTCAGGTCACATATGGGGAGACCCTGGCACAGGTTGCCCAGAGAAGCTGTAGCTGCCCCATCCCTGGAAGTGTCCAAGGCCAGGTTGGATGGGGCTTGGAGCAACCTGGGCTAGTGGAAGGTGTCCCTGCCCATGGCAGAGGGTAGAATGGAATGGTCTGAAAGGTTCCTTTGAACCCAAACCATTCTGTGATTCTCCTACAGAAACTCACTGGTGGTGAGTCCTCTTGTCCCGCTTAACATGATGTCCAGGGCTGGAGAAGAGCCCTGGCTGCGCAAACTCCCTGGCTGAGGGAGCAGGACTGGCTGGGACAGCCAAATGTGAGCTCTGCAGGCCCTGCACTCGCTCCAGGCTCTGCATCCCCACAGCCATGGACACACAGTGCCTCCAAGGGCACTGCCTGGATGACATGAAATCCCAGGCAGAAAGAAATTACAGGAAAGGAAAGGAGTAAGAACAGTTACAGATCTGCTGCAGACAAAGCAATCACACCACGCCAGACACGCAGAGAGCACCACAGCACGGAGCATGTGGTGCACAGGTGTGGGAGCAGCCCCCACAGTCGGGTGCTGTGGCACAGGACCCCACTCAAGGGACACAGCTCTGTACATACCGTCCGTGCCCGGCTGATCAGAGACCGGACCAAATCCTTAATGCTGTTAGTTTTGTTTCTTTGGAAAACCACAGTGGCTTGAGTCTGGCCAGACACCGTGAGCAGTGGTGTCCCTGGCCACCCCAGCTCCAGCTCTGGGGGGTGCACGTCAGACATGAGCGGGAAGTAGGTGCCCGACGTCAGTTCGGAGTTGAGGGAGAACCCGTCTCCAGTGTCCGCATCGCCAGGGTCAGCATCCTTGTCTTTCACTGCACTGGGATCTGGAAGGCTTTGGTTCCTCTGCTGGCTGATGTACTCCATGTCCAGGGCGGAGAGGAAGGGCAGCTCCCGCTCCTCGGCGATGGCGCTCAGGTATCCGCGCTCCCCCTGCTCCAGGAAGGCGTCGATGGCCAGCCTGGCTGTCTCGCTGTGCTGGAGCACCAGCGGGCTGGGCTCCCTCCACCACGGCTTCTTCAGCTGCTCCAGGCGGCTCTTCAGTGGTCCAGACACCCCTTGCTGGCCCCCATAGCTGCGGTGGAGCTGGGGCCTCACCTCTATTGCCAGGTAGTTGAACATGACTGGAGCTGCTGATGCTAAAAGTGTCTCTCCAGCTGTGCCCGTCTTCAGGTCTTTTCTGCCCCTCCTGCACTCCTGAGCTCCTCCCAGCAGGTTCCTTCAGGACTCAGCATGAGCTCCACTCCTCTGCTCGGGAGTTAATCACCAGGTACAGCCTCCCACTCCGGGGGAGGAGCCGCCTTTCCCCGGCTCCCTCACCCAGTTCCCTCAGACACACACCTGACACTTGGTGCCCGGTGTCCCTTTTGCTCAGGGAGGAAGATCAGCTCTTCAAGCTGCTCCTTCCTTTTCCTTGTAACTGATTAATGTACTGCCCTCCCCTTCCCTTCCCTAGAGAGGTCCCCACCCTTGGCCAAGCAGGCTCTAACCTGTTTTGTCCCTCACTGTGCTCACAGTGGAAATGCAGATGCTGGAACTTGTTCCTGCTTGAAATTTGTTCCAAATCAAACATACTGCTCAGTGTCAGTTATAATGAAATACAAATATCCCAAGTGGGTAATCAGACTTGGCAAAGGAACTTACTCATCCCTGAGCCACAGCTAACGCTCCTCCTTAGCATTTCTTGGGAGCCTGGCTCTGCTACACCAGCATTGGGCAGAGAAGCCAGAACATCATATTTTTTGGTACCACAGTGTCACAGTGTTTGTATAAAGCACAGCAGGAATCTTGGTCATCAGATACCACAGGGGACAAGAGCAATAGCTCACATGCTCTTTTAGCATCTCCCTGGAAATCCTTCAAGGAAAGGACATTCAACCCTAGGAACCTGGAGCTGTGCAGAGGACGATACTGCCCACGTGCTGCCTATGCTGGGATTAGTTAATTCCAGCTTCCCAAAAGCACCATGGAGCTATTTTTGGAGGAACAATACAGGCAGACATGGCTGTGTGAATTAAAGCACTGTGCAGGAACACACCACGAGAACACAACGCAGTGTGTGACGAACAGAGGAGCACACGGGACCTCCCTCCCCGCTCAGCTCACTCTGGAGCTACTGAGCTCCTCAGGGTCAACCAGGGAGTGAAGAACTGGCTGGAGAGTTGATCTAATCAGTTGGCCTTTTATCTATAAAATCCCTGGAGATTAAATTCATTCAGGTTAAACCAGGTCATGTAAAAGCTAAATATGTGCTCTGGAATAATCACGGGGCGATTGTCAGTGGAGAGGGGTGACCACGCCTGAGTGTGAACCAGCACATTCACACACCAGGCTCTAAGTCAGCTGGGATGAATCATGTCCCCCAGGGACTATCACTCTCCAGGGACTAGAGCTGAGTGGATGATTAGTTCAGATTAGCTGTCTAGTCTTTAGATGCCTGAAGTCAGGATGTAGCCTCAGCAGGACTGTGCAAATGGCAAGAACAGAAGCAAAAGTGGATGGAATCAGAAAACAGAAGTTGGATGTCATGGCTTTGCTGTGGTGCAGCAAACAAGGGCAAAAATAGCAGCAGAGATGGGACAAAATTATAACAAAGCTGCTGGCACAAAAGTGTTACAGGTGAAAATAAAGAATACTAATTTAAAATGTGAGGTGACCAGCCAACCCAAGGTAAGGAAGTTCGGGGAAATAACACAGGGAAGGGGCAGTAACATAATGGGTGTTTTTCTGGAGCTGCTTTGCCAGTGATAACATAAAAGAAGGGTAACACCACCCTACTTTTTGCCTTCCTAAAGAGCTGAAGAGAGCATGAATGTTAAAAAAGTCATCAAATGCATATCTTCTGCCACATAAACAACTGCTGCAGACTCTCTAAAGGGATTTACACTGTCTCCAGCTGGTGTTCGGTAATGACCTACTCTCCCTCCAGTAATTTCTCATGGACCTCAGCACATGAAAGCACACACGATGTAAACATCTCCAGCCCAGCTTGTCAGGCTGGGCTCCTTCGGGGTTGGTGGGGAGAGGCAGAGACTTCTAGGAGTCAGTTAGCTCACCCTGCAGCAGACACCTGAGACAGGTCCCATGAAATGTGCCTGGGAAGTGCTTTATCTCTCCCCACCAAGCAGCAGGAGCTCAGGCTGCCAGTCAGGGACAGAGGTTTACCATGCAGACATCTAAAATTAGATGAGAGGTGTCCTGTCCCTTCTGTCTGGCAAAGAGATAAATGTCTATAATTGGCACTCCACAGGCTCATTGGCCAACACAGGATGTGGGAATCGCATCAGCCCATTTTTGCCAGCTAAAAGCAGGGATCTTATCTGGAAGTGTTGTCTGCACACCTTCTGCAATCAACATAGAAAGACAAGGGGAAAATTCCCTCTGGCTGAACACACCCCCCAGGTGCCACTTCCAAGCCAATGTCCCTGGGCAGCTCTGCTCTGGTTGATACCTGAGCCCAGCCAGGATCCAAGCATTAGGCAATACTTAATCCTTGCATCCCACTGCAGATGTTCTTGGAGCTCAGCAAACACAAGTGCCTTGCCTGGGTTTTCCACAGAATGTACCTGCTGCTTCCTCTTCACGCACACATGGAAGGCAGCCTGCCAACCTGTTTCCTGATAGTTCTGGGAGAGCACTCACCTGGGAACATGGGAAGCCAGATTTGCTTCCCCCCTCCCGCCTTATTTCAGACTGAAACCCACATCTTCCATCACAAAACATCACAGTGCTCCAAGACACTTCTCTACAGACATTTCTGGAAGGCACTGCATAGCAGCGTTCCACTGTGTGGAATTCACTGGCCAGATACACACAGCCAGCACAGCTGGATGAAAAGTCCCAGTTGTAGTTCTGAACTGAGCTCTGCCAGCACTGAACCCACAGAGCAGTGCAGAGTCAAATCTCCCCATATTTTGTTCGAGGTTCCCAACCATGGCGTTACCGAATCTTCCAAACACAGAGGCAGCACACAAATTTCCTTGTTTCATCTTTTCCATTTGTTTAGGGCTCTCTCAAATTAGGGGACAGGCAGCCTCACACAGGGCACTGGGCACCAGTTGCCAGCCCCAGGTCAAATTATCCATCCACAAGTGATGGCAGGGGAGGCAGGGAACCCCTGTGCCCAGCAGTGTTCCCACCATATTCCCAGGTTCTCTCCTGTTGCAGCTCTGAGGTCCCAACTACCCCCTGTGCCATGCAGGGAAACCAGTGTGTGGCCATGGATCTACTGTGGGGGCCCTCCAAGGTCCAGCCCCGAGCTGCTCAGGGCACAGCTGTCAGGAGAGAGACCACCCTGTGCCACTCCCTTGGCTGCTGCCCTGGGCTGAACATGGGAAAAAGCACTTTCAGACAGCCCTTCCTTCCAAAGGGAATACACAGGAATGGAAGTGGGCTTTGTGACATCAGTGGGCCTGGCTACCAGCAGGAAGAGGGTACGCAGGGAAGGATGTGGGACAGTGAGTAAATCTGCATGAGATGCCTGGTTTTTGACAGGATGTGGAGCAGCCCAGGAGCGGGCAGGTGGGATGAGGAATGCAGGAGCCTGGCTCACTCTTTCAGTCAGTGACAGAGTCATTAATGAATGTGCAGGGCTCCTCGCTCCCGAAATAAGCACGAAGGAGCTCTCACCCCCTGGGAGAGCTGCAGCAGCTTCCCAACAGGATCCAGGCTTGGCAGCACGTGCAGGGCCCTCCTGCATGAACACACCTGCACGAGACAGCAAGAGCAGGACAGCAGAAGTTGATAGTTCCTGCATTTGTGTGCAGGGAAGTGTTCCCAGTAACCTGCCGCAGGTCCCTCCAGCAGATCCTTTGCCATTGGTCCTAAACTCCCTGGCTCCTCTCAGCACATCACATCTGGAGCAGCCACTGAAATGTAACAGCAGAAGGTGGAATCACACTCCTGTGAGCTCCTGCTCTGCATTCCCAGTGGAAGGATGAGGCCCAACCATCTCTTCTGTCCCACAAATGAGCAGAACAAGCTGCTTAGCAGGTTGAATGACTGTAAGCAAAACAAGTACTCCCTCAACATGTTCAGCAACTTCAGGAAGAACACACGTAGGATGCACAGGACAGCCCTGAACGCCTGAAGAAGGGGCAGTGGCAAAAAAAAACCTGGGAAGGATCATGGGACTGTTAATGTGTAACTGCCCCACTACAGCGCAGGAGGCCGGGCAGCCAACAGCAACCCCGGGGACAGTCCCTTGGCAGACAGGGGAGAGGTGGGCACTGCACAAGCAGCAGAGCCCACTGCTCACTCATGCTGAGCCTCAGAGTCTGTCCTGTGTCCTCGCCAAGTTTCCTGGACTCCCTTGTAAGCTCCTGCCCTCTCTTTGACTTCTCAGGAGAACACGGAGAGCGCTCAGGGCCAGGCCATGCAGACAATGTGCCCGAGAGATGGAGACACTGCTCCCTATGGCACAGCACAGGGGAACCAGCACCCAGAGGGCTGCAAGGGGGGTTCATCCAGCCTTGGGTAACTAAAGGCCCAGGCAAGCTGGACACAGCCCAGGTCAGTGGCAAAGACAGGGCACAGGCTCATCACAGCCTCTTGTAGGAAAAAGAGCAAAGAAGCCTTGATTAGGGTTTATTAATCAGAGACAACAAAGATCAGACAAAGCACAGCAGATGTGAAGAGGCAGATGGGGAGGACAGGAGCCTCTACAGGGGGGTCTCTACTAGGAAATGTGGACAATGCTCTCAGGTACAGGGTGGGATTCTTGGGGTGTGCTGCACAGGGACAGGAGTTGGACTTGATGATCCTTGTGGGTCCCTTCCAGCTCAAGATATTCTGTGATTCTAAATTAGCTGCCACCAGCATCATCCAAGGAAAAACCCCATGTACTCACAACCAAACCCCTGCACTGGGGCCTGAGATGACCACTGCATTTGTGGCACAACTCTCTTGGCAGAAAAGTAAGAAAGACACAGAAGTTTCTAGGTGTTAACTTAAACCCTTCCAATTCCCTCCATGACTTTCATCTTCCTGGAAGAAAGTACACATGGTCTGGCTGTGGAGCTCCAGGAATTGTTCAGCACACCTGTAGAGGGGATCAGCAAACCTCTCCAAATGCTCAAGAGGCACTTCAGCACATCCCTGGGATGCAGACAACCCTTGCTGTGTGCTCAGGATTAAACCAGTCCCACAGAAACGCTGCAAGTGTGAGAATGTGGAAAAATATGAGTGGGGCACAGGGTCAGGCACAGCTCCCACTGCTCCTCAAAGTGGTGCCATGAAGTGGCAGTGGCACATCACAGGACTGGGCCTGCAGAACCAGTCCCCTCCCAGCTGATGCTCACCTTCCTATGGCTTTGCTACTCTTCATCTACTCATACTGTTCATCTGATATAAAGCTCTAGTGGAAAAATTTGCTCTTACTCAATCCTTCAAGCGAGGGGCAGGATAAGGGAGACAGGACAGTGGTTTGTCCAGCTGCCAGGTCAGGAGCAGCAGTTCTGACCCAAGGGCTTGGTGGGGCAGAGGTACAGCTGAAAATGTGGAAGGTGCAGATGGGAGTCACAAATCTGGGAAGTGGTAGTTGCATTTCAGCAGGGCTTAAGCACTGCTTAAGCACTGGACAGCACAGGATGCCCATGCTCTCACCACTTCAGTGTTTTAGAGATGCAGGGAAAACAGTTCAATACTCAAATGCGGTGTGAGCACAGCAGCTGAGATGGCACAGAAAAACATTTAAACACCTAAAATAGAGAGTGGGCATTGAAGGGTATCAGATGACTCTGCCCTACTCCAAAATGTCTTAAGAAAATCAGCCTGAAGCAAGAGTCTTCCCAAGTTTGACCCTGTGAGGCAAAACATGCTCCTGTTCTCCCACTAGTGCAAAACAGGAGAGAAGGAAAGGAGGACACTGAGCAGTGGCCCTTCTGCTCACAGAGAGCAAGCCAAGATCCAGCTGAAATACTGAGTGCTTCCTAGGGGCTCATGGCTCTTCATTTCAAGATACCTGGGAAATCTGGAGGAATAAGTCCTTCAGAATAACCAGTGATGTCCAAATTCTGTATATGAGACAGGAGATCAGGATGGATGATAAAGTGCTTTACAAGGTTCCTTCCAGAAGAAATGCACGTGCATATGTTCACTTGAAATACAGTAAGTGCTCCCAAGATGCTCTGAGACCACTTTCCAAAAACCCAGCAGCATAAACAAAGAACTGTCCATAAGCAAAACACCTTCAATCATTCCCTTTGGAAAACCTTGGAAATGGGAAAAGGTGGGCTTTACAATAAGTTTGGTTCAGACCCCTCTGTTCTGCTGCCCTTGGAGCAGTGCTGTGCATAAGAATCACTCACCTGCCAGTCACTGCTGCTGGAACACTTGCAGGGAGCAGGTTTTGCTACTGGAAATGTATTTTCTTTCAAGGACTCTAAAATTCTGGCTGTAAAGGAAGATGTCTTATATAAGATACTGGCAATGGCACCTTTCCAGCTCACCTTTCTTCACCTCTTGAGAGTAAGAGAAGTCATATCAGAATCATGGAATGGTTTGTATGGGAAGGGACCTTAAAGCCCATCCAGTTCCACCCCCTGCCATGGGCAGGGACACCTCCCACTAGCCCAGGTTGCTCCAAGCCCCGTCCAACCTGGCCTTGGACACTTCCAGGGATCCAGGGGCAGCCACAGCTTCTCTGGGCAACCTGTGCCAGGGCCTCACCACCCTCCCAGGGAAGGATTTCATCCTAATATCCAGTCTAATATTGTACATCCAGATCCTGTCTCCAGGTAACTAATGACTGGGAAGCAAACTCTTCCCTGGTCCTGTGTAGCTTCCAGTGGATGTTTCCTTTCTAAAAATTACCTTTTTATAACTCAGAGACAGTTTCTGCCTTACTTTCTCACCAGGCCCCACACCCCCAAACACACCCCAGTGCTGGCTCAGCCCAGCCAGCGGGTGGGTGCAGCATTTCATGGCCCAGGCAGGGCTGTGATTACAGGTCTTTATTCTCACCCTAATAAAAGGAGCAAAGGCAGATGCTAATGAGTGCATCTGGCACCATCATTTCTGGAGCCTCCTGCCCATAAACACAGGGAAGGGTTCCATTTTGACCACATTCAGAGTACAGAGGGCATTGTCACCTCCAGACCAGCTGCCCCAGGAATTCCAGCACCTCCTGGTTTCACATGGGCACCACAGACGTACACGGTCTCTCAGGCTGGACGGTGGTGGAATCCCAGTCCTGTGTTCCCATGGCATGGATAACATGAGTCCAGGTTTAAATTACATAGCAGGAAAGGGGTTAAAGTTTAAATAACTGTTTTGTATATGAATTAATGTACATAGCTTTGAGCCAAAATATCTACCATTAATTTTTCCACCTATTTCAGGAGCAGTAAGATACACAAAGTAAAGTTTATTTTGGTACTTGGTATACTTCACTCTCATTAAAAATAAATTAATCAGCAAATTCCTACACAGCTCAGCCTTCTTTTATGTAAATACAAGCCAGCTGTAATGAATTACAAGGTGTTATTATCTCACACACACTGTATAATACTTCACACATAAGAGGTTTCTCTGCTTAGCTCAGCTTTCAACAAAAGCATCTTAAATAAACTGCAAGCAAGTTGTTTGGGCTGTAATGTTTTCACAGAGAAGGGATACACCTCACACAGAGAGGGGCTCTTTACGTGACTCATTTTATAACAAGTTAAACTGAGGAAGTTCGCCTTGGAAAGAAAATAACAAAACGCCTGTTTTATACACAGAAGGCTCCCTAAGAGAAGATTTAAAAAAAAAAAAAAATACAAGGCAGTGTTTGGGAGCCTCTATCCTGCATCCCACTGCTCTTTGCATGGAGGAGGGATGGCAAATATTCCCCAACACACACACTACGAAGAAAGCAACTTGAGAAGGAAGAACAGTCACAGCCAGGCACAGTCACACTTTCACCAGATTAAGGAGTCACAAATTGAGGATTAAATTCATAAATTAAGGACTATCACCTTCGACTTTTGTTTAATATTTTTATTAGGAATAAGCCCTGATTTTATAGGGCTTATTCTTATCAAAAGCACACAGGGCACAAAAAACAAACACACACCAATTTTACCCAGACTGACATTTATTATTGACTTGGATTTTGGACAGGAGAGAAATGAAAACTGGTTTTGCCACTGACCTGGAAACAGCCTGGTGAACCCTCCACCCACACAGAGCACCTCAGCCTCTGCTGATCTCACCAGTGCAGCTCCTGCTCCCCTAATTACTGTGTTGGCATTATTTGCCTGCACAGCCATAGAAAGTTTTCTCTGGCACTGATGGGTCTTGTTAAAAAGCCCTGGACCATGTTATGGGGTAAGGAGGATGGCAGAGTCCTGTCCCAGCGACACAAACAGGGATGTTCTTTTCAGGAAGAAATTCCTAGAGCACAACTCTACAGAGAACGTGGAAGTATCAGCAAGGCAGACTGGAACATCAAGTACTGAGGCAGCTTTTAGTGCCAGCCCAGCCATGATTTGGGCTTTAATCTCCCTAAGATGGCCAGAGACACAGAGGATTGCTGGGGACCGTGCATTATTCTTTGCATTCTCTCATTCTTGTGCAACAGAGCAGAGTTTCTAAAAAAGGATTTTCACAGAAAACCCTTCAGAATCTTTTAAAGCAATTCTTAACTCCACTAAAGCAAAGATGGACCATTCCATCTCAATATTAGGCTTTTAAAATATATATTTAACATCTAATATTCAAAGCTCAGATTTGCATTGACAACCATTCAGGGAGCAGAGGACACCAATGTGTCTCTGGGTAGCAGCTCTTTAAACGAGGCAAAGGACAGAAATGTCTTCTTGAGAGAACTCTATGTCATGGTGAATACCTGGTTTCCTAAAGACAGAAGGCAGCTCTGTCCATTTGACAGCCAGGGCCACTCAGGGCCATAAAAAGGACAGAGGTTCTCAAACCAACGAGGATTTACTTGCGGGTGAAGGTTCAGAGGAGTATGGCTGTCCAGGTTGCTACTGAGGCACCACGGATGGGATAGCTAATGAAACATTTTTCTTCCAACAGCAGATTTTCCTTCCTGAGCCCACGGCCTCAGCCCAGTCCCACTTCAGGCACGCCTCCCAAGCTGTTCCAACAGGGATCTCAGAGTCCTTCGTCGTTGTACACGGGGGAGAGGGGCTTGAGGATGCTGCGGGCGTCGCTCTCCACCAGCGGCCGCCAGCTCACCTCGCCCGTGAGCAGCAGGTCCTCCCCGCTCAGCGCGTCCAGGTGCTGCACCTGCAAGCACAGCAAGTCACTGCCACTGTCCCATCACACAGTCAAGGCTCTCAAGAGCTGCACAAACACGTGCAGAAGGCAAGCACAACAGGGAGATTTTTGCCTACTTTGCCATTTGCACGAGGCAGACCTAAAAAGGTCGCTTCCCACTGTGACAAGACCCGAGGGAATGGCCTGAAGTTGTGTCAGGAAGGTTTGGGTTGGATATTAGAAAAAGTTCCTTCCCCCAGAGGGTGGTTGGGCACTGCCCAGGCTCCCCAGGGCAGTGGGCACAGCCCCAAGGCTGCCAGAGCTCCAGGAGAGTTTGGATGATCCTCTGGGGCACAGGGGGTGACTCTTGGGATGGGCCTGTGCAGGACCAGGACTTGGACTGGATGATCCTTGTGAGTCCCTTCCAACTCAGCATATTCTGTGATTCTGTGACTGCAAAGCACCATGGCAAGGCTTGGGAGATAAGGATCTGCAGATCCTCAGGAGTCACCTGCATCAGGCTCTCCACTAACACTTCAGCTAATGCCTCCTCTGAGAGTTTGGCATCAGGGCAAAGAGGAGCCACACAGAGCTACCGTGAGTCATTTTATCTTCCTGGCGTTCCTGCAGGTGACACTGCCCATATCATCACCCTGTGGAGGGCTCTCATTAGAAGGGCTTCACACAGACTGAGGCTTTTCACTACACAAAAAAAGGCCTGACCAGTAGGGAGCACCTGGGATTTATCACATAAAAGCACAGGAGCTGGAGGAGATGAACATGGAATGAACATTCATCCTCACAGTACAAGAAATCCCAGAACGGTTTGGGTTGGAAGGGACCTTAAAGTCCCGTTCCACCCCCTCCATGGGCAGGGACACCTCCCCCTATCCCAGGTTGCTCCAAGTCCCATCCAACCTGGCCTCGGACGCTCCCAAGGATGGGGCAGCCACAGCTTCTCTGGGCAAAATACTTGGGGATTTAATGAAATTTAAGCAAAATAAAAAAACCTCTTGCCGTATAGCATAGAATTAACTTGCTGCCACAGGACACTGTGAATACAGGGAGGGGAAAGAAAAAGAAAATAGTCCCTCAAGGGTCAGTGGAAGCCAAGCTGACCACTGCTGGCTCAGGAAGGCTGGGAGAGCTGAGCAGGGGCACAGTGCACATGTTGCCCTGTTAGTATATTCTTCTCTGGCATCCACTAATAGCCAATGTTAGAGAAGGATCCACAGGAAATTGTGGGGAAGACCTGGGACACAATGTTACTGGAAACAAAGGATAATTGGACAAGGAGTTTCTCAACAGAGGAAAGAATGCACCAATGGCCACATCAAAAAGCCACCTAAGCACAATGCCCTGCTCCTGACAGCCACCACCTGCAGATTCCCCAGGAGGAGTTAAATGCACACAGCGCTATTTTCCGGATTTCTTTTCCTGCCCTCTCAAAATCTTTTCTTTCAGGGAATGAGTCTGAAGTGGTTGTAATGGCCCTGGACAGTGGCTTTGGAATCCATGTGCAGTGGCAACATTCTGTCCCCCCGTTCCTGTGTCACTGAACACCTTTCCTTGCTCACCTTTCACATGCCTTCAGGATTTCCCAGAGCTATTTCCTGTTCTTTCTCAGCTGGTTTTTTTTGGACAGGGGATCCTACTCTTTGCTAATAAAGGAGCTGTTTCACTGTCACCCTTACTGCTCCTCTCTGAGCCTTCTCCAGTGCAGGTTTTGTCTGTCTCGATGGTCAGCACCCAAACCAGACACATTATTCAAGTTCATACAGGTCCCATGGATGTAAAAAGTGGCAGGACAGCACTATTTTATTCTCTATTCTTTAATAGCTCTGAGCATTTGTTTTACATTTTTTTTAAACACTACAGAGTGCTGAGCTGAAGTTTTGATAATACAGTTGTAATCTCAAGGCCTCGTTCTTGTGTGGCAAAAGTTCAGAGCTCACTGACATATCTGTAAAGCTGGGAATGTTCTCCTCAAGTGCACCACCTGTCTGCAGGAATGACCTGCCTGCACAGAACCTGTGCTGATTCCTCCCCAATGTGCCACATTTTTCTACCTGATCACTCTTTCCTATTGAAATGCTGATTGCTTCTGACCTTTGCTTGAATATACAGAAGTGCAACAAATTCCCTATCTGGCAGGAGATTGTCCCAAGTGACTTCTTATATGTGTTTGCTCCCTGCAAACTTTCCTACAGCCCCACTGATTTTAAGCATCAGCAACCCTCAGCATTAAATTAAGCCAGTCCCTCCTGAGAGCCTTCCGGCATTCACAAAGTGTCCTCAGTCCCTTGGGAAGCCTAGCCCTTGATTTCCCATGCCATTTTCTCAGACACAAACTGAAATACTTTCTCTCTAAACCTCTATCTGATCCTGAATACAGTATTGGAAACATTACAGGGAATCATGCTGTGGAAATTCTGGTCCTCAATTCCCTGTCCAACACCCTACACTCTTCCTCCAGAACCTCTCTCACCCTTTTCTTTGATGCCCACCTGGGCTGTATCCCACGAACATTTCCTAGAAACCTTAATCACAAACCTCCTCAAGGTTAAGAGGACAAACACTACTCAGTATTGTCTCCTCCAGGTAATAACTAAAAGAAACAGAAATTAGTCTTGAAAACAAAACCTTTTCCTTCTTTCCCCCAAAGATCATCAGAGACTTTCAAGCTATTTCACTATGAGGATCCCAGCTCCAAAACAACAATTATAACCTACAACAAGCTGCAGCCCATTTCTGACAGATTTTTCAAGCCCCTCCATAGCAGATGTCCAGAAAGAGATGAGCAGGATTGTTTTCAATATTCTGTGAGCTTCTCTTTTCACCAAACTGCAATAATGATCTCTTCTCTCTGATGACCAGTGACAGGACCCAGGGAACAGCTGGAGCTGTGTCAGGGCAGGGTCAGGTTGGATCTCAGGGAAAGCTTCTTCCCCCAGAGGGTGGTTGGCACTGAACAGGCTCCCAGGGCAGTGGGCACAGCACCAAGGCCGCCAGAGCTCCAGGAGGGTTTGGACAACGCTCTGAGGGACAGGGTGGGATTGCTGGGGTGTCTGTGCTGGGCCAGGGGTTGGACTGGATGGTCCTTGTGGGTCCCTTCCAACCCAAGATAGTCTCCGATTCTATAATAAATATAATCCAGATTTTATATTTTTACCTTTTTCTCTTTAAACATGATCACTGAATATTAAAATCAGATTTATTTATGAGAACTGAGCTACATATGCAAGCAATAAAAACAAGTATTCAATACTGTAAAGAGAGGCTGGGGAGGAGCCTCCCTCCGTACCTGTTTGCGCACGTACTCCACGAGTAACTCCAGATGCCGAGGGTCGTCACAGTTCCTGTTAAAAAGGTTCCTCCAAAGAGCTGCTGCCAGAACATGATCATCAGACAAGATTCCCTAAAGGAAGTACGGAGGGGGATTAAAAACTGCACGTGAAGAGGGTCTGAACACGAGACACCCACATCAGTGCACTTGGCCCCTGGCCATGGCACCTGTCTCAGCCACAGCTGCCACGGGCCCTGCACATGGAAAGGCAGCAACATCACTCTTTCCCAGAATGGAAAAACAACCCTGGCCTTAAATTAATTTACAGAGCAGCCTGTAACCAATATTCTGGCAAGTTAATTTGGAAAAAACCTGGGTCAGGGTATTCCTAATACAGGAGTTGATAACTGCATTTCTGTGTTATGAAATCTTTACCATAAAAGTGGTGACCTTGCAGAGAAGGCAGCACCATCTCATGGGAACGTGTGAAGCCCATAAGACTTGGAAAAGAAAAATTAGAGGATATTTAATCCAACGTTGCAGAAATGTAGTCTGGATTTTGCTATTTTGCTTTGCTTTTTTACTTTTCATTCTAAATGAGAGAGAACTCCTCCTCATCAAGAATCATGTAGATTTTTCCAGTTAAATCTAATACTGGCTTTGGTTTATACAGGAACCACATCCATGAAGCTTTTCGCCCAAATCCTCTCCCACTTTTATTGTCTTCTTAGATTATGTGGTATTATCACTATAGTCTCTTAACTCCTGTTTTCTGCTAGTACATTTGCCAAAGGCAAAACAGGACTGTAAAATATTCAGTTAAAAATAAAAAAGTCAACGTTTGTCTTTAATTGAAGCAGACATTTTGTTTCCAAAAAGACTGTCAACAAACCACAGGCAGACACATCTAGTTATAACTAGATTATAAATTTGTATGTGTAACACTGTCCACAACTCTATGAGTTTACAAGATATTAATAATGCAAATCACTGTGCAAAGAAATAGTACCATTATGTGAATAAGAACATCTGAAGAGCAACACTCACTAGAGCAAAAAAATAACTACAAAAACATATGATGTCATTGTATTTTCCTCTTGGAAGTCCTGCAGACACTTGTGCACAGTGGTGCTTTTGCCCCCACGTATTATTAGGTACTGCCTATAAATATTCTCACATAGACTCCCTATAAATACTCCATAAATACTCTTTGTTTTCAAAGTACAGCTTAGTACAATGGGATTCAGAGGGAGGAAATGATTTAGTGATGGCCAAGCAGGGATGGAGAAGTAGCATCAAGAACACCCTAACCCCTTCCACATCCCATGGTTTAAATCCATGTGCTCTGTGCTGTTTTCTTAAAAGTCCTTTCATTCAGGTACATAACTAAGAAGTCTCTTCCCTAACGTAACATTTCTCCAAAGATATGGACACTGAATTCTACCTAATATCTGGAATATTCTGTGTTCATGAATTAGATGGCCCAGTTGTGGCACATTCACTGAAAACATCCTTCTTACCTCATCGTATCCAAACAGAGCTGCATAGAAATTTTCTACCATACTTTTCAAATCTTCCTTTAGAGCAACAGAATTAATCTGAAAAATAAACCAGAAAACCATCAGTGTAGGTTCTAAAGAGGGGGTGAGGAGAAAATATTACCAGTTTCACTGTGAGCAGGCAAAGGAGAACCAGTGCCCCAGCCCAGCTTGCTGAGGAAGTAGCTGTAAGCAAAACCCTGGTGCAGTCAGTCCCTGTAGAACCCCCCTGAGACACAGCTCTGTTCATTCTGACACAAATGCAGTTGGTGTTACTCAATATACAACTGGCAGAACCACCCTGAGCCAACAGCTCTGCCACCACTGCACGAGCGGAGAGAAAACGTTGCTGAAGCAGCAGGAAGCAAAGCTGTCCTGGCAGTGCCAGCACAGCACAAGAGAATGGAGACTCCTCTGTAGTTTAACTATTGAGCAGCTTTTCCAGACCTTGATTCATTCTTAGAAACTCAAAGGTTTTTCAACTTTTTTCTCTCAAAGCATGGACTGCAGAACTGGACGTGCCACTGCAGTGAAAGTACAGGAATGCTAAAGACAGAGACACCATCCCTGCCACTGCTCCCTCCTTACCTGTCAGCACTGGCTCTCAGTCAGCAAGCACATGAATTCTGCCTCTACAGCATCTCTGGGAGCTCAGACTCACTAGTTTTTGACTATGACTAAATTTCTTTCAGAGTTTGTGATGATCCAGCGACTTCCCCCTAATGCTGTGTGCCTCAGTCCAAGTTCCACACTGACTTTCAACTAAATTTAACAATTGCTTAAATATTTGCTGGTTTGGCCTAAGCTACCCATTGGCTTGAGAACTGACCCCATGTGAGCTTAAGATGGAACTGGAGCAACTGCTGGATGCAGAGAGACAGCTGAAGTGCCTCCTGTGCATCTCCCTCCTGCACGGTCTGTCCCTTTTGCCTGTACTTCATCACCAAAGTGATTCAGTTCCTCTCCCAAGGGCTCAGCTACACTTTAGCAAAGCTGCTTCTTTGTACTGGCTCTCGTGAGGGATCCAAGCATTTTTTTTCTACTGAACTATAAATGACAAGGATAATCAAGGCCTGCACACCAGCAGGACACTCAGGGGTGAGACTGAGCCTGGAGACAAGTTTTACAAAACAGAGACAGTGAACAGGAGTGCAGGGTCCTTGAGGTACAGCCCATCACACTGGGAACCTCTTATCCTGAATACTCTCTCAGCATCCTTATGAGTATTCACCTCGGTAATTATGCAACAGGTTTTCTGTCAAAACAAGAGTTAGTTTTTGCCAAGTCTCCAGTTCAAATATTCTTCCATTAAACCACTGTCTTTTTTCATCTGTTGATTTTTATAGCAATGCACATAGTGCAAACACAAGGAAAATTCCTTTTATGTCAGTTACTCATATTTTTCCATTAATATAAACTATTAAAATTCATGCAGATATTTTATAGGCTATCAAGATTTGGAGACTGGTTATTATTGAATGTTTAAAAAAAGAACTAAACATAAGAAATCAGAGGGTTAAATGATGACTGCAACTTCTGTAATGACTTAATTAAATTTTTATTGAGTACATAAACTATGATGTCATTTCTACCCAACCATGCTCAAACCTTCTATGCATGTCAGAGATCGTGGTTTTTCTCAATAGAACATACTTCTAAATAAGCTGCACTTCTACAGCTCTAATAAGGGGGAGCAGGTCTCATGTAACACACTCAATAAATTATCCTTCCATTTTAAACAAACAAATTCCATGAGTTATTATATATTTGCCACGCACTTTTTATGACATAATAAAAATGTTACCTCAAGGATTACTTAACACATACTACAAATGTTACAGCAGGCAACTGCAAGGGGCAAAGAAAACAAATAGTCCCATTACAGAGACAAGTCCTGGACTATACATCCCTGGGGAAGCAGCTTTCCCTACTAAAAACAAAGAGCAGCAGCTTTAAGTTAGCAAGAAATAGATGGATGAAGGAGATAACCAAGTTAAACAAACATGGCAATAAATACATCTTAAAAGACAGTTTCGGATATAAAACATGAGTCTGGGGATGGAGCTGTATCTTAGGCAGTAAAATTATATTTACAGGAATATTGCAGTTTCTGAAGAATACAATTGGCATTGGTTAGGTACAAACACTGAAAGAAAAATCCTTCTTTATAAATCAAGAAAAATGAGTAAATCCAAATCAGCATTTGCTGGAAGTGCTTCCTCTTTCAGAGCTTGTGCACGTTCTCACCACTGGCAAGTTTCATGATCTGGTTGGTCATGATTCTGCTGACTCTTCCACAGTCTGTTATTAAGAAGGAAAACTGCTAGAGAATTCCAAGGGAGTAATTGCTAATAACAGGGAAAAAATCAGTAACATCTGGAGCTCTTCTTGGGACTTCGCCCCTTTGCCTTCCTTGGAACAACCCAGTGCAGAGCTGTCACTGGAGAGATTTATGTACTATCGCCTGACTGGCCCAGGACTGTGTTAGTTCAAAACAAGGAACCCATTTTTGGTACAGATCTCACCTCTCCAAGACCTCTACAAAAGGGAATGTACAGCTAACGTATCTTCCTACTACATGTCACAACTCTTCACTGAAAGACTCCTGCCCATGGGACGACTGCAGCAAACAGATGCTGCATTTTCAGTGTCGTACTGAAGGAACCTCATCTTTGGCCTCAAGGAGTTTGTGTGCATCACCCAACAGCCAAGTGCTGAGGGTCACGAGTTACAGAGTCGAGCCTCAGTCAAGATTTTGCATTCTAAGAGTTCTAGGAAAGTAAGAGCACACTGCTTCCCTGTGCTGCTGGACAGGTAAGAAAATACCTTACACATGGGCACAGTATTTAAAGTGAACGCTGCTCTAGGATCAGCCCATATCAGTGTCCTGTGCTGGACTGAGAGCATTGCTGGGTAATGAATCTCCTCCTCCTCCCCGCTTGTTTTGGCTCCCGGTGCAGAGCAGGCTCAGCGTGCACAGACTGGAAGGTAACAAGTGACAGGATGACAGCGAATGGCCTCAAGTTGTGCCAGGGGAGGTTTAAATTGGATATTAGGGAAAAGAAACAGCAGAAAAGAGTTGTAAACCATTAGGACAGGCTGCTCAGGGCAGTGGTGGAGCCACCATCCCTGGAAGTGTTCAAGAAACATGTGGATGTGGCACTTGGGGACGTGGTTTAATGGCGAATACAGAGGTGGTGCTGGGTTGATGGTGACTTGATAAACTTAGTGGTATTTCCCAACCTTAACAATTCCTGATTCTACAGGCTCTGATGTGCTCTGCCTGCTTGGAGCCATCTAGCCCAGGGATCTGGGACAGGAACAGCCCGTCCCCACGGAGCAGGGCCTGCAGATCCCCAGTGGTTTCACTGCACCCCCGTGTCCTGCCAGCACAGCCCCAGCTGTGATGGCCACAGGCTGCACTGTCTGAGAGCACTTGAACAGGAGTCACTGTCTGAGAGCACTTGAACAGGAGTTTCTTTCTGCTTCAGCTTTTGCCAGCATGTGTTGCACCCTTAAGCTACTTTAACACATTAATCCATCCATAGACTATAAAGCCAGAAGGGGCATTTCTAACTGCCTTGTACAAGCACTAGTCATTGAATTTCAGGCAGCAACTCCTCTCTTTGGGCTGTAAGTTATGCTTGAACTAGATTTTTTTATGAAGAGATTTCAGCCAGAAGAAATGATTAGATCATAGAACCTGACCCTCTGCATATCACAGACCATTACATTTCACCGAGTTCCCCCTGTACTAAGCTCACTAAGTTGTGTTTGGCTAAAGCATATCACCCTCACAGTTGAACATGTGTATCTCATTTCATATTTGAATTTTCTGGCTTGGGTTTCCACCCCCTCATTCTCATTATACCATTCCTGCTAGAATAAAAAGACTCTTCTGTACAATGTATTTGCTCCTGTACCTGCACGCAGCAGATGTGTCAGCACAGTCATCTTTTCAAACTCAGATGAGGCTCTTTCAGGTTATGTTCACACTGGGTGCACTGACACACCACAGCAGCAGCACACGGCTGGAGTGGTCAAAGTGGTCAACACTACAGCAAAGTAGTGCTTTTATGCTGATACAGTAAAAATAAATTCATTCTTTGTGCAAAACAAGGTACACAGGTCTGAGTCCACTCATGTTGTCATGAGTCCACTCTGGGGACTTCTGCAGTCCCACTGCCATAAACATCATCCACTCCCACGGACACTTCTGATTGCTGGAGCAGGAATATCAGCAAAAGCTCCTGAAGGAGATACAGGACCAAGCTTTCATGATAAAAAGGTCATCCTGCAAACATTTAGACATTTTTATGCCCATTCTCTCAAGTTGCAATTGGAGAGAATGACTTGAAAGGTAGTTTACATTAGTTATAAATAATATTCAAGCACATATGGTTATATATGGGCTTTTTGGGTGTCTGCTGCCCTCTTAATAAACACACATGACATTAAATGGGCAAAGCTGCATGCAGCCCTTTTATTTTGTCCTATAACATCACTACTGCTTGTAGGACAGTAATTTTGAAATTTTTGAGACTGTAGTTAGGTTCAAAAAGATTAAATTAATAAAAGAGTTTAAAAATATTTCTGCAGCAGTAAATAAAGGCCAGTTCCTTCAGGCAATCTCATGTACTTGTGAGCTGACAAAGACATTGAAGAAATTATTCACTTTTAGAGTCTTTTATTAACTGCTCTGCTACTTTGTCTGCAAAGCAGATCACTGCTTGTAATTAGCCACAGCTGTGAGTCCCTGCATACTTTAAATATTAACTCTTCTGATAGATTTTGTAATTTTTTAATTAGAAGTAGTTTTGTAATACACCTCAGTAATCATTAACTTCAGAGAAGTCTTTAAAGCCTTCTTCAACATTTGGTGACAACTTACCCCAATATTGTATTAACCTAGATAAAAGCTAAATGTTATGTTGTAGCAGAACCAGTTCCTGCCAAAATCTTCAACCCATAAAAACACCATGGTAATGGAAAAACTTGTACACGTTCTGCTACCTTCATACCAATTGTGTAATCATTTATTAATTGATTAATAAATAAGACTCCTTAGAGCAAGTTTATTCCAAGCAGACACAGAAAAGCAAGTTATACAACAAGTTTCAGCAAAACCAGATGCTCATTCCTACCTGTCTGATATCCAGAAAATGAGGTTTGTTCCTATCTTGCAGCTTATTAATTAGGAAACTCTACCATGGCAATAGTTACAGATGCAGAGGAGATTCCAGTACAATCTGAACTGTATCCAGTGTATGGGGGCTTATTCCAAATTCCTGCTTCCCTGCAGAACGTGGCTGGCAGAGCTCACTGACAACCTCTCAAGAGAAGGATCAGGGAAAAGAGGTCAAATTGCTGTGCTCTGTCGAGTTGTGCTGATCCCCTGTAAGGTGAGCAGTTGTTGAGGGGTTTTCCTGTGATGCCTCTTAAAACACTACTTGCTAAAAGCCTAAAACTGATCACAAACGTGTTTCCGAACTCACCAGAATCAGGAATTCAGCTGGATAAACTGAAAGGAAGTTCCAGAACCCAGTTTAGAAGAGGCACTTGTAGGAGACAGTAGTAAAGGTGGATGAATCATTAAGGTAAATATTCACCATGAGCACTCACAGAGATGCTGTGAAACTCCAGTTCTTTACTGAGACGAACCTCAGGAACTGCCAGAAAGTGTCACACCACAAACACTGATCAGCCCAAGGAGTCCAGGGTATCCTGCCTCCAAGAGCAGCCAGGATCCCTGACAGAAGTCAAAGTCCTACAAGCTGATATGTGCTTCCTCCAAGTATTCTCCCAACCGATTTCAGCTCAGGGGAATTCCCAACACTTGCTGTTTGTTTAGACAGTAACCTCCAAAAGGTCTCCATGTCCAGCAACTGCCACTAGACCAGGTTGCTCCAAGCCCTGTCCAAGCTGGCCTTAAACACTTCCAGTCCATCATATTCCAGGTGATAAGATCTGCCCACAGAAAAAGACTTCAGATAACTTAATAAAAGTCAAGAGCAACAAAATTCCAGGGATCATAAGGTACTAAACTAAATGAAACATACTGGATAACATTAACAGGGCTGCAGAGCCAGGAAAGGTGACAGCCATTCTGGAAAGTATTTCAGCAGAAACAGGTAAGTACAAATCAGTAGAAAATACAATAAATGAAAACAAAAATCACAGACAGTTATGAACAGTGATTTTCAGGGCTGATAATGGTACTAGCAGTAGGTGTTAAAAAAACAATCCATAAAATCTATATAATAATGTGCATACTCTTAGCAGCTACAATTCTGGAACTGGATCTTTAAGAGAAAAAAAATAAGTTCTACAATTCAATAGTGCGGAAAAAAGACAAATTTTAGGCATTATTTGAAAGGAATATAAAACAAAAGGAGGAACCCTATTCTACCATAAATCCATGGTGTACCCGCATATAAAATGCTGCACATATTTGTTACCTTTTAATCTCAGAATAGATCCAAAAGTAAAACAAAACACACAGAGAAGACCAAGATGATGAGACATATGAGGAAACACTAGTTATATTCAGGATGAAATGAGGAGGAAGATGATAGAGAGATAAAATCATGAGAGGTATTGAGCAGATGAACAAGGAATTACTGTTCACTGTTTCTCATTAAAAAAGATGTAGAAAAGAATCTGATGAAATGAACAAATAATACCTTAAAAATAAAATGAAAGTGTTTTCTCATGCAACACAATTAAATGGCAGAAGTCATTGCCACGGGGCATTAAAGAGCAAAAAATACCAGAGAGGTAAAAAAAGGGCCTGTGCATTCCTGGAGGATTTCTGTCAGTGATCCCAAACACGACATTCCCCGTGCAGCTCTCAGGTTACTCGTTAGTGAATGCCAGGAGAACAGACCAGAGGGAATAATGATCCACACTCCTGCTGCTTATACTTTATTCCAAATATCTCTGGCCACTGGCAGACACAGCACTCTGAATCTTCATCTGGCAGTAGCAGGAGTTCTGAGCACGTTCAGTTTTGTCCAGTTTTTGCTGACCTTTGCAGATACTGGTGGTATCTCCTCTGTCTGGGTATCTATTCCTTCCTGCCCTGACTTCCAGCAAGCTTCCAGTCACAGCTCATTAGATGAGCCTGGACACCAGACATCAGGTCACTTTGCTGACTTAGCAGGAATTTCACCTGAAAAGTGCTAGTGCAATTAAAAAAACTTGCTACCTTTACCATAGCTTTTAGTACCCTCATGGGAAGAGGCTACATTTTATGTAGAAATATGAGCAAGAATGATCCTGCTCATACCAAATAGGTCATCCTCCCCTAGGGGAAAAATAATAAGAATAAAAAAACTCATTCTTTCTCCAAGAATGTGGGACCAGAACAAGTTTCTGTTGGATAGGAACAGAAAGTCACCCATTATCTCTCCTAAAAAACTCCAAAAAAAAAATGTTTATTTCATTTCAAATGGAGTGACAATTGTTAGAGTCCATACAATTAGTCAGCAATTAACCAGCCTAATATCCAGTGACTGAGGCCAGGGCAAATGCAAATACTCACAATTACTATCACCTTTTCAAATTCATTTCTGCAGTGCCTGGCAGACTGATCTGTGTTTGCCCCATCAGCCTTCCCACTCCCTCCTGGCAGGGCCCTGCTCATACGTGACCTCTTTGACATTCTCCCATCAGTTCCACATTTGGGTAAAATTCTAATTTGAAGTCACATTGCTTTCACCTTCTACCAATATTCTGCACCTTCTGGTTTCAATCATAAGCTGAGAAAAACCTGATTTCCCCAAGCACTCCTCCTCCCCAGGGCTTCAAACACACGCAGGCCACAGAACAGTTAACAGTTAAATATTTTCTTGCCAATATTTTAAGAGTGCAGAAGGTTCCAAATTGCTGGTAAAATAAACAATGCCAGACTGTGAAAACTCCTGCCTGCCATATACTCTGATGTTAACAAGAGTTTCTTTATTACTGTAACCTTTCAGAAGCGAACAAAAATTATTTCTCTACCCTAGTTCTGCCCTCAAGTAAAAGGCAAAGGAAGAAAGTGAACCATGAAAAAGCTGCACGGTAAGACACTGTGAGTTTTCCATCTTACTTCTGTATTTCATTCAGATTTGATGCTGCTGTGAATAAATAAACTTCCAGAAGATCCTAAAAGCATGGGCAAGGATTTTAAGAAGCCAAAAATTTCCTTATACACTGTTTCCTGAATAACATGGATTAAACCTACATATGGGCCATCTTCCCCCCTGCAGGGACATAACAGAACAGGAAATACAAGAGAGCAAATGATGCTCTCAAGGAGACACATTGGTTTTAAGCTCCTTGTACCCAGCTCTGTCCTCTGGAGCTGTAGACCTGGATTTCCATCAATTACAGGGGCTCTGCCACTTCCTCGCTTTTGAAAAATGAAGCCTTCAAACAGCATCTACAAACAGAAGGCACTGCCAGCACTCAGCATCAACGAGACAAATGACCACATACCCCAGGTGACACCCCCTAAAACCACTGGTCATTCACAGGCCTGCCTTCTGTTCCCTACCAAATCCACGTGGATTTAAGGAATCCGTGCCCAAGCCATCTGAAAACCAATTCAGATCAGCATTGCTCATTTCACATATACCAAGACTGTACTGACCCCACCTCCCATCCACACCACCACCTCCCATCCGAAATATCCACACCACCATCATGGCTGGGCTTCACGAGCGAAGATTTGGGAAGGCTCTATCCACATTTGTTACAGGCACGCTGGTGACTTATGAGGCCAATACGTGACAGACATATCCGGTTGCAAAAGGCACAACAGAAAGACTCCTTAGATGGTGTATTCTGCAAGACACGGTTCTTCCTGCGTTGCCTTTTCTCCTCGAGAGTGATCCTGCGTGTGTTCTCAAAGGCTTCCGCAGCGTTATAGATGGTGTGTCTCCAGGCCTCCCGATTGGAGGCCAGAGTAGACCAGTTATGGTGATCAATATGGCCAAGGCTGAGATGTTGTTTCAGGGAGTCCTTGAATCTTTTCTTCTATCCACACCACCACCTCCCATCCAAAATATCCACACCACCACCTCCCATCCAAAATATCCACACCACCATCTCCCATCCAAAATATCCACACCACCACCTCCCATCCAAAATATCCACACCACCACCTCCCATCCAAAATATCCACACCACCATCTCCCATCCAAAATATCCACACCATCACCTCCCATCCACAACACCAGCTGAATGTCCCTTTTTATGTGCAGTTATCCTTGTGGATTCAAGGCCCTCTGACCAGACTGAAAATCCACATGATGCACACTTTGCTAGTGACAAAAAGAGATCTCTAAAATTAGATACACTGGTATTTTGGTCAAATCTTTTAACTTTCGGTATTATTTCCTGACCTCTGAATGAAACAACAATATTCAAGCTCTTACAGAAGTGTAAGGATAATTAACTCCAAGCCCCATCCAGCTTGGCCTTGAACACTTCCAGGGATGGGGCAGCCACAGGTGCTCTGGGCAAATGGTCAGAGACACTACAGAGTGTGGCAGTGGCATCTGGTGAGCTGGGAGAGCCCGCAGCAGCTACACACTGCTTTAATCAAAGTCACAACCCACGGGTGCTGCCCAGGCTGCCAGAGACAGGGAAGTTGTGTGAGGGGAAAGGAATGGGCAGCCTCTCAAAGCCCCACAGCACCCCCTGCACCGCATCAGATTCTTAACTGATGCTTGTTACTGTCTTTCAAGACAGGCAGGCACAAAAACATAAGGAAAAATTAAGTTGCTCATTCCTGAAGAGGAAGCAGAAGGTATCAGTGACTTTCTCCCTGCAGTGAAAAGCACAAGCAACAACATGATTAAAATGTATGGGAACAACAGGGAAACTCTCCATGGTTGGTTTGGTCTGATCTAGAACAGACATTGGTCTTGGTATTTTCTTTTTTTATGAAGGAGCTTAAAAGCACATTCATGTTTTCACTGCAGCAACTCAGAGCTGTTAAAACAGAACCAAACCCCCACTGGAGATACCCTGCTCCAGGAGCCTCAAAAGGCTTAGCCAAGCAGACCAGCTGATCTCAGCTGAGGAATTCTGGGGCAAACTCCAAAAGAACTGGAGGCTGAGGATGTGAATGTCCAAAATAAGTGGCATAATAACATGTCACCAAACCCTGCACCGACAGCAGGTGAATCACAGCCTGGCTGTGAGTGAGGCACAAAGCACTGGCAGGAGCCAGGTCACAGTGACAACACAGCTGTGACCCCCCTGCTGAGCCCAGAGACCATGCAGGTCCTGCAGGGATCATCTTCCTGCTCCCACCAGGACCTCCATAGTGCCAAAATAAAATAATGGTGCAGTTGTGGGGAGCTGCCATTTCATTGCTCAATATTTGAACTGTGGCAACTACACCATGTTCTGGAGAGTCCAAGGAACACGGGGCAGCACCAACACCTACAGGCACCACGGGGCATGTGAGTCCCTCTGGTGAGGATGGGGGGAATCACAGAATATCCTGGGTTAGAAGGGACCCACAGGGTCCATCCAGCCCAACTCCTGGCCCTACACAGACACCCCAACAATCCCACCCTGTCCCTGAGAGCATTGTCCAAACACTCCTGGAGCTCTGGCAGCCTTGGGAGCCTGTTCAGTGCCCAACCACCCTCTGGGGGAAGAACCTTTCCCTATACAATAGATATAGAGTAATATAATACTGAATAATGAGAAAGGTACCTCTAGAAAAGGTGCTACAAGGCATCTTCCAGTGTAATTCCTGCAGGCACCAGAGCAAGGCACAGAACAGACCAAGGACACCACCTCACAGTAACAGGATCCAACACATCTGGGAAATTTAAATTGATTTTTTTATGCCAGACTCTACAGAACACTGGGGCAGGCCAGCTGAAAAGAACCCAAGCATATATTATACATTATACCTTGATTTCCATACCAGGAATCCGCAACATGCCCCAAGCATTTCAGCCAGGTGTGCCAGTTCCACAAGCACTGCTTCTAGAACAACCACCTTAAAGACCACCTGAGAAACAGACCCCTATTTCAAACCTCCTGGTAAAGCTAAACCTGCATCACCACGGGTACTGTTTGCTCCAGACCTCGTCACAGTCAAGATGTTTCAAGGTAACATTCCACACACATGCATTGTCCTGCATATTTAAGTTATTATGGTTTCCAGAATCAAATGTATTGAATTTACTCTGGAACAGTACTTGATATTATTATTTATGAAATGACAAAGTACTGGAAACTTGCTGTGAACTTTCAAGCTCTTTGAGAAAGGATCTAGGGCTCATAAACTATTTTCTGTGATGTTCTTAAAACAATAACTTCAGGTAAAACTAATCATACAATGCTGGTATCCTATTTAAAAAAAAACCAAAAAACGACAAACCAAAAAAAACCACACAGCAATTTTGTATCTCACTACTTTGGCAAGAGTTTAGTTTGTTTTTTAAAAAGGGAACACTAGGAACTGGTGAGATTCTATATATTCTAAGTGGTCATTAAAAATCGTAACATTCTTCTCCTTAAAATGTCCTAGTAAAGCATTTCAAAATATGCACAGACCATTTGAAATTAAAACCTTTTTTTCTTTAGTTTTATAGGTTTTTAAAAACCCCTTTCAACTGTCCTGAACACTATCCTCTATTTCATATCCAATCCATTTCCTTAAACAAAATCAGTACCTTCTCTGAAATACTTTGCTTCAATACATTTCCTTCATCCCAACTCCCCATTCCAGTCCCAATATTCTGCATCCACCTTCCTTCCGCCCCCGTTCTCTTTCAAAAATGTACTTTCTGTTCTGTGCATCCCAAACTGACTCCAAGACTTGCAATCAGATTTGAGAGACAGACCTGGAAAGGACCCCTGAGTACCTCAGTACAGCAACTTCTCACTGCAGGTGAATCAACAGTTCAATTCATACAAAACTCAAGTTCTACTTTAAAATTCTATCAATTTTCCACCTTGTCCCCTCATCCTCTAAAGCCATTCTACAACCTTGCTGGTCTCACTCCAACCATGACTTCTGAGTCTTCAGTTACAAAGGTCAGAACTCAACAGTAAGAATAACTTAAAACAGAATTATATTGAGTTTAGGAAGTTCTGTAGCTACCCTAAAGGTAAAATGGCATTTTTCATCAACTGAAATCTTCTAATTGTGAAAAGAGTACCAAGACAGAAAATGGTGTTCAAGTTCCCAGAGCTAATCTCAGCTCTCAGTTATATGTATTGATTCTGATGGCATTACTTCAGATGTACACGAGTGTAATTGAGAGCAAATTATGGGTCACTGGGTATAAACAGCTCAAGCTAAAAGTGTAACAAAGGCTCCATTGTGCTACGAACAGCAGAGCCAATAAACGAACTCAAAAGACACCTAGATGTGTTCCTGGAAAAATAAGGGGGCAGGGGTCTAAGTGGTCTGGTGGGAAAACAGGAAAGTGAGATTATGATAAATTAAAATAGCTTTGGCACACTGGGCTTGACAGCTCCCCCCATGTCTTATCTCTTTGGCAGCTTTGGGAACACGTGTGGTTATAAAATGAATTGTTATTTTGCACTGAAAACAACTTTGAATTCATTTCAGCAGCACAATGCCACTACAACACACCCAACCAACGTGGTAAAGGGAGCCTACAAGTTATTGGAATAAAGCCTTAAAAGGGTCTCTCTGAAACAGCACGTGATTTGCACCCAGAAATATTAGTGTGGGTGCTTGGGGGAGGGAGGAGGGGTGTTGGGGTTTTTTAGTGTTTGGTTTTTTTGTTGTTTTGAATTTTTTTGGGGGGGGGGGGGGTAGGGTCTTTTATTTTAATTTTTTTCCAACCTCATACTTATTGTCCCTTTATCAGCTGAAATCCCATTCCAGGGAACTCCAGCACCTACAAATCCTTCTGCAGCTTCATCTAAAGGGCCTTAAAACACACTGAAACTTATAACAACTTTTATATCCACACAGTTACTAAAGCACAATACTCAGGTCGGCCAGGTTAATACTCAGGTGGCTCCAGAACTCTGCTGGGAGGACAAATAGCAGCAATGTCCAGTCCTGAGTGAATTCCCTCCCCAAACTGATGAGGCAGCTGCCAGCTTGCACAGTGTAAATCTATTCCCTGCAAGCCACGAGGTGGAGATCTCTGGCAAAGTAGGATCCAAAGGAAGTCTTTTACCCAGCCTAATGTTACTATTAACACTTGGAGCCATTGCATCAAGCCAATTTTTCTGTTTGTTTTTAAAGTTTGATAGAAATGTCACTAGTGGAAAAATTAAGTAAAGAGCACTGGTTAGCCACAGAACTGGACACACCTGGCTGCAAACCCACCGAAAGAGACTGACTTCATTAGTACGAGGGACAGCAGAGTAAAATTTATATCTGAAATATGCCTGCACCAGTAGAATTTGCTGAGGCCACAGGCTCTCCCTGTGTTTTTACAGCTGTGTCAAGTTTGGGTTTCTGACTCTCGCCGACATTCAGGAGTGCTGAAGGAGCTCAGCCTAACAGGTCCCAAAACTTTGTAGCTGAGATTTAGGTCTCAGCAGTTTTTACAACCAGGTTTTGAAATAATACAAACTCCATTTGGAGCTGGAGCTGATGTAAATTAGCAGTTAAAATGCTTTACATTCTATCCCTTTTGGGCTCCAGTGGACCGGTATATTTAAGAGCAGATGGCATATTTCAAAAAACCATGGATATCAATTCAGGAATATAGTGTCCATTTTCTGCATCAAGGGTTGGAATTGTTGCTAGATATGGAAAGGAGCTGAAGAACTGCAGCTTTGTTAAACTGTCAGCAAGTTAAACTAATTGCATCCAACTGGCAATTCCATACAGGTGCTCTGTCATTTGTACCACAGTACAGGAACTGGAATTAAATTTTGATCTTTGATAGATTGCATGAGAGAAAAAGCAGGGAATGGAATTTCCTAACCTTCTAGGATCTATGCAGATGATAATTTAGCACCCTAAAAGTATCCAGTAAAACTTCTTTTTCTTTACATTACTTCTGAGAAAGGCTCAGATTCTGGAGTTTGAAAGCATCGACAGAGAACATTAATGACACCTTCTTTTTATCTACTATTCTTGATATATTTGACTACCTTCTTTTGAAGGTAGAATATATACTGATTGCAGGACTACACTACTTGAAAATAAGTAGTTGTTACATGTCCCTCCATCAGCTCACAAACCCTCTACTTCAGTTTAAAAGAATTATTAGTGATAAACAGATCAAGATTAATAAAGAGAATGCAACACTGGAGTAAGTGCCCTTTATTAGTCATTTAAAACTCCTTGCAATTGCTAAAGGTGAGAGGAGAGAAACCGTTCAGTCAGGTACAGGTATGGGAAGGGGAGGGAAGTGAGTGAAGAAAAGTGAACAAGCATGGAATAAACAGGACCTGCCCATGCAGGGGCATGGGTGAAGTGGGATATGAAGGCAGGATCACTGAGGAAGGAAAACAGAGCAATGATAAGGGTCAAGGGAACTGCTGACATCCTGAAACACCAATGCATAAATTATTTTCACCTAACATACAATAAATACTACAGAAGAGACAAAGAAGTTAATTTGCCTTGACGAAATCACAGAATCACAGAAGGTTTGGGTTGGAGGGACTTTAAAGCCCATCATGTTGAATCCCCTGCCACAGGCAGGGACACCTTCCACCAGCCCAGGTTGCTCCAAGCCCCGTCCAGCCTGGCCTTGGACACTTCCAGGGATCCAGGGGCAGCCACAGCTTCTCTGGGCAACCTGTGCCAGGGCCTCCCCACCCTCACAGGTAAGGATTTCTTCCACATATCTAACCTAAATTTCCTCTCCTTCAGTTTGAAGCCCTTCCCCCTTGTCCTGTCACTACAGTTCCTCATGCACAGTCCCTCTCCAGCTTCCTTGTAGCCCCTTCAGATCCTGGAAGGTGCTGTGAGATCTTCACACAACTTTCTCAGCCTATCTCTGCAGGGGACTGACTTATGAATAATGACTGAAAGATCAGGAATAACTAAAAGATGAAAGAAAAAAAAAATCACTAAAGATTAATGAAAATCCTATGCCTAGATGTACTAAATAAACACAAAGGTGTAACTACTTTGGAGATCAAGCCCTGAAGTGTGCAGGTCCTTCATCTGAGCATCTGCTATGGCCACATAAAAGCTGTGTTAGCACCAGGCTACAGTCAGGAGTGTATTAGAGGAATCACAGTATTGCAAACTAAGCAGGCTCGTGATTCCCACTGCAGGGTCATTCCTACAGACAAAGAATGTGAAATTTCAATTCAAGGATAAACTGAACAGATGCCCAACCTGCCAGGGCAGGGAATGAATGGCACTGCAGTAACTCCAGAGCTCCTTGCAGTTCCATCATACAGCAACCACACCATTGTAATAGTCATGTGTTAACATCCGAGGGGCCAGAGTGGATAAAAACATAGGGACACTGATGGGGTTTTTATACTTTGGGGGGTTTTGGGGAGCCATGGAATAATTTAGTTTGCATAAATGGAAACATTGTACTTCCCTTTACAAAGAACTGACTGTAAGCACTCTCTCTTTTTCCCCTAAATTTTACTGAAGA
Source organism: Chiroxiphia lanceolata (assembly GCF_009829145.1). Lineage (NCBI taxonomy): Eukaryota > Metazoa > Chordata > Aves > Passeriformes > Pipridae > Chiroxiphia > Chiroxiphia lanceolata. The sequence continues at coordinate 1,358,741 of NC_045653.1, read as the reverse complement.
ACTCTCCATACAGATGTAACTTGCACCATGCTTCACTTTGGAGTCCTGCAGTGCCTGTAAGAGCAGCAAACAGCCAGTTCTGCTTCTCTTTGTTCTCTGCTGCATCCAACCCTGCACAGAAAACTACAAGATGGCATTTGAGGTTCACTCATATAAGGCAAAATTAGGGTCAAAAAGAACAGACAAAAGAAGAGCAACCTTAAATTTACACCCAGAACAAAGATCTGAGCTGTGTGTAGTTCTTAGAGAAAGCAGAACCAGTCACTGATATGACATGGAAGGCATTGGATAAGGACAAAAATGCATAAACTACTTCATCCAGTCTTCCCCTGGTGCCATCATCTGATTTGTCTTGGCTCACTCACACTGCCGTATCAGAAAGAGGAGATTCCCATCCTGGAATTTATGTAAGCACGTTAACATAGCAAGAAATTCTCAGATGCATGAATTGATAGGTTTAATCCAAAAGAAGATTAAGAGGATGTCTTGTCTTTAAATGCAACATGTAACAAAGCAAAGCTACAGAATTCCCACCAACTAGGAAAAAACCCTGCTGCTGAGGGATAACTGAAGTTACACCCGAATCAACACTTTTTAAAACAACATACAAAATAAACGACCAGAGAGACACTTCCTGAATTACTAATGTGATTGCATCTCAAATCCTAACTCACCAGTTACCCTGGCAGCCTCTCCAAGAGAGCTGACAACTATGGCTTGACAGCATGTCATTACTGCTACATGGAAACTGTCAGTTCTCTAACAGCCTAATTTATTTTAATCACAGACAAACCTCTATTTAATCACTGAGCAGTTCTTTTCCTTTTCCATAACACAGGAGACCTCTCCCAGCCCTGTCCTCCCACAGAAGTGCCCTCAACGTTGGCAGCCTCACCTGTATCAGGTCTGCTGTCACTGCCACTGCTTCTGCACTGCCTTCTCTCAAGGCAATCACCAACACAGGACTTCAAGGCCAGAAATGACCATTCCAACTAACTATCATAACCTTCCTCACAACAGGCCAGAAAGATTCAACCTTGCTCTTCCTTCAAACTTGCAAATGAACTCTCCTTGCAGCTACTCTCTCCTTAGAATGTTTCTTTTGTGATAAAGACCAGGTATACTGAGAATACAAAACAAAAAATACACTTATGACTAGTTATAGTCATGTACAGGAACTTGACATAAAAATCTTGTTGATTAACTTTCCTTTTACCATTTTAGATACAGAAAAAACTCAAAGCTCTGCTGGAATTACTGAAGTTGTGGTTATCAATTTGGCACCAGTCAAGTTTCTCCCCACTCCAGCTGCTCATTCCTATCCCCAAACGCCCTTTCTGTTACAGCAGAGAATCACAGAATCATGGAATCAACCAGGTTGGAAAAGACCTCTGAGATCATCAGGTCCAACCCTTGATCCAACCCCATCGTGGTTCCCAGACCATGGCACTGATGCCACATCCAGTCTCACCTTAAACACCTCCAGGGAATGGAGGGTGGTGATTCCATCACTTCCCTGGGCAGCCCATTCCAATGGCTGATCACTCTCTCTGGAAAGAATTTCTTCCTAATATCCATCCTAAACCTCCCCTGGCACAGTTCAAGACCCAGCCCTCTTGTCCCACTGCTGGTTCCTGGGAGAAGAGTCCCACCCCCCCCTGGCTCCCCCCTCCTGTCAGGGAGTTGCAGAGAGTCAGGAGGTCTCCCCTGAGCCTCCTCCTCTCCAGGCTGAGCCCCCCCAGCTCCCTCAGCCTCTCCTCACAGCACTTGTGCTCCACTCCCTTCCCCACCCTCGCTGCTCTTCTCTGCACCTGCTCCAGCCCCTCCATGTCCTTCCTGAGCTGAGGGCCCAGAGCTGGACACAGCACTCCAGGGGTGGCCTCACCAGCGCTGAGTCCAGGGGCAGAATCCCTGCCCTGCTCCTGCTGCCACACTGTTCCTGAGCCAGGCCAGGATCCATTGGCCCTCTTGTCCCCCTGGGCACATCCTGCCTCCTGTTCAGCTCCCTGTCCATCCCCACTCCCAGCTCCCTTCCTGCCTGGCTGCTCTCCAGCCACTCTGTCCCAGCCTGGAGCTGCAGGGGGTTGTTGTGGCCAAAGTGCAGGACCCAGCCCTTGGCCTGGTTGAACCTCATCCCCTTGGAATCAGCCCATGGATCCAGCCTGTCCAGGTCCCTCTGCAGAGCCCTCCTGCCTTCCAGCAGATCAACACTCCCCCTCAACTTGGTGTCATCTGCAAGTTTGCTAATGCTGGACTCAATCCCCTAATCCAGGTCAATAACATATCCCATCAACAGCAAAATCCATTTCTGCAGTCACATGGTAAACCACGTGGGAAATTCCTTCATTTAAAACCAAATCAATATCTTCATCCAGGCCATGATCCACTTTCAGAAACAAGTTCAGTGGCTCAATAGAGGGAACCAATGGTCAGGAGTAAGGGCTGCATGCACCAACTTAAGCCAATAAAGAAATAAAGGAGCAGCTGCAGGTTGATTCTCAGGCATTCTTCTAAGAAATGCAAAGTCACAAAAGCACTGAAAGATGGGAATCATCAGGATTACCACCACCAGAGAGAACTTACCCCCATGACCTTACCACGCTGCTCGACATCCTCCCACATGCAGTGGACGATGTAGCGACACATGTACTTGCCCGTGCGGCCCTCCTGCTTCATCCGCACCAGACACATCCTGCAAGGACACACCCCACAGTCAGAGCTCCCACGGCTTCTTTCAGAAGGAAAGAGTAAATGACATATATATTTCAGCTCATTTAAGATTTTCCTCGCAGTATATGTTTGTGGTCAGGAAAAAAAAAACACACGAGGAGATTTTTTTTTTTTTTTAAATAAACTCTTCTATTCTACACTCAGGAGCCGTATCTGCTGGATTTTGGCCAGTGCAGCCATGGAAGAGTGCTAGTGGGCTCTGTTCTTCTTGTCAGTATTGTAATCTGGTTCAACACTACTGTCACCTAAATTCCTCAGCCTTAAGAACATCTCACCCTTCGGAGCAGGAACACAGGGCTTGTCTAATCCCAGGCTCTGAGCCAGCTGCAGCTCAGCTTGATGCACTGAAGTGCTCTAAGAGCCCCAACCAGCCAAGCTGGGAAACCTTAAGCAAGTTACAGGCTTCAACCAAATTCCCATTAGCAATGTCCTAAATTATTTCAACTACAGGGGTCTTTGGATACGTGTCCAACCACCTGGCAAAACCCCCACATGCAGCACATATGAGACCAACTCAGAGGTCTGAAAGTGCATTGTGGGATCTTAATGAGAATATCAGGTTGAGTTGTTTTACTTTTGTTTAAAAGCATTAAAGCCACTCGAACTTCATTGCTGCTGTTCTGCCTACAAAAGAAATCATATGAACAAATGTTTTATTTTGCCTTTTTTACATCATCTGTAAAGAGCACGAACTGAAGCCCAGGCTGATCCCTCACTGAGCTGGGACCAGTCCCATCACCTGTCCCATCCTCTCTGCCTCACAAACCAGCTCTGCTCCTGTGCTGAGGCACAAGTGCCTGCCCAGGACTGACTGAGTGACTGTAGATGAGATGATGCTCAAACACTGGAGCTGAGAGAAGTCATTGCTTTTCACAGACATGCTACAAGTGGGAAGCTGCTCACAGGTGATTCTTCTTACAGCTCATGTAAAACCAGCAGAGCTGGGGGCCCCTGGGAAGCTGGTGCACATTAACAATGGTGAATGTGCCACAAGAGCTGAGAGGTAAAAATGATTTTTTTTTTAATAGATTTGTTTCTTTAGTGTATATAAGATTTACAAGCATTAAAAGAATTTGGTGACCTGTGAATGCCAACTCAACAGGGAGAATCATAAACACTTGAAGTGTGTCCTGTAAAAGGACAGATGAAAATCTTTACGATGGATTTTCTTGTCTACTGACTAGTAAAGACATTAACTTGCAAAAGAAACAAAACTTATTGCAAGTGATAGTCACAGAGACAAATGAAACAGAAGGCAGCAAAAACTTCAGTCCCATGTTCTTCTTTCTGGTCAGAACTAGACTTTGAAGTCCCATGTAAGGGCCATTGAACTGAAACATAACACTGAAGGAAGAAAAGCCCACAGACCAGAATTTGATGTCTAGATGCAGAGCTTCTCAAAATGACACTGGCTGTACAAGAGACAGCTCAAGCTCCAGCACCAGCAGGTGCAATGAGGTCTGAAATTGGAGAGAGGGACTGAAGCAAGGAGACCTCCAAGGTAGAGGGGCCGAGAGATTCCAGGGAGAGGACAGGAGGAGAAGGGCAAGGGCAGTCAGCCAAGGGAACACTGGGAAGAATGTGGCAATTTCTGTCTCAGGAACCAGAGCTGTGTAAGATTCCCAAGGGTTACATTATGGTAGTGACAAGTCAGTGTCTGTCCAACAGCACCACTGTCCCAGCAAACAAATGCAATTAAGATGGTATCAAAACCAAATCCTCACTTGTTCACAGAAAGATGACAAAGCTTTCTGCTCAAACAGTGGTCAGAGAACAACTGTCCAGGTACCAGCCCTTCCACAAAACAAATGCACAAAGAGCGTAAAACTTTTGTTTTACTTCCACCAGTTTCAAAACCTTTGTTCTTTTTGTGCATTTACATAATTGAGTTGTACAAAAAAGTGAACTGGTAAGAGTTACTGAATCCAAAATTTTTACACACTCTTAAGTCAAAAAGACTCAGTTTAAAGGACAAATTGTGGGCTAAAAAAGCATTTTTATACTTCTCTTGCTGAATACATAAACTCAGGGGTGAGAAAAAAAGGAAAAATAAAATAAAAGAGTGGCTTGGCAAGAAAACCTCCTCCCAAGCACAAATAGTGGTTCCTACCCTGTGTGCTTTAAGTGGTAGAGAGGAAGGAGGAAAGAGTGGTGACAAACCAACAGCCAACAACTGGTCAGTGATGAGCAGGGCTGGAGTGGTGTTCAGAGGAAAACCTGCTACTCACAGAGCCTAAAAGGCAGCTCTGTGTTTGGATGCAGTGCTGTCACAGAGCTGTTCTGCAGCACCATGAGTGAGATCATGGAATTTTGCAGTTTATTTGAAAGTTTGGTAGTTTGTTACTTCACCTGCTGTCTGAGGTTTAAAAGACACAGACTCTTTAAAGCCTATAAACCTCCTAACTAGATCACCACGGTGTGAAACATTTTATTGTTTCACTACAGAATCTGTGCTGTAGTTTAGTCAAACACTGGCTCGTCTTCATCAAACCATGAAAGCAAAATTACTCCAGACTATCTTTAGAAAGCTGTCTACCTCATACTGCTTGGGTTGGATAATTTTTGCTTTATTTAAGTTATGCAGAGAGATTATGTTAGAAGAAAATTATATGAAAGGATGACTGAAAAGGAACAGGAGCATCTGTAACCCAACCCATCTCAGCTGAGATTTCTCACAACAGCCTCAGCTACAACTGCTTCTGTACTCCCAGTGTGCCAGATGGCTTGAACACCAGAGGTGAGGGTTGGCACCACCCTGATGACTGCCCCGTGCCATGCACTGAGGTGAGATGATCCATTAAGGGCAAAGCTTCCCGCTGTCCCCAGCACCTGGCCACTCATTCCTGCTTCCTCAGTTGCTCCAGAGCAAATGTTTCTGGAGCTATGTTATTGTTGTTCAGAGAAACTCCTCTGGCTTAACAACAAAAGTATCAACAGCAGTTTTGGAGGGCTTTATTCTGTTTAACCCATTCATGGACAGCCACCAGCTCAGGGGACAGCAGGAAGCTCCTGAACAGACTTTGCCCCAGTTCTGCTGTGACATTGCACTGCAGTGAATTGTGACAACGAGCAGAGTTCTGAAGTCACCCCAAGGAGGTTTTGCATGTTCTCCTGTGCCCCAGCCTGGCCACCCACTGCTGTACCTCCAGCATGGACAGGGCTCTGCTGGAACCAGCTGACAGAACCCAGCCTGGCTGTGCAGCCTCCTCTCCCCTGGGGCCTTTGCTTAGGCCATGGTAGCCCATTCCCTCATGTTAAGGTAGGACCAACTAAATGCCTGAGACATTCCAAATAAACTTATTCCTAAAATCTCTCTCAAGCAAAACTATTCTGATGCAATTAAAGCCCTCTACCATGAAACTGAGTCTGTTCCCTTTCTTCTGAAGCAGCACATTTCAAAAGAGAACAGTGTCCTCAGGCTTCTATATGCAAATCAGAGGAATCTTTTCCGGCAGGAATTGTTTTCTACATATTTAGTGGTTCTTGTTCTCATCTGGACTTCCTCAGGCTGATCAAAACCTTGCCAAGTGCAGATTTCCTTAAGAAAAACAACGCTTAGATGAACTTTTGCAACAGGGTTTTGATCCTTTCAGAACAGGAATTGCAGCACGACTATTTTGATCCTAAATACTTCAGGAATGTCACCATCCCTGGTCTGGTGAAAATATGAAGGCAGCTCCAGGTATCTACATGGTAACTACTGAAGCGAGGCACTTCTTAGCAGCCACCCAAGTAATTTCTTTGGCAGTTTGGTAACAGCTCTGGACTCTGCCAATACTCCACTCACACTGCGTGGGAAAATGCAAACCAGCAGTGGAGATGAACAGCTTGAGATTTTCTAAAGACCTGAACTTCCAAACATAAAGCCAGGAGTCCCCCTGACATCAAAGGTGTGAAGTAACAGAAACAGCCTATAAAAATATTACATCTAGGAAAGCATAATGATAGGTTGGTTTTCTAAATAATATCGATGGGTTGATTTTTTTTTAAAGCATGATTTTAGCACTGCCTTGGAAGGCACCGAAGTGTTTCTAAAGGAACATTATCTTGAAAGAATTTTGCAAAAGCAGAAGCTAAACACGAGAGCCTGAATTCCTCCCTTTCTGACTGGAGGTAAGTCGAAAAATCCTATTCACCAGACAGGAAGAAATAAGAGCCAGAGATTCAAAGAGGACCCACAAGAATCTGTAACATAAGAAGTTACGCCCTGACAAGCACCTTAAGTCCATAAAAAATGGGACACAAAGGGCACAGAAAAGTTGACTAGAACAGGCTGAGAAATGTCAACAGCAAGAAAGGAGGCAAAGTTTACCAAACTAGGAAAAATTCTCACCTTCTCCAGCTCCAGAAGATACTGTAAATCAGTGGAAACCAAAACCCTAAATAAGTGGAAAGAAGTCAGTACATCAGAGAGTGATGCAGATCGCTCTGCAAGGGGGAGCAGATCATGATCATGATCTCTGTGGCGCGTCGCTGGCCACCAGCTCAGGAAGGTTTCAAGCCTCTGAGGCAAACGGTTCAGCAGGAGAGACAGGATGGGAGCCTTCAGACAGGGTGGGATGTCCTTGACCCTGCCAGAGCCAGCAAAAGTGATAATGTTCCACTCCCATCTTACTGAGGTCAAACTGCTTAAAGAAAGAGAATCCCAGAGAGCAGGACAATAAACCTGCCTGGGAAAGCAAACCATGCCATGGCAGGATGCTGGTCACTGAGCTCAGCAGAAGCAAAGCCTGCAGCATTTCCCAATGACCCAGGCAGTGAGCAGGCCTGTCACAGGCTTCTGTGTCCTGGAATATCAAACTGGATCTCCCATCTGAGGTCCAGAATGACAGTGCTCCTTAGGTCAAGCCACCAGGAACACAGAGGAGCCAGACTCACACATCCTGGAAAAATTAACCTTCAGTGCTGCCCCCCACTCGAGTTCTCACTGCTGTCACACGAGGCAGAGGGATTTGGTTCTATCCTGTCTGTGCAGGATACTGCTGTCAACCTGTCCACTGTATCCTACACATAAGAGAACTTCAATTCTCCTCAGTCAATCTCTCCTTAACATCACCAGCTCAAAGCCTGGCAACTCTTGGCTTTCTTCAAAAGAAGCCTAAGTAGCTTTGATCTTAGAAATTTGTGCCTATCCTATACCAAGTTCATCTCTATCATAGTTCCCTTGTTTATTTTTATTATTAATCTTGAATTTCATACTGTGTATCAATCACAGGATATATTTTCCCATCAATGAGAAACAAAGATGATGTGAAAAAAAGTGTGTTCTTAGCAGATTCATCTTACCTCTTTTTGTTTTTCCCCAGACACTTACAGTTTGCTTTTCAATATTTATTGCACTAGTTTTCCAAATATCTATATGAATTATTAGCTTATCAATTAATTTTTAAAGCCTTTTTCCCACAGGGAAGAGTAGGAAATAAATAAACTGCAAATCTCAAGGGTCTTCCTTCCTTGATTCCACTGATTTCATTCACTGATTTCAATGGTTCTGCTAATTTGTTCACTCTTCAGTGCAATGAGCTGCCCCATCTTTCAATATATTGAGGAGACAGGAAATCAAAAGGAGGGAAGGGGAAAAGGAGGAGGCAAGGAAATAAGGGGCCTTAACTGCAGCTATTTCAGTACAAACTTCCTTTCAGCCTTTGGACAGCTGAACCCCAAGTCTATGGACTTCAGTTCCCTCAAAGATCTGGCACTTACAAAAATGACTGTACTCCCTTATGCATCCCCTGACCTTTACAAGTGTGTAATGCCAGATGAAAACCTGATTTTTTTGGCTACTACTTTCACAAACGAAAAAGGGGAAAAAAAATTCATGTTTAAGGTGTCAGATATTTTTACATGCAGCCAAGCTGGCATTCACCCCCCTGCATGTGCCTTTCAGAGGTGCAAGAGTAAATGCCAGTGCTATAATTTGTTAAATGCTTCTCATCACCACAAATTCTCCCAATTTAAAAGACTTTACATAAATTTAAACTTTTCCTAAAACACCCAAGTAAGATTTTTCCACACAGCCTGAGAAAGGCTTTTAGAAAACTCATGGCAAAGATCATTCCACTAGTGAGGAATTTTAAGATGTAAGAGATGTCGGCTTCTCTATGGGACTTTTTGTTCTTCACTAGAAAAGTGCTGTAGTTCAGTCATCAGTAAAATGAATAAATCCTCTATTATCAACGAGCACAGAGCCTACTTTTTCCTCACATTAAGATACATACATATCACTCTATTCCTGAAAATAATTATATTACTAATTTGATTTTCACTTACCAGACATGAAGCTGGGCTACTAGGAACCATGAATTCAAAGTATCAGGCATTTGGCACCCTTGATGAGAGGGGGGAAAACACAAAAACAAAACTAAATATTAATATGAACTCCATCACATTTTGTCCCTAACAGAAATCCACTACACAAAAATATTTATTTATTTTCAGTAATAACAGTACATATACATTGGAGGAAATATCATTTACTGTCCTGTTTGTGCTCAAACTCTAGAACATGCACCCACAGGACACTGCAGATTCTGAAAGGTTTCAGGTGTTTGGGGCTCACCTGGATAACATTTACAGGGGGGAGAAATTAAAAAATGGAGAAGGAGACAAACATGTGGCTTCTAGGTCACAAAGTCCCAAAGTAGGAATGAATAATAGGGAGGAATCAATGGATGCTTTGCTCTGTTCTTACACTCTTCCTTTGTATGTGCTGCTCTCTCCTGCCAGGGACAGAGTTCTGTCTCTCTGATTCCACTGTCAGGGTAAATCTGTAAATCAGTAAATCTGCCCTGATTTACTCCAGCACAGCCCCTAGCACTCTGAGTGTACCTGTCAGGTTACACTTGGATTAAAAACACTGATCAGCCACACAAACAATCTGTTTGCAGGTTTAGCTCTACTCCCATAGCCACTGGTTTTCCCAGAGCTGGTCTGTCTCCCCCCCAGGCACTCACCTCTACCTCTGTTTCCTGGAGAAGTTTTTAAGGGAAGTACCTAACGAGAAGGATCTGACACAGTCGTCTTGGCCTACCCAGCACTTGGTCTTGTCTTCTGGGCTGCTCAAACCAAGCTGGAAGAGGGCCAGAGAGCATTCAGGAACAAGCTCTCCAGTCAGATGTGCCCCAAGGAAGTCAACCCTATCTTCCCTGTGTTTAATATATTCCTTCCCAAATCCTATACTTCCTGGCTCTTAAGTATTACCAAGGAGATTCACCCGGACCATGAAGCAATACTTTCACAGCCTCTTTCTTTATATTTGCCAACCACCAGAAGAACCAAACAAACCATGACTATTCCTCCCTCCCCAGAGAGATGACTCCATCAGGCTTGGAGGTGCCAAGCTTCAGCAGCAGTGCCCATACATCACCTCTAAGACAGTACAAAGACACTAACAGTCTGTGTTTGGAGATTAAACACAAATCTCCCTCACCCTTCTCCCCTTTTGGCTCTCTCATTCCTATTAGAAATAGGGATTAGAAACGACTACTTTGACCAAAAGCCACGCCAAGGCATCTCTAACTAGGGCAGGAGCACACAATGCCTGCATTAACCAAACCATTTCAGTCAACGGAGGTTCCACAGGCAGGAGTCAAACACCCAGTTCAGACAGAGGTTTCTCAAGGAGGAGTTCCCATGGATCAGTCCCCCACCACAGAAATCACTCTGCAGTGGAAAGCAAAGCTCACACCTCTACCCCTGGAAACATGGAAAGTTTGTAAAGACCTATTCAGTACCCAGGAGGGAAGATTTTTTTTCTCTAACTTTCCAAGTGTTGCAATTCTATTTTTATAAATCATTTTTTAGCTTCTATATTAGGACTGTCTGCATCATAAATTTAAAGGAGGGGTGGCTCCTTTAAAGCAACAAGCTTGCCCTCAGCTATCAGCTTTGTAAAAAGAATCAAATTCTAAAATTCAGGGGGTTGGAACACCTTACTCTGGGAAACTAACTGGGGAGAAAGCTCCATCCTATAATGAAACAGAAAATTATCCCCCTCAGAATACAACTAGATCTAGAAAAAATGTCTGCTGGTAAAGCTACCTATGAAATTACTTTGATAACAGCTGGGGAATAAACCTGTTCTGGGCACAGAACACATCCTGGTCACATGGCTGGTGACATGAATGCTCAGGATTATGAGGACATATGTTTTCCTACAGTTATGTCCTGCACTTAAAATTCATCAGGTAAGGGATGCAAAACTGAACCATGGACATTTTCATGACAGATCATCTTTGCCACTCCCACAATTTTAGAAAGGACACCCTGGGGTAATATCCCCACATCCTGCAAGAGAACAGGTGCACTGTGTCAGTCCTGAGTGTGACAGGCAGCTCATGGGCTACGGGAGACACAAGAATCCAGAGTCTTCTAACCTTCAGCCCTTTGGAGCTGCTACGAGTCCCACTAGGAGTCATCAAAAGGCTGTTTTGGTAGGGTCAGCTCCCTGCTGCTGCAGCTGCCTGACTGGAGAGCAGTTAACAGTATTAATAGTTGAAGATGGATTCAAGGTAACTCTACAGTCCATGTTCATCAGCCAAACTCCAGTTCAGCTCTGAGTAACACCTGCCTGATCCTAGAAGCTCTTTTGACCTTTCAAGTCTGAGGTCAGGCATGAAGCTCTCTGCTCACAGGCTGCCTCCTCCAGTTCACTAGAACTCCCCAAGCTCTCTGCCAAGCCTGGCACCAGAACTTTGCTATTCCCTCTATTGCTTCTCTCTTCTCCTTTAAACAAGAAACAGTTGAAGTCCTAAAACAGCTCCACTTTCCACATAAGCAGCACAGTACAGACATTTGGGATACAAGCTCTAAAGCAGACTTCCCACGTTTTCTCCGTGAATGATCCAAAACCAAGAGACAATGGAAAATGGCAGGTATAATAAAATTAAGTGCAGTACGATACTGAGAGTCTCAATTAAAACACCTCCTTTATACTCTAAAGCAGCCTTATGACTTGCATATCTATAGTCTGTATTTTAGGAACTGCTGTTCTAAGGCATATACAGAGACAGGCAGTTCACATGGCTCACACTGTGCCACAGAAAGCTGGAAATTCTAGCGTGCACCAGCAAAAATACAGTGAGATAGAGAGAGAGCCCATAAGACATTGTCCTAGTCCTCACGCTATCCACTCTTCACCCTCTGTCACCTCTGTCTGACAAATTCCACACACCAGTCCACGTTCCATAGGGTCACAGTGCAGCTGCTATTCCTGCCACAACACCAGCACACCACAAAAGCACGTCCAGGAGCACTGAAGAAGGCTCTGTGAAGAACTGGTTCCGCTCCTCAGGGTTAACGAGCCCACCAGTGGTTTCACACATGGATGGCTGGAGGTTTCCAGGGTCAGCTCAGCGGGTTCACAGCACTCACACACAGCAGAGAAGGAGCTAATAAGCTCTCCAGAGAGCAGAGTTGCCTCTGTGCAGTTCACTTGGATATCAACACCCTGCAAGTAGAGCCAGGAGTGCTGGGGGCAGCAGAGCACAAGCACAGCACAGGCCTTGGCTCAGGCAGCACCACCCTGCCCTCGGGGCTGCCCAGCCGTGCTCGGCATCAGGAGGGGGTGCAGCACCCACCCCACAGGCTCGGGCACACCCGGGCTTGCTGCAGCACCAGGGGAGAGAGCTCAGTTAGTAGCTTCTGTTCCTACTCATCCCCCAGGCTGCTCCTTCAGGAGGGAACAATGAGCTTAAGCAATGTCCACCTGTAGCTGAAAAGAGGAAAAAACCAGCTCCTGACTGACCCAGTTTGATGAAGACATGGTGAGCAATTTCTTTGGAACCACAAGCACTGACCCCAGTACCACAGGTGTTCTTACACCACCAGTGCACTCCATCAATCCCAGCAAACTGTCTTGATCCTTAGGTAGCAACTGTCTCAAGTCAATGCAAATATATGTTACCATTTAAAATACATGTTTTCTTTTTAAAACAGTAAGACAAAATCAAAAACACAGCTGAAGTGATTTTACTCAATACTGAGCCTGAAAATCTGTGCCAGTATCTTTTTCACAGACATGCTTTGATAGTCCTTTAAATTTTATCAAGGACAACATTTATGTATCTTTGTACAATCAGAAATGGTGAAACATCAGTTAAAAACAGGAAAGCCCCTGTCTGAGAGATAAATACCACAAACAGAAAAAAACTTATCTGAGCAAGCCGGGGGGGGCACAGAGCTGGGGAGAGGGGTGTGCACAGGGAAAAGGAGGTTCTCAGTTTCTGATCACTAGTGGTGAATCCTACTGCTCACAGAGTCCTCTCACTCCTGCAACCACTGAAACCACATCACAGGTTTGGAAAACCTTCTGGAAGCCACTGGAAAATCTTGCAGTAGCAACACCACGTAACAAACCACCCTCAATAAGCTCTGCACTGGATGAAGATGTCCCTTCAGCTGATGTCTCAAGAGGCAGCAGCCCAACCTGTGCTCTAAGTACCTGGTAGCTCAGGAATCCCAATGACAGGCCAGATCCAAGTAATGGGTTTACTACAGCTAAATCACACTAACTTAGGAAATAATGCACATAAGCAAAAATATTACTGAAGCTTGTCTCAAAAACACATCTTTCCCCTTCACCAGCCAGATCTGATACTACTCAAAGCAGCAACAGACTTCTAGCTAATAGTTGTGTACAGCATGGAAAAGCCAACCCAATCCAAGCCAATATTACACCTATATATCTATAGGGGGGCCTTGTGTCTCTGTTCTAGTCATACTCTCTACTCAGGCAAGAAATGTGTCCTGGTCATGGTCAGTAAAAATATAGGAAGTCTCTACGTTGTAGCCAAACCTGGCCCAGCCACGAGGGAGAGAGACAGGTAGGACCTTATGATCTCATATCATAAAAGAGTTGTGCCTCAGAGGATGGGGATGGTTCTTATACCTGTGTCCCAGTTATGTTGGGGATGGCACTGCGTGGGGCACAGAGACCATCTGACCAGCGCAAAAAGGGAAGAGATATTTGAATTCTTAGTTTATGCCACACCTGGTAATAAAAAAGGCAATATCCTTCAAAGTCCAGGATATTCTGAGTTTTACCCATCCCCACTGCAGCAGGTAAAATTAACAATCCCAGACTCCAGAGGCTGCCCTCCTCACTCCAGAGCTTAAGGGAACGCTGCAGCACTGTGAGCTCCCAGCTGACCACGCGCTGGCAGGCTCTGACAAGTCAGTCTCTTTGCTGTCACGTTTGTTGGTATCAGCACATCTAACGGCACAACTCCATCACGAGCTGTCTCACCAGGGCAGCAGCCCCATCCACAACCACCAGTCCATTACTTACTGCTGAAGAACTCCTCGTAGTCGGTTTTCTCCACGCAGCACGTGTACATGCGCAGCGCCGCCACCTTGATCTTCTACGGCAAAAGGAAAGGCAACACTTGAACTCTTCGCTCCCGAGAGCTCCTGGACCTGCTGCAGTTGGTAAATGCGCTGCCCCTCGCTGAAAACACTTCTTTTGATCATCACAATCACTTGGGATTTTCGGGAGCACATTAAACTATGCCAGTATAATGAATCTTGCCTCCAGGGGAAAAAGTTATTAAATGGCTTCTTGAATATCCTTCCAAATCTAGTTGGATACAATACTTGATATAATAACAGAAAAAGAGTCCAATTCACAATTCCTGGTTTTCTCCAATAACTCTAAGTGATGTACACCACTGAGAGTGTTTTGTATAATTTAAGTTTTAAATATTAAAGAAGTCACATACCAGACATGCCCTAAAAATAGTAAATAATGTCCTAAAATAAAACATCCTAAAAATAATAAACTTTTCCTAGAAAAATGAAACTTGACTGACTAAGCTTGGAGAGTGAGAGAGGAATCCCAAATGATAAATGACATAAGGTATTCCCAGGTGCTTTGGCACTTCTCATTTTGTTTCTGGACTGCCACTGCACCCAAAACACCTCCAGTGCATCCTCCAGAACACAGACACATGTGCTGAAACTTCAAAGGTCACAATAACTAATAGCAAAGATCTTAAGGAGCTGTCAGCCATTCCTGTTTGCTAATATCAGGGGAAGAAAAATTAAGAAAAATTTGAAAACTCCACAACCCACTCCCCTGCCTAAGCCAGGAAGTGGCCTTGGCTTTGGGTTGCTTTGGTTTATGTCTTTTTTGTTTTTAGTGACATATACTGGGGACCCTCTCAGTGCTCACTGTATTACAGGGATGAGCACCCTGCCTGTTAAATGGCAGTTCAAATCACCAAGGGAATTATTTGTGTCTCCTATAGCCAAAAGGAAAATAAAGAAGTTGCACCTGATTGCTGAGGAAACACAGGAGCCCATTATTTTTCTGACTCAGTAATCTTAGGCTTCTGTCAAAAATCAAACCTACAACTAAACTTCTTGAAGTAAAATAATTTACATTGCTTACAGGAGTTCTGAAGGTTTCCCTTTTAAAGGAAACACTGCCTGGCCTGGGAGCAGAGATGTCCCTGGTGAGAGCCACTGCCCCAGAGCAGGCATTACTAGATATTAAAAACATATTGCAAAGAACAGTCCCCACAGTCCAGCCCTCAAATAAGGCAGGTAACAAAAGAGAAACTGATGAAATTTAATCATGGAAGTTTTTGGGTGTAGAAGAGGTGTGGGGGAAGGGAGAAGAAAATGGAAAAAAAGCAGAGAAATATGAAGAAACTTCCCAAAGATCTCCTAGAGAGCACTGGCAAGGCCAAAAATGAACTCAGGTCTCTTGGGGCCTAACCACAAAATAACTCTCTCCCAACCCAGGTTCCCCAGCCAAAAGCAGGCAGTAAAGAGCAGTAATTAAGGAGAACTCTGAATCGACACTTAGAGCTAATAAGAATCTTTATTACAACAATATGTACACAAGCACATGGGAGAGAAACTACACTCTCATGAGGTTTAGCATCACCTGATTAAAGCAACTGATTTAAACCAAAATACCTAAGCCTCTTATGGGTCAGTTATCTTTGCTTTACACTGTCTGAGGAGTGAGATGCAATCAGCAACAGTTTCAGACCAGTCTCGGAGGAGGTGCTCTCTGCCTTGCAGATATTCAAAGCACCTTAACATTTTTATTATTTTTAATTTTTTTCTATTCAAAGAACTGATTTTAATTCCAACACAATTGGGCTCAGCCCTTCCTTCAAGATGCCTTTTCCTCTCACTCTTTTATACTCTCTTCCAGTTCAGAGAAAAGAAATTATGAATTTCATGTTTTCCCTTCTGCCTAAGGAAGTGAAGGTGTTTTTTACTGAACTGCTCTCATTTGGTCAGTGTTAACACCTGCTTTATGAAAGGGCTATTTAAAAAGAAAAGGATAAAGGGAAGGACCTATTTGTGACTTTGACCTGGTCAACTACTACTGAGCAGTGCCTTGAACAGCAAGACACCATATCTCCCTCCTGACTGCTTGGGAGACCCTCCAGCCCCAGAAATACAGAACCCTGGGAGAGGCTCAGAGAAGGGCAACAAAAATCAAACCATGGAAGAGCCTCAGTAAAAGAAGCAAGTTAGACTCAGCCTTCTCACTGCAGAGAAAGGTGTAGATATTATATAATATACAGGTCTATAAAATCATCAGTGGAAGGCAGAATAATCACCTTTCTTTTTTAACTACAAAATTAAAAGGCATCAACTAAAACCACCTGTACTTCTTCCCCCAGTGGTGCCTCAGGCTATGGAAATCCCTGATACTGAATGCTATGGAAGCTACAAACAAGAGTTCCAAGTGCAATTGGACCAATTTACAGAAGAAGAATCAATAAATACTATACCACAAATGTCTGTTTTCATGCAGGAAGTCCTGAAACTGGTGGAAGCTGAAGGAGCACATGAGACAAATATCACAATGTGCTTTACCTGTAATCGAATTCTTCCCAATTTACAGCAATTGGTCATTATCAGGGATAAGATGATGGACTATGTGGGTGTTTGACTTGCACAGTAAGGCTGTTACTGCGGGTTTTGGTGCACAAATGAAATGAAAAAATCAAATATTTGAAGAAATTCAAGAAGGCTTTAGACCACACAAACCAAAAGCAATATCGGTACCTGTGCCAATGATGGCAGTGGACAGATCAAGGGAGGTTCAAGCTATGGATTATTATTCCTTACACCAGAAAACAGGTATTTAAATGAGTAATTAACAATTTTCCACTAAGTACTATTCCTATCACAAGAAAAAGATGTGCAGGTTTTTTGTCTGCTTTTTAGAACAATCAAACAACCAAAAGAATTATTAAATGACTGCTTTACCCATCTGCTGTACTTGAGTGGTCCTGTGAACCCCATTGCTTCTATTATCCTTGTGAAAGCACCCACTTTCTCTTCAGATGGATGCAAGGAATCTTTTGCAGAAAGATGCTGTAAAATTGAAATAGCACATATTTCAGTCTCAGCAATTAAATCTGACAAATCATTTTAGTTAGAAAAGACACAGATTTAATAGGGAATTTTACTTTTTTTGTTTACTGTCTTTTTTCAACAAAACAAACACATATTTAGGTTTTCTCTGAAAATATTATCCTGGTTTTCCTATGTGACATTCTTCTGTTTATGAATGCAAACACTGCAAACCATTGTGATAAAACCATCCCGTTGGCAGCTTACATTCAAATAGTTTGTAGAGAAACCTGCTTTCCAAAATATGGCTCCTATCCTAGACTCCCATATTCTTTCTAGGTCTGTGTCTTTAACTGGGTTTAAGTTTTTTGCACAAAAAACAAGCAAACAAATCACAGAAAGAGAGTAAATAAAGCAAACCTTTTACATTCCCTCTCTTCCTCTCACAGGCTTATCATATCCTAGAGCAATTACACATTATAGAAACCATCAGCTCCATTTTAAAACCAGTGAAGCTACACAAACCCACTGTTCTCACCAAAAAGCTCCCTCAGATTGTTATTCCCCTTCAGCTAAACAATGTGGTACTTGCAGAAAACCTAGATCGGGAAAGCATTTATTCCCCAAGGACTTGCAGTGCCTGCAACCATGAAGATAAATATTCTCTTCCAGACCAACTCTACACCTTAAACACCCCTGGGCTGATGCTGTGGTTTAACCCCAGGGGCAACTGGGGATGGGGGAGAGAACTGTGAGGGTAAAAGTGAGAAAACTCGTGGGTTGAGGTAAATGCAGTTTAATTAGTCAATCAGAAACCACATACACAAGCAAAGCAGCACAAGGAATTCATTCCCCCCTTCCCACGGGAGGCAGGTTCAGCCACCCCCAGGACAGCCAGGCTCCATCACAGCAATGGTGACTTGGGAAGGCAAACACCATCACTCCAAACATCTCCCCTTCCTCCTCCTCCCCACAGCTTTGTGTGTGAGAATGATGCCACATGGTCTGGAGTGTCCCTGGGGTCAGATGGGATCCTTGTGCACCCCCAGCTATTCCCCTGGTGGGGTAAGGAGCAGAAAAGGCCTCAGCTCTGTGCCAGCCCTGCTCAGCAGGAACTAAAACATCCCTGTTACCAGGACTGTTTCCAGCACACGTCCAAACCACAGCCCATACCAGCTACTGGGAAGAAAATTAATGCTACCCCAACCCAAATGAGCACAACTGGTAAGAAAACTTCCTGGCATTCTGCCTCTGAGCACCCTGGCAGCAGCAATCAGCCATCAGGAACTGCCACTGGTACTCCAGCAAATGATTTCCATGAATTAACTCTGCAGTATAGACCTCTAGCTATCAACAAATTACTCTATTTTTAACTCATTTTTTGCACGTGAATCTCCTACATACACTCGAGGAAACACAGCTGAGAGCCATTACAGCCTGAGAAAGTTCCCTGACCAAAGAAATATCAAACTGCTTTAAGCTGCTGGCATTTTACCCTAAACATTTCCTCCTAACACATCAACATACTAAGAAAAGGATTTCCTTAGCAAGGAAGCAATTTAGCATCACCAGGGCTGCCACACATGGTCAGAACAATGAGATCAGGCTGCCAACTCCAACAAGGAGCAGGAGCAGCTCCTTGGAGAAGATACAAAAGCAGAGAAACAGCACACACCCCCAGGCTTCCTGGGGTGCACCTGTCCAGCTTCTGACAGACATTCCTGCACTAGAAAATGTATCCAGTCATTTTTGACAGCTCCAATTGGATGCACCTTCAGTACCCCAGTGTTTGAAACTGTTTAACCTCCATAACACAAGGGTATGGTACGCTGAGGTTTCAGGGTTTAACGGTGTGAAAACTGTGCCTGTTTTAAACCCAATCTTGTCATATGAACTAGTGATCTTTAAAGGTCCCTTCCAACCCAAACTATTCTATGACTGATTTCCCTGGATGCTCCCAATTTTCCTATAAGAACCTGCAAACAACCATTTTCTATTCCACTTTTCAGTCTTTTATGACTTTTATAGGCCAATATCATACATATGCCCATCCCTCTAGTTTAGAAGGGTCCTAAAATAGCCTGTTCTCATATAGAAAGCTTTTCCCATTGCTGATCATTCTCTATAGCCTTCCTAGCACTAGTATAATGATTTTTAAATGGCATGAATGATACATAAACGCATATTAAAATACAGACCCATATCCTGCACAAGGATGCTATACTTAATTAAAAACTAACTGTAAAGGTGACAAAACCGCTGATTATAATCCACAGACAGGCCTGAGCATTTGAGATAAAACACTTTGCCCCTGTGTACTGTCCACTGTTAAAGGCTCAAATCCCACCATGCCCAGTATCCAGGGAAATAGAGAGAAACACACTCAGCACCACTTCAGCATCTGTCAATCACCCTGTCAGACAGTGTCACACTGCCCAGGACCTCCTGGGATACTCAGATCCTTCTCTGATTGTCAAAACTGTTCACTGTGTCCCCTCTCACCATCCAGAACAAAAGTGTCTGCAAGGGCACATCCCACCCCCTGCCACATGTGATGGACCCCCTGAGTCTACTGGCAGTATGTGAACATTTAAACCAATTTTCAGCACCTCCTCTTCACGAATATCCCATGCAATACTCTCCTCTACACTACAAATGACTCCTAACCTTCCATTGTAACTCCATAATCCCCCCCCAGCCAGGCAATGATAGGAATTGCTCAGTGCAGAACCTGTGTCCAATAACCACTGCCACACCAAACTCACTAAATCAACCTTCATCTCCTCCACAGGAATTACAATCACACTGAACCTCTAGAGAATCCAGGCAGAACTTCACCACAGGCCTCTTATGTACACGTGCATTATGAAGCCTCCCTCAGTACAGGTCTTTCATTGCACAGAGGAAGTTAAAAACCAAAATTATCTCAATTCAACTGCTGTTATCTCGTCACTAACACAGCGACTGGCCAGCAAGCAGGTTTTTCCTAAGAAATGCCATGATTCTTTCTTCATTCCTCTGCAAGTCAGCCTGGACTAGCTCAGGAGATGGAGAGGGGATTTAAGCAGGAAGTGCTTGGTTCAGCCAAGTGCAACTAAACAGTCCTATAACATCTATAAAATCAGATCTAGGGATCACCAGGGCAAGGAGGGGGAAGCAAGTGAGTGGCTCTGTGGTGCTTAGTTGCCAGCTGGGCTTAAACCATGACACACAGAGAGAAAAGTTCAAAAATATGTTGTATCACTCACTAAAAACAAGCTCATCAAGACACTGCAAGGGACATAAGCCCACCTCAGGCTGCCTTTCCTGCTCAATGCAGTGCTTAAAGCAAACAATCTTCTTAATTTTGACACCAAACATAAACTGAAACATCTGGGGCTCACCATCAATTCCAAACCACTTTCCCACCAGGAGTGCACAGTCAAGTTCACATTTCAAAGATGAGTAAGTACTTCTCTATTCAAAATAATGAAGTTGCTGTCCAAAAACCCACCTCAAACCTACTCTGCTGTAAACTGCTTCCTCTCTGGTCATAAATCCTGCCCGGCTTCCTACACCAAGGCTATTTTAACCAGTTTCCCAATTCATCTTTCAACCCTTGGACCCCTCCCCTGGTCCTTTCCAATACATCAAAAGCAAGTCTTGAGTCCTGCCTTGAAGATCTTCATGCCACTCCTGGTTTGTTGGATCTGCTCTCCCAAATCTGCTTGTGTGGGTATCAGAGAGTAGTGCAGGCAGGAACAGGGTCTGGGGGATGCACCATGTCTGGGAGCCTGGATTACACCTTTAGCTCTGGCCACGATAACTTGTGCAACCCCTTTTGACATGGCTCAATCTCCCTGTCTGCAAGGTGTTTGGTTTGTCTCACCAGCTGAAAAACACTGAAAAATAGACTAAAGAAAGGAAAACCTCTAGTTAAGAACTAAACGTAAAGAGAAGCCAGGGCTTCTTCCCTTGCACACATTTCCTTGTTTTCCTTCATTTTTTCTACCATGTCAAAATAACTAATTCTAAATCCTTCTTAGTATGTACCTCTAACTCTACACCAGCAAAATACACTACTAGGCAGACAGCAAACTGGGATTGCTGCTTTCATGGAAGTTTTACCCATCAATCCCTAACTTTCTTCTTTCTTCTGTCCTATCATTTCTCAGGCATGCATTCCATTTTGCCATTTTCTTCACACTGGCTTAACAAGAGCCAAATCAGGATAATTATTAGTTGAGGGATGCTGACACCCATAATTTAAGTGGTAAACTAATCTTATGGAGTTGATTCACGCTCCAGACAACTCCTATTCCAAGACAAAATACAACAAATGTACAAGATACATAGACCACAGATTAACAAAATAATACAGGTGAACAGTAAATAAATTATTAGACAATAATTAGCTGTTATTAGTAGATTGCATGACAATTTTCAGTGTTTAGCAGATACCAAAACTGTCATCACACTTTATTGCCAAGCTAAAGAATCAGAAAACATCCTGTCACTTCTAATATGTACAGAAGGAATATCTGCTCTCCACACCAGTAACTATTCCCCTTGACTTAGTTTCTTTCCTCACTGGAAGGAAGCCCTCAGGATTATCACTGCAACCTTCATCCTTATAACCCAGCTGTAACTGCACCTTCCTATGCCAGCCCCTCATTTTCTGGAAAGGAACAGAATTCCTTCTCAAATGACTGGACCCATTGTTCTCACCACACTAAAATATCTTAGAGAAAAGCTGAGTCCTCTCCTACATGTTCTGGGCAGTGTTTTGCCTCCTGTCCCTGTATAATCCCCAGCACATGTGCCCTCCAACAATAAAAACATCCAGCTCTTCTCACCTTATTTGTATTGTAAAAGGATCTGTTTTGCTGCGTGGTGGCTCCATTGGCTTGAATCAACCCTCGACAGAACCTGGACAGTTGGAAGGGGCCAGCCTTGTGTCTCTGGTAAAAATGATACAAGAAAAGAAAAGGGAAAAATTAAGAGATCATTGACTTCGCTTTACACCAATCACCCTTAGTTTGCTAATTAGTTTTGGCTAATCCTGAAAAACTTTATATCAAAAAACCCACAAATTTATGATCATAACTGTTACAAACAAAATAGCTGTCCAGGCTTGATGCTCCACACCATTCATTTTCCAGTGTTCCATAAACGTACTGATGGAATGGGCTGGCAGAACACTCCACTCAAAAACCACAGGCTGTCTGCTTTCACTTGCCTACACTACTTTTAATTATGGTTTTGTCTTTTAATGAAGAATACTTCTTTTTCCTGACCTTGCAGACAAACAGACTTTATGCTATTTTTGTCTACAGCTTTA
Source organism: Chiroxiphia lanceolata (assembly GCF_009829145.1). NCBI lineage: Eukaryota > Metazoa > Chordata > Aves > Passeriformes > Pipridae > Chiroxiphia > Chiroxiphia lanceolata. The sequence continues at coordinate 1,336,369 of NC_045653.1, read as the reverse complement.
TAGCCTATTTAATTGTCTTTGTGGAAGGACTTGAGAAAACACAATTTACAGGATAAAAGCTACCACTACAACCACTATAACTTCAGAGCACGTGACTTGTATCACACAACTACTGCACAACAGAGAAAACTCTCAAGCAGGAGTGAGCAGGCTCCCCAGGAAAGAAGCTGCACCCTGAACAAAACACCCCTCACAGCCTCCCAGCACCCCCAGCTTAGCAGTGCCTTGTTTATAAATTAACTCAAACTAAATATGCTGTTCAGAGCAGTCACCTCCAGACAGGTATTGAATGTACTGGTCGCTCAGACTGAGCCCAACTTCATCAGTAACTTCACAACTGCTCATTTCCCTCTCTCCTCCAAGCACCATATGTTACTTGCTATGGACTGTGCTTTAATAGTAGGGTTGTGTCACAAAATCACCAGCAATTTTCCTAGAACTGGAAGGTCTTCTCTGAGAAAAGACACTCAAGCCAAAGAGCTTACAGAGAATTTCTAATTCTGAACATTATGGCTCTATGGCACGAGTTGTGATATAAAGGAGGATGAAGAAGAGGCTTAACCCCCTCATGTTTCATTGAATGCAGGAAGGAAACACCAAGAGACAGACTCTGATTCTGTTCTGAGAGCCAGCATCTCTCCATTTTCTACACCTTTTTCACCTCTTTCTCAGGAACTGCTACCACATGATGCTCCAGTTGATTTACTCTGGACAGACACGCCCTGGCACTGTGCCTGCTGTCACACAGCTGGAAGCCAAACTGCAGAGGTTCCACTGGCACAACACTAAATGTTGTGCTCAGCAAGGTCAACATCCATCAGTATTAGGAAGTCCAAGGCCACTGTCCAGTGGAGACATTCTATAAAGTAAAGCGTTCTGGAATAAGGTGCTGGAAATTATGTGCAAATGTGACTGGATTGTAAAAGCTGCTTTGGAAAAATGACACCTACATTTGGACTTCTGCACTTAATCTCCTCAAGACAGATCATTTAGATCTATTAAATAATTAAATAACTTAGATCTATTAAAAGACACAGCCGGAATGAAGACCTGTAACAAAGAGTGGGAGCTCACCCTTTCTGCAGCAGAGAGCTCTAGAGCTGCCTTGACATTTCAGCAATACACGGCGAAGACTTTTGGAAGACTTTATTGAAAAAACATGACTTTTTCTTAGCAATTTAAGCTCATTCCATTTTTGTTTACACAGTTTAACATGCTCTGATATCATACCTGGAAAATGCTGCAGAGTACCCGTCTACACTGGCCCGGGACTGCGGCGGTCTGGAGCAATCCACTGCATCCTGTTATCCACTGAGTTACTCCAGCCTGGCAGCTCTGCAACAGGGACAGGAGCAATGGAGAAAAGGACCCAAATATACAGAAACCGTTTAACTGCCCTTCTGCTTCCACAAGTTTTATTCATTCATACAACAAGAACAACAAGGAGCTGTGCCAGGGCAGGGTCAGGTTGGATCTCAGGGAAAGGTTCTTCCCCCAGAGGGTGGCTGGCACTGCCCAGGCTCCCCAGGGCAGTGGGCACAGCCCCAAGGCTGCCAGAGCTCCAGGAGGGTTTGGACAATGCTCTGAGGGACAGGGTGGGATTGTTGGGGTGTCTGTGCAGGGCCAGAGTTGAACTCAATGATCCTTGTGGGTCCCTTCCAGCTCAGGATACTCTAACAATCCTTAGATTCAACTCCCAACTTGTGCTTGACAGGAGTATAAATTTTGATTATAAAAATATTTTGCCTTCCAGTACAAGTATCCAACCCAAGTCTGATGGCAGAAACAGATGAGTGGAAGGAAATGGTGGGCTGTCTACATCACAAAACCACACCACAATTTTTCAGTCTATACAATAAATTCAAATGCTCAAGAAGCATTCAACTGACAGAGTGAGCTCCAAAAAGCCCCCATCCAACTCACAGCTTTTATGCATCTTTGTCTTACTTTACTCAGGCATGGTTAAGAATTTTAGTATTTCAAAAGCACATATTGTCCCAATAAATTTCAGTGAAGATAATTATTTTCTCTTATGAAAATGCCAGTAATATGGAAAAGAGATGGAGTTTTCTTTGCCTCCACTTTCTTTGTATCTTTTATTTTCTGCAATATTCAAGTTAGTACAATATTTGCCTCCTTCATACATGCACTACACTAATACTGGAAATAATGTATATATTATTAGAAGGGATTGCCTTTATCTAATAAAAACAGCTTCGTTTCCAACTGTAGCAAGATGACTCACTCAATTTCTGCTTTTTCAATGTAACATCACTGCTCAGCAAGTGAGATTTTGAAAACAATATATTTCTATCCAAAAAAAACCATTTCAGTTCAGTACCACAAAGTACTTCTTGAGGTAACCCAGTGCCCTGACATAAACAGTTTAACAAAGACTTCAGTGAGAAAGAAGTCACCATTTTTTATAATCAATTATTACAAGATTCCAAGGATCTGACAGAACTTTTTTGAGATTTTTTTCTCCGTAATAAGAAGGAAAACATGCCCAGGCTGGGATATGGCTTAGAGCTTGAACATACTGTGGTTTATAGCTGTTGAAAAGCACAACTGCAATAAAACTGGACAAAGACATAAGAAAACATAAAATAAGCATATGCACACTGAAAAGCTGAGATGTGATAAAACAATCCAGTAACAAAGAAAACAGACACCAGCAGAAAGCTGGGAACATGAGGAGCTAAAGAATTTTGTCTAAGCCAGTATCACCGTTTGCAGAACACAACCCTCTTTTCAAATTACAAGTGACACTTTTGCTTGGCTGAGAGAAAAAGTAGCAAGCCTAAACTGAACAGGATTACTCAGGAATAGCCTGCAGACAGCTGCCTTGTCAAGATGGCAATGGAAGAATATCACTGTATGGTCTTCTAAATGCTCTTGGCAATCATTAGGAAAGTCTTAGGTAGCAGACAAGCTATTTATCAAGATCCCTTGGGTAAAAACCAGCTTTATCCTAATGGCAGTATTAGTGAGTAGAGCTGAAATGCCTGGACGATCATCTGGACGATATCACACACCAGCAGCTCCAAAGAAGGCTTGAAGACAGACAACAAAAGTAATTTTCCTTATTTCCAGTAGAAAGAAGAGACACGGAAAGTTTGAAGATTTACTTTTATACAAGCAGGCAACCACTAAATTCAAATGCAGCAAAAAGTGCTGGGAGGTGCCAGGGATGAGCAGTGCTTGAGCTGAAGCACAGTGCACTTCAGATCTCAAAATGGCAAATAACTCCATCTCCTCCCCTCCAGTGAGTAATGTCTGCTCAGGCTGAAAAACTGAATCAGCTCACTTTGCCACATGAATGCCAGCAGCAGCTGGGCAAGGAGCTGCCCAGGGACAGGTAAGCCCAGGAGGCAAGTCCTTCCCCTTCAGAAGCAGGTTTTCAGTGCAAACCCTGCCCTGGGGGTGCGGCTCCAGGGGCAACTGAACCCATCTGGTGCCTCACTGCTTTCCCACTGCTCTCCCTGCTCCCCTCCTGCCTGGCTTCCCCCTCCCTGTCTGCTGACCACTGCCTCTTTAATGCTTTAAAACTCCACAAAACTTTTTTTACTGTTCTGCTGCTCCAGAATTTGGATCATAGGGGCCAAGAAAAATGCTGGAGGAGGCAACTGCAGGCAACAGAGCAAGGACAGGAGCATAAAGGGCAGGGATGGGAGGAGGAAGCAGGAACTCAAGCTCGCTCCACTTCAGCTGCACTCAGGAAGGTTTGTGCTTGGCTGCTTTCACCTTGAGAGTGGAAAGGACAGGGCTCACTGTGCCTGTGAAAACCACACCCTGAGCTCTGAGAACTTGGTGGATTCATTTCACAAGTGGAGATTGCCCTCTGGCCAAAGGCCTTTCCTGCTCCTGGGAAATCTCTCCCCACTTAGCAGCGCTGGCCACCCCTATATTTGTGTGGTGGCATAAGATCAGACCTTTTCTAGACTATATTCCCTTTTCTAGACTATATACTAAAAAGAAGAGCTCTGTTGCAGAGGCTTAAAAGGCCAATAGAAAGAAAAGTGCACATGAATGCATGGGAAAAAAGAAAAGAGTGGAGTGACTAGAAATCCACTCATTCACAGGAACCCAAACTCTTCCAATTTGAATCACTAGGGTTGGAAAAGCCCATCGAGTCCAACCCATCACTGCCAGGTCCACCACTAACCCGTGTCACCAAGTGCCACATCTACCTGGCATTTGAACATTTCCAGGGATGGTAACTCCACCACTGCCCTGGGCTACCTGTGCCAGGGCCTGATCAGTAACACAGGAATGGGAATCTTTACATCATCCTTGGTATCAAACACCTGAAATGAGGAGGGAAACTCGAGGAAGAGAACACACTGCACCCAGAGGAGCCCCACACCGACAGACACGTGTCTCCAGCCCCAAGCAGGAGCCCAGACCCTCACACGACAGAATCACAGAGTGAATTAGGTTGGAAGAGACCTCTAGGATGATCAAGTCCAATCGATGACCCAACACCAGACCATGGCACTGAGTGCCATGAACAGTCTTTCCTTAAATGCCTCCAGGGAGAGTGACTCCGCCGCCTCCCTGGACAGCCCATCCCAATGTCTAAATCACTCTTTCTGTGCAGAAATTCCTCCTAGTGTCCAACCTGACCCTCCCCTAGCACAGCTTGAGGCCGTGTCCTCTCGTCCTGTCCCTTGTTCCCTGGGAGCAGAGCCCGACCTCCCCCGGCTCCCCCCTCCAGTCAGGAGGAGGAGAGGGCGAGAAGGTCCCCTCTGAGCTTTTCTCCCTCACAGCTCCCTCAGCAGCTCCTGGTGCTCCAGACCCTTCCCCAGCTCCTCTGCCCTTCCCTGGACACGCTCCGGCCCCTCAGCAACCCTTCTGCAAACACAAACTCTGCAGGGAAAAGCTCGACCCGCTGCTTCGCCAGACACCAACCACTGCGGGGCTGAGGGGAGGGCGGCGGGAGCAGCCCCCGCTGACACCCCTCGGGATGCGGGGGGACAGCCCCGGCCCCACACGCCGCTCCCTCCCTCGCTCCCTCATTCCCTCGCTCACCAGGGCCCGCGCCAGCGCCGCCATCAGTCCCCGGCGCCGCTTCCGCCGCCGCCGCCCTCCCCTTCCGCGGGAAGCGCCGGGGGGCGGAGGGGGACTGGCGGCGATGGGGGACTGGCGGCGATGGGGGACTGGCGGCGATGGGGGACTGGCGGCGATGGGGGACTGGCGGCGATGGGGGACTGGCGGCGATGGGGGACTGGCGGCGATGGGGCAATGGCGGCGATGGGGCAATGGCGGCGATGGGGCAATGGCGGCGATGGGGCAATGGCGGCGATGGGGCAATGGCGGCAGTGGCGGGAGGGGCGCGCAGAGCAGCGCTACCGCACACAGTGGGGTTCGCTCCCCGCTGTGCAACAAGCCGATAATGACACGGTGGATAAATTAATGTAACTGCGCCTCCGTGGGAAGGAGAGCGCCATCCTCCAGTATTTCGGGTGCGGGTTATGGGCTGCCCACGGGAGGTGAGTGTTGAGGGAGATTCCCACTCTGAGGGAGTTCCCGAGCCTCCCTGGCAGTCACGCTCCCAAAGGCCAGGGACTTTCACTGCTGGCACTGCAGCTCCTTCACCGTGACCTGACAGGTCTTGCTTGGCTCCTCACACACACCCCCCACACCCCCAGACCAGGTTTCCCATGGCAGAGTTTCAGATATCTCATTCCATAAAGCAGTTTATTCATGGCGCAGTAACACAGAAACACCTTGAGCTGGTGCCTCTGAGGAGCTCCCCCAGCCAAGGAACCCCTGAGTTTTTATACCCTCACTGTTTACCTGTGTAAGTCTCGCTCTTCCTCCCAAGTCTTTGGCTCCTGCTGCCCTGTCTGTGTCCATCCCCCTCGCTGTCATGACCGGTCTTCATCTCCTTTGTTATCCAAAAGGTCAGCAATTCCCAGCTCCTGCTGTATGTCTCAGTTCGCAGCTTCTTTGCTCCCACCCAGAGTTCAGTCTTCATCCCAGTCTGCAGTTTGCAAGCTGAGCTACCTGGACTAAATGTATTCCTCAACAAACAGTGAAGGCCAGCAACAGCTTTCTGACCTGTCACATTTTGTGCAGGAGCAATCCCTGGACATACTCAGATTTGGAGCTTGGCTCCAAATTGCAGAGGTTGGGTCCAGAAAGTGAATCAAAGTACCTTTCCTTGGGAAGGGAATCACCTGTTCCTCCTGTTGCTGCTGCAGATGATCATCTGCCCCATGGGGGTAAAGGCCAGCAAGACCTTTCTGTCCTGGCACCTTTTGTGTGCGAACAATCCTTGGATGTATTCAGTATTGGAGGTGGTATCATAAATTTTGGTGGTGGGGCCCTGAATAGGAGTGACAGTGCTTTTCCATGGGAAGGACAGCACCAAGCCTCAGTGTTTCCTTTCTCACTTGGAAGCTTTTGTGTTGTGGCAATCCCTGGGCCTATTCAATGTTGGAGCTCGGCTCCTGATGCTGGAACTGGGGGCCTGAACATGACTGACACCACCTTTCCTTGAGAAAGGAAGCACCTAGTCCTATTCTTGGTGCTGCATATGATCGTCTGCCCAGTGGAAGTAAAGGTCAGTAAGTTTATTTATTCCAGAGTTGTGCAAGCCTGGGTGCTCGGTGGTATTCCACAAATCCAGTGCACCCCTCCAGACTTTGTGTGGCATTATTTACACACAGAAATCCAGAGTTAGAAACTTCCCAAGTACAGCCCCTCTATTAGTCATTTCCATATAAGTTACATAACCCAGAGGTCTTTTTGACCTGCAGGCATGATTTTTAGTAGTATAATGAACATGGTTCAGCTATAGGATATATGGACCTTGAGTATTTTCACAGAATCACAGAATATGCTGAGTTGGAAGGGACCCACAAGGACCATCGAGTCCAACTCCTGGCCCTGCACAGGACCATCCCCAAGAGTCACACCTTGTGTCCCAGAGGATCATCCAAACCGTCCCGGAGCTCTGGCAGCCTTGGGGCTGTGCCCACTGCCCTGGGGAGCCTGGGCAGTGCCCAACCACCCTCTGGGGGAAGAACCTCTTTGTGATACCCAGCCTAAACCTCCCTGACACAATTCCCTGGGTGCTGTCCCTGGTCCCCCCAGAGCAGAGCTCAGTCCCTGCCCCTCCTCTGCCCCTGCCCAGGAAGGTGGAACTGCAGTGAGGTCTCCCCTCAGTCCCTTCTCCAGCTGAACACACCAAGTGCCCTCAGTGTCCTCGCACGGCTTCAAATCAAGGCCCTTCCCCATCTTTGTTTCCTCCTTTGGAGACTCTCTGATGGCTGAACATCTTCCTTCCATTGGGTCCCCCCAGACTGCCCCAATATTCAAGGTGAGGCCGCCCCAGGGCAGAGCAGAGCGGGACAATCCCCTCCCTGATGCCCCAGGACAGGGTTGGCCCTCCTGGCTGCCAGGGCACTGCTCACTCACGGCCAAGTGGCCACTGACCAGGACCCCCAGGGCCCTTTCCTGGCACTGCTTTCCAGCCTCTCATTCCCCACTCTGTCCATACATCCAAGGTTGCCCCATCCCAGGGGCAGAATCCGGCACTTCCCCTTGTTGAACTTCCCATGGCTGGTGATTCCCAGCCCTTGGATCTGTCCAGGTCTCTCTGCAGGCCCTCCCTGCCCTCGAGGGACTCAACAGCCCCTCCCAGTTTTGGGTCATCTGCAAACTTGCTCAGTGTCTCTTCCAGTGCTGTGTCCAAGTCATTGATGGAGATGTTGGAGAGCACCGGGCCCAGATGGAGCCCTGGGGAACCCCAGTAGTGACAGGTGCCAGCCTGATGTCACCCCAGTCACTGTCACCCTCTGTGCCCAACCCCTGAGCCAATTGCTCAGCCAGCACAGGGTGTGTTTATCCAGCTCTGGGCTGGACAATTTGTCCAGAAGGATCCTGGGAGAGACAGTAACAAAAGCTTTACTGAAATCCCAAAAGATCACATCAGCTGGCTTCCCTTGATCAACCAGGTGGGTCACCTTGTCATAGAAGTTAGCAATAGACATACATCAACATCTTGACTACCTCCTTAAAGCTTGTTAGCTCCAGGTTGTCCATGACTAGGGGGTGCTCCTGCTGCCTGTTCCACTGATCAGGTCTTCTTTCTTGCTTATTAGCCTTGAAAGTATACAAAGACCTTACACAGAACATCCTGACTTAAAATAATCTTGACATATTCCACATTTTGCAACAGCAGGGGAGGCTCTAGGCCAGTGCTGGGGTTCAGTTCAGAAGGGGTGAAGGTGGCAGGTCTGTGCCTGCCCGCTGCTGTCAGCCCTGTCCTTGGGGCATGGCTCTGTCTGAGCTCAGGAGCAGCAGAGAGAGCAGCGTGGAAGCAGCTGCAGGTTCTCTGGCTGAGGTTGGTCAGGCCACCCTGGCTGCCCCAAGCATCACTGTGAGCCTGCACAGGTACCAGCACTGGGATAGTACCAGGAGAACAGGGCAGAGCCCCTCACCCAGAGCCCCCCAGAGCCAGCAGCTTGCTTCCAGGAGCCATCCCACCTGTTCCTGCCAGGAGCCATCCCACCTGTCCCTGCTGCGTGTTCCCTGCCCCTGGCTGCTGCTGGCCCCGGCTCTCACGAGGCCGCAGAGTGAGCCTGAGCAGTGACCCAATGGGGTGAACTGAGCAGGCTTGTTTTGCCAGGTTAGACTGAATCTGGATCACATCCACATCACCTCACAAACGCCAGTGCTGGTGCAGATGTGAGCAGCAGCAGCTGGGGCAGGGAGTGAGGCTGTGCTCCCGGCAGCAGCGCTGCCTTACAGGGCTTGGGGAACTATAATATTCTCCTCCTCCCTTTCCCAGCACGTTAACTGGGATGTCAGCTTCTCAAGAGGGCAGTAGCAGCTGCTTTAATGGCCCTGAAACTCCACAGTAGTCCTTAGAAATCTTTCATATGTTCTTAAATGTCAGGCCTCAGGGGGCCAATGGAATCACCTGCCTGGACTTCCTTTCCACAGGCATCCCTGCAGCTGGTCTTTCCTGGGATGTTCTGACTTGCCACAGCTATCTGCTGAAAGGGCTCTAACTGTGTCTGACAATTTGTGTTTCATGAACAAGTTGTTCTGACACAGGGCTGGATGTTGAACAACACAGGGAACTGTGGATCTCTGTCAGGGAAATGTTACATTAGATTTCATTCTCGTGCCTGTGGCGAATTCTAGGCAGGAAGGTTAAAACTAGTTCTGCTTCTTTCTAATTGCTAAGCTGTCCTCCATGTATCAGACTCAAAGCAGTATTAAATACCATTGTTAACAGCAAATTTTTTGTGAGAAGGTGGTGGAGGAGAATGATTACACTTTTCTGAACCCTCTGCCATTAATGAGTTACAGTCATTAAAGGTGATGAAGCTTAAGAAGCCCTACAGTGTGTAGTCATGCAGAGAAAAGGCTCCTGCCACCAGCAGAGTCTCTCAGTGGTGTGACATGGTCTGTCCATCACAGCGGGCACTTTATAACTCAGATCTGTGTGATAAATACTGACACTCACCTGGGTTTGTGTTAGTCCTACCTGATGATGCACAGGAAGGTGTCACACATTTCAGTTGGAGAAAGTTGCTGTCCTTCCTAAGATTCCTCAGCCTGTCACAGTTCCATCATTCCCATTTAGCACCAAGCCCTTTCCCTGTCAGCCTGGATGGACACAGCTGCCTCAGGGCACAGGCCAGCACAGCACACTGCCTCCAGTGGGACATGGAGCATGAAGAGCTGCCTATGGACCTGAATTTCAATTTCAGCTCTAAAGGGATTCCCTCAGTCAGAGCACTGGCAATTTATTATCCTTTAGGTACACTTTTGCTGTCCTTAAGTTCCTCCACTCAGCTCTGCTCAGTGGGCAGCTCCACGGCTGCGTGGGTCTCACCTCAGTGACAATGACTCCTCCCTGTGGAGGAGCAACCAGCAGTCCCAGAGCCAGGGCAGCAGAGTTCCCATCTGGCTGCTGGTGTCCTGTCATCCGAGGCCACCAAAGTGGCACACAGACTTGCTGTGACGTGTGTGCTGAAACATGTTGGGGAACATCAACAATGGCCTCAGGTGTGTTGACAACCAGGTGGCTGAACAGGAAAGAAGGCTCAAAAAGGCTATGATGATATTTAATGTATATAATGAATTATAAAATAAGTTTATCATTATTTATAATAATAATAAATTTTTTAATATATTTAATGAGCTCCTGATTTGGCCTCAATCCTGTCTTCTCCCTTACTTGCAGGCCTGGCTTTGAGTTTACCATTCCAAGAGGAGCTGTTATAGGGAGGACATAAGGGGCCACAAATCAAGGACTGAGAGAAAGCAATCTAGAGCAGTTTAAGTGAAGGAGAAATGGAAAACAAAGAGGGACAGAGGGACATCCTTCCCTGAACGTGCTAAGACATGCTGGAGAACAGCAGTGGCAGGGCTGGGTGCATGTGCCTGGGGAGAACGAGAGAGGAGACTCAGCGGGCACCGCTGCATGGAGACAGCAACAAGCACATACTGAGAGTTTGGGGGAGGGCAGAGGCACAGGAGGGAGAGAGTGAGGAATTCCAGAATCCTACTGGTAGCGTAAACATCCAAGCTGGAATCTGCAGGTTAAATCTTTCCTGGATTTTCCACTTTTCAGACTGCAGACACAGGCACCTTTATGACCTCTCCTGGTATTTTTTACTTGCCACAATTCTTCCTCTTCTGCAGGGATGATGTTCTTGCAGACCACTCTGCAGTCAGACCCTCTGTGTCTAACTCACCAGGGAACTGATTTTCTGTGTGTTTTCTTAATTTGTGTATTTCTGTCCACTTTCAAAAGACTTTCCATACACTGCACAGAGATCCTTGGGCTATTGTGGTCCTGAGATTACAGATTTAACCTCTCCCAGGCTGGTTCAGTGGTCATTAACTTCTAAACAAAGGTGTTTAGATATTTGATCTTCCAGCATCAGTACATAATTTTCTTTCAAATGGTATGGTAGCACATGCTTTTCCTGTTTTCACAGGGAAAAGCAGACAGATCATTTCTATGTAGGCCTGTGCTTTTATATTTAAAATATAACTATGTGGCTTAATAAACCATTTTGAAATATTGTAAATATATAAAGTCCCATAAAAGCCTCTTGTATTTTTCTCTTCTCAGTCACATGAAGAATCAAAATCAGCTCGATAAGGCAATTGTTAGCCCAGTATTTGCTGGGGAGAGCTCCCTCCTGCAAAACAAACAGAGCTTTAGACCAGGGCAAAAGTACATATCTTTCAGCTTCGATCTTTCCTCTGCTCAGTCTCAAATGCCTTTTTAACCACCTGCTCCTGCTTCTGCAGAAGGAAAGTTAAAGAAGTCTTATGACCATATGAGGAAAGAGGATCTGTCCATGTTACCTGGGACAAGCAGGGCTGGGACACTCCAGCTAACAAGAGGGAAAACAGTCTGTATGGGTATTCCAGGACATTCTGAAGATCATGATAAAGAGAAACCCAACTGAAAAAAACTCAGTTCAGGTCCAGCAGGTCTTATTAACTCTGGTTCCGTGCCAATAGAGCAGGAGTGCCAGCTGGCCCCCTCAGCTATGTGAGTGTCTTTCCCAGTGCTCCAGGTTCTGAAAGGGCCTTGTATGTACCCCCGGAGCCAGTGCAGGTCTGGCACTGCCTCCTGTCTCATGCACTCCTTTAGGACTCGAAGCATAGATCAGTGATAACATATACCTTGGAGCCCTGGTATATGTGGATTGACTTCTTCCAGAGCTTTCTTGGATGTCTCTGCACTGCTCTTAGCAGAACTCCGAGTTCCAGCAGTGTGGTGAGGGGCCATCTGACCGCATGGGGAAACCCGGGCTCGCTGGATTCCTACCTCTGGCTGTAGCTGAAGGAAAAGGGCATTTCTAAGGTTGAACTGATAGTTCATAAATTCAACACACTTTGCTTTTGCAAAATTTTTCTCCTTTTTATACAGAGTAAATCGGGACACTTTGAGACCGAGTCCACCCTTCAGAAGACATTACAAGCTGAAAAAGGACTTTTAATGGAAGTTAATTATATTTTAGCAGCATAAAGATGCTTAATCCTTCCCATAAGACTCATTTTTGGGCATCAATGTGCATACATTTTTCTACTGCCATTTCCCAGGATCAATGCTATTTAAAAATATGAAATTAAGATATCTTTTTCAATCCTTACAATCCTTAGGATTATGGACCTTAAAAGGTTTGGCAAGGATGAAGATCAATTCCCTGATCTGGAATTCCTTGGCTAGGGGTGCAAAGAGGTCCTTGCTCTGGTCTCCAGCAGGGAGTTATCCCTCTCCTGCACCAGTGCTGCAGGAGGAAAAGCAGACATGAAGCAGAACAGGCAGCTCAGTGCTGCACCTCACTGAGTTTGGTGAAGCCTGGCAAGCACAACCTGAACTCCATGGCTGAACTGTTCAGAGGGTGTAGAAATAGGACCTGGTTGCTTTTTCCAGGCTTCTATATCCTAGTGGCTGCTGCTACTGTTAAATATGATAAACTCCTATTTGTTCACGTCAGTTGGCCATCAATACTCCCTGTTTGCCGGGGCAAGCCCAGGACTTTCCCCTCCCCACCTGTCAAACCTGGAGTGTGCTTTGGCACCCTGCCACCAGAGTCTCAACGACTTGAGCAGACTGCTTCAGAAACAAGACATCCCAGTACTTAAGCCGCCTCTGTTTCATGAGCTTTTCTTCCCATCTGTCTGCTTTCTGAAGAAGAAAGTGTTTGCTGCTCGGAGAGGTTTTCCACTTGCGCCTCCTTCAGCTTTCCATTACCGCTCCGAGGTTATATGGGGTGCAGGGCTATACACTGTACTGTACTATATGCAGAGGTGTTCAGACTTAATTTATTCCCTTCTCCTGGATAAAGATTATTGCAGCTGTGTGTTTTGGAAAACTATCAATGAAGGGAGTTCAGCTCATACAACACACTTTCAATAGAGTACTGTACTCTATATTTCCAGGTTCTGTTTTAATTACACTTGCATATTACCTTGGAGGAAGCTGAAATCTGGAAAATGTTTTCTCATATACCATGTTTTAAACCTTCCTGACCCTCTGTTTTATACCAAATACTTTTATGTTTGTGATGAAAACCATGGGGCAAGCTCTGGCTATCCAGGATAATCTACCAGACACATACTGTCAGCCCCTCCTAGCAAAGACTGAGCAATTGTCACTGAGAAATGTCCCCATCAGCCCTCACCCCACCACCTTCCAGCAGTCAGTCCTTCTTCCCTCCCTTCACATGGCTCCCAACAAGAGCCACCAGAGTTGGCCCCGTGCTGTGAATAGGGCACATAGTGACCCTGTCCTGTGGCATTGACAGGCTCCTGCTGCTCCAAAGAATCTTGAGGGACTGAGCTACAGGATGGCTCATGCACTGCCAGTGTACTGCCCATATCCTGAAAAAAACAAGGAAAAGGCCCAGCCTCATTAGAGGGGCTGTGTCCAGTAGTGCCCTCCCACAGCTCCCCGGGGGCTGGTGAGCTGGAGCAGCCCAGGAGCACTTGGGGTGCCTGCAGGGCTCCTGCCAGGCCAGGGCAGTGAGCACTGCTCTGCAGTGTCTGCACTGGGCACCACTGGAAAAAAAACAGCCCAGTGTCCAGAATTAAAACCCCCTCAAAGCAGCTGGCACTGTGCAGGGAGAGAGGGGAACTTGGGCATGGCATGTGCCTTCTGGCCAGGAATAAGCGGCTACAAGCAGGTTACAGGCAGGTTACAGAGGTGCCCTGGACTCACAGCAAGAGGTGCAAACCTCCATCAGCAATCCAAGAGCGTGGGCTTCTCAGGGCTGACAGCAGAACAAAATCTGTAGGAATCAGGCGTCTGGTCCAGAGCAGCTTTCAAATAACCTTTAAATCCCTGCCAAAGAGAGCACATCTTGATCTTCACATCCTCGGGATGTCTGGAGAATGTCCTGGTACAAAGGGTTTTACTGGATATGTATGAGCAGCAGAGGGTCTGTCAGTCCCCTGCCCAGCTCTTGAAGGCCAGCACTTCAACATTCCAGCAGTATGGATCGCTGCTGGAGAACTCTGAGGAGTTCTCTCCTCCTGGAGGCCTGGGATGGTGGGAGCCATCCAGCCTGGGACACCAGGCTCTGCTCCGGAGCCTGACACTGACAGGGCTCGTGAGGTTCCACCTTTACTTGTCTCAATGCCTCTTCCTAAAAAGCAAAGTAACTTTTGCTTCATAATGAGTAACAGGAATTACATAAATCTTGTCAAGCGGGGACTTTTTAGTGGCACTAAACTGCTTTTTAACTCAGCTGTAAACAAGGATTTTCAACTATGAGGCAAGAACTTATAAAATGGAAAGTTTTTCATTAGAAAGCAGTGATTATGGAAAAGCAGGGTTGGTCATAATAGAAAGCTGAGTCTGAACTCCTAATGTGATACTGGAGCTGAGAGGGAAAGCTGATCCCTGGACTATAAAGGTCAAAATCCAGTAAAAGTAGAAACTTAGTAGTGCCTCTGTGGCATTGATGAGACTGTTACTGCAACATTAAATGAGTCCTGGTGTTTACATACGAAAAGTATTCAGAGAAGTGAGACCCTAAAGAAAAAAAAAAATCAAGAAGAAAAAATCTGGCAAGGAAGGTGCACAGCAAAAGCAGAATCAAGTCAATCAACCTTTTCCACAGAAAATAAGAGAAAAAAATTCATCACAGTCTGCACAGGTAGAACAATGCCCATGGGAGTAAGTTTTTTCATGTAGCAGACAAAGAAGCCAATTCAGTAATTCAAAGTGGAAACTGGACAGTGGGTAGAAATAGCTGCTTATTAAAAAATGAAGTGCTAATATTCCCAAAATTAGCTTAGAGCGGAATGTGGTAAGCTTTTTAAAACTTTCGGTCTTTAAATCACTCCTGGATCTCCCTTTCCAAATACATAATACCCAGCTATTACACAGTGTCACTTAATTCCAAGGAACGTTAAAAATAGGCTTTAAAAAAAAATAGATGGGAAAACAGAGACCACATCAGACAGCTGTGCTCCTCTAACAGGACAGTGGCCAACCCTGGTAACTCCTACTGGTTTGAGCCAGGAAGTCCCACTGTATTAGTTCACTCCAAGTTTTGGGCTTCATACAGAACATAGGAATGGTTTTGCCAAGTCAGACCATGGATTCCATGGAGCCCATCTCTCCTACAGGGAACAGCAGATCCCTACAAAGAAAATAAGGACAGGACAAATATTCAGCAAAGTTTTCTCGGCACAGCTTCTGAGCTTCCAGCTACCAGGGGCTCAGAAAGTCCCAGGGGCTCAGAAAGTCCCATGGCCTCATGGTCAGCAGCTTTTTATAGATTTTTCTTCCATTTTTTTAAACTCACATGGATTTTAGCATCCCAAGCAGGGTGTGCTCAGGAGTTCTGCAGCTGAGCTGCCCTGGGGGAATCAGTGTCTTTCTGCTTGCTTCAAACCTGTCCTGAACTGCCATCATTTGGTGCACTGTGGTTCTTGTTTGGGAGAAAACTTGCTCCCAGTTCACATCCTTAGCCCTCATCACTTTTCCTTCTTGACCCAGTCACCTCTCAGTGAAGAGCTCTTGTCTAATTACTGCTCTTACAGAAGCTGTTCCATATTTCCAGTCCTTCTTAGTGTCCTTCTCCAGCTCTGCTGTATTCCAGAGTGTTGGAGTTGTGTCAGTCCCTGCAGTGCCTGTATATTATTTTCTCATTTGTTCTCTGTTTCTCTCCCAGTCATTCCTAAAGCTGTGTTTGCTTCCCCAATTGCTCTAAAAACTGAGCTGGCACTTCAGGGACTCTGATTTTTTTACCTGGGGTAAGCAGGGCTCATCAGGTCAAATGATTCTCACTGTTCTTCCTGCCCTTGTCGCCTGTGAATTAAACTGCCATCCTTCAGCCACGTTTGGAGACTCAGTTGGTATCAACAGACCCACAATTTGCTTATAATTGCCAGGTCAGCACAGTCACCCTTTATAGTACTGAATTAAATTCCTTTTCTCCTGAGTCTCCCAAATCTCTGGAATTTCCCCAGAATTCCAAGATTTATTAAAAATCAGTAGGCTTATTGGTGCAGGTTAAATATTTTAAAACTGAGAACGCCAGCACATGCTCTTCATCACTTTCTTATCTTACTGGCATGGGGAATATTTCATTACTGTTGCAAGAAGTGAGTTATTTCTTATGGCTTCTTCTCTTACCAAAACCATAATGTTTTGGGAACAGATAGCTCCACTGTGTTTTGAGATGAAGAGCAGGTCATTTTTCTAGACTTCCAAAGAATCAATTTGTGTCTAAAATTTCTATACCACTGAAAGATTCAATCTTATATTTTCTGGAGCTTACTGATCAACTGCTATCATGCTGCTTCCAGTCGCTCGAGTCCTTTCCTCTCTCCCTCCTCACTCTCAGTGTTTCTTGCCTGTAGGACTCATCCAGCAGCTGTTCTCACAATGCCCCTGCACTCCCAGGCTGTTTGTAACCCCGCTGGTTACCCAAGGACCCAGCAGCAAAAGGAACCAGGTAAAGATCTGAAGCCATTAGAGAGTGTCCAAAGGAGGAAACAAAGATGGAAAAGGCCTTGATTTGAAGCCGTGTGAGGACACTGAGGGCACTTGGTGTGTTCAGCTGGAGAAGAGGAGACTGAGAGGAGACCTCACTGCAGTTCCAACTGCCTGGGCAGGGGCAGAGGAGGGGCAGGGACTGAGCTCTGCTCTGGGGGGACCAGGGACAGCAGCCAGGGAATGGCTGGAGCTGTGTCAGGGCAGGGTCAGGTTGGATCTCAGGGAAAGGTTCTTCCCCCAGAGGCTGGTTGGGCACTGCCCAGGCTCCCCAGGGCAGTGATCACAGCCCCAAGGCTGCCAGAGCTCCGGGACGGTTTGGATGATCCTCTGGGACACAGGGTGTGACTCTTGGGGATGGGCCTGTGCAGGGCCAGGAGCTGGACTCAATGGTCCTTGTGGGTCCCTTCCAACTCAGCATATTCTGTGATTCTGTGAAATGTGGAAGCATTTAGTACAAGCCCTTCCTCAAGGTCAGATCAGCCACTCCCCAAAGGGTATGCAGAGGTAGGTGTCTGTCTCAGCCCTCCTTTCAAGCTGTCCAGCTAAATATTGTAGGGTGCAGGCAGGAATGTAACTTTCCCAGTAGCAGTGGGAAACGTGAGGAGTTTCTCAGTGCCTCCAGCCAGGTGGAAGTGCAGCAGGCAGAAGGCACCAGGCCCAAGCTCTCATCACCTTGGCAATTAAAAAACCCTGACAAAACCAGGGGCTATTGTGTTCAACAGGAGCCTCTCCTCTCCTTTTTTCCCCTAGACAGTAAGACCCTGTCATGCCTGCAGCTGAATCCCAGCAGACAGAGAGACCCAAATGCTGATCCCCGCCCCAGCGAGGAGGCTCCTTTGGGACAATGTGCCTGGTGTCGCTCACCAGCTCCTGCTCAGCACAGATGCTTAGGTTCACTCTGCCAGGGTCTGTCTCTTCCCTCTCACTGTTGGGGAAGCTGCTTACTTTAGTGCTCTGAATCAGCTGCTGTGAAAAGCATCAAAATGCCAAAATTAAGCACTTTTGTAAAGTCCAGAGCAACATGATTAGCCTTTTTAACCCCAGGCTGCTCATGGCTTGGAGAAGCAAGACTGCTTGTGCCTATGGCACAGCACTGACCTTTGTGATCCACCTGAAAGTCTCGTAAATGAAAGTCCCTCCTCATCATCCAGACTCAGGTTTCTCAGCTCGGTTGCTTTGGACTTCCCACAACAGCACACGTGGCCACAGTCAGTGCTGTGCTGAAGCTCCTGCTGTTTCTGGCTGCTCAATGCCACTGTAAGAGGTTATTTGCCTTTGCTGAGCTTCAGAAATATTGTACCAGCAAAGATGTGTCGAACACGACCAGGACAGGGACCATCCCTCTGTGCTGGACACTGATGAGGCCACACCTCAAATCCCTCATGACAAGAAAGACACTAAGGGGCTGGAGTGTGGGGGGGACTCCACGACCTCCCTGGGCAGCCCCTTCCAATGCCTGACAGCCCTTTCCTTGAAGAAATTCTTCCTGATGTTCAACCCGAACTTCCCCTGGCACAGCTTGAGTCCATCCTGTCACTGGGATATGTCTGTTTCCCCCTCACCCATCTCTGCTCCGGGTGGCTGTACCTGCACTCTACAGTTGCTCCTGCATTTGGTCCAGCTTATTATTCAATCTTTCACCTCGTCTCAGCCACTGCTGCCCTCCTCTGCTGCGGGGCTGCCTGCCTGAACCCCCAAGAGCTGCCTGTCGCCAAGTCCTCTCCCAGGCCACATTCCCTTGGAGCACCTCCTCCTCCTGTGCTGCTCCCCCGCTGCCCTGAGCCCTTTATCCTCCCTGCTGGGTTCCTGTAACCCGATCACCAGCCCTAGGAGTTAATGACTTCTTTGCCATCTGAAGTTTACGAGTCTTATTGCACCTTTGCAGAAAAGAGAGCTCTGGGGAAGATCTCCATCCCCTCCTCTCAGCACAGGGAGGACCCGAGTTGTGTTTCTCTTTCAGTATTTCTGTAGAAAGTTTAATGCTTTGAAGGCATTTGCAGGAGGAAAGTGAAATGTGTCTGGTTTTATCAAACGCTTATTTCTGACTTTAGGCCACGATCAACGGCATCGTGTAGAAACAGGCAGATGGAAACTGGATGTGCAGAAACAAGCAGTACCTTCGTTTTAATTCAATTTAATTAGTTTAATGGCATTTTTCTGGCAGTATGATGGGCAGAGGCTGCTCAGCCTGGATTCCAGGATGGCAAAGCATGACTCAAGATATTATATCAAAGAAATTCTTAGAGGAGAAATAGTGAAAAGAGCATTTTCTGCCCCCTAGTAGAGGGTCAGCCAACTGACCCTCTGTTAACAATAACAGACAACTGTTATTGTTAACAGAGTCATTTTTTTCTTGACAGCTGTGCCCTTCAAAATTACATCAGGGAAAGCTGAATCCATTTGCATTTCTTCAGCTGGTCAAATCATTGCAGAAAGTTGAAACTAGTTCTGAAAAATAACAACCAGGAAAACAGGGGCATCGGTGAACTCAGAATGACAGAATAAATGAGCTATTCTGAGCACT
The DNA here is from genome assembly GCF_009829145.1 of Chiroxiphia lanceolata. Taxonomy (NCBI): domain Eukaryota; kingdom Metazoa; phylum Chordata; class Aves; order Passeriformes; family Pipridae; genus Chiroxiphia; species Chiroxiphia lanceolata. The sequence continues at coordinate 1,317,347 of NC_045653.1, read as the reverse complement.
CAGCAAAGTGCATTTACTGCTCTGTATTTACTGTTTTTTTAAAAAAAAAGTTAAGATTATTGTTTATTAAATTTGTTGAGAAGCAATGAAATCTCCTGCAATTTTATTTCTAAATATCATTTTACTACCCAACAGCAACAGTAAATCCATAAAATAACACATGATTGACCAGGACTACGGAGTTAAAAAAAATATTGTTTGCTTTGTACATTCTTATTAGTCTTGGCTAAGATGTTATAAAAGCAGTATCTTTTAACACCTTTTATTATACAAGGGTCAAGGGGTTTTTATGTTTCTTAAAGAAAGCTTCAAATAGCCCACATAGCGGGTTCCTGCATCTTTCATATGGCTGCTGTATAAACAAGCCCATTTTACACAGGAAATGACATAACCATGTAAAAGTGTACATGGAGTTTAGGCACATATTCAAACACTAATGGGAATGCATTGTTTTCAATGGCATACTTTTATGTTTACCTATTGAGCTTAGTACCCATATTTTAGCCAAATACAACAAAAATTATCCACACATACCTGTCTTATAGTGTACTGTTTATTTGAAATTTGGACCTTCACAAAGACTCCCGTGGGACAGATAATGACCCTAGAAAGTAAATACAAATGAGGCATTCTCAGTGAGAGAGTGAAACCTGCCATCATAAAGGTGGAAAGCTGAACTTTTAACCTGTATTGCTTTACAGCTCAGGTTTCTCTGCCTTTCTGCCATCCAGTCGCTCACACCAACTCGCCCATGGGAAGAAAGCCGTAACAATAATTTAGGGTGTCTATCTTTGCACGTTATATAATGACCAGGCTAAAGAAGGCAGTGCCAAACTCCTGCAGCCATAGAATCACAGAAAAGGTTGGAAAAGACCTCCAAGATCACGAAGTCCAACCTCCGACTGAGTACCACCATGTCCACCAGTGTCACATCGACTCGTTGTTTGAACACTTCCAGGGATGGGGACTCCACCATTTCCTTCACCAATGCCAAGGTCCTCTGTTTCTCTCCCCTTTCCGTGCTGTGTGTCAGCCCCAGGCTATGCCCTATCCCTAAACCTCTGGGTTTGGAGGGGAACAAGGGTTCAGTGAAGCCCACGTGGGCTGTGCTTTTGCGCTCATCGGTGACAGTCACAAATCTTCGATACGTGTCTCTGTTCTCTTTGCCAGAGAACTGGAACTGCAGATTTCCATGTAAAATCTTGGCAACAACTGGTGAGCTCACTGTGGCAGCATCTTTTTGTTGCTATTGAAATTTTAGGAGAATTGAGAATAACAAACTGCTTTGAAAAGAGCAGTGAGAGAGGTCACTCCCTTCAACATTGTAGATTTAAGTGATCACAACCACTCAGTAAATTTCTTATAATGAATTACAGAGACAGAAGTCTGTGCCAGGTCATCCCAATGCCTCCAACAATGTACCAATAAAGCACCTATAGGCAAGTACACATTTACAGCATGGGGAAAGTCAGAATAACACAGTGTTGAACTGGAGTTCCCAGAGTTATCAAATAATTTCATAATGTAAACACAAAATGATACTCTGGACATCACAGCTGGTTTATAACTATTAATATAAACCAAGAATGCTCAATTTAAGAGTTACAAGTGAAAAAACCTATCTTGTTCCTATGCCCACCATTAGACACTCCTCACTTTGAGCTGAACCAAACCTGAGCAGTGCCAGGACTCTTCTGGATGTGACCAAATCTGAGCTACCAGCCAAGAAACATGAACGTCATGTTACATCCTAACCTGAACACTCAGGCTGAAATTGCTTCTGTTTTGGCCAAACCCAGTTTTGAAGTGGTAATAATCCATGATAATTCCAACATTTTAGCGTAGTTTCAAGTTTGTTTAAACTGATATTAAAGACCTACTAGCGGTTTGTTTTTTTGTTTTCCCTCCTAGGTGTAATTACCACCGAGCAGAATTTGGGGTTTTGAAACATTACCAGAGAGTGTTTTTTAAGACTTTAGTTTGTCAGTATTTCTTTTAATTTTTCCTCAGATAATTTTTCCTGTTTGTTTTGGGATAATTCCACAATCTTAGCATATTTTTCCATTTAGATGCTGATACATATTCAATTTAAATACCATTTACCCGAATCTTTATCTTGCTTTATTCATGTATTGAGACATTCATACAAGGACAGGAAGCAAGAACCTCAGAGAGGTTTATACCTACTAGGTTTTAAAACCTTTCTATCATGACCAGCCTCACCAGGACCCTCAGGCTGGTCACCAGCTCTGCAGTGTGAGCTGAACAGGAATTTTCCTCCTCAGATTTCCAAACTATGATGCCTTGTGAGTAACACTGGTGCTACCTTTCCCCAAGCTATGGCAGCATCTGACAAATCCAGCTGGAACTGAAGCAAAATGCAGGCAGTTCTAATCCCAGGAGTTCACTTGTCTATTAAGACAACTTAGATTTGCTTCAAGGGTATTTAAATAGGCAGAATTTGCTATTTTAAACTGATCATCAAGGAATGTGCCTATGTGGTTAATAAATGGCATGGCACAGCTGTGTCTGTCACACAGCAGAGCAGAGATGTCCCTGGGAATGTTAAATGGCATTCCCAGCGAGTGCCACTCACACACAAGGAAGAAAGGAGACAACCCTTTATCATGGTCATCTAGCCAACCTCTTCAGGAGGTAGATGGAGCCAGTGCTAGGGAAAGGATCTTGAAAAGCTGCAAAGCAGCCACCTAAAACCATGCAGGAGCAGGAAAAGAACTGCTGGAACAGATCAGGCAAAAAAAGCCTGAGCTGCCCTCTTGGTTGTGGACTTGGCAGGGGAATGTTTTCTCTCCTACTGTAGCACTGGTAAATCATAACTAAATCAACTTTTAGTAAAGCTTAGACTTGTTATTTTGAAAGTCATATGAGACTGGCTGGTGATAAGCAGTTAGTGCAGAGTCAGTAACTGCTGGGCCCGGCCTAAGTCTCCATCGGGATGAGGAAGAGCAGGACCTGGGAAGCACACACTGAGAGTCCAGAAGGGAGATGGAGGATCCCTGGGGACCCCCCTGACCCACAAAACAGAGCCATAAGATGCCAGGATTTCTCATGCCCACGTTGGGAAGTGCTCGTCATTCTCTGCGTGGGGGACTTGCCCTCCCGGTCAGCTCGGGTGGCACCAGGCAGTGCCAGCCCTGCAGGCAGGACCAAGGGGCTGGGCTGGTACAGAGCCACCACAGAACCAAACCTCCCTGCAGCGCTCTTCCTGCATCACCAGGCTGTAGGTGAGGGTGCACCGAAGGGTGTCTGCCCAGGGCAGCCCCAGGGGTCTGGCAGCAAGGCTGCTTATCCAGGTATTTTAAGCTGGTTAAAGGCTCAGCTGCCCAGAGAGTGCAGGAGGAAGGGCAGAGCTTTAAATCACTTTTTATGGCCATTGAGCAGGAATTTAGGACGGTTTGCTGCTGGTGTAAACTAGAGCATGTCCAGCCTGGGGTGCTGACCAGGAGGATGTCAGGGGCCATACTCAGCTCCCTGCCACGACCCACAAGAGGGATGCTGAGCAGAGGAGAGGGCAGACCCAGGAAACCTCATGACTTGATGGTCTAAGCAATATCAAATCTTAGCATTTATATTTTGTACTATTGATAAACTCCTTCAGTAATTTCTGATGGTTCATATGACCTTTCTGATCCATCTGCAGTTGAACATTTGGTACCTAGTTTTGTGGGTGGAAACATACAGGAGCAATCCCACAATAAATTTATAATCCATGTCTGGAATAAAGGGGATATGCAAACACACAGCCCTTGGAGAGTGGAATAAAAGGATATCAGAGCTCCTTTGCAACCATCTGCATAACTCATTTTTGCCCTAGATAAATCAAGTGATAGTCTTATTCCCCACCAGATCAAACCAGGCCATCCTTTCAGATCTTTCTTCCAATGTCTCCACAGTTTCTCCCTGTGCCAGCAAAATACATGGACATGTTTTGCATACCCCTGGTATTCTGCTTCACTGAAAAGTCCCTTTCACTTGTATTTATTGTACAAAAGCATAAAACAAATTTCTTAATAGCATTATAATTATGCAGAGTTGGACAGCTAGACACAATGCAGCACTGTGTCAATAATTTATTACATCTTATGCCATAATTGAACACTTTTACTATGAGCATTTGAGAACAACTTGGACCTTATACAGAATAATATATCTTGCTACATAATAATGGAAAGGTGGATACTTAACAAAGATATGTAGCTTGGAGGAAAACATACATGGAAGCAAATACCTCCTGCATCACCTATCTTCATGTAAAACTTAAAACTAAACCAACATATTATATTTAATGACTCCTTTTTTTTATATATGCATAGTTTCAAGAGCTAATCAGAAAGAAATCACATTACAGTGCAACTATTTACACCAAGATGGGGGCACACCAGAACACAACCTTCCTTTCTAGACATCGGGACTCTTTTCTTACATTTATGAATGGACAAAGCACATGGGAACCAGACATAAATTCAGTCTCAAGAACAATGTTCAAAGGATCAAACAGGTCATATCCACAGCTCACCGATACCTTCTTTATCCACTGCCTTGAGGCTAAAAGCAGGTGATCTAGGGGTGTAGAGGTATCATCTTCTCTGTCATGGACTTCAGTGAGGGCCGGTCTCGTGTCACCGGCACAAGGTCTTACATCCAGCTGCATGACAGCATCCAAATGCTACTGAAATATGCCCATGGAGAGACATATAGCAGCACTGCATTTATTGCTACGTCCTTGTAAACACACTTACCCTAGAGGTAAGAAATGTAGTTAACCTTGTTTGAGGAGAGGTTATGTCCAAGGTGGTGTATTCATAACATATTCACGTGAGTGACTGTGCTGCTACCTGCAACCACACGACTCCACCACCATGTCCTCATACTGCTTGTAGACCACGTTGTTTGCAGAGTCAATGAAAAGAATGCTGATGGGGCTCAGCCGGGTTGGGACACAGCAGGTCGGGGGGGTCGATTCCGGGTCCATGGAGTTCATTAACGTCTGGATAACCGCGTGGTTGGTGGGCTCCAGGTGGGACCGGAGGGGGAATTCACAGAGCCCTTCGCAGTGATATGCTTCATACTCCAGAGGGGCTATTATCCAGTCATCCCAGCCCATATCCTTAAAATTCACGTGGAGGGCTTTTCTGCTACACCTTGCCTTCAGATTCTTAGTGGGCCTCTTCCCTTGCCGTGTTGCCAGAGGAGCTCTTCTCTTCCGCCTCTGGTTGAACAAGTACTCATAAACAGTTTTGTCATCTTGGCCAGATCTAGCTTTGATTTCATTGAAGAATAAGTCTCTTTTTTTGGTCCGGCCAAACACCAAGAACAGAGCCTTTTCATTGACCTGTCTTCCTGTTCTATTAAATCCCACACTCCTGAGATCAACAGCTCTCCCCCTGTCAAAAGTTTCCAGCTCAAAACACAAGTTAACCAAGTTTTTAAAGTTTCTGAAAAGTTTCCAGATGTCAAACACTTCCCACTTCGGTGTGTCGGTGATACTGACAGTCCGAGAGTCCAGGAGTGTTGCTGCTTGTCTGTTTGTAGAGCAGCTAAATAATTTCACTTGGGAAGTTTTTCCAGAAGAATGAGACTTCCATGTATCAGAAGGCTTCTTCCTCAATATTCGAAGCTCTGCTCCCAGCAAACCATCTTTTTCTAATGCACTGATGTCAAAAATATATTTTTGTTTTCTTATAGTTGGTGCTCGCTCATCTAAAAAAAAGCACACAAATTTTTAAATGTATGTCAAGCACAGATCAATATCAGTTATTCAGTTCTTAATGGTTTTCCTCAAGTCTGCTCATAAGCTAGAAGTTGCCTTAATTAGCCCTCTGAACAAAAAAAACAGTCTTTATCTAAGGGATCAGCTCTGTGCAGGGATACAGAAGAACTCAGTGACTCACCCAGGGAAATGAGTTTCTAAGTTTGCCTTGGAGAAATCTCCTTTCTTTCACCAGTGGGCATTTTCTACCTTCAAAGTTGTGAGTAGGCAACTGAAAAATAGTCCTTGCTCAGGGCTGAGCACTCACAGGACCTATTCACCACTTGTATCCTACTTAAATTACTGAAACAGAGCTTCAGTGGTGTCCAGGCGTCATGCTGGCTCCAAGCATGAGCAAATTTACCCTTAGATGATACAACAGTGAATTAGTCCTTTAAAACCAGCATCCCCAGGAACTGCCAGACTCAAGGATAATTGTCTTATTCACTTAACTCCGCATGATTCACAGCTTTTTCAAACAGGGCAGAAAAACATTCCTCCCTTTAACCTGATGTTACATTTGCTTGCTTCAGCTGGTGAGGAACATGGGAACATGGCTGAGCCAAGGTTTCAGTGACGTGACATTAACAGTGCCTTCCAGTGGCGAGCTGAGAACCTGAATGCAGTGCTTGTGAGCAGTGGATCATCCCTTCCCAGCAGCCAAGCTATTAATAATTAAATGGCAAACAAATCCAGTCCTGGTGAGGCTTCCATCCCCATTACTTCACCAGCTGTAGCCTGTGTTGCTTCCTCAAGTACGTGACAAAACTCTTACCAACGTCACTGGAAGCAACATGGGCTTCCCCAGCCAGAGGGGTGAGGTAAATAAACATCATTCTTTGGGAACCTGGTTGTTTCTCCTGTGAAAGCAAACACTAGCCCAAATTTCCAAAAATGTTTGGAACCTGAATGTGGAACTGCAAGTTCTGGAGTCCCAGAAGTTATTACTTCTGTTAGTCTGGGCTTAGCTGTGGGCTCCTTGGTGGTGCCTGAAAGCTTTGAGCTCCTATGGATACCCCACCCTACCTACAATGCCTCCTGGGTCTGCAGTGTATTTCCTCACAATTCTACCTTGAACCAACCAGACTGACCCTTTGATACTGAAACTTGTAGGGTTCTTTTTTCACAGAACAGCCTCATTCTTAGCATGTTACATGTTTTTAGACATTACTCTATAATCTAACATTAGCAGTTCCCAGCTTGCTAGAAAGAAAATAAGACAAAAATGCAAAAGGTTTTTAAACACCTAAGCATGCAAAGACTGATTGATTTTCAACAATATACATCTAAAATACTTTCTAAATGTTTTCTTTGGCTGCCACACAACCATCTAGTTCTGCCTCTAAATGAATTTTCCAAGATAAGGCAGGAGGACAAAATCTGCAGCAAAGTTGTGTGATTTCATTTACATTAAAAAGAGCTATTTGACTTTACCAAAGTATGATTATTTTCTAATACTCTCTACACGTATAAACACACTCAGACATCTCTCTCTGTCCACACTCACTCACACACGAGCTCCTTTCTTACCTTGTCCTTTGTCTATAAAGCTGGTTATTGTATTGGCAAGTCCAGCCTCCAGTTTTACACTTCCATTAACACCTTTTCTTTCTGCATCTGAGAGAGTCCTGTACAAAGAGAGCATGTATTCATGTGGCGTTATCGGGGGATGTCGGAAGGTTTCCTTAGCTTCCCTCTGGGTTACAGGCTCTTTAGTCTTTTTGGTTTTGAAAGAATCAGTGTCAGTACTGCTTGTACCAGTTTTTTTCAAAGCCACCTTGCTGCTAAGATTTTGAACCTTTGGAGTCACTGTCCTTACTCCAGAAGGTCTGCTGGGGAGATGTCCTACCTTGCCCTCCGCGGCTGCTGTTCTTGAGGGAACCTTCTTTGACTCATCGTTCTTGGCCAGCAGAGCTCCAGCCTGAACAGCACTGCTTTTAGTCCTAGCCTTTGAGGTCCCAGCACTATATCCATGGCTTGCAGTCCTCAGTGTACCTGCCCGTGCAGAGGGACTCCTCTCCTTTCCTTCTGCTTTTAAAAACCCTAGTTTAGATCCTGGATTACCCTGGCCTGCTTCAGAATTACTCAGCGCTCCAGGAACTAGATCCAGAGACAGCCAAGTCAAATGCCAAAGCAGTAAAGTGAGAAAATGCAGGATTTTCATCCTCTGGTCTTCCTCTGAATGCCACTAAAGAAAAAATCAGAAAAGGTTCCTCCAGTTTGGCAGAAGAAAACATGAAAGAAATTAAAAACCAAAGTCAGCAAAAATGGGTTTTGTTTGAGATTAAAACATTTCAAATCTCGTTGTTCAATACTTGTATCCAGTCCCATAGTGGAAATGCTCATGTACTCAGATACGATCTCCCCTGACTTCAGTTAGCAGCTATAAAGAACTTGTTCTTGAAAAGAGAAAGTTTACCACCTCGTTTTCTTCTGTAAAACTGACTGAAAACTTGAAGGAGTCCTGTTTAAATCCAAGGGTTTTTTTTTTTTTCCAAGAAGGAAGAATGGCGTAATGCTGCCTCTGTGTTAAAAGGTTTTTTTAAAGTTTTGAATCCTTTCCAGTGAAAATATTTCACACACAGAGACCTGCAGGTGCTCAGAAATCTTTTACAAACCTGAACTCAGGAATTGGAAACGGAATTCCAACAAACCTATTTAATTACTCTCTGATGTCATGCTGTCTAAACTAATTTAACTGCGATATATTTCTTAAAAAAAATCTTCTTTACCCTTTTCATTAGCATGAGTCATACTCTGCCTCATGTGAAACAGCTCCACAGGCTCAAAACTCCAGAGGATGCCTTTTCAAGTGGCAGTACGGCCTCTGCCTCAGCCCTCGATGAACTCCACATTTAGACAGGACAAACTGCAAAATCAACAACTGAGCCCTGTCACACAGTCCGCTGGACACATACATTAAATAATCGAAGAATAATTCATTTAGTTCTTTTTCCAGAGAACTGTAACAGTGGCTTCGCTTTGTCCTCTGGTGACTGAAGGGCTGCGCTGTAATGCCGGCGCTTAATGAGGGTAACTTTAATTTGACACAAACACCCAGGGCCGTGCCTGCAGACAGTGTATTTTGGCTTATTTATCGCTATGCTTAAAACCTCCGTGTGAGCCCAGCTGGAGAAGCAGCTCCTGGCGGAGGGGATGCCCCGCAGGGCGGGCGCGGTGCAGCGGGGCAGCAGTGCACCCTGCAGGCAGCCATCCTCCTCCTCCTCCTTCTCCTTCTCCTCCTCCTCCTCCTTCCTCCCCTTTGCCCGCAGCCTCTCGGGAGCTGGAGACAGGCCTAACCCCCGTCTTTCATCCAGGCACTGCTGGACACCAGCCTTTGTTTTAATACGAGATGCAAAATGTTCCGAGCCGCCGACCCCACGGCCCCAGGACGGCGGGCAGGTCCAACCCAGGTGTCACGGCTGTGCTGTGGCTTTTAGCCCTCCCGGACAGAGTGTGGAGCAAGTGTGTCTTTCATAAGCTGCAACAAATGAACTGCTGTTCTAAATGAGCCTTCAGGAAATGGGGCACCGGGCTGGATTGAACAGGGATTACTGGGACCTGTCTCTCACCTTGCACTGATGCTAAGCCCAGTCCTCCTCCTGCAACTGCTTTTGCTTTCTGAGGCAAGAAGGGAAGAGGTGCAACACTTTTTAGCTTGATCTGTGTGTGCTGTAGCATCCCTCACCCACCCTGACCAGTATCAGAAACACTGAACTACTTTCATAAATAACAACCTGCATGACATGAGGAGCTCTGAGTACTTGTTTGAAGGAACTGAAGGATAGAAGAGTTCAGTGATTTCATAGATGTCACAAATAAGGTAGATCCAAACCCTCCTGATTTTGATCTAATGGCCCTTCCTCTGATGTCAGTTGTACTTTTGATTGATACTCCCCATCAAAATAAAGCAGCTTCTCCCTGAGTTACCTCTGGTGAAACCATTCCCCAGCGTTCCCTCCACACCATCCCACAGCCCTCCCAGCCATGCCATCCTTTTATCCTTCCCAAATTGCCCACCTTTCTGCTGGGCAGGAGGCCATGTGTGCCTCTGTGCCATGATCATCTTGTCAGTAAGACACAAAAGCAGCTGAAGGTTGAGTTCCCACTTTTAATCCATCCAGCTTCCAGTTTTCACAACACTTGTAAGAATTTAATATTTTTAAGTTGCTCTATCACACCTCGTTGAGATTTGCAAACAGATTCACAAATGATTTAAGAGATGGACATGAAAGAGCAGCAGGTAAAACAATGGGATTACATGGGCCTTGTCTCAGTAAATCAGGTTAAAGGCACAATCATTCATATGTTCAAATGATATTTATATTTACGAGATTAAAATATTTTAGGGGGCTGGACAGAGCTAGCCAGAAAGAAAAAGGAAAAGCAAGCAAAACAGCTGTGCAAACTGATCTTTAAATGAAGCTTTCTTGAAGCAAACTCCACTGAAGTGCTTGGAACCATGGGGGCATGGATGCTGCTCCTGTATTGCCACCCGTGGGTGTTTGTCATCTGGATGCAGTGCTGTCACTGAACTCCAGCCAAGGGAAGTCCTGCCTCGTGTCACAGCAGGCACAAGCAGGGCCCTTCTCAGGGACAGCTCAGATCACCTGCTTGGTCTGTCAGCACACACTGTGGAATAAAGCAGAAGCTGAGCCAAGCAGGGAATGCCTCCAGAGCCCAGAATTCCCGGGGTGCCCTGTAAAACACACAGGACACAGTTCATCGCCCCAAGCGGCTCCCAGGAGGCTCCGCTGGATACGTGATGCCAAGAGTCAGAATCTGTTCACTTCCAGTTTGAGCTGCACATGGAAATCTTTATTCTAGTGATCTACTAGGAACTTCATTTTTCTTTCCCAAGTGAATTAATTTCCAGAAAGGATTTAAAGGATTGAGTAAACTCACATATTAGGCCATTCACTGTCATATTGCTTTTGCTTATTGAAACAAATGAACATTCTATTTCTGCAAGAATTTATCCCTCTGCACCATAGCTTTTGGGGGATTGTTTTTTAAAAGTATGAAGTTATAATTTGAGGAAGGAACTTAACAGTTCTCTGCTTTTCAAAAGGAAAGAATTACACAAAAGTCACAGATGTTATAATTAAAACTTGCTTGTCTTCGGCTGAAGCAAAACCAAAGACAATATAGTTCCCACTTCTATGGAAAATTGTGGCATAATTTTAAAACACTGTGCTTCAATATTGTGATGTTAAATAAAAAACTGGAATTCCAAAGAAACAATTGTGTCATTGGTTATCAAGAGACTTGGTTACATCTGTGAACAGTAGTGAGCTATGGATCACAGATTCATAGAATCACAGAATATCCTGAGCTGGAAGGGACCCACAAGGTCCATCCAGTCTAACTCCTGGCCCTGCAGAGACACCCCAACAATCCCACCCTGTCCCTCAGAGCGTTGTCCAAACACCCCTGGAGCTCTGGCAGCCTTGGGGCCGTGCCAACCACCCTCTGGGGGAAGAACCTTTTCCCTGAGATCCAACCTGACCCTGCCCTGACACAGCTCCAGCCGTTCCCTCGAGTCCTGTCACTGGTCACAGAGAGCGGAGACTGAAGCTGCCCCTCTGCTGCCCCTCGGGCAGAGCTGCAACCTCTGATGAGTCTCTTCTCAGTCTCCTCCAGCCTGAATAGACCAAGTTACCTCAGCCGCTCCTTGTGTGACCTTTCTAGGCTCTTCACTATCTTCGTAGCTCTTTGGACACTCTCTAACAGCTGTATGTCTTTCTTATATTGTGGCTGCCAAAAGTGCCCTCAGGACTCGAGGTGAGGCACAGCACAGATCAGCCCTATCCACTGCACAGCCCGCCTCAGGAGCACTAGGACTAAGCTGAGGCCACAGCATTTTGCTGTCAAGGCTAGAGGACTCTTGCTTCCACCGTAGATCCAAGGACAGAGGAGGCTCTCAGTGTTCAGCATGTCCCACCCCGCAGGCCAGGGGGCTGTGAGAGCCCATGGCTGGAGCCATCTGGCTGCTTCCTGCGGCTCCAACAGCAGGTCCCTCTGGAGCCGGGCCCGAGCTGGTGCTCTGACCCGGGCAGAGCTGCTTTGCCAAATCAAGAATTAATTTTTATGTTATTTTTGTTTCTTGGATCCACAGATTTACATGATTCTCCTAACTCTGAATAAACTGGAAATGGGTTTTCCCCTACCTTTTGGTATCTCTGCCTGTTATCAGTTAGAGAAATAGAGGGTTTATTTCAAACTTTTGGAAGCCTAGTTACTTAAGGAGTTCCTTCATTCGGCACACAATGTTAATTAGCCTGCATTGCCTTCTACAGGTGTTGCTCCTCTCTGCAACACAAGCACGTTTAAATGATTCGAGATTTGAGAAGGAGTCAGTGATCCCAAATTACTTAGCTGACCAAAGAGAATTTTGTGGCAATTCATCTGTTCCACCTCTCCAAAAAGCCCAGATGACGGTGGTGAAGCGTTCACTGCCACAGCAAAAAGCAGGGCCTGAAAACAAGTCAGTGTCATTCAGCAGCCAAATACAAAACGATTTTAAACAATGAGCTTAACCAGCTCCCAGAACGATTCTCGGTGAAAAGCAGAGGATTCATTAACATTAATTAATTTTTCTGCCAGGGCAACGCTCTCCCTCAGCAGCACGGCGAGACCGGCGGAGAGGCCTCACACCGAGCCCTCGCACTGAGGCTGCGCCAGGGCCGGGCGGCCCCGGGCGGGCCGAGGGAGCCGCTCCGCCCGCGGCCCGGCGGGTGGGACCGTCCGGGCGGGACGGAGCCTGGGGGCGGGACGGAGCCTGGGGGCGGGACGGGCCCTCCGGGCGGGCGGGAAGCGCGGCCCGGCGCGGCAGGGCCCTGGTGTGGCCCGGCGGGCTCGGCCGGGCCATGGCGGAGGACGGGCAGCGCAGCCCGGGATCGCTGCGGCGGCGGCTGCGGAGCGCGGAGGAGGCGCAGCAGCGCCAGGCGGGGCTGGTGCGGCAGCTACAGGACGAGGTGAGGGGCGGGCGAAGCCCGGGACCGGGACGGGATGGCCAGGCCGCCCGCTCCCCGGGGGGACTCGGCGTGGCCTCCCCGGGGCTCCTCGCCCAGGCCGGAGCTCGGGGAAGGGCGGCCCCGGAGCGACCGCGGTCGCCCCGCCGAGCTCCCCTGAGGTCGGTTCCGGGCCGCAGCAACGCTGCTGGTTGGCCCCCTTAGTAGGGCTTGTCCGGGGCAGGAGCCGAGCTGGTTGGCTTGCAAAGCAAATTTGAGAACTCATTTCCATCGCTTCAGAGGAGGTGTTCCCTCGAACACCCAGCCGTTGTCTCGGGGTAGGTGGTGGCCTTAGGCCCGGCAGAGCTGCCCACGTGTGTCTCCATCGCAGTCTCAGGTGAGCTGACAGCGCTGCGTTTGAAAGAAACCCCGCCTCAGCCTCTGTCGTATTAAAGGGAAGCTTCTCTATGTTGTAATCACTTCTTGTATCGGCATCGCTGTGCTTGGGCTGTACAGACTCAGAGAAAAACTAATTCAGGAGGAGCCAACTCTGTTACACGCTGCATTCGCTCATCTTCAATCTCTGTATCCACCCAGGTACTGCGGTACCAGACTTGGTGTCGAGAGTTGGAGCAGCAAGTGAAAGCCGGAGGGGTGAGTGTGCAGGTTGTGGACTAAAGGGAGTGTACATAGCATTCCTAATTGCAGACCAAAAAAACACCTTCACAAAGCAATGACAGGAAAACAAGATTTTACTGTCTGAGGGTTTAGAGAAGCGCTCTGAGTTTTCCCATCAGTTTTGTCCAGTTGCCATTCTTAGGGCAGCCAGTAGTCCCAGAAATGCTAGTCAGGAAAACCCAGTTGAGGATTTTAATTCTGTGAAAGAGTGCTTTATTGCTGCAGTAACCTTTGTCCTGGGTCTCAGGAGAGGAGTGTGCTGCCTGTTACATGGTACAGCTGTCTTGGAGGAAGAACGAGTTGAAAAAGCGTTTTGGAAGGCAGGAATGCTGGTGTTCAATGTACCGACCTGGCTCTGTGCTTTTCTTTCTGCTTCAGGGCTAAAGTAAACATAGAAACCGAAGGGTAGGAGAATAGGAGAGCATTCCCAGGCTTCAAGTCAAAGTCAGCACTTGAGGTCATGAGTTGAGGATACGTAGCTGTGAGGGTTCAACAGTGGGAGAGTAAGGAGAGCTACTCACTGAGTAACACTCTTCCCTTCTACTCCCTTCCTCCCTGTAATCACAACACATCTGGAAACCACAAGCTCCTGAGATACCCAACTAATGGACAGGAAGGTGGTGGATGCTAACAGTGGTGAAGGAAACACCAGCATTTGACTAAACATTTCCTTTTTTCTTAAGGGATCCCTTCCAGGCAGGTGGGAAGCCACAGCAGACCACAGCCTGGAGAAAGCCCTGCTTCAGGTGGAAGAGGAGCAGCAAAGGTACAAGGAAGAAGCATTTCTTCATACTTGGTATCCTGGATGCTCATGGAAGTGAGGGAAAACCTGTCGGTGCTGCCTGGTGTCCCCAAGGGAAGCGGTTGGGCAAGCTGCTTTGGCAGGAGAAAGGTCCACCATCTGTTTTCTGTGGTGCAGTAATAGTCCTGTGTGCTGAATGGCTCTGCCTTGAGTGGGGAGGGGGTGTGTGTATTCTGGGTGAAAGGTCCCTTTCCAGCCTAAATTATTCTGTGGTTCAGTAGGTGAGTGGTTCAGACAGTGCTGGAGAAAGGTGATGCATCCAGTGACCATCAGCATGAAGGAGGGGTTGAGTTGTTAATTATGGGCATCATCAAGGATGAAGGGGAAAACAAAATCATAGGTGGAAATTAAAGGCTCAAAGCAAGGGAAAGCAAATGAGTTTTTCATCACAGATCTTAATCCTAGAAAGTGCTTTTACTGCCTCTCAGGCAGCAAAGCCAGTGTTGAGGGAGCTGGAAAATCACAGGGATGCTGGAGAGCAGTCGTTCAGTGACCTCATTGCTGTTTCTCCCTTTCCAAGGTGTGAGAACCTGGCAGAAGTGAACACTCTCCTGCGGGAGCACCTTGATAAAGCCAGTGAGGTTAATTCAGCCCTCAGAGAAGATGTTGGAAAGCTGACGGTGGATTGGATGAGGGCCCGGGAGGAGCTGGAGTTGAAGGAGAGTGAGTGGCGCCATGAGCGTGAGGTAGGGATGGGCTGTGGGAATTCAGCTGTGATGCTAGGTCGGAACACGAGTGCATTTTGTTCCTGGCACAGAGAACTTGCTGTGTGGGGGTTGTGGCTCTGCTGAAGATTACTGAAGGTTTTGGTGTTGGTAAGCGGGGGAGGAGTCAGCAAATGGTGCTGGTGGGAGATGCCCACCTGCTGTGACTGTACTGCTGGGTCCTAGAGGCAAATGCTGGCTCTTGCTGGGCACTGTAGGGCAGTCACAGGAATGCTTGTCTTTCTTATAGTTCCTAAATCCTTGTCTCAGATTCAAAGTGGCCAAACAGAGGAACAAGACAGGCCTTACGTACCTGTTGTAAGGCAACCTGACACAGGGCTTAGAGGAGCTTGTGTTTGTCTTCCTCCACAGAGGCTGAGACACCTCTGCAAGGCAAGGGGATGAATCATGATCAGTTTGCTTTGCTGCTATCCACTGCTGCAGGAGAAGTGTGGGTGTTCCCTTCTTGGCAGGTCTGCTGTGTGCCTCTGTGGTACCTCTGCAGTCCTTAATGTCCCTGGTGCAGTAGTTCCTCAAGGGCACCTGGTGATGGTGGTTGTACTCCCCTATCTGAGAGATGTGTACAGTGACAATGAAGGCTGAATTGGCATTTCTTTCTGTCTTTGTATGTTTAGCTTTATGACAACTACTTAAGGGGGGAACATAACCGTCTGCTCAGCCTGTGGCATCAGGTGGTGACGTTCCGCCGTCATTTCCTGGAGATGAAGACTGCCACGGACCGGTGAGTGGAAGTTAAGGCAAGAGCTTCAGAAAATATGCGGCTTGCCTTCACACCTGCTTTTTGAACCTCAGTGTTGCGTTAGTTACAGCAAAAGAGGGGATTTCTCCTACCTTTTTTTCTGTTGGCAGTTGGAAGCAATGCTTTGGGCCATTTTCAGAAGCATTTTGTTTGCTGCTGGTTTGCAGGTAAAGCTGAGGAGCTTGAGCACTGCAGAGGCCCTGAGCAGGTGATTTGGCTGTGGTGATGTGTGGGCACATGAACACAGGCACAGGCATGTGTGAACACCTGGGAATAGATTCACTGAAGCTGTGCAATGCTTCGGTGTATGGAGCAGTCCCTTGTAGGGAATGATGAAAACCTGCCTTAAAAATCGCACCAGGTTTCTTTTCCTGAGAGAAAGATCATTAACACATACCTTTTTTCCCTTTTCATTTCCAATGTACATTTATTTCGATTGGTTTGTATCCACTTATTCATCTCCTAGTGTTCAGAGAAAAAATAGCTTCTCTATGCTGTTACTGCATTTATCCAATTTATTTTGCTTAGTTTGATACCTCTTTTTATGATTGTTTTCTTGTTCTTGGGCTCACTGAGGTTCCTTTCTCACAGTTGCCTTCTATGCAAAAATAACATAGCCATAATAATACCTTCTTCTGGTGTCAGCATGCAATTTCAAACTCTGGGTTACTGTCAGCCATTTGTCTTATTTGGTTATAAGTCTTCCCTATTGTGTGAAGTCTGCCTGACCTGCTATTTAATGTTTGTGTTATTTGTACTTTTATGTTAAAGCGTTTTAGGCCAATTCTTACACCCCTTTCCTGAAGTGTTTATTATATAGGTATGATCATGAGCCTCTTAACAGTCCAAGGTGGGATGATAACAGCACTTAAGGCTGATTCCCTTGAATAAAAGCTGGGGACTTTAGTAAAATTCCTGGCACCTATTAAAGATAATCAAGAGCATGTTAAGAAGATAAAGCAAGAGCAACAATAATAAGAGTAATTAGGGATTCTTGAGGCCTTCTGGCTGTGCCATATCTTTCTTCTTACATCTGAGGAGAAGACAAACTCCTCCCTCAACTACCCAGGAAAGTCTTTGTTCAGCTGTCAAGATGTGTCCTGGTCCCCAAGTGTCACATTAATGACTCTCCCCAGGGAAGAGGTCATCTTGCCTGCCAGCATTGCCTGTTGCATGATTACACGCTTCAGAAGTAAGTCAGCCGATAAAGATGGTGGTGTGAACGTTGGCTGTTTCTTGGTTCCTCTCCAGAGATTTGTCAGAGCTGAAGGCAGAACAAATGAGGCTTTGTGGATCTATCCTGGTGAACTGCTCCCACCTGAACTCCAGCGTACGGCTCAGGGAGTCCATAGCTCTGGGTAAACCTGTCCTGAAGGGTCAGGCAGACCAGCAAATGGAACAGAAAATAAACCACAAGACTCAGGAAGTGGTGGCCTCACAAGTCAGGTGGGACCTGGAGAAGAAGGAGCTTCAGGACAGGTAAAGGTGTTTGAAACTTTGCTATTACAACATTATCTTTTTGTTCATGTTTAGAACACACCCATTGTGCACAGCCCTGTTTCTGTCCCTGGGCAAACTCTTGCTTTCAACATAAAGGATAGAAAAAATCATCTGCCCAACAGAAACTTCTGAGTAAGACAAGAGTGGAAAAGAGATTGCCTCTTAGAGTGCTTTTGCTGTTAGTTGGTTCTTGGTGAAAAACTGAGACCAGTATAAAGAGAACTGTGTCCCTGTTGCTACTCTGGGCTGTGCTGAAGGAGTTGGGAGGAATTTGCCCAGGGCCATCACAAGCACTGTTGGACCTCTGTGCTGACAATTCCTTGCAAGACTGAGTGCAGAGGCCTTTGGGACAAGAAGTGCCATTTTTCAAGATGAAGCCTATTAACCTGTAGACATAAGCGCTGCCTTTGCTGTGTTTCCTGGGTTGAACTTTCTCTGCTATGCTTCCGGGAGCTGCTTTGCTCTTTAACAGGTGATGGTGTGCAAAGCTTTTGGAATGGCACATGGACCTTCTCTTCTCAGGGTGATGGAGCTCTCAGCCTTGCTTGTACAGTCTCAGAAGCAGAACGAGGAGAAGGAGAAGACCATGAAAACGCTTAACGACACAGTGGAGATTCTAGTATGTTTTACCTTTACCTGAGAGACAGCCCAGTGTTTGCTCTCCAGCTGAGCACAGCTTCCTCAAGAGACAGAGCAGGAAAGATGCTCAGCATATGGGAACATCAGACACGTGGCCAAACTATTCCTTGTGAGTTTGGCTGATGTGGAGTCAGTTCAGGTGCAGGCAGTGGCAGAGGAGCTGCAGACAGTTCAGGTATCTTCCTCTGAGGGTCACACCAATGCTCTTCTGCCTGTGACTTTAAGTCTGTGGGGATCAGAGCTGCTTGGAGCTGACAGCTTAGTAGCAGTCTATAAAAACCAGCTGTTGGTCTTCCTCTTCTTTTTAGCAAAGAAGAAATGGAGTAGATACAGGCAGGAGTATACTGGAATCACTGGGGCTGAAATCCATCGGCGTGACAATGCTGCTGAGAATGGGAACACTGCAGATGGGAGCAGCTCTTCCCTGCCCACCCTTTCTTTATTCTGTTCTCAGGAATCAAGTTGGATAGAGAAAGAGTTTGAAGCTTCATTGACTAAAAGTGCCAAAGAAGAGAATCTTTTCCTCCAAAAGCTCATAAAAATATCACTGAGGTGAGTACAGAGTTGGTACAGTACCAGAGTTGGTGCAGGGACCACATCCCTGTAAATTCGATTTTAAAGTACTTGAGGAAGACAACAGACTAGCCCAGGGATCAGAGATACATGTTGTGTACTGACTGTGTTAACTGGCATTGCCTCTGATTTTTAGACCACTTTTATGACATAGAACCTGTCCTAACTTGCAAGTTGCTGTCCTGTGACACTTAACTGAACCACTAGAAGTTTCAGTACCTTTGCCTTCACCGTCCCACTAAGGTCTCTTTTGGAATCTGCTTTGAGTGTGCTACTTGACATTTGTATTCCAGTGTTTCTTAGGTACTTCCCCCACCCTCTTTGAGCAATGACTCTTGCTCTTCAGATTTTTATAAAAGGTCACTGACTCAGTCAATGCACTTGGCAACTCTGCTCCTTCCCTCTATGTTCACTGACCATCATAATCTCCCCAGAATTGCAACTGTTCAGGGGTAACCTCAATTTATACCTAAAATTCCCTTGAGGGAGGAGAGTTTAATTATCAGCTCTTTTACACAGCTTCAAGGAAGTGAGCATTCAGGCAGCCTCCAGCCACTTCACACTTGTGAAGAGTAGCTGTATTCAGAAATCCCTGGAGTACCTGTGGCCACAGGGACAAACTTGTTTGGACTGCAGAAATGAGAGAATTGAGTTTTTAATGACTCCAGGGTGAAGTGAGGGGAAAAGGAGAATAAGATAAAGAAAACCAAGTAGAATGAGCAAAGACTAACAGCTTGATGTGGGCTCTCAGGTGGTGTTAGACGACAGTGACAGCCTGGTCAGCATTATCTGCACTGACAGTTCCCATCACGCAGAGTCTGGGAACGTCTTCTCCGCTCCGAGATTGGTTGATACAGGGCATGCCTTCGGATTGGTTCTGGAAGCGCTGGCAAGGATGCGAGGGGCAACACAGGTGAGCCCTTGTGCTTGTCTTGCCCACTGGCCACAGGCTCAGCTGCCGATGCCTCGCTCAGCTCCATACCCTTCCCATTCTCTCGGCCAGTTGAGCCACTTTCTTTCTCACCTTTGCACTCGTGGTCCCACACTGCCTTGCTGGCCTCACCAACTCTATTTCTTCTGCTTTTCTCTCTTGGATCCCCACACCCTCAGCACAGCTTTTTGCCTTCAGGGGAGCTGTCTGTGCTTGCTTCTCCCAGCTCTCTGGAGCCGTCTTCCCTACTCCTTACTGCTTGTTTGTGCTCTTTCCCTGTCTGTTCCTGCAGGCCCTGAGAGAAGAGCTTTCTGCCAGGGAGGACTCAAACAATTTCCTGCTGCAGCAGCAGAGACGGCAGGAAGAGAAGTGCAGGGAGGTGCAGCAAAAGCTTGAGAAATTGGAGGAGACATGCAAGAGGTCCAGCAGCCACCAACAGCACCTGCAGTCCTTGGTAGAGGAACTCAGGAGGTGAGTGTTTCCTCCTCTTCCTCCTGCATTCAGAGGCAATCTGTTTCCAGTTGTGGGAGTTCAGAGGTGTTCTGAGCAAAGAACTCACCTGCCCTTCCACATGTAGGCCTCAGTGTGGCACTTCAGCATCATCCTGTCAGGACTTTTCATGCTCTACAGTGACTCCCAAGGCTGTCTCTGAGATGGACAGTGATGTTGGAACACAAGATGCTTCCCTCTCGCCAAGCTGTCTCCCTGAATGCTGTTCTTTGGGTGCCCTTTCCCAGCCACTGTTTCTCACTGAAGGAAGGCAAAAGCCTGCCTTTCTTTCCCTCTTCAGGGATTTCCTTGAGAGGGAAAGAGCAAGGTCTTCCTTAGCTTGACGCCTCCAGCTCCATCCTGGAGTGCCGAAAATGGGATCTGTGACTCTCCAGGCTTCTTTGTTCTTCTGACTGAGCCTTGTCTCGGCAGGGACTGTGCAAATCTTGAGAAAACTAGGGGAGAGCTACAGCAACAGCTGGGATTAATGGAGCAAGAAGCCTCTTGTCTGCGTCAGAGTAAAGCTGAGCTGCAGCTGAAGGAAGAGTCAGCCCAGGCAGAAAAGGCAGAGCAGCAGGAGAGGATGGAGAGAGCGCGGCGTGACCAGGAGCTCCTGTGAGTGTTCAGGCTTTCTCTGGGCAGGGGTGGGCAGTGCTGGGCTTGAAGAGGCTCAGCATAAAGAAACAAATGGTGCACAAATGCTCCTCGTTTGGATCATAGACTGTTTTTTGGTAAAAAACCTTGCTTTCCCTCCTCATAGAGTGAAGGACTTGGCTGCACTTGAGGGAAAACACTCATCATTGCAGAGGGAGTTGTTAGTCATGAGACAGACACTGGAGAAATTGCAGCTTCAGAGGGATCTGCTAGAGCAAGAGAAGGATGAGCTTACCATGGCTCTGGAGAAGGTATGGACACCTTATTTCTAGGCAGCACTTGTCAGAGGGAGTTTTTCTCCCCAGATGCTGTTTTTGGCGGTAGAAGACAGCGACAATGTTGTTCTCCGTGGAAAATGGTGGCCTGACCAGACTCATTGTTTGGGGTCATTGATCCCCATGAGCTCATTGGGAGCTCTGCCCTGGGAGTAAGTCAGAGACAGCCAGGCAGGTGGAGTTGCTGCCTGAAGTGTGGGATTTTGCTGCCTTTGTTGTTCCACTGTTCTTTTGCCCCTCCAGGCAGAGCGGTCAGTGGCAGAGCTGACAGGGGCTCAGAACAAGCTGAATGCTGAAAGAGCCGATCTCCGGGCTGCAGCAGCAAAGATGAGCAGCATCAATGAAGCTCTGGCACTGGACAAAGTGCAACTGAACAAACATGTGCTGCAGGTGAGCAGAGTTGCCAAAGACATTGCCAGATGCTGCTTCTTCTCAGCCTTCTTGCCTGGGGACAGTCTGACCATGGCAATGTTCCTTTTGTGTCTCAACCAAACTTCTTAGTAATTCTTACTGTACTTTATTTCCTCTGTGGTTCTCTGACTGTAGTTGGAGCAAGAGAAGGAGGTTCTGTCGGCTAAAGTGGATGAAATGGAGAGAGCAAAGGTCTCTGAGCAGGAGAAGCTGAACTTTTGTGAAAGAGCTAACGAAGAGCTCAGCACAGAGAAAGCCCAGCTGGAGCAGCTGCTAAAGGAAGCAGAAGAGCAACAGGAGGAGTTGCGGGTGGAACTGAGGGCACTGGGAGAGGAGAAGACAGAAACCCAGGAGAAATTCTATCAGGTGAGACCAAAAAGGTGGCATGTCCAGGTGGGCATTTAGCTGCTTGGCTGAGGGGAGCTGTACCTGTTAGATCTGCAGTGGTTTGGTCAAGGGGACACATGGTAGTGCTGGAGGTCAGAAGGCTTTGTTTGCTCCTTTTTGGAAATGTGTGGATGGCTTACAGAGCTGTTCTGCAGTTCTGAATTGTCCTGTGCTTCTACAGCCTTTTAGTCCACCTGTCTCTGTTGGCCTCTTTTGTGGCTTTTGATAAACTGCAAAGAGACAATTGTGTTGCCCTTGAATCTGAGTGGGCTACTATCTCACATGTGGCAAAAGAAACAAACTGTGTAGGTCTGAACCTTTTTTTCTGAAACAAAAAAAATGAGCTGCATGTTTCTGTTGATGCTTTTTGTTGTGGAATCTGCAACTTTCAAAACTCGGTTTGTTTGAGCCTAGAGAGCAGGAAAAAGCTGCAGGTCTATGGCTGCTGTCCTGTACTGCTAAGAAAGAGAGTAACATCTTTAAATTCTTGAAATTCTATTTTAAGACATGTGCAACTTGGTGGCTGAAAAGCTGCCTGAGGGAAAAGGTTTTGGGAGTGCTGGTGAACAGCAGTTGCACATGAGCTGTCAGTGCGCCCAGGTAGCCAAGAAGGACAAAGGCATCCTGGCTTTATCAAAAGTAGTGTGTCAGACAGGACCAGGGCGGTGACCATCCCCCTGTGCTGGGCACTGATGAGGCCTCATCTCAAATCTTGGAGTCAATTTTGGGCCCTTCACAACAAGAAAGACATTGAGGAGCTGGAGCGTGTCCAGAGAAGGGAATGGAGCTGGGGAAGGGTCTGGAGCATCAGGAGCAGCTGAGGGGGCTCAACTTGGAGAAAAGGAGGCTCGGGGGGACCTTCTTGCTCTCTGCATCTCCCTGACAGGAGGGGGGGAGCCAGGATGGGGTCAGGCTCTGCTCCCAGAGAGCAAGGGGCAAGAGGAAATGGCCACAAGTTGTGCCAGGGGGAGGTTTAGATTGGGTATTATAGGATAACTGTGAGAAAATGGTTTGTTTCTTTTCTGTTAGTCACAATTTTGGAGGATGTGGTAGGTTTGGCAAATACACAGCAGAGGTTTTATACTCAAGAAAACAGCTCAAAAAGCACAGTTAGTCTTAAGCTACATTAGACTACTTCTTTGTGTAAGTAAATGGTATTGTTGGTGTGAACTACTGTGCAGATAGAGTCTGCTTTGGCCACATCAGCCAGACTTGCATAAATCACTAAATGACTGCTCCCTACAAGGGCCATTTCCCTGCCAAGGATCCCCTTGCACTGCTGCTTTACACACTGAGGGAGGTGACACTTTCACGTGGGGATTTTTTCCTAGAAGGAGAAACCCTGTGTATTTTCACTTGCTTCAGTGAGCAAAATTGCTTTTGCTCAGCCTTCCCTGAAAATTTCCTGCTCTGGAATAGATTGATGGAAATTTCATTTGCAAAGTGGCAGTTCTGGAAGATGCAGTGTTTTTGCATGACAGCAAATAGTTTGGAGTAGGGATGTTTGTCGTGAAGGAGGTGTCTGGTCCCAGGCAAACCAGAAGGGTCAGACACATCAACTTGATGGTGCCAGTGCCTTTTGGCAGCCCAGGGTATCAGTGCTGCATACGGCAGATGCTCTGAAGCTTTGAGCCCAGAGTGCAGGAGCTCTTTGTCCTCTGGCTGGCTCTGCACAGGGTTCCCGAGGAAGGACTCGAGCTGTCGTGCGTCCACCTTCCAGGTTTCCCGCGAGAAGGAGTCGGCTGGCAGGGCTCTGGAGCAGCTGCGCCAGGAGTCCTCTCGCCAGGAGCAGGCGCTGGCCCAGGCGTGCAGGGAGAAGGAGCTGCTGGGCCGGGAGAAGGCTGCCCTGGAGGTGCGACTGGCAGCCACGGAGCGGGACCGACAGGGCATTTCTGAGCAGCTGGCAGAGGCCAGGTAAAGGCAGGGGGGACACCCTGGGCAGGACGTGACTGAAGGGCTGTAATAATAAAGGTGGAAAGCACTACACAGGGGTTTATTGCACCCTCTGTGCTTTTCAGCTGTTGAGGTCGAATTGGGCCAGGCCATAAGGAAAGCCTGGGCATTCCCTTGGAGGGCCCTGCTTTGCTATGGAAATGGCACAAATATGCCTTCTGTATTCAAGTTTCCATGCCACCCATTTTCTGTACTCAGGTGTGGGGATCTTGAGCCACATTATTCTGGAATATTCCCTGTGGGTGTCAGAAGCAAGAAACTCCTTTTTCTGTCCATTTGCATCTTTTAGGTCAGTGAAGGAGACACTGGAATCCAGCCTGTTTGCAGCTCAGCAGCAGGTATCTCAGCTGGAGATCAACAGGAGTCACCTGGAAGCTCAGCTGCACACAGTCATGCAGGCCAAGGAGGTGATCCAAGGTGGGAGCTTTGCGTGCTTTGTTTCTAGGCCCCAGCCTAGAGAAGCTGCTGTAAAGCCACCTCTGTCTGCAGGGCTTCTGAGGCACAGAGGGGCTGGAGGCAGGGCCATCCTACACTGAAACTGAAAGGGCTGGAGGTCAGTAAAGACTCTGAATCTTGCCGTTGGTGGTGTTTGCAGGGGAAGTCAAGTGCCTCCAACGTGAGCTGGAAGCAGAGAGAACCCTTGGGAAGCAGGAGAGGGAAGACATGGCCCAACAACTCTTGCAGGCAGAGCAGCAGTATCATGATACCCTCAGACTTGAGGAAACTGCTCACCAAGGGGAAATAAAGAAGCTCCTGCAAGACCTGGTAGGAGACAATACACTTGTGAATTGTTCAGGCCAGCTCTGTGGGCTGGTTTAGCAGAATCGGAGCCTGAGCATGGGAAATGGCAGCAATCACCTGCCATGGGCTTCAGACTGCTGGGCTGGGCAGCAGAGCCAGCAGCTGGGACTTGAAGGCAGTGGAAGACCCAGAGGATGATGCTGGGACAGTAAATGCAGCCGTGGCTTCAGTGTGGGTGTCAGATGAGTTGCAGAGCAAGTTAGGAGGTCCCCACCCCAAGCGTGGCAGCCAAGGGCAGGACCAGACCTGACTGCTGCCTACCATGGAGCAGATGCCAGCAGTGCTGCCAGCTGCAATCAAGGGAACTTGGTTCCTCTCTTTCTGCCCTTGCCCAGGGGACAGAGTGATCAGCTTTGGGCTTGAAGCGTTTGGAACAGGCCCCTTGTCCCTGGTCCTTCAGTCCTCGTGACTGGGCCTCGCCCTGCAGATCATCTGCACCTGCTCATCGCTGGAAAGGGAGGGGATCTCTGAGCAGAGAGACCCTGAGAGCAGAGAGAAAACCTGAGGAGAGAGGTGCTAGGAATCAGGCAGCCAGCAGAGGGGGCATGGGGACGTCTCCTTGTCTTAGTGGTTGGACTCATTGCTCGTAAAGATCTTTTCCAACAGAAAGGATTCCATGACTCCATGATTCTTGCACCTGCTGACACTCCTGTCAAATTCTGTGGTAATAGTTCAGGATTTCTGGAGGGCAGAAAGCCACTCCTGTGCTCTGTTCAGGTTAGGGTTTGTGGGAGGGATAAAGCTTCCCATTTTTCTGTGAAGAGCTTGGCTGGCACTTCAGCTGGAAGACTTTTCCTCCCCTCATCAGGCAAGCGAACGGGAAGAGCACCATGCAGAGATGCAGAAGATGCTGAAGGAATGGGAAAAAGGGAAGGCAGAGACAGAAGAGGAGCATAAGAAGACTCTGTTTGAGATGAGACAGAAAGTTGCCACCCTGCAGGCTCAACAAGAAGAGGAACGAACGAGATTGGAAAATGCCAAGCAAGAGGTAAAGATTGTGAAAGGAGAATTGATGTGGTGTTTTTGCAAGGCTGGAGCTGTGGGAGATGGCAGGATGTCGGGCTGTGTGGAGCATGTCCTCCATGTCTTCTACATTGCATTTGGAGGGGTGAAAGGTGAACAGCACTGTCTTCAGGATTAGGAATGAGACTTCTCATAGGAGGCCTGGCAGAAACGTCACCTTTCAGTTGAGGTTTTTGTGCTGCTATTGTGTTCCATTTTTTCTAAGACTCACCTCAGAGTATCTTCACTAACAGTCCCCTTGGGATGTTTTCTAATACGTGGTTATAGCCAAACTGATTTTGTGGGACTGAATCCCCAGGAGGATGGATGGGAGTTTTCTTTTGTGGGAATGGAGAGGGCACAGCAGGAATGATGATTAGAGAAAAATCTTTTTAAAGCCTTCTCTGGAATATTTCTGAACAGTAACCCAGAGATGTCTTCTGGGCTGTACTTTAAGTCACTTCCTGAGAAACAGTTTCGCATTTTGATCTCCTATACCAAAGCAACCCTGTCATACACTGAGAGTCTCCCTTGTGTCCTCCCCAAAGTGCTCTTCATGCCAACTGCCTGGGGACAGCAGTACCCCCAGCTGTGTCTGCAGGTATTGAAATGCCAGGGCAGTGCTCAGGGATGACAGTGTGTCCCTGGAATGTCAATACCTTCCAAAGTCAGCTGAAGAGCTTGAAACTGAAGTAATTTTCACCAACCTCCTACTTAGAACACATGGGTTTCCTGAGTGAGCTGCTCCCTTCAGCCCTCAGCAGCTCTGTGTTTGCTCTGCTGCTCACGAGGTGCAGCAGTTGCTGTTGAAAGACAAAGCAGACAGGGCAGAGGAGGAGGGACACCCTCAGCAGCACAGCCAGACAGCAGGGAAATGCCACCCTTCCCTGGGAGATGACTGGCAGTCTGTTGGGGCTTCAGACATGGATGGGTCACGTTTATGGTGCCAGTCTCCCTTGGGAAGTTGTGTGTCTGTGGGCAGATAAGGACCCAGGAGAGCAGCAGCAGCAGCACAGTGCTCTGAGGAGGCGTGAGCCCATCAGTCCTTGTATCCTGACACACACGTATGGAAGTGTGAACCCATCTGCTCTTTGTTTCTGTGCAGGTCCTGCTGGAAAAGCAGAACGAGAAGAGTGTTTTACTAGAGACACTGCTCCAAACTCAGGGAGAGCTAAGCCAAGCCTGCCAGCAGGTCCAGCAGCTGAGGCAGGAGATGCAAGAACAGCAAGAGAAGGGGCAGGTAAGTCTGAGTAGCCAGGGAACAGAGTGAAGGGCAGTACCAAGGCCATAAAATGCAGGACTGAGGAAGCAAGGACTAGTGCAGGCACTGAAAGCACAGAGCCTGGTGAGCTCCGGAGCTCAACCCCAGGAAGGAAGGGTTGCAATGGAAGTGGAGCTGGGTAGAGAAGCCATAAGTGGCTGAATAAATGGGATTTTGAGACAGAAAGGAGAAAAAGCTGAGCCTGAAGGAAGGTTCCAGGAATTTGCTCTGCATTTGTGTTTCCAGACCATCAAGGCAAACCTGCAAGCAGAGCTGCAGGAAGCTCAGAGGGAACTCCAGGTAGCGGAGAAGAGGCACAAAGAAGAACTTGAAAGCATCCAAGAGGAAATGAATCTCCTCCTTGAGCAGAGGGAGGATCTACAAAAGCAGGTGTGTGAAACAGCAGCAGCCGCCCCACAGTCATGCAACAGGTAGTCTGTGCCCTTGTTGCCTTTCCCTTGTTGCCTTTTCCAGCAGCAGCTGGTGGGCTGATCCCTCTGCCTGCCTCATTCCTGGGCTCCATGGAACTGCTCTGGAGGACACGTCCTGGTCTGCTGAATCTCAGCCCTGGACAGCTGGGCTAGTCCTTTGGCCTGTTGGGCAGCAGTCACCAGCAGGGATTTTTGCTGGCCTCTTACTGCTGGCCTTGATTTTTGAACTGGTTTCTCAGAAGCCTTTGGTGACCCCTGAGATTTTGAAACAAGTCGTCCGTATCCTTTGGGAATCTGATCCCATTGGGACAGGGTGGAACTGAAAGTTGTCCTTTGCCTTTCCTCACAGTCTGTGATGTGGCTGACAGTGACAAGCTGTAGTCTCTGACTGCTTTTTCTTTTGCCTTGAGGTGGGACACTGGACGTCTCAGCTTGCAGCCTGCAGAGAGTCCCACAAAGCCATTGCCCACAAAGCTCAGCAAGATGTGAGCGAGGCCCAAGAACTCTCAAAGCAGAAGATGCTGGAGGTTGAGAAGCTCCAGAAGATCCTGGAGGTGGCTGAACAGGAGAAGAAGGAGCAGAAAGTTTGTCTGCAAAACTTGGAGAGCGAAAGGAGCCGTTGGGAAGAAACAGAGCGGCAAAACTCAGAATTTCAGTCTTCGGTGAAGGCCCTAGAGAGGGAAAAAGCCAGGTAAATGAAAGCCTGTGGGACTGTGCTTTCTGCGTCATGGGTTGCCTCTTTCCAATCTTTGCATCTGCAGGTGGTTCTGGAAGCATTTCCTAAATGTCAGAGTTCTGAACTATCCATGCAGATGTGTTTCATTCTCTTGATTTTGTGTTCCATTTTCTTTTAGTCCTTCAGTTACAGTTTTTTCTGAAGGCAAAAGCTTTTGGAGTAGCTCTTCCCCTATAAGGGGGTGTTCTGTTGTCAGGTAGGGGGGTTAACACTGGACAAGGTGTGGTGTAATGAGCTGGATACATCCATCAGCTCCACCTTGGGTCCAGGAACTTGAAACCTTTGGGATCAGTATCACCAGGCATCCTGATCCCTGTGGTTGGCAGAAGCCATCTTAAGGCCATGATTTTTGATCTGAGCAAGATTAACAGAATCACGGAATGTGAAGTTTGGAAGGGACCACAGTGGGGCCTCTGGTCCCACCTCCCTGCTCAAGCATGTGGCACAGGATTGTGTCTAGACAGTTCTGGAATATCTCCAGTGGGGGAGACAACACACCCTCTTTGGTCTCTGTTCAGAACTCAGTCACTGCTCAGCAAAGAGGTTCTTCCCTGTGTTCGGGTGGAACTTCCTGGGCATCAGTTCCTGCCCGTTCCTCCTGTGCCATTGCTGGGCCCCCCCAGCAGAGCCCGGTCCATCCTCTGCCCCCTCCCTGCAGACCCTGACACACCCTGGTGTTACGACCCGCCCCAGGAAAAGAGGGGGGAGGGGGTAACCCAGGTTTTATCAATAATTCCTTTGGGGTGGATTAAAGCGAAACGACACTAAGTAATCGGTGTCTGAAAACATATATTGACAAGATTTATTTTAACAATTCTGCATCAATAGGTATGTTAACATTTTGGGTGCTGTCATAACCTTTCTGGGGAGGAGAAAAATGCATAGGGGAGAGAAAGACAGGGTAAGAGTAAGGGAGAGCAAGAAAAAAAAGAAGATGAGATAATCACTGCCCACTGGATCCAGCGATGTCTTGATCCGCAGGTGGTGGGGGGAGAAGGAAAAGCAAAAACCCCGCCAAAACCCCAAAGTCACCAGTCAAAATCCATATCCTTTGCACCTGCCCTAGGGCAGGGAATTGTTTTCATAGGTTGGTGTCCCCCTTTTTGGCGCGGCTCTTCCCGCCTTTCAGGGCTTGCTGCACTGGAGGAGGGAGGGGGATGGGCCCAGTTGCCCATCAGAAAGTCAAAAGCCTGCAGAAGTCTCTTAGAATGCATAAATCATTAACTGTTTCAGTCTCTGACAACTGGGGAGGGCCCCTCTCAGTGTCTGCTCTGGAGGCTGAACAGCCCCAGCTCCCTCAGCCTTTCCTGCTCCCAGAGCTGCTCCATCCCTTCGGCATCTCAGCAACCTGTGCTGGACCCGCTCCAGGAGCTCCGTGTGTGTCCTGTGCTGAGGAGCCCAGAGCTGGACACAGCCCTCCAGATGTACCTCCCAGGGCTGAGCAGAGGGGCAGGATGCCCTCCCTGACCTTCTGGCAATGCCCTTCCTAATGCACCCCCAGATCCCTTTGGCTCCTTGGCCCCAGGGCTCACTGCTGGCTCAGGAGCAACTGGTTGTCCCCCAGGACCCCAAGGTCCTTCTCCCAGAGCTGCTCTCCAGCAGGTCACCCCAGGCCGTGCTGGTGTCTGGGGTTGTTCCTCCCCAGGTGCAGGACTCTGCATTTGCCCTGGTTGAATTTCAGACAGTTCTTCTCTCCCATCTCTCCAGCCTGTCCAGGTCCCTCTGAAGGGCTGAGCCCTCTGGGGGATCGACCACTCCTCCAGCCTTGTGTCACCAGCTGAGGAGGCATCGACCCCCTCATCCCAGTCATTGTTGAACGAGTTAATGAGCAGTACTGGGCCCAGTCTTGAACCTTGGGGGACAGCACTGGGGACAGCCCTCCAACTAGACCCTGTGCCACTGACCCTTTGAGAGCTGTTACTCAACCAGTTCTCAATCCCATCTCACCATTCCCTCATCCAGCCCACACTGCCTGAGTTTGTCCAGGAGGATGTTGTGACAGACAGTGTCAAAGGCCTTGCTGAAGTCGAGGCAGACAATATCCACTGCTGTCCCCTCATCCATCCAGGTAGGTGTTTCATCACAGAGAGCAATCAGGTTGATCAAGCAGGATTTACCTTTGGTGAATCCTGATCTCGTTGTTCATGTGAGTAGAGGTGGTCTCCAAGAACGAGGCACTCCATCACTCTTCCAGGGACTGATGGGAGGCTGACTGGCTGGTGGTTCTGGGGGTCCTCCTTCTTGTCCTTTTTCCCAACCAGAGTGACATTTGCTGTCTCTCAGTCCTCAGGCACCTCTCCTGATCTCCATGACCTTTCAAAGCTGATCTTGAGCAGCTTCGCTGTGGAGTCTGTGAGCTGAGTCCCTCAGCTCTCATGGATTCATGCTGTTGGGGCCCATGGACTTGTGGATGTCAGGTCTGCCCAGATGTTCTCTAACCTGATCCTCCTTGAAAGGAGGACTTTCCAAGGAATTTCAGAGGAAAGTCTTGCTTCCAATCCCTGTTTCCTGGGTGAGAGATCTCTGAGGGGTGGTCTTGTCAGTGCAGACTGATGCAAAGAAGGTGCTCAGTAACTCTCTGTATCCTCTGTCACCAGGGTCTCCCATCTGTTTAGGAACACACATTATCCTTTGTTTCCTTTTGTTTTGAAAAAACCCTTCTTGCTGTCCTTTGACATCCTTGGCCAGATTTAACTCCAGATGGACCTTGGCCCTTCTCATTTCTGCTTACTCTGATAATCTCTCTGTATTCATTTCAAGTGGCCTGACCTCGCTTCCATCTCCTGTGTATTTCCTGCTTCCACTTGAGTAATGACAGGAGTTCTTTGTTTATCCACACAGGTCTCTTGCCCCCTTTGCCAGATTTCTTGCTCATTAGGATGCATTGTTCTTGAGCCTGGAGGAAGTGATCCTTGAATATCAACCAACACTCTTAGACCCCTTTTCCCTACAGGGCCTGTTTCCATGAGGTTCTTTCAAGAAGATCCCTGGAGAGGCTAAAGTTAACTCTCCTGAAGTCCATGGTTGTAATCTTAACTTGCTGTCCTGCATCCTCCTTGCCCCCAACAGAACTCCACAATCTCATGGTCACTGCAACCAAGGCTGCCCCCAAACTTCACCTCTCCAACAAGGCCTTCCCTTGTTGTCAGTCTGAGATTGAGCAGCACACCATTCCCTGTGGGATCCTCCCCTGCCTGTGACAGGAAGTTGTCATCAATGCTTTGCACAGTCCAGGAACATCCTGGACTGTGTTGCTTTTCCAGCTGTTGTCAGGGTAGCTAAAGTCCCCCACAAGAACCAGGGCCTGTGACTGTGAGGTTGCTTCAAGCTGCCTGTAGAAAGCCTCATCCATTTCTCCTCCTGATCAGGCTGCCTGTAGCAAACACCCACAGCCAGGTGACCTGTACTTGTCTGCCCTTTTATCCTGACCCATAAGCTCTCAACTTGCTCATCATCCACCCCAAGACAGAGTTCGATACATCCGGAGTGTTGCCTCACACAGAGGGCAACTCCGCTACCCTTTCCTGAGGCACCCAAGAAAGAAGAATGCCTTTCACTGCCATCAGTTGCTTTTTCCACAGGCTGACTGTGTGTCTGGAAGAGAATGAGTTGAGCCTCAGAACCCTGGAGGAAAAGAACCTTGCCCTGCAGAACCAGTGTCTGAGCTCCATTCTGCTCTTCACCAGGCCAAGCAGCTCCTTTCAGAACCGCACAACAGAACTGCAGGAGCTCAACAACCAGTGACCTACGCACTGATATCCTCTCTCCAGGGACACACAATAGCCACCTGCAGCTTGTAGACCCTCACTGGTTTTCCCTCCCAGCAGCACACACTGCTCTTGTGCTCTGCCCAGAGACGCTGCACCTTGAGGCCAAAGCTGGATCTGGTGTCTGCTACCTGTGTTTTCCCCTCTTCTCTCCTGGGTCCCAGTATGAGCTCTTTGAGGAGAAACAACAGACTGCTTTGAGCTTCTCCATCCCTGTGTTCCCAGTGTTGTCCCTGGTGGAGTTTGTGCCTGTGCCGGGCAGGGAGCAATGTGGGGACTCAGAGGTGGTTCTGTCAGGCTGGGGAAGACACCTCATCTGGTGTTTTGGAGCAGAACCAGCAAGGATGCCCATTGTCTCCCCTTTCCCTGTTTGGAGTTTACTGTTCTCCATTGGAATGCTTGGCTTTGTACCTTCTGTTTCTGGTGTGTCTTGTGCTTGAAGGAATTTGTCCTTTGTTCCTCACCCTACTGCCTGCTCTGCTGCCTCAGGAGCAGCCCAGCCCCTGACACTCTGTGCACCCGTGTTCCAGATCCAGTCCCTGCAGGAAGCAGTGCAGGAGAAGGAGGCTGCCCTGGCAGCTCGAGAGGAGCAGCTGCTGCAGGCCCTGGAGGAGTCACGAGCGGGCGAACGGAGCTTGAAGGACTCTCTGCCACATCTGGAGGCCGAGGGGTTTGAGCTGCGTTTGAGGCTCCGCAGCTCCGAGAAGAGAGAAGAGGCCTTGGCCACAGAGTGTCAACAGGCCAGCAGTGCCCACCAGGAAACCCAATCCCAGCTGGACAAACTGCACTTGGTTCTCCACCACATGATCAGTGACTGCAGAGACTTGGTCACTTGGAGCTCAGGCAAGTGTGAGAGGCTGGGTCAGTATGTCTGTAGAGCATGTGTGGGACAGCAGATGGAGGAAGGGGGTCATCCTGGTCTGACAGACTCATCCTTTCACCTTAGGCTGGCTCAAGCCTTGGGAAATTTTGAAAACTTGACATCCTTGCAGAGACACAAGTCCGTGTTTGTATGTGGAGAAATGATCAGCATCAGAATGGAAAAAGGCCTGAGTTCTGTCAAGCCACAGGGCATGTGCAGTCCTCCTTGGGGCAGCACTGTCATTAGTGGTCATCAAAATAATGTCAACCTGTGACACTGGCTTGCTGTAAGGCAAGCTCTAGGACGATGGCAAAGGCACAGCCTCCTTCTCCTGTGTAAAAAGAGGCCTTGTTTGTTGGAGACCCTTGGATTCAGTTTTGAAACAGAATGTCTTCTCTCTTCAGAACAGGGTAGTGCTGTGGGCCTAACTGCTTCTCAGGCCAGGGACCTCCCCACGGAGCTCACAGTGGACAGAGTGGCAGCAGCCCTACAAGACCTGCGTCAGCACCTGGAGCAGACTCAGAAAGATCTGGTAATGTGTGCCCTGGGCACCCAGAAATCCTGTCCCACTGCTGGACAAGCAGAGTGCCAATGCCGAGGGGGTGTCAATCCTTTTAGGGGGGGTTGGCTCACTGCCATGGGGAGGAGGCAGGATCATGATCACATCTACCATTACTGTACCAGCAGTGACTCTGAGAAGTGCTTCTGCTCTTCTTAACTCTTCCAGAATGACACCAGGAAGAAAACACAGGTCTTGGAGCTGGAACTGAGCACGAGGCAGGCTGAGAGGGACCATTGGTGTGCCCGCAATCAGGAGCTGCACAAACAGTTGGCTGAAAGCCAGGAAGGTACAGCTTCTCCTTTCCCACCCACTGCCCATCCCCTCTGGCCAAAGGGGATCTCTGATGCCACACAGAAGAAAAGTGCAGTGCCTGGGGATAGGAGAGGAGAAAAACAACCAGCAGGAGACTTCTCCCTAGAAGTCCCAGGGAGAGCTTTTGGTAGGCAGAGATGGCGTGGCTGGCAGTGCATCTGGCTGTGCCACGGGGGAACGTGTGCAGAGGTGGTGCCTTTCAGGTCCCATGTCCCTGCTAAACAGGTGTATCTTGATGCCTGAGCTTGATTCCTCCAAACTCCAGGCCATCCCAGAGCCTACAGGGCTATTGGTTTCTTTATAGCATGGCTGGACAGGAATCCCCACTCCTTTCTCTGTCTTTGTTTGCCCACTCTACACATCAGAACTGCATTTTCATCTCAGTGCCTTGTTTCCCTTGTCTCAGACTCTCTCTCAGCTATTCCTGGTCAGTGTCCTAGCGGTGTCCTAGTCAGTCTTTACTTTTGCTTCTTCTTCCTTTTCCTTTGGGACCCTGGATTCATATTTCCCCTCCTGTCTGTCCCTGTTTCATCCATGTCAGTTCTCCCTGCTTCTAACACCGTGGCTGAGGTGCTGCCATGCCCTCAGTCCTGGTCTTTCAACAAGCAGAAGGGCAAGCACACTTTCATGTTCCTCAGATTCTTGCCCCTTTCATTCTTCCTTTTTTCTCTGCCTGGAAGTTTCCTTCCTTTCTGTCAGCTTTGGAAGCCCCTGTGGGCTTAGGGCCTAGGTAACACAGACAGGCAGAGAAGACACTGCTGATGTGTCTGCAGGATGCACATCAGTTTGGCTTGGCTTTGCTTTTCCCCTTCCCCTTTCCTGCTGCAGCGCTGTGGACAGCAGAACACAAGAGGGATTCTCTAGAAGCTGCCCTGAAGGAAGAGGCCTCTGCAAGGAAGGAAGAAGCTGTGACTCTGCGTCAGGAGGTGGAGTCTCTGCAAAGGAAACTGGAGAGCACAGAGAAGCAAGGACAGGATGTCCTGGTGAGGCTGGCAGATACCATGAAGGGCCATTTCCTAGCTGATTTTGGACCTTGTGTTCATATTTTTAAAGAAAGACTTTTTCCAGTTTAACTTTTCTAATTGCGTTCTTCTGTATAAGGAGGAAAAGATGTCATAGTCATTTCAAACCCAGTTAGGGCTGAGGGTGCTTCTTTTCCTCCGTGCTGAAGTTTTCTGCCCTTGAAGCTTTAGTCAAAGTAATTTCCACGCTTGTCTCTACATTGCATGGTCTGGGCACTTCCTTGTGTCCAAATCCATCTTCAGATTTCCAAATATCTGGATCTGGAAAAAGAGATGAGAGGATCAAGTTTCCTAATAGTCGCAAGGCGCTCAGCATTGGCCATCTGAGAGCAGACACTGGGGAGAAAAGAGACAACAGAAGTGCTGATGCAGATAATAACATGGGCCTGTGAAGGGAAAACTAGTCCTGATTGGAAAGCCAGACTGACAGATTAATCTGGCCATTGCTGCTTCAAGAGAGGAAAGTGGGGCTCTAGGGGATAGTACCATGGCAACTCTCCACTGGAGAGGTCGAAAACCACCCCCTCTTGCCCCAAACCCAGCAAAGGAAATATTGGTGTCCTTTGCTCTTCCCTTCCGTCCCAATGGAGAGCACATTGTCCTGGCACTGCCTAAGTTGTGTTAGTCTGGACTTGAAATCCTGGCTGCAGTTCTGGCAGCTCCTCCCCAAAGGAACACTCGAGTAGAGCTCCAAGAGGTTGGGGAAGGGCAGAAAGGAAACTGGGACTGGCTGAGGGAACTGGGGAAGCTGCAGCATAAAGGCGGGCCACGGAAGGGTCTGCAGCACCCTGAGAGGCAGGGAGAGAGGGGCAGCCCATGCCTGCCACTGCAGCAGGAGCTCAGGTATGCTATGAAGAGCAGACATAAGAGATGGAATGACTGACTCTTTTTGTCCCTGCTTTGCAGCATGAACGGGACAGGCTGCAAGCAGAGAAAGAAAAACTGGAGTGTCAGATCAGACTTCTTGAGGAATCAGTCACAGCCTCTGAAACCCGAGCAAATACAGCAAGAGACACAAATCACTCCCTTGAACAAGAACTCCAAACTGCACTGTCCCTCTTAAAAATTAAAAATGAGGAAGTGGAAAATCAGATGAAGAAAATGGAGATGCTCCAGAAAGAGGCAACAGAGGGCAAAGCTTTACAGGAGAATCTGGCTCATATGACTGCCATCCTGTCAGAGAGGGAGAGAGAAATGAAGGTGTACCAAGAGCAGATGA
The DNA here is from genome assembly GCF_009829145.1 of Chiroxiphia lanceolata. Lineage (NCBI taxonomy): Eukaryota > Metazoa > Chordata > Aves > Passeriformes > Pipridae > Chiroxiphia > Chiroxiphia lanceolata. Next base: position 1,281,893 of record NC_045653.1, on the reverse strand, counting down.
GAGTCCTGGAAAAGCAGAAAGAAATGCAAAAAACTGCTCTCAATCAGGTTATTAAGGACATAACAGAGAAAGAAAAGAAGACAGAATCTCAGCAAGAACAGATACAGGAGCTGGAGAAGCAGCAAGAACAACAAAGGATTGCTTTAAGCAAAGAGCTGGAAGAGAGAGAGCGGGAGATTAGATCCCAGCAAGAACAAATACAGGAGCTGGAGAAGCAGCGAGAAATGGAGAGGGCTGCTGTCAGCAAGGTGAGCAAGGAGCTAGAAGAGAGGGAGCAGCAGATCAGATCCCAGCAGGAACTGATATTGGAACTGGAGAAGCAGTTAGAATTGCAGAGCACTGCTGTCAGCAAGGTGAGCAAGGAGCTGGAAGAGAGGGAGCAGGAGATCAGATCCCAGGAGGAGAAAATAATGGTTCTAGAACAACATGGTGCATCACAAGTGAGAAATCTGCTTGAGGATCTTGATCATGTGAAAGGAAACCTGAAGGAGAAAAACTTGGAGCTTCTGTCTCTGACTCAGCGGATCCAAGAACTGGAAAAGGAGAGAGAACAGGGGAAAACTCTGCACACAAGCCTTGAACACCTGAGGGCAGCTCTTAAGGACAGAGAGAGTGAGTGTGACACTCAAAGGGAAGAGTTAAAGCTCTTGCAGCAGCACAAGGAACAGCAAGAAGGGCATCTGCAAGAGCTTCTTGGTAAAGTAGAAAACATGACACTTTCTTTATCTAAAAAAGAACAAGAGCTTGAGTCACAACAAAAGCAAATCCAGGAAGTTGAAGAAGCCCTGGAAATGCAGTTAAGGACTGTCCGTGACCAACTGGAGCAGACCTTAGCAACCTTAAAAGAAAAAGACAGACTCATAGACATCCAAAAGCAACAAACAAGGAGCTATGAGGAAAAAACAGAACAACAGATTAATGTCTTGCACAGAGATTTAGAATACACTAGGACAGTACTGAAAGAAAAGGATGTCATGATTGAATCTCAGAAGGAACTGATTGAGACCTTCCAAAAACAACAAGAAGACTCTGAACAGCAGAAGGAAATTCTGCAGCATCTTCAAGTGGAACTAAAGGAAAAAGAGCAGGAAATTTTATCCCTCAGAAAGCAGTGTGAGGCATGCAAGGAAAAGGAGAAAAAGCATGAAGCTGAGCAAACAAATTTCCAAGCAGCAGCACTGACTCTGAAAGAAAGAGAAGAAAAGATCTGGGTTCTGGAGGAGGCTGTCTCTAAGCTTCAACAGCAAAAGGAGGAGACAGTGGGGCAGACTAAAGCCATCATGCAAAAACTGGAATGTGCTGAATCCTCTTTAGAAGCCAGAGATCAAGAGAGAGCATCTTTGGACGAACACGTCCAGGACCTTCGAGAGCAGAAGGAGGTGGAAGGCAGGCAGGCCAAAAGTCTAGAGCAGGATCAAGACAAAATGAGGCAGATGTTGCAGGAGAACCATTTGGAGTTCCTCAAGCAGACAGAGCAAATAAACATGTTCCAACTCCATGAAGAAAGCATGAAAGTAGCACTAACCTTATGCCAGAAGCAAATAACTCTGCTTGAGGAAGTGGTGAGGAAGAAAGATGAAGACAATGAAACCCTTCTGCAAAAACTCTGGTGCCAAGAAGAAGTAGTGAAGACTTGGCAGAATCTCCAGCTTAGGGCAGCTGAGAAGAATGAAGAGGTTGGACATGAGGGAGAGCAAGAGAAGCTGCTGGAAGAAGCCTTCCCTGAGAGAGAAGGAGAGACCAAGGCTCAAAGCGACCAAAAGGAGTTAGAAGAGGTAATAAGAGCTCTTCGGGAAGATCTCCAACACATTCAGCAGACTTTGATGAAGAAGGATGAAGAGATCAAGTACCAAACAGACAGAGTCAGGTGTTTAGAGGAGGCACTATCAGGGAGAGAACAAGAGCTAAAGAGGGAGAGCGAACTCCTGAAAGAATTAACATCAGCTTTGCGATGGAAGGATGAAGGGGAGACCCTAAAGAAACAAATCCAAAACCTCCAAAAATGGGAGGAAGAGGTAATAGAGAGATGAAAGTTCTCCAGGAGAGAGACCATCTCTTGCAAAGGCAGAAGGAGCTAACCCAACAATGGCAAGCTGAGAGGAAAGCCAATGGGGAGGAACTGGAGTGTGTGGCTGCTGCTTTGAAGCAGACACAAAGCAGAGAACTCAAATGGAGAGAGAAGGCCCAAGTCCTGAGAGCTGCCCTTACCAAGAGTGAAATGGCCAAAGGGACTCTGCTGAAAGAATTGGACATCCTGCAGAGAATGGTTTCAGAGCGGGACACGGACCGATTCCATCAGCAGGTAGGCACTGGGATTGATTTCAACTCAAAAGTCTGTGAAGGATTCCAATGATGTTTCCCTCTAAGAGGTGGGAATATAGATTCCCATCAGTACAAGACCTGTTTGGGCAAAGCAGCCAGGTCTGCAGCCAGCAGCCTTGGCTGGCTGGCTGGCTGGCTCCAGCAGAGACCATTCACCTGCGAGAATGTTTCCTGGCAGGCCTGGAACGACTGACACAACTATGGAGCTGGCTGTTCATATCGGCTCCAGTCCAAAGGCTGGGCATGGGGAACTGGTTCTCCTGTGCCTAGGCAAGCTCAGCCAACACATAGTGGCTTGGATTTGGCATGGAAAGGAAAGGGAGCTGCTGACCAAACTGATGTAGTGAACTTAGCAGAGTTTTGTACTGATGGCTGAAGAGCAGCTGCACTGCTGGAGCTTAGAGGGTGCTCTCAGACATGGAGGTTTCTGAGGGACAGCTTGTCCAGTGTACTAAAAAGAATGGGATTTATACCATTGCCTGGTCAGGTTAAAGGCTTCATTGCTCATTCAAGACATGCTTGTGCCCCTGTCCAAAAAGCACAAAGGTAAATTCGTGTGGATTTCTTCAAGGTGAACTGATTCAGGTCCCACTAGTGGAACAGCTGCAATAGCCTGTGCTGCAGCCTTGGCAGGAATTTGCCAATAATCTGGCATTCCATTATTATGATGGAATTCCATTAGATGTAGAGAAAAACTACTAAGAAAACCTTGTATATTATGCATTATACATTTACACATGACTTAAGAAATATTACTGGCAGCCTGATCAGGATGCTGACAGGTCCTGTGACCTGTTGATGGGAAGCAAAGAAGTGACAAGTGCAGAAAATGTGAAAACAACGGAAGATTTCAGTTCCATCCATGGAGATCAACTGGGCAAGAGCAGTTGATCAGGAAATGCAGTTGCATCCTCAGAGATCGGTTTAGTGCTGGTGTCAAGAATAAAATTATCAATGCTCCAAGGAGCAGTTCACCAGGAAAGGCACGACAGGGGAGGTGACTCCTGAGTAGGTTCAGAGCAGTGCACATGGCTTGACTGATAGCGTGATTTTTTTTTCCACAGAGCAGTCCTGGATGAGGATGTAACAGGCAAAGAGAACAGAGAACAAGACTGTAGTGTTCAGTCACTGCAGAAATACGTACTTCACCCACAGCTTGCACATGTTTGCTTGTCTAAGGACAGAGCTGTAGATAGGAGAATGTACAGTGGTAGTCAAAGAGGATGACCAAAGATGGTAAATAACTTCCCTAACAGGAAGGTGTAAATGTGCAAGTCTTCACAAGCGACACAAAATGGCTGAGAGAGGGGGCTGGAGACACTCCAGACCTTTGTAAAACTATGAAGTGGCTGAATAGGAAATGAATGTTTCCAGTCTCTCTCAAAACCAGAATGGGGGACACTGAACAAAACTAGCAGAAAGCACATCCAGAACAAACAACTCAGTTCTCCAAGCTGATTTGGAGGAGGGCCCCTAGAGAGAGGGTGTGTTGCTTGGGGCTGTGCACCAGAAGGAGAAGGGCCTTAGCACTGTCCATTCCTGTTGTGGTCACTCTGCCTGACATGTTGGTTCTAACAGCCTTCTAACCTTTATGTGGCACCAGCTCATGGAATCTCCTCTCTGAATGCCCAGCAGGCTGTTGCAGAAGGGGAGCAGCTGTCATGGCTCTCAGAGAAGAGACTCATGTCACAGAGCCTGGAATGTCTGCAGCAAACAGTTGCAAGGCTGGAAGATGAAAAGGTGGAGCTGAAGCAACAAAATGCTGAGCTCAGGAGGACTCTTGAACAGGTAAAATGGGCTTTTGTTGCCTCTGCAAAGCCTCATGGTCCTCTGAACCATGACACATTTCCCCAGGCAGCACTTTGGAGTCCTCTGCTTGTTTCCTTCCCTCTCGTTCTTCCTGCTGTGGACACACACTTTGCATTTTCTCTCTCTTCTGGCACCCCATGGCCTCCACAAATGCACCTTCACTGCAGTGCCACCTCCCTTGCCCCAGTGTCCCCAGACACACACTTGCCTCTCTTCCATAGCCCACATCGAGTCCTTTTTTGTTCTCTGGTGCAATTAAGGGTCTCTGAGCATAGATCTCCTTGCCTTGATGTCCAGAGGTCCTTTTGCTCCCTGTTTGGTGGCAGGTTTCTGTGACCCTTTCTCCCATCCAACGTGCAGGTGGAACATGAGCGGAGGAGGCTGAAGAGATGTTTTAGGGATCAGATGCTCCCAGATGCCTGTGGATTGTCTCTCTCCCAGTCTGACCAGCACAAAGTGTCCACCTCTAGACAGGTGAGAACAGAATCTTCCCTGGTGGGAGGAGGCTCTGGCCATACAGAGGAACAAGGGCAAATCCCAGTGGCAGCAACCCTCCAGGAGAGACCTAATGGTAGTCAAGTATAGACCATGCCCTGACCAAGCTGCAGACTAAAATGGAATCTTGTGTTTTCTTCACAGGACGAGTCTCACGCTCACTGCAGTCAGCGGTTAGCTGAGCTACAGAACCAGGTGAGGAGTAGGAAAACTCTCCTCAAAAGCTGCTGTGGCCCTGATGGGCACAGCTTTGCACGATGCTCCAAGCTGAGTTTTGTTTGGCTGTCAGGGAGTGCACCAGGCAGTGTCAGTCCTGCGCCTGTTGGCAACAACCAAACAACATCCTTCACCTCAGTCTTGTCTCTGGCTTGCCTAAAGGTCAGGCAGGGTGGGATAGGGGTGGTAGGAAATTCAGAACACTGGAACTCACCTGAAAATATCAAGATCATAGAATCATGACATCCTTAAGGCTGGAAAAGCCTTATGAGATCATCTAGTCCAGCTGTTAGCCTTGTACTGTCAATCCCAAACCTAAACTGTGCCCCTGAGCACCACAATTACACGTTTTTGAGCACTTCCAGGGATGGTGATTCCACCATTCCCTGGGTAGCCTGTTGCATGATGTTCCCTTTTGTTACCTGTCCCCATTTTCCCTTGCCTCCGTTAGCAGTGGAGAGGTCCAGGGCTCTGAGGCAGTGCCAGAGCTGAGCCTTCAGGCCATCCTCAGTCTCCTCTTGCTGTGCTGTGCTAATCACCACCCTGCTGTGGGACCGAGTCAGAGACCTCAGCACTCTGAGGATGTTTGGTTTATCACTGTAAGAATGTTCATTCCAGCTGCTGAACCCTGTTGCATCCTTTGACTGCACGGCAGGAGGTCAAACCGAGCAGGAGGTGGGAGCAGCTCTGCCCCCAGCCAACCCAGCAGGCACAACCCCGTGGGGTCAGGAAAGAGCAGAGTTTGAGGAGTTCCAAGGCTTCAGCACTGCTGTAAGGCCCCTGGGCTTTGTTCACCACATTCTTCTGCGCTCACGTGTGGGATGCTCTAAAGCTTGGGAGAGGGAGAATTTGCTCCCTTTCCCTGGGCTGGCTGTCAAGGTGCTCAAGCAGAGCATTCTCCAGTACCCTGGGTAAGCAGCAGCCTTCCTGCTCAGGCACAGCCTGTGGAACTGACGGCTCATGGCCCAGATTTGAAAATCAGAGCTGGGTTAGTAAATCCTGTTGGAACACTCTAATAGACCTGTGATGGCTGAGGGTTGTACGTGGGAAGGGTTGGCCAGCAGGAAACTTGATGTGTTGTTAAGCTGAGCTCTGTTCAGGGGACTCTGGGAGCCTGTTCCTTTCCCTTCCACAAGGTCCAAGTGTTTGTCAGGGCTGGTCGAGGCTGTGTCTGTCCCAACTGCTGGTACTGTGGAGCTACAGATGGTCCTGGCAGCTTGGGCTTGTTTGAGCTCAGCTTTGTGCCTCTTTCAGGTGTCCCTCCTGCAGTCACAGCTGGCACGAGACCGACAGCACAGGCAGAACTACATTGAGAGCTGTGCAAGGACCAACCAGGAGCTGTCAGACCTTCACCAGGAGCTGTCCTGCTCCTTAGCAGCTGTGCTCAGGGAGCCCAGAGCTGCTGTTCTGGAAGCAGAGACTCAGAAGCTGGATCAGTCTCTGAACTTGGCACTGATGTCCCTGGACTGTCAGTCCCCCGAGAGACAGAGGGTGCATCCAGCAGCCCAACCTGCCAGAAGTGACCTGAGGTAACAGCACCTCTGGTCTCCATTTGAATGGAAGGATTTCTGCTAAGACGAAGAGCTCTTGGATGTGAGAAATGGGATGAACTCCTCGGGGCAAGGCTGCTCCCCCTGTTCCTCTCACAGTCAGCTGGTGCTGTCAAACCTCACCTTACGTTGAGGATTAGGATCTATGAAGTGTTATCTCAGGCAGATGATTTCTGGGGATAAAATGTGAATATGTGAGAACGAAGACATAGGTAAGGAGAGAGAATGATGTGTGGAGAAGGAAGCCCAAACACAAACAATCCCTGAACAGTAAGACTTCTGGGTGACCTCTGTCCAAGGGCAGCTGCTCTAATAAAATAAAAGGACATAAAGGTTGTGCTAAAAACAGTTAAAGTAGCATGACAGCATTTGTTATGTTTGTATTTCCAATCATCTCCTAAGGACAGACACTTAAATATTTTTCCTAATAAAATTTTTTTTAGAAGAAGGTTGTACGTCTTTACCTGGCCTAATGAGGCTGTTGTGCAATTTCCCCTCTTGAGGGCAGAGCTGTTTCCTGCCAGGAGAAATGGAAATTTGAGGAAAGGGGTGGAGAAAACACAATGGGGATCAAAGGTGGGCAAGAGAGAGGGGGTTCCCTTTTCCCTCCCTTTACCAACCCCCTTTCTCCCTTCCCTTTTTTACCCCCCTTTTATTCCCTGTCTTTTCCCTCCCCTTTTCTCCCTCTCTTTCCCCCTTCCCCTCCCCTTTCTCCCCTTTTTGCGCACCCTCTTTCCCCTGCCCCCTTTTCCTCCCCTCTTTTTTCTGGGCCTTTCTGCCCCCCTTCATGGCTTTTTTTTCACCCTTCTCCTTTCTCCCAATCCCTTTCCATTTTTCCCTCCAAAGCACTGGGACTCTGCTGGGCCGCTCTGCTTTCTGCATCAGCCCGCCGGGGGCACAGATCTGCTGCTCTCCAAAGGGCCTCAGAGCCCAACCCAGCCCTCCCAGGCCAGGATGGGGAGGGTGTCCTGGACAGGGAGAGCTGCTCTCCACCAGCAGAGCAGGTTCCTGGGACCTGCCCTCACGCTTAGCTTTTTCTGCTTTCTGTCTCAAAATCCTATTAATTCAGCCACTTCAGTCAAGGAAGACTCTCAGTGTATGACAGCCTTGCTTTGATACAGGAACACTGAGGGATCTTCCTCCTGCCAGGGCTGTGGCCCCTCACTGCCTCTCATAGCCCCTCACTTCCCCTATGCTTCATGTCCTCTCACAGCCCCTCATTCCCCTCAAGTTCCCTCCTGGCCCCTCACAGTGCCTCAAAGCCCCTCATGGCCTCTCACGACTGCTCACAACCCTTCACAGCCCCTCACAGCTCCTCATGGCCCCTCACAGTGCCAAGTACAGAGGCAGAATCGCTTCCTTGGTCCTGCTGCCACACTGTTCCTGATCCAGGCCAGGATCCATTGGCCTTCATGGCCACCTGGGCACACTCTGGCTCCTGTTCAGCTTCCTGTCAATCCACACTCCCACCTCCCTTCCTGCCTGGCTGCTCTCCAGCCACTCTGTCCCCAGCCCGTGGGGCTGCAGGGGGTTGTGACCAAACTTGGCCTGGTTGAACCTCATCCCGTTGGAATCAGCTCAACTCTCCAGCCTGTCCAAGTCCTTCAGCAAAGCCCTCCTGCCTTCCAGCAGATCGACACTACTGCCCAACTTGGTGTCATCTGCAAAATTGCTAATGGGGGACTCAATCCCCTCATCCAGATCATCAATTAAGATATTAAATAGAACTTGACCCAGCACTGATTCCTTGGGGGACACCACTGGTGACCAGATCCCAGCTGGATGCAGCTCCATTCCCACCACTCTCTGGCCCGGACCATCCAGCCAGTTCTTAACCCAGCACAGGGTGCCCCTGTCCAAGCCATAGCTGCAGCTTTTCCAGGAATGTGCCATGGGAGACGGTGTCCAAGGCTTTGCTGAAGTCCAGGTAGACACATCCACAGCCTTCCCTCATCCGCCAGGAGATCAGGCTGATCAGGCAGGACCCGCCCCTCCTAAATCCATGCTGGCTGGGGCTGATCCCCTGTTGGTCCTGTGGATGCCCTGTGATTGCACTCAGGATGATCTGCTCCATAACCATGCCAGGCACTGAGGTCGGGATTCGTGCCTCCTTTGAGGGCAGCGCTGCAGGGGCCACTCATGTCAGACTCCCCTGTGTGCTGGGGACAGCTTTGCTCTTGGGGACACCGCTCTGCCCCAGCCCAGCAACACCAGCAGTGCCCAGGGCCGCCACCTCCCCAAGGGGGACCCCTCTGGGCACAGCTACCCCCAGCCCGGGGGGGCCGTGCCAGCACCCCCAGACAACGCAGTTACACAAGGACAACACAACAGCAGCACATTAAACATCGATACAGAATATATTTTCAGTATAAGAATCTTCATAAAAACAAAAATCTTCTTAGTAAAAACAAAAATCTTCTCTATAAAAACAACAATCTTCTCTATAAAAACAACTGTTTTCTTTATAGAAACAACAATCTTCTTAATAAAAAAAGTCTTCTATCTTCTTAAAACAACTATCTTCTTAGTAAAAACTGCTATCTTCTGAATAAAAAACTATCTTATAAAAACTATCTTCTTACTTAAAAAACTATCTTTTATAAAAAACCTATTTCTTAATAAAACTATCTTCTTGACAAAACAACGATCTTCTCAGTAAAATCAAATATTTTCTTAAAATATAAAAATATAAAACATATGTACAAAAAACCACGAAACAACATGGAGAACATATATACACCATGGCCGATTCCATGGTCAGTGTGTCCGTCAGTCCTGCAAGAAAAGCAAGGGCATGGTCAGTGCAGTCGGGCCCTGCTGGGCGTTCCCTGTGCCCCCAGCCTGGCCCACGCTGGGCACAGCGGGACTCTGGTGCCAGGCCTGAGCCCGGCTGGGGATGGGAGCCGGGCCCCAGGCGCTGCCACGGGGCTTGTGTGGCCCAAAGCAGGCGCAGGGTAGGCCGGGGCTGGGGGTTGTGCCGCCGCAATCCAGGGCACGGGGCACCGTGTCCCTGAGCGGGGCCACCCAGCCCAGCCCCAGCCTGGCGGCAGGTGACCCGCTGTCCCCGGGGCAGGGCATGGCCAGGACGGGCCTGACCTGCTGCTGATGGGGGACTCTCCTCATCCCAGCACCATGGCCTCCTCCTTTTCGCCTTCCTCTTCCACGTCCATCTCTTCTTCCTCTTGCATGTCCACCTCCATCTCCTCCACATACTCTTCCAGGTCCACTTCCATACTCTCTTCACCATCACCATCCATGTCCACATCCATGGCTTCCTCGGTGTCTCTGACACCCTGCAGCAGGGAGCACAACCTCAGAGAGGAGTCTCTGTCACACACCATCCCTACAGGGGATGCCATCCCAGGTAGTCATGGGGTGCCCACCTCCATGGAATGGCACTCTACCTTCACTGGGACAAGGCTGCACATCCTGCAGGATCGATGCTGAAATCCAGTCAGCAGGGAGAGTTCTGGACTGACGGACTATCAGGGAGCTGGTAAGGATCGGGAGCTGGGAGCAGGGGGAAAGGTGGTCTTGGACCAGGGTGAAGGGTGGTGTGGCAGTAGGTGACAGGGGTTCGCTGCGAGCTGCTGACGGTTCGCTGGCAGCAGGGGAATGGCTGCGTTGTGCTCGTCGCCGGGCTCTGGCAGTTCCACATGGAACACGGGCACAGCTCTGGCAGCTGTGATGTCACAGGAGGTCCAGGGCCACTCTGCAGTGGCGGATGGGGATCGTGGAATGATGGAATTCTTGAATGGTTTGGCTTGGAAGGGACCCTAAAAATCATCTTCTTCAAGCTTGAACAATCTTCCACCACACCAGGTTGCTCAGGGCTCTGCCCAAGCAGGCCTTGAACATTCCCAGGGATTGGGCATCCACAGCCTCTCTGAACAGCCCCTGCCAGGGCTTCAACACCCTCAGAGCAATAAAACATCTTCCTAAAGCAAATCAAAGCTGAGTCCTCTCCTTCAGTGTAAAGCCATCCCCCCTTGTCCTCTCCCCGCAGGCCCTGCTGAACACTCTGTCCCAGCTTTCCTCTGGGCCCCTTCAGTTCCTGCCCGGCCGCAGTGAGACCTCCCCGGGGCCTTCTCTTCTCCCACCTCAGCAACCCCAACTCTCTCAGTCTCTCCACACAGCACAGGGGCTCCAGCCCTCACAGCATCTCCTGTCCTGCCTTGATGGGCAATGTCCACTTCTGGGCAACATCCACTTCTCTGGCCACTTGGCTCATTCTCAGCTCCATGCTCAAAAGCCTCTTTTGACTTTTCCAGGGGAGCAAGGAATGTTCAGCAGATCTTTCCAACATTCACACCAAACCCAGAAAGGCTTCATTGAAACTTCTTTTCCCATCAACCCTTCTCCTCCCAGCAGGATCCTTCTTCAGGACACTCACACCAAACCAGGCTGTAGAACTAGAGCAGCTTGTCCAAGCCAGGGGATCCAGTGAGACGCCCCCGGGATCTCTGCGCAGCTCAGGGATGCCCAGCCCAGGCACAGAGCTCAGCTGTGCTGGTGAAAAACCACCCACACAACCCCAATCACCACATCACACGTGCTCATGTCCCCAAGGGAACCCTCAGCAGCTCAGTCCCACCATCCTCACATGCACCCAGCCATGATCAGAGCATTGACCTTCCACCTTGAACAGCTCCTTTCTGAGAAAAGTTAAAACTTGATGTATCTGCTAAAACTCAGGGAACTTGATTCAAAATTAAACCCTGATAAAAACTAAAGCCTGAAATCTAAAGTGATCCAACTCAGGACTTCTACCAGGAGCTCAGCTTTCCTTCATTAGTTTATGACTCTGCAGAAAGACAGTGAGGTTTCTCACTCAGCCTGCATTAAACCCCTGGGATGCCTTGCCCGGGAGAGCAGCGATGGCGGGGAGACCCTTCAGCCCTGGCAGGAAAAGGAACAGGAGACAAGAAGTGCAGCGGGTCACCTTGAGCCCCACGATGCCGCAGCAGCCCCGGCAGCACAGCTCCAATCCACCCTTCCCCACCACGGCCCGCCCTGGCAGCCCACGGGGCTGCTGTCCCCAGCACTGGGCTGTCAGGAAACACAGGGTCTCCACACCTCATAAGAACCTGGGTTTACAGTCCCTCTCCTTTGATCCTTGCAAAGGACCTGAGCACAATTGGATCATTTTTCCCCCTGAATTCTTGATACACCAATAAACACTTTTTTCCCTTTCTTTACAACTTTCTACTTTTTCTTCTTCTTTTCTAATAAGAACGGGGCTGGGCTGAGGTTCATGAGTGTCCAGCAACTCCCCCTTGCCCATTCCCTGCTCCCACAGCCCTGCATCCCCCAGCCCTGCCCCTCCCAGCATCGCATCCCCCAGCACTCTCTGCAGCACCCACGGCTCCCACACCCTGCACCCCCTCTAGGACCCTGCACCCATGGGGCCCTTGGCACCCCAGAACCAGCACCCTCACGCCAAAGGCCCCCCGGTCCCTCCCCAACACAGCCTGCACTGCCCACCCCATGTGTCCCCTCGAGCGGGCGACATATGAAACAGGACACCAGGCCCAAAAGAATTAACTAAGAAATTTGGGCCTGTTAACAAGCTACTAACATCCCAAACGATCTGTGCTTGTTCCGTTCTACTTATGGGACCAAAACTTAAAAGAATTGTAAAAGAACATGTAATAGGCCTAGAGGTAATAAATTAAGATGCAGTAGGATAAGGTAGGCATTTGAATAGAAGAAACAGGCCGGGAGCCAAGGCTTTTTCCAAGCTTCAGTGAGCGGGTCGAGAAAAATGGAAAAGCAGAGAGGTCAGGTTGAGGAAGATGAGATTAAGCCCCCAGACCCATGGAGGAAGAATGGAACTACCCCCAAGATTGAGGGCCAAGAGAAGCACCACCCCAAGCCCCACCTGAGCTCCACCTATACTCTGTCTGTTATTAATATGTATAGATAGATGTTGTAATCACTTGAATATGCATTTAATCATATACGAAAATTGTATAAAAACTGCTGATTTTGGGTGAAGCCTTCGAGCAAGTTTGTCCAGCGCAAGCTGGCTTGCTCTCAACGTTGAATAAACAAATACCTTGCTGCTTAAAGATAAAAAAAGTCTCTGAGTAGTCTTTCAGAACAATTTTTCGGATTCACATGGGCCCGTGCCCGCTGCCAGCAGCAGGAATCCGGGCAGGGCAACGATCCCTCGCTGGCCTTTGGGCTCTTCAACAGCCCAGGGCAATGCAATACAGGGTGCGAAGAAAAACTGGAGCTTCTGGAGGTTGAAAGCCTTAAACATCAGCCCCTCCAGCTCCAAAACCTTCTCCCCACATCCTGCCTCCAGCCATTCCCAAGGCTGCCATGGCCTTCAGGGCATCCCTTGGCATTTGGCCTCCCTGCGGCCCGATCCCGGCTCTCGCCCCACCAGTCCCTTTGGCTGCAGCAGGAAGGGCAGCAGGAGCTTTCCTGCCTGCTCTGGGGCAGCGCTGCAGGGGCCGCTCCTGTCAGACCCCCCTGTGTGCTGGGGACAGCTTTGCTCTTGGGGACACCGCTCTGCCCCAGCCCAGCAACACCAGCAGTGCCCAGGGCCGCCACCTCCCCAAGGGGGACCCCTCTGGGCACAGCTACCCCCAGCCCGGGGGGGCCGTGCCAGCACCCCCAGACAACGCAGTTACACAAGGACAACACAACAGCAGCACATTAAACATCGATACAGAATATATTTTCAGTATAAGAATCTTCATAAAAACAAAAATCTTCTTAGTAAAAACAAAAATCTTCTCTATAAAAACAACAATCTTCTCTATAAAAACAACTGTTTTCTTTATAGAAACAACAATCTTCTTAATAAAAAAAAGTCTTCTATCTTCTTAAAACAACTATCTTCTTAGTAAAAACTGCTATCTTCTGAATAAAAAACTATCTTATAAAAACTATCTTCTTACTTAAAAAACTATCTTTTTATAAAAAACCTATTTCTTAATAAAACTATCTTCTTGACAAAACAACGATCTTCTCCGTAAAATCAAATATTTTCTTAAAATATAAAAATATAAAACATATGTACAAAAAACCACGAAACAACATGGAGAACATATATACACCATGGCCGATTCCATGGTCAGTGTGTCCGTCAGTCCTGCAAGAAAAGCAAGGGCACGGTCAGTGCAGTCGGGCCCTGCTGGGCGTTCCCTGTGCCCCCAGCCTGGCCCACGCTGGGCACAGCGGGACTCTGGTGCCAGGCCTGAGCCCGGCTGGGGATGGGAGCCGGGCCCCAGGCGCTGCCACGGGGCTTGTGTGGCCCAAAGCAGGCGCAGGGTAGGCCGGGGCTGGGGGTTGTGCCGCCGCAATCCAGGGCACGGGGCACCGTGTCCCTGAGCGGGGCCACCCAGCCCAGCCCCAGCCTGGCGGCAGGTGACCCGCTGTCCCCGGGGCAGGGCATGGCCAGGACGGGCCTGACCTGCTGCTGATGGGGGACTCTCCTCATCCCAGCACCATGGCCTCCTCCTTTTCGCCTTCCTCTTCCACGTCCATCTCTTCTTCCTCTTGCATGTCCACCTCCATCTCCTCCACATACTCTTCCAGGTCCACTTCCATACTCTCTTCACCATCACCATCCATGTCCACATCCATGGCTTCCTCGGTGTCTCTGACACCCTGCAGCAGGGAGCACAACCTCAGAGAGGAGTCTCTGTCACACACCATCCCTACAGGGGATGCCATCCCAGGTAGTCATGGGGTGCCCACCTCCATGGAATGTGTGCTCATCGATGGGCCCTGGCAGTTCCACATGGAACACGGGCACAGCTCTGGCAGCTGTGATGTCACAGGAGGTCCAGGGCCACTCAGCAGTGGGGGATGGAGACTGTAGAATGATGGAATCCTGGACTGGTTTGACTTGGAAGGGACTCTAAAAATCATCTTCTTCAAGCTTGAACAATCTTCCACCACACCAGGTTGCTCAGGGCTCTGCCCAAGCAGGCCTTGAACATTCCCAGGGATTGGGCATCCACAGCCTCTCTGAACAGCCCCTGCCAGGGCTTCAACACCCGCAGTGCATTAAAACATCTTCCTAAAGCAAATCAAAGCTGAGTCCTCTCCTTCAGTGTAAAGCCATCCCCCCTTGTCCTCTCCCCGCAGGCCCTGCTGAACACTCTGTCCCAGCTTTCCTCTGGGCCCCTTCAGCTCCTGCTCGGTCGCACTGAGGCCTCCCCGGGGCCTTCTCTTCTCCCACCTCAGCAACCCCAACTCTCTCAGCCTTGCCACACAACACAGGGGCTCCAGCCCTCTGACTGTCTTTGTGGCCTCCTCTGCATGAGGCCAACACCCTCCAAGCCCACCAGGGATGCATCTGCATCCCAGTGGGATTCCAGCCGCACCCACCCGTGCCCAGCAGGGGTTGTGGTCGCGCCCCGGGGACTCCCCGCTGTATCCATCGGTTCTTCCCAGCCTCTGCCTGCTGGGACACCTGGGACTCTGCCCATGCACAGGGCACTGGCCCCCGCGAGGCTGGCAGTGACACAGGGACCCTGCTGTGCACATGGACCTGGCCAAGGCCAGGACCAGCAGGCAGCACACCTCACTGCCGGCCCCACAAGGCTGGGCTTTCTGGGCCTCCCCGCTGCTTGTGGGATGGGCTCTCCCTCCAGCACAGCCTCCTCACAGGCAGCACACTCAACCTGCCTCTCCCCAGTCCCTGCAGTAGCACCAGTGTCCCAGCAAAGCTGGGTGGGGGCCAAGTGTGGACACCGGGATGGCTAAAGCCCTCCTTACAAATCTCCACTGGAGCAGGCTTCAGGCACACGGCTGCCTCCTGCTCACTGCCACAGCTCCCCGGCCACTTGGTTACGAAACAAGGACTTGGCTGATTGGTGACGACTCCTTTAAAGAGTAAAACCTTCAAAATCAGCTTGAACAGGCTCTTCAGCTGTATGGAGAGATCCTGCTGGTTTGAACAGCAGCCACGGGATTAATTTTTTTTTTCAAAACCATGTGGAGAGTTGGAGCCTTTTCTCCCCCCTCCCTTCCTTACAGGTTTCTGTTTTTGGGTAGGGACTCCCCAAACCTCCATGTTCTGAGTGTGCACCTCCATGTGCACCTCCATGTGTGCACCTCCATGAGTGCACCTCCATGTGTGCAGCCTTTTGGGATGTGTGGCTGCCATCTCCCCATTGGCACTGCCAGGGACACCCTGTCCCTTGGCAGCCCTTCCAAGGGGTGGACTGTGCCTGTGGCCTGTGCCACAGCTTTGCCTGAATTCCACAAAATCCCCATCCCTGGGAGAAGCCAGATTTGGTCTTGAAGTTGGGGAGAGAGAAGGCAGGCACACAAGTTCAGTTTGGCCTTTGGGTGTCTGCAGCATGTGCAGGCTCTTGTGTGGGCACAGGGGCCTGGAATGGGCCTCACCCTGCAGGTCCAGGCTCTGGCTCTTCCTGGAAGCAGCAGGCGCAAGGAGTGCCCCGGGCTGGCTTAATGCCCCATGGATTTTGGTAAGCTGTGCGGGAGGAGGTGTGTTGGGGACATTTCAGGGCAGAAGACAGTAAGGCAATGCCAAAGGAGCCCTCCTGCACAGGGCTGTGTGTCCTCGTGTCCGTGTGTCCATCGTGGTTCTGTGCAGCGGCTCTGCTGGGACTCAGCATCTCCGGACTCGCCACCGCAACCGGTAGAGCCCGGAGGCCCCGGGGATTCAGAGCCTCCCCTCCACCCCCAGTGTTGGCTGGCAGTTTATTTGTTAAGCCAAGAAACTCCAGAGGGGAGCCCCCACCTAAGGATGCTCTTTGGCTTCCTGGGCACCATCAAATCCTGCAAGTCATTCTCCTCTGCTGTTCTAATTTTTTACACAGTCTTTTGTAAGATCTCCAATGGACTATGCAGAGAACATGTGGATCTGTGTGTCTCCCCAGATCCCTCACCTGTCTTTTTTGATGTCTTTGCAAAATATTTAGCTTTTTTCCCTGGATGGCTTTTTTGTTTGGTTCATTTTTTTCAGTTTGCTGTGGCATATTGAGGCACTGACTCAGGGGTGTGAAGCTGAGACAAGTTTCTTGGGATCACAGCCTTCCTTTTATAACTCAACACTAACAGACAGACATACCTTATAAGGTAAAAACTGTGACCGCAGCATCTGACTGGCTGCCAGTTGTCACAGCAGCTGAAACGGCAATGGCAGTTGGAACACCAGTTGAAAGGGCAGTTTTCAGAGTTACAGCTCACCCCTGTAATGAGACGCTCCATTCTCTGCAAAGGTACGGGGTTTTTTCTAGGCTTTAATCCCCACGAATCCCCCCTTTTTATTATTTTTTAAGAACACTTGTTTAATTGTAAATCTTGTAAACAGTGTAAACTTTCTAACACATGTAGTAAACTTTCTAACACATGGAGTATAGAAATATAAAATATACATATATACAACGTAGAGAACATATGTACAAAGTGCCACTCCATGGCCGGCGTGTCCGTCAGTCCTGCAAGAAAAGCAAGGGCACGGTCAGTGCAGTCGGGCCCTGCTGGGCGTTCCCTGTGCCCCCAGCCTGGCCCACGCTGGGCACAGCGGGACTCTGGTGCCAGGCCTGAGCCCGGCTGGGGATGGGAGCCGGGCCCCAGGCGCTGCCACGGGGCTTGTGTGGCCCAAAGCAGGCGCAGGGCAGGCCGGGGGTTTGTCATAATAATGCAGTTCAGCTAATATTTATAAGAGGCTCGTACTTAGCACAAGCAATCTAACTAATCTATATAGCTAAGGCTTGCTCATTTTTTTATATTAAGTAGGAACAGTACAGGATTCATCTGTAAGTCAATTCTGGCCTATTTCAGGCCTTAGCACTTCACACTGACACTCAAGGAAATGCATTAATGATGTCCCCATCCCAGAAACTGCCAGGTAAGAAACAGGAGCTTTGAGCAGTTGGGTTGCTGAAAAAGAAATATGTTGGACTGCGTGGACTTAAAAGGATAATCTTTATGTTTTAGGCAAGTTTCCTAGTGAAAAGAACAGAGGGGTAGTTCATCTTGCAAAACCACTGTTTTAGAAAACATGTTGGGTTTGGTTGTGGGTTTGGGGTTTCTTGGAAAAATAACATTAGATCTGATACACTTGTTTCATGTTTTCAGGCTCATCTTCACAGAAACATGAGCTGGAAAAACCTAAAACCAAAAGCAAAGTATTGCCTGAGAATGTGTTAAGGTTTGAGTCCTCTGGGAATTCCCTTCTGTGATACGCCAAAACATCCAACTGCTCATCCCAAGGCACAGTCCCTCTGTGCACACAGGCCTATGCAAACACATGGAAATTTGCCTCTTAACATGGCTGGAGTTTGCTTAAAGTAAGGAGGTTCTCCTTCCACCTCCTCCACTGCCTTGATCCTAAGGGACCAGCTGTTCCCCCTGGGGCCATAAGCACAACTGGTCACACCTTCTAGTGCCATCCAGTGAGCTGTGCCAACCACTGAGCTCCATTTATCCTGCTCAGGGCTGAGCTGAGCACAGAGGTCAAAATCAGCTGAGGAGAAAAACAAATACTGTTAAAGCAGCTGGAATGATGAAACCAAGCACAAGGATAACCCATTCTTGGTCTGAGAATGCCGTGTTGAATTGAGCTGGGAGAAGTAGTCGTGCTCTGTTTTCTCAGGGCTATAGCCAAGGAAAGATGGAACTGGCCACTTGAGGATGTTGGAGCTTTTGATGTCCCTGTTGATCACCTGGTTGGAATGAAGGAAATCCAGGGCTTGCAGGCACTGATGGAGAAAAAAGATACGCGAGGGTCAAAATTAATGACCTGAGTTCATCACACAAGAAAGGAAATGACTCCAAGAGACTTCCTTTCTGGGGGAATGGTGAGTAATGGCAGAACACCGTATGGTCGAGAGGAACAGCTGCTGCTCCAACACCATCAGAGCAGCACTTTGCTAACTCAAGGCACATTAGATTTTTTTTGGTTTTGTTCTTACCACCTGTTTACCAGGACCACCCTGTTCAAGCTGTTGGAAGAACCAGAGGAAACTCTTACCCCTCGACTGACAGCTGCCATCCCATCTTGATGTCTCAAACAACATCCTCTAAAGTGCCTCCGGCCTTATATTCCATAACTATCCACAGTTCCTCCCTGGACTAGGGAGCTCAAAGAAGGAAACAATGGCCTGGAGATCAGTGTGCACAGCTAAATTACCTTATGGAAAAGACCACAGTAGGGTTTTGTTACCAGGTCACTTGTAAATGAAGGCACGATAAAATGGAGAGACATTCCTTCTAGGCCGTGCTCTAGGCCATTTCTCTAAATGAGAAAGGAACATCCATGAAAAAGGAGATGCCTTGGATGGCAAACAAGGGAAAGATGCAGTTTAGTAACAGGAGAGATAAAGATGGAACCAGGACACATCCCATCAGCGGTTCACCATCTTAACTCATCAATGCCACCAGTAATTCCAGGAACAAGACAACACAACGTTCACAGCGTCCTCCATGGGACAAGGGTGTGCACCACTTAGGACAGAAGTTGGTCAGCCCTTTGGAAAACCTTCTGTAAACTACATCCAGAAATAGGAAAGGAAATTTAAAATGGGTAAATTCGGTGTTTCTGGAAACAAGAACTTAGTCTTCCTGGTATCCGCAGCAATGGAAAATAGTTGGGAAGAGTCCAGGCAAAATCAGCGGTTCTCGTAATACACAGAAAATAAGATCAACATGAAAAAAAACCCAACAACCCAAAACCAACAACATGGAGGGAGTGAACTGACAGGCTGTTGATTTAGTAAGATATGGCCGAGCCAGTTTTTTCAAAACAGCCTTCAAACTACGTGCACCTGGAAAAATTAATGCAGAGCCAACACTTCTTCCTCCCACCCAGTGGAGATGAGCAGTGAAATAATAAAGAGCCCCATTTTCTGTCAGTGATCAAAAGGGGTTTTCAACTTTTGGCTTGTGGTGTGTAAATGAACATTCACATCACAAGACCAGAACTACTCACAACTAAATAGTTGAGAAGGTTGGGATTCTTCTTGTCCCTCATGGCCAGGATCTCGTTCACAATGCATTCCTTGTTCTGACATCAGAGATTTATTGTCTTTGTGGCCACCTCAGATGCCACTGAAGCTGATTAACTGGAGAAGTCTGTTGTGTGAGACCACAAGGAACGTGGAGTGAGTGGTTTTGGAATGATGGAGCCAAGCTGTGCCAAACTGCTTGGCATTAGAGAGCAGAGCTGAGTCACTGACACAGGAACAGCTGATTTCTCTGCTCGCCTGGGCCAGGTTACAGGACACATGGCCGGAGACACTGTGCCTTGTAAACCGTGGAAAAATGCTCTCTCAGCCAGCAGCCACAAAGCTCTAACAACACCCTATGCACCTACATCCTCCTCAAATGGCCTTACTTTAGTGCCACTATTATTATTCACACATGGTTTACGAGCAGGAAGTGACTTTGGTTCTGTGAAAATATAACGACTGGGAATCCTTCAGCAATTCCATGGGGTTTGACCATTATTTCAAATGCAACTGCTGCTGGTTTTGAATGTATAAAATAGGAAACACAGATATACATTACTAATACGATCACTGTCAGGGGCCGTCACTGACACTGGACGTAAACACGACTAAGAGCATTTAGGAGAGAGCTTTGCTCTTGATACATCTTTCCTCATTTCTCCCTCTCTCTCTCTCTCTCTCAGTGTGAAATGACCAAAACACAGAACTGCGTCTCAAACAGGATCTCTCCTGTCTCGAGACCTGTCAATTAGGTCTTGCGTTGTCCCTAGAAGATGAAATGCAGGATGGGAAAAATGCTCAATAGTATTACTGTCCAAACCTGGGATTAAAATAAACTGGGCCTGAATGTTGGCCGCCACCACCAGCCAGCTGATGCATTAGTTGCTCTTGCAGGTATTGAAGTTTGAGGGACAGATGATCTTCCAGGTCCTGCTCCTTGCTGCAGGCAAGACACTGCCAGCATCAAGTACCTTTGAAGATGCCTTCTGACCACAGTCATCAATTCTGATCAGTACTGAGAGACAAGAGGTTGTAAACCCAATGTCTGAACATGTTTGGAGCTTGTCTGACTTCACACTTGATATTACACCAGCAAAATACTTGGTCCATGGTTTTGTAGAAGTCAGTGGGATTGGATTTACCCTGGGCCAGTTTGCTCCTTCAGTGGCACTATTGGCATGAGAGCTGTAATAAGTCCAAACACAAACCCCCACGGATCTGCACCAGCACTGCCCATTCCCATGGTGTCTCTGTATGCCAATCTGTATCTCTGCATTTATTCCTTGATGGAAGTGGTTGGAACAGGCAGGATTCGCCCAGCAGCAGGAGCTGATCCAGCCTGGGCACATGAGTGGCTGTGCTGGTTTCCAGAGGCTCCTGGCTTCCCAGGCAAAGCCAAGGCAAGAGCAGGTGGGAAAGGGCTGCGCTGCTGCTGTTCCTGCCCGAGAGCCCCGGCTGGTCCAGGGATGGAGCCCACGGCGCTGCAGCTCTGCCTCCTCCAGAGCCGGGGGGCTTTGGAACCAGGAATGACAGCAGGGGGAAACAAAGGGGGTTGGGGAGCTGCACTGATGGTCACACTCGGGCCACCGCCAGCAGAGAGCTTCGGCCCCCCAAATTAAAGCAGAGGGAAATGGTGCGAAATGTTTCATTTCAACCTTTCTTTACTCATCGATATAAAATGACCTAAATAAAAGGAGAACAAGCAGAGCCTGATCCCTTCTCCTTCAGGAGAATCACTGGTGCTGTGAGGGGCCATGAGGGGCTGTGAGGGTTATGAGGCACCATGAGGGGCTGTGAGGGACCATGAGGGGCCATGAGGGGCTGTGAAGGTTATGAGGCACCGTGAGGGGCTGTGAGGGACCATGAGGGGCTGTAAGGGACTGTGAGGGACCATGAGGGTTGTGAGGCTGTAAGGGGCCATGAGGGGCTGTGAGGGGCCATGAGGGGCTGTAAGGGGCAATGAGGCACCATGAGGCTGTAAGGGGCCATGAGGCACTGTGAGGGGCTGTAAGGGGCCATGAGGCACTGTGAGGGGCCATGAGGGGCTGTGAAGGGTTGTGAGGCACCATTAGGGGCTGTAAGGGACCATGAGGGGCTGTGAGGGGCCATGAGGCACCGTGAGGGGCTGTAAGGGGCTGTGAGGGACCATGAGGGGCTGTAAGGGGCTATGAGGTGCCGTGAGGGGCCGCAGCCCTGGCAGGAGGGAGTTCCCAACATGTTCCCGAGGCAGGGCAGCCGTGAGGGGCCGTGAGTGCAGAAGTGGCTGCAGAGCAGGCTCGGGGCACCTCTGTGAGGGGGTGAGACCCTTCCCCAGCTTCAAACTGCACCAAAGCCCCCATAAATGTGACTTTTCATCCTTAGAAACCATTGGCAACTTAGAAGTGAATGTGCAGCTTAATGACAGCGTGACGAGGAAAGGAATCATCCAAGTCATTGGAACTGGACACTAACACAGGAAGGTAAAACAGTTTTCTCCTCAGACTGAACCTTCTAGACAGGGCAGAGGCTGCGACCTCCACTTAGTGTGGCTTATTAATATAATAAGTAAATAAATTAACGGACTCGGCTAGATTCTTGGGGGTGCGGAGCCAAACCTGTTTATTTCAAAGAAAAGTCCTCCTTTTAACCCCTCCGGAGGACATGTGACCGCCCGGCCAATGGCAGCATAGCACACACTGCGCATGCGCTTCTGTAGTCCGTCTAGGACTCCAACTCCCATGATGCATCCCCTGCATCCCTTGGGGCCCGTCCGCTACAACTTAGTTGAGACTCACTGAGGTCTGTTCAGTGACCGCTCCCTTTTATTTGAATCAAAGGTTATTTTTTTCTAGTTAGCTCCTCTGTCTCCTGGCTATTTATGTTGTGGTGGGTTGACCTTGGCTGGATGCCAGGTGCCCACTCGACCGCTCTGTCAGTGCCCTTCCCAGCAGGACAGGGGAGAGAGTAAGGTGGAAAACAACTCGTAGGTTGGGATAAGGCAGTTTGTTTAACGTGAAAGCAAAGCGAAAGCTTGTGTGCACAAAAGTGAAGCAAAGTGAAAGATAACACGGTTTATTCTCTGTTTCCCATCAGCAGCAATGGTTGGCCACTTCCAAGAAGCAGGGCTTCAATACACGTGATGGTTTCACGGTTTCAAGGTAGCCATTGGAGACAATGAATGTCCCCCTTCCTGCTCCTTTCCTCAGCTTTTATATCTGAGCTGACACTATATGGTCTGGAATGTCCCCTTGGTCAGTTTGGGTCAGCTGGCCTGGCTGCGTCCCTTCCCAGGATCTTGCCCTCAATTGAGGAAAGAATGTTACAGGGCTGATGCTGTGCCAGCCCTGCTCAGCAGTAGCCAAAACACCGGTGTGTTATCAACACCCCTCTAGCTACCAATGCAAAGCACAGCACTGGGAGGGCTGCTATGGGAAAATGAACTCCAGCTCAGCCAGACCCAACACATGTGTTCCCCAATATGTGGAATTTTGGGATAAATGTAACTCTGAAGCCTGGCTGCGGGCCCTGGAATCTCAGATCCAAGTAAAAACTGGAAAGGCTTTTTACAAAGACTGACATTGATGAGCTAACAGATGAATGTGTATGAAAAAATATTTGACAATTTTGGAGGCTTCAAATCTGTTTCATTTTTTTCCCTCTAACTGCTTATCTTTGCCTCCTTTTGCACTAAAGAAGCCTTATTTAACCAGCTGGGAATGCAAACCTCATTCCTGGCCCTTGCTAGTGTTGCCCATGCAACATTTATATCCCCCTGTGGCTTCTTCCCTCAGGGAAAGCAAATAGAGATGTTTTGGAGCAGCAAATAGAACCTGCAGAGGGAAGTGCTGCTCATCCCAGCCTAACTTACACAATGATCGTGCTGACAGGGAACCCCAGGATTCCCTCTCAGGGGAGCCCCTGCAAACACTTCCCTATCTATTATGTCTACTCCAAGCAGACACTGGCAAAATCCTGTCTCTCCTATGGTGCAAGGCCAGGACCCAAAAATCACACTTGAAATGCCAGATTCTGGCCCATTTCTGCATCTGGCAAGATGGGGGGTTACAGCATTATCTAGAGAAACTTCCTTTACTTCATATTACAACTTGCAAAACCAGCCTATTGAAAGTGGGTTGAAAATAACCACAAGTAATAGGCCAACTAGGATTAATTTTAAACCATTACACTTCGTTCTACGTGGTAGATTCTTCTATGTCATGAAACACATCTTCAGTGGGACTGCCAATAATGGATCTGAAGCCTGAAGTAACAAAACCAAACCACCCCACCCCAGACTGTGTGTGGTCTGTGGAATGAACCCTGAGGCCAGACAGAGGACTTTGCTCCATCTCTGGAGATGCAGAGATCTGTGGCCTGATAGAACAGCAGCAGGTTGTCCTTCTCATCCTCTCTGGTAGCAGCTGTACAGAACATGACACAGATTTCAGTTCTTACTCAGTTTTTTTCTGTTGATGAAGGAAGTAGGAAATAAGAGAAATAGACTTTGTTTCATACTTGGAGCAACTGTGGATGTGAATTTCAGTGTTCAGGATTTCAACATCCACAGAGTTTCCTTAAGTAAATCCTAGGTAAAGTCGGCTACAGAAACCCAGATCTGACACTACTGAGAGGTACTGGCAGTTCTCTTTGTAGGATGCATTTCATCAAACCTTTCTCAGACTGCACATTTGACACCAGGACTTGCTCCATTCAGTCTCCGCTCAACTGTTCTAGATGAAACGTTTTTAATTGGTCGGGTATCTTAACAGTACTTCCACTTTAACATTTTCTCACTATGTTCAAATGTGTTTATCAGCTTCCTAATGAGAGTAATCTTCATAACAAAGTACACAAGACTTTTGAGCAAAAAAATAAGAGACCTTGAACTGCAGTGGCACGAACATCTCTGATGTAATAACAGTGTCAGAGGGCATGGGCCTGAAAAACCCATTAATATTGATACTAACAAGCTTAGGAGAGACACAGAGCAGTGTGAGGCATTCCTGAAGAAGGTGAATTGACAGTGCAAAGGAGAGTTAATGCCAAACAGATGTACTTGCTCAGTTGCTTCATTAGTGCCTCTGTTTTCAAGATTTGTAACATCCAGATTTGTTGCCTCTCATTGGTGTTATTGAACGCTACTTGCAATTCCCAGGCTGGTGCACTACACACCAGTTATAACCAGGGCCTGAGTAACACAGCTTGTTATGGAAACACCAAAGACCTGCACATGTCAGCCTTCCCCTTGCTCTGCAGGCTCCCCAGACACACTCCCACTTGCACTTGTAACAAAACTCAGAGCCAGAGCCTCAGTTTAACCACTGGGAGCTGCAATAATTTTCTCAGAGGAGAATCCAGGCCTGGGTGTAGAGCAAGAAGCCCTAGGGGCCAAGCTTCTCCCAGACTCCAAGCACAAACTATATGTATGGTCAGGTTGTGAAGCTGAAGAGAGAAAGTCCCAACAGCTAATGGCACCTGTCCTTGTGAAAGAGGCTGAGGAGAACTGAGGCTGTGCAGGAGAAAGGGCAGGTCTGCCCCTGGGAGCAGGGGAGGGGGAAAGCAGTGGGTCTGCGTGTCTGGGGAGAAGGGAGCAGGGAGAGAGCTGTCCTCCTTCCAGAAGCAGCACCTTGTCATGTTGGCTCAGCTGCCATGAAAGCACCTTCTGAGAGAGCCTGCTCTGATTTTGACTGGCACAAGACCGACAGCACAGCCAGGATGACATCGAGAGCTGTGCAGTTCCTCGGCAGCTGCATGCAGGGAGCCAAACGCTGCTGCTCTGGAGGCAGAGACAGAACTGGAGCAGCCTCTGAGCACTGATTTCCTGTAGAGGGGTAGCTGCAGCATCACAGGGCTCCTGTCCTGTGCCCTTCTCACACTGGGGTTATGTTGGGCTGTGGGAAATGTTGTGTTTGCGTTTTGAAACATCTCTTAGAAATAGGGGGTTTAATATTTTGCAATAAAAAGTTTATTCAAGAAAAGATTAGTCTTGTTTTTCCCTGGCCTATCGAGGCTATTCTGAGCTGTTGTGGGATTTCCCCTCTTGAGGGCAGCGCTGTTCCCTGCGATGAGAAACGGGAATCTGAGGTGTTATGGAATGAAGGAGTGGAGAGAGCACGGCAGGGATCGAAGCTGGGAGAGAGAATTAAGGGGGAAGGTTTGCTTTCCCTGTCCCCTTTCCTGTCTTTTCTCTCTCTTCCTTTTCCCTTCCCTTCTCTTTTTCCCTCCGAAGCACTGGGACTTTGCCGGGACGCTCTGCTTTCCGCGGTGTTACCGCGACAGCCGGCCGGGGGCACAGTTCGGCTGCTCTCCAAAGGCCCCAGAGCCCAACCCAGCGCTCCCAGGCCGGGATGGAGCGGCTGTCCCGGGCAGGCCGAGCCGCTCTGCGCCAGGGGCGGGCCCGCGGGCGAGCCCGGCCCCGGAAGGACCGTCCTGTTCCGGGCCGCGCGGCGTCATGGACTCGCTGTGGCGGCTGAAGCGCTTCGACGCCTTCCCCAAGACCCTGGAAGACTTTCGGGTCAAGACGTGCGGGGGAGCGCTGGGTGAGCGAGGGGCTGCGGGCGGCCGGGGGGCCCTGGCGGGCCGGCGGCGGGCGGGCGGCGGCGCTGACGGCGGTTCTCCTCTCCCCGGCAGTGACGGCTGTCAGCGGGCTCATCATGGTGCTGCTTTTCTTCTCGGAGCTGCAGTACTACCTCACCAAGGAGGTGAGTCCTGGCGGCGGGGCGGCCCAGGGGCGGCTTTGCCGGCGCAGCCCCGCGGTTCGCGGCGTTCCCCCGGGGGTCGGACTGGCTTCCCCGGCGAGGGGAGCGCTGGACACGCCTGCGAGCAGCCCACAGTGCCCGGCAGGGAAGGGGGAGCAAGCGCGGGACCCCCGGCCCCTCCCCACGGTCAGACATCTCCCAGTTATTCTCTTTTTTAACGCCACTGCAAATGGCAACGCTGAGCTACCGTGTGGGTGGCAGCAGCTCAGGTGTCTGGCAAATACCTTGTCTTTAACATCAGCTGCTGGGCCAGAGCACTCGAGGGAAAGGGACCTTTTGATTTGCTTCCAAGTGAAACGGGACTCTGTTTTTTTCTTTGTTCCCAGGTTCATCCGGAGTTGTATGTTGACAAATCAAGGGGAGATAAACTGAAGATCAATCTAGATGTTATTTTTCCACATATGCCTTGTGCTTGTGAGTCAGACTTGTGAAAGCTGAGGATGATTTTCATCCTTGGCAAGGGCTTCAGAGGCTAGATGAGCCCATAACAAATGTGTGTTTACAGACCACTTTCCTCTCTCATTGGTTTCAGATCTGAGCATCGATGCCATGGACGTAGCAGGAGAGCAGCAGCTGGATGTAGAGCACAATCTGTTTAAACAGCGTTTGGATAAAGCTGGCAATCGTGTGACACCAGAGGCAGAGAGACATGGTAAGATGCTGTTCTGCCTGTCTTGGATGGATGCTCTGGTAGTCTTCCCACTGTATGCCTGTTTTGAGATTCACAGGAACAAGTGACAGCTGTAGAGTTTTTAAATGCCACAAAGTCTTGAAGAGTTTGTAGCACACGAATCTATTAAACTACTTTTATACTCCCTACTTTTGCAAGGAAATCTTTGCTTGGTCCCTCTGAAATTATGACAAGGACCCATAGATGCATTTGAGGAATAAAGTGCTCAGTTAGTGGTCTTTTGTGACTAAAAATCAAGCAACTATTCTGACAATATTTGGCTTTGTTTGTATCTTTAAATCACAGTAGATGGACAGGTGGCACGATGTGGTTCGAGGAAAGAGCCTCTCTCTAGGGAAGGCTCCAGTGACTTGACCCTTAAGCCTAAACTTGCACGTTATTAAGTTTGTGTGTGTTAATGGATACCTGGTAAATATATTTGAGTTGATTTATTGGTTACAAGCTGTAATAAGTGATCCTTGGCTTCGTAAACCTGTCGTCTACATTTTTTACATGTTATGACTCATCGTTGTACTTCGATATGAACTAGAAATGATTCTAGCAAAGCATTGCAACCTCACAGTAATACTGTTCTGACTTTTCCTTTCCAAAACATGATCTCCTTATTCCCTTTTCTGGGAGTCAGTGTGGTTCTACGTATCGGCATGACCAAATGTGTAGCTTTGTATCACTCAGTTTTAACATTTCTGTTGTTGATATTGAAAAGCTAAACTAAGCCAAGAGCTGAACAGTTGGCAGTCTCCAGTCTCCAGTTGTCATGGGAATGTGGTGATAGTTCTCTTACTGCTGTGTCGCTTAGCAGCCCTCATGGGTTGTGATATTGCAAGTGTGAAGCCTGGGGACAAAAACTGTTCAGTGTGTTGTGAAGCAGGTCCTGCATCAGTCATAATGTACTGAGTGGGTCTACTTTAGACAATATTTTAGGAAAATCTTTATGCAAGTAATGTCTGATTGATGCTCCAGCAAGGCTTACAGATAGCCAGTTCTTTCCATGGAGGCTGTTCTTGAGATGACAAATGCTACACTCCTTGTCTTACTTCACGCCCCAGCAGGCTCCATACATGCCATTTCAAGTGGGCTTTGGGTGCGGGATGTGCAGCTGCACATCGTGTGTGGAACAGTCATTGTGTACAGAGCAGAACAAGAGTACAAGACAGAGTTTCTAGACATGCCTTATCACTTTGAATCCTCTTCTGTCTTAGAGCTGGGGAAAGAAGAAGAAAAAGTGTTTGATCCAAATTCTTTGGATGCTGATCGCTGCGAGAGCTGTTACGGGGCAGAGTCGGAGGACATTCGGTAACCTTTACACCTTTTTCCTATCTTCTTAGCACTTGAATTCATACAGGTATGTTGCATGTGTATTTTTTTTCCAAATGTCTGTGCAGGTCTGTGCAATGAAATCCTCCTCCTGGGCATGTGTTCAGAGAGTGATGAGAGCTGTTGTGGTTTGGCTATACCTTTGAAAGCTGCACTCACGATGGTTAAGAAGGTGCAGTTAGGTTGTCTGGATTGTCTACATGCCTGTTTAAGCAGCTTGTGCAAGAGATTGTATCTCGGCAGATGAGATATTTTCTGGATTTATTTGGTGTCCAGAGGGGAGGTGTGTAAATGATTTCACTGTTACATGAGCTGTCTTGACATAAAACCTGGTTATGGCCTTGCCTTCTCACCTCTGCTGCTGGCATTGCATCCTTACAGGAGCAAGGGTCAGATATCTATCACGTGCACAAACAGTGAGTGTCTTTTGGTGTTTCTCATTCCTCCTACCTGCAAATTCTTGTAAATATGGATCCATGATAGTCCATATGTTCTGGACTAACTTTGGCTATTTTTGGCTTGTTAGTAACTTGGTTTGTCTCATCTGTCAAGTTGTGTTCTTCCCCAAAGATGTTTCCATGTTGAGGGATTCAGAATTCCTGCCTTCAACTTATCTTTGGTTGAGCAAAACATAGAACCAAGGAAGAAACCTGTTTTTTTTCTGGTAACCAAGTTGTTATCCAGAGGTAGAAAAGCGCAAGAAAGTTTGCTATTAAGCTTCCCTTTTAGCCCAATATCTGGCCTAAAAACAGAGGAAAGGAGGAATAGAAACAGGGAGATGCTTGTTCACATGAGGAAGCTCCAAACTGCTCATAGCTGTGGGACACTGATGTTGTTTGTGTGGCCAGGGACTGCCTTGGCTGTGTAACTGGGCAGGCAGAGCCCTCTTCAGACTCCAGACCTGCATTCAAAGAGCTTGAACCCTCACCTCAAAATCTCAAAAGGCACACAAAAGCTCGAGCTCCTTCAGGAGCATTGAGTGACCTTTCAGTGTCCAGTCCCAGCGTTTGCTTTATTGCTTTGTTGAAGAAGGATCCGTCAAGGATTCAAGTCCTGAGCTGGAGCATCTCTTGTTAGCGCTAAAGATGGTAAGATGGTGCTTGTGCTTTTTGCAGGTGTTGTAATACTTGTGATGATGTCAGAGAAGCATACAGGCGGCGAGGCTGGGCCTTCAAGAACCGGATAGCATAGAGCAGTGCAGAGGGGAAGGGTTTAGCCAGAAAATGCAAGAGCAGAAGAATGAGGGCTGCCAAGTGTATGGTTTCCTAGAGGTCAACAAGGTGAGAGAGAGCTTTTGCTGTGAACCTGCTGCATGATGGTGAAGACTATGAAAAGGCAGAGTTGGGGCATTCCTCTCCTTTTCCAGGTTCAAGTCTGTCAGAGAATAACCTCCGGGATCAGCAAGGTCCCTATACCTGTCATGGGATTCAGGAGAAGAGTCAGGAAAAGCGGTGGGAACTTAATTCTGGTTCGCGTTCTGTGGGCTGGTAGGAAACATGGCAGCTGAGAGGGTTTATCTTTTCTCCCACCTGGGTACTGAGTCTTTTTGCTAAGATTTCTGGAGGAGGAGAGGCAGCTTCTTTGAGCTTGAATTGTCCCACCTGCCTTTCTAGTCTTAAATCAGATGCTAGAGATAGCAGGAACAAACAACTTGCCCACAGAGGTCCTGGAGAGTGAAGTGTTATCTTCTTTAGAAAAAGAGTGGAAGCAAAGCTATTGGAGTTGGTTGTCAAAGCTGAAAATGCTGAGAGGTGGTTTTTGCAAGTGATCTATGAAAATGTACAAGATGCACCAGGTAACCACCCTGCCGTGGCAGGTTACCCAAACCAGAACACAGAGGTTACATACCCAAGTGCCTTCTGAAAGTCAAACCTAGGCTATTTTTTTGTTCATTGTATTTCAAACTCCTTTTTTTGTGTGTATATGATTGCTAGTAAGTGTCAGGGAGCATTGGCACCTAATATCCACATCCCTTTTAAAGTCCAGGATTAAATTTTAACAGTTTATCTTTTGGAGTTTTTTGTTTGGTATTTATTTTTTTTTATGGTAGGTTTAGTGCTTTATTTTTGCATGCAGCTTATTTTCATGGGTGTGTACATTGGATCACTTTAGATTATTGTGTTAAGTGTTTTCTTACCCTGCTCACTCTCAGTTACTTTTTCCACTCCTTTTCTTTCATACTGCTTTATATTTCCTGCTGCACCAGTCCATTCCCTCCTACTGGGAGTTAACTCCTCCTTCTCCCCATTTTTACATCCACTGAATAATCTGCATAGAACAGCTGTTATCCACATCAGTATGTAATTATGGCTTTCAGTGTCACTGCCTGTGAGGAACAGGGGAAATTCATACCTCTCTTATAATAATGTCTGCTGACACTGTCACCTGTGAAAATGAGTTGTTTGGTGTCTTAAAAATCCAAACACCAGTACAATGACTTTACTTACATAGACTTGGACCATTTAATGAAAGGTTACTCTCTCCTGCAGGTAGCTGGAAATTTCCACTTTGCACCAGGAAAAAGTTTCCAGCAGTCTCATGTGCATGGTAAAGTATTTTCTTTTCCTGCTTATTGTGACCTTTTGCTTTCAAGGGTGTCTGACTGTTTTCTTCTAATATCTTTGCATTGCTATACATAATAACAACACCACTGCTACAGTGGGGAGGATGTTGAAGTTTTGTTACAGAGGTTTAGAACAGAAAAGTGGTTTCTAGAGATGCTGCCACATGGGCATGGAAGAACTTGGGAGGGAATGTTTCTGGGCAGTCTCTCAGTTCTACAAAACTTTTCTTCTCTGCAGTGAAACAACCTCAAGTGAGGTGTTCAGTCCAGGACCTGAGTACCAGTACCTCTTGAAGGGTATTTTCTGCCATTAGGACTCTCAGAGTAAAATTTAAGTTGTGAAGGACTTCCTCAGAGATGTAAATACACAGTGGGCCGGAACAATAGTGGTTGTTTATAGAATCATGGAATGGTTTGAGTTGGAAGGGAGCTTTTAAAGGCCAACTAGTCCAACCCCCCTGTAAGGGACAGGGACACCTTCCACTAGACCAGGTTGCTCAGAGCCCCATCCAGCCTGGCCTTGAATCCCTTCCAGGAACTGGGCATCCACCACGTCTCTGGGCAACCCGTGCCAGGGCCTCACCACCTTTGGCACATACAATTACCTCCTTATATCTAGTCTGAATTTACACTTTTTTAGTTTAAAACCATTGCCCCTTGTCCTATCACAACAGGCCCTGATAAAAGGTCTGTCTCCATCTTTCTTGTAGGGCCCCTTTAGGCACTGGAAGGGGCTCTCAGGTCTCCCTGGAGCTCCTCTTCTCCAGGTGAACACCCCCAGCTCTCCCAGCCTGGCTCCAGAGCAGAGGGGCTCCAGCCTCAGAGCATCTCCGTGGCCTCCTCTGGACTCTCTCCAGCAGGTCCACATTTTTCCTGTACTGGGGACCCCACAGCTGGAGGTGGCACTGCAAGTGAGGTCTCACCTGAGTGGAATAGAGCAGGAGAATCCACCCCCTCCCCTGCTGCCCACATTCTGGTGGATGACCCAGGGTGCTGGTGTTTTCTGGACTGCACATGGCTGGGCTGTGTTGAGCTTCTTGTCCACCAACACCCTCAACTCCATCTCCCCATGGCTGGTTTTGACTTGTTCATCCACCAGCCTATATTGACAGTGGGGATTGCCCCAACCCAGGTGCAACACCAGCACTTGGTCGTGTTAAACCTCATGAGGCTCATGAGGCCCCACTTCTCAAGTTTGTACAGGTCCCTCTGGATAGCATCTCATCCCTCAAGCATGTCAGCCTCACTCGTCAGCTTGGTATCATCTGCAGCCTGGCTGAGGGTGCACTCAACCCCACTGTCAGTGCCATTGATGAGGACATTAAACATTACTGGTCCCAGCATGGATCCCTGAGGTACACGACTTGCCACTGATCTTCATCTGGACATGGAGCCATGGACCACTAACTACCCTTTGGATGTGACCATCCACTGAACCCATCAAATCCATCTTTTCCCTTGATCAGGGTTTTGAAGCTTGAAATTTCACAAAGGTTTCACAAAGAGCTGTAATGTGTCAGCCTGAGTTTCTTCCCTTCTGTCACTCACTCCAGTTTAACCTGTACCACTGAGGTGAAGGTTTGGGGAGAATGCAATGTACTTGGTGAGAGTAACTGGTGTATTTGGAGAAGAACAAACAAACTTTTGAGCACAGTTTCTACAGGTGAAGAAGCAATTTTGTGCAAACAACAACAGTGAAGAAAGCCTGGTTTTCCCTGCAATATTGCTTGTTCTTAAAAAAATATTTCATTTATTGTGGCAAAATTTGCTTTGTGTACTTAAACTAGCATGGCAACAGCAACCTTACTACAGCCAGGATTGACACTGTCACAGCATGTATCCAAGTTAAGGAGAAGCATCTCTGCATTGCATCTGCTCTCTGTGACAGGCAGGAATGCAGACTGGCTGCCTGAGAGCAAGTACTTTGTGCACAAAGAGGAGGAGATGAGGTCAGGAAAGCTCTCTAATTCCATGTCTCCCAGAAGTCTTGAACAGCTGAATTGAAAATTCAGTGGGAAAATACAGGTAAATCCAAAAGGGCTGTATAGTTACTGCCAACCTGCAAAACACATCCACTCATTTCCTTGCTCCCACTGGCCTCTTCCTCTGTGGGAAAAGTGTGGTCACTGCATGCTCTCTCCTTACCTCTCAGGGTGTCCTAGACCTTTCCTGTGCCAGGCTCAGATCATGTCTTTCCCTAGCTGGAAAGTCACAGCTTATGCAGATGGTCCTTAGTGGAAGCCATTCAACCTCTGAGCTTCCTTGCAGGATTTCTCAACCTCTTTCAGTTCAGCTCTGTCTGCAGGTGCCAGACTGCGCCCAGAATTAAGGTCCAGGCTAAGCATGATGTAGGCAGTGGCCTAATGACTTTCTTCTTTTGTTCTCTCTTGCTTTCCTAGTTACTTGTAACATGTGATTTCGCTTTTTACACAGCCTTTTCCTTGGCAGCGTTTTCATGGTACTAACCAAAAAACAAGGAATTTTCCCTGAAAATGTAAGGGAAATGGGCAACTGAGAGCTTGGTCATTGTGTTGTACATACTTCACTATAACCTTTCTTCACAATCCTTTGGGGTTCCCCCCTTTAATTACAGATAAAGAATTTGACTAATATTAGAGGACAGAGATGTGTGAGATATTTCCGGAACTCACATGGAAAGATCTCATTTGGATTGTTGTTCCACACAAAAACTTAGCTGTATGTGATGTTTCATCCCTTCAGTAAGGTCTCCATTAATGCTCAGTCCTGTTAATACACTTGACAGAATGTCACACAGGGTGAAGTTGAATGTCTAAGAGAGGTCTGAGTATTCCAAACTGTTACTGTCAAAAGTCACATTAGCAATACACTAAAAATAATAATTTTACTGGACCTGTTTGGTGCAAAACTGTAATGACTGACAATAGTTTTGCTCCTTCCTTCTATTCTCCAGTGATGTGAATCAGTAGAGAAGATGGGGGTGAAGGAAACTGGAAAGTTCAGTCCATTGCACTGCTCTCCTTGCCTCCCACTGAGTATCGTACCACGTTTGTACAGCTGGGTGGTGGACCTGAGTCCACAGTTTATTTTCTGGTGCTTTTCAAAACTGAAGCTTGCACACCAGCTTTCAGTTTCTTACACTGTTCCTGTCCCCTTCTCCTGAAGGTTCCTGTTGTTTCATAGATCTGCAGCCAGAGAACGGGCAGAGGCACCGCTGTGACAGTACCAAGGCTCCTATTCAGCAGCACTTTGTAGGTCTGACTCCAAATGTAACCTGATCTGAGGTTCTAAACTCGTGTGCTCGGTGTTAACATCTTCAAACTTCTCTCCTGGGGCAAAGCAAGTTTAAATGGCTTTTTTTTTTTTTCAGAGAGTAGCATAAGAAGTAAGAGAAGACACAGGGCTGACACACATGCAAACCAGAACCAGCACTGTATAAGATGCAATTTTATTTCTGTTTAGTTATTTATCTTCAGTTATGTGTAGCACAATCTTTATACCTTTTTATTTGCATAAGGAGGTGCTGTATTCTCAGCTCTCCATTGGAGGCTGAGCACTTTACTACTAGAGGTATTTCTGCAATATAGGCTTTGTTCATATTTTCTTTTTTTTTTTTTCACTGCTACTAGATGTTTTAGTGTGTATTACTACTAATTCCTAATCTCAGGTCATCAGAATTGTCCTCTCTAGGATGATTCACACAGCTGATCTTATGCCTTTGTGCCGTCTATAATGGTTAATTAACTTATAGCTAGTGCATAAATATAATGCTTGCACTTCTTGGACAGATACTCCATCTCTGTGCTTCACATGCTGTGTTCCCAGAGCATCTGAGCTGAAGCTTTGGAAATGTGTTGCTTTTGAAGCAAGCAGTGAGGCTGATTTTCATCCCAAGTGAGTGGAAGCATTGCAAACTGGTTGCTTTAGGCCTGCACTGTGATGCCACATCACCAGTGTCAGAGAAGACCCCCAGCTGCTGAATGTCATACTGGCTGCAAATGGTCTTGTCTCGTTCCTCAGCTCATCGGTGGTCCAGTTGCACTGAGAATCCCAGGTCATTAAGGAGGAGGGTTGAAAGAGATTGTGAGGAGGACTGGAGCACTTCCAATCAGATTTTTTGGCACTGAAACTAGTAGTTCTGGCTCTCCTGCACTCTCCTGCTTATTCATTTGGTTCTAGCTGAGGTTGGAGTTGCTTCACTGTTGTCTGTTTAGGCTTTGAATCCTAACCTGAGATTTTAGGTTAGGATTGAGAGAGATGAGGTTTGGTTCATGCATCTGCTACATGTTTTGGTGAAGTTCTGTCTTTCACTTGTGCCTCTGTAAGGACAGTCTCCAGCACCAGCTGTGCCTCTTTGTGACTGGATATCAGAGCTGTTTTCTTTGCAGCAGCTCCTACCTTCTCTCTTCTCTTCCTGTCTCAGAGGAAAGAGGAGTGACTGGGAGCTGTTGAAGCTCTGAGGTGTGTGGTCCAGGCCCTGCTGCTGTGTCTGTCCATGCCTGTCTCCTTCATCTGCAGTGCTGGGCAGTGAGTTTCCTGCATACAGAAGAGTCCTTACTGGTGGGTTCCTCAGGAGACAGATGATATTCATATGACTTCCTTCCTCGTTGCCCTATTTCTTCTGGTCAAGGGGAAGCTGAGGTTTCTCAGTTCTTCCTTGAGGTTATCTTTGGACCATTCTGTTGCTGAGGTTCTGAAAAACACTGTTCTTTAGAAAAGACATTGGCCATCATGCTTTTTTGACAGCGTTTCAGGATTACTTAAAATGTCTCGTGAGATTCCTGCAAATCCTTAGAAAAGAAGCTGGTGTTGATGACAACATTCAGGACATTCTCTGTCCTGAAGACACTCTCTCAGTGACTGTGACAGTTTCTGTGAGTGAAGCAGTCTGTATGTGGTCCAGATTTTGTGGTTTTCTTACACCCTACGTGGTCAACTGTAGGAATAAAGCTGTTTTTGACATTACCATTTGTTTTCCTCCTCATTTGTGATATGATTGTGGAAGAAAAAAATGCAGGTAAACTGGTCTTTGAGATGATGATGGTCTTGGAAAAGGAGCTGCCTATTTGGAACCACCAAGCTCTGCTTTAGAAAGGTGTGGAGCTTTGTTAGCTCTCTAAGAGCACAAAGCCACTGGTCAGTTGTACATCTTCATTGGTGTTCTGCTTATGTAGGGAGGGTTTATTTCCTTCTCTGCTAGGGATTGACAGCCAGAACCTATTTGAAGGCATCCTTGGGTGAGCCCTAATAGCCTCTCTTATTTTGCATAATTTTAAATGTTTCGGTTGCTGAATTGCAAAAGGATGCCAAGTCTTTGACTGCAGACTGGTTGTCATTTTTCAAGTCCCTTGGCATCTTCTCAATGTCAACCAAGAGCAAGCGACACTACCTTTTTTTTTTCTGCAGAGACTGCAGCCTCCTTCCCTGTTGGTTTCCTGTAGCCCTACTAGTTGTGGGCCTGTTACTATTGCACAGGCCTCTACAGATACCAGTTCCTTATCTGAGCTCGTCTGCCCATCAACATTCTTGAAAAAAATTATGTGAGACTCAATCTCCATCAGTTAAGGACACCAGTTCAGTGTGGAGGAAATCTAAATCCTCTGTTGATCACCTGTGCAGTATCCCTTCCATAGAAGGAGCATGTGTGAGCTCATTCTAACTTCTGTCCCAAAGTAGTGTCTGCTGGGGAGCTGTTTTTATCCCCACATTGAATACAAGAGGCTGAGAGTCTTGCTTCATCCTCAGCATTGCTAAGGACCTTTTATGCTGGTGAACTCTTTTCAGAGTTTGGTTGTCTTGGTGCTGAAGGACATGTGGTCTCACGGATTTCTGGTGGACAAACTGTTGTCAAGTTTATATGAAGTCTGTTTTGGAGACCACAGATGTGACATTTTCATTTGTCACTGCACTGTCATCCGTCGGAGCCGAACTTGTTGGGAATGCCTGACATTTGTCAAGCAGCCCTCTGGAGCAGCCATACCTTCTCCACACCAAACCCTTGCTATTGTAGAAGCATCACCAGAGATCTAACATGTGACAAAGGGGATCAGAATTGCTCTGTGAAGGATTTGGAGGCCCATAAGTCTATAAGACCCTGTAAGTCTATAACAGTTACTGATTAGTGTTGGATATATGTATTGCACAGCGTTGAATGTACAAGAACAGGCTTTTGAAATTAGAAAAAAAGGAGTTTACTTGACCTGCTTTGAGATGTAATGTCCAAACATACATTTCCCCTGCCCCCCATCCTCCCTGGTATTCACCTTTGTTGGGATCATGCAACAGAATGAACAAAACCAGCCTCATGGTTTGTTACCTTCTCTGTGCATCAGCTGGGATGAAAGTAGCACAGGACTGATTAAGAATAAAACCTTGTTACCCAGCTTTGAGTGTTAATATGTTGTGAATGTAAACCTTGAGTGTATTTCTGGATAGCTTGTTTGCTCCTAAAATGACCTTTATGTTACCTTGTGACTGAAAAAGAATCTAAATATAACCAGCATTGTTGTCTGGCATGCTGCTTTAGAGCTCACTTAACATATATGCACATCCTACAGTGTTTTTCCTTTTGGTGATTAATTCCTGCAATTTGGGTTCTCTGTTACTCTTTAAATGCTTACTTGACCATATAGAGTCCTTTAGCTAGCTAGGGAGTCATTTTATATGGCCTAGAAAGTACACTAGCAAAGATGTTACTCTTCTCCTTTTTGGTATGAGTTTGAAATGCTACTCTACCTGAATCTCTGTATCTTTTGTTATAAGGACCTGAACTTTTCTCTTTTCTCTCCTACTCTGCTTGTTTTTGCAGTGCACGCTGTTGAGAGTAAGTGTTGCTGTATCCTTTTTTTCCTCCAAAAAACTTTACTACAGAGCTAACATTTCTGTTATTTCCTGTGCCCAAAAATCTTTGGGAGAAGCTGTTGATCTAGGCTGGGATTTGAGAAGATTTCCTGGAAGCTAAGAGAAGAGCCATCCCAGTTCATTCTTCTGTGGTAAATGAGATGGAAAAGGTTGAGAATCCTTGCCTTAAATTGTTTTAATACCTCAGTGTTGGAGTTAAAGTGTTGGCAAATGTTTAGCTGCACTGTGCAGCTTAGGTGTTGGAGACCCTGACTCGTTGGAGAGACTTCTGCCTTTTCAAGTCAGATGAGAGAATTGTCTCGTTTAATCTCATTTGTACAACAGGCTAGAGAATTTCTGCTGAGAATTCCTACACTGAGCCTGCTAATCTCTGGATAGTCCATGGGAAGTTTTCCCAGGGTTTGTAAGCCATTGGATTTTTCTAAGGGTAATCAAGGTGGCTGCAGGTTGAGATGTGGTGTTTTTAGTCAGCAACATCTGGCAGAGGGCTCAGATCTCAGCTTTGCTCACTCCTTCCCTGAGCTGCAACGTTTGCTGTGTTGTTCCCTGCTTCAGTCCCCTCTTCACGATGCATCCTTTTGTCACTCACAATATTCCTGTCACTGTGCTCCTGTGAGATACTTTCCTCCATGAAATTCATCCCTGGTTTGAAAATTGGTGTCCTAGCTCACCTTGGAGCAATATGTTTGGGTGACTGTCTTTGGTTCCTTGGAGTCTTCACATGTCTGTTGGCAGTCCTGAATGGCCATAAGTGCTGTTAATCCCCTTTCAGGGGTTCAGGACTGAATTTCACAGTCTAAGGAGGCCTTGTGGTTGTTCAGGTCAGAAGTGCAAGATGGGGAGAATTCTTCAGATAGCAGTTGTTAAAACTGTGTTACTAAAACAGTGCATAAATCTTGGTTCTATAAAAACAGAGTTCTTGACAAACTTAGGATGTTTTACAGGTCTCTTTATTTTGCCTCACTGGGCTAGTAGCTGTGGTTAGGGAAATGAAGAATTGTGTTTGCTTCTTCAGAAATAACAGTCTCTGGTCCTTGGTGACCATCTCTTAAAGATCTTCTGTTTCCTCCTCCTGTTTCTTCTCTAAGCAGGCTAAATATCCTGTTGGTTTATGTTAAATGAACTGTGGCTAGCTAAACATTTATCTGCAACCTAGAGTGTGTACACCTGTGCTTAGCATAATCCTCAGTGATCAAAGATAAATAAACCTGTGGTCTGGTGGAAGACTGTTTTAGAAACTCAACGTATAAATCGCTTTATTGCAGAGTTATAAATCACTTGTTGCAGAGGAGTTTTTAAAAAACTACTTAATTGGTGGTTTGCCTGTGGAAGCACTATGGGGACAGGTTTTTTTGGACAGCCATAACTGTTAATATGGGTCACACAAAGTGTAAATCTAGTGTAGCAGGTTAGTTGAGTTTGGTCCTTCTGAAGTGCTGCCCTGGAATTTCTCTGGTACTGTGCTACTCCTGTAAATTTTGCCATCCTCACTAGTCCTCAGCTCCACTTCACGTGCCAAGGCATGTGACTCCCCAGGCAGTGAAGCTGATAAACACCATGATCCTGCAGATCCCAGGCAGCTTTCTTGCCATTTTAGATCATGATGGAAATGAGAGGTATACAGCTGTAATGTAGTTGACAGATATGCTTGTTATGACAATTTGAACTATATTGTTAAACTATTTTTCTGTTGCAGTTCACGATCTGCAGAGCTTTGGACTCGATAATGTAAGTGGTCCCAAGGCAGTGTTCTTGTTCTCTTAGTCTGTTTTCCTTCTGGATTTCCCTGCTGTTGCCACACTGCAATCTTGGTGTAGTGGCAGATTTGCCTTTATGGATCTGAGCAGAACCTGGGACCTGCTATCACAGAGGGCTCTGAAATATGTTCTGGAACATCTGCATGCTGCTTGGCAAGCCTGTTCCCCTCTTCTTGAGCCTGCCTTGCTCCTTAATCTATGCTTCCCAGTTTTCTAAGGCTGCCATTTTCACAAGTGCTTCTGGATCTGTTGGAGTTTACCTTGTACTGGGAGGAAAGCAGATTGTGCTCATACCTGTGCCACCGAGGCAGCTGACAGCATGGTGCTCCTGTGGCAGGGACAGGAGTGGGTGGGAGAGCCTGCTCTGTGCATGGGAGGGAAGGGCACTGGGATCTGGGGACTACCAGCAGAATAAGGAGAAATCCCACATCTTGAAATCTCCTATGAATAAAAAAGACCAAGTGTTTTACTGTCAGGATGCACAGAGGAGGACCTGTCTCTGTTCTAGAGCCACGCTCAGAAAAATATGCAAACCATGACCTTTAGTCCCCTTACCTTGCCCCCCATGTGCTGTGCAGTTGTTTGAGTTGTGAGCATTTCTGTTTCAGATCAATATGACACACTATATCAAACACCTCTCGTTTGGAAGGGATTATCCAGGCATTGTGAACCCTCTGGATGGGACAGCCGTCACTGCACAGCAAGGTAAAAGCCAGCTGAGAGAAATCCCTTTTTAAGTGTCTGTATTAATAAGTGTCAGAAGACAACAGGAGAAAAGTTCCCAATTTAAGAACCCTAAGAGTGTTCTGTGGACTCCTCCTCCTTGTGCTCTTTCTGGAGCAGCTGTCTCCATTCGTGTGGAACAAATCTGCCAACATGTTTTGATTCTGTGACCTTTCTGAAAGATCTCTCTGTTCAGTGTTCATGGATGCACAGAAGGGACAGCACATCATTATTAAAGGCTTACCTCAGGTATAGTTCAAGGAGAGCCCTGTCTGAATACTACGTGCAGTAAGAGAGAACCGGAAGATTCAGGGCAGAGAAAATAGGCCTGATTAGTAGTTGCTGGAGAGCTGTGGTGTCTACCTGACCTTGGCATACTCAACAGTAGGAGCTGAAAGAGCTGCAGTGAAGTTGAAATATTGCTGATCTTTTCTAGATAGCTCCAGATTCGCTGGTTTGACAATGAAAGGGAATTCTCTCCTCATGCTGCTGCTGTGCATGAGTTTATTTCCACAAGCCTGCTTGTGTGCATTTTCTATGAAAGATCCTCACCTCACTTTACGTGCCACTGCAGAGTTATTTTTTTTTAGATCCACTGAAGTCTGCAGAGTTTGTTTTTTCAGGCACTTGGTGCTGTATGTAATATAGCTTGGAGAAAAAAACTTTGAAGTGCTGGTGGGATTGTTAGTTCTACTTGAATCCTTTAAATTCTTCCTTTAATTCTTTTAAATTTTCCACCATGAATTTTGATTCTTGTACCTCTCAGAATCCGCTAAGGAGTGTGTAACAACTCACCTGCTGAATCAGCTAGCCCTGAAAATTGGATTTTGGATTTCTAATTTGGCTCAAACTGCCACACCAAATCAGAGGATGGTGCCTAAAAGAAAGTACAGAAAAATTACAAGTGTCATACTGCTCAGTACGATCACGATGCTGTAGTTAGTGTGTGGAGTACCAAATTCCCTGAGAGGGTGCCTGTAGCTGGCTGGTAGAACTCTGTCTGTAAGCTCAAGATTTTCATCCTGAGCCTTAGAGAACCAGTTGGCAAATTCTTGAAGAATTAGAACTGAAGATATGCTCCAGTAAAGAAGAGAAGTAGATAACAGGTCAAATTTATGTGTATTGCAGCTAAAGATATTATATGTGAGAATTATTTCTGTTATAGAAATGGATGAATAATCTTCCCCTCCAGAGAATTTCATAGAAAATAGGTTTTCAGAGGAACTCCTGCATTCCATTATCCTTAAGAGAACTTAAAGAACAGCCTGGTCTGAGGCAACAGACCTGAGAAAGGGTAGTCCTATTTTTTTCTTCTCTGATCCAGATCTTCCTTTTCATCTCCTGAGACAATAAATCCCAAGCTTCTTCAGGAGTAAATTGCAATGTTAGTTGGAGTTGATATAGGATACTCATTTAGGGCTATGTTTTCTTAAGGCTATGTTGTTAAAAACAAGACTTTTCATATGCTAGAATAAGAATTTTCAAGAAGTTTTACTAGTAAAACTGCAGCAAGATAATTGGTTTGTAGAAGGTTTTCCATTTAGTCAAGACCAAAATGCTGGTAGTTTGGGGTTTGGTTGGAAGAGGAACGAGATTCACTTTGGCAAAAAGAAAACTCATGTCAGACAGTTCTGTCCTGGAAATCCTCCTGCAGCTGTTGTGCAGAAAGATGTTCCCTGACAAGTTGAACCAAACCAGTTGGTGTCTACCTGACCTGTCAGTGAAGTTTTCCAGGTCACTGTGGGTATTAATTGTGTCTCTCTCTGTCTTTGCTTATAGCTTCCATGATGTTTCAGTATTTTGTCAAAGTGGTCCCCACTGTGTATAGGAAAGTAGATGGTGAAGTAAGTACCTTTTTTCCTGTCGCTTTGGCAAGTGGAAGCCTTCACTTTCTCCTCATATTCTTGATTCTGCCTGTAACTGGATCCAGGTGTGTTGCCAGGTGGATACCAAGGACTGTGTTGTACATTCAGTACGTGGGACTCCCAAACGTGGAATTTGGTAAAGAAACTGGGATAGTATCTTTCTCAGCTGGGATCATAATTTGTGTCAGATAGCTTATTAGGGATATTAAAACATAATTTTATTTTACAGAAACACAAGTTTTTTGCTGTAAGAATAGGACTGGTGTGAACAACATGTAGAAGATTGGCAGGGCACAGAAGAATGCTGAAGGATGATCTTCATTCATGTGAAGATGGGCAATCTGTGTCCTGTAGCCCTGGCACTCTCCTGCCTTTATTTCCTTTATTTCCTTTTGTCTCACTCTTGAATAACTACAGGTTTCTGCCAGCACTGCTGTCTCCTGTAGCATGGTTAGCTGGACTGCATATTGGGAGAGGATGACATGGACTTGGGGTTGAGAGGGACAGCTTATGCCATTACTTGCCAGCAGGGACCAAACAGTCCAGCCTGGGGACTGATGCATCCCTCATACTTTGGGCTACTTGGGGCTTTAACTGGTAGCCTGTAGTAAAAATAGACCTGATTGTGGTAGAGCTCCTTCTGACTCCTTGTAACCGCTGTCAGGCCGCCCATGAATGAGTGGGCAGGGCTGCACTGAGGTGGTTCACTG
Organism: Chiroxiphia lanceolata; assembly: GCF_009829145.1. Lineage (NCBI taxonomy): Eukaryota > Metazoa > Chordata > Aves > Passeriformes > Pipridae > Chiroxiphia > Chiroxiphia lanceolata. The sequence continues at coordinate 1,239,354 of NC_045653.1, read as the reverse complement.
GACTCACATTTTAATTGCCTCTGCTGTTCCCTGTTAACAGAAAAATGCTGTGTTTGTTTCCTGTGTTTTGTAGGTGGTAAGGACCAACCAGTTCTCAGTCACACGACATGAGAAAATAGCAAACGGGCTGCTGGGGGACCAGGGTCTGCCTGGTGTGTTTGTGCTGTATGAACTGTCACCCATGATGGTGAAGCTGACTGAGAAACACAGGTAAGGGACATTTCAGTCTAGTTCATTCACCCTTCGTTGATTTGGTCATTTTGCATAGCTTAAAACTTCATCCTCACTTAGACAGAAGAGTGCAAATGCCTGAAAGCCTTCAGAGCCCCTTCCCAGGCAGTGGGGAGGAAGAGGTGCTCCCTGAGGCCCTTCCTCTCCTTGTGAGCATCCATAAGGGATTGGGGTTTTTTCTGTTATTACTTGAAGCATTTTAATCCAGCATCAAGATGGAAAAGAAAACTGGTGCAGGGAGCAGAAGTCTGATGTAATGGTTCTTGGTTCAGGCTAATTTTTAGTGGGAGGGCTAGATTTACAGAGCATACCCATCTTACCAGCACCTCCAGCAGTACCCACGCTGGTCCAACGGGTTCCTTACTCTGCATTTGCTGTAGTTTTTCTGCATCTTGCAGCCAGTGTGGAACCTCTTCCTTCTCTCTGGGTTAATCACTGGCGTGTAACTGCAGGGGAGTTGTAGCTCTGGTATTTGAGGTTCATAATAGGGGACAGACAATGTCTATATCTTAAAATGTATTAACATGTAGTTAGGGATTTAGTTTTTATGTTACAGCAGCCTGCTGTGCATTCTCTCTGGGTAGGAATTGATAATGTCTTGGGGATTAAAAGTCCATCCTTTAGGTTTATAAATTCAGTTACTTGCTCTTCATGCTACTCAGTGATGCTCTGTAAAAGTATCAGTGACACACTCTGTTCTGTAGCCAATATTAATTCTTAAATCTATGAATTTTCAGCTATGAGTATTTAGATAATGCATACTTATGTGTTATGATGAACATTATGATAATTATGAATTAGTTTTTGTTAGTGAATTGTTCCTTACCTGAGCTCATGTGATTGTTCATATTATAGGTCCTTTACTCACTTTCTCACTGGAGTTTGTGCCATTGTGGGAGGCATATTTACAGGTATTGCACCTTTCAATCTTTTTTCTTTCTAAGGTGTAAACATTTGCTATCTTACTCTTTCTAAAGTCAGAGTGGCTGGTAATAAATTCCTGTTTGATGAGGAGAGATGATTTCAGCCTTCAGGAGGGGATATAGCATGTTCTGCAGAGCCACAGGAGTGGCATCAGATTGTAATTAGCACTGCAGACTTACAAGATGCTGTAGATGATGTAGATCTATTATACTATTTCATTTCATTAGACCTGTCATAATATTTCATTTTGATGCTCTACAGAACATTTTGTTCTCAAACAAAGCTGATTTTCACACACTATGTGAAGGCATCTGTGCTGTTTTCTTGGCCAGCTTGGGTCTGTAAGCAGACAGTTGGATTCATGTGGAACCAAAGCCAGTAAAATCTGTGAACCCAGGTTGCCATGGGTTGTAATCATCCCAGAGGTTTCAAACTGTGCTCCCACACATAGGAGCTCCAGTGAGTGCTCTGTAGGGACTGGACAGTGTCCTGTGAGGAGAGGCTGTTCCTACAGAGCCATCTCAGTGTCATAAAAGCATTAAAAAAAGGCTCCCTGGCACCCTGTGTTCACTCTAAGGCAGGAGCTCGGGGTTCCTGTCCTGTGAAATGGTGGATGCAGGATTGTCAGGGGTTTGTGGTGCAGTAGACCTATTCTGAGTTTTTTCTGTGGTGCCAAACAAGCACTGAATTAATAAGCTTCTTCAGGGCTGGGGAGATTTGGGGAAAATACTGCAGAGAGCACTAAAGGCAGTGGTTTGGTTTGCTTTGTGTCCTGGGTGGGTGTGCATTGCAGTTTCTGATAAAGAGCAGCCATCGAGGGTAGCATCTGATAGAGCAGTTACTTTTAAGGTTACTGTGAAATGAGCAATGAATGGGAGAGGTGTTTCTTTCCTTGGGAGTTGTCTCTCTTTGAGGCACGTCTGGCTTGACCCATTTGTTTTTTCCCTTTAGTTGCAGGTTTCATTGACTCCTTGATCTATCACTCAGCACGTGCCATCCAGAAGAAAATTGAACTTGGGAAGACAACATAAATAAGCAATGACCTCAGCCCCCCTCCCCCAAAAAAAAACTCTTAAGGAGAACTAAAAAGGCTTTTTTGAAACATAAGTGATCTTCTGAGTGCACAGGAGAAAAGGTTTGGAACTTCCTGATGGCACCAACCACTCTTGTATTACTGTCCCCTCATTCCTTGCATTAATTTGTGGATGGAAGGTTTGAACCTCACTGCTCTAAAGATTAGCCATTGTGTCTGGCTGTACAGACCCTGCTGTAAAACCCCTTTTGTGTCAGTCCATGTTCACCCAGTTCTGCCCCCCTTCCTGCCAGAGATGCTGGAGATGGTGCATTCTGTTTGCCTCCAGGAATAATGTACTTTATTGTTGGGAGACCTGTAATGGATTGAAGCTGCCATCAAACAGGCTTTCTAGCAACACCATCTGGGCTTTTTAATTTTTCTTGCAAATGTTTCTGAGTGTGCTGCTGCTGTGTGCCAGACCTCTGTGAAAATGTGCTGAATCCCATCCCAGTCTGGGCTGTGTGGGGAGCCCAAGCACTTGGGATGTGCTTTCTATACTGGGGGGCTCTCACTTGCTTTTCTTATGAAAGATGCAAGTTCATGTTTCAGGAAAAAAAAAAGTGTTTGGAATTTTAATGGATTTTTAAATTGGATTGGTTTTTTTCACTTCCTCTTGGTGTATATTTTGAAATGACGTCTATCCTCTCTTTGTTTTGGTAAAGCATTTGGAGGAATAATTAAATTATTTGAACTAATCCTGGTACTGAATTGGAAATTAGAATTAACAGACACACCTGCATTGTGGCAAAGTAGGTAGAGATCGTGATGATGATGGGGCTTTTTTCTTTTAAATAATCTACACAAGTGAGTAAAGTGCTTGGTATGTGCAACTATATTGGGAGAAATTTGAAAATAATGAGGAAAAAATTTTTTTGGGTTCTTGCCTTATTTGAGGTAAAACAGACTGCTTAGATTTAAATCTCAGCTCTGGATTTGCTTTGGTATTGACTCTAATCTTGGTCCAAGCAATTGGTCCAGCAGTGCACATAGAGCATGACAGGCACAGGATCAGATACTGCAGAGAGAAAGCTGGTTTATAATTCATTTGAGAGTAGGTTTGGTTGGTTGGTTGGTTCTTTGAGTTACTTGAACTTAGCTATAAACCGGAAAGTATAAAAAACTGGTTTTGTCAACCAGTTTGAAGCAATTTGAGGTGTGTGTAGAATACTGAAAAAGAGGTTCGTTTGAAATGTAGTTTTTTTACAAGGATATTTAATGAATCTGTTGGGTTGGGATCATACAGTACTACTGCAGTGTCTATATGTTTGATTGGGAACAAAAAGTGAACTGAAGAGCTTCAGTGGCTTACCAGAGCACTCAGCTTTGTAAGAATAGTCAGGAGGGGGGAAGATGAATGGAAATAATGCAGCAGGAGCTTAACCCCCAGTGGAGCAGTTATCAGCTACTGGCTTGTCCTTGATAAGAAGGCCAATTACTTGTAAACTTTAGAAAAGCATTGGAGAGCATCGCCCAGGGCACTGCTGAGCACCTAGAGAAAATCAAGGGAAGGTGCAAGACTCAGACTCAGAAAAGGAAACTGAGAAGAGTCGAGAAGAGAAATCGAAGATGCAGAAAGGGAGATTCTACCTGAAGAGGCAGAAAATCAATGATACTAATAGGTAAATAATAGAGGCTTCTGCTATCAGTTGGAAGGATATGAGTACAAGAGTTCTGGTGATTTTAATAGACTTGAAAGGCCGAGTGACTAATAGCCTTGATAAAGCTGGATCAAGGATATTTGTGATGGAAAGTGATAAAAGACATCCTGCTAACCCTGCTCCGGAGGAGAGAAACCTCCTTTGGGACAGTCCCCAGGGTCTGCAGTCTTGTTCCATGGGTGGGGCTGAAACTGTGCCCTTTTCAAAGTTGTAAGGGGTCAAAAAGTAAAGCAAATAACAGATAAAATGTTAAGACAACAGATAAAAGTAAAGCAGATAACAGATTCACATGTTTTCAAAGTTTATTCAACATAAGATCACTTCAACTGTGTTTGATTCCATTGTCTCTGCGAGCATGTTTGATTTTTTCCTTCTTCTTTGATACAATGTAAAAATTATTTCCTTAATTATAAAAAGACAGGAAGGGGAGATGCCCCCTCACTCTGCCTAAAGAACAACTACAGACCTCCCCCAGAAGCCATGTGTGGGTGGAAGTGTCAGCTCTGTCATGCAAACAGCCACGCTGGAGTGGCCGCTGTCCCCCCCTGGCACCCAGCGGCATCGCAGCCACCGGCACCGGCACAGCAGCTCCTGGGCTCCGTGCCCACCTCCAGCCCCACCAGCTCCCCTTCCTCCCTCCCAGCCAGCGCCCACTCTATGTCCAGCTAAACGCAACATCCCTGGTGCCACAGGAGAATGGCACCCACAGTGAATGGCACCCAGCTGGTGGGACCAGCACAAGTAGCACCAAGACCCTGGGGATTGCAGGGTCTGTGAGCCCAGGTTGGGTGGAGTGGAGCAGCAAGTATTGCAGCTGCTGGCAATACAGGGGCTGCCTGTTCTTGTCCCAACAGCCTGGCTTCAGTTTCTTGGAAATGCCTCATTTGTAGAATAAAATCCTGCCTTCATCTGCCAGTCTCTCAATAATGCTGAATTCAACGTCGGCATCGTGGACCCTCGTCCTGCGAAAGGCTCCGGCCCCGTGGTTTTCCTCCCAGTAGTGGTGCCAGTTCCCTTCACTGTCTGCTCCGAAGCCAAACACGGAGACCTGTGCACAGGGCAGGAAGAGCCGTGGCTGTGTGGGCGCTGGGGCACCCCGGGAGCCCATGGACAGGCAGAGCAGGGGCGATGTGGGCACGGCCCCGGGGCCCACGGGCTGTGCTCACCTGCTGGCAGGTGTGCAGGGCAAAGAGCAGGGCCGTGAAGCCAGTGGAGGGGTAGCGCCCGTGATGCTGCGTCCACTTGTCATGGATGTACTTGAGGAATGCTGGGCTCAGGATCAGCACCTGAGTGGGGAGTGGAGGAGCCATCAGCTGCTCTCATGCTGGAGTGGGACAGCCCAGCAGCCCCAAGCAGAGCACCATCAGCTCTGCCCAGCAGAGCCCTGCCTGCCCCAGGGAGCTGGAGCCCATGGAGCCTTTACCTTGTTTCTGTCAGCTTTGATGAACTGTTTGACTCTCACATACGTGCTGTAAAAGCAGAAGCCAGTGATGAGCGTGTGGCACTGCTACTGCTGGGGCTGCCCCTTTGTTCCCAGGGCTATCTGTGTCCACCAGCACCCAGCCCCGTGGCACACCCAGCCCCTTCAGCTGACCCAGCAGCATTGCCTGGCCTGGCTCTAGGAAGGGACACATCAACCCTATGGCCCCACAGTGGGGACAGCCCCCTCCCTCTTACAGGGGTATGGGACTGCAGGCTGTCTGAGCCCTGCAGGGACAGCTCAGTGTCCACTACCCCAAACTGCAGTGCAGAGGGATGCTAAGACATGCATCCAGCACGCTTTGTCCCACCAGGACTGTGGAGCCAGGGCTCCAGTGAGGCACCAGGGCCCCCAGACCACACTGTCCCATCCAGAGGGTCTCCAGCACAAGAGATGCCATCCCCCAAAGCTGACACACCGTGTGACCTCTCCAGTGGAGAAGGCACTGATCACCCACTGCAGGTCCAGGGGCTTGAAGGGGACAAGGACGAGGTGGACGCCAGGCCCAAGGTTCACTGCACTCTCTGGGTACATGAAGTGATGGGTTGTTCTTGTGCCAACATCTAGCTCAAAGCCAGCAACCTTTGCTCTGTTCATCCTAAAGGACAGCAGGATGGTGTGTCCCAAAATGAAGGTGCATGCCGTGCTGGTCCCAGGTTCCTGGTCCCACCAGGCATGGACAGCAGGTCACCCTGGCCAGCAGCAAAGAGTGGGCATGGGTGACACAGAACCAGTGTGTGCCCCAGAATAGAGGGCTCAAGGGAGCAGGATTGGCAGTCACCCCATCACAGGGTTTGTGTTTTCAACAGCATGGCTGGGGCATGCCAGGGTCCTGGGAAGACAGGGAGAGACCAAGTCTCTTCAGGTCACCCACCTCAGCACCCAGTCATGAGCATCAATTAGCAGCCCATGGCTGGACCCCTTCATCCGCCCCGAGTTCCCCACCACTGCACAAGTCCTGCAGCGAGGGGGGTCCAACACATCACCCGTCGGGGCTCGGAGGACACTGAAGAGCTGCCGAATTATGGCCTGGAGCTGGACACCATTCATGGGACCCTGCAGGGTCTAGGGGAACAAGCACAGTGACATGCAGCGTTAGCCCCCCACCAGTAACCCAGAGAGAGACAGAGCCCCTCTCCTCCTAGCAGAGCCCTGGGAAAGCACAGAAAAAACAGATGGGATATTAGAAAAAGGGTACAGGACAGCACAGGAGATAGTGGGGGTAAGGGGGAGGAAATGCTGAGCTGGGATCTCTGCACACGCTTCATCCCAATCACATCTGTTCTTGGTCCTGCCCCACTGCAAAACACATTCAGGGAACCTGGGAAGAGCCACACGCTCCTGCCCACTGCCCACTCACCAGCCACCACTGAACCACATCTGCAGAGAGCTCCTGGGCTGCCCCCGTCAGCAGGGGCCCTGCAACCGCCTCGTAGCGCTCGTTGAACCACGCGGAGCTGTTGGCTCTGGCAGGGCAGGGGACTCCAGGGGTGTGCAGGAGGGAGGGGGCCCAAGGGACAGGGCCGAGGTCATCCATGAGGGCTCGGAAACACTGCCACAGGGCCAGCAGCAGGCACAGGGCCAGCACCACCTTTGTGCGCCTCTGGTTCAGCATCCTCCGTGCCACCTGCAGTGAGATGTCACAGAGACCATTGGCAGGGGCTCCACAGGAGCCCTTTTCACCCACCCTCCCTGCCCAACCCTCCCGGGACACCCCTTGGCTGCTCACCCACCCTGGGGGACCTGAAATAGCCTGGTTTTCATTTCCTTTTCAAACTGTTCAAAGGCATTTTTGCTGTGCTCTGCCGCTGCCGCTGCCACTGCCACCAACCTAGGGCCGGCCAGGGCTGGTGGTAGCATGTGCTGTATGAGGGGCTGCTCTGCCTGCAACATTTTTAGGGTCTGCAAGCTGACCTGCGAACAAGCTCCAAAGCATCATCACCCTGGCCACAAGCCAAACCCCCCTTGCCATCGGAGCAGTGCCCATTCCCCCCCACGTGTGTCGGGTGCCAGCAGTGGGGCCCCTCCCCACCATACACCTCCCCACCAGAGGAGCCCCAGGGGCTCTGCCCCAGCTGAGCACACACAGGCACAGTGCAGCTCCCACCCGAGCAGCCCTGGGGTGCTGCAGCTCAAAGGGCACTGAAGCATTGCCAGGAAGAACATTTCTGGTTTCTATCTAAAGCACTCATGTAAATGTAAAGGCAAAGGGAAAAGGGTTTTCTTGTCCTCAGGGAGTTCATGAAGTGCTCAGTGACTTAGGGCTCTGCTCCTGTGGGCTGAGGCAAGAGTGAAGAGCAGAGCTGCATGCACGGGCTTCATCCCAGGGTGAGAACAGAATAGAGTAGGTTTATGAAGGTGTCCCCTGTGTACTGGGAAAGTTGAAGGAAAGAAAACTCCTCCTGTCCTCACAGGAGCACCCTGTGCCTCCCCCAGTTGCCTGGGTGGGGCCGTGTGTCAGCACTGGTTCCATTTCTCCACATGAACCATTTTGTGCAGCTCCTGCAGCATGGATGTCCCTGCTCACTGTGGTGCCCAAGCTGCTGCACTCAAATCTGACCCCAAGGACGTGCCCTAGACAGCAAAACTGCTGCCCTGGGAGATCCAGGCAACCAGCAGAGATGGAACAGAATGGGGGAATTTGCACCATCCCAGGTGGTTGCAGCAGGCTGTGCTCCCTTTGTCCTTCCCAAACTCTCACCTCATATTGAAAGGGAAAGCACAAACAAGTCATCACCAGCACTCCGGAAACCCAGATGTGAGTTCTCTCAAGCAGGAAGCTGCTGTGAAATGCCGGCTGTTCTCCCCTCAGGCTCAGGGGAACCCCAACAGCCCTGGCACCCTCCCTGCTGGCAGTCACAGATCCTTTTGACTTACTCTTTTGCCCTCCTGCAAACAGCCACGAGCATTTGCCATAGTGGAGGCAAAGAGCATCCATCTGATGTACTGGTCAGGCCAGGCGCCAGTAGTCCCTGGGCTGGTTCAGGCACTTGTGGAGCCTCAGGGATTTTCAAGCCACAGCTCCTGGAGCGGTGGGAGTGGGCAGGGGGCTGCATGACCAGCACTAGCAGTTCCAACAAGCCTAGAGCCAGGGGACCCAGCCCAGGGAATAATTCATGCAGTTTGTTGCAGTCACCTGTGGCTGGGGCAGGCAGGGCTCTGGACAGGCAGAGTTGAGTGGCCTCATCTCCCCGCCCATGCCCCTGTGCAGCCCCTGCTCCATGGATGGGACCCCTCCACCCACACCCACACCACCATGGCAGCTCAAATGACCCCACTGTCCCTGTGTCCAGAGGTGCCCTGGCCTTGGGGTTCCCCAGCCCAGAAACACTGGCCACGAGCCACCACACCTCAGCCGTGTGGCCCCTGCACTGGGCTGCACTCAGTGCCCACAGATCTGTCTGTTCCCACTCAGCCCCAAGGAACACTGCCAGGAGCTCCACAGTCCCACAACAGGGAAAGAGCCTCTCCTGGTGTCATGACCTCTTGGTTCCCAGCCAGTCCCCAGGACCCCTCACCTCCTTGGGGGAAGCGCCGCTGAGCAGGTGATGCTTCCGGGCTCGGGGGCCTCTGCAGGGCTTGTTGCAAGAGCAACAACAGCCACGGGAAGAGGAAGTGTTGCACCATGACGTGGGGGAGAACAGCGAGTGGCACAGTGAGGTCAGGGCTGCTGCCCCTTCTCCAGCAGTACCTGCCACTGGCATCCTGGCACAGCCCCTCCACACAGCCCTGCACCGTGGCAGCTGCTGGTCCCGCTGGGGCTGGATGGCCTGGCCATGTGCCCAGGGCCAAATCAGGAAATTAATGATCAAAAAGTTCCTCTGAAGGTGGGAGAAGCTGCTTTGAGTGGAACTGCCCTCCTGCCCCTGTGTGTCCTGCTGGGATGGCTCACTGACAAGAGCAACACGGAGCTCTCAACAGCCTCGTGCATCCGGCACTTCACCAGGTTTCTTTTGCTCACCTGGATGGGATTTTGGCTCAGAGAGGACAGAGGACTGTGAAATGCACCTTGGCAACTAGAAAAACACAGCCAGTGGAAAAGCAGTGCCAGCTGAACTGTGAGTAGTTTTATCCAAGGGGAGGTCAAACACTCTGCTTTGCAAGGTTTGGAGCCAAGACAAAGGATCTAGAAATTCAAACTAGAGCAGCCCTGCAAAATACAAAATGTCAGTATTTATTGGTGACAGGCTCAAAGGGCCTCTGCACCACTTCTGGGGAGCCAGACACTGGAGGGGCAGTGCCCTGAGCTGCCACAGAGCACGTTTTCTGGATCACACACAGAGTGAGACATGGGTGGGAGGAATTAGGGGCAGTACTAGCTCTGTGATGCTGCCCTCACAGCACTTGTTTGCATTCCCAAGGTCCAGCCCACGGCAGCTCCCGAGCCCGGCAAGGCACAGCACTGCCCCCCACAGCCGTCACTTCCATCAGCACTGGCAGAGCAGGGAGCTCCAGGGAGCAGAGCAGGGAGACCACAGGACAGCAGCATGGACAGGGCAAGGCAGGGCCTAGGCATGGGGCAGCAGAGCACACCAGGGCCGTGGCTGAGGCACGAGCACTGCTGTGGAGCCCGTGGGCTGCTGTGTTCTCACCCCTTGGCTGGCTGAGAGGTTCTCCAAGACAGCCCAGAGGAGGGGTGGGCTGGGGGACGAGTGCTGGGACAGTAGAAGTGCAGATGGTCGCTTGGAGAATTGCATTTTAAGCAACTGATCAGATCTTCCTTCTTGAATTGAAGCAGCTCCTACCCGCTGAGCACGTGAACAAATGACACAGGGAAGGCACCTTGCCTGTGGGGCTGCCCTTCAATCCACCCTTTCTGTGGGGAGACAAGAAGGAAAAGGAGCAGTGAGCACAACACGGGGGCATTCAGGGGGATGAGGAACTGGACCCATAACAGCTTCCTTTGATTACCAGGGAAAAGATGGAGAGACAGGTGCAGAGCAGGAGATGACAATGTGTGCAACAGTCATGGGACAGAGGTGGGAAATGTTTGGAGAGGGGATCATGTGCATCCAAGCGCCAGCTACATGCACAGGTTCACTCACCCACCAGTTGCTGTCCTCCTTTTCAGACACCACAATGACCTCTCCTGTGTGGAAAGTCAGCTCATCCTCCCTGTCAGCGTCGCAGTCGTAGAGAGCACAAACCCTGCGGAGCAGCCGTCGGTTCTGCAGGGAGAGAACATCGTCAGACACAACTAAAATGGTACCACTGTCCTGATCCTAAAGGCCCTGGCAAAGGTGTGAAGAGCAAGGATGAGAGACTGGGAGATTTCCTGTGCAGAGAGGAGTGCAGAGGTAGCAGATCATCTGCTGGGAGTTTGGGTGGGACAGGGGCTCCTTCTGCTGGAACATCCTTCCAGAGGCAGCTGCTCCTCTGCCCCAGGACTGTGGCATGTGCCCGTGCAGGGTATGGGGTCCCCATTCTCTCAGGGCAGGTCTGTGTGAGGAGTCAGCAGTGCTGACTTGTGTCACCACAACCCTAAGACCAAGCAACCCAAGCAAGGTGTCCCTAATGAAAGGGCTCTGCCTCTGCAGTATCATCAGGGAGAAAGGTGTCCCCTGCAGCCCAGAGGGGCAGGGCCAGTATGGACACTGCACTCTTGTCTGTGTCTAAAACTGCACTCCCTGACCTGACAACCTGAAATCATGAACACAGCAGGAGTAGCGTTCCCAGCACTTAGCAGGGAGATGTCAATGCCAGGGAATCACAGAAATGCTGGAAGGAGAAGTTGCTAGGGCCAGCAGCAGCTCAGGTCAAAACCAAAGGGGATAAATACTGGCAGACGTGGGAGCTGAGCTGACCCTGGCCACCTACCAAACTGCTCCTCTGAGGAAGTAGGACATTCCAAGCATGGCCAGAACATGGATCTGGCTCCTGGAGAGATCGGTGTGGGCCAGGCTCTTCTACTTTGCTGGAGCCAGACGTGCAGAGGGGGTCCATGGCTTTCAGGGCACCTAAAAAAAAAACCAGGCTGGTTCATCTGCTCACACCTTTCATCACAGGCAGACAACAGCAACCACCACTGTCAGGCAACATGGTGCAACATGGTCCTCCACAATGGTACAGTGTGGGCAGCAAGTACCCCATCAGTCTGGGAGCTGGAAAGGGGAGGGACTGGGGACAGGGGAGGGACTGGGGACAGGGGAGGGACTGGGGACAGTTGTGCTGCTCTTCAAAGCAGGGATCAGTGCCAGGTCAGACCAGCCAGCCTTGGACCCTGAGGAGCAGAGGCCCAAAGGGCAACCCATGGCACCAGACAAACCCTCCCACCCTGTTGGGGCCCAGCTCCCTCCCAGACCCCACTCTGCTGATGGGGCCAGGCTGTGGCAGCAGCAGCTCACCCTGCCGGCCCCCACAGGACCCCACCACAGGCTCTCACCTGGCTGTGCCAGCTGGGGCGGGAGTGGAGGTGGATGGGAGGGGGCCGGTGGCACATCCACGTGTAGGTGGTGGGCTGGAGAGGGGCAGGGGTCCGGCCACCCACCCTGGGGCACTGCCTCTGCTGCCTCTGGCCGGGGGACAGCAGCAGGGGGGTGGTAGCAGCTCTGGGGATGGCCAGATCCCCTCTTCTCAGAAGCCATCTGGGAAAGGGGGTTTGCAGGTTGGATGGAGGGTGTACGGGTGGGAGGTAGAGCAGCACCCAGGTCAGTGCAGGCAGCGAGGCCGCAGCAGCACACACGGGCCCAGCCCAGCCCCCCTCAGCACCTCACCTTCTCATCCAGGTCTTCGTCACTCTCAAACATGTCATCTTGTCCCAGCCACCATTCGTATTCCACATGGACGTGGGGGTTGAATTGATTGCTCTGGGCCTGCAGCAGCTGGGGCACAGAGGAGCTCCCTGAGGACCAACCAGACCTGTTCTACCCCACCAGCTCCACAGGCCCCATATCTGACCACCCACCCAGCTGCAGGCAGTTCTCCCCAGCAGCAATGGGCCATTGCCAAGGTCTCCAAATGCACAAATCGGGATGTGGAAAAGCCAAGCCCACACTTGCTGAGGAGATGCACAGCCCCAGTACAGATCCAAGTCCTCCTGCATGATGCAACCCCTGCCTGGCCTGTCCTAAACTGCCCCAAGGGACCCTGTGCCAGTAGGACCAGCACCTGCTCTCCCTCCTCTGCATCCCACACTGGCACTGGAGATGCTGAGGGGCACAGGGGCCCTGTGGACAGGTCCACATGGGTGTGGGTCCCCCACTCTCTCTGTTGCTGGGATGTGTCCTGAAACAGGAGGGGTGGTGAGACAGTGCCTTACCAGCTTTTCACACAGGGAGTGTCTCATTCTCCTGGCAACATCCAGAGCCGTCTCTCCAGCTCTGTTAGCTGTGGGGGAAGCAGCACCTTGAGGCCCATGAGCCCATGCTGTCCTCAGTGAAATGAAGAGCTGTGCTGTGTTTGGGGCAACTGGCAAAATAAGCCTAAAAGAAGAGACAGCCTACACCCAGGAGCAGAACAGAGGCTCAGACCATTGAAGGATGGTGGGGGGAAGATGAAGAGCACAGGAGCTGAGACACACAAATAAGGAGAGAAAGGAGTAGGAGTAAATCGATGACTCACAGAGATGAGACAGGACAGAGAGGACAGAGGGACAGAAGAACCTCTTTGCGAGAGCCTCAAGGCTACAAAACCAGAGGAGGTTTGAGCAGACCCCGTGTGTGTGTCCTGATGCCTAATGGACACCCAGGTCCCTGTGCCTGCAAGAATGTGTGAGTGCAAGTGCCAACAAGCCACAACCATTTTACTTCAGTTTCACTTTAAAATACAACTCCTCCCACTGCTTGGAGGTCTGAGGGTGGCATCTGTGATGGTGTTGCTGTCATGCAAAACCCCTCCTTGCAGAGCAGCAGCATGAGACTGGCTGGGGTCACATGGGCTGGGAGGGTTCTGGGGAAGGGGGAAGGTGGGAGAAGGGAACAGCAGGAGGTCTGTACCCAAAGGGACTGCAGAGCATCCCCAGAGCAGTGCTGGGGCCTGCACTGTGGACTCAAGGTTCTTGAGGTGCCAGTGTTAGTCAGCAAAGGCAGGTCAGGCCCAACTGTGCCCAGCATGGCCAAGGCAGTGAGAAATTTGGCTGCCAAATCCCTGTGCAGCTGGGGGACACACACCTAGCTCCTGCTGGTCTCTTTGTCCTCCAAGGGGCTGCTGCTGTGCTGCCTGGAATGGGAAATGGGATCATCACAGGATCGCCCCAATAGGCAAAGCTGAGTGCACCTGCCAGCTCAGCTGATACCTAGCAGTGGGAACACTTGCGCCCTCCCATTTCACCCAGGATCCTAGTTTTTAAGCTCACTTCTGTGATGTGGAGATTTATGGGCAATATAAATGGTTGGACCTGTGATCTGGGCACCAGAGCACCAGCACACACCATCTCAGAACCAGTGCTTTGACAGTTCTCCTGCCTGTGCTCCAGCATTGAGGTTTGGAAACGAGTTCAGTGCCTGTTTTGGCTTCTGCTGTGCATGTGCTGTGTGTGGCAGAGCAGCTCAGGCAGTATTTACCTAGCTGGACTCTGCCAGCTTGGCGAGCCCACCCCAGTGCAGTCCCACCAGCAAGGGGGACAGTGGAGTGGGGCAGAGACACAAGCTCCGTGGGTCAGAAGTACCCCAGAGCAAACTGTTTACTCCCTGGGGAGCAGAGAAGAGCATCCCCTGCTCGCAGCTGGAGAGCAAAGCCACTGCTTCTGTCCCAGGCTGTCGAGAGCAGGAGCCTGTGAGATGGGAACACCCCACTCACGGGGGGCCACGTGCACCCCTAACCAGTTTGTGATGCTGCTGATCCTGGAGAGCCAGTCCAGAGCAGTGTCAGAGCAGGGCACCTTGCTGGACATGGGCAGAGCCCAGAGCTGATGCTGTCACCCTGCAGGCTGAGCTCCCCATCCACACTGCCATCAGCCTCCCTCCCCACAGCCACAGCCGAGAGTTCTGGCACTCTGACAGACCAAGAAGGTGTTTCCAGAGAAGAGCTGGGCAGACATTTCATATGTGCACAGGGCACAGGGTCCCACGGCCACTTACTGATGGTGATGTCGGCTCTGGCCCTCAGCAGCAGTGTGGCACACTGGGGTTTGTTGTGGGAGCAGCAGTAGTGCAGGGCCGTGTTCCCCTCTGCCGTCTGCTGCACCAGGCTCCTGCTGCAGCACAGGGGGACAGTGTCAGCATCTCTAGGAAGAGCCACCAGCCCCAGCCCCAGCAAACACTGCCTGGTGAGAGCACACGTGTCCTGCTTCCCACCTCACCTGGAGAACAGGTGGTCACCACCATTGTTACACCTCAACCCACGGGGGACAAGGGAATCCCTCTGATCTAGGGGTAGTTACCCCAAGCCCAACCTAAAACTTGTTTGCTGGCAGGTTTTCCCTGCTGATTTTTCTCTTCTTTTGGGAGTATTTTGGAGAAGATCATCAGTCTTGCACCTTTCATTAGGGGTCATTAAAGTCAGCCATGATGAGCTGACTGGGTGTGATGAACTTACCTGTTCTGGACAAGAAAATGAACAATATGCAAAGAGGTTTGATCAGACAAAAGCACTGCCAGGTGGAGAATCGTCTCCCCAGGTTCCTATGACCAAGAAGAATAGAGCAAGGATGAGACAGTGTGTGCCTGCAGTGCCACTGCAAGCAGGAGCCCTGTCCTTTGGGGCTGTCCTGACACATTTAAAATCCGAGAGATGAGTAAGTTTAACTGTCTCTTCAGAGGCCACCAGGGCTGGTGAGAACCTAGTTAAAATGGTGAGTTTATGCCTTCATGAAGAAGAATCAATCATCCCCTTTTCGCATTTAGAAACCGTGGCAACTAAAGGTAACTTTTGGCCCCAGGCCACTAGCTGAACTCTGCCAAGCCCAGGATCGCAGCAGAGCCCTGGGGTGTGCAACAGCTGCTCCCTGCAGAACTGCTTCTCACTCACCAGTTTGTCCCAACATATCCCAGTGCTTCTTGCTCACTGCAGCATTTTGCTCCTTTGCCTTGAGGACACTCACCAGCAGCATGCCTGCAGCTCCAGGGATTCCCTGAATTCCTAACACCACTCTCTTCTTCCGCTTACAGCAATGACCCACACTGAGGTTTTGCAGGAAAAAATGCTGCCCTGATTTTTCAGCCTACAGCAAGACTTGGATGTCCCGGGGAAATCCACTCAGAAGTTTACAGGTAAATCTCAGTTACAAATTGGCTTTGGAAAAGCCTTGGGCTTGTGGTTTTGACTCCTGTCCCCTCCACACACAGCATGAGGAGGGTTGTGGGGTCACAGCCAGAAAATCCTTCCTCTACTGTGACATTCCTCACCCTGCTTGAGTCTGCCTGTTGCTTCCGGCTCATACAAAGCACCATTTTCATCAGAAAACTCTGTTCTCTCTCAGGCACAGGGACCCTTGTGAACAGGCTGGAGAGCAAAGCTGTTTGCCATAGGGCCACTGGGGTGGGTGCCATACCTGCAGAGGGGCCAGCACAGGCTCGCTCAAGTCCACGTTCTGTGCATATGCTTGGAGCAAAGCAAATATGTCCTTGTCCTTCACGGCTCCTGGGAGGGCAGAGTGCTGAACAGGAGGGCTCCTCTTGGCATATTTCTTCTTGACGTATTTGGAAATAATGAAATCCTTCCGAGAGGCCCTTGCAGAGACCAGCCAAATGAGAGTTAGGGACCACAGAGCAACCCAGCGAGCATGTCAGCCCCCCTCCCTCCTCTCCATCCGCCCCAGCCACCTGGGGTTGCTCCTGAAGAGAAGTGACAGTCTTGGGAGGAGGCTGAGCAGTGCCATGGTCCTGGTCACTGCAGGGAGCACACTGAACTGTGTGTTCAGTGGTATCTAACCTCCCACAGAAAAACAGCTCTTGCAGAGCGACTCACATGTCACTGTGAACAGTGGGCTTCAAGGAAAGGTTGTGGAGATTTCCTTCCATAACATTGTTGAAGCCAGAGTTGCCGATATTCCTCGCCAGCTGCAAAACAGCCAAGGAAGAGGTGACATGGGACACACAACAGCCATGGAGAGGAAGCTCCAGGTTGAGATCCTGGCCAGGTATCAAGGGGATGCCAAGGGGTACTAGGATGGGTGTGTCCAATGGCTGGAGGCTCTGCTCTGCCTCCTGCTGCTGAGAACTCCCAACTCCAGCAGCACAACCAACCCCAGAGTCGATCCCTGGGCTCAGAGCTGGGCAAGCAACTACCCTGCAAAAAGCCCCTTCTCCTGCCCTGCTCCCCAGCAGCAGCTCCCAGCACAGCCTGACCAAACCCATGAGCACTGAGAGCATTGTAGCCCTAAAGCAGCCCCATGCAAAGTCTCCAAGTCCCTGTCTGCCCCATGCTCTGCCCTACCCCAGTTCCAGCTTGGCCCTGCCCCACAGCTCCCCTGCACTGGGGGACACAGATGAGCAGAGGGGACAGGTGACTCAACAACAGCAAAATGATCCTCCTCTCCTCCTTGAAGATGACAATCCCTGACACAATAACCACTAAACCCTGGGAATTACAGGTTGGTATGGATCAGTTTAACAGGTAAAAATTAACTTAGTTTTAAAGAGGCCTCAGCAGAAGCAAGAGAGGCTTGAGGACAGAGCACTCTGGCAGCATCCTACCAGCAATTCAGAGGTTGCCAGCTTGTCCAGAGACAGCGGCTGGATGCGGGAGAGGTGCACACCCATCTCCCTGTGAATCCCAGAGCACCCACTGCAGATCAGGATGCCCAAGTTAATGGAGAGCCAAGAGGGATCTGCAGGGACAAGACCATGGGGCTTGTGTGTATCTCTTACCTCTCCTCCCTGCTGGCCCACCACCACCCCATGGCACAGCTCCTCAGCAGGACAGAGGGGAGAAGGAAGACCCCAGATGCCTGCAGGTCTTCAGGAGCTGGATGCCACTGGGGCAGGGCAGAGCAGTGCCTGTCCAGGGGGAGGGAGCACGGGGCCAGGGGGAGCCTCAGGACCATGGGCTGGCTGTCACCTGGGGCAGAGCAGTCGCAGCACTCCCTGTTCCCGGGCATGGCTCTGAGCTCCTCGAGGATGGCCCGGGTCAGCTCCTCCTGGCTGCTCTCCCCTCCACCCTGGGCCTTGCTGAAGGCCATGTTCAGTGCCCCCTCCTTGCTGTTGCTGAGGACGGACACCCAGCTGCAAGGGCAGGGAGCAGATTAGGAACAGGGTTCATGGCAGGGCAAGAAAGGCAGCAGTGCTTGTCCCACTGTTGCAGGGGAGATCCCAGTCTGCCCCAGTCTGTGCAGCAGCCACTACACACAAAGGTCCTGCCCAGGACTCTGCCAGCAAACTGGTTGCCAGGAGCGTCCCCCCAGCTCTGTGTCCTCTCTGTGACCGGCAGTTCCCCCAGAGAGACTGGGCACAGTCAGGATGCAAAGGGCATTGGCCAAGGGGTTCCCCATGCTGCTCAGTTAGCCAACAGCCCAGCTTGTCATCGGAGCCAGGGCAGTGTTTTTTGGCACTGCAATACTCACATGACACAGTCCTGCTCGTCCTCGGCCCGGAAGCGGAACGTGCGATTGTCTGAAACACACAGACACCCTGACACCCTGCTGGTCCACCCTGCCTGCAGAGCCTTCAGGGCAAGGCACAGCACCCCTGAGCTGGGCTCAGCAGACCTGGGAGCAACCTCCAGCCCAGGCAGCTGGGCTGACAGCCCCTGCCCAGTGCACCCCAAGCAAAGGGACCTGCTCCTGTACCAGGAAGGGGGGA
This sequence comes from Chiroxiphia lanceolata, assembly GCF_009829145.1. Lineage (NCBI taxonomy): Eukaryota > Metazoa > Chordata > Aves > Passeriformes > Pipridae > Chiroxiphia > Chiroxiphia lanceolata. Next base: position 1,221,309 of record NC_045653.1, on the reverse strand, counting down.
TACTGGAGTTAGTTTAACTGCAGTCCAGGAAATACACTTATGTGGTCTCCAGGCACCCTGTACTGCCCCACAGCAGTGTTTTCTACCTCACCCCCCATGTATGCATCACTGCTCCTGAGCAGATCTGCCTCCTGGCACAATTTCCCCAGGGTAATCCCCCAAGCTGGCCCAGAGCTGCAGAGCTTCCCCTCATCCCTGAACGCACTGGCTCTCTGAGTGCCAAGCACTGCCCCAGCTTCAGGCCCTTCCCAAAGGATCCATAGGCAGGTGCCAGCACTCACGGGAAACCAGATCAAAGCATTTCTTGTCACCCATGTTTGGCTTCACTTGGCAGGTCAGTAAATTCAGCCTGGCTGGGGGGCGGTTGAGCTGCAAGCAGAATGAGGAAACACTTCAGTGCTGTGGGGACAAGCTCCACCTGGCTCTGGAGACAAACACACACCCAGCACTTTGTCTTGGGCTCAGCTCTCAGGAGCAATGCAAGAAATAGTGACACAGACCGTTTCTTTCCCAACAGCCACCCCATGCTTGAAGCCAGGTCCTCGAGCTCATCCCCTCCATGCACAAAGGCAGACAAGGACCTCCTGTGTTTGTCTAACACTCTGGAGGTTGCAGGGACTTCAGTCTCAAGAGAAAGGCTCCCGTGCCAGGGCAGTCCAGCAGGGTAAGCAGCAGGCACGAGGGCCCTGACAAGCCCCAGGAAGCCACTGCAGTGCCCAGCAGCAACAGGCTCTGCAGACCCTGAGGGGCAGGGAGCAGCTCCCAGTAGGAGCAGAGTGGAAGAAGCAGTTCCTACCATGCTGTGAGAGATGGTCAGGTAGCCATTGCTGACAGTGCATTTCCTCTTCTGCCAGACTTTTCTCAACCTGGAAGTGAGTGGAGGGTGAACTGAAGGACAGGCACGTGGAGGAGCAGCCGTGCAATACAGTGCAGCACTGACACAGGCAAGAGCCATGCAAGGCCCAGCACAGGCCCACAGCTCTCAGCAGACACAGCTGAGCTTCCACAAACTGGGTCTGTTGCTCTCAGTCTGCTCTGAGCTGGGCAGGACCTGTCCTGTGGCACAAGGCAGGTTTGTACAGACGGGCAGCTCCCCACACTGCTGGGTGGTGATACAGGAGCAGAGCAGCAGTCGGGGCAGCAGGACCTGCTAGCAGAGCAAACATCCAAGCCCTTCAGCTCCAAACTGACCACAGGCTGCTTTCCAGTGCCTGCCACTGTCACACAGGGGAGAGGTGGGAGAGATACATCCACAGGGTGAGGAGATACTTCAGCCTGTGGTGAAGGAGACTCCTGAGTTCATTATTTTCTGTACAGTTTCACGTTTTTCTGGGTCCTTTCCAGGTATGCAAGTCTCTCAGCATAAGACCCCTGTGATTCCCAGCAAGCATTCTGGTGGGAGATGATCCTCTTTTCAAAGACAGTGGAGTGCTTTCCAGGCACTCAGGCTGCAGCTCCTGGAAGAGTGCCTGCTGGCTCTCTGCCCTCTGGCCCACAATGCCCTCTCCAACACCCATGCTGTGTCTAAGTCACCCCACATTTCTTCTCCTTCCCCTAATTCTCACCATCAGGGATCTGAGCCCAGTACTGAACTGTGAGGGCAGAGGGGTCTGAAAGGCAAAGGTCAGGGCTGGGGAGGATGGGAAGGGACAAGAGAGCATAAAACATCACCAGGGTTGGATATAAATCCCCATGGCACCCCTGAGCATCTCCCAGCAGGAAGGGCAGAGGGGTCAGGTCTCCTCATGCTGGAGCAGAGGCGATGGAGGAGGTTCTGGAAAGCAAAGAGTGCCTGGGAGAGGGGGAGAGGCACCGACCCTTCCTGCCTCCATCAGCACAAGACCTCGGGGTATTGGATGAAGGCAGAGAGATCCCTGCTGGAGGGAAAGCCAGCTGGTTCTGGCTCCTCACAGTGTGTGCAGGGGTCCTCACCCCCAGCACTTGCAGGGTTTGAAAGGACATTGCTCAGCTTCAGGGGAGAGGAATGTCCTCACAGCTAAATGATGGACACAGGCTGCTTGGAGCTTTGTGTTGAAAGCTGTTGGAGGCTGGGACAGTGTCAAACACACCTTCATGAGTGCTTGTCCTGTTCCTCTGCCTTGTGGCCAGGGAAAGGAGGCTGGTTTCAGTGGCCCTAATCTGGCCCCAAGTCACCAAAGTACAATTGAAAGGGTAATGTTGATCCCAACTTACCCATCACTTTTCTTGAGGAGGGTCCCTGACCTCTCTGTGCCATACTGCTTGGTCCCTTGTAGCTGGCACATGTTGTGTCCTGCCTGCCTTTTCCCAGGGTCCTGGCAGAAGGAGAGAAATAGCAGCAAGGCCCCACCCCAACAAAACCACTGCCAACCAAGAGTATGGCCTCACAGGACTGCCAGGGACCCTGTGCTCCCCCAGAGCTCACCAGAAACCCCACAGCTTTTGGTATCAGCAGGCAGACATTACATAAGCAGCTGCTGTGCCATGAAGGATCAGACCTTACCTCCTTCTGCTCCAGCTGTGATGCCATTTCCAGCTGATGCAAAGGGAGCAGAGCTGCTGCTTCGCCTGATCTTTGTCTGAGAGGCACTGGAGCACAGTGAGCCTCTCACATGGTAGCAGGAGGCTCCTGACTCAGCTGCCCCAACTCCTCCTCCCGGGTGCAGCAGAGGTGCCCCCACTCCACTCTCTGCCCTCACTGACCCCTTGCTCTGTGGGACTCACTGAGCCCCATTCCTGCCGTGGGAGGTTCTGCTCTCCCCTGCAGTGCCCTGGTATGTGGTATGTGAGGAGGGAGGTAGGCATGTCCCAGCACCAGCACTCTGCATTTTCCTGTGAAAACAGCTGTTTGCAGTATAAAAGCAACCAAGAGCCTGAAGGTCACACTGTAGTAGCTGTTAGATATTTATTTTTTCCTCTTGGTAGCATCAGGAATTTAAAAAATTAAAAGGTCTTCAAGTTATCAAAAGCTGATAGACCTTGGCACTGGAATGTGCCCCTGAAGCAGAGCCTGGGGGGTTGTCTGCATGATGGATCTGTAAGATGCTGCTTGCTGTGCTCAGTTACCTTGTTCTGGGGTGGTGCCTCCCCTCTTTTTGTTATTTACATAATGACTTTTAATATGAATCATTACAAATTACAGAACAATCAGGGTAACACACCTAGAGCAGACTGATTCAAACAGAGCGACAGATGCCCAGAGGAGACCTGCAGTACAGGACCAGGAGACACGAGTACAAGTGACGGTGATGCAGTATCTGGGTGATACTCTGCAAGTCTGGAGTGTGGAGGAAGATGAACAAGACCAAACAAACTGGAACAGAGATCTAGAAATGCTGGGAAAACAACATAAACGCTCCACTGTACTTGAAGGACGTCCTAGCCCCTGGGACATGAGTGCTCAGACTGTCTCTGAAAGCCTTGCCACTTGGAAGAACAGCCTCCCGTCTCCAGGCCACGTCTGACTGACAGAACGCAAAGTCAAATGCTAAAGGTCACAAAGCTTACAGGACCTGCCCCTGAGGAAACACATTAAGAGCTTCAGTTGGCAGCAGCTGGCATGGAAAGCCAAGAGCATAGATGAAAAATCTGGACATCTGCAGAGCAGCTGGAGGTTTGGCAGAGGAATAGGCTTGTGCCTCCTTGGTACACTTCTTTACACTTGTTCCTTCTACTCTGTGTCCTGGGGAATGGCCCTATACTTTTCCCACTCCCAGTGATGGCTGCCTTTTTTCCCCTCCGTGGACCACTGTGCATCAGGAATTAATGATTAATAGCTGTGAAGAGCTCCTCCCCCACCCTCCCACTCAGTGTGCACACACAGACACACATCTGCACACCCCAGGGACAATTATAAACTGAAATATTTGGAGGAAGCCTGAGGCAGACACAATTTTAAGTCACGGGGAGCCCCAGCCTGGTGGTGTGGTGGGAAACGTGTCTGACCGTGGCTGAAGGAGCCAAGGGGCTGTTTTGGGGGTGTGCACTGGGCGTGCTGGGGCCCACCGAGTTTGTTTGCATGGACCAGTCGCTGCTGGAGTGCACCAGGTGTGCTGGGGGGGACAGGGCACTGCTGGGGGGAAAGGGGACTGTTTGTGAAGGCAGAAAAACTGGGGGTGACGCAGCACTGTCACACCCCAGGGCCTTGCTGTAGCCCCAAGCAGGTGCATGGCTGAGCCCTTTGCAGCCTATTTCACCCCCACTTCGCAGCCCAAGGGTCCCCTGGGGGAGAGAGAGCTCCCTGTTTGCCATTCTGGGGACCCCATCTGTGGCTGCTCTGGCCCCCCCGGGGGAGCACCATGTCTGCACCACACTCACTCCTGGCTTCATGTCCAGCCAGAGTCCTCACCACCTTCATACCTACCTGCCTGCCTCTGCCCAGACAGTTTCCTCCCCAGAACCTACTCCATTCCTGCCCCATTCAAAAGGCAATCAGGCAGGTGCCTTTGCTATAAAACCCCACTGTCAGTTAATTTCTTTGGAAATGCAGCTGTCCCACTGGGCATCATCTCCTGCACCAGGACGAGACCTCTCAGAAGGAATCTATCTTGTCAAAACTCTGGGTGAAATACCTCCACTTGAAATCAGATCACATCAGGGCTTGTCTGTACAGATGACAGGAGCCCCAGGGCACCAGAGACCATGCTGAGAACAAGTTTCATTTAATTTACATCAGCCCAGCACCAAAGTCAGATTGGAGCTCGTGACCCCCTGCTGTCCTTGTTGCTGTGCAACCCAGGAGGGAGGTGAAGGGGCACTGAGGACTGCAGGCAGCACCTTGTCCCCCAGCTCCAGAGAGCAGCTACAAACCACAAACAGCATCAGAGAGAGCAGCCAAGGAGCTTTTATTCCTGAGGAAATGAAGACCCAAAATGAAGTTGAAGCAAGCCTGACTCCAACACAGCACACGCAGAAAAAGTTGTTAAGCAGTTTGTAAGGAGTTACAACCAGAAAGACCATATCCTAGAGAGTGTTACCACACCCAGAGCTAACTCCACCACCAAGTTCCTGTGCTCTTGGCACAGCAGGAAGCTTGTGGCTACCTTGTCTCTGTCATCCTTCTCCCTGCAGAGCTCCATTCAAAGGTCTTTCAGGTCCTACCTCCACCAGGACCCCACACCAGACCCACTCTCCCCCTGTACACTGTGTTTTGAACTCTTCAGGCAGAGGTCTGGTAAATGCCAAGTATTGTCAAGCCAGGGCATGGATGGCTTTGCATGGCCCCATCTCTGCCAGAATCACCCTCAATGGCCAGAGCTGGTTTCAGCTGCTATGTCTGTGCCCAGCAGATTCCCTTTTCCCATCCTCCCACTCCAATCCCACAATGAATAATTTTTTTCCCCCCGAAGTTGTAACTGTCTTTCAAGGAGTTTGCCTAATATAGCAGGTTGGTCACTTGGTTCCTTTGCATCTCATGGCTATGCAGCATGAAATGTGACTCCCAAAGGCTGCTTCTGCAGGTCTCTCACCCTGAAGGTTGCCTCTGAACCTGCAGGGGTTTATTAAACTTTCTGGTCCAATCTCAATTCCTGTCACAATCACCCTTGTCTTTGAGTAGTCCTGTGCTGGAGAGCATTTATCCATTGATGATCTTCTCGCTGATGTATCCAGGCATGGTGTAGATCAAAAGAACCAGGAAGATGGTCAGAACAGTGACAATGAACAGCACAATGATATATTTCTTGTACCGTTTCCAGATAAAAAACACAAAGGTCTTCATGGGATTCACAAACCAGTTGAAAGATGTCTTTGGCCGGCTAGAACAGGAAGGGAAGAACAGATAAGCACAAGCTCAATCCACAGAGCAGCAAACTGGCCCCTCTGCTTTGGTGTCCTGCTACTCTCATGACCAGCTCTTCCTGCTGCTTCCAGGCAGGATCCCCTCGGGTGCTGCAGCGCCTGTGGAAATGGCGGGGGCAGCAGGATGGATTCCTCAGAACAGCCCTGCAGAGCTGTCCTGCACCAACAGGGCCAAGGGGTCCCTTCACACAGACAGAGCTGCCCATTGCACAAGCAATGTCATGGCACAGCTGCCTTGAGTATTGTCCCAAGATCAGCCCTGGGCCAGGTGCTGCAGAAACAAGCCATGTGGAGCCACTTGAGCCCTGGGAAGCCCTGGCAGTCCCAGTCCTGCAGACCCCACTGCCCAGGGCCCCAGGGATTGCTCTCAGCTTCCTGAGCAGATGCTCCCAGTCTCCTTGCAAACAGCTGCTGAGAACACAGCACTGTCCATCCATGCTAAAGGTGGTAACACAGATACTCACTTGGGCTTTTCCAGGGGTTCAGGCTCTTTCCGGCCCAAACCAACAGGACTTTTTTCAGCCTCCTCCACAGTCAACAGCTGGAACTCTGCTTCCACCTTACCCTGGAGGGGGAACATGTCTGAGCCACAGCTGCCTATGTGGCTTCACAGCCCAGCCTGCTGACCATACAGCCTGCCACAACTGGGTACTTTTCTCCCATTTCCACTTACAGATGCTCTAAGCTTTTTTCTTCATTAGCTACAGTCTCTTACTTCACAGCCAGTGGAAACTGTGGCCTGATCAGACGCTAACTGTTTTGCACCCAAGGAACTGTACTGTAATGAACTCCCCAGCTACCTGGATCTGTCTGCAGCCTCCCACAGTGGCACTGAGAAAACTCACCTTTGGGGACCCACAAGCAGGAGTAGGGGGGGATGGATGCATGGTCTGGGGTGTTTCAGTGGGAACACTAAATTGAGGAATACCATTCCTAAACTGTGATAGTACCCCTTAAGGAGCACTGCTCCATGGGAAGCTCAGAGGAATATATGAAGTTGGACACTCCTGCATGCCACGGCAGCTGGCATTTCTGGGTAGACCAAGTGCTGGATTTGTAGCAGATGGAAGAAGTCTCCAGGACCCTGCACGAGGTGGGTCACTCTGTAGGTTATGTGCATGCAGGACAGGTTGCCATGTCAAGGCAGAGGCCAAACACTGGCTCTGCTCCCCAGTGCCAGCACCACACTTACTGTCAGGAGGTACTTGTTCCCACTGGGGTCTGTGAATTCCACATCCTCTGGTTTGACTGAGCTGCTCCACTTCTTTTTCTTCTTCTTCTTGCACTCCCTCTCCTCTCTCTCCTCATCTTCTTGATCTTTGAGTTTGATGAAGGGCCACCAGCCCCTCATGCGCTTGTTTCGGAAGATGGAGAAGCGAGGTGTTGCATTCTCCTTGGCCATCCTGATGGTGCACTGCTCAGAGCTCTTGGCTGCCCTCACCATGTCATGCAGCTTCAGCTCGATGGAGCCTGCAGGCACAGTGGAGAGGAGACCTCATGGTGAAACCCTGAGCTCAGCCCCACACAATATTTGGCCTTCTGTCTCCACCACACTCCCTCAGCCTCAAGTAGGTCCCAGCTGCTGCAAGGATCTAGCACATTTACAGATGGAGAACCTGAAGCTTTGCATAAGAAAGGACTAGCTCAAGAGTTAGAGACTAAGAGGCAGAAGCCCCAGGGCTTGTCTCATCCCTGATGCAGCCAGCTTGGTGTGCATGTGGTAAAGTGAGTTATTTTCACTCCTTTACCATGTCCCACCCTGGTCTCCTCACACGTCCAAGCTCATCTTCCTCTCTCATTCCTGCAAGTGTCAGTTAAAAATTATAAAATCTGGGAAATGCTTTAAAGGTTTCAAGTTTGTCTTACCTCTGCAGTTCTTACATCTACAGCCTCAGTTCATTTCCTTGTTTGGCCTTGTGTCCCTGTTCTGCCTGGAATGAGCTCCTGTTTCACTTTGGCACTGAGCCCATGCACTAAATCAACATTATCATGTCCTGGGCTGTATTGGCAAAAGCAGCCAAGGGATGTGTGTATTTTCTGCTCAGCTCCAGTGAGACAGGTACACACAAGAAATGTATCAACCAACTAGAGAGAGACCAGTGGCTGAGATAGCCAAGGCTGGACTATGTGCAACAGCAGGAGGGGTGAGAGACGTGTATGTTCAGCCCAGAGAAGAGAGGACAAGAGGAGATCTTACTGCTACAGCCTAAAGGAGGCTATAGAGCAGATGCAGCTGCACTTTTCTCAGAAGTGAGTAATGAAATTACATAAGGCAATGGACACAAAGTGCTGCAAGTAACAAAAAAAGACAATTGTAAGAATGCTGCAGCCAGGAAAAGGGTCCCAGAAGGGTGCTGGGACCTCCAGCCTTGGAGATACTCAAACTCACCCAGAAATGCCCTGAGCAACCCGACCTACTACCTGCTTGGGGCAGGAGGTTTCAATAAACACTGCAGAAGCCCCTTCCTGCCTAGAAGTTCCTGAGATTGTACATGCCAGAAATCATTGCAATTGCTATCTAATACTTTCTTCAGTGTCTGAGGAGCATGGCTGAACCACTGGAAGTGCCTCATGGAGGTAAAGCCCCTTAAATACACTATGGAAGTTTGAAGAATAGAGTTTTAACTCACCCAAGAGAGAGTAGGGCAAAGGGGTTGTTTTTTAATAGGGAAGTCAAAGTTTGAAGAAGGGGCAACTTAACAGAATGCTACAAACTTGGGGAAGTGGGAGAGAATCAGCAGCACTTATGTTAGCATAGGGTGGGTGGAATCATCACTAGGCCAGTGATGATCCAACACCAGGCCTTGCTGCACACCCAGCTCAGCAGGTCTGATTACTGGGAAGTACCAGAGCATCCAGGAAGCTCCGAGCTCCTGGAGACAGGGTGCTGCAACTCAAGCAGAAATAGTCTCACAAAGGTTGTCAATCCCTGTGCTGGCAGCATAAGCTCCTGGGAAAACTGCTCCTTGGCCCAATCTTTGGGATCTGCAGATCTAAGTAAGAGCAGGGAAAATGAGCAAGTTTATTGGAAAGGTTTTAAGGAAGCAGAATCTGGAAGTCCTGTGGTGCGACAGGCCCTGAAAAAGGACACCAAGGCCCTGGGACAAGCATGCAAGCATGTCTGTGTAGGAAAGGTGTGTATCTCCAGGCTCTGTCTATAGCTCACATGTGAGATACTAGCCCAGGTGACTGCTGAGCTGACAAGCTTGATCTGATGTTCCTGGTGTCCCTTCTTAGAGAACCCCAGGGAAACACTCTAATACTCCAGCAAGGTGAGGGACAGGTCACTCCATACCTAGAAAGTCATTGGCTGAAATCCTGTCGTAATCCCAGACCTGGAGGACCAGAACAGCTGGTTCCCGAAACTCTGACTCCTCCACAGAGAAGACAGAGTCCTTTTTCTTGTAGGTGATCTCCTTCTCGGTCGGGAGGTAGTTGAAGCGGAAGATGAACCTCCAGTTGAAATTGCCTTCCCCCGTCAAGGAGTTAAAGTGGACATCTGTCTCCTGCTTGTCGTGGTCAAGACCCTTTATCCAGCTGCAGGAGAAACTCAAGTTACCTCTGTCAGCCAGCCCCAAAGGCAGAGCAGAAGGATGGAAGGGCTGAACTCCATGGGGATAGCAAGAAAGGAAGGGTTGAAGAGTCAAACCAGAGCAATACGGGATCAACATCTCTGGGGGTACAGCAGAGGACTGGAGTGGGCACCTCATGCTAAGGCAGGGAGGTTCAGAGGTTCAGAGAAGGCAGTGAGGGTGTGGGTCAGGGAGGGTTCTGGCCTCTCCCTGGATCCCATCAGACCTTTTCACATAGATGTCACTGGAAGTCTCTCCCGTTACTGGGTTGACATCATCAAGAATCACATTGTCTGTGTTCCAGATGATCACACGCAGCTCGTAGCTGTGGAAGGACACAGAGATAAGTGAGCCACGTGCTCTTGTCCTCGGTGCCTGGGAGGGCAGGTCAAGCCCACAAGGGCAGAGCAGCAGGACGTGAACCTTCTTAGCACTGTGGTTCCCTGCCAGGGCTCCTCTGGTCAAGCACAGCCCAGCAGTCTCGCTGACAGGCATAGACCCCTTCCTGAGCACTACAACTGTACAAGACAGACACCCACAATCAATACAGGCAGCTTTTGCAAAGCAAATCCCTGGTGAGTGGGAAATACACTCAGCACTACTAAGCCATAGGAGCACAGAAAGGCTTGGGCAGGAAGGGACCTCTGCAGTCTCTGCTCCAAGCTCCTGCTCTAACTTCAGACTAAGTCAAATTGCTCATGGCCTTGTCTGCATTAGTTTTTAATATCACCAAGGAAGAATATCCCAGCACATCTCTGAGTCACTTTGTCCCTATTCCAGGGTAGCTTCATTAGGAAAATGTTTTCCCTATATGCAGTTGGAGTGTTGGAGTTTCCCTTGCTGCAATTTGTGTCCATTATCTCTTGTCCTTTCAGGTGCACCTCTAAGAAGAATCTCGACCCTTCATCTCAAAAGCCCCATTAGATCCTTGAAAAGAGCGGATTTCCTCCTTCAGCTTCGCTTCTTCAGGTCCCCAGAGGACATCTGTCCACCAGCAAGGATAGACTCAATGAGTAGCTCTGACCTCGGTTTCTATCACATTCATGTCCAGCTGTAGAGACATTAACCTGCCCTTCCCAAACCCTTGTGCAGCTCCAAGCACTAATGGCTCATGCTGACATGCTCAAGGGACCACCTTGAGAGGAGGGCTGCACGCCAGGGTAGCACAGCCCCTCAGCCTGGGCAGGGCCCCGTGGCACATCCCAGCAGCCATGGCAAGGGACAGTGACCCTCCCTGCAGCCCCAGCCCCACCCAAACAGGCACTACCTGACAGGCAGCCGTGGCTTGATGTTGACGGGCGGCGGTGCAGGGACGTCGTTGGGAAACATGTCAATCCACATGTGCAAGGAGCCCTGAGGAGAGAAGACAGCAGAGAGACTTCAAAAGACAGACCACTCTCTAGCTCTTCAAGGAGCAAGGACTTGATTCTGCACAGAAAGCCCTCACCAGAAAGCCACTGCACTTTAGAGTGACTGGTGATTGGATTTTAGACAGGGGAAAAATTAAAGCTACCAAAAATTGATTATTTCTGCTCCCAAGAAAAACCATTTCACCAGCACTGAATCCATTTCAAAGAGAGGCAAACATGTCCCTCTGTCTTAATAAGGAGCATATGGTGATGTAATGCTTAAGCAAAACCAAGAAAACTAAAAAAGGTCTGACGCTGCCCTCTCCACATGCATTTCCAGTGCCAACCAAAGCCAGCATGACTGCAGAGCTCTGCTTTGTACAGACCTCCAGTACCTGAGGAAACAGGAGATGTTCAGTGCAGGACATTAAAATGCATGAAAATGCAGTTCAGATGACTGCATTACATAAACCCGAGGATGGATGTTTCTCCTCCAGCTCACAGTTACGTTGTGTCCCAGGGAGAAGCCGAGGGGTCAGAGTGAGGCACTTGCATAGGAACAAAACAGTAGTGAAAAGGGACAATGCAGAGGAGGAGGCAGGGACACCATCACACAGTGGCAGGGCTCAGAAGGAAGAGCAGGTCTATTGGCACCCACACAGCATCCTCACAAGAGCAGTGTGGCACGGCTGAGGAGAAGGAACACTCTGGGTACCAGCACTGTGAATACAACATCAGTGGAGAGAGGTTCCTTGAGGAAAGGGTGTTCAGAAGTACTGTGAGAAGTCAGAGGGGCAATCTGAGCAAAGGACAACCAAGTTCTCACTTCGTAGTAGGGTCAGCCATCCACAGACACAGCTCTGGTCACCCACCCAGGAAGGAGCAACGTGTAGGATTCATGCCATGATGAGGAGACATAAGGACAACAGGAGACCAGAGAGGATGCAAGGAACCAGCTGCTTAGAAGGTCCTTCCCCAGAACAACATCTAGGCTGGGCACAGAAACACATCTCACCTGCACAAGCCCAGGGTTCTCCGGGTTGTACAAAGACCGGATTTCCACGTGCTCTGGTACCAGCTTGTACCCATATCCTGACATCTCTTCCCAGTGCTGCAGGACGTACAAAGCCTTATGTTCATCATCCACTGACCAGTTCCCATCTGCCACTCCTCTCTTGTTCCTCACAGAGGCCTCTGCAGCAGGACACAGCCAGGGAGAAGATGAAGTTTCTGGCCAGCAAGAGTCACATCACAACATTAGTCGCCAGCACAAGTAACAGAAGGTATGGACTGTACAGACAAGCACCTCCCCAGAAAAACAAGTGGGGAGAAACAGGAGGGCAAGGATGAAGGGAATGAGTTCAACGTCTTGCAGTGATGAGAGAAATGGTAGGCAGGAAGACAAACAAGCCAAGAGAAATATAAGGAAAAGGGCAAAAAAGAATTTATTATGGCCCTGGGAAAAAGGTCCATAGGACACGGAGAAGGATGTGACCCTCTGGGGCAGTCTTTGTGGTAGCACCAAGAGATCCATGGATGAATTTTTGCCCTAGAAATGCTCCAGGAAAGCATTTCTTGTCACTCAGCAGGACACGCAGCCGTGTCTCCTTTAATGAACACTTTGTACAATTAATTGACTTGTTTGGCACAGTGGAGCCAAACAGCAGGTCAAGACCAAATCCGGCCGGTGGGAGAAAAGCAGGAACCAACAGGTGAGGGTACAATGATCCACCCACCCCTGGGTTTATGGAGAGCATCTGCCTTTGGAGATCAGTCTGAGACTTCAACCATTCCAAGCAGTGCTGGAGCATAGCAGAGGTTCACAAGGCACCAACTACAGCTACACTGGAACCCAGAGCCAGTTCTCAGGGAACACCAGGAGACCACCTTGTTTCTCCCTCCCCAACTACCCAATGACCTGAAAAAGGGGGGAAAGGGTTCCTTTGGAGTCTCCTTGCCCTCTTCTGAGCAGGATTTCTCAAAAGCCACAGAGACCAGCGGAAAACTGAGGAACAGCTGCACCGAAATAAGCAGAAGGTAAAGTTGGCTATACATGTAGGTGTCCGCTCTCTGAGCAGGCTACATAGCACTGCCTTGCAGTACCCAGCCATCCACAAGCAGGCCACAGCTGCTCCAGCCTCTGCTCCAGGCTGGATTCAATTGCACGGGTGTTGGCCACAGCAGGGCCTGTGCTCAGGGAAGTTCTCCATCACTGCTGATGGAGGCTGTGAAAGGCTGGTGTGTTCTTCGACATCTGTGGCCCTGGTTTAGGGTTTGTAATGCCAGTTGGAAGGAAAGAAAAACAGCAAAGCAGAAGCAGAAGCTGCCCACAGGGTGGAGATTGACAGGAGTGAGGAGCAGTGTGGGGCCACCCAAGGTACCCACAGTCACTGGAAGCAGAGAGCACCCCTGGACAAAGTCAGCTAAAAACAGGAAAGGAGACCGAAAAAACATCCCCCCTGCAAAAAAACAAAACCAAACAAACAACCCACAACCAAAAAAAAGGACTTCAGTATCTTGCTGATGGTGATCACAAGCAGACAAAGGTACAGCTTTGTGCCAGTGTCAGACACCAGAATAAGCTACTTCAACAAACCCCCCTGACCATCACCACCCACCCACAGCCTGGGAAATCACTTTGGGACCTAATGGCCTGGATCACATCTCCCAGTGCAACAGTGTCATCCACTGAAACCACGGCACTGAACACCAAGGATGGTCCCGTGGTGACCCAAAAAGCTGGGCCATGCAGGGCACAGAGTGGGGGCAGCCAGCCTGGACACCTCAGGGAAGAGAAGCTGGTGGCTGCCAGACCTCCCACCAGCACATGCGCTGCTGAGCACAGGGAGCCATCATTGTTCACCAAGCCCACTGTACCTTCAGGAAAAGCCTCTGGAGGGACCTTGAATATCTTATTGTCCACTTTGACCTCCTCCCATCTGTACTCTGGAGCAGGAAGCGAGTTCTTCTTGCATAAACTATCCAAGATCTGTGTGGGTTTGAAAGCATCTCGCCACATGTTGTAGCCATTTCTGCATGGAAGGGAGAACATCAAGAACTTCTTCAGCTTAAACACAACAGGTTTTTTTCCTGGCTGTGAAACACCTTGTCTTCCCTGCAGCACAGGCTATTCCACTGGGCCCTGGTCAGGTTTTCACTGGGAAAACCCCAGGTACACAACAGCTTGATGAATGGAAATCTTAACAACTCTGTCCCAGAACAATCTGGACTTGCACCCCACAGAACCATTAGCTTCAGAGCAGCAACAGGAGCAATCCCAGCTGCAGTTCCTAAGTGGGAAAGATATTTTAGCTGTGCTAGGGACTCAACTCCATGCTCACAGCTAATCCTCCAAGTACAATAGGAGAAGAGTTGTTTATGGAACACTGGCCAAAGACACCAGAGAATCCATATGGAATGAGGCCACAGGAAGCCTGATGTTCTGTCAGTGCTCACAAAATCAGCTACTGCCAGAGAAACTGCCATAGTTTCTGAAGGAGGGCAGTGTCAAGTGAGCACTTGTCTCACAGAACACCAATGTGAAAGCATTAAAGAATTTTTTTGCTATTTTATGTGAAGTATATTAGTCTGCTGCAGTAGGAATTAGAGCTATCACAGGAAGTGTACCAGGGAGGAGTTATCCATGTAACTTGTAGTGAATCTGTGCAGCAACTGATCAAAGGATAGTGCAGATGCATGTTCTGTCCTGCAGAACAGGAGGAGCTCTGTTGCCCACACATGGCAGGTGAGGAGTCTCACACCCAGTGTGTCCCACTGATACCTACACATCGTACTGAGCAGCCACTCCACAGTTGGCTCTGTGCTTGCTGTAGAATCGATTCTCCAAGTCAATCCTGGTCTCCCCAATCAGATCATCAGATCCAACTAAATCATGGTCAAATATTGCCACAGTGAGTTCTGATTCCATGGGAAAGGAGACTGTCAGCTCCACAACTCTGCACAGAAGCAAAGTGCAATTAGCAAAGAGGATGGAAATGAAGCACATGCTGTGCTTTGATCACTCCACACATTTACGAACTGTATTTGACAAGTCAACTGATAGAGTTTATTTCTCTCTAAGTTTAGTGTGTGCAGTTTTCAGTGTGCACATTCAAATAAAGGAGTTACTTTTCCAGGAATCTATGCCCTTGGATAGAGGGCACGAGCTAAGGAAAAAGCTGACCAATGCTCTGGTTTTGCTTGGCTTTCTACTTTTAAAACAAGCTGGCCTCCTAACCCAAAACATGATGGCTCCTGAGTTAGCTGAGTTAGCTGGAGGCAAGAGACATGCCCAGGACTTTTGTATTTCAGCACAAGATTCTCCATCAGAAAGGAAGAGAAGACCACATATTCTGGGCCACATTCCAAGACCCAGATTTGCACTATTCCTATTGAACCTGATAGATGAAAACTTCCTGCATACTCTCCAAACACAGGATTGAGCTGCTTTGGGATGTATCGCTCCTTTGTGTCCTTCTGCTCCTGCCCCACCGTCACCACCACATAAGGGTCTGCTTTGCCATTGGGGTCTGCTGGAGACAGGTTGGTAGCCTGGAAGACAGTAGAGGTAGTGCTGTACACAGCTGTAGAGAGCAGCCTGCACAGGGAACACCACAGGCCTCACACCACCCTCCAGCCCCTGCCCTGGCAGTGACACAGGCACTGGTTCCCACACAAATCCCCACCCAACAAGTCCCTGATGTCTCCAGCTGTAGGCCCAGCTACTTGCTTGTTGCAGATGTGAGGAGCCAAAAAATGGCCCTCTGGGCTTTCAGCACCTCCTGAAACTACAAAGTATGGAAGACTCTTCATGAACAGGTGACTTCCACTGGGCTGGCAGAGGCTTCAAGCCAGCACCATGTTTTTCACAAGTGCCACTGCTCAGATGTACTGAGCAGAGAGTGGCAGGACATCCACAGGGAGGGGAGAGACCTCCAAGCATTACTACCACCCCCACCAGAGCCTTACCTTAACAATGTAAACTCTTACAAGAACCTTGATGGGTCTGTTCCTTGGAACTCCCCGGGAGACCTTGGGCTCTGTGCCAGCTTCCTCGCTGGGGTAGAGGTAAAAGGAGCCCTGCAGAAAAGACATTTCAAGTAACAGCTAGATACAAAAGGGAATGTCTCAGAAGGGATTGGAGCCACCAAGACCAGCTTCACCTGCCAAGTAGAAGATCAGAGCCACACAAACCACAGACACGCTGCGCCCATGGGGACAGTCCTTCCCAAAGGCCCTATCATGTCCACATGGTTCAGGCAATCCCTGCTTGCACTTTAGGTTGCAGTCTGTCAGACCACTGCCAATGCCAGATCTGAGCATCTCCAGCCACTTTGGGCTGCCAAAGACAAGGGACACTACAGGTTTTCTAGGGACCTTCTCAAATTAGCTTGTGTAGCTGATACTTCAGAGTCCTCAAGATCTCCTGGCTGGAAGGATGATGCCTATTTTAGATAAGTTTTGTTAATTTTAAAACCAGTGAAGGTCACTAATTCTTATGTGCATACTGAATATACCCGGAGGCCCCAACCAGAATGAGTCCTTTACGCTTCATGCTTTCTCTTTGCAACAGCTAAATAATCTAAATCAGATGGATTTGTCAACTAACACAGGACCACAGTACACAATTGCTTCAACAGGCACCAACAGTTCCCTGGCCATGCCACATCACACCCTCATGTCACCCTGCACACCCATGCACTCTCCAAGGCTTTGCTGGTGCTGGCTTGCTCTAAAATACAAAATGTCCTAAGGATTCTCTTCCACAAGCAGCACAAATGTCATCCAAATGAGACAGTACCTTGTACTTCCCCACAAAATGTTCATCCTCATTTCCATCTTCATCTTCATTTGCTTTGCCACGATGAAGGGGGAAAATACACAGCCAATCTTCAAAATTACCAAACTCATTTTCCAGCTCAGACTTGTAGATCTGAAATAAGTTGAAAGAAATTTTTAGCCTTTTCTTGCCATTTTAAAGGGAAGGAAAGTCCAAAAGACCATCCTTTGCCTGCTTCAGTCATTTCACCTAGTCCTACCTTACCCCTGTATTACTCAGTGCAGGGTGTTATGGTTTTCCTCTATCCCCCTGGGGCCAACCTCAGATGTGCACACACATCCCAGCTTGACTCCAAGGTCTCACTAGATATTTCAAAGCCCATCAACAATGAGGCCTCAGCACACACTGCAGGTTCTCCTCCCAGTATAACTTCCACTGCAGGAAGGTGAGGAGGACATGGACAAAGGGTCAGGGTTGAAAGAGATGAGGTCACCCCAGTTATCACCTGAAGGGTGGCAATGAGTTTCCTCTTGGGTTGAGCAGGTTCAGCTTCAATCACTGCCTCGTCCTCTGCTTCCATGTCAATGCAGGATGCATTTAAATTCCCTCCGTCTAGAAACGGCAATAAGAGATTAGGAAATGCTCTGATTTTGCCCATCATTTCAAGTGTCTGTACATTAAATCACTCCAGCCAGAGCTTCTGCTTCCACCCAAGGGCTTTGACCCATGCCAGGGCAACTGGAGCTATTGCTGTTTGTGACAGGTGTCCCTGCAGCAGCTCAGCTTCCCCAGCAAGGCATGGCTGGAGGGGAGCAGGGACAAAAACTGCCTGCCTGCATGGCTGCTGTTCAGGAAGGGAGAGGGCAGAAACCAAACGGAGGCAGGTGGCTGGACCAGCCCACAGGTACTGGCAGGAAAGGCATGGAGGAGAGCTCGCCCTCCTCTCTGGATGGGTGCTCACCTGCTGGACTGCTGGTCTGGGTGGCTCACTGAAGCACCACTGCCACTTTGGGCACAGGCAGCTGAGCCTGAAGAGACTGTGGCTAGACCTTTCTCAGGGGCACCACCAAACCAAGGACAGAGTGGGTGTGTTCTTGTCCCATTTCTCAAGGCTCCAGATCCCTTGAGCACTAATGGCATGCAGGTACCCTCCAGCCCTCTCCCTAAATAGGATTTATCTCATTTCTGTGCTTACTGTCTCACGTTCCCAGATCATTGCTAGGTGAGTGACTGCTGACAGCTCTGCCTACAGCTGTAACACTGTTCTCAGATCATAAAAAGATCACTATTACTGTCCTTCTGTTACCTCGTAGCGAATCCTGTACCCTGGGTGAGTATCCCATGTGCACAGAGTGATGCCCAGCTCCCAGACAGTTCTGCCTGTCCCCCATCCTCTCTCCATCCTCTCACTGCTTCCCGCTCTCGCCCTGACAATCCCATGATCTGCAGCTGATTTTTCTGAGGGTTTCTGCTCACTCTGGAAGGCACTTGCTTTAACACAATTTTACACGACTCCACTATTTTCCAGGACTTTTCTGACAATTTCCCAAACTTTTTTGAGCAAAGTTTGGTGTCTTCCACTTGAAATAGCCTTTGTTAGCCCTTGCCAAGGTCTCCAGCCTCTCTGCTCACTTCTGTGTTGTTGTTGTTGCTGAATGTTGCAAGGCTATTGTCCACTCAGATGCCATTTTCACAAGCTCACCACCCTCTGGGGTAGTGTAAATTCCTGGTTCTCCCCACAGAAGAGCTGGGTGTTGGTAGAGGACTCACCTGCATCATTCAGGTCATCATTCTCAGCATCTTCTTCATCGCTGTATGTCTGAAACACACACAGGCAGTTACCCCAGACCCCTGGCAGCAAAGGCTTCTCCTTCCCCCAGACCCCTGGCAGCAAAGGCTTCTCCTTCCAAGCACAGGACACTTAGAACGCTTTCCTGTCAGTAGAGTCAGTAATACCTGGCCTGAGATCATTCAGCAATAACATCATTGCAGGATGGTATCTAATGAATGCCTTAATCATTCTTCCTTCTCCCCAGATCCTCCTGCTGGCTTCCTTTGATTGGGATTTGAGGGGGACAGGGCAAGGAAGGAAGTTTGGAGCAGACCTGCTCCCATAACACATACTGGGACATAACCGGGACAGAGTAGGCAGTTAACTGCCTACTCAGCATTGTCACATTTTCAACTAAAGTTGTCTTGTTCTCACGCCATTTGGGCACTGAGCCTCGGGGAAGTTTCAATATCCACTACCTGCTGAAATCAGCCCACTTTGTAGATGCTTGTTACTTCACTACCTTAAGTATACTTGACACACAAAAGCCCACACCTTCCTGCAGGCTCCTGCATGCCAGGAGAGCTCCTGTGACACTCAGCACCATTGAAAACATCTTCCTCATGCCAGTGCAGCCTCTTTTCCCCCCTGTTGGCATCTGTCACAAAATATTACCTGGTTATAGAGCTCCTTCAGGGATGCGTAGTACTTGGACCACCAATCCAGTTCTTCCACTTCTGGTTTTTCCTCTTCATATTCATCTTCTTTCTTCACAAACTTATTAATAGGAATTTTCTTCAAGGGAGCCTTTAAAGAATGGAGAAAAGGGTTCAGATGGAAGAAATGACCACCCAGGACACCCAAGTACCTTTCTTCATGCCCTGGGAGCCTCTGGCAGAGGATCAGCTTTCAGGCAGAGCACAGGAGGTGCAAAGCTACCTGTGGCCCCAGGTTTGTGCTTTGCTACAAAAGCAGCAGCTCTCAAGGCACAGGGCAGGTCTCCTTCACCATCCTGTGCCAGAGCCACGGCACGTGAAACCTAACTCCGAACTTCTGAACTTTCTTTTTCATTTGTAATCTTCAGTTTGGCTTTCCAAACTTCAGAATTTGTTGGGCCCAACACATCACTCACCTTCACCAGACTTAGGGGGTGAGTGCTGGGACCTGGGTCACCAGCTGCAGTTCCAATGTTTACCACAGTCTGAGAGGGAAGGCGGTGGGATGAGACTTTCTGAGCTGAGATGAAAAGAAAGAGCTTCTTGGTTTTATGTATTTATTTCTGCTCAGTGCTTCCTACTTTTTGCCACAGGAAAACTCTCCCTGTTAACACACTATGTTGTGATTGATTTTAAAGCTTTTCATAGCAGAATCTGCAAAAAAACTACTGGAAATCCAAGTACAGTACTGAGACTGGCCACCATCACCAACATGCTTGCTGCTGACTCCCAGAAATTCAGAATGATGAGATATACCTTCCCTATGCAGAAAGGACCACAGCTGGATCAATCCTTTGCTTCTTTCCTTTCATGCTTCCAAATCAGGAGCTCTGGCTGTTGCTACCACAGAGCTACTTAGCAAAACCATTACCCAATGAACAGATCTTGACCTGACAATGTGAGAGAACTGAAAACCTTTCAATCCTTGGTCCTAGTGGACCAACTCCCTAAAGAAGGAGGTCTCACTGGGTACATTTTCCCCTGTGAGGCCCTGGTGGTGAGGCCCTTGCACAGGTTGCCCAGAGAAGCTGTGGCTGCCCCATCCCTGGAAGTGTCCAAGGCCAGGTTGGATGGGCCTTGGAGCAACCTGGGCTAGTGGAAGGTGTCCCTGCTCGTGGCAGGAGGGTGGGACTGGATGGGCTTTAAGGTCCCTTCCAACCCAAACCACTCTGTATTTCTGTGATCTTGGGACTCTGCGGAGAGGACTTTGCTGCCTGGCTAGGAGGGAACGGAATAGCCAGGGATCTTTACCACTAGCAAAACCTGCCTGTTGTCTCCAAGCCCTTACCTCTGGGCACATCCTCTGGTTCCTCCTCCAGCTCTCTGGGAGAGAATTTCATCACATCAGACACAACATGGCTCCCCACCAGCACAGTGCGCCCAAACGCCCGCTTTTCCACCACGAAGATGCTGAGAGGAGGGTGCAGGTACACCTGCTCTGGGAGCTCCTGCAAAAGAACCATGCATGGGGTCACAGGAGCAAGGATGATCGACCTGTGTTGGGCTGTCAGCCTGTGGCAGCCGTGTGTATCAACACATGGACAGGTCTGACAGCACCTTGCAGCTCTGCCCAAAATCCAGGCCATGGTTGAGACAGCTCTCGGTGGGCAATTTCACAAGGGTTTTGATTTGCAATTGAATCATGTGGCCACAGAAGATCAAAATCCCAGAGGTAGCTTGCCCCCTGCTACCTCAGCCCATGCAGAGAGGCAGTGCATGGGTGCAGGGTGGCCATGGTGCACCCTGACATGGCAGGATCCCCCTTCCCACTCACCACATCCATGTATTTGACCAGCTCAGTGAAGTTGGGGTTCTCTTTGTAGGTCATGATCACCTCTGACTCCACCTTCTTGCCAGCACATTCAATGATCACCTGGGGCTCAACCACCTCGAACAAGTTCACCCGCTTCAGGTCCCTCAGGCCCCAGAACAGGATCTGAAGCACAACATGAAGTTGCTGGGCTGCTCCAGCCATGCCAGGCTTGGCACAGCCACGCAGGCTGCACATGCTGCCCGGGCTGCCAGCCCAGTGCAGGACCAGCCCCAGGACAGGACAGGATCCCCAGCCCGGCTGCACCACAGCTCTGCCAGTCCAGCTGCTGAAACAGCTTCTCCCTCATGTCAAGCACTCCATTCCTGGCATCTGCTCAGGCCTCACTGGCACATTTGAGGCCTAAACCAGAGTCCCTCCCCAAGCCCTGCCCTCTGTCCAGCCCTGGGGGAGGTCAGTGCAGCAGGAAGCAGCTCACCTCTATGCGGAACTCCTTCAGCACCGGGCGGACACCCTCAGGGATGATGAACCGGCCGGCACGGGGGTCTCCCAGGAAGTCAGGCTCCTTGGGCTCCACGTCCTCAGACACTGATGGCTGAACAGGTGAACCCAGGACACATCAGGTGATGAAAGTCATTTCTAATCCATGCCATGCCATGCCATGCCCCCTTTCCCTCTCCTCTTGATCTGTTATCACAGGCTGTCCCTGCAGCCTCCCTTCAGTTGAAAGCCAGATGGGGCCTCCAGCTTGGAATCCTCTGGTGGGCCCTATCCAACTAGTTCCTTACCCACCCAGCTCTCCTCAGAGAGCTGGCAACCACATGTAGTTTCCTACAAGGCCATTACCTCCAAATAGCCACTGTAATCCAGCTCGATCAGCTCAAACGTGGCAATGAGCTCTCCTGCTGCTCTGGTGCCTCTGTAGAAATCAAAGAACTGCAGGGCAGGTTTGGTGTACCGCTCATCCACCAGCTTCACCTGTGGAACAGCAAAGGTCTGGCCAAGGAACTCAGGGGAGCCCTGCGGGAAAGAAGAGAACAGGTCAAAGCATCCCTGTGTTACCTCAAAGACCACCACTAATTCCAGCCAGTCTGGAACAGCACAAGACCACTCTGCTACTCCTGCCATCCTCTGCTTTGATTTTCTCTGCTCCATCCAGAGGTAGGAGCAGATAGGGCATGCCTGCAGCAGCTCCTCTTAACTCCCAGTCCATCTCCATGCAGAACTGGGTGAACCTGGGACAATGCACCAGAGGACATCAAAGCTGGATCCAGTTTTTCAGTCTCTTCCAGCCAGGGTTTGAATATCTCCAAGGATGGACATCCCACAAGCTCTCTCAGCTCCAGGCCCAGCATTTGAACTACCTCTGCGGGAAAATTGCTTCCTTATATCAAGTTGGATTTTCTTCTTGTTCCAACTTGCGCCCATTGCTTCTCATCCTGCCCCTGGGTACCTCCATGAGAAGTCTGAGCTCACCTTTTCTACCCTTTCCCACCAGCCAACTGCAGGCAGCAATAAGACAATGGCTTTGCCTCATCCTCTGCAGGCTGAATATCCTCAGCTCCCCTCGCTCTGTCCTGTGCTCCAGCCCCAGTCAGGTTGGTGGCCTCCTCTGGACTCACCCCAGTGTGA
Source organism: Chiroxiphia lanceolata (assembly GCF_009829145.1). Lineage (NCBI taxonomy): Eukaryota > Metazoa > Chordata > Aves > Passeriformes > Pipridae > Chiroxiphia > Chiroxiphia lanceolata. Next base: position 1,198,941 of record NC_045653.1, on the reverse strand, counting down.
CAACATCTGTCTTGTACTGAGACCCAGGAATGAACCCAGGAAAGCTGCTGAGCTACACAGGAAAATCTGGTGGGAGTTAAGTCATTAGCCTTAGGATAACAAAGAGGCCCAGGGGAGGAGTGTGACTTTAAAGCACTGATGAAGAGAGAAAAGGGAGGACTGAGGAGTGATGAACGATGTCATCTGGTGACAGAGGGAAAGGAAAGCTTTAAGAGATACATCACTTCCCCCCAGCCTAAGAGCCCTCTGCAATGTGAGCCTGCCTAGGAAGTGGGGCAAAAGCTGGGAGAGGCACAGTGCTTCTTCAAAAAGGAGAGATCCTGGATCCAATGAGCACTTGTCAGGCCCTGGCTCAGGGCATCTCTGAGCCAGAAGGTCTCAACCTCAGCCACAGTCCCCAGGACCCATGACCGAGTTGAGTCATAGAAATCAAACAGAGATGTGGAAGCACTCAGACAGAGCTCCTCTGCCTTCCTTGTTCTGGAAACAACAGGAGGAGGGCAGCACGGCCATACTTACAAATTTATTACGGCTGAAAAGGTTGATTATAATTATGGGGGTCTCTGTTTTTAACTCTTCTTTTTTCCCATCAATAATGAGCTGGTCAAACAGAAGTAGTTCATTCCACATGGGGCTCAGTGTCTCCTCCAGCACCTGTAGACAGAGACAGGAGGCCTGAGTGTTCCACAGCCAGTGGAAACAAACCATATGCACTTTGTAAGTAGAGTGAGGACCTGGGGGCTGATCCCCTCTCCCACACAGCTACGGGCAGCTGGTGGCTGGCAGGAGGGGACGTGGTAAAAGTGTGGAATAAGCACATGCAAACCCACTTTTGAGACCACGCTCAATAATTCCCAATTGTTCCCTGAACACAACCACACTGCCACAGCACTGGCCTTCAACATATCAATGAGGGCATGGTCATTTTTCTCTCTCCAAGTTCCCAAGATGACAGGGGTAAGAGTTTAAGTGGTCTCACCCTGGTGGTCTGGCAATGAGTTGAAAACACGACTCTCGCAAATGGATCTGAAAGGCCATTGTCATCTGCAGGAAGGATCCCTCGAGCCTGATACAGATGGGCTCGGAGCTGGAAATAGCTGAAATCTGGTAAGAAGAAAAGAAGAGAGGTCCCCAGTCCAGTCCTGTGTGAGGCCAAAGAAATGCAAGAAGGAGAAGGCCAGCCAAGTAGGAACAGGCACATTCTGTGAGGAATGGGTACCACTTCTAGGGGCACTCAGGCCAGTACGTCTCAATAGGTTCAACTAAGAAAGACAAGTTCAGTAGGCTCCTCAGACACCTCTGGGAAGAACATGACGTGAAATGTGCAATATTCTGCTGTAGGGGAGCACCCTCAGGCCCCAGCAGAAGGGCAGACCTCACGCCCATTGGCAGTTTGGCAGCACATTCAGTGCCTAGGAAGCAGCCATCCTGCCTGCTGCTCTAGCTGTGGGTGTGCAGATACATCCTCATGAGAGCAAACAGGACATGCCTGTCCCATCACACTTGGGGATGACACTGAGATGAGAGATCAGGTCCTAATCCTCAGATGATCTCAGATGATACTATGGCCTTGGGGAAGGGCAATGTGCCACCACAGACACTATAACCTGTGGACAACCTGTCACCTCCCCGCCCTCCTGCTCGTAGTCAAGCCATGGAGAACTGGCATTGCACTCACCATCCCTGCAGAGCCGGCTGGGAGGGCCGTGTGCTGGCAGCTGGCCTATCTCCTCTCCGTTCTCAGAAAGGTACTTGAACTCCTCAGGCAGCTCTGCCAAACAGTTTTTTGCATATTTGGTTACCCCAAGCCACATGTAGATTTCCAGTTTGGCAAAAATCTCACCAGTGTGTAAGCCAGGGACCTGAAAGCACAGAAGTTTATCAAGTTTCACACCTCAGACCAAGATGATCACCATCAGCCAGGGACAAACCAAAGAGCATAGGAGACAGAGCACCGCAGAGGCAAGAGGCAGTGGTGGAGCAAGAGCTGTGTTTCTTTGTGAACTCCATGATTTCAGGCAAGGAGGGAGAAAAGCATGAAGCAAGCAAGCAAGAGCACGCTGTTTTGGTATAAACCCTACCTTCATAAAGACAGTCTGGATCTTTGCACAGTCCTTGCCTTTCTCCTCTTCAACTACTGAGTAGAGGATGTTTTGTGCAGGAATTCTGGCATATGCCACACGCCTGTTGTTGCTGAGCATCCAGATGAGTACATCGGGGAGAGTGCACTGGGGCTGGAGGAAGAAAAGGGAGGAATGTAACAGCATAGGAACAGCACATGCCTCGTCCTCCCTCCACTGACATGGTGAAAGCTTCTTCTCCTGACAGGAGGGACTGCTGGCTGCATGGTGCTTTGGAGATCCAGAAGCAAATGAAGGGCCTAACGCTGGCCATGTGCTTCTGAAAGTCAGCCCTGCAGGTGCTGTGGTTTAACCCCAGCTGGCAACTGAGCCCCACACAGCCGCTCACTCACTGTCCCTCAGTGGGATGGGAAAGAGGATTGGAAAAGAAGAAGTGAAAAAACTCATGGGTTGAGATAAAAACAGTTTAATAGGGAAAGCAAAAGCTGCACATGCAAGCAAAGCAAACCAAAGAATTTGCTCCCCATTTCCCATGGGCAGGCAGATGCTCAGCCATCCCCAGGACAGCCAGGCTCCACCACAGTAATGGTTACTTGGAAAGAAAAACACCATCACTCCAAATGTACATCACTCGAGCCTCACACAGCTAAAGGTGTGAAAATTGCTTGACTTCACTTGGTGAAAGACTTCTCCAAGCTGCTACAGCGCCTCTTCACCTAATGCCAGCACATATGGCATTCTGGTTGACACTACACAACACATTGATTTTTATCAGTTACTTAAAATAGAGACAATGAAAGTGAATGTGGAGAGTCTCTGCTAGGGATGAGAAACCTTGTTCCAATGCAAGCTTGATTTTAGAGAAGATGTCCAGGGTCAGTCTCTGGTGGGGGTGCAGGCAGCACAGGCAAGGCTGTTTTCTCAAGCAGACTGTTTGCTGCAGGCATGGCCTCGGGCTGGTGGGGCAGAGAGGCCCAGGAGTCCTGGAGCTGGCCCAGCTCTGCCTCCAATGCACCACTGAGCTGCTTGTAGCCCTGCTCTGCAACCAACAGCCCTGCAAAGCTGCCCCCGGCCTCATCCCTCATTAAAGCTGTTACAGGAAACATGGTAACTTCCAGCAGCTGGAAGTTGGGATTTTACATAGTAAGGAAAGATAGCGGAACAGAAGCCTCAGTTGAGGCTGGTGAGAGCCCTAGCAGCCAGCCCAGCACCCTCTCCCTGCTGTACCCTGTCCCAGCCAGAGAAGCCGCGTCCCAGGAGCAGCTGTACCTCCTTAGCCATGGAGCGCAGCTTTGCCAGGACCCTCCTTGTCTCCTTAACCTTGTCCTTGACGTTGTCCCGACTCAGCCGCCGCCTCACACGGAGCCCCTGCTTTGCACTCAGGATCTGAACAGAAAGCACAGCAGTCACCAACTGCCCCCCTGCCACCCCCACCTGTGTGGTGATCACATCCAGCCTGCCCTGGCCCCAGCACGGCTCACTGCCTCCCTGCTGAGAGCAAACCTCCATGAACCCGTCACCAGCCATTTAGGGAAGGGTGCCAAGAACTGGGGACTCCAGTAACTCATCAAGCTTTGCCAATACCAGCCCGTAACAGAAGTCCATGAGCTTTAAAATCATTTAGGGCAGAAAGATGTCTAAGGAGTAAACATTTCAGAAGCTGGCTCCAGATAGTGCCGGCGGGAGACTTTGCCCAAGGAGCAGCTTGGGGCCACAGAAATGTGGGAATACAAAGATGTAGGAAATGGGAACACAGGGCTGGGCTTTCTCCTCCATCAGTATACATCTGAGATAATGTACACATCTGAGGAAAGATTTTAGTATGAACCAAAACTAATAATGAAATCCAGAAGGAATTCAGGGTGCAGATCCCATGTGGACTGACAAGGCCAGGAAACTCATCTCTTGGGCTGGTTCTCTCTTTTCCAGTGTCTCAGGCTTAGCAAAGCTCAGGTGAACATGTGCAGGGAGGCAGAAGGAAGGTAGCTGGGATCCAGACATGCCTAAATTTTATTTCTTGCTGCTGTCATTGCCTTTTGGTAATGTGGTCTGATGAGGACAGCCATGCTCTGCTCTGTTGTGCTGCAGGGTATGTAACTGCACTCTCATTCAGCCAGCTGGCCTCATCTGCAGGATGTAAGTGCCCAGGTGTTGCCCCTTCTGAGGGAAGGCAGATGCATGGCTGATGTAGACCTGCTAGACAGGGACCCAGCCAATGGGCAGTGGGTCTCAGTGAGTCCCCCCAGAGCTGCCTGTGGGAATATCATGCACCTAAAGGCCTCCAGCAACCTACTGGGCAGCAACATGGATGTGCTCAGCCATGTGTGCCCCACAGGAGACAAAGGAAGGCATCAGGGTGCAGCATCTGCATAAAACTGGGGGCAGCCATGGCCATTCCCTGCCTCTGTTCCCTGTGCCAGAAGTTGTGTTGCTCTGAGCCGAGGTTGGGAGATGCTGGAGTAAAAGCCTATGACTGATACCATGAGTCTTAGCCCCAGGTTTCCTTCTTAGCATCAACTCCTGCTGGTCCTGCAGAAGCATCCCCCAGAGCAGGGATTGCTCCCACCGCCCACCACCAACCCCACAGCTTACGATGTTGCGCATCAGGTATTTCATCCGACATCTGTCCAGGTTGTTTGGATGTGCCATTGTTTTTCTCTCTGCACCGAGTGAATATTGCCTGCAATGAGAAAAGGAGCACAGGCTCTGCATCCCCTGCACCCAGCAGGCTGAGCACAGCTCACAACAGGGACACAAGCTCCACATCCTGGTACCAATCCCGGTGCATCAAAAGCCCCCTTTTCTGCAATGCCCTCTCTTCTGCAAGTTCGTTGATTCACAAGGCACCCTGGGGATTCTCAGCACCTGGGATCCCTCTCTCCTGTTGCACAGTGGACTGAAGAGCATATTGGCCCCCACAGGGCAGTCACAGGGATTGAAACACTGGTCCTTTGACTGCATGATCAAAAAGAGTGAAGGAAATGTCCTACATATTCAGGAAACACACAGGAGTCCAGGAACATCCAGGCTGCTGTTTATGACCCCTGTGATTCCCAGGACAGGACTGGGGACTCCTCTCCAAGCTTGAAGAGCTACAGGGTCCTTTTCCCAAGTTGTCCTCATTTCCTTCTGCTCATCCACCTCAAAGGATGAGAGAGAAGGCTGCACACAGCCCAGGCAGATATGACCTCCTAACCTGAAAACAAGAAACCTCAGGAAATCAGGGACATGCCAACCTGCATCCAGCTACAAATTCCTCTAGCACCTCTCTGAGCCGCTCTTCTGCTTTAGCCTTTGGCCTTCTCAAGAGCTTCTCCACGTCATCCAGCCCCTGCTCCTGTGGGGAAATCACAATGTTCAGGGAGCTTGCACCTTGCTGAGAGGTCAGAGTGAAACCTTGCAAGGATGCATTTGCCACAAACAGCTTGTGCCTTTTGCAGAGCTGGGATTCACGAGTGCTGCAGGGCAGCACTGAGCTGCCAGGGACTCTCCAGAACCTGGGGATGACCTTAACACTGGTTGTTAAAACACCTTGTGTCTCAGTCCTTGAGCAGCCACAGACACACAATCTCTAGGCAATCTCTGCTTTCACATTTCTAAGCCCAAAAGGGAAAGGAGAGGTCCTGGATAAAGGTCCTGCATTCCCCTGACGACAGCCTGGGGCTGAGAGTCTGCTTGCAGAAGCATCTCCCCAGTGCTCACACACCTCAGGACTGGCAGCAGAGTAACTTTTTGTCACAGACATCACATCACGTTGCTCACCCCTCCAGGAGCCACCACCAGGCAGTTGCACAGCATGAGCCCAAGTGCCCATGTGCCCCACCCCACCAAAGGGTGGGTGGAACCGAGCCCTGTGAGAGACGTGGACAGCAAGCATCTCACAGAGAACTGCACGTGCAACGAGGAAAACACACCAGGAAGGTGTGCCACAGACAAACACCCTGACCACGCTACCAGGCGCTCTGCCAGCTTGACAATCCAGTTGGAAATGCAGAGCCTCCAGGCGTGATCTTCCCAGTAGCTCCACACATACACGCAGGGTTTCTCATGAACCATGGGCAGGCAGCTGTATGACCTAAGGGCAGCAAGCAGAGGGGGTAAGAGCTCCTGCCTGCAGAAAGCACATGCCACGTCCCAACACAGCATTTGCACACCCAGCACAGGAGCAGGGGCTGTGCTCTGTCCCCTCACAGGGAATTGGCTCTTTTGGGCTCTGCACCATGGGCATGGATGCAAGCTGCTGGATCTGCCCTTTGCCACCCCAAACTAGCACACGGGGTTTCTCATAGGGACAGGAGCACGTGCTCAGGTGAATGAGGCTGACAGGAGTATGGGATGATATCAAGATTTCTTGCTGCTATAGCAGGCTGAGTATAGCAGGCACAGGCCTCACAACACGAACATCAAGTCATTTCTAGGCCTGTGGGACAAACTAGGCAGAATTCCCAGAGCAAAAATATCATCAGAAGAGCTTCTGGAAAAGAGGAGACTGAGGGGAGACCTCATTGCAGTTACACCTTCCTCATGAGGGGAAGAGGAGGAGCAGGCACTGATCTCTGCTCTGTGGGGACCAGGGACAGGACCCCAGGGAATGGCTAGAGTTGTGTCTGGGCATGTTTAGGTTGAATATTAGACAAAATTTTCTTCCCCAGAGGGTGGTTGGGCGCTGAACAGGCTCCCCAGGGCAGTGGGCACAGCCCCAAGGCTGCCAGAGCTCAAGGAGTGTTTGGATGATCCTCTGGGGCACAGGGTGTGACTCTTGGGGATGGGCCTGTGCAGGGCCAGGAGTTGGACTCGATGACCCTTGTGGGTCCCTTCCAACTCAGCACATTCTGTGATTCTGTATGCGTCTTGCCTGCCTAACATAGGATATGTCAGAATACTCCTCTCCTTCCTCCTCCCTGGAAACAAGCCCCTAGGATGCTGCTTGTTAAGCAGAAAAGGGACAGATGTTATTTAGAGGTCTCAGTTTCCCTGGGACCCTGTCCTTGGCCACCTGCACACACCAAGCAGACATTGTGGGGCTCGTAGGGCTAATGGGAAATGCCAGCCAGCTAGGACATGGCAAGCTGCAGTGCTGCAAAGAGGAGAAACCCATGACACATTGCTGAGCAGACCTCTAAAAACACCTGGGACAACCAATCTGGGAAGGAGGCACAAGCTCCAGGGAGGGTGGGAAAGACGGACAAAGAAGACTTACCTGTCACACTCCATGGGCTCTGGTCTCTGGCTCTTTGTCATTGACTTGTTCCGTGCTGCTGAAGCTGGGCTCGGGACTTCAGCATCCAGCTCACCATCTGAACCATCCAGCAAAGGCTTCTTTTCTTCTTTCACTTCCCCCTTTTCCGCTTTTTGCCATCCTTTGGTCACAACCTCTTCAGATTTGCCATAGTTTCCTTGAAGTGAAGCATTAAATGGTAAACAGCTAAGTGAGACTGCTCTTAGGCAAGTTTTCTAGCTGGCCAAACCAGAGTGCAATCCTCCTGCCAAGAGAAGCACATGGGCATGTACTGCTTTGGGAACTAGCAGTTCACTGTGTCACACCATTGGAGCATCACATGGACAACCAGGAGGTCTGAGAGGGAGCTGGGCAGTTGAAAGGAGGTCTCTGTGTATGCCTTCAAGTTCTGCCAACTCCACCAAGTGCCTGCTGACTGCCACCTACATCACTCCGCTGGGGCCAGCAACAGCCCCTCCGAAGAGGTCTCAGCATCAAGCATCTCCACTTGTTCAGCTTAGCAGGTGGGGGCTTTGACCCACTTTACAGCCACTGTTTCCCCATCACCTGCTGTCACAGCCCCTCAGTGCCACATGGCCAGTCCCAGCATCCCAGCTTCCCCTCCTTTGTTTCCCTTTCTTGCTCCCAAACCCTTCTGCTTCTTTGCACCCGCAGTTCCCGGAGAGTTTCAACCACTTTTCCCAAACAAGAAATTCATACAAATACTGCAAATCTCCAATCCCATAGGAGGACATCCAGACTTTTCAGGTAAGTAAAGCACTGTGCACACTCCCTGGACTCACTCCCCATCCTTCCCATGTTCCCAAGGGGCTGGTGGTGCTGCCTTGGGCTGTCAGAGGGAGAGTTGCACACATAGTTTCTGGGCATGGGGCCCTGGGGAAATACCCACCTATAGAGATTTCAAAGCTGACAGGTTTAGAGCTGAGAGAGGAGTCCATCATAGTGGCTTCAAAGAAGGCAGCAAAAAGGAGGAATTCTTCCTTTTTCCCCAGCACATTCTGAGCAAGGAGACACAAATCAGCCTGAGAGCCTTGTGTGCCAAAACACTGCCTGAGCACCAGGCATGGCTGATGATGCCTTAAGCCCCTAATGTTTTGTTTTTTTTTTATTTTTCTAATATTTGTAAGACTTGTAAGCTTTATAAGTAGTAGAAGTAGACTCTAAAAGCAGCAACCCTCCCTCCTTTGTACCTTGTCCCTATCCCTTTCCCTCTAGCACCCTTGTTTACACATTCCTCAACCCTCTTACCCCATTCTATGCTCCCTATATCACTCATAGCCCCAAATCCAGTAGAAATGTTTAGTCTTTTGTCAAGGCAAGGCCTAGACTGTTGGCAGAACAGCATATCAGGGCCTAAACCACAGAACACGGTCAAAAACTGGGTTACTGTGTATCCTTTGTGCTCTGATGATTGCGAAGATGGGATGAAGAGAGGGTCCCCAAAACCCCAGACCCATTTCTCAGGGGGTGGACCCCGGGGCGGTCCAGAGTAAAGGCCACAGGGTGGACACATCTGGGATTAGATGGATGGTATCATAAAATGTAACATCTCAGGCACCGCGGTGCGTCTTGTAACATCTTTAGCCTTGGCAAAATAAACCCTTTCTTATCTCACCCCTAATTAACTGCTCCGGGAGATTTTTTCAGCACCATAAATCCCACGGCCACACTGATGCCTGCCAGCCCTCCCACAAGACCTGGGGGGTTGCTGCTGAGGTCACTGCCTGGCTGCCAGAGGCAGAACAAGATTTCTTGGCAATCCTGGGGGTGGTGCAGAGCCATGGCTTTGGCTGGTGCCTGTGTGAAGCCACTGAGCAGGTTTGCAGGCGAAGCAATGGCTGTTGTACCAACACAGCTTCATCTTGCCTTGCCTCTCTCCCATGACGAAAGTGCATGCTGCAGATGGGCAGGACTCACCTCAGGCAGTGGATGAAGCTCTTCCACCTCCACAGTGACCTCCCCAGGCTGCTCGACCTCCTGAGAGCTCCCAGCCTCCCCCTCTCCCTGCAGCTGGCTTGGTTCTTGGGCTTTCTCTTTGGATTTTTTACTTTTCTTCTTCAGCTTCAGTTTGCTGAGGGTACCTCTCGTCCTGTCCCTAAGCTTCCTCTCCGCCACGCTGGGGCTGCTGAAGATCTCCACTGCGATGGCCATGAGGACGCGCCCGCGGTAGAAGATGCCCTCGCCCCTGCCCTCGTTGAGGTCCCTGTGGATGTCCCGCAGGGCCGAGTTCTGAGGGGAGCCGTACAGGTTCACCCAGGCTGGGCCAAACGTGGGGTTAAAGCCTGCAGCAACCGGGACAGGGTCTCGTGAGGGCAGGGTGCTGCTGCAGAGAGACCTCCCCCCAGGAGGCAGCCCAGCACCCCGGGGTGTCAGTGTGCTTCAGCCACTCCTGCTCCCACGTCCCGCACACCCCCATGGCCGAGCAGAAGGTGCCCCAGGGCCGTGCCAGGCCTCACCATTCCTGTCGGGGTCCGAGATCTCCTGCAAGTCAATGTAGTGTGTAGCAATGGCCACATCACCCACATTGGCATCATCCAGCACCTGGACTTTTATCTTCCTGGACAGAGGTGGGAACATCTCGATGAAGCTGATCTGCTCGTTCCACTCAGGCTCGGTGGTGCTGGTCTCCACCGATGTTTCCCCCTGGGAAGGAGAAGGTGTGAAAGCCACGCAGCCCCAGCCAGTGGCCAGAGCAAGGGGTGCCTCAGAGCCTCCCTGGGATTGCCACGTGCTCCTGTAACACCTGCAGGTCATGCTGGGCAGGCTCTGGAGGTGGCAGTGACCCTGCTCCTGGCCCCCATCCTGCAAATCCTCTCCGTGCTTCATCAAGGGGGGCTGTCCTAAGGCCCTGGCCATTCCCTGCACAGCCAAGGGAAAATACTGAAAGCAAACAGGCAGCACCAGCAGACCAAGAGGTGTCTCAGAGTTCCCTGGGAGCACCCCCCTGCCCACCAGGCTGCCCAGGGACTGATTCTCATATTAATGGATACCACAGGACCAGAAACCCTTGCAAGAAAAGGGCCATTAGCTCACTAAACTATCCCAAGGATGTCAAGCTGAGTCCAGCTTGACACAGAGGAAGGATTTCTACTCCAGGATTTATTTGACCCTCTCCCTGTGTTTAAGGATATGAATCCCTGCCTGCACAGCCAGCAGCTCAGCCAATGGCTGTGCCCAAGGCTGGGGCTGTCCCACAGGCAGCTCTGCAGAGACAAAAGTCCCAGAGAAGCCTTCTTATCCAGACATCGCACGGCCACGGCCACACAACTCAGGCCACTGCTAAAGACCTTGGTTTTCCCAGCCTCTTTCCAGTGGCACTGCTGAGCCCCATGGAGGCTCCTGGCACCATGAGCCCAGTGCATGCTGCCACACAGCCCAAGGAAGATCAGCCTATCCCGCACAGACTCACCTGCTGCCCACAGAACGAGACCTGCACGTACGGGTCGATAAAGACTTTTCTCTCCCCTATGATCTTGGAGAAACCACCCATGATGCCTGCACTCATGCTGGGCAGGCCTTCAGCACGATACAGTTTGATGCAGACCCTGGCCCAGGGTCTCTCTGCAGGGACTCTCTTAGGCAACAGCAGGTTCCTGAAAAACAAATTCATATTCTGATATTCCGTCTCTCCCCCGGAGTCCACGGAACACAAAGCTGGGAAGTGCCCTGACTGGCAGAAGTTTGGATCCCGCCACAGGTCTTTTTCACTGGGTCATACAAGACCCCACTGCACCTACCTTTCAATGTCCTCGTCCCGGCTGCTGGAAGAGGTGGGAAGGAAGCCCACAACATCCCCACGTGCAGAGACGGAGATGCTGCACTTCACAAAGCCCTTCACGCCTGCCCGGGTGTCCGTGGGGTCACTGACAACTGCCCACTTCTGGAAAAACCTGTGATCTGAGAGGGAAGAGGAGGAGTTCCCTAGGGAGAGGCCAGGTTATCATTTCACATCCCAGTTCCATCTGCACAAAGACTGCCCTGATCCTGCCTCTGGAGGTGCAGGAGTTGTCACCTGCCTTCAGACAGCCGGGAGGAGAAGCAAGTGCTGGTCCTCATATGAACTAAGTGCTTTAAAGCCAGAGCCCTGACCAGACCCAACAGAGCATGAAGGAAACAGCAGTTTCAGACAGACCAGAGGCAGGGTCAGAGGCAGGTATGTGGTGCAGTCCCTCATACCTGGCTGGCTGTACACTGTCTCAACATCCATCTTGAATGTTCCTATGCGTGTCCCCAGGAAGGGTATCGTCTTTGAGTGAAAAACCTGCGGAGAGCACAAGTCCCCTGAGCACCGTGAGGTATGGGCAGCCAGGTGACAGCTCTGAGGAAGACAGGGCTGTTAAGAGGGGCTCACCAAAGGACAACTGAGAAGTTGCAAGCCCCTCATTTACACTGACCCATCTGAGTAAGCCCTGGGACAAACCTATTCCTGCCCAGTCATTCCCACAAAGCCCATCAGCCCATAACTCTCAGTCAAACCTGGGCCAAGGCAAAGGCATGTGCAACCAATTCATTTTCTGCCAGTCCTAGGTAAGCCAAACCCATACAACAGACCTGGGGCAAACCTGATTTTCACAGAGAGTCCTGTGTCATACCCTGTTGGCTCAGGGCAGAGCCATGACCCTACTGGGCTAGTTCCTCTTCCAAAACCCAAGCCTTGCTCAGTGCTTGCTGAACTCACACCAACAGAAGAGATGTGCAGCCTTTCACAGGGAAGTGCTGGAGATTGCTTGGCAAAGGAGATGCTGGCTGGGTTTAGGTATCTTCAGAACATCCCTATATCTTGAGGAAACCCTTGTGCTTTGGGCCAGGGGATTTCTGAAAATCTCTCTGCCTGTCTGGGCTTTTCTACAGCACAAATCACTGCTGAGCTCCTCTCATACCAGTCACTTGCCTTCAGAACCTGCAGGATGAGGCTCCCGGTAAGGGGCAGTAGGTAATTGCCCCCAAAACAGCAGAGCAACAAGGCAGCTAGCAAGAAACTTCCCCATAGGCCCCACATCAGTCACAGGGTGCAGAGAGCCTGACCTGGAGGAGGTGGGAAGGAAGCAGTGCCCATAGCTGGCTCAGAGCAGGGCTGGGGCTCTGCCCCACTGCAGCCACAGGATGCTGGAACTCCTGGCTGGCATTGGTACCTCTGCTTTGCCCATCGTTCCTCATGTCTACACACAGAAGTGTTGGGCTGTCCCACTCACCATGGGGGATGAAGAGGAGAAAATACTCACCGAAATCTCTATGAGTCTGTGGAATAAAATGTCCCTTGGCTCATGGAATTCAAACAAAAAGTACTGAAAGAGAAGAGCAAGACAGCTGAGCCCCAGAGTCCCAGGCATCCCTTGCAAGGATGGTGCCAGGCACTTGGGACATGGGTGGGGCAAGGACAGAGCCCCTGTCCATGTCACACACCTCATTGTAGAAGGGGCAGTTTGTTGACTTCTGCGTCGCCGTGTACCTCTTCTCCTCTCCAACCTTGACTACAACAAAGGGGTTAATGTTCACCCCCACCAGCTTCTGTGCTTCAATTATATTAATTCCAACCTGAGAAGATGTGGGAGAAAACCTTTGGATCAGCACTTCCTTGTTTCTATCTCCATCCTGAGACAGTTTCAACAATACCAGAGCACTCTTGGTGCAGGGGTGGATGCCTGGGGCTGGCAAGAGCATGGCTGCTGAAATTATTACAGCCAGGGCAGACCAAAATGGTATTTGAGATATTTGTTTCTTTCAGACAAGCAAGGAAATAAAGTGCTAGATCCCCAGTACCTTTGACAAGAGTGGCCTTCCCAGCATCACTGTACCCTCAGTTCCCAATCCCAGGGGGTTGCAAACCCACTGCTCCCACATGGTGGGGTTCACAGAGCATCTTGGAGAAGATGCTCTTCTGTATCTTCTCTCAATACTTCTCTTTGAATCCTACTGAGATGGACACCATTGGAAAGACTGGAATGTGGCTGTCTCATTTACTGCAACTGGTTATGAGTCTAAGACAGGGGAGAAATGTTCTCACATTTGCTCTCAGTACAGCTAACCAGGCCATTGTTACGATGCAGAATTACAGCTTCAAGAAAAAGATGGTAGGAAATTCAACACCCACAACGGCTTCCTGCTTGGACCAAATGTGAGCCCACGTTTACTCAGAACCAGGGAAGGAGTTAAATCCACAGCCAGGCTAGGAGACCTGCCCTGAAATCAAATTAACCTGATGTCAGATCATCGACCAGCCCCCCAGCATGTCCAAGCAACCCCAACCATGTCCCACAGATGTCCCTGAGGGCCCAGACAAGGCCCTGGGGAAGCTGGCAGGCACCAGCCCTGCCTGGGTGCTTTCTGAAGCTCTGTTCAGGCACTGTTCTGTAGTGGCACATGTGGATGATTCCCTTCTCCTGCATATCCATGGATATCCACAGATATACACACATATACATATATATCCATATCTAACTACATGGCCCAGAAAGAAATTCTACTCCGGACAAGCACTCATGAATGCAGTGCAATCAGGGAATCTTACACCTTGCCCAGGGAAGTCACACAAAGCAAGAAGATCTTCTTGTTAGAAGCCTCTCTCAAGTATGTGGCACTCGGAGAAGCCCAGACCCCCAGTGAGGGACCAGCTGTGGGGTCAGAGGTGGCTGTAGGGACACACACCAGTGCTGCAGTACCTGGAAGCTCTGTGGGGTTGGGATGGCAAAGAGGTCCCGTGCAGAGCAGAGTCTGGAGCGGCTGCACAGAAAAAAAACAGGTGAGCAGGTCTCTGTCTACATGGACCTGAGTGCCCTTCCACCACAGGAAGCAACAGAAACCCTGGAAAATAATGGTCCCTCGTCCTGGGAATGAACAAATCCCCAACAGCCCTGTCTGGGGCCATTGGAGATGGAAGGTTTCTGACATTTTGCCGAAGCAGATGCCACAAGCTACAGGAATTCCCCAGGATCTGGCACTTTCCACCCCAGGACCCAAGCCGGGGCAAGACAAAAGAGCATGCCATGGCTACCTCTTCACGGGGCTGAAGATGATGCCTGAGACCTCAATCTCAGACTCATCATAGAGATCTTCTTCCTCTTCCTCTTCTTCATCAGCCTCCAGGCCTTTTGCCAGCTTCCTGCCCAGTGCAGCAGCTTTCCTGTCCAGCTCGCTCACTCTCGGCCCCTCGGCAGCCCTGCGAACCCCCGCGGGAGCCACACTCAGCCCTGCCGAGCGGGCTGTGCACTGCCCTGCACCCAGGAGGGGGAGCCCGGGCACTGGGCAGGGATACTCACTCCAGGTGCTCGAATCCAGGATTGCGGATGATTAACTCCGAGCTGTAAGAACAAGAGATGTCCTGCTGCAAAGCCCCGTGTGCTGCGGCTGTTCCCTGACGCGCTTCAGCCACAGTGCCCCAGCCAGGGTCCTGCTGGTTTCTCGGCAGGGACACCAGCATCCTCCTAAGTGACTTTTCTCCTAAGCTGTTCCACTGCCCCCCTGTGTGCCTGCTGCCTGCCTCTGGCACTCCAGCAGTGACACTCTGCAGGCCTCTGCCTGTCATCCTGTTCACCCAGACCCCCTCACCTCCCCTGGCTTTGGGCACCCACCGTGTGCAGGGTGCATGGCATTGCTGCAGTCCAACACCATGCTCCCTGCAACTTTACAACTATGAAGTCTTGCTTCTGTCAGCCAGGAAGGCTGCAGAAATGCTCTCAAGTCCAAAAGGACTCCCAGGAAGTCCCAGGACTACCAAAGTACTTTTTGTCCAAGAGCCCTGCTCCCTTATTGCTGCTGTAGAGCGAAGATGCATCAGCCTGGGAGAGGTGGAGTAAACGAGGCTGGATTGCGTCCCAAAGGCTGCCACTAGCAAAGGCAGCTGTACAGACTGCCTGGAAATTTGCTCTTCCCAGGACTTCCATACCTGTCTTTCATCTGATAGACAAAGTCCTCTTCAACCCAGGTCCCTGCTGAGCCATTTGGAGGCTGGTAGCGCAAATCCAACTCAATGTAGATCTACAAGCAGAAAATGAAATGGCCTGAGAGCTTGGCAGCCACAAAACAATGGCAGAAATGTCATGGAAAAGGAGAAAGGGGGTATGGAAGAAAAAAAGAAGTGAGGAGCTGGTGGAAAGAAGGGGAAGAAAGGGCTCACGACCCCACAAGAAGCCAATTCATACCAGACTCCCCTCGTCTGCCTCCATCAACAAGCTAGACATAACCAAACTCCCTCCTCTACAGACTCCCAAACTCCAAGATTCACTGAATAAAAGCTGGCTCAAGTTTCAAAATCTAAAATACACCACAAAGAGGCCCCTGAGAGCTGCCTCAAGGCATTTTCAACAAGAGAAGTGGGGAAAGCCCTGCAGGTTGCCATGCAGAGCAGTCTCTCTGTGGGAGGCACGAGACAGCTGGCAGAGCATCCCCAGGCATGACAGCTTGGATTAAAATGCTGCAGAAGCCATCAGCACACCCAGAGTCTGCATCACAGGAGACATCAGTTTAGTGCTAGTGAGGGCAGGACAGCCAGAGGAGCACGGAGCACACTGGGAACTGGCACCAACAGCGCAGGGCTGCAAACCCTGGGTGTGCAGGGGCCAGCCTGACCTCAAACCAACAAAACACTCAAGGATTTCCCAGCAGAGGCCAAAATCACAAGCATGGAGGAAGTCACTCCTTAGTAGGCTGAAGGGACATACAGATGGGGTTCAGAGCTCAGTCCATGGAAAACACACATTTCTGGGAGGAGAAATGCAGCCCAAGAAAGCTGTAGTGCAGTGACAGGGAAAGGCAGCAGCAAAGGCTGGATAGTGAAGAAGCCTGAGACAAAGCTTCCCACTTCCCTAAAGAAGCAGTGGTTGAAACAGCTTCTCCTTTGGGGGCATGTCTCTTCCCAGCTGAGCTGAGGAGGAGGGTCTCAGTCTCATCTTGGATGGGTGCCCACTCTTGCCTGCCCTATTTCTGTCCCCTGCAGCTCTTGTGTAGCCAGGACTGCACAATCCAAAACTAACCCAGTGTGGTTGGGTTTTGGTTGGAGAAGCTCATCAGCATGAGGGAAGAGGCAGCCAGGGGCAAAGGGCTGGGCTGAAGGGCAGCTCTGACCTTACAGTGGAGTCCCCTCAAAGCATCACCGGCACAAGGGGCGAGTCTAGTCCCTGTCTCTTTGCTGGCATGAACATTTATCCAGTGAGCTGCATGGGCCAGAAATCATCCTGCAAATGCCCAGCTTCCACCTGGACCTGCTCCATGATCCAGGCAGTTCAGCAACACAAGAAAGCTGTGCCTGTGCAACTGAGGCTCATGGCCTGGTAGCCACAGAGCTGCATCTCAGGTGCCACCACGGGGTTGAATCAGGTTGCCCATGGGAAGGGCAAACAGGGACAAAGGACTGACGCCTCTGCCTCTGCTCTTCCCACCCTGCCCACCACCCTGGCACACAGCTCTGGCTCTCCAGTACCCACTGAACTGTGCCTCCACACCCCGCTGGCAGGAAACGGCTCATTGTAGGGCAGTGTTCATTTTCTACAAGCACAAAGGGCCCAGTGAGCCCTGGTGCCAGGGTGGGAGGAGAGTGGGATCTGCAGAGCAGAGGGGCAGTCAGATATCAGAGCCTCTCACACTGCCCCAGATACTCATTAAGCCACCCAGGTAGTGCTAGTGTTTAACCCAAAAGCTCCCTGGGGGTCCCAAGGCACCCTGCCACCTTCCACCTCACCCCATCAGCCCCCTCTGCTCTGTGCCCTGCAGCTGCCCTAACCATGCACTGCAAGGTGCAGGGAGCACATGAAATGCCACCTCCTACACCCACCCCAGACCTGGGGAGGTTTTACTAAGCATCCCCCTGCTCATTCAGGCCCTTGGCAGGTCTCCAGGGCCCCCAGCCCACCCATGCATTTCTAGGTGCTCCTAGAAACCACTTGGTGGGTGTGAAGTGACTGCAAGTGCAGACAGGGCACAAATGCCAAAGCACTTCCCAGCTCAAACTGCACCTTGGACTCTCCCTTGGCCCCAAATCCACCTGGGAAGCAGCACATGAGGTTTCCCACAAAGCTTTACTGATTGCTGATAGCCAGGCTGCCCATGGAGGACTCACACCGGTGATTCTGTGGTTCCTGTCCACGAGGGACTCCCGCAGGATCAGCCTCCCGGCCGTCACGAGGTGCTGAAGGCTGAGCACGAGGGTACCGAGCAGTCTGGAACACAAACAGGGGCTGCAGCACCACTGGGCATGGCATCAGTGCCTACATCCTGGGGAGCACCGGGATCTCCGCCCTCCCGCTCCCAGCCCCTCCCAGCCGCCCTGCAGCGCTTCCCACAGGGAGCCTGGCAGCCAAATACCTGAACTGACCCTGCAGCAGGTCCTGCCTCCACCCCAGCCCTGCCCAGGCAGCTGCTTACAACCCAGCTGCCAT
Source organism: Chiroxiphia lanceolata (assembly GCF_009829145.1). Classification (NCBI taxonomy): domain Eukaryota; kingdom Metazoa; phylum Chordata; class Aves; order Passeriformes; family Pipridae; genus Chiroxiphia; species Chiroxiphia lanceolata. The sequence continues at coordinate 1,181,251 of NC_045653.1, read as the reverse complement.
TGATGGTTAAAGGTTTGTGCAGATCCAGACTCCTGGAGAATTCAAGGGAGCTCTTCTCTTCAGCAGAGCTGGGCTGGGCTTCACGGGAGCCAGCCTGTGTTTGGGCACCCGGAGGAGCTGGGGTGACTCTTCCCAGAAAAACGGGGAAACAGAGGCTTTACACAAGGAAATACAGACATAGGACATACAGCTATGGCCACAAGCTGCAAGTTGGGCCAAAATTCACCTATTCCAGGGCTTCTCAGTGCACAGACCAACTCTTTTGAACTGTACTCTCTGTCACCTGCTATTACACCCAGCAGCAGAGGTGTGTGTGGATACACTGTCAGTGTCAGCCCACTCATTTCCCAACGGACTCCTTTGCTCCATGCTGTCAGGTCCTACTGCTTTGTTACAATTTATGTTATCTATTTGTCCTGTAGAAATTTCTATTGACATTTCAGTCAGAGACAATTCCTCTGATCCAGTTCCTATAAGGAAAGCATCCAGGAAACAGTGACACAACGTTCTGCCACACTTTCTGCTCTGGCTTTACCTGTGTCTCGCGTGTACTGTGCTCATCTGTTTCCTCCACGCCCTCTCTGGCAGAGGAGGTTTGTAAAAGGATTTATGTGAAAAGCTTTGTATTATTAGCTGCTTCTAGAAAGTTGTTCCTGTGCATTTTCCTTCGGTTCTTACATTTTGCTTATCAGAGCTGGCACCTTTCCCTGCACCCTCACGTTTCACGCCTCCTGAAGGACATGCCTCTGCTGCCTTTCTCGCCCCCCCACCACTACTCAATCGGTCATCTCTATTCCAGGGTTTCCCCGTAGTGTTTTACAACTGCTGTAATAGCCACTGAGTTCACAGTGTTATATCTGTGCCACCTAGAATTTTAAATTCTGGCTGTCCTTTAAATTTGATTTGCTGTCTTTTTAAAGATCAAGTCATACCACCACGAGTTCAGGGCTTTTCCCCATGGGCAGATATGTTGAATTTGGGTGCAGCATGGTCACAGCCACCATGTGGATGTTCAGGGTGAGAACAGGTCCCCAGTTTGCTGCAAGTCCTGCCCTCGTAGCTCTATTATTTTGTCTCAGCTGAGGGTTGGATCTGGATCCTTAGGTAGTTCTTGTTACTGCTGGCACAACTAAATCATTCCCTTTATTTAACTTAATATATACAGCCCCCTCAGAACAACCAGCTCCCTCCCTGCTCTATAACCTGCATCTTGCTCATCTTCCTTCTATCAAACTTTCAATGAACAGTTTCTATTCCCAGTAAACAATGTAATGCCCAGTATGTCTCCTCCCCCATCTCTACTGGTCATCCCAAGAACCAAAGGACCCACCTGTTACTGAAAACCTTGCTGCAGTTATAAACCTTAATGGACAGCATTTCGCCCATGATGAGCTTCCCATAGTGAGGCCAACGAAAGAGCTGCAAACAAATGGAGCAGGAAGGGATGACAACACATTCCTAGCCACGCTTTCCCACATCTGGTGGCTCCTTGGGTCCCCTGTGAGGTGACCAAGTCCATGGGCATGACAAAAAGCAGCTGTGGTGGGAAGTTACTTTCCTGCTGGCCAGGCAGACCAGAGAGCCCCTCCAGCAGCACAACTCAGTTGCTAAAGAAGCCAGAGCAGCATCACCCCAGAGAGAGAAGGATGCTTGTGCCTACTGGGGTCCCTGAGCTGGCAAGCTGTGGAGTGAGACGGGACACAGGAAGGTACAGAGGCATTTGGGGAGGAGAGACCACCCAGGCCAGGGAGTCATCTGGCTCATGGCAAAGCTGTGCCCTAAAGCTTCGACTCACTGCCCCCAAACCAGCTGCTGTTCCTCTTGCCCCCCAGCCTTCTCCACCTTTCCTCAGGAAGCACACTGGCATTGGAATCGAGTAAGGGACAGGTGGGAACCACCCACTGGCACAGTACAGCCAGGCTGTCACAGCTCCAGGGAGGTGATGATGGGGATGGTACTGGAGAGGTGGACACGCTTCCCAGGCCACCCCATCCCTGCACCCCCCATTGCCCACTCCTGCCCCACGAGGCATCGGCCGCAGCGACAATCTGGGCTTCTGAGGGCAGAGGGGCTTTGTCTTTGGCTTCACTGTGCCCAGGCTGCCAGGCAGGTTTACCACTGCACTGTGTCAGCTCCCGCAGCTTGCACAGCGAGGGACCCACCTGCCTCCCTGAGCAGAGCAGGGAACGAGGCAGCAGAGAAATTCCCAGAAAACTATCTTGTGGAAGGTATACCTGCCCGTGGCATAGGGGTTGGAACTAGATGATCTTCAAGGTCCCTTCCAACCCAAACCAATCTGTGATTTTATGACCAAGACGCTGACCTGTCCCATCCCTGTCCCTCACGTTGTACATGTGCCCGGTTCCCTCACCTCCTCGAAGACAGCCTCTGTGCCACAGCGGACCTTCCTCGTCTTCTGGGTGAAGCCTTGAGAAGGAGAGGGGAGGCGTGAGGCGCTGGCAGAGGCAGACAGGCCCCAGCCCCCCGCCCTGCCCGCCGGAGCCCACCTCGGAAGCTGAGCTGGGCCTGCCGCTCGCCGCGGCCCGGGAGCCCGCAGAGCCTGCGGAGGCGGACGCTGAGCGCCATGGAGCCGGTGGCCGGCACTGCTGCCCCCCGCCCAGCCCCGCTCCGCCCGCCGTGACTCAGCCCGGCTCGCCCAGCCGGTTCGGCCGGACGCTCCACGCCCCAGCACCCCAGGACCGGGGCACGGGAGGGGTGGGGGCAGCCCCGGCTGTGCCTCCCTCACCCCGGGGGCGCCGGGCTGAGCCCCCGGCCCGCACCTCTCCCGGCCCGCGGAGCCCTGCGCTGTGGGGGCCGGGGAGCAGCGGGTGCTCTCCCTTCCCAGGCTGGGAACGGCAGAAGTGAATATACCCATCGCACCGCCCCGCTCCAGCTCGGGCTGCTGCCTGGGGACTGAAGTCAGGGCTGGGAGACACCGGTCCAAGTGCTGCAGCGAGGGCAGAGCACGGCTCTGCTTTCAGCCACCCTGCACCTGCCCCGGCTCAAAATCACGGCTCCGGTGGTTAAAACCCTCCAAAGCAAACACAGGGAGGGTGGGAAAGGGCAGCTTGCTGGGCCGCTCACCACAGCCCTCAGATTGTGAGGGTTGGGTTCTCCTGACACAGGGAAACAGCCTGTGCTCAGCAGCCCCCGAGCAGGGACCCGACGGGCTGTGCAGCAGAGCGGGGACGCCACAGCGGGACGGGGACAGCGGCTGCAGCCCAGCTGCCAGCCCTCTGCAGGACACGGACAAGCACCAAAACCCACAGACAGCGGGGCAGGAGCTTCAGCTGCTCCGCAGGGCACTGGCACAAGGAGAGGGAAGAGGGAGAGCTGAGGCACGCTGTGCTCCCCACTACACCCCCTTGGGCCTGAGACAGCTCATCTCACCTGCACGAGAGCTGATAGAGATGCCAAAGCCCTTACGGAGCACAGATTCGGGCCAGGAAAAAACAATCAAACAATCGTGAGCTGAGCAGAATTTGGAGAGCATTTCTTTCTCCCGAGGTTCTGGTTCTCTCAGCAGCCAGCAGCAAACACCTGCACGCACACACACTGCGCAGGGTGCCTTGCAGCAGGTCAGGGTGGCTCATCCAGCTCCACAAACACAAAGGAGTGAATCATACCTGTTCAATGCCAGCTGCTTCAAAGCAAGCCCTGCGGATATTCCCTTTATTCCCCTCTTGCACAAGCACTTCCTGGAGCACCTGGGAAGTGGTGCTGGAGGCGGTGGAAGCACACCAGCGGGCCAGGGTGGGAGGATGCAGCTTCACAGCATAGCAGGCTGGCAGCACTCAGCACCACTTCTGTGAACCCAAACAAGCAAGCCCATCAGTTTAGGGCAGCACAGAAAGCTCAGTGCACTGACCCCCCATCCAGTCATGGTTGGAGGGGGGCAAGAAGTGCAATTTAGGTAGTTTAGTGAGACATCCAGACCACCAAAGTATGCTGCTACTGAGTGGATCCGGTACTTGCTCAAAGGTGATCAAAAGACAGAATTTCCCAGTGAGTTTGTGTGACTTCCTCAAATACCTGGAGCAGTCCCATTGCCTTTTTTTAGCAAAACAGTCCAGGGGAACCAAATGTTTTAGACCCCAGGGAAGGCCATTAGCCCAACCAGTTATATGGGCAAAGAAGGGGGATGGAGCATCATCTCCCACAGAGGAGGGAGCTGTCAGGTAGTCTGCCATAATCTGGCATGACATGTCACCAATATTTATTGCCAGATGTCCAGGAAGCAAGAGGAACCCTCCCCAGTGAGCTCCTGCAACAGCTTTTGATTTATACACAGCCCTGAGGCTGAAATACCGTTAAGGATCACAAGTCCAAGAGTGTTTGTTCAATCTTGGTCACGGTAAAGAGACTTCTGGGGTGTTCCCCATGCTCACCACAGAGATAAACCAAGACAGTGACTGGGGGGGACAGAGCCTGCGGCGGCACTGAGCGAGAACACAACACGTTGGTAACCTGAGCTCCAACCTGACCTCTCCTCTAACTCCAGCACAGCCATGCTATCAGTCTGCATTCCAGCTACACCCAGGGCAGCACATGGCAGGAGACAGCCCTGCCAGCCTTCCAAAGTGCTGCACTTCCTCTAAAGCCTGGTGTCCTGAGGAGAGTCAAGAATGAGAGAAAACTGACAAAACTCTGCCATGCCAGGTCAGCAGCTTCCAAGCTTGACCCTCCCAAGGCTTTTCACCTGGGCTCACACCCATCAGCTCTTGTTTTCAAGCGACAACTGCAGGATTTGTGTCCCTTTTCCTGCTCACATTTCAGCCATTTATTTGTGGATAAAGAGCATCTCCTCCAAATTCTGTTCTGCTCCCACAGGGCGAAGTAGTTCCTCAGACCTGCCTCTGCCACATCTTGGCCAATTCCTCCCCAGAACAGGAAAGGTCTCTCCTACCACCAATGAGTCCAACACCTGGAAACCCCTCAGCTAGCTGCAGACCAGTGACTCTACTCCTCAGAGTGCAGAGACACGGAGGATTCACTCTCTTCCTTTGAGTGGGAGCTGGCAGAGGTCTAAAAAGGAGAGGCAAAATGGATTTCAAAATATACACACACAAAAAAACAGCCTTAGGTTTCTTGTAGGCATCGCACAGGGAAGGAGAGCTCTGTCTACAGGCTACAAGCAGCTGAAAACATGAGTAAAGGATGTTCTCCATCACACTGCAGTTTCTCAGAGAAGACTTGGAAGTTTTCCTCTCTTCCACACTTGTAACACATTTCAGTTTAAACAGCCACTCAAGAAGAGAGGTTCCTTGGTTTCTTCAAGACTCTTAAGTCTTGAAGTGCAAGACTTAGAATGCAAGAAGTGCAAGAAAATGTGGTGCTGCATGGTAGGTGACAGGAAACAGTCCAGCTTTCTCTAGAGGAAGCTGGCTGCTGCCTGTGTAACCTGGGAGAACATATCATGGTCAGAAATAGGTTTGAATAAAACACTAGCACAGATTCATCTTGGCTCAGCAGTGGGCCCGGCCCCACAGCCCTTCAAGCACAAGCCATGTAGTGGTATTTTGGTGGCAGAGTCCATCCAGAATGACTAGCCTAGTTTAGGGTGAAACTTCAACCTCAGGTTCTGCCTTCACACAGGTTTGTAACTTAACCAGTTTCAGGGCCTGGATCACTGGTGCAGTGTGCCAACGTATTCTCACCATTTCAGGGTTCATCTGGTAGAACAGACAAGTTCTTTCATAATTTCACAAGAAAGAAACAGCTCATCTTACTGCAGGACAGGGCTGCAGGATTCAGCAGTCAGTGATTAACAGGGAACAAAATTAACAATGATGGACAACTGGCTCTGCTTTTTTTTGGATCACACTCAACCTAGGCTCACTCAGATGCTGAAACACCACCAGCCACATTGCTGGAAAGCAAAAAGAGAAGTCCAGGAAGGAAATAAGAGTCCAGACATGTTATGTAAGTCAAAGCAGATTACTGATTTATGTAACTGGAAGTGATGACCACTTGTAGTGCAATGACAAGCCCAGGTTTCTTTATCTCTATTTTGAAATGAACCATCAATTCCCATCTCTCAAAGCAATTGTGCTTTGCTGTCACGTGCCTGTTCTCCAGTCCCCAGACCATGCAATGCACACTTCACACTCCTGAGGACAAGGAAGCACCTCTCTGGAGTTCCACAGATAGTTACTTCTTCATTTTGTAACTTGTGTGACATAAAGAAATGACTCAAAACATCTTCGTTTTAGTGTTTCCAGTTGCTGAATTTTTAAAGTCATGCTAATGTGACTCATTAATCCCACCCTGCCCCATTAATTAACGATTAATCCTCACTGATCCCCCACAAATAAACAAAGTGCAATGTTCTTAAGATGTAACAATGGCTCCAAGCAGGAGCTCATCAAGGAAGCAAATTTTGCTAATAGAAAAATGCGATTAAAAAAAGATAGCAAAACATGGTCACTGAAATTTAAAAATAAACCTCTACATATAAAAAAATATACTGGCACTTTAGGAAGGCACAACAGGAACTACCTCAGGCATCCAACCAACAGTCTTTGGTCAGGACAGAGGGGTCCCCATTTCCAAGGTAGCTTGACAGAAGAAAAACACCTATCAAGGAGCACGTGATAAGTGTTGTTGCAGCGAACACGGGTGTAACACTTCTCCCCTCCAGCTCAGCACTGCAGCAGTGCTGTGTGAGCAGCTTAGGGCACAGCCCCCTCCAAGAGCCAGCAGCAGAGCAATGACACATGGTGTGATGTGTCACAACGTGACACTGTTGCAAGGTGGAAAACCAACAAGGTCCATTTTTCTGTGACAAAAACTTCCAGCAGTTGGGGGTTTCCCCGTATTTGCAGTTCTTCCCTCTAGGAACAGGAAAGATCAGACTCAGAGCACAAGCAGGTGAAAGAAGTGGTGTGAGCAGTGCAATCTCAAGGCCCCAAGCACCCACGGTGTGCCAGGAAGAGCGTGGGTGCAGGCAGCTCTTCACCCAGGGGGACAGGTCAGCCTGAATTACATGGCCTTGATTTCCGGGAGCTTCAGGGGGGGCCACCCCTTCCACTTATAGTAGGAGACCAACTGCTTGGGCACTTCAGCCAGAACCACCTGGGAGAGCGCTTCCCGGGGAGCCTGGAGGGAGAACGGGGAGAATAAATCAGCAACACGGCAGAGAACAGATCTGTCGATTTGTCAGCCCAGTGGAAAACTCCCTAATGGAATTCTGAGCACAGTCCCCACCTGCCACACTCACTCTCTGTTTTAAGAGTTGCTTGGTACAACTTTAGGGGCACTTCCACTCAGTCTCACCGATCACTGCCGATGAAAACCACTCGCTCCCACCTCAACCCCAGACTCACACAGCCTTTATATGGCCCTGACCTGAGTGCCCAACTGCCCCAGCGACCAGCAATGTCTGTTATTTGGGTGTTCACTGGACTCGCTCTCCAACCCAATTCACTGTGCAAACAGCAGTGCCAGCCCTGCAAGTCGGGAGGAGCTGAGGAATGACAGGACTGCTTTCAACAGCAGGGAAGACTGATCCCAACTTCAGTCACTCGTGGCACTCAACATCAGAGACTGACAACATGATCTCAGTTCCTTGCCTAAACATTTGCACCCCTTTAACCCTGCCAAGAGATAACCCACGGAATCAATGATACCATGAGGGCTCTTTGAGAAAACACTGCAAGACCGAGAGGCACTGAGCTATGAACACAGGAGCAAACCCCTCAGCCCTCACTGAGCGCGCCAACACCGTGGTCACTTCTAGGATGTATGAATACTGGCTCCAGGACTCTTCTGCCTTTAAAAACAACTTACATTTCTGAACTGCCGGAAGGGCACAAACTGCACGATGTCCCGTGCAGCTGGCTCTCCTGTCACAGACTTCAGGACACCGTTGTCTCCATCAAGGAACTCCATCGCTTTGAAATCGGCTTCGCCAACGCCCACAATAATGATGGACATGGGCAGCTTGGAGGCATCGACAATCGACTGCCTGGTTTGGTCCAGGTCAGTGATCTCTCCGTCTGTGATGATCAGCAAGATATAATAGTGCTGAAAAACATAAGAAAGACCCCAGTTAGGTATTTCACACCAAACACCAAAGCTCACATAACTGAAGGCAAATACAGCAATCTCTTTGCTAAGAAAGAAATCAGATGTTGCTGTGGATAGACAAAAGAAACTTATGTTTATCCCCATTTTTTCCTATGCCTAACTATTTTCTGTGTGCACTTCAGATTTACTCTGTACTAGAAAAAAGATAAAGGATTAAGTTCAATTTATAAAGAACAGTTACATCAACTGGCAAAAAGTATTAGAGATGAAAAGTACGACTAACCCACACATACAAAATTCACTGACGGGTGCTGTCTTACTGACTGACATCTCAGAAAGGCTAAAGGTATTTAATATCCCTGCAGTGTAACTCAAAAAGCCTTTTTTTTTTTGTTACTAATAATTTAAATTATAAGTATTCTAAGTATCAGAAATCTCAAAACACAGCAATGACAAATAACATGAGACAAAGACACACTAGAGATAACTGAGGGGAAGAATACAGGAGTTTTTCTAGAAAGAAGGGAAGTACCTTGCACTCATTAGCATGGCAAAGTGTTTAAAATTTCCATCCTTCTCCAGAAACTAAGGTTTAGTACCTGGTTCTGAAATGAGCAACTGGTCTTTTATAGCAGCTATCTACAGGCTTAAAATGAGGGGAACACAATGAAAATAAGAGAAAACTAAATTTCCAATTCCAAAACACAGGTAACACAAGGGTTACTATTTTTGTACCCCACTGCTTACAGATTCTTTATTTAAATAGTTAGCTTTCAATCTGAAAGAAAAAGTAGAGATATTTAACACCTAAGGAAAATTGAGAAGATCCCCTCAAAGTGTTGTGAAGGCTAAAAAATACTCTCAGAAATGTAAGAAATGGATCTCCCTAGCCCAAGTGCTTCACAGTGTGGGAAATGTATTCGATATACACAGAAACATAAGTAGCACCAAAAATACTGACACAGCCACACGATAAAACAAGTAGCAGAGTGTATGTCAAAATTCCTTCTCATTGGTCTGTCAAAACTGGAATCAGTTAAAATGCATCAGGAAATCCAGCTCCTTCACCCTTAAAAAAAGGAACAAAGTTTAAAGAAACAAAGTTGAATTTTAAGAGTGGCCATGGAAGCCCACGAGTGAGCCCTGCCACACAACCAGAGGGCAGGGCAGGCACTCTGCAGGCAGCACACGGGTGGAACAGCTCTCAGGCTCCTTGCACCGCTGTGGGACAGTCAAGCTCTCTGATAGTTTCTTGGAGGAGGTCTTTGTGGACATTCTTGAGAGCAAAACTGTTTGGCACAAAACATCTAAAGCCCCTCTATATGATGTGCATTCCCCTACAGAGAATGCACATAGAGAGATTAGAGTGAGGCAACTGCTGCTAGAGTCCAGTTGGTATGAGAGCCAACACAGCGCCCCTGTACTGCGAGTACAGTGCCAGCAAACTGGGACAGAGCAAAAGAAATGTGACCTGAGCAATGACACTAATGTCCAAGTCTATCCAGTTTAGGTTCCTATCAGTATGGACCAAGAGAGCACCAACAGCCTCTCTGTGGGCTGGTAACAGAGGACCAAACTTGGGATTCTAAGGAAGGAAGATAACATTGCTTTACTGTTCCGTTCTATCCCATCATAAACACGGAAAACGGAAACATCAACCCAAAGCAGATCATAGTAAAAGCCTTGCACTCACTGCAGCAGTTCCTTGTTGCATGGAGTGTGCTGCAAACCTTGCCACATGGTTTATGATGGGAGAGAAGTTGGTTGGCCCGTAGAGTCGGATCTGAGGCAGGATCTGGCGGTAGGCATCCACTACTCCTTGGATCCCTGCAACACAAGGAAGTAAGAGCCACGAGAGCCCCACAGTTTTTCCAGCCATTATTTTACAAGCATTACTAAATAAAGGATAACTCGCACAGCTGTGAACTCCTGAAGGGCAAATAAGCAGCAAGATAACAGGAAATACAAGAAGCAGAGAGATGAAACCAGTGGACAGCTGCAGAGATCAGATTTGCACATTTCTGCCCCATTCTACGTTCTTCACATGTCACTCTTTGTGCCTCTAACATCACAAAGCTCAGGATTCTGGCCTGTGAGTTGGCAGGGCTGACTGAGAGGGCTTTAAATTAGGTTTGAAGGAGGGAGGGGATAAGAGCAGGCTCTGCAGAGATGAGCCTAGGGGTGGCATGCCAGTGTTGGGGTAAAATCCATAGCCCAGCTGAAGTGCATCTATACCCCGCTGACTCTGAAGTGTGCAACACACTCCTACTCTTATAGAGATGAGCCAGGAACTCCTAAGGTAATAAAACCAATAGGGAAACACCAGAAAATGATCTCAAAGGAATTAAGGGCTGTTCCTCTAGGAAGGTGACACAGCCATCAGCCCAGCTGAGGTGCCTTCACACCAGTGCACTCAGCACGGGCAACAAGCAGGAGGAGTTGGAAGCCACCGTGCTGCTGGAAACTACAACCCTGTTGCCATTACTGAAACTTGGTAACACTGGACAAATCCTGTGACTGGAGTGCAGCAATGGATGGCTACAGGCTGTTCAGAAGGGACAGGGGAGGAAGGAGAGGTGGAGGAGTTGCTCTCTACATTAAGAGGTGGATTGAGCGTGAAGAGCTGCCTCTGAAGAACAACCATGAGCAGCTCAAAAGCCTGTGAGTAAAAATCAGAGACTGAGACAACAAAGGGAACTTTGTGGTTGGGGTCTACTACAGGCCATCTGATCAAGGGGAGCCTATTGATGAAGCCTTCCTGTTCCAGCTATGGCATCGTACTCGCCGGCCCTTGTCCTCCTGGGGGATTTGGACTTTCCCATCTGCTGGGAAAGCAGTACAGTGAGCTGTAGGCAATGAAGGAGACTTCTGGAATGCATGGAGGACAACCTCTTGACCCAGGTAATCAAGAGCCCTACCAGAGGGACTGCCTTACTGGATCTGCTGCTCACCAACACAAGTGAGATAACTGGGGACATGAAGATCAGAGGCAGGACTATGTTTACCTTGTCCTTTCTACCTTGTCAACCAATTTGCCTTGTTTAATTGCTTATGGTCTAATTAGACAACAAGGTCAGAAGCTCTCTGGAACAGTAACTTTTCCTATTCCTTGTGTGGAGTTAGACAACAATCTCTGATTCAGGATTCAAACATTTCTGTAATGGAAATAACAATCCCTAAGGTTCTTCTACACAAGAAGCTTTTCTCAGGTTAACTAAACAAAATTTTTTTTTAAGTCTGATTTTAAATGGTACGTATTCTTCTCTGGATCCATCTAAATTGGCCTATTCCTGGCTTGTATCAATGTAGCTTCATTTGCCACTGCTGCTTGCACTGCCCACCATCTGGTTATAGAGTGGTACTTCTCAAAACTGCTCCACAGGGACCCTAAGAGAGCACAGACCTAGATTCCAGTGAAGCCATCAACACTGAGCTGACTGAGGAAATGCCTGGATTTTAACACCAAATCTCAAATTCCACTTTTTACTGGCCTAAGACCAGAGGGAACAACTGAGTGAAAAATGCTTGTTCAAGAACAGTTCTGTGTCTCTGCATGCTGGGAGAGACCTTAGTCCTTAAAGGTCATAATCTAGCATAGGGAGTAGCCCTTAAATTCTGCTGGTGGAGTGACCCTGGCTTGATTGTGAGGTGCCCACCAAAGCCATTCTATTACCCCACTCTTCATCTGGATGTGGAGAGAAAATACAACAAAAGGCTCATGGGTCAAGATAAGGACAAGGAGACCCCCACTCACTGTCACAGGCAGACCAGACTCAGCTTGGGGAAATCAGGTGAATTTGTTACCAATCAAATCAGAGTAGGATAAATTAAAGCAAAAACTAAATCTTAAAAATACCTCCCCCCTGCCCCTTTCTTGGGCTCAAGTTCACTCTCAAATTCTCTCCCTCCTCCCCTGACAGGGGAATGGGGCTTGTGGTCAGTTCACAAGTCATCTCTGCCTCTCCTTCCTTGCTCAAAGGAAGAACTCCTCTCACTCGAACTCTGCTCCAGTGTGGGGTAGCTCCCACAAGAGATAGTACTCCACGAACTTCTCCAGCGTGAGTCCTTCCCACGAGCTGCAGACCTTCGTGAACTGCCCCAGTGTGGGTCCTTCCCGCGGGGTGCAGTCCTGCAGGAACAGATGGCTCCAGCATGGGCCCCTTCCACAGGGTCACCAGTGCTGGAACAGACTGCTCCAGGTGGGGCCTCCATGGGCTGCAGGGGCACAGGTGCCCTGTGTCTGCACCACAGGCTGCAGAGGAATCTCTGCTCGAGCACCTGGAGCACCTCTTTCTTCTCTACCAACCTTGGAGTCTCCAGAGTTGTTCCTTTCACATACTCTCACTCCTTCCTTCCGATCGCTGCTGCACTGGGGGGTTTCACCCCCTTCTTAAATCTGTTATCCAGAGGTGCTGCCACCATCACTGATGGGCTTGGACTTGGCTAGTGGTGGGTCTGCCTTGGAGCCATCTGGCATCATCTCCATTGGACACAGGGGAAGCTTCCAGCAGCTTCTCACAGAAGCCACCCCTGCAGCCCCCACTACCAAAACCCTGCCATGCAAACCCAACATAAGCCCAAACAACCTCCACTGAAGAACATGGCTACAAAAAAACCCAAGCTTTCAAGACAAACTTTAAAAGAGAGCAGTCAAACATATGCCCGTATCTCCACACTGCTGGTTTCTAACAGCCTCAGCACATGGTGGCTCTGAAGTGTGACGAGCACAGGCACACTGCTGAGCTCAATCCACTGCCACCTGGAACCTAGCAGAAGTAACCAAGTTGAAACAACAAAAACTTTAGTACAGACTAACAGTGAAGTCTGCAACAACACACATCTGCTCTTGTCAGCATCCAGGTGAGAGTAAATCTAGTTTGCCCCAAGCCTCAGTGCAGCGGTGCTGCATCTGATTTTCTCCAGTTATGAAACAAACACAGCACTTCCAACATCTGCCCCTCTCGGTGACTTTATTAACAAAGAGGTGTCCTCACCTGGGCAAAAAGGGTTGCTGGGGTTGAAGTTCAAAGCAAACTCATGAGATACCTGAGAAAGGGGACATGACAATCAGTTAGGGAACGCAAACACAGACAGAGCAAGCGCACAGTGTCGTGAAGGCCCTACCTGCCAGCTAGGAGGAACCTGAGCTCCAAACCCAAATGCAGGAAACAGCTTGTCCCTGGAAAGAAAGAACAGCAAGAAATGAGAAAGAGCAATTCTTTAGTAACTCATTCTTCTGTTTTATTCTAAGAAAGCAGTTGGAGACCAAGACTGAATTCCTGCTATAAGGAATTGGTACATCATCTAGCTGCCCAGGGCCAGGCACCAGGTACCCAAGGGATTCAGGCTTGGGCTTGACAGTTACAGAACTTTCTTCAGCACAGCACCCCACAGGAGTCTCAGGAGATTTCAAAGTAGCAGGAGAAAAGCCAGACCCCACCCCAGCCTGGTCACAGGACAGAGCAGACAAACATATTCCCATTGAATCAAATAAGACATTCATGTTTGCAATGCACCATCAGCAACAAGGGAGCAGTGACCAGCTAAAGCAGCAGTACAGAGGGACCCAGGGCAGAGCAGGAGCCAAGCAAAGATGCCAAATTATGAAGGGTTGCCATTGCCCTCCCTGGCACTGACAAGCAAGAGGAAACAGGAGCAGCTCCTTAAGGGATCTCCCAAGGGAAGGCAGCCCCTCAGTCATTAAAATGTTACAGGTCTGGAACAAACTATGAGCATTGATCTGCTGTGACACAGTTTTGGTGAGGTGACTAGATCACTCAGGATCATTACATACGTGTCATAATCCTGGACTACACTTCCCACACTCCAGATGGCAATCAGGTACTCATTTATCCCATCTGGGCTGATGTGGTGAAGAGAATCTGGTGACTTGGGATCTCCATTGGAGGCAGTGAAGTCTACACCCACCTATTCAGTCAAGACGATGGCAGCAAGTCACTGATATGTCACCACAAGCAAACAGAACTAACCACATCCAGAAATCCAGCAGCTCTACATAGGAACAGGCACACAAGCCTGCATCCCTTTTCTCACTGGGGTACAGGCATTTTTAAGCAGTAGCAATCCTTTCCACTGACAGACTGAACCAATTTCTCAAATGAAGTTTAAGAAGTCTGAGCTCCATTAAAGTGCTACTTGATCACAAAAAGTAAAAATATAATATCATTTGGGTTTTGTAGACTTCATCACTGCAAACTCACACTGCATTTGCAGTCATTCACACTGCCAACAGAAGTACACAACCTCACTGCTCATCTTGTCATCCACCAAGACAAGCAGAGGGGAAACAACTCACTGTGAAGTTAATCTGGCAGCCTCCCATCACATAGTCCAGAAATGAATATTCTGTCTCAATCTAGAGGAACAGACAGACTGTGTTACACCTACTCATTTCATTATGATCAGGATATAAAAAAGCAAAAAAACCCCAACAAAAATCTTCCTACCTTGCAGGATTTTATCCTAATAATGCCAGAGTTTTTATAGCTCTTCTTCTTTTGTTTTTTCTCAGGATGAATGCATTCAAATTCCACCTACAGAAAGCAAGCATGGAAGAATCAAGTTCCAAAATATCTGCACTTACAGCAGAGCAAATTATGGAAACAGAACAGCGTCACACATCACACAATTTCAGAGTTACCCAAATACCCAGCAGAATTCAGAAATTTAATTTTAAAAAGGTCTGCAACTACTTTGGCTGCTATCTGATGAACTAGATGGGATACTTTTGCCACCAGCACTGGGCAGAGGAGGCAAAATCTTGGGGTGGGGAGGCCAAAAAAGCCAGGCCACAGGTTTCCAGTGGCAGTGTTTAACTGCTTGGTTTCTCTCACATTGGTTCTGAATTCACACAGGCCAGGGAAAAAGGCAAGAACCTTCCACCAGCTTTTGGATTATGGCCACAAAAATCAAGCTGGCTGGCACATGGAATAGTCTTGGGCTATGTCCTGCGTGCAATACATCTGCCTGAACTTAGGTGAGACATCCCCATAAGAATGAGATGTCAGGTTTCACTGCAGACAACAGACCAAAACCAGCAGCACCACCATGTGACTCAGTCTATTCTGGACTGGATGACCAAGACAAGGTAAGAAGAATGTCCCTTGGAAGGACTCCTGCTCTCTGTTAGCTGGCAAGGCCACCAGAGCACTTATGAGGGTGACCAGTACAAACATTATCCAAGCCAAGCTGTGCCTCTGGACTCATCTGTTACAGCACCAACAAGCAGTTTTATTTCCACTGGACTCAGAAGAGGCCAAAGCAGGATGAACAGCTGGGAAAAGTGGCTGGCAATCAGCAGACAACAGGCACAAGGATGCCTTTAGAACCCAAAGAAAATAAAGAAATGTAATTCCCACACCATTCTTCCCAGATGTTGGCTTAGAATAAGAATACAAACAGAAATATTCATGTTTGGAGGCAACAACTCACAGTGTATTCCTGAGGTCAATGTTAAAAAGGGGCTTGTGAAAGCCTGAAGTGTGGACTAAGCCAGCAGGGGCTGGAGAAGCTCACCAGGGAGCCGGGTCCGGCCGTTTGCAACTGCGCCAGCGTCGTCTGCGCAGCACCGATCAGGTCATGGGAGCCATCACTGTCATGGTCCAAACACTGCACCTGCAGGAGGGAGCAGGGCATGGACACTGCTCCTGCAGGGGAGGAGGGAGCAGGACAGGGACACTGCTCCTGCAGGGGAGGAGGGAGCAGGACAGGGACACTGCACCTGCAGGGGAGGAGGGAGCAGGGCATGGACACTGCTCCTGCAGGGGAGGAGGGAGCAGGGCATGGACACTGCACCTGCAGGAGGGAGCAGGGCAGGGGCACTGCTCCTGCAGGAGGGAACAGGGCATGGACACTGCACCTGCAGGAGGGAGCAGGGCATGGACACTGCTCCTGCAGGAGGGAGCAGGGCAGGGGCACTGCTCCTGCAGGAGGGAGCAGGGCATGGACACTGCACCTGCAGGAGGGAGCAGGGCAGGGGCACTGCTCCTGCAGGAGGGAGCAGGGCATGGACACTGTTCCTGCAGGAGGGAGCAGGGCATGGACACTGCACCTGCAGGAGGGAGCAGGGCATGGACACTGCTCCTGCAGGAGGGAGCAGGGCATGGACACTGCACCTGCAGGAGGGAGCAGGGCATGGACACTGCTCCTGCAGGAGGGAGCAGGGCATGGACACTGCTCCTGCAGGAGGGAGCAGGGCATGGACACTGCTCCTGCAGGAGGGAACAGGACAGGGGCACTGCTCCTGCAGGAGGGAGCAGGGCATGGACACTGCACCTGCAGGAGGGAGCAGGGCATGGACACTGCACCTGCAGGAGGGAGCAGGGCATGGACACTGCTCCTGCAGGAGGGAACAGGACAGGGGCACTGCACCTGCAGGAGGGAGCAGGGCAGGGGCACTGCACCTGCAGGAGGGAGCAGGGCATGGACACTGCACCTGCAGGAGGGAGCAGGGCATGGACACTGCTCCTGCAGGAGGGAACAGGACAGGGGCACTGCACCTGCAGGGGAGGAGAGAGTAGGGCATGGGTGTCCTGTGTCAGGGGGACCACCTGCTGCTCCCCAGCCCATCTCCTCTGTCCCACCTTTGCAGCAGTGCTGCTGAACTCCCCCATTCCAGCAGAACTGGAGGTGTTGGCCACACCACTAACTGAAACCCAGGAGTAAAGACACACACTCAGAGCAAATCTCAAAAATGTTCACTTCCTCATCCATTTAAAAGCATGCATGGTGAAAATTTTAAATAAAATCTTTCCCTGGTTTAAATGGAAAAGATTAAATTAATAAATAAATAAAAATTTAAAAGAAACCTTAAAAAAACTCCAACATTCCACAGTCCAGATGTATAAATGTGAGATTAATTCAGGACAAGATATGTAACTGGAGTAATGGGAAGAAGCAATTAAATCTTCATTATCTAAGCACTTTCTGAATATGCTCTTTTTTCTGTCCAACAATAGCATCAATTTACAAGGAAATTGCAATTTCCATGGAACAGTAAGTCTGTCTTTTTCTGCATCTTATACAAACCAAATGATAAGTACTTCATTAATAACCAGTCACGTTTAAATCAGCATGAAAGCTTCAGAACTAGATAATGCAAAACAGCAATGCATTTACAAACAGAAATATACTCTTAACTGTGGCTTACAGCAACCATGGTGAGATATGTTGTCAATAGCTCCCCACAAAACCACTGATGAAGAGCATTTCTAACACACTCCATGCACGCAACTGCAGAACACAAGTAATTCCAGAAGCAGTCAACTAAGGAACAGTTACAAGCAGCTGGCTGCTCCCCTGCTGAAGCTCACATGCCACACAGATTCAAGATCTGCTTTCTTTCCAAGATTTGCCTTTAGTAATCCAGAAATTGATGTTACTCCAGTATAAACCACAGGGACAGCTTTCTCCTCAGGACAATGAGACAAGACGGGATAAGGACGTAAAATTCAATGGCTAGATACCTGAATTTGAGACTATTTGGATCTACTAGGGATCTTCCACTGGTATAAGTGGAAAACCTGCACAAACAGCCAGGTCAATTATGGCCTAATGTAGCCACCTAAACGGGAAGCAGCAATCATCCTTCAGTGACTTACTGGGGAAACGAGATACCACAGTGACTGTGCCCCCTTCTCCCCCTTCATCCTTTCCAACCCACTCCACTCCTTCTGCATGCTCCATCACAAAGCAACTCCCACCCCTCCTGCCTGAACTCCACTCAGCCTCTCTCTACAACTCTGGGTTTGCACAAAAGCAACTGGATCATGCCAGGGAGGCCAAGGAAGGAGGCTCTGGTGCAGAAGCCAAGGTGCAGATTCCCAGGGCAGGATCTCTTCCACATCAATATGCCTAGAGAGCTGCAGGGAATTCAGCAGCTGCCACCTCCACACAGCTCCTCTCCCCTCCCTCCTGCTCCTCACAGCCATGCCAAGAGAGCTGGATTAGCTGACAGCACGGTATGGTTGAAAACAAACCTCTTCTTGCAAGGGTTTTCTAAAACCCGCTGAGATTCACTGTGGGCAGCCCAAAGAGTGGTGCTGCTACTGCAAACAGAACCCTTCAATCCTGCAGGGCACTGTATAGGGTTATTTACTGACTAAATATTTCTTTGCAAACTAACTGTCCATCGTGAGTCGTGGAATACAATCAGCAGGTAAAAGGCCCCTTTTGTCTACAGGAGGAACTTTCAAAACTCACAGAAAATGGTTTTGCTTTTGAGTTATCTGCCATCAAACCTGTGAATACCAACACACGAATTTCTATTTTGCTACTTCTATTTGCTACATTTGCTATTTCCATTTAAATAACTATGGGGGTGAGATGCTGCTTTCACTTGCCCTTATTTTTAACAAAACTGTCACGAAGATTAGGCTGCGTCACAAATCTGAGCTGTCCTTCACACAGAACAAGGAGAACATCACTCTGCATTGCAATGAAGAAAGAATTACCATAATACTAGGCAGTATTTGATCAAAAGCTTTATGTTCACGCACGCATTCAGTACCTAATCCTCACACACAGCTGGCAAAAGCTGATGTTTAGGGGATATACCAAAATGGCTGTTCCCACTGCGCTGAAGTTCAAGTTCTCCTTTTACCAGTATTTCACACATAATTGCTCCTATGTAAATTTTGTGAAGCCACAAACAAGAGGTTCAGAGGAACAAATGCCAGATGAAAAATAAACCACCACTGCAATATTATATTCCTTAGTGTTAGTGCTAGTGAAACACCTGCCTGTCACCCTGACTTCCCCAGCCTGTTAAAGACAAGAACAGTTTAATCCTTTTTCACAGCTGCATTGGGAAATTTAACAGACTATTTGCACATGCATTGAGAACTTTGGCTCAAATGAACTAACAGCAAAAATCTATCCTTTTGAAGAAGCAGGTCAAAGTGAACTTCAAAGCACAGAAAGCTTATGGAAAACAAACAAAACAAAACAACAACACAAATATTTTTGGACTGTAGCAAACACAGCCCCACATAACAGAACAAACCATGCCATGTCCTGCCAGTTCTGACAAACATGCCTCTCTCAGCCATCTCCTTCACACATCTGCTGCTCGCTCTTGGACCAAGAAGAGATTTTTCTGACCTAAGACTGTTGATTCCTCAGCAATAAAAGCTCCTGAACACCACTTAGAGCACTGCCACCTATCTGTAAGCCCAGCACACCTGAACACCTATTTCCAGGTTAATAACCTCGGTAATTCTTTGGACCTGCCACACTGCACAAAAAACAACATTAGCATGCATGCTTTTTGCTAAACCTTCCAGATCAAGCTTCCAGCATGAGATATCTTCAAAGACTGGATGGAACAGGAAAATTCTGCAAATGCAAAGTATTTAGGTGTTGGATAAGCAGAGAGGAACTATATTCACACAGAACTATCTATTAATTGAAATGCCTTTAAATTATCAATGCATTGCTTAGAAGAAAAAATAACAAATTAAGTTGCTATCAGACTTTCTTTGGTAGAAACATATTAAAAGACGTCATTGTTCTCCTGCCACCTCCGTAAGCCAGGACCAAAGAGAATTAGTCATCATATACAAGAACACAGGGGATTGCAGTTCTGACTCAAAACTAGATTTCTACTTGAAATAGGTAGAAAGAGAGTTGGGAGAAGCCTGCCACTCTCATGAATGGACAAATGTGACAGATGCCTTAAGGACCTCTCAGTGTCAGTATCCCAAGGCAGTCAAGCTTGTCCAACATCTGTGAGCTTCTCAGTTAACTTAGAAACAGTGGTAGAAAGCCCCAAAGAAAAAAAAATCAAAACCAAACAAGACACCACCACTGAAGTCCAACCTGAAATCCTGGAAAGAATAGTGAAAAGAAAAATCAGTTATAATTCTTCTCGTGACTAATCATTAGAAATTGTGTCACTTCTGCATCTCCTGACTTCTCAATTTGAAAACTCGTAATATTTTAATACAGACATACTTAACAGAATAAGATCACTTTCCTGCCACGCTACAATTCTAGAAAGGCAATCTAAAAATTAAAATATGACTAGACAGCCTGATAACTCACAGCATAAACAGAGAACAGATGACTCGTAACAAGAAACAAAGAGAATTTCTGAAGGCTGTACCTTGATAGGTTTATTAAAATCTCCACCACAGAAAGTCTGCAAGGGAACACTGAACTTCCTCCAGCATGGATTTAAGTTGTTCTTGATCACCTTAAAAAAATTTCAGCATAATGTCATGTGAGAGATGCAGCATGCAAGTCACCAAGAAACATGACATGAGGGCTCTGCATGGCAAGCTGACAACAGCCTCAGTCAGTTCAACCCTGACATGTATCAAGAGCCAAGCAACAGCTCTGTCAGAAATAAAAGACAGATGTTCAGGGTTAAGTTCAATTTGAGAGCCAAGACAACCTAACAGCTCAACACCACGAAAAGGGAGGAAAGTCACTCTTCTCACTTGCTGTCCGTGGTCAGGATTCTCACTCAGCAGCTTCATCCAGTAAACAGGCAGCAAATAAAGAATTTGCTGCAGGCTCAGTTAGCAGAATTCCTTTTTATAGGGTACAGCTTTCTCTGCAAACTGTGCAAAGCATGACCAGGAGTGGGATTCCCACTCTCAATAGGAATAAACTATCTGATCATCTCAGGAAAAACACTGTGTGGAAATACTACCTCTGATCTGTACACGAGCTGCCACGTTCCAGCATCACCCTGCTTGTAAAACTCCAGAAACGGATCTGATTTACCTAAGAAATCCTGCAAACAAAAACCCAGCAGAAGTCATCACATTTTATCCAAAATGAGTAAAGAGTTGGCTAATCAGTACACAATACTTCAAACAAAGCACAAAGTCAAACAAACTATACATTTGTTTTCTTTTCTCACTTTCATTTTTCTCTTTCAATCTGCTGTACTTTATAAATCATCAGAATTTATCAGTTCCAGTTCCAAGACCGCCCCCTCAGACCATGTTTGTCACTATATAAATCACATCATTTTGCTGACTGAGAAGTTAGGTCACTAAATCCCTGGATTGGTCTTTGGCTTCAAATAACAATAAGCAGCACACCTAAATTTCCATCTTCTCTTCTTTAATGAAAATACAGAAAGATCACTTTACAGCTACAGTACTCAGCGAAGACAATTATGTAGCCAAACTCTATTAATATACATAATGTTCCAAAGCCAAATTAATGCCCCAAAACCTAAACCTAGCAGTTGAGTTTCTGGTTTGACATTGTGGTTTCCAACACGAAATTGTGTTTCCAGTTAACTGCACTGTAAGTAACAAAACACAGCGAGCCTTTGCTCACACATGGATTGCTGTCTTAGCTGAACGTCTGCAAACACAGAGAGGTTCCTGGACAAAAGGCACAAACTGTAACTACTACAGAAGCATGTAATATAATTTAAAAAAAATCAATACCTTTTTGTCCAAGTTTTGGGCTTCAATTTCTAGGTACACAACCCTGGTATCTTTAATCTCCTCTGCTGAAATCTGTGCCACAGAAATTTAGGGGTAAAAAAAATTAAACAAGAGATCAGAGTTCTGCTCATACTTTGTCCATGAAAGAAACTCTTAACACAAAACCAGAAATGCCGCTTTGTCCCAGCCAACATACGAAAGAGTTTTTCCCACAAACCCCTTATTTACCGTAATAGTGCCCTTCCCTGCTGGCTTTCCCTGCTTCAATTCCAGCGGTCGGGTGAACACAGAGCTGGACACAACCTAAGGTTAAAAGACAGATAATCTAAATATCAAGTTAGACAGAGGGCAAAGAATTATTCTTCAGGTGCAAAATTTTCAAACTCTCCTAAAAGTTCTAAGAAGATTTAAATGCATTACCAACAGTGACAGACATCAGTTTGTGCTTCTGAAAGGCTATACAGTCTGAAAGTTATCTTCTCTCACTATCCAGGAAACACATCTCCAAGGTTAACTGTAAGATGCCCACAAACACATCTCCAAAGTTAACTGTAGCCATCTAGTTTTGCTGCCTCTGTGACACAAGAGCCAAAAAGCTACAAAAACCAGAAAATAGTATTAAATTTATTGAGTCTTTCTTTAATAAATGTGAGCCCCACTTTTCTTCTCCTAACTCACTATACAAACCTCTCCTCAGGAAACAAGTACAGAATCTCCGGTAGTCTTATTTCCTCAAAGTTACTGCCTGATGGTCCCTTTGTGCAAAGGAAGCTCCATGAGAGCTCCCCAAGCTCTCTTGCTTTCTTACTCCCAAACTGCCTTTGGTGCTACAAGTGCCTCCTAAGTTAAGCCACTAATTACACATCATGTGTATTTCTAACCTTCAATTTGCGATTGACACAATGATTTCTCTATGTTCAACAGTAACAAAAATTAACATGTTTAACAGTGTATTTTCAAATTTGAATGTGTCAAAACCTTTGATAAAGCAGATTTTCACCTAATTTTTCATAATATACCCAACTCTTGCTGCTACTCTGTAGACCATTTGACACACCTCCACATACCTGTCCCAGCGTGCACTCAATCCCTCCCAGGTAGTCATCGTCATTTAAATCAAAGGTCTTGTTATCGATGTCATACACGCCAAATTTCAGCTTCTGCACTTTCTCGAAGTAGTAATCCACAACCAGTTTCTTGCAGAATTCAGGGTCTTGGCAGTTCTTGATCCTCTCCGTGCGATCCAGCTGCACAAACACACAGGAGCAAAGCTGTTGATGGATAGGAACAAGCACATGTTCTCCCACACAGCTTTTTACTTGCACTGGGTGAACACAGGCACCAGCAGGGTTACACACGCCCAACCACACCTCGTGTTTGGAGATGAACCGGGTCGACCAACGGCTCACCAGGAAAGGAAATAGCATTGGAAAATAAACATTAATGTATGGGAAAATTCTGACAATAAGGGGGAAAAAGTTGGTGAAACACTGTATTCTGGAGCGTGCGCTCTGGGGCAGGTTATACTGTAACAGGCAAACGAACCTCCTGATGCAACTCTGAGCAAAAGAGGGAGCGACTAAGGAAACCACTGCAGGTTTGAGCGCGGGCAATGGGACTGCTCACCAACTGAAAATCCGAATTCAACGTGTCACGCGCTCGGCTAGGAAAACCTGCGGGATGGAAAGGGGGAGACCCGGCGCGTTCGGGGCCGCTCTTACCTCAGCCCAGCTGCCGCCCCCCGCGTCCTGCAGCAGGACGCAGAGCGGGTCCGACCTGGAGCGCAGGTCCTTGTCGAGGAGGCTGCGGCAGGACACGGACAGCTCCACCCGGGACACGCAGGCGGCCATCTGCGGGCAGAGCAGAGCGGAGCGGAGCGTCAGGGGCGCGGCCCGGCCGGGGCGGGGCCCCGCGGTACCGGGGCTGCGGGCACGGCCCCTCCCGCCCCCGGGCACGGGCAGCGCGGGGCGCCGGGCACAGAGAGAGACCGGGCACAGAGAGAGACCGCCGCGCCCCTGGCACAAGAGAGCGCCCGCCGTGCCCCCGGGCACAGACAGACCCTGGGCACAGAGAGCGCCCGCCGTGCCCCCGGCTCGCCCCGCCGCCGTCTCTCGGCTCCTGTATCCACCTATTCCTGCCGGGCTCTGCCTGCCGATCCTGCGCCCCCCCCCCCAGGGCCCGTCCCTCTGCCCGGTCCTGCTCCTCCAGCAGAGGAGCCCCTTCCCCGGGGCCGGCGCTCACAGCCCCGCGCAGGGACAGGGACAGGGACCCCGGAGAGCCGAGACTCGCCCCGCGCGGTGGGAGCTCCACCGGAGCCCCCCCTGCCTGCAGGGACCCCCTGCTCGCCCACGGAAACCACGGAGCACCCGTGCTCTGCCCTGCTCTCTTCCGAAAAACCTTAACATCAGCCTGTGACCGGGGATAACCACGTTTTATTGCACAAGGAACTGCAGACGCTTCTGTTCGAGGAACAGCTCTAATTCTCAAAACGGAATTCAGAAGGCAAACCTTCAAGCATCAAAACATTACAGAGACTGGACAGTTTGAGGGCTCTAACAAATGCTTTAAATGGGAACACTTCATAGAGAAGTTCCTTTGGAGTCTGGAAAATAAGCAATTATTTGTTTGGTCTTTCTAGTACTCAAGTATCCCATGGCTTTCTCATACTTGCAGGGTGTAAATATTTATCTTGAAGAGATGAACTTCTATTGCACAACCTTTAATCCCTTGGACATCCCAGTCTGCAATCTGCCCTGGACAGATGACGTCACTTAATACACCAGTGCACAGCACTCAGATGCTCCAGTAATGGTGGCAGCACAAAACCAGCACTCAGTAAGAATTAGCAAAGCTTTAGGCAAAGATAATCATAGTTCAGCTTCAGCTTCAACTAAGGTCATCATCATCATCTGTTTGAATGCCAGCATTTTCAAAGAGGCTTGTTTGAAGGAGTCTGGTCAACTGTTCAAACTACTGGCTGGAGCCATCCATCTTCCATTCAGTTGCCTTCAACCCCAAATAAGATTCACAGAAGAAACCATTACCTTTAATAAATACATTTCTCCTAAAATCTCAAGTCACAGGTACCAGGTTTTTTCTTCATCCACACATGCCATTCCACCAGACCAGCTTACATCTCACACAGCCTCGCATCTGCGCACTCTGCAGTTCCACACACGACCCTACAAATTTGTACAACACCCATTATTCGACAACAAGGAAGGTCAGGATATCCAGTCTGGGCTCCCCTGCCAACATTTTGCCTCTGTTTTCTTCTACTACCACAGAGACTTCTATACTAACAGGAGGCACCTTCCCACTAGAGCTGAAAGGATCAGGAGTAAAGTCAACCTCAAAGAAACAACTCCCCATAAGCTTTAGATCCCCAATCAGCTGTGGTCCCTTTCTGGGAGGAAACCACTACTGCAGGTCTCAAGATGCACTCAGAACAAGCCTGTACATATTCATTCCATGTTACAAAGACCCAAAAAGGAAGAGTCTGAGATGGGAACTGTTAAGCCACACAATGAAGCCAGCAGGTGAAGGGATGCAAGTTCTCAAACCCAATCACCTCTCATCTGCTACTTGAATCTCTTCTCCAGGTCAGGAGCAATGAAATCATGAAAATAGGCCTGTCCCATCCAACTGTTTTGGACTGAGTAATGGCAAAGGATTTCCCTTGAAACACAGCCCAGATGTTCTGCTGAACTCCCGGGGAAGTTACGAACCACAAGGACTCCTTTCCCACTGTATCTCCTTGCTCTATCCAGAGATCAAAGAGCACTGGTTGGTGCACATGACAACTGAAACCCAAGAGAGCACAGCCAGGCTAGCTGTTGGGAGTGACTGAGCAGGAGCTGTCCTTCTAACCAGCTGTACTCCTTCCTCATCAACTCAGGGGATAACAAGAAAGTGGCTTTAACAACTATAGACAGAATCCTTACAGAATGAAGAAGGATGGCTCCTTAAGAGACTCGGATAAAAAAATTCATGTTTAATCTGAAAACATCAGTTTGAACCTCAGCCAGCAATCGTTTCTATATTACTGCCTATGCATGTCCCCAAAGAGCCCACACAACCTTCTTTTCACTTCACGGCTTTCCAAACACACTCTATGATGTTCTCCAGTATCAATCCATTCCTTGAATAACAGCAGAAGAAAATCCTTATCATAGACATCCCAGCAGCAAGACTGAGGAGTAGTTGGTCTGTTAAGACACAGCATCCATTTCAGCCAAGCAAGAAGATCTGCTTAGCCCCCACTTAAGCAACTTCACCCAGTCGCTCTGCTCATGCTCTTAAGGAGCAGCATAAACCTCTGGAAACCTGCCTGCATCTGAAAAGATCAAAAAAATCAAAAGCTTAACATATCTGCATCCCTAAACACAAATAAAAAAAAACCAAATTGAAAGAAAAAATAGTGAAGTACCTCAGCAATTAGGAAAACTAGCCCCAACTTCAGTTATCAGTGATTTTTAAACAGGATTTCATTATGATAATATGGGCTCAAATTTTCTCTTTTCCTCCCTAAAGCAAGATTTCTGGAATTTGCTTTCATTTTCACAGTAAACTGTAATTTACTATAGTAATTTCATCTTTCTAAAAAAAAACTGAATAGTTCATCTTAATTGTATCAGTTGACTTTCATCTCCACTTCTCTCCACAAAGTCCCAGTTCCCTTCCTCTGAGAGGAGTGACCATCCCAAAAGCTTTGAAAACACCAGCAACTCGTCCTTGGACTCAGAACCACCCCAGGCCTAACCCCCTCTCCCCATTCCTCTTTCAGCCTGCAACACTTTCTTTGTGTTCTGCTCTTCCACACAACCCTGCAACAGCATCCTGGCATTTCATCACTCGGAGCTGCCCCGCTGGCACGTGCCAGCTCCCTCCCAGGGACAAGCACAGGGATCAGCAGGTGCTTCACCACTTACCAGAGCTGTGCAATGGCCACCCCACGGGACAGAAAGGCTCCAGTGGTTACTAAGCTCGAGCAGTGCACGAAGGCTCTCATCTCAGGCTAAGCACACATTTAGTGTAATTAAACTGAAAGAACTGGGGGGTGTATTATTTTTACTAACAGTCTTCCTTTCTTCCTCATCTACACTCAAGAACACCAATTGCATTCAGCCTGCACATTCAAATTGACAGTTCAAAATCACATTTCATGTTGTTTCCCTGGGTTTTCAGAGAGCACCCTTATTTATATCCATTCATACACACAAAATAAGTTTAGCTTTTAGACTTGCATCAATATTTACGATGAAAGAATATTCACATTTGTTGTAACGTTCAATTTTTTCTATTTTCCAACAGTTCCAGAAATTCTAAAATGCATTGATTTCTTATTTACCCCTCACAACCATCCTTGATAACTAATATTGATGCCTACTATTTGAACCTTCTGGTTTACAGATGACAGTGAATATTTCCCAAGCAAAACCAGCAGCTAAAGCAAACTGCTTTCCATAAAGGTATCACATTTCATTTATAAAGGATTTATTACAGATCAGCTTGCAATAATGACAGTTTAACAATCTCCTACTTGACTGCCACTGGCAGACTAAAGTACAGCACGGTCTGGAAGTCACAAAACCATTCCAGACACAGAAATTCAGTTTGCCAAGTAGAAATGGACTCCAAAAGTTATAATAAATTCAAACTCTATTTGAAATACAGAAAACAGAGCTACTGGGTACATCCCAGCACAGCGGGTTCAAAGGAAAAGGCAGCACAAGCAAGCCACCAGGTAAGTGCTGTTGGTCAAGACAGCCTGTAAAATCACAACTGAGGTCATGTTACACCCCCATGAAAAACAGTTACACTGACAAAAGCCACACACACCTCATCCAGTGCTCCCACAGCTCGGGGAGCTCCCTGGTGAGGCATCACCTGTGAAGCTTCATCTTGAGCCAAATTCTGTACATCACTTCCTCAAGGGGAGGTTCCAAACCTCAGCTTCAGATCCATCAGACACCTCTATTTTTTCCCTTTAGTTAGAACTGCACATGATATAACACCACATTTTGAAGAAAAAAATAATACGTTACCCATGTTAGCCCTACAAACTCTAGAGCAAAATGCTATTCCTAGAAATCTGCAAGCACTCACTCCAGAGAAGTCTTTCACTGCCCAACCAGGATGTCATTCCCACTTACTCAAATACAACACAGAATGGCTCCAGACTAGGTACACGTTAAGAAGTGCCCAGACAACCAAACTGAGGTCCAGTTTAAAAAGTCAAAATGAGTTTCACTGTGCATACCACCCTGTAAAGATGATCATAAATTTCAACAGCTGTGTAATACACATGGAAAGATAAATCTCATCTTTCCAACAGAGCTGTTCTACACCAAAATGAAACGCAGCAGTAAAGAAGTCCGTCCTAAATAATCAAAGCAAGCCCAGAAAAATGCTACATTCTAGGAAAATCACATAGGACACCTACGCTACCCATTCAGAAGAATGGGGAATTACCTGCTACTTCCTCAAGTTTCTTAAAAGCATTTCAGAACTTCCAACCCTTTTGTTTTTCATCTTCCTGCAAAAAAAGCACCTTCTTTTCTCACAGAAAAGAACATTCTCCAACATAAAGAAAATCAACACATAGACAAGTCTAATATTAAATTTATTATTCCCTTAGTGATTCAGTTTAACCAAAGCTTAAAAGCAAGTCAAATGTAAGAGAAGAAAGAACTGTATACCTATAGATGAAGAAAACTCCAAAACAACAGTGATTAAAGGTTTTTGCTGTTCTAGTTCAGAGCTTTGGAGAGTCTTGCATTTCCCCGAAATGACACATATGGGTGCCTGAAACATAAACTTCTCTGTACTTACCCCTTGTGTAGGAGTGCCACCATTTAGTCAATTAAGGACCAAGTGTTGGACTGCCTAAGGTGAGAATGATTGAATTACATCATTTGTTTGATACACTTCCACCCCTCAGGAAGCCTGAAGGCCAGAGGCTCCCCTTTAGGCTGGGGAGGATGAGGTGAAGACAAGCGAGCACAGGGTGAGAAGGGCATTGTGACTTGAATCACCTCAGCAAGGCAGCTCACAGAACCCCCGAATCACTCAGAGGACAAGAAAAACCTAACAATTCATGGCATCAAACACCATCAGCAGTATTTTCAGTAGTGCCAGGAGTGATGTCTTCTGGAGAGCAAACATTAGCACTATCACTGAACACAGCCTTGCAGGTCAGCCTGGTTTCGCTGCCCCGAGATGAAATCCGAGCAAGGACTCAGCACAAGAAAACCTGCGGTTTGCTCCCATTTAATCACACTAAGAAATTCTCATCAGCTATAGAACGCTGTAGAGGATACTCAACAGGCTCTATTTCAGCATACATCACATATTAGACATTAATTTAACACCTTGGTTAATTCAAGCTCGAGGCTTTAGTGCACGTGCTCCAGGACAGCTGATTTCCAGTGAGCTCACTCAGTCCTGGACTGAACACAGCTCCTGCCTTACATTCTGCTTACAAACCCTGCACAGACGTCAGCAATCCTGCCAGCAGTGTGTGCCAAATGCAACTCTCATCATCTTGGCCTTATGTTACCCAACAACTCCAGAAACAGACCCAACACATGTAATACAGCATCCCAGGTAATTAACCTTGCACTTGCAAAAAAACCTAATGTCCCTTCATCCTTGTCTGTTGCTTAGTTTAATCCCATGTCTTGCAGCTATCACCCAACTTCCTTCAAAACAGCTTCTCTCTTTTCCTGCTGTGATCCCAGAATGTGCAGACCAGCAGAAGCAATGCTTTTTTCCCATTACTAGTTCAATTTTCAGGGGGTAGCCTGTTACATTTTGGGTTTTGATAATACAAAGCTGCTTCTGGTGTTAAGGTCAGCATCACTTTCTAAATATATTATCAAAATAAAAATTCTAATTTGATCCTCCTTTTCTGAGTCCTGTAAGGGTCTAGAAGAAATCATATAGCCAGGTTTGTACCACTAGATGCACTAAAATGCATCTTTATTTTAAACTGAGATTAAGAGAGTCTAACGAGAAAGACCACAGTCTACAGATTTTATTCGTCAATAAAGGTTTTTTCTAGCACACCACCTCTTTCATGGGCCACAGAGCCTCGTCCCACAGCCCCAGAAGCTCTGCAGAAAATATAAATGGCTACAATTTTTTCTGCCAGTTCATTATTCCTGGTGGTTTGCAGTGGGGATGGTTAAGATCAACATTACTACAGGTCAGGACACTCACTCTTCTCCATACTGTGTACCAAGCTGTCACCACACATAAAAGAGGGTTAATTAACTTATTACAAATTTGACATAGAAACCGAAACAAAAGGCATCTCCTAATTGTTATAAAAGATAGAGAACAGTGAATACTATTAAGAACACCTTTCCAAACTGCTCTGCAAGCTGGATTCAGTCCTGGTACAGAGAGCCCATGGTTCATCAGACATTAATTCCAGGGACAAGAGCTCCCAGGGAGGACAGGCCCGTGTTTCCCACAGGGTGATGCAGAGGAGAGCAGCAGGACAACACAGCCCCAAGCTCTGGACTGGACTGCAGGCCTCGTGCCAACAGCTCATCGACTGCCACACACCTCGGGGGCTGCACAACTCACAGAAGTCACAACTGGCTCTGCTCACTGAGTTGTCTGCTGCACAGACCCACTGAGGAGGTAAAGCTCCCGTTTATAATAATAACAAGCTTAGAACAGTTTAAAAAAAAAAGCTAGAATAAAAAAAAAAAAAAATCACAAATGGGATTGTAATTACCAGCAAAAAATGCAAACAAGAACTTGAGCCAATTCATCTTCCTTACTGTAGCTTTGCCCCCTCAAGGAACAAAAGCCAAGTACCAACTCCAGGAAACCAGGACCTTCGTCTACAAATTCACCTTTACATGTTCCATGTTCACTGCTAACTTATACACCATTAATATCCCCCTTAATCAAAACTGACAAGCTCAAAGAAATGCCTATGCATGCCTCTACTATATATATTCCCCCCTTTTCTGAGAAATAAGTAAAGAAACTGACAGGTCAGAAATGAAATTATTTTGAATACTAGTTTGGAACATACTAAATTACAAAGAGATTCAAATTAACACCTGAACTTAAGCAAAACCTGTTGCTTTTTCCAACCTCTTCATGCAAAGAAAACATGTTTAAAAGTTCATCATAGCTTTAAGTAGCAGAATATCAAAACCCATTTCCTTGAAAAACTAACTTAAAGCAGCTTGGGGCTTTGAAGTCAATCACTGGATTTAAGCTGCAATCCTAAAGGTGCTCACTGACTCCTCCCAAAAAGTGAGATTTTTTTCCCATTCCTTTCATATTTACTCAACCACTTTTTCTTTCCCCTCACCATGATTCTCAGGTATTTATTACTGTAACATAAAGAAAAACTTAACTGAAAAACACACTTAAAAGCTCAACCACACTGACCTTTGTAAAAGCCTCAAATGTGTATTTTACATTGCAAGTCATCTTTGCCTTTCTGGATTAAGGTCTTGTTCTTTCCCTCAGAACTCCAGCTATTTCCACCTCAGGCACAAACAGCCAAACATTCTGTCCCATGCCCCTGGCAGATACAGCCGGCGAGGACTAAAATCTTCCACTTTTTAGTCCAAAGTCAAGCTGAGAGCGAAGACTCCACCATACTCATCCTCTTTGGTTCTTCAACTCCACTGCAGCATCACCTGCAAGTACCTCACGCACCATTCCCTGACACACACCCACCGTTCCTGAAGCGATGTCTTGGCACTCATTCTGCCAATTCCTTTCACACCCTCTACCCTTCCCAAAGGCTGGAAACCTAAACCTAAACCACCTTGTACTCACACTACAGCCACACGATTTTACCCCCTTCCCCAAAACTAGCCATAGTATCCCACAGGTGACTCCAAGGCAGAAGTTCATTCAGTCCATCTGCCCAGACCACTACATGCTGTGCCAACAGCATGACTTTAAAAATAAACATGCCAATAACACAGTTTACTGACCTTTGCTGCTTTATCAAATTCATATGAAGAATTTTGGTAGCCACATAGTACCAACAGCCACTTGGTCAATGAAAAGCTTGCCATACTTTCTTGGTTCTATTCCACTTGCTGAATGATCACCTGAAATGGCTGAGATACTCCAGAGGAATTCTTTAGACTATTCTCAGTTGCCTTGCAGCTACTACTGCACAGTGACAACTCTTGCCTAAAAAATTAGTAAGGACATAAAGCAAAAGTGATCTTTCAACTTCTCACACTTTACAGAATCACATTATCCCTTCACATTATATAATTCAGGCTTTCTTCTTCAGGGTCTTTAATCTTGAATCTAGCTCATGAAATATAATCTGGAAAAAAAGCCTTAATACTGCTTCTGCAGTACTCCCAAGAAATTGATTTCTTTGATTTATTCAGTGCAAGTTGAGGCTTTCTAATTCCAACACTTTCAGTTCTTCTTTCTCCTTCTGAGTATATGCTTTTTTTTAAATTCGCACTCCCATACTATTTTTCTGCCACTCTCACCGTTTGTAGTATGAACATCCTAACTTCTCCATCCTAATCTGCTGCAGAATGATGCTTTGAAACAGAAGAACCTAAAAAATCCACCACCACAAAACCTGACATAAGGAAGTTGAATAAAAGAAAGGATATGGCAAGGGCTTTTCAAAGTTGTTTTTTCTTTCCCCCACCCAGACTAACAATAGAACAATATAAAAGCCACAAAGACCAAACTGACCTCGTGTTCCCTTTCTGCTGTGTTCCAGATGCCAGCGTACCTTCCCAAAAGCACAAACCCATTACAACACTGGATTCAAGCCATTCCACTTGTCTCAGAGCCAAGTGGGCCAAAATGACCACACAACCTCCCTGCATTAAGGGAGATTCCACGAATGCAGACAGACAGCTATTTCCTCAAGTGCTTCTTCCGTGTCTGCCATCAGTCTGCGCACTGCAACACCTTACAACCTATACCCCCAAGAAGCCTGTTGTCAGTAGGTTTGAATTTGCTACAAAGGTGTTCCACATCCTTTGGAAAGCATGCCTCTGCCAGCCAAGCCCCTGGAAACCCCTACAACTCCCACCAGTGAGCATCTTTCGTTTCTCACAGTTCCAACAATTTTTTAATAAATATGACCAAACTGAGGCAGACAGAATTCTCCAAGTAAAAACCTCTCTGATGAAAAACCTAGAGTAAATTTAACCACTGTGAAAGCAGGAATTAAATTACATTCCCTCTAAGCAGAGAGACTTGGAGTTATCACCATCAGGTGAGCCTGGAAGCTCAGGTCCCAGCCTGCAGAGCAGTGCCTGCCTGCAGCCAGAGCCAGGACGTGCATCCCTGACTCGGCACCGCCGCCGGCTGTTCATCGCAGGGCCTTCACCAACAGGGCTTCTCTGGGCACCTGATGCAGCAGCACAGGGATCTGAGACCACACAAAGATGAAAACGGTACCTGTGAGCTGCTCAGAAACACTCAAAAAAACCCAGGTTCTTCCTACCTTTTCAAGCCTAAACAAGCCACAGGGGAAGTTTATACACTACACCACCCACCATGCCTGGGGCAGAACTCGGTTACAGGGATTCCTCTCACCTTTCACACTAACAATTAAATGATCCTGTGGTCGTATTCACTCACTAAAATAGCTGGTATTTCACAGAGCTATAACATTATCTGCAGACTCATCAGGAGTCATAGTAATTCACTTACTATTTGTTTAAAACAAAGCATTTCAGGTTCAGAAAACTTTTTATTGTTGCTGCTTGAAGCTATTTCTACAGGCCCAACTGAGGACAAAATTTAATAAAAGAAGTGGCACAAGCTATCCAGCAGAAGGAAAAGACAGTCTTTTGCTCCTGGAGTCATTAAAGTAGCCAAATATTAACTACTCATTCAAAGAAATAGCAGGACATAGTACTTATGCTGCAATGAAGAAATGCCATTGGATTATCATCTGAACAAAAATACAGTGTCAGTTATCCAAAGGGAAGTATAAATGTCCACATGACAAAAAAGGCCTTCAAAAAATTCAGAACATTGTGCAGCAGGTCATGGTATTGTGTACACAATTTTTCCAGATATACTGGAAAGGCTTTTTCTTTAAGAGATGCACCTAGTTTAAATGCTTATATACACACTGACTAAATGACAACTACAGTTGTCTCTAAAAACCTTAGGAAGACAATCAAAACTAGTGTGATTTACAATCTAAGAAAACACACAACAGTGCAGGGCTCAAGTTTAACTCTTTAACTCCTTTAGATCAATTACCTGTCTCATACCATTCTGTCATTAACAACTGAATTTACATTTCAGATCAGTTAAGAATTTAACTACTTAGTCACTGGTTTATTGTGCTCTTTTTCACACAAGCTCAGATATGAAGTTTCTGAAACACAAACATTCTTCATTAGATTAGGGCAGCACTTGGCTGTTTTCATTATGACTAAAGCTGAAAGTTTGGCCTCAACCTCTTGATTTCAGCCCTAGTGCCCCTTCCCTGATGTTAGTTGATGTGCCCTTAAAGTGAGGATGGAAACATTCTGCCACTACCACACTGGTTACTGGGACACAAATTCGCTCCAACACCCCCACACTTACCTCCTGAAAGCACTCAAGTCTATATACGAAGAGAGCTCGAAGCACTATTACAAACACTCCATTTATTCATGTGACTGGACCTGCAGCACAGAAGGCAGGCTCTGCAGCCGTGCTGGAACGGAGCAGGGGAAACCCAGGCAAGTGTATCAGTGACATTTAACAACTCTGCCTCCCCTCCTTAAGGAACGGTTGGTTTCCCTTACAGTCAATGAACTGCCAGTGCCTAATTTTACTTTAATTAGCCTCTTTGCTTTTGTAGCTGGTTGCACTAGTGTTGCTCAGGCACACGAAATTTTTAAATTCTGCTCTTGTAAACACTTGCCTAATAATGAAACAGTACCAGCAACCATCATTTTCACTTTAGAGTTGATCTTGGTGTTCAAACAAGCAAGGACTTTCCACATTCCATGTTTATCTCCCCTCAAAACAAGCAGCAATGCTCTTTGCTTATATTGCTAAAAACCATGGTACTTTTGTTTCATCAAGTTTCATAAAAAAGTTCACATTATGACGAACATTTTGGCAATGCCACCACAGCAAGGTCACGAAACAAGAGGGGTGCTACACTGAGGCTTCAAATTTTACTGAAAGAGGCCTTGTGAATGTCATCATAAAAGGCACTCAATCAAAATTACCTAAAAGGATTTCTTTAAGTAGTTTAGGTTCTGACTGGAGTGCTATTTCCCTCCCCTAAATCTGCCTAGAAAGCATTTCTAAGCTTACAGTCACACAGAGCAATGATACATCCACATAGTCACATTTAATGGCAAACAGCCAACATGAAACTATTTGTTCCAAACTCTGAACCTGCTGGCTGGAAGTTCCACCTGCCTTCAGATGGTCAGACACCAGAGTGGTACCATCCAACCTATTCCTTGGTTAACAATACTGCAACTACAACACAAAGAGCTCAAGGAGTCACCAGCCTTCCAGCACAAAAAGCCAAGCTACACCAGCCAAAAGAGTTTTAGGCAGGATCAATTCCTATTTCCCCCAAGCCTTACAAATCCTTACTTTTCAGTTTTAAACTTCACAGGGAAATTGCACTCCCACTGCAGTGCCCACTTCAGCCCCTGAAGTTATTCCTGGCTGTGATCTATGATCAATCAGGTCTAATTCACTGGTGATTCATAGTCAAAGAACTCTCAAAAGTTGAGGAAAACCAGTGGGGCTAGTGTAAGAATATCAAATACAGAGTTACAAAATTGACTTTGTGGAAATCAGACCCACGTTAAAAGAAAGCACATTCCCTGTTTCTGAAAGCTTACTTTAATATATTTGGGAAGCAACCAGTAAGACCATTTGAACTTCAGGTTGGAGACATGAGAACACACAAGAGGGACTGACACAAAGGAGTAAGCTTTGCCTCTGCAGAAGCAGTAAAGGAACTCAGGTCAGAATTCATCTGGCTGCTTCTCCCCAAAGCTGCCAAGCTGTGAACGTGAACACACACAAACCCAGGAGAAGGATAACAAAGGAAGCTGCACAAAATTGAGCACCGGCAAGTGAAAAGAATCACAGCCAAACCATGCAACACTTGTGTTCAGTCTGGAGCTACAGAAAAGGAACACTCCCAGGGCTGCTTTTCTTCCACAGGTATTGATACCCAGGAGGGAAAAGCATTTAGGTCAAGGAGGTGGGGAGCACTAACAACACCCAAACATTCCACGTAGAAACAAAGCTCCAAGAAAATTACCAACAAAGCCATCTATACAGAAAACAAGCTCCGGTTATACCCACCTGTCATGAGAGAGGGAAAGAGCAGTGGGCTCCAGTACACAGCCACAAATCAATGTGCCTACTACCAACCAACAGGTTTGCTGTGGAAAAGGCAAATCCTTGAACCACAATCACATTCTCGCTGCCAAAAACAGATAGGAAGAGAACACCTTGAGGTTACTCTTCCTGCAGGAGCATTTAACAGACATCTTCCCTTCCTCTTCCTTCCGAAGAAAGAGTCATTTGCTCTGTACACAAACTCTAGCTCAGTTTTCCCAAAGCCACAAAAAACCCCACAGCCACAGAACAGAGGGAACATCAGCAAACCTGCAAAGGACCAAAGATGAGCAAATGTATTTGGCGTCTCTGTCTCCAGGCCAAAGCAGTTTCTGGAAAACCTTATAATAGAATTTAGCATCTCTCATTTTCTTTTGAAACACCTGCACAACACCTAAAGAAGCAAACTGATATAAAACTAATTTCTGTATGTCTCTAGCTAGACTCAACCTAATTGTTTCCTAATACATCAGTCCAGTTTCAAAACTGCTTCTTTCCAACCAATCATCAATACAGAAACTAATCTTCTCTTTGCACTAGAACCCATATTAAGCAGGAATTGTAGTCCTTTGGTTCAGGGTCTAATGCACATATCTGAATAATCAGCTTAAACCAACTTCTCTCAAAGAGTGCAGAGGCCACCCAGAGGTTTTAAGTGGTCCCTAAGATGCAGCAGTTCCAGTTTTCCAGGTCAGAAGGCCAACACTGTTCAGTGCTCGCTGCTCAACCACTGCTGAGGGCCAACAGCACCACTGCAGGGAGCAGCAACTTGGGAACCACCCCAGCAGAAAACTGAGGAGGAACAAAATACAACACCTGCAATCATTATCACAGCACTGGTGTGCCCGGGAACTGGAAACATCCTTTTTTGTAGAGTCTACAGTCTTCACTGCTCCGAAATACTCTCGGCAAAACAAGCTGCTAATCTCACACAGTACAGGCAAGGCCTTGAAGGGCAGTCAGAGCCACATGGGACTGACCAGCAGGTATGTTTTTCAGAAGGCAGAGCTTCAATGTCATCTGGTGCACAACTACAGTCATTTTTGCATCGATCTTCCTCTCCATTCACCACAAATTCAGAGCACAGACATTCAAGGAAAACACTACATGCTATGAAAGGAATGGTACTTTAAAAAAAAAAAAAAAAGGCATCTTTCAGGTATCTTTAAACCTACAGAGCCTCAAATCTCTCATAAACCTACACTTAGAAAATAGCAACAATTCATTAATAAAGAACTGGCTTTAATGCTGCCTGTGATATTACAGAATTAACTTGTGTTAACAACAAAAATCTGACTGCAACATTTATGTGTAACTGCTGGAAACTCAGAATTACTAAGTCACACTTTCATCTAACTATTGAAAGTTCTTTCATGTAAGTCTCAAGTTTATCATTGACTAATTACATTCATTTCTATTTAGAATGGGACAAAAAAAATGCATGTTTAACAGAAATCACATTGTGAATGTAACACTTTACCACTTACTTTATTTCAGTAGTAGTACTCAGACACTAACGCTTAAGGAGCTGCTAAAAACACCAACTTAGTACCTTCTTTCCATCACTTGAAGCCATCGGGACATCAGCGTCACCGAGTGTATTGTTCCAAGGAGGTTAAAGCAGGATGTCACTTCCTGACACTCAGAGAGCACTGAGGCCAAAACAACTGGGAATCTGAGCAGCATCCATGAGCTGATTCTGTCTGGTGCTGCCCCTTGCTACCAACCAGCTCCAGGTGTGCATGGCAAGGGCAGTTGTGTACTTTCCACACTGGAGTCAGGACCTCAGAGGTCCTACTCCCTAAGGCTGTTCATGAACACAGACATGTGCAAAGCAAGCAATTTTATCAACTCTAGACGTGCAATCTGTTAATATAAGGGCTTCTCTCATAATTTAGCTCCACGTGCAGTTTTAACACTGCTTCTCACACGAAAGCAAGTTGTTACAGAAAGCTACTTTTATTTGCATCGACGCTTGACAATGAACTTTTCTCCATATATGCTTTAAAGGATCAACCATAACTATTCAGGTCAATGTACTGTTCCTCATACCTATAGAAATTCAAAATATGCTAGGACTTCCTATTTTTTTTCCAAGAGCCTACTCCCAAGGAAGAGGGGAGGGCATATTTACTACCTAATTTATGCTAAAAGATAAGGAGCATCAACTGCTTGGCAAGATGAAGAACCCCTTCCCCACCCCAAATCCTTCATTTAAGCATTCCATTCAAGTCAATGTTTCCAACAGCAATGGCTGTTTGTATTGATTTGCACTTTTTTTTCAGATAAGCATTTAAACATCTTTAGTCCACAGAGAAAAATTAAGAATCGGAAAATAAAAGTTTTCCAAAACAAACCTGCAGTTTTAGCAAGTCCAAAGGAACAGGCACACAAGTATATTCCACAGCATATGCCGTGTCTAACCCAAGCACTAAAAACCCTGGATCCACGACCAAGAGGATCCCGATGTGAAATCAAAGACAGTAACACAGAACTGTGTCTCTAATTCCAGACACCTGTAGTTTAATTACATTTCACAACAAGGCAGGCATTGTTGTGATTCATTTGAAAAACAGTTACCACCAGTTTTGGCAGATCAACACATACTAATGTCTTAAAACAATTCTGTGAACAATGAAGCCATGTTTTCCTTTTCAGTAATTTTATTCTAATGTGAAACATGAAAAAACAAGCACCCAAATAACTCCAATATAGTATGAAACTTTAATAAAAGTTGCTTAAAAAACAAAGAGCAAAATTTTAAAAAGAAACTGAAAGACTTGACTCCTAATCACACATCTTTCTGACATCAGCAAGAGTACTTTCAGACTTTTGGGGGGAAAAAAAAAAAGAAACAAAGATCTGCTGTTGAAACATTACTCCCAAAGACTGTTGAAACGCATAACATGGAGCTTCAGAGACAGACAGTTTTATTAACAGGAGGCTTAATTTTAAACAGTATATACAAATCACATGACTTTTCAGAAGGTGGGACCACCTAGTAATCTGTCAAAAGAAAATTATGCTAATGAATTACAGAAGCATCTGTGTAATGCAACCGCCTCTTTATTGAAGTACACCTTTATACAATCCTTCCACAGATTCCTGTACTGGGAAATCCTCTCGGGATGCAGCGCTGCACAGGTTTGCAAATCTCTCCTACACACCACATGAATAAAACTGTTGCCACTTGCACCTCTCAATTTTGCCTGCCCATACACTTCAGTGTTCCATGATATGCAACACCAAAAGGCACTGTTTTTCTTTGTCAAAAAAAAACCAAAACAGTTTAAACTTTACTATGTTTAAGTACAATGATTTGCAGGGAATAGCAGGATTTTTTCCAGGCAATACCCAAGTCTTAAAATTTATCATAAGCCAAGCAAGGATGAACCAAAGAAATTCTACTTTTTACTTGAGTAATTACTCCCTTTCCATTTCTCTGTTTTTCCATGGAAGGCTTCACTGCACAACAAAGAAAATGGCAACTCTTTACAGACTTTGAATACAACAGCACAACTTTATTGCAAAAATATATAGTAAACTCAGTATTTTCAAGTTTTGGAGAAAAATAAATTTTATCTCTGAATTCACCCACAGCAGTAATTCACAACAGAGTTGCTGAAGATAAAAGTTTCCTTCATTATAACCTAATTGAAAACTTTATCTGGACTCCAATCTTCAACTAATAATCACCACTTTGGTTCTCTTAACAGAGACGCTATGTTAGGAGTTCAAGAGACACATGAGAAATACAACATCAATATCCAACTAGTGTCAAAGATCCCTTCCCAACTGATTCGTATGATCCTAACAAATCAAGCTACTTAAACAATAATGATTATTTTCAACTGGAAATGTTTTAAGTGTACTATAAAACTCATATGATTTATGTTTGAGGTTAGCTATACTTGTGGCAAAAGTCTTATTCTGCACAGTTATAATTGCAATATATAAATAACTAAAGGTTATACCACAAAGAACAGCTTGAATTTTACAGAACGATTCTGCTCATACTCATAGGAATTAGTTTGGTAGACACATCAGCAAAGGGCATAATTCAACTGTTCATACAGTGAAAATCTTGGAAAAAATAAAGATACATAGACAAAACAATTAATCTGTGTACACTGAGAATTCAGTTGCAGAATAAAATCAGGACTTTAAACAAAGCTTTGACCTGTAAACAAAGCAAATTCAGCCAGCTTTTAACCAAATCTAGAAATAGCTATCTATTTTACAATGGCTTACAAGAGCACCCACTGAAGAGCTTCACTGACTTCACCTATTTCCCTTATCCAAAACTATGTCAAACCCATCCCGGGTTCCAATAAGCACTGTGTCCAGGAGAGTTCACCAAACTTCTATGTTGAATAAGAATCTGTCCAGTTTCTCCGCATATTTGCATGGGGAAAATCCACTGCACATCTCTCCTCACAGTGTTTGTCATGTCATGGCTAACCCAGTGCTCTGTCTTATCAAAACCAATCTGTTGTACAATTTAAACAATCCACAGGTTCTATCCTGGAAATACTATAAAAACCAATCCAGATGCATTTATCACAGCACTACGAATATCTATTCTACAACTACTTCAGATGAACAGCTACCCTAAAACAAGTTTTACTTTTCTGGAGCCTATAGGTCTGTCATTTAAATCAACAACAGCTGCCATAGCTTCATCACGAGATTCAAATGCAACCATTGCTTCTCCAGTGGGCATGCCCTTCTCATTGTATTTTAAGCATACTGAACCAGGGATCACTTGGTAACCATAAAAAAAATCCAAAATTTCATCAACCGAAACCGTAAAGGGCATATTTTGCACTTTGATGACAGTTGGCCCTGGCTTCCCAGAGCCTGTTCCAAAACCTGGGGGTCCACTAATATGTATGTTTCCTGGTCCGGGTCCAAACCCTGGAGGTCCACCTAAATGTCCAAGACCACCAGCAATTCCTGGAGGACCAGCACCAAAGGCAGGGGGCCCACTTAAATTGCCAGGACCATTACCAAACGCCTGAGGACCCCCTGCAAAACCTGCCGGCCCACTCAAATTAGCAGGACCACCTGCAAAAGCTGGCACCTCAATACCTGCACCAGGTAAACTACTAGCTGCAACTGCAGGTATTCCTGGTCTAGAGTCAGGAAAGCCACCTATTCCGGGAGGTGGCAGAGGGGGACCGAATGTGCCAGACCCACTGAAGTTACCAGGGAAGTTGAAGGGAGGACCATTGTTTGCTTCTTTAGCATTTCCCCCCAGGAAGGCATGCTCATCCCCACCAGGGCCCGGCGCTCCCGGCACAGCCGCGTTTCCTTGGATCGGGATTTCAGGATCTTTTCCCTTGAGATGGTGGGTTTCTCTCAATATCTCTCATTTCCTTCTACAGTTATCAAACGCAAATTAACATCTCTTCCATTCAGTTTTTTACGATGCAAACGCTCTGCCTTACGAGCATCATCTTCAGCTTTAAACTGAACCAGTGCTTGTCCTAAACCTTGCCCATTATTATCAACAAGAATTTGTACAGAGTTTTCTTCTACTGCCAGTCCCTCTAGAAACTGAAGGATTTCCATTTTTGTTATGTTGTATGGAATATTAGATATATGTGCACACAATTTTGGCAGGCCTGGTTCTCCCTC
The DNA here is from genome assembly GCF_009829145.1 of Chiroxiphia lanceolata. Classification (NCBI taxonomy): domain Eukaryota; kingdom Metazoa; phylum Chordata; class Aves; order Passeriformes; family Pipridae; genus Chiroxiphia; species Chiroxiphia lanceolata. Next base: position 1,139,801 of record NC_045653.1, on the reverse strand, counting down.
GCATTCATCAGGATTTCTCTCTGGTCATAGCTGAAGTTCTGCAATCGTTTACGAATCATATCTATCTTTTCTAACATTGCCTTTTTAGTAATTGGATGAACCTGAATAAAGCGATTCCCTATGTACTGCTTATGATGACACAAAGCCGCTTTATAATCAGCTTCATTTCTGAACTCAACAAACCCCTCTCCGATTGCCTTCCCATTAGGTCCATAAGCTATATAAATGCTGTCTTCAACTATATCCAGCTTTTTAAAAAAATCTATCACATGTTTGTTCTCTGATTCAAGGGGAGACCTTTCAAATAAACACAGAAACCGTGCTCGTGGGGAGATCTCGACCGTGACCTTTTCTGCCCACTGGGAGATTTGGACCTAGGATGAGCCTGGGGAGGAGGATGTGCCTGCCCAGAGGGACCCATGGTTTGCTTGAAAGTTATGTGGCCTCCAGCAGCCACCCACTGTCTCTCTGTTGCAGGACTAACTTCAACATAGCGCTGAATCATCAGCATTCTGTTTCGCTTCAGTGCTTCAAATGTATCTTGAGGAGAAAAAAACTTAACTAGTCCATTTCCATTATTTCGACCTACATGATCCTTCAGCATATGGATTGCATCCACACGGAGCCCAAGGAAAAAGTCTTTCACATCAGATTCTGTTGCAGAAAAGGGCATTCCATGAACGCTGACATACAAATCATCAGGATTGATTGGAATTGGCTTGACACTACCTTGAGAATTCATCTGGATAGGATTTACAGGATTCATGGGACCAATAAACAATGGATTCAAGCCGCTGTTCATATTCACTGCTGCTCCAGACCCATTCATTCCAGTGGGTAAGGGTGCTACAGGTGGAGGATTCATAGGAGGCATTCCTGATATGGGAGGCAGAGGTGTCATTGGAGGTACAGGGGGCACGGGGGGAATCGGAGGAACTGGAGGAACAGGAGGCAGTGTGGGTACAGGAGGTGGAACAGGTATGGGGGGAATAGAAGGCATAGGTGGCAAAGATGGCATAGCTGGGATAGGAGGGATTGGTGGAGGAGGTACTGTGTTCATTGGGGATGCTGTGCTAGGTATAGTTGAGCTAAATGTTGGACTACCAAAGGTACTCCCAATATTTGGAGGTGCACTCCCCATACTGGCAGTAGAAAATGTGGATATGTTTTTATTGCTCTCGTGCACTGTAGTAGAAGCAGTTACTATACTAGGAGAAGGATTATTAAAGTTAGGTACAGTAGTAGGTAAGTTAACCCTGCCACTCATTCCAGAACTAGGTGGTGGTCCCGACCTGCTCGCGTTTGCTGGTGGCATATCTAGATTGGCAGTTTCGAAACGCCTACGACTGAGTTCTATCATGTTCTGCATTTCAGTTTTACTGCTCAGCAACAGCGTTACTTTTGACCCTTTAATGGTACCACCTGTGCGCATCATACCAAGCCTTGCATCTTCATCAGTGGCAAAAACGATGAAAGCCTCACCCAGTTCACCCCCTACAATATGCACGCCCCCATCGGGAATGGTCAATCCAGAGAAGAAGTGGCGAATGTCCATGGTCCCCGCCACAATCGGGAGACCTTGCAAGCGGATGACCACAGCCATGCTGCGCTGAAACCACACACACCTGCAGATGAGAAAAGGCAACGGCCATGTCAGACTACTGTTCGTGACACCATGCAAGCACCTACACACACCAGCTACTGCATTTGGTTATACACACCTGGTAACATCTTGTAAAGATTAAGCATGTTTATATTCCAAGTTTCTTATTCATGTTTGTTTACTTCATACGGGCTGAAGTATTAAACATTTACAACACAATCAGTATACATTTTGTACTAGAGATTCCAAAATAGTTGTTATACTAAGACCCAAAAGCGTCAGTTAAAAAAAAAGAAAAAAAAAAAAGAAAAACCACAACAAACTAACTAAGGAATATCAAAAATCAGAACTATTATATCAGTAGTTCAATATTTAACAGAATGTAAGCAAAATGAGTATTTTAACCAAGCTAACAAAATTAATTTGCTATACACTGATATGCTATCCACTGTACCTGACAAAGTGACTGCAAAATTCTGCACAGCTATGGGAAAGAAACAGCTCCCTTTCATTTGGGGAGGGATTTTATCTCCTGCCAAGTGAAAACAACTAGAAATGTAAGATCAGGCTGGTTATGAACAAAATCCCAATATGGACAACTAGGAACAGTGAGACATACAAGACATCCTGACTGTATCCTACGGACCTGATGTTTGATTCCTAGCAAAGGAAAAGGGTCCAGGGGACCTGTAGCTTGCTAACTGTTATAAACTAGCCCCAGCCATTTTGAGACTATACACACCTCACCTAAATTAGATTAAATCTATGCATATCCTGACTAGATATTTGGCCTTTACAGCTTCCAAAAACAAGGTCTAATTTTTTCAGTAGTTGCAGACAGAATTCTGTCTAGCACATGACACCTTCTGTCTCAGGCACAAGAAAATGACTTTTACCTCTGCAGCTGACGTTAGTGGAAGCTTAAGATCAATGCTTAACAGCAAGATCTGGACAGTTACCTTGTACAAATTCCACAGAAGCCTGAGGTCATATCAGAAGTTGAAGACAAACAGGATACTAGACAATTGTCACTTTTTCTAGACAAACTTTCCGTGCAGGCTGAAAGCATTATATTTATATTAGCAGGGTTCACCAGTTCAGAAGTCTCTCAGCCTAAACCGTCAGCAGTAGCACCTTGTTTCACCTGAGCCACTTCATCTCTGAAACTTCTCAACTTCCTAAGTACAAGCCGGTTCAGTAGTTTATGGAAGATCTCCAAGGCTCCCATTAGTCACATAGGAATGGTGTTAACTAAGCACTTGAAATCAAGGACGAACCAGATCATAGAATCACAGAACTGTTTAAGTTGGAAAAGACCTTTAATGATCAAGTCCAACCAGATGTCCAATTGCAACACCACAAGGTCACGCATCAAAGACTCCTGGCCATTACCAAAGCTCTGACCAACTACAATCAGTAACTATCTCCCAGTAACTCACGTTCAGCTAAGCATCATATCCCAGCACACAGTCCAATCCATAAGTCAGCTCCATTTGCCTGCCCAGCTCTTCCAATCGCTTTAAAGTAGCCATGTCTTGAATGACTAAGTAAAGCCACAATTTAACCAGGCAATGCCGAAGTCAGCACTTAATGAAAACAAGAGTAACAATTCTTCTACAGGGTGAAGAAGCAGTTCTTCTGTTTGCATGATGGAACTTCAGATTACTAAATTGGGTCCTTAAGTATTTTATTTTGTTGACCAATAAACCAGAGCTAACCCCTTCAACATACTAATGAATTCAAGCCACATTCTGGGGTATTCCACGGCACTGCCCCCCAACTGGCTGACACCAGAGAAGTGTCGAGGACCTTTCTTCCTCAAAGAAACAGCAAACAAGCCTGTTCACACCAAATCAGCTCTGCTGCTCTGGCCGCTGTGCATGAACATCCAATTCCTTACTGCACCATCCTGAGACAGAGACTGGAACTCACAATGCAAACATTTAAAGAAACAAAAAATCCACTGCTAAGAAAACCTCTATTCCCCCAAGGGAAGACAGCAACAGAAAGGGCAATATCCACTAAGCCTCAGGGTTAATTCTTTTGAAAGCAACTTGCCCATCTCCACAGTCAGGTAACAGAAGCAACATCCTTGTCTTTATCTTTCATAGTGGCAGTTACATTTAACTCGAAAATAAAATTCATTGCCCAATCATTTTCCAACAACCAAAATAACTGGCCCATGTGAAAAAAACCACAAGAGGCCAAATAAGAACTATCTATGCTACGTAAACATCTAAGAAAGCATCTAAGACTTTTTGCACTGTTTTAAAAAGCAGTTTTACAAGGATTCTGTAGATTTATTTTAAATTTGCCACAATTGATGGCAATCTCTGAAACTAAAGTTAAAATGAAAATTCTGCTTCCTTTACAGAAGCCACACCAAAGGGCACGGTAAGCCCAAGCTTTATTTGTTGTGCTACAGGATGGCTTTTGAATTAGATGATTCTGAGGCAAGCAAGCAGTATAAAAGCATCCCTGGCTTTGCACCTATACTTTTGACACTGAAATACTACCAAGTGCAAATCTTGCTAAGAGGTTTACATTTTTTTCTATTACCTATTATATATAGAAATTAGTTGTAGAAATTTTTATGTATTGGTAGTTAAGACATTTGAAGTTTCTTGTATTAAATGGGAGACTACTTTTAGTTATTTCCTTACTAATGCAAAAGGGAGGACAATCTGGTATGGCTGTTGGTTGAACAAGGGTAACTTGGGGAGGTGTGTGTACTCAGGTCTGCTGGTTTAGAACATCTTATATTCTTTATCAGAACTGACACCTACTAGATAACTACATTTACAAATGATTTCATGAACCCAGCCCAGAAGACAAATTAACAGATAAAGTGACAAAAGAGTTCAAGTAGTCTGGGATAATTCAAAACTTTATGGTAAATGCTAAGAGAGTCCTTGAAGTTTTGCTACCAAGTGCTCTTTTTGGGTCCACTAAATCACTATTGACAAAAAAATCCAAAGAGCTGCTTAGGGATATGGTCACTAAAAAAAACTAGCTGCAATGACTTCAGTGCAGTTAGTTCCATGCAGAACATTAAGCAAAAGCTTGCTATTAAGCAAGAGCTGACAGTATCATGGTCTGAATAAAAAGAATTTTAAGGACTTGACTCATCAAATATTTTTGGCAAAGGAATATCCTGTCAACATGTAACTGCTTCAATTTTCTCAAGATTTCAGTGCTTAAATAGAGTAGTAGTGTTGCTTCTGTGACCTAAAGAAAAATCTCAAGGACCAAAAGGGCCAAGTTTTACATTTTTAAACACAAACAGATTTTTTCCAAAATGCACTTAGGAGGCAATAACACACTCAGTCAAATTTTCCAAGTACTGAAAATGCAAAGCCTGGTCAAATATTCCACTGCTCACTTGCAAAGACCAACACCTGCAGAGGCAACATCAACTTCAGACACAGCACGGGCCGCACGCCCGTCCAGCGGGCACTGAAGGCTTTCTGTTGGGCTGTCAGAGGTGTCCTCAGGCTGCCTGCTTTCCTCCTGGTGCAAAAGGGGACTTGGAGGGAAAAGTGGGTTTTGTTGTTGGTTTGTGTGTTTGATATATTCCTGGAAGCACAAAATCCTAGAGGTGCACTATGGACATTCCATCCCCATTAGCAAGTTGAAATCAAAAATGGAGAATAACAGGCTGCCGACAGTCAACCTGATTCAACTCATCTGATGAGCCTTAAGAGCATGCTTATGTCTTCACAGAAATATCTTTAGAAATGTTGATGTTACACTGACAAAAAAGTGTAAAAGATGACAATACTACTACTTCCATCTATGTGTTAGTTGGTAAAATAACAAGAATTTGGGTCATATGCATAAATTCATAAGCATGCCAGACCAGTGTTTTAAGACGTATGAATTTTTCAATGGAAAAGCTGAGAATATTCATCCCAGTCCCCAGGGAGCATTAAAGTACAATACCCACACGGTACAAATACACACAAACATCTTTGGCAATTCTTGGATGAAGACTAAGAACTGCAGTAACACTGGTACTGGAGGAGGAATTTTAAGTAGGAGACTGTCTAGCAGAAGTTAAAACTGCAGACTATGGTTTTGCCTTTTTTAGGTTAAAATCAACCTGTCAGATTAATACAGCCATCTCTGAGCCAATTTGAAACTATTCAAGCCCTTTAAATGCTGCAAAACCTAATTAGAACCAATTGATGTTCACTTCTACACTCCAATAGTTACAAACATGCAGACCTGTGGCCTGCAGCAAAGTAACTGCATTTTCCAACAGTGCAAAATAACTGGGAGAGTGTTCCAGACTACCACATGCTGATGAAACAACAGAAACATCAGTTTGGCGGAAAATTCTGTTTACGAGAAAAACATTGCCAAAACCACCATCAAAGAGTAAGTCAAAGTAAAGAGACAAGCTACAGACCCAAGTCTTTTGATATAAATTCAGATTCCAAAAGCTTCAGGTATTTCTTAGGATATACTCAATATGCATATAAAGAAGTCTTCAATTCAAAGGCTCTTACCTGCAAAGACAGATGTTTTTTTCTTAACAAGTAGCAGAAGCCAAGCCAATCCTGTGGGCAACCAATTAAAACCAACTTTTAGACTGCAATAAAGAATAAATGGAGGCAAAAATCAATGCAGGCAACACAACAGCAGTAACAGCCCACAAAGAACTGTATATATAGAAAGTTCAAACCTGCGACCACCACAAGGCACTCCAACATACAAGAACCACAAGGGTGCATTTTCTACACCTTCTCCCTATGTGACTTGTTGGCAATTGCATTGCAGAGCTTTTTTATGATTTCAAGACATAAGCACGTCTTCCACAAAGAATATAAAAAGAACCAGAAAGCATTCAAAGAGTCTTTCAATTTTTCCCATGACCAACAGGCAAACAAATCTCTCTTTCAAAGGTAAAGAATGAGAATTAATACTTAAAACCCCTAAATTTTAACAAACCCTTTCTCCATCAGTAACGATATTCCTTCCTCCAACTGTGCATCTGCTTACTCAAACAAAGCAACATAAGCTGTACCTCAGAAAACCTCCCTGGAGTTGCAGGTGAAGAATTCTTTGAGAGTCACACAAGCTGATGAAACTCAGTGACATTTCACAGCCATCTCTAGGCAGTCCCTCCACAGAGCACACAGGAAGAACTCCCACAAGATACTGTATCTTCAGTTGTAATCTGCCATTTCATTAACCAAACCCTGATCAAATGCCCATTTTTTTCATCCCTGGATAAAAATTATCTTCCCAGGATTACAACTCAACAAAAAAGCCCAACATTTTAAGCGGCAACACATGTATTTTGTATTTAAAGATGGGATGGAACACCTTTGCTATTTCACTGCTTGGTAGACCACCTCACACTAAAACTGTGCTGGAAAACCGTCCAGGAAGAATCTCACTAGGAACAGACAACTGCCTCCTCCTCACACAGCCCAAACAAGCCGGTTTCAGTCGTTAAACATCATTACCAAAGCAAACTTGGAGCGAGAAGTACTAACAAACCCTCCACAAACTCCCTAACAGAGGGAATTAAACACAGATATTCACACATCTTCCACGACATCAGCAACAGACTTACAAGTGAGAAAGATACAACTACACTCTACAGACTTATATTAAAATAGCAAATGCATTTAGGAAAATAAGACTTCTTTTCTTATTAGACCTTTAAGAGAAACATGCAATCCTATATTAGAAGGATTCAACTATACACTTTCATCTATAACAGCGTCAAGCAGCAGTTCAAAGAAAGAGAGAACTGTAATCACCTGAAAAACAGTTTCATGCAAAAACACACCTGCTTCAAGAAGCAGATAAACCTCTCATGCACAAGCAACTTTCCATTTGGAAGAAAAATCCAAATCATTGGATGTATTTCCAGTACAGCAACCACGTTGTTGCACATGTTACTCTTCTCAACACCGAAAACAAGCTGAAGATTTGCAGTGGACCAAGACAACATGAACGAGATCAGACGGCATTCCCAAAAGGTGCAAAACTCCACTCCACTTAACCTCTCCACCAAACACCATCGACTTTTCTTTCCAAGTCTCAAGTGTCTCAATTTTAAAGCAAACCATCCACGACTCCTGTAGGTAAAAACACCCTTTCCAATGAACCGAATGTGCACGAGCACATTAGCTGGGCCAGCACCGGCTGTGCAAAGGTGTCCCCACACAGCGCGGACACCCCACAACGCCCTGTCAGCTGCACAAGAACCAGCACCCACCGCACACAAAATCACCGATGAAACAACCTGAACAGGAGTCCACCAAAGAAACAACCCACCGAGTTTTTTTGCCTAACCCCAGCAGATCAAGGTGGGGAAACAAATTACTAAGAACAATAGGTAAGTTTAAGAGTGAGTAAAAACAGAGCCACGAGGCTCTTTTTTCGAAAGAAAACTCACACTGGGACCCACTTGAACGCTACTTTGGGCTTTTCTTTTGGGAAGGGCGGCCTTAGGTTGTTTTTCTTTGGGATTTTTTTTTTTGTTGGTTGCTTGGTTGCTGTTTGTCTTCGCTGGTTTTATTTTACAGAGCTGATTTTCACTAGCAGAAGAGAGCACTCCGTTACTGTGCGGCAACTTCGCTGGCGCTTACAGGGCAACCCGAGCGGGCGGAGGCAGGGCCGCGGGCACCGGGGACCTTCCTCCCGGTGTCTGCCTCGCCTCATCCCCCGGGGCCGGGAGAGGCGCCCCCGGGATCGGCCCCGCGCCCCTCCCGCTCCCGCCGATCGGGGCCCCTCCGATCCCGCCTCGGGCCCCGACACAGCCCCCACCGGCCGGCCCCGGCCCCGCCGCAAGGTCACTCGGCCGCCCCCGCCGCCCGGGCCCGCGCTCGGCCCGCACGGACTCACCTGCCCGCGCAGCTCCGCCGGCCGGGCCCGACACGGCCAGGGGGCGGTGGGCGGGGGCCGGCCCGGGCCGCGGGGCCTCAGCCGAGCCGCGGCCAGGCGGGAGCGGCCCCGCTCGGCGTCCCGGGCCCGCGGGTGGGAGGAGGCGCCGCCCGGCCCGGCCCTTTGTGTGCGGGGACGCGCCCGCCCGGCCTCCCTCCCCGCGCCTCCCCGCCGCACCGCGGGCCCGCAGCGCGGGACAGGGCAGGCGGCCCGGCCCAACCCGGCCGGGCGCCGCCGCGCTCTTACCGAGGGATCTGTACGGGAAAAAGGGTTAGAACGCAGCCGCCCCGCCCGGGCCCGCGGCGCCCGAGCCCCGCGCACCCACCGCAGCCGCACAAAATGGCCGCCTCGATGCGGCGCTGGGGGGCGGGGCCGCGTGCGCGCGGACGGCGCGTGCGCGGGGCGGGGGCGGAGCCTCAGAGCCCTCAGGAGGGGCCGCGGAGGAGCCGCCGGGCGGGAGCGGAACAGGAACAGACACAGACCCTCCGGAACTGCGACAGCAGCAATCCCCTATTCGCTGGCGCGTCGTGTACGAATTAGTGATAGTGAGTGGTGGGGCTGCCGAGGGAAAGCAGACTTGAAGAGGGCACTGAGCTTCAAGCGAGCAGAAGAACCCTGAGAGCGGCTCGCTTCTTCACTTAGGAGCAAGTTGCAGGATTAAAATGAAAGATTCCCCTGGGCCGATGCCCCGTGCTGTGTTTATGCTTGGCCTGACTGAACTCATCCCCGATAACCAGGCCGTGCCCTGGGCTGAGGGACCCCGGGCGCTCCAGCACTGAGGACACGGGCGCGGCAGCACCGGCCATTCCCGATGGAAAAACCCCCTGTGGAGTCCTCTGTAAGAAAGGGACACAAATACACCACTGCCTCCCTTTGCAGCAGTTTTGGGGGCTCAACAAGTCTGTTAACTTTGTCATTTTTCACCTCTCAACAGAAAGCAGGGCCCGACTGTGATGGGTGTGCTCTCCCAAGGCAGAGGGGTCCAGCCTGGCTCAGCACCACGATAAGCCCCTGCTCCAGCATTTGTTTCCCTGTATATTCCCTCTTTCTACTCCCCAATTCTACTTTACCACCCTCATCCCCTCCCAAGAAACAGCCCACACTCACTTATGTCCTCCCTATTATTCCCAGTTTTACAGATTTTGTATTCTATTTGGTATTTATGGTGATAGTGAGGGGTGGCAGAAGCACCTGCAGCTCAGGGCAGCTCCCCTGAAGCAGGGAGAAGGTTTGGGTAACAAAAGGGCAGCGCTGGAAGGTCACAAGTCAGAAGGAAACTAGGACTTTTCAGCTTTTGGGGAATGTGATGAGTCACCATGTTACTTTTTGTTGCTCAAATAAGGTCTGGTGGAGAGACTTGTGATGTTTACTGTGTGGACCATCAAAAATAAACCAGGACCGAACTCCAAAATCCTCAGTGGGCTTCCAGACTGTGTCTGCACAGCCTCCATGAAGGCACAGTGAAGAGCAAATCCTGCTGCCCTGGACAGCTGCTGCAGCCCAGCACATGTCCTTGCACCTCCAGTGTCCTGGTCTGTGCTGCACCTTGGATGCCTGTGACAGACTATACCAGCAAGTGTCCAACTGCCTTCTCAGCCATACCCAAATTTTCATGGGGAAAGAATGCCCAGTTCACTCAAAATTAACAGAAGCAGATTTGTTGAAAATGGATGAGAGGGAACAAAATCCTGGACTGGTATTACTACTAGTATTAGTATTAGGAGCATGCCGAGTGGCCAAGAGTACCAAAGAAGAGTCAGAAGCATGATACAGTTGGTTACCAACAGCAGGAGGAAGGTGTCTGTGGAAAGCAAAGGTTAAAGGACAGGGATCATGAGCAACCATGTCCAGTGTGATGCCTGCAACATGCACGTGGGGGAAGGCAGGCAGACAAAAAATGCATTAGAAAAGGATAGGATTTGCCTTTATTAGGTACTAGGAGCACGCTAGTTTATCTGTCTCCTCCACCTAAACCAAAGCTGAAGAAGGGTGTCAGGGATGCAACTAGGGCAAGAAAATTTACACAGGACATTTTAAAGTAAAGCTCACAGATGCCTCCCAGGAATACTCTGCATTTCTCATCCCCATCTCTACTTAAAACCTGTCAGTCAGCTATGATGTTCCTTATTGATCCTGTGTAGTTACTGTTTAGAATCAAACACCTGATTGGTTTTACTGTGCCTACTCAGCACATAACCACTCTGATTGCTCATTAGTATGAGCTTTGCTTCTTATAAGAGCATCTTGTACCAGCCTTTTTTTATGACTGATTTGGACAGATCAGAGGAACATCAGCTGTCAGAGGGATCAGTCCTCCCAGCCACTCAGCTTGTCTGTTTTAAAAACCGGCACTTGCTTCCTTCCAGTGCAGGACCTTATTCAGCAGCCTGAAATTTCATCAAAGCTGTCCATAGTAGAGAAGAGATCTCTTAGGGCAGCTTTTTGGGACTCAGCCTTGGGAAACTGTATCATTTCAAAGCACAGGGCACACATGTTAGCAGAAACAATTTGCCTGGAAACAGCTGGCCCGTGAGTGACATCACAGCAGACAGAGAACTGCCAGCCAGTCCATCAGGCAGGTGTAGTTCCCCAGATCTTCCTTATTTCCCCTTTAAAAAATGGGGGTTACGTTGCCATTTTGCAGTCACTGAAGACTTCACTGGACTGCCACAACTTTCAAACTGATGGATAGTGCTCAGCCACTTCCTTCAGGACCCACAGGTGCATCTCATCAGGTCCCATGGACTTCTGCGCCTTCAGGTTCCTTGAATGGTCCTGATGTTCTCCTGCAGGAGTAGTTCTTCATTCTCCCAGTCCCTGCCTCTGCCTTCTGTGATTTGGGTGGTGTGGCTGGAGCACTTGCCAACGAAGAACAAAGAATATCTCCACCTTTCCCATGTCCCAGTAAAACATGCCTCTCGTTTTGTTCCGGAGAGGACCATTTTTCCCTACTCTTCATTTTATCAGAGGTACCTATAGAAGCTTGTCTTATTGCCCTTGATTTAATCCCACCAGAGCTTTAGCTTTCCTAACCTGATTCCTGGCTGGTTGAACAATCTCTCTGTACTCCTCCCAGGCTAATTGTCCTCACTTCCACCTTCTGCATTCTTCCTTTTTGTGCTTGAGTTTGTCCAGGAGCTCCTTGTTCATCCGTGCAGGCCTCCTGGTGTTTCTGCCTGACTTCTGCTTCACTGGGATGCATCACTTCTGAGCTTGGAAGAGGTGATCCTTGAGTATCAACCAGCTTCCCTGGGCTCCTCTTCCCTCCAAGGCTTTATCCTATAGACTCTACCAAGCAGATCCCTGGAGTCCAAAGTCTGCTCTCCTGAAGTCCAGGGCAGTGAGTCCAGGGCATCCTCGTTGCCCCAAGGATCTCAAACTCTACTCTTTCATGGTCACTGCAGCCCAGGACTGTCCTTGTAGGTAAGAATAAAGTGGCATAGCCCCCATCCTCCTTGGCTCCTCTATCACTTGGAGAAGCAAATTGTCATCAACACATTCCAGGAACCTCCTGGATTGCCTGTGCCCTGCTGAGTTGTCCCCCCAATGTCAGGGTGGTTGAAGTGCCCCACGAGGACCAGGGCTTGTGAACATGACAACATTCCTATTTGTCTGTAGAGGGCCTTGTTGGCTCAGTCTTCCTGGTCAGGTGGCCTGTACCAGACTCCCACCTATCCCTGATAGCTGATGTCACCTATCTCTCCCTTTAATCCTGACTCCTAAGCTCTTTAGTCAGCTCCTCATCCATCCCCAGGTGGAGCTCCATGCACTCCAGCTGGTCAGACACAGAGGGCAACAGTGTGTGTGTCCTCTTCTCCCCTGCCTGTCCTTCCTGAAGAGCCTGCATGCTTCCATCCCAACCCTCCAGTCACAGGAGCCATCCCACCACATCTCCCTGTTGCTAATAAGATCACAGCCCTGCAGGCACCTGCACGGCTCTAACTCCTCTTGTTTATTCCCTAGGGGATGTTCCTCTGCACAGACATTTAAGTTGCCTCCCCTTCCCACCCCCATGAGGCCACTGGAATTCCCTTGTGCCGCCCTTCAGCTGCTCTCCTGTGACCTAGGACCCCTCTCCAGGCTCTGGGCATATCTCACTGCCACTGGCATCAAACTATTAAGAGCGGGATGGACTGAGGATCCTGTCCCCCAAAGGCTTTAACTGCTCTCAGTGAGGTACAACTGGGTGTTCATCCTTGCCATTACTTCTTTCTGTCATGAAGTATCTCCACTACACATTTTTCCTCATCTTGTCCTATAAACATTTTCAAACAAACATGTTACCACTGTGAATGAGTTTCCCAAACCTTTACATGTAGAATTTATATTTTAGATCTTAGCACACAAGAAGTGGTCAGAATCTGCAAGATTTGGAACTCCCTTTTCTCAAAATAATCACGGCTTAAGCTATTTGAGTTTTTTAAAAAAATTAGCCCTGTTCAGGCACAGAGTTTGAGAAGAATGACTCTTCAAAAGTCAAATGTAATCTTGATGACAGCGAACTTCTAACAGTGTTTGCAGAAAGTCAGGAGTTTATCTTTCCCTGTTCCCCAATGAAAGCTGCAATTTAGCAACTTACTGGTGGTGCTGCAAGGTTCACCCAGAAAGGCGGATCCGAAAAGACTGACAGTAGCCAACTTTAAGTCTTACCTATAATTTTTTATCATTCTTGAAAGACAAAGAACAATTTCATAAACATACAGTTCTAAAACATGCTGGGAAAGCGTTATCACATGCTTAATCCAGAAAATACGTATGGCCCAAGGATAAAACAGAGCCCATACAACACTGCTAAAACCTACTTATGCATACGGTATTTTAAAAATGTTGTGATGAAATATAAGGTGCCAGCACTACAACAGTAAAACTGCTAAACCTAATAATTTCAAATAGAGCAACTGAGGATTAGCTTTCTATCACAAACAACTAAATCTGTCCTTAGTAACAAAAAAATGCACAAGCTTCTGTAACACAATCCACCTTGTGAGACTCAGCTTTGGCTTTTACACGACACAGTTGATCCTCGAGGTAGATTCCATCCCAAAGAGAAGGTACTGTCTATGGGGTGTATCAAATTCAGCAGCTAACACAGCATCCATCATCAGCACAACTCATTGGAGAGCTGTCTGCTTATGCACTGAAAGAAAGGCACTTTGTCATACAGGCTTCAGTTTCCTACTGGAAAGATCACTAAAGGTAAGAAAGGAGAAACACTGCTATGAATTAATCTCATCAAACCCTTTTTAACAGACACCTCCCCCAGCACGTGCAGGGAATGGATTCCCATGCCAGTCTCCAGTCAGGCAGTACAGTCTGTGAGACAGAGAAACTCCAAAGCCATCTGTTCTTATCTCCAGACAAAATATACAGGCTCAGCTGGGCACAACTCCCTGCACTGACAGAAGCCAAGGGCCCACAGGCAAACCAAGTAACATCAAAGGACTCATGACAAGGGGACAAAAAACCAACAAAAACCCCACAAAACTCAGACTTCAGACATTGCACCGTGTCTGCTCTCCCCACCACCTCCACCACTCGTGCTCCCACCAAACTGGTGCTGCCACCGAAGCTGACAGATCCTGCCTGTCCCCTCCCCCAGTCAGGTCAGAATTCTTTCTTTACTTAGGTAAAATTGCATGGGAAAAAACCAGTGGAGGGGACAGCAAAGTGCATCATGATTGTATCATAAACTCTGGAACACAGAAGGATCTTTTGGATTAATGCACACACACACACACACAAAAAGATAAAACCCAGGAAAAAGAGCCAAAAGTACTCCATTTCAGAAAAAAATTGTTCTTAACTGCACATACAACTTATCTGTGAAGGCACATAGCCACACTGAGACATCCCTTTCCTCTAGAGATGCCAAGCATCTTCCTATCTAGAGCTTACAGCAGTACAAGACAAAGAGAGGCAAAGCTCAACTGCTGTGCAGGACACCCACCTCAAACACAGCAAACTGGCACCAGGTCTGTGCTGCAAACACAACAACGACTTGAGATGAGTTACACTGAGAAGCAACAACCCCGTGCCAGGATTACAATGGCCCAAGAGGAACCTGCTGATTTAATCTTCTCAGAAAATACATTTCCAAATAAATTGCATTTTAGCATAAACTTCTGTGTGTCAGTGGAAATGCAATGGGCGTTGGATCAGCCTGCCTTTCTCCATGATAAAGACTAGTTTCATTTTTGGCTTCTTAGACTTTGTGATCAGAAAACACAGTTCTCCCATCAAACTGCAAGTGTCAGAAAACAGAAGTGCTGCATAATTTGCTCAAGAATGTACAGAAAAATACATTTTAATCCACATCTAGTCCATGGATAGTGACGTTTTCTCAGTGCTGAGTCCACTTAATGCTTTTGAGGTCAATTCCATCCTGCACCATTTCCCAGAGGGGGCTGTAAAGAAAGGAGAAAAATAAGGGCTACCTAAAATGCACAGAACATCATCAACAACAATAACCAGACAATTTGATCAATAACACAAGAAATCAGGAGGTATCTCTTTGCCTAGACTGAGCCCTCACATTTTCACTGTCAGATAAGTCACGACTCTTCCCGTTGCACCAGAATAAACCAACTTTTACATTAACTCAGTAATACCATCTCTGCATTAGAACCTTCTAGGTACTGCCCTACGTGCTTGCCCTACTTGTATTCTTCTCTGAAAAAGGCAGGATCTGTGAAAAGGTTTGATTTCAGGTTTGTTTCCTTAAAAATGAGTCTCTACTGTTAAAATCAGGCCCATCACGCACTCTGGGGACACTGTTTGCTGATTTACAGAAACACCACCAGATTTTTGAAGCAGACCATTACTTTGAACTAAATCCAACTCTTCCCATGATTATGACCCCTAAGAAGTCCTTGTGTCCAGTAAGGATGGCTCACCTCATTTCCCTCAGCCTCTTCACGTGCTGTATGCACTTCCGCACTGTATAATCCACTTCTTCTTCTGTGGTGAAACGACCAATGCCAAACCTAAACCAAAGGAAAACCATTAAGGACCAGAATAGTGTGCATGTGGAGGGCTGGAACAAATCCACCACCGACTTTTATCAGAAGAGAAGAACACGTGGAAACATCAGGGCAGAGCACACACCTTATAGACGAGTGAGCCAAGTCTTCGTCTGTTCCGATCGCCCGCAGAACATAAGAAGGCTCCAGAGAGGCTGAGGTGCAAGCACTGGGAAAGGGAAGGCAGGGAAATGTCACACTTCTGTTCACAGGCAGATGCTACACTGAAGTAACACTGCACTAATCTCCTCCAACAAAGAACAGGTCGCTTACAGATGTTTCTTATGACTATGACTCTTTACAACAACCTGTATCAGCTTCCCCAGCCTCTTAGAAACCACCATGAATACAGGCAAGAAAAGTGATATTTCTATTGATGAAGAAAAAAAGAATAGAAGGGGCAGGCATTAAAGGGAAATGGGGGTAATAAATTAGGAGCATAAGGTAAGGAGAGAGAACACAGATAATGCAGCAAGAATGAACATAATGCCACACAGAGACATGGGGAATGCGGATTAGGAGGTAGCTGAAGTAAAGGCTGTGGAAAAAAAGACAAAGGAGCCAAGACAGAACTATCCAGAGAAGGTAACGCACCAGGAACATAATGAAAAAGAAAGACTTCACAAGCTGCTGTTTGGCAGCAGAACAAATAAATGAAAAGCAGGGCACAGAGGAATCCAGAGCAAGATGATCCAGTTACAGCTGCCAGTAGAGAAAACTTTCACCTTGAAGCAGTAGGGAAAACTGGTTACGTCCTGGGACTCAGTTTTAACAGGTAGCCACATGCAGCACAAATCAGAGCTGTTTACAGCTCCCTGGTGCACAGAGCAGAAACTCAGAAGAGATCTTCACGTGACACAAGTCAGACACAGTCATGTGGAGACTTGTTCTCCCTGTTCATCGCGCCAACCTGTTTCTAATTAGGATATGCTGACTGCTTTGTTCTCAAAGGTGAGGGAAGGAAGGGGCATCCTCACCCTCCATTCCTTTCATCATAAACATCAGGAGTGTCTTGGTAACAGAAATGTTACTCATCACTCCTGTAGTCAGCAGAGCTCCATAAAAGCATATGCCATTTCCTTTCTGCTGCTACATTTAACACAGGGACTATGATCTGATTTAACTCAGATACTTGCCCAACCTCAAGAGATTGCAGTTAAATCCTGCTGAAGGACAGAAGCTGCTCAAATGCTGGTGGCCTTTAGAATGACAGTATCACCAGTACAAGCCAAGGCTACTCAGATCACAGGTAACCAATCTGCAAGGCTGGGGCTGGCAGGTACAAATTTGTAGCTTGGTTTTTGTGGGGTGGGGGTTGGAGTTTGTTTGGATTTTGTTTCGGTTTTGTTTTGTTTGTGGTTTTATTTGTTTTTTTTTCTTTCAGGATGAGTAAATTTGACCTTCAGTAGAAATATGCCCCTTAAATACCATCTTAGAATGCAATCAGTGCCAGGCTGACTCATTGACTGAATATGCAAATACGGGGCACAGAAGAGACCACTCCTTAGTCTTTACCTCCACTAGCAGATGCTATTTTCTCTCCAAAACATACTGCTACCCTTCCCATACATTCCACCTACCTTCCTGAAGACAGAGCCACATCTTTCAGAGCCATCAGAAGACTCTCTCCTTCCACATATGCAAAAGATAAATTGATGCATCCTACATAAAAATAAATGAAACAGAAAAAAAATACATCAACTGACATCTCTGGCAAATCCTCCCCTGCATGGCAGGACCTGCATCATGTGTGGCTCAAGGGCATTCTTCAGCCACAGCCTCACCCCCGAGGCCCCAGGCAGCTCTGAGGGCTCGTTACCTGGGTAGCGATGCTCCCGGTCTCCGTTCATCACCACGTCAGGAACTTCACTCATTATTTTGGTCACCAGTCGTTCTGCCAGTTGTGAGACTCGCTTATGGTCATACTAACAAAGAAACCAGAGGAGACCCAAGTAAGAAAGTGTACATCCTGACCTCACTCCAACTGCTTCGTGTCGCCACTGTGAGCAGCCTTGAGTAACTGGGGTTGGCCAGACGGGAAAAATCACAGCTGAAACTTGAACTGACAAACTTTGCCTGCCCTGGTGACTGTTTCAAAAGAGAATAACCACCTGGCTCCTAGCTAGCTCAGTCTTCAAAGGGGTCACAAACCATGCAGAAAGATCTACATACACAAGCTGCCAAACCTCCTTTCATAAAAGCACAGAGCTGTGTTTAAAGACAAGTTAGACAATGCACAAGATGATGCATTTTGCACCACAAGAAAGGGCACCTGTTATGGCAAGTGCTCCTTATTTCCCAGCTCTCCAACTGTACCAGAGACACAGACTCACAAACTACTGCGAGCTCAGCTTTTACCAGCAGTAACCTGCACAGAGAACTGCCCACGTGCAGCGTCTTGTTCTACACTGAAAAATGAGGTCACTTGCACCAAGAGAGCAGGAAGGGATCGGCCCTGGCGCACAGAACAGCCACAAGAACATGACGCAATTCATGCTTGTTTGCACACTTGAAAAAGCTTTAGAAGAAAACCAGGCTATCAGTTGATTTAGAAATGCCAGGACTCTGCCAGGCAAGGAAGAGAATCCAGATCTGAGGCTCGTGCAGAATTTGGACTCTGCAGGCTCTCTAGCCTCAGTTTCCATAACCACCCAGCTCAGATTCAGATGGAATTCTGCCTGTCTCCTGGGAAGAAGCTTGATCCTACGTGTGCAGATATCTGGCCCATGCATCCCACTGGCACTGTATTTAAGGATTTTTACATTCCAGCTGTAAGGAAGGCATTGGTGCCCACAAACCAACGCAGCAGCCCACAGAGGCTCAGACACCAGACCTAGCAAATCAACTTTACTGTCCAAGCTAGGAAAAAAGAAAATGAATTCTTTGTTGCAAAGCTCCAGAGAACTTGAACTTACATACACATAATAGGTACAATAATGGACTAGGAAGGCTTATTTTTTCAATATACATTATAAACATGACTTACTCATTTCAGAGATGCTGCTAATACACGTGTGAAGTGAGTAAAAGCAAACAAAGCTGTATTTCACTAAAAATGTCACCTTTTTTGTTTTTCAAGAAAAAAGAAACTTTAGAAAGAACTTCCAATTACCCAAAAATACCCTTGAAGTTGTCAAAACATTAAGTTCACTTAATGTTAAAGCATGAGAAGCAAATTTAATTCAGGCACATGGACACAAGAAGACCTAAGGAATCCAAGCCCTAAGCGGTGCTGCTATATTATTTTCTGGAACCCAGGACAAGTACCTTCTCACACATACCTCCATCTCCTGCTGTGCCACCTCACAGGCTGCTCCCAGCCCCACTGCCAGAGGGGTGGGAACAGTCCCAGAGCGCAGTCCTCTCTCCTGGCCTCCCCCACTCTGCAGGGGCTCCAGCCTGACGCGCGGTCGGCGGCGAACGTACAGAGCACCGACCCCTTGGAAACAAGGAAAGCTGTTTTACCATGTGCCCACAGCTCTGAAATTATGGACAGACAGGGACTCCCAGGTTTGGTCACATTCCTTATTTCCAAAGCAAACACACATTTGGACACTTAACTGGAGAAAAATGTAGTAAATGAGTACAGAATTGTATTATTTTCTAGGAAATGGTGTTTGTTCCCACTGCTCATGTTCAGGCTCCCAGAGCTTCAGCCATGGGAGCTCAGCTTTTCCACTGTGCTTCAGCCACCCAGGGACTCATCACTTCCCTTTCTTCCCACAATTCCCACGCACAGCTGAAGTTCATCCCCTTGCAATGAAGTTTTTATGTGCAGATATTTCATTCACTGATAAAGTTCCCTTACTGACTTCCAACTCCTTTCCCTGGATTATCAGGCCCACACCAGTCCCAGGAGTTCTCTCCCTTTCTTCTCATTAGGAAGACTCATCAGTGGTAGCAATTTGCAGCAGGCAGATTAGATGAGCCAGTTTTGACAGCCAGTCAATCTCACCCTCTCCTCGCTTAGAAACCCAATTTTCATGTCTTCGTGTGCCCTGGTACTCCTAATGAGTGACTGTCACATGGGAAGAACAGCTGCAAATTCCAGCCATAATAAGTTGTGAAAATTTATGTCTGTCATTTGTCCAAAGCTACTGGTTGAGAACTTATCATCTCTGGACAAGGACTGTCTTCAGCTCTCAGGAGAGCTTGCACAGAAAAAAAAGACATACTGCAAAATTTTGCCTTTTGTTTCAGAAGAGCATATAGAATACAGCAAACCTGATTCCTGGCTTTCTACACCCACTGTCACAAACTAAATGGACCGTGACAGTAATAATACCTGGACTTTTAGTATTTGTGAGTCAACTAGAAAATCCACAGTTCGATTTTAAACCCCATTCTGCAAAGAAGATGCATAAATGGAGTTGTGGGAAAGAAGCCACTGGAAGTAGAAAACAACCAAAATCACTAAGAATTTAAACTTTCCAGTTATCTTTTGGTCTCCTCGTTGCAAGTAACATTTGTGTTTAAACTTTGCTCTAAAACCCAGTGATTTCAGTTCAACCATTTCAGCATCAGTTCTGCCTCCAAGCTCCTGACAAGGCACTGCTCCAATGCTGCCACCATTAGACACCACAGTTCCTTCTTCAGTGAAACCACCCCACCCCATCAGCCCTGAAGATCCACTTGCTGCAGCTCTAAGCTGGCAGCAGAGCCCATCCAACACCAGTCTTAGAACAGTTTTCTGTATGTATGGCCATTCTTCGCGAACAAAGATTCGGGAAAGGTCTTTACCCTTCGAGCCTGTGCAGTGGATTTTTTAGGTGAGACACAGTGTGTGCTGAGCTGAGCCCACCCTTTAATCCTAAGGTTCATCTGCTGGGGCCGAGGGAGCTTGGACGGTGGCAGCGAGGTCCTCAGGACATAGGTTTGTTTAGAGTGACCTTCTCTTAGATGGATGGCCTTACAGGGCTGATGAGCTCCATCTGCCCGGAGAAGTTCCCTGATCGGGAATCGAACCCGGGCTGCAGCAGTGAGAGTGCTGCATCCTAACCACTAGACCACCAGGGGTCCCCTAGAACAGTTTCCTACAGCTTAAGTAACTGTCACCATGACAAACAGCTTTGACTGCACACCTTGTGCAGTTAGCTTAAGTTAGGCGTGGGAACAATTCCCTATAAAGCACTTCAGTGAGTACCTTTTGGCCCATAAATTTTATGGCCACTGATGCTCATCAGATCAATTTTCATGTCGTTGACATCCATAGGAATTTTACCAATTGCTTGTGCAGCATCTGTGTGGAAGAAAACCTTCCGCTCCCGGCAGATCTCACCTGTAACAAAGACACCAAGGCAAACCCATGTTACCTTGTCTGATCACCATGATCCCAAGGATTCCAACAATGGATCTAAAGCATCAATGAATCTAAACCAACAGGAGGGACCAGTTCTGAGGTGACAAAGGAAGAAATGGGGACTGTGATGTTTCTTTTACAGTGAAGTGGCTAAAGCTGTGCAGGAGCTACTGTAGCTGATGCTTTGGCACAGGTTTAGGCAGGCAAGACTATGGTGAATTGCTTCAGTTGAGAAGTTAAAAAGTCTACTGTGTTAAGAAGTGAGACTGTTTCCCAACTCACACCTACCAAGTTTAAGAACAAATGGTTGCATGAGACATC
The DNA here is from genome assembly GCF_009829145.1 of Chiroxiphia lanceolata. Lineage (NCBI taxonomy): Eukaryota > Metazoa > Chordata > Aves > Passeriformes > Pipridae > Chiroxiphia > Chiroxiphia lanceolata. Next base: position 1,118,656 of record NC_045653.1, on the reverse strand, counting down.
TAAGTTTCCACACAGAGATGACTCCACAGTTGGACAGAACTGGTTTTTTCTTGATTCTTTTTCTTCTCAACACCAGTCCAGTACAAGCTAGCTTTACTTTCACATTTATATTTGCCAAGTATTTTCATGCTATTTTCTCTGCTCTCCAGGTTTTGCAACACTCAGTCTTGAAAATGTTCTCAGAATTGTCACTAGTCCTCACACATGCTCATTATTACCACCTGAGCCTCTCACCAATGTTTTCACATCCAGACCTAAAATACACTAAGGAACAAAATAACACATTGTTCATGGGCAGTGAACTTCAATATTATTTACTTCTGTCATCAAAAACATCACAACTCATCTTCCCCAGAATCCACACCTAGCACAGCTGCATCCCAGACCTCTCCTCTGCACAGGAGGTTCAACACGATCCTTTACAGGGTAAGTTGTCCTCCTGTGTTTCAGCAAGATCAGCAATATCAGGCTCCAGGCCTCACACTAACAGGGCCCCAGGTTCCCTCTGCAAGGCCCAGGCCTGGCCTGTGGGACCTGTTACCAAGGTGTTGTGAGAACATCCCGTGGGAACTGCAGCTGGCACCAGCCATCCCTGGTGTTGAAGCGTGGGACAGCAATGGCCTTGACAATGTAAGCACAGCAGGAAAACAAGAGTCCTCAGGCCTATACACAATTCACTGATGGTCAAATGGTTGTCAAGGAAGAAACAGAACCTTGAAAAGCCTTGGGGGAAATGCTGCTTTGAGCTTAATGAAGAAAAAAAATGCAGCAGCTACAAGAGGAAAACCAGCTGCACAAGATATCTGGCACAGCCTGAGAAAACAATACCCTACACAGTACGAACCCCAGGGCAGAGCCACAGCCAAAATACTGTCCAAAAAGGGAAACATCTTGAATATGAAGGTGTGCTGGTTTTGGTAGAGTTAACTTTCTTCAGAGTGGCTGGGATGGGGCTGTGTTTTGTGCTGAAGACAAGGTTGATAATATCGTGATGTTGTTGTTATTGCTGAGCAGGGCCTACACAGAGCCAAGGTCTTCTCTGCTTCTCATACTGCCACAGTGGAGAGGCAGCTGGGAGGATGTGGGAGGGGACACAGCCAAGGACCCAAACTGACCCCAAGGGATATTCCAGACCATATGACATCAGTATATAAAGCTGGGGGGAAGAAGGAGGAAGGAGGGGACATTTAGAGTGATGGTGTTTCTCTTCCCAAGTCACTGTCACATGGGATGAGGCCCTGCTCTCCTGGAGGTGCTGAACACCTGCCCAACTGTGGAAGCAGGGAATTAATTCTTTGTTTTGCTTTCTTGTGTGATGGCTTTTGCTTTCCCCATTACACTGTCCTTATCTCAACCCATGAGTTCTCTGGCCTTTACCCTTCTAATCCTATCTGGAATGAGTGAGCAGCTGCTGGGGCTTGGGGGTTGCCTGGGGTTAAACCAGGACAGAAGGGGGGTGTGTATGTTTTGTCACTGTCATGGGAAACCTCATCACCAACTCACCGTGGGATCCAGGCTGTGCAGGCACCCGTTCACCCTCCCTGCTCCAATGACCCTGGTTCTCCAGGGTCTCCCTTCAACTGCTCCGAGGTCCCTGTCACTCCATCTGCCTGCTCAGAGCCTGGTTCACCTTCTCCCTGCCTTCTGTTCCAGAAACCTGGCTCTTCAGCAGCCTTTTGGCCTCCAAACCAACGGTTCATGACTGTGTATGGCAATATGGGGGGAGGGTGGTGATCACCACCCTCTCCCACCCGAAATCCTGCACATTTCTCCTCTTAAACACTACAAGTGCTCAATAAACTGTTATAGTACACAGTCTTAATCTGGCCAGTTATTCTGTGCAATTTTTTCATCCATGATACATTTCAGAATGAAACTAGAAACACTGCAGTTGATCTATTCAAGGCTATAATTGCTGTAGTGCTCACTGTAAAAGCAGTGACTTTCATCCTCATTTTCCTTTTAAAATCAGTTTTTATTTGGGACAGCAGATTTATTTATTTACATTATATTTTTCTTTTTAAATACTTAAATTATTATTTATTCCTTAAGTATATTACACCTAATCTTTTGCATCAGTACCACTTGGGGATGAAATTATCAACTAAAATGAAGCAGAAGCAACTTCAGCTGGCATCTGAAAGCCACACAGTACTTACCAATGTCATGAATTGGCTGCTTTACTCCTATTTCATTATTCACAGTCATTACAGAAACCAAACTTGTGTCTGGCTGGAATGCAGCCTCCAGCTCCTGGTGAAAGATTCAGAGGGACAGAAGTTGTGACTAACAGGTCACAAAGGACACAAGGTCCTCTTAAGCATCAATTTGAAGCAAAAACTTCTTCTATTTTCAGTTTCTGTCTGTCAGTAACAACTTACCTTCAAATCTATGAGCCCATTGTTTTTAACAGGTAGATACGTGATCCGAAAACCTTCTGTTTCCAAGGAACGACAAGAATCCAACACACACTTGTGCTCTGTTTGTGTAGTAATTATGTGCTTCTTCCTGGATTTATAGAACCTTGCAACACCCTGTCAGGCACAATCCATGAACAAGAAATTGGCCATTAGACCACTGAAGAAAGCCATGACTGGAAACAAGAAATCAATACTTTGATATAATTCATTTCAATCTTTCCTGTCTGACCCAAAGTCATGAATCTAAAAGGTACTGACACATAATCCACACTACGTGTCTCCACAAGCACTCATTTTTCAAAGCAACTCATTTCTCAAAAAACCTGTGAAAATGTTAACTGACAGAAGTTACAGATGTCATTAATCAAAATACTTTTTAAAAAACATTTTATGTGGAGTCATATACACTGACAAGCCTGAACAACCACATACTAAAGGTTAAAACACAATCCAGTCTTCATCAGAAAAAAGTTCCTAATCAGCATGTCCACTGTATTTCATGATAAAGATTTTAATGACATAAGGAGAAATGTTGTATTTGGTGCATGTAAGGTAAACATTGAATATTTTACACTCAAAAACACATCCTGTGCACTAAAACATTCCATGTATTTCCTCCAAGTTGTAGCAGAGGATCACAAGGAGCAAATCCAGGAATGCAAATATTTGCTACCTACTCCAACATATTAACATTTAAACTGTTCAAAGATGCATACAGTTCTTAAGAGCATAACTTTAACATCATAAATAACTATCAGTATAAACCTTTTACCTTAATTGCCATATTATTAGATTCTGTTGCACCACTGGTAAATATAATTTCCCGTGAATCAGCTCCTATTAAATCTGCAACTTGCTGTTTAAGAAGAAATACAATGTCGATTTGTTAAGAAAATATACAGTGAATCCACCACAGCAAAATACAAGCAAAATGTTTTCAAGAGATAAAAAGTAGACAAAAGCCCATTACTTAAAAAAAAAAAATTACAAAGACCCACACTAAGATTAGGAGAGGTTGGTTGAGGGCAGGTTGAGGGGCCTCTATATGTGGATATAAAGCCATTAAAGAGCACATGCAGAGGAGGCTACAAAGATGGTGAAGGGCCTTGAGGGGCCTTGAGGAGCAGCAGAGGGCACTTGGCTTGTTCAGCTGGAGGAGACTGAGGTCAGACCTCCCTGGGGTTCTGCAGCTTCCCCACGAGCAGCAGCGGAGGGGCAGCACCGACCTCTGCTCTGTGACCACTGAGAGGGCCTGAGGGAACGGCTGGAGCTGTGCCAGGGCAGGGTCAGGTTGGATCTCAGCAAAAGGTTCTTCCCCCAGAGGGTGGTTGGCACTGAACAGGCTCCCCAGGGCAGTGGGCACGGCCCCAAGGCTGCCAGAGCTCCAGGAGTGTTTGGACAATGCTCTCAGGGACAGGGTGTGACTCTTGAGGATGGTCCTGTGCAGGGCCAGGAGTTGGACTCGATGATCCTTGTGGGTCCCTTCCAACTCCGGATATTCTGTGATTCTACTTTTTCTTGAAAAAAATCTACTAAAGCAAAGCAAAGAGGAAGCTGATAAATCCAGCCCACAGAGAACAGGCTTTTCTCCTTCATTGTTTTTGATGTTCTTTTGACATTGAATGTCCTTGCCAGCAGGAAAACCATGACTGTGAAGATGAAGACTCACCCTCCTCGCCTTCTCCATGGCAGCCTCGCTCTCCCAGCCATAGGCGTGGGTTCTGGAGTGGGGGTTGCCATAGTAGGCTGTCAGGTATGGGAGCATGCTGTCGAGGACTCTGGGATCCTACACGACACAAAACACCCAGCCTTAGAAACAGAGAAGGAAAAGCATCTCTGTCCCCTCTAGACATGCACCCCTACTGCAGGATCAGCACTTGTGTCACAGTGTCTTGCTTTAGCTCAGGCCAGATCTCAAAAACGTGAGGTTATTACACGTTATGGACAACACCAGTGCCTGGCAGTTGTGTTCTATGCCCTTGATCTGCACTGAGGCGATCACAGAAGGGGATCATCTGAGTGAACAGAACCACAGACTGCTTGGAAGGCTCATCTTGTTCTGCCCTCCTGCCATGGGCACGGAGAGCTTCCCCTAGGCCAGGGCGTTCCAAGTCCCATCCAACACGGCCTTTCTTCTGAGCAAAAGAAATACAAGGTCTTAAAGTGTCAAGAGAAATGGCAGGCTGGTATTTTGGTTGAATTAACCTCCTGCTGCCTCTCGCAGCCGCCCCCACTCCCGCAGGGTCGGTGTGAGCCCCGCCGCGCTCCCTCCCTGCCCGCTCCCGGGACTGCCGGCGGGGCTCCGGCCCCCGGGGGCGCCCGAACTGCCCCGTGCTCCCGCGCCGGGCACGGCCGGTGTGCGGTGTCCCTGTCCCCCGGAGCCCGGGACACAGGCGAGCGCTCAGGAAGAGCCGTGAGCGCGGGCCCCGCTCGCTGTCCGAGCTCGGCGCGGACCGTACCAGCGGGGTGGTGGCCTGCACGTCCATGTAGAGCGGTCGCAGGGCGCCGTCGCCATCGCCAGTTGGCCCTGAGGGGAGAAGAGCGGAGGGAGCTGCTGTCAGGGACGGGCGGGAGCGGCGGGGCCACCCCTGCGCCGACAGCGGCTCTGCCCGACCGCGACCTTACCCGGTCCCTCTGCCTGTGCCTGTGTCTGTGCCTGTGTCTGTGCCTGCCCCGGTGCCGTCCGAAGTCGCCGCGGGGCGCGGCCGCTCCCCAACCCCGCCAGACGCCGCCACAGCAGCATGGCGGGCGGGCGCGCGCGTGGGCGGGGCCGCGCTCGGGACCGCCCCTTCCTGTCCGTCAGGAGCGCGCCGGAAGCGGGGCCGGGCGGAGCGCGGAGCGGCCCAGCGAGGTACCGGGGCGCTGAGGGGGAGCCCCGCCGGGCCCCCGGGCCATCCCCGCGCTCTTGGCCGGGCGGAGAGCGGCGGCCGCCGCTCCCGGGGCGCCCCCGCCCTGGCCTCGGGCTCCAGGAGGGCGGGTTCGCTGTGCCCTCGGGGCCGCGCCGCGGGCGCTGCTCGCAGGGGGACGGCACAGGGGAGGCCCCGGGACAGCCCCGCGGCGCTCGCAGGAGCTGGTTGGGGGTGAAGTGGGGCCGTCAGTCCCTGCCCGGCCTTCCTGCACGGCGGGCGGGGAGTCAGGCCCGGGGGCCGGCGCAGCTCTGCAGCGCCGAGCCCGGGCCGGCCCGCGGTGGGTGTGGAGGCCCGTTACACAAAGCAGTAAAGCCTGTGGGTTTTGTCCTTTCTTTTCTAGATGCCTGTGACCGTGGGCCCGTACGGGCAGTCGCAGCCCAGCTGCTTCGACAGAATAAAGATGGGTTTCATGATGGGCTTTGCCGTGGGCATGGCTGCAGGGGCGCTGTTCGGCACGTTCTCCTGCCTCAGGTACGCCGAGGAAATGCTGCCACAGGCGGGTGGTGACAGGGCGACAGCCAGAGTGAAATGGTGCTGCTGGGGGCTGGGAAGAGATCGGGGCTGGGCCTGTGCTGTCCGTGGGTGGAAGTTTGTCAGGGTCTCCAGACTGACCACACTGATCAGCCCTGGCATCCACCAGGCGAGTCTGGCCCTGGCAGAGTGTCAGCTCTGGGTCACCCCTATGTCAGGAGGTCGCAGTTCTCCAGACCTTTTCCTGCCACCTGTTGGGAAGCTGAGGCTGTGGAGGATCAGCTCTGGGGGGAGCTGGATGAGTGGTGTGTGCAGCCCTCTCCTGGCACTGAAGCTTCCCAAGGTGCTCTGCAGGCTCCCAGTGTCTGCACTGTGGTCACTTTGCACGGGGGCAGTTACTGAACTGACCCCAAGTATGAGCTCAGGAGTGTGGGCAGAGCATGGCTGGCACTGGCACAGCCCCACTGTGCATCAGAGAGGGACAACATTCCACCTTCCCTGGGGCTCACCAGCGTGGAAACACCCACTCAGTGCTCCGGATTCGCTCTGGCACTGCTGACTGGCTTTGCACATCACCTGTGAGAAGGAACCACTGCAGTCAGCTCTTTCATACTTCGCACAACTCCTTCTGCTCCAGGGTTTTCACCTGTGATTAAACACAGGACAAAAAGGCATGAAGTCTAAACCAGTAGAAGTTTGATGTTTTTCTGATCTGAGTTCCCAGAGGGTATTTCTAAGTGTCACAATGCTGGCAGAAAATACAGATTTAGAGGATTTGGAAGAAGCAGTTATAGTGGTTCTGCTGTACCATTTCTGAGGGTAAATCTCATGTTTTAAGAATCAAGTGCATGAAATTCCTTAGACCCTGAAGTCACTGCAGTGCTTAAAAGCCAAATATTACAAGAGCTTCTTGAGACAGAACAATTCTTTTTGTTTCAGTCAGACCTCAGGTAGGTGAGAACTGGAGACCAGAAACACCTCTGGACACTTTTAGGCCTTTCAGGTGTCTCTCATATTAAAAACACAATCAGTAGTAAATAGGAAGTTAATTTTAAGTTGGTGGTATTAAAAGCACTGCCATTGCATCCAGACAGGATGGCAATACAGTAGTTCAGACAACTCTTTTTGTTCTCTTGCAAGTCAAAAACTTGGACAGCACGATTTTTTTCCTCCCATATTAAGGGTATTTGGGGCACTAAGATGTAAAGCTGTTCTTGCTGTGGCGTGGCAGGAGGGTTCCACTGCAGGAAAAAATACACATGGGCCATTGGTGAGGGTCACTCAGGAGCCCCTGCAGTAGCTGAAGCAGTAGCTCAAGCACAGGGCACCACAAACAGTGTCGGGGGTAGGAGAGGTACCACTGCACAGATTAGGCTGATTTAGCTCATTTGTAACCATGAGCTGGTTGTCTCCCACGTTTTCTGCTGCTTGTCTGTGATGTGTCAGGTTTCAGCTTCTGTATAATTCCCTGGTTTTCTTTATCTCAGGATTGGCATGAGAGGACGAGAGCTGATGGGTGGAGTTGGCAAAACGATGATGCAAAGCGGTGGGACGTTTGGGACATTCATGGCCATTGGTATGGGGATACGCTGCTAGCCTCGAGTTTGGGATGTATCCCAGAGTGCCCCTGCCCAGCCATTCCTCCTCTGTACCATAATAAAATCTTTAGATACCTGGAAATGAGAGCTCTTCATGAAACAGCAAAGCCCCACCCTCCATGCTCTGCTATTCTAAACATGCTTTTTACTAAATTTCTACTTTCCTCTCATCATTTACTCCCAAGACAATGAGAATTAATCATCCTTGGTACTGCGTTAAAGTTCCTGTTTCACCAGTGTAAGTACAGCATACACAGGTCTCCCTTTGGCACTTGGGCAGCTCACATTCCCCCTGTGGATGTGGAGCAGCTCCATTGCCTTCAAGCATTCTGAGTTGCAGGTGACAAAGGGCAGGTACCCTCACAGAGTGAGGGACCCCAGGACCTGGGCAGGCTGTAGGAGCTGTGCTCCCAGAAAGAGAGCCTTTTCCTACAACCTGCCTTAGTAGGCCCACAGCGTGCCACGTTTCCCTGGGAGAGCTGGGGATCCCTCCCACCATTCCCTGACCCCAAAGTATTGCCTGCAGCAGACCTAGGAAACGGGGGCTGGTGTTGCAATGTGCCAGTACTTGTCTTTTGAAACAAGGCTTCTTGCTGCTCCTGCCTTAGTTCTTTCTGAGGAGACAGGTGAGCAGCAGCACTGCCTGAGCCAGCACCTGTACAGCCCTGACCTGGTGCAGGTGCCTTTTTCCCTGTTTTTAAGGTGGAACCAATCCAGCACTCAAAGCCTGTTCTCAGCCTGCTGCCGTGGGCTCAGCTCAGAACAGCTCCTTTAACTCCAGCTGGCACTGAGGGACTAATACTGGACACTAAAAAAAGAAAGCTCAAGCACAGCCAGAGAGCAGCTGTGTCACAAACCCCCAGACCCTCCTGTAGTGTCTTCCTGGCCCCTCCCCACCTCTGTGCTCCCTCCAGTCACCTGCTCCCAGTTCCTGGATTGCTGAGGATAGTCCCTTGCCCCACTGCAGCTCAGGCACAGCTACACACAGCCCTGCTAGAGAGCCAGTCATCCCAGTGCTCTGGGAACAGCAGCAGGATCCCTGCACTGCCTGCCTCGCCTTCCCCCACCAGAAGGAATGTTCTCACTCCATACTCTCCACCTTGGCCAAACAGTTTTTCTGAGTGGTTAGAAAGGCCAGGGAGGCAGGACAGGGGTAGGAAGGGGAAAGCACAGGGGAGGCTCCCTCCAGAAAGCAGAGTGAAAGCCAGTGTAACCGATTCCTCCAGCTCCAGGACTGCCAACCACTTGTGAATGATGGGGGTGGAGGTGGGCAGGAGGGAGGCAGCTCTGGAATGAACTTCCAGCAGGTCTGAGGAGGGTGAGCTGTGCCCAGGTCCTCAACGACGACGGCGACAGAGCAGAGGGCTGGGAACAGCAGGAACCAGCTCCTGCATGTGCTCTGAGCACGTGGTATCCCACGGATCTCCACCTGGGATACCTGCAGTGGTATCCCTGACATCCACCATTGCACAGCACCCATCACTCACTTGCAGGCCACAGCACACACTGGTTAAGTCACAGTGGGAGAGCAGAGAAATAAAGCTTCATGAAGGCCTTTTAAAGAGAATTTTATTTGAGTGGTTCTTACAAAGATTGTTGCAATATGAAAGTCTTTGTTTGATAGAAATATCAAGCTGTCTTGTCAAACACACTGAAGTAACCCAAAAATATATTTCAGAGCTCACAGAGCTTAAAAAGAGCAAAGATTATATGCAACCAGAACAAAACACGTTTCTGTATTTCCTACCCCTTTTCAGCCTTGGCTGGAATCTGTCAGCTCTGCCTCACTGCACACGTGAAAACTCATCTGGAAATGCAGAGATCGTTTTGTTTGGAAACTTAGACACACCTCACAGTATTTACAAAGAAACTTTTACAGATACATTAATCAAAAGTTACCATCAAGAAATAAAACCCTTCAATCCTTCTATTCTTACCAATTATTCAGCACAAAGCAAGCTGAGTAGCTGCCGCAGTCAGCCTTCAGTAGCCTTTTGGATTTTTCATTTGTACAAAACACTAAATATGTCCCTTCATCCAGTCTCTCTCTGATATTGCCCTTGAGCAGATCACCCACATTTAGTGAAATGTAAAATGTCTTTGCTGCATTAAAAGAAAGGCTCGTGAAACATTAAAAATTTAATTATGTCCCATCTGCCTTTTACAGAGAACTTGTTATCTATGAGCTACTTCTCAGTTCCTACGGATCACCTTAGTCAATGTACAAGAATTACAAGGCAGAACAAGAAGTCAACAGCTTTGTATACAGTGGAAATGCTAGTTAGGGAGAATGAACACACTGCATTTCTGCTTACTTCGTTTTATTTTTAAAGGTAGCAGGAAGTGTACACAAAATGACATTAAATCCTTTCCTTTAGTTTTATCTAAATAAAAGATAACTCAATCTTCCTCCAAAAAATACCTATGTACAAAACTGACTAAATTAATCTTCATCGTCGAACAGGAACCAGTAGTTGGGTTGCAGTCATGGAGTCTGGGAAAAGGCTGTGGTACGTTGGAAGAGGTACATACGCTGCTGTGATCATTTTACCTGAGCACAGGATCAAACAAAAACAACCATCAGTGGCTGGGCGTTTCTGCCAGGGGTGACTGAGTAGAGAAGTGCACGTGAAACACCCACCTGCAAACCACCTCCCGTGCAGCGCGTTGACGGCCGCGATGGCAGCGGCGATCGAGGGACACTTGACGTACACGTTGCCCTGCAAGACACAAGGAGGCAGCCTGTGAGGAGGGGACACTTCCACGGGCTGTGCCCCAGCCAGCCCCTGGCCATACCTGCCCCACTGGCATGGACCAGTGACAGAAGGAACAGGGGAGAAGGGGGCAGGGGGCAGTGTCCTGACAGGCACCGCCCCACGGGAACAGTTAAGGCAGCACCACATCTTTCTAAGCAGGATTTTCCAAGACAGCCCAAACGTGCACTCATCCGCTCTCACTGAGCCGTGGGTGGCTCCTGAGAGCCCTCTAGAGGGGCCCTGAAGGCTGTGAGAGAGGACAGCACACGGGGTGTGGCTGCCCCCAGGGGCTGTGAGCCACTGACCTCAGCCACAGATCCCTCCCTCCCTGGTCTGAGCTCCCAGCCCGATTCCACAAGGAGCGGGCACGCCCCATTCCTCAGGCCAGGAAGAACACACAGCACCTCAAGGGAGACTGATACTGTAAATATTCTCTTACATGAACTTCAGCATCTATCTGTCTTTACTTGAACAGGGACTGAGGGAAAGGGAAAACCCCATCCCAGCAGGGCAGGAGGCCTGAGATGGTCCCCAGGGTGAATGACAGACTGATCTTAGAACTTGGCCAGAGATACCTGGAGTTCCCCATCTGTAAATCAAGCACTGTGCCTCCCTAATCTGGAGAACTGCAATAGTCACATCCAACACCTCCAAGGCACACAGATGCCCACAGTAATGCGAGGCATTTTTCTGGCTGCCTCCTTAAAAATAGACCACCATCAGTAATTCCTGAACCAGATCAGATTCCAGCTGAAAGAGGTTTTTCAGGAAAATAATATATTAAGAAACAGACTTCCCTGTAGCAGCCTTTGCCAGCCTGTACTAACTCTTCCCACGGTGATCTAGCTCATTCCCTGCTCAGGGGGTGACCCTGAGCTCAGGGGCTGGTGATGAAGGCATTAAGCAATGAACACACACAGCTCTGCTCTCAGCCTCCTCCTGCAACGGCACCCAAGCTCCTTAAACCCCAAAATGAGGTACAGCAACACAAAGCTGTGCCTTTCCTTGACCCCCCAGTGCAGTACACGAGCCGTGCACTCAGCTGGGACTGCAACCCTTTCATCCACAACAAATCACCCCTCATGGCCAAGCCCTGACAGCCTCAGTGTGCAAGTCTGGCTGGGACAGAGCCCTGAACGTGCCCAGAATCTCAGCCTGCAAAACAGAACAGCACAAGGGAGCTTAAGTTCAAATCCAGTATTTTTAAATATCGGTGGGTGTTTTATATCTAGGTCATCGCTGTGCTACTGTAACAAAATGGGTTTCATTTTTTATGAAACATTTAACTCACGACACAGTAGCTGTAGTTTTTTCTTTTAAATCCACTTGCTAAGGTAAAATAGAATTGCAGCTCCACATGCTCAGAACATATGTGAGGGATGTTGAGGGCTGGTGCATTTTTGGGGGGGTTATGTGATGATTTTTTTTGTTTTGTGTTTAGTTGGGCTTTTGCAGGGGGGTGTTCTGGGCTGTTGGTTGGGTCTTTTTATCTGTCAGAGAACAGTGATCTCTCAGACAGTAAGAGACACACACTGTGGGAAAGGTTTCTGCCTTCCAACAGTCCAATACAGCAGTGACCTTGAAGATTACAAGGTGCCAGGGACACTGTTTTACATACTAAACTGCAGCTCCCATCTAAACTCTCTGTAACTCATGGAAAAGTGTTTCAGGTGACACTGTGGCAGCTGCACAAGGACAGCAATGGTCAGTGAGTGCCAAGTGCATCACCAGGGCAGACCAACCCCACCTAAACAGACTGGGACAGCAGGGTGGGTTCCAGCCCCACACCATGGCATGGAACACAACAGGACACCTCCAGGGGCTGAAGGGTAGAAACCAGCCTGACTGTGAGACCATCTGAAAACTGAACTTCAGTCTGGGCTCTGAATTCTTTATAAAAGGGGTTCCAGGCGGCCAAATTTATTTACAGACCTTCCACAGTTTATATATTCTAAGAGCTGAAATACAGGGAAGAGGTAACTAATCTGGGGATTGTGTCAACACAGTGAAGAAAAATATATTCACCTGTTTAAGATGCAGGTATGAACTTGGAATTCCCTGTTCTAGCTCCAGGCCCTCAGACTGTCCCCTGCAAGGCTCTAACGTCACCAGTGTTCCCAAGCCTGGGTTGAGGCTCACATTTCCTGCACACCTCAATTCTGCTGCAGCAGGGGCCCTCTGTGCTGAAGCCTGGGCTCTCTAGAAAGAGGAAACTGGAAGTCCCTGATGTGGGGGAAATGCACAGCTTAAGGGCAAAGCCAAATGCCTGAACTGAACTGGTCACTACTCTTCAGCCACAGAACTTCAGCTGGGTAAATCTGCAAGAGCAGCAGCAGCAAACTGGTCATACCCACATCAGTTACACACCATGATTCGCAACAGGAGGGAACCACCAACATCCTGGACAAACTGCAACACTGCTTCAAGAAATTTAGGTTCTGTTTAGGGAAAACCTCCATATTTGTAATGCTCCCTCTAGACAAAATAAAGCAACAGAACTGCTAACAGAGCTGCTCAGTGTCCCCCCAGAACCAGGCATACCTGAGCTGAGTTTTTGTCTACATAGATGTGGATAACTCCTCCATGTTTGTTACATTCCTCAATCACATCATCTTTAATTTCTGTGTCCCAGCCAGCTTCTTCTTCACTGTATGGGGGGCAGGAAAAACAGGACAGAGATATCACTCAGACAAAATCCAGCCCAAACCCATTAAACACACTCTTGCAACATTCTGATTTCTTTCTCACATGTAAAAGTCATCAACAAATGCCACACAATAAGTCACTTACGTTTGAGGATTAAACATGTTGGAAAGCTGGAAGCACTGTGTTGCAAGTGGTTGTACAGAAGCAGCTGCAGCCAGAACTGTTGCAATGGAAAAAAAATACCAGTAAAATATCTACAAATGGAAAAAAAATACCAGTAACATATCTACAAACCCACTATGCATGGCTGTAATTTAAATGAGTATCTCCTATCTGTTTAAAATCCCAGCATTCAGCAATGGCAGAAACAGTTCTGACTAAATAGAAATCGAAGGCAGGAAAACAAAACTCATTACAAAACACTATCAATGATAGATCCATTTAAACTGATCAATACCAACACCGGCACATATGAACCACAGTTGAAGGTGAAAAGTGAAAAGATAATCGTGTACATTGATTTTGGCAGATTTTCCAAGTAAACATTAAAAGGCAGAGACACATGCATCTTGACCTGCATCTAAAATGTCTGCCTGAGCTGTATGCCAGCAGCACCTTTAATGTTTTGCTCCTCATGGAAGCTCAGTAGCAGTTCAGGACAGAGTGGCACCTCCCCAGCTGACTGCACAGCAAGGGACAGAGACCTTGGTGAATTCTCAAAACCTGTTTTAAGCACGTTGAATTATGCTTCAAAAGTGTATCTACACTTCTGTCCCTTGAAAATGCAGATTATAGATAACATTTCACAATAAAAATTATGAACATTTAACTGCAGGATAAATTTATACTCCTTCCCTGTAACTGTGGAATTACTACTTGTCATTTCTTGCTGCTCATCATGCCAGTCATCATTAAACACTGTCCCACAGGTGCCCTTCCACAGGCTGCAGCTTCTGTCAGTGGAGCTGGAATAACGGCCCTCTCCCCCTGCACTGCAGATATTTTGGGTTGTGTAGTCAGATAATGAACTACTCAGAGACAGAAACCCCAGCTCCTGATTCTCAAATGACCCCTCTAAGCAAGGAGAACACCCCCAACCCAGCCACACCTAAACCCACAAACACCACCCGTTTTCTTGGACTAACACACGGCTGGGGAATGTCACCAACACAGAGCAAATGCTACGAAGGATTTCCAGTCAAAAAATCAATCACAGCATGACTCCCCAGGGACACCTACAGAACACCAAGGCCTCAGTGTGGGCAAACTCTGCACCACAAGCATTTCACTTACAGCCATCTGCAACAAGACCTACTAATTACAACTCACATCAAATGCTAGTTTACCTTCATTCTGCTGGGACAGTCTTGTTTGTAAATCTAAAGAAAAATACAGAGAAGTTAATTAGTATGCTTGGTAGCATCACTGCCTGCCAGCCAGGTTGTTTAGCTTGTATTTCTGTGGTTAAGAGCTTATTCAAGTGCCTCAACCCACTCTCACAGTTCCTCTCTAGCTGTGAGTACCTTCACTAATCTCAGCTCCTCAGCTGGGAGATTCTGTACTTGACAGATTCCATGACCACAAAGGTAAGTGTATGTCAAAGAGAAACAACACCTTAAAGGACATGACCATGTCCTTTAATTCAATTTATCATCCTCTTCTTGCCTTTGCTGTGCTTGAACTCTTTACAATTCATTTCCATGAGAAAACAATTACAGCAATTCTGACAGGCAGTAGAGGTTTGACATCTTTATTAACAGAAAGCAGTTAAGCACAGTTATAGAAACCTGACATTCTCAAAGCAGTTATCAAATTTCATTTTGAGCAGAATGAGGTGATATTTCCCCTGCTATCTTTCCATATAGATGTCATAATGACAAAAGAACTTTCGGTATTTTTCAAATTCAAAAAACATTTTCAAGAGTTGAGAACATTTAATTTGCCTAGAAAACACTACTTACTTGTTTAGCAACATACAGCTGTCCCAACTGGAAGTGATGGGACCAAACAAATGCAGACTTTCTAGCCATGACTTCAACACTCAACATCTCAAAATGAATAGCAAACTTCAGAATTCAAGAACTGCAAGCATAAGCCTCTTCAATAATGTTCCATTTAGCAGAGAGACACGAGGAGTGACAAGACTGAAGTAAACCATCATCTTAATTCACTGGTTTAGAGAGCAGCAAAGTGATAGACACCAAGCAAGCTTCCAAGCTTACCTGGGAACACCTGAGGGCATCAGGTACAAACACACTTTTTCCCTTTCTAATAAACCCTCCTCGACAACACTGGAGAACCAACAGGAGTGATTTTTTTCTCTCTATCTTCCTCAAGTGCCTTCCCAAATACCTTCCTAAGAACACATTCTGAAAAGCAAGACTGGAAGGAGCAAGATCTGAAGACCAAGCTGTAACAAGAGCTGGCTACATTTGGCATGTTTTCCATCCAGATCTGAACACAAAGAAAACCTCACCTCCATAGAGTGGAAGTATCACAATAGCAAAGGCTATATCTTAGCCTGTATTCTCTGCAGAAACTGCATGGATTTGGCCAAATCTGTAAGTAATTACCTAGTTACTTTTGAAAACAAAGGTGTTTAAAATCTCTGAACTCCCTCAGTTTCCATGAGGACAGACACTCTCCCTCTGCAGTTCTGACCCACCTGCACAGGCACATCATGTCCAGCTGAACTTGTCCGTGTGGGTCAGCTGGGGCTCTAGAGCCGAATGCTCCAGAATTCCCGCCCCAAACCTGCACATTCCAACAGTGCAAATTCTGTCCAGGGCCAAGAGCCAGAACAATTGTAAACACAGAAAAAAATCAGCTACCGCTGTCTCGTGCAACAGTTTCATCAATTAATTATCTACCACCTCTGAAACATAACCTGCTGTTCACCAAATCTTTTATCAACTCACTGAATTCTCTTGTTGCTCATGACTGAAGAACAGTCCTTTCCTCTCCCTTCTAAAATTACTCAGAATTTAGAAATTCATTGTCTCTCTTTACCGTCAACTCTTTCCCTACACATAGTTTTAAATAATATGTGGAAATTAAAATTAATACATCTGTCAAGTTCAGATCTAAGTAACTTTTCCAGTATGTTCTGTATATATAACCTCTTGGGCATGATGGGAGTACAGGCTCAGTGCACAGAGAAAGCAGAAATACAGAAACAGCTACCAAACACTTTGTGTCTAAAAACAACACGAAGTTGTGTGTTTATTTTGAAATCCAGATGGCTTTAAATAGGCCAAAGCCTGCAAGTAATGCCCAGAGTGCCAAACCATTACTGTGAAGAGAAAGAGACCAAACAGAGGTCTCATATGGTAACACCTATTCCTCCTTCTAGGGCAGTGCACCATCTCAATCTCTTCCAAAAACAGACAGCTCCTTCCACCAGGATGGAATACACTGCCCCACAAAGCATTAGAGGAATGTTCTATAGGCTGAATATTTTAAGTTTCACATGTTCAGACAGAGAACAGGGTACACAGCTACAACTATTTAGCTTAAATTCCTTTTCCTGCTGGAATTTTTTCCATGGGAATAATGGCCAAGTTCTCAGGTCTCCAGTAAATCTGATTCTTTACCCTCCCTATTTTAGCTTGATTGAATCCCTCCTGAAGGTGGCTGATCAGAACTGTTTGTGGGCATGTGGCTCAGGTGCTCAGTGTCCTGTCTCTGTAGGAGCACAGTTGACCTTGGCAGTGCATCAGCTGCCAGGTCATACCCTGTCACCCAAACTGCAGTATTTAGGTATTTTCCTCCTCCTGGGCAACCTTTCACTGCTCAGCTCCCAGGCTACAGAACTGCAATTTGATTTAACCACAAAGAGGTGAACAATATACAACACCCCAATAACCTCTTAACTGACAGCACCTCTGTGTTCACTCACCTCACCCCCACTGTTCACCACTGTTTTTCATGTAAGTACGAAACAAGACAAGCCCAACACTTGAATTTTGGCTTCAACAACAGCCTTTAACCTTCCCAGCTTTCACCTAGAAAAAGTCCCTCTTTCTCTGAGCCAGCTTCTTTACATACCTTATACTTCCTGTGCTACCCACTTCTCTGGCTTACTAACTCCCCATCGACAGGAGCCCAAAGTTCAGTGAGAAGAGCTCTGCTACGGCTGCTCTGCCCAGGAAAGGCACTTCCATCAACGACTGTTAGCCTTGAAATGCAGTTTCTCTGACAGTTTGCTACACTTCCATAATATTCTCCAGTTTACCCTTCTTTAGTATGACTTCTGAAGGAGATAAGTCGAGACAGTAACAGGACCAGAATCTGGCCAGATGGCATTTTAATTCCTTTCTTTTGAGTGCAGATAATTTAGAGTTATATGTTCCAGTGACACACAATATCACAGACTTTAAATGTTTATTGACAATACCAGAGATGAGATTTCATGTTTCACACATCCTTTCCCTCACTCATTTCATGGGAGTTTTCTTCCTCCTCTGAACTGTTTACACTCAGCTCTTTCAGCTTTGCTTCTATCTTGGGAATAATTTTTTATTTTTTTTTTACTACATATTCCTAGCTTACCCTCCTCAAATTCCAACCTTTATGACCACTGTACCCACTACAAACTGAGGCAATGAGATACTTTAGAAATACTTTGGGAGTAGTTTTTCATTCACCTGAGCCCTGCTTCCTTTTTGTTCTCCAAGAGTTGTAAACCTTCATCTATCCTTTCATGTATTTTACAATGTCTAGCTCAGTTTGACTGCTGGCAGGTAATTTTCTTTCTATCTGTTTCCCAAACTAAAAATATTCTTTTGTTATTAGTCCTTTTTCTTATTTTTCATAGGCTGTGTGCTTATTCCTTATTTCTTTTGAGGTAGTTAATCCCCCAAGTTGAGTGCGGAGCCCATTTCTAACAGGGCTTTTTCTTCTTTCTGTGGAATACAGATCCAATACAGCACTAGCAATGTGGAACACAAGAAACTGCTCACATCCTGCCTGTTCAAACACCCAATTTGCTCAGACCAGATGACTTTATTGCCTTGTTTCTTCAACCATTGCTTTTGAAATCACAAGCCTTAGTTACAGACCTGTTTGTTTATCCTTTCATTTAAACATGAGCAACTCATGATCCCTCAAGTCAATGGTCATTTCTATTCTCATCCATAACATCTTCATTACTTACCAAATTGAGTTTAAATAGCATCCCCTCTTCATGAGTCAGTGAGTGTTTGATGAAGAAATTTGTCGGATATCACATCCAGGAATATCTGGGCCCCACCATTATTACTAGCAATTCTTCTCCAATCTGTATCAGGGAAGTTAAAGTCTCCCACAATGACATAATTCCTGGTAGTAATTTTCTCTAACAAGAGTAAAGAGATCTTTAATCCATAACCAAATCTCACTTTGGGGATAGCTCATGACTCTATGGCAGCAAAAAGCTTTACCTTTGTCCAAAGTTACTTAAAGTTGCACATGTCTGCATTATTCCTTTTGTACAATACCAGTGGAATAAACAATGCTACCCCTACCACTTTCATTTCTACAGTTGCTAAGCATGCACCTTCTTCAAACATCTGTATTCAACCTTATCATTTATTTCTCCATAGCCAGGTTATCTCATGCTGATTCCATCTATCTGAACAGTTCTGTATCAAGTATTTCTGGCCATATTCTTGATTTGGTGAGCTTGGTGAGATTTTTTTGGCCTTGCTTGTTTCAAATGGGAAAGGATTGAGGGTTTTTTTAAATACTTATTTCTGACTGCCTACACCTGTTTCCACACCTGACTGCCACACTACTGTATCACCTGCATTAACAGTGATCTAACTTCAGTGGTGGTGACCTTTCCTTCTCCTTCTGGTCTAGATACACTTTTTCCTTACCTCGGTGCCTTTTTCATCCTTTTCTTCTTCAGCAGACAACCAACATTTTCCTTTCACTAGCCAGTTCCTTTTCCTTCCAAGGGCACATCTCTAGAACAACCCTATTATATTCTTTTAGCAACTGTCTAAAGCTTTACATGTGCGCTCTTCATAGGACTGCACCTGACCTTCAGTAACATGATCCAGGCCTATCTTATTAAGTCTGAATCACTTCTGTCACAAATTCTGCTGGAAGGCAAACAACAATGCCACCTACTCTTTGCTACTGTCCGGAGACTTTCTCACATGTTCCAGCATCTAGTTATTGGTGACATTAAGTCATTTTCTACTGCTATGACAGTTGAACGTTCTCTGTTCTTCTTACTAACTAAAAGTAACAAAAAGAAGAAATTCCACTCTGTGAAACCCTGATCTCCCGTGGGAGGTTACTCACTGCTCTAGTCCTGAACACCCCTTGAACAGTTTGCTGTTTAGGCCAGTAAGAACTAGCAGCAGCAATCATATATTCAGCCTCACTCCAGCATACTCACCTGCAGAACACACAAACAACCACAGCCAAATCCAAGCAACACACATTCCCTGACATACAATGTCCTTCCTCACCAGGACACACACTGTATATATCTAACACTGCTGCCACCCTCGGGACATGTCCCCCATCAAGTCCTAATAACCTCCCTGCCCCTGGTACAGCCCAGGCTTTTCACAGGGGTCAATGCCCGTCCAATTCTGGGCCTGCCATTTTTAGCAGTCAACACTTACAGTGCAGTAGAACTTACAAGTCCCCATTTGTACAGAGAATAGCACAGATAAAGAGATGAAGGCTTGGGATGAATTAGGTGAACTACAGCAGATTTGCAAAAATACTACAAAGTGAATCACAGCCATCCCAACTGTGATACACTGTCCCTGGTTATCTGCTTACGGATTTGCAGCTTTTTACAGTGTGTCAAACACACTGCAACACCTGCGTTTTCATTTTAAAAGATCACAAAACATATTAAAGTACCTCTTGTCACAAAATTATAAAGCAAAAAGTAATTTTGAAAAATAAACAGGTCATCATTTCTTACCTGTCACAGCTCCAAAGGCCAAAGAGCCGCTCATCTGCAGAGCCTGCTGTGCAGCTGGGGGAATCTGCAACCCAGTACCTGCAACACAACACAGACCTTGGAGCAGGCACTGCCACTCACTCAGGGATGCACTAACACGAGGACCAGAAATCTTACTGTTGTCAAAAGATTAAAGAGACCATTTCATGCGGTTATCCCAAGTTCTGTGGGGGGTTTTAATTCAAACTCTGCAAATTTGTGTATTTTTTGCACATTTCCTATTAAATGTCACACCCACCTTCTGCAAGTCTTGCCATCAACTGAAGGCGACCAGTTGTTCCCAAGTCAATTCCAGTCCGTTCCAACTCATCACTGTCCAAAAAGGAGCTGGCACTGGAAGCATCAGTACGCTCAGTTACATGTCCCACTTTCATTGGCCTCCCAGCCAGCTCAAATCCATTCAGTTGTTCCAAGGCCTTTTTGGCACACTCAGAGTCTGAGAACTATAGATTGGAAAAGGGGAAATTCAGTAATAGTGCCTACAGGATTCAGCAACACTTCTACTGTATGCAACATCCACAATTACAGAAACAGAAGAAACTCTCTAAGATAACAGCAACAAGTTAACTTAAATATGCTCTGTATTTTTAATTTAAACCAAACACACAGTATTTACTGTCTCATATTTAGGTGATGTATTTAAACATAATTATAGTTCAAGTTACAGCATCTAGATACTGCAATCAACAGAAGTCTTGGGCTGCAGTTCTCTTAAAAGAGTGACAGTCACTTTCTTTGTAACCTTACAACTGCCATGGTATTTACTGATTATTCCTAACAGGTGTCCTGCTTTATGCTGTGAAACATCAAAATAAACATACAAACATTTTATCAGTGTTAAAACCGTCAAGTCTGAACTATATAGTTAGTTTGGTTTCATTTGTGTCCAAGTGCCAGAGGTCCCAGCCGAGACTTTTGTCCCCATGACAAATTGCCAGGTCAGTCAAGAAACTCAAGTTCACAAAATTGTGTACCTGAGGGCAAAGAGGAGAGATGTTTTCAACTGAAAGTTTCATCTTCTAAAATTTTACGTCCCCCAAAAAGCTCAAATTCAATCATTTTCACAACTGTGAAAAATGCCAGTCTTTACTAGTGTCTTTGCCTGCAGAAGGCAGCATTTGCTTCCCAGGCACTGACTCCAAAGGAAACTATTCCCGCCTAAACACATCCATTGCTCACCCAGGATACCCAGACAACTGGCAGAAACAAAGAAAAGGGCCAGTGCTGTGTGTCCTCTACACGACACTTCTAAAATGGGACCTAACAGAGATAAAGTAGCTGCTCTCTAGATACAACAGCAATATGGATTGATAAGGTATATATATAGTAGCAATGTAGACTGCTGCTATATATACACATGACAAGGTTATATATATATAGATACACTACTACATGGGAAGATTACACCCAGAAATGGCCTAAGAAACCCAGCAATCCCAGTCATACCGTAATGAATCCATATCCTTTTGAGCGTCCAGTTTCACTGTCCATCATCAGCTGAATGCTTTCAATCTGAAAGACAAGAATAATGCTATTTATTATCAGACAATTTGGAACAACCCACAAGATACCACAACACAACGTGGAAACAGCCCTGACAAATACACAGACACGAATGTGAAACCACTGTATTTATTGGGGTTTTTTAATCAGTTTCTCATGCCTTCCTCAAGTCAAACTTAGTGTACTGACAGTCAGACAGGTGCTCCAATACTGAGACAGAAGCAGGTAAATGGAAGGGGTTTGAGTGCAGCTCCAGGCAGAAGTTTGCTCCTCATGCAACATTCCAGCAGATCATGAGCACACAGACACCATCAGATCCTCACTGAAACACACTGGTCATGCATCTCATATGCTGAGAAACTGTTTCACAATCTAAGAAAAGCAGTCTGCGTGTCTGACCAGGGTCTTTAAGAAAGGGTTGTATATTTTAATAATCACTGGTATTTGGGAACTCCTAGAAGTTAGGAGTAACTCCTGAATTTAAAACACGGTGTTGAGTCATCCATGAGCCATAAAGTAGTGTTTGGAAGAGACAGCAACACAGAAGATAAAACTGAGTTTAGGACTGGAGTATATGGAATAAGAAGGAAAGACCTTCACAGCTCTACATGTAACCCTCCTAAAACTACCTTAATGCTACTGCCAGACCTTGAGAAAAAAAAAAACAAAAAAACAAAAAAAACCCCCAAGAACAGCAGCCATGTGGATTAAAATTTAATCAACTAGAGCAATTTTCTAGGGTTTTGCACAAGAGATTTAAAGGGATGGGCATACTGGGTCTGAATAATGCATGTGAAAAGCACTGCCACCGTATGTATGAAGCAGGGTTCATATCCAAAGACAGTATGAAAAGAACCCAAACATTAATGGACTTCTTTTTCCCCATTAAGTACCTAACTTTTCCCCTGTCTCATAATGAAATACCCCAGGTACCTTGGCACAGTATGGCTAACAGTTATTGTAGCTCCACTGGAAACTTTGGATTTGATCTGTTCGCTTCCATAATTCTCTCTACAAAAACTTATTGTCATGCTGCAAACTAGGGCCCAATGCTCAGGAGTGAGAAGGGGCATGAGTCGGAGCTGCACAGGCCACATCACTAGTTCTTGGTCCTTACATGAGCTAAAACTTAAGCAAAAAGTCCTCAGACACAGCTGATAGATAGTAAAATATTCCAAGACCTCAGCCCCAATTCTGTGCTTTGTGCTTTAACCTGTGAAACAGGGCCCTCATTCACAATCACGGGTGGGAAAGATATTCACAAGTCACAGGAGCAGGATACAAAGTAGGGAGGTTTTGTTTTGGTTTGGTTTTTTTTTTTGTTTCCCCCTGATCCTTAATTTAGGTACTCACGGAATTCTCAGCTTTCCTTTGTAATATCTGCCGTTCCAATTCACTGGACACCACCACAAACCCAGGTCCTCATCTGTTCTCCAACACCACCCACGCACCCAAAGCCTGGGGATGTTTATGGGCACAGCAGTGCAAGAAGGGAACAAACGTTTCGTGGGTGTGAAGCTGAATTATTTGCAGAAGCTGTGAGCGCTCCACAACTAATCTAGGTTTCTCAGATAAACTAGCACAACATGCCAAATTAACATTTACCCTGCCAAATGGCTCGAAGATTCCTCGAAGCATATCTTCAGTTATGTTGAAGTGCAATGATCCCACATAGAGTCTCATGGGACCAGCACTGCCCTTCTGCAGATTATTTGCCATTGCTGCTGCTCTGTTTTTCTCTGCCTAAGAAAAGGAGAACATAAAAACTCACCTTCTGTCAAAATTTAATAAAAAGCCCTAACATAAGCAGTATGTATCTATCAGATCAGAACTAGGCAGATTCACCAAAAAACCACAAGCTGTAGTATAATCTGTAGACTATCCATCGGACTTTAAATTAAAATCCACAGAACCCAAGATGATGACCAAGTACAGAGACACAGATTCCAAAAGCCTTCAAACTGAAAAACTTCATGCGTAATTCTGGCTTGTATCTAGTAAATTAACAGTTTTTACACATGCTGGAAAGCATACACAGTAGTACAACCTACAATTCTGTAACATTATTTCAATTTCTTTACTACTACTTGCTTAAAATCTGTATCTTCAAAATGCATTTATATCACTTTGGATTGCTTTGTCTGTCATCTATGGGAAACAAAAGTCCATTTATAATTAGCTAAATAATCATCCTTGTTAAGGTTTTCCAAACATGCAATGGTAACCAAACTTTCAAACATTAAGTTTCCCAGCAAGACACAAAAGGCATAACTCAAAATGAACAAAAATGACATTTACAACTCCTTACCTGTGATGCCTGTACTATGATGGGTACACCCAGGACTCTCTGTCCAGTCAGTCCTATTGCCAGGGGCACTGAACTAACATCAACAAATTCAACATAAGCAATTCCCTTTGAACGCCTGGAATTTCTATCTGAAATCATTCGCACATCACGAACCTGAAAGGCAAGAATAGACATGAGTATTTTGGAGATAAAGGAAAAAACCTAATGCAGCCCATTCCTCAGACAGGTATTAATAATGAGATGATCATTTGCCAAGCCAATGGCTTTGTAATTGTGCTGAAAATCTATGGCAGCATACAGCTTTAACAAACATATCCCAGAGCACTAAAGCTGCTGTTCAAAGTCAAATGTAGTGTATGACAAAAGTTTTTCAAAATTAGAAGTTAAATGAATTTTCAAGTTATAGTGTAACTGACAGATCTATCTGAAAAAGACAGAAAAATATGAAAAATGAAGTTGTTTGAATCAGAATTGAATCGACATGTTTTGCATCACATCACATGAACAATGAACTCCTGAGAAATTACATTTTCATGTTCAAAGCCTTTAATAACTAGTTTATCATCATTCATCCCCCTTTGCACAGGTACAGGAAGCTCCACTTGCTTACAGTTCTCAAAAATATCAATCCTGTACTTAAGTTCTACTGGGACAGCTTGAGGCAGTAGTCAGATTCATTTTAATTTCCCTATTAATTACCTTCCCTACTGTAGAGAAAAATTCTTCCAGGTCTCTTGGTCGAATTCTTGCAGCCAACTGCATGCAGAATACTGTTCGAGCATCCCTCTCTTCGGGGGTAAGATTATCAATAGGTTCTCTGGAAAGAGAAAAGTTCAGTTAAAAAATAAACTGAATTAAGCTAACTCATCTCTGGACTGCATATGAAACACTAAATAATCAGTATTTCCCAGTCTAATAGTGAAAAACACACCTGCTGTATTTAAAAAAAGGCAGGGTTAAGAAGTGAGTACCTAATATTAATATGATAATCTATTTACTTGTATAACATGACTGAATATCCTGTTTCAACTGCGAGCACTGAAAACTTCTATTTTACCTCCAGAGGCCCAAACTAATCAGAGATGGCATTTTGCTGCTGTCCAGAAATGGTACCAGGACCACTGTGGAGCTCACAGTCACGAAGATGAGATGAGAGGACGAGGATACAAAGGCCAGCAGGGTGAACTGGCACAGACTGGCTGTCCAAACTCTCAGACAAGTAGTGCCAACCAGGCTTTGCAAACTCACATCTGGCATCTACCCAGTCACTTCAGAGTCACTGCAGCCACTGCATAAACAATACTGACATCCATGTAAATGGAATTCCCAGTCCTCAGAGTTTCAGCTTGTTAACTCATAAAAAAATTAAGAATAGTGAATAATTACTCTGATCCTTGACACCAGAAGCACTAGAATAATTTTATTTCAATACTGAACCACTATCTGAAATTAGATACACCATTTCTAAGGTGTTGAAGCTTCAAATCTAAAAAAAAAAAAAAAAATCTGACTTGTAGTCAAGTACAGGACAGAACTAGCATGCTGGATCCTGGACTGAGTTTTCAGTCATGGAGTACATATTTATATTAATATAATTATATAGATATTAATCACTGAGAATACAAAAGAAAAATTTACACTGAATTATCTCAGTAAGAGTTTGCTAGTCATTAAAAAACAAAACAAGACTGGTTAAATTTAACTGCATTAATGTAAGAGAACAATCTCATTAGCAGCTATCTAAATCTAATTCCCTTAAATGAGAAGCCTGAGAATGGATAAGCAGCTCCTGCATTTCAAAGGTATCCAGCCTCTCTACAATTACCGTGAATAAATACTGAAAAGCAAAGAGAAGTATTTGTACTTTTCCATTCTTTATATTATTAAGCACAGTTTAGCACAAAAGCTAATTCAATTTACAATTAACGGGTAAAAGATTGAGAACACAAATGCAAAAAACCAAAGCAAAGCTTCTTTTGCAAACTGATGTTATTTACAACTGTTTATGACGTGGGAAGAAGGCAACATATTAACAATGCTCTCCTCTCCCTGGCTTTTTAAATGAATTTCAGCATCACTTTTGAGTAGAAGCTGGAGAGCATGCATTATTTCACCCTCACTTTCCCAACTTCAATAGGACAAAAAACCACCCAACATATGTTGGTGTACCTAGTCGTACCTAACAGGGCTCTTGTCTTTTCTGAAGGGACTTTTGCTCCTGGAGCGACGTCTGCTAAAAAGAAAGAAGAAACAACATTAGAAGAAAACCTTCAAATACACCACTGATTTTAACCAAAATCTACTAACGATATAATAAAAAGTAGAAAAAAGTCAGAAACCTTAATTTGATGCTGTGAGGCAGACCAATCTTCCCTCTGATGGCACTGTTGAATTTTGGACCAGAACTACAACAAAAGAAAAGACAGAATTACTCACCTGAGTACCAAAATTCAGGATTTCCTTTTTGTACTCACATTATACTGCAAGTGCTCACCCACCCTTGCACCTGAACTGGTCAACAGCACCCAATGCATGCATAATATTATCAACAGGATATCAACACATGCAGCACTCCAGACCATAAGGCACAGAATATGCTCCCCTCTCAGCTTCACCTGCATCCCAAAACCCCAGAATATGCAGGACTCCAGGAAGTGAATTATGAGCCAGCCACACACAGCACATTTGTACGTGCAAACTATTCTG
Organism: Chiroxiphia lanceolata; assembly: GCF_009829145.1. Classification (NCBI taxonomy): domain Eukaryota; kingdom Metazoa; phylum Chordata; class Aves; order Passeriformes; family Pipridae; genus Chiroxiphia; species Chiroxiphia lanceolata. The sequence goes on along the minus strand of NC_045653.1, from coordinate 1,092,369 downwards.
AGCTACAGTTAAGAGTTGTAACCATTTTCACATGTTTTTGTGTCCACATCAAGTTCTATGTACTGATGATTGCAAAGCATGATCTTCATGGCCTGGAGCTCAGCCCCAGAGCTGTGTGCAAAGTGATGCTGGCAGGATTACTTGCTCAAGTGTAACGTTTTAAAATCAAAAGTTTCATGAAATTTAAGGTGCAAGAAGAAACCAAAGTAGTTCCCTGCAGACATCTGTAAGGGACACATTCACTAATGTTGTCTCAGTTCTCCCCACTGAAGTGCTACAAATATGCCAATGAAGCTTCCTAAAGTTCTTAATGGCCACCAAACCACAGAAGCAGTGAACCCAGCAGTTAGCCCTATATATAGACGTGGAGCCACAGAAGGAATCCAACCTCTTGGCTGAATCTAATTTTAGTTCTCCGGGCTTCACAGAGTCTGTTAGAACAAACTGTAACCTGCCCTTTACTTCCATGTTAAAGACAGTCTTCACTAGGTAACATGGCACATGGGGACAGCCTGTGACACGGGCAGTAGGACTCATCCCATCGTATTCTCCCTGAACTCGATGTCCTGGTAGATACAAGGCAAAGAACAACACCTGTTAACATTCTTCCTGTATCTCCACCAAGCAGAGGCACTGCTGCACAGACTGAATTCTGTGCACTGGGGCTTTGGCTTTCCATCTGCACACAATTGATTCTTTCTGTTGTAGCTACAATTTGATGTGAAACACCCTGAAAGACACGGCGGGCTGAAGACATTAGGAAGTCTTCCACTAAATCCATTTGGCCAGGCAATTTGTCTGAAAAACATCTTCTTGCTCCTCAGTGGAGCAGTAATGCTTATAGTTAAACTCAGCATCCACAGCAAGGAGGAGGATGCCCATTTTTAAACATGTCATGACACAGGTGGAAGTAGTGGGCCAAGATCCAAAACCGTGCTGGCCAGGTTAAAGCAAGGGAAATATGGCCCTGTACAACACTGGAAAAAAAAATAAAGAAAAAAGACCATTTAGAAACTACTTATTAAGAACAGAGAAAATAAGACATAAAACACAGGCACGTGTTGAGATGAGATCGCTATTGATCAAACCCAGACTTTTTCTGCCTAGGATAAATTACTCCATTTCCTACTCAAGTCCAGACAAATGACTGCTCAGAGCATCCATTCAGGTTCTCCAGTATCTGAGAAACTGCTGAAAGCTGCACCTGGAAATGCTGGTACTGATTCCAGAGGCCAACTTCTTACCAAACATGGGACTGCCCTGCACCTTCACACCTCCCGATATAGAACGTGGTGTTCTCCAGTTCAACTCAAATGCAGCCAGACACACCAATTACAGTAGTTCCAGAATACTAACACACAGACCAACTAAACAGTAGTAAATAATTATGAGGTTTTAAGGAAATGGTGAAAGAAATGTTTTAATTGTTTGCCTAAATCTAATGAAAAGAATTCCCAAAACACAAACAATTGATAAGTAACACAGTAACAGTTTTCAAATACATGCACAGCTTCCCAAGGGGGAGGGAGAGAAGAGGAAAAAAGGGGGGCGGAAAAACACACAACCCACCACAACTCCAAAGATCTCTTTTCCATTTTCACTCTTGATTAGTAGTACCTTATTTACATGATTCCATGAAACACTGACAAACCCCAGTGACCTAAAGCCATCCCAGACTGAGCAGAAAGTTGCCTGGGGCAAGGTGACAGTCCAAGTTACCTTCTCAAGATCCCTTTCCAGCAGTATTCTGCAGGATGCACTTCTCTTTGTTTTTCTAAGGAGACCTGCTTGTAAAGCTGTAGATCTCAGGGAAAGCTGCTTCGCTCCTATGGCCCCTACAGCTGCTGCCCAGCTCCTGCTGTCACGCAAGGCAGTACCATGTCACAAGCAATTCATCTTTATGTCTAGGAGTCCCCTTGTCCATAAGCCAAAGGCCCTCAGTCCATAGGGACATGCCTTCCCAAACCTGTGTGATGCCACACGGCCCAACAACAACAGTCAGGTCAGAAGACAGCCAGCAAATTATCAGCTCTTACCTGCTAATTCTTACTCAAGACTCCAACAAAACAGTGTTGGACAAGGCAAATTTTGACTAATAAAGTCCAGGGGCATCATGATGAACTTTCAGTCCTCATGTAATACATCTGTTTTCCCGACAGCTTTGTCCAAATTCTTGGTTTCAGAACAGAAACAGGATAGTCTAAGTGACTTCTATTGTACATTAGCAGTGTCTGGGATTTGCCAGACAGATGTCTAAGCAAGAATACCCAGTCAAGTTCTTTCTACTAAGAGACCTAATAATGTAGCTGTAAAACACTTACAGAACAACATATGTGAGAATAACATTAGAAAAAAACCCTGTCAACATTAAGCAATGCAAGCCAGTCATCCCATTTTAAAAAGCTGAAGCATTTAACCACTTTCTAAAGCTTAAGTAACAAACTCTAAGGTTTCAGGTTCTCTGTGGTACTCTCTTCTCCATACTAGACTTTTTCTTCTCACTGTTGCTGAGATGTCTCTTAACTGCTCCAGCAGCAAAAACATCTCAGTTTACAGGCATCAGCTTGAAAAGGAGCCTTTATAAAGCAAATGAGAAAGATCACAAGGAGAAAGAGTAACAAATAAGATAAAACAGAAACCATAATGCATTTTGATCTAGATGCTGCCCCAGCCAGCAAGAGTACTCTGGCAGTTACTTTTGAAATGCTGAGCTGATGGCACTGATACAGAGACAATTTCTTCAAATGAAAGCACCAGTTCTGGTGATCCAAAGTTATCTGATTGGAAGGCAGCCAGTGGTGCAGGAGGCTTCATCTCCAAAACTCCTGTCTCCCTGAAAGTCAGTGTCTGTTATACAGATTTAAAGGTGAGTCTCTGCATTTGAAGAGTACCAAACAGGAAATTAAGAGCTCTCCACTCTGGTATCTTCTGAGGCCCTCCTCTTTCACACTTTTTGAGACAAAACTAGAATTTGGGAATCACATTAGCATATGTATTGCTCCAATAGTACCCATCTACTATGTGATTGACAGCAGACTGCTTGCTGACTGCCAACAGTCAACACCAATCCCTCTGGGATACATGTGCCTGCCCTGTTACCAGTCTTCCACTAAACCATTTCAAACACTAAAATTCTACTTGGTTAAATGAAAGCAACAATCTGGCAACTGCAGCAGAACTACCAAATGAATAAGCACAACCATGTATCCTCAGGGCATACCAGACCATCTCAGCTTCTTGTTCACTGTCTTTCCAGAGAAATCACCCAGAACAGCTACAGAAGTGTCAGAATAGGGAAAAAGAACCCTCACAATCACTTACCTTTGTGGTATAACGTATCTCAATGCCCTAAAACAGGTATGGCTTATTGCACTTTCAATCTCTACTTGAGGAAATTATTTTGGAAGACTAGAACACTGGAACTTCCAAATTTCTCCAGCTGAAGAACCTTCTCACCCAGTGACAACAAAATACCAAAGAACAAAACTCTCCGATGCAGTTGGGAAAATGCAGCAACTCCCAACTACGTGAAGAGACGAAGGACGTCCTCCCCCTGCACCACCGCACTGGAGGGGAGGCTGTCAGGCTCACACATGGAAGGCTCAAGTTTTGGATCAAGGTCCTCTGTGTCTTGAGCCACAACTGTGGCACCGGCACAACCCAACCAGCTACTGTAACCTTACAGGTGCCAAAGAGTTGTAGGAAAACGAGCCAACTGTGCACTGCTGAAATCTTCAGAGCTGAAGCCCAGAGCAGCGCACAGAGGCTCTGCCTGGCCTGGCACTGGAGACAAGCTCACTGGAGACAAGCGGGGATGACAAGCTCTGTGACCCCCAGGTGTACAGGATGCCACTGCACCTCAGCAGAGCCAGGAGCTGCAGTAAGTTCTCATTATCAGAATGCCCAAATCCAGGTGACTTTGCACAAACTGAGACTCTGAGACCTCAGGTAGTTTTGTTTGCATTCCAAGAGTACAAAAGAGAATGCGTTCCCTGGATTGGGACATAGCCAAGAAAAACATTCATGTATTAAAACTGTGCAAGCCTGCAATTTATCAGAAGGTAAACACTGTCTGCTCAAACACCTTGAGAGATATCTTCATCAGGGATGACATTACATGTTATGGTTTAAAAAATACATCCTTTTCAATTGCCTGCTTTTTACGGGACCTTGCATTCCCAGACTTGGTAACAGCTGAGAGGAGGCCTGGAAAACAGCAGACACAAGGAGCAGCCTCAGGTTATTAACTACAGTCAACCATATACACCAGTTCTCACTGGTTTTCTGCAAAGAGGCAACAGGAAGCAAAGGGGAGAGCAGGAATACAAACCATCAGAAACAAATACTGATGAAAAAAATGTCTTTTGAGAATTGATTTACAACTGTCAGGAACTACTTACAGCAGAGGTTCTGTCAAACTAAATATCTGAGAGGATCAAAGAGTTCTTTCACAGCTTCTAGACAAGTCTGACAAAAAGCAGGGCAAATATGCAATGCATAGGCATTCCGAAGACAAGATGCTTCCAGTTTGGATGCATAAACATGGCATTTATGGAGTAAAGTGTTTAAGAGCAGCAAGATCGTAAAAATCTTCAGTAATACAAAAACAAGGGTTTATGAGTTTGTAAGCAAAGTCACAGACTACTATTCACTTTTTGACAGCTAAGCTGTCAAGTTTTATACTGAAGGCAGTTTGGACAAGTAGGGAACTTGCTTGTTACTTTGATTTTGTGATAAATTTGGTTTTCCAGTCAGCTGTACACATTCTTTCATTGCTTTTACATCTTTCATTTTGGCTCAGAATGAAAACCAGCAGAAGGGGGATATGTTACTGTCCTCCTCTTTTCCATGCTGTATTTATTGACATTCTTCAAACTCAACCTCTCACCCTCTGAGATTATTAGTGACCCATTTAGAAAGCAGAAAGTGAAACTTGAGGCTTCCCCATCACACCACTGAAGCAGCACCCATGTACCTCAACACAAATAACCTACTAGGGGCTCCTGTAGCGGCCTCTGAATCTGCGGTCTCTGCTCCTGGACCGGCTGCGTCTGCGTTCTTTGCTTCTGCTCCGTTTCCTTTCCCGGCTCCTGCTCTTTTTCCGCTCCCGGTCTCGGCTCCGTTTGCGTTCCTTACTCCTGCTTCTCTTTCTGTCATGGCTTCGACTTCGGCTCTTGCTCTTTTTTCTCCTGAGAAAAAAACCACAACTTTGGTTACGCCCATAGCTCAGTGTTATTTACTCCAAATCCCACAGTTCCCCCAACCTGATGTCAAAGACATTGACAGGAGAAGTTTCCACCTGTTAATATTTATATTTTTTTTTTGTTAAGTGGGTGGTTAAGCATGCCAGCAATCTTCTATCACTATGAAGTCCACAACAACACAGCTTTATTTTAAATTTCATAATTGCTAGAGAATGCTTCCAGAAGAGTAAAAGGACTAAAAAAACATTTCCTGCGTTGGATCTACTACATACCAGCTGCAGTACTTCATGTGGCTTTCAACCACACTTTAAACACGGTATCAAGATTCTAAGATCAAATTATACTTTTACAGTAAAGTAAAACAACCAAAATAGAAAGACGCAAGTCATTCAGCACACTGCTGAAGAGTTTTTCTTCCCTACTTGCTACTCCTGCTCATAAGCCACTTGCTTTTTTAAGTCTGTGCTTGTCACAGGTTTGGGCCAAACTGCAGATCTTCGTAGCTTTAACCATTTACTTAGAAAATCTAATCTTTTAAGATCTGTAAGTCAACTATACCTCATATCTGAAAACCAGTGAGCAACTGTTCCATTCTTGTAATTTGCACTATTTGCAAATTTTTTCCCCTCTATCTCAGTCTCAGACCATCAAAGCTTACAGTCCCCTAGTTTTTAAAATATATACGTGTGCATACATAAAACACGCGGTAAACAGATGCTCAAGCCATTACTTAAGACAGCAAAATAATCAATTTTGCTGCTAAACTTTTGAAGTTTGAAACGTCCTTTGTTCCTCGATTTTTCCTCTTCCTCCTTTTGGGCCTTCTGATTGCATACACCATGTCTTTTCAAAGTGGTCACTCATACACCCAAAAACTTTTTAAAAAGGGCATGTGGATTACAAAAGGGTCATTACTGTTATTTTCTATGGCCATGAAGAAAATGAGACTTCTAGTTAGTTTCCATTCCTAAAGTAAAAAGTCTCTCACTTGCCACATCTAACTAAGCCTAATCATCACTAGCAGCTTTTGCTCTCCAATCTCCACCTAGGAAGACTATCTTAGTATTTGTCTCTGAAGACAAACATTTTGTGATTAGGTTTTAAACACTGGAATATTTCATTTTTTCCACCAGTTTCTCTAATATTTTTGTAAGGACAGAGAAGCTGCTGCATGAAACCCTGATAATCAGAAGTCTCACAACCTCCAGTAGTTCTGTATTTCTGGGTGGTGTTATCAGTGTCACTGACCCACACTTCCTGCTGTAATGCAGTTTGGGATGGTCAGGCACGCAGTGTCCCTCCTCTCTAGGACCCATCATTTACCAACATTTCCCCAAGTTAACCCTAAAACACCATCATAACAGCTCTGAAAAATCCTCCCTGTAGCTCACTATCCTGGCCAGAACCAGTAAGTGGTAACTGCAGCCGCTCCCTATCAGACAGGGAGCTGAACCCCCTGTGCGGGCAAAGACTGCCAAGAGCCCAGACCCACACTGTGCCTCCAAACCAGGACTGACCCGGACATACAGTACAGACATCCAGGAAGTATGCAGATTCTTAATCCTTCCCATTACTAACATGGACATTTAATATCATTTGACAATTACTGAAACCTGCAGTTGTTTTTTTAACTTGCTGATTTTTGCTGTGGATTTTCTTGACAGTTTGAATCTTATTTCAGCATTTGCCCAACTGAAGCAGATACAGAATACCATCTGCATAGAATTTAATTGATTTAAAGCACAGCAAGAAGTCTTGCAAAGCCTAAATACACCTTTGTCTTCAGCAAGAGAGAACACTGTCATGAGTCACAAACAAAAGAGTGCAGTTCGTTCTTTAAAGATTATGTGGAACAGCGGCTCTATCAAAATGAACTTCTAGGGCTTAAAAATATTGGGAGCAGCTGCTTTTGCTGGAGTTTTAGAGGTCTTGGGATTTAGCATGAGAAGGATGTTCACAGTACTATTTAGAACACAGATATAAGGTATAATCGATTTTAAATTATTTGATTACAACTAAAGCCTGACCTTGGAATTGGACTTACAATTCCCCAAATATTCACACACCTGGGATAAAACTTTCTTTGGATCCCTTCAGCATGTCATCTGTATGATTTCAGAAGGTGACAACAGCACACATGCTGACTTCTTAAGATAGCTGTGTATTACAAAAATGCACTGCTTTCTGCTTAGTCAAATATCAATCTAAAAATTTGTCTTTTTACATCAATTACCTCATCACCAAATGACACTTGTAAGGTACAGAATTTATTTTACAGACTTAAAAACCTTCTGTTTATTTGGGGTATTTAAGAGACTCTTACGTAAGGCATTTTTCCTCGAATTCCTGGTTTCATTCCAGACTGCTTGGGGCATCAGAAGGTGTTCAGATTCTGGAATTATGCTTGCTGAAGAAGGTGGGCTTGTACTCTTGTTTTTCAAAAAAGTTTTCAAAGGTGGGGATGCAGAGAATAGAGGGAGGGAATTCAACACGCTAAACCTTTTCAAGAAAGCACTGGTATCTTTAAATGCTTTGCACTGCTCCAAATCACATTCTACAATAAATTCTACAACAAATACACTTTTAAAATGCAAAATCCATCGCGTAACTAAAGTAACAACAAAAAAAAATTAAACATGCTGAACATACAAAGTCTGTATTTCTATCTGATGCTAATTAAATGTTTCCACAACTTTGATGACATCAGCTGCGAGGGTTTTAACTACATTTGTAAATAAAAGACTTCCTAATTGCTGCAACTGCAAATATCAAGCTTTGTTATTTTAGCTCCATAAATACTACTGACGTGCATTCTCAGGTTCACAAAACTCAGCAGCCTCTCCCCAAAAGTACAGAACTGAAACAACACTCACTTCTTGCTGCGCTCTTCGTGGCCATTGGCACTGCTCAATTTGTTCTCATCCTAAGCAGGGTTGATAGAAGAACATCGTGAGGACGAAGTGGAAACATTTCAAGTGGTCAAAGGGTAATGGGAATAGGAATAAGAAAATAAAAAAACAAAAATTTTAATACTAAATTACTTGTTTACAGTTTAATTTGGAAAGCTTTAGAATATTTAGGTAGGCATGTTTAACCACTTTGCTGCTTAAATTTAAGTCATACTATTACAAAATACAAGACTTACATCATTTAAAAGTGTATATTAAATTGTAGATACTTCCTTACATGGTTTAGAGAGCAAGTTATCCTGTAGAATTCAGCACTCAAGTGGTTAAATGTTATTTCTATAAAATGTAAGAGGAAGTTTGAGGTCTGTGTTTGTGTGCCCCTCTGATCAGTACCAAGGCTATATCTCTGCCTAAGCCCCGGGGCTGTGCTAGCAGCCAGCCACTATGGATTTCCTATGGATTTCCTGTGACCGATGCCATTCCCGAGATCTTCGCTCATTTTCGTTGAAGGGTTGTAAGAGCTTGATGTCACCTCTGTCACACATCTCGCCCTGAAGCAAACAGGGATTCACACTGCTTTAGTAACGTCGACTCCCAAGAAAGTCATCAATAATCCACCAGTCCAGCCTAAACATTCCCTATTTCCATACCTGTTCACATGGAAAATATCCATGTTAAGCCAGGACACAAGAATTTTAACATAATAGTTTACAAATTTCTCTTCAAGATGTAAAAGTAACTGCTAAATATTACATAAACTAAATATACATTTAAAAACTTACAAATGCTCATCCAAAATTCATTACACGGTTGTAATAAACACTGCAAAATAGACTAACAATAGCTGCTATATAATTTATATACTGGCTTTACAGTTTAATCACATTGGTTACATCAAAAGTACAATTCCTAGGCGACTTAAAGTTAATATACATTTCTTTCAAAACCAGTGCTAAAGCATGCAGACTGTTCATACTTCACCACCATTTGGTGGAAAACAAAAAAAGACAGTATTCATTTGCTGCTGGTTTAAGTAGACATCACTATGCTAATTGATAAAAATTTCACATAAAAATTGACATTTCCTAATTAAACAACTAGGACAGAAGAATACAAGAGCTTATTTTAGAATGACACCGCAGACTGTGATACTGTCTTTTACTTGCTAAGAACATTCTACTCAGGGATCCAAGAATTTCCGTAAATTCGTTCACTCAGCAATTGATTTTCATCTGCCCTGTTGAAAGATTAACCGCCAGCAGCTTCTGCATTAAAAGCAAGTCCCACTCTTCTTGCACTGAGCAGACTGTTCAAATATTTACTTGCCATGGGACTGGTGAAAAGGTTATTCTTGGAACCCTGCTGTTTTCCCAAATCACTGCATTCACCTTGTTGCTATACCAAACTAGACCTGGCCATTTTAGAGGAGAGGTTTTAGGATTCTTGGTCTGGGGGGTTGGTTTGGGGTTTTTTTCTGTTTTGTTTTGGTTTTCTTTGGTTGGTTTTTGGGTGGGTTTTTTGTTTTGTTTTGGTTGTATTTTTTTTTTAACCTAGGGGACCACGGTACAGCGATACGTCACTCAATTACTACCTTATGATTGACAGTTCACACTGGAATCAAAGGTGAATTCATGGGAGTAGAGGTGAGATATCGTTAGGCAAGTCTACAAAGAGAGATAGATGGGCATTTATTCATCACGCTGAAGTGAAACTACTGCACAATATAATTACATTAACAGTATATATTAACTTGAAAGTTACATGTAATGCATGTCCAATAAGATAAATCATGAGGGCTCCAGGGATGTTAGTTTACAGTTCAGCAGTAGTTTCATGAATAATGCTAAATTAAGGTAAACACAACTTCATGGCACATTTTTCTCACCTTCTTGTAAGGAGCTTCAAGCATTGCCTCAATATCAATATCATCAGCCATTTTTCAGGGCACCTAAAAGAAGAAGCAAAATCCACCTGAGTTGGAAAACATCATTGTGCTTAATATTCCAAAAGCTTTTGCTTAAGAGGTCATCCCTGCATTGGCTTAAATTCAGTGAGCAGTGCCTCAGTAGGTGTTTCCAAGGAGAACCGGAACGAAGCTTTGCCCAGTGAGATGATAAAGAATGTGCACAAAGCAATTACAGCTGTGAAGAACAAAATGCGCTTGAACACCACGAGCCAGCGGAACCCCTGAGGGATCCCACCAATTCCTTCACAACAAGGAGCACAGAGCAGTTAAGACACGGACACAGGGCTGGGGCCGTCTTGAGAAGCGCTGCAGCTTGACCCAAGGACACAAAGCACTCGCACAAACCTGCTCAGCCTCCCAGCCCTGGCACCGACCTGAGGGTGTGGACACCAAGGCCATTGGAGCAAGGCAGCCTCCCGCGTAAGGGGGGCACAGAGGAACAGTCGTGATCCCAGCACTGGGAGCTACTATAGCACACACAAGGTCCATCCCGGCTGGAACTTGTCTCAGACAAAAGAGGCCCACCATACCAGGTGACACTAGTTACCACAAACTCTTTGGATTCAGCTGTTCCTCTTATTTTCCAACTTCAACCCCTTACGGTAATTTTATGTTCACTATACTCTGAATCTCTCTGACACTTGATTTCCTCTCCCTATGCAGGTCTGCTATTAAGAACCTCGAGACTCCTGGTATTATAGACACTCAACTTCCTCAAATCTCTTAAGTAAAGTTTCTCTTCTTTTTCTTTCTTAAACTCGCAAACAGCCAGTCCTCTACATCCCGGTCAGACAGCCCAATAGCGAGGATTTCCCTGCATGTGAACAATGAAATGGATTTTTAAACGTACAGGTTAATTCTGGAATCTTGTTTCCAGGCACTGTTGCAGGAACTGCACTGTCCTGAGACTTGGGCAGAACAATGAAACTGCTCCAACACTTTAAGATCCTCTAAAATGGTCACTTTTAACTCCGTAAATGAGAATGCTTTCCCAGAGCTGCAGCACATCCCACTACGGCCCAGGACTACAATCCAGAATAAAACACAATCCTTAAGCAGTATCACAGCACTGGAAGTTCACACTCAATTACTTAACCGAGGCACACTGACCTCATTTTCAAGTTATGACCTGTTGGGATACAGTGCCATCACTTATAGGTATCATCACCTTCATTAGCTCAGCTCGTTAAAGCAGGGTGCCAATAACACCCAGGGTGTGGGTTTGACCTCCTACAGGCCATTCACTTAAGAGCTGGACTCGATGCTCTTTGTGGGTCTCTTCCAACTCAGAATATTCTGTGATTCGTTGATGTGTAATGGCTCAATTTTATTTTTTACTGGAGTATTTACACTGAGCTTTTCAAGATAGCTCCATACAGGCACGTGACTTAATTCACTGCTGTTCTGCCAGTATGTGGGATGAGTAAGTACATCAGTGTGACTAAGGGCCATGAAAAAGTTCCAGGCCAAACCCAGGATTCTACAAAAGAATTCCCACTGGTGACAACTCCCACCCATAATCACATTTTCAGATGTGTAATTCAGGCAACACATCCAGCTGCACTTGGGGATCTTTCACCCTGCAGAGGATCGGCTGCAACACAGACCATCAAACCCTGAGTGGGGTGGAAAAGCACAGAGGGAACAACTATCACTGCATCCCCCCAAAAGAGGAGGGATGAACCATCATCCGGTAGGTTCAAAACAAAGGTCCTCATTCACAAAGCATTTAGCCACTGAATTCACTGTCAGCAGGCCTGTGGATCTTAACAAAGAAAAAAAAAGCACATGCAGTGCTCAAAAAACCCAAAACAAAAAAAGCACAAAAGTTTACAGAAAAAGCTTTTCATAAACAAAGAAGTGCCTCGTGATCCCGAGCCACAACGAGCTGACAATTAAGCACACAGAGAGAAGTGTCACTGTGCCACTGCCCCGTTCCCATTCTCTCTTTGGCATTGACTTCTGGCCACCACCACTGACAATCTCCTGAGCTGCACTCTGGCCTCACACCGGGAATCTGTGCCCTTTGTACTCTACACAAAACACTTCCACTGAGATAATGCCGTGTTATTATCAGAGTACCTTCTGTCCACACACCACAGCCCTGTTATCAACCCTGCAATGCATACAATGCTTATAATGATGCTATACATAAAGTTGATATTCTTTCTAAAAAAATCACAAATAAAAGCCCTTATTAATTTCAATTGAGTAGAAAATCATGACAAATTTTCAAGTACCTTTCACTGAACACTGAAGCTCAAAATAATTATCCTAAAAGCCTTTCAGCTTCCTAAAAAAAAAAACAAACCTACATAGGCCTGGCATTTCTGCAGAAGGAAAAAAGAAAATAACACCATCACGAAAACAAACCAACAAAAAAAATCAACAAAAATCCGTTCCGAAAGTATCAAAAAAACCAAGGAATGAACCTCCCTTGAAATTCTGTGGATCTACAGGAAACTTAAAGGATATGAAATTCACTGCAACTGATCTAGTTCTATTTCTGAGCAAAAATAATCTTTTTGCTGTGCTATATGGCACAAAAGGAATTAAAAGCGTCCGTCCTCTAAATTACTACCTTTAGAAACCCAACAAATAACAATTCAGACCGTTTTGCACGGGAGTCTCATGGGAAAACACCAAGGAAGTTTAGGGCGGACGGAAAGGGAGTGCTGGCCCCTCCGCAGCCCCGCACCCCTGGGGCCGGGGCCGAGCGAGGCCCCGCCGCTCCCCGAGGCCGCTCCCGCCGCGGAGGGCCGGGGCGGGGCAGGGCCGCGCCGGGGGAGCCGGGAACCGCCGGGTAGGGCCGCAGCACGGGAATACGTGGGCGGCAGCACCGGGCCGCGGCTCGGGGGCCGCGGGCGCTGCGGGCCCGGCGGGTGCGGGGCGGCCACGGCGGCGGGGGGGGCGCAGGCGCGGCGCCTGGCGGGGCAGGCCCGGCGCGGCCGGCGGTGGGCGCGGGTCCGCCCGTAGTTACCTGCGCCGCGGGCGGTGCGATCCTCGCTCGGGCCCCGGTCTGGCAGCGGCGGCTCCGGCGTCACTGCGCTGGTGGCGGTGGGGGATGGGCCCGAGGGCTCAGGCGCCCTCTCCAGGCGTCTGAACCAGGGACGGACGGCGGCGCTGGGGCGGCGCCGGGGCGGCGGGCGGCGTGGGCGGCTCGGCCGCGGTGGCGGGCAGTGGCGGTACCGGTGGCGCTGCCGGGGCGGCCCCGCTGCGGCTGCTCCCGAAATGGCGCCCGGCCGCTCGCGGCTCCGCTGGCACGGGGGCGCCTAGCGCTGCGCGCAGGGGCTCTCGCGAGACTCGCGGGCTCATACGGCCCCGCGCGCCCGTGCCCGCGTCTCGCGAGAGGTCGCGCCCGGAAGCCGACGCAGCTCAACCTCTCGCGAGACATGGGCGGGCAGGTGGTCTCATCACGCGGCCGTCCAGGAGCTCTCGCGAGAGCTCCTGCGGGGACGGGGCTGGGGCCGGGAGGGACCTGGGGCAGACGGAGGCGGGGTACAGAGACAGACAGAGGACAGACAGCCCCGGGACAGACAGCCCCGGGACAGACCGGGGACACACAGCCCCCGAGACAGACAGACCCGGGACAGACAGACCCGGGACAGACCGGGGACACACAGCCCCCGAGACAGACAGACCCGGGACAGACAGACCCGGGACAGACAGACCCGGGACACACAGGCCCGGGACACACAGACCCGGGACACACAGACCCCGGGACAGACAGACACGGGACAGACCCGGGACACACAGCCCCGGGACAGGCTGTTGTCTCCTCCCCGGCTCTGCAGAGGCCGTGTCCCCCCGCGAGGCCATTCCGGGGCTCCAGCCCAGCCTGGGTCCTGTCCCGGCTCTTCCAGCCCCTCCAACCCCTGCAGGACTCCCCGTGTCCGTGACCCCGCTCTGGGGCCCTCTGGAGCCCCTGCAGGTCGCCGGAGCCTTGAACCGGAATGTTTAACTGGCGAAATCACGGCCTGTGAAACAAACCCCGCTGGTCTTGCCGACAGCGCTTTGTTTCCCGCAGAGCCCCCAGAGTTTAAAATAACGCGCAGTAAGTTCTGGGCAGTTGTTCAAGGTAGTGCAGATAACATAAAGAGAGTTTCCTGCTGGAGGCGGCATGAGAGAAGCAATTGTTGCTGGGGGGTTGTAGCGTATTTCTTTTTTGTCCTACAATTCTGAAACAAACTAAAGAGAAGTTCTAAACAAACTTTGCCTCCTGAAATTATAATTTTTATGAAAATCCCGGTCTTCTGTGTCATTTAATGTAATTTCTAACAAAGTTCCTGAAATGTTAATAGCACTAAATGGTCCTGGAGCCCAGAGTGCCCAAGTCTTTCTAAGCTGAAGTGCTTAACTAACTGACTTTGAAACATTTAGGAAAAATGACGTGTTCAAAAATTAAAAACAAAGAATTACTCTAGTAGGGTTTTTCCCCCGACCTAATCGTTTTTGCGGAGGTTGGTTGTAAACAAAATTAGCCGTCATCCCGCAGGCCAAAGGAGGCTTGCTGTGGATGTTCCCGCGCCCTCACCCCGGGGCTCCCAGTCAGCCCCCAGGGCCGCTCTGAGCAGTTCCGTGTCCTCCTTCCCTCCCCTGTGACTGGCATTTGTGCTCGGGCTCACGGTGGGGGATTTCCCCGAGGCTTTTGTCCCCTCCCATTCGCCTGTGGAGCCCGGCTCTGGCAGGAGGGCACAGGCTGTTGCTGGACACAGCCACGCTCGGCTGGATCCGCCGCTGGCGCCGAGGGGGATCCCCCGGTCACACATTTCCCGACAGGAGCATTCCTGTCCGTGGGATGGCTCGGTCCGGAGGGGCGGCCGGGGCTGGGGGATAAGGCGGGCCACGGCTGGGTCTGTGCACTCCCCCGGCCCTGCCCCTGCCCCGCCCCCGGCCGTTCGGTCGCTGAGCGGGCCGGGGCGGCGGGAGCTGTTCCGTGTCACCCGCTCTGCGAGGGGGGAAAGGCAGAGTTAGCAAACAAAAGAAAAGGAATTAGGGGAAATGGAAAAAAAAAAAAGAAAGAGAAAAAGACTTGAGCTTTCCCACACCGGGAGTCGAACCCGGGCCGCCTGGGTGAAAACCAGGAATCCTAACCGCTAGACCATGTGGGACCGCTTGTTCCTTCTACGCCGCTGCGCTGCCTGCTGCCTGCACGGCCCGCTGCCTGCGCCACCTGCCTGCACGGCCCGATGTTTGCACTGCCTGCCTGCACAGCCTGTCTGCACTGCCTGCCTGCACTGCCTGCTGCCTGCATGGCCTGCTGCCTGCACTGCCTGCATCGCCTGCCTGCACTGCCTGCTGCCTGCACTGTCTGCCTGTGTCACCTCTCCCCTGCACTTCCTGCCCTTGCCCTCACTGCCTGTACCATGGGCCAGGAGCAGGAGGTGGGTGTGCAGGGAGTTGGGAGGGGGTACAAGGCCACTCGCTTTTGTAGTTAAAAGATGGGGCTGGAGGCTGACAGAACCAGAGAAGCAGGAAATGCCTAATGGAGGATGAACAAATGAAGTCCAGCCTGAAAAGGCACAGAAACTGAGTAAGAGCCACCAATGTGCTCCTGTACAAATTGGAGCAATCACAAAAGCAGGCAGAACAACTGCATTGCCCAGTTTTAACTGGGTACAACCTTATCAGAGCCTGGTACAAGGCAAGGGGCGGGTGGGACACTGCCAGCACCGGCTGCAGACGTGCAGGGAGAACCGACTCTGTTGTGCGTGTGGAGGAGTGATGCTGGATGCTGAAGAAACCTTGGACTCAGTGTGCCTAAACCATTTTAATCTTCCAACGTGTAACACTGAACCTCTGTAGGTAGAAAAATCACACCTAAATAGGCAAAGGGGAGAATTAGGACTATTGTAGTGAATAGGCTTTAAAACCAGCGGTGGTGACAGTGATATATTTAGGAGATCAGAGTGGCTGCCAAGGCAGAAAACATCATCATTATGAAAAGTCTCCAATTACCCCCATATTGAGTGAGTAAATGTCACATCAGCATATCGTGCGTCTGCTACATTTTAGATACCACAAAGGCTTGATTTTTGGAGCAGCTGGTTGGAGAACATAAAAGAAGCAACTGGGTTCAGTGCTGAGTTGTGTGAGGGGCTTCATTCAGAACTGTGCTATTAGAACAGCCATGTATAACAGGGAGTATAATGTGTTCTATCTGGTGTCATTGAAAGAACAACAGCAACAAAGAAATTCTTCCCCCAAGAGATTGTTAAAAAATGAATAAACTAAAAGGATAACATGGCTGTAAGAAGATTTTAAAATGAAGATTTTAAAATGGCTCAGAACAGTTTGTATCACCAGGAGGAAAAAGCTATGCCTACAAAGCACTCTAAAGAGAGCTATCGAAACGTTAAATTAAAAATAAAATACCCTTCAAAATGTGAAGCTGGTGTAGACCATGTCTGTATGCCAGCAAAGAAGATCCTGAATACGTTCCAAGGTATCCAATGGATCTGATGGTAACCACACAAGCTAGATTTGAGCAGATTCTGTTCCCTCACATGGATCCCAACTGCAGCCCCCTGGCCTGCATGAAGTTGCAAAGGACACAGGGAGGGACTGGCTGACAGACCCTGCTTTTTTGGATTGTAGTCCATCTCTGTGACATAAGGGCCAATTTGCTCCCCAAGGACTGGACCCCACTGGTGGTAAGATTTGAGCTTCTCCCATGGACCAACCTCCCTGTCCTCAGCTTGTCTTCTAGTTTTAGTGCTGGGCAATGCTCCTCCTTCCAGAAGCCCTGGTGAGATGTCAATAGGAGCAGCACCTACACCCACTTCTGCCCAGGAATTGCTTGTAAGGGAAGGGGGAAGGTCTCCTTTGTCAACCACTCCTGGAGATCAGGACCTGGGGGAGGCAGAACTTTGGCTTCATTTAAGCTGGCCATGCTCGTGCTGTTACAGCATCTGCCCCTGAAGCTGTTCTCAGGGCCCCAAGGGCAATAACAAGCCCTTAAAGGCCAGCCTCTCCTGGGGCTTTCGCCCCAGCCCTGCCCAGGAGCCCCACTTCAGGTCAGCCCTGGGCCCTCAGTCCCCACCTGAGCTGTGTTGAGGTGTGCTTGTCCCCAGTGCTCTCACTGAAGTGCCCATGCCCAGCCCTGGGTGTTTCTGACCCTGACCTGCAGGCTGCCTGTCTGGCCTGACCTCAGCTCTGCCTTGTCCCCGTGGACCTGTCACTGGACTGTGTCTGACCCTGGTCACCATCACTGCCTGATCCCGCCCCCAACCTGCAGACTGACTTTCCAGGCTGAGCTCAGCTCATGCTCCCCATGAGCTGCCTGAGAGCCTGGGCTGCCCCGTGAGACCACCCAAGCACGGTGGGGCTGACCTTGGCCTTGTGCAGCTGTGCCATTGTGGGGGATTACCTGGGGTTTGCATCGGGGGGACTTTGCTCAGGTGTAATCCCGAGTGTTTCCTCTCTCCTGTGACAGCAGCTGTTCACAGGGAGCCCAGGAGGTGCACGTGGTTCAGGCAGTCAGCACCCAGCCCAAGTGCACAGCATTCACATGAAAACACAAGAACCTGCTTGTTGAGTTGATCTGCTTAGTAGATCTCCAAGATGTTTAAAAAACGAGCAAAGAACAGCTTTCAAAGGGGTTTGCCTAAAGCTGAATTCCTGGATGCTGCGAGGAACCGAGCTTGCCTGACACAGTGCAGCACACGGGGACATTCGGCATCGCAACACTGGCAACCACAGCTTTGGAAACTTCACTCCTCCCTGCGGGTACATGGTACAGCAAAGAACTTGCTGCTGTTCCCACTGACTTCAGCAGGAACATGGCTGGTCCTCAAACCCTTGACTATATGAGAAAGAATAACAGATAAAGAGTAATCACCCACTTCATGTGCTCACTATAGGATTTCTGTTATCAGGATGTATTAGTAAGCAGGTGGTGTGCAGGCAGAGCTCAACACAATATCTGAGGGCAAAAGGGATTAAGTTTGAGTTTTAAAAAATGAAATCTGTATTATTTTATTGAAAGGATATAGTAAGAAATAACAACATGCAGTTGAGGACACCTATAAACAACATAATGGAACAATTTTTCCTATTAGTTAAGAAGAACAGGAATAATGGGATGAAGCTGATAAAACTTGGGCAAAACACCCTGAGGGGATCTTAGATATCTGAATGATCACCCCAGGAGACAAGGCCAGCAAGAAGTATTCCCAGAAGAGCCTCTGCACTGGTGAGAAATGGCAAAGATGATCTCTCACAAATCCCCATCTTTCTTTAACTCTCAAGTCCTGACTGTGTAACCTTCCTTTCGGGTTACTCACGGGAATGGGGATTCAATTAACTGACCAAGGCTTGTAAGAAAAAAACATCAGACTGCAGGATTAACTTGAGGAATTACAGGTTCTGTCTGTGGCTAAACAATAAACTCGGTTCTTGGCAAGTACCTACAACAATATTACATCATCTGGCACAAACATCAGCCACAGCAAAACCAGACGGGCCAGGCAGCACATGCAGCTCGGTGGGAGAAGAAGCAGGGAGGTTCAAGGAGGTAGCACAGCTGTGTCACCGCTGCTCATGCTGCTGTTTGGGTGCACGTGGTGCTGCCAGCTCAGTCTCGTGTCATCAGCCTTGGCCACAGGCCTCTCAGCAAGTGTCCTCTGCTCTGTGCAGCTGTCTCCCAGCTCAAGGCAGCTGTTGGTGAGACAGTTTCATGTTTTCCAAAGTATAACATCTCCTTCGAGGCAGAGAGCACCATTGCCCACTCCATCAGTAAATCCTTAGCAGACACAGACAAGAGCAGCAGGGCTCTTACCAGACACAGAAAAGTGTGGGAGGTTGTGATACAGTAGAAGTCCTTTGGGAACCTGTAACTGATGTGGTGTCAGGGACATATTGTGGGGAGTTTTCATCCCACAGGAATTTCGAAGCAAGACAGGCAAACCTCTGCTGGGGACATTTTCCTGACTTTCATTGCCAGCAGCCTCAGAGTTTGGCTCACAGAATGTGACCTGGTAGCATGGACCTCCCATGTCCTGTCTAACTTTGGGACAAGGACTGCCCTGGACAGCAGAGTCGATCTGCTTCACCAGGGACATCCCACCTCCACCTTCCTTCCCTGTTTTTCTCTCCTCCTGGCATGTTCTGGGGTGGCTCTGCTCCTCATTCTCATCCCAGTGCTTGCCAGATCATCCGTCAGGCCAGTTCAGGTTCCTAAATTCCTAACCTGTCAAAACACCACTCACTTTTGTTCTGTGCCACTTTAATGAGCTGATGTGGTTCACTGAAGCTCAAATGAACACCAGAACCAGGACTCAGAGCAGCAGGAGCAGGACTTGTTGCATGGGGGGTCCTCGCCTCAGTTCACCCATCTCACCCACTGCACCCTTCTTTCCCCTCCAAGGGCCTGTAACCACCATACCTGATGCCCTTCCCCTCTTTGCAGCTCTCTCCAAAAGGGCAGAGCTCGGCTCTGCGGCAGGGAGGGGTTACCCCTGCTGTGTAATGCCATGGCTTTGGCTGCAGCCAGGGAGCCACGGTAGCAGGGAAGTTGGCAAAAGCCTCTCCTGTATGTTTTTAGTCACAATCTGTTTTAGAAAGCAGAAAAGGAAACAAAGAGCATTTGCTGCTCCATCTGTTTCCTTGTCCCATGCTGCTCCGGTTGGGTTACCGCCAGCTGCTGCCATTGCCAAGCGGTAACGCGATAGCGCGGCTGCTCACCCTGCCAGGGAGCTAAAGATGGCAAGGCAGAAAAAATTAGGACAGGATGATTTTTAAAAAGCCCCACTGCAGAACACCTGGTTGGTTATATAAATTTACATCATGCCCGCTATAAAAAAAACCTGCTGATTGCTGCTTAAAAACAGGTATTTTTACAAATGGTCAAATATCTCCCAACTATCTTCTTGCAAAGGGCTGCTCTGGGCTATTCGGTAACTTCAGTCAGCTTCGCAAAACAGACAAGGTTATTGAAGAACAGGGATGTTTTTATTTTGCCTCATACTTGATAAGACTATTTGTCAGAGAGGACTCTCACAGCACACAATCCAGAGAACCTCAGCCAGCAACTCCTCCACGCAGGTCAGCCCGGTCCCGTTCAACAAGGTATCTGAGACCTTGGATACAAGATGTCTGTGCTGAAATACTGGAGAATTCACCACATATGTCTGCCCAGATCAAACCTCTACCTCCCAGGCATGGAGTTACAGAAGTGATCTTTAGTGGGCATTAGCTCAAGCTCTTCCGTGAAGCGAGACCGTCACCAGCACTAGATCAGGTCAATCATAGCTTTGCATAGCCAAACCCTGAAAATCTCCAAGGACAGAGATTCCATCATCCATAGAATCATAGAATCAGACGGGTTGGAAAGGACCTCTGAGATCATCAAGTCCAACCCTTGATCCACTACCACCTCAGTTGCTAGACCATGGCACTAAGTGCCACGTCCAGCCTCATCTTAAAAACCTCCAGGGATGGAGAATCCACCACTTCCCTGGGCAGCCCATTCCAATGGCTGATTACTGATTACCCATCTGAGTGAACCCAGCAGCCCCAGCCAGTCCAGCACTTTATCTTATTTCCTGTTGCAACAAAGAGCTCCCCACAGTGAGAAACCTTGCCCGCACGTCGGCACTCGCAGGAGTATCTGGGCAGTAGTTTGACCTGTTTAACACAGGCTTTCATAGAACATTTTCTGATATGATTGGCTCCTTCACTACAAGAGTGCACAGAGCTGCTCCTACTCCTGCCCCCCTTCGCAGCCATGGGGGTTGTGGTGCTGGAGGCAGGAGGAGATGACAGGCAAGCTGGACACAAGGTGACAGCCCAACAGTGCCATACTCACCATGCAAGACGAGCAGAGCAGGTTTGGTGACAGTAACCAGTGGATGGGCCTGGCACAAGTTTCACCGGAATGTAGCTCAGGTGAGGTCAAGGGTGAGGACCTGAGCTCAAATGCACATCTGCCTGGGCATTAAACATCTCTCAGCCTGGGACAAGCGGGCAGGGCAGCAGCAGTGCAATCCCGAGCTTTCCACAGCTGTAGCATCACTGGTTCTT
Organism: Chiroxiphia lanceolata; assembly: GCF_009829145.1. NCBI lineage: Eukaryota > Metazoa > Chordata > Aves > Passeriformes > Pipridae > Chiroxiphia > Chiroxiphia lanceolata. Next base: position 1,071,268 of record NC_045653.1, on the reverse strand, counting down.
CCACACCTCCAGATGAAAAAGATCCCTCATTCCAGGTCCTCTACCTGCTATTTTCTGACGTGGAGTGTGTGCCCAAGAACGAACATCCATCAGCTAAGCAGCTTCCCAAAAGGGTGTACAACTCGAAATACAGCTTCTTCTACTTGGGAGCAGCATGTGAAGAACAATTCCAGCATGATTTCAGGGAGCTGGCTCCTCTTCCAGTTCTGCAGTGACAGTTGTAGGAAAAAGCCGTCGGCCCAGAACAGGCAGCAAGGGGATACCTTGGCCTGGAAACATTAATCATACTTAACTCATCTTACAGGGATCTGGTGTTCACAGCCTCACAATTCATGAAGGCTGTTTCTTCTTGTAGGCAATATGGTTTTTTTATTAGCAAAAGAGCTAGGGCCCTCTGCTCTCCGAGACAGTGAAATGTCTTTGCCACGCTCTCAGAGGCTGTTGAGTCACTTCATATTCACCTCCTGCTGCCCCTTTTGGTGTATTGATAACAGGCATTGTGACTGGTGGGCTTGATCTCCCATGTACATGTCACAGAGTGACCCACTTGTATTTGTGGAGGAGAACCTCCTTGTGCTATTGCACCAGGTACCAATAGCAGAAGTTTTCCTCGGCCCGTGACTGCTTGAACTGTGAAAGTCTCTGAAAAAGTCACTGCGAAGTTCCCACAAAAGAGGCTTTTCCCTTAGCTGCTTCATTGTTCCCCTTTGGGATTTCTCTCCCCCTCCACGAGTGACTGGTGTTGACAGTGCTCATGTTCACTGGCACTCCCTGGCTCTTCTGAAGAGGTGGACTCTGGTCTGGCAGCTTCACTCCTGTGTGCAAGTCACAGTCTCAGAGCTGTCTGTCGTGCCTGGTAATTGAACCACCCTTCACCCAGCTTTCCTGTCCAGCAGTGGGGATCTCTGCTCCCAGGAGTGTCCTTGATGTCAGCAGGTGTGTGGCCCTACTCCAGTGGAGAGGTTCTGACTTCATGCTGGTTTCCTTGCTCTGCATTTTGATGCCCTGCTGCTGCGTGACTTCATGCAGGTCAGCACTGAGCTGCCAGCCCATGAGTCGGACTGACCTGGGATGTCATCTCAGTGTGTCCTCTGCATCCTTGAGTGCCTCCATCTAACCTTCTTTGGCCTCAAGAGAGACGAGATCTCAGTGCAGAATAACATCCCAAGAGTTTGAGCTGCAGCAACCAAACAATGATGTTCAGGTTCTCCAGCGAGGCTGCCAAAGGTGTTGGTGGAAAACAGCCTACCTGTTATCATTAACCCCTGAAATATGCAAAATAAAATGGGAAAATTGCAGAAAAAAAATACTACTTGTCTGACCTCTCTTGCAGCTAACTTTACACTTACTGTGTCAGGTCCCTCACTTTGGGGATTCCCTGAAGCTGGGGCCCCTGCAATCTCCCATGTCCCCAGCTTTTACTTTCAGCCTGTCCAAAGTCTCTTTCTAGCACAGTGATGTCAATCAGGCTGTTAAAATTTTTATACACCAGGTCTGTAGCTGCAGAAGCCCTTGAATAGATGCTGTCAGGCTGCTTATAAGCATTTTCCCAGTATCACTGTTTCCCTGAGGACAGGTATAGCCTGTATTGGCAAAGGCGAGTAATCTCTGCACCTCCACAAGGAGAGCTGCCAATTTGACCACAGTAGAGCCAGACCAGCACATTTTTGTTTCCAACGCAGACCTGGTTTAACTTACCCCTTCATTTCCTGCCAGCCTGTGCCTCAGTCCCTGAGCTTTGCAGCCCCACAGAACTCAGCCTCCCCTGCCTGCTGTCCCGCAGCACCTCGGGCATGTCCAGCAGCTTCCCAGCCCCCGCTGGCCCCGCTCAGGGTCCCCCCGTAAGCAAGTGCAGCTGTGAGACCAGCCCCGAGCGCAGCGGCCATGATCTCACTGTCTCTCTATTTGTTATTTAAAAGTGCAGTGGGACTTTCACGGGAATGTCTTCAGATTAAGTTACCCTCAAGTTTTCAGAAGTGCCAAAATGCCATGTGCAAACAAGCGCAGTGTCGCTCTGTGCGGGAGCCCGGCCATTGGCTTGCCCAGGGTCATTAATAAGCCGAACAGACTAATTTCTGACTGTAGCGGACATTTGCTGCATGGTGTGAAATGGGCCAAAAATCACTCTGTTAGTGGCAAAATCCACCAAATATCTGTCAAGTCTTGCCCCCAGTTAGAGGGTCTAAGGCATCTGGGCAGCTCAAACCCCAGGATTTGACTCTGTATGGGTTTGTTCCTATTCTAGAAGCATAGGAGCTTGGGAGCAGTGCCACATTGCAGCAGTTACTGAGATAGCAGGGGCTCTGCCATGCCACCGTGCCAAGTGACATTCTCAAAAACGGTGGCTGACAGAAGCTGATCTAGAAGGGCTGACCTTTAGTGCATGGCTTGTTTATTCAGACTCCTCACGCTGGCCGAGGAGCAGGGCTCTGCTTGTTCCTGAGGCCTCTGAACCTACACTGTTTGTACCTTGCCAGTCCATCTGTGCATGTGCTGGGGAAACACTTGGTGTTCCTGCACAGCTCTGGCCAGTCTACTGTGTGCTCAGGACACAGAGGAAGACAGAAATTCCACAATATCTGCCCAGACAAAATTGCTGGGGCAAAAAAGAGAACACTGGGCAACCCCAGAGCATGGCAGCCTTACAACTCGGACTGAGCCAAGGTTTGGTACTCTCCCACCTGAAAGCAGGGACAGCCCAGTATCCAGCATAGGCAAAGACGCTTTCTTCTCTCGATGCTCCAGGCTGGTTCTGCCGCTTTCCATCCGCGCTCTTGGAGGGTGCCGTGAGTACCAGAGGGCAGAGCATGGCCAGTGACGCCCCGTGTGCCTCGGGCGGGGGGAGGCAGCGCCGGGGACCGCGGTTCCCCGATCCAGCAGCGAGCACAGGCTGTTCCTGGGGCCGCCCCAACACCGCTCCCCAGGGCTCCCCGAGGGGGACAGCGTGTGAGCCCCTGACCGCGGGTCTCCTCACACAACGGGTCACGACCGCCGACTGTCGCCATTGACCGGTAGCTCAAATAACATTCGAGCGGCTCCAAAACTGAGCCCCGGCTCCGCTCCCCCTTTCCTTGTTTCCACCCCCCGAGGCTCGGTCGGGCTCCGCCGCCGCCAGGGGCTGCCCTCGAACCGCGGCCCCGCCGCTGCCGCCCGGCCCGCCCGGCCCCGCCCCGGCCCGGCGCGGCGGCCCCCGGCAGAGGGACCCGGGGAGCGGCCGGGGGTCCCGGGCCGGGCCGGGCCGCACCGCCCCCGGGCGGGGCCGGGATCGGGTTTCACATCCTGCCCCGCTCGCTGGCACAGCGGCCATGGCGGAGAGGTGAGTGCGGCCGCGCACCTGTTGAGCGGCGGGAGCGGGCGGGAGGCCCCGCCGCTGCCCGGGCAGGGGCCGGGGGCACCCCCGGATCGGGGGCCGGGGCGGCGCGGGGCCGGGCGAGCCGCGGCCGCACGTGAGAGCCGGCCGGGCCGAACCGAGCCGAGCCGGGCCGAACCGAGCCGAGCCGGGCCGAACCGAGCCGGGCCGAACCGAGCCGAGCCGAGCCGGGCCGAACCGAGCCGAGCCGGGCCGAGCCGGGCCGAACCGAGCCGAGCCGGGCCGAGCCGGGCCGAACCGAGCCGAGCCGGGCCGAACCGAGCCGAGCTGAGCCGGGCCGAACCGAGCCGGGCCGAACCGATCCGGGCCGGGCCGAACCGAGCCGAGCTGCCAAACTCGTGCGGGCGGTGGTCCCGGGCCGCCTTCCGCCGTCCCGGGCTGTCCGCGGGGGAAATTCCCTCCCGCACCGTCCCAGCTCCCGCCGGGACCGGGCTGTTTGCGGGCTCCGAGCACGGGGGTCCGCCCTGAGCTCGGTTGAACTGAGCCGGCCCGGCCCCGGGCCAGAGCCCCCCGTCCTGCCCGCCCCCCCGTGGGTCGGAGCCCCGCCGGTGCCCCCTCACCGCCAGGCACGGGCGGCTCGTCGGGAGCACACCCGGGTTCTATGCCCGGCCCGGGCTCCTGGCGCTGCGCTGGGCGCACACGGGGGTTGTCCCATTGCTTAAAAAGAAGCACTTTTACAGAATGACAGTGAGAACACTGTCGGACGCAGGAGTGGCTGTTGCACTTGGTTTGCTGGAGAGCTGTGACCAGGAGAGGGTTCTCTCGTCACCTGGCAGCGGGTGGGCAGCCAGGATCACCTGTTGGCAGTGAAAATGGAGGGCCAGGTAGCCAGACCAGTTTCCCAGACTGCATCCGGCTTCCGACAAACGCAGGCGGATTTTATGGCTCCTCTGAATAACCCCATTCAAGGAGAATTCCTCCTGGTCTCTCTGCGCCTCGGCTCGTCGGCCAGAAGTGGTTGAATTAAGTTTGGCTCTGCCGGGAGGAAGGTGCAGAGCCTGGAACAGGCACTGTCCTTCCCATCGCCAATGCCAGTTGTTGTTGTGCTGTTTTGCCAGCATTTTTTTTCGTCCTGGATTAAAAGTTCGGCCGATTTAACGTTCCTGCAGCGCGGCTCTCCCCAGGGGCACCAGATTTCAGCTGGCTTCTCACATTCTCATTGTCTGGGGGAGAGGAGGGAGGGCTGTGCTGGCATTTTGCCCGGTGCCTCGGTGACAGTGCAAGGTGTTTGGAATAATTTTTTATTTCTCTTGCATTTGAAGTTGGTTTATTTTCTTCCCCTTCTCTCCTGCATCTTCTCCAGCAGAACATGGTTTGAGTTAGTCTGTAAGGAGCATCTTGGGAAGGGATAGCAAGTCCCCTTGAGGGTGGCTGAAGAATACCAGAATTCATCCAGAGCAAAATGATGAGCACAGCAGCATGCTCTTGCTCTGCCAGCAGCAGCAACTCAGTGTCTGCTTCTGCCTCCCTGCTTGTGACAGCCAGGGGTGCTGTCAAGGTGGGGATCGAGGTGGTGGGTTGCTCATTTCAGGGTGAACTGGGAAACCTGACAAACCATGTAGGTTGGAGGCTATCACTGCACTAGCCAGTGCAGGGCTTCTCACACTGGATTTCAGCATGTTATCCCAGCATATCCCAGCTGGCTGTCTCTGGTGCTTTTTGAGCTTGGTTTTTGCTGGGTTGATGAGACAGCTCTTTCCTATCAGTTGGATGGAGGCTATTTGGAGTGTTGCTGAGATCACAGTGGATTACAGGAATGCAAGTTTTGAAGCCAGGTTTTTGGTCAGATAGTTCACATGCCTTCTGTATTCACAACAGGTTTGCTTAGCTGAAACAGATGTCTTGGCCTTTGCTGGGTTCACATAAGCTACAGTGAGATCTCAGTACACTGGCCTGGTACATTTTGTTACAGAGAATTTTGTGGTCATCCTTGTGATGCAGGAGACTGCTTTCAGCCTGACCCTCGCTGGATCTGCAGTGGAAATCCTTGTGAGAGATGTGCACGTGTAACATGCGGAATGGATCTCACTGAGGCTGCCCTGCTCTAGGGACACAAAAGGCAAACGCCTCCCATTCAACTGATTTACTTGATCTCTAGAAAAACGTAATGTGCTGTGGTGCAAAGATGAAAGGAGAGCCCCAGATTCCTGTAGTGAGCTGCCTAAGGGGTAAGAGTATTGCAGATTTCATTGTATTGGTGTCTGAGCTTTGAGGCTTTTTTTTAATCTATCTTGCTGTTCTTTTGGGGCTGACTTTACAGGATTGGGGCAACTGCCTGCTTGCAACTGGGTAAAGTTTTGTAAACCAGGGAGCAGGGTTTCTTTTAGAGCCACAGAGGAAGAGTTATTAGCATTGTTGAGGTACTGTGGGAAGGACTGTTAGATGCATAGAATAAGCTTTAATGAAATTACTTCTGTAATTAAAGATAACAAAGCATGAACTGCTGTAGGATTCTGAGTTTTGGCCCATGAGAGTGGGTTGTTTTTTTCCCTTGGCAGTGCCATTTAATAAATATTCGTATTTGTGAACCCTTTCTTTGAAGTCATAAAAGAACGTGTCGTATCTATATTTCCTGACAGGTAAATGCTTTAGTAAGAATACTACTTGGTTGCCATTTACCTATAGAGAAGAAAGCTTTTCAGTTTGGCCCTGCTGTTTTAGCAGCATGGTTTTGGCTGTTTAAATTAAACAGCCTTGGGATGTGCGTGGAGGGAGATCTTCCAGCCTGCACGGAAATACTGGGGTTGCTGAAGTCCTGTTAACTGGGTGGGAGGACTGGGAATGGTACTGAGTGTGCTTGTTCAGCAGGAAACCTGCTGGTCTGGCTGGCCATTTTAATTTGATTAATACAAAATGTAAAGGATTTGTGTGCTTTATTGTGATTACAATGAAGACTCTTAATTTTGTTATTGAATCTTGCTTTTTTTGAGTATAAGTTTGTTGTGTTTCGTTAATTCAGATTAATTCAGGCTTTAATTTGCATGAACACTAGTTTCCATGTTTTTTTAGAAGCTTTAAGTTAGGAATGAATGAAAGCTTTGACACTTTATCAGCCTGCCCTGGAGCTGCTGATGGGCTCTGTGTGTCTGAGCTCAGCTGTGGCTTTGCAGCAAAGGGTCTACTGGTTTTGGCAGGGCATCCAAACCTCCTGCTGTTGTGCAGTGCAGAGCCTTCCACATCCTCTGAACTGGGTCTATGTGCCCTGTTCTGGTTTACCCTCTTCTTAACTGGCTTAAATAAGCCCATGAATCAGCATTGTCTCTGTATCTACCTGTGACCACAGGACAAGCCCCTATCCCCCAGCAGGTTGTCCTGCTCTTGTCTTTTCCTGGATGAGTGTTGTGGTAGTTCACTTGGCAGTAAATGAGCTGGTGTAGCAAACGTCCCTATTAGCTCTCTAAAATCAGTGGAGATAAGTGCAGGTGGGAGAGGTTGTCAGCAAGCCTGGTATCTGCCACGCACTCCTGTCATCCCTGCTCCTCTGAACATGCTGCTGGAACTGTTGGTGAGCTTGCCAGGGCAGTTCCCTTGGGATGAAGTGGTTTAGGGGTGAAAGACTGACTGGCTTTAAGTGAAGCCAGGAGTCTGTTGTGCCTTCAGTACCAGTGTTTGACTCTATGCAGATAAAGCCTGGTCCATGGGAAACGCCTTCAGACACACCAGTCTTCTAATGGAAACTAATCAGAAGTTCAAAGGAAAGAAGGAGTGTTTCCTCCTTCCCTGTGGTCTCCTTTCCCAGTGTTTCCATTCCTGTTGTACTACCCAAAAGGCTTTCTCGGTGGATGATGCAATTAGGAGGAGATGCTTGCAAGCTTTCAGCAAATAAATACGTCAGAATTTGAAGTGCTCCATTTAGGCTCCCTCAGTCCTTCCCAGGTGGAGCGCAATTATTTGTGCCTTGTTGTGACATGTATATGCTCATATTTCTTTGAAAAGTCCTCTGGGCAGATTCAAATAGTTCATGAAGTGCCTCTTATTTGTAATAAAAATAAATTCCACATCTCAGGGCAGGCACTGAGATGTGGTGATAGCTAGATTCACAGAGGGTTTCTGAGTTCTGCTGTCATTACTTACACGTTTGGTGTTAGTTCCTGCCTTTGCCAAGGTGCACAGGAAGGCCTTTCCCTTGTAGGAAAGACAGCTTTAATGAGCAAGCAATTTTTTGTGCTTTTTAATAGCTCAATCATGAGTGTCTACTGCAGCAAGCTGTCTGTTTGATGGGTTTTATACTTTTCGTGAGGAAGAGTAGTCTTCTGCTTTGGATAGTTTCTTAAAGCAGTCAGTTCTTGGAGTAGCAGGAAAGTATTAACTAAAGCAGCAACCATGAGGTCCATCTGGCTCGTGCAGCTGGAACAACACACTGTAGGTCAAGAGAAAATTTTTTTGCACTTGGTCTTTGTCTCATGGGAGAATGGAAATACCATTATTTGGGATATATTCTCTCATCCTAATTACTGTTCTGAGGGTTTGAGGTTAGTGCTGTAAGGATTAAGTGCTTTATATTTCTAGTTGAGTGTTGCCCAGTGAATTCCAGTGTTGCTGGTGTCGACCATCTTCCAGCTACTCTCCCAAGCGTTTTTCTTTGTGTGTTGTCAGCTGCCATTTTTTTGGTTATGTAATGCACACAGCCAAAAGAGATTTGGAAAGCTTAAAATGAGAGTGCTGAAGATCCAGATTGTTTGCTTGCAGTGAAGCATGGGAGAGGGAAAAGACTCCATGTTCCCTGGGGGAGTGTTGGTATGGTTTATGTAGCAGCTCAAGGAGACATGGCCTCCCACCACTACACGCTTCAGGCAAAAGAAGGGACTTGGGCTGGATAATATCAGCTTTAGAAAAATTCCCCCTGAAAACAACACCCTGGAAGGCAAAAGAACTGGAGATGCTGAGATAATGTTTTTCAGGCTCTTTTGTCTCTCTGGACTTAAGGTCTTGTATGAAATTCCACTGAAGGCTTTATGCTGCAGAGTGCTGGGGAACTTTGAAATAGAGAGGTTTGAATAAAATGATTCATTGACACCTTCATCAACCACCAGAGGCAAATAGAAGGCTGGTTCTACACAGAGGGTGTATTTTCTTACCCCTCTTGTATTGTGCTTGTGCCCAGCTCCCTGATCCAAGCTCTTGCTTCACTTTGCCTTCCTCAGTGGCCACTGCTCTGACATGGGATGAAGATGATGGGGAGCACCCTGTGCTCCCCAGACTTGCTGTGTGTTCCTGTCTCAGCCTGGAGCAGAGCAGTCCTGGGCCCCTCTAAACCAACCTTTTTCTTAGCTGCAGGGTTTGTACCAAAAAAACCAAAAAAACAGAGTTTCTACCAAAAGCAAACAAGCCAAGCAGGAAGGGTCCCCCCAGACCTGTGCTGGGCTCACTGTGTGACTTTGAGGCTGTGGGATGCTGCCATAAGGCACTTGGCTTTGACAGATGGGGCTGATTCCTACCTGGGCAAACAAGGTTGCTGCTTTTTGGCTGGAAACCTGTTACAGAGGCAGAAAAGACTTAATGTTGTGGGATTTTGTGTCATCGTGCACATCATGAGCTGGTTGCCCAGGGCCAGGTGCTCTGTAGCAGGGATAACCTATTTGTTCTGTAGGTCTGGTTTTTCTATTTGCTTTTGCTCGTGCTTCTGGGGAAAAAATAAACAAAGAGGCTTACTGTCTTCATCAACAGTGATACCAAGAAAAGCCCTGCACAGTACTGCCTGATGAACTGAGACTGAGCTCAGCAAATCCCCTTTGACCACATGGAGTTCAGCTGTCTTGGGTTTTTGACTGTGAAGCAGTGCAATGTATTGTGCATGAGTTTTCAAGTGTAGGAGTAGTCAGTGCTCGGGTTAGAAGGATGAATTGGTGTAAAATATTTTCAGTAACAAAGTCAAGTCAGATAAAGTTATCATGAGAGATTTTACAGCTGAATAATTACATACAGTCCCAGGGGATGCAGTGGGTGAGCTGTGCTGTGTAGTCTGGCCTGGAAAGAAAGGTACTGAGTCTTCCTTGTAAGTGCTTAAACAGTAACCCAAGGTCCACTTTGCTGTAAAACTGCAAATGCCATATTTGGTCCTCTTCTGGTCCGGCACCTGTTTCCTCCTTGTGTCCATTGTAGTTCTTTGATAGTCCTTTGATAGCTACAAGTATCCAGCTGTGTATCAGCCACACGATTTAGCTTTTCTTTGCTCCCCAGCTCCAGTAGTTAGGTTTGGGAGGTTTTTTATTAGACTTTCCAAGCACCTAAGATAAGATGAGAGGAGAAGCTCCAGGTGTTTTCTGAATTCTTGATCATTACCAGTCAGCATCAAGTGAAGCAAAGAGGGATGAAAGGGCTGTGACTGAGGTGCAGAGCCTGGAGTGCAGCCGGCATGAGGAGTGTTTAATGTAGGCCTGAGGACAGATGCTAAGCATGTTGTAATTTGGAGATACATTTTTGTAGCAGTTTATACCCTTGTAATACCATGAATAGTCTGGCTGGGATATGGCTGAGTTGTATCTAATCAGCACAGTAAAATGAGTGTGAAGAAAGTAGGGTTGTGGCAGTTGGGTTGGTGCTGCCCTTGGGCTCTTGTCTGCAGTCCTGAGTAAGTGCACAAATGGTAGAAGAGTGCAGTTTTGGTTTGGAAACTCCTTAGAGAGCTTGCCCCTGAAATAAGCTACTTTAATTTTCATTAAATTAGTTTTAAAATCACCAAAAATGAGGGTGAAAAGCAATTACCATGCTCCTTTCTGTACAGTGGGTTTAGAAGCTGCTTAGGAAATGCCTGGTGAGTAGACTGACAATCCAGTCTAAATTCTCTATGGCTATAATGTGAAATTAGTCTAAAACGGAGGTTTGAGGTTTTGGAGACTGAAGACTCTTCCAGAGCAGAAGTTTGTTTTGGGATGGCAACAAGCACAAAAGATAAGAAAAGCAGTGATGATCTAGAGGTGAAGCTGTGCACTGCCATTCTTTTTTTCTTCTGGCCCTGGATCCCATGACCAGAATGGTCGAGTTCACGCAAGCAAGAGAAAACCATCTGCTCTTACTTAGCAAGCTGAATTAGCTCAGTGCAGGATTTGGGGAGCTCCACTGTCCTTGTGTGACGAGTGTTGGGGATGGGAAAGAGTGGGACAGGGCCAGGGAGGGGATCCCCTCCTTCCAGCAGCAGCACATCATTGAATCCTACACTCTGATTTTAGTGTGGCGTGATCTTATCATCCCATTCCCTCTCCCATCCTCTGTCAGGCCAACTTTGGATGCTGTGCTGCAGGGGGGACTTTGGCCTTGAATTCCAAACCACACTGTGAGAGGGAGCCTGGCAGAGAGGTGCTGTGGACAGAGCTTCCTTTAGTAGGGATGCTTCTTTGGGTTGATCTTGTTCTTGAAACAGGGAGGGATGGATGAGTCAGGCAGAGAGGGCCATGTCAGTGATTTCAGCCTCTCTGACTCCCCATAACTCTTCCCCAGCGAGGCAACCTCCTGGGGTGCGATGGCAGCACGGCAGCAGCCACCCAGCGCTGCCTCTGAACCACTGAACACTTGTGTGCTTAAACCTCATTTGGCCGTGGAGGGATGAAATCACTCACTTTTGTCTCTGTTTGGATAAGGAAAGCTGCTGCTGAGCTGTGAGAGCCGTTTGTGAGGGGAAAGCCTTTTGGTAGCCCAGTGTGTGGTGCAAGGTGTGCTCACTGTGAGGTGCTTGCTTCACCTTTGGCTGCTTTGTCCACCCCGCTGTCTCTGGAGCAGGAAGCATAGACTGTAGGTGGAAAAGGGTGAACAGCGTGGTGATCACCAAATGGCTCAAACAACCCAGACTTCAGCTCAAAATGTGAAAATTAGCATCTTCCAGTGGTTGACGTGCTTGTCCCTGCCTGGCCTGGGTGCTTAGGGAGGTGAGCTGAGCTTGGAACATGTTGATTTTGGGCTGCAGCGGAGGCTCTTTGGGGAAGAGCACAGTTTCCTATTCGAGAGTGTCTCCTGATACAACGTACATCTTGTACTCTGGGTGTGAAATAAAATAGCCACTGCAGCTGCTATGAGGGCTCCGTTACCCTGGTCCTGGCAGTGCATGTGGCGCCTGCCCAAAGCGGAGCTGGGCCCCCAGGAATGGCACGGGCAGGCCCTTGGCTCAGGCAGAGGAGGGCACGCAGTTCATTCTTATTGTCCTGCTCAAGCCACTACTATTCACAGCAGTAGCCATTTCTTCAAGCAAATGTGTGGGAGTGGTCAGAGAACAAACAAATTTGTCATGGAGCTGCCAGTGGTGCTGCTTTCTTGCCCTTCATGTCCCAGCTGGACCTGGGTTAAACCCAGAGGTTTCATGGACTGCAGAGGTTTGAGGGACTTTACATGAATTGAAAGTATTCCCCTAAAATTACCATTTGGGGTCTGTTTCCTGCAGTAGGAACTTGTACTGCTTTGCCCATAGTCCTGTAGCTGTAAAGCCTCCTAGTGGTGTGGCTTTTTGCCCTGGGCAAGGCAAATGCTGCCTGTGAGCATAAACAGCTTGAACAGTGAGATGTGTCCATGCGGGAGCTTGGACTGCTCCATGTGTCCTCTGGGAAGCACAGCCTGTCGTCAGGGCAGGCAGTTTGTGGGCCCATGGGCAAAGAGCAATGTCAGTGTGGCTAACTGAGAACTGGGTGCTCTTGGGGGGTGTTCAGCCAGCCCCTCCTTGTCACAGCAGAGCTGTCTGTGCTGCTCGAGGTGCAGGAGAGTATCGGGCTTCGTCTTTCAACTTCACACCTGCTAAGCTGTGACAGCAGATGAGAAGGGGAATGAACAGCTGGGAGATGCAATCCTCATTTTTACTGTGCTTCGGGCAAGAATTGATCCGTGAATTTTTTTATTTTTTAGGTTCAAACCTGTTGCTGACTAAACCTTTTTGGCAGTTTGGTGGCCGCTGGGCCTAGCCTCTTGTCCCTTGCACAGCTCCGGCCAAGGTCCTGCTGGTCCTGACCTTGGCTGCAGCTCGGTGCACTCAGCAGTGCCAAAAAATAAACAAGGGAGAAGGTCCAAGCTGTGGCAGTCCCCTGAAAGGGAGATGTTGCTACAGGGCGCTGCTCTCTTGGAATCTTGCCTGCCCTTTGATGTGGTCCTGTATTCCCCCTGGGAAGGTGGAGCCTTGACCCCTCTGCCTTTCATCTGGTGGGTGCCTCAGGAGGTGCTTTGGTTGTATAACATGTTTCCAGCTGGAAACACATCTTAGTTTGGGCATCTGGAAACTGGGAATGTGCAGTTACCTGTGAAACTCAGTACATATGTGCCCAGGAACAGTCATGGTAACTCTGAGCGTGGGGTTATGATGGGTTCTTTATGACTGGCAGCATAAAAATAAAGTTAAGGAGACTTGTCTGCCCTGCCACAGAGCTGGTGTTTACTCCTGAGTCTGCTAAAAGAGGGCTGTCTGTTGTCATGTTAGAGCCTTGAGATCTGTCTCTCTGCTAAAGAGTAGCTGATAGGAACAGAGGTGGCATGGAAGTTAGTTGGTCATGACAATAGCAACTCAGAAGGAATGCATGCCTCCACCAAGAACAGATCAGACTTTTTTTTCCCCTCCTTTTAAACAAAGACAAAAATCAAAAGGAAATGTGCAGGGAAAGGAAGGTTGATGGAATGAGAGAGAGGTTGACCAAAAAGGGGAAGCTGTATCCAAACAAGAAGACCAAAAAACGTATATATTTCAATAGATTAAAATCAAAATAAGGCAGGCCAGAGTAAGACTTCTGAAGAGTGAATTTGCCAGCTATGATTAACTTTCAAATGCAACAGAAGTCTTTTGGAAACTGGCAGCAGAAGAGATCGAGGTGTGAAAGGCACAGAAGATAAAGCCATCACAAAAAAATCTAAACCATGTTTTGACCAACTTGACTCCTGTGGAGGAGCTTTGTAAACTACAATCTTGCTGCAGAAGAGCTGTCTGAGAAGTTCTTGCATTGAGCCTCAGTAGAAATAGCTTTAGAGCAAACAGAGGAACTGATAAGAAACTGAAAGGACCAGATAGTGCTTAGTCAAGAGTGCCCTAGGATCTTAAATCTGAAATTGCTGAGATACTTTCATGTGTATCCTGCTGTTAAAGTGCCCTTGGTATCACAGAAAGTGGTGGTGCCAAACGCAGTGGCATTTTTAAAAGTGGGGAATCTTGAGGAAATCGGGGAAGTGACAACAGGTGACTCAGTGTCTGTCCGGGTGCACTGCTAGGGAAGGGCTGTGGAGGGGATTCAGGGCTCCATGGACTGTTGGGTCTGACCTCTGTGTCCAGGCCTCTGCAATGAAGAACAAGGTCACTAAAGGCATTGCCAGGCACAGCTGCTTGGAGCAGAGTTAGCAGTAATGTAAAGGCAAGCCCTGCCTCACAGACCTGCTGGAGGTTGGTGAGCAGGGCCAGTAGGCTTCATGTATCTTTGTTTTCAAACAAAAGTTCTCTGCCAAAGGCTTTTAAGAGACAAAGTCACCGTGAGCATGGAAGCAAAGTCTTGTTCTGGACTGAGAGCTGGTGAAAGCGTAGACTGCAAAGGGTAGGGCTTCCTGGTTGTTTTTAAGCCTGGATAAGAATCAGCAGTGAGGCCCAAGAGACTGGTGCTGGGACTGGTTTGCATCCTGTGGGTGCCCTCAGGCATCGAGGGGTGCAGTGAAATTCCCAGGTTTACAGATGATCCTCAGCTCCTGCATGTGGCTGGATACCTCACCAAAGGTGAGGAAATCCAGAAGGACCTCACAGAACCAGGCAAATGGACCAATATGTGACAGATAAGCTTCAGTGTGGGAAAATGTGGTGAAGCCACAGAGGAAAAATGATCTGTACTGGGCCTGTTTGATGCTCAACCTGGAACTAGTGGTTACAGCTCAGCAAGGAGCTCAGAGTCGTCATTGATGGTTCTCTGAAATCATCAGTTCTGTCTCTGGTGTTGGTCAAAGAAGCTAGTCAATTCTGGGAGTCAATAACAAAGCAGAGGGTCAAAGCATTTTGACCCTCTCTAACACCTTGTTCGTGTCTCAGAGGCTGAGTGCAGTTCTGATTTCTGCATCATGAGAAGGACAGTGGGGTTGGAGAGACTGCAGTGAAGACAATTAAAATTACTAAGGGACAGAGCAGCTGCCTTATGAGGAAAGAGCATAAAAGTTGTGACTCCTCGGTTTGCAAAAGTCTGACATAGCATATGATCAAGGTATGCAAAGTCATGAAGGTGATAGAATCTTAGAATGGTTTAGGTTGGAAGGGACCTTAAAGATCATCTTGTTCCAAACCCTTGCCAAGGGCAGGGACACCTTCCACTAGACCAGGTTACTCAGAGCTCTATCCAGCTTGGCCTTGAACACTTCCAGGACAGGGGCAGCCACAGCTTCTTTGGGCAACTTGTGCTAGAGCCTCACCACCCTCACAGGCAAAGAACTTCCTCCTAAAATCTAATCTAAACCTACTCTCTTTCAGTTTGAATCCATTCCTCCTTGTCCTGTTACTACATCTCTTGTAAAATGTCCCTCTCCATCTTTCTTGTAAATCTTCTTCAGGTACAGGAAAGCCACAATTATGTCACCCCAAAGCCTTCTCTTCTCCAGGCTGAACAAACCCAACTCTCTCAGCCTTTCCTCACAGCAGAGCTGCTCCGTCCCTCTGATCACCCTGGTGCCTCCTCTGGAGTTGCTCCAACAGCTCCATGTCCTTCCTGTGGTGAAAGCAGCACAGCAGGGGGAGGTCTCACCAGAGCAGAGTAGAGGTGCAGAATCCCCCTCTCTCCCTGCTGCCCAGACTGCTGGAGATGAGCCCAGTGCCCATGGCCAGGGCATGTCCAGCCTCTCACCCACCAGCACCCCCAAGTCCTCCCCAGGCCTGCTCTCAGTCAGTTCATCCCCCAGCCTGGATTGGTACCAGGGCTGACCCAGGTGCAGCCCCAGCACTTTGTTAAACCTCATGAGATTCCCATGGGCAACTTGTTGAGCTTGTCCAGGTCCCTCTGGGTGGCCCTGTCCTTCAGGTGTGTAACCTGCACCCTCAGCTTGGTGTCACCTGCAAATTTGCTGAGGGTGCACTTGATCCCTTCATCTGTGTCATTAATGAAGATATTAAACAACACTGATCCCAATACAGACCGTGAGGGACACCACTGGTTGATGATGCCCACATCCCTCTGGAAGTGACCGTCCAACCACTTTCTTATTCAACAGTCTACTCATCAAATCCATCACTCTCCAGTTTGGAGTGAGAAGGATGTTGTGGGGGTCTGTGTCCAAGGCTTTACAGAAGTCCAGATAAATGATATCTGTCATTTAGTGACAGTGACCCTTCCCTTGTCCACTGCTGGAGTTTCCCCCTCATAGAAAGCCACTGGGTTGGTCAGGCAGGATTCACCCTTGGTGAAGCTGTGCTGGCTGTCCCAAATCACCTCCCTGTCCTCCACGTGCCTCAGCAGAGCTTCTGGGAGGCTCCGTTCATGATGTTCTGAGGCACAAAGGTGAGGCTGACAGGGCAGTTCCCAGGGTCCTCCTTTCCACCCTTTTAAAAGATGGGTACAACGTTTCCCCTTTTTATGATTAGGTTGAATTTTTTTCTACCGGGTCTTGTGGCCCTAGAACGGTATTGATGAAACCTAAAGGAGATTGGTTTAGAGCAGGTAGGGGGAAGGCCGTTTATTTTACACAATGTGTGATGAACTTCTGAATTCATTGTTCTTGGGGGTTTTGAATGCAAAAGGCACCAGCAGGTTGAAAAAGTGTTTGGGTAAACTTATGGGCAGCCAGTCTGAAACAGTTATTAGGAAGAACAGCCAGTGGTGTGCCTTTAGCATCTGTAATACATGTGTGGATTCTGGAGGAATGAGGGCGAATATGGAGAAAGGGCATGACTGGGCTCACATGCTCTGCCTAGCAAACCTCTCCTCGTGTCTCCCTTGTAGACAGAATGTGGAGGGACAGTTGGATTCACCAAAGATATGTGTCTTACATTTTTGAAAGTTTCCAGAAACCAACATTAAGTGGGAATGTATATAGGTGTGAAATGCTGGAGAAGAGCCAGTATGGCTTTTGTAGACCAAAACTGAGCCACGTGACTCCAGTGGTGTTTGGAAGATGTTTGCAAGCACATGGCAGGGGTGACGAGTGGAGTGGTCTAGTGAACCTCTCTGAAAGGTTTCAGCATGGGGTGTCAAGGAAAAGTGCATCCTGGGATGTGTGGGTGAATAAACAGTTAATGAAGATAAGGAGTAGATTGTTAGACTTCACAGTGGAGGGAAGTCCTGGGGGAGCCAGGCTGGGATCTCTGCTGCTTGCAGTGTTTGTACCTGACCTAGAAGTGGGAATAAAAGCAATGGCTGGGGAAGTGCGTGCGGTGTCCATGAGTGCAGTGATGTACTCTGAGCAAACGAGGGAAGAAATTCTGAGCACTGAAATTCAGGAATGAATTGAGGGTAGCAGGTGTTTCTGGAAAGTATCAGCTGGTGCTTGGCAGCGCTGCAGGAAGGGAATAGAGGAGGCTGGGAACAGCCAAGAGGGGAGCAAAGGACAGAATGAGAGTGTCATGACACCATTGTGGTCTGCTGCCACATGGGATATTGAATGTCAGGTCTTCCCATCTTGGAAGAGTCCTTACTTTAAGTGCCTGTGCAGATTTTTGCTCTTGTTTTTTTAATCTGTGGCAAATACTGTGTACTGGAGGCAGACAAAGACTGTCTAGGTGGACATCAGATAAAAAGTGAAGTTGAATGTGGTCCAGATCTCTGCCCCAGTCCATCAGCCCTGCCATTGCTGAAGGACAGGGAGAGTGCTGCCTGCTTTGCTGTCTTCCTGAATCTGCCCTTTTCTTGCTGTCTTCCTTGCCACTGCTGAAAGTGAAAAGCTCAGTTTTGGACTAAATGCAAGCTAACAAATGCTTGGGGTTTTGGTGAAAGAAAACAAAAGCAACTTGTTATGGGCACCAAATCAAAAAGTGAATTGTTCTCACCCCAGTGTTCACTGTTACCATGTATAGCAATTACTGCCATGGCAACAGATATTTTCATGATCCAGCCAAGATCTTCCAGGGCTGCAACATAACTTCTGATACTTGCTCATTGTGATGCTATTAATAACTGTTTCCCCCCATCGTAGCCAGGAAATTTCTTCTTCCTCGTGCACCAAGTGCAAGGATAAGCTCCTTTAAGATCAATTGTGGGGAGAAGTGACACTGCGGATTTCCTGGATTTTTTTTGTTTGGGAGATCCTGTCTAGTGCTGCCAGCTCTGCAGCCACCTCCTGAGCTGAGCTGTCTCTCATGTGCTATTTATAAGAAAACCCAGTCTGAATTTTTTTTTTATCCCTTTTTTTTTACTCCCCCCTTCCCTTAAACCAGGACAAACAGATGACACATATTCAGTGTTCCAGCTACGCGCAGAAGCTTAAGTGTTGATTTCAGGCTGACTTGGTCAAGGGGAGAACCTGGTACAAACTGAACATGATCTGGGCCAGGCTCTGATCTGCCTGATTTCTTTAGTTATCTCCTGGTTATTTAAGCAAGATAAACCCTGTGTATTTAAAATGGCAGTTCAACTGTTCTTGGCAGCAGTTGAATTTAGCTGTGTTTGAAATCCCCAAGTGCACATCCACCTTTTCCCAGCTGCGTTAGAATCTCCTTTGAGTTGGAACTGTCAAAAATACCATTGCCAGATCTTTTGGTACCCATTAAGGAGCTGTAGAAGAGGTGAGACCTGGGCTTTTACTCAGGCTGGTGGTTCCACTTGAGCCTGAACATCTGTGAAGGAGTGCACTCACTGGGTGAGGATCAGGGTGATGAGTCTGTCCCCAGCTCTGTTTCTGGTCCTACACAACTCACAGCTGCAGTTGTCCACTTTCATCCCTCCAGAGGAAGGAGTTGTTTTGCCAGGCCAGTCTTCTCTCCTTCGGGGAGTTCACTTTTCTTCTATAGAGGTGTAGCTATTAACTGTAAAACCCTCCTTCCCTCCCTTTCCTCACCAATTTGAAAGTCTTCTTGGCACTCTCAAAACTTGCAGCTGCTGATGTCACTGTCTTTGACATCACACTTCCCCAGATCTCCCTGACCTGCTGGATTGATAGCCTACTGTCATTAACTGAGAGAAAAAGATTTACTGAGAACATGGAATTCTTTATGCTACCAAACTCCTTGGAGAGGCTGAAGAAATGAGCATATACCCTGCAAAAGGTTGGTCCAGGGCAAGAAGCAATTGTGATGCCCCCAAGGAGTGGCTGCATCCTTCTTTCATTGCTGCTCTCCCCATTTCTCAGGAGGGTCTGTTGGCAGTGATATCTCTGGAGGTGCTGCCAAGGGCCGTGTCTGCCTCAGGAGGCAGCACGTGCCATGTGGGACCGTACCAGCTCCTGCAGCCCAGCTGGTTTTTCTCCTGAACATCCCCAAGAAACAACTGAGACCCCTTTTTAAGAGCCTTTGGTGACTGAGACAGTTATTCACCACTAACTGGCTTCTTGGTGATTCTTGAGAATCATAGAATCATAGAATATGCTGAGTTGGAAGGGACCCATCAGGATCATCGAGTCCAACTCCTGGCCCTGTGCAGACACCCCCCTAATCACATCATGTGCCTGAGAGTGTTGTCCAAACGCTTCTTGACCTCAGACAAGTTTGGTGCCATGGCCACTTCCCTGGGGAGCCTGTTCCAGTGCTCAGCCACCCTGTGGGTGAAAAGCTTCTTCCCGATTTCCAACCTGAACCTCCCCCAACGCAGCTTCGTTTGTTTCCTTGAGTCCTGTCACTGGTCATGAGAAGGAAGAGGTCAGTACTTGCCCCTCTGCCTCTGCTCGTGAGCGTGTTGAAGACTGCGATGGTTTCCCCTGGTTAATCCCAGTTTTATTTAGACTGCAAAGGCTCTCCCCTGTCATATAAATAAAGCTGGGATTAACCATGGGAGACCATTTTTGGCTTTAACTTTGCTCAATGCAAGAATGCAGAGATGTTCAGTTTTAAAAAGGCTGTGAGTGCATTTTAAGACAAGGTTAAGCACCTCAGTCTTTGTTTCTCATTAAGTCAAGCCAGATCTTGTTAATGACAAAGCACTGGAACTGTACATAACTAGTACTTTTGTTTACTTGGAGTTCGAAGGTGTTACTATAGTCACTGCTAATCTTGCAGACACAATCATGTAGCAGACAAAGCAGAGGTTGAAATACAGCTCACGGGATGTGACTCCTACCCACACCGTGATGTTTTGGAGACAGGAAAAAGAATGTCAGTTTGGGGCAACACTTACACACGCCTTTCCTTTAGGAGGAAGGTTTTTTCACAGTTTATTACATTAGAATAAAAAACAATGGAAAAAATCAAACATGGGCTGTGTTTTTTGTCCCAAATTGCAAATTCACTCCTGGGTAGGTGAGCTTTCCAGAGAGCTGGAGCTGTGCAGGGAGCAGGGGCCCATGAGCTGCCCTGGGGAGGCTCCGGGCTGCGGGAGGGACCGATGCTGTGGGTCCAGTGCCTTGGCTTTGCAAAATCCTGAGAGTTGTGTCCAATGTGCTTGTTGTTCAGCGATTCCTGTAGGCAAAACAAATGTAAGACTCTCTTTTCCATGAGAAATTAATTTTTCTTGCTTATTGTTTTATAAAGGGTTTATGAACTCTGTGGCTGAGGTTTTCGGCTATTTACTTACCGCCTGTGTTTCTTTGCCAGAGGAAATTGGTGTGCTTTGGGCTGGAGAAAATGAAGACACTGAGGCAGCTCCTCTGCAGAGTCCTGTCAGGATGAGCTTCCTGATCACAGCTTGCAGCGCAAGGGAGAGTTGTTTGTTTGCTGACTCTGTTTTTCCTCTTGCTTTTGACTTGCTGCCAAATTCCTCTGCCATTCTGGCATTGTATTGGTTAACTTGAGTCACGCTTAACAAGCTTGGACAGCTAATACTTTCAAGAGCTTCACTGCATTTGTTCTTAGTTTTTCCGGCAGAGTCGGCAGAGACAGCTGCAGCCGGGCTGATTTGCTGAAGAATGAAACAGCCTAAAAAAGTTGTAATGAAACACTGTTATATTTGTTTTGTGCTTTCAGTCCACAGTGTTTTGTGGACTCTGCTAGACGAGAAATAACCTGGTCCCTTGCTGTCCATGGCTGTGTTGTGCACGAGTTTTCAAGGGACTCTGTGTTTTAGCTCATAAATGACTGGCAACCCTTTAAATGAAGAGAGACAGAGGGCCATTATTTTGTTAATGTCAGACATTTAGGAATGTAGCTGCTTCAGATATGTAGCTTTGCAGAGTGGTGCTTGAAAGCACTAGGCTCTGTGCCCTGGCTGTTTGTAGGGCACCCGCAGCTGGCACCTGGGGTGACACGGACCAGCTGTGTGTGGCCTGGCTGTGCAGGTGCTCCACCCTGTAATTACAGCCTCAGTCTCCTCCTGTTCCCTGCCACTGCTGGCTCCTGTGCCGCCTTTGGAAAAGCTAAAGCTGTGATGTTTGTTTTTTTTATTGTCTGGTGGACTTAGTTTAGACCAGAGGTGGGTGTCTTGAGAGGTCCTTCAAGTCCCCATCCCTGCATGCTCTTGCTGTGGTGGCTGTTCTGTCCTGAGGTCCTGGCTGATGGGTTTCCCTTTGCTGGTTTTGGAAGTTCCTTTTCTGGTCCTGTCTTCCCAGCCTTCACTCCTTGACGCTGTTCAGAAACCTCTGTAAATGTTTTCTCCTGGTTGCTCAGTGTTCCCTTGTGCAGCAAACAAACATCCCTGTGCTTGGTGTTAATGAGCCTCTGGGACCTGGCTGTTCAGTTTGCTCTGTCCTGGCTGCTATAGGCTGTCTCTTCCCTTCAGTGAAGATGGGACAAAAATGGTTATTCTTTTCCCCTACTGTATGGGGAAACTCCTCTGCACTGCAGTGTGGTTGTGGCTGTGCAACGTCTGGCACCATGTCACTGTGCCCAGAGGATCCGGGCACAGAAATGATGAACATCACTTGCTGCAGAGTCATGTTCCTCGCACAGTGTGAGTGATGTGGGCTGCTGCCAGGGTACTGGAGCAGTTGCTGGTTTTACGTGGTGCTGCAGCTTTTCTAGAACTGCGTCTGATTGTGGAGGCTGCTGTTCTCAGGCTGCTCTCCTCGGCATCAGCCGTCTGAGGCAGCAGCTGTGGGGCCCCTGACTAAAAGGGCTTCATGGCAATGCTGGGAGGAATCCCTGAAAACCTCAGCGGTGATACAGCAGGCCAGGGAGAGT
The DNA here is from genome assembly GCF_009829145.1 of Chiroxiphia lanceolata. Lineage (NCBI taxonomy): Eukaryota > Metazoa > Chordata > Aves > Passeriformes > Pipridae > Chiroxiphia > Chiroxiphia lanceolata. Next base: position 1,049,777 of record NC_045653.1, on the reverse strand, counting down.
AAAGCTCAGTCCTGAAGCAGCTGGGCAGCAAGCTAGATAAGACCTTTGTCAGTAATTCCTAGAATGACAGAGAGGGCAGCGGGTGCTGCTGTGTCCCTGAAATAGCAGGGATATCATCTGTGTGACATTACTGCTTTGGCACAGGGACAGCACTTGCTGTATGCTGCTTCTCCAGGGCTCTGGGCTTTTGCCCTTTATGCTTTGGACGGGTGTATCTTCCCCACCTCGTTCCTGCAGCTCTATCAGCATGATGCTCTTGGCCCCGCATGCAGCCTTGTCAGTGTTGGGAAATGTCACCCTGCCTAGATCTGGTTTACTTCTGTTCAGCAGCTGGCAAGAGGTGTGGGGCTCTGTGGAGCCGTGTTCAGCTCTCTGGTCACTGACTGGGGTTTCAATCAGCGAGTAGCGCTAGTGGGTGCTGGGGCTCATCGAGACTCATGCAGGGTTCCATCTCCATCCCTTCCTCTTGTTCGTGTCCATCCCCCTGATAAAAACAGGAACTGCCCAGGGCATTCGTGCTGGAAGGCTCTTAAATGCTTTCATTGCCATCATGGGCAGATCTGTGTGACTCGGTGCCTGCACACACTTTGAGGTGGATGAAGCCCAAGTCGGTTCCAGCTGGAATCATTTGTCTTAGCTTGGTGTGTGCCAAGAAGTCATGAAGAGAAAGCAGATCTATGACTTTGGGTACCTCCTGCAGAGATGTGCACTCCTGGAAGGGTCTGGTGATGACCTGGCATGAGTCCTGCTACCCCCTTGGGTGGGACCCCATGGAGGGGGATGACTGTGGTGATGCCCATCCAGCTGTGCTTACAGAGTGTCTCTGCTAATCCTCCCTGAAACCAGGGCCATTGCCTTGGAGGTGATGGGAAGGCATCAGGCTGCTGCCCTGGGGCTGAGCCCAGCATGCCTGGGGCAGCACCAGGGATGGAAGGGAGGCGGGACGCATCCCAGCCGTGGTTGTCAGTTGTTGCTGTACTGGCAGGTTGTCCCATAATGCCTTCACATAAGCGACTCTGAAGTATTTCCTCTCTAGGTTATTGCTAAAATTGAAATTTTCCCATGGAAATCCTGTCTGTTGGGGACAAACTCTGGTTATGAGCAGGCTGAGGTGGGATGCAGTCACTGTCGAAGTGCAGTGGTGCTGGTATCGGTCCCAGTCCCAGCGACAGGCTCCACCACGTGTGGTGGGATTGATGCAGCCCGAGGCTGTGCAGGCGGGAGGGGCAGCACCGAGCTGTGCCAGGCTCAGCTCCCCCCAGAGCACCCCCTGTCCCCTGAGCAGGGACCGTCCGGCTGGCACCGAGCCTCCTCCACAGCTGCCTCCCCTCCAGCAGCTGGGATTTGGATGGGGCTGTGGATCTGTGCAGATCGTTTTTGAAGGAGAGAGAGGGGATGAAAACTGCCAGGTTTTTTTTTTTTCTTTTGCAACTCATTCTCAAATGCTCAGCCCTTAAAAGGAAAAACGACTCAGCTGAAGCCTCCACTGAGCTTAGGAGGTGCCACTGCGTCTGGGGCAAAGCAGAGCTTTGGGGAGGCTGTTTAAGGATTGGGGGTTTGGGCTTGTGCTCTCATGTGCAAAATGAAAACTGCAGCCATGGTGGCAGGAATGACCCAGGGTGTGCCGTGGCAGCAGCTTGCGGGCTGGGTTATCCAGGCAGGCCCCGCAGCCCAGGGAAGCTGGCTCACTTCTCTGCTGTGGTCTGGGGCTCCAGCTCTGCGAGTGATTGTGCTCCCCAGTCCTGTAAGACCCCTGGGCTGGCTGGGACAGAGAGGCTGGAGAGGCCACCTGCCAGATCTGGTGTCCTGGGCCAGCCTGGGGACCCTGGCAAAGAACAGTGGGAAGCACCTGTAACCTTTTTGACACTGAATGGTTTTTGACATGTCTTTTACCTTCTGCCCAGGCTGCAGCGGCCACAGCTGATCTCTCTTCATAACAGAGTCCAAGGTGCTCACCCTCAACCACAGTTTGGGGACAGAGAGAAGCGAGAGACCCGTGGCCTCCACGGGAGCAGCAGGTCCTTTCCCCAAACGCAGCAGCCAGCCCTGTGCGCCTCTGACAGAGGAGCTGCTGTAGGAGCCTGCACTTCCCTGGCTGTCAGGTGCAGTCAGAGCTGAGACCCATCTGCATGGCTGAGATTTTTTTAATGGGAGTGGATTTTACTGTTCCTTCTGCCCTCAGGTGCAGTTTCCTTCAGCGTTGGTTTGAGTAGTCCCCGGGTGCCTGTGACTGTGTCTCCAGTACCAGGACTCCTCCTGCTCAGAGTGCCCATCCAGCAGGTGCTTTATGCTCTGTCCCAAAGCCATGAAAACAGGGGTGTTTCCTGCCCCTTGCTCTTCCCTCTGTTGCAGAACCCCCAGTGCTATGGTGGGGGAAATGAGGGATTGGATGCGGGCAAGCAGCGTTTCAAGTCCCTCTGTCTTCCCCTCCCCAGGAGGTCCTCTCTGTGTGACTCTGGGGCTGGGCTGGGAGTGATTTCAGGACCAGGTCAGTCCAACCCTGGTGGGCAGCACTCAGCATGGAGTGGATGATGGAGAAACGTGAAGGTTGGTGTGATGGGAGTTTCTGTGCTTCCCTCCCTTTTCCCTGCTGACATATGGGATCTAAGATGCCTGTGCATCCATCCCACCCAAGGTTCAGGTACTGGTCTTGGGCTATAGGGTCTTATGCCTTTGGAGTTGTTCTGGGCTTTATTTTAAGTTGATTATCATTGTAGCATGACTTGTCATGGTGTCTGTCCTCCCTTAGAGATATTTTCCCCTCTGTTCCCCCTCTCTTCTCTTACAGAGACACCAGGAAATCTCACCTGTGTCCTGGAAGTCCTTGTTTCTTACTTCTTTCTCTCCAGGACAGGATTTCGGAGGAATCTGCTGCTGCTAATTTTGGTGCTGCCCCAACCTGCTGCCATGGAATGAGCTGCCCCTTTGCTGTCTCTTCTGCTCTGAAGCCAGGGTGAATCAAGGGGCTAACAGCAGCAACATGGGAGCCAGCAGTGCTGGCACCTGGACTGGGGGAAAGTTTGGGAATGGAATGGCCAGGAAAGAGGCGAGAGCCAACAGAGTCCAAGCAACCAAAAGACCACCAAGTTTCTCATCTGACATCTCTGAAAATATCACCTAGCAGAAGGCTTGGGGCTCTGCTGGTGTTTGTATTTCATTTTGGGTTTGGGTTTTTTTTAATTAAAAACACCAAAGCAATGAGATGCTTTGTGTGATAGGACCTTTTCCAGGTTCTCTCGTACCCCTAACCCACCCAAGCCATGGTGCTGTTCTCTCTCCTCTCTGCAATGTGTTGCCAGGCTGGGCTCTGCTTTCAGAGGCCTGCCCCTGTTCTGCTCTTGCTGGAGCTAAGCATATGTGCTCAGGCTTTGAGCAATCACAGCCATTTGTTCTGTATTTTCACAGTCTGGTCTGTCTCCTGCAAAGCAGAGGCTGGTTTGTTTGCATAACACTTATTTTCAGAAGCAGGAGAGTTTTAGGAACAGGATGACATTATATTTATTTTAGTTCCTCTGTAATTTTTGTTAGAAGGAGGCATGTGTATTAAAAGAAGTTCATATATATACATATATGTATGTATGGGGGAGAGGGTTGTTTTGGATACTTTTTTTGTCCTAAGATGTAAATTACAGCTTTTCTGGACTTGGCTGAGAGAAGGCAGTGAATAAAGCCTGGATTGACTGAGTCAGCTGGTGGTGGAGGGTCACCTTAAGGAGCTGGTGCTAGAGACCTTCTTGGGGGCTCTGCAGCTTCAGGATACAGATGAGTTTTACAGCTTGTCCTGGCTTTGATATGCAAATGGTAGTGACTCAAGCCACCTGGAGGTTGCGCTTTGGTGCTCAGTGTCTGCACTGAGCGAAGTTTTATTAAGAGGTGGCTTTGCCTGTTGTGCAGAAGGTGAAGGGGCAAGCGTGATCCTCTTAAAAAGAAATCTGTAGTGATGTTTGAGGGTTTGAACACAGCCCAGGCTGCTCTTCAGCCAGCCAGGAGCCTGGACTTGCAGAGGATCAGCAATGTCAGCAGCTGCGGTGCCTCTGGGATGGTACCCACTCCCCATTCCTGAACTGGTTTGCCTTGTTCTGCTGCTGGGGCCTCCCTTTAGAGCACCTGGGATTGTGAACGTGGCTCCATTCTCCATAAGGCTCCTTCTGCTCTTTTCATGGGCCCCTTGTCCTGCTCTGTTAGCAACACATGAAGCAGGCTCCGAACTCCTCTGTAGGGCAGATCATTCCAGATGCCCATCCCTGTCACTCTGCCTGTTCTCTGCAGGGAGTAGCCCTGGACCCTACACATCCCCCCTGCCTTCAGCCACTGTCACACCGTGGCTGGGAGTTGTACTTCACTCTCCATGTGTGATGACCAAACTCCATTCCTCCTCCTCCTCAAGGAGGACCTGTTAACAAGACATTTAGTTTCTGCAATGGCACATCCTCAGTTGGATGACCTCTGATGATGGGAGCAATGGGCATCTTTGTCTTGGGGCCAGCTTTGAGTATGCTGCAGACCTCCTTTGAGGGCATAAGTCTTCAGAAATCCTGCTTGTTATGGAGCCATGTTTGGCCAAGAAGGGCTTAGTATTGCCCCAGCTCTCTACAGGGCTCATCCCAAAGAAGGAAGGTGGGGAAATGAGGTGGGATCTTGGGACAGAAGATAAATCCAGAAATTACAAAGCATGGAAGATAAATGGGGGATCAAGTTCTAGCAGCTCTCCTTGTAGCCATGCACAGGGGTTTGCTGGCAGCCTGGTGTGAAGCTTCCTTAGGCAGAAGTTTCCCAGGGCTTTCCTTGATGCTCTGTTGCCTTTGGTGTGCTTTGTCTCCTTGAGCTGGAGGTCTCTTAGCTGACAGTTCCAGCTAAGAAAATATTTCTCTCCTATTCTTACCTTTGCATGGCCTTGCAAGCAGCTTGCGGCGTCCAGGGACTGGCTACCTGGGCTGTGTTGTCACTTGGGGCATGGTGGCAGGAAAATCAGCTCTTCTGTGGAGGAGTTGCTGTTTAACTTCTTGGGGTTTCTCAGCTGTTCCTGCAAGTGACTCTTCCCCTGTACCTGGACCCTTCCATTTCTGGTCCTGCTACATTTTCTCTAGTTAAAAAAAAAAATTATTCTTTCCTGGACCTCATACTAAACATTTACGGTCTTTGTGAGAAGATCTAATCAGGAGATGCTCACAGGGTGCCCTTTGAGGCTGAAATACCCATTTTAAAAATTATCATTATTATTTTTTATTCCTAGGCTTTGCCAAGCAGGAATGGCAGCCAGGAAGGGACTCAAGCTGTTTTTGAAGGAGCAAAGCTTGCACATGTCCATCCCCCGTGTCCTTGAGGCTGCAGGACAGAGCACAGCAGCCTGGTTCTTCCCTGCACTGTACTGCAACCTTTCATAAAAAACCAGCTGCTGCTCTGCGAAGGCGAAGCCTTCGGATGGGACCAAACCTGTCTGCCCACGTGAGATGTGGTAGAGCACAAAGGGCCCTACTCTTCCTCCTGCTTTTTGCATGCCTGGTGCACCATCCCGCTCACAGCACCTCACTGCTTGGGGGCCAACACCTCCCATGGCCTTGCCACCCTCCAGAACATCAGTGTGCCCGAGGCACCTGCCTTCACAGTCAGGGGGCTCAGGCTGCTGGGGCAAGCAGCTGGAGCTGTGTCCTGGTTCCCAGCTATGAGGTGTGGAGAGTATTTATGCATTTGCTCAGGACACAAAGGAAGCTCCTGGAATCTGGGACAATAGAGGAGGATGCACGTTGGGAATCTGGGTTTGTTTTTGGAAGCAAGCGGGGATTTTGTTGTAATCCCTGTGCGTTGCAGCTGTGGTGGCTGTGACAGTTCCCCGGAGCCAATGCCAGCAGGCTGCCTGTCCCCACACTTGGGCCACAGAGGGAGTTTGGGCTGGGACTGCAAAGGGGGCCTGAAGGGAAGTCCTGTCCTGGGGACACTGAGTCCCAGGAGCTGAGACAGACCCAAGCTCCTGCTGGTGGGAGCAGCACCGTGGTGCCAGCGGGAGTGGGCACACACTCTGCGGCTGCTGCATCCCTCAGCACTTGGAGCTGAAAGGACGGGGAAAAGCATTATTTAAACCATTCCCAGGAAACTTCTTTAACCCCATGAAGTGGAATGGGAATTAATATTTTTTTTATGTCCAAGTTATGGCCTTATCTCTCTGAAATCCGGAGTTTATCACATCTTTCCAGAGTTCCTGATGTTATGTTTGAGGCTTGTATGGCAGCCTGGGGCTGGCCCTGCTCCAAGAATGTGCTCCCTGCTTTTCCTTTTCTTTCTTTGCATGAGTGTGATTGTACCAAACTCTTTAGTATTTCAATGTGTTCTGTGCAGATTTTTTTCCTGGTTAAACTCTGCCTCAGTCATCCTCAGCCCCTCAATTAAGGGGAGCAAAGAGGTCACTCACCCAAGTCACCCACTTACGTGTCTTTGCACACAGAGATAAATGTAAGCTTGTTAAAACGGAAGACTATAGTTAGCAACACACAGTCGGTCATGGCCAAGTGCCATGAGAAGAATTCGTTATTTTCAATAGCTTGCACTTAACAGAAAATAGCTGACCTCTCCTCTCTGCTGAGGAGCAGCAGTGCGGGTGCAGCCATCAGTGTTCCAAAGCTTTGCTAACCCAGCTGCTGGCTAAACAGATCAAACACAGTGTGCTCTTGAACATTGAAAAGATTGGTGGCTCAGCTGCCTCTCAGTCGCTCAGCTGGGTCTGAGTTTTGCATTTTTTCTTCCTTGCCAAACAAATCCTCTAGAACTGCCTCCTGTCTTACTCCCAGGCTCATCCCCACGAGCGTTTCGGTGCTGCTTCGGCGGGGATCCTGCTGCGCCTGCTTTCCTCTTCCAGCCCTTCCAACGCTACCTCTCCTCCTCCCAGCCCCTCCCCAGTGTGGCAGGCCGTGCCCCCCCCCTACATTCCAGCACTGACAGCAGCCTTTCCCTGAAGCTGCCACTGGGCCACCTGAGTCTGAGTCCCCTTCTCAGTCCTCTGTGCCCCTTTTCCTGTTGTCTGCCTGTCCTCACGAACAGTTACAGTGCTCTCCAAGGTTACTGCTCCTCTTGTGTCGCCTCTGAGCTGTCCCTTGGACCCTCTTTGCCAGTCCCTTGTCCTACCTGCACTTCTTAGTTGCTCTCTCCATGGACATGCTCATCTTGCTCTGCTCCCGGTGCTGCTGGGCTCTGCTGCTGCTCTCAGTTCTCCCTTTTATACCCTGTTTATGGGTATAAAAGGCACATCAACCTCTCTGCAGTTGTTGATGCCCTTGGTGATGACAGTGACTTGCGATTTTGTCCCTGTGCTTATGGTTTGACGTTGCAACTGCTTGGGAAGAACAGGGCTGCTTCTGTGGTTCCCAACCTGAGCCGGGGCATGGGATGCTGATATGGCTGTTCATGTTGCACCTTAAATCAAATAGGGAAACTAATGTTGTTTTGATCAGAAAATACCAAATAACAATCCAGATGTTTTCTGAACGCAGGGTTTTCTAAGGATCCATTTCCAGGCACACTCTTGGCAGTGGCCTGCCATGCTCTGGTGATGGTGCGAGAGCAGCAGGAACGGGTGCCATGGGCAAAGGTGGTATGCTCTGCTCCCAGCTGCTTCTTGGGGTCAGTGTGAACTGTTGTATGGTGATAGTCTGGGCTGGGTGAGCAGATCTGCTTGAAAACTGACCTATGCCACAAAAAAGTGGCTTTCACCCGGATCAGCTTCCCCAGCCAGCCTGTCTGTGGTAGCCTGAGACTGCATGGAGGTCAGCATCACATGGTAGATGTGGCAGGGGAATTGCACCTTTTCAGAGGCAGTTCACATTTATTTTGGGTTGAATTGACATTGTCCCTAGCAATTTTGAATCCTCAGAGAGTTTGAGGAGCAGTCTGCTTTTTAGGGCTACGTGCCAGACTGCTCAGCACTGAATACACCCACGGTTTTCCTAGCAAGGAGTTGCAGTGTGTAATTAAACACACCCCCGGACTTGCCTGGTGATAGGAGACGTTCTGACCTTCCTCAGAAAGCCGGGGCAGAGCCAAAGGCTGGGCTGCCCTGCCAGGAGCTGCCTCCTGTCCCATGACCATGCCAGCAGGACTGGGCACTGGAGCCCAGGCTGCCATTTTGGGCGCTGCAGTGCTGCCACCATCACCACTGATCCTTCCAAGGACCCCAGAGGGATGCAGTGGGATCTCCCTTCTCCTGCTTTTCCTGTAGTAATGGCTTCTGCTGTCATACCCTTGCTGGGAAGCAGCTGGAGGTTGTGCCAGAGTGAGCTCCTGGAGGCCTTGAACCTGTCCTCTTCGTATGGCTTTTATTAATAACAAAAGTACCTTGAGCTTCCTTCCTGCGGCCTCCGCAGACACTGGGTGGGGGGCCGTGACCTGGGAGGTGTGAGCAGAGTTGGGAGATGTGTGTATTTTTTATCTTGGTTTTCAATTTCATGCTGAGCATACTGGGGGCAGGGTCACTTTGGTGGCAGCATCTCTCCTTTGCAAAAGGAGACCTTGTTGGGGTTTGAACCCCCTTCTGTTTATCTGGACGATCCGAAATGGTTTTGGCTTTGCTGAGCTCCTTTGCTTTCACTGGGACCGACTCTTTGGGGTTGGTGTGTCAGTGATAGAGGCCAACGTGCCGAGTGTGAGGGCTGTGCAGCCCAACACTTCTGCATCAAAGCCATCACACTGATCTGCCTGAAAAGCAGTCCTACAGCACTGGAAAACCAGTCCTACAGCACTACCTGCCTTGCTCTCACTGAGCCCTGGGCTGGGCTGGTATGGGTGCTGCTGAAGGGACCCTGAGGCTCAAGGGGCTCTTTGGGGCTGAAGAAGGATTCTGGATCAACAGCAGGGCCTTTCCATTGGGTCACCTTACACCCTACTGCGGCCTCTGTCCTGTCAGCCAGGGGAGAGGGGGAAGAGCCTGCAGTGGAGATGGTCTCATCCACCAGTCACTCCTCACATTTGTCTTTTGGACAGGCAGTTGTGGGCTTTGAGCAGGGTCTGTGAGACCCAGAGGTCTACAGGCAGGCACTCACATGAGGCAGGCTGCCCACACTGTTGGGAAACAGGGCTTTGGTCTCCTGAGGTGGAGCGTGCAGCTCCCAAAAGGAGCAGATCCTGCTCTGCAGATCCTCGCTCCTCTTGAAAGCAAGTTCTTGTGCTGATCTCCCAGGCACCAGCACTCTTGTGACTGTGCCAGCTCTTGATGTGAGTTATCCCAGCATCAGCAGACGTGCTCGCCTGCCCTTAGGCTTGTTGGGTCCAGGCTGGTGGAGGTGACCTCCTGTTCCCCGTGCCAAAGAGCTGCTCTTTTGTCTCAACCCCATCTCAAACCCTTCCCCTGGCTTCTCCTGAACTCGTTGGATTGCTGAACGGCCCCAAGCAATGCTTTGATCTGCAGTCAGGCTGCCTGGCCCAGCGGCAGCAGCTCTGTAGGACTCCCAGACAACCCGTTTGCCTTGAGCCTCTGGCCCAGACTAACGCGGCTCTTGTGTTCCTGCAGCTCGGACTGGGTGGAGATCATCGAGCCCCGCTCCCAGGAGCGGATGTATGTCAACCTGACCACCGGGGAGTGCGGCTGGGAGCCCCCCCCCAACCTGAAGGTGCGCCAGTCGGACCAGAAGCAGTGGTGGGAGCTCTTCGACCAGAACAACAACCGCTTCTACTACTACAATGCCATCACGCAGCAGACCGTGTGGCACCGGCCCCAGGGCTGCGACATCGTGCCCCTGGCGCAGCTCCAGGCCATGAAGCGCAGCTCCCAGCCCGGACGGCAGCACCGCAGCAGCACCGGCAGCGACGGCCGGAGCACCCCCGTCCACGTGGCCCTCCTGCAGGAGATGGAGAAGGGCAAGTGGGACTGTGCGGGGGAGAAGAGGAAAGACCCTTCTGGCAGGTAAGGAGAGCGTCAGCCTTCTCTGTTTATATCTGAAGAGTGGCTTGAGCTGCCAGGCAGGCCCTGTCAGGCAGGGTGGGAGGCTGTGCTGCCCCAGGAGGCTGCAGCGCTGGGGCAAAGTGCTGCCAGGCCCCCGATCACTGCTGCGTGCCCTCCTCCTCCCAGGGTACAACTGTCTGCTTTCACCACTGTGATACTGCTTGAATATCCCTGGCTTGGGCCGGGCTCTATTTGTCTGAGACACCATAAAAACACACATCAAAAGATAATCGTCACTCTTTGTGCTAAACAGAAGGAGAGGGGACAGGCAGGAGTGTTGTCCAGTGACAAGAGCTCTGTCAAAATCTCATGGCAGGGTTTGTTGGGATGGTTCAGCTACTGTGCGAGGGGTCAGGCTGCTGTGGGGTGTGGGTGAGCCTGGCTGCTCTGACTCCTTCCTTCCCCACTTGCTGGCTGCTGGCATGCTCTTGCAGCTTTAGCCAGAGCAGGAGGTGGGATTGCAAGGACAGAGCTTCTGGACGCAGTTATTTGGTCACACCAAGCCTGAAATTAAAGAACAGTAATGGGGGGCTATTTTGTTTAGCTAAGGGATTTTTTTACACCCAAATTAGTCTGACAGCAATCGGGGCTTTTTTATTGTATTGAAACCATGCCAGCTTCAGGTGCACAAAAGCATCATCTCCCCAGTCTCTGTCAGGGTAGTCCCTCCACCTGGGACACTGTCTGGGGCTGCCCTGCCTCCCTCCTGCCCTGGGCATCATCCTGCCCTGGAGAATGTGGTACTGACAGCTGGGAAAGCCGTGCAGCAAGCATAGTTGGGTCATGCTCAAAAGTGACTCATCCAAGGGTGAGAGCAATGCCAGGGTGAGCCTGACTGACCTGCCATCTGTGCCACGGTGCCTTGCCCTGGTTCTGGGCGGTGCAGCAGGTGAGGCTGCTTTAGCAGCTTGGTTTTGGGGTCAAAGCTACCTCTCTGTGTGCCTGGTGTAGGCAAGGAGAGAAGAAAAAAGCCAAGATGATGAAAACCACTTAGGATGGCAGTTCTGGAAAGTTTATGCACCCTGAAGTGAGGTTTATCACTTGTCTCCTGCTCCTTGCAAAACACTCCTGTATTGAGTGCTGATCTTAGTGGCTGGGAGACACTGGTGATACACATAAAGTGCACCAGAAAGAGCCCAGAGCTTTACTGGTACCTCTAATGCTCCCAATGCCTCCTGCCTCTCTGAGCTTGAGAGTCATCTAGAGAATGATTCCTGCCCTACCAGGAGAAGTCCAGTAAAAAATGCCTTAAGCTGAACCTGAGTAGCTCCCAGGTCCCTCAGGTCACTCCCAATGTCCACAGGTGCATCACAGGCACATGGGATTTACCATGAGGCAACTGGCTTCCCTTCCTTGTCCCTCTGCAGCCTGGGACTCTGGGGCAGCCAAGGGAGTCAGTGCAAGAGCCCTGATAGGGTGTAAGATATCCTGAGCTCCACAGAGTCCAAAGAATTCCTGACTCATTCTCTCAGGAGGGAATGTGGCCACCTCTGCCTTAGTATGGGGAGTTGCTTTGCCTCAAGGGAGAAGAGATGCCAGCTGTGACCCACCTCTCAGCTCTCCAGCCCTCTCAGCAGGGAAGACCCCACACATGTCCCCTCATATAGGAGGACAGGGGTGATGCAATATGAGCAGGGGTTTGTTTTACCTTTCCTCGCCAGCCAGGCAGTGTCACCATCACCACTGGTTCTCCTGCAAGGAAGGGGAGTGGGAAGGAGTCCTCCCTTACTCCATCCTTAGCTCAGGTTTCTGCAGCAACCCTGGGGCACTTTGAGCCTGAAACGAACTCTGAAGGCAAGTACTGGGAAAGGCACGAGTGGCAGCTCGCTTGGGAGCTGACAGGCTGCTTGGACATGAAAGGCTCTTCCAGATTCCCGCATCAGTGAGTGTTTGTGGAAGCTGCTTTCTTGGAAGCAGGAGGCTGTGCTTGTTTCCATGCACATCTATCCGGTGTCGTCTCTGCTGTGTGAGCAGGGGCTACATATCTGGTTACCCAAGTCTGACACTCGAGGAGAGATTTCTTGCCTTTTGCAAGCTCATTAAAGGGGGAGCAAAAGCTGAGCCACAAGCAAGTGCTCCCAGGGGATCTAATGCCCTTGCTGGGATATCTGGTGTACTGACAGCATAAGCACACTGAGCCTCTTAGTTCTGTTGTCTGTGTTGCTCTCCAAAGACAAACTCAAGCATGTCCTCTTCCTCCCCTCGGAGGGATGCAGCTGCATAAACACAGGGTGAGCACGCTGAGTGCCGTTGGTAGCTTTTGACATCTTTATAGGTACCTGCACCCCAGATGGTTTCACTTTTGTCTCTTAATGCCAGCACAAAAGATTCTGTTTTTCTTTCCTTCATGTTTGTCATCTTGTGATAGATGGAGAGGGAAGAGACCAGTGTAGTTCCCAAGAGGGGCCCCCTGCAAGCACATGCCACAGAAGTCTGGGGGAAGGGATTTTGTCCTTTTTTTAGTAATACTTTGTGGTTGAGGTTTTTCATTTTAGTAGACTGTTCTTTACCACCTTTCCTCTCTTGAGCCTTCTATCAGCACTGCTGAATTTGCTGTGCCCGCTGCCACATCTCAGTGCTGCCAAGCCCTCTGTGTGCTCTCAGCAGCTCAAGCAGAACAGAGATGCTCCCCAGACAGGTGGACGCTGTGCTCACACCTTGCTGCCCATTCCCTCTATCTCCATGCCCATCCCACCCCTCACTCACTGCCCCACCACTTGCTGCTGCTCTTCCAGCTCTCTAAAGCTCAAAGCTGCCTTCTCTAGACGTTGGCCTTTGACTCCCCGAGGTGACACAGGGGGTCAATCCCACCCCCGCAGGGAAATGGCAGCTGCTGCCATGGGGGAGTCACTGCTGCCTTTGGCCATCCCTGAAGCCTCCTCGGGAAACTCCTCTGCCTGTGCTCTTGTTCCCATGTTGGTTTTCAGCTGCCCAGCCCAGCACTGGCTCTCCTTTCTCCCTTGCCCGACAAGGATAGCAGGCAGCACTTGCCTCACAGCTCCAGACCCTTCCTGAGCTCTTGGAATCCTAGCAGAAAGGAAGATGGGCTCTCTTCAGGGAAGGTGATAGCCAAATTATCCTTTCACACACTGGAGAGCTCTGCAAAGGATGGACATGTTCCCCTGGGGACCGTGAGACCAGCCCGGGGCTGAATGCAGCATTTTGGAAGTGTCCTCTGAGCCACTGCAGTCGTGCTGAGGTTCGCTGGAACTCCTCAAGGCAGCAAGACAGAAAGGGCTGAGCATGGCAGAGGGCCAAGGCCTGAAGAAGACAGTCTGGCTGGGAGTGGAGCCTGTGTGCTGCTCTGCAGCATTTTGGCACACTGCTGGTCAGGGCTGTGAGTGGGCTCTGCCGTCCCATCCCTGCTGTCCAAGTGGACCAGCTCCTTTCCTCCTCTTCCTCTGGTTCTCCCAGCATCAGGGACATGTTTGAGAGTGCTGTTTCTGAGGTTCTCCTTGTGATAACAGTGCAACTTAAAATCCTCCATATAGAAATCCACCTTCCCTAGGAACATCCTGTCCCCTGGAAGAGGAAGGTGAGGGTCTCTTCTGTGTGGGCAGCAGGTTGTGCTGCTCATCCCTTCCTGGCCCACCTTTCCCACAGCTCAGTATCCTGGGCTGGGAGGGAGTGAGGGCTTGGTCTTACAGTGCCAGGAAGATGTGTTGGAAAAGGGTGTGACGAGAAGGCGGCTGTGACAGTACCTCTGCCTCTTAGTCTGGTTTGCCTTGTCATGGGCTCATGTTTCTCGGGGCATAGCATAAGTAGTGCCAGTATTAAGTTCTTCATAACCAGGCAAGAAACACTATCAGAATCCTTAATACAGGTTTGTTTCCTTCTTGTGCCACCAGGCTTGGGGTAGGGTGTGCAAACACTCTGTGGTCTGCACGTGTCTGCAGCGCTGTCCTCAGAACTGTGCAGGCCTGGGTTTGGGTGGGTCACACCCCTGCCCCCTGTGTGGGCGCTGGAGACGGGGCAGCGGCGCCACCGAAATCCCAACATCCCTGTCCACTCACCTCTGGCACAGCACCAGGAAAACCACTGCTAGAAAGGGCAGAGCTGAGGTGTGGGGTCTTTTCTGCAGGCTTCTGGGAGGGAAAAAGCAAACAATGGAGCTCTGGAGCCTGAGAAGAGCTGCCGGATACGCTGGGCCTGCTGGAGCTGGGTGCGGGCTGGGAAAACCAGCGCCAGGTTGGGGTGTTTACGTTGGAGCTACTTGAAAGCATTCCTCACAGGGAACAGTCTCAGGGGACTCTCAGGGCCTGCTGATGGTGGCTGAAGAGCCCAGCTGAGAGACTGTGTTGGGATACTTCTCCATCACTGGCTTTGCTTTCTGTCAGGGCTTTCACTGTTCAGAAGGACAAGGCTGAACCTTTCTCCATTCTGGGAAGTCAGGAAGTCTCTGTTCTCTGCTTTGTCTTTTCAGCAGCCTGGGGATGAGGTTGAAGGAAGCTATATCCAGACATGGCCCCAAGAGATTGTTCATGGCTGTGGAAATGATTCTTTCAAAAAAGTCTTGTCCTCTCTATGATGGTGCCTCTTTCCTCTCATCTCTGGCAGCCAAAGAGGCTGGAAATGGCACAGCATGTCCAAGATGAGACTGACAGGCAAGGTGGGGTACAGCACATGTGTAGAAGTTTCCCTTTTCCGTCACATTTATTTACAAACCTCCTGGTCAGTGTGGTGGCCCTCAGTGACACACGAGTGGCACAGCTTCCCTGTCTCCTCTGACTCCACTCCAATGCTCCCCCACTGGATATCTCAGCAGAACCCTGCAAGGACACTACTGTGGCACAAGTGGTTTGAGTCCTGAATGCAAAGCTCCTGGGTGCAGTACCCTCTCCTTGAAGTCAAAAGGGGCAGACAATAGCCACTGGGGTGCCCTGGGGAGGTACCAATACCCACTGGGTGCCTGGATTGGTCTTCACATCTCGAATCGCAGCCAGGGAGGAGCGGTGGCACAGTGGACTTGCTTGCTTTCTGTTCCCTGCCTCTGGCTGCACCTTTGCCCCTTGTCCTTCATGTGCTGCAACAGGTCCCAGGGCTGTTGTCCTACAGCCCTCCTGGAGCCAAGCCCCCTTGATGCCTGGCCCCTGGCCCCAGCATGGGGCACGTGGCTGCTTTGCCTCTTGCCAGTGCCCATGACAGAAGAGCTGTCACAGTCCCAGGTGTTTGTGCTGTTCCTTGAGAAGGGCAGTGTCAGAGGGTGCCCTGGGCGCTGGGCTCTGCTGGCTCCAGGGCTCTGCAGTGCTCCAGGGCAGGCTTGGTCCCAGTGTGCAGTTTGCCCTTGGCCTGAAGGAGGGAACGTGTTGGGGCGTGGACTGCAAGTGCCAAAATCCTGCTGCTTGTGGCAGAACTGCTTACTCACCACCTGCTGTGGCTGACTGTCCAGCTGTCTTGCTGTCCTGCCAGCTGGGCTCGGGGCAGCTGCAGGGACAGCCCTGTGCCAGCACGGAGTTCCTGCCGCTCTCCACCACCTTCCACCCATGTGGCCAAGTCTGTGCTGAGGCCACGTCCTCCCATCTTGGGCCCAAGGCAAGGGACAACTTCCTCCCAGCCTGATGAAGCGACTCTGGGCAGTGAGGAGCTGTCATGCTTTGGTGTGCCTGTTGCCCTTCGGCTGGCACGGGGTCACAGGTAGACAGCTTGCCTCTGTGGGAGGCCATGAGCACGGCATCCCCTTTTTCAGATCAAATCCCTCATCGCTCATCTGAGGGCTAAAATCTGGGCTTTGCTCTATTTCATAGAGCAGGGGCAGAGGTTGTTGCCAGTTGGGATCCCACGGGACCCTAAAGTCATAATGCCATGCTGGAGCAGGAGCCTGTCTCTGGTGGCCAGGCTGATGTGCTGTGCAGATGCCCAGCCCCACACCTGAGCAAGGACGGTTGGGATGTGCCAGGGCTGCTGTGTGGGTGTGAACTGGGACAGGAGATGGTGCCAGTGCCTGCTGTGCGGGCAGGGAGAGGCTCCTCCCTGTGGCTCAGAGCTGAGCAAGGGGGTGGCACAGCTTCGGGCAGAGGTGCTGCTGCTCTGGGTCACCGGGGGGTTGGTGGGGACTGGAGCAGCCACTGCCACTGCCAGGCAGTACCAGCACACGATGAGCCTGCACAGGGTGACAGGTCTGGCCATACCGGGGGTGGGTCTGCCAAGCCTTGGCCAAGTGGATGTCTCAGCTGCTCAGAGGTGGTTGGACATGCAGTGCTGTAAGTCAGGGAGAGGAAAAACCTCAGGAAGTGGGATGTGGGGTCCAGAGCCTTCCCACAGAGCGCAGGTTTGTTTTCCAGCCCTGCTATAGCTGGAGTCTTGCAAAGCAGGGGGACACACCTGCAGCTCAGGGCTACGGCCCTGCTACCCTGTGATCCAACAACTGCACAGTGCTGTTCCAGGCACAGTGCTGCTCTGGCTGTAGGGTTGAGCTACAATCCCTCCCGGTCTCTCACTCTTGGCCTGCCTGCTGAGTCAGGAGCCCGTGGGTGGCTCTGTCCTGCTTCCTGTTTGACAGTCTGTCTTCTGTGCTGCTGGTACAGCCGTGGGGGTGTCAAAAATACTCACTTGAAAGCCTACCGAGTGTGGCTGCTCTGGTTCTTCCTGTTAGTCCAGGAGCTCTTCGAGGAACAGCCAGGTCTTCAGCAGTGCTTGTGTTTGGGGTTGGGGCTTGGCCACACACAGGACAGACGCACTGGTGCGAGCAGCAGGCCCTGTGTCCCGCGGGAAGGGATGCCTGGTGGGTTTTGGGGCTGCATGTCCTCACAAATGCCACCCCATCCTGCCATCAGCACCTTTAGAATAAAACCCTTTGTGCCTTAGTGGGAGATGCTCAGGAGGTCCCAGAGCAAGGGGACCCCAGGGTGCGAAGCAGAGGGTGGCAGTCCTTTCTCAGCCTTCTCTGCTTACCTGGGTAGTTGCACAAGAGAGCTGTATGGGCTCTGCTGTGGGAAGGGAGCCAGCCTTTCAAAGGGGAGGTGCAGCCAGAGGGTGGTGAGGCCTTTGGACCCTGGCCAGGGGTCAGCACTGCGCCCGTGGCAGGGCAGTGCCAGCCGCACCCGCACCTCTCCCGGTGCCGCTGTGCCTGGGCGGGATTTGCGGTGACACGGTGCCATCGGAGAGCATGGACTGCCAAAACCATGGTAAGCGGTGGATGGGGAAGGGACACACCACCCCCTTAAGAGGGCAATGATTGGGAGCAGATGTGGGACACTGGGTGTGGGGTAGACAATGTGGGACAAGTAACTAGAGTGGAGCAGGTGAAATAGGACACCCACACAGATGCACTGGTGCGATGGCCATGGGGGGAGGACAGGCACAGCATCCGAGGGAAGCCGTGCTGGGACCCAGCCAGGTGAAAGGGCTATGGAGAGCAGGAGAAAGGGGCAAGGGGGTTGGGGTGTCTGGGTACCTTGGGGCTTGGCAGGGCAGGCACAGGAGGGGCTCACATCGGTGGGAAGCAGCTCTGGATGTGCCGCAGAGGTGGGTCTGTCTGCCAGCACAGGGCCCACAGAGGACAGTGTGGAGAGGGGAGCAAGCTCAAGGTTCAAACAGAGCAAAATGGCTGGGAAGGTGTGAGGGGAACATCTCCTGCCACAGACAGGACACGTGCAGTGTGCCCTCAGGCGTTACCCAGTGATGGCTGGTTGCAGATATGTGGAGGTAGGGAACAAAACGGGGCCAGGTTCAAGGAGACCTTCCTGAGGACTGTGGTGCCTTGGAAAACCTGGAAGCTCAGGCTGGTTTAGCAGCTTTTCCCTTCTCCTCAGAGCTCGCAAACACAGACTGGCTGTGGCTGTGCCCTGACAGCACGTTGTTGTTCTGCTGCAGAAAGTGCCCTTGGAACTGGGGTGTTGCAGTGGGCATGTTGGGTTTTGATCCTGAGTACCACCACGGGTCAGAGGAGGGTTTCACAGCCATGAGAGCTGAGCAGGGCCAGTTGGTTTGGCCAAGGGAACCAGATCTAGTGCATCAGGATTGGGAGGAGGCTTGGCATGTTGTGTGGGGCTGTAACACATCCTATGAGCTGAGGATGGCTGCCTCCATTCACTTCCCATAGACCTCATAGGTTTTTCTGCAGAATAAACATGCCTTTGGAAACCTAAATCAACAAAATAGCGTGGTCTGGAAGGACTGTCATCATAATTGGATAATCCAAAGGCAGATACTTGGGATTACTTTCCAATTTAATGCTTGAGTGGTCCAGAAGAAGTTGCTAATCTCCAGCTGGTTGTTCTGGGTACCATGCTGGCTGCTGAGTTTAAAAGTGTAGGTTGTGTCCTATCTCAGTGCTGCTGATACCAGACAGGTTATAATATCATGAACTCATTTCATCTCGTTCTGCTGTTCACAACTCAGAAATTTATCATGTGTGTAACAACAATGATGTTCTGTTTCAGGAAGGGGAATCTCCAGGAAAAAATAACATGCTGATGTAACTGGTTGGGGAATCTTCAGGCACTTTGAGAGGAACTATGTGGTATTTGTGTAGATGTAGAGGGTACTCTAGTTAATACCATCCTTCAGTAATCGCTTGTATTTGTATCTTTCTTCTTTTAGGGAGACTCCTACCCAGTGGCAGCCTCTGCCAGGCACAAAAGCAGCCATGTTGGTCAAAGTGAACAGTTTGAGGCAGATACAGAGCTTTTCAAACAGTTCACTTCAGCTGCAGAGCGCTCCAGAGCCCAACAGCCCAAAATCTCTTCCAAAACCAGCTATATATGCTCAGCCTCAATCCAGGTCCCAGAGCCCTGGAGCGATGAAGCAAACAGGAGACACAAAGCAGTCTATGCAGATCAAAAAGACGGAGAACGGTGGGTTTTGCCTGGTGCTGATGAATGGTCCAACTTCTCAAACACCTCCCAGGAGCCGGACAGGAACCCCTCAGCCTGCATCCCCCAAGTATGCCTCCCCTGCACCCATATACGATGAGCCATCGCTAGAGTCACCAATTTACGATGAGCCACCAGTCGATATGGACACAGAAAGCATTGCTGTGAGTGGCATGTCTCCACCAAGGTCACCAAGCAATAGCTTAAAAAAGCAGCTGCAACCGACCAAATTATTGCAGCATCCCAGTATGCAACAGCAGCAAGCTGCAAAGAAGCATGCAAGAAATCCCTCTTCCACTGAATACAGCCCAGCTGGCAGGGAATACATAAAACATATGGTCAATGTTGACCAATCTGCCAAACTCTCCCACTCTTCTGCAACAGCTGATGCCTCCACTAAACTGCCTGGTCAGCTTGCTTCAAAGGACAGTTTCAAGCAGTCTTGGAGGATCTTGGAAGCCAACGTCCTCAAGAACATGGAACTCCACCACAGTCGTCAGAACAGCCTGCAGACTCAGGAGTACCCAACTGGTATAAGCCACCAGGATTCTGGTTATTCGACCGGCCCTTCTCCAAGCTTGAGAAAAAGGAAAGGAAGGAGGCAAGGAACAGGTCAAGTAAGACCTGGCTCTGTGGGCAGCAGCAGTGAGCTCACAGCTCTGAACGATAAAGTGATCGCTGAGATGCGTGCAGTGGTGGGCAGGTCAGCAGCTTGCAGGGGAAGCAAAGCCAGCCTGGATGCTGAGAGCCTGGAGAGTGGCGTCCCAGCAGAGAGCAGCAAGGTCAGGTTTCAGTCTGACCACTTGAAAAAATGCATCAGCCGGAGCTCCAGGGACGACGTCTCGGCCAGCAACAGGTCTCTGTACAGGCAGGGCCTGGAGATGAGGGAGGGCTTTCCCAGCGATGCAGCTGCTCTGCAGGACACAATGAGGCAGAAGAGGACTTTTGAGAAAATAGATTCTTTAGAAAAGAACGTGACAAGCCAGACAAGCTTGGCTTCGTCGGATGCCACACGCCTCTCCTCACAGGTACCGCACGGCAGGGAATCGGGCGCCTTGGCTGGGCTATCGTGGTGCAGAACTGCTCCCGAGAGGGGGTTGGTTCAAAACATGTCTGGGCCTGCAAAATAGGAAACAGGTCACAAAGCTTCACAGCTTTGCAAGTGGAGACCTCATTTCAGACCACTGGTTGGTGTGAGAGGAAGAGGAATTGCGGGGACTAAGGGCTCATGCCCAGCATGCCCTCAGCACTGCTCTGTTGTTTGGGTAAATCTGCTGCCCCATCAATTTATTGTCACTCGTGTCTTTGTTGGGAGCCCTTGCTCCTCGTATGTCCTTCCTTTGCTGGGATGATCTGAGTCAGTGGGGTTCAGGACACAGGCGTCAGGATTTACGTGGCCATGAGGCAGCAATTCCTCTTTCTCTCTTCTTTTTCTGATGGTTCCTCATATGCTGTTCTCCCTCCCAATTCCTGAGCATCAAATAGAAACGTTTAGAAAACCAGTGTTAATTATTTTAAAGCCCATTAGTGTGCCTGCACAAGGGGAGTAGTTTTTCTCTATGACACAGCACTTCTGCAGAATTTAGTTTGCCAAGTACCTTGCTGTCACCTGAAATCTCTTGGAAAACTGATGTCATGTTCCTGCATTTCCCATTTTTCAGGCACAGAGCCAGATCAAGTTTATACAATCTACTGTTAATAGTTCAGGAATTTCATTTCACAGCCTCTTTAGACTTGGTGGAAAACTGCTCTCTGGTCTTCCAGCTGTGTTACACCTCATTGCATTGACAGGGAGAGCTGAGACTTGATGTCTTGATTATCCACAAGAGATGGTGGTTTGGGGATAGGCTGTTGGCCTTGAAAATGAAGAAGAATAGTTCATGTGTTGTAATATGGGGAAGGAGAATACAGTGGAAGATGTAAGGAGATGAATGTTGTGGTAAAGGCAAAGAGTCAGTAAATAAAGAAATATTCACAGAAATACTCAGAAATGTAAGAGTCCAAGTAAGGAGAGGAGGAAGTTGCAGAGAACATGGCAGCGAAATTGCTGCCTTAGCTGAAAATGGCAGTGAGTGGCTTGAGTCATCAGCGATGTCCTGTGCTGGGCCTGTGAGATGGAGAGGAGAATGAGGAGACAAGGACTCTCATTATCTGAGGAGTGTGGGCAGAGGTTCTGAGACAGGCTGAGCACAGATGGCTGTGTGTTGCCAGTACAAAGATAACAGCTGGGGAGCTGTGTGAATGAGATGTGAGAGATAAACTTCAGAGAGAGCAGAGAACCCTGAGCCTGCTGAACCTTGAGAGAGTACGAGGAGGTGGCTCTTCAGAAGGAAGATGCTGAAGGAGCAGGTAAGGTGATAGGAGGAAAACCAGCCCTGAGCAGGTAAGGTGATAGGAGGAAAACCAGCCCTGGTCAGGGAAGGTGAATTGAAGGAGACTGAGGATATGGAGATGGCAGAGAACTGCAGGCAGGGATTTTTAGTCAGTGTGTTGAGTGAATTCAGAGAGGGTGAGGAAGTAGAGGAGTAACTCAAAGGATACAAAGCACAACGGTAGAAAAAGGGGAGAATTGATTGTGCCCCCGGCTGGCAATAAGAGGTGAAATGTGATGTGTGCTAATCCCATCATCCACGTGTAGGGACATGTTGGGTGTAAGATAGGGAAGGGTTGGAGCCTCTTTCATGAGTTCAGCAGTTCCTCTGTGCGAAGAAGAAAATACTGACTTGCCCTAAACTTCTAAGAACTACTGTGTGGTGTGGGGTTGACTGTAGACCATGACCAGAGCAGAGTGTGGCATGCAAGTTAAAGGTGGTCTGCAAAGAAGGAAAATACATGTTTGATTTCACTATTTCCACTTCAAAACCAAAATTTACTACATGTGTTTTTTGTCTTCCTTTAAAAAGCAAAAAGCTCTAGATTATCTTGTTTGGCTTTTTCCGCTTGCTAGCGATCTCCTTGGAGAACACAGAGTGAAATGTGGGCTCTTTAGCTCTTGGCTGCTCCATGTGGAAATTTCAAGTCTAACAAAAAAGTCCATTTCCTAAAACAATTTTTTTGGGCGCTTGGGTTCAATATGTGTCCCAGGCTGCCACTTGCATTCAAAACTAAGAACTCTGGATAGGCAAAAGCAGTATTTTTTCTCTCAAGTAATCATTACTCATGTTTTCTTGGGACCAGTACTACCAAAGCTCTAATGATGTAGTTATCTGTAGTGATTGCTGGGAAAGAAGGATGGCCTGCATGTAAAAAGTACAGACGGAGTCTGGGAGGAAGGAAGGTCTCTGTCTGTGCTGCTGATCTCTGTGAACCTGTGATCAGTGGACTTGTCCCTGGAGTAGATGAGTTTGATAACTGCAGTCTGTGGGTGGGAGCAGCTATCCCCACTTCTCTGAGAAGAGAACTTCTCTGAGAACTCAGTACTGTGAGCAATTCTGATTTAATTTGGGGAAGGTTGTGCCAATGGGGAGCGTGTTGCAGAGGTGTCCCTGAGTCCTGTGCAGCAGGACTTGCAGAAGCCCCGATCTGTAGCCACAGCTGGTGCCTTCCCTGTAGCTGCTGAGGAGCTGGGCCAGTTTGGCAGGAGGCTGTGCTGGGTCTGTGGGATCTGGCAGCACTGGAGATGGCAGCTGACTCACACAGGTACCTGATCTCCTTCACTTCACCAACTCAAACATGATCTATCCGACCTGGGTGACAGCCTTGCCATCAAAATACTCGTACCCGTTCTCCTGTGTGCCTCTCAGCTGCTCCTGTCCTGTTTGTGTGTCTCATTAGTCTTTCCAGTAGGAAGGTCATGGTGTAATTGAGATAGGTGATTTCAACACCTCTAGTGCAGAGACTGTCCAGGCACAGGCAGCTCCACAGGGTTGCTGGCTGTGTTGATTTGGTTTTGTTTGGTTGGGGGTTTTTTGCTAGAACTTGGAAAAATAGTGAAGGTAGGAACCAGGTATGGGATTGTAGGGGCCACAATGGGTAAGGCTGAGAAGGAAACTGCTCATATTGCTGTGGCTGGTTAGTCTCTGCTACCTTCTGGTGTCCCCACCTGCCTCCTGGAGCTCCACAGGAACCGAGAGGTGAGGAGTGGGGAGATGCTTGGCTCCCCAGTGCTTGGTTGCTGTGGGAGTTGGCCCAGCTCCTGCCTGGGCTGTCCCCATGAGCTCTGGGACAGCTTAGACACTCAGCCCTGTTGCTCCATGTCCCAGCGCTTCCCTTTGGGAATGCAGCAGTGTGGCTGTGCCAGCCAGGCTCTTGCAGAACTATAGGTGTCAGCCACAGATTCTGCACCAAGTCGTGTTTGCACTGTGCAGTTCCTGGTAGCTTCATGACTCACCATGGGTAATTTTCCTAGCAGGGTAAGGAGTCACCTAAGCTGCTTTTAACACTTCTGTTCTTCACAGCCTGGGACCATTGAGCTGGACCCCAAGCAGGAGGGCAGTGGCCAGCGTGGGGGCTGCGTGGGATCCCACTTCCCCTACAACACCCTACGGAAGCCCATCTCCCAGAGCAGCATGGCAGACTGGGCCTCCAAAAACCTGAACATGCACACGCAGGGCATCTTCCGCCGCAGGATCTCCATCTCCAACATGCTGTCCTGGAACGGCGGCTCCATCAAAAAGCCCATGCTCATCACCAGCAACCGCACCATCAAAAAAGAGGCGTGTGAGATGTTCAAGCTGGTGCAGAGCTACATGGGAGACCGCCAGACTCGCCTGGACCGCAACCACGTGGCCTTGGTGACGGTCACCAAGTGCTGGAGCATGCAGGGGCTGCGGGACGAGCTCTACATACAGCTGATCCGGCAGACCACAGACAACATGTGCTACCGGAGCCTGGCGTGGGGCTGGGAACTGATGGCCATCAGTCTGGCCTTTTTCTCCCCTTCACCCAAATTTCAGTCTTACCTGGAAGGTTACATTTATCGCCACCTTGACAGTGATGAAAACAGTAAGTGCCTCATGCACCTCCTCTGTACCCAGCAACATCCTGGTAGGTTGTTCCACTCTGGGTTTTAAAAGTACAGGTAGTCCCCAGCCAGTGCTGTGGGCTCTGTCAGTGAAAGCACAATGTATTGGGTGAGTTCTTCCTTCCTTAGTGGGATGAAGCTGTCACTAGCTCATCCCCTTCCAGTTCTCTCTTGTGTCTGACTAAGAAAAGCCAAGCCCAGAGCGTGCTCACCTCATCCATCAGCACTGAAATGAGCTGAGTTTGATCCACCAATGGCAGAGTTTCTTTGGGTTCTCTGAAGACATTTATTTCTAAGTCAGTAAATGAGTGATAAAAAAGTACAGTCTGAAGACTTTACTTCTAAGTTCCTTAAAGCTGGGGGGAAAAAAAAAAAAGGATGATGTTAATACCTAACTTTTGAAGGGAGCCATTGCCAACACTGGGAACAGGCCTGGGCTTGGCACAGTCAGGGACCCCGAAGAATGCAGGCTTTTGGTGCAATTCCTCTGTCTTTCAAAAGTCTGGGGACCAGCCCAGCAGGTATTCCCCAATTTTAATGTGGAGTAAAAACAACAACAACGCTCACCATATCCTGTCCAGTCTCAGGCCAGAAACCAGAGCACATATTTCCCCTTGGTCTGTGAGGGCTTCCCCCTGTGTTTGAAGCCCCCCAGGTGTGTGGGGTGGGTGCAGCTCTGCCCCAGCACCGCAGCAGAGGTGGGACCAGGGCAAGCAGTGCTGAAACGTCAACCCTTGCCTCCTAGTTTTGTGCTTGTAGCCTTAATGTGGGATTCCTTCACTGAACTGTCGGGTGTGCAGCACTAGTTTGGGTTTTATGAGGATCCTCTGCCCTCGTCACTTCTCCCCAAACCATTCCCTCCAGCTGCGCTTGGCCCGGAGTGCAGGCAGCAAGGAGGAGCGCTCTGAGCTGTCTGAGCAGATTGTTCCTTCTGCTGGTATTTAGGCAGCAAGTTTATTTAGGCTTCTCAACTGTTTGGCCATTTGGAGAACCTGAGTGATGTTCTGGGCCCCTCACTCGGGTGCACTGGGAGCTGGCTGTGCTGCAGGACCTTTCCCCAGACTCCTCTCGTGCTGGAGTCAGGCTGGCTGCCACAGCCAGGGGCACTTCCAGGCTTTGGTATTTTAATATATCACATTATTAATCCAGATCCTCTTTTGATTCTTCAGTTGCCCAGCGCATCAAGGAGCTTGTGGATCTGAAAAACAAGAAGAACTCGAAATCCAGGAAAAAGAGGAAACAAAACACAGAGGATGAAGGTAAGGGGAGGCACAGGGGGCCAAGAGGGGGGTCTGCACTGATCTCAGGCAAGCAGGGATTCTGAGCTCTGCTGAAAATCAGGCTATTTTTTTAAGTGCATAGACTTGGGAAAAATTCCCTGGTGGGTGGCTGGTCCGTGAGCTTTGACCAGAGCGTGGATCAGCAGTGTGGGTGGCAGCTGGGCTGCATGTGGGACACGTGGGGGCCCTTTCAGTCAAACTACTGTGAGAAAAGGGATTTTAATTTGGATGCAGACCTGGGGCTGTAGTTCAACTGGTTTGTGAATGCCATGGAGTTTCCATAGCATGTTCCGGTGCTAAAAGCCACATGAGCCAGTGTGTTGAGAAGATCCTGTCTCAGTCATGTAAATGGATTTTGTAAACCACTGCCTAATCTGAGGTCCTTCGGGGAGGATGGTGTACCTGGGGAAGGACACTACCTTCTTCTCTCCAGTATTGGCTTCCCTTTCTGAGCTCTGACAGCCCAGGGCCTGCACTGGAGTCTCTGCTGAGAGAACAAGAGCTCACACATTCCTCCAGACTCAGTTCAACTGCTGGTGCAGGATAACACTTTATCTGGCTAAAGTCTTACTGAACAAAAAGTCCATTCAGTATTTTTCTGTATTGCTTTCAGGAAACTTGAGTCAGCCCTGTGAATTCCTATCAGGCAGCAGTTTCTATCAAGTGGCGTTGGTGTTTGTAATCTGTGAGAGCTGGAGTCCAGCTCCTGCATTCCTGAGCCCTACCTGACACCAGCAGGCAGCTGTGCTCCCTGTGGTGGCTTCCCTGTGTCACTGCTGTGTCACTGCTGTGTCACTGCTGTGTCACCTTGTGTCACGAAGCAGCTGCAAGGGAGGTGGCTGGGGAGGGCCCTGGGTTGGAGCCCCTGCACTTCAGAGGGTTCATTGTTTCTCTGTCTCTGCTGGGATTTGGAGCAGAGACCTGAAATTGCACAGAAGTATTATATTTCTGGTAGGACTATGTGTTTTTCCTTTCCTGTTCATGCCCAGGAGAGTTCAGCCCATTCTGAGCCTTTGAAAATTCATTTTTCTTGTGCTCAGAGGGACTTAGGCATCTTTATGGGACAACTCCATGGAGATTGCTCTGTGCAGGTGATATGGTTTGAAGCTGGCTCCCTGCCAAGTCTCCAAACCTTACCACAAGAAGTCGTCGTGTCCCCCCCCCCAAACCTCAGGGAGAAGAAGGAGAAAAACAACCAAGAAAAAACCGAAACGAGAGAGACAGCTAAAGCAATATATATATAAATATATTTACACTTATGTTACAGTTATATACAGTTGAAATATATATACAATTTCACAAGGGAAAGGGGGAAGGGAAAAAGGAACAAAACCAAAATAAAATATATATATATATCCTGATTAGTAGCCCAATATCTAGCAACTAAAAGAGTTAGCAAAGAAATATCTCACTGCTCTCCTTGGGACAACCGAGAGTCGCTCTGGAACGATCACCGGCAACCTCCACCTCCCAAGGTCGACAAGGCCCTACCAGGCCTCGCTCCCCAGCACGGCAGACTCAGCAGCAGGGAACCTGCACCTCCAAGCCGCCGGAAGGACAGAGAGCGAAGGCCTCTCCTCCTTTCTTCTTATAGTCTGGCTTACGTAAAAATCGTAGGGAATACTGGGTAAATCTGGGCCCTTCCGTGGTTACAAACTGGTCACCAAGGAAGGCCTAGACCAAACTACCACAGCAGGGTGTGCTGCCTCTGGGCTGAGCAGGCTGTTCTGAACAATTATATGTCTGTATTGCATGTGCTGGAGGTGTGCTTAGGAAGATAGGGGTGGTTTTTACCTAAGAACAAACAATAAATTTAAAATAAAAAAAGTAGAACACCAGCATTTGGACTCGATGATCTTTGTGGGTCCCTTCCAACTCAGGATATTCTGTTTTGCTTCTATCATATATATTTATAAATATATATAAGTATATGAAATGTTATGCAAAAGGCATGCCAGGATAACTTCATAAAGTTTCCAGAATGAAGCACTTGAGAGTCAGCCGTGCGTGTGTGGGCTCAGCTGGGCTCTGGTGACAGGTCACACACACTGTTCCCTTTCATGGAATCACAGATTCATTAAGGTTGGAAAAGCCCTCTAAGGTCATCGGGTCCAACTGTTCCCCCAGCACTGCCAAGGCCACCACTAACCATGTCCCCAGGTGCCACGTGTTTTTTTAACCCTTCCAGGGGTGGAGATTGCACCCCTGCCCTGGGCAGCCTGTTCCAGTGCCTCATTACCCTTGCAGTGAAGAAGTTTTCCCTTATATACAGTCTGAATCTCCCCCAGCACAGCTTGAGGCTGTTCCGTCCTGTCCTTCCCTGGGCCCTGTGTGCTCTCTGGCACAGGAGGCTGCTCTGGCAGTGGCTGGGATGGATGAGCTGCTCTGCAGGGGCTCAGCAGAGGAGGCAGCAGGGCTGGCAGCTCACTCAAACCAGCTTTTTCACAGGTGACTTAGAACTCTGAGGACTTTTTCTGGGGCCTGACCTCAGAGTTGCACCTGAAGTAAGGGGAAATCCTGCAGGACCACGCCAGGTTCTCTCTGCTGCTGGCTGGAAAGGTCAGGCTGTTCCCTGAACACCTGGTTCTGTTCCACCAGCCCCATTTGCCAGACGTGTGAGGGGTGGTGGGATCCCTGAAGCTGCAAGGCTGTTGTGAGGAGCTCATTAGTGGCTCTGAAATGTGAAGATGCTTATGGATGATGTAGCAGCAATTTAGCAGAGAAATCCATAAGGAAATTAAATGTACTGTCTTCAGTCAGAACTGAGTAGTAGATAAGGAGGCATCTATGTATATCTTTCAGTGAAAAATGGAGTTGAAGCAGTGATTTCACACACACACACACACTCCCTTCAGTGCAGAGGCTTATAAACACTTAGGTGAGTAAACATTTACCATCTGACATACACCCAAAGAAAGAATTTTGAAGTTTCCCACACTTACCACTGCAATCTTCATCTTCTAGAGTAATTCTCTGCAAGTAAATGAAATATGAAGGTGGTGTGAGATCTTTTCATGCATCAATAACCCATTGAAAGGCAGAAGAATAACAGGTAGAAATAAATGCTGTGTTTTCAGAAGGAGGATTGTCTGCTGATCCTGCAAGAATGTAAGCTGGGCTTTGAGTTTATACAAGGAGACAAATCATGAGCTGGCAACTCAGTGTTGATACAAAATTATTCAGGACTGTAGAAGTGAAAGGTGCAGAGGGATCTGGTGAGGGTGAGTAACAGAGCCATCAAGCAGCAGAGAAAATTGTGTCACCAGAAGCACTGTTTTAAACCAGAAGCAGGGTTTTACATGGGGCAGAGATCCCTGAGTGCACGTGCAGCAGCAGGCCCCACTGGAGCCCTTCAGAGGAGGGAAGGACATTTTGCAGCTCATATATGAATTTCCAGAAACACATGCACAGTGCTGGGAAGAGGTCAGAGACCAAACAGAGGATCGGGAGCTTGTAGGAAAGGGACAGAGAACAAAGCAGCCCCCGACTGTGTCGTGCTGTGCCCACCCTGCATGTGCTGCCCAGGGTCCCTCCGAGGCTCATGAGTGTGGCAGGAGGTGACACGGGAGCTGGGCCTGGAGGAGGGAAGAGGAGAGAAGGTCGATGGGCTGAAAGAAACTTTAGGTCACCTGGGGAAAGCAAGAAGAAAATTTCTGTTTGTGGAAGCAGCAGAGCTGGAGGCTGCCTGGTTTTGGTGTTGGGCAGCAGGGTCCAGAACACGCTGTCCTGAAGCACAGAATGAAATCGTGAAGGGTCAGCAAAGCAGGGGGTGGTGCAGGTTGGGAACATAAAGAGGCTTGGGAAGAAATGGGACAAATTTGAAGAAGGGAAGTCTGGTTAATGGTCCAGGTGCAGCACTGCCTCAGGGTATTGCCCACCTGCTGTTAGCCAGGAGACTTTGGAAGGGGCAGACTCATTTTTCAGACATCCTGTATCTGTTTCTTATCCTGGTGACAGGTGCAGGCTGCTGGCTCATCCGGCCCTTTGGGCTGCTGCATATGGCATTTCCCACATAAGGAATGGTGATGGAGAAGCATTGCTGGGATGCAGAAGGAGGCACTGGTGGTGTGAGGAAAAGCAGCTAAAACAGTGCTGTAAAATGAGGGTGCCTGGGCAGATCTCAGCCAGGAGAGCAGCACTGCTGGTGCCAAGCCCAGCTGAGCTGCTTGGGGGCACCTCCCCCTGTGCTAAAGAGCGCCGTAAGACAGGATCCTGGTCTCAGACCCTGCCTCTGGCTGAGGTCCAAGAGGCCGTGATAGATTAGAAAAATATCCAGACAACAGCTTCTTCCTGTGCTAAAATACATGTCCCATATGCAGGTCCTGTTTGATGCATTTTTAAGACAGTTTTTGGCAGGAAAGCATTCTAGTCTGTTCCAGAAGGTATGTTCCTGCATGTTTTGGGATTTTAACTTGTTGTAAAAGGAGAGATTCTTTAAGATGTGTTTTTAGGCTGGCACACGGAAAAATATTTTCCCTTGAAAACTGTTTTTCACTCTGTGGGCTGTTAGTAGTTTTCTCTTCCTGAGCTCCTGAGGCTACTGTGGTACCACAGGAAATAACAGATCATCTTTGATTTCTCAGATTCATGATGCGCTCACAG
Organism: Chiroxiphia lanceolata; assembly: GCF_009829145.1. NCBI lineage: Eukaryota > Metazoa > Chordata > Aves > Passeriformes > Pipridae > Chiroxiphia > Chiroxiphia lanceolata. The sequence continues at coordinate 1,020,194 of NC_045653.1, read as the reverse complement.
AAGTGGAATTGCCTTCAGGATTAGCCCCTTCCAGGTGGTGCAGACAAAGCTGCCTGGCCCTGCACCACGGGGCATGAGCTGGGGCATTGGGGGGTACCTGACCCGTGTGTTGGGACACCAGGCTGTGTGTGAAGAGCTCGGTGCCAGGAGCTGGGCACTGGCTGAGCATTCCAAAAACACCAGATGCTTGGGGCAGGTTGCTGGTTTGGAAAAGCTGAGGCTAAGTTCTGCTCCTCTCCCACATGTTCCTGTCAGCAGCTCACTGTGTGCCTCCTGGCCTCTCCACCTCTCCGCTGCCCATCCCACCCTGCACGTGCCCCAGAGCCGGGAACGCCTGTGCCGGGGCAGGTGGCTCCTGCCCTGGGGCCTCATGGCCTCTGCGCTCACCAGGGCCAGTGCTGCTCACCCTGTTCCTCAGGGCTCTGCTGCTTTCTTGGCCATTCAGCTCTGTGGGCAGTATCTCCTCCAGCCTCTCATGCACGCAGCAAGTCTGTTTTTCAGTTGCCTCACACTTAGTTGGCCTCATGTGAGGCCCCAACAGGCCCCTTTGTGTCAGAGGCTGCAGCTCGGTCGTTACGTTGAGCAGGAGGCCTCGCTGCAGAAAGTGCTGGATGTTTTAGGCTGTTCCCAGGACCAGGGAGCTTCCTGGGAAAGTATGAAACAGGCTTCAAGCAAACGTGTCTGCTGCCCACGCATCAGGCTCTGCAAGACACCAGTTCCTCTGCAAACCTTGTTAAGCTTTTGGGGTGATTATGGGTTTCATGGTCTAATTACAGTGTGAGAAAACATTTCCTATTATTAGTTTTGAATGTGCTGCCTCCTGCATAATTGCTGGGATGCAGAGACAGAGTCCAGCCTCTTTCCCATCCCCTCTGTAAGGGGTGACACCTCGCTTCAGGGTGTGTCTCACATCCGACAGCAGAAGCTGTAACCTGGGATAGTGAAGCACCACAGAGCAGCTCATTGGGATTGTTTGCTTTAGTCCTTAGACATTCCCAGTTTAAATCGTGCCTGGGATTAGTAAGATTTTTGCTTACAGTGAATATTTTGCTTTATATATTCCTGAGAGAGAAATTCTTAAAGCTGGCTTTCCTTCCCATTGCCTGTGGGAGATGGGAGTACTGTTGTACCTCCTCTGGCGTGGCTCCAGCGGTGGGGAGAGGCTGCTCCAGCTGTGAGGCAGGGGGTGCTTGTTTCCTTATGAGGAGCCAAGGACTGTGGCTTGTCTGATGGCTGAGAGGAGAATGGGGGACAACATATCTCTCACCTTTGGGAATTGTTGCTCTGCTTGGGAAGAGCTTGTCCTCCTTCTGCATTGAGGGGTTTTGAGGACCTCCAAGTTCCCGACCAGCTTACCTAAGCCTTAGGGTGTGTGAAAGGCTGATCTGAAACACGCAGCATCTGACCAGAATGTAGATTTTCAAAGCCACAAGTATTTTGAACTCTGCTGCGAGCTTTGGGCCTGGCAGGGAATCAAATAGGGCAGATCTATTCACTGCTTTCAGCAAGCAGTTTGGGTTTTACTTGAACAAGAACAAAAGGCCAATGGTTTTGGAAAAACTCTCCCAGCAATCAGTGCTCTGTCATTGCAAACATTTCTCTTGGTGTCACGGGGGGATTAGCTCTGTGAATCCTGCCTGCGCTCGCCCTCAGAGTTCACTGAACCAAGCACAGCCAGAGCAGGCACTCTTGTGGAGGACAGCAGCTTTGGAGGTGCAGTTCCCAGGCTCTGGTGTGTCCCATTTTCCCCATCTCACAGAGCACCCCTGAGCCCCACAGGACAAGGGTTCGAGGAGGCTGCAGGCAGGAGCATGAGGAAGCCTTCTGCATGTCCTGGGGATGCTGACACCCTGCCATCTCCCCACACCTCTCCCTATGTCCTGAGGTCACTCTAGGTAGTGGTGCTGCCTCTCTGGCCACACGCAGCTTTCTCTGCTGCTCCTCTCCCACTAGCCAAGGAACTCAAGTTCTTGGATCATAAGCAATTGGTTTAAAACACTTTATAACCTCCCCTGGCAGAAGGCTGACTGAGTGCTCTGTGACTATGGTCTGGGAGGATGTAATTACCTGGCCCTGTGTCTGTGAGGCACTTGCCCTGGCTGTGCCAGCAGGCAGGACTCAGGTGTGTGTGTGTGCCCAGGCTGTGAACGCTGAGGGGCAGCTGTGCCCTGAGTCAGGACTGGCTCCTGTGAGGGAGGTGGAGATCTGCAGGAGTGGGGCTGGGAGGGGCAGAGCTATGAGCCTTGACCAAGGAGGCCCAAGCCCCGGCTGGCACTGACCCTGCCTGCCATGGGGCTGGGAGGCTTCGGGGCGCTCGGTGCGAGGTTCCAGCAGCCCTGCCCTGCCACACATGGAGAGGGCTGCTTGGGCTGCTTGTGCCAGTCTGAGCTGCTGTGCTGGAGCTCTCTGGAGGGCTCTGGGGTGGTGGGTACATGATGCTGTGGGCTGACGACTCGTTCCTCTTTCCCTCCAGGTCTGCCCATTAGCACCTATGCCAAGTACTGCTACCGGAAACTCCAGAAAGTGGCCGTCACTGGAGGCAAAAAGGTGAGCAGGGCCTGGGGGCTGCCCGGGGCACTCTGCTGCCCGGGTCCCTGAGCACTCACTCCTTGACTCAGGAGGTCACCACTGACCCAGTGGTGGGAGATGCAGACATAGCGAGTGGGGGAAGGTTTGCTCAGGGTGCAAAAGGTGTGGGAGAAGGCTGTGCCCAGGTCCCATCATCCTCCTGGAAGGCAGTGCCTGCCGTGCTGGCAGCTGCATGGCTGGGTGCTCCCTGCCCTTGGGGACAGAGACAAACCCGACATGTACTTGTCTCCAGGGTAAGAGGAACTGTCTGTGCAAAGGATGTCCATCACTTAGTTTCTTCAGGTGAGGGAAGATTCTCCCTTTGCCACTGAGAGCTTGCATGAGCTGGGTTTTCCAGCTGGTTTACTGCAGAGTTATTCATTCCCGATTCAAACAGTCACACAGCAGAGATGTCTGGTGTGAACGGGAGCCTCTGTGCTCTGTGTTATCTGAAAATCCTCCTCCCTTCCCTCTGCACGGTTCTCTGTGTGGCTGTGAAAGCTGGCAGGTGGCCTCAGCCTGTCCATTCTAGGTCCCTGAGCCAGATCTGGTCATCTTTTATTTCTGCAAATCCCTCTGGGGCCTCCCTGCCATCTGGACTTCGTGTACAGCGAGCAAATAGCTGAAATATCTCGGGAGGGGTGAAGGCTCCTGGTGTCCTGGCGGGGGCAGGACAGGAAGCCTCCAGACACACAAGGCACACAACTGCAGCCCTGGCCACTGCTTCCCCCGAGGGCTTGGTGGGAACTTCCCCCTGTTGTGCCTCCCTCTTGGCTGCAGGGTCACTGCCAAAGGCCACCGTGCTGGGCAGCCTGTCCCCCTGTGCCCGCTCTGTCCCCCTGTGCCAGCTCTGCACTCCTCCGAACTGCTGCCACCGGAGATTCAAAGCCCCTCTCAAGTGTTGGTGTCTGCCAGAAGGGACAGGTACCAGTGCCTGCTTTTCAAAAAGTTTTAGCACTCTGAGAGCAAAGCTTTTGCTGGAGTTGGAAATACCTGGAATTCCTTTCTCCCAAGGGCTGTTTTTCAGCTGTCCCTTGGCCAGGCACTCGTCAGGGTACAGATGCCCTCTCCTACCTCCTCGTGGCCAGAGGCAGGCCGGGCTCCATCCTGCCTCCCACAGCAGGTGGAGCAGTCCCCTCACTCTGTGAAACACAGCAACAGAATCCCTGCAGAACCACCCAGAACTCTCCAAAGTGGTCTCCTCTGCTCCTCTAGGGCCTGATGAGTAGAGCAACTCTTGATGTTAGGAAGTGGAGGCTGCAGAACGAGAAACGTGCTGCCAGGAGGCTGGCGAGGTGACCGCATGCGTGGGCATTCTTCTCTGTCCTGGTTGCTCCCCGTCTCTAGGTCCCTGTTTCCCTGTGTCTGGCTGTGCCACGGCTGCTCTGAGCTCTTCTCTGTCCTCAGGGCCTCCGCAAACCCACAGTGGAGGAGATCACGCACGCCAGGAACGCCATCCTGACCCCGTCGCTCTTCGGCAGCTCCCTGGAGGAGATCATGCTGCGCCAGCAGGACATGTACCCAGGGAACAAGCTGCCCTGGGTGCAGACACAGCTGTCACAGCAGGTCCTGGCCCTGGGAGGGGAACAGACGGAGGGGATTTTCAGGTGAGCTTCTGGGGCAATGTGTTACTTTTGAGCCACCCCTGTGTCAGTCCTCAAAGCCAAAGAGTCAAGATTGACCTCCATGTTCTTCCTCTTCCCTGAGAACAGCACTTTGCTGCAGATTGGACAAAATCCAACCTTCCCCATGTTCAGGAATCACCTCTTGAAGTAGCATTAGCCTGTTTGCATGTGTTAACAGAGAGGGGACACCCGAAGGCAAGGCAGTGAGTTCTCATCAGATGCAGCAGTGGTGGTTGGCCGGCTCAGGGGTGGGAGGAGCTCTGGGGTCCCGGCAGAGCACCTCATCCAGTGCAGCACATCAGCCCTGGTGTTGCACAAAACAGGAGGAGTCGAGAGAGACACAGAATCTGTGTGGTGAACACAGGGCATTCTGCTTGGAGTTTGGTTTTTGTTTGGGGTTTTTTGTGTGTGGTTTTGCTTTGTATTTAAGATTTGTATTCGTTTTTCAGTAGCTAAACATGGTTTAAGGTAGGCAGCAAAAGGCTCAACTTTGCCTTGTAAGGGTTTCTAATGTCTTGGTATATTTAGCCAGAGATGCTGCTCATCTTTGGTCTGAACATGCTGCAGAGAGGCCTGGTTACAGACAGCAATCCCTCATGAGGACAACGAGAGTTGATTCTGACCTAGTGGAAAGGAGACAAGTGTTGCTTCTACCCCCACTTTAAGACTGTGTGTAAAAGCAGGCACCCCCTTCTCTCTGAGGAACTGCTGCTGTAGCTGCTGCTGGTGCCTGGTCCCTTCTCCCCGAGGCCCCAGGAGCAGCCTGGGAGCCACGCCTGGGCAGCTACCACACCGAGCACATTGCCCGGCTCGCTCTCAAAAGCACTTTTGCTGTGTCTCTGTTTGCAGGATACCTGGTGACATAGATGAAGTGAATGCATTGAAATTGCAGGTGGATCAGTGGAGGATCCCGAGCAGTCTGAGTGACCCCAACATCCCAGGTACAGCAGCGTGGCAGGAGTGTTCTGGCGTGGCTGTCGAGGGGCAGGGGCAGGAGCAGGGGGTGTGCTGCTGCTTGGGGCTGTGTAGACAGGCTGGCTGTACTGACTGGGATTTCACGTTGGGCCCTTTCACTGCCTTTCCAAACGCTGCCCATAGAGGAAACAGTGGGAATGGGGAGGAACCTCTGGCTCTGGTGCAGCGAGGCTGTGCAAACTGGGCAGAGCAGTGGGAGTCCTTCAGGTCTCATTGTCCTCTCCTTTAGGCAGCCCCAGAGCTGCTTCCTGGAGGAGCAGGCAGGTAGAAGCCAATGTTTCCCAACAACTGGCTAGTTTGGCTGCCTGAATGTTTCAGAGCCAAGACTGAAATAAAGTGAAGCAGCACAAGCACAAAATCCCATCTCTGCCCTCTGTCTCACTGCCGAGTTTGCCCCCAAAGGGGTGAGGAAGTGACCAGAGCTGTTCTAATGCAACTTCTTTCTGCCCAGCCTCTCTCCTCAAGCTCTGGTATCGGGAGCTGGAGGAGCCTGTGATTCCCCAGCAGTTCTACAAAGAGTGTATCAGCAACTACGAGAACCCCGACGCTGCCGTGGCCGTGGTGCAGCTTTTGCCAGAGCTCAACAGGCTGGTGCTGTGTTACCTCATCCACTTCCTGCAGGTAGGCAGCCCCCACAGCCTGGCTGGCCAGGGGCCTGGGGCAGCTGTGCTGGGCCATTGGCAGGGTTTTAGGACCTCCTATCTGTATTTAAGGTGGGCTTCAGGGAGGGAGCCCTGCTGGGCATGTCCCTTATGGGAGCAATAAATCCTGCTCCTGATGCTGTAGAGCCCGGGGCCTGTTCCCTGCCTGCCAAGGCTGTCAGCTGTGTCAGAGCACAGTGCTCTCCCCCTGGGCATGCGTGGCTGTTGGGGCACTGTCCTTAAGGCAGGCCCCATCTCTGCTCTCCTTGCTCCTTCGCGTGCCTGTTTGGACTTTGTTGCCCTTTTCTCCTATTCCAGCTGAATGTCTTCTTGCTCTCTGCAGATCTTTGCTCAGCCGTCAAACGTGGGCAGAACAAAAATGGATGTGAATAACCTGGCCATGGTGATGGCCCCCAACTGCCTGCGCTGCCAGTCCGACGACCCCCGCGTCATCTTCGAGAACACGCGCAAGGAAATGTCCTTCCTCCGCATGCTCATCGTGCACTTGGACACGAGCTTCATCAAAGGGCTGGTCTGAGCCACTGGCCCCGGGTCCACACATTGCTCTGGGGAGTTGCTGGGTATCCTAAATCTTCTCCCCTCCACGTAGTTTTCTTCCATTGTCCTTGCTGTTGTCACGCCCTGGGTTAGCCCTTGAGCATCTCCCGGCATACGACCACAAGGACTGGACATTCCTGGAGGGCTCGGTTCTGTCAGCACCAGGAAGTCCTTGGACATGGCAGGTCAGGGTCAGCGGTTCCTGGCCTTCCAGTGTGTGTGTCAGAGAGGGGCAACCCTCCTCCTGGGAGCCACAAGACTGGTTGCTCAATGAAAAGGCTGTGACATCTGTGAGGGACTGCTACATGGGGCAACGAGACTCTCCATTTCCCTTCTGGAGGCACAGTTGGCTTCAGGTAGTAGGACATCACTCCTGTGCTGTGGCATGAGCTGGTCCTGGGGGAGATGCTGCCTCATTGGGGATAATCCTCCTGCTATGGGGGCAGCCTGGTTCACCTCTGCAGACTGTTGGCTGGAGGGCTGTGGAGGTGCAGGGGATTTACTGAGGCAGAAAAGTCCCTCGGGCTGTCGTGGTCAGTGGAAGCACACTGCAGCCCAGGGAGAGGAGGTCTTTGAGCTGCTGCTGCTGCTGGGGGCTGGATGGTCAGACATTCTGCGCTTGGGAGCTCTGGCAGGCCAGATCCACAGCATCCCCCTCACCTTCAGAGAGCTGCAGAGGTGTGCAGCAGCACATGGGACCAGCGCTGTGCTGAGCACCCACCCACACCACAGGGCTGGGCACAAAGAGAAGGCCATGCACCTGGCAGGTGAACAGCCACAGTGGCATCCTCCTCCCAAGGGCCATATCCTCTGCAGGGGTGACCCCAGCAGCCTTGCAGCTCCTTTTTGCTAAGAACAGCATGAACTGACACCAGCTTTACTGAGAGCATCAGAGCCCACGCTCAGAGCAGCCTCTGTGGCTCCAGCACCCCCTTCCTGATAGCACATCCTTCCCAGACTGCTCTGCTGGGGACTGAATACCAGTTTGGTCCCCCTCCTGGTTCAGCCCAGATCTGAAGAAAGCTGGGAAGGCCCCAAAAGTCAGAAGTGCTCCTGTTCTCGGAGAGCAGCAGCAATGCTGTGTGCTTGTGAAATGCTGGTACTGCCTGTAGTCAGCTGTGGCACTTGTGCTCTTCCCACTGAATTCCCACAGTTGTTGCAGAGGGGTTGGGAAGGGAAAGGGAAGGAAAGAGGCAGGTTGAGCAGCTGAGGTGTGGTGGAACCTGAGTGGAGGTAGTGTCAGGCAGCAGCTTAGCGTTCTCACAGCTGCTGTTGAACCCATGTGGCTTTCTGTGTGCCACCAGAGGTGAGGCACAGCAAGGACAATGTCCTCTGGAGGCAGCACATGGATCTCTCCACAGCCTCCAGATGCTATTATATGTTCCTTACCAAACAGCAGATCCTAATTCTGTGGCATCCTAGTGTTACTCTTCCTTTGAGGTGTTTTCCTTGCTGGAGGCGGGTCTGCCACAAAAAGCCAAGTTTTGGGATTACTGGTGCAGTGCTAAAGGCTGCCGGGAGTATCCAAGGTTGCATTTGTGTTTCTGCATCCCTCTCCCTTTCCAGTGGGGACCTGGGATCATCCTCTCCAGACTGCAGTGGGGAGCCGAGCCCTGCCAACGATGAGATTTAGGGCTGATGCCTGAATGGGTACCCAAGTGTGGGCAAGAGGTGCCACATGCAGAGTGCCCCAAGCCTGCTGGCTTGCCTGGGGCTCTGTCTGAGAGGGTTCCCAGAGCCTGTATTCAGATGAGTTTGGATGAACTCCACAGCAGGAATTCAGTTTGTGCCCAGCTGAACAAAGGTCATGGTTCCTCTCCATCTACCAGATGCCTCTGTGGTCCTGTGGGCCAGGAAATCCTGCTGCCTTGTCAGGATTAGCTCTGTCAAACACGCCCTCGAAATGCACCAGCGTGTTTCCCACCCCCGTCCCACGCTCTGACACCGCGGGGCTTGTCTGGCCCTCCTGCAGCGCTGGACAGTGTGTTCCCCAGGGCTGGAGCTTCTGCCCCAGAGGTGCAGACACGAGCAGAGGTTACCAGCTCTGCCACTGTCCCGAGGTCTGAGTCAGTGAGCAGGCTCAGGGTGTCCTGCCCTGGCCACGTGGCCTTGCCCTTCTCATGGGGCTGCAGAGCCTGTCCTGGGCTGGGCCCCGTGGGTGACCCCCGTTGTTCCTTGCACTTCGCTGTAGCAGTCAATCAAACCATAGGCATTTGCTGCTATTACAAATGAATGCTTCTTGCCAGGGCTGTAAAATAGGCTGATAAAGGACACTGGATATTATTTTCTTTGCCAACAGATTTGTAAATACCAATCAGTAAAGTAGCCTCTTCTCTGTTCTAATAGTAATAAATAAAATCTCCATGGTTGTTCTTTTTGTGCATTGGATTTTTTTGTGAATTTCTGAAGCATGATTACATCTGCCTGGAGCTGCATATTTCAGCCTGGATGTCAGTGTCCATGAATAAGATTTTGGAATCAACATGAAGCAAGCACTTGGAAACCATGCTGTGGGCTGATTCTGTTGTTCTTAACTCTCAGACAGCTACTAAGGGACACTCAATGAAGCTTGGAAGAGACTGGGTTTAAACAGATGAAAGAAAATACTGCTTTACATAGGATCTTCAGGAGCCTTACAGGGTCATAAAGATATGAGAGAAGTTTTTGGGCAGTTGGAGGCTAAGAGAAAGATGTTCTGCTCATGTCCCTCCTCCAGCAGCTAGGAGTGCTGCAAGTGGGCTGTGGGACGTGACCAAACAGGCATCCTCCCCTGCATGGTCTCTGCTGCTGGAGATAGGGTTAGTTGGACTCTTGGGCTGACCTGATGGGGACATTTTTATGTCTGGACTGGAAGATTCTCTCATTGTTCCTCCATCCGTGCTCCAAGGAGCCGCGGGGAGCAGTCTGTTGGTGCTCCAGACTGGTGCTGGTTCCCACTGCAGTGGGGCTGCAGCACAGGCCTGGCTCTGGGGGTGGTCACTGTCCTGTCAGCACTGGGAAAAGCTGGTGCACTTCAGGCAAAGCCAGCAAGGGCTGCTCTGTCACGGCAGTAAAGATCACCTGTGCTGGCCAAATCACTGGGTCTTCCCGAGGTCTGGCTGGCAGAGGGTGGTGAGTGGCCTGTAGGACAAGTGAGAGCAGAAGGAAGACCAGGAGCATCGCAACCTCACGCAGCCCTTCCCTAAGTACATCTGCTGCCCAATTTGAGTGTTCCCCAAAGCTTTGCTTTGAAATGAGCTGATTTTGGCCAAATCAGAAAAGCCCACAAACCAAGTGCTTCAGCTCATGCCCTGAGACTCAGGCTTACTCGTGCAGTCCCCTTGGCCTGATACCTGGATCACTTAAAAAAGTGATGGCCAGAGCAGCAGCTGGGCTTGGAACACGCCTGTGATTTGTTCTGGGCTTCCACCAGCAGTGCAGTTGGACCCTGTGCCAGAGGGTGGCTGGGACACAGCTCACTTGTCTGGCTGTGAGAGGAGGCAACTGCGGCTTGTCCGTGACCTGCTGCCAGTGCTGGAAGGGTGATGTGTCCCAAAGGGGCACCACGCCTGCAGCACTGGCTTTCTGTGGCCAGGTTTTGGTAGCATGGGGGGCTACAGGGGTGACTTCTGTTAGAAGCTGCCAGAAACTTCCCCCATGTCGCCAATGCCAGCTGGCTCCAGGAGAGACCCACTGCTGGCCAAGGCCAACCCCATCAGGAATGACAGTAATGCCTCTGGGGTAACCTATTTAAGAAGAGAAAGAAGGTTACTGTGCAGAGGAAAAATTGCAGCATGAGAAGAACGAAGTGAGAATGTGAACAACTCTGCAGACGCTGAGGTCATTGCAGAAGGAGGGGCAGGAGGTGCTCCAGGCACTGGAGCTGAGGTTTCCCTGCAGCCCGTGCTGCTGCCCATGGTGAGGCAGCTGTGCCCCTGCAGCCCTAGAGGAGCATCGGCGTGCAGAGACCCCCCTGCAGCCCTGGAGGAGCATCGGGCTGCAGAGACCCCCCCTGCAGCCCTGGAGGAGTGCACACTGGAGCAGGTGGATGCCCAAAGGAGGCTGTGACCCCATGGGAGGCCCATGCTGGAGCAGGGCCCTGGCAGGGGCCAGGCAGAGACGGGAGGGTCCTTGTCCCGCTGCTGCCCCCGCGCTTGTTCGATGGTCTGTGGGTGCAGCAGGTTCGGCACAAGCAGCTCGTGGAGGCGGCGCCGAGCGGGGCTGTGCCGGGCAGGGCTCTGGCTCCGGCACACCCGGGGACTGTCTGCAGGACACTCAGCAGCAGGAAGATGGGGAAAGCTGATTTAGCTGCTCAGCGTTGCTGCTTTTAGAGCTCCTGTTTTCCTGCAGCATTTGTCAGCCATGGTTAATGGGGGAGAGAATTGGGTGTGGATGCAACTGGGGAAACGAGCTCAGACAGGGTGAGGGGACAGGGAAAAAGCATGGGCATTCAGAGTGAGGTGGACCACAGAGGGACCCTGCCAGCGTTGACTGCTTACAGGTGGCCATGCAGAAAAGCTTTTGGGACACATGGAGTCACTTTTCATTTCTACTGTGCCTTCCAAAGCAGGGGACACCAGCTGAGGACTCTGCCCAGGCCACAAAGGTTTGAATCTGCATATCCTGCCCAGGCTTCTACCTGGACCTTCCTCTTTGTCACCGAGTAAGTGATCCCATGTTGTCTGAAGTGTTTAGTGTTTACTCCCATAAAGGGAGCTTGTGTCTGAGGGCTGGAGGACTGTGTGACCTCAGCTGTAGGGCATGGGGGCTGGCAGGAATTGGGGCCCAAGGCCATGAAGGTGTTCAGAAGCTCAACACTGGTCTGCAAAGCTATGACTTCTCCCAAAGGAGAACTAGTGGGTTATGTCATCTCATCTCCACTTGCAGCCCCATTTCCTCCATCCCTTCTGTGCTATGTCTGGTCCTTCGCTCAGATCACAGGGAAGCGGGGAGACTGGGTAGGTGGTGAGGAAAGTGGAGGGCATGGAGTGGAGTGGGGGCAGGACCCTCTCCTTTGAGGGCAGTGAGCTACTGGATTGCCTCAGCTGTGAGGTTCAGCTTCCCTGAAATGACCTTCCTGCTGGGGAAGACAAGGACACTGCAATTGCAAATGGGAAACACTGGGCTGGGTGTCCCCCAGTGGGTGCTATCTCCCCGCTCTCAGGGCAGTTTAGCCAGACTCTAAAGCCCCAGGGACCACAGGAAGGCCTGTAGAGCAGGATCTCAATCATCTGCAAGTAGACAGCCCCATAAAGGACGGAGATGTGAAGGGTCTACAGCCTGCCCCCTTCTCCCAGCTGAATCAGCAGGGATGTCTGGGTGCACTGATGTAGAAGGCCCTGCCTGTTTGTGTGTCTCTCCCAGCCACTCCATGGATGGGGCTGTGCCTGGTCTGGCCAAGAGCACAGACTGAGGGTGGACACTCTTCCCTGGAAACCTGCAGCCGGTTCCCAGCCTCTGGTCTGAGGTGCTCTGGTCGGCAGAGAAGGGGGTGAGAAACTGTCCCAAGGTAGAAAGTAGCCAGATGTGGAGTGCTGCTGTGATGCTGGCACGCTGGCAAGGTGAGTCACTCACCTCCCACCCTGGGTCAGGCAGACCTGTGGGACCCCCGGCAGCCTCTGACAAGAACAGGTACAAGCAGGATGAAGCACGATGGGGAGCGCTGGACACAGAAAACTCATGCCTGGCCTGCTGCACGTCGGTGTGGAGGGCAGGGACTCTGCCCAGATGAATGTGTAAGCCCCGTGCGCGGTGCCGGCCGGCATCTCCTCTCCCAGCAGAGCAGGCGCTGCACAGGCAGCAGTGACCCCGCGTGGGCTGCGCGGAGGCAGCCGAGGGCTCCCGCCTCTGGCAGAGGCCCGTGGGCAGGGAAGACAAACCCTGCGGGCACAGAGGCCCCTCCCGTCCCCTGCCACGAGGGCCCAGGGTGGCCGGGCAGGGAGGAGCGGGGGATCTCGGGCAGAAATTGCTCCCCCGGGTGCTCGCCGGGGCTGCTCCTCGGGCATTGCCCCTCACGGGAGTGACTGTCTGTGCTGGGCCGTGGGCCAGGGCAGCACGGTCAGTGCCAGCAGAGCTGCTGAGCTCGGGGCCAGCTCTCCCACAGCACTGCTGCACTGAGGCCCTTGAAGGGAGGGAGCTGTAGGACACCCCACTGGGAACTTCCTCCCTCTTCCTCAGGAATGTCACCTGATCACAGAGCCTGCCCTTGGGTCTCTGCCTGAGCTGGGTCAGCTGTTTCTGTGATGATGGGGACCCTGATCCCAGACTGTGCACTGACCTCCTCCCCTGACCTGCCTCGTCCCTGTGGGATTTTCCAGTGCTCATCTGATCACTGTCACCATTCCTGCTCTGCTCCCATTTACCACTGGCCTGGCCTGTGCTGGTCAGGGCAGTGCCCTGCCTGTCCCACTGCCAGCTCAGCTCCCACTGCCAGCTGTCCTGGCACAGCTCCCGCTGATAGCAAATCCTGTGGGGTGCACAATACTGCCTGTGCTGAGCATAAACAGATGAGACCTGAACAGATTCCCAGAGAAGGGAGAGAAGGCCCCAACCCATTCCTCAACTTGCCTGACAGCAAAGCTTGCCAAGCAAGCCAAAAATGCTGGCTACTCCTTGCCTCCCTACCTCTGATTTCCTGTGAAGTTGTGTCTCAGTGAGACTGAGGCTGCAGAAGGCGATGGGACAGGTTTCAGCATGGAAAACCCCCATACACAGTTTGGCCTGGCTCGAAGGAAGCACAAGCAAGCCCTTGGCAGTAAACTCTTTATTGACAAAACAAGGGCGTGGATCTGTGAGTGCTGTCCAGGGGCTCTTCACCTCTCCTGCCACACACCTCGCTCTCCTCAGACGGGCTGTGGGCGCACAGCTCTGTGCCGTGCTCCGGCCTGGGCAGGGGGCTTCGGCCCCGCCGGAGGGATGGGCTGGTGGGAAATCCGGGGGTTTGCCACAGGCCCTTTGCAATCCTGTTGGGTGGTCAGTGCAGCCTCAGGCTCGTTCATCCGCGCTAACACCGAGTCAGCAATCCGATCTGCCATGGACCTTATATCCAAAGAGTCAGCTAAGGCAGTTGCCTCCAGATTCATTTTTTTCTCCAAGTTCTCCTCCACTGTTGCAAGACCCTCAGGCTCCACGGTTTTGGCACGACCAGTCCCTTTTACACGCTGCTGTGGTTCTAAGGCAGGCAACTTCGCTCCTGTGTTTGCTTCCAGGTTCTCCTGTTCAGATGCTCCAGGGAATCCTGGCTGCAGCTGTCTGTTGGAGTCGTTTCCCCCAGGAAGCTCCAGAATTTCAGTGTGCTCACAAGTAGAGTCTTGTTCAAACTGAGAAGCTACAAAGGATTGCAAAGTGCAGTTAACACTCTCAACAACTTCTCTGGTGAGTTTGTCAAGGGAAGACTGTGCAGATGCTATGTCCAAAGTGGCTGTTTCATTTTCCTTGCGTTCGCCTGCTTGGGTGGCTCCTCCAACAACAGGCTGCTCCTTCTGCCTGGCTGCTGCCCCTGGCTCAGGAGCTTTGGACATGCTGGATGCCAGACGCTCCCCCAAGATCTCCAGCACAGTCGCTACAAGTTCTTTGGCCACCGCTTCCATTTCCTCACGGTGATCTACAGAAGGATCCGAAAGCTCTACTCTCATGCAGCTGCCAAAAAATCTTCCTCTGATCGCCTGCGCAATCCTCCTTAGACAGCTGACACGCTTATCCCCGGGAACCTTCAACCTCTCCAACACTTTTTGCACCACAATCTCAGCCAGCTCTTCAAGCTTCTGGGCTTCTGTTGATTGCTCAAACAGGCCGCTGGCAGCAGCATCTGGCTTCCTCTGGGACTGAGCACGAGCGCTCTTCTTGGCACCTTCCTGGCCCAACCCAGCTCTGGAGTAGATTTGGCCCGATTTGAGGGGAGTCTTCCTGTTCTTGGGCTGAGGTGGGCAAGATGGTTTTTGAGCCTTCAGCTGCTGCTCTGCCTGGCGGGAAGTGTTGGTGGTTCCGGGCCGTTTGGGGCCATGCTTTGATTTGGCCAGAGGTGGCTGAGTCCTCCCCTGAAAGGTGACACCAGGTTGTGGCCGCTGTTGCCTGGACAAGTGCTGAGGCTTCCCACAGGTCCAGGACAGCACTCTGCTTCAGCCAGGCAACGAGGGCAGGAGAGGACTTGTGCTTGCACATGGCCCTCATGCCCGTGCCCACCCCAGCACCCCACGCTGCCTCAGCCCCGAGCCGCAGAGTCCATTCCTCGCCACAAGGCCCAGCCCTCAGCACAGCTCTCACCTCTTGTGCACTGAGCACCTCCCCTGCAAGGAAAGCCCCAGCCCTCAGCACCACCCTGTGCCCATGCTTTACCCACCTCTTTCCGCATCAACATCTGCTCTGACCGGTCCCTGTGCCTGGTCAGATACTGCCTGTACTCATTGAACTCCTTCAGAGTGCAAACCACCTATGGAGGGACGAGGGCAGAACCCCCCAGGCACTGTCAAACCATGCAGAACTGCCCTCCCCAGTGGGAGGGGAGCTGCTCCTCTGCTCACCATTGCCCCCACTGCCCCTGGTGTCAGAGCCCCTGATTCCCCCCGGCCAGGGCTGAGCGATGCTCCTCGCCCCGGCTCCAGGCCTCGCCCCGGCTGCCTCCTCGGCACACGGGCAGCACGGGGCTGCCTGAGAGGAGCAGGGCTGGGACTTCCCAGGGGGATGTTGGCACCATTTCTGCTCCCAGGGAAACCAGCCCACAGCCCTGCCCTCTGCCCACAGCAGGCGGCTGCAGCAAGTGCTCTGGGAACCCGCTTGGAGAGGGCTGTTCTTGATCAGCCCGACACTCAAACCTACGTTATTGTCACGGGTAACAAAGCCCTGTCTCCTCAGCAACTTCAGGACATCCTTGCGATGGTGGTAGTCCCGCAGGAGGGGGTCATGCAGGCAGTTGTATTGTATAGTGAGGTGGTGGTTGTAGGGATCATCCAGGGTGAAATAAGGAAATGGCCGATGAAGCTGTAAGAGAGATTTTCCAGAGTATGAAGGAGTCAGGAGAGAGCAGGAAAGAGGTGCCACACGGTACTTGTGAAAAGGTAAAGGTTGAAGACCGAGCCTTCTCCATCTTTCTGAAGGCACAGAGACCCACACAGCCAAACTGCAGGGCCAGGCTGGGCTGTGATGGGTTGGGGGAGAGAAGACAAACCCCACCAGCAACCCACCAGCAAAAAGGCAGGTGGAAGAGCTGCAGACCCATCCACAAATGAGCCTTCAAACGTCAAGTCCAGCATTCAAATGCAGCCAATGGAGAATGCAGGAAAGAGTCTCCTTAGCTTAGGCAGGCCCATGACTGCCACCGGGAAGTCTCTGCCCTGGGAATGAGCAGCACAGGCTGCAGGAAGAGGAGGAGGACAGTGTGTGCATTCCCCAAGAAGGGAAGGCAAAGCTGCTCCAAAGACACCAACAAGGCAAGCAGGAGAAGGCTGGAGTCCCCCTCAGAGGTGCCCCAGAGCCCGGCTCGACATTGCTGGGTGAGCGGGAGGGCGCATTGCCCCAGCACCCCAACACAAAGTCACCTGCTGCAGGTGTGGGCCCTACCACACACGTGCACCGAGCCAGAAACCAGTGCAGAGAACTGATAAGTCCTTTTTCTCTGCGTTCCAGAGAGCTTGAGCTTCCCTCCACTGCCCAGCCCTGTCCGACTGAAGGGCTGCAGCTCCTGCTGCAGAGCAGGTGGCCACAGGAACTCCTCTACCTGATGGGAACCCTACCAAAGAGGAGAGCTGATCTACCCCTTTCTACTTGCTTTACCTTTTCCCCCAGTTTTGCCCTGCACAAGACAGGCTTGGATCCAGGAAACACGGGGATCTTGACTGCGAGTGGGAGATCCAGCAGTTTAGGGTCCATTTCACAGGTATCTCCTTCTCCCAGGTGTGGTGTTCTGGGCCCAAGCTGGGAACACACAGACACTTGCACAGCACTTGCAAGAGAGGACAGGTCCTGAGGCCCTAGAGCAGCCCCTGTGTCCCAGCTCCCCAGCTGAGCCCTGTCTGTTGCCCAGGGCTCCCCTCCCCCCCTTATATCCCAATACACTCAGCAGTGTCTCTGCCTTTCAGCAGGACACCAGCAATGAGATGGTGTTCCACGGGTCCTTCCAAGAGCTTTCATGGTGTTACGATCCTGCACTGACTCCAGATGGGTCTTGCTCCAGAGGCACAAGCCGGTCCCAGTATACCCACGGGACATTGTGAGATCATAGTTATGTCACATCACTGCATTGTCACACCACTGTGATGACATCCTGTCACACAGAAAGTGTCCACCAAACCCATGGGTGGGGACCCCCTGGAGGCCCCTGTGGGCCTTCCATTATGTGTGACCCAGCTGAGAGAGCTCATGTCCCCAGGCCCCTTCCCCTGCTCTGTTCTGTCAGTCTGGGAGGGAAAGCAGGTGTCCTCGCCAAAGGAAGAAATGCGAGGAACTGCCACGCCAAAGATGCCTGATTTGGGCTTCACTTTGCCTTTTCTCCCTTTTTAGACCTTCTTCCCTGTCACGGCCAAGCAGCTGCAACTCAGGCAATTGCTTCATGGCTGCGCTTCGCGAGCGAAGATTTGGGAAGGCTCTATCCACATTTGCTACAGGCACGCTGGTGACTTATGAGGCCAATACGTGACAGACATATCCGATTGCAAAAGGCACAGCAGAAAGACTCCTTAGATGGTATATTCTGCAAAACACGGTTCTTTCTGCGTTGCCTTTTCTCCTCGAGAGTGATCCTGCACTAGAGAGGAGACAGCAGCGTTATAGATGGTGTGTCTCCAGGCCTCCCGATTGGAGGCCAGAGTAGACCAGTTATGGTGATCAATATGGCCAAGGCTGAGATGTTGTTTCAGGGAGTCCTTGTATCTCCTCTTTGGGGCTCCTCTCTTGCGGCAGCCGGTGGCAAGTTCACCGTAAAGCAAGATCTTAGGGAGGGGGTGGTTGGTCCTTCATCCTGGAGACGTGCCCTGCCCATCGCAGCTGTGTTCTCATCAACATGGCCTCTATACTTGTGACTGCTGCTTGCTCTAGAACAGAGGTATTGGTCACATAATCTGACCAGTGGATGTTTAGGATTGTACGGAGGCAGCGCTGATGGAAGCATTCTAAGAGTCGCAGGTGGTGGCGGTAGATGACCCATGATTCGGAACCATACAAGAGAGCAGACAGCACAATGGCTCTGTAAACACTGATCTTTGTACTTTTCTTCAAGTGTTTATTACACCATACTCTTTTGTGGAGTTTTCCAAAAGCACTGTATGCCTTTGCTAACCTGTTGTCTATCTCTGTCAATCTTACCGTCCGAGGAGATGAGGCTACCAAGGTAATTAAACTGCTGGACTGATTTGAGCTCTGATTGGCCAATGGTGATGTGGGGACGATGAGGGACTTCCTGAGGTGCAGGTTGATGGAGAACCTCTGTCTTCTTTAAGCTGACTTCCAGCCCAAAGAGCTCAGCAGCATCTGCAAAGCAGGATGTTAGACGCTGCAGAGCTGCTTCTGTGTGGGCAACAAGGGCGGCGTCATCAGGCAATTGCACCAAACTGGATATTTGGCCCATCCCTGTCAACATCTAATTCCTGATTCACATCTTGAGAAACAGAAGAGAAACACAGGCCAAAGGAAATCCCTGCCTTCCCCTTTACTCAGGCTCCCCCTCAGCCCAGACACCTCTCTGCCGCCTTCCCAGTCTCCCCTGCCATTGTTTCTGCTGCTCTCACTTCCTACCCCTTTTTGGCTGGATTTGGTGAGGTCTCTGGTGCTCGTTTCTCCAGCCCCTCTGGTTCATCAGGGCAGCTTTCCCCCTGCAGAGCTCCTGCTCGTCAAACAAAGGCAAGAGGCAGGCACAGCAATCTGTTTGGCTGTGCAAGGATCACCACAGGTGTCTTGGGAAACAGCGAGAGGCACAGCCCAGGGATGGTGTTCCTCTCCTTCCGAAGCAGTTTCTGGCACATGCTCCAGCTGCAGCTCTTCTCCTGTTCAGCAAGTGGAGGAGCAGCACCAGCCACAAGGGCCACAAGCCCCACACTGCATTCAGCTGGCATAGCCTGTCATGTGTTGAGCATGGTGATGTCCCTGCAAGGAAATCCACTGAAGTTTACAGCACAGAACTGTGGGAGCTCAGCAAGAGCAGGAGAAAGGAGGGCTCTGCCCAAAGTCTTGGCAGGGGCTGAGGAAAGCAGTGCTCCTCCAACCAGTTTGGGCCCCTTCCTGGGCTGCAAAACTTAGTTTGTCCACGTTTACTGCTTTCCTTGATGTGTTGGACAACACTGGATCCAAACGGATCCTGCTGATCCAAGCAGGATCTGCCTGTGACCCGGCTCGGAACAGGCAAAGCCAGGCCAGGTGTCTGTGTCAGAGCACTGTTCCCGTTCCCTGGGAAGGGCTGCTGCTCCATGGCCGGGCAGAACCGGCAGGTATGGCTGATGTCTGAGTGCTCCCGGTCATTTTAACCAGGGATGCTTGCATTGGATAGAGACAGTGCACAAGGAGAAATGTCACCAACTGGCACAGGCACATCCGTGAACTGCCAAAAGCCATGTGCTCTCAGTGGGAACAGCAGAACAAGCGATTCCAGTGGGATCTAGGAAGACCCATTTCTGAGGAGAAGGAAGTGGTTTCTGACATGTCATCTCAGGGCAGGTGTGTAAGAGTCTGTGGGCTTTTTTAAGTCGTGAAACTCCATAATGAAATACAGTGCTGTCAAAAAAGGCATTACACAGACACTATGGTGATGTTTTGGTGAAATAAAATAAATATCTATTTCCCTCAAAATGTTGGAATTATTCTTTAGCTACTTTTATTTTAATTTGTTCTCCAATTTTTTTTCTCTTCTGGAAACCTGCAACGTTAACACCCTATGTGAGATTTCAAGGTTCAAATATAAATCCAAACTGATAACTATATTTTCAATCCCTTTTTTTTCCCTGTCGCAGTATTTTTAGCAAGCCACTCTGCTCCCACAGATTCCCGGCACACAGCTCACAGGCTCTGTCAAACCACTCGCACCCGCTGCCGTGCAGCGGTGGGGACACTGGGCTGAGGTTGATGTCACAGGAACAGCCACGTTTGTGCAGCGCCAGCAGTTCCTGCGGCTGCAGGAGGAGGACAGGAGGGAAAAGCTCTTGGATCGGCCGGGCAGCCCCGGCCATCCCGGCACGGCAGTGACTCTGCCACTCACGAACCTGACAGGCAGCAAAGCTCTGCTGGTCTGTGGGCCCTGAACAGGAATTCATTAATTATTCCAGGAAACCTACGTGATTTTATCCACCCACAGTGACAAACACTGCAATATTTGCCATTAGGAACTCCAGCCTGCAAAGAGTTTTGCTCTTCTGTATCAGTGCGGTTTTGGCTTTAAACTAGCATAAAACTAAAAAAAAAAAAGAAAAGAAAAAAAAAAAAAAGAACAGCTCCGTTATCTACAGAAGGACCCGCAGTTCTCTGGCTGCACCGGAGGGTGAATAGGGCTGAGGGGTAGTGACGGCCTCCTCGGGTGGGCACTGTTCAGGGACACGGGACGGTACCTGGGGGCACCGAGCAAGCCGGTGGCTGCGGCATCCGGGGCCAGGTGTGCGGAGGAACCTCATGGGTGTCCCCAGGGGCCAGGCCGTCTGTTTTCGCCGGTGTTCGGCCCGTGCCAGCCCCGCTCCCGGCCCCGCTCCCGCTCGATGCCCGCGCGCACCCCCCTCACACGGGCCCGGCCCCGCCCCCGAACCGCGCGCGCCCGCCGTCCGGAGTGGGCGTGGCTGCTCCGGCTCCGCCCCCCGGCGCCGCATCGCGGCGGCCATTTTGTGCGGCTGCGGTGGGTGCGCGGGGCTCGGGCGGGCCCGGGCGGGGTGGCTCCGTTCTAACCCTTTTTCCCGTACAGATCCCTCGGTAAGAGCGCGGCGGCGCCCGGGCGGGCCGGGCCGCCTGCCCTGCCCTGCCCTGCCCTGCCCTGCCCTGCCCTGCCCTGCCCTGCCCTGCCCTGCCCTGCCCTGCCCCGCCCCGCCCTGCTCTGCGCTGCGGGCCCGCGGTGCGGCGGGGAAGCGCGGGGAGGGAGGCCGGGCGGGCGCGTCCCCGCGCACAAAGGGCTGGGCTGGGCTGGGCCGGGCCGGGCCGGGCCGGGCGGCGCCTCCTCCCACCCGCGGGCCCGGGACGCCGAGCGGGGCCGCTCCCGCCTGGCCGCGGCTCGGCTGAGGCCCCGCGGCCCGGGCCGGCCCCTGCCCGCCGCCCCCTGGCCGTGTCGGGCCCGGCCGGCGGAGCTGCGCGGGCAGGTGAGTCCGTGCGGGCCGAGCGCGGGCCCGGGCGGCGGGGGCGGCCGAGTGACCTTGCGGCGGGGCCGGGGCCGGCCGGTGGGGGCTGTGTCGGGGCCCGAGGCGGGATCGGAGGGGCCCCGAGCGGCGGGAGCGGGAGGGGCGCGGGGCCGATCCCGGGGGCGCCTCTCCCGGCGCCGGGGGACGGGAACCCGCGTGGAGCAGGTACCGGCCCCGCCAGGGGTTCGCCACGGCCGGGGGAGGCTTCCGTGGGCGGTACCGCCGGCTGGAGGCTTCGCGCCCTTCTGTGGCCCGCGAAGTCAGGAGCACTTCTCCATCCCGCTGCGTTTTGTCCCTTTAAAATGTTTTAAAGAAACAGAAATGGTTGTGGATCCCACAAGGCGGTGACGCCTCATGGTGTACAGTTGGGAGGCACCGTGGTGGTCTTCCTGGCGGGCCTGGCTTTAGATACGGCTTATTGCCGCCGAAGTGGGGTTTTGTGTCAATGGACTTGGTGTGGATGCTCAGTCTGTAGCCATACCAGGGCTTGGTTAATCGAAACAGGTTGTCAGTACAATTTTAGCAAACAGTTGTATCTCCTTTACTTATTGAAAATCTTTTGGGTACCAGAGATGTTTCTGTGATCCCATGCTATTGTTTGTAGCCTTAATGCTTGAAAATATATCAAGAGGGATATCTGAATATTGATAAGCCCAAGTTGGATAAAAGAAATACCATCTTTCTGAGTACAGAATTTGGTGTTGTATGCAGTAGGAGAATTAAACCAAGTGTTAAAAACAATGACAATGACTTGAATTAACCTTTTGTCAGTATATGTACAGCAGCTTGTAATTGAGCGTTTCTGTAGCAGAGATGCTTTTGAACCTGGGTTCATTTAATTTTCTGTAATGAGTAAAGATCCTTTCACGGGACCAGTTTCCAAAAAAAAAGGCCAAATGAGAAGACTTCAGCAAAGATCAGTAATTATATAGTTCTCTCTTTAATTTTTGTGTGACTTTTAATAGTTTCTTGATGGAAGGTGGCTTCGGTGAATGCACTTCGTTTGACCTGAGTCAGCCTGTGGAAGAGTTCAGTTTACATTCTTGCAGATAAATCTGTGGATGTCTCCTCTATGGAAATAAAATCTTACTTGAGCGGGCTGAGAGTAAAATCTCTTTGCCTGTAATCCAGAGGAATTAATTAAGGTCAAGTTGGGAATGTGGCTAGAGTGGTAATTGCTCATAACAGTGCTGTCTTGACTGAAATGTAAGAAGCATGTAATTAATTCTTACCTTTAATTGGCTAAGTTCTCTGTAGCACTTTCTTTTGCTCTTGTAGTTCCTGGATGACCTAGGCAAGATATTGACCTAAATTCCCCCCCTTGGCCAGGAAAGGAGAGTGCCATCCCTAATTTAATTGTAGGTGGTGATCAGTTCTCTGTAACTGCACGTTTTATTTATAACTGCACCCGTAGAAGCCAGGTATTGTGTGTAGCTGTAATTTGTCAGACTTTGGCAGGAGCTGACACTGGCTGTCCCAGCGTTTGTCCCCTCTGTCCTGCCTGTGTGGCACTGTCCTGCACACATGTGGGCAATTGCCTTGTGAACTGAGCTAAAGAACGTACACAGGGCAGGGGGAGGATTTGTTGCTCAGCCCTACCTGTGGTTGTTGTCAGTATTTATACTGCAGTCTTGATGGTTGTCTGGACCTACTGGTGCATCATATGAAGAAGTCTTGTGAAGTGCTTATGAGAGTTCATTGAACTGCTGAGCAAGTATACCCCTTCATACTTCTGTTCCTTGCTTGCCTACAGGTTTGCTTTGACTCCTTGTGCTTCCTCTGCAAGAAAATACTTTTTTTTCAGGTAAGAAATGGTGACTTAGAGCTTTTGGTTTGTCTTTACTGTCAAAATGCCGGTAGCTACATGGGCTGTGTATTTCTGAAAACCTTTTTGGAACCAGTGGCTTTTCAGTTTTTTTGTGCCTGCAAGCACCAGGCTAAGTGATGATGTGTGACCATGTGAGTGTATACTGTGCCTATGCTGACTGACTGCAGGTAATAATGGTTACTGGAATATAAACACTCCTTTATGAGGCATGTTAGTTTGTTGACATGCCTTTGTGTTTTACAGGGCTTAAGAACTTCCAGCCAGCCTTGTTTAAGTGTAGCCAGCTGCAGTCTGCCTCATTTTTTTTATAAACCTATCTGAAATGGAATCATTAAAATTGCTTAAAAGGGAAAACTCTCCATCTGTTCTGCCTTAGCTTGGTAGCCTGTCTGAATGGAAAGAGAGGAAGCACTAGTGCTTAGTGTGGGGTGGTGGTGAGATGTTTTTTGCTATGAATTTAACACCAAAGAGCTTTCCTGATTCCCAAGGAAATGGAGAATATCCTCTTATTGCACAGAGTCCTTGAGTCAGGAAACTCTCTGGAACATCTATAGTGCTCTAGATGTGGAGCTGAGCATCCTTAGGCTAGACCTGTGTGTCAGCGGTGCAAAGACAGTGCTATTGGTCGGGTCTGAGTTAGGATTTTAGTTAGGCTTAAAAGCATGTGTTGGCATAGCGGAGGTTGTGAGTACACCAGGCCTGCATCGCTTCCTCCCTGTTCTGTAGTTTGCTAATGGCTTTTTTATTTCATGATCCCCTGTATTTGTATCAGTCCAGTGCCTGTGCTGCAGCTGTCTTCTCTATATTACTGTTATCAGTCTTACAAAAAAATGCACTGATTTTTTTTGTTTGTTAGTTTTTCCTGCTGTATTTTCATCTCAGAGCTGGGAGACAAGTCTATAAGCAGCCATGAAGTGCACCCCTTTCCTTCCTTTTTATAATAAAATGGGGGAGTCACATCCTTTTTGCACTGTTGCACATGCACAGATGATGTGTCTGCTTAATGAGTTATCTTCAATAAAGGCAGTTTTTCATCAAAGCTCATGGCAGTGTAACTTGGAACATTTCCTTTTATTTGACTATCATGAAAATATCCTTTATTGACAAGTAGGATAGATTTAGTCCTGTCCAGGCAGGAAGCAGTGGAATAAAACTGAGAATGCCATGTCTAGGTGTCAGAACACTGTATATTGACTGGGTGGTGCCTTTCAGTGGCCAATATTGCAGGTGGTATAAATTATCTCTGAAAAAATGTTTCTCAGGCTTTTTTTTATGGATGTTTTTACAGGTAGACTTCTTCCAGGAGTCATAAGTCCAAGCCCAGTTGCTGCTGCAGGTATTGTAACCAGATAATTTTTGTGCTTTCTGACTTGCTCCCTCCATTTTCAGTCATAACATTTTCATCTGATAGCTAGAATTTATGTTGATGCTTGCTGATAAGCAAAATCTTAGGTTTAGCATCCTGCTGTAAGTGTGTACTGTGCTGCTGGAACATCCAGAGCAACCTCAGAGCCAGGGGCAGGACATCAAAGCTGAAGAACTAGTTGGTCAGTTTACTGACCACACATAGTCTGAAGTGTTAAATTTCTGTCTGAAGTGTGGGTTTCTGTACAATACTGAGGTATTGTTTTCAGAAGGGATATAGGTGGTAGTGCTTCAGTACTTTGGCGTTGTAGTCAAGCAGACTGTATGTAAGCAAATGGAAGTTGTATTCTTGGACTCTGCTCATTTCTTAAAGCTGTTTTCCTTTAAGAAGATACCTGCTGTCTTGGTAAAGTAGTGACATTGAGCCCACATGTGGTTCTTGTCCTGATTTGTCATGCAAGGCTGCCCTGACAGCACTTGGTCTGGGGTTCCGTAAGTTCAACCTTAGGCTGCTGCAGCACCACCCTAGACCAAGTATTTAAATATAGTCCCACTGTAAGTCAGTTTGTCCAAGGAGTTTTGTGGGATTGTTGTTGGTTTTGCTTCTGAGGGAGTGTAGAATGGCAATGAGAAGCAGTCCGCTTTTTTTCCTTTTCCACATTTAATTTTTATTTGTCAAAGGCACTTTGAGCCCACAGGTACCCATTAGGCAGGGCAATAAGGTCTTTTTTGGGGATGGTTAGACTCAGTGCATTCAGCATCCTGAAGTGGTTTGTCCTGGTTCTGGTGAGGACAGGGTTAATTTTTGCAGTAGCCAGGAGGAGGCAGGGGCTGGGCCCGGGCCCGGCTGGTCTCTGTTGTTGGGCTCTGCCTGTAGTGGTGAATCACACCTGAATCCATTGCTCACCTCTCCTATACACTTCTGTTATGAATATTGTTACCTTGGGTGCTACCTTTGGGAGTGTGTTAATAATCACATCCAGTCTGTGGGGGCAAGACGGAAGGATGATTTTCCCCAGCTTTTCAACCCCTTTTTCTGCTTCAGGCATGTTACAACACCTTTTGTGAATTTTGAATTCCCTTTGGATGTTAAGGAAAGCATGTTCTTGTCGCTAAGTCTGTCAGGTCTCCTCAGTGTGGTCCACACCACGGTTAGAATTAAGAAAGATATTTCTAGGGAGGTCTTGCAGAGATTTGCCCTGAGGGTGGATAGTCATGAGTGGCATGGATTGTGGGAGGGCACGGGCCAGTATTTGGAGGACTTCTCTCTTCTGATGGTTTGGAAGTTCACCTCTGACCAACTACAGAACCCTGATAAAGTGATAAAATATGTGGAAGAAAAATGCTGTGGCAGTTGCAGAGAGGTGCAAAGTTTATGCAACCTGCTAGGTGGTGAAATGCCAGGGAAAAAGGTGTCCAGTGCCTGAGAGAATTAGCTGTGTTGCAGGTAATCCATAGACATTCAAATAAAAAGCAGTCCCCTGGCCATCCAGAGGAGGTCAAGTGCACACAATCCACGTGGTAGAAGTTTGTACAGAGCATGCTGTCGTTGTACACCAACTCATTGGCATTGATGTTAATGAAAGGAGGAGGACAAACAGGGCTTCAGGGGACAACCTGACACGGGCAACAGGAAGATCATCTTTTTTCCTCCCTACTGACCTGCGCCTCTGCTGTGGAAAAACTGTCCAAGACTGTGGACAGACTTGAAAGGCTTGAACAAACCAGAGAGGAAATGTCCCATGCCCTGCTGGTGCGGACCAGAGTCTCTGCTGTTGGGATAAGTGCCACCCAGCTCAAGAGAGAGGGGACACGCTGTGAGGTAACCTGTGGGTTTACCTGACCA
Source organism: Chiroxiphia lanceolata (assembly GCF_009829145.1). Classification (NCBI taxonomy): domain Eukaryota; kingdom Metazoa; phylum Chordata; class Aves; order Passeriformes; family Pipridae; genus Chiroxiphia; species Chiroxiphia lanceolata. The sequence continues at coordinate 994,515 of NC_045653.1, read as the reverse complement.
TGCATGACCATGGAGAGGATATGATGAAGTGGGATGGAAAACTCACCTCTGCCCCAGCAGCACAGGTGTTGTGTGAGTTGAGAGGGAGAACAGCCACCACAGGAAATTCTTCAAGGGTAAATACTGCTCTAGTTTCCTGACAGAACAGGAGGGCTGATGTTACTTCCCATCCTCCTGAAGGGACCTGCAGTTCCTATTTACAACAAGTGAGCAATGAGTGCTATGACCAGAATTAGAGGTGCCCTGCCTCCAGCCAGGTGGACAACTGGATCTACTGGACCGTGTGGATGCTATGGCCTGGCACATCAGACCCACAGGAGCATAAGGCTTTAGTTGACACTGGTGCACAGTGTGCCTCGATGCTATCAAGATACGTAGGGGCAGAATCCATCTCTATTTCTAGGGTCACAGGGGGATCCCAACAGCTGACTGTACTGGAAGTTGAAGTGAGTCTGACAGGGAATGTGTTGTAAAAACACCCCCTTGTGACTGCCCCCGAGGCCCCATCTGTCCCCAGAAGGGCATTACTGGGCTTTTGGGATAGCTGCTGTGGAGACAGAGGAAATTAGGCAGTTGTATACCTTGCCTGGTCCTTGAGAGGACCCCTCTGCTGTGGGACTGCTGAGGGTTGAAGAACAACAGTTACCAGTTGCTACCACAGCAGTGCAACGTCAGCAGCACCGCATGAACTGGGACTCTGTGACCCCCAGCCAGGACGTGATCTGTGAACTGGAGACTGAGGGAGTGGTCAGGAAGACTTTCTCCCCCTTTAACAGTCTGTATGGCCAGTGTGTAAGTCCAGTGGAGACTGACAGTGGACTGTCATGGCTTGAATGAAGTCACACCACCACTGAGCACTGCTGTGCGGACATGCTGGAACTTCAGTACGAGCTGGAGTCCGAGGCAGTCCAGTGGTGCCACTATCAACATTGCTAATGGGTTCTTCTTCGTTCCTTTGGCAGCAGAGTGCAGGCCACAGTTTGCTTTTACTCGGAGGGGTGTGCAGTACACCTGGAACCAACTGCCCCAGGGCTGGAAACACAGCCCCACCATTTGCCATGGACTGATCCAGACTGCACTGGAAAAGGGTGAGGCTCCAGAAACTTACAGTACATTGATGACATCATCACGTGGGGCAACATGGCAGAGGCAGTTTTTGGAGAAAGGGGAGAAGATAATCCAAATCCTTCTGAAGGCCAGTGTGCTGGTTTGAAAGTTAACCAGCAGAGGAAACCGAGTCAACTCAAAGAGAGATTACAAGTCAGAATAACAATTTAATAAAATAATACAATAAGTACGACCACACAGACAAGCAACAGGCACTAACCCACAAAGCCCAAATGTACAACCCAGCACCCCGGGGTACAAACAAAGCGGTGCTACCTGGGTCCCCCCTTCAGTCCAAAGCAAAGGGAGAGGGGAAAAACCTGCGGGTGGGAGAGCTGCTGCAGTCCAGCCAAAAGTGGTAATTGTAGTCCGTCCGAGGGTGGTGGTGAACTGCAGTCTGGTTGAGAGCGATGAGCTGATGCCTGGTTGAGAGCGATGAGCTGATGCCTGGTTGAGAGCGATGAGCTGCGGTCCTCCTCTGGATCCCACGAGTGGTAAAAAGGTTCCGAAACTCCAGGTTTATATACTCTCCAGTTCAGGTGGGAATGTTCAGTCCTCCCCTCAGAGCGGGGAATTCCATAAAAGGGTGTTTAGTCCTTCCCTCAGAGCGGGGAGTTCCATAAAAGGGTATGAGGGTGCTCATTCCATAAAAGGATATGAGGGTGCTCAGGAACATCCCCCCCCACACACCTCGCAGGCCTCTACTGACAACAGTTTCTGGGAAATGGCATGGAGGGCTATAGAATACACAGTTTGGGCTATACCCATTCAGTGATGAATCGGTCCCAGCTGTTCTAACCAGGACATTATCCACCCCTTATTCTATGCCGTCCATGTCATGCCCAAATTAACCCCCTTAAAAACTATGTCTCCTTAAAACTATATACACTTACATATATATATATATATATACACAATGAAACATTACAGACCATTCTCACTCAAAATTAGGTCCCCTTGTGGTACACAACGTGTCTCCCCATCTTTTTGCATTACCCACCAGGTGGAACCAGGTCCTTGAGCAAAAACAATCCCTCGGATGGGTTTGCCTTTGCTTGAGGTGGGACTAATCCAAACAGTCTTCCCTAACATTCCTCTCATATGCACCACAGGGACTTTATCTCCATCTACAGTATGCAAAAGTTCTGATTGAGCAGGGCCAGCTCGATTGATGGAGCCTCGGGTGTTGACCAACCAGGTGGCCTTTGCTAAATGCAGCTCCCAGTGTTTGAAAGTCTTCCCACACAGTGCCTTCAGGGTGGTTTTCAGCAGTCCGTTGCACCGCTCAACCTTTCCAGCCGCTGGTGCATGGTAGGGGATATGATACACCCACTCAATGCCATGCTCTTTGGCCCAGGTGTCTACGAGGCCATTCTTGAAATGGGTCCCATTATCAGACTCAATTCTCTCCGGGGTGCCATGTCGCCACAGGACTTGTTTTTCAAGGCCCAGGATGGTATTCCGGGCAGTGGCATGAGGCACAGGGTATGTCTCCAGCCATCCAGTACTTCCTTCTACCATGGTCAGTACATAGTGCTTGCCTTGGCGGGTTTTGGGGAGCGTGATGTAGTCAACTTGCCAGGCTTCCCCATACCTGTACTTCGACCACCGTCCACCATACCATAGAGGTTTCACCCGCTTGGCCTGCTTGATGGCAGCACATGTCTCACAGTCATGGATGACCTGTGAGACAATGTCCTTGGTTAAGTCCACCCCTCGGTCACGAGCCCATCTGTATGTTGCATCTCTCCCCTGGTGACCGGAGGCATCATGGGCCCATCGAGCCAGAAATAATTCTCCTTTGTGCTGCCAATCCAGATCTACCTGAGAGACTTTAATCCTGGCAGCTCGGTCCGCCTGCTCGTTGTTACGATGCTCCTCAGTAGCCCGTTTCTTGCCTACATGAGCGTCTACGTGACCGACCTTCACACTCAGCTTCTCTACCCGGCCAGCGATGTCCTGCCACATCTCTGCCGCCCAGATGGGTTTCCCTTGGCGCTGCCAGTTGGCCTTTTTCCATCGCTCCAGCCATCCCCACAGAGCATTGGCCACCATCCATGAGTCAGTGTAGAGATAGAGTCTTGGCCACTTCTCTCGTTCAGCTATATCCAAAGCCAACTGAACGGCTCTAAGCTCTGCAAACTGACTTGACCCACCTTGTCCTTCAGTCGCTTCTGCAACTCGCCGTGTGGGGCTCCACACGGCTGCCTTCCATTTTCGGTTTGTCCCTACCATGCGACAGGAGCCATCCGTGAAGAGCGCATATCGCCTTTCATCTGCTGGTAGCTTGTCATATGGTGGGGCCTCCTCAGCCCGTGTCACCTGCTCCTCTTCTTCTTCAGAGGATAGTCCAAAACTCTCACCTTCGGGCCAATTGGTGATAATTTCCAGAATCCCAGGGCGATTAGGATTCCCTATCCGGGTTCGCTGCGTGATCAGAGCGATCCATTTACTCCATGTGGCATCGGTGGCGTGATGTGTCGAAGGAACTCTTCCCTTGAACATCCAGCCCAGCACTGGTAGTCGGGGTGCCAGGAGGAGCTGCACTTCGGTGCCGATCACTTCTGAGGCAGCTCGAACTCCTTCATAAGCAGCCAGGATCTCTTTCTCAGTTGGTGTATAGCTGGCTTCAGATCCTTTGTATCCCCGACTCCAGAATCCCAGCGGTCGTCCGCGGGTCTCCCCAGGCACCTTCTGCCAGAGGCTCCAGGAAGGGCCATTCTTCCCGGCTGCAGTGTAGAGCATGTTCTTCACATCCTGTCCTGTCCTTACTGGCCCAAGGGCTACCGCATGGGCAATCTCCTGTTTAATTTGTTCAAAGGCTTGTTGTTGTTCAGGGCCCCACTGGAAATCATTTTTCTTCCGTGTCACAAGGTAGAGAGGGCTTACAATCTGGCTGTACTCGGGGATATGCATCCTCCAAAAGCCCACAGCGCCTAGGAAAGCCTGTGTTTCCTTCTTGCTGGTTGGTGGGGACATGGCTGCTATTTTGTTAATCACCTCTATTGGAATTAGGCGGCGTCCATCTTGCCACTTCACTCCTAGGAACTGAATTTCCTGAGCAGGTCCCTTGACCTTACTCCGTTTAATGGCAAAACCAGCTCTTAGGAGAATCTGGATTATCTTCTCTCCTTTCTCGAAGACTTCCCCCGCTGTGTTCCCCCATACAATGATGTCGTCAATGTACTGTAGATGTTCTGGAGCCTCACCCTTTTCCAGTGCAGTCTGGATCAGTCCATGGCAAATGCTGGGACTGTGTTTCCACCCCTGAGGCAGTCGATTCCAAGTGTACTGCACACCTCTCCAAGTGAAAGCAAATTGTGGTCTGCACTCCGCTGCCAAAGGAATGGAGAAAAAGGCATTGGCAATGTCAATGGTGGCGTACCACTTGGCTGCCTTGGACTCCAGCTCGTACTGGAGCTCCAGCATGTCCGGCACAGCAGCACTCAGGGGCGGTGTGACTTCATTGAGTCCACGGTAATCCACTGTCAGCCTCCACTCTCCGCTGGATTTACGCACTGGCCATATAGGGCTATTAAAGGGTGAGCGAGTCTTGCTGACCACCCCCTGGGTCTCCAGGTCACGGATCATCTTATGTATAGGGGTCACAGAGTCTCGGTCGGTGCGGTATTGCCGACGGTGCACTGTTGCTGTGGCTATCGGTACCAACTGTTCTTCAACCTTCAGCAGTCCCACAGCAGAGGGGTCCTCTGAGAGACCAGGCAAGGTGTTCAATTGTCTAATTTCCTCTGTCTCCACAGTAGCTATGCCAAAAGCCCAGCGAAGTCCTTTTGGGTCTTTGAAATACCCACTCCTCAGGTAATCTATGCCAAGGATGCACGGGGCCTCTGGGCCAGTCACGATGGGGTGTCTGTGCCATTCCTTCCCAGTCAGGCTCACTTCAGCTTCCAGTACAGTCAGCTGTTGGGATCCCCCTGTTACCCCAGAAATAGAGATGGATTCTGCCCCTACGTATCTTGATGGCATTAAAGTACATTGTGCGCCGGTGTCCACTAAGGCCTTATATCTTTGTGGCTCTGGTGTGCCAGGCCACCGAATCCACACTGTCCAATAGACTCGATTGTCCCTCTCCTCTACCTGGCTAGAGGCAGGGCACCCCTAATCCCGGTCATGGTACTCGTTGTGCTCTTCTTGTGAGTATGACCTGGAGGTCCCTTCAAGAGGATCAGACGTATCATCATTCCTGTACCGTCTGGAGTCTTGCCCACGAGAGACTGGAGCAACATTTACCCTTGAAGAGTTCCTTGTGGCACTTGTTCCTCTTTTCAGTTCACGTACCCGGGCTGCTAAGGAAGAGGTGGGTTTCCCATCCCACTTCCTCATATCTTCTCCGTGCTCACGGAGGTAAAACCATAGATTGCCACGTGGAGTGTGTTCTCTCTCCTTAGCTGGGGGACGCTGGCTCCTGATAGCAGAGACTCTTGTTTGTCCTGGCGCGATATGGAAGATCCCTTCCTTAATTTCTTCTCTTAGCTTCTGGTGTCCCTCTTCAATCTTCTCTTCCAGGCTTCGGACATGTTCGGCCAGTTTGGTTTCCACACATGAGACATGGGCTCGTAGTGGGGCGGTGACAGTGTCTTCATAAATCCTGAGTTTACTGACCAACGCGCCCACCTTGTCCTCTCCTTCCCTCCATTGCAGCGTTGCTAAGTAGCGGGAATACATTTCTGGCCCGAGTCGTGCAAACTTTAACCACATCTGGGATGTGCACTGTACACCATCTGGACTTTTAGGGAATCTTTCATCCTCTGAAAAGATTATCTCCAGTACAGCTAATTCTCTTAAACACCGGATACCTTGTTCCATTGTGTTCCACTGTCCTTGCTGTACGTGGAGGTCCTCCTTACAAAGGTATCTCTCCCTCACACTGGACAACAGTCGCCGCCAGAGGCTGAGAGTTTCCTGCCTCCTTCCAGTCCCCTGGTCAATGACTACATCTCGAGACAGGGATCCCAGCTGTCTGGCTTCACTCCCATCTAGGATTGTATCGTTAGCTGCGGCATCCCAGATTCGGAGCAGCCAGGTCAGAATGGACTCATTCGCCTGTCGTGTGAACTCTCTCCGGAGCTCACGTAGCTCACCCAGGGATAGGGACCGAGTGATTATTTCTGGCTCTGTCTCCTCCGGTGGATGTGAAGGTCCTGCCTCTTCATCATCATTTGCTATACGGACTGATTTAGTCTTTGATTTCCTTTTCTGGACAGGGGCGACTGCTATTGGTTTGGGTTGTTCTTCTGGCTCCTCGATGGTTTGTGTGGACACGGTGCCGGTTGATTCATTTCTTTCTCCCTCTGACTCAGCTGTGGTTTGGGTGGACGTGGTACCTGTGGATCTGCTCCTTCTCTCCTCCCCCTGACAGCACTGTACCATGTCAAGTAGTGTCCGGTAGGCAGTGGCCAGGGCCCAGCAGGTTGCTGTGAGCTGGCCATCTCTGGAGCTGCCAGAGCATTTTCCTTTCACCAGTCTTATCATGCTAACAGGATCCTGCAGTTGTTCAGGGGTGAATTTCCAGATCATTGGAGGAGAAAACTTCTCCAAATACTGGCCAATGTCCTCCCACTTCCCGTGCCACTCAGCATTATCTGCTCCCAGGGCAGGCGTCCAAACAACCTCCCTAGAAGGCCCTGTTCTGACCCTAAACATGGTGTAGACAGTACAGAGCAGACAAAGCAACACTAACAATAACATTATGCTGTCCTTAACATCAAAAGGGAACTCAATATTTTCAAAAACTGTTGTAGCAGGTCTGAAGGGGAAGAAAGAGGTGAGAGGCTGGAAACAACCATTCCCCCCTGTTTCCCCAAAGGGCTGGGTGCGATTTTTAATGAGGCCCCAGAGGTAACAACCCAAACCCGGACAGGCAAACAGGACTGAATACACATTTACAATGAAACTCATTGCTTCTGATGTTATGATCACATAAATATAGTAAACTAATAAAGCAATTTGGATCCCTCTGCCTGGTTTTAAAAAAAGCATCAAAACAGGCAAATAGTTCCCCATATGTGGAAATATGAACATGCTCAGATACAACATCCACGTGAATGCATCAAACAACATGGTGATCAGGGAGTTTCTATATCCAAATAGACAAATGCTTAAAATGAAATTGTGATTCTGACTTCTCTCCCTCTGCCCCACGTTGGGCGCCAAAATTGTGCTGGTTTGAAAGTTAACCAGCAGAGGAAACCGAGTCAACTCAAAGAGAGATTACAAGTCAGAATAACAATTTAATAAAATAATACAATAAGTACGACCACACAGACAAGCAACAGGCACTAACCCACAAAGCCCAAATGTACAACCCAGCACCCCGGGGTACAAACAAAGCGGTGCTACCTGGGTCCCCCCTTCAGTCCAAAGCAAAGGGAGAGGGGAAAAACCTGCGGGTGGGAGAGCTGCTGCAGTCCAGCCAAAAGTGGTAATTGTAGTCCGTCCGAGGGTGGTGGTGAACTGCAGTCTGGTTGAGAGCGATGAGCTGATGCCTGGTTGAGAGCGATGAGCTGATGCCTGGTTGAGAGCGATGAGCTGCGGTCCTCCTCTGGATCCCACGAGTGGTAAAAAGGTTCCGAAACTCCAGGTTTATATACTCTCCAGTTCAGGTGGGAATGTTCAGTCCTCCCCTCAGAGCGGGGAATTCCATAAAAGGGTGTTTAGTCCTTCCCTCAGAGCGGGGAGTTCCATAAAAGGGTATGAGGGTGCTCATTCCATAAAAGGATATGAGGGTGCTCAGGAACATCCCCCCCCACACACCTCGCAGGCCTCTACTGACAACAGTTTCTGGGAAATGGCATGGAGGGCTATAGAATACACAGTTTGGGCTATACCCATTCAGTGATGAATCGGTCCCAGCTGTTCTAACCAGGACAGCCAGTTTTACCATAAAGTCAAGTCAAGGAACCTGCCCAGGAAATTCAGTTTTTAGGAGTAAAATGGCAAGATGGTCTTTGTCAGATGACAGTGGACGTGGTCATCAAAATAGCAGTTGTGTCCCTACCAACCAGCAAGGAGGAAACACAGGCTTTCCTGGGCTCTGTGGGTTTTTGGAGGATGCATATTCCAGATTACAGTCAGATTGTCAGCCCTCTCTATCTAGTGACCTAGAAGAAGAATGATTTTAGATGGGGTCCTGAACAACAGCAAGCTTTTGAACAAATTAAACAGGAGGTTGCTCATGCAGTAGCCCTTGGGTCAGTCAGGACAGGGCAAGATACGAAAAATGTGCTCTACACTGCAGCTGGGAAGGATGGTCTTTCCTGGAGTGTCTGACAGAAAGTACCTGGGGACACTCAAGGATGACCCTCGGGGTTCTGGAGTCAGCGATACAAATGATCCGAGGCCTGCTACACCCCAACTGAAAAAGAGATCCTGGCAGCTTCTGAAGGAGATTTTGCTGTTTTCCAAGTGATTGGCACTGAAGCACAGCTCCTTCTGGCACCCTGAGGGCCAGTGCTGGGCTGGGTATTCAAAGGGAAAGTCCCCTTGGTTGCTGAATGGCACTGCCACTATGTGCCATAACTCCCATGGACAATGAGGATGGACTGCTCCAGGTACATCAGCTGTGAGCTCCTACTGCAGCCTGACCCAGTCAACAGCACCCCAGCCCTCCTGGCCTGGAAGACATCTAGGAGGTGTAGACCTCACCATCATGGGCTGAATGAACTCAACAGACATCTTGGAGGGACTGCCATTGACTGTGGAAATGCTGCTCGTGCTTGTACGTGTGTGTGTGTGTGTGTGTGTATATATATATATTTAGAAGGTGTAGGATTTGTGCGTGATGTAGATGGTATAGAATAAGGGATGGATAATGTCCTGGTTCTGGCCAGGACAGGGTTAATTTCTGCAGTAGACAGGAGGTGGCATGGCCAGGACCTGGAGGTGTATCTGTACCACCTGCTGTTATTTTCTGGGTTGGCATGGCTGGGAAGGGAACATTGACATGTGAATTGCTCACCTCTCGTGTACACTTTTGTTATGAATATTGTTGCTGTTACTGTTTGTTTCCTTATTTCATTGCTGCTTCCAGTAAATTGTTCTTACCTCAACCTGTGATCTTTACCTTTTGTGCCTCTGACTCTGTCCAGCCGCTGCAGGGGATGGGGAGCAGGAGGGGTGAATGAGTGAGTGCCACATGGTTTGGAGTGGTTTCAGTGGGAACACTGACTTGGACAATACCAGTCCTAAACCATGACAGGTTCTCTACAGCTTCAGTTAGGTAGAAACCAGGAGAAATGGCATTGGAGTGCCCAGTCTGCAGTCTAAATTGGGCTTCTGGGAACAATTCAGGTGGCTGTTTGTGCCACTCCTGCGGTGTGAGGAAGCCTGTGTGTATTGACAGGAATTGGATTTATGGATGAAGAAACTGTTCTGGAGAAACTCTTCTGGTTCGTTTCTTGTATGAGCAAAACACGGCTCCTTCTTCCACAGGATGAATGTAGTTAATCCAGCTGAGGTTGTCTTCGTTACCAGGAGAGGACTGCTTAGTTAATGGGTAGTTAGTTACTACTGCAGTACCTGGTGCACTAGAGTAGGAGTAATGGTAAAGTTACAGGTGACTTTTATTTGACAAAGGGTAAATAAATGATGGAGAAATTTGATGTGGGTGTGCACAGGGAGTATCTGTGTGTCTGTAAGGGTCTCTTTAAGTTTCTCTCTAATCTGGATCACAGCAGCCTCCTGACCTGTAATGAAATACTTCCACATTAAATTCATGTTTTAGAGGTGTTATTCTGTTATTGGGATATCGTTGACTGTAGAGAAAATATTTTTCTTAACTATGAACTACTTTTAGTCTCAGAAATCACATGACTTATTTTTCCTTTCCTTTAGTTGTACATCAGTGTTTGGAATGTTTGTGACCACATAAACAAGTTTCCTCTAGGTGAGTATAAGCATAGATCCTTGGTTTTGTTAATTGTAGCTTTTCTTTAAGCCTTTGAAGTTTTGCTTTAAAATTGAGGTCTTTCGTAATTCTTGCAGAGGTACTGTGGGTAATATTTATCTACATTAAATTCTTACATTCTTAAAGACTGCGCATTTTCAGTTGAAGGAAAAATGGGAGTCTCTTTAAAGTAGGTTTCCATTAGTGTTGCTTTATTTAAGGAAAAACTTGCTTTATTTCATGTGACTCAAACCTTTTTTCAAAATGTTTTTGTTTGTTTGGTGTTTAGGAATGTTTGTCTTTTACCTTTAGTGTGTTACAGGGAAAAAAAGGGGAAACCAGGACAGCTAAATAGGACATGATCAAATGACTGAAAAGAATTATTTTCAGTAATTAGTATTTATTTCTTTAATTGCACTTGGTAATTCAAATCGATTTTATTATAGGAAATTTTTTTTTTTCTGTTCTGCTAAATTGCTCATATTCATAATTTCTGCTTCCATTTTGGTCTGTTGCAGTTTTCACAACCAATTTGAACTGAGCACAGTTACATGAAATGTTGCTGAGGGCATGAAAATTACATTCTCTGTGTCCTGTAATCTTAGGGAGAGTGTGAGATCTTGCTCTGGGGAGGGTCAGTCATGTAACACCTTTTCAGTTTTGTCACTGAGCACTTTGAGAAAGTCTTGGTTTCTGCCTGAGGAGGAGAGCAAATGTAGATTTTTACTGGTGTCAGTTCTGTTAACCTGCATGTATAAACTAGAGGAAAAGTAGGAGTCTGAAATCCAGTCTGTTTTACGCTTTCAGGGAATGTTTCAGTGTTGTACAGCATTCTTATTGTGGAAATACTAAGTGTCAGTTCAGGAGCCAGTGTCAGTGTTGAGTGGCTCAGAGTTTGCCTGTGTAGTTGTAAATTGAATCTGGGAAGCTTTTAAAGCAAGAAATGAGTGCTGGTGAAGATCTAGTTGAGGATCTTACATTGTGCAAATAAGAACTGCATATACTCCAGTGTCGTGTTTGAAATGTGTCTTTTGAATAGGAAAAGGGAGGTGATGCAGTATTCCTTGGAATTTGTTCCAGTGTCAGAAGGTCTTCCTGCCCAGTTTGAATCTTTCTTATTTCTTCTCCCGTTGCATTAAAAAACAAACAAACAAACAAAAACCAACAAAAAACCAACCCCAAAGCCAAAAACTTGACTAGAGATCTGAGGTATTGTGGTTCGAAACAGTGTGAAGGACATCATCTGATGTCCTGAAACAGAGTCACCTGGCTGTGAAATGGTACCCAAACAGAATGGGCAGGAACGTAGACATCCTTGGATGGATAGCTACCCTAAGCTGTTCTTGGGGTAATGCTTTTAACAGGTTTAATATCTGGTTTTGTGTGTAGGGTCAAATACAGTGAGGCGTACTTCGTGGTAGCAGTGCTGCAGTAGTCGAAACCTGGTAAGCAGAGGTTGTTTTGTGTGCAGGCAATAAAGGCTGTTGCAATCAGCTTCCCAAGTCAGTGCCAATACAGTTTGTGGTATTTAAGTGTTTGTGAGACTTGCACATAGTCTTCCTAAGATGCCATGAGGACTGTATAATATAAATGGTGTCTGTAGATCCTGTTTTGCAGTCTGACATCATGGCTTTTCTCCTGTAGGTGTGTGGGTTCAGCACAGCATGGCTGTGGCCATCCACCTGCAGGGTGTTCCGACTGCAGTGGGGACCATACACTGCTCTGGAGTCCATTCCCCCAGGGGGTGGGCATATTGTAGGGGTAAGGCTTTGGAGGTGTGAGGCTGGTGTCATGTGTGCAGATGATATGAGTAAAAGGTCAAAACTGACTATTGCAGAGCAAAAAAAGTCCTGATGTTCAAAACGCGAATGGACTTAGTCCTGGGCAGTTTCATACTGGGCATGTGGGTATGCCAGCAGATTTGGAACACTGGGGAGGATGGCAAAGTCAGCTTAGGCTTTGTGGGAATCAACTGCGAATGTGTTTTGCCCTAGAAGGAATCAAAATAAGCTTGTGTTGCTTGTGTAGGAAGGGCAGTGCTGCCTGCAGTACCCGGGGCAGTTCCACGTGTGCTGCATCTCCAGGGAACACAGGACAATCTCTGGCTAGTTGCTTTTACTCCCTGGTTTTGCTACTGCTTTTTATTACTGTCCTACCAGGTAGTCCTGCTGAATCACCACTGAGGTGCTGAGTGCCTCATAGGAACTGGAGCTTACCATCCAGAATAAAACTGAAATTTTCAATGCAAAGTAGTTCTATATTTATGCAAACTGTTGAAGTTTACTGTTCTCTTTTATCAGGTTTGAGAACTGTGTTTGTTTTTTCATGGAGTTCCTCTTTTTTTCTCTCTATTGTATCCTTATGATAGAGGGAGGGAAATCCCTGGGTTTGGTGTGGATGCACAAAACAATGAAGGAGATAAGAGGCTGAACTGGGGGAGGGAACTGCATTTCTTCTGAGCTGCTTATGAAGCATTGGATGGAGACCATACAAAATTTCAAAGTGGGACTGATTTCAAGGCAGGGCTTTTGGTGTGATACTACGTAAGGAATGTTTTAATCACTCAGCAGGCATTTGGAAAACAGTCTTTGCCAAGGTAGGTGTGGTTTGGAAAAGGCTGCAGTGATTCTGCAGTTTCCAGAGAGAAAACAGTAGAGGCTGTTATTAGTGAGAGTTTGCCATAACTGCTTGGGTTTGCTCTATATGATAATAGGAAACATTTCTTCAGTTTCCAGAGGAACCCTCTTTTATTGGAATTTGGTGATTTGTCAGGTTTGGGGCTTGGCACTGACAGCCTAAAGCTGGAGAGAGTAAGAACAGCTACAGGTGTGCGGGACCTGCACTGTTAGCAGAGCAGAAAGCTTGTTTTAGAAGTCAAAAATTGTGACCCCTGAAGGGATCAATATTAATGTAAGCGTGTTCTCTTCTGCATTGCCCTGACATAAACATGCTGTCTGACTGGTACCTCATAGTATCTGAATACTTGACTAGCCTTCAAAAGTTAAATTCCCTCACGGTGACTTTTTGATGGGGAAGAAAAGACTTACCCTTGTAGATTTAGAAACATTTGTGTTGGATGTAGTGACTTGTCTAAACCCTCAGGTGTTTTTTCCTGAAACAGATCTAATCTTTATAGTGAAATAAGTTTTGGAGAAAAGCCATACAGTTCTCAGGGTAGGCTGAGTGACTACCCCTTGTTTTAATCATGGTCGTGAGCACACAAGAAAAATATATTCTCAGAGTTACCAGAGTGGAGAGCCTGCTTGTGTCCCATTTTAGGTACTAAGTCAGTACAAATTGATTTTCTGATGAAGAAAATTTTAGAAGAGATGTTTTGGTGAAGTGTTCTTATTTCCAAGTTGTAACTATGGCTGTGTCTGATCTGTGTGGGGTTGTTGGTTAACCTCTTGTAACATGGTTCCAGGTTTTTAAGTAGGCTTTGCAGGAGAGGACAGAGGCTAAAACATAACATCTCCAAGTAGAGGCAAGTCCCTGTGTTCAGTGCTGGCTCCCTGAGCAGTGAGGTTCTGCGCGTGGTCGGGGTCATGCTGCTGAAGTGCCGGTTGGCGTTGCCTCTTGCTCTGGTTTGTGCAGAGCCATGAGATGGCTCCCGGGGAAGGTCGGATCTCCTGGTTTCTTACCCTAAGGCCATGTGTTTCAGGGTGAAATGGTTCACATCCTCCAATGAGTAATTTCTCTCATGTGATGTTCTACCAAGTATGTGTCTGGTTGAGGAAGCTGTTCCTGACATGGGCTGCCAGTGGAAAAGCCAGCCTGCTTTCATGGCACGCTCGTCACGAGGACTGCTGGGTCATAGTGCACACCAGTGGTAGGATGTGAGAGAACCCAAAGCAGCCCAAGTTTCCTAACTTGGGAGGGGAGAGGAAAGAAGACTTTGGAGGAGGGGGTAGTGATATGAGATTTTTGCCCGTAGAGGTTTTTCCTCTCTTTCAGCTTTGTGGTCAGCTGCCATGTAACAAGCTTATCCAGGCTGGTGAAGTGCAGTGTGTGTGTGCTGTGACTAATGCTGGTCAATGTTAGCTGACTCTAGCTGTGTTCAGATTTTTTTCATGGAATCTGTAGCTTCTGTAAATATGATTAAATGGCATTGGCTGTTTTATCAGATTTTCTTTTAATTGTGCTACTTGTATTTTTTTAAATATTTAACCGAAACTATAGTAAGACCTTCCTCACCAAACTTGATGTGTTTATATAGGCCCTATTGTGTAAGATCCTGTTTCTGAAGTCAGGAGAGGTGTATGCTCCTCTCCAGCTCCATGTAGGTGAGCTGAGCTGAGTCCCCTGTGTCCACGTGGCAGCTCTTACTGAAGGGGACCACTGCCATTGCTTCTGGGAGTACGTTGGCTTGCCATGTCCCTCCTTAGTTAAAAGAAAAATATGGGAAAGAATCGTCTTGCAGATGTCATTTCTTCCACAAGTGTTAAGCAAAATGTGTCTGCTCCATATTTGGAGGCAGGAAGTTCCATCGCTAGCCTAAGAAAGGGGTATTTTTATGATGTAAATCTGCAGAAAAAATAGTGGATGTTTGAGTTGTGGGTGGATAAAACACTTAAAAATAAAATGTAGCTTTGCACATGCTGCTTAGCTTTCCTTTTTGTTTTAATTATTACATTCTAATGCAAAATAAACTGTAAAATCCCAACCATCCTAACTTTTTCTTGATTACCTTTCCCAAATAAAAGTTACGGACTCCCGCTCCAACCTTTAGAAGACTGGGCTGATTCAGATTCATGCTGTGTGAACTCAGTCTGTTATAAGATGCTCCAGAAAAGTAACTTTCAGTTCCTAGGTGGCTAGAATGTTTTATCTTTTGGTGTGAATTAAGCTTACAGGCAGTAGCATTTTTTTCCCATCCCCTTGCAGGCTACTTTAACAGAGGTGAGGATCAGTCTAAAAGCAGTGCTTTAGAGGAAGGCAGCAGAGGAGCTTTTGGTGGAGAGGTTTCTTTGCGGTGTGGTGGTTGTATGGAGGTGGTTGGGCTGCCTCGGTGGCCAGGCCTTGGCAAATGGCCTGGCTTACAAAGTGTGGTGAAGGAGTAGCTTTTCCCTACCATAGCAGCTTTATGACTTTCCTAAATATCTTTGGTTTCTGAACCACACTTGAACTTAGAGTAGTTCTTCACAATGTCAATCCTTTCATAGATGCAGCTCAGTTGATACCATTGCTGTTTATGCCCTGTGTGAGCCAGAATGCTGCTGCTTATTTGTGTGCATGTTCCTTGTTCTTGTAGTGTAAGACCGGATGGTTTCTTATTTTAACTTGCATCCGTTTTGTCCATCTTTAATGGAATCTTGAAGATACAGCCTTACTGTAAGGATGATGCTACTGAATAAAACTTATTTGTGATTTTTTTGAATCTTGTGAGCTTGAAGACTGCAGGAATGGATGATGATTTGTATCTTCTAATTGTGGGGAATGACTGACAAAAATTCAGGAAAAATAACACCTGAGCAGGCTTTCCACTAAATGTACTTTGAAAGAAATTACTTTGGCAAGATTTCTTAAACTTTTGTATTAACTGTTGGAAACAAATCTTAATGAAGACTATTTATATTTTCCGGTTAAAATGGTGGAGGAGTCGGATGAAAGCAATGCAAATATGCAAACAGTATAGACAGTCTTCTAAAATTGGTTAAAGAAACGACGTATTTCTGATGTCTTTGAACTCTATTGCACTTGTAGTGATGAAGCGACCTAGTGTTCTGGAGTGTTGCGGTAGCTGTTGAAAGATTGTCATTGTGTTTGTTTTTGCCCACTTCCTGTTTACTGGATTCCTTGTTTTCATCAAAACCGGGAGGGGGGAGAGAATATTACGAAACTTCTATCTCAGTTATGAATAAACATTGGGTTGCATGGTTCTTAATCGACCTGAAACTTGGACTGATGGACAGAGGTTGAGCTTCACTCTTTCATGGTCCAGTAGCTGCCATTTTGAACACATTTTTGGAATGATTCTGCACACTGTCACTTGGGAACCCTTATTTAAGACATAATTGCCCCCATTACTTTCTGCAAACCAAAATTACAGCAGTCCCTTAACATCTAGCTTCTGGGAATTATAGTGCATAAGCTTATTTTGTATATGTCTTGATTAGTGATTGATATTTAATTGCATTTTTCAGGGGAATAAAATCAGCAGTGTTGATATTACAAAATGACAAAACATCCTCCGAATAGAAGAGGGATCAACTTTGAGGTGGGAGCCCAGTTGGAAGCCCGTGACAGATTAAAAAACTGGTATTTTTTTAAAACCATTCATATTATATTAACTTTAAGTCTTTAATATCTTAAACATTTTGTATTGGTACAATATTTAGAGTCCTAGTCATTGGTTTGTAGGAAAGTAGTTAATTTATAAAAGTTTATATACCAGTGGTTGAAATGGGCGATAGATGTTACTGTGTTGTGCTGACCCTTGAGAAGTGTCTGGTGCTGTGTCTGGGAATAGGGCTGCTCCAAAATCTAGTTGGACTTCACACTCTTCTTCTCCTGAATTCACCCTTCAAGTTCTGTGCTGTACACAGACTGCAGAGCAGATGTTATGGAAGAATAAATTCTTTGCAGTAAAAAATACCCAAGGCAGTTCCTCACTGCTTCCTTTCCCAGTGCTGTTGTGAATTCATAGGCTTTAAAGTCTGATTGAATGTAGTGGCCTGTGCTCCTGTGAGGGTGGGTGGTGGGGAAACATATTCTACTCTAACAAAGTCTGCTCTGGAGCCTGTGTTGCAACCCTCATCTGTGACAAAAAGCACTTTCCTTGACTAACCACTGCAGTAGGAAGACAGAAAAGGACCTAAAAGCTTCTTGGGCTAACTTTGAACTTTGTAACTCTGTCCATTTCTGGTAGTCAGCTCAAAACTTGGCATTTAGTAATTCTCAGTGAATGAGGCATGCAATGAAAATTGTTAGAGTCAAAAGACCTCCTACAAGAAATAATTTGGTTTTAGCTCCTGTAGATAACTTCTCTTTCCAGAAATCAGTTATAGTTGACCTTTATTGAGGAGTCTGTGTGAGACATGACTGTACTTAAGGCTCTGGGACCTGCCTATAGGCTAAGTGTGCAAAGTCAGTGTTGAAAACCATGTGGACATCTCAGAAGGATGGAACACTGCCTTAGACATAGGGAATTTGTTCCAAAATATTCTGGTTGCATGCAGAGTATTTCTCTATTTTACAGGTACAGGGGGATTGGCATTGTGAAAATGAGTAAACGTAGCTCTTTCCATAAAGAACATGAGTATGAACACTAAATCATATTTACATGTTAATTTGGCTTACCTGTGTAACCCAGAGTTGCATAGGTAAGCACTGATCTGAATCTGCCTGCATCTTTGGTATTCTTGAATTTTGTTTATACAGTAAAAACAAGCAGTCAGGGCTACCCAAATGAGATCTCTTAGCCTGTCTCTGCTGTAGGCTGATTCAAGATGCAGTTTGGTATAGCTGGTGTTTGAGGAAGGCTAATAACTCGTGTCCGTGACTGTTATCCTTCTGACATGTTTGCACAGCCACTGTCTGAGTGTGGGTGTACGCAGCTCTTGCATGGGAAAACTTTGGGGGGGAATTCAACAACCTGCTTTCCACATAATCCTTGGCCTAAATTTGAATTTTGGATATGCTGAATGTCCAAAACCAAACCATGTTCTTTGGGTTTTGGAAACACTTGATTTTAAATGGCTTGTCTTACACAGAGTGCTTTGCAGCTCTGATGTTACAGCTTAGTTATGAACTCTCCAGTTGTGAAAGCTTTCATTTGCTTGCTAAGCTTTGAAACCTGGCTTGTGTGTATTTCTGTTTCCAGGGTTTCTGAACCGTAATTTGTGAGAGCTGGGGGCTTATTTTCTCTGAGCAAAAATATCAGTGGTGTCAGGCTGACACAACTCCTTGGTGTGGGTTTGTAGAGGACAGCAGACTGCTCTTTCCCCTGCCGTGTTCACCTGCCCCTGTGTGACCACAACCAGCCTGTGGTGTGGTTACAGAACTTTGTTTGCTGACACTTACTTTTCCCAGTGCTAGACCTTTGGAGGTTTAATTCTCCTGTTTGGTCAGAGGGCTTTGATTTCTGTGCTCAGTACCAAACACATCTGTCAGTTCATGGGCCACTACTGCTGCTCAAATGGCAGTGGTGCTTTGGGAAGTGCTTCATTTCAGAGCCCGATGCACCTCCCTTTCATGGCAGTGACTTGTGCCCTGAATTGCTAGTTCAGTACTTTGAGGGTGTTTGGATGTGATGCCAGCCCTACTGAAGAAGAGCAGACTGTGTGTGCACCAGCAGAGTAGTCAGTGTGGGGTCTGCTCCTTGCCGGAGTGCAAAGTGAGTGTTGCAGCTGTAGAGCTCATATTGGAGGTTGCTGTGCTGTATTTGGAATTGCAGCATATTGGAAGTGCACTTCACTCCCTGGTGCAGTTGTCTGTCACCTCCTATACTCAAACTCCAGGGAGTACAGTGAGTACTTCTGATTCTTAGCTTAGTTCTTAGGGCTTGGGTTGATGCATCAGAGTTGTCATGAAAGACTCGTGACAGTGTCTGTTGACCTCGAGGTGCTAAAGGAGGAGAGCTCTGGCCATATGGAGGTGCCCCTGTGCATGCTGGAAGGTCTCCTAGTACATAGTGCTGGAGTTAAGAGGGTGGAGGAGTGGGACTGCTCCAGTAGGACAGTCCTGCATGGACAGATCCCAGAGGGGGTTGCTGTAGTGATGGACATGGACACGCTGTCCTGGCTGAATTGATTTCCTGAAACCTTTTACATAGGATCATTTAAACTCTTCAGTGCTGGCTGGCTGCATCCTCTCTTACTAAGAAGACAACTGCACTGGTTACCTGTAGCAGGCAGATAATACCATCTCTTGTGTTACCTTATTCTAATGACACCTCCCAAGTTTTTCTGTCTGTTGTCTGAGTGAAATGGATATGAAGAGACTTTTGATTCTGGTTAGGGCTCTTGAGTGTTGAAACCAGATTAGTATTGTGAGAGTGTGGTGTACCCTGTTAAGATTTAGATTGTCAGTCCCATGAGTTTAATTGTTCATGCCGTCAGGAATTGCACTCAGTACTCGAAATGATGAACTCCCATGGCTGTTGTCCTTTGCAGTACTGGTTCTTCCTTTCCTCTCTGCGTTGCTTTGACTGCACTAAACTTGTCCCTTCCCAGCTCCAAGGGAGTGGGAGTTAATAACAGTTCTGTTTTCCTATATAGATAGGAAAGAAGAATGGAGATAAACTAGTCCAGGGAATTTCCAGATATTTACCTCTTCCCAGAGGAGAGTAGTTTTACATTTGTGTCTGCCATAAACACATTTTCATACTGTTTGCTGTGCTTTGACAGCCATGATCTGAAGTGGCCAGTCATTGCTGACTGTGATCTATTGAGAGTTACGTTCTTTGAGTTTTTGATTGTCACTTGGGTTCTTACAAAACTAATGCCAGCAATTTGGGCATCTTAAAAGGTTTTCCCTTACTGTTTAGCCAGTTCCTAAGGCCTTGAAAGGTAGAGCTCACCAATCCTTTCAAATTGAACTGGAAAACTGCTTGTTTTGCCCTCCCAGTAAATTGCAAGAAGTCATCTCTGATTTCAGCTTGTTTTTCACAGTGTTTTAGATAAATATTCAAATCAGTACCAGTTGGGGATTTCTTACCCAGGATCAGTTAGCTGCCTTGAATACCCATTGAGTCAGCTGAATGCTTCCTTTGTGGTTTGGGGGAGGATGTGTTGTGCCGCCCTGGACACATGGCTTGTACTCTCTTTTAGGCCTTAGCCAGGCTTCAGCTATTGGCCTTTCACTCTGTGTGTCCTCCCAGAGTATGTTGTTTTTGATAAACAAGCCTGAATTTAAGTTACCTCTACCCCTTGACATGTTCACAGGCCTTTTGGAGGATGTGTGTGGATGTACTCTGTTACTCTTCTGTAGAGATGAGGGAACACTTGTACCTCCTGACACGGTGTGCTCGCTCAGTGCTGTGAAGGGGTGCAGGTGTGGGAGGAAGGAAGCTTGCACTGTCAGTGTGTGGTGCTCAGGGCTGTTGGGAACTTGTGAACCTTTCTGCTTTGTTTTGAAGCTGCCAGTGCTGTCATCTGAAAGGAAGGTGGTATTGGGGAGGGGGCTGTCAGAGTTCATGGACAGATCTAGCACAGGTTCTAGCAGGTTACTATTCCAGTCGAGAGCACTGAACAGACATTAGCCGATGTTCATTGCTTCAGAAAGAGAAGATTTGTTGAGGCTTTGCAGCATGTTCTCCAGGAACTGCCTGGGAGCTCTAGTCCAACCACACTAACTTAGCCAAACTGAAATTTGGTCTCACTGTCAGGTATGTTTTTCTTGATGGTCTGGACTCCCATCAAGGAGTCTTTAGAAGGTGAGGTGGGATAAGTGCAGATGGCACTGGTGTGTGGTTCTGGGATGATGGTTCCAGAGGAGAAGGTTCTCCTTTTTACCGCATCTGAAGTGGGGAACAGTCTTGCACTGTGGACTTAGTTGGCTCTTGTCACTTGGGCTTGTCTCTCCTCAGTGGGAGACAGTGAATTGTGTTTACCAGAGATAGTTATTTGCATGAAAGGGATTATCTTGATACTGAGTCAGTACTCTGTCACTTTTATCAGCTTCCCTCTTCATCTTTGAGAACTAGACAAGTCCCAGGCCCACTGCAGTCCCGATGGCTACTCTCTTATTGAGAGGACCTGAGATTTCCTACCTGGTTTTGCTGTGCTCAGATTGTAGGGAATGGGATACTGATTTTTGTCATTACCTGTACTTAGTGATATTCAAAACCAACCTATGTTTAGTGGAACTACTTTGTGACTCTGACTGTTGCCCCCTCATGAACTTGTGCAGGGCAGTGCTTGAGGTCACCTAAATATGAAACACCTTGACTGTCACATGAAGGAAGTTGCTTCTTTTCTAGGAACCTGGTAGTGAGTTAGAGATGTCCCTGCCATGAGTATCTTCCATTTGACTTCCTCTCCTCCACAGCCTTTGCTGCATGTGTTTTGGGAATACACTGGGATGAACTAATGGCATTGTTTGAGGCATGTGGCACTGAGTGTTAAGCAGAGCCTTAGTCTGTGGTTGCAGTGTAAGTGTCTAGTGTGGCTTATTTGTATCTCTTTCTAAACAAATCATGACTGGATGTGTCTCACATCTGCTGGAGGATTTCAGTTGTAGGTAGCTTTGCTTTTCCTGTGTGTAGGTAGGGTTGTAGAATGGTAGCCTGGGTTGCATTTAAGTCTTAATTCTGGCGTGTCTGGGCTTTATTGTGTAGTATCAGTCTCCTTTTGAGATGCCACTTCTTTCTACCACTTGTTCTATCTTCTAAGTGTGGCTTACCAGGTAAAGAATACTTGTGGATTTGGGTTTTGTCTTCAGCCCTTTGTTCAGAGTTCACTGAGACCTTGCCTTTCTTTCAAAATACTGAAAACACCAACAAGTGGAAATTTTCTCCTGGTGTTATTGTGGAGAGGAAAACATTGGTACTTGGGATGTTATCTTCAGTTGGGGTAGTGAAATATGCTGTGATTCTGAAATACTTGTTGAAGTTACAAATTACCAATGCAATTTAAAGAAATACAGAGTTTACAAAGTCTTCCTGATCAGAAACATTTGAATTTGACTCATCTCAGTTTCCTCTGCTTCTGAGAGATTTGTATTTAAAATCCCAGGACTTTGCAGATGAAATTTAACTTTGAGAATTTAAAACTTAGATTAGGTTTAGTGTGCCTGCTGGGCTTTTGCTGTTGCACTGGGAAGATGATTCATGATGCCTGTTGATGGATATCTGGGAGAAGTGAGTGCATTGACCCCCAGGTGTTATTCTTGATAAGAATGAGCTAAAGCTTTTAGTTTTGTAAAATGTGAAATATCTAGGTGGGGAATGTTTTTCTGACTTTTGGATCTCTAATTACATTTCTTTTTCCACCCCAGACTAAGAACTCCTTAGTTGTCTCCTTTTGCTGCAGCCAACGTTTGCCTTTGCTGTTCAGTTTGGGGTTTGTTCTGTGCTTTGCTCAGTCATTTTGTAGCATCTTTATCGCTTATACAATTGATACATCAAATTAATAATAAGACTGGAGAAGCTAAACCAAGCTCTATTTGTATGAAGTGTCTGACACAGCTTACCTTACTCTTAATTAAAGTATTTTAATCTACCTTTGACCAGGTATCCAGCTCACATTGAAGAAATTGATTATGAAGAGGGAAAAGTACTTATCCATTTCAAACGCTGGAACCATAGATATGATGAATGGTTTTGCTGGGACAGTCCTTATTTGCGTCCCTTAGAGAAAATACAGTTAAGAAAAGAAGGATTGCATGAGGAGGAAGGTTGTGCAGTAAGTAGAACTTACAGGACATTTGAGTATGTAGCAGTTTAATGTGCGGCTTCTTTTAAATATTGGAAGGCTGATAATTGTAATGTTTTAATGAAGTTATATGTTTCAGTAATTCTCAGATGAAGACACTTTTGACTCCTGTCTTGCAGGGGTTTCACATCAATGACCAGGTGTTGGCGTGCTGGTCTGACTGTCGCTTCTATCCGGCCAAGGTTACTTCTGTTAACAAAGATGGTAAGGACTTGTTTCTGGGTTTTAATGGTTGTTAGTAATGGATTTCTAATTGTGTTGGGACCTCTTTGCTTAGGTGGAAAGGTAGTACAGCAGACAGAAGACAACAGTGGGAAATTGTATTTTCAGTTATGTGTTCGTCTGCCATCAACTTTTTCAGCCTCTTGTCCTGTTTGTGAGATAAAACCTTTCTGCTGGGATATCCAGTCAGTAATTTTTTTAAGTATATATTTGAGAGAAATTATTCCTTAAGTTTGTTGTCAAAAGATGCATGTAACTGCAATAAAACTAGTGTCAGAGCTGCAAAAGCCCTTTAAAAACCAGAGGGGATGTGGAGAGGAACCATGAAGGACTTATTCTAGTGCTGGGCTTACTTTAGGTTGACTGTGTAAGATCAAGGAGAAAATGGCTGTGTAATTATGTATCAGAATATTCCACCAAGAAAATTTTGGAATTTTTTGAGTAAAGTGCATCTAAGGAGCAACTCTATAAAGATTAGACATGCACCTTTATTCTGACCAGAGTTATTTTGGGTGACTTTGCTGAGTCTCCCTTATTTGGCCTGTGATGGGAGCTCTGCAGTTGAGGGTTCTAATGATGTAGATAAAGCACCTTTTGTTGTCTAGAGCTAAGTATTCAGCTGAAGTATTGGACCTGGTAGGAAATGCTCTGTTAAATAACTTCTGATCTTTGAACTCATGCTTTATTTTCAAATTTTAGGTACTTACACTGTGAAGTTTTATGATGGTGTAGTTCAGACAGTCAAGAACATTCATGTCAAAGCTTTTTCCAAAGATCAGGTAGGTATTGTGCTTGTGCTGCTAGTGTATTCGAAGATGAACAGTTCAGGTGGCTGGGTTTGATGAACTATAAAACATGAAATGAATGAAACACCCTTATTGCTAAAATACAGTATGTCTGAAATGAAGCATCTTAAAATGAAGAGGTTATGTGAACCTTTCTGGTGTGATTTCCAAACTCTTGGGTTCAGGTTTTTAAGTGCACCTCTTGAACTAAAGAAGTCATTGACATTAGTTTATGTATGCCTTAAAAATAAAGGGATGAAAACTGTGGAGGGGGCAGAAACTGTTCTTTCCCAAAGTAACTACTTAATTGTCCTGAGACTTTTTTTAAGAAACGTGGCTATTAATCTTTCACCTCACAACTTTGAGAAAAGAAGCTTTTTTTAACTATTCCTTGTTCTACTTCTGTGGTTTGGCTTTTCTACCAACCTTCACCTGCTCAGTGTGGTGGGTTCAGCCTTCAGCTCATGATGGAAAGTAGTAGTAAATCATTATATCAAAAAAAAAATAAATTGTCCTGCTTGTGGTGAGAAGGAAGAAATACTGCTTTGTACATTGATTTTCATGTGTGAGCACCCTGTAGGAAAGGCTGACAAATTCTAGTCATGAGTAACTTGGTCAAAGCTTCTTAAGTACCTGCTTCAGAATAATTTTCATTACAGGGAGGGTTTAAAAGTTTTAGATCTTTCATCAGCTATAACCTGTGGGTTTTTTGTCATGCCCTCTGCTTTTAGTTTTCTGACACTTGTTTGAGCAAAGGAATCGACTCTGTCTCCCCAGCACAAGTATTAAATGCAGATTCCAGGAGTGAATTATCAGTGATAGAATTTGAATTTGTCACTGTTGTGAGGAGGTGTGCCATTCCTTGGAGGTCTCCAGATTTCTGTATCTGCTAGGCTGAGAGGGAAAACTATTTCAGATTTGCCACAAAGTGCCCTTAGTAGCTTTTAAATGGTTATTGTGGTGCCAGGTTGAAGGTTGACTAATACTCACAAGGGAACTACCTGCATAATCTTCATTGCCATGAGAAATGTTTCCACCCTATTTAGCATTAAATAGATGAAGTTGAACAATCTGAAGAAAGATTCTGCATAAGAAAGCCAAAATATTTTGTGTCTCCTTCGGGAGTTTCATGTTTCTGCATAGCTCTGGAAAGTTTTTGAAAGGAGCTGAAGGAGTTGGGGTTTTTTTCTCCTTTTAACCATTGACCAGATTTCTCAGTCTAAGAGAATCTCTTTAAGTTATGCTAGAACATTTTTTCTGTCCTTTAGCATAAAGCAGTATAAAGTGAGAGTTTCCTAGTGAGCTCTGTTTACACAACCGGAAGTAAAGTTTAAAAAAAAAAATCCTTGAGCCACTGGAGAGCTCAGGATTTGGATACAAGTGTGAGTTAGGTGAGTGTAGATTCAGGTACAGCAGCGTGTTGGACGTGGAGGGGAAGGTGTCTCGCTCTGTTCTTCAGGAGGAGAGGCTGGAGCCACAAAGGCACACATGGCTCATATCTTAGTAGTTGTTAAGGGAAAAAAAGGCTCCAAACCCACCTGAAGGGAGCAACATAAGCTGATCAGAATTTCTTTAATGAGAGTGTAGAGGGTGTAACAGGCTATACTGAGCAGTGATGGTAAAATGCTAGTGACCTGAAACAGTGGGAATGTGCCTTTGAAAGGACATGCAGCTTTAGAGATCAGTGACATCAGGAGGTGATTCAGACATACTGTATTCATGATTCAGTTTCCTGAGAATATTTTGACTAAGATGGCTTATGAGAGTTCCAGTAGCACTGACTTGATTCAAATCAGCTGGTTCTGTGAGCAGCACAAGTGCTGAAACATAGTGCCTGAGGGGGGTTTTTTGAGTTGGTTTTGGGTGGTTGTTTTTTTTAATAATGAAGCTTCTCCCATAGCTATGGCACTTAAGGAGTTTACAGAAGACAGATTATTGTGATGTCTGGTAAAGGGGATGCTCAGACATCTAAAAGGTGAAAGGCTTTCTTCCCATTTTCTGAGTTGTTTTCATGAAATATATGGCAGTTCGATTTCACACTTTTAAACAGTGATTTATTTTTGTTTTTATTCTAGTCTGTCCCAAGTATGGTTGAAATAACATAGAGGGTGAAGCAGATTGCTTGTTCACCATTTTATTTAAGCATCAATATTATTTCTTAGGGCTATGGTCTGAAAATACCTTTAAAGGTATCACTTCATGTAAGCCACGGATAGACAGGAAGATTGGGGTGGAAAGAGGCAAGATGTAGTGCAGTACAAGGAAATAGTGAGTTTTAAGTGTATTCTCAAAATTTTTTATAGCTCAAATCAGCTGTCTCACTTTCTTTCCCCAAAGAAGTGTCAAGGTATTTAGCCTTTGCTGTCCCCTGATCCTGGTTTCAAGCTGAAGCTTCTTGTGCCCTGCAGAACTGTGTCTGGAAAGGAGCATGGTTGCTCCTTAATGCTTCAAGTTATTAGGCAACAGGAAGAGAGAAGGTGGTTGAACTAAAGGCAGTGTTGGCACATGACCAAATGGAAATTATTAATCCAGGTGCAAAGCTAGAAGGTTTATGTTCATTTGGGACAGCCAGAAGGAAGGGAAAAAAACCAAAATCAGTGTGTATCATCCTCCCCCCTTTCCAGGGATGTTAATAGGAAGCCTGATCACAAAAGGGAGAGGACATGAAGGAGCTGTTGGTACAGGGTGTTCTTCCTGGTCCAGTGTTATCTAATAAGAGCTCTGAGGAAATGAGGTGGCAGTTGAATGTTGCATCAGTAGCATGCTGGCCAGGGACTGTTAAGGATTTTCATGTCCTCTCATGCTGAACACAGATGACAAAAAAAGTTCAAAATTTTACATTTAAGTTTGAATGTGTGAATTCTAACATCACATGGTTCCTGATGACTTTGGTGATTGCAGTTGCTTTACATGACTCTGCCTAGCAATTTTAGCAGCAATTTTTTAGCAAGCTAACTGCAGGTCTGTTTTGAGTGAGACTCTTCTGTGAAAGGAAAGCAGTTTGCACATCCAGGTGATTGAGCTGTTTGCCCTTTTCTGTGCTCCAGAGTCCCACTCCTTCTGCAGTGTCCCAGGTAGACTTCAAATAGTACTGCACAAGCTGGTAGGGACTCAACCTGCACCCAAGAACAAAGGAACAGCAAGTCTCTTCTGCCCCTGAATTGTGCAGGAGGGATGTGTTGCACTGTACTCTTGCTTTGTCCTGTTGGCATTTCACCAGCTCACGTGGCTCTGAGTTTTAACTGGGGGTTGCAGTAGAACATGTACTTTTATCCTTTTTAAAACGGGACAGGGATGCAGGACTGCTCAATACAAAGGCAAGGGGTGACTTCAGACTGCAATAAGTTGATTTTCTTATGTCATTCTCTTTGTCTAGAATATTGTGGGTGATGCTAAGCCTAAGGAAAGAGGTAATGAAATTCCGTCATCTCCTGAAAACCGGGAGAAATTTAAAGAGCAGAGGAAAGCAGCAGGTAACGCAAAGAAAGACGAAGATGAAAAGACATTAAAGACTGAGAAACGAG
Source organism: Chiroxiphia lanceolata (assembly GCF_009829145.1). NCBI lineage: Eukaryota > Metazoa > Chordata > Aves > Passeriformes > Pipridae > Chiroxiphia > Chiroxiphia lanceolata. The sequence goes on along the minus strand of NC_045653.1, from coordinate 967,598 downwards.
TTAAGCAACCTGATAAAGAGGGAAAATTTATAGTCATCTCGGAAAAAGGCAAGGTCTCAGAAAAAAATATATCTAAGAATGGAAAAGAAGATAAAGAGAATATATCAGAGAATGATATGGAATATTCAGTAGATACACAAATTGAGAAGAAGCCTGAGAATGACAATGTAAAGAGTTCACAGGAGAACACAAAAGAAACTAAACGAAAGCGTGGCAGACCACCAGTAACACCTCCAACAGGTATGTAGCTAAGGTTAAATGTTTAGGCCATAAACTTACCTACAGGAATAAGAAGTGTCTTACTCTTTCACAGCCTACATCTCTAGAAACTTTTAAAAAAATTTAAGCTCCTCTTTGTTCAGGACAGCTGAGAGCATACTTGTCAGGTTTGGAGCCTCAGTGGCTTCATCAGAGATCAGATTTAGGCAGGTAACCTCCATGTATTATAAAACCTGTATTATGTATTATATACCCGCAGTAGGACTAAATGCTATGTGTGGGCAGAAAACGAGGTGGAGCTGTATTTTAGGTCGTAAGGCTTTGGAATTTGTGTTAATGTTTCAAAGCTTCATATCAATTCATATCAAAGCTTCAGTCAGTTTTTCTTCTCTATCTAAACAGAGCCAAGTTCCCAGACGCTGCAGCCCATAACTTTGGAGTTAAGGCGTCGGAAAATACCTAAAGGAGGTGATGTTCCAGCAAAGCGTCCCAGGATTGAAAAAAACCTGTGTGAGTGTTTTCTGCTACTCAACTCTCACACTATTTATATATATATAAAGGTCTTCAATCTTAAGGGATGGGGGAGGGGGAAAGTGTGTAATATTAACCTTGAACTCTGATAGATGCATTGACTGAAATTCGACACCCGTTTTTCTTATATTGGCCATTCATATGTGGCATCATACTGGAATTCCTTCCTAGATCTTGGAAGTTGGGTTTGGATAAAGGAGGCATCGGCTGTGAGCCTTGATAAAGAAGTTCACAGATGTAGGGGAGGCAGTGATTATATTGCCTCCGATATATAGAAGGTTATAAAAGCCTTAAAAGTTGTAGAAACTCCTTGGTTAATAGATGCAGGATTTACCACAGTGTTTAGCAAAGGCACTTTAATACTACATAAATGTTCATGTCACTGCAGCCAAATAGCTTTCTGCTTCATCTTAGTGTGTTGTGTATTGAGGTTGAAGAGCTTGAGTGTGGTGATGAGGAAAGAAAATTATATTCTCTGTAGTAGTCTCAGGACCAAGGAGGTGAAGATCTGAAGAAAGCTCTTTCCCTTCCTTAGGACCACAGAGTCTTAAAACTTTAGTGTGTGTACATTATTCAGCTTAGGGTCACAGTTGTTTGTGTATCTGAATTCTCATCTAACTCCTGCTATTACTTATGCCTGTGGTACAGCTGCTGTTTAGAATGTTGTGCCAGATACTGGTTGTATTTGTACTTCAATTCTGTTACTAGAAGAAAAAAGTTGAGAGCTCATTGTGATAGGCTTTTGCTGTATTTTTATTTTTATTTATAACTGTTACAATTGTAGCTTTTACAGAGGCTTAATCATCCAGACTTTTTAGCTTTTGCTGTTAACCTCAGTCCTTAAACACACTTTGAAACTGTTAGAGAGGGGAGAACTTAAGTTTGCTTGTGGGCTATTTAGTAATCCTGTAACTGCATGGTACCATTAAATATGTCTGTTCCAGCTCAGGAAAAATTCAAGAACTCTTCAGATAATGCTGAGAGAGACCAGATCCGGAGGCGATCTTCAAGACTCTCGTCCAGTATTAGCCATGAGATTTTAAATACGGATCTTGTCACAACTTCTGCAGAAATTCCGCCCTGGAAAGATGCAGTATGTAACCAAAAGGAGTCTGAGAAGGGTAAGTGGCTTCCTGGTGTACTCTGGATTTGTGTGGTGAGGTAGTTAGTAATCTACTTGTTATAAGCTCTGTATTTTCGCTCGCTTAACCTGCAGGCTCTGTATCTGCAATTAAAACCTGATTGCATCAGCAGTGCAGGGAAAACTCATGGAAAGTTTTACTCTCTCTGCTGTCCTGGTTGCATTTTGCTTTTGATTCCCTCTCCATCAGTAACCCTGGCATTTCCCTTGGGAGGTGGGAGCTTTTCCAGTGGAGGATAACTGATAACTGGCCTTGCAGAAGAATATTTTTCAACCTGTGGAACTCTCCGAATAAATAGTTTGGTTTGATTGTGGGGGTGGGTTTTTTGTGTTTTTGTTTTGGTTTTGTTTTGGTTTTGTTTTGTTTTTGTTTTGTTTTTGTTTTGTTTTTGTTTTTGTTTTGTTTTTGTTTTGTTTTTGTTTTTGTTTGTTTTTGTTTGTTTTTGTTTGGTTTTTGTTTGTTTTTGTTTGTTTTTGTTTTTGTTTTGTTTTTGTTTTGTTTTTGTTTTGTTTTTGTTTTTTGTTTTTGTTTTTTGTTTTTGTTTTTTTTGTTTTTGTTTTGATTTGAGGGTTTTTGGTGTTTGGTTTGGGTTTTGGGGTTTTTTTTGTTTGGCTTGGCTTTTTGTGTGTGTGTTTTTGTCTGTTTTTGTTTGGGGGGTGTTTTGGTTTGGGGTTTTGTTTGTTGGTTTAGTTTTGGATTTTTTGTGGTTGTTTTGGTGGGTTTTTTTTGGAAATGCAGGTTACGCTTGTGAAAATGAGGTAATCACAAAGTTTCAACACTTTCAGATTGAAGAAGTAACAACCCAAATGCTGAACTTACAGTTCTTACAGTTGAATCCTGTTGAACACAAAAAGCATCAAATGGGATGTTTTATTCTTAGACTTAGGGGAGAGAACACTCCCTTTTGTGCCCTTTTGGGGGAGCTCTGATAGTGGTTTGAGGAGACCTGTCCTATTTTGGGCTATAAACAATTACTTAGCCTGTGTGTTTCTGAGAGCTGTCAATGTAGAGTTGCTCCAAGGAGCTGTGTTGTGTGTGACTCCAAGAGCAGTCAGAGCATGGATGGGTATGGTTCTCCATGCAATGTGATGAACACCTTCCCCCCCCCAGTGTTCTGCAGTATGATTTTGTGTGCATTTTACTCAGTGGAAATCCTTTTCTTATTCCAGCCCAGTTAGAAATTCCTGTTGAACCTGACCAAAGTTTCAGTGAACAAGGATCACCTGGAAACACATCGCAAAGTGCAGCACTCGGTACAGATGCCAGTTTACAGGAAGGAAAAACAGAAGACACTGAGTGTTCCTCTGTTACTGTCAGAACTCAAGAACCTTCTGCTGCTACAGGTTCAGATTTTTCATGTTTAATATCGATGCGTTTCTTAAGGCAACTGATGCCAGGTGTTTTGTGCTTGTACAAGTGTTACTAACAAAAACTGTGCATTCTTGCAATGTTTGCGTTGGTAGAAAATGTTTATTTTTATTCCTTATGGACTTGGTTTTAATCTTGTGCTTTGGCAATGGACAGTGATCTTCTTAAAAGTGGAAATCATAATTTCTAAATGACTGGGTGTAATATTTCAGTATGAGTGATGAAGTTAACAAATGCTTGTTCTCAGTGTTTGGAATTCTGGATTAAGTTGGACTAACATCCTAAAAGATCAAGTTCTTTTATCCTTTCCATGCTGCAGGTATGTCATAACATTGCTGTTACTGCTGTCTGGGAATCCTGATTGTGCATTTTTATATCCTTATGTTTAGACTATTTAGAGGCTTTAGTGCAAATTTATGAAGCAGTTCAAACATTTCAGTGTCTGTCTTAATATATATATATTCTCTTTTCTCTTACCTGAGAGTGTTCCTACCTTGCTTTTTCAAATTAAAATTTCCTATGCAGATAGTACACTGTGTCAAAATGTGATGCTGTCCTGTGATTATTTCTCATAACTTTAATCCTTGGATCTACAGCTAAGTGGGAAAACTTGAACTACAGATTTCCTAGTTTCTGCTTTATCAAAAAAGCTGAATTTTAAATGGAACAGAGCATTTGGAGAGACTTACAGTTGCTCAGCATTGCTGGAGTAACGTCTGTGTGCTAACTTCCCTCCTGTTTGGTTATTTCAAATTCCCTGCTGCTTGCACATACCCTCTTCCACTGCCTCTGGGGGAACTGCACAGGTGGGATGTCCTCTCCCTTTGTACTCATGTGCACCCTCAGTGCAGGAAGGAACTCACCTCTTTCCTTTTGCTCAGGTTGGATGTGTAAATGGTCTTTTACTGTTTAGAACTCTTTTGATGTTGGTCTCCTTCAGCTGTTGCTGAGCATTTGTAATTTGGGCTTAGACTCGGGAGAATTCCAGCTGAATGTGTAACCCCTGTGTGTGTGTGGTGTTAGTCCCACTAATGGGGATGTGGGATGTGGTCTTCTCCTGAGCCTGCTTCATGAGGTACAGGCAGGAAGGCTGTGAGAGCAGAGCTGGGCTCACACCTACCCAAAGACTCTGATAGAGCTTGTGTACTCTTGTTCCTGGCACTTCTGTCAGGACTTGAGCAAGCTGGATTAATTTAGGAATATGCACTCACGTTGAATTCTGACCTAAAGTTCAACACGGTGGTGGTATGTACAACTCCACTCTTCTGAGCATGGATTTTGTTTTATTTAATTAAAGCCATCTCGTGTACAGTTATAAATGCCAAACATGCACCTGGGTGGACATCCAGATGTGACAAGCAGTTGTTTTTGTTGGAGAGAACTTGTAAGGATGGGGAATAAAAACTGTACTGGGTCTTCTTGAGTAAATACTGTCACCTGAAATCAAAGTACAAAAATCTACATTTCCATACTTAGAATCAACATTAGAAATGTTATGAACAAGTAGTTTATTGAGACGAGTTTTAAAATATGTCGATTCTATCATGGATAAATGCTTTGTAAATGTGTGTTTCCCTCCCCGTGCTCTGCCTTGCTCATGGGATCATACCAGTCCCTCCAGTGCTGAGGAGCTGCCTGATGGGGACAGCAGGGATCAGAGCAGTCCCTGCAGTGCTGATGGGGCACAGCAGGCCTTGCTCTTGCACCAGCTGCTGGGGAGGGGCATGGAGAGGCCTATGGGTAGGACCTGAAAATGCCTCCGAAAATCTCCTGTGGCTTCTTGCCCTCGTGGAAGGGGTGGTGTTACAGAGCCTGGGCATGTTGTCCTAAAAATAGCTGGTGTTGGAGGCTGAGAGCTGGGTTAACTCCTGTTGAGGGTGATTATGAAGGGAGCAGGTATGGATGGCTCCAGATAGAATAACTGTATGTCAGACAGTTATGCTTGTTGTGCGCTCAGTCTGCCCTGTGTATTAAACTGATTTTGGGGCTTGGGAAGAGAAGAAGTGCAGTCAGAGTAGGTGGTGCAGGTGGAAAATGGGGTGTTTATTGCATGCAAGATTCCCACAAAATACAGCACGGAAGTTCAGGTCAGCAGTAACTTCTGATACATAGAACAAGTGCAATATTGTAACCCTATACTAACATTTTTATTTGTAGGCTTTAATTCTAGTCACTTGATGAGAATTCATTCTCTTCCTAGGAAAGTAGGAAAGTACTGCAAAACACAATAATGTTAATAACCTTTATTTTCTTCAGTGTGATATGTTAGGGTTGTTAGTGAGTAATGCACCCTGGTAGTACTAATTTTACCCTGCATGATTTATAGGAAGAATGTAAAATTTATAGCATTTGAATATCAGGAATTTTTAAGGACAAAAGTGTTCTTTTTAAAGGGTGTTTTTCAGTGACTGGTTGGTAGATGATTCAAGATTCATAGTAGTTGCAGACATAACAGCACACACAGTCTGGAATCCTTTTATGATTGTATATTTTAAAATGTGTGTTGGTAATGTGTTCTGAAAGGGCAGTACAGCATTTCTTGTCAAAACTTAAGCTCCTTTTAAAATTTTTTCAACAAAATTCTGATTAATGTGGTAGTAGATAAAAATCCTGTTCTGCTGGCTTTTGGCACCTCTAAGGACAAGGGACCAGAAAGAGTGATCAGAATTTAGCTAAATCAAGTTGTCTTCCAAAAAGCTGGTGACAGTCTGGTGGCAAATCTTTGCAGCCAGTTAAAGCTGTGTTTCATATATCTGAAAACAGGCTTACAAGCACTGTTCAGTAGCTGTGAGTTTACTCTTACAAACTGATTGGACTTTAAAGGTGAGCTGCCTTTGCTTTGCACAGATCTGCTATTGTGTTTGTAGTTGTATTTCCCAGCACTCTTAAAATTACTTCTTTATTTGCATCGACGTGCATCGGGGATTCCATTTGCCTTATGCTCACACCTGTTTTTCTAATTTTGTTGCTCTTAGCTTTGGTTTCATTTAAGGAGAAGCATCCATTTGAGAGAGCTGCTGTTTTCCTGCAGCTCACCTGGGTAGGCTTTGATCCCTTCAAGGGAGGGTAGAAGTTGTCACTTGGAGCTTGCCAGTGTGGTAGGTAAATAAGTCCTTCCTGCCTTGTTCACTTAAAGCTCCTAATAATGAGGCACCGCGATCTGGTCCCAGTGTTTCAGTTACACCTCAAACTGCAGGTAGAGCCTTTACCTCCTCCCACCTGGCCCCTGTAAAGGTACATGGAGGGGCACATGGTGCACTGCACACTCACACCCTCACTGTGCAGCACAGGCTTCCCTGCTTTTATTGGTACCAATTTAGTTCCAGCTCAGGGAGGAAATAGTGAGGGGAGGGTTGTAGGAAATACTGCCTTGAGTAGTTCTTGCATCACCAAGTAGTGTTACAAGCTCAAAAAATCATGCCTTTATAAATGTGTAATGACCTGTGACTATTGATGCTGTATGTATTTCTTATACCAGGCATCTCCTTGTATGGATTCTGGATGCACTGGAAATGCTTGGAAGCTGTCCTTACCTAAAATAGTTTGAGAAGACCAATTAAGCAAGGTGTTTTTTGTTTCACAACTGAGATCTTGAAAGAAAGAGGTTTTTGAAAATGAAGGAAGAAATATAGTTTGAGAGCTTAAATGATGATCAGGAACACTTGGTGAGCTCAGGAAAAACAAGATTTCAGAAGAAATAAGTTGAAAGAAATAAGTAATTAGTGAGGTGAGAAGTGGTCCAAAGCACAGTGTGAAAACTGTCAGAAAGGTCGTGGTAACAATCAGTTGTGAAGATTATGTACCAGAGAATATGTGTCCTGGAGAGACTCTGTGTTTATTTTAACAGCAAGTGAAGAAATAATTTGATCTTCACATGGTATGTCTTTGGAGACCAGAAAATAGAGACTGGAAGTCTCCTCAGTTTAACAGGCAATTGTGTGTGGAGATCTGGTGGCTTGAAACTGCAGCCAGGCCAGCTTTAACTGGGGGGAAATGGGAAGAGTTCTGTGCACTCCTGGCTTTCTTCAATCACTTACCAGGGTGCCGCAGGAGATGCTGCAGGATGGCAGACCTTCAGTCAAGGTACTGTACTGCTGCCAAATATTCCTGTCCCAGCAGGAGTCAAGTCAAACAAAGAATGGGTGGTGGGGGAAGAACATCTCTGGTGGACTTGGAAGCTCCACACTGTGTGTTTTACTATGGACTTAGTGCTCAGTGTGACCCTTGGATCATTCAGCCCTGTGAAAACTGAGGGGTTTCCTCACTGGAACACCGAGGGGATATTTTTGAAAGTTAAAGCAGACACTGATGCTTGACCTTGAGTGTCTATGCTCAATGTTGTAATGGCTAATGGAAGGCCAGATGAGGAGTTTTAATTTTGGTTATAAACATGGAAAAGAAATAGCAGGTGTGAACTTACCATTAACTTCCCTCTGAAAAGGCAATTGCCTGAAAATCTGAAGATAATACAGCAAAACTTTCTCTCTATAGAAACCAGTTTTAGTAGCATGTGTTGTGAGCAAAAATTCTGTTTGTAAGGATGGCAGCTGCCCCTTTGGGTGTTGGTGTAGGAAGTGATTTCCACAGCACTCAACTGAGAGTGTCGGCTCTCCAGAGGCTTCCCTGGGTGGGGAAGTTGGGTATCAGCTGCCTGCTGTGCCCAGGTGACAGGGAGTTCTATTGTGTTACTTGTAGAGAAGGAAAATGCACCCAAATATGGTGGTGATAGGAATAAATTAAGCAATTTCAAATTGTGTGGGATTTTCTGCGTTTTTATTACTCTGAAGACATTCCTTTGGCATGTTGCAGTAAGCTTTTTGTCTGCTTTCTTTCCCCTTGCTCCATACCTTTGTTATCTCTTATTTCTAAGCTTCAGCTGACATGATCCTGTCCTCTCTTCTAACCTGTAGCTGATCAGTTAAAAGTCATTCCCTGTGTCTTTCTCCAGAGTTTGTCCAGCTCAGTGAAGGGGAAGTGCTCTGAGCTGGGATGCAGGGCCTCATCCCGACAGTGGTACAACAGTTTCCCTTGTCATCCCTGTAATTTTTTTTCCTAAGTCTTTGGACCCCATTACTCCCTTCTGCTGCAGTTACGTTTTCCTATCTTTGTGTTAGTTATTAAATAATAACAAGTTCTCAGCATTCATAGTCCTGAATGCTGGTTTTTAGCTTTACAGTCAAGAGAACCTTTCTGTGTTTGCTTTCACTAAACCCACAGCCATTGCACTGAGCCTCCCTGAAATACTTTTTCCTTCTTTCTGAATGCAGCTTTTGATGGTCTGCAGCATATTTTGATTTTGGTTTGGCAAACTTTGTCATTCTGCAAGTGCGATTCAGTAGTCTGTCTTTGCTGCAGTCCTGCTGATGTCTCTGTCAGCACATTCTTAACATGACTGTGCCATGAGCCTCCTGCTCCTTACTGCTGTGAAACCCCCAAAAGCAGTGCCTTCGTTTGTACTGTTTCCTTATGTAGAATCACTAAGTGTTCTTTCATCCAACCTGGTGTGCATACAAATTCATCTCTCCCTGTACATCAGCCTCTGTGGTGTCAGTGCTTATGTTTTCTCTGTGTTCCAGTTTTGTTTCTTTGTCAAGACACAGTCCTTCAGGGCTGAGTGTGCCTCAGGCACAGCTGTCTCGGGTGCCTCTCTGCACTGGGACATAACCTTTGTCTGCAGCTCAGTGACACTGTTTTTGTTGCTGCATGCCAAAAACCTGTAAGCAAACTGTCCTGTGTTTTTATCCCAGGATTGTATTGACACTACCTTTAACACTCCCATTCGATGCCTTCCTGCATATGGGCACTTTTAGAAAATCTTACTCTTGCTCATAATGTTTCTGGGTTCTTTTGTCCCTTGTTTTCAGCTGCTTCTACTGTAACGTCTTGATTTTCATTCATGCTCAGTCACTGTTGCTACGTCTGGGTCTTGCTTTTGAACACTTCTTGCTTAATCCTGCAAGTTGAAAATACTTATAAATAATATTTTAGTACTGGCAAAACAAATTCAAAAATTGTATTTGGAAGCTGTTTTTTTAGAAATGACACCTTTTTGAAATTGTGTCCTAGTTGGAGAGGGATTTTGTGACAGTGTGTGTATTAGTGATGGATAATTGCATAGAGCTCTTTATATCTGAATGTTTCCTAATTTTTACCTCTCCTATGTTGTATTGCGTACAGATAGTGGTGACAGTAATCTGATTTAGTTTAAAATGTTTCTTTTGTATGTTTCTTAGCAAAAACATGAATTAAAAGTTTCTGAAATGGTAAAACAGGAACTAGGAGTTTACCAGGTCAATTTAGATACAGCCCCAAGTTGCATGGCAGTGCTCTGTAGAATAGGTGCCTTAAAATGTTTTTCTGTTTGAGCCTGAAAACGTTCCTTGCTGTTTTTGAGAAACTAGGTAACTATAGCTCATAGGGAATGTTTTGTAACAGATGCAGGCAGTTTTCCTTTTGCTTGGTTTCATGCTTTCATTGCTGCTTCAAAATTGAAATAAATTTCAATTTTACTTGAAAAAATTTTTTCTGACATATTGCTTCCATTGTCCTTGGAAATAGCCAGGCTGCAGGGGTGGGAGCCAGAAAGCAGTAGCAAAGTAATGGTTAGCAGAGAAGCAAAACTGTTTTCCTTGGAAAGTGCTTTCACCAAAGGTGTGAATAGTTATAAACAATTAAATAAATACTTTATAGAACATTACTTAGAGACATAATCTCTGTGTGATTCAGTCTTTTAAGTGAAGGAGCACTTATACACTGGTATCAGCTGTTGGGCAAGGGACTCAGGGAAGCAAAATGTTATTTTCTAACAGTAACTTACTCATAAAAACACTGACTCCATGATAACCAATTTTTAAGATCAGTGTAGGCCGGAGTTTTCCCTTTAAAGCTATTGACCTTAAAGGCAGATACAGCATTAACATTTTATTTTTAGCATTTCATGGCTAATATGTTTGAATGCATGCTTACTTAACTTTTTTTGATGTTTTAAGTTTAGGAAACCATTTGATAAATATAGCCAATGCATGGGGGAATTTATCTGTTTTGTTCTTACAGTAACAAAACCTTGTAGGAGAACAGACTTTCTTGCATCAAAAAAAGCTGCAACTGTTGACCAGGATCACAAGTTTAGATGCAAGTTCTTGGACTGTTCAAAATCCTTCCGCAAAGCCAAGTTATTGCATTATCACATGAAATACTTTCATGGAGTGGAGAAGGCTGCAGAATCACAGCAGAACCCTGTAAAAAGAAATATTCAAACCAGAGCTTCTTTGGCTTCTGAAAAAGCTAATCAAGAAAGGTCAAAAAGAGGACGGAGCACAGCTGGTTCACTGTGTAAGTATGGTGCTGATCTCTTCCTTTTTTTTAAACAGCAGCAGGCAGGACAGGTGGAAAAGAACAGAAATGGATTTTCTTTTGGGCTTAAGGAGTCTTTCTAGGGCTCAGTCTTAGCATTTTTCTATGTGGAGAAGAAATATAATATGTGTGCCCATGGAGTTTTAGAGAAAATAATACTGAAGAAATTCCCTTCTCTAGAAATACGGATCATGTTCTGGTAAAGAACTCACTATGCATCTTCTCTTACTTTTCTGTAGCAACTCACTTGCACCTTAAACCTCTGTTCCTTTTTAAAAAATACAGTTCCCTGAGTTTCTGACTTGATTTCTGTTTCTCTCCTGGCTTGACAAATAGTACTGGTTGAAGACTTCTGTCCTTTTCTGTATTAGGGAAAAAGTCTGGGTAACTCCAGTTCTGTCCTATTTCTTCCTTGGTCTTTACATTTCATGGGCTGCCTTCAAGCATGTGCCTGGCTAGAAATCCGGTTTCAGTTCCTGAAATATTTACTGTTCTGTGGGCTGAAAAATCCTGGTATTTAATAAATGCAGTTGTTTCAAATGGGCTTGAAAAAGATCCTCACACAACATATGGGTAATGGAAAGGAATAAAAACTTAATAGTTAGCAAAAAAACCCCAAACACATTCTTTTGTTTGTTTGTAAGTTATAACTTCTTCAGTTTGCAAAATCACATTCGCTTCTGCTTCCTCTTCATTGTCTGAAGCACTTTCTGCCCAGTGCATGACACTGGCGTGGCAGTGTAGGTCTGGTGTGAACTGCAGTGGGATTGCTGATAACCTGGGCAGACTTTGCTCTTGTGGACTGATATCTCTTTGTACTGCGGGCCCATAAAACTAGTCATGTCTTCTGTCTTTTCATTCAACCTCTCTTATAAAATCCAGCTTTCTCCTTGCTGAATTCCTCAGTGTTTTTGTCTTTCCATTTGATCTTTCATTAATATTCTGTTTAAGAATTTCAATCTTGCAAGTTGCTTACAGAGCTCCAGCTCACCACAGCAGAAGATACCTTGTCTTACTTTGCTTCATGGCTGCTTTTCTTATGAGTCCAGAAAACAATTTTTCGCTTGAGGTGCTACTGCTTGTTCCTAAAAAGATCAGTGAAACTTTACATACTGTTATTACATGTAACCCCCAAATACTTCTGTAGGTTTAAATCCTACAAAGGCATAAGATTGGATTAGGTAGAGATAGTTTTCTTTAGATATATTAGGATGTGATGGCTTGCATGTGTTATACTGTGCATGCAGCTTAACTGAGCCCAAATACCGCCTTGAGGAACACACCTGAGACTAGGCAGTGTGAACACTGGCTGCTGACAAGTGCACAGGGATCAAAACAGGCTTTGTGCATCTCATGTGCTTCTCCGTTACCAGACTTCTGTTAGGGTCTTTCTAACTTCATAATTATTTTGACTTGTGAAGTAGTTTTCCTGTGATTGTCTTGGATGTACTGACTAGTGACTCAAGATCTTGACCCTTCCATTTATCCTTTCCAAGTGCACACTGTTGCTTTCATGTCATCATCTCATCATAATTCCTTGTGGTGTTGAGATGTAACTGTATTTGCTTATTTTTAAGCCCCACCCCTCTCATTCCCCTTTTGTGGATAGATACTTTTCACCTGGATCATTTCCATGATGGGCTTCATAGGATCTCCCTGCTCTCAGCCCCTGGGGTGTGCTGACAGCTGGTGAACAGCACATCAAGGTGGAAGGTGGGCTGTAAAGATCTCCAGTCACCTTCACAGTCAGAGCCTGCTGGTGTGAAACTACACTAAGGTTTTTCTTGATGAGGAAAAGTAATGTCATTATATATTAGTTACAGCATATGTCTGATACTAAGTGCCATTGGTTTGTAGCTCAGTGTATGTTCTTAATTTCTCTAGTTTTTGTTGTGGTACCACACAGTCCAAACCAGAGTTAATGGGGTTATGAGCTCACACTGTTGTATTTGAAGTTCTGTTCTTCTGTCTTAATGGCACACGTAGGAAGCCAAGTCTGCTAAGCAAGACTTTCTGTGTACTGATGCTTTTATGTCACCTTTTCAAAAGGCTTTTCAGGATGTACTGCTTAGAGTGAAGGCTTTTGAATCCATAATTCAGTCCAGGATGTGGTGGGTCTACTTTTCATCCTTACAATCCTTCTGTGAGCAAAAATTCTCCTGTTCAAAGAGAATATATTTAAATTATTTTACCTTTGGTACAAATGTCCTTTTCTTATATATTAGGTTGATTTTTAGTGCTTAAGAAAAGGTGGGTATTTCTAACAGATAAAGCTTTAGAAATTATGAGTCTTGTTATTCCATAAACTTGAAGATGCTCTTGCTTTAGAAGCTTTGTCACACTTAGGTCCTTATTTGACAAGTTTTATTTTAGAGTTCTGAGACTCCTTACTGTTTCTGCTACACATAAATAAATGGTGGGGGTGGTCTGTTACTCGATATAAAGTGAAAATACTTTTTGCGCCTAAAGTTCTAGAAAAATCTGCAATATTCAAAACAGTAGCAAAACTTTTTCCGTGCAGTGCTTAAAATTAGAATTTCAACACGTAAAAAAGAAGATGGATGTAAGAGGTCTTCAGTGACCGTGTTGTGGCATGTGAGAAGGAACAACTTAAATATAATTGCTTTGCATTACAGTGGAGACTGAAATTTTGACATCTGAAATGTGAATTGTGCCACTTGGTGTTGGCATCAAAGTTTGAGTGAGCTGGAGAGGTTAGTGTTGGACTGATTTGTCCTGTCACTCCCTTTTTCCAAAGAAGGATCTTGCCTTTGCAGTGGCAAATTTGACAGATAGCTCTCTAAGTTCTGTGGTGGCTCTGAACAGAGGGGAAGGAACTACCATTGCCTGCTGCTTGTATTTTATATATGCCTTACAGAATATGCCTGAATAGAGTGACTGGGACTTTAAGGCCACTGGATGTGTTCAGGCAATACCTCTTTAATTAATTAGGAAGTACTATGAAATCATGATGATGGAGCAGCTCCTCCCCCATGCCCATGTTACAACACTTACCTCCACAAGTTGCTGCTATTTGGTCTCCAGGAAAGAATTGTTCTCCCAGAGAAGGCCGTTGATTTTGTGTCCCCCTGGACCACAGGAGATGGAGGTATTCCTACCCTCAGCTCTCAGGTTGCATCGCACCTCAGCAGAGCCACCTCTGGTAAAGAGGAGGGTGAGACCTGCACTGATGCGTGTGGGTGCAGGAGCTTCCAAGAAGTGTTTTGAGCCTGGACCGCAGACACTTCTCACTTCTCTTTTGTCTTAGACAAGAGAGTTGTTTCAGGTTCTGACAGTTCAGATTGAGATTTCTATCAGACTTCTCTCTTGGGAATTGAATGTGGTGGAGTATCTCTGGCAGGTTTTGTCAGTTTGTTACTTGTTGATTGCTGCAATAACAAAATGGAGTAGAACTGGATTTCATGCCTGTATGCATTAGTCTTAAGACAGGCTTTTTTCTTTGTGTCCCTTCTCTTTTGCTGCAGAACCCCTTCGTTTACTATTGAAGTATGTCATCACATAGTGTAACTTGTGCCCTGCAGACACTTATTGTAAACAACATTCTCTGAAGGTACCAGTTTTCTCCTTCAGATATGTCTGTCTGTCCATGTAAAGTACCTGCAAATGGTTATTCTTAATAAAGATTGCTGTGTCTCTTCCTAGACCACTCCAAGGGCACGAGGCATGGAATAGCTTCCTTTCATTCTTTCTACCTGTAACTCAGAATTTGAACATCTCAACTTTGAGTTTTTCTGAATTGGTGGCTTTCATTTTTTAGTAAAATATCTTCATTTTGAGGTTCAGCAAAATGTAGTTCATGCCTTTCACGTTTTCTGAAAGGTGAAAGTCAAAACCTGAGTGCCTGCACAGCTGTTGTACCCCATGTCATGCCTTGGTGAGGCCCTCTACTTGATAAGGACTGGAGACTTCTGAGAAGACTGTAACCTCATTAGATGGGAACAAGTAGGGGAGTTGATAACGTGTGTGCGAGGAAGTGCTATCATAGGTGATTTATGTGTTCTTGAAGCTCTTCATAACCACTTAGTAGTGCTGACAGACCTTACACTGCCCCTCAGCACAATTGCTGTAGTAACACGGACCTCATCAGTTGATACTACCCATTTGCTCCTAGGACATTGTGCAGCTCCCCTGAGGAGTTTTACTCCTAATGGAAGGTAAAATAAGTTTTGGGACTTCAAAAATGCTGTTCAGTATTAGGCCCTGGTTTAGTGTGTGGATACGTAACAGTAGCCTCGGTCTAGGAAGATGCTGCCAGTCTTGGCTCTGCTGTGTTCCTTGCCATGAGAGAGAAAAGAAAGGAACAGATCTGCGGTTTGTAATTTGGAGACTGTAGAAAATCTGTCCCTACTGTGGAGTCCATAAAAGGCACTTAGAGAAGGAAAAAGTCAGTAGGTTTAAATTTTTTTACGTAACTTCATTGTTAGAAAATTCTGCCTGCTCAGAGTTACAGTATGTCCTGATAGTGAATAAATGACTTAATGCATGCATTCTTTACATGAATGCATGTAAAGAGAAAAGAGGCTTTGTCCTTATTCATGTTACTGATGAGATCTGAATTGTGCATGCGTAGGGTTGGCAAACATCTCAGACATCTGGTTGTTACTGGTAGCTGTTCACAGGTGAACCTCTGGCCTGTGCTGTAGTGATTGATTGTCAGGTTGATCCTTTGGGGGATTTTTCTGTGTCCTCTGAATTCTGGCTGCCTTTTTGCTAGGCAGTGGGATGTGCATGGTGATCTACAAACACAGGGCTTCTCCTGGCAGCGGGTGAAGATGTGCATTAACACCTTCCTTGTTCTGCAGAATTGCTGATAGTCATTGGTTTGTCCTGACAACACTGTGTTTGGTGTGTGGGGATGGCTATGAGTCAGGATGATACGTGGTCTTTCAGATCTTGAATGATATCCAAAATATCATTCGCTGGATATTCTCAGCAAATGATCTCACAGCTGTGGATGGTGAATACTGTCTGATTCACAACACAAGACTGGGAATGCAGTCTCTTTGCTTCCTGGGAATGCCGAGTTACCTTCTGACCTGGGGTCTGACATCAGTGTTCCAGGGGGACATGAAGCTCTTGCCTTGCCTGTCACCAAGCCTTGGTGTGCTCAGGAGTAAGTTCTCTGAAGCTCTATCTTTGTGGTTTCTGCATGGCTGAGGTGGTTTCAGATCTCAGCTCTGTATTTGTTGATTTCTAAGATCCTTCACTGTTTGTGGGTCATCTCATCCTATGGAAGAGGATAAGTTTTCCAGGTTTAGGAGGGAGGCCTGAAACAACTCCATGGGAGAAGGCTGGGGGCAGTTAATCAGGAAGCCTTCTTGTCTCCAGTATCTTGTGAACTTATCTCCTGTTCCTTTTAGTGGTATTTAGTGTAATCTGAGCTAGAAATTAATCTGCTCTGATGTTTAATCACCATGTCACTGTTCAAGAAGAGGGAAGGTGTCACTGGCCAGGATATCAGGAGGCTTTTTGTGCCTTTTCTGATTTCCCTGAGGTGGGACACAGGTGCAGGTGTCTTCATAGGGCCTGCACAGACAGCTTTAGGAAACACATGGGGGTCTCCTATGCAGTCCTAATGGGAGTCTCCAAGAGTGCAGCCCTGCTGTCACTACAGCCTCACAGTATAGTTGGCTTGGGACTGGGTGGAGGCAGAGGAGTAGGAAACCTTCTGGAGGGTGAAGGTTGGCTTGGGGAATCCAGAGGATGGAAGCAGGTGGCACACTCTGTGGGTGGTATTAATGCAGGATGGGGGAAATGTGCAAGTTTTAAAGCCACATGCCTAAATACAAGGTCCTGGTTGTGGTTGTTATGAATAATTGCACTTTGTTCTTTAGGGGATAATTTTATAAATTGACCTGAGTTATACTTGCAAGGGGAGAGGAAAAAGGACACTTCAGTGTGGAAGGTTTGCAAGTTGGCATCTCCATGGCATCAGTTTTGATGTTTGCTGTCCCAAAAGTTTAGGATAAATTTCCAGGTTTTTTTTTAATCTCATCTTCTCAAATTTAATCACAATTCATAAAATACATTTCACAGTGCTCAGAGGTCTTGTAGACCCTCTAAACTTTTTTATCAGTGGAACAAAGGTGTTTCAAAACTTAATGTGTTTGTGTCAGTTATTGAAGAAAAATACATCCAGTGTATGAAAGAGTTCCTTGAGCTCCCCCAGGACTGTGTTACAGGGGGCTGAAATATCTTAGATTATTATTAACCTGTGTGTCATAAAAGATAAGACATATTCTTGGCAAAAAAAAAACTCCTTAAAATTTAGTCTCACAAAGCTAAAGAGACCCCAATGGACATGAAATACTGTTCTGTTGACCCAGAGCCTGTGTGCCCTGGTCTGAGCCCACAAGAAGCCCAGATGCCCTGTGCTCTTTCCAAGACTGGTGGGATCAAGGTACCCATGGGTTTCTTAAATGTTAATTCATGAAATTGAGTTGAGCTGTTGGGAGCAGGGAAAGCTAGGAGGGAAACCTGATGAAGGTTGTCTGATTTGTATGGATTTTTTTGTATTGTAATTTTGGGTTTCTCTGGGATGACATTCTGTGAATATTTTTTACAGGCATTTTTGTTGCAGCGTGGTAGACAATCAGGAAAGCTGGAAAAGGGCTCGTTTATGTGACTTCTCACCCTGTGCTGCAACAAACTGCATTTCAGAAAGTTTGTTAGGGCACTGGTGTTCCCAAAGAGATTATGAAGTACTCTAATCTTATTTCTCAGCGACCATGTAACCATGGGAAAAAGTTTTCTGTCTGAACTGATGGTGTCTTGTTCAACCCCTGGTCATGGAAGTCCGCAGAAGAGCAAATTCTGTTAGTAGGAAGTCTTACAAAAGTAGACCCAGCTTAAAAACAAACAAGCAAACAAAAACAGCAACAAGAAAATGAACAAAAAACCACGACAAACCCTCTTTATACTTATTCCTGCAAGAGGAGTTAGTCCTGTTGCAAATGAAAGGTCATGCATGTACTGTGGTGCTAATCAAGGAGTATCTTCTGGTTTTGGTAATTCTTTCTGGACAAAACCTGCTCCTTTCTACAGTCTTGCAGCTCTTGAGGTAAATAAGCACCCAGAGAAAGGCACCAGTGCCTGGCTGGACAAAAGGCACCTTTTAGAGTCTTGGATGGAAGTCAGGGTTTTGTTTAACTTCTGTCCTTTGGGGCTGCTGTAAAGCAGTAGGGCAGGTGACTAGAAGATACCAGTTTGATTACAGAAATAGCTATGGGTGGCTCCTGTTCTTTTTTTCTTTTAAGTTCTAATGCATCTTCAGAGTGAGAGGACCAGGGAAAATGTCATCTGATGGCCTTCAGGTTTCTGCATCTTGGACTTCCTTTTGCCTGAGGAGATCCACTTGATCCTGAAAGCTCTGCAATGTGCCTTGTTATTGCTTCAGCTTGAAATGTTGAGCAGGGCAGGGGGCTTGATACCATTTCTTCTCCTAAGTGTGTTCTCTAGGACTCTTTTCCTTCTCTTTTTAGTCACTTTCAGGTTCTACTCAGAATTATTTAATTAGAGGTGTCCAAGAGGCATGTTAATCTTCAGACAAGAAGAAAGTTACCCTAAGTATCCACTGAACTTTTGAGGTGCTTGTGATGATAGAATTGGACATTTTGATGCAAGTCAGCAAGATGTCACCTTGGCCGCTGGGTCTCACTGACTTATTAATAATGAATATTGAACTCCAAAATGTCAGTGTACTGGTCTGGTTTACTCTGCTGTACTACTTGCCTTGCAGCCTTAGCTTTTACCATCTTCCTCACTCTTTTTCCATGTCCAGGAGTTGTTCAGGAGGAGTTGCTCCCTGGAGTTAGGAGAAGGAAACTGGCTTGACTTAAATAATAATAAATGGAATCTCAGGTGAAGCCATTTCTGTATCTCATGATTTTTATGAATTTTAGGTAGTGATTCTGAATTCTTACATCTCGCTCTTGCTTGAAACACTGTTGTTTCAGTGGTATGTATTTTAAAACTGCTCTTCCTTATATGTGCAGAGCTGCTTTATGCCATTTCTATGTGCCTCCTTACAAAGCTCACTTTGAGGACAGGCTGTGGTTCCTCTCACTAAAATAATAGGGCTCCTTTTCTCTTGGAGAAACTAATAAAAATGACTTGACCCATACCTCTGCCAAACTGAACTGTTTCTCTTTCCTCTTTTCTTTGAAGTCACAGTATTTCTGAAAGAATAGAGCTTTGGGGAATGCATGTGCATCCACTGTTTCTTTTTGAAGGGAAAAAACCCTCAACAAACCAAACAAGAGCACTGGAGGTTTGAGCCTTTCAGTCAGGGCTAGGACTGAGCTGAGCAGTGTCTGATCAGAAACACTCCACATGGACTGCCAGAGCTGCTGCTGCTGAACTAGACTGACTTTTGAAAGTATTTAAAGCTTGGACTTGGTCTTTGTTCTCTTTGTAGATGCTCCTCTACACATAGCCCTAAGGAGTACCCCATATAGAGATGAAAAAATAGAAAAGAGAAGAACTTCAACTCCTGTAAGTGCATTAAATAGTCACCGCCATTCTCTTAGAGACCAAACCAGGAACCACATAGCGAGAGCACTGCGGAGGCCTCGGGACAGAGACAGAGTTGGACATGGTACGGCTTTGGGTTTAACATGCAGAGTTAAACTTGGAAAGTCTTGGAAAACTTTTAAGCGTTGTAAGGAACTGATAATGTTGATAGCACATGTTCTGTATACCTACTTTTAGAGAGAGTAATTTTGTATAAATGTAGGGTATGAAATGTAAGCAGTGCTGTTTCACTGTCATTTGGTAACTTTTCTTGCTGTCTTCATTGGGGTTTATTCTTCCCAGTCAGTGGGTAATATCTTTAAGATGTAAAAAGTACTTGAAGTATTAAAGGGCATGAAAAGGTTATTGCTTATTTTTACTGTTTGATATGTGGGTCTTAATGCTGTTAAACTCTTGACTGTCCAAAACATTAAATGTTTTAAGTAATCCTGTACTTATTGAGATACCTAAACGTAAAAGGGGGGGATGTGGTGGGCATGGGGCGCGGTGACCTGGGGTGTTTTATTTTGTTAGGGGTGGTTTTTTTAATAGCATTTGTAATAGCGTGTTTATACTGAACCTGCTCTAGTAGAGGTGGGTGACAGCCATACAGTGGATGGGGGGGGATGTGTGTGCACACACATGCACAGAAACAATACATATGTTAAAATACTTTATATGTGTATAAATAATATATAAATAATTTCCAGGTACCTCTGGATTTACTACATCACCACTTTCAGATATATGGTGAGAAAAACACAAACTCTGAGCTTAGACTATTCTGTCTATAACAGATGATCTGTGTCCTGGAGATCTTCACCTTCGCTGCCTGTCTATGTGTTGTTCTGTTGATCATAGCAGTGAGGCAGTGCCTGGCACCTCTCTTTGTGCTTGGGCATCTTTTGCTGCCCACCCTTGTAGGAAGGCCTGACTGAGATCCCTCAGTCTCCTCGCTGTTCTGACTCAGTGGGACACGTCTTCCTGGGGAGTGTGGTATTTGAAGATTAGAATGAACTTTCACGTGATGGAGGATGATGAGTACTCATCCTGGTCCTCATGAACCTCTCCCATTCAAGGAAGTTGAAGTTTTATGTTTTTGCAAAAAAACCCCAAAGCTTTTAAAAATGTAGTTATTGAAAATGTAGCTTCATTTTTAGGATTATACAAGGCAGTTTATCATTCTGTTTGATCACACAAACCTGTGAGGATACTCCTAACCAAGACAGTCTCCCTATCTGGTCTTGGGTCAGTAAGAATTCATTACACTTTAGAGTGCTTGTGAGAAAGTTTAAGACAACAAGATTCTTCAGTACACAGTTTTTGGAAGGCCCTGGTATAACACTTGAATATTTGTTCTTTGCAGATTTTTTTTTTTCAGGGAGCATGCATTAACTGTGGTGTGCAGTCAGAAGACAGCTGTACACAGAAATTTGCAAATACTTAGATTTTTTCAGATTTTAAGACATACAGGTTAGCTCAAGGGGGGAAAAGTGTAGAACAAAGTGACAATTTCAGTCATATTTATGATGGATATATTCACAGTGACTGAGACAGCTTACTCTGTGCTCTTGGATATCTTAAAACAAATCCAGTGATCTGACCATGTGAATGTCAGTTCCCAAACAAAAGGAAGCAAAATTTTCCTGCTTCTGTTAAGCTCAGTTATTCTCTCTTTGCCCTTCTGGAAGAATAAAATGGCAGAACTTCTTGTATCCCTGTGAGCAGGGAGAAGGGAATGGTACCCGGAGGATCTTGAGCGTTGGAAGAATAGGAGATATGAGGACAGAGGAAAGTAAGAAGGAAGTTGTACTGACACTTGAATAACCCCCTCAACAGCCATGGAGGGGGGAGGAAGATGGCTTTTGTGCTGCCAGTCCTACTGCCCTTGGAGGACAGGTGACTGGGGTGGCCAGCTGCCATCAGGGCAGCAGCTGATGTGGCACTGAGACCATCACTGCCCAAGTGCCAGGAGAGGCACAGCAGGGGCAGAGGAGCAGGAGACGATCAAGGACTAAGAGGATGGGGAGGTGTGGGGCTAGACTCTCCTGAGCATGTCTCCTGCATCCCAGTTGATAAACATGACTGATATTTGCAGTTTCTCAGCTATTTGTGCCATAAACACACAGCCAGTGAATTGGGCAGTTTGCTATTGGCATGTATGAAAGAGGGTGACGTAATACACGGGTACTGCTGGTTTGCTTCATAAGTGGTTACAGACCAGCTTAAATGGTTTGCACAGGAGATTTCTTACAGTATAAAGTGTCTTTAGGTGCTTATTCTGCTATCCATCACCAGAAATTGAAATAAGTTTGTGAATAGGAGGGTGAGTGGCTCAATCAGCCAAGCTCTCTGAGAGCAGAGCCATTCTGAGGTGCAAGGCATCCCTCCATAGCAGGTGTTGATTGCACCGGAGCTGAGTCAGGATAATTTACTTAAGGAGCTGTGTAAGTATCTGGATATTCTGCTGCAGAGTCCTAAATCTGAAGGACAGAAGTTGTAGACAGACTGGGATCTGGAATGCAAGGATTTGTGCCCACGACCTCTCAGCACGGTTATGTGGCACCGCGCGTGCTCTGGTACCGCGCCTTTGAGGTTGGACGGGACTGACACTCAAACACATCCCATAAAATAGGATGGAGAACAGATGTTGAGAGAATAGTAATTAAAGCCACTTGAACTAGCTGTTACTCAATTTGCAATGAAAACAAAATATTTGACTGAGGAACTGAACTGAAGTTAGGGGGGGTTGGGGTTTTGTTCTTGTCAGGCTTCTGTTACAATGCTACTGAAATGTTCATCCATAATAATTTAGGAAGTGGATATAACAAATCCTCTTCTTTTTTTATAATTTTCTGAAGTGTGTAAATAATAAATGGGCACTGCTGTACAATTGATTTCTCCCAAATGATATTCTAATTTTGTTATGGCACAATCAAATTAGAACTTTAAAATACACCATTCCAGTTGAGAGCTGGAAATTCTTACAAATAAATTTTCTTGGGTTTTTTGCAGTGAAATGGCCTTGATTGTCCAAAGAAATCGTGGAGGTCTTTATAAGTAGAATAAATGTATATATTTAAAAATTAATTTGCAATATTGTCTAATTTTAGGTGTTAAAGAACATGAGAAGAACAAAGAAAGAAAATCCAAAGACTATGGAAGATCCAAGTCAAAGAAAAAGAAAAAAAAGAAAAAGAGATCTAAGCCTGGTAACGCTCATTTTTCTTCTGTAGATGAAAATGGCGCTATTATTTTGTATTGTTACTCAGTCTAGCTCAGTCAAGAGCAGACATTGCAGTTCAGACTGCTTTCTTCACTAATATGTTAGCTCTGATTTTATTAACTGGTTAATTTTAAATTGTGGTTAGCATGATCTGCCCACTTTGAAGTCCGTGGGATTAGGGAATGTGTGTAGCCTGTGTGAGTAGCAGTGGGATGTGAGGGGCAGGTTTCCAGCCAACAGTGCTTGTGTGGAAGTGCCTGTAAAGCAAAAGCATTTGTACACCTGCTCACCCTGAGGACTAGTTGGGCTGGAAAGGGTGGTCACTTAAAACCTTTCTTGCTTCTGTCAGCAGTGAACAGTGACTGAACAGCTTAAAATTTTCTGTTTCAGACAAAAACTTTCTTGCCTGTCGAAAGCTTGCCCAGCTTCCTGCAGCACTGTGTAGTCCTGGAGCCCCAGCACATCGAGTGGGGACGGGCTCAGTGACTGGATGTGCCTGCTGTGGGTGTGCATGGGGCTGTTCTTCTGTCAGCTTTTCTTGACCACAGATTTCTACTGTTAACACTTCTTAAAATTTTACAGGGTATTCCGGCGTTGGGGAAAACACAGATGTCTCACAGGAGCTTTCTCCTGAAAAATCAGTTGTCACAAAATCTATTTCTTCAAATAAATCATCTGCCCACCCGAGCACACCTCTGCACTGTACTGATTCTGGACAGCACAGGGGAAAATCAAAAGCAAATGGTGAGATAACTCTCCTCTCTGTCTTGCTGGTTCTGCCTTTTGTTGCTAGTAAATATGTGAGCTGCACTAACATACTTGAACACTAGTTCTTATGGTGTGAATTTGTCTTACACAGCACTCTGTGTGTTTCCTTGTCCCTGCCTGACGAAGCTGGACCCACTGTTTTGCCAGATGATGTTGCTGCTTTTTGCTCTGACTTTACCTTCATATACACGTTAAGACTGTTGCCCTTATTTTAGTAATCAGATTAATTTTGCGTTTTTTGCATCACCTTATTAACTCTAAAATAACCATGTTCAAACTTCATAATTACATTTTTCATATTTTGAAAGGTTTCTACAAAGTGAGAGCTCCTTGAAAGTTAAAAATGGGTGCTTTGCAAGTTTGCTACAGAATGTGCTGTGTTTGAGAGACCACTGGGTGTGGTGGTGTGTAGTTGTGTAGATACACTGTGATACCCGGTCATAATGACTCTGAGCTTCCTAATGAAGAGCTCTTGGGTAGCTGTTTATTGAGTAGGTGTTTATTGGTGTCTTCACAGTACTTTGTACACAGAAGTCATAAAAATGTGGCTGCTGTGTTCCAGCATTCGTAATCCTAATATCTTGGTCCAAATTACTATTTACTGTCACAAGATGGTACACTAAAAAAGACAGCAAACAGTTTGTTCTCTCTCTTGTTCTTAAAGCTCACAAATTAGAGGAAATAGGAAACGTATGACAGCTTGATGATGTACAAGAATCTTAAATTCCTTATTGTACAGCTGCACTGTGAAGGACTATCTGATTATTTTTTTGGACACAACTCTCGTTGTTTGACATTAGGCAAAACTAAAAATTAACTTCAGTTAATTCCACTACATAGGCAAAACAGGAAACATTAAAAACTACTGAAGTGCATTTGGTGGTATTGTCTTGAAACGCATTCTGCAAGTCTAAGCAGTTGTGTTTTCAGACTATATCAGCCATAGAACATACAGTAACTTGGCCATCAGTTGCCCAGACTTCTTTTGATCAATTCATAGACATTGAAAGTGGTGGGAAATATTGGAAATGGTTTTTATTTCATCCTTATCACAATTGCTTTGCTGCTTTTTGCATCTGCAGAAGTTGTACCACCAATAAAAGCTGTGCCTAGATAAAGTGTGGTGTAAGTAGAAGTGAAAGTCCTGTGCAGTGTGGCAGTGTAGTGTGCCTGACCTGTCACTTCAGAGCACCTTGGGAGTGTCCCAGCTCAGAGCTGGAATGAAACTTTGCAACTATTGCATTGGGTTCTCAGCCCTTTTAATTTGAGAACAGATATTTCTCCAAAAGATGTAGTTTATACCACAGACTGGTGGTTCTGGTTTTGCATTCTGTGAGCTAAGTGATGAAAATAGTTCTACCCACCATAGGTGAGACCCCACAACCTTACTTAAGAGTGACTAAAGTTTTCATCTTCCATTCCCCTCCAACTCATTAGATTATTTCCAAATAATTAAAATCCTTGTCTTCTTCCTCCAATCCTCCCATTCTATCCCCAAGGAAGATGCAGACATTGATTAATATTATTGAGATAAGAATATCAATTTAACCTGCTCTTTCAGTAAAGATTTTCTTGGCAGTTTTATTCAATCCAGAGATGCATTAATGCTTTGGCTAAGTGGTGTGAATGCATTCTGGAAGAATACCTTGGGCTATACACTGCCCATGAGTTGATCCTAAACGGGAGACTAAATGAAAATAATAATTTCTGAAGCAAGATTAAATTCTGTGTTGGACTCAATGTTTCTGTCACGAAGACATCACTTTGTGAGATTGAATGGTTCATAAAACAGAACCCTCTTGCTGCTTTTTGGGAACTCCACACTAAAAGTGCCAAATCACAATTCTGCACAAATTGCAGCAACTAGTATGACTCCTATTTGGATGTACAAGCCTGGTTTTGTTTATAATACTTACCTGTCTAAAGAGAGTTTGGATCTTTGGTTTGAGACACTGTATGCTGAACTTACCATTTTAATGACAGAAGCTGTGAAGTTGGAATATTTTTAAGGAGCTATTAATGAAAATATGAAACTTCATGATGTAGTAACCTTCAATAAGGAGTTAAATTTTAATGTTCCTTGAATGACACTGTGAACTCATACTTGTAGGAATGTATATCTGCATACTTGGGATGAGATCTTGAGGGTCGTTTGACCTTTTTTGTAATCACTTAGGATTTTATATAAATACTTCTTGTGCAGAGGATGACACCCTGAGTGAGTCATCTATGGATAGCTTGCTTTGGAGTGACGACGACTGCAGTCAGGATGTTGATGTAACCACCAACCCTGATGAAGAAGTTGAAGAAAGTGATTTTGAGATTGTTCGGTGTGTTTGTGAAGTAAAAGAAGAAAATGACTTCATGATTCAGGTACGAATTGGAGGGTAAATGCTCATGTCAGTGGAAAAGCATTTGTTGGTGGTTGTTTTTTTTTTTCTTCCTGGCAAGAAGTTTGACTGGAAGGTACAATTCTCCAGATAGGCTGAAGGAAAAAAAAAGTAATTACTGGAGTGTTTTGCTTTGAAGCAGAGCTGCACTTGTCCATTCTGCAGTAGTTAGCAAATTCTTAGTTCCTAATCTTCGTAAGGCCATCTGTCCATTCCACATATAGGCGCTATTTTTAAACCAGCTTCCCAGAAAACTCAGAGCAGCTTCTATTATCTCTTCTGCTTAAGACTGTTGGTAAAAACCTCTTTGGAAGTGCCCTGCCTATTTACTTTTACTTTTTGAGATGTTTGTAAATCGTCAGGAAATAATTCCATATGGAGCTGCTTTGAACCGTCACACCCGGTTCCTCTCAGTTTCAAATAGCAAAGTCAAACAGATCAACTTCATTTTTTTTTTCTCTAATTTTGCCATTGCTCCTTACATGAGCTGGTCCACATTGCTAATTCCCCATGAGTTTCAGAAGTAGCATATGCAGGAGCTTAAGTGTGTGATGCTCTTGAACGAAGATGACAAGCTTTTTGTAGTTGCCCTTCTGAAGAGATGAGTTTCCTGAAGAAGTTAGTTGATTTTGGGTGTTTAGGGTTTTTTTGTTTTGCCTTTTTTTTTTTAAGAGGCTCCCACCCTTCCTATCTAGATCACCTTTTTCTTGTGTGGACCTCCAGTTCAAAGTGTCAGTAGTGTAGCCTTTGAGGTAATTACTGCATTCTTTTGAGGTTTATTTGTGAAAGGATATGGCATGACACTAACACTAACTTCAGAAATATTTTTTTGGCACATGAACCTCACTCCTCATCTGCAGCTTTTGAAGTCACTTTCCCAGGCATTGTTCCTAACTTTGGCAAGGCTTGAAATCCACTTTACAGAACCCCTTGCTGGTACAGTTCTTGGCCTGTTCTGTGAACTGCATTTCTCTTAGGCAGTTTGGAACTAGGAGGGAAGACAGAAGCTGAGCTCAACTGGCTTCACAGCTGCTGATGATGTTTTGGTGGACTTTGCTTGAATGGAGGCAGAAAAGTGTTAAGGTGAAGAGGGGAGCACTGTTCAAGTTGCAGCGTGAAGAATTCTTGACTTCTGCAAAAGACCAGTAGAAACACCTTTTTTGCCCTGAACATCAACAACCTAATTTTAAAAATTTTTAATAGTGCTGGCTAATGCAGCTCAGTTTGATGTGTGTCCTTAACAGTGGAGTGGAACAGCTGCCTTGACTGGGGAGTTTTCTCTGGCCTTGCATGCGATTTCATGGAGGTTTGCTGGGGAAGGTGAGATACTTTGTCTCTTAGTGGTGAATTCACTTTGATGCACACCTTTATGTTAGTGTTGGATGCTGACATGCAGGGCAAAAGGTTCCTTGTGCATTGGGAGGGGAGGGTGCAGTGATGGGCAGATTGAAGTAAATCTGAGTGTACAGGAGAAAAGGAGTCTGACGGTGGGGAATAAAGGGGGTGGATGTTTTCTGAAATGACTTTATACTCCAGACTACTTCTTTGTGTTTTAATTTTCTGGGAAAACTTAGTTCAACACTAGGTCAGGGTTGCAGAATGTAGGGAACTGTGAGCTGGCTCAGGACACAGCCTATGGAAAGCTTTCCTGGAATGTTCTGTGGGCTGCTTCTAAGATTGGCTTTCTAGGTTGAACTAGTTTGGGGGTTTTTTTGAGCATCTTGCAAAGTTTTAAACACTTCAGTTGTTTTATGAAAGAATTGGCTGGGAGAGCAGGTTATTCTCTCTGGAAAAGAGATGCAGATGGACAGTGTGGTGAGTACCTGCATTCATTGTGGGGATTGAGGCAATAGGAATTGGGAAGCAAGGAGGCGGTCACAAGATTTTGTGGGGCTGAGATGGGGGTGCAGGTTAGGTTGTTTGCTTAAGGAAGCAAATGCTGTCCTCCCCACAGCTTTCTGTCAACCTGTATTTTTGGGAAAATGTTTTGAACAGTCTGGTTGTCTGTTGATGTAGAAATGCCCGAGTTTACTCTTTTTAAGAACAGAGCAGTAATACAAAGCAAAGCTGCTATGTTATACAACTGTGGAATTATCACAAGGGGAACCTATTTTCAGCTTTTCAGAGGTGGAGTGCCAAGATTGACACTTCCCTTTGGCTTTATAGAGCGAGAATCTCGTGTAGTTGTCATAACTTTATAATTAGGAAAGATTTCTTCCCTATTTTCCACTCACACTTCAATCTGACACTTGGAAAATGAATTCAGAGCTGTCTGCCTTAAGGAACTTGGATTTAGATTGGTCCTTTCTTTCTGAAGATAGGTCATTTTGCTCAGGTATGGGGTTTCAGAAGAATACTGTCCTTCTTTGCACTTTTCTCCCTTGGGATGTTTATTTTTCCCCTGCTTTATTATTCTGACTGAAATGTACTGGCACCTGGGGTACCTGCTTGAGCAGGCTGTGTACCCATCTGCCTGGACTTGGGATCAGAGTTAGGAACCAGGGCAGCTTCTTCATGCATGTGGCTGGAGGTTCATTTCTCCCAGGATACATGGATCCCCTCCTCTCTTACAAGAGGGAGAATGAAAAGTCATTTTCTCATTGAGCTGTGCTCATTGCCACGAATGTGCCAAATTTAGAAATAATGGGGGAAAATGTTAATTTTAAACACAAGCACCTTATTTTCCCTGAAAGATTAGGGACATTTAAGGCTTAATGAAACTCATACACATTTAAAATGGGAGTTGGTTCCATTTAGGTATTTAAACTAATAACACCCCCCCCCCAGTTCCACTTAGAGATTTTATATAAACTTTCTTTATCCTGAACTTGCCTTAATTAATTGTCTTGAGCAATTTGTGCATTAAGAACATCATGTATTGCACCAGGGTGCAGAACTCTGGGTTTGCATTTATGGAAGTACCTGCTTCAGGTAGTAGAAGTTTAAATCAAGAAAAAGCATAAAACCCCCAATCTGTTGTTGGTTAATGCTCTTTTTCCCAGTCTCTGTAACTCTGGAAGGAGGTTACTAGATTCCATTTCTGGAGCCTTTGTAAAGCAGCTGAGTAGCATTGCCCTGTGTTCTGTCTGGAGGCACAGTACTCCCTTTTCATGGTGAGGCCCAAACCAGTCCAGACAGACTGTTGTTGTCCCTTCTTTTTGGTCTTTATACCTGAACATGGGTGTGTTTGTGTATGATGTATATGATGCAGAGAATTCTGGGGCTGGGTTTGGTGGCCTCAAGTGATGGAAGTAAATGGACTTGGGATGTTTTTGTTCAGGAATGTGAAAAGTTGCTTTAAATACATGTCCTTTGTGTTCAGTTATTTCTGTTGTTACTTGAATTTCGATTGAAATATTTTTGCACAGCACTGTATGTTTTCCTCTTCCAAATTTCCTACTTGATGTGCTTTGAATCTCCCTGCTACTGCCTGGGCAGGGGTAGCTTCCCTGCAGCGTGTGTGCCAGCAGGAGCCTGGAGCCTGGCCAGCCATGCTGTGCAGTAGAACCTGCAGGTAAATGGAGGACCTGTGCCCTGGTGGGGTACATACTTAAATATCAGTTGAGTAAAGTAAAAAAAAAAGTTGGGATGCTTCACTGGAGTTCTGGGCAAAATTGCCTGGAAAATCACTGAGTGCAGTCCTGTGCAATATGGCATGATTTATTGGATGCAGGTGTAACTAGAACCAGGAGCTCACTTCTTGTTTTTACCACAGTCTGTTTTTTCTCAATCCATTTTCTTTGTTTTAGAACACCTTTTTCTGGCTCTAATAATCACCTTCGTGAAAGTAGGATGGTGTCTTTGCCTTTTTTGAAAACAACTCCTTATTGCTTTAGGACTGTTCACCCATTTTGTAAGGCAAAACATTGTTGGTCCCATCCTTCAGAAACCTGTTTCTCTACAACCTTTTGCGTTCTCTCTTCCCAGGGCTTCTATTTCCTCCACCCCAGGGCCACTCATTTAATGCAGTGAAGTATTCAGAACCTGGTTGTCTCTCTCTGTCCCTCCTACCTTGAGGAATGGCAGCAGATAAGAAGAGCATTAATAAAAGTGGTGTTGAACACAGATGAGATGTTTAACAAGTTGGCATCTTTGTAAGTCAGTGAGGAGCAGCAGCTGAGGTTGCTTGCAGTTGCTGATGGGGTGTGTTTTAGCTCATATTAGAATCCTCCACCAACACTAACGAGACCCCTGCATTAGGCTTTTGGCTCATGCTTGGGAAAACAGTGATTTTGAACTGACATCACAGTTTCAAATCAAAATTGACTTAATATGTGGGGGGTTTATTCCGTGTTTCAGTGGTCTGTAGGCTGCAGTCGAATTTTGTCTCCTGTGAAGATATGGGAGGGGGGAGAAAATAACAGAAACAGAACATGTGAATATAGGGTTTTTTCCTGCTCTAGAACTGTTTAAGAACAGTAGCTCTAAGAACACTGATTGTATTTTCAGTAGTGTAACTGTGCTAAATAGATCCAAACTGTGTCCAATCTTTGCCAGTATGATGCCCCCCCTTGGCAGGATGTTGGAAGCTTTTGATGCTAGTACAGCTGTATCTGCACTGCAGGTTTGTGCTGGTAGAGCTGCCTTTGAAATGGATGAAATGTTAGTGCTACAAGAATCAGTAAAGCATAATATTGGCTAGTCCTGTGTAACATAAGTGTCTCTGGGATTTTGTAATTGAATGTGGTTTACTGTTTGAGGGGAAAGCTTTTTAAATCAGAAAAATAGATCTGTTTCACTGGAAAAAGCTTGATTGCATACTGATTGCTGTCCTGGTTATGTGCACATGCATCCTGTGAAAGATCTTCATCTCCAAAGGGAATGTTTTTGTACCTTTCAGAATATCTGCTTTCAGTTTTTAATTGTCATTCTCCAGAAATACACATGAAAAATGTCTGGGAAAGGCTCAGATTTTATTGCAGTCTGATTCTTCAGTGTGTTTGCTTGTCGCTGGAAGGTGGGTTGTGGGTCTTAATACACCTTTTTGTCTTAAAATATGTAGATGCTGTGTCTCTTAATTGATGTATTGAGCTCGTGGCCTTCGTTTCTGTTAATGTGCACTTCTTGCCTTTGAACAGTGTGAAGAGTGTCTGTGCTGGCAGCATGGAGTCTGTATGGGTTTGCTGGAAGATAATGTACCTGAGAAATATACTTGCTATATTTGCCAAGATCCTCCAGGTACAGAAATTTAAGATTACATATCCTTCTTACAGATGTAGTACATTTGCTAGTTTTTATATATATATAGCTCAAAGATTAAACTCCGTTTTTCCCGTAGCTGTGTCTGTCACTATAGGTAATTTTCAGTTACAGAAAGTTTAATTTCTGTGAATGTCCATGAGTCAATATTGTGGAATTACAGCTGGACAGGAATGGAGTGGATGTTTTCACTGTGATGACCATCTGTCACGTTTTGCTGTAAGAAGGACTGCACTGGCTGGCTGTGGTAAATGAGTGTAGAAGCACTCAGGAAGCTGAAGCAAAGACTCCCCACGGGTGCATCTCAGGGGATGTGGCTGCGTCTCTTCCCCAACAAGGCTGGGCTTCCGTGTTCTTTATAATCAGTCAGCACAGGGCTCTGCAGCTCTGGCTCTTGTCGTTGGCTGCATCCCCTGAGACAGCCTGTGTATTGGCATTTATCTGGGGGAACACAGAGGGGATTAAGCAACACTTTCCCTTCTCCTAACGATGTATTTTTAAATACCTTGGTCCACAGCAGGTAAAATTACACTTAGGTGAATATTTTCTGACTTCCTACTCCATGGATTACAAAGCCTCGATGAAAATGGAAACAGATGAGGTTCTTGCTTGAGTCCATGTTTAAAAATGGCAAGAAAATAGATCTGTGGCCTAGTGAAAAGACCTTTTTGGTTTATATACATAGTTGGATTGTGATCTCAGATTTTTTTGGTTGTTGAAAGATATAGCTCTTCTGTACCTTAACTCATGGATTTGTGTAGTTGGTTTACTGATGTTTGTACTCACAGCAAGAAAGACATGCCACACTTAAATTTTAAACTATTTCACTACACAGATAACAGTATATTTAAGGGGGTTTTTTACAGTATCTTGCTTCTAGGATTTTAACCCTTTGTTTTCAAGATATGCTTTGTGTCAACTGAAGTTAGTTTTAAATGTAACTAAAATGCACATGCAAACTGTCATCACACTTGAATATCAGAATGGTTTTGTGTAAAAACTGACTACAGCTTAGTTTTGCTTATTTAATCATTAACTGTTCCTTTGAAGGTTCTAAAATTTACATTGGGGGAGCCTAATTTTTACCTCTGTTTTCAACAAGGAAAATGTCCAACTTTTTAACTGCATTGATGGCTTCTCAATTTCAGTGACTCTGCTTTTGGCTTGAAATGAGCTAATAGGCTCTGTGGATCTACAAAGAAGTGGCTTTTAAAACTGGGCATGGCAATTCAGCAAAATCTTTTTTAGGAGCTTTCCCCAGTCTAAACTGCTGAGATGTGTTACAGCATCACTTACGCTTCTGGAAATAAAAGCAAATTTGGTGTAATTTTGTCTCAAAACTGTATGAACTGCTATTTTACTCAATTCTGTTTCAGTCAAGTGGGATTTTTAAGACATTGGTTAACATTTACCCCTGCTTAATCATGATCAAGATGCTTACAGTGTAACTGATTCATTCAAGCTACACCATATACACCTCAAAAGGGAGCGCTTTTTACCTCAGTGTACACATCATCTCGGTTGTTCAGCTGACCATGAAGTTCTAAAAGTTTCCATTTTATTCTTCTGGACTGAACTTTATTTTCTGTTACAGATGGCAGCTTCTCTAATGCAGAGATAAATGAAGGAGGGCTAATGTAGGTGTGTCAGGAACATCTCCAACATGGTCCTGACCATACCTAGGAGTGTCCTTCTTTGTACAGTGTGGGCTGAGCTGTTACAGCCTTGAAAATTCCTTCTTCCCTGGGTTGATTTCTGATGCCACTTAACACCCCTGTAGTGCCATCCCTTGTCCTTACTCTTTTCTTTTTTTTTAGTTTCTCCTTAACTGCTGAAACCTCCAGTCAGTATTGGCCTGTGTGTATTGGAGAGCTTTTTGGGGCTGTTCTCAGTCTGTGCTCCAACATTATCCCTGGGTTTGGGGGCTTGCTGCCTGGGCTCTATGTAGGGCAGTGACTGTTTCTCAGGGTGCTGAGCTGTCTGCTGAGAACATCTGTTGTAACAGTACGTTTTACAGAGTGTGGGGGAGCTTTTGTTGCATATTTGTTTGTGTGTTTGCAATTTAGCAAGCATCTACAGTTCTACTCTTTCCTGCTAATACCATTTTTTGACAGCTTAAGTTACTTTTACTGATGCATTTATCACATTTAACGTTTCATTTCAGTTGTTGTTGATACTCCAACCTCTTAAACTAGAATTACCATCATTAATAGCCTAACTTAGGAGATTTTCCATCAGAACCTCATCATTGGTTCCTTTAAAATGTAGTTTTGAATACCTGTACTAATACATGTGTGATGTTTAAAAATAAGACCACTGGGAAAGGAAGTTCACTGCCTTTTTCTGTGTTTTGCTGTCTACAGAGACCTGCATTCAGACTGTGGTTTGTCATAACCATGGTTAGACTAGACAGTGTGATATCCTGCTAAAATATGCCTTTCTCTGCCTCAGCTGCAGCTCTTTGTTGCTGGATGTCCTTGGATGGAATTTGGGGTCTGAATGGTTTTACAGTTGGGCAGAGGTTTTTGAGTTCCCACTTTACAAGGTCTTCATTTCTTCAGAGTTTTGTCTGCTTTTGTAGGATCTTATTTGTTCTTACCAACAGCACCACTAAAGCTTTTGCAATGCTTGGAGATAATCAGAGTTACTACCAGTCGTGTTAACATACCACAGTTAATGCTTCATTTTAACTCACTCATTACTCTCACTTTAGGTCAGAGGTCCAGCTTAAAGTATTGGTATGAGAAGGAGTGGTTAAGCAATGGTCATATGCATGGCTTAGCATTTTTGGAAGAAAATTACTCCCACCAGAATGCCAAGAAGATCGTGGCCACTCACCAGCTGCTTGGGGACGTGCAGAGAGTGATTGAGGTGCTGCATGGGCTGCAGCTGAAGATGAGCATATTGCAGTAAGCGCATTTCAGTGCCTGCTGGCACCTTCTCAGGGGGAATTACATTGCAAGTAGAAAAATAGTCACAAATTCAGACTTCTGTTTGTGCTGCTTTGTGGATTTATAACGTAGTTTGAATTGCTGATGTGATCTTGGAAAAGGGCTTGGCTGCTTAAAAGCTGTTGGAGTGTGTTGAGTGTCAATTGACCACATGTATAAAAGGGTTGGGAAAGTAGAAAGAGGGAAAAAACTAATAACAGCAGCTTCTCCTGAAGCACCTAAATAGAGTGAAGTAAGAAGAGGAGGATAGGTGTATAACCTGTGGCAACATTCTTACAGCACTTACCTTCTCCATTCCGGTAAATCTACTCGTAGCTTCTCCATCAGGAATCAGATGTTTTCATTGGGTGTGGTGTGTTGCTCTGCTGCAGTGGGAGAGCAGATGCACCTTCAGCAACCTGCAGGAGTTCATTTCTGTGCAAAGGTCATTACAGCTATATCTGAAGAAAATAATATAATAATTTATATAAATCTTGATTTTCTTTGTATAAAATCAAGTTTTCTGCATCTTTTCCTGTTCAAAGTCATTCTTAGGTTGTGACGACTGAAAAAAAATTTTCCTAACTCAAATCCAGCAGTTTTAAGTTGATTGAATTCCATTGTTATAATTTATTAGTTGATAAATTGCACAGCAGCAGCTATTTGGAAAGCAAAGCTTTTAGTGCTTTCAGGGTTCTTTAGACCTTTTCCTCTTGTCTGTGGTGATGCAGGAGGTCCACTGGCAGGACTGGAAATGCTCAAACAGTGGAATAATGCTTGAAGCAAGAGAGTAGCAATTTTAACATAAGGTTTTGCTTTTCCATTATGAGATCCTGTAGTCAGATCTGCAAGTAATCCCTTCCCTCTTTGGAGACTGGAACATAAATATAAGGCCACTCCTTGGGCCTTTTGTTAAAGAGTGAGACTTCAAATTCTGATTTTCTGATTGTGAATTGAGATTTATGTAGTGCTGAGGTATGGAGCACAGGACAAGTATGTGATGCTTGTTACAGGTTTTGTTCCTTTTCTCTCCCATGCTGAAGTCAGTGTAATGGCCTGGGTTAGTTAAAGGTGGGCTGCAATCCTGTTTGGATCATCTGGTTAAAAGCTTCAGCCCCTGTTTTCTTTGTCATCACATAAATCAGAGACAATTTGAAAAATTACTGAATTAAAAGAATTATTATATTGTTGATGCAGATCTACCATCTAGAGGAGAGGAGATGATTTCACAACTGCCTGTAATTATTAGGAGAGCATTGCTCAGTGTTTCAAGGAGTTGGCAAAGGATCCAAGGTGACAGTGGCAGTGCTATGGGAGGGAGAACCTTCAGCAGGCAGGAGTTAAAAGGTTACTCAAGTATTAGCGTTTGAATTTTCATCCTTACGTAACTGGTGCATCATTTTTCAATTCTCTGTCTTCTGTAAAGTTATCCCTTGCTCTTTGCTGAGCAAAATAGTGTCTTAAGTGTAGCAGATGAGTGGAGCTAGAGCAGAAAGCTTTGGTGAGTGATCCCCTGGCTCTCAGTTTTGCAGGCAAGCCTGAGAGTGGCCAGGGAGATCCATCCCTGCCGTGCCGGCTCTGGAGGCAGAGGTGCTGCTGGGAGGTGTCTGAGCAGGTCCTTGGCAGCTGTGCTGTGCTTCCCTCTGAGAGACATGGAAGAACCTGAGCTGCTGTAGGATGGGCGAGAGAGCAGTTATTTCACAAGTGAACTGCTCATGTGTTGTTGAGTGCTTTGGTGAGCAGCTGGAAAAGCAGGATCAGCTGAATGGAATAAGTCCATCCATCTTTGCAAGGAAGCAGAGAGGGGGCTTTGGGGCAGCCCCCCCCTCTCTGTGCAGCCCAGTGCAGGTGCTGTAGGGTCAGAGTTTGCTCCACTTTGCTCTCCTTGTACTGCTGGCTCGATGCCTGACACACATGTGGAAGAACATCAGTTACAATGCTCAGTCTAAATTTTTTGTTAGTTGTATCTGTGTAACCTGATATGTATAGTTGTCCCTTCTGCTGGAATAAATAACATATTAGTCAACTTGAAAACAACTAAGATAAAACTTTTTATCAGAATAGGTGGAGGGGGCAATGGGGTATGATGTTGTACCATACCTTACTAAAAATATCCCAGTTAAAATTAATTTCTGCTGTTTGTAAAAAGCAAAATGTTCATCAAGGGCAACATTGGTGAGAAATTGTATGTGTCTATTTGCAACTTACTTTTCAAATTTTTTCGTAATGCCAACATTTGGCCTATGTACCACGTTATAGAAATGAAAATAGTGAACCTAACAGAACATTGTAGGAACATACACAGTTGAGGTCAGTGAAACTGTTATTTCAGAGTACTTGGGCATTTTTTAGTGATTATGATGATTTAGCATGTAGTGGTTCAAATATTCTTACTTGATTGCCTTGTGTAATAGGATAGTTTGCTCAGTCACTTTAAATGGGCGGTGTACTTTTTTTTGCTTGAACAGAAATAAAGAACATCCTGACCTAAAGCTTTGGTGTCATCCGTGGAAGCACATCACAGTGGATGAAAAAATCCATACAAAACACATCATTCACTTTGAGGAAAACTGTTGCAAAGAGGAGACAGCAAGTTATAGAACTTGGAATGGGACAGTTGAGAAGCCCTCAACCATTCCTTCTGTGGAGGAATCTTACATTACAAGTGAACACTGTTACCAGAAGCCTCGGGCCTACTACCCTGCCATAGAACAGAGGCTGGTTGTAGAAACAAGAGGTTCAACCATGGATGATGGAGTAAATAGAATAAGGGAAAATGGAGATGATGCTCTGTCAGAGAGATTTGGCTGGAATCTGGACCAAGAAATATGCAAGATGGAAAATGAATCCAAACACAATTACTCTAAGGTAATTGTATTAAAATAGACCTCTCTGCAAAGAGCATGTGTTTGCCTGGCAAAGAGCAAACCTCTACCTTTTTTAATAGTATTTGGTTTGTATTAAGTTTTTTCTTGTGCTGTTAAAGTTAAGTTGCCAGTAAGAGTTAAAATGATAGATGTGATCAACTCCTTCATTTCATATTATAATTAAAAAAACTAGGTTGACTTCTGGACCTCAAGTCACTTGAAAGGTATGGACCGTGCATTATGGTCCACTGGCAGTTCATTGCTGCTTACTTTTGTGTGTTAAATATAGAAATAAACACTAGGGTGCTTCTGTTAGTGGCAATTCATGTGAAATGTGGGCTGAGGAATGTTAGAAACGCTCTGGGAAATGGATGGATGCCCCTCTGCTCTGGAGCCAGGCTGAGAGAGCTGGAGAAAAGAAGGCTCCAGGGAGACCTGAGAGCCCCTTGCAGGGCCTAAAGGGGTTCCAGGAGAGCTGGAGAGGGACTTGGGACAAGGGATGGAGGGACAGGACAAGGGGGAATGGCTTCCCACTGACAGAGGGCAGGGTGAGATGGGATATTGGGAAGGAATCCTTCCCTATGAGGATGGGGAGGCCCTGGCACAGGTTGCCCAGAGAATCTGTGGCTGCCCCATCCCTGGAAGTGTCCAAGGCCAGGTTGGACGGGGCTTGGAGCAACCTGGGACAGTGGAAAGTGTCCCTGCCCATGGCAGGGGATGGGACTGGATGACCTTTAAAGGCCTCTTCAACCCAAACTACTGTACAATTTTATGATTCTGTGAAATACTGAGCTCCCTTTTTTAGGTTAAAGGTGTGGTGAACTTTTATTTCATGCATATGTAAGCTGTAACTTGTTATTTTTGACTTCTCTACCAATCAAGATTGTGTTATGTTTCCCAGAAAAGAAAATATTTTATTTCTTCAGTTTAAAAGAACCATTTTCTACATCTTGTCCTATTTCAGCAGAAGGATGAAAAAAGTAGACAAGTAGAATCAACACTGTGTGGTCACATTTTGTAAAGGGTGGTAATACTTGAGATGCTTCAGTGAAAGTTTTAGTAGAATTGCGATTAGATTCCTTAAGGAAAAAAATCTCTTCTCGCTGCAGAATTGTTTGCTCTTTAGCTGATCACTGGCAAGTGAAAAACGGCCTCAGCGTTCCCTGGGATGCACAGATTCAGTGCAGAGTCTTCCAGATGGAAGGTGGCAGGGACATAACTACCCATGTGTGTTACCTTCAGCACATCAGATGTTTGTGAAGTGCAGAGAATAGTTCTTAGCAGAATACCTATAAAAGTATGTCTGTATTTAGATCCTCTTGCCCAAACCAGTTTAACGTTAGTGTCTGGTCTGTGTCTCTCCCACTGGCCTGAGATGAGCTGAGTGCTCAGCACGGGGGCCTGGGAAGCCCAGGCAGTTTGGCTCCCCAGGTCTCTTCACTGTAGCAGATCCTCATGTGTGCATCTCTGCCAGGTGAGAGAGGCCGTGTCGAAGAAAGTCTCTCCAGAGGAAGCGATTGAAATGAAACTCATGGAGAAAGGCAAGGAAGGAGTTGTGAACTCGCAGCTGCAGTGGCAGCTCAATCTTCTAGCCCACGTGGAATCTCTGCAAGATGAAGTCATACACAGAATGGATTTCATTGAGAAGGAGCTAGATGGTAAGTAGTATTTAAAAGAATATTTAGCTGAGCTACCTGTTCAAAACATGTTAACCAGAATTTTACTTCTGCAGACCTACAAAGAGATAGGTGTTTCTTTATCACATTTCCTATAGAAAATAGATATGCTGCTGATGTGGGGGGTGGATTTTCAAACAAAGAGCAGAATTTCACAGAACAAGTTCTAGTTAGGTCACCTCTAAATAGCTGCGTCAGATGTCTTTTTGCTTTCAGGTTTTTGTCATTTTCCAAAACTCTTCTGTGTATCTGCACTTCCCTGTTCCTCGGGGCCTGCTGGCTGTGTCAGCCCATTCCGGGTGGCTTCTTCGGGCCACAAGGCTCTTATCCTTTCCTGTCTCTTCCAAATTCTTCACTTAAAGGTCTTTTGAGATTTGTTTTCCTAGTAGTGGAAGACTTCTGAACCCTTTGTGTTGGATTAAATGATCCAGGATAGTTCTTTCTCTTTACGTTGTTGAGTCTCATGGTTGGCTGTGTAGTGGTTACAACAGCAGCTTTTCTTTCAGGGGTGTTGGGAATACAATCTTTGCCCAAGTAAGAGCCCTCTCTTTATAAGTAAAAGTACTGAAAAGCACAGCTGAAGGGTAGTGAAGATCAGTCAGGCCTGTAATCAATGCCTGTTTCATAAATGAAGCAGCTCTGAGTCCCAAAAGTTGAACTCTTTTATGTGCTGCTGAGCAGGGGGCTGTGCAAGGGATTTCTGCTCTGAGCAGGCATCTCCTCACTGCCAGGCTGGGCAATGCCCACCAGTTCTTCAGCAGGTCCTGCCCCTGGGCTGAATTCACCCGTTGATGTGGGCAGTGGTGGTGGCTGCTCTTGGCAGAGCTTTTTTTTCTCTCTTCAAGGTTTCAGTCTCCGTCTGGTGTCAACATCCCATGAACTCATCACAGTTCAACCTGACCACCTTCCTTGTTGGCCTGTTACATTGTCACCTGAGTTGTCTTCTGCTCAGTGGGATTTCTGGTTCTTGTTTCCCACTGAGAAGCTTTAGAGCAGGAGTTCATTTTCCTTTTACCCCCATTTGTGTTACCCAGTTCTTTGTGTCTTGGCCAGTTGTGTTCTGTACTGATAACAGATTTCTTTCATTACCACAGTCCCATCCTTTCAGGATCTTCAGTGGTATCTAATGGTATGATCCTAAAGGTACTCTGATGGTATAAACTGCCTGTACCTCAGCGTCCTTGCTCTGGAATTGACACAGATCAGAGGATGTTTAGCACCAGATTTCACAATATCTGGTCCTGAGTTTTCCTTTTCTGCTTTTTCCTAGGAGCATCAGCTTCCCTCCCACCCCCATGTGAATTATTTTGTCATGTATCAAAAGTTAATTGGTGTGAGGGGCCTGTTTTTCTGATTTCTCAAATAACCAAATGTGAAAAACATTGCCCACTGCTTTGGGGGCACAAAAGATTAAAGAACTCCTGTTTTGTGACTTCAGATGAGCTGTTTGCTGAGAACTGCAGTAGTGACAGTTGTAGTTTTCTTTGCAGTTTTGGAGAGCTGGCTGGATTACACAGGAGAGCTGGAACCCCCCGAACCACTGGCTCGACTGCCCCAGCTCAAACACTGTATAAAGCAGCTGATAACGGACCTGGGCAAAGTGCAGCAGATCGCCCTGTGCTGCTCCACGTGAGGCTGGGCAGGGGCACTGGGCACGAAGCTGGAGCAGCTCTGGATCTGTACATCACGTTGGCATGCTGGTTGCATGGGATGCATATTGACTTCGGGGACTTGTGCAGAAGTGTTGTTTAAAGAACAGCTAAAAGGTTATTTGGGGTTTATTAGGCAATTACAACGCTGTGGAAGAGGCCATACCCTTGTCTCCAGAGGTTGGATGTCGGTTGATAAATTATACTTAAATTTTCACTCCTTAAAAGTTGCTCACTGAAATGGTAGACATGTTCATCATTAAATTGACTAAAAATTGTGCCACTGAAGAACAGAGTTCCAAGAGCCAAAAATGTTTGGTTGACAGAGGTTGTAAATATCTTTGCATAGTTTAAGTGACTCGTGTCATGTTTTATTCCTTCTGGTTTATGCATACTAGCACTCAGTATTTAATTATTAGGAAATGTTATAACAGTTTCAGACTTAGTAAGTATGAATGTCCAGCTCTTAACTATAAAGTGTTATGTGGAGGTTTGCAAGTAACGGTGGTCTGACTCCCACTTCTGTTACAGTAAATAATGTAGCAGGAGGTCACAGGTGGATTGCACTTATTTTCAGAATAAATGATTGTTTTCCATATTTATCCTGTCACTGTCACATGACTTGGTACTGGGGAAGCCCATGAACGTGGTGTTTATGTGCATTCTTGAGCTCTTTGATCCGGCCATCCTGTGCCTCCTGCAGCAGGACGGAATGTGCCGGGAAAGGCCCGGAGCCGCGCTCCCAGCTCACTCTGCAGCATGGTCTGTCATGGATGTGATGTATTTTCTACCCATTTGTTAATAATTGCCATTCCAGTTATATTTGGAAATGTAGACTTTTTGCAATACTCTGGACGTGTTTGTTGTAAAGACTCGCTATGAATGTGTGGTTTGGGGAATCAGTTTATTTTATATTGGTGTAAATAAAGCCTCAAGATCTATGCATGAGGTGCTGTCCTCGCAGACAGCGAGTGGGTTATTATCTTAGGTGGTCTGTGTTCACAAAATCCCTTTTTATACCTTAAGTTTTAATTTTCTGGTTTGTACTTTGTGAGAGCAAGGTAACAATGCTGCTGATGTTCAGTCATGTTATACAGAGTCTTTGGAAAGTCGTGAGTATTTGAGAAGTTCAAAGTCTTTCAGCTGCAAATCACCACTCCTGAAATAATGGCTGTGACTTTAGTTTTCTTTCCCAAACGTTGCTGAGTTCAGTTTCCTGTGGAACATAGTAAACTGGTTTTGAAGTGAGAAGGTGTCCTTAAAAAGCTGGATTTGTTACCTTGATTTTATTGTGTGCAATGGTACTACCAAAGGGTAACATTCTGGCACAGTTTTAATGGAAAGGCCCATACCTGTACAAATCATTAATTTGGAATATAGATCTGTAATATGTGTATTCTGCAAAGAATAATGTAAACTTGAAATATCCAATATTGTTGTAGGAGTTACAGTATCTACACAGTCAATATTTTATTTCCTTCAGAAGACAAAATAATTAGGCTGCTCTAGGTAGTAACTAAGGCTTTTGTGCCAAGATTCAGTTCAGGGAATAATTTGTCTCAGTTTTATAGTACTAGTTGGTATATAGTGAATACAACATATGTACAGCAGAAAAATAAACTTACTTTTCTGTAGAACAGTTGGAATAAAGCTTACATGGTATTTAAGGATCACTTGGCTCTCTGAGGATGAGACCAGTGCTTACACTGTGGCTCGTTCCTGTCAGACCCCCCGAGTTCACGTGTAGCTCTGGAGCAGGTCACAGTGACCAGACCAGCAGAGCAGCATCTGAGCAACCTCCCAGCCAGGAGGGAATGTTTGGGGTGGGATGGAGCAGACAGGAGCTCCCTGGGTGCTGGCTGTCCTGCCACCCTTGCAGGACACGGCTCAGCTGTGCTCCCAGGCCCTGGCAGGCTTCTTGCCCCAGGGGGGAACAACTTCTCAAGCAATGGCTTCTGTGTGCTCACTGTATGTTTTTACTTGTCAGTTAATTTTTGCTCAGGGCAGTACTGGAGGTTTGGAGGAAAAAGTGGTTCCCATGGGTAGATCACATGGCAGATCCCGGAGACTTTTTTCCCTTCAGTAGTGCTGGGGAAGCCCTTACAGATAAAGACTGAAAATATTTATTTAAAATAGAGTAGCACTTCTCCTGATCAGGAAAGATTCTTCATTTGTGCTCTACCTGGATTCGTTTCTGTCCCTGTTTTTGCAAGTTTCCACATTGTTGTTATTAACCTGAACCAACTGTTCAGGCTGACAGGTCACTTTTTTGTTTCTTTAAATCACTGGTAAGTGAATGCAACGTGGAGCCTTGATGAACTGAGCAAACATTGCACTGTGGGTACATATGCGTGTTTGTCTTTGTTGATGCACTATTAGAACCGAGGGGGCTGTACATAGAATTTTGCTTTGGAGCAATATTTGCAAAACTTGAAAACTTCTGTATCTTGGTGTTTGGAATAAATAAATAGGTTTTTGTTGGATAAGTCTTAGTAAAGTCTTTGTTTCAATTAATGATTGCTCAATAAAATAACTTTGGACTTTTTTGCTTGACATCACATTGAAATGCAGGTATTGTAGTTTGTCAGGTATATAGATCTTAACTGTTCCTGAAGTCTGGAAATTATTGTTTTCCAGATTTTTGTCATATAAATCTGGAAATAGGCAGACTGTTATGTATTGGGTTTTGTTCAGTATTGTTTAATGAGGAGCTTGTACATTTTATTCCCAAATCCTAATATATGTAATGGATTAGTACCCGATACGTGTGATCTGACCCTTGTCTTTGTTCCATTTGGATGAGCAGCCTGGTGGGGCAGAGGCAGTGCAGGACTAGGGATGGGCTGAAGGAAGGAGCTCGATGCATTTGAACAATCCATACAGAGAAAACACGTGGGCATGGGAAGGGGAGGAAGCTGGTGAGTGCTGGAGGAGCAGCGTACCTGGCACAGGCTGCCTGAAGGAAGGGCAGGCATTGGTGTGCCTTCAGGTGCATTTCTGGTTCAGTCTCTTCCCCTCTGTTTCCCCAGCAGGAGAGCAAGTGTATTCCCTGGTCCTAACAAACTTTCTTTTCTAATTTCTTCCTCAAAAAAAACCACTATTGTAAAACTGGATTTTAAGGCTGGAGGGCACATGGCTGCTGGAGCCTGGTTTGTGAGCCACTGGTGGCAGATCCCAGTGTGTCTCATGGCTCGTGCAGGTCTTTGCTGATCACTTATGTGTCAAAATTGGGTTTTGAAGTTGCGGTCTGAATTTGACATAATTCAGTGGTATGTGTGCCATGGCTTGCCATGTTTTCAGGAAAGTGTGCCCTGGGATTTATTTCCTTGCCTGATCTGAAGGCTCCTGCAGATGCCGACTCTGACAGCAGAGGCAGCTGCTCTGTCAGCTGTCAGCCTGCCTGTGGTAGAGTCACCTTGAAGCTGCTCAGCTGAAGAGATCAGACACAGCCATGTTACTGTTCTCACTGTTAATTGCCCAGAAGAGGATCTGTGATTGCAGGATCTGGTGTTGATCAGGGTGCAGCCCATGGCTGGTGTTGGTGCTCGTTGTGCTGGCAGCGCAGCAGCCCCACCGGCCTTGGTGCCGCATCCGACTGCAGGAGTGCTTGTGCCTGGGGCTGCCTCTGCTTCCTCGGCAGAGTTCTTGAGCACTGCAGGCCACTGCAGTGGTTCCAGCAGAGTGTTTCATATCTGTGTGCTTAATCTTTCAGGGTGCACAGCAGCTCTTGTGAAGTGAAGGAACTAGGTACAGCTCTTGTTCTGGGTAAAACCTGCCACAGGTACCCAGAACAAGGTCCTGTTTGAACAGACAAGGTAACGGTAAATACCACATTTTCTTTCCTGGTAGAACAGAGATGCAGACAGGAAAAACTGAGAGCAAACCAGCGAAACTGGGA
Organism: Chiroxiphia lanceolata; assembly: GCF_009829145.1. Taxonomy (NCBI): domain Eukaryota; kingdom Metazoa; phylum Chordata; class Aves; order Passeriformes; family Pipridae; genus Chiroxiphia; species Chiroxiphia lanceolata. The sequence goes on along the minus strand of NC_045653.1, from coordinate 923,850 downwards.
TTCATCCTGTCCTGCTGTGGCATGTTGCTGCTGGTGGTATTTGTGTGCCGTCAGGTGTTTGGACAGGAGGGGCTGGATGGGGCCATGGATCCTTGGAATGCTCCACACTTGGGCCTGAGGCCCTGCATGGCCCCGTTTCCCATCGAGGTGGGGGAGATATGAGCTGCATTGGGCTCAGGAATAGGAGCTGTGTGTACCTCCTGAGCTTTCAGACTGGTGGCTTTAAGTCCTAGAGCTTGAGTATGGACATGGCAAAGGACACTAGGGAAGGACCTGCTCCTAAAGGGATCATTTCTCTGCCCTCTGTCTGTTGGGGTGAGGGTTTGGCTGGATGCTGCCCTGAGCCTGGGCTCCAGGCACAGCTGTGTCCTTTGCACGGAGGCTCAGAGCTGATGGAGACACTCTGCCTGATTTGCAGCTCCTCTTCATCCCTTCAGAAGTCCCTTTGATCCTAGCAAATGCTAGGCAGGTGCTCCAGGGAAAGATGCTCAGTTTGGTTTGAGGAGGATGAAGGGTAGTGCATAGTCTTGTCTGGCTGGGTCGCACATCTGGGTGTCAGTAGGTACTTGTCACTTCAGAGGGGGGTGGCGACAGGGCTCTGGGGGAGGTCATGCTGCCCACAGTGCAGCTCATGTGGCCAAAGTGGCCACAGCTCACAGTCCCCTCAGGAGAGAAGCTGGGAAGCTCCTCTCCCTGTGAGGGTCCTGGGCACTCAGAACACCACCAATGAGGACCTGCTGGCTCTCCAGGGCTCCAGCTGTGGCTCCTCCACTGCCCTGGCACTAGTGGGTCTTGTCAGGGCTAGTTGAGTCTCTTTGGAGCCCTCGGTGTCCCTGTCCTGCACTGCCTGGGACAGGAGCCCTGTGGCCCCCCTCCCTGCTCTGCCCTCCCTGGCTGAGTGAGCACTGCTGCTCCTGGGAGCTGTTCGACCCACTCTCTGCTTCTGTCACCTGCTAAAACCTGCCTTGTACCCACGGGGTTCAGAGGCTGCAGCATTCAGCCCTGGGAGGCAGGGAATGGGTCTGGGCCATTTCCCAGCACGAGTGGCATGTGCCCAGAACAAGGAGCTCTCAGGACAGGGAAGGTGGAGGTCTCAGAGGCTGCTGGTGATGTGGCAGGATTTGAACAGCCTTTCCAACCACATCTGTCCCATATTACCTGGCTCCCTGTTAAAAATAACAGGAGCAGCAGCCTCTTGATTGTGGCAGTAGAACCACCCATGTGTGTAAATGCATCCAACAACCTGGGTGCATGGTGGAGGAAGGAGACCAAGACCCTCCTCACTTCACACAACGTGGGTCAATAGCAAAAGTAAAGGATGCAAAAACCCTCTTGAGTTGCCTCAGGGGCCCCAAGGGTGACAGCAGGAGCAAGGCCAAGGCTGAGGGGCAAAACCCCGGCTTCTGTCCTGTGCTGAAACCACCTGGGCTGAAGGTTGGGGCTGAGCAGGTCTGTAAAGCTCTAGGCAGAGAAGGAAATGAGAAAGTGATGGTGGGTTGCAAGAGTGAGCTCATCAGACAGGAACAGGAGGAGGAGATTGGAGCATGTCCAAGCCTGGGGGAAGGGGAGTCCTGCTGCACTGGCCTTGGGGTGCAGAGGGAGAAGGAAGAGAGAGGGGATGGTGCCGAGCAGTGAACCCTGTGGCCACAGAGGAACTCCCACTTTGCTGATAAGGGCCTGTTGAAAGTGGAGGCTCAGGAGTGTGGCTGCTCTGAGGTGTTTCTGCTGCTGCCCAGGCCCCTCAGCCCCGTGGGGTAGCTGAGATCAGGGTTGTACATGAGGGTTGTTTGCATTCTGCTTTTCTGAATCTACTCCTGACACAGACCTGTTTCTTCCCCCATCATTCCTAGAACAGCAATTGTGACATTAAATTACACTTTTAAACCTCTTAGGTTCATAAATTTGCCCGAAGAGAGGGCCAGCCCTGACGTGTGGCTGCTTACCCCAGCTGGGGGCAGGAGCAAAGCCCCCAGGCTGTGGTGGTGAAACAACCCCAGGGGCAGGTCACAAAGTGTTCACAAACTCTCAGCTGTGAAGGAGATGCCTTTTAATTGAGACACTACAGATGATTATTGCTGCATGTCCAGCAGGATCCTGTTTTATGGAACTTACAATCCATCTGTTAAAAGGTTTTAAAAATCAGCTGCTTTGAGCACAGTCAGAGGCTCGTTTCCCCCCGGCTTCTGGTCCCAGCAAGCAGATCAGTGAGTTGGGGGGGTGAGAGCATGAGGGTCTGTGGCTGCTGCTCACAGGCCCTTCCTGCACGGGCACCCACACCCAAAAATGTTTGAGCATGAACTTGGGGAGTCTGAGGGGGTTGGGCTGTTCTTCCACGTGGGCCAGGATTTAGCCTGTTGGGTGTTTACATCCTCTCTCTGCTGCTGTGGCAGCGCAGATGCCAGGAGCATCCTGTTGCAGCCTGTGGGGCAGGCAGGGCTCCTTCTCTGTGCAGTCTCTGCCGCCTCCTCCTCCTCCCAGGGGCTCTGGGTGCTCAAACATCCCATCCCAGAGTGCCCAGCTCAGGAGAGGATGGGCCCTCGGGCAGCCCCTTCCTCCTGCACTGGTGCCTGGCCCCACCTTGGTGTGGGCTGTCCCGGGCCCAGCTTCCCCAGCATCGAGGAGCTGGGATTGTGGCTGAAAGCAGGTGAAGGCTGAGCTGTGGGATGGGTGTCCAGCACAGGCTCTGGCCAGCTGGGGCCTGTCCTCAGCTGTTCTTTGCCCCGTTCCCTGCGGGGTCTGGCTCAGGGTTGTCGGTCTCTGAGAGGAGCAGGTAGGAGCTGATGGCTTCCCGCAGGCCCAGGCTGAAGGGGGAGTCCTCCGGGGGGGATGTGTTCTCCGAGAGCAGGAGGGAGCTGCTCGGGGCAGATGGGGCAGTCAGCAGGCAGCCCCCAGAGCTCGCGGGTCTGGCGGGGCTGTGGGAGCCTCAGCTCCTGCCCTGGATGTCCTCACCTGTCGATCTTGTCCCAGTGCAGCGACGGTTTCTTGACGAGAGGCGGTGTTGGAGCCGGGGCCGCCCTCATGCCGTCTGTGGAGCAGGGCTGGCTGAGGGGGCAGCACAGCCCCGCGCTGAACTCTGGGCACGGAGCCAACAGCATCAGCATCGGCAGCCCCCCAAACCCCGGGCACCTGGACAGGTGGGGCTGCCGCCTTTCCCCCTCCCTCCCGCCAGGGCACGGGCCATCTCCCCACACACACGGCTCAGGGTGCTGGGGCTGGCGGGGCATTACCAGAGTAGTGGTCCACCAGGCTGTGCAGGCTGGGGAAGGTGAGCCCGGGGGAGATGTAGATCCAGCCGTTCTCCAGCCGGTGGATGCGGTAGTGAGTCACCGAGGCCCAGGCAGCGCGTTCCCCGCGGCGCAGCGACAGTGAATAGCAGCCTGGAGGGCGCGGGGCCGAGGGCTCGTGGCTGGGCTACCCTGGGCACCCACCCCGCCCCACCGCCCTGCCTGGGGTCTCTTACACCCTGCGGGGCTCTGCCGTCACACAAGTGGTGTCACCCTTCTCCTCATGGAGCTCTGCATCCCTGTGCCAGCCCCGTGCCGTGAGGACCTCCAAACCAACCCGGGGATGGGGGAGGGCTGGGACATCAGATGTCCTTGGTGCCTCAGCCATCTGATGCACCACAGCACCCGCCACGGTCTCCCTCACAAGGTCCCCTTGGTGTGTGGGGGGGGCCCTGTTTCATTTTGTGGGCTGAGCTTTATCACTTCCCTTCGTAACCCAAAGCTGTAGGAAGCCGATAGGTGTTTGTTCTTTTGAGGCCCCGTGGCAGGGGCTCAGCACAAAGCGGGAGAGCAGCAACACCGAGGAGCAGCCCGTGGGGAGGGCCATTGCCAGGAGGTGTGAGCGAGGGTTCCCTCCCCCTACTCCTTGGCAGCCCACGGGGGAGGACTGGGAGGGGAACAGGAGCCGGCCCAAGGGCTCTCACCTCGCCTGGTCTGGCTCTCCCGTATCAGGAAGGACCCGCTATGGTTGCCTGGACGGAGCAGCAGCTCCTCCGCCTTCTGCCGACTGACGCCCTCGTACAGCCACCTGTGCGGGCAGGGGCACTGGCAGGGACCCCAGGGCACAGCTCGGGGTGCAGCAGCACATGTCCTGGGGACACTCCAGCACGCCCGGCCACCTCCCCCAGCCCCAGCACTGCTCCACAGCCCAGGGGGAGACACAGGGCAGGAGGTCCTGGTGCGGTGGCCAGGGTTTAGCCTTGGGATTGGCCACATTCTGGCAGTGGGGCCGTGTCCCCAGGACCCTCCCTGGGACAGACCCTTCCCAGCATTTACCCGTGCCTGATCTTGGCCACACAGCTGCTGGGGATGTGGCACTCCTTGCCAGACACCTCGGACACCACCAGCCACCATTCGCCGTCCCTGCAGGGAAGAGGGATGACCTGGCCTGAGGGGCTGGGGCTGCAGTGTGCAGGAGGAGACCCGCAGGGTGGATGCCACCAGTGTGGCCCCACGGGCTGGACACCGGTCAGCTCTCACTTGGTGCGGGGACTCACTCGGAGAGGATGCGGAGCTGCTCCCCCGTCCTCAGCACAGCGGCCACCCCCGCGCCAGAGGGGAAGTCACAGAGGGCCAGGGCCTGGAAACTGCTGGGGGCTGCAGGGAAGGTGAGAGGGCTCAGTTTCCCCCGCAGTGCCAGCCCCAGCTGGGGCAGGAGGACCCAGCACGAGGTGGGGGTTGGCACAGCACTTACCTGCCTGGGCCGGCAGCGGGGGCTGCGTGGTGTCAGCAGATGCTGATGCAATGCTGAGCGGCTTCTCCCGGCCAGGCAGATTCCCCATCCCTGGGGTTCAGCCCCTGGGCTGCTCTGTCTGGGAGGGATGGAGGGCCTCAGGCTCATGGGTCACATCCCTCGCCCTGTGTCCTGGGCAGGGCATTTCCATGGGATGATGCCAACATGGTCCAGGGCAGGGCTTTGGGCTGGGAGCCCTTCGAGGAAACCACCCTCCCACCACCACAGAGGGTGGGATGTCTGGGGACTGCCCAGGACGGGGCATCTGCAGCCTCATGGGGGACAGCCCCTGGCCAGGCTCACTCTCTGCATGCTGCCATCCTACCCCAGCCCCCTGTCCCCCAGGGCCTGGGGCACCTATCCCAATGCCCCAAGCTGCTGGTCCCCAGGGGGATTCAGGGGCTGTGGAAAACACCTGTTCCTGTTCCTTGACCATGGAGAGGTGCAGTTGGAGCTGTGTGTGACCCGGACCCATCCCAGGCTGAGCTCCCCTCCTTCCCTGCCCTGACTCTGTTTCTGCCCTAGTGAGAGATGAACGCCACTTACCTGCCTTCCACTGCTGTTACCATTATTTGGGTGCTGTCAGGCCTGAGCAGCCATCAGCCAGCTCAGCCCTCCCTGCATAGTGGAGCCTCGGGACAACCAGGGTGCACGGGGACCCTCTGGCACACTGGGTGGCAATCGCTGCCCTTGCCAGACCCCTTGGTCCACCCTCAGCCCGCTCCAGGGCTGGGTGTCGGGTCCCAGCGCTGGGGCTGCTCCCGGCGGTGCTGCCGTGAGGGCTCTGAGGTGCTGCAGCTGCGGTTGCTGCTTCCTGTGACGTGCACACACTAGATCGGGTTTCTCCTTTTCACTCAGTCCCAGGTCGCTCAGCCGAGCTCCCTGGGGCCCTTGGTGTGGGCACCAGGCCCAGGTAAATCCCTGTGGGCACTCAAGGCACTGGGCATTGCATGGGATTTGTGGGTGGGGAAGTGGGAGGGATGGGCAGCACATGAGAGCAGGAGCAAAGCTGACACCAGGAATCGTAGGCTGAGCTGGACATGCACCATCCCCAGGGTGGTCTTAGTGAAGGGGGGGATGTCCCAGGGTGTCTCCTCACCTGCAGCAGCACCAGGGCCAGGTGCTGCCCTCAGTGGGTGAGTGGTGCTGGATGTACTGGGCAGGGGGCGGTGTTTGGGATGCTCATGGGCACGCACAGGTACCTTGCGAGACAGCACTGCCCCAGAGCCAGCACTGCCCTACAACCAGCACTGCCTGCTGTGCCCACCCCAGGCTGGGTTACGGGTGGGAGCAGCCCCAGCTCTGTCCCATCCCCACCCTCAGCCCATCCAGGCCCAGCAGCTGCTGCTGGTGTGGGACCATTCGTTGCCCAGACTGTGTGTGTGGACCATCTACCTTTCAAAGCACACTCTGCTTGGCTCAGCCAGCACCACCTCTGCTGCCCCCATGCCCCCCACCCGTTCCCCTTCTGCTCCCCCCCCCACGAGGTCAGGACCCTCTGATGCACACAAACATCCACCCCCCCAATCCTGCCCTGAGGAAGGTCCTTGGGATTTGCTCTCAGCAGCTCCTGAGCTCATGGCCCAGCTATGCAGCGTGGACTGTGTGTCCCTCCCCCGCCATTTCCTGCCGTGTCCCCGCTGTGGGAACAGACACTCGGCAGCCTCCTGCCACAGCTGCACGTCCTGCTACTGTTTGTGCTGAAACTTGAAAGTTTCTGGTCAGCTGCAACTGCCTTGACTGTGTGAAATGCACTCGGGTTCAACAGGGTTTCTGGGCCTTGTGCTGCTCTTGGGGGTCAGGACCCTCCCCCAGGCAGTGCTGTTTTCCAAGAGGTTGATTATGTCAGGGAGAAGATTCAATCGCTCTTGGAACTGGTGGTGCAGCACCATTGGGGTCCTTTTGGATGTGGGGGACAACCCTTGGTGTGCCATGACCTGCCCTCCCCACCTCCAAGCCCTGCTCTGGGCTCAGAGCTGGAAAATAAAATAGGGCCCCAAGTTCCCCTCCCCAACCTGAAGTGGCTTTCTGGCAGCACATGGATTTCAGGGTCAGCACAGCCTCCCCAGCAGCTGAGGCCCTGCAGCCCCCACGCAGAAACCTCAACCCATGGCTGCAAGTCACACTCTTCTATCAGTGATCCAGAGCTCTGCTCAGCCAGACTCACCCTGTGCTGCTGAAGGAGACACTTAACAACACCATTTTATAGGGACTTACTCCAACCTCCCTGCTGCTCCTCAAGGGGTGGGAATGCCCATCCATGCCCTGCAGCCAGTGGCATCCAGCTCACAGCCCCACAGCCAGGTGGGTTCAGGACCCCAGCCCAGGAGAGGCCGTCTTGAGCTCAAGCTCTTTGCCTGGATTTAGTTGGTGTTGTTCATGCTGCCCAAAGAAATACTGTCCTTTACTAAACTAATTTCTCTCCTTGTATTTTGCTTTGATTTTTTTGCCTTTTTAACAGGAAAAGCACTTGCTTATGTAAAACCAAGTTTACTTTTCCTAGTTATTCTTGGGTAATAAAATCTATGGCAACCATCACTACAGATCTTGCCTTGCTTCTGCCCATGAGCCACCATGGCAACAGCACTCCTTGCTAAATCACTCCTCTTCCAAATTGCTAAAATCTCATCTCTGTATTAAGCTGGGCTCCTAGTCCAGGAGCAGCCTGGAGCTTGGTGCTCCACATCATCAGGAACAGCACTTGCCAAGCTTGCACCTGCCCCTGCTGCAGGATCATTTCCTCTGACTCATTTCCCTGTCATTTAAATACTGTGTTTCCTTTTTTTTGGGCTGGAGACAGGACAGTTCCTGGGTGCGGCCCGCTGGCGTTAGATCCCAGTGCTGCACCTACACTGGCTCCTCTCCTGGTGCTTTGCATCCAGAGGCGCTGAACTTCCTGCTGTGCCTGGGGCCAGGTCTCCTCAATGGTCTCCTGTCTCCTTTAGATTCAAATGCCTGTTTGTACTCATCCCTTTGTACTGCCACTACTCATTCATTGACACAACTGGCCAGGGTTTCCCATTTCTCAGCTGTCATTCAGTGTGCACTTCAGAAGAACGCTTTGTCTCACTCCTGCAATGACCTCCCCCAAAGGTCTCATAGACAGTCCAGACAGGATCCCATCCCACAGCACAACAGCGAGACTGGGACTAACTCGTGCCCAGCACCATAACCCTGCTCCAGCCCCAGTGGGCTCTCCATGGATTATGGTGACACCTGACAGCAGGGCAGATGTGCCAACAGACATCCTGCTGCCACCCAAACTGCCCTCTGCCCTCTCGTGTCATGGCAGTGGCCTTGTCACAGGTTTGCACGTTAACTCTGCTCCAGGGAGGGCAGGGGGCTCCGAGCACTGCCTGTCGGGAGGTGGTTCTTGCCTGTGTTGCAGCAAACCTGTTGTTTTGTCTCCATTCTGGACATTTCTAGTTGCATTTTGGTAGAGGCCAGCTCTCTCCAGTGCCCTTGGACAGCCTCTGCCAGGGGCCACTGTGCCACCAAACACATTGTCCCAGTGCAGAGGTGCCCAGTCCTCTCCCTGCCATGCGGAAGAGTTTGCCTCTTCCTGCGGGAGACACCCAGACTGGCAAACCCCGAGGGGTGCAGGTTGCCAAGACAAACACCAGGAGCACACAGGGTAACAATGAAACTCAGTTAGTTATAGCTTTATTCAATAACTGGTACAAAGTTCCCCTCAGGCAGAGCCTCCCGGTCCCATTCCCTACCTGAAATGGAGCAGAATGTGAGCGTGACCCTGGGAGGAGCTGGCTCCCAGAGGGTCAGGGCTGCTTAGCAGTGAGGAAAGGATGTTTTGCTCATCCATCAAGACCTGCAGCAGCCTGACCACTCGTCCCTTTTCTCCCATTAACACCAGACCCTGGCATGCAGCAGGTATCTGCTGTCCACCCTTGGTGACCCGGCCAGGTGTAAAAAGGCAGCAAAATCGTGAATCCCACAAAGACAGTAGGTAGTACCTGCATAGAGTGTTCACTGCTCACCCTTCTGACCTGACTCACAGGAATGTGTCATTGCTGGCTGTCATTTACATTCCTGCCCTCAGGTAACTGCACCCTGTGCAGACCCTGCCTGGGCAGCAGCAGTGGGAGGCAGAGCTGGCAGTGCAGGAGATTCTGGGATCTTCACCTGGCAAGGGGCACTGCTTCCCATTTCACAACCTGCTCAAGGTTAAAGATTCACCTGTGCCAGGGTAGAACAGTAACAACGTGTCACTGCATCCTGCCCTTCTGCCGGGTCAGCAGAGGGTTGTGGAGGTGGTCTGGGAGCCAGGGCTGGTGGAGTTTAATCCCTTGTACTCGGTTAATAGTGCACCTTGTTAGTGGAAGTTTACTGGTAAATTATTTGCTCTTTCAGGAGGCTCAGGTAAGAAATCACTCTGCTCCTTCTTAACACACACACAGATGAGATCAAGACAGTATTCCTGACCATTTGTTTTTCTCATGGCTGCCTGGCATGTGGGAACACACAGACCTTCCAGTGGGCTCTGTGCCCCAGGCACAGCTCCATACAGAGCACTGCCTGCTCCAACACCTGGAGTGCCACATCCTTGTGGTCTTGCTTTCCCACGTCCCACCGATGCCATACCAACTGCACCACAAGGGTCCTGTAGCAGAAGCACAACTAGAAAGCAATTCTAAACCTCACAAAGCCACAGAAATTATATTTAAATGAAGAGGGCAGACAATGGCTGTCATCTGGATTGATACACAGCACAGACAGGAGGTGGCATCAGCATGTACAGTAACGGGATTTACTAAGACCGCGGAATGTCAACGAGTTTTAAAGAGGCTCTGATGCCGAGGGAATACAGAAAGGATGAAAGTAATGCCAAGTACAGACTACCAAGGAGGTGGCTGCTTGGATGGGCATGCACAGGTTAGAGAGAACAGTTAATGCCATGTTGGACAAAATGCTAGATTCTGAGTGGGTTCAGTGGGGCAAGTGGAGCTGTCTAAATCCAGAAGAGGGGCTCCTGCCTAACAGGATACTTCCATGGTTTGAGGTGCAACCTGGAGGTCAATTCCTTCTGGGGTTCCAACACTTCCTTCCCCGTGGGTGCTGGCATGGGAGCGGCTGCGGCTGCTCTCTCCGGAGCCCACACTGGACGAGGAGTGGCTGCGGGAGCGCATCAGCCGGGTCATGCTGGCGGCCGGCACTGCAAGAGAGAGCACAGGCACTCAGACCAGGAGCAGCTCCTGGAGCCAGACCACAGTCACTGGGGCGTGTCACTGGGCAAGCACAGAAAGAGCTGTACCCTTCGTGAGGAAGAAAACTCACTCTTCGCCGCCAAAATGAAGTCTTTGCACGTCTAAAGCAAGATGTTTAAGGCCCAATTTCAAAAGGTCCAAGGTGAGCCAATGCCAGCAGTGTAACTGATCATTTGCAAGTGCAGTCACGGCCAGTGTCTGTGCAAACCAAGGCAGCTGTGGCATGGGTGACCTTTTGAAAGTCAGTCTCGTCACTCCAGAAAACCACAGAGCTGAAGTCATGCAACAATTAACAAAATACAAATGAAAGGTGGAAACCCATGGCACACACACAGTACAACGACCAGCCCACCCACAGCAGGACATGCTGAGACAGAGCAAAGCACCCGGAGAACAGTTCCACCCAGCACACAGAGCGGGGCCGAGGCGGACGCACGGTTGGAGGTACCTGACTCAGTGCTTAGGTGGCTGAGCTGCACATAAGGGACTGGAAACAACATGAGACAAGGAGAGGGATGAATACAGGAAAGAGCCAATTAGTTGCGGCGTGTGAGTAGTGACTGCACTGCTCCTGGGACCCCCAGACACCTTTCCTTCCACTCCCCACTCACACGCTGTGCTGAAAGCTCCCAGGATTTGTGAGAACAGCTGCTAATGAGCCCCTCAGGGAGGCACCAAGCTCACCCAAAAACTCATCAGGGCAGATGTCTGCAAAGCCTTTAGCTGAAAATCACAATGCACCTGATGACATTAACTCCCCACTGCACACCCCACACCTGCTCAACAGAGATGTTGTCTCTCTGTGTAACTCCAGATACGGGACAGATATCTGTGTCTTTGGGATGACAGAATCAGATTCCTGCTAAAAGCCTCCTGCAGTGTCAGCCCAGGAAGGTCCAGCTGCTTCAGCCAACGTACAGCAGGCACAGCTGTTGGAGAACTGGCATCTGCATTTCAAGCAGTGCCCAGCTGTGATTTGCTTCTCCCTTGTTCTCCCCAAGAGAGTCAGCCTTGCTGACCATGCTCTCCAGTTGGGAAAACTCTTCTGGGACGAGCCACTACTTCTGGAAGGAGGAAATTGCCCCCATCCTTCCTCATAGCTGCACATCCTCTTGACAAGAGAGCTGACACCCAAAGTGATGCTGAAGTCCTTCTGATGACAGCACTTGAGACTTTGCTAACACCAGGAACACAAGAGACATGAATGTTGTGAGGCTGAGGGATCCTTCTCACACAGCATTTTGTTCTGCAGGATCAGGCGCATCTGGCCAGCCTTGGAGAACATCACTGTCCTACACTGTTCCTACCTCTGAGGAAAAGCACAGAACCTTCTGCTAAGCCCTGACCATGATGTGGCAAAGAACTGCTGGCTGTGTGGAGACCATTGCAGGTGGCACAGCTGCCACGGTGGCCATGCCGAGCGGTCAGCCAGTCACACAAACCAACTCCTTCCCTAACTCCAGCTTTTGAAGCTTCATCATCCACAGAAGGGAGCTCCTGGCCCCAGCAGGCGAGATAGGGCTGCTGCAGGGCACGGAGAAGCCCTTCTCCTGACATCCCCCAGTAGCAAAGCCCTTCTCGGAGGTAAAGAAGCCTTTCTCCTCCAGTCTCCCAGGAGCACCAAGGGAGAGAGCTGAGCAGCTGTTAGCCTGACACACTCAGGTGACAGTGACTTCTGCCCCTAAGCACAGGGAGGAAGCCAGAGGGCAGGGCATGCACTGGCTCAAAGTACAGCTCTCTGGGCTCCCTGGGTATCTCAGAAGTCACCCAGCTCCCTGTTCAGTCATTAGAGGGATTCATTCCAGGGTATTGCTTATCCCTGGTGAGAGTCTGAGAGAAACAGGAACATCTGAGGAGAAAGGGAAGAGCCCTCATGTCCCCGTCCCAGCTGTGGGGCTGCACCCTCCTTCCCCTTAGAGAAGGTTTGCACAGAAGAGTTGCTGTTCTTGGGAACACACTTTTCTGGACTGGCACAAAGACGGACTTACAAGGTTTTACCAACACCAGCAACCAAAAAGGAGTCACCAACACATGTCAGGGAACAACACTGGTTTGCTAAGGCTTGTCAGCACACTAGTTGATTTTCCAGCATGGATGGATCTCCTGGCAACCACACTAGATCAGGGGTAGGGACACAGATGCCAGTGGGCTTGGATGGACCAGAAAGGCTGAGTTCCCTTCAGGACAACCCTGCTCCAAACCACAAAACTATGTTTGCCACTTACTGTAGCCCATTCCCTGCACGAAGTACTTGAAGGCTTCAGTCAGCTTGCCGGGCTGTGGAAACAGAGAGGGTGGCTTTAGTGCAAGCAGAACAAAGGGCTCTGTACCACCCAAGTGCCCTGGGAGAGCCAGGTGTGTCTCACCTGAACCACCTGGGGCAAGCCCCCGCAGTCAGCCATCTGCAAGAGGACACAAAAGGCAGGTTGAGCTGTCCTTCCCACCCCAGGAGGACAATCCCACACCACACCAGCCCTGCCCACCCGCCAGGGCTGAGAGCACCAGCCTGGTGCTTCTGTCACCTCACCTCTACTGTGGCTTCTGTCACTTCACCTCTACAGCTGGAGCAAGGCTGGGTGAGACACCTTTTGGGACCTGTTGCTGAGGGAACCCCACACCTTGGAGGCCATGCTACCAAGCGATCTCAGGCCACTCTGTAGAAGGCCAGCAGTGACCCTCCACCACCTCTGCTTCCCCGGCCACTCTGCCCAAATCTGGCACTTTGCACTGCCATGCAGCAGCTGTCTGCACACTGCCGGGCCCACGTGGGAGGGGGCAAGGACTGGAAAAGGGAATTTGTTGCTGCAGAGCACAGGGTGGAGGCAGGGCACTCCTGCTAACTCTCAGCAGGTCTTCCCTGCCAGTTAAGCTGGCTGTAAAGAGGGATTCGGGAACCTCCTGACAAACTCTTCCCTCCCAGCTCTGGCTGCACGGAGGAGAGAACACACTCTAAATGACTGTCTACAAACTTCTTAAAGCCAAATGCACGGAAGGCAAAAACCTAAGTGGAGCTGGGCTCGGCACAACCAGTGTCTTTGTGCAGGCCAGAATGATTCTGGAGTGCCACTCGCCTTCAGAAGGGTTGTTTTGGTTGGATCAAGACGTGAATTGCACTCCACCTAGAATAAAAGGAGAGAGGGACATGGTATCACAGAGAAAACTTGAAGAGTCAGATGTAAAATGCAGGGCAGCTGCCCCAGAGGCAGTGGCTGTCTTCAGCGATGGGAGTTTCTCTGGGGCCAGGAAGAACTGAGCAAGAAAGCAGAGAGCCTGTAGGAAGAGAACAATGAATAAAAGATCCAGGGAGGAATGCCAGGTGTTCCATCCAGGGATCTTGTGATGACAGTTGTGACTTCAAGTGAAATCACCCTCTGCTTTTGCAATGCACCATGAAACCCTGGAGCATCTTTTGGGCTCTGACAGCAAGGGAGGGAAGGAGACTTCTGCACAGTGCAGCATGAGGGACATCACTTAGTCCCCTGGCCAGAGAAGGAGGCCATGGCCTCTGTAAGGCTGTTGCAAAGAGGGAATAGGTGGGGGGCCTATAGGGAAATCAACCTCAGCAGGGGAGGTTATCATGGGCTGGGAACCTGGGCGGCCAGACAGTCACACCAAGATGCAGAAGACCTTACCCTGTACCCATGCTGTGGTCAGAAAGCAATGGGAATCCTCAGGGATAGCATCTTAGCAAAGTCAAAACTTGCAGACTTTGTTTCAGACTTCCAGATCAAACAGAGTGACGAAAAGGCAATAGGCCATAGCCAGAAAATGCCCTCCATGCACGTTTCCTAGGTCCAAGCTACTGCTTTAATAGATTCCTACACTCTTCCATGGTTTTGGACAACTGCTTTTGTTCATGACCCCCTGGTCTCCCCACGATCACCAGCTGCCAGGGAGGAGCAACATCCACCACAACCCCACTGCACTGTGCCATGCCCCATTTACAGCTGTGCTGGGAGGGTTATGGGTGTCTGCAGAGGACAACAGGAAGGAGATGTTCCTAAGTGCTGCCTTCCCAATAATGCAGTGCTTTAACAGAGCTCTATGGGACTCCACATCACAGGAATTGGAGTCACACTGGATATTTTTAATCCCCTGGTAGCCTCAGTGTAACAGCAAGAGAACAGCAGTTCACGACTCAAAACGAACTGCAGGCAAAGGACACGTGGTCCAGAACAGGGTCCTTTGCATCACGTGTCGAGTACGGTGCTCATTCTGATCCTGCCATCCTCACCTTGGAGCTGCTCTGAGGGCCACTGAGTCTCCTGAGCCTCAGCTCTCCCATGAGTAGCTGAGGGACTAGAAAAGAGCCTGGGACAAAGAGCCACTGTCTGTGACTGATTCTGGGCAAGGTGAAAGCACCGCAGGGTTGCTCAGTGAGTTGTGGGGTTAATGTCACGAGAGGAAAGTGTCCATGGGTACGTACCACTGCTTCCACGGCAGGAGAGTTGTCACCAACGACGAGCAAGGCAGGGCACCTGGTCAAAACCCAAAACAGATGTGTTACAGTGCATCGAAGGGACTCCTGAGAAGGTTGAGCTCTGTGAACCAACAGCCTCAACAAAAAAAGGCTCCTCAGAACTCCTGCCTGCCAGCACATCTCGGCATTTTGTTGCACCAAAACATTCTCCAGGGCTTGCACACACCCCCATACTGTCTCCTCTGCACACACCACCTGCCACTGCTGCTGCTCACATGTGCTCTGACCCTGCCTTCTGGAGAATCGCAGGGTGTTCTTAATGAGAGAGCTTCCAGATACCTCTGTGCCCCACTGCAGATGACAGTCCTGCACCACAGCCTGAGACTGTCTCAGACAGTCTTTCCAGTGCTTGGGCTTGGTGGGGTTCTTGCTGAGAAAGCAACAGCATCTTTTCTGCTGTCAGTAACTGAGACAGGCTGATCCAGAGCAACTCACTTGAGTGTTTTTGCAGTCATTTCATTGACACCAACGACTGGTCTCTCAATTTCCAGGTCTTTACGACTGAAAGATAAAACATAACAATTCTCCATCAAATCTGCAGAGAAAACCGGTTATCATGGGAGCACACAAAATTCAACCATGAGTGCAACAGGTTATCACTGTGTTATGCCACGAGCAAGAGCCCCAGCAGTCATCCCCAGGAAATAGGATCCACACTCTCATGGCATTGCTGTATGCCCAGAGATGATCTACTGAGGTGTCACAGGGTCTGTGGGCAGACACGAGGGCTGGGCTTGGCTCAGGATAACAGCTGAAGACTAGGCTTAGGACATGATATCCAGTAGGATAATACATATGGCAGCACATCTACTGAGTAGGGAAGCTATGGGAGCAGTCTGTCAGGCAAAAAGCTATCCTGTACCTGTTGTATGAGGTGAGGAACAGCTGAAGGTTATCTTGGTTAATGTCCTGTGCGATATGAAGCCTGTATGTTTGGATCAAATCTAGATTTGCCTGCAGTTCCTCCTGTACAAAAGCAGAAGAATTGAAAGACAAGAAAAAATATTTTTCACAAGTAAAGAAACAATAGTCATAAAAATACTGAAGCATTAAAGTGCCTCATTCCCTGTGAGTAGTGAGACAGAGGGCAGCACCTCCAGAGTGCATCAGTACCCAGGAGACAGGAGCGGTATGTGATGTGCCTGGCACCTGCCATGCTTTGGTAATGCGACTATGGTTTTACAACTGGTAGCACCCATCTGCTGCAAGAGTAGAGGTATCCTGAGATGGGGTAAGCTAACTCCCAAGCCTTGGTAATGTTTACACAGACACAAATCACTTTGGGTTAGGAAGGTCTTCTGCTGATGCTTAATGTTCAAGAAGCAAAGCTTTATAGGTAGGCAACAAGACTGGGACCAAAGGAAAGTTCAATTCCAACACCCAGTTCTAAGAAAAAACTGCATTCCTAGAGAGACAGAGACAGAGAGCAGGGAATGCAAGGAATTCACATAGAGTGAAGGGGCCCAACAGCAGGAAGAGAACAGCATGTGCCCTGAGCAGGAGTTGATGTATTGCAGGAAGGCTCCAGATCAGGAACCGATTTGCTGTGTGTCATACACAGTGTGCACGAGTCACAGGCCCTGCCATTGCCCAGTGGGAGGGAGACAGCTCATTGCTGTATCCAAAGTTTTCAGGAGGGGCTGGTTTGCCTCTCCTGAAACTGAAAGGGAAGATGAAGAGCAGAATGCAGCAGGTCAACATCTGGACACATACAGGGTACCACTGTCAGATCCAGCTGATCTGTGCTCTACTCAAACTCCAAAGGCTTCCATGCTGGCTATAGAGAACTGGCTGCAACTTGTTTCTGCAGGCAGTGGCCAGGGAACCGCAAGGAGTTCTGCCACCAGTGTGTGGGACACTACTTCCTTAGCATGCCCAGAGACAGTCAGAGCAGGGGTGAGGATGTGCGTGCTCCCCTCAGCATGCAAATCCCAGTGTGAGCCTGACACACAGAGAAGATGGTACTACCTGTGGCAACCCTTAGCTGATGGACCTGAGCTATTTGGGAGCAGCTACATACAGAAGTTAGAGCTCCGTGTACAGTTGCATGGGCAACATTAACACCTGCTGGGTACTTACATGGCCAAAATGATGTGCCAAGACAATATCCACTATGTTGGTTGTCCAACCTGAAAACTGAAGAGTGACTGTGAGTGAGGAGGAGGGAGAGTAACTGGGAAATACAGTTTCATTACACATTCCAAAGCAACTCCTCAGAGTAAAGAAAATAACAAGTGATAGAAGATACAAATGCCTGAAGTTTTGGATGGGCATGCAAAGCTTCAAAGAAACATGTGCACACACAACATAGCTCTCCAGAAACCTGGAACCTTAAATAACTGCAAGAGGCCAGAATAATTAAGAGATCCGTTCAATCTCAGTCAAATGAAGCCTGCAAGCAAGAGTACTAAATCTGAGGAAAGCTGAGTGCTTTAGAGCCACTCACCTCCAAGCAGTTTATCTGCATCTCTCGTTCACATATGATCACACCCACCCCTGCTCCTATGGCCGAGGCCACACTACACCCAGACTGAGAATGCAACAGGGACAGAAATGAGATTTTACAGTTCTTGCCAGAAATGGACAAATTCCTGTATTCTGTCCTTTTTTCTTACTCTACGCACTGCTCAGTAAGTGCTGAGGAGAGCAGATGTGTGGGGAAGCAGAATCTCACCTTGGATGCTGCCCAGTCAATCCATCCCTTTGCACATGGATCAACATTAATAAGAACGAGTCCCTCCACCAGGTCGGGGTGGCTGAGCTGTGGGGAGAGAGCACAGGCACACTCAGAAGGATCATTCAGCCCACATGGGGAAAAATGGCTGGTGCAGCAGCTGGAAAGCTTCTTGCAAAAGGTGTAGGACAGTGAAATGCAGACAAAGTGGGGAGCTCCTCTGTGCAGGGCAGCCATCGGCTCCCAGCCAGACTGGACTCGATTAGGCCATGGCACGGAGGGACCGAGTGCTCCACAGCCTTGCAGCCCCAGCAGGCCTTGGCAGTGCCTCCTGGAGACCCCAGGCAGCTGCAGGTCCTGCTGAGGCCCTGTGTGTCACAGGGCTGGGAGCAGTGACACTCTCTGCTCCAATCCAGCACAACCGTGAAGAATCTGGACAGGCTCCTGTGCCCGGAGAGCAACTCCTTCCACTCCTCAGGAAAGAGGCAGTCTCCCAGTGGAGATGGGGCAAATGGCAAAGAAGTTGGTGCTGAGGCTCCCAAATCCCTGCAGCCTGGGCAGAGGCCTGGCAAGTGTGAGCTGCAGGGGCACCTGCTCCATAGACAGCACTCCTGCTGCCCCCCAGCCCGCAAACGCCCCTTCCCCTGCTCCATCCCGCCCCCCCAAAACCCTGCAGTGTAACTCAGGCTGAGTGTGGGGGAAACATGGGTACACAGCACTTATGACAACTGCTTGCAAACACAAACGCGGCAATCTAATGCAACCAGCCACTGAGCTCTGGGCTCACTCCAAGGCTGAGATTCTATGGCAGCTCTCCTGCTCCATTGTACAGATTGGTGAAGCAGAAGGAAACACCTCTGTGCTCAGCAGGAAACTGCTTACAGCCCAGGAAGCGTGGCAAGGGCTTTGTGGCACTTCACTGTGCTGAGCACAAAGGCTGATTTGCACGAGCTCTTCTTTTGCAGGGCTGAAAACTACATAAGATACAGAAAGCAAGGAACAGCCAAACACCAGTGCCTCACACTGCCCCAGGCTCAACCCTGACTGGAGGGAATAGGAAGCAGAGAACTTTGTGTAGGAGGGGCAGCTGCCCAGCGCAGGGGCTTTAAGAAACAATAATGGCCTAAATAATTGACAACTCTCTGCACTCAATAACCTAAAGAAAACTTTACTGAAAATGTCAGATTTCTGGGGGTTTTTTTAACACTATCTCTGAAAGACTCAGGCAAATTCCTGGGCTGTTAAACGATGCCCACTGATTTCACATAAACACTGCACTAGAGAGAAACGTGTAAGCAGGTACTAAGATAAAGGCAGCACATTTTTATCTAAGGGTGGAGTACAAAATCTGCTTCCTTCCAGTGACAAAGCACATTCCTCATCAGCACTGGTTTGCAGCACATCACATCAATTCTTTGGTATCACAAACACTGGACACAACACACAGTAATGCAGCCAGTCTCGGTGAACACTCAAGGCTGGCTATTCCTAGCAGTCAGAATGGGCTCTGATGACTCAAAAGCATCACACTGCAGTCTTTCCACACCTGGCATAGTTTCAGAGTAACTTTGACTGCTCCAACATAACCATCTGGCCAGAGGTAGCTCTCCCAGGGCTCCCTGCAGCCCTGCTGTAATTACTAACTGCTACTTTGCCCATGCCCCACACACTGCGTGTTTGATCAGTGAGGACCACAGCTCACAGGAGTCACAAGCAATGAAGAGATACTTACTGCACACCTGCTGAGGACATAAGCACCAGCTCCCAGGCCAATCCCAATGAAGCTTTTCAGGCTGAAATACAGGCATTTCACAGTCAACAAGACTAACTTAGCTCAGCTGAAGCATCCCTAGTGGCAAAGCCTTTCCCCTCTCTGCATCCAGCTGTGCACTTATGGCTCGTTTTAAAACGACCCAGCAATGATGCAGCAGCCTTAAATTGCCTCAGGTAGCAGACAGTGTTCCCAGCACAGAACTAGACAGGGGCACACTGCTTGGGAGGTGCTCAGGCCTCTTGGGACACCTCAGTGAGCACTTCAGATGTGGCAAGCAGAGGCACAGGTATGTGCTGGAATGGCTGTCTCCAGCTGGCTCACCCCTTTTCCTTTCAGAGACTTACTTCAGGTGCGTCAGAACAGCAGGTAACATTTCAGCCAGTTCATCCATACTGGGATACTGGTACCTGAAAACCAAGAGAGCATCTCCAAATACAGCTCGACAGAGATTACCTCCCAGTTCTACCCGAGGTAGAAACATCTGACAGGCATGTGCACAGGTTATTAATTTGCAATGATACTGTGTGTTCCAGCCAACTGCGTGGATCCCATCCCTCAGAACAAGACTAACAGAGCTGTGGTCTTTTGGGCAGTCAGATTTCTGTGGCAGGATGGACAGATGAAATGCCAGCTCAACTGCAATGTGCTGGGCTCATGCTCAAGTCAGACAGCTAGTACCAGACTCACCACTAGTGAGGGCTTTACCCATGTCTCAGTAATTAGAAAGTTCCCTGACTGCCCCTTGGGAAGCCTCCTCATGTTGCCATTTCCTCTGCTCCTGAGAGCTGCCTCCCACTATACTCAGCCTGTCAGTCCCAGCTGGCACAAACGGGGTGCCACTTCAGTACAGACTGAACAACACAGGTCTCTGCAGAGCTCTTACCCAGATGGGAATGGGGGGGCTCCTTCCTGTTGGCCTGGTGCATCCACATGGCACACAGCAAAATGCTGGGTAATCTCTTGCATGTCTTCGAAGTTAAAGAATGCGTTAAAACAGGATTTGTCTGCAACAACAACAAAACAAAATGAGACATTTCTTGAAGTTCTATTGCAATCCACCCTCCAAACACATGGCACACACCTGCAGGAGCTCAAGCCCCTCTAGGCCCACGGGGCAGAGTGTGCTGGATGGCATGTGCTGCTGTGCCTCAAAACTGCAACATAGCAGCAAGTCCCAGCAAAGGAACTGCCACGACTGGAGGGCAGACAAACAGCCCAGCCTGTGTGCCCCAGAAAGCAGGGCCTTGTTCCTGGTACTCACAGTACCAGGAGGAGCACCTGTGTGAACGTAACAGCACATGCTGGGTGGGAAGACATGTCGAAAGAGAACTGAGCCTGCTAGAACATTACACTACTTCTGCAGCCTTGTAGAAGGGACTTGCTCACCTGCCCAGCACCCAGGGAAAGAAGGCCCTATCACACAGTGCAACAAGTCAGCCAGAGCATTATAGTGTGTTGGGTGGACCTATTTCCACCTTTCCACCTTGGCCCTACCTTTCAAGGGCTGTTGGAATGGATAGGGCATGCCACATGTTCTCTCTCCCTCTCTCTCCTGCAGACCTTTATCTTTTCGCCCTGGAATGACCTCAGCTCCAGGTCAGGCCTGCTGCTCCCCACACTTAAAAGCAAATACCACAAACAATCACTTTTTCAGGGTCCTGGGAATGCAAGGGCTTACGGTTGAGGCCAATGTCATGGTATGTGAGGATGACAGGTCTGTTCCCCTTGGGTGTGCCCCGCATGGTGACATGAACCACTCCAAAAGCTGTCTCAATGTCATGTTCCTGCAGAGAGAGAAGAAGGAGCCTCAGTGTTATGTGTGCTGCCTGCACCACAGGGAAACCTAACTGAAGGCCAGCAGCAAGGGCCTCATCCCCACTTCAGCACTGTTCTCCTACCCACAGTACAGCTTTTGCAATCACAGAACGGTTTGGGCTGGAAGGGACCTTAAACACCATCTCATTCCACCTCCTGACTACATGCAGGGACACCTTCCACTAGATCAGGCTGCTCCAAGACCTGTCCAACCTGGCCAATCCACAGCCCTGCCAAATCTCTCTGTCCAATTCCTCTGTACAACTGCTGCCCAAAGCAGGTTGCTTTTGTTGAGATGTGTGAAGGGTCCGGGCCTGCATCTTCCCATGACCAAGATCTCATTTCAGTGGCTTTCAGTGATGTTGCTGCACTGTAGCAGAGCTGGGTGTCACATGTGCAGCTGTGTCTAGGGACTCAGGGCATCACGAATGCAGCTCCACTTCCACAGCCAAGCCTTTGTTCCCCAGCTGGTGACCTCTCTCCAACACACCAGCTTACAAGTCTTGCCAGTGCACCCCCCAACGCACCCCCTTGGCATCATCCTGTCCATGGCTGGTGGGAGGGGACATAGCAATGCCCAAGAGGCTGGCAGCCTCTGGGGACCATGTACCAGGGTGTTTGGGAAACAGCACAACACAGAGCAGGCAAATGGGACAGCAAAGGGACCCGGGCTCTGCAGATCCCATCACTGCCTGTCTGTGAGGTTGCTCCCATCCACATAGGAGTGAGTGGCAGCTTTTCCTTTCAACAGCAGTAAAAATGAAAGATCCAGACACACACATATGTGTTCTCCCAGGCTGCCTGTCTACTGCAGCCTCACTTTGGCCATTTGGCCAAGACCCCTCAGCTCTTGCCCATGCTGCTGCATTAGTGTCTGCTGACCTGTACCCCAGGGAAGGCTGAGAACTGTACCTCAGCCAAACACTTTTTTCCATTATACCAGGTTTGGTAATGTGACACTGAACCACCCCCAGTGCCTCCGGCAGCTGGCACCAGTATGGCAGGTTATGCTGGTTTCCAGCTGGGCATCAGTGGAGCAGTTTCACGACCTGTTTCATGATTAATTGCCAGCCAAACCATGTGTCTTTTCCCAAATATCGAGAGCTTTTTGCACTGTGCCTTATGTCAGACAGCAAGAGGAGCATGAGGCCTCCTGGTACCTCTTCAGTTTCTGTCCGGTGCAGAAACAAGCCACAGCCTCATAACGACACATGCAGAAGTGCCCACAACATTGTCCAAGTTGAACTAAAATAGCTGCAAACACAGTGAGACAAACACTGATCTGGGATAACTATGGACTTTGGAAAAGCTGTGGAGATGGCAGGGAGGCTGGGTACACAACATTATCTTTAGGTTCCTTCTCTCATCTACAGAAATCAAAGGAGAGACTTACAGACACTATAAAAAGCACCAATTACTTTCTTCATATTAAAACAGCATCTGCTTAGGAAAAAGCCTCATGGTCCACCCTGAAGTAAGGACATTACACCTCAAAAACATGTTTTACTAGTTTACACAAAGTATGTGAAATATGTTTTTGAAACAGTAATGTCCAATACCCTGAAAGTCATTAAACCAAATATAGGACTGGAGAGAGTACCTGGCTTGCAGCAGACCAGAAATTCACTTCACCTCCCTTTTCTGGGCACTCTGAAGGCTAGTTGTGGGCCAGACTGATTTAGTTCTTGCAGTGGAAGACCTTCCTTCCCCCAGCTGTGCTTCTTTTCAAGGGCTCCAAAGCCTATTCCCTTCCCCCAAAAGTGTGGCAACAGGAGAGCTGCCACAGTTAAATCATCTGAGGTAGTCTGAAGCCTTCCGGAGCTTGGCTTTGAAGGATTTGTGAAGACACCTCTGACTGGGGCTGGGGTTTACCTGCATGCAGCTGTTGCACTGTGCACATGCAGAAGCTGGAGTACCTACTTACACAGCAGCAGAGACCTCTCTGCAGGCGAGGTTACCCAGCCTGATGCTCACATGGAGGGGGCAGGACAGGACTAGTCTGTGTGTGTAAAGTGAGCATGTGTCCATGTGGCAGGAATGCCTGCCCTCATGGCAAGGCTGCACAAGGCAGCCCAGGGCACAGCCTCTGCTTCCTGAGCCTCCAGAAAACCCCCAGCTCTGCCCCTTGGCGATGTCTTGGCTTTCGGGGCTGCTTTGCTGAGCTGGGCAAAGCCCCGTCCTGCACAGCCACAGCACTGGCCCCCAGTTTAGTGCTCTCCAAGCCTGCAGGTGTTAACAAGCCCTTTAACAATAAAGTGGCAACTTTTGGAGAAGGCCAAGAGTGGTGACTGGCAATGCTGGTGGCTGGGATGGTGAAACACAGGGAACTCACGGAAGAGCCCAGCAGGTGCCAAAGCAACCGGAGCTGGCAACCCCCGTCTGCACTTCCCTATGCCCCTGAGCTCACCAAGGCCTGGACTGCCATTAAAAGCAGGTCTGCCTGCCAGCTCTGGCACTTGCTGGGCTCTTCCATAAGCAGCTTTAACTCACTGAGCTGGCAGGGAACTATCCAGTTGCCCTTTTCTTTTCTTTTCTTTTCTTTTCTTTTCTTTTCTTTTCTTTTCTTTTCTTTTCTTTTCTTTTCTTTTCTTTTCTTTTCTTTTCTTTTCTTTTCTTTTCTTTCTTTTCTTTTCTTTTCTTTTTTCTTTTCTCTTCTCTTCTCTTCTCTTCTCTTCTCTTCTCTTCTCTTCTCTTCTCTTCTCTTCTCTTCTCTTCTCTTCTCTTCTCTTCTCTTCTCTTCTCTTCTCTTCTCTTCTCTTCTCTTCTCTTCTCTTCTCTTCTCTTCTCTTCTCTTTTTTTTTTTTTTTAATCTTACTTTGTTAGACTTCTGCCAGGTCAGTGAGTTAAGAAGCTCACAGAGAGGTCTGGCAAATGCTGGTTGTGGCTCAGAGCCCAAGGGGAGTGCAGAAGGAATAACCCTGCCCTGAGCACGAGGCCAGTTAAACTGACTCACGGCTAGAGCGGGGGGACTAGGGAGGGTCTAAGGCAGCAGCAAAAGGTCAACTATCAAACAGAAGCACAAAACCTAAACTGAGGCAACAGTGAGAAAGGCACAGAAAGCAACAAAAGAGCTGGTGACATTTTAAAAAGTCTGCACTACAGTCTTTTCTGGAATTACACTCAAACACTGCTCAGGTCACACCTGCCTTCACTAGGTGAGCTACAGGACAAGGTACTAGAAACAGAAACACCCACTTCCCTTCAGAGACTCTGTCACACTGCAGCACCCTGCACTTCTGTTTTCTGAAGCTGAGCTTGGGTCTCAGCTCTCTAGTGGGAAAGGAGAAGAGTTTCCTTGAGCTAATAATTAATCCTTGCTCTCCTGCTTACTTTGACATTGCTAACTGTGTAAACTGTGATTTGGGGAAATGAGACAGTTTGTTGAGAAGAGATTTTCCATGTCCCCACTGGGCACCAGCCCAATCTGAAGGGGACTTCCCTGGCTACTCCTTCAGTCACATTAGTGATTCCAATATAGGGAATGTCCACTGAAGATGGAAGCAACATGAGAAATCCCATCTTTGAGAAATCCTATCTTTGAGAAATCCCATCTTTAAGAAATCCCAGCAAGCAGAACTTTAAAAAGTTTAAGATGCTAAATCTGCTAAATCTGCAAACTTTTTACTCTGCCCTATACAGTGACAATGCCTAAGACTGAGAGTGCTTAAGATTATTTCTTATTTCTCTTGCTAGTTTCCAGGCAGGGTGGAAATCCTCCTCCTGGGAAGCAGCTTCCCTCCTCTGGTTAAAGCATTTTACTTATTGAAGGCTTTTTCCAAGCTCTACAAAGGAAGCAGCAGCCACTAAAATTGAGATAAGGGTTTCTACCTTCACTTTTTTAGCTACAAATCAGCTATCACACTGATATCTTTTTCAAGATTATCTGGAGAGACAAGATTGAGTTTCACCCCCGACTTCCCTACGGGTAATCAGTAGGAAATGTCAGTTTTTCCAGTGAACTCCATTTTCTCTGAAACTTTGCCCTTTTGTTTCAACCTCTGATTGCAAAGGACAAAATCATTTTCAGATGTCACACAATTAGAGCACACATGACTCCCCTGTCACTGCTTGTCTCCACAACAGCTCTGCCACGTATCAAAGCCACAGGACAGCACGAGACAGAGGCTTAAAAAAGAGCCTAGATATCACACTTTGGATGGCAAGGAGGATCTCTTCACTTTTAAGATACAACTGCTACCTTGAACTGCCCCTCCAAAAGTTATTATTTTGTTACATTATTACTGGCTTACTACTCTCCCAAACATGGAGCCGAATAACCCAGTTACAGCAGGCACCAGAGCACTCAGTGAGAGAACAGCAGCTTGGCTGGCTGCACCGGGAGTCCTTGCCAAACACGTTTCCTTCACATCTTTCTTGCAGACACCCTTCCCAGCCCCCCAGTGAGGTGGCCTGCCTGTGTCACCCTGTGTCACTGCCTCCATAACCACTGCCCAATTCCGAACACCAACTTGGCATGTTTTCTCCTGGTATTTGCCCATTGCTCATGTAGAAGTGTTGAGTTGGAAAGTATCAGACACCCAGACTCTGGCATGCTTGGTTTCTTTCTAGCCTCTGCTCAGGGTAGCTTTGACACATTGCATCAGTGTAGCCTGAACAGAGACTCAAGGATTGTTACCTTGCAGCTGTGTAACTCCAGCTACTGTCTGAACACTGATCTGGTCTAGTGCAGGGAAGCAGTGATAGGAGAAGGCACGTGGAAAACATGGCCAGGAGACAGCCAAATTTTTACAAACCTGCAGTCTCCAAAATAAGGGAGATGAATGCGAGACAAGATAATGATCTGCCAGTTGTGTTTTGAAGAGCTTGATAAAGTTTAATTTTCACTTAGGGACTGGAAACTTTCAGAGGTTTTTCTGAAGAGATTTTATCTCCTGCCTTTATTTGTAGAGTAGGTAAAGAATAAGCAGCAGCTGCAGCCACCCTGCTGCAAAGGGAGGCAGAGCACTGACCGGGTGGCTGTCACAGCCGCAGGCAAAGGGCTGTGCCCACACATCCTGATGGCCCCTGCTCTGCCAGCGAGGCAGGGGCACGGGGCCTGGGCAGGCAGCTGCCATCGATCTGCTCAGAGCAGCTGGGAGCCACAGCTTCAAAAACTGGCACTGCCTGCGGGTCGTGAATGAGAAGAATGATGATGGAGGAGGAGCAGGAGGCACGGAGACCAGCTGTAGCTGCAGCCTGCTGGGCTGACTTCAGGACAGTGTGCTTGTGCAAAAGCATGTAGTGATATTTTCTCAAACATATGCATCTTGTAACAGTTTCCCTTAATTTTTCCAGCCTCCAACAATCTGCAGGTCAAATGAGACTTTCTGAACTGGAGCTGTGGTCTTCCACTTTAAGAGAACGGGGCTGCCACCTCCTGCTACTTGAGCCTGCCTCCTCCCCCTGTGACCAGAAAAGCCTAACAATGTGTAGGGAAAAGAACCACTAATTTCCCCACCTTGTATATGCTGATTTTACACCAGACCTCCTAGCCCTTGGTTTGGAAGCTGGAGAGCAACTGACTCCATTTCCACAATCCCCAGAAGTGATGCTCTCTAACAGCTCACTGCAACTCCCTCACATGTTCCTTTCTGGGCTGACGTGCTTGAGACTATCTGGGTGGCCCTGGCACAGCAGCTTTCTCCTGACCATCCTGCTACTGTGCAGCTCTGTCCTTGCTGAGCCCAGGGTTCTTGCAGGACGTCACATGTGCTGTGGGTGCACGCAGCAGCACAATGAGGTTGCTTTGTTCTCTGTTCCTGATGAACAAGGATTGATTTGCTTTGCTGAAAGCCACGAGCCCCTCATTGACATCGTCACTCATCCCTTGCAATATTAGAGTTTTATGCCCCCGAGTTATCGTCAGCCCTGAGCCCACGCTTTCATATTCCACTGCAGGAAGCTTTGACTCAACGTGCAGCACACTTTGTTTACCCAAAGGCAGATAAATTTTGCCACTGCACCTTCCATCACGTTTTCCAGATCATTGAAGAGTATATTTTAGCAGTGCAGGCCCCAGCACAGGTCTCCAGGGTGCTTCTCAAGTGATCTCAAACAGCTGTGAAAACAAATGCTGGGGTTTTTTAACCAATATTTCATCCATGAATGGACCTCTCTTCTGACCCCACATGGCCTCCTAAGTCCCTTAAAACGTATGTCTTATGACTCCTTTTAGTAAGGGGCCTTGTCTTTTGGAAATCCAAGTTGGTTGCATCAACTGAATTCTCTTTATATCACTACTGACTCTTTCAAAGAATTTCAACAGCTCTGTAGAGCAGGACTTCCCTTTACAAAACTTACATTGACCTTTTCCCAATATTGATCAGAGTAATTCATCCACTACATTTTGCTGGTTTTATCAGTCTGTCTGGTATAGCTCATCAGTGAATTCCCAGAATTCCTGAGGGATGTGTCTTACAAACTGCCTGACAGGTGAAGCACTGGGCACCATGGCAGCTTCAACAGAGGAGCATGGCTTTCACTTAACACCTCAACTATTTCATCCTTAAATTCATTTAAAACTCCTCCATTGAAAGTTCCAGTTAATATTATGAAATATTAAAAACTGCTAAAAAAGGCATAAATATTACCTTTTGTACAGCCTCTGCAGCAGGCACTGTGGTTTAAGACAGGCTCTATGCTGACTCCCCACAAAGAGCATTCCAGCACAGTAACCTCTGTGAGCTGCTCTGTGCTAAGCTTGCATGCAGAAGAAATTAAATTTAAATTTTCTGCTATGGCTAGATCTTCCTTGAGCCCTCCTTCCAGAGCCTGAGAAGTCAGTAGCACTCTGCAAACCCCCCCCATGTGTTTCCATTTTGATAGGTCTGAAACAGGATGGTTGTTTTCTTCCCCTTGCAAATAATCTCTCAGAATCCCCTTCTGCCTTTGTTCTGTTCATATATTTAATCTACTAGAGTTTATAACCTTTTCCATTTTCTGTAGCCTTTTTTAAAATTGCTTTTTTGTTTTCAATAGCCTCCTTGCCCTTCTGTATAGCCACGCTGGCTTTCTGGCATCATTCCTCGTCTCTGCTGTGATGGATGGTGGGCACTTGCTCTCTGCTCAGTTTATGTTCAATAATCTTCTCCATTTATGTGCAGTTCTTGTTTTGAACTCTGAGTGCAAAATCAGTGAAGTCTTCTATAGTTTGGTGGTTTGTTTCCTTTCCCACAGGGATGTTGATCTGGAACAATTATGGCTCCTGTCACAGAGCAGCTCTTGGAAGGCACAATACATTTCTCTGCCCTTGTCAGATCACATCCACGATGACTTCTCCCATCTTGGCACTCCCTAACCTGTTGCTCCACAGAAGTTTGTGGCTAAAATGTAGTGCTGGTGCCATATAATGGGTACAACTTAGATTAGCTGACTTGATGAGGAAGTACCATTGAAAAGAGTCCTTCTCCTGGCCCTCTGCCCTGCCCCATGTCCAGTGAGCTGCTGGTCCCATGGAAGTCTGTAAGCAGGAGTGCAGGGTTGGGGTCACTGCCCCACTACACTGGGAAACCAAAGCAACTGAGCCTGTGGCCACAGGATCTCTCCTTCAGGAGGAGGGTGAGCAGTGCAGGTGCACACGTGGTGGCAGAGGCACTGACCTGCCTTAGCTATACTGTTAAGATACACTTCCAGGTAGGACTTGGGCAGAAGAACAGGTAGTGGCCACCAATGCTACTGACCATCTCTCAAAGTCCTGTGATTTTTGCTATAATCTTTATGGTGACAGCTTCTGAGAATCTCCGCTCTTGGTCAAAGAGCCCTGTGCTTGAGAAAATGAAATGTGTGTTGTCATGGTTTGAGATAGCCCAAATTCCAATTCCCTAGCTCCATCCCCCCTCCCACATCTCAACCAATGTGAGATGGGTTTTTCCAGACAAAACACAACCAGACTCAAAGTGGGGAAAAGGGAATATATTACAATGACTATACAAATAAATACTACAATACATTATACACACGACTACAACTATCTCTACCATGACATAAGTATTTACAATGGATCAGATCTCTTCTCCCCTCCAAATAAAAGTCCAGGAGGGAAAGAAGGACAGATCCCTTCCAGTCTCTCAGGGCAGCAGCTTCTTCAGAGTAGCAGTCACTAAGCAGCAGCATCTTCTAAGGCAGCAGGTTCTCTCTCTCTTCTGTTTCTTGTAGCAGCTGATAGCTGGATCTCTGCCAGCACACACGAGGGGGGTATCCCCCTCGGCCACTCGTCTCTCCAAACGAGGGGTCTTCCGTGGGCTTCGTCACCCCAGACAAGGTCGTATCACCACGTCATATCACGAAGCACAGGGGGTCTTCGTGACGGTCTGGTATCTCCAGGAGATTCAAGCTCCTTGCAGGGCCTCTGTGCCCTGTCTCAGGCTGCGAGCTTCTTTGTAGCTTGCAGCAAGGGAGGGCCCTCAAGGCCAACCTCCCCCACACCGTCCTGGCTGAGCTCTCAGGACGTCCGAGCTTCTCAGCTCCTCTCTGCAGTGCATGTTGCACTTCAAGGCTCTTTCAAGTAAGAGTCTATCAACTTCCTCCTTCCAGGAGGTCTCAAAGGAGTTTGGGGGGTCTGGTATCAGTTCTTACCCCCAGAACTCTGTAGAACTCTGCTGCTGACTCTCTCTTCCCTCAGGTCTCCTTCCAGGAGTCCCTTCTCTGGTGCTGCGTGTCTTTGTTGCTCCATCTTATCTCTTCTGGCTCTCTGCCACCGTTTCTCTGGTCAGTGCCAGCTGCTGCTTTCTCCGGCCACTGCCCACGGCCACTGCCCATGATGGAGAAAACATCTCCCAGCATAACTATAGGCACCTAGCCCAGCATTATGCTGTTCCAGGTCCCCACAGGCCCCAGCTGGGGCTGGGGGCCAAAGCCCCCCTGTGGAGCTCAGAGCCCCTTCCTCGTGGCTCACAACATGGCCACCTTCTTCTCCCTAGCCCAAAAACTACAACTCTTCTCTTCCGGTCTGGTTGTGATATGTTTACATTTTTTGCAGTAGCGCTCATTGGACAGAAATTCAAAACTTCCAGGGGTTTCCACCCCTTGGGGTCTACCACTTTTCTTATCCTCTGGGGGAAAACAAAGTCCAAACCACTACATGTGTGAACCATAGAGGCTCAGATACTGGAAGGTGATAAAACACAACTCAACAGCAACTTCAAAATATTTTAGATCAAACCCAAGCAGGACCTGCTGGGAAGCATTTCTTGCTGGGGATTTGCAAAGGTCAGACAAGGCTGGGACATTATCCTATTTGCCTTAACATCTCTGAATGCTTCTTAAACTGAGGAGGAAAACCCACACTCAACTATGACTGCCAAAGGCTAAATCTACTGTGGGACTGATCATGGCAAGAAGTGGGCACACAGAGGGCAAACAGTTCAAATGCAGGAACCACCTCTGATTGCCACCTTTGGCCAGAGAGGGAAGCAATGACAGTGCCACTGGCACTAAAGAATCCCTTCAGTGCAGGGAGCTCGGGGTGCAGCTGCAGTGGGAACTGCAGGTTGAGCTCTGGGAGGCAGGAGCCTGAACTGCTGCCCCTTTGCATAACAAAGGGCATAGGGACCTGTGGCCCAGCGAGGGGGGATGGGACACTCGGGGGATCGGACACTCAGGGACACAGCCAGAGGCTGAAGACCCCCAGACTTTCCTGCCCTTCGACTGTGAGGGTATAAAAGCCCAGAGGTTCCTTTGTTCGGGGTCCCTCCTCAGAGTCACCAGCTCCAGCTGGTATTTTGTTATTCAGTTCTTGTACCATGATTAAATTATTTTAAGGATCTGGAGGTCTGAGACTCTGCAGTGGGAAACCTGGGCTGGAGCCGGTAAGGAAACCTGGTCTGTGAGGGGAAGGAGCAGTTGCAAAGGGGCCTCAGTCCCAGCTCAGGTGGTGCCAGAGTGGCTTCCAGGGTGGCTCCTGGCTGGTCAGACAGAGGAGTTTCCTTAATATCACCGAAAACTTTCCATACTGAGAAAAAACATTCTGAGTGAAAGAGTAAGGCGTCCAACAGCAGCTCCAAAGGCACTAATGCCTCGAGCTCCAGAAACTGCCAGGCAGCAGTGGGTGACAAACCACAGTGGTCCAAATTCCAGCCACACTTCCTCAGCCCCAGGTCGCATGATCCAGTGCTTAAGTTTTTAAAAGTTTAATAACTTTCAAGTTATTAAAGACTTAAGTAAACCATTTGTTTCACAGTGGGAATGATTAATGATGAGAATTTATATTACCAGTACTTTTCAAGAGTAATTTATTAAGCTTCTCTTTTGGCATTACCAGATGACCTCCCAGTGCGAAGTTGCTCTAAGTTCAAAATTAATTCCTTGGAAAAACTGAGAACTGATTTAATGTGCAGACTAACAATAAAGAATACATCTGTGAAATCCCTTCAATTTTTTTTTTAAACGCTAAAACCTGGCAGAACACAGAGCAGTAAGGTGTCTATTGCTTGCATTTTACTCAAGCTTGTTGAATGTCTGTACTAGCAAAGGGCTAGAAACATCCCAAAAAAACCTTTCAACTTAAGCACATTTAGCTGCTGGTTCACCTAAGCAAAGGAAACTGCCTCTGCTGCTTTGCTGTAAGGTGGAGGAGATGCAGATTACTCAGGGCAGGCTTTCCCCTTTTCCAGTGACTCTGGCTACAGCTATTATTTACTTTACGTCATCTTTGCCAGTCTTGGCAAAGGTGAAAAACTGCACCGTGCTCCTGGGGCAACCTATCCCAGCTGTTAACTATGGAGGGACTGAAGCAGAGATTCCATTGTCTTGCTCTCAGCAGCAGCTGCCCTCAAATTTCTACACATTACTAAAACAACACCACAAACTATGCCTGCAGGATAAGAAAAAAATATTGTCAGACTGCAAAACACCCCCACCTGTTAACTCTTACCATTATAGTATCTCCAACCTCAAGGCAATTGGCAGGTAAGCGCTTCCCACCTCCTCTCTGTGCAAAACTATTTTGGAAATAGTAGAGCTGAAGGAGATGGCTGCATGGGAAGCAAGACTAAATCAGACCTAAAGCAACATCGTGAAGTAAATTATTCATTTCCATACACAGCAGAAATTTATTAATAGAAAACCCAATATGATCTATCCAAGCATGCAAACAGTTTCTGGTACTCTGTGTAATTGCATTAAGTCTTAAATTAGAGAAATTCTGGGTGAGAATTGAGAGCAGCAGTAGAACGAGGTACTCAATCTGATTACACAAACTCAAGAGCATCAGGAGACAAAGGTGCTGCTGTTGCTGTAACACAAACAAGCATTTGTGTGTGCCTGTTCCAAAGGCAGGTGACAGTGAAGGACAGACCCAGTGCCTCTCTGCGACCCTTGCTCATGCTTTGTGTCAGACAGCAAGAAAGAGCAAGTCACCTCCAAACACAGATTCTGCCAGAGAACAGACACTGGCTCTGCACTCAAAGGAACTCAAGTGAGATACAACAGAAGCATGGCTGGGTTTGTGCTCCCACAGCAGAGAACACGAACCCCTACAACCCCACAATGCTGAGACCAATAAGCAACTCATGACAACACCGACAGGTCTGAGCTGGAGCAAGATGCTCTCTCTGCTGCCCTGCCCACGTGTTCCAAGCAGCAGTTAAAGCTATAACTTCCTTGCACTCCAGTCAAGTATCCAGCGTCATGAGAAAGACACCCAGCACAGACGGAGGAATACATGCGTTAGGGTTAGATCCCCTCTTTCCCAGCTCAGGCAGGAAATTGGACCTCGTAGATCTGCACTGCTATTTTGAGTCAGCAGAGTATGAGACTGCAGCCTTCCCCATGGGCTGCAAACAGAACAGGCTGATGGCTCTGGCACTCCCCCATCCCTGGGCAGTGGGCTCAAGGTGCCACTACCTGCAGACACAGCCTTTGTAAATCCGAGGCCTCAAGGGAGATCTGAATGTGCTAATACACAGGTGAGTCTAAAATATTTTGTGTGACTGCCAGACCCCAGATCACCACAACTCCTCAAGGAATCCGTAAAGTAAGGCAAGGGCCACCTTTCCAGCTAAGGACAGTCCTCCTGCTGACACAATGTGCCAAACTGCATTTCAGCATCTTGCTGAAGACCATGAACATCTTCAAACCTCCTGAAGAACAGAAAGCAGGGCCATTTGTGTGTCTCCAAACCTTCCACATCCCCAGCAACTAGAAGTGAGCCTCACTGTGTTGAGATAAACCCAATACTGCAGTTACTCATTAGTCGCTGTGAAATACCATTAATGAGTGTTGCATAAAGGATGGAAACGGCTCAGCCACTGCCGCTGGAAAGGCACCATTCAAACCCCTTTCTCAACCTAAAGCACATACATCTGCTTTGCTCTAAGGACTCACTGACAAGAACATTAAAAGCACAGGAACTTCAAACATCACAGCTGCATAATCAGCCTCTTTGGCACACTGTTGCCACAGAATACAGAAAGCAAACATAATGCTTAAGTAAACCCCAAGGAAGGGTTGTGCACACATAGTTAAAAATAAGAACCATGTTTCAGTCCAAGTCCAGCTAGCTAAAACTTTCCAGAACTGAACACTGCAGTTTTACAGAAAACAGAGTTTTTAGATGGAAAATCAGTGATGGGAGGAATCAGAAGAAAAGCTTCCCAAGAAACAAAAATTTAAAAAATGTCCAAAATAAAAATCCATTTAAATAATTTTAGCTTGTTGTGATGTCAGGAGAAGTCAAAACCAGTACTTTAGTGGTGATGCTAGTTTTAATAAGATTAGGAGCATCATTAATTTAGCAGGCATTAAGTAAACTTGCTTTCTAGATCAAAACATCTTCTGTGTTGTAATTAATTTCACTCCAGCGCTTTGAACAAAAGAACTCGTTGTACAAACCAGAGGAACAACGGTCCTCAATATCCCAGCCCAAATGTTTCACTGCTGCTGAGAACAGCCCCAGTTATTCACACAGAGAAAGCAAACCCTTCCTCAGAGAGCTAACGTTCTATGTTATTTCATCACAATAAAGAGAAGATGCCTTAAAACACCTTGTATTCAACACCAGTGGGTAGCACTCACAAGCTGGCTTTAATTAAACAATGAACACAGTTTCAAGTCAACCTCTCCCACATCAGCAAATGCACGCGATGGGATATTTCAATAACCTCTCAACAGCAGATACCATCTCTGACTGCACAGCAAGCAAAAATAAAGCAAAGAGACTGGGCAAGAATAAGCAAACATTTAAAAATGCAGATTAAAAAGCTTCTGAAAGAACTCCTCCAAAACTGAATAATTAAAACGTGGTCTTATTGAACAGTGATACTTTAACTAAAAAAAAGTGCAAAAAATTCTTCATCGAGGCCTGTCATTAACTCTGCAAACATTGTGCTGTGTTTTACTCTGGACACAGGCAACTGAGTGACTGCATTTTCCATGAATGTCAGCAAGGCATCCAGCAAGCTTTTGTATTGGGAAGCTTTATTCCTTTCCTCCAAGGGTTTATGCATGCCTTGTCTTTTCTGTTTCTGATGAACCCTGTATGTCCTGCATTTACTTAGTCCCACCTCCTCCACCCATTGTTTGCTTTCTGCAAATATTCAGCCAAATCCCAAAACACCTCCACACCCCAAGGCCCCTTCTCCTGAAAGCCAAACACTTCTCTGCCTTCCTGCTGGTGGGAGGCAGCAGAGGGGAAGTGCCAGCTACACATGAGATCAAATGGCAGCTTATGTCAGACTGAAACATAATACAGGCTTATTTGGATAGTTTTACAAATATATCTGCATATTCCTTCATTTCTATTTAAAGCAAATCATCTGAAAAGAGGAGAGAGATTTAGGCTGAGACAGAACACCTACTTCTGAAGTCTGAAGAGGGTCTGGATAATAATAAAAGCCCAGGCACAGCTCTGTTAATGGCACAGGTCACCACACCATCTGTCCATCTGCAGCACAGACC
Source organism: Chiroxiphia lanceolata (assembly GCF_009829145.1). Lineage (NCBI taxonomy): Eukaryota > Metazoa > Chordata > Aves > Passeriformes > Pipridae > Chiroxiphia > Chiroxiphia lanceolata. The sequence goes on along the minus strand of NC_045653.1, from coordinate 889,255 downwards.
GTTTATTCCACCATCTGCCCATGGACAGTGGAAAAAGCCAACCCTAGATTTCATTAGGGTTCATATAGCTTTCAAGTAAAATGTAGGTCTCAGATTTAGGTTAATACCTTTTAGTTCTGAGAATAACCTACATTCCTATTGATAAAGACCCCTAAGCCCCCACACTATCTCTCCATTTCATTTCCATTGCAGTTACCAGATTACGTGGCGTTGTTTAACTGATGCCAGGCAATCTGTTATATGTCAGGGTTAGCTGGGGTTGCTTGCAGATGTACAGCTTAGGAAAACCAGGGTAGCTCTATCTGGAAGTCAGTTGTACCAGAAAAGCCAAAAGCTTCCTCACACACAGTCACCTAGAGTAACAAATTTCAGAAGCAGGAGGATGCTTGTGCTGTTGACTTTGCCCAGATCTGATCCTGGCAAGTTATTTAAACATAAAACCAAACACATGAGGAAATGAATAGAAATTCCCAATGGCATTGCCCCTTTTCCCCAAAGGAAAGAAAGATCTTACAAACCTTAAATATACAAGTTACCTTGAAAAGTAACACATGCCAAAGCTGTACAGAAAACAGCGTGGGGAACCTGTATGCCTGGCACTACACACCTCCTGGAGTCAGTGACAGTGCTAATGACATGCTCCTGAGCTGGGATTAAACTAAACACTTCTCCCATTCGTAAGCATGGCCCAGCTGTAGAGAACATTTTGAAACCCCAGCTTCCAGCCAGAAGGCCGTCTAGAGGCACCACAAAACAAACAAACACTGAAGCTGGATGTTACTCCAGCTGTATCCAAGGCTAAACTCTGGCAGGGCATCAGTCAGTCCTGGCAGGAGCTGGGACATTGAGATTAGCTCAGCTGGTTAGAGCATGGTGCTAATAACACCAGAGGTGGTGGGTTCAGTACAGGCCATTCACTTCAGAGTTGGACTCAATGATCCTTGTGGGTCCTTCCAACTCAGAATATTCTATGAAATTCTGGGATGGACTTACAGCAAATGACCTCATAACCGAGGGCACAGAATAACACAGACTGAAATAAAACAGCACTCACTCCAATATGTCAAGATCTTATACTGGACCTGCACTGCCAACAGGGTTATCAACACTTCTAACAGAGTCTCACTTTTTCCTCACCACCCCCTTACCTCACCCCACTGCCTGCAGCCCTGCAAGCACAGCCCAGGATGCGGTCAGCCCCAGTCCAAGCTACAGCTTTGTCTCCATCTAAAACAGCTTCTTTTGAACTATTAGAAAAATAAAAAGGTCTGAAATGCAGGTCTCACGTCACTGATGCTGTGCTCTCATACTGCAAACACTGCATTGTGTAAGATAATCCATCCCACAAACCCTTTAATTTTTGCTTTAAACCCCATCAGGTCCCTTGCAGATGTTGTTGCTATTGGAAGTTGATTGGGAACTTCACTGCACTGTAACTGGAAACCATCTTCCAGTTATCAGCCTTCATCAGTCAGTTTGTGCCTGTTCTTGTCAAACTGAGATCCTCCCCAAGGCTCTTCTTCCCTGTGAAACTCAGGACAAATTAAACCCGTGCCTCAGTCTAGGGGCTTTTAAGTCTTTCTCTACACAACAGGATCTTCCTTCCTCTGAAATCCCTGGCAAACTTCTTTACTTTAAATTGCCCTGACACTGACTCAGTGTCACAGAGGCCTGGATATGCAGCCAGATGTGCTTTGCCAGATCAAAAAGCAGCAGTAATTTTTCACAGGACAAAACAATAGCTCGATGTCCCAGTGTAAGAACTGTTCCTGGTACTAGTAACTGAGGCAGATAACCCAAGGACCCAACACTCCATCTATCCTTGCTGGCAGATTTCAAATAGCGATTTAATCTAGCCCTTGGGGTATTTTCCAGGTAGGAGCAGAAGGGGGGGGGTGTCAAGCCAGGTGTGCCCTGAAAGTGCACCTTGTAGGGAGAGATGCTGGAGAAAGGTGAGGTTAGGACACTATTTACAGTCACAAGAGACACTGTATTAACATCTTGCTGAAAAAACCTGTATTCTAAATGAATTACCAAGAGGGCTCCCGGAAGGAACATCTCGCCTCCTGCCCAACTGTTGCCATGGCCACCAGCTCACTGCTGATCTACAGCAAAGCAGAGAAGCAACAAGCATGTCCTTCCAGGCCCAGCACTCCCCAGAGCCCCTCTCCCTGGCTGCAGCCCACTCAGCTCTTCCAAAGCTCAGCCCTGGGGAGGACAGGGAGCTGAGACAACAGCACTGAGTTCTGTGGGGCTTGCCCAGCTTCAAATCTGGGGCTCTGTTCAAAGAAGGGCACAGAGGCTTTGCTTATTGAGGGAAAGTGTAGAACCAAAAGGCAGCAGCCATTCACAGCTCTGTGACAGGGACTCCATCCCACCTTCCCACTCTGCTCCAGCTCCCAAGACCACGCTGCTCCCAGTCAGGCAGGGCAGGGGCACACCCAGAGCTTTGGTGGGTCAGTAGAGGATTGGCAGTGGAGGCCAATAAGCCCTGGCATCACATTCACATTCTTCCCAATCCTGGCAGACAGGCCACTGCAGGAAGTGCCTCTGCTATCTAACAGTTACTCAAAGGCATTGCACCTATTTTTACCCTTTACCCATCTGACCTGGGAGCACACTTCACCTCTAGAGGTGAGAGAGAAGATAAAGACAGATGGAGACATGATGGTACAGGAAAGTGTTTTGAAACCATTATCCTTTATTTCACAGAAAAATCATTGCTTAACACTGCTGCTGCTTCTCAGACAAGAAACAACATTTACAATGTGCTAAAATCAGTGATTTTTATAGTTTGAAGCTTTAAGATAATAACAAAACTCACAATGAATGGAGCTAAAGCAGTATAGTGGCATGTGTCTGCCCAAATGGGGGCTACTGTCAGTGATATCAAGAGAAGGAAAAAACACAAACTACCTTCATAGGACTATATTTATGACGTTCCTGTTCTGCAGAGGCTTGCAAGTGGTTTTCTGGAACAATCCCTTGCAGCCCCAAGGGCTGGGGACAGAGTGGCTGGAGAGCAGCCAGGCAGAAAGGGAGCTGGGAGTGTGGATTGACAGGAAGCTGAACAAGAGCCAGCAGTGTGCCCAGGGGGACAAGAGGGCCAATGGATCCTGGCCTGGCTCAGGAACAGTGTGGCAGCAGGAGCAGGGCAGTGATTCTGCCCCTGGACTCAGCGCTGGTGAGGCCACCCCTGGAGTGCTGTGTCCAGCTCTGGGCCCTGAGCTCAGGAAGGACATGGAGGGGCTGGAGCAGGTGCAGAGAAGAGCAACGAGGCTGGGGAAGGGACTGGAGCACAAGTGCTGGGAGGAGAGGCTGAGGGAGCTGGGGGTGTTCAGCCTGGAGGAGGTTCAGGGGAGACCTCCTGACTCTCTGCAACTCCCTGACAGGAGGGGGGAGCCAGGTGGGGGTTGGTCTCTTCTCCCAGGCAGTGATCAGTAAGACAAGAGGGCTGGGTCTTAAGCTGTGTCAGGGGAGGTTTAGGTTGGATATTAGGAAGAAATTCTTTACAGAGAGGGTAATCAGCCACTGGAATGGGCTGCCTAGGGAGGGGGTGGATTCTCCATCCCTGGAGGTGTTTAAGGTGAGACTGGATGTGGCATCAGTGCCATGGTCTGGGAACCACAGTGGGGTTGGATCAAGGGTTGGACTTGATGATCTCCGAGGTCCCTTCCAACCCGGCTGATTCTATGATTCTGTGATCTACATCAACAGACTTTTATTAAATCTAGCACATGGTATTGCAGCCCTACCCCCGCTGGTGTGCTCCAGCAGCACTGTGTGACCTGTACTGCACCGAGCAGAGCACTGCAGACACAGCAGCCTCCCATGACTGGAGAGAAGGAACAGCTGCTGGCTGCATATCCACACACTCAGTGAGAAGGCGGCAGGATAATCTGGCATGGAAAAAGAGCCTGTGCTCCACAAAATGCCCCACGAAATCTCAGAGCTGCGCTCCCCCATCATAGAGTGTGTCCTCTGTCTTTGATGCTGGTGGAGCAACAACTCCTCTGAAAGGATTATTCCTATGGCAACCAGAGCCACTGGGCTCATCTCTGCACCATCAATGAACTCCCGAAAACGACCATGGCTGTGTCAAGAGCCAGGCCCAGCAGAGCAGGGTGTTGTATCTTGGGCAGCTTGGTGACTTCCATCTCCTCTCAAGATAAATAGATAGAGCATGCAACCTCCTCCTTTCCCAGTTGATGAACCAGATGGGACATGACAGAGCTGAAGTTCCTCAGCATATTGACTTTTTCCAAGAAACTGCTTTTCAGGAGACCAGCCATCCTGCAAGATGTTGTGCAGCCTTGGCAGAGCAGTCCAGCTCTGCACCTTAGAACTCAGAAGAAACTGCTTGGCGTGAAAGGGTGAAGGGCAATTTCTGCCACTGGACATATTCCAGTTCTTATTGATTAAACCTTAACAGGAGCTAAAATTAAGATACAGATTTTTTTTTTCATCTCTCTCTCTCTCTCTCTCTCAACATTACTGCTGACTGGGAGTCTGTCAACCAATCCTTGTCTCCTACACGTGTCTTACCTGACAGTCGAAGTCCTGGAAGTTGCGAGCTGCATTCTGTTAATGAAAAACAGGAAAAAGAAAAAAGAGTTCAGCACAGTGCCCCAGAACACCCCCAACAACATCATGAAAGTTCCCCTCAGAGACCTCTGTTTTAGTACAGTTGAGCATGGCTGCAGTCAGGTCAGCAGCAAAATATGAGACTTGTACAAGTAAACCTCATGCAATTTCTGCCCATTTCTACACAGCAAAGTTATGGGGCTGTCCAGAGGCTGCCATCTAAGGGGAGCATCTGTGGGCACAGCTGAGAGCATTCGAGTAGGGACAGTGCACATAGAAAGGACCATGGCCAAAGCTGGCTGGGTATGGGTTGGGTTTTGTCTGGTCCTGCTGTTCATTAAGAATTTGGATGCAAAACTCTTGAAGGACTAACCCTGGGATCTCATGTAATAAGCACAGGAAAACAGGCCATGCAGTCACTGCCATGGGCATGGGATTGTTCCATGCACACACAGGGACCCTGCAAGCTACTGAAACCCCAGCACATGGGAACTGGGCTCAGCAGCTCACAACTGACTGCTCCCAGAGGGTGACCCACACATGCAGCTGAACACAGTCAGGACAGCACACATTTGGCACCCTGCAGGTTTGAGGGGCTGCAGGAACCTGTCTGCGTGCCCACACGCTTTGTTAACACTGTCTCTGACCATAGAGTAGGTTACACCACTGAGAGCTGTCAGCTGCTGAAAAGGCTGAGCAAATCACTTGAGATAGCATTACAGCTCATGTGTTTAAGGCATAGCTCCTTAGTACTAAAATTACAACTAGGATCACATATGCACAACAGAAACACTCCAAACATTTCTTCTGGCTGAGCACCCTCACTCCTCTCCATGTGTAAACACATGGCCCTGTTTTCCTCCCTGCAGGGCCTTGCCACATTAGCAAGAACAGAGGTTGCTACCTACATTCTCAGTTTGAGACATTTGAGATATCTGCAAATCTGTTTTAAGGATCCATTCCCCCCTTTCCCTGTCTGTGGTAAGTATTGAACCCCGTCAATGTTTTGAGCATAACATGGCAAAACCCACCAAATCCTCAGGATGTGGGAAAAGAAACTAAAAAGCAGCCCCTTCTTATTTCAGTTTGAGACACTGAAATTAATTGAAATTTCTGACACCACCACCAGGTCGTGAAGAAGGTCAATTCAGTCATCCAGTGCCACAGAGATTAAGGACTTTAAAAAACCTGTGGAGAGATGAGAAATTTCTGTACCCAGCACTGGATTTGGATGGTGCATGCTAAGTAAAGAAAAGGTTGATCTGAATTTGTACCGGAAAAAGCCTGAGATCCCCTGAGTGAGTAGAGAGGAAATGACACAGAGCAAGGAATGAAGGTCTGAACTGGGCTGCTTGTTGTCAGGGTGTACCATGAGGCACAAGCAGCATTAGGGCTGAAATGCCCTGACTCCTGCATACTTGATTTTAACACACCAAAAATCTGACTTTAAACCATTTATTCATTGTCTTGAGAAAGTTTAAGGCAAGTTTTCCACGCTGCACCTCAAAGCACAGAGCTAGCTGGGCCAACACAACCCAGCCTAAGGGCTGCCCATTCCACCTCCTGAATCTGGCTCTGGCATTTCAGTAACTTTTCACTGGGGCAGTCCTCTCTTTTTCTCTCTCCTTCTACTAAATGGGAACATTTGAAGTTCCTTTACTTCTCCAATATAAAGTCACTGCATTTTAGTGAGGCTGAATGAGGTGAACCAATATAGTGTATTTTACTTCCCTGCACTTGCTATCAGGCTTAAACTATTCACAAACAAAAATGTGTCTGTATTCTTTAAAAGTCAAGCTTGTAATTTTTTGCTGATTTGAGACAGAACATATCCAGGACTCAGTGGTCCCCAGTGTCATTACCTAGAGTTAGACAAGTGAACAAGATACGACCTGTTTCCATTTCCCAGGCAATTCCACTGTTTTGAGTATTAAGACACCAGAGCTCCGTCTCTGTGTACAGCAGCCTTTGTACCTGAAGAGTTCATGAGCACTCACCCATTAACACCTTAAGAGTTTTACTGTACTATTTCTGGCCATTAATCCATGCTGGCTCGAACTCCTACATCTAAAGTGGGTTGGTCAGTAAAAAATCTTAGTGAACTGCCAGCTCAATAGATTTTAGACTCTGATACGCTGCACAGAACAGCATGTTATGGCACCACACCCACATGCTCCATAAACTACGTCTAAAAAGCACACATGTATTATTTTAAGCTTGAAAACCTTACTAAGGGCTGGACCTTGGAGTTGGCCACTCCCTGAGGCCCTCCCTTTGTTAAAACAAAGTGCAAAAAGGAGAGCCTCAGCACACTTCTCTTCCCGGGCAGTACTGAGGATGGTTCTGGAGCACTGTCTTTTTCCCTACTGAGGTATATACTATACTTTCTGTATGTTCAAAACCAAGTCAAGGAAAGCAAGTATCGCTCAATATGTGCCCTTCTGTGTGCCGGTTACCACCACTGGGTGTTCTGTTCTGATGAGCACACTGCATTTGAACCAGAACTCACACCACAGCCAGGACTGGATGGCACTGACCAGGCCAGACTTGACAGAGAAACTGAAACTTATAAAGTGAAAACCACTGTTTTGGCATGCTGCAATACCTCCTACTTAGGTCAGCTGACTGAAGCAAGGGCAATCTACCCTCTTGAATTCAAACATGGAAAATCCCAGGAGAATCATGAGCAAGATCTGGGGCACTGCATTTAGGAAGCTTGTCTTCTGTAAATGTTTAATTCTTGTTTTGAAACCACAAACTGTTCTCAAGGCCTGTATTTTAGCTGCTGGTCTACACTGATTTTGTACTTCCCAGACTCACATTCCAGGAAACATTTTAAACAATTGAGTTGAGGAAGCCTAGCAGTCAGCACTACTCTGTCAGAACAGGTAGCTGGACTGCAGAGTTCAGCTGAATTTTTAGATTTCACAGGTACTAAACAGATATGCTAGAACACTAGAGAAATGAGGAAAAACTAATCAGTACAGACTAAAACACAGCAGAATTTCAGAGATTTCACTCATTTTGTGGCAGACAGCCCAGTCTCCTACAGGCACACAGTGAGTGGACAAAGCACCACAGCCCTTTGGCAGCACAAGCCAGTTCTTGATGATGCCATTAAACAGCAAAGCCTTGGGAACTGCTTCCCATACCACTGGGCTTGGCTGTGAGCTATGGAAAGTGACCCAACTGCATTGCTCATAATCACAGTTTGCAGGTGCAAGATGCTAGATCTTGTTGGGATGCCTGTAATGACTTAGGCACTCAGAACGACAGTTTGTGGCAGAATCCAGGGAGGCCAGGGCTCTCCTAAAGCCTAGATGGCTCTTCTCCAGCCCACAAAAGAGAAAGATTTAAACAGCTGCTGCAATACGATGATTTTCAGAAGTCTCAGTATTGGATGAATCTGGACTGCTCTAGCTGAGCTCTGGAGACATTAAAAGGAAACAGCTCTCCATTACTAAATCCAGGGAGACGGGGCTGGTTTGGGTGTCAAAACACTAAAGGATAATTTAAGACAAAATATTTTAAACAAAAAAAAGAAAGAAGAAAATAGGATACAATAATCCAAAGTTCCTCTAACAAGGAGAAACTTATTAGAGGTTCTATAGCTACGTCAGGTCAGGAATGGGATCACCTTCCCATTTTCTGCCCAGCCTTTGTAAATCCTCACTACAGGCATGACATACTGTTTGGCCAGGACTCCAAACTTACCTGAACTGTGGTGGTCTGTCATTCCCTGAGACTTTGGAAGAGTGTGTGGCGGTAAATTACCAGAGTGGGATTTTTCAGTACTTCAGATACTTTAAGCTGTAAACAACTTCTGGCAATCAGGGCTCCTCCCCAGACACAAAGTCAGCCTGAGTACACTGTAAGAACAAAGCAGCAGCTGCATTACCTTGTCATTCAGGAGCGGTTTGATCTCTGTCAGCTGAACATCCTGCAGTTCATCCATGGTGCTGGAACTGAAGCCAATTAATCCTCAGAGCAGCAAATGGGTGATTCTGAAACAAAGACATACTGTTAGAAACAGCATTACAAGTGAGGCTAGTCAAGGAAAGCTTTCAGATTTTTTCATTAGACTTGTCTGTGCTCCAAATGAAGCCTGCAAGAAGCTGGTTCTTGGTGCAACACAAGGCACCTGTAAGTGCAGAAGGTAAACCCAATCGTGCTCACACTGTGTCAGTCTCCTTACTCCTTGTCCTGCCCACAGAAAGTTGTTCCTGAAAGCTCAGGCCTTTCTACTGAGAAAGTCTGAATCCATTTCCATGCTGGTACTTCAGCCATAGTGTGTCTGGAAGTGAACTGGACATTACTTGATCAGCTGAGTGAAAAACTGTGTTCAGTGACATCCCCCTGCCACGACCAACAGACCTGAACCCCAGTGTCCTGCCACCAAAAGCAAGGCTCTGCTGTATCCACAAGACACGCAGCCAAAACTAAATCCACACATGGGAGACAGAAGTGTGAAGATCCAAGCTCACTGGCAGAACAGCCCAGAACCCGGGGCAGCCCCTGCAGCAGGTGGGATATTGTTACACCCTGAGCCCGCTCGGTGGGTTTTCAAAGGGCTTAGGTACTTAGATTCCCTCTGGCAGCACACAGGAGAAAACAACAAAGTTCTCATGAGGCTGAATAACAAATTTTACTTGCAAACTTTAGAATGTTAAGGTAGAATAAGGTACTTGGCAAATTTTAAAGCAACATCCAGTCAAAGAAAGGCACTTCACAAAGCATTGACTTAGCAAGCTCCAACTCAACCAAGTTTAAGTTATCCAGATTTCGAGAAGAGGAAGTTAGGAGAAGAGAGAGGGAGAGAGAGAGAGAAAGGAAAATGAGAGCGAAAGATGACCAGTCACCACCTTGGACTCAATGAGATCTCAGGTGCTGTCAGGTCCAAGGCAGTGGGACACGCCAGCACCACACCTGTGCCACTGCTTTTATCTGCTCTGATCTCCCAGGGCCCTCCCCAGGTGTGGCTTTTGGGGTGCCAGTGGCTTGGTAACCATTCTGGGATTGGACCAGAGGCTCCAGTGGGTGGGATGTGGAGCACAGACCACCCCACCTACACAGAACTTGTCCTACTCCCCTCACCTTAGTTGCTGTTTTTAGTCAGTAATCATTTCTCCAATCTCCTACAGATATAAAAATGGTCCCCAGATATGGCTGGTCCAGTGGAATATGTGCAGGTAACACTGTTAACTGGGCAGCCCAAACAATCAGATGGTGCAAAGTCAGCAAAGGGAAGAAAAAAGTATAATCAACAGTATGTGAGGCTGCCATATGTCTGTGAGAAATCGCTGCTGCCACGGAGCCAGAGGAGAAATCTTCCAGCATAAATACAGCAGTAAGGATGTAGGAAAATATGGCTGAGTTTACCAGGGATTTAATTACTCCTCTGGAGGCTCTAGCTGTGTTTCTACACAGAAGAATTTCTAGAGCAAGCAGTTGCAGCAATATGAAGACGGCTCTGGCAGGAGACGGTCATGCCGGATGGTGTAGGTTATCTGGCTGTTCAGGAAAATTGCACCTATTACTGCAGATGGCATAAAAGAAGTCACAAACAGAATGAAGCATGTGGTGGACTTCCTGGGCACCAGCTGAGTGTGCTAGGAAAAGTCTCTTGAGTACTGTCAGGAACAAAATTCTTTGTCCAAGATATTATAGGCTACTAATCACAGAAGAAAAAAAGTGGAAAAAGAACACGTGTGTTCCCCAGCCACCTTAATTCCACACAAACATGTCCTGCCCTGGGAAGAAGCAGTTCCCTTCACCCCAAATACTGTGCAAAGCTGCACCCTTTGTGCCAGGACTAACTAACACTGGTGTGGCTGAAGCCAGTCTGGCACAAAACAAATGGAAACAAAATGCCTTTTCCCTCTGAAAATCAGCCATAGCAATTTCCCTCTCTTTTATGTCCTTGGCTTTGGGAAACTTTAAATTACTCTTCCTTTTCAGCTTTTTTGCCATAAAAGATACCAGTTGGGAGAGTTTCAAGAAATCAGTTAATCTAGAGGTAACAACTCCTTACCTCACAATGAATCTTTACTCAGAAGAGGAGTAAGAGTAATTTCCTCTGTAAGCCCCAGAGGAACACTGGTTACTATCTTTCTGATAAGATATTATGGAATAAAAAAAATAATTCTGCTAAGGAATTACAACTTCCATATACACTGGGGCTGATTAAGAGCTCGGCATCTACTAGGTTCTCTCGAAAACAGCATCCCATGAGGTTACAGACATAAAAGGAGTTTCACACAAGCATCACAAAGCTTATCTGCAGATAAGCTGCAGACAGTACCAGAATGACCACCTTCACCTTATTATCTGGAGACTGTATCCCTTCTCTTAGGCTCCTCTGAAAAGACACCTGCTGGGCCCCATGGCAGGCAGGAATGTGATGCTTATTCTTGGGGTCACCCAAGAGACCAAGAAGTTGTCCTCTCTCCAAAGGGATTAAAAAGCTGTGCACACACAAGCCACCTTTCTCTGTGGGTTTTTATACACCAGGGATTGGTAAGTTCCTGAGCCTTAGGCTCACACCTTGCCTTTTTGCCTAAACCACAGTCTACAGGGAAGCAGGGCATCTAATAACCCCTCTCTGCCGAGCTCTGACTGACCAAAGAACACGTCAGAGCACCAATTGCTCTGCATTAGATTGCTCAAAGATACTTTTGCCAAAGACTTGAAGATATTTCTCCTAGTTTTCCCCTGGCTATACAAAGAGCAACAGCTCCCAGAGAGCCCTGGGAGGCATCCCGCATAAACCTGCCCAGGGACACCATTTGCTGTCAGTGTGAGGAGGTCCATGAAGTGTACAAAGCCTAGAGAGGCAGAGATATACATTCTGTAAATCCCATGCACTACTATGTTCATAATTTATAATATGAGAAGAATAAAAACTTAAGTAGGGCTTCAAAGCAAGGATTGTCAAATGCTTATATCTCATCAGCTCTGATTTCATACTTGGTCTCTAGATTCAATTACAGTGCACACAGTAAACAGCATCACTCTGAAATTAATCTGATGTTTATCTTCCTGGTTCACTATTGCTCCAAATAGTGCCTCAGGGGAAGGGGTGTCTCCCGGGCAAACTCCTATGGCACTGCCCATAATGGGCACTGCTTGTTGCCCCTTCTTAAAGCGAGCTGGGCAGCAGGAAAAAAGGCTGGTGAGCTGAGAATTACTCAACACTTCCTTGAGAGAGAAGAGACAACCTTACCACTAGCTGGGCTCAAACAGCTGGGAAAACTTCTGTAGGGGAGTTCACAGAGGAGTAAGAGACCTGCTAGGCAATGAGCCTGCAGCACAGTCAGCCAGGGAGCTCCTCTGCTCTCTCACCCAGGAGCAAGGCCTCCGAAGGGACCGGAGAGAGCCCAATGCTGAGGGGAGCCAGGAAGCCACTGAACATTGCTGAACTGAGATTAAATCACACAGAAAGATCAAACCTACACAGCCTCAAAAGGGCCAGACGGTGAATTTTTTTCCTAAACATTTTGAATCTAAATCTATTCATCTAGCAAATTTGATTTTTTTTCTCCTTTCCTGGAAACTTAAAGCTTTTTGGCGGTTTTTTGAAGGAAAAGGTACAGGTGGTCCCCATCACTGCTTGCAAGCAGCTTTTTTTAGCTTGCTGAACCAGCTCTTCCCAATCCACTCGTTTGGGAGCTCTCCACAAAAACGGCTGTCACAGCCTCAGGATGTCATTTCCATCCGTTCAGAGGATATTCTGTAGGTAGATGCATGCACTTTTCTCTTCCCAAGGTCTTAGCAAGTTCAGTATGATTGCCCTGGACTGAATCTGCGTAACTTATGATCACAGCACAAGATCTGACTCGCTCTACGGGACTATTTGCCACAACTTCAGGCAAGCACCCTGCTATGCCAACAGCAACACACCTTTTGGTTTGAGACATGGCAAAGGGGCACATTTGAGCAAAAGAGAATGCTATGTAGCAGAGAGACCTTGTAAAGCACATCTCCAAGTGCAGAGGCAAAGGGAAGGGTGGGATGTTGTTGATCTGGGGCTATTCTCTGCTCCAACTGTGTTAAAGACTCCTTGTAAAAGCTCTGCAGACATGTCTGCCCAGGAAACAATCAAATTCCTCCCTCCACTCCTCCTGTTATTTAAAGAGACATACATGTCATTTCATAAGCTGACACAACAAAGCAGCATAAATATTCATAGCACTCAAAAGAGTTCTGTAGAAGACAGACTACAGGCAAAGCAAAAGGTTTGCGTGGAACGATCCCTGTATAAATCATGCATTTTTTCTATAAACGTTCCTGTACCACCTGTTTTGTAAGTATTCCTCTTGCCTCTATTTATATATTACTATAAATACACTCAAATCCCCCAGCTGACACCATCCATCCCTTTCCAAAGGTTTCCTGAAGGCTGGAGTAGACTCTATTCTCTTTGAAAATCAGTAAGACAAGAATCCAGGTGAGATGTGGTGAATCATTAAGCATGGAGATTAGAATCAGGGTAGAAGACAAGGCTACAAAAAACCAAGGCTGGTGAGCCTCAGAAAGGAAGTACCTACCTATAAACAAGATCTGAAATCCGTGTTTGTGTGCTTACTCCAAGATAAGGCTGCTCTCAATTTACATAATTTCAATATACAAAGGAAGAAGTTGCAGTAAAGTGAGTTCAGTAAGTCGAGAGCACGAGTCCTACAGACCTGAGCATGAAACCACATCATCTGCAGGGACCAAGGCTCCAGGTCCTGGTCACTGAGGCTCTGGCACAACTGCTTCCCACAGGGTTGGGAACTGCAAGAGCTGCATCTTGACTTCAGCTGTTTTCTTATGGGGCTGCAATCTCCCCACACTGCTAAGGAACTCAGTGCAACAAAACCTTGCATTCAGAGGCTAAAAATTCTTGTTTGTTCATCTCAACTTGAATACAGCTTCTAATTTGTTACCTCCATAGCCTGCTATACTCCTGCTTTGTATGTTAACCACACTGGGGCAAAATCACACCCATCAGTGATCAAGCTATGCTACCAAAAACATGCACTCCCTCGCTGGGCAGCCCAGCACAGGCCATCTGAAGCAGGTCCTCTCTAGGGACTGATGGCACTTACAGCCATGACAATCCAAGTTATGTTCCTGAGAACCACCCTCCGACACAGCCGCCCACTTCTAAGGAGATGGAAAGCAGAAATGCTGCTCCTGGTATGCAAAGGAAGATGTGAACAAACCCAAGATTTGCAGCCCATGCCAGAACTCAAATACTCTACCCACCGCCTGCATGTTTGCTGCTCAGGCATTTCTCCAGCCGTGTGTGCTGTGCAGCTCTCCACAGCAACTTTCTCCTTCTTCATAGGCGGATTCCCACTTTCTGTGCCTTCCGTGCTTTGCTCTCACACACAGGAAGACCAGCTGCCTGCCAGGGCTCCTGAGCCTGGCTGGGCAGACTGCAGCCTTGGCACACAGATCTCAGCTAAGTTTCATTTATGGGCCTTGAGACCCTTGGGCATTCCTGTTGTGTTGCTCCTCAGCCCTCTGCAAGCCTCTGGGCAGCAGTGTGCTTCTCAAAACCTGCACGGGCTACTCTGTTTTCTACACTAAAATGCTAGCTGACATTGTAAACTTCCAGCAAAACAGGCAAAAGATCCAAATTCCCTTTAAAAATATTTTCCTAGGTTATGCACTTTGCATTCCAGCTCATATATTTCTGGGAATGCACCACATGGCATTCCATCTCCAAGACAAACCGTGTGCCTGCAGAGGAACTCTGTTCTGCTTCACTAGTGCAGTGCCAGCTCCCACACTTGAGCAACAGCAGCTTCCTAACCCACCATGCTTTTACCTCCCTGAAATCTGGGCTACATCTAGGACAGAAATGCCAGCTGGTAAATATAATTTCTAAGGAGCTTAAACAAGACCTACATCTAACAATGGCTTTGTAAAGAAAAGGTCCGTGCCCAGCTTAATTCTGGAGGAGTCCAATTCTAACTAAAACCAGTGTCACACTGTCACGGGTGTAACTGAGCTCAGCAAGCAGGACACCATCCCTGCTGACCATCTGAATTAACAGGCAACAACTACAGGGCTGATTAGGCAAGAATACTGCAAAGTCTTCAAATTGTTTTGCATTACCTTGACCAGTACCCATGAGAACACTGACCCACGTACTGCCCTGTACAGGACAGTCCCAGAAGTTTCAGAGAGGGGACACGCCAGGATATAAACTGGTACGAGAAATTTCCCGATGAAAATGATGCAAACTACTGTCTTTGAAAGAGCCTTTTCTGGTCATGGCTCTTTCAAACAACCTTGCAGCATTTCCCTGAATAAGCTGTTCCACCAAAAGCAAATGAAATAAGCAGTGGCTGCTACCATCAGTCATGTGATTCACATGATGTCCCATGTCCCCTTCATGTCCACTGGCATCACCCTAAAGCAGCACCCACATTACCCAGCGTCAGAGTTTGCACAGCTCAAACTAAACCACAGACCATTTTTACCAGTTTCATGGCAAAGGACATGCTCAAATGAATCTGTTCAAGGACTCTTTCACCTCTACTGAGCCACCTGCTTTCACTACCCCTGCAGTTCAGGAGGTGGCAGCAGGCACGGGTGAGGGCTTTCGAAGGTTTTGGTTGGATGTTTGTCCAAACCAAAACATCTGTAGCTCTTCATCAGCTCTGTAACCACCACAGCCACTGCAGCTTCTCCACATGCCATCTCCTCTCTGTCCCTCTCTCCCCCCCTTTGAGCTCTCACCTGCAGAGGCACTCACTCTTTGTACCTGACCTCACTTGCTCCCCAGCACTCACTCTCCGGGAAATGCTCTCTTCAGCAGCAACCTACTCTTAAGCAGCTTATGCTGAAATTTGACTGCTTTCCACCAGACCCTTCACTTTCCTCTGCAGTTTGACTTTCAAGCTTGTTTCTGCTTCATTTCAGCCATGCTTCCTACTGACAGTGCATTTTTACATTTTAAGTGAAAAAAATTAACCAAATGTGAATACATACTGCACTGAGCAAAGCAAAGTGTTCCAGGGCCAAAGTGGGTTGGAAAATCCGTTTAATGAGGATTTAACAATAATTTTTATCATGAAACAGCACATTTCAATTTACTGAAATTTAATGTTGATTTTGCATTTTATTTATCTTATTGAAAAAGTTGCATTTTCACTGGTTACCAAACGTTAAATTGCAGTGATCCAAGACCAGGTTGGACGGGGCTTGGGGCAACCTGATCTAGTGGAAAGTGTCGCTGCCAGTGGCAGGGGGTCAGAACTGGATGATTTTAAGGTCCCTTCCAACCCAAACCATTCCATAATATAACCATTACACTCAACTGAGCCTTCTTGCTGCGTGGGAGGAACCACCATTTAAGTTATTGTATAGCTAAACAAGCAATTAGTCAGACCTCGGTTTTTGTATTTTGTAATGCAATTTTGATTGATATTTTTAGTTCATTTGTGTGAGGTGCTACTGGGATGGAAGAAGAATACTGAGATCAAATGCATAAGAAAAAAAATCTGTACAGCAACTTTCATTTAATTTTTTTGTGCTCACTCATATATATAAATTGTACAACCTAAATCCAATGTCATAACATATATTCACCAGTGAAGAAATAGCATCCAGTAGTTTTGGTCACATCTCTTGGCATGTGCAGTGTAATGTAGTGCAGTCTGGATAAACCAAACTTAAAAATCATCACAGACATGTGAAAAGCTCAAGAACAAACAGTTCTGCTCCTCAGCAGCTAAGAAGACATAAATGCTTCTGGGTTCGGCTCATTCAGGTAACGAACAGCCTTTCACTGTGCTCTGTATGTTATACATCTAAACCACTTCTAGCTTCGCAGAGCAAACCCAAACTGTTCTTCTTACTTCATTCAAACTTGAATAAATGAATTTTGGTCATCAGAAAGTAGCATACTTGCAGGCAAAAGCTGATCAAACATTTCAGCATCTCCAATTCCAAGTTATATACCCTGGTGGACACGGGAGAGACCTTAAGTTTTATCACAGCAAACATATATTGTTTAGTATTAAATAATGATGGGTATTGAATATAAGAATACCAATGTACACAGAAGACAGACGTAAGTCTCAGGATGCAGTTTCATCTGCTCTAGCTACAAACTGCTTGCAAAAGGGGCATTCAAGGGACTGATATAAATTTTAAGAACACATATACATTGTATAAAAAACAAATTGCTAAAATAAGATTTTTATTATACGGGTTTTTCTCCTTCCTCCTCAATAATAAAATTTTCCCCTTATGCATGCAGCACTGCTCCTTGAGCTTCAGCGAACAAGCTCTTTCAGTTTGGCCCACCCTGTGCCACCTGAAGGACAGTCTGAAGTATCAGTGCCATTACTTCAAACCCACTGCAACTGCTGTACAGCTGTCCCATCATTTCCAGTCTGTGAATTCACTTCCAAGCAGAAAACATCCTTGTGTCAGGCTGAATTATATCCCCGTCCTGAGGCAGCTGGCCAGGAGAAACAACTCTGGTTAGCACAGTTAAAACCAGTAACAGAAACAGGACAACTCAGAATCAATTCGTGAGGAAATTTAATTATTCACTTAATACAATTGTGGGTTGCTGCCAAAAGGGATGCTCCTGTCCTCCTGTGCCAGCCAGCACTTCCTTCCTCTCCTTCCCTTGCACCAGGCCAATGATTATGTAATAATCTGGCAAATCAGATCTGCTCACTCCCTTCCTCAAGTGTTTTTGCAAGACTAGCTTTCACTTGGATCAGTGAACTGACTGATGAAAAAGCTCCTTCAGTTCCTTGTGTGCCACCTTTTTTCTAAATCTGTCAACTACAAAGACCTTGATTTGAGGTTTGATTGTAAGAAACCAGGTGTTTGGGCAGCGTTAGCTCTTCAGCTGAATCAGAGCAGATACTGTACGTTCTCACTATGCTGCCAGAGGATATGCGGGGTCTGCACTTAGCCTCTAATTCATTTAGATAGAGTGGATACAGAACAGAACTCTGAGTTGCCTTGTTGTAAGGTATTATTTCAGGACATAGAGGAACTAAAGTTTCACCTGACAGCCTCTGAAAAGGAACATCAGACCCTTCAGCTCTCTACTCTGCTCTGTCCCCTTGTAGGCAGAACCCAATCCCTGCCTCAGGCAATGTCTGGAATGCTTGACTGTAACATGAGCAGACTTAATGCAGACTGTTTGCCAGGCTACCTTTCTGCTGCTTTAGTGAGCTGAAGGAGCCTGTCAGACAATCACATGAACATCAGAACAAGCTCATGTCACGAGGACCAGACATGTAATGAGCTCTGGAGTCATCTCCAACTCCTGCAGTCTAAGCTGAGGATCATGTATATCAGAGTAGGCAAATATACAAATAAAGCAGTTAACTCAGTACAGTCTTCATGGTGCTCCCTGGATACAGATAAGCAGGGCTGTAAATGAACACCTAAGTATGCATCAACATGGGCATTCATGTTATAAGTTCCTGAAATGGATAGAAGCCTTTTGATAAAACAGGTCATAATGTCTTATTTCAGAGAGGGTAGAAACATCCCTGGAAGTGTCCAAGACCAGGATGGACAGGGCTTGGAGCAACCTGGTGCAGTGGAAGGTGTCCCTGTCTGTGGCAGGGGGGTTGGAATGAGATATTTGAAGTCCCTTCCAACTGAAACCAGTCTGTGAGTCTGTGATGCAGCAATGAACCACATTTTCTTTCAGCCACTGTGAGCACCCTCCCTTAGGAGTTATGGGAGCAGTTTGCAAACACCTGCATGAATACAGGAGAGAGACAGGATGGAAAACACCAGCTGCTTAAGCAGTACATCATTCATAAGAATGACTTCTGTCTAACGTCAGTTATAAAACTACATATAAGGTAGATATGTAAAATACCATTGGAAGGCAGTTGATGTTTTCCATAGAATTAGGAATGCCTTTCTGTAACTAGCTGGAGGCCAAAGGAGGATGGCACTCTGTACCAAATATGCCTCTCCAGATTTTAAGTTTGTCAGATAAGGCCACAGGAGGAATCTCTGACCTACTTACCAGGTTCCGTGTGGACCCAAACCCAGTTTGCTCTCCACAGATTCCAGTGGTTATTCTTGGTTGCTTGTGAGTTTAGATCTTCCTGCAAAAGCTCTGGCCATTACTGCCTGAGATCTGCCAAAGTCCAAAAGACACATCCTCTTAAAGGTGCCTCGTTCCCTGGTGAGATTCTGTCCCTCCAAACCCAAACCCTGTTGGCATTTTAGGCAGGAAAGAACATCTGCTTTCCTTTTGCTCCATCCTTCTTTCCCTCCCTTTCCTCATTCATCCCCACATTGATTCACGTTTGAGTGGTCAAAATCAGAAGCCAAAGCTATCTGATGTGTGAACTGGACTGGGTAAACAACTTATACCAGGAAAAGAACAGTTTTTAGAAAGGTAGGTTGAATCTGCATAGCTCTTGCTTATGATCAGTTAGAAGTAATAATTTCTTTTTTCCTCACCCAAACTTCCTTACTCCAAACCAAGGTCCCTGGTTTAGATCAGAGCTTCACTGTCATTAAGAAATCATAGTGTATGTTAAGGTGGTTCCTATTAAGTGAAATTCAGTTTCATATACCTGGGATACTGCAAAAACATTCACAAGCGTAAGACAGCTTCACTTCACATATCTCACAATGGTAACCCGTGATCCCATAGACACTCCAGCCAGGACATACAGTTATTGTAAACAGACCCCCGAGGATGTCAAAACACAAAGGTATTACTTCTTCTAAAACTAACTGAAGATCTCAATACAAGTGATTTAGTTCTAATACTCTAGTTCTGAATGAAGTTAAACCACCATATGGGTTTCATGTTTAACCCCTCCTTGTTTAGAAAGACTGGGTTACAGCAAATTAATTCCTGATTTCATTCCATAGAAACCAGCAGTTTCACCTGACAGCCTCTGAAAAGGAACATCAGACCCTTCAGCTCTCTACTCTGCTCTGTCCCCTTGTAGGCAGAACCCAATCCCTGCCTCAGGCAATGTCTGGAATGCTTGACTGTAACAAGGACACACCACACCAAAGCAACAGTGAAGGAACAAGCTGATTACACCAAAGTCTAAAACTAATTTCTCGAGTAAGAATTACTAAGAGGAAGTTTCTCAGAAGCCTGTTGAGAGCCTCTTCCGCGGGTGAGGATGGCACGGCAGGAACACGGCAGGAACACGGCAGGAACACGGCAGGAACACGGCAGGAACACGGCAGGAACACGGCAGGAACACGGCAGGAACACGGCAGGAACACGGCAGGAACACGGCAGGGTTCCTGTGTAGGGACCCGGACACAGCTGCAGAGCCACATAGGTTGGAAGGGATTTCTGGAGGAGAGATTACTCCTCTGCAAGCAGGAGTAATTTCAAAGCTGGATCCAGTTGCTCAGGGCCTTAGGATTTTCAAATCTCTGTGGATGTAGATTCTAGCATTACACAACACTCTCATTGCTAAAATAGTTTCCTTTAATCTAATGCGAATTTCCCTTGCTGCAAGTGGAAGGTAGATGAATAAACAATGAGATTTTTAACCTTAAAGTATCACAGACCAGAGTAAAAAAAAAAAAAAATCCATAAGTAGGTGTGGCTGCTACAGCCACACATCAGAATTATTTAAAAATTCCCTTTCTAAAACTGTTTAATAATGAATAAGGAGTCAAGTCAGACTTCACAGTAAACCATAGATGAAGCAGAAATTCATCTGGTAGATTTTTCAGGGCAGATGTTAATATGTCAAAATAACAGGCTTAATATTAAATTGATTGCCAACTCTGAAAAATGCTCAATACTTTCCAGAAAAAGAACACATGAAGAACTGCTCAGGATCTGAGCAGTGCAAGATCCAGCCTCAGAGAGTTCAAGAGCAAATGCCTAGGATGTGGTATACCTGATAATTGCCCTTTGCCTGTACATCCACATGTACCTCAGACAGGGTCTGTCTCTCTCAGGTCGTGTAGAAGCTTCTTGCCCAGTGCACTGAAACACTCCTGTTCCTTGTGAACAGAAGGTATTGACTCTCAGGCTTTGTGCTGCAGAAAAAACAGTAAGGCAGCCTCGCCCATGAAATCGAGCTTAGTGCCTCCCTCCTTCCCTGACAGTCACAAAAACAATCAAGAGCTTGACCAATTACACCCAGAGTACTTTCATCCCAATGTCACAAAACAAAAATACACTCTGCAGGCTATATCAAAGACTGACTCCTTCTGACAGCCCATTTGCACAGCTCTGAGCAGCCACAACTTCCCAGAAGTTCGCATGTGCTGTCCAGAGAAGGACCTTCCCAATACAAGGCTCTTGGCAAGTGGCAAGAACACCAGCCCCGACCCTACAAAAAGCCTCTTGACAATACCTTCTCCAAAGACAGGCTAGCTTGCCAACACTCACCCCAAGAGAAATTATCAAATATTTACTATATCCTTTTTGTAACATTATCTGCACATTTCTCCTATATTAACCTTTAGGTAGAATTAAGTTTAAAGACACTGTTGATGCAAGCATCTTGGAAATAAAATGAGAGCCCTAGTTACTTCCGGATTGATTTTATTCTTCCAGCTTTACTCTTTTTCCCCTCCCTCTTCAAGCCTCATTGCCATATCCTTTTGGAAAATGGCAGATACGAGACCTACCTCATGTCCAGCACTGCAATGTTATAGCTATGATATCTAAAAAACCCCTCAGAATGTATTTAAAATGTTCTGAAGAAGGATAGTTGTACCATAAGATGTAATTAAGACAGTATTAGTCAGGTGAATTGTGGTACTATCAAGTGCCAAACCCAACTGAAAAGACTATCATATTAGTTTAAGCCACCATCAGGGAACCAAAGCACAGATTCTCTTTTGAGCCTCTCCCACAGCAATGTCAGCTAATGAGTTTTAGCTGACTTGTGCTGCGCTCTGTGAGTGCTCTCAGACCTCTCCACACCCAGTGATCTGTGAAAACTCAGTAATCCAATTACCCTGGATCAGAATAACACTTTAAAAGTAAAATGATAATAACCCACCTTACCCAGAGCATTTCCTCACCACCTCCAGAGCCTGGTCCAGTCTCGGGCACAGCTGTGCCCTGCTCAGGAGCAAGGCCCTCGAGGCCACACGCTCACACTGCAGCAGTGGCCGGGCGGTTGGCTCAGCAACACCAGCAGACCCCACCACTCCTCTCTTTCAAACTCAGAGCATCTCAAAGATTTGCAGGTTGAGGTCACAGCTTTTATTTAATGAGCTGGAAATAATGACACGCTTCTGTGACCAGCGGCCATTCTGCAGGTCAGAAGCAGATGTTAAACACAACCCCAAAGCTCAGTTCTTCTGAGCAGTCTATGAGTCTAAGTTAGTGATGTCTCTCTTTACAATTCAGTAAATAAATGTTTAGCAGGGTGCTCTGAACTGGCCTGAAACAGCAAGAAACTAATTCTGTCAATAAATATGCAAACACAACAAACCACAGGTAATAAACCACAAATAAATAGTACTCATACACTAGAACCACGTCTGGTTTCCATGAAGGCAAAACCTGCTGCTGTTTTGGAGCAATCCCAAATTGTTTTTTATTGTTGTATCCTGTAGTAGATGAAGCTGGATGTCCTACCACAGCATAGAAAATGCCATCATCCCAACTCACAGTCACAGAGCGTACATTAGCTCTTGCTGCCACGAAGTTTTAATACTCCAATCACAACCTCAGAACACCAGACACGAGGCCAGGCTGTTTATTCTGAGCTGCAGGAAACGAACTGTACTTGACTTTACCAGGTATTTCCACTAAAACCCTCTGTAGAGAAGTTGCACTGATTTTCCCAATGAAAGTGATCAGAGGGGCCTGTTTTTAGCCAGCAGGCTGCATATCCCTACTCCACCATTTGAAGGATTCTCTTGTGAGCAGAGCTCTAGAGCTAAGCTTTCAAAGCCCTACGAACAGCGTTCTGATGATAGTGTTAACTGCAGATAAATCAGCTTAAATCCAGGGAATTGTTCCAACAGATTAAAAACTCGCGCCAAAGAGGAAAGGAGGAGGTCGTGCTCCCACTTTAGAAGTATCTTACTTTATTTTGAGCCTGCCACCCACTATTTCCATTTGGTGGTCTTAGTCCTTTTCTCAAAAGAGACAATGAAAAATGGGTTCACATATGCTCTATGCTGCTAAGACTTTGTGCTTCCCTCACCCCTCTTCAAAGATCTCTTTTGAAACTGAAGAGTTTTGATCAATTTATCATTCTTTACAAGGAACCCATTCCACACCTCTGATCATTCGCATCAACCTTGTCAGAATGTCTCCCAGTTTCACTGGGCTTTGAGAGAGATGGGACCACTGCTCCTGCAGCATTCACACCACGGCTGCACTGGGACTTTACACACCAGCAGGTTGCCTAGTTTGATCACTGTTATTTTTCCACAAGTATCTAATCTTCAATTTGCTTTTCCAAACACTGAGATAATATTTTGGTAGAACTGCCTATTATAACCCCCAGTTCCCACTCTGTCTGGAAAAGCTAATTCAGAGCTCACCACTGTACACATACAGTGGGGGCTGTTCTCCAGCTGCATTACTTCACTATGCTGAATTTAAAATGCTGCTTTATCACTCAGTGTCATAGGATTTTTCCATGTTTCCTCAAAGCTAACTCTTCCCTTTACTATAACGATGTATGTTTGCTGATAAAAATAAATTTGTCACCTCTCTTCCTTTATTTTTATAACTCTGACTTCTCTGTGCTTTGGCTTCCACATCATTCTCTGGCAATGGCTAATATTGTGAAAACACTGTATAAATAAACTTTCCATCTGTCTGATTTATAGCTAAATTATTATTGGACATCCCAATAGTCCTCACGGTCTCAGAAATGCCAGATATTCTTCACTCATCTTCTGTGCCAGTCCTCCTTTCATAAAGCTTTATCACTTCCTTTTGTCCTCCCACTGGCTCCTTTCCGAGGTGCAAAGTCCTAAACTGTTTAATGTCTCCTCCTCTCTCCTCATTCCACACCTTTGCTCTCTCTTGTCACCTCTCTCTAGTTCTCTTATACTCAAAGAACTTGCCAGATTACACTGATAATGAGCTCCAGTGTAGATTAATCCTATGATTTTACTGCTCTGTAGGACTATTTTTCACGCTTCCTCAGGGAGATATATCAGAGTTTCTCTTTAGAAATGTGCCTTAATGCTGCCACATATCTTCATAAATGTGCAGGCAACCTTCTACACAACACCCTGCTTCCCCCACCACTCCCAGAGTTGGAAACTTCATTAAAAAAAATTATTACATAATTTTAAATCTAAGATGCTCATATGTTCCCCCTAGACCTCAAGCTGACCCCAACTTTTAATTTATCTTTTTTTAATTAGTCCTTTTATATACATTTGCTCGATTTATGTAAGAGCTACACAAGGTTTATGCCAGGGAGCTTCAAAGAGAAAAGTGTCCATCCCCTGCAGCAGGGACGGACACTCCTCTCCTTGCTCAAGGGCTTCTACCAAAGGAAGGGCTCAGAGGGAATCATCACAGGCTCAGGTGTGATTTTCAATTCTTTTCAAAACAATGTGTTGATCTGATTATGTTGCATAAGTTCATCCCAATATCTTTTTAGGCTGTTCTCTTGGCTTCTTGTGTCGACATTATTCAGCACAGTGAAGTCAGAGGAGATCAGTTTCTGTGATCTGTCTGAACCTCCTCTCTAGCACAGGATAACAAATTTTTCTCCATAATTCCTTCACCAAACCACACATGCTGGGAGTGAGTGGTCCTGTTTCTTTTGGGATCTTTGAGTCAGCACGGAATAACTTTGCATTTTATGAAGGGACCAGCACTTTCCCTTGCAGCCCGATACACTGGCACCAGATACACTCGGTTAAATATTCACCTCAGGTAGAATTTGAACGTTTTGGTTGTCCTTCAAATGAAACTGTACTCAGGGGAGAAACCAAGAAAGAGGTAAGAGCTCCAAGGCTACTTCCCCTGCAATGTCTCTGCAGCCTGTTTGGAGTAAAATAGAGCCCTCCCTTCACCACCACTGCCCTGTGGGCAGGTTGAAAGCTGTTTTCTATTATTTATTAAGCAATCACCAGTAATAAAGTCATTGCTCTTCATCTAGCCACTGCATGAGAGAGAAAGACAGCACAGCACTGGCTCAACCAAGCTCCTTAACAGGCCAGTGGTGATGGCCATCACCACATTGTGCTAATGCAGGTGCTCAGAGGAAGAGTTGTCCACTTGGAGATGTGACTGCTCATCCCTTAAAAATGAGAAGTATACAGGCAAGCCAGTAAAATAAGGATGGAACTTTCTAATAGTGGCCCAGAAATCACTGCAGTCCTTGTCTGTTTGGCCAGATAAGAGAAAGAGATCCCCCTCCTGCTGCAACTGCACTCAGGAGCTCAGAAGAGCAGAGCCCCAAGCAGACCCTCTGAGGGCAGCACCCTGTCTCTCCCTGTACCTTGATGCACACAGATGCTCGAACCCACAGGGAAGCAGTGACCCAAGGGCATGGAACAAGTCCCTTGATTTATGGAAAGGTGAGTGCCACTCTTGAAAGCTGAGGCCCCAGACTATGGAAAGCAATCTGGAATCACTGCTGCTTGGAAAACCTGGGGTTTTCTTTAAAACACAAAAGAAAATCTGAGTCTAGTGATTTATGATAGGATAAAATACTTCAGACTTCACTAAAGGAAATGTTTCAAGATCAGGATTTAAACTCTGTGAGCCTTCCTTATTGAAAGTTTTGACAATACAAAGATTGTATTTCCTCAAGTCATTTTTAGGCCAACAAGGTGACTGATGATGGTGTCTACAGAAGCAGATCACTTTAATGTGGAGACATGATAAAAATAGCAGCAAAAGTGCTGTATTTGAAATCAGTCCATAGCCCAAAATGACATTTGAAGGCTAGAGATCTGAGAAAACGTTAATATATCACATCAAAGGAATCAAAACTACAGAAAAGCAAGCTATCTGCATTGCAACACTTCTCAGTTTAGGCAATTAATGCTCAAGTAGAGAATTAGGCCTTCTGGTGCAATGTGTTTCAGGCCATTTCAATCTTTTTCCCCAACAACTGCTTCCTACCAGTGAGAGAAAGTACAGAGACTGATATTCTGGAGACCTCCCAAAAGGGCTGAATAATACCTGCCTAAACATTTCTTATTTTATGAAAATTAAGTACTGACAGTATTTCTTCTGTCTTTATATAAAGTCCTAAATCCATATTCCTATTCTACTATGAATTTCTTCAAAGGTTACTATGCCATACAATGGACTTTATCTTATTTCTTCCTTTCTTCTGTTTTTAAAGACATCACAGGCTTTTCTGCTTGCTTTATTGCTTTCATTGTTAAGAAACTCCTGTCTTTAATAAAGAAGAATGAAACAATTAAAGTCAAGAGAGGAAAAGCAGTTATCTTTTGTAAGGCCCAAGAAAAAACCTCCATTATTTTTCTACTACTGACAACAAAAGATAATACAATGCTCAGTGAATGCCTCCTCCATCTGTCTGAGAAATCCAGTGCAACGCCATTTCCAAAGCTGGCTTTTGAGGGCTGCCTTGTGCTTGTTTTGCAACTCCAACAAAACATTTTTTAAACAAGGAAAAAAGAAGCTGAAGGCCGTTTTTGCAGCCCAGAGCAGGTCCTGAGGACAGGGGAGCAGAGCAGCTCAGTGCCCACACCCAGCACTGCCATGTGTGCCAAGGTCTGCCAGTGCCACACGAGCACTCAGCTCACTGTCCCTTCCCAAAGGATCTGCTGCTCCACCTCACAGCGCTACACACACCCATCTGCTCTCCACTGCGAGAATTCCTACAGGAATGCTGATCCCTTCGGGATATCACAGTTAAAAAAAAAAAAAAAGGCAGATGACAGACTTATTAGAAGTCTTTAGGGGTCACTGCACTGCCAAGAAAAACAATGTTCGGTGAGGAAATATCATTTTCTAACACTTAGAGCCACCACCAAAACCGAAATGCATTCATGTGGAACAGGCACAGGACCCCCCTCCTGAGAAACCAACTGGTAAGCTCTGCAAATCGTTTTAAAGACATTTTTATACTGGTGTGAGTGGCAGCTTATGTATAATTTTAGTGGCCTAGAATTACCCTTGAAAACACTTTATTTAGGCAATTACTAGCAAGCATAACAACAAAAGCCATTTCTCATAGTGTAAGCTCAATCACTCTCCAAGGGCCCAAGGAGTTCATTATACCAGTGAAGCTTCTGGAGTACACACATGACCAGGCAGTCCTGGCACTGACATGGTTGCTTCCCAGATTTCCAAGAATTGCTCAAATAGCCAAATACAGGACTGCCAGGCTACCTAAAATGTGGAAGTCATTGCCAACATTCATATGCATTTACAAGGAATTCATGAAGACAACATGAAAGTACGTATCAATTAATATTCAACACGAACAGGAAACAAACAAACAAAAAAAATCCAGACCAAACCCAAAACAGCAAAAACTCCACAATATTTGGTAAGAAGAGTGCAAGGGGTGTCCATCATTGCCCTGGAATGACCATCTCTGGCCAGAGAGGGACCAGAAAGGTGGTATGACATTAAGGTTTGAAAAGACCTC
This sequence comes from Chiroxiphia lanceolata, assembly GCF_009829145.1. NCBI lineage: Eukaryota > Metazoa > Chordata > Aves > Passeriformes > Pipridae > Chiroxiphia > Chiroxiphia lanceolata. The sequence continues at coordinate 862,121 of NC_045653.1, read as the reverse complement.
TAAGATCATTGAGTCCAACAATTAAAAAACTAAATTGTAAAAAAATCTTCCATTTACCACCCAAAGTATAGATATATCAGAAATTAAGAATCTGTTTTTTGGAGGGAGACAGGTTTTTTTTATCCCTGCACCTCCACCTCTATGTTCTCCAGCATGCCACCACAGAAGTTCAGAAAAACCAGGATAGTCCCTAAGAAAATCACATCAGCAAGGGTCTCTAACTTGCCTGCAGGTCTGGGGTGGGAACTGGAACACTGGTTGAGTGACAGGGAGTGCTGCAGTACAATCACTTTTAAGGCAAGGAACACCTCTGAGTAACCATCACACATCTGAGATGGTTCCCTCTGTTAGAGCACAGCCTCAGCAAAATCAGGCAGCAGTTACTGTCACAAAGCACTCTGGTCACAGATCCTTTGGCCACCTGCAATATGTCCAGACAAGCACATATTCAAATACCATGAATAACCTCAGCTAAAGAACAACAAAATCAACCTGGCTTTAAGCCTTTTTTTAAAGACTGTTCTCCAACTGCAAGCATCACACTCTGCAATTGCACATGAATAACCCTTTTGCATGTAGGAAACAGGAAAAATGCTGATGCTTTCTATGACTGACTACAGGAGCTGGACAGCCATGAACTCCAAGTCTACTTAAAATCGGTTAAAACCACAGAAATTCAGTGCCCCAAAGTTACTGCACTGCCCAGCCAGTGCAATGGTTCTGCTCAGTGTGGCCGAAAGAATATTTTAAACCTTCCCTCTCTTATGGCAAGGCCCCAGTAAGGGAGCGTTCCCAGGCCGAGACACCCCTGGTCACTGCAGCATACGGCCCCTGTGGCTGCTCCTGCTGGGGGTGGAGGCCTTGGGGGTTTTCTTAGTGTGACACTGGGAAAAAAACCATTAAAATGACACTTAGGCAGAGAGGACCTGAACTTCTTCATTCGCTCTTTTGTACTGACAAAGCTACATGTGCTTTTGTACTCACACTGCTGGAAAAGTCCACCCCTTTTGCAATTTAGATATTTGTGTGGAAATCTTGATGGTGACGGGGCGGTAACGGAGAATGGCAGTTGGGAGCCCTGCAGGACTCCATGCCGACTCCTGGCTACAATAACTCAATCCTGTGGCCCAGCAGTGTGCAGGAGTGCAGTGCCCAACACCACCAGGTCACGGTATGGCCAGGGAGACACTGCTATGACCTGGCACTGCAAGTCAGCACAGCTGAGGTCTCACCAAGCAGACATCCTGACTTTGTAAATGCCACCACAGCAGCAGCAGCTACAGCATTTGCATTATACAGGTGTTGCACTGTGTAAAATGCTGAAGAATAATATCCTTCGTCTTAAAGCAATGTCCTTGCTGGGAGCCAGCAGCCCTGTGGTTCCACAGTTCTGCTCCCAACTCCAGAGCACTCGCAGAGCCTGCCATGCCCCATGTCCTAGTTGAAACGGCTGGGACCGATTCATCACTGGATGGGTGTAGCCCAAAACTGTGTATTCTATAGCCCTCCATGCCATTTCCCAGAAACTGTTGTCAGTAGAGGCCTTCCAGGTGGGGGGATGTTCCTGTCCTCATGCCCTTTTGTGGAATTCCCTGACTGAGCACCCTTACACCCTTTTATGGAATTCCCTACTCTGAGGGAAGGACTGAGTATCCTTTTATGGAATTCCCTGCTCTGAGGGAGGGACTAAATATTCTCCTGCCTGAGCTGGAGAATATATAAACCTGGAGCTTCAGAACCTTATGACCACTCGTGGGATCCAGAGGAAGACTGCAGCTCATCGCTCTCAACCAGACTGAGACCACCACCCTCGGCTGGGCTGCAACCACCACTTTTGGTCGGACTGCCGCAGCTCTCCCACTGGCAGGTTCTTCCCCTCTCCCTTTGCTTTGGATGCGGGGGGGGCCCAGGGAGCACCGCTTTGTTTGTGCCCTGGGGTGCTGGGTTGTACTTTTGGGCTTTGTGGGTTAGGGTTGGTTGCTTGTCCGTGTGGTCGTACTTATTGTATTATTTTATTAAATTGTTATTCTGACTTGTAATCTCTCTTTTGAGTTGGGTTGGTTTCCCCTGCTGGTTAACTTTTAAACCAGCACACCTCATGACCACCCTGTGCAGGGATGGAGCTGAGGGGCCACTCACTGCCAGGTGACCTGGCAAACTACTTATTAGCCAAGTATGAATTGGCTGGAACACTTGCTGGGTGTTCCATCCACCTACTCCTAGAAATAACAAAAAAAAAATTGCTTATTGATTTGGGGTTTTTTAATAACAAATGTTTCTAATTAACTACTTATCAGGAAAGAATAGTTTTGTTCTGTGGCTGAGCTAATCCATGTGAAAATTTTCACCAAGTCCTGTGCCTTTCTCTCCTTCAGCCCATGGATAAAGCCCAATTGCATTGTAAAATGAGAAAAAAACCTTCCCTGACTTCTCTAAGACCATATGATATATATTTGACAACCTTTACACCCAAGCTAAAGGAAAAAAGAAGTTTAATTTCTAATGAGGGCCATTTCTTTGATGAAAACCACATTAGAATGAACTACATAAGCAAAACAGCAAATGTAGAGTTCTCATACAATGGCTAAAAATGCCTCTTTGCCAACTGAACAGCACGTACTTGCTCAATACTCCCAACACTGTTATGTTAGTCCTCCACCAAGGCAGAGACAAGCCATGCAGCACCTGAACTGGCAGCACAGAAAAGCAGATTTAAACCACTCCCCAAGTCACATCTTCCTACCACCTTGAAAATAAAGCACAAATCCAGATACAAGCCCTCATTTTCTGAAAGGAAATACACCAATCCAAGTCACAGAACTATACCTTTACACCAATCAAGTTTTTCTTTCAGCCTATGCAAAGGTAGAAACACCTACACAAACCAAAAAAAACCCCAGACCTTGTTGGCTAAGTAATAAATTTCAAAAAACTATCACAGCCAAAAGAACCCAGCAAAAACATAAGCACCTAACTTCAGTTCTCCACACAAAGACAACCCAAAAAACCCTCAGCAGAAAACTATTATGTGTGACAACAAAACTGGAGAATTCACATACAAACTTTCAAGAATAGTCGATTAGCAAACGGAAATTTCATTAAAGATCTTTATCCTTTGTAATTAGGAAGCTTAAATGTACACAGACCCCAAATAATTCTAGCATTTACAAAACACTACAAGGGTATCGATCACAAAATTTGTGAATTTCCAGTTGCATATTTTTAAAATATTAATTTATTAGGAACAATTGTATGATAGAAGTCCACATATAGGATAAAAAATATTACTAGATCCCTATTAATTTACATAAATGCACTAAACCCCTCTCCTTATTCACTGTCTTTGTTTAAGGAATTCTAGATGTTAACCCAGAGTCACATGTCTTTCTGCCTCAGTCCAGGGAAAGTGTCCAAGAAGCAGTCACACACCCCACTGAATTAGTACCTGGGTGTAATTCATACACCAAGTCATGCTAATCTAACTACAGCATCAAAATCATGCCAACTTGAAATGAAAAGTGTGTGCACAGACACTTAGACTGTCTCAGTCTAGACTTCAGTTCAGCCTGTAAGGTCACAGTTTCAATCAGCAGCAGCAAGCACAGAAATACGCACTCGTCTGACTGAATTGATTCTAATTAAATCCCCACGTTTGTATACTGCCAGTACAACACCACTAACTCAGCTTTAATTTGTAATTTGCTGGGTTCATTTCCAGTCAGATCTGTTTGCAGCCTGGGCTCTCACTGTGTGGAGTGCCAGAGGGACCCCAGGACAGGCAGAGCCTCTGGGTGAGCAGCGCTGGAACTGCCGCAAAGACACACCCAGACAGGTGCTGAACCTTGGGAAACCCCAGGGGGCAAGCCCAGGCCTGGACTAACAACCAGCTGAAAACAGAGCACAGAGGACAGGCATAAGTGGTCAGTTTTCCCAGGGAGGGAGTCAGCCAGGAGCCTTTTGCAGTGCTCTGCTGCACACTGTATTCATAAACAGGCTGCAAAAAGGGGCAAGGAGTGGAGTGAGTCTCCTGAGGATATAAGCTGTTCTGAGAGCAAAGAGAAGGCCTGGCTGAAGATCTGCAAAAACACCCTCTGAGAGTGAACCACAGGGAAATAAAATAACAGATGAAATTCAGTGCAAATAAAGTAGTCTGAGGATAAGTGGTCCTTATTTCACATATAGAGTGGTGTGCTCCAAACTGATCATTAATACTCAGAAAATCTTGCTGGAGTCATAACAGGCTGATTAAAGCATCAGCTCAAAGCCATTCAACATATGAAAAAATAAAGCTAATGTTAGGAAATTATCAGTAATAAAATCACCACATAAAGCTATAGAATGTCTGCAGCTTGAATGTTGGATGCAGTGCCTGCTCCTTCCTTTCCAAAGGACATAATGGAAGGGAAAATATTTTTTACAAGGAAACAAGGTTTGAAAACGTGAATGAGGAATAATCAATCAGGCTAGGGCTCTTCTGCCTGGAAACAGAGATTGCTGCAGTGACATAAGACAGAAACCTGTAAAATCATCAGCTGAACAGAGAAGGTAAATCAAGATCAGTTGTTCACTGTGTCTAAACAATACAACAGCTAAGAGAGAGGAAATGAAGCCAGCAGCTGTCAAGTTCAAAAGAAAACAAGCAGAGGTAGTCAGCACCTACAAGATGATTCTGTGCTCTGGAAGGTCTCCCCTGGGACATGGCAGTGCCACACATTTAAACAGATGTGAGACACAGGCTAGTTCACAGAAAAATGCATTAAGCGTGAACAAAATAAAAGCAAACAACATCTAACTCTTGACATCCTACAGCTGAGGAGAGACAAGAGGGCCATCAGGCAAAGGTTTATATAACATATCCTGACATTATGCTCTTCTCTTTTTGATCACTGTTAGGAAAGAACAGCAGACTAGATGGTTCCACCTGACTCTATGGCTGTTCTTACTCTGCATAAATCAATTAGGTCTCTGGTACTCCTCAGCCCTTCTTTGAACTTATTCAGCTTGCTTACCTGGCAAAAGCTGATCTTCTGGGGACATGAGGACACAGAGGGGCTGGATTAGTGCTCTGATTATTTAGCAAACTAAAATGGATCAGGAAAACCTCCAGTAAATGCTGAAGGTGGTACAAGACAGAGCAAGAATAGGACCAGCCCTTTAGCATGCCAGCCAGTTTAAGATGTAACACACAGCTCCATGACCAAAATACAGAAGAAAAGGAAGCTGCAGATTGCCTATCTCCTCTGTTCAAACACACAGGTAAAAGTCACAATTCCAGCTCTTGCGGGGGGGGGGGGAAGTGTCAGTTTCACATTTTTAATCCATTTGGTAGTTAAAAAGAGAATCTGGTTTATACACGACTGAACAGTAAAGGTTACTTCAAAATTAAACACTGCATTCAAAACCTCTACTGTTTTTACACTATGTAAAATAAGGAACACCTCTTTGGGGAACTATGCTCACTGTAAACAGAGAAACACATCCAAGCCTGGGAAGGACAATAACCAAATGAAAACAGAGCTGTTCCTTCCATGCTTCCCACAGCACCAACTGGTTTACTGCAATAAAGTGTGCTATATCAGTCACAGAAGACGAGGGGATATGACCACATAGAAAACAGTGAGAGATCAATAAGATCATTAAAAATCCAGCAAGTCCCATTTACAATTCAGAATTTACAAGCACAGAACTGAAGCCCAAGTGAGGTTATAGAAATCTCTCATCAACTCTGGTTTGCACAGTCACCCGGCCCTTTTCATGGCAAGACCAAATCAGAATGGCTCTGCTTAATAACTAACCTGACTGGACAGAACACTGAGAATTCCCAGGGAAAAGCAAATGCAGCATTTTATTATTCCTCCCAAACCACATTCATGTGAAAATGAGACCACTGAGAAGCACTGAAACACCTATCAGGAACATTGTCTTCAACATTACACAGGGAAACAGCAGCAAACCCTCCTCTGCTCTCATGGAAGCACTGTGGGTTAAACCGGGCCTTAATAATCCCAGCCACAAATAGCCTGAGCCAGCCCTGGGCAGTGCCCAGCACGGGCTTAGGTAGCACACACATATTTACTTGTATCCAAGACACAGCTGACACGATGAGCACAAGATAAACCCTGCTCAGGGGGGGTTATGGTGTTAGCACTGCCTACGGAAACAAAACTGAGGGTTTGGCTTCACCATTTTCCAGGAAGCAACAGTGCTGGCAATCCAATAGAGCTATTGTTTGTCAGAATGACAATTAAGTAATTAAAAATTAAAATCCCTAGTCTCTTACACGTGAAAACCAACTCCCAAAAAATTAAAGATGAATTGCTTTCTCCTTTATTATTTTTGTACTTAGACTATACTATGACTGTAATTATTTGTGCTTCTTATTGAAATAGCTATATATTACTACTTTGCTATAATGTTTACCTTGAGCATACAACAGAGGAATGTTTAAGCAAAAATATCCCAGTAATATCTTCAAGAAAATTTTCCAGTATATCTTTAAGGAACCAAAATACATGTCGTACGTAATAAAAATGTACCACCACATTTACCAATGAAAAACACTGATGACTGTGTCATACATGAACAATGTGAAATATAAGCTGCAAACAGGAGCACTGGAGGGTTTCTGAAGGTGATCAGAGACGAGGAAAACGCAAATCAAACACGTTTGCTCATTTCAATTAATTTTTAACCTCAGATACAAAATGAGTAGCTAGGAATGTAATTACAGCCTCCAATAATGCTGCTTCCAGAAGTTGTGCAATTTTAATTGTATAGCATTGTTTAATTTTCACCGTGTAACATTTCCGCTTCCACACCTGCAAACATCTCAATACAAGCCAAATATAGTCCACACCAAGCTGCTGCCCTCAAGACAAGTTTCCATGCCTTGTGTGCCACACACAAGCTAAGTTTCAAAATTCCAAACAAATAAATGAAATTGGAACAATCACTGCCAGTCCTGAGCTCCCTCCACAATCCCCAGTCCAGTGGCCAACAATCCAGATGAATCCTAGCAATCTTCTTGCTCCTTCAGGGATCTACCCCCAATTCACTGAGAGGCATCTAGTAAGCTCTTCTCCCCCAGCCCAAGTAAATTATTGCACTAGAAAACATCCACACTAATTTTAAACCCAGCTCTTTGACTTTACATCACCTTTTCACTTTTCACCACAGACTGGTGCACTGGTGCCAAACATGGTTTGACAGGCTCCAGAACTTGGAAGACTGTTGTTTCTACAGGTACGGCAAGTCACAAACTAAAGCAATAAGCCTCCAAGTCCTCCTGAATACAGGAGAATCATGAGCATGCCTGGCACAGACAGCAGAAGCAGATTCTTCATAGAACCAAGGAATGGGTTGGGAGGAACCTTAAAGCTCAACCACTTCCAATCCCCTGCAGGGACACCCTCCACTAGACCAGGTTGCTCCAAGCCCTGCCCAACCTGGCCTAGAACACTTCCAGGAATGGGGCATTCTTCTCCATTTGTAACCCCCATCTTCTCATCACCTCAGCATTCAAGCACAAAAGCTCTTCTAGGTTTCCCAGATGCAATTTCCCCTGATCCTTACCAGATCTTTCCTATTCTCTGGAGCAAACACGAGTGTGACAAAGTCACCCAAGTCCTGCTCCAAGCTGACAGCGATTCACATGCTGTGATTACACACGGGTTCCAGCCTCCTTTCGGGAGCACCCAAAGCACGGGGCAGACACCAGGCTCTCAGTCTCCGCGGGACCCCCTCGGCTCCAGCCCCTGCCGGGAGCCAGGACAGGGCTCGCGGCCTCACCTGCTCTGCAACACCCCCTGTTCCGCGCAGCACTTCATAATCAGGGGCTCTGAGACAGCAGAACCATCTCATTTTGCTATAATGTTTTAAATTGTAGCTTAATTGTAGCTCCTTGTGACTCACATTAAATACAAAATAGAAAAAAAAGAGACATTAACCTAATGTGATGACTCTAGTCAACAAATTTTTTACAAGCTATTCCTTTCCCATTCACGTTCCGACAAGGCTGGGCCGAAATAAAGAAAAACACCCCGTTTTCGTTGTCTAAGCTAAATAATACAAACGAGAATTTCGAGATGTGAATACCAGGAAGGAAAGCTACAGATGAGAGCAAGCAGATGAGAGCAAGCAGAGCGCTATTTACATGAAGGGACCGCAATAAACCCGTGCACTCTCGAGGCGTCCCTCCCGCTCCCCGGCGGAGCGCGGAGCGACAAGAGGTCATTTCCCAGCGCGGCGGCAGCGGGTCTCTCCGCCGCCGCCTCCCTCAGCGGGGCCCCGCCGTGACCCCCGGCGGCCGCGGAGCCGGGCGGGCCGGGACACACGGTGCCCGCGGGCGCGGCTGCCGCTCAGCCCGGCCCGCCCGCCGCCGCCGCGCGCACCTGCTGCCCGGGGACGGCGGCGCGTCCCGGGGGCCGACGCGGGGCCCGCGGGGCCGGGCAGGGCAGGGCAGGAGCGCGGGGCCGGGGCCGGGGCCGGGGCAGACCCGCGGGGCCGGGCCGGGGCTCACCTGCACTGCGGGACCGCCACTCTCCGCCCGCCGCGACACCGCCCGCGCTGCGCCTGCGCGGGGCCGCCCTGCGCGGGGGGCGGTGCGGCAGATAGCATGGCCCCGCCCCCCGCGGGACGGGGCGGTGCGGCGGGAGCGCCCCCCTCCCCCCAGCCGTGAGGGAGCGCGGGCAGGGAGGGAACGCGGGAAGGGAGGGCACCACCGGCCGTGGGGGAACGCGGGAAGGGAGGCAGCGCAGGCACTCCGCTGGTGGCGGTTCGGCTCGGCTCGCTGACCCCCCCGGTGCTGTCCCTCTGTCCCCACTCGGGGGTCGCACCCCCGTGGCACAGCAAGCTCGGTGCCTGCCCGGCACCTCGAGCTGCGCCCCGCGGAAGGCGTGTGCCGTCCTCCGCCTCCTGCTGCCTTTTCCCGCTCTCCAAGAAGCCTCCACGTGGAAACGCTCACTTCACGGGGTAGTGTAGCACACCCGGCGCCTCTCGCCTCGCCCCCGATGGGGACCTGACCCAAACATTTAAAGACAAGGTACTACCCAAACTTACCCCGCGCCCTGGTTTCTGATGCCACCCTGTGGTCCCGCGAAACGCTTCTACCTCAGCAGCTGAAGGCTGGTGCTGGAGGAGGCGACGCAGAGCTGAGGAGTGTGTAGGTAAATCATTCCCGAGCACGTCCCGGGGAGGGTCGGGCTCTTCTCCCCGGGAACAAGTGACAGGACGAGAGGAAAGGGCCTCAAATTGTGCCACGAGACGTTTAAATTGGATATTAGGGAAAATTTCCTCACTAAAAGGGTGGTCAGGCATTGAAACAGCCTGCCCAGGGCAATGCTGGAGTCACCATCCCTGGAAGTGTTCAGAAAATGTGTGGATGTGGCACTTGGGTGTTGAGGAAACTTCCCAGTGTGACCATTCCCGGGACTCGCTGGCAGTCGCACTCCCACCACCAGTGACTTTACCCGCGGCACTGAAGCCCCTTTGCATCGGCGGCTCCCGTGACTGGCGGGTCCCGCTCGGCTCCCCGCACACCCCACGCACAGTCACACCAGGGTTCCCATGGAGAGTCTCAGGTGTCTCGTTCCACAAAGCAATTTATTCACGGCACAGTAACGCTGGAGCTGGTACCTCCAAGGAGGGACCCCCAACAAAAGACCCCTGGGCTTTTCTCCCCTCCCAGTCCAAGTGTGTGCAAGTCTCAGCTCTTCCTCCCCAGTCCTCAGCTCGTGCTGTGTCTCTGAGTGCCCAGGCACCCGTCTGGGCCACGGGTGCCCCTGCCCTCTGTTATGCCCAGGGGTGGCAGTTCCTCTTGCCTCTGGCTCCCTTCAGGCAGAGCTGAGTCTGCAGCTGGCACTGCGGTTGCACCCGAGCCCCCTGCGCCAAATGGACTCTTCAAACACGGTCAGTGGTGGCCTTGGCAGTGCTGGGTTAATGATTGGACTTGATGGTCTCAGAGGACTTTTCTAGCCTCAGTGATTCTATGTTATTTCATCTGGGCATGTGCTGCAGAACATCAGTCCAGGACCCTGCGAAAGGCAACAGCATTTGCCCTAACTAACACCACCTCCTCCCCGTGTGCTTTTGACTGACAAGTGTCCTTTTTTTTCTGCAATTCTCCCAGAGAGTGTGAGTTTCTATTTTTCTCAGAGCAGACACTGAAGAAAAGCAGTGCTGCTGGCAATGACGTACAAAACCTTACACTGTGGTGTTGAGCATCCAGTGCAGCAATAACCATGATGTGATGGCTCTCTGGCTGTAAAGGCAGTCAGGACTGGGGCTCCTCAATGCTTTTTGCAGTCACTCAGACACCTGGCATGTGAGTCAATCTAGGAGAGCAGTGGCAATGAAACAACCACTCCCTCCATCCAGGTCTGTAGTTCAAAATACTAAGACAATCTTGAAACAGTATTGTATTTTAATTAAATTAATTATTTTTCAAGCTTTATAGAAAAATGAATTGTTCACTACAAATTGATAAAACTGTCTTAAGCCAACTTAAACCTCACCCATCCCTTGCTTAAATGTGCACATTTAGTACAGCTAAAAGGAGTGTTTGCATTCAGAGGAAAGCTGTATTTGGAAAAAACCAGCTAGAATTCAGTCTGTCTCTGCCAGCCTCTCTTCTGCCTAATCCACATCATATTTTCCAAAGTACTGTTGTTTTTCGTTGCAATCAGAGATGCTCCAACATCTTTTCTGCATATTTGCATTCAGCACTCTCTGAAGGAGAGTGTTTGCCAGAAGTATCAGCTTTGACAAAACAGAGTCTCTATCAAAGCATCTAACCGGGCTGGAAGGCTGCTGGGACGGGTCTCAGTCTGCAAGGAGTTCAAAATCTAACATTTCTCCCTCTGACAGCTCTTGTGACAGCACAGAAAGAAGCATGCAGCATATATGCTGCTGCACTGCAAGGTGAGGGGAGCCTATTCTCTTGATTTTCCCACAGGAGACTCATTTGATTGTTGAGGGCTATCCAGGTTGATGGATGGCTTGTTTCCAGGAGGGACAGCAGGGATCAGGTGACAGCTGGGGCTGGTCCCGAGCAGGCACCTCTGTCTTCTGTGGCAGTAGTCAGGGGAACAGTGGGACACAAGCTTAACTCTGCCATCCCTACATCCACAGGCCTCACCAGGTTTGTTCAAATCTCCTGGACCAGTGGGATTGATTTCCCAGGCCTTTGCAGTTTCATGCAGAGAGCAAAGCTGCCCCAGCAGCTCCCAGCTGGAGCCTGGTCTCCTGCAGCTCTGCCTCGCCAGGATGGGGCTCTCCTACTGTCCAGCACAGGGTGACTGTCCCCTTCAGTCCCAGCCAGGATATGGAGCAGCTGCTACCCAGGGGTGCATGGGGAATGGCAGGCCTGTAAGGTGAGCTGTGCAAGAGGGCCCGGTGCAAGGGCTTGTGTTTCCAAAGCAGTGTGGGCTGCTCACATCCAGAAAGCTCCCCTCACGATGTGCCTTGGCTCAAAGAGCTCCTGCAAAAGGCTGCTCCTCTCCGTAAGATGGAGCATGGTAACACTGAGGGCAGGGGGGCAAAGCCGCTCTCCACAAACCTCATTGCTTTGTATCATGGCCCATGGATCATTTGTGTCTTTCTGGGGCTTTCGTGGAAGTGGAAGAGTTGAAAGGAGCACTCTGCTTGTTTCGTTGGCAAGTCAAAAACACCTTCTACACTGTCACTGCACATTCTTCATGTTGACCATTTACTGAGGAATCTGGGGCAGTGCAGCTCATGGTGCAAAAAGGGCCAGGCTGAGCTTGGCCGCTCAGCGCTCTCAAGGCAGAGAACTCCTTGTGTAGGCTGGTTTGTGGTTGAGGGGCTGGTTTGTGGTTGAGGGGTTTGTGGTGGAGGGCCCACACACCCACCCAGCAGCCAAACACAAAAGGCTCTTCTGCTCCTTTTCAGCAAAACCCCCTTTCTGCCCAAGCTTGGCCCTGCTCCAGGCACAGTGGCCAGGAGCACTGGCTCTGTTTGTACAGGTAGGGGTGGCTCCTGTCCTCCTACCTAGAAAACAAACTGCATCAGGTTCCTTCTGCCTTTACACACCCTTGCCTTTCCATCAGTATTTACTTGTTTAGTAGTTGCTATATCTATATTTACTTCCTAGTAAGTATAAATAGAAACTAAAGCAATGAAAGCTCAGCATGCCTGAAAGTACAGCTACACAGTAGAGGTGTGCAGTGGAAGTGATGGAAAATGTGGAATGTGGACTGATGGAATGCATTTTTTCACATCTCATTTTCTGAAAAAGCTCTAAATGGGACAATGCCATCAGGGTTACAGGAAAAGGGAAGAAAATCTTTGCAAGACACCTGTGATATTATCTTGGTGCAGAAGAGCAGGCTGAGGAAGTAGCCAAAATATCCAAATTAAAGCTATATGTATAAATGTACATAAATGAATGGTTAAGATTATAGATATGTTATCTATGATATATGTTAATGATATATGACATATACATTATATGTAAGATATATAGCAAATTGATGTCAATGGGTATAGACTTAACTGAAGGCACGGTCCTGGAGACTGAGTAGTTTGGGATGGAGCTTTGGACTGGAAATATGCTAATGTTTGTAAAATATTTAGTGAATTAAAACATGAATGATAGAAGACATCCTCTAAGAAAACACATGGTGCAGTGTGATAAGAAACTGATGAAATGCTTATAAAACAGGGCTCTACCTTAGATACCATCTCCTGAAGCTCAGTCACAGCACAGACAGCACAACACTTGCTTCTCTACAGGAGACCTGTGTGACAAATCTTGTGCCTGGTCCAGAAAAAGTCCAGTTCCTCACAGGGCTCGCAGGGCTCTAAAGCAGCAGCTGTGGGCAGTGGTGTCTTTCTGGACAGGCAGGGTGGCATGAAGCTCCTGGGCTCTCTGCCCAGCTGGGTGCCAGCAGTGGGCAGGGGGAGAGGCAGACCCCAGGAGGAGCAGGATGGGATGGACAAGGGTGTGATGAAAAACTTCTCTATGAGGCCCAAAGTCAAGATAACTCCCATGTCTGTCTGCTTACTATCCAGAAGCAGGGAGGTTCAAGCCTAGAAAAAAATCCAAAAGGTTTTTGAGAAGGTAGCTGAAGCCTTGCTGCCATTGTTGTTTACTCCAAAGCAGCTTCAGGCTATTCCCTGGCTGAGATTTTTTTTTATGGGGAATGAATCATCCAGAAAATCTGTTTCAAACTGAGGTAAGTAGAAGAAATCCTGAGACAAATTGCTCATAAGAAGAAATTACTTGCACTAGATCATACTCGCTCAGTGTGTTGTAGACTAAACAAACATTAGTCATCTACCTGCTTATGTAACCACAGAATGAAATGCCCTTGATATGAGAGGAATGGGACATGGCAAATGCCATTCTGATTTTTAAAAGGGATTTGAGGAACTACAGACCACTCAGTTTACTGACTCTATCAGGCAAATATATAGAAGCTATTCCAGAGAATGTGATTGATAGAAATATGGAAAAAAATCTGGTAAAAATAGTGATGAGTCATTTTATAGAGGAGAAAGTGCTTCAGTGGCAAAGCAAAGAGGCTGCATGTCCCCAGCAACTGAGGGCAGAGGTCCATCTGGGGACAGAGCACCTGGCTGGGGAGGCCAGGGCCAAACCCCATCCCTGCTGCCAGACCAGGTTGCTGCTTCCTGGCAGCTGTGCCCACTGCCCACTCCACAGAAACGATGGGTGGTGGCACCCCAGTGTGCCCCCACTGTGCTGCTGGGGAGCAGTGTGAGGGGGCTGAGGTGAGGTGCAGGGGGTGATGCCTCCGTGCTTGCAGCTCTCAGTGCCGAGTCACTGGATGGGGAGAAACCAGTGACTCCTGACCAAACTGTCTCAGATGAGATTTGAAAATGAGCCATGAATTTTGAAAGGAGCTTTTCAGAGAAAGAGTTGAAAACTGCATTTTTACTTCCCCAGTCTCAGTCGAGTTTACATAAGATCTCATCCCAGATGCTGCTGCCTGCAGTGTAAACCACACCAGGGCTTCTCGGAGAGTGTGACTAGTAAGACCAGCATTAATAGCCCCATTAGTGGATGGATGACCATGTCTAGCGTGTAAAAAGGCCTTACAACAAAACAAACCTTTTCTTTTTGTTCTTTGAATGCCAATGGTCTTGTCTGACATTGCTCTTTTTTTGAGAGCTGTGGTTCCAATCCTGGAGGAAGAGTGCTGGCTGAGTGCTGTTGACTTGTACCTGATCAGCCAGGCTTGCGTTTGACAGCACACCATCACCACCACATCCTTTTGGGTCACAGGGTAAGAAAACATGGCACACAGAGGCTGCTACTGCAAAGTGGTGACCACAAGCAGTTTTAAGCTCGAGTGAAAGCTGTGGACAAAGGGAACCCCCCACCCAATACTGACTCCAGTTTTCTGTTTCTAATCCCTCAGCCTTTTTTCTCCCAACACTCAAGGTCTTTTCCTGTAATCCCTTTGGGGTTATTGCCCCTGCACACATGCTCCTGGAAATTTGGTGTTCAGTTTTGGCTTTCCATTTCTGTGGGCTGCATGCCTGTGTTTTGCACAGCACAAACACCAAAGGCTGCCCCAGTACCTGCGGTTGGTCACCAGCTGGCTTGGAGCCGTGTGTGGATACCTCCTGGTCAGCCACGGGCCTGTCCCTGAGTCCCAGCCAGGTGCAGGTTATGTGCAGCCCACGGGGTCAGGGCTAACCCTGAGCTTGCCTTTTCCTTGTTTCATTTTCTGTTTGCAGTTAAATTTTACTAATTAAGTTAATGTCTTATTAGACAATCTTTTCTAGAATCGTTATATTATCATAAAAACCAATCACAGAACAATCACAGGGTTAGAAAGGGCTTTAAAGCTCATCTCATTCCATCCCCCTGCCATGCTCAGGGACACCTTCCACTAGCCCAGGTTGCTCCAAACCCTGTCCAACCTGGCCTTGGACACTTCCAGGGATGGGGCAGGCACAGATTCCCTGGGCACCTGATACACCCCATATGTTCTGCAAATAAATAAAAAACCCCATATGGAAGTGCACCTGTATTTGTATAATATATTTGTACGCATTTGTACAGCTTCCCATATGTAGAGATAGATATAAATATCTCTCTGTCTAGCAGGTCATGTCAGTGCCACCCTGGAGCTGCACAGCTGGTGGCTTCTGCCACCCACCCTGGGCTTGTGCTCGCTGCTGTGCTTGGTACAGCCCCCAGGAGAAAGGTGCTCTGACTCTGGGAGGAGACAAATAAAATACCCATTACTGGAGGGACTGTAAGAAGGAAACGGGGAATAGCAGGAACAGCCTTATGCCCCTGCTGTTGTGATCTTTAGGGTCTTCCTAAGGATACTGTAATTTGCAGTTTACATCAGTAAGCTTTTCAGTTAGTAGAAAGATCCTTATATACACAGTCATTACAACAATCAGCAATACAAGAGTAGCAATAAGTAAAAAACCTGTTGGGTGTGGGAGTAGTTGTATAACAGCAGCTGTTGGAGCTAAATCCATAAAAGTGTCCCACCATCAGGCAGCAGCAGGAGTCGCTTGCCTTGTGGCACAGATGAGGTGCTGATTCTGAGGTAACACTTGTACTTCTACAGCATCACATGGCACACGTCTACACCAACAACAGAATGTTGCTGTTCTCCATCACACTGCTGTTCAGTTTCTATCAATGACTGTATGTTATCTTCTAAATTTCTTGTGAACCACAGAGTGCTGTAATGGAAACCACCTGCTCTTGGTCCGAGGAGGGCCCGCATTTGGGCCGCACACAAGGAGTGCTTGGCAGACAAGGAGTGCTGAGTCAGGTGTGATGTATGGAATTACTCAATGCTCTCTGTCATTGAGGATGTATTCAAATGAGATTTATTTTATAAACCAGATAAACCAATGAAAGCTACAACAACATTAGAATACAGATTTGCACTCTCAAGTGGAATTGGAACTACCCAACTGTAAGAATTCTCACGATTTCAGAAGGGTAACCCAGAATGCACAATCCCTCACGCAATGAGGGCTCTCAGCCTTGAGGAGTTTCCTCAGGAGAGCCCCTGTCTGCTGACCCTCAGCTCCGAGGAGGAGCAGCTCCACTGATCCCTGTTGGGGCTCGGTCTGTAGCCCCACTGAATGTGATCTGTGGTCAGATACAGTCACATTACCCCTCACTGAGCGGGGTCTGACCTCCTGCCCCACCACAGCCACCACGCGGGTGTGACGGGGCTGGTCACGCTGGCCAGCCGGGACATGGCCGGCTCACCAGCCGGAGGGGCTGGTCCTTGCTGGGACGGTGCACTGCCACACCCTCACACAAACATTATCACGACACTCGTGAACTGGGGGAGTACTACAAACCCCAGTGTGGCCTATGGGAATGACACAAAGTCAACCATCCCAGCTGGTGACAATTGTGACCTTATCTGATAAAGCTGTTGAGATACATGTGATGGGAGGGTTAACTGCTGGATTACAGCCGTGAGAAGGGACATGAGAGGGTATCTTGAGGACAAGGTGGACCCAAAGTTCCAAAGATGTTGGGATACTAAAGTCAGCTGATCCAGTGCAGATAGAAACAGATGGAGGCCAATCCCTCTCCTTAAAACAATACCCAGTATCTCAGGAAGCAAGGAAAGGTATAAGACCAGTAACTGAAGATTTTCTGAAAAAAGTGATGTCAATTCCTCATGAGTATCCTGTAATACTCCTGCCTCACCTGTTAAAAAACCTAAACTAGGCCTGGATGGAAAAATAGTTCATAGATTTATCCAAGACTTACAAGAAATTAATTAATGAGTAACTGTACTGCAGCTAGTAGTTCCTGATCCTTCGACAATGATAACCATGATGCCTTGGCTAATGCCAGTTGGTTTGTGTGCGGCCTTTGTCCTGTTCTGGTGCATCTGGAATCTCTGCATATTTTTGCTTTCACCTGGGAAAGGAAACAATCAACGTGGACTAGATTCCAACATACCTGGTGGTCGTGTTATGTGTGGTCCACACAAAAGAAATGTAGAGCTGTCATTTCAGAGGTTCAGCCGTGCCTAATTGTGCCTGATTATCCCCCTACATCAAAGGTCTTTCCTATGCACAGCACAACCACCTTTCCCGCTCGGTGCAGCCTGATGTTACGGCCCTGTGAGCCATCAGCTCCACTCCAAGTTCTGTGCCCCACAACTCAGTGATGTGCAAACCCCACCATGCAGTCCTCTGTGCCACAGAGGAGCTTTGGAGTGGCCAGAGGAAAGGAGTATCCAGCACTTCACATGGGCTGATACACAACACCCAGCAACTGAAAGCTTTGGTGAATCCTGGTTGGGGCTCCACAGGTTCTGCATGAGGCAAAGAGAAATAATTTCATACTCCACAAATCCTGGGGGACATGGTAAGGGGTGTCTGCTTGTCCTTCCAAGATGATATTTGTGGTCCATGTGCCACAATTTCTGCAGGGATGGATCTTCCCTACTGAGAGCCAGAAGACTGCAGGTGGGCAGGCAGCTGGGAGGGGACACAGCCAGGACAGCTGACCCCAGCTGACCAAAGGGGTACTCCAGACCATGTGCTGTCATGGTCAGCAAGAGAAGCTGAAGGAAATGAGCTGGTGAAGCCCAAGCTGAAGTGAACTTAACAAGGGACAAGTGGCAAAAGCTGCCTTTGGCGACCAGCCCAGAGGCCCATGTATCCTTGGCATAGACTGCTTCAGGGGAGGGTAATTCAAGGACCCAAAAGGGCACTGCTGGGCCTTTGCTGTAGCTGCTGTGGGCACAGAGAAAATTAAGCAGCCGTCTCCCTTGCCCAGCCTCTTGGAGGACACCTCTCTTGCGGGGTTGCTGCAAAGTTTGAAGAACAGCAGGTGCCGATGGCTCCTCCAGTGGTGCACTGGGGGCAACATCCCGCTGAGTGACACTTCCCAGTTCCCATCCATGAGCTGATTCGTGGCCATGATCAGCAGGACCCGCTCACAATTTAACTGCCCCGTATGGGCACCATGAAAGTCTGACAGAGGGGGGAGCTCACAGTGGGCCATCACGACCTGAACAAGTGTCACTGTACCAGATGTGCTGGAGCTCCAGTATAAACTGGAGTCCAAGCAGCCCAGTGGTGCCACAACTGACATTGCCCATGTGTTTTTCTCAGTCCCTGTGGCAGCAGCGTGCAAGCCACTGTTCGCTGTTATGTGGAGGGGTGTCCAATACACCTGGAATCTACTGTCCCAGCAGGGGAAAGCACCACCTTCCCATTTGCCATGGACTGACTAAGGTGCACTGGAACAGGGTGATGCCCTGAACGTCTGCAGCACATTGGTGACATCATGGTTACAGATGCAGAATAAGGGCTGAGACCACCTCTCCTCAAGACTTTGGTGAGGGGACTTCTAGTCTGAAACCACTGGAATCCAACAGTGACCAGGAGCAGAGAGTCCCTGACCCTGGCTGGGAGGGTGAAAGAGACAGCCAGATTTACTGCGCTATGTGGATTCAATGGCCTGGCACGTGTGGTCCGTGGAGTACGGGGCTGGAGGGGGACAGATACAGGGTATACCCTAATGCCATCAGGGAGCAAGGCCTGCACCCCTCGGGTCAGCGCCTGCCTTGCGTGGCTCGAGCTGGACGGGCCCAGCTCTGCCTCTGGGGCGGCAGCGGCTCCTCGGCCCGAGACTCCTGGGGCGGCAGCGGCTCCTCGGCCCGAGGCTCCTGGGGCGGCCGTGTCCGGGTCGGGGGAGCCACAGGCGGGGCGGCCGCGGCCCCTTTAAGAGGGAGCGCAGAGCGGCGGCGCCAGGCGCGGCTGCGGCCTCTCGGCGCATGCGCACATCCTGACCCCGCGACTTATTCGGTGCCGCCGGCGCGGGGCCTGCGCGCCGGGGCGGGGAGTTGCGCTGCAGCACGGCCGCGCATGCGCAAGGCGCGGCCCCGCCGTGCGCTTTGTGGCGCTGCCGGAAGCGGGCGCGGGCCGAGCGTAGCGAGCGGCGCTCCTGGTCCCGCTGCCGGAGCCGAGCGGCCGCGGCCCCGGCGGCCTGAGGGAGCGGCCCGGCCCGACATGCCTGCCGGGCCCTCGGCGCAGGTAAGGCGCCCGGGCCCCCCCGCCGCGGCGCCGCCGAGCGCGGGGCCTGTGGCGCGGGCGCCGCCCGGAGCCTCCGCTGCGCTGACCTCTGCGCTGCCGCCGCGGGGCCCGCGCGGGCCGGGCGGGGCCGCGCCTTCCCCGGGGCTCCCCCCGCGCCGAGCCGGGGCCGCGGGGCGGGTGGAAGCGACCCCCGGGGACTCCCGCGGCCCAGGGCCCCCCTCGGCCGTGCCCCTGCCCCGGGAGCGGCGGGAGGTGTCACCGCACCTTCCTCCCGTGCGGGCCCTGCGAGCGGGACCGGGCCTGCGGCAGCGAAAAGTTTGTGTCGTTGCTCCCCCGCAGACTCCGACCGCGGCCCGGGGGTGCCGAGCGTGCCCGGCCCGGGCCGGGCCTCCAGGGCTCTGCCGGGGTTCTGCTCCCCCCGCCTCGCTCGATCTCCGGGGCCTGCGGGCATTTATTGCTATTTATTTGGCGAGCAGTAGATGCATCAAGGCTTCTCCCCAGGCCAAGGGTGCTGTGGCTGCGGGATAGTCCTTCTTGGGCAGTTTGTAGAGTGCCACAAGAAACTGGACTGAGAAAGAAGTGAAATTGTAAAATAAACTGTTGAGTAAAAATTATTCTCAATCTGAGTCAGGCAAATGCATTGTTCGTGGTTGAGTTTGTTACGTGGTTTTTGGCAGAAATGAGGGGTGTGAGAACTTATTAAATTCTCAGATGACCTGCCTGGAAGATAATTTTCTCGACCCTACTGTTAAAAACAAGTGATGGTGAGAAGCACAGTAGTAGACTGAGTAACAAAGTTTGAAAACAGAGTAACAGCCAAAACATACAAAACTGACTGACGTTTTTGCTTTCCTATTCTGCTAATCTTCAGCTATTACAGTGGGCGGCTTCTGGGCAGTGGCCTCCCCCTGCTCCCTACCTTTCCCAGCAGTGTTCCCGGGAACAGGGAGGGGGTGATGGGGACAGCCCTGTGGCTTAAATGGCACCTTGTGTTTGAGACCCAACCTTCCCTGTGGCACAGTCATGTATTAATTTCTGCTACAGTAAGGGAATAAAATCTGACAAATTCATCTTCCCTGAGCAAGGGTAGTTGGGATTCTCTTCTCTTACACTCAGTAGCTCTGTGGCTGAATGGCCTGAGAAAGGATCACAGGAGTTCTTGTTTTTTCTATGCCTGATCTCTTCCTTCCTGACCTTTTTTTCATTTAATAGTAATCCTGACATGCATATTCATTTATTTTTTAACAAAATACTCACTTAAAATGCCAACTTTCTGCTAGTCTTTCTCTCAGATAGGTCTTCTGTTTGGCTCTTGCCATTTTTATTTTTTACCTGCTCCCTGCCTGTTATCCTTTACACACAGTGTGTGCCTTGGGCAGAACTGACCTATTGGATGGCTCTGACAAAGAGCTGTGCTTCGTCTGTCCTGGTGGACTTAATACCGGAGGTGCTGAGTTAGGCTGAGCTACGTCGAGGTCACTTTCTCCAACATGAACTTGCAGAGTGCTGGGACAAGTGGGCACATGGCAGCTGTCTGTTCTCAGGATGTCACAGGCCTGAGGAAAATTGCTCATAAAGCTCCCTGGTGTGTGCTTTGGGGAAGGCAGGTTGTGGTAGGATGGCTTTTTGGCAAAAATTGTTTACTCTAGAGAGCAGATGTTGGTACCGTTGGATAGGAGAGGTCGTGTTAATCACAGGGATTTCTTGTTTTCTGGGAAATGCTTACAGAGTGTATCTAATATTGCAGAACTTTGATGTAGACCCTTTATGTGGATGCTTCTCTGGTTTAGGTTCAATTAGGCCTTCAGCCTTCCTTGAGTATCTCTGCTGATGGTCTTTACATCTACTGTACTACTGACCACTGCCTCTGCTTTGATTTTTTGGTTCTACTAAAACCCAGTATGGATCCACTTTTGGGACAGCTCGTCCTTGTGCTTGAAATTCTTTTGCATTGTGGGCAAGCACTTATTGTACTTGTGAAGCTGCTGAGTGTGAAGGACTAAATGTTCCCGTTTGCCCCCAGCACTGCCCTCCCTCAGCACACGATTTCTGAGGAGCTGCTCCATACACAGGGATTGAGTCCCTGACCTCTCCCCTGCACACACTCCAAACACCCTACCCGAACTTAGGCTCTGACCTACTGCCCCTTCCTTCAAAGTAACTGCAGAATGTGGCTGTGTTTACTTAGGTAATTCTCACTGTCTAACTTCAGTCATCCAGGAGGTTAAATATTTTGGCTGCAGATGTTCATATTAAGTTTTTGGGAACTGGAAATAGAACTTTTTTTTTTTTATGGACTCATTACTATAAGTTCTTTCACGCTCACCAGCTTGAGAACTGAGGATCTTTGGTCTTAAATGCTGAAACATCCAATTTCAGTGGTTTATATGGTGATAGCTACTGAAACTCTTAAGCTGAAACAGATCTGGAGGAAATACATTGAAACCAGATTATTGACCACACTGAGGAATGTTGGAATTGTGCTCGGTTTCATAGTAGGTGATAAATATTTTAACTTCACATGTCTGCTTTGTTTTGCCAATGTTAATACTGACAATTTTTTTCCAGGTCTGTCTGTGGGAATCTGGAGATGTTTTATTTAGTGCCGCCTTCAGGAACATACATTGAACATATAGTATACAAGAGTGTGTAAAACTGCTTGGTAAACTTCAGGGGTTTATTTACTCTTCTTTCACCCCTCCTCTTAATTAGCCTTCTGAGAATCCTTAATGATTTGAACTCTAATAAGATGTGTGTATGTGAAATATGATTATTCAGCTGCATAAAACTTGGGAGATATTAGTTGGGCCAGTGAGAGTCCTTTATGGAAGCTGAAGTACAGGAGTCAAAATCAAGGTATGCTATTGATGTGGTATGACAGTTGCTTTTTTTTGTCTTCAATTTGCTGTTGCTGTTTCAGTAATGAGTGATAAATGCAGGCTCTCTGAAGGGAGAGGGTCCTGCTGCTGCACAGCATTAGGTGCCTTTGGTCTAATGCAAACTACAGAGCTGTCAGTGTGTGGAATCTGTCAGAACACTGGCTTGGATACCATCGTGTGGGGAGTCTTTCCAGCCTTTTTTAACTCATGTCCGGTTATAAGAAGCTGCACACTAGATGAGTTTAGCTGTACACCAATCCTAATCGATGGCAGCAATTTCCAATTCAAGTGGCAGTTGAAGTGGAGTCTTAAATGAAACTTCTAATCCTCACAAATAAAAACTTCTAACTGCTAAACCTAAGGGGCAAATAGATTGATATCCTGAGAAGTCCCCCTCATAAGGATTTTGCATCTGAAACAATTACTTGTTTCAGTATTCCTTGTGTATGGATAAGACTAACAGAAGATTTTTTTTTTTTTATGGCAAGACCAAAGGAAGCCTCAAATATTAATAAGATACAGATTCAATCATTGAATTTGTGTATGATGGTCAGGCAGCAGGCTGTGCCTGTGTGGTACCAGAGGTTTTGGCTACCCTGTCCTGCTGCTAAACCTCTTAAACATGACATATTGTACAGATATTCTGTACAGATATCCTGTATCTGTTACAAGTGCTGCTCCTTGGAAGTGTGGAAGGGTCACCCAGAAAGGCTTTGTATCTTTGCTTTATCATGGCAGGGAGCTGCATGAAGGTGGCTGGTTGTGTCCTAGTGCAATGAGAGTTTTCCAAAATGCAGTAGGATTTGGGAATCCTTGTCCTTTCTGAGTTTTGTGTTCTAGATGAGAAAGCTTCTACATAGGCATTGCGTGCAGTTTGCTTGGGCTGTGCTGCGTTTCCACACATCTGGGCACCCTGCTCTGGGCAGAGGGAGAGCAGCCACAGGCCTGTGCTGTGCTTATCACATCTGATAAGCTCCTGCCATGAGCAGTTCACTTCAGCTCTGCAGCCGGAGAGTGGCTATGGAAAGGACGTGCTGCTTTATCAGTTCCAATCACTTATTTAAATCAGCCTCCTCAAATGGTGTTACCTGCTTCTAATGAACTTGTGTCACAGGAGAGGGATGGAGAGTGCTTCCCCTCTTCCCTCGTAGGGAGCAGCAAAGCTGGGGGGCAGGGAGAAGGGACACTCTGCTCTGGGGGTAGAGGCACAGGGCTGTGGGACTGAGAGGAGAAGGGGAGATCCTGGAAAGTGGATGATATCTCATTTCTGTCCCTTCTGCTTCGACTCCAGACAAACTGGAGACTAAGGCGTTCAGGTGGGACAGAAGGGGTAAGATAAAGAGACTCTGTGGCTATAGGATATGAAAGGAGAAGTATGGAAACTTAGATAATGAAGCTAAGCAGAGACTGAAGCCATCACTGATGATTGTAGGATTTCAGGGTTTTTGTTTGTTTGGGGGGTTTTGTTTGTTTGGGGGGTTTTGTTTGTTTTGGGGGGTTTTGTTTGTTTTGGGGGGTTTTGTTTGTTTTGGGGGGTTTTGTTTGTTTTGGGGGGTTTTGTTTGTTTGGGGGGTTTTGTTTGTTTTGGGGGTTTTGTTTGCAAAAGATGCAGGGGATGTGCTTCCTGCAGGCTGCTGCTGCTCTGGTTAATTCACTTTCAGTTGAGCACGTGTGATTGCTACCTCAAACCAGAAAGGATGTAGTTTGGAAGACCAAGATCTTGCTGCCTCACTTTCCCTCCTCTCTTGAAGGGAATCGTCAGGATTTTTACATGGGTTTTGAGTGTAAATAAACACTTGGGGAGTCAGCTAAATATGCAGACCTGTTTAAATGGTGGCTTGTCCCTAGGAAGGTGTATTTCTAGGAGTGGCTTCTTGTTTGGTTTTGGGCCAAGGAGTGCCTAAGAGGTGTTCAAAACATTCCCTGTATAACTAACTGGCTTCCAAATTGTGCCAGGTAAGTGTAGTTGGCAAACAGACCTTGGAGTGCCATTCGTGACAGCTTGAGCTGATCTAAGCTGTGGCTGTTGGACACTCCTAGCTTTTCTCCTGTGCCAACCCTGTGGTCAGCTGGCTCAGATAAGGGATAAAAAAGACTGCTGGTGCTGGTGGGAGAGGAGGAAAGGAGATGATGCAGTTGCAGTTATGGTGGCTCGGGCTGCCGCGGTGCCACCTGCTCGAGCAGCAGTGTGATGTTGTGAGCAGGTACAAAGCCTGCTGCTGTCAGAGGGTGCTCCTACCACCCCTCTGGCCCTGGGTCCTCACTGCTCCATTGTATTGGCACAGATGTTTGTCTCATCTGAGTTACATCAGATCTCGATTCACCTAAAAGCTGTCTCTGCAGACAAAACTGGGTGCTGGCTTAGCTCTCTGGATGTTTTGATGTGTGGATCAAACCTGGCTGCGTGTGGCAGATCTCCCTGAGCTGAGGCTGGAGGGCATTCCCGTGCCTGGCTGCTGCCCTGCCCCGGGGCTGTGGGCTCTGCCCAGGCTCCAACCCTGTCCCTGCACAGCAGTGGGTGCTGTGGGTGCTGCTGGGGACACAAGGGTACTGCTCCCTGAGAGGGACTGTGGAAGCACAGCTTAACTTTTGCTGCTTCTAATCGCCTCTCTTGGTTGTGGTTTCACAGCAATGCCGAAAAAACCACCCTAAACCTCCACCACTGCAAAAACCTGGTTAGTTCATGGTCACTTGGCTTCCTGATCCTAGACTGCAATGAGGGGAAAGGTACAACTGCAGTTGTACTGGGATTGTTGCTGATTGGAGAACTGTGTCTCCTCTCTGGTTCTGAGCGTGCTCCCTGAGAAATTTCCTAGTGGCTTTTCTGTCTGGACTCTGTGGGACAAATGTAGATTTTTAGGGAGTGACTGTGTGTGTTGTCTTTACAAGGATTTGAAATGCATTAGAGCATATCCCAATGCCTTAGGTTTGGAACATGTATATGATGAAACTGTAAAGTGATGCTGGGTTTAAGTTAGTGATGCGCTAGGACTCAGTCAGTCCTGAACTCACTGCAGATAAAGGGCACTCTTCACTATCACTCAATCACATTTTTCGGCTACCAGGTTTGAGTAGTGCATGTTGTAGGAGAAATACCTTATGAACATAAGAGGCTGAATTTTTGTCTTCTGAGATGACTCAGGTTTTCCTGAAAGTTCCCTGGTATCTATTTTTAACTACTATTGAGGTAAAAAAGGGAAAAGGGGATGAATTGCAACCATTGCTTCTATGAGCAATATACTTGTAGAATTATTTTCTGCTTAACTGAAGATGACATGTAAGTGAGAGCATCTTTCCTACAAAGATGAGGGAAGCAGAAGTGTGAGGTGAAGTCGCTTTTCAAGTTTAAGTGTCTCAAATGGGCTGATAGTCCCAAACTGAAACTTTCTGTAATCTCTAATAAAGCTCTTGGCTATATTAAAACATATTAAGGTTGAAGAACAGCTGTTGGAATCTCTTCCAGGTCTTCAAATGTATGACGTGGACATGTGCATCTTGAATTTACAAGGGTCTGGATTGTGACACACAGCCTCAGTTTGGTAACTCATGTCACAGACATTTCTACTAATTGTCTTTTTTCCTTCCTTGCCCCCCAGGTGTTGTTTGGATTGTAGCATAGAGGCACTATGTACTCAGAGTGGAGATCCTTGCATCTTGTCATTCAAAATGATCAGGGGAATACCAGTGTACTTCACAGCTATCCTGAGAACGTGGGGAGAGAAGTGGCAAATGCAGTGGTGCGTCCTCTTGGACAAGCTTTAATTACATCATCTGTTGGAAGTGAGAGTTTACTAAAAACAGACAAAGAAGTAAGTGCATTTCTTGGAGATCATAGCTTTCAGAGTGGCAACTTAATGGTTTTCTATAGCCTCTTTTATTTTTCTCTTTTTAATAGTCCAAGTTTTATGAAGTGTGTTACATTTTTAGGTTACTAATCTACATAAGGCTTCTATTAACAGCTAGTTCATCATCAGCTCTTGTGTGTTCTGAAGAACTCTCTCTACAGGTTAGACTTAAGATATTCAGGATTTCAGAGTTATTTGTAGTTTATTCATATTCTTCATAATATCATGATATACGAGTTAGTGGTTTAGTGTTTTCTTGCAGGATATGTTAAATAGAATTGCCCATACCACATAACTACTGATATTTTGTTGAGTTAGAACCAATGTGCTCTGACCATTATTTACTTGCTAATATTTCTTTTTAATAAATTTTGCTTTGTGTTTGGTAGGTAAAATGGACTATGGAGGTGGTTTGTTATGGACTGACTCTCCCTCTGGATGGCGATACTGTGAAATACTGTGTGGACGTATATACAGATTGGATTATGGCTCTTGTGTTACCTAAGGACTCCATTCCTTTACCAGTTATTAAGGAACCAAACCTTTATGTTCAAAGCATTCTCAAACATCTCCAAAATCTCTTTGTACCGAGGTGAGTGTTAGGGCTGGGGTGCTCAGGAGGCTGAGGGAGTCCAAGCTGTAGTCAGGAGGTAACCTGTCAGAGACCTCGTGAGGCACAGATGTTCATGACTAAAATAAGACTGGTTTTGCTGCAAGATTAGGAGGAACATGTTTCTCCACACCTGTTTTGTAATTTTCAGTAGCAAATTGAATTGTTGCTGCTAGGTTTAGGTAGTCAGAATCACAGATCATTCATAGACTTTAAGGTTTACTGTCCTAAGAAGATCTGTCTCTGTTGGATGACTGGAGGGTGGGGGAGAGGCTGAAGAGCATCACTGTGCAACCGTGTGCTTTTTATTGTGTAAAACTGAGATAACCAAGCGCACCTCATGGTAGTCCCAGCCTTTGGTGATGCAAGATTTGACCCCCTTTCTGATGTGCTGGAGGATCTTGCAGTAAATGACTGCTTTGTGACTGCATCTTGCTGCCTCTTAAATGGGCATGGTTATGCTGGCTGTGCTTCACTGGTAGTTTTGAAAGAATCCCATGGAGGTGTGCTTGCTGCCTGGCATCCTTGGATGTTGATGTTAAATAGACATGTTTCCACGTCTTGGATCCGAGTGTTCAAACATCATACCTTGATTATAATTTATGGCAAGTTTACCTGCTACTGTTGAACACGTGTATCAGATATGTAAGAGGAGATTCACTTGACTTCAGATTGATGTTTAGTATATGTCCATAAGTATCAGATCATCTGCTTTTGTCAGTATTAATAATATATCACTGCAAGTGGACTTCAAAGTGCTCTGCTGCACTTGGGTCATTCCACTTTACCTGCAGGCTTTATTAATAAAGGACTTTGAATAATAACTTACGCAAATTCAGACAAGGAGTTCATTGCTATTTACTGATTGCTTCAAAAATCTGCCACCTACCCTTAGTGGTTGTTGCTTTTAACTTGTAGTGAAAATGCATTTTAATTCCCGTTAAAGGATGGTCAGGGCAATGGCACAAGTCTGCAGAAAGCAAACTTGTGGGTTAGACTGCTGCAGGAGGTTGTCTCAACTTTAATACTTGCAGAATACAGTCTGCTGTCTGGGATCCTTTATTCCCTTGGCACAGTAGAGAAGTTCTTCGCTAGTCCATTAAATAGTTGTTTGTGTCATCCCTTGCCTGCTCTCAACCAGGGACCCTGGTAGCAGGCAGCTCAATAGTCCAGCTTCTTGCATGCTCTTGGCACAAGCTGCCATTTCACCCTTCTCTCCCAAATTCATGGTTAGAGCTTGATGCGGGGTGGTAGACTACACGTGATGACTGTTGAATGCAGTAATTAACATTTAGAGACAGGGAGGGCTGAAAAATCATTATTTTAAACATTGCCCACCCCTCCAGTATAACTACTCTGTGGTTTTTCTTTCAAGAGTCTCTGAGATTTATCTGAAACACTGATTTTTCATGGCTGCTGCTGTCAACACTTGGTGTTCAAGTCCCTGCTCTGTTTTCAGAAAAAAGAACTCCAAGTTTTGCCCTCTAGGGAACTGTGTTCAGAATTCACTCCAGCAACAGGAGGAATTTCTATTCTGGAAATGAAATGCAGAACTGAGTTGTGCACACCTGGCTTGAATAAAAGCAAAGGCTCAGTCTAACATGCCTGTGATGGGGCAGAGGAGAGTAATTTCTGGGCTTACCCAACTGATGCAGGTTGCTGATGCGCTCCTGTAGAATATTTACCCAGGAGCTCTACTAGCAACCTGTGTTGAACTGTCTCCTGGAAAAATCTCCTATTCTGTTGAAAATACTAAGCCTTTATTATAAACCTCTGTTCTATGGAGGGTTGTGATTAAAATAGCTTCCTTCTTCATCCTAGTTCCCTGGAAACTAGCTGTTGATGTAGCTGTTGGTTTGGCTGCCTTAAAAGTGGTGGCCCAGAGTTGTGGGGAGGTTTCAGACCCTGAGGAGGATGCACAGCTGAGGTGTGAAATGCAGCAGCCTGAAGTGGGCACTTCAATGTGTAAATGGCATCTCAGGACCTTGTGTACACTGGTACAGAGTAGGTGTGCATAGACCATGCTAGTCTGAGTGCTCAACTGAATCAAATGTTTACATGCATGGTCCTTGAAACAGTATGATGCTGAAAAATGAAACTCTGAAAGCTGGGTGAATTGAGTTGCCTTTCTTCTCTCTGCTGGAGTGACTGGAGGGAGTGTGCTTCTGTCCTTCCTTCCAGCACTGATTCTTGGTCCACCCCGAAGAAACACTTTGTTGACATATTTGAGCAGTCCCCATGTGACCTCCAAGCTTTTCATCTCTGGAAACCCTAGAGTATTCAGGAAGTCTTGAAGATTACTTAAGCAATAGTGCTTGTTGCTGCTGTCAGGTAGAGTTTCAGTGCCACAAACACTGTTGAAAGCACAAAAAGGAAATATGAGAACTCTCTCTCGTGTCTTGCCTCCCCAGGAGAATGGGGTGCAGTTACCAGGGTCCTCTGTGCAACAAAAATGTCTGGAATTGCTTGAGAGACCATGGAACAGGTGACTGTCCAAGTACTTTTTTGTAGTAACTTCGTATGCTTCTCACAGGAACTCATGAGAACAGTGCTTATTGCAAGGGAGTGCGGCCCAAAGCAAAGTTCTATAGAAATCCAGATATCTAGAAATGTTGCAACCAAAACTTACCATTGGGTTGACTTTGTGAACAGGAGGAACTTATAGATGGACAGGGACCTTTGAGTTGCCTTTATGAGATTAGCTCAGAAGTATCCTCAGAAGCATATGGAGCTCCTATATATTTTTTACAGATTCTCTAAATTATTAGGGAAACAAGTCTTGAAACAGGCTTGGAAGCTTCAAGCCTATGTAGATGAAGGATATCTTTTGGTTTGAAGTATCTGCTCTGTTGTTGCTCAGACAAAAAATAGTGCTATAAGCAAGGCAGGACTTGTCCCCAGGTTTGTTATTCTACAGAGATTCTGTGTTATGATCTAGCACTGCCATCCAGCACTGAGGTCCTGAACTGTGGCTGGTGGTCTGCAATTTTGCATTAGACATTGTCTTGTCTCTTTGCAATCCTGTTTCCAGTACTGTAACACAGCATTTATGCTATAAAGATAAGAGCCAATAGTATTTAGTGGATCAGCGCGTTCTTGGGGTTCTTGCCATGCAACATGACTTGTGGGTTATATCACACTGAAAGTGTTTGGTAGGAATCCCATAATACTCCTTCGTGGTCCAGTGGAAGGTAATACTTCTATGATTTTTTTGATCATCCCTTCAGTAAGTGGTAGGAGGGATGAGGAAATGGTACACAGGTTGAAATATGCCTTACATATATTGCACACTCTAATTTGTAGGCTCTTTCACCCTTTAAACTTTTAGACTTCCTCAGCTCTGCTTACCAGTGTCCTCAGATACTGTCCAGAACGTGTCATGTTACTGTTTTGTGCATGTTCTGCCTTGTCCAGACTAACAAGTGGGAAGTGGTGATGCTGCTTTGTGCTGCTTCTGCAACACTTCATGTTTAGTGACTCAACAGTGCCACTGTGGATCTGATCATTACTACAGGGAAAACTTCGATAATATGAAATAATTTCCTTTCTTCCTTACTTGCCCCCAGTTGCTTGCATTTACAGAAAAAGATGTAGAAAGCGGTCATTAAAAGGAAAATCAGACTCAGGGAAGAAGGAATAAGAGTTGACTTGGAAGCAAGAGGAGAACTAGGAAGAATTTAAATTAGTTTGCTAACAATATTTCTCCTAGTTTTGCCACTTCTGGATTATGTATGTAACAATTCATGATGTCTCAACTGCATTCTCACTGTTTGGCCCAGGCTAAATTCCTTTGAGATGATGGGTTGTGCTTGCTCTAGTGAGTGTTCACTCTGTGTCTGATGGTACATCTTATGCTCATTGAGGCAGAATCAGAATGCCTAGACACAGTTAGGGTGCACAGAAGCATGTTCCCGGCTCCCTTTCAGTTATGTTTCCTCTTGTAACTCCTGAAAATTGACATTATTGTATCCATCCCTTTGAAGTTCTGTTCCTCAAGCACTGTTTTTTTTCTCTTGCAGGCCAGACCCAGGATCCAGTCAGATCAGACTGTGCTTGCAGGTTTTGAAAGCTGTCCAGAAACTGGCTCATGAATCGACAATTATGGCAAGAGAAACCTGGGAGGTTTTGTTGTTATTTCTTCTTCAGATCAATGACACTCTTCTAGCAGCTCCGACTGTGCAAGGTTCATGTTCATCTTCCATTTGGTTCAATTACTGGCAAATCTTTTGGCTCTGCTTGATGTTGGGCTGCCAGCGGGATGGCGGAACCTGTTAAAATCTCTTAGTAGCCAGCAAAGCATAATAGCTCACTCCTAATTTTACTACATTGCTCCAAAATAAAACATTGCCAGAGAATGATTTGGAGCTGAGTTTTCCTAAGAGTAGTTTTGCAGGACAGTGACTCTGTACAGAAGCAGTTCATGGCGAACCATTTCAGATGATGTTGTTCCTTTGTTGTTTCACTGAAACCCCCTGTGTCTTACTGTTTGGCCTGCCTACAGTTTTACCTATTTCAAAAAAACCACTTCGCTAGATAAAGTGCAATAGAAGACTGCCTGAGATTGGTGAATTCCCAGTGTCCCTTATTGACACACAAGTGGCTGGGTTTTATCTATCTCATTTAGTCTTTCAAAAAGGCTAATTGGCTGTAGGAAGCAATCAAGAATCACTCTTAAAAATTAGGAAAAAATGAGTTTGATCTTTATGCACTTAAAGTGAAACCTCTTTGGGGAGATACTTGATGTTTAGATGAAATACTAGCTGAAGGTGTGCTTCGTTTCTGTTACAAGGTGGCATTGCTGAGAACCTGGCTGAGAAGTTAATTGGCGTGCTGTTTGAGGTGTGGTTACTCGCCTGTACGCGGTGCTTTCCAACACCCCCGTACTGGAAAACTGCCAAAGAGATGGTGGCCAACTGGCGACATCACCCTGCAGTAGTTGAGCAGTGGAGCAAGGTCATCTGTGCCCTTACGTCCAGGTAGGAACAATCCTGTGGAAGTAAACACGACTGGGGATGATCGTGGTTAGACATGTTTTTTCTTTGTTGTTGCTTATTTGTGGAATGTGCAGCAATCCAAAAGTGTGGAGCAATACGATGAGCAATACAAAGTGACATCTTGCTGGTCTCCTTGGACTCTGTGTGTATGCCTCTGTTCTGCAAGGGAAGATCTGAGTTGGGTTGTCTCTGCTGTTGTGTAAGCTCAGCACCTCTCTGATATTTAGCACTTTGCAGTGTGTGTATATTAGTCTCCATCACTGTGACTCTGCATCATGTGCCCTGAAGAATGACTCATGAATATTAGTGGAGCATTATGGTGTGTGTGTTTAATGGCAATCACCATCAAAATTGTTAGGTGCTTGTTACTACTGCATGCTGCTGGGTTTGAGGCGACTCTGGGACTCTGCTTCTCCTGCCCTGTGAAGCTGAAGCCATGTTACAGCTGCCTGGTGCTTGTGCCCCAGCAGGTGGGATATGATGGGCCAGAGGCAGGCCACAGGCTCTCCTCTGCTCTAAAGAGTATGGGAGGAGAGCTGTACCAAGCCTTGCTGAATATGGGAACAATGAGGATCATGAAAACATAGAATTGTTTAGGTTGGAAAAGACCTCTAAGATCATTCCCTCAGTGCTGCCAAGCCCACCACTAAACCATATCCCCAAGGGCTACATCCACACACCTTTTAAATACCTTCTGGTGACTCCACCACTGCCCTGGGTAGCCTGTGCCAGTGCCTGACAGCCTTTTCCATGGAGAAGCTTTCCTTAATGCACAATCTAAATGTCCCCTGCCATAACTTGAGGCCATTTCCCCTTGTCCTGTCCCTTGTTCCCTGGGAGCAGAGCCTGACCCCCCTCCAACCCCCCCCCTCCTATCAGGGAGTTGCAGAACCAGAAGGTCCCCCCTGAGCCTCTTTTTCTCCAGGCTGAGCCCCCCCAGCTCCCTCAGCTGCTCCTGGTGCTCCAGCCCCTTCCCAGCTCTGTTCCCTTCCCTGGACATGCTCCAGCCCAGAACTGACCTCAGGATTTGAGGTACCTCAGCAGTGCCAGCACAGGGCACAATCACTGCCCTGGTCCTGCTGACCACACTGTTGCTGGTATAAACCAGATACCCCTGGGATACTTGCCCACCTGGGCACACCTGGCTCATGTTCAGCTGCTGTTGATCAGCATCCCCAGGTCCTTTCCTGCTGGGCTGATTTCCAGCTGCTCTGCCCCAAACCTGTGGTTCTCTGTGGGGTTGCTGTGACTGAAGGGCAGGATGTGGCACTTCACCTTGTTTAACCTCATACCATGGCCTTGGCCCCTTGATCCAGCCTGTCCAAATCCCTCTAGAGATCCTTCCTACCCTCCAGCAGGTCACCCCGGTGTCACTTGCAAACTGACTGAGGGAATACTCAGATCTGTGGGCTGCAGGAGAGTTTGGGCTCTAGTAGAAGGCTCTGAACAGTGAGGAGAGTTTCAGTGTCCTTAATACTGAGGTCTTTGTGATATGATGTCTTTGTGGGACAGATCTCAACCTCTTGGAGGAAAGAACTGAATTAATTGCTGATAAGAGGAGAGCTCCCAGCTCTCCTGAAATGTCAATAACTTATTTCTGTGAAAGTTCAAAGATGCATAAAAATGGCTGCACTGTGAAATATTCAGTAGTGTATTTTCCTACAAGGGTTTATTTTAACTCTGAAAACTTTGCTTTGAATTGCCTGTCAAAATTTGAAGTGTGGGTAGATTTTTCCAGGTTGTGCAGCTACTTGTTAAACCTGTGGGAAATAAAACTGCAGTACGAGTTCGGCATATTTCCCACGCTATTTCTTTAACTATTTTTAGCTCATTAGATGGAGCATTGCATAATGGAAAATACTTTATGATTCACTGATCTGAAAAGAACAACCCTGTCTCAAAACATGTGTCGGTGTTCTGCACCATGCACTGTGCCTACACTTTATTTCCCACTGTTGAGTAACAGTCTTAGTTCTGTTGGTGCACAGTAATCTGCAGGGTTTCTCCAGTGTTTTAGTCTGTGTTCAGTAATGTTGGTTTACACCTGATACGTGGAAAGTTGAGCTCCTCTGAGGCTGACTCTTAAAAGTTCAGTGGTATTTTAAGCTGCATTTTTAATACTTCAATGAAGTTCCAGCTTCAAAGAGTTAAAATGTTTTAATAAACAGTTCTCTGAATTAGCAATAAGCTGAGTAAATGTTTCAACTTAAAACCATATGGAAAATTATATTTGGACATCTGTACACATATACAGTGTTAATTTGTGTCCCTGGCTGTGATTTCATAGCAGGATGAAACTGAAATCTTAGTTGTGTTGCCATGCCAATTGATACTACTTGTACCCCATCTAGGTTGCTTTAATTATATTTTAACTGATTTGGGTGTGTGGCTTACACTTTATTTCTGTTTTCAGTAATTCTTTAAAATGGCCCATATTTCAGTCAAGATTTGGTCATACTCTATGAAAAACTGTTTTCTTGCAAGCTCATAAGGAGAACTAAGCAGTGCAGTGTGCTGCCAGACAGTGGTGCAGGGCATGATGGTGCATGGGATAGGGCCAGGCTCTTTTGAGTTTTTCAGAGCCAAGTAATTCCTCAGCAAAAACCTACCATGGGAGGAAGCCTCTGGGCACTAAATATAGATGGGCACAGTGCAGGAGAGCAGTTACTGCCTCGTACAGATGTGTGTATTTCTAGTGTTGAGGAAACTTCCCAGTGTGACCATTCCCGGGACTCGCTGGCAGTCGCACTCCCACCACCAGTGACTTTACCCGCGGCACTGAAGCCCCTTTGCATCGGCGGCTCCCGTGACTGGCGGGTCCCGCTCGGCTCCCCGCACACCCCACGCACAGTCACACCAGGGTTCCCATGGAGAGTCTCAGGTGTCTCGTTCCACAAAGCAATTTATTCACGGCACAGTAACGCTGGAGCTGGTACCTCCAAGGAGGGACCCCCAACAAAAGACCCCTGGGCTTTTCTCCCCTCCCAGTCCAAGTGTGTGCAAGTCTCAGCTCTTCCTCCCCAGTCCTCAGCTCGTGCTGTGTCTCTGAGTGCCCAGGCACCCGTCTGGGCCACGGGTGCCCCTGCCCTCTGTTATGCCCAGGGGTGGCAGTTCCTCTTGCCTCTGGCTCCCTTCAGGCAGAGCTGAGTCTGCAGCTGGCACTGCGGTTGCACCCGAGCCCCCTGCACCAGCATCTGGGTTGGACCTGGAGAAGGCCTTGTGTCCTAAAGCTCTTCTGCTTCTCTTTCCAGGCTAGGCACTGTTATAGGCTGTGATTTCAGACACTTGAGTTAATCGGCTGCAGGTTACTGTAGTGCCCAGTTCTGGGAGAAGTGGAAGATGGGAATTCAGCCCATTAGACTCTTGGTTTAGGGGTCAGCCATAGACTACTTCTGTCCTCCTCTTCTGCTGCTTGTAATGACTTTATCTCTGTAAAAACTTTATGGCTTTATAAGTGACCAGTGTGATGAATGGGACATTTCTTGACCCTTACAAGCAAGTTAGCTTAGGGAAGGACACAAACTGATTTCTGGGGATGCTGGGATATTCAGAAGGTTCAAGGCAAGTCTCCTCCATCCCTTTAGAGAACATCAGGAACATTAATTGATCAGAGAACTGTAATTTGGTGAAGTTGGTATGAAGCAGGGGTCAGATTAGACAGCAGGAGCTGAGGGAAGGTCATTGGTGACTGTTCAGGTAGTTGCAGCGCTTCTCGAGAAAGATCTCCATTTACCCAAGCAGTGTCCTCATGGCTCTGCATTGCTGTGAACTCTGTGGGTTTGCTCTTGGCTGGTCTGTAGGTCCCAGCCGCCCCTGGCAATCGTGGTGCATGTGTTTTGAAGAACTCCCTGATCCGTGGGTTGCAAGTCCTATGCTGCTTGTAGGACCACACTGGGTGCTGTTCAGTGTGCTGGTGTGCAGTGTAGGTCATCAGACAGGGGCTGGAATTTAGACCTGTAACCTAATATGACTTGCTGGTGTCATTGAACGCTTGTACTAAAGAGCTGTGAGGATAAGGGCTTAAATTCCTTCCTTTTTTAATATTTATTTATTTATTTATTTTTAACTTTTTCCACTCTTCTTTTTTATGTAGCGTTCTGTCAGCTATGCATGTGACTGGTAGTTGGTGACCCCTTTGGCCAAGCAATGGGAGAGCTGCCGAGGGCTGTTGTGCCTTAACAGCTCTTGGATTTGGCTGGAGCTTTAGGCAGGCTCCAAGGTATGCACCATTCAAAGCTGTAAGAGGGCTGAATGACTGTATGAAATGGGGATCTCTAGGAAAACTTGGGATATTGTACTGTTGCCTGTGGGCTCACCTGTGGGCTGCTGGTACCTGTGGGGTTCAAATGCACTGTTAAGTTTTTGAGGAGTGTGAACTGAAGGACGGGTCTGTCTGACTTGCGTTCTAGGTTGCTGCGTTTTACGTACGGACCTTCATTTCCTCCGTTCAAAATCCCCGATGAAGATGCTGGTCTGATTCCTCTTGAAATGGATAATGAGTGCGTTGCACAAACTTGGTTTCGCTTTTTACATATGCTGAGGTAGTGTAATTACAGCCATCCATTGTTCCTGTTCTTGCATCAGCTTTATACATTTGAATGACAAATGAAACATTTCTCTGGAGATTGCCAAGATTAAGCACCTAAATAGAATAAAATGAGAGACTTGTGCCAGTGCCCTTCAGCAGCTCAGGGTGAGGCCCTGAGTGAGTTGTTCAACTTTGAACTCTCTGACTCTTTCAGAATGTAAACTGGTTCAGTTAATTAAAAGCTCTTTTAACTATTTGACATTTTGGAGGAGCTGAAAAATGAGTTCAATAGAATTTTGTTTCTCTGAGATAGCAAACAGGAAAAGCAGAACAATAGCTCTGAGAGATGTATACAACTTCTGTTTACTCTCCAGGGTGTTAAACTTAACCTACAAAAGATTATTTTTAATATGGGTGTTTCTCTTTAGTTTTTCTGAAGAAATCTACACAGTTAATCTTAACATGTTACTCTTTCTTAAATGCACGACTGAACCAAACATTTTGTTTTGTTTTAAAGATTCTTGGGAATGACATTACATTAATGCTTTCAAACACTGGCATATTAAACTTTTCATACAAAACATTATTTAATAGTTAAGGCTAGATATATGTTAGACTGTTTAAAATCTACTTCTTAACTAACTATAAAACCTCTTTTTTTTTCATTTGTGGTACTAATGTCACAAGTACTATACTCTTCAAATTTGGAATTGCTGTTTCAGGATTTGTGTCAGTCAGGAAAAATTTTTACAACCCACTCTCTTTCTTAACTGGGTTCAGAAAACCTCATAACTAATTAATATTACTGCAATAGCGGGATTAGTCTATCAAGTGTATACTCTGGTTTGTTTCATTTTAATAAAAGTATCCAGTGTGTTTGGGTATTGTTTGAAATGAAGACAACTAAGTACTGCCAACCGAGGAAGTGATGGAGTAATTGCTAAAATGTATTGATACTGGATGCTGGTTTGTGGTGTTATTTAAATACCTTAAACTATTAAATGCCTTAAACTATTACATCTTCAAGTATTTTTAAAATCTTAACAGCTGTTCTTAAACTGACTAACATATATTTTTCTCTCTTTGTGTGCAGTAATCCTGTGGATTTGAGTAACCCAGCCATTATTAGCTCTACCCCCAAATTTCAGGAGCAGTTTCTGAATGTGAGTGGGATGACTCAAGAACTGAATCAGTACCCCTGCCTTAAACATCTGCCTCAAATATTCTTTCGTGCCATGCGTGGGATCAGCTGTTTAGTGGATGCATTCCTAGGTAATGCTTTTGTCTTACCCATGGATAGCTAGGAATATTAACTTAATCCTTATTTTATTCTCCTTAAATCTGTGTTCTCCATAAATAAACCAATAAGAATTTATCATTTGCAAGTATATTCTGGAATTGATAGGGAAGGGACCTCAGATCACTTCTAAAAAGAAATCTATATGCACAATAGTAGTATTTGAATGCATGAAGCTGGAGATGGCCTTAGTTTCAGATGCAAAACAAGTAAATTGGAAGTCTAAAATAAAACAGGGATCTCTTTCCCAAACAAAGCTTCTTTTCTCTTTTTTCCTAATCACTAGTGCAAGTGCTATGCTTTAGCATGTTGTGAGTGCTATTTCTGCAGTTTCTTTTGGCAACTGCTGTGTGCAGTGCCTGTTTTAGGAAAGTGTTGAACTTGGACTGTCATCTTCAGATCTTTGTGAGAGTTTCACTTAATTTACAATTAGTGGGTGACTAGTACTGCTGAGCAGAAAAGTTGTGTTTCTTTGTGTCTGCTGGTACATGAGAAGCTCAAATTGGACTGAAAGGTGAAGCAGATATAAGCACTGACTGTTTTAAGTAACAGTATGGAATACCTGAAATTTAAAGCGTTATTCTTAGTATGCTTATTAAAAGTTCTTTGGTGGAAAGATGCCATTGTAAACTCTGAAGAGCTGCCTCTCTCCAACTGCTTTTTTGCTTAAATGTGTGCAAACGTCATCTGCCAGAAGCATGAGCTGCTGTGAGACTGCAGGAGACTCGAACAGATGCATAAATGGTTTTAGAAAACACCCTGGCTGTGGAATGAGACTGTCAACCTGGAGAAGAGAAGGCTCCAGGGAGACCTTAGAGGTGCTTCCAGCCTAAAGGGGCTCCAAGAGAGCTGGAGAGGGACTTTGGACAAGGGCCTGGAGTGACAGGACAAAGGGAAATGGCTTCCCACAGACAGAGGGCAGGGTTACATGGGATATTGGGAAGCAATTCTTGGCGCTGAGGGTGATGAGGCCCTGGCACAGGTTGCCCAGAGAAGCTGTGACTGCCCTATCCGTGGAAGTGTCCAGGGCCAGGTTGGACAGAGCTTGGAGCAACCTAGGCTAGTGGAAACTGTCCCTGTCCATGGCAGGGGGTTGGACTTGATGGGCTCTAAGGTCCCTTCCAATCCAAACCATTCTGTGGTTCTGTGAATTGGACACTTCAGACTTAAGAAGATGCCATGTAGGAAGGTGAAGCACCCAGAGGAATAGCATCCCAGAGAATAGCCCATGTGGAGTACGGAGACTGGAGACTACCATGCATTCAGGCACAGGAGAGCTCTCAGTGAAATTAAATTCAGGCTGTAGGTGTGGATGGGAAGGTGTGCTCAGGCAGACTTTGAAGCTGCAGAAACCCCTTCAGCAAAGGCTGATGAGAGAGTTCATTGCCTTCTGACACAGGTGCTAAAGCACGTGGTTTTTATCTTACTCTCCCTGGTATGTACCTACACTGTTCTTCCCTACTTCATTCTTCAGACAGGGTGTGAGAGTGTTGGTACTCATTAAAATGGGCAGAAGTGGTGTTTGTCACTTCAAGTTTTGCAGAAGTTGAGTTCTGATTCTGACTGGGAGGAATATCTGTGTACACCATGAGTATTTCCCTGAAGCTGGGTAAAAACTGGTCTAATGTCCTGCTGCTACCAGAAATATTATAGCTTGCTTGGCTTTCTTACCCTATCTCATGTACTGACTTAGTATTTGACTGTTCAGCAGCTGATTGAGCTGAAACCCAGCAGAAAGCTGTGTGGTGGATGGGTTTCATCTTAATTTAGTGAGCTAAGGTGGCTTTAAAGGCCAGACATCTCAGACATGTCTTAGAAAGGGTGGGGGAGGTATGATTGGGAAAGAAAGGCAAAGGTGAGATGCAGCTGAACTTTGGCAGGAGAGAGCTGTGAAATTGGCTTTGGCAGGTGAACCTTGCTCCTGTCCCTGCTTCTAGACTGGTTCCTCCCATGTGTCATTTCCCACAGCCTTAAGCGTGAGGTCCTTTGGTGTCTTGCTTATCTGATGTAATCACTGTTTTCATTTGCTTGTGCTTTTATTTCTGCTAACAGTAAAAAGAGAGAGGTATTTTCCTTACTGCTGCCGTTCTGGGGGGCAGGGCCAGGCGTGGCTGTTGCCCGAGCCGTGCCGTGGCGGGTGTGAGCCCGTGGGCTGTTGCTGACAGGCTGCTGTGTTTGTGGCCCCCCAGGCATTTCCCGGCCGCGGTCGGACAGCGCGCCGCCCACGCCCGTGAACAGGCTGAGCATGCCCCAGAACACCGCCACCAACACCACCCCGCCGCACAACCGCCGGCACCGCGCCGTGACTGTGAACAAAGCCACCATGAAAACCAGCACTGTAAGAGCTCCTGCTCTCTGAGTAGCTGACCCTTTGGATAGCTTCCTCAGTTAGAGGAAGGAATTTCCTTGCTTCTAGGAGCTGATCTGTTCTTCTGTTCAAATAGGTAACTACCGCACATACTTCAAAAGTGCAGCACCAACCCTCCTCTACTTCTCCACTCTCCAGCCCAAACCAGACAAGCTCTGAGCCACGGCCACTACCAGCTCCTCGCAGGCCAAAGGTTAACAGCATTTTGAACCTCTTTGGATCGTGGTTATTTGATGCAGCGTTTGTTCACTGTAAACTTCATAATGGAATAAACAGAGACAGCAGCATGACTGGTAAATATTACTGAAAAATATATGTACACTTTTTTCTTTGTTTTATTGACATTTCCTACCTGCAAGATTAACACATGCGTAATAAAAAAAAAGTAAAATCTGAAGTGCTCTGTTGTGGTTAACGCCTCCTGGCTGAGCCACCACCTGCTATTAGCTGAGCAGGTGTTTGGGGGTTTCAAAGTTTAAAGAAACCCCTTACTTTTTACTATTAAATACTCTCTTGCTCTAACAAGCATGGCACTCCTAATTATGGTAGTGGGGAAAATGTTATTAAGTGAAGGAGATCATGTGGTAGGATTCCACTTCTTAATTTGAAATCTTGAGTATCTACGAGTAATAGCAAGTTTCTGTAGTGACTCTCTCGTGTTTAAAAAATTGTCACACATCCCTCCAGTTACTGCACAAAGTGCTACTTCTCCTTGGTTTTGGAGAGCGTTGTGAAAACAGGAATTCTTAAAATAGCAAGTGAATTTGCTGCCTTTCAGTGATGGTTGCTGTGTGTTTCCCTAAATGCCTTGATACCTTGATTGTCTTCATCCCTTAACTGCTAAACTTATTTTGTCTCCCGTGAGAACAGATGTTTTGAGATATCATAGCAGAATTAGTGCTCTGCTCAGAGAGACTTTTTAGCTCTCATCTTACTTTTAGTGATAATATTCAGAAAAGAATAATCTTTCTCCTTGCATTTTTCCCTGTTCCTTGGTATTTTGAATGTCTGCTAAACTCTTCCAAGAGATCTATTGATCAATCTATCAGGAGCTCACTGGCCTAAGAAAAATAGGGGATTGAGGTTTGTTGTAGCAAGTTGAATGTATAGTGGGACTTGACAGCACCAGTTAAACTGGTGATCTTTCTTTTTTGTTGTGTCAAATCTCTGTGTGGAAGTTTAGGATTTGGAATCTTCTAAAAGTATTTTTAGATATGTAGCACATAGTTTTTGAAAGTGTTCATTGTGGATTTCTGTGACAGGAGGTTGGAGTCTCTCTGTAGAAGGCCTGTGACATCTGACTAGGGAAATAGCTGAGCTTAGGAAGGAGAAAAGCATCTTTGAGGGTGTGTTCACTTGCATGTGCATTTAGTGTATTTCTGCATTTAGTTCTTTTCAGATTGATGGGATCATTTCAGTTTTGACACAACCTGTTTCTTGAGCAGTTTTAATGAAGTACTTAAACTCGGAAGGATGTCAGCTGAGATGCTGCTTATGCAACAGTGCCAGCTGTAAACAGAGGTGTTGTGATGCTGGCAGAAGTACACAGACATTCAAAATCAAAAGGATTGACTTCCTTGAAGGGATTCCAGGGTCTTCTATTTATACTGCAGTGTCTTAAGTCACCTAACAGCAGTCAGAAAATTGTCATGTTGCCAGCCTTAGAGGGATTTAGTGGCTTTTGGGAAACTAGAGACAGCTGTTTGGAATCGATTCCGTTCCTTCTCTGTGCTCTTCTGAGCTGTCCATAGTGAGACCAGTCTTTGCATGTCATGTGATCTGCTGTGTATTAGCAGTGGAGTCCCACGAAACTGTCTCTGTCATGTCCTGGCTCTTCTAGCGATTTGGAAGACAGAATTAACTTACAGAAATTAGTCAAGTACCTGTTGCCTTTCCAGGGTGTTGTTACTGCTGTGGAAGGTACTGGTCACTGGTCGCAGCAGTGCTGTAGTGGGCTGGGTGAAGGAGGGAGAACTGAAGATGGACCCATACTGCTGGCACTCTGTAGAGAGGCCCCAAACTCTGATTGTCTAGTTTATCCTTTTGCTCAACCTTTGCTTGAGGTGGGAAAATTCACCAAGACATATGAAAGGCCAGGCCCCTGCAGTTTCTTCTGACTTGAAGCATCAGTGTCTCTTTAATGAGGTTTAAATCCAAATTGAGAAGTTTCTGTTCCGGGAGTCTGCTCTGTGAATCCTGATGCATCCAGATGAAGTGTTTTCCTCCTCGAAGAGCGTAAGGCAGGAGATGCTGTGCTGGATGATGAGTGATCAAATCTGCACATTGTGCCCATCCACCTGCCTTTGCTCATGCTGCCCAGTGTAAATGTGGCTTGAAGGAGGAGGGGGACAGGGAAGGGACATTTAGCTGCCACAGTCCCTACCCTTAGGAAAGAGGTCAAACATAAATCTGATGCTTTATGGCTGTAGCTGGGCTATTCCTGTATGTCATGGTCCATCTGTTCCCCTTTGTAGCCATGATGCTTTAGCCACTAGCTGGAATATTCTTACTGTGTTTGACACTGCTGTTGATAATCTTGGGATTAGCTTCAGGAAGCACTATTATTTTTGAGTGCTTCAAATATTTTATGCTTGGGAAATGTCTGCACTTACAATCAGCTTTGTCATGTAGTGTTGTCTCCCACTGGCCCACAAGCACTATTTTTCTTTTAGTTTTGGAACTGCAGCTGTATAAGATCTCAGCAGCTTTAAAAAACCTTGCTAATGTTCTCTTTGTTTCAATCCCATGAGGTTAAGAATTCCTTCTCTATTGGCTCTCTGATGTGGCTTCTGTGTTTCACTGCTATCTGGAGGACTGAGAACCACTTTTCAAAAGGAGGTGAACTGTTGTGTTACAGCTTGCTCCTTGGTCCTACAGAGACCCAGTGCCCTGGGACACCTCTCGGGAATGCTGCATTTTCTAGCGTTTCTTGCTCCTCTTTTGTCGCCCTGCACATTCTCAGTGAGGACCCCTATGACCTGATTGCCATGAGCTCAGTGCAGTGCCTGGCAGGTAATCCTGTGGTCTCAAGCTCTAGTTCAGAATTTGGTTTGGTACTTTTCAAAAAACCTTGATGACTCACATGGGCAAGCACATCATCCTTCTCCCATCTTGCAGCACACATCTTTTTGATGAGCTTTAGCTAGTAAAGAGCAGTTGATCAAGGCTCATGTGAGTGAGTACTCCTCTACCCTGGTGGTTTTTTTTTTTTTGTCCCAGGGCCTCATGTCTTACCTCTGGAACTCTTTAACCTCCAGAAAGGAAGTCACAAAAATTGATCGGTAGAAAAATGTCCAGCTTTTTGTAGGTCTTGAGAAGGAAAACTATCTGAATGGGTGGAAGGGTGACTGAACTTGCTCTACTTGACCTTGCTTTGCTGGGGAGGGCTGACT
Organism: Chiroxiphia lanceolata; assembly: GCF_009829145.1. Classification (NCBI taxonomy): domain Eukaryota; kingdom Metazoa; phylum Chordata; class Aves; order Passeriformes; family Pipridae; genus Chiroxiphia; species Chiroxiphia lanceolata. The sequence goes on along the minus strand of NC_045653.1, from coordinate 819,179 downwards.
ATATAATCTCCAGAGGCCCCTCCGGTCTCAACTCTCCTGGTTCTGTCAAGTTAACTGCTGCCCCACTCTTGTTCAATTTTCTGTCATCTTCATAGTGAACTTCTTGTAGCAACCCTGACTCGATTCAGGAGAGACATAAGTGTTCCACATTTGTGGTTTAGTCTGTCTCTCTTTGGGAAGAGAGAATTGTTCTCTCTCACAAGATTAGCTGGAGGTCATCTGTATATGGCTGAGTGCTTGTGGAGGTTATCACCTGGAAAGCCGTTGTCCTGTTTGCTCTTTCAAGGTCCTTCAAGGTAGTCCTGTGTCAATATTTGGATTCTGAAGCAGAGTGATGATTTTGCCATCACTGGCATGATGCTTTTGGGCCTTGAGTGACCTTATCAGGTTTTGGTTTCTGCACCCAGACCTTTATGGCTTTATGGTGGGCAACTAATAAACATCACTCTGTTGTTGTGAGAGAGTAAAAATGACCTGTTGAAAAATGTGTAGGTGGTTTGAAAGCAGCTGGATCCTGATTGCATAGTCTATAGAATAAGATGGGTGGATGGTATTGATGTAGCTGATACTGTAGGTTGAATGATCCCTGTGATAGAAAACACCTTCATAAGAAATTTGCTAGGGAGCTTGTATGAGGTTGACCCTGAGAATGATGTACCTGTGCCAAGTGCAGCTCCAGTGGCAGGATGTGTTTCAGACCATCTTGGCCATACGGTGTGTGCTGTTGCTGTCCTCAGCCTTTGAGAATTGGGAGACACTCACGAGTACCTTGTGCCAGCATTTCAGCAACTGAATCTTCCAGTCCGATGGGCTCGTTCTTAGTCCTTGTCCCTATAGCGGTTGGTCACAGCCTGCCAGCTCTGTGGTTTATGGCAGCTGAAGGAGACACCTTGCTGGGTTGCTGGTGTCACCCAAGTGCTGTTGGCAGTGGGGGAGTCTTGGGGTGTACCCTCATCTCCTCTGGCCCTCCTGTCATTAATGTCCCAGAGAATGTTTCTGGGGTTCTAGGAGCAAACTCCAAGCAGCCCTGACTGGAGACATCTTGAGTGCTGCTGAGGGGCTCGGTGGTGGATGTTGGTCTGACCCTGCCAGTTGGTCTGACCACTCTTACCCAGGTGGTGCCTGGTACCTGGCAGCTGGAGTCCTTCCTCTCTTCTTTCTCTGGACATTGATTAAGATGTTGGTGTTTCTGGGAGTGTTCTACCTTTTGTTTCTGCTTTGGAAGGTTGTTGGTGGAGCTGGGGGTCAGGAGAGGCATGCTCGGGTATTTTGGTTGTTAGCGGCTTGGCTTAGGGCAGTGGGAGCTGTGACACTGTCACGATCTCGTGGTTTGGAAGCAGCAGTACTGCTGTGAGGAGACTGCAGGTAAGTACTGCCCCCCTGCAAGACATACCCCAAGTCACAGGAGCCCTAGGATAGCCTTGTGTATGCTCCACGTGCAGTGTGACACAGGGACAGGTCTGTGAGCTGGGAAGGGTTAATACAGCCTGTTAAAGAATGGATGTACATAGATATGAACAGCTCTAAATCTTAGTAGTATTTTGTAACTTTTTGTTCATTGTTTTGCATGGTACTTTCAAAACCATAATTTTGGACCTGAATGCCAATTTCCTATGTGTTTAATGAGCTTGCTGTATCATAAAGCTTTTAATCTATTTTTTAAAAAAGCTAAAAGCTTCTTAACTTATATTACAATTTCACCATCTTAAAAGTATTTTATAACTACTGCTGTCCTTTGATTTGTTTCCATTTTATTTCTATTATCTTGCAGCATCTTTTATCCAAATTCTTCTTTCTTATAAATCTTGTAAGTAGGAACCAGTAGCTTTTCCTTAATTGCTGTCATGCTTTTCTTTTTCCATAATCCCATATTTTATTTGTAAATTCATGCTCATCGTCTCTTGTAGCTTTTGCACTTTTACTTGAAAAAGACAAGTAATTTTTTTTGTGTGTGTTTTTCAATGGGGAGGATTGTTGGCAAAAGCAAATTAATCTGCCTGAATCAGTCCCATCTTTTCTGTACTTTAGTCTGTGATCATGTCATGAATTTCAGGACTTTGCACTAACCATGTTTTTTTTACTTAAAGCTTATTTTACAGACCTAGTGTTTGATTTGTATGCATTGTGCATGTAGTGTTTTTTTCCAACTACAGCATATTGCTGGATAGCTTATTTAGGACAAAAAAATGGCTCATGGGAAGATGCATAAAGATTTATGATTATTTGCTACTTACGTCATGAAAATTTGCAAGGTAACCATAGGTTAAATGCCGAATTTGAGGACAAAAATTCAGAGTAGACACTTGTCATTAAGACATTTCCTTTAAAAAATAAAACAAAAAACCCACTATCTGTAAATTATCAGGTGTTCCAACTGCCAAAGTGTTAACACGCCTTTGTTTGCAAGGCTGACTGTGAACCTGCTGTTCCCCCAGTGTCCCAGAGTTGAGACAGAGGAAGTTCTCTTATGCCAGTGGAAATACATTGATGTGATTCTGTCAGGAGCACACATTGTCTGCTCTTTGCTTTTGTAGTTATAGAAATTTTGGAAATCTGTAGAGTCTTAGCTAAAAATAAGAAGGCACTCTTTCTGACATTAGTAATCCTGGAGTGAAGCTGTCCAAGGAAAACACAAAAAAAAAATTAAAAAAAAAAATCCCATTGAGTGCAATATATGTTTTGTTTTGGCTGCCATCCTGGAAGAAAGGATGGAGCCTGCAGAGCGAGTGGTCTCATATCCACATGACACTGTGTGAAAGGGGGACCAGAAATCTCTGTAGGAAGACCTGGTTTGGGGTGGATTGGCAGAACTGGCCTGCGGGAGTGAGCACAGAGCTGGCAGAGCCGTGTCCCCGTTAGGTCACAGAGGCTCCTGAGGGGCTGCTGTGGGACAGGGGCAGGAGTGGGCCAGCCCCTGTAGCTGCTCTCTGGGGGCTCTCGTAACCTCATACTTGGCACTTTCAGTGGTCACGTGAGGAGAGGGACACCGAATTAGGAGAGTGGGTTCTACAACCTTCCTTTTCTCTTATGGGTCCTTAGATTTTTTGGGTTGATGTTCAGAGCAGCATGAGATGAGTTGGCCAGCTGGAAATTAAGCACTTCCTTGGAGGTCATAGTAATGACACCATCTAAATTTTGGGGATTTTTTTTCAAGGCAGGAAGGCAAGGTGGCACTTCATTGTTGTGGGGACGAGAACTAGGTGAGGGAGATCCTTGTCCTCCAGAGAGGGTAGGAAGCTAATACTGGATATAATCTTACTCTTCCCAGCAGAAAGGAAGGGGCAGTCTCCAGCATATGAAGGTCAGTTGTTGTCATCCTTACAGAGCAAAAAAGTTAGTTACACCCAAAAATTCTTCCTGAACAGAGGCGCTGGCTCAAATACAGTGAACTAACAGCTTCATGTTAACTACTAAATTGGACGTGATCTTTGTGTCCCGGATCCCATGAGCCTGTTCTGTACATTGGCACACACAGTGAAATGCTGTTTTTTCTCTTCCCAGCTATAGCGACCCAAGCTAGTGTGGAGTTCCGCCGGAAAGGATCCCAAATGTCCACAGACACTATGGCTTCCAACCCCATGTTTGATGCGAGTGAATTCCCAGACAACTATGAAGCAGGAAGGGCAGAGGCATGCGGGACACTGTGTAGGATATTTTGTAGCAAGAAGACTGGGGAGGAAATATTACCAGCTTACCTATCCCGGTACTAACCTACCTTCCAGTTGCTTTATTGACTTCGTGGTGCAGATTAATTCCCAGTAAACGGCATTCTGCTGCTGTCCAAATCCCATGGTGCCAGTTCAAAAAGCACCAGGTTGGCCTTCAGAGGCTGGAGGTGCTATCTCTGGCTAACCCCAGTGCTGGTCTCCTCTTGCATTCTCATGATGCTGATTTTCATTGGGTTTTCTTCAAGTTCCAGTTGAAGGGGAGTCTCTTAAAGTGTGCCTCCAGCTGGAAGGAACATTTTCTTTGGCACTTTCTTGCCTCTTGTATTTTTATTTTTGTTTAATCTGTCACTGAATATTGTTCAGATGGAAAAAGTGTGCAGACATGAGACTTCGTACACTTTATTAGACCACAGAGGGTCTTGTGTTGTCAAATACCACAACACTGGGTTTGGTTTTTTGTGGTTGCTTATTTATCACCCTTCGAATATTGAAATGTGGGAATTATTTGAAACAGCTGTGTTTGAACTGCCTCTGTGTTCAGTTTTGTTTCTAATAAAATAAGGCAGTCTTGCCTATCATAGTATACCTTCTTCCCAAATTTTTAGTAAGTAAAATAGCAAAGGCTAAGGCAGAGAGTCAATTTTAAATCATGATTCTCTCAAACTGTTCGTGTATATTTTTCCCAGATGGCATCAAAACTTCCCAGAAGACTGAACAATTTTATATCTTGAATGTTGTAGTATTTTGCTTATAGATAGTTCATGTTTCTCTTGCCTGGTCGGTGGGACTCCTCTGGGTCTGAAAGCCTTCTGAAAAAGCTAAGGAGGTATAAGTATTCTTTAGCCAGAAGCTGCAAAAGAAGCTGCCTTGGAATGGCGGGCAGCGAGTTCCTGCTCCTGTTTTTTCATTTGAACCGGTTATGTTGGTTATGTTTGGTCTCATTTTCCAGATTGCTGTCCTGACATCCTGTCCCTTGTCCTGTCCACCACTTCTCCTGAGATTTCTCAGTATTTTTCTTGTTAAAATCAAGGTTCCACTCCCACCCTTACATGGGAAGGGAGTAGCGGGAGCAGGTGGTCCAGCGCTGTTAGTAATCAGCTGGGTGTATCAGCACAGCTCCCAGGCTGGGTGTTGCAACAAGTTAGTGATTTCAGTAAAACTGTGCTGCCTGGCTTTTCACATGAAATACCTGTGATCTGGGAAGGTCTTGTTAAGCTGGTCAGATGTGTTTTTGCCCATGCCAAAGTAATGTGGGGGGATGCTCATATCAATATTTCCTAGCTCTGGTTCTGAAACTTACTATATTTTATGTAGACAAGATCAAATAGTGGATGCACATTCTTGTTCATGTGGGATTCTGATGGTTTTTATATGCAAATAATTTAATTTTATCTTTCTTTGTCAGATTTTACATGCTTTTAATTCAGGGTTTGCAGATAGCAGATTTCGTTTGCCACCCCGTTCTTGCCAGTGTTATTCTAAACTCCCCTCCTCTGTTCTGCTGTGACCTGAAAGGAATCGATGTCGTGGTTCCCTACTTCATTTCGGCTCTTGAAACTATTTTACCTGACAGGTAAATTGCTGTTTCCGTATAAACATCATCAGATGTTAGGAGGTATTTGTCTTCTGTCATTCCTGAGTAGTTTCACCGAAGGAATTCTGCCGCGTGGGGCTCACAGTGCATGATAATAGCAGCACTGTGTAAGCTCAAATTTTCAATTTTATTTGAGGCAGTTTTCTTTAAAGCAATAATAATGCTTTCTTTAAATGTAATATGTGAGTTGGTAGCTGCATATTCATGGATGGAAAGCAGTACCTTTAAGAATAGGGAAAAGGAGCGATTTAGCTCAAATATATTGAAAGCCTACTGATTTTAAACTTTCATAAGATATTCATTAGTGGCTGTTGCTACAGTGAATTCAATAAGTGAGTAATTGTACACAACGTTAAATGGAAAAATTGATAATTTAAACTGATGAAATTGGAGTAGGTTCTTAAACCAGAAGATACAACCTCACTTGTCAGAGCTTTATAGATTTCTGGATGTTTTGCTAAGTAAAGCACTTAGTAGTACTCTCTGAATGCCTTTTTCAATGCATGTGTTATGTCTTGGTGCTGCATTTTGTTTTGAAGTTATGCATAAAATATTATTTATCTGCTGGGCTTAAATCTGAGCCAGTGCTTCTTTTGGATAGGTCTTGGAAAGAAACAGCTACATTGCATACTGCAAATTACTTAAGACCATTGGGTGGCTGTGTATTTAATTTTAACTTAATTAAATTTGGCTCCAGATTCCTGTGAAAAGTTGATTAACTGTGTGATGCTTTGATTTGCAGAGAACTCTCAAAGTTTAAAATCTATGTAAACCCCACAGAGCTAAGAAGAGCTTCCATTAACATCTTGCTGTCTCTGTTGCCTCTTCCTCATCATTTTGGAACAATAAAGTCCGAGGTAGTAAACTTATCACTTTATTTGCATTTCCGTTTTATTTTCCCTGTTGTTTCGGAGTGGGATTTGATGGTTTGTGGGTTGTATTGGGTGTTCTCTTTGGCACTGAAACACTTACAGCGACCGAGGGAACAGTAAGACCATATTACAGGTTGTCAGTAGCAATGGGTGCTGTGGATGTTGACTTTTGAAACAATACCCTGCTGACGTGATCTTTAATTGATACTGAAATAAGTGTGTTTTTCCTTCAGGTTGTCCTGGAAGGGAAATTCAGCAATGATGACAGCTCAACATATGATAAGCCAGTAACATTCCTGTCCTTGAAGCTGAGGCTTGTGAATATACTTATAGGAGCTTTGCAAACAGAAACAGATCCCAACAACACTCAAATGATACTAGGTTATTTCAACTTTTTTATTTATTTACTGTGTTGTAGAAGTGTCTGTCTTAATCTGTCCTGGGATAACATGGGTTATTAGTAATGTATTGCTTTGCAAGAAGAAGGTTTAAATTCCTGGCAGGTTGTCATATTGTAATCTCCCTCATACTATGAAAATGTCTTAAAAAGCCTCATGTTTTTGTTAATCTCTTTCTTTTTACAGATGTGGAGTAGTACTTGAAAAGTAGAGGGGAAAGTAAAACACATCCTAGCATAAAAAGTCAGTCATAACTAGGAATGGAAATAGGAAAAATTGTCATTTTAACTTTGGGAAGGATTCACAACTAATGGATTACAAGGAAAACCTTAGTTTTTGGCATAGTTAAGCCTAGAAACAAATTGAAGTACCAGAGACTGATAGTCCAACTCTGGCAAAATACAGATGACATTTGTTTAGCAGTGTGTAAATCCTCAGGCAAAAGCCAAAGTTTTGAATAGAGTCTGGAGATGCACTGTGCACGGTTTGGCAACAAACTGTTCTTCGAAGTAAAGGGTGGATTAACGTGCTGAATACTCAGAAAGGAAGTAGAAGATAAAAACTTGGATAGTGCATAATCTATCAACTTAAACATTTTCAGACAAGTAAAAAGGTACTTGCCTATTATTCTCCCCCACTTTCTCTTTCAACATGATGTCCTTACGACTTCCCTGTTGTCTGTTTAAAAAGGCAACAGTGTGCCTTGTTCTGGGAGGCAGAGACTCTAGCTGGTTAGCAGGGGAGGGCAAGGAAATGATGTGAGCAATTAAGGGAAAGGAAAGAAACAGAGTCTGCAAAGACTTTTGTAAGGTTACCTTACAGGAGTTGAAACAGTTTCTTTTCTAGCAGAAGACTAGAGTGGAGTAATTTGAAAGAATGATTTGCGACCAGTGCTGGTGAAGGGGTGAGGATACTCCTGGTTTGCAAGTGAGACCCTCAGAGCATTGGTGCTTTGAGGGTTGCCCCACCTCCAGTGCCACGTCTGGCACCACAGGGCGATGCTCTGTTAGACCCAGCCATGCAGTCCTGTGCCCCTCACAGCCAGTTGGTTTGCAGCCAGCTGGGTAGGTGCTCTGCCTTGAACAGGATTTTTGCTATTATTATTCCCATGCTAGTCCATCACAGTTCAATCTCCCCCGTATTCCTCTTCTGAAACTCCTGTTTCCATATATGAAGTTATTTCCTGCTGGCTTTAGCTGGAAGGGGATTCATGAACCTCCATTTTAGCCAGAAATTCTCACATGTTCACCAGCTTCTCAACAAAAACACTGTTTCCAGCTGCCACTAAACGTTTGACAGCAAGTGGTGCCTTTCATGGAATCACAGAATGGTTTGGGTTGGAAGGGACCTTAAAGACCATCTTGTTCCACCCCCTGCCATGGGCAGGGACACCTTCCACTAGACCAGGTTGCTCCAAGCCCTGTCCAACCTGGCCTTGGACACTTCCAGGGATGGGAGGCAGCCACAGCTTCTCTGGGCAACTGTGCCAGGGCCTCCCCACCCTCACAGGGAAGAATTCCTTCCAAGTATCCCATCTAACTCTGCCCTCTGGCAGTGGGAAGCCATTCCCCCTTGTCCTGGCATTTCCCTTCATAGAACAAGTGGTGTCTTCCTAAATATTCATTGCTGGGTGAGACAGGGAAGAGAGGCAGAAAACTAAAACTGGTGCTACCAGATATGTAAGTGTCAGCCTGTTTCAGGTCCATGTCCTTACTCCTTTCCTCATCATCTGGAGGTGGTGCTGCCAAACAGATACAGGCTGTTCACCCTATTTTACTGAAAACAGATCAGCAGTTTTAATTTAAATGTGTTACACTTATATCTTTCCCAAGGTTGAAGAGAAAACTCCCTCCTTGCTCGTTTAGATGCAGTGGGGTTGGTGACCCCTGCACTTAAGAGCTTCAGCTTTTTGAATACAGTATTTCGGTCACTGTTGGAAAACATAGCATGGAAAGTGAGAGGCTGGGGAAGACTTCCAGGTAGAGGGAATTTCAGTGTATGCCATCTTAGATTATGAACTGGCCTTCTGATACATATCCTTAAATTTCACCTGAGTTTTTAAATGAGCACAATCTGATGGGAGACAAGGAACCATTCCAGCCCTTCTGTGAAGCCAGAATCCTTCCAAACTGAGGAATTTGATAGACTATCACAGAATACTTGGGGTCCAAGGGACCTTTGAAGATCACCCAGTGCAACCGTCCCACCAAGGCAGGGTCACCTAGAGCAGATTACACAGGAACACATCCAGGTGGCTTTTGAATGTCCCTAAAGAGGGAGACTCCGTGTTCTCCCTGGGCACCTGTTCCAGGGCTCTGCCACCCTCTGTGGAAAGTTCTTCCTCATGTTGAGGTGGAACTTCTTGTGGTTTACTTTATGGCCATTATTCCTTGTCCTGCCACTGAATAGAGTCTGGCACCATCCTCCTGACATATTTATTTTTCTATCTTGAGATATTTATATGTATTGATGAGATCCCCTCTCAGTCTTTTCTAGACTGTGTTCAAAGCATTTTTAAAATAGCTGAAAGCAGCTTCCATCTGCTTCAAATGGCTAAACCTGAAGCAAATCCTGTGTTTTAATAAGAGATTTTATAAAACAGGGTGGCTATCTTGTATGCTAGACCTTCTGTGCTTCTTTGTAAATTTTAGCAGTGAATATTCTACTGCAGTCTGTAGTTACCTTCTGATATCTGGTTCTGCAGGTGCAATGTTAAATATTGTTCAGGATTCAGCACTGTTAGAAGCCATTGGCTGTCAGATGGAAACGGTGAGTTTTTCTTTGTTTATTAAGTTACCTCTTCAGAAAGAGTACATCCCTCACTTTACCTGCTACTGAAAGCAGCTCAGGTAGCATCTTGAGGTTTGATCATCTTTTGTATCTGAGAGCACCCGCTGGCATAAGGAACTCTAATCAGAAAAAGCTCCTGTAAACTGCCTTTCCCTTTGCAGAACGGTGGTGAAAACAACCTGTTCAAAAGCCACAGTCGCACCAACAGTGGCATCAGCACCGCGAGCGGTGGCAGCACAGAGCCCACGACGCCCGACAGCGAGCGGCCAGCACAAGCCCTGCTGAGGGACTATGGTAAGGACAGCTCTTTGGAAAACCCTGTCACTGTATGCCAGGATGATGCTGCCTGGGTTTTTCTGTTCCAGTTCTGGCTAATCCATTAATGTGCCCAGGTATGAACCCAGGTGGACAGTCCATCTGTGTGTTGCTGATTTGTGCTCTCGTGCCCTTCCGGTGGTTGTTTTAGTCCTACTAAAGGACTCTTAACATTTTCAAAATAAGAATGTAAAAGCTTATGGAAAACGTGTTTGCAAACTGCTTTATTTTAACTTATGTTTTCAAGACACTTAGTTTTTGTCAACAATAATGGGATAAATGTACACCAAGTGTAAATTAATCTCTTCATTCATTTTGGTGTCGTTCCAAATGCTCACCTGACCTCTGCAGCACCTTTTCTTAAACCACATTTAAAAAACATTTAAAGGACTCTGGTTTTTGTAAAGCAAGTAAGCAGAATGCTTGTGATGTCTCATTTGTTATAACAAGAGAATTTAGTAATTAACTTAAGTTTGCTATGTCTTGTACTGTACATTTTTGATTCTTTGTAGAAAAATCTATGTTGTTCTAACTCTGTATAGTAAGCTGGCTGAATGTCAAGATCCTGCAATTTCGTTTGCACTTTTGTCTTCATCAGTTTAACTGATGTTGGCCAAGTAAATGTGAGAACAAGTCACCTTTTTATTATACGGTAGCCTCAGTTAACAACTCTGTCCTCACCAACCAAAAATGTTTGGTGGTGGTTTTTTTTATCTAGTTTTATAAACAGCAAGAGATGGGAGATTAGCAGGAAAGGCTTCAGTATATTCTGGGGATTCATATAAACATGTTGGTGCTTTCCCTACAGGATTTGCTTGTTGGAAATTATCAAATTGCTAATTTTCAGCATACCATTTGAATTGTTCATGGGTGTTTTCACTGACAAGTGCTTGTAAAAATATTCATTTGTGAGATTAAAAAAAATCTTCTAAATATTTGACTTACTGAGTCTTCAAACCATGACATAACTTGAAATATATTTTGTAGCATATGCCTTTTATTGGATTTTTTAAATTTCCGGTGCACAGAAGGTAAGGTTGTAAGGAATTTATGAAAAGAATTTGTGTTTCCACTGGATGCTTCAAACAAGAGAAAATTGAAGACAAGATGGTCTATTGTAACTGTTTAGCCATAGCAGACTCTTGAATCTGCTGCTGGTGTAACACTGAACATAGCTCTTGAGTGGTTAATATGCTGATTTAAGTTTTGGGAAGGATATACCTTAGCTGTCGTAGTTCTCATGTCTCTTTATAACTAGTCATTGAGCAGTTATTTGTTTCTGACATTAATTTACATACTTTGGTTTTAACAAATACATGTAGTATTTATGTTTCTAATATTTTGAAGTGAGAACAACTGCTACTTAAAACATTTTCTATTTTTAATTTTGAGCTAAAGGTTCAAGGGAGTGAAAGGTTACAAAAAATTGTCTTTCTCCAGCACTGATTCTTTCATTATCCACATCTCTTGAACCTAGTGCAGCTTTTGATTAACACTAGGTAAGGAAGGAATGGTTAACTTCTGACACGAATATCTAAAATTACGTGTGCTCTATTAGTTCATCAATACAATTACTAATGTTTAATATACATTACCAATGCCTAAATTTTTCTGAGACTACAAGACATGCAATTTAAGTACAATAGCAAAACCTGAAGCTGACTGTTCTGCTGCTGAAGTGCAGCAGAGCACTGGGATTATCCAAAATGCCTTAAGAAAAAATTAAATAGAGCTAGCTAGTCTGAATGGGTTTGTGTAATGCCTGGAGTGTACAGGAGGGAGTTAGCCTATGCAAAAGTCACCAAATTTTGAGATTCTGGGTTGGGTATGATTTATTTTATGTCTGTATTGTCGCTGCTTTGCCTTGTGCCTGTGCTTTGCTTATTGTCACTAATGCTTAGTTATTTTCCCTCCCTGTGGTGTGGTTTTGGGGTTATATCCTAGCTCTTCATACAGATACAGCTGCTGGACTGCTGATACGCAGCATCCACCTGGTAACCCAAAGGCTCAACTCCCAGTGGAGGCAGGACATGAGTATCTCTCTGGCTGCCCTGGAGCTGCTCTCTGGACTGGCAAAGGTGAGAGGTGCAATTTGGTGTGCTCTGGCCCCTTCTCACAGGGTGGTTTTAGTCCTGTTTGGGTGAAAGTCAGGACATCAAACAGATTTCTGTGCCTGAGTTTGTCAGCGAATGTTCTGTTTGGGCACCAGAAAAAGCAGCATTGTAGGTCATTTTCTCCCAGTTTAAGTGCACTGTGACTCAAAGGACACGTGCCCTGGGGGTGCCTCTTGGCTGAAACTGCTGCTCAGGATGGCCTGTTCAGGCACACTGCTCTGCTGCACGATTCTGGCAGGTTTTGTTGAGCTGGCTGGCTGGCTCCTAACCTTTCTCATGGATTCCCACTTGTGTCTGGCTTTGGTTTTTGTTTTGCTTTTTTATTCTACGCAATCTGCCGTATTAGGTTGCATAGTTGAGGAAGAACTTGCCACTAAATTGGCAGTGTCAGTGCAGGACCCTGGGCCATCAGTTTTCAACCTTCCTGTAAACCATTTGATGTAGCTTTGCTTGGCTGGGGGTCTGGTCTGTCCTGTTCCCTCTGTAACCCCACTGGGAAATGAGGTTTTGGTGATGTTAGTTGGCAGATGGCAAATATGCCAGGGAATTAAACAACTTTACTGCCTTTTTTGTATTGTACCTGCTTTTCCCCTTCCTCCTCATTTTGGAAATAGTTTTTAGAGCTTGAAGAAAGATGTCATATTTTTAATATGGAGGTGCCACCTTCTTCAGAGCTTTGTCTGCATACAGCTGCTTAATTCAACACAAATAACAACTAAAGCTACTAGGTGGGGACAGGAGGAGAACTGTTGAGAAGCAAAATGCCCTTTTCTGCCTGAGGGCTCTTGTCCCCAGGCTGGACTTCGTGACCTTTGTTAAGCAAAAGTCTAGTGTAGTTACAGCAACCATGATAACCTGGCATGACAATTCAGCTTTTCCTGTCATATTTCCACAGGAACTCAACAGATCTCCTTGAAATATGTGTCTCAGGCAGGTTTTTAGAGTGTGAAGTCAGCACTGAGCTGTGTTGGACTGAATGCTTATTTATTATTGCAGCAGCATGAGCTGAAGAACATATTTGAAAGTGTTTGCAATGAATTAATGTATATTATGGGGTCTTAAAGAGTGTCATACAGAACCAGGGGTTTCTGCAGCTTGGTGGTTTAGCCAAGTTTTCTTTCTGTTTTTTTTTTCCTTCTCACAATGATATGGGAATGTGGAAATATATTATCTTTTCAAATGCCTCCCCTGGTTAATATTAAATATTATATTTAATAATTCTGACGCAACTGAAATCATTCTTCCCTGGGATCTTTTTCCCCTTCATAACAAAGTGGGTAGAAAGAAATCACCTCTTCGTGCAGAACTGCAGCAAGGAACCTGTTCTGTTTGTGCCTTTGGCGGTGACAAGTCCCAAAGCCCTTCTCAGGGAGGGGCTGCCCTGGCTTATGTCTGTTCAGCACCAGGTTATCAGTGGGACTTGGGAAAGTCAAAAATGCTACTTCCTGGAAGGTTCATGAACCTGCCTTTCATAAACTCATCTTGAGGACACTCTGCCATAGATCTTGGGCTTCTAAAGGACACACTGCCTTAATCCTGGGGCTCTGAATTGTCACTCCCATTTGTGGAGTACGTCTGCCTGGCTCCAGTGCTGTCACCTTCCTGCCTGGATAAAAGTGCACCTGAATGAGTAAAGCTCTACAAGGCACAGTCAGATGCTACAGAGTAGGAAAAATCCAGCTGTTCCTGTGCTGAGTCACAGTTCTTTAGCGGTATAATGCACACCGTCATGACTGTGCCTGGCTGTTTCCTGACCCTCTGGTCTGGAGCCTTCCTCCCTGCAGCCCTGAGCTGGGAGAGAAGCAGAGGGGTGTTGGCAGTGAGTTTTGGGGAATGGGTTATGGGTTTTTTGTCAGCCTGCTTCTCTGGGAGTGGCTTTCCTGTCCCTTTTTCTACTGGTGAAAGTTACTCTGCTGAGAGTATGTCTAGGGGAAAGTTATCTGAGCAGAATGAAGCCCTTTGGGAAGGGAGACTCCCACTCAAGAGAGACTTGAGTGGGTTCTTAGAGATATAGAATGGGTTGCCAGAGCTGAAGAAGTGGCATTTGCTGAAAGTAAATTTCCAATACTGCAAATTCAGCTTGCATTTGATTTCTTATCAAACCATGTTGGTACCACTCTTGCTCTTGAAAACCAAGTCATGCAATGTGGTGGCACCTCAGTGCAGCATTTCTTTCAACTTAAATAATTTTACCCACAATTTTAAACTGTAATCATAAAAGACCTCAACTGCTTATTCCCGTTTCTTAAAACTGCATTTCAAAATGCACTTCTTTCTTCTCTGGAAGATTTCTGTGGAGGAATTCTCACACTGTCCTCCTTGCTTGACCAGGTGAAGGTGATGGTGGACCCCTGTGATCGGAAGCGGGCGATCAGCTCCGTGTGCAGCTACATCGTGTACCAGTGCAGCCGCCCGGCCCCGCTGCACTCCCGGGACCTGCACTCCATGATCGTGGCAGCGTTCCAGTGCCTCTGCGTGTGGCTCACCGAGCACCCCGACATGCTGGATGAGAAGGTCAGAGTCTCTGCTGCACAGATTTTGAGCACTGCAGTTGTGATCCTTTCGTGCCCAAGCTGTTGGTTTACTTTAAAATATATATATTTTAAAAATATACTTAAAATATATATATATTTTAAAAATGTACTAAAATATATATACATATATTTTAAAAATATACTTAAAAAAATATATATCTTAAAAATGTACTAAAATATATATACATATATTTTAAAAATATATTTTAAAATATACTTTAAAATAGTGGGGTTTTTTTTTTAGGAATTTCAAAACTGGGTTTTGTGCAAAATACTTCTGAACTTCAACTCCCGCTCTTTATCCTCTGATAATGTTTTTGGCTTCAAGATTACCTTTATAGTTCTAAGAATATCTCAATCTTTCTTCTTGCCTTGTGAAACTGGAAGAAGAGAGAAGAAACCTGGAAAAAACCAGAAAACAAAAAGAGAAATGTGGAATTGAATGGGGTACATATATAGCTACCTGCTGCAGGTAGCCATGACTCTTGTCATTTCTCAATTCTTACATGACTAAAGCATCTTCTAGACTTAACAGAATTCCTCTGGGATTTTGATAATCAGAGCTTGTTTCACCAAGAAATCAGTTTTCTAGAAACTGAGCAAAGCATAGCTCAGTCTAAGATGAAATTTGCTTGGGAAGCTGGAGAAGAGCATGATGATGAGAGCGTGATGTTTCTAATTGCCTTCTGCCCTGCTGCTTAAAAAAATAAAAATTTATGTGCATAGTTTTATTGTTGGTCTCCTTTCAGAGCCAACTTTTTGTATTTTTATAGATTGTGGATTTTTATGTATAATGTAATATTTTGATGTAGCTTTAGATAGAACATTATTTCTTTTTTTTTCTCCTTGCAATGATATGGGAATCATACTTCGTTTATATATTCTATAACACACATAAAAATATATGTATTTTTAAAAAATGAGAACTGAAAACCCACAAGCAGGACTTTATTTAAAGATGCTTTATACATATGCTTTGGAGTACTGGCATGGCAGTAGGTGACTGGGACAGGATGGGTTTAATTCCCTGGGTTTAATTCCGTGTCTGGGTCAGGTCTGGATGTGGCACAGCATGGGTTTAATCAGTTGCCTTATTCCATTTCATTAGGATCTTTTTTTATTTCAGTTGGCAGTATCAGGAGATAGTGTTATATACTGTGTGTGTTATGAACTGGACAGAGTAGCTCATTCCTGAGTCACGATAGTCAGGCGGGGACCTTTCCCTGCATTTGCACATATTAGAAATGCAGCTTTTCCAGGTGCCTCCCCTTATACTTGCTTTGAATTTCACCTGCTGTATTGGCAGTCAAAACTGTAAACTCTGCTGCAACTCTTCACGGCCAGTCTTTGCAGCTCAGTGCTTGTTAATTTTGCTCTGTCAGAAAACTCTTATTTTTCATCTTCACCTCTTATTCTATATCAGTGATGAATATAAGGAAGGACAGAGGCCAAGATATAGAACCCTGTCTGGACTGCAGTGGTACAAACTGACCGCCTGTATTCAATTTTAGCCACTTATTTATTCAGTAGCGTGCTTTCCTTGTTATTCTGTAGCTCAGGCCATGAGATCTGAACCTTTGTTGTAGCAATCCAAATATTTTCAGCAGATGATTTTTTTATGTACGGCATTTGTGAGTCATACCTGTGGTTCTACTGAGTGCTGGCCTCTCCTGTGATAGATTTGTTGAAGCTTTTACAGTGTACTTTTAGAATATTCTTCTCTTGATGAGTTACATACCGTGATATATTTTACTAATGAAAGCTGTTGGCAATTGAAAGATTTAGAAAAGGATTTCTTGCAATTTGCCAGATGAGTTGATTCTTAATGTGCTTAGAACTTAACAGTTCTACAGAGAGTCCCAGAAATGCATTATTCTCTTTAAATATGTTTACATTTTTCAGTTGCATTCATAATAGTCCTCTTGACAATTTGGTACATGTGTAATGCAATATACTGTGTGTATTTATTCATTCAAAGCACTTTTTACCATTAGCATGCAAACATAAGTAGTTATCTATAGATGGAGAAAATACCAGTTCTGTAGCAAATGTGATCTTTCTCTAACAGTGTTGGAATAATCTTCTGCCTTTATTTCTGACCTCATATTACCAGCAGTGCTTTATTTTACTTAATGAAATATCACTGTTTCCCTGAGGTCTTGGAGATGTTTATTGGAGTGCTTCTGCTTTAAGGTGGTTCCTCTTGTGTTCTAGGATTGCTTGAAAGAGGTACTGGAGATTGTGGAGCTGGGCATTTCAGGGAGTAAATCCAAAAACAGTGAACAGGAGGTCAAGTACAAAGGAGATAAGGAGCCAAACCCCGCATCCATGAGAGTAAAGGATGCTGCTGAAGCTACACTAACGTGGTATGTAATTAATTTACCAGAGTACCTTTAATGTTCAGTGTTGCCTCGACTGAGGGTGTTTAATTAGGAGTTCCCAGCTGGTGATCTCTGATGTAACGAGCATTTGAGAGGTTAGGCAGAAGCTCCCTTGCTTTGCTCTTTGGGCAGGATGCTGTCTTAAATCTGTCCCCCCTCCCACTCCAGGTATTAACAGAAAAGAGATCCCTGTGATCACTGTTTTCCCCTCCTGCCTGCTCTCTTCCTTGTACACCAAAACTCAGACCCTCCTGCAGAGGCCTCTCTGCAGACAGCAATTCCCTCTCTCTCCCACTTGACCTAGTGATCCTGTCTTTCCATTGCCCCTTCTTCTCAACCTGACAACACACACTGTCCCCACCCTGACTGGGAACTGAGAGACACTGTGTGTGATAGCAGGGAATGGCACATGCAGCAGATGTAGCTGGAGCAGGATGGGATGGCTTCCTGCCCACAGCATTGGGCTTACTTAATATATTTGAGAGGTTCTGCTGGAAATGCAGTAACAGATAATGTGTGGGCTGGGGAGGGGAAGCAGAGAGAGGAAAACTGGGATTTGCTCCAGAGAAACTGGAAAGCACTGTGTTATGGGCTGAACAGCATGATGGTAGACAGGACAGATTGAGGATGGGGAGGATAAATATGTTTTGCAAAAGGTGATAGCTGCTTTCCATTTTGCTTTGGTTTGCAGTCCAACTGTTATAAATGTTGCTGTTAGTAAAAACAACTGTGTAGTTTCAAAGGAAAAGCTACTGCCCTTTGGAACTTGTAGACAAACCTTTATTGTTGCCTAAAAGTGTTTCTTTTCATTTAGGGAGAGGAAACTATTTTCAGAATAAAGTGGAAAAGCATGTGGGGAGGATTTTAATAAACTTGCTTTTGGTCTTGGTGCTGGTGTTAAGAATAAAGTCCTGACTTAGATCATATGATCTTCAGTGTGACACTGGACAACTCTCATTAGTGGTTCCTGCCATAGAAATTTTTAGTTTAGGTACTGTTAGGTAGATCCTGTACAACTTCAGATGATTTAAACTGATGGTTCTAGAAGCCTCCCAAGGCTGTGCCTCCAAGGAAGTAGGCACACCTGGAGGCTTTCTTCCAGGGAAGGTTGCAACCATCTGTGGTTGTCATGCTTGTGTGATTCTGGATGTTTTAGGGTCTTAATCCCTTGAAGAGTTTTATGTTACTGTTATCTGTACTTGAAGAAAGCAAAGGCAATCATAACTAATGCACTGCCATATCTGATATGAGAGGACTAAAGTACGGATGATTGGAGAAATAATCTTTTAAGAATGAACATAAACAGAGCTGTGGAAGGGTACAGATTTTCATGCATTAAATCAAGTCTTAATATATTTATAACCTAGGTTATAAAGAAACTCGTTCTGTAGGCAGAGTATCCTTCTTTGTAGGTTTTCATGTATGTTTTTCTGAAGTTACTGATTACTTTAAAACAGGCTGATGGGTGAGGGCAGGTGTGCCCTGGCAGAGTAACTGCTAGATTAAGATATAGATGAAGAATATGAGTGCAGGTTTTTTCTTGGGGAAGAGTTCATTGTCTTAATCTGTCATAACCCTCAACTTGTTTCCCACTTGCAGCATTATGCAGTTACTTGGAGCCTTTCCTTCTCCCAGTGGTCCTGCTTCTCCATGTAGCTTGGTGAATGAAGCCACGTTGATTAAATATTCCCGTCTCCCTACCATAAACAAGCACAGCTTCCGTTACTTCGTTTTGGATAACAGTGTCATCCTGGCCATGTTGGAACAGCCTCTAGGGAATGAACAGAGTAAGTTCAGACTCCTCATTTCCTTCTTCCTCTGTTGAAACTCTTGTATAGAGCTGCAAAACAAAGGTACTTCAAGTGTCCCTCCCATGTTTCAGGGACTTACATGTTCTGGGTGTGCACACTGAGCAGAGGTGCTCTGGCATAAAGTGGTGGGAATAACTGTAATGCCACTAATAGTCAAACACGCACAAGCCCACCCAAATGGTTCATGCAGTTGTCAAGGTGTTTCACCCAGTTAGATTGGATACTTGCTGCTGACTGTCACTGAAATTATGGGTGATGGACAAAGGCAAGAGCATTATAGTTTGAAACATCCTTGTTCATAAAACAATGAAAATGTAAAGAGTATAGGAGATTTGATGGGTGTAAGTGCTCAGCACATGGTGATGTGTCTCCTTTATGCTTGCACCATTGCTCTTGCTTGCTTTAGACCTCCTATTACTGCATATTTCTGTGGGTGCTTTCAACTCAGGTCATTTTTAGGTGCTTAGAAGCTGTTATAACTTTCCCATGTCCATCCTGTTCTGTCAATGACACCTCCTGTAAAGGAGATTTGTCACAGAGTGTTGGTTTTCACAGCTGAATCTTAACTTTGTTTCAGCCTCATAGACTTTGACCACCGAGAATTTATATTACAAAAGTCTGGTATTAAATTAAATGACACTTTGAACTGAATAACTGATCCCTCTGTAAGTCTTCATGTGTCATGGCATTACCTAACAGAACAGATAAAAATTCTCTTACATGCCACCTCAGTTTAACCTATGTTAGATCTGCTATATTTTCCTCATCTATGGACACGATGGGGCCTGGATACTAGTCTTGAGAACAGAGATCTCACAGAACTGCATGAACTGGCTCAGAGAAGTTATTTTGAATTGTGGTCCAGAGTGCTCTGACCTCATTGAAAATCATTAAACAGATCTTGCAGGAGGCTCTGATGCTGGGAGCTATTGCCACACATCCACCCCCAGTCTATGTCAGAGCAAGTGTGCTCCTGACTGGAATGGATTAGAGCATGCTAGAATGGCTAAGCAATTCTCATCCTCGCTCTGCCTCTGCTAAGTGCATTACTCAGGAATCCTGTAAAGCTATTAGAATCACAAATTAGATTACCTTTTCTTGCTGTGCATAACTTGCTTACAAATCCCCTTTGAATTACAAGATTAATTGCAATAATGAATGAGTACGTCAGGTCGCTTCTGAGGCAGATCACTGAAGTGAATGATTGTGGGGAGTTGGTTTTGGTGGTCTCTGTGTGTGCTTATGTAGCTATGCTGCACTCTGTACTTCCCCTGAAATACTGGGGAAGGAACAAAAATCTACTAGTTACCTGATGGTGCCAGTGTGTGGTTTATGTGCACAAAAGATAAATGTAAATACCTTTACGAAGAAAAGCTGTAGAACTATGATGATCCCTCATCTAAGGTGTCTATTATCAGTGACCTTTTAGATCTCAAAGGAGGACTGAAATCCCTGCAATGTTAAAACCATCATTGTACCAGTAGAAAGGCACCTCAGGACTCTGCAGTCTGACCTCCTGCTCTAACTAAAGGCCAGCATTGAATTTGGACCAGGGCAATGCAACTGCTGTTGTCCAAGTAGGTCTTGCAAACCTGTGAGGACAACTTCTCTATGTCCCTATTTCTTGTGAAAAATTTTCAATGGTGTGGAGTCAGAATCTTCCCCAGTCTTTGACCATTGTCTCTTGTCCTTCCCTTGTTCTTACTGCTGCTGTTTGTGAGGGACCTTTGCAGAAGGTCATGGAAGCATCCTGGAATCTGTGTCCATATGGTTGTTGTCTCACCTGAATAGAACTGGACAATCTTCTTCAGTTTCCTGGGGATAATTTGGAGAGAAACTGTGATATGCATGAATTTGGGTGAAAGTTACTTTTAATCATGAAACTGAGCTGGCAACTCCTGAACAGACCACAAAGTGGAACAGCAGTTGCCGCAGAGAGGAGGTTTACTTGCTTTTCACTGGGAATTGTCTTCAGGGTCAGGGAGGAGTTAACCTTGAAAACAAAACCTCTACCATCATGCCTGCATTTCTCTCTTGTTAAATGATTACGCAGTGAACTGTTTACAACATATGATGTGTTATTCTCTTAACCATGTGCTTTGCAGATGACTCTTTCCCCTCTGTCACGGTTTTGATCCGTGGGACATCTGGAAGATTTGCATGGGCCCAGCAACTCTGTCTTTTACCAAGAGGAGCTAAAGCAAATCAAAAGGTCTCTATCAAAGCCCGTAAAGAAATCTTTAACTTAGAGATGTTCAGCAGAAATTCCACTAATGTGAGACAGCCCCCCAGAGCTGGTGATTATACATTAAGGCTGAGCTACGGGGCCTTTAGCTGTAGGTAATGTGCCATATCTCTGGTGACTCTTTACCACTCGTGATTAGTATTAACTGCAGGCTGTGAAAGTGCTGTTGCCTTCTAGACTTGCTTAGGGGAGGGGTCATTCTCTTTTTTTTTTTTTTCTGAAAACACCTTCTGAAGTGGTGGGTAAGGCACAGTGTATTTAGTGTGTAGGCGTGAGTGTTGGTGCTGGTTTTCAGGTGTCAGGCAAAGCCCTTGCGGCACAGGGAGCGAAGTCTGGAGGCACAGAATATGGTGCTGCAGAGAGAACAGCTCTTTAAGCTACAGAGCCTAATGTTGCAAAGATGGCTGTAAACCTGCTGTGAAAAAAATTATTCAGATGAACTCTGGAACAGGTCCAGAGAGGAACAGTGGAGGAGAAATACCCCAGTCTCATTTTACACTAAAATTCCTTACTGCAGTTGTCTAGTGGAGCATGTACTCCTGTTATGAAAATTTCTGTCTGTGAATTTCTCCAAATCTTTAAATTCTTCACATGACCCTTGGTAAAAGAAAGGCAATAATGATGTAGCTGAAAAGAGTGTTTGTCAGTCTCAGCTGGAATGTCCACATGAAGCAGCCTTCGGGAAGACCCTCTGGGATGTGTTTGGAGCTGTGCTGTCACTGGAGCTGAGCCCCGTGGCTAAATAGTGTCAGTCCAAGTGTGCTACCTCTTACACCAAAGGACAGGCCATGACTTCACTGCTGAGCTCCTCACTTTTCCAACTTGATGGCATTCCATAACTTTAATATTAATAGTTTTGCCCTTTTGAAATGTAATTGGTAGTAAATAAACGTATGAAACAGTACTCAAGATGCAATGAAAGGTCTTGCTTGCTTGGACCTTATGCACCTGTAAACCTGCACCTAGATCTTTTGTTGCTCTCCTTGGTACCTTGAAGTTTGGAACTACATACTGGCAGTATAGAACATAATGTAGTAGCCATGTCAGAATTACACCATGATCCATATGTAAGCCCTTCAGATATTCTGGCAGTGCATCTCCCTCTTGACCCACAGCATTGCTGCTCTCCTCGAGGCCTTGGCTTATTGTGATCATCAGTCAGGAGGGTTGAAATGGAGCTTCTCAAACATTTGCCAGCTTTCACTCAGTACACTTAGAATGGGCTGAAAATAAGATGTTGCCATGTAAGCTTGCCATTTTTATTAGGATTTGCAACTGCTTAGAGGTTAGACAGTAAGCAGGGTTCATAGGTTCCAAAATGGGCAGAATTGTATCTCTTTTTAAAATTCAGTCACATTTTTAATACAGGCTTAAAATACTTAATGTTTTTTTAATGATTGGTTCACTAATGGATTAGTGTAGTCCTGGTGGGGAGGGGAGAGGGAATGTTTTTCATCTGCTATAATAAAGTATTGTCTAGTGATACAATACCTGGAATGTAAAAACAATCTTCTTTTTTCATCAGACATTTGTACCAGAACCTCGACCAGCTCCTAAAAATGATGTTGGATTGAAATACAGTGTGAAACACCGCCCTTTTCCTGAAGAAGTGGACAAGATTCCATTTGTGAAAGCTGACTTGAGTATTCCTGATTTACATGAAATTGTGAATGAGGAAGTAAGTAACTGTCTCTGACTTGATTTTCTTCTTGGGGTTTTTGACTGTTCATGAGTCATGCACTAATGTCTTGCTGTAAGTAGTTTTACTCTTTAGCTTGTCTAATTTCATATTAATGGAATAATAACATCTGCAAATTAATGAAATCTGTGCACTTTTCCAGGAAGATGACAATACTTTGGGTATGTTTTTTGGGAGGCATTGCGCAACATGTTTTAATGCTGATCCTAATACCTTGGTATTGTGGGAAGCAATGACTTGCGTTTTGTTGCTTCTTCTAGGGAAATGGAAAGGGGGGGCTTTTTTGGGACCTCCTGGTGGGGAAGAAGGGAGTGCGTGTCTCAAATATTTTAAAGTTTCACAGAGTCTAATGTATTTGAGTTTCTGTTCACCAGAACTGAAGCCATAGCCCATCGTGGATATTTACAACAGCTCTCTTGTGCAAACATGATGTTCAGATGTTCACTTTGTAATGTTGCAAGGTCTTGCTGATAGGGTTTTAGTAACTGTCCTGGCGGTGCGTTGCAGTTGCTGCTGTACCTGTGACTTAGAGCTTTCCTAAGGGCTGGAACGGTTTTCTCTGTTGCTCTTGCTGGTTTTGGTGAAATCAGCAGTTCACACAATGTTTTCTAGCTCGAAGAGCGACACGAAAAGCTGAGGAATGGCATGGCCCAGCAGATTGTCTTTGAGACTTCCATAGATCAGAAAAGCGAGGAGGAGTGGCGGAAGAAGAGCTTTCCTGATCCGATCACGGAGTGCAAGCCCCCCCCGCCGGCGCAGGAGTTCCAGACCGCGCGCCTCTTCCTCTCTCACTTTGGGTTCCTCTCACTAGAGGCGTTGAAGGTGATCTTTGTGCGCAGTGGGTGCATAAGCCATCACATTCACACTTGAAATCATTCCCACAGCTTGAGTTAGGTTTTGAGTGATTTTTGAATATTTTCTGAACGTGATTGCCGTGGAAGTTCTGCTGCAGAGGTGGTTGTGCTGAAGTGGTTTAGTTCTACATAAACACTTGGGGGTACATAGTGGATGTAGAGGTTTCTTTTTAAAGCTGAAATAAGAATTTATAGAGATGATCCATATTCTTAGTTTGAAATTCTTTTAGTTTGAAATTCTATTTTAGTTTGAAATTTGCTTTTCCTTCCAGAAAGCTGTCAACAAAAGAAGATGATTGAGCATTTGCAAAAATGATGTCTGAAAGTGCTCAATATTTTCCATATTATTGGTATTTAGGTTAATATGAAATTGCACATGTGACTATGTGCGTAGCTGTGATGTTTTGAAAGCATCTGCTGCTTTTGTTGTGTGCTCTTCCAGAGCAAGATCTGATGGCTGTTTCACTGGCAAAATACTGTTTTTATTTAATGAGAGTAGAATGCAACAAATTGTCAACCTGTCATGCTTGCTGTTACTTGTGTACAGTAACGGGATTATATTGCATCAGAAATTTGTGTATTATTTTGCTCTTAGAAAAGGGAAATGGTCTTTTTATATTTTAATGGATTGCTATTCCAGCCGCAAAGACCTTTCAGTTAAGATTTTTTTTTTTAAACTGATGAATTCTTGTCTATTGGACAGGAACCTGCTAACAGTCGTCTACCTCCTCACCTGATTGCACTTGACTCTGCTCTTCCTGGGTTTTTTGATGACCTTGGCTACTTGGATTTACTACCTTGTCGTCCTTTTGATACTGTTTTCATTTTCTACATGAAGGCAGGCCAGAAAACGAGCCAGGAGGTAAGTGAAAGTGTGCCAGCTAGTCTATATTGTCTTGTTTCTAGTAATTTTCAAGTGAGTAAAGCATCACTGCTGGTGATTAGAGTGGGGTGCCAGAACCGGTGTGAGCTACAAGTCACTGCATACTCTCTTCATCTGTAGGTTGAAGTACGTTGCTCACATTTAGGATTATTTTAACACTTTTAATATTTAAAAAAATATATATGAAAATATTAATAGTATTTTTATTATCTGTTCTGTCCTTATTGTCCTTATTTGTAGAGTTCAAAGATTCAGATCAGAAAAGCATTTCAGCTTTGTTGGCTCAGCTTGCAGGAAAGGTTGCAGTTTGTTCCAGCAATGTGCAATGTCAAGGTAGTTTGGTTTCATTCTAATGTTAAACACATATTAAAGGAATGAAAAACTTTCTGCAAGTAGGAAAGTATTATTGCTTTGTAAGTCCTTACATTATACTATTTAGATTCAAAGGCAATTAGGTTAATCAGGTTAGTTTGTCCAAATCTAAACTGTGATTTCTTTGTGACCTATAAACTTCCTAAGAGGGTTTATGGGCTCATTAGAGAAGAGTGTTTCTCTAGTACCTTCTCATTCCATTCATAATTCTTGTAGTAAAGAGTAGAAGCTGGCTTCCATAATAAAGCATGATGTCAACTCCTTGTGTCACTGTGGATGCACAGTGGACAGAACACTGAAGCACCTTCTGCTTCTGTGTGGGACACAGTTCATTTCCTGAAACCAGGATCATGCTGTTTGTGATTGTTCAAACTGAAGTTCAGAGTAGCCACTGAACTGTAGTTCAGTGTTTTCACTGAAAACGAAGTGTTTTCATCTGCTAAGTCAGCTGTGAAACAAGATACACTAGGTTTGCCTTTGAGCTGAGATATGCTCTTGCTGAGCTGGCAGAATGTTTATATGCTCTTGTGGAGCTCTTATGTCTTCTAAACCACACTTATCCTATCTTGTTCTGACGCACAGCTATGACTTCAATGTGCTCAGTAATGAGGGTTAATAATGATATTTCAGTGCACTGTCTGTGGTCACTGCTGAACTCTGTATGAGGCACTGGGATGGGGTGTCAGGATCATGTGGCTACATGGAGCCTCCAGCCTGGAAGCTTTTCTTCCACTGCCCATCCCTGCAGTTTCTTCTTTGCTGGGGCCTGTATCCTGGTGTTCTGCCCCTGCACAAACCAAAATCATTGATGCTCCTGACCCAGCACAAATTCCTGCGTGGCCCAGAAAGGATGGATGCATTGTCTGTTCCACCAACCTCAGTGGTTCTGGTACTCAAATCAGAAATCACCCATTTCCCTGTGTGCTCAACCGGGTGAAGGGCTCAACTCTCGCTTGGTCATAATGAGATAAAAATTGCCATCAGATGTGGAAACATCCCAGATCTCTGTCAGAAGTAGGATTAAAGTTTAAAGTGAACAGGACAGTGTGATGTTTGATTAAAGTGCACACTCAGTCCTGCTGAAAATTATTTTGGAAAATATGCTTCATAATTTAATGTGCCTCTAAATTGCTGTATGTCATCTACAGGTGAGTAGTGAGGAAAAATACTTGTCTCTGCTAATTTCACCTCAGTTTAATAGTGAAAATTGTCCAGAAAACCCTTGTGTTAACTTTGGTACTAAGGCAGATTCTGCACTGAACACTGTGTTTTGTTCCTGATGAGTGGCTGAGTCTCAAAATTACCATTTCCAGCAGTTTGATTCACTGTTTTACAGGCTTTGAAAATGCTAGCAGAAAGTAAAATTGATTGAATAGGACATGGCCAAGCAGGATGGGAGGATGCTGGGCAGCAGGGAGTAGTGTCCATGTAGAAAGTCTGGGGTTCTGGGCTTGTTCTGTAGCTGTATTTGGGCAAAACTATGTTGGTGACAAAAAATGTTAATTAAAAAACTATGGAGGAAGAGACTTGTTTCCTGCTCCTCTACCAACATGGTTGCTGCTGGTTGTTTCAGATCCTGAAGAACATGGAGTCTTCCAGAATTGTTCAGCCCCACTTCCTGGAGTTCTTATTGTCTCTTGGCTGGTCTGTTGACGTCGGGAAGCACCCTGGGTGGACTGGTCATGTCTCAACAAGCTGGTCAATCAACAACTGCAACAGTGATGAAGAGGGACCTGAACAAGGTAAGATGTAGTAAATGCTATAATACTAAATTAAAATGTTTAGGCTCCTTTAGAAGACAATTTAAAATTTCTTTCTCCTGTATACCTGTCTGAGCACTGGCATTTTTTTTGTTTTTTTGATAAATGCTGATGTTTGCTAGAAAGAAATGTGTAAATGTCTGTATGTTGTTGGGAGGAAGCAGTCTCAGCAAGAAATACCTCCAGCCTATATTTTTAGCAGAGTTGATGAGTCTTTATTATATTATCCCAAACCAGTATTCAGGTGAACTCGGTTGCACATTGTGCTGCGTACTGGCAAATGGGCTTGACATACTGTGTGATTCAGTGTTCTGTAAGTAGATTAAAATGGGATATTGACTCATAAGTTAGCCCTGTAGTCGTGCTTGGTAGGAAGGAATGAAAACAAGCTGCTGTTTTGTAGGTCCCAGAAGTTGGAGCCCACGTACAGCTCCTCTGTCCTGCTTCATTGGCTCTGCTGTTTTCCACTAGAGCAGCTCCTCCCCTGGGCTTGTCATGTACCACCACCCCCTCCCCATTCTGTCACCCAAAATGATCTTCAGGGCAGTGAGTTGCTGTCCCAGGGTGGGAAACTCTGTGAATTGGGTTAGTTTCTCCCTTGGACAACTTGATCAGATTCCCCAGGAAATGGTAGTGTCTGAGTTAGTTTCAGTGTCACTGCTCTGAGGACCAGGCCTGCTCTTGGTGACCTCCAGAGCTGCAACCTCTGCTGTGGGCCACCCAAAGGCAGGGAACAGGCTGGTCCCAGCTCCTTCATCGTCCTTGACCTTATGTTTGCATCAGATGTGACACTGTTACAGTTGCAGATGCTTAAGCAGCACTTGCTCTGCTGTCCCGTCACTGTGCCTTAGGAATGCCCTTCACCAGCTGAAGGCTTGTCCCTTCAGTTATGGAATAAAATTCAAACCATCAAAGGCTAGAAATGCTGGGGAGAGGTTAGAGAACAGGCATGGCTTTCTCTGAGCAAGTTAGAATGGGTTACAGAATGACCAGGTCTGGGTTTAATTTTGCAGTAAGGCCAGGGTCAGAATGTGCTTTCCTCAGAAGCAGAGCCCTCTCCCCTCCCTTGGCAGTGGATTTGTCGGTATGACTGTGCAGAAGGCAGTGCCCTGAATAAGTGGGGAACCTGGTTTGATGTGGGCTTTTTAACTTGGATTTTTTTCAGCCATTTGAATGGGATCACAGACCACCAAATAGCTGAATTAATTCAACTAACTGGGGGAAGAAGGAACCCAAAAGGCATTCAGAAATAGAAGAGAGGGAGGGCAGGTTACTACTGATCTGGTTCTGCTGAGGAAGAGTGGGAGCACAAGTCTGATGAGGAATGGCTGACGGAGCTGGGGGGGCTCAGTTGGAGGAAAAGAGGCTCGGGGGGGACCTTCTGGCTCTGCAACTCCGTGACAGGAAGGGGGGGCCAGGTCGGGTTCAGTACCTTCTCCCAGGTAACAAGTGACAGGACGAGAGGAAATGTCCTCAAGTTGTGAAGGGTTGTCCAGGTGCCCAGGACAGTAGTGGAGTAACCATCCCTGCAGGGATTTGAAAGCCTTGTGGATGTGGCCCTTGGGGACATGGGTTAGAGGTGGGCTTGGCAGTGGTGAGTTGACAGTTGGACTTGATCTTGGAAATCTTCTCCAACCTACATGATTCTGTGATTCTAGAATAGCTTCCAGTGAGTTGTGATTAAAATAATTTCTTGGGCATGTTTCCCTGCACACCTCCAAAAGCAAAGAAGTTCTTAAACAGTTGGGTTTGGGTTGTGGTGCTGTTCCCTGGGAGCTGTGCACTGGAGATGTGGGAACATTTCCCTGATGGTGAAGCATGGCTTGGAGTCTTTGGTGTGCCTCTGGCCACTTCTCTGTCAGCATGCTGAATTTCACTGCTCCACTGGCTTTGCTGAGGCAGCTATCCCAGGAACCCTTCTGTAAACTGGAACAGAGAAGTAATTAATTTCAAAGTCCTTGCTAGTCTTTCTGGAGGTGACATGGGGAAGGAAAAGAGGGGAGTGAGGTTCTTTCTGTATTTGAAGGCCTCTATTGGCCAGCTGTGACAAGGGAATCAGTAGGAGGTCAGAATGAGGAGCTTCCTTGCATGGATTGTAGCCAGATCTTAGTTTCTTGACAGAGAAAATACTGAGGAGAGTCTGTAGAAACTGGTTTGAATTCTAGAATAGTATCAGATTGGAGTTATAAATGTAGTCATTCCTTTGGGAATGGAATGACTAACTGAATGATCCTGCTAGAGGGAATGCTCAGAAATAGATAGTAGGTATATTCTTGTAGTAGATGTGCTTACAAGAATACTAGGAAATAAGGAATCCAGTACATTGGAAATGTGTTCAACTTAAAGGCATTTTGGGTTGGGAATGGCTTTTCCTTCAAAAAAGCAAAAACATTTATCTGAGAAGAGTGGTTAGCCATGAGATGTGACTGTGAAATCCTTTAATTTTAAAATGAGATTTGCATGATTTTTTTTCTCATTGATTGCACCTTGTGCTTCCTTCTGACCAAACTGTCCTTTTCTGTCCATTTTAGATGATCTAATTATCTCAGAAGATGTTGGGGCAAGTATCTTCAACGGGCAGAAGAAGGTGCTGTACTATGCAGATGCTCTGACAGAAATCGCCTTTGTTGTCCCGTCCACCGGTGGGTCCCTGAGTAAGATTTCTCTGTACACGCTCTTCACAAAAATGAAACCAACATTTTTTGTTAGAGAGCTTTTTCAGAAGCAAAACCTTAATAAGCTACCTAGCAGTGTGTTTAGCAAGACTCTTGTCAGAAAGCTATGGACATTTAAATTACAGCATCCTAATCCTTAGACTCCTTCCTGAGGTGGCATCTGTTCTGAACCCCTCTTTCTCAGTGTGAGATGATCAGTAGATGCCCAGGGGTGCACAGCAGTTTTGCTGTTATGTGGGTGTGTTACACTGGACCTGTGGTTCACCAGCAACTGGTGATGTGTGGGTTTTTTTCCCTTTCCTGTCAGTGATGTGCTCCTGCAGCACATGGAGGAGCATGTGCACCACTGCTAGGTAGGGAAGCAACAGGTTTCATGGCATCCTTGAGACATTAAAACTGATGTGCAAAAGTTACCTGGAATAAAAGGGTTGTAGACATATGAAGGAGGAGACTGTATTCCGCAGAAAATTGCTGGGACACTGGTGAATCCATAGGGAATGCTTTAATTGCAGTCTGTTTCTGGAATAATTGGCAGTTATTGTCTCCTGGCTCCTCTTCCTGCTTATGGGTGCTATGGTGGCTTGGCCATACATCTATGTATATTTAGTTTCAAAAGCCTTACAACATGTTTTAGTTTCAGAATTGTACGCATGATGACAGTAAGTTTTTTTTGGCAGAAGAGTAGACAAAACCCACCTTCTTTCTTCTGACCTACAGCTGACTCACTGGAAAGCAGTGTCTCTGACCAAGAAAGTGACTCCAACATGGATCTGCTGCCAGGAATATTGAAGCAGCAGCCTCTGACACTTGAACTCTTCCCCAACCATACAGACAATCTTAATCCCTCCCAGCGGGTAAGGCAAAACTTGCATTGAAAAATGGCTATTTTCTTTCTTTTTCTCTCAAGAAGCACACTGGCAATGCTGCAGGATTTTTCATAGTATATGATTTGGTTTCCTGGGATGTAGAACTCCTTGTTCCTTGCCATTAATCTTTGTCTGCTTTGGTCCTGCCAGAATTTGCACCTACAGTAGGAGATTGTGAGACTACATTACAAATATAAAACTTAGGCATACTAAGTAGCAATACTCTGCATCCTGAAATGTGTGCAGGAAAAAGTATATGCAGTAGTTACAGAATAATTAAGATGCAAATCCATGCTTGGAAACTGAGGATAGACAGATGTGAACACTTTTCCTACCTGCCCAATTTAAAACAGTGTGTCAGTTGTGTCCGAAGTACCACATGTGAAGTTGCTTTTGTACTGTAACAAAGCAGAAAAACATGAACTGCTGTATCTGTAAGCAAAGGATTCACAATTGTTGATTGCCTGTTTAGAATTCACTTCCAATGTATATTTAGGTACTGATTTAAGGTCTTTGAGAACATTAAGAAAAATTTTAAACTGATGCAAGATTGAATGTATTAATTTGGGTTGAGTATAGGTAGTGTGGAGACCCAGATTGCAGTGGGTAGTTCCAGCACAGCTGCCCTGACTCGAGAGCTGGTAGAGCTTGTACCTGGCTGAGATGTGCGTGACTGGGGAGCAGCTGGGAAATACTCGTTGGCTGCATTACTGGACTCATGATGTTTGTGTTCAAAACAGCTCAGTCCTACTTCCAGATCCAAGAGGATGCCTCAGGGCCGGACCATTCCACCGATGGGACCTGAAACCAAAGTGTATGTGGTCTGGGTGGAACGTTACGATGATATCGGTGCGTACA
This sequence comes from Chiroxiphia lanceolata, assembly GCF_009829145.1. Lineage (NCBI taxonomy): Eukaryota > Metazoa > Chordata > Aves > Passeriformes > Pipridae > Chiroxiphia > Chiroxiphia lanceolata. Next base: position 788,490 of record NC_045653.1, on the reverse strand, counting down.
AGTTCTTACTGTTCGCTGAAGTAACAACAGAGCGGGAACCAGAGAAAAAACTGTTCCCTTCTTTTATCAAATGCTAGATCATGAAACCACAGACTGGTTTGGGTTGGAAGGGACCTTTAAAGGTCATTTAGTACAAGTCCCCTGCCATGCTCAGGGACACCTTCCACTAGATGGGGTTGCTCCAAGCCCCGTCCAACCTGGCCTTGGACATTTCCAGGGATGGGGCAGCCACAGCGTCTCTGGCCAACCTTTACCAGGGCCTCACCACCCTCACAATAAAAATAAATCCTTATTAATGTCTGTAACAACACTTCTAAGATTCTGAATCATTTTTCTGATATTTGAATGGCAATCCATGGGGTGTAGATGAATCAGTAGCATATGTAGGTCTGAAGTTCCCGTTAGCTCTGGCAGTACCTGTGAAATGCTGTCATGAACCTTCTTAAGCTCAGCACACAACGCAGTGTGCCTCCCTTCTTTTGAGTTCCCCTCAGTTGCTGTCTTCTCAGGGCGAATGTGGTTTCCTTTAACAAAAATGGCTTCTGACACCTGCTGCTTCTGTGCTGAAGGGATCATCACCCTCCTTGGTTTGGTGGTACCTTTGAAACTCTCCATGTTCTCTCTCAGGAGAGGGCTCGTTTGTTCTGCACTCAGAGTGCCTGTCCCATGCTGTGCATCCCAGCTCCCTTCCTGTCCTGTTGCTCAGGCAGGGTCCTACTCCTGCTGCAACTTCATGTTTCTTAGTTTGGTGGTTCCTCTCTTACTCTGGGTAGTGGCTGGTCTGGGAGAGACCCAGCTTTGCTCATCCTGTTACAGCTGTGGCATGGCCATGGTGGGCAGCTGGCTCTAGGTTTGAGGAGTCCTTCGTCCCCAAGAGCTTTTTGTGTGCTGGTTCCAGGCCACGGCCTGGCCTCAGCGCTGTGCGAGAGGCTCTCTGCACTGGCCCAGCTTAGCAGTGCCTGCAACACAGGCCAGTAACCGATGCTTTACTGTCTTTGATTTCTAATCTTGGTTCTCAGTCTGGCAGTAAGGGTGGACCTTAATTAAGCCCTTAGCTCCTTCCAGAGTAAAGCCAACAAGAGAGTGGGAGCGATCAAGAGGAAGCTTCCTGTGAAGTGTAGATGTAAATTGTCAGGAAGACCACCTTGTCCGCAGCACATCCCTCAGAGCCTTACTGGGATCAGGAGAGACAGCAGGTTCTGCAGCATCATTTCCTTATCTGGACATGGGCCCAGAGGGTGTTCCTTTTATCTTCAGAAGTCCCTCGCCCACTTCAGTTTCCAAACTGGTGTCCCTGACCCACTTCCTTCTTGGGTGGCAGCTAAAGCCAACTCACTGAAGAGGCAGCAACTGTGCCACACAGGCATGTTTCTGCTTGGCTGCTTCTTTCAGCAGCCGTAGGAATCTCCCAGAATTCTGGACCTGGAGCTGAAGAAATGAGTTTGTGAGCCTCAGTAAGCGTGGCAGTTGGATGGGGGGAGGAGGAGCTCTTGGAAGTGGCTCCTAGCCCAGGGGCTTTGCCATATGCTCCTTATGTTCTTGGCTTTTGCCTTATGCTTCTTGCTTATCTTAGAGTCTGGACAGTGGAAAAGCTGTCACTTTTTAGTCAAGGGTATCACTCCAGTGCCAGCTGCCTGCCCTCCCTCTTGCTCCGTCTCAGAGTGTTTCCATGGCTCCCTATGCTCTCCCTCTCTTGCTCCAGCTGTTGAGTACCCAGCTCTCATGTCAAAATCTGGTTTTGGACCTTAGACTCTTTCTGTGGAAGCACTGTCCTGCTGCCCAGACTGGACTTTTGTGAATGACCCTCAACATCTGTCACCCCAACAAGGAAGTGCCAAATCCCCTTCCAGGCATTCAGGTTCTTGCTTCCTGCACCTTCATTATCCAGTCCTTGTTACCAAGTACATGGCAGCAGAGTTGTAGGTTATGGTGGGGGTCTGTGGAACTTAGATTTGAGGAAGGATACTGTGTTTGTGGGAGCAGGGCTCAAGGGAACTGTAGGTGTGAGCAGTGGCATTGTTTGACATTCTTAGCGCTGTTCTTGACGCTGATTGCTTGTGGATGGGTGGAGATACTGTGAATAATAATTTAAAAGCTCTTTTGTAATTGAAGTAGTTCATCTCATTCCTGCTTTCAAAGTTCCTCTAGAGATTTTGACCTTTGAGAGAATGGAGGATCTGGGACGTCCTCTGTTGAGTGCAGGTGGCTGAGATGTGTCTGTACACTCCAATGAATGCTTAAACTTAAAGACATTACCATGTAGGAACATCCATGGTATAAATGCTTGAGGGCTGTGTGGATTTGACTGATGATAAATAATTTTTCCCTGCATGCACACAAAAAAAATCAAAAACTGGAGTAGATAAACTTTATTTGGTGCGTGCTGTTCTTACAGAAAACTTCCCCCTCCCTGATCTGGTGTCTGAGACAAGCACTGGTGTGGAAACCACAGCCAATAGTAGCACTTCCCTGAGGTAAGACTGCTCTTATTTTCATTATTTTTCTTGATTCCTCAGTGGACCTTTTTTGGTGGAAAACATGAAAGAGCTTTTCATATCACTGTAGATAAAACATAAATTAGGGAACAGAAAATGTGTTGTTTTATCTGAGTCTGCGATGAGCCTCCCTCCTGATTCACTCCCTGGTGAGGTGGTTAGTGCTGTGTACGGATTGTGCCAGGCTGCAGGGCTCTCCAGCCTATGGAGACAGGAGATCATAGGCACAGTACAACTGATGGAGCCCTCCTAAGGTCCAGAGCATACCCCAGGATCCCTTCTGCCTTAGCCATGAGGCATTTTTTAACTTTAACACTTGAACTGGACATTTTTCTTCTATAGATTAATTGAAACAGTGCTGTAAAACTGATTTAATAGTTATGGTTTTTCCCTTAAGATCTACCACTCCTGAGAAGGAAGTTCCTGTGATCTTCATCCATCCTTTAAACACTGGCTTATTCAGGATAAAACTACAAGGAGCAACTGGGAAATTCAACATGGTTATCCCACTGGTGGATGGAATGATAGTCAGCAGGAGAGCTCTTGGTAAGCTAAAGGGTTTTAGGAAGGCTCATGTTTTTATTTTATTTCTTTTTAATTATAATATATCTGCAAAATACATGGTCTGGAATCTTTCCTTGGAAAAAGTGTTGGGCATGGCAGAACAAACAAAAGCCATGGTTTTGCAGCAGCGGCAGGAGCAGGAACAGCAGAGGGAGCAGGAGGGCAGTGCTTGGCTGCCAGCACAGCAGGAGAGAGGGGCTGGGCTGGAGATTGGAATGGGGCCTCTTCTTTACGTAGGAGAGATCCCAAATGTGACCCTAACGTTTGCATGGAGAACCAAGGTGTGCTGGAAGGTACTGCTGAATTTTTGGCTGTGCTGGCATGCTGTGTGTTCCTTTTGGTTCAGAAGCCAGGTAGGGGTTAAAACCACAGCAGCTGAAGATTTTCTAATGTGTTCAGTAAAAATCCCACGCAGGCATGTGTTAACAGGGTGTGTGTCCACTGCCTCTTCCTCTGTTCCTGGGTGGATTCATGGATCTATCTTGGTATTGGTGCTACTTAGCTTCAGCAACTGGAAATCTCACCCAGTGAGAGCAGTTCATGAGACAGAGCAAATGAACTAATGGGCATTAGAATACCTGTACCTGCCCATAAAACTGCTTTGTAGGAGATGACTTTCACGTTCTGGGGTTTGCATGCTTAATTCAGCACTGGGGAAATTAAAGCCAGACTGAGCCCTAAATAACATTTATAAATTCAGCTGCTGACAGTGGCTTTTACTGAAAAAGAATCAGGTGTGTTTTCCTAGAGTTGGATTTGTTTTTCAGCTGCATCAGGACTGTTAATATAGTGAAATTTGTTGTCTCTGAGTTCAGCAGCTGCGGTTTGTATGCAGTCAGGAATTAAGTCCTCTAAATAAGGAAGGCTGTTTCTGCCTGTAAGGAAGAGCTTGTGAAACAGCAAAGGGGGTAAGGGACGCTTACTTCCTTAGAGACATATGAATTTCATTTCAAAATAAAATAAGATAAAGTTCACTGCCAGTTTTGGCCGAATGCTACTGCTTCTGTTCCCCACCTCCTTCTTCCTCCACATCCAGCAGTGTGAGTTACAGAGAGGTGAAAACAGTGGCAAGGCAGTGAGGGGAAGAGAAACCAGTGCCAGCCACAACCCAGCAGGTCTTTCCTCATCCCCTTTCCAAGTGGGAGACTGCAATTTCTACTGGAAAAAAGTACTGACAGGCACTTGTTTCACTCTCAGGGCTCCCCTGACATTACCTGGTGTGACCTCAGGCCCCCCGAGCTCTGATGTCCCCATGTGGTGTGGCCAGGGCTGTGGCACCGCAACTCTTGTATTGGCTGCCCTGGATTCTTTGCCCTCTTGTCCCAAGGGTGCTGTTGCAGGCAGCTGCTTGCCTCTGGCAAAGCTGAGAAATCCTTCTCCTCCAGCCAGTTTTGGGTACTACAGAGTGAGTCCCTTCCTTCCTTTTTCCCTTGAAGGTCCTTGCAGGCCTAGGGACCATGGCTGTCTGTTATCACTTGCTCATGGAGAAAAGTCCTTGACTTGGTGGTGCTGAACATCTCCCCTGGGTTTAGATGGGACAGACCCCAAAATTGTCTTTAGCTGGGAAGCCAGCAAAGGGGCACAGGCTTGATTAAAATTTAAACTTGATTCAAATGTTGTTTCTTTTTCAGGTTTCTTAGTGAGGCAGACAGTAATAAATATTTGTCGGAGAAAGAGGCTGGAAAGTGATTCCTACAACCCCCCCCATGTCCGTCGAAAACAGAAAATAGCAGATATTGTCAATAAATACCGGAACAGGCAGCTGGAGCCGGAGTTTTATACCTCACTTTTCCAGGAGGTTGGGCTCAAGAACTGCAACCCCTAGGTCACTATCCTTCCAGGACAATTAGATCAGAGCTTGGTGGCTACACTAATGAAAACAGTTAAATAACAACAAATTTCCTCAGCCCTCTGGAATTCAGGAAATCATGTTCTAGCACAAGTCAGCAGATACCATGTGGGAGGAATGAGAAATGAATCCAAAACATTGCAGTTGGGATATTGACTTAATTCACCTACCCTCAAAAATTTCTGAATTCCAGTCTTCCTGGATGCTAGCAACATAATCTCTTCACCTAGTCATCCATTCCAGACTAATTAGGAACTGTATGTGTCTCACTCTGAGGGGAAAACAATCAAAGTAAAGCCATCTCTGCATATGAGGATGGAAAACAGAGTACAAACAACCTGCCATCAAACACCTCGCTGCACCCCCATGTCCAAGGGTAAGGGAGCAGGATCTCTCCTTGGGGAGAAATCTATTTCAGAGCATTAACTATCCCTGCAAGACCTTCAAAGAAATGTTCAGTCCCCCTTCAGCGCTCAACAGAAGATCCTTCACTGCTTGTAATCCATTTGTGTACCAAAAGCAAGAAGAGGAAGATTGCTCGGAAACACCAGGCCTTGAAATCCAAAGCCCAGATGCTGTGTGTGGCCATTCCCTCCAGGGCTGGGAGTGAGTCCATCTGCATGAGATTTTTCCTGCTGACAACAACCACCACTTGAAATTAACTGACTTTCCAACAGCAGTTGTTACTGGATAGAAGCTTTTGGTTATATAAAGCAAGGTTATGACTTTCAGGTCTGTTGCAAAATGTCACATTTAATTTCAGTAGTTTGATTTTTATTTTTTTAAATTTTTTTTATGCGACTGCTTAATTTATTTTGAAGTGTCTGTATCACCTACTCACCATTTCCATAAAAAGTATAAACATCACTTGCCTTCCTTCCATTGGATTGAAATCTGAGATTCCGGGGCTGCCTCCTCCTTGTTATTTATAGCATGAGCAGTTTTCGCAGCTTCTACAACACTTTTCAGAAGCTCCTGTTAAACAGACTAAAACAACTTGAAAAGAAAATTCAAGAGTTCTTCTTTTTCCCCATTAACTGCAATTCCATGAAGTCCCTTTGGAGTTATAACTCAAATTGTTTTAAGTCTCCTGTACGGTCTCACACTCGCAGCAGTGCTTCCCTTCCACCTAGGTCAGGAGTTTTTGTTTCAGCCTGTGGATTTGACATGTTCAGGACTCGAAGGATGTGCTGGGAAAAGGTGTTTACAGCTCTGGTGTGACACTGGGAATCTCAGAGATGCCGTGGGCGCTGGCAGCCTTGGGAGCACCCTCCATCTCCTGGCACATCCCGCTGGTGTTGCAGCAATGGATCATGGTTGGCACTCCTGGGGAGGTGCAGCCTCTGGTCACTGGCAGCAGCAAAGGTCCTTACCCTTCCAGCACCAGGTAATGGAAGAGGATGACTGCGAGCAGGAATTTGGGGAGCGCCTCACGTTTATTTCGAAAGTGGTTTTTCTTAGCCATGCTGTGCATTGCAGTGATACCTGTCAGGCACTGAATTTTGATATTTCAGAGTTACTTTTTGCAACAGTTCTGACCTGAAGCAGTCTTAATTGTTTCATTAGCTGCCAAGGACAGACCTTGCTCCCAGCTTTCCATGTGGTTTTTCACAAAGAGATCATGGAAACACAGGCCCCTAAAAATACATGTGAAAGGACTTTCAGGTTATCAACCAAGCAAATTTTAGGCAACGTGTGTTTGTTGAAAGGGACAAGTGCACCGACTTCTTAACTCAGCAGCTCTGTAATTTGATCTAGATGAATCAATAGTGAAAAAATGAAGCCACCCAAAGAAAACTCCTGCAGCAGGAAGCACGCTCCGTGCTGCCCACGTGGCACATGGCAGGAGGAGCCCTAAGGCAGCATTTGGGTGCATTGGCCAAGATGTGCAGGGAACCTTGGACAGCCTCATTCCTCTGCCAAACTCCTGTCAGCAGCAATTTAATGCACGGGCACTAAATTTACCCACACTGTGTATGTACCTATTGGATCCAGTTAATGGCCAAACACACTTTAGTCCGCTGGTTTAAGAGGCATGAGCGATGCATGTGTAACCAATAAACATCCTGAGCAATCCCATGTCTGCACATCAGTAGCATACCAGCAACCCCCATCCTGCAGCAGAGTGTTACACAGGCTGGGTGCAGCACTGAGCTGCACCATGAGCTGTGGTCAGGCTGCACCCAGGAACACAGGGATGGGCATCTGGGGAACCCTCTGTGGGTTCTGGCAAGGCCAAGATTGCCAGCTGGATTGCTTGAAGATTTACTTTTTAAAAAAGGCCTGTGCTTGGCTGGAGGGTCGTCTTCAGTCTGTTTCCATGTTCATCTGAGGCATGGGGTTGGCACCCATGGGAGCAGGAACAGCCATGAGAGCAATGGGACTTGGCAGAGCTCTGGAAAGAAGGGAACTTGGGCACGTTTTGGCTACTCCAGTGCTGGGGGACGGGCGTTTAGACCCTGTGTCAGATGAGTTGTAGAACCAGCTGGTGCGCAGGTCACGAGCTGGCAGTGGGGCCTGGCTGTAGGTGGTGGATTCACTCTCTGGAAAGGTGAGCCTTCAGGACAGGCCCAGTGCAGTATAAAAACATTGTGATGCAGAAATGCCTGCCTTTCCCCAGGGTTTGGATGCTGGTGGCAGCAGTGGCACCCTGGGTAGAGCTGTGCCACTGGAGGATGCCTGCAGGGACTGTCCCTCCTTCTCCTGTGTGTGTGTGTAGCTCTCAGGCTTCATAACAAAATGCATACCACCAATTTGGGAATTATATCCAGCTCCTGTTGAAGTCTGGCCAAACTAATGGCTTCAGCTAGTCCAGAGTACAGCCTTCAGTGTCTTTCCCTTAAAGTGTCAGAGCAAATGGTCTTTATTTCCATGGCATTTGCAAGAGTTAGTCAAGAATCCAGAGGGTTTTTTTACATCATGAACTGCTGCCAGGGGGTTTTGATTTGATGCTTGAGTGGTCTGGGTCAGTGTCCCTGTCCAGCAGAGGTGACAAGCGCTGACCCCCTCACTGACCTGCGTGTAGGTGGCACTGAGCTGCAAGTGTTCCACAAGAACTAAACTGAGACTCTCTCTTTTCATCAAACCTTTCAGTTTGGGGTCATAACAGAGCAGGAAGGGTGATCACCATCACCTTGTTACAGTGTTGGAATTATAGAAATTTTAGTACCTTAATAGAGATTCTTTTAAAGAAAGCATTTCTTTTAAAGCTATTTTAAAAAGGCATTAGAACCTTACAGCAGGCAGGAGAAGGGGAGGACAGGGCCTGTGGAAATTCGGGTGTCTGTGGGTAGCAGTGTGTGCAAGGCCATAGGGAGGAGCAGCCCTGGCTGCCCCTGGGCTGTGTGTGCTGGGTTCTCCATAGGTCACAGTGTTTCCTTCCACGAGGTTCTGAATGCCCAGGAAGAGGAGAGAACTAAATTTCAGTCTCACAGACAAATTTCATACTATTTCATGATTGTGTGATTGAGTGATGTCTCTGAAGGCAAAACACAGCCCTTTTCCCCATGGGTTTTAGCAGGAGCAATTAGAAGTGAGGATGCCGGATATCATGTGCTTCAATCATAGACAATTTGTATGAATACCTGTATGTTGCCAAGATATGAACTTTTTGTTCTTATTGTATTTTTCTGTAAATATTCCTGGCGCTAAGTTGTAAAGTAAAGGCAAAATGTAAATATGAAGATGTGAACTATGTTCCCTTGTCTCTAGTACTTTATCTCTTATTTGTTTAGAGAAGGCACACAAAGGCTTGTTTGTATTTATGCCAATTCTTTGTCCAGGAGAAACACATCAAATATTGAATGTAACACAATTAGTCCAATAAATTTTAAAGATTCTTATCTAGTAACTTTGCACTAGTCAGTTTTTAATATTTTCAAAGCTTTGGTTGAAATTCTCCAGAGTTGTTTCCCGGGGCAGTAGCAGACAGAGGCAGCAGAATTGCACACCCTCTCCACCACAGTAGCTCTGAGAACAGCACACTGGCTTCTAGAGAGGGAAATCACATGGCATCTCAACAGCATGGGGAATGAGAATGTGGAAAAACAGCTGTTGAAGGGAGATGGGTATTCCTGCAATGCCAGTGTTCTCTGGTCACTCCATGTCTGCTTCCCATCTCGGGTGTGGGCCCCCCATGGCACAGCTGCTCCAGGCATCTGCCAGCAGGACAGGGAGGCTGCTGGGATAAAGCCACGTGCTTCAGGTGTGGCATGGAGTTCTGTGAGTGTGAGGGATGGCTCTGCTGTCCAGGCAGATGGGGGAGAAGGGCTGTGACTTCCCAGGTTTGCATTTGGAGAGGAGCTGGGCAGCAGTGAGAGAGGGCGATGTGCCCAGCGAGCCCTGGGGAACTGGGATGGCTTCAGGAGGCCTGGGGTAGAGAGTGGGTTGTCAGTGGCATCCAGCCAGATCCCCGGGGACCCTCTCTGGGCTCCCTAGGGGAGGGGAGGAGGAGGAGGAGGATCCTGCCTGTGTATCTGTGCTGCAGTGCAGGGGCTGGTTCCCTGGCAGGGGCCCTGCAGTGTCCCTGTGATTTCACCTTTGCAGCAGCTCTGGTGCCTTTCCCAAGCTACCCCCTCCTCGATGTACCTGAGGGCTGGAACAAAAACACTGAACTGACTGTTCCAGAAACCTCGAGCTGGGATCTGGGAACATCTGTTTTCCTGCTGGCTCCATCTTTGGTAACTTCAGCTGGTGCTACCTGCCCAAGCTCCTCACCACGATGCTTCAGGGAAGGTTAGGGCAGGTCCCACACTGATCTCTGAAGAATTACACAAGTGAGCATTAAATAGTTAAATATCTTCCTTCACCATCCCACAGTGCATGGCCAGGGGCAGGAAGGGTATTCTGGGGCAGGTGTTGGAGCCCGATGCATTCTTCTTCCCTACAAAGGAAGCAAAAGGCCGCAGTGGAGCAGCCCAGCCTCTCCCAGGGGCTGGGGACCCTTGGCTGTTCCTGCCCTGTGTCCTGCCCACTCGTTCAGGCTTCTTCCTCACTGGGGGCTTCTGCATGTTGCTCTTCCAGTGGCCTTTCCACAGCTTTCATTTTGCTGAGTGCAGGTTCTGGCCATGCCTGAGCCCGTGCAGGGCACAGGTCTGCAGTTGACGTCTGCTCCGCCTCCAGGCAAAGGAAAGAACTTTCCTTTGCTGCAGTTTTCCTAAAACAAGTTTTCAGCCCAAAGTGGACAGGCTCTTTGTCCCTGGCAAAATGAAGTGCAGGCAGTCTGGTGGCAGGACCCCGAGTGGCCCAGATCCCTCCAGCCACATGCTGCATTTGGGTGCCATGGACTCATCCTGCCCCAGCGCTGGTCACCCCGAGCTGGTGCCAGCCTCCCTCTCCTTTCCCCAGTTTTATTGACAGACCTGACAGGCTGAGCATTAGGTACATTCCCCCTTCCCGAGCTGTGCCGGGTGTGGGGACACCCAGAGCTTTGGAGCCTGACCCAGGGTCACAGCAGCCCCTGAACCCTGCTGTGGGAGTGGGGTGGCACCTGCAGATCCTCAGACCATCCTGTGTGGCAGCCCCCAGGGTGGCCTTGGGAGAGCTCCCAGCAGGACCAGGGGCTGGGCAGGGGGCTGAGGGCACCTCCTGGTCTGGGGTTCTTGGGAGGAGGGATGTTGGGGAGGGATCAGTCACTGCTCAGCTGTTTCAGGAGAATGGAAATCCCACCTAAGGGCTGTGGATTGGAAGTGCCTCTCCATCAGCCGAGCCTGTGGAATGGGCAGTGCTTGGCATGGGCGGGCTGTGTGGCTGCACGGTGGGGAACAAGCTTCAGCTGTGAGCCCAGGAGCTCAAAGGCAAACTCCAGTGGCTCCTCAGCCTCAGCTCCTGGGGCAGAAGGGCCCAGCTGGGAGCAGCCCTGGGAAGCTGCTCGGTTTCTGTGGAAGGTCCCCTGTGCCCCGTGGGTCTTCACTGCTGGGAGTGGAGTCACAGAACCGCTGTAGTGCACCTGGGGTTGTTTGGGAGGCAGCACACGGGTGACTGCTGTAAGAACAGAGTAACAAATCTGGGATGAGGCAAGAGTGGCCACAGCCTGGAGCAGCCCAGCAGTGTTGTTCTCACCCTCTGCCACAACCAGAAATGAGAATTAACCCCATGTCCTGCCCAGTCCGGGCAAGAAAAGGGGCTGGTAGGGGGATGTCGAGGAGATGACTCTTCCCCAGCACCCTCTGTCATCTTCATCAGCTCAATTCCTATAAACTTCCTGAGGAAGCAGAAGCACTGCACACCAACACCCAAGACACCTGTTCTTCTTGCTGCAGCATGGCTGCTTCTGACCACAAATGAAGCCAAATTGCATTGCAGATCATTTTCCAGGGTGAAATGTAATTTGGTTACTGCTTTAAACTGAGAAAATATTATTTGGCTGCTGGCCACAAACACACGTCTGTCAGGAGGGGGGAAGAGGCTGAAAGCGGAGCTGCTGAGCTGTGGCTGGTGGAATCCTCCAGCACACTCACTGTCCCCAGGCCAGGCAGGTGCTGACAGTGTATCCCTGGGCTGTGCTGCTGCTTCCAGAGCATCCCTGGACCATATCAGTGCCCCCAGTGTCCCTGGGCCACATCATTGCCACTGGGCTGCCCAGTTCCTGGGCTGTGCTGGTGACACTGGGCTGCCCAGTGGCCCCACTGGCCAGGTACCCCAGGGCTGTAGAGGCCACTGGGGCACCCCAGGGTGTGGATTGGGTCATCTTGGTGACACCATCACAGGGGAGGGCAGCGTGTTGCTGTGGCACCCCGCACCCAGCTGCTGGAGCAGCCCAGGGGGCTCAGCTCTGGCTTTTGGCTTTGCGTGCTGCTTTGGGGATCCCTCTCCTTTCCCGTGAGGCTCCAGAAGCTGTGAGCAGCACTCCAGGCATGGCAGCAGCCACAGGAGCTGAATGGAGGCTCACCCGGGTGCAGGTGAGGTTTAAACTACTCTTTCTGCTTCCACGAGAGCAATGAGATTTTCTGCTTTCTTACATTTACTTTTATAAATTATATTTTATATTACTGTATTAATCTTAATAAACATTCAATTTATTACAGTTCTGCTGTACCAAAAGTACCCACCCTGCACATGGGTCCCAGCTGTGCTCGGCACCCCAGCAGAGTGGGATGGGAAGAGCTGACCCCCCCTCGGCTCTGGGCTCACACCAGGGATTCTTACAAAGGTGTTCCTGGGAAGGCAGAGATGTTCCAGTCCCTCCCTCGTTGGCTGCCCCTGGCGCTGGTGCCGGTGGGACGGGAAGAGCCGCAGACATCAGCATCCCCCCTCTGCGGGCTCTGGGGGAACAGGCTGCTGTCGGGGGTCACCCCCCGCACCCGTGCGGGGCAGAGCCCGAGCAGAGCAGGGGTGTCCCAGGGGGCGGGGGGCGTGGGGCCACCATATGGGGCTGACGGGCAGTGCCACAGGGGTCCTGAGCTCCCTCCCCATCGTGTCTCAGCCCCGACCCCAAACTGGGTTTTTAATTCCCCAGCACAGCCCCCCCCTTGCCACCGTGCCCACCGCCCACATCCCGGCACATCCCCGTTGGGAACTCTCTGGCACGTGCCCTTCTGCCACCCTGGGGTCTCACAGCCCCCCCAGACTATGGTGGGCCCTGGGGGGTCCGTGCTCACCCCGCCGTGGGGGCTCTGCTGGGACTGCCCTGCCCGGTGCGGGCGGAGGGCCGGGAGGGCCGGGGGACCCCGAGCAGCCCCTCCACAGTGTTGCAGACCCCCACCCCACAGGGACATCCCTGAACCCGCACTGGGGCCCGTGTTCCTCCAGCCGGGACCGGGGGCCAAGTGCCCTCGTGCTCCCCCAGCAGCCTCTGATGGAAGCCCATTTGATGACATTATTCAATGATTCAGTGCATTTTCTGCCTCTTAAAATACTTAATATACATGCCTGTGTGATTCATTATTATTATTATTATCTAATAAAAGATTATCTGACTCACTTTCATGTTTTTTCCAATTACAAATTGAAATTGTTCTCACTCTGACCTTGCAGCTGCTGGATTTTCTAAAATTAGCCATAATGATGCATTTTACTAAGATAATTAATTAGCTAAACTGAGAAAATTGAGTAGTAGAACTGCTTCACATGCTGCTAATTATCTTTTATTATGTCATCTTTACATGCAAATAAAGAAATATTGTGATTATTTTAAATACTGTTTTCATTAGCTAATTCACTCATTAGCGCAGCGACGGCTCTGTCTTCCCCAGCAGCAGGAGCCTGTGGGGACTTGCTGCTGATCGACTGCAGGACTCTGCCTTTCAGGTTGAGAAAATTGAGTTACAGTCCAAATTAGGTTTATTTTGTCAATTTATTTTAACAGCAGTGATGGGCAGCAAGTAGGAGGGCTCAGGGACGTTGGGAGAGCTGGGAGCACCCAGAGCTCCTGCTGAAGGCTGGGGAGATCCCAGGTGGTGGGAGAGTGTGATGTAGGGGTGCTGCCCCCCAGGCTCCTCTTCCCCAGGGGCCCTCCTTTTTCAGGATGTGTCCTGTGATCCCAAGCTTCATTCCAGCCATCCCAGAGCTACTCCTGGCACCTTGTGGAAGTCTGGGAGCAGTTGGGTGGACACCATTTACGGTGCTGCACAGAAACTCTTCCTGTCAGACACTGTCCATATGGCCACGGGTGCTCCAGGGCAGCAGCATCGGTGCAGTGGGACCCCAAAACCTCCCACTTCAATGGGGGTTTCCTTCCCCAGAGCAGGTGGTCGGCAGGAGCCAGTGTGGGATGCTGAGAGCCCCCAGTGCTCCCCAGGCCTGCAGGTCAGGCTGGTCCAGGCACTGGCCACAGGCAGGAACTGCTGCATTTGGGGATCCCAGGCCACACTTGCATTGCCCACCAAGAGCTCCCAGAGCTCCTTCCCGACTCCCCGCTGGCTCCTGGGCTGTTGGGTGCTTTATGCTCCCAACATTGGCTCTGGCACCCAGATTCCTTCGCTGGCAGAGGCACAATGGGCCAGGGGATGCATGTTGCTCCCTCCAGGCTTTTGCTCAGAAATACCAGCTGTATTTATTCCAGTGGGGAATTCCTGCGGGGGGAAGAGGGAGCCTCTCTCCGGGCAGGTGGCTTTTCACAGCCCTGTAATACCCCAGGGGGATGAACAGGGGTGAGGACTGCCATAGGGATGCTTCCTTCTGGCTCACTGGGCCATATGAGGTTCATGCTGGGGTCGCAGTGAAGGCAGCATCGTCAGGTGCCACGGGAGCCACTCGGTAGAGGGATCACAGCGCCCTGGCCCTGGCCCTGCAGGCACAGCCCACTCTTCCCATGGGCCTCGCTGGGCACCAGTGGTGCCACAGAAGGGGCCTGGCAATGCCCCTGCCTGTGGGGGCAAAGGAACTGGGCTGAGGGAGGAGCTGGTGGCAGTGGCAGCTGTGGGATGGGATGGGCAAGAGTGAACGGGGCATTCAGGGCCCTGGAGGCAGCGGGATGCAGGAGCAGGGCTGGGCTGCAGCAGGAACCAAGCCCCGGGTACAGTCCCCACGTGTTCCAGGTTGGAGCTCCTGGGTGGCATGGACACATCATGGAACTTGCCTGGCAGGATGGAGCCCTTGTGCGTGCCAGGGGAATGGGAGCAGCCAGGCCCTGAGGTGGCTGCCTGCTCAGTGCACTGGAACCGTGGCTTTCTGCCTGGAAGTGCAGGCAGTAGGCAGGGCCCGCTGAGCTATTCCAAAACCCCCACTCCCAATATTTATCACCTTGAGACTCCTGCCATGTCAGAGGCTTCATCCTGGGAGATGTGCAGCCAACCCCAACAGCACAAATGGCCTGTTCAGGTCTATGGTGAGCACACATCCTGCAGAGCAATGCAGAAGTGGGGTCAAGGAGCAGGCAAGACCAGCAGAAGGGGATCACAGCCACTGAGGATCCCCAAAGCAGCCCCCGATTCTTTTCAGGAACTCTCCATCAGAAAACTGTGCATGCCCCATACTGTTGCATCACACATGAAGAATCCCCTCCCTGGGGAGGGCTGTAGGCATTCCCGTGCCAACCTGAATGTCTGTGTGTTTCATAGACACCCAACTTTGTGTTTAATGGGTTCCCACTCCCCACAAATCGAGACTGTGACCATTACTCTGACCATGGATATCAAAATTGCAATGATTGGATTCACTGGATTCATGGGTGGTGATATCTTTCCTCTCCGCTATCTACTCTTGTCCTTTCCGTCTCTTTCTTTCTTTTCTTCATATATTTTCTTCATGATATTTTTAAACTTTCATAAAAAAGAACAAAAACAGCTGCCTTCCTCCTTTCCTCTGCAATCAAATTGTTTTAAAATAAATATGCCTAATATGTACACCAGTCATTCATTCTTATTTTACTCTAATTAACCCCAAGGCAACAAGACTCTGCCTCAGAGGTGGGTCATGACAAGCTCTTGGCCTGCCCCAGACTTTGAGTTTCTGCACTGGGGCTGAGCCCATCCAAGCAGGGTCAGCCCAGTCCCACAGCCCCACACACCTCCCTCCAGCTTCACCAGGTCCCCCCGACCACTGGGCTGTCCTTTTGGAAAGGGAACTCTGCCTGGTCCTTGCACAGAGAGCAAAAGGAATGAGCTGGAATAATGACAAGGGCGATTTAACCAAAAAACCAAAGGGGAAATCTCGGCACCTTGCTGGGAGGGGGAATGCAAGATGTGGAGCAGAGTTTTCTCCTCACTGTTTGAAAGTGGCCGTCAGGAGCACAGGGCTGCAGGTCCCAGGCAGGACAGGATGAGTTTCAGCCTTTGGCTTCACACTCCACAAGGGACAGGAAGGACACAGCCCACCTCTGCACAGCCCTGCTCAGGCCTACTCACTGGCAGAGCTTACAGAACCATGGAATCAGACTGGTTTGGGTGGGAAGGGAGCTTGAAGCTTATTTAGTACAAGCCCCCTGCCATGGACAGGAACACTTTCCACTGTCCCAGGTTGCTCCAAGCCCTGTCCACAGCTTCTTTGGGCAACCTGTGCCAGGGCGTCCCCACCCTCACAGGGAAGATTCTTCCCAATATCCCATCTAACCCTGTCCTCTGGCAGTGGGAAGCCATTCTCTCTTTTTCTGTCCTCCTATCCCTTGTCCAAAGTCCATCTTCAGCTCTCTTGGAACCCCTTTAGGCACTGGAAGGGGCTCTAAGGTCTCCTGGAGCCTTCCTTTCTCCAAGTGAACCTCCCCAGCTCTCCCAGCCTGAGCAGAGCAGAGGGGCTGCAGCCCTTGGGGCATCTCTGTGACTTCCTCTGGACTCGCTCCAGCCGCTCCGTATCTTTCTTATGTTGGGAGCTCTGGAGCTGGAGGCAGCTCTGGAGTTGAGGTCTCACCTGAGCAGAGCAGAGAGGGAGAATCCCTCCCCCACCCTGCTGACCACGCTGTTGCGGATGCAGCCCAGCCCAGGTTGGTTTTCTAGGATGCCAGTGCACACTGCCTGCCAGTAGCCATTTTCCCTTGGGAATACCAGGGCTCTCCTGCCTTAAATCTCATATTCACCACAGGGATGACTCATGCTGCTGTTTCTGCTAATTCCAGAATAATTCCAGACTGGTTTGCCCTGGGGATGGAATTAGTTATTTGATCCAGAGCCATCATACACATCCATCCTCTGCATGATCCTTGCAAGTCTGGGGACGCTGGGCACACAAGGACTGCCCAGAGTGGCTGTTTGCAACCCACAGACCCATCTTCATTCTGCAGAAACTCGTTGCAGCAAAACCGTGCTGAGCTGTGTCCTGATGCTGGCATGAACCCAGTGTGGCAGCAGCAATCTTTGCCAGGGAGGACAGTGCCACCATCCTCTACATCAGACCAGACGCCCATCACTCCAAACCTACATTTCTTTGTAATTTTCTGTAACTAAGTAGCAATTCCATCCCTAAGCAGTTGTTGGCCGTTGGGATACTGAGTGACATTTATGGCTGATGAATTCCGTGAGAGGCGAGCAGGGACACAGCCAGGGGCTCCTCCGAGGTGGGACAGTGAAGGGGTAGCGGGGCTGGGGGGTGGCTGCTGCCAGGCTGCCCCAGGACACTGGGCATGACATCAGTGGGTGCTGGGTGTCCTGGGGAGTTGCTCCATGTTGACACTCCAGGGACACCCCACTGCCTCTGCAGGTGGATTTGGGGATGCCACATGGCCCCAGTCCAGCCCTGAGAGGGCACCAGTGCCAAGGCTAAGGCCACAGGCAGTGCCAGTCGGGGAGCCCCACCCCTGCAGGCCAGCAAGGGAAGGACTTGCTGGGTTTTTGTTTGATTTTATCCGTGACCTTTCAACTGGAGCAAAATCTGCTCTGGCAGCGCAGGGGACAGACAGAGGGGAGGGCAGTGGGAGGGGCAGCCCAGGCAGCTCAGCCCAAGGAGCTGTGCTCTGCTGGCTGCACCACAGCCCATCCTCCTACTCCTGTGCTGATAGAACACCTGGAATGGAGGAGGGAAATGGAGAGACAACACAGGAGGCCATGAGCTGCATCCCTACTCCAGTCTCCCACAGCATGTGGTAGCAAGGAGCACCCTAATTACTGCCTCTAATTAGGAGAGCAAGCAACTCCACGAGGGTTGTGCAGCCCCCTCTGCCACAGAGCAGGGACCCCCTGGCACGGCCCCATGCAGGATGAGGGGCCGTGGTAGGGGATCACTGCCACTGTCAGGCACCCCTGGACACAGATTCACTTTCACTGAAGCATTTTTAGGATGTTCAGCTTCAAGATTCAAGATTTCCAGCTGTGAACCCCAAACTGCATTCTTGTCAGTGTGGGGAGGCAGCACTGGCCCAAGCAGCCTTTAGTGTGGGTAGGAATGAGGCGCTGGAGCAGAGGACACCTTGGAGGGGTCGGTCCAGCTGAACCCTGGGCAACTGAAGGTCTCCCTAGGGAGCGGGGTGCCACAGAGGTGCAGAAATTCACCCCAGGCTCAGCAGAGATCAACTGGCCACCCAATGCAGGTACCCCTGCTCCCAGCTCTGATCTCTTCTCCACTCCAGGGATACAGACAGGGAACATGGGGAGCCATTGTGCTGATGTGTTCCCAATCAAGGGCTTCCCAGAGCCCTGCAGCGGGAGAGCAGAGGTGCTGCCAGTCCAGCCTTGTGCCTCCTCTGGCACAGAGCTCCTTGTGGCAGCTGAGAGCAGTAACAGCTGCCAGGGCATGTGGCCTCCTCAACCCTGGCCACACAAGGATGGTGGACACAGGGATGGTGCTGACGGGGATGGAGCCCACAGGGATGGTGGGGATGGGGCACATGGGGATATGCTCGTGGAGAGAGCACAAACAGGGATGGAGCACATCCAGGGTGGTGCTGACAAGGATGGAACACACAGGGATGGACCACAGGGGGATGATGTAGATGGGGATGGTGCACACACAGGGGTGGTACAGGGGGAGCAGTGGCTGCTGAGATGGCCCAGCAGACTGGCTCTCACAGCTGCATGAGCCCCAGCCTGCAGCCAGGCATTGGCTGCAGGAGCCACCAGTGTTTGGGGGCGGGGAGCAGCAGCTGATGAGCTAATTTTGGCTCACAGGGTGCCACACGCCACTCCTTCCTGCACAGCCACAAAAGCCAGGGTCACTCAGGATCAGGGAGGCAGGGAACATGGGACACCTTTGGTAAGTGACAGCTGGGGACAGTGCAGAGAGTCACATGGTGTTGCATGGTGTCCTCCTGCATGTGCTGCAACCTTGGGCTGAGGCTGTGGTCCTCCTTCAGGGTCCCTCAGCCTGAAAGGACACCAGGGGCTTCCCAAAACACATTCAAACCCTCAGACTCTCCCTCTCACTCTTCTGGAGCTTGCCCCTACTGGAAGTGGCTGCTCCTCATGCCCCTATTCCTTCCCACCTGCCTGACCGGTCCTGCAGGAAACCCGCATTTTTGCCCCAAAAATATGTGCCTGAAGTATTTTTTGTTTGCTTCTGCTTTGCTCTGTCCCTGTTTTCTTCCTTCCCCACAACTTACCTGCTTTGGGCCTGATTAAATCCTGTCCTCCTGCCCTGGCATGGCATCACTGTCCCCTGTGAGAAGTCCCCCAACAGGGACAAATCAGGATGAGTGGGCCCTTCCTCCATGGTAGCCCCAGGCTCAGTAATGAACTGATTTGACACCCTGGTGGCCCTGGTTTGCACTGCTTTCCCATCAGTTTTTCAGGAACAGCAGCACAGTCATCACCGTGGTGAAGGCCCAGCTGCTGCCTGACTCAGTGTCCCCACCAGTGATGCCCCAGGGCCATGTCACACACCTGCCAGGGCTGCAGGGTGCCAGGGAGCTGGGGGATGCCCAAGGAGTCCTGGGGTGCTGTTCCAGGGCGTGGTATGCGGTGGGACCCACGAGGTCACCAAAGCAGCCACTCACCTGTGGTGGGGACAGGCAGGTGACAGTCACCTGACGGGTGGCTGGAGGCTGGTGAGGGACACACAGAGGGGATCTACAATCCACCCCTCTGCCCACGTAGGAAACTGGAAATATTCAGCACCCTTAATTCCTCTAAACAATTGTCCTGGTTCACCAGGGTTTGTAACAAGACGATAAGGAATTGAATTGCTCTCGTTCCCTAAGAATTGCTGCGAGATTTCCAAAGGGAATAAATTAGTTCATTGCATCAAGGAAAATGAAAATGAGTTTTGCTTTCAGAAAGGAAACTTCCCTATCCCATGGCATTCAACTGCAGCACAGACCTTAAAAGGTTCCCTTATTTTCTTCCGTGTTCATCTTCAGTGGAGACCTTGGCTCGGTGGCTGGCAGGGTGACTCATGGGATGCTGGAAGTCTTCAGCCCCAACCTGAGCTTTGCTTGTCCCGGCATCTGCCCCTTGTCCCTTTTTCCCCCACTCCAGAGCAAAGAACCTGGCTCTGCCTCCACTCCTGCAGCCCTGGGTGCTCCTGGTGCCCTGTGGCCAGGCTTGGGGGTGCTGGCAGGGCCAGGGGTACCTCCCACACCTGGAATTCAGCCCCATCCCTCGCCCAGGGCTGCTCTAGATAAGCAGCTCCCAAAAACTGCCCCTCTCACCCTTGCCAGGCCTGGGGTGTCCAGCACCTGCACGGGCAGCCCAGCAACGTTGTCCTCCTGCTGCCACCCCAGGGGCTGGGCTTGGCCACATCCAGCCAAGACCTGCAGATGCAGCAGGAGGACAGGAGGCTCCTCGCATTGAGCTGATGGCTGATTAATGAGCTATTTTTCCTTCACACTGTTGATTTCCCTTCGGCTCTGCTGCAAGTTGGTTTGCCTCTGGGAAATAAGGATGTGGCAGCTCTGAGCAGGGCTCTGCCTTAAATCCACGGGATGTGCTGGAGTGGCATGGGCAGGGAGCATCCTGCTGCTTGAGGCTGCTCCAGGCAGCACTGAGTGGGCGTGTTTATCCAAGCCAGTGTTGATGACAAAGCACAAAATTTCAGGAGAGGGTTCACACCCTGAGGAAGTGTGTCCATATCTTGTATTTACACCAGATACTGAAAATGTCCAAGTGTGGCCTTGCAGCTGGAATAACTCAAACATGGCTTTTCCTGGCTCCACGCTCTGCTGCTGACCGCAGTGAACACACAGACACAGACACACCGAGCCTTTTCTTGCACCCTCAGTGATGCTCCAGCCAGTACAGAGGGGCCTAGCCCTTTGCCTTCATGTATGTGGTGGGAACAGGCCACGCCCAGACAATGCCACTGCTGCCCAAAGCTGCCTCCAGCAGTGCTGGGGGATGCTGCACAGAGCCAGATGCTGTTCAGAGCCCAGCTCCCCCTTATCCTCTTTCCTCCTTGGCCAGCCTCACTTACCTCCTGGCACCAGGGTAGAAGCAGAAGGGGTGCCAGCCCTGCCAGCCCCAGCACACGGAGGGATGTGCAGCCTGTAACTTGCAGGAGCTGCAGGTGACCCAGCAGGGAGGTGGCATTTCCAGTGCAGCCCTTGGGCATAGAGGAGAGCAGGGCTCAGCCCACTGCATGCCCACCCCGCTGGGGCACTCTGGAGGGATAAACAAAAGGAAGTCTAAATGTGTGATCAAGATTATGATTTAATTGGCATAACAAAGGCTTGGTGGGCTCTGACACATGACTGGAATATTAATATGGAAAGATGAAGCTTGTTCTGGAAAGACAGGCAGGGGACTAAGGGGAAATGTACTGTTTCATATAGGAAGGCAAGATACATTTGGTTTGCTACCCAGGGAGAACCTGGCTACCATCCTGCTGAGCTGAGGGGCTTTCCATGAGCAATTGCCAGGCTCAACAAAACCCAGGACATCGGGGTGATGGAGAACGTGCCTACCCGAGCAGCTGGTGTGGTTCTAGAACAGGGAGGACAGATTGTCCAGCAAACACTCATAAGGCTTTAAAGGTGATTTTTTGGGGGGAAGAGGCAAGTAGAAGAGAAAGGATCTACCTCCAGGGCATGGATGTGGAGTGGGGGGGGATATCAGTGGGATGAATGCTACCCAAACATGAAAGAGCCCCTTGCCTTGCGGAGAAAAAGAGCTAGAGCTTGGGACCAAGAATAGGGAGCAGGGTGCTCAGGGTTCTGTTCAGGTACAGTTCAAATAGCTCCACAAATGTCCAGCCCAAAGCTCTGTGAGCCCAGGCCAGGGTCTGGCCACCTTCCCAGTGAAAGTCTTGTCCTTAGAGCAACTTCCCTGAGTCCACTGAGTGCTGTCCTGCCCCTGTGCACCCCAAGCACCTCCTATTCCCTGT
Source organism: Chiroxiphia lanceolata (assembly GCF_009829145.1). Taxonomy (NCBI): domain Eukaryota; kingdom Metazoa; phylum Chordata; class Aves; order Passeriformes; family Pipridae; genus Chiroxiphia; species Chiroxiphia lanceolata. The sequence continues at coordinate 766,962 of NC_045653.1, read as the reverse complement.
TATTGGCCATGTCTGCTGTTCACAGCTCACCAGCCTGGCTGGAAAGAGGTTGTGGAAGACCACAGCAACAACCATGTCAAGGGCAGTGTCAGTATGGGGAACATCCCACGCTGTCTCCAAACTCCCAGAGCAACCAGGAAACAGGACGGCAGGTTTGGATGTAAATGCATCCATTTGGAATGCAATATTGAGAAGACCAAAGGGAAAAGAAAAAGGATTCTGTGACAAGGCAGTGAGAGCACATGGGGGGACAGGCAAATCCAGGGCTGATGCTGCAGGGTGGAAAGGGGAAGCCCTGGATGGATACTGCCGTGCCAGGGGCATTCACTGCCTCGGTGCCTCAGCCTGGACCAGCCAGGGTGTGCAGTCAGAACCAGTGAGAGACAACGACCCTGCCAGGAACTGGGCTGGGGAGCTTGGAGAGACAGAGCAGTGCAGGCAGGCCAGGTCTGGCAGCCCTTTGTGAATGCAGGTAGAGCAGACAGTGGGAGATCCTGGAGCAGGAAGAGTGCAGCCAAAATTGGGGGGCTGGGTCAGCAGAAGGGCAATGCTGTGTGGATCTTTAAAAAGGAGAGAAAACTGAGTGCTCATTGCTGCTTCAGACCCCTGAGAAACACCAGGACAAGCAGCAAACCAGTCCAAGACCCTGCAGGGCAGCACGCGGGGGAGCAGTCACCAACACCAAACACAGTCTGTACAGCTTGATGTTCATAAGGTTTTGACTCAGGTCCATAAAAACATCTCAGCAGCAAGCTGCAGATCATATCCATCCTTGGTGTGAAGTGAGTGCTGGTCCCAGCTCAGATAACCATCTCCAGCCTGCCACTGTCAGCAGGTGAGATCATGGAATACAGAACTGCAGGCACAACACGAAGATAGGAAGTGTGGGAATTACGTTGGAAGACAGATCCTTATCCCAAGCTCCCCCTCCATGCCACCCTCACTGAGAAATTAGGAAAACAGGCTTGGGGAGCAGGACATCACAGAGCACAGCCCCACGCTGGCAGCATCCCAGCACAACCAGTGCGCTGTATAAACAAGGAATTGTATAAACAAAGAAATTACTCCCTTGTAAGAAGCAATTTTTGGGGGAAGGACTTGACATGCTAATAAATAACTGCAGAGCAAGGGGCTAACAGCAAAAAAAGGGGCAAACACAATGCTGGGGGGTGTAACCCTGAGAGGGCTTCAGAGGTGCTGGAGGCAGATCTTGCCATTCCCCACGGTGGCAGGGAGTGGGGCTGGAGAAGGCAGCTATGTCTGGACATTGCCCTTTGGGCTGGTTGGAGAGGATCCAGAGAAGGGTGTCAGAGACCTGGAAAACATGACCAGCAAGAAAAACCAGCAAATGCGGGACTGCTTAATGGTAGGAGGGAGCGGAAGGGTCTGTGGCAGCATCTGCAGGAACGTAAATGATTCCTGCAACGAGGAATCTGCCCATGCCAGATAACACAAATAGAGGTCAGCTTAGATCATGACAGGGCAAATCAAGCCAGGTTAATAATCTTCCCAGTGACGAGAGGGAGGGACTGGAGCCTCCATTGCTGAGGTTTCTTAGGACAAAAGGGCATGGTCTTAAGCTGTGCCAGGGGACGTTTAGGTTGAATATTAGGAAAAAAATTTTTACAGAGAGAGTGATCAGATATTGGAATGGGCTGCCCAGGGAGGGGGTGGAGTCACCATCCCTGGAGGTGTTTAAGGTGAGACTGGATGTGGCATCAGTGCCATGGTCTGGTAACCATGGCAGGGTTGGATCAAGGGTTGGACTTGATGATCTCAGAGGTCTTTCCAACTTGGTTGATTCTATGATTCTGTGATTCTGAGAGAGCCAGGTCCCCAACAACATGGTATTAGCATTAGTTGGTCCCAAAGCTTCCCTCGTTTCCAGGATTTTACCATTTCTGGGCACAAGCATATGGAAAACTATTATAGCAGGGGCCTGTCTGGCTTTATGGCCTGTCAATAAGGAAAGGTAGAACTGGGCAAGGCCTGGAAATAACCCCCAGAGACCTACAGGGATGAAAGGATCTGTATGGACCATGGGACACCATTGTCACAATCACAGAGAGTCACACAGGGAAGTGCTGGGGATATCAAACCAGCTTCCCCAGGAAATTACAGATGGAGAAGTCATGGGAAGGAACTTTCAGGGTAAAACAAAGCAGATGAAGCTCAAGTGGGCAGCAGATCCCCTGTCATGCTGGGTGCTCAGTGAGAGCCTGGGGAAAGAGGACCCCGGTGAGGAAACCTGGCTGGAATCAAGGTCAATTGGAAGCAGCAACAGGAAAATGTGCCAGGAGAGAAACAGTGTTTACAGAGCTGAGGGCTGTGTAATTTGAATTTGTGAAATAACTTCCGGTCTCAGTCTCAGGGGCAGTGATATCCAGTGGCTGTGCTTTGGTTGCACATGTGGGATGAGCAGAGCTCACGCGGGAGGCTGGTGATGGATGTTCGGGGCCTGGCTAATGATAAGCAGCATGTTAAGCACCCTTCACTCTTGTTAATTGGAGAAGTGCTGAGGAGCACCTGTGAGCTGGCAGCTCCAAAGCAACAGGAGCCACAAAACTTGAGCAGAAAGTAAGTGCCAGGGATGTCACCGAGAGCCCTGGGAAACTGTGAATCTTTCTCCCCCCAGGTAAAGCTGCTGCCCACAAGGTGACCCTGGGGTTAGGTCTGACCAGCCAAAGGTGGCAGCTCCTGCCACCACAGCTGACCATGGCAGCAGTACATGGGGTCCGCAGGGCAAGGGACGTGAGTGCTGGTGCAGCACAGAGCAGGGGGATGCAGAGCACCACAGCTGGCTGCTCAACTCTTCTCCTCGGCCACAGAAGACCAGCAGTAAAAGAAGATTAAATATAAGTTCCCCATAGATGTTAATTTTCATGTGTAATTTGCGCTCCATATGTGCCCGCAGGATAAGGTGGGCTCTGATACGTGTCCCAGGGACAGACTTCTGGGACAGCCTCCCATGGGGCAGATGGGGGCCAGTGGGGAAGGAAGCTCCCAAGTCCTCACTGCATCATCCATCACAAGCTTACACCTGAGCCATGAGCAGGGTCCAGTGTTGGGCAGCCCCCAGGTTTGCAGCACTGACAAAGCTGAGGGCTCAGGCAGGGGCAAGGTGAGTGATGGCCCTGTGCACAGCACCCCATCTACCCTGACATCAATTACTTGCAGCAGCAAAGCCAAGGAAACCACTTAATAATCCCAAATCATCCCACAGGAAAATTTACAACAGCAATCATAATTTATCGGATAGAAGCTCCTGAGGGCAGAGGAATTTCCTCAAATAACCACATCCAAGGAAACAGTTCTTCACTGGGGACTTTCCAGCTGAAGCCTACCTTGCAGACTTCCTAGACCAAGGCCAAGGAAACACCAGTCCGTTGGATCCCTGGGATCTCCTGCATAGGCCAGAAGTTGACTGCTCCTGCTGCAGCAAGGCAGCGCAGGCAGGATAACCCTGCAGGCAACAAGCAAAGCCAAGGCTGAGAGGCATCTGGGCTGGGCATCTCCAATCCCACACACCGTTCAGCCACCTCTTCAGCTGCCCCACAGAGGAGCCACCACCTCCTCGCTGTCGGCTCCAGTGAAGGGCACCTGACGTATGGAAGTTTCCACACAGGTCAGCCCATGATGACCCCTGGAGCTGGGGAGTCCTGTGGTGCCCCAGATATGTCCAAGTATCGCACCTGGGTACAGAGCCGCTCTTCAGACCTTGCACCAGAAGTCAGTCTGCCTTAATCTGCTCTGGCACACCAGTCTATAAGATGCTGAATTCTGCCTTGGTGACACGGTTATTTACTCATGGCTGCTCACAAGCTTTGCAAGGACTTTAAAATCTGCTCCCTCCCCTCTGGCTGCCTGCAGGCTCCATGCTTCACAGGGGCATAGGTGTGTTCCAACTGCCAAGAAGCAAAGGGCACGTGCTGTGGCATCAGAGGAATTCCCTCTCCTTCCTGCTGCACTGGATCTGGCTGGGACCGTGGCCACATCCAGTGGCAAAGGGATACCCTACCTGAGACCCTGCCCACACAGCAGCTTGCCATCCCCTTTCTGGCTTGTGCCTCACCAGAGGCACTCAGCTGTTGAGCTCTGCTTCTCTCCCACTTTACAGCGTGGCAGGGGCTGGGCTGGCACCCCTGTCCCCAGTGGGACCTGGTGACTGGACCTGCATGTTCCCCTTGTTCAGGCAGCTTGGGGGTCACCGCCCACCATCAAGTGCTCCCAAGAAAATGGGATATTTCTCAATCAGCTTAAGAGGGTTTGTTCTAGGAGAAAGCCAGACATATTAGGTTTTGATCTAAAAGACATAATTTTATGTGAATTCTGGTAATTACTCCTCACCCCCCCCTTTGAGCCCCAGGCCATGTGTGTCTCCAGCCCCTGGAGATGGTTCTGCACAGTGTCTGGTTCCCAAACACAGGACTCCTGTATGTGCACAAACCCCTGGCCAGCACTGAGCCTTTGTCAGCATCTGCACCGTGGAGGCAGCAGAAGAGCAGAGGCTGAGCAGCCCAACAGCCCTGTCAGACTCAAACTCCAGCCTGAAGTGACAGATCAGTGCTTTCAGGTCGAGCCTGTGCCCTGCATGGGGGGAGGACGCTTGAGCTGACCTGACTGCCAGGTGCAGCACACCCAGGCTGGCTGTGACCCCGCTCTGTGGCCAGGACGTGGTCTGTTCATGCTGATGACTTTGGCACAATAACCCCGGTTGTTTTGCCCAGGGTCGTATCAGCATGAGGAATCTGTCTTGAAATTTGTGTCTAGACAAGAAGGATGCAGTAAACCAGCACTGTCTACTGGTGTGCGTCTTTATGTAGCTCAGTCTATGGTTCAGACTTGGAAACTGTCTTGTCCACTATAAAATCCACAGGACAGCTTCTGGACAGCTTCTGGACAAATGCACCCCTCTGCCTTGCTTTGCAAATGGATTGTCAAAGTGGGATGGGAGAACTGAGGCTCCTGGTCCTCAGTTCCTGCCAACCTCCATTCAGGGAGCCAGGATGGAGGTCAGACAGAGCAACTTGGCAATGAGAGCCAAGCTTCCCCTCCAGCCTGGGCCTGGCGCTGTGTGGCCAAGTCGTTGGCATGGGAGGATGCCTGGTAGAAAGGAGCTGAGGGATCCTTCACTCACCTTGTGCTGGGACGAATGGGACAGCCCAGGAAGACTATTCTGTGTGTAAAAGCTCCAGAGCCCCAACAAAGCCACCGGCTTGTGAGGATGCCACAGGTAATCACACCAACCTCCCCAGAACCAGGCAAGTGAAGGACCCTCTGAACAGTGCAAACATACAAAAGGCCACAACAAGGCAGGGGCTGCTACCTCAGCAGCTGAGACTAATTTACTGAGGTGAACAAAGCCCTGCATCCCTTTCCCCAAAGACCTCCAAGGCTAACATCAACTAATTGCTCCTTTAATGGTCTCTTCAGCCTGCTTCCAAAACCTGTGGAATGGCTGCCCAGTTCCCAGGTGAGGACTGCCACCAGAGAAAAATCTTTGTGTCCCTGGGCTTGTGTGGTGGAGTGAGAGATCAGTCCAAGGGAACCCCACTTGCTCTGCCTGCCCCTGCAGAAACCCAGCACATTTCTTGCAGGCAGCTCTGGAGCATCCCTCTCTGTAAGAGGACAAGATTAGCCTGGAAACACTTGGCATTTCTTCAGCCTCGAGAGACTGTCCTTTCTTCTGCCAGAGCTGTCCCTGCGGCCGCCAGGGCCTGTCCCTGCAGTGGCAGCATGCCCAGCCCTGTGCCTGTGGATGCCTGAGGGTTGCCCAGACCTGCCATGTGCCAGATGGGCACAAGCACCTATCCGGACAAAGTGCTGCAGCCCCGGGGTGTGCCTGGGTAATCCGTACTGCTGCTGCATCTTAAGCAGGCACTGGAAGTCTCTGGGGCTCCTGGCCAGGAGATGCAGTGCCACTGGCAGTATCCTGCAGGCATGGCACAGTGCTGCCGTGCCACTCAGCCCGGCGCTCTGGCACAGGGAGGCTGCGCCTTCTGCTGCAAAATCTGGTCTTGGATAAATCAGCGACATTTGTGAGTGGTATGTGATGTTGGAGGTTCCCCCATCCCTGGTGGCAGCTCAGCCCTTGCTGCTCTTCACGCCTGGCACAGAGCTGCATGCAAGGGCTGCTAGAGCAGAGCCACTGCCAGTAGCTCCCAGTCACACAGGGAACACGATGCAGGGCACAACCACCCACGTGGGCTCACAGCCTAGGACCTTGTGCCCAACTCACTGCAGACCCTGGGAGTCCTCAGGACCTCTCCACAAGGAGGAGCACATCCTGGGTGCCACCAGGCCCCAAATGGTGCTGCTTCCTCCTGCTTCAGGGACACTGGCTGGGAGAGAGGCACAGGCACCCCAAGAACTGATGTCCCAGCAGGAGAGCAGGCTGAAGGTCTTTCTCTGCCTTTGCCACTGATGGTCTGTGAAAGCCAACAAAGTGTATTATTGCCTTTAATTTTAACTGCTTTCTTTGCATTTCTTGCTGTTGCCTGGCTGATACTTCCCACCTTCATTTGCATTTTGCTTTTCATGATTCCAGGTGACATTGGTTTCAAGAGAAGTATGTAACAGTAATGTGTTTCTCTTTCAGGATGAGGGATACCTGTAAATCAAGGCCACAGGGGATGTTTGTGCATGTGGTGGGCAGTAGCCTCCACATAGCACATTGCAGGTAAGGATGCAGGTAAGGATGCATCCTAGAGCAGAGTTGGCCATGCCCCCCAGGGAGGAGGCAGGTCCCATGTAGGCAGTGGGGTCTGGGGGTGTTCTGAACCCAGAGGAGTTTTCCAGGGAGGACTGCCTATTTATAAATGCCAAAATAACATATTATTATTATTATTATTATTATTATTAGTAGTAGTATTTAAAATCAGATCAGAAGACAGTGATCACAAAGACTGTGCACAACAATGGTTTGTGTTATAAAATCATACGTTCTTTGTTGTGCCTAGTATTGGGGCCTAGAAAACTGAGAAGCCCAGAGAGGCATCAGCGATGGATGACTAAGGCAGGCACAGGGCCCTTGAATACAGGTGGAGGAGCTGGGCTGGTTTCTCCTGGTGAAAAGGTGCCAGGAGCTGATCCAACAGCAGTACTGGAAAGGCAGTTTAAAGGATGATGGACTCAAATCCTTCTTGGCAGCAGTAACCACAAAATAAATCCTGAAAGGTTAAGGTGGGATGTTGGAATGGTGCAGCCTTGCCAGGTCACCAGAAGGGTGGGGGAATGGGTGCTATGGCCCAGGTAGGCAGAACCATGGCTGATCTCATCTTGTGTAGATCACCAAGGTGGTGTTGGGAAGGGACCTCTGGAAATCCCTTACACAGCCTTATTTGTCTTTGTTTTATTGTTCCCTAATCCCTGACTGGACAATTTTACCTGTTACAGCAATGAGTCACTTCTTTTGAGACCACTTGAGCAAAAATGGTTAATCTACAAATAAGGTGCTTTGGGTTCCTGGTCACAAAGTACTAATTAATTCCACATTTACAGCCATTCTTCACACTGTGGCCAAGGTGCTGCTCTGGAGACAGAGGGAAGATACAGGATGGTGTTTGGTTAGCCAAAGGTTGCCCAGTGCAGGATGAACAGAGCAGGTACAGGTACGGCTTGGGGCTAGAGAAAGAGCAGGCAGGACTAGGGAAAAGGAAGGGCACTGGCAAGGAATACTGCACACATGCTGGTCTTCTAGAAGCAGAGAAAGAATCTGAAGCTGGGGACAAGAGAGAGAAAACATACATGTGAGATTTCAGCAGTGTCCACAAGTGCCATCCATGGGCAAGGAGCCAAACTGAGGGAGGAGAAGGGGTGGTAGGTGGAGTTGTGGGTTGGAGCAGGTGAGAAATGATAAAGGGGAATGCTGCAGAGAAGGAAGTCCTGCTTCGCTGGGAAGAGCAAAGTGGTGATACTGGTCTGTGCGGGAGACTTGGAGGAGGCATGGAACGGGGCATGATGGACCTGTGTCCCTTGGCTGTGTCCTCTGCAGTTAATCTACAAGCATGCAGTGACAGGTACCTGCAGAGGACAACAGCACTGCCCAGTGGGGCTGCCCAGCAGACCCCCATGACTGATGGAAGAGCTGTATAGCTCAGGGGAGAGCATCTGGGGAAATCCAGGAAGCCTAAAGGGAATGTGCCAGCTGGACAGCACAGAACATCAGTGCCAGCTGCTGCCGGACAGGCCAGGACTTCAGTGGGTGCAATGCAGGGCTGTGCCAGCTTCCTGTGGGGCCTGGCAGGCGGGATGGCTGCACGACGACTGCCCTACCCTCGGTTAATCAGCCTGAGTCTCAGTAGAGCTAATTAGCTCCAACAGAGTTTCTTTTGGTGCTGGAGCATCCCTGCATCAGCTGGGAGGATGGAGTGACTGCACACTGCCAGCCCTGCTCCTCTTCCCCAGCAGCCCTGGGTGCTACTGGTCTGGCTGTGGGTGCTGAGCTGGAGGAGAGACCGCATCTGCTGAGCAAAGCCCTCAGCGTTGTGTGAGTGGGAACAGGTATTCCAACGGGGTCTGGTTGTGAGAAATTCCAGTGGAAAGCCCACCTCGGCTGGCTTGGCTCACCGTTAGCCAGTGCTGGACCCGAATCTTGCCGGTTGCTCCCTGCCAAGTTTCTCCCCGGACAGGTGGCTCACCCAGCCCATGTCCTAAGCCTGCTCCCAGTGCCTCTCCGGGAACACCCCTCCGAGAGTGACATTCCCTGGCGCTGCATTCCCTGCAGCATCCCACCGGGCAGCGACATTCCCTCCTCCCGAGCCAGCGGCCTCCCAGCGCTGCTCCCGCACTTCGCTCCGACGTTCGCAGCTCGACGGCCGGCAGCGCCTGCGGGGCCGGGACGGGGACAACCCCCGCGGCAGGACCGGGCGGCGCGGGGCTGTGCCGTGTGGTGTCCCTGTGCTGTGCAGGGTGGGGCTGTGCTGTGCGGTCTGGGCGGGGCGGGGCTGTGCGGAGTTGTGCGGGGTCCCCGTGCCGTGCGGAGTCCCCGTGCCGTGCGGGGTCCCCCGTGCCGTGCGGGGTCCCCCGTGCCGTGCGGGGTCCCCGTGCCGTGCGGGGTCCTCGTGCCGTGCGGGGTCCTCGTGCCGTGCGGTCTGTGCGGGCTCTGTGCGGGACCAGGCCCTGTCCACATCCGGGCCCCGCGCGGACGTGGAGCGCGGGGGCGGCGGCGCGGCCAATGAGCGGCGCCGCCGGCGGCGCAAACAGGAGCACAATGGAGCGGGCGGCGGGCGCGCTGCAGACAAGCTTGGCGCGAGCGCCGCGCGCCTGACGGGCCGGCCCGCCAATGGGCGGTGGCGCGCGGCCCCGGGCAGCCAATGGGCTCGGCACGGGGGCGGGCCCGGGCGAGGTTAGGGTGTCCTTGCAGGGTGCTGGGCTAAACTTCACCAAATAAAAGCTGTTTGTGTTGGGGCGGCCGCGGAGCCATTTTGGGTAAGTTCTGCTCCCAACTTTGGGTTCCCCCGCCCGGCGGGGCCGGGCCCGGGGCGGCGGGGCCGGGGTGGCGGCGGGGCCTCGCCGGGGCGGCGCTATGAATGAACTCGGCGGCGGCGGCGCGGGCCGCGGGGCGGGCGGGGGCCGGGGCGGCCGCCGGCCCTGTCATGGCTCCGGCCGCGGGGAGGGGCGGCGGCGCCCCCGGGCCCTCCGCGCCGCCCTCCCCCGCCCCCCCGGGCCGCGGCGCCGCGGGGGGGCCGCGGCCGTCCCGCCGGCCCTGCGGGGCGCGGGCACCGCCGCCTCCGGGCCGGCAGCGGCGGCGCTCCCGGGGCGTGCGGGGCCGGGGGCGGGGCGGGCTCCCCGCGGCGCTGCGCGGAGGCTCCTCCCGGCCCGAAGGAGGGAGCGAGACCCCGGCGCGGGGTGCGGGTGCCGGCGCCCCCCCGCGGGGCGCAGCTCCCCGCCGGCATCCCGGCCGCGGAGCTCCAGAGAATCCATAACTGCGGCTTTAAACTTGGCGGGCGGGGGCAGCGGGGCCCTGTGCGGGCTGGAGGCGCGGAGGCGGCGCGGGGGGTTGCGGGGGAGGGGCCGCTCCCCCCGCAGATAACGCGGGCCGGTCCCGCTGCGCGGAGCAGCCGCGGGCTGTGGTGGCACCGCAGCCATGTCACGGCACACATCGCAGCCGCGTCTCGCCGCAGTCATCGCGCCCGCTACGTGTCGGTGCCCGCGCCGGGGGGTTCCCCTGTGCCCGCCGGTGGCGTTCGCTGGTGATGGAGGTGGATTTTAGCCTTGATCGTTGAGGTCTGTAGGGTGAACGCTGTGAAAGACACGCACACAAACAATACGGGAAGAGGAAGCGAAATCCTCAGCTTGGTTGCTGCTGCGGGGGTGCAATACCCGCCTGGGAGCAGCGGCCCCTCTGTTTATCGATTCGCCTCCTGCCAACTACACCGAACTCGCGTTGGATTCGGGGACCGCGGGGGCCAGGCCGGTGGCCCCGCAACACACAAAGCTGGTGCTGTCTGCTCTGGTGCTGGCCTTGGATGTGGTAGTTCTTCCGCAGTTTTGCTATGAAAGGTGCTTGGTTTGTTTCTTCAGTGAGTTGGGATGCTTTTAGCCAAAAGCTCAGGCTTTTTTGTTGTTTACCTCCTGCTCGAGAAATGCAGCAAATGCTGTTGGGGTTGGAGAATGAGAGGGATGGAGATGGTTTGCTGTGGTTGTGCAGTGTCCTGTGGGTCTGGGCAGAAGCCTCCAGCACCCGTCAGGCAGCCCCAGCCTCCGTGGCAGAGGGCTCCCAGGGGGCAGACGGATGCGTTGCAGTCGTTAGATGTTTGTCCCTTCGGTTGCAGGGGATCCCTTTAACTGATTTGGAGTCAGTTGGATATGGATGTTGCCGCAGGAGAGGAAACACTGAGCTCTGAGTATTTTCCTCACTGTGAAGTGTTGCTGTTGCTTTTGGGCCCCATTCAGATGATAGCACAGGAATAGGTGCTGTCTTACCTTCACTTGCCCTTTGTTTACCTTGTTCACGTAGTAGCTTTGCTGTGCTGCTTTGCAGAGAAATTGTTGTTTTGGTCCAGCTGTTGAGGTATGAAGCAATAACAGCATATTTTGCTCTGAGAGTAAATTCTTCCTGGAGTAAATAGATTGTTTCTCTCAAGGTTTTTGGCCTCCAGCTGGGTTGGTTTTGGTTTAGGGCTGTCCCTGGGTTCCTTTCCCGAAAATTGATTCATCTTCCACTACAAAGCGTAATGTTGCTGTCTGTTTGCCTTTGGGAACACTAATTCAGCCCATGTTTCCAAATTGGTACAGCTCTTCGGGAGCACTGAGCACACTGCTGCGTTGGCTTTGCTGCAGAGATGGGCAGCATGGCAGCAGTGGGGTGAAGCTGACTGAATGTTGCCCCTCAAGTGCTTCAAGCTGTAAAGCATGATAACTAGGAGAGCTGGACCCTATCAAAGTGTCCGCGTGTGCCTCGTGCACAGAACTGAAAATATGTGTTGTTATTCTTCAAACAAAAAGCAAAGTCAAGGAGAGGACTTGGAGAAAAGCTGATGTTGGTCCGTTTACACTTCCATGAAGTTTGAAGCCCATCCTGTAGCCATGGGTGTTTATTCCTGCCTGTTGTGCCATTCCTCCCAGCAGAAACGTCAGCTGCCCTGTCTCTGAGGAGGCAGTTGCAGCCCCTTGCTGCAGGCTGGTGTGGGTACCCTGTTTGAACCTGTGAGACTAAGGCAGCTTTGTACTGTTTCTCATGCTCGCAGCTGTGAATAATGGGCATCTCTTGCACAAGATGCTATCACAGGGACCCTCATTACCTTGTTCTGAGCGCTGCTGTCTGGTTTGGTAGTGTACATTTGTTTAAAGGCTTCAGTTTACCTCTCCCTCCATTGCCCTGCGTGGTGGCCTTGGGGGACAGTGGCTCTGTCTACGCTGCTAGTGTTTAAGCAGCTGGCCCTAGGTGTACTAGTGCTAGACACAGTGTTCAGTGCTGTGGGTGTTTTTGGGGTCTGTTGATTTCTAGTGGCTTGGTGGAGAAGGCTCTCAGAGGAATATCTCGTTTTCCTGACTGCTTTTTACTGTATTTCTTCAACAGGAAGCAAATCTCTGCCCCCCGCCAAATGTAATCTTAATAATTTTTAAGATTTAGTTTTCTTGAGCGATCTGTAATATTTTCTCACCAGTTTCTCCAAAGACAAACTTTTACAGGTGGCTAATATGAAAGTCACTGTAATGGATTGTGTTATTTCAAGAGGGCTTTGCACAAGCATGTGAACTTGTTTTTGTGAGATGACTCGGCTGCCAGAGCAGGTCTTTGTGTTTTGCTGTGGTGTCCTGGCCTGTCTGGGCTTTGCAGAGATAAGAGCTGGTGTGGTGGTGCTCGTCAGCGTGCAGGAGAAGCTTGCCCTCGCAAAGAGCAGAGAGCTGATCAGCCTTGTGCTGAGAGCGAGCCCTTGGTGCAGGAACGTGGACTCCTGTGTTGTTGGGTCTGGAGAGCAGGCATGTGTGGGGAGGCTGCTCTGAGATTGTCTTAAAGAGACATTGGCAACCTCAGTGGTTGGATGTCTCAGTGGGTAAGACTTTGGGGGAGCCAAGAGGGCTTCTTTCATTGCTCCTACAAGCAGCAGTGAGTGCATTTCTCCTCTTTCACCCCCAATTTCCTTCTTGGGACAGTGGAATCAACCTCTGGTGTTGGTGATTCCAGCCAGGCAGAGGCAGAGTGGTTGTTGGGGGCCAACAAGTGCTGTCAAAGGTTGAGAAGATAATCAGGGTGAGTGGTCTATATGCAGTCAAGCAGCAGTGTTTGCTGTGGGCACGGTGTTGGTGCCAGTGCGAGCAGGGTTTGTGCAGTGGGTTCTCAGCACCCTAAAGCCCTGTGAAAGCAGAGTTGCCCTTCACCACGGGATTGGTGTCAGTCTCAGTGCCTGCATTGCCAAGCGTGGTGGTGGTGGGACCAAAATCCTGTAGGGAAGTGCAGGGCCCTGCAGAGCAGTGAGCTGTGAGTGCTGTTCTGGGCAGCACCTGTCCCAGCCAGCCTCCAGCCATCATCAGGCACAGCCTGCTGGAATAACAGCGCTGGGAAAGCTGACCAAACCGGCAGCAAATGGGGAAAACTGTGGTGCTGTGGGTGTCAGCTTGTGACATGAGGAAACTCTGATTTTGCTTTCTAATATCTCAGGCTGGTGCAATATGTTTTCCGTGTGATAGGACAATGCCTTCAACTTTCCCTTATATGGGAAAATCTGGGATGCAGCCTAGCAATCCGCCAATATGTGGCTAATAATTTTTAGCATTGTTGTGTCGGATGTGTCAAGTCATCCTAAGAATTAGGGTATACCTGGGACACTGTGGCTGGTCTTTAATGTTTGAGGCAGATCCCTGGCAGATACCCGGGGAAAGGTTATGGCTGTGCCCTAGGGAATGCCCGAGCACACTCGACTCTTCGGGAAGTCAGCTAAAAGCTGGGAGAGTTTGTGCCTGGACATAGGGCTCCTGCCCTGCGCTGCACTGGGGCCCAGTGCTCAGAGAGGTGCTGGGGGCCTGCGTTCTGTTGGCATGGGGGTGAGTCAGGACAGCTCTTCACCCATCCTTTGTATGGGAACCTCCTCCCTGCAGAGGAAACACTGCCTTGAGGTTAAGGGGTGCACGCTGCTTCTGTGCTGCAGCCTGTTGTCTCCAAGGCATTCCCAGCCTGTAGAGACTATAAATCCTGCTCTAACAGGAGCAAAACACTCCTTTCAGCTCAGAAAAGGAGAAGCGTGGGAACTGAGTCCCAGTCCCTCTTTGTTTTTCATGTGGGTGCTGGAAATGTGCTTGCAGAGGTGCACTGGGTATTGTTCAAGGAGTGTGGGTGTTTCTGTGATGGTGAGATTTTGGCTTGGTTATGGGGTGCCCATCACATTTTCCATCTCTGGTTTCCCTACGAGGGCTGCTGTTCTGTGATATTATGAATGTCTGTCCTCAGAGGTATATCGTGCCTTCTGCAGGCCTGCCTTTTCCCTCACTATGCAGCCCTTCTGTTGCACTAGGATAGGTACTGTTATCTGGTTGGTTGGTTTGGGATGGTTGGTTTTACTGGGCTGTTTTGGAGTTCTTCTGTTTTGTGTTTTTCCTGATGAGATCAAGTTTAGATCTCTTCTGGTGAAGCTTTCTGATGCTTATCTGGCTCTTTCTGCCATTTGGCTCAGTTGTTACGAGAAGTCTGGGTTGAAATGCAGGTAACTCATTGCTTCCTTTTGGGGTGACTGTGCCGAAAGCAGGGAAAAGTTATGATAATCAATTTGCAGAGTATTTGTTTTCTAAGTGTTTCCATGAAAGCATGGGATCTGTGGAACTCTGCTTTGCAGTAGAGTAGAAAGAGGCAGTATGTGGGGTCAGGCTGGTGTTGCCCCAGCCCCGTGAACTGGCTGCATGTCCCTGCTAACATGCCCATTATTGCAAGGGAGGGACGGGTAGGCAAGGTTGTCTCATTCACTACCTGATGCGGTCCTAAAGCATGTGTTTGAATTACATCGTGGTAGCTCTGGCACAGGAACACAGGTGGAAGGGCATGTGTGTGTGTGTGGGACCCCAGGCCAGAAGCCTGTGGGAAGGCCTTGTGGGGGAAGAGCAGCCTCTGGCTGGCAGAATGCTTTGGGAAAGAAAGCACTTACTGCCCGTTGTGCTAAAGCCCCCTGGGAGGGGCCCCCAGCCTGGGAGGTATCTCATTTGCACTGCCTTGAAGGCAGAAGCAGGACTTCAGCCAATTGAGGGACTTCAGCTACCAGACCCTCCCTGTTAGCAGCCACTGCTAAGAGTTGTGCTCCCTCTGTATTGCAGTGGAAATAGGTATTTGTTTTATGGAATTTGTTTTATGGACATAGTTTCATTTTACACTTCAGCTTTATACTCTATGGCTGCCTTGGAAGGTGAATTCCAGCGTTAGCAATTAGCTACATGCAGGAACGAAGGTGCTGCAAAGTTGTGGGGGACTTCCACTTCTTTGACATAGAGGTAGGTGAAGTATTGGTTCTTTAAGGAACATTAATGTCTTGTTATATATGTGCATCGAGGCAGAATTAAAGTTAGTCCTAGATACAAGAATAAACATTACTGCTTTGCTATATATGTGCTGTGAAAGCTGCTATTTTTGTGTGAGCTACTGCCTTGAGTCTCTAGGTCTTGTGCATGGAGCACTTTTAACCCTCTTTCTTTCATCTGCTTTGGCTGAACTTAAAATATACTTTAGGTAAAATGAAGTTTAAGTGTTTGATGTCTTTTAATTGAGGATCAGAGAAGAGCCATTCTCTCTTGAGGACTCCCCTAAGTGCCTGGTGTATCCTTGCTGTACCCTGTGCTTGCTTAGCCTGAGAAGGAGCGTGGTGGGGTGTGGGAATGCACAGCCCATTGCTCTTATTTGTATGCTTCTCTGCTTGTTGCTTTAGGGAAAGCAAAGCCCTGTTTCTCAGTGATCTTTCTCAGTCCCCGTAGGGTGCCCCTCACCAGAGTATCTGAGCCTTTCCCAGCATGCACTTTGGTGCATACATAAAAGCAGGTTTCTCTTCTCCACTGCTGACAAGAGACTGTGCTCGATTTGTTTGCATGGTGATGTTGTGGGGAGGCTGGCTGAAGCAAGGCTTGTGCTTACTGTGAAGGTGCTGAGGTTTGTGGTTACCCTGATTTCTTCAGAGAGGTGGTTGCAGATTTGTGGGCCAGTCACAGTGGCTGCTCCACCTCCTTGTTCTGGAGGGTGAGAGTTTTTGTCTGAGAATAATATCACTGGTTTGGAGTTGAGCCAGTCCCACACTGTGCTTTGAGTGTGAGGACCAGGGTCCTGAATCCAGAAGGCAAAGGAAGGAGTTGGGTCATTGTGGGCACAGGCTCTTTGAAGCTTTAGTAGTTGTAATTTCAAGGAGAGTGCCCTCTCCAGGGGCCTTGTAGTGAGGTATGACTTTGCAGCTTGCAGGTCCTGTGTGTTTGAATAGGTACAGCTGTGCCTGCATCTGACAGGGCACAGTGTTGTTGGGTGTGGAGATATGATTATCTGCAGATGCTGCTCTCTGGTTTCTAGACAGGCTCTCCACTGGCTGCTGTACTGAGTGGAACATGGCACTAGGGCTGAGGACAGTGCTCTTAAACCCTTTCCTGGATCCAACTCTATCTCCTGCTCTTTCTGTCACTCTGAGCTGGAAGAGGGAGATGTCTGACAGAGAAGTGGATTTCCAGACCTTGTTGCATGATTGTTGCTCCAGAGATGCCTGCTGAAGGAAGAGTTCAGAAAATGAGTGGCTTATCCGGGTACAGAGGGAGAGGAGATGCGGAAGCTGTGTTGGCATGGACTTCCAACAGATATGTGCAGCGAGATGGGCTAGGACATTGGTCTGTGGGAACTGTGCTTTCCTGCTGTGTCCAGGGTTTGCTCACCTGGCCTCCACATTCCTACATGTCAAAGGAGACTGATGTTTATAGACCTGCCAGGCAAGCAGGGACAAGAGTCTCTTAGTGGCTTGGCTCAGCTGGTGCTGTGTGCTTGCCTGCTGGCTGGGTGACCCCATGGCGATGGTGTTGGTTGGCCAGGAGTGTCCTGGACATCATCGGTCTGTGTCCTGAAGGAATGCAGCTTGAGTCCAGGAGAGACCCACAGCAGCTCTGCCTGTGTGCTGTTGGAAGAGGCTTGGTGTGCTCTGGGGTTCCAGCTCTGTTTGGAAAAAGGGACTCTGCAATGCTGGGGCTCTGCAGCCTGTGTTAGTGATGGTGGCTTGGTGCGCTCTGGCATGAGGGGTGTGCTCTCTGCCCCTGCAGCTGTGGCTCTCCAGTCTGGCAAGGCTGATGCTCTCTCCACTGCCCCCTGAGCTAACTCTGACCACAGGATCACGAGCTGGGGCAAGAAGGGGCTACCTCTCCATATGTGCTTTCAGTAGCATTTTACTTGCAGCATGTCCAAGGCAGGGCCTTGGGTGCTTGCTGTTTAAAAAGGCTACCCAAGTGTATGAAAGCATTGCCCATAGCTGAGGAGCTGGCATCATTGAACCCCAAGCATTTGTGTATGAGGAATTGAGGAATTTCTCTTTGGCACTGCTCTCTGCCTCCCATACTTTAGTCGTTCTTGGGACTGTGTAAAAGATACAAATGTAAGGAAGCATTGAGATGATTGAGAGGAAGGTCTTGTTACATCTCAACTCTGGAGACTGTTCTCCAAAGTAACTTCAGCTGAGATTGTGTAGAACTTGTATCTCAGAAGGTTAAATTCAAAGCAATCTGCAAGCCCTTGGAGGTGAATGTCAGGGATTTATAGTCCTTGCTGGGCAATGGAAGTGAAGGCGTATGTAAGGATGTGAACCTGGGGACTGGGGGTTAGTGATGCTGCTTGTGAGGAGTGCTCCTGCTCTGTGCTGCATCAGGAAAGTTCACTAAAATTTGCTTTCTCTCTCTGTTTTTTAGATGCTTGGGAAACAGGTCTGATGCTTCAGTTTGCAGCAGACTTTGTTGCTATTTTGGAGCAAGGTTTGCTAGATTCTGTACAGGCAGAACAGATGCCATGAGCTGTGGGACCTCCCCATAGCATACAGTATACTCTCAGATTGTGGTTATCTGGGATGCTGTCTTCCTGGGTGATGAGGAGCAACTTGGCTCCCCTAGTACCTGGCCCTGCTGCAGGCAGGGGTCTTGCCAGCCAACCTTTCTGCCCTGTCCTAGAGAGGGTGACCCGAGTTTGCAGCACTGGCAGGACAGGTGCAGCCTGTGCATGTGCAGGAGCTCCTCTCCAGCAGGGCAGCATCCATCAGGTGGCCTCTGTAAGCTGCTATTGAAGCTGTCCTGTGCTTAGAGAGTGAGCGGTGTAGCAAAGTGTCCTTTTGCTCCTGGAGGTCCCTTCTATGCCCGCTCCAGCCTGCACTGTGTGTGAGAGCACAGACCAAGCTGAGCTTCCTTTATCACCTGGTTTCTGAGACCCGTAGGACCAGGATGCAGGGCTGCCTGGCCCAAAGAAGAGCTGCTCACTCATCACAAGCTGAGACTACCTTGGGATCAGCCTTCAGTGCCCATGCTTACAAGCTGTGATGTGAGGTGTGGCCATGGTGGGCAAAGCACCAGCAAGGCTGGCCCTGAGCTCACTTCATGCACCAACACCCCTCCCCTCTTTGCTGCCTCCTTTGCAGGAGGTTGGCAGGAGGACACCAACTTTTTCTTTCACCCTTTTCCTTTACTGTAGTTTTAGTAGGAGGACAATGGAGAATAACTTACAGTCAGCAGGTAACAGGAGCAATTGGGGGACATCAGGTGGATGACTGACAGGGATAAGAGTGATCTACCATGAAGGTCTGTCAGGAGGCAGGGAGTTTCAACTGGAGAAGACTGACAAAAATGCCTGAAGGAATGATTTTTCAGGACTGGACTCTGCAGTGGGGTGTCCATTACCATATGGAGCTGTGGCCAGAATTGCTGTGCCTTCTCAGCAGGAAATCTGCTCTTCATGTGTGTCTACAGCCAAGCCTTGAGGTGCGCTGCAAGCATTTGTTCACTCTCTCAGTAGCCCTGCTGTGAAATTTTTTTTTAAATTTATTTATTTTTATTTTTTTTTGGTCCCTATTCCACCATTGGAAAGTAGAGGCACAAAGGGCTTGATTGCCTTTGAGGAGCTGTTTGCAGTGTGGCAAAGCTGTTTTCTGACAGCTTGAGTTTGCTGTCCAGGACATTAACAACAGTAAGAGGGGAAGATCTGTGCTTTCAGGAATGCCGTCTCATTTTTTGGCCATCTGCCTTGGGATAGCTTGAGTTTGGTGTCATTCGGTGTATAGCTGTCAAGCAGTAACCTTATAAAAGGGTCTTTGAGTTGGCCAGCTGTCAAGGTCTGCTGGTTGAGCTGGCTTTTGTACACCTTTCTTGCTAATAAAGGTGCCGTGGGCTAAATTACGTGCCTGGTGGCATCTTTACAGGGACAGTGACCTTGAGGATGGACTTGGACAGCTAAGTGAAGCTCTGAGTGCTTGTGCTCGAGGAATAAAAGGCAGCAGGAAAATGTGCAGAGTGCGCAGGGTGCTGGTTTCTGCTGAAACCTCTATATCCCTCCTGGTAGCTGGAGAGCAGCTGGATGGTTTGCTCTGATGCAAGAAGCCTCTGAAGCAGCTGATAATAACCCCTGCGATCCTGTGAGCTCAGTAATTCATCAGAGACTTTTCTTACACTGCTGGGAAGTCTGGTTCCTCACTGGTCCGGGAAGCCAGCAGGAGCTGAGCCCGTGATCCTCTCATTGCCCAGGCGTAACAGGCAGGCACTTCAGGGAAGAAAGCCTGCTTCCAGCACCAAGAGTGTGTCCTCAGAGCTTCTTCGCCCATTTCCATCTAAAATCTAGCTGGGGTTGTGTTGTCACTCTGACCTGAGGCTTTCCACAGCCTCCTTGGCAGCCCAGGTGCATCTGCCTTGGCACTTGAGGCTCCCTGCCTTGTGGAGGAGCAGACTGCGTGTACTGTCCCAGGCTGGGGAATGGGAGTTGCCCACCAGGCATCTTTTTGGTTGCCAGCAAGCTGGTCCTGCTGCTGTGTTGAGCTGCCATTAGCAGTGTGCTCCTGGCTCCCTCATACAAGGAGAGAGGCTGTGAGCTGGCTGCCTCTGGCTGCAGGAGGATACCAGAGGTGCTGGAGAGCTGTGCAGGACACTGCCGAGGTGGCAGTTGGCTGTAGGCTTTACTGGCTTGCACAGCTTGGGACTCTGCTGTAGCATGTGGATACAGATACTGTGTTTTCCCTTATTTTAAAGTAGGAAATGAAGTGCTGGGAGTGTGATGGGAGAAGTGAGAAGGCTTTATGGCCACTGGCACAGTCTGTTCCCTGGACACTCCATTCATGTCCTTCTTGTTGGCTTGCTGACCAACATGCTGGGGCTAGTGAATAAATGGAAGGAAGATTTGGCACTGGTAATGGAGAAATGGCTTTTTAAGATTTGGCAGATGGGGCAGTTAATTTGGCCTGTGTGGTGGCCTGGGTTGAATGCCACACCAGAGGGGGTTTGTGTTTAATGGGGAGCAGAGGTCTGGAAGTGCCACATCAGTGATGTGCGACGGGCTTTACTGATGTGGCAGGAGCTGGGTTGCTCTTGACAGAGCATGCAAATTGTGCTGGTGGGATGCTACCCTGCAGGGAGCTGCTGCAGACCCCCTGCATGTACAGGAGTGCTGTAGCTGTTTGTGCACACCAATGCACCCATGAAATCGTGGCGCTCAGCACTGCTGCAGGTGGTCATGTGCCTGCCCCTGTGGGAGCCAACCTGCTAGGTGTCAGCTATGAGCCTTGGCAGGCTTGGCCTGCCTCCGTTCTTTCTTCCTTGGCTGCATAGGTACTGAATTGTAGAGGTTTGGTTTGTCTTTCCTCTGTTTTTTGCCTTGCTGATGTTGAGGATTAAAATCCACTGCTTGGGGCTTATGAGCAACTGTTTGGAGTGAGACTCTTGGCCTGCAAATGAAAAGGCAACAGACATACTAGGCTTGAGAAACCTCTTGCTCCTGGCAGCTCCTGCACACCAGGGTAGCAGGGGGATGATGTGGGAAAGAGCATACAGCTGATGCTGGGTGCATCCCCCTGGCAGGGAAGGGGCTGCATTGATGCTGGGTGCATCCCCACTCTGCAGATGGCCACTTCTCAATTCCCAGTGCCACTTGGGAGTGGTGTGTCCCCTTGTTTTAGGCTGTCCATGAAGGTGATGAGGAAAATACATTTTAGGGTGAGCTCAGACCTGGTTTCCCTCTCTTTAGCAGCAAGCTGGAGTGCATTTCTTTGTGCATGCTGACTGGCCAGGCATGGCTTTGCATTCGTGACGTGCCTTTGTTGAACAAAACTAAAGGGGTTTCAGCCATTCTTGCTGCTTTCTCTTCCCTTGTGCTGTTGGTCCTTGCTTGTTGCTGTGCTTGCTGGAGTCTGAGCAGGCCCTTGGTTCTCAGCCCTCTGGCACTGTGCAGCTTTGAAATAGCTGCTGAAGGTCATTGTGGTTATGGTCTTGGGTTAGGAGCTGCATTTGAAAATCCTTCAGAAAGGAGCTATTGCTGGTTTTGCCACGTGAGCTTGTCATGAGAGTCATGAAGTGCAGCTGACTGAAGCTGCATTACCGGGGGCTGTATCCAGCCTGCGTGTGCTCTCTTGCTTGTTGGGTGCCAACAGAGCATCCTCTGTGCACAGGCAGTGGCACAGGCCCAAGTGTCTCCCCAGGGTCTCTGACGTGGCTGTCGCTGTAGAGCTGAGAGCTTGGGAGCAGAGTGTTGGTGCTGAGCAGGCTTTTTGGAGGGGAACGCTGTGCAGCATCACTGTATTCCTAATCCCAGGAAGCAAGCAGCGAGGAGGTTGTGGTGAATTATTGCCTGCCCGCCAAAGTCTTGTTGCCTGTTCTCCTGTGGAGAGGGGTGGTGGAGTTTGGTGTCCTGGGAAGGTGCTGCAGGATTGCTGTGTGCATTGGGTGGCCTTATTAGTAGATCTCTTGGCTTCCCTGGCCCCAAAGAGAACACAGTTCTTTCTCCCCCTCCTTCTTTTTTTTAAAGATTAAAATATTTTAAGAACAGAAAATTGCTTGGAGCATAGCTGTGGCTTCCTTGGGAGTGGCTATTGGTGTCATGCTCTGCCTGTCCTGGACACGTGCACCCGCCCGAGGCATGTTTGCTCCTTTACTTTGGGATATTTGGACCTCTGTGGACCTCTCCTTGCTTCCCTTCTGCTGCCGTGTGTCCTGCTGAGGGCTGTGGGCCCTGTGCCCCCTTCCCATCGGCACCAGGGAGCAGTGAGGGAGTGTTAGGGCAGCTCTGAATAAAGACCACTTGGCTGCTGAGCAAAGCCTCTGCTGATGGGATGCTGAGGGAATCTCACTTTCCGTAGCTGTATGAGCAGAGCTGGGAAGCTACTTCTCCATAGCCTCGGCTTGGGAAGGAAAATGTACACAGTGCTGCCTTGCAGCGAGCTCGCAGGCTCCCCAGCCCCCCGCGTCGCTGCTGCTGCTGCTTCTCTTGCTAAACTACCGGGTTATTTTTAACTTGGAAAAATTACAACCCGAGATTGGCATTCTCTACCCCCAGCGGAGGGCTGGAGGCAGGATGTGGGGGAGGCACTGCGGAGGGCTGGGAATGCGGCTGGCCGCTCGGCCGGCCCGGCTCCAGGCCGTGCCCCGGCCCCGCCGTGCAGCCGGGCGGGGAGGCCGCTCCTCCTCGGCGCGGCTGCAGTTGCAGCTTGGATTCCCATGGCGAAGGCACGGAGCAGCTGCAGACACATAAACAAATCCTGCTGCAGCAGGCTGTGGGGAGAGAGCCGGGCTCTGCCTGCCAGGCTCGCTTGCGTGACAGCCTGCAGACGGGTAGCTGCTGACGGGGGCTGGGTACCTCCTTCAAAGAGTATCCCGCAGAGATGCTCCCGGGTGATGGAGTGTGCTGTGGAGGAGCAGCCAGCCAGGTTGCTGTTTTGCCCAACAGAGGAGGCTTTGCTGGACCACGCAGCCCTAATTCAGCTTGCAGAGAGCTGGTGGGGAGGAGCCAGGGAGAGAAGTGTCACTCTCGTGCCGTGTTTTTTCTTTCCCCCGCCCCTAGCTCTGCCTCTACGGTGTTTTGCAGGCAGTTGTGTCGCCAGCGCTTGTCTCCCCTGTCTGGATCTCCCCGAGTGAGCAGGAGCACCTTTGTAAATCCAGTGGCAGGGAGATGTTTCTGCAGAGTCCCTTCTCCATGCAGCCCACAGGAGTGTAGTTCCCTCAGTCCCTCTGGATTGCACCAGACACTCAAGCTTCAAGCTCTGGCAGCTCTGCTGCTGAGACGTGTCTGTGCAGCCCTGGCTGGGAACAGGGATTGATAAGGTAGCAAGACTTAAACAGCACCAGAGGACTGCAGATACGTCTCTCTCTGCTGTTTCTCTCAGAGAAACCGTGTAGGTTGAGCCAAGCAGATAAAGAAGAACGCAGGCTCCAAGTTCTCGTCTTGGTCTGTCCCAGCCAGACCCGTGGGTCCTTGACTGCTGCTCACCTGCAGTGCATCAGGTAGGGAGGGTGGCTGATGCCTGGGCCATGCTTGTTTGTCCTCGGGTTTGCCGTCTTCCTTGCCAGCAGCAAAGCTGTTGAGGGTGGAGAGAGTTCTGGAGGCTCCTCTAATGGGCAGGTGCTGCCAGGGCCTGGGGCCCTCTGCTCCAGCTTGTCTGGGAAAGCCTGCCAGAGCCTATCAGTCCTGACCTGTCATCTGCTACTCAGTAGCTCTCCTAGTGACTGGGGCAGGAGTAGCAGTGTAAGGCAGCAAACCTCTTGACAAGCAATGGCCAATACTTATTTCTCTTAGCTCTCTTCAGGCAGATGCAGGCACCCTTGCTGCTTTGGGAATAATTTGTTTGCTTGTCGAGGCTGGTCCCTTACTCCCATCGCACTGATCCCATTTGGCCTCGCTTTGGACAGTGAGCTGGTGTGAGGCTTCCCAGGCTGTGGGATGGGGCACAGCATGAGATACTGATGCTGTTCCTGTGCGTCTGACCTCAAGCCAGGACTCCATGAGTTCCTGCTGGAGCAGTAGTACTGATGCCTCAGCCGTGCAAAGGCCTGACGTGATGCCTGACCCTGTTACAGAAATTACATGTTTTGGTGTTATCTCTGTGTGATAGGGAATGGCTTCTGGCTTCTCTCCTCAAGACTTGTAAGGTCTGTTAGGCATGAGACACTGTTCTGTGGTTGAGCCAAGGGCTGCTGCCATGATGATGGCAGGTAGTGGAGGGCAGAGCAGCTCTTGGACAGCCAGGGCTGGACCAGCACCTCTTCCCCTCGGTGAGCTACTCTGCAGCTTATGTGAGGCAGTGGGGTGTCCCCACCACCCCAGAGTGGTGTGTACACACAAGGACAGCTGCTGACACTGGCATTGGGGTTGGTGTGTGGGGTGAAAGACCAGGACCCTTTGCTTGTGAGACAGGCTTCTGAAAGCTCTCAAGTTGCCCCATTAGCTGGTGCCCTTTGTTGCTGCCTTGTGTGTGGCAGGGCTGAGCAGGGCCCTTGTGCTGTGGCTGTGGGAGCTGCCTGCAGTTATTTCTGAGACTGCTCATCAGTCTGTACTGTGACCTCTGCCAGTGTTTCTCAGGGCAGCTTGTCACATCCTCAGATACCAGAGCAGCAAGGCTGTGCTGAGCCACCCAACTCCACCTGGGCTAGCTGCTGTCCGTGAGCCTGGCTTGCTGCTGGCCTGCAGGCCTGAGCAGTGCCTTTGGACCTGGCACTCCTGACTGATCTCTTTTCCTTCAAGCTGTGCCCGAGCACTGGGGAGATGGAGCACTTCCTGAGGTGCTTCAGCAGAGCAGACCTGCTTGTCTGAAAATCAGTGATTTCATGGCATGGCTGTGCAATTCTTGTCTCTTCTTTATCTCCCTGCCTTCCTGCTTGGCCTTTGGGGCTGCATGCGAAGTGCTGTGCCTGTTTGGGATCTGTATTTTCAAAGAATCCTTCTTGTAATCAAAACCATGGCGAGGGAGGACAGAAGGGCCACATGATGTTGAGGAGGTGAACAAGGAAGGAAGCGTCACCAGAAGTCTGCTGACATATGAAGGTTGGACACTTCTTGCTGCTTGCTGTGAGACCTTGTCCTTGGCACCTCCCCGGACCCTGAGCCTGCTGTGCTGTGCCAGGTGCTGCTCCTGTGTCTGGGAAGGGGACCCTCAGGCTGCAGGGAGCTGGAAGATGAGTCAGCCAGGTATATTGTACTAGAGCACTTCTCTGGTTTGTAATAAGCAGAGGGGCCCCCAGCCTGAAGTATGGGGCTCCTGTTCCCCTTGAATGTCTTTGATGAACCACCAGAGGAGTTCATCTTTCCAGTCTGCCTGGTAGGAAAAGCAGCTGATCACTAAATCCAAGAATCGTAGAATGGAATGGGTTGGAAGGGACCAACAGTTGCTGTGCTTCAGCAAGTCAGGGGCTCTCACTTCTGGCCTGGGACTTGAGTATCCAAGAGACCTGCTGAGAAGCAAATATGTTCCCTTTGCTGGATTTTTATGCCTTCACTGAGATGTGGCATGTATGTGCAGGGTGCCGAGTGGCTTGGCTGTGTAAGTGAATGTTTGCCATGCATGTGGGCTGAAAATCAGAATTGAAATGTATCGTGTGCAATCTCCTCTGGAGATATTCAAAACCTGCCTGGACACGATCCTGTACAACCTGCTTGAGGTAAACCTGCCTAGCAGAGGGCTTGGGTGAGATGATCTCAAGAGGTCGCTTTGAATTCCAGCAATTCTGGGACTGTGTGGTGGCACACATCAACTTACAAGTTTACAATGCCCAAGGCTGCTTCAAGCTTCTGCTCTTTGCTGCAGCAGCTTTGGAGGGACTTTGGTGCAGAATTCCTATTTAGAAAGGGAAAAGAAAGAGTGCGGGTTTTCCAAATGAGTTATCACCAGTGTTTCTGACACATAAGTGGACATGCCCACAAGGACCTATGGGTGCCTCTTTCCTTCGTGAGGTGGTTTGTGAGCATTGCTTGTTCCTTGAATCCCATCTCCTTTTGCACTTGGAGAAAGCCACATGCCCCTTTTGTTTATCCTTCTGAATAGCATCATTAAGGACCTGGTGGTGGGGTGTTGATTTTTGTTTTAACTGCAGTCATTGTTTCCTGGCTGCAGTTTATTTCTACAGATAAAATCTGAGCTTTTTCCCCTTTGAAGAAGGCAGCCACCTGCCTCACACAGGCAGCTGAACATGGAACTGTACTGCAGGGATGTGCTCTAATAAAGTAAAAAAATTTGCTGCTGCACTGCATAAGGAGTGTTCTTGGGCAAATGCCATTAGTTTCTGCAGATGCTGAGGCCTCTGCTTTGTCTGGGTTTGTGGCCCTGTTAACTGTTGGTGACAAGCCTATGGATGTGACCTGGGGCAACAGACAGGGCTGTGCTCATGCCTGCCCTGGGGCAGTTCTGGGGCTGAGTTGGCCTCAGGAGAGCTGCTCAGCTGCAGCTAAGGCAGGTACAGAGGGGTTAGGGGGCCGGGGGACATCTGAGCTGTCAGAGAAGAGAGAGGAGGACAGGGCTTGAAGATAATACAGAGCCTGGAATACAGGACTGCGTTCAGAGCTGCTGACTCCCACCTTCCTCACCATGCTGCAGATGAGATTTCCTGTCAGGAAATGAAAGTTGCTCTTTGGATAAACGCTATGAATAAAACTTTCTTTCTGAAGTGCCTTGTTGTGTCCGTGACTGAGGAGCTGTTGGAGCATCTGTTCCTGTTGAGACATAGAATTCTTGAAGGGATATTGGTGGAAGTCTTTAATGGGACAATGCCAGATATTGTGCTCAGAGATTGAACTTCATATGTCTGAAGTCATCTGTGGGCCTGGTCCTTGGTGGTGGTTTTGAGGATATCTTGGGAGCACATGCAGGTGTTAAGGAGAGGGAAGGGCTGAGACAAGTGTCCCCATGGGAAAGATGGGGTAGCCTGACTGTGCTATATGCATTACTGGTTTTGGAGGCTGTTCCCCAGGTTATTGTGAACCATAGAATCATAGTAGTTTGGAAAAGGCCTTTAAGATCATTAAGCCCAATTGTAAACATAGCACTGCCAAAGTCACCACTCAACCATGTCCCTAAGTGGCACACTCACACATCTTTTTAAATCCCTCCAGGGATAGTGACTCCACCACTGTCCTGGGCAGCTGTGCCAGGGCTGGACAACCCTTTTGGTAGAGAAATTTTCCCTGATGTCCAACTGAAACCTCCCCTGGTGCAGCTTGAGGCCATTTCTTGTTACCAGGTAGAAGAGCCCACCTGGCTCCACCCTTCTGTCGGGGAGTTGTACAAAGCAGTTGTACAAAGAAGGTCCTCCCTGAGCCTCCTTTTCTCCAGGCTGGGCCCCTCCAGCTCCCTCAGATGCTTCTCACCAAACCTGTGCTCCAGACCCTTCCCCAGCTCCGTTCCCTTCTCTGGACATGCTCCAGTCCTTCAGTCTCATGAGGGTCACTTCCTTGTCATGAGGGTCCCAGCACTGAACCAAAGCTCCATCCCTCTGCATTGTTCCTCCCAAAGTGCTCGTCCTGTTGGGACCCTGAGAACTGGTCCTGTTTGACTGATCCTCACCTATGTGTATGTGTTATGTTAAAGGGAGGACACCTTTTTGTTGGGTATTTTGGTGATCAATGAACTTATATTAGCCCAGCCCGTTTTGGGGATGTGAGAACGGGAATTTGAAATGTGAGAGCCCACCAGCAGTCTCCTAAAAGATGAGTGGGACATCAGCTGAGAGCAACTTGTATGGTGCAGATGTGTCTTATCGCTTGCTCTTGGAATACATAACCTGTGGGCACAGTTCTTTTCTGCTTCTTAACACGTGCTATGCTTTCAGCTCTCTGGCTGTGGAGACCGTTGGTTTTGTGGGCCAGTCTAATTACAGCTCATTCCCACAAGATATGTTTTAATGTAATTCAGTCTTAGGTGGTGTTGGTGCTCTCTGTGATGAAGCTCCTTTGTGCAGCTGGAATAATCCTTGTCTAGCTCTCACTGTTTTGCAGTGCAAATCTGTGCAGTGCCTCAGGCTGGCTCTTTTTAAGATTTCAACAAGAACGGGTGTTGTTTTTAAGAAAGAGGTTACAGAAAAAGGCAAAATCTGATCTTTTACTTGTCCTTGTAAAAATTCAGTGAACCTCAGCACAGCATCAGCCTCTGAAAACAAACATTTGATTTTTAAAAGTTCTGTTTGTTGCTGTGCTCTATTCCCTTTGCACCTCTGTGAAGGAGGGCAGGAGCCTGACGCCATCACAGGGTTTGTCTTGCCTTAAATGGAGAAGTGTCTTTCTCTGAAACCTCGTCCTCGTTCTCCTGCTGAGCCTGAGACACGGAACGCCAGGTATTGCACAGGCATTGCACAGGTAAAAATTTCTCCCATCCCAAGTGTCTTGGCAGCCACCTTCCAGCCCCACTCCCATGGCAGCTCTTATCCTTCAGTCCTGTCCCTAGCCTGCCATTTCTTGGGAAGGGGTGGACATGGCCCTGAAGCCATGGGGCAGACCTGAGACTTCTCCTAGCATGGGTCTCCAGATGTTTCCTTCTGGCAGCCCCTTTCCAGCTCTGCTCTGCCTGCAGCTCCAGGCTGTTCTCAACCCTAGCTCTCTCTTTTTGGGGAAGCTCTAGGGAAGGCTGCTGAGCCATTTTCCAGACCAAAGGTTTCTCTAAGCCCCAGCCTCTGTAGAGGCCCCCACTTTGCCTTGGCAGCCCATAGCCATCCACGTTCCAGTTTTATTTCAAGACTTCCTCTGTCTGTCACTGTCACCCTGACCCTAATTTTGTAGCTGAACCTTTTGACAGTCGAAGTGCAGCTCTAGGCTTTGTCCCTCTCTCCACCCTAACCCTGGCTCTAGCTCTCATATTCCACAGAACAATCGGAAAGGCCCCACAGCCATTGCCTGGATGAAAACTGACCCAGCCCAGCTGTCCTGCCAGCCCCTGTTTGGATGTTGAAGTCCCAGCTCAGCTGTAAGTTCTGTCTTTCACTCAACCCTTTTATTTTTTGTGAAGAACTGGAGGGAAGACCCCTAAACCATGGCTCACACCAAAGCTTTCGCTCAGCCCAGGACTCTGAGCTGTTCTCACTTACCTTTGGCAGCCCTTTTCCAGTTTTGCTCCAGCACATGGGTCAGGCATTCTGCTTATTGTTTGCCTGTGGGCTGTAAAGAAGGGATGTAAGGAAGGGCCCCCAGCCATTTCTTGGCTAAAGGTGTCTCCCACATGGGTCTCTTGGCAGCCCTTCTCCCCAGGTGCGGTGTAGCCTTTCCTTTCAGTCTAGACCCTGGTCTTGGGAGCTGTTTTCCAGCTGAGCTCTAGGAGAAGCCTCTGAGCCATTTCCCAGCCTAGCCCCTTTGCCTTTTGGCAGTCTCTTTCCAGCCCCATATGAGCTCTATGCTTTTTCTGACCCTCACCCTGGTTTTCCAGCTGAGCCTTAGCCAAGTCCCCAAGCCTTTTTCCTGATGAAGGCTTTCTCCCAGGTGAGGCCTTGTGCAGCCCTTGCTTTGCTTGGGTGAGCCCTGCCTTGCCATGCTGCCTCTGCACCTCTGGGTTTTCTTTTTCTTAGCCATAGCCATGATTTTCCTGAGAAGCCATAGAGGAGTCTCCTACCAGTTACCTGGACCAGTGTTTTCCCCCAGCCCAGCACTCTTGGAAGCTGCCAGGTACTTTTGCATCCCCTTTGCAGCCCCGCTTGAGAACGCACACAGGATCACTCTTGAGGAGAAAAGACAACGCAGAAAGAATCATGTCTTACCGATACCACCTAAGGAGTCCTTCTGCTGTGCCTTTTGCAGCCAGACTTGTCTATCTCGTATTGGCCTTTTTAGCCACCAGCGCGCTTGTAGCAAGTGTGAGTAGAGCCCTTCCCAAATCTTCGTTCGCGAAGCCCGGCCATGATAATGTAGCCCTGCTCCAGCTGCTGCTCTGGATTTTATTTGTCTCAGCACTATCCCAACCCTAATCTCACGGCCAAGGTCATTCTTGAGGAATGTGTCTGCAAGCCCAGGTCTTTTAGCAGCCCCCACTTTCTTCTTGTGAGCCCTTTCTGGCCCCTCTCAAGCTATGGGTTTTGGCTTTCCTTCACCCTAGTCTTAATTTCACATCTGAAGCTCAGCCACGAGGCTTCTCCCAAGCCAGGTGTTGTGGCAGTTCCCACTGTGCTCCGGCAGTGCAGTTCCAGCCCCACTCCCTTGGCTGTCCTGTGCCTCTGGAGGGCCCGTTCCCCAGGCTTGCCCGTGACGCAGAACAGAGTTGTGGTTAGCTGGGGTTCCTTAAAATGTTATGTGCAAATTTCTGTTTTTTTTTTTTAAAGTCAGAAACCTGCTGTTTCAAAGTCAAACAGTCAGACAGGGACTGTGCAGTATGAACTTGTTTCCCTTTTCCCCTTCCTTCTTGTTTGCTCTCTGGGAATACTGAGCCGATGAAGGATATGGATGCTAGCACACACAGGCTGCTCCTTTTCCCAGTTTTGCATCCAGGCTTTGGATTTGGAGTCTGGTGTTGCTGCTAGCACGCAACCTTGGTGGGCATTATTTTTCTTGTGGAACAGCTGTCAACAGAAGTTGAGTTAGTAGTGCTTGTGCAACCTTCACTGAAGCATTTTCAGGTTTTCGAGTGTTTCCTTTAAGTATCTTCTTGAGTTGTGAGGTGGTATGGTTGAAATGCAGCCAAGGCCATGAGCACCTCAGACCTCAGGCTCCAGGAGAGGGGGAGAGGTGCTACTCTGAGAGGTGGGCAGCAGATGCTCCTGCTGCTGCCCAGGTGTGGAGGTACTACTGCCCTGGAGCTGCCGTAAAGGACTTCTTTATGGGCAGAGTCAGTTTTTCAGCTTGTAAAACAGTTTTGGGGCTCTTGAGTGGCTCTTAAAGGTAACTTGCACAGATTTGAAGGAAAAGGAGCCAACAGCAAGTTGCTAAGTGCCTGTGACAAGGGGTATGAGCTCCGATCCAGGCTGCCCCTTGGAGTGTGGGCAGCAGTGCCATGTGCCCCTTGCACTGGGGCTGGTCTGCACCCACTCCCTGCTGCTCTGTGAGGAGGGGTGGGAGATGTCAGGACTGGGCTTCTGGTGAAAAGTCTGCATCTTTTATATTTTCCTAGTGCAAAACTGCAGCCTCTGAATCTGGAAAATTGTTTCAAAAAAGCAAGTCTGAGGTTTAAACCCTCTTAGAAACCTTTTCCTTTTTTGGGATAAGCAGCATCTTGAAAGAGGGTAACAAACTGTGAGCCCTTCCTCCCACTGGGCTGGGTTTCTAGCACCCTGCCTCCCCTGACCCAACAGTGCTCCCAAAAAGCTGAAAATAGTTGGTACTTCCCATCCCTGGGGCAATTATTTGATCCTCTGCAGCTGATCTGAGCTATTCCCAGAACTAACAGCTGGCCCGGGCAGGCTCCTGGGTTGGGGGCTGTGCACCCCCAGAACCCAGGCTGGGTTCTGTAGCCCTCTCCAGTGAGCAGGGTTGTGGTCCTGTGCAGAATCACCTGTGCTGCAGTTCCCAACTGAACTGCATCTGTGAGCGAACTGCACACAGAGCTCGCTGTCATTGTCACACAAGGTGATGAGATGAGTATTAGAAATTATTTATTCTTCTGCAGTAGTTTTAAATACTGACAGTTTTGGATGCAGTGTTAGTGTCTCTCTGGGAGCTTTGTGCAGCTGGAGTGGATTCATCAGGATTTCCTTCTAGAAGCTCTTAGCCTGCAGGTGAGGAGGTGTGTGTTGCAGCAGGCATCTGCCCAGTCAGACTGAAGCAGCAAAACAATGAATGCTGCTTGCTGTGATTACAGACCACTAGCTATGCTCTATGTTAATTTAATTAATGTTAGAGAATATTGTTTGAAACGTTTTTGTCTTTAAAGTTTCAAAACCTGGCCAAAAATATACATATCTCATTAAATCAGGGGCTTTGAGAGTGCTGTGGGATATGTCTGAGGTTATCTGAGATCTGTTTGGTGGGCCAAGGGGGACCTTGAAGAGCTACTGTTTTCACCCCTTGCACAAGCTGCAGGCACACTAGCAGTGTAACTACTTTTGCAAACCATATACTAAAAATTCTTTGGTGTCCTGTGGCAGGTTGTCTTAGAGATTACCTGTTTCTAGCACTGTGACTTACGATGCCTGTTGGAGCCTTGCGCTCACAGGGGTGTTGCGGGGTCTCTCTGTGGGCCTCACATGCCACTGCAGGTGTGGCAGACACTGCAGGTGGGTGCCTGTGGGGACACGAGGGTGTGCTCGGAGGGTGCTGCACATGTGCCTGTCACCCAGCCTGCCATGGCCCGAGGGCTTCTCGTGTCTGGTGGTAACAGTGATATTTCAGATGTGTTCAGCTCTTCAGGTGAATGTGGGCTTGAGAAAAAAAAGTCTGCTGGTCAGCCTGATGCTGGGTAGTCAGACTCCCAGAGGGGCTGTGAAATGTTTCCCGGGCTACCCCTTGCTCTGGGCAGGCAAGGTGGCCAGGGATACGCTTCCAGAGGCTTGGTAAAAAGTCAGGGATACTTTCTCACTTGAGAGACAGCTCAGCACAAGGGAGAAAAAAGGCTGCAAGCTCTTCTTGATGAGACTGGGAACCTCCTCTGGGCAGTATACTCTAAAGTGAGGTATGGTGGATCCCAGCATCCCCCATCCTGGACAAACATCTGAGATCTGGAGAGGAGCTTTTCCTTAGGGACTGGCACAGACTCCTCTGAGCCTTCCCCAGCCTCCTGAATTTGCCCCATTTGCTCAGTCATGCCAGCCCTTGGAAGCATTGGGTGTGCTGTTGAACTGCTGATCACTGCAAGCAGAGTTCTGTCTTGGATTTTCCTGGAGGTTGAGTGCAGAAAGGAGAGTGCCATGTTATCTCCAGCTTCAGTCCTCTCTGATCTTTTTAGCCCCCTATATAGGATAGAAATATAGGTATAATCTAAAATAATAGGAAGACAGAAGCAAGGTAGGTGCAGAAAAGCAGGCTTCCTGTTCCAGCACTGGCCCTCACGGGAGCTTGGGGCAGAGCTGCGAGAGGAGGGTCTCTGAAGCACAGAGGAGCAGGGACACGCTGTGTGACATATGAACAGCCCCAACAGGAGCTTTGGTGTTAAATAGTGCCATAGCTTGGCTTTTGGAAGATGTCTGGGCAGAGGGAATGTGCACTCAGGCTGGAATGTCAGCTGGGCAGCGAATTTCAAGGGAACATGGTGGTTTAGAACAATGAAGGAAGGTGCAAGGAGAACTGCAGCCCATGTGGACTTGCCTGTCAGGGTATTGTCTGAGCACCTACTGCTTCATTTCTATGCTTCAGAGCTTTTTATGAGCCAGGAAGGATATGTTGCTTGTGTAGCTGTAAAATCCTTGCCTGGCATGTGTGAGACTCTGTTCGGGAGACTCACCATTTTGTTTGCAGAAGTGCACTCAGCTGTGGGGTGCTGAAAGGATCTGTGGGGCAACCGGGACAGTGATAGGAAGGTGCTGCAGGCAGCAGGGCAGAGTGGGACCCTGAGCTGGTGGGGCTACCTCTCTTGAGCAAGCAAGTCCTACAGGCCATGAGTCCTACCAAGATCCTGCGCTTGGGATATGCTGTTGTGCTTGGAGTTGAATCTCGCTACCTGGTATTTGGGTGCTGAATGCTTGGTACCTGCTCCTGCCACGTGCAGAAGGGTATACCAGCTGCTCCAGAACATCTCCTAGCTCAGCTTCATGTGAGTGCTCACGTTCTCCTGGGTGGCTCTCTGCGGGCCAGGTGCCGGAGTCTGATGGTGGTGTAGCACTGCACGTACAAACGGAATCCTTGGTGCTCTGTTTATGATGCCCAGCACATGCATCAGTCATGGGTTGTACTTGAGGGTGAGTGCACAAGTGTGCATTTTGTTTGCTCAGAGCTAGATTTTCAGCAGATGGTGTTGAGCAAGCAAGAAATTGGATGCTTTGGGGTAGAGACATGTTGTATGGTGGAAAGTCTGGAAAGGCGCTTTGGCTTTTGTGCCAGCATCCACCTCTCCTTCTGACGTGCAACAGGACGTAGGCAAAGGCGGTCTGTCTTTCCATCAGGTACGATCTTGAAAAGCATCCTCAGTGGGGGCCCATCTGTGATGTCTTTGTCCTGGACAGTCCCTGGGGCTGCTCATGGCTGTTCTGAAAGGCAGTGCTAACTCCCGAGTGCTGTGGCTCAAAATGTTGTGTTCCTGTGTCCCTGCTCACATGGATGAGTTAATGTGGTACATGGGTGCTGGGTGGCACACACCATCCAAGGCTCTGCGCTCCTGAGACTCCAGCTCAGATGCCACTGTGACTAAGCCAGGCCAAGAGGACTAGCTCACACATGCCTTTGGGTATATCCCTGTTACCACTTTAGGACTTTATTACTTTTCCTTCATTTGTTGACCTCCTCCCACAGACTAGGCAAGTGTGTTTCTCCAATGCCTGTTCAAAGTTCTCCTCAAACCCTGGAGATCTTTCTCTTTACAGGCTGATTAGTCAGAGCCACTGTGACTTTTCCGTGCCCTTGCTCTCAGCTCATTTTCAGCACCTCTTTTTCTCCTCCATCTGAAGATCATATTGAGAAGATCTTCTCCCATTTCTGAGGGAAAATGGAGGTGAACCACTCTGCAGGACGTGTCCTGACGGAGCTGCATGTACAAATGAGATCAAGGGTCGCTCCTCGCAGTGAGCTGTGGTTGCTGTCACAGATGCTCGAGGACGGATGTTGGGGCTGCGTGGCTGGAGCACTGTGTGTGTCCGCAGGATACTGGGAGCACATGACCCACGTGTTAGCAAGCCTCAGCCTCTGAACTGGGAAAATCAGAAGAGCCACTCTTGTGGAAATGATGGTAGAAGGAGAACACATGATCACTGCTTGGTCTTGGGTTGGTGTTTGCTCAGTTGTGGAATTTCTGATAATGTTTTTGGCTTCTGCACAGATGCTGCAACTCCTGGAGGAGCCCAGGCTGGAGTGACAGGAAATACTGGCATGATGTGGACTCGATCTGGTATAGGGATGGCTTCTGCTTTCAGAACAATAAAAATAAATCCAAGGGAGTAGGATAGTAACCTGATGTGCCTCAGATTGTGTAACCCTAAACATCATTGCTAGCAGCAGATGCTGTGCAGAGGCCGTGCCATAGCAAGTTGGGCTGCTCATGGAGAGGGACAAAACAGCGTTCAGCACTGCTCTGCTTGTCTCTTGAAATGCAACAATCCAGTTCCCAGTGCATGGTCAGCCTGCCAGCATGTGCCATGGTGGTGTGCTCGTGACATATGTGCAGTGCCTGGCACCGGGGGCTTGCCGAGGAGGCTGTACCACCACCTCATGAAGGAGGACTTGCCCTTGGCTGCTGACAGCGCTGGTACCTGCGTGGTGCAGGGTGTTACAGGCTGGCAGCGCAGGGGTGGGACGTGTGTCAATTAAAAAGCATAAAAAGGCATAAAAATTTGAGCACGGAGAATGAAAACTCCCCACTTGTAACAGTGGCAATAAAGCTGAATCTAGCAGCCTGGAGCGCTTGTGTGATGTGCTAGTGAGAACATGTTGATCTCCATATGAAAACCATAAGCTTATTTAGAAAATTGGGCTGTCTCATTTGAGATTAGAGTTTCTCTTATAATCTGCAAATACTTAATTAGCATGGAAATGGCTAGTTAAGTGGGGTTCTCAGTGCACATAAAACCACATTCCAGTGTGGTGGTACACCCTAGCAGGTGGTGTGCTTCTCTCTTCAGGATACTGGACAAGTTCCTGGCTCTTAGACCAGGCAGAATGATCTGGATGCAGCAGGCAAAAGCAGACGACAGCACTGGGCAAACATGAATGTGTCCCTTTCCTCCTGTCCAGCTTGTCCCCTAAGAAAGCGTGGAAAGAGCTGTTTGCTCCACAGGATTATGAACAGTACAATGTGTTAAATGCCCCAGGTTCCCTGGTGTCTGGAGTCACAGCTGGTCACAGTGACTCTGGCCCCTGCCAGCACAGAGCTTAATGGAGCCTTCCACAGGCCAGAATGGCATGTCATCCCGGGAGCTGGAGCAGGGCCCTGCGAGGCCCTGGGGTGCTGCCATCCTCTCCTGGCACCCTGTCTGCAGCCAGCTCTGAGTGTGGAGACCAGGGGCTCTCTCCTGACACTTGCGGGGACTTTGCAGGGCCTCTCCTTGGACTTGAATGACTTTGCACGTGGTTGGAGTGGGTATCTCAGTTAGAATCATTGAATCACTAAGTTTGGAAGAGACCTTTAAGATCAACTGTCCACCCAGCACTACCACTGTAACCACTAAACCACTTCACCCAGCACCAGATCCAGACGCCTCTTAAACACCTCCAGGGATGGTGACTCCACCACCTCCCTGGGCAACCTGTTCCAATGCCTGACCCTCTGTACAGTGAAAAATCTTTTTCTAATATCTAATCTGAACCTCCCCTGTCTCAGCCTATGGCCATTCCCTCTGGTCCTCTCACTGCCGGCACCGTAGGAGAGACCAGCCCTCACCTCATACAAGCTCTTGTCAGGGAGTTGCAGAGACCAGTGAGGTTCCCCTGAGCTTGCTCTTCTCGAGACTAAATAAACCCAGCTCCCTCCACCATTCCTCATAAGACATGTTCTCTAGATCCTTCACGAGCCTTCTTGCCCTGTGCTGGACACACTCCAGCACCTCAACATCCTTTTTAAAGTGAGGAGTCCACAACCGAACACAGTACTCGAGGTGCAGCCTCACCAGTGCCAAGCACAGGGGGATGATCACTTCCCTGGTCCTGCTGGCTGTGCTGTTATTGATACAGGCCAAGATGCCATTGACCACCTTGGCCACCTGGGCATACTGCTGGCTCATATTGAACTGGCTGTCAACCAGCATTCCCAAGTCCCTTTCTGCCCAACAGTTCTCAAGCACTCCTCCCCCAGCCTGTAGCACTGTTGTGGGGTTGCTGTGACCTGGCACAGTGACCTTGCCTTACTGAACCTCATGCAGCTGTCCTTAGCCCACTGATGGAGTGTGTCCAGGTCACTCTGTAGAGCCTTCCTACCCTCGAGCAGATCAAGCAGATCTTGAGGTTAAACTGTCTTCTCTGGATCTAACTGGATCTTCTCTGGATCCCAGCCTTGTTTTATCAAGACATACACATGCTGGCTTCAATGCTATGGAAAGACACAGTTGTAGGGTGAGTGTGATACTATTGTGTGCCTGTAATGAGAGGGCGGAGCATGCAGAAGACCTGTCTGCTGCCTTGGAACTGCTGCTGAGCATGGGACTGCCCTGCCATGGGGCTGGCCTGGCCCTGTCCTGGCTTGCTGTGCCAAGCAGCTGAGCTCTGACAGCGATGGGACATGACTGCCTATAATGCCTGGGTAGAGCATGGTATGTTCAAGGTGATGTACGTGGGAACAGACAGAAGAAGAAAGATGTATAGATGTTTCCTCCTGGCTCTTTGAGAGAGAGGAAAGTCTGCTCTGTTTCTGTCTATCTAATGCTAACTGTGACCTGAGCCAAGCGCTTTCGGGGCACAGTCTGTCCTGGGCTGTGGCCAGTGGTGAGGACTGCTTGACACTTCATTTCCAAGGGCCAGAGTGGCTCTTTTTGTGGCTGTGAGCAGCCCTTGCTGCTGAGAGAAGGAGGCACATAGCCTGGTAGCTGCCTCCTGCTGGTGTCAGAGCAGGCACTGTGCAGGGCACCCTCTGGGTTCACTTGTGTCTCCCACAGCTCATTCCTGGGTGTGAATCTGAGTAGAAACAAAGGTGTGTGCTGAGAAGTGACCATTCTGCTTCTGTCATGAAAAAACCTCCTCCTGTGCTCTGTTCTCCCATGTCCTTTCTTGAACCCGTGCCCTTGTCCCCTCTGGTCCGGATGCTCATTCAGAGCATGCCAGAGGGCTGGCCAAGAGCTCCTTCTCCCTTGCTTGTGCCAGTGCTGCCAGCCGTGCTTGGCTCGCACGGTGCCTGGGCTTCTGCCCTGCCTCTTGTAAACTCCTAAAGCCAGGGGTGGTCTGCAGCCTGCTGCACTCAGGGAATTGCCAAAGGCCTTCCCTGATACTGACTTTAACCTGGGAAAAGTTGTTCATGAGTCGTGTTGCACTCCCAGAGGAAAACAGATACTAGGAATGGGCGGGTAGGTTACCCTGCCCCAGCCTGGTCCAGAGGTGCCCTGGGAAGGAGAACGGCAGGCTGCAGGCAGAGGGCTGCTTTGGCAATGGGGTCCCAGCTCTCCTTCCTGGGCCACAAGAGCCCAGGAACATCCCTGCCCCACACAGCCGATCCTGGGAGCACTGGACCTGCAGCATCACCCAGCTGCCTGCTCGCTGTCCCGGTGCAGAACCTGTGCCTGGCCTGATGCTGCTGGTGACAAGGCTCATGAAGCAAGGCTAAAGCTCGGTCCCTTGAGCAGCTGGCTCGCAGTGCTGACTGCCCTTCCCTGCCTGCAGCCATGTGTCCCCTGCTTGAGATCCTGCCCTAGCTGGAGCACTGGGGCCCTGGGAACCGGTGAGGTGGTGCCGGAACAGCAGCTGATGGGAGCAGAGGCCAGGACTGCAGGACAGCCACTAGGGCTGATGGCAGCAGGGCCCTGCAGCTCTTGCTGGGCTCTGGAGGTAACAGAGTTGGGCCACTTGCTCACTGCAGCACCAAGTGTCTTGGTATCCTTCAGCCCTCTTTGGGCAGCTGCAGCTGCCTGTGCTAACACTGTACAGGAGGGACCTGGGCCACTGAATGCGTGTGATCCACAAGTCCTGAAACCCCAGAGCTGAGTGATAGGCCTCTTGTAGGCCACACAACGAGAGACTTCCAGGCTGGGCTAGCCCCATGCTGAGGAACTTGTAGCAAGGTATTTATCTTGACTTTAGCTTGCTGGAAGTTTTGCTGCCATACAGACAATGTATGAGCTTTTCTCCTTCCCTGGTGTTTCATGGGTCTTGATGAAACCTCTGGTGTGCTCCATGTGGAACCCTCACTCTGCTGGGATGGGATCAAAGGGCCACAGGTGCCCTCTCTGGGCTCACTTTGGCCTTGCCCCGGGCATTGGAGGTGGACAGAGCTGCACTGGTGAGATGCAGCAGTTTGTGGAGGGGTGTGGTTGGATGTACCAATGTCCTGCTCTACTGCCTTGGGAGAATCCTGTGCTGCTGGATCCCATCCTGGTGCTATCCCCACAGCTGTGTCAGCTGGAGACATGCACAGGCATCATAATGCCAGGTGCCAGGGCTCAGCCTGCAGCCTGGAAGTTGACTGGATGGTGTGAGCTCTGTTCTGGGGCTGGCCTGCAGAAACCCTCAGTGTCTGCCAAGGGGTGATCCAGGCACTTAGTTAAAAATGTCAAGGAGCGAATCTTTGGGGCAAGGAAGTAGTGGGGAGAGCTCTCTGAGCACAGAAGGGACACCATGCCTTTACAGGGCTCTAAGGGACCTCACAGTTTTTTGATGATGGAAAGAACAGAAGAAAATTGACTGAGCTCTGGAACAGGCTCCCCAAGGAAGTGGTCATGGCACCAAGTTTGTCTGAGTTCAAGAAACATTTGGACAACACTCTCAGGCACATGGTGTTGTTCTCGGGGTGTCCTGCACAGGGCCAGGAGTTGGACTCGATGATCCTGATGGGTCCCTTCCAACTCAGCATATTCTATAATTCTAAAATCTGTGAGTGAAGGGCTGGGAAGCAGAGCCAGGGCAAGAGCAACTCCTGTCCTGGTAGGTGGGAGGGACTGGATGGGCCCTGGCAAGCCCTACTGGGTACCAGCTGGGGCTGGTGGGGTAAGACCGGTGCACTTGAGTGCTGCTGGCAAGGAGGGGTAAGCTGAGCACCTTGGAGCCTCCTGCAGCACAGAAGCCACCGTGAAAGACAAACCAAACCCAGGTCTCCAACACTTCTGGCTGCAGGCACACCCTTGGGATGGGACTGCTCTCTGCTGGAGCCCAGCAGGATTGTTCTGAGCTGCTGTGGCCACTGGGTCTGAAATCTCTGCCTCCTTTCTGGAGGGCACCTCTGCTGCAGCTGCATGTCTTCCAACCCTGTGTCCTCTGGGCCCTCCTGGGGCACATTTGGAGCAGTACAGCATGACAGGCTTAGTCATGAGAAAGAAGTCCTGTTCATCCTGTCCACAGATACCATCAAACTCCTCCCTGCTCAGGTAGTGGCACTGGGTGCTTTGCCTTGCTCCCACCAAGCCTGACTTAGAAATGGGCCATGCTGGCCTGGCCCATACCATGTAGCCAGGATCAGAGTTGCCTCTTCTCCTTGGTGTGGTGGGCGTGTGCCATGGACCAGCATCCGCACGCAGAATCAGTCCCCTCACGCTGGCCTAAGCACTGCCCAGCTGTAGGGCCTGTTGGGTTTTGGTAAGGTTTGAGCCTAGCAGGGTGCTCCTGCTGGGGAGGGGAGACATGATGGGGGGTCTCTGGGGCCGGCCTGTGAGCTGGAGGTGGTGGGAGCTGTGCCCTCGTGCCCAGTGAGTCTGACAGCTCATGGCTTGTGGAGTGGGGTTTGCATGGTACAGGAGGGAAAGGAGAGGCAGGTGTTTGTGAGATTTGTGTCTAAAACACTTGTCAAATACTTCAGAGCTCCTTGGCACCCGTTGCTGGCACTGTGGGGCAGACAACTGCTGAGGGTCAGCTGCCCAGAAAGCATCTACTGCTGACAGCTCTGTTGTGTGTGCTGTGGCTGAGGCTGCTGTGGGACGGGCATGGGACTGTGACCTCAGCCTTCCCCCTTGACTGCCACAGCATGTTCATCCTGGGGAGCTGTAGTCCCATCCATCCAGAATTGGTTTTGTTTCCAATGCTGGCCCTGCGTGTGGTGGGGCTGCTCTTGGCCTCCCTACTGCCACGGCACCGTCAGGAGGAAGGCAGAGAGCCCAGCTTTCTTGTGACTCTGGCAGTGTCCAACCTATGCCCAGTCCCCGGAGGACTCAGGCCTGGGCAGGTGAGTGTCTGCTCACCAACCAGTCTGGTCCTCAGTGTGCGTGACAGCCCGTGGAGGGTGTGCTGGGTGCTGTGTCTCTGCATTTGGGCAGAGCTGCTCCAACCATGCCTGCAGGAAGCTGTAGCCATCGTGGAGAGATGAGCTAAAATGTGCTGCTGGCCAAGCTGGACCACAGCCACCAGTTGCAGGAGCCCTTAGGGAACAGTCTTTTTGTCCCAGAGAGCTGTCGGTGTGCTGCATTGCCACAGACCCCTCATTGGTCCCCTCCTCCAGAGGGGGACAGTGTGGGGACCTGGTCATACAGGCCTCTGGCACTAAGGTGCTGCTGAGAGCTGGGCTTGAAACTGCATCCCCTCTGGCCAGGCCTGTTATGGGGGAGTTGTTTGGGAGTCACCCCTGCCTGCAACCCATCTGCTCCTGTGGGCTGTGATGTGGGTGCTCACACAGTGTCCTCCAGTGCTGCAGGGGCACAGGCCTGAGGACACAGCCAGCCCCAGTGCTGCGCTAGGGCTGCTGCAGCTAGTGGGGAGATGCTGTCTGCCAGCATTTCTCTTGCCCTCCTTGCTTGCCCCATCCTTATCCCCATAGCAGCGCTTCCCTGGTCGTGGTCACAGGGCCTGCAGCCTGCCTCGAGCCCCTGCATCCTCTTTGTGTCTCCTTCTACTGTTATTGCTGCTTGGCAGAGTGCTTTGTTTATTTACTGTGTCCCCCTGCTGCTGCAGAGTTTTCAGCATCCAATAAGTCTCTCAGTGGGGCCTGGGATGTATCTGGGGCTCTGGGGAGTTGGAATGTGTTCTCTGCTAGCCCTGGGTGCTCCACTTCTTGCTGAGACTGTGACTGCCAGGTTGGTCTTGCCCAGTGGGTTTCAGGTAGCACCGAGCTGTGGAGAGATCTGTGGTTGGGCTCCATCTGATCTGTGGCTCAGCAGAGCAGATGTCCCTGAGAGTGTTTCACTCTGGCAGCTTTGTTGCTCTGGGCAGCACTGGGGTCGGCTCGGCCTCCTGGAGGGGTGAGTGGAAGGATGGAGTGCCTCAGGTTCACCAGTCTCGTCATTGTGAATTTTTTTTTGTGTTGTGTCTTGCAGAAATAACATTCATCCCAGATTTGATGATAATGAAAATACAGAAAAAAGAAAAGCAGGTTTGTGACCCTCTCTCCTTCTCCCAACTTAGCTGGCAAGGCTGAGGACCATGTCCTGTGTGCTGTGTGGGAATTGTTGCAGTGGATGGGTGGTGGGAAGGAGGCCAGGGTGGGGGAAGGTTCTTGCATTTCCAGACAAGGTTGCAACTCAGCCCCTTGAGATTTCATCTGAGCTGCAACCCAGAACGGGCCATTGATCAAGATGGGTTTTGTCTTCAATAGTGGAAGTGTTTTTGATTTGGTGCTGTCCCCAGTGAAGGAGCAGCCCTTCTTTTGCCTCAAAGCCCATAGTATTGGTTCTTGGTGGTATCTTATTACAAAAACCACACATTTGCTGTGATTACAGTTACTAACATGATACCAAAGGACTAACACCAGCTGGGAGGTTGGGAAAGATCATGCCTCGGACCTGTGTGAGCTTGGCCGGGGAATCTTCTTCCTTTACTCAGAAAAAATTCCATCCCACCAAGCTGCCATTTCTGAATTGCCGCATCAGATCTTAACAACCTGCTGCTCCCAGAGGAGATTTATGAGCCAGTAGTCTCTGTATTAACCATGTGCAGGGGAAGAGCCTGACCGTCAGCGCTCTGCTGAGGGGAAAGGACCTGTTACATGTGTGGAACCTCACTCTACCTGCAGGGCTGAAATATTGCTGGAGGTATAAAACAAACTGGTCTGCCCAGAGCTAATTTGTGTCTGTGCTGCTTTTAATGGGAAACCATTAAATTGAACACAGAGCTAAGGGATAAATCTCTTTGAGAGCATGAGCCGGTACCATTTCTAACCAGCTCTGAAAGCAGCGTGTGCTGCGCAGGGCACTCCAGATTACACCACCATGGCAGGGTGATGGGAGGAGGAAGGGAGGAGGAAGGGTTTGGAAGAGGTGAGTGTGCTGTTCTGGGTTTGCAGCAAAGCAACTACTGTGGATATTGGAAGGTGTGTGTGGACAGACCACCAGTACTGTGGGAAGTAGTGAGTTTATCAATGTGTCCTAAAGATGCTGTGAAAAAGCAGAGCCAGCTTCAAGGTGAGGAGGAGAAGGGGAGTGGCAGGTCTTACATACCAGCACGGCTGGATCACTCCTGATGGGGCAGGGCAAGGCCTGGAGGAGAGTGAGGTGCTTTAGGGGATGGGTCTGTGATCTCCCTGCTCTGGTAGCGAAGCCCAGGTAAGAAGTCCACACCACTCATTGGGCTAATAATAGCAGGTTTGACTGCTGTGGAAATGTGATTGCTGAGATGATGTGGGTTTTAAGCACAGCAGAACCACCTTCCACCAGCATTTGGAGATTCTAGAGGGCTCAACTGCTGAATTGTTTTGTGTAACTGAAGATAAAATCTGCGAGGGAGATAAAGACATGCCACTGTGAGCAGGGAGGGGTAGAAGTCCAGCTGCTCATCTCTTGAGCTCTTGAAGACGGCAGCAGTGTAGAACAATCCTTGCAGCATGTCACGGGGTGGGCTGCAGTGTTCCCAAGTTCAGTGTTTGGAAGAAAGCCCGGCCAAGCAGGGCTCCTGGGGGCACTGCGGGTTTCTGGTTGCAGTGGTGAAGGGCTCCCTATCATGCTCAGCAGAGTGGCATTGAGGGCAGAACTAGCAAGAGGTGCCATTCCACATCACTCTGGACACCTGAACCCAGGAGCTCCCATACCTTGTAAACAGACTTCTCATGGCACCAAGGAGGCTGTTGCCTTCCATTCAGCAGTCTCCGGAGAAAATGAGATGCATCAAGGGTCAAGCTCTCAAGGGTCATGCGTTTCCATGTGTGTCTCCCTGCCAGCCTCTCACCTGCGGAAGCTCCATGTTGATTGTCATGTAGATGTAGGTTCAAGCCCATGGGTGAAAAGGCTGGCAAAATGCTGGCACCCATCATATTGCTGAGGGATGGCAGGAGAGCTGCCAGCTGCCTTTGGGAACAAGTAATGCATGTCCTCTCTTGCTTTGCCAAGCCCTTGGCTGCCCTAGGCCAATGCCTTGTCATGCCATGTCCACTGCCAGTGGATTGGGAAACCTGGGCTGGAGAGCTTGGCTGTCTGGGAAGGAGCCCCTCTCTGTGCCCCCTTGGTGTCCCCCGCAGCAGTGCCACTCTGCCTGCACAGAGTTCCTGGGCACCGCCAGCTGGTGCACCGTCTGAGGGGCTGTTGCTAGCACAGGCGGGATCTGTGTTTGCGTGACTCTTCTTCCTTAGTAGGCATGAAAATCTGGTGGATTTGTCACCAAGCTGTGACTAACTTGTGAAACCTGTCACTTGCCTCATGACTTAGGAGTTTTTGTGGCAGGGTGCCTTGT
Organism: Chiroxiphia lanceolata; assembly: GCF_009829145.1. NCBI lineage: Eukaryota > Metazoa > Chordata > Aves > Passeriformes > Pipridae > Chiroxiphia > Chiroxiphia lanceolata. Next base: position 723,305 of record NC_045653.1, on the reverse strand, counting down.
CTGCTGGCAGAGGTGGGACAGGGGTGCCTGGTTACCCCCAAGAGCAATGACAAGCAATGGATTCCTCGGAGGGCTCAGCAAAACCATCATTCCCTGGGCTGCCTCTCCTGTCTGTGTCCTGGTTGTCCCTGGGCACTGAAAGGTCTTGTATTCCTTATTTCTGTCAAGCTCTGACTTGCTGAATAACCTGAGAAATATGGAAATAAAATAAATGCAGTTATCCTACAGTGCCTGTAAATCTCCTTATTCTACAGTCATGGAAATGCTCCCATCCTGCATGGACTGTGAGAGCTGAACAGCATAGCTTGCCTCTTGGAAATGGAGAGATTGAAAGCCCTGTGACCCCTTAGCTCCTGCCTTCTTCTGGAGAGCTCTTCTGGCTCTTCAGCCTGGGCTTGGAGGTGGTGGGAATCCCCTGGCGGTCTGTGGCCAGCAGTGTGGGAATGCAGTGGGGAACAGCCCAGGGCTGCAGGCACTGTGTGGCTGCTGGGCAGCCCTTCCAGCAGGGAGGCCTGTGGGAGGATCTATGGGAGCTCTGCTTGCCTTTGCTTCAAGCACTCACTGCATAAAATGAAGGATTTTCCTAAATTTTATGGGTCTGTTTAAGCAAAAGGTGAGCTTTGCTTGCTGCAAATGCTGCTGAGGGTTGTTACTGGAGCTCCTTGGGATAGGAGCAGGGTCCTGAGCAGTGAGAGGCAGTGCAAGGAGACAGGAGCCATCCGAGCCTAAGGGCACTTGTGAATCTGTCCCAGGTGTGTCTATGGGCTGCTGGTCCATACTGAGCTTCTTTTTGTCACAATGAGACTGTCAGGTGCGATGACCTTTGGAGCTGGGTGCATGGAAGAGTTTTGGGCACCTGCTCTGTAAGGATAAAGGGCAGGTGGAGCAGTGAGCTGCCAGGATGCTCTTTTCCTGCACCCAGGAGCATTGGACCTGGTCCTCCCCCATGGTCCAAAGGCTGCACAGGCTTTCTTCCCATGCTCTTTCCTTGACTTCCTTCCCACTCTGACAGAGAGGACTGAGCAGGGAGGACAGCCTGGACAGCCCAGGGCAGCAGTGTTGTCCTCTGCCCCACCTGTGCCATGTTCCAGTGCAGTGGAAACACATGTCCCATTGCCAGGGCTGTCCTGGTCACAAGACGGAGCTTCCTGGCCGTAGTTGTTGAAGGCTGCATCATGGAGAAGTGTCTCGGGAACAGAGCCAGGCCCCACCTCCGTCATGCACATCCCATGGTGACTGCAGTGCCTGCTCAGAGACATGATGGAAGGTGGCACTTGTGTATTTTTAGCTTCTGCTGCATTGCATTAAGAGCTGGAAACAAGGGGTGCGGACATCCAGCAACAAGAACGCAACAGCCCGTGCTGTGCATACCACTGGTGGGGATGGCAGCGGGTGCAGAGGTTGGCTCTGCCAAAACCCTCTGTGAAAGAAGCTGCCTGTTCTGCTCCCGTCGGGCTCTGCAGCCAGCTGTGCAGAGCAACTGGGCTGGGGGCAGGCAGCATGACCATCTCAGGGAGGCAGAGCTGTGTCACGGTGCCCATCCTGGGCTGCGGGTGCAGTGGCAGCCTGGATGGTGGCTTTGGTCAGTGCTGTGGGGGGAAGCCAAGCAGCAGGGGTGCTGGGCCGTGCCTGGGCATCAATCTCTGCCTAAAGAGCATGGAAACCTTTGATGGCCTCTGCAGTCAGGGTCCCTGTGGACACTCCATGTACAGAACAAATCTCTTTGGGGTTTAAGCCATGCCCTAGACCCAAATGCAGGGCTTCTTTGGGGCTCTCCTGGTGGACTGTAGAAAAGCCTGGCCAAGCCTGCAGCAAATGGGGTTTGAATGGTCCTGGCATTTGGATGCAAGGTGGCATGTGGCATGGCCACTGCTGCTGGCTGTGGTCACACTACCCAGCAAGAGTCTGTTGTGTGGATGTTCTCTTGAGCCTAGTAGCCAGGGCAGCTGGTTCTGTTTTTGGCTATAACCATGAGAAGTTCTCAGCTGTGGCCTCCTTGCTGGATGGAGCTGCCATTCAGGTCCCGAGGCTGTGGCAGAGCTTTGCTCTGCTGGGAACACTGTGCTCTTGGAGGGGAAAGTCTGCAGGATGGGCAGTGGGGTGGACATGAAGCTGTTGGTCCTTTCCTCTTCCTGCACCCAAAGGCGTGCAGTACTGCAGGGTTTGGATATGGATCAGGAGTGATGCTGGCTGGTGAAGAGGTTCCAACATCCAGCAGTGCTGATCCAACATCCGCTTCATCCCTGTCATATGTCCCGACTTCTGCCACGTGGGTCCAGGGGAGCGAACCTCTGCTCCTGTCTCTCCCAAATATCCCATGGCAAGTGCATAACGTGTGTAATCAGTGCCACCTTTATGGGGCAGCAGATGTTGCTAGGCTGACTGACCATGGGCTGGGAACCCAGGAGCTTTGGAGTCAGGGTCTCGCAAGCCATGGAGGGAACAGGGCTCTGGATGTGTGATGATTCCATCCTGGGCTGGACAAAAGGTGCAGAATCTTTTGCCCCATCCAGCCAAGCCTGACCTCTTCTGCTGTACCTCTCCCGCTGTACCTCTCCCAGGTGCTTGGGCCCAGTTTTCTCTTGTCTTCACCCAAAGCTATCTGCTGCTCTCCAGTCTCACTTGCTTCTTAGGACTCTCATCACGTAACATCCTAGTGTCATCCTGCCCCCTGTCCCTAACTGCACTGTCCTGCCCCCAGTTCCCTCCTTCTTCCCCATCCCCCTTCTCTTTGCAGTTTCCTCTTCTCTGCTCTTCCCTTTGCAGGTATGTGGCGCAGGCAGGTGAGGGAGAAGGCGAGGGTTTCACACTCGGCTCAAGACCGCAGGCAGTCCCACTGGCCTGAGCTGGTCCTTGCCCTGAGCAGGTATGGGGTAACACTGCTGAGCTTCACTGCTCCTGAGCTCTTGCACATGTGCCAAGTAGAGTTTGTAAACAGTCCCTTTACATCCCTGTGAGCCCAACTTTGCTGGAGGGCTCGGAGAGGGTCAGGGGTGCTGTGTGACCCTCATGGGCTGGGGTGGCTGGTACATCTCGCAGGCTCAGCAGTTTGGGAGAGAGGAGGGAGCCCTTCGAGGACCTGAGGTAGGAGCAGCTTTGCCTCCCATCTCCTAGTGGTGTTTTCCCCCCACCCCTGAATAAAAACTCAGGAATCAAATTGAGACTATAAATGAAACAAATTTCAAGTTAAAGAAAGCACACTATTAAGGCCCACCCTGACCCTGGCTTTGCCATAGAATGGATTGTGCAATTATAAGTGCTCTCTGTTAGCCTCCATGGCTCTCAGGGGAAGTTTCAAACATTTTTGCTCTGATCTTCTCTTTGACACTAGTTAGACACATGGGACAAGACTTGGTGCTGCAACGGATGCTGAGGGACTGTATGAAATGTAATTTATAGAAGATTCCTCTGTGAATAAAAAAACTTACAAACATTACAATAAAGTGTACTATGGAAACATGAAATCATTACAATCATCACCAAAAAAATGCCACTTGAGAGACAGTGCAAAGGTAGGGTTCTAAGGATAAAAAGTGTTCTGAGGAAGCGGAGGCTGCTTGTATTGACTGCAAGACGTTTAGAGATGGGCATCACCTGCCAAAACCTGGAAGTCATGACCTTTACTTCTCCCCCACTGCAAAATACCCCAGAAGCAACAAAGCGGTGTGCTTAGGTAGGCATGTAGAAGGGGCAGTTGAATGGAAAATGATGTTTCTCTTCAGTTAAAAAAAAATTGTAGTAACTAAAAGGAGACAAACTCTGTGAATTTAAAAGTAAACCTGTAGCAAGGCAGGACTACATATATTTTTAGGAACCACTAAGGACACAGAATCTAATAACAAATCTTTTTCCAACCATCTCAGGACTAAAAAGCCTTTAAGAGGAGTCACAGGGTTAAATAAGGCGTTGAATGAGGGCTTGTGGAAATGCAGCCCTGGCAGAACAGCTCAGTCAGGAAGGCTCCCTACCCAGAACCATCCCTGATACCAGAGGCATCAAAGAGTTACCTTTAAATTAAAGGGTTTGATAAAGACATTTTTGAGCAAAGTAACGCAAGCCACCTGCTTTGATGGTGTTTACTCCAGAATTGTAAAGGAGCCTGATGATATTTGGGAATTGCTAATAATGTTTGGGCCATTGCCCATCAGAACCACATTATGGAAGGGAAGGGGGTGGGTAAATGTGAGACTAGAGGCCAATAGGTCCACTTGGGTATTGAGTAAATAGTTAGGAATTATAATAAACACTTTATTTCTGAAAATACTACACTGATAAATAGTCAGCCTGGCTTTTGCAAAGCAGAGTTAGTCCTTCCAATCTGCTAGGGGTTTTAAAGGGGTTTCCTGGATCACAGGACTGAAGTCGGGCTGGGCTGGTGCAGGGCTGATGGGCTTCTAACCAGCTGTTGAGGAAGTTTCTCACTGAATGCTCTTAAAGAAGCGTTGTCCTGACAAAAGCTCTTTCTGTAAATTAGTGACTGATTAAAGGCAAGGAAGCAAAATACAGGGAAGATGTTGCGGCTTTCACAGTGTGGACTGGGGAAGAAAGGTGCTGGCTGATTCCTGCAGTCATCTGAGATGCTGAAATGGAAATGGAGACTGAAAAGTTGAGAAAAGTCTCAGTGTGCCCAGTAAAGCCTTGGGGGAACCAGCCATGCACATGTCGTCACTGGAGGCTGTCCCTATTCATGGAGGAGACTGTAAAATGCTGGCAGAGAGTTTGGCGTCTGCCTACAGGTTGTTCCAGAGGTGTGTTCAGTGGTTTGTAAAGGGAGAAGGAGCAGAGCCAGAAACCCTCCTGCTGTTCTGTGGTACCTCTGATGCTGCGTGCTTCCTACTACCACCCCATAGCCCATGGGGTTGGAAGAGGTGCAGAACAGGATAAGGCGGGTGGTCTGAGAGCTGGCCCAGTCTGCCTGGGAGGAGAGGGTGACGTGTCACCTGTACCTTAGCTGGGCCAGGAGAGCTCTGCAGGGAGAGGACGGCAAAACTGAATTGTACAGAGTGGGTGACATGGAGACCCTCTCATACCCTGAGAAGTAGAAGCCACTTAGGAGGGCAGCAGGATTTAAACAAAATTCTTGGGTTTTCCCCCATCCCTTATGAGTTTGTAGTACTGAATGCCCCTGGGTGCTTTGACAGCCGGGGTTACAGGTGGGTTTGTCATTGTCTGGGTGCAGCCTGTCACTGGAGATCCTGAGCTGGGCCAGCCTGAGCAAACGGGGCACAGAGGTGCTGCCTGCCCTGCCCCACTCCTGCCCCCTCAGGGTCAGAGCACTGGCCTAGAGCATCCCCAGCTGGTGCAGAGCAGCACCGAGCAGCCTGCCTTGCCCACCTACTGTGGGAGCGTCCCAGGGGTACGGTTTGCCAGGTTTAGGCTCCTGCAGCTGTGCATGTTCCTCCTCCGTGTCACTGTTGGCCACTGCTGCAGACAAGATGCCCTGTAGCCCATTCCCACCATGAGCCTGGTGGCTCATGGAGACGTGTCTCAGGCCACTCAGGCCGAGGTTGCTGCTGCACCAGAGCCTCCCTGCAGTGCTGTGTCCCCATCAGCATGACACCAGCCCTTCAGCCTCTCATCCTTTGGAAGTAGGGATGATGTTCCCTGGGGCAGCAGCACGGGCACAGTAAGCTCCTGCCTGGCACAAAGAACCAGCCAGGCTGCTGCAGGCAAGTGGTAAAAGTACTCTGGAGCCATGCAGGAGCACAGATAAGGCTGGCACTGCTTTCTTAGTCTTTTCCTGTTGACAAGAAGCCAGGATAAACTGAACCTCATCAAGGGGAAGTAGAAAAAGCCCATTCCCTGGCTCGTGGCCGTGAGCCAGGCTCTCATGGCAAACTGTACTTGGCAGCACAGTCCTGTGTGGATGTCCAGAGCTTGCTGTGGACTTTAGAAGCATGACATGGAGCATTTTCCTCTCAAGACAAACCAGGAAGCCTTGGGAGCAGTAGGATTTCTGGGCTGGCAGCAACTTGCCTGTGCTTGGTGGGAAGCAGCCTGGTCTCCCTGCCCTCTGTGTGTCTGCTGCCCGTGCGAGCCCGGGCCGTGAGCCTGGTCCCACGGGCTGGCATTTGATGACCTGTTCATGGCAGAGCCTGTGCCAGAGGCTTCTGGCTGCTCCAGCTGGAGGCAGGCGCTGCTGACTGGGACCAGCACTGCTCCTGGGACACAGCAGGCCTGATGCCCACAGGGCAAGGCACTGACGCTGAACATTAGGAAAGCAGACTGCCCGCTCTTCGGGGAGATTGTCAGTGGGATCCCCTGGGAGACTGCCCTCTAGGACAGTGGAGTGGAACAGAGCTGGATCTTTAAGGAAGCCTGGGTCGGGGCAACCCCCGGTATCAATCCAGGCTGGGAGATGAACAGATCAAAAGCAGCCCTGCTGAGGAGGATTTGGGAGTGCTGGTGCATGAGAGGCTGGACATTCCCCATCTGTGTGCACTAGCAGCCCAGGAACCAGCCATGTCCTGGGCTCCATCAAAAGCAGCGTGAGGGAGGTGATTCTGCCCTTCTGTTGTGCTCTGGTGAGACCCCACCTGCAGTGCTGCCTCCAGGTCTGGGATCCTCAGCACAGGAAAGACATGAACCTGTTGGAGCAAGTTCAGAGGAGGCCACCAGGTTGATTAAAGGGATGGAGCACCTCTCTTACGAGGAAAGGCTGAGAGAATTCAGTTTGTTCAGCCTGGAAAAGAGGAGGCTTCAGGTTGACATAATTGCAGCCTTCCAGTACCTAAACAGGGCTTACAAGAAAGATGGAGAGGGACTTTTTACAAGAGCATGTAGTGACAGGACAAGGAGGAATGGATTCAAACTAAGAGAGGGTAGGTTTAGATTAGATATTAGAAGGACATTCTTTGCTGTGAGAGTGGTGAGACACTGGAACAGGTTGCCCAGAGAAGTTGTGGCTGCCCCACTCCTGGGGGTGTTCAAGTCCAGGTTGGATTGGGCTCTGAGCAACGTGGCAGGGGGTGGAACTAGATGATCTGTAAGGTCCTTTTCAACCCAGGCCATTCTGTGATTCTATGATTCTAAATTGTTCCAGCTGACCCTCAGCTTGTGAGATCTGAGGAATGCAAGGCTGAGACTGATCTTGTTGCACAGCCAGTGGACTCAGAGGCAGCATCTATAGTGCTGATTTTCTCCTGGCCCAGAATATATTCCCGTCAATTGCTTGGGTGCCCTTTGATGGCTGGTCCATGTGGTGACATGTTTGCTCTCCCCCATCCCAAGACAGCAGCAAGGGCCAGGGCAGAGCACTACAGGGGGCTGCAGGCAAGGCAAGGGTGCTGACCAATGTCAGCCAAGCCGACAGCCACACTCACGGGTGGCTGCAGGGGCGTTGCCCCCTTGCAGTCTGTTTCATTTACTGCTTTTATCTAATCCAAATCAGAAATCCAAGTGTACAAAGCACCCTGTGTCTAGACCACCCTGGATGGGCTCCAGCCCTCAGCCTGTAAGATGTAAAGATTTTCATTCTCTCCCACAGCTCTGAGGTACCTGAGAAACTGGATGGTGCTGGGGTTCTGCAGGGCTAGGTAGGCATTGCTGCCAGAGGCACTGGCACCTCAGCACCAGGGAAGTGGCTTGTGAAGGAACCAGCACCCCTGGCCTGGGGCAGCCGTGGGTGTGGGGTGCCAGGGCGAGCACTGCCTCTGTCCCCACAGGCACAGTGCTGCCCGGCGCCTCCTGGGCCACTCACCTGCTGCCCCACCTCCCTACGAGGAGGTACCACCTCCAGGCTGGCAGGATGGGCCCATGTCTTGTCTCATGACACAGCCACCAGCCACCGCAGGACCAACTTTCCAGCACTGGTCATGCTGCTGGGCTTGGTCTGGTGCTGCTTTGCCAGCCCCACAATGAGCCAGCACAGCAGTGGCTGCTGCTTCCCTCTGCTCATGACTGAGCCGTGCATTAAAAGGCGGAGCTAATCAGGTGGTTGTGGGTGAGAGGTTTGCCATCTCCTGTGAGGGCTATGGGATTTGCTCTGCCACTGTGTGGTCAGAGGAGCAGCTCAGACTGCTCTTGCTGCCAGGGCAGTGGGCAGAGACCTGCCTGGGCACCTGGAGGTATCCCAGCAGTGCCACACAGGATTGGTTCTGGCCGTGGCCTCAGCTGCTCTCCAGTGGCCTCTGGTCACAGGAAGGGAGGAGAGCGTGCAGTGGGCTGACCAAGGTGCTGCCTGTACCAAGGCACTGGGGATGGGAACTGACCGATTGAGCAGCTGAAGCTGAGCATGACCCGTTCCTCTCCCTGTCCTTACTGCACACAACTGCGCTTCTGCCCAGTCCTTTGTGCAGCCTTTGCTCTCTCCTGCTTTGGCAGCTGCTGTAAGAGATGTTTCTTGTTCCAACTGTGAATTGTCACCCACAGCTCCCTTCCTTGGGCTGTCTTCTGCCAGCCCTCTGGCCTGGGCTGCTCTCAAGGAGCCGAGGTCGCTGCTCATGAGCCTGGGCCTTTACCAGGCTACTCGAGCAGAGCTGGGCCCCTGAATGCGCTGCTGTCTGGTCGTGCCTGCCGCAGCCAAGCATGGCAGGGAGGCAGCTGAATTCCTTTCAATGTTCGGTGCTGGAAAGTTCTCAGGAAGTGAAGCTGTAGCAGGAAGGGCAGCTCTGCTCTCCTGGGCTGGAGGGAGCCCCAGCACTCAGCAGCTCCCGGGAGAGGTGCCAGTCTAACCCTCTTTTGCCCCAAGGTCTGCCCCATATGGAGCTGGTGCCCATTTGTTGCAGGCTGCAAGGCATCCTTAATTTCCTCTCTTTGCCCTGTCGGGACAATCCCTGTCTCTGGGCAACAGGCAGGAGGTGGCCTAGGCACAAGGGTCTCTCTGGCCTCAGCAGAGTGAGGTCTGGAGTGTCCGATCAAAGGCAGGACTGTGTTTGGGGCACACACTGGGGCCAGCTTGGGACCTGCGTGGGCTGGTGGGGAGGCCGAAAGGCCTCTATCTGTCACTTCCATTGGGCAGGGAAGGGATGTCCTCCCTGTTGAGCTGTGTCTGCCCGTGGTGGCCATGAGCCCTAGTCCCCATGTGCTGAGGGACACTGCTGTGCTGCACTGGGGGATTGGAGCCTCGTGGGGCTGCAGTTGCACCCGCAGCACCTGCTGTTTCCAACTGTGCCATTTGCTTCACTCACTGCCTTTCTGTTCTCTCTGCAGCCACTGACCTTAAAAGCGCTGAGCCTCTCCCCAATGTCGTCTGCCTGGGAGTGCAAGGCACAGGACACCTTTGCCAGCAGCGAGGAGCAGGACGAGGTGCCCCACCAGGTGACAGTGACGGCCACGAACACGGGCAGCCAGTGCCAGTGCCCAAAGGAGGAGCCCAGTGGGGCTCCCCAGAAGCGGACGAGCACCCAGAATGGGATGCAGGACAGTGGGGGCGGGGGCACAGGGGTGAAGAAGAAACGGAAGAAAAAGGATCTGGGAGAGCAGGAAGGGGGAGATAAAGCAGCTGTGGAGGTGAAACCAAAGAGGAGGAGAGAGCCTAAAGAACCAAAAGAGCCTAAAAAGGTGAAGGAGTCCAAGAAGCCGAAGGAGCCCAAACAGAGGGAGGTGGCCAAGAAGCCCCGCAAACCTCGGGAACCCAAAGCCCCGAAGGAGCCTAAAGACAAGAAGAGCAGTGCCGAGCCTGCCCCCAGAGCAAGACCCAAGAAGAGCAGGTGGGTGGTGATGTGGCCATGTCTGTGTACCTGGTGTGGACAGGGCTGTGGGCTTACAGGAGCTGCAGCCCGGAGAGTGGCACTGGATGTGTAGGCTGCTTGTGCTGCAGGCTGGACGTGCCAGTTGTGAGGCCAGGGTGAGCTCTGCTCACGCACGGGCGGGACAGACAGGTGCCCTTTTGGGGATGAGGCCCTGTGAGACCCCAGATCCATAAGAGGACCAAAGAATCTTGGCCTCTCTTTGGTATGGCCTTTATACCAAGTGTCCTGGGGCAAAAGGGACCTTAGGGTGGTGTCCCGCCAGGACAGCGAAGTGCTGTGTGGCAGAGGGCCTGTCATGCCTGTTTTGGGGCTGGGGCAGAGTGTATGTGAGTGAGAAAAACATGACCCTGGACTGTGTGCAAGTGAGGCTCCCCGCACACCCAGGGGCTGGCAGTGTGCCTTCCCTCAGCTCAGGTTTGGGAGGATGGTGGAGCACATCCCATCCCAGCTCCCTCTCCTGGGTGGCAGGAGCTGTCCCTCCTTGCAGCTGTGGAGCTGTGCTGGCAGCCGAGGCCAGCAGTGGGGGGAGGCCTGAGGACTCCCTGGTACTGCACAGCCCAGCGCTGCCGCCTCTGCTGATTCCTCATCCTTTTAATTAACAGGCTGATTGGACAGAAGCTCTGATTTCTTTTTAATTGGGGATGTGTGCACATAGCAGAGCAGCTCTCAACAGCACCGCTGTCATTTGGTTTACTGTTGTGGACTGGCGAGAATAAGTGGTTTTGGAGAGTCCTGTACAAAGCAGGCCCATCAGCTGGAACTGAGCCCTCCTCATGTACTGTAAATAATCCATGAGCTGAATATATTTGCACTGTAAATACAATTACTACAGGAGCCAGCTGGGAATTTTTCAGCAAAATCATTCTTTGTTACAAAACATCAGTTTGGTAGATCTTCTTGAGGACACTTCCCTGGAAATGGTCTCCGGAATAGACTTTTCTGGTCTGTGGGATCTACCCACCTTCCTACCACCATGGCTGCCCAGGGCATGTGTGCAGGGCGAGGGCTGAGCCCTGGGTCTTCCACGGCCCTGCTTCTTCAGAGCTCACTGACAGCCAGATCCTGGAAAGGCCAGGGCTGCAGAGGCAGCACCAGGGGGGCCTTTAGTGCCATTGGTGTGGGCTGGTTGTGGGCAGGAGGGGGTGTGGGGAGCTCACCAGGGTGAGTCAGGTGCCACGTCCCCAGTGGCTCCCTGAGCCATGCAGTGCTGTCACTTCTGGTCTTCCTCGAGCCTGGGGCTCTGCACGTGTTCGTTGTCCTGGGCTGGTGAGCCAGAGAAGATGGGAGATGGATGAATCAAATGGACAGTGCCAGGAGGGTGAGGAAAGGGCTCCTCCAGGCCCCAATGAGGGCTGCAGCAGGGAGATGGAGGTGGAGAGGGAAGGAGAGGGGCAAGAAAGGGAAGGATGAAGCCCATGTAAATGCAGCATTGGTTCCCAAGGAGGGTCCTGGGATCAGGGATGCAGCTAGCAGCTTTTCCTACTAACACCTCTGCTCCACCAGTAAGAACCTGCCATACAGGCAGTTCACAGAGGTCTGCCCATGCAGCGGGAACTGTGGGACCCGACCAAAGCAGGAGAAACCTGGGAAAGAGGAGACCATGGAGGCTTGTGCTCGTTTAAGGTATTCATGGCTCTCGTAGGAGCTTGTTGCCACCCTGGCAGGTCCTGTGACTGCCAGCAGTACCTTCACAGGGCATTGAGGGTCACAGGGCAGCCCATGACCATGTGACCTGCCATGGACAGGACACCCTGCTAGAGATGGGGCTCGTGGCAGGGTAAGCCCAGCTACAGAGCTGGAAACCCTGGCCCTCCTACCTGGGCACGGCAGGGGCTGCGTGTACCGGGAGGGGCTGAAGGATGACCCGCTTGCTGTGCTGGGCACCAGCAGAGCCCTGGTGAAAAGGCCACTTTGTGCAAAACAGACCATTTAAAAAAAATAACTGTAACACATCATGCAGCCAGAAGAAACCGTGTTTGGGAGTCTGGGAGTTCCACAGGGCTCTGCACATTCCTAGTGCTCTGTCCCAGTTGGAGCCTGAGCCTGTTGTGCTTCCTCCTGCTCACCTGCACCTTCCAGGAAGACCTAGTACCAATCCTGCTGCTTGGAAAGCCCAGCTCATGCGTCCTCCTTGCAGCTTTTCTACCTCCACAGCCTCTTTCGAGCCTCATCTCAGACTTGCTTCACCCTCTGGGTCAGCCCCCAGCAAACCCACCTGTGGGAGTGTCAGGTGGAAGCTGTGCAGGGAGCAGAGCTGTGTGTCCCACTGTGCCTCCTGCCCAGGACAGAGCTGGGGAGGTGTCTGGGGGCCCCTGGCAGTGCAGGGAGGGGAGGGGAGAGCAGCAGGCAGGGTCAGTACTCTGTGCAGATGGAATGATTGCTGGGAGTCCTCTAAGTGGCAGATAATGGTAGCATAATTTCTTCTAAATTATTTCTAATCATAGTAAATGACTGGTTCATGAATGAAACAGTTGTTAATTGTGACTTACAAATCAATATCTTGGGAGTTATTGCTCAGTGGAAGCAGTGCTCACAGAGCATTTTCAGGGCCTCTAATTCAAGCATGGATGCATGGCCAGGGCATTTTTGGCCTGAATAGCAGATTTTTACCCTTACTTTTTGACAGTCCCAGGCAAGCAATGATTTTTCCTGTTAAATGGACCTAAAACCTTGACATGGCTTTGAAACTAACTGTTCCTCTGACACTGTGCAGGTCTGGGATGTGGAGGGAATGGATGGCAGGAGTGAGGAGTGAGGAAGGGGGTGTTGCTCAGCCCCAGGACAGGCACCAGCGCTTTGGAGCCTTTCCCTTAACTGTGTTCCTTGCAGAGGATAAGGATGGACAGGCACGCTGGGAGCTGTTGTTTCTTACCCTGGTGTGTCCTGGCCCCATTCCCTCGCACAGGAAGGTTGTGCTGGGTGCCAGGGGCTGCAGGTGGCCCTTACCCTGAGAGTGTGCCATGGGGCTGGGCTCGTCTTCGCTTGTTTTTCAGGGAGGTGGTGGGATTCACAGGAGCAGAGCCCAAATCCCCTCTGTAACCATCTGCTGTGATGGGCCATTGCACCTTTGGGAGCGAGACCTGCAGCGTTCATGGCCATCACAGGGCTCAACTTCCCCTGGCTGGAGGCACAGTCCAGTGTCTGTCAGCTGCTGTCTCGGGAGGAGACTCAGTGCTATGGCTCAGGAAGACAAACCATGATCTGGGGCAGCTTGTGCCTCAGCACTGGTGTAAAGGTTTACTGGGGTAAACCGATTTGCTGGCAGGGCTCTCTGACACACACAGGAGTTGGCCAGCAGCGTGGCCAGCGTTGGGAGTGCTGTGATCGAAGCAGGCACCTTGCTGCCCTGGCCTGCTGGAGTCTGTGGTGGGGACATCCTTTTTGTGCCTGCACTGGGCCCCATGAGCTGAACCCCAACTCCTACAGCCCCTGTAGGGCTGTTCCCCTGGCTGGTGGGAGCTCCCAGGCAGGGCAGGTGGACCCTTTCATCCCAGTACTGGAACTGGATGGAGAAACACTTGGTGGTGATCAATGAGTATCACAAACTGGGGGTCCCCAGTGCTGGGGGAGGCCCCAGGAGCCTTGAGGTGCCTCTGGGTGATCCATTGGGAGCAGAGCCCTGTGCCTGCTGGCTCTCCCTTTGGATTCCTAGGACAGGATCTAACTATCAGTCTGCCTTGGCAGCAAGGATACCCCTGTGGAGAAGAAGAAGAAAGGGAAGAGGAAAAATGAGATACCAGCGAACAGTTTGGATTTGGATCAGGATCTGCTGAGCCCATCCGTACAGAGCCCAGAGGAGTCTGCAGAGTCAGCTGACAGCCAGGTATGTCCAAAGCCCTCTGCTGCCATTGGGGAAATCCCAGCTGCCTTTGAGTGGGAGAATTGGGCCCCTGGGTGCAGTGGTCAGAGAGCATGTTCAGCAGTGTGGCTCCAAGGCCAGCTTCTGTCAGCCTGAAGTCAGCGGATGGCCCAGGGTTAGGTGCATGTCCCTCAGCCTTGAGTGTCCTTCTCTGTCATGACTCCGGGGAGCTCCCCTTTCCTGGCACAGCACAAGGAGGCAGGTTGGCCCTGCAGTCTGGGGAGCTGTGTACTCTGTATCTCTGCAGGGCTCCTCTGCCTCACACCCTGGGGACTGATGGGGCTGTGTGGGTCAGGATGGAGACCTCGGCACCACGGTGGGGAGTTATCTACAAGGAGAGCCAGTTCTCACCACTTCCGTCCTGCTAGAGCAGGGGGTGGCCTGGACATCCAGCAGCCCTGTGGCTTTCTCTCTGCCTCTCAAGCAAGGAGGCAGATACCTGGTCTGCCTGTGTCCCCTGGCACTGCCTTTTTCATCCCGTGTACAGAAACGACGCTCCGGACGGCAGGTGAAGAGGAGGAAGTACAATGAGGACCTGGATTTCAAGGTTGTGGATGATGACGGCGAGACAATCGCTGTGCTGGGAGCTGGGCGAACCTCCGCGCTCTCTGCCTCTACTCTGGCATGGCAGGCGGAGGTAGTGCTGGGTGTGGGATGGGGGGTGTGGGATCTGCCTCATGCAGCGTGTCCCGGGGTGTCAGTGATGATGATCAGGAAAGTAGGGGCTCCCAGCTCAAGGATGGGGTGAGAGTGTGTCTGTCTGGAGGGGTGCAGGCTGGCTTTGCAGGAGCTGTGAGATGGGCAAGAGAGGTGTGCAGGTCTAACTGCTGCCCTCTTGCTGGGAGAACAGGACGTCTGGAACATGTCACATAACTGGACACATCCCGGAAGAAGTGACCCGACCACTGCCCATGCACACCTTTGGCTCTGGTCTCTGTAGGTCCTGTCTATGATTAATCTCTTATTTTGTCTCTGCCAGCTGAGGGCTTTGTAGGTGCCAGGTCATCATTTTCAGCCCTGGCTGCTCTCCATCAGTGCCTTGGAACAAAGCAATGCCAGCCTGACACTTGCCAGCTGAGCTGATCTGCCGGGCAACGTGGCGGGGACCAGTGGGTGCCACTGCAGTTTGAGCCTTGCTGTCCTGCTGCCTATGCCCACTAGTTCAGTGCTGGCTCCTGGTGGGTGCTGGCGGCTCTTTCCTGCCTACCTGTGACTGTGTGTTGGATTCTGCAGCTCATTCCATTTCTGATCGTTGTTAACAAATCTGCCAGATATTAATAACGGTCACTAGTTGTTTTCACAGTGTTCTTGTAACCCTCTGTAGTCCCCTCTTCCCAAAGCTTTGGTGGGTATTAGTCAGCTCTGTTGTTCAGCCATTAGATAAGCTCTGGCCTGATGGTCCATGCCTGGCCTGGACCCACGGGACGTGCTGCGGGTGCTGCTTCAGCTCTGCCTGGGGCTGTTTCCCAGCTGGGCTTCTGGCACTCATCTTTCCAAGTGAGATTTTCAAAGCAGCAGATAGGTATGAGCTGCCACTCTGTTCTCCTCTCAGTTCTGAACTTCCACCTCGGTTTGTCCTGCTCCAGGTGAGTTATTAAGGCTGTTGTCCAGTAGCAGCCAGGCTGGGTGGCTGCTGTGGGGCCTGGCCAGCCTGCACAGCTGGGCCTGCCCATGGCTGCTCCCAGGGTCAGAACTGACCTGGCAGGGTAGGATGTGAGTGCTGCGACTGTGATGCTGCTCTCTCCATGGCCTGGGCTTGCACCTTTCCCCTTGGGTCCTGGCCACAGTCCTCAGAATCTCTGTGGGGCAGTGCAGGGCTCCTCCAGCAGCCTTCAGGCAGCGAGCAATGAGCCATGGACCATTGTAAGGGCTGTGGGGCAGTGTGGGAGCTCCAAGCTCCAGGCCACTGAAAGTGGCTGTGGTGTGCTCCTGACCATATTCACGCAAACCCTTTGTGCCAGGCAGGGTCAAGCAGAGCCCAGCAGTGCCAGGGTGGATGCCTGGGCATGGGGGAACGGGCACTGCGCAGTGTCTGCAGTGGGAGCACCTCTGCACGCTCCCCTCAGCCATGTTACTCTGGCGTGGGGCAGAGCTCCTCAAAGAGGGCAAAAGTCCCACTCTGGGCCTCAGATGGCTGCTAAGGGCCTAGACAGACCTGCTGTTCCTCTGCTTATTGTGTTGTGGTGCTGGGTGCAGCATCCTGCCCTGCACAGAAGGGTAGTGCCGAGGCAGCAGTCAGCTGAGGGCTGAGGATGGAAGGGTTGCTGTGGCCCCGGGCATGGTCTTGGCTTTCCCAGACACTTTCAGGTGAGTGGTGTGGGATGCCCCACGTGTCTGTCCCTCCCCAGCATGCCCTGAGCCATTCTTTGAGAATCTTTCTAGTCTGCAAAGCTACACCTCAGGACTGCTTTGCCTTGGACCAGGTTCTGCCTCCATCTGAAGGGGATGAACAAAGTTCTTCTCTTTTCTGCTCTGCGCTTTGCTCCTCCTGCTGCTGTACCATCTCCCAGCCAGGGCAGAACTGATATTTCTAATGCTCAAGCAAGCTCCATGTTTTTGGTGTGTGTCCTCTCCCATGAGTCTTCCCGTGCCTCTCCTCTGCAGCACAGATGGGCACAAGCCCAGCTCTCTTGTCCCTTGGCATTTGGTGGGGCTGGTCCTGGCACAGATGCAGCCAGGAGAGCCAGCCTCCCCCTCCCTGCTCTCAGGGCTGACAGCAGGGCAGTGTTAGGGCACCTCCAGCAAAGCCCATGTGCTCAGCGAGAGGGGCTGTGCTGGGAGCCCGGGGTACCAGCAGAGGGGATCTGCAGCCTCAAGGGGTGATTTCCTCAGGGGAGAGTTGAAGCCTGCAGAGGGAAGGAGACAGCACTTTGAGCCTACCAGGAAGAGCTGCATGGACACTGGTAGGGTGAGATGCTGTTGCCTGTGTCCTGAGGCTTTAGGCAGGTGGCAGCAACAGAGGGTGCATGTGGCAGGGCTCAAGAGCCCTGCTTTCCTGGGGTCCTTGGGGCCATACAGCACTACGGAGCTGTATAAAGGCCAAGGCATGTCCAAGATCTGGCATGGAGAGTGCCTGGGAGCAGAAACGTGCATGTTTTTCCTTCCTTGGGTCTCAGGGCAGAAGTGCCCAAGTTCCCTCCTCTTTTCTGGGAGAGTTGCCACCCTCTCCAGCTGCCCTGGTGTAGCTGGAAGGACCCATACAGCAAACTCAACAATGCTGTGGCCTGACACTTACCCAGGGAGGACGGGCAGAGGGTGAGTGTAGCTGGGCAGGCAGCACTTACACCCTCACACCCAGCGAGGGCTCCCCAGGCACAGCTCTCCCAGCTCCCAGTGCCAGCTCTGTCTGCCCAGCTGGTGGACTGGGAGAGGGGCAAGTAGCTGCTCTGTGCTGGGCGGTGCCAGGGCATGTGATGAGCTGGGAAAACAGCTCTCCTCTCCTGTCCCCAGGAGCCTCCTGAGGATGATGCCAATATCATTGAGAAGATCCTTGCCTCCAGGATGGTGCAGAAGGAGGTGAGTGGCAAAGATGTCAGTGGGGCTGGAGGTCCGTGGGCATAGGAGAGATGGGACCTGGCTGCCCTATGCAGCAGGGAACCTGAGATGTAGCAGCAGTTGGTGCTGCCTTGCTTGCTTTTCCTTGCTCTTGCTCTCACGGTGGAGTGCTGGGGTGTGCCCGCCTTTCTGGGCCGTGGATCAATGTGGTGCCTCTTCCTGTCCTGGGTACCGGAAAGCCTGGAGAGGAGTCAGGCCTGGGCTGATGCCCAGGAGGTGTTTTAGTCCCCCATGGTCAAGGATGGTCTTATACCATGTTCCCAAGGGCTATTACGCCTCTGGGGCAGCAGCACAACAAATGCCTGGCTGTCCTCACCGTCCCTGGGGCTCAGTCCCTGGGGCCTGTGGCCAGGGAGGGGATGGCTGCCTGCACCCAGGTCGCAAAGCCCGCCTCCCCAGTTTCTGCACAGGCTCTGACTGTTGCTGCCTCTCCTTGGTTTCAGGCTCATCCTGGAGGCCTGGCATTTGAGACGGAGGAGTTCTACGTCAAGTACAGGAACTTGTACGTGTGGTATTGTGATGCTTTTTGCCGTGGGCCCTGTGCATGCAGGAGCAAGGACTGTGCGCTCCCACCTCCGTCCCATCCCTAGCTGCAGGCCCAGCGTCCCTGTTTTCCAGCCTCTGTCCTCCTGAGCCAGCCATAGTGGTGGGAAGCAGGGAAGCTGCAGCATCTTCAGTGCTTGCTCTTGGCCTGCTCCTGTGCCACAGCTTTCCCCAGTTTAGGGTGCCATAGGTGTGGGTTGGGCCTTCTCTGGATCACCAGCAGATCCCTGCTGCTCTGTGTGGTGGATGGGATTGGGACCAAAGGCCTTTTGGTCACATTTGGTGACTTTTTTCCTCCCCTGCAGCTCCTATCTCCACTGTAAGTGGGCAACTCTGGAGGAGCTGGAGAAGGACCCCAGGATCTCCCAGAAGATAAAGCGCTTCCGGAACAAGCAGGCTCAGATGAAACATATTTTTACAGAGGTGAGAGCAGAGCACGGGGAGCAGCAGTGCACGACCCTGAGCCCAGGGCAGGGGCTGAGCAGGCCAGGAGTGCTGCCCCTGACACCTCCCTACCAAAGCCAGACCAGTTCCTGGGCCAAAGGCACCAGAGCTAAGGCTGAGGGTGTGTGGCAGTGCCTGGACACCTGTGTCGTCACTGCCGGAATTATGAGCAAGGTGACAAGTGACACTTGCCAGGCATTGCCAACTACGGAAGCGTTGCTCAATGGGAGGGAGGGCACAGTGTGGGTCTGGGGCTGCTTCTGTGGTGGAGCAGAGATGCTGTGGGAGGGAGGGAGCTATAAATATCTCGGCTTAGAGCAGCTCCTGCCTGCTCTGCTCTGTAAGCAGATTAATCTTGCTTAGTATGAAAGGTGTTCTATAATTTATCTTGGTGCTCCAGAGATAGTTGTTGAATCTCCTCAAACTGCCCCTTACAAGTGTAAATCAGGCCAGTAGGCTATGAAAATTTCTCCATTGTAGCTGGAAAGCTGGGGGCGTGTGTCAGATTTCTCACTCTCAAGTCTGTTTGTGGTCTTTCTCAGGATGCAAAGAAAAAGCATGTATTGGAATGCACTGTACCACTGACAATTCATCAAGGAGCACATGGTCTTTTCCTGTGACTAACTGGGCTTGGGGAGTTGTGAGCATAGAAGCCTGTTTTTTCTCCTTCCCAAGTGCTAGGCCATGTGTCTCTCCGAGGACTACTGCTAGGTGGGGCAAGAGGGAGGCAGAGTCAGAAACCAAGGGGTCACCCCTTGCAGGAGTGGGGTTCTGTGTATGGCTCTGTGCTGTGGCAGTCACAGCTCTGGATGCTGCACATCAGCTGGAGCAGGCAGCTCAGGGCTTGTACCTTGGGGCCAGATAGGCTGGAGAGGACATTCCTGCCTAACAGCAAGGGCAGCATAAAGCCTGTGACTGCTCTAAAGGAAGAGCTTTGCCTTCCTGTGTCCTCCCTGCCCAGAGACAGATGTCTGTACCTGCATCCAGGGCACTTGGTGTGCTGCACACAGCTAGCAGCATCCTGGGGACAGATGCCCTGCAGCTGTTTACTCGTGCCTGCCATCTGGTTCACCCTGGAATCACCTTGAACTTACTCTCCCTTTTTACTGTTTGCTGTCACAGCCTGATGAGGATTTGTTCAACCCGGACTACGTGGAGGTAGATCGAATTCTGGAGGTGGCTCACACAAAGGACCCAGACACTGGGGAGGTGGGTGGCTGTATCACTTTCTTGCCCCTCGGAGGGAGGGAGGGAGACTTGGCAGGAGGCCCAGCCCCACAGTGTGCATTGTGGGTCATCTCAGAGCATGCTGAGCCTTCCCAGCCTTTCCTTGTGCAGCCTGAGTTCCTGAGGACCCTTGGCACAGGGTAGATGGAGGGCTTCTGACCCTCCCTGTCTCTGAGTCTGACTCTCTGTGCTGCAGGAGGTGACTCACTACCTGGTGAAGTGGTGCTCGCTGCCCTATGAAGAGAGTACCTGGGAGCTGGAGGAGGATGTTGACCCAGGGAAGATTAAAGAGTTTGAAGCCCTCCAGATCCCTCCTGAAATCAAGCACATGGTAACGTACCCAGAGGTAACGTACCCAGTTGGCAGCTCTCTGCCCTGGGCACAGGGACTGGCTGTGTTGTGCCATGGTCCAGCAGTGCTGACCTTGTCCCTGGTGCTGCAGTGCAAGCCCTGTATTCTCCCCTCCGGGTGGGTTAGTTGTCAGGGTCTGAGGGTGGGCTCTGGAGGCCAGGACATTGCTGTGACTCAGCTGTCAGGGACTGCTCTGAAGTGTTGTCCCGATGCACAGCCCCAGCAGCAGGATCTGGCCTCGCTGGGCATTGGCCTCTCCCATGGATCTTGCTCCTGCTCTCCCCTCTCAGGAGCGCCCAGCATCTGAGTCCTGGCAGAAACTGGAGAAGTCCCGAGAGTACAAGAACAGCAACCAGCTGCGGGAGTATCAACTAGAGGGAATGAACTGGCTACTCTTTAACTGGTATAACAGGTGAGGAGGGGCTAGAGGCCTGTGTTCCCAGGAGCAGTCCTGCTAGCAGCAGGCCCTGGTATGTGCTGTCATGAGAACAGCAGAGCTGGGGAGCAGAGTGTACAAATGGGCCTGACAGAGCAGCCACTGAGTCCTTCAAGTGCTGGAACTGGCAGGCAGCTGCCAGAAAAATTGGGTTAGCTTTAGCTTTGCAACTGAGTCTTTAAGAAGGTTTCTCCCTAGGAAATGCTGATGAGTCTTGGAGGTAGTAGGGCTTAGCTATGAGTCTAAGGTACACCTGATGATTAGTGTTGGCCAGGCTACTGGTGACCCACTGTGTGGCAGGACGGCAGGAATGTGAATGTTCTCAGCTGCAGCAGGCCATCAGATGCATCTTTCCCTGGCTCTTGTGTACCTGAAGAGCAGCATCTTTCATGCTGACTTTGAATCCATGATCTTGCAAGAAGTTGGATGGTCAGGCTTACCCAGGCAGGTTTGGGCCGCTATACCAATAGTGGCCAATATACTCCACCCTCCACGCTGCAGGGTCAGAGAAGTGTGAGAAGTGATGTGCCTGACATCCCATCAAGGAGTTGGCGACAGGGTGGCTCTCAAGAGCCACGTTCACCTGACCCTGTCCATCTCTGCAGGAAGAATTGCATCCTGGCTGATGAGATGGGGCTGGGGAAGACAATCCAGTCAATCACGTTCCTCTCAGAGATATTCCTGATGGGCATTCATGGCCCCTTCCTCATCATCGCTCCTCTCTCCACCATCACGAACTGGGAGCGGGAGTTCCGCACGTGGACGGAGATGAATGCCATCGTGTACCACGGCAGCCAGATCAGCCGCCAGATGATCCAGCAGTACGAGATGGTGTACAGGGACACACAGGTGAGTGGCACACACAGCATTCCCAGGATGCATCCCCAGCCCTGGCTCCCTTTACTTGGGAAGCATTGAGCTGCCTGAGAAACTTGTTGTCCTCCGGAGAGGGAAAGGTGACCTTTTAAGAACTCTTTGCTGGCGTGGCCTCAAGGTGCAGTATGTGAGTGAACAGCCCCAACTCATGCAGGAGGGGGAAGGTGCAGCAGAGCCCCAGCCATGGTTCTTGTCCAGGCCTATGTGTCTGCTCTGGAGCAGTGTCTAGTTTGGAGACAACACAGCCTGTGGCTAGCAAGGAGGCTTGCAGGAACCTGCCCAGTGCTCGAGAGAAATTATTCTGGGGAAATCCCAGCTCAGAGCCAGATACTGATACTGTCAGACAGAGGGTCTGACAGTGTCCTGCTGCCCTGCAGGAGTCAAGCTCTGGTTTCTGTCTCTCTAGGGTAACCCTCTCCCTGGGATTTTCAAGTTCCAGGTGGTTATCACCACCTTTGAGATGATCCTTGCTGACTGCCCAGAGCTGAAGAAGATCCAGTGGCGCTGTGTGGTCATTGACGAGGCACATCGCCTGAAGAACAGGAACTGCAAACTCCTGGAGGGGCTGAAGCTCATGGCCCTGGTGAGCATGTCCTGCCTGGGGTTCACCTGGGAGCAGGGTGGGCTGGAGATGGCTGTGCTGAGCATTCAGATACCACTGTCACTGGCTCAGGCCCCATGCCAGGCTGGGGGAAAACCATCCAGATCACTAAAGCAGTGCCAGTGAAGGGGGGCCCTTTGATGGACAGGGCACTGGTGCCCTGCAGCTATCACAAACTCCTTCTTACCGAAGTGGAATATTAACCCACAGCAGACCTGGGAGGGAGAGCGTTCTCCTTGAGGGATCACCCAGTCCTCACGTCCCCAGGTCTTGGGGTTGTCTCGACCCCATCTCCTTTTGTTGCACATGTACCTACATGATGAACGTCTAATAAAAGCTCCCCCTCGTTCCCAGTGCATAGTCATACCTGCCCCTGCTCAGGCTGGCCCTGGCAGCAGGTCCCTCCTGCCTCTTGGTATGGCATGGCTCTGGGCCATGTTGCTTCTTGTTCTACCTGAGCCCTGAGGAGGGACATTCTGCCCCCAGCTGCACGGGGGCTCGGGCAGATGTCAACGTCCCCATCTGGCACCAGCACAGCCCCGCCTGAAGGTCTTGTGCCAGGACTGACACCTGTTGGCAATGTGAGATCAAGGTTTTGGCTGTTGTTGCTGCACAGAGCTGGACTGGGACGTGTCCAGGGAAGCATCCTGGGAGCCACAAGACAGTGTGGTGAGGCTGTGGCTTGATTAGGGCTGTCACCATGGCCAGGGGAACCTTTCAGCCTGTGTGTGCTCCCGGGTGACCCAGAGTGCTTCTGAGGCTGGAAGACAAAGAGCATTGCACTCTTAGGACACCTTGGACCTGGCCAATGGGTCTGAGCCCTCAACCTCTTTTCTGTGTGTCCCCAGGAGCACAAGGTTCTGCTGACAGGGACTCCCCTGCAGAACTCGGTGGAGGAGCTCTTCAGCCTCCTAAATTTCCTGGAGCCACAGCAGTTTCCCTCAGAGACAGCCTTCCTGGAGGAGTTTGGAGACCTGAAGACAGAGGAGCAGGTACCTAGAAGAGTCATGCTGGTGAATGTTGGCGCAGGCCACTGGGACACCTGATGACCAAACCAGGCATGCTCTGAGGCATGTACTTCATGGAAGTGGATAGGGCTCCTCATGGTGGGAGAAGCAAAGTTGGGACAGAGCTCCCAATGCTGCTTTGGAGAGGGGAGACCGGCCTGTGCCAAGGCAGTAGTCTGCTTCCACCTCTCTCCCTGCTGCCTTTGCACCCTTGGGCAGCACAGCTCACCTACCTCTCCCACCTGGTCTGTCCCTGAAACCAGCAGGAGTGTAGGGGGAATGGGGAGGTTAGTAAGTCAGTTGTCCTTGTCAGGTTCCCATGGAGAGCCTTCCTCCAAAGTTCCTCTTGAGTGTGGGTCATGGGAAGCTACTCAGTCCCTTGGGCTGTCCCTGCTGCCATTTGAATGGGGGAATTGCACAAAGATTGTCATTCTGGGAGAGCAGGCACAGGCATATGAAGCAACCACTACCTGCTGTCCAAACTCTCAGCTCTCCTCCTGCATCAGACACCCAAGGCTGCCAGCACCAGAAGCATGTGCAGTTCATGGTACAGGACTGGTCACTCACATGCCTGCCCCAAGGATGCCAGCCCTTGAAGTCTTCCTGGCTGGCTGCTGAGCAGCTGCTCCAGGGTCACTTGTAGTGGGTTCGCAGCCTGGAGGGGCTCCAACGTTGCCTCCACTGTCACCACGTGTTTGCCGTGTTGGGAGGGCAGTGAGTGTCTCTCCTTGCTCTGCAGGTGAAGAAGCTGCAGTCCATCCTGAAGCCCATGATGCTGCGACGGCTGAAGGATGATGTAGAGAAGAATCTGGCACCCAAACAGGAGACCATCATTGAAGTGGAGCTGACCAATATCCAGAAGAAATACTACCGGGCCATCCTGGAGAAGAACTTCTCCTTCCTCTCCAAGGGTGCCAACCAGCACAATATGCCCAACCTCATCAACACCATGATGGAGCTGCGCAAGTGCTGCAATCACCCCTACCTCATCAATGGTGAGGGCTGTGCACAGGAGGTGTGGGGGGACACACCTGCAACATTTACTGCTCACTACCTGCAGAACTTGCCCATCTTGGGGGGGCCAGCTCAGGCCCTTGTGCCATCTGCTGATGGTGTGGCTGTGAGCCCAGCACAGGGTACAGTGATCTGCCCTGTTGCCCTCCCAAGCAGCCCAGCTCCCTGCAAGAGCTGCTTGCTGATGGGCATCTCAGGGTCTTGTGAGGCTCACTGTGTTTGGGGTTGTTCTGACACAGGACCCTCTTCAGCATCCCAGCTTGACTTGTTCTGCCAAGAGCTGATGCAAACCCTGAAGTTTAGTCACAGGAGCGGAGGGTCTGCTGGAGGTCTCTGGGCAACCTCCCTAGCTCTGACTGCATGGGTTCTGTTCCTTGGGTGCTCCTTTGCTGCTGCCCTGGGCGGGAGGCTGGGGGAGCTGCACTGCCAGCCTCACCAGGAGCTCACATCCCTTTTCACCTGGCAGGGGCAGAGGAGAAGATCCTGGAAGACTTCCGTAAAACACACAGCCCAGAGGCGCCAGACTTCCAGCTGCAGGCAATGATCCAGGCAGCTGGGAAGCTGGTGCTCATTGATAAGCTGCTTCCCAAGCTGATTGCTGGTGGGCACAAGGTGCTCATCTTCTCACAGATGGTGCGCTGCCTCGACATCCTGGAAGACTATCTCATCCAGAGGCGGTTAGTACAGGCTCCAGCATTCACCACAGCTCCTCCACATCACCTACATGCACTGTACATAGAGTGGCAGCAATGCAGGGTGGGGATTTGGCCATTCCATGCCCATGTACCAATGGATTGGAGTTACTGGCTACTGCTGGTGGGTGCAGAGACCCCAGAGCTGAGCAGCTCAGACCTGTCCATTCTGCGTAGCCCAGGGCCAGTCCTCGGAGAGACCAGGTGGAAGTAGGTAGGACCCTCGGTCCTGGTTCCCACGAGCCCCATGTCCATGCACCATGCATGGAGTTGTGATGATTTTGCCATCATAAGAGGCACAACTTTCAGGAACAGCCAGAGTGCACACAGGCTGATGGGGCCTGAGCCTCCACCTGGGCACAGGTTCTGCCAGTTAGTCTCAGCTGCCTGTGTACCCACACTCAGCCCAGGGGAAGGAGCAGGAAGGAATTTAAAAGCCATGACCAGTTCAGGCCCTGCCGTGACGCTGCTTCTCCCCTGTCCCCCTCTCGAGCAGGTACACCTACGAGCGCATCGACGGGCGGGTGCGCGGGAACCTGCGCCAGGCTGCCATCGACCGCTTCTGCAAGCCCGACTCGGATCGCTTCGTGTTTCTGCTGTGCACGCGGGCAGGGGGGCTGGGCATCAACCTGACGGCTGCTGACACCTGCATCATCTTCGACTCGGACTGGAACCCACAGAACGACCTGCAGGTAACGGGCCGGTCTGGGCCAGGCTGCTGGGCAGTCCTGTGGCACAGCTCCTGTTGCTGGTGCCAGGAGGGCAGGGCGGGGCAGCGGCTGTGCTGGGCACAGGGTACCATGCTGGGAGAACCGGCAGGACTGCAGGCAGAGGGGACAGGACACAAGGGAGGTCACGGTGTGGCTCTGAAAGTACAGATGAGCCACAGAGCAGGCAACACTGTGTCCATAGCTGATGTTAGAGTGGGTGCAGTGTTGTGTGCCTGCATTTGCAGAGAGCCATGGCTCCAGCCTGAGGCCTGTGTCCTTGCCCTGAGGGTGCTGGGATCACCCATTTCTACTCCACAGCCACGCAGGCTGTGCCAGAGCCAGAGCCTTGCCAGGTCAGCCACAGGCATGGAACGGAGATGCTGTGGTGGGTAGGAGCTGGCTGTGGCTTGGATGGGTGAGTGTAGGTGCTGGTACAGGTGCCACAAGCCACACAGTCCCCATCCTGCTGGGCTCCCTGTGCTGACACTGTGTCCTCTGCTCTCCCAGGCTCAAGCTCGCTGCCACCGGATCGGGCAGAGCAAGGCAGTGAAGGTCTATCGCCTCATCACCAGGAACTCCTACGAGCGGGAGATGTTTGACAAGGCCAGCCTGAAGCTGGGCCTGGATAAGGCTGTGCTGCAGGACATCAACCGCAAGGGCAGCACCAACGGGGTAGGTTGGCTGCCTGAGTGAGGTCAGGCGGGAGCTGCTGCAGGAGAACTCTCCTCCAAGTGCAAGTCATTGCCAGGTTGGAGCAGAGACTGGGCAGGCTTTGGGGAGGGAGAACCCAGTCCCACACACTCACACTGCTGCTGATAGCCTGACAGGCTATCCCTGCACTGCCACAGGGTTGGGGGACACATGATGCTGTGTCTGGGGTGGCATGGACTGAAATTCCTGACAGTCTCTCAGGCAGCATTTTGAAGTGACCTCTTTGCTGTAGCAGCAGCAGGTCTGGGTTTGCTTGAGGTATCTCTGTCCTCCTCCTGGAGCAGAGGGAGGAGCCTTCTCCTGCTGTGCAGTGGTCAGGGTTGCTGGCCAGGTTGGTGATGCCCCCGTGTTTTGGGCAGGTTCAGCAGCTCTCCAAGATGGAGGTGGAGGACCTGCTGCGGAAGGGTGCCTATGGCGCACTCATGGATGAGGAGGACGAAGGGTCGAAGTTCTGCGAGGAAGACATTGATCAGATCCTCCAGCGCAGGACACAGACCATCACAATCCAGTCTGAGGGCAAGGGCTCCACCTTTGCCAAGGTATGCTGTGCTCCATCAGGAGGGAAGGGGGATTCCCCTCGAGGGGTGGGGGAGGAGGACACACTGGGAGCATGCAGGGCAGTAGCAGCGGGCTGATCTCCTGCCTGTGTGCAGAGACACGTCTGCATGGAGGCCAAGCTCTCCTGTCCCGCTGTGCCCAGGAGTGAGACCTTGCTGGGACTTCACAGCAGGTGTGGTCTCCTCTGGTGGTCAGCACAGTGTTGAGGAGGGGGCCACCGGCCTGGATAGATGATGGGAGGCTGCCTAGGAGGGTTCAGCACTCCCTTTGAAGCTGGCTCAGGCTAGTGAGAGGCAGAGCAGGGCCTGTGCTCCAGGTGCCAGGCAGTATCGGGGTGTGCTCTGTCCCCAGGCTGGAGGTGTGGATGGATACAGAGCTGCTGTCATGTCCCAGCAAGGTGGAGGTCTTGCTGCTCTCATGGGCTGAGGGCTCCTTGCCGTGGCAGCAGACCATGCCCAGAGCTAGACTCTGCCCAGGGCTGTGTGGGCAGGGTCAGGCCTCTCGTCAGGGAGGACGGATGAGTTCAAAGCCTAGATGAGATCCAGACCTGAGCTGGGCTGATCTTACTCATGGACTGAGCTTATTTGATCCGAGTCTGTCACCCGGCCAGACTGGTGCAGCCTCAGTGTGGTGCTTTGACAAGCAGAAATTTGAGTGGAAACCTGAGCCGCCAGCGGTGCGGAAAGGAGCCATGGTACCTTCAGCCCAGCCAATCTCTGTCTCCAGCCTCTCTCTTCTGCTGCCATGAGGCCTGGCTCTGCAGGAAGACTCCCAGAATGGTGGCAGGGTCCAGCTCCTGGGCTGCACGACGCCCAAAGCCAGGTGCTGCTGTGCCATGGGAAGCTGTGTGCAGGGTCTGATGTACCCCCCCTGAGAGAGCCCAAGGAGCCAGCTCTGTGCTGTGCTCATGGCTAGTGTCTGCTGGGGGCTCTAAGGGCCATCTATCCCTTCTCATTTTGCATAGCTCAGACTCTGTTTACAATGGGTCAGGCAGGACTGTAGATCAGAGCAGTTCAGCTCCCTTAGGCGAACAAAGAACGCTCTAGCACATATCAGCTTGGAGTGCAACACCCCATGGCAGTGAGACCGTGTGCTCAGACAGGCGTGGGGGGAGATCTCTGTGTGAGAGAAGGCGCATCTCGATGGTGGGTTGCACTCCCTTCACTCTTCTTTCTCTCCCAGGCCAGCTTTGTAGCATCAGGAAACAGAACTGACATTTCCTTAGACGACCCCAACTTCTGGCAGAAGTGGGCCAAGATAGCAGAGCTCGATACAGACGCCAAGAACGAAAAGGTAGGATCCAGTTTGCAGTCTGTGTGCCCTACAACTCATCTGACACCACATGGTGTGGTCTCCAGGCAGGAGCTGTGTGCTTCTGCTGGGCTCCTGAAGGGATTGGTGTTGGGCATCAAGAATTACTGCAAGGGAAGACTGACCCATGAGTTAAAGACCCAATTTATGTAGTCTGTATCTCCCTGACATTCAGGCTGCTCAGTCTGTGCTCCCAGCTACTCCCAAGCCTGGCTAAGGGGCAGCAGCTGGGGCAGCACGAGAGGGGAGGAGAGGATGAAGGAACCAGTACCCACCTGTGAGCCCAGCAGGCTGGTGTGACTGCCTGTCATGGGGCTGTGCAGAGTCCCCCACAGCACAGACAGGCATGAGTGCTACCTGCTGCCAACCACGTGGGTGCAGGCAGCCCAGGCAGCTGGGGTGGGGCTCCAGCACGGAGCAGTACCGGGACAGTCCCATGCTGCCCTCCAGGTGCCAGCTCTGATCTCCCAGTTCTCCGGCTGTCTCTGCAAGGCCAGAGACCTTAATTAGTGCAAAGGGGTTCCAAGTGGCAGCTCTTGCTGTGGCTTGGGATTGGTGGGGTGAGCGAGGCTCTTTCCACTTTGGGGGATGCTGTGTAACTGTTCCCCAGAGCAGCCCAAGTCCGTGTGAGCCCTTGTACCCTGGGCAGAGGATAGCATTTGGCCTCTCAGCTCTGGAGGAGGCCTGGAGAGCTGACTTGAGTTAGTGAGCTCCAGCCCTGGAGCTCACAGTGCTGGGCACATTGTTCCACTGCAGCTCCCAGGCTCCCACCACCCACATCTTGATGGCTTGAGAGCATTGTCCAAACACTTCTTGAGCTCTGGACAGCTTAGGACCATGACCACTGCCCTGGGGAGCCTGTTCTAGTGCCCAACCACCCTCTGGGGGCAGAACATTTTCCTAATATCCAGCCTAAACCTCTCCTGACACAGCTCCACGACATTTGCTATCGTGTCACCAGAGAGCAGAGATTGGCGCCTTCCCCTCTTCTTCCCCTTGTGAGGAGGTGAGGGTGGGCTGGTGCTGCTGCCTGTTGGGAGACAGGAGGGGACAGAGGGGGTCCCACCTCTCTGCTGGCCCTGCTGAGCTGGTGTGCTAAGCTGCAGCTCAGGCCTCTGCAGCTGGCTCCAGTGCAGCCCCGGGGCCCTGCCATGATTCCAGCTAAGGCAGCAATGCCATAGAGGTGGTGTTACACAGCAGGAGGGAGGCCCTGCAGCTCTGCAGAGCTCCCTGCTCAAGCAGAAGCAATGGAATGAGACGACTCTGTGTGTGTCTGTGTGTGTGTCCCATGTGCCTGAAATCCAGGCAGACTTAGGTGGCATGGATTTGTTCGACAGGGCAGGGGTAAGGAGGCAGGTACGTGCTATTTAATTTCAGATTGCTCCCTCCTGCACCTTCTTGCAATCTGCCTTTCCTCTTCCAGCCCACCTGTCCCCTGACACAAAGATTACACCTCCCCTGACGCAAAGATTACACCTCCTTCAGCACAGCACTTGGCACAGGCGGTGCTGGGAAGGCCAGGAGTGACTCAGAGCTGAGTCAGCTGCTGGCTGTCAGCAGTTTGGACCCAGAGGGGCTGGTTTTCAGCCCGTCATCATTCAGGCTGAATTTTGTCCTGGCCAGGAGTTGTCTCATGTGTGCAGGCAGAGCTGCAAGCAGGTGATTTGGAGCAGGTATCCCAGGGGGATGGTTAGCCATGGGACTGGCAAGCCAGGAGCCAGAGGTGTGAGCAGAACCAGTGGCAGCGGGGAGAAGAATGTATACAAGTTTTTCTGCCTGTACCTGAGCATGTTCTCTGCTCTGTCCCTCCCAGGAGAGCCTGGTCATCGACAGACCCCGGGTACGGAAGCAAACCAAACACTACAACTCCTTCGAAGAGGACGAGCTGATGGAGTTCTCTGAGCTGGACAGTGACTCAGACGAGCGACCGACGCGCTCGCGGCGCTTTAACGAGAAGACGCGGCGGTACCTGCGGGCTGAGTGCTTCCGCGTGGAGAAGAACCTGCTCATATTTGGGTGAGTCTCACCCCTCCCAGAGACCATGGCCGCAGCCTCCAGCTGGCCCAGTATCTGTGGGCCATTGGCTACCCCAGCCACTTTTTGTCCATCCTGCTTGCAGAGTCCCCCCCTTCCAGCAGTGACCTCCCGGGTGGGGCCTGGGCTCTCAGCGAATGTTTGGGATGGAAGGAGAGTTAGAGGGACAAAGCATGGCACTTCCAGAGTCTGCTCCTGCCTCTGCCCTGTTCTGTCTGGCAGACCTCTCTCCCTCTCTGCTCCTGTTATGTGTGGGAAAAACACCCCTTTCCAGGGGCTAGCAAGGCCATGCTCCTGGAGGGAGGTGCCAACAAGATCTCTCTTTGCACTGGAGTGTTTACTCTGTGTTCTTGCTGTTTCAGCTGGGGACGCTGGAAAGATATCCTAACCCATGGGCGGTTCAAGTGGCACCTGAATGAGAAGGACATGGAGATGATTTGTCGGGCCTTGCTGGTGTATTGCGTCAAACACTACAAGGGGGATGAGAAGATTAAGAGTTTTATCTGGGATCTCATCACGCCGACGAAGGATGGCCAGAACCAGGCTCTGCAGAATCACTCAGGTATTGCGTGTTCTCTCTGCCATTGCATCTGTACTTGTCACCCTGTGCTAGCCTGTGGGACCAAGGCTTCAAAATTCAAAGCTGATGGAAACAGTCCGCAAGTCATTGTGCTTGAGCACTGTGATTCTCTCAGCACAGAGAAAGGGACTTCCATGGACCTCACTTCCACACTGACCCTCAGAGCCAGCAGCAGGGGCTGGCTGAGTGGGGGAGGCTGTTTCGTGTCTCTCAGTGCCATGGCTGGTGCAGAAAGAGCCTTGTGGTGGGAGCAGAGGTGCTTCTAAGTTTTCTCTGGCCTGTGAGTGCTGTCGGGGTTCCCCTGTTTGGTGAGACACTGGGCAGCGAGCTCATGGGGTGCTGGTGACCCTATGAACACATTGGCTGTGGTAGGTAGGAGGGTACATATTCCACTCGGAGCACTGACGTGCCTGGCTGTTCCTCGGAGCCACACAGGACACAGCATGGATGTTGTTCAGGGACTCTGCTTGTGCCTCTGGGCAGCACTGGCAGCTGTGCCAGGAAAAGCTGAGTGTGCAGCTGAGCATCCGTCTCACTCCATCTCCAGCTTATGTTTCCCCTTGCCATGGTGCTTGTCCCAGACATACTGATCTTCGGTGCCTGACGTGATGGGTGGAGGTGCAACATTGGTTTGTCCTGAGACCCCTGCAGAGTCTTCCCCAGCTGCAGAGTCTTCCCCAGGTGATACTGCCTTCTCTCACTGTGTCTAGCAGGACCCTTGTCCCAGGTCTGGCTGTGCCCTCTCTGCTCAGAGACCTCACTTGCTTATTTTCCAGTGTGTGTGAGGTCCATGTGTCACACTACAGATGTCAGATCTGTAATTGCATCTGTGTTCTGTAGGGTGGAGGTTCCCAGTTATCCTCAGCTTCAGGCAGGTCACCCAGAGCCTTCCCAGCCCTGCTTTCCTGCTGGCTCTGGCTCTGCTTCCCTAGTGGACACTGCAGATTGGTCCCCCCACCTGCAGCTCAGTGGCTGCTCTTTGTGGGCTCCCCTAGAGCCCCACCCTGCAAACAGGGCCTTTATCTTTCATGCTGTGACCACAGAGTGGGTGCTGGCTCCCTGGATCAGCCTGGGGGGTTGTGGTCTGGGACACATGGTCAGGGCCTGCTGTGTGTCAGAGAGCTCTGGCTGCACAGTGCCTGCATCCTGTGGTTCTTAAGACAGAGGAGTGGGGCTGGGGGAGGCTGCGGTGTCCCTGGGGGAGTCAGAGCTCAAAAGCCATGTGCTTCTTGTTCTGCCCTTCTGATCTGTGGCGCAAGGTGAGTAGTGAGGGGGCTGGGGCTCTCTGGACTGCTTTTGGCATCAGGGAGCCAGGCTGAAACCTGGGACTCAGGCGGTGGAGCACAGGGAAGGCTGTTCTGTAGTGGTGCTGCTGATGAGCCCCAGTTGCGCGGTACTTGGTGCTTAAAACCCAACATCACCATTTCCTTCTGCCTAGAAATGTCTGGCTGGGACTGCTTGAGAGAGCAGAGCAAGAGTCAAAACCAAACCAGCTGGTATGAGTGGGCTTGATTTAGATAATGCCAAGTAACAAACAAGCCATGGTTTCAGTGGAGAGTCAGGATTGCTTGTAGTGCAAGAGCAGCACTAACATTGGATATTGAGCGGAGAGGCGACCAGGAACTTCTGCATCAACTCTTCAGAATGGCTTTTCCCACCTGTGAGACCTCCACATGGTCTTGGCTAGAGGAATGACACCATCCAGCCTGACATCAGGAGCTGGAGGAGAGCAGAACCCTGCAGTGCAGAGCAGCCTCCCTGGGGAGCCATGTGTGCAGAGAGCTGACCAGGCGAGACGTGCCCTGGGCCTCCCTGATGTGCAGAAAGCAACAGCAACCTCCAACCCTCGCTAGTGCATCCTGGAGCTGTTCCTTCTCAATCCCTTATCCGTGTGACCATGGGGGCTGAGCACAGCA
Organism: Chiroxiphia lanceolata; assembly: GCF_009829145.1. Classification (NCBI taxonomy): domain Eukaryota; kingdom Metazoa; phylum Chordata; class Aves; order Passeriformes; family Pipridae; genus Chiroxiphia; species Chiroxiphia lanceolata. Next base: position 691,188 of record NC_045653.1, on the reverse strand, counting down.
CCCAGGCAGTCCAGCTCAGAGCACTGCTGATCCAGCACCATCCTGCCTTCCATCCTGGAAGAGGCCAAGCTGCTGAGGAAGCAGCATTTGCCCAAAGGCCAGTTTGGTGTTGGAGATAGGAACCCTGGTGCCCATTGCAGGCCTCCAGCAGCCACCCAGGCTGCAACCCTTGTCCTGTCATGGAGCTGCAGACCTTATGCAGGAGTTGAGGACATGGTGATGCTCTGTCTTCTTCAGTGGACCAGACAGATGGGACAGAACTGCTCAGGCACTCTTTCCCCTTCACACATGGGCAGGAGAGGATGTCTGCAGGACCTCCCTCAATAGCAGCTGCCCAGAGAGGCAGCTTATCCCTCTCCAAAGATTCCAGATAATAATGACCCCACCAGGAATTGTTTCCACATTCTGCTGTGAACTCACATCTTATTTCAAGGTTGAAATGTGTTTCATTTTCAGCTCCAGCCACTGGATCTCGTTTTATCATTGTCAGCCAGATGCGACCGCATTCCCTTTCCCTTTGGTACCTTAGCCCCCTGCACTGATCTGGTTCCCCCACAGCCCTACTCCTAATGCACAGCATAAGAAACAACCCTTACAGATCAGATCCACAGGTCTGCTGGTATTTGGTCATTTGGGAACTTCTTATTTGAACTCTTGTCCCAAATCACTGTCCCTTAGGGTGACCTTCAGAGCTGGCTGCAGTATCTAGAGAAGGCTCCAAGAGCTGGGCCCAGGACCAAGGTCGCTTCCATGCTTCTGTGGGATATTTTTATACATCAAGGGGCCATGTTTGCCCCGTGCACTTCCACCTCTTTGGCTTTCCAAGCTGCAGCTGGGAGCTCTGCATGGCCTCCTCCAGCTCCTGGCTCTGCTGCCCTGCCTCGCAGCCAGTGCCAGCTGTGCCTGGTGGCAGTGCCATCTGTGCCTGGTGGCAGTGCCCGGCTGTGCCCGTGGTGCCTGCGGTGCTTACTGGCTGCCACTCGCTGTTACAGGTTTGTCAGCACCAGTGCCCAGAGGCAGGAAGGGGAAGAAGACGAAGAACCAGATGCTGCTTCCTGAGATAAAGAACGCGGACTGGCTCGCCACCTGCAACCCCGAGGTGGTCCTACATGATGACAGCTACAAGAAGCACCTCAAACAGCACTGCAACAAGTGAGTCATAGAATCATAGAATCGTAGAGTAGTTTGGGTTGGAAGATGTTAAAAAACATCTTGTTGCACCCACCCCTGGCCATGGGCAGGGACACCTTCCACTAGACCAGGTTGCTCCAAGCTCCATCCAACCTGTCCTTGAACACTTCCAGGGATGGAGCAGCCACAGCTTCTCTGGCCAACCTGTGCCAGGGCCTCACCACCCTCACAGGGAAGAATTTCTTCCTAGCATCTAGTCTGAATCTCTCCTCTTTTAGTTTAAAACCATTCCCCCTTGTGGGAGCCCACACCAGCTCGTGGAGACAGTGGGCTGAGGGCCTTTAGCATTGGGAAGGTGGGAGGGAGCTACGAAGGGCTCACAGCCCACACAGGATCCCCATGTTCCCACTGCTGGACCTCTCTCACTGCTGGACCTCTCTCGGATTCTCCTCCAGCTCATGGGAGCCATGTCCTGAGCAGTGACCCTCTGGCCAATGGGCCCCACCAGGTCACAGGGCTGGGCACTGCTGTGTGACACTGCATGGCTGGTGCCCATCCTGCTTTAAGGAAGTGGGTCCTTCCACGTGGGGAAACAGGGTGTCAAGCAGGTTTCCCTGGCCTTGCTGACCTCTCTGCCACCCGGGACAGGGTTCTGCTGCGGGTGCGAATGCTCTACTACCTGAAGGCTGAAGTGCTGGGGGAGGCTGCGGATAAAGCCTTTGAGGGGACCCCTGCCAGGTAGGGACCTCACGGTGAACCCCTGCGAGGCTTCTCGGGCTCGAGCACTGCCGCAGCCATCCAGCCCAGCCATGTCTGGGCTCACTGCAGCTCCAGGCGAGTTAGACCTGGGGGTCAAGTCCCCACCCAGGTCTTGCTCTGGCAAAACTTCACCTTCAGACAGCCACTCTACCTGCTCAGGGACTGCGGCCGTGACAGCCCCACTGAGGCAGCTGTGAGGCTGCAACACTAGCCTGGGGGTGGCGGGGACTTTCAGGAACACCCTGCAGGAAAATGGCTCTGTGTGCTGCTTGACAAATGGGCCCTTAATCCAAAGTGGGAGTCCGCAGAGACTGTTCCCAGTCTCAGGGCCAGGCCTCAGAGCAGGGCATGCCTCATCACTGTGACTACAGTCCCTTCCCAGCACTGGGGACAGTGGGACCCACAGGCTTTGTAATGCCACTGAGCCTGGAGCCTGCTGGCTCATGACCTTTCTGCAAAGACTCAGCTCTCTGTGTTTCACAGAGAAGTGTGATATGCTGAGCTTATATCTTAATTTCTGCAAGCGGGGGCTGCTGCCTTCCCCAGCACAGCTCCATCAGCACAAGTCTGTGCAGTGAGACACTGTTCTATTGGGGCTGGTAGGTGTGAAGAGGTTTCCCCCCAGAGGTGCTGTTCAGGTCAGATGGGATCTCCAGTCCTCTGATGTTGCTTGGGTGGGATGGGAGAGGGGCTGGGCAGCCTCCACATCACTGGAGAGAGAGGAGCAGGAGGGCGGTGGGTTGTGGTGGGACCAAGGCTCCAACTCTCTGTCCCCAGGGAGATGTGTGCCCACATCATGCTGGGGCCCCAGGCCAATATTCGTTAGCTGTCCCCAAGCCAGCAAGCGATGGCTTCTGCCTCCCCCTGTCCCTTCTGAGTGGTGCCCAGTGCCCCTCAGTGTCTGGTGAGACTGGAAGAGGGGTGTTCATATCTTGTCTGCCACAGGGAGCTGGACGTGCTGCTGCCAGACATTGACTACGTGGAGATCCCAGTGGACTGGTGGAACGCCGAAGCTGATAAATCCCTGCTCATCGGCGTCTTCAAACATGGTGTGTAGCCAGCTGACTGGTTGGTTGGTGTGTGAGGGAACGAGTACCTCTGGTACGTGGAGGGGACATCACGTCAGTGCGAAGGGGCAGAGCCATGCGCTGCAGCCACACAGGGCCAAGACAGCTCTCTCCAGGTGCTAGCAGCATGTTTTGGGTGGGGGAGATGGACAGGCACCCCACGCTGCCCAGGGTGGCCATGCCGGGCCTCATGGCAGACTCTGGTTTGCCATGAGCAGCGTGCAGTTGCTACCTGAGGGTGAGGAGGAAGGCACAGAGCTTTACCTGGCCTTGTCATGGAGTCTCCCTGTACTTTGAGGAGCCACAGGGCTTTCTGCCCCAGCTGCACCCCACACGGGTGCTGTGCACAGCTCTGTGGGCGCTGTGCTGCTGCAGGGGGTGGGATGGGAAGGCTGACCTTTCCCTTTTCTGCTGCCCAGGGGAGAGCCATTAGCAGCTTTTGGGGGAGGTGTTCAGAATTTCTGGGGTGAGAATTGCTCTCACAGCAGCATAGAGGGAGTTAAAGCCAGGTGGGGAGCTGTGTCCCTGGAGGAGGTTTTCCCAGACCAGGCTCAGGCCTTGCTCTGTGCTGTCTGTCCATGTTGTGACGTGCGGCGGTCTCAGGGTACGAGCGGTACAACGCCATGCGGGCGGACCCGGCGCTGTGCTTCCTGGAGAAGGTGGGCATGCCGGACGAGAAGCTGCTCTCTGCCGAGCAGGGCGTCAGCGACGGGGCACAGGACGCTGCTGAAAGGTGGGCAGGGGATGGAGCCCAGCTCTTGTGGCTGTTTGGCTCACTCCTGGGGGCAGTGCAACAGGGCGAGCTGTGCACAGGGAGGAGGGAAGGAGCAGGCTGTGCCTCTGAGCACAGAGGGGAGGCCAGTGGGGAGCTGGTCCCCGGTACCAGGTGGAAGGATGGCATGAGCACCAATTCTCCACTTCCTGCTGCTGAGGACTGGCACAGCCACGGGGGCGGCGCTGCGCTGCCTCTACCAGGGACTAATTCACTCTCTCACCCAGGGGCAGCGTGGAAAAGGAAGAGAGCAATGGAGAAAAGCTGGAGGGGCTGCCAAAACAGGAGGTGAGTGGGATTCCCAGTGTTGAAAACACATCTGCTGCTGCCAGGGGTGTCCTGCTGTGCTGCAGGCTTGGCTCCATCGACTCTGCTGCGGGGCACTGGGAGGCAGGCCAGCACGGCTCGTGCCCCTGCTCTGCGCTGCCGGTGCCCGATCCCGTCTGCATTGCCTCTGCTCCCTGTGCCTCTGTGTGTTACCTGTGGACCTGGGCAGCATCCACCTCGTGGGGAGCTGAGGGGGATTGAGGGCTGGGGATGCCCAGGCGTGCTGGCTCTCGCACTCAGCTCCAGCAGCCCTGTGGGGCCCTGTCAGAGGAGTCAGGGGCATCCTAAAATAGCCCTGAGTAGAGGAAGAGCAGGGAATGAGGCAGCACAAGAGGGTGCAGGGTTTGTTTGAACAGCTAAGGCTGTCACACTGCTACTGTCCTGGGCAGTGGCACTACATACAGCCTGTGTCACTGTGGTGGACCTCCTCACCAGGACCCAAATGGTCAGCACTGCCCCTCTGAGCTGTCACCTCCCCTGTCCCTGCTGCTCTGATCCCGTACACTGAACCTAGCCAGCGACTGCAGCCTGAGGGCACAGGGCACACGACCCTGCCTGTTCCACCACCTGTACCCTGCTAAGGATGGGTGGGCTGTGGGTGTGTGGTGTTCTGTGTGGGACTGAGCCCTCTCTGATGGTTTCCTTCCGCAGGACATCGTGGCTGCTGGGGTGGGTGAAGCCAGTGAGAAGCGGGACGAGCCAGCGGCAGGTGAGGCCATGTCTCTGCAGTACAGCACGCAGCTCCCCAGGGCTTGGCGTGGCAGAGCTGGAGCACTGCGCCAGGCACTGGGTGGTGGACGGGACACACTGCTGGGGTGGGGGGACACACTGCTCCGTGTTAGCTCAGCCTGGAGCTACCTCTCATGCAGAGTCACAGCTGACCCGGGGTGGGCCCTGTGGCAGTGCAGCTGGGGTGCCCAGTGTTTCCAGCCAAAGCTGCCCAAGGTGACTAGAAGCCATTAGCCTGCCCTTGTCCGTGCAGTTGCCTGCATGAGATGAGTGTACAAGGTCTCTGCAGTAGGCAGTGCTGGCACATGCCATGAGCTGACTGGTCCCACTGCTGAGCAGGGAGCTGCAGTCCTCTCCCATGCATGGCCTGGCCCAGAGCCATCATTCTTACCCTGGTCTCTGCCTCTGGGCTCTCTGTGAAGGAAGCTAAGACATGGTGAGGCTGTGAGCCAACAGGCCTGGGGACAGTCACCATAGTCCCCTACTCCTGACTGTGATCCCTGATGCACCCCACGGGAGGGAGAAGGTGGGAGGAAGCTCTTGGAGCTTGTCACAGGGACATGGGAACCTGTGGCTTTGCATGTGCACTAAATACTAATGTCTTTGCTGATGTTTGAAGCCCAGGATGGCTCTGACTCAGACAGATCCTGCTGGCCTGTCTCCTCTGCTCTCACGGCCAGACTGCGGCGACTCGTCACCGTCTACCAGCGCTGCAACCGCAAGGAGCTGCCTCCCCGCGCCGAGATGCTGGTGCCCGGTAACCATGGCTACTGGCTGCAGGACGAGATGTTCCGGAGAGCCTCTGAGATGGACTCGGTGAACAAAGAAATGCAGAAAAGGTAATGCAACAGAGAGGCCTTTCCAAAGCTGATTTATCCCTCTTGAATTCCTTGCCCCCCTGAACTGACCCAGGTAAATGTCGTCACAGCTGTCTGTGCAGCTGCCTGCCCAGGGAATGGAGTCACGGGGGTCCTTGCTGGGCAAGGGAATGCTGCTTCCAGCTGCAGGAGCCTTGCTGCTCCAGCAGCCAGCCCAGCCCTGGAGCAGCCTCCAGTGCAAACTAGAGTTTGCAGGTAACAGGTGGTGACACTGAAAGGAAGTGAGGGGACAGCTCTTCAGGTTCAAATCCAGTGTCTGCTGGGAGAGGGTCAGCCCCAGCAGAGCGGGTGCTGCTGAGCAGAGTTGTGCCCTTGGGACACACCAAGGGTGAGGGTGACAGATGAGCGCTGTCAGAGCCCGTGAGCGATGCCTTTCTGACCCTTGTGGCTCTCATGCCGCTGCCTTTGCCTCCTGCTCGTGGCCTCAGGAGCCCTGTGGTGACATGTCCTGGTTGCGCTGTGCTCCCACTTCATTTGTGTCCCAGTAAGTGGAAGGGTGGTGGGACTGTGGTGGGACCAATCTGCAGAAACTGCAGGGCGTGCGCAGGGTGGTGCTGCTGCCATAGCTGCCGATCTCCAGTGCAGCCCTGGGACTGGGGCTCTCTGTGGTCACCAGCCCTCGATAGCTTTGTCTCCTGTGAACCTGTCCCCACAGCAGGACCCCACGTAACTGCATGGTATCTGTGCTGCCCTGTGCTCTGTTCATGGCCTCCTTGTATGGAAGCTGCTCCCATTCCTCTGTCTCTGGACTTCTTCCAGTTGTACCATCCCCATTTCGATGTGGGGGCATCAATGGTTGTGCTGTGGACACCACAGCAGCCTGGTACCTCCTGCTCTTTAATTCTCTGGGCTTCTTGTAAAGACCTCCCTGTAAGAAGAGAGGTCTTCTTACAGGAGTTTCCCACCAGTCTTTAATTTGAGGCCTTTCCACAAACTCACCATTGGGCTCCTTGATTTGGATCATTAATGTATTTATTAACTTTAATCATGTTATTCTCGTTTTTGAAATGAAACATGACTGCAGAGGGCTCCCAGCGCCTGGGAACAGGGGTGGAAATGCTGGTCCAGGTATATTTTGGGCAGCTGTGAGTGCTGTCACCCTGTCTGCTCTCCCTTGACATGTCCTACCTGCTTACTGGTGCTGGCTCAGAGCTGCAATTCAGAGAAGCTGAGATTGTACTTGAAGCTTTCTTCAGCGCTCCCTTTTCTCTGCCCTTGCCCTGCCATGTGCACCCAGCTCTGTTCTCCGTGGCTCTTTCTCTGTGCTCTGTTTGCCCAGGGCTGTATTTGCCCAGGACAGTCTTCACTGTCTGTCCTGGATTGTTCCTTAGAGTGATCCCCACGAGGTGAAAGCTCAGAGGGTCCAAGCCAGTTGTGCTCTAACAGTGCTGTAACTGAACCCCCTCTATCACTGCTTTCCTTCAGTGGGGAGGGGGTGACACCCACCCCTGGCACCCAGGAGTCCACAGGAGTCAGCAGGGCAGATGGTGTTTGATACTGGAACTCTTAACAGCAGCAAGCCCCAGTCCCAGTTTGCCTCTGGAGGAGGCTGGATGAGAGCTGTGTCTGCAGATCCTTCCTGATGGCTGCAACAGAGAATTGGCCTTTCCATGGAGGTGATGAAACAGCTTGACGTGGCAGGAAGCGAGTAGGTGGGATAGGTTTGTGCCTCCACTGAAGCTGCTGGAGCCTGTGCCCTGTTGGCAGCACAGCCCAGGCCTGCAGCTGCACTCAGGTTTATTGAAACAACCAAGAGGATTTTTTTCATCTGTGAATCAAGAGCCAGAGGGCCCATGGCCTCTGCTCCTCTTCCCTGTGCACCACTGAGCAGAGGATCTCAGGTTGTGGTGGTCTCCCTGACAGCTTCCCCCAAAACTGGTGGTCGGTAACTAGACAGTGCCTTTGAGCCTCTGCCTGGTGCCTTGCCTGTGCTGGACCCAGAACATGTCTCAGTGGTGTTCCTGTCTCCTCCCTGCCCCACAGGTGGACCAGGAGGGAGCAGGCAGATTTCTACCGCACTGTCTCCTCCTTTGGGGTTATCTATGACCAGGAGAAAAAGATCTTTGACTGGTCCCAGTTCCGAGCCATCTCTCGACTGGAGAAGAAGACGGATGAGAGCCTGGAGAAGTACTTCTACAGCTTCGTGGCCATGTGCAAGAATGTCTGTGGTCTCCCTCTGTGGAAAGAGGATGGTGAGTGGAAATTGCACAGCCTATGGAGTGCTAATGGTAGGTCCATGTAGAACTGATCCCACTGCTCTCGTGGAGCAGTAGAGCAAGAGAAGAGTTTCAGTGACAGTTGCAAGCACTGAGATGCCAGGCAGGCCATGGGCTTCCATCAAGTCATGCATTTCTGGCTGCCTTGTCCCTGCCAGATACCGCCTCCCCAGCACAGTGGGAGGGTAGAACAGCCCTGTGGGCTCCAGCCCCTACTCTCACAGATCTCTTGGAGCTCTTGCATAAAATCACAACCAATTCTATCCAAGACAGCAACCTCTGCATGTGAGAGACAAGTAGAGAAGCAGTGCACACAGCAGCACATCTCCATGCTAGAGCTGGGGGTTGTTTGGGTGAGCTCCATTGCTGCTTTATCTCTGAGCATCTCTCTACTGGCACTGGACAAAGTCCGCTCCATGCCCATGCTGCCTGTGGAGCTCTGCTGCAGGGTAAATGGAGCCTGAACCCACTACAGCCCGGCCAACACACATCCATTTTCCTCGAGTGCTCTGCAGAGACCCTGCATTGGCACTGAGCAGGACACGGCAGATGAAAAGCTGCTTCAGGGCTATTTAAACACAAAGTGATTTGCTTCCAGCAGCAGCAGAAAACGTTTTGCCTCAGACCTGTCGAGGGGTCTGGTCTCAGGTGCAGTTCCTTGCATGTGTCTGTTAGTGCCTTGGGTAGGTGTTCTTCATCAGAAGAGCTGCACAAGCTGCCCTTCCCTGAGAACAGGCTAAAGGGCTACCAGAGGCTCAGACCTCTGGGTGCTGCTCCACCAGCAGGTCCAGGCAGCTCCAGCACTGCTGATGCTGATGGAGCAGAGCTCGGACAAGACTCTGAAATCCTCTGCAGCTGGTGTCACTCTTGATCCAACTGCTGAAGTCACAGGGTTTTACTCCCATGTGTGAGTAGGAAGGTGGTGAGACTAGAAAAAGACAGTGGCTACAAGCACTGCTGCACCTCACCTGCAGTCTGAGCAAGAGTTAAAACTCACCTTGCTCATCACTGCCCCTGAGGAGCTCTCACCAACCAGTGTAATGTGGCCTTGGCTTTGGTGTCCCTGCTGTAGGTCCTCCGGACCCCGACATCTACGTGGAGCCCATCACAGAGGAACGTGCTGCCAGGACCCTCTACCGCATCGAGCTGCTGCGGAAGGTGCGTGAGCAGGTGCTCAAGTGCCCCCAGCTCCACGAGCGGCTCAAGCTGTGCCGGCCGAGCCTCTACCTGCCGGTGTGGTGGGAGTGTGGCAAACACGACCGGGACCTGCTAATCGGCACCGCCAAGCACGGCCTGAACCGCACCGACTACTACATCATGAATGACCCCCAGCTGTCTTTTTTAGATGCATACAGGAACTATGCCCAGCATAAAAGAACAGGGCTTCCAGGCCCAGAAACCCTGTGCTGCCTTTACCAGACTAATTCCAAACTCTACAGTTCCCCTCTGTACAGCCAGGTGGACCGGACCTGTGAAACCCTGGAGAATGAAGCTGAGAGTCAGATCAAGCTGGAAGCCGTGGACAGCACCATGTCTCAGGCCGGAGGCAGCACACCAGATGCAAACTGTGAAACGTTCATGTCTGAAGTCCGGGACATCATTTCCAGTAACTACGACGAGAGCTCGCTGCCGGAGTCGTTGGTGTGCATGATGTACGACGAGAAGGGCTGTCACAGCGAGCAGAGCTCCCTCGCCAGAGACAGCCCAAGCTGCACAGAGGTCGGAAGCAGCGTTGCCAAACTCTCTGAGGGCAAGCTGGAGGGGGATGAGGATCCATCCAGCTGCGATGCAGACACCATGAGAGAGGTTCCCTTCCTCAAGGGTTTGCCGGTGGGCTCTGACCGATTGGACAGTCAGAACGAGGAAGCTGAGCCTTCACCTTCCACCCCTGAGAGCAACCGTTCGCAGAGCGTCCCGGCCGAGCTCGTCAAAGCCTTGGAGCAGAAGGGAGCCCTCACCAGCCCGGCGACAGGGCTGCCCGAGCACGGCACCGTGGAAAGGGTCCTGAGCATGGGGCTCTACGGTTCCAGTCTCCATAACTATGAACTAAAGGTTCCTCCTGAGCAGAGGTTCATCAGTCTGCTGCAGGAAAAAGGAATGGAGGCAAAGTCAGGGCCAAGTCAGAGCCACAGCGAGGAAGATGAGGAGGAAGAAGAGGATGATGATAACTCTGAGGCAGCAGCAGATGCTGTGGCTGGCTTGAGTCGTCCCAGGACCAGGGCCAATTGTGACTCTGAGGCTAATGAACTGGGGGGTGAGGAGCAGAGCTCTGGCCTCCCCACACCCGAGGACACTTACCCAGAAGATGTGAGTGGCGAGAAGGAGCCCCTGGGACTGGGGGAGCCTGGGCCAGAAGGCAGGGAGGACCGTGGCTTGGATGAGGAGAGCACTGGACAGCGCTCACCAGGCCAGGCTCAGAGCCAGCCCTTCAGCCTGCCCACACCTCTGCTGGGGACCTCGGGTACAGAGCCCCCCCATGCCGGGGGGGATGGCTGGGGCCGAGGGGCCGAGGGGCAGGCAGGCTGCACAGAGGTCCCACACCCCGAGCCCCAGCGTGTGGAGCAAGAAGAGTGTGAGAACAGAGACGAAGGGGAGAAAGCCAGCAGCAGCCAGAGCCGAGGTACGGTCCTGAGAGCTCCCTCAGGTTGATAAGTCACATCTGGCTGGGGTGGGAAGGACCTGCTGTCCTCTCTGCAGAGCCAAACCTTGGGGCTGCCCAGCCCCTGGAGCGGCCTCCCATCTGCAGGAGCTGGGGTCCCTGTAGCTGCTGTAACTGGAGGGAAAAAAGGGTTGGGGATTGCATTTGCCAGCAGGGCTGGCCAGAACTCTCCACCCAGCAGCCCTTCTGCCGTGAGCATGCCATGGAATGCAGGACTCCTTTCCCTTCCTGCCCCAGGGTGAGCAGCTCCTTTTGGAAGGGTATGTGCCCTCCCCTTCGCCCACCTGGGTATGGGGATGGTCAGGGATGGGGGCTACTGCAGTACAAGCCACCAGACTCAGCCCAGAAGAGTCATGTCCCTTCCTGAGCAGCTTGGGCCATCTGCCCTGACCCTGCTGCTTCTCTTGGTGACTGTTTGGGGAGTGGGACCTTAGTGGAGCCAGCTGGGCATTGGGGTGGGAAGGTGTGAAGAGATGCTCCCACCTCAAGAGGGAGAGAAAGGCAGGGTGGTGATGGGCTCTGTTCTCCTTCGTTTTCTTAGATGGTCCAGAGAAGTACTTAGAGGAAGAGAACAAGAGTTCTGCTTCTGTCCTGCCCAGGGAGATCGACGACCTTCAGGATGCCCGAGCACCGACCATTGCCCAGCTGTTGCAGGAGAAGACACTTTACTCCTTCTCTGAGTGGCCTAAGGTGAGGTTAAAATGAACACTGTTTGTATCGAAGTGTCCTGTGTAATCCTGACCAGCAGTGGCTCACACAGCCCCAGCTCTGCCTCCTGCTCCTCCGCACACGGCTCCCCACGGATGCTCTGACTGAGGTGCTCTTCCCAAGCATGGGTGCCATGGAGATGCTTGCCACTGAAGCAGTTTCCTGCTGAGTTGTGATCACCTGGGCTGGACTTGGTTTTAATCCTGAGCTGACATACATTGGTCAGTCATTCCAGTCCCAGCTTGCCACTGTCCAATTCTGTTTCCAGGACCGTGTGATCATCAACCGCATTGACAACATCTGCCACGCCATTCTAAAGGGCAAGTGGCCTTCCTCCAGCCAGCAGTTTGAGGCACAGAGCCTGCTGACAGCCCCAGCCGTGGCCAGCAATGCCGGCAGCAGGAGCAGCTTTGCTGAGTCGGAACCCCCAGATCCCAGCTTCAGTAACGGGGTGTTACTCTCACAGGTACAAAAGGTGAGGGGGCCCCTCGGGCAGTGACAGGCTCAGGACTCTGGTGTGAGACATTGCCCAGGACTACTCAGGAGTTTCCCAAGTGGGGCCTCTTGGTGCCACTTGCGGTGTATAACACATGGCTTAAGCCACTTGCTCTCCTCTCCTGGGTGCTCCTGGTGAGCTCCCTGTGCTTTCAGCCTCCCTGCTCCTCTCCTGGGAAGGCAGCTGTTCTCGCCAGTTCTGCAGCCTCTGCAGCCGTAGAGCTTCCAAAGTCAACGCTGGAGCTCCCAACATGGTCAGAGAGAAAAGCGGACGCTGCCCTGGTATCCCAAAGGAAAGGATGCAGGAGAAGGCACTGCCCCATTAGGTCCCCAGCTCCCAAGTCCCAGTGTCCCGGTCCCCAGTGGTCACACTGGACAGAGACAGAAGCTCTGTCTGAGCCACCACTCTGGCCACCCCACAGCTGGCGGAGCAGCCGGGGTTGTAGCACCTTGGGAGATCAGAGTGTATGCCAGGGTGCTCCTGCACCATCCCCACGCAGGGAAAGAGGTCTCATGTGCCCGTGGAGAGGCAGAAGAGTGTGACCATTAGCTCAGTGCTGGTGTGAAGAGCTGTGGTCCCTGGGCAGGGTGGGAGCAGCCATAACCCTCTCTGTGGCTTTGGTACACACAGGAAGGTTTCCTGAGCCCTGCCTTCACAAAAGACGAGCGTAAACACAGGAGACCATATGAATTTGAGATGGAGAGAGATGCGAAACAGAGGAGCCTGGAGCAGCTGGCAGCAACCCACGTCCATTCACCCATTGTGCTGAACGGCTGGCGTGAGGCAGCGGTGGACTTGTCCAGAGCCTCTGATGGGTCCCCAGGAAACTCTTCTCCTTTCCCCCTGAACACAAACATGCCCAAATTGGGGACTGTGAATGCCCTCCAGGGCTCCCTGGGCATGGACTTGTCTGGCATCCTACAGGCAGGGTTAATCCATCCTGTCACGGGACAGATTGTAAACGGCAGCCTGCGAAGAGATGATGCTGCCATGAGGAGGAGACGGGGCAGGAGGAAAAATGTCGAAGGGATGGACCTCATCTTCTTGAAGGAGAGGCCTCTTCCAAACAGGCTGCAGGTGGGTTGATGCTCCCCCCTTTCACATGGACCCAGTGGGGTCAGCACGGTTTGTCTCATGACCCAGCTCTCCCTTCCATGCTCTGCTGCCCGTGACAACTGCAGGACCTCCTCCAGGACAGCTTGGCTTGTGCAGGCACAGATACTACTCCAGGGAGCAAGGGAAGTTTTCCCTCTGATTTGCAGCACTCTGGAGTGTTTGAGTCCTACTAAGCATTATCAAAAGCTGCTGTCCCACCTCAGAGGGCGTTTAGGGTTAGAGAACATGAGGAAAGATCCTTGACTTTGTTAGAGCTGTGGCCAAGAGCCTACCGCACCTGTTCTTCTTCTACCCTGGGATCCACTCAAAGAAAAATGGAGCTTTGAGAGCAAGGTCAGTCCCTCTAGACCAGTTTTAGGAGTGATCTGGGGGGAAGTTGGTCTTTCTGGTGATTAGCGTGTTTCCAGGTGAGTTCAGAAGCATCTCCCAGCTCTCTCTGCCCTCCCTGCCACCACTGCTGGGGATGGACTGGAAATGTAATGTGGTCGTGTGTGGTATTTTAAGGAACAGGCACTCGGAACATGTGGATTAATCTGTGTGATGGGAGCAGATGACCTGATTTAGGAGCTCTGCTTCTTGGGGTGTGCATGCATCACCACATGCTGTTGATGGCTCTCCCTGCTCCTCCCTCCTTGGCAGGATGTTCAGGAAGACCAGCCGCAGCCCCCTCAGAACAGTCCTCTCCCTGATGGGCCGGTTGCTGCTACCTCGACTCCACAGCCAGTCCCAGCTGCAAGCGGCCAAGAGAAGGCTGTCCCCAATAAGAGTCTCCTCGACTGGCTCCGGCAGCAGTCTGACTACACACTCGATGTTCCTGGCTTTGGCACAGTAAGGGTGGCCTCCAGTGGCACCTGTGTGTGTGTGTGTGTGTGTGTGTGTGTGTGTGTCTGCCTTGTGTGTTGCCCTTTGTGTTAGGGCTTTTCCTGTAACATGGCGTGTGGTGTTCATCAGAGCTGTTTGAGAGGTTCATCACACATTTGGGAGGTGGGCAGAGTTCCCTGTACAGCAGCAAAAGGCACTCGCTGCTGGGGAACTCCTCTCCTTTCCTCCTGGACACAAATGTGCCCAAACTGGGGACTGTGAATGCCCTCCAGGGCTCCCTGGGCTTGGACTTATCTGGCATCCTCCAAGACCTGCATCCCAATGCCCAAGGTCAGTCGGTTCTCCAGCTGCAGTGCCCAATGCACAATGTCTTCCAGAAGTGCCAGGGTTGGGGACAGAAATAAGAAAAGGGATTTGGGATGCTCAAAGCTTGTCTGTGTTGCTCTTTTTCACCAGGGCTTATTTTAAGCAGTACTATTGTATTAAATAAGGTTCTCAGGCAAGAGAAAACCTCCTGGCTTGAAAAGCCAGACCCAAGTGGCTGTGTTGGAGGCTGAAAGGCTGCAGCTGTGTCGCCATGGGTGCTGTCAGAAAGCAGAGTGGCACAGAGTAGGGTATACAGTCTCTATCATTCTTCCTGCTGTCTCATAAACCTCCACCTCTTGGTTGGTTTGCTCCAGGTTTCAGCTTATTTAGCCTGCTAGACCATGTGACAGGCAGAGCACAGGCTGTGAAACAGAGTAGAAAGAAATGTGGTGGTAATACAGAAAAGACTCTTCATCTTGGTCCTGGAGTATCGTGTGCCTGAGGCGAGGATTCCCTGGAGCTTGGACTACAGGCAAGCCATTAGCATTTTGGAGAGTTAGAGATGAGAGGTGAGGGGCCCAGTGTTTTCTTGGTAGGATGGTCCTTGCGTTTCAAAGTCCAGAGACACATCCGGCTGTGTGCCCAGGGCAGACCCTCAGGAGCAGTCAGATGGTGGAGCAAGTGCCGAGGTGCCTTCCCACTCCTTCCCAACGCCCTTGCCTTCCAGGGGGGTACTGGAGCTTGGCCAGTCTGACCATGCTGCTGGTGAAGCTGTTGCTCCCAGCAAGCCCCCAGTGCCCCGGGCCAGCCGTGTAGAATCACTCTGTCGGGGTGGGTGTCCTCTCTCCAGGTAGGATGGATTGAAAGAGGCTTTGGGGTACTGCAGCAGCTCAGCTTGAAGGACAAACCACACTCAGAGTCCTTCTTCTGACTCTCAGGAATCTGAGCCAGCAGTAGTTCCTTATAATGCTCCATCCCTGCAGGCACATGGCCAGCAGGGCTCGGTGCATGCAGTGGGTGTTCAGTGACTCAGCTGTAACTCAGTAGGTTGCATTTACAAAGGGCTCTGATCCCAAAGAAACACAGTGCAGCATCTCTGTGGTGGGAACAGCTGAATCAGGAATGAAACACAGCACAGCTGAGCTGGCAAAAGCAGGTGACTGTATCAGAGCGACGCAAATGGCACAAACAGACCTGTTCTCTCTTTCCTGGCTGTAGGCAGTGTCCCCTTTACAGAAGCATATAGAGGAACCTGGAACAGACTGCAGCTTCAGGAGTGGAGGGGAGCTAGAAAGGGCTGGAGCAGTCTGAATGGGGTGCACTGGAGACCCCTTTATACCTACAAAAATCAGTTGTGCTCACTTGAGAGCTGGTGCTGTGGCAGGGACCGGTTTGTGCTGCTGGCGCTGCTGTTGCCCCAGTCTGCAGGGCCCCTCTGTCCCTCATGAGTTCATCCATGCCTCTCTCCTGCAGGGCTTGTAACCAGCCAGGCTCATTAAGCCATCTAGTCTCATTAACGTTATCTTGTTTGCACTCCAGAATTTTTCAGACAAGCCCAAGCAGAGGAGGCAGCGCTGCAAGGACCCCAGCAAATTGGACATTAGCTCACTGACGGGAGAGGAGCGGGTGCCGGTGGTACATAAGGGTACCGGACGGCGGGTAAGCCACGGCCTGTTCTGCACTCTGCCCTCAGTGTCCCCAAATGCTTGGCAGACCCTGAGCTCACCCAGGGGCGTGGTGGAGATTTAATCTAGAGAATCTTATGGATGGGACAAAGGTCTGGAATACTTCTCTGATCTACACTGTCCTGTGACACCTGTGCCCAAGGGGATGCAGACCTGTGACATAAGTGACTGGGTGAAGTAAGGAATGTGGGAGTGTTGACCCTTGCCAGGGGGCACAGACCCCTCAATGGCAAAGGGATACAGCCTTTGGCTTTAAAGCCACCCTTAACACAGCCCTGGCTGGTGCTTCCCCTCCTGGATTTGATTGTTCCTTGAGTTCACCGCAATATGCCACAAGCCGTAATACTGCCATGCAAATATCTTTGGTTTGTTCCTCCTTACGAGGTGCAGGCCAGAGCACACCAATACCTATCCCACTGCTGCGCACGTGGGAAGTGGAGGGTTGGAAGGGCTTTTTCTTGCTTCGTGAGCAAGGAGCTTGGATTTATTTGTCTGCAGTTTAATCTCCAGGGCACTGATGTTCACTTCTCTGAATGAGAAGGGATGTCCAGGAGTACTTTCCCCCTAGTTCTTAAACACATACAGGACTGCAACAGGTCAGAAGGTGACTTGGCATTAATCCCATCTAAAACCAAAACTAAAGAGTGAGGCAGAAAGAGGCTGTTTCAGCCACATCCGTGTTCCCCTCTGGGCCCCCACACTGGCCACTGGAGACCTGAGTGAGCTGGGGGGGTTTGTCAGTTCTGAGCATGGCTTTTACAGCTCTGTCCCCATCAGAGGGCAATGGGCCAGGCCACAGAGGCTGAACCTGCCTTTTCTCCCTGGGCTGTGTGTCTGGAGGCAGCAGGCACACACCCTACAAAGATGTGCAGCAATGAAATAGTCTCTGCCCCAGCTGAATCGCAGCCCAAAGCAAGGAGCTAGGGGAAGTGTAATCGTATTTTTTGTATTATTTTACATAACTCTCTCTGCAATAGAGGTCATCCTTCTGCTGTGTTTTATAGTTAGGGGGAGCCACAGCACCAGCATTGAAGGAATTGCCAAGGTGGCTTGATGCAAACTTGGAGTATGCTGTTGCAGCTGACTGGGCTGACATTGTTAAGCTTTCAGTAAGTTAGAGCTTTTGGAGAAATCTGTATCATGTCATCTTTTCTTTCCCCTCCCCATCCCCACAACCTTTCTCCAGTGAGGATCCGGGAGCTGCGAGGCAGGCCCTCGGCTGCGCGTGTGGGAGGGGACAGCGTCAGGGTCGGCAGGGCCGGGGGCACCGGGGCACAGAGGGAGGTTGGGTGTGTGGCCATGGCAAGGAGAGAGGGGGGCCAGCGTCCTGGGAGAGGGGCTCAGCAGCCCAGGGTGGCTGCTCAGGGTGTCTGTCTGGAAAGCCTCGGGATGCTTAGGAATAGCAGGGGCAAGAGGAACGCCCTAGGAGCAGCAATCCACCACAGGTGCTGGATGCAGGGTGTGGACAAAACACATTCTCATGGGTCAAATTTTCAGAAGTACCTTTAGATGATGCTTTTTGTCAGCTCCTGCAAACTCTGCCTGCGCAGCTGTGGGCCCGCCAAAGGCCCTGCAGGTCACCAGGCCTGGAGGATCAGGCACAGGCAGGGAGCGGGGCAAGACGGAGCCTCGCCATGCCACATTCATCCTCCCTGTTCATCACACCAGTCCCTGCCCCGGAGCGTGGCAGAGCCTGTGCAGGAGTGCTCTCCCTTCCGGCACACGGGCACTGTCAGATCACCTTGCCATGACCTGATCCAGACTTCTCCCTACAGTCCCTCTTGCCTGCTGCCTGTGTTTGGGGTTGCAGTGGTTTGTGTGACACCCTTGCAGGGGGCTGGAGGGGGAATCAATTGGCTTAGAGGATTTTACTGCTCTCAAATTGTTTTTTAATTAGTGCTGGAGATTTGGCATGGTGTGTCCCACTGCCCAGGAAATGGCTCCACATCCAGGCTGGCATCAGGGCCCCATCCGGGTGGCCAGTCCTGGGAGAGCTGACAGCTCTTCCTTCCCTTGGTTTGAGGGGACAGTCTCTTTGCTGCAGGAGCTGCTGTGTGCCTGGCACTGCCCAGGCACCTCTCATGTGCCCTGCTCTGGCAGCTGCATCCCAAGAGCATTCCCACCCTGAGCCCCATCCACAAGGAGCTCTTGGCGAGTGCACCTCTGTCCTGGTGTGGGGCAGGGACGGCGGCTGCTCCAGGCACTCCAGCCAGCGGTGCTGCCCCACAGAGCCCAGGCAGTCATGGCCCTATGCGGGCTCTCCCACATGGCAGTGAGAGATAATCCCAGAAGGTTCTCCCTCCTTGGGCAGGAGCCGTGCTGAGCAGATTGCCAGGGGCATCTGATTCATGTTTCTGCACTGCAGGTGTCACCAGGAAATACTTTTCCTGCTTAAATCTATTACTGGAAATGGTTCAGAGTGGTGATATTGAAACTCAAGGGAGCCACGAAGGGAAATGTTTAAATGTCTGTGCTGAGGATGCTGAAGAAGGGAGTTCTGAGCTGGGCTGTGGATCCCCCATCCCCACTGCTCTGTGTAACCACATGCTCTTGCCCAGTTCTGGCTGCTGGGTTTTGGTCCCATGTCTGAACGCTCAGAGCTTTCTGAATGCTTCCTGGCATCTCAGTAAAGCTCTGACCAGGAGCTCTTCAGACAGCATGTCCACTCTCTGTGTGTCATCCCATGAGCTTTGCTGTTCTGCAGAGCATTGAAAATTTGGCCCTTCACCTCTCAAAGATGTGACTTTTTCACCTGTTGCTGAAGGCACAATTGGAGCTGGGCAGGGAGCTGAGTAGGCAGCTGACACCACACTGCCCTGGTGCTTCTCGCACTGTGAACAGCTGGTGCTGAGGCCTGGGGTGAAATATGGGGTAGAAACATGCTTCCTCCTCCCCTCCCTGAGCATTTTGACACTGCAGGATCCTGCTAGGGTGTTTTGCATTTGGCAGCATCCATTGGGGAAAGTCGTGTATACCTCTCAAATTCCATATCATGTAGGCAAATATTTCTGCGCCGACACCATCTGGGACGCAGATGCAAGCACAGACAAGGCAGATCCCCTTTGCTGCAGTAGTAACTGTCAGGTGTTCTCTGTTATGTGTCTCTTATTTCCAGGGCTACTTACCCGAAAACAAATTCAATCGCGTTCTCACCGAGCCCGTGCTCCGGGACACGGGGCCGCGCCGGAGAGGGAGGAGGCCCCGAAGTGACCTCCTTAAAGGCCCCGGTGTTGTAGCAGATTCTTCTTCTGGAATGGGACCATTGTTCATGAACGGACTCATTGCTGGGATGGATCTAGTGGGACTTCAGAACATGAGAAACATGCAGGGGATCCCTCTGACCGGGCTGGTCGGGTTTCCTGCTGGCTTTGCAGCAGTGCCCGCTGGGGAGGATGTGAAGAGCACCCTGAGTATGTTGCCCATGATGCTGCCGGGCATGGCTACTGTACCCCAGATGTTTGGCGTTGGAGGACTTCTCAATTCCCCCATGACAACGACTTGTACTGCGACTGCTCCGACTTCGTTAACAAGCACAACGAAAGGTGGCACAGCCAGCGCTGAGAAAGCCAACGAGGAGAAACAGGGCAGCCAGGATGGGAAAAAAGAACCTCTCGCCGAAGACAAGCCCGGTCCTAGTTCATTTTCTAATCAGACAGAATCCGCAATAACTACCAGTAGTCCTGTAGCTTTTAACCCATTTCTTATCCCAGGGATGTCTCCTGGACTGATCTATCCCTCCATGTTCCTCTCCCCCGGCATCGGCATGGCGCTGCCTGGCATCCAGCAAACCAGGCACTCGGAGGCGGCGAACCTGGAGAGCCAGAAGCGGAAGAGGAAGAAAGCAAAAGGGGAATCGGCAAATCCAGAGCCAGAAACTGTCTCACTGCCGGAAAAAGAAGCTGCAAACAGTCAAAACTGTGTGGAGCAGAGCCCGCCGGCGGCGGCAGAGAAGGAGCAGGATGGACCAGCAGAGGAGGAGCGCCAGGCGGCTCACGATACTGATTAGAACTTTTGTTTCATTGGGAGAAAAAAAAAAAACAAAAAAAAAACCAACAACAACAACAAAAAAAAACCACAAAAAGATTGTGGCTTGTGAGTTTCTTATCCCATAAACTCTTTGTTACTTCCCCTCCCACCCTGCTCCACCTTCATAAACCTGTGTTTCCATGAGTAATATTATCTACCTAATTTCCTGTCAGAAAAAACTCTGGTGACATACTACATGTTAATAGTTGCAGGGTCTTGCCACTTTATTAGATAAACAGTGTTGTCTAGCTAGTATGGGAGGCACAGAATTCTCGTTCTGTTTTTCCAGTCGTTCATCCCAGCCAACGATAGCAAATCCAGTACTCGGTCACCCCCCCCAAATTGCTCACTCCTTTGAGAAGAAAAAGCAGCAAAAAAAACAAGAGCAAAAGAAAAGTCTTTACCTCTTGGTCTACATGCAGACAAGGGTATTTCTGTCTACAGTGACACTGAACGAAAAGCCTGTATTTGGGCTAAAAGCACAGCTATAGTAAGTGCTAATGTGTATTTTTGATTTAAAGTATTTCCCTATTTTATCATGGTTACTAGAATAGTAGTATAGACAGAAATATATAACTAATGATTGAAAATGCATATATTCATTTCTTTGAAAGGAAAAGCATAACTGCTAGTGCTATAATTTCTTGATCACCCCCACCTCAAAGGTTTGGAGACAAACCGCAGAGAGTGAAAAGACGATGTAGACATTCTTTTGTATTTTTTAAAACCAAAGTTTGGTTTTATGTTACGTGGAGTTTAGTTGCCCTTTCTTTGTTAGTTACAAGAACTTTTCAGCTTGAGCTGGAAAGCTTTTGCACACTTGCATGACTTTTCTGGGGTTACTGTACCTGTAGCTACCAGTTCCTTTGTCATTCTGCTAGTCTTCAGTTCTCCTCTCTGGCGTTAGTTCTCAGCTATGGCATTACAGGTGCTCTAAAGGTATTTTTTCCAGCCGTGAACAGGCCACGCCAATTTTAATGCTCTTATATGAACACTGAGGCTTTTTGAGTTTTTATATTCCACACTCCTTACCCCAGAAGTGATGTCCTTTCAGCAAACACAGAGAAGGCTGTAGGCCAGCTTCTCTCTTTGGGGAGTCCTCTGAGAAGGAGCCTTGAGACTTTTAGAGCTTGAGTTTCTTCCTTTCTAGCGTTGGACTGTGAAGAGATGACTTGGCTTCTTCCCATTCCGTTTGCTGTTGAACAGTATTTCCAATCCCCCAAAGGATTTCAGTGTCTGCATTTCATACAGACGGGTTTTAATGCCGCCAGCCCCCCCGCCCCCAGCTCTGGGTACTGAGACTCCTCCACAGGCAACTCTTCTGATTTCTCCTTCCCCTCACTCATCCTTTAATTCTTCTTTTCACTTGGGGTTGTGTTTATTTGCAGCTCATGGTCTGAGACTTGAATAAAGCTGCAGTGGTGCAGCGGTGAGCGAAGGGCAGGCTGGGAGGGAGTTGGAGTGTGTGCTACTCATCGGTTTCACACTTGGTTGTCACAATTTACTGTATTTTTTACTTTTTTTTCTGTTGCAGTTTTGCTAATTTATCAGATGGTCCAAATGTTTTGACATAACTATTTCAGTTTGCATTATTTATTTATGATGCTTTTTGTCATTGTCTTTTATACATTTGCAATTATAAATTATGTACATGTTAAAATTAGCATCTCAAAGAAGTCTGTTACCCATGGTCAAAAAAAGCAGTTGGTTTATATTTTCACGGAATTTATTCCCAGTTTACTGGATTGGATGATTTTTTTTAAAGTATGTAACCAATCATAATGCAACCCCTCTGGATAATTAAATGTGTTCTATTTAATAACAGTCTTGTAGCATAGATACTGTATCACTATTGACAGATTTCTTAGAAATGCTGCTATCTCTATTTAACTAACATTTTGTTCAGTTTTTGCCTCCAGTGGAAGCAGAAAGGGTTTTTTCAGCTGTTAAATCCAAAATCAATATAATTTATTTATGTAAAAAAAAAGTCACAATTGATATATTTTTGAACCTTTTAAGTACTAACTTTGTTTTTATTCAGTGGAAGAACATGTACTTGCCCTAAATCCTTAAAATACAAATGCTATAAAACTTCATATATCCTCAAAGCCTTACTGTGAATGGATATAGAAATCTCTTCCGAGTTCATTTCTTGTTAAGGGATGGTTTTTCCAGGGTTACACGCGTAAGGAACAGGGTTTAAAGTGAAATTTATTTAATTAGCCAGCATGCTCTATACCTTGTTCTTTCTTAGCAGACATGTATGCTATGTCTCTGGGTGTTTAGGCTTCTCTTTGCTACTTTGTGACCCTTTTGCAACCCAGTATACTCTGTGGATTATTTAGACTGTAAGGCGTAAGTGGCTGCTTCTTCTTTTCCATGATATCCCAAACGAACACCAAATTTTCACCGGTTTTCATGGCTACTCACACACATACATCCTTCACCAAATGTGCTAACAAAATAAACTGTCTGTGCTCTTGAACATGGATAAAAAGAAAAAGATTTAAAAGTCAGATTTTTATTTTTTTAATTTAGTGACTAGATGATGCTTATCTTTCAGACTTGGCAGAGCCTTGCTACAGATGTATATAATTTTTTTCAGCAAATATATGTGAATGTTTAATTCACCTGACTCAGTGATAAACGTGACTTGCCTTTTTCTCAGCCTGAATCCGTTGAGAAGCTGTCAAACCCAGTGGCCTGCTCCCTGCTTTAGGGTTGCTCTTCGTGCCCTGTGCGTTACTCCGGGGAAGGGCTGCTCGTAGTGGGTACATCAGCTTTTCCTGCCACAGGAGGAGGTTACTGGGCTGCACCCCGGCTCTCACACAGTGCCCTGGGGGTTAACTGACTGTGCTGTGGGAGTTAACTTGCTGTCCTGCAAGATCCCAGGAGCAGATCGAGCTCCAGGGCCACTTTAAACACAGAGGATATACAGGGGACCTGCTCTGTCCAGAGGCTGGGTGGAAGCCCAGAGACTTCCACAGTCCTCACACACACCCGCACGCCCCTGCCCCAGGCAGTTCCTGTCTGGTTTTTATCTGATGGGACACAGAGATGTCTCATGACACATTTAGACAGGATCTCCAATTCCCTTTATGGTCACAAAAAATGGGGAAGGATTTCCCTCAGCACTGACCTGCGGATGGGGGAGCTTTACCTGCCCCAAGTGCAGACTGGGCTCTTTACAGTTACAAGAAAGGATTTGGGGTTGGAAATCTTAGCCAGCAGTGAGCAGAGGGCAGTTTCTCTAGTGACATTTGGTTTGCATTGAAGAAAACTTGAGCTTTTCAGTGCATTTTTGTTTTCTGCCTCTTTGGAAGCCGCTTTGGTCCCAGGGCTCTGGAGCATGGGCTGAGTCACAAGACCATGAATTCTCCTCAATTTTTGCAACCTCAAATATTGGGCACTGTACCACAGGTAAAGGCATCGTTTGTGGTCCCCGAGTGCCTCAGACCCTGTGTGCCAGCGCAGAGCTGCCCACGGCGCTGGTGCTCGGCCATGGGCACTGGACAGATGGGTAGCACTGCCAGGGAAGGAGCCCAGCTGCCTGCAGAGCAGCAGCTCTGGAGAACTGGAGGAAGAGAAATCTGGCCTCTCTCTCATTCCCCTTCCCATCTATTGGCACATCGTGCCCTATACACTTGCATACCAGGCCTGGGAACATCCTCCTCACCCTCCCATGTGGTTTTTTGGGGTGTTGGTGGTTTCATGGTGCACCCAGGGGTGGCTGGAGGTGCAGTGCCAAGGTGGAACTAATTCCTGTAGAATTCAGATTTCACCTCAAAAGGTTTAAACAGTGCAAGATCTCCAGCCCAGCAGAAAATCGTTTGCAGTCCCTATGTTGCCTTGTTCACCCTCCAGTGGGATTTTAATTCATGGAACAACTCCATACAGCACCACTACCTGGCTCCACTTGCCAGTAGTCTGGGTGGGATAGGATGTTACTGGTTTAGCCTGGAACTCAATCCCAGTCCCAGCCTGGCTGAATGCAAGCCCAGCACATGCCCTTGGAGGGTTTCAAGGAATTTCAGTGACCTGGACTTGTTGCAGGAGCAGCTGAGGGGAGAGGGAGCTGTGGCAGATACTCCAGCCTGTCTCTGGGCTCCTGCCAAGCATTGGCTGTCAGGTTTTTCAGCTGGCTGTGCTGTATTGCCAGCACAATTGTTCAGGGAGACATTGTACAGGAATTGTCTGTATTATTTGGAAAGACGAAATTTTAAAGGAAAACTTCACAGTGACTTTTCTTTTTTCCCCAGAAAAGGGCAAAAATTTCTGATAGAGGAACGGATGCACAAAAAGCAAAGCTCAGTTCACCCCAAGGAAGGCAAATCTCTGGTCTTGAAGGAAGAAATAAGTTTGCGGGACTCATAGTCTCATTATCCCAAATTAAACACATTTCCTGGCTGTTCAGAGCAGGCAACTTTCCGTGCTCTTTTAGCAAATCTTTTCGCAAATATATTTAGGTGTTGGATTAAGGGAAGTAACGTTTCATGGAAAGTAATGTGGAAAGCACGGAGCTGAGCTGGTTCTCGGTGATTGACTGCCTCTGCCGGCCTGTGGATCCCACGAATTGATCCCTGTGCTTTGCAAACGGACATTTTCAAGAAAACCAGCCCCGGGATGTGTGTGTGGGGCAGGGGCACGGCAGGGGCTGCTGAGCGAGCGGGGGGCACCGCAGCCGGGTCCCTCCGGCGGCTCCGGGACGCGCCTCTGAGCAGCAGGTCCGGGGAGCAGGGTGCGGGTCCAGCGCCGCGCTGGGCACCCGCGCTCGCTCCGGGCTTGCTGCGTGTGTTCTCTGTCCCACGCCCTCCCAGCAGCAGCAGCAGCTGGCTCGGGGAGCACCACAGGATGGTGGTTCAAGTGTCCTCCGAGGTTACGCGGGTTCAGAGCCGTGTTCCCTGTGCCCGAACCAGTGCTGCGTCACCCGAGCCCCTTCAGGGCTGCGGGAGCTGCTCCGCTGCCCACGGGGACACTTGGTGCTCTCAGGAGGGCTCTGGCCATCGGCGCTGGTCAGTGCACGGCCGGGATGGCAGCGGGGCTGCGCCCCGGGACACGGGAGCGCTGCGGGGGCGAGGGGGAGCCCAACCGTCCCCGCCCCACGCGGGTCACGGGGCGCTGCGGGACCGCGACGAAACCCGCTCCTGCCTCGGGCTCCCGGAGCCGCGCGCGCAAGCACCGCTGTGACACGCGTGACAGCGAGTGACAGCGAGTGACACGCGTGACAGCGAGCACCGCCCCATGCGCGTGTCCGTGTGTGCTCTGTTTGCTTTGTGTGCGCTGTGCCCGCGTTTGCTCTCTGCTGCGTCTGTGTGCTCTGCATGTGCTGTTACTGTGCGCGATCTGTCTGTCTGTGTGCGTTTCTGTGTCCGTCTGTCCGTGTCTGCCTGTGTCTCTATCTCTCTGTCTCTCTGTCTGTCCGTCTGTCTGTCCATCCCTGTCTGTCTGTGCCTCTGTCCGTCTGTCTGTCCATCCCTGTCTGTCTGTGCCTCTGTCCGTCTGTCTGTCTGTCCATCCCTGTCTGTCTGTGCCTCTGTCCGTCTGTCTGGGTCTCTCCGCGTCCCTCTGTCCCGACCCCGCTCGTTTCCGCGCGTTTCCCGCCCCCTCGGCGGAAGCGGCCCCGCCCTTCCGGCGGTTTTGGCGCGCGGCTCTGGGGCGGCAGCCCCGCCATGGCCCGCCCTGGCCCCGCCGAGCCCGGGGCCGCCGTCGAGCAGCTCTGCCGGGACCTCAACCTGGACGCGGCGAGCGCGGCCGAGGCGCTGCGGGACTTCACAGCGCTGCGGGGCACCTACAGCCTGGAGGTGAGCGGGGCGGGGGCGGCGGGGCCGGGCCGGGGTCCCGGCCGAGCCCCGGCTGAGCGCCGTGCCCGCTGTGCCCGCAGGGCGAGCCGCTGCACTGGTTGGCCTGCGCGCTGTACGTCGCCTGCCGCCGGAGCCGGGTGCCCACGGTGGGGAGTGTCCCGATGGAGGGGAACGGCGTGTCCCTGACCCGCATCCTGCGCTCCGCACGCCTCAGGTGAGCGCTGGGCTAATTAATTACCGCCGGGGCTGATTGCGCAGCGCCCGTCAGTCTCTGCGCTGCCAAAGCCGCTGGCCCGGGACCGCTCCCGGTGCTCTCAATCGCAGCGCCCGAGGCAGAGCTGGGAAAGCAACAAATTCGCGGGTGTTACAGATGGAAATTGGATGCAAATACGTAATTTTCAACTTCAAGCCTTTGGGAGACCACCCATGTCGGACCAGCAGTTCCACCCACGCCAGTTGTTTCTCGCTGTAGTTAATTTGACCGCAAACACCTCGGCGTTGCCGTAGCGATCTCGATAGCACGCGTGTCTGGATCAGGATTCAGGGCAAATCCCAAGGAAGTGCTGGCGGCTCCCAATTATTCTGGGAACACAGCGTTCCCCCTCTGCACGGCCCCGGCAGCAGCTCCCCTGCCCCTGTGGCTCTGACCGGGCAAGACAGAGCTGGAACGACAGAGCTCGGAACGTTTCTCGTTCCGTTTAAAGACCCGCTCCTGGCTGAGCTGCTGGAGGGGGAGTGCCAATTAATTACACCCAGAACTAACAGGTTTTTGTGCAGGTAACTTTGACAACTCTTGCTTGTGGTTTTACTGCCTGTCCTGCCTCCCCCTCCACACGTGCAGAGCGGCATGTGATTTTTCCTTTCCACTCCTCCCCTGCCCAACACAGCCATGCTGGCAGCCGCTGCATCAAAGTAGTGTTCCTGTGCCTTAAAGAGGGTCAAGGAGAAACCCCAGAGTGATAAAAGGCAAAAAACTTACAATATGTACAGTTTGGGAGTCTGTCAAAAAAAATGTAAATCTACATAGTAATCTAATCAGTCATTAAGGAGTAAATATGTTGCATTTTGGAAGATAGTTAAGGCTCAAAGAAGACCTTTCTTTTTTCTTTAAAGTTTAATTCAGTTTTTTAGCAAAATGAAGAAGTGGATAGACAT
This sequence comes from Chiroxiphia lanceolata, assembly GCF_009829145.1. Taxonomy (NCBI): domain Eukaryota; kingdom Metazoa; phylum Chordata; class Aves; order Passeriformes; family Pipridae; genus Chiroxiphia; species Chiroxiphia lanceolata. The sequence goes on along the minus strand of NC_045653.1, from coordinate 664,535 downwards.
GTCAAACCTACCACAGGAATTCCGAGAGCGAGTGGAGCGGCTGGAGAGAAATTTTGAAGTGACAACTGTGATTTTCAAGAAGTTTGAACCAATATTTTTTGATGTATTTCAAAACCCTTATGAAGAAACTTCCAAGCCACAGCGAAGCAGGAAACAGAGGTATGAGATTTTGAGATTTAATGTGACTTTTCCCTGGAAAGAGTTATACCCAGTACAGATTTGTGAAAATGAAGTTCTGAAGAGATGGGGCCTCTTTGACCCTGAAACCCAGCACATGCAGAGCCAGCCCTGACCCTGGGGGGACCCAGCTCGTGCCCCCAGGGCTTTGCATCCCACTCCCTGTCACAGGTGGGAAGGTCTGTGTGTGTCGGGCAGAGGTGCCACGAGGTGGGTTAACTTCGAGGCACAGTGAGACCAATGCTCTAAACGTTTAGCAGAAATAAGTAAAGTGGCACAGGGGTGTTTTGTCTTGGCACAGCGCAGGCAGGCAGCTGGTGTGACAGGACCCCTCTGTGCTACATTGATACATCCTCTGTTACGTCCCCGGTGACCTGCTGGGTCCTTACTGTGATTGCCAGATGAGGGAGGAAGTTACAGCTGATGTGCTAATTTTTATGAGATTTGGTGGTGTCATCTTCCACAAACACATGGAAGTTCTGCCTTAATTAAAGGAGGCAATTAATTGTCTGTGTTCCTTGCTGAGTGTGTGGCTGTCGCTGTGACATCTTTGTAGTTAGAGTGTAACCCTGGGGATGAGGGAGCCAAGCTGTGGCACTGCGGGGTGTTTTTTCAGCTCATGTGGGTTCTCTGGATGTGAGGGGGGATAATTGTTCTGGTAAAATGCTCCAGTGTAGCTCCATGACTACAGGTAGAGTGTAGTGGGAGAAGTTTTATTGGGTGCTTTCTTTGTGTCCCTCAGAGCAGCGTTGGGCAGCATCACCGTGGCTTTGGCTCCTCTGTGGGCTGTCCCAAGTAATGCCTTCCCTGGTCTTCCAGCTCTGTGGGTTTGGATAATCTCTACTCCAAGTGGGATTCAGCAGCTGAGCTGTTGTACAAGCTGTAATCGTGTGTTCTGAAGGGATGACTGATGCTTTAGTAAAATATTTAGGAAAAACCATCACTGGCATATATATAGCCCTTATCATCTCACCATCTGTGGCTGCAGGAGGGTTCTGTGGGAGATGTGACACCAGCAGAATAGTGTGGCAGGGTCAGAGGCAGCCACTGGCTTGGAAACAGGGTCAGGAGGTTGTGAATGCTGTGCAGGATGCCCTGTGGAGCCAGGTGGGAGGCTGTTGACTGCGCCTTAGTGTGAAATTAAGACAACAGCTCCAGCTGTTACTTTGAGCAGGGAAATGGAATGAAATTCCTACTGTAAAACAAGGTTCAGCTTTCTGGAACTGAAGAGTGACTTCTCCCCACTTTTCCTTGTTGCCAGGCGGGTGCCATGCAGTGTCAAAGATCTCTTCAACTTCTGCTGGACTCTCTTTGTGTATACTAAGGGTAGGCTTGCTTGCTTTAGCTGCGTGATTTGGATACATTCCCAGCTGTGAACTTCTGTTGTGTTGCTTGACGTGATGTGCTGTCTCTTCAAGGTAATTTCCGTATGATTGGAGATGATTTAGTAAATTCCTATCATTTGCTTCTGTGCTGCTTGGACCTGATTTTTGCCAATGCCCTTCTGTGTCCAAACAGAAGAGATTTGCTAAATCCATCATTTAAAGGTATGGTGGGGAAAGATTATTTACAATCAAATGAGATTTTTTTTTTCTCTTGGTTCATTTGAAATGAAGTTGAAGGTTGGTTGTCTTCCCCTCCCCCGCCTTGTTCTCAGGCTTACCAGTGGAATTCCACACTCCAGAGATCAAAGCCTCTGAAGACCCTCCCTGCATCATTGCCACGCTGTGTGAGCTGCACGACGGGCTCCTGGTAGAAGCAAAAGGCATAAAGGAACACTACTTTAAACCATACATTGCAAAGCTGTTTGATAGGAAGGTACATCTCACTAGTTTTGTGAGTGCATGGTGGTGCCCCATGATGGCTCTCAAGACCATTTAGGTCCTGTGGGTTCCTCAGGGAAGAGTGCAAATGAGCAAAGGAACTCAGGCTGGTTCAGGTTTTCTTTGTCTGTATTTTAGCAGGAGCAGAATTCACTCTCAGCTTTTAATGCTGTGTGCTGTAAGGTCTCCTCTGTTTTGGCTTTTTATGTCAGTGGAGAACCTTTGCTTTCCTTTCTCGGCATTGTGAAACTGAATTATTAAAGGTGGTGTTTTCTTCAGGCAAAAAAAAGTGATCTCCTTGTGAAATAGTTTTATGGGATGTCTGTTATGGTAGTGTGGGTCCTGCTGCTTGTCTTGAAGTTGAGCAAAATGCTTTGGAAGGAAGAGGTTGAGGTCACAGGTGTATGAACTGTTCTGTCTAGTTTTGATCTTGGAAACGTTTTCCAAGCTCTGGAAGTTTCTGTGTAGTTGTTTGTAAGGTCAGTCCCTAACCTGGCAGTGAACAGATACTACATTGTAGAACTGTGTCTGAAGAGTGAGTTCATCTGGAGCTTTGTCTTGATAATGGCACTGTAGCCCTTTGGTCTAGGCAAAAAAAAAACCAAAAAAGTCCAGTTATGCACCTCAATCTCATTTCCTTTTTAACTAAAACCATCGTGTCCTCACAATTGGAACAGTTTTGATTTTATTACGTAAGATATTTCTGCTTTTTATTCTTAGATCTTAAAAGGAGATTGTCTGTTGGATCTCTGCAACTTTACAGAAAATAGGTAAGTTACAGCTTTTGTTCTTAATCATGGGGCTCGGTTTCACATCTAAAGCACTGGCCTTTGTGTACTAAATCTCAGGTTTTCCTGTTTCATTATCTTACCATATCTAATGGGGTTTTTATTATTGACCACCAAAGCTTCTCTCTGGCTGAAATGCTTTCTTGTTCCAAGATGTGGCCAATGTCAGGGGTTCAAGCTGCAGAGGTTCTTCCTTGCTGTCAGGTTTTTTGGTGCTTGCTTTGATTTTCTGGTGACTAACCTTTGAGTAATCTAATACAAATCAAAGCCTTGACTCTGATGTGCACGGATGTATTTCTGTACACATATTATGCCCAGGTAGGGAAGTGTTTAAATTCATTTGTCAGTCTCTAATTGAGTGTATAAATCTGTGGATGCAGCAGAAGGGCTTCAGAGAAAAAGAAGAAACAATTGCAAAACCACAAAAGAGGTGTAGTGTTTCTGTGGGAGGCGAGTGTAATTGTTTCAGAAACTTTTTGAATTCACTTCTGAAGGTTAATTTAAATGCAAAATAGGAATAGCAGCTTCTTTGTTCTGGATCCCTTATGGTTTGGGGGGTTTTTTGCCTTTTGCAAAAATACCTATTAATTTTTTTTTTGCTAGGTTAGCTCTTAACTTGTTGGTTTTTTGGGAATTTTGAGATAAGACGTGATTGTTTTAACAGTGTAGATAACACTTTAATTTAGATATAAACCCATGTATAAACTGTGATCCATTGAATATGCAACTTTTCTTAGTATTTTTCTTAAAAATTAATAGTATTACATACAGTAGTCCCTGTTCTTTTGAAAGTAGCCTGACATTTAAAAGAAGCATGGAAGCCTGTTAGGGTTTGGGTTTTTTTTTGTCCAAACCTTCCATAGTTGTTTTTTTCTTTTTTCTTTTCCACTTTCTTTTTTTTTTCCTAAAAGACATGGGGAAAGTGAACCTGTGATACAGTCAGGTTTCCTGTGGGATCACAGAGTTGCTTTTGTCATGATTACATTATGTTCCACTAATATGTCTGCTTCAGTGGTAGCTGGAACTGCATTCCTGGCCCGTGGAAAAGCTGCAGGCAGGATTTATTGATGTGAACCATTTCTGATTTTTATCCAAAAGTTCCATTCCGCTTCCTAAGTGTAAATTTAAAGCTTTGCAACCTTGGTGGGATTAAACATTTCTGTTTTCCAATTGGGTTAGCTGGAATAAAGAGGGTGAAGGATTTGTTTGGTCTCACAGCTAGCTAGCTCTTCCCTGTCCCTTCTGCTGCATCATTAGGAAAATTATGGGCTAGGGAGTGACAAAACCAGAAATCGAATGGAGGTGGATGCAGCTCCCGTTGGTGCGCTCTGTGTGTTCACAGATTTAACCTCTGATCAGTTGAGCGCTTCCACACTGGTTTATTCACAACTGGAGTAGAAGCAGAGTTGGATTTTTTTCCTCTTCTTACTGAGAGCCAAATGTTGGTGGTCACTTAGGAGGAAGAATGGTCCCTGCAGCAGGTCCTGGAGAGCTTCCAGTCTGAAGGCAGGCAGGGATGACCCCAGGCAGGTTGCCTGGGGAGGTGGAAGCAGCACTGCTGCCCAGAGCATGGAACACTTTGACCTCGTGTTGTTGTGAGTTTGTACTTGCGCTCCACAGGGACCTTCTTTGTTTCTTCAACACTTAAACCTTTGATATCAAACCTGGGCTTCTCTTTCAGCAAAGCACTGAATAAAGAGTATGAAGAGTATGTTCTGACCGTGGGTGATTTTGATGAGAGAGTTTTCCTGGGAGCTGATGCTGAAGAAGAAATTGGCACTCGAAAATTCCCTGCAGATGCGCTAGTAGAGAAAACAGCAGCACGAGCTCCCACAGAGTGTCATCTGCAGCAGCATTTTGAAAAGGTGATTCATTTAACACATCAGTCTCACTCGAAGGACTCGGAGTTTTCCCTTCCTTACACACACTTTGAATTATTGAGGGGACTTGGAATTTCTTGAACTTCTTCCTGAGAGGAAGGTGGTGAATGCCGTTTGCAGGCTCCAGTACTGTCTTGCTAAGGAGAAATGGTGGTGATGTCTTTCCTGTGGAATTTATTGTATAATTATTCCTTAAACTGGATGAGAGCACTTTCATGTGTTTAGTCTGGTTTTGTCCACGAAAAACCTGTATGTAGGTAATACCTAAATATATAGGTCTTACAGTTTTGTTCAAGCTCCATAATCATGCCACAAAACCTTGACACTGACTTCATTTATTTGTTTTCCCAGTGTTTCCTTTCTTAGGATAGGAAAGATCATCTTTTTTATTCTTCTGCAGAAAATAACATTCACAGCATAAACCTCACCAAACTGTCTCTTCATTACAAAAAGTAGCCTATTATCAGAGTAAATCTTTCACTGCATTTAAAAATGTACGATGTATTTAATGAAGTTGGCATGCAGGAAAATGCTTGATTACTTTTGGATAAGGAGAAAAATAGTGCTAGATGTGTGAAAGAACCATATGCTGTTTGATTTACATGTCTATTAAAAAATAAGAATTCTTATTCCAAGATGCTAGTGGTGGTGTAAGTGAATCCTATGGCTTAGCTTTTTCTGCCAAGTGTAAGTGTATTTCGTATTCAGGCAAATTAAAGACAGGGATGTGGAGTGGGTTTTAGCAATTCTGAACTTCAGTTTCTGTAATGTAACAATATTGCTATTAATGCATAATGACTGCAGGCTTAACCTTTTCTCATTATTTGCTGTGTATCATCAGAATGTTGTCTGCTCTGGTAATTAAATCCAAAAACTGTGTCACTTCCAGAGAGCAGGATACAAATAGGTAAGTGCAGTCCACACAGCTCCGTCTGCTCAGTGCTGCATCATCCTTTGGATAAAGGAAGGCTCAAGGTCTGCCTGGACACCATTTTCCAAGGAATATTTTCCTGTGGACCTCTCCTGAGCACCTTTGCCACCCACTCCTTGTGTCACACAGCTAATGCAGTCAGGGACTGAGAATGGAAGCATGTGCTTCCTCTTCCTTATCCTGTATTTTTCAGTGTTCAGATGATCTTAAAAAATTACAGGCTTTAAGATTTTTAGGTCTTGATTTACTGTATTTTATTTTTTAAAACCCTTTGAGTTAATTTTCATCTGCATGAAGATTTGTTATATTTTGTATTTATGGAGTCCTGGGAAAACTTTGGCTCATTTTCAGTCAGTTCTGAGCTGGCAGGTTTGATGAACCCTCACGTAGTGTACTGGTGGTGTAATTTTAGTCTTTGGAGGGGTTTTGAAGGAGATGCTCATTTGAAAGATTATTGAAACTGTTTTGTTGGCTGATTTTACTTGTTATCTTTCTCTGTGTGACAGAAAAGATCATTTGCACCTTCAACTCCCCTGACTGGCCGACGATACCTGCGAGAAAAGGAAGGTGTCATCACTCCTGTGGCTTCAGCCACGCAGAGCGTGAGCCGCTTGCAGAACATGGTGGCTGGGTTGAAAAATGCACCCAGTGAACAACTTACAGCTATTTTTGAGTGAGTGTGTCCACTTCAGCTGCTCTCATACACAAAGGAACTGACCTTCTGGCTTTTTTTGTTTGGTGCAGAGTACTTAGGTCTGTGTTTCTGTAGTATTTCTTGTTGAAAGATCTATTTTCTAGATGATCTCATCTGGCTGAACACCACCACCCCCATCTGACTTTTCACCACCATTGCATTAATGGAGACTCAGCTTTTGGTGGTGTTAATTTATCTGTTTGCTTGAAAGCCAAATGCCTTTTTTGTTTATTTATTTGGATTTTAAACAAGTATGACTCTAATAAAAGATGTGGTAACTGTGTTGTCAGAGGTTTTGGAGGAGGGCAGAAATGTTAGAATCAACAAGCTATAGTGTTGGCCTTCAACTTGGGAAGATAAAACTAAAAGCAGCATACAGATTTCCCATTTCTCCTTCCTGCTACTTCAGGATATCTTAATCTAACCCTGTAGCACTTGTATGAGTCTTACAGTGACCCTGGTTACTGTCAAAGCTGATCTCTTGTGTAGCAGCAGCTGTGCTTTCCATGTTGGTTGTTCTGGTGGCTGTTCCCTGAGCTCTCTTCAGCTCACTGCTTTCCTCTCTGAGCCTAGCTCATAAAAAGCAGTAATTGAATAGTAAATACCTGTAAAGGTGGGTGTTTGCTTAACATCTGCAAGTTAGAGCCTTGCTGTATTATGGTGTAAGGTCTCTAGATGTGTTTTTATTAATCAGAATGGACATTTAGTATTAGGACTTAATATTTGAAGTGTGAAAGTAATGTTTTGTAAAATAACCATCATAAATAGGTGAAAAATATTACTTGCAGTTCTCATCTTCGGAGTTAATGTATATTTTGAAAGTTTTCTTAGCACTAGTTCTTCAAATTTTACAACCGCTCAGCAGGATGCGTTTGTTTTGAATATTTCTTTTATTGTTTTTTAAGGACTGATATTATTTATATTACACAATTAAGACATTAAAGTGTCTACAATCTCTAATGAAGAATGTGTTTGTTCCAAGTAATAAACTAGTCTGTCAGGAGAGAGGTAAATATTAAAACGAGAAAAAAATTGAGTAAACCTCTTACAAGAGTTGTGGTGAGTACTTTGCTCATACTGGACATGAGTTCAGCAAGCACTGGGATATGTACTGGTGTGATTGGGAGAAATGGGAGGAACTGTAGTTTGGACTGTGTAATATTCTGTGCTTTTTAGTATTTTCTTTTTCAAATTAAAATTCCACGGAGATGGCTTGGAAGTTAATTAGAAGGCTTTGTTCAAAGAAACCTTAGTTGCTTTCAGTTCTGGCTTTTCAGAATAGTTTATTGTCTTAAGTTGACATCAGTGACAAACCACTGTCCTCTAAAGCAGTTGCTGGAAGATCTGAAAGCTTTCAGAGAGACCATCTCTAGCCAGAGATTCTCTGGCCCATTTTTATGACAGTGACTGTCTGGAGTTCACCAGTTTCTCTCTGTCTTGGTAGTAAATGGGAAGATGTTGGCTCTTCACTCTAAGCTTTTCTGTACTCCCTCAGACTGAACCTGGCTTGTGGTGGTCTCGTGGATGCATTTGGTTGATTGTTGCCTTTTGCAGTATCCTCACTACTGCCTTGCTCTCACCAAATCCTTTTTCTCCTGAGTGTGCTGCTGTAGCTCTTACTTTCTCCTGCATTTGTTCCAAGATCTACATAGCCTCCCTAACCTTGTTAGGAAAGGAAAAAAGGACACAATATTTGTGTGGTTTATGTTTTCCTCTGTCTGGGTAATACAGGTTATTGCAGATGAGGAATGTCCATATAATTAGCTTCCCTTTTTATTTTGGTGGTATGGGTTTTTTGTTGTTGTTGTTCTTGAGTTTGGTTTTTTTTTTTTAACTGGGTATTAATTTATACAAACAAGGCTTTCTCTTTGCCTTCTGCTTCAGGTCTTGTGCCCGCAGCCCCATGGAAAGCATCATGAGCAGAGTGAAGGAGATCGGTGAGACCTTCTGCTGCAGCTACACTCAGTCAACAGATGAGCAGCCAGGCTCTCATATAGGTATGGAGTGAAAGGCATGGGATGTTTCAAAATACTAAACCAGGGCAAATAGAATGCATACATACACTCTTGTCTAAGTACTTAATGCAGTGGAGCTGTTTTTATCCCAGAACATACCCAAGCAGAAAACTGTTGCTGTCAAACAGAACACGGTAAAAAATAAAAATTTATGACAGAGTAAACCCAAAGCTGCAGTTTGAACTAGGATAACCAAGAGATAATGGAAAAGCAGCTCTCAACAACGGTAAACTTGCATTCTTCTTGGCTTTAGAATCTAAAGGGAACCGAATACAAATAGAAAAGTTATTATTGAAACATTGCGAAACTACACCAGAAGAAATATTAAGTGATCCTTTAAAACATTTATCGAATTTCATGCTGTGCTTGGACTTAGCGGATTTCTGAACATACTTTTTGGGTTTGCAAAGTGTGTACATACACACCCACAGTATTTTCTTGGATCAGGACAGGTTGCTCAGTTTAGTCTTAAGACCATTTGTGCCAGTGGCACTGGACTTCATCTCTGTTGGTTTTAAATTTCAGATTTTGCTGTAAACAGATTAAAACTGGCAGAGATCTTGTACTATAAAATCTTGGAGACTATAATGGTGCAAGAAACACGGAGACTGCATGGGAAGGATCTGACTGTAAGTAAAGAACTGTCTGAAGAGTAGACCACTTTTTGTAACTGTTTCTCAGAGCTTGTCTTCAGGCAGCTTCAGAACAGAGCACTGTAAAGCACTCTGTGTATATTGTTAATATTTAAAAGGGGAAATACATGGGAGGTGCCTAAATGTGTTTTTTTCTACTGTTAAAACCAGTATAACTGGCATAACTAGCCATCTGAATTTGTGGTGCCTTCTAGAATCACAACTTTATGGACAGTTGACTTTTATTCTCTTCTTGATCCAATGAACAAGATCAATACTTCATGTTAGGCAGCACTGCATTTGCTCTGCTTTGTGGTGCACAATAAGGAGGCCAGTTGATTTGTCCATAGTATGCAAAATGGGGTGGGTTTGGTGCTGCTGCTCTACATCTAGTCTTCTAAATTCCCCTATAAAAAAAGAGGAGGTTGTGAACAGTGGAAAAAAGCAGGTTCTTTCACAAAATTCTGACTTCCATTTCCCAGACATGAGACCACTGCCATTTTGTGTCTCCTCAGGCTCTCCTGGAGCAGGATCTGTTCCACCGCTCCCTCATGGCGTGCTGCCTGGAGATCGTGCTCTTCGCCTACAGCTCCCCTCGCACCTTCCCCTGGATCATTGAAGTGCTTGACCTCAGGCCCTTCTACTTCTATAAGGTAAATAGCCTCTGACTTAGGACAGTATCTGTATTAAAAATGGCATGTTACTGGATTGAGAGGGTGATGCTCTTCCTCCCTAGGGAATCAGGTAAGAGAAGGACTGATGTTATTGTGCACTGGCTGTCCTGAAATAATATTACCTGGAATATGTAATGCCAGAGCTGAAGCTGAAATATAAAGCAAAAAAATCCATTTTGTAAATGGTACTGAACTGTAACATGCTGTCAATCAACTTTTAGTTCTTAATCTGTATACACTGTTAGTAGACTAAAGCATTCAAGCATATATTTTGTTGATACTCTGTTTCTGGTCATTTTTTTAAACACATTCACCCCACCTCCAATGTAATTTGTTGTTTGACTACTTCAGTCCTTTTGTCACCTATCCATATGCCTCTAGTTTTTGCTGGACACCTCACAGCTTACCATGAATAAATCAAGTAGTTCTGTTTAGGTGACAGCAACCAAAAAATGGAACCCTTTGGAAAAGCTCGTTTATATTCTGTTCTCTCTTTTTCCTTCACTCATCAGCTTAGGGCAGTACTGAAGCTGAAACAAATCTGTCAGTATTGCTGTGGCTTTTGGTAGCCTCCTTCAAAATGAAATGCACTGGTGCAGACCCAACTTTGTGGAACAGATTTATGTTTGATTTGAATTTTTTTTGCTATTCAGTGTATTGCAGCGCTCTTACGTGAAAAAAATTGCCATCACAAAGGCTTCACACCACGGAGACTTGTGGCGTTTGTAACTTTGTTCTCCAGATGCTTAGTTTCTGTAGCAGGAATAACTAAAAATATCAATAAGTCCTCCAGGGAAGTCTTATGGCATTTCTGTCTCTGGAGCTTTAGAAAAACAATCTGAATGCTCTTCAGACAGGAGTAAAATAAATAAAGTGGATTTTGTGTTGGAGCATGGGGGTGGAATACGATGCTGCAGGGGATCTGTTCAACCCCCACTTGTCCACGTTAAGGGTTCTGAGCATTTCTTAAAACTTTGGAGCAGTGGTTTTCAACCCTTCGTGTAATGGGCTGCTGGTTTGAAGGGCAGGAAAGCTGGAATGCTAGGGTTGCCACGTGCCCTGCTGTGAGCGGCTGTACCTGTTCCCATCTCCCCAGGTCTGCTGCACGTACTGCAGGGTGAGCTCTGGGTATGCTCAGTGTTTCTTTCTGTGCATGCTTAGCAATGGGAAGAGAGGGCCTAAAATCCCCTGGAGTGGGTTGGTCTGCATTGATGGCACATCTGCTGTCCACTTCTGACTCCTGGGTTGCCTTTGGGAAAGGGGGTTAAAAAAACGGGGATCAGAAGAGGGCTGAGGAAGATGAAGATACAAGGAGAAGGCTGGAGCACTCTTTGTTGAAGTTTCAAACAGGGTCGTGAAATAAAGAACAGTCTGATAACGTTAAACATGAGCCACGTGACTTTGGGGTGTGTGTGTCATTGCCATCAGGTCATTGAAGTGCTGATTCGGTCTGAGGAAGGGCTTTCCAGAGACATGGTGAAGCACCTCAACAGCATTGAGGAACAAATTCTGGAGAGTCTTGCCTGGACTCGGAACTCGGCACTCTGGAATGCACTCGAGGCATCAGACAACAAAGTCCCAACCTGTGAAGAAGTAGGTGATCTGTTTTCCTTTAAATAGGAAATTCACTGTTGCTTTATAGAGAAAATAGTTCAAATGAGACAATTGCTGCAGAAAATCTTCTATTAATAGATTGGCACAAAGAAGGGAAAGTCATTTGTTATCTTACACTGACATTTCTTATTTCTCAGGTAATATTTCCCAGTAATTTTGAAGCCAGCAATGGAGGAAGTGGGCTTGGGCATTTGCCTATGATGCCATTATCTCCCATAATTCATCCTCGAGTAAAAGAGGTTCGAACAGATCTTGGTGGGAGTTTAAGACGGGGTATGTTCAAGGTTTCTGATACGATTTGAATGTGTGAATTTGGGGGGAGGGGTTTTAAGCTTCTTTGTAATTGCAAAAAGCAATCTTGAATGTGAATTAAGCATTCAGAATTGTGAAGCCTCTTATTTGATCAAGGGAAGGTCTGGATTCACCCAGTCAAACCAGTGCTGTGTCTCACTGGCAGCAGACAATGGTGATGGTGCTTCCCTGCTGGACTGGAGCAGGTTTTGTTGCTGGTTTGATGCCAGAGTGACCTTACTCTCAGGTGGGTTGTCATGTAATGGCTTATTGTCCATTGATTTTCAGATTTTTTTAGGTTTTTTTGGCTTTTTATTTGTTCGTTATCAGTGAGTTTGATTGGATTTTAGGTGACTTTTTTTTTTAATGAAATGACTGGTGCATTTATTCCTGCTTCCTATGAAACTGTTTTGGTGCAGAAAGGGAGGGCAATACTGTGCCTGCAGTATTCTCTGCTCTGAAGAACAGTTCTTTGCAGATTCCTGGATCTGAAATAGAATTATCTCCTGACAGCGAGGGTGCAGAGGCAGTGCCAGCACTGCTGTTTCCTTTGCATACTCCCCTAGTTAGGAATTGCTGGTTTTGTTGTATCCCAGACACTATTCCATATGTTCTTGCAGGTGCACCATGGACTTATTGGTTGTGTGATGTCTCCCTTGGTGTTTATCTGGCAAATTGCAGGACAGGACTGATTTTTTTTTTTTAAATACTCCTTAGGAAAGATATGTACAAGCAGTTGCTGTAGGTGGTGTGGTTTGTTGTTGGAGATGGTGTCATATATGGGTAGGGCTGTGTGAGACGTGACCTTGTATATGAGAATCTGGTACCAGAGGCTCCTCCTAACTTCAGTTGGAGTATGGTTGGGATTTTAAATGCTTATTTGCCCCTGGTATCAAGAGAACCATCTTGGCAGAGTTAGGAATGTGGTCTCCAATCAGTCTTACCTGACCAGTTATCCAGAAAGTCTGTTTTTTGGGAAATGGGAAACTGCTACCACTGGTATCCTCGCAGACGGCAGCAGAAATGCAAAAAGCCTGTGAACTGAAGCCTGTACATCAGTGCTGTGTACTTCAGCCTTACTGCTGGAGGAAGTATTTGAAAGCAACAGAAAAGCCTGAGAGGAACCAGGGGTGGGTGAGGGTGGAGGCACCGGACTCAGGTCAGTGTAGAGAGAGCTTGAAAGCCAGAACATAGAGAAGACTGCATATCCAGGGAATATGGTCAGTGTTCCTGTAGGTAACTGTGTTCAGAGGAATAGCACTTGCAAATGTTACTAATTGCTAAGCAGACTGGAGTGTCTGTGACCTTGTGTGTTCCTCAGTCTCTGCAAATTTGTTTGGTTACTCGGCTTCCACGTGGTACCTGATGGGAAAACTGTGCTGTCTGGGATGACTGCAAAATAAAAGGAATCAGACTGTAGATCTTGTTCACATCACCTGGGAACAGTGAACTCTGAGAGCAGGTCTGAACTAGAAGAGATCTCTGGTACTCTGGTGTAGTTGGAAGGCAGCCTTTCCCCTTCTCTGGAGAAGTATTCCCATTAAGCTGCTGCTTATAAGGTTTTGTTGATTTTATCTTTTTGTCCTTGGCATACCAGACATGCAGCCCTTGTCTCCAATCTCAGTTCATGAGCGCTACAGTTCTCCTGCAGCTGGAAGTGCTAAGAGAAGGCTCTTTGGAGATGACAGCCCCCGAGAAACGCAGACAGAAAAAATCTTACCCAAAGGAACTAAGTTGACAATTGCTCCAGCGTCGAGCATTGGTGCTGAAAACGTGTCAGTGTCTCCTGGGCAGACAGTGCTGACCATGACAACCACGACAGGGCCGGGGAAAGTGGGACAGAAGGTCACGATCCCACTGCACGGTACGAATTCTTCCTGCTTTTCTAATAGGTGTTTTCCTTGCTTTTAAGATCTGCTTAGACCAATCACGCACTTGGAGCATGTATTGCTTGTTCTCTTTTAAAGAATGCTGACTTTGTCCCAAAAAAAAAAAAAAAGCTTAAGTTCATACTGACATCTTCTCCTTGGAGGCATCTGATCCCTGGGAAACGTCCTGAGGATTCAGAATCATGAACAAAGTTGTGGAGTTCGTACTTCTTCCAGTTATACCTTACACAGGTTAAGTGATGCTTTGGTTCTCAGTTCCAACAATCATTTACTGCAATTTATCTTAACTTTGGTCTGTTATAATCTTAAAAGGCTCTGGAATTTCTAGATAAGGGTTACGTGTTAACAATAGGAAAATACTGGGAGACTTTTATTTTGTTAAAGTTGGGTGATGCTTGAATATTTCTGAAAATAATACATGAGCAATGAGTTTTATAGCCATTTTTAATTTAAAAATTTGGTCTACAGTTAAAGACAAGAAGGAAAAAATCTCCATTTTTCATGTTTGGGGAGATTTTCAGCAAGAGAATTTGACTGCTGAGGAAACTAATGCGGACTGTATCGGATATGCTGTCGGGTTTGCAGAATAGTAAAAAAGGGAGTGCCCACCTCCCCCAAAAGAGTGGAACACCAAGTACAGAAACTGTGATTTCTTCTAAACTTTGTCCTTTCGGACAATTTTAGAAATGATCATTCACATTCATAGTCTTCCTTTAACCTTACCAGAAATGTAATTTTTAATAATTTCTAAAGACTCAGAGGGATACAGTCTTTCTGGCATCTAGTACAGAAGATGAGATGCCTTTAGTATGAAATGTTTGTAAATGAGTTTGGTTTGCAAACCAAACCTCATTTAGCTCTGCAGCATGAGGAGAGCAACTGGTTTGTTTCTGGGTGTGTGTATCCTCTCCAGGTATTGCAAATGAAATGGGTGGGATCACCTTGATCCCCATTTCAATTAATTTAGGCCAGCCGTGTAAAGTGGAGGCTCTGGCTCCCTCCTGCCACCCCCCAGGGAACCAAGTACAGGAAGTGCAGGTGTCAGCAGCGAGCAAACCAAAGAGAACGGGGTCCTTGGCACTGTTCTACAGGAAGGTAAGTGTCCTTATTGGAAGTTGTGCTGTACTTCTGCTCGTGGCCACGCTGGAACCTGCCTCCTTGTGCAGTTTCCATTACTTTCAGTCTTCACGTACCTTTCCTTTGGTACCTGCAGTTCTTGTATACCTCGAAGAAGGAGAAAGATGTTGAGTGTTGCAGAGAATCCAGTTTTCCCCTTCCCATTCATGAGATTTTTTTTCCTTTTAATTAAGACCTTCCGTAAATAACTATCAAAGACACATTGGTAGATTTTACTTCTCTTGTCTATTTTGCTTCCTACATTTGCAAATTAGACATACCCATGGTGAGATGATTCTCCCGTGTCTGTGGATCCAGCACCTGGAGATTCTCATTTGCCACTTTGAGGCCTGCCTGGTAGTGCTGATCGTGCTGGGCTGAGAGCTCAGAAAGCAGTGATGAATGACACACTAGCTAGGGGTTTCTAGAAAGAAGGAACTTTTTGAAACAATGCAGGATTTAAGGGGCAAGTTAAGAACTGACTGTGCTTCAGAGAAATTTCAGGTGACTTACTTCTAGTTACCTTCATTTCCAGTGTGGAGGGCATGAGGGGTCTTTGGAAGAGGCAGGGTAACTTGGTCTAAATGACTACAAAGAATATATGCCTAAATTAATCTCTCAAAAATATTAGAAGATTGGTTTTTTGCTGTTATTTTCTTACTAGAGAAGTTATTTTTAGAGGGTGTCCCCTTTGGCGGTGTCTGTGTTAAAATACAACCTAGAAAATTCTGCAGTGAACGATCTTTAAGGTACATTTTAATACAGAAAGTAATTTCTGGAAACACTTGTAAGCCATATCCTGTGTCTGAACTATTGATTCTTTAATTTTGCTAGTGACAGTCTGTCTCTATGAGAACAGATTAAGAACTGAGTAGCCAGCTGCCAGGTGGGAACATTGCAATTTGGAACGTTTACTCTCAGCCAGGGAGTGCCTTCAGCTGTAGCCATGTATTTCACCAATAATAGGCAATATATTCTTCTTAGTTATGAAGGAGAACTAAAATCTTGAACCTAAATTTGTCTTTAAATTTTGACCTTTCATTTACATTGATCATGCTATTCACAATGATAATTTTCCCCTCCTCTCCTTTCTTGCTCCTGTTCAGTAGACCAAGTGAAAATGGACCTAATTAGTTAGTGAGGGATATGGTGTAGAAGCTGTAGGCATAATGTTTTTAGGCAGATTTTCTATAAGCATTAGAGATTCAACAGCTGAAGAGTGGACAACTTAGTCTTTGAATCATAGAATCCCAGAATGGTTTGGATTGGAAGGGACCTAAAAGATTATCTCATTTCAACTCCACCTAAAAGATTATCTCATTTCAACTCCCTGCCATGGCCAGGGACACCTTCCACTACACCAACACTTCCAGGGATGGGGCAGCCACAGCTTCTCTGGCCAACCTGTGCCAGGGCCTCACCACCCTCACAGGGAACAACTTATTCCCAATATCCCATCTACCCCCTGCCCTCTGGCAGTGGGAAGCCATTCCCCCTTGTCCTGTCACTCCAGGCCCTTGTCCAGTGTCTTTCTCCAGGCTGAACAACCCCAACCCTCTCAGGCTATCCTCACAGGAAAAGTGTTCCCTCCCTCTAGTCATCTTCATGGTCCTTCTAGAACAGCTCTGCTTTGAGCCATTTCATTTTCGCAGAGCAGGATAAGGTTGTTTGGCTTCACTCTTTCCTGTGTGTCTTTCTCTTCCAGGTTTATCACCTGGCCAGTGTGCGCTTGCGTGACCTGTGCTTGAAGTTGGACGTTTCCAATGACTTGCGCAGGAAGATATGGACGTGCTTTGAATTCACGTTGGTTCACTGTGCTGATCTAATGAAGGACAGACATTTGGACCAGCTCCTCCTCTGTGCCTTTTATATCATGGCGAAGGTAATGTGTAGTTTTTAAGAAATTCGGGGAATTTTACGTTCAGTTGACAGTGTCAGGTGTGTTCAGAGTTTACAATTTAATTGCTTCATTCTCGTCATATTACTTACTGGAGGGAAGGAAAAAGTCCTTCCAAAAAGTGCATGAAGTCCTAGTACGTGTTTTTCCTTGTTTTGCATATCTTAAAATTTCCCACCAACCAGCCAGTGTGTAGAGAGGGTTTTTCTTCTTTCCTGAGCACATTCAAGGTGAGTGCTGGTTGATGCAGACAAAGCACTGTGTGATCTTATTGCCCCATGTTTGTTTTCTATCCTGTTTGTCATCTTCACAATCTGTATAATCTGAACCAAAAAATCCATTGCAGTTACAGAATTAGGCAGGTGCAGAAGTTTGCAGGAGCAAATGTATGTAGGGAAGGTCTCTATTCCCCAAAAATCCTCTTAGCTTTTGAAGATCCAGGCTGAGGAATTGAGGTGGTTGTCTGCTACTCGTACTTCTTTATTTCTTATTCCATTTCCCAGCTTTGATATAAGGTGGTGTTAAATTGGATTATGAAACTGGAATATTAGTTTGACTCAAACTTGAGCTGATGGTTATGGTGTCCATCAAGTCTAATTCAGACACAAAATTGAGGAGGTGAAACTAAGCCCAGGCTACTTCCACTGGGGCTGAATTACCTTTTCTTGAGGCAGACAGATGAAGAGGAGCACCATATGTGGAGGGAAACTGATGTTTAAATTGTGACTACCTGTGCTTTTAACTGCAGTGTGGCTCAGGCTCACCTGACATCAATACTGATAGCTGCAGGAAAGCAAAACCATTGAATAGTCAGTGCTCTAGGTCACGTAATTTGCCAGTTGTTTGGGTTTTTTTCATAATACAGGCTTTCAAGTGCTGACTCCAGTGCAGTGTGAGACCTGACAACTTAGCCAGAGACTGTGATACATTCTCTCCTGGCCCCTATTACAAAAATTGTTAAAATTGCAAATGTATGGCTGAAAAACTGCTTTAGCAAGTGAGCTATTTTGAAGTACAAAAGCAAGATGAAATTGCATGAGTGTACATACCTGCCTACTTTCTGTTTAGAAAAGTTAAGGGGTCCGGTTTCCAAATGTACAAAATGCATTTTTGACTTTATAATATTTCCCTTCTTTAATTTTAAGTGTCACTAGAAGAAAAGCCAAAAAAGAAAAATGCCTAAGCATCATAATAAAAAGACTTCGGTGGCTAAGAAACAAGGAATTCCTGAACAAGAAAAATCCTTGGTGTTTTCTTATTCTCATCACCAGGATTAAATTTTAAAATTATGTACTGATAGTAATACTCACTAAAAAGCTGCATGCTGGACCTGAGCAGCCCAGCCTTCATGCTTGCACTTGGTCTTCGATACCCTTTTCTGTTCCAGGTAACCAAAGAGGAAAGAACTTTTCAGGACATAATGAAAAGTTACAGGAATCAGCCACAAGCAAACAGCCATGTGAGTCAATAGCATTGCCTTTCTTCTCTGCAGATCTCAGAGATGGCTTTTCAAGTGTTTGTGCTCATAAATCCTGTGCAGTATAATATTCATTCCTATTCAAATGGATTTCATCTGGTCTCTCAACTTCCTTGTTTTCCTTGACAAGAGTGCTTTTCCCTGGTGTCTTGTAGGTTTATAGGAGTGTCTTGTTGAGAAATATTTCTGCTGATGTCTCGGGCAAAAATGCAGACCCAGATACAGAGATGACAGAAGGTGGGTACAGCTGAATCCGAAAAATCGGTCTAAGAAACTGCTCAGGGACTTTGATCTTTTGAGCAGCAAAGGTATTTATTTGCAGCGCTGGGAGCAAGCCAGCTCGCGCTGGACAAACTTGCTCACCGGCTCTTCAGAAAATCAGCACTTTTATACAATTTTTAGATGTGATTAAATGCATATTCAAACGATTACAACATCTATCAATACATATTAAAAATAGGCGGAGAATAGGTGGAGCTTGGGGCGGTGCTTCTCTTGGCACCCCATTTCGAGGGGTCGTTCCCATCTTCCTCCATGGGGCAGGGGGCTTTAACTCCTCTTCCTCAGCTTGACCTTTCTTCCTTTCCGTTGTTCTTGACCCACTCACTGAAGCTCGGAAAAGGCCCTGGCTCCAGGCCTATTTCTCCTATTCAAATGTCTACCTGATCCTGCTGTATTTCTAATTTATTGCCTCTAGGCCTATTACATGTTCTTGTACTGTTCTCTTAAGCTTTCGGTCCAGTAAGTAGAACAGAACGGGTACAGATCGTTTTGGATGTTGGTAACTTGTTAGCAGGCCCAAATTTCTTAGTTAACTCTTTTGGGCCTAACCCCTTGTATCATTCCCCCCTTTTTGTTTAGAATTTACGAATTCTTTCGTCAAGTTCTAATTGGTTTTGATAGGTATGCATCACTGCCCAAATTATCTGTATCCTTCTAACCATGCTGTTTGATTTGTACCATAACCAGATGGTTAGGATCAACAGTATAATCATGCCAGCTCCGATTACTAATATTGGATGTATCAAATAGTGGAACACTTGTGATGCCGTAGGGGAGTATCCAGTGAAGATGTCCCACCAGTGGTGTTTTCCCACTTTTTCCACTTTGGTTAAAACAATTTTTATGTTCGCCAGAGCATTCGTTTAGTCGTTCTGTTCACTTCTTGGACCAGTTCTTCTATATCAGGATGTTTAAGCATTGCCTTGAAAAGATTAATGTTCATTCCTATCTGCTATTTTGGCACATCATGATACATTATATAATCAGCTTCAATCAATTTCCTCGGGGTCATCTACACTCTCAGCTATACTCCTGGAATCACAGCAAAGGACTCTGCTCTTTTCAGTAATGTACTTGTGGGCTTTTACAGAACTGAACTGTCAAGTGCTAAGAAGTGGAGCAAATTTTACAGTTTTAAATATGTTAGAGAAGAACAAATGTAATGTTGAAAAAGAAACCCTCTTGTCAGCAGCTCTCCTGTGTGATAGAAGTGGAAATTATGCTTCCTAGTTGGAAAGAATGTTTGATTTTTCTTTCCATAAATTTGGTTGCTCAGGGTTGAAGTATCTTCTTAGTTTGTCAATGATATTATAGTTCTTCTTGGACAGTAACACTGGTTAAGAAAGAAAGACGAAGATGAACAGTACCTGGAATATTATGATTTTTTTTTTTAATATCACCTGTTCTGAAGATTTAACAGAAAATAAAAATGCTGACTCACTAAGACCACCATTTTCTTATATTCAGGTTTCTTTTAAATAGATGAAATTTTCTTTGCTCTAGGTTAGAGGAGAAAAGGGTAAGAGCAGTATTAGAGAAAAGCATGAGAACTGTGCTGTGCCCATTTTAAGTGACATGTCAGGACAGTGAGAGATCTTGAGCCCATGTATGAACCCATGAGCAGAGCAGATCTGCAGCCAGGACACACGTGGAATTTAGGAGTTTTTTCTTTGTGGTACGTTCCCACTGTGGCTGGGATTCAACTGCCTGAAGGAGTATTAAAGCTGTTTTTTAAAGGCCTGGTGAGGATTCCATCAGGGTCCAGGAAAGTGCTAATCTCCTGTAGTTCAGCATCCTGTCTGACAAATCCACACTTCTTGGATGTCTTGGAGTATCTTGAAGTGACACTGAGCTCCAGTGTTTTGTTAGACAAATATACTTGGTTACAAAGTTCTTCATTGGCTTTTCCTGCCAGACTTTTTCTTCAGTTTATAGACTTGTGTCTCCTTTCTTTAGTAACCCCTGCTCTTTTGACACTAGCTTACAGGAGCACGTGCCTGTGTTGTGACAGAAGGCAGACAGATAGAGTTACAGGTGTCATCTGGAGCTTTTGATGTTTGTCTCTGTGCAGTGATGGCCAGAGACTTTATTCTGTGCTGCCCTGTTTTACTTGGCAGTGAGCAGAATGGAGGAGGAGACATAGAAGGTTGTAATCAGTAGCACTTCAGCTTAATTAGGGGAGAAAGAACATTAACAGAAATACACTTGCTGTGTGGCTGCAGCTTTTCCCTCTGAACATAACACACCTGAACAAATGGTGCCATAGCTTCCGTGCAGCAGATGCGAGTTGAGCCGATCAACAGAAACTTTCACAGAAGCCAAAAGCTGAGAGGTGTCAGACTGCTTAAAACATAGTTTTAAGAGCGTCTAATGGCTTTGTACCACTCCCCAAAATAAGCATGGGAGAAGGGTTCAGTCGTGCTACAGTTTCTTGCTACAGCTATTTCCAAGTTTGGAATGAAGGCTGGTGTTGGTCTTTTTAGCCATAACCCACTAGCCTGCTCACAGTGATTGGTAGCTTCTCCTAATGTTCATCACCATCTGCAGCAGCCCCTGCTCCTGCCTCAGGCACGTTTCTTTAATTCCTCTCGTTAACTAGTCAATTTATGGACAAGTTCTTGCTAGCTGGACAGGGTAAGTTTGACTCTGAAGCGCCCAGTTTTTGACATCTGAAGCTCTCTCGTTGTTAGACTCAGCTGTGAAAGCTGCCAGTTCCTCCGGACAATCCACAGCAGAGAACTCCAGTGAGTCGGAAACAGAGGAGAGAGGAGATCTGATTAAATTTTACAATGCAGTCTATGTAGGACGAGTAAAGGCATTTGCACTGAAGTACGATATCACAAACCAGGATCATGTGGTAAGTAAAGTATTTTGGAATGAATACTCAGAGTCGTTTTTTCTGACAGTTAAACGTATGCCAATAATTTTGTCCTGTCACTCACCTGGTGTGGGTAAAGTCAGATAGTTGTAGGTAAGGGTATAAAAACTTGCTTTAACAGCCTTTCGAGAGAACTGGCACGGATGCTGTTCAGTTTGCAAACCTGGTTTCAGCTTCTTTACCTCGATGCAACACCCATTTGCTCAAATGCCTGTGGACCATCTCTGTAACACATCTAGACAATTAATTCTGTTATTTGATCGATATTTGATCTGTTGTTTACCTGTCTCAAGATAAAATCTTCTAAAGAAGACCTGGAGGTGTATTAATCTTTCCTTCTGTGCAGTTACTGCTCTTAAACACCTTGTGATTGAGCTCCCACGCAGATGTGTCCTCCCTTGCAGATGGAAGCCCCTCCCTTGTCCCCGTTCCCCAGCATCCGGCAGCAGCCAGTGTCCCCCCGGCGCATCTCCCAGCAACACTCTGTTTACGTGTCGCCTCACAAGAACGGCGCCTGCCTGACGCCCCGAACTGCACTGCTCTACAAGTTCAGTGGGAGCCCTTCCAAGGTACACAGCAAAAAAAGGTTGAAAGGCATCAGTTTGAGAGTGGGTTAATTAATCTCCTAATTAGGATGTGGTATAATGCAGTTCTAGTGTGTTATAATGCATCTAGTCTCTCAGTTTGCACTGAAGGGTAGAATTATGTATGTAGAATCCATCACTCACAGAGGTTCAGAATAACCTTTTGCTCCCAGATATTTGAAAATCAGAGCAAGTTTGAAATGGAGACAGAGTAACTCATGATTTTTTTTTATCTTGATCACAGAGTTTGAAGGACATCAATAATATGATAAAACAAGGTGAACAGAGGAGCAAGAAGCGAGCAATAACAATTGATAGTGACACTGAATCCCCCACAAAGCGACTCTGCCAGGAAAATGATGATGTTCTTCTAAAACGTCTCCAGGATGTTGTCAGTGAAAGAGCAAATCATTAAAACTGCCTGTTTCCTGTGGGATCTAAAAACTATGGAGCTGGTTACAGCTGTTGTGCTGTTTATTTCCTGGCTTTGTATACAGACAACTGCCAAGTTTCTTTAACACTGAACTTTCACCTGACTTCCACAGGATGCAAAAAGCAATAGTTAAGTAGGAAATGCCAGTGATCTTCATTCCCAAAGGCCACGCTGTGCTATAACTTTGAGCTGTTCTAGCAAGAGTGTTTTGTAGAAAGCCATATTGGATGTTCTCAGGCGTAACTGGGAGCATCGTGAGTTCTGAGTGTAACTCAGCTTCTAGTAACATTGGTTTTATTTTTGGAATCAGATTGGTAAAGAAATGAGTCAACTCAGTTTAAGTTTCCTCAAGCTTTTTATATTTGGAGAAAAAATTTTCAAAGTGCCTTATTTTAAAAGAATGTGAAATTTTATGCATTATTTTCTGTGGAGGAACTGGAGGGAATAAAAATGAATCATTTAGCCTCAGGAAGAGCTGAGCAGTTTTGAACTGTCAGAACTTCAGTTAAAATGTAGGTTGTGACATGGATCTGACAGCTTTGCAGTAACGGGGCAGTAATCAAAAAATACAAATAGCAATGACTTAAATTGGACTCTGGTAAAGCACTGAGATATGGTTCAGTGAATTCCCTTTCTTTTGAGCCAGGGGGTGCTGCCACGTTGGAAGTTACAGAGCAGCCAGCCCTAGAAGCTTTTCATATGGATGGCAGCTCACCCTGAAGAATTACAAGCAGGTTACAGTTGAAATCAGCAGCTGGGGTGAGATTAGAGCCATAGAGAAACTTCTCAGCACTGTAATTTTCAGTTTCTGTGTAACTGAACTGGAAAAAAAAAAAAAAAGGAACGATTACACATAGGACTTGTTTGAGGAGCTCTGCTCACTTCGTTGGCTGGGTGGGTTAGTATGGAAGTGTTAGTAAAAGCACTGTGATGATTTTGGGCAGTCTCAGCCAATGAATCTGGCCAGGAGTGAGAGAGGAGAAATTGATTCCTAAGTGTGAGTGATTCCTAAGAGAGAGGGCCACTACTCAGCAAGGAGTAGAAAGTTTACAAACTTGGTTTTGAATACTGAACTACTTGAATTTTGGTTTGGTTTTGTTTTTTTTTTTACTTTCAAAAAAGGTGCTTGGTGCTTGGCCATGGAGAGCTGCAGTGTGAGGAAATGGCCATGCAGTGGACTAACTTCCATGTCGATTCTTCAGTTTCTTTAATTTTATTCAAGTTTTAATGTTTGTCTTCAGATTTTGAGATAAAAAGTGGAGGATTCTAGCCTTTCTGGGTGGGAAATGTATAGTCAGACATAACAGGGTCAGTCTTTTCACAGTACTGTATGACGAGAGTTTAGTTGATTTGGTTTACATTTGACATGACATGCACATCTCCTCATGTGTCTGGTCCCCACACTGTCACTGCCTTTTCTGAAACCAGAAAACTGATGGCGCCAAAATCCTTAGTAGTTGTCATTAAGTGTAGTGTTTCTGCAGTTCAGAATTTTTCACCTTTTTAAGTGATAGAAAAAATATGGAAAAACATGGAAAACATGGAAAATATAGAAAAATATAGAAAAAACATGGAAATTTAGTTAACGGTTTCAAAGTGCCTTCACGTGTAAATCTTTGTTTTATAATAAACAACTAAAAAGTATTTTAACCTGTGTTGCTATATTTCCTGTTGTTTCCCTGTGCTAATTCATTAAACAATGCCTTCTGTCTGCATTTTCTGTAATGTCAAAGACCATCATTTTTATATTCCCTCAAATTTCTTTGGGATTTTTTTTCTTTTTAAATTCATCATATTTCATGTGTTTTGTCTGAAGGTTCCTCCTGAGGTTTCTTTACTGTTTGTGCTTCAGACCAGTGTGGTTTCTGGGAGGAGAAGGTGAGTAATACATTACATGAAGTAACCAAAAAACAAAGGGAGAAAACCCTGCAGTGACAGGTGACATGCCCACAGAGAAAGGCTGCCCTTCTCCCAGATGTGTTTCAAAACCAGCCTTGGACAGGTTCGGATCTGTACCAGCTGGTTTTGTCACTCCAGGTAAGCATAAAGCTGGCATGAACCCAGAGCTTTTTAAATTACTCTTGTTCACCTGCTCTAGGGGTGGGGAAAAGGCTAATTTGTGCAGATTCGCCTGTAATGATATTTTAAAAGACTAATCTGTAGTTCAGAGAATCACAGAATATCCTCAGTTGGAAGGGACCAGCAAGGATCATCAAAGTCCAACTTCTGGCCCTGCACAGGACACCCCAACAATAACAGAATGGCTTAGATTGGAAGGGACCTTTTAAGATCATCTGATTCCCCATCCTGTGCCTGAGAGCATTGTCCAAACACTCCTGGAGCTCTGGCAGCCTTGGGGCCGTGCCCACTGCCCTGGGGAGCCTGTTCAGTGCCAACCACCCTCTGGGGGAAGAACCTTTTGCTGAGATCCAACCTGACCCTGCCCTGGCACAGCTCCAGCCGTTCCCTCAGGCCCTCTCAGTGGTCACAGAGCAGAGGTCGGTGCTGCCCCTCCGCTGCTGCTCGTGGGGAAGCTGCAGAACCCCAGGGAGGTCTGACCTCAGTCTCCTCCAGCTGAACAAGCCAAGTGCCCTCTGCTGCTCCTCAAGGCCCTTCACCATCTTTGTAGCCTCCTCTGCATGTGCTCTTTAATGGCTTTATATCCACATATAGAGGCCCCTCAACCTGCCCCAGGACTTGAGGTGAGGCTGCCCCAGTGCAGACCAGAGCAGGACAGACCCCCCTCACCCTGCTGGGCCTGATGCCCCCCAGGACAGGGCTGGCCTTTGGGGCTGCCAGGGCACTGCTGGCCTCTGTTCCACCTGCCTCAGCCCAAACCTCTGACCCCTTTCCCCAGAGCTCTCCAGCCTCTCATTCCCAGTCTGTCTGTACATCCAGAGTTGCCCCATCCCCCTTGTTGAACTTCCCATGGTTGGTAAGTGCCCAGTCCTCTCATTTGTTGAGGTCTCTCTGCTGGGCCTCCCTGCCCTCGAGGGACTCAACAGCCCCTCCCAGTTTTGGGTCATCTGCAAACTTGCTCCATGTCCCTTCCAGTGCTGTGTCCAAGTCATTGATGGAGGTGTTGGAGAGCACAGGGCCCAAGATGGAGCCCTGGGGAACCCCAGTAGTGACAGGTCACAGTCTGATGTCACCCCAGTCACTGTCACCCTCTGTGCCTCACCCCAGAGCCAATTGCTCAGCCAGTACAGGATGTGTTTATCCAGCTGTGGGCTGGACAGTTTGTCCAGAAGGATCTGGGGAGAGACAGGATCAAAGGCTTTACAAAATCCAGAAAGATCACATCAACTGACTTCCCTTGACCAGCCAGGGGGGTCACCTTGTCAGAGGAGGAAACCAGGTTGGCTTCCTCTCATGAAGCCGTGCTGGTTGTGACCAATGACTGTGTTGTCTTTCAGGGGGTTTTCAATAACTCCCAGAATAATCTCTATAATTTTACTAGATTGTTGACATGAGAGTGTAGGCAGGCCTGTGTAGTTTCATTTCTGGGATCATCCTTCTTCCCCTTCTCGGAAATCGGGAAAATGTTCACCGGCTTCCAGGCAGCTGGAACCTCTCTAGATTCCCAAGGGCATTGAGAGGCCTCATGATGACATCACTCAGCAACTTGAGTACTCTTGGATGAGTGCTCCCATCAAACTTAGAGGGATCCATCTGGAGCAGCAGATCCCACACAATGTCAGGGTCAACTGGGAGTTGATCATTCTCACAGTCATGGTCCGCCAGCTCAGGGCACTAGCACCCCCTTAGCCCTTGAAAACCAAAGCAAAGAAAGTGTTAAACACCTCTGCCCTGTGTCTCTCCCTGTTTGTGAGGGACCATCCTCATCAAGTAACAGGCTGATGTTATTTCTGCACTGCCTTTTGCTATTTGTGTATTTTAAAACCCTTTTTATTGTTCCCCACAACACTGCCCAGCGCCAATACTCCAGTTGAGCTTTGGCCGCGTGAATTTTCTCCCTACAGTGATAAGCAGCAGCTCTGTGTTCCTCCTACGTCACCTAACCTTGCTCCCACTGACCACACACTATCTTTTTTTTGCCTTAGCTCCAGAGGAAGATCCCTGCTCAGCCAAGCTGGCCTTCTGCCTCGCCTGTTTGCCTTCTGATATTTGGGAATTGCCTGCTCCTGTGCCCTTCAGAGGTGGAGCTTAAAAAGTAACCAGCACTGATGGACCTCAGCACCTCCAAAAGCATTTCCCCAGGGAACCTTACTGACTAATTCCTGGAGCAGCTTGAGCTCTGCTCTTCTCATGTCCAGAGTTGAGGTTTTGCTGGCACTTTTCCACCTGTCAACAGAGATTTTAAACTCGATCACTTTGTGATCGCTGTGGCCAAGACAGCCCCAACAGCCACTTCACTCTCAGGACCTATTTCTGTTAACAAGCAACAAATCAAGGAGAGCACCTTTCCCAGTCAGCTCCCTTAGTACCTGTACCATGACATTATGATCCAAATGCTTTAGCAATCTTCTGGGCCAGTTTGTACCAGCTGTGTGGTATTCCCAGTTAACCTCTGTCAAGCTGAAATCAGATAAAGGTGATTGATTTAGATGTGTTTCTTAGTGTTCCATAGTAGACTCCCACGATGACACTCGTTTGTTTGTTTGTCCCTTAATATTACCCAAGGATTAGTTATCAGGCAAGGGGATGTTGAGGGGTGTAGTCGGGAAAACCTGGCTGCTTTTCCCTTTGTGAGTTTGTTTTTGCAGACAAGACTGCCAGTGAGGGAACAGCATGAGGGCAGCCTGAAGTAAGAAACCAGGCCACTGTACCCCAGACTTGCAAACCATCCTGTCTGCTGGGGCAGAGGTTTTTCACTAATTCTTCAAATGAAAATATCACCTCCTTAAAACTCCTTGAAGCGGATTCAAAGCTTCCATGTTTACTACAGCTCAGCTTTCTACAGAGTCAAAGTTAAAAGGTTATTCACACCCCTGGGGAGAATACTATAAATCTGCTAGCTCTTTACATATAAGCAGTATGTTAATATTATGTTGCCACATCCTAAGTGTTGTACTAAGATGTGGCCTCAAGAAAATTTGTGGTTAGAGTGCAATTAAGCAGCAGGGGGAATCAAAACTGATTTTCTCTTTAGTTTCCTGTTAGGAATTACTCTTCTTGTGTTGCTGTCCTGTGACTCATGAAGAATTTTTTGTAATTTGATGCCTGAGGAGTGGTGAGAATTGAAATTGGAGACACAATAGAAACTATGAAGTTATAAAGAAACTGTAAGCATGTAAGGAGTGCTGGGATCTCAGACCAAAGAAGTTGAATGTGTCTAAATCTGTCTTAATGCCAAAGTCACTGAGCAAACAAAGATTACTCAATTTGATTATTTTGATTACTGAAATCAAAATTTACAGTAAGCACATAAATCACTGCTCAAGTAGCAGTTCTTGAAAGCCTGGTGTCAGTTGAACACAATGCCAAACTCCTAAAACTTTTCACTTCCTTCAGTGACCAGAAGTGCATTGGAGGGGAAGTGCATCAGAGGTGGATGATGCTTGTGGTTCCCAGCCCAGCCACAGCCAGCACTAGCGCTGCCCTGCTCCACCTGAAGGCTGGGCAGAGCTGCTGGGGCACAGGGCTCACACGGTGCCTCGTCCTGAAGGTTTGTACACCTCAGTAATGGGGAACCTTTCGTTCCAGGGAGCCGAGTTTCCCTGCATGTGTACGCCACAGCAGTGCTCCTGTGACCCGGTGCTGCCCCTCAGCTGAGGCACAATGGACTCAAGGCTGAGAAGGTGCTGCAGCAAAGCTACTGCAGCTCGTCTTACATGTCATCCATCGTGGGGCCCTGTCACAGCAAAACAGTTTTGCAAGGGCTCAGTCACACAAATTTCAGTTAGTCCATGTGTAAATACAGAGCTCAAGCAGATGAGGTTGTGGAACAAACTGGTGCCAAATCACAGACGGCTTTGTCATGAACTTTCTAGTTCCTTGGTAGCGAGTTTGTGGCACTGCCTCATGGAGTCTATCCAGTGGTGGATGCCCCATCCCTGGGAGTGTTCAAGGCCAGGCTGGATGGGGCTTGGAGCAACCTGGGCTAGAGGAAGGTGTCCCTGCCCATGGCAGGGAGGTTGGAACAAGATGAGGTTTAAGGTCCCTTCCAGCCCAAACCATTCTATGAATACCAGGAAAATGCTACAAAAAATACATAAAGTGAAAAAAATAAAGAGCCCCTACAAAGGAATATTTCTCTTCATCCTGACTTTGACCATGTGCCTTGGGTTTTGTTTGCCATTGCAGCGGGACCTATCGGCATAACTTTGGGTTTCTGCACCACATTGCATGAGTAGAGATAACTGGGTTTCCTGTGTGTGCAGCGGTGGGAGGGGATGGGAGGGCACTCAGGCCACGTCAATTGCACACAAACAAGTGCAAAATGAACTCTTTTTCTTCCCTTCCCCTTTTTCATGTGCTTTGTTTGGTCACAAGGGACTTCGTGCTGCTCAGAACAACACACTGCCTAGTGCAGTATTTTTTTTCTTTTTCTTCCTGTTACCCAAGAGTGCAACTGGTAATCCCTGTCCTCTTGTTGCACCTCGTGTCCATCTGGTGTTACAAAATCAGCAGTTTTTGTATTGCACCTAAGAAGGATGTCCTGTCCTCTCAGGATATTCTTCCCTTGCTATTTTTAGGCCACAAATGCAATGAGCTCCCTCTTGAAGTTTTAAATTTTTTTTTGGATGAGCACTCCAGATGTACTGGGCCTGGAGATAGGATGCACGTCCATCAACATCTTTCCCTCCCCAAAAAGCTCTTTAAGTAGAGCTATACAGGGCAGTTTTTGACACTGGTAGAGGAATAGACTCTGGATCTCTTTCCCCCCATGGTGTGGGGCGGCCCAGTTCTAGTTCCATTTCCATCTGAGGAACCATTTCCGACAGCTTAATGTGGATTGGGGGGGAAACTCCAGCGTCAGGGGTTTCTTCAGGTCCTGAGCCTGGAGGGGAGAGGTGCTCTCCCCTCTCCCCACCCACGTGGTCCCATGGCAGGCACAGAGACAGCACACCAGCGTGGAGAGGAGGCAAGAGAGAGTTTATTGTTGGGGGGGTTACATTTATAGGGTTAGGAGGATTCACAGGGTAACCAATGACAGGTGGCAGGAAGGGGTTAACAACCACTAGGAAGGGGTTAAAGGGGGCCAATGAGAACACCTCAGGATATCTTCTCAGGACATTCCTGCATGGGATAATACTTGTCGTGGGGGGTCTTGGGAAGAAGAAGCATGTGTTTGCAAAGAGACTACAAAAAGCCATTTTGAAACATGTTTAAACCACAGTTTCTCATATGATGCAGATTTACTGCCACGATAGACCAGTGTGAATTATTCGTTAAAAGGCCAAGCACCAGTGACATTTGTGTGTCATTTGTGTGGGACAGGGGACATGGAGAAGGTGTGAGGCTATTTTGTATGGTCACATTCTTTAATGGATCTGGCCTGTTCTTGCCTCTTCAGGCTCCTTCTGAGAAGAAAGTTTCCTCTGAATGGGTGGGACTCAGCCAGTTTCTTTTCAGATGCTGAGGGCACAGTGCTGATGGAAAGCTCGGAGAGACCCAGAGGGGATGGAGAGAGACTGAGCCAAATGAAAAACAGACAGCAAGCATTAAGTGTGCTTTCCTAACAAAAGCCAAGAAGTGAGAGAGCAGGATGTTTGCTTACAAAAGCAAATTCCTGAAGCATGACAATAGAATATGTGAGCTCTTCCCCTCATAAACAGAGACTTGGAGAAAAACCTAGAAAGGACTTTTTGTTATTTGGGGGTTTTTTGTTGTGTTTATTTTCTCCTCTCTACACATGTGAACTGTGGGAGGAAGGAAGTCATGACAAGAACACAGGAATTCCAAGACATGGGTTGGATT
This sequence comes from Chiroxiphia lanceolata, assembly GCF_009829145.1. Classification (NCBI taxonomy): domain Eukaryota; kingdom Metazoa; phylum Chordata; class Aves; order Passeriformes; family Pipridae; genus Chiroxiphia; species Chiroxiphia lanceolata. Next base: position 634,576 of record NC_045653.1, on the reverse strand, counting down.
GGGTTGGGTTGTGGTTGGCTGCCAGGTGCCCACCCTGCCACACTTTCCCTCCCCCTCCTAAGCAGGGTGAGGAGAAAATACCACAAAACAGCTTATGGGACAGGAAGATCACTCACCAGCTACCATCATGGGCCAAAGATGGGAATTGGTGAAGATAAATTAAATTGATTTCCAATTAAAAATAGAGTAGGATAATGAGATACAAACCCAAAACTAAAACCACCTTCTACCCACCCACCCCTTCTGCCTAGGCTCAGCTTCATGCTTGACTATCCTACCTCCTCTCTCTGCTAGTGTTGCAGGGGGATGGAGAAGGGGGATGGAGAAGGGGATTGGGGTCCGTTCATGATGCTTTGTCCCTGCTGCCCCTCTGCCTCTGCTCCAGCATGGGATCCCCCCCAATGGCTGAAGTTCCTGCTGGGAGCCTGCTCCTGTGTGGGCTCTCCATGGGCTGCAGCTTCCTCAGGGGCATTTCCAATGGCTCTGGCATGGGGTCCTCCATGGGCTGCACCATGGGCTGCAAGGGGATCTCTTCTCTGACGCCTGGACCACCTCCTCCCCCTCCTTCTTCCCGTGGTACCTGCAGGGCTCTTGCTCTCACATCTTCTCTCTCCTCCCTCCCAGCTGCAGCTGTGCCACAGTGGGTCCATCTTGGAGCCATCTGGAGCTGGTTCTGCCCAACATGGGAGCAGCTTCTGGGCCACCAGTGCCCCCTCACTCCCCGAGCCTGGCCATGTAAACCCAACAAGGTGTGTGCATCCTGCTGAGACACAACATGTTAACCTTCGCCCCAGGAGCCACTGCAGCATCGCAGTGAGCACAGCACGTGCTGAGCATCACAGAACTGCTGAGGCACAGAGGGAGCTGGGAGGTGTGCAGGGGTTTGGGTCTCTGGGATGTCCCTGAGGGTGCTGGTGATGGCAGTGGAGCAGCAGGGTGTCCCCAGGGAGCGCAGCCTCAGTCCCTGGGGTGGCTGGGAGCAGTGAGCAGGCGAGTGAGCTCCCCCAAAGCTGCGCTGGTGTAGTGTCCTGTCCATGGGGGCACTGGGTGCAGCTGCACATGTGGTGGGCACACTTCTGAGAAGGCTGCCAGGGTGGGTTGAGAGGATTTTGCCAGCCCTGGTCTGTAGGGTCTGTACTGGGGAGCCTGTACTCAGGGCCCCTGTGGGGCCTTTGTGGCACTCAGAGGGCTTGGGCAGCAGAGCTGTGTTCATGGATGTTGGGACACTACTTGTGAACAGGACTGGTGAAAACCAGCCCCCGCGTCTGCCTGCGATGGCCGTGCTGTCCATCCCCACGCCTGGGAGCGGCTGGGGGGAAGCTGTTCCTTCCACTGATGTCTTGGGAAGGAGATCCTGGCCAAGCTGGGATTTGGGGTTCCTGGGCAGCAGTTTGAGGGCAGCAGCGCTGTGGCATCATTCCTTTTGGAGCAGCTCGGCGGTGGGTGGTGTTTGTGACCGGGCCGGGGTGCGAGTTCCGCCGCCCTACAGGCCGAGGCTGCGGCCCAGGCTGAAGCGGCCACGCCCGGGGACGCTGAGGGGCAGCGCGGGGCGGTGACGTCACGGCGCGCCGGACCCCCGGGATCGCGCGGCGCGTGCGCGGTGGCGGCGGGCGATGGGGAGCCCGGCGGGCGCTCCCGCCAAGCGCGCGCGGAACGACGGGTCCCCCGGCCCCGACCCCCGGCCGTGGGACAGCGACCGCGGGGACCCCTGGCCGTGGGACAGAGACCGCGGGGATCTCCGGGACACCGACCACGGGGACCCCCGGCTCTGGGACACCGAGCGGCTCTGCCAGCACCTCGCCCGCTGCGGCGTGGGCAACCCCGGCCTGCTTCGCCGCTTCCGAGGTACGGCCCGCCGGGGCGGGGGCCGAGGCGGGCGTCGGGGCCGGGGCGCTGACGCTTCTCTTCCCCCGCAGAGAGCGGAGTCACCGGGAGGATGCTGCTGGAGCTGCCGGCCTGCGCCCCCGAGGTCACCCGCGTCTGGTGAGAGCCGCCCGCGTGCGGTGGGCAGTGGCACAGCCCCGGCCCTCGGTCGGGCCCCGCAGCCCCGGCCGCCCGCGGCGAGGCCCTGCCGGGGCCCGGGAGCCGCTGTGGCCGGGCCCTGCCCGAGGGGAGCGGCTGCGGGCACAAACATTTGCCGGCTGCGGCCCGGGGCCGCCCCGAGCGCGGCTGTGCGGGCGGGGGCGGTTAGGGGTTAGAGTTAGGGGTTAGGGGTTAGAGTCAGTGGGGGAAGTGTGGTCGGTGGGGCTGATCTCAGACCCTTCGGAGCAATTCCTGTTTCCTGCTGATCCCAGAACAGCCCCAGCCACGGCGCAGACTCTCATTGCCCAGTAACCATGGGAAACTAAAAACCCGATCGTGTGGAAAGCATTGTTCCCAGCAGTGAGGGAATGACTGGTCCCAAAACCTTGGTAATCTGTCTGGTGGTGAATATGCTTTCTTGCTCTTCTGGAACAGGAGAGGATATGAGTGTGTCCTACAGTCCTGTGTGTCAGAAGAGCCCCTCTGCCCCTTCTCTGCCTCACTAGGGTCCTCTCTTGCTCCTGTCTCCAGCGATGTGGGTTTGCTTGCTCTCCTCATACTTCCTGGTGCTTTTTTAATCTTGAATGTCTTTTCTTTACTCCTTTGCTAAGCTTATTTATACTGTTTCCTCCAAATTTGTCTCTAGACCCACCGAAGAGCTCAGGCTCTTTGCTGATGTTGTGGGTTGGTGGGTGGGTGGGGTGTGTTATCTGGCTGGTGCACACAAGTGCAGAGCTGTGCTTTCTGCTGGGGGTTTGAGACTTTGGTGTGGAGGTTGGCTCCTTGGCTGAAAACTCATCAGAGCTCACACTGTGCTGGAGATGAGGGGCCCCATCTCTGTTCTCTTGAGACATCCCGGCTGCACTCCCAGTGTGGGAAGGGCAAGTAGGGAGGGCGGGGTGTCTGGGTGTGGATATCTGTAGGGAAGGAAAAGCTGATGTGACCCAAGGGGACAAGGCAGAAGGGCTGTGCCTTGGAGGAGGTAAGACATGTAGGAGTCATTAGGGTATTTGTGGTTTCTCATTTTTTGGAAGAAGGGTTCTAACTACAAATGTTTGAAGTATGCAGATAGACATGGTGTGGTGTTGTGGAAGGCAGGTGAAAGCTTTTATTTCTGAAATAGCAGGTAATTGTCTGTCTGAAATGACAAGCAGGTGTCTAATTTCTGTTTAGGACTTACCCGGAGGCTGGTTGCTTCCAGCACCTCACTGGCTGGCTGAGCATCAGGTGCCTGTACGGACACACGGGACACGTGCAGCCGTTCTGGAGGCAGTCAGACCCGTGGGTGGATCTGTCAGTGCTGAACGTGGGCGGCAGGAGGGGGTAGCCAGGAGTCCCTCAGCATGGGACACTGGCAGTGGGAGCACATCTCAGTTGATGTAGAGAGTGGATGGTGCTGGGGTTACGAAATGAGGTGCTTGTGGGTTTTCTTTTATAAGGGGTTTTCTTCTGTGAGATCTGACATGTTGTTTCTCTTGTGCTGAAATTTTTGAGAAGTGGATGAGAAATTGCTCAAGCCTACCAACTTTTGTAAACATCAGCTTCGCGCTAAAGAATTATCCCTTTGCTGTCCACTGCACACTGTGTCTTGCAGGAACTTTGATAATTTCTCTGTGACAGGCCAGTAATGAATGCATGTCTTTAGTTCCCTGTGTTCCTGGATGATAAGTGGGGAGAGCTCAGGCCTGGAGGCAGCACCTTGGGTTTCCCATGTGCTCCCATGTTCCTGGCAGTGGATGTTTGTGAGACATGCAGCATGCTGCATGCTGAGTGTGGATGATGAGTGGGGCTGTCTGGCTCACCTCTCTGGAACAGTGAAGTTCCTAGTGGGCTCAGGAAAGGGATTTTCTCGTCCTTGTCACCTGTGGCATGAGGAAGGAGGAAGGGTGGGGGCAAAGCAGGGAGCAGGGAGGGGAGTGAATGAGGAAGTGTCAGTTCTCCCCATTGCTAAGCAGCCAGCAGTAGTGCTGCTTTGGCTGTTGGAAGAACTCTGCCTGCAGAGCCCTGGAACTCCACAGTACGAACACAGGATTTGTGTGTTGTGTCTTGGTTGAGGTGGCCTGACTATGTAGATTCCAGGTGATATCCCTGCTCTTGTTTTCCGTCTGAAGGAAGATGGAGAAGTCTCTGTGCTGCGACATCCAGGTCCTTGTTCACACCGGGACTGCGTTGACCGTGTGCTTTGTCATTGTGAGGCTGAACCGAAACCGAGTTCGTGTTCCTGGAGGCAGGGCAGGACAGTAAGACATGCAGGGCACTGATCTGAGGACTTCCAACCTCCCTCATCAGGCCTTTTCCTTCTGCTGGTCTCTCAGCCCTTGCAGCTCTGACCCATACTCTTTGTGGACAGTGTCTGTAGAGGTGGTTGTCTATCAGCTGCACTGTCAGTTGTACAGAGTGTCCTTTCTCTGTTGTTCCTGGACTTGCAGTCAGTGGTAGGTTCTCAATATGGAGGTGCCCACATACCTTTCTCCTTACATTCCTGGCTATTTTTCAGTTTTCTCCTTGCTCCTGAATTTTTGTGGCATTTAAAAGCATGACCAGGTGCTCCAAACCCAGAGGCTGTGCCCAGAGTGCAGCAGTGCAGTGCTTCATGCCAGGTGCTGCTTTGCACTGCCTCAGCGTCTCAAAACTGTCATCGAGTCCTGTCTGTGTACTTTGTGTGACCTAGAGTATCTTTTTGGGCCATTGTTACCGTTTGGGTGTTGTTACCATCATGTTTGCTGCTACTGCTGTACTTTTTGCAACATTACAGCTCATTCAAAAACACTCTTGTGATGTTTGCTCTCCTGTCCTGAATTTAGCTGGGGTAGAGTTAATTTTCTTCCCAGAAGCTGGTCCATTGCTGTGTTTGGGATTTAGTGTGACATCAGTGTTGGTAACACCCTGATGTTTGAGGTGGTACTCAGTCAGTTGGTTCTTACTCTGAGTCAGGGACTGTTCAGTGTCCTGTGTTCTGCCACTGAGGGGGGAGCATGGCCCGGAGAGCCAACCCAAACTGACCTGAGGGAAGTTCTGTACCACAAAACCTCCTGCCCAGTGTAGAAACAGAGTGGTAGTGGTGGGGTGTGCGGGAGCCGCTGGTCACTGCTGGGGGACGGGCTGGGCATGGATCAGAGGGGTGGTGAGTGACTGTTGGGCGTTACTGGTTTATCTTGGGTTTTGTTTCTCTCTCTCCCCCTTTCATTGCTATTAGTAGTAGCAGTAATATCAATGTATTTAGTTTTATTTCAGTTATTAAATTGTTCTTATGTCAACCCACAGGTTTTAGCTTTTCCTGATTCTCCTCCCCATCCCACTGGGAGCAGCGAGCGGCTGCTTGGGACTGAGTTCCCAACTGGGATTAAACCATGACAGTCTTCTTAGTGCCCAGCCTGGAGCACAAAGGGTTAAGATAACTGATCTGGCCAGGGCATGTTAAAACAAAGTTTTTACAGTATGTTAGTTTAGTAGTTGCTGGTCACAATGTTGATTTATTTGCTCTCAGAGTTGTGCTTGTTCTCAGACTCATATCATGGAACACACACTGGTGTGAGCACCACCAATGGTTCTTTTCATCTTAGAATCCTAGAATTGTTTGGGTTGGAAGGGACATTAAGGATCATCTTGTTCCAACTTCCTGCCATGAGCAGGGACACCTCCCACTAGCCCAAGTTGCTCCAAGCCCTGTCCAACCTGGCCTTGAACACTTAATACTTCCAGGGATGGGGCAGCCACAGCTTCTCTGGGTAACCCGTGCCAGGGCCTCACCACCCAGACAGGGAGGAATTTATTCCCAGTATCCCCTCTAACCCTGCCCTTTGGCAGTTTAAAACCATTGATCCCTGTCCTGAAACTCTCTGCCCACATAAAAAGTCCCTCTTCCTCCTTTTTATAAGTCCCCTTAAGGTATTGGAAGGGCATAACGGGGTCTCCCTGTAGACTTCCCTTCTCCAGGCTGAACAGGCCCAGCTCTCTCAGCCTGTGTCCATAGGAGAGATTCTCCAGCTAAAGGCTTGTGACAGTCTGAGCAGCAGCTGCTACCCGAGAGCTCCCTGTAGGGAAGGGGACACCAGGTAGTTTAGACAAGCACTGCTCACCAACAAACGTCATATGCCTTTAATGTTTTATGTGTTGTGAATTATTGAATTATTTGGATGAGAATATGTAGTGCATCAAGCAGTGTTTTTTGCTATGAGTTGGCATTTTATAGTTTTGCTTTCTGTTAAAGCACTGAAAGACTGATGTCAAACTGATCTCAGGATGGTTAACTGCTGGAAAAAAGTACAAATTGTATTTTCTCATGATGGTGTTTGCTGTCATACTGAGGCTGTAACCATGTAGCTCAAGAGCAAGGGTTGCAGACAGAGTTACTAAAAGGAGATGTGATAGAGCGTATTAACTCCCTCCAAACTCATCCTGCCTGTGCTCTTAGACTGCTGTGGCTACAGCAGAGTACTTGCACTGGAAGTTTACCTGTGTGTTGTGAAGGGGACCTTTAATAATTTATTAAAAATGACAGCAAAATACCTTTGCAAAATACAAGAATGAGTTCTCAACAAAATGAAAGCATGTTTTAAACTGCAGTGGTTTCGGTGTTGGAGTTGAAATTAATTTGTGTGAAATTCAAGTTAGTTTGGCAGAATTAAACTTTTAATACAGAGTTGACTAACTGAAAGAAATTTAAAAAAAAAATCGTTTATTGGGACTACGATATTTTGGTTTAAGGAAATTTTCAACCTTAAAAAATATCAGTTATTCAGGAACTACATGTTGTCATTCCCATAAATTTAAAGGACTTATCTCCACATGTGACTTACACAATTTTTTTCATCAGTTTTTTTAGAGAATTTCATGGTGGTTTTATTTCTCAGTTCTGTATAAGTGGGAGAAGCACTTACACTGCTTTACAGTGACAACTTCTGTAGCTATTTGTTCTCTTCCTTCTGTACTTGACTTTAGAAGGATAAATGCTTTCAGTATTTTTCTGAAAAAGTTAAAGTCTTGACCCGTTGGAAGAGTCAGCGAATATCAGGGTAATATGAACTTGCACAAGTAATTCCATATGTACTGCAAACTGTAAAGGGAGATGCGTTGCAAACTTTGTTCTCAGTGTCCTTTTTTTCCTTCTAGCTGCCCAGCTGAGCGCCTGGAAGTGCTGACCTGCCTGAAGCAGCTGCCTCAGCAGCACGTGGACGTGATGAAGGTACCCCCACGCCGTAGTGGGAGGACACCACGGCCAGGTCCTGCCTCTCCTCCCCTTGGCCGGGTGCTGCCAGCCGGTGCCTTTACTTTGCACAGCAGCAAACTCCAAGGCCTTGATCATGGTGGTCTGTGAAAAACCACATTAACCGGTAGAATTGTTAAAGTCATCAGCTGGGAGCTTTATGTGGGCACCTGGAGGTTGTGTGGGGTTCAGTGAGCAGAAGAGCTGTTTGACATGTGTTGAGAAGCTCCCCTTTCACATCCCTCTGTGTAGAGCCTCCTCTTGGTTTATTTTATTAGTTTTGCCCCAGGCCTGGGTTAACAGACTCCTCCTCGCTTCTACTGTTTGCTGTGTCCAACTGTTTCTCCCAGTGGTGTGCGTTGGTTTAACTGGGGCCAGGGCTGCACATTCTGTAGTAATCTGCAGTAGTCTGCCAGAGCCCTCCCAGCTCAGTGACCAAGGGTAGAGAGCACAGGAAAACCTTATTTGCCGCAGTATTTTACCAGGATAGGTGTGTGATGGAATGGTTTTACCTGCTGGTTGAAGACAAGGATTACCTTCTCTACTGAGTTACTGTAGTTACTGAGATGTCTCTTAAAATGTGCTTATCAGGGAGTACTTATTTCATATTTCAGTTTTCTTGCATTTTGTTTTATGAAAAAAGTAACATCATCATTTCCACTCAGCAAAATTTCCTTTGATTTTAAAAATCATGAGCAATGTCAAACCAAACACTTTTTACTGGATATCTCAGACATGCATTGGTTTAGTTGGAATAGCAGATTAATAAAGACAGCGGTTTTCACAAGTGTTAAGTTTTGGAATTGCACAGGTACAGATAACATTTTTAGGGATTTTGACTTTAATTCCCTTGCTATGTGAAATAGACAGCTTTATTTTTTTTGATGTCAAGCTTGAGTAGTTCTCTGAAATAAATGTGTTGTGCAGAGAAGCTGAGGACGCCCTGTGCCTTGAAAAGGCCAGGTTGGATGGGGCTTGGAGCATCCTGGTCTAGTGGAAGGTGTCCCTGCCCATAGCAGGGAGTTGGAACGAGATGGTCTTTAAGGTCCCTTTCAACCCTAGCCGTTCTATGATTCTGTGATAGATCTTGGTGTGGGGTTGGCAGTATATGGCTGTTTTACAGAAGATGAACAATCTCTCCCACCAAATACCTGACCATCCTGGATATCCTTTACCTTGCTGCCTGTTTCTTTTCATAGTCAAAGGTTACATGTTAATTACACTATTTTTGGCTTTTGTAGGTTTTTAACGATCCTATTCATGGGCACATTGAAATACATCCCCTGCTTGTTCGGATCATCGACACTCCTCAGTTCCAGCGCCTCCGGTACATCAAGCAGCTGGGTGGCACTTACTTTGTTTTTCCAGGAGCCTCTCACAACCGCTTTGAACACTCCATTGGGTAAGGAGGTGGTTCTGACACATGCCTCTCTTGCATATGGATTTCCTTGAGTTTGGCTCCACTGCTGTGGAGCGCCAGCCAAGAGGCGTTGGTGAAAACTGCTGTGGTGGCAGTTTTGGTCTCATGAATGTTCCTGGATATCCCATGTGATTATGGGCTGTTCCCTTGAACTTCCTTTAAAAAAGACAGATAAAGAAACCTACAAGATGGATTCTAAAAATAATGTTAATTAATGACTGTGAGTCAAAGTTTTAAGTTTTAAAGCATAAACCTAGTAAGGGTACTGGGGCTGCTCTAAATGACTTGCCAGACAGCTGCATTGTCTAGCACAGCTAAAATCCATTTGATCTGTAATGTTTGCCTTTGTAGTTAGGTGTGCCTTATGCAATCGATGGCAGGTTGTCAGGCTGATACTGTAATTCAATTAAGCAGAAACAGATGATGGACTGTATTAGTTTGTTTGAATACATGCCCGGAATAAAGACAAGTGCAACAGACATTCGAACATTACAAAATAAAAAATCTTTTATTGCAGTGAGAATAAAAAACTACTAGCAAAGAGAATCAAAAGCTAAAAAAGAATACAAAAAACCTATCAGTTGGCATTCATACAATACTATGAACAGCTTTTATTACAGTATTAACTAGTAAAAAGGGAATTAAAGAGATACAAAAAAGGATATAAAACATTTGCTTTCTTGTTTGCTTCCTGTCAATAAACTGTGCTTACCTACACAGACAGGCCAGATGATGCCCAAAAAGGCGCAATGGAACTGTTTAGAGACAGAATTTAGCCTTTAAACAGCAAGGTATTTATTTAGGCAACGTTGGAGAGCAAGTCAGGTCGCCCTGGACAAACTTGCTCTGCCTTCTCAGTGAAAAGACATGATTATATACAATTTCTACAAGGGATTGCAACATTTTTACATACATATTCATATGATTGCAACATCTAGTTATAATATTCATAATAGGCAGAGTTTGGGTGGAGTCTGGGGTGGAGTTGTCTTTTTGGGGTGATGTTTGGTGGTCGTTCCTGTTTCTTCAGCCTCACGGGGTCATATTTTTACTCTTCTTCCTCGGCTGAACTCTTCAACTTTCTTGATTTTTGCTGACTCCATGGTGAATTTTGCAAGACTTTGAACTCAAGCCCCTATTTTGCCCCTTATCTATTCGTATTCTTACCCTATCTTTATTTATGTAGGTGTGCGAGCATTCTTTTGGTGTACGGTACCATCTAATCCCTAAGATCTGGTTTCTGTCTCTAGCTAAGCATTACATTCTTCTGAGCAGGGGTGTCCCCGTATCAGTACTCAGAGTTAACTCTTTAGGCCCTACCTCCATTTCACAGGGCTGCCAGGATCTGCAGCAGCTGGTCGCTGCCCGTGCTTAGCGGGCGTCCCCGCGGAGCAACACAGTCTCCATGGCAGGATGAGGATCGCTCACCCCAGCAGTCCTGACACCCCATTTTATCAGCTCTACATTACACCACGTAGGGCCAGGACGCAGTATAAGGTGATGCCTGAGTGGCAGCCGAACCCCACCTGTTCATCACCTGAGAGCAACAGTCTGTGCATGCCCTGCTGTAGGGCAAGGGGCGAGCGACCCCTGCCCACATCATCTTCCTCTCACCATCATCTTTCTCACCCCTATGTATGACCTCTACCATTGTGTTTCCATTCCCATCTTGCAGTATGGAGCCAAGCCAAGGAGGAACTCAGCTCTGATAATAGGGGACATCTAGTCGACTTGCTAAAGACCCAATGGACCTTTCAATTAACTTTTGCAATAAAGGTACATTGTACAATACTCTGGCTGGTTTTGCATCCTTGTATAGTTACTTTCTCACGCCTCTATGCTCCATTGGTCATCTAAATCAAAAGTACCCCCTTTACATGGGCACAAGGATTCTGAAACAAGGACTCAAATCCAATAGCAGAGTGCCCAGGCATGACGGAATATTTTGCCGTATCATGCCCACCCAGACACATTATCTCGAGGTTTAAATACATTGTAACATCTGAAGTTCCCACCTAAAGTCCTGCCCAATTCAGATGTAAGGTACTCCTCTGATTTCATCTTGCTGTCCTTTCATGAGCAGGACTGCCATCTAGCGTCCTTTGGCCGGCAGGAATTTGAGGAGTGGGCTGTCTGCCTTCCTCCCCGGGGGTCATCACCAAGGTCTTCCTTGTGTCCTTTGGGCAACCCAGTCCATGTTGGCAAATTCCCGATCACGTGTGATTAATTTCTGCTGACCTCTGTCTTCTCTCTGATTGTTCTGAGCCCTTACTAAAACATTTCATTTATTTATCATTGGTTAATCTTAGACTCCTCTTTAATTAGGCAATTCTTCATTGAATTTACTTCTCTAGCAAAGCAATTTCTTATTGAGCTTTCTGAATTGTGGAGGCCTCCTAAACTATTTCCTCCAGGTGCAGATTCAGCTGTTTTCTAATTTTCTCGAGTTTTCATCTTCATTTCTCTAAACTAAACATACATTTAAGCAAAAACAACTTAAAATTACAGAGTCCAAGGGAATACAAATTCCTTAGTTATTTAGGGCACAGCTCTTTACAAAGGCCAGGAGATCACAAAAATTCCTAAGCTAACTGAGGTAGAGGTATAGCTTTCCTTCAATTCCTAGAGTATTGCTAGGTCATTCACACTCCATTGATAAGCTGATTAATGACAAATTTAAGCTTGTTTTAAGGATATATCCCAGGGTGCAGATAAATTAAGCTAGTCAATAGTTTGTACTCAGGTGATCTGGCCAGCCTAAAGTTGATTTTGTTAGTGCTGAAATATTGTGGATAAGTGTGGCTTACTTATAACAAGATGTAAATGGCTGTTGCAAAAGAGTCAAATCAATGAAGCAGGCTGGGTTGATTGCATCTGGTACACCTGAAAAGACAGAAATATGGTTGAAAATAAACAAAGTTTCCACAACAGAAGTCTGAAAATTACAGTCATATCAGCAACCTTTTCTTTTGAACAGTTCTTTCGACCTATACAGTTACATTTAGGACATTTGTTCTCAATTTGTGTGTAATTTCAAAGGTTTCTACGGTGTCAAAGTAGAAGAAATGAGCTTTTTGTGCTTATTGGTCTAGTAAAAGAACACCAAACAGTAAAATTTCATCTGATAAAAGTTATTACCTTGTTGTAGGAAACCTTGTCTTGCTTTAAACTGTTCTTCAAGGGGGACTGCTGGGACAAGTAGAAAAGGAAGTTTGTGTAGAGCTCGTAAACAGTTTACGGGAGTATGTGCCATGTGTTTGTTCCTGCATGTTTCGTGTCATGAGAAAAGAGGGTCCCACTGAATGAAATCAAATGTCAAATCTAAAAGGAATGAAAGGAAGAGAAATAATTATCATGAACTGCTGTTAAAGCAGCAATTTGAAAGAAGAATCAAATGCTTTGGTGACTGTTGTGGACCTTTGCAGTTGCCCTGACTGGAATTCAAGGATTCCTGTAAGTTGAGGTGCTTCAAGATTCACACTGTCAGTGATGCACTGCTGTTCCTTTACACAGCTACTCTGGGGTTGTGTGTTATGAAATACTGTAGGATGCTGTTGTCTCTTGGGCCTGGTGTCCCATGCTTTTTTGCTTTCGGATGTGTTACTGATGACTGAAACTCTACTACAGGAAATAGTTTGTTTCTGTGATTCAGATCAGGTTTTGGGTATTTGTTGTTTGGTGCCTCTCAGATAAGGGCTTAATTGATCAAAATAGAATAGGGGAACTGCTCTTTTTCTGTTCAGCCTAAACCACTGCTCTATTCCCTTTTTTTTTCTCCTGCAACAGGGTTGGTTACCTAGCAGGATGTCTGGTTCGTACACTGAAGGAGAGACAACCAGAACTGGATATAACCCAGCGAGATATCCTCTGTGTAGAAATTGCTGGGCTTTGTCACGATTTGGGTAAGGAACAGTTGAGATGACTTGTTGCTCTTTGAAAGCTAACCAGGATGAAAAGCTGGCTGTGAGATCAGAACTGTGAGCTCTTTTGGGCTGTTCAGTGCATGGCCATATTCCAAGACAGGTTTTATCTGTTCTGTTTGGTCTGGAGTACTTCTGTGGACACAATTCCACTTGGTGAATCTGTAGCCACTCTTAGCTAGTGTTTTGTCTTGTTTCCAAATAGTGTTAGAGTTCTGCCCTCAGTGGCTGAAGTGTCCACTTCCTTCTGTGATTTACTCAGGTCTCTTAAAACCTCTTAGAATAAAAATTAGTGGCCCTTTCAAAAACTGTTACGATTATTTTATAACTACCTATTTTCTTCAGAGCCGACACAGAGTTCTCAGTACTGCTGCAGTACTTGCCTGTGGTGTAGGTGCCACAACTGGTTTTAAGTGCTGTAGTACTTAAGGTGCCTTAGGAAAGTGCACTTGCTACAACTGAATCTTCCTCACAGATGATGGGTGAGGAGTTGTCTTGCTCGGAGAGTTGTAGTCAAGGGCTCAATGTCCAGGTGGAGCCCAGTGGCAAGTGGTGTCCTCAGGAGTCAGTGTTGGCACCGGTGCTGTTTGATTCTCTGTCGGTGACACGGGCAGTGGGATCGATGCGCCCTTGACCAGTTTGCCTATGACACGGAGCTGTGGGGGCGGTCACAGGCTGGAGAGAAGGCACCTGGGCAGGCCAACAGGTTCAACAAGGCCAAGGGCAAGCTCCAGCATTGGGGCAATCCCAAGCACAAATACAGGCTGGGAGGAGAGTGGATTGAGGGCAGCCCTGAGGAGATGGACTTGGGGGGGGCTGATGGATGAGAGGCTGGACAGGACCACTGGCATGTGCACTGGCACTCAGAAACCCCCTGTGTCCTGGGCTCATCCCAGCAGCGTGGACAGCAGGACAAGGAAGAGGATTGCTCAGGTGAGACCCCACCTGCAGTGCTGCCTCCAGCTCTGGGTCTCCCAACGTCAGGAGGATGTGGAACTGCTGGAGCAAGTCCAGAGGAGGCTGTGGAGATGCTCTGAGGGCTGGAGCCCCTCTGCTCTGGAGACAGGCTGGGAGAGCTGGGGGTGTTCACCTGGGGAAGAGAAGGCTCTGGAGAGGCCTTGGAGCACCTAAAAGGGTCTCCAGGAGAGTTGGAGAGGGACTTTGGACAAGGGCCTGAGTGATAGAACAGGAAAGAAAGGTTTCACACTTCTAGAGGGCAGAGTGAGATGGGATATTGGGAAGACATTGTTCCCTGAGAGGGCAGTGAGGCCCTGGCACAGGTGAAGCTGCGACTGCCCCATCCCTGCAAGTGTTCGAGGCCAGGTTGGATTGGGCTTGGAGCAACGTGGTCAAGTGGCAGGTATTCCTGCCCATGGCAGGGGGTGAAACTAGATTTTTTAAGGTCCCTTCCAACCCAAATCAGTCTAGGGTTCTAGGATATGTCAAGATCAAGTCAAATACAAGAGAATTCAGATCCTTTGCTTGCTCAAAAAATTTTTGCTCCCAACCATGTTTCAGATTAAACCTGTGTAATATTTATTTTTAAGGTCATGGGCCATTTTCACACATGTTTGATGGAAGATTTATTCCAATGACTCGTCCAGATTTGAAGTGGAAGGTAGGCTTTTCGCTATTGAAGTAAAAATACAAACCTGAGAGTTTTGGAGGCAAAATAATTAATCTTTAAAGAGTACCATTGCTTGTGAGACTATGGTGATCAGTTGGCTTTACTTTATTGCATCAGTTTGTTGGCTTAATTGAAAACCAGAGTGTTGTCTCCCAGTCTTGGGATGACTTCCTTGTTGTCTTCAGCTGTATGTCTGGGGAACGTCAGCTCCCTCAGCACAGCCAGATGGAGCCTTACTGGCAATGCAGAAAAAGTGAGAAGTGAGGATGGATGTGTCACCCCCATCTCTTCCCTAAAAGTGCACATGCTCTTGGACTGCTGTGTACTTCTGTGAGATCTGTGTGGATGCATGGATTTCTCTTCTGCAGATGTCACCTGGGTGACACAGAAATGAGTTGTCTCAGTCTTGTCAGTTCCTGTAGTGTGACTCTGAAGAGGCAGAATTTTTTAGGACTGCAGTGATCATTTTTAGCCAGCATTGTACCTTAAAATGCATATTGAGAGCTTTCTGCAGAATATATTTTACAGATGCAAAAGACCAGCTGGCAGCCTCCTTTCTGGTTTAATATTTTAGCTCAAGACTATTCAATACAGTGCTTAGAATTCAAACTTCCAGAAATTTTGAACAGAATTCAAAACAGCAGAATTATTTTATCTTTTATCGTTGTAACTGCCTTACTGCTGTTTGTGAAAATTCAAAATTAACAGCTCTCTGCTGAAGAGTGTGTTTCTGGACTCTGTAGGCTGGGTGATTTCCTGTTTTGTTTAATGCAAGATAAATAGAAAATAACTCAGGTGCTGCACTTTCACACCAGCCTGCCCATGTGCCGTGCCAGGCAGTGCTGCTGCTTGGGAGGAGGCTGTGACACTGCAGGAAAGATGCTTAAACCATGTAATACAACATTTGGATGTTTTTTTTTTCACAGCATGAAACTGCTTCTGTTAAAATGTTTGAGCACCTGATAACTTCCAATAAACTAGAAGAAGTCCTGAAGTCATATGGTCTTGTCCTGGAAGAAGATATGTTGTTTATCAAGGAACAAATAGGAGGGCCTATAGATGAAACTGCTTGTGAGAAATCGGTGAGTCAGTGTACTGCTCCTGTGGTTATCCCAATAAATGTCTTAATTTTGCTGAAAGTAGATAATTTTGGCTTCTGCTATGTGTTATTTTTAGCCCCATGAAATTCTGAGAATCCTGTCACAACTGGTGCCAGAGAAGTGTAGTGTTTATTTCTTACAGTGCTGGCAGGAGGTAGTAGCTTCACTGTGTTCTTACGTCTCCCTGAGAATTCTGAACCAAAAGTTTTCAGATTAGAGGAAAGCTCTGGAATGTTATTTGAGTTTAGTGAACCTAACCAGTGATTGGGATCCACTCAAGGGTATGGAAAGAGCTGGCAGAAGTGCTCACCAAGGCACTTTCCATCATTTACCGGTAGTCCCGGGTAGTCCCAATTGACTGGAAGTTGGCAAATGTGACTCCATCTACAAGAAGAAGGGTCAGAAGGATGATCCAGGGAACTACAGGCCTGTCAGCCTGACCTTGGTGCTGGGGAAGGTCATGGAGCAGATGATGTTGAGTGCCATCATGCAGCACATACAGGACAACCAGGGAATCAGGCTCAGCCAGCCTGGGTTTAGGAGAGGTAGGTCCTGCTCTACTGAAGACCAGGAAGGCTCTACAGAGGGATCTGGACGTGCTGAATTGATAAACCTCATACAATTGGCCTTGGTCCAACAAGTGTTGGGTCCCGCACTCGGGTCACAGCAATCCCATGGAATGCTACAGGCTTGGGGAAGTGGCTGGGCAGAAAACGACCTGAGGGTCCTGGTCCACGTGAGCCGTCAGTGTGCCCAGGTGGCCAAGAAGTCCAATGGCATCCTGGCTTGTGTTAGCCATAGTGTGGCCAGCAGGACCAGGGGCAGTGACCATCCCCCTGTGCTGGGCACTGCTGAGGCCACAACTCAAATTCTGTGTTCAATTCTGGGCCCTTCACTTCGAGAAAGACATTGAGGGGCTGGAGTGTGTCCAGAGAAGGGCAGTGGAGCTGGGGAAGGGTCTGAAGCACAAGTCTGATGAGGAGCAGCCAAGGGAGCTGGAGGGGCTCAGCCTGGAGAAAAGGAGGCACTCAGGCTCCCTCAGTCTGGATAACAAAACTGAGCACTGGCAGAGACGAGGCAGTGAGCAATCAGAAGCATGGCCCAAGTGCCAGAGCCCACATCAGCTTTGGTGACAGCAGCAAAATGCTTGAATTAATTGCAGTACATAGAGTCAGGGATAAGACTCGAAGAAATGAGTTGTCTGAAGAGACAAGGAAGAAGAGATGGTGATTGTTAATCATTGCAACTCTGTGAAAGACTTAAGTCCTCTCTCCTTGCTTTATACTTTACAGCTGTTGTCATCTCTTCAAGGACACCCATTCAGTTGCCACTAGAATTAAGAGCTGGTGGCAGCTGAAGTCAGTGGGAGATCTGTCAGGACAATCTGGTACTAATCAGAATTTGTATGTTGTCCCAAACAAGTAACCCGCAAATGTTCACACTTGCCTGTTATTTTCTGCTGCAGTAGTGGGCAGTTCTGCCATGTGTACTCCAGCAATCTGATGGCAAACATAGGGAACTTGGCATAATGAAATGCAGTCTGAGATCTTATAGGAAGAGGATGTTCATTTACAAAGGCTGTAGGTTGGTTTTTACCCCCTTGGGGTAAATCCTGCTACCTCCCACAACCACTGATCTTGTGCCAGGTTCTTACCCCATGTCTGGTTTTCCTTATTTGGATTCTACACCTGTTTTCCAGCAGGATACCAGGAAAAGGAGTGTCATACATAATCTGTGGCAGCACCCTCCCGGTGTTAGGCACAGGGCCTGGCCTGGCAGGCACTGTCCTGTGGTGCCCTAGAGAGCACAGGCTGCTGTGCTGGTGCAGTGTCTGGCAGTGGGGCTGTTGTGCTGCAAGAGTCTGTCCTGCCATAAACAACAGGTGTTTGTGCACTAAACACAAACAGTGTTCTCAACGTGGCCCAGGAGCAGAGCTCTTTGTTATCGTGGTATTTTTTTCTATGATGTGCTTCCTTCCTGCTGCTTACAGTTCCTGCTGCATTTCCGTTCCGAGTCACATCAGTTTTAGTGTTTCTGTCGTGCTGATCACGTGGAAGCCATGTTTGCATACAGTGTTTTCCACCTTCATGATTTCAAGGCCACTTTATGGCATTTTTTGTTTAGCTGAAGAATCTTTAAATTTTCAAGAAAATGTGCAACCTGTATCTTATTATTTTGGTGTTGATTTCCTGTTTGCCTCATGGCTGAATTATCCCTTGTGGGGTAGGAGTTTAAATAGCTGGCTGTTCAAACAATTTTTGTTTACTATGTCTAAATAAGTGTTTTAAAACTCTGTTCTATAAAGTTGTGTAGTTGATTGCATGTCACTGCAAGACAGTGACATGTTTGTAGGTTTAACTAATTTCCTGAATATTAAATGATTCCAACCTTTTCCTTTCTTTGTTGCTATGTTGTGCTTTTTTGGGCATTTCAAAGCTGCAGACTTTGTTTTAGTAGAATAGGCAATTAAATACTTGTGTTCATGGGTTTTATTCTTCCTGAGATCCTGAGAAGACAGCTGCTTAAGCCCTAGTTCTGGATTTCTAATGCCTAACAGCTTCTGGGAGCTCTTTTCTTATCTTTGTGTTCTTTGCTACCTCAGTGTTGGGTGCTTATCACAGGCTAAGTCAAAGTGTATTCCTGCTGTCTTAAAAAAACTGATTTTACATTGTTTGCACACTTTAATTTCTTATTGTTTTTCTTCCTGGCTCCCCTGTTAGTGGCCCTACCGTGGTCGACCAAAGGAGAAAAGTTTCCTCTATGAGATAGTAGCTAACAAAAAGAATGGCATTGACGTTGACAAGTGGGATTATTTTGCAAGGTACAAATCTTACAGTTTTTATTATGAATTCCTACTGTAAAAATGCTACTGTGTGTACAAATAGGACCATGTAGTTAAACACTCTCTGTGGAATGTTTTTAGGGATTGCCATCACCTGGGAATCCCGAATAATTTTGATTATAAGCGATTGCTTGTCTTCACTCGGGTCTGTGAAGTAAAAAACCAGAAGCATATCTGTACCCGTGACAAGGTAAGGGGTGTATGGGAGCCGAGGGACGCTCAGGAGCACTGAGAGCACACGGGGATGTGGGGGAGCTGCACCCAGTGGCTGAGGGGCCTGAGGGGCTGCCCAGAGCTTCTTCAGCCCAAGAGAGGAAGAAGTTGCTGCTCTGAAAGCTTTTCTCCGAAGCTGGTGGTTGGAGGGAGGGAGGGAGAGAGAAGCCACTGTTTGTGGCAGGTCCTTTCAGGGGAGACTCCACAGACCTGTCAGCTCTGCATGATTCTGCTCCAGGTCTTCTGAGCAAGAGGTGAGTGTGGCTTTGGTGAGGGGCTGCTGAAGGAGCGAGAGGGCCTCTTCTCTGCCTGGGCTCCCTGGGGTTGCTGCCAGCGCTCTGCTTCCCATGCTGGCCTGAGTTCTTCTCCAAAATTTGTAAATTGTGAATAATAATTATCCTGCTCTATGCTGCAAATGGAAGGAGACAACTCATTTGATTGATTTTTTTGATAGTTTTGCAAGTAAGACAGTGTCAAAAGTAAAAGCAGATTGGGTTTTTTTGATTCAGGAAGTTGGAAATTTGTACGAAATGTTCCACACCCGGAATTGCCTGCACCGGAGAGCATACCAGCATAAGACTGGCAACATCATTGAACTAATGCAAGTATATGTTCCTTTTTTTGCATTCCATTTATTTTTAAATTCTCGAAACAATCCATATCCATTTGGAATATTAAGATAATCAATAAAATGTGACATAGAATAAAAGCAAATTCTTGTGGAAAGACTTAGTACTTAGAGTATCATAGAGTCTGTGATTAACAAAGCAAACAAAAAAAAAAAAAGAAGAGAGGAGGACAAAAACATCCTTCCACAGGAAATTAAATTAGAGGAAAATTACTAAAGCTCTGAAGAAACACCAGACCAGGGTGTGTTTAAGTCATTTTAACTGCTGACAACTGAGGTCGAATCTTTATCTACAAGTTAGAGACCACTTAGCTCAAACTGGATCAAACTGGAGCAAGGTTACTTGCAGAGTAAAGTAATAACCAAGCTTATGTAGCTCAGCTGAAGCCTGACTTTGTGTTTATGTAATGCATGAATTGTTCGGGACTAACTCAGCTGGCTGCCTGCTATTGTACCTATCTTGTTGACGTCTATAGAATTTTCACTGTAACATTATTCTCTTTACTTTTCTTGAAAATCAGAAATACTCGTATCCCAAAATATATTTTCATTAGGATCTTGTCTGCCAGGTTACCATCTGCTGATTTTGGAAAAAAGGAATGTTAAGAATAGCACAGTACAAGAGTGATTTGGACTGTTTCATTTTTTAAACTTCAGCTTCTGGTTTAAGGATCTTCTAAAACTCAGACTAAAAATGCTCAGGTTTGACAGTAACTAAATATGATGAGTAAAACATATTTTTTAGTTTAGAAATTTAGTCCTTGGCTTCCCATAATTATAACAGCCTTTCCAAAAGAATGTCCATGCTGGAAATGACAGTGAGGCACAGGGAACTCTGGAAGAACTTGATCTTTAGAACATAACTTTTTCCCACCTGAAAACACCATGTTTGTGATGCTTTTCCTTTACAGTGCTTTGTATCCTCTCTGCTAGCTCTTGGAGCAAGGTGTCTGTGCGAGGATAAGGTTGTGTGTGAGGCAGCCTCGCTGCAGCTGAGTGGCCATGTCACTGTCTTGCAGGGTTCTGCAATTGTCTCAGCTGTGTTAAACTCAGTCTGAAGCAGAACAGAGTGAACTTGATCATTCTTCTAAAGGTTATGGTCTGCTCTCAGCCTGTTCCCGGTAAATCTCTGTTGAAATGTGCGATGACAGCACAGAAACAGGAGATGTTGCTGTGTGATCAGCATCTGCTGTGTGCTGGGGATGCAGGTTTTGTCTGTTGTCTTCTGTTTATAACATACTAATTTGTTTCTCTTTTGACTCTTGAGCAATGAGGTGTTTCAAAACAATGTTATCCTAAAGTCTTAATTTTGTCTCAAACTAGGATTACAGAAGCCTTTCAAAAAGCAGATAAATATTTTGAAATAAGAGGCTCTGGAGGAAAAATCTATCGGATTTCTACAGCAATGGAGGACATGGAAGCCTACACTAAGCTAACTGGTGTGAGATCTCAAACATTTTTTTTAAAGTAAAAGAACACGAGTACTTGTTAAAATGCTGTTTTTACAGCTTTTTTGCACAGAAGGTGGGTCAGGCCTGGGCCATCCAGTGCCTGTGCTCCCATATCTTACTGGGAGAGCAAGACCTTCTAGTTTTAATTAGTTCCGTGTTGAGAGAGAAGCAGCAACTTTATGTTCTGCATAAGTTCAAATTCAGCAGTGTTGTCAGAAGGTCCTGCCTGTGCCCTGAGTTTGTTACACTTGTCACAGGTGGGATATAAGTCAGCTCTAAGTGATACAACATCCAGCTCTGTCAGGTGGAGTGGTACTGGATGTGTGTTGTGGCATGAAGCTGTTCCCAAGGGCACCCATGGGGTCTGATTTGATTTGCTTGAGACGTTGCTACCCTGCCTGCCTGCTCCTCCTGGTGTGTGCTGTGAGGCCACCAGTGCTGCTCTGGTTGATGTTGGGAGCTGCAGCAGGCGGTGGAGGCCAGCATGGGCAGGCAGACCCTGCTGCACGGGGTGTGGGGGTGGCTGCAGGGCAGAGGATGCTGCAGGCCCTGGTCAGGAGTGCTCTGAGTAGTGGCAGCTCTTGCAGCACCTGTCAAGCTACAGCTCATGAGGACTCCCAAGGCATCTTTCCTGAGTTGCAAGGCAGCTTTTCTGAGGTTCCATCACCAAGCCTTGGCTGGCCAACAGGGAGACTCAAGAACTTCCATCTTTGGTCCATGGACGAGGTGACAGAGCCTGAAAGCACTGTTGCAAAGGATCCTGCGTGTCTTAGCCTTTGTCATACTGAAGGCCTTCTGCTGGCAGTCCTTCATCTGCCACAGCCATCTGCAGCCTGACCACAGTGCTGCTGCGTTGTACTGAGGTGAGGAGCTGCATATCCCCTCTGTCACTGCATACCTCTGCTCAGAGCAGGAGAAGGGGCTGGCTTTAAGGGGCAGTAGCTATTGGAAAGCATGAATTGTAGTGCTGGGCTGTGGAAGGCTGGGCAGAAAGGAAAGAACTGAAATGAAGTTCTTCATGGGCTGGAATCTGTTACTGTGGGCTGGCTGGTCTGTAAGATCAGCTGTGCTGGCAGGTCAGCACCAGGGTCCTGCTGTAACTGCCTGCTTACCTGCAGTACCTGGTGAGGGGCACAGTTCAGGGCAAGGAGACCAGGACTATGTCCTGTCTGCCACAGCAAGGAACTGCTTGCCGGGACTGTCCTGTTCAACCAGGAGGGTTGAACAGCAAGGAGAGTGATGTGAGGAATGTGCCAACAGCAAGGAGAGTGATGTGAGGAATGTGCCAACAGCAAGGAGAGTGATGTGAGGAATGTACTACCACCAGATGTAACAGTGACCATGAAGGACAAGTCTGTTCTCCTCCTCTTAAACCAAGGCACTTCCTTTCCTGCTTCTAGTGGTTGCAGCCTGGGGGCTCCTGAGAGGCTTGTTTCAGCAGTCCATGGTGGTGAGTGATGCTCCTGTGAAACTGTCCACTTACCTTGTGGACCTTTGCAAATTATGAACCTCTATCAGGTTCTGCAGCAAAAAGCTCCCTAGCTTTCTTCCATGGTGGATGAAGAACCACTGTTGGTTTTTAATGTGCTGGCTCCTGATTTGTCAGTAGATCATAGTTCTAGTAAAGGCTGAGACAGCAAATTGTTCCTTGTCACTACTGCTTCTGCGCAGGAGAGGTGTTCATGGACCTCTTATTTCTCCTGCATTATCTATCCTCTGTCTGAAGAGACCTGGTCTGTGGTTCCTCGTGGAGAAGTTCCTGACTTTGGTTGACCTTGCCTGTGAAAACAATCCTCATGGTGTTTTGGTGCATGGCTCATAGGTTGCTTCTCTTGGGAGCTCCCTAGGCCAGTTTCGGCTCTAGGTGGGTGTTGCTGGGCTGTGCTTGCAGCATGTGTCGAGGCTGCCCAGGTGTTCCTGGCCAGGGAATGTGAACAGCCACAGAGCAGTGTGGTGGTTGTGAGAAGCAAGCAGCATCCTGGCAGCAGCAGTCTCTGGGACAGCCAGAAATAACCTTTCTGCTCAGAAGCCACATCAAAAGAAACCGCTGTCTTGGTGCTCGGATTGATGGTGGGAAACTCACTGTGCATGTCACTCTCATGTGGGGACAGGAGGGGAGACTTCGATGCTGGCATCCGAAGTCTGAGAAAGTCTGAAACTTTAATGACAGTTCTTTATTTTTTTACAAGACAGAGTATCCGTGTCCTGAACCACTTAGTGCTTGGGTTTAGGATATTCTGCTGAACAAGACTGGCTCAATAAGAAGAGAAAGTAACTTCTAGTGAAGTAACAAAATATATTGCAAGGGTGAGAATTGAGCTAGTTTTTCCACCAACAACCATTGTGAATCTGATGATAATTAAGATGATATTGTGACTTTTCATTGTCTGACTTAGTTCAGTTATTCCCTGAAAATGTCTTTCCTGAACCAGCAGGAGCAGTTTTTCGTGTTGCCTTAACCTTTGTCCCTGCATTTTGCTGTGACACTGGATTGTAAACATACTTAACAAAAATCAATGCAACTTTGGCAGACAGTATCTACCTGGAAATTCTGCACTCAAGTCATCCAGAACTGGAGGAGGCACGAGAAATTTTGCGTAAAATAGAACGACGTGAATTATACAAGTTTTTAGGAGAGACTCGACCTGAAACAAAGAAGGAAATTGTAGAGGTAATGTCCTTTGGTGGAAGGTTCTGAATTCTGTCCCTGTAAAAATGTTCTCAGAATTGCTGACCATCCATTTTTCTCTGTCTCCGTCACACGGTGCTCCTCTGCTTGGCCCAGGCGTCATCAGGGAGTATTCCTTTGTGTCCAAAACCAAACAAACCCCCCTTTGTGGGTTTCAGCTTTTGGAGTAGATCACCATCCCCTCCAAAGTTTGCATAGGAGCTCGCTGCTTCTGGTCTTTTTGTGGGGGTTTTTGTGTTGGGTTTTTGGTTTTTTTATAGTAATCAATGACCTTACTGATCTTGTCTGTCTCTTGGGTTTTTCTGTGTATTTCACTGTATAGATATAACAGCTTTATTAGAGAGTGAGATCCTGCCACCCTTCATTAAAAAAAAAAAGAAAGTTCAGTAAAAACATTTAGTATTCAGCTTTGGAGAACTTAATTGCAAACAGTTGGTTGAAGGTATATATCTTCTGCTTTCACGCTTCAGCATCCTGGACGTCTCACTCTTGTTCTCCCCCTGCCCCATCATCAGGTGTTAAACTCTTCCTCCACAGGCTGGCAGAATGTGTCTTCTCAATTGTATAAACTTCATTTGTTTCTAAAAACTGGTACAAAACTTATGGTTAAGGTATACAGGGATTTGAACAACCAGATGGCTGCAAGAACAGTCTGTCAAGCTGTGAGGAATTAAAAGATTTAGTTTAGTGATATGTTGTGTCCTGTGTTTCGTTGCCTTTATCTAGACCTGAGAGTGCATAAATGTAATCGAGCTCATCTTTTGGTTTTGTTTCTTGCAGAATAATAACCTGGCAGAAAGTATTGCAAATTCTAAGCCGGAGAAGGATCCTCCAGATGTGGAGCTAAAGGCTGAGAATTTCATAGTTGACGTAAATACCTCTCAGAGCGGGTTCTAGTAGAAACTTCTCAATCACAGAGGGCCTTGTGTACCCAATGAAGACTGGAGACACATTTCAGTGCCTTTGTAGTGAAAGAACAAACCCACAGGGTGCCTTGTAGCTGCTGTCCTGGTTCAACTTAAGGGTCTGAGAGCAACAAGCTTCTCCAGGGGAGGTTTGCTGTGGTGGGAGGGCCTGAGGCAGAGGCAGTGGGCAGCCTCACCTCACTGGGCTGTCATCTGGGGACTGCTCCCGGTGACAGATTTGTTCTCCTGTGACTGTCCTTGCTCTGCAAAAGAGCAGTGAGGAATCCTGAGGGGTTTGGCACGGGGGTGTCAATGGCAGCAACCCGGGGACCACTGCTGTTGGTCACCAGGGCAAGTCACCTGCTGGCCCCAGTGGGAGGAAAACAGGCACAGTGACTCCAGGCTTCTGGTATTGCAGCCTGCAGGGCAGGCACTGCTGGGATTTGCTGCAGGAAGCACCCTGCTGCCACAGCTCGGTCTGCAGCCAGCACTGGGGGGAAGCAGAGAGCCTGAGACACAGGAGAGAGCTGTGTAGTGAGCGAGAGCTGCAAGTATCACTAGCTTAATCCCTGCTCTTGGTTAATTCTGGGAAGGGCTGGCGAATGTTTTTCCATAGAGTGCAGCACGATTCGCTCCTAAAGCTCCCTTGCATTGAAGGTTCCCTTCACCGGATAAAATTGTCGCACTTTATGGAGCTTTAAAGTATTTGCCTGGGCTTTCCTTGGCCCACAAACTGAAGTTGTGGAGAAGTGGGCACCTCCCTGCCAACCACTGAACTGTTGGTATCCCAGGCAGATGTAAATAATAATAATGTCTAAACCTCATGTTTATAGTCGTGAGCTCTGCTGCTTCCTCTGGAGGTTGTGTGTTCTGGACTGGCAAGGGACCAGTACTGGTCCAGTGTTGGGAACTGGAATGTTTCAGAGAGCAGCTGGGAACTCTTAAGTGTGAATATTCACCTGGCAGCTTCAGAGCAAGAGGTGATGGAAGTAAAGATACAATATACAAATATGAGATTGTTTTATTAAGTAATAATTTGTTAGTTACTGTTCTATTTGATTGCTGTCATTTTCAGGCATATATAGTGCAGCCTTTTGTATTTATTGTGAGAAAACTAAAGACAAACATTAACAAGTGCTGTTTTCTGTGTTTTACACACAAGGTTATCAACATGGATTATGGAATGAAAGAACAGAATCCCATTGATAAGGTTCACTTCTATTGCAAGGCTGATCCTTCCAAGGCAGTCAATATCAGTAAAGAACAGGTAGTCTTTTATTTTTCTCAGCTGGCTTCTGAAAAGCATCTTCACAGATTGTGAGGGAAGTGGTTACAGTCCTGCGTGGTTGTTCTTGCACAGATTGTGAAGAGGTGGTGGAATCCATGGCCTTGCAGGTCATGTGTTGTACGATGACAGTCTGGAATCCTGACAGCCTTTGCATATGAACAGTATTTAATTGGAATAGACTGGGAGTTAGAAAAACACCATTGTTTTGGATGAAGCTCATGGATTGTAGAGGGATGTTTCTTACTGTTTTCCTTTTGTATTCAGATGAAAAAATTGAAGTTCAGTGGACTCTCAATTCCAAGAAATACTAAAGCTTGTTTCTGTTTTATTCCAAAGGTTTCCAAGTTTTTACCCATAACATTTACGGAGCAGGTTATCCGGGTTTATTACAAAAGTCAGGATCCACATATTATTTCAGCTGCAAAACAGTACTTTATTCAGTGGTGTATGCAGAATGATTTCACCAAACCACAGGTAACATTCACTTCTTATTTTGCTTGTTTAGAGCTCTTCATCTTTGTCCATAAGCTTGCTTTTTCATTAGTAACTTTGGCGTTTAGGCCTTGCCTTTGTGGCACTGACCTAACTCCTGGTTTTATCATGGCTCCCATCTGAAGGTTCTTTGGTTTCACTGAAGCAGTGCTAGAGACACCTGCAAGTGCCATAGAATCATGGAAGGGTTTGGGTTGGAGGGAGACCTTGAAGATCATCTAGTTCCAACCCCCCTGCTGTGGGCAGGGACACCTTCCACTAGACCAGGTTGCTCAGAGCTCCTTCCAACCTGGCCTTGCCTGTGGGTGTCCTCTGGGGAAAAGAGCTGCATCCTCTGACATGAGACCCCCCAGAGGATGAGTGTTCTTACGTGCTGGAGCCCCAGCTCCAGGCATGGATAACTCTGTTTAAGGCTCATTCTTATGTCGTTCTACTGGCATCTGTCTTTTCAGAGCAGCTAATTTCAGAAGAGCTTTTTACAAATGAATCAAGCAACAAACTTTTTCTCATTGTAGAGTGTGGGTGTGTCCTGTAAGCATATTCTTCTAGTTCAGTTCATCCATCTTGTAGGCCCTGTCATGTTGCAGAGCATAGCAAAGGGCTTCTTACCAGCTTATTTCTGAGCTTAGAGAGCTGATTGTCTGTGTTGGCAGTGCCTGACCACAGATTAATGTCTGTATCTGGCAAAGATGAACCCTCCTGCCTCAGACCTGCTGTACCAACCTTGTCTGCTTTAGACAGTGCAAGGCAGATCCCAGCACCCAGGGTGGGTCGATTGCAACAGTCTAAATGAGGTGCTGTGGTGAAGTCAGAGGAGACACTTAAACTAATGATTGTTTGCCTGGGATACAGCCTGTTGGTCTGCCAGGTTTGCTGCTAATAATTTAGGAAGAGCTGGACTGCCAATGGTGGTGGCTTCTCAGATGGGCCGCTGCTGACTACAGCATTTTCTGTCTCTGAGACACACAGTCCTCAGTGTTTGTTGCTTCTGGGACCTTGTATTGATTTTTTCTATTAGGCCCGAGACTGAGCTGCTTTTCCTCTGCTTTAGAATGGAAAGCAAACATCATTAATGTTTCCTGACTTGTATTACTAGGATGGTGATGTTGTTGCCCCACATCTAACTCCAATGAAGAAAACCTGGAATAATGTGAGAGATGATGAACACAGGAGAGCCTCAGAACCCAGCTGCAAACAAAGGCTTCCTTTTAATGAGTAACATGTTTCTTTTTGGCACTCTTCAGTCTACTTCCTCAGAAGATGAGCAAACCTGAGTAGCAACTCTTCTAAAAGCCATTTGGGTGGACTGGAAGGATTCATGGAACGATGCAGAAATGCATTTTACAATACAGTATGTTTTAATGTACATACTTAAACAAAGTGCATATTACAAATAGACTTTAAAAAACCAACTTATTACAACTGAGTAAACTCAATTCTCATTTATTTTTTCATGTATTGGCACTGTGTAGGAAGAGTAACTTTAAAAATTGCAATTCATTGTTACCACAAGATTTTACTGTTCCGTCTAGTCCTGATCCCTTCTTTAGCTGACTGTGCTATTGCATGAGCTAGCAGAAAAAATCCCAGCTCAGATTTGATGGGGGTTCTTTGGGGATTGGGGTTTTTTTGGAACCTGGGGAAGAGAGGGATAAGTAAGCTTCTGAAAACATGGTGAGGTAAAGAAAAAATAACCAAGGATGGCATCTTCAAGAATAGCAAAACAAATTTCCTTTAAAAAAAAAAGATGGGAGAGGGGATGTTTTTTGATAATCAAAGATTATTTTTCTGATATTCAAAAAGCTGATGGAGATGCAGGACATTTGCTATAAGAGTGACCACAGATTTTATTGAAGTAACAATGCATTGCAGTGCCATGCAGTCTTTTATAGTTTTATTGTGTATTTTTGATACACTGAATGTTATATTTTTACTGTCGGAACTGCAAAACCTGCTCAAAACGTCCATGGTGTGAGTGGTTGCAGGAGTGCTGAGCTGTCTAGGTGAGCACAGGTGGGCAGTGCTTAGCCGGAGGCTGCGCCAGCTCTGCCATCCTGCACCAAGGGCACCTTGTTTGGGATTACACTGTACTAGGCAGACAGGCTCTTCAGGAATCCCTCCGTTCCTGTGTCCCTGCCTTGTTCTCCTGAATGGCTGTCCCTGTGTCATTTTTCCCCCCCTGTAGACCTGTGAGGGTTCTGACAGTTTTTCTGTACTAGCATCACTGGTGTGAATGTTGCTGAATGTCTGTCCCGTTGAACAAGTGACCGAGGAACACCTTTTTCCTCTCATCTTTTACTCAGGTCTAAAGGAAGGCTGCTTTCATTAAATGAAACCTAAAAGCTCAAAAAAGTCTGCCCTCAAAACTAAAAACATGAAGAAAGGTTCAGTAATGCTCAGAAATTAGAACAAGCTGTGGAGTTGTTGTCTGGAATGGGGAGAAAAGCGTTGAGTGTTCAGTTTGGGCAGTCAGAGGTGGGTGGACAGGGTAGGTTCTGAAAACTAGCCCAGTGGGAAGGTGCTATGAGTGACCTGCAGAACTCTAGTCATGTCTCCTTTGCCCTTTTTATCTGGGGAACTGATGCCATTAGGCAGAGGGAAGTAGAATCAGCATCCATGTACTTACTCAGATTTTGTTTGTTGAAATAACCAGAAGTTGTTGTGCACTCTGCTGCTTTCTTACGTGCCTGTGCTTATGTGTATGGTCTACTGTTCCTGTCTCTAACAGTACTTCAGATCTGCAGGTGAACCAGGTAACTGTTACAAGGGCTTGTGGCCTCTTTAAAGGCTTTTAAAGAGCTTATTATGCTTCAAACAACAATATCATAGAGTGAAGGCATTTATGCCCTTTGTCTGCATAAAATCAAATATTGTCCAGAATAATATAGTTTTGTTATTGTTGCTTGGGTTTGTTTTGAATCTGTTTCAAAAGGTGCACTTTATACTTGGGAAATATCTTTTGTTTATGTTAACCCCAAAATTTATACCTAATGTTAAGTTCTGAGAGCTTTTCTTTTCCCAGTGTGTTCAACTGAGCCTCTCTGAAGAATAAATTTATAAACGATGGTTTTACTATTCTTTTAAAGAATTGCAGTGTGTGAACTTTATTAAAAATGGTCTTACTGTGCCGTTATAAAGAGCCAGAAGTATTCCTGTGGAAGACACTCCCTCTTGAAGGGATGGGTTCTTGGTTCCTGTCTCCTCACAGTGCAGCAGGGCTGGGAGGGGCTGTGGGGAGGATCCCACCTCTTCTTGTACAGCCACATGGCCGTGCCCACAGCTGGGAGAGCAGGCCAGTCTCTGGCCTCAGCATCCTTCCAGGGGTCAGGGAAGCTTTTTAGATGCTTCTCCAGCTGTTGTGTGGGAGAAGGTGAAGTCGTGCTTGACCATCCTGGTCACCTGTGCTGAAATGGCTGGGCTGGAGGCTGAGGGGACAGCAGTGGGTGAGGGGGGTGAACTGAAACCTGCCTGCAGGGCTGGGCTCAGAGGGTGGGCTCAGTGGCACAGGTCTGGTTGGAAGCCAGTAACAGTGGGGTACCCCAGGGGTTGGTGCTGGGCCCAGGCCCAGAGCTCCATTGCTGAGGGACAGGGTCAACAACCCTCAGCGAATTTGCAGGTGACACCAGATGGAGAGGAAGGGCTGGTGCACCAGAGGGATGTGCTGCATCCAGAGGGATCTCAGCAGGCTGGAGAAAGGGGCTGACAGGAACCTTGTGAAGATCACCAAGGGGAAGTGCAAAGTCCTGAACGTGGGGAGGGTCACCCTCCTTCACCAGGATGTGCCGAGGGCACCCACCTGTGAGGCAGCCTGGAGGAAAGGACCACGAGCCAACAAAGGTGCAACAACTTTGCTCTTGCAGCCAAGTGTTCCAGTGGCGTTGTGGGCTGCCTTAGGCTGAGTATTGGCAGCCGGTAGAGAACCCTTCCCCTCTGCTCTGCACTGCTGAGGCCACCCCTGGAGTGCTGGGCCCAGAGCTGGGCTGCCCAGTACAAGAGACTGGGACAGACTGGAGAGAGTCCAGCACAGGGCCATGAAGGTGATGGAGGGACTGGAGCATCTCTGCCATGAGGAGAGGCTGAGAGAGCTGGGACTGCCCAGCCTGGAGCAGAGCAGGCTCAGGGGATCTCATCTGTGTGGATAAATACCTGGAGGGAGGGTGCAGAAAGGACGGGGCCAGGCTCTGCTCAGCAGTGCCCAGGAACAGACCCAGGGGCCATGGGCACAAACTGACACACAGGAGGGGCCCTCTGAGCATCAGGACACACTTTTCCACTGCGAGGGTGGCTGAGCACTGGTGCAGGTGCTCAGGGAGGTGGTGGAGTCTCCATCTGTGGAGGGACTCAAAAGCCGCCTGGGCACATCCTGGGCAGCCGGCTCTGGGTGGCCCTGAGGGAGCAGGGACTGGGCAAGGTGACCTCCAGAAGTGCCTCCAACCTCACCCAGCCTGTGATCCTCCCCAGCACTATTGGCAGAAATGTGAAATGGGCCTGAAGTCAGGGGCTATGTGTTGGTGAGGGATTAGGCAGTGCTGAGAGGCCTGGAATGGGAATGGGTCCTGATGTCTTCCTGGGTGGGCAAGGTAATTTATTGGAGCCTTTCTCCAGTCTTTGGTGATGGCTTGCATCTTTGGTGCCTTCTCTGCTGCTGCCACAGCAGCAGCAGCTTCTACAGGGCAGAGAAGATGTTCCTTCTCTTCTCCCTGGGCTGAAGATGGAGGCCACAGCCTGCCAGCCCTGGGGTGTGGGAGGCATTTGTGAGTCTGTGTGCCCCAGCCCTGCTCACGGGCCGTCGGCAGCAGCAGACGTGGCATCTCAAGGGGTGAGGAGGACACGTGTGTGAGGTCCGGGCGGATGGTGCTGGGCAGTGTTGGGTGGCACCAGGGCACAGGGCTCGTGCCCCCAGCTGGGTTCCCTGAAGGGCTGCAGTGGCCTCCAGGCACATCCACTTGGAGTGTCGAGGCCGTTCAGGGAGCATGGGGGCGCAAGGTCTGCTCCCCTAAGGACACCTGGTCAGAGCAGCTGTGAACAAGCAGCCAACCCTTGTGGTCATGGGGTAAGGGAGGTGATGAGGTTGGACCTGACCAGTGGCACAGTGCCTTGGGAACGGTGTGGGCAGCAGGAGAACCATCCATTTTTTTTTATCTGTGAGGATTCAGAAAGGGAGGAAGACAAACCTTGCTCCAACTGTCTGGTGGGTTCTCAAGAGACTACAGGCAACTGGAACTTCACCACAGGTCAGACTGTAACCCTGGGGAGGGTGGAGGGGTTCGGTGGGATTCTGAAAGTGGAGGAGGAGGGAGGAACAAAGGAGTAGGCAGAAAGGGGGTATGAAAGGGTTATGTTTAAAACAGGACTGGTTGATGCATTGTCTGCTGTGTCCTGCACTGGCTTCATCTTCTGTCTGTCCTGTCCTTGGCTTAAATCCATTCTTACCTGTTTCTCCTTCAATCTCCCACAGCCTGTGTGGATGTGTGCTGCAAGAAGTAGGTGTCAGCTGCTGGAGAGGTGGCATGGGTGGGCTGTGGGAGATGGAATCAGCAGGGAAATGCCTGGTGAGGTTCAACGCAGGTACAAGTGGGGTAGGGAGGGTGGGTGGATGTGTAAAGTGCTGCAGCCTGGGGCTCAGTGGGATCCAGGCTTCACAAAATTGCGGGTTTAGGGGAAGGAGCTGAGGTGAGATCATGGGATCACCAGGTGAGGTCATGGGGTGATACTTCAGCTCAGCATCCAGTTGTGCTCCTACAATAAATACATCAAATGTGGTCAAACCAGGCAGGCCCTTGCCCTGCCATGGAGCCCCATGAACCACCCCTGCCTGGAATCCTGTGGGGCTGGTCCTGCTGCTGAGACAGGGATGGCGGAGGAGAGTTCGGCCAGCATCCAGGAGTGAGAAGCTAAACCCAGTCAGCCAGGCAAGAGGCAACAGGTCATGGAGCTCTGGGTGGGAAGGGGTCCAGAAGGGCTCTTGTCACCCTTCCCTGGTGGGAGCAGGTCAGGCTGGGATGCCCAGCATAGCCTGGAAACCCTCGTCCTCATGGGGTGATGGGGTGGATGGAGACAGTAGACTCTGCCAGAGGGGGGATGGATCCCTGCACCCCCCTGAAGCAGTGCCTCAGGCTGACCCCCTGTTTGCTGTGGCCTGGGCTGGGACTGCTCCCCACCACGGGCTCTGCACACCTTCACGGTGCCATTCGTTGTTTCCAGGGCAAGGATGAGGCTGTGGGCGCAGCTCTGCCTGTTTATTGAGGAGTGGTGACTGTGCTGCCTGCCAGCCCTGCCAGTTCCTGGGTGTGCCCGGTCCTGCCGGCATCGTGCCACTCTCGAAGGTTGCTCCTCCATCTTCTGCCCTGCGGTGCCTTGGGCCACCGTGTGCCCCCATCCCAGCCAGGCAGCTGTGTGGAGCCGTGGTGGGGCCGCTCCTGCAGCCACCCTGGGCAGCCCCGCACGGTGGCAGCAGCACTGCAGGGCTGAGACCCCACTGCAGCCCGTCCCCATCATGCTGCCCCCACCGGCTGCTGGCACATGACATGGGGATGCTGGGGGGAGGGAGGCAGGAGCGAGGCTGGCACCGTCCCACAGGCTCGGCGGGTCCTGGCAGGGAACAGCTGTGCACGAGACGTCGGTGTCAAAGCATCCCCCCAGTGCCACCTTTGCCCCCAGGCGTGGTTGGTGGGGTCAGGCCAGACCCCACAGTTCCAGGTCCTGGACGCAGAACTCCTCCCGGGACGAGAGGGTCTCGTTGTCTAAGGTCTCGCAGCGGCGGCTGCCCCCGCGGTGCAGGTCCCCGTCCAACCACAGCCCAAACCTGCCGCTGGGAATGTGCCAACGGTACAGTTGGCTGAGAGTCCCCACTCCTGCCTCCTCCATGTCTGGAGGCGTCCCAGGCCACCTCCTGGGGGATCAGCCACCTCCTGGCCCCATCCCCTGTCCCCCAAAATGGGCATGAGACAGGACAAGTAGCCGCACCAGGGATGCCATCGTGCCCACAGGCAGGGAGGGGGCAGGGAGCAAAGCCAGGCAATGAGACGGCCAGTGCCGCTGGACAATCTGTGCCAGCGTTTTGGGGTTCAAACCACCACCACAAGACTCAGCTCCACAGGGCTCTTGTGGCCATCAGGGCTGGTGGCCCTGTGGGTGGCTGAAGTTGCCAGTGCAGCTCCTACCTGCCCCCGCCGACCATCAGCAGGTCCACATCCCCTTTCACGAAGAAGTTGTTCCTGCCTGTCCACCTGAACACCTGCATGGGGACAGCAGTCAGTGGGGATCGTGGGCTGGGGCACAGTGTCCCCATTCCTGTCCCTGTCCCGTGAGGAACAGCTGGGAGCTGCTGAGCCAAGCTGGCTCTGCCCAGCATGGCCGTGTCCCACTTTTGCAGAGGAAGACCTGGCCGAGCCTATCGGCACCGTCCTGCTGCTGGTCCGTCCCTCCCAGCAGCCCCGGGGGCCCCACCAGGGGACAGCTGCCACCACTGATGCCCCATCACACATACAGAGTCCCACCAGAGCAGGCAGATGTGGCTGAGCTGCCTCCACATCCCGCCAACTCAGTGCTGGGCTGTGACTGTCCTGCTATGCAGAGGGTCCCTGGTGGCCCCCAGCCTGGCAGAGTCCCTTTCCCTGAGCCCCCCCTGCGCACTGCCTGGGATTCGCCTTCTCCCCCCAGCCCCGGAAAAACTGAGGGGACCAAGCACAGCCATGCCACCCCACAGACCCCTCCCCAGCACCGTCGGGCCCCCCAGGCGTGGCTGAGTCCCAGGGGCATCGCCAGCCCCCCCACACTGGGGTGGCCCACAGCTCCCACCTTCAGCTCCGGGGAGAAGGAGAAGAGGAAGGTCTCCCCTGACCCGTAGAAGCCACTGCTGCAGCGAATGGCGCTGGAGGAGAAGGCACCGAAGGCCTGGGGGGAGCAGAAGGGGAGGCTCATGGCACAGTGCTCGGTGGGGCTCCCCAGTGCCAGGACGTGTCCCCCATCCTGCCTCCAGCAGCGAGGATGTGGCCAGGTCCCGGGTGCCGCCAGGTTTGCTGCCCCCGGTGCCGTGGGGCAGCTGGGAGAGGAGGGCCCGGGCGTACCTGCGCCTCCGTGTCCCTGACGAGCAGCAGGGCCGGGGACCCCGGCTGGCCCCCGCGCCGGTACAGCGTCTGCAGGCTGAAGCCATCCCGCCTGGTGGAGTACTGCAGGAGCCAGGGCTGCTGTGTCAGCCGGGGGGGCAGGTGGGGGCCCAGCTGAGGCAGAGTGGGCTCAGTCGGGGCTGACAGGCTGCTGTTGAGCATCCTCCCCCCCCGCCCCGAGTATCCTCTTGAGAGAGCTCGTCAAGCATCCAAACATCCTGCAAGGGGGGTCCCCAAGCACCCTCCTCCTAAACGTGCTCCCAAAGGGTCTCCTCAAGCTCTCAAACTACCCAGCAGGCTCCTAGCATGTTTCCCCAAGCATCCGCACTCTGAAAACCCTTCTGAAATGGCTCCCCAGGCATCCTTCTCCCCACCCCCAACAGGTGATGTTGAGGTGCTGTTAAGATGACTATTCCCAAAGGACAGGGGGATTATCACCCATCTGGCCTCACACTGGACCAGTTCCTGGAAGGACAGTGGCCATGGCTGTGTGACACAGGGGAGATGAGTGTGATGGTGGGTGCCCATGCTGGCAAGTGTCCCTCACCTCATGGATCTCCCTGTCCTGCAGGATGCTGCTCGGTGTGCTCAGCACCAGCCTGCATGGCTCCTCCAGGGCTGGGGCTGCTGCTGGGGCTCCCTCCCAGCCCAGCTGCCCCTCTCTGGCTGGCTCCTCACATCCCACAGGTGGCTCCTCACATCCCATGGGCAGCTCCTTGTCCTGGTCGGGCTGAGGGCAGGTGGAGTTGAATGTCCCTGTGGGCCCAAGAGAGCAGCATCTCCCGACCCTGCACTGCTTGGGGTGTCTCCCATCCTCTGTCCAGGGGCTGGGCGAAGGGGTCCAGAGTCCACTAGGCTGAACCTCCTGCCCCTGGCAGCCTCTGCTCCCCACAGCTCTGCTGTGCCATGCCGGGCCACACCTGGCACTCTGCCAGGCCGTGCCACTGCTGCACACAGAAGTTCAAGGGCATGCGGCCACCCGAGGAGGGAAGAGGAAGGGAAGGCAGGGGAGGCTTCAACAACTTCAGTCCCACTTCAACTCCAGCAGAAGGGGCAAAGCATGACCTTTTCCCTCCTTGCCCACTGCTAGGCTGACCCCAAAGTGTGGATGGGTTCAGGGATGTGCCTTGGTCTTGGTCGCAGCTGGTGACAAGTGTCTCTCCCAGCCACATGCTCAGTTTGACTGTGGGTGCAGTCCGTGCCCAAGGGTGAGTGGGCAGCAATTCCCTGCTGATCGCCCTGAGGGGACAAAAGGGATGAGCAAGGGCAACACTGGGTGGCAGAGGATCTCCTGCCCCCAGAGTGCCTGGATCCTTGGGGGGCAGAGTGGCTACAGAGGCAGGTCCCATGTGTGCCCATCACCCACTGCACCTCCCCAGGGCAGCCCCTGTCCATCTGTCCAGCCATGCGTCCAGTCTAGCTGGTGCCTCCCAGCACTGCTCCCAGCTCATTGCCAGCTCCTACATTGCCGTGTGGGACCCCAACACGATGGACTTACCAGGAGGTGGTAGCGGACTTGGAGCCCCCTCATTGCAGGTGCTGCCGGGGCCCTGGAGCTGCTCTGCTGAGGAGCCCCAGACACTGCCCTGGGGCTAATGTTCACCGCGCTGGCCCCTCCCCGGCCATCTGTGCGTGACACAGATGGGTGCGGATCCCAGCAGCCTGTCCTGGCTCATGGGGGTCCAGGAGCTGACCCCTGCAGAGCCAGGTCCTGTGTGGTGCTGGGATGGGTGGGCAGGCGTCCCCCTCCAGCCAAGTGCTTGGTGGCTGATGGCCATCACCTCCTTTGTGCCCCCACTGTCACCTGGAGCCAAGCAGGGAGCCCCCAGGCCACACGGGAGTCCTTATTTTGGCATCAACAGGAAGGTGGTGCATGTGTTGTTCTTTGCAACACGACTGTTGCAATGGTTGTAGCAACTGCCAACACCTGCTTGGAGGCCATGGTGGCACAAGGAGATCCAGTCTGTGCTGACATCCTATGGAGCCAGAGCCCCGGGGAGAGCCAGGACTCAGCAGATGAGGGAGGGAACCCCTGGTTGAGGCACCCTCCTACCTCAGGTGCCGCTGAAGAAGCTCCTGCAGACCAGGAAGGAGGTGCAGTGCCCTGGTGCAGTCCCTTCCCACTGATGCCACCCCCCAGAACAGTCAAT
Organism: Chiroxiphia lanceolata; assembly: GCF_009829145.1. Classification (NCBI taxonomy): domain Eukaryota; kingdom Metazoa; phylum Chordata; class Aves; order Passeriformes; family Pipridae; genus Chiroxiphia; species Chiroxiphia lanceolata. The sequence goes on along the minus strand of NC_045653.1, from coordinate 598,515 downwards.
ACAGTTGTGAGCCTGGGGGTACAACCAAAACAGTACTCCACTTATGCCAGTGAAGGATTTTCTGTGTGCCCTGCATGGTGGCATGATGACTGCAATGCCAGGCCCAGGCCCTGGGCCCACTGCAGGCAATTTGGGGTTGCTCCTCATCTCCACGGCAGGGCCCATTGTACTCCTGTCAGTCCCGGTGGGTGTCAGCTCCATTGTCCTCACCAGGCTTTGACAGCAGCCTTGCCCTTTACCCTGCTCCTGCCACATCCCTCTGCCCCTGTCCCCATGTTTCCAAACCTCTGCCTCTGATTATGTCCCTGTCCTTGACCATTGCCCTGCCCATTCCCGTTCCCGCCCTTTCCTTTTCCCTATCCTTGACCATGCTCCTGGCCTATCGCCCTTCCCCTGTCTATTCCCCTGCTCTGTCCATGCTCATGCCAATGTCATGCCTCTGCCCCTTGCTCCTCCCCTGCCCCAGAACTCACCCCATCACCTTCCTCAGGAGCGCTTCTGAGTCCAGCTTTGGGGCTTGCTCCCCAGGGAGACCCAGACAGACCCAGCCCAGGGGGCTGGGGGGACCAGGAATGGGGCTGCAGAGGATGGAGATGCTGCCTGCAGGCCTTGGGTCAGTCCTGCTGCCTCCCAGCATCGTCTCCCTCCTGATGGTGAATTATTTTTGGCTTTGTGGGAAGAGGGGGCTGTAAAATAGGCACCCTTCCATAGCTCCAGCTAAGTCACCCTCTCCTTTTCTCTTACACTGCTGTTAGGTCACCTGTATATATCTGGCCTTCCCTAAAGCCGGCAGGTTTCAGCCTGGCCTAGAGACCTCTGTGTGCTTTTTGGTCACTTTGTTTTCCCTCCCAAGTCCTGTATTTGCTTTCAAGACCCCTCCTGACCCCTCCACGTGCCTCTCAGAGCCCCCACCCACCCTCTAGCTCCCTCCTGTAACCACAGAGCACACAAGGTGTTCAAAACTTGCACAGTTTATTATGCTCCTTGCCATGCCCTGCCGGCAGCTCAGCAGCCCAGGCTCCCTTTGCCCCTCCCTGTGCCCTTAGGCTGCTGCTGGGGCTGCCCCGCCTGGGGCTGAGCTCGGGACCTGAGCTGAGCTTGGGGGCTGAGCTGGGCTTGGCTCCACCCCCCCCAAGCGCTGACAGCAGTGCAGTAAGGCAAAAGTGTTAATTGTCCAGAAAGAAAGATGTTTACACACCTGCCTGGGCACATCCATCTCAGCTGCTTGGTACCAGCTGCGGTTTCCATGTCACATTCCCAACCCTTCAGATGTCCCTTGGGATCAGTGGGACACTGCAGGTGGCTGTCACACTGCGGTCACATCCTGGTGCCACCACAGCCAGCAGAGCCTGGCAGCTGCACCCCAGAGGGCCACATTCAGGGGTGAGCAGCAGCAGCTCCAAGGTGAGCAGGTCTGAGCACAGAGAGGGGAGCAGGGGGGACCAAGAGAGGCTGATTTCAGGGAGCCTCCACACACAGCCGTGAGCCCATGGCAAGAGGGGACAAGAGAAGGGCACATCCACTAGTGTTAAGCAGCTGTGGAACATGAGGAGCCCAACAATAACAGCAGTGACTGAGGCTCCTCCTGCATTTGGTCTGAGGCCTTACAGGGAGATTGTGATCCCCACTGGTCCCTAATCCAGGCTGCTGCCCTGAGCAACCACAGCAGCACAGTGTGAGCCTGGCACTGCCAGGCTTTGTCACCCGACAGAAACTGGGAGCAGTGGGAGTCTATCTCCTCAGAAGTATTTCTTCTGAGACCTGCAATGCCTCTGTGCATGGTCCTAACATGGAAATGTCTGTGTTGCTCCAATGGGATAGAGCAGTTACCCAGCACCCTCCCCCCGGCTTCTGCTTCCACCCCAACTCCAGTTCTCACTAGTGTTTGAGTGCCAAGGTTACCACCTGTGGCAGCAGCTCCATCTGTCCTCCTTCCAAGAGGTCATCATCCTTGGTCACCCATCTCTTTCACAGCACCCACTGTGCCTGAGCACGTGGGATTTTCCCAGATCCCACAGCAGTGGGACCACCAAGAAATGGCTTCTGCAGCCAGGGCTCAGGCACCACGTACCTAGAGATTGCCTCGTGCCAAGCTGAGTTTTACTAGTCAAAGCAGTGAAGGGGAAGGTTCCAAGAGAAGCAAACATCTCCAAGAAGCAGTGATGGAAAAGTAAACAGTTCACAGTCTGAGCTCCTCCTGGACCCCCATGGGTTTAGCTCAGACACTCCAGTTCCTGCTGGGCTGCCCAGAGCTAATGGCTGAGGTCACAGTGGAAAGCACAGCTGAGGGGAGGGAGATGCTCCAACGGAGGCACTGCAGCTCTTACAGTCTCTATGCTGAGCCCACAGCTCAGCAGGACATTCCCAGAACCTCAGCCCTTTCTTTCAGTAGGTATCATCCCCAAAGTCAGACCTCATTCAGGGAACCTTCCCCACCCACCCCACATACCCAAAGCTTTGCATGTTCCTCATAGTAGTCCATGTCCCAGGGAAAGGTGGGCACAATCCTTATTTCAAAACCAGCATGGCCTCTGTCCCATCCTGCCTTGTCAAGTGCAGTCCATGAGTGAGGTAGTATTCACGCCGGAGGAAGGCATAGAAATAATCCGAGATGAGCAGGATCTGTGGAGTGAGATGTTCAAACACATCAGTAGTGCTTCAGACCAAGAATAAAGAGGGACACATGTTGGTGACAGACCCTGTAAGTGGTGTAAGCAGTTCCTAGGCTGTCCAGCAAGCTCCACCAGAGGAGCAACTGCAACCCTGGGAACACCATGTCCACCCCTCACAGTGTTAAGCCAAGGGAGACTCAAACTAATTGTCTGCTATTGGTGTGTTCTCACAGACATTTCTGCTAAGGAGACAGCAGCTTCATAAACTGGCCAAAATATACAACAATGGCAGGTCCAGCTGTGCCACAACTGCACAGGTCATCTCACTGCACCCACAGGACTCCTTCCATACAGCCTTCCATGCTGTCACAGAATCAGTAAGGTTGGAAAAGACCTCTGAGATCATTAAGTCCACCCTGTGCCCGATGCCCACCTTGTCACCCAGTCCAGAGCACTGAGTGCCACGTCCAGTCATTCCTTGGACACCTCCAGGGGCAGGGACTCCACCACCCTGGGCAGCCCCTTCCAATGCCTTAACATCCTTTCCATGAAGAAATTCCTTCTGATGTCCAACCTGAACTCCCCCGACACAACTGCATCCCCTTGTCCTGTCCCTTGTTCCCTAGGAGCAGAGCCTGACCCCGCCCTGGCTCCCCCTCTCCTGTCAGGGAGTCATAGGGAGTGATAAGGTCCTCCCTGAGCCTCCTTTTCTCCAGGCTAAACAACCTCAGCTCCCGCAGCCACTCCTGGTGCTCCAGCCCCTTCCCCAGCTCTGTTCCTTTCTCTGGACCTCCATGTCCTTCTGAACTGAGGGGCCCAGAACTGGACACAGCACTCGAGGAACCTCAGCAGTGCCCAGCACAGGGGGACAATCACTGCCCTGCTCCTGTGGCCACACTATGGCTGGTACAGGCCACATGCCCTTGGCCTTCTTGGCCATCTGGGCTCATGTGCAGCTGCTGTCAATCAGCACCTCCAAGTCCTTTCCCAACGGGCACTTTCCAGCCACTCTTCCCCAGCCTGGAGCACTGCAGGGGGTTGTTGTGACCCAAGAGCAGGACCTGGCAGTTGGCCTTGTTGACTCCCACACTGCTGGTCTTGGCCCATTGATCCAGCCTGTCCAGATCCCTCTGCAGCCTTCCTGCCCTCCAGCAGATCGACATTCCAACCCAACTGGTGTCACCCACGAATTTACTGAAGTTGCCCTCGATTCCCTCATCCAGATGGTCAATAAAGATATTAAACAGGACTGGACCCAATTCTGAGCCCTGGGGAACACCACTAGTGACTGGATGTTGACTTGATGCAGCACCATTCCCCACCACCCTCTGGGCCTGGCCGTAAGCCAGTTCTTAACCCAGCACAGAGTGCCCCTGTCCAAGTCCTAGGTTGCAGCTTCTCCAGGAGAATGCTGTGGGAGACAGTACCAAAAGCTTTGCTAAGTCCAGGCAGACACATCCACAGCCTTTCCCTCATCCACTAGATGGATGACCTGGTCATAAAAGGAGATCAGGTTGGTCAGGCAGGACCTGTCCTTCCTAAACCCGTGCTGGCTGTCTAATCCCTTGGTTGTCCTGTATGTGCTGTGTGATCACACTTGAGATGATCTGTTCCACAACCTTCCTGGTTGAACTGTTGTGCAGTTCAACCCAAATGCTGAGTCTTCTGCTGCTGCTGGCTACCAAAACTTCTCAATTATGACTCTTTACCATAGAATCCACAGATGGTTTGGGTTGGAAGAGACCTCAAGGATCATGAGCCTGAGACGTGCTCAGCTAGTTAGAGCAGGGTGCTAATAACGCAAAGGTTGAGGTCAAGCTTGATCCCCATATGGGCCATTCACTTAAGAGCTGGACTCGATCATCCTTGTGGGTCCCTTTCAACTCAGAATACTCTGTAACTCCTGTCTGCTGAGCTGTGTTTGGACAATATGAGGACTTAATGCTGTTATTAGCACAAATGCATTCATTAGCACAATGACGTGCAATTTCTTTCCTCCCCCTGCCATAGGTAGGGACACTTTCCACTATCCCAGGTTGCTCCAAGTTCTGTCCAACCTGGCCTTGGACACTTCCAGGAATGGGGCAGCCACAGCTTCTCTGGGTAACCTGTACCAGGGCCTCACCACCCTCACAGGGAAGAATTCCTTCCAAGTATGCCATCTAACCCTGTCCTTTCGTAGTGAGAAGCCATCCCCCCTTGTCCTGTCCCTCCAGGCTCTTGTCCAAAGTCCCCCTCCAGCACTCTTGGAGCCCCTTTAGGCCCTGAAAGGGTCTCTAAGATCTCCCTGAAGCCTTCTCTTATCCAGGCTGGACAGCTACCATTTCTACTCTGAAAGGGTAGGAAGTGTGCAGGCAGCAGAAGGAATTCCACAGCTCCCTAGGTCAGCCTTAGCCAACAGGAGTTTTAACAGTTTAACAAATAACACTTACCAGGCCGAGGGGTGAAGAGAAGAGCTGGAATTCAAGGCTGTGGCTTCACAGTACAAAATCCAGGAGCACCACCAGGTCAAAGCCCTTCTTCCACCCCCATCACTGTTGCATCTCCTCCCTGCCCCTCTGCTCTAAAGCCCTCTCTGTGGGGCAGCTGACCCTGTGTTTGTTTGCACACTGCCTCCCTTTGAGTGCTGAACAGAGCTGACTGTCCCCTGGATTCTCCTGATCCAGGTCTGAGCCTGCTGCCACACATACAGATGTTGGCACATCCCAGGAGGAGGGTGCACCTCAGGCTGGCATTGCCACCTGAGGCGGCACAGTAGTGTGAAATCACAACCGAGGTGCCAGAGAACCACACTGAACATGGAAACCTGACATGGAAATCACATGGGTCCTCCTCCCCTCCTCAGCCCCACTTTCACAGAATCATGGAATCACTAAGGTTGGAAAAGACCTCCAAGATCATTGAGTCCAAATGCTAAACCAGCACTGCCAGGTTCACCACTAACCCATGTCCCCAAGTGCCATACCCACATGGCTTCTGAATGGTTCCAGGGATGGTGACTGCATCGCTGCCCTGGGCAGCCTGTTCCAGTGCCAGACCACAGTTTCAGTGAAGAACTTTTTCCTAATATCCAATCTAAACCTCTCCTGCTGCAACTTGAGGTTGTTTCCTCTTGTCCTGTCACTTGTCCCCTGGGAGAAGAGCCCCCCCACCTGGCTACAACCTCCTGTCAGGAGGGGCCCAGAACTGAGCCCAGGATTTGTGATGCCTCACCTGTGCCCAGCACAGGGGGACAATCACTACCCTGGTCCTGCTGGCCACACTATGGCTGGTGCAGGCCACGTGCCATTGGCCTTCTTGCCCACTGGGCTCATGTGCAGCTGCTGTTGATCAGCACCCCCAGGTCCTTTTCCAGCTGCTCTGCCCCAAACCAGTACAGCTTCTGTACTGAAGCCCAGTGTGGGTCTGCTGCCTTGCCTGGGAGCCCTGGGATTACAGGAGTGGGTGTCAGTGGTTTTTCTAAAGCGGTCATCTCTGCTGTGGCAGGCTGGGCTGGGCAGGGACCTGGCTCAGTAGTGCCATTTGTCACTTAGCCTCTTGCAGTGTGACCCTTCCCTAGGACTACTGCCCTCTTCCATTTGGACACAGGAGCACATAACTAGAGTGGAAAACCTCTTCAGTGCCAGCCCGAGCTGGCAGTCATTGTCCTAGTGTCCAGATGCCACTTAAAGCATTGCTGTGGCACTATGTCACCTGAAGTATGAGGCAGTGTTCAGGGCATGGAGGGAGGGACAGGCAGAGCCTGCCTGGGTTACTGTGCAGTACAGCACAGAAAACCAGCAGCTGCTGCAGAGGCTCAATGGCAGGACAGGAGGGGATGGAGGACCAGGCGGAGACTGAGGGAAAGAGAAACAGGGCTGCAGACTGCTGAGATCAGGGGAGAAAGTGTGAAGGAGAACAGACAGAGCAGGGCAGAGGTGCCCAGGGAGAGGGAAACAGCCATACCCTGCTTGCTTTGCTGAACCGCTGACAGGCTCTGTCAGTGCAGGTGATTTTACTTTTAACTAAACGTCTCTGCAGATGTCTGAATGGGAAAAAAAAAGAGCTGAGGTTGGTGGGGATGAGGGATAGGTCTTTCTCACCAGGAAATCAGAAAAGATATGTTTGCCAAGTTTGCATTTACACAGAGCACAAGACCTTGCAGGATCTGCTATGACTTCCTCAGGTAGGAAATAAAATCCGCTTAGAATATTGACAACTGGCATCTCTAATTAAAGTTTTACTATTCCTTTCATTCCATAGCAAGACGTAGTTAGGAGTTAATGAACCACTCCCGATTTCCTATCAGCCCCTCTCAGCAGTATCTCTATTCTCCTTCTCACCCCTTGGAGTCTCTTTTGGCTTTTACCAAATGGGTGTCTTCTCCATTTATCAAGGGGTTGGGATGTACAAGTAGGTGATTTTCAGCCCCTGGCCAAACTGCTCCCCTGGCTTTAAGAGAAGCAGACAAGCATAAATGGCTGAGGCACATTCAAAATAAAGGCAACTTTAACGTGAAATGAACATTCTGCTCACCCATATGTGAAACTGTCCCAGGGCTCAGGGACATGGCAAACAGCATAGAGGAAGGACTTACAAAAGGTTGTAGCACCTGTGTACACTCAATTCCATCCTTCAGTGGTGCCTAAAGCCAGTGGCAGTCATGTATTCAGCACGGCCTCAAGAAAGGCAGGGAGGGCAAGCCCTGGCATCACTGCGACCCTATACATGCCCCTAAGCCCACAGCTGGTGCCACGTCCCTGTGCATGGGCTGCTCTCATTTGCCTGTTTTCTGGCCCCACTGCTGCTGCCCCGAGACTTTTCCATTTCCCCTCTTACTCCCCTTCTCCATTCACGTGTGCTGTGTTCTGCCATACTGAGATGCTCTTCATCTGCTATCAGCAACAGAGCATGGAACCTGCAGCACAGTCTGGGTGGACTGTTAAACTGTAGTTCATATACCACCAGAACTCTTTCCCATTAGTGTGCCAGAGGGTGAGGAGCAGGCAAATTCCAGGAGGAGAGCCAGGAAGCTGCTATGCAGGACCACAGAGAGAGGCAGCCACTGCATCCTGCAGAATGCACTGCTGCTGACAGGCCACCCCATCCAGCGCCCTGCCTGCAGTGCAGCCTCGACTGCCTCGCTCTACTGACCTGCCCTATGTTGAAAGTCAACGTGATGGCATAATAAAAATTGGAGTTGGCACTTCCTGCATAAATCCACAGATGCCACAGAACGGGGAACAGGAAGGAGCAGAAAATGAGCACACATGACAGGATGAAGATGTTCCGGAGGACTGCAAAAGAAAACCAAGCTGTTAAAATGATGTATTCTGGATCAGCCATGTTCACACAAACAGAGTGTACTTAGAGTGTGTGCAAGGGGTGAGAGGCGCTTGTCAACACATACTTCTCTCCAGTAATCTTTCACAGTTTGCTTTAATAACTTCCTAGCTACCTTTTATAAGAAATCCACTATATTTCTCTTTAAAATAAATACTTCTGCCTTTGCTTCAGTATGAAATCCTCCCTTGTAGCTCTTTCCTTCTAGGTCCTGCTTCCAAACACTCTTCCTTGGATATTTTGGCTTTTTGGTGTCTACACTGCAGTAACCAGCAGAATGGAGAGAGGCCTTTCCAGCAGCATCACACTTCGGAGAGCAGAGCATGTCAATCCCCAGCCTCATCAAGCTGATGACAAAGATAAAAAATGAACCCGTGGGCCATAGGAAAACAGAGATTTCCTTGGGACTTGGCAAGGAAATTAAAGCTCCATAAAAGGAGGAAACTCCTAAAGGCCAAATGCGTTCACAAGCACGACCTTGGGAGGTGCAAGTGCGGCCAGAATCCACCAGTCTGCCCGAGTATGTCAGATGGACAAAAACCAAGTGCGACTTTGTCTGAAAGAGCTGGGAACTACTAGGCCAGAGGAGATTTTGTTTTCTGTGAACTGCTTATGCCTATCCTTTGGCAGCAGTGTTGTAATCCATCCTGGCATTTGTGCTGCTGGTGCTTGGCTACAGCTCAGTCAATGCCCCTGAAAGAGACTGAAGACTCCCCATCACTCTGCAGCTGAAGGCTGCTGATGTTTTTAAGAGCACTGTCACATCCAAACATGTTTACACCTCTTTTAAACTTCTTGATCAGTAGGTCTGTTCACACTCTCTGGGGTGGAAGCATGTGACAGATGACTGCCTCTCTCACTGGATGCTTGGAATGTGCAACTGAAGTACATTGAGTGAGGACTTCTCAAAAGTACATCACCTGCTACAACTGCAACGCGTTCAGGGGCAGCCTGGGGCTTCCTGCCCTGTCTGATCACAGCTGCTTTGGCCTCAGCTCTCCTGAATCTGAAACCTACAGAGCAGAAGATCTCCAAAGTCTCCTGACTCCTGATTATATCTCCTACAACAGGCAGGTGAGCTGTCCATGAACACACTTGGCCTGGCTTGGAGAAGGCTGCAGTAAAAGGCCTGGACAACCTGGCAGGGTCGGTCAAAGCAGTTGGTTTAAGCATGAAACACCAGGAAAAACACAGCATTTCCAAATCTCCCCAGGGTAGCAGGTTCTATAGACTGAGCCTGAAAATCCTCAGGAAGCTCTCTGGTGATTTCAAGAGTTAAAAAGGGTCTTTAAGCAGCATTTAAGAAAAACTGGACAACTGCTTGGAATAGTTCAGTTACTTTCATTCCAAGCAAAAAAGCAGATGCAAGGTGCAGCATTTTAAGGCTGAGGGACTCACCAATTGCAGGAGCACTGTTCAAATCACACAACCTTAAGTGGGAGTGAAACGTGGATGATGGATGCACTTCAAATAAGCCATGTCCATTGTACAGGATTGTGAAAGGCTCTTATAAAAAAGTTAATCTCCAGAGCAAGTTGGAGAGAGGGGGAAGATAAGGTACTCATAAGGCACTCCTTAGCAGAAGTAAGGAGTACTCCTCACTACCCTTAGAAGATAAGGTACTCCTTGACCAATTTCAACCCTAGTCCTAAAGACATGTTAGGGACTGTATTACCTGAAAAAAAAAAAATCAAGCCTCCTTCCAGACATCCCAAGGAGGCCATGAGAGCCTGTGGGCAAGGGCCTGGTTTGGTTTAGTGGTGACAATTATTTTGCAGGCCCTTTCCCATTCCAGATAAGGAATAACCAAGCACAAAGGACTTACATCTGTAAAGGTGGCTCCAGACTGGAAGGAAGGCCATGTACAGTGCAACGTCTCCCACAGTGGGATAGGACTTGAAGATAGAAATGATGGCAATCTGGACAAACATGAAGAACACAGGGTGTTCCCTGGAAGGGAAAAGAAACAAAGGGTAAGAGGCTGCAGTAGGTCTCTGGAAATTGAAAATAAGTACGAGCAAGGGCACAGATGTGCTGTGGGAGCACACCTCCCATAGAGGAGACTGTGGTTCTCGCATCCCTGTTCTCTCCAGACAAGACTCCGAGTGCTGAGTGGGGCAGACGGAGCTGCTCTGCAGAGCAGCAGTGTCAGGGAGGCCCACTGCCCTCACCCAGAAACCGTGGGCCTCACCCAACACACATTTATACTATCGGTCACCTGCGCCGCTTCTCCCCAGCTCTGTCTTATTCACCAAATGCAATCAGCACTTCCCCTCTGACAGTGATTTGGAGAATCCCAGAGTTATCTTGCTGGTACACCATCATGCCGTTCACTGAAAGTCCAGGTGTGTTAATGGCTGTTTTTAGCAGAAAGAAGGCTAACGTTGTCAGTGCAGTCAGCTAGGAGAGTCCCCAAATTTTCACCTTTTTCTGACAATAAAGAACTCAAGGTTCCAGTCAGGAGTTCTTGCTTTCTGACTACACTGGTTTATGCTGGCAAGGAGCAGGCACCTCTACAGCCTCAATTTCTGCTCTCTCTTTTGATGCTTGCAACATTTTGGCATTGCAGAGCCCAAGTCTATTTAAGAGGAACAGAAACTGAAACTACGAGAAATGAGGAGGGCAGACCCTGTTAAAAATCTTTTTCAGGTTCGTAGATAGAGACATCTGATTCTAGCATTGTAAGGTTCCACTGGACAACTTAAGAGTAATAAAAGTAGCAGAGAAACACACTCATACTTACTTTAGCTTTATTGCCAAGGGAATGGTGTAGAAGAACACATTGATTTGAAACACACATACGAAGAAAAGACTGAAGTGTTCAAACATCTCTGCAAAGAAGTACCAGAAAAGGCCAATATTGGGTGTCAGATCTGGAACAGAAAGGCTGAAAAGAAAAGTCAAGGTAAATTTTTAAATGGTTGTTTTCCACCGCCCTGCTTCTGTTACATTAATTAATCATTTTATGCTACTGGATGAAGGACCTAAATTGTAAACCTATGGAAGAGAAAACAAAGGGGTGACAAAACGTGGAGAGCAGGTTTAAATCCTACTGGTGAATTCTTCCCAATGCCCCAGCAGGATTTAAAACATCCCAAAACAGACATTTCTCCAGAGATGAAAATTTCACAGCCACGGTAGCTCAACAGTGAAACCCATTTCCAATCAACTCAGTGGAAAACACCTCCTGTCTTTAATTTTTGCTGTTAATTAACAGAAGTTGGCTGCTCTCCTTTACATATTCTTTCTTTTCTTGCATTGCCAGTAAATCACAGATCCCACACTTCTTGGGTCAGGCAGTGGGGCACCCATGTGTGATGCACAAGAAACAACACTACCAGTAAGAATCCTTATACTCACATAAACCCATAAACAGATGGGATAAAATCCCAGGAGTTGAGGAGGAAGAAGGAGAGGCAGATGATCACTACAAGGCTGCAGAGGTAGAGGGATGCATACTGCATGGTGTAGAGCCAGAAGCTTTTGCTTTTCAGTTTGATGGGTATGAACTGACGCTGGAAGTGAAACAGAAGCATCTTGTCAGGTGGAGAGTCACAAGAAAGCCTGAGTGTTCACATCATCTTAAACCGATGATAGAAAGCATCAAACACTGGCACTATGGCACTGGAAGGAGCAGCTCTCAAGTATAATTTGCTTGATGTTCTTCACTCTGGCCAATTAACTCATACACACTGCACGTGTTTCCAGAACTGTGCTTGAAATTACAGCAGCAAAGCTGGTCATTTCTCCTTCCAGTCATGTCTCATGCATCCTGTGTACAATTTACACACAGCTCAGAGCTACACTTGTATCTGACATGTCTGCAATACTGCACTGCTGCCTGTCTTCTACTGCATGAGCCCACTCAACTGGCTGACTGAAAGCCCTGCTCCATAACCCACCATCCTGTGGTGCCAGGTCTCCACCACCCTGCTCTGCTAACATCAGGGAAAGAGGACATCCAGTGGGTTCCTATGCACCAAGGAGCCCCTCTGAAAGGTTGCTTCCTCAAAGACAACTGCTGCAGTCCTGCCACTGCCACATGTCCTCGTCACAAGTCAACCACAAGCCCTTGTCACATAACATGACACACAAGTACCTCATTCCAACAGGTCCCCTGAATGTGTTTGCACAGAAATACAGAGGGGCAAACATCTTTGGTAATCACTCAGAGTTCTGCAGCTCCAGGCAGTGATGTGGCTTTTCCACTGGGTACTGGGGTTTGCAATGGCAGGAGATGTGTAGAGAGCCTGTCCTAACTGCTGTGGGCTCTGTGCAAAGCACGCTCTGCTTTCTCAGTCACAGCATGTCTAACGTCACTTGCTGGAACAATGCAAGCAAGTTTACCAACAATTTCTGGCAGGACAGATTGGGAAGTGCTGGAGAAAAGTGATTTAGTTCTGCACAAAGAATGCAGGAAAGTTCATTTACAAATTTAGATAAAAGGCATGATTGCCTTTAAAAGTTGCAAATTAGGCAATCACATATCAAAGCACTTGTTACTTGTGAATGCGATGTATAATGCTTGTACTTTACTCCCAATTTACTTTGAATAAAGTTAAAAGAGAACAAATGAGACCAAAATGTAAAATACATAAAGCAAATTCTCTTAAAAATTACCAAACTAAAAAAGCAACACTGACTCGACAGAAGTTCCTGTCTTGCAAAGAGTAATAATAACAAAATTTCTGAAAAATAGTAAGAGACATTCATGTCAGCTAGACAGAGAAAGCAAATGAACTAGAACTGGCTCTCATTCTGTTTGGAAGCTCAGAGATTTAAGAATATGCTGTACTGAACCGTAGTTAAGATTAGCTATAAAAATCATCATCAGAAGCAACCAAGAAAGACTGGTGAAGCACACAACAGCAGGATTTCAGAAGGGTAAAAATAATAAAAATGATCTCAAAGTGACTTGTGAAGCAGGCTGAGTCTTTGCTGGTGGTCACAGGCTCACCTGCTCCCACAGCAGAATAAAATTAGCAAGGTCAGCCCCGCTGGAATTCAGAGGTCCTGTTAATGGAGAGGGAGAGAGAACAACCAGTCCCTTTCACAAGCACATGCCTTTTACCACTAAACCCCAAATCAGCATTTCTGAGTTTGAGTAATTCAAACACACAGTTCCTCACACTAACACAGCTCAGTAATCCATGTCAGTGCAACGGAACTTCTCCAACTCTAAACCCCTTATTGCTATTCACATGACACAAAGAACAGGACTTATTTTGGGCAAGTTCTGTAGGTGACTTACTGCTCCCTTCTCTCCACTCACAGGCATTCCCATTAAGGTTTCCAGCTTGCCATGGCTTGAGGATAGTCACTTTTTCTGAAACTCTGCATTTGCCTGACTCCCCTCTCAGTAGCCAAGGACTGTCCCTGAACAGCTACAAGAAGACAATGGGTACCAGCAGTTAGAAATCATCTACCTGCAGAAGGTAAAGAAGGGCTGGAGCAAACAGTGTGAGAGGGTAGACTGACTGGTATGTTGCTAAGGCCAGGAACACAGCACTGAGGAAGGCACTACCTGCAAAGACAAAAAATGTTCATTTGTAAGGAACTTCTACTATAAACAGCCATACAGACAGGAAGTCCAAATGGGAAGAAATACATAACCCGCTACAGGGGATTCACAAATATCAGCACACTACTTAAAGGAGTTTTTAGCAGAATGTATCCTGGAGGGTGTCCTCTTGTTAACTACATTTTGAATGGAGAATGACTGATTCCACATGAAGGAACCACTGACTGGTTTGTATCTCCTGGCATTCACATACCGAAAGACATTAACGTAACTCAGTCTATATAGAGACCATTGTTGGCTGCTGTTAATGTCATCTCTGCATGTAAGAGCTGTTACGCTGGGCATGCTGGATAACCCCAACACCAGAATGTGTCAGGGCCTCAGCAAAGCTCTGAGCCAGAGAGCAAGTGAAAGTCTGCAGCTGAAGGAATGAAGTGGCATTAGCCAAAACTGAGGCACAGAAAGGATTAGCACAGCTTTTCCAAGTGGTCTCAAAAATATGAATGCCTTTACTGAAGCAGCTTTATTTGAGGTGTCTTAGACTGAGCTCAATGCTGAGTACTTACATTTCCCACCTGTCAACATGAGAAATCAAGTCCAAAAGGTCTCAGGTTAAACAACAAAAATACAAGCCTGGTTATAGCTATAGACTAGATGGAAGGCCTCTGTAATAATGCAGCTTAGACAGCAAGAACCCTGACTCAGTGCACTGGCCCAACTGCCAGCCTGACATCACACACTCGGAGAGCTTCTCTCTGTTTCACCTTTGAAAGAGAAAGAAGAGGGTTATCTGCCGATGAGCCTTCTCCACTCTGCAACTACACTCTCCTGACAGAAACCTCCCCATCCTCTACTTTATCGAGTGTTCAATTCTGCACAGATCTATAGAATTGATTCCCAGAAATCAGTCATAACCTGATATCCTCTTTGTCCACTTTAAAGCCCAGGTGGCCACATTCCCAGTCAGGGAGAAACCACAAGAGACAGTTACTACAGTTTTGTCTATGACCAAAGTATTGGTCTTAGGGTATCAGTGAACAGTTAAAAAATCAGTTTAACTAAACAGACCCTACTTGTTTGCTATTGCAAATACTTTTAAAATGGAAGTCCCTCCTGACTCAGCTACCCAATAATTACAGGAAAACTTCCTTTTGGAAACACTAATAAAAACCATCTATATCAGCTTTTTTTCTCAGTGGCTGGGTCTGGGCCCTGCTGGAGATGAGATCAGAGTGACCTTTCCTCTATCCAGCAGAGAACTCCCAAAATTAGGTGACTGGTACAAATCACATATGCTAAAAGATTTTAGCACTGGAGAGTCATAAAAGAAACAGAAAGCTGGCATTATGCACGAGACGAATGAAACGGTTATTCTGACATAATCTATTCAGCTGTGCTGGTATGGGCCTTTGGTTACTCTTCTGTTTCCCCAAAGTTCAATTAGTTCATTTCAAACCATATTTACAACTGTGAGTGAAAGCCAAATAACAGTCTCTTAATCTCAGGATTCAGGTGGAACTTTGACTTTGCTCCAGTCCTGTTTCTGCTGTGTTTTACTGAGATCCTTGTAGCAATCTTATCTGTAAAGTTCCACCTGGATTTAATTTTTGCTACATTTATAATCTTCCTAGAAAGTCATAAAGAACCCTCTTTTATTCATTGTGTTACCTTTTATTGTAGCTAAAATGAAGAATGCAATTACAGAGTTGTTGATGGCGCAGGTGGACTTTGCCACGCAAGACATCACAGAGTAGGGGTTTAACAGGTAGCTGAAAAAGAGCAAAGCTCAGGTTACATGCAAAGGAGACAGCATCTAATTAAAGAGGTGTTCAAAGAAAAAACAGATGCATTTTATTTACAGTTGTTGGGATCCTCTCATCAGCAAATTAACTCAGCTGAACAGGTTCCTCAATCTGGAGGAAAAACCAGACCTTTGGATTGCAGCCCTGGACACAGTGGCCACAGGGAGGCTACTGCAGAAAGGAGAGTTGGGAAGATCTCCAAAATGCAAGTTCCAGCCTAGAAAACAACTACCAAAAGTGTTTTTTGCTTTCCAGAAACACTGTACATTTATTCAGCCAGATCTAGGATTACTGGGTCCAAAGCAAACTTTTCATGCTACTCACATCTATTCTGCAGAAGTATAAGAAGGTAAGACGGAAACGAATTCGGAGACACGAGCAGAGTTTCTCCCAACCCAAGCGCACCAGTCTCTTGCTGTGGCAGAGCAATCATTTATATTCACTGTGGCCTGATGTGAGCACAAAACCCGCCAGCTATGCAAGTTTAGCACATTTCAACAGGAATTATAGAAAGACAGCAAACTCTGAACACCTTTACCCTCCAGAATGCAGCCACACTTCAGTTGGCAAGGATGCCAGCTCCCTTTGGAAATGAGAATTACAATAATTTCATTTAACTAGGTTCAGAGCACAGAAAAAAGTTTGGAAGGACTACCAATACAATAAGCTAATACAATAACCCTAATGTACCCATCAGCTTTGGTAATAACTAAATTAATCATCAGAGTGAGTAGACAGGGCTGATGATTTCCTAATTATCTCTTTGTATTTTCCTACTTCTCTGAGCTTCAGTCTGTCTTTTTCAGTGTTTTTACAGGGCCAGCCTACAGCAGGACAGGTACAATTTAATGCCAGCTTTGCGGTGGTAATGAGCAAAACAGACTGCAATTTACCCACTCTACCCTTCTTGCCATGGGGAATTTGACATTTAAAAAATTCATAAGAAAATGAGAAAAAAAAAACTTATCTAATGGAGAACTCTCTCTGACACAGAATAATTCAAATAATTTCTCTGTGTCAAAATACCAATTAAAAAAAATTCTTTAACAGTAGGTATCTTGCTTGTATATGATTTATTTTAGTTGAAGTCTTCTGAAATAAAAAAATGTTTAGTATACAGAGGAACACCAAGACATGAAATTAATAAGATGACAACCTGAAAATATCTTTGAACTGTAATAAGGAATTTGGGATATTCAGGTTGTGATATTCAGCATGCATTTTGTCCAACTGCTCAAAAATTCTCCTAATTTTTCTGAAAAGACACCATTTGGAAGGCACAGAATCAATTTTGATAACATTAGTATACAGGCAAAGTAAGTGGGGATGTGATCTGTGCAGATACAACATTCTTGCTACCAAATTAATGACCTTATGCTGCTCACCCTGTCTTGGAGGGCCTGAGTAAATTTACTTGCTGGCAACAAACGTGCAAATGCATCTGCTTTTCACTTTCTAGCTGAGTATTCAGGGCCAATAGGAAATTCAGAATTTCTGGGGAAAAAACCCCCAACCTTCAACTAATGTTGAAGCCGCAAATGAGAAAAATAAAACCCAAAGGGAGCTGAGGAACCAAAGCAGCCCACTGCAGCCTACAAGAGCAATACTTACAATAGTGCTACCTTGAGGGGGATGTAGTGCATCTCCATGGGTGTCTGGACGAGCTCAGCCACATCTGGTGCATATTTATCCAGCTCTATTAGGAGCTTCTGCTTTTTGAACTGAACAAGGAAGAATGATCAAAGACTGTCAGGAGAGGAAAATCACGGTTTCATATTACTTGTGTAATTCTATCTCATATTACTCAGCCAATTACATGGGGTTTCTATTACTGTAGAGCATATCTGAGCCCCAGCTGTGAGCCAAAACTCTAGTTATGAGAGGAGTTGTACAAACAGAGCAAAACACCCTCTCCTTTCCCAAATACTTAACAACTGAAATGAGACTCAAGAGAAAGCAGATAATGTCTACTTATTTGAACTCCCTTAATTACCTGTGTCAGCTGACAATGAATTCACCACATCAGAGTTGAACACTCTCAATCTTCCTAATGCCAGTCTGGATCTCTAATGAAAAGCTGACTTTTTAAATCCATAGTTCAACACACAAGCCACTGAAACCCCAAGATTCAGAAGTATGCAGTCTTTATTATTTTGAAGATGGATATCTCTAGACTAAATCTCTCTTTCATCTATCTTGTTCTCTGAGGCTCTCCATGGAGACAAAAGAGAAATCTGAAATATGAACCTACGGAACTATGTCATGGTGAGACAGAAAGAGAGAGATGCTGGCAATAAATTCTCAACAAGCAAAGTAACTCACATGTGAGATTTTTACATGTCTGCAGTTCTACTGTGAGTTATTTCTTCAACCTCAAAGTCAGAGGACAAGGAACAAGCACATAGCTGGATGAGAGACCACACAGATGCTGTAGAAAATGTAGCCTCCCTGTTGATGCTGATAGTGAACCCCTGCCCCTCTGGAATTGCAGAGAGCACAGTATTGCTTACACAAAATGTTCTTTGAGCTACTTATGAGAGAGAGTTGGGAGTAATCACTCACCTCCAAATACACGTACTTGTAATTTGAAGGGAACGAGTAATACTTGATGTTAGAGTCTCACCATGCTCGTTAGAATGACCCTTGGACGCATCCTTGGACGTTTTTATTTCTTCCTTTACACATTTCTAGTCTGTGTATTACCTCATGCTCTGTGCAAAGAGACCCTCTCCAAGGTAAAACATTCAGGCTGTAGAAGATTGTACACTACTGTGATCATCATTCACATGCAGTGTGTATTCCATACTGTAATAGTGCCACAACAAAACTTAAAATACCTCAGTTGTTTACCACATTGAGTCCTCATGTTTGTTTATCATTAAAATATGACCAGATTTACTGCAACAAGGACTTGATACTGCATCCTCTGGCATGTGTTTTCTTTGGTACAAGATATTTGCTGGGAGAAGAGGACCAGCAACACTGGGAAGTCAGCTTACCACAACTTTGTTGAAGTCCTGGATGGCCAAGTAAAGGGCAACAGCAGTTAGCACATCAGTTACCTAAAAAAGCAAGGGATAGACAGACTGATTGTAAGCAAAATAAACAAATAAAGAAAACGATATTGGTCAGTAGTGAATAAGGAGGTTAATCTGACTCAGGTCATGGGAAGAAAACACAAGCTTTAAAAACACTGGATTGCTGATTTGTACAGTGCCCTCACACACCACGGGTTCACCTTGCAGGCATGAACTGTACCAAATATTTTCAAAACAAGAGAATGGGGAATTAAGAGGAAAGAAATTGAAGCAAGTGAGGGTAATAGAGAGAATCACTGGTCTAGTTAGAGCACAGGCAACGCTGGGGAGTGCTCAGCTGGTTAAACCCCTCTGGTCATTAATCCAGCAGCGCCTTGAGCTGTCCTAAACTTCCGAGGCAGCAGCACAGTCATCTGAACAACCAGCACTAGCCCAGGGCAGAAGGCTGTTATCTCTGCATGAGCCCTGCCTGGCATGGACCTGGGGACAGAGGCTCCACTGGGTGCCATGTGCAGCCAGCTATAGGATTTCTGTCCTGAATTATGCAGAACTAGGAGAACAATTTACAAGAGACAGTTGGAGGATGAACCCATTTATGCTTTTTGCAGGCCTGGGGTTTGGCAGTGGGTTTAGTGAGAAGCAGCAGTGTAAGGATTAGGCTGGGGGGACAAAGTATTTTGTTACCTGTAAGAGGTAACCTTTGAAATCTGAAATGACACCTTCCTATCCCTCTGTGAGGATACTTATCTAAGCAAGAACTCACAAAAAAGAAGGAATACGTGCAAGAAGTGAAAAGCCTGAATAGTGGGTTTGTATAGGCAAAGCTGCCTTTCTAATTAAATCAGAGCTCAGCAGGAATATGAGCTGCAGAGAAGCTGAAGGTCCCCGATTCCTGCAGGACTGAAATCACACAGCATTTCCCTGAAAGGGGCCTTTCAAGAGGAGCTTTCCAGGAGCACTTACCATGAACACCAGTTCAGCATATTCAATCATGAAGTGAAAGAGATAGATTATCAGAGGGGTCTAAAAGAGAACAGAAGGGAAATCCATGTCAAATACTGTCCAGATAAAATACAACATTAATTTGACGAGAAAAACCTAGTACTGCAAGACACTGCCAAAAGTAATTTTCTTTGGCCTCTTCTCCAACATTGGTACTTCAGAGCTAAGTGATTAATCAAAGCACATTTACTGGCCTTATTCCTTGCAGAGTCCTCAATACACTTTATTAAAGACACCATCAACTTTGAAAATTGTACTCTATTCCAACTTTTCAATTCTGCTACTAGTGAGAGACTTACAACAGAAAGTATACAAAAACCAGCTTTAGAAAGTGGCTTTTTTCCTACAGAATCTATTTTTTTTCAGGATGTCTGCAGGTACTTTTGAAAGATTTCCTACACAGCTGGTTTCACTGTTGAGCCTGTTGTTTAGATGAGTGTTTTGTAATGCAAAAATAAGAAAGATGTTGAAAACATAAAGCAGTAGGATTACAGTCCTATCATTCTCTTGCTCCCACAGCTTTTCCCTTCTAGGGTAAGAGGAAAAGCATGTTTCTGAATTATTCCTATTGCACAAAAGCTTAATCTGGAAGTACTGTATTTACATGCTGTAAATTCAGTCTTCACCGTGAGACAATAGATTTCTTTTAAAATACTTTATAAATAATGTCTAAATAAGCATGGGAAAGTATTTCACAGTCTGGGAGAAAACCGTACCTAGAGAAGGAGAATTTATTGAAAAGAAACCAGTTTTCAGAGGGATACAAAGTACCTGCCTCACCCTAGGTGACACGACCTGTGAGTGTACCTTCATGTCAATAAGATCACTTGAGCGCACAAAGCCCCACAGGTGCTTAAGTTAAAATGCTTCATTCCTCATTAGAAATGAGGCACTTTCAAGATGAGGAATAAATAAACTGCATGCTTGTGCTAGTCTTAATACTTCTGCAAATGCAGAAACTCCAGCTACTGTTACCCAGTACTCAGTAGCAGACTCACAGTGACACTGTCTCCCTGCTCCAGCTTCTGCCGACAGAAACATCTGGATGTGAACAGAATATTTCACTTATTACAGAGCTCCCCTGCCTCACACTTTCTATATGCAGTAACAAATATTGTGATATCTATCACCTGCAGTCTGTGATTAACTGTATTTCCTCATGCTGGTCATTACAACTATTGCACAACAACTACATGAGCTGAGGTTCTCTAAAGCCTCTGGGACAAGACAGGTTGCAAGCTGCAATACTAAGACACGTGACACTTGAACATCACATTTAAAACAAAGCATGCAAACCAACCTCATGAAAAATAGCTCCAGAATACGGCGAGACCCCTAAATCCAGCAGAGCCAATCCTTCGACCACTGAAACACAGACAAAACACCTGCATTAGAACCCTGTAATGTGGGAAGGGACAGATCTCATGATGGTAAAACCTTAGCTTTTAAAACACCCACACTTGTAAGAATCTCACACTGAATGGATGACACTAAACCTCACAGAGCCAACAGCCAACTAGAACTGATTCTCTCCCATGCACATTCCTGCATGGGCACTCATAACCTATTTATTTGTTTCAGCTAAAAATGTTGTAGGTGAAATCTTTTACACTGAACTCTATATAAATCCCATGTATGATATTGCCTGATTTTAAGTCACCTATTTGGTGACATATACATACTTAATTCTAAGAGAACAAACCACAACATAATATAGAATTTGAACTGTTCTGCCTAATTAGATGTAGAGAGGCCTAAAATGTCCAAAATTACAATGGAAGAACAGAAATTAACACGTATCATCACGCAATGCTGAAAGGTTTAACTGTTGTTGAAAATTCCTTGTTGAAAGTACAGTTTATAGCCTTAATTTGGCTTCTTCAAGATCACGGAATTACAGCTTGCCCTGCAATGCATTTGCATGCTTTTCCATAGGATCTTCACCTTCCTGAGCACAAAGGTTTCCTGGGGCTGAGCAGTGTATGCAGTGAAAGGAGCCAAAGGAAACGGGTTCATTTGCTCAGAGGGAAAAGGCAGGAGACTGCAGGAAGCAATAAAAGGCCTCAGTTCAGTGAAATGCTGGACAAGTGGATTCTGTCTGCCACAAACTCCCCGTGTGGTGATAGCCCAAACTTTGAAGTGACCTTAAGTGTTCTCCTTACTACCTAGATGGTCTAAGGCAAGATTAAAAAATTTGATTGTGTGATGTGCTTCATACAGAGTAGCAGAGGCCTCAGGTCGTCAAATGTATTTGTACTTTTGACCTTTATTACTCCGGGCCACTCTTTTCCACCCCAGAACTGCAAATACTTTTACCTGTATAATAGCTGGGTATTATTTTCTCAAAAGGGCTGTCTTTTAAATAAATTTAGGTTCCCAATGAGCTCTGATGCTACAGACACGAATGTCGCTGAAGAGCCCCAATTGCACTGTATCTCAGCCTTCAGAAGAGAATTTGAATTGTGTTGGTAACAACGTGCGGGGCCACAAACTGAACACGGAAAACGACAGTAGCCCTGCGCGAACCGGGAGCCGTGCAGTGGCACTCACACCGCGAGACAGTGTTCTGCAGACACAGCCCAACCACACGGGCTCGGCCGAGGCTGCTGGAACTACACGCTCAGTGCCGGATTTATCTCGCCTCCCTTTGTGTACACGCGTGACACAACTGCTGTGTCCACGTGTGCCCAGCGCAGCTCCGGCCCGCCGCAGGCCCCGCGCCCCTCCCGCCCCTCGCACCGGCTGTTCCCGGGCACGACTACCCGGGGCCATTCTCTGCAGCTCCGGTTCGGGCCCGGACGCGCGGGGCTCGGCCCTGCCCGAGGCACAGCCCGGCGCTGTCACCGCGGAGCCGCTCCCAGCGCGGCGCCCGGCCGGGGCCAGGCCCTGCCCTCCCGGCGCGGGGGTCTGGCCGCCCCGGCCCCTCCGCGGGGGCTCGCCAGGGCTCACCTCGCTTCCAGGCGTTCAGCGGGGACGCCACCTCGACGCGCTCGGCGATGAAGGCGGCGAGGCTGGAGCGGAAGAGCGCGGCGCGGACCGTGACAGCCGCCACCACCGCCAGCACCAAGGGGGCCGCCATCCCTGCGCGCGCCCCGCCGCTCCCGCCGCCTGTAGTTCCCGGGCGGTGCCGGGGAACGCGCCGCCAACGCACCGGCCCGCCTGGCAGACTACATGTCCCGGCAGCCCTCGCGCCGCCAACCTCCCGGCACCACCCGGGGCTACGGCGGCTGCGGGGGGGGTCAACTTAGCCGGAACGCGAAGGCCGCGGTCAGCGGGGCAGGCTAGGCGGCGGTCTCGCTCCCGCCAGCCTTGCCCAGCGCTGCCGCACGGGACCGCCGCTCCTCAGCCACAGCACAGTCGTGTGTCTGTCCTCGAGTGCCATCAGGCTCCTCCCGGCACGTTCCTCCCGCCCGTGGGTCCGAGGTGCCTCTGGGTGGCGGCGCTGCCCCCCGTGAGCCCTGCGCCCGTGTTGCTCCCCAGCCTGCCCAGCTGGGCGGGGGCTGCGGACTGGGCCGGGCTCGGACGGAGAGGTTCGGTGGCTTCTGAGCTGTATGGAAAGCCCCCCGTACTGTTCTTCATTTCCCCGGGTGTTTCACGGGGTCATGGCCTGTGCCCGCCGTAGCTGCCCCGCTCCTTGGCCGTGTCGGCCGCGGGTAGTTGTGAGGCAGCGGGTGCTGCGCCGTGCGGGGTTTCAGCGGGCTCTTGGCACACTGAGACTCTCAGTCCTGTGGTTTCAACAGCTCCAGAGCTCTGCGCAGACTTTCACACACTACCTTCCCAGCTGTACTTTCCTGCTGTTCTCCAACAACTGTTTCTCCATCCTCATCCCTGGGTATGTACAACCCGTTCAAACAAACTTGCACAGAATAGCCTTCACAACTCTCCATCTGGGTGAAGACAAATGGAAGGAAGATGTGATAGTCTCTTAAAAGATTGAGGGACAGAATGAAAACACATTTCATATGGTATGTGAAGATAACAATTTTTCATGTATTTAAAAATAGGATTTGCTGAGTGTACCGGAGTTGCCATTGAAAAGAGCTTGATAATGTCCAAGTCACAACATTTGCACTGGATTTATGCAGCTTCAGAGCTGTAGTGTAGAGTTGTACCCACCTGCAGAAATGGAGAAAGGCTGAATGCCTCTGTGATATGGTCCCTAAAGGTCTGGGTGACCCAGCATACAGGGGCTGGAGAGACTGGTGGGTTTAGGTGGTAAGTCACACGCACTTTCTGGACTAAGATCACGGCTGCTTAGAACAGCATGAATCCCTTCATGATACAAAACCAGCTTCAGATGGTCCAAGCAGTGTCTCCTACTGTGCTCACTCCCTTGCTGGGGTTCAGCTGCTGCCTTTGCAGGGCTTTCCTCAAGTGAGGTCCCATCCACTGCCACAGGACAACAGCTCTGGTCCTGAAGCCATAAGGGGAACTTCAGTGTTCAGTCTGTCATGGGGCAACTCCTTTGCTCCCAGGCTGCTGCACGAAGGCATGGGTTGTGCTGGTAAAGCTGATTTCCTGTGGGCATGCCACTGGCTGGCCCTGGGACCTGATGGCTGCAGGGCTGACCAGGCTTGGAACATCCTTTCATAAATCAGGGTGTATTCATTCAAGTTAATTTATCTGTGCAGGCACCTCTAAATAGAAAGCCAGAAATGCTGATTCTTTTTCTTTGCAGCTGTTAACAATGTTCTCTTGAGTTTTCGGATCAGAAATGCTTTTTTTTCCAACGCTGATTGCTCTCCTAGTGACAGTTCTTATCCAAAGGAATTAACAGCTGTTGCCTGCTTTGTTGAATAATTGACATACAGTTCTGTGGCAAAAGCTGCACTGCTCTGAGATGCTGATTTTGCCAGTCTGGGCTATGCCATGTGCTTTCCAGCACCATCTGATGCAGCCCTGGGAAGACTGAGATAATCTCCAACAGCAGCAGGAATCGGATGTGAAATCATGCGACTACAGTTGTTCTGTGTTTAATTGAAGTGCAAAGCCAACTGAAGAGAAAGGTCAAAGAATAATTCATGACAAATGCAAATATTCTTTCTGGAGCATAGGTTTACTCCAGTGTTTTTCCAGGAGGAGATCCTGGGGCTGGCAGCAGAGAGAAGTTCCTCACGTATTCAACCCCCTCAAAGCATCAAATGTGTAAGGCAAATATGAGAGGGTTCAGTGCCAGTGTCTGCTTATCTGTCTACAGACTGACACTGGTTTGGGGGGTCAGAGCTGGCCTTTAAGGAGTTGCAGTAAGCACACGCACACACTGTGGTGCTGCCTTTTGTCTGGCAGGAACTTCTGGAGCCACTTTCAGCCAAATGAAACACGGAAGCAGATCTTTAAAATCCTCAGAGTTCCTACAAGCCTCGTGAAAATCAGGGAAAGGTTAAAGAGACCTAAACTGGGGTGGGTTTTGAACAGGCAGTAGTTTGAGATCTGGCAGCGTGTGCTGTGCAATGCTGGGTACTCCAAGTCAGGCAGCACAGTCGGCTGCTTTCTGAGCAGCAGTGAAGGGGCAGGGAGGGACGATAACAGAACAGAGAAGAGGTCTCAGAGCTATCAGAGAATGATACTGAGCTGAACAGAGACTCCCATCAGCAAGCTGGAAGGATACAAACCAGAAAACTCTGAGGAAACTTTGGCTTGCTTGGTTCATGCAGTATTTTACTTTTTTTTCTCAGGGGCATAAATCTGATCTCCTGTGTCCTGGTGTTTACCCTAAACCGATGGTAGTTTTTGCAGCACTGGGGGTTTTACCTGCTGTCCTTTCTTCCTGAAATTCCATGGCTCTGCAAGTGATCTGGTAGGACCATGCACAGAGGGCTTAATGTACTGAGGTCTGGGAGCAGTTTAACCAGCTGCAGTTTGAGTACCTCCTGCTGTGGTACCACCAGCAGTACAACAGAGGGGCGCTGACGTGGTTCTTGGTCTACACAGGGAGCAGCAAATGCAGCTCTGACGGGACCTTCACACTGCCTGCCTTGCAGCCTCCAGCCTTTGTTGCCTAACAAAAAAGTACAGATCTAATGGAGCCAGAAAGGCGGTTGGGAGCTGGTGCTGGAAGCTCCTGCACTTCACTGATTGCGTTGCCTCTGTGGGGGACCCACGCTGATCATTTAGGTGATGAATACAACCTGAGAATGTTGCATCACAGAATTTCATGAAACACTCTGTTTAAGGCTGAGCCAATTCAGGGATGATTCATCTTTGTTCCTGCAAACAGATGCTGGTTTGGGCACTTTTTGTGTGCCCTGCTGGAATTATGCAATAGTGATATTTTTTTGGGTAAACAAGCCACTCCCTTGCTAGCTTCATTGTACAAAATAGTTGTTCTGATTCCTGAGGCACTCTACAGTCCTTCCTTGCAGCTCTTCCAATCTAATGCAGTCTTTTTACATGTGGGAGACCACAACTGTGTGTATTATTCTGAGATCTCATCAGGGCCCCATGCAATGGCTTACATAGCTCAGAGATGCTTCCTATTTCTGTGGGATCTATCCCACCTCATCCCCATGTCCCAGAGGGATAATTTTATAATTTTCACCCACCATTTATTTTGGCCAAGCTGTCATGATTTGTTTCCTTACAGACAACCTCTTCAGTGCTACACTGTGTTCTCCTCTTCTACAGACCTTGCACAGCAGTATTTGCAACGTAGTTATTGCAAGTCCTCACTGGTTTTGGTTTTCCTGTGAAGTCCACATTTACATAATCTATCTCACATCCTGGGGTCCTTTATTTATAAATACTAGAGTTGCTTTTTCCTCTTCTTTTCCAAGTTGTCTTCTGTTGGAGTTTATTGGCTAGAACACCCGCCAGCTTTTGGTTTTGCCAATGAAAAAATTCATATGACTTTAATTTGTATGGGCTACATGAGTTCTCATTACTTCTTTTCTTCAGCATTCACGGGTAAAAGCTGCTGTTAAATTGAAGGGTATTGCTGTTTTTATAAATCGCTGGGAGAAAGGTGCTTGCCTTTTATTTACTAACTTGGAAAACAAAAGATTTTCCTAGCAGTGCTGTAGGTATCTTTCTGCTGCTGACTGACAGAAGACAGCATGAGGTTTGTGGTCTTCTATGGAGGTTAGCAGTGGTCTGGATCAAAAATGGAGCCTTAGTGATCAGCTTTTCTTCTTTAACTTCAGAGAGAGGAGAAAATAAACTGCACTTCAGATTTCTCTGAGTGGCTTCATGTGCCAGGAACTTCCTTTACATGAAAGACAAATTTCTTTGTAAGAAAGGAAAACAGCTTTTCTCAGCCCTTAGAAAGATTGTATTTCTGCTTTGAACATTTTCGAGAGTGAGTTTTAAATGGCAATGTTAAAAAAAATAGCCAAAGAGGAAAACTTTAATTTCTGCCACCTAACTTAGCTAACTAATCATCTAGTGGAAGCTCATCATCTACACGAGGGAGAGATGGGCTTGTCCAGAGAGCTAAAAACTGACTTCAGACATCCCTCCTAGGTGGGGAAGGGATGAACTGATGACATGAGCTGAACACCAAAGCTCTAGACAGCTGAAGTTAGGCAAGAGGAATCAAAAAGGTCTGACAAACAGCACTGATCAGCTTTTGGGCATTGTCTAAACTACTCTCCTTGACAGCAGCATCTTAAAAATGGGCTGTCCCATCAGCTGGCGTGGGCTTTGCTGTCATTCCACTTGGCCTACTCAGGGCTGCACCCCCTGGGTGTGTGATCAGCTCCCAGTAATAACATCATGATGGACCTGGCACCCTTCTGCCGGGCAGGTCCCTGTGAAAATCCTGTGCTGGGTTGCAGTGATGGTTATTCATATCAGATTTGTAAAGGTTTGTGGATCTGGTTGTTGGTTTCACCTCTCACCCTGAGAGTATCTGCCTGACAGAGTGATCTGTTTTGCACCTTTCTTGGCAAGGCTGAGGGCAGACCAGAGGGTAAATATAGTCTTGCAGACCACTGGTCTTTTTTAATATGATGAGAAGCACTTCAGATGAGCTGAGTTCACAGGTCCCTGGTTTAACAGGTCAGTATTTCAGCAGGACTTTATTTTCCCATAGAATTACTCAACTGGAAGGTTTGAGAACAATCTTTGATGCCCACTGGCCGAGCAGCCAAGTACAGTCTGTAACAGCCTGCATTGTGATTGGTCACATGTCCTGCGCTTATCAGGGCCACAGACCCATTGCAGAGCCCCCCTGCCGTGTCAGGGTGTCCACCAGCTGGGCTAGAGGGAAGGAGAAGAGAAAGGAGGAGCGGAGGGACCATACGGGATGTGTGCACTGCCAAGCTGACAATACACATTTCCAAACCAACATAATTTGCTTCATTTGCAAGGGACTCAGTGAAAGAATTGAAGCCAACAGGGGGTGATGGATGGAAAAGCAATTGTTAAAACTAGATGTCTTTTTCCTTTGCTTTGTTCACTCGACATGAGGAATGGGAATAGGCAGATTAGGGAACTCAGAGAACGCGCTGTCCACCTGGAAGCTTGTCAGCTTTTCCCAGTCAAATCTAACCCAACTTGTTTACCTCCATCAGGAATCTGCTGTGCAATCAGATGGGAAAGAAGTGAAAAGGGGTCTATCTGTGCATTACCAAGACTTCGCAAACTAGTGCTTGCCCAGGTCTCTCCCCTCCACCTTCCTCTGTATTTCTGTTCTCTTCTCACATGATCATTTCCAGGTGCATTGCCGGTTGCAGGATCAGGGTCATTTTCCGTGCCAGACCTGTGCCATAGTATCTAGTTCACCTCTTCCAACTGCAGCAATATGCTGGAGCACAAGCATCCCCACTGCAGTGGGGAATTCCAGGTGGGGTGTTTGCTGCTGGCAGCAAGGTTTGAATGAATTATTTGTAGTTGTTCTGTCTCCTTTCAGCTTTGGGAACAGTCCAGCCAGAAGGAGATCGTTAAGTGTTGGGAAAGAGAATGCAAGTGTCTCAAGTTTGGCCATTTGCTGCAGTGGGTTGTCTGCAACATTCAGCAGTGAGGCTGGTGGCTTATACCAGTGACCCTGGAGCTCTGCCTTCCTGGAGAGCAATGTTTCCATGGGAAGCTGCCTGACAGCCATGCACTTCAGCAGTGGCCTGTCACAGAGCAGGGGACAGCGTGTGAGCCCTTACAGCCGTTGCAGTGTGGTGGAGGGAGTCCAGAGCAGCTGGCTCCCTGCTCCCGGGCTGTGTGTCTGGAGCAGCGTCACATCCTCTGCTTTATGCAGAGCCATCCCCGACAGGGATCTGCTGGAGATACAGTCTGTGTGACTGCTGCTCCAGACATCGCGTGGGGAGGAAGCGCAGGCATTCAAACAGTTACATTTGCACAGACGTTCCAGGAAATCAAGGTTTGATTTTTTCTTTACCGGTGTAAAAGTGCTGACCCCACTAACCTCACCTCGTTGGTCTCCCTCAGCTAGGAAAAATCCCGCTATGCAGGGGCCCATTTTACATAGCACCTTTCAAATCCTTCACTTAGCCTCAATCATGAAGCCTAGAGGCAGGGAACAGGTAAACCAGAGCTCCTAAATCAGCACTGCTCCTAAAGCACCACTGAACCAGGTGGTTCAGGAAAAAAAAGATGGATACTTCTCTAGTGGGGAATTTCAGTGGGCAAAAGTATCACGTTTTCAAGACATTCACACTATCCAGGCTGAGGAGGATAGTTAGCAGAGAGAAACCCAGCTGTGAATGGAATTATTTGTCTCCCCTTCTTTGCATGGAGCCACCGACAAAAAAGTTAATAAGAATGGTGTGAAGCTTTTCCATTGCCAGCTGCCCACCGGTTCCTGGTGTCAGGAGGATCAGAACCACATAGCCACCTTCACTGATTAGTCCTTCAAAGACTGAAGAGGCTCAGGCTCTGCAAATTTTTGGACTGCAGACAAAAATAAAAGCAACTTAAATGTTGTGCTCTAGTCTTTACAAAGCTGTACTTGGAACAAGGCTTTGTTAATATGTCATTGCCATAATAACTACCTGGAGCTTAGACCAACTGGAGCACTTCATATAGAGGGATTACTGCAAACACAACTGCCACATGTCATCAGGAGCTTGAAATCCAGAGTGAATCTAGCCAAGGACAGCTCAAAACCTTTTTTTCAAGATTTAGGGCAAATTCTGGCTAGAATGGCCCATTCAGAAAGGAACAAAGAGCTGAGCTGCCGCAAGATACCCAATATCTTGTCCTTTAAAAAAAAAATCAAAAAAGAAGGAATATTTATAAAGGAATAAAAGGAGTGTGACAGCTGTGGATGACTATGGAAGCCAGCAAAGAGGGTGCTGGAAAAGCTTTCAACGAAGGGAAGGGGCAGTGCACTCCCTGTCCCTTTTCCATCTC
Source organism: Chiroxiphia lanceolata (assembly GCF_009829145.1). Classification (NCBI taxonomy): domain Eukaryota; kingdom Metazoa; phylum Chordata; class Aves; order Passeriformes; family Pipridae; genus Chiroxiphia; species Chiroxiphia lanceolata. Next base: position 568,916 of record NC_045653.1, on the reverse strand, counting down.
CAGAGTCCCTCGCTCCCAGAGCCAGAAGCAGTGCAGTGACTGAGCTTGATTAGAAAGTGATTTCTCAAGAGCTCTCTGGGGATCACAAATTTTATTATTAACTGTCACTTCAGCATTTTTTTAGGTTGCTGCTCTAATTGTTGTATCTAGATAAGCCCTGAAGCTGTTAATGCTTTCCCAGACAACGGGATCACATGACATTGGTTGCATCCTGGTGGCAGATTAACCTGCCTAATGAAACTAATCAAACATGTTGCTATCGATTCCCTCCCCTCTCCCTGCTGAGGGCAAACACTTTGTCTTTGCTCTGCTAAGTACATTTAGCACTTTGACTCCTGCATATCTGTGATTACAGTGTATCAAAGAGCCTAATAGCAATTCTAATGTGGCAACGAAAGTACAGCCAGATCTGCAGTATTGTGGACAATTTTTTTCCAACTGAACAGCTTTGTGCATCTTTTAGATTCACCAGTTTATAGCAAACATGTAAGTTTTGTTCCAATCAAGTAGAATATTGGCTTTCAAGACTTTTATACCAAAAGGTTGGGTTAGGTACAGTATCCCAAGGACACAGGCTGAGCATTCACAGCCTGCAGCTCCATTTCCTTCCTCCTTTTCAAGTAAAAGAAAACCACACAGGTCTGTGACAGCTGGAGAAGGAGAGACTGGAGAGGCAAAGTGGGTTCTGAACAGCAGCCCTGTAAATCACACTCTCTTTCATTGCCACATTTTCCTCTGTGGGAGACCAGTGGGAGCCAGATCTGTGAATTCTGCTTGGGTTCCCCAGCTCTGCGCTGTCCCAGCCAAGGAGGAGCTGCTGGGGACAGCCAGACAGGGAAAGTGGAGAAAGACAAAGCATGGCTTCCTCAGGCAGATTTCCTGCAGGGCACCCCTGGTCACTCACTGCCTCTGGGAGCAGGGCCGGGCACTGTGCCTTCCTGGGAACCTCCCGCGCCCCAGGCCTGGCACAGCTCTCGCTGGCAGGCACTGGTGCTAGCACACTCTGTTGTTCTGACACACGTGGCTCCTTCCTTTTGCTTCAGCCTTTGCTGATAGCAGGATAAAGCCACAGGATTGTGTGATGGATGCTCCCTCTCCCTGTATGGTCATGCAGGAGTGTCGGTGTGTTTTAAGAACAAAAAGCTGACCTTTGGCTGGCGGCTGCTGAACTGTACCATGCCTTTGTGTGCTGCGGGGACTGCTAGAGCAGAGAGTTTTTCTCAAACATGTAATTAGATTTCTTAGTTTTTAAGGCCAGTGTGTGTTTTCAGGCAAGAGCCAGATGCAGAGAAGCCCTATGAGCATTTCTGAGTAACAAATCCCCACCCTGCACTCCTTCCCTGCTCATGCAGTGTTCCTGGGCTGAAATTCCCTCAGGCTCAGGGTCCAGCTTGCACACCAAAGTGTCCAGTGGAGGGGACCTCTACCCCCCCAGCCAACTGGGCCCTTGGCCACAGGAGGGATTTGTGCAGAGGGATGTATTGGTCCTGTAGCGCACTTGAGCAGCCTTTTGCAGCTGCTGAGCATTCCTGGAACATCAGGTCCTCCTGCAGACCTGTCTTTTCCTGGCATCAGCCTCTTTTGCCTGGTCCAACCTCAGGGCACTGCAGTGGAGGTGCCTGAGGGTTTGTTCTTTTTCCTTATCTTTCGCCAGGAACATGTAAAAAAGTTGTGTGGTGTTGTACGGTGCTATGCACTGCGGGTGGCACAGGTTTCCTGCTGTGTGGGCTCTGGCAGCCACTGGAGGCGGCTGGAGGGCCATAGGAAATGAGGGCCAGAGCCTGTGGGCTCTCATGGGTCAAATCTTGCCAATCTTCTTCTCCTGTAAAACCTTAGTGATACTTTAAACCACTGAAGTATGAATTTTGATTCTGTATTCCTTGGAAATAAAGGCAGCAGGAATATAGAATCCACCTCATGAGCAGCTTTAGTGATAGTGAACATATTTCTTGGTTTAAAGTAATGGAATTGCATGTTCATCCTGTGGCACGTTCTCTGTCCGTCCCTGCTGTGTACCAGAAGGCAGCAGTGCTGCTCTTAGAGCAGGAACCAGTGCTGACTTGGAAAGCTGGTGCTAAGCTGGAAGCAGTGTCTGGATCAATATTTTTCCAGCTAATCCTCAGAAGGGATGGGAGGGAATGGACTAAATGATGAGATAAAAGATTTAAAGTCAGGTGAGCGGCAATCTCCCCCCCAAAACATCAACCAAACTTGTGGAAAGCTTGATCCTGGTCCAAACCAATGCAGCAAAGCCAAGACCAGCTCCAGGAAGTGCAGGCTTGTCACTTCCATCATTTGGTGACCCTGGATGACATCTAGAAGTACTCCTCTTCCTAATCCTTCAGTTCTGTGGAAATTCATTTGTATTACAGGACACTGTTAGTTCCTGGGATTTCCCCACAGAAAGTAAATTTAAGGACTGGTTACTGGAAAGGGTCATGTTGCCATCTGGGGTTTCAGCTGCAGTTGCTGGGATCGAGTCCTGTCTGAGGAGCAAAGAGGGGATGTGTAAAACCAGATTAAAGGAAAATCAAGGCATGGCTTGCTCTGCAGTTGTCTTTCCACATTCCCACTGGGTTGAACTATTGGGGGCTGCCAGGCTGTGACAGAGGGGACAGCTGGGTGTGTGGGGTAGAGACTGGTCATCTGCGAGATGAAGATGGGATGGGCACGGGTGGGAGGGGCCTACAGGCCTCTGTGCCTCATCTGTACTGCACAGGGAGCGAGGGCTGTACTGTCCACCAGCCTTGGGCCCTCTATCAGCTCCCCAGGGAAGAGGACACTTCCTGCATACAGAGAGATGCCTGCAGGGAACAGACTTCTCCTGTTGCAAAGAGGATTTTGTTATCTTGAGGGTGGTGAGGCACAGGTTTTCTAGAGTAGCTGTGGCTGCCTCATTCCTGGAAGTGTTCAAGGCTAGATTGGACAGGGCTTGGAGCAACCTAGTCTAGTGGAAAGTGTCCCTGCCCATGGCAGGGGGATGGAATGAGATGGCCTGTAAAGTCCAACTCAAACCATTCTGTGAGCCCATGATTCTCTCTGGAAGGAGCTACTGAGGATTGTCCTTTTTAGCCAAGTTTTACAACTAAAGTTAGCCCAAATGTCCTATTAATGGCATTCCCCCTCAGTGGGTACAATGGGGTCTCAACGATCATTTTGTACAGTTTTCATGGCATTACAAGAATAGTCATTTTTAGCACTATTAGAGATTGCACTGACACACTCCCTGTTGAAACAGATGAGTGGAAGGGTCTGTTTTCTTCCCCAAATAGAAAACCGAAGTAGGGAGAGTTGAAGATGCTTGGCCCAAGTCAGATGTGAATGAATCTTCAGACCCTGAAACCAGCTCCACAGTCCTAATCCCCTGGTTCCCTCTGCCTGGGAGCCAATAACTAAAAACAAGGATCATTTTCTGGGACAGACAATTGGAAGATTGTCATAGAAAAGGAAAGGCCACCAAGTCAAACAGGGTGACTGGTTCATGCCTGTTCCTGGAAAATGAGCCCTGATCCCTGGCAGCAGCTCTCAGTGCATCCAGCGTGGAGGAACCCACAGCTCACATGGGTCTGTACTGGAGAAAGAAAGAAAAACATGTGGACTGCAGGGACAGCAAATGTCCTCTCTGCATGGTGCATCCCCTCTTCCCCCCATCCCCTCTTCAACCCCAGGGCTTCGGCCATGGCAGCTCTGTGCAGCACAGCTTTCCCTCCCAGTGTGAAGCGAGAGGACGTGCCCAGAGCAAAGGGCGTCTTGAGCCCTGCACAAAAGATGCATCAAGTTTGTGTGGATGGTGAGTGTAACCACTGTTATATGAGATAAAGGACTTCCATCACTGCCCAAGGACAGGCAGCAGGCAGGGTGCTGATCCCACCAGCTCGGACAGGACACTGCGGAGATCTGTCTGTGGCAGTGGCTGTGGGCAGGCTGCCCTCAAGAAAGAGGTTCCAAAACTATACCAGGGGTTACAGAAGCCCCATTTCGGTCCATCAGCTGCTGGGTGGTGTGGCCAGACACTGCCAGCTAGCAGTTGCCTGCTTCAGCACTCTGCTATGACCCCAGGTGGGTGCAGAATGTCCAAGAAAGAGTCATAGAATTGCTGGAAAAGACCTCTAAGATCATCCAGCCCAACTATTAACCCAGCACTGCCAGGTCCACCTGTAAACCATGTCTCCAAGTGCCACATCCGCATGTTTTTTAAACACTTCCAGGGATAGTGACCCTACCACTGCCCTGGCAGCCTGTTCCAATTCCTGACCATCCTTTCTGTGAAGAAATTTTTCCTAATATCCAACCTCAACTTCTTACTTAGTCCATCAGCTGGGAAATCATGTGGCCACATTGGACCCCTGAACTGGTCTTTGAAACTACCTCAGGCACGGCCATCCTGCTGCAGACCTTCACGAAGGCACTGCTGCCCACCCCTCAGTTACCCTCACTCTCTGCCCCGTTTCTGTCCCCTCTGGGGATGAGGAGCAAGGGAGGCTCCCCAAAACTATGTTCCCATATAACTGGTCCTTCACTAGAGACTCTTCCCTTGCCCACTCTGCCTCTTCCCTCCTGGAGGAGGAGGAGCTTGAAAATATGTTGAATATTTTAATTAGAAAAGTTTGCAGCTCAGGGTCTGGCTGGGACAATCTCTCCTTCCACCCTGACCTGTCAGAGCCCCAGTGACCTCAGCTCCCAGGTGATGGGTGGTCCTGGGGGCATTGGGACCATGGTTTGTGCAGTGCTCCTGTGCTGTGAGGAGCTCCCTTCCCTCTGGCATAGGTTGCATCAGCTGGGCTTCCCCAGCTGGGCTTCCCCAGCCGACAGCACAACCTCCAAGCAGCAAACATCCACCTCGTGTGACAAACCTCACTGGACTCCGCGAGCAGGGGCAGAGCCACATTTCCTTCCCTGGCAGCAGATGCAGCTCAGGATGTTCCTGCCTCACGTAAGGCCTCATCAAGATGCTCCCCAGCTTTTAGGGTTTAAAAAAAAAAATCCCTGCCTTCCTCAAGCCCTGGTTCGAGGTGGTGGCCATGAGCAAACCGCCCGGGAGCGTTCAGCTCAAGCACAGCCCATATCACTGGCTGAGCAGGGCAGGAGGTGCTGGCACCATTGTGTCCCATGCCAGGTGGGCTGGGACAGAGATGGGTCATCTGAGCAGAGAACTCCCATCTCCATCTCCTGATACCAGGAGAGCAGTGAGGGCTGACTCCTGTCAGGGCTGAGGGTGACCCTGCCCAGGCACAGGTCCTGCCAACCCTGAGCGCTCCTGGAGTTCTCCCTATGGCACCAGCTCAGTAGGGATGAGCCTCCTGTTACAGGTGAAGGGTGTCAGGATGAAAAGAAGGGGGACAGGCCTTCCCAGGGAGAGGGCAGAAGTTCAGGCAAGATGGGATAGTGTGGCAGGAGGCACTGGGCAATGCTCTGGGGAGCAGGGTTGGAAGGGAGCCGGTGGCTGGTGCTGGGGACCGTGGTGCTCAGACCTGACAGTGACTCAGCCTCTGGTCCTGCCTCCCTGTGCCTCAACCTGGGGCCATTTGTGGTCATGCATGAAGCCTCCATGATGCATAACCTGCCCAGCTGTGACTCCGTCGTTGCTCTGGATGCTCAGCATGGCTGCTGGGTGCTCAGCATTGTGTTCGGCCCTCCCGGAGGAGTCACCCCCCAGCTGTTCCATCCTGTGGCATCAGGCTCTTTCAAGTCCACGCCCAGCCTGTCCTGTGGTGCATGACTTGGCTGTTGGCTGCCCCGGGGACCTTTCCTCGTGCTCGTCACGCGTTGCCTGAGCTGCCAACCACATCCCCATGCTCTCCCCATCCTGTGGTCAGGAGTGTTGGGGGTCCCCAGCTCTGAGCTATGATCTCTGAGAAAGCAATGGGGTGTTTATAGTCAGCATCTGGAAGGTCATGTCCTCCCTGTCACTGCCATGCCAGAGCATTCCTGAATCCAGAACTCCTATACTCCAGCCCTGCTCTGGCCAAACCCCTCACCCTGTGTCCTGCCTTGTAAAGGGTGAGAGAACTGGGGTGCACCCTGTGCAGTTGAGGTGCACCCCGTCCCTCTGAGGTGGACCCTGTCCCTGACACATTGGGGTGCACCCACTGACTGCCTCTACCCATGATAACCATTCCTTTTCTCAGGGAGGGACCTTGGGGTGCAGGGGGGAGTGCAGCATCAGCCCCTGTGGGGCTGGGCCTTGCAGCCCTCCTTAGGTGGGGCTTGTTCCAGGCTGTGTAGGTGCCACCCCAGCACCTCCACTGCTGCGGTGCTGTGCTCCAGAGACCATCCACATACCTCCCACTGTAACCACGATGGTCCAAGGGGCCCATGGGAGGGTGAGTGCAAGCTGGGAACTGCCCTCCACCATCCTGGGACCTGTGTGCCCTCCCACCTGCACACCAACAGACTCATCCCACCTGACAGCAGGTCAGGGCTGTGCTGGGCGAGATGGAAGGGAGGACGGACAGGCAGACCCTGGGAATCTCCTGCTCTGCCTCCCACCCACCGCACCTCTTGCTTTGCTGGTCTCCCCAGGCAGCCGTAGGGCCCTGGTGGGTTTGATGGTCACAACAAGGATGCAGGTCCAAGCAATCTGACCGTGGAAGGACCAGTCTAGGCTGTGTGGGGTGTTTGGAGGAAGCTCGGAGGAGGTGCTGCCTCTCTCCCAAACCTGTCTCTCCTGTTTCTTGCCACCTCTGACTCTACTTGCCCAGCTGGATTGCTCAGGCCAGCCTTCCCTGGGTTTTGTCCTCAGGGTGCTCCCTGGTGTTTGTGCCAGTGCCCGCCCTGGCTCATCTGCCTGCACATCCAAAGGCAGGAGGCAGCAGGAAGGTCTGCTGGACATGGTCCTTGCTGCCACATGAACCCAGCACATCCCTGGCCGTGCCCTGGTGGTGCCACCCGCTGTGGGTGGGTGTGGAGGGGACCCTGGCCCAGGCACGGACCTGGTTGCTTTCCTCCACCCCAGGTCATCAGGGCAGGGGGTATTGGTGCCATCTGTGTACTGGGCAGATTCATTCATCTTTGTTCTGCTCCAGCTTTATTTCTTCAGCTTTCTGTCAGAAAGAGGTGGCGAGAGAAACACTGTCTTTAGCTTTCTGATTATGAGAGGTACAGGACCAGTTGGAGTCCCTCTGCCTTTGGAAGGATCCTCCTAAGGAGGAGCATGTCCGTGAGTGCTTTTCTATAATGGCCACCTCTTGAACCAGCCCCACTGATGCCATCCCCAGGGGTGGAGTGATAATATTCTGGCTCCATCCCATTTGCAGTGTTTGGGATGCTGAGCTAGGCACATCTAAAGTACTTTATGGTAACCAAAAGAATGGTTTCCATCCTCTCTGTTGCTTTTCCACATCTGCCCCACCTCCCAAACTCTGTCTCCAGCTTTCCTTCACACCAGTTCAGTAAATCCCACCTTGCACCATATGCTGGGCACTGGGGCAGGAGAGTGGAGCTGGTGCTGGTGCTGTGCCACTGCAATTGCAGCCACCTCTTGCATCACCCCTCTGGCGGCCTCCAGTTGCAGAAGAGCAGGAAGTAAGAGGGGTTCTTTAATGACCCAAGTTATATATACATACAAATTATGCAACTGGGAAAAAAATAGGGTTTGCAGGAAAAGCTTTCATCCATGTGTGTGATGGTTCTAAGGTGAAGAGGTTTGTAACCAGAAAAGCAGCAGTGCTCCTGGACATGTTTTTTCTGCTGCTGCCCTGCTCTCATTGCTTTAATTTGGATGAGACCAGGGAAAACACTTATTGAAGTTTTATTTCCCAGGAATATTGCCTGCCTGGGAAGGGATGATGCAGAGCTGCCCACCCTGGGTGTTTGGGCACAATCCCACACCAGTGCTGCTGCCCAGGTGGCAGTGTAGGAGAGGAATGGCGTGGGGAAAGTTATTCCCATTACTGCCTGGATTCAGCCCAGCTGTCTCTGAACACCAGCGTGCATCGTACTTTGCTGGATGAGGGTCATGGTGCCCTCAGCAAGGCAGAATCCAGCCCTGTAACTTTGAGAAGTGGATGGTGCACGGAGGAGGCTCTGCCTCTGGTCCCTCTGCCTGCCCAGGTCACTGCTTGTGGGCAGGTGGGCAGAGCCATCCACGCCCGCTGGAGCACTGTCAGCCCTGAGTCCCACAAAGTGCTGCTGCTCGGTCCATCTCCAGCTGCCCTTCCTGCAGTGGGTGACCCCACTCCTGGGAGAGGAAGGGAAAAGTCTTGCAGGGGCCATGAGTCCCTGTGGTTACCAATGGCAGCAGTTCCCCATCCTGTTCCTCCTCCATATTATGAGTTCTCCTCCTCCACCAGCCAGCAACCTGCCCTGCATGCCCATGGGGCAACTCCCTGTGCTGGCCTCCCCTTCCAGCCCCTTCCTGGTCTCAGCTATAATGATGGGGTGCTGCGGTCCCATGAAGGACAGGGGAGGACAGGAACACCTGACACTGTTTGTCAGAGCTTATCTGCACCCTACCATGACACTGTTTTTATGAAAGAAGTCATTCAAAAGGCCTAGGGCGTCGGGGGACATCTGGGCACAGGTCCTGGAGGTGTGTTTGTGTTTCTGGTGTTACAAAACCAGCTTCCTCGGTGACTGAAACAATGTGGCTGTGGCTGGAGGTCAGGGAGGGCTGATGTGAGTCGGGAGCAGAAATGCTGGGGAAGCACCTTGGCTCCTGAGGACAGTCTGTAGGGAGTGGCACCTCTTCCCGTGCCCCATGCTCTGAGCTGGCTGCGTCAGACATGCCTGGCAAAGTGTGCATTTGCCTAAAAATCCATGGATTGTGCATCTGTGAGCATCATGTGATGAAGGCAGCTGTGTGCTCCAGGCATGGCTTTGTTCCCAAAAGAGATCCCACTGCTACAGGTGAGGCTGTCCCTTGGCATCTTGGATCTGTCACAAGCATCAGCGGGGGAGGGTACCAGGCTGCCAGGGCTTACTCAAGGTGCAGGCAGTGAGCCGCAAGAACTTCAAAGGATCTTGGACCTTTTCCGAAGAAACTTTCCTATCTCATTTCAAAAAAATAGCAAGGTGTCATGGTCTGACTAGTTTCAAACCATGATACAAGGCTTGGCCCTGTAGGACACATTTTATCAGCTTCCTTCTGCTGGTCCTCAGGCTCAGGGGAGGATTTTTTAAAATCCCAGTAGCTGGTGACCAAAAATCACCAAATCTTAGAAACATGCAGAGCTGATGGATCCTCTTTGGTGTTCACCCAGAGCTCTGGAGATCTCCTGGGAGAGCAGTCTTCCAGTGCCTGAGGACTGCATGGGCAAAATTCCCTTCCTTCTCTCCTGCTGCCCACTGGTGCTCTCCTCTGCTCCTCTGGACCGTGCCTGTCCTCCTTGGAACATGTGTGCCCAGACAGGTCAGTCACTCCTGCACCTCGAAGGGCAGCAGATGGGGAAGTGGTGTATCTGTCAGGTCAAGGGGTCTGGCAGGCTGCAGGAGGAAAAATTCCCTTCTGGACCTGGCTTTAATGCCCCACCCTGGGCAAGGAAAGACCCACTGGGGACACCTCTGCGTAGTGCCAGAGGCAGCAGTGCTGCTTGAGCTGATGGATGATGCTGGGCTTACGGCTGCCTGGACCCCCTATCCTGAAAGCTTCTGCAGCAGGTCAGTATTGCACATAGAGCAGGGCAGAGGGAAAGATTAGGCTTTTACAGGGTTGTAAAGTGCTGGAAAAATGGAAGTTTTCCCACTACGCTGTAAAACAGAGCGGAATGACCTGCCTTGGATGAAAGGAGCCCTGCCTGCACCTTCCCCTCTGGCTTAAACCAACAACAAAGTCAGTTGTGAAGTTCCAGGTGAGTGATCTGGTGGCCATGGGAGCCTGGTTGACCTCACTCCCAGAGGGATCACCTGTACCTGTGCCTTCCAAAAGCCAGTGCAGATCCGCTGTGGAAGTTTCTTGCACAGGGGACACATTCCTAATGTCCCTGCGATCCCAATTCCTCTCCTGGCTCCGGGGGAGGGTGACACAGTTCTTCAGCAAGGTGCCAAGGTGTACACAGCAGCACTCTGCCTCGCACTGGGCTGGGCTTGCTGCCTCCTCCTCACCCTGGGAGCACCCGCAGGGATGAGAATTTTGGTCCCTCACTTTCTGAGTGCCCTGAGAGCCAGGGCAGAATGACGTGGGGCTGTACCAGCCGAGGGAGGACACGAACCTGTTCTGAGCACTTCAGCTGGGCCTTTAAAAAGCCCATCTGCCTGCAGTGACACTGAGCTCTGTGCCCTGCTGGCCCAGCTGCAGCTGGGCCCCAAAGCACTTTTGTCTATATTTAGTGCATTTTTCAGATAACCCTGCTTCTATTTTTGGGCCATGTGCTGACTTAGGGCCCCTTTTTGCTCTTGTGCTCTGCTCTATCACAGGTCAAAGCCTTTCCATTTTTGGGATCCTCAGGTTCCCAAAGCAAGGGCATTGAAGAGAAGGCAGGCAAATCAGCTTTTTGGTTTCTTCATTAATATTCAAAAAAAGGTAGGAAAATTGTTTTTTAAGGTGTTTTGATGGAGCAGCTAAGCCTAGAAACCATGAAAGGCCTTTGCTAACTCTCCTTCCTTCCAGTGAGACTTTCAGAGAAGCAAAAACCTGGGCTTCATGTGTGAGAGAATGGGAGAAGGTGCTGGGTCATCTTCCGCCTTGGGTGGGTCTTGAGGGTTTCATGTCCATGTGCATCCTGGAGAGAGCAGAGGGATCCAAAGGCAGTGTCAGTGATGGGTCCTTATAAGGCTGCTGTGGTTGGGCTCAGTGACAGCTACCCTCCCGGTGGGAGAGCTTGGCTGGCAGGACCAGGGTGCTTGCCAAGACCCGATGGAAATGCCTGAGAACAGAAACCTTCAGAACAGCCTGTGTTTTGCTCTTTTTAAGGTCAGCTCCTTGGAAAGTGCCGTGCTGGGGCAGGCCACCCACCGTTTGAGGAGCAAAGTGACAGGGACACGTGTCCCCAGCATCCCGTGCCAGTGTGACAGGTCTTCTTGCCACTGCTGTAATGGGACAGAGCAGTGTGGCGACCCAAGTGCTGGGGGAGCTTCCCTGCCTTGGGAGTTCGCTGTGCTGTCCCTGTTACAGAGCTCTCTGCAGTTTTGAACCACAGCCACGGCTCCTGAGGTCAAGGGGAGTGGGGCCACCACGCTCTGAAGTGGGGTCGGGCACAGCCAGTGCAGGGCTTCTGCAAATTATACCAGACCTGTCCTACCACCAAGCCTGATCTGGGGAGGGATTGCCATGCATCTCCCACCACACTCCATGCTTGATCTGCATCCAGGACCCAGATAATGTAACCCAGAGGCATGGGGTGACCAGGGATTGTGTGTATTTTAAAACTCCCCTCTGTGTCAAAGGTGCCCAAAGAGCAAAGGAAAAACTTTCCTCTTGTCCTCTTCTCAAATTCAGAGTCCCATCTCCGATGTCACTGCGATCCTAATTCCTCTCCTGGCTCTGGGGGATGGTGACACAGCCCTTCAGTGAGGTGCCAAGGTATACACAGTGGCACTCTGCCTCGAACCAGTCGCCTGGGGGAGGATTTTTGAAATGCCACAGAGTCCTTGAGGGCTTTCAGTCCACTGTCACCAAGCTCGAAGATATTTACCTCCACTCCAGCCTTGCAAGGTGAGACGGGCTACACCCTCTGAGGTCAGCCCAGGGCTCATGGAAGGGCAGAGCCACTGTCTCCCATGTCCTTTAGGGTGACCTTGGTCCCAGCCTGCCATGCCTGGCCAGCTCTGGCAGAGCCTGGCTCACCCAGCACCCCACTACAGCAGGACCTTGCCCCTGTGCTGGGATGACTAAGGGTACCCTGTCAGCACAACCAGGCACCTTGGCAGCACCTGGAACAAACATGGCCATTAATCCTGCCCAACCATGACTGCTGGCATGTGGAGGTGGCTTGTCCTCAGGCTTTCAGGAGCCTGCTGCACATGAAGCACAGCCCTGTGGGGAGGGACTCGCTCCTGGCCATGCAGAAGGCAGAGGCTGCAATGTGGTGGGGGTTTGGTGCCTGTGGGAGAGGGGCAGCAGGAGGAGAATGAGAGCTGGGATGAGACTAGGACCCTGCTGGCCCTGAATGTTCTTCACCTGTCCAGATTCATGTGGGACCTGCAGGCACTGAAGCCCAGTGTCTATAAGCTCATCTCCTGTTGGGCACCAGATGCAAACTTCCCATGGATGGGGTGGGAAGTTTTTCCACAATGGCCCTAATGTGGCTGTGCACTGTGGTGCCTCCCCAGTCCCGTGAATGGGACCATGGCTCAGCCCAAGGGAATAACCAGAAATCCCGAGCATCCCCAGGTGCACAGAAAATGCAACCTGGCTCTTTGCAGCCGGGTTCCAGCCCCTCTTTCCAGAGGCCTGTTCTGTGACTGGCTGGCTCGAGCCACGGTCCCACATTTTGCACTGCGCTCCTTCTCCAACCAGGGCTGGAACTGTGGTGCATCCAGACATAAAACACAACTGGTATTGCCCCCAAGCAGAGTTGCTGACCTGGCTGGAAATAGCCCAAAGCTAATTTTAACCTCAGTGGTGGTGTGTTTTTCAGGTCAAGGGGGTGGATCGGTAGTAGGGAGGACATGGAGGGGTGTGCTAGGGACATGCTGTGTGCAGGGGTGTGCGCACGCCGGTGTCCACACACGCGCTGGAGCGCAGGGGAGGCACCCTGGGCACGGTCACAGGGGATCTGTTCTCATCGTCTCAGCACAAAACCAGACTGCGGATTAAGAGGAGACTTTAGTGTTCCTTTCCTCCCCTCAATATAGCGAAACCTACACAGGGCAGGACATTTATAGCTGCCCTCCTTTATTGGGAGCTCTCTTGGGTTTCACTCCAGGGTGATACCTGGAAGCAAGCTCTGGTGCTGCTGGAGGCAGCTTAGAGGAGGCTGCAGAGTCTTCCTGCCCTGTACATGCTGCACAGCCTCAGGGTCCCTGCAGTCTGGGGCTGGCACTGGGCAAAGTGGGGGGCATAGCAGTGGTGCCAGGCACCTGCAGCACCCACCTCATGCTTCTCAAAGCCACTCCATTTCCCTGTGAGCAGCAGGCAGGGGAGGTCTCTTGGTCTGGCATCACACTCCTGGGTGCTGTGCTGTCTGTGCTTCGAGATTCCAAAGACTTTGCCTAGTGCTACCATAGCCCTTTCCAGGCACGGGAGATCAAAGAGGAAGAAGGTCCCTCCCTTGGAGAGATGCCATGTGGAAACTGGTGGACTTGCTTCAGGCTCCTCATCAGCTCCCCAGGTTCCTCATCTCCATTTTTCACACCTGGTTTTACAATCTTGCTCCAAGAAGGAGAGAAGGAGCTGCTCTACAGGGTCCCAAGAGCAAGGGTCTCTTCGGGGAGAGACTCTGAGCCAAAGTACCAAATGGGCAGAAGGATCCCCGTGCGGCAGGAATACTCCCAGCATCATGGACCAGGGGACCGCTTGGAAAAAGTTGGAGACAGCCAGTCCCTGTTCCCCAGGGAGAGCCAGGCCTGGCCAGGACTTGGGGTTGCAGCAGCACTGAGGTCTCTGCTTGCCCTGGGGCAGCTGCAGAGCACAGGTCCCTGAGTGGCTGCCTCTGATACCCCAGGGACAGAGAGTGGGGGGGCTCAGACTCTGACTTTCTCCTGGCCAGCACCTCATAGTCTGAAGACATGAGAAGAGTCACAGTGACTCAGCACAAGGACAGCCATCAGTCCAGCTGAGACACTGCCTGGAACAGACCCTCCAAGACTGAGGGTCACACTGAGCGCTGGATAAACCTCTCCTTGCCTTAGGGATCCTAGTCCAGCACAAACAACTTAGATTGGTGAAAACTCACTCATGAGGAAAGGGAAAGTAGAGCAGAGCTGGTACTGGTGGCCTGGCCAGGGCAGCTGAGCACAGCATGGCCATCCCAAAGCTGCTCCCACCAGCCATTGCTGACACAATATTTCTGGCCCTTCCCGGGATGCTCTGGGGAGCCCTGTCTCTCCACAATGTGACAAACCCAAACGGTGGGACAGAGAACTCGGCAGAGGGTGATGAGTTCGCTTTTCCCCACTTTACTCAGATCTTCTGGGATGAAGATGCTCATGGTGAAGCTTTGATGGGAGCATGGGCATCAGGAGGAAAGCCCAAGGGAGCAGCCTTGTCTCCACACCAGAACCAGCCCATGTCACCATGGTGGTGGCCAGCAGCGTTGTCCCCTGCAAACACTGGCTGCTAGGGAAGGTTGGTGTGGCCCTGTATCGTGAGGTACAAGGATCAAAGGAAAGGGGCATGTCTGGATGGCACCAGGAAAATGCAAGAGAACTGGTCCACCTGGGTCACTCTGCCCTGACCACTCTCTGACAAGCCTTAGCTGAGCAATCAAGGTGAGGCAGCCAAGGAAGAGTGATTTTCTCCCCTGAATTTTCCCATCCCCTGAAATGGAAGACCCAGGTTTCATTTTATTTGCTTATAGTTGTCCTCTGAGCAAATTGCATTTGAGTGTAGGAAGTTCCTGCCTCTGTCCTAGAGAGAGATTTAAAATAAATTGGTGCAAATATATGGGACTGTGAGCAGATGAAGATGAGGATGAAGTCCTTCATGGTCGTCGCTGCCATGTGCCTCAGCTCATACAGGCTCACAGTTCAAGGTGTGCATTCCTGGGATTCCAGCTCAAACAGGAGCAAATCTGCACTGAACTGTGGGAGGCCTGGCTGGGCGATCAAATGGTGGCTCTTTTATTCAGGTTCAACCCTTAATTTTTCACCCTTGCCATGAAGGGCTGAGCCTCTCCAACCTGGGTGGACCCTGGGGCTCTCCAGCAGGACTGACTGCCAAGACCACATCTTGCACAAGACAAATATGTGGCAGGAGTCAAAAGAGGCAGAAACCGTCTCGTGTGGGAGGTGGCAGTTTCTGGGTTGCTTGGTTTACCCAACCCAGACCCACATGGGGCCCCAGCGGCACCACAGCTTGACCTACCCTGAGCTAGTGGGCTGCAGCACCTCCAGTGAATCAGGAGTGGCCAGACTTGGACTCCTACTAGCCTGGGATCAGCTTAGGCAGTATTTAACCTTCACCTTAAAGAGGCCCTGAATGCTGATTCAGACGCTCATCCTACTTTTGGGACACATGGACTTGAGGGGTATTTGGGAACACTCTTGAATAAAGTGCTGCTGACCGGGTGGAATCCTGGCCACCTCATGGCACCTGTGTGGGGGTCACTTCCAACCCAGGAGCACGCAGAGGAGTCAGAGACATGTGTAATCCAAACCCAGGAAAATCCAGCTGCTGTGGGGCAGGCAGAAGGCCCTGTCCACCTCCCTGGAGATGTCCACATGAGAGAAGTGCATCCGCTGCTGCAGACACCAAGACAGAAGATGCTGAGTTTCCAGAAAATGATTTATAGAAGCTGCAAGTCCATGTTATCACTGAAGCCCCCGTGGGGACTCTGTAGTCGTCAGGCTCCCAAGGGCCTCCAGGGTCCCTGTCCAGCCTGGCTGGAGTCAGTAGGACCATAGGAAGAGCAAGCTTTGAGCTGGGGTCCATTCCTTGTCTCCACACCATGATGTGCCCTCTGGGACACCACCCTCAGTGCACACCCACCCTATAGAGCTCACACTCCTCTCCATGGAGAACAACTCCCCCATGTAGAACACCCTCCCCATGGAGAGCACACCACACTCTGGAGGACATCCCATCCCCGTGAAGCACATCCCACCCCTATGGAGAGCACCCTACCACTATGGAGCACATCCCACCTCTATGGAGCACACACTATCCCTATGGCTTGTGGCATGAAGCCTTTTGGGGTGCTGCTGCTGGGACCCAGGGATACAGCCTGTGCAAGGAAGGGCAAGCCTTGCAGGATGTGAAATCTGCCCGGATCAGGGAGCAGGAAGGACCAGCCACTTCCTGGCAGTGGAGGGGAGGGGGCAGCAGGGTGGGCAGATACCTCCTCTTGGCATGGTGTTGAAGGTAGAAGTTGGGCATCAGTCACATTTGAGGGGATCATCATGAGCTACTGCTAAGGATGAGATGCTCTGTGGCCAGTGGCTGCTAATGGGGCAGCAGGTGGGTCCCCCACTCCTTCCTTCTGCAGTGCAGGCAGGGGGAGTGCAAACCTTTGCCTGCTCTCCCTTTCCGTGACAGCTACCTGCTCCCACTGCTGGGCTCTGGCAGAGGTGCCAGGGGGTGGCAGTGGCAGGGGGTGACAGGGTGCTGCCCTGTCCAGTCCCACACCATCCTCTTGCTGCACAGGCAGTGGTCCTGGCTGCTGCTCCCAGGCCAAGCTTACTCCATACTGAGACACACACCCCAAAATCGCCTGGGGTCAAATTACTGGGCTCATCTCACCAGCTGCTATTTCCTTCTGTCCCCAAGCCAAACGAGGAGCTTGTGGAAAACAAGGAGGTGTCAGTGCAGGGTGCTCTGAGTCAGAGCACTGCCGGGCCGGGGTCACGGGGCTGCCCGTGGCAGGGAGCTCTGCAGTGTCCCCAGCCGGGACGGGCACCCTGCCCCCCCGGCCGCTGCTGCAGGAGGCAGCCAATCCTTCCCCTGATCACATCCCCACGTATCTGCCTGCCTGGGCAGCCTTCCCGACCGGACACCGCTGCCTGGCCCAGAGCCGGTTTGCAGCCCTGTTTTCCAAAGATGTTTTGGTGTCTCCTGGCAGAAAGCTGCTGGTGACCCAAATACTAAATATAGAAACAAGTCCATTTTTTATGCAACAAATGCAAAACCTCCATCCCATGTTTATCTTTGGGAAATAGGTCTTTTTGTCAGAGAAGTGTAAATATAACACCCAGATTTCTTTCCAGTGAGGTCACCTCCTGGCTATGGTCATTCCTGAGTGCTCTCACGGTTATTTGCTCTAGGTAAACTCCTCCATGCTCCTTCACTGGTGGAAAGCCACACTCAGAGCCCTGGGCAAATCCCAGGCTCTTCATGTGATGGACCATGCCCATCTCAGGTGATGGGCAGTTCCTCTGGGATGAAAGTGCAGTGTGAAGCCTGCACGCTGCCTGCTCCCAGAGCAACTGGGGAGCCAGGCCCCTGTCTCTCCCCCACACCCTTGGGTGCTATGTAGGCTGTGGGCATCTAAGGGTGGCACAAGGAGGTTTTGTGGGGCTCTAGGGCTGTGCTTTCCCCGTAGGTGTGATCGGCATCTATCCCCTCCACACCTTGCTCAGGCTATTGTCTCCTGTTCAGCCTCTGCAGCTCCTGCCCACTGCAGAGCACATACCTGTCCCCATCCCACAGATGCCCCCAAGGGAGGAACTGTCCCCAGCCTTGAAATAATCACAGGTTCCCTGAGTGCCTGGCTCCTCACAGAGCCCAAGGAGCCTCACAGCTATTCTCAAGTGTGGTGTAGGTGGGTTGACAAAAGTCTCTGAGACCATCTGGGGGCTGAGAGCCAGTGCTGGCAGGAGGAGGCTGCAAAGCACAGTGCTGGCAGCAGGGGGGTCCCGGCCACCAGGCAGCAAGTGACCAAAGGTGGTAACAACCCCAATTTACAAACCACTTGAGCCACAACACATCCGCACAGCCCTGGCTCCTGCAGGGACTGAACTGAGCTGTTCACCTGGATGCATGTCTGGCCAGACATGCTTATGTCTCCCTGCCAGCAGAGAGAAGGGAAGAGGGAAGAGAGACACAGCTGTGGAGTCCTGTGGACCTGGGATGGAGCCCACCCGAGCCAGCCAGGTCTTGGGCATCTGTGGAGGGCAAGGCAGTTGGGAAAGGCCATGCTGGGCCTGTGCCTGATGGACCTTCCTCTGGCCACCAAACCCCAGCAAGACTCCACTAAGGGTTCTCAGGGTCTGGTAGTTTTTCCCAGTTTAAGTAAGGTGCACATCCTGTCCCCAGTGCCACCACTCAAGGGGCCAGAGCTGCTCCCAAGGAGAGCAATGAGGATTTTTAGTGCTGTGAAACAGCTTATATTGGGTTTTCTTGATCTAGGACACAATAAAACAACTTCAGGCAGGAGCTCCCAGGCAAATCCATCCCAAGGGACAAGCAGCTTGAAAACAGCCACCTGAGGATATGAAGTGGAGGTGTGGGTGATTAGTGGCACCTCCCATTCCACTCCACTGGAGCTGGGCAGGGGGCAGGGTTTCTGGACACGTTCCTGGGGCCTGGAGTGGGCACCATGAGGGCTTGCAGTGGGATGGGAATGTCTGGGAGAGGGAAGTAGAAGGAGCAGCTTCTGCTCCTTTTCTTTCTGTTTGGCACAAAGCGTGTGTTTAAGGACTGTCTCTGTACACTGCACCCGTACTTCTTCATTAACTGCTCTTCCCAGCCCCAGATAATGAGTACACAGCTCACAGTGTGGCAGCAAGCCCTGTGGCTCACACTTGGCCTGAAGGCACCTGGGAACCCTGAGAACTGCTGACCCATAGCCCCAGGACATAGGGGGCCACAGCTGGGAAATGCTTCTGCAATCTTGCCATTTCTGTCAGGGATTACAAGAAGTGCTTCTACAGATACATCAATAGCACAAGGAGGGGCAGGGAAAACCTCCATGCTTTGTTGGACATGGGGGGGAACAGAGTCACCAAAGATGAGGAGAAGGCTGAGGTATTTAACACCTTCAGTTTTCAACAGTAAGACAGGTTGTCCTCAGGACAAGTGGCCTCTGGAGCTGGTAGACAGAGACAGGAAGCTGAACAGCCCCCCTGTAATCCAGGAGGGAACAGCCAGTGACCTGCTGAGCCACTTGGATCCTCACAAGTCTATGGGACCAGACAGGATCCACCCAAGGGTGATGAGGGAGCTGGCGGAAGAGCTCGCCAAGCCTCTCTCCATCATTTACCAACAGTCCTGGCTCACTGGGGAGGTCCCAGATGATTGGAAGTTGGCGAATGTCATGCCCATCCACAAAAAGGGCCGGAAGGAGGACCCAGGAAACTCCAGGCCCGTCAGCCTGAGCTCAGTGCCTGGCAAGGTTATGGAGCAGATCATTCTAAGTGCAATCACACAGCACCTACAGGATGGACAAGGGATCAGACCCAGCCAACGCGGGTTTAGGAAGGGCAGGTCCTGTCTGACCAACATGATCTCCTTTTATGATCAGGTGACCTGCCTGGTGGATGAGGGGAAGGCTGTGGATGTGTCTCCCTGGACTTCAGCAAAGCCTTGGACACCGTCTCCCATGGCACACTCCTGGAAAAGGCTTGGACAGGTGCACTTTGTGCTGGGTTAGGAAATGGCTGGATGGCTGGGCCCAGAGAGTGGTGGGGAACGATGCTGCATCCAGTTGGGATCCGGTCACTAATGGTGTCCCCCAGGGATCAGAGTTGGGCCCAGTTCTGTTTAATATCTTTACTGAGGATTTAGATGAGGGGATTGAGTCCACCATTACTAAATCTGCAGATGACACCAAGTTGGGGGGGAGTGTCGATCTGCTGGAAGGCAGGAGGGCTCTGCAGAGGGACCTGGAAGCTGGAGAGTTGGGCTGATTCCAAGGGGATGAGGTTCAAGCAGGCCAAGTGCCGGGTCCAGCACTTTGGTCACAACAGCCCCTTGCAGCCCCAAGGGCTGGGGACAGAGTGGCTGGAGAGCAGCCAGGCAGAAAGGGAGCTGGGAGTGTGGATTGACAGGAAGCTGAACATGAGCCAGCAGTGTGCCCAGGTGGCCAAGAGGGCCAATGGATCCTGGCCTGGCTCAGGAACAGTGTGGCAGCAGGAGCAGGGCAGTGATTCTTGCCCTGGACTCAGCACTGGTGAGGCCACCCCTGGAGTGCTGTGTCCAGCTCTGGGCCCTCAGCTCAGGAAGGACATGGAGGGGCTGGAGCAGGTGCAGAGAAGAGCAACGAGACTGGGGAAGGGACTGGAGCACAAGTGCTGTGAGGAGAGGCTGAGGGAGCTGGAGCTGTTGAGTCTGGAGAGGAGGAGGCTCAGGGGAGACCTCCTGACTCTCTGCAACTCCCTGACAGGAGGGGGGAGCCAGGTGGAGGTGGAGCTCTTCTCCCAGGAACCAGCAGTAGGACAAGAGGGCTCGGTCTTGAGCTGTGCCAGGGGAGGTTTAGGTTGAATATTAGGAAGCAATTTTTTCCAGAGAGAGTGATCAGGCATTGGAATGGGCTGCCCAGGGAGGGGTGGAGTCAACGTCCCTGGAGGTGTTTAAGGTGAGACTGGATGTGGCCTCAGTGCCATGGTCTGGGAACCACGGCAGGGTTGGATCAAGGGTTGGACTTGATGATCTCGGAGGTCTTTTCCAACTTGGTTGATTCCATGATTCTGTGATTTATGGTACTCAGCAGTTGCCTGGTGATTCCAGCATCACTAGGAGGAATGGCTGGGGCAGAGCATCCTAGGCTTAGGGAAAACTTATTTCAGGGATGTCAGGAGCAGCATCTGTTCAGGGTGCAGCAAGGTCACCCTGAGGACCTGCAGGGAAACCAGAGCAGGCAGCTGGGACTGGAGGGACATCCTGGGGCCCTCTTCTCAGTTAATACCAAATGCTGGAGACATGTTCTTGAAGGGCTTTGCAAAGATCCATTCATACTATTATTTCCTGACCTCTTATTCTTTTAGAAGTTTTGGGTAGCTGGACCCAGCATTTTTGTTTTATAAAGGACAGGTAAGTGGGTGTTGGGACTAGATGATCTTCAAGGTCCCTTCCAACCCAAACCATTCTATGAGTGCCCTGCCTGCTTTGCATGCCATTTGTTGGGTGAAATGAAGCACGTGCGTTTCATGCTGGCACTGTACCTTGCCAGGAGCTATTAGCACTGCTTCCCAAAACCTCCTGGGTGAAGCAGAAGCCAACGTGATCGCCTTCCTATTTTCAAGAGTCACCCAAATTCACAGAGTGCCGCCAGTTACAGGTCTGAGTAGCAGAGCCCAAGTCACCTGCTGGGGTAGACTCATGCTGTGACACACCAAGGCCCCAGATAACTCCCCATTACCTGAGGGCAGGTGAGGTGCAGTCAGCTGCCTGCTTGGCCTCTCCAGGCTCAGCCACCTCAGGCCTTGCAGCTCAACTCACCACGGTGTGACTTTCCCAGCAACCCGATGGTCAGGGCCCTCCAGGAGTCAAAGCCAGGTCATGCCCTATGTCCCTGCATCCTATCCCGGGGTGCCACAGAGCAGTCATTCTGGTTTCCTTTCCCTTACTCAGTGTCAGCAGACACTGCTGTCTCTAGGGACTGAGAAGGGGGTTGCTCCAAGCCCCGCAGGCTCCCCTCGCTGACCCTGGCCGGGGTGATGTGCACTCAGCATGGCAGCCCGGCAGCCCGGCCACTGCAGGCTTGTAGGCACGTGAGGGCTGGGCCATCACAGCTTCCTGCCCACTGTGCCCTGCACTGGCAAGATTAAAGTAATTTCCACTGCCTCGGTACAGCTGCCACCCAGCACTGAAGCTCCCCGACCACAGCCCCCCGGCCGGGCCCTGCAGGGACTGGCAGCCTGTGCTGGTGGTCCCAGGATGGTGAGAAGTTCACTCCTCTGCTTTATCGGGTGTGCAGCTTCTTCCCCCAGCAATAAATCACTGGGGCTGCACGCTGCCTGGGAGGGGGCTGCCTCTCCTTTTTTGCAGTAAAAGCCCAGGGCAGGGTGCAGCAGAGACCGAAGCGCTTCCCACACCAGTGGAAAGGAAGAGAGGGCCATCCCATTAAACCAGCCCTTTAAGGCATACACCAGCACAAATGGGGGCAATTTACCCTGGGACATGTTTCACCCTAACAAGATTCATTCTACTGCATTTATTTATATCCACTCCTCTCCAGCATTGGGATTAAACGTTAATTTCTGCACTCCTGCTGCAGCCAGCAGGAGCCATGTTGTAAGCCATGTAGTAAAAGCAGTAAAATGAACCCCCGTGGGCAGCAGGAGCTGTTGGCTTCAGGCAGGGACCAGGCTGGGGGTCAAGTGTGATTATGCTGTGACTTCTGGGTGTCTCCTGTAGATCCTCCCCCCCGTGCCCAATGGTGCTGGGCACCTCCATTAACTGAAACTGCCGAGGCCAGCTCAAAATACCCTCCATGGACATCCCAAATTTTCTGCTTAGGACTGTTTCAAGCATCATGGGCTTCTGCTCTCCTCCCTGCAAGGTGGGATAGGAGCTCTACAGGGTGGCAGCTCTCCTCCCGAAATGGTTTACACTCTTCCGCAAGATCCTTCAATTACAGGAGACTAAGTGTTATTTAATTTGTGACCTCGGGTTGAATAAGACACAATTAAATTCTGCCTCTTGTGAATTTGCAATGGGGAATTCTCACCTGTGATGCCAGATGAGTCCTAACTGTTCCATGCATGACTCAGACACCCAAACTGCTCCATTAATGACTGTTTTAATAAATGTTCTATCTTTATATGGACAATTTCCTGCCATGTGACAAACCTGGCACAAAGTCAAACCAAACCCTTGGTCCCTGTGCTGAGGACAAAGGCAAACCTGGTGCTGCTGAGCATCCTGGGGGGCTGTGACACCCCTGGGATGTTCCTGGTAGGCAGGTCCCCCCAGACCTCTGCTCTTCTCGCAGGTGGGGTAATGACCGTGTACCCCACCCAGGGGGTTCAGCCCCTCACTCACCCCCAACCCCCTCATTTGTGTCCCACCAAAGTTTCTCTTTGTATGAGGCTCCCTCAGTGCAGCAGGAGAAGGGAAGCGGGTGTCCGAGAAGCCTCGAGACTCCGTCCCGTCCCTTCGGCAGGGTCAGCGCATCCCCCGCAGCCTTCCTGTCCTCCACACGCGCGTCCTCGGGGCGCTGCGGGCGGGGCTGGGCGCCATCGGGGCTCTTATGGCTTCAGCTCTTATTTTTCGTCCATCTCCTCCCTGCCCCCGCTCCCCGAGCCCCTCTCCCCGCCAGCGGCCCCGGGGGCCCCAGCCCTTCCCCTCTCCTCCCGCACGCCGGGGGTCTCCAGCCCCTTGCCGCCCCCTTCCCGCGGGCTGTGCCCTACTCTGGGCCCCGTGGCTCGGAGGCGCCCGGGCTGCCCTCCCGTGTCCCCCCGTCCCCACCCGGGCCGGGCCCCGCCGGCCCCGCCCTCCGGCGGCGCCCCCCCATTGGCTGCGGGCGAGAGGGGGCGGGGCCGCTTTGTGACGTCACGCTCAGCTGTGGGAAGGTCCCGATTTGTGCGGGGGAGCGGCGGGTGCGCGGCACAACCGGGGGGTCTGCTCGGCACCCACCGACACCGATACCGACACCGACACCGATACCGGCACCGGCACCGGCACCGGCACCGGCACCGGCACCGGCACCGAACAGCATCGCCAGCGCACGGCACCGGCTCTACCTCAGCGCCTCCCGCCGCCCCGACACCGCCACCACCGGTGAGTCCCGCGGGACGGGGGTCGGGCCGCGGGGTTGGGGCTCAGCGGGCTCTCTGCCCGTGCGGGCAAGGGGCACCCTAAGGGCGGGTGTCCCCGGGACCCCCCGGCGCCGCGTCCCCCCCCGCCTGTTGTTTGTTTCTTCATCACCGGATTAAGACTCGCGGCCGTTCCGCGCTCCCATTGGCTGCGCTGCAGTGACGTTTCTCATTTGCATATGACATTGAGACGTCATAACTGTCCCCCCCCCCCCCGTCCCGCGGTGACCCCGCCGGGCCCGGGGGGGACATGGAGGCACGTGGGAGGTACCCGCAATGGCCACGCGTGGGTGGCCCCGCGTGTCCTTCCCGTGCCAGTCGCAGCTGTGGCTCTTTCCCAGCAGGAAACATGGGTGTATCCCCCCCCGTGTTGTTTAGAGGCTGTTTGACTTTTTGGAAAAAGAATGTGAATGTATAATTATAAATGTAATATAAATATATGCAAACATATAAAATATACAGAATGGTTTTGGGTTGGGAAGGACCTTAAGGATCATCACGTTCTAACCCCCTGCCATGGGCAGGGACACCTTCCTGTACTATATAGTATATATTATATACTATATAAAATATAGTGTATATAATATACTATATAAAATAAATACATGTAAAGAATGTAAATATATGCAAATCTAGAATACAGAAATGTATTATCTGTTTAACTGATTTCCAGCAAATCCTTGGTGCTTTGGAATCCCTCCATCTTTAGATCTTGCTTTCCTTCATAAATCCCACTGGCTTTAATGAGATTCAGATGTGTGCTTTCATATTTTTATTGAGTTTAATTGTGATTCCTGGGAAGGGGCCATGTGTGGCAGGGGAAGGGTGCTGGCAGTGTCATGCTGACGTCTGTGCTGTGGGGCAGCTCCACCACATCTCAGGATGCTGAGCCCAGGAGTCCATCAGGTACCACATCCTTCTGTTATTGCTGCCCTAAGACCACCTGCTTTGGGACAGCTAAAAAATGACATAAATCCTAAATGGGCAACTTTCCTCTGGGTTTAATGGCTCTTGCCTCAGCTCAACTGAGCCTGGCCTGGGAACTACTCCTGTTTCCATCCAAGGGGGCTCATTGTGTTAAAGCTTGGATTCTGTGGAGTGTAACTGTAGAAATGTGTTAAAAAGTACATTATTGCTTTTTTAATTCTTTCATACATATGTCTTGAGTACAGTGGAGCTACAGCCCTTCCCAGAGTGCCTGAGCAAAGGCACTGGCACCCTGGAATCCCAAAATACTGGTTTTAAGTGTCTCTCTTGGGCCCAGCAACACGCAGTGCTGAAGCTGCACCAGCGAGGGCTGAGCTGGGCAGGTGCCAAGTGCTGTCACTCATTTGGCCAAGGTTTTGCTGGGATAGGAAACCATCCCAGAAACCCTCCCAAAAGCAGGTGTTGGGCTCTGGTACAGGACTGTGCTGGACCTGCTTTCCCACTGGGTTTAGTCTACAAAGTGCCAAGAACTATTTTTTTTTACTCTAAAATAAATCTTTCCTCTCCTTTTATTTTTCGTCCTCCCCCCCCCAAAAAAACCCCAAACGAACACACAACAAAAAAAGACAAAAGCTGTCTGCTGTAGCTCACTGTCACCGTTAGGAACCTGTTGCATGAAACTGGTGCTTATCTGGCTGAACACAAAGGGAAAAGCATAATGAAAGTTTTTCCGCTGGATAATAAACCGATAGCACCTGGTTGTAGCAAGACTGGAAAAACCTGCAATGTGAAGTTGTATCTAAGAGGTTTTTAGTGCTGACGGCACAGTGAGCCCTGCTCCAGCAAGGGGGGGCCCAAGTGGGCTTGGGGGAAATGGTGGGGAGCTTGGGGCTTCTGTGGTGTCAAAGTCCAATGTGCCAGGTAGTTCAGCCTCTGTGATTTATGAGGGTGTAACGTTGGGCTGCTCCCCTCCTGGTGCTCCTCCGGATGCTTCACCTTGTGCATCCTAGAGAGGAAACTTCTAAAGTTTCGTGGGACAGCTCATGGCAAATCTAAAATTTCCTGGTTGCTCAGATCCTGCTGAACACTGACAGATGGGGACACCAGCTCCAGAAAAAACATATTCTCCCAGTTGTGCAGGGTCCCCCTCCTTCAAGTGTGGTCTGGAGGAGCATGTGGGGACTCCAGTCCCCACTGAGCTCCTGGACTGGCTTAGGAAAGCCCTTTCAGGTGCTGGCTTGGTCTGCCATTATTAAGAAGAGTCTCATGATTAAGAGGTTTTTTGGGGATTTTTCTAACTGCTCTCTGCTTTCTCACCTCTCCACTCCCCTGATCTGCTGCAGAAGAGGATCTAGCTGTGAATCAGCCTCTGGTTTTTCCATGCTGGCAGCAGCCTTGGGGTGCAGCTCTGCCCCTGTGTCCAGGGCTCCCCCCAGGGGAACCCCCTTAATGAGGCTGCTGGCAAAGCAAGGGGATCAGTCGGAGCTGCAGCACAATTGTTGTGGGACCAGTGTCCCACAATTAATCCAGCCCTGCCAAACTGTCCCAGGCAGGCCCTTGTCCACTCTGGTTCCTCTCTTGATAGGGATGGATAGAGGACAGTACAGGGATGATGCACCAGTCATTTTTGGGGGTGATGAGCAGAGCCCCCTAAGCTGTCCAGGTGCTGCACTCCTTTCTTTGTTCTGTGTTTCTGTGCCAGGTTTAGGACTTTGATGCATCCAGCACAGAGAGCCTGTGAAACACTCGTCTAATTTAGGTAAAATGAGTTGAAAATCTCATTTCCCAAGTGGGTTGGAGGAAGGCACCTGATTTATACCTCCACCGCCTGCCGGGATGACTGCGTGGGGTATTCTTAGCTCTGCCAAGGAAGGACCGCTCCTGCCGCCTGGCAGCAGCATCCCTCCCGCCGCCAAGTATTTATGGAAAGTTTCAGGGAGCCTGTTGCCATTTCCAAGGGGAGTTGCTGTTGTTCTTGCAGACTGTGACTTTTAAGAGCTGCCAGTCCTGCGACGCTGCAGCTCCCACCCTGGCAAGCTCCGGGCGCATCCCGGGGCTTTACTGCTGCTCCTGTTGCCTATTCTTAGCTCCTGGGGTTATTTGCAGCAATGGTGACTCAGAAAACTAATTACCGTGTTGAGGTTTCTGAAGGGGAAAGAATAACTTGATGCATTGTGGTTTCCTTACTCCTACTTTAACTTTTAATATTTAATACTTTCTGGCTTATTGTAAAAGCTGTTGGACTTTGTGGAAGGATTCTGATAAACATTCATTTAGAAACTCATCTGTCCCCAAGTGAGTGTCACCTGTGGGCTGTCCCCTCATCTGGCAGTGGCTGGGATGGAGTTGTCATGCCAAGTAAGGAAGTTTGTGGAAGCCTAGGAAGGATGACAGCTGTCCTGTGGTGGTGGCTCTGGCAGGAGGCAGGAGACAGGAGGTGGGTGTGTGGTTTCTGGAGCCCCAAGGATGTGGTGCATGGGCAGTCCCCTTGTGTCCCAAGTGGGAGGACACCTGGGACACACCTTCTCCAGGCAGAAAAGCCACCTCCTGGTCCAAACTGCTTATGTGGGCACCACCTGTGCCTGGTGACAAGGCACAGCAGTGACTTAAATCCCCTGGCAGGGACACATTCGGGTCCCTCCTGCGCTGCAGTTCCTGTGAGGCTGCCGGCCCCAGTTCCCCTGGTGTAAATGGGGCAAACATTTCCCACAGGGAAAGCAGAGGCTTTCCAAATACCTGGAGAAACTTCAGAGCTTGATCTGCTGATGGCTGTGGGCTGTCCCAGCCACACAGAGAAGTGCCTGTGGAACCTGCTGAGACTGAGATGGCATATGGCAATCTCATTGTCTGGGTAGCAGGTGGCCAAGAAGTCTTTTACCTTGTGAAAGGCTGAAGAAGTCACAGCGCTCCATGATGAGCTGATGGAGGAGCTGATGTTCTTGGTGGCTTGCAGAGAGGGTCTGGAGCAGCTGAAGCATGATGCCCTGATCACATTGGCCAGAAGCTGCTCCCTTCTCGGGTGGCTGGGAGAGCGCAGACTCACAGAATGGTTTCAGTTGGAAGGGACCTTAAAGACCATCCTGTTCCAACTCCCTGCCAATGGGCAGGGACACCTTCCACTAGACCAAGTTGCTCCAAGCCCCATCCAACCTGGCCTTGAACACTTCCAGGGATGGGGCAACCACAGCTTCTCTGGGCAACCTGAGCCTGGGCCTCACGACCGTCACAGGGAAGAACTTCTTCCCAATATCCCACCTAACCCTGTCCCCTGTCAGTCGGAAGTCATTCCCCCTTGTCCTTCCATCCCTTGTCCCAAGTCCCTCTCCAGCCCTCTTGGAGCCCTTTTAGGCACTGGAAGGGGCTCTAAGGTCTCTCTGGAGTGTTTTTTTCTCCAGGTGAACACCCCCAGCTCCCTCAGCCTGGCTCCAGAGCAGAGGGGCTCCAGCCCTCAGAGCATTTCCCTGGACTCTCTTCAGCAGCTCCATGTCGTTCCTGCGCTGGGCCCCCAGAGCTGGAGGCAGCACTGCAGGTGGGGTCTCACCTGAGCAGAGCAGAGGAGCAGAATCCCACACTCACCTGCTGCCCACAGTGTGGGATGAGCCCAGGACATGACTCGTTTTTGGGTACCAGCACATATGGCCAAGTCACACCCAATTTGTCACCCACCAGGACTCCCAGGTCCCTCTCCCCAGGGCTGCTCTCAACCCACCCAGCCCTCAACCTGTGCTCATGCTGGGGGTTGCCCTGACCCAGATACAGGACTTTGCACTTGGCCTGGTTGAACTGCATGAGGTTCACATGAGCTCGCTCCTTCTGCCTGCCCAGGTCCCTCAGGATGCCTCATCCCTTCCTTCTACTCAATCAACTGCACCACACAGTTTGGTGTCATCCACAAACTTGCTGAGAGTTTCTGAGATCAGAACCTCATCCTGCCTCTTTAACCTAAGTTTTTCAGAGCAGACAGGATAAAGTGAGGGGGAGGATTAACTCTCATTTTGGCCCTTGCCTGCCAAGATCTCACTCCTGCCTCCACCCTGCAGGTTTGATCTTGAGGGCTCTGTCAGGAGCCCTCCACAGCTCCCTGGGCACCACCATGGGGCTGACTCTGCCACTGTAGCCCACCCATGCTCCACGGTACAGCATGGACCCCCTTGCACCGGTGAGGGGTTCAAGGCCACCCCACGCTCCCTGGCTCAGGTAGGGTGATAGCTGGTGGCTTACTTGAATTCTTTGGGGAATGATCCTTTAAAATGATCAAATTTTGCTCTTGGGGCAGTTTTTAACTCTTTCCTGCTTCCCCCAGAGCTATCACAGCTACCCATGAGCCCCTGTGCTCTGCCTGCAGCTCCCTGCCCTTTGCCTAACCCTCTGTAGTGCTGTGGGATTCCTCTAGAGCAGGACAGCCCCTGCTGACCCCTTATCACAGCGCTGACTGTGAGTGATGGGAGCGTGGTCCCAGGCTCTTTAATTATTGAGAGAAGGAAAATGGAGTTAAATTTGGGAGAGAGGACAATTGAAAATAATAGTGTCTGCTGTGTCTTCAGAAAAGGCAGGTTACCTCTGGGTTAGGGTGGGTACCTGGGAAGTCCAGACACCTTAGCTCCTGACTGGCCCATTGCCTGCACCCTCTGATTTTTTGGGGACCAGTCTTTAAGCAGCAAATGCTCTAAGGTCTTCCTGAGGGGGCAAAGAGGGAACAGTCTTTTTACTGTCCAGTTAAAGCTGTTGTCATGTTTTAATGAAAGAAAACTAAAAGGTTTTGACTGTGTCATTGGTCATTTGGCTTTGAGCTTGCTGGAGGATGTACCAAGCCCACAGAGTGAAGGGAGCACTCTGGTGGTGCCAAGCCTGGCAGCAAGACATGCCAGACTGGCTTTGCTGAGGCAACAGGGAGAATCCTTGCCTGGCTCAGCCCCTGGCCTATGGTAGCTGCTTGGGTGCTTTTCTGGGTGACCTTTCCCTGGAAGCCAAACTGGAGTTGCTGCCCTCCCCTGTCACCATGTGCCAGCTCTTGTCCCCAGCTCTGCTGTTGGGTGACATCCACATCTAGGCAGGGGGAAAGACTGAAAATTGCATGAGGCAGGCCAAGAGCATTGACAGTGTCCTCCCAGCATGGAGGGCTTGGGGTACAGCACAAGGGACCCTGCTGTCCCCAGCCCCAGTGTGTCACCCTGAGGACCTGCCTCATGACACTGGGTCAGCTTTGGCTCGGCAGTTCTGCCAGCCTTGGAATGCCCCAGCTCAATAAGCATAGCAACCCCCTCCTGGCCTCACACTGGGCCAGAGCCTTGGGCGACTGGAGCCCCTCATGGCCTCTGTGCCTGCCACAAGCTGCCCTGTTCCCTCCTGCCTGGGGAGCTGGGGAGGAGAAAACAGCAGGAGGCCCTGAGACATCACCAGCGGGTACCTGGGAGCTGTGGGGTTTCTGCCACTCTTTGATATTTAATAAACTTCTTAAATAAATAACATTAATATAATATTAAAAGCTATTTACTGAATAGGCAAGTGCTCAGGCAGATGCCAGGTTTCTAGACAGAGCTGACATGTGATGAAGCTGTGGCTGTATGCCACAGCCCTCAGGGCCAACCCTGGTGCCCTTTGCCAGCCTGGCCCAGAGGAGGATGGGTGCACATGGACATCCCGTGGGAGGGGAATCCCATTCCCTCAGTGTGGAGCACACGAGGGAGCCCAATGGGCCGGGTTCGCTCAGTGCCCAGCTGGGTGTCAGCCCCTCTTCCCGTTGTTTCCCTAACTTATACTATTATGCTTTAATGATGTGGTGGTAAAGGGAGTGTCTGGGTAACTCAATCATGAGCACTGGAGGATAACAGAATAGCTGAGGCCTTGCCACAGTCGTGGCTGTGATGGGGGCTGGGAGGTGAGGGCTCAGGCTGCAGTCAGAGAAACAACTCTTGTCATGTCTCAGTGCCCAAAACCTCCCTGTTCAGTGCCTTCAGGGGAAGCCAGGGACCCTCTAAGGACACAGAGTAGGGAGTCCTCCCTGACCTCTGATTCATCCTGGTGAGATGCTCCATGAGCCATCCCAGAGAGACTGGGAAGCTGGGCCGGACTTCTGAGCACTGGGATCTGGAGCTGGGTACAGCTGTAGCCCATGGTCTGCCCTGTGCCTCTGGGGCAACCAAGTCACCTGGGGCTTGCAAGCTGCTCAAGGGGACAGGTACTGTCATACTGCTGCCCTGGCCATGCCGGGGAGGGAGAGCTGTGTGCTTCAGGGCTGCTCCACCACTCCCTTCTGCACCTGGGGGTGTCAGAGAGCAGAGCCCATGATGCCCAGGGGATCCCATCCAGGGGTAAGGCTCCCTTGATTTCTCATTTTCTGCCTTGTGGAGCAGATGTTGTACCTACCAAGCCACCTGAGAGACAGCAAAAGGCACAGCCATCCCACAGGGATGAATGATGCCTGAGCCCCAGAACTTCAGAGAGTGCCCAGGCCAGCCACCTTCCCAGGATGCTGGGACTGGAGAAGCCACTTCACTGGGAGACAGGTCTGAGCTAAAACTTGGGCTGCTGGAGGACTGGGATATGTATGGACGCGTTGTGCCTCCCTGCACCCTTCCTTTTCCACACTGCTTAGAGCAGGTAGGGCTTCACCAGGGTGGAGGAACACTCACAGGCTCCATGGCCCCTTGGTCGACAGAGCCATGAACTGGGGATTTACCCTCTGAATGCACCCATGTGAGCGTGCCCAGCATGGCAGCACCCCACTCGCTCCTCTCCCTTCATGGAGCTCCTGATGGCATTTTAATGCCCTTTAATGTCTCTGGACCAGAAGGTATTTTGTCCACACAAATAACAGTCTGCACCTTGTGGCTGCTGTCCCTGTGCCTTGCCAGAAGCTTGGCAGTCATTAATGAAGTTAGTGAGTGCTGACCTCTGCCCCCACCAAGGGAGACGTGCTTCCCCAGGGGTAAAACAACGATGAGCATAGATGGGGCAGAGACTCACTAGGGGCTGGAATGACAGGCTGGACATGAGCCAACAGTGTGTGCTGGCAGCCCAGAGTGCCAACAGCATCCTGGGCTCATCCCACAGCGTGGGCAGCAGGTGAGAGGGGGATTCTGCCCCTCTGCTCTGCTCAGGTGAGACCCCACCTGCAGTGCTGCCTCCAGCTCTGGTGCGCTAGAAGGATGTGGGGCTATTGGAGCAAGTCTGGAGGAGGCCATGGAGATGCTCTGAGGGCTGGAGCCCCTCTGCTCTGGAGCCAGGCTGAGAGAGCTGGGGGTGTTCACCCAGAGAAGAGAAGGCTCCAGGGAGACCTTGGAGCTCCTTCCAGTGCCTGAAGGGGCTCCAACAGAGTTGGAGAAGGACTTTGGGCAAGGGGCAATGGCTTCCAACTGACAGGGGGCAGGATTAGGTGGGATATTGGGAAGAAATTGTTCCCTGTGAGGGTGGTGAGGCCCTGGCAAGGGTTGCCCAGAGAATCTGTGGCTGCCCCATCCCTGGAAGTGTTCAAGGTCAGGTTGGACAGGGCTTGGAGCAACCTGGTCTAGTGGAAGGTGTCCCTGCCCATAACAAAGGGAGTTGGAACAGGATGGTCTTTAAGGTCCCTTCCAATCCAAGCCATTCTGTGATTCTATGATAACGCTGTCCTCACCCTGCCTGCTGTGAGGGCCTCAGCATGTTCACCTGACTTGGGGACAGTGTTTGGCTCTGTCCCTGCCAGCTCTGGTGGATCCCCTGGGAGACCCCGCCCGTGAGGAAGGGGACACGATATGGGGCTCGATGCTGGTGGAGGCTCCAGAGCACAGGCACCCAGCCTTTCACTGCTGCTTTCAGACACCGTGCCTGATGGAGGTGCCACCATCTGGGACAGCCCATGGAACAGATCAGTGCCAGAGCCTCCTTTTTGCCATCCCCTCAGGCCCGTCCAAGCTCCTGGGATACAGGAGGACCATATTGCCAGCCAGTTCTAATCCATTATTCCTTTATTTCTCCTTTTACAGACCTTTGCACTGAAGCCAAGTGAAGAATCTCACAATTGCACTACACACCACTTAACTTTGATTCCTCTGGCAGCAAAGCGGCTCCGCCACCAACAAGACCTCGAGGGCTGTTTTTCCCCTCCCTGCACATCACTCCCATCTCTGTGCCTGGAAGCTGGTGCCCAGCAGAAGCTCTAACTCACTGTCCATCCCACTGGACCACTCCCCACCATGTTTCAGCGTCTCACCAGCCTCTTCTTCAGTGACAGCAATGCGCCAGAGGGCCTAGAGGAGCCCAAACCCTTTGTCGAGGAGGAAGAGGAGGAGGATGGCTGGCTCGTAATTGATCTTGCAGGTGAGGAAAGCAGCAGGACTGGCTTCCCACAGCCTCCATTGAACTTTGTCTTTGCAGAGCAGGGCAAACCCCTTGAGATGTCAGCAGATGAGCTCACACCACATGGGATCAGCTCTGCCCTTCATCCTTTCTCCCCTGGTCCCCTTGCCCTGTCCATGGTGCCCAGCCCTGTGGTCACTGCAGCAGCCCCTGACCTGCTCCTCCTTTTTCCCAGTGATGATTCCTGACTTTCCACCAGTGTGGGAGCAGTGTCAGCATCCCTGGCTGGGGCTGCAGCTGCTCGGGATCGTCCAGGTGTCTCTGTGCCAGGATGGGACCCTGGCATGGCACCAGCCAGGGAGATTATCCAGAGTTTTGATGTGATCCTGCCTGCCAGGGCTCGGTGGGGTGGAGAACCCAGCCCTTGCAGGCTCTACCCACCGGCTGCAGCTGAGCTGTGCCCTGGCCAGCACTTTTCCAGGAGGAGCCAGGCTCAGCTGCTCCCTGCTCTGCCTCTGCTGAAAGCAAAGCAGGAACTGGTGGGACACCAGGGTTGTCCCCATGAGAGGATAGGTGGCAGGGCTGTCCCAGCTGGGGATGTGCCACCAGTGATCTGGCTATGTTTGGGTCATCTGAGGGGAGCAAATCTCAGTTCCAAAGGAGTTTTCTTCCCAACTCATTCCCAGTGCCCATGCCAAGCACAAGGGATGTTTGGCACCAGGTCCCTGTATCTAGAGAACCCACAGGGCTCCCCCTTCCCAGGGATGGTGACAACCGTCCAGAGCCCTGTTTGACACCAACCAGATGAATTGAATTCCTCCTGTGCGGAGCTTCTCCAGCTCCACGCAGACCTTGGAGTTTGTTGTGGCATTAGTGACTCAGCCAATTACAATGATATTTTTATGACCTTTTCATTCCAAATCCAGCATTGACCATAGACAAACTCGCCTGCCTGTGCAGGAGCTCGTGGTGCCTGTGCTCTGTTAGCTGTGGTGCCCCAGCCAAGGGGGTTTAGGAGGAGGGTTTTGTCCTCCCTCTCTCTTGCAGGCAGCAGTCCTCTGAGCAGATGTTCCCTGCCTGTCCCCACCATGCTTGTTTTTGTGATGGGAGTTGTTCATTAGAGTTCTCCCCCATATCCCCTGGAGAGGGGACCAGAGCAGGAACAAGCCTGGGATGGGGGACAGGGATCTCTGTGCCTCGTGGGAGGGAGCACTATGGAGAGCTGGTGGAGGTGATGGGTGGTGTGGGCATGGGCAGCTGTGCAGGGTTCCCTGTCCTCTGGGCTCTCAGCTGACTGTCTGGAGTGGGTCACAGCAGTGACATGGGAGGGGGCTGGTTGCAAGGACGTCCCTGGAGCAGCGGGT
This sequence comes from Chiroxiphia lanceolata, assembly GCF_009829145.1. Taxonomy (NCBI): domain Eukaryota; kingdom Metazoa; phylum Chordata; class Aves; order Passeriformes; family Pipridae; genus Chiroxiphia; species Chiroxiphia lanceolata. The sequence goes on along the minus strand of NC_045653.1, from coordinate 535,119 downwards.
GTGCAGCTGCCAGGAGTCTGGGCCAGCTGGCAGCGGCTGCAGCATGCCTAAAGCATGCCAGAAGGAGCCAGGAGTTTCCCCAGCCGGAGAAACACTGGCCTGTGCCCTGATCCCTGGGTCCGAGACTGCAGCTGGCTCCGAGGGGACCAAGGGTTGACTCTGGTACAAAACAGAGTCCCATTTTTTTTCCCAGTGACATGGCTGGGCTCTTGGTGCAGCGCTGGCTTCCAGCAGCGTGTCTGCTTGCGACGATCCCACTGCTAATTCCATTGCCTTCTGTTCCCACAGCAATCCCTGAGCAGTGAGGGACCAGATTCTTTCAGCCCCGTTTCTGAGGCTGGAGTTATGTGAAGCACTTTAAAAGTGAAATGTGGAGGCTCCAGCCCCATCCTTCCCTTTGGAGCCGTGGTGGCCAGCAGCAGTTCCCAGCCTGGCTCCCTCCCAGCAGTTTAGGGTGCCTCCAAATTCGATCCCTCTCAGCCTGATCATTACCCCAAAATGCACCCAAATTACCCAGATCTTCCAGGAACATTTCCGATGCTCCTTTCACCCCCTTGCCCAGCCTGGCTCTGCTCAGGACCCAGGGAGGGAGCCAAGAGCATTTCCCAGGATATGGCTGGGAGTATATCCCCAGGGATTTGAGGATCCTGAAAAATTGCTTGTGACGTTAAAACCCAGGTTGGCAAAGGATGGGAACAGGGAGCCCTGGAGAGGCTGCACTGAGTCCCCTACCCCTGTGCCCACAGACCCCTGCTGTGGGAGTGCTGCTGGACTGGGGATGCTCCAGCTGGGCTTGATGGCTGTCTCCAGGCCGACAAATAATCTACAGCCCATCATGTCAACAACTATTAATAGCCTGATATCCACTGACCTAGAGAAAGACACTCCCATGTTTGCAAGGCCAGTTGTGACCTGTCCTGAGCCCTGGGCTGGGGCATCAGCTAAGGAAGGGGCTGGAGATGCACAGAGCTGGGAATACCATGCTCATGCTCATGCACTGCATTTCTCCACGCAAGAACACATTCACCTTTGATTCCTCATGCTCCCTCCCCCAGTCACAGGGTCACATGCATCCATATAGATATTGCACTGCCTCCCCCCTCACTGACACCAGTTCCCTCAAATCCCCCTGATGAGTCTGGGAATGGGTTCACCTAGCCTAAGGTGCAGGCTCCCCTCCCATTACACCACCAATAATTCCAAGCACAAGCAGCCCAGGAAAGCAGCAGCCCAAGTGCTTTTGCCAGGTAGAGATGAGGAAGGGAAAGCATGGAAGGCTGGCCATTGGAGGGGTGGGGGGTCAGCTCCCGTATCAGGCACCCAAAATTTGGCCTCTAAGGGACTGAAGTTGAAGGCACAGCGAAAACCTTTGCTGAAGAATTTATTCCTGTGATTTCTTCCAGAGAAAAGGTGTGGACACCCCTCTGTGTGTACTTGGTTTCCATGTTTGCAAAGTGCTGGGTGGTGTTTGTGGGCGCAGGCATGCTGGCGTTCCTCTGGAGCGGCACAGCACGGCATGGCTCAGGTGCCATCCGAAAAGGCAAAAGCAGCGTTTCTTGCTGCCTGAACTTTCTTCCTTTTGACAAGGAAAAAAACCCATTGCTGCAGTAAACCCTGCTGGTTCTCCCACTTTTTGGTTCAACTTGCCTAACCAGGCTCCTTTCCATGCTGAAGCCGGGGCCCTCGGCAGCGGTAGGTGCTGGTTGGGGGGGGGCACGGCTGACGTGTCCCTCCCCGCGGGGCCGCGCCCGTCTCTGGCGGTGGCGGTGGGGTGTCTCTTGCACTAACGATGCCCCTTTCTCTCCCCCCTCCCCTCCCCACTGTACATGGTATGTGTGTGTGTCCCCGCTCGCCCCGCATGGCTCTGCACCCCCACCCCCAGGCAGCCGTGCCCGCCCCGGCCCAGCCCGGCGAGGGGGTGCTGGCGGTACCGGGCGCTCGGCGCGGCCCCGCCCGACGCCCTCTGGTCCGCCACCACCACCAGCCGCTTCCCCGGCTCCGGCCGGTCCCTGCTTGATGGACGAGAGTTGGTTTGTCACCCCTCCCCCCTGTTTTACTGCAGAGGAGCCCGGCCCTGACGGCGTGGGGAGCAGCCCCATGGAGGACCTGCTCATCGAGCACCCCAGCATGTCCGTCTATGTCACCAGCACCCTCGAGGTGGATGGGGAGGGCCCCGAGGACGATGCTGCCGGGTGAGTGCACTTTGAGGGTGTTTGTGAGGGACTGGCAGCCCCAGCACCTACTGAGGGACCGGGGTCAGCCCTGGCATCCCAAATCCCCTCGTACACCCGAGAGCGTGTCCCATGGACAGAGTGGAGCGGTGGAGGACATCAGTGTCCCCATGCCCCATCTCAAGGGAGTACTCTACACATCTGGCCAGATGCCATACAAGGCTGGCAGCCCCTGTGTCCCAAAATCCTCTGCTGAGGAGGTCTCAGCGGCGTGTTTGGATGGCCGTGGGTGCAGGACCGTGAGCTTGGCACCGGGCTGTGGCAGGAGAGGGGTGTGTCCCCTGCCCCAAGCAGGGTCTCCTGGTGTGGCTGATGCCACTCATGCTGATGCCACCTGTGCTAATACCGCCTGTCACCACATCACCAGTCTAGGGGGTTGCCAGGTTGGGCTTACATCGTTGTTTTCCATAGGTATGGCCCAAGCAAAGCAAATCCAATAGGACAGGGTGGCCTTTGGGCACAGTGGTCCCCTGAAGACCCCTGGCTCCCCCAGGCAGGAAGGTGCTGAAGCCCCCCTCGATCCCACTTCTGACCCCATGCTGGCCCAGCACAGGGATATCCCACCAGCTTCTTGCCCCAAGCTACAGCTTAGCACAGGAGGAAAATAAACAGAAATGCCCCAAATGGCCCTGCTGCCTGCTACTTCCCAAGGCCTGTGGGCTGGAGTCCTCCCCACGCATTCCTGGGACCACAGCCTGGAGCTCTGTCCTTCCCCAGGGCTGCCTCCAGTGTGCAGGGAAAACCTGAACTGTGCACGTTCTCAGCCCTGCCACTGCTGGCTGAGCCCCGGCTCCCACCATGCCATGGGGTCCCTGCTGCCCCCCAGTCCCAGCCCTCCAGCATCTCCCCCAAGAGCCCCTCACTGGGACAGGGGAGGAGTAAGAATTCAGAGTAAACTTCACCCTGGGCTAGGGGACACCATTCCTGTCAGGGGACACTGTTCCTGGCTAGGGGACATCATTCATAGTTAGGGGATGCCGTTCTTGGCTAGGGAACACCATTCCTGATTAGGGGACACTGCTCCTGGCTAAGTGACACCATTCCTCCAGGACTTCTCTTTCCAAAGTCTCCCTGAGAGCCACAGCTTGATCTCCAGAGCTTTAGAGGCTCTTCAGTGATGGAGGGGGCAGAGAATGGCCAAAGGGAACTCAGGACTAGCCAGGGGACAAAAGAGGTCACAGTGGAATGGAGACAGACCAGGCTCAAGGGACTTAGCTACGGTAGGGGGCTGTGGGAACACCCCGTTCCTGGTGGTGTCTGGATTTGTCCAGGTGTCCCAGAGCCTGCCTGTGCTGGAGCATCCCTGCCCTCGGGAGGCTGTTGAGGCAGGAGGTGCCCGGCCCATCCCAGGGCACAGTGTGTGGGGAGGGGGTTGGTGCCCTCGGTGCCCTTCTTGGTGGGGAGGGTGAGGGCGATGCCAGCGCCGCTGACGGCCCCTCTCTCTGCAGGGAGGTGCCGGAGCCGCGGCTGGAGCGGCACATGGTGCACCACGGCCGGTCCCTGGCGGTGAAGGCGGCCATCCTGGACAAGGTGGGGCAGGCGCAGCGGGTGCAGCGGGCCAAGCAACTGGCGGAGCGGCACCGGCTGGGCCAGAAGGCACTGCAGCGGCAGAACCGCGCCCGGCAGCGCCCGCCCCGCCGTGCCAAGCAGCTCCCTGGGGCCTTTGTGCACCAGCCCTGCCAGCGCCACTGCAACTACTGACCTCGCCGGGACGGCTGCGCTGCCGCTGCCCCGCCGAGGGGGCCCTCACCCCCTGACACCGGCCCCCGGGAGTGCCGGCCCCCACGGACACCGGTGACACTGGCTGCAGTTCCACTCCACGCCCCCCACTCCCGCACGCCTGGCCCACACTCCTCATCTTCCTCCACCTGCCCTCACTGCTCCCCTCACCCCTCACCCTCTATGCCAGCTGGGCCAGCAACCTCTGGAGCTGCCAGCATGGAGGGCCATGCTGACCCCCCCACCCTCACAGCCTCACCAGCCTTCACACAGGAAATCGGTATTCCCTGGGAAATCACCTGTTCCCGAAATCCATGGCAAAGCCTGTTTGTCCTGACAAGCCTGTGACAACAGTGCCTTTCCTCACCGCATCATGACTCCATGTACAGCCAGGCTGGGATGTCACAGAGACACCGAGCAAAGGTGAAAAGAGAAACAAAGCCACGAGATCTGGGATTTTTAGGAAAATCTCGTCAATGACACTAAGTAATGCTTCCGCCCTGCACAACCAGCAAATACTCCCCTCCCTCCTTGACTTCTTAGTTACGTTTTTACCATGATAAACCCCCACTGCAGGTCCTGAAGGGGCTCGTGGTGGGAAGCACTGGTGGAACCTTTGTGGCCGGGTCAGCCAGGTGGCTCCTGATGCGTCACGGTGTTTTTTTTAAATTAACCTTAAAAGCAATCTCAGGAATCAAAGCACCATCCCAGCGCCATGCTGGAGCCCTTGGCCACTGTGCTGGGAGGGGTGGCCAGCCCAGGGCAGTGGTGGCATCACCGTGGCTGGTGGCTCCACCCGAGCGAGCCCTTCCTCCTGGAGCCACTCGCCTGCCCCAGCCACACCTCTTTCCCTACAGATGCGCCTGTATATGTGTGTGTATATATATTTCCCTCCATACCTTTATACTTGGAAGAGGCACTGTTAAGCCAAGGAACATCGGCTGCCTAGTGTCAAACCCTGGGAGGGGAGCAGAGGCAGGGATCTGCACAGCTTCCCTGAGGTGGCGAAAGCATGTTGATGGTGGTGGTGAAGAGATGCTGAAGAAGAGGCCGGAGGGAAGAGGCCGAAGTAAGGACAAAGATGGGTCTAGGAGTGGCTGCAAAGGGTCAGGATGGGGCAGGCCTGAATGAGAGGATTGCTGTAACAGGAACTGTAACAGGTGCATCTTCTTTCCCCATCCCTGCTAAAAATTGCATCCTTTCCCATGAAGGGCCAAATCCTGTTGTAGAAAACGTTGATTTTTAATGCAAATCCCTCCCCTCCCTGTGACAGATTCATTCTGCCTTTGGAAGAACATGGTCTAGACTTTTCACTGGCTCCAGCACCAGCTGAGATGGCTCTAAACCCAGCAGAAATTTGCTGATCGCCCCCAGCTCCCTCCCTTTAGGGACAGGTTTTACACCTTGTGCCCTGGGAAAGTATCCGGCTTGTGGCCAGCTCACAGCCTGAATTCCTACCCTCTGAAAAAAACCTTACAACCCCCCCAAAAATTCTGATTTCACAGGAGTTTCTTCCATTCACCATGTTACATCCCTTAATATTAGCTGGGGACCTCTGCTGAAGGAATTGTGGTAAGCCCAACTTCAGACAGCTGGTAGTTATTAATTCTTTTAAAGAGATTAAAAACAAACTGGTCCAGGCTCTGGGTTGGGGAGCCTGGCCCACAGGAGCCGGATGCTGCTGCTCACCTGCAGCGTTTCTCCTCCACTCCGATGACGTAGTGTTCTTAAAAGCACAGAGCTGGGGAAGTCGATGTTACCCCCTGCCCTCGGCATTGTCCCACACTCCTTGGGCCTCCTGGCAACCTCCGTCCGTTGCTGAGCCTGAGACCACACTGGAGATCGCCCTGTCCCACCTCTAGTATCTTCTTGGTGAAGACACTGACTGGAGGGGAATGTATACCCCCTTTGGCTTCCTGGGCTTCACACTAAATGCCTTTTCTTCCCCCTGAAGTGATGCCTGGTGTGAACCAGGAGCATGGCATGTGCAGGGACTCTGGCAAAGGTGCTTGTGATGACAAGCAGGGGCTGAGCCCGAGCTCCCGGATGTCCGATGAGGTGCTGCCTTCCCTATCCCGCTCTTCCCATGTTGCTGGATGATCTGCTCTGTGGCCACCAGGCAGAACCATTAGAGGAATCATTTTCTCTCCAGCCCAAATACACATCAAGAAGTGGAGAAGCCACGCAGCGTCCTGCCCCCCAGCCTGTTCTCCACTGCAAATTCTCCTCCTGCACATTCAAGTTGCCGCCAGTTCCTCCAGAGCACTCCAGAAATCAGAGGCTGGTTGCGACCACATTACCCTCCACAGCTCCCAGAGGAACAGGCAGCAGTGAGCTCAGGGCAGATCCTGCCCTGTCTCACCTACCAGGCTTTCCTGTGCCCACTGGTCTGTATGGAAATGGTACCCCAGGAGAAATCCCTCATCGAAATCCTTCTCTGTGTCCTGCTCATCTGTTGTGAACCAGAACCTCTTGGCCATGTTCCTGGGGAGCTTGGGGCAGCCATGGCACTGACACTGACACCCAGCCCCCAGGCACCCATTTCCAACAGGTGATGCTGGTTTTCAGAAGCGAATGCAAACTGTTCTTTTCCTTTCTTCTTTCCATGCCAGTCTGAGGTGTCTTTCCTCATGCTGTGCCCAGCAAGCACAGGACATGAAGCAGAACTATTATCACACTTTATATCCAGAGTATGTTTATAAAGGATTAATAAATTATTAATGTTTTCATGAAGAGGTTAAACCAGAGTCCAAGCAGGTTAGCAGAGTGCATGTACCACAGCAAACCTCTGCTCCTGCAACCCCCCTCTGTTGTTTGCACACTTGTTGTGTATTAACACCTAACACTCACCTGCCAACCCCCTGCAAGACGACTGTCACTCCCTAGTGTGACCCACCCTCCCTGTGCTGTGGCAGAAGGGTGTTCAACCTGGGCTCTTGCCCAGCAGTAAGACCTCCTTCCCATTGTTGCCAGAACAAGAAAATTCCTTTTCATTGAGGTTATTTGTCTCCTCGAATCTTAAAACAAATGAAAGGTGCTTAAAAACTGAGAACTTTGGTGTGTGCACCTGTGGCATGTGTAGATACTTCACGACCTGGTGTGGATGTTCAGTATGTGGGGTTGAGTTTTTTAGGGGTTTGTTGGTTGGGGTTTTTTTTTGCACCCAGTGTTGTGATGAGTTGGGTGGTGCTCCTGATGGGAAGGTGCTCACAGGGAGCCCTTGGGCTGGTCCTGCTGGGACAACTGGGATGATTTTGCTTTCTTTTCTTTACTTTTGTAGGGGGAAACTACAGCATGGACTCAGGGACAAACCAATCTGCTGGGGTCTTTAAAAATGTCTTTTTTCCAGGCTTCTCTGCTAGGATGTGGGGTTTGGTTTGGTCTGTGAGGGATGTTGCAGGGATGGGGCCTGTGGCAGAACATGGTGGTGAGAGGCTGCCCAGGCTGTGTTGGAGGAACTGCAGGGTTTGGTGCTCTGACACTCTGGTGTGGAAAAGAAGCTGTGACCCCTCATGGTGAGGCCATTGCTGGGCAGCAGCCCCTCTTTGTTTATTCATGTCCTGAGAATTCACCTAATAGTTGCTAGAATGTGGCTTGTCCCTTTTTGGACTTTTCTGTGAACAGCCAGGTACAGATTTTCAGCACTGAACCTCCAAGGATTTGGGAAGTGCAGCAGAGCTGGACGTTCTGGCCTGACTCCTACGACATCACTGGGATCAGGAGACAGCCAGGATGGGGGAAGCCATTGGAACAATCACCTGGAAAAATGGTGATGTAGGTGACAGGTGGATTTGAGGGAAGAAATTTTTGTATTTCTTGCACTGAAAGCATAAAAAAAGGAAGAATTCCTGGTGGAGAGGCCTGGGCAAATCTCTGTTCAATAAATGCCAGCTTTTCTGGGCAGCATGGCAGTGCTGGGGTTCAGACAGGTGAGATGGGTCCAGCCACAGCAGCAGCTTTGCAGCCCTGTTCTGGAATTGCAGTGAGGAATGGGCACGGACGGGCAGCTGGGAGAGCGGTGCTGTCAGTGCTGGCTGGAGCTTGTGGAAGCAGCACACCCTCTACAGTGGGAAGGATCTTTCCACCACCATTGAAGCCCCCATGGTGTAGGAATCTTCTCCAAGCAAGATTTGCATCTCAGTTGAGTTGTTTTGGTCTGGCTGCCCTGGTACTCGTGCAATGGATGAACCCGATGTGTGGCGAGGCTCCCCCAGCCAGCAGGACAGAAGCGGGAGGGGTGGCCCTCCTGCAGAAGTGCCGGCTCTTGAGATGCGTCAGGACACCCCCGTGCCCCCCACCTTCCCATAGCTGTGCTTCCTGCACCGGTCAAGGCCAGACTGGAGGCCACGGCACATGCAGGACACTCACTGGCAGCCACAACAAAGTCCTCACCCCGGATTTTGGCTGTTGCTTGTGCTACAAGGCTGTAGGGGGGCTGCTAAGGGAGTAGCGGCAGAGGCCTTCCTCACCTGTGTGAGTGCTGCAATCTCCACTCACAAATCTGCTTTCCAAAAACCTCTGCTGCAAAAGCTTCGTCTGGGAGGAAAACAATTCTTTTCATGGGAGTTGGCGTTTCTTTCTCATCATGGATAACATAAATGCTTGGCTCATCCCAAAGACCGCTGTGGGAATTTTCTCTCTTTAGGCATGTTTCTAATCAATAATTTTACATCATACCGATACCTTTTCCTCTTCCATCCAACCCCAGTGGGGAGAAAAATACCCACTTAGATGTCTTATCATATCAGTCAGAAAAAAAAAAATATGAAAAAAAACTACAGTGAGGTTATAAGCTTGACTCCCACAGCTTTGCAGTCACTCCTGTGGAGGACCAGTATAAATTCCAGTGCCCTGCATAAAGTGGAAAGTAAATGTCATGTGAATTTATTGAAAAACAATTGAGTCCCCAGAGATTACACATCTAATAATTAGGAAACGGACAGTAAGAAGTGATAGGTCACCTCAAGTCAAGCGAAATGGTTTTCAGCATCTGCCAGAAGGCAACACTGAGCCCCGCTGGTCTGGGAATGGGTGGTGACGGTCGCTGAGTGTCCAGGTAAAAATAAGAAGCCATCTGTGCCCAGCTGGTGCCACGGGGACTCTCGAGCCACCAGAGATTGTCAGCCACCACCATTCCCACAAGCGACTTGGATATGCCTCAAGTTTGCTGCTCCTTTGCTGTCTGCACTCAGAAATGCTGGTGGCAGGAGGGATGTGCCAGCAACCCACAATTGTCCCCAAGTTCTCAGAGCTTCCCACCAAGTCCTTCTCCACCACAGGACTGTGTCTGGTGACCTCCTCAGCACAGCTGCTTACAGGGACTGGAATCTGAGGACAGACACCCACGGCACTGGCAGCCTCTCCATCCCGGGGATCTGCCATGGTCAGACCCACCTATCAGACCTTCTGGGGACATTAACGGGCCTTAGTTGGGGCTGATCCTCTTAGGGCTTGTCTTCTTTAGGGTGGAGCTTTCTATTTCTGCCTGTTTCTCTCAGATATGCTCAATACAAAGTCAGTAATTTCCCATCATCCTCATGGGCTCCATCCTCATCCCATTCTCATGATCGGAGTGGCTGCCACAGGTCACCTGAATGTGGCTGTAGGAAGAAGCTGAATGCAGCAGTGGGAGAGGCTCTGCCTGGCTGGTAAGTCCCTCCTTTGGTGAGAGGTGTCCTCAAACCTGTCAGAGATGCCACTTTCTCCTCCACTTGTCTCCAGGACCCCAGTGGTGGGAGTACTTAGCAGCCATGGGCTCTGGACAGCCAGACATAGCTTGGGCAGGAGGTCTCCCCCTTCCCTGCCATCCATTGATGTGTCTTCCACCAGCTTTTCTTTTTGCTTCTTAAAAGAGTCTGTGTCATTAACTAAACCCACAACTTTCCTTAAAGGGATGAGGATGACGAGGATGAGCGGCTCCATTTAATAGCAAAGATGGCTCTTACATGTGATTCTCTTTTCAATTCTTCTGTGCAGAGCGGTGACACCCAGGCGTGTCCCCCGTACAGTCATTCAGAGCCTCCTGGGCTGCCAAGGGGGTTGCTTTCCCAACCCCAGAGATACAGGTATGCGACCCCATGTCCCAGAGCATGAAAGCTGCTGCAAAGCTTTGGTTCTGTTACAGCTAAACCTGAAAATCCTTCTGCCTTCCACTCTGATCCTATTTCATTACCTGTATGTGGGGAAGATTTTATTCCTTGCAAATGGAGGGGGAAACAGCACAGTAAGTTCTAAGTGTAACATAAAAATGGGTTGCACAGGGAGCCCAAAATTCCTCTGCTCTTTCACATTCACCTCATGTTTCCTTGTTGGGGAAGCTGGGAGCAGCTGTGCCCAAATCTCACCGAAATCTTATCCTCAGCCTTATGCTTCAGGAAGTCGAGCGATGAGGGGACAGCACAAGGTCTAACAGTAAACTAGTAAAATTTTCTCTTGTATCAGGACTGTTCTTGTACAGAGCCACCGAGCACTGCAATATTCTGTCTGTATGTATCAACCCCAAGTATTCTGCTTGTAAAACTCATCCCTGCACATTATCCATCCCTATGCTGGACTGACTGTACATGTGCCTTCACCCTTTTTCATGGTTTGTCATCTTTTTTTAACACAATTACAGAACTTGAATAAATCACTGAACTGCAGTTACAAGTCCTATGCAAGAGGTGACTGGGGAGTCAGTTTTTGATATTTCTGTGTTTCTGTGTTGTTTTTAAAGTTGCTGTGAAGACTTTTCAGAGAAGCTCAACAGAATGATTACCCCTAAAAACATTCAGATTATTATTTTTTTTTTAGCTAAAAAGCATTTAGCATTTTGGATGCTAAATCTTTTAGCAGCTTTGAAAAGCTCAGCCTAAACCCCAGTTCCTCACTGAGCCATGCATGGAGAGCAAGAGCAGTAGCAGCAGGAAGGACGAGCACCAGAACAGCCGGCATGTTCCACAGCCGGTGTTTCAAGAGAAATGTTGGAAAAGGTTGCTTAAGCCTTCCCTAAAATGCATCAGAGAATGTTCCCATCCCCAGCCGCCCTGCGCCCACTGCCAGCCTGGGGCAGAGCGGGCACGTGGCCGTCAAGCAGCTCTCCATCACCAGGCTCTGCTGAATGCCTTAACTGGGGCCCAGCTGCCACTCTGGACCTTGGAGAAGAGGCAAAAACAAGGTCCACATTTTTCTACATCACCTATGCTGTAGGACTGAAACCTCGTCCGAAACTCAAAGCTAACAAAATCCGCCCTTTTCGTGTGTTATGTGTTCAGTCGGTGTGAGCAAGGTTAGTAGGGAAAGGGCGTCTCCTCCTCGTAGGACACTACACAGTGTGTCCAACATTTGCTGTGTGTCAACAGAGTGAAGGACACGACTGCCTGGGATACGTTGTGTAGTTGTGCCTGTGTGTATGTAACCTGGTTTTGGTTGTTAGGTTGTAATGCTGTCTCTTGACTGAGAAAAGAAATCTAATATAAAGAAAAATCACAAGAAATAATAAAAAAAATCTATTTAAACTCTATTTTATGTGTATTCCTTTTAAAGCCTGAAAGTAAATCTGTCTCCAAAAAGCTCTGTTTTTGTAAAAAAGCTTTTAAAAGTCAATTCTGTAAGAGAGAGGTAACAGAAGAATGTCCCCTTTGAAGATAGGGATGCGCAGGAGAGGGGATGGCACAGGCTGAGGCGGTGGAGGCGATTTTTTTCCCTTCCACATTCCCAAACCCTACAACTCAGTAGGCGATGGACAGAGCTAAAGCATATGCGGTTTGCCCTGGGAAAGCACAGAATCCCAGATGAGCTGATCCCTGCAGCATCATCTGTTTCTCCAAGCACATACCCTGCAGAGTGAGACGTTTTCACCACCCACTGAGAGGCAGAGATGCCTCCAAGGTGATTAGGGGCTTGGAACATCCAGCAGATGAGAGGCTGAGAGCTGGAACTGCTCAGTCTGGAGAAGGTTCAGGAACATCCTGCTCATGTGTGCAGATTCCTGATGGGGGAAGTACAGAAGACAGCCAGAACATTCTCAGCCTGGGGCAGGGTGAGAGGCATAAATTGAAGTAAAAAAAAAGAAAGAGAAATGTCATTTAAACACAAGAAAATGTTTTTTTTTTTTCTTCTAGAAACTTCTAGAGTGGTTGGCCACAGAAGCAGGTTGAGAGGTTGAGGAGTCTCCATCCTTGGAGATACCAAAGATGGGAGCAGACACAGCCTTGAGCAGCTTGGGGCAGGGGTGGGACGGGGCTTGCCCAGCCCAACAGCTGCTCCAGTTCCTCCAGCAGAGCCAAGGCAAGGGGTGCTCCAGATGTCACACACTTGATATCCCAGTAGCTGGGAGAAGCACTTCAAGGAATTGTTAGGAATTGGGAGTGAAAAATAGGCAGGAGTGAGTTTTGACAAGCTTTCTCACTGGAAAACCAAATTCAGCAGTGGGAGACAATGCATGGGGTTATTTGGGATGGATGGACCTTGGGAGGTCCAGTCCAACATCCTGCACACAGCAGGGTAAATACAGAATTCATATCATGTTGTACAGGGCTTTGTTCAGCCAAAGTTTGAAATTCACCTGAGAGAGATCCACCACCACATCCCCGGGGAATATTTTGTTCTATCCAGTCAGAACATCCTCTCCTTCTGTTTATTCTAGTGGTGTCCTTTCCTCCCAGCATCCACCTCTGTAAGAGCCCAGCTGCATCTTCTCCAAGACATGAAAGAGTGATGAAGCCCCTGGCCATCCTCATGGCCCTCTCGTGTGTCCCCTCTACTTTAGCAACATCTTTCTTCTGTATGTGGGTGTGTGGTGGTGGAAACCAGGTGATAATATTCTACCTGGAGTCTAACAAGTGCCAAGAAAAGGGGAACAATCACTTCCCTTACCCACAGGCTGCCAATCCTGCCCGCACAGCACAGCCCTCCCTGCACACAGCCAGGCTCAGCTCTCCTCCAGGGCTCCCACTGCAGAGCTGCTCCCCACTCAGGCATGGAAATGGTGGTCAGGCACAGGAACAGGCTGCCCAGGGCAGTGGTGGGAGTCATCATCTCTGGAGGGGTTTAAAAAACATGTGGGCACTTGGGGACATGGTTTAGGGGTGGCCTTGGCAGTGCTGGGGTAACAGATGGTCTTAGATGGTTTTTCCAACCTAAATGATTCTGCGATTATGTGACATTGGCTTCAGTGACTATTACCTTGTACACCAATAGGCAATTTGTCATTATGAAAACTGACAACTTATATTTAATGACAGTTTATATTTAATCGGCCTTTTGAGATATGTATTTTTAAAATTCAGTAAGAAAGAGAAAAGGTGAAAGTATTTGTGCACAAAGCCACGAGCAATCTGCACAGCCCGGCTCCTGGTTCTCCTGGGAACATCAAGCCTGACCTACTTTCCGCGGCAGCACAACCCCACCGGGCACCACTGATGGCAGCAGTGTTACCAGATAAACGCAGCCCTCACCCCATGGAACGAGGCCCTTCCCCTGCCTGTTCCCTGCTGAGCAGCTCTTTGTGGGAGCCTCCTCGCCCGGTGCTCCCTGCACAGATCCCGGGGGGCAGGGTGGCCCTCCCGTATTTCCTTGCTTCGCAGGAACAGCTGCATCAGTTAATTTGTTTGTGGTTAAACAAATTCCTTTCTAAAGCTCCATATAAGGAGCTTGCAGGACCAGAGCTCTAAATAATCCCTTCAATCCTTCTGTTTGGAATGATGTTGCTCCTGTTGCTAATAATAATTCAACCCAATTTATAGGACAATAACATTTATTTAGAGCATGAGGGATTCCACATTATACAAACCCTTAAATTTATTTTTTGTTTCACTGGTCCATTTCTACAACAAATACATCAGATCTACTATATAATAAAATTATTTACATTTCCAAACAAGATGTGGTTTATAAACCCTCAGACTGCTATTCACATACAGTACTTAAACAACAGCACAATACATTATTTTAATACCTAAAAATGACAACCCTGTATTCTAAATTGTTTATGAAAAGTGAAAACAAATAAATTTACAATTGTCTTCCCCTCCCCATCCGTTTCATACAAACACATAACCTTAATGTGCTAATCCTGGACTTCACTTTGTAAGTCCAGGGGGTTTTAGAAGAACTCAGTTTTTATAACTATTTATCTGTTTTTTAGAAAAAAAAGTCATTTATTGGGAACAGTATAATATTAAAATGACTTACTGTACAGAATTTTATTTAAAAAAGAAAAATCACAGCTCAAAATTGCTATTGGCAAATTCACACTCATTTACAAGTCTCATGTTTCCATGCAGTAATTTACTTGGATTTTCTTCTTTTTGACTGCATTGCACTGGCACTCGTTTCTGAAATCAAGAGAAGAAAAAAAGCATGGATACGGAGTCGGTAAGCCATTCCCCAGAGGTGCACAGATTGCCCTGTTATTCTTCCAAACTCACACCAGAGTGGAAACCTCTGGAGACCAGGATTTCCCAGCACTGGGACTGACTCCTCAGCTGCTGTCACACAACTGGACCCATCGCCCCGACAGCATCGGCAGCCCCACACACCACGGTCCCCGCGCTGCTCCAGGCACGAGTGCTGGGAGTCTGACATTTATGAAGTCCTAATATAACAGCTTTCAAAAGAAGAGCCAGATATTTTTAACTAAGTTCAGTTCCCCACGTGCCACAGCTTGCTGGGCCTTTTCTCAGAAGGAAGCACAGCCTTGGGCACCACCTGCGTCCGTCAGCCCCAGGCACCACGGAGATGGTGCCACACGTCAGCTAGGGAAAGTGTTTTGGAGCCTGCCATGCAAGTTAAGAACCTGGTTGTCTGAGTTTTTGGAAAGTCATTGAAAAACAAGTCTCTTCAGTGTACACTGAGTCACAGGAACACCGCTTATGCAGAGAGACACAAATATTAACACCTGCAGAGCCACGGTGACAGCAGGTGACATGGCCAGTGCACTTACCAAGGCACTATGATCCCATTTCAAAACAAAAAAAGAGTAAGGACCAAGGGCATTTGCATCTTTAGATTTTTTTAAAAAACGTGATTTAAAATGTTGGCAATGTCTCTTTGGCTCTTTAAAATGTTTTCCAAAAGCTATTGCAGCTGTGTATATTTTAAGAGTCAAAAGGGAAAAAATTTCCAAGTCCACTTAAAACCAGAACAGTAGCAGTACATGGCTGTTACACATGGTATTTGAATAAACAATCAAAATTTCAAAATTTAACAAACTTGAAGCTACAGTAAATGCTGAAACAGTCCTTGCTGGAAAAGTACTCCAGAAAGGGAAAAAATAGCACTATAGTACCAATTCCAGGAGTGAAAGACCTCCACAGGCACGACTACAACCTGGAGCCCCTCCAAGCAGCAAGGCTGGCTTTGAAGTAGCTTCAGCACTAGCTGTTACCACCCTTGCTGCTGCTCCAAGCTCTGTGTTTGGGAGAAGGAATGGGTCAGCATTGCTCAGTCCCTGTCCCAGTCCCTTGGGAGCATCCCCAACATCTCCCCAAAACCATGGACCAGGGCTGACTCTCTGTGTGTTCTCTTCTCTCACAGTGACCCTTCTGCCTCCTGCTTCCCAAGGGAGTTCCTACTCCCACCTGTCAAAGTCTGCTCTCTTTCTCCCTGCTGTATTTCAGTTTTTTTCTTAATTGCTGCTTTTATAATGACCTTAAACAGCCTCTGTCTCAAGAGGTAACTCCTCCCACATTCCTGTTACCATGCATTAGGGGGTTTCTCAGGATTCAGGTAATGCACTGAGGCCTGGGGCACCCAAACCAGAATCATTAAGCTCTGATTCACTAACCAAAATGTACAACAGAGTAGGCACAAGTGGCAAACTTGTAGGCAGGTCACACTTTCACAGCCACCTCACTACCCTCTGCCACCGAGCACCTGGTTTGGCTCCTGTTCTCTACAGCCTGGAGATAAGGCAGCCACAGCCCAGGTACTCCATGGAGAGCTGCACCCACATGTCCAGCAAACCCCTGAGACACTGCAGCAAATTCAGATGCATGTTTTAAAAGCAAGGATTTTACTCACAGAGGTAAATGAATTACACAGTCAGCACCAACCCCTACGAGAGTTCTGGTATTATTTAAATTTGATGCACTTTCACGTTCCCACATTTTCAGAATCTGACGTGTCACTGGTTGTCATCTTTAGGTTTATCCAGTCAGTGTGTGGGGCAGGTCACATGCTTCAGATCCCCTCAAACTCAGGCAGGTATCACCAAAGAGATTTTACATTGGCTTCACATTTTTCAAACTTTTCTTCACAATCATGAAAGAGAATTTATTTTTACAATAGACTTAGATTTTTCTGCACAATCCTGCCACAAGAAGTAAATGTACTTAAATTCAGCAGCCACAAAAGTGCAGAACAAAAAGATCCCCTGTGTAATCTTTGGGAGTCATTGCACAATGACGTATAGCTGGAAGGCTTCTCTGAAACTCTTAAAGCACAATATTCTTACCATCACACTTTAGTATCTCCAGTATGGAAATGGTTGCTGAATTCAACTTGACTTCCTTTTATAATCATTTTATATTAATACCTCTTTGTTCTGTGTATTATCTTTAAAATATTGGTAGACTGTTGCCTCCTGATGGTCTCTCTCTACCTTCTTGCATAACTTTGGTCCATCAGCATTTTTCTGACCCTTAAACACAAGATTCTGACAGAATTAGCTTCAGCCTGGCACTGGGCTGTGCGTATCACACAAATGCTGCATAATTGTGAAAGACTGTAACCTGGGTAGGAATATGGTATGTCAGCATCTGCTAATGCCATGGGTTAACTTCAGGATTTCAGGTGTTCTTGGAAAGAGGAGCTGAGGCTCTGTGCTAGTACACAGCACTCCCTGATGCTCTAGGCTGCCATCCTGATAGCTTTCAGAGCATGCCTGAACCTCAGCATTTGATTTGGCAAGAGCTGACCGTGCACTTGGGAAGACTTAAATCTTGTGTCTTTCGGGCTTCAGGAAAAAGAAAATGTCACTTTTTGATCTGAGTACAGTCCTTTCAACGGCCACACATTTCTGCCAAGAGAATTCAACTTCAACTAGGCAAGGTGCTGAGCACTATGGTGGTGAGTGTTGCAGAGCAAGTTCCACAAATGCAACAGAGGGGAATTCATACAGGATTTACTGCCAGTGCAGATGTCAGTAAATGCTTCAACACCAACCTGTGGCTAAATCCTTGAAACTAGAGTTAAAGAACCCAACGTGTACAAGCTGCAAACCAGCAATAGGAGGCAGCTACTGCAAGGGCATTATCTGGGGAAGCAGGCCAGGTCCTGCCCTCTCCACAGAGAGGATGCTGTGCACGTTACCTTTTGCCGTGCCGGACGCAGAGGCAGGTCGGGAGGATCTCTTGCGCTGCCCGTTCTCTACAGCTTCCTGTGAAGCGGCAGAATCCTCTGTTCTTGAATTTCTTCTATTTGGAGTTTTAGACTTTTCACAATTCTCTTTTGTCTCATTACTAATAAAGTGGGACAAAATATTTCTGATGAAGTGTAAGAAGAATAATGTTTTTCTATGCAAGTCAGACAAGCTGGAGGATGGCCCGACACAGGTGTCAGTTCCGGACTATTAGCACTGGAGATATGAAATGCTAGAGATATCAGAAGTTCTATCAGATGAAGAATGACCTGAGTAAGCCAGAGTATAGTCCATTTCTATCAAAAATTATCAGAGGATACAGAATTGAGAAGTCCTCAAAGAGAATATTTTCAACATTAGAAGACCAAGAAATTAGATGCATTATAAATTGTCTGCTCTGTTTTCCACAGGTGCCACCATTACTGAAGTCTAGGAAAAGCAAACAGGTTACATTAGAGACTGCTGCAGTATGGGGATACAGAGTTGAAATTGCAGATGAACATCAGGAGGAATTAGGAACTCTTCAGGGAGTATGCCAGCTTTTGTGTTTGCTAAAAGGACTCACTTCATTGATCCAAGTGATTTCTTCACATATTAAAAAGTCTTTATTTAAAACTTTCTGCAAGCCTCAGAGCTTGAAGTTAAAATACTTTTTTTTTGCAAGAGAAAGCTTTTTCTGCTATAAAAAAAATAATTTTAGGTACTGTGGAAATCTGTGTTTCTTGCCACTGAGACAATAAATGGAGTGCTACCATTTTTTATTAAACTCCTCTTTTATTTTATCACTCTTTAATCTGTAAACTTATCCTGAACTTTGGATGTTTTCTCCTTAATGCCAGACAATTTCTGATGACTAAGCAGTTTCATAAGATTAAGCTAAACTTATCTCCTGTGAATTCAAAGG
Source organism: Chiroxiphia lanceolata (assembly GCF_009829145.1). Classification (NCBI taxonomy): domain Eukaryota; kingdom Metazoa; phylum Chordata; class Aves; order Passeriformes; family Pipridae; genus Chiroxiphia; species Chiroxiphia lanceolata. Next base: position 516,923 of record NC_045653.1, on the reverse strand, counting down.
TAATTAATTAACCAAATAAATTACTCTGCTAATGGAAAAGGCAAAAGAAAGCTCATTTCAGGCCCTTTGGGTGATACTTGCAGGATTTCAAGAAAGGCTGCCTGAATCAGAGACTGGAGTGAACACACAGTGCAGGTGACCTGTGTGTGACAGAGGTCCCACTGCAGTGTCACCCTTCAGGGAAGTCCTGCTTTGAGGGGAGAGACTATGACACATATTGGTAGGGTTAAGTAACAGGTATCTGAAATAAAAGTTTGCCAATGGAAGGAAAGACAAACATTCTCAAGCAAGGACACACATAGCAGAGGAGACTATGGAGGCACATGGATTGTCTGATACAAAATAAAGACTGAAATCTATTTCCCCGTAAGGCAGGACTATGTGCAATCTATAAACTGGATCCCCCAAACAGGTCTAAAACTGGTCTTCTCCTATGGAATGGGGGCACCTGAATCAGCAGTCACCTCCCGCAGAGGAGGGAAGCAAACAGGCATCAGCAGCTAAAGTTCAGTTAGCACAGGTAATTTTTACAGATTCTAATTACTAAATCCATAGCTGGGATTGTCTCACAGGAACCAACATATCACTTCCCTCATTTTACAGGAGGAAATCAAGTTAGTCCAAGTAAAAATATTTCTAGTGCTTTGTGGGTTGCAAGGTTCCTCTAAGGTTTTAAAGTTTTTTAATGGTTTTAAACTGAGAGTAGGTTTAGATTAGATATCAAGGAGAAACAGGTGCACAAGTTGCCCAGAGAAGCTGTGGCTGCCCCATCCCTGGGAGTGCCCAGGGCCAGGTTGGACGGGGCTTGGAGCAACCTGGGATAGTGGAAGGTTTATCTGCCCACGGCAGGGGGCTGGAAGGAGATGAGCTTTAAGGACCCTTCCAACCCAAACCATCTGTGATTCTATAAAGGTTTGTCCCATGTGGTATTTAACTCCAGGAGCCCAAAGGTGCCCACCGTATCACCCATCACTAGACTCAGTTTGCCTGCAAACTTTCCTTCTTTTCTGGTCTTGCTCAGAAAAACATCAATCAGAAAAACCCAGAAAAATGCCTTTGTGGTAATTTGATGTGCTGAGTTTAGAGATGGTCACACAAGGACATTTTGTTTGGAGAATCTGCTCAACTGCCAAGTGTTCCACCTTCAGCTTTTCAGAAAAATTCTACCCTGAAGAAAACTTGCTGTGAAATTTCAGTTCATCTTTGATACAACTTGAAAGATGCCAAACCTGTATTTACCAGATGAAGGTAAATACAGTTAAATATTCCATTCAGAGTCATTCCTGATCTAAGGAAGTGTACTGCAATCCCTCCCTTACAAAGGAAGACACTGCCTCATCTCCCGAGGAACCCAGCGGGGTGGCTGCACCTCTTGCCCTGGCTTAGGGGTCGTTCCACTGATGAGGGCAGCATCCAAAACCCGTCGGCTGTGCCAGCTTAGCCAAAAAACACAGTTTAGCCAAAAACCTTACCAAGGTCTATCATTACAGACTAAGTGTAAGTGTGTTTAGAATCTTACAGAAGGAGATCTTCAAAACTGTCATTTTCTTCTGACAGAACACAACCATTTGAAATATGATCTTTTAATTACTGAATGTCTTAACCAGGACAACATGAAGTTTCTACCTGACCTTGTCAGGTTTTGGCAAAATGTCAACAAGCAAATAGAGAAAAACTGTTGAAAACAATCATGAAGGCAGGAGAAGAACAAACTTCTGACAGACTTCCTTTCAGAAAACAAAAATTCACATGCTAAACCATAGGCTTTGGGGGGTTCAGTTTTGATTTGCTGTGGAACCACCAAGACCGTTCCAGGACATGAAACATCTAGGCCTGAAGGGATGAAAGGAAACATTGCCAAAAACACAGACTTGGGAAAAAGTTACTTTATGTTCTACATTTCAGCAATGGTGTGGAACACTCAACTGGCCTGATTTCTTAGCAGGAAAGAAAGGGTATGGCCAAGAAAATGAAGTTGAGCAATTGAAGCAAAGAGAAAGAGACTTCCTCCCACGAAAGCTATATCTACTCTGAATCTATACAAACTATCTCCTTACCTTTGACCAGCAACTACTGCAGCATTTGTCTCAAGTTCTACAAGAGAAAAAGATAATTTTAAAGTCTGCTGTAGCAGTACATAACCGCTGACAAGGCATGACTAGCTCACATTTTTCTACTAGGTATTAGGTCAGAAGAATAAACTTCTCTCAAAGCAAAGCAAGTCAATATATCAAATACCATATCGGCCAGGTCTGATTACAGCCTGCACCAGTTAAGACAGGGAAAAGTTAAAACCCTGAGAAAAAAAACTGTAGAGAAACTCCCTGACAAGGGCTATACTTTTCTTCCTTTTTTAACTTCCATTTTAGACAGTTAATTTCTTCTGAAACTTCTAGGTTTTATTAGTTTTAAACTAATCAAAAGATACCCATCTGGCTCTATTGTGAATGTAAAATTTTGCCTTAACCCAATTGTCTCTCAGCAGTATCTTCTAATGCAGAGGAAGACAAATTTATGAAGCCCAATTATATTTGTACAGAATGGGAGAAAATCTCAGGGGAGATGTTATAAAGAGAAGTCTGACCTGCCTTCTCTGTCTCTCATAGTGATTTCATACATACAGGTCAGGTTTCCTTTGGAGTCTTCACCTCAATAAACAGCTCTCCTTTTCAGCATATAAAATGTCAAGTCTTTTAACTGTCCATATTTTAATTCTCCTCATATCCACCAGATTCTTTGTTGAAAGGGAGGATCTATACCTAAACAGAGCCCTTCTTGTGAGAAACTGCCACAGATTTAGGGATTACCATTGCAATGTCATGGCTTAACTCCCTGTGGTTTGTCACGCTGCCCTCAGTGAGCTCCAGCTCAATCCCCCCAGTCAAACCGCGAGGATACTGGGGCACAAACTGGGGCTTTGCCTTTGAGATCAATTTAGCACCCAAAGTTTCCTAGAGTGTGCATAAGGAATAAAGGTGTAAAAAAAGTACAAAAATGGATAATATCTGCCCTCTTAGGATAAATTTGCAGTGTTGGCACATCAGCCTCTTCAGTATAAATGGATATAGCACTGTCTGGGAAAAACAGATGTCTTGGGAACAAAGGAAGAAGAGACTAAGCAACATAAGGAAAGAATTACCTTTCTTCCTAACCAAAATTTGAACAGGGAGAATATCCAATAGCAAAAAATGGATGGAATCAGTGCTTACCCCCAGCAGGAACTCTACAATACAGCCAGAGCAGCACGGGGCAATGAGTCAGATGTGAATCAACAGAGTGTATGGCCATCTTTGTTTTAGTGGAAGGTCAAAGAAAACAATTTTTACTTTCTGAAAACTCTAATCAGATTAGAGATGGCAAATGGATGGAGAGCGGCACTTCCCATAAGCAAGCCCACATCTATCCATTTTCCCTACTCATCTTAGGAATTACTTTTTTAAAACTCCTAGAAATTGATGGTGAAACACCATGATAATAGATGGCAACACCAAAAAGTCATCTGCCAGGGCTCCATCTTGAAACAAACACTGCTGAGGGGGCATTAAAAGATGAACAGAAAAAAAAAGGTTACAACTGTAAAACACACTCCCAGCATGGCTTTTGGAAATATGTTCAAAATGGTATAATATAAAAGAAAAACTCCTATTAGGACTGAACAGGACTTCAAAACTCAAACACAGCATATTTTTACAAATCCATTCCCTCCAGTTTATCACTGAATATCTAAAAACTTCTTTAGTGATTTTTTCTTGTTTTACTTGATCCCATGCTGAATCTCCCACAAGGATTTGGAGACTTCTAAAGTACAATGTATCTAGCAAAGAAAAACAATCCCAAAAGCACAAATAGTAATAAACCCCCCACCAAAGCCCCAAACTACCCAGCATGTTAGTGACAACTGAATATGCATTCAAATAAACGCATTTTCAGTTCCGAACATAAAGGGTTTAGTTCACCTCTATTCTGGTTTTCCGAAGGAAGATTTACCTGTTCTTTGAACAGTACTTTCTGGTGTTGCAACTGAACTTTTTTTCTGTGTTAAATGTTGAGAGGATGCTAGAATAAAAGTGGAGGGAAAAAGTATTATTGTCAAAGGGAGTCAAAGGAATTCTTGTGGTGTGACTGGGCCACTGGTACAAAATTCTCTACCTTCCAGCTGACTATGTTTTGGCATTTAGAAATGCAATATTTTTAACCTACCCTCCACTTCCCCCCCCCCCCCACATCTTCCCATTTTAAAATAAACTTTGGCAAAACTTTCCCCAGCAAGTTTTCTCGAAGTAGAATAAGTGATGAAATTGAGCATATAAACCACATTTTTAAAGGTAACGATTTTTCAGCAGATTGAGAAATTAAAAGAAGTCCTAAAAATTCAACAGTTTCTCATTTTAATGCTCATTCCAACAGAAGTTCTGGGGGAAAATGGCATCTTTGTTAACGAATCAATGCCCTCACTCTTTCAAATAAAGTGCAAAATATGCTCCAGAGTCGCCCTTGAAGTTCTTCGGCAAAAAGATGATGCAACTTCACATTTCTTAGATTGCCAAGTAAAAAAAGTAAGATGGAAAAATAATTTTTGCTGCACTAATGCTTTCTAGTCTTCTCTTATATGTGCTAATAAACTTATGGAGAATAGGAAGGCAAAAAGTTAAACATTCCTGTTTAAATAAACAATATACACTTCCATTTTTCTCCTTAAAAAACCAGAACTCATTCTCTGAAGCTCAAAGGCTTCATTTTCCAGTGGCATACAGCTAAAACATCCAATAGCCACAGGGAAAGTCACACTGAGGCTGAATCTCTCAGTTCCCTTGACTTCTGTGGATTTCATTTTCCATGATTTTATCTTCTGTGTCTAATTCATGTTGTAAAGCAGAACAGACACTCAGCTCACTTCAGGAGTGATGGGTTTATTTTCACACCATATTTAATAAATTAAAAATGTCATATATAAAGTCTGCTAGATGTTCAAATCAAAATAACATAGGAGAAAAGAGCTCATATGTGAAGGTATTTTATGTTTTTATATTAGATGCAATTCTAATCACTTTTTCAGGAATTTGTCTGAAATGTTATTTAAGTTATTCCCTAGACAAATGGGGACTTGATATGGGTTTGGGGTTTTTTCCTCTTCTGGAGGTTATTCAGTTATTTCCCTAGAGGATTAAGGTTATTCAAAGAGGGAAGTAGTATTATTAGGATTAATTAAAAATATAATATTTAAATCAATAAATTGAAATAATTTTAAAAAGTCTCTGGCAAGACCAAAGCAGAGTACCAGTGTATCTACCAATATAAAAGGCACCTTAAATATTTGTCATTACTGATGCATCCACATTTCCTCCCTGCTTCCAACATTTACATGAAGTTACTCCTCTGTTCTTGCACCATATGTTCATGACAAATACCCCACTTAAGCAGCAAATGGAAACTGAAATAAAACTTCTGGAATCTTGGTGAATACCAGCCTGTGTATCACTCAGAGATTAGAAACAAAAAAGTGCCAGCCTTGGCTGCAGTGCCTACATTTTATGATGTTCACGGAAAGCAGCATGTGGGGATTTACAGCAGCAATCTCATTTCTTCCCCTCCCCGGGCAGCACTGCACTTACCTGCGCTCGGCAGCAGCTCCTGCGGTGCTCCTGCCTTCTCCTCCGCCCCGGTGCCCCCGGGGAGCTCGGCCGGGGCCCCGCCGGGGGCACTGCTGTTCCCGCTGGGCCGGGGGTGCTCCGGGGCTGCCGGGGGGGCTCCAGCCGGGAGTGCGGCGGGGGCAGGAGTGCTCGTGGGTGTGCTCGGGGACGTGGAGGCAGGAGCAGGAGCCGTGGGGCTGAGGCTCGAGCTGCCAGGCCCAGAAGTGCTCTGTTTTGTAAGACTGTGTGCTGGAGGGGTTACAGTTTTGTTATCTAGTTCTGCTGGTGGTTGCTCTGTTCCCAAACTATTTGGAACTGATGTTTCCAGTCCTTGACCTTCTGCTTCTCCATCCAAAGCGTACTGCTCTTCCCCTTTCTCCAGGGAGCCAGTGACTTTCTTGCATGCTTTAGTCAGCAAGAGTTGGCCAATCTTGTCTACTTTTCCCTTTCCCTTGCTTGATGAAACAGGGCTGCGTCTGTTCCCAGATCCCGGGCTGCTCGTAAGCAGAGGTGAAACAACAGGTCCTGACTGCACTGCTGGCAGACAGCTCTGGTCACCCGACCCACCACCTTGGGAAGTCTCCTCTGGACTGAAGTCCTTGACTTGCTGAGCAGGAAAGTGTGAAGCAACACTGGAAGAAGCTGTAGCAGAAGGCGGCAGCTGAACAGGAGATGCCAAGGGATTCAGAACCAGTGACCTGCTGGTGGGAATACTGGACACAGGACTGCTGGATGATGTACTGGGAGGAGTGGGCCCCGAGGAGAACTTGATACTCTGTGGGATATGCAAAGGACCAACAACTGCGACTGACTGAGGCATTAGGCTGGAGTTAGAAGTCATGGGGGCTGCTGGAATTGTGCTGGACTGAGAGCCCTTCATAACCTGAATTATTGAGGATGAGTTTATAAAAACAGGTGTAATGAACTGTGGCCGGGCATTGGACTGAACCGCTGACTGTCCCTCTGAAACCATCACTTTGCTCCCCACATTGGGCATTGTGACAACAGTGGACACTAATGCAGGTTGCAAGTGAGATGGCAATGGAGCTGATGTATTAGCAGCAGATGTAATAGGGTTGGAAGTCACAAAAACTGTTATCTGGTTGGGGGCTAAAGGACCTGAAACAGAAGAAGAGTTGACAGGCCTCTGCATTACCGGTGGAACACTCTGTGCCATGGTTGAGTTTACTTCTCCCAGTTCTTGGTGCCCTGGATTTGGACAGGGCTCATTGTTTTGAGGCAAGTTAAGTGAACTGGAGGGCTCCTTGCTCAAGGATGAATCCTGCAGTGGTGGAATGACAGCTATCTTCTTTAGCTCCTCACCAGTGGTGACTATCGGTGCCATTTCAAGACCAGTCGGCCCAGGGGGCTTAATGGTTACATTAGGAGCTCCAGAATTGTCAAGAAGTTGACTTAAAGAAGTTGGGGCCTCCCTCATAGCTGGAGATACCATGGTTTTACTTTCCTCCATGACTGGAAGCTTGCTAGTGTCTAAGCCTTGCCCATCTTTTTTTGACTGTTCTTCTGGAATCAACACTTTCATTTCTGGAGTAGGGATACCTTTGAGTTCAATACTGGGCTGGTCTTTGTTACCTTGGACACCTTGTGCACTTTGGCTCTCAGTATCTTGAGGTACACTTAGGGGCTCCTTATTGTCTTCAGGAATGCCAGTCACAGCAGGTACAGAAATTGCAGGACTCTGGTTACTTTGCATGGGATTATTTTGAAAACTTGTAGTCACAGGTGTTGGCAAAGAAGAGGGACCAGCCATCATATTTCTCTGTAATTCCATGTTCTGCAAGAGAGATGGGTTCTGTTGAGTTGTCAATGATAATTTAGCTGCTTTTGAATTCTGTCTGCCAGGGCTTGGTGTAGTTTTCCTACTGGATCCAGGACTAGACCTTCGACTATTGCTTGGACTTGCTCTCTTTGTTCCTCCAGCGTTGGTTTGTTTGCCTGAATTAATGACCACACCTTCCAATTTGTGTGACTGTGAGGCTGTAAAAGCAGACTGATTGTTAATTGTTAGATTTGATGGGGCTTGTCCAATGGCCTTTAAAGTAGTGGGATTCAGACCCTGCTGATCAAATCCTCTATTGAGATTAGGCCTGGGAGGTAAAGGAATATTGATTTGGGGAGGGAAAAGACCAGCTATAGAAGCATTGAGCCTCTCTGGAGACAAGCTTATTTCTGAGGGTTCTGTGCTCGGTGGACGGTTATTAGGAGTCTGAGGATAGTATGGCCTCGGGCTTGCTCTGTTTGGGGTTTTAGGCCTTGAAGTTTGTGATGGGGCAGCAACATTTGGAAAATGGTGTGTAAGAGCACTAGGCAGAGAACTAGACTGCTGCTGAGGACTTGCACCTTGGGCAGCTGAAAGTGGGGATGGTCCAGGCTTGGGTCCTGTCATCATTAATTGGTTCTGTGAAACTACTAAATGAGATGTCAAATTATTCTGAGCTCCTGATGTTGGGGGGCCCTCAGCTCCACCTCCTTCTGGAAGTGAGGATACTGATGAAACCTCTCTGAGGGGTGAGCTGGAAGGATTCTGTACATTATCCGGATAAACCATTTTTCTTGCATTACTTCCCAGAGGAGGATTGCCCGTCAAGGCAATTCTTTGCTTATCAGGAGATGGAGGCACCGATCCAGGCCCTTGGAGGTTCACCATTACTGGCATGTTCCCACTCTGCTGCATTGGCATTCGCTGAGCATCTGGGTTAAGAGGCCCTCTGGGTGGGTGAACTCCCTGTGGCACAGGCAGCCGGACTGATTTGGGATCCTGCTGCATCATCAGCATCATCATCATCTGCTGCTGCTGCTGCTGCTGCTGCGGCGTCTGTGTGGGTGCCTGGGCTGGCTGTGGTGTTGGCTGGGGCTGCTGCTGCTGCTGCTGCTGGGGCTGGGGCTGCTGTGTGTGTGGCATGAGCTGAGGCGGCATCTGCTGAAGTGGCCTTTGCTCCACTGCCTGAGATGGATAACCTAAGACAACAGGATGACACATTCATTAAAACCAACCAAATACTGGGAGAAGCAGAATTTCAGTAACAAACAGGACTGGATAGAAAGTACAGCCTGGAGCCTGTTTATCTTGTGTGAGAGCCACATTAACGGAACAGGCTGTGCAAACATGGCCAAAGATTTTACTTAATTCATAAAAATATTTTTACTTAATGTATGATGTGTGGGATTTAACTGGAGATCTCTTAGTGTTGTATCGGCTATTAACTCAGATTCATGCCACCAGAAAAGTCTCTGCAACAGCCCATGTCATTTCACTGACAAATGCAGAGCTGGACTTTTAATATTAATATTAATTAATATTCCTTAAAACCAACTCCAGAGTTTGACAGCCCCCGAGGGTCATGGACCAGTATATCTGCTACAGACCTGACATTTTCTGGTGTACAAAGCAGAACCTGACATGTATTACTTGGCCAAAAACAGTGTTAAGAATCACTTGTGTGGTTTGTAACAGAAATCCTGCTGCAGACGTTAGATTTAATCCTCTCTACGTGCAAAGGATAATTTCAACTACAACCCCTATTTATTCTGAAAAATCAGTTATAGGTTAATGCTAAATTTTTAAGACATCAGTCTATGCTAGAGCTAGAAATACAAAATTTTTTAATCAATTATGTTATTGCTGAATAACTCTGCAGTTTTCAGCATGGTACCTGCAAGATGATACATGAGAACCTGGCCACCTCTTCATTTTGAGCTAATTCAAAGAGAACACTTAAACAATGGTACCAATTACTTACTAGGAGGAAAACAGGTTTAAATTTGAATGTGCGATAGCACAAATAAAATAGAACAGTTAAAAGATCAATTAAAAGCTCTCCTTATTACATTTAGATAATCCACAGAACAGTCCTACTACCTGGTGGCCTACTTGCAAAATCTGAGAGTTTAGGGCCTGACTTATCTAAATTCATTCCTTGGTCTCCAGATATCGACGACTGATCACTCTCTTCCAGGCCAGCTGGACGTGGTTCTGAAGAACTGAAAGAAACATAACTGCAATTAAGATCCAGTTAAATCAGTGTTTGATTTCTGCTTCTATAACTAAGTACTCAATTACTTCCTAGCACTTTCCACAGACCTAGAATAACCCACTAAAATGCCTCTGATGCAACATGCCAAACTGGAACACAGATCCCAGGTCTGTGTATAGTCCCTCCTCTGCCTAAAATATTACAGAAAAGGAAACAAATTGCCTGGTGTTCTATTGATCTTAAAACGTTTATTTCTACCTTGAATCCTAGTTTTATAACTAAGAAAATGCCAATGGATATTCCGAATAATATAGCTATATATTTATTCCAGCCAAACAGGCTAGAATGACATCTGTATAGATAAGCAAGTGCTATGGGTAGATGCATTTTTAATTAATTTTAAAGGTAGCACCATTTCTTTCAGAAGTGACTTGCTCAGGTATCAGAGACTTCCGATCCCATCACCGCAAAACTGCACTGACATGTCAGATATGCCAGTGATTCTCCAGAGCACAGGCCTCTGTGTGGGACTGAGGCTCCATAAGTGACCCCAGACTGGTCTGGTTTGGAAGGGACCTTAAAACTCATCTTTTTTCAACCCCTGCCACAGGCAGGGACACCTTGCACTATCCCAGGTTGCTCCAAGCCCCATCCAACCTGGCCTTGGACGCTTCCAGGGATGGGGCAGCCACAGCTGCTCTGGGCAACCAGGGACTCCCCACCCTCACAGAGAAGATTCGTCTCAGTATCCCATCTATCCCTGTCCTCTGGTAGTGGGAAGCCATTTTCCCCTGTCCTGTCCCTCTATCCCTTGTCCCAAGTCCCTCTCCAGCTCTCCTGGAGTCCCTTTAGGCCCTGGAAGGGGCTCTCAGGTCTCCCTGGAGCCTTCTCTTCTCCAGGTGAACACCCCCAGCTCTCTCAGTCTGTATCCAGAGCAGAGGGGTTCCAGCCTTCAGAGCATCTCCATGGCCTCCTCTGGACTCGCTCCAACAGCCCCACAACCTTCTTGTGCCCCAGAGCTGGAGGCAGCACTGCAGGTGGGGTCTCCTCTGAGCGGAGTAGAGGGGCAGAATGCCCCACTGACCTGCTGCCCACGCTGTGGGATGAGCCCAGGACACAGGGTGTTCTGGGCTATGAGTGAGTGCACATTGCTCAGTCACATTCAGTTTTTCATCCCCCAGCATTCCCCAAGTCCTTCTTCCAGGGTACCTGATGCTCCAGGAGACTCTCTAGGACAATTTAAAATTGCTCAGATTCGGTCCCCAATAATTCCACTGAAACAAGACAGTTTTTGCCTATTTAGAAAAAAACAAAATTTCTATAGCTATCGATATGGTCAGGACACGTAAAATAAAGAGGGATGAAGAGCAGAAGACCTTAATTGCTTATCATCTGCATAAGAACGTAGTGGGGAGATCTACATAAGAAAAGCTCTAAGCTAAAATTCAAGACATCAAAGTCAGTCCACTTCCAACTAAGAGAGGCAGAATCATGCAGAAATGCCACAGAAAAAGACACTTCAGCAAAATAAGAATGTGAAGTACATAAGGATGGAGAGATCTATCCTATTTAATTTTACTTGAGAGTAACAGTTTCCAGTACCTGTAGAGCTGACATGGAGAGACCCAGGCCAGTCCTACCATTCTATCAGCTACCGAATCAATATTCAAAAAGCAGTGTGTGACTGGAAATCCCTGGGTTTCGCGGGTCACAGCTGGGAAGAACATAAACCAAGAGGAACAAAAGGTGAGGAATGGGGCAAACACAGAGCTGCTCCAAGCACTGCTGCTGAGGGCAAGGACTGCCAAGGAAGCATTTGGAGTAAAACCCTGTGTCTAATCCAGCACACCACCAGTTTTTGCGAGGCAGGTGGTGTAGACTTACCCGCCTACACCAATGAATTTGATGAAAACTGGCAAAATGGATAGGTATGCCCCAGAGCATTATATTAGCAGCCACAAATGAACAAAAATTCTGGCAAGAAAATTACCCAGAGGAGATGCAGCCTTTGGAGCATGTACCAGCCATGTGAACTGAAAGAACTGCGTAAAATTGTGAATACAATCTCAAATTTGCAATTTTGCTATTTATGATTTATTTATAATGGTGGGAGATTAAAAATGCAACAGTTAAAGACCAGCTAAAAGCTGATACAGAGCACCACAGCACAGGCAAGTTTAACCTTAAAAACAATACTGGTGCAAGATGGATCCTTAGCAAATACCTCCTGCCAGATGGATCTGATCAGGCAGCTGTGCAAACCCGGCAAAACAGACCCGAGGTTGGTTTGCTCACAAAGAAGAGCAGTTATGGTAGGAGAGACTGCTGCTGTCATTGCTGGAAAATTTAAACATCATTTGAATGTAGCTGAAATTCACGGGGCATGTTTAGCAACCACTACTCATCAACACCCCCCCAATTATGAATATTAATAACAAGATGAGGTTTGTATGAGAGGGACAAAATATTCTACATTTATTCTTCTTTTCTGTTGCTCTGAATGTAAAAAAATATAAAAAGGTAACTGCACATCAGGTACAGTCTGGATTGTCATCAGCAAACCCTCTGCTCACCAGCTGCATTCTCAAGTAATACCTTCGGATACAAAATTCCTTGTCAGAGTGGAGAGAGAACCCCAAGAAAACCCAAACAAAATCAACCAAACCACAAAAGGCAGTAGCTGCTGTAACAAAGCGAGCAAACATAAAATGACAGCACAGATGTGGCAGAGCCAACCTTGCTGGCTCAGTCCAGTGCTCTGCAACAGCTCCTGTGGTACAGAAAGGCTCGTCCTCTGCTGCTGAGGGAGGGCCACTTCCCAGACCACTGGGGTCTGTCACCCTCAGACTTGCGGTGAAACGCTCTGAGTCTGGTTGAGAAAAGCCTCTTTGTCCTGCAGGGCTGTCACCACCTGCTCTGGGCCCTGCAAACCCAAATGCCAGCAGTGGCCTTACCCAGCAGGTTAGTTCTGTTCTAGCAGCACACAGGATGTTCGTGGCCTGTGCACAGGGGAACATTAAACAGCTGCTTGTTTGTGCATGGATTTAATAGAATTAACCAAGGCGTTTGATCTGCAATCCCATTTCATCCAGCATCTTGGTCCTCAGTTTACATCCCATTACCTACAGTCTTCAGGTTCAGAACAAACATGGTGAACACTTTTAAACAACCTACTTCTCCAGAACGTTCTGAGTTTCATTTCAATGCCAAGCTGCTCAATTAAACAAACCCTTAAAACTATTTTAGACTCAGCTGAATAAACTCTTTCAATAGCTTATCACTTACCCTATTTACATTCCAATATGCTCAGTCTGCAATCCATATTACTAATGGTACTTTTATTACTTCTCCAAAATTTAATGCATTTATCAAATTAGCTGCATTTCCACACAAGGTTTGCTGCTCTGAATTATAAAATTTCTGAGGAAGAATGACAGAGAAGATGCTGAAAAGCGTCATATTTGCTTCTGATGACAAAGAAAGTGATCCAACTCAGATTTAAAAGAATCAGCAATTCCAAGGCAGGAAAATGCTGAGCTTGCCTAACAATGCAAGGGAAGCCAAGAGCGAGGGAAGCAGGAGGGTATTGCAGCCAGCTTCCACTGCAGTTACCTTCCTTTTGCTGGAGATTAATCTCAGAAACACATGTGAGAACAGCTCCCTTCTTAATGCTTCTGCAAGGATATAGTCCATTTAGAACCAAAATGCTAATTCATATCAGAACAACATTCTGCAATGGCAGACAACATGAGCTGAAAATTTAAGTAATAGAGTAAGTACCAAGTGGTATTTCCTTTGTCAATGACACTGAAATCTGATTCAGAGCCTTATTTAGGAGCTAGAATTGAGTTGTCATAGTTCAACAGAAAAGCTGCAATTTAGGCTTTCCTACTGAGAAAACTTTTTAATAAGCAAATAGTCTTGTGGGGCTGTGTAAACTCAGAGGAGAGAATTTCATAGATCCATTTAGTGATATTCCCAGGCCACACTGAGGCTGGGTGCTCATCAGTAAGGCCAATGAAAACAAAATCCTAACAAGGGTTTTTTTAATGATTAATGGATTTTCTTTTCAGAAGACAGTGCCAACTCCTCTGCTTCCTCTGAATCCTCTGTCACTTCCATGGCAAGGAGCTTGCTAAGCAGTGGTTACTATTATTTTATTGGAATCTCTTTGGACTGGAGGAGCTTGTGTCTATGATACGGTTTCCAAGTCCCCCTGAAGCTGAAGACCAGCCACACGCCAGTCCCTTGGTTCTGGCCAAGTTAATTTACCCAGGTTTCCACAGCTGGCCAGAGACTGTGTCCTCCTCATACCATGACTGTAAACAACTACACAGCAGGTATCTGAAAAGCTTTTTTCACAGCCTATTAAATTAGCATGCTTTGCTTTACCTTACAGCATTTCTGCGTTTTATTTTTGTACTAGTTAAGCCAATGAATGATTGCCACAAAAGATCACTTGCTATAGATGATGTGAGTTGTTTCAGTCCAGAATTAGTGTTCATGAGATTATTAATTCCATCTTCATGAAGGAATCTTGACACTGTGCAGAAAATGCAGGTTGGGGCTACACACTGAATAACTAAGGGAAAAATTAAAATATTAAGCAGTTGCTCAGTATTTGATGCCATCTTCTCTCTGCACTGAACTGTATATGTGTCCCTGGGAAAGGCAGCACAAACTTCAGCCTAGACACATAACAATCACTCAGAGGAGTGATTCTGGTGGAACCAGAGCCACATTAGGAGCTTAATGTGCCATTGCTACCTTTTTGTTTGGTTTTAAGAATTTAATTTTGATATTTCGATATTCCTGAGTTATAATTTTATGTGCTAAATTTTTCCATTTTTCCTAAAGCAAACTGTAAACAATCCCCAGAAGTTCCATCAGGTGGATTCCTGTCAATGCCTCTGGGGCTCATCTGCAGCATCAGGATAATTAGATATAGTGTATCTGCCTTCACCATTTAAGATGAATAATGGGACAGCAACAGGATTTACCCTGTGCTGGTGTTAGCAAACTGTCAATGGCAAATGGTTACAGGACAGCTGGCCAAGGAAGAATGTACTGGCCAAAGGGGAAAGAAGAGATTCTGCAATCTTGTATGTCCACTAAACAGGCACATTCATTCATTATCTTCCAGTATTATCAATTTGCCTCCTCCCACTCAAGAGCTGTGGTTTTTTTTCCTTCCTAATCTCTCCTAGGCCAGGAAGACCAGCACTGCTTGGACTCGTTAACCTCATCCCCAGAAAGTACCAAGTTCCTCCCTCTAAATTCTAGCTGCAGCTTCAACTAAGAGAGAAGTCCAGCTCAATTCCAGGTGGAAATGTGTCAGGATATGTATATAATTCAGGAAATAACCCCCAAAAATCTCTACTACACATGTTTATGGAGGCTTCTAATTCTTCTGAAAGTAGCTGTCAGACTGCTCAAATAAGGCAGCCTCCTCTTCCAAGGGCTGTGGCACCATGGGCCACATGCTAAACTTCCTTCACCTAGTAAACGTAAGGAACAATGCTGGTATAATTGGGTTTATAATTGAGTTTGGATATTTGCATGTTATTTTTAATCTTGAACAAATATTCCAATGACAGACTCTTGAGAGTAACTGTTGCAAGGAACTGCTACAACATGAATTAATACAGGTCCTTTCTCACCCGTAACTTGCTGATAAAATATTGATAAGGCGCCTGTGGAGCTTCCCCACGCCCCTTATAAAAAACACTGTAATGTTAAACCTACGTTGTTTGTTCTAGCTGTTGATTATTTTTCTTCTTCCTTGGAGGCTTCTTCTTCTTTGGTTTGCTGGGATTCTGATTATTTTGTTTGTTGTTCACACCAAAGTGTCCTGCTGATATATCGCTTTGGAGAAGGTTAACCAAGAGTGGACTTGTGAGTGTCACATCTTTATTGACAGGAAACACAGGATTCTGCCCACAGGAAACCTGATTCCCATTTGGCGTTCCACTAAACCCTGGATTGAAAGGCAGCCCATGGCCAGAGAAATGACTCCCTGAAGCATTGTTTCCTTGCATTCCTTGCATATGAGAAGGCACCATGTTTGGCTGCTGCACAGGAACCTCAGGTAACATCTGTGTCAAGTTCACATCGTTGTTTGTTGTAGGAGTAGTGTCCCCAAGCTGCTGAGATATGTGAGGACCAGGTCCAGTGGGTCTTAAAACTTGTCCTTGAATTCCCATCACCTGAGAAGGATTCCCATTCACGGGGCCTTGCTGTGCCATCATCTGCCCAGTGAACTGCACCATATTTCCTTGCATGTTTGGCGTTGGTCCTCTCATCAGTTGAGCTGGCCCCGTCATAACATTGGACTGGTTCTGAGTACTAAAAGGCTGTTTATTTCCTTGCATCTGAGTGGTCATCATCTGTTCCATCATCGAGTTTTGCTGTAGCAAGACCTGGCCCTGAGGTCCCATCATCTGACTGTGTGTGGACATCATCTGCTGTCCCTGCTGGGGAATCATCTGTTTAGGTGGGGTCATCCTTTGGGGAGAGGGACCAAGATTTTGGTTTTGTGGTGTCACCATCATTTGGCCTTGTGGCATGAGCTGAGTTCGCGAAAGTATCATCTGGTTTTGAGGGTTCAGTGATCCCTGAGCCTGAATGTTCACCATCTGTCCTTGAGAGGACACAATTTGCTGATGCATACCCATAAGCTGGGACTGTGGTCCTTGCTGAGGCTGTCCCTGCATGTTGCCCATGTTAACCTGTGGTACCCCAGTAGCACCAGCCTGCTGGTTGTTCATATTTCCATGAAGTCCCATTAGATTGGTCTGCATCATATTTGGTGGGCCGTGTGCTGCTTGCATCTGAGTTTGAGGAGGTCCAGATCCTTGGCCACCTTAGGAAAATAAAAAGAAAACACGAGTAAGAGACTAATTGGCGTAAGAGTTTTCACACCTTTTGATGTTGAGTAATTACTCCAGAATTGTTTTCCTCCCTTTTCCAAGGAACTGAAATATCTCACATATTTGCAGTTCTGGAATGTGATATTTGATGCTATAGATACATGTTAGTTGCCAAAACAGAAGATCATACATCTCAAAATAAGAACTTGGACTAGTCCTTCCCCTGTACCCCACTGCAGGAGACAGAATAGAAACTTAATTTCAGTTGTTATCTGTACCTAAGTTTGAAAATCTTCCATAATGTCAGTAGAGTAATTCCTAACCAAAATAAGCTTCAAACCTTGAGGTTACTTTATAATGGGTTAAAGAATAAATGCATATGGAATACTGGTGAAATTACATTATCAGGGTTTCCATAATCCAGACAAAAGACTAATAACTGAATTGTTAAATGGAGACATTTGTGAACTAAACATTTCATTTTCACACTGTAAGGAGACTTCCAAAGCTTACTAAGGAACTAATAAATAACTTTTTCAAAGCAGAACAAGATTATTTTGTTACTGTGCTTCTAAGATAATTTTCCTTTTTTTTTTTTTCTGGACAAGAAATTCCTTTTGTGTTGAATCTTTATTACCCCTTGCCTTCAAATTTGCTCCTTTCATTCAGTTTCTTAACAGCTACTTCTGGAGCCCAGGACCACAGTCCTCATCAGTAATAGTTGGGTTGTTTGAGAAAATACAGCAGCCTCATGCTTTGCTTTTCCTCATCCAGCAATACACACAGAATGCTGCTGCAGCCCCAGTCAGCAACTCCCTCTTAATGGCAAGAGTTTATGGTTTGGGATCTGTGTAACACAGGTAAAGGCATCCCGTGCTCTGGAAGGAAAAAGCTGAGGAACACTCATTGCAGTCAGACCTGTGTGCTGCACGTTCTGGCTGGTTTGTAGCTGTGGTGCTCCACTGTTCCCTGGTGTTCCTGGAGCTGTGGAAGGCACCTGCCCTTGCAGGAAGTTCTGGTTAGCCTGGCCTGCAGGGAACCCTGGTGGAAGGCGCTTGGGCATTCCTGAACGGGAGAATTTTCTTATTAGTAAATATGGAAAACAGGAAGAAATAAAAAAAGAGAAAATCTATAATTGGAGAATACCTTTGAGTCTGTGCTGTCACGTTACAGGTTTAGGCAGAAAGTGTTTTTTGCCAATATACAAAACCCACTGAAGACATTTATAGTTATTATCTGCGCAATAATCCTGCCTAACAAATTACTATGACTCATTTCAATCTGTAATTTAAGTACAAAACTTACGACATAGAGGTGAAAAGTCCACGTTTGACTTTTAGAAACTAGAAATTAAAGTAATGTAGTTGTGCTGGTTTCTGCTGCACTTCATCTCAACTCTTAGTAGGTCTTTAACTTACTCCATATACACAAACAACCGGCATTTTTGTTACAGTAGTGTGCTCCTCTCAACAACTCTGACAGCAGCACACCAGGCACACATTCCTTATCAGTGCTGCTGTGTGCACACACATTCAAAAGATCTTCTCATCCCAGAGTTGCTGAGGAACCTCCAGGTTCAGCATGTCCAGACCTGCTGCTCATTCAAGTAACCCTGATATTCCTGCTGCAAGAGCAAGGAATTCTGTCAGGCCCGTCTCTGGCACAGCACTCACACTCTGGCACAGCAAAACATCACTGCTGCTCTCGGACGGAGAGAAAACCTTCCCTCTACCTGCCAACATCAGCAACAGCATGGATGGATTCCACAGAACCACTTCTTTTTACCTCACTGTCAAACAGACAACGCCTGAGACTTTTAGAACCAGCCCTGCCCCTCTCCTTATTCTTATGACCCAGGGCCAGAATGTGATTTTGGTTCCTTCCACAGTCACAGCTTTCTTGCACACTTAATTGTGCTGTTTGTGTTAATTAATCTGGTCTTAGGTTTGTAATTAATATTTCAAGGTAATCAAGTCTACAGGTCAAATAATAAGATACATGTGCAAATATGGAACATAGACTTCTTGAAACACCCCATCACTGGACTCTAATTTTAGTTCTGCTCAACTTTTAGGGAAGTTTTGCACATAGGAACGCTTGAACTGAGAAAAAAAGAAAGTGTTAGCCTGGTCTATTCAAAATCTGATATAAATTCTGATTTGCTAAATTAACTGTGTGAAATGGAAAGTGTTTGAGTGCATTCATCTACACCAAACCTTTAAATGCAAGCAGGAAAAAATCTGTAATTACAACTTAGTTAACATAATGCAAGATGGCTTAAAAACAGATGGATCCATAATTACAACTTAACTAACATATAACTTGCAGCAAAGAATGAGCATGCACAGAAGTGAGGCAAAAAATCTCAGCAAGTGGGAGCAACATAGCTTTGTTGAAACCAAAGAATCCTGTCTTTTTATATCAGCTGAGGGTACAGCTCATAGCAGGATTGCTAATTTAAGCAATAAGATCTACAGTGAGGTCACATAATGTATTTTAATAGTTATTTGCAGTGTCATTTTTAACTCAAAAAAAGTAGGGTTGTGTTTGTAGTAGGTTTACTTAGGAAGGAAGGAGAATGCAAAGATTATATTGCCTAGAGGTCATGGCTGTGATTCCTGATGGGGACATATGGCTGGTGAGGCAAAATTGTAGGGAAATATGACAATAATAAACAATTAATAACTTCTTCCAGATGGAGACAAGATAAGAAACACAAAGTACAGGGCACTGGCAGATCCTAAAAGGAGAACCTTGAAACTGAGACAATTCACCTGAACTCAAAAGAGACCCATGGTACAAAGAGTGCAAACAAGAAGCTTGTCCTGATTAGCACACCAAGAAACAGGTGTTCTTTACAAGAAACAGGTGTTCCTTACAGGTTTGGGGCAGATTTCAGACGTACAGCATGAGAATGCAAGACACTAGAATATATTTATGTATGCGTAGGTGGACAAAGAATAAGTACACAAAGAAATTTTTTCAATGGCTTAAGCAAGAGCTTGTGTATGGGGCCGGGGAGCAGGCATCCAAGAGAAAGGTGAACAAATGAGTGAGCAGAGAGAAGCATGACAAGTCTGCACAGAATTACAAGAGGTTGAAGGGGAAAAAAACCCACAAAAGAGATCTTAGGACTGACCAAAGAAATTCCTTCACTGTTAGAGAAGAACTTTAGAATTAGTAAGGAAAAGATGCGAGTGCGTTGGTTTGAAGAGAAAACTAAAGACAACGCAGCCAAAGGAGAAGTTAAAACATCCTTTAACCTCTTAATTTCAGAGCAGAGAGTAGAACAGCATGGTAATAATAGCTCTTTCCTCTTTAAATGGGAATAAACTGTTGACAAATAAAGACAGGGTCAAGAAGAGACATCCACAGCTTAGAAAGGAAGGTGCAAAACAACACCTCATTTCTGTAGTAGAAAATGTAAATGGTGACAGAGGAAGCTGAAGAGAGAAAGAAAATGTTTGTTTGATTCCATTACACTCTTTCTCAAAAAAATCCTTCCCCTTGCCCCAAAAAAGAACAACCCCAAAACAAACCAAACCAAAACAAAAACAAACCAAACCAAACCAAAACAAAACCCCTCCATCATCTCTGAAACATCCCAGGCTTGCTTAAAGGCAACAGAAGAACTGTCAAGAGGATGACTGTCAGTAATGACCAGTAACAACTGTACACAACAACTCCACTCTGCAGGGGCCCAGAGCCTATCCTTAGGTCAGCACTGTGACACTGCAGGACACAGACAGGGAGGAGAACCCAAGTGATACTGATGCTAATTCATCCATACCCACTTCATACTCCATCTGTGCCTATATTCTGTCTTGTACAGGATCTTTTCAGAACTAACAGCAACCTTTGTTCTAGACATTTTATTTTTCTTTTCTTTTCTTTTTAAAATACAAGTCTCAGTATTTCTTACCTCCTAAACCAGGGTGTAAACCTTGTGGACCTTGGTTTTGCTGCTGCATCACCATGAAGTTGGGGGGTACATTCCCCTGTTGCACCATAGCATTACGACTAGGAGAAGTGACAGGCTGCTGGAATCCCTGGGGAAGTGTGCTACTCTGGGGAGGCCTTGGTCCCAGCTGCTGCTGCGTCTGGTTAACGGTTGGAGATGAGGCAGGAGATCCCTGCTGGAAGGAGGAGGGAGAGGAAGCAGGAGACTTGTTGGTCAGGTGGGGTTGTTGTAGTGGCGTAGGAACCCGTGAGGGCCCTCCCTGAAGGCTTTTCATTTGAGGAGCAGTAAACTGGCCAGGATTGCTCATCTGGGGAAAGTTTGAGTGAGCCTGGGAAGCTTGCTGGCTTCCAAAAGGATATGGAGGTGGAGGATGAGTAGGAGTTTGTACTGTTGCTAGAGATGGTCTTGCTTGAAGTTGCTGCTGCATTTGTCCAGGCAACGGGGCCTTTTTCCAACCCTGGTTTACTGTCAATGTACCCAATGCTCCCTGGGTTGGAGGAGGCTGAAGTGCTCCAGAAGGAAGCTGGTTCCAGCCAGGGGGAACTGGAACCTGTGCTGGTGAAGTGAATGAAGGTCGAATACCCTGCTGTGGCTGCTGATGTGGCTGGGGAGGACGATTCTGCAACTGCTGCTGCTGTAGCTGCTGAAAGTTGGCTGAGTTCATTTGCCTGTTTACAGGAACTGACTGCATTGAATGGAGCTGGGGAGCTAAAGATCCCGATGGATGATTTTGCTGCTGGATATTTAGCCCAGATAAGAGTGGGTCCATTGCATCTATTAAAATAGCAAAGAAAAGCAAAAAAAAAATAACCTACTGTATACAAAACCCATCCCAAAACAAGAAAGGCTAAATTGCTTGCTTGCATTTGCTTACTCTGCATAAAAACTCGCACTCCAGTTTCCAATTTCTCCAACAGACAATGCTTTAGAAGTTTTTAAAATGTCTGGGAGTCCTGGGAAGACAAGTCTTATCAACTTATACCGTCTAAAATACAGCACGACAGTTCCACAGTGCTTGTTGCTACAGTTTAATGTGAGCCTTCTACACACTTAGAACTGTAGAATCACAGAATATCTCAAGCTGGAAAGGACTCATAAGGACCACTGAGTCCAACTTCCCGCTGACCACCTAGAATTAACCACAGGACTAAGAGCATTGTCCAGACACTCCTTGAGCTCTGGCAGCCTTGCTGCCGTGACCACTTCCCTGGTGAGCCTGTTCCAGGGACCAACCACTCTCTGAGTGAGGAACCTTTTCCTAATATCCCATCTGAACTTTCCGTAATGCACCTGCATTCCACCTCCTTGTGTCCCATCACTGGCCCCAGAGAGAGGAGCTCAGCCCCTGCCTGTGCTGCCCCCCTGTGAGGAGGGTGCAGACTGTGACGGGGTCACCCCTCGGCTTCTCTTCTCTGAACTCAATGGGCCAAGTGGCCTCAGCTGCTCCTCCTAAGTCCTGCCCTCAAACCCTTTCCCTATCCTGGTCCCCCTTCTCTGGACACACTCGAGCCCTCTGATGTTCTTCATGTGCTGAGGTGCCCAAATTGCCCCCAGGACCTGAGGTGAAGCTGCCCCAGAGCAGAGCAGAGCGGGACAGACCCCCCCTCATCCACCCAGCGATGCTGGGCCTGATGCCCCCCAGGACAGGGCTGGCCCTTGGGGCTGCCAGGGTACTGCTGGCTCCTGTTCCAGTTGCCCTCAGCCCAAACCACCCGATCCCCTTCCCCAGGGCAGCCCTCCAGCCCCTCATCCTCCAGTTTGTATGTATAATTCACTTGTTAGGGCTATTCCTAACAGTTAAAAAATTAAGGTAGTATCATACACTAATATACCCAGAATACTTAAAACATTTATGCTATCTGTAAGAATAAATAACAAAGAACTCTACAGAACTTGGCAAGTACTGCCATCATTTTATGGAGGAAGAAGTAATAACCTGCCCCTTTTTTCTGTAGTTCCAAAATGCAAATAAGCTGCACTATCAGAATTGTGAAGAACAAACCCTAAATATTCACACCCTCCAGATCCCCAATCCTAAAACTTCTAGTCTACCTGTCCCTCCTGAAAAGCGTTTGTGCTCAGTCTGGGGCATTTGCTTCTTACCAGAAACATTCCTGCCTCATTGAACCAATCCTTCTCTTACCTTTAGCTAAAGATAAAGCTCAGTCACAATGGTTCAAATGGAAAAATACCACTGCCACTGCTCAACATAAAATACCAAGCAAGCTGGTGACTTATTAGGCATCCAAATTATTTGAAAAGTTTTCACAAATTAATAGGGGCAAAGAGGGTTCCTCAGAAAGTAGCTCCCAGAAGGGCAGGGAAAATGCTCCAGGACAATTCTGGAGTGCTCACATGAGTACACGCTCAAGTCTGTGTGCTGAAGAATAAAAACACAAGAACATTTTCAGGTCAGCACTGTGACTAAGTTTTATCACCTGGCTGTGAGGAAGGCCGAGGTGTTCGTGGCTGCAGCTCAGCACTAGCACCACTTGCCACCATAGAGGAGGGCACATTTCCAGTCTGGGACATCATGACAGCTGTAGCATTGCTCATTCTTATTAAACCTTAAAAAATAAACATAGAAATTATCAAGTCTTGCAGTTTTTACACAGAGGAGAATTTTAGATTTTTTCTTTTAACAAAAAAAAAATATATATTTGTCAATAAAACATTTAGACTTCAAGAATTGTTTGTCTGAAATAACCTGAGGACACACCTCTGTCTAAAAGCTCAGATTCCCTGATATCAAACAAACAAGTTCAGGTCATGCTGAAGCTTAAACATCAAACCTTTAAAAAGGATATAAAAGGAAACACTACTGAAATAATGTGAGCTTGACTTGCCACTGAAGTCATCAAGTCACAAGACTGTATCAAAGTTATAGGTGTAACTCAGATTTTTGCAAAATCTGAAACTAGAAAGTAACTGAGATGTTGCAAGAGAGAAAAAATTTCAATGTTTCACTTCCACAGACTGCTATTTTATAAAATGATTGATACTGTTGCCCTGTTATTGCTGTTATATTTACACTGTTTGGCCTGTAGACAGTAAAGGAAGGTCATGATTGACACAGAGAGTAGAGTCCTTCTTTAAATGTTTTACATTCTTTGTTAAGCACAGTAATTTCACTACCATTTAATCATGTTTCTACAGGGTTGCAATGTTCTTTCCATGTCTTCTCATCAACAGCCACAAATGCATTTTACATAAACTGACCAAAAATGCTCCTGTTTTTTTTTAAAATTGCTTTAAATCCTATTAACTAAAATATTAATTAATTAGTTTTATGATTCAGCTATTAAAATAAATTATACAGAAGCTTTCTTCGTAAAAACTCCTTGTAAAATCTGAATTTTGTAGTTAAAAATTCCTTATGTATATACAATGCTATAAAATGTAGAGTTTAATGAAACTACATCTCTTCACAAAAATTCCTTCTCTATGACTAGATCTTGAAAGTTTATCAGAAAATAAAGAGAGAGTAGCAATGACAGTGTCCTGTCCTTCCCATAATTCTAATGGATTTATTATTGTACATTGAATAAATGCTTTTGCTCATTTCCATGAAGGGAGCCAAACAGTGAGACTTTGTGCCCATTTCCAAGTGAATTCTCTACACTAGACTCGTCTGCTTTAACAGGCCTTATGTAGCAAACAAAATGACCAACCAGCCAAACCAAGAAAACTCCAAACCACCAAACCATAAAAAAACAAAAACCAACCCCAAAACAAACCAGTTGGCCCCACCAAAATCACTCCAATGTTTGTGGGACAAAATGCAGCCAACAATTTAGTTTACATAATGCAGGTCATGGTTTGACAGCACAAAACACATTAATTAAAATGGCAAGTAGAATTCTGCAAACAATAGTCGCTATAGCCAGTGAAATGTCATGATTAGCTCAGTAACAAATTCCTAAGTGTATAAAGCTCCACAGATAAACCCTGAGGGGCTTACCTTGCCCCCCTTGCACGGGAAAGCCCGTTTCCATCCGCACGGCGTTGCTTGCTCCCAGTGGCCCGTTGATCCGGACATCCTGGCTTCTGCTCTGAGCCAGAGCCAAGTTGATGGCACCTTCCCCTAAAAGGAACATGCAGGTTGGGTGAGCAGAATGAGAGACAGAAAAGCAGAATAACAGACATTTGCAGAAAGACATTTAAAAAATGCCAAAGAAGGAAGAACAGACTTCACCTATATGTTAGGACACACATCACACTACCCTTCTGGATTTCAGTTTTAAGAAGAACAAATGCCATGACAAGCAACACCTGTCCTTGGTTTCACTCCGAGGGTGCTCTTGGACAATTGCCCAGAATGGATATTTTAACTGTGAAATCCACTGAAAACTCGTTTTAAAGAAAACCTCATATGAAACAACAGGGAAAGAAAATCAGTGCACATTTTGCTAGCCAACACTCAAAAAACCATTTTTCAGGTGGTTTCCTGATGCCCAGAGGATTTTCAGCTTCCATTTTTATTATAGTTTTTCTTGAAAAAAAAGAAGTCTTGAGCTATCTTTTCACTAAAGTAGGAACTTGGAAGTTTTGCAACATTAATCAAGTACACAAAATTGCTTGTTGAGTCTACCTAAGTTTTATCTTTGGAAGCAAATTCATGTGAAGTACCTTCAATCTGAACTGAGAGAATGCCCAGGTCTCGAAGCTGTTGGTTGTTATTCTGAGCCAGGATTCGCAGCCGCTCGGCAGCTTCCCGGGGAATATTGAAGGTGACACGGACGCTGTTCCAAGGCTCTATTTTTTGCACTTTTAACTTGTTGGATTCTTAACAGAAAAACAGTCAGAGTCAATGAAAAGGCAGTTTTCAAATATGCATGATGAAATAACTTGGCTAAAAGAGATGAAAAAATTGAAACACTGGCTTTGAAAATTGTTAGTGGTTAGTCTCAGGTAGAGGAGATTTTCTCCTGCACAGATATACACAATCAATGCTGACAAACCACTTCAGGGATTTTCCAAATATTAGCAATAAAAAACCTAACCAAATAATACCCAATGCAATAGCCAACATAACCACTTGGTAGTATTACTCAAAAATTGAAATATTCTGTGGATATACTAGTTTGGAAAGATAAGAAAATATCCACTAAAACAGACTTCATATAATTACACGTATTAGGTTTGGGTTGAAAGGGACCTTAAAGCTCATTTTGTCCCATCACCTGCCATAGGCAGGGACACCTTCCACTAGCCCAGGTTGCTCCAAGCTCCATCCAACCTGGCCTTGGACACTTCCAGGGATGGGGCAGCACAGCCTCTCTGGGCAACCTGTGCCAGGGCCTCACCACCCTCACAGGAAAGAATTCCTTACCAATATCCCATCTATCCCTGCCCTCTGGCAGTGGGAAGCCATTCCCCCTTGTCCTGTCACTCCATCCCTTGTCCCAAGTCCCTCTCCAGCTCTCCTGGAGCCCCCCTTTAGGCACTGGAAGGGGCTCTAAGGTCTCCTGGAGCCTTCTTTTCCTCAGGTGAACACCCCAGCTCTCTCAGTCTGGCTCCAGAGCAGAGGGGCTCCAGCCCAGTGACACAGGAAATCTGTTCGTGAACCAAATGGATGTGGGAAAAAACTGACTACAGGAATGAAATCCTTGAAATATTTGCTCTACAAATGCTTGTGCAACCATCTTTTTTTTTTTTACAAGACCAGTGCCAACAGAGTCCTAGCAATATTTCATTACTTTCTACTATATTATTTAGTTTTCTGAGTATGTTAAATCCACTGACAAAAAGCATATTAAAGTCATGCAAAATATGTAGTTGCAGGTTTTCTGAAAACCTGTTCTACATATGAGTGTTTCTACATAGATCAGTAGTTTTCAAAGTAACAGCAAAAAGGTTGGGCAGTCATGTTGGATGTATTATCCAAAGTGATACCTACCTAAATGATTGCTACAAACTGCATTTAAGGAAAATTAAAATATACTCCTAATAAAGGATTATAAACTTCCAGTTTCAAGCTTTCTGAAAACCAAAAGCATTGGCCAGATTTTCAGCAGCCAGTTCTTCCACTGTAACATCAGATTTATCAAGTTTGCTAACCTTTAGATTAACCAAAGAACATGTTGGTTAAGAATGCCAATACCTCATTCCTATTTAGAAATCTCTTGATCTTCACTAGTTCACCAAGCCCTTCTGCTGCTACAGTAATGGAATTATTAAATTCATCCTCTTTCTAGCTATAAACCTGGTTTTCGCTGGAAACATGACAGGAGGAGTTTTAAAATCCCCTTTTGTGGAGGTTTGAACAATCCTGTATTTACTGTTATTAATGTTCCAATATTTTACACACAAAAATTGCATTATCAATTTTGGTATTTCTTTGTATTTGCACCCTAGTTTCTCATTTTTGAAACACTGCATCTGCCTAGACTATCCTCATGTTATTTACTAACTCCACATTCAGAATATCCTATTTTGCTCTGAATCAGTTTAAATAACTTGTCACATGGGTAATTTTCAAATTAATTTGACATTGATTTTAAAAATTTGCTTTCTCAGCTGAGGTCTGACTCATGTTTATTAATCCTGGCACTAATATTCATAACAAACTCAGCACGCAAGATGGTCCATATAACAACAGGACTCCATGCAGCTACCAATTAAAGTCATTTCCATTCAAAAACTACACAAGTCATCTACAGTATTAACACACATCCCTTCACACCAGTAGCTATCTGTAGCTTATATCTACTTCAACTTTTTGAAAGATACAGCTCAAACCAGCGGTATTTCTTCATAGTATTTTTGTCTTATCCCAGCTTTTCTATCTTCTGAGCAACAACAGCAAGGACCCAACAACTGATGCCAGCTGACTATATGGACAGAATGGAAAGAACAAAGTGACAAAGAAATTGAGTTTGGTTATTCAGAAGTAATGGGTTATTTTTCTGAAAAGGTATTTGATATTGTTGAAAACAACACAAGACTACCTAAATGAGCAGCTATCAGTAATCAGCTTACAGCCCTTTGCAAAGATGCTCAGACAGTGGACAAATGTCTTTTGCCAGATCTAGATGTGCTGGTAAAAGATGTCCCAAAAAGCCTGTTATCACTAACTTGCTACGTAGCTGATTCCAGAGCTGGGGGGGCACACAGGGGTATGTGAGAGCATTGCATGTCCCCCATCAGGAAAAAAATCAATCAGGCAGGGTAGGTCAGGGTAGCAGCAAAAGGGCACTTATATCCTCAACCAACAGTACCTGAGAGTGAACTCATTCTCAGATGAACTGCAATGGTTTAAATTGGGTAGTTTGGGCAGCAAAACACATCTCCTGTGTGGATAAGTCTGGTTTCCCTTTCATATAACACAGTCATGTGTAATGGAGAGAAATGAAAGAGAAAAAACCCAAGTAAAATACAGGAACTGAAGAGGAATGAATGAACGCGCTAACCAGATCAGTTCTGAACAACAAAACAACTGCAGACACTTGTAGTCTGCGTTTCTGAGAAGAAAACTCCCAAATTCACCAAGAATAATCCCAACAAATCTCATTACAAACTAAGTAACTCAAACCCAATATAATCTATTTATTTGTGCAAGCACCATGACTACATAAATAAGTATTTTGGGGACAGCTGAAAAATGACAAGAAGGTACATTACCCATGTGTAAAAGGCCGGGCACATTCTCCAGTATGGTATCCAGCTTCTGCTCAAAGTCTCTGTCATCTATATTTCCTTTAAAAGCTACAAAGATCGTGGAATCCCCAGGAGCAGCCTCCTGTTTCAGTTCATCTTCCTCCAGTCCTGAATCAAAATCCACCTCTAAGTCTTCCATAGCTGAGGAGTACAAGGAGGCATATGTATCTTTTAAGTTAGGCAGATCATCCGAAACCATTGTTCCAACAATGGGAGCCTGTCAGTTGTCAACATGATGCTTGGAAGGGAAAAAAAGAATTATAATAAGTATAATAATAATCATGTAAAGACATTAACAACTGCTTTCAATGGCACACACAATCACTGACAGAAAAACCTACCGGGTGACCCCATGCTGGGCTCTCTGAGACAAACTGAGCGAGGTTGAAAATGGTGGCCATGGCAGCATCCAAATTGTTCCTCCACAAGAACAAAGAGAAGTGTTTCCTGAGAGAATCCTGCTGCACGTGACTTGAGAAGTATTCCAGTTGATCTAAATGACAGTCAGGTAGAAAGGAGGGTAAAGGAAAAAAAATCAGAGGAAAATTAATTACATTCCTCCCCATTTCATAGAGGGGACAAGCAAGCACCCAGTACCAATGCTGCAGTGCCCAACTTCCAGGGAATGGTAAGACTCACAGCAATAGTTTAATTATAAAAAGATAAGAAGAACCACCGAATTTAGTTAGAGATTGAAGGTGCAATAATTGCGAAGTTTGTAGGACAGTCACAGCACATTTTACCAGGAGAAATGTAGCATTTGACAAATACTTCACTCACATTGAGAGAAATCTCAGGCATACTATGCCTACTTTCTAGAAGTTTGTAAAGATTTAGGTATTTTCAGCTGTTTTTGCACATTACAACCTGAAATCTGCTCCCCCCGTGGCAGCACACAACTCTCCCCATGCCGCCATATCAGGCTTGGATAAGAATGAATTCAGTAAGTCAAGTCCCACACCTGATGGTTTTTACTTTATAAAATGTCTAGACTTTGCAATAAGTTTTGACATTATGACAGTAACTTAAGCTGTTACGTGTACAGAAGTACAATTATGGTAAGTTATCCCTAAACCTACAGTGGACACCACTAATGTTTAGTTAAGATGCACATTCTCTCATTCCATCACAGGCCATTCTAAGGGCTATGGCACTTCCTTTTCCAGGTGAGACATCTGCTCTAACACTCAACACTCTGCAGGTACTGCTAAGAGATTCAAACCATCGACACCAAGAGCCAAAGCTGATGCCAAACCCAAAAAACAGACCTGTTCCTGACCACCACTGTCAAAACCGAACCCATTTACCAGCCAGGACTGTCAAGACCTCATAATTCCAAAGCTGTGGGTATTCAGCACAACCCAGCAGGTTTAGTCTGGAACAACATACCCTTGAATAGGATACAGACGGGGGTTTTGGCAGAGGTTCAAGTTCCCAACGCAAATTAAAACCACAACTTGGAGATTAAAGGTGAGATGTAGATACTACTGACAGCCTTTTCTAATAAAAAAATCTAACAGTGTTAGACAAGTTCAGATTCAACGCTATTCTGTTGGCACACACATATAATATGGCTGAAGGGAAAATATTACAAAGGAAAAATCAAGGACTTGGAAGTCACAAAATCCCCTCATCTTTTGGTCAGGTTTCTATGCACACACTCACTGTGATTTTACAAAATATGTGGTTTTTCTCCCTTGCAACCCTCTCTCACACCAGATGGGCCAACAGGACTAAGGAATAATCCCTTATTTTACACAGAGTTACCCTCTCATCCTGCAGCACCAGCCCTCATCCTTACAGGACTCAAAACCTCAGACTAAAAATACAGTTAATTTTGTCTCACGAACTCTTTTGCAATCCTGTAACAGAAATTAAGTTAAAATGTTTCACAGTCACTGATGTATTTTCATACTGCTTTCACACACTATTATTCTCATAGAAATTTTAAAGATGGGCAACAGAGACATAAATTTAAAAAAATTCATTATCAGGCAAATGTGGGTTTTTTTTCCCCCAGACTCCTTGCTGTCAGCTCTGTATCTAAATTACAGCTCTGAGTATCTGCCACCTCCATTAAGTCAAACCCTCAGTTTCCTGTCAGGTGCCCAGAAAATGAGAATCACAATTAATAGGAATCTGTGAAAAGCTGTTTCAATTGATTTTCACACAAAATTTCTTGAACAGGAAACTTCCTTATCCAAGCAGGCTTTGCACCAAGCAGGAGAGCACTTCTACATCTTTCATTCCACATCCACTGACTCCAGGGAGAGAGGAGCTGGGAATCCTACACAAGCAGACTTTTAATGATCAAGTACAGCCATTCTGTGCAAGGAATGCAGCCTGTGAAATACAAGCACTGTGTTTTTAAGAAAAGTGCATAGAACATTACTTATCTGAAAATCTTGAGTAAGTTTTTCAGGAAGAGAAATCTCAGCTCAATATACAGGCTCTTATGTGTTGAAAAAGCACAGTTACTTGGAGGTGATGGGGTGTTGCACCTGCAGCAAGAAACATGAGTACGTCTGACAATCCCTAACACCAAAGAAATACGAGTTTATCTACAAGAGCATAAACATTTCCAATCTTTTTTTGAATGGAAGTGTCTGAAGCCTCCATCTTCTCTGTGAAAGAGCAGAAGACTCCCAGACTGCTTAAATCATGGTTTTGCAGAATCCATGAAAATGCTGCAGCTTAGACCAGATTTCATCAACCTCACCTCAACGTACCAAAATCTGACACAACTTGTTGAAATTACGGCCCTTCATAAACACTATTAGAATAGAGTTTGCTAAATCCCGAAGGATCACAGGCTTTGTTTCATTGACTCAGAGAATCACAGGACTGCAAGGATATTGTGAGTTAAGGAAACAAACCAAGACTGAGCTTTAAATTTTACCTTCTGGATCATGTAGCTATAGCTCCTTTTGCATTTTTTCTTCACATTATGCTCCTCAGGATCTCTGCTACATCAATCTGTCCTCTCTTCCTCTCAAACACATGCAATTTAGTCTGTTCCTATGAGGTATCATTTATCTCAAGTATGACAGGAGAAAGCAATGATTTTCAATGTCTTCAGGTAGCACATGGCACGCCATCCATCTCGGGGCAAATAAATTCCAGCTGCACCCCTTGTCCTAACAAATTCTGTAATCTCCTGGTTATAGAGTTGACATCCATAAATCCTGAGCCAGTACATGATCATAATTAGTGCGTACCTTCCCTCAACACTTTTCCACATAAATACAAAATGCTTTCAGCATAAGCACACCCAGGTAAAACTCTGGTCATTCAACAGTTCCTGTAAGCTAGAACTCAAGTATTCATGCTTACATGGCAGCACAAAAAAGTCTCTGATCATCATCCTCCCTTCAAAGACCACACATGGCCTCCTTCCTGTCCTTGCACCTGCCCCTTCAGAGTTTCCAAATCAGCATTTCTCATTATACAATTGTTTCTAGAAACTCAGAGCAAGTCCAGTGCTACCACACGGCAACCATCTACTCAGGAACCTGGCCCAGGACCAGCTACTGCAGCATAACAAGTGTTATGACATTTATTATGAAGTTGGTCTTATTCAGTACAGCCTGACTATTAAACTGAAGTAAGAGAGGTGGGGATAAGTAGCTAAATAACAGACAAATGGCCAAAGTGCACCTGCAGTATTGTTTGGGGGTAGGGGGTGGCCCATGAAGACCAGAGTGCCCAACCTGAGAGTGCAGAGCACAGCTTGGGCTGCTAGAGCCTGGAGCTCCCAGGTACATTCAGCATACGGATAAAACAATTGACCCACTAAAACCTGCAAAACGGAGACTCTCTAGAGGAAGAATTCCTGCAAGATAGAGAGATGTCACAGTCAACTCCTGGGCTGATGGACAGCTGGGTCCCATGCACACCACGGGAAGCCCCGAAGGTAGTTTGTCCCCCACCACCAGCCTGGCATCAACAGGCCACCTGCACAACAATCCCAGCACCACACAGCTGGGCAAGGCTTGGAAAATCCCGTCCAGTCCCCGGGAGAGATGGGATTAGAGCAAAATCTGAAACAGCCAGTTGTCACTAACTGGGGAGCAGCTGAGCACTGGAAAGCCAGGAGGCTCTGGAGTGCCAGCACCACCAGATGGAAGTGCTGGTCTCTAGGGTGAAAAAAACACAAAGGAAAAAAAACCCAACTGATATATTGGTATTCTCATCCCAAGATTCACTCAAATGATCCAAACTTATGTCAATTTGTCTCTTAAACAGAACTTGAAATCTCTTGCCTTGATTTCTCCTACATATTACATGACACAAAGCACACAAACCAAACTAATGCTTTCTAAGATCACCTGTCCCACAGTCTACTGATTTACAAGCTGTTTATATGTATTCAAAATAAACACTTTCACAACTGATATCATATCAGAACATGCACTCTCTCAAAAAAATATTCAGGGACCCCAATTAAATAAAAAGTACTAAAATCCTGCTCTACGCTTCTAACTGTACTCTTCCAAATTACACAAGATATTGGGACGGGTGAGAGCAGAAGGAAGGATGGACAAAAGCCCTTCACTAGCAGATGGCACAAGTTAGCACTGAACAGTCCTCATCCCCACAATAACCATTATTTAAAGCTGCAACAAGGAAGAGGAAGAAATGAGGTTACAGTCAAATCGCTTGGCGAACCCAGAACTGATAGTGAGAAGAAAAAGTCTTGGACGGCAGTAGCAACAAAATCTCCAAAGGATACAGAACCTTCCTTGCTTCTGCCTTCACTGGAAAAGGGTTTTCAAGCAACTTATTAGAAAAAAAAAAAATCAGGAAAACAGCATGTCTTGGATAATACACTTGATGTTTTCTGGTTCCTCTGTTTTAGGTGCCAGTGGGAAAAATATGTAAAGGTTTTCATGATGGAGGCAGAGGAGGTTCAGCATTGCCAGAATACTGCTGAGAGAACGGCTTTCAATCCATAACATGTACTTCCACACAGTCACACAGGCTACATTTAAAGTACCTATAAGACCCAGAAACACTGATCATAACACTGTTTCTGTTGGAGATTTGTTCACATTATCCTCCTACAACTGTTTAATTTGTTGCCAGCATAGCAATCTGTTAAATTGTTAAATCTGAACAAGTAATAAACCTAGATACCCATGACCCTTCCACGACACAAAGATTAAAATGACATAGTTTCTGGCAAAGATAGCCTTCTAAACAAAAAAAAAAGACTTTTAAACAAATTCTAGGCAAATGTAATTTTGTCACACAAGGAGATTAAATAAGGCTAAGAATCACTGGTGTAACATGAAAGAATACCTAAAAATAATAAAAATAATTAAACATGCAGTAAAATTTCCTCTGAAACAACTTAGCCAGGGGTAGTTCCAGTAATTTGGAATTTCAAACTCTGGTAATAAAGAGGTATAGCACCACAAATGCACCTCAATTGTTCTCTTTGGGAGGAAGGTCTGGAAAGAGCCACAAACCTGATGGTAAATGTCCCTAACCCTGCATGGCAGACTGGGAAGGCAGCTCTGGAAGCAGCCCTGCAGTGAAGACAAGGGCCCACCAGTGGCACAGGTAAGGGAGAATGTATAAGAACAAGAAGTATTTAGATGCATCATATGCTTACTTTACCTACCAAAACAAATTCCACAACTTTAGTATTTTGTGGTGTGAAACAGGTCTTCAGGTAATTCCAGACTGGCAAACATGGTTAAACAGCAACTCCCAAAAACGCAATCCTGAAAGAAAACCACCACATTTCATCAGACAATGATGCAAAACAACAAAAAATACCAAATATAATGGTGAATACCTCCGTTTTTAATATGCAGTTTTGTACCAAATCGAATTCTCTCCTTAGTAATGTAAAAAGCACATGTTACTATGTTTGGATTTTAACAGCAAAACTGAGGATCTCAAAAAATCAGCCTTTCATTATAGACAGAAAATGGAATTGCCTGGTTATCTAGAATAAGGTATTTGTTTCTTAAGACAAACACATCTAGATTAAATTAATCTTCAGAAAAGAGAAACCAGCACAACTAGAATGCCCCTCAGCACATCCTAAGCAGGTGCCTAAACCGGCTCAGGTTAAGTTCATTCCAGAAACACGTTCCGAGCCCACACGACCACCTCAGACGGACACTGTTAGTGCAGGGGAATCCATCCCCGGAACCTGCTCCTGTTCACAGGCTCCTTAAACTGCACTCAAGCCTCCCTGGGTAATAAAAACGCAGCAGTAAAGCCAGTGGCTCCAGCGACAACAAAACCCTGTCCCTCAAATCAACGGGATCTATAGGGACAGTCCAGGGCTGGTTTGCAAGCACATTTTCTGCTTACGTGCCTGCCAGCTCATCAGTGGGGAAGGGGACTGCCCAAAAACAACCAGGGGAAGCAGAAGAGGGACGACTCAGAAAGACAAAGCAGAAATTTGCCATCTTCTATCCAGACAACAAAGCAAAATTGCTTTAAAAGCCCTATTGTGCCATAGCCTTTGCACTTCTGCCAACCCAGCAACTTGGAGGGAAGGAAAGAGGATTTACATTAAATACATTAAATGAGATCATATATGCTTTGCAGCACTTTGAATAGTCATCTAACACTTTTCAACCTCTAGTATCTTCTTGTATTTCTAAATAATCACTGTAATTCAAGAAGTGTAGCATCAAGTTGAAGATCTGAGTGACTAAATCACAAGCAGTGACCTGTTTCCAGCTATATGCACCTGCCCAAACACTGTGATCGGACACCAAGTTGATGAGCAAAACCAAAACCTGAAACAGGAAATTTTAATATAATTCGTTGTGTAATCCAAAACTAAAAAAGCTTTTCACATTCTACAGCAGATACTCCATTAGTTCTATTTTTTCGCCCTTTTTATAAAACAATGTTCCACGGATTATTTTAGATGGCCTAAAATTGAGTCACATAACAAACTGGCTGGTTAGCTCCAAAGCCATGCCAAGAAAGGCCAGGCCTTGTTTTTAAGGAGGCCTCTGAGGTGCAGCAGCCAGTCCCCACGCAGAGCACCCGCACCTTAGCACAGTAGGGTGAGGTGGACATTTGGCTGAAGGGTGGGGAACTGGAGGGAAGAAAAATCATCTGAACTCCTTGGTGCAAGGAACTGAGGGGCTTTTGTTCCTCCAGTTCTCCCTTCTGACTGGCGCTCATTACAGGAGGAGGGCATGAGATGCTCTGTGGACACCCAACTGCTCCAGAGAAGAGGGACTGGGAGAGACCAGCTGCCTTAGCGAGATCCAGTGAGAAACTGAGGATGGTCAGCCTGGGCTATGGGAAGAAAAACAATTAACTGCTGCTGTCTCCATTCCCACTGCGCACTTGGGATGAAACCAAATTTGCTAAAAGGAAAGCACCCAATCAATACTGGCTCATTAACTCCAACTTTCATTACAGTAAGTTAACTGACTTACAGTAAGAGACCTGGAGACTGAGCGCACACCTTAGCAGACCCCAAGGAATCCATAAAAACAGTCCTGTGAAGCATTCCAGTTACAGAAAGACTTGTTTAGCGTTAATGATTTCTCAAACACCAAGAAAACAAAACATGTTAGTCTCCAGGAAGGCAGGCTTCATTCACTCATGCTGACACAGTACTGTACTCCTGTAGCCCTCAAGCATAAAACATCTAAAGCCAAATGTTTTCCACAAGGAGAAAATTACAGCTTGTTATAACATTTATCACCTTTTGCAGTGATATCCTGATGTACTCTGACAGCAGGTTTAATGAAACATCTGTTTGTTAAAGTTTCATGAGGTTTGTTGAAAGCCCATGACTCAAGCCAAGCTGTAATGGACACGTCTCAGCTGAGATATTAGTTTTTCTTCCAACAGAATTTGACTACTGAGATCCTCGGGACTTCTCTCAAAAGTAAGATGATAACTCCAGAACAAGCCTCAAACACAGCTAAGTTATCCACGTAGAAATTCCCACTTTCAGCAGCCAAGATACCAAACAAGGTAGCTGCCAGTCTTTTCCTAAGGCACAAGCTAAGTGGGAATTAGCTATTCTCTTGGAAGCTGCAGTCTACACAGGTCAAAGAATTCCCATTAGCGGAGTTACTAATTTCTCACGTTAGAGGATATTTCCATTTGGAAGAAACACACCATCACTTGCATCAGATGAATATTGCAGTACCTAACTTTCCACAAAGATCCATCACCACTATCAGCACACAAAATGAGATGATAATTAAAATCAGGAGCACCTTGACAAGAGACTGTATTTTATCTTGCCTTCCAAAGTTACAAAAAATGCCTTTTCAAGTAGCAATCTGTTCACTTTTTATTTAAAGCTGAATTTAACCCCTACCAGATCTTTCTGGGTTGACATACCCCATAGGTGCTCCTTTATCACCAAATTCTTGCTGAGCTCCATAAACACCAACATAACCAGCCCAGGTATTCTTGTGATCACCAGTACTGGACTAAGGTTTGACCGAAAACTGCACCTCCTGTTTACTGCAACATTATTCCTTCTTACATCTAATAAATGTCTAGGAAATCTCACTGAAGTTTTTTAAATTCTGAAATTATATAAAGGATGAAGAAAGGATTGAGGCTAAAACAAAGAGCTTAAACACATAATTCCTTTGATAATGAGACACTCAATACCAAGGAGATTTTTCCCTTCCAAAAAACTACTCTTCATATAACAGAAGCAGGTGCAGCTTTGGTTAAAGTCAAGATTGTGATGAAAGTTTCCTGACTGTATAAAAACTTGCAGTTCATTTTGTGCTGTTCTGGGCTTTTGGAGGAATCAAATTTCAAAAGTGTTATTTATTGTCACTACTGCTATTAAGAACCATGTAATCAGCTTCTCACGAAACGCAGGTACAACAGAACCGGAGAGCAATGCATTCTCCCAGGGATGGGAAGAGCACTCCCAAAAAACCCTTTTAAGGACACTTTGCCATGCACGGTAAGCGGTTGGAAGAAGATGGTCTTTAAGGTCCCTTCCAACCCAAACCATTCTGGGATCCTATGAATGCAGAACACAAAGGCTTAACTCAGTCTCTGTGAGCACCACACAGAAATCACGATGAGAAACACAATCTCACACCAGCTGCATGGTCTTGGCAGGTCATTTTATTTTTAAAAGAATAAAAATTGTAAAATTAAAATGATCTGCATAGGACTTGGAGAATTCAATAGCATGCATCTTTCGGTGGGAATAACTAGATGATTCCCTTTCATACATCAAACCTAAAGCCTGGGCTCCTACATATGTAACTCAGCATAGGCAACTTTCCCATCCCAAATTATAGGTTTACACAAAGACAAATTTATTTAGACAAGTAATCATTCATCTCCTGTACTTCTCCATTTTCGAACAAATCCAATCCAAAGCCCTATGCTGGGCTATGCTTCAGGACACTCATTCAAGCTGCAGAAACAGGCAACTGGCCTCTCGGTTCCAAGAAGACGATGGCTCTCACAGGCCACGGAGTCCCCTGCATGCCTCCCTCCTTCGCTCCCGCTCCCAAACCAGCAGCACTCTGACACACACTGCTTGCCTTTCTTTTTCCCCAAATGCATAAAAAGGGTTATTTACTATGTCACAACCTCAGGGCTGCCACATATACATGACAAATTCGGTTCTTATTTCTATTTTCAATTATTACAACAGCAATTTTGCATGTGCCAGTCAGCTAGATGCTGTTCCACTGGATGCCCAATGGACTGAGAAAAATCTCCGGCTCCTGGACCTCTGGAAGACTTCCACTATTATCCTTCTATGCAATCCAAAGACTAGATGAACTTTCAACTCCAGCAGCATCGCTCTAATTAGCCAGGAGACAAGACAATCTGAGTTTCCTTCATCATCTCGAGCCAAACCTCCAGCTCTTCATGTGGACAACTTAGGAACACTGACTATGTGGCTGAAATGCTCAGTTGCCTGCAAGGAGTGGCTCCTGCTGAAGAATATCAGTGACCCACTCTGGAGGGGACAGCAGAGCCCGTAAGAGTGTCAAAACAAGACACAAAATATCCATGGCTCCAGTAAAGCAAAGGTGAGTTGCTCCTCTGGCTGGCGGAAAAGGAGAGGCTCACCTGGACATGGAAAACCCTCACCTAGAGCCTGAAAAAGCGTCTTCCCTGCCTCAGCTCTGTCTCATCTGGGATTATTTCTCCTTCCACTGCTGGCCCTTACCTTTTTCCAGCCCTACACATTCTCTCTCATCTATTTTGCTCTAGCTGCACTTTAAGGAAAAGGTTTATGCTTGAACCCAGCTTTTGCAGCACCAAGGGTGCTGCTCAGTGCTCTACACACCACCAGGCCTCCTGCTCCCTCGCACCCTCCCTGCACCACAGCATTTGTGTTTCTCAACAGAGACCACACAATTTTGAAACACACTCCCATTTCACCATTCCCAAAGCAATCAAACTGTTACAGCCCCATTAACTCTTCCAACCCTTTGCCACTATAAACCTGTTAAATTCAGTGCGTCTGTGTAACTGGGTTGTAATGCCAGCTTCCACACAAAATTAGGCTATGGTATTAGAAAAAATATACTGTAACTGTTTAAAAAGTTTAGTTATCATATTGAAACATTTAACATCTCCCATAAAGGCAGGAACCTTTGTCAGGATCATACTCAAACAGTACAAAGAGTGGTATTACAGCTGTCGAGCAGAATTTACCTCCACAGTCTGTATTTTCTTAAGCCACTGAAAAATGGAAACACCAACACTTAGAGATGCACAGGTGAAGCTAGATTGCTCCGGCTTCCCTGCACACAGCTGTTTCTTATTTTAAGGAAGCACCTATTTTTTTACTAGAAAAGTGTAAAATCACTGCATCATTTGGAAACCTGTTGTAAAAAAACTACAGAAGAACAGGTCTTCCGGAGACACCGGCTGCTGGGAGATCCTCCAGCCAAAATCCAAACTGAATGTCCTTCTGTGGGTTTAAAACACTAAAATGTCATTTCTCAATGGAAGACAGGTCTGTGTGCAGCCTCTCCAGTTCTGATCTCATTTTTTCTCACAGGAGAATCTGGGCACAGTATTACTGTGAAACATTTCCTCGTAAAGCCGGTTAACTTTCCAAGGAGGCCACATGGCTCAGAGGATATTTAAAGAGCATACAAATCCCTAGCAGACACCTCGATGCCTTGCTGCAGGCAGTGCGTGCAGTCCCCAGGCCAGCAGACCTGGCCATTTTGGAAACATGCCTCAAGAGCTTTGTTTCGTTCTCCACAAGATGCACAGAAAAGCTGGGGACCACTTGCTATAACTGGAAAAGAGTTGCTAAATCCAAAAGTTGTGGTTATTACAGTTGGTGACCTTCCTGGAAAATGCCAGATCTGTTCTCTGTCAGATTTGTTTTCGCACACATGTACATAAATATATACATAAACATATATATATAATGGAAATACTGAAAGGTGCTTTAGCTAAAGAACAACCCAGAAAGGCTACAACGCACAATAATTATAAGCCCAACAAGAGGCACTGTCTTTTCTCTAATAAAATTCCAGTGAGAATAGTTTTAGTAAGGTTTTCAATCAGGGGAATGAGCACAAATGTATCTACCAGGAGGCTGAGGAGTCATAGAAAAACAAAGCTCATGAAGCTACAACCTGCTGCCAGCTTCCAGACCCACAGAAAAGCTCTCTCCTTCCATTCCCCACGCAGCTGGAAGAAATCTGAGCATCCTGAGATCTTCTAGAGAAACGCAGACACCAAACGGGGGATGAGTGAAGAGTCTTCCTCTGACTGTTTTAAGAGGTACCGAGGAATTCGAACAAAAGCGAAACGTCAACGCGGCCCGGCTGACACCGCACAAAGGCCGGGGTTGAGCGACCAGCATCGACACAGCTGCCGGGGCTGACAGCGCTGCCGGCTCGGACACGCTCCGCCCCGGGGCCGGCGGGCCGAGCCGAGCCCGTGGGCTCCGAGCACCGGCGGAGCGGGGCCGGCCCCGGCCGGGCGGGTTGCAGGCCGCGGGCCGCCCCGGGCCGGGCCCCACCGCTCGCTGACAGGCTCCTGCCGAGCGCCCCGGCACGGCCCCGGCACACGGGGCATCCCCGGCACACGGGGCACCCCCGGCCTGGGCACTGCGCCGGCGGCGGCGGCGCGGGCCCAGCACCGCTCCGCGTCCCTCCAGGCGCTGCCGCGCCGCGGGCTCGGCCTGCGCTGCGCCCGGGCAGGGCCGGGCCGGGCCGGCCCCGACACCGCCGCCCCCGCCCCGCCGGCCCCGCACCCCAGCCCGCGCCGCGACCCCCGCCCCGCCCTCCCCTCCCCTCACCTGGGCCCGCCGCCGCCGCCGCCGGGGGCGCGCGCGGGGCCGCGGGGGCGCGCGGGGCGGGGGTCGCGCGCGGCCCGGGACTCCAGCGCCGCTCCGCCGCCTGCGCCTCGCACGTGACCCGCGCGCGCCTGCGCCCGAGCGCGCGGGGCCCGGCGGGGGGGGGGCACCGGGACCGGCACCGCCGGCACCGCCACGGGGACGGGCACGGGGACCGCAAACGGAACCTCCACCGCCACCAGGACCGGCACCAGGACGGCCCCGAGGGGACCCCCGGCACCGGCACTGCGCGCACCCCGGGAGAGCCCCCGGGGGCGCCGGCTGCTTCTGGGAACGGAGACAGTCTTTCCCAGATGATGTTTAAGGAAAAATAATAATTAAGGCTTTCATAGGAAATTTCCAGGAAATGAGGTTTTTAATTCGGAGGAATTTTAGTTCAGAGCATTTCGTCCCAAGGCTTTACACCCTGTGAATATCAGTGAATTATACTTTCGTTTTACCACGGGGAGAAAGCCAGAGGGACCTGGTACGAACTCAGCAAAGGCCACAAAGCTGAATTTTAATTAAAAGTCCATTTATGTGATTAATGAACAGGCCCAAGGGCCTGTAGTGCCCAGTAGGTGATGGTTGATCCCTACAAAGGCCCCTCAGCACACAAGGGTTCACAGCTGAGGGGATCCCCACAGGACACACAGCCCCCTCATTTGTCTCATCCTACAACCTTTATTATGAGACATGATCAACTCATATAAAAAGTCAGAAGCGTCTGTTTTGCTGTCTGTCATTGCTGGGAGCAGAAAGCTCTCGCCTGGCACTGGGGAAGAAATGAAACATGGCAATTCTTGTTACAGGGTAGGAAAACAAACAAAAGGCCTTTATGAGAAAAATAAAGACTTTGGACCTGCAAAACCATGTATGGTTCGGTAACTTGAGCAGGTTTTGCGGCTTGAGAGGGAGTTTCGGGAGAGGGTGTGCAACTGGAGCCAGCCCTCTCAGTCCCCCCAGCCTTGGCTTCATGTGGAATACTGACAGATAAATGACATGAAAAAGGGGAAGTGCTTTTTTTTTTATTTTGGAAAATCTTCTAAATACAACAAATTCACATCTCATTGGGCACTATAACTTGCAACACAGAAAAAACCCACACTTTTATCAATTCACGTATAAATGCATTCCATAAAACCCACAAAAACTAAATAATTAACATCATGGTTAGTATAGGACTTATCTTAATAATTAAATCTGGTTGGTGTGGGCAGAGCTGCAGGCAGATTGCCTGTTCCCTTCCCATGCGCAGCTCTAAAGCTCCCTGCTGTTAGACAGAGAGGAATCCTTTACTCAAGGATTGTTCTGCTCGTGCCTTTTTATGTCTTCTGCAGTATCTGGGACAGGGACCCACCTCTAGCACCTCTCTGGTGGGACAAGGGCAAAGCCCTTCCCCAACCCCCCACAACCCTCAGAGGTGTCAGAAGAGGAGACGGGGCTCAGTCACAGGAGTAATAAAGAAGAATGTTTGATACCTCTGATCAACCGTTTGCTGGAGCAGGGATGATTCCTGGGCTTTGCCTCACCCTGCTCCTGGCTTCTGAGTCAGCTGGAAACACAAAGAAACTGAGAAAAGATTTCTTTGGTACCCAGGAATTACCTTCCTTCCCCATTTGTCTTCATGTTTTCCTCTATTTCATGAGACCCTTCTTAACCCAGCTGCACCAAACTTCCTCCTACGGCCTGATCTTCCCTCAAAGGCATTCCTCACACTGGCACAGAGATCAGTGCTGCTTCCAAAAAAACCACATGCTTTCCACTGCTGTTGCTGTGCTTGTCATACAAGATTGTCCTTCAGGATCCTTGGTTTGCATGGTTTTGTCTGCATTACGTACATTAATACTGGGCATGTCTTGTATACAACAGCAAACAAGAACGAGTAAAATGCTCTTTTCCAAAACTCAACTTCACTGGAAGCGCAGTACTGAGGTATCTCACCAACACGTGCTCAAGCCATCCAAGTGCTGTGACTTTCTGATCTGGGCTTGAGAGGTCCCACACGGATAACCTCTCTGTGCCTAATCACTCATGGGGTTTGCAGCATGGGGCCTTGGACATCCCTTTCACAATTTGTAGCCTGCTGCTTCCCATTGCTTTTCCTGATGCTTCTGCTCACTTTTGGGAAAGACCAGAACTGGCACAATCTCCACATAAATAAAATTAATCCAAATTCTCTCAAAATATCTTTGTCACAAGTGTAAGGGAACAAAGGGAAGGTGGAGCTGAAGGGACCCCAGGGTGACAGGACACAACCAAGGACCCTTCTGAGACATCTCTGCTGAAGACCATCAACTGGAGGAACCCAGGTGGCTTTGCCATCCTGCATGTTGCAGTGAAAGGCATGTGACGGGAGACCGAGAGTCAGCTGGCAGTGGGGAGAAGGGAATAACATGACATGGAGGGGAAAGAGAGTAGAAACATGGGACAGCTCCAGCACTGCCACCCTGATGTCCTGCTGCTCACCCACACAGGCATGTCCTGCAGTGAGCTGGGCTTCAGGCTGATCTCCAGAGCTGAGCTTACTGCACAGCCTGGATCCACACTGGAGAACTTGGATATTCCTGGATCTTGCCCAGCCTCTATACACCGTAACCAACCCAGGAGGAGCTGTGGCTGCCCCATCCCTGGAAGTGTTCAAGGCCACGTTGGCCAGGGCTTGGAACAACCTGCTCTAGTGGAAGATGTCCCTGCCCATGGCAGAGGATGTTGGAACTGAATGATCCTTAAGGTCCCTCCCAACCTAAACCATTCTGTGATTCTGTTACTTTTGGAGCTAAATCTGTCCTGTCATTCTGTTTGTGGAACAGCAGACCCTCAGATTGTTTTGGATGCTGTTTGGATTTGCTTTGTTGCAAAACCAATGATACATAGTAATACCATGTCACCTGCAGAGGACAGCTACCTGCAGCAAAGACAGCTGTCTGAGCTGCTTCATTGTCCACAACAGAACAGAAATGCATTTGATACCATGGCAATCAAAATTGTGGCTTTATTTACACGCATTTCATATGACAGTATTTTCAAAGGACAGGTATTATACAGGAAAATTAGGTAGACTCATACCCAGCTTTAGATTTTTCCAAACTTAAATATTATACAATTACTTGAACAAAATAATTTCTCCTCTAACACTGATACAATGCTCACTTGGAGAGAAGGAATGGGGATCTGTTGCATTGCAGTCACAGTCACTTTTGACCTAGGATTTTACTGAACTGTGAATGTGGTGAGAAAGAGATAGGTGGGCAATTGGCCATAGATGTGATAGACAGGATGGGGGTACACAGGAGTCATCCTCTCCTCCTCGACTCCGAGGTTATGGAGCCCCAGCTGTGCCAGGAATGGTCCTGGTGGGTGAAGGTCCATGCTCAGGAACTGTTGTCATACGGGATGCTCCCTCAGGCAGCAGGTCAGCTCTGACAGGACAATCTGCACCTGAAAATGCTGTGGCCACTGGAGAGCCCTTTGTGGACAGTATGTGTCAGTGCTCTGGTACTCCTACTCCATCTGCCCTCTGCACAGGCGTGCTTCACTTTCAGATGTTTCCCTGCCTCTCTGAAACCAGCTCTGCCTGTCAGAGCTTCTCTAGCTAGGTGCAGATTTCCACCAGTGAAGTTTAGAAGAAGTTTCCAAAACTGCTGAAAACACCTGGGTACTACAGGAGCTCTTCCCACTCCACCTGATTCTTTGCAAAACCTTACAAAACTCTCAGTGTTTTTGATGTTCATAAAAGAGATGCAGCTTTCCTCTTATGGTGTTTACTGAGGCCTGACTCCCCTTTCTCTCTAGCCAGTGTCCGGGGTCAGTCCTGTTGGATTGGGCAGCAGGCAGAAGGAGGCTCTCAGATGGTCCAGCCAGAAGGACCCAGTAGGCACCTGGAGGGTCCAAGCTCCTCCAGCAGCAGCTGAACAGCTGACACTGAATGGGCACTTTCAGACTTGCTGCTCCAGCTGAAGGACCCTCAGAGAGACACTGGCAGGGCGGCAGAATGTTGGTCATCATCCCTGGAGCCTAGGGACCAGAACCTGCTGCCCCACCTACAGCAGCAGCTCTCTGCCTTCATCTGCCCCTGACAGTCCCCAGTCCCCCGAGAGATGGAGCAGGACATGCTGCTGGCAGTCCTTGCTGGAGGGCAGGAATGCCCTGTGTGCCCAGGGCTGCTCTTCAGCAGGTCCCTGTGACCAGGGGCAGTGGGGGAGCCTGAGTGGCACCAACAGTGTGACTGACCACTCTGACAGTCCCAGCAGCACCTGCCCCATCCAGAGTGGTGGGAGCAAGGTCGGCTCTAGCTCCTCTCCATGCCTGGGCAGCAAATGGGACAGTGATGGGAACAAAATAGCACAGCCAAGGGCCAGAGCAGGCTCGTCCCCCCTAGCTGCAGGACAGCAGCACTGGCTTCTGCCTCATCCCCCCTTCAGGCTTTCACCCCCAGCCATCAGTGCTTGATGCACATGGGAGAGCAGCAGCACCTACAGCCAGCAAGGCAGTTTGTTACCCGTGCTCGTGAG
Organism: Chiroxiphia lanceolata; assembly: GCF_009829145.1. Classification (NCBI taxonomy): domain Eukaryota; kingdom Metazoa; phylum Chordata; class Aves; order Passeriformes; family Pipridae; genus Chiroxiphia; species Chiroxiphia lanceolata. Next base: position 471,997 of record NC_045653.1, on the reverse strand, counting down.
GGGCATCCAGCCCTTGTGAGAAACACTTTTAAACTGCTCACACTCAGTGGCAGACCCTGGCTCCAGTTTATCCCCACGCAAAACCAATGTGCATCGATGAGGAGCAATGCGAGCCTGGGCAGAGACAAGCTGATCGTGTTCCAGATGATATATTGTCATATTTGGCAAAGGCATCTATTTTTTTTTAAATTTATTTTGTTTGTGTTTATTTTGTTCCTTTGTGTTTATTTTGTTCCTTTATTGTTTTTCTTAGCCCCTTTGTATTTTGTGTTCTGAGCTGCTCACTGACAATTTCAAGTCAAAGTTTCAGCACAAATTCTGCTTCAGAGCTGTCACATGCCTGCAAGGGCCTGGCTGAAATGAGCACAGGGATTTTGCACACACACGTCTCTGGAATACAGCCCTGTGTTTCCCAATGACCATCTTACCTGCATTGAAGAAAACATCAGGTATTTTTTGGTACCTCACATTAAATTCATCAAGTCTTATCACAACAGATGGGCTCAAGTACCAGGGACACTGGGCCAATTAGCAGATTAAGGGTTTCCATATCAAATACATCTGTGCTATACTGATGCTGCTTTTAAACAGAGAAAATGGGAAATAATTCAGAATACCTTTACTTATCTTAGCCATGACCGGGTGACCTAAGTAATATCTTCCAATTGTTTTCAATTTTCTCTTTTTTGCAACATAGGCCATGATCCAGCAGAGCACTTTGGAACATGCTTTATTTTAAGATTATGAATAATTGCTGGGAAATTGTACCTTGGGGCATGTGAATGCCCTTTTGAATCAAGACCAAAGTCTTTTTACTGCCAAACATATACACAGTTTCCAGCATTGGAAGTCGGTGAATTCCGTTAATAAGGAGGAATTTCATCTTTCAAAGTGTTTTGTGATATTTCATGCAAAGTATTGCTGTGACAACTGATCAAGTATTTTGCAGCTGAGCACAGTGAATCTCTGTGCCGGAGGGGCAGATCTGGTCTGGGACAGACCAGAAACACCCAGATCTCCCCCAGTGAGGTTCAACACACAGAATTGCCACTTTCCCTTCCTGTGGAGCCTGAAAAGGTCTGCTCCAAGACACGTGAAGCGTTATGAACACTCCAACTTCGGGCAGTGACCAACTCTAGTGCTGACGACAGAAAAATAAATAAATAGATTGGTGTCCCTGTGGTGAAGAAAGTCTCTTCTTGGTGGCACAGAACACAATGTGCCAAAGACAACGTTCTGAACTGCTGCACCTCCGTCCCAGCTGAGGGGATTTGGAACAGCAAACAGCACTGGTGTTGCCATTGGCTGGCACTGCCATGCTCCTCTCGGGGTGGCTGCTCTTCAGCAGAGCATGAAAACACCTCTGTCCTTGCTCAGCCCCACATGTGAGGCTTCACGTAGGATGTTCTGAGATCCATGGCTGGCGGATGGCAGGAATGATTAGTCTGATTTATCTGCCATGGGGCCCCAACTGCCCCAAAACGACCCACCTGCTCCCCATGTCCAATGGCCACAAGTGTCAGAGGGTGAGTTACAAACAGATGGGTGTCACAGAGACCCTTGGGAAGAAGGTCAGGTGTGGCTGGTGTGATCATCAAATCAAGGAGCAAGAGAACTATAAGCAGACATACATATATAATATGTACAGTGGCCATAGATGCATTTGCACCATGAAGGAAATCAACAAATTTTAGACCGCAGAAAATTACCAAACTCAGGAATTTTTTAGTGCCAGGTGTCTCTAAGTTGCCAGTAAAAAGAACAGGAAATGTCCAAACGTGGGCTGACTGAAGTGGTGCAGCTGTCAGCTGGGGTGTTCTTTCTTCACTTGATTTCAGACATGAAATGCAGAAGCATTCTTGTATTTTCACTACATGCTGCAGACAGAAAATGATCTCAGTAGTGTTTGGGTTGGTTTGTACATTTTCTCTCACTCTCTTCAGCTGTTCCAATAGACTCACCAGTACAAAAACATGGAGCTAAAGTACTGCCATGAATTCAGTCAGCAGAAAATCCCAAGCTTCTCTGTAGGAATGACTCGATTTAGGCTTTCAGAGTAGACTGAGATAAGGCAGTGGAAGGAAGGCCCTGAACATACCCAAATGCTCTCCATGTGGTTTGCAGTCTGTGGTGTGTGGTTTTTCACAAATCTGTGGAGTACTGCTAGAATATCTCCAAAAGGTGTCTAAGAAAATTAAGCCCATTACCACTAAGCTCAAATTTACCACGGAGGAGGCTGAACCTCTGTAAGAAAACCATTGGGGGGTGTACAAGTTGTTAGAGGAAGAATTTGTTAGAGCTGTTGAAAACCATTGCTCTGGGAAAGATAGGGAAGTGAAGATATCATCATGATCATCATCATCAACTGTTTTTTCCTTTGCTAATGTTCTAGAACTTGGCTTTGGAAAGACTGAAATTATTAGCAAGATTCTCCCAAAAGAAAAGTGTGCTCCTGGCATTCCTGTAACAAGGACTGGGCTGCTTGCAATGCAAATAAATGAAAAATAAAAAAAACCGCAAGAGCAGGGAGCTGCATGTTGGTGCTGCTGACTTCCCTAGTGCCGCCTGGGGTGGTGAGTGCAGAACGTCTGGGTGGGGCTCCCCCAGGGCTGGAGAAGAGGCCACTTCAGAACATGCACATCACTTGGGTTGGTGTGTGTCAGCATCGTCACCTGGGAGGTGCTACAATATTGTGGCTCCAGCAGCATCTGCACTCCTGGGGTCCTTCAGGCCAATGATGAAACTGTTGGTTCTCCTGGCTCCGTGAACTAGGGAGACCACTGGGACTTTATCCACCTGGTGGCCCCTGGCTACAAGAAATTCTATATCTTCTTCAGGAAACTCACCTGTAGGGATTTTAAAAGGGGAGTTTTTAACTGCAATCAGCGTTGCCTGTGATGCGAAGCTCTGTCTAACCCTGCTGGGATCTGGTGTGGGGGGGAACCTGCCTGCAGCCCCTTCAGAAGGTTCCAGCCGGGCAAGCCAAGGGTCAAGGGGCCACTGCTTTGTGCCATGGGGTGTGACAGGATCTGCAAGACCATTTAAGGATGTGGAAGATTCTCCTCTTTGGAAAAAGGGGAAAATACATTGTTGGCAACAAATGTAGTTATTCTTAGAGAACAGGAGGCAATGCCCACTGCCCACTCTGAGTTACAAATAAGAATATTAACAATTTTTAGTCAAAATAAAATGCAAGGCAGCTGAAACCAAATGACAGTAAAACAAGTTGTCAAATGATAAACTGTGTGCTAATCCTTCCAACTTGCCCTGCACACATTTCTTAATCTTCCAGGCATCTACCTTAGGCTGCTGCTCTTCTGCTTCTATTTTGTTAATTTGATGGTTTGTAATTTCTGTATGAATAGAAGTGCCCGAGGTCATGGAGCTGGGGATCCAGCTGGACAAAACCGAGCAGGCACACAGAAACCCCACTGGTATTTAAGCTCTATACATTGCACATGTGTCTTAATATGTACCTTATTGATGTCAAAATGTCCAAACCCACAAATTAGGATGTTCTGAAGTTTTGAATTTGTTTTAATTACATCCTAGTTTTCAAGTCTGCAGGTCACACTAGACAGACCCCTTTTAGATTTTCCTCTAAAATGGGAAAGCCCAGAAACTTTGGCTATTTGGTGTGAAATAAGAACCAAATTTCACTTATGGTTTGCTCTGATTGGTACCAGGCTGTGTGAAAAACATCAAATAGACCAAGACTTGCAATATCAAGGACAAGAGCTGACAGTACAGTCTCAGAGTGCCAGCACTGATGCTGCACTTCCAGCACTGTCAAGCCACAAACCTTGCCATAAGCCTTGTCTTCTCCCCAGTTGCTGGAATTAAGGGACATGGGCTGGAAAGTGAAGGAATATAATTTATGGCAGTGGTAATAAAGTGTAGGAAGCTTTCAGAACCTGTCTGGTGTTTATTTGGGTATCCTCAGTGGCATCAGATTGCCAAAAGGTTTTAAGGACAGGACAAGGCTGCTACCAGGAGGGAGTAGGGATGGAGGGAGGGCTGGGGAGAAGCACCTGAAAGAGCTCGGACTGGTGGTATTGGACAAGCCAGGGAGCATTTCCAGGATGGAGAAGGCATAGCTTAGCAAGGGCTCCAGGCTTTGAAGAAGCTGGATTCTGCTTTTTGTCTTCCCCAAAACCCTCTACAGCCATGGGAACCCTAGAACACAGTGAGCTGTGCTCTGGGCTGAGGCACTTCCATAGCAGTATGCCAAGAAAATCCTACCCTTTTCCTAAACACACTGGATTTGTAGGCTGCACCCCACCCACTGTCCATACTCACTGTCGACCTGCAAGGTGTTGGACTGAAGCTGTGGGTGAAGTCGACCAAGTGACAAACTTTCACTCAGATTCTTGTGAAATGTTAAAACATTTACCAAAACCTGCAAGAGAACAAAATACCCTCAATAACAAAAACCAAAAAAACCAAACAAAAAACCAAACAAAAAAAAAAGTGGCAAGAATAGGAGAGGCCAGCTTCCTAAGCATCCCACAATTTGGTGGCTCCAACAACTGCAGATGCAGCAGGCAAAGAAGATTTTCAACCATTTAACAAACTGCATGCACACACTAAGAGGTCCTTGAAATACGGCCTGTATGTTGTTGGTGGAAAAGTAGGAAATTTTCAGGATTGCATGGGCTTTTTGTCACATAGTTCCTGCCAAACTAGCAGAGTTGTGTGTCTGGAGCATGATGTAATCTGTAAATAAGTGTTTCTTACAGCCAAAAGCTCAGCATGTGCCTTCTCCAAACAAAGCACCAGGAAGCGATGCTTGGCTTTGGTTTTGCTCTGAATAATGCTTTCTAAAAGGTAAGGAAACATGGAGCTGTTCTTGTGCCTTTCTTTTTAGCTAAAAAAAAATGCTGTACATGCAATCAAGCTATTGGCAAGTACTTCACCTCATTACAAATCATAAATTAAGAGGAGCTGCCCAATTTATAGCAAGTGTTGAGCAGGGAGGAATTCAGTCAGGAATGCACTAAAAGGAACTTTTCATAAGGAAAAGGGCTAAAGGGTGCCAGTTTCCTGCAACTCTCTGAATACAAAGTGTTCCTTTTTTTCTTAATGATCCTTAAGACGAGCTTTGAACAGATACGAATGACAAAAACCATTACAGGTTTTGCCAAAATGCTTCTCCTCTACAACTATGAGTGGTGCCACCAGGAAAGGTACAAGAGAAGTAAACTGGTGGCTCTTAGAGATTTGAGACACCAAAAGTGTGGAAGTGGTGGCATCAAAGATTGATCTGGTAGTCCTGTGGCCACCAGTTTTGGCACAGCCTGGGACAATTAGGAAGGAAAAGGCTGCACTGTGGGAGGGGACCCTACTCAGCCTTGAGCTCAGCAGCTACTCTAAGAGGACACAGCACTGACCTGGACGATGCTGCTCAAGGCTCTCTCCCCGTTGTTGGCCCCCAGACACAGGTACGTCCCACACATGCCCTCAGAAGGCCTCACAATGGTGGGCAGCAGGAAGGACAGGGGCCGTTTCCGAGGCTGAATGAGATTTTGCTGCAATTGAAGAAAAGACACCCCAAAAATGTCAACAAGCTGACTCTTACAGAGGGAACATGGAACCAGTCACCCACTTTGAAAGTACCAGCCCAGCAAAGTGGGATGGTTTTACAATACACAAGGCAGCACTGAAAGCCACCAGTGCAGTCTATAATTCTTTCTTTCCAACACCTGAAGATTTTTTTGCTGCTATATGTTACTTTTTAACCTGCAGAGCAACAATTCATGAATTCATTAAGTGCACACAGTTGCTTAAAGTACATCTGGACAGCAGGGAAAATAGGTAACTATCGCTTGATAAAATTGCCTTGTAATGATAACTAACTGATACACATGGAGCCTTCTGTTTCCTCTTTCAGTATTCATGTAGTGAAAACCAGCAGCTTTCTACAGACTATTGTCTCTCAGTTATCAGTAAGGCATTAAATAGGCTCCCTGTTGTGAAGATGAGAATAAAATTGAAAAAAAAAAAAAAAAAAGATGCAGGTAGCCCAAATAAAGAATTTGTTATGTCTTTCATTACCGGCCTGGAAATGGAGTGGTTCATTGTTTTGTTTTGCCAGGAGAAGTCCAACATCTGGCTGTTGAGGAGGATTCCAGAGGGTGTTATGATTCCACTGCCAAAGGGACGATTCAAAGAACTGAAAAGAAACACAAAGAAGTCTTGTAAAAATCATCCCAGAGATTTTTGTACACCTTGAGGCTTTTAGGGCTCCAACTTTCCATCTCATCTTGGCTTGATAGAGACTCTTTGGTGGTTCTTTAGGTGGTTAGATGTGAGGAGTAACAGTTTCCATGTACTTAGGAGTAGGAACCATGTGGGCCATAGCAGCTCTGTCCCTCCCTGTGTTTAAGGATTCCCCTTGATGTGATGGATCTGCCTCCATGCCCACATCATCCTCAAATTTGGCCATCACTTCTTCCCCAGCAGATTCAGGCCCCTCCAGCCCTGTTTCAACGTGAGAAGGCTACAGGATTGCACGAGGCAGAGCAGCACCACCCCACACATCTCCACCCCACTGCTCTGTTGCAGGACTAACTGAGACAAAACAGCCAAGCTGCTCCAGGGCTGGTCCCATCCTGTCCTGTTGAACCCGGTTTCTTCTCCCTGCTCCCGCCCCCTGAGCACACTGTGGAGGGAAGAAGTAAATCCTTTACCTCACAACTGTGACGATGAAGTCGTCGGGCCCCATGACAAGGACCTGGCTGGCAGCAGGGCCGCTCTCCACGGAGAAGTGAGGGATGTGGAGATCAGATGGGAAGGACTGGGAGTCATTAATCAGCTGGCGTAGGGAATTAGCTTCTGATTTACTTCAGCAAGGAGGGAGGGAGAAAAGGAAGCAAGCCATGAGCCTGGGAAGCTGGACATCTCCTGGTCTCTCTGCAGGGTACAGCTACACAGTGTGTACTGCAGTGTTCCCTGAGGGGCTGCACTGGGACAGGAGCTCCTTTGGTTCACCCCATAGAAGGAGACAAGATGGCTCAGTATGCACAGAGAGACAATGCCGTGGACCTTCAAAGGCTCTGTCTACCCGTGTTTACCCTCATCAGAAGTAAATCCCTCCCCAAAGGACAAGTTGAACGCTAGCACTCCCAGCTGAACGCTAGCACTCAGAAGGAGGACAAGTCAGGACCAGCTCTGGCCACCAACCATGGCTAAACCTGGCTCTGAGGTGGGAGGCTAGGCTGAAACCCCAGGCCTGGCCTCTCCCACACATCTGGGTGTTCTGCAAGGCACCGACCACTACGGTGGGGCAGGGAGAGGCAGAAATAGCTTTTCTGGCCATGCCTATGCCCATGGTCATGGCTGTTTGTCAGACCCACTGAGAGGGAATGTTTACAGGTGTGAGGAAGTGGAAGGAACCCTCAGGTTCAAGCTGGATGCATCAAACCTCTGTGTGAGGACATCCTGTGATCCATCCCCAGAGTCCTGGGGTATCAGCTGTGATCTTTGTGGAAGAGTGATCCCTGGGAGGGCACTCAAAGACTGACCTTTCCTCAGTAAAACAGAAAAAGCTCAGGGCATAGCAAACCCAGAAATGATATCAACCACACATCTTGCAACTGTCACTGTGCCAGTCACCTCAGACCTACCTCACCATCCCTTCTGCTGTGTGAGCGATGGACATGTCACCAGACGGGTCTCCCAGGTTGCTTGCTAGACTCAGGGCTATTTTTAACGTCTAAAGAAAGAAAAGAAAGAAAAGAGAAGAGAAGAGAGAAGGAGGAGAGCAGAAGGTGAGGGCGGGGTGGGGGGGAAGGGAAAGGAGAGGGAGGGGAAGAGACTGGAGAGGAGGGAACGGAAGGGAAGACAAAATGTGCTGTGGGAGCTGAGTGTATACAGAAGTGTTTGTACAGTCACAGAATCACAGATGGGTTTGGATGGAAGGGGCCTTAAAGATCATCTTGTTCCAACTCCTGCCATGGACAGGGACACCTTCCACTAGACCAGGTTGCTCCAAGCCCCGTCCAACCTGGTCTTGGACACTTCCAGGGATGGGGCAGCCACAGCTTCTCTGGGCAACCTGTGCCAGGGCCTCACCACCGTCACAGCCAAGAATTTCTTCCAAACATCCCATCTAACCCTGTCCTCTGTCAGTGGGAAGCCAGAAATGGAACATACTTGGCAGGAGCTGACACCCAGCTCAGTGGTTCAGCTTCACTGCCAGTTGGCAGACAGGTCACCAGGATGCCATTTACTTTCTATTTCCTTTCCCAAGTGGTCACCACAACAGCAGAGACCAGACTGAATCTCAGTGGGACAGTGGGTCCTAGGCTCACTATTGCCTCTGGATGCCAGCTCTGCTGGCACAGCACCAGTGCCGAGCAGAAACGAGCTGTTCTGCTCACTAGCTGCTACCCAGCTCCTAGTTGTAAGCCATCCAAAGTGTTTGAGCAGAAAGCATTAGTCCCAGCACATTTTGGGAAATGATGGTATGAAAGGAAGAAGGGATCTGGTTTCTCAAACATGCAGAATCCTGCCTAAGCCAGTTGATTAAATATGGGAAGATACAATTTCAAAAGACACAGTTTATCCAGCCCTAGGATTACATCACAGCCATAGCAGAGCCACAAGGAGCAAGGCTCATCAACTGAGCCAGCCTGTGCTGAGCAGAAACACACTTGACTTTCAGCTTGCAGGTCTTGCCACGGTCATTCAAGATTCAAGACAGTCCACTCCCCTGCAGGCAGACAGCAAGGTGTGACTACGGTTCAGAATATGCCACAAAGCAACAGCTTCTCCTCAGTTATCTACTGGTGTCGAGTGTAGAACATGATTAACTTCTGGAGAATGTGGTGTTTCCATGCAGCAGTCTCCAGACCATCACACCATACAGGGATGTACAAGGGCTTGATGGCCAAGGAAGAGCTCCACTGAAACAAGCAGAGCGTGTTCACCCTTCAGGCACATCTTGGTCCTGGCTGTTCCAGGGCTGGATACTTGGTGCTGGCCTAGCACTGAGCCTCAGCCACATGTTCAACTGTGTGACCCCGAGTAACCAGGGTTACACATCTCCTGAAGTGACTGCCTTTGATCTGGAGGTTGGTGTTCCAGGATAATCAACAGGTGAAACTCTTGGCCTGGTGCAAATGCAGAGCAAATAGACTCACCCAAAGCTTCCTGAAGAGAGCTCAGAATAGCCCAGGTGAGTAAAACTTTTGTGCCTCTGCAAAGGCCTGGCAGTGTGTAACACTATTATGGTTTTTCTTTTACTTTTTCAGCCTCCGGTGAATTTTTTCCACACCAACCCGACTGGGGTGGAGTAAGGTTCAGGCTTCATTGTTCGCTGGCTCAGATCTGAACGAGTGCCCTATTGAAACGCTAACGACTTTCTCTCTGCAAGGAGCAGGACTCTTCTGTTTCCCTCTACCCGAGGCCGGCGGAGGCGGGGGGAAGGAAGAACTCAGGTTTGGTGGATTTTTTTTTCCTCCTCCTTTCTTTTTCCCTCGGGGGGAGGGTCTTGGTTTCTCCGCGGCTCTCGGGACGCGGGGTGGGGACGGGGTCGGAGCTCGTCTGCTCAGACGGGCGGCTAGTTTTCTTCTGTCCTCGAGGAAGACCCCGTTTCGCACCCGAGTCCCCGCACTCTGCTCTGCTCTACTGCTTGGATTTGCCTCGAATTCATCGAAAAGCCAGTGTGGGGGAGCCTGTGTGGGAAGGGCCGCCCTTCCCTTCCTCTTTTTTTTTTTTCCCGTGACGGCAGCAGCCAGCACCTTTTGACGAGGAAGGGAACCCACAGCCGGAGCCAGCCTTTGCCAGCGTGAGTCCACGGCGGGAAGCGGCCCCTTCCCTTCTCCCGCTGCCCGAGCCCTGGGCCCGCTCGGCCGCCTCCGTGTGGGACCCGCGGCCAGAGCCGGACACCGCCCCCCCCGTCCAACAGCGCCCCCTGCCGGGAGCGGCGGTAACTGCGCCGACGGGCAGAAAGGACTCAATCGCTTTGGTGGAAGTTGGGTTACGGGATTGTTGCTTGGTTTTTTGTCGTGTTACCTATATATATTTTTTTTTCTTTAATAAATAGCTGTTATTTTTCTTTTCCACATCTTTCGACTGACGCCCCTTAATTTCAAAGTTATAATTACTCAGAGGGAGGAGCTTGGTTGTTTTTCCCATATCCTGCCCTCCTAACGAAACATTTCTGTCTCGTTAAACTGAGACAAACACCTCCAGATGTTACCTTTTTGCTGAGAAATAATAAATTCCAAGCACCTGCTGTCCTGCCTGCTACAAGGATGTGGTTAAATCATTGACTGAAATTACCAACTCCCAGCTGTGGATCTGTGAAGCATCTCAGAGCATAACTCTGCTTACAGAGCAAGTACCAAAGCAATTGCTTGACCTCCTGGGAAGCTACAATGTTTTGGTAGGGCTGACAGTCCTAAATACTGGAAAAATTCTGTACCACAGAGATCATGAGGTGGGCAAAAATGTAAATATTTTCTTAACGTATGAAGTATTGGGTCAGTTCTCCTTGTCATCACCACATATAGGCTTTTGCTTGCAGCACTCCTTTCAGTGCCTTTAGGTGCTCTGGAATGGCCAGGGCCATTGGAGCTAGGAGGCGAAGGAACTAGATGAGACCACCCTCAGGTGCTGTGGGGTCATTCTGAAGAGATGACTGCATATGGGCAAAAGCCACAGTTTGTTCTGAAAAAGCTCTGCCTGAGCGAGAAAGAGCTCAGCTGAGCAGGAGACTCCAGCCACTGCACCTCCCTGAGACAGCAGCACCACTCAGTTTTACACCTTAGCAGTCCATTTGCTCGCTCTCCTGTGGGAATTGCCTACAAACATTTCTGTACAATCAAGGAATAAATAAATTTTTCTCTAGCAGCACAAGCAATTCAGCCAATTATTGAACCTCCTCTTACCTCTGCTATCCAGTGCAAGTTATTCCCCCTGGATCCTTTACTTGTGATGTTAAAGCCCTCGAGGATGTTCAGTGCTGTGATCAGTGCAGGACCTGCATGTGGAGGTGGGGGGCTGAAAACAAGGTGACCTGTGGAGGGAAGAAGAGAGGAATGAAGCTGCTTTTGTCAGATACTGTCCAGTTAGAACACTCTCTGAGCTAGTGTCCTTGAGGACAGGGAAATCCTTCCAGATTCAAGGGGAAATAACAGAAAGCAACATGATTTGAGAAGGATTTTTCAGAACATTCCTGTTGTATCTTGCTCTTTCTTTATGAAGGATTAAAGAAGCCCAAATAGGAATGCTTTTTTAACATCTGAGATTCAGCTCTTAGTGGTTGGCTTTTGGTTTCTGGACTGAGTATGGAAAAATAGAGATAGAATCATGAAATGGTTTGGGTTGGAAAGGAAGGGACCTTAAAGTTCATTCAACACCAACCCCCTGCCATGGGTAGGGACTCCTTCCACTAGACCAGGTTGCTCCAAGCCCAGTTCCAACCTGGCCTCGGGACACTTCCAGAGATGGGGCAGCCAGAGCTTCTCTGGGCAACCTGTGCCAGGGCCTCACCAACTTCATAGGGAAGAATTGCTTCCTAACTACAGAATTGCTTCTATACCTCTCCTCTTTTAGTTTGAAACCACCCATTCTCCTGTCACTATCTGCCCATGTTAAAAGTCACGTTCCCTGTTCTTATAAGCCCCCTTTAAGTACTGAAAGGCTGCGTATAAAACAGGTTTGCAACATTACAGCTATAAGGAGAGTAAATACAGGGATTGCTAGAAAAGAAAGACATTTTAGAAACTTGCATAAAGTCAGCTTTTCTCCCTTGTAGCTCAAGTTTGGGAACTGTCTTCAGATGTAGCTGCTGGCCTATGATCCAGCTTCTTATGCAGACATTGCATCAAGATGGACCATGTTGCACCTTCACACTTCAACACTATCAAAATACCATTTGTCACTATCATGGGAAAAAACATTTCAAAATGCTGAAAACCTCCTGAACCCATGATGCATCACTGTCAGCAGGCAAGAGCAGGAAGCTGCGTAGAAGGACTTTCTGCAGACACCTGAGCACAGCTTCAACTTTAGCTCTTGTTAAATACTGTTGGCACCTCTTGCCAGGTGAAGCAAATATTTACCTGTAGTTGCATGACAATGGGTCAGAGTTTACCTCGATACACTGTGTGGATGGGATCCTCCACTGTGACACTGTAATTGCTGAAGTCTTCCTCCACCAAGACTCCACCATAGTTGTTGACCTGTATGAGAGTAAAGCAGCACACACTGAGCAGGCTGGGTCAAGGCTCTCTATGCTCCTCATGCTGGGCCAGAGGGACTCATACCTCACTGTCAAACAAACACCATTGAGATTCCCAAGCCAAGTGCCACATTCCTTGGGATAACCTGCAAATCTGTGCTTTCATGGCCTTGTTGGCCTGGCTCACCATTCACCACTGTGGGAAGGCTCTGCAGCTCACCCACCTCAGGGGTGCTCTGAAGACGTTCTGCCTGCCCAGGAAGATGGGGACTGGCACTGCCCTGCAGTCTTCTCTGCCCTGGGTGGCAAGCATGAGTGTGTTAAGGTTTAGAGTTATATATAGATCCAGGAGAGAAGGAACCTGGGTGTAGCAGGTGGCCATCACTAGAAATCTCAATTAAAAAAATCACAATTCCCACTCTATTTGAAATTATTTCGGGTGACTGTGGGTCTGCTGTAGCCTTGGTCCTCCTGTAAGACTCTCCTAGAGGTACAATTTACTAGGGTTGTTAATTTTCATGAACATGGTAAAGATGGGCGACTCCCTCCACTGCAGGTCTCCTGTTGTTGAGTCGTGATGGAGATGAGGTAGGACCACCAGAGGATGGTCAGACACTGGAAACAGGATCCCCAGGGCAGTGGTCACAGCCCCAACCCTGCCAGAGGTTATGGAACATTTGGACAATGTTCTCAGGCACATGGTGGAATCGTTGGGGTGTCCTATGCAGAGCCAAGAGTTGGACTCGATGATCCTTGTAGGTCACTTCCGACTCAGGATATTCTGTGATTCCATGATTCTATGAGTTGCACTCTGCTGATCTTAACCTGCCCTGAAGGAGGTGACACTGCCAGTGTACAGGTGCTAACAGGCCAACTCCTTTCTTCCACCCAGGAGAAGCCACACAACCTGGCTAGATGTTCTGCTGGGGTGAGTTGCTGCTGTAAGTCCTTTGGATTCTCATTCAAAAAAAGGTAGGAACAAATCACCTGTTTGTGCTCTGATCTCTAACCCAGCCAGCTTACTCAGCAGCAAAACTTCTCTGGCAGAACTGGATGAATCACTGGACAAGGAAAGCTAATGCAGGGCATGTTGTGGAGCCAGCATGTCAAACCAACCCAAAGTGGCTAAAGATGTCTCTCCTACTTGAGATCCCCATTTCCTTCTCAGGGAAAAGGCTGGTTGAACCCAAGGGCTGTGCTGAGCCACTGGTGCCTGTGCCAAGAGCTGCTTCCTTGGAGCCCGGCCAGCGGAGACCAGGGCAAGAGGAGCAGGATGGCACAGAAACGGGAGAAGCCCCAGTCAGCCACACGCTGAAGACACCATCTCAAATTCCCCAGAGAGCACTTTTTTGCACCTGTGCCTGGAAGCAAAGGGTGGGGCATTTTGGAGCAGTGCTTGATTTCACCACATGGATGTCTTCCCTGTGGGAAGCCAGCACTTGGCTCTGCAGCCAAAGCTGGAATTGTGTGCTGAATCCCAGAGCTTGCCAAGGTCTTTGGTGTGGCAACCCTGGGCCTTGCTCCTCCATAGAGAACTTGTGTTTCCCTGCAGCAGCCCCAGGTCAGGGAAATGTGGTGACAAAGCAAGGTTTAGCTGAGGAGATGCTTACAAGTTTGGGACTTTTCCTGTTCCTCATCCTTCACCTGTGCTGTGGCCCAGGTGAACTGTATATTTCCAAACACAGAGCTCACAAATCTCTAAGGCTTGAGCAGAGTGAACCCATTCCAGATTACTCACCAGATACTGAAGATGCATCACTTGAACCATAGTGGTTGGAAAAAACAGTGCTTCCAACCACTCTGACTGTAGCCACACAAGTATAAAAGTTGTGGGTTTTTTTTTTAACAGAATAAGTGCTTCGTTTGTCATTGATATTTTTTCCAGAGCACATCTAACAACAAGAGTTAAACTAGGGCAACCCCACATGGGACCAAGCCTGTCTAATCCTCTGTTCACATGGCTCAGTTTTATTTTTAAACCATCTTCCTAGAGTCTTTATCTTATAGTCCCATTAATGACAACAACAACAACTTGTTTCTCATCAGTGGGGCACCTCTAATTCTGGGGGAAAAGGGGTTGCCACTTTAACACAGCCCAGAGGGGCCTTCAAATTAATTTTTTTTCCTTCAAAAAAACAGTCTCTCCTGGTTATAGAGGAATTGGAGGTTTCACTTCTGAGGGCTGTGGGAATGGCCTGTGTGTCACTTACAGCACTGCAGGGATGGGGACAGAAAAGAAAAAGGAGGTTCCATGCATCTGTCCTCATCATTGTGCTGACACTTGGCTTTTCTCCTTGGGCAGGTGACATAGCAAGTGGCAGCCCCACCCCGGTAGGAGACAGGGACAGTCCTGGCTCACCTCAGAGATCATCTCCTGGGTCAAGTTTCCACTGTAGAAGGCTGACACCCCTTCTGCCCCCATCAGCTCCAGGACGGCTGCGAGATCCATGCGCCGGACAAATGTGCCAGGCAGGAGGGGCTGCCCATCTGGCAGGAACAGCTCCCGGAATCGGTCAGAGTAGTTCAGGTCCTTCAGTTCACTCAGGGCTTTGGCTGAAGGTGAGAAGGGGAAAGACATCCAGAAACAGTAGGGATCAAGAAGGTGCAGGGGACCTGGAGTCACTGTGCACCCACTGGGGATGCTGGGGGCTTGCTGCTGCCTCTGGCCCTATTGCAAAACTAGAGGGAGGCTGGATCATGGATCCATTGGAGCTGCAAAGGAAACACAAAGAAGCCTCAGCACCCTTCCCTGCCTTGACCCTGGGTGCTGCCCAGTGTGGGCTGCTCTGACCTGGCTCTGACCAGCCATAGCAAAAGGCTCCAGTTTTGCTGCCACCATGCTCTGACCATGGCTTATGTATTGCTCAGCTCCCAACATCATCCATCTCCAGGTCCAAAGAGCCTTGATTTCCCATGAATAACCCCCTATATCCCCAGCTGCCTCACACCCCAGCACAGTGGCCAGTGGGCCGCCCTGTGCTGAGCAGTCACCCTTGGCTTTCCATCAGGTACTCACCCAAATCATGTGTGACATTAAAGCCGTTCTGGGCAACACCAGCTGCGAGGTCCAGCAGCTCGGACCACGGGAGTCTGCCAAAGGACAAGGAGAAACATGCCTTGGGGGTACAGTGGGGTATGGTGGTGGGGAGCAAGTGCAGGGCTCAGCTCTATGTTCAGGGGCTCTTAAAAGACTGCTGTCTGTGGGGACAGCAATGGCCAAAAGGAGCACTGAGCTTTCAGTGGTTGTTTCTTCTTAACAGGATCATCTCAGTGCTCCAGGATGTGCACCAGAGAGGAATGGCAGTACATGGATGGGGAAAGGGGCATCTCAGGAGCAAAATCTGAAGCCAGGCTCTGGCCCTGAGCAAGTAATCTAGATCCCTCCCTCTCTATCCCAACAGGGCACTAAGGGCAGCCATAGTTCCTAGGATCCAGCTAAGGAGAGAATAAAAATACACAGACAAGCATGGAAATGTGCTGTGCCTGTGTCCAAGAGAACATTTATTATCTGTCCTGTTAGCCAGAATTTCACTTTACAGAAAACCCGACCAAGAGAATTCTTTCTTTTGTACATTAAGTATCAAAAAATGAACATCTTTTTCAACACAAGCCTCCAAATACCTCTCAGCTAATGGTTTTGACTGGTGGCTGAGAACATTATCTGATGGCAAGGCCTTGTGTGCTCCCAGCTCTCCAGTGGGGACCCCAGGGCACAGCCTGTGCCAGCCTCGTGTCTTACCTGCCATGTAACTGATGTGCCTGGTGCATCCCTTGTATCATGCCTGGCACCCCCACGAGCAGACCTGGCTGTAAAATAGGAAGGACAAAAAGGAAGAATAGTCTTCTTTCCATGAGGACATAGCACATGGTCCCCAAATGCAAGTCAAGGAGATGCAAGTCATGCTCGCTTTGGAACTATCTGCATAGTTACGAGAGAGGAAGAGATCTGTAACAACACAATTAGGGAATAAAAGGTTTTGGAAGGAAAGAGTCAAATTCAATCCTGTTCTCAACCCAGTTTGGTCAGGAGAAATAACTCAGCAGGATGACCTGGGATTATGCTCCTTCTTGGAGCTCTTATTCTCCTGGTTCTCCCCTGCCAGAGGGACATACCTCTCTACTCGCCAAGCCCTGCAGGCATTTTGGGGCTGAAAAGGCAATATTTTCCTTGGATTCCCCATGTCTGTAAGGCCCAGGAACTCTGATGGTAAGAGGCCTCCTGTTGCTTTGCTGGGCATCTGCCCCCAGCCTGAGGGTTGCAGGGAGGAGAGCTGGAGACAGCAGCCCTGAAAGGGTGGCTGTGGGACACTGGTCCTCACCTTGGTGTCCTGCTGCAGGTCCCCTTCCAAAGGGATGCCCAGGGGAGCCACCTCACGGAAGTCAATCACCCAGCTCCTGTTCTTCCGGATGTCGTGGACCAGCATCACCCCACCCCTGCAGCGAGAGGGGGGTCAGGGCACGGCACCGGCTGCTCCTGCAACAGCTGCTGCCGTAAAGCCAAAATGAAGAGTGCGAGTGCCACTGGGGCCAGCATGACAGGTCACTGTGGCAGGTCACCAGCCCCAGCTGGTGTGGGGAATGCTGCTGTCCTTCCCCAGAGCACACACCAGGACAGCCAAGGCAGAGCCACTGTGGGATGCAGGCAGCCCTGTGCTGAGCTTGGTGAGGCTGGATCAATCCCTGCCAGCCTGGCCAGGGAGCTACTGGCTCTGTTCCAATGCCAGGTGGGGACAATCTGGGATTTTCTTTCTAATATGAGCAGTTTTGCAACAAAAGAGAGTGTTTGTTTACACCAGCAATGGGTGGTGCAGCTGGAGCAGGTATTAGATGGCTGTGGTTTATGCAACGCTGCTGCGCCCTCCTGCAGAGCCAGGAGCATAAGGCTCATGTGGATGCC
Organism: Chiroxiphia lanceolata; assembly: GCF_009829145.1. Lineage (NCBI taxonomy): Eukaryota > Metazoa > Chordata > Aves > Passeriformes > Pipridae > Chiroxiphia > Chiroxiphia lanceolata. The sequence goes on along the minus strand of NC_045653.1, from coordinate 454,910 downwards.
ACCCTGGGGATGAGGGTTGGAAGAAGGCCATCCCTCACTGCCATGCCTCTCTGGCAGCTGCTTAAGAGCTGGTATTGGACCCCGATCTCAGGAGCACAGCTTATGGAGGGGAGAACTCAGGCTCTGAAAGTACCGGGACTGAGCCTGGGGTGTTGCCAGCTCCTGGCACACTCACAGTGGGGCTTGTTAGCCCTCTTGAGCCTGGGGCTTCCTGGCAGCCACTATGGCAGACAGAGCTTTTCCCTCCCTGGGGGTCTCTGTCCTTCACTGTCAACAAGGTGCACAGGAAGGGGCCCTGTCCCTGTGCAGACGAGGACACATCCACCACCTGATGTCAGAGACCTAGTACTACACACTGGATCTCATGCTGCCATGAAGGCACTTCTCAGCTGAGAGGGGACTTTTCACAAGATAGTTGCCCAGAGAAGCTGTGGCTGCCCCATCCTTGGAAGTGTTCAAGGCCAGGTTGAACAGGGCTGAGAGCAACCCGGTCTAGTGAAAGGTGTCCCTGCCCACGGCAGAGGGATGGAATGAGAAGAGCTTTAAGGTCCCTTCCCATTCTGGGATTCTATGAAACCACTTCCTTGAGGACAACTGGAGGTGACAGCCCAGGGCGAGTGACCAACACTTACCCTCCAAGCCCTGAGGTGTGGGGGTTGACGATGCCTGCGCAGAGGGCTGAGGCGATGGCTGCGTCCACCGAGGAGCCCTGCCTGCCCAGCACCTCCGTGCCCAGTGCCGTGCAGGGCGCCGCGTCCGTCACCACGGCGCCGCGGTGGAAGAGCTGCCGGAAGAGCAGAGCGGTTGTGCCCAGGGAGCAGTGCCAGTGCAGCCCAGATCTTCACCCAGCAATGTGGGACCTGAAGCCTGAGGCCAGTGCCAAAGTCGTGGCTGATCTGCATTTTAAGGTGCCTCCAAATGCTGGTGGGAGTCATATGTCCCTTGGCACACCACTGCTCCAGGGTAGCTGCGTGTAGCCACGCCATCAGCTCAAACAACTTACAACAGCAGACATGCTAAGCTGGGGAAGCCACAACTCCGTCTCCCACAACCCCAGAGCAACCCCAGAGCAACCCCAGACTAATCCTCAAGAGCAATGGGTGACCAATGAGTGCTGTCACTGCGTTGCAGGAGGTGGTCACTGGGAATGGGAACATAGCTACAAAGAATGCAGCGTCCCCCTCAGTACCACAATTTGCTCTCATCCTTCCCCAGTACCAGCACCAGTGCTAATGCAGTCACAGGATGTTTTAAAAGCTTGATTTTAACCCAGTGGTACAAAGGTGATGGCGATTACTAGCTGCCCATGACCCTTCCCAGGCTGTAGTACTTGGCAGATATTCTGCAGGAAGATCCAAGCCCATGGCCATGCTGCCTTTGCTCTGCAGTCGAGCACTGAGCTGTGGGACACATTAGCAGAAGGTTCACTTCTGTTTTCAGTTATTTCCCTGCTTGGTCCTGGATGGATCTTCCAGAGGTGAACCTGGGCATTTATGCCCATAATCCATAAAACTCTCTCCAAGTGGACAAGATGCCTACTGTCTAAATAAGTGTTTTTGGAAAGCACTCACACCGGGCTCAAACCTCAGCTGGAGTCATGGCAGTGGGGCTGTCTGTTCCACCTCAGCAGCACTCCCAAACAGCCCCCCACACCCTGGCCACTGGGCAGGCACTGAGCCCAGCTTGGCTCTCCAAGCACAACCTCCAGGTGCAGTAAAAAGTTTTTGAGACAATTTGGGGTACAGGCTCAGCACCCAGGGCCTTGCTGACACTGGCTGTGGCTCACCAGCACTCCCCCTGCCAAACTGTGGACAGGAGGAAAGTTAGGGAGCTTCTCCTATTTTCGGAGCCAAAGCCCAACTGTAAAGCCAGCCTTTTGTCTTACCTGAGGGTCCCCAAAATAGATCTGCATGATGAGGGCCACCGTGACGCCCGTGGCGAAGGTCAGGCAGGCAGTGATGATGACAGTCAGCCCATCCTGCCGGCAGCTGCAGTCTCCAGAGAAAGGGTCCTTGCTGGTCTCCTGGAGAGGGGACACGTCCTGGCTTCCCATCTCCGAGGAGGATGAGGGCAGGCGCTGGAGACGCGCAGACTTCAGGAAGGAGTCTGGGTCTTTGTGGGTAGCAGGGAGAAAACAAGTGTGAGTTATTGAGCAACTCAGGACTCTTATTGCAGTGTTTACCCAGCACTAATGTTACATGGAGCCCCTTCCAGCATGACTATCACCTTCCCCATTGATCACACCTCTCAAGAGCCTTTCTGGCTCAGATGCTGCTTTTGGTCATTTTACTGATCCCTTAGTTTAGCTCTAGTTATTCCAAACTGACTTCCCTAGAGATTAAGAGGGACAAAAACCGCCTGAATTTTGCTCCATTTCAGTCCATTCATCAGTCTTCGGTGATGGGCCCAGTTACTGCTCCGCTTGAAGGGGTCCTGAGCACTGACTTGCAAAGAGGTCTCTGAAATGCAGCAGGACTGAAGAAAAGGAAATTAAGATATAAAAAAAAAAATCCAGCAGCTTTATGCAGAGCTGTGTTTCAGCTAAAGCACCTGAGCAAAACAGAGGCAAAGCAAAACGTGGCCTGGGCACAGAAAATACCTCTAGGGAAGCATGGAAAGTTGAGGGCAGAGAGGAGCAAACCTGCAAACTGGAGGCCTCAGGACATTCACCCGCTCCGACGGCAGGAAGGACTCTGCTTTAATTCCTTGCTTCCTCTGGCAGATGAGGCCCACTGGGAAACGAAGCCACTCACCCCAACGCCTGGCTCCAAGATGGCAAAGCAGTGGGGTAGGGGCTTGCTGGGCAGTAAACACAGCTCATCAGGATGAAAAAGTCTCTCTTTTGCTCTGAAAGGTGCCTTGAATCTCTGCGAGTGTCAGCTGCCACCTTCACAGCCAGGAGGACACCTGGGCATGCCCTGTCTGTCCCCCATCACTGCTGGGCACACGGAGCTGCTGGGGCAGCTGTGAGGACGTGCCCATCCCTGCCAGGCACTGAAAGGACCAAGCGGCTCAGGGCACCATCCAGGGCTCCTGGATGAATCTTTTCATGGGCTGCAGTGCCCCGCACACCTGTGGTGGGAAAAAGAGGAGCACCAAGTGGAAAAGACAAGACGAGAAGCTTGTCCCTCCACACAGGAGATGTTTCCTGGGCTTGGAAAGGGAGAAGGGAGTGAGCCCGAAAGCCCACATTCCCCATCACCCCACCTGCCTCTGTCTGCTCTGGCAGGTGGTGTCACCATGGGGACAGCCAGCCCAGTCCTTGCTGTGACATTAACAAGACTTCCTGGGTGCAGCTCTTCTGGGGCCAGGAAGGGAGGTAGTTTTAGTTTCAGTGATGCTGCAAGCAGGAGTAAACTCCTCACAGCCAGGGAATCCCCTCAGGGTGAATTTAATCTCATTCATGCTGTGGTGGTTTAGGAGTGCAAGGAGGAAATGCTCAGCTTTCCCAGACTGTGCCTCTGAGCACTCACTGAGCCCCTCACCAGCTTCTCTGGTCTAAGTGAGTTGGGCCTGCAGCATGTGGGCAGAGTGGGAGGACTGGCTGGTGGCCTTGGGTGGGGGCCATGACAGGCCTAGCAGGGGATGCCATTGGGGACGGATGTCACATACAACCCATGGCACCTCCAAGCGAGGCCCCAGCCCCACCAGTGGGGCAACAGCAAGGAGTGAGCTGGGCTCCTCTGCTCAGTCCCTCTAGGACACCGGCCCTCTGCTCTGCTCCTGTAGGTCTGGTGACAGGCCAGCCCAGCACGAGGGGACATGAACACCAGGGAGCAACCATAGGAGAGGGCAGGCCACAGCCCTGCCACCACACAGAAGCACCTTTGTTCTCCACCACAGATATCTCATGTGGCCCTAGTCACTTAGTCTCTGTGACCACCAGTGCTGTATGGGGACAGCAGGGCCATGGTTTGGGGACAAGAGCAGCTGGAAGGGCTCGGTCGGGAGCACTGGGGGCCAGGAGCAGCCTGCACAGCCAATGTGCAGGTGCCCATCCCACCACCAATGTCCACCCTTTGAAAGACAAGCCACCAAACCCCATTAGGCTTTCGTGAGGGCTGTGAAGGAGATGTGGCTTTACAGGGGAACCAACGCTTTCGGGAGCCGGGGGCACCTCAGCTCTGGAGCCGCTGCAGAGGGGACAGCAGAGAGCGGAGCCGCCCATGGGCTCTGAGCCATAGAGAAGGACAGCTACCTCCTGCAACACAGTGTTGGACAAGTGTGTTTCCACATCAGGAGAGTAGGAGCCCCTCCAGCCACCCCATCTCTGGGCACCAGCACAGCCAAAAACATATCGAATTCTGGGTGTGAGACAAGAGTCCTAGTGCTCCCAGAAGAGCCATTCCCACACACCTGTATGCAGTGGCTTTATCCCGACGGCATCGGAGGGCAGAGGGCAAAAACGGGCAATGGGAGCTTCACCTGTGGGCACAGTGGGACAGGGCAGAGGGCAAGGGGTGTGAACATGGGCCTGGGGAGTTGGACGTTGACAGCTGAACTGCAAAGCAACCCCAGAGGACGAAGGGCAATTCTGATGGGAGAAACTCGACATGGGGGAGAACTGTTTCTCTCAACTGTAGAGGAGGAAGCGATCAGTTAAAAAGAGGCAGAGGGTCTTCTCATGGATTAAAGGATCACCTGACTTTATTCCAGCTGACCACCAGTGGAGAGATGCCCAAGGAGCATCCCAGGTGGAGGGATGATGAAAGAGCATCCCAGATGGAGGGATGCCCAAGGAGCATCCCAGGAGGCCATACCCGAGAGGTCCAGACTGGAAGGCCAAGCTGGCTGTGAGAGAGCTCACTCCAGGCTGCCCTGGGATGCTCGGTGGTGAACCCCTGAATCTCTGGCTGCCTTCCGCGCCCGCTGTTCCCGACCCGCCCCCGCAGGGTGACCGCGGGACCAGGGTACAGGGAGCCCGGGGAGCCCCGCCCGGTGCGCGGGGTCGGGGAGCTTGGAGGGGCCCGGGGGCCGCGGGCGGGCGCTGCCGCCACCCCTCACCCGTGTCCTGCTCGCCCAGGAACGCGTCCTCCTCCTTGCGGGCGCGGAGGCTGCTCTCGGCCGCGCCGCCCGGCTCCTCCTCGGGCAGCCGCGGGAAGCTGGTGATGCTCATGTAGTCCACGGGCGAGCCGGCGGCCAAGGCCCGCTGCCGGCCCGGTACCGCCTCCGCCGCCGCCGGCACCGCCATCGCGGGCCCACCGCGCCGGTCCAACGGAGCCGCACCGCGCCGGGCCGGGCGGGGCCGCCGGAAGGGGCCGGGCCCGAGGGCGGCTCTTCCCGCGGGGTCGCAGGGGCAGCGCCGGGCACGGCTCGGGGCGGCCGGGGCTGAGTTCCCCTTAGCCCCTGACCCACAGCGGGGGCAGCAGCCCCAGTCCCCCCAGGCCAGGGGCGTTCGCGGTCCGGGCCAAGCCGCTAGGGGAGCTGGGTCCAAGATTTCTTAGTCCTGCCTCCAGAAGGCTGGAAGAGCTTCCCGAGAGACTGTGTGCCGCCGCTGATTGAAAGCAGCCTGTAGCAGGGGGCCTCGCACGTGACATGTCACCTATGACCACGGGGCAAGGGGGGTCCAACCCCAGGGGGACCATCAGCAAGAGACGCGGTGACATTGCCACTGAGCGATGTCTCTGCTCTCCCATAACCTTCCGACGTGGGTTGCTCGTGAAGGCCCTCTGGGGCTGAGAGCTGAGGACCGAGTTCCCCTCTGCGGAACAGCAGGTTTGGTTCGGTGTTTGCAGGTGAAGCTGGCCAGGCTCACCTGGCACTGGTGTCTCTCCCTGCTCCTGGCTCCAGCAGCACCCGCACAGGTATCAGGAGGGGCTGAGGCTGCCAGGCAGCACAGCTGGTCTGCACAGGGTCAGAACTGGGGCCATACCTGGGGCAGACCTGAGCTGAAATATTTCATTTCCCCCCCTACAGTTCTTTTGGAAGTTGACCTAAAAAAACCAGTAAAATAACTGGAAGATGGAAGAGGTTGTTTCTTTTCATGGCTCCAAGCTTGTGAAAATCCGTTATCCCCACAACAACACTGGCGTCTCTCAGCTTGGCACACACTCTTGGCTGTTTGGCTGCCAGGTCTGAAAAATCTTTCTACTGCCCTAATCTCTCCTGGACATCTGTTGTTTTGGGAGACAGAGCATGTGGAGTGCTGGGCTGTTTGGCTCTGGGGAAGTCACCTGTGAGGTATGTGTCCTACTTTCTCATCCTCTAATGAGCCAGCTAATACTCTCCACTCTTCCCTGCATGAGCAGCTCCATTAGCTCAGTGCTTCTCAACACAGGGAGATGTAAATCTTCCTTTGCTGTGGCAGTAGTAAGGTTTTGGTTGTGCCTTCAGTGGCCTGAGGGCATAATGGCCACTGCCAGTTAGTAACTAAATAAATAGGAATAAGAATAGGTTCGTTTGGCTTCTGCAAGCCAGTCTCAGCTTGCTCCACTTTCAGGCATCTCTCCAGTGTCCCCATCCTCAGCAGTTGGAGGGGGGTCCCTCCCCCACCACTGCAGCTCCTCTAAGGCTAGGAGTGTGTCCATACTGAATCCTCCTCCACCCACTGCCTGGCAGAGAATTAACAGATCAACCCAACAAACAAATCCAAACCAATTGGTTGTGGCAGGAGTACCCACCTCAGCCCCTCCGGCCGGTGAGCCGGCCATGTCCCGGCTGGCCAGTGTGACCAGCCCCGTCACACCCGCGTGGTGGCTGTGGTGGGGCAGGAGGTCAGACCCCGCTCAGTGAGGGGTAATGTGACTGTATCTGACCACAGATCACATTCAGTGGGGCTACAGACCGAGCCCCAACGGGGATCAGTGGAGCTGCTCCTCCTCGGAGCTGAGGGTCAGCAGACAGGGGCTCTCCTGAGGAAACTCCTCAAGGCTGAGAGCCCTCATTGCGTGAGGGATTGTGCATTCTGGGTTACCCTTCTGAAATCGTGAGAATTCTTACACTTGGGTAGTTCCAATTCAATATAATGAATGTGTATTCAAATGTTGGCCAAGCTTTAACTGGCTTATTTGGTTTATCTGGTTTAACTGGTTTATAAAATAAACTCATTTGAATATATTATTTGTCTCAATTTTATAAGCCTCTGCAATATATGTGGAGAGCAGAATGCCAGCAACAGTGAGCCCAGCCTTTGCAAGCTTAGAAATCAAGCTGTGGAACTGCAGAGGTGCTAACACCCCATGGAGGAACAAGGGCTCCTCAGTGGTGTGCTGCCACCCCAACAGGCACTGCTTGCTCTAAGGACATCCCAAGGACTGCTGAAGGCAAGTGACAGCAGCAGCATTCCCTTGCTGGGCCAACCCCCAGGTAACCGGTTTTGGTCGTGCTGGTTTGCGTGTTTAGCTGGGCTCTGACAGCTGGTGTTGGCAAGACTTGAGATACCCAGTGGCACAGCCACCCCCTCCAACACCCCTTTGCACCCACACTGGTTTCCTCCCTTTAACACTGAAAGTAACCTGCATTAGTTTTAACAGATGGTACTCCTGAAGCCCAAAAGAGACCAACAGAAACTTCTCTTCCAGTTCCACACCAGAGTACACTTGCTGCTCATGTCCCAGTGAGGTTAGGCTGGGGAATATCTCCCTCTCCTTCCAGCCAGGGACTGGCTGCTCTTTGGTGAAAGTCAAAGCGATGTTCCTGCATGTCTGCAGCTAGCAGGGAGCTTCACCGAGCCCGTGGGCAGTGCAGCCTCTTCTCTGCACCCTCTTGTCAGCTCCATAAGGATACAGATCCTGGTGGAACTGTGTCCCGACAGCTGTGGCTTCCATAGCTCAGCTCTCCAGCACAGGAAGGACATATTTGTCCCCAGGTTGCTGCTCCATGCAAAGACCCCCCACCAGACATTGGTCCACTCTCCTTCCCATCAAGAAGAGAGGGCAGAGCGAGCTCATTGTGCCAATCCAGAAGTGCTGAGGGCAGAGGTGCTGCCCAAGCCCTGCTCTCCCATGGCAGTCCCTACTCCAGTCCTCCTGAGCTCGAGTTCTGCCTTGGCTTGCAGCCACTAGAACTGCAAAGAAGTGCAAAGCACAAGAAACTCAACTGGTGGGAGCACAGGCAAGCAAGGAACAGAGCAAAGGGGCAGGAAAGCAGCTCTGCACATGTTACAGCAGTGCTCAGAGTCCTGCTCCAGACCAGCCTGGAGCAGTCTGGAATGCAGCAGTGGCTCTGCCATGACTGTGTGTCACGTGGCAGGGACACCTGCTGAAGGAGCAGAACAGTTTAAACAGGCAACACTTGGCTGAACCTGCTTAATTGAAGCATGGATCTAAGCATTATCTACTACTGTCACTACGAATGCTTCTGGCCTCTTCTGAAAGTGCAGGACTTGAGCCTGCAGCACAAGAGATTTGAGAATCCCCAAAATTTTTACCAAAAAATCAAACTCTGAAAGAAATTCCACACTCCCACAATTTTATGAAACATCAAAGACCAGACGACAGAGAAGCTGCACAGTGGGTTATTCAGGCAACATTTATTAGAGCATTTCAAGTATACAACGGTTTTACTGATGGCTGTGAGCAGCTAAGATGCAGGTGCCAGCAGGAAAGGGTGACCTAGAACTAGCAGGCTGTGCAATTCTTGTGGAAAGTTAATGGTTTCAGCTGATAGAAAAGGAAAAGAAAGTAGCAGACTAAAAGTTTGAGCAAGTTTGGGGACGGAGAGGAGAAAATATAGAAGTTATTATTTGAAATCACTTACTTAAATTGGCCACTCACAAGTAGCAGAAGCTGTCTGCTATTGCACTCTTCCCTTGGCATCCCAAGGACCTAAAATAGCCAGGGGCGTTTTTTCCACCAAGAACAGACAGCATTTTCTCTGGTAGGAATGGAGGCCTGCACTGGTGGGCAACTCCAGAGCCCTGGCTCAGCACTTGGAGATTGAGACCCCTGGCTTTGCACACTCACAGGTGAGAGCCAGGCTGTGGCACTTCCACCAGTGAGGAGGCAAAGCAGACTTGCAGCAAGAGCACACTAAACTATCAACCCCTTACTATAAGGCAGCTTTAGGTCAGGACTCTTTTTGGGTGCCTGAGCTGTTTAGAAAAGCAAGGACCACATGGCAACAAGACTACAAGGTCCTCTGACAAAAACAAGGACTGTGCGTATTTCCCAAGAACTATTTCTGAAAGACACTTCCTTAAAAATATCTTAATGCAGAGATTCCCCTTTGATGCACAAAAAGGGCACAACTAGGGAGGGACTGAGCTATGAAGTGACCAAGCACCTCACAAATCAGAAGCTGTGTACTCTGCCAGACTTGCAAGTCTGCATTTAAGATAATAGCTGCCTCAATTGTGTCTTAGTCTCCTGCATTTATTAACAAGGAGCAGTCAAATTCAAGAGCTTAAAACCAAATAAATTTAAATGCTAACATTTAACAGGGTATCTCCAGAATGACTGTCCTTTGAGACTATGAAGCTCTGAGGTATGTGATAGCAACTTGGTAGTCAGGCTGGCAGAGTGCAGTGGAGCTTCCGAGCTTCTTGAATACATCATGGTTAACCAAATGAATCAGTTCTTCCTAGCAAAATTGCTTAAAAATTTGTCTTCAGCAAAAAGCATTTAAAAATTCTGATCGACAGCTGATTTGCAAGTAAAATAAAAAAATATTAGAAATGGTTAACAACATAGTCTGTTTAATCAAATCAGATCTGATTACTACAAAAACATGCCAAGGGCAGCCACCAGCTCATGTCCTGGGTGCTGCCATGCCCTCTGCCCACGTACCTACAACTGCTTTTGAAACACTGTTTGTCTAAAGGACAACCATGGAAGACAAGTCAGGATTTAATGACAGATTTCAAACAGATGGGCATACATACATTAAATTAACAGATTCAACCTTCAGCACACAGGAGTTTGTAGAGATACTGGCTAGAGTCACAGAAAGTTACACATGTGAACAGTCTTGAACCACTTCCAAAAATTCCAATGGCTTTTTAATAGTTCCAATAATTCATGGGTATATAAAACAGAGACAGGCTTCTCCAGCAGAAGAGTTGGGGCTCCTCCAGGCTAATCAGACCTCTGGTATGGAAGGGAACTGGTTTGACTTCCCCACCTTCCCACCAGTCCACTAAAGACTAGGACTTATTAAAACCTTCTTGATTTACTGACTACTGATTTAACAGGCAAATGCTGCAGACTGTGTCAATCATAGTGGATGGCAGTATAGAAGATTATCCAAACAACCTGTGGGGAGGAAAGGAAGTGAAGGTTATCTGGATACCTCTGGAGGGGGTTCAGACAGCAAACAAGCCTCAGGCTTTGCTCTCAATAGAGGACTGAGGACTGAATTCCAGCTTTGAAATTGTCTTGGGGAGATTTCAGGATCACCACATGGCACAAACGGTGGCATCCAACTTGCTTGACCTCTGGGGTGCCCAGCTTCTCCACATAAAACTCCCACCACAGCCCCTCCGGTGATTTAGAACACCACCAAACCAAGTGCTGTGATTAGAGACTTGAGTGAGGGGAGTAAGGAAAACAAAGACATTCAAAACACCAGCTTAACTAGCTCTATATGGAACTCCACCAGGATATCTGGGACAGAGGATGGGAAAACATAAAAGTTAAGTGGTAGATGTAAAAGTACAGCTGCCTGTTCCTACATCCTTTCTTACAGAGAAATCCCAGGCACTGGCACCGTATTTTATAGCCAGTAGCCATCGGATTTTGTGATTTTCTTTCCCAAATCAATGTGACTTATTTGATAATGTTAACACATCTCTTCTCTCACCACCTCACCTGCCCTCCTTCCAGATCTCTTCCCTCAGAAAGTGCACAAACACAATTCACTAATCAACTTGAGGAAAGCAAGAGGCATTACCAGAAACAGTGCAAAAGATGTCATGAATCCTTCCTTCGTTAGCTCCCACGTCCCGCCATACTCCTCCTCATCTATCTGCTGGAAGCTACTGAAGTAGAGGTACAGAACACCAGCATTGATCAGGCAGAATCTGGAGGAAAGAGGTTAGGAACTGTCACTCCAGTGATATAGGCTGCAGATATCCCACATACCATACAGTGAAATATCTTTCATCCACAGGGGAAGCAAAGAGGAACTCTTCCTGCAACGTTTCCCAGGCAGCTCAATCACCTCCTTGAAAAGCCCCTCCAGGTCAGCTTGCCATAGTATGCCAGGGTGGGATGAAGTTCACCTCACAAGGCACAACCTACTCCTAGTAGGGCTCAAGAGGCAGAAGTCAAAAGCTGGAAGTATCCTCCAATCCGCAAACCTGCACATTTTCCTGTCCTGGAGATCCACAGTCCTGCTCCCACAGAGAATTCAATCTCCTTGTGTGTGCTGCTTGATTCTGAGGCTGCTGAGAGGGAAGACTGTTGCTTCCATGCTCAGGGTAACATCCCTGTGAACACCAAATGTGATGGCTTGGAGATGAGAGTCAGGAAGACTCAACAGTGCCCTGAGCCCCAGCACTGGGGCCCAACCTGAGCCAGCTCTCAGTGCTCTCCAGTCTGTGCTGACAGTTGGGCTGCAGCAGAGAGAACAAACATGTTCCTGTTTGTCCTTAGATTTGCTTGGCTTTACACCACCCCAGCTTAGGGCTGGGACAGCCTGGAAAGGGACAGGATGGTGTCCTGAAAGGAAGGCTGTATGGGAAGGGTGGTATGAGAACACACACACAGTCAGTCACCAGCTGAGAGCAGCTGTGTGACTGCAACAGCACAGAGAAACCACACACGCGCTTCCAGCAGCTTTTAGTTTTCCATAGTACACCAAATCACTCTTATTAACATTAAGCACAGGAATTCTTCTCCCGGGCAAGTAGCAATAGAACAAGAGGATACAGTCTTAAGCTGTGCCGGGGAGGCTTCGGTTGGACATTAGGAAGAGATTCTACACAGAAAGAGTAATTGGACATTGGTATGGGCTGCCCAAGGAGATGGTGGAGTCACTGTCCCTGGAGGTGTTTAAGAAGAGACTGGATGTGGCATTCAGTATGCTGGTCTAGTTGACAAGGTGGTGTTGGGTCATAGGTTGGACTCTATGATCTCAGAGGTCTTTTCCAACCTAGTTGATTCTGTGAATTGGCTTAGGTGCCTGAAGGTTCTTTGTGAATTAATGGATGACTACGTAAGGACATGCTCACCTACCCCACACCTGTTTCTGGGGGCACTTCAGATTCATTTCTTTGATGTAACTATTGAGTTCCTGCTGGAGCATCAACCCTTCGCTTCCTTGGCACAGCCAGGACACTCGGGAGGAGGGACAAGATGACAAGTGAATGTTGCCTAAGAAAAGCTGTGAGTCAAGCTCCAGCTTGACTGTGAGACCTTGGCCAGGGAGAGATACTTGAAAATGGAGACAGCTCAGAGCAGACCCAGCACCTTCCCAGAGCCCACGTCCAGAGCGCAGGGCTGCATTCCCATCTCTGCTGTCCCTCAGAAGCTTTCAGGCACGTGTCCGCGCCAAACAGATTTTCAGTTCATAACTCACTGCAGCCTTCAGACACCCGTGGGGAGGCGATCCTGTGGGGATCCGATGCACATGCCCCCTTCCAGGCACTGCCTTCCCCCACACCACAGCTGGAAGAGCTGCATTGGGAAGCGCTGCCCGAGCACTGCCAGGGCCGCTCTGCCTGCCTGGGACCTGCAGCCTCTGGGGCTTTGAAGAAACCTTTCCTTCTTCACAAAGAAGCTGCCCCTCTTATCTACTGACAGAGCCTCTTCTCCAAGCAGGGCTCCTCCCTCAAACACAAGGACTACCACACCTCTACAGACATTCCTTCTTGGGAGATCACACCAGGCACCACACAGCCCCTGTTCACACGTGCAGGACACACATCCCAAGTCAACTAAAACTCCTGTTCCCTTCTTCTGCTCCCACCCCCCTTAACAAAATAAATAATAAATTAAAAAAGCATAAATCAGGCTGAGGAGAAGGAGGCTGATGGACATGTTATGATTCGGATGAATTTCATGGCAACGAACAGTCTGGAATGCAATGCTGGCTGTCAGACATAGCAGGCAGAGCCAGCCCACTGCTCATAGCACAGCCTCGAACAGGCTCTGAGTCCAGTCCAAACGTGGGAAAGTACATGAGACAGAAAAGGAAATAAACCTTACACTGCTATTCCCACGAAGCCCTTCAGTGGAACTACTCCCCAGATGATTCCCAAAATAACTGCAATGATCTGCCGGAACCAGTAGATTACATCTAAAAACTCGTCCTGAGGAGATAAAGCACAAGAGAGATTTTGGCATATATTATGTTTCCTTTTTTTAAAGCATCATACAATTGACAGGTAAAAATTGAACACACTGAACACTTAGTTCTCCATTAAGAGTATAAGATATTGCATTAGAACAGATGAAACCCACTTAGGGCATTGTGCATCCTGGGCTTCTCTGCTTCCAAATTAAATACACAGCTTTGTCCTCTTATGGGTGAGCTGCAGAGGTGAACAAGTACCGAGCCTCCTTGTTTACTAAAGATTCAATAAAAGTTCACTGGAATAAAAGTTTAAAGAGTTGTTTGTGCTTTAAGACTGTTAGGGCAACTCTCCAGCCAGGCCCTCCCGTGCTCATGAGCTCCCAGAACCCAGAGCAGCACCCAGCCCAGCTGTACCTCACTCCTGTGCCTCCCAAGCAGCAGGGATGTGCTCACTGCTGTTTGTCCAAGGGACCACACCACTGCACTACTGCAGCTGGACAGTGCTGGCTCACACTTTAAATAAAGATTTACTTAAGCTCACATACCTTTTCCCAGCCTCCCCAAGGCTGGGATTGTCCCACCATACCCCAAACACGAACAGCCTTTGTGATGTTACTGTAGGATGTGCCAGTTGTTTGGTTCCATGTGGAAGACTTGAATCCATGTCAAGTAAAGACATTTCCCTTGGTCACTATACCGGTCAGTCAGTTCAGCCTTCAGTTCACATCCTACTGCACCAAAACGTGGGCACAGCTGTCACTGGCCCCCTGCTGACTCTGGAATTCCAGCCCCATCAATCAGAGCGGAGGGGCAGGGACAGACGAGCCCTACCAGTTCTGGGAGTAACAGGTTAAGGCAAAAGTGACAGAGTCTGTTCCCCAAGGAAATGCCACGCAGATCGTGCACTTTCCCCACGCCGAAAGGCAAAGCCAAAGGCAGGGAGCAGAGATCCTGGAACACACATGGTGCGCCCGGGCCGTGCCAGGGATATGGCAGGGGCCGGGACACGGCAGAAGCTTAGGGCAGCTCGTGGCCGTGCTGCTGGGAAGCAGCAGCAGGGAGAAGCACCGAGCAGGAGCACGGCAGCACATGGGAGACACGCACATCCACTGAAAGTGGATTCAGTTTCTGCTTTTCCTTTAGTTACACGAATTAAATTTTTATTTAATCCAGGAAGAGTTTAACCCACAAGCCAAATGTAACTGAGGTATTCTAACAATAATGCAGATTGTGCTTCCTTGGCTCCCCGCCCGTTGGCGCTGCGGGCACCGGCCCGGCAGGGGCTTTACCCGAGCTCAGAGATGGCGGCTCCTCCGACCCCCCCGCGGGACGGAGCCGCCCCGGGCCCCCCCCGAGTCCGCACCTCACGGCCCCCCGACCCCCAGGGCCCACCTTGTCGTGCCAGGCGGAGTCGCTGCGCAGCGCTTTGCCCCACACGGAGCCGCGCCCGGCCGCGCCGCCGTTGGCCACCGCGTGGTGCTGCGGGTGCGGCGGCTCGTCCCGGCGCCGCCCGCCGCTCATCCCGCTCGGCCGGAACCGCCCGGACCCTCCTCGGGACCCACCCGGACCCTCCGGACCCTCGGCCCGGAACCAACCCCGGCCCCGCCCACACTCTGCCAATGGTGCCGCCGCCCTACGGCGGCCGAGAGGGGCCAGGGCGGGACGGGCGGGGCCAGCGCCCGGCTCCTCCTTCGGGAACAGGGAATGTGGAAGGGAAAGGGGGGCGGGCAAGGGGCAGGGGAAGGCTCAGCCTGGAAGGGCCGCTTTTCGGCGGAAAGGCGAGACAGCAGCCTCTGTGTTGTCCCCACATGTTGGGGGGGAGAGGAACCTTGGGACCCCCGAAGCACCTGCTGAGCCTGCTAACGGAGCCGCGTGGGGATCCCGGGATCTCGGACAATCCCACGGGATCCCGGACAGCTTCGCCTGCGGCACATTGTCACCATGCGACGCCGTCGGCTCACGGCTCACAGCCAGGCTTTGGAGACGCCCCAGCTCCTCCCTGGGGACGGGCTGGAGGGTGGGGAGCAGGGCAGCTTTTGGGACACACACGGTTGTGCCGCTCGTTAGCTGGTGATCTGAGCAGACCTTACAGCAGCCGAACATACGGCGGCTGTGGATCAAGTAATGACACGTGGAGTTCTAAAGATTTGACTAATTTTTATATTCTTACCTTCCAAAAGCAGTGGTGCTCAAGCGAGTCACGCTCATCATGGAAAAACATACTGAGAATTATTTCTGCATGGTGTGGGCTGGATATTTGGTTGGGATTGACTCTCTGTTATCCTCTTCAGGGTGTGATTATGTGGGCATAATAATCTACTTCCCAATTACCATTAAATAAAAATCTGTACTATTGACTTTGACATATGGTCTGATTTGCACCTTAATTTGGGCAGAGGCATCTTTCTAATAATTTTCAAGAATCTGATCATAACATGCCTTGCTGCTGATTCCAACAGGATCTTTTGGGGCAGACTGACCCTCCCTGGGCCCTGTGGGGTTGGCAGAGGGAGCAGGCAGACAAGTCCTTTTCCCAGGCCTCAGATCACTTCCAGCCAAGGCCATGTAATTTAAGTACAGATTATGCAAGATACTTATGGACTTCAAAAGTATCTTGCCCTGCTCCAACCATCAAGCCTCTGATCACGTGTTCAGCCCCTTGGGCATTTGCCTCATGCCAGAGGCTGGTTCAAGCCAAGGGACCCACATGGCATTGGCAAGAAGGGACGTGTGTGTGTGTGGGGGGGGGTGTCATCGCTGTATCTCTGGCAGATCCTGTGCCTCTGACCCCACACCATGACAGGGCCAGGTCACACGTGTCCTGGTTCCAGCCTTGCTCCTGGGACACTCCTCGGGTGCCTGGGCCGTAGCAGCCCCAGGTACTCTGCACCCTCTGCTCTGTGATGGACGCACCAAGGGCAGGGGGAGGTGACAGCTGCAGCTGCAGCTCTTCCAGGCCTCAGGCTGTGTCCTAAGCAGATGAGGAGTGCCACTGTTCCCAGCTCCGTGCTCCTCCCCCAGGCCACTTCACAGGGATAGAAACATTTGCACAATAATGAAACACCTGGATCAGGGAACTGATTTAAAATTCACATGCTAAACAAAATGTCTTGTTTTACTCTATTTCCATTGCCTGATACACCTGGCCAGAGAAAAGCAAATTAAATTTGGGCTTGAAAGGGCCAGAAGGAGGCAGGAGAGGTGCCAGAGTGTGTCCTGAGGGTACAAGCAGCCCCCAGTAAGGGATGGGTGTTGGCAGACACTTGGAAATGGGGGAGAAGGATGACATGGAGAGCCCTGGGCACAGGCAGGGGAAGGCAGGAAGAGCTGGATAGGGCTCAAGGAACAGCATGAGGTGGCCCAGCAGCAGCCCCTTGTGTGCACACAGCTGCAGAGGCTGCAAAGCCTTCAAGGAGTTGACATGTCCATGCTACCCTTCTCCAGCAGCTCCCCTCTGCAGGGGCCCAGCCTGACACTTGCTCAGTAGTGAGGAATTGGGGCTCAGTGAGGGACGGTGGCCACCCCGGAGTGGCTGGAGGATGGCTCCTAGGACCGCCTGGACCAAACTGAGACCAGGATTCTTCTCCAGCACAGAAAACCCGGGGACCAGCCACAGGGTGGCAGCTCGGGCTGGCTGACTCCCGGTTCTTTTTTTTTCTTTCTTTTTTGTCTCTTTCCTTAAATTTTTAATAAAAAGATAAACCTTTCAGGGGACCCCCTGTGCAGCTCACGGGTATGACAAAGGTTCTGTGCTCTCCCTGGCTCGCCTCTGCCCTGGCACTGCACTCGGTAGCATTTCCAGCCCCATTCCTGCATTTGGCCAGCTCCTGATCCCGCTGCTTGTCCTTTGGCGGGGCTGCAGGCACATGCCTGCAGGACTATGATGAGGCTCAAGGTTGCTGATGGGAAGGAATCGTGAGCAGAACCTGCTGCCCTGGAGAGGTGTCTCAGGACCAGTGACTTCCTTCCTCGAGAGAAGGGTAGGAACTCCCCATCCCTGTTCCTCCGGGCTCTGGATCCCTGCTTGGGAATGGGGCAGCTCCCTGGCTGTTCTCTGCTCCAGGCCACTTTTTAGAGGGCCTTTGAGGGGCTGTTTTACGGGGTCCTTCTGGGGTCTCGCAGCCCAGGGCAGCGGCAGAAGTCAGCGCTGACGGCTGGTCCTTCTGGCCACCGTTCCCTTTGCATAGCCCCGAGGACCATTGGCAGAGGTTTTTGGCCACTAGTGGTTCAGCCTGCGAACATCCTCCGGCCTCTCCACGGACCCCACGGGCCGCTGCTCTTCCAGCAGCCCCACGCCTGCCCCAGGGACCCACCCCTGCCCCAGGGACCCACCCCAGCCACGCCATCACAGCCAGAGCTGTCCAAACAGCCGTGAGCTCCCGGCTGGTGTCACCCGTCGGTGCCCACGGCTTCTCCAGAGAGTGGCATCCCTGTGTCCCCTGTCTGGGATGTGCAGGGGCGCCCACAGGGACGCGCCGGTTCGCAGCCCCCCGGTACCAGCGCGCGGGACGGGGGGCACGTGTGGGCCACTCCTTTCGTCTATATAAGGCCGTCCCGCCGGCCCTACCCCGCGGCCCTGGCCCCGCCGCATTCTTCTGCCTTGTATGGGCCGAGCCGAGCCGAGCCGGGTCGGGCCGGGGCGGGCCGGGACCCGCTGCCCGCCCGCCCCGCAGAGCCGCGTCCCGCAGAGCCGCGCCGACCGCCTCGCAGCTACCGCAGCTCTCGCAGCTCTCTGCTCTGGCACAGGTGAGGCTGCTCCGCCGGGGCCCACCCCGCGACAGGAGCGAGCGGCCACGGTGGGGAGGGGGGCGGCCCCGGGCGGGATGGAGAGAGCGGGTGCGATGGAGCGGGTGGGATGGAGCGGGCGGGATGGAGCCGGAGGCAGTCCCGGTGGACCGGGCGAGATGGAGCCGGGGAGAGCGGATGGAGCAGCCCCGACCGTCTCGGGAGAGTGGAGGGAGCAGAGGGAGGCAGCTCCGCCGCTCCTCCAGCTCTGCGGTGCTGGAGCTGATGCCGAGGTCAGCCCTGGGACCGGGGTGACTCGGCGGCAGGAGGATTCCCGGTGAGCCCTGCCGGGCACCCTCTGCCCGGGAAGCCTCTTGCCAGGCCCGGCAGGCGTGTCCGGGCGACGGCAGGTGAGGATCGTTCTGAGCCAGGCTCTGGGGAACTGTCAGCAACGCCTCGGAGTTGGGACATCCCAGCTTCCCCGGCATGGCACAGGTAGAGGAGCAGATCCTGCCGCCCGCGGTTGCACATGCCTCCTGGTCTGTGAGAACTGTTCCTGTCTGGAACATCTGCTTTTCCCCCAAGTACTTTTGCTGATGGCCAGAGGCAAGATCTGGATGCATGTGTGATGCTCCAGAGATCTCCCCAGTGACCTGGGAGCAATGTCAGGCAATAAACTGCTGTAAGGCAGAAAAGCCTTGTTTAGCTCATTTTCCTCAGCCTTAAACACAGAGGGATGTTGGTTTTTTAGCCTTTCCCATGAAAACATGAGGTCCTCTTGGCTTCCCTCCCAGCATGCCCTTTTGGTACAAAATGTTTCAACTGTGATAAAAGCCAGGATACTCTAAAATGTGGATGTGTAGGAGAAGGCGGCAGCTGGAGCAGCATTCTTTGGAGTGGAACATCCCCGAGTGTCAACAACCACCGCTGCTGACCAAAGATGGTTGGGTTCCTTCAGTTGCTGGAATTTTTTTCCTTCCTCTCTGGCAGGCTCTGTGCGCCGTAGGAGGAGTTTGTGGTCACCTCCCCCTCTGAGGCGCTGCGGCCAGATTTCCCTGCCGAGGTGAGCCTTAATTCCCTGGGAAAATACCAAGCCCTGGTCAGGGCATGTTATGCTGCTGGCCCAAGGCCATGAAGTCCTTCAGCCCCGTGGTCCGTTTCCCAGCCTCCTGAGCATCAGAAGATGCCGGGTGTCGGGTCCTTTGCATACTGAGGTTGCCTGTGCACAGGCTTCTCGTGGAGGCTGCAGAAGGCTTGCTGTTTGGAAGGGTTTGTGTGTGCCACATGGACACTGTGAGGTCCTTGTTCCCTAAACTTGGCAGGAAGGAGCTGGTCCAGAAATGTTCTGCTGAACTCGAAGCCGAGCTCCACAGCTGTGCATGGGCCTGGAGAGGTCCCCAGTGTCTGGTGAGAACTCAGGGAGGGCTGGGATGAACTCTGCCTCCCGGGGGTCACTGCATGCTTTGCTCTGCCTCCTGACTCCTGCCCTGCTCCTTCCTTGCTGGCATCAGTGCTGGTGGCTGTGGCTGGAATGGAGACATAGCTCAGGGCTCAGGTTCTGCTTTCTCTTCACCTCCAAGCCCCCTTTGCCCATCTCTAATAAGGCAATAAAAGTAGCAGAACGGCAGCTGCCTCCACTCCTGCAGTGCTGAGCGGACCGGGGACTCCTCACGCAGCTCCCGGAGCCTCTGGTTGGCATCCCAAGTGCATCCTGAGAAGGGCTGTGCTGGAGGAAAGGGGTAGTTTAACAACAAATTAGGCAGGGAAGATGAGCTGCTGCCTGCTCTTCCTCCAGTGTGACCCCCTGGTCCATGTGTCCTGCTGTCTTGCAAGGCAGGATATCTGCCACAGTGGGATGCTGCAAGGCACCACCTCACCCCTGCTGGCCCTCATGCCACCTTGGGAGAGGGGGTGGCAACTGCTGCCTGTGCAGGGCTGTCAGGGGCTGAGGTGTGGGTGGCTGTGTGTGCTGGAGGGCCCGTCCTTGCCCACCAGTGAACACAGCTGTGTCATGGCTTGCTAGGACTTGCAACTTCTTTTGGAAAGTGGCATTGGGCAGAGATTTAACCACAGTCCCCCTGAGGAACCATTGTTCACCCTGCAGGGGTGTCCCTTGGGACAGCCCAGGCTGTTGGAATCACTCTTTCCCTCCCTGACCAAAAGCATCCAGCACACCGTGCCTCTCACTGCCCAGTGGAGCTGGGTGGAGTGGGTGATGCCCCTGCCCGGCTGTGCCAGGTGGCAGCAGGCAGGATGGAGGAGGATGGGGATGGGATGGGGCTGCCTGCCCTGGTAGCACTGCCATGTCCCTTTGGCTTGTCCCACCCTCCCCAGCATGGCCTGGAAGCAGCACCAGGATGGAGTTGCTTGTTTGTTTTTTACCAAGGAGAAAACACATGGCAGTTTATATTTCTAATAACTGTGGATCTTTTCCTCTTTCTCTTTAAAACTAAACTGTTTACTAATTTCTGAACTCTTTAAGCCAGCCCCATGGTCCCTTGGGTCTGGCTCTCAGGTGGGGGAGGCACAAGCCTTGTGGTACAGGAGGCTGGGAGATGGTCCTGGCAGGAGCAGTGGCAGAAGGACAAGGAAATAAGAGCAGCTGGTGATGGGGTGACTTTGGGATCAGACCAGCGCATGGCTTTATGGTGTCACTCCAGCACTCACCTCCTCAGCTCTGCTGCCCAAGATCTGCAGCTCCTGGGCTGGAGCAGTGCTGGGATGGGGCTTTCAGTGGGGGTCAGCAGAAGCAGGACCAGTGTCAGTGGGTTTCCCTCTTGCTGCAGAGGAAGATGAAGGTTTGGTGGTGCACCATTTATCTGAGCTGAATCCATGCCAGCATGAAGGGCATCAGGGCTGGGCATTCCCTGAAACACTCTCAGCATGGGGATTTGGGGAATCCCAGAAAGCATGGCCTCGAGGACCAGGGCAGCATGTGGGAGTTTTGCCCCAGTCAAACCAGGCCTCACTGCAGATCCCTTCTATCTCATGCACAGGAACCTTTCCCCACACTGACCCAAAAGAGTCTCTTCCCAAGTCCCAGCCAGCCCAAGGAGGCTGTCTAACAGCAGAGGTAGAATGACTGAGCTGGACCTGGGGACTGAGCATCTTTCCAGGGCATATTTTGGATCAAACAGCAGATCCACATGCTGTTAAAATCGTACTTAATCCCCTTAAGGAGCACCATCTCTCTGGATAGGTCCCGAGCTGGTTACAGCCAGGGCAGGGTAAATATTTGGATAAGATTAATTCCTGTGGTGAGATCAAAACTCCTGCTTATTTCTCTAGTCTTCTGCTAATAATTCTGCTAATAATTTTATGTGTTTTGAAAGTGGAGCCCAGTGCTGTGGTCCAGCTGCAGAGCTTTTATTGCTGGTTCTGATGGCCTGGTAAAGCTGAGGTGTTGAACTGAGCTTCACCACACTGCTGCTGTGGGATGTCACCCTGGGGATGTCACTGGCATGTGGTGGTGCCTGGCAGGGCTGTCCTGCTGCAAAGAGCTTTATGGTGCAGTAGTGCCAGAGGAAGCAGTGGGCAGAGATGGGCTGGGGGGGTGAGGTCTCCTGGCCACCCTGTGTGGGCACAGCTGGGCTCCCAACTCCTGTTGCTCCCCTTGGCTAGCTGGTGACAAATGTCTCTTTCCTGGTGGGCACTGGGAAAGGATGTAGGGTTAGGAGGATGGTGGGGTGATTCGATGGCTGCTGTCAGGTGTTGGGTGCAGTGCAAGAGAGGGGGCTGAGGGCAGTGTGAATTCCATCCCAGTGCCACAGCCACTGGGGAATATGAGGGACAAGGGAGGACTGTTTCCTGGGGACTGTTTCCTCCAGGCATGTTGCCTGCAGTTGAAGGGCCGTGCTTGGATTTGGTGGATGCTCCCGCAGTGGGATGGGACCGTTGTCGGGGTGTGGGAAGAGTCCCCAGCCCTGTCTGAGCTTGGCTGGTTGCCAAGGTGTGTATAACTGGGATTTGGCACTGCCTACTGCCCCTGGAATGTCCTTCCAGCACAGCCCAGCTAGGGGAGCATGAGGACCACAGAAGGCTGGGGACCAGGCTGGTGGCTGCACCAGCCCCTGCCTCTGCTCCCCCTTGAAAGAGTATAGAAGGAGGGAAAGGAGAGAGCTGGAAAGAGGGTCCAGTGTGGGGGGCAATGGGGAAGCTTTGGAAGGGCAGGGGAAGGCTGTTTTTGTTCTGCCCTGGTCCGTGCCGGTGCCAGAGTCCTGCTGGAAGGGGTGCTCCCCAAAGGTCCACAGTCCCCCTGTGGCAGCACTAAGGACCCTGATGGGAAGCAGATTCCAGAGCAGCCAACCCGGGGGGTCCAGGCTGCAGGATGGTCTTGGCCCACAGCTCACTGGGGGTGTTGCTTTGTGTTGCTTCATGTGGCATGACGTGGCTCCTGAATTGCTCTATCCCAGGGCAGGGCAGGAGCCCAGGTCCCTGCTGCCCACCAGGCGTGGGGCACACAGAGCACAGGACTGATACTCTGCTCTTCCCCCGGAATTCCTTCATAATCCATTAATTCACCATTGCCCCCACAGCTGCTCTCCAAACCAGATGTTGGCCCAGATGAGGAAACTGAGGCTCAGGGCTGTGTGTGAGGGAGGAATGGCTGCAGCAAACACAAGGGCTTGGAGCAGTGAAGCTTCCCTGGGCTGACCTCGGGCCAGCCTGACCCACAGGACCATCCCTCTGCCAAGCTGGGCTTTGCTGGCATCCTGCTGAGTTATGCCTCGCAAGATTCCCCTGGGAGAAGCCTGAGCATCCTCCTCTCAGTCAGTGTAGGTGGTTGCTGGGCATACTGAGCACCCCATACAGACCTATTTTGGGTCCCCAGCATCCACAGTGCAGGGTGTCCCAAACACTGACTGCATCCCTGAGCCTGGTAATGTGGGGATATCACCAGCCCCCTGCTCAGAGCCTGTGAGGGAACCTGGGTGCCATCCCAAGGTGGTAGTGGGCTCTGTGCTCTCGCCCTGTTCCTACTGGGGGCTGGAACCCCCACCTTGGAAGGATGAGGTAGGTTTTCCTGCCTTGGTGGTGCTTGCAGTCCACGTGGTCCCTTTGCCATTGCCCATGGTACACATATTGCCCCAGCTGTGTTCCCAAAGGTCTGTCTGTCCCACTGCTGCCTTCCCTGGGCTCTCCCCTTCTCCTGGCATTCATTAACTGTAACAAGAGCACCAGTGCTCAGCATCCCGCAATCCTGGTACTGCTTGGCCTCTCTCCCCTGCCCTGCAAGGGCTCTGTAGCCCCTTGAGTAGTCCCCTCTCCCCTCTGCTTCAGGGCCCTTCCCATGGGCTCCCCAGGCAGGGCAGGGGGCACCTGGGCAGGGAGAGCAGTGGCAAGTGGCCTTTGACCTGGCAGGAGGTGGGACGGATGGATGGATGGATGGATGGATGGATGGATGGATGGATGGACAGAGGGGGATGGGAAGCAGTGGTATGTGAGGAATGTGCCCACAGCAGATAACCCCTTCCTGCTGGGTGCTGGGTGCTGGGGCTGCTTCTCTGCCACAACATGGAGGGTTTGAGGTAAACCCACCAATCCAGGAGCTGGGCTGGGGCTTGGGAGAGCCCTGCCAGGGTGAGGGGAGGCTGGAGGGGCATGGCTATGATCTACCCAAAATGGCCAGACACCCATCCCCATAGCCCCCTGGGACTGGCACCCAGATGGGTGCTGGGCTGGGCATCTCTCCCTGTGCCCATAAGCAAAGGGGACAGGCAGCAAGTGGGCTTGGGGGCTGCCTGCAACCCCTGGGAACAGCCCTGGGGAAGGACTGCTAGTGGGCACTGCCTGTGCTGGACTGCCCAGGGGACTTATCAGAGCCCAAGTCTTGCCTGTCCCCATGTCCAAGCATGTGACCTCCTTATCTCCCTGTTGCCAAACTGTGTGACAGCCAGGGAAACTGAGGCATGGGATTGGGGCTGCCAGAAGTTTTATGTTCCTGCCCCTGCTCCAGTGCTCCAGCCTCCTGATGCTCCTGTCTCCAGGTACCCCCCCAGCTGCCAAGATGTCCAGCAAACGTGCCAAAGCCAAGACCACCAAGAAGCGCCCCCAGCGCGCCACCTCCAATGTCTTCGCTATGTTCGACCAGTCGCAGATCCAGGAGTTCAAGGAAGCCTTCAACATGATTGACCAGAACCGTGATGGCTTCATCGACAAGGAGGATCTGCACGACATGCTGGCGTCCCTCGGTGAGGAGGCCCTGCCCTCGCAACCCCTCTGCTCCCAGCACCTCCTCAGGAGTAAGGGGAGCTGCTGGGTGACCTAATACCCACACCCAGTGCTGGAGACCAGCTGTGGTGGGATGCTCCAAAACCTGCAGGGGAATTCTCTGCTGGCACCAGCTGACCACAGAAAGTGCATTTGTGAGACACCCAAGGGCAGCAGCTCAGTGTGCTGCTTTTACAGCCGTGCTCACCAGAAGTTAAGAGACCCTTGGGGCTGGAGAAGCTCTGTCCTGGGAGCGAGCACGAGCCTCAGGCATAGGGTGTTGGAGTAGTCTCATCCTAGAATGTCACCTGAGGTTGTCCCCTCCTATTGCTCTCATCTGGGGTAACAAAGGCTAGTTCCCATGCTGGTGTGATACCTCGACTGGTTGAGGCATGCAGGTCTGTCCCCACACCCCCCCTGGAGCTTGTTTTCCTTTGCTGCAGACCGTGGCTCCCTCCTCTTGCTCCCAGCCGTACCTTCACTGCACTTTGGGAGGTCTGTCAATGATTGACCTGGCAACCAAACCTGTTCTGGAGGTCCTGGCTGGCCCTGGGAGGAATCTCCCTCCTCCCATTGAGCTGGAGCTCTGGGAGCAGAGAGGGGCCGGTGCTGGGGGCACAGGCCTCAGCAGAGGAGGTTAAACCATGATAGGACAGGGGCTGGGGACATCAGCAGCATGAGGCTCGTGTGGAGACATTGCTGCCTCTCTCCATGGGGGGGCTGGGTGTCAGCTGCCAGGGGAGTGGGAAAAACCATGAGTTTCGTTCCCAGTAACCCCTAAATTAATTACTGCATCTCCCCCAAGGCAGAGCTTGGTTACAGATATGGATTACAGCAGGGAAAGAGATGCTGAGGGGGGAGCACTGGGCACTGCAGAACCCCCCTCCCCATGTTTATGGGGTGGTGAACAAGAGCCAGCAAATTAATTTGCAATGAAAAAAAGCCCCGTCCAGCTGAGTGCATGGGCTGGCCGTTGCAATGGGAGCTGGGGGAACAGGGGCCTGCACCCACACCCCTGCCTGTGTCCCACAGGGAAGAACCCCACCGATGAGTACCTGGAGGGGATGATGAGCGAGGCGCCGGGGCCCATCAACTTCACCATGTTCCTCACCATGTTTGGGGAGAAGCTGAACGGCACTGACCCGGAGGATGTGATCCGCAACGCCTTTGCCTGCTTTGATGAGGAGGCGTCAGGTACAGCAGGGCCCTGCACGCAGCGCCTCGGGCACGCAGCGCCTCGGGCACGCAGCCCCTCGGGCATGCAGCCCCTCGGGCATGCAGCCCCTCGGGCATGCAGCCCCTCGGGCACGCAGCCCCTCGGGCACGCAGCTAGGGTGAGGGCTGGGGCCAAACCCTTGGGGACAGGCCCCAAGCAGCTCCAGAGTGGGAGAGCTGGACAGGGGTGTCTTCGGGAGAGGGGGGGAAGGTGCTGCCGCTCAGCCCTCATGGTGTCCCCTGCTAACACTGTCCTCTGCCCTCCCTGCAGGCTTCATCCATGAGGACCACCTGCGTGAACTGCTGACCACCATGGGGGACCGGTTCACCGATGAGGAGGTGGATGAGATGTACCGGGAAGCGCCCATCGACAAGAAGGGCAACTTCAACTACGTGGAATTCACCCGCATCCTGAAGCATGGGGCCAAGGACAAGGACGATTAGAGCCCTGGGCCACTCACCCCTTCTGCCTCCTCCTGTGCACTTCCCCCACCCCTCGGCCACCCTTGTTGTCCCACAGCAGATTCCCCCCACGGGAAACACCTTCCAGGACCAGCCCACATCAGGACAAGCTTAGAGGGAACACACTCCTGTCACTGTGCCACTGTGTGCCCATCCATCAGCCTCAGCCCTCCCCTCCCATCGCCTCTGCCACCCACAGGCTCACCCAACTGAGCCCCCCAGCCTGGCTGTGACACCTCCCCCCCCCAGCAGCCATTGACCCCCTCAAAGCCACCATGCCATTGGTCCCTGGGGCCGGGGTGAGCATCCCCCACTGGCCTGCAGGGATTTGGGCTGGCTTGAGCCTGAGCGATCCCCATCTCAGGGCCATAACACAGAGGGAAAGCATCTCTCCCCTCTCCTCTCACACTCTCCTCCTTCAGGAAAGAAACCCTGCTTTGTTCCTCCTCCCTGGCTGTTTTATTGCTTTAGAGCCTGATATCTGAGGGATTCAGGAAGCTGAAGTGGTGTATAAAGCCCGATGGGTGTGATAGAGATGTGCTGTGTGTGGCTCCCTCATGACCAGTGCCATGCTGTGCTGCTGCCTGTCAGGTTTCGGAGGCTGGTTTGGGCACTACATGTCCCCACCTTGCTACCATTGTCAGCCAGGGCCCCTTCCAGTGGGACAGCCAGTTTGCAGAGACAAATGGCTCCTAATCTGTGTAAAATCAGCTTGAGCATTATTTTCTGCCTTTGCTGGTGGGATGAGAGTCACTCTGCTCAGCCCCAGCATCGGGGTGGGCTGAAAGACACTTGGGAAAGTGCTGGCCATGCTTCCCCCATCAGCTTATCCAGGGTCCTAGGGGCTTGGTCACCCTTCTGTGTCACCCTGAGAAGATGGGGGGTGGGGGTGGGCAAGAGACAGAGAGGGTAAGAAATGGGGATGGGATTTGTCCCCTTGATTTGGTTATTTATCACCACCCTGACAAGGGTGCTTCTGCCTTCCAAAGTTTCTGTCTTAAAGTGCATCTTTAAGTCCGCCCATCTCCCTGGCCTGGAGGGAAGGATGAGTTTCCTGCAATTCTTTATTTAAAATGGGGGGAAATGTGATGAGAAACCCACAAAACTGGTGAGGGCACAATGCATGGCAGAGAGGCTCCCAGTGCTGAGAAAGCTTGGATGAGGTCTGTGCAAGCTCTGTGGGCACATGCTGCTGGGATCAGAGGTGTCAGAAACCTGCCAGGCCCCAGGTAATGCTCTCACCTGAGAGATAACCCATGACTGAAAAGCTTCTCCTTGGTCTCAGTCCTTCTATTTTGAAGGCACTGCCAACACCAGGAAAAAGGAACTAAATTGTCAGGGACACAGAGATGTGAAGGGCTGAACCTGCACTCTCCCAGGGAGCTTCCCAGGGACAGGGCTCATGTTCTGCAGCAGCAGCGCCAAACCAGCCTACAGATGCCAAGCTCCTTGCCTAACTTCATGCTGTACCAGGGAAAAAACACTTCCAGAGCAAATTCCCATGCTGCTGGGAGGAAGGATGCTTTATAAAATCCTCCTTCCCTGAAATGCAGATGTCACTTTGGTGCAGGCAGGCTGATGCTGGAGCTGTGGGCAGACTGTCTTCTGGGGGTAGCTGCATAGAGGAGGTATGTTCAACCCCACTGATCCCAGGAGATCACCTTGTGTGACCAGCCCAGGTTCTCGCAGTGCCGCGAGTGGGATGGACACGGTGGCTGATCCCAGCTGTGGGCACTGCCGGCCCCAGCTGGGAGCTACCACAGGGTCTAGCATGGGGCTCTCAGAAGTGCTGCCTTGAGCAGCTGGCAAAACTGTTGGGTCTGAGCTGCCCTGTTGCTGGAACGGCCATGGTGACACCACAGGACTCTCAGGAAAGGGTGTCCTTCAACCCTGAGGCAGCAAAGCAGAGGAAATTTTTTAGTGGACACTGGGGTACATATGGGAAGAGTAAATAAACCTGTTCCACTGGCACAGAAGTTGTGGCTGCCCCATCCCTGGAAGTGTCCAAGGCCAGGTTGGATGGGGCTTGGAGCAACCCTGTTTAGTGGAAGGTGTCCCTGCCCATGGCAGGGATGTGGAATGAGATGACCTTTAAGGTCCCTTCCAGCCCAAACCATTCCGGGACTTAATGATTCTGTGAAACTCCAAAACTACTTGGGCTCATGTGAACCTCATGCAGTTCAACCAGGCCAAGTGCAAGGTCCTGTATCTGGGTCAGGGCAACCCCCAGCATCAGCACAGGCTGGGGGCTGGGTGGGTTGAGAGCAGCCCTGGGGAGAGGGACTTGGGGGTCCTGGTGGGTGACAAATTGGATGTGACTTGGCCAACTGCCCTGGTAGCCCAGAAAGTCAGCTGTACCCTGGGCTGAATCAGAAGTAGCATGGGCAGCAGGTCAACCTAACCCGACTAATTTCAAAGGTATTAAATAGCATCGAAATTAAACAACATTTATTTTCAGAAGTGGTTGTTTGGGGCAGGGGAACATCAACTTAAGCAAATAACCCTGCTTTTGGGTCAATCTAGAAGAGCTGTCCACAGTGGAAAAGTGTGTCCTGATGCTCAGAGGGCCCCTCCTGTGTGTCAGTTTGTGCCCATGGCCCCTGGGTCTGTTCCTGGGCACTGCTGAGCAGAGCCTGGCCCCGTCCTTTCTGCACCCTCCCTCCAGGTATTTATCCACACAGATGAGATCCCCTGAGCCTGCTCTGCTCCAGGCTGGGCAGTCCCAGCTCTCTCAGCCTCTCCTCATGGCAGAGATGCTCCAGTCCCTCCATCACCTTCATGGCCCTGTTCTGGACTCTCTCCAGTCTATCCCAGTCTCTTGTACTGGGCAGCCCAGCTCTCCAGGAGTGGCCTCAGCAATGCAGAGCAGAGGGGAAGGGTCCCCAGCCTCCAGCAGCTGTGACACCGCTTCCAGTATAGCCCAGGACACCCTGACCCAGGAGTGTTTTTTTCTCCAGTGCTGTAAACTCCATTCTAGTGTCCCCAGAGCACCATGGCTCCTCTTTCCCTGTCCAATGATGCAGGTTAGAGAAATATTAGAGAGGCAAAGGGTATGGCAGTACCTGCTGAGAGAGGGTCTGTCCTTGCCTGTGCTCTCTGGGAAGGACAAGAGGAACAGCAGAGCTTCCCCATGGGAAGGGGCAGGAGGAGATGGAGGGGCTGCAGTGCCCAAATGTAGGGCTCCAGCACAGTGCCCAAACGTAGGGCTCCAGTGTTGGAGCCCAGCTCCCAGGGGAATCCCACTCCTACTGGGGAAATTCCAGCCTGCAGGGGTCCACTGGCCCTGCCAGGGAGCAGGGAGCAGGACCCACTGCTGGATGCAGTGGCCCCAAGGGCAGGGCGGCAGCAAACAGCCAGCACAGCCCACCACAAATCCACCACAATCCATTTTTTTCCTTGCTAAAAATGAAGATTTACATATCATAGGATGGGCAAAGGGTGGAGAGAATCCTAACTGAGATGGGTCAGTACCCCGGGAGGCTGCCTGGGGACTCCAGCATCCCCCTGGGGTTCCCAGCATCCCTCTGGGAGTTCCAGCTTCCCCTGGACTTCCAGCATCCCCCCTCAGGCTCTTGCTGGCTGATTGTTGTTCAAATTACTGAAGTTTAATAGTATTATCATGTCAGTGGGCCTGGGCAGGGCTCAGTCTGGACAAGCTTACAGTGGGAATGGGCAGGGAGATGCCCCACAGCCCCTGCCCTGGCCCCTCATCCCAGGGGCTCCTCATTCCCCATCAGTTGGGAGCTCCCCAGCTCCTGTGCCAGGCTGGGCTTGCCCAGGGATTTAGGTTGCCCTCATGCTGCACTCAGACACCCAGTGGGATTTTTCCAAAGCTCCTTCCACACTACCAGTCCAGGGAGCACAGGGGGGTGGGAGGGCCTGAGGGGGCTCATGGCTGTTTCCTGGTTGTCTCAATTTGGCAGCTTTTTCCAGAAGGTGGGAGTAAAAGTAGACTGCTTGGAAGGATAATCCTGTTGGGGCACAGTGGATGACACAGACCATTGGGGGTGTCCAGGGGGGGTCTGCAGTGTCACCCACCAGGAACTGGCTGCACAGGGAGGAGAGCAGGCAGGATGAACCCTGCCTGGTGACGGCCCTGGTTCGGAGCAGGCAGAAGTCAGCCTGGTGTGAGAGGACTGGAGGGGCCAGGGGATGCTCCCTGCCCAGTGTGACCCTGTAGTGTGTGGCATGTGCATCCAAGGCTCCCACCCCTCACTTGTGCTTCACCAGCCCTAGCTCTGTTGGCATTAATGGAGCAAAAGCAGGTTGAGGTGCAGTTTCACTCAGGACATGGTAGATTCAGCAGCAACTAAACAAATGCTTTAAGGAATTCTCCTTTTTCTTTTTTTTTTCCAATTTAATCCTTTATTGCACCATGCAAACTGGCCATAAAAGAATGTTTTTTGCATCTTTTCTCAAAAGGAAAGGATCCCCATCTTTTACCCTGTGAACATCAAAGAGGGGAGGGAGGGGAGCCACAGCACAGCCTGCAGAGGTGGTAGAGCCTAGCAGGGGGGAGCTGCCCCAAGGCCAACTCCTGCACCAGGGTGATATGGAGCGGGATCTGGTGACCTCGGGGTGTTGTGCCCACCAGCACACAGGTCCCTGGGGAATGCACACATGTATGTGAGGCTTGGCAAGGATGAGCAATGGAGGGGCAATGGACATTCCAAAAAGCACATCTCCAAGAGGACATTCCCAAGACAGGGATCTCTGCTGGCAGGCCTCTGGGCTGGCTGCTGGACAGGGTCATCTTGGCTTCCCGTAGTGGAACTTCTCCATTGCAGGAGCTGGGATGTGCCACCGGTGCTCAGAGCAGCTCTTCTCTCTGTCGTTCCCACTGATGAAGATACCATTCCAGGGTGTCCATGATGGACACGTCCTCTCTGGGCTCAGCTGAGCACCCTCTGGGCAGAGGGTGATGGTGTGACCTAGCCCTGCATCTCAGGAGGGCACAGAGCTATGGTGGGGAAATCCCATGGGAGCCACATCCCAGACCAGCAGAAGGCTTGCATGCAAACAGAGAGATTTGGTCCCCAAAATTCAAAAGGTGACCTTGGGCTCTACTGTTGTGGTGGGGAGGCACAGGGAGAGCAGGGGCAGCCCAGAAGGGCTTCCAGAGACCTTGCCAAGCCTGATGGCCATGGCATGGTGAGAGTTCCACCTGGTGCCTCCTTGGTCATCACCTTTGCTTGGACACACCTTCCACTGTCATGGGAACAGTGATGTGCTGAGCTTCTGCTCAGATTTCCTATCTAGTGAGACACCAAAGAAACCACTGGTGGTGCCTCATGGTGGTCTAAGGTCCCCAGGGCTGTCACCCACACCTGCCCCCACAGCTGCTGTCCCAAGGCCTGGCCCTGTCCCCTGCTCACAGACACCAGTAACCCGCCGGGGCTCAGCGATAGGATTCAGCCAGGGGGAAAGAGCCTGTGCAGTGCCTTGTGGAGTGTCCCTGGGTGGGTATCCCTGAATGGGAGTCCCTAGGTTGGAGTCCCGAGGTGGGTATCCTGAGGTGAGGGTGTTCCCGGGTGGGTGTCCCTGTGTTAGGTGTCCCTAGGTGGGTATCCCTGCATGGATGTCCCTGGGTGGATGTCCCAGGTGGCTCCAGGTGGATGCCCGTGTGCAGGTGTCCCCAGGTAGGTGTCCCTGGGTGGGTGTCCCCGGGTGGGTGTCCCCGGGGGGCGCCCTCGGGTGGGTGCCCCTGTGCGGGTGCAGCTCCGTGTGGGGGTTCCGCAGGGCCGGGCGGGTGCGGGGTCTCCGAGACTCCCTCTCTCCCTCCCCGCTCCCGCCGGGGGCTGTGTCCGAGAGCGGGGGCCGAGCCCCATCCTCGCCGCGGGGCCGTGCGGGCAGGGGTCTGCCGGCGCCAGGTACCGGCTGGGGCTCGGAGGGGCGGGGGGACCCCGGTGCCCGGTGACAGCCGGGGGCGGGCGGGCCGGGGCCGGGGGCGGGGGGCCCGGCGAGTTCCTGCCTCCTCGGGAACAAAGGGAACTCTGTCTCGGCATCTGTCACCGCCGCCCACCCAAAACTTTCCGCTGCGCCCGGCCGCCCGGCCGCCGCCGCGGGACGGCCCCGCACCGGCCCCGGCACCGAGAGCCCGGCGCGGCCCATGCGAGCGCCCAGGCGGCGGCGCGGGGGTGAGGCAAAGATGGATCCCGGGGGGCGCGGGGGGAGCGGGGCGGCCCCGCGCCTTTGTGCGGGACGGGACGGGCCGCGCCGCCACCTCGCAAAGTTTGCGGGAGCCGCGGACGGGGGGTCCCGCCCGCCCCGCGCCCGCTGTAACTTGGCCGGCGGAGTTTGCCCGGCCAGGGGTGCCCGGGGCCGGCGGCGGAGTGCGGGGTGTGAGGCCGCGGCCACTTTGCAGCTCCTCTGTCCCCCCGCGCCCGGGGGGGCCGCGGCTGCCGCTCCCCCGCTTTGTGTCGGCGCCGCGGTACCTGTTGCGGCCGGAGGGGCTGCGGGGCCCGGCCCGGCCCGCCCCGCCGAGCCCCCGCACCGCCGCCCGAGCCGAGCCGAGCCCCCGGCCCGTGACAGCCGCCCCCGCCTCCATCCCCGCCACACAATGACCCCGCGTGGTTCCTCTCCCACTCTCCAGCTTCGGCCTCTTTCTCCTGCTGAGATTGTTTTTATTTTTAACTTCCCCTCTTCACCACTCCCCCTCCCCCGCTTTATTTGTTTTTTTGCCCCCTGCGGTGCCCCCCGAATCCCGAGTGCCCCCCGAACCCTGAGCGCGCCGGAGCCCCACGCTGAGCTCCCCCGCATCCCGGGGCTCTGGTCGGTGCCGCTGTTGTCCTCCGGAGCCAGTCGCTTGTCCCCCCCCCGGGGGTCTCTGCCTCTGGTTTCCCCCCCCGGCGGGGCACAGAGGGGGTGAGACCCCTCCGTTGGAGGGGGTGGGGGATCGGTTGGAACTCTCTCCTCCCTCCCCTGGCCGGACACTGCCTGATGCTCCCTTTGGCTCCCTCTTGCCAGGCTTTAGCCAGGAGGGACCCGCGGGCAGCTCCACCATGTCGGACAGTGACCCGGGGGAGGAAGACGGCGCCACGTCCCCTGACCCCCTGCAGTCCAAGAGGAAGAGAAGGGGCAACCTGCCCAAGGAGTCTGTGAAGATCCTGCGGGACTGGCTGTACGAGCACCGTTTCAACGCCTACCCCTCGGAGCAGGAGAAACTCAGCCTCTCAGGGCAGACCAGCCTCTCTGTGCTGCAGGTAGGAGCCAGCCCCCACCCGCTGGGGACACTGCTGGGAACAGTGCTGGGGCCACTGTCATGCTGCATGGGACGGGAGAACACCACCAAGGCTCCCAAAGGACTTGGCACGCCGGGACCACTTGCCTCTGAAGGGCAGCGAGGAGGCAAGGGAGGGGATGTTGGGGAAGCAAAACCACCTGTATGACAGGGGTCTCTTTTGGGGAGACGTCTGAACCCTGGGGGACCAGCTTTATGGCAGTGCTGCAACACAGAATTTTGGCTGACCAGAAGATGGAGTGAGAACTGGAGTGGGGACAGGCTGAACAATACCTTATTGTTAGTAAAAGCTGCACAGGTAGGAGGGTTTTGGGGGGTGCTATTTTATGCTGTTCCCCTGGACACACCCAGCAGAGGCCAGGGTGACCACCCCCTGCGAACAGAGCTGGGCAGGGGACAGTCCTGAGGCTGGGCATGGCCAGGAGTTAGACTTGATGAGCCTTGTGGGTTCCTTCCAACTCAGCATGTTCTATGGGTTTAACCATCCCAGGAGGGAGAGGCTGGGCTGGGCTTTGAGCTCAGGTGCACTGTTAAGTACTGGCTGGCTCACCTGGCCCCAGTTAGAGTGGGAGCATGTGCATCCCCAGTTGTATTAAGGGGAGCCCAGGTGGGGACTCCTGGGCAGGAGTCCCTTTGTCCTGCTCCTGGCTGATATTCTCCTTGTGGCACCATGATGGATGCCCAGGCAGGAGCCCTGGCCAGCCCTGGGGGTGAGTAGTGCTTGTCCTTCCTGCTCTGGTGTGCTCCCTGCTTGTGGTTAGAGTGTCTGGGAGAGTTGCCTGCAGCTGCCTGTCCCTGTGCTCCATGCACAGCCCTGTGTGCCCCGAGCCCTGTTCTCCCTCTCCCAGCCTGGCAGGGGGGAAATGACCGGAGGCTTTGCTCAGTTCTGTGGTTCTAGGGATACAATGGGGTGCAGAGAAGCAGGCAAGGGCCAGTGGGTTTGCAGCTGGACTCCTCTCTTGGAGCTTCCTCTGCACCTCTGGCTCCTGTCCCTGTGGCTCAGCACGGTCCTAATCAGTCAGCCCGGACACGGGAGTGCAGGCAGGGCTGTCTGCTTTCCTTTTTCCTGGCCAGCAAGGCAAACTTGCTTATTAATTTTAATGTATTTCTGTAAATGCTGGCTGTGCCACAGGTGTGTGTCAGGCAGCTGCTCCCAGGAGAGGCTGGAGCTCCTGGGAGGGCTCGAGGCAGAGTGGTGGCGGAGCAGCAGTGGGTTTGCAGCTGTAAGAATCTGGGCTTGTCCTATCCCAGGCAGGTATGGCAGTGCCTGGCACACGGTGTTACCCCAGGGCTTGTGGCAGTGGGACTGGCACTGTCTGTGCCCTGAGCCCCGTGGGACCCAAGAGGGGGTTGGCACATGTGTGGGCTTATGCTGAGGTGTGGCCTTGCCATGTGCTGGCTACTGTTTGCCCCTGTGGACCACCACAGCCAGCATGTGCCCCTGAGGGGGCTGTCCTGTACCCCTGGGCAAAGGGTCCCAGCCTGGTGACATTCCTAGGGCCAGCTGAGGACTGACACTGGGATTTCTGTCCGTTTGAGGGGATGCAGTGGGATGCCGTGGGGAAGCTCCATCTGCTGTTGGGCTGAAGGAGTGGGACACCCCATGGTGTGGCTGTGGGGTTCAATCTGTTGGTGCTGATCTGACCTCTCCAAGAGCCCCTGCAGCACAGGGCTCTGCTGCAGCTGCTGGCCAATCCCCCCGAGTCTTTCTTTGTGCATCCCCCTGCCTGCTCCATTGGCCTGGGGAGCTGGAGTCGGGCACTGGCAGACAGGGAGCAGAGAGACTGGGAAGACATGTGCCTCCTTTGAAGAAAATTGGGAGGTAAGAAAGTGGCACCTGCTCCCAATGAGGCTTCCCAGATAGCAGCTTTCCAAGCCTGTGCCCTGCTGTGGGGATGGATAGGCTTTTCCTCCGTGTGGAGGGGATGCTGCTCTTGCAGTGGTAGGAGAACAGACACTGCTTAAAGGGACGGGGTGGTGTGGGCTGGTGGGATGGCTGTGGTTAAAAAGGGATGGCCGTGGTTAAAAAAACAATAAGCTGCTTCAAAGCCGGAGTATAAGCCAGCTCCTGGGTGGGTGACACCATGTGATGACACCAGTGGTTGTGTGTGCCATCTCTGTGCTATGTTCCCCAATGAGAATTTGAATGCTGGAAGGAGTATGGTGGGGGAGACAGGCAGGGTTTTAGGGAGTTCTCAGCACTGTGGAGTTGGTCAGGTTTTTTGTTGGCAGTGCAGCCCTCTGGTTGGGGATCACAGCGGTGGATGCTCGTGGGATCATAGGATCATGTCACGGGGACTCAGCTAAGGCTTGCAAGGGAGGAGGTTTGGAAGGAGAAAGGAAGTGAGACTGGTGCATTTGAGAGTTTTAATGCCAAATATTGTCTTAAGGACAGAAAAAGGACAACTGAAATCTTGCTGTGATTGAAGCTGTGGCAAGTTCTCTCTCCTTGAGGGAAATATTTCCCATAGCTGTTGAGTTAGGAAAGATCAAACATTTTTCCCCCTGATTTATTCTATTCTAACTGTTTTCTAGGAAGAAAGCAGTTATTTTAATGTAGCGTTTTATATAAAGATATTGAAACAGTCCATGACTGAGGCTGAATTCATGGCAGCTAGGTTCCAAAGAGCTACCAGAGGTGCAGCCTCTGTGGTGTGCAAATGTTTGGAAGAACCTTTGCCGTGAGCTGTGCCCCTGCTTGTGGGCAGGAGGCACGGGAAGGTGTCTGTGCAGCCACTGTCCCGGCCCCGTTACAGGGTGGGGGGCTGCAGCTCCATCAGCTGATGGTTTCTAGGGTTTCCATCCATGCAGCCTCAGTGTTCCTGTCCAGGTCGGCAGCACGTTGGCACTGGCATCAGCGTGGAAACAGTTGGGCGTGCCAAGCTCCTGGATGGGTCACCTGGAGAAGGGAGAACTGTACCCAGCCTGGGACCTGCAGGATGGGCTCTGAGCTGGCTCTGTGCAGTGCCAAGTCCTCTGGCTGGGGCGATGGCAGGAGCTGTGCCCGCTTCACCTGTGTGAACCTGGGCACAGGCAGGGGCCAGGACTCTGGGGCTGTGCTGTGGGGTCAGCACTGAGCCCATCCTTCCCTGGGGGGCAGCTCTGCTCAGGAGCCACTGCAGCTCCTGTGGCTCCCTGCAGTCGTGCTGTGGCTTGCGGAGTGGCTGGGCCCCAAGGCTACTCAGGCTGTGCTCACTCTGTGTGCTGCAATGGAGAGAAGGTGCCAGCAGTGCCGTGGGGGCACAGTTCCTGTAGGGTGGGCTGGCAGGGCTTGAGGGGAGCGTTGCACCACGGGCAGCCGGTACAGGGGTGCAGGGAGGAAGGGGCTGCCTAGGCTGGCGGTGCCAGGCAGGAAGCAGCTGGTGTTGGGGTTTCCATGGGTGCCAGCAGTAGTTCTGCCTCTTTGGAGCCCCACGGGAAGGAGGTGCCGAGCTGGGGAGGGGACCTGTGGTAGGTGGGGTGTGTGGGTGCTGTTTGCTGGATCTGGGGGAGCTGCTTCTGGCTTGACTTGGGGCTGCAACCCTCCAGCCAGCGCTGTGCCTGTGTGGCAGCCCCGGGCTGACCCTCACTGTGTTCCTCTCTCCTCCCAGATCTGCAACTGGTTCATCAATGCCCGGAGGCGGCTGCTCCCGGACATGCTGCGCAAGGATGGGAAGGACCCTAACCAGTTCACCATCTCCCGTCGGGGGGGCAAAGCCGGCGACGTGGCCCTGCCGCGGGGGGCTGGCTCCGGGGTGCTGGTGGTCCCTCCCGTGGGGGCCTCCAAGGTGCTGTCGATGTCGGTGTGCCCACAGGTACTGTGCCACCCGGCCCAGGCGCTGGCAGTGGTGAGCACCCACAGCCCCGAGTGGGAGAAGCCTCCTGGGCCACGAGCAGAGCTGGACCCTGTCCCCAAAGCGCCAGTGGGTGCCACCAGCAGCACCCTGACCCTGCTAGCGCGGGCTGAGGCTGCCAGCCCCACCCCCGGACTCTTCAACACGCCACCCCCCACACCCCCTGAGCTCTTCGGTGACGACTTCAGCAGCTTCCAGCTGCTGGTGGAGGTGGCTCTGCAGAAGGCGGCTGAGCTGGAGCGGCAGCGGCAAAGTGGGCAGCTGCCCCTGTCTCCCCACACTGAGCCCCCAGGAGCCTCCAAATAACCCCCAGGCCGGGTTCCACAGGGCGCCCTTCCCTGGGGGTGCCTGACTCTCCCAGCCTCGTGCACCTCTGACCAGCCCATCCCAGAAGTGGACTCTGGCCTCCCGGGGGGCTCTGATCTCTCTTGTCAGCCAAGGGAGGGAGAAGAAGGACTGTCCCATCACACCATCTTCCTGCTGGGAGATGCGCTGACCGCTGAGGGTGGTGCCCCAGGTGACAGTTGTGACCAGACCTTTGCAGCAGTGCTGACCTGTCCCTGCCACGCTGCCGGAGCCGTCACTATGGAGCTCCCCTGGAAAACCTGCTGAGTTCTTCCTCTCTCCTGCAAACAGGGGTCCAGCCAGCACCATTTTTTCAGGAAGAGAAAGAGAGAACCTATTTTTTTAAGTGTTGGTATCTATTTTAAGGACTATGGATGAAAAGCTTTTTTGTCTCTCAAATCTCTGATCCCTTCCCCCCCCTTTTTTTTTTTCCTTTTGTTTTGGGGGGCCCTTTCTTGTTCCTAGTCCTGACCAGGAGCCCTGCCTTGCCCAGGGAAGGGCAAAGTACAGATGAACTGGAAACCTGGAGTCTCTGGTATTTTATCACATGGGAAAAATGGGACCCTCCTCTTCCATTTTAGGGTGTTCTGGATGCTGTCAGTAGAAATCTCTGTGGTGCTGTTTAGCAAGTTTTGTTGAAACATTTTCCCTTTAATTGTGATTTATTACATGATTATTATTTTTTTTCATCTGTAAGCATTTCCACAACTTCCCCATGTTTCCCTTGAGTTCCTGCTGAATGTGTGCACGTTGTGTCCAGAGCAGCAAGTGCATTGCCAAGCCTGCAAGGTGCTGACAGCAGGCTGAGCAAAGCTGAGAGTGGGAATTTTATACCAACTGCTTTTTCTTTTCTTTCTTTTTTTTTTTTTTTTAACCTTTGGAAAGGGGCATGTTGCGGGCATGGCCAGTGCATTTGGTGAGTGCAGCCCAGGGCTCCTGTGAGACCTCATAGCCAAGTGCTGATGAGCTGCACTGGGAAGGCTGAGGACGGATTTGCTGCTCCCTGTCCCCTCCCTCCTGTTCTCGCTCTCCGAGTGTGGCTGTGCTGTGCTGGGGACCTCAAGTGACAAATTGGTGTCTGTTGGGAGCTGCTGGGCCCCCCCACCCTGGCCTGGGGTGGTTTTTCGGGCTCTGGGGCAGCTCTTGGCTGGGCATCTCGTTGTCCCTGGGTGCTGTGCTGGTCCCAGGGCCCAGGCATTGCTGGTTCCCTTAAGATGTAAGTTAATAGTGCTGTGTATGCAGTGCTACCTGTCCTGAGAAGCACTAATCACAGGCAATTAGCCTGACGAGTTGCATGGCTGGAGCTGAAAAGGGCTGCAGGACCTGGTGCTATGCAGTGTCTGGAGCCAGCGGTGTTGGGGGAGCAGCACTGGGGGTGATGGAGCTGGAAGGGAAAAGCACTGATTTTGGGGACTGGTGTTCCCACCCCCCCTTTCTTCAGAAAGAAAGTGTCGGGGAGAGGGGATCCCCAGTGCTGGTGGGGGCTGTTGAAAGGCTTCCCAAGGTGTGTCACCTTGGCAGCAGCTGGGATGGCTCTGGCTCCAGCACTGGGCAGAGGGCTCACGTCAGGTGAGTGGTGCCCATTGTGTGCCTGTGGCCATCCCTTTCCTCACCACCAGCCTTTGCCCTCTGTCTGTTTTCTGGGGAAAGCCCTGAATTTTGACTCCCTCTCTTGTTTCACCCCCCTGCAGCCCTGTCCCTCTACCCAAGAAGGGAGAGGCTTTTCGGCCTCTTCCCCCTGATCTTGCCCCAGTCAAACCAAAATGGTTTCTGTCCCCCAGGGCTGTGCCTGTGCCAGGGGCTAGTGCTGCTGCTGTGGGATGGACCAGGATGAGCGGTGAGGGCAGGGATTATTGGAATGAAATTATGGAGGGAAAAAAACCCCTACTGTAAATATCTTTTTCTTTGTTTTTCTGTTGTCAAATAAAAGGTTTTTAGTTTTGGTTGTTTTTTTTTTAAATACGAGCTGTGTGTCAGACTGGACTGTGTCATTTGTGAGTGCCTCACTTGATCCTCCCCCACCACCAGCTCTGCCCACACATGCTGACACTCAACCAAAGGAGCTTTGGAGCTGGAACACTGATGGGGTGGGAATATGGGGCCAGCACCTGGCACAGCTCTGTGCCCATCCCACTGTCGTTTGGACTCACGTATATGCTCACTTCCCATAGGGTCTGATCCCGGTGGTGGGAGCCAGGAAGCATTTGGCAGCAGCAGAAGTTGGTGTGTTTGTGTCTTCCCTCCTCCTGGTTGGCAGGGACAGGGAAGCCAGCACAGCTCTGGGGGCAGGAGCCTTGGGAGGGGTGTGGGGGTCTTGCAGAGCAGCAGCTCCCACCAGCTTTGCCACAGCAGGCAGGGAACGGACCAAAGGTTCGCACTGCTGCCACAAGTCAGAGATGCTGAGCTGGAAGGGCTCCTTGAGTCCAACTCCTGGCCCTGCACAGACACCTCAACACTCCCACCCTGTCCCTCAGAGTGTTGTCCAAACCCTCCTGGAGCTCTGGCAGACTTGGGGCTGTGCCCACTGCCCTGGGGAGCCTGTTCAGTGCCCAACCACCCTCTGGGGGAAGAACCTTTTGCTGAGATCCAACCTCACCCTGCCCTGACACAGCTCCAGCTGTTGCCTTGGGTCCTGTTCTCTGTGTCAGGGCTGTGACATGCCGGCAGCACAGGCACTGCAGCAAGGGGGGCTCATGGTGCCCCAGGGGTCACCAGCCCTGCACACACAGGGCTGCAGTCCATGCCAGCTCCCTGCCATGGTGGGGGTGCCAGCCCCAGCCCCTTGCAGCCCCCTCACCCCTTCCTGGGCTGTACGGTGACCCCCAGAGCTCTGGGTGGGGGCTGGGCAGGGATGGAGGCACCAGGCCTCCAGCCAGGCCTCACTCCTGCAGCTCCAGGGAAACCCCTGGGCCACCACGGTGTCAGGAATAGCACCAGGATGTCCCCCACCTTCCATGGGCCACTGGTGCTTTGTGCTTGTGGTGAGGGATGTGGAATGGGGCATGTTCCCATGGAGAATGGGGGGTTGGAGCTGGGACTCAGCCAGGGCAGGGTCTGCAGCCCACCTCAGGGGTCTGCAAAGTGACAGATGGTCATAGCTGGGGGAACCACAGCTGGTGCCCCCCAGCTCTGCTGCCCCTCCTGTGGCCTCAAGCAGCACCTCAAGGCTCCTGAGCTGCACAGAGGTGCCTTTGCCACCCATCAGGCCCTGGGGACCTGCAGACAGGACAGGCAGAGCCTCGGGGAGCTGCACCCACCACCATGGGGAAGGGACCACTGGCCCCAACAGGGATCAGGACACAGTGCTGCGGGCGATGGGGCCCGGCTGGCACTGAGCGGCGTTACAGGGGAGAGGGGCACTGGTCTGACCTATCCCACCCTCAATACCTTCCAGGGCAGCAGCTGGGACCGGTGATGGCAGGAGGGGCCCTGCTCTGTCCCAGCCCTGGGCACACTCAACAGCCTCGTTAATGCCACACTTTCCTACTTAAAAGAATGATCGAACGGTTTGCAGTGGGAGGGACTTTAAAGATGATTCAGTCCCACCCCCTGCTATGGGCAGAGACACCTTCCACTAGACCGGGTTGCTCCAACTTGGCCTTGAACACTTCCAGGGATGGGGCAGCCACAGCTTCTCTGGGCAACCTGTGCCAGGGCCTCCCCACCCTCACATTGTGACATTTCTTCCCAATATCCCACCTCACCCTGCCCTCTGGCGCTGGGAAGCCATTCTCCCTTGTCCTGTCCCTCCAGGCCCCTGTCCCA
Source organism: Chiroxiphia lanceolata (assembly GCF_009829145.1). Lineage (NCBI taxonomy): Eukaryota > Metazoa > Chordata > Aves > Passeriformes > Pipridae > Chiroxiphia > Chiroxiphia lanceolata. The sequence continues at coordinate 413,942 of NC_045653.1, read as the reverse complement.
AGTCCCTCTCCAGCCACCTTGGAGCCCCTTTAGGCACTGGAAGGGGCTGTTAAGGTTTCCTGGAACCTGCTCTTCTCTAGGCTCGACACCCCCAGCTCTCCCAGCCTTTCACAGTTCTTACATCACTGCCAACACTGCCCCAAAAATACCCACGGGTGGGTCAGGCCCCGGGCCTCCCTCCCTGGCAGCTGCACTCCATTGCTGAGGCTGTGCCTCGAAGCAGCAGGGACCCCCCCCGAAGGTCCCCGAGCCCCGCACGTGTGGCCGGGGTAGCACAAACCCACCCGGCTCCTCTTGCCGGGATCACCCGGGAGCGTGTCCCGGAATAGCCTCCCGGGGAGGCGCCAGCCCGGCTCCCGAGCCCCCGTTTGACGGGGGGTGGGAGCGGGGGCACCCCAGCAGAATGTGCGGGGCCGGTGCCGCGGAGCCCACGTGCATTCACAGCGAAAGAGGCGCTACGGGAGAGCCCCGGGGAACAGCCGCTGTGTCAGCGGCTCCTGGGCCGGGAGAGCCCGGGGTTGCAGCGCCGGCCGGGGTACGGACCGGGATAGGGAACGGGAACGGGGCGGGCACACCCCGGGACACAGACTGAGTCTCCCCCCCTCGGGGCCCTCGGGGGCTGGCCTTGTCCTGCAACTACGTATGTGTTGTGATTGGTTGGCAGGACCAGTCGCCCCGCCCACGGGTTATTCCCGGAAGTATGTTTGACACAAGGCCACACCCCCGTGTCCGCTGAAGGCGGCCATTTTGTTTCGCCCGCCATCTTATGATAGGGCGCAGCCATTTTCTGAAACGTCATGCCGCTCTGTGATTGGCTGGCAGCCATCTCGTGACACTAGGGTACCCACGTGATCTCAGGCAGCCCTGTGATTGGCTGCGTACTCCCTCTGGCCTCAGATAAGAATTATATACGTGATAGTGGAATTGTCATTTAAGGGCGTGTTTAAATACATGTAAGACATTTTTTTGTGTTATGCACCTATTTATATATGTAACATTTTACCGCGTGTTTAAATATGTGTAAGACATTTTTTCTATATGTTATGCATTTATTTATATATGTAACACTTTATCCCTGTATTTGTATGCGTATATGTATGTACTGCATATATATGTAATTCAATATAGTTATGTAATTAACAGATGTAAGTGCATTTATGAAGTTGTAGGGATTAGGTAATTTTAATATATTTAATATATTTTAATATAAATTACATGATACTGTATAATAATATAGGGGTTCCCTGGTGGTCTAGTGGTTAGGATGCAGCACTCTCACCGCTGCAGCCCGGGTTCGATTCCCGATCAGGGAACTTCTCCGGGCAGATGGAGCTCATCAGCCCTGTAAGGCCATCCATCTAAGAGAAGGTCACTCTAAACAAACCTATGTCCTGAGGACCTCGCTGCCACCGTCCAAGCTCCCTCGGCCCCAGCAGATGAACCTTAGGATTAAAGGGTAGGCTCAGTTCAGCGCACACTGTGTCTCACCTAAAAAATCCACTGCACAGGCTCGAAGGGTAAAGACCTTTTCCAAATCTTTGTTCGCGAAGACTGGCCATGATGATGATGGTATAATAATATATAAACACATAAATATTATTTATATTTATTATTATGCAACTAATATAAATGATATCTGTAACACACAGGTTGGTACACAGGTGAGCAGGTAAAGCCCGGGGGGGGGGGGGGGGGGGGGGGGCGCTCTGCCAGCCCATCACACCCAGTGTGACCACAGAGGGCACGAACACGCAGGCCCCGTGAGGATGCGCAGGGGGCAGGACCGCACCCTGCCCTGCCCACCCCACCCCGAGGAACAGCCTTGTGTCCCCCTGCCCTGGGATGTGGCCCTTCCACAGATCAGACCAGGGGCAGTTCTGGTTGGTTTTAGGGTAAATAACCCACTCTCTGCACTCCTGGGAGCTCTTCTCTCTGAGGGGCAGCAAACAAATGAGTCAGGTGGGCACAGCTCCCCCGAGCTCCCAACCCACTGCCCACCCAGCGACCCAGCCCGGGGCTGTGACTGTCACTGAACAATTTGAGGGCTGGGCTGGTGCTCACTGACCCTGGAAAGGGGCAGCTCTCAAGAACAGCTCCCAGCAGCAGCCTCAGCCACTTTGGGAAGAGTAAATAAAACAAAAATTTAAAAAGTTAAAAAAAAAAAAAAATCACAGTTCCCTGGTATTCCTTAAAAGAGCATCTTTGCAACCCTCCCAAAAACCTGACAGCACAAGACAACAGTGTTTCTACCCACACAGAATCATTAAAGTTATAAAAGGCCTGCAAGATAAGAGTCTAGCCTTTAACCAAATCCCCCTGTGCTCACTAACCCCTCTCCCCAGGTGCCACCTGGGAACACCTTGGGGACACATCCAGGGATGGTGACTCCAGCATTGCCCTGGGCAGCCCATGCCCGGGCCTGACCACCCTTTCCATGAAGAAGTTTTCCCCACTATCCAACCTCCTCTGGCACAACTTGAAGCTGTTTCCTCTTGTCCTGTCCTTTGTTCCGTGAGAAGAGCCTGACCCCCACCTCAACCCGATGTTGAATTTGAATCACATCATGGCCAACCTCTAATGGGAATCCAGCCCCATGTTTCAGAGTTTAGGGTTGTGGGCAGAAACATCTCATGGACAACCCAGGACAGCACACAACGCTCAGACAGCATTCAGGATTTCACTTTTATTTAATTTTTGCCTTCTGGATCACCAACACTCTCACTGAAACCTCTGGGATTCCACCTCCACCCCCATGACAGTAGCATACAATCTCCCAACTTGTTCAAACATGTGAAGAAAAAAAAATCCCCAGCAAGATCCCTCAGGATGGGACAAAAACCTTTAGTGGGAGGGGGTGGCAAAGAATCACGTAGTGGCAGCTCTGGCTCCGAGAAGCCAGAAAAGGAGACATACAAAGGGAAAAACGGGCTAAAAAATATTTAGCAATCCTTCCTCTACCCAGAGAGCAGGGAGATAAGGAAAAAATAGGCATCTGCTTACACACAGGGTATATATTTTTACACACACTTTTACACACATCTAGATATAGTACATGTAAAAATATATGCTATACATCAGCCCACCCTCACCCAGGTGTGTCCCACCTGCATGGTGTGCATGGGCAGGTATACGTGTGTAGGAATTACTATACAGGTACTACTAAGTGTATATGTGCATATGTACACATCGTACAGGCCGGTGGCCGCCCCTGCCCCCCTCTCTGTACACACAGATCACCCACCCCAGCACCAGGATGCTCCCCTGCCCTCCCCCGGCCCCACCCACTCAAACAGGTCCCCCAGTGCAGCAGCTTCTTTCTCAACAAGCAAGTCAAGGGAGGTAACTTGGGAAAGGGATGAGAAGAAAAATCGAAGTGATGTGGTTCGTGCTCTGTGGTCCTTCAGCTCCGCTCCTATGCCTGGAGGAAGGTCCAGCTCTCAGGATCAGTTGCTCACTGTCCCTTCCCCCTTTGCCAGGTTATTGCACGTTTGCTTCTGGGCTGCATTTCAACCCCTCTGCACATTCTACAGGCCCCAGCATCTTCTCCCTCCCATAAACAGAGGATACAACCCCCCGCCCCTAGTCCTTGCCCACCCCAATATCCCATCCCAAGGAACACAAACCCTGAGGAAGGCTGCTGGCTGGCAGAGTGCAGCAGGAGTACACACCAATGGGTGTTCTCTGCAGGAAGGGGGGTTTGGAACACGGGAACTGAAGCCATGCAAAGGGTGGGAAAAAGGGAGCAGGGGGAAGGAAAAATAAAGGATGAGAAGGGCAAAACAGATCTAAGGAGAAGAAAGAATACAGCATGGCAAGTGCTCAAGGCTTCATGTTTTCTTGTCCTCTTCTTGTAAACAAGCTAATAATTTTCATGAGATAGAACAAGTAAAAAGACTGAAGTTCCAGGTCGAGGGGCTGGAGTTCCCAGGAGTCTGTCCAGTCCACTCAGCGACACCACAGCCAGGGAGAAAACGAGGGGTATTTTTTTCTTTTCTTTTTTTTTTTTCTTTTTTTTTTTTGTTAAAATCTTCATTACTTAAAGCTGAGAGAAAAAAGCCAACTCAGGAGCCCTTTTCAAGGATGGCTCATTGTCTCTAGACTGAATAAATCACACTAGTTTCAAGAGAACCTTTTTTTTCCTTTTTAATGACTTACAAAACCCACCCGGTGCCGTGCTCCGCCCGTGGCTCAGAGGCGGGTCTGTGCCTCGGGGACGTAGATCTCGATGCTGTCGGCGCTCTCCGTGGCCGAGTTCTGCCGCACCGACGCCGCGCGCTTGGCTGCCATCAGCCGTTTCCGCGCCTCCTGCCGCTGCCTGTCCGAGTCGGAGCCTTTGTCCCGGTTCAGCTGTGATTTGGACTTGGCCGGCTTCTTTGGCACTGGAGGGGGTGGTTTCTTCTCTTCCTTTAGGGAGACAGTAAGGAAAACCCCAAATCTAAAATAAACATGCACAGACGCCTGCTCTGACCTGGTGGGGACTTTAGGTGTGAGGGACTGAGCAGTGAGATCCAGTGCCAGGGGAGAGAAGCAGGAGCAGCTCTTGAGCAAAACACACCTCAAAACCAGCTGCTCCAGTTTCTAGAGATGTGCCATTTTGCATTTCACAGACTCATAGAATGTCTTAGAGTTAGAAAGGACCTACGAGACTCGTGGAATCACAGAATGGTTTGGGCTGGAAGATCATCCAGTTTCACCCCCCTGCCATGGGCAGGGATACCTTCCACTAGACCATGTTCCTCCAAGCCCCGTCCAACCTGGCCTTGAACACTTCCATGGACGGGGAGTCCACAACCCAGAGGTTGATGATCCACAGACAGGATCATCGAGTCCAACTCCTGGCTCTGCAGAGACACCTCAACAATCCCACCATGTCCCTGAGAGTGCTGTCCAGACGCTCCTGGAGCTCTGGCAGCCTTGGGGCTGTGCCCACTGCCCCGGGGAGCCTGTTCAGTGCCCGACCACCTTCTGGGGGAAGAACCTTTTCCTGATATCCAACCTAAACCTCCCCCGACACAGCTCCACGCAGCTTCCACGGTACAGGGGCCTTCTGAGGTGGCCTGGAGTTCAGAGGTTGTGTCTGGCCGAGCTGGAGGTCAGAGCACAGCACAGGCGGCATGAAAACGTGACTTGATCTGGAACTGCAAAATTTTAATATGCTGCCCTGCCCTGAGCCACAGTCCTTCTACCCTTACCTGCAGAGCCAGGGACACCAGCTCTTCTGCATTTTCAAAAGGTTCCAGTTGTTTTCTACACTACTCAGGTACTAGGAAGAGTTAAACCCATTCACCCACTGCTGGGAACACTGGAGGCCCCTGCAACACTGCTCACCACTCTGGGCTCTCTCCATCCCAACAGCTTTTCCCCTTGTACAAAACTGTTCCTAATATTACTCAAGGAGAATGGTTTCAGTACCTTGCAAGGCTGTGAGACCAGACAAGTGCCAGATGACAGAAGCCCTTGAGAGCATCTGTCTGCAGACAGAAATAGATACCCAAAATTGTCTGCAAGGTGCTCTGGCCACTCTCCAGTGCCCCACACTCACCTTTCTCTCTGGTGTCTCTGCCAATTGCCAGCTATTTGCTTTCAGGTGGTACAGTTCATCAAACTTCATGCTGATGTCTTCAATGGACAACTGAAGGAGATCCCAAAATCCAGCCAAATCCTGGGCTGTGGGTCTGGGATTGGCATTAGGGTTCTAGAAGGGAAAGCATTAAAAAAACCCCTTTGAGAACAAACATACCTTCCTGCAAGCAGAGCAGCCTGCAACCATATTTTACCTTTTACCCTTTCATGCCTGCCTGCAACCAAACCCATCAAGAACCCACAGGAGACACCAGCCCTGAGCATGCAGACACCCAAAGTCATCATTTACAGCCCAAACCATTTCTGCCAAGCTCAGGAAGCAGAGGTACTGACTGCACTTCTACAGCAGCCTGAAGAATAGCCCTGAGATAGACACTCTCTGCTGGCAGTTCCCACAGCAGGAACCCTCACCTGAAGGTCCCCAGTATGGGAATCAAAGCCAGAACACAGAGATCCTGATTTCAGGGTGGGAAATAATGGAAGTGGACACACCACAACACAAACACAGTTCTGATGCCTGCAGAATCCACATGCAGATGTACAGCACTCCAAGGAGCCAAACAGAGCTTTCATGAGCAAAATTACTTTGCTCCATTCCCCCTCAAAACAATGTGAAAGCACCAGTACTTCTCAGGCTAGGGTAAAAAAATTTTAAGTAGCTTAAATTTCTTCCAGGAACAGGATTTTCCCAGTTCCCAGACAGCTGAACTGCCATCGTCAGCCCTGGAAAGCCTGGGATCACATTGGAGCAACTCAGCACGAAGCTCTGCTGACAGCCTGGCAGCCTGTGGTGCTGCTGCTCAGCTGTGATCAGCCAGAGATCAGCAGGCAAATGCTCAGCACTTTACCCTCTCCTTCTCACGTTTCTCTGGGATTATTTTACATGTAAAGGGGAATTCACCTCTGAGAAAGTTGGCAAAATCCATAAAGCTCGAGGGGAAAACAAAACCACAGATTCCATCAATCCACATTAGCCCTGTTCAGCTCTGAACAAGGGCAAACCCCTACATTCCCTTTGCAGAAATTGATTCCTAGTGCCGTGTGACAGTCCTGTCGGGACAGTTTTACCAACCACATCATCTAGACACAAAGGAAGCATGTCTGGTCAAGAGTAGGCTTTCCAAACAGTCCTTCCTCTTTAGCCAAACCTCAGCAGTTCACCCCAAAACGCCCTTGAGAAGCAGCAGGTTAAGCCAGCCCTCACCTGCTGCTCAGAGAAGCAGCAGGTTAAGCCAGCCCTCACCCACCGTGCCATTGACCTGAGGCTACAGCTGCACTGGCTGTGTTTTCAGTGACAGCAGCCTATTAATACCTCACCATGTTCCTGTAGTGCTGCTGAAGCAGATATATTCCCTCTCAGAAACCAGAAGAGACAAATCCAGACTCACCAAGTTTTGTTCACAGAGGCCATGGAATTGCTGGAACTTCTGTGACATTAGTAATTGTGCACTGCCCACTGCACTCAGGACTTTTCCTAAGACTGTGGGTGAGGAAAAAAGAAAAAGACTTCAGTGGAACGGAGTATTAATTGCAGCAATAAACTCCAGTGTTTCTGAAGCAAAGAAACACTCAAGTTATTAGAAAAACAGTTTCAGAGATCTTCAGGCACTAACTGCTCTCAGGGAGAGATGATGTTTTGAAACTACATTTGTCTTTACCATCTATTAATGCTCCTTCTGGTAGGCCAAAAGTAGACCAGGCTGAGGACATTACAACACCCAAGATGGCAGAAAGTTCTTTAAACTGCCCTCAGCCCCTCAGGAGCCACCAGCACCACCCGTGAGTAGGTCTGCTGGCACCTCCTCACAGATCACATCCTGCTCTTCCACCCCTGCATGAGGTGAACGTGGCAAAGGGCAGGAGACCTGTCTGCAACCTTCGTGTACCAGCAGGGATTAACACACTGAGGACAGGACTTCTGACACCCAGGACTTCATGCTCCTCTTAACAGGTTTTCCAAGCAGCCTTTGGGCATGGCAACGTTCCTCTGCTCATTAGTGCAAATACACTGTTTGGGTTCTTCCCTTCCAAAGGCAGGTTCAGAGCCTCCCCCACTCCCAGGCCTGCAGCTCCATCACTAGCGGGGACCAGCTGAGCCCCACTCTCCCCCTGCTCTGCTGCTGCACCTGAGTTAGCTCAGAGTGTTTGGAAATCTTAGTGGGACAAGCGTGTGCTGGGCTCACTCACACCCACCAAGGGTTTGCTTACAGGATCTACCAGCAGATTGTTCTTAGAGGTCACAGCTTACATGAGTCTTGGTGTGTTTCCCTGTCAGAGCACTCTTGCCACAGGTCAAACCAGGTCACCCCGAGGCAGGGAGATCCCTGGCAAGGCCTGTACCCTTGGCAGCCAGAGCAGCACTACAGCATTAGCTCCCCGGGCCCCAGCAGTGACAGTGAGCTAAAACTGAGCCTCACCTTTGTTTCACCTTTCTCAGGTATTAAAAACATAAAAACCAGACTCCATACAAAGATCCTGCCCTCTGCAACCCTGTCACCAACTCCTGTCATTCCACATGCACCATAGGCATGATTTCCACTGCAAAAAGCCCACAGTTTGTCAACTCATTTGAAAGTAATGAAACAAGCCCAACTGGGACTGAACCCAATAATATCTAGTGGCCTTGTGTTCCCTGTGCATATGCTTTTGGTGTATTCAGCACAAATTCAGCCAGGCTTTCCCATATGAAGAAACCTTCACTTTCCTATAAGGACAAGTTCATCAACTGAACATATCAAACAAGCTCAAAAGTTGTGTTCATTTTGTCCCACTGCCAGCTAAGCTTTTCCTTGTTTGAATGTAATGCGTGAGGCTTGGAGAGATCCCACAGCCTCCCTGAAAGCTTCTTCCATTTAACTTCTTTTAAGATTAAATCCATTTAAGCTTTTAGCAGTTTCGAGTAGTCAGAAGCCACATCATCCCGTGCATGTCTTATATGCTGCATCACAGCCTTATTTCTTATTCCATTTGCTAGAGGAAGTTACCTTATCCTTTCCAAGGAAAAAATGTTCCTTATCCCATCCTCACCTCCATGCTCTGCCTCTGTGGGCTTCAGGTAATTTCACAGAATCAAGGAATGGTTTGGGTTGGAAGGCCATCTCATTCCTACTCCCTGCCATGGTCAAGGACACCTTCTACCAGGCCAGGTTGCTCCAACAACACCCATCCAACCTGGCCTTGCTCACTTCCAGGGATGCGGCAGCCACAGGGTGCTGCCAGGCTGCTCCAGTTCAGAGGCTGCCAACACCCACCTTCCTCAGAGAGATTGTTCTCTTTGGTCTCCTGGTCCATCTGACGGCACCAGCCTTCCAAGCGCTCTGTCTCTGCCTGCAGCAGCTTCAGGAACCAGAACCCATCCCGCCGGCAGGCCCCGGGCTGCGTGGGCTCTGATGGCGACGTGGAGGTCTCGAGCCAGGGGTCAGGAGGAGGAAGGGAAGAAGGCTCCAGGGCTGGGTCGTTGTTTTCTCCATAGGAGAGGTTTCTCTTAATCTGCGAGGGCTTGGCTGGTTGCCTGGTGGTGGCATCAACACCAATGGAGTTGTGCTGGGGGCACTCAGCGAGGCTTCTCTCAGATGATTTACAGTTGGAGTTATTGGGCTCCTGTGTGTCAGAGTCTGTGTCCTGTTTGGAGGACATGCTGCGAGAGTGGCTGTTTCTAGAGAGATCAAAAGCAAACATTCAATAGCAGGACTCGACCTGGCCAGCCTCCCGCACTGACAGTGAAATCCATTTGGTTTATGCCTACAGTGGAGCCTCACCCTGCCCCTCCTCACACACAGACACACCACACACTCAGACAGACAGAATTATAAGGTTGCCTGCTTACTGCAATCGGCCGTTCAGACGAGAGGGCTGACGCACATCTATAATTACAGCTTGTAGTTTTTTATTTTTTTATTTAATGTCAAGCTCCTATTGATTTGGCTGTTATAAAACAAGTGGTTTTTGCAGTGGGTACGTGCTGAGGAGGAAGAGCTCTCCATGGGTCCCATTCAACACCACTCACTGGCACAAAGCAGGGAAGAAGGTCTAAGCAGAAGTAGGGGAAGCACAATTTAAAAGAAAGAAAACTACACAAGGTTGCGTCTCACTTACCGCCACTCGTCCTCTACCTGTACCCCGATGGACTGGAATTTGGTGGCTGGTGGAGGAGGCTCCTCTTTTGCCACTGGCTGAAGGCAGTCAACCTTATTAAACAAAAAAAATACAGACAAAAACAGACACAAGAACTTGCTGCTGGAATTCACATTAGTAGACCAGGGTGCTGCACACACACAGAGCAATGCTGACACCACACGCCAACGGGAGGGTTGTCTAAGGAGAGGCATGAGGCTACTGCTCAGCTCTGCTCCCACCTGAGGATCAGGGCTGTGTCCTCTGGGCTGCTGCCAGGTACCTGCTCTAAGAGCCCACCCACCTGTGTCTGCATGGCAGGGCAGGACCGTGTGTCCCTGTGTGTGTGCCATCGCACATGGGCAAGGGCCAAGGGATTCAACTGGGGACAGAGAGCTGATTGAGACTGACAGCAAAGCCCTGCTTCCTCTCTCCCAGGGATTGACACCCTCCACAGCTCCAGATAAGAGGGTTAGAAGGTTTTAGGAAAGAAATCTAGGTGGCTAGGGAACTAGCTCAGAGAAGAGGAGAAGATGGCACTCAGCCTCTCAATGCATGTTCTCTCACCTTGCTGCCCTTCCAGCAGGTGTTCTGCCCCACTAACCCTGCAGAGAAGCTTCACTGTCACCAGTACCTCACTGGCCGGGTAGCCTTGCTGTAAAGCTGATGGAGAACTTGTTCAGCACACACACGGTGGCTCAAAGCTCAGATCCTACATTTAAAGCTGCTCAAGTTTCCATCTGCAGGAAACAGCCCTGAACCAGCACCTGGGACAGAACAAGAGCTGATAGCCACCTGTAACTAAGAAACCTGTCCCCAGAGGAGGGTGCAGCTCCAGAGGATGCAGTTTTGCTGACTACAGCATACATTTACATGGGTTCTCATTTGACCACAAAATCAACAGCTCATTTCCACTGATTTCCACAGACTTAAATGCTTCCAGGAAGGGAAGCAGCAACCTGCTGGGAATGGGGGACAGCAAGGAATTGATCCCTCCTGCCTACAGCTCTGGGACCACGTGGCACTGCAGCAGCCCATCCCACGCAGATGTTAAGCAGAAGGTCCCTAGAACCATGGCAGACAAGGAGCAGGCTGATGGGAAGGAGTACAAAGTACAGGCAGACCAGCAGCAAAAGGCCTCTTCAGAGGTACTCAGTTAACATGATCCCACTGCTCTCGGAAACACTAAATTTGTACTAAAAGAACTTAGTCCTTTCTGGGCTGTTATGGGAAGGTGCTACTGTCCCTCACCCCGAGAACACAGGCAGTTAGTCTGACAAGGCAGTGAGTGTCTCTTGCTATTCTAAGTGAGCTCAGATGCACACTTGGTCACAAAGATTGCGTGGACGCTAAATGGATGGGGTAAGGACATTCCTTGGGACAAAGGAGAACAAACTACTCCATACTTGTATGCCTATAGACGACAGCTTTCTTTTGGGGATATTCTCCACTTTAGGCTCTTCGCTAGTCAGAGTCCCTTTGTCACTTTTCAAAGTTGCATTTTTCTGAGGTAACTCTGGAGTGTCTCTGGCTGGAGTCACGACGCTCCCCCTCGTCACACTGGGTGTCCTGGTGCTGTCCAAGCTGTCCGAGGAATTGCTGAGCCCTGACTGGCTGGTCACCTCACTCTTGTGGTCCTGGCTGTCCAGGTAGGTGTCCTGGGCCGATTCAGTGCTGCTCTGCACAGTGACAGAGATGAACGGCTTTGATGTGGTCCGCGGTGGGACAGGAGGTGGAGTCTTTTTATATGCCACTAGGCATGATGAACCTGCAGTGATGGAGGTGGGAAGAATGGAGAATGCAAAAGACAGATTGGAGAGAGAGAAAGAGATACAGTGAAAGAGAAAGAAAAAGCAAGTCAGTCACAACATTCAAGAGGCACCTCCAAGCAGCAGCTGGAGGCAGAGAAGCAGAACCAGCCCACAGCCAGCAGCTCACACTGGGGACCCAAACCAAAGCACAGGGGAAGCGGAAGGCAGAGCCAGAGCTAGCTTGCAAAAGAAGTCAAAAGGAATACCATGATGTGTGAAAATCTGGAAATAGAGAAGAGGGATAGAAAAGCCTCCCAAGACTGCTACAGGGTTTGGCAGGTGTAAGCCTCCACGGGGGGAAAATATTCTTTGTCTAAACCCTATGTTTTAGTGTCCTAGAACAGCCAAGTGTCTCAGTTCTTTGTCCCATCAGTTGACAAGTTTCAGTGTCTGGATCAGGGTGATAGTTTTTCCTATAAAAATGGAAAAAAGCCATAAGTACGTTAGATGCTGATGGTAGGAATATATCTGAAGTACCTGACAAACTTGTCTGCTGTGCGCTAAAGGAGAAGACACCACCTGGACACAACAGTCCAAGGGTGGCTACTCCATGACTCCAGTTCCAAGCGGCTGCGAGGCTGGAGATGCATGCCCAGCAGGCACAGAGCACACGTATCCACCACAGGTATGGATACACACATGCCTGGCCACACAGATCAGAGGAGCACTCACATGAACCTGGCCACAACCACAGCCTCATCTTCCTCCTGTCACTGGCTTGACAGGACGGAAGTCCACTGATGAAAATACATGTAAAAAGTGGATCCTGCAGGCATGTTTAGGCCCTCAGTCTGCCAGGGATATACAAGCCCCTGAGGCCACAGTCCCACTCCAGCTGCTGTCCACCCAGGACAGGCTGCAATGGGCAGGGCATGGCCAAACACACTGACCAGCCACCTAACCACACACAACTGACCCCTTTTATCCCCTTAACCCTGTACTTCCCACTCTTGGTCTTCCCCAAATGACCGAATGCTCTCTTATCCTACCTTTGGTGTCTCCCATGAAGTCCTGTACAATCCCAAACTGCTTTTCCTCTACACCCCATAACACATCCCAGCCCCTGCCAGTAGCCTCCTCAGTCTGAAAGAGCTACAGTTTCTCCCCATGGCTCACAGTGACATGTGTCAGACCTGGGCACCGAGGCTGAGGCTCTGCTGGGACAACCCCCAGAGGGGCCTGGGCAGTGCTCAGGGGTTCTTGGCTTGGTGACCCACCTGCCATCATCTGTCCCTACTCTAAGGTTGTGCAGATGGGCCTGTGATGGCCTCTGGAATCAACCTGGGAGAAGCCCAGCAGGGTGTGATCTGAGCTTCTGCTGTTGTCTGAGCCTTCATGGGTGTGTGGAGGAGCTCTGTCACATCTAACATTGCCCTGCTTCTGGGCATCACCAGAGAGGCTCCATCACCCTCCTTGCACAGCACTGCCCCACCACTGCTTCACCTTCTGTGAGGGCCACATTCCCAGAGTGGGAAAAGGTGCTGCTGCCAGGTTTCTCGCAAGGGGTCTTTAGGTCTGTGTGGCTCTGGCATGCCAAGCCCTCTGGTCCCACTCTCCCAGCAAGGAGCTGAAAGATTGCATGGATGCAGGTTTTGGGGGAATCCCTGACCAGTCAGCCCAGGGTTACCCTTCTCTTGCCTCAGTGTCTTGGTGGTGGGGCACAACCAGGCTTTGTCCTGCAGGTTGGGCAGGAAGCTTTGCTGCTCTAGGTTGGGAACAGATCAGCTCCATGACCACCCTGGGTCACAGAGAGCCAGGCTGGCCTGAGCTGTACCTTACACGTGAAAAGGAAATGTGTCCCTGCCCCGGACGTGGTGAGGCAGCACATCACTGAGGCACAGCTACAGGGCAGCCCCTTTCCCACATCAGTGACAAACCAAGTGTCCCTAAGTCACTGCAGTACAATGATGTGGGAAGCTCCAGTGGTGGCAGGGCTGCCACTCTCCTTGGTTCCTTGTCCCAATCCATAGTCCTTGGTCTCCAGCAAAGGGATTCTGTCCCTCAAATTGAACCCCACGCATTATCTTGGTCCATGCACACCTTTTTCCAGGCCCTTGACACACAGATGTTGTCAGGTACCAGCTCAAACTCTGCCACGTCACGCAGCACCATAGAAGGGCTGTACAAACTTAAAACCAGTTCTTAAGTGTTTTCCTAGTACAGCTCTGATGGCTGCAGGGGCTAGGATTCCCTTAGGTTCTTTTCATGCTTCAATTCATATTCCCTGATCTCAGTAAAGTTTTGCACCTCAAATTGCAAGCTCCTACATCCCAGTCCCATATACAACCTCGCCAAAACCTGTGGACAGTGACTGATATATGCAAATACAGATAATTTTCATTAAACGATACTCTTAATTTTACCATTTCCACCCCTAAGTAACCACTAGCATATTAACAAATTTAGTATCAGATTAGACCAGTCCCCTGTTAGGAATCCTTTGACTATTTAGAAGTGCAAGGGCAGGCAGAGGTACCTGCTGCTCCCCAACATTACCCTCCACTCCCAAACCTCCTGCATGCCCTGGGCAGCTCCCAGGAAGGCACCTGACAGATGTTTTGATGTTTCAGGACAATTAGACAATCTGTTCCATGGATAGTTTTAGCACAGTTAACTGAGAAGTATCAAATGAACCTGATCCAAATGGATTACAGGTATGGAAAGGGATGTTTCAGGTGACAGGAGCCTCCTGGCAGCTCCTGTTTCTGTCCAGACAGCTGCCTGTCTGTGGAGCCTGAACACACTTGAGGGGCATCCAAGAGGGGGATTTCAGCTGCCTCAACTGTTTCCAACGGGACCAGAGCCAATCTCAAGCAACCCTGGGAGCCGTATTCCCTGTGGAGCAACCGCACAGCTCCACCCCAGGCCTTATTGACAGTATTTGGATGTGCCCGTATTTACATATCCCAACATTTAGTGTATTAACAGCTAAAGTTACACTTCAAAGGAGGAACCTAAATGGGAGGGATTATGGCAGGAGGAGATCTGTGTTTCCAAAAGCATTTCTGTACCCCAAGATGCTGAGCAGCCCTGACAGTTGACACAGTGCTGCCTTGTGTTACTGTACCAGGGCTACAGCAGCTACAGGCCAGGGCAAGCCACAACCACTCAAACTGGTGAAAACATGTCCATGTGCCCCTTCAGTTAAGTACCTCCCTACTCCATATGGTTTCTGTCCTTCGCCAGGGACAGGGCCCAGCCCACAAACTGCAGGGTCTCCTGCCACCCACAGGCTCTCTGACACCACCGTGCTCAGGGCCCGACTGCTGGCAGCAATGTGGTGGCTTGGCTGGCACCTTCATGAGGAGCTCATCTCAGGTTTCCCTGCTGCTGACACCAACAGGGCTGTAACTGGGGAATGGAAATCGATGGCTATCTGACATTCAACAGCGCAGTGAGGCAAAACAAGGGGAGGGCATGGCTGCACAGAAAGGCAGCAGATCCTGGGGGAGATCAGGAGTGTTCAGGGTCAGTAACTAGACCCAAATTCCTTCTCCCACCTACCAACAGACAGCACAAACTGTTTGTACTTCTCTGTCTACAGAGGGAAACTGCAGCATCCCCCTTGGCTTGTTCCTGGGGATCCCTTTGTGCCATCCCACTTGACTGAAGGGCAGCACAGGCTCTGCTAGAAGGGAAACACCCAGGACCAACAAAACACACCCCTGCTCATGTACATGTGGTCAAAGGGTTGACTACGAGAGCTTTAAGTTTACGGCTCTAAGAAACACTGCAAATGAAAAATGCAAAAAGATCAGGAGCTTTGAAGAGCTAGGGATGCATTCATTAGTGCAATTGCAAATTAACCCCACTGAAGCCCTCCACAACCATAAAACAGGACTTCTGAATGCCCAGCAAACCCAGAAAACACCCCTTCCCTAAATGCGTTTCAAAAGCACAAGTCAGAGCAAGCCCACCTAGAACGGTCTGCCCTTGGCCCTCAACACATCTCTTAACTAAGGTTCAGTGTTTCTTGCATCTGTGGGAAGAGACAAACATATTGAGGAAGCCAAGAGCATCCCAGTGTTTCCACAGGAAATGCAGGTAGCATGCCCTCCTTGCTCAGAGGCCATTTGCACCAGTCAGGAGCATTCCAGTTGCTGACTTACTCTTCCAAAGGGCTACAGCGCATCAGGGCATAGACCTGCTATGGAGTTGCTGCGGGTCACAGTCTATTATATTTTAAAATCAGCTTGTGCTGTAATGTGGAACTACAATCCCCATGGGTACTGGAACAGGCACACACTTCTGCAGAACCATCAGCTCAGTCTGCTTGGCAACATCAGCAAACACCCCAAAAAGGTGCAGAACAAGAAAGTGTGGAAGTTGTGCTTAAGCTTCCAGCTTTGCAGCACGAGGCTATTCCTGCTCACAGGATCTTCTAAGGTTTATTTCAGCAAGTTGTTGGAATTGAAAACGTGCTGTGGATGACCGATTTTGGGGGGGGAAGGATGTTTGTCTATAGCCTTCCTTCTGTCATTATTTTTAGAAAGCAGCGAGTTTCCAAATTTGCACCTTCCACCTGCCCTGGAGGCTTGGGCAATCCCCACTGATGCAGCCCCAGGCAGAGGAGCTGTGTCTGCAGAGCCTTACACTGGACAGTCCTTCAGACTCTCAAAAAACAGCTGGGCATACTGGGATCTTTTCTCTGTCCTTCCAAAGAGCCAGGCATTTGCTTCTTGGAAGACTATACATAGAGTCATAAGAGAATACTAAATCCAGTCCTGACTTAAGAGGCCCCTGTTCACACCCCACCAGGCTGTTACCTGCTCAGTACCTAGAAGCACCAGGATCACAGCCAAGTTATTTGGGTTCAGATTTAAATATCATAATTGCCCTCAAGTGTGTCTGCATGAAGTGCCCAGTTGTTCCACTGCTCTTGCTGATTCAATACAGCCTGGTGACACTTCTAATCATTCCAGGAACTTCAAGGACCTATTCAAACCATTCTCATTTTTGTTAAATCACCTCAAAGGCGCCCAGCCAGAGTCAGCTGTGCGGTGAGTTTCACTGCCCTCAAACATCAGCAGGGCTGATTGTTATCACTGTCCTGCTCTGTGCATCCCCCCTTCTCCTTGGGAAGAGCTGAAGGAATGACCTCTGTTCCTCGCAAAGCAGAATGCCCCAAAATAATCCCTCCTACAAGACAAGCTCATTTGCCTTTTAAATAAAACAACCCTCGGGAGATTGCAGTCGCATGGCTTTGGGCTGGCCTTTGCCACAGGATCTCCCTGCTGGAAGGAGTTGTGTTTGGAGGCAGTTTTCAATAGCAAAGGGAACTGCAACAGCTGCATTCCAAGAAGCCTGACCTCTGATTTTCATCAGCTCAAGGAACACTTCAAGGTTGGAGCTTTAATGAACTGCAGAATGCTTTACTTGTAGAGAGTTGAAGTGAAAATGATCCCCAGTTACAATTACTACTGAAGACAATACAGACATTGATTGATTTTATGGTTCACAACAATCCCTTCAGACCTGATTTTTCTCATAAAACAACATATTTCTAGCCATTACAGCCATGGCCAAAGAATACAGGTCTCCTCAAACCTGTATTTGGTCTGTAGAGAAGCTATTTCAAATATTCTGCAGATTGAATGTCAAGATACCGCAAGATACCTTTAAGATACCAGGTGGAGGCACAGATGAGAAACCTAGCCAAATTTTGTTAGTGAATAGGAAAATCATAGAAGTCAGAAATCATAAAGGCTTAGGTTGGAAGAACCTTAAAGCTCATCCCATTCCACTCTCTGCCACGGGTAGGGATACCTTCCATCAGACCAGGTTCCTCCAAGCCCCATCCAACCTGGCCTTGGACACTTCCAGGAATGGGGCAGCCACAGCTTCTCTGGCAACCTGTGCCAGGGCCACGCCACTCTGACAAGGAATATTTAATTTAAATCTCTCCTCTTTTAGTTTAAAACCATTCCTCTTTGTCTTATCACTATCTGTCCACGTAAAAAGTCAGTCTCCCATATAACTCTATCTGAACACAATGGGAAATCCCCATGAAGATGTCATCTCTTGCTCTGACAGAATGACTGTCTTTAGAGTGCCAGAGAAATTTTAAAAGAAGTCTTACGGTGGTTAAACAAAACTACTCCTGGAAAGCAAAGACAAGCGGCTGCATTTGTTCAGAAAGGCAGTTTTTGGAAATGCTATAAATACCTTCTGCCTCAGTGTTTCCCTTCATGAATCTTAGTAGCACTGATCTTTGAAAAAAGAAAAATCTCACCTTGATACTACACAGGTAACAGGCACCTGATGGGGAAATGCTGCTGACTGACTAGGCTGGGGGAGCCAGGGAAGGGCCGTGGGCTCTCCTGCCAGCCCTCTATCCACGCTGCAGTCTGACCCTCAGCAGCAGCAGCAGCCTGGAGAGAGCAGCTCCCCCACATCACTGTCCAAATCACATTCTGCCTCCACGGGGGCCGATGGTGCCCATAGAGCCCTGCAGAGTGACCAGCCAGGCAGAGCCCTTGAACTCTCAGATAACCCAAAGGAACACTAACACTTCACCAGCTCCCACAGCCTTTGGCTTTGCTTACTGTACCTGCTGTTTATTTATCATGAAGCTGATTCACAAGCCAGGCTCTGCTTTAAGTCAGGGGACAGAGCATTCTCCAGGAGCTCCTCCCAGCAGTAGTACCAGGGAATAGCCCTCATCCATGTGCACTACAGCCCTGTGCATCCAAATCACCTTGAGTAGTTTGAAGGGGGTCAATGGAGATATTCAACATTCCCCTTGTTATTGCCCTACCCATCCTCAGCTTTCAGCCCCGGCACAGCTCAGCAGGCAGAGCAGCAGTGTTTGGGCATGGCTGGAGTGACAGCTGGGACAAGGGGACCACTGTGGGCTTGTCGCTTCTCCCATCTTACAATTATCTTGTTCCCAGGACAGATAACCAGGCCTTGGGCTCTCTGCCCCCATCCCTCCCCACAGGCAATGGGACCTGTCACATCGGCCCCTGGATTCCAGGCACAAGCAAGAGCATCACAGTGGCATCAGTGGGCACAGCAAAGAGGCCACACCGAGAGCAGGCACGTCTGCAGTAGGGACCAAGGAGAGCTGAGGGGCAGCAGGCTGGTGTCACATCCTGGTACCCCAAGGCAGGAATGTCACTCCTACTACTGCAGCTGTTCCTACCACCAGCTATGGAAGATGAGCAGCATCACTCAGGGTTGTACCTCTGTCCCTTTTCCTGACCCAACCAGCTCTGGAATGGCTGTTGCTATTTCCCCTTGAACAGCCTCAACTCACTTGTGAGACAAGTACAGAGGGGAGATGCCCTAAGGAGAACCATTCCTCCCACTCAAGCTCTTCTGGGAGCAGCCACAATCCAACCCCCACACATATCTGACCCACACTCAGCATCCCACTGGCACAGCCTGTACCAGGATTGCAGGCTGCATTTCAGCAATCTGGCATTTTGTTGCAGAAAGAAATAATTTTTTAGCTTTAAGCAAACACCTTAAAGCTCCCCAGTGCAGCAAGAGAAGCTGTCACAGGAAGCCCTTCCATGTTTGCAGGAACACAGGATTAAACAGACCTGTGCAAATAGGTCTTCGCTTTCCAGCTGGGAAACCACTTGCAAGTGCTGCTCCAGCAAGCACAAAGCTGGTAGATGCGTCACCTCGTGCTCCTGTTCAGGTCCAGCACCCACCCTGGTCACAGCACTCCTGCACATCCCGTAGGCCCTGCTGGCAGGACCCATGTATCCATCTGCTATTAGGAAACAAGGGCCGGCCCTGCACTTGCCCAACCACTGCCAAGTAAGCAAGCTCCTGCATATCCCTGAAATGAAAGAACAGGACAAATCTGCAGGAAAAGGACCTCGGACTCAAGGGAGCATCTCTCAGATGCTGCAGTCAAATGCAAATAAAGAAGCTAAAGGCTCTCTCTGAACATCAGCCATGCATTTGTAGACTAACAGTAGAGCTCTCATCCAGAAATCCATCACAACATACTTTGTACAACCACTTGTGTTCTATGGTCACCCATGACAGAGATGCCCTCAGGGAGAGCTGCAGTGTCCCTATGCAGTGTGACTCCCAGGGAGCGCCCAGGGCAGGCAGGGGGCTCAGGTGGCAGTATCCTGTCACTTAGGGCTGCACAAGCCTCAGCAGCCAGTTCTGATTAGAGACCCAGCCCCTGTACTTTGGAGGGGGGAGCAGGAACACTACCCAGGGAAGGAAAAGCTGAAAACTGTGATATCTTTACATGAGAGACCTAGGATTTTTCCATGTACCAGAAATTTGAGCATCACTGAGATGCTCCAGTTTGGAATTCCTGCACAGGGAAATGATAATAAGCACTGATACACTGAGAACTGTTACACAGGGAAGACAAGGCAGCTCGTTTTTTTAAAAAGAGCCTCTTGTAGAAGGTCATAAATTTAAAAGAGGCATGAAGCAGCAGACAACATCCCCCAAGAATCTGACAGATCTAGTCATTCCCCCCTTTCAGCACAGCTTGCTGCAGAGTCAGCCTGACAGTGGGGACACAGCAGATGCTACAGGGAATGCCAACCACAGACACTCCCAAACCCATCTGCAGCAACTATTACTGGAGCTGCTGTGTTTTAGAAGAGACACTACTGATTTCTCCCCACCCTCCCCAAAGTGATTGTCAGCAGGGGTTTTAAAGCACGTTGCAACAGTGGTAAGAAACTCCAGCTTGCTCCAGCCACGAATCCAGCAAGAGTCCATCTGCCCTGAGGAACTCAGGCAGGTCTCCAAATCAGCTAGCACAGAGCAGTGGCCTAAAGGAGCATTCCTTGCCGCTCCCTGCCCAAGGGCTTAATTCATTAACAAGGACCAAGATTCCCCAAACCAACCATTCTGCCTCAAGAAGTCACTGGGAAGACAAACTCCACGGTCCCAAGGGAGCATGGTCCCAAGGGAAGCAGAATTGCATCTCTGATGGGGTGGGGGTGCCTGGACCCCAGGGACAGGGCCCTCTGCCTCTCACCTGCCAGCTCACTGCCCATTTAGTGCTGGCACACACCTGTTTCCAGAGGGGTGAAGGGTTGGTCCACCAGATCGGAGTTCTTTTGCTCTGTGCTGGGACTCAGGCTGTGCTTACCTCCCCCCCAGCACCCTCCCTAACAAGCGGTGATGCTTTGGGAGCTTAACACACCAAGAGAGGTGAAGCAGCACAGCTAAAGGGAGCCCAAGCCCAGAGAGCCCTGGGACCTCTGACTATCAGCCATGCTCCTGTAGTCTCCACCAAGCCCAGGGCCCTGCTCCAGGAATTCAGCCATGACAGCAGAAGAGTCCCCAGCAGCATACAGACTGTCCTGCCAGCTTGGGCATGACGGAGTCACCACGAAGTCCTCCTGCTGCCAGATCTTGCCTGGCCCCACCAGCAAAGCCAGGTCTGCAGAGCTGCCAAACCAGCCAAGAGCTCACCCAGGCAGGCCAGGAGCTCGAGCTGCCCCATGACCACACCCGGCCCTTCCCCAGGCAGATCCCTGGGCACGCAGACCCTACGGCACAGAATAGTAAGCAGAGGCTATTGGAGAAATGCCAGTGGAATTCAAACCCATGGCAGGTTTCACAAGTGTAGAAAGCTCTTGGCAACAGCAGCCCAGCTGGACTTTAAAGCTGCTCTCAGACACATCATTTCTGCCCACTGGCCTTTGTGCAGGGGGTGCAAAACTGAGGGTACCACAGTGCCAAGGGGCCCCCAAACTATGAGACCCAGCAAGACTCACTGCATCACCCGGCAGCCTCTTTGCTACACAGACACCCCACTGAGCCCTCTCCCCACCTCGGGACCCACTCACAGCTCCACGCTGGCTCTGACCCTGGCCTGAGGCACAGCTGGGTGGAAACAGCCACAGGGGGAGGAAATAGGTCCCTTGCTGCAGCAGAGTGGGGGTGCCGGGGGGCTGAAGCCTTTCTGTGCACACAGCAACAGTCACTGGGAACTTATGCTGCTGCTTTTCCTGACCCTGGAGAAGGCAGGGAAGCTCTGCAGATAGCCTGCCTACACATCTGGGCCACACAGAAGCTAGCCCTCTCCAGAGGGTCATCAATAAGGGGCTGAGCTCTGAACCATCCATGCCACAGAGGATTTCTAGAGACAGCAGACACTTCCATCAGACCCTGCCACTGGAACAGGTCACTGCAGCCAGTGCCAGATAAGAGAAAGTGAGACTCGACAGACAGGAACACACACCACCTCACAGAGCCCACCTAGGGTCAGCAGCTCAGCATCCCACCACTCACAGGGTTCCAGGAGACACGAGGACCCTTTCAAGCACTGTAAGGGCCACAGCTTAGTGACCATGTATCAGCCTGCACCGAAAGATGCTGCCACAACAAGAGCAAAAACTCTTTCTGCTAATGCATCAAAGCATCCTCCTATTCCAGAGAACCGTGCCTGCAGCATCTCACCCAGGTGCGGCAAATAAAGCTTAGGACTAGCACAAGGAACTGTCCACTCGACTCAACCATGAACAGGTTGTCACTGCAGCAGCATGACCACACAGTGCTCAGGGCAGCTCCAACACCATCAGCCAGGAGACTGGAAACGAGTGACCCAGCTAACAGAACAGGAGAGAGAAAAGGCAACTGAAGTTATCTAGAGACTGGCATTCCAGAGAGTATTTTTCAGGAATAGCATTTATTGCAGGCCCTATTCCTCCTTGCTTTTAAACACATACTGTGGCAGTCCTGAAATACCGATTCACTTGCTATGGGACTGCAGACTCTGTGGCTGCCAACTGCACACTGAAGCTTTTTGTCTGGGTTAGTTTGGGCTCTCTCTGTATGAGAGAGGCCTTGTGCAGAGCAAGAACCACACAGGACATCCCAGACCATGGATAACAGGGGAAGTGAGCACTGGGCTGAACTGAATGCCACAGAATTCCTGTCACACAGCAGGAATTGTGCTCCTCTCCCTGTTAATGTCGCCCTTTCTGCAAGGTTTGCTCAGGGTTATGGCAGCACAGACATGAAATTAGGGCGTAAATGTGAACCAGATGTGAATTAATAAGTGCCCCAAGATTGCAGGCTTCTCCCCCTCTCCTTTCCCCACCAAAGGATGTTATTCTCCTGCTCTGCAAAGCAGCAAACTGCACAGAGCAGGGGAGGCCTTTGGAGGAGACACTAGCCTGCGAATGACTGCGAATCCTCTGTGTACCCACTACTGCAGCCACTTCTAAGTGCACTGAGGGTATTAGCATTAATTAAAGTGTTTAAGAAAGCTAGTGTAATTAGGCAGGTCTTACTAGTTTTCCTTCAAGCTAGCAGTTTCCAGAATATCCTGCAGAAGTAAGTCCCACTGCTAATTATGCACTTCATAACATATCCTCTCTCTTCACCATCACTTCACTTCATGCACTGCCACATCACTCAGAGGATGGCATATGTGGATGCTTTTAACTTGCTTCCCTGCCAATGCAGAAGTCCAGGGAATCTCAACACACCTCCTCAAAGTCACAGCCAGTCAAAATCCATATGGCTAGAAACGGCTTAGAAACCATGGTAAACTAAGCCTGTTCTTGTCTATGTCAAAGCTCAGCAGCTCAAATGCGCTATTTCAGGATATGCTGATTGCTAAACCCCAAATCAAGTCATTCCCAAGCACCTGCTCACGTGTCAAAGGAGACACATCACGAGTTCTCAATGTACAGGCAGTGGCTGAATCTTGAGCAATAACCCAAGTCCTGCCCTCTCAGAAAGGTGCACGTGTCAGGCCAGCATAGTACAGATGGCACAGTTACTCTGTGGGAGTTCCCACACACCTCTTTCAGCCCAGTGACCATCCTTGCAGCCCATCAGGAACCACTTTGTCCAGGATCTTTTAAAAGATGCAGGAGCACGAATTTCTCCCATACAGCAGAATCACACCTAAAGGTTTTGGGCAACCAAGCCCACAGACACTACTGTGGTCCATGGAAGCTTTTACAAAAACTGTCCAGTTGCTGAGGCAATATTGGCACATTCCCACCGATGGACAGTCCCGGAAGCAGGGTGGATGAGTTACTATCATTTTAAGTGTGCCACTAAACACTGTTCACAGAAGAGCTGTCCAAGAAGGTGCTGAAAACACTGATGGCAGCCAGCAGCTTGTCAACACAGAGTTGTGATAACAGGAGCAGGCCTGCGCTGATGTCAGCCATCGCCGAGCTCCCCCTAGAATGAACGGGGTTCCCAGGGGATTGCTCCATCCCCAAGAACAGCAAGCAACTCTCTAGCCTACCTAAAAGATCCAGAGGTTGCCGCCATTGTTGCCAAAAAACCCTCAAGGCAAGAAGAATTAAATTTCTCCATCACTTTGATCAGCATCAGGATTTGCATCACAGTTTTCAGTTACTGTATCCCAAATTTTATCTGATCCAGGTAATCTGCTCACAGGAAGATATTTCAGCTATTTTAGGCAAGGGGAGCATTCAGTGATGCCACCAGGAGCAGTACAGGCGGTTTTCCCAGACCATTATGAAAAACCCTCCCCACACCCAGATGACTAGAAATTCTTTGTAAGCTGAAAACAAACCCCACCCTGTACCCACAGGGCCAGGGAAAGCACATGTGTCAGCAGCTGAGAAGACAGCAATGAACACAGCCTCTTCACCAGGGAGATGGGAAGGCATCAGGCTGGACTCATCTCCCTACCAAAAATTCCAGCCCTTAGTCAACGCTCTTTCCACTCGGACATTGGCTGTCAGACAGTCAGCAGAGATTTACATCTTCAAAGCTACAATCATCAAGAGGTTTTAATAGATTCAATTGAAGCTATTTCCTCCTTTAAGTATGTACAAACTGAGATGTAGCAACATTACGTTAATATTGAAGAATCAAAGTTAAAACTGCTGGGAAACTTCTGTTGGCTGAGGCACAGGGCAAATTTTGCACGTTAGAGAAAGCTATTCCATATTCTAATTCACTGTTTAACATGACATTAGTTATGAGATTAAAAAATATCACATGAACAAATATAGGAAAGGCTGTAGCAGGCGGTTCCCTTTTCATTAGCATTAAATTTGACAGTGGTTCAGCTGCTGCACCACATTCTGGTCTGGTCTGATCTGGCGAGGAAGGGAAGTGCTCAGAGTCAGAGCAGGCAATTAAGCAAATATTCCAACCTTCTAATCCTTTCGGGTAGGGTGCTAGGGGGCTTTGGAAAGCACAGCTGTGATCATTGATTGGATTTCTGAATGCTCTCACATGAACTAAGCCCCAGATACCACAGAGCCCAGCTGACTTTGCTCCCCAGCCAAGCAGAGGTACAGAAGAACAGTGCCATGTGTCCCCAGTGTCACTGCTCACACTATTCTCCCAGAGGCCAAGAGTCCCCAGCTTTGACTCCTTAAGAATTTCAAATACCACAAGTACTCCCAGAACAATGGATACCCCAAGGGAGGGGGGATCCGGACTAAACCCAGCACTTTCTGGAACACTTCATTTCGGGAATTGAGCAGGCCATTTGACAAAGGAGCCACTGTGCAGGCTCCAGCTCTGAAGCGAAAGAGCTCAACAAATCCCAGGTGTGGACCCAGAGCCTTCTCTAAGCACATCTGAGGCTCCAATATCTGTGACCTACATAGATTTCAGCCACCACCAAGTCTTCATCTTCACAGCTTGGTTTGCTTTTCCTGGAAGCTCCAAACTACCACGTTACTAGTTCACAGGCCTGAAGAGTCCCCATAAGCTCTCATGTTCAGATCCCAGACCACTACTTTTCAGCCACAAATATGGGTAGCAAGGTCTGCATTCATGGGTGCAGAACCTGTTCGCCCACGCTCACCTGGTCCCTCCAGCCTGCAGAACCTGCCATGAAGATATTCTGAGGATCTGAGACTATAACTAGAAAAGGGACACAAGGGAGGGGTGAGTGCAGAGCCACATCCATTGAACAGATTTAGTTTTAGGCAACAAAACTAAAGCACTGGCTTAGTCATGCTGTTCGTACGCCATTGTGTGCCATGGCACTCAGGCCCTACTCCCTTCTGTCCTGGAATTCACTATGTGACAATGACTCCCTGGCGTTCCAAGGAGGGTTAACAGTAAACCCCAACCTCCAGCAAAAGCATTAAATGTCACTGGAGCATCCCCTGCTGCTTTCAGGAACCCGCTCACCATAGAACAGACCACTTTCCTGCCTTGGAAGCTACATGCCAAAAGAATTCTTGGCTTAATTTCCCATCTTGCTTATATTTATTCCTGTTTCCAAATGAGTGATCTTCTCTCCCTCCACTCCTTTCAACTTACCCATTGTATAGCTCCAACTACAAAGTAAACAACATCCACACCAAACCGAGAAGTCTCAAGGTGTTCTGCAGGATATTCCAAAAATCTTCTTCCCAAGACTTCACCTGTAAACACTAAGTACCAACCAGATGAAGCAGAGCTTTCAGCGCCTGTATTTTTGCTTTTCCTCATTTGCCTCATGACACTAAATGGCAGGGTGTCAATGGCAGAGTAGGAAGCAGGTAATGAGTGATTTAGAGTGTCTTGAAGAAGGCGATGAGAATGATCCAGTCAGACTGTTCTGAAGGTATTCCTGCAAGAGACAGTTTACCAAAGGTGTTTTTGGAAGAAGCCACTCCTTGCTGAAGCACAGCTTTTTGAACTTCCTGAAAAACAGTGTTTACTTGGTCTCCCAGAGCCAGAAGGGCCTCCAGATCTGCTGGAAGACACACCACAGCAGCCTTGAAAGAAGCCTATCCACAATGCTCCCTTTTCCTGCTCATCTTCTCCTAGCACATGCAACAATTCCACAGGGCTCTCAGGCACCTGCTCTCATGGCAGGCACCACAAAGAGCAGTAGGGTTTTTGGGAATGCAAAGTCCCTGCTCCAAACAGGCACAGAAGCCTTTGGTCAGTTCCAAAGTAGCCTAACAAGGAACTACAATGGGGCCACGGCAAAAACACAGGATCTGCTGGACTCTTAATCTGAAGTTCCAGATAGGTATTCATGGAGCTTTTGCTATAGGTCTTCAGGGTCACAACCCTGCCCCAGAGCTGTGCTACCAGCCTGTGGAGAACACACTCAAGAGGTTCAGCAAGCTGGTGCTTGGGCCGTTGCTAACCATGTCCCTACCCATCTCTTTCCCCTTTCCCCAGCCCTGTTACAGCCCAGAGGTAAGGACAGCTCTAAAGCAAACAGGCCACATTCTTCCTGCAAGGGCAAAATGGAGTGAGCAAACCAAACTGCTCCTTGCAGAGACCTCCTTACCCAACCAAGGACAAAATGGTTTTGGAGAAAACCAGCTTGGAGTTTTTAAACAACTCCTAGCAGTCAGAACGTTGACCTCGCCCCCACAATACACCAAGGTGAGCACACTGCCATCAGCTCTCTGTGAAAAGTCTCACCTCTACATTTCTCCAAAAATCCCAGCCAAACTAGACACTCCAAAGATTGCCCAAGGCTGGAGTTATTCCTCAGCTTGGCCATCTCCCCACACTTGGTCTGGGAACAATTTTAGGCTTGGAACGCATTACTGCGTTCAAGCAGCCACTCCCTGTCATGCCAGTTGCCCAACCCTCAGACCAGCTGGAGGATGAAATTCCTAGGAACAGCAAAATGCCAATCTTTGGATGCAGTGCTTTGCAGGGCAGTCACCAGCTTGGCCTCTGCCACATTCAGCTCAAAGAGATTGCTGAGAACAGCTACACCACCCTACTGACCGTGTCAGCTACTCAGGGTTAGTTCAGCAAGGGCTTTCACCTGAAGTGGTCTTGTGAAACACAAACCACCAGTCAAAAATAACCCAACTGTGATCATAGACCCAGAGCAGCACTGGACTTGTGGGGCACAGCAAGGGGTCAGTCAAGGAGCAGGTCTCCAACTATCTGCTCAACAGATTTGATTGCCAGGAAGACCCTCCACCAGTCAGAGGTACACCAAGACATGGTGCCTCTGAGAGGGACATGGCAGGAGGGACACTGTTCTGCCCTTGTCACTCTAGCATGAAGCACAGAACACACCCAAGCACAGACTCTCAGAACATACAGTGGTCCCAGTATCACCTGTAAGGGGATCATGCACTTTTGTGCTCAGGGTCACTCCTGATGTCTGTGATACTGCATTGGGAAACAAACCTGCTCAATTTCTGCTTCTACATTTTCCTGGAAAGCACTTTCAAGAAAACATTTAAGTTGTTTATGCACCAGGGGCGCAGTTTCAGAGGAAGCTCTGCCCAGTCAAGTTTCTTGGATCTGGGACACATCAGAAGACTTAAGACAGACACATTGGATGCTGATTGAAGATGAAGGTCAGTGGAACAGGATGTCTCTATCAGGTCTCCTCTGTACAGCTCTGGCAGCCAGGCAGGAGGAACACTGTGAATGTGCTGTCAGGAAGACACTGACACAGCAGGGAGAAGGGTTGTCATGGTGATGTAAACAGGGAGTGCTGAAACTCCCAGGGCAGTCCAGCTTAATGGAGACCTAGAACACATGCTGCAGAGATAATTTTCCTCCTCAATATACCTAAAGACTGTTCTCAGCTCTGTCACTGTATGACAGCAAGAGAAAAATCTCCTTTATCCCCCAACAGCCTTCCCAAAGCCCAAACCAACCACGAATGCTTTTGAAG
This sequence comes from Chiroxiphia lanceolata, assembly GCF_009829145.1. Classification (NCBI taxonomy): domain Eukaryota; kingdom Metazoa; phylum Chordata; class Aves; order Passeriformes; family Pipridae; genus Chiroxiphia; species Chiroxiphia lanceolata. The sequence continues at coordinate 385,889 of NC_045653.1, read as the reverse complement.
ATAAATTAACAGTCCTGTGGCAAGCGAAGGGGTGGGACAATGCCAAGTAAGTGCCTTTAATTCATATCTGATTTCTATTGTCTTCCAATGGCACAAAGCTAGTGAAGAGCTGGCAGCTCTTCTGTGCCTGAACTCCAGTCCAAGGGGGCTGGTTCACCCCCAGAAACACTAAGGCCCAAAGGTCTCCCTGCCCCGCAGTCACCCCCCCAGAGCCCTCACGCTGCCTGCAGGGATGGGGCTCCACCTGCTCCAGCAGCATCACAGCATGTGCTGGAGGTGCCAGCTGCACCGGGATTAGCTTCTTGTGGCCTTCCAGGGAGGCTAGGACAGCCCTTCTCACAGAGTGCCCATGCTCCACATACAGGGACTGGTATGTCCAGCACCATCGTCACACCAAGAACAAATCCAATCCTCAGGGATGTTTCTATTCCTGTCCCAGACATCTAGCAGACACAGGATGCCTAGGAGATGACAGCAGACAAGCTTCATACCTACAAGCCAAAGGCTTGAGATGGTGAAAACAACTTTGTATTAGAGCAGCCATAGGAAAAAACATTGAACCCCCTTTCAGCAACAGATTCAGTTCTATTTCTTTAGCTGTAACCATGACACACAGCACAGCAGAAGAAACAAAACAGTAACATGTTATTTTGGATATTGCTTTGTAAACAGATGGGTGGCCGGTTATCTAATTGTGGGAATACTAATATGAGTAGGCTTGGAGCAGCAGAGCATTTGCAGGGTTACTTCACTCAGAGCATCTTGCATCATCTCCATCAGGAAAGTTCCACGGAGTGCAATGTCAGCAGCTTGTGCTGCAATACACCTGGGAGAATCTGTGAGGTGCCATCTCCCTTGGGTACCACAGGACTGCCCCCTCCCACTCCAGCCACCAACAGACACAACCATGAAGACATTTACGGGAGGTACTTCCTCAGCTAATTGTTAATTACATGAATTGACAAGAGATCTGACTCAGCTGCTATAGAGCCTCGTGAAAGCTGGGCCTCCTACTCCCTGCAGCAGGAATGCCTTCTCCATGGGGAAAGGGTGTAGCAACAGCAGTGAGTCACCTTCCAGACACAGCAGGCCACTACTTGGACAGGATTTATGTTAGGACAGCCTACTGACTGCAGTATGATCTGTCTGCCCTGGCAGCTTCATACCAGGCAGTCATTACTGGGAACACTTTGAAAAGCTGCATACGGCTCACTCGGGCACCACGGGGCACAATATGAAAACAAGCAGCAACACTAAAGGTAGGTCTTCCACACAAGTTAACACTGTGTGATGAGATCCAGGGACAGAGGACCACAGTCAATACCAGTGAGCTCAAAGGGAAGGCTGAAAGAGAAGCCCACAATCAGATGGGTGGCCCAATACAGAATTTCCCATGAGTCACACAGTCACTTGCTCCACTACCACCAGTGTCACAGCCACAGATCTGAAACACAGAACACCCCCCAGAGCTGTTGTCTGGCAGGACACATGCCTGGCACAGCAGTGTCTCCCCTCAGGATTTTTCAGTTTGAGAGAGTTTCAGAAGTGCTCCCTGTTCAGAATTCAGGGACAGAGTTCAATGCTATGGCAGTGCAGAAGCAAATGCCTTGATACAACTCTTGGGATTTTTGGACAAGTAGTGAGCTCAGCACAGATGCACCACTGAAGCCCAGTTCTGCAGGCACAGATGTGCACACACATACTATTTCAGTGAGAAGACAAGAATGCATTGGGCAGCTGAGTACTCACATCCAAACTAAAACCACCCTGCGATTTATTGTCCAAAGGACTCCAGTCTGAACTTTCTTTTTGCTCACTTCTTCAGTGATCTTCAAGTATGAACATGATTTAAAAGAAGTTTTAACAGAGTATGAATTCACATGATCAGTCGAAGCTTTGCCTTACCAGACTACCTTTTCTTCCATCCATTACATTCCAAGATGCCTGTCCTTTGCCTATCCAGGTAGAATGCAGCAGTAGCCCTCCTCATTACCACACTCAGCAGAGAAAAGCAGAAACAGCACTTCTTAAAGCAAGAGATGGTCTCCCCCGAGCAAATGATCCTGCACTTCCTTATCCTGGATATTATCAGAGAACGCTCTCAAGAATCTGACTAAGGAGAGAACTGCTTTATGGTTTAATTCAGCAGCCCCTGCCAGAACAAATGAATGCACCTTAGGCTTTGTTTCCTGCACATCAGATGTCAGGAGTTTCAAAACACTGGAACTATTTAACACTTGCTTTAGATTTTCCATATATAATATAAATCCTCTATGCATTAGGATCAGAACAGTCCATAGTTCAGGTGTCTGTGTGAGAGCAGTAAAGTGCAAAGAGCACTGCAATGGATTAATAATCACTTCTAAAGTTGGAAAGCTCTCAGTCTGACTGACTGTGGTAGGTGTAAGTCAGACTCCATCCTGCCGTGCCCCTCTGGCATTGTGTTTGTGCAGCCCTTGGACAGAGAGGGCTGTTGACCTGTTGGTTCCCTGAAGGTGCCAGGGAACAAGGTGGCAAACTGAGCAAACCAGAAGGCACAACCAGAAACTGTGGAGGCAGACCACACTTCGAAAATCCCCCAAAAGCCATTAAGTGTAAGTTTCCCCACATTAAGATGACCCAGCTGTCCCCCTTCCTGCCAATAAGCACTGCAGGGGACTCTGTGCAGTCCCCTGAGGTGAATGACGAGCACCGCTGCCTCTCAAGGCCAGGCACACAACCACAGCCTCAGCACACACAGCAAGGCGACTGCCCTCTGAGGAGCAGAGACAAAGCTGGAATGACACCACTTCAACAGAGCAATTTCCAGTATGTTTGAGAACACTGCATAGATTTTCGTGCCCTGGTACCTAGCAGGATACCAGGCAGCAACTCAGATGTGCTTAATAAGCACTCTGCTTAATCAATACTAGAAAAATCAGACCTCCTTATCAGAAACTCCTGATTACAGAAATTTATTTGCATGTTTTATCAATGCGACTTCACCATACAGACAGCTAAGAAATTTGTTCATAAATCTCACCTGTAAGAGGAAAAAGGAACTTTAATTTTTAGATACTGAACATGCGGAAACTGTGCAGAGAGACTAGAGTTCCCATATGCACAAGTTCTACTGCAGAACATGCAGAGTTCCCCCTTCAACAGACACTGCTGGACTACTTCCTTCCCAGACTTTTGACTGTAGCTACATGGAAACCCCAACTCTGATGTTCAGTACATAAGAGATGCAGGAAAGCAGCAACCAAAGGATTTGCCCATGGAGTTCAGAGCTGCAGTCAGTGCTTCCGAGCAAGAGAGACTTCCCCAGCAACCTTCCAAGCCTGTTCACTGGACCTCAACGCATTACATAAGGCAAACTCCAAATCAAGCCAGCCATAAGCACCACATTCCAAGGGCAGGGCCAGGTTTGGCAGGAATCAGCTGTGGCACAGATGGACAGGCTTGAAGAACTTCAGTACAAGAAGCCAACTGAAGAGCAGCCACTGACCTTTCAAATAAGAAAGACAGTTGGTAACCTGAAGCCAACTGCACGGAGAGAACATGCAGAATAGGTGTGCCCATGTCACAGCACAGCACACACAGGGATCTCCTAAACCAGCACAGACCAGCTTCCTCCTGAAAACATTCACTCTCCATGAAAACCTCAAAGGACTTGGAAAACCTGGTCATGGGCTTAAGTTACGGCTTCCAGGGACACAGTGCTGGAAGTTACATACAATCCCATAACGATTTAGTTTGGAAGGGACCTTAAAGACCATCCAGTTCCAACCCCTGCCATGGGCAGGGACACCTCCCACTGCCTCTAGAGCCAGGTGTACAGGCTTTCAAGCTTACCAGCTATTCCTGAGTTTCTTGCAATCCTGCGAACAGGATTAAGCACCAGCCAGCCTTAAAACAGTTAAATTGTCAGCTCAGCTTTCAGGAGCACAGACCAAGCAATGCCTGACAGCACTACCAGCTGTGCTTCCTTCCGAGCTTTAAAGTTTCTCACAGTGTTGCACAACCCACTGCACACCAAGTCTGCCTAAAATATGCAAATACTGACACAGAAGTGATTCACAGTCCTGAAGTGTGTCATTGGCTAGACAAGGAGATCTTTAAGACTGAAAGCAATCAAGTGCCACCCTTGTCCACTCTGTGCTTGCTCCACATGTGGCACCACATCAGCACACAGTGCGCTCAGAGTGAGTGTAAAGAGCGCAGGCAGACCTTGGCCCACTCAGGTATTTTCCTTCTGCTGAGGGATTAGAAAAGCATGAACAAGACCAAGCAAATGCATTTCTCTTCACAGCAGCAGGAATGACTCTGTTGTCTTTTGTCACTCTCTGACCAGCAGTTACCAAGAGATGAAGAGAGACAGCAACAACAACAAAAACATCCTACTCTGTAATTCTGAAGCATGGCAGCTTAGCCAGGCGAGAACCTAAGGCTTCCAGACATTAAGTAACCTCACCCTTAGTCATCTGCTTAAGAGCACTTGCCAGCTCTGCAGCATTTCTTCTCTATATATGTGCTTTGAGCACAAATCTGTATTTGTTAACCTCCATCTCTGGGTGAAGCTTGCAGGAGCTGTTACCTGTACACAGGTACAGACAGCCATGGCTGCAACAGGATCTGGCTGCTCTGGTTTCACAGCCTTTATCAGAGATCACACACAACAACAACAACGTGATTTTCTCTCCAGGTCCTGGCTTGTAGCAGGCAATCTGCTGACTTACCATCTGAACAAGCACTCAGTGTCACAACCCTGAACTAGCTCCTGCTGCAAGAATGCCCAAAACTTCAGTGCTGGAAAAATGTCCAGACAGACTTGTAGCAATTTTCAATTTATCTTTCAGATGGGAATGCCACTTCCCTTTAAATATATTTTGCAGAATTATTCTACAAAAATTGTCAGTGCCCACTCACTCTTCCCTTTAAGTCTGGACACTCCTCAGCACCGTAGGTGGATAGGTGACCACCTGCTACAAAAATGGCTTTTAAAACTTGCTTGAATGACACGTCTGAATTTCAGAGAACTCAGTAGACCACCACATTAATTTGCATAATATTAGGTTTTATGTTTCTGTTCTGATCCTCAAACACTCACTCTACCTTGGTTAGCACCTCAGCTTTTCCTTCTTTTCCTTTTTCAGAGGCCAGCTGAGCCCACCCGAGGGGTTCAAGAAACCTGCAGATTCCGAGGGAAGGGGTTTGGCAGAGGGGAAAAGAACATCACAAGGTTAAAACACCTGCACTGCAATCTAAGGTGGTCAATGCAAGCAAGTAAGAGGCTACAGACCAGGAGGCAGGAAAGCTGGTGCACTGGCACTTGCACAGCTGTGACAGAGGACGGGGTCTCTGCCTCTCCTAATCTCCTGCTCCCCAAAGGAGCACAACACTGACCTCATTTTCCTTTGGCTTTGTAGCAGCAACCATGGAAAAAGCAACACCCAGTGATGTGCCACTCAGAGCTCCTCCCATCCAGCCCATTCCAGAGCTGGATAACCCTACTTCTCACCTGCACAAGACACCTTCCAGAGGCAACAGGGAAAGGAGAAGAGCTTCCAGGCTCCCTCACACAGGACCATTAATTCAGTTAGGTTCTTCACATTTTTGAAAGACAGGTACACAAGCAGTCTACACAGCACCTGCTGACAGACTCACAGGACATCCTGCGTTATTCAGAGTCCAGCAGTGGACATGGTATAGTGGTCAGGTTATCTGATGGCATTGATGGCACTGCCAAAAGTCATCACTGGCCTAAGAACAGAGCAACCGAGGCCATCTGATCACAGACTCATCCACAGAATTCTCCCCAGTTAACTCCCTAGGGCACAAATTCGGGAGATAAGGAACTCCACGAAGTCTTATCCTGAAAGAATAAACCACAGCAACTTGCTCATGTATTAAAGGAATTTGATGGGGCTAACTGTTTAGACAAGCTCATGACTAAGGACAGAACTAGTTTCCTTCCAGGAAGCAATCTATTCATAGCCTTTAATGGAAATCCAAATACTTGGGAATTAGCTGTTTTGGTGTATTAAGGGAAACTTCATCTTCCCCTTCCCATAGATGAGGTAGTTTTCTACACACACTGAAAATGGAAAACATGCTAAAATACAGCAAAACTTACAAACTATGCACAGTTTGTAGATGAGCTTTTAGCTCCTTTCCTAAACAGCATCTGTCTGCCCACTGCAGTAGTAAATGATGTCAATCTCAGACCTTCATGCACTCATCTTCTCCTCTACAGTAACTAGTGCTAAAAGTCGGAGTCAAGTAGCCTTGGAATGGGCTGCTCAATAGACCTCATGGCCACCAGGACAGATGTGACCAGGGACAAGAGAGAATGAAAACAATTCCTATCCTCCATGGTTTTAGACTAATATTGGTTAAAAAGCAAGTTTTAGCTGCTGTTGGCTAAAGATACTATTTTAAGAACAGCAGCACTAAAAATTCAAATGATTCAAATGCAATTGGCCTTTCGGTCACATTTTCCCCCTAAACAGAACACATATCAAACATTCCAAAGGAACAGACAAGGTGAAAAAAACTTTGTCGTCATGCTATGAACTGTTCTAGCCTTTCATCTTAAAGACCCTGCAGTTCAGAAGATAAATTCCAAAAAAAATTAAAGTCTTGTCAGCAGAACTGCTGGAAAACAGTTTTGATCCTTTCAGGAAAACATCCAAAAATTTTTCTCACACTGAAAAAGTCAACTTGTTTCAGTCCACACATTACATGAAGTTTTGTCCTGAAGTTTTGTCCTTTTTGTCTAAATACAAGGTTGCTTGAAACAGAGACAAGAGAGATGATGTACTGCTGTGCTTGCCAAGCAAATGCCAGCTCTGAGAGATGGTAACTTAGAGCAGTCCAAGCCAAATTGCACAGGTACCCTGCATGGAGTCCCTGCTGAGCAAAGGGGACCAGCACCCAGCACTGTGAGAGTACCCCAGTCACACCCAGAGACACCACACATACTGAGGAAATCTGAATGTCCCTCCCCTAACATCAAATATTACAAATAGAATAGTTACAGATACCATGATTCTGTGACAGGTGTGACAAAGCCCCTTACCAAAAAAATGACAAATAACTGGAAAACATCACCTGCTCACTCAGCCAGGCACTGACACCACCCTGCCTCCCATTAATCAGGAGGAGGTTAGTTAATATTTAAGAAGGTTGTTACAGCTCAAGATAGAGGATCACATCACTGTGCTGTGCTCTCAACCAGATCCCTTACAAAAACCCAGATAAAGCTGAAGACAAATGCATGGAAAAGACACAGAGCTGAACACAACACATTCTCATAGTCCTCTGGTGACAAGTCATGGCATTTCAGCAAATAGGAAGTTCCCATCATTTTGGCAAGGAGCAGAGTTAAGCTATGAAATAAGCCCAATTCTCTGGTACCTCACCATCTCCACTGAGCTCACACAGAGTGTTGGCTCTCAGCAGCCAGGTAATCCCACTAGGTGCTAAAGTATTCACACAGTGGAAACAGCTGTCTCAGAAGGGTTGGAAAGGCAAGAGACCCCAAAAAGTTCTTCCAAGTGCCACCCTGGTGATTCATCAGCTTTTCTAACTGATGTCAGAGCTGGCAAATCCACCTCACTGTACCTGTTCCCCAGCCCAGGCAGCACCAAGCCCAGCACTGTGCACTGGATGTGATCCAGTGGGTACCTGGGTTTTTAGCACAAGTGTTTGCCAACAGGGCTCAAGTGCAGCAGCATAGCAATCACTGGAGATTTGGGGCTTCCTTCCATTTTTTTATGTAAGTGAGCTCAACAACACACATGGTGATGAAGACAGTTTTGAGAAGGTGGGTATACTACATCTTTTCTCTCATCAGTAGTGGAGTAAGAGCCTTAAAATCACAGCTGTAATTCAGGTTCATTTAAAAGCTTTCAATCTTCACTGAAACCTATTGAACTGCTCTGTTTTCTGCTCCCAGGTATTGATTACTGGGGTGGGTCAGGTGAGGGGGAGTATGAACAACTGCCTTCCAGCCACTTTTGAGTGATGCCACAGCTTGTGACATCATGACTGTCTCCACGGCAGCACAGCAACACAACTGAATTGAAACAGGAGGAGGCCAATTAGAACAAGAAAGCTCCTCTGTAGTTGGAACCATAGTAATTAACAGAAATAAGAGAAGCTGTTATAGAAAGGACATTGTTCCAACAATAAAAACCTTGCTTTTAACTTGCCAGGTGAACCCAAGACACCCAAACCATGGCTAAGTACAAAAGTCCTTCCAGACTGGAAACCCCATGATATCATTAGCTGCATTTCCAGCACAGCCTGGATCTGTGAGGTCATTTTTCATCTCCCCTCACATCAAGTTCTCCTCTCCACTGGAGCCTGCCTACACTCTTAGGAGGCTGCTCAGCACATCATGCTCAAGGAAAGCCCCCTAGCTGAAGTGCCTTTCAGCCTTCTACAATTAGCAGACACATCTCTGTGGGGGGCACACAAAAGAAACCAACATCAGGCCAGCAACCCAGAGTGACTCACGCCAGCTAAGTCTCTACCTTCAAGGATGAAGCATACTCAGGGTTTGGAATAGATGATATGAACAAGATCTGGACCCTCTAAGTACGTACACTGTTTTGTTTTCAATCTCCAAATCAAGAGACACAAAGGAGCAATCTCAGCTAGTGTCAGTTAAGTTGTGACAGTGCAGTTGGGGGCACATTAAGCCAAATGTGACTCTGACTGATCTCCATCCTACGGAGCACTTGCTGCAGTCCCAGAGATAAGGCAGCTGCTCTATTGCTCCAGAGCGGCCAGGAACAACACACAGCTGATAAAAATTCCCCAGGGAGAGCCCACACTGTTAGGAGCGTACCACAGTCAGGCTCCTAGCCTTAGGCACCTCCACTAGATTCAGCCCAATAAAGACCAGCTACACTCTGTACATTTACCCCATTTTCTTTTCCCAGGCAAGCCTAAAAGCTGCAGCAGGCCAGGAACAAGCTGAGTGTAAACTTTCCTAGAAAACAAGCTTGAAGGTGTAAGGCACAGCACAAAGTCAGTGTACCTGGAGTGAGGAGACCTGCACCAACACAGAAGCTCAAGCACAGCGACACAGCATGTGCTTTGGCTGGAGATGAAACCTTCATGGGTAACGCTGCTTCCCACAGCTCCTGTGAGCACACCTACTGTGCTCTTCTCCTGCAATTCCATGGCAAAGTGAGGCCTTCACTGCTGGCAAGGGAGACAGAGCACATAGGTCCCTAGTACCGGCACACTCATGGCATGTGGAGGCTGGGCAGCAATCTGGTTAACAGCTGCTTTGTGATAAGAGGCACAGCTGGCTAAAACTGAGTCACCTTAAAAAAAATGCTGAAAAGCATCACACCATTAGGATAAAAGATTTAACTGGTATCTTCACAACTGCAGCGGGAGCAGTTCTCAGTCATAATTCAGTCAAGTGAGTCTTTGTACAGAACACTTCCAGTCCCTATATCTCAGTCAAGTGCAGTTATTTCACACACAGGGGCAGAACTTGAGGTAAGGCATTAACAGTGACTGGGGGTCCTGCTGGGATTCACCCTGCCATTAAAAACAAGGCATCCTCTGGCACACATCTGAGAAATGGGACAATGGGACTTCCTCAAGCCTCTGTCACTAGACATACCTTCCTGCACACAGCTTCTGCCAGGCAGCACCTGACTGGTTCCAGCTTTCACAAGCTGGAGCTCAACTGTAGGTCAAAAGGCTGTAGGTCACTTTTTAGTTCATTCTGGCCTCAGTGTTCCTGGTTTACCAGCTCGTTCACCCAGAACTGCAGTCACATGCACCCGCTGCCTGAACACACCATCACCCACAACTAGGGGATGTTTGTTAACAGAGCAAGAAACTGGAACAGAGCAGAAAACATGATTTACTGTATGAACCAGGCCTTACTGCAGGAGAAAAAGCCGTTAGCCACAGAAAGGAAAGAAACCAGGCAGAGGCAGAAATAACCAGCTTCCTAAAGTTATTTTTAGAGCTGCCTCCACCAACACTAAAGATATTCAGAGCTGTTGAAAAAAAGTAAATCAAAGGTAAGCACACAAATAGCTCAGAAGAAAGCAGACAGTGCTTCAAAGTTACTGTTGCCACCAGTGCAGCAGCTGCAATTGCTGGCCCAGTTCTGTCCTTTGATTTGGGACAGCATCATTATCCTGGGCTCTGCTTTGCTCTGTCAATGAGCTCAGGGGAGCTGTGCCACATGTGTGCTAGAACACAGCAGGACAGCGTCACCTGGGCAGTCACTGCTGTGGGACAGGCTGAGCACAGCCTGGACAGGGGAAAGGACAGGTAGCACTTCCATTCCCTTTGTACAAGGGGCTGTTATCACAGAATCAGCTAGGCTGAAAAGGCCTCTGAGATCGAGTCCAACCTATGACTGAATACCACCCTGTCAACCAAATCATGGCAGTCCAGTCTTTCCTTAAACACTTCCAGAGACGGTGACTGCGCCACCTCCCTGGGCAGGCAATCCCAATGTCTAATCACCCTTTCGGTGAAGAAATTCCTCCTGATGTCCTCCCCTGGCACACCCTGAGGTCGTTTCCTCTCATCCTGTCCCTTGTTCACCGGGAGGAGAGCCCGACCCCCCTCTTTCCTGTCAGGGAGCTGTACAGAGCGAGAAGGTCCCTCCCGAGCCTCCTTTTTCCAGGCGGAGCTCCCCAGCTCCCTCAGCTGCTACTCATCAGATCTGAGCTCCAGCCCCTCCCCCAGCTCCGTTCCCTTCCCTGGACGGCCGGGATGACAGGCTGGGCACTGTCCCCGCACAGTGACAGAGCACAGGGCGCTCTCTCCGAGCAGGAGCCGGAGCTCTCCTAGCACAGCTCGGCCGGGCACGGGGCCCTGCTCAGGCAGCGCCCGGGGGGCGGCCCGGCCCGCGCTCACCTCGCCCTACGGCCCTGCTGCAAAGCGCGGCGGCCGCAAAGCGCGGCCGGGCCGGGGCCGCCGCCCTCCCCCGGGGAGCCCCGAGGGACCCCGGCCGGGACAGCGGCACCGCGAGAGCCCCGAGGGATCCCGCGAGCAGGGCAGTCCCTGTCCTGTTTGTGCGGCTCTGGGAAATCCATTACACACAAGCACTGGGCATCTCCCATCTCCAGCCCACGGTTCTCGGAGTCCGACAGAATCATTAAGGCTGGAAAAGACCTCCGAGATCATCCAGTTCAACCCGTGACTGAACACCATCTTGTCAACTAAACCAGCACACTGAGTGCAACTTCCAGTCTTTGCTTAAGCACCTCCAGGGGTGGTGACTCCACCACCTCCCTGGACAGCCCGTTCCAATGTCTAGTCCCCCTTCCCGTGAAAAAATTCCTCCTAACGTCCAATCTAAACTGCTGCTGGCAGAGCTTAACTATATCCTCTTGTCCTGTTGCTCGTTTCCTGGGAGAGAAGACCACTCCTTGGCCCCTGCTCCACTGCCCTGAGGAGGCCACTCGAGATGCTCTGCCTCCCTTTTATCTCCTAACCCTGCAGATTTCTTCAGTCCTGATGTCAACTTTGTCCCACAGAAGCACTGCAAACAGGAATTGAAGCACCACACAGGTGAACAGCCAGAAACCAGGGATCCCTCCCAGCTGGTGCCTGCACAGGGACCCAATGGGTCAGATGGAACATGGGACTATCAGACCAGAGTGTTCACCGAACCCACACAGCTGTGCACGGCTGACAGGGAACAGCATTCATAGCAGCGGCCACAGGCAAGGTGACTACTGACATCTCCATCCAAGCCTTCTGTTTCCCTTCCCCAAAGCTCCGATTCCCCCCAGTTAGCCTGAGTTAGTGTTTGACTTGAGCAAGAACAAGTCCTGTGAGAGAGCAGGGCTCTAAGGGCTGCTCTGGCAGCCTCCCCTTAGCAACCCAGGGCACTCTGCAGCACTCATCTCCAGCGAGGACCTTAACAGAGCAGCGATAAAAGCTAATGTGTGGGGTAACAGTGCTGTTAGCAACAGTGCCTCTGGAATGGTTGACAAGATTGCAGGGTGACAGCGAGACACAGACATGGAGCCTGGTGCCAAGCACAAAGGCCAACAGCAACAGGCTGCTGGTGAACAGAGCTCTGCTTCCCAGCATCCAGGATTCCCCGCTCAAGGCCTGGCTCTTGGCATGCTGCAAATTTGAAGGTCACTGAAACTAAATACTTTGGAAATAAAGTAGCTACTTTGTCCAGGACCGGAGCTAAAGAGGTGCAAGCACCGTCCAACACCCTTTTACTTCCAAGGGAGCAGCTTTTCAGGCACCGGGAAGAGTTCTCCAGCTCTGTTTGACCAGTACTCATCTCCTCAAATCTACCTGGAAAGTTTCAGTCCACACTGTACAAGCTGGGCATTACAGCCCTGCACTGCCAGGGAGCTTGCTTTGCTCAGAGCAGCAGTGCTAAGAGGCCAGAATTCCCAGCCCAGGACCCACTGCTGGAGTGGCAGGTCAAACAAGACAGCACTGGCAGCTGTTCAACAGAGCACACCAAAACCTGGGAGAGTTCCTGGACAGAAATGTTGCGACTTGGGACCCCGCGTTTGGGCCAAGCTGAGAAATTGAAAAGCCTCAGGGTTCAAACAAGGAAAATGAGGCTTCCCAACAAAACAGCTACTCAAGCGACCTCACAGCTCTGCAATAATGTGCTGGCTCCCGAGCTGTCCCCACACACGCTGTTCTCCACAGAAGCAGCACTGACTAGTCTGGCAGCCAAGCAGGCAGGACATAGCAAAACAGAGGCCTTCAGGAGAGGGTCCAGGGACTCCCTTGGGGACAGTTCCACAGCAGCTTTTGGGACGCTTTATCTAGCTTCAGACTCAAATAGTTGTCTTACATGTAGGGCCTAAGAGGGATGTAACATCCATGCTTTAATGTTCCAATTTTAACGCATTTGTAGATATGCCCACTCTGGGTAAGAAGTTTAGGCTTGGAGTTCCCTCCTGAACACGGCAAATACCTGGCTGGGCTCTGCTCAGTAAGATCTCAACCACTTTCAGAATAGAAAAAACCCAAGGCAAATAATACTTAGAAGTTTGACTCATCTTATGACAACAACTTGCAATAAGAATTCCCTTTTATCAACTCTGAAATACTTTTCAGCTTTCATCAAACATCACTTTCCACTTATAAAAAGGCATAAGCAACTTCCGATCTTCACTTTAATTCCAGCTCTGACAGACCTGCACCACAGGTAAGAATTTACCTTTGAAACATTCACCACTCAAGTTTCTCAGTCGACTTCAAACTGGAGAGACAAAACAGTAGCTTAAGCTTTGATCTCTTAGAATGAGGTTCAGAAAAGATCACTGCAGTGAAACCTGGATGACTTAATGAAGAGCACTAAACAGGATACACAAGATTGATTGTCAACACATCCTTGATGTAAATACTAGTGCTAAGGTTTAAAAATTTATGCACTTTCACAGTGTTCCCCTTTTGAGCACTGCTGTCGCAGCAAGCCTAGCTCAGGTGAGTCCCTTGAGAGACTGGTTTCAACTTCTTGGTGTTGCCAGAGCCGACAAATTTCACCCTCCTGAGACTCTGCAGAGCAGTGGGGATAACACAGCTCCTGTGTGCATGTCTGCTCAGGTGACACTGCAGCACCTGTGAGGGCATCGGGCACCCTGCCTCTATCCCAGCAGGGGCATGTGCCCCTCTGGCACATGCCTTTATTGGCAATTCATGGTGCAAGACTAAGCTCAGCAGCAAGAAGGTAAGTAGGAGAGAATCAAAACTCAGCTGTCTTCCTTCACAGTATTAAAATGTACAGAAGTTTGGGAAGAGGTCTGGCAGTGCATAGCCCGCAGCCCTGTCCCTCTCCAGAAATCCAACAGTTTCCGGGCCTGGGGGACCAATAACTCCCCCAAGACTGTTTGTCACTTGTCCCTGACAGCAGACTAGCACTTACCTCACTGGTTCTAGTGGAAATCACAAATGCTGTTGCAATAGCGCCTTTTGGATTTATAAACCAGACTCTGGCAGAGCAGAAGTGAAGCACAGGCCTGAGAACCTGGTCAGGACTTCAGCCATGGGGCTGCTGTTCCTCTTGCCCCTGGTTTCTCCAGGGGACAGACTGCACCCATCTGCACTAAACACAATTAATTAATTCTGCAACAAAATGAAGCAGACAGAATTTCCACTCTCCTAAATATTTTCTCCTCTCCTAAACAAGCCCATCTGCAAATCCTCAAAAAACTTCCACTTGTTTAAAGGCAGCTTATGTCAAACCCTGGTATCCACTTCTCCCTCTCTCTGGGTGGCAGGCTGGCATGGAGACTGGGAAAGAAGGGAAGGATAAACTCAATCTTTCATGAACTGTTCTGGAGAGACCCAGATGAGAATTCACCATTCTCATCCCCAAGCGCAACTACAGCCCTCACAGTATCTGACAGCCTGAATTCTAATCGCCTTTCACAGCGAACAGCAATCATACTTAGCATTGCTCCCCTCGCTTTTAAATCTGCTCTGATGGGAAACACACTGACAACTTTTCACTGCAGAAATTAAAGTGGATTTTTCTTGAACAAGGCCACCCGCCTGCACAGCCTTAATCCTTCCAGCTCACATATGTCCCCGTAACTTGCACTGCTCTGAATCCAATTATGCCTCCTCAATCCATTAAAAAATATTTGAGGCTGTTGTGCAGGTTGCACCGAGCAAGAGTATCAGAATCAGCTAAAGAGGCACTAGCAAGCCCTGCTTGATGCCTTCCCTCTGCAGGCATGCATGGAGTGGGTTATTAGAAAAATTAAATGTCACAGAGTGACTTTCACAGGGCCCAGTGAACTAGTTCCAAACTACAAAAGTCGGGGCTTAGACAACAGGAAAATCCATACAGCAGACAAGACTTGACACACAGTAAGCGCCTGGCAGTTATTAGTTGTCGATTACAAGCTTTTACAGTTCTCTTGCTCTGGCAGCACACAGAGCTAGGAACAAGCTCATGGAGCAGCTGGTCTCCCATGCATTACACTGGAAGAGCAGAATAACCCTGAGCGAAGTTGTCAGAAGTGTCCACAAATCTAAACTGCACGCACAGACCAATCACCAGAGTATCCAAGGACTCTCACACAGCTGTGAGTGAAACACAAGCTGACAGTGTGTGCCGGGACACTGGCTACGGTTCCACACCGGTACCTGTTGGCCTCCCAGTGCTCCGTACTTTACAAAATTCCATTGTATTCTCCAGACAGACAATCCACATATCACAGAAACCAAGTTCTTCCATTATCATCTTTGCTG
The DNA here is from genome assembly GCF_009829145.1 of Chiroxiphia lanceolata. Lineage (NCBI taxonomy): Eukaryota > Metazoa > Chordata > Aves > Passeriformes > Pipridae > Chiroxiphia > Chiroxiphia lanceolata. The sequence goes on along the minus strand of NC_045653.1, from coordinate 370,673 downwards.
ATCAGGGTCTGGCAGAGGCTGCACAGGGTCGCCTTGTCCTTTCCAAGCTGGCAGTGCCCAGCAGTTACACCCAGCACTTCCACGGCCATGCTAGAGATCTCAGCATCCTGAGCTATACCACAAACTTACACTGCCACTACAGAAGTGGGACAGAAGTAGCAAGCTGGATGCAAAAATAGCAGATGGCAGTTTAGCACTTGCACCTTATAGATGAATTTTTAGGTTTTCCATAACTGCAACACATCAAACAAATTCTGCACGTAACCCTCTTCTGAATATTAAGGTACATGTACATCAGTACTTTATCTGAAAGCCAAGCAGACTGCATTTGATCACTAGTTAAACTTACTTTTCTCCACACATTCAAGAACATGTAACTTCATAGCACCAAATTGCTGTTGAAGAGGAATTACCAGCAAAGTAATTGGGACCCTCTGGAGTCAAGTCTGCCAACTTACACGACTTGGCAATCTGGCTTGTTAACATCCCACATGATTGGAATTTATTTTAGAATCCAATGCCACATGCCGTGAGGTTTTTTTTTTCCCTTTTCTTCTTTTCCTTCCCCAAATGACAAGCTAAAGCCCAGAATTCAGAGGTCCTAATTCCATTCCTGTCTCTAAAACACACACCCTGGGGTCAAGGTCCTTTGCAGAATAAGTAATATTAGTCCTATCAACGGCATCCTGCAAATAATACTCCTTTTTGAGCCTCTCATTGAAGACTGGAGTAGAAATTAGGAGCCACGTTCACTTACTGCTCACAACCAACCCAGCATCCCCACCCTCCTGCATGGCACACCAATGGTGAGCTGCACCTGCAGTTAAATCCGGAGGGATTCAGCCTCAGCTCTCGGACAGGTCGGGCACCTCGACGCTAAGGTGCTACACTAGGTACCTTTAACCAGGACTTGTTCTCCCAGGCTAAAAAAAAGAGACTTTCCAGAGCCAGCTCTGGCCGGGAGGTGCCAGCTCTCTGCGCTGCGAAATGTCAGCCTTCAGCTTCGTGCCTCGCCCAGGCAATTCCCTTTTCTTTTTCGGAAGAATCTGAACGCCTCCCCAAAGAAGGGGCCCGTGTTCCCCGCTAGGGAACACACTTAGGGAAGCGCCGCTTCCTTCCCTCCAGCACAGGGAGGGATCTCCTTAAGGGCCCGAAGCACCGGGCTAGGCACCCGGCCCGACCCTGCACGGCCCCCGCAGGGTCGGGGACAGCGGGCTCGGCGCTCCGGGGCTGGCAGGGGGGTAGAGCCCGGCCCCCCGCGGCGCAGGCAACATGCGGGGGAGGATGGAGCAGCCCCCCGCACCCCTCCCCACCCCGGAGCCGAGCGGGGCGGCAGCGGGACCCCCCCGCGGCGGCCGAGCAGGTCCCACGGAGGGCTGGGACGCGCGTGGGAAGCGGAAGGGGCGGCGGGCCCGGCAAGCGGCGGAGCAGCAGCAGGAGCGAGGGAGGGAGAGGGCGGCACCCCCGCCCGCAGCCATGCAGGGCCCGGCCCGGCCCCCCGCCCGCGCGGTCACTCACATTGCCTGAGGAGCTCCAGACACAAAGCCATGGGAGACACAAAGAGGGGCGGAGGGGACCGGAGAGACGCGGGGGGCGCGGGCGCTCGGCCCGGCCTGGGTCCCGCGGAGGGGAGGAAGAGGAGGACGAGCCGCGGGCCGGGGCCGCTCCGGCTGCTCGTGCGGCCGCCGCTGGAGGAAGGAGGAGACGCGCGGAGCCGCCGCCGCACTCACCGCGCCCGCCGCTCCAGCCGCGCGCCCGGGCGGGGCCGCGCATTAAACCCCCGCCCCGCCCCCGCCGCGCGGTCCCGCCCCGCGCGGTTCCCCCCGCCCCGCCGGCCCCGCGGGAGCGCGCTCGGCGCACCGGGACCCGCGGCACCCCCGCGTCCCGCTCGCTGCCGACGGGGCGGGGGTGCCGCTGGCCGCTCCCGCACCGGCGCTGCCGCGGGGGAGCCGGGCGTTGCTGAACAAAGCGGGCACCGCTCCCACCCCACGCGGAAGCTTTGTCTCCTTGTCGCGTTGACATCTTTTCCGGCGCGGCCCCGCCTCCACCCACGCGCGAACGTGGGTTTGGATGAAAGAGCCCCCGTGTCCCCCCCGCTCCAGCCGCTCCTGCCCCCGGCGCCGGGCGCGGGTGGGACCCGCGTGGCCGGTGGGCGTCTACCCACCCGCCACGCACCTGCTCCAGGATCGCCAGGAGGAGTCCTCCGGGGCAAGGGGACATACATGTAAAGGAAACAGCGGGACGGGGAGGTTTTCCTTGAGGGTGTTTTCCCCTGGTACGAGAGATTTGCTGGTGGAGTTCTGCCCCGATGGGCACGGGGAGGGGGAGTGGAGCCTCACTGGGCGCGGGTGCTGTGCTTGGGGCTGTGCCTTATGCCTCCCCTTGGGCTGCCTGAGCAGGCCTGATGGGGGATGAGGGTGCGGAGGGGAGCGGGGCTGGCACAGCGTGCAGGCTGCGGGGAAGAACCTGCCTGGGCACAGCCACCCCGAGTTGGCACCCTGGGCACAGACGTGCTGGGTGGTGGAGCAGTGTCCAGCTCCATCCCTCCGATCCTGTTCTGAGACACATGGAACTGAGCACCCAGTTCGCCTGGACATGGGGCTGGGGATATCTCTGCAAGACCAGAGCCACACCGTGTAGTGTCTGACTGAGATGGGCAGCTGGTGCCCGCCAGCCCACCATGGGCCCGCCGCCCACCACTGCCCAGTGGCGCTGCCCGCGGGTGCCTGGCCCTGGGCAGGGCTCCTGGCTGTGCGGGGAGCGGTGCTGCCACGTGGCTCCCGCCAGCAGCACGTGTGCCGCCCCGGCTCCTCGCTGCTACCATCACTTCTTGAGTGGTGCTGTGATTTATTGATGACTCGCTGGGTTCCCAGCCCTAGGAGAAGGGCTAGTCTGCAGCAAGGAGCAATCAAAGCGCCGTGGGAAACACTACACTGAGCTCACGCGCTGAGCCGTCGCCCCCCTCGGTGTTCAGAGACCGAACTGCTGCAGCTTTGCTGCTTCTGCTTTAGGAAGCAGCAGCACAATGGGGCTGAAGGAGGATCTGGTCGCAGCGTCAGCCCTGAGCCTGAGGACCAACAGAAGAACACAAGGAAACTTGTTTTCAATTCGGGGGCTCCCAGGCAACGAGTGGGGAGCAGCTCAGGATTGAGAGCCCCTCATCCACATGGACTGCGAAGCCCTGAGCCAAACTCTTCCTGAATCCTCAGGAATACCCACATCATGGCTCAGTAGATGGAAAAGGTAATGGAAGAGCATGAAGGAGAGGAAAAGCAATGCCAAACAAGAGAACTACATACAAAGAAACCCTCATTTGCCTGTGATGTCTGACATCCTGCAAATGCTCCAGGCTGTTTGCATGGCCTCACTGAACCCCACCCAGCCCAGTTCTCCTGGTACAGGTGTGTGTGCCTCAGCTAAGGCCATCGGTCACTGCTGCCCCAGTGATGGCACAAGCCCTGTGGCCACAGGGAGCCGCAGAGAGGGGCTGAGCAACGCCGACAGCAGGGACACAAAGCAGCACCTGAGGCTGTCTGGTGTCAGGGCAGCTCTGTGCTCGCTTGGCTTACATGGATGGCCAGTGTGTGGGGGTGGCACCAGGCCCCTCGGCCTGAGGAGAGACCTCAGGTGTCTGCGTACATGGAAAATTGCCCCCCACCCAGCTCTCCTCATGGGCAGAGCACTGCACCATGCATGAATTCCTGTTGCTGCCCTTCCAGAGGCCCCAAACGAGCCAAGGCATCCCTTGGTGCTTTGATTTCTTCTCTCCCATGAGGTCAGCACTACTGACTCCCTTTCCTGCTATCAAGGCTGATAAAAGCAAGCAACAAGAAGGACTTGGCTTTCTGACCATATCAGCAAAGGGAAATGCTGGCAGCTGCCTTTGTTTCTACTCCTCTGTAGATGGTCCCTGCTGGGAGAAGGCAGGCTTGGCCAGGACCTTGGAGCTATGGTCACCTCCCCTGCATCTGTTTGTGCCAGCACAGCATCATGTGTGGCTGCAGCTCCCCCCTTCCTGGGGATCTGGGCGAGTGATATTTCTGTGGACTCAAACCCATTGCAACTGTTTTGGGGTGCCAGATATGTGCCTGCAGCAGGCAGTGAGCTTGCTGCCTGTGGAAAAGCTGAAATCTGGCAGCAAAGAGCACCAGGCACAGAAAGACAGGGACGATTTGGGTTTGGGGGTGGAGCTGAGAGCGAGGTTGTGGCCACGGTACAGCTTCCTGGGGAAAAGGGAAAAGGGAGTGCTGGCTGGGCACAGGGCGGTGGTGGAGTTTCCATAATAACAAGGAAAAGATCAGAGGTGAAAAATGAACTGGCAAATGTGGAGAGAAACAGCTGTCATAAATTTCTTTGTGTCCCACACGCACATGAATACACTACAGAACATGTGTACGTGCCCTTTTTTCCTTTGCACTGACAGAGCGTGCAACACAAATCTCTCCCTGGTGTGCGTGCGCGCACATAGAAACACACACAGACACACAGTCTCTCCCTCTAATCCCTTTCCTGCTTGTATGTCAGAGAAAGCTATTTCTGGAACGTGAAATCTAGGTCAAAAAGGAGAAAATCTGAAGGGAACGATAAAAGTCCCTCCCAAAGACCATGTGGGGTCAGCGTGGGCCAATGTGATTAGTGAAGGGGCTGCAGTGGTGCTTCATCCCTCAGTCCTGGACACTCATGCGCAGGTGGAGCGATGGCTCCTGGCCTGGTGTGAGTTCCCTTTGCCTTCACACCACTGCTTCTTTCCCACACAGAAGAGAAGGCCATGACAGCTGAGAGGAACAAAAATCACCTTCCTACACAGAAACCAAGTTCACTGCACACAGAGGAGGAGGAAGAGCTACACGACTTTCCCAGAAGCCACATGGCTTTCCCAGAAGCTGTGGAAACTCATTCCACAGTGAGACAACCCTTGGGGATTGGGCCAGCACAACGCCGTGACGCCGCACAGGTGTGTGCAGGCACTTTGTCCTTCCTCCACTAAGCACGGCCCCGCTGCCCCTGCAAAAGAGCATCAGTGCCAGGGGACCAGGCTGGCACCTGCCTTCTCCTGGGGCAGGGCAGGGTTCCCAGAACAGCCATGGGCCTACGAGCCAGCTCTCCAATTTAGCGATAAGAAGGGAAACAAAAGCAACACAAAGAAGACAGGAAGTAGGTGGGAGGCAGAAGGCAGCTATTCTGTCCCAACCTTAGGAGTACTTCTCCTGGTTAGTGCTCTCATGACCAGCCTGGGCTTGGCAAAGTTCTGGCATATGGATGGGCCAGAAGATGCATGCAGCCTTGCCCTCCCTGGAAGAGATCTGGACACAGGATAAGGAGCTGGGAACGTGGGCTTTCTGGGATCAGGCTGCTGAATCCCAGGGCAGAATGCTCTGAGCAAGTGTGCAGTTACCAGATGGCACACGGGGGACTGGGGAGAGGAACTGGCTTGGTGTTAGCTTTCCCTGCTGTCTTTGCTTTGCTCACCTCTGCTTTCCTGTTTTCCCTGGATATCAGATATTCCACTCTGCATTGCAAGTAGTCTGTTAAAAAAGCAATTCCCACAGTTGCCTCTACTAAGCAGGAGCCGGGGCTGGGGATCCCTTTGTGATGCTCCCCAGCCAGCTTGCCTGTCACCACACGCCTGGCAATTAGAGGAATAGGTTCCATTGGGGCTTTTGAATCTCCGGCTGAGCAAGGCACAAAGCTTTGTTTAAGGCTGATCAAGGGCAGCTCATCATCTGTCTCCCTGGCTGTCAAATGGGAGCTAATTGCTTTGTAATGTGCCGGTGACACAGGCATTAGTGGGAGGAGCTGTGGCAGAGGTTTGACAGCTGTCAGGGCTCTCCCCTGGCCGTGTTCCCCACATAGACCTCGGGACTGGCACTCTTCTGAAATGGAGCTTGTTGCCCCTCCTGTACCATCCTGCCCTCGGATGGTGCCTGAATCCTTTTGCTTTAAGATCCAACCCCCACCTACCCTCAAGGAACGAGAAGCCTGTGTCAGCCCCAGCACTGCTGTTGCTGGTGCCTCTTAAGGATGTGTCCCAACAGAGACAAAAGCCAAAACCCCTGTCTGGGAACTGGGCCCATGGTGGTTCCCGTTCCTCTGGGCTGGTGCACAGATTCTGGGTACAGGAGGATGGGATGTAAGCAGGTGAGGGCTCTCAGTTCTTTCACCCCAGAGTCTTGCGTGGAGCCTTGCCATGAGCACCTGCAGGTGATGGTGCATCCGCTTCTCTCTGTTGGTCCAGATTGATGCTGCCAAGCTGAGGTACCAAGCTGCTGCTTGGGAGGCCCCTCTCCTACACCACTAACCACTTAGATGCACAGATGCAAGGAAAGGGACCTGGGGATGCTGGTCGACAGCACCTGAGCACGAGCCAGCACGTGTCCAGGTTAGCGAGAAGGCCAATGACATCCTGGCTTGTACCAGTCCTAGTGTGGCCAGCAGGAGCAGGGCAGTGACCATCCCCCTGCACTGTGGTCATGCCTCCAATCCTGGGGTCACTTTTTCAGGCCCTTCATGGCAAGAAAGACATTGAGGTGCTGGAGCATGTCCAGGGAATGGAACGGAACTGGGGAAGGGTCTGGAGCACAAGTTGCAGCTAAGGGAGCTGTGAGGGCTCATCCAGGAGAAAAGGAGGCTCAGGGGGAACCTTCTCACTCTCTACAACTCTTTGACAGGAGTGGGGAGCCAGGTGGGGTTCAGTCTCTGCTCCCACGGAGGAAGTGACAGGATGACAGGAAATAGCCTCAAGTTGCACCAGGGGAGGTTTAGATTGAATAATAGGGAAAGTTACTTCATGGAAATGGTGGTCAGGCATTGGAACAGGCTGCCCAAGGCAGAGGTGGAGGCACTACCCCCAGAAATGTGGGCCCCTTCCAATTTAGAATATTCTGTGAACTTCCTATGAATTCTGTGAGCGAGCGTTCAAAAAACATGTGGATGAGGCACTCAGGGACATGGTTTAGTGATGCGCTTGGCAGTGCTGGATTAACATCCTGGGGCAAAGCACTTGCCTTCCTTGCTTCCCACCTGGGTGCTGAGTGCCTGGGACAGCACTGGGGAGGGCAGAGTGGTCCTGACAGGGAGTGCAGGCAGCCCCCCCAGTCATCCCAGAGGTGCTGGGTGCTCTGGCCACGCGGGAAGGGGAGGGCTCAGCCCGAGGCACAGCCAGCTCTGGCCAGGCATCTGGGAAAGAGCCCCATGCTGGCGTGGAACTGGGAGCAGCCTACTGGGAGAGATGGTCGGGCTGGAGAGAAACCAGCAGAACACGGTTGCCCACAGCCTCACCCTGACCCCGGGGCATGGAGTCAGTCCTGACTAACACTGCAGGGAGAGGCCAGGCTCTTGTCCAGTATAGTAATTCCTAATCAAGAGATGAGATGAATAATCCCAGCCTCCAGTGCCTGGCGGGTGTCTGCAGCCAGGGACAACTGCAATGGCTCAGCACAGGGGTGCTGGGCTCTGGGGCTCAGGAAGGCTCGTTAGTGCCTTGAAACTCAGCAGAAGACCTGTTCTTACCCCACAGCAGGGATGTTAGGATCTCACTATCTGTCATCATAGAGTCACAGAATGGTTTGGGTTGAAAGGGACCTTAAAGCTCACCCAATTCTAAAGCTCTGTCATGGGCAGGGACACTTTCCACTAGACCAAGCCCTGTCCAACCTGGCCCTGAACAGTTCCAGGGATGGGGCAGCCACAGCTTCTCTAGGCAACCTGTTCCAGTGCCCCACTAACCTTTGAGTAAAGAACTTTTTCCTAACATTCAATCTAAATCTCTCCTCTTTTAGTTTAAAACCATTTTCCCTTGTCCTATCACTATCTGCCTGTGTAAAAAGTCCCTCTATCTCTTTTTTAATAAGCCCCTTTAGATACTGGAAGGCTGCAACGGAGTCTCCATTGATGGTGAGGGGAAAATAGGAGTTGATTTGTCAGACACCTACATGGCTCCTCTGATTCTGTCATGGGAAAGAAAGCAGTTGGAGTCAGTTCAGACAAGGGATGAACTCCCAGGATCTCACTGTAGACATTTTGAGACTAGTCTCTAGGTAGCAGCCCCAGGGCTGGATGCACTAGGGTGATGCTGTCTGCCTGTCACCTCTGTCACCCTGCCTGCAGGGGAAGGGACTAGACTGCAAACCCAGCCCAACACTGCTCCTCCTCCTTGGTGTGGAGCTGGACTGTCACCTGGATGGCACAAGAGCCCCATGATCGGCTCAGATCCAGGCTGCCCGGGCTTCTGGGCAGGGTCAGACCTGCTTGTGGCTCTGCTGGGCAAAATCACAAACCCTGTGGATATGGAGGAGGCAAATTCTCACCATTTATCTTTTTTCCCAAGCTCTGATTAGAAAGACTTGTTTCCGGGAGTCCTGCCTGTGCAAGAACCTGCAAAGAAGTTAATGGTGAGCCCCAAAGCCTTGTCACACCTCCATCACTGAGGGATGGAGGCAAACACCTCCTGCTCTCCCTCTTCCCATCAACCCCAGTTCCTGCCTCTGGCTGATGGGGCTGCAGAGACTGGATACACGCAGACCTTGGGGAAGCCAGTGCAATCTCTGATGGAGTTTTGTTCCCAAGAGTTTCAGAGAGAGGTTAAACCTGCCAACAGCAGCCTGGATTGGAGCAACGAGAGATACATTGTGGTGAGGAGAAGGAGGAGGATGGAAGCTATTCCTAGTGTAGGGCAGCAGGGCTGCTGCCTGTGCTGCAGGTTCTCTTGCCCCCACAACCCTGGAGGGGTTAGGGCACAGAGGGAGGCCAGTGCTTCTGGGCAAGGTGGGGGTCCCAGAAGGGGGTCCAGCTGCAGCACTCAGGCTCAGGTTTGGCTTGACTGAACAAAGGTATGGAGATCTCGTGGACCTCTACAGGCTGTGCCAGCCATGCCAGACAGATCCCAGCATGGAGTCACTGAATGGTTTGGGTTGGAAGGGACCTCAAAGATCATTCAGTCCCATCCCCCTGCCGTGGGTGGGGACACCTTCCATCAGACCAGGTTGCTCCAAGCCGTGTCCAACCTGGCCTTGAACACTTCCCAGCATAGGGCAGCTACAGCTTCTCTGGGCAACCTGTGCCAGGGCCTCCCCACCCCCCACATTGTGATATTTCTTTCCAGTATCCCATCTAACCCTGTCCTCTGGCAGTGGGAAGCCATTGCCCTTTGCCCGATCCCTTCAGGCCCTTGTCCCAAGTCCCTCTCCATCTCCCTTGCACTCCCATCTCCCTTGGGCACTGGAAGGTGCTCTAAGGTCTCCCTGAAGCCTTCTTTTCTCTGGGCAGAACACCCCCAGCTCTCCCAGCCTGGCTCCAGAACAGAGGTGCTCCAGCCCTTGGAGCATCTCCGTGGCCTCCTCTGGACTTGCTCCAACAGTTCCATGTCCTTCTGATGTTGGGGACCCCAGAGCTGGAGGCAGCCCTGCTCCTGGCATCTCATGAGAGCAGAGTAGAGGGGGGGAAGAAGTCCCTCCCTTGACCTGCTGCCGACACTTCTTTTGATGCAGAATCCAGAGCCTGTGTGTCATTCCAGGACCCGCATCCAGCTGTTGGCCACCTTCTCCAGCCCAGAGCTAGCCCCCATAAGCCCATAGAAGTCACAGACAGCCATGGCTGGGGATGCAGGAACCTGAGCTCAGTGCCTCGCATGCTCGACAGCTCCCAGGCGGCCAACAGCAGCGTCCCATGTCCCCCCCCCCCCCCCCCCCCGGCCCCGCCCCGTCCCCCGGTCCCTCTTTGCGACCGGCACTCACTGCTGTTGGTGGGCAGGGTCCTGCTGCCGCTGAGGCTGCCCGTCTGGGGCGGGGAGATGGAGCGGACGGAGCCCGTGTCCTCCTCCTGGGAGCAGCCCGCCTGGATGGCGCGGAGGTAGCTGTGGCTCCGGGATCGGAAGTAGCTGGGCAGAGGCAGGTCCAGCACCTCCGCAGCCGCCGACTCGGCTTCGCTGTAGGTCGAGTCGCAGACCGCCTCGTACTGCTCCCCCAGCTCTGGCTCGGGTGCCTGCACGGGAAGAGGGGCAGCCCCAGTCAGCCCCTGCGGGCCGCCCTTCTCTTCCCTCCTGCTCCTTGCCCTGCTGCCACTCCTGCGTGGTCCTGCTCGTGGCAGGTGCCGCGGAAGGTGCAGTGGTTGGTGCTGCTGGGGTGCAAGGTGCCCGGGCTCTCTGCTGCAAGAGGGAAGAGGAGGCCCTCCTTGGAGGCGAGAGCGTCCCTGCTTGTGGAGTAGGAGAGACTTACCGCCGCAGTGCCTGTGAAACATCCCCCAGCCCCTGATGGTGAGGCTGAGAGCACGTGAGGCTAAAATCCTAGTCCAGCATCTGCCAGGTCCCCCTGTCCCAGCACAGGTGGGAGACCCCACCAGGGCAGGCGAGCTCCTGATGGGGGGAGATGGGGGAAGAGAAAGGGGGAGGTGTGGGCTGGGGGACAGCCCCCACCCTTGCCCAGGGACAGGCTGCCTGGGCTGGGTCTGGGTGGCACCTCAGAACCCATCCCAGCCTCATCTGCAGTGAGGGCCAGGAGAGGGCTCAGCAGCCAACTGCAGTAGGCTGGGCAGGGGCAATTCTGCCACTGCCCCCACCTCCCTCCCCAGTGCCCCAGCCCTGCCCATGGCAGTAGCTGGGCAAACTTGGACTTGCAAGAAGCTCAGCCAGATCTGACCAGAGCCAGGCCAGAGCAGACTATTCTGAAATACAGGTGAGAGATGCTAAGACTGGCCCTGTTGCCCACTTCTATCTCTCCTGGCCCTTTCTTTCTCCTGACACTCAAGGACATTGATCCTGCCCAGCTTTGGCACCTGAGCTCCATAGCTCAAGAAGTGCATCTGCTTCCCCTCTAAAACTGACAGTCCCTAAGCCCCTGCTGGGTCCAGGACCAAGCTCTCCATCTGCCCTGCAGTGCCTGCTGCCTCCTTCTCCTCCTCTTTTCCTCTTCCTCCTGCTGCTGGCCTGGGCATGGGCTGACTCCAGAAGCTGCCTCACACCCCACCGTGGGTGTCCCCACTGACCCGAGAAAGTTCCGTGAGGAAGGATGAGGGAAACGCCAGTGGGACAATACCTGCTCTCCATGGGTAAATATCTGAGGGATAAGTGAGGGGGGTCCAAACATCTGGAAGAAAGAGTTGGAGAAGGTTAAAGGCCAAGAACAAGGGAGCCCCTCACACAGACAGTCACTGCACAGGGACTGAGGACAAGGGGAGCAGGTGGCCCGTCCCCTGGGGCCACCAATGCTGACACTTCAGTACAAACTTCAGAGCTCATAAGCTGCCGAGTGAGGTGTCGCACAGGCCCCTCAAACAGTGGCATGGACACAGCACAGCAAGCTCCACAGGACATCTCAACTATAGGAGAAGCTGCTGACACCTTCAGCCTGCTGTATGCACCATATATCCATGTATATACACAGGGGACACTGCAGACACACAGTGCTGGGACACCCCTTGGCACACATGGACAGCTGGGCAAGGTGTGGCTCCCAGTGAGCACCTCTGGGAAGCCCCCAGCATGGCCAGGAGCAGCAATGGGCCTCTGCAGCCCACAGAGCCAGTGTGCTCCATGCGTGCTCCACATCAGGGAAACTGTCCTTCACCCTCATGGGGCTGGACTGGCCACCTCGCTGCTGTCTCTGCTGACCCCGAGCCAGAAGAAACCACACAGAAGCTGCACTGCCTTCCCACCACAGCAAAGCTACGGCACACATTTGGCATGCGGACAGACCCCTGAGAGACAATGCACTGCCCGTGGGGAGGAATGCCACTTCCTCCTCCTCTGCTTCTCTAGTCTGCAGAGCACATCCACTTCTGGGCTCTGCCCTGCGTGACCTACCCTGCTCATGCCCAAGATGACCCATCTTGGGAAGAATGCAGGTTCAAAGTGTACCTGAGGGAAGAGGCTTGGCTCTGGGGGATAGTCTGGCCTGTCTGCGCAGTGGGGCTTGGCAGTTTTGGGGTCACCAGCTGGCTCTCTTTGGCCACCTTGGTGTGATGGGGGACGCTGACATGCACACCTGGTGAATCCCTGACTTCCAGAGGTCTGCAAGGTGGAGCTGAGTGGGGACAAAACCAAGCAGAGGGGACTTGTCTGTCATAGCAGGGGATACTTCTGTGTGAGAGGACACTTGGGTCTGGCTGGACACACAAGAAAGGTGTTGGAGGTCACACAAAGGTGAGGGCAGGGGTGGAACTGCCTCTGGCACTGACACTAGTGGCTGAACCAGCTCCATCCTGGATCAACAGACATGCACTTCATAGGAGGTCTCTCAATCCCAACCAGCTGGAGCTGAACTCTGGGATTTGGAGGACAGTGGCAGAGTGCATGTGATGGCAGCAGCACCACATCTGAGCAGTTGCTGTGGCAGTTGGTGTGCCCCCAGCATCCCAGTGCCACCAGTCGGTCTCTGAGGTGGCTGCCTGGGCAGCTCCTGCCATGTCATGGGCTTCTCAGACCATTCAGCTCCAAGACCCTTCTGATGACTCCATGGGGTGCAGCACTCAACTGACTCGACTGCAGAAGAGAAGCTCTAGACATGGATAGAGCATAGATCCGTTGTCTTCTGCAGAGACTTGGCTTCAGGCATGGACCGACATGCAAAGGACAAGGACACGATGGTCCTGATGCCCTCTGTGCACTGAGACACCCAGCAATTGCTGCTGCTGCACAAGGGACGAGACTGACCACAGAGAACAGGTTTGCCCAGCAATGCCCTGTGCTCCTCCCAAGCTCTCCTCCAAGGGCTCCAACTGCTCTGGGACAGCAGGAGGTACCAGCCATGGGGCCAGAGGGGCTGGGCTGGGGCAGAGGAGGCCTCAGAGCCCCACACAGCTGGAGGGGAACACTGGCAGGACATACACTGCTCAGCCCCCCTCATCCATGGGTCCCTGGTGCCCACCCCACTGCTGCAACCCCCCCTTGTGCTGCCGCCTGTGGTCACTGCACACAGGCAGAGCAGGCCCGTGTGGGCATATGTTCCCAGCAGACAAGCATGAACAGAGATGGGGCATGACAGAGGCCCAGGGTGATAGTCGACCTGCTGGGTGAAGCCTGTGGAACCATTCCTGCCTGGGACACTCAAAGGGCTGAGATAAGCACATGGGACCTCTGCAAAGGCTTGTCCTGGCATGAGTTATCTCCTGGCCTGTGAGGCAGCTGTCTTAGAGCCACCTGAGCCAGGAAGAGCTCCAGAGTAATCCCAAGACCATTGTGTAGGGAGTCAAACCCAGTCTGCACCAACTGCATTCCAGACACTGGGATCAGGGCATGAGTCCACCCTGTGACAAGGGGTTTGCCACCCACTACCGGCACCTCACAGGCATCCTCGGCTTTGCCAATCCCATGGGGTCCAGGAATATCCAAGAGAGACATCCCCAGCTAGCTGGGAGTTCAGCCTCATGAATTAAAAGCACCTTGTTCCCGGGTCCAGTCTGCTGTATGAGGGATGAGGTCCTGAGCTGAGCAGGGTCACTGTCCCTGGTGACCCAGTGCTGCAGTGTCCCAGGCTGGACAGTAGCAGGTGAGGTTGGCCCAGGCTCTGTACCCACCCACTGGGCATGAGAGGTTTGCAGCAGGGTTGGACAGACTTGCAGGTGGCTTCTAGGGGGTGACACGGTGGAACCCTGCACCTGGAGCAGCCCTGAGCTTGATCCAGTGCTGTGGAGCACTGCTCTGGGCAACCATACCTGTGGCAGAACAACTTTGGCTGCACCAGCAGTGTGAGAGGAGGCAAAGCTGGAGGGAGGGGGTCTAATATGAATCACGATTAAGTAGGTGGCCTTGACACTTTGGTAAAGCTACCAGGGAACAGCCTGTGCAGTTCCTGGAGTGCAGCCAGTGCCTTGTTTTGAAGGGGGAAGAAGATGATGTTCCCTCTGCCCTGAGCTGGCCTCTCTTGCCAGGCTGTGCTGGCAGAGTCGGTCAGCACTTCAGCACCTCACCTGGTTGATGCAGCTGGACTCATTGACGCTGTCAGAGATCTGGTTGTATTCTTCCTCCCAGGTTGGGAACTTCGGAGGTAGGAGGATCTCGACAGAATCCAAGCGGTCCAGGCTCCTGCCAGCAGAGAGGGAGGATGTGAGGGGTGACTCCACAGTGGGGGCAGTGCTGGGGCTCTGCTGGAGCAGAGCCAGACCACCCCTGCCCATGGCCAGATCACCCCTGCCCACGGCCCCTCTGCCAGGCACAGGCACTGTGCAGCACGGAGACGATGCTGGGTACCATGTCCACTGCTTGGTCCCTGGAGTAGAAGGAAGCTCTTCCTCACCTTGCCAGCCCCTGGAATAGCCTGGCACACAGGTGAAGGGTTGTTGGGTGCAGCAGAAGGAGAGGGGACAAGATTTTGGGTCCCACTGACCCCAGGAATGCACTGCAGATGCCAGGTTAGTCCAGCTGAACTCCAAGGAGCACATGGGATCTATGCCAGCCTCCAGAGTCACAGCACTGCCTGGACTGGTGGGAAGGGAGTGAGAGGTGGGGTGAGAAATGACTTTTAAATGATGTTTTGTGGATTTTGCAACTGGAAAATATATACATACATACATACATACATACAAGATATATACATACATACATACATATATATATATATATATATATACACACACACACACATATATCTATATAGATACATAGATATATAGATGTATAAAAATTCGTGTAGAAGAACTCAAAAAATTATCTGGAGGAAGTCCAAGGGCAGCCAGCCTGGAATTACAGTGATGCAGTAGCAGGGGGGCAGTATTTCCAGAGCACCTTTGCTGCAGACTCTGGGAGAAAGTCTGTCCCCATGTCCTGGGGCTTGTCAGGAGCCTCTGTGCAGGAGAACAGGGATGTCACTGAGCATGACCCAACACAGACCTCAGCTATGGTCTCAGCTCAGATCCAGGCACACAGGGGCTGGAGGGATATGGAGGGATGCAGGAGGAAGAGGAGGGATGTGGGAAGGATGGACTCGCCTGTTCGTCTCTTCCACCACGAGACGCTGTGTGTAGGGTCCTTGTCACTGACTGGGTGGACACGGTGTAGGGCATGGTCAGCGATGCTAACCCGGGAGATCTATGGAGATTTTCCTGTTGGAATTTCCTGGAATGGCCTCTGGTCCTGACAGAGGCCCCCTATAGTGCTTCTTCCCCCCCCATCTGTCACAGCTGTGGGTGCAGAGGTCTGTCTGTCACTTGCCTGGGGGACAGCGAAGCTGAGGACAGGGCAGAGCCCTGTGCAGCATCTGGGCCTCCCACAGCACAGTCTCCATCCTGGGGTGGGATGAGAGCGTGAGCCCTGCCTTCTGCCAGGGAAGATGAAGGAGACACCCAGTCCCTGGGACCCACTGAGCAGCCCAAAGGCCATGTGAAGCCCCAAACCTTGTGCTCTCCGCTGTGCTCTCCTCATGCTGACAATCTTTTGTCTGTGAGCTCACACCGTAAGCCAGCGGTGCCCTGGAGCGGGCAGCATCCCCTCGCTGTGCCACTCCACTGCCCTTCACCCTGCCCTGCGGGGAAACTGAGCAGCCTGCCCGCGGGGAAACTGAGTCACAGAGAGCGGCCAACAGACCTTGGAGGGGCAGAGGCCCTCGCAGAGGGACGGATCGTAGCTCCTTGCTCTGCGCCTTGCCCTGGCTCTGGGTGACTCTGTGGCCCCCCCCGTCCCAGCCACACGCCAGTGTTCGCCGGCTGGTGGAGCCCGGGGCTCCCCGACGGGCGGCGAGGGCCGGTCACCAGGTGGCGGCCGCGCTCCGCTCCAGCCCCGGCTCCAGCCCCGGCCCCAGCTCCGGCTCCGGCTCTGGCTCCGTCCCGGGCAGGGCCCCGCTGCAGAGCCCCCTTCGCCTCGCAGGGTGCTGCCTCCGGCAGAGCTCCAGCCAGGACGAACTCTGACCGGAGCCCCCTGGGGCCCCCCGCTTCCCACAGCCGCATCCCTGCGGCCCCGACCCCCCGCGCTCCCCAGACCTTTCCCAGCACTGTCCCGTGCTCCGGCTGAGCCCAGCGCTCAAGGCAGCTCACATCCCGATGGACATGGTCGGGATGGGCAATGAGGAACCCCAGCCTCTCTACGTAGGTATTTTGCACCAGAGACCCCATGACCCCTCTCTGTTCCTCTGAGGCTGACGTGAAGGCTGGGAATAGGGATGGATCCACAGCAGGCATTTCTGGGGCTCCCCACAGTTGATTTTGTCACCGTCTCTCAGCAGAAAGCAGCATCTGATCTCAATCTGAAGCCTCCATAAGGGTTCCCCACACTGCCTGCACCCAGCTTCCCTCTGCCTGCTGAGCCTCAGGAGTTCATCTGTCATGGTTCCTACTTCCTCCTGCCCCTCCGTACCACTCACATCCTCCAAAGCTGCAGCATCCAAAATACTGACAGTCTCCAGGTGCTTGTCCTGGGAAGTGGAGCAGCTGGTGAGGACACAGCACTGGTCATGGGTCACACCCCTCCCATCCTGCAGCCCCTTCTGGCCCAGCAAAACTTGTGCCGTGTTCCCCTGGCTCTCCTGTATGGCTGGCTCAAACCATTGTGGGTCTTCCTCCCTCAACGCGGTGCCTAACCTCTCAGCTCTTCTCTCCTGGCCTCAGGATATCACCCAGCCCAGTGTGCCAACTTTCTGGCTGGTCACAGGGTCCTTGGGACACCTGTGGAGTAAAGCCACTGTCACAGTCCCAGCGGGCCTTGGGCTGTGTGCCAAGTGTCCTGAGCCATGCTGGGTCAGCAGCTTCCATGTCCAAGTGGCATCATGAGGTTGGGATCTCCGTACTCCCCCAGAGGAGAAGATGCTTGGAGAGGAAATCCCCACAGCTCCAATCAGAAGAGTGCTCTCCCCATCACTGAGGAGACAGGGACCTGGAGCAGCTCCTAATGCCAGGGCTATCTGGAGTCACCAGGATGGGGAGCTCTCTCCATTCCTCTGCCACATCTCCTCCTGTCCCACTTTTCTCTTCATGTCTCTGCCCCTGCCTGAGCTGGGGTGCAGGAGCCCTGCTGGGCTCTGATCCCCACTTGGAGCCTCTGTGGGGTGCTGCTGTTGGCCAGACCCCGAGGGCTGCTCCAGGGTTGGCCCTGGGAACCCGTGCAGAGCTCCTGGAGGAGCTCCAGCGTTACCTTTGTGTGGTGCTCTGCTCACTCAGGGACTGTTGGGTGGCCTTGAGGTAACTCTGCCTCCGAGCTGCAGTTTTTGGGGATGGTTTGGGGCTGTTTTCTGAGTCTTCACTATCATCATCCCCCATGGCTTTGATGTAACTCCCGCTCCGCATGCGCCGGCACGGGATCTCGCTGTCCTTGTCCCTGGACAGCGTGTTGTTCCACTCCCCCTGAGGCACCTACAAGAGGAAGGAGAGCATAAGCAGATGTGAGGGATGGCACCTCTGGGACCAGTGGGATCATGGGGACTTGGGGGGATTGCTGGACTTTACACTGGAGTGCAGTGGGCGTGGGCAACATAACTCCTTTACAATCCTCCCTTACCACTTCATGCCAGGCAGCCCTGGGTTTGGTGGCTTCTGTTTCAGCACATCACAGCCATTCCCCCTGCTGCAGCAGACCACCTCCACCCCAGACATGCTCACACAGCCAATACAAGCTGCACAATGCCAGATGTAAGGAGGAGGGAGTCTCACCAGGCCTGTGTGGGGCATTGGGACAGGAGCAGACATGGGTGTTCATCACACAGACCATGTCACTGAACCTAAAAGTGCTGTTGTAGAGCAGGGCTTGTGAGTCAGAGCCCAGATGGGTTCTAACACCCTTTTAGATTTCTGAGTTGAATGTGACTCTGAGTGCTGAAATTCATTTCTGAAGCCAAGTCAGGCTCTCACAAGTCCCTCTGGAGCAGCTCAGGCACACAGACCTTGTGCTGGCCTCTCTGCACAAAGATGAGCAGCACCTTCGTCAAGAGAATCGCTTCTAACTCTACTAAGATGGCAACTGCACAATTAATTCAAGGCAGACACGGTCGCTTGATCCCTCATTAGAGATGGGTGAGCTGATGGTCCCACTGGAGGCTTGAAGCACTGAACAACCACAGTAGCCAACACCCCACCTGCCCATCCTGCAAAGGGTTTGTGTGGGGGACTGGAGGCAGAGCCAAGGTGCCCAGAACGAACCAGGACAAGAGCCACACATGGTGTGGGACAGGTAAGGAGAAAGACGGGGAAGCTCGAGTTGCCAGGAGCAAGCCTTGGCTTTGTGGCTTGCTCAGATTGCAGCTGGCCTTTGTCCTGCCCTTGAGAGATGTGGCCAGGGAGAAGCAAGGACAGATGTGAGGATGCAGCAATGTCCATGCCATGCTGACCCCAGGGAGTCTGCCCCAGGGAGCAGCAGGTGGGTGGGTACCATGGGCAGCAGCAATGGGTCTTGTGCTGAGCACAGCTCATGCTGCTGAGGAACATCCACAAATTGACTGTGCTGGATGGAGCTGCTGGATCTGCCCGGATCCCCAGGGAGCCATGGGATTAAGCAATCGGTGTTCATACAGTGCTCTGGGGATGCAGAGTTGTGCTGCAGCTGCGAGGAGCCAGAGCTGTTAAATGCTGCATGGTGCCTTTTCCCACCCCTGTTCACAGCAGGTATGTTCTGTGGGAGCCAGAGCCAGTCTGAGGGTCTGTCTGATGCTGTTGGGGTGCAGCATCTTCAGGTGAGGTTTAGATCCTCAGGTAGTGGCTGCTCGTGGTCCTGAGAGCACCTGGGCTGTGTCCAGGCTCAATCCACACACAATAGCTCAGCTCACACCAAGGGCTCTCTTGTGCCCGAAGAAGCAGGGGCTCAGCCCATGTCCTGCCATCCTGCTGCCTCCTCTGTGTGTCCAGGAGAAGGCAAGGTGTGGAACAAAGCCCAAACAGCCTGTGGGTGATGGGGTTCCTGTCAGGAGTGTGCCCATGACGCAGCACCGGCATTACTGGGGGTCGTGAAACACAGTCAGGGCTGATGCCGGTGTGTGAGATCCAGGTGGGGACTAATGGAGAGTGAGTCTTCCACATGAGACTCACACCCGGCCAGGCCTCCCTGGCCCCACTTGCTGCCGGTGAGGGTTTTCCCATCTCTTTCCACCCTGCCTCCTGCAATCTTCGTGCTTGGCCGTAGCTCCCAGGCTGGCTGCTTGCATGAGTGTCCAGCTCAGGGGCTGCGGGTGTTTCCATCAGGTTCCTACAAATGTAAGAGCCCAGAGCCCTTTCCCTGCTGGGTGTGAGCCCTGCCTCTGCTCCAGCCTCTGTCCATACTGGTGGCCTTGAGGCCGGCCAGGAGGGACTGCACTGGCTCCAGCTAAGTCCTGCCATGAGAGGGATCCCAACAGGTTACTGGGATGTCTGGCTCTGTTCCTAAAGGAGACAAGGGCCCTGAGAAAGCACTTTTATACCCATCACCTTGCTGTCAGGTCTGACTGGAGACTGCGTTTTGCTGTTTGCCTTTTCCTCGGGGTGAGCTGCAGCTCCTGCCTGCGGGGGTCTCGGACTAGCACGGGGCTGGGGCGTAGGCAGGCGGGCCTGGGAAGGGGACAGGCCTGGCGGAGGAGGCAGAGTGTGCCAGCAGCTGGGTTGCTCAGCAGCTGGGTTGCTCAGCAGAGCAGTGACTGCACGGCCGTGCCCTGTGCAGGGGCAAACGCTGGATGGTGTGGGGCAGTGAGGTGAGCTGGGCTCAGCCCACGACAGTGGGGATGTTAAGAGCTCAGGCTACTGTGGTTTCTCCAGTGCCGCTGCTCAAGGGCAGGGCCGGGGGCTGCTCAGTTCTGCCATGGCTGGTGCATTTGCCTCCTGGCCTTTGACCCTGTTGGCTCTCTCGGCAAAGCCGCACAAAAGAGTTTCAATGTGTCTCTGCTGGTGCAGCCTGTGAGCCAGGCAGCCCCCAGCACTGCCTACCCCGTACAGACCCTGTCCCTGTGCTAGGGACAGCCTCCCCGTGGCATCGTGACAGCCCGCTGGTCCTCACCAAGCTGCCTATTTCTCCTTTCCCTGCCTCTCCGTTGTTTTTCACTTTGGCAAGACAGCAAGACACAGCTGTCAGGGGGCGCCACATTCCAGTTCAGCAGTCAAAGGGAAGGAAGATGCTTGGCAGGACACCCTCTGAAGCCACTACCTCAGTCTGGATTGTGTCCCACCTCTGCCTGCATACAGAGTCCAGGGGGAGCTCTCGCTCCTGAGGGACAGAGTGCTGGACAAATGTTTCATAAGTGTCCCACCTGAAAAGACAAGCAGGTGCCCTTGGGGACCTCCAAAAGCAGTATAGGTACTTGAGGTGCTCTTCAGGGTCTTTTGGGGTGCTTCTCTGCACTGTCAGGCCCCTGAGGATGTGAGGAGCCTGTCCTACAGTCTGAAGCTCTGCGATGGGGGTGATGAGCCCAAAGCAGCTCCCTGTGGTCAAGGACAGACCTTGACAGTGGTCAGTGAGGCCCCTTGATGGCAGTGGCATTCCTGGCAGGTGAGACTCCAGGCTCTGAGCACAGCTCATGTGTCACAGACAGGACCAAGTGGACCTGAGGGCACCCAGGCCTGGCCCAGAGCAGCTCTGGAGGCTCCTCACTGGCAGTGGGACTCTGCTGCCCTTCTTACTGCTCTCCCAGGTGTGGGTTTGGTTTTGCCCATGGTGTTCTGGCTGGTGTGGAGGGCGTGGATATAAGAGCACTTGTCAAGAGCACTTGTGGAGGCTTGGGGATACACCTGCCCTGAGGCTGCATGGAGGTAAAGAGTAGGCAGCAGAGGTGGTCTTCCAGGCTGCAGGATGTGGATCCTTCTGCCCAGTCGTGGTCTATGTGGTGCCATGCGGTGCATGTGGGATTCAGGCGTGTGTCCATCCCTGGAACTGGGGTTCACTGCTGCCACAATGCTGAATGTCACAAACCAGCAGCACTGTCTGGCTCTGCTGCTCTCCTGCCATGAGCAGAGCATGGAGAGAAAAGGGAAGGGGTCTCATGGGCATCCCCCAAAAGAGAGGGGAGTGGAGGGAAGGGGAAGGCTCCACTCCTTTGCTCTGGACAGGGGTGCAGAAGCTACACCGCTCCCACACTTTCGGGGAGGTCTGGAGGAAGAAACTTGCAGAGCAAACAGCGTTTCCGTTCACACACGTACCAGCTCTGACATGCAGCTCAGCCCCGCCACACATGGACATGCACCACCCAGGAGCGCTCTGCCAAGCTTGCGGGCTGGACACAGCGGGCAGGGGCGCACAGGCCATGCACAGGCTGCACTGAGGTGGGCACACTGCTGCTCCCTCCAGGGCCGCCTCCCTCGGGGTCAGCCGTGGGCTCAGCCACGTCCTTGAGAAAGCAAACCAGAGCCCTTGAGCCCCAGCTGTCCTGGCAGGGCACCCTCTAGGAAGGACCTGGCTGGATTCCTGCTCCATGGCAGCTAGGTGGGGCTGGCATGAGGCTGCGAGCATCCACTGAGTGGTTGGCACTGAACAGGCCACCCAGTCTGGATTATGAACTATTTTTGGGCGTCCTGGGGGCTAAGGAGGTTCTGGTGTGGTGTGACTGTAAACTAATCTGGATGATGCATGAGGTTAATGGTGACTCTCCCCTGGGAGCCCTCACACTGCCTGTCCCTTTGGTATGATCCTGGGATCCACAGCTCCTGCTCACCCCTGCCTGGGTCATCTCCCACTCCAAGGAGCTTCCTAGCCATAGGGATCCTGACCCCTCAGCCTCTTTCCTTGTGCTGCCAGCCACATGTGGGGCCCATGGAGATGGGGGAATAGGGCATGGAGAACACAGTCTCCCTCCTTGGGGACTCTGCTCTAAGGATAGAGCTGTGTCACCTGGGGGACTGATCCCAAGAAACCCCTGATGACGATGGGACAGGGCTGGACCTCGAGCTGGATGATTACCATCTCTAATGTCTGGGTATGGGGATGGGCCTGGAAACATCACATGAACCCCCAGTAGTCCCCAGTGAAGCCCAAGACTACCCAGAGTCTGGAAATGGGGCAGGAGAGGTGAATAGGCTGAGGGGCTTGCCCAACCCGGAGGCTGAGGTGTCCTGTTTGTCCCCATCCCACTCCTCCTGCCCTCCCTCATGTCCCTTTACCTCCGGGACCCACCAGGCATTTCTGCCTGGCGGCAGCCCCATCCACAACAGGGCAGGGCCCCTGTGCTCCCCAGGCACTGGGCAGGCAAATCCCTGTGGTTCCTCCCTGTGGCACATGCAGGGAGTGGGCTTGTCCTGTCCCCAGGTGGAGCATGGCCTTGCAAAAGGATGTTTCCCACACACCAGTTGCAGAGATGACTTCTCCATTACCAGTGTACCCTCTTTCCTGTGCCGAGGAGGGGTCTGGATACAATCACCCCATGTTACCATGAGGTTCCTGAGCCCTGTGCCCTGATCTCTGTGGCTCACATGGGTACAAGATCAGCCTGAGCACCTGTGACCTGTCAGCTTGCAGGGGCACCGAACATCGTGTTTTCTGGGTGCCAGGGGTCTTGGCTTTGCTGGTGAGACGCTGTTGGCCGCAGGGGCTGCCCCAGGCACTCGGGATCTTGGTTGCACCCTGGTGTCCCCCAGTGCCCCTCCAGCCATGGCAGCCATGGCTGTTGGCTGCTCCCACTCCAAGTCCGGTGGCACGGGCTACTGCCCCTGTCTGATGGTCCCAGGAGGGTCAGGGTCAGGGTGGGAGGGAGCTGGGCAAAAGCTTCCCCTCAGTACAAGATCCCTACCTGGGTGCTGCCTGCGTCGGTCGGCCCGGGGCTGAGGGGCTGGTCCCACTTCTGTGGGGGCTCGCTCGGCTGCAGCGGGGCACCCGTGTCCTCCCAGCTGAGTGGTGGGGCTGCCCAGCTGCTGGCCGGGCTCGTGCCACCCAGCTGTGCCCACAGCCCTGCGTCAGGCTGTCGAGAAACGGAGGCTCATTATATGGGGGGGAAGGACGGCCAGGGCAGCCTCACATCCCCAGCTGGGGCCAGACTCCGAGAGGCAAGGGGCTGTCGGAGCTGCCTGATGGGCTCTGCGCTGCAGGCCGAGGGGAACAGGGTCCGTAGAGAGTATGGCTGCAGCTCTTTGACCTCAAACACTTAACTGGAAGGAGGGGGACAAAGAAAAAGAAACCAGGCCAAGACCATTTTTCCTGATGATGCTCCTGATAAGTTCAGTCCCTTGGAAGTTTGATTTGCAGCCGTGGCCAGAACAGTATTGGAAACAGAGTGTGCTTCAATAACTCACTGGTCTTTAAAGCTTGTAAGCTTGCTGGGCATAACCAGGGGAGCCCATGGCACCTCTTCATTAAAGGGATGCTGGAGATCTACATACACAGATTGGTCCCCTCCTCCCCCCATCCAGGCCTGGCTTATTTGTCTTCATTCCTCTCTCTAGGGCACAACCAGGTTCATGTCATTCAAGCACTGCTTTTGGAATCTGCCACAGTGACCTGGAGCTGTTGGTGATGGGGTTTCAAACCAGCATTAGCCATGCAGGCCACGGCCATGCAAGCTGGGGGCTGGCATTGCCCCCCTGCCCCCAGCCCTGCTCTGCGTGGGCGAGTGAGGCAGCAGTCAGTCCTACCAGCACTCCGGGGAAGCTGGGCAGAGTGGGGCTTACTGGGCACGCCGGCACGTCCTTGTGATGCGTGGATATAAGGGGTAAGTGTTAGTTATTGCTGGGGATCTTCAGCCCATGGGGTGGTGGAGCGGGGGTCTCCATGGGAGTGGGGCTGGAGCTTGGGGAGCTGTGTCCAAGTGAGGTGTGAGACACGGCCGCTCAGCATGTCCAGCTGCACGGGCACCCACTGGGAACAACCACATGTGGGCAGCTACATACCCACCTGCCCCAGAGTGTTCCCCTCAGCATCTTCAGGGTCTGGGCAGGCAGTGGGGGTGTGTGTGGGGCCTGCAGCAAATGGGGATCGCAGCAGAGCGTGTGGCGTGGCACATGCCCTCCTCCCCTCGCTGCCATGGGACAGCATAGGGACGGGGGTTGCTGGGACAATGATGCAGCTGTGGGAGATGGACCCCACGTGCACCAGTGTCCCCGCAGGAGGAGTGGGGCTCTATTCCTGGGGCCCCTCCTGGGCCTCTCCTGGCAGTGTGACCTTAGGTGGCAGCTGAACCATCTGAAGATGTTTGATAAGGTCACATGGGCAATAGGGTGTTCAGCGAGAGGATGTCCCCTGAACTCCTGTGCTCTCCCTGCATGGAGCATGCCATGCCCTACCCCGGCACCCACCTGCAGGTAGTGGTAGGCCAAGTCCTGGTGGCAGGACTTGGATTTGAGCAAGGCTTTGTCAATGGTGGCGGAGGCCTTCTGGCACACCTCCCGGGCATGGCTGAGCGTCAGCGTGGACCAGGAGCCCCGCTTGATGTAGTTGGAGTCGTTGTTGATGGGGATATTGGTGCAAGGGGTGACTTTGAGGTCGTTATTGCTCTTGGAGGATTTCAGCATGTGCTCGCTGATGGTGTTGTAGGCGTGCATGAAGTACTTTGGTTGGCTGTGGTCGGGCTGCCGGCCCAGCGTCATGAGCCCCATGGGGTTGCGGTAGCTGCAGGTATCGCTGTCCAGGTTGTCATCTGAGCTCCACCAGCCGGAGATATTGGACCTGGTCCTACGCTTGGGCTCGGAGGTTTTCGCTCGGTCCTTGCTCTTGCTCCTCCGGTTTTGCTTGGCGTCATCTGCCCCCTTCTTCCCATTCACGTTGCCCTTGGTGGGGCCCTCCAGAGATTGGGACTTGGCGAAGAGCTTCTGCACAGAGTGGACAAGGTGCCGGATGCGCCCAGGGCTCTCGCTCCGGTGCTTCGCGTCACTCCGCTGGAACTGGAGGGTGCTGAAGCCATCCCTGTGGATGGGCAGCTGCTTCTCAAACTGATCAAGGAGGTTTGCAGGTAGGCGGTTGATCTTTGTGGCTTGAGCATGGCTCGGAAAAGGGTTGTCATCTGGGACCTCGAAGTGGGAGTTGTAATGAATGCGGGGGAAAGTGCTGCTGTTGGAGATCTGGTTGTTGAGTGGAAGGAGACAGTCACCATGGAGCGTGTTCTGGGCTGGGAATCGGGGATCCATGGTGAAGGAGTCGGTGGGGCTGAGGAGATAAGGGTTCCTGTCCTGGGGGGCATAAAGAGAGTCTTGAGGGGAGTCCAGGTTATCAGAGAGGTGGCGGCTTCTGTTATCTCCTAAACCCTTCATGGTCCCAGTGCTTCCCAGACCATCACTCAGGGACGGTGCGGCAGACTCCTCGCAGGAGCACTGGCCCCGCTGCCCCGCAGACTTTCCTGTACCTGGAGGAAGAGGAGAGATGCTGAGAGCCAGATGGGAATCCCTCTGGCAGCCCAGGGGGCATCCCCGTGGGGGCTGTCCCAGCTCTGAAAGCAAATGCCACCAAGGTTATAGAACAAAGGAGAGAAGCAGGATAGGAGAGAGCTGACACGGCAGGAGGGGAGGAGAAGGGGCATGAAACCAGGCACTGTGGAGAACAGGGCACACAGAGGAGGAGGGGCAGGATTCACTCTCTTTGTTAAATAACCATGTGCAGCATCAGAACACCAGCAGCGCTGTTAAGCAGCCTGTGATTGAGCACTGAGGCACACAGGCACTGCAACTGCAGAGACAGAGTCCCCTCCCCAGCAGTGTGACAAAAGCTGGCAGGGCACTGCCAGCAGATCCCTGCTCTGTCCCATTTGCTCAAGGGGCTGGGGAAAAACCTGCTGTCAGACACCGCACTGGTCTGCCCTGAGCCCAGGCAGCCTAGAGCCGAGCACCTCATCCTCTGCCCAGTGTTTCTGTGGTGCCGGGATCTCGGGTCTGGCAGCCTCTGCTCATGCAGCTGTGCTAATACAAGGTGATGGCAAATGCCTCCTCTCAGCCACTGCCAGGCTTGTGGCATGTTTTACCCCGGAGCACAGTGTGTCAGTAGCTCTGCAAGAGCAGAGGTGTTTCTGAGCGCTCAGCGCCTGACCTGAGAAGCTGTTTGCTGTTCAGATGATGATTCCTGCCGTGCTGCATGACTCCTGAGGAGCTGTGTCACCCTCCAAGCCTGCCCATCGTCCCTGATACTGTCCCCTCTGCCACAGCAAGGCGCTGGGGTTGGCCACCTTTGGCCCATTTGGCAGGTACAGGATCCCTGCAGGGTGGCAGAGGGGCAGCTGGACAGAGGGAAGGGAGTCAGGGGACATCCTCACTGAAGGTCTCCCCAGCGGTCTTACCCCATCCTGCTTGGCTCAGAGGGATCCTCATCTGCACTGGGTTATACAGGAAAAAATGACAAACCTTTTGGGGCTGCTTAAAAAGAATCAATAAACATTTATGTGAATTGAGTTGTCAATCAGTGAGTTGATTTTCCATACTTAAAACCTACTTGAATAGGTCATGAACTCTTATTGGAACTTGAATAAATGAACTCTTATTTCCTTTTAGCTTAGTTTCTTAGTTCCTTTTTGGTTTAGTTTGAGAGGAAGAGTGACTTTTAATACAGCTAGATAGGGGGAACAGTTTTAAACTAAAAGAACAGAGCTTTAGATTAGATATTAGGAAGAAATTCTTCCCTGTGAGGGTAGTGAAGCCCTGGCACAGGTTGCCCAGAGAAGCTGTGGCTGCCCCATCCCTGGAAGTGTTCAGGGCCAGGTTGGAGAGGGCTTGGAGCAACCTGGGATAGTGGGAGGAAATAGCAAAATTAAATGAAATTAAAGAAATGTAAATCTGTGCCGTGCAATGAAGGCCTGACGTGCAAGGGAGGAGGAGGCGCAGGGAGGAAAGACTGAGGGGCTGAGGATGAGTGGGAAAGGAGGGAAAGAGAAGCTTCTGGAGGGGCAGGAGCAGAAAGGATGGGAATGTGGGAGCAGGGGAGGGCAGGGAGCTCCCTCTCTCCCAGACTGGTGAGCCCTTGCCAAGGGTGGACACTCGCTTCTATATGGCAGGGAGTTCATTGCTTCTTTCTCCTGTGGACTCCTGCTGGGCTGTCACAGGTCCTGATCCTCCTGCCTGTCCTTCCAGCTCTGGGATCCCTTTCCTTGCTGGCCAGGGATGCGTGTGCTGCTGGGCATGTGTTGGGGACAGGGCTGTGCCCCTCCCCCCCCCCCTCCTCCCAGCTCCTGGTGCCCACCATGCTGTGTTTGCTGCCTCCTCTGTCAGCTGATCTCCCTTTAAGATGGATTAAACTGTTTTCTTACATTTCAGTTACTCTCTGCAATCCATGGCACTTTCTTGAGACGTGGGGTCACAGAGGGGAAAAGTCCAATTAGCTCCTTCCCCGCCATCTTTTTAATTTGAACAGATGAGAAAACTTGAAACTAAATCTCCCAAATCCATGATCCTTCAGCTCACAGACTGGGCAAGGGCTGCCTCCCAGGGCAGCTGCCCAGTGCCCCCAGTGTGTCTCCCTGCCCTGAGCCAGGCACCACAGAAGGGAGGTGGCCTGTCCCCCACCACAGAGGGGACACCCAGGGTCATCACAAGACAAGGCCTGACTAGCAGATGGTTGCAGCAGGAGCTGCCAGGGTGAGGACAGGACCCCTGAGCCCATGGGAAGGGGCTGGTCTTGCCTCATTACTTCCCTTTCCCTCAGCCTATTTTTTTAGGGCTGACCTTCCTCTTCCCAGTGACTTTGCTGATGCTCAGAGGTCTCTGAGGTGAAGCAGGTGAACTGACCTGACCTGATTTATGACACTTTTGTGTGTCCCAAACCTCAGCTGGAGGCAGCCTCCTCTTGGGCATGGTTCACAGCAGCAGCATGGGAGCTGCCTGCAGGCTTGGATGGGCTGCACCCAGTTCAGCTCCAGCAGCTCCATACACTGGGCAGGGGATGGAATTACATCAGAGAATCATGCAGTGGTTTGGATTGGAAGGGACCTTATCACTCATCTCCTTCCAAATCCCTGCCATGGGCAGGGACACCTTCCTCTAGACCAGGTTGCTCCAAGCCCTGTCCAACCTGGACTTGAACACTTCCAGGCATGGATCCCCCACCAGCAGCTGTGATCAGCTTCTGTGCTGGGGCTCTGCATGACAAGGGACTTGGGCAAACCAATGTCACTGTCCGTTTTGCCCCCTCCCTTTGAACTTTTGTGGCGGATGTGGGTTTTAGGAGATGCTGCCCTTTTTCTATTGTCTTAAATTCCACAAACCCACCTTAAACGATCTTATCCTGAGGGCATGGAGAAGACAGGGCAGAGGACAGACCCCTTCAGCAAGGACATACAGCCCCTCACCTTGCTAGCCTCACCACACCTTGCTGCTCTCTACTTCTATCCGTTTCCAGGCTCTCACTTTGCAGTCGGCTGGTGTTTGCCAGCCTGATGTGTGGCAGAGGGGTCCTGGGGGTGCTGCGGGTCACCAGGTAAGGTGGCTCCCTCTCAGCAAACCTGGCAGATCACAGGGAGCTCCAAAAGCACCCCATGTTCTGTATTTCTACCCCATGTTCTGTATTTCTGCTCCTTGTGTGTAGTGTGTTGGGGGTGCAGGCTGAGCGCGGGGTGCACCCTGAGCATGGGAGCTTATGCTCCTGTAGAACCAGGGAGCTGCAAGCACTGGGCTGGTGGCTAATCTCACCCTCCACAGGCAGCTGTGGGGGATGGCTCGGTGCTGCTGCCCTCCCTCCCTTCTTCCCTGCCCCTGGCACACATCTTCCACACAAGGACTCCTTGTTCTCTCCCTGGCTGCCCTCCTCTGCTGACACAGCCATCACTGCTGCAGCTGAGCAATGCCTTGACACAGAAATGGGCACTCGAAGAGCTCTTTAAGTGGTGCTGAAGCCCTGGCACAGGTAGCCCAAAGAAGCTGTGGCTGCCCTGTGAACTGGAGGAGCTTTAAGGTCTCTTCCAAACCAAACCAGTCTGTGACTCTGATTCTTCCTCCCCAAAACCACAGCAAAAAGCATCATCTCCCCTTCCCTTTCTTTCTTCTTCTCTCTGCCTCCCCCTCACAGCTCTGCCATAGATCTCCCGCTATTCCCATCAGCAGAGCTTTCCAACAGCTTCTAAGTTTATTCCCTGTGGAAATGCCAAAGCCACTGCCCACATACTGCATCCATGCTAAACGGAAGGAGAGATCTACTACCCCTTGGGAGAGCTGGGCTCTCTCATCCCCAGCTGCCACATCTCATGTAAAGGACATAATGCACCACAAAATCACTGCACCTGTACACAACACCTGGCACCAGACACAGCAAGACCTGGGTCCAGATGGTGCCAGCAGAAGCCAGAGACTCTGTCCTTAGGCTCCTTGGCAGGCATTGATATAACCCCCTGTGTGGGCTGGGAGCATTTCTTGAGCTCACAGCCAAAGCAGGGTTCACCTGGACAAGGCTCGTTGGGGATGGACATGTGTGAACAGGGTGTGTGTGACAAGACATGTAAGAACAGGACAGGGGAGAGATTGGTGAAAGTCAGCTGTATCCTGGGCTCATCCCACGGTGTGGGCAGTAGGTGAGGGGGGTTTCTGCCCCTCTGCCCCACTCAGGTGAGACTCCACCTGCAGGGCTGCCTCCAGCCCTGGGGTCCCCAGCATCAGAAGGACATGGAACTGTTGGAGCAAGTCCAGAGGAGGCCACGGAGATGCTCCGAGGGCTAGAGCGCCTCTGCTCTGGAGCCAAGCTGGGAGAGCTGGGGGTGTTCACCTGGGGAAAGGAAGGCTCCCTCCAGGGCCTAAAGGGGCTCCAAGAGAGTTGGAGAGGGACTTTGGACAAGGGCCTGGAGTGACAGGGCAAGGGGGAATGGCTTCCCACTGTCAGAGGGCAGGGTTAGGTGGGATATTGGGTAGAAATATCACAATGTGAGGGTGGTGAGGCCCTGGCACAGAGAAGCTGTGGTTACCTCATCCCTGGAAGTATCCAAGGCCAGGTTGAATGGGGCTTGGAGCAACCTGAGCTAGTGGAAGGTGTCCCTGCCCATGGTAGGGAGCTGTAATGAGATGGTTTCTAAGGTCCCTTCCAACCCAAACTCTTTGATAATTCTCTGGTTCTCTGATTCTATGTACTCCTGAGGCAGGGCTGGCCATGAAGGAGCAGGAGCCATTTGGGTGCTGCTCAAGAGAAACGGGCAGAAGCATCAGGAGAAGCAGCAGTGTGTAAAATGGGACTGCTCAGGGCACACATCCTTCAGAAGACACCCCTGACTGACGGGGCTGCAGGCACCCTTTGGAGTCATCTAGTCCTCCCATCTGCCAATCAGATTTTCCAGGGCTCCACATACTTCGCTCTCCCACGTAAACCCTGGCCCAGCCATCCAAGCTGGCTGCAAACACAGAGGTGGCTTTTATATATAGAAACCAGCAGCATGCTAACAACCAGCTGGAGAAGGAATAGAGGATTCGCAACCCGCAGAAGAAAAATGCCTCCCCTCACCCTGCTGCAAGAAGCTTAAAAGATTGTGTACTGTGGTGTAGGTGACGTGGGTCTGCCCACACGCACGGAGTCAAACGTTCCCTGAATTAGCAGGAACACTTGATGTGGTGTTCGGCGAGGGGGGCCGCCGGCTGCCAGAGCCTTGCATTAATGATGATTCAGAGTTCAGAATCTAATCGCGGGAGATAAAAATAGTCAGCTTCTGCTTAGAACAATTCATTACACAACAGACCTTCCTCCAGCCTCCCCCTGCCGCTTGCTGCTCCCTGGGATGTTTTCCACTGCTGCCTAGGGAGCTCTGTCCTGGGGTAGAGGATGCCAGGGCTGAGCAGCAGCACTGCCCATCCTGGGATGAAGTCAGGGGCTCCTGAGGAGGAGTTAATGTCACATGGATGTTCCCACTGTAACAGTATCACCAGAACCAGGCACTCTCTGCACAGCAATGGAGGGGAGACAGTAGCCACATGTCTCACCTGTGAGGGATCCCTCTTTGGGAGATGGGGAATCACTGCAGAGGACTACTCTGCCCATTGCCTGCAGGTGTCTCAGGGGCTCACCCAGCCCATCCTCAACCCCTTGCCAGGCAGCTCTCACCAGATGGACCAAACCCCAGCGTTGGCTGCGTTGGTGTGTGAGCTCGACGGAGCGTGTGGCGCTGATCCCTCAGCACTGCTGTGTCCCAGGGGAAGAATCTCCTCACATTTCATCTCACATCTGAATAAATGGCTTGTGCCTTTAGAATGTGGGATCTGCTCACAGGTCCTGAGGTCTCATGGTCGCTGAATATTGCTCTATTGCCACCCATACCCGTGGTCTCCTGCTTGTTCTTCAGGCCAAGGGCCATCTCTGCTGGGACTGCCTGCTGGTGCACACTGGGGAGATAAGGAGGGACGGGATCTGACTGGTGCCATCCCAAAACAGATGAGGAATAATCTATCTTCCTCAAATGCTCTAAATGCTTCTTTTTTTTTTGGTATCAGCACAGCCCAATGCTGTGAAAGACAAAGGTTGTAATATGACAGAGATTTTTAACTTCAGGTGTTGGCTAAGCTGGAGGAGAGATGAACTCCTGAGAGACACAGAGAACTTATTTCCATGCCAATGTCACTGGTGATATAATCAACTCTTAAGGGAGCAAAACCCCAGAAACTTCACAACCTATTTGTCTGTCCCTAAATAGAAGTTTCTCAAAGTTCTCCATGACATGGGATCTGCTCTGAAGCAAGAAATGCAAAGCATTAAGTAGGTCAGATGAGATAAATGAGACAGATAATAAAGGGAGTTTTCCGGAAGAGAGCAGGAGAGCTGATGAGGTGGATGGAATGGAAGGACCAGGGCAGCAAACATGTCTTTGTCTTTGAAACCCACCTGCAGCCTCTGCTCCCTTACAGGGCACTCGGGGCACATGCTGGAGACCACAAGGGGCACGTTCCTGCTCATGTGGAAAAGCAGCTAATGAGAACATTCTGGACCCAACTCGACCTATTCTGGTCAGGGCTGTTCAAGGTGCCTGGAGGGGGTGGGGAATGTTTGCAAAGACCCCTATGGAGCAAAGCCCTTACCTTGCCTATGCTATGACTCCCAGGGAGTCCACATTTGAACTGAAAACTTGTGACAGAGAGGAAGGCAGAGACTCTGCTTGGCCTCCTGTGCTACCACCCTGCCCAAGCCCCATCTGAGTCTTCCTGCCTCACTGTGCTGCCAAGAGCAAGCAGCAGTCCCCAGACTGGGGGCACCAAGGACCACAACGGGGAGGAGGAGGTCCAGCCTGGAGAAGGGGAGACTGAGGTCAGACCTCATCAGGGTCTGCAGCTTCCTCATGAGGGGCAGTGGAGGGGCAGCACCGATCTCTGCTCTCTGTGACCTGTGACAGGATTTGAAGGAACAGGTGGAGCTGTGCCAGGGCAGGGTCAGGTTGGATCTCAGGAAAAGGTTCTTCCCCCAGAGGGTGGTTGGGCACTGACCAGGCTCCCCAGGGCAGTGGGCACGGCCCCAAGGCTGCCAGAGCTCCAGGAGGGTTTGGACAATGCTCTGAGGCACATGGCAGGAAATTTGGGGTGTCCTGTGCAGGGCTAGGAGTTGGACTCGATGGTCCTTGTGGGTGCCTTCTCACTCAGGATATTCCATGATTCTATGATTCTGTCTCTCCTTGCCCTTGATGTTTGTGGCAGAGTAGTTACAGCATGCTCCAAATGACAAGGGCTGTCACTGCTGCACCACCAGGTCTCTGCTGCTGTGCAAGGATGTTGCTTTGCTCCAGGACAGATGCTCTCATTGCTTAAATGTCCAGATGAAGCCAGATAGGTCCAGATGATGCTAGGCAGGGCCCTCCCTGCATTTGGGATGCAGGATAGAGATGCTCTTTGGCAGCGGATTTGCTCAGTGCCTTAAACAAACCAGCTCCTCTTGCGTGAGGGTCCTGGGGCAAAGAGGAGCGGGAGGGAGAAGCCAGCAGCTCCCTCTGCCATTCCTTCAGAGCACAGACTGGGACCATCCACAGCCTCCTGCATGCTTGGAGCTCGGGAACACTTCCTTTGTCTCAAAGTGGGTCAGCGCGGAGGCGTGATGTTACTATAGCAATAGGGATGAGATTTCATAACTTTATTTTGCGAGGGGCGTGTTGCAGGATTCACTACTAGATGGTTGGAGAATTGTCATTGAATCACCCTCCCAGCTCCCCTTCCCCAGTCTCCTCCTCCCTCCTGCTCCACTGCCCTTGTCCACAAACACACAGCTGGGTCTGTCCCCCACATCCCTGTTTCTGTAGTCCCAAAGTCACCCCTGGGCCATACTGTACCTCTCACAGCTTGCTGGGCTAGAGGACTAGGCCAGATTCAGTATCCTGTGCACCATGCGTCTCTCTGGGCTCCAGGGCTGTCCCTCATGAAGACCTGCTGGGCAGAGAGAAAACGGAAAATATCTTCAGGTCACAGAGATCAGAGAGGCATCTTCCTGATGAACATCCCAAGCCACAGTCTCGATGCCGTAAACACAGGATAGTTCTGCCTGACACTGAGACTGTGCCAGTTCAGTCCTAGCAAAGACAAAGGGCAAACAGGAGATAGCACCCTATGTGAGGAAGCAGAGGCAATGCCCATGGGAGCAGGGGAAGATGTGGAAGTGAGACCCATGTCCCTCTGTGGGTCACGCGGACTGAGAGGATGGACTGGAAATCAGCCAAGTGGGGAGGAAAATATCCAAAGCGCCCCTGCTCCTTGTCTGGGGGCTCATGGCTGGGGTGATCCCCTTCATGGGAAAGTGCCCTTTGACTTTCCTGCCCTTGTTTCTTTTCATGGAATAGCCCCCTAAGGACCCCCTTTGCAGCCCTGGGCAGGGGGGATCCTGTAACCCTCTGTGCCTCATGCTCTGGGCTGTGCCCTTGAGTTGAGCCCTGGGAGAGCAGACACTGGAGAGGTACAAAGGAATATCCTGGGGATAAACACCTGGCTGGGGTGGCAGATGGCAGCCTTTGGTGTTCCCTTTGGCGTGTCCCAGCTACGCACTGCCAAAACCCGCGTCTGACTCTCACCTAGTGATGCTGCTCATTGAACCCCTGCTCGAGCAGCTCACACTGGAAACTCTGTAAACCTCTCCCATCTGGTCACTAGGTGCTACTGTGCTGCAGCTAAAGCCTTGTGCTTCTTCCTTTCCTGCCATCCACCATCAGCCACACTGCAAACAACTGGAAAAATACTCCCTGCAGGAAAAATCAGGTAAATAAAGAAAGGAAAAAACCCCAGTGATTCTTAGTGTCCTCAAAATCCTATGCACCACACAGTGAACACAGCCTGAGTTACCTAATCAGTGAGGTTAAATACTATTTGGGATTTGCATCAACAAATATCTGAGCCTTTCTGTCCTGGACTATGAGGTTCTGGGACAAACTGAGGAACTCAGCCTCTTGCTGCTGGGAAGTAAGAGATGGGAATGGCATAGGAACTCAAAAGAGGAGTCAGCCTTCCTAGGACAGCTTTTTCATTCCAAATTGAACAGAGGTGGCCATCTGGGTTTGAGAAGGCCTCTCTAGAGCTCAAGGGGGGATTAAAATAGGTGAACCCCAGTTTCTTGGCTGGGAGGATGCATGGAAAGCCAGGACAAGGATATGAACCTTGGCAATTTTTCGAAGAAAGCTGGATCCGAGTGCTGGGCCTGACTGCCTCTCTGATGATGCAAAAGATGACCAAACTGGTGCCCCAGTGCCAGAGATGAGACAACAGCTCTTTGTAGAGAGATGGGCACTGCAGTGCCCATGAGACCTCACTCTGTCACCTGCCACCGTCCAGCAACAGGGGTTTTATCCCCAGGTTTACTCATGCCTGGGTGGATTACAGACATCCATGGCCAGTGCTGCCTCCAGCCGCCCAGAGCATCAGCACCACTGATCGCTGTCACCTGCTATCGCTGTCCTGCTCTAAAGCTGTGATGGAGGGTAGCACTATGTACCACTAGACCCACTCATGTCCATCATGGAAGCCATCAGCATCTGCTAGGAATGGTCTCAGTATCCCTCCTGGGTGCACAGATATCCACCACAAGCGCCCAGCATCCTGTATCACCACCAGTAGCTGCTGGGATGGAAGTGTCTGTTCAGTGCTGACATCACTCATCACGTCCGTGCCTGTCACCAGAACTCTTAGGGTACCCCAGACACCCAAGAACAGTGCCAATCCAGGTACCCCTTTGCACATCTGATATGTGGGAGGAGGAAAATGTCTGGGTGCCAGGCCTCCCCTCACCCAGCAGGTTCTTCATACTAAACGATGCCATTGAAGCTCTGGAGGAAGAAGCATGCTGGTGTGTAACACTGCTTTTCCCTTTGCATGCTGCTCTTGCACTGAGAAAGTGGCACTATAATTGCTTTTAATTAATATCAGCATCAACGCCCCAAGGAAATGCAAATGAACAATTGTGCCACCAGCACAACTACGTTATGTTACTGACCAGCCATTCACCTCCATCATCCCTCTTTCTCCCTCCAGCATCTCCCTCTTCTTCCCATTCTCATGGGTGGGACGCTCATGGCTGCTGCATGACAGGGTGGGATTGAAGGCAATGCATGGAAGGCCATGAGAGGTGCTGTAAGCTCAGGCAAGTGGACTGCAGAGCAAGGGAATGGTGGGGAGCAGGGGGGAGCTGGGATCCCTGAGTTTCCAAGCAACGAAGGCACAGAATGATGGAGGAAGCAGCCAAGGGTCCATCCAGGGTAGTATGCCCACTCCCATGTTGTTGCTTGCTCAGGGTTGTCCTGCTGGTGAACTGATGACCCTTCCCCATGTGATTCAAGACAGTTTTGGTGAACTGGGGTCTCAGACGCTCTGCAGCAAAGCCTCACTGGAGAATCAGCTCGTGATTATTGCCCCTCCGAGCCTTGGTCTAGGAGAGGAGGGCCACAGCCTGCTCTGCTGTAGCCTGTGTGATTCTGTTGGCCTTGAGATGTGGCTGGAGAAGACCTTGAAATGACTGATGTGGCATTCCTGATCCTTGCTATTGCCACCTTAGAGATGGCTGCAGCTCAGCAATGGAAAGTGAAGGATCCAGTCCTGATGAGCTAAGAGGAAGGCGCTCCTCTCTCGGAGCCCAGAAGGTTCCTGGAGAGATGCCTTGTCAGCAGAGGAGTTGTTTGGGTCATGGGAGCAGGGAAATGAGGTTACAGCACACAGCAGGGGCTGTTCCTCTTCCTGTTCACCTGACAGGAAGGCGCCCTGAACACAAGAACAACGTGCACTTATCCTGCCTAAGATTTATGGAAGCTGGAGTCAGCAAGAGGCCGAGTCCATCATGACTCCCAAAGATGTAAAGACTGACCCAAATGCCACATCACTGTCAAATAAGAGGAACCCCAAGATGGACATGAGGAACATGGTGGCTCAACAGTTAGACACATCTGTACAGAATGATGGTTAAAGTGAGACCCTGCCTTGGTCAGTGCGGGCCATGGCAGTAGAAGCAGGGCCTGTGTGTGGCGCCGACAGTGTCTTACTAGAAAAGAGGGTCCATTTCCATCTGGGTAGATGTCCATAGAATCATGCAATCATTAAAGTTGGAAAAGCCCTTTAAGATCATCAAGTTCAACCATTAACCCAGCACTGCCAAGCCCCTAAACCGTGCCCACGGGTGCCATATCCATATGTTTTTTGAACACTTCCAGGGATGGTGACTCCACCACTACTCTGGGCAGCCTGTTCCAGTGCCTGACCACCCTCTCTGCGAAGAAATTTTCCCTAATATCCAATCTAATATGAGTGACTGTGGAAAAGGGTGGAGGCACGTTGACCCAGAGCCAAAGAAAAGCATATTTCCAGTCCTACAGTTGCACTTACATTTTGCTTGGGAATATATGGACTTAACATGGACGAGCTCACTCTCACTATCTCTGCTGGCTCTTATTCTAACCCTTGGCTGATTAGCAAAGCCAGAGTACATAGGGTTGGATTGCAGAGGTGGGTTAGCCAGCCAGAGCTGGAACGTGGCTGTGGAGTAAAGAGAAGGCCAGAAGCACTGGCTCGGAGCCACCTCTGTTGCTGTCCAGCCTGTCCCCAGCCTGCGGCTCAGCACAGGCTGTTCTTGCTGCTCTCCTCACCCAGGGAACCCAGGATTCTGCTCCTGCCTGGGGCCTGGAGCAGGGTGGGCTGCAAAGTGCCATGTCCTGACCACACTGAGAGCCAACCTGCTCCCCAGTGTCAGGAACACCTGAAGGATCTGTCCATGCCACTGCTCCTTGCTCCCCTTCCCTAACACTGACTATCCCTTGTCAGTCTGAACAGACAAAGAACAACATCTCTCACTGGGGTTGTGCACAACCTGACATGGCCACCCAAAATCTCAGCAAAAATTCCCTAAACCAAGTCTCCCACACTACCACTTGTCAGAAAGTCCCACGCTTGTGTAGTCCCGCTGAGAAGCCCTTGGCCTTGTCCCTTCCCTGACTCCGGCAACCCTCTGTGCTACAAAGCTCCTGGAACGTCACCCGGGATAACTCACATCACCCACAGGGTACCACAGAGGCAGAAACACTTGGACCTCCCTGGGGCAGATCCCTGCTCTGTGCAGCTGCCTCTTGGCAAGGGATGGAAAGGATGAAGCACCTGGAGAAGCTGTCTATGGCAGACCCAGATAAGGGCAGACCCCACTGAGTGGTGCTGAGCTGTGTTGTGTTGCTGTGTTGCTCTGCTCTGCCTACTGTCACATTGACTGTCACTGCCTTGCAGTGGATCAATTCATAGCAACTCCTTGGGATGAGCGGGGCTGGTGGCCATGGGGTTGGGCTGGTGGCCACAGGGTTGTGCTGGTGGCTGCAGGGCTGTGCTGGAGGGGAGGCCTTGCTGTGCCAGTCAGGGGTGCTCCACGCTCCTGTCAGTGCTGAGCAGCCGTGTTGCCGCTGTGGAGCGGAGGATGCTGGTGCTCCGATAGCAAGGAGAGCTCTGCAGGTGCCGCATTTAATGATTACGATGAGTAATTCCTTTTCAGTCCTTTAATCAGTCACTTTTAATTAGTGTGCCAACTGTTTTTTCCTTAGCAAACAGCTCTTTCAAGAAGGGTTTTTGCTGCATCTGCTGGGCTGGGAAAGCACTGTTCCCTGACAGGGCTCTGTGTTAGTTCTTCAGCAGGAGGCTCCTCCTGTGGAGGCTGTAGGACTGAGCGCACGTGCAGCGCATAGCACAGGTCCTGCCTTGGCCCACACCCAGCAGGGAAGACCCTTGCTGCTGAGACGGAGGCATTCCTGGAGGTACCCCAGGCTGGTGGCATCCTGGACATTGTGTTTTCCAGAGGACCCAAAGACTGGCTTTCCCCTCTTGTGGGCAGGGACATCCTCCTTATCCACATCCCTTTCAGCCTTTTTAATTTCTCCTTTGAAACTTCCTTAGCTTTGTGATTCTGATATCTCAGAGCAGTGAGTTTCACAGGTGAATTTTGCCTGTGGAAAAAGATTCCTCCTTGATTCCTTTCTGGATGCTTTGTCCTCATGTTAGGGAACAGAGTCACCAAAGCAGCTGTTCTCTGTGTTGGGGCAGGCTCTGTTTCTCAGATCCCAGCCCATGTCGCCCCTCTCACAGAGGTGTCCTCAGCTGTAGAGGCCTGTTTATGGTGCAGGTATTTCCCTGGTACTCTGGACACAGCTGTGTGCCTAGGCACTGGTGGTTGTAGGTCACTCAGCCCCAGATTCAAAGCAAATGCCCAGATGCCCCTTTCCTATCTATCTCATCTCCATGTCGCTGAACTCCTACTTAGATGATCCTACATCTATACATCAACATCCAGCTATTGGGCCAAAAGGTTTGCTTTCATTTTCCTTTGAATAATGTCAGCCCACACTTTCTTTTGGTGGCCTTTCCCTCTCCCTGGCTGGGCTTTTTCCTCTTCCCAGGGGCCTTTGCCCTCTGCCCTCAGAGTACCACTGTTCCTTGCTCCTTTCTGCTCTGGATCAAGGGAAGCTCTGTCTCTCTGAAAGGCCCCAGCCTCTTCCCTTTTCCTGCCCAGGGTGGGATGTCCAGGCTGGCCCAGATTCCCATGAGTCACCAGCAAATCCCAGCTTCCTTCTGCAGGCACCCCAATTACAGGGCAAGAATAGCAGAAGCAAGCTTATACTTACAAGGCTAATGAAAATTCATCATGCCTCCCCCTCCCTTTCCTGGGGGAATAGTCATGTCCAGGAAAGAGATTATAAAAGCATTATGGACGACTGCTGTGCTGGGCTTTGGCATACCCAGGAGGCTGTGGGGGGGCTGTGGGCTGTGTTTGCAGGTCACCTGGAACTCAAGGGTTAAAAGTACCCAAAAATGAAGTGCTGCCTGTTCTCCCCCCTCTCTGCTGCTGGCTGAGGCAGGGCACAGATGGAGCCTGGAGCCTGCACGGAGCCAGGCAGGCTGGAGAGCCTTTCTGTGCTTTTCCAGGCAGCTGCAGCTTCTCCCTGAGCCTGGAACCCTCTGGCATCATCTGTCTCCTTGCAAACGGAGAATGGGGGGGGTCATAGTCCAGGGACTCCCAGCCCACCCAGCCCAGGGGAGTTCCTCAGGGTGGCCCAGCACAGTCCAGTTGGATCCAAGCAGGCAGGATCCAGTGGCTCCAGGCTGCTGCACAGTGAAGGGATGGAGAACAAGGCTGTGCACATGGCCAGATGGAGGAAAACACATCAGGGACTACTTCATGTTGCACAAGTGTGGGAAACCAGAACATTCTGTACCCACTGGAGCTACTGGTTCTGGAGACTGCTGCAGTACGTGGATGAACCCTGGTAAGTGCAGAAACCATCACTCTTGTTCAAACTATCACCCTTACTCAGGGGAAACTGAGGCACAGGAGGAGGCAGATCAGCTATGGAGAAAGGGATGGATCTCCTGTCCATTGAACTGTGCCCAGTGCCAGCTCCCATGGTCCCTGCTGTGCAAGGAGTTCCCAGGGATGTAGTCACACACCCTGAGTCCAGAGCTGAGCCCAGAGCTGACCAGTCTGCCTGCCCACCACTCCCCACTGCTGACCACATCCCATCCTTTTCCAGGCTTAAAGATCTCCATGTCCACGATCAGCCTCTCCCTCCCTGAGGCTGCACCGGTTGGGAGTTGGGAAAAGACAAGGAAGGGGCAGATTGGTTCGATCAGGATCCGGGATGGGAAGAGATGAAGACCAGGCTCCAGTGGATCAGAGTCTGGGATGGATGGAGGGCGGTGAGGACCAGGCTCCAGAGCCAGGCTGTAGAGCTGCTCCCAGGCCTTTTCAGGGGAGTGCCACTAGAGGAGCCCATCCCGTGGCTCCCACCACCTGCCACAATAATTAACTGTTGCTGTGGAGAAGACAGGAAAGGAGCAGGAGGTCAATTTTCCATTTCCCAGTTGTGTATAACCAGTTCCTAGCAGGCAGCCTGAAAATAAATCTCCATCAGTCCTGTAACCTCTTAATTAACATCACCAGCTACAACACGTACTCCCCAGCCCAGACACAGCTGAGCGC
Source organism: Chiroxiphia lanceolata (assembly GCF_009829145.1). NCBI lineage: Eukaryota > Metazoa > Chordata > Aves > Passeriformes > Pipridae > Chiroxiphia > Chiroxiphia lanceolata. Next base: position 330,541 of record NC_045653.1, on the reverse strand, counting down.
AGTGACTTGATGTACAAGGAGATGGAGGCGGGGCTGGGGTACAGCCGGTGGGAATTCTCCAGCTGGAAATTCTAGCCATGCTGTCCAACATGCTGAACTTGTCCTGCTCAGACAGGGAACCTCTGCCTCAGCTTCCCTTGTAGTGCTCCAGGACAGGGAGAGCTGCTAGGAACTCCCCCAGAACCAGCTGCCCTTGGGGCAGCTGGCATGGATGACAGAAAGAAATTTGGTGGAACAACTGGAGTTTGTTTTCCTTTTGCATATTCTGGAATAAAGGAAAAGAAGGTCCTGTGGGTGAAACATTAGGTCAGAGGGATGGAACACCTCTCCCATTAGGAAAGGCTGAGAGAGCTGGGGTTGTTCAGCCTGGAGGACAGAAGGCTCCAGGGAGGACAGAAGGCTCAGAGCCCCTTCCAGTGCCCAAAGGGGCTGCAAGAGAGCTGGAGAGGGGCTTTGGACAAGGCCTGGATTGACAGGACGGGGGGAATGGCTTCCCACTGCCAGAGGGCAGGGTGAGATGGGATACTGGGAAGAAATATCACAGTGTGAGGGTGGTGAGGCCCTGGCACAGGTTGGCCAGAGAAGCTGTGGTTGCCCCATCCCTGGAAGTGTCCAAGGCCAGGTTGGACGGGACTTAGAGCAACCTGGTTTAGCGGAATGTGTCCCTGCCCACGGCAGGGGGCTGGAATGAGATGAGCTTTAAGGTCCCTCCCAGTCTCATGATTCTGCAGTTCTGTTTTTGATTTTCTCCCCATTAGTGATTTCTCTCCCATGCCGTCCCCTCCCCCTCAGAGATGACCTGGCACAGAATGGACACACTCACTGCCAGCATCAGCCCATGTGAGGAAAGGAAGGAGATGGGATGAAGGAATCCAGTTCTGCTCCTACCGTCATCCTGCTTGGCACTTATCCTGAAAGCACCGTGCAAACATTAACTAATTAATCCTCTGAACCCTCCTAGGAGGAAGAGTTGCATTGACATGGCTTCTACTCTAGACGCCTGATAAATGCAAAGGATGGTTGGGCCAGGAGACACCAGACAGGCAAAACTGGCAGGTCATGGTAGTTCCTCTGCTCTTCCTGCTGCACATGGGCAGGGCTGGGGAGGCAGGGGATGTGCTGGGAATCATCTGTGTGCTCTGGGATGGAGAGGGGACAGCCACGGAGGAGGTGGGGTGGAGACCATAGCAGGGACTGGGGCAGAAATACTTGAAGAGAGAGTAAAACTAGAGAAGAATGAGAGGAAGATTATGAGCCCTGTTGTCCTCACAGACAGACAGACTGCTTCCAGTTCCAGCTTTGATGGGATTTTATAAGTATCATAAAATTAGATTAAATGGAAGGAACTCTGACACTGCTGCTGAGGCATCCTGGAGGGAAGTACTGAGAGAAAGTATTTTGACTTTAAAAAAAATTGGATTTTCACTTGCACAGTTTGGCAGGTGAGTTCCCCAGAGGATCTAAAAAATCAAAACATGAGTTTCCAGCCTAAACATCCCCAAACACTGCACCACTTCTGGTGTCCTTTAGCTGAGCTCTTTCTTCTTCACCCTCGTGTTTACCCAGGAATGCATCCCCTTTCTTTCAAACAAGCCAGGCATCCTCGGGATTTGCAAGGCTGACTGTGCTCCCTAAGGATTGGCCTTGCTGGGATCCTGCATTTAATGCTTCCTTACCTTCCCCCCTAAATCCTTTTGGAGCTCACTATATGCCAGGATCCCACTTCCTGGTTCCATAAGGTATGCCCTGCATGCAGCACTCCTGGCATCTGGCTGTTGGGAAAGACCCTGGCTGCAGGGAAACCCCCATGCCAAGGGATGCAGATCCATCCAGGGAACCTGGCCATGTTGCCACTGGGGCTGGCTGGGGACCCACGTCACTCCTGTTTTCAGCCTCTGACCTCTTGGACTTTTCCAACCTGAGTATTCCAGGGGATCCCCAGGGGTGTGGGATCTCCAAAGTCCAGCCAAGGTCCTGCTGTTTTCTCAGGACTGGAATTCAGTTGGACTCACCTACTGTGCCTAAAATTAGAGCTGCTAAATTTTTAAACACAGCAGCATGTGAAGAGACCAGAGGCTCTTCCCCATCACCTGCCCACAGATCTGGAGAGACACAGTCCATCTGCCTAAATTCTCACTGTCTCTTAATGGTGTTTTTTCTGGAGGTGGCTACACCTCAATTGGATAAGCCTGGCAAAAACCTGCCATGGAGCTGGCTGGACTCTTGGGGTGGACCTGGACCCACCTCATACAGACACAGGTGCTCTTGGTAGAAGGATATGTTTTGTTCTGGTCCCCCTGCACACAGAGGCAGATTCCAGGATAATCAGTTCCTGTTCCTCCAAGGGGCCCCACATCAACCAGGCGCAGTGGAAAAGCTCCTTTTGGACTGGAAGGTTTCCAGTCAGCTGCCACTGTTCCACAGAATCACAGAATGTTCTGTTTTGCTGTTTTTTTCCCCACAAGGTTACTGGCCTGGTGCAACACAGGAGAGCCCCGGAGGATACTATGAGGGGAATGGGAAGGGTGAGTTGTGTAGAGGTAGCAGGACAGCCCTTTGCTCAGGCAGCTGGGTCACGGGTGGTAATGCTGAGCCCTCCAAGTTCCTCACCAAAGCAGAGGGATGAAACATGAAATCCTGACTATTTGCAAAGTAAAACCGAACCAAGAAGGACATCAAACCCTGACTGCCAGCAAACAGGTTCCAGATATCTGAGGTCCTTCCGAGGGAGCTGTGGGCTCTCCTTTCTTTTAGCAGTTTTAGGCCACCTTTTAGCAGTTTAAACACATTCTTGCCATTTCCCAATCTGAAGCACACCCATGTGCAGGAGCCACTGTCCACAGCTGCCATCCAAAACCATGGCAGCCCCTGTGTGTCCCCTGGAGCCCCTCTGTGTCCCCTGGAGCAAGCCTCAGCCCTGGGACAGGGTTATTGCAGCAGGAGCAGAGCTGGCACTCCCCTCTGCTCCCACGCCAGCTGTGTCCCATCTGGAATGGGGATGCAGGAAAATAAATGCATTTCCCAGTGTGGTTCAGAGGCCTTCACTGAGGACTTTGGGTGCTAAAATCACCCATTTACTCTAAAACAACTTGCCCAGAGAAGCTGTGGCTGCCCTATCCTTGGAAGTGTTCAAGGCCGGGTAGGATGGGACTTGAAGCAACCTGGTCTGTTTCAAGGTAGGAGGTGTCCCAGTCCAGGGCAGGGTGGTGGAACTGCATGGTCTTTAATATCCCTTCCCATCCAAACCACCCTGTGATCTACTCTGCTCAGCTCAGCCCCTCCTCTGGGTGCCCATGTGACAGCAATGCCCCATGCAAGCAGCTGTCCCCTCATCACAGAGGGGGAAACTGAGGCACAGCAGCACACCCTGACAGGCTCTGCAAGGCTGCAGCCAGGTGTGCAGCTTCTCAGCTCCCTCCCTGCCTCTGTCTGGTTGAGTAATTGACCTCTCAGCCCAGGACTCCAGAAAACTCTTCTTCAGTCTGTTATATAGCAAGAAACAGGAAAAAGTGTCTACTGGAAAGCTGATCCCAACATGCAGTTGTGGGGTCCACCAACACTGGATAGTGTTGTGTGTCTGCAGTTCATGGTGAAGCAGAACTGAGATCAAATTTGGGAGGCTGAGGTTCTGCAGCTGAAAAGGATCTGTGAGCTACCTACAGCAGGAGAGTGAGCTGGAGAGGGGACAGAATCACAAAATCATAAAATCATTAGAGTTGGAAAGGCCCTGTGAGGTCATCGAGTCCAACCATTAATCCAGCACTGCCAGGTCCACCACTAAACCATGTCCCCAAGTGCAACATCCACACATCTTTTAAACACCTCCAGGGATGGTGATTCCACCACTCTCTTGGGCAGCCTGTCCCAGTGACAACCCTTTCAGTGAAGAAATTTTCCCTAATATCCAGCATAAACCTCCCCTGGCACAACTCCAGGCCATTTCCTCTTGTCCTAAAATATATCCAGGGACACCAGCAGCCTTTGCACACTGTGGACTCCTTTGTGCTTTGGGAACATCCCACTCTGGGATGAGTACTGGTCCCCAGTCCCAGCATGGCAACCTCATGCTCCCAAGCTGTGGGGTGCCCAGGTGGCCCCAGCCAGCACCCTGCTCCAGTTTGGGAACTAGGGTACAGCCACCCACCTGCTGCAGCCGGAGCAGCTCCCATGGGAAGGCTGTCACTGTGGGCTGGCGATGTCACAAATCCTCCAACGGGGCCATAGCTGACGTGCTCACCCTTGAGCTTTACACATCTTCAGGGTCACGTATTTCCTTGTTTCTGAGGCACACAGTGGACAGGAGAGGGGGCAGCTGTGCCAGGCTCTGTGCCCCGCAGACATCTGAGTGGGGCTGGCGCAGCTCCACTGCTGACTGTCTGCATGAGCATCACAGCCCCATCAGCAGCACCGGCTCCCCGGGGTTAAACCCTGCCAGAGCCACAAGCCAGTGGGAATAACAGCCTGGGGACCAGGGCAGGCCGATACCAGGCACTGGTAGGCACCCAGCAGCCTGAATACAGGTCACCACTGGGCGAAGGAGATCTGGCTGAGCTGAATGTGGGAGGACAGGGTGTGGGATGTAGGAGGGATGTGGCTGTCTCACCACACACACAGCTCCATAAATCATGGGGAATATATGTAACCCCTGCTTCCCAGCCTGTCGCAGGAGCTGGGTGAGATCCTCCTCTCTGGCTGCTGGGGCACAGTCCTGGCAGAATGACTACTAGTGCTGCCATGTGGCCGAGGACCATACTTGGGGCTGGTGGAAGAAGGGCTCCCTGGCACTGCTGCTGCCCTGGGTGCCTGTGAGCATCCTGTGCCCATCCCCAGCTCCCAGGGCCTCGGGAGCTCCCTGTGGAACCACCTCTTCTACTCAGGCAATTCCACCCCAAGGTCTGGGGGCTCAGGCTCCGCCCCACCACAGAGCACTGCTGTGGTCTCCTTCCTTGGACATAGGACAGCTGCTCCTGAGCAAGCTGCTGGCATGAAACATCTGCCTACAGACCTGACAGCACCCTTCCCAAGCCAGGAGATCAGGTAGGTATTAGGTGAGGCCCTGAGCCAAGACATGGAGCAACTCCAGACAGAAAGGAGTGATCAGAAACAGTCCTGGGTTCACTCCAGAAAGGGCAGGGACAGCACCCATGGACCAAGACAAACCCAAGACACAGACTGCTCACAAGACAAGGAGGTTATAAACAACCAAAGCCCATTTACCAAGAATTTATAGCAGATGTGTCTCAAATCCCCCCAACACTGTCTCAGAACCAGGATTCACAGCCGCAACATACACTACTGCCACACCTGCTCTCAGCAACTCCTCTGGTCCTCCTTTCCCCACTGTCGCTAACGCACCTTCCATATGGCCTGCAGAAAATAAGAAAGGAAAAAGCCACCAGCAAAATAACATTTTTTTGCTTGCAAATGCTGGTTTGCAAAGCCAGGCTGTCTCCTGCTCCACAGGTGACAGAGCATCTGGCCCATGACCTGGGCCTGTAGGGCCTTGAGAGCCCTCCAGCCTGGGAGACTCCCCCTACCTGGAAGGGGGTGAAGCAGTGAGGGGCTGTTCTGTCACATAGCAATTCAGACACAAAGACCCAAGGCTGCAGGAGCTCCTCTGGGGGAGGGAACCAGCATCACCCACATACTCCCTGAGCCCATCCAGAAGCTCCTCCCGGGGGGCACAGCATCCCCCCCCCACACCTTGAGCCCAGCCAGGAGCCCCTCTGGAAGAACCCAAGCATCCCTCACACACCCTGACCCTAGCCAGGAGCCTCTCTCCAGCCAAGTCTCTGCATGCTGCAGTATCGCTTTGTGCTTCCACAGGAAATTGCCAAAACTTTTCCCCCAGCTCAGAGCGCAGTAGTCAGTTTATTCCTTCCCAACCCCCCTCAGCAGTGAGCAGCGCCTGAACCTCTTGGCTCACGCTCGGGGGGGGGGGGGTGTCTCCACGCCCCAGCTTCTGGAGCTCTGGCAACACCCCAGCTTGTTCTCCTGTATTTAATCACAAAAGCTCTGGCCTCCTGATCACAGCATTCCGACGGTGTGCCAAACAGCCTGGAAAATCAGAAGGAAGCAAATAAACCTCAGCATGCGGTGTTTACAAATTCCTCAATCTCTGGCTTTCTAGAAAGTCAAACGTGACACCTGAGCACCCAGCATTGATTGTCCTGTTCTCCTGGGTCTGGCGACACGAGGTGTTTCCAAAACCACCTCTGGGCCCCTCTGCAGAACCCCTCCTAACATCCCACAGAGCATGCGAAACCCAGGCCCAGGGCTGCTCTGTGTCAGGAAGGATGGAGGAGGCCAGGGCCACCACGGGTGCCTGCACAGCCGGTCCCTGGGGGGACACAGGCTCTCAGCTGTGCCGGGGGACCCCACTCTTTCTAGGTATGCCTCCCATTGCTGAAGATAAAGGGAGCCATAGACCAGGTAGGTGAGTCAACCCTGATCTGGATGTTCCCAGGGATGGATCCTGCTGCTGGTGCACAGCTCCTGCTGGGGGCCCTGCCTGGACCCGGCCAGCTGCGAGCTGGGCAGTGCCTGCCACCACACCCTCCTCCAACTCAGCCCCTCTCTTAAAGCCAGCACAGCCCCCTGCCCCCAGGCACTCTCCCCACTCCCCTGGCCTCTCCCAAAGGCCAGTCCCTCCCAGGAGCAGAGCTGGGAAGAGCTGATGCCGGTTATCTGGGTGACAGGATTTCCTCCCCCCGTCCCTGCGTGCACATGCCTGCACACATGGGCTGACACTCACACACACGCACTGGGCACGTGCTGACACAATTCCTCAGGCTGTGACAACAATCCAGAGCCACCACAAGTGCCCAAGAGAAGGGGGAGCAAAGAAGCGGGAGACAAACCCATTGAGAAGACCCCAGGGGTCCTTGGGTGACAGAAAAAGACTGGGGACATATAGGATGACAAAGTCCCTGATGGGCAGGGTCCCTGGGATCTGCTGACTCCCTCTCCATAACTCTCCTTGCACATGCCAGTGGGCTCTGGAGCTGGTGTAGGGCGGGTGGGCTGTGTCCCTCAACCCACTCATGCCAGCAGGTCAGTTGCTTTCTTAACTTTGGCATCAGCACTGGCAGTGCTGATGTGCACTGGATGTGCCAGTCCGTGTGTCTCTGTGCTCCTGCTCAGGGGAGGGGACAGCTGAGCAGAGCAGGAGGGGGCACAGGTTCCTGCCCAGCAATGTTCCAGGGGCTGCCTGCACCTCCACAGCCTTGTGGCACGGAGGAACTGGTGGCACATGGAGAATCTGGGGGCACATGGAGGCTTTGGGGGCACACGGAGGAACTGGTGGCACACGGAGGAGCTGGAGGCACACAGAGGAGATGGGGGCATGCAGAGGAGCTGGGGGCACATGGAGCAGAGCTGGCAGCAGGAATGCTTGTCCAAGGCTGCTGGCACCTCCTGTTTCGGACACCTGGTGTTTTTGCTGAGGTGGACACTGAGAGGTCATGCCTTCTTCCAGGGATGCTTCTGCACCTGGGCTCTGGAGATGTTTCTCTCCAAATCCCTCTTAAGTCACTTAAACCTTTTGGTGCCTCAATACCCCATCACTAAAGCGAGGCTTATCCTATTTCCTCTGCCTGGCTTACCAGGAGAGCTCATAAGCCACTCAGGACCGGAAGGGTCTCTGAATATGGATTTCTGGCTGTCTGGCACAGTGGGGCCTGGGCTCATTAGGGACTAACATGATCACTGTTCTGTGTCTGGCAAGCAGAAGCCTGAGGGTGTGTGTTCCAGTGCTCAGAGCTGGGAGTGTTACAGGGATGACACAACACACGCTTCCAAGGCTACTTTGTCATTCCTGATCCATTCCCATGTAAGGAGCATGGTGGGCTCAGCTCAGGCATCCACAGACACCAATTTATCTTGTGCTGTTATTTGACAACAAACTATTTGCTAAGGGGTCACGATGGGTGACAAACACCCTTCAAAGACTGTGGTGTTGGTGTGTTGACATGTATTTACACTGTAGAAAAGCATAACACCTCAAGTGAGAGGGATGGTCACCTAAAAACACCCTCCTCTCATACTTCCCCTGATGTGTTCCTGTTCCTGTCCTTCAGGGGTAGCTGCATAAGGATGATGTGAATAAACAGGGAGTTTACAGAGGAAAAAAGGTGGTGTTGGACACATCTGACCATCGGACATCCCTAAACCACCCTAAACCACTACCCTCAGACCCGAAAAACTCTAAACCACCATGGCTGAACATTCACCCCTCTGCTGCTCCCCGCCATGGTGATTTAGCAGCAGAAACTCTCCGATGAGAAGTGCAGAGCAATGGGACTGCTGCACAAAGTGAGTGTATCAGGCAGTGCTCCAAGTCAGATCCTGGAGAGATCGAGGGTCTGGGAGGTGGATTTCAAGGAGACTCATGAAGGGTTTTTCTCTGAGCTCTGAAACTTGGGAGAAGGATGGCCTGTTCCTGTTGCCTCTATCTGTCCTCCTGCCCTCGCTGTGCTGCAGTGCTGGCTGTGTCCCAGGGTATGTGCCCAGCGAGGAACTGGCCACAGTGGTAGGAAGCAGTTCCTTGTCTCAACCAGAGCCATCTGACCTTCAGCCCACAGCATTACAGCCCACACATACTCTGAAAAGTCAGAAACAACGCTTGGAGCAGGAGAATCTGAGAACCCCATTAATGCCAGGTTGGTTGAGGGTTTGTGAGTGTCTTGTACCTGAACGAGAGCAACTCAAGAGTGTCTGAGCTGCAGCTGGGACACAGGTCTGGCACAACAGCCCTGTGAGCACACCAGGTAAGCTGCTGCTTAGCATCTGAAGTGATGTATTAATGTAAGATGAGAATATACTGGGCTCTACCTAGTCCTGCCTTTGGAACCATTTATCATCAGGGCAGCCTGTGCTGATGGCTGGAAGTGCACTGTGCTGCCAGGCAGGGTGAGCTGACATCATCAGAAACACCTCTGGAGCCAGGACAACATCAGGATGCTATGGAGCACCAGCTGGAAATGGCTTCTGACCATGTCCCCCTGGCCCCTCTGCACACATGGAAATGGTTAGAGACACCATGTCCCTGTGGGAGGTGACATGGCCATCTCTTCACATTCCATTTTTGAGGATCTTTCTTTCCCAGCTCTCTCAAGGGGCAGGACACTCCACCCTTGCTTTGCACAGGTTTTGCTGTAAGTGCCTCATTCAGGATTCTGCAAGAACCACGTGATGGACTTGGGAGGGCATATTCATAGCCCCATACCCAGGTCCAGCCTCTCATCTGACTTAGTCTGCCCTGTCCCAGAGCCAGTACCTGCTGGGTGCTAGAGGGGCCAGGAGGGTGTATGGTCCTGCATGGATGTGTATGATCCCAGCAGTCCTGGGCATCCGTGCCTGCCAGTTGGTATCTGCCAGAGAGCAGGATTGACAGCCAACCTCCAACAGCTCCACGTGCGTAGGCACCAGAAGCCAGACCATCACATGCACAGGCTATGGCGAGACAAGGAGGTGATGCTGCTGGTGCAGGGCTCCCACTGGCAGCCTGTGCCCAGCCAGGCTGAGAGCAGGAGTCCTGAGCTGGAGCTGGCACACTGGGCCAGAACTCACCCTCAGCAGGTCAGCAGATGGGCTTGTGCCTGAGGATGGAACAACAGAGCAAAGGCGAAATGCACACCGCAGGGATGCTTCAGCCCTTTTCTTTTTGGGAGGAATCATCCTGGCTGTCCTTTCTTCCTTTTCCCTTTCCTCTTGTGATCTACAGATCTCAAAATGCTTCTGAGGACTTCCGAAGGGACAGCAGGACATGATGATCTGCTCTTTCCAGACCCGCTGCAGCCTGGACTCCTGCTGAACACCCTCACGGCCCACTGGGGACTGGGGCTGGTGGGAGACACAGGCAAATACTGTGGCACTTGTAAATGCAGCTCCTCTGTGGAAACGTGGTCAGCAGTGACTGATCAGCAAAACCCCAAGGAACAAATCCTCTGCATGATGAGCAAGTACAGAGCCACCCTCTGCACACCACCTGAGGACATGCATGCTTCACCTCCAGGACATGGGACAGGTCATGCTGTGCCCCCCTCATTCCCACCACTGCATCCCACTCTGAAAACGCTGCCTGACTCATTACAAGGCAAGTTTGGAAGCATTATTTTTCCACCAAGAACATGAAATAGTTTTTTGGCAGGGGGACCACGTGCTCACCAGAGCTGCCTGGTCTTCTCTACCTAGGGTGGGATGGAGAGCAGAACCAGGGGAAAGAGAAGGACTTGAGCAGAGCCAGGATGTCTGCGCTGGCAGCTGCCTCAGCTTCCCAGCCATCTGGGGTTATCCAAGAACAGCTGTCAGTGTCATGCATGGCCAAAGGCAGTTGGAAACACAAGGAGGAGTGTGGAAGAGTGTGAGGGGCAAGGATGTGAGGTCACTCACCTCCCTTGCCTCCTCCTGCCTCCCCAGCAGTGGCATCCAGCCCCCCCAGCTCCAAGGGCCTTGGCCAGAGGCCTCTGCGACCCCCATCAGCTGGAGGGTTTTCTGAAGATGCTGATGTTGGAAGTGGAGGCAGTGAAGTGACAGGGCTGGGGGATTTGAGCCCAGTGGAAGTCCACGAACAAGATTCCTGGAGAGGGACCACTGCACCCCTCTGAGTCCAGCTCTACAGGGCTGGCATGATCCTGCCACGGGCTCAGCACTGGCTGGAGCCTGCACAGTCCCTGCTCAGGGCCCTCCACCCCAGAGAGACACCGGTGCCATATCTAATGTAGCAAGCTGAGCCCAGGGCGAACACAGCTCGCTCTGGGCTTGGTGTCACCATGACCCAGGAGCTACTGAAACCCTAGTTCATACATTAAATCCTCCCATGCTTTGAGGTCTCTGCAGGGCACAGCAGTGGGCAGCAGCCACCCACCCTCTGCCTGGAGCTCTCGTGCATGCCAAACCTCTGCCTTCATAGGGAGCTGAAGGGGCTCAGCATCCTCTGGGATGTGCCTTGAGGCACATCCCTCAATCATCCCTTGAGGCCTGTCCTGCAGTTGACCAATTGCCCAGTCTGAGAGCAGGGCGTTCATATACAATTCTGGCCTCTTGAAGACAGAGCCATGCCTGCCTCTGCAGCAGCATCTCCTCGGGACAGGACACTGAGGGTAATGCTGCTCTTGTGCCTGTGCCGCACCAGAAGAGGCAGGAGGAGAGCAAACACCTTCCCATGTCTCCATATAACTACAGAGCCCCTGAATCCCAAGAGCTCTTCTGATTTCAGAAAATAATCCCTGAGGAACCCCAGGGTTTAATTTGCTGTTGACGATCCAGACAGTGACTACGTCACCTGGTTGGTACCTGGCTTGTCATTAGGGCCCCTGTAGATGGTACTTTTCTGGAGCTGACACAGACGTGCTCATCTGTCCCAATCCAAGCAGCACATGCACTCCTAGGCCTCTCCCCAGGGACCTGGCACAGCACTGGAATCCTCCATGAGGCCATGCTTGCTGGCACCTGTGGGGTCCCTTATTGCCCCAGAAGGGCATCTGGACCCAGGAAAGAGGTTCTCTGGGGTCACTGCCATGAGCCTTGCCCCTGTCACCAGTTTAGCTCTGCTGTCATTCCCAGCACTGCCATCTTCCCTGTCCCTGCCATCATCGCTGTCCCTATCATCACCTCTGTCCCTGTCATCATCCCCAGCACAGCCATCACCCCTGTCCCTGCTGTCAGCCCCAGTCCCTCCATCAACTTCCAGCCTCTCCAGCACAGGCAAGTGGCCCAGGCAGGGAATTTCACTTCCCGCAGACAAAGTCTGGCACCTCCAGGCTATGCTGTGTGTGACTCAGGGAGCTGGGCTAAAGTAGGTCACGATGCCCTCCCCAGTGTCAGCAATGGCTCTTGTCCCTGTGCCCAGCCAGCTTCACATCACCCACCCATCCCCTTCTCTCTGCCAGGACTGGGGACATGGCCCAGTTTAGTGTGTCCCTGTCACTGCAGACTGAGTGAGTCCAGTCTGAACAGAGCCATGTGGGGAAAGGCCAGAGCTTGTCCCGCTCCTGGGGTCTCTCATTGTTGTTGCCCACCGGCACCACCATGGTCAGCAAGTAGGTGAGTGATGCAGGTGATCCCTTGGCTTCATTTAAGAAGGAACCAACACCCCAAAGAGCACAGGCAGCAGGCGGGGATGGCATCAGGGTCTGCTTCTGCCTTTGCAGCATGGGATCCCTGGGTCTGTTGGGAGTCAGGAGGAGGAGCAGGATGGGAGCAGGTCAGCTGGTACCAGGGCTGGGGAGGATGGGCAGCTCCAGCCTCAGCACTGAGCAGCCTCTTGGGGCTCTCTGTGCCCTGGTTTGTACAGGAATGCACAGAGCAGGTTTGTGTAATTTCCAGTGCTCAATAACCCTCAATCTTAATTTGCTTATAAAAGTCTCTTCCTGTAGAAAATACTTTTCTAGCACCAAATGTCCCTGGCTCCCTCTTAAGATGCCCAACCACTGGAGAGGAGCAGCACTGACAGGAGGGCTACTCCCCAGAGGAAGCTCCAGCAGCTCTCCAGACTGGGAGGCAAGCTCGGAATTCTAGAGAGCAGTCAGACCCCAAGTGACAGCTTTCTGGCTGTGATGCATCACCTGGATGAACTGATATTTCTTCTGCCGTCATTTAATCTGTGGTTGGGGAGGGGGTTGTGCAGAGGACGGGGGACTTAGCAGTGATGAGTTGGCACAGTGTGTTGTGTGCCGCTTGGCATGCGAGAGGAGGGGCAGAGCTCCCTGGACATGCAGCTTTATTCAGTCCCTCAGCAGCCATTCACTAGCCCACAGATGTGACAAAAGCATGTGAAGTTTAAGCTCCCTGGCACACCAGTGCATCCTGTGAGCCCTGCTCCCTCCTCCCTCCACCCTGCCAAGGCTTGGACCCTCATTCCAATGCTGCCAAACCCATCCTTGGGGCTTGCAGGACCTCCCATTGGGAATGTACAGGGGATGCTCTTCCTGTGCTCACAGCACTGCACCGATCCTGCATCCCTGCACTAATCCTGCTCTCCTAACCCTGCTCTGCCTTGGAGCACTGCTCAGCCCGACCCCTGCACCAGGACCTCTGGCATCCTGCTGTGCTGGTGTGGCTCTGTGCTGGTGTGACAGTGCTGTTGTGCCACCACAGACACAGGAATCCCCATCGTGACCCCACCACTGTCCCCCTGGGTCAGTGTGTCACCTGGAAGTCTCAGAGGGACCACAGAATGGGAACAGCCCCTAAGACCCAGTGCTCTGCTGAAGATGTGGGTTTGAGCTGCTGGGGCTTTGGTCACAAATTTTCCCACAGTTGATAATTCCTTTCAAGCCCTGAGAATCAGCCTCTCCTCATAATCTCTGGTTTACTTCATCACCAGGTGTAATGAGTCCAAACCAACAGTGCTGCGCACCCTGTAGAACTCCACTGGCCCTGCTGCTTGTTGACCAGAAATGAGGGCTCCCTTCCAGTCGTGTAATACCCAGTTCTCCTTCAGCTTCTTCATGTGTTCTCCTAGCTACTCCTGCTCACCTCTAGCTACTTTATTATGATGCTGTCATAGGTTTGAAAAGAGATGTTGGAATTGTCTTTTTCTTCCCTAGGGTCCCGTCCCCCCCCCATCTGTTTCTTCTGGGATGGGGGATTCGGGCAGGGGGTGGGTTGTAGCGGGGCCGCCCTACCGGGCAGAGGAGGAGTGGGGACAGGAGGAGGTCTCGTGGGGAAGCGTGTGGGCACAGGAGCAGCTGGGGAGTACTTTGTTCGGGGGCTTTTGGGGTTTGGTCTGGGACTGGACAGAGCGGGAGCCCAGTTTTTGGCCACCTCGTTCTCTTTTCCTGAGAGGAAGTTTTTTTCCCCACGGGACACCTCGCAGAGGACCACTGAGAGAGAGAGATCGACCCATCTCGGAGCGAGGTATTCTGCTTTCAAGACTGCCTGTGGGAAAAGGACTTTCTTTCATTGCTGGCTGCGAGCACACGTGGCTGCGAGCAGCTTTTGAACTGCCGGGACAGTCCTGCCTTTCCCCCACCCCCCTCCCTGGGCTGCAGCGGGTTTTCTCCCCCCTCGGCCCCCCCCCCCCCCCCCCCCCCCGATTTGGGACTTTGTTTTGTTTCTTCTGAAAGTTTTTATTGCACCATTTGTTGTTTATTCAGATCTTGTTACTGAAAAACTGTTTCTTTTCCTTTTCCACACTTCCACCTGAAGTCTCTTAATTTCTAAGTTGTAATCTTGTTGAACTAAGACAGATGCATTCAACTTCCTGGAAGCTGGAGCTGTTCTTTGACCTTCAGCCTCAGAAAATTGATCTGTCAGGCTCACAGAGGTGCATGGTTTTCCAGACATCTTATGCCTGTGACTTGGGTGGTGAGGCCCTGGCACAGGCTGCCCAGAGAAGCTGTGGTTGCCCATGCCTGGGCTTGGAGCAACCTGGTCTGATGGAAGATGTCCCTGCCCGTGGCAGGAAGTGGAACAAGATTATCTTTAAAGTCCCTTCCAACCCAAGCCATTCTGTGATTCTAAGGGTACCACACCAAAATGGAGATTTCAGCATCCTGGAAGGAGACAGCCAGTCACCTGAAGCTGGCACCGTGACATGCTCCCTGAGTCGAGGAGACTTTGTGAGTCCCATCGCACCTCATGCAGAGTTTTACCTGGGACTGCAGCACCCCATTAGCTCCCAGCAATAGCACACAAGGGCCGATGCGGGGAGGAGGCATCGAGCCCATGTGTGTGAGCTGCAGCAGCTCGGGTCCTCGGGTACCGTGAGAGCCACAGAAGACAAGGACACACTCACTGGCTTTCCATGAGGCAGCCAACAGTGCTTTTCCCTGTCCCCATCATCCTATCCAAGGAGGGAGCACAGCAGGGGACTAGCAGGGCTGTCTCGGGGACCAGCCTCCCCTTCCAACATGTGCTGGGAGGCAGCAGGACTTGTCTGCCCTGGCTCTGGGGTCCGTGCCACTGCAGACCCCCACACACATCTGGGAAAATCAGGGATCCTTGAGAGACTTTCTGAGACTAAAAGCCACTGGCCCCCAAGGCCAGCCTGCTGCTGGACACCAGCCAGGGGCTGCGGTGTGGAAGTCAGTGACACTGCCCTGTCACCAACAGCTTAACTCATCATAACAGCTTCATTCATCAAAGGTGCTCTCACAAATATTGGTTGTGCCTTGTATTTCCCCCACATCCATCCCTGATTGGGCAACATCCACGCTGCTGGCAGGACGGGGCAGGGGCAGGTCCCCACTGGGCTCCTCTGTGTCACACTGGTGGCAGCAGGACCAGCTTCACACTGTGCTTGCAGCCACTGCTGCCCTTGGTCCCCAGCACTCCCCAGCTGGTTTAGGTTTTATTCCTGAGTCCCAGCACTTGGGCAGAGCCAGCTGAAGTCAGGACTCCCCCGGGCAGAACCTGCCACGTGCCACCAGCAGCCAGAAGGGGGGTTGGGGAGTCCTTCCCACATGGAGAGAGCTGCCCTGGGTGTCTCCAGAAGCCACAGGGCTGGCGACAGCTCCCTGGATGGCTGAGGGGCTCCTTCCCAAGGCTCCCGGCCCCCACAGACCCTGTTAGCTCCAGCTCACTGCTTGGCTGCCTTTGGGACTGTGTCCAACTGCATGCCTGAGGGTCCTGCCTGCTGAGCCCCCTGGATGCCACATTGCTCCTGCCAACTCCATGGGCCACAGCATGTTCAATGTCACCTTCCCGAGCTGTGCTGGGAGTAGGCTAAGCTGGGAAGGCACAGATTGTGCAACTCTGGAGGCCGGAGGCTCCCAAACCTCTGATCCTGCACCAGCAGCAGCTCCAGAGACATCTGCTGACATTCAGAGTCATGGGCTTGGATGCACGAAGTCTACATTTGCACAGTTTGCAGCAGGGAGCTCAGAGCCTTCTATTTATTTTTACAAATGGGAAGAAACCCCCACATTTAGCTGTAGTCAGTTCTCATTCCCAGTGGTCACCAACCAGTCAAACTCCTCCTTGGCTGTGAATGTGCCTGTTCCCAGAGACTCATCTGGCTGGCCTAGGTGTACCCCTGATTGTTCCATCAGGAGTGTCCCTCTGTGCCCATTCCAGCTTGAGGAGAAGGGGTCGTGGTGGTGGGTGCCAGTTGACATGGGGGTCAGCAAGCTGGGAGTGGGCTCTGTGGTGCCAGGGCCACTGGCTCAGCTCCTGCCCAGCCTGGAGTGGTGCCTCCTTTATCCTGCCAGCCCAAACAGTGCTGCTTTGGGTAGTGGAGCAGCACAGGGGTGTGACAGCAGCAACTCTACAGACCTAAAAATAGCCTCTCCAGTCCCACAGTGCACTCCACGACACCTTCACCTGGCACCAGACCTGCTAATTGCTCCAGTGACTGCAGACAGCAAACAGAAATAAACACCTAGGGATGGAGCTTGGGCAGCTCTGGCAGAGCTCTGTGCTGTCCTATTTGTGTAGAAAACCCATAGAGCTCCCCTGCAAGGCTCGATCTCCACAAGATGCTGCTGATCAGGATTTGGCAGTGCTCATGCCAACAGGCAGCAAGACATCCAGGTGTGCCCAGAGCAGCCTGTGAGTGCCATCAACATCCCTGCCCACCAGGGCCATCCTCTGTGCATGGTACATGGAGATGCTGGAGTGTTGCTCAGGCTCTGGCTTGACCTCCCTCTGAATAGCCCCAGGTGATGGCAACTGTCCCTGGGCTCTCTGTAATTCTTTGGGCTCTCTGCCATAACAACCCTATGAGCCACAAAAAGTCATCCTGTAGGAGAGTCCTTTATCAAGCCTTGCCTAGTGCTTGCAGATGGTCAAGGGCCAGCTGTCACCAGGAGCCGGACCATCCTGTGGCACCAGGTCCCATGTTCTGTCCCAGCTCTCTGGGTGGCTGAAGGCAGGCAGAGAGCTCTGTCAGGGGTCCCAGGTCAGGTTCACAGTCCACACACCTCGCTGAAGGGATTTATTGTTCTTGCATGAGGACAACACTCTGTGTGATCAATGGGATCAATGGGATCAGTGGGATATGCCATCACTGCCAATTACTGAATAATGTTACCTTACACAGCTCATCAACCACTCTGAAAACACACTGTTTTGCCTCGCTGTCGATGGGCAGGAATTTCATTCCAGGTGATTTCTCCCAGGGACTTTACTTTCTCAGGTCTTCTCCACAAATCCACCAAACAAACATGTCAGCAAGACCCAGAGACTGTTCGGGCCATAGGTCCTTCAGTAAACGGCCACTAAAACTCTGCCCTTGGCTGTACGTGCATCAACTGCAGCAGGGAAATGTTTAATAAGGGCAAAGGAGACACTGTAGCTTGTGATTTCTCACAGTGTTTCACCCCAAAAGAGACGAAGGACAAGAACATTGTCTGGAAGCTCTGGGGGAGATACAGAACTGGTAAATAGCAAAGGAAATGAGCACCTATGGCCTTCACAACACTTGTCACAGCAGTTTCTTGACAGACTTGAGCTCATTTTTCCCTTTTGGTCACTGTAAAATGTAAGTATGAACCGAGCAGTGACAGAAAGAGCCCTGGCACCACGGGTAAATCACTGCTCAATCCACCACTGCCCTGGGGAGCCTGTTCCAGTGGCTGACCACCTTTTCCTAATATCCAGCCTATATCCCTCTGAGCTCCTAAAACCCTGCGATCTGTTGGGTTGGCAGTGGCTCAGAGCTGACAAAGGGGGAGATTTCCAAATTATCTGGTGGTCAGACACTCTCTTCACCGCCCTCTGTGCTCCCAGAGCATTGGCACGAGTCATGATAGTATATATTTATATATTTACACATATAAAATTGGAATCAAAGACCCCTCAAGTCATTAAAAACCTGCTTTTCTTGCATGGCTCCGACTCTGCCGGTGTTCCCACCACTCTCACATGTGCAGGGGCAGTTGATGTGTTCTCCCAGCCCTGCTCTGCCAGCACATGAGGAGGAACAGGAGGATATGCAAGGAGAATGATAGATTTGTGAGAACCTCTGATAGCCTGGGGACAGCACGACCATGCCAGGGGTGACCACTGTGGGTGACAGGATGAGAAAAAGGAGCAGAGCAAGAGAGCGAATGTCTCCCAAAGCAGTCCCTGTGTTTGGGGGCTTTATTTGGGGGTTTCATAGCCCACTGAACTTCTCGTGCCTTGAGAGCAGCCTGCAGGGTCACAACCCTGTCCCGTGAGACCAGACCTGGCTTTTGACACCCTCGATTCTCCTCTGGTCACCACTCAACCTGCCAAACACATCCCAGGAGGTCCCAAGGCCCCATCACCTTCATGGAGCACAGGGACCCAGCGTCCTTCTTTCAGAGGTAAAATTTTACTCCTCTGCCTGAAACAAAAGTAGAAACACCCAACCTTCTCCCTTCTAATTGGGTCTCCCATTCCAGCTCCAGAAATACCAGCAGCCTTTTTGTTCCCATAAGATCTGAGAGGGACTTTTTAAGGTGACAGGTAAACTCTACCTAAAATGACCTCAGGATCAGGTGAAACAACCGTTTCTGACCCTCAGAAACATCCTCCCAGCATAAAAGAAGTGCTGAGCATCCATTTTTCGTTCCATTGGATTCATATCCTGAGGATATCCGTCCTCTGTGCCCACCTAAAGGAGCAATATATTCTATTTTATCACTCTGTGTTGAAGTTGAAACACTTTGGCCAGGTTTCCCCTGTTTCACTCATATTAATTTCTATAGCCCCTTGGATAATTTTTCAATGAAAGCCCTGACAGTGCCTTCCTTAGCCCTCTTTGTGGAAAACGACAACTTCTGGACAGATGAACATGCATAAGGAAGAAAAAAAAGAGAAAGAAACAAAAAGAAAGAAGAAATCTCTCACCATAGGAACCCCGTGTTCAAGTTATATGTGATATATTGTTATGCCACATGGATTCACCTCTGACACAGGCTACTGCAGCATATGGCTGGGGAAACATGGAATTAGGGAACAGGGAAATATGGAATTAGGGGAAGGCTGAGCTCCTGCAGGTTACCACTGCTGCTGGAGCTGATCATGTTTTGCTCCTGGACCTGCTGCAGGACCTTGCAAGGACTCATCTTTACCACATCCTGCAGGCAGGTTCCACAGCTGCTCCTGCTCCACATCCTACTGGGATGTGACATTCTGGTACACACACCCCTCTTGGGAAGCAGCCCTTTCAGCCCAGCACACAGGACACTGTGGGCTTTTTTTTTAAGCAGGTGCTGTTGTATTATGGTTTTAGCAGATACCTGAGATCGTGCACCTCTGTAAGAACTTTGCTGAAGGCGACCCGCAGAAGGAAGGGTCTAAACATAGAATAGTGGGTAGAGGAGGCATGGGAGAGGTGTGAGCAGTACTGGGGTTCCCATGTCAGTGATGGAACACTCAGCAATCTAACAAAACTGAAATCCCAGCTAAATCACAGAATCACAGACCGCTCATTCCAACCCCCTGCCATGGACAGGGACACCTCCCACTAAAACAGGTTGCTCCAAGCTCCATCCAGCCTGGTCTTGGACACTTCCAGGGAAAAACTGCAAGAGCCAACCCTCTGCAACTTCACAGCCAAATAAATAGAGCTCCTTGTGACCCTTGTGCTTGGCAGACTGTGTCCATGTGGCCCCCTCCAGCAGATGGAAGAGGGCTCAGTCTCTCTGGGATGAGGCTGCACAAACATCCCCCTCCCCTCCTCGCTCTCCTCACCCAACACCCCGTGCACTGGCGGTGCTGGAATGTTGCGCTGTTTGCTTCCATTCAATCACGGTGCAAAGGCCGCTTCCCAGCCTCCCCATGGTGATTGCAGGCAGTCTGGGATGAGACGGTCACAGAAGGACCCTGGTTCCTCTCCATAAAGCTTTTCCACAAGGATCCGGGGAGCACTGTTCCCAGTGCTGTGCTCTGCGGATCTGTGGTTCGGCTCAGGCACTGCTGGAGCCTGGTGTCACCAGGGTGTTTGTTTCCCAGCATGTTATTCACTGATTTTATTCTCCAGCCAAGAGAGCTTTGCAAATAATAACAAAAAGAGATGAATGAGATGGCATGGGATGATTAACCAGGACCATCAAAGATGGGCTAGCACCTGCACTGCTGGCAGCACAAGCACCTGGCAAGCAACAGGCGGTATCCCACATTCATTCCTCTGCTGGAGGGGCTGCCCTTAATCAGAGTCAGAGTGGTTTGGGTTGAAAGGGAACTTACAGACCATCTTGTTCCTTGCCCCGCCATGGGCAGGGACACCTTCCACTAGACCAGGTTGATACAAGGCTCGTCCAACCTGGCCTTGAACACTTCCAGGGATTGGGCAGCCACAGCTGCTCTGGGCAACCTGTGCCATTGTCCCACCAACCTTAACAGACCGTTTGGTACTGACCATTCCCCACCATCGAATAGCTCAGCAAAGCCAGTTCTTGCTAACAGTCTCTCCTCTTGTGTTGTTATGTTCAGGTTTTTGCTCTCCTTACAGCAGAAACTCCTAGATTTATCCCTGCTCTCCAAACACCTTGCCACGACAGTCGGGATTTGATGCTGTTATAATCGTTCCGGACTTTAAAAATAAGCCCTGTCTTTCGCTAGCATATGGTTCTCCCCGTACAACAACAGACACCAGAACTTTCATTTAAGTTTCTGGAAGCAGTGCTGAAGCACACATGACTCATTTCACAAGTGCACTAACGAGTGAAACGATCCTGTTTTTTGCCAGATCTCCACTTATCAGGAAACAAACAGTATCTGATGTCTTTCTTTCTTTCTACATTGATGAAAATAACACCCTTCTCTGTCACCACTGAACTTGGGTAGGAATCGTCCAGCTAAATATTCTAATATTTGATAACAACCCTACCAGCACAGAGCTGACTCATTCCATGGCATGTGCTGCTCCCTGAGGATTGCTTTCAGCACAGCGAACAATTAGCTGGTTCATTCATCCCAGCTTGAGAATGGCAGATACTTACAGGACCACAGGCATGCTCCTAATGGGAGGGATTTATCCACACTCGTAGTTGTTACTCCTGTAATTAATCTCATGCTCTTTCCACACACACTCACCCTCTGCTCACACTCCTGCTCCCAACTCCCGGTCACTTTTCTTTATGCTTAGAAAGTCATAGAAATAATTCTGATTTCTGGTAAGTGACATGGAAATGATCAGGCAAGATCAAGATGTCATTTGGGGCTCTGGTCCCCAGCATTCCTTAGATTCTGCCTGTGGCTCCTGTGAGGCACAGCAGAGGGGTCCAGCCCGAGCAGAGCATAGAGGTCCAGTCCCAGCTCCAGCTCCAGCCCGTGATCCCCATGGGCCAACAGAGCCCTGTGTCAAGGTGGCCACACACACCCCCAGATGGTACCCATGAGCCTGTTTCCACACCAGCCCAGGGACACACATCTGCTCCATCCCAAGGGAGCTGCCGGCTCATCCCTGGTGTGCCCACAGGCAGTCCGACACCCTGGGAGCAGAGCCCTGGTGACTCCATCTCTGGACCTTGGATATAAACAGGGGACTGTCCTTGTCTCTGGCACAGGTTGGGGACACGGGGAAGATCGTTTGTCCCAAGGTCATGTGGTGAGCATAAGAGTTGTGGCATCTGGGATTTCTGGCATGAGGCTTTAGGAGCTGGAGGTACAAGCAGTCACTAACCCCTCCAGCACACCTTCCTACCCCTCCATTGCTGACCCCCAGCACATATTCATGTACATCTGCTCTGCCTTCTTGCTGCCATTACTTTCCTGCCTCGGTGATCTCACAGTACCCAGGCACAGCCCAGGCTCTCGGTGTCTCAGGGCTGTTGCCCCCGAGTCCCTGCCTCTGGCGGGGGGGGGCTCAGCATCCCTCTGGGGTCTGCTTCCTGACTGGTTTGGCTGTGAGCTCCTGGCAACCCAATCCCTGCTGTACCTCTCCTTCCAGACACTGCTCAGGAGCACATCAGACACCTGTAGCCTCCAGATCACAGGGAGAAGATGGCATATACCTGGCAATAAACATTTCTGTACATCCTTGAAAAAGACACAGCTCCTGGGATTTTCTGCCTCTAATTTTCTCCTTTCCAAGTCTCTAGACCTGGGCTACAACTGGAGATTTATTTTACTGTGTGTTCATTGCTGTAGTTATTGCCAGTGTGAAGATGGTGTCCTCAGCACAAATGAATACAGTGCTGAATTCAACAGCAGTATCCTTGTAACTACCACCCAAAAACACGCCATGGAAACCAGGGGGAAGGGGGGATACTCAGGTAAGGATGAGAGGGCCCAACCCCAGTGTCCCCAGGAATTGCCCCCAGTGGCTCAGAGGGCAGGACCCTGTGACCTGGTTGGCTGTGAGGAGCTGTCCTGTGGCTGCAGAGGGCTGGTCCTGCCACCCTGCTGCCAGCCTGGGCTGGTCACCCTCCTGGGAAAGGGCAAACATCCCCACAGCTGCCATTGCTGCTTTTGGGGTAAACTCCATCCGCACAGATGTGGGGGATCCTTGCAGGGGATGGAACAGGGATGCCTCCATGTCACATCTCTACTGTCACCATGAGGCTGACGACACAGAGCACACTTGTGTATGACAGAATGGATTGGGTTTAAAGGGATCTTAAAGCTCCTCTCATTCCAGCTCCCTTTCATAGGTAGGGATACCTTCCACTAGGAACATGTGTCCACCTTTACAGCCCAGGACTGTGCGAGGTGCCTGGGGACACAGCCTGACCCTGGTCTGGGATGTCAGAGTTATGCTGAAGTCTGGGTCCCATCACAGGTGGCTCTGGCTCATGGCCCATCCTACTCTGCTCTCCCTGGAGCAGCTCCAGCAGCCCCTGGTTGCATGGGCAGATACCCATGATATCCACACTCCTCCTCACCAGCCCATGCTGGCCAGTAATGGCAACTGTCCCAGGAACTTGCCAGCTGTGTGTCTCAACCATCCCGGTTTCCAGCACAGGCTGATGACCTACAGGGCACAAGGGCAAGGACAGACACCAACCATTTGTGCTTCCCCACTTCTCAGGGTGCCACATCCCTTGGGGCTGGGACTGACATGCTGTGGTATTGGTGCCCTGTGGCCTTGGTGCCTGGTGCCATCAGTGCCCATTCTCCCAGTGGCTCTACGCTGGCCGGGCATGCACATGAGATGGTGGGCACCTCGCTTCCGAATTGCTGGGAAAGTCTTCCAGTTATTGCTGTCATCCTCACCTGTACCAGCGACTTGATCCTGACAACTGAGGCAAGACAGTTCAGGGTTTCTTTGCAGGAGATTGGGACATTCTTCATGGAAAGGCAGACATCAGCACAGGCTGCCCAGGGCAGAGGTGGAGTCATCGGCCCTGAAGGGATTTAAAAGATATGTAGATGTGGCACTTGGGGACATGGTTTAGGGTGGGCTTGGCAGTACTGAGATAATGGTCGGACTTGATCTTAGAGGGCTTTTCCAACCTTAATGATTCCATGATTCTATGAAATTTCCTTCTAAGAGCTACCCAGTCACATCCCTGCTGCATTCAGCCTTCAGCTCCCTCCTCCCAGAGCCAACACAAACTCCCCTGGCACTCAGGAGTTGGGACAAGGACCTTCTGCCTGACCTACAGACTGCACTTCCCTCTCTCAGCCTCCCAGTATTTCTGCAAGTGCCTCCAGGAAGGTGCTACTGCTGTGATCAAAGCAAGGTGACACCTTCCTGGAGCGTGCCCTGACCAAGGGAGAACAACTGGTGTGGAGACACTGAATCTGATTGCTTTCATTAAATACAGGACAAAAGCTGGGGAGAGGTGGCTCAATTTGAAACGGATTTTGTTGATTTGAAGTGACTGCTGCTGTGGTAGGTGTGTTGGACTGGCCGATCTTCTGCACTTCAACATTAAACATGCTGGACTGAAATGGCAAGGTTTTGGGTTTAACATTGAAACCTCACAAATGAAAAGAAAATGAGCATCAGCAGGAGGATCAGAGAATGCCCAGGGGCATGAAGGTCTTCAGGTTCCACTGGATTAAACACTTCAGAGTGGAATTTTTGGGTTTTACTTCGTTCAGAAGGGTCACTGTGGCCCAACCCAAACCAGTTCCCTCTGTGCCTCTCAGCACTGTCCTAGGGAATCTGCTCCTGTGTAAGAGGGGAAAAAGTACAGAATCATAAAATCATACAGTCATAGAATCACAGTTACCCTGAGTTGGAAGAGACCCCGAGCATCATCGAGTCCAGCTCCTGGCCCTGGACAAGACACCCCTAAGACTCACATGAAATGATTCACCTGGTAAGAGCTCCCCTGGCCAGGGCAAGGACTTGAGACTTGGGGCTTGACTGGAGCAGAGCAGAGCAAAGTGAAGCCCCCCCATAATCCTGTTCAGACCCTCACTGACAAACCTGCAGCAAATCCCCGCTCACCTTCCTCTGCACATGAAAACCAGGGACCATTAGCACTGAATGGATGGCAAAGAATTGAAATCAACTCGGAGGCAATTTCGAGGCCAGAGGCGAGGCAAAATTAAGCAGCTTATTATTTTTATTTAATACCCGTATTGTGCACACAGATGAATAATTGGTGTGTGGGGCTCTGTGTGCGGGGCTGTTATGAAATTTAATTCATTAGTGCCTGTAAAGTGCCTCGAACTTGTGAGATGAAAGGTGTCCTCTGAGCACCAAGAGCTGTTACAGCTCCAGCACTGCAGATCTTTAATAAGGATACTGAACGACTCCTCTGAGCCAGCACATTGCTTTTTAACTTCTTTATGGCTGTTTTTACAAGCAGTATCCTAGAGAGCCAAAAAAGTAAAAAAAGTTGAAAGAAAAAGCCCCATCAGAGCACACAGCTGGCTCTGCACAGCCATGGACTAGGGGGACGGCTCTGCCACCCTCAGCTGTCTGCTCGTGGGGACCAGTCTGAGGGGTCTGTCACCTCCCTGGTGACTGAGAGCTGTGACAGCTCTGGGGATGCCACTGGGTGGACGCTGAGAGGGACAGGTGGGGAGAGAGGAAAGTCCAGTGGAAGATGGGGGCTGCTGGCCTGCAGGGTCACAGCCCAGAGGCCTGGCTTTTCTCCATGCCCTGAGTTTGAGTGATGTGTGAGGAGGTGACAGTGGAGGCCTTCCAGCCATCCCTGCCATCTGCCCATCCCTGCCATCTGCACATCCCTGCCATCCATCCACCCATCCCTGGCAGCCTGCACTCACCCCCCCTGGCACAGCCTGACAATGGGGTGATTGGAAGATGATTGGTTTTCATAGAATCCCAGAATCCCAGAATGCTTTGGGTTGGGAGGGACCTTAAAGATCATCCAGTTTCACCCCCTGCCCTGGGCAGGGACACCTTCCACTAGCCCAGGTTGCTTCAGGCCCCGTCCAACCTGGCCTTGAACACTTGCAGGGATGGGGCAGCCACAGCTTCTCCGGGTAACTTGTGCCAGAGCCTCCCCACCCTCACAGGGAAGAATTTCTTCCCAGTATCCCATGTGACCCTGCCCTCTGTCTGTGGGAAGCCATTCCCCCTTGTCCTGTCACTCCAGGCCCTTGTCTAAAGTCCCTCTCCAGCTCCCTTGGAGCCACTTTAGCACTGGAACGGGCTCATAGTTCTCCTGGGAGCCTTCTCTTCTCCAGGCTGAACACCCCCAGCTCTCCCAGAGGCTTCTCCCGATGTTTCTGATCGCATCATCTCTCCGCTCAGTGCAGCCACTTGCTCTGTGACAAAACCATTACACTTGGCCAGGTTCCACGAAGCCCAGGCACACGGACTCTTTGAACACCTGCTTCTTCCACATCCATCTTCCTGTAGTTACTGTTGCTCAGTTACCTGGTAAGGAACCTCAGCCACGAATCCACAGAAAACCCTTCCCTGCCCTAGCCAGGTGAGAAGAGCTTTCCCTATCCAAAGTCCCACCTGTGCCATCTCCAATTCCTTCTGTGTTTCCCATCAACTGCCATGGGTTTTGAAAAAAAAAAAAAGGTTTTAAAATGTTGTACTGGGAAGAGAGTGGCAACTGTCTACAAAGGATGAGGGACATGGCAAATCTCCAAGTGACCAGGAAAGTGGCAACTTATTCCACTGAAGGAAAAATTGACCCTCCAAGGGGAAAACCATGACCTCCTCACCTGCCTTCCATTCATCCTTCTTCAAATGTTGCTGCTACCAGCTAAACTCTCCCATTGCCCTCAGAGCCTGAGTTGCCAGATGGCTCCATAAAGGAAGCATCTCCCTGCCTTGACATGCTGGGAATGCTAGAGCTGGGGACAAGCCATGGCCTCACCTCTGCTCAAAGGAGAGAAGGATTCATCGCTGGCTTTAATTATCCCAAAGCCTCTTTACTTGGAGGAAAATAAAACATTTATCAGGGACTTCTGGCTCTGGCAATGGAGATCATACTAGAATTAAATTTTTAGATGCCTGTAAAATTTAACTGGCTTTATTGTGGGGCAGTTTCTGTCTCTGAGAATGAGAAGCGTTTCTCTGACCAGCGCTAGCCTGGCCTCTGGAGGGATGTCCTTCAGGCATCCCCAGTGCTACCCAGGGACCAACCCAGGCTGGTGTCACTGTGCCACCAGTTCCACCCCAGTCTGAAGGGTAGTGGCTGCCAGTGGCATAGCTGGACAGAAGGCAGTCGGTGTTGTCAATGTGTCCCTCGAGCGGGTGGCAGCTGTGGTATGGATGGGTACCAGAGAGGCTGATCCATGTGGGAGAGGATGGAGCTGGGCAGCACTGCTGGGTCATGCCTGTCCTCAGCAGGGCTGGGGCTCAGCCCAGCTCCACAGCCCATCCCCAGCTCCACTCACATCACCTCATGGATGTGGCAGGTCCTCACAGCTGCTCAACATGTGCCTCTGAAGGATCCTGCTCCTGAGAGATGTACCTAACTTCCATGAGGTTTTTCCATGAACAGCCTTTGGCTCTCTCCTAGTGCCCATTCCCTACTGAAATCCATCCCATGCCCAAGCCTGAGCCCAGCTGGCAGTGCCCTTCTTGACCAAGGTGCCTGGGACAATGTCCCCCCGGGCAGAGGAGCTTCCTCCAGACACTTGGAAAACCACATGCCCGGGGATTGGATGCTGTGGTGCCAACATGGGCATCCACGCACACTGTTCCCACTAGGGAGGATCTGGGGGCACAGATCAGATTATAATGGGTAAACTAGTCGCTATCCTACACCAGCCTTGTGGAAAACCCCCTCTCCCTCTTCCATGCATGTGGACTGATGTGCTTCAGTTCTCTTGCTCCTGGAAGTGATGCTTTATGTCTGAATAGAAGCCAAGGATGGTGAAACTGTCCTGTCAAAGGGATGGAGACCCACTGTCCTGCTCCGGATGTTCCCATCAGGCAGCTTTTCCAGGCTGTGCCCTGCAGAGACTGGGCTTGCTGTGCCCTGCCAGTTTGAGTACTGGTTTAGCTGGAAATCCAGATCTCTGGGCTTCTACTTCTTACTCTCACACTGTGCTTTTCCCGTGGAGGCTGACAGCTTTGCCAAAGCTTGGGAAACAGGATTTCTCTTTGCTCTTATCCGTGGAGCAGAAATGCACAAGTGGCAGGGAAAGAAATCTGGAGAGGCTGAACCACAACTTGGAAATCCAGAGGGATTCAGGTCTGGCATGACAGGGATCACCCGGCAGCCTCACTGCCAAGTAAAATACTACACTGAGATCAGAATCAACCCAAGGAGCTTGGAAACACATCCTATCCCCTCCATGCTGTCCTTGGGCTCTGAGCCCCACATGTGCTCCCCCAGTTCCCTGCCGTCCCCAAACGTGCTGCCTTCCTAGTAATTTAATGGTTTCCTTTTCCAGCCAGCCCTGTCCATGTAGTTTTTTCATTTCAGGATTAATGTCCCCAACTCCAAAGGCTTTCCAAAGGCTTACGCAGACATCAAGGAGGTAACCCTTCCCTTTCCAGCAGGCAGGAACCTCCCTGGCATCACTAATGGAATTAAACAGAGACATCAAAGGAGCTCTTGGAGCTGATGTGAGCAGGGGAAGGCAGAGACATTCCAAGGCCCAGCAGAGTCTTTCACATTTAAAGAGGACAAATCCTGCTGAGATTTCTCCTTCAAGGGAAAAGAGGATGGAAGCACGAGGGTTCCAGAGGTCCTACAGGGTGCAAATGTGCCGGTGCAAGGCAAGGCTGAGGGTGACGGGCACTCACTGAGTCCCCCAGGGACAGCCCAGACCCACATCATCATCCAGCACGGGGGAGTCCCCACTGGCCCCAGGGGCACGTTGGCTCTCTGAGGCACCTGTGCTCTGCTTGTCCCCCCAAGGAGAGCTAGGCAGCCAAGGCAGGTCCTGCAGGTGCCTTGGGATCTCACCAGTGCCCTACTGGCCATAATGGGCATGTGGCCCACTCCCATGCACATGCTGCATTCCCACTCAGCTCAACACAACCCTCCGGTTCTAAACGCACTTGATCCCCTTCTCAAATAGGGCCTTGCTCCCGTTGGATCCATCAGCCCACAGGTTGAGTATGCAACACAAGGCTGCAGAGGATTCATGGAGCAACTGCCTGGATGGAAAGAGTGAATATAAGTCAAGGCAGGCTCTGGGACACAAGACTGCTGTGACAGAAACATTTCAGAGTATCTCAGTTAATTAGTACTTAATTGGCTTCAACGCTTTGACAAACTGCTCAAGCCCCACAAGCTGGTCTGTGTGTCCCTGTTTGGGCAGCTTGGCCCAGCCTGTTCTGGCTCCAAGGGAGGCTGCACAGGGAGCTGCATGGTTAACTCAACCCCTGTAATCCTTTCCTCATCCCTTGTGGGAAGGTTTTAATATCCACCCTTTCCAAGTGAAACGCATGGAGATGCCAGGGATGAAAGAGAGATGGTGACACGGTGGCATTTCAGGTGACTTTGAACACCTAAGATCCCTGAGGGCTGGTGGAGGGTGGAAGGGGCACAGTGGGAGGGGGAGGGATGACATA
The DNA here is from genome assembly GCF_009829145.1 of Chiroxiphia lanceolata. Taxonomy (NCBI): domain Eukaryota; kingdom Metazoa; phylum Chordata; class Aves; order Passeriformes; family Pipridae; genus Chiroxiphia; species Chiroxiphia lanceolata. Next base: position 301,773 of record NC_045653.1, on the reverse strand, counting down.
GGAGCCCAGGGCACTGCAGGATGAGATGGGGGGTGGGTTTGGCTGTGGGAGCCCAGGGGAACACAGGATAGGATGGGGGGGATGAGTGGAATAGCTATGAGAGCCCAGGACACCACAGGGTAGGATGGGAATGGGGGGATGGCTGTGGGAGCCCAGGGCACCGCAGGGCACTCTGCTGGTGGCAGGTCCAGGGCTGTCCCTGTCAGGCTGGGCAGGCACCAGCAGGACTGTGGGTCTTGGAGATGGGCACCCTGAGCCTTGTCAGAACCCACTGACCTGGAGTTGTGATGGGGACTGAGCACTGGTGAACCCTCCCTGCCTGCTGGGAGCTGGGGGACCCTCAGAACAGGGGGTGCTCCCAACCATGGCTTGTCAGTCCCAGGCTGGGACTCACCAGACCCCCGCAGCACTGGCTGAACACAGTGTCCTCTCTTGCCTGGCTGCTTGGGCAGTCCCTGTGGCTTGTCCTGTCCGTGTGAGCCATGTCCAGCCCCACACGGCCAGAGGTGAGTGACACTGCCCACGGAGGGGGGGTATTGGCCCCAGTAAGCACTGGAGGTGAAGGGAGCATGAAGGGATCCCAGAAGATCCTCCCCAGTCCTGATCCCCAGTAAGAAATGTAGGTGAAGGAAGGATGAAGAATGCTAAAGGATGGAGTGATCCTCCCCAATCCTCATGCAGACCCCAGACATCCTGCAGGCAACAACCAAGAGACGCCCAAGCAGGCCCACAGAGGGAGAAAAACATAAGGAGACATCAGGGGAGAAGAACAGAATCCTTCAAGAGGAGGGATTGGGCCATGGTGGGTGCAAACCCCCCAGCTGGAGGTATGGTACAGCTCATGCCCTTCTCCACAACAGCTCCCCAAGCTCCAAAACAGCTCCCTGGCCCCAGGAGCAGATCTGGATGAAAACACAGACTGACAGAATATACAGACAAACCCCAGGAATTAATGATGCAGGAATTACGGAAACCTTTTTGGTTGATGGGAACCCCCAAATTTCTTCCAGGAGGTCACTCTGCGGCCACCACAGCAGCTGGGCAGTGGTGGTGGCAGCCAGGATCTCTGCCAGCGTGGCAGGGGACCAGGAGAGGGACTGCAGGTATTTAATCCCAGTCATTCCAGGGAGGCATTACGGACTGGTGAAGGACACACCAATGCAATGTTGGCCTCTCGCAGTCCTGTCTCCTACAAGCTCTTCTCCCCTCTCCCAAGTGCTTCCAAGCAAATCGCTGATCCGGAATTGTGGCTCCAGGGATGAGCATCCCATCTTCCCTTGGGCACCCCATATCAGCCCTGGGTCACCAAGCTGGCATGTCCAGCAGAATGGAGAAGCCTCTGCTGTGCCCACAGTGGGATGTTCACAGGGCACGGGGGCACTGGGCTCACACACACTGGTGACAGCTCAGGTGAGGGGCTACCCCAGGGGCACCAGAAGGGCATCCTGATGGGTACAACAGGACTGACACTCAGGGTTCACAACAAGCCAGGAAGGATAGGCCCCACATCCAGGTCCCATATATTCCCCTGCTCTGTCCCTTAACTCTGCTCCATAGAAGTGGCAGGATGTCAAACAAGGAGGTGAAGTTCCTGCAGAAGCTATGACATCCCAACACCAATGAGTAACTGGGTGTTATGTGTGGGAGCACATGGTCTGGGTGAGCTTGACTCACAAGTGTGGGGTGGAAGGGGGATCAGGACCCATAGGTGGAGGTTTGGGGGGCAGTTTGGACACATAGATGGGTGTTTGGGCCCCATAAATGGGGTGGAAGGGGGATCAGGACCCATAGGTGGAGGTTTGGGGGGCAGTTTGGACACATAGATGGGTGTTTGGGCCCCATAAATGGGGTTTTGGGAGGTGTTTGAGTCCATAGATGGGGGTCAACGAGTGTTGGGACCCATCAATTGGGGGATTGGAGGGGTGTTTAGATCCATAAATGGGGGTTTGGACCCCATAGATGGGGGTCAGGAGGGCACTGGGCTCCATAGATGTGGATTTCAGGGGTGCAGGGACCCACAGATGAGGGTTTGAGGGACACCATCACCCTGACCTGATGGGGTTCAGGGGTGCATTGGGGCCCCTAAATGTGGGGCAGAGGAGTTTTGAGACCATATATAGGGGTCAGGGTACACTTGGAGGGCACGGGACCAACAGGTGGGCTTGGGGGGCAGTTCAAGGGTGGGGCAAAACCTCCAGTGGGGCCTCTTGTGGGGCAGGGACCATCTCTTGGCTGATGTGTGGGGCCCCAAGTGGCACTTGAGGCAGACGTGGGGCAGGCACTGACCTTTCCCTTTCCAGCTGGTCATGGAGCATAGTCTGGGCTTGGATTCCAAGGATGAGCGACAGCACCACAGACGGCAGAGCTGTGGGGCACAGCCATGGGGCAGAGCTGTGGGGCACCCAATGCATTCCCCCAGTGCACAAGAGGCTGCTGCAGGAGGTGAAGGTTGTGGCCATGCGTGGTTAGCTCTGGAGCAATCATGGACTGGAGAGCTGGAAGCATTTGTGTAGGAACACGGCACAGAGCTGCCATCAGTGGAAAGGTTTGCAGGTAGGAGCCCAGAACAATCCTTCCCTGAACAAAACAACTTCTAATCCTATTTTTACACTGTGGTAGTAACGTGCCCTACAATTCCCGGGGTGGCTCTTACAAGAAGAGACACACTGCACACAGAAAAGGAAAAACCCATCCTGAGCCCTGAGGGATGCAGGGCTGGAGAGGATGGGTTATGGGCAGAGACTGAAGAAATTTAATTTGTATGGCCTAGAAAGCTGATGCTGGAGGGGGAACAGGATCACACTGTATAAATATCTGAAGGGCAGTTGTGTGAAGAAGGGTAAAAAAGTGACGCATGCAGCAGCCGTGGGAGGAATGTGATGGACCAGAGCCGGGAATGCCTTCCTGAGGGAGCAGCAGGCTGGTATAGCCTGGTGGGCAGGGAGCAGGGAATGTGCCAAAGCCTACACGGGGCTCCCAGGGCAGGATTGGGGAGGATCAGCCTGGCATGAGCAGTTCATGGCCCTGACATGGGCTGGGGACTGAGGTGGCACTGTCCCCAGCAGTGATCAGCCCACCAGTGCTGAGGTGGCACTGGGTGCTGCTCCTGCCGGCTCAGCACAGAGCTCTGGCATGGCTCCAGGTGCTCTGGCAGAGCCTGACCTCCCCGTTCCCTTTGCCATCACAGCTTCCCAAAGGTTGGTAAAGCCTTCTGGGGTCATTGAGTCCAACCACTAACCCAGCATCACCACCATGGTCACCATTAACACATGTCCCCAGGTGCCACATCCACATGCTTTTTGAACACTTCCAGAGATGGTAACTCCACCGTTGCCCTGGGCAGACTGTTACAATGGCAACCTTTACTGTAAAAAAATTTTCTCTAACATCCAATCCAAACCTACCCTGGCACAACCCGAGGACCAGTGCATTGAAAACCCTAATCCTTCCTAGCACAGAAATTCCCTGTAGAATTCCACAGCCTGAAGATGACCTGCTTCCCCTTGACCATAAGGAACTTGCCCAGGCAGTCCAGGTTGGGGCTGTTTTGGGTGTCCTTGGAGCACAACAACCCTGGGCTGGGCTGTATGGGAAGAGCCCAACGCTGTGATAGTGCCAGAATGAAGCGCACTCCATTGCTGTCTGTGCTCCTGACCCTCTCCCTGCTCTTCCCTGCAAATGCAAACTGCTTTTTACCATCATATTTTCTTCTTCTTCTTCAAAATAAAAAAAAAAGGTTTTTCTCTCTGTTGTTGCCATGTGCAAACCCACACAAACACCAGGAAAAACCAGCTCTATCTCCGCAGAGCCCGTGCCTGCAGAGCCTCTGTCACACAGGCAGAGCTGGAAAACAGAGAAAAATAGATTTTCCCTTCAGCCCTTTCAGACACATGACTGAAACTTATTATAGCAATAACAGGCACAAGGGGTTCAGAAAGGCTGGTCCCTGTGCGTTTCTCCCTTCGCTGATGAACCCCTTCACCAGTTTAAGTGGGGCAGGTTCTGCTGCCAGTTGCCCCCAGAGCACAACAGTGCTTGGGAATGAACCTCCCAGTGCAAGTAATCCCTCAGACTGCAGTCTTACTGGGAGGGAAGCCCACACTGTTGGGAAGAGCATGCAGAGATGGTTCTCAGTCAAACCTGCTGAGGGAGGTGGGGCTGTTCAGCCTGGAGAAGAGAAGGCTCCAGGGAGAACTCAGAGCCCCTTTTAGTCCCTAAAGGGGCTCCAATGGGGCTGGAGAGAGACTTTGGACAAGGACCTGGAGTGACAGGACAAGGGGAAATGGCTTCCCACTGACAGTGTTCAAGGCCAGGCTGGACAGCACTTGGAGCAACCTGGTCTAGTGGAAGGTGTCCCTGCCCATGGCAAGGGTGTGGAATGAGATGGTCTTTAAGGTCCTTTCCAACCCAAACCATTCTGTGATTCTAGGATTTACCTGGGATTTACAGCTGATTTACCTGGCTCTGAGCCCAGTGGATCTTCCTGACCCACCAGTTTACCAACAACACAGCACAAAACACAGAAGTCGTGTGTGCTGGTGCCAGCAGCTCTCTTTCTCCTCTCTCTCCCTCTCCTCCTTCTCCTCCTCCAGCCTCATCTACCACCCCAACACCGGAGAACCATGTTGGGAGGCAGGAGTTCCAGCAGATTAGCCTCAGGGATGATTATCCTTGTATTCACTTACCTCCAAAGGGCTTAAAACACAAGCACTTTTGGATATTACCAAGTGTACCTGTAATTACCTAGGTTACTGGGAGGAGTGGAATCAGTGCTGCTGACACTCCATGGTGTCCTGTAATTCCTGCACAGCCAGCTGTGGGTTGTCACCCACTTCTTCCCAGACCTGTTAAATAACCCAAGTAGGCCAGACTTTCCCCCTTTGAGTGTGTGTCCACCCCAGACTTTGCTCCCTCCTCTCTGCTTTGATGACAGGGTACTCCGAAACAGCAGTTGCAGGCTGGCTCCATTTCTAGCAGGCAGGGAAGGGGGAAGCATCCCAATGCCTGGGCACAGCAGCCAACTTACAGCACGATGCCAAAGAGAACAGTGACAAAAAAGAGGCACAGGGCAGGTGTCACTGTTCATTTGATCCTGATGGATCCATTCTAGAGGAGTGGTGGATAACACAGCTGGGAATGCATGCCTCTGTCCCTGGGCTCTCCTCAGGTGCTGGGGCTCCCTGACTCAGAGCTGTGCCCCACACTGTCCTTGCTCCCTAGCCCGAGCTGGGCTCCTGAGGACAGAGCCAGGGCAACAGCACCCGCTGGGCACCACAGAATCACTGAATCCCAGAATGCTTTGGATTGGGAGGGATCTTAAAGCTCTGGCAGAGGGTGGAACGGGATGGCCAAGATGAGAATCATCCCTCTCCAGTCCCCCCTGGTTTTGGCTCCCAGCAGGCATACAGCTGCAACCTCAGCCCTAAAAGAGCCTTTCCTCCCACCTCCCTGGATCCTCTGCCCAGAGTACCTCAAGGTGCTGGCTAGGGGGTTCTGGTGCCACTAAGAGCTCCCCAGGGCTCAGCACAGGGTGCTCCCGGGGCCAAGGGTATTGGGATGGACACTGTTTGGACATGGGGCCACTTCTGGGCCAGCGCATCCCACACTCCATGTTACCGCAAAACAATGAGAAAGAAACAAGCTCCAAGAGAGATCCAGGGACAGAACTCCCTGTCTGCCTGCCCTGGTCCATGGGAGCAAGCTCTATGGAGCTGCAGGTCTGAGCTGGGTTAGGATGCCTAAAGGACTGCACCAAGCAGCATGTATGGATTAGGACGGGGGAAGAAACTCCAGCTGTTCTTTGAATGAGGGATCTAGCCTTTGTCACCCCCAGGTGCTCCTCTGCCCCAGTTACAGCTCCCATCCAGACCAGGAAGTGCTGTTCCCAGTCCAGCACATTGCTCAACCCAGCAGCCACTGGGCACTGCATGGGGGGAAGCTGCCTGCCCCCTGGTAAGTCCCTGCACCCCCAGTGAGTGCTCAGCCTGGGCAGGGGAGACATCAGCTCCCACCTTCTTCCTGGGGCCAAGAGGGATCTACTTTTTTCTACCTTAATTTCCTTCCCAGGCTGTCTCCACAGCCCCAGGACCCTCTGCCATGCAGACATTATCATGATATCCCCCGTTTCCCTTTCCCCAAGCCCAGGCCATGCTGTTTCAGGGCCGGGCAGGTGAGCAGTGAGCGTGGGCAGGCGCTCACAGAGCTCTGGCCAGGAGGGGCTGTTTGAACATCTAATTAGATCTCAGCAAACTTCCTGTATGGTGAAGCTCCAGCCCTGCCACCCCCTCAAGACATCGTCCATGCCTGGATTGCTGTCTGATTCCCATCTACATAATTCACCATAATCCTCAGAACTGACTCCAGCGCGGAGGCTCAGCACACGGCTCACTGGGTTTGATCCCCACTCCAGCAGCACTAACGAGGCTGATGGCACAGAGCAGGAGCACACGGATAGCTCAGAGGCAGGGATACAGCATTAATCCCACCATATGCTTTCAACCTGCTCCACTCTTCCACCCTCACCCCAAAATGCAGCACTGGGGGAGACCAAAACCCAAGGGAGGAAGAGGAGAGGAGCAAGGCTGTCCCCTTGGGTGGGTGGATTCACACCGTGTACCCCCCTCAGGTCCGAGCTGTGGGCAGGGCAGGGCTTGGTAGGGCTGGGGGGCCTAAGAGGAGCTGAGATTCTGGGTGAGGGGAGGGGACAGTTTCCTGTCAGAGATGTGGCACCTGGTCTCATTTGCAGGAACAGCCTGTCTACTCCGACCCAACACATGGGGACAGGCAGACACGACATCGGACCCTGTGTGTGCAGCATCCCACTGACACCCTTCCAAACATCCCATGTACCTGCAGCTGTCTCTCACTGTCAGACCTGCAAGAGTGGGATAGTCCTGCCAGCCTGCCCAGGTACCTCACATGTGTTCCCACAGGGTAGGTACAAGCAGCACCCCTTTTCCTGCTTATTTCCACTGGTAGGCTGCTGGAGCTGGGGTTCATTCCACCAGTGCAGAGCACCCAGCATGGTGTGGGGCATTCCCACATCACTCCCACTCCTCTAGGCATCACTCCAGCCCTCCAGGTGTGTGATGGGAGAGGGGAGTCGGGAGGGAACCTAAATGCCCCCAAGTTCCCCTCCACTGCCTGTCAGCCCTGGACGTTGACAGGAAGAGGCAGGATGGGTTTCAGAGAGGTTTCTGGAGAGCTCAGGGCTCAGAGGATGATGGAGCCTGCCCTGTCTCCTGCTGGCAGGATGAGCCCAAACATCCACAGCTCCTTCTGCCTCCGCACTGGGAAGGGAATAGCTCAGGAGAGGAGGCACTCAGCTACCATCCATCCAGGAACAGCCTCCTCAGCTTTAGGGGTTGTTGGAAAGGGCTTGAGCCACCAGCCAGGAAGTGCCCTCCAGCCCTCAAAGCCTGGTGGTGCCTGCACCATCCTGGCCGTGGGAAGCAAACCCTGCCATGGCTTGGGATCTGTGAGCAGGGAAAGGTGCTCTGCAGAGGCATTTAGAGCCCAGATTAGCCGTATTAGGCTCAATCTGAGATTTTGACAGTGGATGCCAAATTTATTTTCAAATGCACTCTGGAAATGTCAGCTTGCTGGTCGGAAGGAATCGGGTACATGCTCCCTTTTAAATAGCACCAAGCATATGGGAGGAGGATGATTAGATTGCTTCCAAGCTGCCAAATTTCTTTGCTGCAGCTAAAAATCTTCCCCAAAATGTTCCAGCCCACAGTGTTTCTCACCACTGAAGTCTGTGCAGAGACTTTGCCATTGACACTTGTCCTCTGAGCAAGAAAACACATCCCTCTGGTGTGGTCCCAGGGAGTCCCAGCTCTCGACAGCTGTGGGTTCTCCTGACTCCTGTAGGAAACTGGAGCAACTCTTTCCCTCCTGCTGCCCTACCCTGGAGTGGGGGCAGAGTTCTCTTCACAGAATCCCTTGGAAGGGACCTTAAAGCTCATCTCCGGGTGTCCCTTAAAGCCATGGGCAGGGGCACCTTCCATAGTCCAGGTTGCTCCAGCACTCCAGCAGCCCAGAAGCTGTTTGCAAGCCTGAAGGGAAGCAGTGAAAGCCCCTTTAGCTCCTGGGAGATAAAGCCCCAGGCTTCCATGGAATGGCTTGCTGCATTGTTTCCACCAGCTGGGACATCAGTGCTCCTAGCAACGGGTCCCTCACAGGTCCCACTGTGACTCTTCCAGGTGACAGTGCAAGTGACAGCTCCAGAAGAAGCAGTGTTCCCTCTGCTCCCACTGCCCAGATATGGGGTTCAGGCCCATGTTCAGCTGGGGGAAAGAGGGTGGGAGGAGATGGGGTTGTGCTCTGGGCTCCTCAGTCAGCGCCGCAGAAGGGATATATGTCCTGTTTGGGTCAGGGCACACAGAGCCCAGCAATTCCATCACGCTCTCTACAGACCCACCTTCATTTTAGGGAAAGCAGTGGAAGCCACCTCAGCTCACTTTTCCCAGGGCCAGCAGCCCAAAGTGTAAAGCAGCAGCACTGATGATGTCTCTCATTCCAGCCTCAGTGAAGGGGTTATCCTGGGATCACCCAAACCTTCCCTGCCCCACTGAGAGACTGAGAAGGGCACAAATAGCTGTTCTGTGCCTGGCAGGGGGTTCCTTCTCTCCTTAGGTGACACTAAAATTTCTGCGAGGAGCAGAACATGGGAGCCTTCCTGGGCTCCTGGGGGAGGTTGTGGCCAGCATCCGTTTCCAAATCCAGGAATGCTGTCCACTCCCACCCAGCCTGTGGGAATTACTGCCAGACCCACGCAGAGAACAGTCAGGACCAGGCACACACTCTCCCTCCAAAACCAGCCTCCACCAGCCATCCTCACTCTCCCAGCAAGACCTGAGGGGATCAGAAGCCATGTTCTCCCTTTGGGGAGGTCCCTGCAACACCTTGGGATCCTATTCCTGGTCCTCTCTCTGGTGCTCCTGTGCCAAACATCCACCCACTGATCACACGTGGATTTCCTGGATCACAGGCACTGAAATCTCACTGTTCTACACTTCATCTACCTCCCCATAGTGCTCTCCATGCCCAGGACTCAGAGGAAGGCACAAAGTGACATTGGCAGTTCACAGAATCACAGATTACGTTGAGTAGGAAGAGACCTCACAAGGATCATCCAGTCCAACCCTCAGCCTTGCAAGGGACCATCCCCAAGAGTCACACCACGTACCTGAGAGTATCATCCAAACACTCCTGGAGCTCTGGCAGCCTTGGGGCTGTGCCCACTGCCCTGGGGAGCCTGTTCAGTGCCCAACCACCCTTCGGGGGAAGAACTTTTTCCTGAGATCCAGCCTGACCCTGCTCTGACACAACTCCAGGCCATTCCCTGGGTGCTGTCCCTGGTCCCCCCAGAGCAGAGTTCAAGGCCTGCCCCTCCTCTGCCCCTGTCCAGGAAGTTGGAACTGCAGTGAGGTCTCCCCTCAGTCTCCTCTTCTCCAGCTGAACACACCAAGTGCCCTCAGTGTCCTCACATGGCTTCAAATCAAGGCCCTTCCCCATCTCTTTGCCCTCCTTTGGACACTCTCTAATGGCTCAATCTCTTCCTTCCATTGTGTCCCCCCCAAACTGCCCCAATATTCAAGATGAGGCCGCCCCAGGGCAGAGCAGAGTAGGACAATCCTCTCCCTGACGCCCCAGGACAGGGTTGGCCCTCTTGGCTGCCAGGGCACTGCTCACTCATGGCCAAGTGGCCACCGACCAGGACCCCCAGGGCCCTTTCCTGGCACTGCTTTCCAGCCTCTCATTCCCCACTCTGTCCATACATCCAAGGTTGCTCCATCCCGGGGGCAGAATCCAGCACTTCCCCTTGTTGAACTTCCCATGGTTGGTGAGTGCCCAGTCCTCTCATTTGTTGAGGTCTCTCTGCAGGCCCTCCCTGCCCTCGAGGGACTCAACAGCCTCTCCCAGTTTTGGGTCATCTGCAAACTTGCTCCATGTCCCTTCCAGTGCTGTGTCCAAGTCATTGATGGAGATGTTGGAGAGCACAGGGCCCAAGATGGAGCCCTGGGGAACCCCAGTAGTGACAGGTCACAATCTGATGTCACTCCAGTCACTGTCACCCTCCGTGCCCGACCCCAGAGCCAATTGCTCAGCCAGTACAGGATGTGTTTATCCAGTTGTGGGCTGGACAGTTTGTCCAATAGGATCTGAGGAGAGACAGGATCAAAAGCTTTACAAAATCCAGAAAGATCACATCAACTGGCTTCCCTTGACCAGCCAGGTGGGTCACCTTGTCATAGGAGGAAACTAGGTTGGATAAGCAGGACTTTCCTGTCCTGAAGCCCTGCTGGCTGTGACCAATGACTGCCTTGTCTTTCAAGTGGTTTTCAATCCTTCCCAGAATAATCTTCTCCATAACTTTAGCAGGCACTGAGGTGAGACTGGCAGGCCTGTAGTTTCTGGGATCCTCATTCTTACCCTTCTCAAAAATCAGGAGAACATTCAGCAGCTTCCTGTTAGCTGGGACCTCCCTGGATTCCCAAGACCGCTCAAAAATCATTGAAAGAGGTTTTGCTATGACATCAACAGCTCTTTGAGGATTCTGGGATGAATTCCATCAGGCCACAGAGATTTGTAGGGATCCATCTGGAGCAGTAGATCCCACACAAGTTCAGCGTTGACTGGGAGTTGGTCATTCTTGCAGTCATGGTCCTCCAGCTCAGGGCACTGAGATCCTCTTGGTCTGTCATCCATGTTGATGACAGAGGCAAAGAAGGCATTAAACAGCTTTGCTTTGTCTCTGTCCCTGTGTGGGAAGTCACCATCCTCATCGTGGAATGGGTCAAGGATATTTCTATACTGCCTATTGCCATCAATGTATTTGAAAAATTCTTTTTATTGTCCCCCACATTTCTGGCAGCTTCAACTCCAGCTGAGCTTTGGTTGCACAGATTTTCTTCCTATAGTGACAAGCAGCATCTCTGTATTCTTCCCATGTCACTTGACCTTGCTTCCACTGGGCACACACCTTCCTTTTTTGCCTTATTTCCAAGAGAAAGATCCCTGCTCAGCCAAGCCAGCCTTCTGCCTGTCCCTGCTCAGCAGGCTGGGGAAATACAGTGTGTTGGAAGGTGGCAGCAAGCCCCAAACCAGTGGGGAGCAGAGCATCACCTCCTCCATGGTCCCTGGGCAGAGCTCCGTCCTCAGGGCACACTGACAAAGTGGTGCCACAAGGGGTCCCACAAGCCTACCTAGCAGGGGCAGCGTCCCGGTGCCAGGAACCGGCCCAGAACACGCTGTCAGGGCAGGAGCAGGAGGAGTGTGGAGCCCAAGCAGTGGGAATGGGGTGGCACAGCTGCTTCCAGCTCTGCTCCCAGCCCACACGCTGCCGTGTGGCAGGTGGGAGGTTTTTCTCTGCATCGCAAATTGCTTCTTGTTTGAGTGCTGTGGTGCTACTTGGAAGGAAAACAACCCCTCTGGAGCAAGCCAAGGGGTCCAGAGCAGCACCAGCACCTACTCTTGCCCCAGACAGGTCCTGGCGCTGACCCCCGGGTGCCTGGCTCTGTAGATAAAGCCAAAGCTTCCCTGGCAGGCAGCCTGGCCGGGAGCAGGACCAGCCATTCCTATTTCCCTGTGCTTGTCTCCAGCACAGACAGCCCCAGCCGAGCTCTCCTTTCAGACCTGGGAAGCTGGAGGAGGAGGAGAAGGCAGAGGGAAGAAGGCTCCCCCATCTGCGGGGACTGGCTGGCAGCAGGGCTGTGGGAAATGGGTAGAGCACCCCTGAGAGAGTGGGCCAGATGACGCAGGGGTGCCCCTGCTGTGGGGATTTGGATGCAGTCAAAGGACCCAGGCTGGGGGAAAAGTGAAGTGTGTGTGTGTGTGTGGGGGGGGGGGATTTGTTCCATTTTGGTGTCTGGTATTGGGCAAGCTGCTCACCTCTACCTGGTCTGTGCAAGGTCTCTGCACTGAGCCCCATGAACAGGGCTGCCCCTTTCCCAGAGCAGTGATTCCATTGTTATTGGAATCATTGTCCAGGTTATTGCCAATCCTAGCAGGTGCACAGCACTAGCACCCAGCACCTGCTTCACACACCTGACAGCTTGTTCTCCTGCCAGGTACATGGCACTGCTGCATGTGACGATGCTGGGAATCCACAGAAAAGCAATCCCCACATGCACAAATTCCCCCATCACCAGGGTTTTGGGAGCCACCTTAATGCTGGGTACCACTATCCAAGGAGAGAGAGGTTGGGTTTGTGCTCCTCAGGGACTCAGGAATGGGGGAGTCCAGAGACTGTCTGCAGGGTCCTTTACAGGTGACAAGCCTTCGGTGGGGGTGGGTCAGCCCTGGGTGATGAACGGGGCCAGAGCACTGGGGAGCCCAGATTCAGTAAATGTCGAGGGAGCCCCTCAGGAGGAAAACATCTGCCTCTAAAAGCCATGACTCTCACTCTAGGCCCTGGGACACTGAGCAAAGGGGAGGTGAAGTGAGCTCTCAAGGGGCTCTCACAAGGGGCAAAAAATACCCGTAAATTTGGCTGAGTCCTAGTGGGACTGTTCATGTTGATGAGAGATGAGAGGAGAAAGAATAAAACCAGAAAAGCCTAAAAACAAGGGACAGCATTCCCCAGCAGCAGAGTCATGTCTGGGGCAGAGAACTGTGGGCGGATTTCAGGCACCAAAGCTTCTGAGAATCAGTGATGGGGAAGGTGCCAGATCCACCTGTCCTTGGCCAAACTACCTTGCAGGTCTGGCTCTGCCCTGTCCTCCCTACCACAGCATCCACCACCTCACCTCTCTGAACTCAGGTAGCTCAACTCTTTAGAACAAATGTCCATCCATCCATCCATCCATCCATCCATCCATCCATCCATCCCTCAGTCCACCTGGCCATTCATGGTTTTCTCTTTCATCTCCACACAACCAAAACCCATTGCCTGTCTGGATTGCTGTTTATCAAGGTGACTATAATGATCTCCACTTATTCACTCCAGTATGTGTCTGGGGGATTCTCCACAGGGAAGAAGGTGTGCCTTGATTTGAGGCCAGCCAGAAGATGGATCTGCAGAAGTCTGTTTTGACAGACACTGCTTTGAAAATGTGGTTTGGGGCAACAGACACCAATCCTTCACATCCATCCTTGGCTTTATCCAGTCTCCAAATTAGCAAATGTCACCACCTTGCCGGTGCAGGGGGTACCTCCTAGTGGCACAGGCTGGACAGGAACACTTCCCATGCACACATCCTTGGCCTGATCCTCGAGCCTCACAGGAACACAAGCAACGACCTCTCCAGGGCTCTCCCCCTCTCACATCCCAGTTGGAGAGGAAGAACCATATCTGTCTCTGCCCCCATGGCACAGCTTCCCCAGCATGCTGGGCAGGGGCTGGGGGCACCAGGCAGGTCACTACAGGAAGGACCACGGCTCCTGGGCACAGGCTGCGAGTCCCTCACCTCAAGCACAGAGCACCTGGCACCTGGCTCTTGCCTCCCAGCATCGCCCACAGCAGCAGTGTGGGACTGGGCTTGGCATCAGAACATCAAATTCCAAAGAGCTGTGGCATGTCAACAGAATTCCAGGGAGGAGCATTTCTCCCCATCATCGCTCCCCTGATCAGGAGCAACAGGAGAGGCTGGGGGTACAGAGGGGCACACACACGCTGGAGTTATACAGGGATTTTGTTTTCCTCATCCTTTCCTTATAGAACAGAGAAAAGGGGAAAAAAGATGGAAAAAATAGCAAAATAAAGCAAACCAAACGACTCCAATTTCTATCTTAATGAATAAATGAAATGCATCTGAAGAGGCAATTAAGTGCTCCGAACCAAACATATGTCACCTACATAAAAAAAAGAACCCAGAGAGAAATCCAGCAGCTGCAATGAAGGGAAAGAGGCATCTGGGTAACTGCTGGAGAGCAGGGGATCAGGGCTGGTGCTCCCACCGTGGTGTTTGGGTCCCTCAGGACAGGGGAGTTCCACCATCGTGGGGGTCCCAAAGGCCCAGGTGTGTTCCCAGGGGCTTCTCCTATGCTAAGGACATCACTCTGCCCTTTGCAACCATCCACCTTTGTGACCTATGGAGACTGGGACCATTTGCTCCTCCAGAGAACACCCAAGCCTATCTGATCTCCTTTCCTTTGTCTCTGTCACTGTCCTTGCAGCGTGGCTGTATCTCAGCCATCACTAGACACGTGCCCAGTTGATGCTGGTGGGCTTTGCTGCTGCTGCCTGCACTGGAGAAGGGCTTCTCTGCAGTGCACAGGGGCAGAGGGTTGTGACGGTTGGGCATGACCTCAATCCTCATCCCAACACAGTAGCCACCCCAGGTGCACAGTCCATCTCCATGGATGTATGCCTGACCTCCATCCTCATCCCCAAATCTCCTTCAGACTCCTGCACCACTGCCAGAGCCTTGATGTTGAGGAGACACATCCAGGATGAGAGCCTTGATGTTGAGGAGACACATCCAGGATGAGAACCACGTGCTTCTTTTCTTTCAGTGCCCAAAGCCCTCTTTTACTGGCCCAAACAGGGGGCAAAAAGACCAATGCAGTTAAAAAACACCATGGATTTTCCTGTGACAACTCATAGCAGCAGCTGCACTGAGGAAGCCCCATGCTGTGAGGACCCTGGCCTCTCAACACTCTGAACTCTTTGGAGAAGCTGCGTTTTACTTCTGGTGCCATGGTAAGGACAGGGCACCCACAACAGCCCCTACATCCCCTTGCACCCCTCAGGGTCTCACAGCTGTTGGCTAGTGACAGGCTGTGAGGGAAAAGCCCCTTACACACTCTTGATCCTCACTGGGTTTTATGACCATCTTTTCCCTTTGGGAGGCCAAATCCAGACTCTTTGAATGTTTGAGTTTTGGGGTGAAAAGGGCTGAAAAGCTGATGTCACTTTTTGGAACACGGGAGGAAATCTTTCCTGATGTGGGGAAGACATGGGATTGATTCTTCTGTAGGTCTGCCCTGCCTACTCACCGTGCCTACTGCACCCTTTCGGCTGCGACAACCCCGCCCAAATCCAGAGCACCACCCTTTGCACAGCTTATCTCTCTCCTTGAGTGAGGAATACAGGCTTCCCATGGGCTGGAGAGGGCTGAGACATTCCCTGCAGGAGCCTCCTTCTCTGGGTTCTCAGAGGGGGTCAAGCCTCTGCATCCTGCTTTTGCCTACCCTGCCCACAGCAAGCCCGGAACCTTGGGGACCATGTCAGGAGCTAATGGCAGAGAGCAGAGAGCAAACCATGGCAAGGGGCAGCCCCACGAATCCTATGGACCCTATGCCTATGGGGTGTGGGTGCTCCGGGTCTGCGCACCACTTGGCTTATGGCTGCCTGGTCCCCACAGTCAATGACCCTGAATTATTATTAATCACAGAATCATAGAATCAACTGGATTGGAAAAGACTCCTGAGATCATCAAGTCCAACCCTTGATCCAACCCCGCCGTGCTTCCCAGACCATGGCACTGATGCCACATCCAGTCTCACCTTAAATACCTCCAGGGACGGTGACTCCACCCCTCCCTGCCCAGCCCATTCCAATGGTGGATTACTCTCTCTGGAAAAAATGGCTTCCTAATATCCACCCTAAACCTCCCCTGGCACAGCTGAAGACCCAGCCCTCTTGTCCTACTGTTGGTTCCTGGGAGAAGAGCCCCACCCCCATCTGGCTACAACCTCCTGTCAGGGAGTTGCAGAGAGTGAGGAGGTCTCCCCTGAGCCTCCCCTTCTCCAAGCTCAACAACCCCAGCTCCCTCAGCCTCTCCTCACAGGACTTGTGTTCGAGTCCCTTCCCCAGCCTCTTTGCTCTTCTCTGGACCTGCTCCAGCACCTCAGGTACAGAGTCCCCATGCTCTGGCACTGCTCCAACCACTGCCCACCATCACAGCCATCACCTAGAGCACACCTGGTCACAGCTCTCCCTGCACCCAGACACACCCATAACAGTGTCCTCAAGCCACCCCCTGCCCCTGGCCCTGGGGCCATGCCAGCACCTCACACCAGCTCACCCTGAACAGCCCCTGTGCCCCCTTCCCTGCCAGCAGTGCTTCTCCCTTTCACTGCCATGCGATGCTCAGCCTACTCTCACCTCACAGAACAAGCACCGAGAGAGGAGCACCCACAGCTTCCCAGCACCCACAGTCTCCTCCAGCCTCTCACCCCAAGGAACCCCCTGGAGCTTGGTCATGGGGGACTAAGGTACCCCCATGAGGGTCCTGCCCCAGCCTGGGCCTGCCTGCGGTGCCTGAGCACTCACAGTCTGGATGTGGCTTTCCAAGATGACACAACTCTCCAAGGGGACACAGCTCTCCGAGGTGACGCAGCTCTCTGAGGTGATGCTGCTTCAGGATGCTGCCATCATCCGCAGGCTGGGGGACACGGGTGGCCCATGTACTGCAGGATGGGCAGAGCTGGGCAGCAGCTCTGTGACCATACTCACTGGGCACCCTGGGCTGAGGAGGGAAAACACAAGCATGAATCCAGCAAGAGGTAGAGCAAAGGAACTCGACAGGGATGGAAGTCCATCCCTGGCTTCTCCAGCCCTGCTCCAAGTGTGGCCATGGACTCATTAGCTCATCAGGAACAACCAGTCCAGTGAATAGGTGGCAGTCACACTGCTGAGGTCAAGTCCTCAATGTCACCTGAAACCCCACTGGGGTCCTGTCCAAACGGACAGCACCATTTCCCTGACTCTAGGGGCTCTGTGGCTGTCAGAGACCAAGGACTGGGCTCCGGCTTTATGAAGGTGCTCAGGAATGGCAACAGCCTCCAGCCATGCAAAACTTTTGCCTTAGAACTGCTGATACACTTAAAATCATGGAATCATTGAGGTTGGAAAAAGCCTCTAAAATCATTGAGTGCAACCATTAACCCAGCACTGCCAAGGCCATGACAAACCCATGTCTCCATGTGCCACATCCACATGCCTTTGGAACACTTCCAGGAACAGCGACTCCACCACTGCCCTGGGCAGCCTGTTCTGATGCCTGACCCTCCTTTCCATGAAATTTTCCCTAATATCCAATCTAAACCTCCCTGAGCCTGTGCCACCAAAACAGGGCACCTTTCTGCTGCTGTCTGCCAGCCTGGCTCACACACCATTGACACATGCATCTGTCCTCCCTGTGCACTTCCAAAAGAGCAGCTTACACCCTGATCAGATTAGAGGAAGAAAATTGCATTGCAATAAATCCAGGGAGGGAACTGGCTGCCGAGGCTTTAATCTGAAGGGAGCCTTCAAGATAAGAGCATTAAGTGAGGATGAAGAAGTCTTGGTGCATGGATGGTCTGAGCTGGTCCCTCATCTGAGATGCAGCAGAGTGGGGCCACCTTGTTGTGCCTTGGCACCTGGGAGCAGCTCAGCACACCCCATCAGATATGACCAGTCTCTCCATGCCTGCAGGAGAGTGGGGAACTCCAAGAAGGGCAGGGCACAGGACACAGAGCATTGCTCCTAAAGTACATATCTCATATAAGGAGCTTGAAATCCCAAGTGGGAAGAAGGACAGCACAGTCCTCACTGGAAGACCTTAGAGTAGGGTGGAATCTGTTCCACAGTCCGTCTTTCCAGTGAGGGGATCTGGCACCTCCCAGCTCCGGCTGTACTTCAGCCCCAAGTGGACACTGGTTTCCCTTCTCTGGGAAGTCCTTCTTCTATCTCTGGAATGTGGGCCAAGAGGCAAAGTGCACTCTGCAGGGCTCTGCTCCTCCCTCAGAGCCTCAGACTCCCTGAGAGCCATCCCCACCCAGGTGACCTTCAGCCCCAGCCCATGCACCAGAGATGAAATAGGAGCTGCTGCAGCAAGGCAGGCACAAGCTACTTGCTCTCCAATTTGCTCCTCTGGGAAAGCCAGGCACTCTTCCTACCTCATGTCCCTGTAGAGATAACCCCCACAGCAGCACCAGGGAGGGAAGCAGTGTCCACCTTGGATGAAAGCTGAGGAGAGCCATCTGCTCCCATACATGGTTTGCACCTGAAGAACCTGTGTCAGATGGGCAGAAGCCACCTGGAATGTGATCAGTGGTGAGATCTCTGGGGGAAGCCCCCTCTCCTGCCACAGTGACCAGTTTGGCAGCAGTGGGGACTGAACATGGGGGCAGCAGCAGGCATGGGCCCTCCTGTGCTCTGCTGCCTCAGCCCCAGCTCAGCCGGAGACGGATGGAGACAGCCCTGCAGCCTCGTGTAAGTAATTGAGGGAAGAACATTTGTAAGGCAGGAGACAGCTGGATTAAAAAGGTGAAGGCCAAAAAGCCTTAAATGAAAAGAGAATCATTGATGATGGATGAGAAAGCAGTACCCAAGTCCAGCTTCTCCCTGGATGTGCCGGTGAACAGCAGCAAGGCAAGAAGAGCTGACATCAAACCACCGAAAGAACTTGGGCAGCCACAGGGGCTTAGAATCATAGAATCACTGAGGATGTAAAAGCCCTCTAAGATCATCAACTCCAACCCTTAACCCAGCACTACCAAACCCACCACTAAGTCAAGTGTCACGTTCGCACACTTTTTGAACGCTTCCAGGGATGGTGACTCCACCACTGCCCTGGGCAGCCTGTTCCCTGTTCCTGACCACCCTTTCCATGAAGAAATTTTCCCTAATATCCAACCTAAACCTCCTCTGGCACACCTTGAGGCTATTTCCTCTCATTCTGTCACTTGTTACCTGGGAGAAAAGCCTGACACCATCCCCACCCCCACCCCGGCTCCATGCTCCTGTCAGGGAGCTGTAGAGAGCAAGAAGGTTCCCCCTGAGCCTCCTTTTCTCCAGGATGAGCTCCTCCAGCTCCCTCAGCTGTTCCTGGTGCTCCAGACCCTTCTCCAGCTCCATTTCCCTTCTCTGGACACACAGGCTGTGTACCAGGTGTGCCCAGGTGACACTGTTGCCCTGCACAGCCCCGCCGATGCCTCTTCCCCTGTGGTGCCAGGCCCTGGCCCTGCCTCTGCAGAGCAGAGCTCCCCAAACATCTGTTGTGTGCTTCTTGAGGGCACCCAGAGACCACATGGATACACTAGAAAGGTCATTACTGCAGTTTGCTTTGCTAATTGCTGCTGATCAAATGTTTTCTTGGCAAGGGGGGAAATACATTTGGGTTGAAAAAAAGTAAATTGAGTTTGTAAGACAGAAGAATTCCAAACTTCTCTGTTTGCACCAGAGGCTGAGCAGACACAGCCCCCTGTAAAGGTTGTGTCAAGGTGAGGTGGCCTGGTCAGAGCCTTGAGGTCCCAGCCAAGATGGGGAGAGAGTGGAGGAGCCAAGGTGAGCCACTGCCTACAACTGAGGAGGGTCAGACTTGTCAGCCCTGGAGTGGCCTCCTCGCCCCATCACAGGGAGGACAGAGAGGAAGGTCACAGTCTCATCACTCCAACATCCCCCTTTGTGACTTTCCCTATTCTTGTATTACCACTGCAGTCATTGGACCTTGGGCCCATCGCAAGGCACAAACTGCTGTGCCACCTCCCTGTCTGACATCAGGCCACTGCCACGCCACCTCCACACCCTCCTGGCACAGCCCAGGGATCATCTCCCCACAAAGACCAAGGCAGCCTCCAACAGGCTCTAATTCTTGTTCCCTCAGCCCCAAACACCAACCAGAGCCTCCCCGTCCCAGCTGGATTTGGTTGTGGGCAAACTGGAAAGGACAGGGGGGATGTCTGAACTCCAAAGGTACCTCAGTATCCCAGCAAGGCAAATATCCCCTAAAACGGCCCCCAGCAGCTGTATGGCAGTGCAGGGGTTCATTGGCTCTGTGTTCCCAGCACTTCTTGGAGGTGAGGAATAATCTCACACCGCTGGGGTCTGTGATGGGAGCACACAGCAAACCCTGGGCCCCAGGAAACCCTAGTGGGGGGGTGAGGCTTAGGACCCCCATCCCAAACTGCTGGAGGAAGTGGGAGCAGCTCCTGGGTTCATGGCCAGGCAGTTCAGGGGCAGCAGAAGGAAACCCAGACCTGAGCCATGGCCCCTGGCTGGGAATGCCAGAGGGAAAATTCATGTGTCTGCATCAGGCGTGGATCCAGCCCCCTCATACACCTCATCACCCACAGCTCCCTCCCACAGCTGGTGTCCCCTCCATGCAGCACCACAGGCAGGAGTACACGGACCCTGGCATGGGGAAGGGGCACCTGGGGCTGATGGGCAGCAACTGCTGCAGGTGCTTCCTGCAGGGTACTGTCATCGCTAAGGGACACTGCCATCACAGAGGAACACTGCCATCACCATGAGGCACTGTCATGGCTGAGGGCACTGCCATTGCTGAGTGTCACTGCTATGGCTGAGGGTCACTGCCATCACCGTGGAGCACTACCATCACTGAGGGACACTGTCATTGCTGAGGGACACTGCCCATCACTGCGGGGCACTGCCATTGCTGAGAGACACTGCCATTGCTGCAGGGCACTGCCATCACTGCCCGCCTCGCCAGACTGTTCCCTCCATCTGCCAAGCCCAGCACAGTTATTTTGTGTTTCCCAGTTGGATCAGATCGACTCTTCCCCTTTAATGCAATGAGCGCGCTGAGCTGGAACAAACCTGGTCTGTGTGCAGAGGCCGGGCAGGGTATCGGGGGCACTGTGGGGGCCCCGTGGGGAGCCACAACCAGGACAGGTCTGGCAGCCAGCACAGCCCCAGCTCCCACCCCGTGCCTCACACGTGCCCACACACACCTCCCCACCGCTCCAGGGCTGAGGACCTGAGCATGGACAGGTACCTCTGGAGTGAAGAGCTTCCTCCTCGGACCTCAATCCAGGCACAGCTCTGCTCTTTCCCTCCTTTCCTTGCCCATTTCCCATGCTGCTTGACCGTCTTTCCAGCTAATTACCCTGCCGTCCTGCGGGCACAAGCCACGTGGCAGCTGGCATCTGCACCGGCTCCTAGAAATGACCTTGGCAGCTCAGAGGACAGTGGGAGCCTTTCTGGCTTTCAGGCTTCCCCTGAGGTAGACAAGGATCCTCCAACGGGAGGGACAATGGGCACTTCCAGCCCCGCAGTTGCTGCTCTCCAGTGTGAGCTCAGCTCTGCCAGCTCCAGAGTAATTGAGGCCGCAGTTTTCGTGTTGGGACTGTCACCTCCACCGGGACCCCCCAGCACCATTCCCCTGAAGAAACTTCCTGGCTAGATTTACTACCAGTCTCAGGCTTGGAAATCTTTCTCCCCCACTTTTCCAACCCCAGTTTCATGGCAGTACAGCCCAGAGACAGGTCTGGTTGCATCCCCGTGGAAGGTGTGCTGTGGAGAGGGGACTCAGCCACACTGTGGAGGAGCAAGAGTTGAATGTGGGGTCCTTTAGGGAGCAATTTGGGTGGGTGGCATCACTGCCACTGTCTCAAAGCGCTTCTTCCCTAGTGTGAGGTGAGGTGCAGCAGAGAGGAGGAAGCTCAGCAGAAGACACACTGAAGCTCTCTGGGATGACAGCCCTTGGTAACACCCAACCTTGACCTGACAGAACACCCCTAGAGCCCCGTGGCTGGGAGACTCCCAGGGTGGAGGATCAGCAGGCACCAGCTGGCACAGCCGTGCTGCCCTGCTGGTCCCAGAGAGGACAATGCCACATGGAGCCGAGGTCCAGCTGCAGTCACAGGCAGTGCCAGGACATGTGTAGGATGCATGGGGCATTCCCTCACCTGGGCAGAGGAGGGGATGCGGGACGCCCTTGGCAGCTTGCATCCTGCCCTGCTGGGAGGAAGGGCAGGGAGGATGGGCAGCAGTCAGGGTTGAGGGGTGGACATGCTGAGGGATTCAAGAGAATGAGTGTTCCATGGGGCTGCCCATCCATGGAACCAGGCCAGAGCCAGGTCAGTGCCCAGCCAGCTTTGTTTCACACCTCCACTCAGCCCAAGTTTGTTCTGACTGGAGTGCCAAAGGCTCATCTGCTTCCCAAGCTTCTGTGGCACTTTGGGAAATGCTCCCTACAAGTGACACATTCTCAGGTGTTTGGGCTGCACGGGGGTGAGGTGCTGGACTCCTCAGGAACTGAGATGGTAGCACAAGTGTCCCCATCCTGAGGACCTCAGCACCCTCCTGGCTGGGTTGCTGGCTTCCCCTTGGGCCTCACCCGGGTCCAGCTGTCTGTGCCGATGGGTTTCCTTCAGTTGCCTCCCCAAACAAAACCCGCCAGCTCCTTCCAGCTATCATATTTGCAGATTCCTTTTGCTTAAAATGATAACCAAGCCCCTGCCATGAGGGGCTTGCTCCTGCCCTGCTGTAATAAAGAGGGAAGACGAAAAGACCAGGGGAAAAATTGCTTCTGCAGCACCTCACTGTCGCTCTAGCTCTGTGCTCTCTGTCCTTATTCCTCATTCTCCTTTCCAGGAGCTGTCTGTAACCCTTTGATAACACTCTCCTCTCTCCTAAAAGCTGGGAGTTTCCTCCTGTCTGTGTCACCAGAGACACGTCACACGACACATGACACTTTGATGTCAGGATAATGTAGAGACCCAGCACCGTGTGCATGTGTGACGTACAAATGGCCAGTTTTGTCCCAGATTTTGCAATGCAGGGAGAAAAAGGGAAAACTAGGGGGGGGAAAAAATCTTAAAATGAATTCTCCCTGTCCAACACACGCACATAGAACTGCTCTGGGCAGCCTGCGACACCAGCGCCAGGGCTGAGCCAGGGACATGCAGGGCCCTGCGGACTCTGGGGGTCCTGCACATCCCCCTGCCCTGAGGGGGGCTCTGAGCCCTGGGGATGGCCCTGACAAGTCTCTGTGCCCAGAGGTGACACCTTGCAGCCTGGTGAGTGTGGGGCAGCTGCCAACCACCCCCTTACAGCAAAACAAGTAGCTCCAAACCCTAGGTTTGGCCAAAAGCTGTTTGAAGATGGATTTGCAAGAACATCTCACCCACTGGCAGTGCAGGTACCAGGGTTGCCCTGTTGAGCCTGGCACCTCCAGCAGCCCATGTCCCTGTGGGGCTACTGCCAGCAGCCCTGGAGTCCCTGCTCCAGGCTGGCAGGTGCCTGTGGAGCCCCCAGAAATCTCCCACTGTTCCCTCTGTACAGCCCCTCTGACTGAGGAGGGGTTTCTCTGATTCACATGAGCTGGGACATTCCTGGTTAGGATGGAGGACAATCCCCTTCCCTGCTCTGCCAGTGTGGGAGCAGCCCTGGCTCCGGCCCACAGCCCCAGCCTTGATAAACCTCCCCAGCCCCGGGGACCAAGCCCTGACCCCTCCAGTCCCACATGGTTTGGGACAAGCACAGGCAGGAATTGTCCCAAGAGGTGGTTTGGATGCATCCAGCATCCGAAGAAGATAGGTGGGCACAAGGAAGTCTGTTCTTAGACCCTAGGGTCGCCCCCTGGCTTTTGGCCTCAGTGCCAGCAGGGACACAAACAACTGCAGACGTGGTCTAACCATGCAGGATGAACAGAGCAGCCCCCACAGACCCAGTGCGCCGCATTCCCCCAGGCCCCATGGCATGCAGCACTGTCAGGAAAGCAGGTAGAGCTCAATGTCCCCCATGGTCCCCTCCCCACCTCTCACACTCCAGCATTGTTTCCATTTCAACCTTCACATCCTGCTCCTGCAATGGCTTCACAACCAGCTTGGCACATGCACCCTCCCAGGTACCTCTGCAGGCCAGACCTGTGTGTGCTGCCAGCACATGGAGGGAGAGGGTTTTGATCCTACTGACCCCCTAGTTCATCTAAACCAGTGCCAATGCTGGTGTCAGCATACCCACTGCACATGGAGTGGCTGGATCCAGATCCACTGCAGGAGGGGAGGACCTGTGGTGGGTTGGCCCCTGGTTTGCCTAAACCAGCCAGTGAATGCCTGGGGCCACCAACATCTCGGTGAGGGAGTGCGACAAGCGTGGCAGGCTGGAAGGCAAAGCCCATGGCAGTGATGACAAGCTCCTTGTGACTATCTCCTCTCTGGATGGACAATGTACAAAGGTCCTGCTCCATGGTGACTCTGCTCCGCACAGTGACCCTGCTCCTCATGGTGACACTGCTCCATGGTGACTGTGCTCCTGTGCTTTGTTCACTCCAAACCATCCATAGCCAGGCCTGGCTTGAAGCTTTTCTTCCAGGAACATCTGGTTCACCCCCACAGCAGCTCTCCCCTGCTGACTTGGAAGCTTCTGTAAGACCAGGGACTGCAGTGACTGCAGCTCCTGAGGCTCCTCACTCCCTGCTGCAGCCACACTGCCCCTTCATCCCACAGACACCTCCTCCTGCTCCTCTGGGAGCTGAGTGGCTCTCACCATCCCCTCCATGAACATGTGGGCAGCCGCCTCAGAGTGCAGCTGTGGGGGGAGTTGCAAGAATGAGCTCCAAAACCAGAGCATGTGGCTCCTGAAGACTCCACAGGTGTGACTGCAGCCTTCCTGCAAAGTCACTTCTTTTCTCCTTCTCCCTCTGGCTCTCCTGCAGACCCTCAGCACTGGGGGAGCTGTGGAGAGCTGGGACGGGGGGGACCACAGACACAATGATGCCCTGCTTGTTTGAGCTGCTCACCTGCCCTCTCCGAATGCTCCACACCCTCCCCACTAATGGGAATCAGAGAGAGAGACGTCGGGTTTATCTAAGCCAGAGTCACTAGGAGCCCCGGAACCCTGCTCTGTCATTAGCGGTGAGTAAAGCACAGTGAGTCACCACTGCCATTATCAACACTCTTCTAAAGGCTGGGGAAATGCAGCAGGAAGGTGCTGTTCCTTGAAGTCACTGCTTGTAGCTGTTTCCTTTCATCAAGATCTCTGCTCTGGACCTGGGACTGGCTCTGACCCCCCAGTCTGCCCCACGGGCACCTGCCCCCTGGGCCAGGCTCTTCATGTCAGGGTTGACAATATGAGCCATGTCTGCCCCCCTCCCACAGCCCATCTGTGCTTCAGTCTGCTCCTCGCATTGAGCCATTTATAAAGGTTAATGCATGCAGGACAGATATGCTTTTCCCAAGCTAATTGATGCTAAGACACCACCACAAAGGAGCTGCTCAGTACCACCCGCACTGTGGTGAGGGCAGCATGACCCTGTCCCACATGCTGCTGCTCTCCAGTCCCTTGGTCTGCACAGTGCCAATCCCGCCTGTCACCCCTGCTCATAAACCCGGAGCTTCCTGTGACCCCAACATCTGTGGTCATGCCCCTGCCTGTCACCTTTCTCCCAGCTCAGCCCCATCCACACCATGGCCACTGCCCCATCTGCTGCTTTCGCACATGCAGAGAAGCTGCTGTGACTCCCCCTGTGAGTCCCCATCTCTATCCCCACCTCTGCCTTCCTCCTGTGCTCTGTCCGAGGGCCACATGGAGACACTGGCACATGGGATAGGCTGTGGCCATCACAGCAAACTTCTGCTCCATATGCAGCCCTAGATGGCCCCAGTTCGGCCCATTTCTGTGCTGGCCTCCTCTCCCTGTCCATCCAACCTGCGTCTGCTCCTGCTCACCACCTTGTCCTCTGCTTGCCACATGCCCTCATCCCCTCTTCCTTCACATCTTATTTTTTAGCTTTTTGGTGTTTTTTTCCTCCCTTCTGCTCCCAGGTCTCATTTTATCATCAGCCTTGAAAACACGAACACTCACCAGCACACCTAAGACCAGACCCACATTGGGATATGTTTGCCCTGTGGGGCTTCCCTAACCCCAGACCATCCCAACTCTGGTGTGGCTGCGCCCAGTTGGCTCACCAGTGGTGCAAAGGGCTCTGGTGACCAAGCACACTGCCCTGCTACCACCATCACCTCAGGAACACCTGTGAGACAGCTGTGTGCTGGGTGGCTTACACTTAGTACCACAAAGAGAAATGAAAATGCCAAAACTCTGGAAAAGGCAGAGGAGGAATTGGACCTAAGACACAAGGGGAGAGCAATTGCTGCAGGGACCGGGAGGACCCTGCACACAGCCTTCATCCCTGTCTGGACATGGTACTGGTCAGGAGAACTCTGCTCTATGAACCATCCCCGTGTCGTGCCCAGGCTCCAGGGCTAGACACTCAGATCTTCCTATTCAAATGGATTACAAATTACTGCCTGATCCACTAATTGGGATGGGAAGATGAGTGTGCTTCTGACAGTGCTGTTTAGCAGCCATTTAGAAATTGCTCTGAAGGCAGCAAGGTGCCATGAGCACACCGCAGCAAGGAGCCACATCTGCTCCAGCCAGTGAGCCCAGGACCACCCCACCAGGACCACCCCACCAGCCTTACTGCCAGCAGCTCTGCCCGACCTCATCCCAGCTCCCACAGTGAGTCCTGCCCTGCTGCAGAACCTGCCCGGCTCCCAGGGATGTCCCCCATCCATTTGGCTCCCAGCCCTGCTGCCACTACTTCGTATTTATTTAACGAAATTAGAACCTGCTAGTGAGGCCAATGAATGCGGGGGAGACAAATCAGATCTGCCTGGTGCTGCCAGGGAAGGGCAGCTTGGTGCCAGGCTGGAGCCGCCTGCACTGTCTCAGGGGGACACAGACTCTCCTTCCCACAATTGGGAAGTCACACCAGGGACTGGTCAGCAGCACAGCAAGCACACCCAGTTCTTGGGGTTCCCCTTACCTCCTGCTTGGCCACTGGTGGCAGGGAGGTGGATCTGGCTGGGGAAGGACTTCAAGAGGAAAGGCCTGTGTTGAGATGGGACTGCCTGAGAGGCACAGGCGATGGGGTCCCTGCACATGCTGACAGGTATGGCCAGACCTCTGAGTAGACCCCCCCAGCCCTGTGTCCACCAGTCTGGCACAGGGGCAGCAGCCCTTTGCCTTTGTGTTTTGGGTGATGGCAAGTGTGTGGAGACTGCTCTGAACCCCTCCCACAGAGCGTCCAGGGACAGGACACTGCCGCAGCCCAGGAGCAGCAGTAGGGCCACTGCAGCCCCTTCTGAGCTCTTGCTGTCCCTGGCAGGGGCCGTGTCCCATGTAGTTCCTTACAGGACCTGGATTCTCTCTCCTGGGTTAGAAACTTCCTCCAGATCAGGCAGGAGGACAGGTGGGTTCAGGACCACCTCAGGAATGGCTCTACAGCTCTGGCCTTCCCAAAAGTCATCCTACTGCTGATCCCCATTCCACAGCACCACATCCCTTTCAAATCCCAAACCACTGATGGGCACAAAGTCAGACAGCTCAGCTCCCTCCCAAAGTGCTCCAAGACTTTCCACAGGAGAGAGCACAGAGCCAGAGCTTGAAAGTACAAGCTTCATCCTCAGGGCACCATGGCAGGGATTCCCCTGCCCTTCACCCTGGTAGGACCCACCCTGGAGTCTCCAACCCTGCTCAGCCCCAGGTGCTCCCTGCAATCCCTGGGCACTGAGCCCTGACCCTGCATTACCCAACAAAGGAATGCAACCCCTCTGGGAAAGCAGAGGGAGGGGACAGGAAGGCTCAGGTCCAGGTCCAGGCACCCACAGAGGAGCAGCTTCATCACAGCGCCAGGCCCAGCCACTACTACAGGAGTTACAGTAGCATGAATGAGTGCTTTCAGTTTTAATGAAGTCAATCTACCTGTAAAAGCTCTTTATACGATCTGAGAGAAAACAGGACTTGCAGCCACATTTTTATGTCATATGAGCGTGTTTTTTGCAGACACCAATTTCCCAGGGATGCCAGCACAGCAGCTGGGAGAAGAGCACCCAGTGCCCAAACTACAGCCCCCCCCCCCCCCCCCAGTTACATGTGGAGCTCCATGGACTTCCAGGGGAGGCAAGATTCCACATTCCCATTATGATAGTAGTCAAAAAAACCAGTGAATTTTGATGGAAAAATAGACATTGTCTTTTCTCTGCTGGGGAGGGGACATCAGAACAAGGTGCTCAGGGAGGTGATGACAAGCCCCTGTCCAGCAAAGACCCCAGGCACCTGGGCTCTCCCTTTCCCTCCTGCTCCCATCCCAAGTGGTGAGCCTATCCTGCCAGCCAGGCTCTCACAGGAAGAGCTGTGCCAGGGCTGTCTCCAGTCCCCAGCAGGTCCCTGTCTGCTTTGCCAGCAAAGGATCATTTTTCCAGTGCCTTCCATTACTCTTGGACCAAGGTACAGGTGCCCTGGCTTCTTCCCAGTTTCACCTTTCCAACCACTGGGGAAAACAGGAGAGTTGGAGCCTGCTTCATACTTGAGATGACCTCAAATCCACAGTTTTGGATTTGTTCTTCCCTCCTCCTTGTGAATCCTGTGAAATTCCCCTTCCCAAGCAATACCAGCCAAGGTCCTGCTGCCAGAGGCCCCCAGGGCTCCGTGGGGAGCAGCACCATGCCTATGCTGGTCCTTCGTGCCTGCAGGAGAGGATAAATGGAGTCATCCTACATAGAAATGTCCAACTGACCAGAAAGCCATCCCATCCCATCTGCAGAGAAAGGAAGGTGCAGGAATGGCCATTGGAAGTTAAAACGTGTCAAGGGAAAAGCAAGTCTTTCCTCCACACAACGCAGGTTGGGGCTCTGAGGGCTCTGTGCTGGGCAGCAGCTGCTCTGATTCTCAGGGGGAGGCAGAGGAGGGGCGACCTGGGGGTCTCCCTGGCCACACAGCTGCCAGGATACTGCAGAGCACTGGGGACCCTCTTTGAGGGGTACCTGGGCTGGGTCCAGGGCAGAGCTGAGTCCTCGCCAGCTACGATGACGGCTTGGTCTCCACCATTTTGGCTTTGCAATCAAAAATGCCTCTTCATACTCTGGCAGCATTTCCAAGGGCAGGAGATGCCATGTACTGTGGGAGCCTCCAGCATCACCCCTGCTCCTCTTGCCCTGTTCCCAGCAGCTCTGTGACAGCCTGGTGGGTCTCGGGAAAACTGGGAGGTTTCTAACACCCCTCCTACACTGGGGCCTCACCACAGGTTACTACAGGGGCGCCCAGACAGGCTCCTGTGCCAGCACTGAGGCAGGAGAGTCCCACCTGCACCCCTTTGCACTCCACAGATCTAGACACTGGCCAGGGCAGGCACCCAGGGTGGGCTGGGGCTCTTCCTTGCACCAAGTTCCACAGGGCCACAATGTGCTGTGACTTCTCATGGAAAAGGTCCTGATGTACCCTGACGGTCCCAGGCACGCCCGCAGGGAGTCACTCCCTGCCCAGTGTGTGGGATGACAAAGCAGCTGCCCTTCTCCCTTCTGCCATTCTCACTCCCAGGAGAGAGCCCCAAGACCTGAGCCTTGAGCCTGAGGTACATGAACATCCCTTCCCAGGGATGTTACAACAGCCTTCCAGCTCCAGTGGAAACCAGTAGATCAGTGTAAAGAGGAATTTGTGGAATTAAAATTACCTTTCCCTTTCTCTGAAATTTGCCTCTGTCCACAGAGCCTCAGTTGTTCCTGCAGTGGTCTGTGGGATGCTAAAGGAGCACCCACTGCACACAGCACACACAGATCCACCCTGGACCAAGATGGGAGCCTGGCAGAGGGACCCTTATGGAACTGGTGGGTGCTTGGTCTGAGCCCACCCCTGTGGAGGAATTGGAAGTGGCTGGAAGGAGTGTGGATGCCAAACATTTCTGGCTGCTGGCAGGGGCAAAAATGGCTGGATTTGGTAGTTTTGATGTCAGAACCCCTAAGCAGGAGTTCCCATAGAACCATAGAATCTCCTGAGTGGGAAGGGACCCCCAAGGATCATCGAGTCCAACCCCTGGCCCTAAAAAGGAGAGAATGCCACAGAATGTGCCTGAGAGTGTTGTCCAAATGCTCCTTGAACTCTGTCAGGTTTGGGATCATGACCATTTCCCCAGTGAGCCTGTTCCAGTGCCTAACCATGCTCTGGGTGAAGAACATAAAGGGTGTATAAAGACTTCCCTGGGAGTGTGATCCATGCTCAGCTCCTGTCAGCATCACCTCCCCAAGCCTCTCCTCCTGTAGGGTCCCCCACAGCCACCAACCCCACAGCAGAGGAAAGGAGACATGGTCATCTAGCAAGGACAGCAAGCACTGCAAGGGAGGGAGCCAACCACTGAGGACTCCCTGCCTGGAAGTGGCTCAACCTTTGCTGGGACAAGCAGTGCCACCAAAGTAGGGCTGCTGGGCTCCCGGGGCCGTGGCAGCACAGAGGCTTCCTTGGCACGGAACAGGGCGTCTCTTCTAATTATATCAGCTCTGTCCCACAAAGAGCAGCTGGGAGCTGGGGTGCCCTATTTACACAGCCCTTCTCTGGGCCCAGCAGCTGCAGTGCTGGCGGACAGCCCGCCCCCAGCCCTGGTACTGGGATGGTCCCACAGCCTTCAGCCTCAGCGGCTGGAGGAGGGGAGCAGCAGCCAACTCCACACCCAGTCAGGATGGCCTGGCACAGCCTGGATGGGCATTTGCTTCTGGGAGGCAGCCGGTTGCATGGGTCTGGGTCAGTGTCCAGTGGATTGGTCGTCTCTCTTCACCCCATCCTCCAGCACCTGGACTGGCTCCTACTGGGCTCCCTGAAGGCTGAGTGATCCCACACTGCCAACAAGGTCTGAGCACTAGAGCAGCACACTGGGGCCAGCAGGATCCTCCTGCAAGACACTGAAGTCTGTGGCCAGGGCAGGCGTGTCCTCACTCACCACCTCCCACAGGCACCCATGCTGGAGCCATGGAGGGGTCTGCAGGACAGGGACTCCAGCTACCTCTGAATGGGTGCCCTGGGCATCCCAAAAGCAACAGTGTCTTCACACCTCTGTGTCCCTCTCCTTGCTTGGCACTTGCCTTCCTTCTCAGCTCAGCCCCTGCCCCAGAAGGTCCTGTCACCTGCCCTGCAAGGTTGTAGTAGAATCCCAGAATACCAGAATGGCTCAGGTTGGAAGAGATCTTAAAGTTCATCTCGTTCCACCCCCTGCCATGGACAGGGACACCTTCCACTAGACCAGGCTGCTCCAAACTCCATCCAACCTGGTCTTGAACACTTCTAGGAATAGGGCATGGATATTAGCCCTGTGTCAAGAGCCACTGGAGGTGGCTGGAGCCATCAGGAGGTAACTGCCACCTCAGGCAGCACCCAGGCTCTGCCATGAGCAAACTACTACTGCCCGTGATGGGACAACTGGAATGAACACACTGATGCCGGGGTTATTCTTCGGTTTGGAGAGTGCCAGGCAAGGGACTGGGCAGGGGCCAAGGGCACTCAGAGCTGGTGCCACAGCAGGGCACAGAGGAGGGGGTGACAAGGGGTTGGTGGATCCCATCCGAAGTTCTCTGTGTTCACCTCCCAGAAATTTCACTGTGCTCTGGAGATCCTGGCACAGTTTCCCCTCTCGTCATGCAGGAACTCTGTCTGGATGCTCCAGTCAGCAGCCTGCCCAAACGATGCTGGAGACCCAGTCCCTCTGCATATATGCTTCAAGATGCCCCTTGGACCTGCCTGGGAGCTGGGCCTGGGGGATCCCCTCCTGCCCTGCACCCCAGCTCAGCCATGACCCCAGAGACACTGCTGTTGGGGTGCTGCTGGTAGGTGTGATCCCGCTCCAGGGGGCTGGGAGGTTCCCTGATTCCAATCCCAGGGAAGCCCAGGGGCTGGGGAGTGGCTGGGGGCTGCCTAGCCCCTGCCACCCAGGGGGATGATGGTTTAATCCCCCTACGTTATTTCAGTTGCTAGGTGATCAAATTATCCATCTGCTTGTGACAGCACGGGAGAGCGCTGTGAGTCAGTCCCTTCCACAGCCAGCAAAAGGGGTTCACTCCAGCCTACCTCCAGCCTGTCCTGGGTCCCTCTGTGCTCACAGGGTGCTCTGATGGCAGAGCCTGCCATGAACAGGGGAAGTAGGCCTTGCCCAGAGAAGTCAGGCTGCCATGGTGCTGTGGGCATCTTCCCATATGCTTCTGCAGAACAGGACCCCTGTGGCATCCTGGAGAGCACGGTCGAGCTGTGTCCTCACTGCACCACCTGGAAGGAGGGGTTTGTTCTATTATATTGGATTGGATGTTAGGAAGAAATTCTTCCCTGTAAAGGTGGTGGTGAGGCACTGGCATGGGTCGCCCAGACAAGCTGTGGCTGCCTCATCCCTGGAAGTGTTCAAGGCCAGGCTGGATGGGGCATGATCTAGTGGAAGGTGTCTCTGCCCATGGCAGACAGTGGAACGAGATGGTCTTCAAGGTCCCTGTTGTAAGTTCCCTTCCAACACAAACCATTCTGTGATTATGTGCTTCATTCCAGAGCAACTTCGAGGGATCAGATGAGCCCCAGTAGAAGCACAGGCAGGTTTGGTGTTACTCTCTGGGACAGCCCAGCACTGTCAGCACAGCCACCCAAGCACCTTCCCCCCCTCCTCAGGGACATCCCTACCCCTGCACTCTATGAACCCAGGGAAAGACATCAGGCTGCTCAAGACAGCGAGGCAGAAAGGCAACACTTTGAGAGAAAATACCATTTTCATAAAGTGAAGTCATTTGGAGGAGGAAAGTGGGAAGGAAGAGAAATAAGAGTGTGTGTATGTGTGTGTGCGTGTGTGTGTGTGTGTGATGCATGCGTATGTGAGAGAGTGACAACAGGAGCCTCCCTCCCTGCAGAGGAGAAACCATCTTAATTTTTTCAGGTTTGGGAGAGTGTTGAGGCACTGGGAAATTAAAGCAACGCCCACAACACCTGTTTGGAAAGTTCGGTTTCTTTAAATGTAGGTGCTGCACAGACCCTTCTGCTGCCAATGGGCACACTTTGGGCTGGTGAGGTGCTGGGGGCTACACAGGACCCCTATCCCCTGCCACATGCAGCCTGCATGATCTGAAGCCCACCAAGGCCAGTAGAAATCTCCTGTGAGATACATGGGCCTTTGCAGGAGCATCACTGGCCCCGTGGAACTTTGCTGCAGGGATAGAGCAGGGTGGCCACCCCAGGGTTTGCCCATCCCAAAGAAGAAGCCCTGCAGCAGGGTGAGGAACACCATGCAGGGCAGAAAAGGAACAGAACCATGGCAGAGCAGCTGGGAGCTGCCCCAAACTGCCTTCTCTGCCTTCTGCCACTGCACATTGGTGAAAGACCCTCTGCTCATCCGCTCCCTCTCACCCCACACACCCTGTGCCGTGCCAGGAGCTCAGCCAGCACCGAGGAACCCACACAGCATCCCAAACCCAGTGCCATGCAACCCAAACCCTGGGAGCTGGGCTGGTGGCCTCCATGCTGCTCTCCACAGCTCTCCCAGGTCCCCCAGCAGCTATCACGACTTCTTAGTGCAAAGAGACTCATTAATGAAGGGGAAAAGGAGGAGGAGGAGCAGGCTGAATGGTCTGTCCTAAGGGACAGTGCAGCAACGAGGAGGAGGAGAGGGTTCAGCATTGATCTCAGGATAAGCAGCCACCGGAGAGAGAGAGAGGAACAACTGTCCGGAAAATAAGTGGGGGTGGGAAGGATGAGGGGTGCAGCTGGCTGGGCAGCCAGTTGGGGGTGGAAGCCATGGAGGTGTGGGCAGGAGGAGCACAGGGAAGGGATGCTGCCTCCAGAGTCACACAGTCCCAGCCTTCACCAAAAGGCAAAGGGGGGCCTGCAGAGCCATGGGCAGGAGGATTGGGTCCTGGGGGATACCCATGACTCCCCTCCCAGGGCTCTTGACCCCAGCTGCATTCCTCGCCCTGGACGTCAAGTCTCTCCATCCTGCAGGGCACGGTCCCTTTGCCAGTGCCTGGTGCCCTGGCACGGCCATGAGCCTGCAGCTTCCCAGCAGCAGCACTGGTGGAGGGAGGAAGTCCGGCTGGGCTATGTGGGAAGGACGTTTTTCTCCAGCTTAGCGGTTCCCAGTTTCCAAACTGTCTCTGCGAGGGGCTGGCTGCTGTGCTTGTTGGCAGCACTGCTAGGGGCTGGGGGGAACCACTGGCCTCTAGCCACCAGCCCCTGGCTGGCTTGCCGTGGGGCAGTGGGCACAGAGCCCCAGAAGTGGGTTTCTCCAGCCCACTGGTTGGCAGTGCTGGAGGCTGCCAGGTAGCAATGGGAGGGGAAAGTTTCCATCCCCACCTCACAGCTCCAAGCAGAGGAGAGGAAACATCAGAGGGGCAGGGGCTACACAGTCAGCAGCTCCACTGCAGCTGCTCCTGCAGCTCTGAGGTCTTGCACCGTTCCTTGGGTTCCTGAACCCAGGGAGCCCCGGTCTGCAGCAGCTTCCTGTCTCTAGGTCACACAGGGTCACACAGAAGGTTTGGCTCCCCATGGCTCTGAGCCATCACCTTGGCCTCCACTGCTCCTGTAGGGCAGCAGGAGGGCTGCCCTCCTCTGCTCACAGCACACGAACAGACTCGAGTGCTGGGGACAGGACTCCCATGCTCCAGGAAAGGATTGAGGAGCTCACAGGGAGCTTGGGTGCTCCACTCCTCGCCAGACCTGCTGCCCCATCACGCAGAGCACAAACCTTCTGTGAGCATCATTGCCTCAGAGGTATCACCCCCTCAGGGAGCATCACCCTCCTCGCTGAGCGGGGGGAGGACACAGCCATAGTGCTGCGGTGGGTCTGTCTATCCATGCCCTCCACATAGCCAGCATGCTGCCCGGAAAGCACAACTCAAACCTTGGCCTGCCATGAAATCATTTTTCCCACCTCAGAGGCTTTTCCCCGCAGCAAGCAAGGACAGGCAGGGAATGGTATTGGTGGCTATGAGCCGACAGCTGAGAAACTGTCCACATTCCAGCTAGCTGAAACACCTCCTAAGACATCCCTGGGCTTCGACCTCTTCCCAAACCAGCAGCAGTGCCCAACTGAGACAGAAGGAGGGTGGGTTATTTAGAAAATGCCAAACCAGCCCTTTCTGATTGTTCAGAAAATCATCTTGCTGTTCAGAACACGAAAATCACTGGATAAAGGACCTTGTCTACTAACTGTGCCTGCTCAGCTCTAACACCAGCCCTGAGTCCCGGCTGCCCCAGCAGCTCTGCCCCAGGAAGAAGGTGGTCCCTGGGGCCTGGCCTGATCCCCGGAGGATGAGAGGCACTGTCCCCCCACAATTTGGGTCAGCTGAGGGTGGGAGCAGGGCAGCAGGTCCCTGTCCCCCAGGTGCTGGGCACCTGGCTGAGGTGCCATCTCAAAGAATTACCCAGATGAACCACCAGAGCAGCCATCCCCTCATACTTCTCTACCATGGGAAGGATTAATTGGACAAGGAAAACAGTGAGGGAGCATCAGCTTCATTCCCGCAGTGAAAACTGTGCCATTAAAATCCTCTTTCCTATGACACACACTGAGCCTATTTCCGTAATAGTTTGGCAGGGGAATAACATTACTGAGCCTATAAATACCTTGTGAGGTGCTGCTCTGGTGATGGAGCAGCAGGAAGTGGCCCTTGCCCACCCAGTGCTGGCCCTGCAGCCTCCTGGGAAGGCACAGGTACCACCATCACGGGAGAATTGAGGGTGATGGACAGGAGAACGTGGGAGGGCTGTCCCAGTCCTGGGGGACAGTGACGGGTTGGGAGAGGACTGTGGTTCATGGGAACAGGACAAGAGGTGTGCAAGCCCTGGAGACACTGGAGGGGACAGAGCTGACTCAAGGGAGCATAGGGATAAGAAGATGGTAGAAAGCATTGGCACCCCAAGGATGTTCCCAAAGCAAACTGTGAAGGTCCCTGCAGCTGCAGCCAAGGACTTTGGTCTGACCCAAACCAGGCTGACACACAACTAACTCATCTCTGTCCTCCTCATAGGGACCCCAGGCACAGAGGGGGGTCTCACACCAGAGCAGGCAGCAACAGAGACTCTTCAGGGCACAAGCTGATGCTCTAAAACACCCCAGGGACACTTGCCACATGTTCTTCCCAGCTGCCCCATCACAGAGGGAAGCTGCTCCCTGCAGATCCCTGGCCATCAGCTGGGTCATCCCAGAGACCCAAAGTGAGGAATCAGCAACCATCTCCAGTGCCTGCTCCTCTACCAAGGCCCTGAGACGGTGCGGGTGAAGAAAACACCCAACAACAGTTGAGAGGGAAGTGGTGGGGAGAGGGTTCCAGCCCCCCAGTCCCCCAGCCCCACTGCAGGCTGTGCAGGGAGGGGAATGGCTGGAGCTGTGGTGCTGCCATCCTGTTGTCACCTGCCAAGGGACACGGTGTGGGTGGTCCCTGTCCCACGGAGGCACACCGAGACAAATGGTTGAGGGATTTGGATATTAAACATTTGACATAAGGGGACTTTCATCACAGGTCTTACCACTCCTCCTGAGCACAAGTGCCAACACCATTCCTGAAAGCTCCTGGGTCCCTCCTGTAGAGCGCTTAGCTGCTCTGAGTCCTCACCAACTGCCCTATGGACAGCACAGGAGATATCAGGGGACATCAAACCCAAAGACAGTTTCTGAAGGCCTGAGGCAATAGCGTCCTTCCACATAAGAGTCACCCAAGGGATGCATAGAAAGGCCCACACTCCCCAGAGACTGCAGAAGCAAGACCAGGGGACATCTAAACCATCCGACAGCGGAGTGTAGGTTTGGGGCTGCTTGTCACCTGCCCCCCCCCCCTCCTCAACCCATGTCACCCACAACCAGAGGGCATAAACCCACTGAGATCATAGAATCACAGAAACATGGACTGGTTTGGGTTGGAAAGGACCTTAAATACCACCTAGTTTCAACCCGCTGCCACGAGATCACCATAACAGCTCTGGAAGTTGTGCTGTGCTTCCTTCGAGCATCTGGAAAGCTTGGCAAGGAGCTGCAGCAAGCCAGGTTTCATTTGGGGAAAGCTCTCAGGAAAGGCCAATTTCCTGACAGTCAGTGGTCCAGACCCACCAGCCAGTCACAAGAAAGGCTGACATCCATGGGAGCCTGCCTGAGCACGGGAGAGCTCAGCCTGGTGGAAACCTTCTCTCTGCAATGTCTCTACAGCAAGAAGAGGAGTAGGATCTTCTCTTGCACACCCAAAACTATAACACAAGGTCACACACAGAGCCCACAGGAATCTCTGCAGGTAGTTGCATGGTTGGGGTAGCCGAAGTCACTGCCCACGGAGGAGCCTAACTGACCTCCCAAACCAGACATGTGAGCAAGTACAAAGTGTGGAATACAGACATCTGCAAAACCCTGTCACATTTATGCCATGGAGAGCTGGACATGCCAAGCCCAGGCTGCAGGAGGTTGGTGCAAATCCCAGGAGTGTTGTTTCAGCAAAGCTCTGCTATACATAACCAGCTTTTGGCAAGACACAGAACCTCAAACAGCAGTTCAAGCCAAGTGCTTCCCTTACAGACTCAAGCAGAACCTTCACGTCCATTTACTCTGCATAAAACTAAAAACGCCTCCAAAATGAAGAATAATCAAGCAGTCTCGCTGCTCAAAACAACTCTGACCACTGCAGTGATGGCCTGTGATCACCTGCAGCCCCTTCCCTTTCAGGGAGTCTGACCAGAGCCCCCTCTCCAACAGCTTCCTCATCGGAGGTGGGCAATGCTCAGCCTGCCTGGGGTGACCCAGGTCACCCCACTGTGCTCCCGGGGACCAGATATGCTGCCCCAGGGTGCGCAGCTGCAGCAAGGGGCTACCCTCTGCCCCTCACCCTGGCATGGCTGGTCAGGGGGCCCAGCCAGCTGCAGCTCAGCCCTGGATCCAGGCTGGACAACGGTGAGAAGAAAAACCTCGCCAAGCTCCGAATCAGCTCCTTGAACCCCATCCAAAAGCAAATGGGAGTCAGCCCAGCTTCTGGCAGCCCGGCACAGCCTCGCCTGGGGGTGATGGTTGAGCTGGCATGAGCTGGCGGCTCTGGCCTGAGCCAGGCGGTGAAACCTGGGACACAGGTGGCTGCCGGGGCACAGAGCCCTCCCAGGGACACATCCTCGTGGGCTGCTCCCCTCTGTGGATGGCGAGGGGATGATGCGGGCAGCGAGGAAGGCAGCTGCCATCCGGATCCCGAGCTATCCATCTTTGTGGCGGCAGCAGCAGCTCAGTGCTGGGAGAGGCCTGATTGTGGGCAGATTAGAGGGGACACGGCGTGTTCATCCCCATCCTGCTGCGCTGTCGCTACCCAGGTTGGAAAATAAAGCCTCATTTTTCATGCAAAGATGCACAATGGTTAACAGGGAAAATTTGCCTGGGAGGCATGCAGGTAGCAAACCAATTTCCAAACCGGTCTCCAATTACTACTGATGGTTATTTGATTTACATTTTTTTGTGGCTTGCCAGATGTTGATTCTCCAAGGGTGAAATTTCACCCAGAATAAGGGTGTAGGAAGGTGCAGAAGTCTCCTGCTGCAGAGTGGCATGTTTCCCTGGAGCTGCTCTGTTCCTCACCACTTGCAGCTTCCAACTGTACCATGCGTCATGGACAGCGAGAGGAGTGAGGAAGCTGAGCTGCTGCAGAGACCAGAGCCACATCTGCCAAGCCCACAACTGGAAAAGCCTCATCTTCTTGCTGGCATAAGCAGCAGCCCCATGTTTCAGAGCAGGACTGGTGGCTCCTACCAGGCGTTAACTTCCTGCAGGAAGCCCCTGAGCTGGCTCTGTGTTTGCTTCCTTGGAGAAGAAGCAGTCAGAGGTGGATTTGCAAGGGTCTGGGAGTCCATTTTGCAGGAAGTGCTCCAAGATGCCCAGCTCCCGTGGAATGACAGCCCTGTACATCTGCATGGACACAGCTGCTCACGGTGCCACAGGTGCTTGCCACACACCAGGGTAGGGGCATGGTGTTGGGAAGGTCACCAGGGCTATGATCCTCAAAGGCACATGGTGCCAAACTCCAATGGAAATGATGGTAACAAATCCTGCTCTTTCCTGGGCCTCATCTCGGACCGGAGCTTTGTCATGTGGCATCTCTCTCCTGGAGGGGACCGGCACGTGGGGGGGACGTTCGTCTGCCCCTCCAAAAGTCTAATGCAAATGCAATGATCCAACCACCACCCCAGGGCTGATCCAGGCCCTTGTTGCAGAGGGGCACGGGGGGGGCACGCAGAGAGCCTGCCAGCCACATCCACAGGGACAGCGGGCACTGCCCTGCCAGGCACAGCTGCTCGCTGCAGACCAGCTCCATTCCCTGCTGGATCCATTCCCCACAGCCCTGCTGGCCCTGGGCAACCCAGAGCATCTTTACATGGGAGATCCAGCAGGAAGAGGACTGCGGGTCAGGCAGACGGGTGAAGAGTCGGGCAATGGACTGAGGGTCGGGCAGGTCTGCCCACAAGCACCGCACACTGCAAAGCATCCCGTCCCAGGAAAAGGGGAGAGTACATCCCGGGCACGGCAAATATAGGCCAGGGCCGTACTCATTGCCAGTGACGGCTCACGGGATAGGGATAGTTGCCCGGAGATGGCCAAGGGGTGCAGCCAGGATGGGGCCCGGGGGGAGCAGGCAGCCTGGGTACATGTGTGCTCACAGACCCCACGCACCTCCCCACACGTGCCTGCTCCCTCCAACACCCCTATGTGTTCCCTGGTGCACGCCCCCAGCCCCCCACGCCTCCTCACTGCGCGCACACCCGCAGGTAACGCATCATCACCTATCGGAGCACACGCGTGCGTGCACCACTCAGCCCCCAGCAGCACACACGCACATCCAAGCGGCACACGCACCCCCGAGCACAGCGCACGCAGGCGCGGGCCGTGCACACCCGCACAGGTTCGATGCGGTGGGCACGCACGGGGAAATGGAGCCACGCTCAGCCCCGCACCCGACACCGGCCGCGCACGGTGGGTCCCGCACCCGACACAGCCGCCCACACGGGCTCCGCAGCGGGTCCCACACACACGCACGGGGCCGTGGGTTCCCGCACATGCACATATATGTGCTGTGGGTAACGGAGGCAGCGGCGTGGCCGGGCTCTGCCGTGGATCCTGCACCCCTGCGCAGCCGCGGCCCCGCCACGCCGCAGCCCGCACCGGCACCCGGCCGCCCGCTGCCCCGCATGGACACGCGTGGGGTGGGATGGGCCACGCCCCCCGGGGGTGCGGGATCTCTCTCTCTCTCTCACACACACACATACACACACACACACACACACACACACACACACACACACACACACACACACACACACACACGCTCTGAGCCCGGTTGGTCTGCAGCCACTTAACTCCTTGTTGCCCGTTCCCGCACCAGCCAGCGCAGCCCTGCATCAGCCAACCCCTTCCCCGCACCGTCCAGCCATCCAACCTGCACCGTCCCTTCCAAGCCCCTTCCAAGCACCGTCCGGACCTTCGCCCAGCACCGTCCATCCCTCCATCCCGCACCGTCCAACCCGTTTCCCATATCGTCTGTACCTTCGCTCCGCACCGTCCATCCCCGCACGCCCAGCGCCGGCCTGGCTCCGCACCGCCCTCCCGGCGAGGGCTGCGCCTCCCGCCCCGCTCCCGGCGCCCCTGACCCGGCCGCCTCCGGCCCCGCCGCAGCCCCCTTCTCACCTGGCCCGCCTGTGGGGGTCCCGCGGCGGGGCAGCGCCCGCTCCTCGCAGCGCCCCGGCGGGCTGGGCGGGGGGCCCGGCTCGGCTCGGCTCGGCTCGGCCCGGCCCGGCCCTGGCCCCGGCCCCGGCCCCGGCCGCTGGCCGGCCCCTCTGCCCCCCTGCCCGCGGCGCGGTGCGGCCGCCTCGCCCCTATGCGGAGGCTCCAGCGGCACCGAGGCGATGCCCATTCATTCAGCTTGGCCCCCGCAGCCCTCCCCTTCCGCCCCGCGCCCCAGCCGCCTGCATGGAGGAGGCTGGCGATGCTGCAGCGGTACCCAGAGCCCCCGGAGAGCACAGTGCGGAGAGGAGGGAGGGAGAGGAGGAGGAAGGAGAGCAGAAGGAGGGAAGAGGAAAGAGGGAGAGGGAGATGGCTGCCCCCAAAACCAGAGCTGGATCTGTAGAAGACTCTGGGATTTCCACAAGGAAATCAGGGCAGGGAATGGAGCGGGGCCGGCGCAGCACACCCCCCCCCCCCCAACCCCAGCCCGGCACCGCACTTCCAGCTCGGCACCCAGGAATGCTGCCGGAGTGGCAAGGGCAAGCCAAAGGCTGCGGACTGCGGGTGGTGGGCACGGCTCCGCACAGGGCCAGGGCAGGGCCCCCGCGGAACTGAAATGTGCTCCTCTAACTCAAGACTGACCCAGACAGGGGGCACCAGCCACTCCAGCCAGGACCTTGGCTTTAAGGACATGGAAAGCTCGGAGGGACCTTTTGATGGTGTTGCCAGCCTGGTGCACAGGGTCTGCATGCTTGGCCCCACACCTGCCCTTGCACCCTCCCAACTTTGCTCAGACAGGGCTCTTCCACCCCCTTGCACAGCCACGACTCCCCCTAATGCACTGGGGTCCCAATGTCCTGAGCCCCAGGATAACATCCTGCACGCCACATCAAAATTTCTCAGCTTTTCCTAATCTGGGTCTTGCTTAACCCTCTGGAAAATAATCCACTGACCATCTGCCACAGTGAAATTCATTTACAACCTTGTACAAATTAGGCTCAACTGTTCACTTGCTACTCCTCTTCTGCTCAGGGTTTTTGGTCACTGTGGTGCATGTGTCTTCCTTCCCATGGGCTGGGGATGACCTTGCCTTGGGCTGGAGGTGACCTTGCCCTGGGCTGGGATGACCTTGTCATGGGCTAGAGATGACCTTGTGAGCACTGGGCTGCAGAGCAATGCTTGTTCCTCACATGTTCTTGGATCTCAGGGTGCTTTGCTCCTGGCTGGATGGCAGGCATTCCCTGCGCCCAGCCTGCCTACCCTCCCAGGGACTGCTGAGGATCCTGTCTAGGGGAACAGCCTCTTTATTTGGATGCCCTTCAAGGTGTGTGCAGAGCAGGTAATGACCTTTCAGGTACACCAAGCAGATGGGTCCATGCAGGACAGAGAGCAAGAGCTCTTGGACTTCCCTCTGCCAGGGATTCCCAGCCTGGCTTCAGGAGATCCAGGTATTGATCCAGGTATTGGTGGTTTCAGAGGTAATTGCGAATCCACAGACCTTGCTGCTTTGGGATACCTGACCAGGGCTATCCCATGGGAAGTGAGGTGATCAGAGAGACAGGACTGCTTGTCTCTGTAAAATAACTCTGCAGCTGCCATGCACCGGCATTAGAGCCTGGACTGAGGGGTGAGCACAATGCTGGGAGCAGCTATCACAGGTATTTTCCCATCCCTTTGCCCAGGTGCTTTTGCAAATGGAGAGCTGGCTTCCTGGGGAAGAGGCTTCACTCTCCTAGGAAAAAAGAAATATACAGATTTTTTTTTTCCTTCCTGTAGCAGATTCAGCAAAAGTGCAGCTGCCTTCCCAGTCCTGAATACAGAATTGACCATTCAGTTCATCCCTAAGGGGAAATGACCCAGCAGAAAGGAACAATGAGCCCCACAGTGCTCTCTGCACCCTCCAAAATCTTTCTCAACCCTGGCATTTTCCTCTCCCAACTTCCAAGGGTGCATGGCTCCCTTTGCAGGGCAAAGGCTTCCTGCATGCTTCCAAACCCCCTCTCTGTAAGTCTATCAGCTTCAAAATGTTTTTTGTTCTTAAATTGCAATTAGGCAGGTTACTTGTCAATGGTGGAGCCTGGGGTCCAGAGGCACTGCGACAAAGAGAGCAGGAGTTGGGTGAGTAGCTGAGTGAAAGGCATCCAGCTGCCTCAGGGGGAAAGGACATTCCATCTCTGCCAAAGGCATGGAGGGTCTGGATCGCAGTAGTGGGACCAAGCAGCCTGGAATCTTTTGGTTGTGAGAGGCAATACCTTTTCCATCATCCTACCTATTCCACAGCCCTCCCGAGCCTTATGTCAGACCCAAGGGGCTGAAAGAACATGAAGAAGAAGTTGTAATTGATGTTATTTGCTGTTGATTTTACTGTGAGTGTTTGGGCGCTCCTCAGAAAAGTCCCTTGGTGTCCTAAGAAGCCCAGAGCCAGGTGCAATGCTGGGGGAATGGAGACCAGCCCTGTCAGGCTGACATGCTTCCCTGCTGTGGTTTCAGTTAGCAACCCAGCAAAGCCCATGTGGAGGAAAATGATGGTGAGATAAGGAGGGATATTGGATTTAGGAGGAAATTTAGGAAGAAATTATTTTATAATATTTGGGAGGCCCTGGCACAAGTTGCCCCGGGAAGCTGTGGCTGCCCCATCCCTGCAAGTGTTCAACCCAAAGGTTGGATGGGGCTTGGAGCAACCTGGTCTAGTGGAAGGTGTCCCTGCCCAAGGCAGGGATGTGGAACTGGATGATCCATAAGGTCCCTGGCCACCCAAACCATTCTGGGATTCTATGACTCTATGAATGAAGGGCAACTGGGGAAGTTTGTCTGCAAAAGACCTCAAAGCCTCACTTCTGACATGTACAGGAGTCAAGAGGGGGCTTGGACACCTACAGGAAAGCTGCAGGCAACTATAGAGGCTTTTCCAAGTGAAGACAAATGGTTCTCATTCCTGGTGATGAAGGAGGGAGAATCAGGGGAGGCATAGGAAGAGGTGATACATTCAAGGCAAAAGGGGAGCAATCTTTCCAGAACTGGTGTGATAAGCACTGGTTAACATGGTTGCTGCTGCTAGGCCAGAGAACAGAGCATAGCAGGAATCAAATGGCAACATACCTGAGTCCAGGTGAATATTTTAGCCTGAGGAATTGATATAAAGGATTTAGCTGGAAGCAGTGATGTAGAGAACACGTGAGACTCTGGCGTAGCTGGGAGGAGGAAGCTGAGCTCAAGGTGGTGCAGAGCAATGGAGCACAGAGGGTTTGTCCGGGTGGGAGGGATGGGGGAAGTCTTTGGAGTGAGGTGAGGAACTCTGCTCTCAGTATGCTAAAACTGGGCTGAAGGCTGACCCTCCACCAGGAAATGTCAGCCAGGCTGGCTGTTTTTTTTGGAAGAAAGAGACAAGTCTGGCACAGCACAGTGGATCTGAGGGTCACCATAGTGATAGCAGCTGGAACTGGTGGGTGGTGGAGATTAGCCAGCTACAGCATTTGAAAGGGGAACAGAGAGGGCTGAGGGACAGGATGCTGTGGGCATCTGGCAGGAGAAAGAGGGGGGTAAGGGAGAGGCAGGGGAGCAGAGATGACAAGGGCAGGTAGAAAACCAGGGAAGGGCATAAGAGAAGCCTTCTAAGCCTTTCTAAGGCTGAATGTGTGGAGACATGGAGAAAGATCAGAGATGAAGACTGAGCAGAGCTTTGAAATCTTTGGGAGAAACCTGGACACAGGACTCTGCTGAGCAGGTGGGACAGAATGCAGGGACAGTGTGAGTGTGGATATGGAGGAGGAGGAGACCTGGGACATGGGACAGCAGTCCGAGGGGATCTCTCCAGGCTTAGAGATGTTTGTGCTGTAAACCTGAGAGTTCCTGGCACTGGTTAGGGGGAGAACAGGGCAGAGCAGCGCAGGGAAAGGGTGTGAGGAGTCTGTTCCCATGGGAGGGAGGTGATGGTGTTGCCAGGAGAAATAGAGGGATCCAGAAGAGTCCCACCAAGGTGGCAAGGAAGAACAGAAGAGGATGAGGGTTGACAAGTCAGGATCTCTTACATCCCTTATGACAGTGGCAGGATGCTGTGTGGGAGACCAACTAGTTGAGAAGAACAGGGTCATTTAGGGAGGAGAAGGCAGAAACAAATCCCAAAGGAACTGTTTTGAGTTGATTTGGCTTGAGC
Organism: Chiroxiphia lanceolata; assembly: GCF_009829145.1. NCBI lineage: Eukaryota > Metazoa > Chordata > Aves > Passeriformes > Pipridae > Chiroxiphia > Chiroxiphia lanceolata. Next base: position 257,469 of record NC_045653.1, on the reverse strand, counting down.
TGGGGACTTGTACCATGGCACTGTATGATACAAGGGCACTCGGAGTGTGTGACCACCCTGGTCACAGTAAGGCCGTTCTATTTGGTGTTTTATCATCCTGGGAGTTTAGCTGGTGATGGCTTTGCAGCCCACAGGAGAGGCTGAGAGTGTCATTTGCAGCTTTCTGCTATTAAGCAGGAACAAGTTCTCTGGCACTGGATTACTGCTGTCGCCAAAGGTGACATAGTGTGTCGAGGATGCCACTGACCATTTCAGTCATAATGGGACCAACATTCACTACCAACACGTGAAATGACCTGTCTGGCTTTGCACAGGAAGCAAGGCTGGGGAGGGACAGGATGACAAGGTGTGGAGAGGGAGGTTGGAGGAGAGGGAGCAAGAGATGAGGCAATGCTGAGGGATGGACACAGTGCTGAGCATGCACAAAGCAATGTTGGGGTTGCTGAGTCTACAGGGACCCTGAGTCAAACAACCATGACTGACTCAGGACCTGGAGGGATAAGGAGGAGGCAAGTGGACGCAGGTGAGAGCATTGCAGATGCTCGGGGTCCAGACTGCAGTGCTCTCAGCCACATGGAGGGGCAGGAAAGGGGAGCTGCCCTGAACACTTGGCATCCCCCAGGCTCATCAAGCTTTGAGCTGATGTGGCTCTTCCAGTGAGATCCTACAATCCCTCAGGGTGCTACAGATACCTCTGGGGACCAGTGAAGGGTGAAAGGCCATAAAATCCATGGTGGGCTGTAAGAGATGAGAGGTGCATGCCCGGGGGGGGGCAGACTTTCCCCCTCTACCCACCAAGCAGAGGACAGGCCTGGTTTGCTTTGTTCCTCTCTCTGCAAATCTCTCGGAAGTCAAACACTGGTGAGTAACAGCCTGTTAGTGAAGCCTTGTGCTTAAAACCTCTGTCTCCCTCTACCCCTGCCTTGCTGTGAAGTGGCAGCTCCTACAAAGCCTGTTTCACCATGAAGGAATGGTCCATCACACCAGCCTCTGCTATCCTTTGTTGCAAAATTCCTCCTAACCAGGTAATGGTTCATTTGAGGCAATGTGACTTTGCTGGAAGTTTGAAGTCTGTGTTATCTCTGAGGACAGATGAGGGGGTTATTCCATGGGCATCTACATGCAGATCAGGGGTCTCTTGCTCTCTTGGGGACCATCAGCACAACTGAGGAGAGATGAGTTCCACATAGGCAAGGTGCATCATCTACAGTTGGTGAGATCTTGGAATAAAGCTGCCCTGTGCTCTACCCCAGAGCGCATGTAAAATAGGGCACAGCAAGTACTGAATACCCTAAAGGTTGAGATAAGTAGACTAAAGTCAGTCTGACTCTCACTCTCACATATGAAACGTTCAGTTTGATACATGGTGTGCCAAGCAACGAGCATGGGAGGGCTGAGAGTATAAGGCCATCTCTAGTTATCCTCAAGGATGACAGGGAGGAAGGCTGAGAAGTAATGGGATAAAACTGAAGGAAAGAGCTTAGTAAGGTTCAGAAAGATTACGCACTTAAGGAACAGAGGAGCATCTGCAGCCACGTTAAGCCAGAGGAGGAAACAAATAAGGGACTGCAGGTCTGCTGCAGCCCAAGAGCTGCCACCTGGGACCCGGCCTCAGGGGCAAGACTGCAGGGTTAGTGCCCTAGAATAGTAGAATATCCTGAGCTGAAAGGAACCCACAAAGATCATCGAGTCCAACTCCTGGCCCTGCACAGGACACCCCAACAATCCTACCATGTGTCTGAGAGAGTTGTTCCAAAGGCTCCTTGAACTCTGGCAGCTTTGAGGTCGTGACCACTGCCCTGGGGAGCCTGTTCAGTGCCCAAACACCCTCTTGATGAGGAACATTAAGGGTGCATAAGGACTTCTTTGGGAGTGTGTACCATGAGCCACTGTTGGACATATGGTATCAGACCAGACACCAGCTTCACCACTGAGCTCCAGCCCCTTCCCATGCCAGAGTAGGGCCAGGGAGCCCAGGGGCACCAGGGCAGGGCAGAGGGGAGTGTCCTGTATCCCTCAGGGCCTGTGACCTGCAGGATGGCCCTGAGGTGCCAGAGCTTTGCGGGGGTTTGCTCCTGGAGACTGACTCTTGCTGCTCTTCTCTGCTGCCAGCCTGGTGGCAGAGCTCAAGGGAGGTACTGCAAGCAGGGAAGGACAGAACATTGCTCTGCCAAGAGTGCAGTGAGTAGTTAGCTAATTCAAGAGAGGAATCTCTTCTGGAAAGGGAAGATGGGGAGGAAGTGACTTGTTCTATAGGGATGAGACTGAGGATGCTGTATGGCAGTGAGACTCCCTGTGCTCCCTGACTCCTGCTCCCATATGGACTCTGGGCTGCAGCTGCAGGAGCCCACAAACTCCTGTTTGCCCTCTGAACCAGTGGTCAAGTCCTTGGGCTGTGAAAATTCCTGGGCTTGACTGATAGGGTTCCTTCAGCCAGGGATCAGAACATCCCACTGGCTCTAGCACCAAATTTCACCCCCACATCATTGTACATTGAGCACTGCTGCTCCAGCAGTGCTGGGGGTGGTGAAGCCCTGGGTCACCCACTCTACCTAGGGTCCCATCCAGCATCACTACCAGCTTCCCCATGGATGAGTGCCTGTGCAAGAATGGCGAGGTGGCCCTTCCTGAGGCTGTAAACACCGCAGGAAGGAGGGATGACAGGTACCTCCATATCGCAACTGAGATCAGTTCCTAAATGCTTGTTGCTTGGCAGCCAAAGGCTTAGAAATGTCAATTTCTAATTAAAACTAGGCACCCAAAATCTACACACCCTCCCCAAAACCCAGTATTTTTATACCCTGTTCTCAGCGGTGGTGGGCATGGCAATAGCTCCCAGTATGGCAACACCCAGGAACAAGTCATATTCCTGCCAGGGAGGATGCAGGTGAGATACACGAACCAGCCAAGCAGAAGGGCATCCAATTAAAAAATAGAGATGCCAGCTCATAAGAAGGGAGATGGAAGATGTGACCCAGAAATAGAAACAGGGAAGGCTTCACTGGAGCACATGGCAGGGCGCCAACCACAGAAATGACGGCAGTGTGATGGGTGTCCCATAGGAGATGGAAGTGCTGGGGCCTGGACCTGAGGACGGGGCCAGGGAGGAGCAGGCAGCATACCTCTCCAGGGCAGTGTCAGCACCCAGAATTTCCCTCCCCTGGGGACCCATGTCTTCTCCTGGGACCAGGAGCCTGTGCTGGTCAGTGCTGACTGAAAATCATAGAATTACAGAATGGTTTGGGTTGGAGAGACCTTAATATGGCGGATTAGTTGGATGGGGAAACCTTCAGGCTCTGGGTGCCAGCCCATCACCTGGAGGTGAATGCTCTCCCCCTGCCCCCGCCACATGGCCTGGCAACCCCGTAAGGAGCTCACACAGACCACCAGGGAGGGACGGACGAAAGAGGAAGTTTATTGTGGGGATAGGGACTTATAAGGCTTTTAGGAGGGTCAAAAGGGGACCAATTACGGGTTCAAGGTCATACAGAAAAAACAATCAGGTAAAGAGTTAACAGCCAATAGAAAGGGGTTAACAAAGGCCAATGAGAAACTCCTCAGGACATCTTCCCAGGACACTCCTGTATGGGAGATGAGAGTCCTTCACAGGGGGTGTTGGGAAGAAGGAGCAATGACTTTGCAAAAATGCAAAAGCCATTTTGAAACCTGTTTAAACCACATTAAAAACTTCTGTTTCTATAACATTTGAGCGATTTTCTTCTTTTTCTTCACTAGTCCATCTCTGACAGGACTTCTTCCATCCTACATATGGCAAATCCATTGCCACACCTTAAAGCTCATCTCATTCTATCCCTCTGCCATGAGCAGGGACACCTTCCACTAGACTACGTTCTTCCAAGTTCTGTCCAACCTGGCCTTGAAACCTTCCAGGCATGGGGCAGCCACAGCTTCTCTGGACAACCTGTTCTAGGAGCTTACCACCCTCACAGGGAAGAATTTCTCCCCAATATCCAATCTAATCGTGCCCAGTGGGGTTTCTTTATAGCAACTGGTGTTTGCAGCACCGGGACCAGAGTCTCATGGTGAGTTGACATGTCCCAGGCAGTGTGGCTGTCACCCAGCCCAGTCTCTGGTTCTGCTTTGGGCATGAACCACACCCTGTGGCACCAGTCCCTGGTGGAAGCAGAACGTCCATGGTAAAGCCCAAGCATGAAAAAACTCAACCTCACTGAGTAGTAAAATGAGATAAATTAGAATTTTTTTAGTCCAAGTCAATGGATTTACAGATTTGGAGGGGCTGAAAATAAGAATTGTTAGCAGTTATATTGGCTTTTTGTTATCTAAATCTTTAGAGTTTGTATTTCTAAGCTCTTGCTCCATGAAAATAATGACAAGGAGGTGGAGGGAAATGCACTAGGACTCTCCCAGTAGAGCCACCCTGCCACCAGACCATGACCAGCACTGGGGCTCTCAGAAGCGAACAGCCTCACTGGAGAAGTTTTGGTTTTGGTTGGTTTTGTTGGGATTTTTTTGCCCTTTTTTTTTTAAGTTTGCAGAACCTCTTTTTAGCATTTTCTCACAGAATAATTCCAGGTTTCTGCTTCCAAGTGACATTCAGTTTCCACATCTAAGCTAGGGATAAAATGAATATTTTTACAACCTGACTGAATTCAAACCAAAACGTTCAGAAATGATGAAACTGTCGTCTATGGAGCCAAGCAGAGGTGGGCAGGCAGCTACAGCTGGGTTATGGCTGGGGAGTTTGATTTGCCCAGTTCAGAATGAAGAAATCTTCAGTTTGTCCAGATGCTGGCTGCCCAGCACAGCCCAGTGACTGCCCAGCATGGCCAGGGGTACCCGATGGAGTCAGGTCCTGGACCAGCCTCAGTGCACATCCTGGGCAGGGGATCTGACCATTTTGGGGGTGCTCTACTCCAACAAATCAGCCTTGGTACCAGGCTCGTATCTGCCATCACGCTGCCTCCCTTCATCTGTATTCAGGTGACCTCAGAAGATGTTTGATTGGCAGGTCATACCCAACACATTTGCTTTTAAATTTTTCCAGTTACCTCATAAAAGACATTCTTATGAAAAGGACTTTAAGGCCTTATTTTCCTCAGGTGGAGCACAGACCCCTGACATGGGGGCAGCGGGAGATGTGTCATTGAGCAACCTGGTCCAGTGGAAGGTGTCCCTGTCCATGGCAGGGGGTGGAACGAGATGAGTTTTAAGGTCCCTTCCGACCCAAACCTCTCTGTTGTTCTATGATAGATACACCAAGAATAACACTTATTTTGAAGGGTCTAATATCTAATGCTGTAAAATCATCCTCTGACTAGTAAGGTCAAAGTGTTCCATAGTGAACAATGGGACCTTTTTTCCTTTGTGTGCATAATGGTCACAATTAGTTAGATTCAGTTAGTCCTGGGTTTGCTCCACTCTCATCCTTCAGCATATTGTGGCCTCTAAAATCTCCAAATCCCACCTCCAAATCCCTCTCCTAGCTAAAACAAAGATAAAATAGATTTTGCCTCCCTGTTTTGCAGGTTTCTTTGGGGAAAGGCAGCTGGGGAAAGAAACAGTTTTTAGCTGGAGAGAAGAAATGCAGCTTCCAAGTAAGTGTCAGGTTGGAGTTCCCTCAAGAAAAGTCATATTTCCATGGACTGGGAAGCAGCAAACACATGGGATCACTGAGCTTTCCCAGTGCAATTCCCAGTGCAATTTGTACCAGAGTGGGGGGAAATCTAGGAGCGTTGTTCCTGAATATTTCATTAGCTGGATGCAGGGGTGTCCCCTGTCAGGAGGAGCTGGGGATAAGGTGGGGGATATGGCTGGTTGAGAGGTGCAGCATCAGCATCCTGTAGGCAAGGACCTACAGTTAATTATCTAAAAAACCAACTATAAGCTTAATAAAAGCCTATAAAAGCTTTATAAAAGCCTAATAGAAATAGAAATAGCTGTGCTTTGTTTTTAAAATCACTTACAACACAGATCATTATTAGTCTAATTATCTCCCTGCAGCGTGGAGATGCCATGTTTTTGAGGTTTTTTTGTTTGGTTTGGTTTTTGTTTTTTTTTGGTTTTTGTTTGTTTGTTTGTTTGTTTGTTTTTGTTTTTGTGGGTTTTTTTGTTTGTTTGGTTTTGGTTGGTTGGTTGGTTGGTTGGTTTTTTTATTTATTTTTCAGACACAGAAAGCACACAGGGCACATTTTGGAGATTGAATAAAAAGGTAATTGTAGAAGGCAGGGAAAGCTGTGTTATCTCAACACCCAGGGCTGACCCATGCCCCAGGTGCCCATTTCACTGCTGCCCTTCCAACTTCAGATCCTGGGCCCCAGAGCAATGAGGTAAACCCAAGGCTGGGCTGCAGGTGGTACCCCTTGCACAGGATGCTGAAGGTGCCATGAATGAACAGGAATAGAGCGAGACCAGAAAACTGCTTGAAAGAGAAATTCGTGAAGGTTCAACAAGTGTGAAAAGCAAATAAATGGAAATAAATGAAATCCATGGGCAGGTTATTAAATACCGAGAAACCAGATCTGTACTGTGAAGCCCCTGAGCTGAAGACATTGAACATGGACCATGAACCTGAGGACTTGCTGCTGAGGGTGGTTTTGAGAGGAGAAGCCAATGAGTCTCCAGCACGTGTGGCAGGTATTGGAGGCAAGTGAGAACATGCTCAGCTCCCAGTCCTGCCTGGGCCACCACAGGGTGATTCGGGGACATTGTCTTGTCCTGAGCTGCAGAGGGACAGACCTGCCTGTGGCCAGGGACATGTGGGACAGGCTCACAGCACGGACACTCCAGCCCAGGCATGCATTATGAGACTGGCACTCCCTTTTATACCAAATCCTTCAACTGGAATCTTTTAAATGCACAGACACCCTTAAACCTGGAAGTATCCAAGGCTGGGTTGGATGGAACTTGGAGCAACTTGTCTAGTGGAAGGTATCCCTGCCCATGGCAGGGGAGGTGGAATGAAATGAGCTTTAAGGTCCCTTCCAACCCAAACCTTCCATGATCCTATTGTTCTATGAAATTCACATTCTCTGTTCAAAGCACTCACATGAATGAGAGAATAAAGCCAAATGATGAAAAGGAGATTTTTCTAAATTATCTTGCCATTGTTAGTGACAGATGTACTTTTTCCCTGACAGCCACTTATTCTCCTTTACTCATAATCTGTCCATTTCCTGGTGGCTACTGCTACCTGGGAGAGACTGGGTGCATGAATGACAGGAACTCCAGCATTGCCCAGAGTCCCTCCTGAGCTCCTTATGGAGAAGCAGAGCCTGGCCCAGAGCCCACTGATGTTTGCAGAGGTACCACTGGGGTGTGGGGGCCTCCAGGTGAGCAGTGAGACAGGAGTGACTTGGGGAGCAGCTGAACCAAACAGTGCTTTGCACTGGGGCACCCAAGCAGGCATCATTTATGGTGCTTCAGGCCCTCCAAGGCACCAGGGGGGCACACAGGACTTCCCTGGAGCTGAGGCCACCCAGCTGGGATGCAGTCGCTTTGACTTTGTGTACCTGGAGCTTGCCTGCTGCAGTCTATCTGCTGCAGATGAAGCCAGGGATGACCCTGCAGGAGTTATTCCGTGGGCACGGCAATTGCTCCTGCCCTTCATGGTGCCGGCACCTGTGCAGTGTGACATGGACTCCACAGACATACTTGCCAGGATGGAAACGGACACTTCATTATTTTAATATCACTTCAAATGCCACAATCCGAGAGAGCTGTTCAGACTATCCTATGCCCTATGAACCCAGCCCAGGCTCTGTACCGTGCCCTCACCTGCCTCTGCGAGAGCTCCCTGCCCTGTGCCAAGTGGAGGTGGGTGGTGAAGGGTGCTCTGCTCTGGCATCTCTGGGTGCAGCTGCCTGCCAAGATCCGTGGGAGAGAGGGGATGCAGAGTTAATGCCATCAGCCTGGCATCCACCCTGTGGAGGGCAGAGGAGGGGTTGACAGGGCACATGTCCAGGAGGTGCAGCGCTTCCTCCCTGTGCGTGTGATCTGGACATCAGTGCTGAACCCTCATAGAATCGTAGCATCTCGGCACTTTCCCAGTTCCAGGTACTACTAGCAAGTTCTGACATAACCCTGAAAAGCAGGAGAAAGAAATTGATGGATTCCAGCCACATGAGGATGGATGGGTTCTGTCTACCTGCCAGGCTCACCTGCTTAGCATATATATGGAAAACCCAGTGGAATAAAAAACGCCAGACTTGCCTCCTGGCCAGGAAAACTGAGCAGCAGGACAGCCCTGGGGACAGTGTAGTGCAGACTGCTCCAGCAAGGCGTCTCTTCTGCCACTGCTCTAGGTGTTGGGACAGGAACCAGTGGTCAAGGTATTGTTTGGGATGGAGACAGTGACAGAGCTGCACCTTGGAGGGAAACAAATACTCAGTGATGCTGTGACCCTGCATCCTGGGAATCTCAGAATTCCAGAATGGTTTGGGTTGGAAGGGACCTGAAAGACCATCTTGTTCCACCACCTCTTGCCATGGGTCCATGGAAAATCCCAGCACTCCCAACAGCTCCAGCTCTGGTACTGGGACAGCACCTGCCTCATCCCTGTGTTTCTGCCACCCTTCCAAAGAGAGGGAGCCTCGACGGAGAGAAGGGACTCCCACCTGCAGCCTCTCTGGAGCAGTGGTAAGCAAGGTGGTGGCAGCCAGTCACAGTCATGGGAGCGTGCCCAGGACATGGTGTCACAGCATTGTCACAGCAATGCTGGCAGGAAGGGACACCCCTGACTCCTCTGGCCACCAACAGGCAAGGACAGGAAAGGATAGCAAGAGAGATGGTGTCCAGATGTACCTACCAGTGCTTGAGACTTGGAAACTGCATCTAATAAGAAACTGTCACATTTTGAAACCTGCATCAAGCCTAGCTCAGGGAAAAAACTGTCTCATCAAAAGACCATTTCCAGAATAAATATAATTTGGAAAACAAAAGTGCAAATTTTAAAATAAAATGCTAAAAATTTAAAATAAAATACTCATTCCATCACTTTCCCAGGGATACAAATCATACTTCTTTACATTTCTATCACCCATCAGCACTGTGCAACACGCAGCAGGCACACAGTGGGGTAGATGATTCTAGCTCTTCCATTAGTTTATTCCCATTATTGTATCTGTTTTACAACATTCTGAACAGCTTTTACTTAGTGTTGATTGAAACATCTTATTTTCTGGATCAAAGTATTGCTTTGTGTTTTAATGAAATACCTTGACACAATAGCTTTGTGTTAGTTGAAAATCATTATAGAATATATTGAAAGCTGCTGGTCCTCTCATCAGCATGCTGTGTGCTTGTCTTCCCATCTTGTTCAAAGTGTCAAAACATTTCACTACGGAAAAATTTCATTAGAATATATTGGTGGTGGTTGTACACACGGTGATGTGGCTTTGGATGTGGTGTGTATGCTGGACCAGTATCAAAATTACAACAATGGTGAAAATCAAAGGCTTGAAAGTAAAATTAATGTTGAGTGCAATTGTTGTTTCCCCAGTGAAAAATTTTTACATACATTTTGCCCAAATTCCACCCTATTTCTCCCCTTCCTTACCTGTCCATTCACAATAAATCTGTAGATTTATTCCTCTGCTTGTCTTTACGCCTGTGTATGTCCCTTTTTTCCACTCAAAGGGTGACTAACATGTGCAGTGGAACAGGGAACTCCTCTTTGTCAGACTCCTCATCCCTCATTATGAGTATGACAATCATCCGGTTTTCACAACAGATTTGCAAAATACTACAAATATTTTCACTAAAAATGGCCAGTTTCTCTAATCCCTGGGAAAAGTATAAAAAAGAAATTAAAAACTTTGTGTGATCTGAATTGTTCTCAGTCTGGAAATATCCATTTTGTGACTCTCAGAGAAAAGGTTCAATTTTAAGAACAAAAATCTCAGAAGTGGAAGAACAGTAGCAGAATTTCTGGCTGTGCAGAGCCTAGCTCCTGCTTTTCCCTGCCCACCTGAGCTCACAGTTCAGCGCCACTTGCTTTGGCAGTGCAGAGGACAAAAGGCTTTTTGGTTGGATTAATCAGGGACCACATAGTCCCCTCGTACAAGGGCTGCCCATGGTGCCTCCCTCGGCTCCCGCAGATGGAAATGGGCTCTCTGTGCTCGGTGAGAGTCTTATTTATTGCACTACAGCTGAACCATGAAAGGCTTTTTAATGCTTTTCCACCCTCTGCTCAGCTCCTGCACCTCTGTTTATCTAGCCATGTGCTCCCTGGCAGTTCTCTGCCTGGGTCTGTCTGGTTGGTGATTCACCTCCCATCACATCCCCGGAGCTGCTCCTGCTGCAGCCGTTACCTGTGGAGTCACACGGAATCACTGTGCTCTGTGTGTGAGCACGTGGCTGAGACAAGGAATTAATGGAGAAACCCAGTTTCATTATGCATCATTTTTTTGGCCGCTATCATATTGCAGGACAAGGTGACTGCCGCAGGATTCCAGAGATGGAAATGGCTCTGACAATCTGTAAATTGACTATGGTGAGGACAGAGCTGTTCCTCAGTCCAGGCTCCTGTCACACACAGCTCACTTCACTTCAGCCAGCTTGGAAGGGTTTTGTCCAGTCAGCTGCGATATAATCCAGGGCTGGACTTCCCAGAGCCAGAGTGGGAGCAGACCAGGAGAGAAGGGTCTGGGGGCACAGGGAGGTGGACAGGGAAGGGCTGGGCATGACGCCAGCACCTCCCATGGAAATCCATCCTGGGCTTCCCAGGTGTGGGCTCAAACCAGACCATGGACCATCCCATGCTTTCGTGTATCTTCACAGATCCAATGACAGAAAGGCTTTGTTCTGGGAAAAAAATAATGGAAGGGAACTGTCTCATCAGAAAAGTCACAGGCTGTTGGTGGCTGGGACCTGCTCCTGTGGGGTCCTTGGGGCACAGATGGGGAGCTGAGGGGACAGGGGCATAAGGCAGCACTAGTTGTTTACTCTGTCTCACCGCACAGGAGCTAATCCAGCAGAGATGCTATCACACAGAGGGTTTAAAACATGCAAAAGGCAGGATCTATCGTAAAAATGTGAGAGGGAATTGTGGAGAATAAAGGAATTCAGGATGGGGAAAATCAAACATCCAAGATGATGATCTGCACACAGTCTCAGCAGTCTCTGGACAAGCAGTGCCACCTCAATATGGCAGTTGGAAAAAGAGGTTTGGTTTATTGTGTTCCCAACATCTCCTCAGGCATCCTCTGCTGGCCGCAGGCTCTTCTAGCAGCAAAGCCTTGAGCTTTTAAGTTCATTTCTTCAGTACCTCTTACACAGGTATTCCTACTTCCACTCCTCAGAGTGGTACCTGCTCTTTCCACAGCAAGTGTATCATAGAAACAGAGTCACTGGATGGTTTGGGTTGGGAGAGACCCTAAAGCTCATTTCATTCTAACCCCTGCCATTGGCAGGGACACCTTCCACTAGACCAGATTCCTCCAAGTCCCATCCATCCTGGCCTTGAACACTTCCAGGGATGGGAAGCAGTGCCTTGAGCCCACAGCCTAGTATAGTGTTGGATGCTGTGCATGGATGGAGGAGGTCACTCCGTGCTTCTCTGTCCCCAGTCTTTGATAGTGAGGTGCAAGGGATGGCCATGCTAGCCCAAGCATGCTTTCTCCAGGCTGCAAATCCAGCCAGAAGCAGAGCAGGAATTCCCAGCCAGGTGCTCCAAGTCATATTTTGTTCACCTGGTATATATAAAGCAAGGCTTTGGCTCACTGCCCTATTCCTTCTGCACTACAGGTCAAAGGAAAATACCCTTTTCAGTGTGGTAATTCCAGCTGGGGCCCAACAAGGGCAGGGGGACATGGTTGGTGGGGAAGGGGGGTCACCGGGGTCTGTCCCAGGGTACCTGGGAAGAGGATTAGGGCAGGCAGGTTCCACCCAGAGTCACCGTCACCAGGATGAGAGGAAACAGCCTCAAGTTGTGTCACAGGAGGATTAGATCAGATATTAGGGAAACTTTCTTCACTGAAAGGGTTGTCAGGCACTGGAACAGCAACCCTAACCCTAACCCTAACCCTGTGGATGTAGCACTTGAGGCACGGTTTAGTAGTGAAGATGGTGGTGGTGCTGGGTTGATGGTTGGACTCCATGATCTCAGAGGTCTTTTCCAACCTTGATGATTCCATGATTCTATGGTCAGACAAGTCACTAGTGATGACACAGGTCCAAAGCCAAACCGGGCAGGAGAGTCAGGGAGCCGGGGATCAGCCAGGTGTTGTGCTGGTAAACAGGATCAGGCACAGCCCAGTGCCCACCCAGCAAAGCCAGGCAGGGTAGTAGGTCAGGGCTGGAGCCAGACAGGCCCTCAGGTCACAGTGCAGGGCAGGGAACTGTGTCTGTGCAGGCATGGCTGTGATGGGATCAGCCCTCACTGAGCCTCCTGCAGTGCTCTGGTCCCACCCCCAGGGCCCAAGGACAGGGGCCATCCTGTAGCCTTGCCACACAAGCCTCCGTGCAGGGGATGCTCCGGGGACCCAGAGGTGCAGGTACCAGGATGGCAGAACTCAAGCCCTGCAGAGAAGGTGGCACTGGCACTTGCAGCTGTGGGTGATGGCACCCAGGAAGCAACATCCCTCGGCTCAGGGGTCAGATAGACTTTTGGCAGCTTTGGTGTGATGGGGTGAAGCTGCCCACCCCCCACATGTCAACACAGGTACACAAACCCAGCAATACAACTCCCAGAAGCCTCATATGAGAAAGGAAGAAATGTCACTCTGGTCCACACAAGTAGTGAATGCCCAGCGACCAGCATAGAACAGGGGAACTGGGAAAATGCTGAAGGCATTGGGGGGACACTCTCTTTTCACCCCTATCCTGCCAGTTCCAGGCTCTTTTGGGGTCTCACCAGGCAGGGCTGGGGCTCCACAGCCCACCCAGGGTCAGGAGTCAGCCAAGACCCAAGAATGAGGTGCATAGGCTTCTTTAACTCCCATAGAGGAAAATATTTCCCCATTGTTTGTTAATATTTTGCTTCCAAATAACTGTTGCTCAGAAGTGTGTTGAGGATAAAAGCAGCACTGGAGGAACAGATGTGGAGAAGCTGAGTGGGAGGCAGCTGGGACAGGCTGGCTGCAGTGCAAGTTGATCTCCCAAATCCCAGAGTTACATTGAGCTTGGGTGGGAACCAGTGTCAAGTCCATCCAGCACTGTTACTTGGGGGAGGGTGCCCTTGCTGTTACTTCCCTGCTCCCCTCACTGATTCTCACACCTCTGTGTAACTCAGACCCTGGATGAGTCTGAGTACTCTTCCAAGACAGGACCCTGGTCTTCCTCAGAGCACGAGAAGAGGCAAAACCAGTTGGTTGGTCTTCTTTTGGAGTTTTCAAGAAACTTAATGGCAAGCTGTGCTGGTAGTATTTGTGCCCCTGGGAGACCAAAGTTTAGATATAAAGGACAGAAAGACTCAAATGAACTGGAGACCATCTTAGCACTAAAGTGGTGGATAAGGCACATATGGGGCAGTAGGATCCTGAGTGAGGGCATCAGGAGTGGGCGAGCAGAACCTGCAGCCATGCAGCCATGCAGACAGGGCAGGCAGAACATTTCACAGACTCCTACAGAAACTGCCCACGTTGCCCCAAGACTCACCACCCCACTCTGCCCACTGCATTTTTGAGGCAGTTACATTCCCTGTTCTCCTCTCTCAGGCAGCAGCAGCTGCTGGCAGAGCACATGGCCACCCTGCTGCCAGGTGGCCTTGGGAGCTGACAGATCCTTCATCTGAAACTGCCTCAGCAAAGTGACAATCCCAGCAGGGACTGCCCCCAGCTGTGGCACCCCAAAAGGGTGGCTGTGAGGATGGCAGGGCAGCACCTTGGGCAGTGAGTGGTACGTGTTGGCAACACACAGAGCTCAGGGTTCATGCTCCATCCTGCCCTCTCTGACTCCTTTGCTGCCTCTTAATCCAGCCCTCAGTCAAGCACCAGTTAGGAGAGGTCCAGGACATGTAGGGAACCTCCTCCACCGTTGCAGCCGTGGGGTGAACCTACCCCACTCTGCCAGTGGCCCCAGGGCCACAGGGAGCCCTTCAGCAGCAGCAACAGAGCACAGCCCCTCTTACACAGTACGATTTGGGGTCCTGGTGGTCTTGATGACATCAGGCAACTACCTTGTGCTGATGTAACTGGTGTTTTCCAGTGATTGCTCAGAGCCAAGTCCAGCAGCTTACTGTATCCATCACTATCCCAGACATTATTTACAGAGGACATTCTTTCCATTACTTCACCTCATCTGTCCTCACTTTTCCCAAAAATTCTTACAGGTTGATCATGGTCTTTGATGGTTTCCCTTCGATCAAAGGTCATTAGTGGAGACCCTGGGCCCTGCTGTGCTCTCCTGAATGGACTGTTTCCTGTGAAGCCCCTCAGGGCTGATGACAGTGTCAGTGGACACTGGAGAAACCTCTTCTTGCTAAAGATTCTGAATCCTCAAAAACATGTCCTCTCTTTACCTGACAGCTTCTGTCAGATGCTGCAGGTACAACCAGGGCAGGAATTGATTTGGGGGAGCAGGAGAGAGGGTGGAGGCAGCACAACACATTTTACTGCAAAATTACAGTCTTCCTTCAGCTCTCCTTGACCCCAGCAATGACCAGAGGAGGGACACTGTCTTCTCTCACCCCTCTGTGCTGCTGCTGCAGTGCACATTGCCCCTCCAGAGCCCTCCTGCAAGTGAAGGCTGATCCAGCTCCTTCCTCCCCACCCTGGGCAGCTCCCTACAAAGAGAGGCCTCCTCTCACCCTTCCCAGTCATTTCCCACTCATCACTCTGACTCCAGACCTGTGTGCTGCTGTTTGCAAACTCTGAGCCTGTGTTCTGTCCTGGAATGACCAGGTCCTCTGTCAGGTTAAGAGCATCAGGGCAACTCATGCTCCATGAGCCAGTTTTTGTGTTTACCTTTGGGGAGTGAATCCTGATCGGTTTAGGGTTCATTCTGTGTCCTTCTGGTGGCCTTCTGAGCTTTTTCCCCATCTCTGAATTGCTGAAAGACCTTGTCTCCTATCAGGAATCCATTAGCCCTGGTAATGTTGCCTCTTCAGATTCACAAGAGCCGTGAATTCTCCGTGCTGATTTCTGCACTCATTGAAAGGTGCCACTCAGCTCCTCGGGTTTTATGAAGGGTGCAGAACGCCTCAATTTTCCATAATTCCCTGTGATCATCATCTGGGTTGATTGAGAGTATCACAAACATCCTGTGCTTCTGGCCCTCTGTGTGAGGCATGAAACTGCCTTCTCTCAGCCTTCCCTCTCCTCACTCACTTCTTGCAGAAAGAAAGCCATCACCCACCCCACCCCCTTCCCAGGAGCTGTGCCTTGTACAGGACTGTAGCAGCTACCTGCTTGCCTTTGGGATCTCTCTCCAGCCTCTGTGTCAGCCACAATTATCTGATACCCACCTTCTAATGCCAGGCCTGGTCACAGCATGGCAGCCCAGCCCCTGTGAAGACCCTGAAGCCTTCACCCTGCTTGCAGAGCTGAGGGATGCTTCCTCCTTTGCCTAGAGATGGTGGCATCCCTCTCTGCTTGTTCCTGTAGGGTAGCCCTGTGGTTTGGGGCTCCCTGCTCATATGCCCTGAGGGTCTTGCATGTGGTTGCAGTGGCAGTGCCATACCACAGCAGAAGGGTTTGGGATGGGCTGAGTGAAGGTATCGTGGTGCCCTGGTGAGAGGGGCCAAAGCCGCTGATGTCAGGGTGAGCAGGGCACATGGCAGTCATTGTGCAGAGACTGTGGAGGAGTGAAGGAGCTCTCAGAGCCACCAGTGCTGCTGATTGCAGCCCTGCAGCCTTGCCCAGCACTGGGTCCCCCAGTCCTACTCAAAGCAAGGGCATCATGGCACAAGGGCTGACACCACCTCAGGTGAGGCTGAACCCTGCAAACCTCCTCTGCCCACAGGTTGTTCATGGAGGATCCCAAACCCTCCCAAGGAGCACACTCCACCTTTTCCTTACGCAATGTCACTAAAATGACTGAAATTTGCTAAATATTGTGACTTGCTATGATTAGTTGTCCCCCAATGCATCAAACGCCCATCACCACCAGCATACTGCAAGCTCTCCACTCTTGCTTGCCACCAGAACAGCAAAGGCTGATGCACAGTCTGGAGCATACCTCCTCCTCCTCCTCCTCCTCCACCCCTGTTGCCTCGTCCTGTCAGCACTGCTGAGGAAGGCAGGTGAGGTCCTGCCAAGGCACAGTACTTGCCTCATTCTGACATTAAACATCACGTCAGGGCAGTGATGAGCTGCTGTTTGGGCTGAGAGCTGGCGCTGGGCAGGCGTGAGAGCAGACCTGGTGCACAGGGCACTGTGTGTGCCTCCACACCGAGGACACGAGGGATGAGGGGATGCACAGCACCCACTAAGAGGTGCAAAGGTCTCAGGTGGCCTGGGGTTTTGGAGCTGTACTGCTTCCCCCTATCTTGTCTGCTAGAGAAGGGACTTGTGAGTCCCAGTTCTGTCAGCCCCGTTTTCAGGCTTCACCGGAGAGAGACGGAAGCACCACTGGAAGCAGGATCAGCACCACTGCGCAGGTGGAAGGGGGAGTGGTGGTCTCCAGGGGAGACCAGCGTTAGCCTTAAATGCCCAGCTCAGATTACGAACCCTCAGAGCAGCCACTCTCTCTCAATGTGTTTTAGTGTCGCTGCAATAAAAGCAAAGCTAACACTCCCCTCTGCTGCATCCCTTTGTGCAGCTGATGTGCACTTAATGGGCTACACCTGCAGCTGGGCCTGGATGTGAGCTGTGGCAGGCGTGCATCTGGGAGGAGGTCTCATAACATGGCCAGAAATTATTCCCCTTCTGACCTTTCCGCTCAGAGCAAGAAAAAGATGATCTTGATCTAAATTGGAGCCTTGAGGAGTTGAGCAACTTTTAACCCGTCTCTTAAAGATTTTTCTTTTAAGAACACCCAAGAAAGTGTCTGTCCTGGTAGAACATATACCCAACTCACTTGATTCCAGTGAGCAATGTACTCCTGCCCAGCAAGCAGCCTGGGAAATCAAAAAGCCAGCACCAGCCACTGACAGGAATTGCACAGGCATGAGCTCAGTGATCGGAAAAGTCGGGAGCCACAACACTGGCTGCAGGAGGCCAAGTGTCTCCCTGGGACATGGCTCCAGAGGGAACTGCATATCTTGTGCACTGCTGGTCACGGACACAGTCTGTTCTTGGCACACAGGAGGCAGAACATTCATCTGCTCCTTTCTGCTAAGGCACCCCATTCTCCCTGACAGAACAGTGACAGGGTGAGATAGGACTCTGGAGGCTAACCTGCCCTCTGTCACCATTTGCCTTGGGAGGGAGAATCCTTTGAGTTGCTCTTACTTTTTTTACACAAATCATGGATTTCTGTTCAAGATTTTTACCTTGGTCTCAGCTTTGGGACAGTGCTGCTGCTGCCCTGAGCCTGGAGCAGTGGTGGCAGGTTGGTTTGTGTCACACTGCCCGCCCTTGCCGGGTCCCTGCACATGTGGTGACTTGTGGGGGCACAGCCCTGTGGCTCAGTTGTGCCTCTGGAGGGAGCTCAGCCAAGGGTCTCTGGCTCGAATTGAGCCGTTGTGCCCCTGCCCTTCATCCCAGCGATCTTGGGGTGGCAGAGCAAAGTGAGGTCCAGGCAGGGCTGGATGTTTGTGCCCCAGGGCTGGGAGCTGCTGACCCTGGTGCATGTGGTCTGGGAGCATCAGTGGCTGTGCTACACTGCCAGCCAAGTATCCCCAAGGATCTGAGAGGCTGGAGTAGTCCCACTGGACTCAGGACAGACATGAGCTGTGCTACACATACCAGTGCCTCCAGCCACCTTCTGATAGCTATAACCCTGCTCATCCCCCCTATTCCTCCCTCCCTCCCATGGAGTGTGCCACAGCACAGCACCAGCTGCCTCTGTAGCATTCCCAGCTCAGGCCTTTGAAGTCTTGTCAGCCTGGACAAGGCTGTAGAGAAGAAAATGAATCAGTCCAGGGATTTGTCCTGCTGCTCTCCTTGCTGCAACCACCCAAGAGAGATGGGTGGGAGGTGATGTGGGTCTGCAGAGAAGGGGTAAGGTGTGTGTCACCTTGCCTAGCACCCCAGGACATGGCACACCACAGTGCTCCCAATGGCTTGGCAGTGACAGCATCAGGTGGCTGGAACCAGCTGGCTCAGGGAGGGCACTGAGCCTCCAAGGCAGTCTGTAGAGAATTCCTGAATAATTCAGGACAGACTTTTTACACCAGGCAAACCCAGTGAGATCCAATTGGCAGATTGGGTTAGTGAGGAGAGATAAGCCAATCCACTTAGGGGTTTTGCTGAATTGCATGTGGCTAAACCAGATTAGGGGCAGATGCTTGGAGGGTTGAAGGTGGGACAGGACTGGGGGGCCAGGACACAGCACCAGGGCTTCCCTCGCAGTAATCTCTGCGGTCTCTAGGGACAGTACTAGTGGAAGAGCTGTAAAGTAGCACTCATATAGAGGGATGGATTAAATGGGAGGCTTGGGGGTAGCATTAGGCATGAATATCTGCTTTGGTTCGTCCTGGGAATCTCACACCCACCCTTCAGCAAAGAAAGGTGATGCACCAGGTGCTTGGCCCCTCTGCCAAGTGCTGCCTCCGACTTTGATGGGTCCCTTTGGCAGTGACATTTGCTTGTGGTCGTTCATCATAGAATCACAGAATGGTTTAGGTGGCAAGGGACCTTAAAGATCATCCAATTCCACTCCTCTGCCATGGGCAGACACAGCTTCCACTGTCCCAAGTTGCTCCATGCCCCATCCAACCTGGTCTTGGACACTTCCAGGGATGGGACAGCCACAGCTGCTCTGGGCAACATGTGCTAGGGCCTCACCACCCTCACAGGGAAGAATTTCTTCCCAATATCCCATCTAACCCTGCTCCCTGTCAATCAGAAGCCATTCCCCCATGTCCTGACCCTCTAGGTCCTTGTCCAAAGTCCCTCTCCAGCTCTCTTGGAGCCCCTTTAGGCACTGGAAGGAACTCCAAAGTCTTTCCAGAGCCTTCTCTTCTCCAGGCCAAACAACTCCAGCTCTCTCAGCCTGCCTCCATAGCAGAGGTGCTCCAACCCTCAGAGCTGTGGCTGCCCCATCCCTGGAAGTGTCCAAGACCAAGTTGGATGGGGCTTGGAGCAACCTGATCTAGTGGAAGGTGTCACTGCCCATGGCAGGTAGTTGGAAGGAGATGAGCTTTAACACTCCTTCCAACCCACACCATTCTGGGATTCATTCATTCTATGATCCATCCTTCTTCCCCTTGATTCCTGTAATTCTCCCTGCTCCTTCCCTTTCTCTTCAGCTACATTCAAAGTCGATGTTGCCAGAGAACCTGTACTTACCTGCTGCTGCTGCTGCTGGTGGGCACTGCCAGCACCGGCCACGCAGCAGGAATGTGAGTGGGTTCAGGCTGCAGGTGGCACCTGGGGCAGGTACAGGGCTTTGCCCTGAGCCAGTCCTCGGTGAGCGCTGCAGCCGCAGCCACCCCCTCGGAGCAGGGTTTGCTCCAGTGAATGAATGAGGCAGCAGATGAATATTCAGGATTGGCAAAGCAGATCGCTTTCAGCTAAATTTGATCACAATACAGGATAAATTAAGCCCCGGGATGAATGCATCTGAAATGAAGATTAAAAGAACTCACTGTACAAAGTCAGGAAAGTACGTTTAGCCAAAATCTGACAATGTACACAAACAGATAAAAATAAAGTTCCTTTCACTGAGCAAATAATGAGGTTGGGATCAGCCTCTCTCCAAGTTCCTATGGAAACATGGCTTTTTTTCTTTTTAATTTAAAAATAAAGGGGGTGGGGGGAGAATGCCTAGGAAACGAATGATGCTCAAAAGGTCCATGAATAGAGGGAGAGGCTCACCATGAGTGATATCTAATGGGAAAATTACCTCACATCAAGGGAGGCCCATGGAGGGCAGGTGGGGGGCTGCCAGTCCCTAGCCCCCACCCCTCACCGCCCCACCCCCACTCAGGGAGTTGAAAGGCCAGCCCAGCACCAGCCCCAGCACTGGGGCAGATGATGCCCAGAACCATTGCAGTTTGCTGAGGTCCTGAATCAGGGCGTGGGCTCTTTTAGCAGCTGGGAGATGGGTGAGGAGGAAGAAGCATTTGGTTTTGCCATGGGGGCACAGAACTGGAGAGCTTTCAGGGGACTGATGAGAGGAATGGGGGCTCACATCACATCTGCTCACAACCTTAGAAAGATCCAGATTATTGTGGGCCCCTAAAGCAAAGCCAGGAACAGCACAACTGGGGAAACTCAGGCAGGGACCTGGTAGAGCAACCTACCTGCAGGCTGCCAGGGGGCTGCCACTACAGCCAAGCTGGGTACCTGCTCCCAGCCATGGGTATCATCTCTCACTGGTGGTAAGTCAGGCATCGGTGTAACCACCAAGGGTCCCCACAGCATCCCTGTCTCAAGGGACCTATTCCCTCATCCTCGCATCTCCTCGTGTGTGCTGGGCAGGCAGCTCCATTCCTGGGTGAGTAGCATCGCTTTGGGGTTGGTTTCCCCCTCTGTCAGTGTGGGAGAGAAGAGGTCCTGCAGGAGGTGAAGGGCCTTGCTGAGCTCACTGTAGTCTGTTCCTGCTTTATCTACCACCAGCTGGGGACAGCCCCAATCTCTCTGGGTACAGACTGGGCACAGCAGCACAGTGCAGAGGCTGTTTGCCCCAAACCACTCAAACCCAGACACCCAACTCCCAGGGATCCAAGAATTTTGGAAAGCCGTCAGACCACCAGGTGCCCCTGGCAGGTGCCTCACTCTTGCAGACACACAGTTTGCAGAGCAGAAGATGAGAGGGCTGACATCAAGTCTATTGGGAGTCCCTGGCAGGTGAGAGGAAAGAATTAACGTATGGAAAATGGGGGAGGAAAGGAGCGTGTCTGGGACTGTTATGACTGAGCAGACAGGTAAAGCTGGGGAGCTTCTAAATAAATCCCCCCCCCCCAACCCAACCACTCTTCTGGGGAGGCTCAAATGCCCTCAGAACACCAGGAGCTGGTCCCTGGGGCTGGGGAGGGTGGCGGGGTCCCAGGCAGGGTGACAGGGGACACTGAGCAGGGCACCAGCTCCCTGAGAAGCACCCTGCACCCATCACCATAGCACTGGGAATGGGAGCCCCGTCCATCTGCAGAGCTGGGGCTGGGACCAGAAAGAGCCATGGCAGAAGGACTGGGGTGATGCCTCTCCTCTCCCATCCTTCAATTCTTGGCTGAGGAACCTGATGACCACGGGCACTGTGATTCCCCCTCTGTCTCCCTCCTACACCCATCTCTGTTCTTTGACATGAAAAAGTCAAGAGACCCTCCTCCTGGTTCCCAGGCTCTTCCCCATTTCTCTAGGTTCCTTTATGATCCCACTGTGCTCAGAGGGTCTCATCCCCTGTTTCCTCTGCCCTAAAGGAAAACTCATCTGTGTACCTGAAATGCTAAATCTCTCTCAGCTTCCCCACATGAGCATTTGCTTCATATCCCAGGATTTTGGCCCACAGCCCCAAGCAGGGGAAGAACTCAAAGAGGTAGAAGAAACAAACTGGTGTCAGGGCTATAGATGGGCTGTGGTTAAGGGGCAGTTCCCGGGGTCTGGAGGCCATATGTGCTTTCAGAAATCACCATGACCTGCCTTCCAGCTGTGCCAGTGCCCTACACCGTGTAATGACCTCCCCATGGTGTCCAAAGAGCTGGACCACAGAGCAGTCCTACGGTCCATCTATGGCAGAGAGTGCAGTTTGGAGTGGGGATCATCTGTATGACCTCTGTTGCAGAGAAGCATCACCCAGTGTCAGGAGCAGAAAAATCCAGGCATTCTGCTCCCCATTTCTCACTCCTTGGCCTGAGGAAGCCCTGATCATCTACAGAGCTGCAGTGTCACACAGGTGCTGAGCTTTCGCAATTAGTGGCACTCATTAAAATAAGTGCTACATTAATTATTGATGAGTGGCAGCTCAACCTCCAGGTCTGCCACTTGGCAAAACTAACACTTGAGTTGGCTCCCACTCTGGGAACTTCCCGGAGCCCTGGAGTTCAGTGGGGATATGTGCAGCCTGGGCACCATCCCAGGTGTGCTCCCTCCTCCTTGCTGCAGAATTAAAAGGAGACACCCTGCCTGAGGGTACCAACCACAGGCCACGAGAGGCTAGACAGCTTCTCTTCTCCAGATGCCCCTGCCCCTCTTCCTGCCCCACACCAAATCCTGGGAGAGACCCCAGCACATCATAGCTCTGACAGGTCATTGAGCATGGAGCACGTGGTGTGGGAGAATTGTCCTACAGAGACCAGGGGGAATACCACGGGGAATACCTAACCAGCATGTTCTCTCAAAACTACGGAGGCATGGGAAAGCAGGAGGTGGTATCAGGATGGAGCAGCTCCAGAACTGCCTTCACTGAGGCTGCCAGGACATAGATGCTCCTGGACACAGCTTGTGCCACGTTTCCCTACCTGTGCCTGTCTGCACTCCTTCCAGGCTGGAGTTAAGGCCATCTAGCTCCCCTGTGACTCCACTGAGTTGGGTTCACTGCATTCCCACCTGTGCCATGGTGGTCCTGGTGCCATACAGAACTGCATCCCTGACCGTGGGCTGGGCTGTCTGGATGTAAACCCCTCCTACCCAAGGACTACTGAGAACATCCCTGTGTTCAGGCATTTTGCACAAGGCTAATGGTTTTGAGGAATGGCAGCTTTTGGCTCTTTCTCCAAAGAAGAGTGTAGGGCTGGCAGTGCCAGTGGAAGCTGCAAAACTGGGAGAGGAGTTTGGACAAATCCCTCTCATGTCTTAACCTCTTACAGAAGCCAGAATACAGCCCATGGCTGACCTGTGTGACAGAAACTCTGTTCTGCTGTAAGTTTTGGTCTTTCCCCTTTCACTGAATTGATGGTCATTGACAGACGATGCAGAGGGACTGACTGGTTCCTTCAATGTTGCCCACAGGAATTAAATTCCAGCAGACTGCAGCCAAAGTCGGCTTGTTCCTGTTTCCAGCTGTTGCTGTAAGCAGTAGTGGGACCTGGACAGCAAGTATCCTTTAGACTCTCTACATTCATTTCAACCCTCACAGGTACAGGAATAAAAGGGTCATATTGTGTGACAGATTCTAAGACCACAGAATCATCGAAATATGGTATGGTTTGAGTTGGAAGAGACCTTAAAGACCATCTTGTTCTACCCCCCCTGCCATGGGTAGGCACACCTTCCACCTGCCCAGGTTGCTCCAAGCCCTGTCCAACCTGGCCTTGGACACTTGGAGGGATGGGGCAGCCACAGCTTCTCTGGGTAACCTGTGCCAGGGCCTCATCACTCTCACAGGGAAGAATTTCATCCCAATATCCCATTTAACCCTGCTCTCTGTCAGTCAGAAGCCATTCCCCTCCGTCCTGTCACTCCAGGCCCTTGTTCCAAGTCCCTCTCCAGCTCTCTTGCAGCCCCTTTAGGCACTGGAAGGGGCTCTAAGGTCTCCCTGGAGCCTTCTCTTCTCCAGGTGAACCTCTCCTCTCCCAGCCTGTCCCCAGAGCAGGGGGGGCTCCAGCCCTTGGAGTATCTCTGTGGCCTCTGGACTTGCTTCAACAGATCTCTAACAAGCAGCTACTTTTTTATAATTCCTGCCCCAAAATCAGGATCATTCTTAGGAAATAAGGTGGTTTTGACAGAGTCATCAGAGGTGCACTACAGGTCACCTCTCATCCTGAACTTGTCCTGCTGCAGTTTCAGTGAACTCCTTCTTAGTTGCTCAGCCTGGCAGATTTCTTCCTCATTTTTCTCAAAATGTGGATGTTTAAAAAGCTCCACCCAAGCCTTACTTGAAAGCCACATAAAATTTTCATGTTGTCAGTCTGTGGGGACAAGTTTAATGATGTTTAATAAAGGCTGATGGTTCCTGAACTTCACAGCAGAGTTCCTACACAGACTCCCTGGTGGAGGGAGTGCTCATCCTCACTGTCTTTTTCACTTGACTTGTCAGCATGAAGAACAAGCTCTTGTGAGCTACGTGGCAACCGTGCTCATAAGACAGCAGAGCAAACAGCCTGTAGTTGTGGATATTTTGTGTAAATGAGTCAGCATGGTCAAAATATGTGTTCTAAGGTTTAAACCCCAATACTATCAGGTTTTATGCTGAATCAAGATAGTCTGCATTGGAGATCAGCAAAATGCTCTGCTCAGGAGGTGTCTGCAGGTGGATAGTATGAGAAGATGTGGGTAAAGCCAACAGAACTAGACAGGCCACAACCCAGTGTGATTGTGTAACAGGCTCCGTCAGTGCTCACCTGAGAGACCAAACAGCTTGTGAGGAGCAAAGTTTGCAGAAGAGTTGCTTGAGGAGGAAGAACATAGTTTTTGCTCAAGGAAACTTTGCTGCCAGGAGAAACTCAGCATAGGAGAAGATTCTTTCCCACAGATAGCGTTATGTGTGTCTCTCTCTCCATGCCTGTCGGGGAGGCTGATTGCTTCTTACAAGAAGAGATAAAGTTTTCACAGACATGCTTGAGGCCGATACTGGGGACAGGGAGACAATGAAGTGCAGGGGACAATTCAGCTTTGATGTTATGCACCTGAAAGGTGTTGATATAAAAGAGAACAAGCTCTCTGTGCCTTTTTGCCCAGTGTGAATTAGCACTGTATTTTAGTGTTTTTAACTTTGGGAAATAAACTTTCCCTTAATACCTTAGGTGTGGCTTGGTATCTGGGGTACCTGTGTGCATATCAATTCTCACACAGCTGCACCTGCAGTACAGGTGTGTTCAGCACCCCAGGACTGCCTGAGCAGAGCCTCCAGCACAATGATAGTGGGACCCCAGTCCAGAGCTGTAAGTCCACCCAGCCCAGCTTGGAATTAAGTGCACCAATGAGCCACTTACAGCTTTAAGAACCACTTCACACCGACTCTGGGTCAAGCACCAGGCTATCCACATGTAACACGCCATAAGTACCTGACAGTTGCTCCCAGCATATCCAGAATGCTTCTGGAGACTGCTCCAAAACATCAATCTGAAGGGCTGGACTGTGTTTTTGTCTAATGCACAGCAGACTCCCAGTTTGGTGGGGAGGAGCTTTCCTGGGCACCTCACATCTGAGAGCCATCAGTCTGAGATCTGGGAGCCAAATGGGATCTCAGACCTTATCTGTTCAGGAGATTGGAAGTCACTGGGATAACAAACACCACCCAGGGCTCAGATATGACACCAAGCTTGTTATTTTCAAATTCCTGTGGATCAAGACAGATAGTAGGATGGTGGGGAAGGGTCAAGGCAATCATTTCCCTTCCACAGCTGGAATCACAGCCCAAGCTGGGGGACCAACTAGGACCATTGCTTCTCACATCAGGATGCAACTGAATAGGAGCCAGCTTTGTGTGCTGCCAAGGGACCGAACAGCAGTTATTCATGGCACATTTTTCCATGGGCTTATCTGCTTAGAGGAAAGGTGGAAGGATGCAAACAGAATATCCCAAAGGAGTTATAGGTCTTGAATCCAGAGTTCTTGGCTTTGAAAGATGTCAATAGTGAATGCCTCTGGGCTGCAAGACCAAAAGGTATCCCTTAGAACAGCACGAGGCAAAGAAGCAAGTAGACACATCTTAGTCAAAGGGAGCTACCCCAGGACTGTGCCATCACCTCCCAGATAGACTGGGAGTATCTCCCAGTCTCAGCGAGAGACACAAGGGGAGGTTCCTGCTGAAGAATGATCAACCAAAGCTTCAGCTGGTTCCACTCGGAGGGGCAGGTCCATGACAGGGACACTCACACTGGGTGTGCAGAGCCAGTGCTTCTGTTTCAGCACAGTTGACTGGCGTGCGCAGGAGGGACCCTGCCCAGGCGTGCAGTGCCATCAGCACACACAGGCTGCTGGTGTCCACCTTCCCCTTCTCCCCACGCTCTGGGATGAATGGGTACTGCACCAGGATCTGCTGCACCAGCAGCTCCATCCCTTAGAAATCAGAGTGGAAATAATCTCAGCCCAGAGAGCAAAACCATCATCTGCTGTGCTGCTGTGACAGGAACAGCTCCTTGGCTCTCAGGGGCCAAGCTCACCCTCGGGGCCCACCAGTGTGCCACTCACCGGTGGGACTGCAGATCCGTGTGGGGTTTGTGGTCCTGCAGAACCTCTCTGGGGCAGGAGCTGAAGTGTCAGCCCAGGTCTTGCACTTCTGTTCAGAGATCTGAAAGGAGGCCTTCAGACACTGCCCAAGACCAGTGGGAGCCACAGGTCCCCCCTGTCCTACATTCAGAGGCACAGCACCATCTGGTTATTTTGGGCTGACCACCTGCCTCCTCCTCCTCTCTTCAGCAACAGCAGCACTTTGCCAAGAGATTGTGATGGAAGGGCTGCAGGCAGAAGGCCCCTTGCCAGCCCCTCGGTGCAGCAGTGCTGCCTTTGACCTCCTGTCCCTTCACCTCTGGCTCAGCCCCACCTGCACACTGAAGCATCCCTGAGAACAGAATGGTCCTCAGGCCTTGGTCAACAGCTTGTCCTCTCCTAGGGGTACCAGGAGCTCCAGCCAGAGAGCAGATACTGGCAGCACACAGCAGCCAAAGGAACAGAACAGTCATCAGCAGCTTGGACAGCCCTGGGCACTGTATACACACTGTGCTGGCCAGGACATCAGGATTATCTTTGGCCATTAGCTAAAAGCACTATGGGAGCGCTGGCATCCACCTGGAAAGCCATCAAGGACAGGCATGAGGAAACTTCTCTGTTGCTCAGCATTTGCTCCTGTGAGGCTTTGATCTAGACCCTTGGTTCCCCTTGAAATAACAAACCTTTTATATTCAATATCTTTATGCTTGGAAGGACAGCAGAGGAATTCCGGCTTCCCAAGGAAGTTCATTTGCACACTTGGCTTGATCAAGCAGGACAGTCAGACCACAGAGGGTTTAGGTGCTCAGACCACGGTGTCTTGTGGCAGTTTAAGGGAGCAGAAGGGTACAATAAAATAGGCCACCCTGATGCAGATGACCTCTTCCAGACAGCACCCTGGAGTCCCACTCTGGCACCTGGCAAGGAAATTTGAGTGTGCCCACCCAACACTGCATAAACTCCACAAACCCTTGCTGGGCTGCTGGTGTGTTGGTCCTTTCACCAACTCACACCATGGAGAATAAAGCTGGCAGCAGCCTGGCAGCGTCAGAAGGAGTAGACAAGCCCAGTGCTGACTAGGAGGAATATTTCCTTCTCATAGGGAAACAAATTTCCCTCCACAGCAGACCATGCTGGGTCAGGAGTGACTACAAACTCACCTACCTTAGTCCCATGACCCTGGAGAACATCTTGGAAAGGGTGGGCATCTCTTAGACCTCCTTCCAGTGCCTAAAGGGTGCTTATGGAAAAGAAGAAAAGCAACTTTTTACATTGGCAGATAGTGATAGGACAAGGGGGAATGGCTTTAAACTAAAAGAGCAGAGATTTAGATTAGATCTTAGTAAGAAATTCCTCCCTGTGAGGGTGGTGAGGCCCTGGCACAGGTTGCCCAGAGAAGCTGTGGCTGTCCCATGCCTGAAAGTGTCCAAGGCCAGGTTGGACAGGGCTTGGAGTGACCTGGTCTAGAGGAAGCTGTCCCTACCCATGGCAGGAGGTGGAAGTGGATGATCTTTAAGGTCCCTTCCAACTCAAACCATTCTGTGTTTCCATGACCTTGCCCCCTTGCCACTGCAGGGCCCACCCAGAGGCCCTCATGGCATCATGTCCTGGTGGGCATCTGCAGGCACTGCCTCTGCAGAGCTGCTGACACCAGGCACCACGCACGGGCTGCACAGGGAGGGAAGGGTGACCTTGTCCTATATTTTAAAGGCCACTTTTCATCTACAAAAAGCAGCCAAATGAGGGCAGCAGCAGGGAGGAGAAGGGATGAGAAGTGCAATGCGGCACAAGGCACAGCCGATGCCTCTGCACTCTACAGCCTCTCTTCCCTCCCTGGCACAGCAGGTGCTGGAAAGAGGGTGCCCTGCTGCCCCCTGCCCTTCCCCACTGCCAATTCTGCCCTGAGAAAGCAAGGGATATGTGGGGAACAGGAGCTGTGGGATGCAGGGAGCGCATCAGGGCTTTGCAGGAAGATTTGAGCGTGGACCCACAGCTCTGAGTTGGGGTTCCTGAGTCTCTTCCACCAGGCAATGAAGTAGCATCTCGGGCACTCCCTGACAGCAGCCACAGTCGTCGTCCCCCCCTCCCCCCAGTCCTGGGCCAGCCCTGTACTGTATCTCAAACACCCAGCGAGTTCCAAATCCCACCAGAATGGTGAATGAGGACCCGAGCACATCCCACACATATCCCGAACATGATAGTCCTTAATTTATCAATGAAAGGTAAGAATGCTCTGTAAGACAACCAAATTGCCCACTCCAAATGTGTTCCCCACCATGGTTCAAAGTCTCAGGACATAAATGGAAAAACCAAGTGCACGGTTAGCTTTTCTAGGGAAAACCTGTCTGCCACACACAGACACCTTCCTACTCACTTCCCAAGGGTTCTTCAGGGATGTGTCCTGTCCCAGTGAGCAGCACGATCCCCAGGGAAGGGGCTGGACTTTGGTCCTGGCTGTCCAGGGCTGGGAGAGGTGTCCTGGCTGTCCCATCTGCTGGCACAGAACTGGGGAAGGAGAGTTCCTCCAAGCACTTGGTAGGGCTCAGCCTTGCATTGCAGCTGTGAACTTTCACTCCAGGCTCTGGAAAGCACTTCAAAGATATTCTTAAGCATTTTGCTGCTTCAGAGCTTTAATGACAGTGCACCACTTGGTTGGCAGGAGC
Organism: Chiroxiphia lanceolata; assembly: GCF_009829145.1. Taxonomy (NCBI): domain Eukaryota; kingdom Metazoa; phylum Chordata; class Aves; order Passeriformes; family Pipridae; genus Chiroxiphia; species Chiroxiphia lanceolata. The sequence continues at coordinate 228,755 of NC_045653.1, read as the reverse complement.
CAGAGCTTCCCTCCTCACTAGGAACTGAGCATTAGGAGAAGAAAGGAAAGCTGCATTAGGAGTTGATGGTTTCCATTCAGTCTCCCATTTGCTGGGAGGAAAGATTGATCAAGTGCAGCCATTATAGAAGAAAGTAGGTCCTGCCTTCCAACCCCCAAACTGGAAGGCTTACTCAGGTTTAAACAATTCAAGAGTTCCTAGAAAAAAAGGCCAAGGTGACTGCAGAGGAAAGGACAGAAGGTCAGAGCAGGAGTGTCAAGGGGACATTGCTGCACCTTTACTTCACAGGCAAAACATTGCTCTGCACACAGGGCCCTCCTAAAGCCCAGTCCCAGGCATTGCAGGGCCCTCTCTGTGTCTTCCTGCATGATGTCCATGTATGTAGATGTGTTGGAAGTGGTATTGGAGTGAGGACAGGCTGGAGAGTAGCTGGTGCATTATACTTCTCTTAATATCTTCTTTCCATCCACTCCTTCCACGCTGCCAACCTCTCCTGAACTTTGATAGTGCCACTACTTGCGACTTTTTCTCCCAGGCTGCTGGGAGACCGTGTCACTGGGGATGAGGGAGCCAGAACTAGGAGAATGTTTCCAAAACACTGAGGTGCTGCTCAACAGGCACAGGCAGAGTGGTCAGCCCATGAGGTTTTGGCTGTTCAAAGGATCGGCTCCCTGCAGATGCCCTCAGCAAAGTTCTCAGATGTTTTTGCCTCCAGAAGTGGCCACAATTTGAAGCAAAAAAGGACGTTTCATTCTCCTCCCAGGTAAGGAGTAACAGAACAAGAGGAAATGGCCTCAAGTTGGGATGAGGTTTAGATTGGATATTAGGGAAAATTTCTTCAAAGAAAGGGTGGTCAGGCATTGGAACAGGCTGCCCAGGGCAGTGGTGGAGTCATCATTCCTGGAGGTGTTCAAAAACATGTGGTTGTGGCAACTGGGGACGTGGTTTAGTGGTGAACACGGCAGAGCTGGGGAAATGGTTGGGCTTGATGATCTTAGAGGTCTTTTCCAACCTTAATGATTCCAGGATTGTCTGATAATTTCCGAAAGGGTATTGTGTCCTTGCTGGCACAGCCACTGGCTTTGGGGTCAGACTTGGGCTCCATTTCCATGGGATCAGCTCCTTTGGGATAGACTCAGGGCAGCAATCCATAAGGGTCTGAATAGAGCCGAACATGGGAATAGAGGTTCCTTTCAGGAAACACCAACCTACCCTTAGTGCCAGAACACTGACATGTACACCATGCTATGCCAGCTGGGCCAATCTGAATGGAGACTGGACAGTAACTTACAGCACCAGGGTGGAAAAGAGACATCTGGATAAGCTGGGCCCAAGATAGAGAAAAAAATAAACAAAAGAAATTCAGTCACAAAGCTACTTCTGTGAAAATCTACCACGTGTCTGGAAGGAAAGGTGAGTCCTGAGGCTGTGCTGTGCTGCAGAGGTGTAGGCCAAGGTCCTGCAAGGCTCTGGGGAGCAGCAATGGGCTGTTGAGAGCTGCCTTCCATCCCCTCACCTGGTGCCAAGACAGGAGTTGAGGACCCCAGCAAAACCAGTGAGGAAATGAGCCCTCCAGACAGCCACAGGAGCAGTTGTGTTACTGATTGGTTTTACAAGGGATTAGGCTAGGTCGGTCATTAATATTAATATCTGGGTAAATTACACACACTGTGCATTTGCATGAAGCATCCCCCAGGGATGCTCTCTGCACTATCAGCCAGCCCCCACCAAGCACCAGCAGGACCAGTGGCACCAGTAGCCTGCTCAAAGAGCTGGGGCTGTTTGTTCAAACTCTTTATTGTACTAAAAAAACAAAACTCAAAGCAAATATGAAAACAGCCTGACCTGGGGAGCCGATCCCTCCTGCCAATGGAAAGCAGAGTCTGATGACAGGAGAGACAAACAGCACCATCACCTCCCATCACCACACATCACATGTGTGACAGAGAAGACAAAAGGCGGGTCCCTCCACCACAGAACCATAGAATCATGGAACGGTTTGTGTGGGAAGAGACCTTAAAGCCTATCTTGCTCCACCCCTCTGCCATGGGCAGGGACACCTTCCATGAGACCAGGTTGCTCCAATCTCTGTCCAACCTGGCCTTGAACTTCCAGGGAAGGGGCAGCCACAGTTTCTCTGGGCAGCCTGTGCTGCGAGCCCCAGAGATGGCCACAGTACTCCAGGTGAACTTTGAAAAGAGCAGGGTAGATCAGGCCAAGGGTAAGGAAAAGGCCACCTTCAGATCACCCATCCTCTGCCCAGGACGAACTGATCCTTACCCTGGCCTAGAGGCCACAGTCCTATCGCAGCCTAGATCTAGTCTTCCCTATCTCCTTCCCACATCTGTCTCTATTTTTTTCTCACAAGATGCTTGGCTCCTTAAATTCTGCTCATCTCCTGTTACTGCTCATATGAGCCTAAAATCACATCATCATATCATCACCAAGCCATGCGCCTGATTTTCTGGTACACTGTGTCCTCGTTGGTAGGCGGCTCCCTGCAGCCCAGTGCTCCATCCAGTAGGAGCCAGGGAAATTGTGTTGCCATGAGCAAAGTAACATTCCTCTCTCTCATTTTCTACATGCTCCCAACACCCTGCACAGCACCATGGACAGGACCTGGATGGCCACTTTGAGCCCCCACTCTTGAGTCACACACAGAGATTTCCTGTGGGTAGAGCTCTACACACTGTTCCTCTGCTCCATGTCCCACACCCCATGGTACAGCCTCACCCTGAGAAAGCTGTGCTGCCAAGCAGCAGGAGCTGCAAAGGGAGCTCTGCTCCTTCTCCTTCGCATCACTGCTGTGATCATGTCCCTCTGGGGCATGTGCGAGGGACCACAGAATTGTTTAGGTTGGAAAAGGCCTCTAAGATCAAGTCCAACTCAGCACTGCCAATGCCTCCACTAAGCCATGTCCACAAGCGCCACATCCACAACTTTTTTGAACACTGCCAGGGATGGGGCCTCCGCCACTGCCCTGGGCAGCCCGTTCAATGCCTGACCACCCTTTCTGTGAAGAAATTTTCCCGAATATGCAATCTAAATATCCCCTGGCACAACTCGAGGCTACCAGAACCAAGACACTATATACAGAGAGCAAAGCATCACTGGAGCATCCCACTGCCCCCTTGACCACATGTGGCCGTGCTGCCCATGCAGCCAGGTGGTCAGGGTGCCATAGCAGGGCCATGGAGCTCCCTTCTTGCCTGACCTGTGACAAGGATGGAGGCACAGACAGAAAGGAGATCATGGCTGAGAAACTTCACGGTGTCAGTGCTCAGTGGGGAGAGATCATGGCAGGAGCCACAGCCTGTCTACCACTTACCCCAAATCCCTGGAGTGGTGTCAAGTGCCACACTTGGAGCACAAGACCTTTAGCCAAGAGACAGTCTCCAGCCTCAGCACTGTGGGTGCAGATGCTCCCCACAGGTGTCTGTAGTGAAGGAGATTGACATGGATAAGACATAGAAGTTGCAAGAAGCAGAGACAAGACCCTCATGTGGGACACAGGCATCCAGAAGAACTGCTCAGACCCCAGTGGGCAAACCACCTTTCAGAACAGCCCTCCTGTTCCTCCAGCTGCCCTGAGCACACCAAGCAGGGAGGAACAAGGACACTGCCACCTCCAACCCACAGATCCCTGCCCATCAGGGCTCACAGCATGAGAACAAGGCAGATGTTGCACTCCCCTGGCCAGCCACATACTGGGAGTTTCCTCTGCCAGAGGTTGCAGATATTTGTGCATTTCTCTTTCATAGTTCTGGTCTTTACAACACCACTTGAGAAGCCGCTTCACAAGCAAACTGGGTGCTGGTGGAAGGATGCTTCAAGGTCATCAGGCACTTCCCAGAAGCTCGATGGAAGCTCTCCCAGGTCCCACCTCTCCTTCACATCTCTCTGGTTTTTCAGAGAGGCTATTCAGCAGTTCCTGTTTACCTGAGATACAGGCACACCCCCACCATTCCCAGATATCATCCCATCACCCACCACAGTCCCACCTGTCACTGAAGAGCACGTGCAGGGACACTGACACGTACTGGGTACCCTGGGATCGCAGGACACGTGGGCTAAGGAGGAGGCAGACAGACTGACAGTACTGATGGAGGGGGAAACCTTGGCAAGGCCAGGTGAGTTACCTGATCAGGCGTAGTCACGAGAGCTCCTGGAGGACCACAGTCACCCAGAGCTGAAATTCTGAGGTCCCTTGCAGGCCCCCTCAGCTGTCCCAGCAGCCCAGTACAAAGACAAGGGGGCAAACAGCCCTGGTCCTGCCCATGGTGGACAGCAGAGGCCCCCCAGCAGCAGGTGACAGCCCTGCCCACGGTCTCCAGGAAAGAGGAATGAGTCAGTGCACAAAGGCCACTCATGCATGGCGTGGGTGGAACAGAGCTACAATTTCTTCCCCAGGAGATTACACTCCATTGCAAAGTCCTTTTTATTTATTTCTTCTTATGGAGCACAGCAATTACTCAACTCCTCCGCACCTGGGGCTCCTACACGTGGGTAGAGGACACTCACTGCTCCTCCCACTGTGCCAGGCAGGCAGCACAGCACTCAGCCAGCGCTAGGAACTTCTCCCAGGACCGATGTGACACCAAGGAGTCGGGGCTCCACCACCAGGCTCACCCCTGGGCCACAAGCCACCTGCACTCCCAATGCCAACGCAAGTCCAGAGCAGGACACGCAGCAGTGGGCAGACAGCAGGTACCAGTGTTGTCCAACAGGCAGATGCAGCTTGGCTGGGGCATTGGCGGGGGAGAAGCAGGAGAAGCCAGGAGGATGTTTGAAGAAGCCTTTGGGCTCCTTCTGGCTCTGTCACACTCCCACTGCGCCAGCTGAGATCATGTCACCCAGTTTCCTCAGTGAAATGCAAGCATAACTCACTGCTACCTCCAGACAAACAGAGATCTTAGTGCTTGGGACACTCCACAACACTTCCCAGGGACAGTTGTGAACTCTACCCACAGAACAGGGCCTCTCACACAGTCAGGGCCGGCTCATAGCCTGTGAAGGGGAGCAGTCCTCACCCGCCCCTGCAGGATCCTGGTCCTACTCCTGCAGGGGTGGCCACGACCTCCTCCTGCTCTGCCCGTGCTGGATCCTGCCCTGCCTGGGACCAGGGCTCAGGGACAGATAAAAAAATGAACATGCTGTGAAGGCACTTGCTGCAGGGCTGTCAGAAGCAGTGCTGGTCACAAGCCATGCTGTCCCTTGGGAAGGGGACAGGGCTGACGACAGCACCCAGCTCACACCACACTCAAATGTTAGGCTTCCAGCAGCAACACAAGAGAGTGCAAGGCTCCTCCATGAGCAGCTTCAGGCACTGCTGCAAGAGAACAGATAATTGAACAGATATTGTCCAGACAGGATCAGAAGGAAAGCAGAACCACACCAGGAAAGGTGACCTCAAGGAAAAGCTCCTCCTGTTGTTCTCTACACGAGCCCTCCTTGCTTGGAAAGACACGGGGAGAAGGATTATTTCCTGAAGTCTTCATAGCACAGGGCAGCTGCACAGGGACTGACAAGCAGAGCAGTGCCACCAAAAGGGTGACACAGCCTCAGCAGGGCCCAGGGAAGGGAAGGACCAATGCCCTGTATGCTGTCAGGAGGTAGCCCCCCGGGCAGCCTGCATCCCTCAGCCCCAGCACAGCCAGCAGCCTGCAGGACAAATGGGCTGTTCCTGCTTTTCATCCATCTCCCCCACAGCATACGGTGGAGTTCAGGGCAATATCGAGGTACCCCTTGGGCAGGTTGCTCCTCACACACGTTACCCTCCAGCTCAGGAGCACATCCAGCTGAAAGGGCTGGAAGAGGGATGTCCTTCCAGCTCTGCCCCACCACAGCACTCTCCCCCCCCCCCCCCCCCCCCCCATCCTGCTGTGCTTTGGGGGAAATCCTGCCACTCCAAGTCATCTTCCCACCAGCACATTTCCCTCACTGGGACCTCCCACGGGCACCCACTTGGCTCTGTTCCCTGCTGTGAGCTGCAGAGACCTTTCCCTGGCTCTGGCTACTCACAGCCCCAGGATCGAGCTCTTCACTGCCTGGAGCTCTGTTCCCAGCACATCACAGGGAAGAAGAGCTGTGAAGGTGAAGGCAGAGATTGTCTTCCTCCATCCCATCTCTCCAGCCATCAACTCAGTCAGATTTTGCTGTCCTTCCTCATACCAGACACAACCTTGCTTCCTCCAAATCACATGGTCAGCTATCCATCCTACCTGCAGCCCCCCTCACCTTATTCAAACATCTCAAAAAACTGTGTTCCTTGTGTCTTCCTGCTAAATCCAAGCAAGCATTCACATTCCATCTCCTAAAACCTGCTACTGATCCATCTCCCAAACACAGAGGCCACTGTCTACAGAGCAAACCACTGCTCTCCTCCCTAGATCTGTGCAGGTTCAACCAGCACAGTGCTCAGGGGAGACCTCATCGCTCTCTACAACTACCTGAGAGGAGGTTGTAGACAGGTGGGGGTTGGTCTCTTCTCCCAGGCAACCAGCAGTAGGACAAGAGGGCATGGCCTTAAGCTGCACCAGGGGAGGTTTAGGTTAGACATTAGAAAGAAATTCTTTACAGAAAGGGTAATCAGCCATTGGAATGGGCTGCCCAGGGAAGTGGTGGATTCTCCGTTCCTGGAGGTTTTTAAGATGAGACTGGACGTGGCACTTAGTGCCATGGTCTAGCAACTGTGGTGGTAGTGGATCAAGGGTTCGACTTGATGATCTCAGAGGTCCTTTCCAATCCGTCTGATTCTATGATTATATGATTCTATGATTCTCTCCTGGAGATTTCACTGTGTATTTTCTTGGGTGCTGGTGCCGCACAAGGCTCCAAAGCTGGGAGGGAGTGGAATACTTCCAACACCTTCTCAGCCCAGTCCATGGCCCCTCCAGTCCTTCAGCCCCACACACCTCAGCATCTCTACACCTTCTTCACACCTCTGATGAGCTAGATCTAATCAGTGTCCTCATCCCTCAGCCCAGGCACAGTCTCCATCCCTGGCTTTGACTCTGCTGGTTCTCCAGGGCAAAGAGCTCTTCTGCTGATGTTGTGTCGGTGGAGGACCAGCCACACCACTCTGGGCACTTTGCTTATACATCTATACCCCATCACACAGGTTCCTGTTACATCTTGGGGTCCAGGTCTGTGCAGCCACCGTACCACCAGGAGCCAGTGGTTGAGGGTAGGTACCTTGGGCACTCATCTATCCACTCGTTCTCATTCCCTTTGGGAAGCAATCAGGTCAGGGAGACAGGAAAGTCATGAAAAGCTTTCATCTACTGCATTTCCCCATCAATCACAGTAGAAGCAGGGAAGGTCAGGATAAGCAGCATAGGGCAAAACCAGTTAGGTGGAAAGGAAGAGAAACAGCTTTAAAAGCTAGGCACAGACACAGGGCATGGGTTAACAGCAGTTGTCATGCAGCAGCTGAGCAGGAGATCCTGTTCCTTGGTGCTTGCCTCACCTCCACTACCTGCAGGACAAGCATAGCTCCTGCTGGCTTCACTTTATGGCCACAAGCCTTTGCCATGAGCACCACAGTCAGGGCTGTGTGGGTTCTGTCCCAGCAGCCAGGCTGGATGCAGCAACCCCTGCTCACACACCAAACAAACCCACTTCACTGCCTTGCAGCAGTGCTCTGATTTTCGAGACATCCTTAGAACATCCAGCTTCAGGCACGCTCACTCCTTCCTCCATGGAGCACTTTACATCTGCTTTACAACAGTGCCCACTCAGCATATTGGGGAAGGACCCGGGCTGGCTGCAGCCCCAGAGCCCCTTCCTAGGGGTGCCTCTCTCCAAAACCTCCCCTCCTGCCCTGCAAGAACAGAAACCACAAGCCTTGAGTCCCCCCATCACCAACCACGTGACAAGAGGGAGAGAAAAGGTTCTGAGGAGCACTAGGAGGAACCAGGGGAAGAAGTAGAGCTCAAACCCACCCACCTGCTGAGCACCTTCAGCTGCGTGATGCACACACTGGCAGCTCACCTCTGTGAGCATCCACACACCTAAGGCTGCACACACATGCCAATCAACTCTGAGGGACCCTCCTTGGGGACACTCAGTAAAGCCACCGAAAGATGCTTTTTACCTCAGAGGAACATGGAAAAAACCATGGTTTACTGCCGACATGAGACAAAACCTGCTGTCTGCTCTCAGTCCTGAAGCATGGGAATACTGATGGACTTAAGTCCCATTAAAGTTGGATTAGGACCCCTGACACAGTCAGAGGAGTTGTCTGGTCTTTTGAAGTAGCAATAAAAGTTTTGTCACTGAAGAAGCAAAGGAAGAGGGAGGAAAAATGTAAATCAAAGGTTTTCTTTGGGAGTTTAAAAGAATCTTTGCAGTGAACGGTGGATAATAAGGAAGGTGGAACATCTTCTTGCTAATGCAGGAGAGCTCTTGACTTACCCAATTCTGCTGAGGAATGAAATGAGTGAGAGCCCCAGAAGGAACATTAGTTCACACTGGTTATTGGTCTTGTTAAGAAAATAAGTCCATTAAATGAACACACTTGGGCAGTGTGAAGTTTCAGCAGCGATGAACATGCATAGCGCTTTCCAGTGAGCTCATGCTAATGAAATAAGGCCAGTAGAGGCCCCCAGTGACCACCCAGCACAGCTGGGTGACATGTTTAACCAGTCCCTGCTGCACTGACTGCATGTGGAAGGTCTCTCAGAAGTCTGTGAATCTCAGCAGATTCTCAAGTGATGCTTTGTAAATCCTGAAGGGGCTGTTAGAAAAACAAAACAAAATTACCCCCAGACAAGGGGCTCTGTTTTAAACAAATGGAAGAATTGAGCCCAAGAGGCCACCCAGCACTTCTGCCTGACTCCTCTCCCCAGCTGCTGCAAGGTTTGCCAGCTCATCCCCCCTCCATCTCCTCCTGCCCAGATGCCAGGAATTCACTTCAGCGAGATCTGTGGATCTCACAGAGATGGTCAGGCAGTCCTGTGGCAAGAGCCCATGTCACTGTACCCCACTCTGTCACTACTCTGCTCTAGAGCCGCTGCTCTTCCCTGAAGAGAGCAATCCCCACAGGCAGAGCAGGAGATCCCATCAGGGTCCCCTTGGCACAAGAATGGGTCACTGTATGTGTTTAAGCAGCTCACATCAGCCTGAAGGGCACAAGAACTTGTGCAGAGAAGGATCAGGCAACGCTAAGTGAATACACATTAATGTGGCCACATAAAATCCTCCATCAAACCGTATTAAAGAACAATTCACTTCCTGTTACTGGAAACAGTCAACCTCTGCTTGAAGGGAACAACCATCCCTGAAATGCAGGTTGTTGCAGAACTACGCGGTGCACAGCCTGCTCTGTTGTTCCATGGAGTGGGCAATACTGGGTGCTGGAGCAGCCAGTCCCTTTCAGATCATGAGGAATCAGGGCCTCAGCATGTGTGAAGCATCAGCTTCAAGCTGGGATGTCCAATGCAACTTGGGATGTCACAGTGTTCACTGATGAGGCAATGCTCCCAGGAATAACCACCTGCTATAAAGAATTCCTTGGACTGACTGGAGCAGGACTGTCTCCAGCCAGGCATGAGTATTCACTGTCACTGAGTACTTAAAACATATGGATGGATCAGGAACACAAAGTTGTTCATGTAGCACAGATGCAGAAATTCCAACATCTGACACCAAACCTGTGAGGATGGAGCCACCCAGAGGTCCCTCTCCTGCTCTGAAACCCCTGCTCTGCACAGGAGCAGCTTGCTCCATCCAATCAAATTTTAATAGTAAAGTTTGTTTTGAAGGCTGTTCTGCTGCCATCAATGCTCCTCATGGGAACCCCACCAGGAGGGCCAAGCAAGCAGCCCCCCCTCTCAGAACACAGGTAAAGGTTTTTTTTGGGGAAGCAGTAAAAACTCCCACTGTTAACAAGACTGCTCCTGGAACATTAACTCACGAGCTTCTTACCAGGCCAGTGAAGTGATGAGCAACTTTCACAGTAAAGGCAGGGTCCCACAGATAATTTGTGTCTCTGCTGACCTTCCACTTGCAGAATTAGCTTGGGGCACTTCACACTGATGCCTGAAACACAATTAACGGGAACGCCCACTGTTTAGAATCCCAGAATGGATTGAGTTGGAAGGGATCTTAAACACTATCTCATTCCAGCCCCTGCCGTGGGCAGGGACACCTTCCACTATCCCAGGTTGCTCCAAGCCCCATCCAACCTGGCCTTGGACACTTCCAGGGATGGGGCAGCCACAGGTGCTCTGGGCAACCTGTGCCAGGGCCTCCCCACCCTCACAGGGAAGAATTTCTTCCTAATATCCCATCTAATCCTGTCCTCTGTCAGCTTAAGGCCATCCCCCCCCCTTGGCCTGTCACTACATGCCTTTGTTTAAACAAAGCTAATTTCATTAAAAAACAAAAAAGAGGAAAAAAAAAAAACGAGAGGGAAAAAACCCCACAGGATGAAACAGGTCAGATTCTCAAGGAAAATCCTGTCCATTGGAGATCCTTTCCCAATAGACATGGCCACCTCTTTGCTCGCTTCAGTGCAAAGAAGAATCCCAAATTCTGTCCTGTCAAAAGAAACACCTCTTGTTTCATGCAACATCCAATACCTTCATGGCAAGGACAAACCCATGTCTGCTTCACTGCTGGAGCGGAATGTCTTTTCCAAACCCAGTTTTTCAGTAATAATATCCTTGATGTCCCTCTTTTCCAAACCTCAGCAGCCTCCTGTGAGCCCACAGCTACCCCTGGGTTAAGCCTTCCTGGACACTGTGGGCTTTTCCTTGCACTTTCAGTTGCTCCCCAGCTGAGGGAGAAATCAGGGATTTTTGAATATAAACCAATGACAACTTCCTTTTATTTATTTATTTATTTATTAATAAATTTAAGCTTGAAACTTGCTATCCATATTACAGCATTTCCCTTTATGCTGCCCTCCTCCTAACGAATGCAAGCACAGCCATCAGAGCTGGGGAGGAGAAGCAGCTTTTGCTTTGAAAAATCAACTCCTTCCAAAATAAACGTGGCTAAACCTGCCTTTGGGGGCAAAAAAAGATTTAAAATTACTGCAACCTGTAGCACAGGGTAAAACCACCTCCCATTCTGGGGAAACCCACACATGCCCTGCCAATCACTGGCCCCCAACTGCCAGCCCAGGGGGGTTGAGGAGCTCCAGGCTCCTGCCCCTTGTGTCCCCACTCCTTGCTCAACACTTGCACTTTCCTCTATTCCTCCTAATACCATCTGAATTTCCTGAATTTAATGACTGTGAGACGTAACTTTTACAGGCAGAGACAGTAAGTTAATTGGAGAGGGGCACTGCAGGAGCACTCCCAGTTGCTGGTACCTTCCTCTTACCAGGTCAGCCTTGCATGGCACCTGGGAGAGTGAATGAGCTGCAACTCCCCCACAGAGGGGGAAAGCATTCCAGTGGTAACACTTCAGGGATCTATAATCTGGGCAACTTCTCAGCACTTCAGTTAAGCAACCTCTTTGGTCCATGTGGGACACAGGAGTCACCGCCTGCAGGACTGAGGAGAGTGGCCTGGTGAGGATGCTCCTGGGGGTGGAGGCATGAGAGAAGGGAACCCTCTTGTTGTGTCCTTCCCCCTCCTGCTTCTTGCCTGCCCAAAGCTGAGACCTGGCAGGCGCTGTAGCTCAGCCTTTTGGTTTCAAATCTGTGGAGCCCCTCAAGCTGCAGTGGCCAAGCGCTGCTGGAGCCTGTGGGCTCCGCTGGAAGGGGACAAGGTGCCAATCTGGCCGTGCTGCATCTGCAGGACATATTTCTGCGGCAGCTCTTTCCTCACGAACCCATAGACCCACCAAGGCACGGCAGGAGCTGGACCAGCACACCGAAAGCAATGGCTCTGAGAGCCTGCTATATGAATTTTTCCTGCTATTGATTAACCCATTTGGAGTTTATTTGCATTGAGCCTGCGTTGCATCTCATTTGCATTCTCCTAATGAGGCTCCTGCACAGTCAGTGTCTCCTGTGCATTAACTACAGGCTCTAGCACAGCCCATGCTCTACGGAGCAACCCCCAATACCTACTCCAGCTCCACTCTGGGGCTTGTACACCAGTTGGGACAGACTCCGGTGATCCCAAATGTGTCCCAGCCCACATCAGGACAGGAGGTGCACAGTTTTAGAGGGGAGCAGAACTGGCTATGGAATAGCTGAGCACACTGGGAAGGAATGACCACTCACAACACATCCCTTTTACAGTAACAGGGCTGCAGAACACGCCACTGTCCTAGCTGTTTGACAATAAACAGCAATTGCAGGGGAAGATGATTTCCTTTTTCAGAGAAAGGAATCAAGGCATTCCACTCCACCTTTTTCCATATTACAGGAGCTCGGTGCCAGCCACTCCATCTGCAGCAGCGAGTATAGGCTACGTCCAGCTGCCAAAGCAGTAGCAGAAATAAATGTTGCTCCAAGTAAAGGTGGTGTGTGTCTAAGAGACCCTGAAAAACCTCTACCTCCTCGTTATTGTTAGAAGCACAAATGGATATCTACCAAGTTATTTCTGGATTAGAAAAATAAGGGTACAATAGTAACAAACAACAGAAAAACCTAATAAAAGCAGAAAAAGACCTGAGCTGAACCACAATGCTGAGAGACAGGGAGAGTTACCATGAGAAAACACTGAGCAAAGAATCAAAAATTCAACTCACCACTGAGCAGTAAAAGCGAAAGCCCCAATGAAGAGTTGCTAGTTCAAATAACCATTAGCCCTGGGCTCACTTCAGATTTAAAAGTACAGTACTAACAAGCTACTGATCACTTTCTACACCTTCCCACCTGCCCTCTTGCACCTTTAGTTTGCATTTAGAGCACACTTCTGGGTGACATCTAACAGCACACAAATTGGTGCTGTTGGAGGTCTGCAGGCATTGCTGCCACAAACCCAATCTGAGCTGCAGAACTACACTGTAGATGTCATCCAGTGTCATGGTGGAGTTATTGGTGCCGATCCACCTGAAAGCAGACAGAAGTGGTCTGGTTGTTGCTTTGGCAGTGGGCAGGAGGCAGTGGAAATCACAAATGAAGCCACATGAACTATCAGAGGAAGATGTGCCATTTCTCTTCCTAACAAAAAAAAAGGGAGTAGTGCAATATTGGGACAGGAAGGCAGCTTCCCACAGCCTCAGGCAGCACATTCCTAATTTTTGAATTTGCAGGGTCAATGAAACAAGAAGCAACCCTCCGGACAACACAGAGGCCCCACACAGGAAAATTATCCCTGAGACTGAAAACTCTGGTTTGTCCAATGTCACTGAGCCCGTGGGGACAGCGAACAGGAATGGAAGAGCAGTTTTCTGGGTTCGATGCACTCACTCTGGGCTTTGCACAGGGAAAGCAGGGTGCAGTGCAGCTTTGGGGGTGCCCAGTGGTCAGCTCATGCCCCTGCTGGTTCCCAAGGGATCAGCCTCACCTGGGGCTGAACAGGGCCCTTGCTCCAATCCAATTTGCAGCGAAGGCACATGTCACAGGGCAGGAATGATGCCGATTTCCTCACTGACACAGCTCTGGCAACTGGACAAGTCTCCACAGAAGCAGGAGTCCAATGTACCTCATGCTTCAGTGCCACTGCACAACACAGGGAAAGCTGCATGTCCTGACCTGAATTCAGTGCTGAAACAAAGCTGCAAACACATCACAAATTACACTTCATTAGCTTGCAGCAAGGTGTATTTACACACACCACAATCCCTCTTTTGCTTTCTGATAATGACACACCTCAGCTGGAGGAAGGGGCAGCATCAGAGCTGGCCTAAGGCTATAGAAGGGGAAGAAAATATCCCAATATTACATGTTGCCACTTGCCTTTTATAGCCTCCTTCCTGATGACTCCAACAGGAATAACTGCCCTCTTTTCCCTCCCAAATTTATACACACCTCCCCCCCCTTTGCAAACAACCAACAAGTTGCTTCCTATGTGCCTGCTTCCCTTTTCCCTCAAAGTATGCAACGGAGTCATGTAATGGAGTTGGATTCTGAACATCCCAACCTGCATTTAGCTGAAAGTTCGCTGCTTCTGTGTCCTGTCCAACAGAGGGACAGTGTCCCCATGGCCTGGCTCTTCCCCACCTGTTTTGTGGTCTAATAAGAAATAATAATGAGAGATAATAAGAGATATAAGGGGGCTTATAAAAAGGAGGGACAGCAATGTTTTATATGGGCAGATAGAAACAGGACAAGGGGAAATGGTTTTAAACTGACAGAGGCCAGGATTAGATGGGATATTAGGAAGACATTCTTCTCTGTAAGGGTGGTGAGACCCTGGCACAGATTATCCAGAGATACTGTGGTTGTCCCATCCCTGGAAGTGTTCAAGGCCAGGTTGGATAGGGCTTGAAGTAACCTGGTCTAGCAGAAGGTGTCCCTGCCCATGGCAGAGGGTGGGATTGTATGGTCTGTAAGGTCCCTTCCAACCCAAGCCGTTCTGGGATTAGCTGTCCCTACTACCATCTAACAAAAAGAAAAAAACCCACAATGGAAGTACAGTTACATTCTCTTTTCTCAGTTGATAAAAGTGTAGTTCATCATGGAAACCTGACCACTATAAACAATTAATTTTCAGTTAGCAGTTTTGAGATTTAACAAACACATACTCAAATCGTTGTCCAGCAAAGCAGTGAAGCATTGCCAGGCCACTGTGACCACTGACACTGCCTGGCCAGCCCTATGCAGCCACAGGGCACTGCTCCTCTCTCCCTTCCAGGCAGGCAGGGCCCCAGGCTCCCTGCTCCCTTCCCTACCGACATCAGGGATCTGTGTTCTGCTGCCAAGCACCAGAACCAGTCACTGGGGCAGTGCAAAGAGCCAACAAACCAAAAAAGGCCTCGTCCATCAAAACTGGGAGCAACCTGAAAGAGAGCTCTGCCTGTGGATCCAAACAGAGAGCAAGGAGGCAGGGAGAGCACAGTCACACTGCCATGCAAAAGATCTCAAGATGTTAAGGACAAAAAAGCATGGAAAAGAAGACTTAAGAAGAAACTAGAGTAACTTGCCAAATTAGAGTAACCTCCCCATAGGGCCTGTGGTCAATCCAGAATCCATTTCAGATAGACCTGGACACCACAGGAATGGAGTGCAGAGCCCCTGCGGGAAGGAGGGAAAGGCCCCCAGCAGCAACGAGGGCTTCCAGTGGCCCATCCCTGAGGGAATTTCCTGATGATCTGGAAACACTTTGTCACACACCTTCTTCCCAAGAACACACTGAGCTTTCTGCCACACCGTGTATCCTCTTCCACCCTTGGATGTAATAGATCAACTGCAGGGACACTGGACAGCCCAATGAGGAAGGGAAGGCAGTGTCACTGTACTATAAGCTTTGACTAAATAACTAAACCCCATTCATTCACATGTTTTCTGTAGACAAGGCTCTTTTGAGATTTATTTTGAACGACAAAAGACTAACAAAGAGCGTTATCCTGTTCAACATGCACACAGATGAATTCCTGAGGGTGACAGCCAAGGAAGTAACAACTGACTGGTACAACCCTGGGCAGGTTTGCAGAAACAACGCAAGCTTCTTACAGCCTGTCCCTGGGAACTGGGGACAAAGAAGAGACTGTCACCAGGGAAAATACATAAGATTTCCAATTACAACAAAATAGAGGCTCCAGTTCACGTGGAAATCTGACCTTTAAATCTTGCTGGCTCTGTTCTTCAAGACCTGGGTGACTACAGTCCAATAACTATTTCTTGTCACAAAACTTCACTTTCTTTGACCTCAGGCAAAACAGAGCATCAGCAGTAAATACAAAAGGTTTTAACAGAATGGGAGGAATAAGATACTTCAGTGTTAGGGGTATGCAATGGGAGGAATTTTGCTGAGGCTTTGAGTCCTCTTCCACAACAGACAAATCACAGCGAGCAGCATGAGCACCTGACACAGTAGCGAAACAGTTGTCATCACACCCCTGTAACACCAGCCCAGTCAGCTGAGTGCAGGATGATCTTGGCAGTGTTAGATTTATGGTTGGACTTGATGATCCTAAAAGGTCTTTTTCAACTTAAATGATTCTTTGAATTTGTATTGAATTTGTATTCTATGAGGAGTTGTTACAGAGGAGCTGGGGAAAAAACCAAGGTGTCTATGTGACAACTCTCAAACTCCTCCAATAACTCTGATCTCCTTGCAAAGTTCAGCATCCTCCCGTGTTCTACAGCAGAAAGAAGATTAGCTTCAGAAACTGCATTCAGGAAGCTGGCACGGCTGGAGAAGAGAAGGAATGAGTTATTTTTAAAGCTGTTTGCTGCCAAGGGAGCATTTGGCTCAGTCCACTTGCACACCCTCAGGCAGCTCCACCACAACAGGAGCACAGTCATCAGGCTCTGCCTCAAAGTCCCATTTAAACTTCTTCGTTAGGTGAGCCTTGAACTTTTCAGCCTTTTTCCTTAGAGTCTCATCAACAGCAGCACTGCACATGCAGGAAAAGAGCACCTAAAAGAAAAAGCAGAGGTCACAAAGAGCCCAGCTATGGCACCAGCTGGGCATCTCTTTCCTACAAGGACATCATCAACATTCCTGGGAGCACCAGGAAGAGAGTCAGGTTAAGCCACTGGCAAGGGACGCACCAACCTGAAACCACTCCTGCTTTGGAGCTAGCTAACCAAAAGCCTACACCTCTGATTTCACAGCCCCAAACCCATCCCATCTTGCCTTCACGACATTGAGTAGGTGCACTCAGGTAAGAACTCTGTTTGAAGCACGTATATGCATGTAATTGAATTTGTATTATGGAATTCTGAAATATGCTTAAGTGTGAGCTAAGGAAAATGTCCGAGCAGAGGGAATTAAAAAAAAAAAGCATTATCAGTAGCCGATTTTCCAGCATGTGTCCAAAAGGCCAACAGGTAATTGTACCCATTGTTTCCATGGTTAGAGATCTCTCCAAGTAATTTTGTAATATGGTATCACCGACACCTTAGATACAGAGGAAACTCAATAAAAAGACCTTGAAGGTAAGAGAGGAATGAGAGCTCTCTGGAAAAAGTCCAGTTATCCCCAGCACAGCCTTGGGGACAGGGCACTGAAATCTGGACTAACCTCTCCACTCCATCATCCAAGAACAAATGTATTAACATGTCACAGATTCACAGCTTTGGTTGGCACCTGGAGAGTGAAAGTATCTGTGTAAGATTAACAGGGCATTTAGCCCCCGAGTTCATCTCTCATCAACCTGCTTCTGCTCCTCTGTTGAACTTGTGACCCAGAATTAATTTCCATAAGAAGAAATTTCCTCTGGGGAAAATGCAGCCTCATATTTGGGAGAGCGCTACTGACAGCTGGAAAAAACACTGACAACAAGCAGCAAAGTTTGCTGCTTTGTGAATGATCATTTGTCTTTTCCTTGTTCATTGTACCATGACATTACCTCTTTCTAAAAGAACTTGTACACAACAAGGCTGCTGTTAAAGAAAAAACATTAAAAGATTGTATTTCCCACTTCTCCTCAATGAACTGCACATTAAATTAGCTATTTGATCAAGATCTTTTTTTCTTTAAACATTGTTAGGGCTGCACAGTCAGTGGTGGTTGTGCTGTATTCTCCTCACCTTGGATCAAACTCCAAAAATAAAAAGTTGCTGTATTCAGAGCTGAGTAGGAGCTCCACACACAACACACCTCCCCACACACCTCTGCGCACCTGCCCACGCCAGTCAACTCTGAGGGGTGTGTGCCAAGTGACTGGGTAAGGCAAGTCCCAGGGGTTCCCTTGCACTATTCCAGGGAAATCCCAGGAGAGCAGAGAAGCAGAGAACTTTGAGCGAGGAGAGGCTCACTTAGCAAGACAAAGTTGTTCTTTGTCACTAGGAATTGATGACTCCTGCCAAGGCTTAAGGGTGGTCCCTTGTGCCAGCACAGCTTCTGCTGCTGAAGAAAAACACAGACTGATGGAACTCAGGGGCGGACGAGACTCAGGCAGCCAAAAAGGAAAGATAACGAGCAATAAGGGTGCTTCCCAAATTCCCCTCAGATAGAGAGAATGGCTGGGTGACATATTATTTGTAGTACTGTAAGCTGACAATGCACAGAGTTGCTCTGAGTGTACTGCAAACAGAGCTGGGTTTTTCAGTTCTGTAATGTGACGGAAAAAATCTACCAAGAGAAATAAAATATTAATTAAAAAAGTGAGACTTGTAAGAATCCAAATTCAAAAGTCACTTGATTAAAGCAATGTTTCCCATACCATTTTACCCAGCAAATTAAAACCAAACACCCTCAACCCTCCCCAAATCTATAGCAAGAACTTGGGAGTTAAAAGGAGAGGAATGCGCCTGCTTTCTGGGAAAGGAGAAGGCATCAAGCATCAAGCACTTGAAGCACTACTACCCCTAATTACTGCAGGGATTGTTTCCATTGATGAACTTCATCAGTGTGTCTGGGTTTGGCTTTTTTTTTTAAACTAAGTTTTGTTTAGCCAATTTGCTGCACTGTCACAGTATGGTCACAGCCAGTGGGAGTAACTGGTTTCACTGCTGAATCACATATTTGTCCCTGCCTGTCTCAGCAGAAGCAGCATCTGCTGCATGTTGGAATAATCATAAATTCCCTCTGGATAAGAACTTGACTACAGGAAATCTTTAGCTTTGCTTAAGGCTAACTGGAATGGAAAATCTTCTAAAATACTATCACTGCCCTAAGCTCAAGTTTTGCTGCAGCTTCCCTGCATACTAAGCAAACCATTCAAGCTGCTCAAAAATCAGCATCATCAGTCCTTTATGCAAAAGTTTTTAGTGTTGGTTTGTTGGTTTTGTTTTTAAAGAATGAATGGCTTTGGGCAAAAATACACAGACATCATCTTGCACTTGCTCAGCCTTTCTTGAAGCTGTTTAGCTCAATGTAGGCAAAGGTCTTAAAACTTTCTAGGACAAGTTGCTGGTGCAGTCCAGTTGAATTAGATGTGCCAGTCCAGAACTCCAAACCCATGGCACTGTGGCACGTTGCTTCCAGAACTATTTGCAACATTTCCTCTCCCTGCCAAACTCAATTTTACACTGCATTAGGCTCTTCAAGGCATAATCTGAGCAGACCAAATGCTGAGATGAGAAGCAAATGGCATTTCTCAATGAATAACATAGGGAAAAAGTAAAAGAAAATCCTTGTGTGCTTAGACAGGCTCACTATCTCCCACACAGCTCAACAGCAGCTTGATTCCTTTTGCAGCCCTTCCCCAGATTTGCTCTGATACCCTGTATGCCCTGCTTCCCACTCCTGTATCTCAGGGGACAGTCACAAATGTACCTGTAACGTGCTGGTTAAAAAGTTGTCCTGGGAGACAATGTCCACAAAAAAAATCTGCTGGGATTTCATTGAGCTGGTGATACAGCACAGAAATGAGACTGATGTAAAGGTCTTGGTACTTCCCTATGGCATCTTCAGATCGGCACAGGATGTTCAGGAGTCTTTTCCAGTGCTCAAAGGCATCGTACACGTTCCCAATGAGGAAGCAAATGAAAGCAAACTGCAGCTCACCTGTGTGGATTCAGAAAACAAAAGACACATAAGACAGATATTGAAGGTATGTGTCCTCCTCAAAGCTCTGTAAATGATTGATAAGTGCCGGTTTGACTTTTGCACATCCTGCCAGCAGTGACTGATACTCTAAACACTGATCATTTGCTGATGCTCTGCTCTTCAAAGAAGAATGGGGTAGGTCACCTGTAACTGTGATTATCATCACTGTAGAGGGACTTCACAGGACTTTACAAACCCAAACAGTGAGCCAGACCTTACTGTTATTTTGTGAGCATTCAGTCCTCCTGAGCCTGGGTGTCCAGAGCCACATGGGACTGCAAATGCCACTGCCGTGGAACACTGAGCAGTACATTCACAGATGTGTTTGCCTTGTTGAATTAAGACCCACAGTCCATCTCACTGGATGCTTGGCATCAGCTATTTTGCCACTGTTTCCTATGGTAACTCATTGTTTATTCTACAGTTGTCTTTGATAATTTTGAAAAAGAATAAATTGTATAACATTAACAGAGAAAAAACAGAAGGGAAAAACAAAAGCTCAGTAGCCTCAGCTGTAAAGCTGGGAGGGCTTCTCCCTCCATCCTACTACAGAACAAAACCCCACTCCAGGACCTCCACAGCTTCAGTATTTATTTGCATCACAGGTTGTATAAAAGGCTGGGGAGTAGTTGAGCCCTGGGAGATGCAGCCCTGGCTGAGGGGGTTTCCACATCACAGCACTGGCACAGCCCAGACGCTGTCATGGCAAGTCTCTGGCAGCACACGGAGCAAACACAGAGTACACACATGCACACGGACAGTACACAGAGCACACATGTCTGAGCTGCCACTGTGCCAGCCTGGTAGGGACTAGTCGCTGCACCGGGCACCACTGGCTGGGAGAACCATATCCCCTCCCCACACATCAGGAACAAGGATCTGGGGGTGTTCAGCCCCACTCAGCACTCACAGGACTCTGTAAGACCTGTCCTCAAGAGATTGACTTAACAGGCAAAGTGCCAGGCTGGTGCCAGATGACAGACCTGTGACTGCTGCTTTTGACTTAACCTGAGGCAATTTGGGCTCCAAGAACGGCACCCAGAAGCAGGCTGACAGCTCCTGACCTCCAGCATCACATCCTTACACCACAGAGCTGTAGAACAGAATCACAGAATGTCCTGAGCTGGACAGGACTCAGAAGGATCATCGAGTCCAACTCCCATCCCTGCACAGGACACCCCAACAACTCCACCATATGCCTGAGAGTGTTGTCCAAACACTCCTCAAGCTCTAAGGCCATGAACTGCCCTGGGGACCCTGTTCCAGTGCTCGACCACCCTCTGGGGGAAGAATATTTTCCTAATATCTAGCCTAAACCTCCCCTGACACAGCCCCAGCCATTCCCTCAGATCCTGTCACCGATCACAGAGAGCAGAGATCGATGCTGCCCCTCTGCCCCTTGCGAAGAAGCTACAGACCCCAATGAGGTCTCTTCCCCAGGCAACTGGAACAGGCCCGGTTGCTGCTAAAAACTACACCAACTTCTGTCCTGCAACAAAGAGAGATGCCTCAGGGCACCAGGGAACAAGCACAAGTTTCATCCCAGAGCTCTCATTTCACAGTCACAGAATCACAGAATGGTTCAGGTTGGAAGGGACCACAGTGGGGCATCTGGTCCAACCTCCCTGCTCAAGCAGGGTCATCCCAGAGCGTGTGGCACAGGATTGTGTCCAGATGGGTCTGGAATATCTCCAGTGAGGGAGACTCCACAACCTCTCTGGGCAATCTGTTCCAGTGTGCTGTCACTGCACAGGAAAGAAGTTCTTCCTCATATTCAGGTGGAACTTCCTAGGTATCAGTTTCTGCCTGTTGCCTCGCATCTTATTGCTGGGAACCACCGAAAAGGGCCTGGCTCCACCTTCTTGGCACTCCTTTAGATATTAACATACAACAATGAGGTCGCCTCTCAGTCGTCCGTTCTTGAGGCTGAACAGGCCCAACTCCCTCAGCCTCCATGACTTTATACCCCCAAATGGGCTACAACCTAAATAAGGGTATAAAGTAGGTGTGCCCCGGGCGGTGCTCACCGAGCAGCTCCAGCGGGCGGCCGGGATAGCGCTGCTCCATCACGCGTTCCAGGGCGTAGCTGAGGTCCATGCTGTGCCGGGTGATCTCCTCGGGAGTGGCCCCATCGGGGTACAGCTGCCTGGGCAGCTCGGTGAAGCGGATCTGGGTGCCGGCTCGGGGCCGCATGCGGGGCAGCCTCGCCAGCCCCTCGGCGTAGCTCTGGCACTCGGCCCCGAGCGGCGGCCGGTGCTGCCCGGCGCGGTCCCGCGTGTGCCGCCCCGCCGGCTCCAGCAGCACCTCTGCGAAGGCGCAGATCTCGCCGCTCTCGGGCTGCAGCTGCTCCGCCGCCGCCTCGCTGATGAAGGAGGTCAGCGAGACCCACTTCTTCAGCGTCTCGTACGGGTACGGGCCCAGGAAGGCGTCCAGCTCCCGCAGGCTCTCCCGGAGAGCCTCGCCCTCCCCGGGGGGCTCCGGCCGCACCGCCTCGCCCGCGGGGTCCCAGCGCAGCACCCGCACCTCGCGGCGCCGCAGGCTTAGGAAGCGGCCGGAGCGCGGCCCCGTGTCCCGCCCGCCGCCCGCCCTGCCCGCGCTGCAGTGCACAAAGTGCAGCCCCGGCGGGACCATCTTCACGCCGCGGAATCGCGGCCCCACGGCCCACGCACTGTAATCGATGCCGAACTCGGTGCCCTCGGGCACGTCCAGCACTACCACGGCCGCGCCCTCGAAGAAAAGCTGCCGGGCTAGCTCGGGGTCCGGCCACCGGGCCGCCATGGCCGGGCGGAGCCGAGCCGGAAGAGCCGCCCCCCGCCACCGGAACCGGAGGTGGAGCGGCCCTTCCCGGAAATCCGGGGCGGTGGCTCCGGGAAGGCGGTGGGAGAGCACCAGGCCTCGCCCGACCCCCGGGCCGGGGCTCTCCGGCCGATCACTGCGGAGGTGTCCAGTGAGCAGGGGCACGTGTCCTTCGGTGCGCCCCCCACTCGGCCCCGGCTCGGTCCCTTCCCCCCATCCATCCCTTTGCCCGTTCCCCTGTCCCCCCGGCTCGGTACTTGTCCCCGTCATCCATCTCCTGGCTTGGATCCTGCCCCCCAGGCTCTGTCCCTGATCCCCCGCTCACCTCCAGCCCGGTCCCTGTCCCTCCGTTCACCCCTGCCTCGGTCCCTATCACTCCGTCTGTCCCTGGGCTCGGCTCCTAACCCCCCTGCCCGGTCCCTGTTCCCCCCCGTCCATCCCCAGCTCCCCTGCCCGGTGCTGTCCCACTTTGACCCCTTGACCATCCATGCCTGGCGGCTACTCCCCGCTGACCCCAAAACGGGTCCCACTCCCCCAGCTGGCAGCCATTCCCCCTGTCCTCCCAGCCCTGCAGCAGGACGGACAGACAAGAGCCTGGGTCTGATGGACCAGGAGCCCCCACAGGACAGACACAGGGGGACCCTTGCAGTGACACGCAGACCCCACAGCAGGACAGACCATCTGCAGCACCCTGTTCTCCCTCCCAGGATGACAGACAGAGTCAGTGTCCCCCAGAGCAGGGCGGCTCACATTGCCTCTGCATTTTGAGCAACCTCAAAAGTACCTTTGCTGCCCCACAGGACTGTGTGAGGGTCAGCAGCCCCCACATGAAGCTGCTTCCATCTCCACCAGCCACAGTTCCTGACCTGGTGCCACCTTTGTTTGCCCTCATGAGGCCTCACCTGCAGTGCTGCCTCCAGGTCTGGGGTCCTCAGCACAGAAGGAATGTGGAGTGATGGAGTGAGTCCAGAGGAGACTGTAGAGATGCTCCAAGGGCTGGAGCACCTCCGCTCTGGAGACAGGCTGGGAGAGCTGGAGGTGTTCACCTGGAGAAGGCTCCAGGGAGACCTTAGAGCCCCTTCCAGTGCCTAAAGGCAAGAGAGCTGGAGAGGGACTTTGGACAAGGGCCTGGAGTGACAGGACTAGGGGGAATGGCTTCTGACTGACAGAGGGCAGGGTTAGATGGGATATTGGGAAGGAATTCTTTCCTGGGAGGGTGGTGAGGCCCTGGCACAGGTTGCCCGGAGAAGCTGTGGCTGCCCCGTCCCTGCAAGTGTTCAAGGCCAGGTTGGATGGGGCTTGGAGCAACCTGGGCTAGTGGAAGGTGTCCCTGCCTGTGGCAGGGATTTGAACAAGACAAGCTTTAAGGTCCCTTCCAACCCAAACCATTTGAGGATTCTATGATTTTGTGATCTTCTCTTTAGACAGAGTTCTGTATTTCCATGTGCAGTGACCCCAGCTGCAAGGTTTCCCTTCACTTCTCCATCCTCTGAGTAGGAAAGAGGTCACCAAGGCCCCAAGTTAATTTAGCATCAAACACATTTATTTCACTTTTATTGAATACAAGAACAGTGAGCACACACGCATACACCACTGAGCACTGAAAAGGCGTATGATCAAAGGGGGAGAGGGAGAACAAGGGAAGAGAAAAGGAGAGTTAGTGAAGGAGCAACAGAGCATTGCAGCTGGTTGGTAAGGTGCTTCTCAAATAAAAATAAATATTATTATTGTTATTGTTATATTACTCATGCAATCGCAGGCCACGTTCAGAATGAATTTGTGGGATTGGATAAAAACAGGCACTCATGTCTCCCACCCCTTTCAACAGAAAGGCCCCTGGAAGAAAACAAGCAGTGACCAGCTATTAAAAACAGAGCGCAGTGATGGGTGGGCTTGAGCTGAGCATCAGAAAACCACACCTCACCCAGGGAACAAGCAGTGAGCTTTTTTCTTTCCTTTTTTTCCTTTTTTTTTTTTAGAAAAGTTTTAGACACTGCCACCCATAAACATGCTGTGGGAGCCAGGGGCTGGGTTTGCTCACTGCAAACAGAACTCACTTCAGTCCAAGCACACATGAAGTCTAACTGTGTAAGGCCTCTCACTTCCACAGGAAC
Source organism: Chiroxiphia lanceolata (assembly GCF_009829145.1). Lineage (NCBI taxonomy): Eukaryota > Metazoa > Chordata > Aves > Passeriformes > Pipridae > Chiroxiphia > Chiroxiphia lanceolata. The sequence continues at coordinate 204,337 of NC_045653.1, read as the reverse complement.
CTTCAGTTTCCTGACTCTGCACAACGCCAAAAGCAAGTCTCAAGGGTCCCAGTGGCCCTGAGGGGGTTGTGGAGGTGTCCAAGGGCAGTGTCCAAGCTGGGTGGGCTCCTCCATGTCTGAAAGATGCTGTGTGCTGCTGAACACCAGCACAGTGGGCAGACCACTGGCCCTCCAGCACCCCCTTACCCTCTGACAGTGCCATTGGTGGTCATGGCTGGCTTGGGTGCATTGGAAAAACAACAGAGAGAAAAGTAGCCTACACAACTGCTTTAACTCTTTTTAGGTTGGGGGGTCTGCTCTCTAAAAGTAGCTGAAGGTGCTTGGCTGGAAGCTGGGGAGACCCTCAAGAGCTGGCAGCCCTACCTGCTTGTGGTCATGCCTTCCATGCTTGCAGGAGAAACCACTCTGCCAGGAGAACAGACTTCACGGGGACGTCCTGGTGAGCAACCGGTCAGTGCAACTGCCAGGGAGCAGCTCCCACCTGGGACAGTGAAGGTGGTGAGCAGGGTCTGTCCAAGCTGTGGCAGGACCTGACAAAACATGCCTATTTCTGGGCATGGTCTGTGTGAGGGGTAGGAGACTAAAGGCAAAATGGTGCAGAATCATGGGCCCTTCTGTTTCTGTAGGAGCTAGAGACAATTTCGAGAAGGAAACCCATTTATTTCCTTTCCTTTCTGGTTTTGGTTTTGAGTCTACCCTAACTGCCTGGTTCACAGTGTACAGAGGCCTGGGCTTGGTCCATGGTCCCCTTCCAAAGGCAGCCATGGGGGGAGCCTGTGGCTGAAGGCCAAGCTGGGCTGAGCTGGGAGCAGCTCCACTGACACCTCCTCAACACACACGTGCTTATGCAGAGGGCCTGGGCTCCCCCATCCAGCCTGGGATGCTGCGGACGCTCTGCAGTGATGGACACAGTATGGTCCCTCCACTGTCCACTCCTAGGCAGGTCAGGGGAGGACTGCCACGGCCCTGCCATTGCTGTCCCCAGCCCAAGTGCCTCGGGCAGCCCTTGCCATCACACCTCAGGTAGCAGGGCAGACAGGGCAGAAACAGCCCCTCTGCCTTTGACCCTACTACAAAGCTCAAGTACCTTCATTACTGGGATCCAGAAACAAAGCAAAACCACCCCCACTACTGGCAGGACTCAGTGGGCTGGAAGGGAGCAATGAACACAGTCCTGCTGATCCCATGGCTCCAGCTTGGGGCCAGGAGACTGTTCTGCCAACAGCTGTTGCAGCTGGAGCCTCAACCCCCTTCCTTACCCCTCCGAGTCACTGCTGCCCCTCCAAATCTAACCACCATACACTGCAGATCAGCTGGAGGGACATTCCTGTCCCTTGCCCTTTCATCTTCCCCCCCCAGCTAGCAGCAGCTGAAACCTTCTTAGTTCTCTTCTTGCAGGACTCAGAGTCCCATGTGTGATCTAAGAGTCTCAAAATACACCAACCACAGTCAATCAAAGAGTTAATAATTTAAAAATGTCGGCATCATATTTACCAGCACTGTTGAATTATTTCAGCATTGTTCCCTCCCTCCCCCTTTGTTATATATAATAATATACATAACTGAAATGCACATCCATATGAAACCCCACAGGTTGTTCTTTAGAGATGAGAAACCATATACATATAATTTTCTTTGTTTGAAATGAAATCCATTCCTAAATACCTTCAGAGAACAAGAGGTTGGACAAGTGCACAGAGAAGATAAGAAAGGGAAGGGGAAGAGTTAACAGAACCCAAAAAAATGCAGAAGAACCAGCATGGAATGAGGAGAAGGGCAAAACGACACTTGTGAATTGGAAAATAACTCTATGGTCATAAATTCAGAGTTTTTCTCTCTTCTTTCCAGAGGTGGGGAATAGTTTTGCTTCTGCTTGTGTTTTTTTACTTCAGTTTGCTTACTTCTTGCTTTGTTGCAAAGCAGTTTTCCTTTCCATTCAGTGTGCAACAAATGAGCTCATGATTGTGTGTCCTTTAATGTAACATGCAAGATGGTGGCTTATTGTATTGTTACCGATATTATTGTTATTATTATTACTTTTTAAATCTTATTTGATCACCAATCCATGAAATTCTTCAATTTATCTGCAGTGGGTTGACTTTGTTTGTTGGTGGTGTTTTTTGCTATTCATTTCCAGCATATAGCAGCAGTGCAAGGATGCATTTTGTTTCCTGTTCATATATATATATATATATATATATATGTATGTATGTATATATATATATAATATATTTGCTATTCCTTTTTTAAAAATTTTTGTCTCTTCGCCATGAACATTGCAGCCAGGATGTCTATGTCTTGCTGACAAATCCAGCATGAAGGCTCCTTCTCCCCTGTTCTCCAGGTTGGAATACAGATGTTGACTTTAAGGAACATGTTGGTCAAGATTCCTGTACAATGCAGATGGAAAGGACCAGTCATGGAGTGCCAATCCATGGAGTGCAAATCCATGAAGGTTCCTCTTTGTATGAGGGCACTGGACAGTAACTGCAAACACTTGGGGCCACAGTTTGCACTTAATTAGCAGGAGCTCTGGTAATTAGCAGGCATTCAGTCACTGGGCTGGTGTTGGTGTATGGGGGTGATTATGGGGAGTCACTGCTCCCTCACTTTAAGCCATTCAACTAAAACTGGGTGGCTCCTATGGGACGAGGGAGTGTCTGGGCTTGCTTGTCTGCACTGTGGGACAGGACATACAATTAGGCAGCTCTCCTGACCTTCTCAGCTGCATCGGAGCTCTTTGCTTTTCCAGGCTTAAAAGCTGACAATCAAAATATTCATATGATAAAGAAACAGAGATACCCGTTTCCAAGGAGCCTCTCCAAATGCACCTGTACCCTGGCTGCTGCCAGAGCCCCTCACAGAGTTTTTGGCAGTGAGGCTCCCTCTCCTCTCCACCACGCACCCCTGCCTCCCACTGCTCCGACATGAGGGTCTGGTGGCTGTGCCATCCCCGAGGAGCTGATGGAGGGTAATGGGGTCAGAGCGGAGGGTTTGGAGTGGGGCAGGACTCCCCAAGCCCTGAAGAAAATCGTCTGGGGCTGTGACAGCTTTGGGGCAAACCTCAGGTGCTACTGCCTACACCTGTGTGTGTAAAAACACAGCCTGGGGATCTGAATGGGACTAAAACCTCTTTTTTGGAAATGCTTGTCTGATACTTCGGATTGCTTTGCAGAACCTGTAGCCAAGTTTCTCAGCTCATCCAAAAAAGCTGCTGTCCCCTCTTTCCCTCCCTGCCCCAGGGGGACAAGCAGGTCCTTTTCTCTTTACATAGAAATGACTGTGAGCCCGGTGTTGAGCAGGAGAGCAAGGTGCCTTTTGGTGGAATAGCATCCACTTTCTAACCACAACCAGGTGGCCATGCCCAGAGCCACCATGCCAAGAGCTGCCACTCAGTGCCGAGGGACACCAACACCTGCGGCTGGTGGGGACCAGAGACATGTAAGCAGTTACCCTCCTTACCCAACAGATATAAATCACACCTAGCAGCTTCACTTACCTGAGGTTTCTTGTCCCTTTCCTCTGGAGAGGGATCTGTTTCTCTGTATACCACAGCTTTGGTTACCAGCATGTCAGGGTGCTGGAGTTTTGCCTCTTTGATTGCTAAAGCCAGTGCCTAGAAAACAAAAGGATTAAAGCATTTATACTCACTCCCCTGCAATCGGGTACCCTGACCACAACCAGAAAGCAGCTGGAGCTGAGTGGGATCCCAGGGAGCTGAGTGGGACTCCAGGAGGATAAGGATGCAGGGGTTCAGAGCTGAACCCACAGCAGCCTGGCAGAAGCCCAGAAGCTGGCTGGAGCCCAGCACCGATGGGGACCTCTTGTGCGCTGTCTTTCTCTTGCTGATTTTTCTGTAGAGATGTGCTTCATCTCAGGCTTCTTACTGAAGCCTGGGCAAAGGAACAGCAGCGAAACACTAGAAAAATCTACAAGAATTATCAAATTTATTATTATAATTCTAAAATTATTTAGATCCTTTTAATTACTTTATAATTTTTCTTCTTAGCAACAAATCCCAAGGGTTAGGCCACAGGAAAATGGACCCCATGGCCCTAGAGATTTCTGTTAGTCCTGTTATTTCATCGTGAAATTGTGTCACTTTTTGTTCCTCTCACAGAGGCATCACCTGGAGTGAGACTGTGGTGGAAGAAAGAAAACACCTGGGTTACTCTGGAGTATTTCAACAAAGAAAGGGCACGTGGAAATGTGTTTTAAGACAATAAAAAGGTGATGCCCTCGCTGGGCTCTGCGCTGGGATGTGACCTTTACTGCTGTGTCACTGTGGGAGCTGGGCTGGGTGTTGCTGCACCCATGGGGACCTGCCCTGCTGGAAAAGGTAGGGGCCTCAAGGGTCAGTTTTTGGAGAGAACGAGTAAGGAAGTACGAGCCAGAAGTAGAACTATGCGGTGCAGCATCTGGGGACAGCCAGAGCTGGGCAAAGCCAGGGTGTCCTGCTCCTACCTGGTCCTGGTCCACATCTTCATCTCCAGTGATAATGATGCGCTTCTCTATCCGGGTCTCAGAAAATCCCCCTTTCACAGTCTGCACAAGGAGAAAGAAAGCACTCACCCCAGCTGTGCCACTAGCCAACTCTGGGCAGGCGTAGCTATGCCCACGTGAGGAGGGACAACACCAGCATCATCCTGGGAACTGACCCCGTAATTCAGCAGATCTCCCACTATCCATGACTTAGTGCATGGTGAGAACTAATGAGACAGAGCTGGCCGCAGGTGAGAGGAAGGAAAAGGGTTGGGTGGCAGGTACCAAGCACCCCTCCTTCTGCTCAGGTCCCTCACTGAGATTCTGCTATCATTTATAGAATCACAGAACCATTTAGGGTGGCAAAGCCCTCTAAGATCATCAAGTCCAACCATCACCCCAGCACTGCCAAAGCCACCACTAACCCATGTCCCCAAGTGCCATAGCTACACATCTTTTGAATTCCTCCAGGAATGATGACTCCACTACTGCCCTTGGCAGCCTGTTCCAGTACCTGACCACCTTTCTGTGAAAAAAACTGCCGTAATATCCAATCTAAACCACCCCTGAAGTAACTTGAGGCCATTTCCTCTTGTCCTGTCACTTGCTGAATATGAGTCAGCAGTGCCCTGGCAGCCATGAGGGCCAACTGTGTCCTGGAGGGCACCAGGCAAAGCAATGCCAGCCCGTTGAGCTCTGCTCTGTATTGGGGTGGCCTCACCTTGAATACTGTGTGCAGTTTTGGGCATTACAATATAAAAAGCCATTAGAGAGCATTCAAAGGAGGCCACAAGGATGGTGAAGGGTCTTGAGGGGAAGCCGTGTCAGGAGCGGCTGAGGTCACTCGGCTTGTTTAGCCTAGAGAAGAGGAGACTGAGCTCAGACCTCACTGGGGTCTTCAACATCTTCCTGAGGGGCAGGCGCTGATCTCTTCTCTCTCTGACCAGTGACAGGACCTGAGGAGCAGCTGGAGCTACGTCAGGGGAGGTTTGGGCTGGATATCAGGAAAAGGTTTTTCACTCAGAGGGTGATCAGGCACTGAACAGGCTCCCCAGGCAGTGGCCACAGCCCCAAGCCTGTATGAGTTCAAGAAGCATTTGGACAACTCTCAGGCACATGGTGGGATTGTGGGGGTGTTCTGTGCAGGGTCAGGAGTTGGACTTCACTGATTCTTGTGGGTCCCTTCCCACACAGCACATTCTATGATTCTGTGATTGTTACCTGGAAGAAGACTGTGTACTTAATTTGGGGATGAAATGGCCATGGGTGAGATCCTCTGCTGCAGCCTTGTTTCCTTCACTGCCCATGGCCCACACGGGGCTGCATGCCCGCCTGACACCTGGCTGTCCTTGCCTGCTGTCCCCTGTGGTCACACCGGGCTGGCTGGGACAGGCAGCGCACAGGGCTGAGCCACGGACAGGGCACTCAGAGCGGGGCACTGTGCAGGCTCCCCATTCCCATGGGACAGCACACCCCTTTTGGCTTGTAAGGAGGAGAGGGGCACTTTCTGCTGTACTAGTCACAATATAAATCCACCCATCCTCTAATTCCAGTGGCTTTCAGGACCCTTTGGCTGCTCCCTCCAGAGCTGCTCTCACCTTGGTGACATGGGTGGTGGTGGAAGTAGAGAGGGTTTCTGCAGTGGCACTGAATATGCTGGTGAGCATCTCCTTCCCAGAGGAGCCACCGGAGATCTGCGGGACACAGAGCAGTGGGATCAGGGGGCTGTCACAGAGGAGCCCCCAGTGCTGGCTCCTGAAGAGCTGGGATCTTCCCATTGGGATGTACCTATTCAGCCAAGCATGGAAGAGGAGAGTGGCAAGGGGAAAAGGTACTGCATTGTGCTTCCAGTTAGACCAAGAGGTTTTGGGGGGAAAGGAAGATGTTTCCACAGGTACACCAGGCCCAGAGCTCCTAAAAAGGGCCTCTGCAGTGGCAAGAGGGTCTCATGGCAGTTTTTTGCTCTTCCCCACCTACCCCCAGGGCCACCCCAGCACACAGGTCTCAGGTTGCCTCTAGCTCTGTTCATCCTGCTGTGTGTGCTGAGGGCTGGGAAGGCTGGGAATGCTGCGCTGGTGCTCTGGCCCCAGTGCTGGCTGTGTTCTCCCTGCAGCACACAGGGATGAAATTGGGGCAGCATATAGTGTTTGGCCAGCCTGGACTCCATTGAAACAAGGTGATGGAGTAAGAACTCCCTTTTCAGAGGAAGGCCTGCTGCTGGGCAGGGTGTTGGTGGCCATCAGCTCCACTGGGAATCAGAAGACTTTGTGTCTGGCCTTGGGTGGCCGCACAGGACACCCAGGGCTAGGAGTATCGCAGCCCACTGCACCAGGGGCCGGGTATTTTTGGGGAATTATCCTTCTCAGGCAGATACTCAAGGTGTGTATCTGGCACAGGAAAAAGGCCACAGGCTGAGGTCCCCTGCTGTCTTGCTCTCCATCCTTCTGAGCATCTTTCTGCTCTTCCCAGTGCCAACATATCGGCCAAGGGTGCCAGTGCTGGGAAGATGGGAAGGGCTCCTCACAGCCCCACAAGGCTGCCTTCCTTCCCCCACCCTCCCCCCAAGTCTTGGCTTGGCTGGTGGCACCATGTTCCCCCCCTCACCGGTGAGAGGGAGCGAAGGTCTGTGGCCCCTTTCCCAGCCTTGGTGCTGTGATCCTGAAAGAAGAACAGATGGGCACGTTGGCTCAGACACAACATGGGGGCAAACACGGCAGGTCCCCTGCACAGACACCCCTGGTGGGGCAGGGTGCCCCGTAGCACACTGGCCCCAGTTGCCCCTGCTGGAGCAGAGGGACCACAGGAGACAGTGGTTCCTCTGCCCCCTCCAGAGGCCGTCCCGCTTACTGAGGTCACCAGCGTCATCTCTGTGGTGCCAGCCTGGGCAGTGGCAGTGATGTCCCTGCTGCCTGGGGTGCCTCCGTCCACCTGCTGGGGCAAAGAAAACCAGGTGAGCTTGGAGGTGCCATGGAGTAAGTGACACACAGTGACAGTGTGGCTGTCCCTTGCTGCCAGAGGATGCCAGGGAGGGCCATGAGGCCACAGACACGTGCAGCGCAGCTGGTGGCCGTCACCCTCTGGAGATGTTCCCATGTGCCAGCACTGCCCAGCAGCATGGCAGATGGGGCCAGAGACACAGAAAATATCTCTGGGTGGGCTTTGGTTAGTGTTTCGGGGACTTCAGCAAGCCAAGGGTGAGCAGAGGCCCCAACCACCCTATTCAGCCTGCCCACCCTCCAGCTGCCTGAGGTTTGGCACTGGGGAGCCACAGGAAGACAGATCCACCACATCACCTGGACTGTGTCTGTGGTGCTAACCCGGTGGGGAGTAGAGCCATCTGCTTCAGGCTTCTTCACACCCAGCCCCAGGCCGAACCATCACAGCATCCGTTTTTGGGCTGACGGCTGCAGGAGAAATAGAGGTGAGTCAGGCCCTGGGGCACAATGCCAACAGCTCTGAGTGCCCTGCCCATGGCAGGGGGTTTGAACAACATGATCTCTAAGGTCCCTTCCAACCCAAACCATTCCGATCCTATGTTCCTTGTGCCCCAGTCCCCCTAGCAGAGCAACCCTGTCATGCACATCTGATGTCCTGCAAGTGTCCCACTGAGCCCTACCTGCAAAGAGCAGGGGCCAGGCTGCCGCCCTGGGCAGACAGCCACCACCCACAGTGCCCTGTGACCCACACACCCCAAATGAGACCCGATGCTCTGTATCTGGGGTTTTCTGGGGTTTTTTGGATAGATCTATAGAGACACATGGGTTAGTTCAAACTGGTCTTCAAAGGTAGGTGAGACCCATCAAATCTGTTTTCACCCATGTCCTGCAGCCAGTTTATGATCTGCACCAGCTCTGGGAGGCTCTGGTTACACTAGGGTGTCAGAGCCTCAGGGGGAACAGAGAGAGGCTTCCAGCACTTCCCCACTACAGGAAACCGACACTACCAAGGCACAGGCGATGCGTAGCCAGTGCTCAGCATTCCCAAGCCAGCAGCCCCCTGCCCCAACTGGCCGTGGGGCACGTGGAGCAGATTTCCCATGACTGTGGCATCAGATGCTCTGCACAAGGTTTTCGGGCTGCCTCAGAGAAAGCTCCCTTTAATTCTGCAGCTTTTTCCTGGTTCCAGCACCCTGGCAGCTTTGGGCAGGACTAGGGACATACCTGCCAGGGCTGGGGTCTGCCCCAGGCTGACCAGGCAGGAAGTGGCCCTGGCCCAGCACAGAGCTAAGGCCACATTTCACTGCGCTGCAGCTGGCTCTACCATCCTCTCCCTGTGTGTACACTCATCTGTCACATGCATGCACATGCATTTTGTTAGTCCTGTTATAATCCCTCCCAGCACAGGAGTGACTCTCCAGGAGCTCTGGTGTGACTCCCACGAGGCACTTGGTAAATCCCTCCCAGCCTCAGCATGACCAGAGAGGTTAGTGGGCAGCACATGGCTCTTCACTACACAAACTGGTCACTGAATTCATGCAAGACACAAGGCCAGTGCCAATGGTTAGTGCCACGTGCCCTTCCCATGGCATGACATGCTGTCGTGGGGCAAGGGACAGGGCAGCCAAACACAGGGGATCAAGAGGTGACAGTGACTTCTCCTGGCTAGCAGATGCAGGAAGCACGCAACAGAGCCATGCACCACAGACACAGCATGCATTGGAGAAATACACCGGGCAGGAACTGGGGGGGTTTAGAAGCCAGCGTGCTCCTCCAAACCAGCTGGAAGTGCACTCCAGGGAGGCAATGCCAGGCACCGGCACAAGGAACACAGAGGCACGATGGCACTGGGACCATCCTGGTGAATGGTGTTCCTGGGTACCTCTAGATGGGAGACATCTGGGCTAGGCTGGAAGACCTTCTCCCTGCCTTTGACATCCTCTTCCAGTCCAGGAACTACTTTGTCAGTGTGCTGGAAGGAAACCAGGCCTTCATCTTCCATTTCGCTCTTGTCCTTGTCCAGCTCGGGCAGGCTTCGTGAGATGTCCTCAAAGGCTGTGCCATGGAAGTCACTGATCACAGTGAAGTCCACCTCTGCTTCCAGGCTGGAGGTTGAGCTGACCGTGATGCTGGAGCACTTGCGCTCGATGGCCAGGTGGTTGTCCTTCAGGAAGACTGAGTCCTTCTCCTGGTCAGGCTCCTCGTCGCCGGTGTCGCTCTCGGGGGCCCTGTGCCGAGGTGGTTTAGGTCCTTCCTCGGTGCCCTCCCTCACACCCGCTCTCTGAATGAGACACAATGTCGGAGAGAGACGGAGCCCATGAACACCATGTGGTAGCGCTGGCAGCGCTGGCAGCGCTGGCAGGGGCAGGGGAGTAGGAGGAAGGCTGCAGCAAACATCACAGAGTAGAGTCAAACACAACTCAAGCATGGAGACTGAAACCTTTCTGACAGCAGTGGCTTTGCAGCAGGGTGGGGAGAGAAGGCTACTCAATTTGAGGTGCCAAAAATCTATTGCTAATTAATCATCTCAAAAAGGGTCGTCACACAAGAAAGCTCGGCCAGCTTGGAGGCACATCAGTGCACCAGTGGAAGCAGGATGGATGCAAAACAATGGGTCTGTTAGGAGACTTCAGAAGAGCTCAGACGCTGGGGCTATTGTGTATCAGTGACTCAAAAAAACAACATGGGAAAGAAAGAGAGAAGAGTTTGAAAGAAAAGGGCCATCAGCCAGGCACAGTGAGGGAGAAGGAAAGTAGTGTGCAATTTCACTGAACATCCACTTGGCCCTGCAGAGCATCACCCCAGGGTGAGGACCAGCCCCACCAAAGCTGCCCACCACCTGCCCTGGGGTGAGTCTTCCCCACTGATACCACCTCCCCCTCCAAAGGCCTCAGAGGAGTCTCAGGGGTGACCTGACTAAGTGTCTGGTCAGTGTAATTGACAGCATGGTCAGAGCCAAGGGATGTCCTCCCTCCATCAGCTCTGCTCTAGACACAGACATACCTCTCAACTCCACCATCAGAGGGTATGTATCCCCTCGCCACGCTTTGCCATGAAGCCATGGGAAATCTAGACCCAGCTAGACTCAGTTCTCCCTTAGGAACACCTCTAAGCCCACTAAACCCAGTGGAAACCCACCTCCTGACCTTGGTCCCAAGTGTTTGTAGCCAGAACCATCTCCCCCTATGGGCCAGGCTGTGCTGACACACCCTTCCCTCAGCAGAGCTGGGAGGTTGAGAGGTATGAGAAACAGAGTGTCCAAGAGCCCCAGGAGGAACATGCAGACACATTCGTGTGTGTGTGTCTGTATCAATACATACAGAACAGCCCTGCAATAGGAGCAGAGCTGGCAGCACAGCCCTCGGCTGCACTCATACTGCAGAGAGAAGCACTTAGTAAAACAGCACTGAGACCTGGGAGACCATTGGAACAGCAGTCTTTAAATTCTCTTCTTTCAGGCTGGATTTTACTGATGGGTCAGATAAATCCTTTTCTTTCCCATTTAGTTCCTGAAATTTGCTCTGGATTAGAGAAAAGGGTTAGTTGTAAGGAAATGAACTCTGCAGGAGCTGATCTAGCACCCACAAGAACAAGGAAAGCTACTTCATCACCCAGCCACCAGCTTGCTGAAGACAGGGAAGGGTGGGAAGGCTGGTGAGCCAAGCAAGAAGGGGTATCAACGTAGGAAATGCAAGGGTGAAGCTGAAAGCATGGACACGTTGCTGCTGAGGGGTGCGTGCCCGTGACAGTCGCAGCTCCTTCAGCCACCCACCGTCGCCCTTTTCGGCTCCTGGACATGAAGCTTGGCTGCCTGCTCTTGGGTTTAGCGAGCGGCATTCTCCAGGGAGCCAAAATGTTCTGGGATCGCAAAACAAAAGCTGATGAACCAACCGGGCAGCAGGTCTGCATGCAGCCAGTAAGCCTGACCACACACACGGACAGAAAGGACAGGGATGCAAAGCGCCTGCTGTCAGTCAATGGATGTGGAGGAGCCACTGGACATAGTCAGAGAGGCCACAAAACATGCGCATGAATGTCCCATTTGGACAGTTCATTGGAGTTACCGTGGCCTCAGCCAGGGTGAGCTCGCAGCAGAGTCGGGGGAGGCCAGATCAGCATTGTCTTCTTCATGCTCCAGATCAACAGAGAGATCTTCCTTCAGGGAGTGAGGCTGGGAGATGTTTCCCGAACCAGCCCCTTGCCAAGGACCAAGGAGCTCACACTGGACACAGGTTCCACCGCTGGTGGTGAGGCGAGGCAGGTGCTCAAAGGCATGTCCTGCACCAGACCTGTCTTCCCTTTCGCTTTCGTGATGTCCCAGCTTCAGGCACACGCTCTTGTCCCTCCTGGGCCTCCCTTCGCTCCACTTCATTTTGCTCGAACATCTTTATCTTAGAGGCCACAGAGGTTTTCCCGTAGCTCTTGCTGTCCTCCCAGCTTCCTGGGGCCATGTTGACATCTCTGTGCCCCTGGGACACAGCACCTGCCTGCCCAGCCACGCACATCAACGACTCAGGCTCTGTCTGATGTGTCCCATCACTCACTTGCAGCTCTTCCCCACCTTCATCCACCAAGGCAGAGAGCCGGAACGTCTCCCTTCCTTGGCACAATCCTAATACAGGGGACTGGAAGTGTGAGACATCAGCAGCTTCTTTGGGAAAAGAGTCATTCTGCAGTGGTTGCCCTGGAGCTAGGTCACTGGCCCTGGTGGTTTCTCCTACTGTTGGGCTCCTGCCCTGCAGATCTTGTCCCACATTAAACTCTGAGTCCCAGTGTGGCTCCTGTGCTTTGGGATCAGCAATGTGGAGCAGCTCCCCCAGCCATGGAACCCTCTTGGGGCAGGTCTCTCATGATGGCCTCTGTCTGTTTTCTGGTTCTTCTGCTTGGGGTGGTAGCTCTTTCACACCAGGGCTTTTATCTTGGGGCAGTTCTTCCATCTCACAGCCTTCATCTCCAGTCAGCTTCCCTGATGTGGGCCCCAACCTTGGAAGAACTCTTTATCATGGGTTTCTCCTCCTGCAGTGGCACTTTGGGGGCAGGGACTTCACTCTGTGCTGTGGCAGGGTCCATGTCCTGAGCCACCTCCCTGGTGGCTGTGTCTCTGACCTGGACTGACTCTGCTGCAATATCTGTGTTTTGGGGTGGTTCTGCTGCACCAGGACTTGTTCCTTGCTGTGGTTTCCATGAGGTAAATCCTGTATCTTGGTGTTGTTCTGCAGATTCAGGATCATTTTCCCTGGGTAGTGCCACCTCCACGGAGGGGCCCACACCCTTGGCATGCCCACCCCTCTCACAGGGCTGGTGTTCTGGGACAGCTCTGTGCCCTCGGGCTTGGTGCCTGGAGCTGGATCCACAGGGACAGGGATGGATTGCTGGGGAATGGGTGGAGGGCAGGAGCACTGGCTTTATTTCCCTCCAACCCCACAGTGTGAGCATGGCATGGCCAAGACACAGCTGAGAGAGGAGACTTGGTCTCTATCTCTTCCATCTGAAGAACCACTCTGGCACTTTCTCCTTGTCACCATTGCTCCCAGAGCTCTCCCTGCTGTGCACTGTGCCGGGCTCCCTCTGTGCTCCTCAGCCCCGGGGCCATCCCCTGCCAGGCCCAGGGCTTAGGCTCCCACTTGGCTCTGCAGCTCTGTCTCCTCCTGGTCCCACCTCCTGGGAACACAGCAGGGCTTCACTTCCTGCAGGTGCTCCATAGCTGGGCATCTCAGCAGATGCTTTCTCTGGCTGCAGGGACAACTCCTTCTCCCACCCTGAGAGGGTATGTCCCACCTGGCTGGTCCTGTCACAGCCCATCCTGGGCTGCTCTGGTGATCCGGTAGGTTTCCAGACACTGCCTGTGTTGGTGACTTGCTGAAGAAGGGGGTTGGAACCCTTCTGCTGCAGGTGTTGCATGCCCAGATTCCTCCCCTGGACGTGTTCACTGTGGCTTCTGGTATTTCCTCCAAGCTAAGCCACTCACTAGCGTCCAAGACAAGTTGTGTTTACTGTCCTTCTCCTCTCCCTCTGGATCTCCTAAGTAGATGATCCTCTGGGTCGCAGAAGTCTCTGAGCTGTCATCTCCAGCCTTCACTTTGGTTTTCAGGAGATCTGTGGCTGTGCCTGGCACTCTGGCCTCCTGTTTCCTGGAGGATGCAGAAGCATGTTCACTGGAGAGCACCTTGCCTTCTCCCTTGGGATGCTCTGGCCCTAAAATCTTGGCCCTTTGTCTCTCTTCAGGTTGTTGACAGGGCTTGGGCAGCCCCGGCTCACCACTTGGCTGCTCCTTCACCCTGGGGCTCCTTCTCTGTGCTGTCAGTGGGCAGATGTGCGGCCTCTGGGCTGTCTCTGCTTTTCTTCTCATAGATTCTCATCCTCCCAGACAGACTCAAAATCCTCGGGACTGGCGATCATTTTGGCCCTCTTCCGCTGGTCCAGGGCTGCAGCTGAGGGTTCTTCCTGGCCTGTCACTTCCTTGGCTTTCCCTACTGCCGACCTCCACCTTCACAGGCTCACACTCGTGTTCACCTCCGAGGTACTGCACGGTGATTCTTCCTTCTTGATCCAGAGCTTTCCTCAGAGCTACTGCTTCCAGCCTAGGGGCTTCTCTCTCTATAAATACCCAATGCTCTGAGCCCTGCATTGCAATTGGAGCAAGAAGAGTTAATGCATCAGACACACCGACACCCAACTGCTGCTGGCACAAGTAGCACAGCTGGTCTGCCTCACACAGCAATGGCTACGTCATTATTATTATAATTCTAATTAGTAGTATTAGTAGTAGTGGTTCTCAATGCCATAGTAGGCAGGTCTATACAAAGATCCGGGCAACTTGCTGATGGGATAGGGACTGAAAATAAGGGGCTGATGCCATGATAGAGAATAAGCCACTGTCTCCAGCTGGGACCACCCTGTTTTCAGCTGGCTATAGCAATCCCAGGGGTGAGATTTCATTGGAAGCAAGGGTCTGTGTTTTGGGTAGCTTCACTCTCAGCTTCATCCACGTGCCCCAAGAATATGTCAGACCTGCCAACAGCACGAGCAAGGAAAGAAACCACCTTTAGCCATCAGAAAGGCCCTTTCCCCTTCCACCAGATGCTGCAGCTCAGATTCCCCCCAAGTCCATCCCTCCTTTCCACTCATCAGGGCATCTCCAGAAGCCATAAACTGAGCAGAGGTTTCCAGCAATGCTGAACCAAGCAGTTCAGAAAATGTAACCTGTAAAAGGTTACCCTGTCATGTGTAAAGACATGGGTTTGGCAGCTGAGACAGGTATGGGGGCTGCAGCAAGGACCAAGCAAAGGCTGTGAGCAGCCTGCAGCATGGACACAGCAGGAATGTGGCACACCCACCATGTATCTGTGCTGTTGGTGGGGGGATACCAGGCCACTGCTGCTACGGACACCTAGTACATCCCATGTTTGTCCTGCAGGTCAGCAGAAGGCTTCAGGAGTGCCAAGAACGAAACACTGTTAAAATCCAGCCACTTCTGGAACAGCCAGTAGAACATAAACCACAGGAATATAGTGGCAGGAGAACGTGTGCACCATGAGGCAGCCCAGCGGCCTCCGCAGCTGCCCCAGGGAGCACACATGGGGGCAATGCTGGGGGCTCACCGTGGGGCTGGCACTGCCCATGGCACAGCCTGCCCGGGCAGAGCTGCCTGCAGCAGAGGCAAGGATGGCCCTTGGGGGCACCAGGATGCGCTCCAGTCCCAGCGAGGGGGCTGGCTGCCCACTCCCTGCTCAAATCAGGAACAATAATCCATGGAAATGTTTGAGCCATGCCCCATTCAGGAAGAATGTTTGGAGCAGTTGCACCCAAAATGGAAACCTAGTGACTTATACTGGATAATGGGAAACACACGGGCAGAGGGGAGCAGAGCCAGAGGGAAGGTAAGAGAAGATAACATCAGAAGAGAAAGAAAGGAAAACCAGATACTAGTGGTAGGGCTTCCACAAGGAAATAGGTGAAAGTCCCTGGCAGAAAAATGCCATTCCCAGCTCCTGCCTTCTTTACCAGCTGCCAAAGGAAGCACAGATCCCTCAGCACAGTGCCCCAGGTCTTGTCCTGCAGCACCCTGTAACAGCCCCTCTGTCTGTCCCCATGCCCTGGGCTTTGCCAAGAGCCTGGCAGCCCCTGAAAATCCCCCTGAGTGCCCGCAGAGAAGCACACAGGGGGCTGTGCTGGGGTACAGCCTGCTAGTCCCCAAGTAAACACCCAGCTCTCTGACGGCAGGGAGGTGCTGGCTCCTTGCAGTGCCAGGACAGGCATGGGGTTGGCCCTGTGCACTGCCAGCTGTGCTCCTCGCAGGGCAGGAAGGGCACCCTCCTCCACTGGTGGCAGATGGATCCTTGCCAGGGACTCAGCCATGGTAACTGCACCCTGCCATGGCCAGGCCACCCTGCTGAGCAGCCAGGTTTGAAGCAGACCCATCCCCCCCACCTCCCCACAGCATCGCTCGCATGAGCCTCTCCCATATCCCAACACGGTGCGCTCTCAAGCACCATCTGCTCTCCAGGTCCCTTCCTCCAGACCTGCCTCCAATGCAGATTTTGTTTCTTCTTAGTCTGCGGAAATCACAGTAGAGTGCGTCGGTGCCTGTCACGAGCACCAGGCTGCACCTTGGATGTTCACAGCCAGGTCCGACCTGTAACGGCAGCATCATCCCTAACTGGGCAGCTTACTGGGCTGCTGGGATGCCCAGGCTGGTCTCTGGTATTCCCTCAGCATATCTTTCCATTCAGCAGCGATGCTCATGGGCAACTCAGCCAGGAGACTGCTCACTTTCCTGAGGGTGCAGCAGTTTCTCTCCTGCTCCTGCCCTGTGGTCCCATTGCTGAACCTTCTCTCGGCCAGGACAAGGATGGACAGGTTGTGGGCATACATACAAATTTCTTCAGCAAAGCCCTCTCACGCCTCTTCTCCAGCTGCAAACCAGTCTTTTGGAGGAGACCTTCCCTGGGCAAAGATGAATTTCTTTGGGCTGCTTCTCTGAGTTAAGGCCTGAGATAGATGTTGTAGATCAAAAACTCTGCTGAAGCCTGGAACAGTGTCTTCATCCATGACAGCACCTCTTCACCAGTAAGGAATACCCCAAAGCTTTAGATTTATTTCTAAACCAGCTTCCTTCTCCTCAGACTCTTGGGTGAGCCCAGTCCAAGGGAACAGTCAAGTACTCTGGTGTGCGGGAGTAGTTGACTGAACTCTGCTCTGGAGGTCTCAATGCCAGCTCTGGCCACAGCTCTGGTTCCACAGCTTGTGGCAGCCCTTGTGTCTCCAGAGCCTGAGGACTCTTGGAGCAAATATCTGGATACTTGGGCATGTCCTCCAGCAAAGCAGAGAACTTGTGGAGCTTTGGAGGTCCATGGGCTGGCAAGACATAGTATGTGCCAAGGCAGAGCTGAGGCTCAGAAGTGATGATACTGGGAAGGGTCTGTCCATAGACCAACCTTGACTTCCCAAGCGACAATTTACTTTCACACTTCCCTGCCCTCTCTCCCCTCAAATCATCTGCTCTAGGAACAGGAAAGCCATTCCCACCCTGGCCTATGCATCACAGGAGAGCAAGCTGATAGAGTGGGAAGAGGTGATATCAGGGAGCAGAGACAGCCTTTGCCCCTGCCAATGAGGGCCACAACCTGGGAGAGCCCAGGGCATGCAGGAGGCTTCTCCCTTCAGATCCTTCAATGTCTCTTCTGTTCTTTGCTCTCAGAAGTCTCAGCTCACCCAAGAGGAAAGCACAAGCCTTGTGGCAAGAATGAGGGAATCTGAGATATTGAGACAACACACTGGGCTGCTTTACCACTGGAAGCTGGAGAGGCTCCTGGCACCTCACAGCACAACATTCCAGTCCTGCAGCAGCAGTGGGGATAGAGGGATGGAGGGAAGAGTCAACACGTATGGCTAGGGTGATAGACCGCTTAACCTCAGTGGGCCTGAAGCCCATGGGAACTGAGGGACTTTCTGGCTGTCATGAGAGATCCAAGCTCTGCAGATGTGCTGTCCTCATGCCATCACCCTTTTGGGGCCATGAATTCCTCATGGAGACCACCGGTCAGGGGAGGACAAGTTCCCACATATCAACTGCTGAGTCTCAGCCACTGATGCCTGGAGAGAAATCACCAGTGAGGCCACCATGGCACCTGTAGATGGATACCTGGCACCCCAAGGGTTTCCGGGGAGCAGAGGACAAGACTCTGAATCCAGAGATGTGTGTGCACCTCACTTCTGCTGTTTCTGTCCTCCAGCTCTGAAATACTGGCACACAGAGAGTGCCAGCAATGAACAGGAGACACTGCTGCAGAGCCCTTACTGAAGCCCAAGGCTGTGCCCAAGCCTCCCTCACACCCATCTTGTCTCCTGGGGACTGCTCCAGTCAGCCCAGGTTCAGGCTCTTGCCCACGCTGGCAATTTCTGCACAGACAACGGGCGATGACAGGGAGCAAGAGTGCACTCAGCCTTGCCCCTGCCCTATCTGCCCCCTCTCCCACACTGCCTCTTGCCCCTCCCTGGGCCGCTCAGGCAGGACGTGCTCCCCAGCACCACTGGGCCAAGCCTTGGGGCATGCGGCCAATACACCAGAACCAAGGCTCAAACACCAGCTTGCTTCTGCTCAGTGAAGGTACCACTCTTGGTCCCTGAAGGTCCAGGAAAACACTCCTTCATCTGAGATAAACTGGCACACAAGCAATGCCAAGAGCCCACGCTCCTCACCCACGGGTACCACGGGAGGACATGGATGGCAGCATGACCCTGCTGTGCGCAGGGATGAGTCCAACACCTGATGCCTCCAGAGATGCCCTTCTTCAGGCTTCCTGGGCCCAGGGAACTCTGACTGCAGCCAAAGTGGAAGGAAAGCACAAGGGATTGCTAAGAACAGCTTGAGGCTGCCTGCCTGGACCTGGAGCAGCCACCAACAGAGTGCCTGTGTCATTGGGTCACCCTTGCCTTGGGACCCTCAACAGTGGGCTCCAGCATGGCCCCACACCCAGCAGGGCTGCACTGGGAGGTCTTTCCAGGGCCCCATCTCACATCCCAGCCAGAACAGTCAGGGGAGCAGGTTTCACCAATAACCCTGTCCTGTGAGGGGTCCTGCCTGTCACCAGAGAGGGGACCCACCCTGGGGGGCAGCAAGCAGCTGCTCTGCTAAGAGGGCATGAGCCCCATTGGCAGGCTGGGGACTCCCACAGTGACAGGGGCAGAATGTGAAAGGAAAAAGTGGGGGGATAGAGGATAGTGACAACCTCAGGAGAGGAGACAAGGCTTTTCTGCGTGAAAGACTCCATGCTTAGGGAAGGTCCATGCTCTGATGCAAAATCGTCTAGGGTGTCCTCTTCCATCGTCTGTGCCAGCACGGAAACCCCAGCACCCATGGGAGAGAGAGAGAGACAGAGAGAGACAGAGACAGAGAAAGAGAGAGAGAAAGAGAGAATTTGAGAAGGAATGGGAACAAAGGGTGGGTAGGTGGGTGGATGGATGGGTAGATGCATGGACAGATAGACAGACAGAGGTCACAGCTGTGACAGCTTTAGATGCTCCATTCACATCTCTGCACTTGATATATTTGATAGTAAAAGAGATGTGGGGTGAAGTCCCTCTTCCTCTTCACAGCCGAGCATTTTGATGGGGGGGGGCACAAGCCCACCCTGCAGCCCTGGGTCTCCGGTCAGTGCTGGGCACCAGCAGGCACACAGGCATGTCCCAAATCCCCTGCAGAGAGACCCCAGCCCAGCCACCCACAGCGCCACAAGCCCTTCCCGCAGCCCAGCCCCATGGCAAGGCTGTTTTGGGGTGAGGGGCAGCCAGGGCAGAGCAGCCTCTCTGTGCGGCACCCACCCTGCCCAGAGCCATGCCACTGCTGCGGGCACAGAGATACCCCTGGAGGGGAGAGCAAGGAGGAAGGGTCCCTGGCAGGGAGAGAGCATCCAGAGTGGCAGTGGGGACACTCTTGGCACACACTGCCTGCACCAAGCCCAGCAGGACCCCAGGCCACAGAGCACCCAACTGTGCCACATCCACATCACTCATGCAGCACTGGGGGCTTTGTCCTGGCACCCCAACTCCAGCACCCTCCTATCACTCCCATGGTCCCAGTGCAAAACCAGCAGGTAGAACACCCAAAGGGGAAGATGTGAATGTAGAATGCCAGCATGGCACCACTCATCCTCCACCTCCTCGCACCACCCAGGTCCTGCTGCTGAGAGCACAACAGGGCACCTCTGTGCAGGTGCCTGGTCCCACTCTGCTCAAGACACCCTCAGGCAGAAGCTGCACCAGCACTGCCCTGCAGGCTGCTGGTATGAGGGGTGAGGAAAACCCTATGTCATGGGCCAATAGAGCCACAGGTACGCCCAAGACACCCCCAGAGGAAGAGCTGTTCAGTCCCTTGCAATGCCCAGGCACACAGGGAGATTCCCGCCAGCAGTGTAAAAATGGTTAGTGTGATGCAAAACTTAGAGACACCCCTCCCTGCACCCTGTGTCCCCACGGCACTCCCACCGTCCCTCCTCGGGGCAGCACAGGAGCAGAGCCCCAGAGCTGAGGAACACCTCCCCACCGGATCCTGATCCCCTCTGTAAGAGAAGCAGCAGAACAAACCTCACTGGCCTTTTCAGGTGTTCCCTTTGGCGTTTCATCCTCATGCTTGGGTGAGGAAGAGGCTGGTGAGGAAGGCAGCCTCCTGTCCCGGTCCCTGTGAACCAGCTTGCTATTGGGCTCCTTCAGGGTCCGCTTCAGCTCATTAATGCTGGCCTGATGCTTCAGCAAAACATCCTCTGGCTTGTCTAAAAACTTGGGAAGGAGAGAGGAAAGAAGCAGTGATTAAAGCAGCAGCCAAGGCCAAAGGGATGAGCAGGGGCACTGGGAGGGTTTGTTCACACTGGGCTAGAATTTAGTCTCAGTAGCCAAATGAGGAGTGTGTTGGAGACCCCTGGTCTGCAGGTCTCACTGCGGGGGGAGCAGCTCTTTCACTGCAGGAAGCAGCAGAAAGGCAGCATAGAGCCAAATATACATGGCAGTGGAAGGGCATGGTATGTCCTGGCAGCATCTTCAGGACTCCACGTCCTCCTGGCTGAGGACAAACTAAGCCTCCTGGAGAGGAGAGTGGGCTCTCCCTTGGGATCAGCAAGGGATGGGGCCCTGTTGGAAACACCAGCAGCCTCCTCTGCTCCTCTCTGGCGCCAGGCTCAAAGGGATCCCCAGGCTCTGTCCCAGCAGGGCAGGTGACCAACATTTCCAGCAGAGTTGCTCTGAAATGGGCTCTGCCAAAGGGCTGGAGGTCAAGGCCTGGGCAGGGATGTCCAGCATGGATCCAAGCCTGGATCCCCATGGACCAGCCTGGGGTGGGGTGGGTCTGACCTGCTGTGGAGAGAGGACAGCTCAGACTGTTCAAGTGCAAGGTGGGGTTCCGGTGTTAGAGCAGGACATAGCGAGGGCCCAGGTGCCAGGGTGGCCCCCTCGTCCTGCCACAGAGGTGGGCAAACCAGCTCCGAGCAGGAACCCTGGTTTCTGCTTCCAACCCAAATTCAAACCTCTTCTGAGGTTTGAAAGGAGGCACCTAAATACCTCCCTAGTACCTCGTCAGCAACAGCCCAGAGACCCACGAGAGTCTCAGGAAAAAGCCCACCAAATTTTGCAGATCCCAAAGGCTCAGCACAACTCAGGAAAACTCCCGACCTGGACCCACATGTGTAAGCCATGGAGAGCTCAAGTGTGCCCACCTCTGGGCTCAGGGTGTGCCGGGCCGGGGCACAGCACATGCACATGCAGTGGGGAAGCAATGAGGCGGGCGGGGGGGCTGGGACCAGTGCCCACTGCCCACTGCCCTGGCGGGGTCTGCCCCTGTGGTGCTGAGCAGGATGGTGAGGCTGTGTGGTGCCAGTGTGGACAACCACATCACATAGCCATGCTTGCTCCCATCAACAGCTGCAGTGAGGATCTACATCCCACTGTAACTGGAGGGGAAACTCCCAGGGAGCAACTGTGGATTTTAGGCCAAGATGAATCATTCCTGATGGGGCCACGGGGACATGGCAGTTTGTACAGGGAGGGTTCAGCTTCCCTGTTCTCTGTTCAGCCCATTCTCAGGGTGGACAGACACTGGGTGGGTGCCAGTGCTGGCCCCTTGGTGCAGCTCAGAGCCCCTTTGCCCCATGAGGGTGGGATGGCAGCTGCAGCGCTGTGGGGAGCCCCAGCCTGGCTCTCATGGGGAGTGGGGGGCTGCAGGCGAGCGGAGCCACTAGGCAGGGCGTTGATGAGTCAGTTTGGGTCAGGCAAGAGCAGAGCGTGGGTCAGGGTGGCAGCGGGAGCGATGGGACCAGCTGCACAGGAGACACAAGGCAAGGATATGGCAGGGTCAGTAACACAAACAGAAGCCAGGTCACCTCAATGGGCCAAGGGCTCTCCTGCCCCTGGGAGGGCTCACAGGTAGGATCAGGACCACCTTACTTAGTGGGATAGAAGATGCCACGTGCGCTGGGCTGATCCCCAGCTGTCTGTTCATTGGGCTCCTCCAGCACCCAACCCCCTGCCCGACGCATCTTGTATTCCAGTAAATAGGGTGACACATGGAGTTGTTTTGGGAAGGATGGACAATATGATGCACCAATGAGGACTAAGATACTCCAGACAGAGAATACCTCCTGCTTGTGCCTGGGGGTTTTTCGTGCTCCGGCTGGCAGCAAAGAGAGGGTTAAAAGTAACCAGCAGGTTACGAAGGAATTTGTCACAAACATCACAGTTAAGTTGATGGGCTGGTAGGGACACCCTCTCCCCTCAAAGTGGGGCTGAAATGGGCTGGGACAGCCCAAGGACTAGGGCAGGCAGTGGGTGGGCTGTGCACGGGCAGTGGGGGGAACGAGCAGGCACCCATGTTCCTGGCCTGTCCCCATCCCATCCCTGTCCCAGACCGGACTGTTCCCAGATCCGGCCCTGCCTGGGGAGGAGCCTTTAGATCACCTGGAGGGCTCTGGGGACTCAGTTAAAACCAAACCCCTCTGACTGCCTCACTTCCACGAGTGGGGCCAAGAGCCATATCCCAGGGGTCCCACCAGCCTGGGCTCAGCTGACACAGGCAGGGCTGCAGGGTACTGTGCACCGAGGTGACCCTTCCTGCCTGCAGCCCAGCTCTGCTGCCTGTGCCTGGTCCCCTGTCTGCCTACCCTCCACCCCCCACCCTCCTCTGCCCACCTCAGCTGTACCTTCAGCTCCTTGATTTTCGTCGGGGTGGTCACCTCCTCATCCCTCCATTTCAGACTGCCTCCTGCTGCCAAACTCACCGTCCTCGTCCTGCTTCTCACCCTCCGCCCCAGCATCATGGTTCTCGCTGACGGAGGCTGGACGTGAGAACTCTGCCCGTGGGGGAGAGCCCGGGTCACTGTAAGCCCTGCCACCCCCCAGTCCTCCCCTATTCCCCCACCCCCGTGCCCCTACCCTGCTAGCTCTTACCTGGGGATCAAGGAGCCCCAAACGCCCTGCAGCAGGGACAGATGGTCCCAGGTGTCCTAAGGCACAGGGAGCCGGGGGGAAGGTGTCCCCAAGCTGCCCAACCCCAGCCCTGCCATATCCCCCTGCTCACACACAATCTGAGCAACCACTTGGGGTGGGGACAGACCCTCTGCCATGGGGGACTCAACTGGGGACAGCCCCCAGAAGGAAGCCCAGTGTTGCTGTGACCTTGCTCACTCAATGAGGCAAAGTAGAACCGAGCGGAGTAGCACCCCACTGCTCCCGCCAGCAGAACCAATCTCCCTCCCCTCCCCAATTTGGGGCATACCTCCATCAAGGCTGCGAGACTATGTGTACCGTTTGCTGGAGGAGCGCTCGAAGAACGGAGCTGTGCGGTCGATGAGGGCACTGGCCTGTCGCGTCTGCGCCTGTGTCGCCCACTGTACCGAAACTTGGAGCCCATACCAGGAAGCCCTTGGGGGGTGGCTCTGGGGACACCAGCCTAGGGGTCAGAGGGAGAGGGGCATCAGCAAACCCAGTCAGTGCCCCCTGGCACTGTGCCCCACATGTACCCACTGCAACAGAAGCAGAAGCATGCCTGCCTCCCAGAAGGGAGGCCTGGAGAAGGTGTCCTCACCTGAAGAAGGTGTGATGCTCTATGCAGACCTTCAAGGCCGCTTGGACTGAGCGGTGGTTGGGCAGCTTGAAGCCAATGGTGCTCTCAAACTGTCATATTGGGAGAGACGGAATTAGGCTGTTACAGGCAGATCCTGCCCTAGGGGGACATGATGGGATAGGACCTTGCCAAAGCCCTCAGGCTCCCCTGGCCGGAGCCAGGACCATACAAAAAACCCCCAAAAGTCTTCTTCAAAGCTGTGCTGGGAAGGTCCATGACCCAGCAGGGGTGATGGGATCACTGCCCACGCCTCTGGCCTAAGCACTTCCCTCAGCTGTAAAGGCTTTTCAGTGCCAGATGAATTCCTCCAAGAAACAAAAGCTTTTACAGCTGTTTTGGTGTGGAGGTATCACTCTCCCTTCCAGAGTGCTGCCATTCCAGCCTGCTGAAGATGTGGGTGGAAATGCATTCTCCTACCAGTGCACATAGAGAGCGAAAATAAAGTCTGAAAATGAATGAAAAAAATCTCCTGATGTTTTTTTTATTTTTTTGTGAAGACATGCCAAAAATGGGCCCTCAACTCTCCCCTTCTTGGGCACAACTCCCCACACAGCAGGGTCACGTGGTAGGTCAGGTAGGGATGGGAACCTGGGGTCCCTCAGCTGCTGAAGTCATGAGAGCATAGACAAGGAAAATCCACACCACAGGAGATGTGGCTCTCTTGGACAGTGTGGTACTTCAATGTGGGACCCTTGGGACAGAGGCTGGAGCCAGTGAGGACATCCCCACCATCAGCCCCAGTGCCCACCTCAGCCCAGTCCCACAGACAAGCACTCTGCTGTTGCCCCAGGGCTGCATGGGCACCTGGCACCCACCTCACCCGGGCGGATCTTGATGTAGAAGTTGCTCCTCTTGTAGGAAATTTTAAGGATCTTGGGCCAGGCGAAGCGGTTGATGCGCAGGCCGGTCCCTGTAGATGAGGAGCCGTTGGCGCAGACGCCCAGCATGAATGTCAATGCCCTCTGAGTCCTGGAGGAGGGAAGGGGACAGGAGGGAACAGTTCGTTTAGCGAAGCAAGAACCAGCCTGGTCAATAGTGCCGTGCTCCCTCCTGCTAGGTGCTACAGGGGCCCTGAACCCAAGGCTGGTTGATCTCTGGTAGCTCCTCTGGTCCAAGACGGGACACTCAGAGCCACCTAGAGCCATGCCAGGAGTAGTGTCCTCACTGAGCCTTCACTCTGGGAGGAAGGGGTGGGCAAGAGGGGTGTGCAGGAGCAGGGTGGGATGGTGCTGACCATGGCTCTGGGAGCCCCATGGCCCCATACCTTGGCGTGGTGCAGGTCCACCCCGTACATGGAGAGCTTCTTGGCATTCTCCAGGAAGTGGACTCTGCTTCCCCAGGGTCATTCCGCTGCAGGGAACAGAGAGGGGGACATGTAGGCAGGTGCCCCACCAGGTGAGGGCCAGCTCTCCAGTGCCATCCCCTCTTGGAGCTCACCGGTAAGTCTTGTGTAGCTCCATGATGCGTTCCTCCAGCTCCCGTGTCTGGTTGGGGGCGAAGCGGAGCTCGCTGACATAGTTGCCACGTGCTCTTCGGTGTCGTGGTCGCCCAGCTCAGCCTGGACAGCGTAAGAGCCCAGCAGGGCATGGGTGACGAAGGAACAGGGCAGGCGCCCCGTGATGATGTCTGCACGGAGCTGCAGGCACAGGTAGTATCTGCAGGAGGGGGGAGAGGGTTGAGAGTAGGGTGAGGGTATGTGCCCCCCGAGCAGGCTGGGCTACCTGGGAGGGAGACGTGTGCCCCTCAATGCAGGCCGGGGCTCCCCAGGAAGGAGGGTGTGTGGTCCCCACCTTTGATGGTCCCTCTGTGAGCTGGCAGGGTCTGGAGGGTAGAACTTCACAGTGAAGGCAAAAGTTCCAGGGCCCACCTAGAGAGGGGAGAGGGCAGTCAGGACAGCAACCCGTGAGGCTGCCACACAGGGTGTAGAAGCATCCATGCATCCCCTAAGCCTGGCACAAGGCAGGGACAGGGGGCTGCAGAAGCTGCTTGAACACAGCCCTTGGGATACCAGCATGACCTGGTATATCCTTCCCAAACAGCTGGGGAGAGAAAAAGCATCACAACTTCAGAAGCCATCAGCTCCTGATCATATCACAGGCATCATTGTCACAGCAAAAGCCTCCTGTGTCCCCAGAAAATGACACCTTGGACTATAAGCCCTTCTGCCATCCCAGCAATGCAACATCATGGGCAAAGGCCCCAGGACCTGTCCCAGCAAGGACCCCCACTTTTTCCCCCCTCCCTCTCCTCCCTGCTCAGGGCAAGTGGTGCTCAGAGAGGCACCATGTCTCAGCTCTGGTGGCACAGACGAGGTCCTTTGCCCCCCAGCGCCTCTCATGAGTAAGAGGAGAGGTGGGTAACACTTAGCTGAATGAGCATCAGCATCCCTGTCCCCAGGCCAGCTGGCAAAGGTCCTCTCTAGAGCAGGTGAGAAGGGGACACACTGTAGGACAGCCACAGCTGAGCTATCCTGGAGCTCCATGGGATACCCCAGGGCTGGGAAGGTTGGACTCTCCCTGGGCACTTACTGCGGATCTGCTTCTTGATCTCCTTGGAGGGTCCAACCAGTTCTGCAACAAGGAGACAGCTGGTCAGGGGGGTCCCCACCATGCAAGGGGCAGCTGTAGAGGGACCCCGCCGTGCTCACCTTCTGGCTGTCTGAGTCACAGAAGGTGAGGCCGAAGTAGTCCTTCTCCAGAGGTTGAGGTGCTCGCACACCATGTCAAAGAGGACCTGGCCTCGGGCATGTTTCTGTCAGAGACATGGAGAGGCTGATGGTGAGCTGGCTCAAGGGAGACCTTTCAGGTGACCCCTAAAAAGTGCTCTCATCTGGCAGTGGGTTTCACCATGCCCCCCCTGCAGCCCTGGGATCATCTGGGCTTTGCACCACTTTGGGGACACCCAGGTGGTCCCTGGGCTGCAGGGGCTGCTGGTGGTAGCAGTGGTGGATTCCCAAGCGAGCATGGACAAATGAGAGCTACCAAGAGCCCAGGCCATGTGCAGCAACGGAGGGCACCCTCGGTATAAACAAATCCCAGAATGGTTTGCATTGGAAGTGACCTTAAAGATAGTCTAGTTTCACCCCCCTGACATGGGCAGGGACACTTTCCACTAGACCAGGTTTGCTCTAAGCCCCATCCAACCCAGCCTTGAACACTTCGAGGGATGGGAAATTCCCCTGAATTTCTGTTTGTTACTGGTGGCAGTGAGGCCAGGCTCCCTCATGGACATTGAAGAACAACCCTTCCCACGTGTGTATCTCCCCGATTTCCAGTCTGGCAGCTCCCATCTCCAATCTCCCCTCTCCAAGACATCCATTTACTGGAGCACCTTTACCAGGTGCCCCCTAGGATGGCAGCACAGCACAGCAAGCAGCACAGCACAGGCTCCTGCTTGCCCTCGCAAAGCTTTTCCAGTACTTGCCATCAACTTTCCTGGGTCTTCTCCCTCCTTCCAACTTGGGTTTGAAGGCAGGGGCTCACCCATGGCACATGCTGGGGTGTCACACTGAACAGTTTTACTCCCCCATTTGATTTTGACTGAATTAAGGTTTAATTAAAACATAGGGAAAAGGCACAACTATTCCAACAGCGTCTGCCAGAAAAAAAGAGAAATGTAGCACTGGACTTTCTACCCCTAACCCTGTCCTCTGTGCCCCAGATGGCTTTTTTGGAGAGCAGTACTTGTCTAAAAGTTGACCCCATTCTTGGGCAATGTGGTAAGGGGTATTGCTCTGCTCTGCTCTGCCAGCACCTGTGACCTGAGATTCTCCTGGCATCTCCGTTTGGTTGGCTAGTGCTCTGGGAAGAGCCAGGGGAAGGATGACCCCACTGGGGCTCATGAGCACCCTTGTGCCCTGTCAGCGCCCTGGGGTGCTCTGCTCCTTTCCTCCTTCGGGAAGTCCTTTTATCTGCTGCCAACTCATCCTTCTACAATTTTGTGAACAATTTTACCACTAAAGTGACAGCCAGGGCTGCTGGAGCACAGAGATCAAAGGCTCTGCTGCCTGTGCCGTGGGCAGGGACATCCCCCCCCCCCCCGGCTTTCCTCGGGGTGTTTCCCTCCTCTCAGGCAGCCACACTCCCTACATTCATCGATCCCACGCAGTTGAGACCTGGATCAGCCAGGACCTGCATACAGATCCTCTCCATGCAGCCAGCTCCAAGCTACTGACAGCAAACACCCGTGTGCCTACTTGCCAGAGCAAGGGCAAAGGTCTCCCTGGAAAAGGCTCTCAGATTTCTGCTTCTGAACAACCTCAGCTTTTCATTTTTAAGCAAAGTTCCTAGTCCCTAAAAATGTCCCTCCCTCCCTCCGGGCTCATGGCGCACATTGGAGCAGCGCTGCCTTCCCAGCCTGCAGGTAGGAGACAGAAGGAAGTGCTGGAGATGGAACAGCTGCTCCCTCATCCCTCACTGCAGGCACTGCCAGGTACCTCTCCCCTCCATTCCTCCCTGCAGGCACTGCCCGGTGTCTGTCCCCTCTGTCCCTCCCTGCCGTGACACTCACTACCAGGGAACAGTGCACACCCACGTATACCCGTGCGTGCCCATTGCCAGGTGCCGGTGATGATGCCTAACGAGCGGGTGCCCTCAGACCCAGAGCAGGGTGCTGGGCCACCTGCCTGTGCACCCTGCCCTGCCTGCATGCACGAAGATGCAGCCACAAGGATGTCCACATGTGTTCACCCTCATGTGCACATGCACACACTTGACACTACCTCGCTGTGTGCTCACTGGCCCACCAGCTCCACGGGGAGGGACAGCAAGGGAGAAGAAGATGAACACAGAGAAGATGGACACAAACCACCTGGGGCAGCCAGGAGGGCCCTTGCATGTCACCTCCTTGCACCAACACGTGTACAGATACCCGTGTGCACACACAACCCCTGCACCACATGGGACAAGCCAACACAACCGTGCTCTGGAGGTGCTGCGCCGGGCTGGCACCGGGTGTGTGGTGCACACACTGTCAGGCAGAGCTCTACCCAGCCATAAGTTCCGATTTTAGACATTGTTTTTTGTGGTGAGTAGCTGCCAAATTTGTCTTCACTGGGCTGAAATTCCCTGGCTGAAGTCTGTCTTTCCAGATTTTTTCCTTATGTTGAAATTTCAACTTAAATGGCTATTTCTGTGGATACTTTTTCCCTAGGAGAGAGGTACTACAAGCTACTTGCAGAGCCCTGACATGGGGACTCGCTGAGCTGGGGCAGATTCCTTGGGCTGAGAGTGTCCGCTCCTTGGTGCTAGCACAGCCCCTCAAAGCCAAGACTCACCTCCACCTCAAACTCATACTCAGAGGCATCAAGCAGGGTCACCCTGCACAGGCACTCTTCACTTTCTTGGTGGTTTTCTGGGGTGACTTCTGGGTCTTGCTGGGGGTTGTTTTGTCAGAGAGCCCATCTGTCTCACTGTAGTCCTTGTCCTCCATGTCTGTGCCCTGGAATGGGGAGACACAGAATGTTACCTTGCACCACCTCCAGGATGACACACAGAGGGGAAAGCCCTCCACACAGGCAGAAAGAGGGCAGCTGGTGGCAGGGAGGCTGATGACCTCTTAGGAGTCCTCAGTCAAGCCTAGTTTTCCCAACCCACACTGCCAGCACAAGCCAGGGTCCCTGGAAAATGGACACCTGGGGTCAGTTCAGCACCCAAAACCTCCTTGCCCAACAGCTCAGCTCCCTGGCAACTCTGCAGCCAACTCTGCGGCCGCTGCTCCCAACCCTGGACACGGGACCACTTGCTCCCTCCCTGTGCCCCGACCTGCACTGCCATTCCCAGCCCCATCAGCATTCCAGGCTGCCGCATGTCTCCTTCTGCCTGTCCTGCCCTGCCCTGCAAGGAGCTGTGTGGGTAGCCGTGCAGGCAGCTGGCAGAGCCACCACCACCCTGGCTGAGGGGGCTCCCCTCCAGTGCGTTCCCCTCGGGCACAAGGCTGTGCCCACCTTCACTGGGCTCCTGCAGCCCGCCCACCGCAACAAGGCCACAGTGAGGACAGCAGTGAGCGGTGGCACACCCTCTCCTCTGCTGCGCCTCCCCCTCCTGCCTCTCGTGGCACCCCGTCTGTCACCCAATCACTGGCTCCATATTTCGGGCATCGGACTGTGCCCCGGGCTTCTCGTTGGCGTCGCTGTCCCGGCCGGCGGGGTTGGGGCCTGCGGTGGGGCCGTGGGCAGCTGCCTCCAGCTGCTGCTGCGGAGCCTCTTCCTGCGCATTCCTCACCTCCGACCCGGGGCCCGTCTCCGTTGTCATGGCTTCTGGTCACCCCGCTCTGCCAACCGCCACCCATGGAAGAGACAGGAGGGGTCACTGGGTCACACGGGGCATGGACGATGTTGGCTAGGCAGCCAGCAGCTGGGATGCCCTGGCTGCACGGGAGCCTTGGACAAGCCCATCTCTGCCCCGCTGCCTGCATGCATGGATCCGCTGCCAGACCCCGGCTCCCTGTCCACTCATGGATCCGCTGCCAGACCGCGGCTCCCTGCCCATGCACAGATCCATTGCCAGATCCCAGCGTCCCCGTTCTTGCATGGATACTCTGCCAGAACTCAGCTCCCTGTCCACTCATGGATCTGCTGCCCAGTGACAGGGACCCACCACAGGCAGGGCTTGGCTCATGCCCCATCTCTGCACTCACAGTGGGCAGTGAGGGCGGCTCTGACCCCCTGCTTCCCCCAGCCCTGCACCCATAGGTACCTTCACTCATGTTTTTTAGGAGTGGGAGGAAAAACAAGGCTGTGGTCAGGGGAAAGCCCTGCACTGACACGGAAATGACAAACTATTCCCACGGTCGGCGTGGGACCCTGTGGAGCAGCGAGATTCCTGCCTCCAGCCCCAGCTGCCTGCCCCAGTGCATGATGCAAAAGCAAACCCAGGGCCAGGAACAGCGAGGGGAAGGCACTTCCATGCCGGGTGCTCAGCAACATGTTTTAGAACATTTATGTTTTTGAAACCTTTTATGCCAATGTAGTGTGGGCTGGCAAGAGCTCCTGGGATGATCCATGCACCAAGGTCATGGAGCACCCTCTGGACCATACACCCACCCATCACTCAGGTTGCTCAGGCCCCACCAGCTCCCCATCAGTCCGTGCAAGATCTGCTGGGATTGCCCCCATTGGAGTGTCTGAAGGCTGTGGCTGGACGAGGCAGCTCAATCACAGCATCTCCCTGGGGTCACATCACCCACCCTGCCCACGGAGCAGCCACACCAGCAGCCCTTGAGTAATGCCTGCAGCACCATAAAACCTGCACTTTTGTGGAGTGTGTAAGCCCGCACAGGATATTTCTGATCCCCATTCCAATTCCAACCCCTGCCATGGGCAGGGACACCTTCCACTACACCAGGTTGCTCCAAGCCCCATCCAACCTGGTCTTGAACACTTCCAGGCATGGGGCAGCCACAGTTTCTCTGGCCAGCCTGTGCCAGGGCCTCACCACCATCACAGCGAAGAATTTCTTTCCAATATCCAATCCAATCCTGTCCTCTGGCAGTGGGAAGCTATTGTCCCTTGTCCTGTCACTCCAGACCCTGTAAAAAGTCTTTCTCCATCTTTCTTATAAGCCCCCTTCAGGCACCGGAAGGGGCTCTAACGTCTCCCTGGAGCCTTCTCTTCTCCAGGTGAACACTCCCAGCTCTCCCAGCCTGGCTTCCAGAGCAGAGGGGCTCCAGCCCTCGGATCATCTTCGTGGCCTCCTCTGGATTTGCTCCAACAGGTTGATGTACTTGTGCTGAGGACCCCAGAGCTGGAGGAAGCACTGCAGGTGGGGACACCTAAGCAGAGCAGAGGGGCAGAACCCCACCCTCACCTGCTGCCCATAGTGTGGGGTGAGCCTAGGACTGGTTTCTGGTACCAGCACATATGGCCAAGTCACATCCAATTTGTCACCCACCAGGACCCCCAAATCCCTCTCCCCAGAGCTGCTCTCAACCCACCAGCCCTCAGCCTGTGCTGATGCTGGGGTTGCCCTGACCCAGATACAGGACCTTGCACTCGGCCTGGTTGAACTGCATGAGGTTCACATGAGTTCACTCCTCCTGCCTGCCCAGGTCCCTCTGGATGCCACATCCCTGGTGAATCTGATGCACTGCTCAGGCTCAGTTCGGTGTCACCCACGGACTCGCTGACTGTCTGTTACAAAGCAAACCCATCCCACGCCACAGCTCCTGTCCCTCCACTGCCCTTCAGGTGTCCTCAGCAGTGGGAAAATGTGAAACCTTACCCATAAAAATGGCTAAAACTGACTCCAGGGGTGAGAGGGAACAGAGAGGAGGTGACAGAGAAGACAGAGGAGTCAGCCTGTGCCTCCTGCCACCAGATTCGGCAGTGCAGGATCATCTGGGAGCATCCCCCTTCCATGCACGCAGGTCAGTGACACTGCTGCTGGCCATGCTGGCTGTGTGGTCACCACAGAGGGACTCTGTTCACACCAACAGGCCCAGGATTTCACCACCCTGCCCCAGGGCCACACTCTTCTGGCCATGACAAACAGGACAACCTGCCACAGGCCCCTGAGCAGCATTAGCTCAGCTCCTCCTGACAGACCCCACTGCTTGGCCAAGGGCACCAGAAGCTTTCAAGGGTCACGAGTGGTTTGGTTTTTTTCCACAGAGAAAACAGGGCTGCTGTTTTTCCACTGCAAATTCAAGCAGTTGCATGCTCCCAGCTCCAATCCCTGTGTGGATCATTTCTAAGTGCTTCTGCCTGGATCTCAGTGCGTGAATTTTTTAATCAATATGAAATCTCTAAAATGATAACCATCCCTTCAGGCCAAAAACACGCTGGGTTTTCACTCAAGGTTTGTAAACTTTCTTCCAAACTACTTTTTTTCTGCAGTGGGAAGCATTGATCCCTGAGGAAATGAGGCCTTCTTTTAAGGGTAGTAGGCTAGGAATTCATCCCATCTTGCCCAGCCAGACCTACTTTTGCATATTAAGCTCCAGTTCCAAGCAAGGAACCTGACCTAGGGACCCTGACTACCAGCTGAAGCCCGTGAGAGCACAACACAGCAGTGCCGGGGTGGCAGACCCCTGGTAAAGGAGCTGGCAAACCCCCAGGGACCATCTCCCTGCTCGCACCATGACCTTGCTTCTCCTGCCACCCTGCTTTGAAACCCTGGCCACCGTCCCCCTTCCCTGGTCCAGTATTCCACTGCATGCTCTTCCCTCCCTGCAGCACCACGTGTCTCTGCGCCTGGGCAGAGACACAGGGCTCTGTACAGCCACAGAGGCAAACCCCAGCTCCGATGGATCCCAGTCCAGAAAGGGCCCACTGAGGCCCATCCCTGTGGCATTGCTCCTGCCCCAGCAGTGTGGAACACAGGGGGGAGGATCAAGCCCCTCCAACTTTGGATGGGCTCAGGAGAGCAGGGAGCCCCTCAGTCTCTCACCTTGCAGCCATAGTGGGGAGACTCCAGTCCCACATAGGATCCTTGCTGGGGTATGAGGGTCAGGGAGCTGGCCCAAGTGGAGCTGGGGCTGGCAGTGGGGCAGTGGCCCTGGGCATGACACTGCTGCAGCTGAGGCCCTGCAGCTGCACAGCCCCAATGGAGGGGCCACACTGGGCACTGCCACGCTCCTGGGCACAGCCACAATGGCCGCATTCAGGGGCTGGAGGGTGTGGGTGCCACAGCCGTGTGGGCAGCGCTGCTGCTCAGGGTTCCCTGCCCACAGTGTGGCTGAGTGGAGAGGTCGGGAGCACGGAATCAGGGCTCTGCCAGCACTGCCACTCACCCCAATGCTACTGGCAGCCAGGGGGCTCAGGCTGGCTGGTACTGAGGGTCAGCACCAGCCTGGCAGCACCAAGCCCCTGGGGATGGTGGCACCAGCCCCTAGAGCTCTGGCCAGCAGTAGGATGCTGCCACCCTCCATGGAAGCCTGGTCATCTGCTCCCGGGGCTGTGGGAGGACACCAAGGTCAACATGACCACCAGCACCCAAAATGTCCCTTGTGCCAGGCTGGGAGTGTTCAGCACCCTGAGGCACCTGCAGGCTCTGAAGGGACCTGAGATTCACAGTGAGGCAACCACTGCAACTGCCTCAGCCCCTTCTCCCCACTTTTTTCCCCATGGCCTTTCTGTGGCATTCGAGAGCTCCAGAAACAGATGCGGGTTATCATGGGAGCAGCTCTGGGTGCTCAGGCAGGAGCTGCCCTCATGTGGAGGTGGCAAGCAAACCTCAGACAGCACGCAGCAGCCGCGGAGTGCTGCCCATCACACAGCACCTTCTGGATGCAGAACTCAGCTTCTGCTGCCCACCCCATGCAGGAGACTCTGGTGTGGGGGACTATGGGTTGAGAAAGGACACAGGTCCCAGCGTACTGCCAAAGGGATAGTTTCACTGACGATTTCCACCACAAACCTTTAAAGAGATATACACCACAACTGCAGCGAACTGGGTAGAGACAAGTAGAGATGCTGTCCCAAATAATTTTTTCTAAATATTTCCCACAGAAGGAGCAGGACCCAATTCCGTTGGGTGCCAGCCTTTACCAGGTTGCCCCAGCCCTTCCAGTACCTAGCCTTGCTCGTGCATGTCCCCTCGGAGTGCAGTCAGGCTGGAGCAGCTCCCATGCTGAGGCTGGCAGCTGCCTGGCGCAGCTGGAGAAGGCAGGAGGCAGCCGACACCGTCCCCCCAGACCCTTCCCTGTGCAGGATGATGGCCGAAGGGTTCCTCTGCACCCACCGGCCCCGGTGCCATGCACCCAGTTTTCAGTAAGGCCACGTTTCAGCACAAGCCCAGTTTCCAGCAAGGGCTGGCTCAATTCTGCTGCCGCTGGACCCCTATGGACTGGGGGTTTTCTCCTAAGGGGAAATGGCTGGAGCTGAAAGGAGCTCCAGGCTACTGGAACAGGCACGTGGGAATGGCGACTGCAAAGAAAGCCTTAGCAGGATCAGAGGCAGACCTGCTTGTCAAGCCTGGAATCTCCTCCCCTCATCTCCCTGCCTGCTCCTCCTTCCCTTGGTGTTTTCCTCTTTCCTCCCCTTTCAAGTCAGAGTATGGATTCACAGCTTTCCCAGATGCTCTGCCCAGCACTTCCCCAGCACATCCTGCCTCCAGCGTCCAAAATGCTCCGCACTCAGAACCTTCCCTTCCCTGCCACCTCCAAGCCGGTTTTGCTGCAGCCGCTCTCCCCTTCCCCTGCCCAGTCACTCCCAGCTGCCAGGATGGTTTCCAGGGCTGACCATCCCCCCTTTGCTACTTGGCTCTGTTTCCCCCCCCAACTCTCTGCCAAGGCTGCTGCCCATCCCTGAGGTTTAACCTCTGACCATCACAAGTCCTGGGCAGATCCAGCTCCATGCTGAGTGCCTGAACAGGGCCTTGCAGGCTCTAGCATAACTAGGGTCCACAAGAGCTGGAATGACACCCCAGCACCCTCCTGCCTCACTACCATGAGGGCCCATAGGGCTGATCCCCTGCAGCAAGCTCCCCACCGTGCTGTGGGACAGATGGCTGCTGCAGAGACAGACGGAGATGAGGAGCACCCTGCAGGGGTGGCAGTGGCTGTGTGACAAAGGTCCGGGGTCCAGGTACTGCCAGCCCCCAAGGACAGAGGTGCTCAACCAGGCTGTGGCACTCAGCACCCCTGATGGGGCAGGGGCTGAGCTGGCAGGGGACAGGCAGGACAGGAGCACAGGCATGCCTTGCAGCCATCCTGGAAACCTGAGAGGAGCCTGGCGAGAGTCCTGGGGATCCTCTGGGGACACAGAAAGAGTAAACAGGGGAAAATAGCCCCAAAGCCCTGGCAATATAGGCACCCTGAGCCCCACTGCCCCTACTGAGCCCTGCTGCCAACCTGAGCCCTGCTGCCCCCAAGCACTTATCTCCTGGCACAGGACATGCAAATCCCCAAAATGCTCTGCAGCGAAGCCCAGCTCTCCTGTGCTGCTCTGCAGCAGGGCCAGAGAATCACATGAGCTATTTATGGTGAAGCAGGGGATCAGAAACAGAGAGTATCCCCAGCTCCTGAAGAACGAACCCCACTTATACTCACCGGTGACTGGCAGAGGCAGAGATCTGCAGTGCCCTGAGCGTTTCCCAGCTGTAAAAGTGCCCTGTCATAGAATCACTAAGTTTGGAAAAGACCTCTAAGAGCAAGTCCAATCATCTCCCCTCCCAGGCTCCACGACTTGCATCCCACCCAGCTCTCCCCAGGGCACCCACTGCTGGCTAAAGCCCAGAGCATCAGCAGCAGTGCCGAGCAATTGCGCAGTGACCGTTCCATGGTGGGGCCCTACCTTGGTGCAAGCTCCCCATGGCTCCAGCATGGCTCATCCTGCTGGGCTGTCGCTGCGTCCGAGGCAGTGCTTTATACAGAGCCGCCTCTTCCCGCCCCACCCCCGCAGTGACGGATGGATGTGCACTGCAGCCGCAGCTGGCTGGGAGCTGGGCTGCCTTCCCAGCCCATCTGCCAGGCTCCCCACTCCCAGCCATTCTGTGCCTGCACCAGTGCCCTTTGCATGGTGGGAGGGTCCCACTGGGATGCTGGCACCAGCCCCATCACCTCCCTTGCCTGCAAACACCTGACTCATCCCAGGCAGGCACCAGACTGCACTCCTGCAAGGATCCTTCCCCGTGTATGTCCTGGCAGGGAAGGAGAGCTCAGCTCCTGCATGGGAACTGGATCCACTGTACATCTTCACCCCAGTTAACCTGGCACAGTCCTGCATCCCACTCATCCCTTCCATGGGTCTTGTGGCAGCAAACACTGTGACCCTCCAAACCACATCCCCAAGCACCGTGTTAGCACCAGTCTGCTCTGAGATGTCCCAGCAGCAGGGGCTCAACAAAAGCTCTTTCATCAGCCCGTCCAGGGGGAAGTGCCAAGTGTGACACCCAGCACATCCCTTCTCCAGGGCATGAAGCTCCTCATCCCTCCTTTGTCCCCTGGAAGGGACAACACCACAGAGCAAGCACTGGACCACGCACTGCAGGGGTGCTCATACCCTGCAACACGGCAGCACAGGAGGTCCAGGAAGCCCAGCACTGACCTGCTGTGCAGAGGGAATGATCCTGCCATCAGCAGGCAGTGGGGACAGTCAGAGCACAGGCATGAACATCCACAGGGACACTGGCCAGACAGCAGGTGCTGCCCAACACGCCGGACCCAGGTAGCCCATGGGGGCTGGCACAGGGGGCTGGGTTATGTTGACCAGGTGTGGGCAGCCTGCTGGCAGCAGCAGTGTCCAGGTAGGACCCACCACAGTGTAGTTTGGACACATACTGATGGAAACTCCCAGGTACACCAAGCCATCAAGAACCACAGGGGAAGAAGCACAAGCCAGACAAAGTCTGGGACTTGCTGGGAGGCTCCCGGCAGGCTCCGGCTGTCAGGATACAGTCACCCCCCCGTGCGGGTGACAGTGCTGGATGCAGAGGGAGAAACCGCCATTCAGCCCCAACTGCCCAGCTGCTCATCAGTATGAGCTCTCCAAGCAGTACCCATGGGTTGGGATGCTCAAGGACTGTCCCCTCACCCAAGAACATCTGCCCCGGGGGAACCAGATGGGCAGGGACTAGGTCAGAGCCCCGAGAGACCTCCCCATGAGCCCTCCTCAGGGCTGGTCACCTGGCACAGGGACTCCTGAGCCACTGAACTGGGACAGCCCAGGGGGATCTCCTCTGAAACACAGAATCTGCAGCAAGGAAGAATCAGTAATCCCATCATTCCCAGCAGCTCCCCTCCTCTGAAATCATTGCCTGGTCTGTTTGCACCGTACCGGATACCCCCGACCTTGGCAGTACAATCCCATGAGTTCGGCAGGCCAGGGACCAGTGGGGCTTGCAGCTTCCCTGGCCTCTGCAGCTCCCATGTGAGCAGCACTCACGAATGCCCCTGTAAGGGACTCCCAGCGTCGGCAGCCTAAGTGTCCTCAGTGGCATTTCCAGGCCCTGAATCTCCCCCTTACCCCCTCTCCATGAGGGTGAAGCCATAGGGGTTTGGGGCTGGGGGCTATTCAGTTCTTGGCTGCTCTTCACTGTTCAGGCTGACATCACCCATCTCTGAGCATCCACAACTGAACAGCGACCCTGAGTTGGGTCCATCAGGCAGCCTAAGGAAAACAAGGGCAGGAAGGATTTTCCCTCCATCCCTGGCAAGAAGCAATGATGGACCCAGAAAGAGGGGCTCAGGCCCTGGGGTGTCAGAGTGCGAGGGACCCACTGCATCCACTACCAACTAACTGCAGAAGTGCCTACAGAAATGCCCTTCTTGGCTTCAAAATCTT
This sequence comes from Chiroxiphia lanceolata, assembly GCF_009829145.1. Lineage (NCBI taxonomy): Eukaryota > Metazoa > Chordata > Aves > Passeriformes > Pipridae > Chiroxiphia > Chiroxiphia lanceolata. The sequence goes on along the minus strand of NC_045653.1, from coordinate 166,590 downwards.
CATGGAAAGGGTGGTCAGGCACCGGCACACCAGGAGTCACCATCCCTGGAGGGATTTAAAAGACACATTAGGCATTTGGGAACATGGTTTAGTGGTGGTCTTTGCAGTACTGGATCAATGATTTTAAAAGTTCCTTTCTAACCTCAGTGGTTCCATGACTGGTGAGACCCACAGGGTGCAAATGGATTGGGGAGACCTGAACAGCAACAGGTTTCAAAGAGGTCCTGCTGGCACTTGGGCCCTGTGGCATCAGTGCTTGTTCTAAGCCCATCGAGGACCCCACTGCACCGTGCTGAACCCCATGCACACTGCCCAGGCGACTAGGCTGTGCTCAGGGACTGGATCACAGGCTGGGTGAGGTTGGAGGCACTTCTGAAGGTCACCCTGCCCAGTCCCTGCTCCCTCAGGGCCACCCAGAGCCGGTTGCCCAGGATGTGCCCAGGTGGCTTTCGAGTCTCTCCACAGATGAAGACTCCACCACCTCCCTGAGCACCTGCACCAGTGCTCAGCCACCCTCACAGTGGAAAAGTGTGTCCTGATGCTCAGAGGGCTCCTCCTGCGTGTCAGTTTGGTGCCCATGTACCCTGGGTCTGTTCCTGGGCACTGCTGAGGCAGAGCCTGGCTCCACCCTCTTAGCAGAAGCCTGTCAGTGGCCAAGGATGGCACATTCTGCTGGGAGCAGGGGAAGGTCACCCCATGGACAAGTTCCCTCACTTATCTGAGGAGAAACAACCCCTCTCAGGGTGGCACAGGCTAACTCAGGTAGCACATCAGAGGGAGAGACAGAGCCCGAGAGATCTTCGTCTTGCATTTCACTGCAGGATTCGGGCCAGCAGAAAGATATCAAGCCACAGGACCACCCCCAGAAGAGACCCCCAACCGCTGTCGTGCCATTGGGCTCAGCAAGGACCCAGCTAATGCCTGAGTTATCCCATGGAGATGTGGCTCGTGGCCTGATCCTGATCCTGCACCTCCTCACCCAACAAAAAAACACACCAAAGTGCCTCCTGGCACAAGGAGCAGCTTGAGGACTCCAGACACGCGCCCCCCCTGCCAGAGAGATGCCCCCTAAGCAAGCACTGAGCCAGCTCCTGCAAAGACAGTGCTGTTGGAGAGTCCCTCCTTGCTCCTGCTGACCCCATGACACGGTTTCCTCATATCCTTGTGATCCTACCCAGTAGAGGAGGGGACCATCTGCATCCTCCACTGCCACTTGGAGCACGATTTGGTGACTCAGGCAGGGAAACGGAGCCAGCTCCCTTGGACTACAGTGGGACACAGCTCAAGTCCTGGAAGAGGTCACGGCTAAGCTGGGCCTAGGTTTTAGTTCAGCATTCCAATAAGTCCTTGGATCCCAGTGGAGGATGCTGTGGGGGTGGAGGGGCATCGGTCTCATCCTCCCACCACCACCTTGGCAAAGCTGGCTGCCATGCATTCTTTTGGAGGCATTTGGGAACCTGAAGGAAGGCAGGGTGGTGGCTGCTGCACAGAGCAGTTCAAGCTACAAGCTGATTCAACATCTCCTCCATCCCAGACAGAGCCTCTGATTTCAAGCATCAACATGTTTCTGATTATTTGGTAGAAATTAAGCTGAGGTGGGAGAAGGGGAGGGCTGGCAAAGCCAATTCCTGCCTGGAAAGGTGGGAAAATCAATTGAAAAATATCATCCAAACTGGGCACATAGCACTGGCACATCCCAGCACTGGATGTTGGTATTTGGGACTGGCCTCATCCTGCATCCAGCTGCCTCTTTTGGCCTGGCAGCCCCCTGAGAGGGCACGGAAGGACAGGCATAGGGGAAAACATGTCATTAATCCTCAGGGTTTAAATCCAAGTGAGGGCTCATCATTCCTCATAACCTCCTGCCATCAGAGGCACCTGCTGGCAACCCTGGTGACATGGGGACACCATGGCCACATGTGCTCCTAATTCCCTCCCCAGTCCAAGCAGGAGGAGGGAGGATTTGAAGGGTCAGGGGCTATGGCATGGTACAGCTGATCTATGCCCAAAACAGTCTTTTCCCAAAACACCCTATTTGGACCACGTGTCCCTGTCAACATCAGCTCAGCTCCGTCCTTGGCACCTACCTCAAACCAAGCATTGGAGGGGCTGTTATTGAATATTTGTTGGGTTCAACCCAGTTCCCCACTTTTGGGATGCCTGGCTCATGCTTTCTGAACACCTAAAGCAACCAGTGCAGGCTTCCCTCTGGTTCCTCCCCATTTGACCCTCTCTCAGCCACAAGGAACATTTGTTGGTGAGAGGGGACCAACAGCACCCCTGTGGCTACACAGCCATGAGCCCTATCCCCACTGGTGACAGACTGAAGCAGAATCAGGACCCTAAAAAACCCCAGAGTGTTCCCACATGGTACCGAATAACAAAAGTACGCACAACACAGCACAATCCTGGGATTACACATCCCACTAAGGAGCAAGTCACAGACCCACAGGACAAGGGCACAGACCCACAGGACAAGGTTGGTTCCACTAGGACAGGAACACCAGGGAGCAGCCTGTCCATGAGAGAAGACCTGCAACCCCAAGAAGGATCTGTAGTACAGATGAGAAGGAACCCCCTGTTATGCATGGAAACATCTCCCCGGTACCACAGCACGGTGGATCCCAGGCTGCTGCAGAGAAGGACGCGGACCCTCTGTGACTGCCCAGGCATAGGAGAAAGGAGATTTTTTTTAGCTTTTTGCCAACACAAGGACAGCTTGAGGCCTCAGGGATGCTCAGGCCTTGCAGGCAATTATCAGAGATAAGAGACAAAGGTTTTAAAGGGCAGAAAGATGGAAAAGGGATCACAGAGAAGGGAGAAGAAAGAGCAAGTCAGCTCAGAGCTGCAGCGGGGTGGGGAGCAGCACATGGGCTTCCTACATTGGCTCTGACCTTCCATGCAGAGGACACCCCGAGACACTGTGACACAGCAGGGACTTGGGCCATGCAGGTAGAGTTGGGGCTACAGCAGAGAAAACAAACGGTGCAGAGGAGAAGGTACCTCAGGTACCTACCCCAGGACTGAAACTGCACTGCAGGGAACCCCCCAACCAACTCAGATTCCCCCCAGTGCTGCCCACACCAGGGTCCTGCCTCCCACCACCCCAGAAGCAGGGCATGCTGTGCCATGCCCCTGGGTTCCATTGGACAGTGGGTGCCCCACTCCTCAGGGAGCCTTCAGGACTTCCACACTAGCCAAGCTCACTGCCATCTATCCTTATGTTTTCCAGTTTATCTCGGACAGTACTCCAGCACCTGGAGTCCCCAAAGACTTTTTGGACAACCCCCTTGAAGTTCACCAGGAGATGTGCTGGCCAGACCCAGGACTCTGGCAGGCACTCACTGTGAGGAGCATCACTTCACCTGACCAGGGCTTCATTGCACAGGATAAGCCTCAAGGGCAGGGAGGAAAGGGCCCCCTGCCCTTGCCACCCTCCATGGAGGAGACAGGGAGGGGACAGGCCATGCCAGCAAGCCTGGAGGAGTAGGAACAGAGCTGCCCCATGCTCAACTCTATGAGCCCCACATGCTCTCAGTCGTACTCTTCTCTCCATTGTATTCTTCCCAAGTTGCATCCCCCAAGAGCTGGGACCCCCCTCTCCCCAGCCCTGCCCTAGCTTAAGCTGTGGTGCAACATCAGAAGTGCCTACACACCAGACAAACCAGTTCTGAGGGATGGATTTACTCCGATTCTCTCCTGCTTATATCCTTCAGGTGTTCCTGGTGTCTTTCAGCAGCGATTAGCCCTGCCCAGGCTGCTTCCCCTGCCTGATTTCTATTCAGGATGTATATATAATGTATGTTTTACACACATCAGTGCAGTTGTCACTATCCTGCACCCAGTGCTCTCCCTGTACCCGCACTTCAGCTGGTCTGAGTCCCAAAGCCACCATGAGCCCAGTCTCCAGAGGTGCTCACAGTGCCCAGTACTGCAGTGCCTACTCACCACACCTGAGTCCTAAAATACATGTGTGGCCCAGCTGCTGCAGGGAAACTGGAACTGGAAATGTCCATCCTCCGAAGCATCTCGCAGATACGCAAAAGAATCGACAAGGTGTCAAAGGAGCTTGAACAATTCCCAGGGCTGAGCAGGAGCCAGGATAGCATCCAGGAGCCTGGGCTAACAGGCGCTGGGAAGGACCATGGCGTGGGCGGCCAGATCCGCACCTCAGGCTGCCCCAAAGCAGCCTTGGTGGAGATAGAGGGCAAGAGGTCACAGACTTGAACAACCTTTCCTACCTGGCTCTGGCTCAACTCTGCTAAGAAATACTTCACCAGTCTCACTTCTGTACAAATTTACAGCAATAGCATTTGTGTCCCCACAGAACTGGGGAGAATTCAGCCTTTGGCAACCAGTGCCTGGACGCTATGGACACCCAAACTGGGGACAAACTGAAAACTCCTCAATGACTTGCAAAATGCAACACAACCCCCCCCCCCCCCCATCAGGTTTCAGTTTGCTGCAGGAACACATAGTCTGCAAAAGTCCTTCAGAAGGAAAGCAGGGGCTGGATTCTGGGATTCTATGATTTACAGTTGTGCCAGATGTGCTGGGGTCATCCCTGGAAAAGGGAGGGAGGAGACCCTCACCTTCAATGAGAATTACAGAAACACCTGCTCAATCAGGAGCCCCCAGCTCCTGAGATGCCTCCTCTGGGAGGGATGCCACCTTATTCTCCTGCCAGGTCGGGTCAGGCATGGCATGGGCTGCCTGTGCCCGAAGCAGCATGTCACGAGCTTCCAGGAGGTCCAGCCAAGCAGGGATGGTGCTCTCACGTTAGGACAGTGATGGCTGGGTGCAGCCAACAGCTTGCCAAGGTTCCAGGGCACCAAACCCTGTGCCCAGGTGCTGCCAGGGAGGGGACCACAGCTGGAGCTTCCTTTGCAAGCTGAGACATCTCTCCAGCTCGGGGCTGACATACCTGACAGACTTAGGAAATGCTGATGAGGGAAAACATCTTCTCTCCCTCCTCCCACACTGCCCTCCTTCCAGACCATTAATCCCAGCCCTGCGCCAGCCCGTGGCTGTCTTGCGGGCGCTGCTGTTGAATCATCATAAGCCACACACTGACTCACAGGTGAGGCTCTGGATGCAGCTGATGCAGGAGCCCCGGGCCCTGCAACCTCCTACAAGGGAGCTCTGCCAACCTCATCCAGCCACCACCAGCCTCCCCATGCCTCTGCGGGCCCGGGGGGGCAGCAGCAGCCCCCCACTGCGAAGGGATATGATGCTTCAAAAGATCATTTAAAGCACTCAGCTCAACACAGGGAGCAGCTCCACCCATACCGGCCTGACAAGCCTTTAACAGTGACTGTGATGGAGAGGAGAGTGGGATAAGTCTCCTCTCCCAGGGCCACAGAGATCTTTGAAGGCTGGAGCACCTCTGCTATGGACACAGGCTGAAAGGGCTGTCGGTGTTCAGCCTGGAGAAGAGAAGGCTGTGGGGAGACCTTAAATCACCTTCCAGTACCAAAAAGGGGCTTATAAAAAACAGGGGGAGAGACTTTTTACATGGAGAAACAATGACAGGACAAGGAGCAACTGTTTCAAACTAAAAGAAGAGAGATTTAGATTGGATGTTAGGGAGAAATTCTTCCCTGTGAGGGTGGGGAGGCCCTGGCACAGGTTGCCCAGAGAAGCTGTGGCTGCCCCATCCCCAGAAGTGTTCAAGGCCAGCTTGGATGGGGCTTGGAGCAACCCGGTCTAGTGGAAGGTGTCCCTGTCCATTGCAGTGGATTCCAAACAAGATGGGCTCTAAGGTCCCTTTCAACCCAAACCATTCTGTGGTTCTGCAACTCCTCTCACACACAGTCACCTGCGCCAGGGCTTTATCCTCATCCCATTAGAGAGGTGTTCTCCATCATCTCACCAAACCTCCTTCCCCCTAGTTTTGGGCTGTGGTTGTCCCTGTCTTGAGCAGCCAGGGCAGAGCTCCTTCTGCTTTCCCACTATTTCAAGCTTCACAGCTTCCCACTGTCCCCAGGCCACCATGACCCCTCCACAGTACCAACCCTGCAGATCCAGTATCAGTGGCAGCTCAGCCTTACCCAGAGAAGGCAACACCCAGGGTGGGTCACTCAGCCCAGGACAACAGCTCTCTGTAGCCACCATCCAATCACCAGGACCTGCCTCCACCCCAATGGGGAAGTGCCTGCTCAGGTCCATCAGGTTCCAGCCTTGGTCCTTCCCAGCAGTGATGTGGAGGTCCTCAAGAGCAGCAGACCTCCAGAGCCAGTGCAGCACGGCAAAGCTGCTCAGGGAGGTCCCTGCAGCCCCTGTGCCAGGCCCAGCAGCTCTTCTCGGCTCAGCCTGAAAGAGCAGAACCCAGCAGGCAGAGGTAGCTGGGCACAGAGCGCTGCTGGGCTCAAACCGGATGCATTTGGTTCCTCCTCCTGCCTTCAGCATCTTGGCTGTTCCCTGAGGGTCTGATCTACCTGCCCTTGCTGCCTGTAGCTGGATGGACCCTGGGGTTCACTTCTCCTCTCAGCCTGGCTCCTGCAGGTCCTTCTTAGCTGGGACAGCACAGCTTTGGGATCGCAGCACCAAGATTTATCGTCTGGTGCAAAACTTTCTCAGACCCCTCATCCCTACACACTTGTCTCAAGCCCCCTCTCTACATCCCACTATTTTCTCTTTGTTCCTCAAGTCAGTCACACAGACAGATGTTTCAGCCTCCAGGTCTTTTTCCAGACAGTCACAATTTCTTCTGGTGTTCTTCATTTACAGTAAAGCACTTTGCCTCCAATTCCTACACACCTGGCTCCTCTGCCCAGCAAACACACGTGCACACAACAGGAAGGACTGAAGCACAAGAGCACGGGCACCCTGCAGGCAGGACTCAATTCCTACAGGAGCAGTAGGGCACTGGGGTGCTGGGAGAAGCTTTATTGCTCCCCGATACCATCAACTACCTCATCCCATCCTCCCTGCAGCCACAAGGTGCTTGCAGGCATCGTCCTTCTGTACCTCCGTGAGCCTCACACCACACGTCCATCCATGTCCCCCCCTTGCACACATGCAGTCTCACAAGCCCCACTGCCCCAACTCACCCTTTGCCCATCACCTCCAAGCCTGCTATGTCCCAACTCTTTGCCAGGAGTGGTTGAAAAGGAGATGTCAGACTAACAGAACACAATGTTCTCCTGCCCAGTAGGATGATATGAGCTCAAGAACATCCCAGTAAGCAACATGAAGGATAATGTGAGCAGTCTGTATTCACCTGACACCTTTCTTCCCAGCCTGTGAGTGGGCTTTTCACTGGCCCAGGTGAGCTGTGCCACCTTGTCCTGCCAACCACCCCATGGCTGTCCCACCCCATGGCAGCACAGCACCAGGAGGAGCCAGCTCCTCACCAAGTCCTGTGTTCAGTTCTGGGCCCTTCACTTCGATAAAGACATTGAGAGGCTGGAGTGTGTTCAGAGAAGGGAGACAGAGCTGGGGAAGGGTTTGGAGCACAAGCTGGATGAGAAGTCAGCTGAGGGAGCTGGAGGGGCTCAGCCTGGAGAAAAGGAGGCTCGGGGGGGACCTCTACACTCTCTACAACTCCCTGACAGAAGGGTGGAGCCAGGTGGGGGTTGGGCTCTGCTCCCAGGGAACAAGTGACAGGACAAGTGGACACAGCCTCCAAGTTGTGCCATCGGAGGTTCAGGTTTAACATCAGGTTGAACATTCCATGAAGAATTTTTTCATAGAAAGGGTGGTCGGCATTGGAAAGGGCCTGCCCAGGGAGTGGTGGGAGTCACCATCCTTGGAGGCGTTCAAGGAATGACTGGACGCAGCACTCAGTGCTCTGGGCTGGGTGACAAGGTGGTGATTCAGTCAAAGATTGAACTTGATGATCTTGGAGGTCTTTTCCAACCTTAATGATTCTGTAATTAAAGTAGGGAAGAGCGATGAGGTCTGAACCTGCCAGTGGACTGACCATGGGAGGCTGTTCTCAGCAGAGACACATCCACTCCTGTCCTTCTTGCACAGGTGATGGGTCTAGTCCAGAGCCTGCCTGGCCATGGAGGGCAGGAAGGGCTCATCCAGGCTGGCTGGATCAGTCCGTTCCTGGGGAGAGTCCCTTAATTCACTGTAGAGCTTTGATGGTGACTTCAGACACTTTTGTCCAAACAGGTGGTTGCTCGCCAGCCCCAAGCCAGCTGGCAAGCTCAGGCGGTTGAGCTGTATGTTCAGCTCCACTGACCAGACCTGGAGTTCCCAATGGATGCCAAGCTGGTGAAAAGGAGCCAAATGCAGGGCTGAGGCAGCCACTGAAGCAGACAGTGGTTCATCATTGACACAGAGTATGACAGCCAGGGCTGGAGCTGCCCAGTGAAGAATTGGGTCAGCTCGGGAAAAAAAGGAAAGCAAAGACACCAAAGATGGGATGATCCTGTGGGAACACACTCAAACGAGTGCAGTGGTCCTGTGTAACGCCTCCAAAAGCTCTGGAATCCACCACGTGGAAGGAGCTGGCAGTGTGAGGCTATCCCACCTCCCTGCATGGGCTGGTGAAGCTGCTCTGCTGCAGCTAGTTCAGCCTTAACTGACAAGTGTTCAATCCTTGTTTGGGCAATTATGTATTTACATTATGTCAGCAGTTGCCAACAGCCCAGACATCTGCTTGCTCATCATGCCCAAGTCAGGCATTGCAGAGACATCTGACCCCAGAGCAGGATGCTGGCCTTCTGCACACACAGCTGACAGGCAGCAAAGTGCCTCTCTTCACAAATGCTCTGTGTTCCCCTGGCATCTCCTGTGGGGGATGGACAGTGACCTGCTGCCCACGGTGCCATCCCCTGCTCCAGAGTTAATAAAGCAGCCTGAGCTTATTTCACAAAACTACACCCTGGGAGTTGAGATCAGAATCCCGGTGGCTCCAGAGGCATTGTGCCACATGTCAAAAACGAATCAGGAGAAAGCTGGAGGGGGAAAAAAGAAGCCAACAAGTTGGCAGGGAGTTGTCCCTCGAGCCAGCCTGGAGTCAGGCAGAGATGGCAACTCACCACCGCTTAGCTCGGCTGGCAGCACCGAGAGCAGCTGAGGCAGAGTCTGTCCTGAGAGACCCAACCCTCCTTCCACTTTGCTCCTGCTGCGCTCTGGCCCCAGCCCTTTTGGCACCAGGAAAAAACAGGGAAGAGGAGCATGACCTCTGCTGTATCCCAAGGGGACAGAACTGAGGTGCCTCCTCCTCCTCCAAGCCTGCCAGAATGCAAAGGCAGAGCATTCTCCTTCCTGCTCCCCTTCGCACAGCAGGACACAGTCCTTTTGCAAGACCTGGGAAATTTGGGGCCATTTTGAACAAGATTTTGAATGACGTGCCCCAGCTGAGTAAATAGGTTCAGGAATAAGTTGCTGTGACTCCTTGGAAGCCAAGAAACACCTTCCACAACCTCACTAATGTGGAAAAGCAAGATCTCGCAGCAGGTGAGCCAGGAGAGCAGTGATTCAGCCCCTGCTAACAGTCTGTGCCTCTCCACATGGAAGGGCAGCCCAGACACCATGCGACTGTGAGATGAAAGAGCCAGTGCACGCTGCAGCTTCCAGTCCCCCTGTCCCTGGTTTCTCTCCCTGCACCCACAGGCTCCCCTGGAGCACATAGGATGGGACCAGCAGCACTGCCACAGCACGTCACGTGCCACCACTGAGCCTGGGTGCTGCAACATCATCTTCAGGGCATACACAACCTGCCTGCTTAGTGCTCTGGGGACTTCTCCACCTTCCCTGGCACCCATGGGTCCCTCCAGTCTCACCTAAAGAAGCCAAGCCTTATTGATGCCCTCAGCACCGTCAGGGCCTTGCCTGCACCTGCCCAGCTCAGCCAGGGTAGCAACTCCGGAGTCTCAGGGAGGTGCCATGGGGCTGATGCTATTCCAGAGCTCTCCATTTTCAGTCCAATTGCCTCACACTTCAGCTCCTTCCCTGTGACACCTACTCGGTAGTACAAGCAGAAGTGTCTCCCTGTCACCAGTGGTGGAAAACCATCCCCTGCTCCCAGGTAGAGCCTTGACTCCCTGAGAGCCATCCCTGCTTGCTCACCAGTCCCCTCCCTGACTGGGGACACTGCCATGCAGCACCTTTGTGCCAGTACAGCCACACCAGCCTGCAGGTTCACAGGGACGCCAAAACTCATCCCAGACCACAGGATCTCACCAGCAGTGTGGCAGCTCTGCCACTCAGGAGCAACAGGCGCATCAAGGACAGATCCTCATGGCAGGATCTGACAGCAGACCCTGTGCCTGAAATCATACAGCGCATTGCTCTGGGGGAGAACTCAGGCAGGTCTGGAAGCCCACTGAGGCTTCTTGCACAGAAAAAGGCTGCCCAGCTTGTCGCCTCTGTCACTCCAGGCAGCCCTGTAAAGCCAGGAATGTGCCTCCTCCAGACAAACACCGACCTTTCAAAAGGAATGCAGAGTTAGGAGCACACCAGGAGTGGAGAGATTTATGATCCTATGCTGCATCTGGGGCTTCAGCTCTTCCAGCAAAGTCCAGCAAGAAGAACTGTCTGGACAGGAGAAGGCCTGGTAGAGCAGGTAGCTCAACACTCAGCGCTCAACATCCTCCAATGCAATGGCACATGATGAACCAGCCCTGTGGAGGCACTGAAGGTTTTAAGCCACCACTCAGAGCAACCTCGCCGTCCGCCAGCCCCCAAGCAGCCACCAACAGCTCCTTCCCTTGCTGTGGGATGTCGTCTGAACCAAGGACCGTCCAAGTGCCTTATGAACACCTATCCTTGGGAAAGTCATAAAGAAACAGGACCCAAGACCACAACATACCCAGACAGGGTTGCGGTTACCCTGAGGGACAGCTCCAAGTAGGGACACATGAGCAGTGCAGCCATTGACACTTCCCCAAACCCTTCTGCACCACCCAGCCCTCCCATATTAGCCTCAACTCCCCGTCCCAACACAGCCACCGCCTAAGGAGGACCGAAGGCATCCAGGCTTCAATGGCGCAACTGCCCGGAGGGAAACAGGTTCCCACAGCATTCCACAGCCACACCCACAGCTCCCAGCCCAGCCAAAGGGCTGCAGGGAGTCTCAGGGTGCAGGAGCCTTGAGGCTCCCACTTTTGGCCCTCTTCCCAAAACCAGGCAGAAAGCAGCGCTGAGGTAGAAGCCTCAAACAAAAGGGTCAACAGAGCTTCAAGACACCTTCCTTCCTCAGCGAAAGGTGTTGGTGATCTTGGCAGAGAAACCCCAAATCAAGGTTTGCGATACCCAGAGATACCCTAGGGTGCTCTTCTGCCCCAGGACAGTGTGGTGCAGGCAGTAGGAGCTCCCATTATACTGCCCGGGGGATGTGGGCAATGCTGGAGCAGGCAAGGAGCGGTTCAGGAAGGGATGCAGGCAGGGATGTGCTGGGAATGGTACTCGGAAAGCTCCACCTCTGCCGGTTGCTTAGCGAACCAGCATCCCGCAGGAGCCACCTCGCCCTCATGTCCCTGCCAGCAGCACCAGCTCTGCTGCATCAGCTCTGGTAGCAGACATGAGCCCAGAAACCACCACCTAGTACCCACCAGCTACCCCCTTCCCACTAAAGCACTGGAACCTGGTTCCACTGGGGATGTGCTCCGCTCAGTCTGTCCCTGCTCCCCATGGGCCCCACGGCTCAGCCCCAGCCCCACCTCGGAACAAAGGCCTTCAGGAGAGGGAGTAACGCTTTTAGATGAGAAAGACCTCCCACCCCAGGTCCAACTGCTGCTTCCAGAGGCTGATAAGTGCTAGATAGGGAAAGGGAAAGGAAAAGGACACATGGAAATGCCTTCATGCCATTTGAGCACACCTCAAGCAGCCAGCTCAGCTGACTGGGAATGAGCATAGAATTCCAGAATGGTTTGGGTTGGAAAGGACCTAAACATCATTCAGTTCCACCCCTCTGCCACGGGCAGGGACACCTTCCACTACACCAGGTTGCTCCAAGCCCCGTCCAACCTGGCCTTGAACACTTCCAGGCATGGGGCAGCACAGCTTCTCTGGGCAACCTGTGCCAGGGCCTCCCCACTCTCACACGGAAAAATTTCTTTCCAATATCCAATCTAAATCTCCGGCAGTGGGAAGCTATTCCCCCTTGCCTGTCACTCCAGGCCCTTGTCCAAAGTCCCTCTCCAGCTCTCTTGGAGACACTTTAGGCACTGGAAGGGACTCTAAGGTCCTGTGGGAGCCTTCTCTTCTCCAGGCTGGACAGCATGTTTCCATTGCAGAAGTGCTCCAGCCCCTGGAGCATCTTATTAGCCTCCTCTGGACTCACTCTAACAGCTCCACGTCCTACTGCTCCAGGTGGTGTCTCACCAAAGCGGAGCAGAGGGACAGAATGGCTGGGTCCTGTCCAGCCTCTCAGCCATCAGCCCCCCCCAAGTCCATCTCCTCAGGGCTGCCCTCAATCCACTCTCCTCCCAGCCTGTATTTGTGCTTGGGATTGCCCCAATGCTGGAGCTTGCCCTTGGCCTTGTTGAACCTGTTGGCCTGCCCAGGTGCCTTCTCTCCAGCCTGTGACCGCCCCCACAGCTCCGTGTCATAGGCAAACTGGTCAAGGGCGCATCGATCCCACTGCCCGTGTCACCGACAGAGAATCAAACAGCACCGGTGCCAACACTGACTCCTGAGGACACCACTTGCCACTGGGCTCCACCTGGACATTGAGCCCTTGACTACAACCCTTTCAGTGTGACCACCCAACCAATTCCTTATCCACCAAGTTGCCCATCCGTCAAATCCGTGTCTTCAGTTTAGAGACATGGATGCCACGCAGAACAGTGTCCAATCCCTCACACAAGTCCAGGTAGATGACATCGGTTGCTCTTTCCTCATCCATCAGTGCTGTAACCCCATGTTGGAAGGGCAGAAGGGCTCTCCCCCAGCACCATACAACCTGCTTTCCCAGAGACACGTGTCTGAGCCCTCCCTGGGCTCTGGTCAGCATCATCCTTCACACCTGGCTTCCTCCTGCAAGTCCCTGAGCTGCAAAGGGCAAATCACAAGCCTCAGCATCACTGTTGCTTCCCAACTAACTCTCAGAGGCCAATATGCCTGGGAAAATCCCTCCAAATATCTCAAAATTTCTTTCCAGGGAAGAAAATGCCACAAGTTCACAGGAAGAAGAGCAACAGATCAATAAGTGAAACAGGCAGGAGCTCAGCAAAGAGAATTGCTCTTGCAAACACCTTTTGGACACTGCCTGCAATTTATGCTGCTGCTCATCTCACTTCCAAGGGAAGACAGATTGCCTGACTGGAAAGAGGAGCAGGAAATTGCCATAATAACCATGGAAAATCATATCTGGAAAATAGACCTTCTGGGGCTTCTTTAAACTATTCCCAGCACTGGTGTCCCTAGCAGAGGTCTGACCTCTCACAGGTCAGAGCTAAAGAATAAAACCAAACTCTCCCTTTGACTTAGCACCCCAAAATCTAACTAATCAACAGCGCTCCGAGAAATCAATGCACCCACCAGCACACTGCCCCAAGGCCTCGTTAAAAAAGTGGAGGGGCTTCCATGAGTTTCCCACTCTGGTAATAGCCCCCTTACACCTTGGCACTGCTGGTAGTGACCCTGTGCATGAAAGGAGCCTGAAATACCTGCAGTTGGGTCTCCAGAGGCTGCTCCCCAAAAGTTCCCAGCTTCCCTTGCATTCCCAGGGCCATGCTGACAGCAGGGGAGACATTCCCTGCTGGTGTATTGACGCACTGGATGTCGGGGCACAGCATCCCATGTCAGCTCACTCACCAGCACCATCAAAACCAAAGGTTTTTCAGTGAAGTGGAGGAGAATATCTTAGGTGGAGGGGTTTTGTCTGGTTTCTTTTTGTAAGATATTTTATGCTACAAAATGACTACTGCCATAGGGATTTTAAACCAAAGGAAAAAACCCCCAGAAACGCATTCTTCTTTGAATGAAGGTTCAACAAGGCTCAGCGGGCTGGTCGCAGGCCCAAGCAGGTCCAGGGCAGCCACCAGGGCAGCCACCAGCTCACAGTGGTGCCGACATGCAGCCTAGCACTGGCTTCTGCCAGAGACGGAGGTGCTGACACCTCTCCAAGCGCTGCCTTGATCCAGTCCTGACACTAAGAACAATGCCACTGTTTGGCATTTATTCCATTTGCTTTGTATTACTCTCAAAGACAAAGTTGAAAATTCCTTTTTTTCACTTTTTAACTGGCAGCTCAAGTCTGATTCGTCCTTTGTGTGCAGGCAGTCCCCAGCAGCCCTGGCAGCAGCACCCAGTGCCCACAGGCAGCCAGGTGGGTGCCCCACACATCTGCCCATACTGACCCCAGACAGGACTCCACCCCAAGTGTGACACCAGGTTTGACACTTCATTGGAGTCTCTTTCATCCCTGGCCCAGCTCTCAGCCCTGTCAGCAGGGTGGCAGGAAGCTGAGTCATTTAGACAATGCACAGACACATTCTGACAAACTGGACAAACCACTCCAGGGTCAACCGGGAGAGATGAACGGAGACACTCAGTTCCCACTGCAGAGCTGCTCCAGCCTCATGTTCCCCCATCCAGAACCCAATAGGCCTCCCCCCTGGAGGGACCCACCACATCAGTCTCCTCCCAGGCACTGGGCAGACATTTTCTGGGAAGCAAATATTGCTGGTTGTCCCTCTCCCTCCCCCAGCCTTTCCATTTTACCTCCTGGACAATCCTGAGCAGAGCAGTTGTTTTTCTTGGCTGTTTAATCTCTCCCCAGCTCCCAAAGGATGTTCACTCATTGCCTGCAGAAGGCAATGTTCACTCATTGCCTGCCTCAGACCCAGGCTGAGCCCTCTGTCCTGCCCAGCCTAGCCTGCCAGCAGGGCTGCTGAGCATGGAATAGTGACATCACAGCTCCCAGGAGCACGAGGCTTCAGTGCTGTCACCACCATATGAGGGGAACAAGATGCCTCTTACACCTCATAGCCATCCCGATGGATGTTCACCACTTCCCATGTGGCTTTCAGATGGTGGGCAGGACGCTCATCCTGCAACTAGGAGGAAGAGAGGGGGCAGCTGCCAGGGGATGCCCAGGGCTGGGTGTGAAAGAAAGGGGCATGGTGGTCTTGCCCGGAAGAGCTGCTGGATGGGTGATGGCCATGTGGGGACACAGGCAGGACTGTAGCCCTGGTAGAGAGGCAACACGTCGCCCACAATCCTGGGCTGGCACATCCCTGTGTGCCTCTGTTTATCAGTTCCTGGTCACTCCTCAGAGACCTGAAGGTGGTCTATGATGGATCCCTTCCAGAGGAGAGAGTAGCCTGGACTTTTCACAGAGATGGAGCTGCCCAATCTCAGTCACTCAGGTGGATGAGCTAAGTGGTGGCAAGGCCACCTACCCCCCCAGACATCATCATCCCACTGGGACCAGCACAAGGGGACCTACTTGAACATGGCTCTGAAGCATGGACCCCTAATCCACTGCTGAAGCATCCACATCCACCCAACTCAACCCAGCCTGCCCAGCCTCAGGGCATCCACTGCTGCAGCCACAGCCACCAGGAGCCACTGGTGAGGGTGCTCCATCATCAAGGCCCCTTGGGACAGGGCAGCACACACATGGCTCAGCACTGTGTCCCCTCCAACAAGTCAGGGACTGTCACTGGGACTGTTACTGGTGGCGGCAAAAGGGTGGGACACAAACTGCCCACGATGGCCACAGCATCTGCCTCATCAACGTCTCTGTCTCCCAGGCAACCCAGCTACTGGCCTTCTCACTTGTAGCCGAGCAGGCTTCTGCACAAAAGCCATGCTCAACCTGTAGCAGGATTATGGCAGCCTCTCCTTCCCTCATCCTCCCAAATTCATCCATCCCAAATTTTCCATCCCAAAATTCATCATTAAACATAACCTTGCAGTGAGGAACAAGAAGCATCACACCAGAGTCCTGGGAAGTAGCAGTGCTCCTGCTCACCCTGCCTACCACCACCACCACCACTGGGTGTACTGAGAAACACTAGCCTTTTGGCTGGAGGAAAGTGGGACCTGTGGAGCAGCCACATGTGGAGTGACAACACTGTCTCAGTGCCAGCTACCTGAAGACTACCTGCACATAGGAGCTGGACAAGCATCTCCAGGCGACACCAGTGGCAGTGAGACCCAACATCACTCTCCATCCAGCAAGTACAGTGGCCTCAGAGGCTCCCACTGCAGTACAGAGCTCCCCCCAATGCCTCGTCAGCATTCCCATCACCCCACCAAGCATCCTGCCTGCTGTACAGAGGGGGAAGGACAAAGCCAAGACTCGAATTCCAGGGCAGCATATGGCTCCACAAAGAACCAGCCCAGAGGTCCCTGAGCAATGCCAGAGTAGAGCAAGCACCAGCCATGCTGAGGACACTTTCAGGAGCCTGAGATGCTGTGCACAGAGGCATGACAAACACCTGACCCCTCCAGACTGAATATCCCCTAGGGAGGCACCAGAGAGGAAGGTAAGCCCTGGTACCCAAGACCTGCACCCTTCAGCTGCATGAGGGGAGCAGAACCTGCTTGGCTCCTACCAAGCAGTGCTTGGCACCTGTTCTTCAGGCTGCTGAGGATGGGAAGAGGCCCAAACACCATTCAACCCCTTCAGCAACAGAGGGGAAAGCCAAGATAGGAAAATTTGTCGCAGAATAAAGAAGAGAGCAGCAAGAGGTGTCAAGAAAATTGAAGGTGTCAAGAAGCCCAGAGAGGTGCCACCACCAGTACCCGGCCATTGGAAGATGGTGGCCCAGAGCATACCTGCACCAGGGCCAGGTGCTCTCCTGAACATGGCCCAGCCTGTGCATCACCCTTGGGAGCAAGTCATGCAGGTCCCCAGCCCACACCATGCCTGTTCAGATGCTGCCTACAGCTTCAAATCCCTTGGTCCTGCTGTGCCAAAAAAGCTGTTGAAACACCAGTCCCAGGTGGCAAGTCCTCCACAGGGATTAAGAACAGACAGCTCTTCCTTTCCATCCAGCCCCAGTGGAATCAACAGTCTAGCAAGGAAGGAGCCCACCCCAGCCTTCATACTCTTGGCCAAGAGCACTGGTGGGAGAGGGGTGTGTACCTGACATGGGAACAGAGGTCTCTGTCACTCTGAGACTTGTTGAGGACTTGGGGGAGCTTGTGGCCATCAGAGCAACAAAGCTGCATCTTTCCTGGAAAGCCCCATCTCCTGCTGCCCAAGCAGATAGCCCTGCATGTCAAAGGTGGGGCAAGATCCCAGCACGGCTCTGGAAAGAGGAGCCTCCTCAGCCGGGCAGAGGTGTCAGAGATGGGTGGGCACCCCAGCTCACCCCACCATGACACAGCACAGGGGAAGCTCAGCTTCTAAGTGGTGTGATGCAGAAGAGGTTAAAAGGATCAGCCAAGGCAAGCAGGGTGTTTGTCCAGCAGCCAGCCTTTCCCAAGAGTTTGAGGGAGCTCCCACCAGCCTTCAGGGCACACACTGCCACATATCACAAACCTGTTTGCTCAGCCCCAGCCAAAGCAGCTGGGATGGCACAGAGCAAAGCTCATTGACCAAGGCATGTCTTGCAGCCAGGATGGGCCCCAAATCAAGAGGAAAGTGCACCAGCAGCCCCAAGGCAGGGTGGGGGACAGGCAGGGCACTGCCCCAGTACCTTGCAAGCAGCACTGCCAGCTCCCACCCCCTGCTGGGGTCCCACCGCTCTGTGGGGTGGGGGGCACGGAGCACAGAACAGCTTCATCTTCCCAACTACTCCATAAAACAGACTGACAGTGTTTTTCAGGCCTAAGGTGATCTGTGCAGTGCCTTGGGTCAATTTTTTTAATAAAAATCTAATCTTGCCCAAGGTGCTGGGGAGGCACCCCAGCAGCTGCTCTGTGCCCACCTGCACTTTGCAGCCATTAGAAACTGCCCATAAACAGAGCTTTGGGGCTAAACCACCTCAGTGACACATCTTGACAGTGCTAGGAGCTCTGCCTGGGGACAGGGTAGTTGCGCCCAAGAGTTGGCCCTGCCCTGCTGGCCTCCTGTGCTTTTGGGATGGGAAGGGGCTGTCCAAGAGGTGCCATAGCCAAGTGGAGCAGTCAGCCCAGGTAGGGACCAGGTTCTCCAGGGAGACCCTGGGACCACCACCAGCAGTGCAGAACATCCCTCCCTTCCTACTCCAACCCTCACACAGGGACAGCACTGGAGCAGAGCCCTGGAATGTTCTGGTGCAGCAGAGGAGGGAGACTGAACCAAAGACTTTGCGAACACAGTTCCCGCTGACCACCATGGGGCATCAGCAGGGCACCTCAGATACACGAGCAGGCAGGGGTGTGGCAGACCACACTGACCACCCACCACCAGGGAATGCTCTTCCTCCGCTGATGACAGTAGTGAGCTGCTCCCATCCTACTGCAGGTCCTCTGCTGCCTCAGCAGCCACTGCCCTCAGAGCAAGGCAGAGACCAGGGGTTCAGCCACCCTGTGCTGCAATGTGGCAGCCAGGAGAGATCAGCTGCTCTCTGTGCAAGAACACTCTGGGAAGCAGTGTGTTGGAAGAGGAGAGGAGCTTGAGGAGGTGAAGAGCACCTGGATGAAGGGGAGCCCCCAAAGAAAGCCCAGCTCAGGTACAGGCTTGGCCTTCTCCCATCATCTCTTTCCTTCCAAAGGGCCAAGGGCTCTTCCCACAGTCATCTTCTTCTGCTCTGCAGTCCCAGGAGGGACCTGTTTGGGTCCAAAGTACGAAGAGTCATGTCCCCAGGGTAATGATCACACCTTGTCACCAGTTTTGAGGAGGACAGAGTAGTTCCATCGGAAGAGACCTACAACCACCATCAGCCCAGCAGCAAGCCCTTCCAGACACCCAGGAAGTAGGATACAGCATCAGCTGTGATGGAGCTGCAGGAATACAGAGAAAGGAGAAGCTCATTGCCAGCACAATCACTGTGCTGTGACCAAAGTGTCACCAATCTTTCACGAAGCAGGGGGACACCTCCCTCGGCACACAGCAGCAGCTGGCCTGGGATGTGCTGGGAAGGATCTGCTTGCCAAGACTTGCTAGGGAGCTGGGACCTGCAGGTGACTGGCATAGGCTGGGTGAGCCTGCCTGGAATGCACAGACACAGAGTAGCTCTGCTGTGCTACAGCTGCCCCAAGTCCCCAGCACCAGCTCACAAGATGAAAGGGGAAATCATGAAACGAAAGACACAGACCTGGGCCACTGCCCCCAGCTACACCTGGGGCACCAAGGCCAACAGCAAAAGCAAGGGCTCACCACAGAGGTGGCACATGTCCTCCTGCTCCTCATGCCACCCCAGTGTGGGGAACTGCAACGGGGACTTGCATCTCCATGTAAGGGCAGAGCTTCCTGCAGGGCATCACCCAGGAGCCGAACACTCCCACGTCAGCGGTGGCTGGTGCCCAGCCTCCTATGCAGTGTTCCTTGTGCTGAGCCCCAGCATGGAGCCCGCAGCACCCTGACCCCATCCTGCAGGGAAACTGAGGCACACAGCAATGCAGGAGCACATGTAATCCACCACTGAGGTTGGGCCTGCACCTCTGCCTCAACCAATTCCAAAACTGGTCATCCAGCACCCAAACTCTTCAACATACAGAGACAGGAGAGGAAACCCAGTCATTCTCCTCACTCTCCCCACAGACATGCACTCCAGGGTACAGGTGGAGTTGGCATCTCACTGGATGCACAAAATACTGGAGGAGGAGAGCTGGTGAGACACCAGATGATGAGAAACTGCTCCTATAAACATGAGGACCTGCTATGTTCAGAGTCAGAGACATCTCTAGCCCTGAGGAGCCCATCACAGCAGCCTATCACAGCCCTCAGCAGGGACGTGGATCCCCTATCCGCATCTGTGCTCACAGAGTCACAGAATGTCCTGAGTGGGAAGGGACCCAAAAGGATCACTGAGTCCAGCTCCTGGCCCTGCACAGGGACAACCCAACAATCCCACCATGTGCCTGAAGTGTTGCCCATATGCTCCTTACACTCTGTCAGGCT
Organism: Chiroxiphia lanceolata; assembly: GCF_009829145.1. Taxonomy (NCBI): domain Eukaryota; kingdom Metazoa; phylum Chordata; class Aves; order Passeriformes; family Pipridae; genus Chiroxiphia; species Chiroxiphia lanceolata. Next base: position 146,687 of record NC_045653.1, on the reverse strand, counting down.
TGGGCCATGACCACTGCCCTGCGGAACCTGTTCCAGTGCTTGACCACCTCTGGGGGAAGAACCTTGCACCCACTGCCTCATGTGGGCAGGAGCCAAACCCATTGGCAGCAGGGTTCCACTGCCACATGGCCCTGTTGCCTGGGAAGAGCGAGGACCAGCAGGGTGCAGCTATGGAGTTCCTCATCCCCGTTTTTAGATGATGAAACCATGCTCCCATCTCAGTCCTGGGCAAGCATCACACTGGAGTGTAGCTCTGCCAGGCTCACCTCACAGGTCAGACAGCAAAGCAAAAGCCAGACCTTGTCCTCCCAACCATCACTAGCCCCACACTGGCGGCAGGATGCACAGAAGCAGCTCCTCACATCTGGTTTCACATGGATGCCACCGTGCTGTGCAGTGGGGCCCTGGAGTAGAGCAGCCCTTCCAGCCAGAAGAACGTGGGCCTATGAGAAAGCCTGGACCACAAGCCTTAACTCTTTCAGGCATCACAGCTATTTAATCCTGCAGCTCAGACCTCTCCCGTACTTCGCTCCCAGCTGCCCAGCAGTGCCAGAGGCAACTCAGGCCAGCGTGTGCCCAGCCTCATCAGCCCAAGGACCTGAGCCCTGAGCCAGCAAAACACCACAGCTAGTTTTAAACACACCGCCTTCCTTAGATCCTCCATACAAAAGATGGCATGGAAACTCAGAGCATGGAAACTCAACACACGAGTAATATCCCAAAGCCGCTCCGTCAGTGGACAAGGAGCCTTTCTGTTGGCAAAGGGGCCCAAGTTCCAACTAAACCAGGAAACAATCCCAACACAAGCCAGAAGCCCAAGCCAGCGGTGTGTGTGCTTTGGTGGGAGCAGGCTAGATTTCCAGTCCTGCTGGGGGTTCCTGGTAGACAAGCCTCCATGCTGAGCAACCCGTTTCTACACTGCAAAACCCACTCAGCCTCATGCTGGAAAGGAGAACAAAAGCTTTCAGGATAAACTCACGCTGCTTCCAGGGGCTGCTCTCAGTGCTCGGTTCAGGCACAATTCAGAACCTGCAAAAGGAAGAGAATCAGATTTGGTTAAAAAGAAGATGATAGCAAGTTCTCGGAGGACAGCTACAGCTGTCCCAAGAGGGTGCCTGCCTAGCTCAAGTGCTGTGTTTAAATTCCATACAGATCTCCTTGCTGAAAGAATGGAAGCTCAAGCTCGTGTCAGATGTCATTTTGCTCTCCAAGGAGCCTGACGTGAAGGCCAGCTCTGTTCATTCCAGGATAAAAGCAAATATTTACTACAGCAGTGCTGCAGAGCCAACACACCTCCAAGGAGTGTCACTGATCCCCTGGGTTGACCCCAAGTGTTTTCCTTCAGGCCATCTGTACCACCCATTGTCACCCATCCCTCCGGCTCATGGGCATGGCCTCCACAGTGACACCAAGGGTAACATCTGGTCAGCAGGGCTTGGTTGCAGGCGATGATGCAGGTCAGTGATGCGGGACCTACACAAGGCAGCCCACTCCCTCATCCATGCAGTCACTGGCGGGTCTGGCACACCAGGAGGAAAATGAGCAGTTGAACAGGAACAGCCCCCATCCTGCAACGCATTTTCAGGGCCCTTTTAATATGACAACTGCATATAACAGGAGAGAAGAATCTGCCCAGCAGGCACTACAGATGAATGGAAGAGGAAGCACGGTCTCACAGCACAGCAGGGATACCTCCCACTTTTCCAAGGTTTAATTTTCAAACATACTTGGACAGGCAAGGCCCAGCCTCCCACCAGTGCAGAAGCAAAGCAGGCAGGATGACACACCTATGCAAAGCTCCCACCTCTCCCATGGCTTCAGAAAAATCCTTTCACTCTCCACAAGCAAACAGCTGTGTGTGGCCAATAGCCTGCCCTGACACTGACCCACAGCAGCTTTCCCAAAGAGTCACAAAAGCTGCTCCACTTTTCATGTGGACCAAGTCCCCACACAGCATGGCAACATCAGCGACTGACCCACAGCTGGGCAGCTCCCCCGTGGGCTCTGGCCAGACACACAAGGATCTGTGGAGCTCTCTCCCTCCTTTGGCCTCTGTGGCCCTGCTCCTTCTCTGTCAAGCCCAGCAATTTCTGTGGGTACTCTGTGCTGCTCTCAGGTTTGTAAGCTCAGCTTTCTCCTATCCCAGCTCAAGGGCGAGTCAACAGAAGCCAAGCAGAGATGGGCAGGCAGGTTCACAGCCAGGTACAAAAGCAGCCAGCTTTCCACAGACCCAGAAGAAGAGGTATGGCACGTGGGGCTCCCAAGCCTGCACCCTGTTCCTCCTGCAAGGGAGGATGGAGGATGCAGCCACCAAAGGCAGGGTAGTCGCACTCGACACTCCCCAACCTGCCTGTGTTGATGCTGTCAAACAAAGCCCTTGTGCTCTCCATCAGCCACTGACTGTGGCTTCCCTGAGTGAGCAGCATTCACTGGGACTGACTGTATTATGGCGGGCTCCAAGCTATAGACATCAATTAGTATCATTAATGAAGTGTTCTGAGAATACAGGCAGTGGGAGCAAGACCTTCCCCAACCCTGCTCACTTCTGCCTGCAAACAGTAGCTCCCCATCACACTCCTGCAAGAGAAAATCCATGTTGGATTGCATCCTGACTTCCTGCCACGCAGCTTTGCCAGCACCAGGCCAGTGAGTACACCATCGCAGCCACAGACACTGCCCCAGGCTCGAAAACATCCCACAGTGACCTACATTGTCACAACATCGTCATCACAATCATCCAGCCTGGTCCTGATGGATCAGTGTGAGTGCTGGCTGGGGAATAGGCGCTGGGACACAGCAGCAGCCAGATGAAGGCTCCAGTCTGTGCCCAGGGCAGAGCCCAGCTGGCACCATGGGCCAGCTCAGCTGCTGGCTGGGCTTAGAAGGGAGCCCTGCACTGGCCCAGCTCACTCAAATCTGGGCCAGCATGTTGCAGACATGCTGATGGGTCCAATAAGGGACAAGGATTCGCACTGTCCCCTTCACATGAGCACCAGAGCAGGAGCACACCCGGAGCAGGGAGTGCAGCAGCACATATGGAGAAGCAGTCCAGCTGCGCACAGCTTTGCCCACTCAGCATCACAGCAGCTCAGTGAGCCGAGAGGGAACAGCCCAGCCAGCACCCAGCAGGAGAGGCCCACAGACCACACCACCATGGGCTTCCAGGCTGCCCTGCCCACACCCACAGCCAGCAGCAGCACATCAGGGTGAGACTGAGCTCCAAAGCTCTTGCAGCAATACTGAGGGGGCAGATAATGCTCCCAAAACACAGCATGGGCAGCTGCATCTTCTCTGCATCCTGTGGTACTTCCCACAGTCACCTGAAGTCACCTGCATTTCTAACAGATAGGTCACACATGAGACCAAGGTGACCAACAAGGATTTATAATCATCATATAGAATCATAGGATGGCGTGAGTTGAAAGGGACCTTAAAGTTCATCTTGTTCCCCAGCCTTCCACTAGACACCTTCCACTAGACCGAGTTGCTCAAAGCCCAGTTCAACCTGGCCCTGGACACTTCCAGAGATGCCATGCTACCATACCATACCACTGGAAAACATTCTTTGGTTCCCTGAAGAACAGTTCCAGTGATTTGGCAGAGGTAACAGCCCCTGCCCCACATATGGATGCACATACCCAGAGCCAGATCAGCCCTCACAGGAGGTTTCTCTTGTTCTGGCCAGTTCACTCCGCAGGACCTTCATCTATCAGGACTTGCAGTAAATCTCCTAAAGGGAAACACTGCTGAGAATTCAGGCTGGAATTTTCCTCCACCAAAGTTCACCATCAACTTTAGGTTTGCATCCTTGTCAAAAACGGCACCTTGTCAAAAACGGTCAGCGAGCAGCAGACCCAGCTGTATGACCACCCCTCTCCCACCTTGAGACTTTTGCTATGCCCCTGTCAGCACCATTAAAGCAGATCCCCAAAGTTCTATCAGGTACTACACCACCCTGGGCTCTGCAAGGCTTCTGCCAGCACAAACACTGCCAGATCCATAGTACACCTAATTAGAAAATCCAGTTGCTTCTCTTACGCATAGAGTAGTGCTTCCCACAGGATCATTAAGGAGAAAAACCTGCAGGTGTCCTTCACATGTGGCCACCTGGGTGATGGTCCCCTGTGGATGGGCCTGAGGACGATGTGAAAGGCTGGTCCATCCCCCTCCCACCCTGCAGCCGCCTCCGGCCTGGCCTCGCTGCTGGCACTCACCCTGACAAGTCAGATTAGCTGATTACAAAGGGGAATGTGTCATTTCAAACACACAATCAGATTTCCCGGCCCTTCTGCCCATAACAAAATGTCTCATGAAATGGCTCATTCTGCTCTCCCATAGAAACGTGTTTCCCTGCAAAAGCCTGATACGAGGAGAGGAGGCAGAAAAAGGAAAAGGCAAAGCTAAAAATATCAACTGAAAGATACCACGACAGCAACAGATTCACAGGAAAACGAGGTGGGAAGGGGGCTGCGAATGTGTTAAGATCCTGTTTAATCTCTCCCCAGTCACCTAAAAAATGCATCGAAGGCAGAAATGATACCTCAACATTTCCTTTGTGCAAGAGCTGACTCCACCCTGTGTTTTCCTCTCCATCTGATGCTCAGGGAAGGATACCAGCAGACATCTCTGTTGCTGCCAGGCAGCGAGGGGCCCTGGCAGTGGGTTAGTAGGAGCAGAGGGAGGAAGGAGTCGGTGGGAGGAACCTGGCAGCAGGGCCAGGCTGTGAATCCTCATTCAGCATCATCTCAGACGCAGGATGAGCTTTACACTAGCACAGCACCTGCTCCTGGTTTCCATCCCACTGCCAGCACCTTGCAAAGGAGCATTGAGACTGAGGAGGCATCAGGGACATCTCACTGTACTGAGATGGCCACAGGGTCCAGTATACAGCTGGTGGGCAGAGGGCTCGTCTCTGAACGGGGGATGGACCAACTGCTACCTCATTTCATCACTACAAAGAGGCCAAGTGCCCAAGCAAAACTGCTGACCTGCTGGCAGCTGCAGATCTGCAGCTTCAGCCTCATTTATCTCGTGTTTTGAGCACAAAAGAATCAGCTCAGTCTCCTCTTGGCACTGGGATCCTGCTGGACCCGGGATGCTGAGCACCCAGAGCCAGCTGCCCCCAGACACTGCAGCTCCCACACAGGGTAGACCCCGCCTGGGACACTGCTAAGCCCCTTGGGGAGCCAGGATTGCCCTACAGAGGACAAAACCCAGACCATCAGCAGAAGATGAAAAGAAAATCCTCTTCCAGAGCATTATAATCCAGATTTTAAGGCTCTGTCTGCTGCTCCCACCCCTGAGGAGTCTACATGAGCATGTTCATGGGCGTGCGCACACCACGCAGGGTACTGTCAGCTGCATTCAGAGCCCCCTCAGCTGTGTACTGGGACAAGCAGACATGAGAATTTGTACCAAATCACCCATGTCTGCTTCTCCTAGTACGTCTGACCCTTTCCACACAGTCCCACAGCTCCCTGCCAAGTGCAAGGAGAGCGAACTTTGACTCCTGCCCCAGTCATACAAAACTTCAGCCCAACAGCTCGTCTTGGGATTAGATATTAGGGAGAAGTTCTTCCCTGTGAGAGTGGGGAGACCCTGGTACAGGTTGCCCAGAGGAGCTGTGGCTGCCCTATCCCTGGAAGTGTCCAAGGCCAGGTTGGATGGGGCATGGAGCAACCTGGGCTAGTGGAAGGTGTCCCTGCCCGTGGCAGTGGGATTGGAATGAGATGAGCTTTAAGGTCCCTTCCAACCCAAACCCATGATTCCGTGCCACCACGCACCCCCAAACAGTTCACCTCCTTGGAGCAAGGCAGGGCGGAGGAAGCAGCTGTCATCCAAGACAAGGGACATCCATGGAGGCTGGGCCCAGCACCCTGTTCTGTACCAGGGACACACTGTGCGGACAGGAGACATGCTGCAGAAAGCAGACACTGCTCCCATGGTGAAGGACATGGTTGCTCAGATCTCCTACTCTTCACCTTAAGGCACACATAGGTCCTGGACAACCCACAAACATCCACCCAGGGGCCGGAAAGAGAGGAAGGATGGATCTTCAGGCTTAAGGAAATACTGCAACATGCCTCCATCACACAGTCTCCTTCCACCATCCTTTCCACCACCTGTAATTCAGTCAAGGTGATGATGAAGGACTGGACAGGTCAGCATGGTGCCTCACCAGCAGCAGTGATGCTAGACTTTATAGACTCAAGTAACACAGGGCAGGGGCTGGGAAGGAGTTCCCAAGGGAGACTCTTCTCCAGCTTCCACAAACACATATAACCCCTTCCAGGCTCAAGCGACAGCATAAGCCAACAGTGACTGCGGGCCCAGGCTCAAAGCCAACGACCCCGGACAGAACGAGAGAATCGGGGCCAATCCCTTCACTAAGCACCACAGACCCGCACAGACTTCCTCGGTGCAACCACTCCAGCTCTGACAAATCCAAACCTGCTGACTCAGAGCCACCGACTGCTGTAATGAGAACAATAAGCCACGCAGCCGTCACTGTCACAGCCTCAGCGCAAGCACATTTTAGGTGCCCGTATGAGAGTCAGGTATTTGTAGCTGCACAGGTCTCCCTGCACAGGAGCTTCCAGCATCCAGGGACTCAGGAACTGCCGCTGGTTTGTGTTTCTTCTTTGCCATCTCTGCTTAAAACAGAGTTCCAGGCTCAACTTAGACCTCCAAGTGGCAGGCACCCTATGAAAGTCTACTACACACAGGCCTTACAGCCTCCCATGCTGCTCTGTGCAAAGCTTAAGCCCAATACTCAGCCCATTTCTTCGCACACACTTGCTTCCCCATCGGCATCCCAGCTGTCACTCTGGCACCATAGCACTGTGCCCAAGGCAGCAGGGAAATATCCCAAGTCCATGGCCAAAGAGAATTAAGGCAAAGGACACTCAAGTGATGTCTGCAAGTCCAAGCAGGAAGCTCGGAGCAAGCCTGGGACCAGCCAAGCTCACTCCCTGCCCTGCCCTTTAATGAACAGGTCATTCTCTGTGGCTTCCTAATTTAGAAATCCTAATTAGTTATGGGAAAGATTTCTTCTTTTAGGGACAAAATTAGTCAGGCACCTGACTGGTCTGTCTGTCTCTGAAAGCCTCCTCTAGGAAAGCAGAAGTCCTCAGCAGTGCTGGAGCAAGGCGGAAGGCAGGCAGCCTGGAGTGATGCTGGAGTCACTCATGGGACAAGGGCTTGGTGCTGCCGGCAGAAAGCCCAAAACATTATTCTGTAAATCAATGAGAGATCCAGCTCCTCACCAGGACCAAGGTCATCACCCAGAGCTTATCAGGGAGATAACTGCCTGGTGGAAGAAAATTGACTTCTACGATTTTCCCCATTCTACACTGCAGTGACTCCTTCAGCTGACCCAGCCACCCCTCTTGGCCACACAGAAAACACATACCAGAAGACACTTACCCTGAAAAGTTGTTATGGTGGTGGCAACCACGGCAGCAGCCCAGGAAAGGGGGCCCAGCATGCTCCATGTCTGCACTGGACAGGAGACTTACCAAAACCTTCCCCTTCCAAATGCCAGGAACATGGGCTCTCTGCTCCACTCATGTCTCTAAGCCCAGAAAAACAACACTGGACTTCAAAAACCCTTTCTAGATGCTTCCTCCAAACCAAAACTGAGCCCTTAAGAGATTTGGAAAATGCTCGTTTCTCAGAAATTGATAAAAATAAAAAATCCTGTACAGTTCTAGGCACAGCATCAACAAGACACCAAAGCAGCAAGAGAAGAACCCACCCCTGCAGCCAAAGCCAGCTTACCCCAGCACAAACACAGGCTCTGTGTCCCACAGCCCTGCCCAGGGCTCTCCTGGAAACAGCAACTGCTGCTTTTATGGTGGTGTCACCAGCTGAAATCCTGGCTAAAGCAGTTGACATGGCCCAGGGATGGGGCAAAGAGGAGAAGAGATGAGAATACTCTCCTCTCAGCAGGGCTGTGGGGGGGAGGCGGCTCACAGGTGGCGTCAAGGGACGGCCACACCATGGTCCTTGACTCCAAACATGAAGCTTTATCCCTTTGTAGGGAGGAACACTCTGGACATGTGCTACAACAGCCAGGACCAAGCCACGGCTTCCAGAACATGCCCTGCATCCCTGCACACAACAGAGACGGGTCCTCATGGAGAGCACCCTGGGGAGCCCCCCCATAGACACGCCTACCAAACCAGACTCTAAACCAACAGAATTAAAGAGCAATTCCCTTCTTCAAGGACCATTGCCCAAACTCAGCCGACCTTCCCTCAGTTCCAAACTCATGTGATGGCAACAAGGACACAGCTGAAGGCCAGCAGAGCAGCTCTCCAGCCTTCACAGCCGTGGTCCAAGGCGCCTGACACCAACAGAGTCCTCCCGTGGGACACAAAAGGATGCAGAGACTCCCCAAGAGCAGACCGTGTAACAATGTGCTTCCCACATCTCCAGTGGTTTGGAAGCAAAAATCCCTTTGGACAAGTCTAGCATGAGAAAGCTGGAGGGAAAGTGCCAGCTAAGCGCGGGAAGAGGCTTATGCATGGGCTGATCTCTCTGAGGATGCTGGAGAAGCCACACCTCATCTACAGCAATGGAGAACCAGCTGATCAGGAGTCACCTCACACCATCCACAGATGAATCAAATATAGCTTTGCTATCGCCTGCAGCACATTGTGACTATCCAGCCACGCACACCCTGACCATTGTTTGCCCACAGGAGGGTTCCCACTGTGACAGGCTGAGGGCTGGGCACACTAGAGGGGAACAATATCCCCAGAAACAGCCAGAGAAAAAGAGATGGGAAATACAGGAACCACTGATGGGGAAAGGGCCACGCAGGTCTTCTAGTACGATCTCCCGGGTAACCAGCCTATGGAGAAAATGCTGAGCTCAAGGATACCTCTAGAGCCCACCTCCTGCCATATGACAGTACTCCAAAAATAACTACAGAAATATGCGAGGACCCATTCCAAGTTGTTCCTGGCTCTCTCCAATTCTCCCTCTAATGTAAATCATCTCCCTCAAATCACGGGCCGGCAGTTCAGTGTGTTACAGCAGCTCGGGGCTACGGATCCCCGGGGCCGGCTCATCCTGCCCTAAGGACCCGGCTGCCTCTGCTGCTTCCCCGCACTCCGCTCTGCTCCTTGGAGGGTGGAAGCGCGGTCCTACCCACACCCTATGCCATCGGACCCCCGTTGGAGCCGCGCCCCGGCGGGAGCATCCCGGCAGGACACGGTGCGGAATGCGCCGGTGCCGGGAAGGGGAGGCCCGGCTCGGAACAGCTTTCCCGGCGGTAGGGCTGCAGCCCTGCCCGCAACCTGCCCGCCTCTCCCCCGCAGGCACAGCACCGCACCTGGGGCTGCCCAGCCCCGTACCCCCGCGCCCCCCGCACTCCTCCGGCTCACCTCTGCTCTGCCCGCTCCGTTCCGCCGCCGTCTACCGGGCGAGGCCCCACGCCACAGCGGCCGCTGCCCACAACCCTGCCCGCCCTGCCTGCTGCCTGCCCGCCCTGCCCGCTCCTGCCCGCCGTGCGGCGGGAGCGGCGCAGCGCGGGGCGGGGCGGGACGCGCCGCCGCGGAGGGGGCGGGAACGCCCCGCCCCCGCCGCACCGGAGCCGCCCTCGGGCCGCAGTGGAGCTGCGGGGGCTGCGGGGGCTGAAGTGCGGGGCTGTGTCGGGCACTGTCCGCCCCCGAAGCACTGGGGGCCACCGAGGCAGTTCCCAGGGACGTCTCGAGTGATCCCCCGCCCACGGATAGGGTCCCACAGAGACACCTTGAGTGTCCTCCCAGACCCCCCATCCTTGCAGAGCCTCCTTCTGCCACCTCCGCCCTCACCCCCGGGCCCCGGGCGCAGGACATGCGACGAGTTCTCCAGCTCCCAGGGGCTCCTGGTCCTTCCCGGAGCATCCCGGGAAGCCCACTTGCTGTGCACAGCCTGTTTGGGGGGCACACCCATAAGCCAGGCCTTGGAGATCTTCACATCATTGACTCACTGGACTTGTGCATTTTGGGGTTGTCAGGGCGAGCAGCGCCCCCCAGGAGATGCAGATGGAGCAGGGGGGCTGTTGGGCACTCACAGCACGGATACACGGGGTGCATGGGCACACTGGATGCACAGCGTAGATGCACTGGATGCAGGGATGCACTGTTGCACAGAATGGATGCACGGGGTGCAGAGTGCACTGAATGCACAGTAGAGATGCACTGGATGCACAGCAAGGAAGCAGTGGGTGAGGGACGGACTGGACATACAACAGGGATGTACTGGCTGCAGCGATGTGCTGGGTACACAGGAATGCACCAAATGCACAGCAGGGATGCAGTGGCCACTCTGCATGGATGTAACAGGAGGAATGAGTCTGGTTTCCTCATCCCCAGAGCCTGTGGCAAGTTCCAGCTCAGTACCCTGTGGCAAGTTCCAGCTCAGTACCCAGTGCCCTCTGCACTTGTGCACCATGCAGGGCTCCCAGCAGCACATTATGCCCTGGACTGCCCTGCCGAGTCTTGGCTTTGCTTTGTTACCTGGTGGCACATCTGCCCTCAGTGACTGTCTTGGTCCTCTGAGGCTGGAAGGCTGCAGCATTGTGTAGGACTCCAGGAAAAGCAGGTCTCCAGCAGCACAGAGGAGGCCAGGGGACTCTTCCCAGCAGGGAAGCTCCAACCTGGCTGCCTCTGCTTGTTCTCTGCAAGCCAGGTTGGCCTGGGGTGGCTTGTCAGTGTGTCAGTATGCAGTTGCTTGTCTGGTAGCAGTGGGTGCCAGGGCTCTGTGCCTGCTGCCTCTGGGTGCTGCTCCTCAGCCTCCTCCCCACTGGCCTTTGGGAAACATGCCATTCCCGCTCACACAGAGAGCCTGACCCCTCACCACCACAGCTGGGATGAAGTACTGGAACGAGGCGGGCCTTGTTTTACTGCGTTAGAAAGTGCCTCCTTTATCAGCCACACTGAGGCTTTTTTCCTGACAAACCACATACCAGCGGAGAGTACCAGGAAGAAAATGAGGCTGCATGGTCCATTGGTTCGAGGCAAGGCAGCGATGCCAGCAGGATTGTGGGCTCTAATCCCCTACTGAGCTGTTGACTCACTGTACAAACTCAGGCAGGTCCTGCCGCTTTGTGCTGCGGAGAAGCCCAGCTGGAAAGTTGGGTAAATAGCAGGAACCTCTTGGAAAAAAACCCACCCCGCTGCATGGGAGCCAACTTGAGGGAGGGCATTCATTTACAAATAAATGATATTTTAGCTGTCTGCTGGGATCCCTCATGCAGGCATGGCTTTCCCCTCTGGCCCTTCACTGCTGTGGATCTTTAAGGGGCAATGCTGAAGAGGTGCTTTACCTGCTGCAGAGGTGACTGTGCTGCAAGGGACATCATGTGCTGCACAGGACATCACTGGTGTATCACGCTACACTGAATTTATAGGGAACTTATACAGGAGAAAAGCTGCACCGTATTGTTGAAAAAACAATTACAACTGTAGGTGTGTGCAGGGTGCTGTGAGTGTCTGTGTTCATCTTTCAGGCCTTCAAAGGGAAAATAGTGATGGCTGCTCAGGAGGTTCTGTCATTCTCCAAAGGAAAATCTAGGAAATGTAAATGTTAAATTCCATTTTAAGTGAATTTAGATCACATAAGTCAGTGGATGACAACATTGGCAGAGTTCTGAGCACAGATATCCTTGGTATTGCTGCCCACCACACAGAACATTCCCCTTGGGAAACCAGGGAGCTGGAAGAAGAACACATAGAACGTATTTCCTCAGTGAATCCTTCACTCTCTTCTTGCACTGGTGCAAACAGCCCAGCCTGAACTGTCTTCCTGTTAGCACCAAGCAAAAGCCTGAAACTCTCCAACCGTCATGAAGACATGGAAAATGCAATCCATGCCCACACCTGGCTGCACAGCCCTCAGTCCCCTGAGATGAGGGAAAGAGCTTCAGTGGCAAAATAATCCCCTGTGAGCTATTGGTCACCCCAGCTGTGCTGGACTCCCTCTCGGCTATTCAATAACAAAAAATGACTTTTCCTGCATCCCTGTCAAATTCTTGCTGCTGTCATGGGAGCAATGGAGATACCTGCTCTAGTCACACATGGCAGATGGAGTGGTGGGGAGGGGACAGAAAGAATTGGGTTTTCCCCTCAGAAAACACTGAAGAAGTATAAACTTTAAAAGGTTTTCAAGAGCTTAACTGAAATTTTAAAGAAATTTAAAGGAGCTGCCATTTGTTCAGTTATTTTTTTCCAGCTATATCAAATACATTTCCAGAAAAACCAGTTGTTTTAAACCCCAAAAGCAGCTGTCACGCAGCTGGGTGGAACTGACCCTCTGCCTGTCCATCAGACACTGGGGACCTTTGGTGCCCAGTGGTGCACAGGGGAAACCTTTGAGCCTTATGCAACAGCAATGTGAATGGAGGAAGCTGTAAGCCCTGGCAAGCTCCATGGAAAACCTTCTTTCTCTTGGGAGTCAGGTGGTTTTTGGAACCCAAGTGAGGATGTCCTGACCAGATTCCCATTGTCCAGCAGAATCAACTTGAAACAGCATAAGAAAACACAAATAAATGAGAACCCAGCATAAATTGCAAGGGCTGGCAGATGTTTTATGGTTCAGTGTTAAGACAGGTTTGGACATGAGGCTTTTGCCAGATTTTTGGCAGTCCAGAAAGCCAACTGCATTCTGGGCAGCATCAGAAGAGGAGTAGGCAGCAGGGAGAGGGAGGGGAGTTTGGCCCTCTGTTCCACTCAGGTGAGACACGACACCCCACCCCCCCCCTCCAGTGCTGCCTTCAGCTCTAAGACTCCTGGCGCAGGAATGTCATGGAGCCGTTGCAGTGAGTCCAGACGAGCCCATGGAGATGCTCCAAGGGCTAGAGCCCCTCTGCCCTGGAGACAGACTGGGAATGCTGGAGGTGTTCAGCCTAGAGAAGAGAAGGCTATGGGGAGACCTCAGAGCCCCTTCCAGTGGTTTAGGCTCATAAAAATGAGAAAGAGCAGATTTATACACAGGCAGATAGTGACAGGATGAGAGGAAATGGTTTTAAATCAAAAGAGCAGAGGTTTAGGTTAGATGTTAGGAAGAAATTCTTCCCTGTGAGGGTGGTGAGGCCCTGCCACAGGTTGCCCAAAGAAGTTGTGGCTGCCCCATCCCTGAAACGGTCCAAGGCCAGGCTTGGAGCAACCCAGTCTAGTGGAAGGTGTAGGGGACTTTCCAACCCAAACCATTCTGGGATTCTATGATTTTATCTCCTTGACAGCTTCCAAGCTCTTTTATTCCAGCAAGTTTTCCCCTCTGCAGTGACTTTGCTTGGCTTTATGGGATGGAAAGCAAATCCTCGAGTAGTACCTCTGGAATGTATTTCTACAGGGAAACCTGCTCTTCCTTGAAGGAGATAGATAAGAGGGGTGCAGCTCAGGATTCGGCTTCTGGGTGCAGCTATGGAAAGGAAACCTCCTCTGAGGAAGAGCACCTTGGATCACCACCTTTCAAGCCCAAAGTAAACTGTTAATCAGTCCTTGGAGAAGCCCATCTCCAGTTATTAACCATCACTGCTAAGGATTCTTCATCAGACTGACAGACACAGGGATGCATCAAAAGCTGACGTGAGGCTATGTTCTTCCTCACTGCCAATGCCAGGTGAAGGTGCACGTGTGCACTGGGACAGGAGGCCCTGCCCGGCACAGGGCTCCAGAGCTGCCTGTGAGCCAGAGCTCAGACTCTGCAAAGGTGCTGGGTGCACCCAAAACCTTTATTCCATAAAGCCTAGCAGCATGGAAAAAGGGGTGTGCCTATCTTTGCACTTTTGGGAAGAGGTTATTTTGGGAATCCCCGCCTGAGCTGCTGCTGGTGCTGATGCTCTGTGATAACAACCTTTCATGCCTCTCGCTTGTTTATGCAGGGAATGAAAAGGCCCTTTGTGCAGCTCCGGACTCTGGCTGCCAGCTGGGATCAGTGAGACGCTCCCTGTGTGCTCCTCGGCTCCATCACCTCCCCCCCCCCAGCAAAACTGGGCCCAGAGGGAGGAATGGGGGTGCCTGTGGGGTCAGGAGAGCTGCCGAAATTGGCACCCTGCAGGAGAGGGAGCACAGCTCCTCGCCCTCCAGCTCCTGGGCACCTTCTGCCCTTCACATGTTTTGGGTGCTGGGAACACGGTGGTGAGCTCAGTCAAATGTTTCCATCCAAAGAAAACATTTCCAGCTCTCGGTGCCATCTTCCTCCAGGCTGTTTGAGTAGACTCCCAAGCTCAAAGAAGTCCCTGGGACTGAGAGGTTGTCAGAAACTGTCACCAGGTCTGATGATCAAGCATGCATGTCTGGACCCCTGAAGTCCTGGGGGATGAGCAGGCCTCCCACTGCCTTCATCATCTACTTCCCAAAGGTTACCAAGGACCTATTCCCGAAATGCCATCAGTGCCTGCTGGCCTTCAGACAGTTGGGATACTGCAGATAGTTATGCACATGGTGGAAAAACAGGGATAAAAGGGGCAGAAAATGCATTTTTTTAATTATTCAAAGAGATTAATGACCTGTGTCACAGTTAGGACACATCCTACCTGCTGCCTTGTAGGGGTAGGAGGATTGCAGTGGGAAGCATTGCAGCACCCCTGGGAGACTGGGAGGAAGAAATATTTACCCCCTTTCTAGCCAGGGAACTGGAGATCCAGGGTGAGACGTAGGGTGCCTGATGCCACCCAGAAGAGCTGTAATGAGATGCAAAGAGCACTGGTGCTCCAGTGGCCAGAGCAGATCCAGGGAGCAGGGGGTTCCCCAGCCAGTCAGCAATGGGGGTAGTTGCCACTGGCAGAGTGGCAGTACTCGTGAGGGGTTCCTGCTGTGCTGGGGTGTGTGAGAGGCAGGAAGAAGGGCCAGGCAGGTCCTGCTCCAGTAGCAGCTTGAGCCCGTGGTGCATGTCCTGAGCCCTCTGGATCTTCTCCTTCCTGCACCCACCAGGTGGATGCAATCCTGGGCTACCTGCCCCTGGAGAGTATCAGTCCCATCCTGTTTGCAAACACAGCACAGCTGAAGCTCTGCCCCAGACTGTGTGACAGGCAGAGCAATGGGATATCCTGTGTCTTCCCATCCTGAGGCTGCCAGGAAAGTACAGTTCTCCTGAGGGGAGCCCCTGGCACAGGTCTGCCATGCTCTGATTAAAGGGACAGCTCTGACAGCAAGATTAACTGCCAGCTTGAAGATGGCAGGGTCTGAATGAAGATGAGTGATGCCAGCCTGCCCCACTGAGAGCATCTGAGAACCCCCAACAGAGCACCATGGCACCAGAGAGAGAGCAGGGAAAGATGGAGAACAAGGTGTGAAGAGGGAGGTGGATGAGGTGATGTTTGCTCCTTTAACCCTCTCGCCAACGTCATCATCCTGCCGACATCACCTCTCTGGAGCAGGAAGAATGAGAGTGATGTCACAGCACCCTGAACAAAACATCTCATCCCCTCCCATGGCTTCTGCATCCCTCAGCTGCCCTGGTGAGAAAGATATTCCTTCGCACTACCTGTCCCAAATCCCTCTGCTCTGGGGACCCCAGAGGAGGCTGAAGTGCTAATTGCAGCAGGAGTGCTGACCTGGGGGATTGCACCAGCAGGAAAGGTCATTTCTGTCCAAGAACCTGACTTTGTCCTGCATCACCTTTTGAGCTGCCCAAGCTATTTCTCCTCAGTGCAAGCATCTTGAAACTTGTATGGATTTTTCTATTAAGAATCAGAGGCATGAAGGGAATGCCTGAAAAAAAAAAGGAAAGAAGCCATCTGATATGGATTTGAGATGACCGGTTACAGTCCCCAGTGTCCCATTGCATGGAGCCAGGTGACCATGTGAAAATCTCAGCTTCTAACACTTCTGGGCACAGCACCAGAAGTGCCATCCCTGGAAGTGTTCAAAAGGTGTGTGGATGTGACATCTGGGACATGGTTTAGTGGTGACCACGGTGGTGCTGGGTTAATGTTTGGACTTAAACTTGGAGGCCTTTTCCAACCTCAGTGATTCTATGACTCAATGAACAATAGTAAAATGTGAAACCTAAAGACTGGAATGGCAGAAAACAAACCAAGAATGATGTAAGGATCTGATTAGGTGGAAAAGGCAGAATTACAGCAACTTGCAGAGCCAAGCCTGGAGAAGTGTCCCCCCGCCTCCCATGTGGCCCAGGGCTGGTGGCTGAGCAGGCACATGTCTGTGGGGGGACATCCAGCTGAGGAGTGATGGTCAGCTGGCCACAGGCCTAAGGAAGGTAATGACCTTCACTGTATGAGCAGCATCCCAGTCATCTTTCATCTCTAATTAGCAGCCTAATTACTAGGTCTTGCTGCACATGTCTGGTTACAGAGTGCTCATATACGCACAAGCTTCTTCCCATGCTGGTGCCTGTGGCTCGCACACACCTCTGTGGGCAATCTCCTGGATGAACCCAACAAGATGAAGTTCACTCTGCTGCTGCCAGGGGGGTTCTCTCCCCAGGTGGGCTGGTAGACTTCTTGGGCCTCTTTCAGCTTCATACATGATGACAGTAAATGTTTGTGAGCTTAAGACACATTTGAGACTCAGTTTCATACAGGGAAGGTTTGGGATGGGTGTAGGAAGAACGATGCTTTCTTTCCCAAGGGTCCTCAGCAGTTTGTGCTTCATACCTGTGTTCCATACTGGGGAAGAGGTGGGCACAATTCCCTTCTCTGCTGATGGAGAGAGACAGGGAAGTTGAAGGGATGCAGGTCACACCAAGCAGAGGCTCCTCCAGTATATTCAAGTACACCCTGTGGTTACTGATGGTGCCTTCCTGGGATGTCTTCTGAATGAAGGAAATCCAGGAAAACTTTTCCCTGGATACAACACATGGGCTGAGTTACATTGGGGTGAGGGTTGTGCTGCAAGGATTTGCCAGGGACGATGAAAAAAGACTCTAGTCTGGGGTCAGCACATGGGGAGGGCAAAACCTCTGCTATAGCCCCATTTGGTTCTAAGTACTCCGTACTGAGGTCCAGACATTGGTATGGTACTCGTGTATTTGGATGCGGGATTCACGTCGTTCCTATCTCCTACCAAATATCCCAGAGAACATGCCAGAAATTGACCCAGAGACACCACACTGGACAGAAGCAGATCCCAGCGCCCCAAGTGTAGCTGGAGGGTGCCCCAGCCTTTCCTGAATAAAAAGACCCTGGTCTGCCATGTTTTCCCAAAAGCCACAATCACACTTCATCAGTGGGGCAGGAGGGGCACAAGCAGGATAAGCACAGGCAGGGCACAGGCCGGACAGGGAAGTCTCTCTCCTGGGGGCCACCTAACTCACTCCCCACTGGGTCCCAGGCAGTCTACAGCTGCTGAACTCCTACAGCTTTGTTCCAGCCTTCCAGAGTATCAGCCTTTGGTCCATGTCTGATGGAAACTGGAGGTCTGCAGCTCCCGGGACAGGACAGGCTCTCCCTGACAACCAACCAGTGGGAGGGAGCATCAGGAACACTAGGGAGCCTGCAAACTGCCAGATCCAAACCCAGCTGGATCACTGCTTTCACTGGCACTGCTGGGTGGGAACCTGCTTGTGTTTGGAGCAGGAACTGTGCATGCTCCATCCAGAGCAGGCAAGGTGGTTGCTGACAGCTGGCTGGCCCCACACAAGTGGCTTCTCAAAGGCGAGGAAGAGCTCCTGTACCTCGCAGACCTGTCTGCTCCTGATAGCGCTCCCCATGCCTGCTCTCCTGCCAGTCCCAGCTGCCTCTCAATCCTGGGAGAAATGCCCCCATGCTGTTTTCTCCAAGTGATTCGTGTCTTATAGTCATCCTACCCTGGGGCACAGGGCTTGCTCCCAAATGGTCTCACCCCTGACAAGAAGTGAGCCCCAGCACCACCCCACTTAACCTGACACCTCCCCAGTTCTGTGCAGTTCACCCCACTTTCCCCCTTCAGATGTTCAGGAAGGTGTGGGAGTACAGTCCCTCACTGCTGGATGCGCTGGCCAGGAGCATCTGGCAGCCTGGGAGAAGTTAATAGGAAAAGCCAGAGCCAATATTGCTAAATTACAGCCATCTCTTCCAGAGAGGATTAGCAGCCAAATCCCCGGTGATAGGCTGGGATGTACTCTACTGCTGTCTGTACCCCACTGCTGGCTGTGCCCCACTGCTGGCTGTGCCCGTGGGCAGGAGGACAGTGCACAGACCAGACCAGAGCCCAGCTCCAGCTTGGGACCATCCTGCTGCCAAAACCCTGGAAGCAGCTCTCTGCTCCTTCCCATGGGGCAAGGGGGACTGCCTGCACCTCGCCCCCTCCACACAGCCTCAGTCCGCCAGCATCCCACCAGGACCATCAAGTTGCTGGGTAGGATGCACCAGGGAGCTCTACACCCTCCTAGGGTCTCTGAGCCATGGGGTCCCTGATATGTGGGGTTGGTACAGCCTTGTGCCATCACCTCCCAGCTATTATCCTCATCCTGGGCATCCCTGAGCCCAATCCAGGGGGTAGCCCTGCAGTGTGTTGACCCTGGAAAGGCTCCAGCTCACCCTGTTCCTGTCTGACCACATAGCCCCCTGAAGGACGTGGTTGTGCTGAGCTTTTCTCCCCTGCAGCCCTGGCTGGTGTTATCTCTCTCTGTGGGGCCCAGTCCCACAAGCTGCACAAGAAGGGGGTGGTCAGGTCCTCAGTGGGGCTCCAGTGAGGACACAGGATCTTTGGCCTCCAGCCCACAAATGTCATGGGACAAGAGGAGCATCCTCCTGGGTATGCCACCCCACTGAGCTGTGGGAACACAAGCCCACAGCTGAGCTGATGAGAGAAGTCAGAGCTGGGGAAACAAACCCTGTTTTGTCCAAGATTCCTGCTTCCCTGGACTCTGAGCAACATCCACTGCAGCCTCTGGCATGAGCTGCCCCCGACCCCATAGTCAAGGGCACTGAGAGCAGCATCCATGGGGCTGCCAGGGCTCAGCCCCCCACATGCTGAGAGAGCACTTCCAACAGTGGCCTCCACAGCCAATTTCCCTGGCCCAGGCGCCCTGGCAAGCAGCATACAGCAAGATCCAAGCCTTAGTATTGCTTATCACATACAGAGTCATGAATAATATTTGGAAAATAAAGATCTGTGCAGAGCCAGCCCCGGCCAGGGATGTCCAACACCCAGCTGGAACGTCTCTCAGCAACGCAGGACCAGGCTTGATGGTGGGGGCTTCTTTTCAGAGTATTTATTTGTGTTGCTGAGACCTCTGACCCTCTGCCAGCTTCAGCTGATGCTGGTTGATGGGACCAGAAGTGAGGAGGAGGGAAGAGGCCTGTGGGGCAGCTTGTCACAGTGCCAGGTCTGCTCCCTGGCCAGAGCTCTCTTGTCAGGGTGGTCTTGTTTGACTCCTTGCAGTCAGTGCAGGGCTCGCCCAAAACTGAGCACAGACTCATGCAGGAAAGCAGAAATCTGCTGGGAAGGACTGGAGCCACAGAGGCTTCACACTGCTGGCTGGTCCCCTACAGGCACTACTGGCAACAGCCAAGAAGCCACGTGCCCACAGCACAGGGTGCACTGGGCAAGGCAACGAGGTGCAGGAGGAACCTCTCCTGATTCCTGGTCCTGCCCCAGATGCCTGGGGCGAAGGGCTGGTAGTGGCCACAGAGATCCTGGGCTCAGTGACATTCCAGTTAGTCTGGGAGAGGGATGTCTGGGTCAGACCTTTGCTACTTGCTGTTCTGAGGTGCTGGAACTGGGCACAGAGCCCAGAGCTGCTGCTGCAACTGGCGGGGGCACAGGGACCACCAGCCAATGATGGTGGGAGTTGGGTGCTTTTGGGGACATACTCTTGTCTTTCACAATGAGACAGCTGGACATCCCCAGTCCCAATGGCCAGCTGGGTCTGAGGGGACCTACTTTCCCTGCAGAGCCAGCATTTGAGGGGTGTCAGTCCCCACCTCCTCCTTCGGGATGTACTGCAAGTAACTCAGTCTAGAAGGATCCTGGCTTACAGCCTCATCATCCTCAACACACGTGCCCTGTCCAGGAAGGGACTGGTTCTTCATTTTTTCAGAAGGGAGATGATGGTTAATGGCCATCATGAGTGGGCAGCATTGCAGGCTTGGTGCTGGAGGTGCCTACATGGACATGTCCAGATGAGCGCTGGACCAGACATAAGCACCAGCACAGAACTGCCAGTGATTTCCTCTTTGCACAGACAACCTGGACTGGCTTGTGGGAGAACTGAGGAATTCATCCTGTCCCCTTCTCTTTGGTGTTTTGCCCATAAGACACTTTTTCAAGCCCCTGCTTTTTTGTCTGCAGAAGCACCAGTGCCAGCCCTGCCCATGTGCCAGGGCCGAGTGTCCTGTGGGCAGCCGTGCCAGCCCGGTGGTGTGCAGTGACCTTCTGGGCTGGCAGATCACCCAGAGGAGAACAGACCGGGCAGGCTGACACCCTCCTCCAGTACCACCTGGCTCCTCACTTCCCCAGTCCATGGCTGGTCCCATGCACCAGCTCCAAAGGTCCTACCCTGATGGATTTAGACAGCGGAGAAATGTCAGTGGCTGGCACTGTGGAAAGCAGCCGGTGAGCTTTGCAGAGGCAAGGACTGTGCCTTGCCATGCTGCAAGGGATGGAGCAGGCTGGAAAACTCTCCTTATTGCTGGAAAACTCTCCTTTTTACTGGAAAATGTATCTACAAGCAGTGAGCACACCCTGGGACAGGTATGGTGACACCTCAGCAGGTCACACTGCACACAGCCACACTGCACAAGGATCTGTTGATCAAGCCTAGGCTGGAATGCACATGCACACTGAGACCTGATATCACAGAAGGGACATTTTCTGGCAAAAGCCCCTTGCAGGCATCCTTAAAAACACCACCTGGAATGTCAGCTCGCACTGACATTGGAGCAGAGCCATGTCCTGTCACCTGCCCCTGCAAGGACAAAAGACAGTTGGATCAAAGGAACTGGCAAGACACTTGCCCATCAAACAGATGTGGGACAGCCTATCCTGTGACACTTCAGAGCACCTTCCAGTGCCAGAAGAGAGCTGGAGAGGGACTTTGGACAAGGGCCTTTCAAGGGAGTGCAAGGACAAGGGGGAATGGCTTATCACTGACAGAGGACAGGATTAGATGGGCTATTAGGAAGAAATTTTTCCCTGTGAGGGTGGTGAGGCCCTGGCACAAGTTGCCCAGAGAAGCTGTGGCTGCCCCATCCCTGGAATGTTTAAGAGCAGGTTGGAAGGGGCTTGGAGCAACCCGGTCTAGTGGAAGGCATCCCTGCCCATGGCAGGGGTGTGGAATGAGGTGGCCTTTAAGGTCCTTTCCAGCCCAAACTTGTCTATGATTCTGAGATTCGGTGGGAGAAAATGGACCAATTTCTAACAGTGAGGTGCTGATTTATCTTCCAAAGGGAGAAGTTCCTTCACAAAACCCTGTTGGTGTCAGTTCCCATGATCCACGTAAACCTCTCCTCTCTCACCGGCAGAAGGTGGATGTTCCCTATGTGAGCTCTTTGTAGCTGTAATTGTTGGATAAAAATGAACTGATCATTTCTATTAAGAAAAAACTTTAGGACCGAAATTAACACTATCATCTCTTATCAGATGGTGATAACACCCTTTCCCAGGTCAGCTCTTTCCCATGACAAGGCTCTGAGCAGCAAAGGAGCAGCTAATCAGCTGGAAAATGACTCTCAACCAGCCTTGCTAAATTGCCATGAAAATTTAACAACCCGAGTGCAAAACCTCTTTGCTTTTTCCATCATTGCAGAGATAAGGGGAATCAAGTGCTATTTTAACACCCCAGTCAAGCCCAAAGGGACATGGTGCTGTGCCACGGTGCTGCAACCAAAGGGCAATGCCAGCCCCTCTGCTCATATGGTCTGAGAGTCACCACATGTTGATGGCTTGTCAATAGAATCATAGAATCATGGGGAATGGTTTGGATTGGAAGGGTCCTTATAAACCACCTAGTTCCAGCCCTCTCCCATGGGTTGGGACACCTGCCACCAATGGCCACCAGTGAAACACACAAAAGACCTCAAAATGTTCTTCCATTTTGCACTGTTACCAGCAGAATCTGACCCTCTTCCAAATACCTCAACTGCTGGGCAACAGCTCTTCAGCAAGTAGAAACCCGTGCCCCCATTTTTTCTCCACAATGAGGGAGACAATGGCCCCCCCAGAGCCCAGTGTCACAGCACCAGCTGCCTGCATGCTGAGAGTGTCTTGTGAATTCATGGAGGAGACAGGCGGAATTCTGATTTCCAGCCCAATGGAGTCCATAGTTCCTTTCCTGATGGCAAACATTGAGGTCACTGCAGAGAACCCCCCATCCTCAGCTGCATTTGACGTCCATCAGGCCAAGCTTCTACATGTTGGCTGCTAAAGCCTGAGAGGTTTAATTTTAAAGTCTAGGGTTTTGGAAATATACTCACACAGATCCTAAAAGAAAGACTTTCAAGGGAATCAGCGCATGAATATACTGTTTGATTGGACATTACTGAAAAATTATCCTTGGGTTTTAGATACAGTGCTAGGGATGGCCAATGTCAGCTAGTGGAAGGTGTCCCTGCCCATAGCAAGGGGGTGGAATTACATGATCTTTCAGGTCCTGTCCAACCCAAACCATTCTGTAATTCCATGATTCTATCCTCTAAGTGAATCTGGCCTCTCCAGCCCCTTCTCCTGCCCCATGACACTGGCAATGGCTGGAGCCAGGCAGTGCTGCCCTTCTGCTGGACATCTGCAAAGTGGACACCAGTTCCACCAGGAATGGGGAGAAGTTCCCCAGATATCAATCAACTCCCTTGGATTTTCTTTAACCAAGAGGTTAAAGAAAATGCTGAAGGGCTCCTTGTTTGCCAGAAGGAAAACTTACAGAGGTTAACCATTAACTGGCACCTCATAGAAGGGGAAAGAAACACTCTGAGAGGCTGGAAGCTCTTGGCCTCTGTGTCTGCTGGATGCTGGAGAAATAAGAAATCTTATTTAGCCTGGTCAGACTGTAACACTGTAGTGGTAAATCTCTGCAAGGCTTAGCACCCAAATGAGCCTCCAGAGAAGAAAGAAGGAGGCGGGGAGGTTGGGCAGATGTGTGCCCACACATCCCAACCCCAACCCTGACTTCCAGTCCAAGGGACCTCAGAGAACACGAACCATGTTCTGGTCTTGAGGACAGGGCCTCCCATATCCACAGAGAGGTCACCCTCAGAATGAGATTTCCTGGCTCTCCATCCTCCGGTCGATGGATCTGGGGAATCTCAGCTGCAGCCACAGCAGAGCCAGGGAAGGAGAAAAGCTGTCACAGTGGGTCCCAGGCATGTTGATATGTGCTGGTGTGGAAGAAGTGAATTCATAGATGTGTGAGAGGGCATGGCTATGGGAAGGCTGGGGGATAGAGATAAGGCAAGACTGGCTTCTGCTTTGGCAGAGTTCTGATGAGACTAAGAACCCTGTTGAAGAAGAGCAACGCCAACTCACATGGCTGTCCTATGTTATGAAATTGGTTTAAGATGGCAGAATCTGGCCAAAAGATTGTCTGCTGCAAAGTTCAAATGTTCAGGTTGAAACATCTTGGGTCAAGCTTTTGAAAAGGTCATGGCCAAGGGCTCAGTTTCCAGCAGAGATGGCTTCACCAAAGCCTTGGTGCCCAGTTGCTGCCTCTGGTAGAAAACCAGTAGCTGCAATGGGTGTCTGAAGGGCAGAGCATGACTCTGGGAGCCCCTTGGGGCATACACACCCCGTCTGCTTCAGCCTGGACAAGGCAGCAGCTGTGAAAAACAGGAGAAATTCCAACAATTTGCACAGATCACAGCATTGAGCTCACAGGGCCTTGAGAAAATAAAGCAGTTTGCCCTGAAACGCGTCCCTCAGCACTCAGGTGAGCAGAAACATGCGGAGATGCTCTTTGGGAAGGAACAGATTTTGCTAGACCCCACTGGCTAATCCAAGGGTCTGTGCAGAGCTGGGGAGGCCCCTGCACTGTGAGTACTTCAGAGGGGCTGGCTGAGCCCAGCCCCCGCAGCCAACCCCCAGCAAACCCCTGAGGTTGCATTGCTCTGGTGAGAGCTGACCTTCACCCCCAGCAAACATAGTGCCTGACAGAAAACCCTTCAGATGGTCCCCCAGCCAGTAGCCTTTACATACACCCACCTTCACCCGACCTTCCTCCTCACCAGACTTATCCTGTGCCTTTGCCACTGCAGTCCCTGGTTTGGCAGGGGGATGCCCGGGCTGGCCCACGAGGATGGGCAGAGATGGCACAGAACTGTGTGCCTTGTACCCTGCAGACCCAGCAGATCCCTGGAATTGGTGATTAGTCCTCTGTGTATGTCCATGGGGAGCACTCAGCCACCCTCCAGGCAATGCTCCTTGTCACTGTCTCTCTGAGAGGGATGCCCAGTGTCGCTGTCCCAGCAGTGTAGAGGGCACAGAGACATCCACACAGAATGGGAATGGGCTGGTGACAGCCAGCACCATCCTTGTGGTGCCGCCAAACACGGGGCTTGAGCAGAATGCAACACCCCTCTCTGCTCCTATCCTGGATGGAGTCAGGAAAGCAATTCAAATGGAAATGTTGTGCTGCTGAATTAAAAAGCTGGTGTGAGACAGAATAGGAATGAAGAGGGAGAGAATAGAAAGGAGGAGGAGCACAGCTGGAGGGATGGGGAAGATGGAGAGCAGTAGTGCAGCATGAAAGAGGCGACAGAGGAGATGCAAAACAGAAGCATGGAGAGATAGGAGAGGGAAGGCTGAAGTGGCAGAGGGATGGATCACAAAGGGGAGATCCGGAGCTATAGTCATGAAGCTGATTTTCCTATTCGATGGCACAGCTCACCGAAAAAGCTTCCACTCTCTGCCACAGAGCCAAGACCTCCTTATTCCTCGGCAGGGAGGCAGGCAGCTTCTCAGGAGCAGGACAGGAGCTCCTGCTGCCTCTCCTCTCCCCTGCTCTCTCAGCCCATGGACTTGCCTGGCACTGATATACCAGAGATGTCTCCCCAGGGAGTCTGGCACAGTGGTGTCCCTCCAGGGTTCCCGGCAGTCCCAAAGGACAGATGGGACTGCACAGAGCTTCTCCTCTGCAGGCTGCTTTGAAGCACCTAGATCCCAGCCAACCTTTGATAAATCATCATTTGGCACAAGGAAAATCTCCTTGCAATCCTAAAATCTACCCTAAATCTCTCTAGATGAAAATTAAGCCAATTACTGCACAAAATATCCTTGGTAGACTTAAGAATAAGTGATCACTAATCTCTTTCTAGTGATTTTTAGCATTTTAGAAGGCTGTTCTCACATCCCTGCCCAGGCTTCACCGTGCCAGACACAGTCAGATCCAATTTGTTCTTCCTTTTCTTGCAGCTCACGTTTATCAAATTTCTAACCAATCTTGTCAGCACCTGCTCTGGAGTTTCTCCTGTTTGCTCCCTCCTCCTCATGATGACCACCATAAATCTCTGGCTGAAATTCCCCACGGGCCAAGCAGAGCAGCACAGTGGCTATCCTATGTTGTAGACTCCCTATCCCTGGAAGTGTCCAATGCCAGGTTGGATGGGGCTTGGAGCAGTGTGATCTAGTAGAAGGTGTCCCTGCCCATGGCCCAGCCTGTGCTGACCTTGCCCCTGGCAGCAGAAGCTGCCCGGTCAGAGAAGCCATTACCCACTCAGACTGCCCAGCAGTGATGCTGGTCTTCAGTCAGAGTTTCTGCATGGTGGTGCATTACAGGCTATCTGCTTTGCATTTCTCTTTACTGAACTGCATGTTATCAATTTTGAATAATTTCTAAGAGATTGAGTTTTATTTTAAATTCTGATTAGGTCCTTCAAAAGAGTTGCAGCCCTTTATGATCTGTTTTTAATTCAGCATTTTATAAGCATAATCACTATTCCATCAACCTGGTGGCTAATGAAAATATTGACCAGGACCTGACCCAGGACAGACCATGCAGGACCTCACTGAACACAACTTCCCAGGCTGATATCATCTGAGCAGCCCTCACCCTCCATCACCTATGGTTCCTGACGAACATGTCCATGGGCAGTGCCAAAACTGCTTGGAAGTCAAAACACATCTACTGCTCCCTGTTTCCAGCTGGGCTGCATCCCCCTCAGTGATGGGCATTAGATGGACATTAGATTGGTTCAACACGTACAATTGACAGATCCTCGTTGCCTGCTCCTTATCACGTGTAATCCTTGAGAGGCTTAACATATGCTGTTTAATAATTTCATTCTGTATCTTTTCAGGCATAAAAGTCAGCCTGACCAATGTATTTCCCTTCTCCCTTCTAAATGCCACACGCTGTGTCTCATCCTGCTCCAGTCCACAAGGACTTCACCTGTGCCCATATGTTTTCTGAGGTCAGAGATGACTGTGACTAGTTCCTTATGTATGCCAAGGTAAATTTTATCACACCTCAACAAGTTGAATATTTTCTTAATCTAGACTTTCCTGGACAGACAGACTTATTTCTTTTGCTAGGCTTACGCTTCTAGGCAGAACTCATTTTGTGCCTTAATCTGCTTGATTTTTCTCAACATATTTGTGTTTTGCTCTACGTTCATCTTTACACATCCATCTTTGATGTATAGCAACGCTGCATTGTTCCCTTTTCCCAGGCTCTTCCTTCTATACTGACATTACTGGCCTGTGCTGTCTCACCACTCTGCACCTTCTCACTCTTCCTCGAGGTTTTTATCCAGCCTTCTTGTTTCTTCCCCTTGTTTTTTTGTTGCTAGTCCTTTAAAACAGGAAATAGATCTCTCTCTACTGGACAGGTGCATCAGGGTCCTTGAAGATTCTTCCTTCATCAAATGAGGTCCCACTCTGGACAACCATGCTGTGAAGCAAATCGAGCTTGAGCCTTCCGTTCTGCACCTCTTGCACACACATATGTATTTATAGAATCTCAGAATGGTTTGGGTTGGAAGGGACCTTAAACATCATTCAGTTCCACCTCCTGCCATGGGCAGAGACACCTTCCACTAGACCAGGTTGCTCCAAGCCCTGTCCAGCCTGGCCTTGAACACTTGCAGGGATGGGGCAGCCACAGCTTCTCTGGGCAACCTGTTCCAGGGCCTCTCCACCCTCACAGGGAAGAATTTCTTTCCAATATCCTTTCCAATATCCCATCTAACCCTACCATCTGTCAATGGGAAGCCATTCCCCCTTGTCCTGTCACTCCAGACCCTTGTCCAAAGTCCCCCAGTTCTCCTGGAGCCCATTTAGGCACTGGAAGGGGCTCTAAGCTCTCCCCAGAACCTTCTCTTCTCCATGCTCAACAACCCCACCTCTCTCAGCCTTTCATTTACCCCAGCAGGGATGTGCCTGGAGCTCAGAGAATGGCCAAACATGGGTGTTCCAAAAAACCTTGAATCCACACCATTGCATCCGGCAGGGAAGGCCAGGGAGCTCAAGGTGTCCAGGAGCCAGCAAAGGCTTGAATTGAGCAGTGGGCACCTTCTCCATCCTGCGCAAAACTTCCTGTATGCGATTCATCCAGATTCCAAAGAGGGAAACACCAGATCTTTTCATTAAGTGGAACACTGCAAGGAACAAAACAGAGGTGTCACTTCTGGAAAAGGAAAGCAGATGGAGGTTTTTGATGTGCAGTCAGCAATTGTGTCCAAGGTGAGAAGAGCTGCTGTAGTTTGATAAACAGATCCAAAACATTTAATATGGGTCAGTTCAACATGACACTTCTATGTCTCTGGTGCTGTACTGCCTCACTAGTGCTGGGATTCTGAAGCCAAAAATGCTCAGCTCACTCCTGAAGTCACATTCTAAGTCCATGGATGATGCAGAGCGGAAGTGTCAGGGATGCCAGGAAGAGCTGAGCTGTGGCCATCAGGAATGTGGCAGCTCTGCTGTGGCAGAGCAGAGATGAGCACCCAGGTGATGATGATGATGAGCAGGAGCTCACCAGCCCTTGGCAGTAACAGCAAGGTCAGGGACTCCGGAAAGCACCAGTGAAAATCCTCTCTGGGGAGATAAGCAGTTTGGCAGGAATTGCTTCTGCAGGCCATGGCAGCTGTCATCAGGGCTTTGCTCATACTCAGGGATTGTTATCCCTTTGGATTTGTGCATGAGCACATATTGCTCCTGTGGCTGTCAGGCCAGGAGTCAAGTGAAGTACAGGTTTGAAATCTCCATGGCGTGGGGGAAGTGAAGTGTCCCAGTGTACTCGCTGGGTATCCCAGGACACCCCAGCTGCTGGGGTTGTTGGCAGACCCTCCATGGAGAAGGTATAGGTGGTCGGGCAGTGCCTCAGACTGGTGGGTAGTGCTTTGCCAGCCAGACGAGAAAGGAGCACTGGGATGGGATCCTGGAGCCTGCCTATGTCAACACGCTGCCTGCAGCCTGCTTGGGTCACCGGGATGGACTAGGGAAAGTAGACGTGTCGAGAAGCAAGTTTGCATTCCTCTGGACCACCTGGAGCTCAGGCAAGACCTCCCCTTGGCATGGATATGGGACTGTTCAGTGTTGTCCTTTATTTTCCAGAGGCACCAGCAGGAGCTTACACGGATCAACAGGCAGGGAAAGCAAGGAGCAGGTAGCACCAAGCAGCGATTGATGTTCTTCAGAGACAGTTGGCACTGTCTCTGGGCTGCAGGACTTGTCTCCCACTGGTTTGAAGCTACAAGGAGGGCTCACGGGACAGGACTCGAGTCTGGGTCAGTGCCCGATCCCATCATGGCTCAGCTGATGGAGCAGGAAACACATCTTCTCCCTGGCTATGGGCTCATGCTGGGGCCAAGGGGGCTGACAGGAGCTCTGGGCTGGGGTGGTCCTGAAGAACTGGAGCAGTGCTGGCAGGGGGGTGAATGGAGAAACCCTCTGTGTCAGCTGTGGGGGGTCCAACCGGCCCCAGGGGTTGAGGCTGGGTCACGGGGCGAGCACAAGGAGATGCGGCAGGAGGTCCATGCCTGTCTCTCAGAGGGCTGGTGGTGTGGGTGGGACCTCCGAGGCTGTCAGAGCTGGCTCCTGCTCTTTTGCAGGTGGCGATGCCTTTTTGTGTTTCTGACATAATTGCACTGGCGTAACAACGCTGATGAGGCTTTTTTTGACAGTGCTTCCTACTTGTGCTGAAGGCTCTCCGCCCCCTCACTGCAGATGGGTTTAGGCTACACGGATCTGAGCATGATGCTTGGGAGGAATCCCTGCTGCACTCTGCCTGCCAGCCCAACCCTGCCCTTGCTGGGCCACATGGGCTCCCTGCTCCCAGCACAAGGGCACAGGCGAGGTTTTGACAAGTCCTTGTGTCCTTGATACCCAGAGGAATGACAATATTGTTGCTCCAACACTTTCAGGTCCTGGTCCTTCTCTCTCCTTGCAGCCCCTGGCAGCGCTGCACAGCCCTGGTCCAGGTGGTGGCTGGCACTGCCATGTCCACAGGCTGAGCTGGGCCCGGGTCCTGGGCCATGGGCCTGGCTGTGCTGGAATAACCTAGCACAGAGATTTCCCCAGTGATGCTAAACTTCCTCTCAGGATACCTGTTGCATTTTCTATCAAGGTGCCCCAATGCATCTCAGTGCACATGAGGGCCAGCAACTGGGGGAAAAGGGGCTGCGAGCAAAGGCTGCTCTGCTCACGGCACCAGTCCAGCAACACAGCACTGAGGACTGGTCTCCCATGGCCAAACTTTCTGGTACCTAGGCATGGCAGGGGAAGTTGCCCAAATGGAGTGGGATGTGTTTCCTGCTCCCCAGTAAATGAATGGGAGGGAAATGAGGTAGTAGCAAACCCATTCCCACTGCATCACTCCTCAGCTGGGCTCCTGTGGGTTGCAAAATACAGGTCCCATCCCTCACTTCTCCCTGGAGGGCTCAGCTTTGCCGTGTTCTTTGAATGGCTGACAGCTGCTGACAGAGGGGGATAGGGAAGATCTCCCCCAGGAAGCAGGGAAGGGTGCTGCTCCATTAGGCCTTTGGGAAGACTGTGCCAGGCCAGTGATGCCAGAAAGCTGCTCACTGGTCCAGCCTGGGCTGCACATCTCGGGTCTTGCCTCTTGAGTTTTGGGGCCACTCAAGGCTGGGTGTGCACCTGAGCTGTGCAACCCCAGATGCTTCCCAGTGAGTGAGTCAGGAGAGGAAGCAATCACCTCTGTGGTGGGATGTCTGATGAGTCAGAACTTCTGTAGGCTTCTCTTCAGACCCACTCTGGGCAACTGTGACATCCAGGCCCCAGGAAGCAGGACAGGCATCAGGGGAGCTGAGACATCTGGAGGGGGGTGGCAAAAGGATGATAGGAGGCATGCCAGCTCATCCTTTTGTTGCCATTCATCATCCTTCACTTCCTCACTCTGCCACCAGCTCCTGGGATGTGGAGGCTGGGCCCCCACACTGACACTGCAGCCCTCTCCCCACTCAGAAAGCTCCCATGGGGATGTGACATGCCATCTGCTGCAGATCACACGAACAGGAGATGTGCCCCAGCAGAGCCTTGCCAAGGAGGCACATTTTACTGGACTGGAAGTGCTACAAAAATTGGTAAAGACGACAGAATCTGGCCAAAGGCTTGTCTGCTGCAAAGTTCAAATGCTCAGCTTAGAATTACAGAATCGTAGAATCTTCTGAGTGGGAAAGGACCCACAAGGACCATTGAGTACAACTCCTGGCCCTGCACAGGGCATCTCAATAATCCCAACATGTGCCTGGGAGCGTTGTTCCTTCTTTTGTGAGGAAATGCAGAGTCTGGGTGGAGTGAAGCACTCAATATTGAAGAATCCACTTAGCACCAAGCAAATGACAAAACACTGACATTTTGACCCTAGAAGAAACAGAAAACTAATCCCAGATTGAAATGAAATCACTAAAGGGGATGCTGAGTCAGAATTCAGGTTATGGCACCTCCATGTTACTCTGGTGTTGTAGGACTCTGCTTTCAGGAACCTGAA
Source organism: Chiroxiphia lanceolata (assembly GCF_009829145.1). Classification (NCBI taxonomy): domain Eukaryota; kingdom Metazoa; phylum Chordata; class Aves; order Passeriformes; family Pipridae; genus Chiroxiphia; species Chiroxiphia lanceolata. The sequence goes on along the minus strand of NC_045653.1, from coordinate 115,877 downwards.
CCTGTTTTTCTCTGAGTCCTGCACTCATGTGGTCCTCTCCTTCCTGCTTTCCTCACAGCTTTACCAAGTTCCCCTTGATTCCTGGTGGTTCCTCTCCCACTGGTACCTCCAATCCTCACTGGAGCTCCCAGGGTAAATATAGAAATAACAAATGCACCATTTGCTTGTGATTTCTGTGGGTTTACTGTTTAAGCATTTATTCTATGTAATGTCTCTTAGTTTGGGTTGCACTTAGAAGCCTTGGTGATAAGATAAAAAAATCTCTATGTGGGAATTTTCTAAGTTTAGAGAAACCCAAACACTGACAGGCTGAGAGAAGCATGGGGTGGCTTGGCTGGAGGCCTCCATGCTTGGTTCCTATTCTGCTTTCTTTCTTTACCATCATCCAGCATCTCTCTCCTCACTGCCTCTTCTCTTGTTCCTGCCTCAGGTTCCCGTTCATCCCTTTCTGTAGCGTGCACATGTGTCCTTATATAATAAGGAATAAAGATGCTCCTTGTAAGATGATGAACAAAGAGAGTTTATTTCAAAATCGGCGCTGGTTTTATCCCTTAAACCCATGTGACTTCTTTGACCAATAAGGTTGTTTATGTCGGTGCATGCTCTTTTGGGCTCCTCTGCCCCGGCACGTACCCTGTGCCTTGGACATGCCTCCTACACCTTTCCTTTCTGGTTTTCCGGTTTTCCAATTACCAGTTTTGGCCTGAGCTGACAGCTTAGGGAAGAAAAGAAAAGGTGAATGTTAGCCTTGTTCTTGAATCAAAACACGGTTTTCTAAAGTTCTGAAGGCAAACAAAGGCAATTTCCTTAGAAATCTAGATCCTTCCTCCTCACTGCAATACCCCTTGGAAGTGCTGGCTCCCAGTGTCCTCCATAGCCACCGAGTTCCCCCTGCCCATCACTGGCTCCTGCTCCCACTGCTTCCCCCAGCAAATCCCAGGCCCTGAGAGCCTCAGCTGCAGGAGCTGAGCTCAGCACCTGCTGCACTGCAAGACCCAGGACCTGCAGCCATCAGCCCTTTCTGGACCACAATGGTTGGGAACTGCAGGTATCCAGAAATCCCAGCATCCTGAGGGCCTTCCTCTTCTCACTCTGTGTGTCCCATTCCCTTCCCCAGGCCCCTCCCCAGACCCAAGCACTGGATCTCCTCTCCATGGTTCCTCCCATGGAAGGAGGAACCACCTCTTTCTCCTCACTGTCACCTTCTCTTCTTACCTTTGTTCCTGAAGCATCGAGTTGGAAGCCCAGTGGTACATCAGTAGCAGAGACTGTTTAAGGATATCAAGTCACACAGGCCATGGCACGTGAGGGTAGAAGCATGCAGGAGTCTTTTGTGAAGTCTGGCAAAAGCTGGGATAAATACCTCCTGCATCTGAAGAGCCAGGCAAGTTCTGCAAGGTGTGGTTGCTCCGACATGCTCAAGAACTTGTTTGATATAGCCCGACCTGTAAGAAAGAGCAAGAAAGGTTGCTCTGCTGTGCCTTGGATGGACTTTCCACCCTCAGCACCAAGCTGAGACTGGGGAAAGACACTAACTTGGGCAGTGGGACATCTCCGTGGGGCTAAGGAAAGCCATGGAGAAACTCCAGAACTCTATAACCCATCAGTGCTGAAGGCAAGAGGGGGAAGGACTGAAGAGGGGACATCCAAGGAAGCTCCAGGCAGCACCCCATTGCCCCTGCACTGTGTAATGGGAGCTGCAGGCTGTGCCAGTTTCAGCGGAGATTTGGTGGTGCCCAGCCTGGATCACCAGCCCCACAGGCAGAGCAGATGCCACTAAGACATTATAAGGCACCTCACTAACACTCATTAAGGTATATCCAACTCCTGTGAGGTATTGCTAATGGGCAGCAACAGAGGTGGGGGTGCACCAGTAGACACCACGCCAGAGTCCAGTCCTGAATGCCTCCAGCTCTCCCAGCCTGTCTCTATAGCAGAGGTGCTTCAGCCCTCAGGGCATCTCTGTGGTCCTTCCTCCTCTTTTTGCAGTCCCAGGAGCCTGCCCAGAGCCTGTCCAGCCATCCCTCATCCGCCAACATGTGCCACTATTACAGCAAGGGAGAGCAGTGCAGATGGCATGAAGAAAACAGCAACATACACAATCTGGCCAGGGAAAGCTGATAGGAAGCAGAGTCCTTGGGAGAGCTGAGCAGAGCAGCAGGTGGAGGTCCCTGCACCAGCCGTGTTGGGGGATGAGAGAGAATGGTCTCCAACTTGGAAATGCCCCAGGGCACACTTATGACATTTGTTCTTTGATCCCCAGCCCCTCCAAAGTCTGGCTGTGTGAAGCTTGTTGTGTTACAGCCAAGAGACTTCCTGCTGTAGCATCTACAGTCTGTAAAAATGAGGCTGTTAATGGGGGATTGGGAGCCCCCGACTTAGTGGTTGGCATAGCCAAGTCACTTCCCCCATCTGTGCATTGGTGTGTCCACCAGTAAAACAACAGGAGACACAACTCTGCCTCCCTTTCAAATGGATGGAAAACACCATCTCTGAGCTGTGCAAACATTGCATGTTCAAGACATATCCTATAGGGAGAAACATAGGAGCCTTTCTCTTCTCAGGACTGTTTCCCAAAGCAGGTGCTGAGTGTGTCTGGGGAAGCAGCCTGGGCAGCGGTCACGTTCCCAGCTGGAATACTGGGAACAGAGCAGTGCAGCACTCTCATCATAAAACTGTAGTCTACTCAGAGAAGGCTAAAAAACCTGGCAGGAAATTACAGGCATTACATGAGCAGACATGCAATTTGGAATACAGCCATATTTGAGCAGCTATCAAAGCTGTCAGAAAACAGGGAAGAGTTAAATGTAAGATTGAATGAGAGTCCAGACAGAGAGAAAAAACAGAGGGAAATGGGAGAGACTCTGAGTGCCAGATGTCGGCTGTCAGAGTCGGTTCCCATGCGATGGGAAATACAATGACATGTCCAAATGGAGACTGTAAGCAAGGTAGGAAGGTTCAGTTTGCAGCCAAGAGGTGCCAGGCTGAGGGCTGGCTGTGCCCACTTGTTCCCCTGACACTTGGCCACATTTTTAGTGATATTTGTTAATTTTTTTCCTATTAATCCTTGTCTCATTCCATGGATGGGGAGGACTCCCCCAGTGAGAAACCAAGGAGAGGGAGCTGCCCTTTGTCTGAAGGAGCAGCAGGAATGCATGGAGCTCTGCCCTGGGACGGATAATGAGCCAGTCAAGAGTATCCTGGTTGGAAGGCAAATTGATATGCTCCTGGTGCTCAGGTGATGTACTCCTGAATGTCTGCTATAGACTTCCATATCAGGAACCACAGTTTTCTTCAGACACCCAGAAGAAGGCTCCTGTTTGCAGGGCATGGTCCTCATGGAGGACCTTAACGCCCATGATACCATCTGGAGGGACAGCACAGCAGGGCACAGGCAATCTGGGAGGTTTCTGGAACACTCTGGCAAGAATTTCCTAATGTGGGTGACAAAGATCCAAAGAGGGAAGGCACTGATAGACCTGTAAACGTGTTGAGGGCAGCCTTGGCTGAAGAGAACATGGCATGGTGGAGGTTAGAGTCCTGAGGGAAGGGAGCAGAGAAAAAGGCAAGATCACAAACCTGGATTCAGGAGAGCAGACTTTGGCCTCTTGAGGGATCTGCTCGGAAGAGTCCACAGGATGCAGTCCTAGCTCTCTAGGTGTCCAGGAAACATGATTCAGGATCAGCTACTCCACTCCCCTCTGACAAACAGGTGTAATGTTGGGGCCTGTAGAACTGGCTCTGAGCCAAAGCTGATTTATAAGATGAACTCTTCAACCTAATATTATATCTAGCCTAGTATTGTATTTAGCCATATATCTGCTTATTAACCAAGATGCTGTATAATCCTTAGTAATGCCTTAAGAATATACATTTATGCTTGTTAGCACAGCCTGTTATCATTAATTAGTAAGGCCTGTATGTGTTACAAATATTTCTTTTCTTTGCAGCCAAGGTCGCGAAAAATGGTAGGGCCTCACATAGTCATAGCTGGTTCATATTTGAGATATCAATGTGGCCGTAAGTTCTGTATTTAGTGACTAGTCAAGGTCATAGGGCATTTGACAGTAGATGGCCCTCAGTCTCCCTCTGTGCCCTGGCCAGGCCTAAGGGGAATACCAATAGAGGAAGAAAGCCAGGTTGTTTTTCCGCACCAGTTGAATGACGTCAGCTGGTTTGTTTAATACTATATAAGCTGGACCCTCTCACAGCAAAGATGGAGGCTTCACCCGCGGGTGGACACACTGCATTGGATTTCCCAGTTACTGGGAAGAGGTTCTCCAGACCTTCGCTGTGACCAGGCCCTTCCAGCTGAAGTGTGATCTGGATGATGACAATTACTTAGTGTAACTGGTGAGGTATCTCTCTCTTAATCACTGTAAGTCTTTGTAGTAATGATTAGATGCATTGCTAAGTGTATCCTTTCATAAGTCACTGCTTCTTTTGTAATTCTTTACTGTCTTGCACTATAGTAAACTTTTACACTTATTCTTTAAAGTTGGCGTCTGTGTTTCTTCAATCCATCCTCGTTACTGGGGGAGGGAGGGGGCAAAACAGCAAGTAACCAAGTAAAAGTAGCAGGGGCTTGAACAAGGCACTCCTGACAAAACCCAGGCATAAAAAGGAGGCGTAGAAGCAGGTGGAAGCAGGGAGGACAACGCACAGGGAATCCAAAGACACTGTCTGGGTGTGTTGAAAGGGGTCGGGAAAGCCAAAGTCCACCTAGAGCTGAGTCTGGCAGGGAACAAGAAAGGCAACAAGAAAGGCTTCTACAGGTACACCAGCAGCTACAAAGGAGATGGAGGGACTGAAGCATCTTTCATATGAGGAAAGGCTGAGAGAGCTGCGACTGCTCAGCCTGGAGCAGAGCAGACTCGTGAGGGATCTTATTAATGGATATAAATAACTGAAGCTGGGTGTGAAGGGGATAGATCCAGGCTCTTTCCAGTGGTGCCCAGCACCAGGAGAAAAGGCAACAAGACACAAACTGAAATACAGAAAATCCTTCCTAAACAGTAGAAAGAGCTGTTTTACTGTGAGGTTGTTGAACACGGGAGTGGGTTGTTCAGAGGGGCTGCACAATCTTCATCACTGGAGCTACTCAAAGCCCATCTGAAGATGGCCCTTATCAACCTACTCCCCTTGGCCATGCTTCGGGAGGGGTTTGAATTATGGAATCGCAGAATCATTTAGGTTGGAAAAGCCCTTTAAGATCACCAAATCCAACCATTAACCCAACACCTTGTTCATCACTAAACCATATCCCCGCATACCACATCCACATGCTTTTTGAACACTTCCAGAGGCGGTGATTCCCTGGGCAGCCTCTTCCTATGCCTGACCACTGTTTCTGTGGTGAATTTTTTCCTGCTGAAGACAGCTCCAGCACTGCTTTCTAACCTCAGCAACTCTGTGGATCTTTGTTTGGTCAAGTAATTTATCTAACATCACCAGATACGTAAAGAAAGGGCTGTGGATCCTCTGTGATACAGGAAGAGGCCCCACTCCTCTGGTGGTCTTCCAACCTCTTAAGCTCTGCCTATATATGGCTGTGGTGTGCAGGATCCCAACTCCAGCCTCCCCTGGAGAGATGGATGCATGTCCTGCCACCAGCACAGACTCTGGTCCTGCCATGCTGTGAACACAGGCAGCAGGTTGTGTCATTCCAACTGGGACACTCCTCCTGCCACACTGGAGCCTCCCTGCAACATGGCTCCGACTCCCTCCCCACACACATGCAGTGGCAGGCTCATTGCAAGGTTTTAGGCTGCTGTCCACTGAGCAACTCAGGAATTGTTTTCTTTTTCTCTTCCTGCTCCAAGGCCCATTTTTCAGGACTGGAAATACCCCCAAAACACCCCAGTAAGGTTCTAGAGGTATGGAGGGAGCCCAGCTCAGATATATCATGTCAGTAACTTGTATTAAATTAAACCAGAGAAAGGATCGATCTGAATCATGGGCACAGCGGGAGGTGTGGAAGGGAGAGGAGTGTTCTTAGAAAGGCAGGTCAGCTGAGAAACAAGGGCAAGTGCAAGCAAGGAGGAAGAGGGGCTCTGATGCCGCTGAAGTGCAGGGACTGCCTGGCTGGAGCAGAGGTCAGTCCTGGACAGCTGCTCTGGGCTTCAGGGAGAGGGTCAGGAGTGACTCTGGCTCTCATCAGAGAAGTGGGCTAATGCTGTATTGACACAGCAAAGATAGCGTGGATGGAAGAGAACAAAAACCACAGAGTCAAGCCTGGCCAGATGTGCCAGACCTCTAGGTTGGGAGAAGAGGAAATGTAGACGTAATTAAGGCCTATAAAAGAACATCCAAAAAATCCAGATCCATCTTAAGTGAGGGCAAAGGGGGTTAACTGCAGTCATTAACGGGGAATACTCAAGAGAAAACCAGGGAACTTTGGCCTGTTTTGATCTCGTTTCTGCTCATACCAGAGTTTAAATCATCAAGCATGAATGGGATCTGCTTCCCTGCCATCCCTGGGCACAACAGCCTTGTGCCAAGGTCAGCAGTAGAGAGAGCTGGGCTACATAAGGGGAAACTGAGGTATGGCAAGGGGGTGGTACAAACATGGGTCATTCTCCACCTCCTGTGAACAAGCCTGTCCATGAGGTCATGGTGTTCAGGGGTTGGTAGAAGCAGCTCCCTTACACTTGCTCTCCTTCTCTCTCAAAATAAAGAGGATGACAGGGGGACTGGACCAGCCCAGTGCTGTCTCCTACCACATCTTTGGGATGATTTATGATGATCCTTCCCTGCAGAGACTTGCACCCTGCCAAGGTCCCTTCTGCATAGTCAAGGGCCACCGTGCTGTAGCTTCTCCCAGCTTACGGCAGGGGAGATCTCACACTGCTGTTGTCTTGTGCATGATGGTTGGGAGACATGAGTAAAAACAGTATTCAGCTGTCACACCAGAGAGCAAGGAACCAGAATATTCAACCATGGTGTTATGGGTTATAACACAAGAGCACAAGCACTGGAGTGGCTTCTCCTAAGGAAAAGCCCTCAAGATGAAGTTGTGTTCTCCATTCCTGGGGAAAAACAACAGACATCATCTGCTGGAGATGTGGTTTTTGCTCCTCCTCGTCTGGAGTTTAATCGGCATTCACAACCAAGGTCACCTCACCCAGTACTGGGTTTGAAAGGTGACATGGTGACAAGCCCCCTCTCCTGTGCAAGGCCAACAGCAGTTGAGCTGGTGCCACCAAGGCCCCTGCTCAGCTGCATTCCAAGAGCTGACCAAAGCAGTCCAGCAGATCAAGTTGGAAGACTAACTCCTTCAGTCCATATCCCATAAATCTAAATAAGGGATCACAGTTTGTTTGCCAATTCCTTACACTGTGGATGATTGTGAATCACTCACCAGTTCAAGTGTAGGTTTTGATGTGCAAGAGGAGCATGTGCTGTTGACAGAAACAGCTCCAATGTGAAAATCAATAACCAACAGCCTAGAATTGATGGGGTTTGCATCCTTGGGGCTCTCAAGCTCAGCAGGAAACATTGAAGGGAACAACCCCCTATATAAGGGCTCCACAATTCGAGGTGCACTAAGAACAATAATCCACATGCAAGGAAACTATTATCCTAACCCCAGGTGATGAAGTGGCCACCAAGTGGCCATGCTGTAGGGTGAGGCCGGTGGTCCCACACAGGGGACAACGACCTCAGGGAACAGGATGACAGTGCTCAGAGACCATTTGAGCTCTGCAGAGCAGCTGAGTGATGCAAATGCCATCCCCTCTGCCTGAAACAGGTGGTAGAGAGGAAGGAAGAGCCATCTGGTTTGCCTTTTTTTGTTGAATTATCTCCTAAATAAGAAACTAAGTAAAAGAGAAGGCTGGGATTTTCATTTTACAGTGAAATAAGGTACATTTTGCAAGTTGCACAAAATCAAACTGACAAGAACTGCTCATTGAGAGTGTCAGATTAGTGAGGTGATGTGCATTAAAGTGCTTGGAAGCATGAATTGCTCTGAAGAGCTCCATGTTGCTCTTACTCCGTCTGCTTTCCCCAGCAGCAGGGTTGTCATTTGCAGCTGTGTTTGTGTTTGTCCGTTGGTGACTGATTCCTGTGCTGCTCATGGCTCCAGAGGAAACCTAAAGACGCATGCAGATTTTCCCCACCAAGTAACATGGGGTGCCCACAGCTTCCTCTGGAGCACCTGGTGAGGGGCAGTGGCTGTCACGTCACTGGCCTCTCCAGACCAGGAACCAAATTTGTGCTGGGACTTTGGGAGAGCTCCATTAGTGCTTCTTTCCCAGTAGAACCCACAGCAGTTTGCTCCCATGGGGTGAGCAGCCTGGTGAGTAGCTGGCAGCTTCCTCCTCCCCTCCTCAAGGGGTGCTGTTACCCACCCACTGCTCCGGGCACAGGGGAGCTGGTGTTCCCATTGGAAAGGAGCCTCTGCAAAAGGTAGCAGGGCTAAAACAAGGCTCCATTTTCCTGTTCCCAGTCTGCTCTCCAGAGCCCTTCTGTGCCCCATGCCTGGGTGTCTGGCAGGCAATTTACACCACAGATGCATGAACATGCAGAGAACCGCTAGGACTGCAGCCTTGCTGGATCTGTGCAGGGAAAACTTCCTCTGGAAACACCAGGGCTCCCCCCAGCCTGCCCTCCTTCCCAGGAGGGGTGTGCAGGGACACAGGGTTTGCTCTGTGCTCCAGGCTCATCACCCCAGCATGGCTCATCCCCAGGCAGCGCTTCCAGCTCTGGGCAGTGGCAGGTTCAGGGCTCTCCAGCCCCTGGAAGGCACCTGGTGAGAGTTCACGCAGAGAGGAAACTGAGGCAGGAGCGAAGTAACTTGGCCAAGGGGTTCCTTGAGCCTCATATCAGTGTTCAAAAAGTGCATGGATGTGGCAGCTGGGGACATCAGTTAGTGATGGGCTTGGCAGTACTGGGTTAATAGCTGGACTAGATCTTAGAGGCCTTTTCCAACTTTAATGATTCCATGATTTTATGGGGTTTTTTCTTCCTTTCTGGCCCAGCTCCACCAAAACACAATGCCTGGTACTCAGCATTAGCCACACGCTGCCAGCAGAGCTGGCAGCGTGGGGAGCACCACTCTGTCCACCTCAGCATGGCCTCAGTGCTGTCCTTCCTGACAGATGAGGGGAAAGGAATCCCTGGGAGCCCTGGAAGAGAGAAGGGAGAAAATATGGAAGGGAGAAAATATGATAAGCAAATCCCGGTCATTAAAATGTGAGGTTTGCTTCAGTTTCCTTCTCTCTCAATCTGGAGGGATTAGCACCAGCCAGACAAGAGACCTGTCAAGGCACTTACAGCAGTGCTGCTTAGCCTGACCTCCAGCTGACTTCCAGTCAGGATGATTTCTGAGAGACCAGCATCTCCCTACAGCACCCTCTGAAAATATAACAAAAAAGGAGGGTCAGGGAGGAAGCTGCTCTGGAAGCTTTTCTTACACAAAGAATGGCTCTCCATCACTGCTGGGCCCTGACAGCCATGTCCCCAGCTCACCTGGGAGCACTGCCAGCACAGCCACATTTCCACAGATCCTCAGAGCCTGCCAGGCTTCCGGCACACACAGAGCATGGCCCAGTGTGGTCCCTGCCCCAGCATCCTCCCAGGACACGTGCCACAGGGCAGCCATGCTCTCCCTGGGGTGCAGATGTGGAGATGGAGCAAAATGCAACCTTGAGCCCTGGGAATGTGCTGTTTGGACTCTCAGAACAACACGGGTTTTTTCTCAGCTAGTACAGGGGCTCTTTTCCCAGGGATGCTGCTCTTGGCTACCAGGGCTCTCAGCAGCCTTTCCAGCCTGCCTCTGCCATGGCACGGGAGGAATTATTTTGGGTTAAAGCCAAGCTCTTCACCAAGCTCCAGTAACACAGAATCATAGAATCCCAGAATGGTTTTGGGTTGGAAAGGACCTTGAAGCTCATCTTGTTCCTCGCCCTGCCATGGGCAGGGACTCCTTCCACTATCCCAGGTCACTCCAAGCCCCATCCAACCTGGTCTTGAACACTTCCAGGGATGGGGCAGCCACAGCTTCTCTGGGCAACCTGTGCCAGGGCCTCCCCACCCTCACAAGGACTAATTTCTTCCTGATATCCAATCTAACCCTGCCCTCTGTCAGCGGGAAGCCATTCCCTCTTGTCCTATCAAGGAGCTCCAGCAGGGATCAGGAGGCTGCAAGGACCATTGCAGGATGGCAGCACTGTCACTCCACTGGATCACAGACACTTGCTACAGTGTCTGTCCGAGCAGGGCTGGGGCTGGGAGTCCCACAGGGATCAGGGTGATCAGCCATGGTGGAAAGCAAGGACAGCCTCAGGTGTACAGGGGCAGACAGTAGATGTAGGTGATGCCCCTATTCAGCCCAGCTCTGCTGCTGCTTCTCTGGAACCCCAGCTGATGCTGTCCCAGCACAACAGCACCATACTGGGAGGCCACATACCTGTAGGCCCCATGTCCCCATGCACAGGGCACAGAGGGCTGCTGTGGCTTTTCTGTGTAAGTTAAATGTGTCAGGATAGGGGGCCAAAGGCTCCTTTTCTGTTTCTCTACCTCGCAGCTGCTGATGTGAAGAGCAGCAGCATCGCTGCAACAGTGGATGGTGTGCAGAGCTCTGCCAGGAAGGGGCATAGCTCAGCTGTGCCAGGGCAGGTGGGAGGGAGAGGGACACTGGGAACCAGGAGCGTGGACAGAGGCGCGAAGGTCTAAGGATGGAGGGAAGAGGTTGATGCCAGTGGCTGCCCGTGGCTGTGCACCTCCAGCGCTCCCTCCCTCCAGCTGCACCGTGAGGATAACACCCAGGCTGGGAGTTCTTGCCAATACCAAAGCAAGGCCTGCAATCCTTGCTTTCAGCTGTGGAGCCATCCAAATACCCACTGGGAAATAAATGTTAGTCCAACTGTTCAGAGCCTCTGAGCCCCTTTTGGGCTGTCTCTGCCCACTCTCAGTGCTGAAGGCTGCCAGGAGCAAAGGCAGCCTTGTGCATGCTGTGGCACAGGTGCAGCCTGTTCTTTCCTTTCTCCTCTCCTTTCTTTCAGCATTCATCCTTCCTAGTGTCCTGCAGCCCTAAACAGCTGTATAAGACTTCCAGTGCAGACAATATTCATACAAACCACATCTGGCCCCCTTGGACCAGCCTGTGCATGGCACTCAGGGCAGGCTCTGGGCTTCTCCAGAAGCTTCCAGAGATTTCCTGGCTTTCAGTCACCTGTCCCATCGCTGCAATGAAGGCAAGACTCATCGTCCCTGTTTTACAGGGAAGGAGCCATAGGGTTATGTTTTAAGTAAGGCCTGAGATCATGGGTGCCTCTTGATCTGGGTCCCCAAACTGCAACTGGCTGAAGTCTCCCTCTCTGCCTCATCTTCAGTGTCAGACAAACCTGGCACACACCAACTGCAATTGTACCTGGCCAAAGCAAAGCAGTGACCGTGGCCACTCAGATCTGTCATCCAGAGCCCATCCCCACAGGGACTGGGACCTCTGAGGGCCATGCTAAATGCTGAGAGCTAAGGAGAAAGTTCAGGCAGGAAGATCAATAAATTGTCATTTTAAAAGGAAGTCGCGGTAGGAGAAGCTGCCTCAGCAGACAGGAGAAGGTGGTTGGCCACATCATTTGGGCCCTGCACAAAAAGAAAGACATTGAACATGCCCAGAGAAGGGAATGGAGTTGGGGAAGGGTCTGGAGCACAAGTCTGATGAAGAGCAGCTGAGGGAGCTGGGGGTCTCAGCCTGGAGAAAAGGAGGCTCAGGGAGTTCAGTGGATGTTGGGCTCTTCTCCCTCGTAACAAGTGACAAGATGAGAGGAAACGGCCTCAGGTTGTACCAGAGGAGGTTTAGGTTGGGGATTAGGGAAAATTTCTTCATGGAGAGGGTGGTAAGGCAGTGGCACGGGCTGCCCAGGGCAGTGGTAGAGTTACCATTCCTGGATATAGGGGTAAATGCCCTTTTTCTGGAAGATTTTACTACGAGGAATCAGTTATTTTGCTTAGGAAAAGGTTTCCTGCCACTTTCTCAAGACAGTTGCTGTTCTCGCTCCTCCATTACAGAGAGATTCTCTCTCTGATATGTGAGGAGAGCGATAACGCTCACGGATATGTTACAAGGCCACCACAGCCCAGAGAGAGCCAGGGGGTCAGTAATAAAAAAGGCTGAAGAAGGAACAGGAGGCATGCCTTCTCAGGCCCAGCACTGTTTGCAGCTGGTGCAGCTTTCCTTTGTAAGTTTTTTAGTGTTCTCGACTTCAGAATAAACCTGTTTGGATTCTTTACACTGCGTTGGCATTTTTGGGGGCACCTGTGTGTATCTTACCTCACACTGGAAGTGTTCACAAACCATGTGGATGTGGCACTTAGGGACCAGGTTTAGTGGTGGCCTTGGCAGTGCTGGGTTAATGATTGAACCTGATGATATTCGAGGACTTTTCCAACCTCAGCGATTCCATGATTTACTCAGGACTTGATGCTTTAGGTGAGGTGCTCCCAGAGTTTCAAAAGCCTCTTCGTGCTGGTAGGTAGATGTTAACCAGTCTCCAAGGAGCAGCACAGATCACCTTCCCTTCCCCTTTTTGTTCTGGGTTCTTGCCAAGATGAGCTGGGATTGTGATACTGAAACACAGTTCTTATGTCCAAGTTCATCTGTCCCTATCAAAGGAGAATGGAAGCAGCTAATGAAAGATTTAATTGCCATGTCTAGAGGGAGAGCAGGAGTTACCTCTTTCCTAAGTCCCCAGGCAGCATCAGGAGTGTGGAGGGAGCTTGGGCTCCCTTTGATATGATAATTTTACTGCATAGGAGAGATGCAAACACAGTCAAAGGGGCTGAGGAAAATCAGACAGGCACAGGAAGGGCTGGAAAGTCAGTGTCATACCTCCTGGTTTCTTCTTCAGCATAAGGGAGGTGTAGGTAACTAATAGGCAAATCCCTGGAGTGGAAGGATGCTCTTCCCGAGAGGCAGGAACCTGCCCCAGCACCCAGCGCTGTTTCTCCAGCCCTCACTGCCACCCTTGGAAATGATGGACATCGGAGAGGACAGTGATGGACATCTGCCATGAGGCCTGTGAGACGTAGAAAACCTGCCAAGAGCTTTGTGGAAACACCCAAAGGAAGCGGACTGTCACCTGGACAGGGACCTTACATCATCACTGCTGGGTACACACGACGTTCAACCTCTGCACGGGGACCCAGTGATCAGTCTCTGAAATGTGGCAGCAACCTGCAACAAGGAGAAGTCCAGAGATTTCCCACCTGAAGCCAGAGGAGAGAGGGAAGCAGGATGAGCATTTTCCAGAAAATTCTGGAAATTCATTTGAAATTCTTCCTAAGGTATCCTGGTAAAAGGAAAAAGAAAAGTCACAGTTGTATTTTCACCACCCCCCCCCAAAAAAAAAAAAATTTGGAACTGTATATTCTAAAAAACTTGGTACACTTTCTTCCGATATTTTAAAATGTTACATTATTATTTTATTCAAAATAGAAAATATGCTCTTGGAATAAAAATGTGCTTGAAAGGAAGGATTTTTAAGAACTTTTCTCAAAACCACAGGTCACTGACATCAACAATTCATAGAGAAAGTCTCATTTCAGTGAAACATCTTCCAGAGAAATGTCACAGAGGAAAATATTCCCCCTGTACAGGCTGGGTTACCTCAGGCCTTGAGGTGGCTTGAGGGGCTCTTCTGTGCCCTGAGTGAGAGGTGAGAGAGAGGGGGCTGCACTGTGCTCCCTGCAGCTGTGCTGTACAGATGTGGGCAAGCAGAGGAGGTGACTGCCCCGGGGGGGTGGCACTGAGTGCTGCTGCCTCACAGGTGCTGGCTGGCACTTGCCAGTGGGTCCTGCCCTTAAGACAGGGGCACATTCAACCACCGGTGCCAGATGAAATCATATCACTTCTCTGGCCATTCTTTCATTTTCCTAAAATCACTGTTCTTCCCAAACCAACCATTTCTCTGCACAGCACATGAGGGGCCTTTTGGTCTCATTGCAATATGAAAAACACCAGGAAAAAGGGTCTCCAATTCATGGTGGGAATGGTGAGAGGAGGTGGGAGGGCAGCTTGGGGTAGAGGGGCAACAGAGCTTGAGGTCACTTGGCAGCAGCAGCAGTGGCAGCAGAGGAAGCACTGACAGTCACAGCAGCAGCAGCAGTGGCAGCAGAAGTGGCAGCAGTGACAGCAGTGACAGTCACAGGAGCAGTGACAGTCACAGGAGGCCAGGCACCAGCTGCAGCAGCAGGGGCTGAATGCCTGGGCACATGTTTGGAGGCTGTAATAAAAGCCAATGAGGTGGATGTGCCAGTCTGTAACCCTCATGTGTGCTGTCCAAACCCCGTGTTTCCAGCTTGTTTGCCTTTGGAAAGCTGCTCAACAGCATTGCTTCCCTCTGGCTGAGGAATCACAAGCATCCTGCCCACGCTACACAAAGCCTGGCACTTCTAATTGCATCATCTTCCTTCTCATTTTTAACAGGAAAAGAGCAAAACTAACCCCAAACTCACCTCAGTATGACATCATTAGCCAGACGCGGTTCATCCACAGCTCCTGGAGCTGATTAAAAGTTGTTATGGCCTATAAACACCCCACCTGAATCGCTATTGCTGCACGTGTGGGTCAAAGCTGTCCTATGCAGCTGCCACAGCTGATGGTCAGCAAACTAGTTCTAGAAAAGATAGAGTCACTATAATTTCTTCCATGTCTTTGTGCAAATAAAAGAAGCAAGTCTGATTTTTTGTGACCTCCAACTAGGCCCTGCTGCGTCCATCAGAGGCTGCTCTGGGGGGTGGTGGGGAGGGCAGAGTTTTGGGGGGCTCCCATGCAAGAGGGAGCAGCACAGAGGAGTGGCCGGACGGGCAGATGTTTCCATGAGAAGACGCTGGGTGTGAGGAACCAGCTGTCCTGGTACATTGATATTAGGAATAAATAGGTGTGCTTGCAAAATTTGTAGTGTGGTTGCATTTGGTGGTGGGAAGTGAGAAGTCAATGGTTGTTCAGTTGTCAGTTACAGAGAGGTGCAGTTTGCCCAGAAACAAGGGGATCTATCAGCAGAAAAGGATCAGCAGCCTCTCTTTTGAAAATGCTGGGGACCCTTCCTCTAATGACCATGGAATAGGGGACACATTGTAGAAGTGTCAGGAAGGCTGTAACCCCTGAGTACCTCAGTCAATGGGGAACCAGGGAGGGACCTGCATTTTGGGCAGAGGGGATAAAAAAGGCTGTGACCTCGATCGAGTTGAGAGACCTCACTGGGAACTGCCTAAGTGAACTCTCCCTTTTATTCGAATAGAAGTTTTGCTTAACTCCTCTGTCTCTTGGCCATTTTTGAGGCTCTTAATACCACAAATATATTTTTCAGAACATTGAGGTCAGGGAGGCTGACGTGGTCCTGGCTTAGGAGGCAGCACTGAGGGAAGGAGTACCTCTGCCATGGCCCCAGTCCCCACCACAGGCAGCACCAGCAGCACCCACTGCTCCAGCACCCTGGGGAGCAAGGGTATAACTGGCTGCTGCCTCCCGGCACAGGCAAAGGCCCCAGGAGGGGAGATTCCCACCCACCCTGCTCTTGCCACTGCCAGCATCCAGGAACAGGCATGGTTATTTTTCTTTATTTTCCATTCAGCCTGTGGTCATAAAGCTGAGGACTTGCAGCTTCGACAGGGAATATGTCAGGAAATGGGGAATGAAGGGTTCCCACACATAGCCCCAGCCGGAGAGTGCAGCAGCGATTGCCAGGGCTCCACTGGGCAAAGGATGACCATGAGCACCTGAGCAGTTTAGTCTCTTAAAACATAAAGGAAGAGGAAATTTCTGTAGCTCCTTGCGAACCCACACCCCAAACCTCGGCTTCAGAGTGTATTAGAGGCTTAGAGACAGCAGAAAGGAGAAAACCAACATGACACCATCAACTTTTCCTAAATTTTATCATATCCTTGGATATTGTAAAATATTTTACGAACTCTGGAAGTGTTCACCATCTCTAGAAGTGTTCAAAAGGCATGTGGATATGGCACTTGGGGATGTGGTGAACACAGCAGTGCTGGTTTAATGGCTGGATGTGATGGTCTTAGGTTGGATGTGATGGTCTTAGAGGTCTTTCCAACATGAATGATTCTGTGATATTTGAGCCTATTACATTTTTACTCTTTTTCCTGATGTCTGACTCAGAATTTGAAAAAATGTAATGCTGGCATTACTGGAGAAGAAATATGATGTGAAGATAATTTTAGTTTCCAAAGAGCCTGCTTCAAATGGCTGTGATTTCGCTTTCAGCCAGTGCAAAAAGCCAGCCTGACACCTTTTGTTAAATAATGGATAACGCCTTGGCTGCAAGGGAGAGGCCTGGCACACAGCCCTGCCCCCTTAGACCTTGCTCAAGTGCTACTGAGTGGCTTCCAGTGGATTACAAGCAGGGAGTGGGCTTTGTCCTGGCTCCCGCACACCTGAAGATGTCATTATTTTCCAGGAGAGCCGCTCTGCTGATGGAGCTTTGTGTTATTCCATGCAAATAATCTCAATTGGAAAGTACTTGCTGGTCAAAGCACTAAATTGAAGATTCAACTAATGGTCACCGCCATTATCTGACAAACCTGAAAAAGAGGAAAAAAGAAAAAATAACAAAGCCAAAGGGCAGGATTGTTTGGCATGGAAGTGTTCCTGGCTGTCACCTCTCTGTCTCCACTGGCAGCGTGTCTGCCGAGACCCTGGAGCCCAGTGGTGAGAGCGACTGTCCCACCTTGTCAGGTGGTGCCAGCTGTGCTGTGGCTGTGCCCTGCCTGCCACGACACCCGCTGGGCTCCCCTGACAGGATTTAAACACAGCATTGTCTTGCATCTTCCAACAGAATCAGCCCCCAATCTGCCTCATTTAGCATTTAGCGTGCAGAAAAATCAATGTAGGCACAACACCTCTGGTTTTCTGTCCCCTCTAACATCACTGACAGTGCTCCCCAAGGGGAATATTCAGCTACTGCCAGCAGCCTCCTGGGGGAAGGCAGGTTTAGCAGCAGGGTTGTACTGTTGTTGGCAGATGAAGCAGCTCCCATCATCCAGCTGCCTTGGGAAAATCCAGAACTGTCTCTCACTGTCAGCTGTGCTGATGATGAAGTGAGAGCAGCTGTGGGCAGAACTGGGCACGTGTGTGTGTACCAGGGCTCAGGTGGGAAGACACCGGCACCCACTGCTGTTCCTGGTGTTCAAAAGGCATGTGGATGTGGTACATCCACATGCCCTGGGGACATGGTTTAGAGGTCAGCTTGGCAGTGCTGGGGGAATGGTTGGCCTCAATGATCTTAGAGGGCTTTTCCAGCCTAAACAATTCTATGATTCTATGAGAGAAAAAGAAGCGTGTAGCAGAGCCCCATGAGCATCTCTCTGTAGGGCATCACAACGAGCAGTGACCACCTGAACCAATGACTGCACAACACTCTGAGGCACATGGTGGGATTGCTGGGTTTCTCATATGCAGGGCCAGGAGCTGGAGTTAATGATCCTTGTGGGTCCCTTCCAGCTCAGGACATTCTGTGATTCTCTGAGCTGCCTAACCCCTGCATTCTTCCTGCACAGATCTCCAGCCTCAGCCATGCTGGCACTGACTGCCCAGGGCAGGCTGTGCACAGACACCTTGGGATGGGTGCTCGATAGCTGGGACATGGCTGTGACAGCTGGGAGTGAGGACAGGGACCACCCTGCTGCAAAGGGTGCTGCAGGTGCCTCTGCCCTGGAAAGGCATAGGAAAGAGACAGGGAATACTTTCAATCATATATTGGCATCCTAAAGAAGGAAAAGTGGGCATGGGCAAACCCTTACCTACGGAAAACTTTTGCAAGTTACCTCAACCCTGAGAGCATGTGAAAGGTCCCTGGTTACAGCAGGCAGGGGATGGGAATGTGGCAGGGGCATCTCTGGGCCACCTCCCCAGGTCCTGCCACCTAGCCAGGCAAGCAGGGTGCCGGCAGGGAGCAGGTAAGGCACAGACAGGGAGCAGACTGGGAGTCCCTTTTGCCCTGGGCAGCAGCTGCAACCGATAAACCCTTCACCCCTTATTTTCTGCTGAGGACAAAAGCCATCGACAAAATCCTAATTAAAAAACAACCATCAAGCAAAAAGCACAGCTAATTGCTTTTTGACTGCCAAACAAAAGCCCTTCTACACCGTGAAAATAAGAATTTAAACAAGAATTATAAGCAATCACAGAAGAGAGGAGTGAATGCCTGTGAAAACCTGGAAGCAGGGCTAAGCACAAAGACTCAGGCAGAAGCTAGAAGAGGGGGATGACAAGGAAAGTATTTAAGGCTCATTATACTGAGTCAATTGGCTGCTCCTCAAGTACCTTCCTGCTCAAGAAGGCACTCCAAGCACCCACCCTCTGCATCCTGGTGAACTGAAGCTCCCCAGTACCCCACAGAAATCCTACGGATCAAAGTCATGGTCTGTCTCTGGCAGGTGGGGGAAACTCATGAGTCATTTGCCTACCAAGGCCACCAACTCTCGAATGCTGTCCCAACTCGGGGAAAAACACACTTCTCCCACCTCCTCTGCCTGAATCACAGCGGGATGCTCTGCAGGGTGGAAGACCACACAGCATCTCCTGAGAGCAGAGCTTCCCCACGAGTGGATGCTAAAGGCTCTCCGTGGGGTCTGCAAAGGTCAGGTTCATAAAATCACAGAATATCCTGAGTTGGAAGGGACCCACAATCAAGTCCAGCTCCTGGCCCTGCCCAGGGCAACACCAAAAATCCCACTATATGCTTGATAATACTGTCCAAACACTCCTTGAACTCTGGCAGGTTCCTGTCTGGATGAGGAGATGGAGAATGGAGAAGGATGAGAGAGCTCTGGGCTCTGTATCCAAAGGATGGAAAGCCCAGAAGAGAACCCAAACCCTGCAGCTCACCTCCTCCCAAGCCCAGAGCTGTGCAGTGGCCCACTGAGGTGAGGGGAGGAGCCAGTCTCTGAGACAGGAGGGTGGGAAAAGGAAAAAATAATTTTGTTGCAAGAAGAATCAGTGGGGGAGAAAGGAGGTGGGGAAACAGGAGAAGGAAAGTAGATTACATTGAAAATCTCATGGTCATCACTGGAAGAGCAAGTCCTGTGCTCTCAAGGGCTGCATGGAGACAATGACCAGGAAATCTGGAAAGAGTCAAATTAATGTTTCCTTACCCAGAGGATAGTTAACCTGCAGAGCTCCCTGTGCCAGGAGGTCCTTACATCAAATACCAGGTGTCAGACTGTGGGAAAGGGGCTCATGACATCACGGGGCGCATGATCCAAGGTCCGTCCAAAGAGAAGATTCATTGTCATCCCAAGGCGCTGGACTCCCCTTGGACAGCCAGGTTCCAGGAGAGCAAGGACACAAAGGACACACTTGAGCAAGAGGTCGTGCTTCCCGGTGACCAAAGCACAAGACCATTACAGCCCGTGCCACAGGCAGGTGGAAACCTTTGCACGAGCCACTCTCCTTGGTCACCTCTTCCACTGCACCTGTGGATGCAGCTCCCACAGCCCTGGAGGGGCAGGCAGGGCTCACAGTGCTCTGTAGCCATGAGCTACAGGGAATCTGGCCTTTGGGCTGAACTCCTGCTCAGGTCCCAGCCAGCCCCAGATCCAGCATCAGCCACAACATTTAATCCTGATTACTCCCACTTGCAGTGAAGGCCAGGAGACCGTTCTCTCTCAGAAATGCCAAGCACCACGTACAAATCAATAGTTCATTTCTTATCATAGGGATTGGGGAGGGAGAGACTGTCAACATGAGGAAAAAAAAGAAAATGCAAGTGACACGGCAACAAGTCTGAATCAGCCCCGTGGCATCAGCTGGAGGTCAGAGCAGTGGAGGGACTGCACATCACTGTCAAACTTGGAAGTGCTGGGAGATGAGAAAGCCAAAAGTCTTTTGTCACCAGAGTTTCAAGCAAAGCTTTGTGTTCCAGTTGATCAGTGGGGTGGAGCTCTGTTTTGGCCCCACACTGAGAGATGCTCCAGCCCTAAAGCCCCACATGGAGCCCAGACATGTGGCTGCAGTGCTGCCAAGGTGCCCTTCGTTCCAGGCAGGCCTTTAGCAGGAGTAATGATCCCCACTTTCATAAACAAATCCCCATAGGTTTCTAAAAGAAAGGAGTTGCTTGAATGTCTCAGACCCCAGAAATAGCAAGAGGGAATTTGATAGCCTGCAGCCCTTAAAGATTTTTTCAGCAGTAAAAGCACCATCACAGGATCTGGGACGATGACCATTTATCCAGCATTGAAGTCTCTGTTTGCAATGTGCTGGCAAACACAGCCAAGTTGCACCAGGGGCTGCTCTTCCAAATTTGCTGTGTCCATCAGTGGACCAGGAAGGCCCCCATGCTGTGATGCACCCTAACCCCCATACAGGTGGGTCACTCCCCATGGAGGGCACAGCCATTGAGCCCTGTCCCCATCAGGCAGACATGTTATACTCCTGTAGGAAAGTTCATCAAGTGTTTAACCAGTCCTGACAACTGATTGCCCAGTTGTCCAGGCCAACAAACTCGAAACTCCTTTGTGCGTAGAATCATGGAATCATCAGAGTTGGAAAAGCCCTCTAAGATCATGGAGTCCAACCATTCCCCCAGCACTGCCAAAGCCACCACTAAACCATGTCCCCAAGTGCCACATCCACGTGCCTTTTGGAACACTTCCAGGGATGGTGACTCCCCATTGCCCTGGGCAACCTGTGCCAGTGCCTGACCACCCCTTTCAGTTGAATGAGTTACCTTGCATCAGTGACTCCTTTTGGAAATTCTGACCTACTGGCTGTGCAAAGGTAAGTAAGATTTGCAGGAAATCATGCCTGAACCATCTGTCTTGCCCAAAATCTCATGCTGTGTTGTATTTGCTCTCAGTCCTCAGTAGATGCTCTGCACAGTGGCCTGGAGAAGAATGACCAGAATAAGCAGATGAAGTAATTGAGCTTGAACTCACTTCTTCCCTTGTCCCCCAGGCTTGATGTGACTCTGGACATAGGAGAACCACATCTGGGGTAGTATCAAGTGCAAAATGCTGGAGAGCAAAAAGGGTGCCCATGAGAAGCAGCATATATTTTTCTCTTGAGGTTTTTTCCTACAGAGGAAAGCAATATATACAGTCAAAATTAAAATGAGGGTAACAGCAACTAGCAGCCAGCTTCAGCCATCACTCTCTGAGTCCCTGTGACACCCTGGGTACAAGCCAGCACTTTGCTGGCGAGCATCACTGCTCGCTGCAGTACTCCAGTGTGGGAGATGAGTATGGAAAGGCCTTGTGTCCCCTGGTGTACAGGCACAGCATCCCTGTCGAGGTGCTCTGGCACAGGAGAGTACTGGCCTGATCCAGCTGTGGGCAGCTGCAGTCCCATCTCCTGGACAGAGAGGGTGAGACCCAGGAGAGCCAGAGTCATGAAGGCCAGTGAGGAAAGTCAGTAGTGGAGCTGTGGGGAGTTTAGGGGTCCAGAGGAGCATGCAGGTATGGCCTGGGAGAGGGAGAATGGGGCAGCTCATGGCTCTGGCAGTGAGGCTCACAACTGAGACTCATCCATCCTAATCTGCCCCTCCTTTTTCCTGCTGCCCCAAGCATGAGGGTTTGAGTTTACCTAGGGCCAGCAGTGATGCTATTTCTCATATTTCTTGCAAATCTTCTTCTGCCTCAGCAAACCAGCACTGGCTTATGTAAGAGACCTCAGGGATATTTGCAGGAGGCAGAGGCACTTGAGCAGGCAGGAGGTGTGTTTTTGTAACACTGCACACTCTGCAGGGGAGGCTGGGGATGCAGGGACAGAGCTGCTGCCAAGCAAGAAGCCAGCGCTACAGTCCTGGAGCTGTGGTGGCACTTTTAGGTCCTTTTTTCCAGAGAAAGAACAAACAACAGGGGATGGAATTCTCTTTGCCAGCTTGTACCTAAGCAGGACACCTCTGAAAGGGGACAGTCTGTCAGCAAGAGCACAGAGGTGTCACAGCCCCAGAACCTCAGGGCCTGTCTGACACCTAGCAGGACTGTTTGTCTTAAGCTGGTGGTGCTCAGGATGCAGAGCCAGAAGGGAATTGCCAGTATCAACCCTCTTGGTTTGCACATTTTTATTCAGCACAGCATCTCCTTCCTCCTCCCTTCCCTCAACCATCCCTGCCCAAAAACTTCCCACACGTTCCAGACAGCGCTGTGGCTGCTGGTTGGAGGCACCTTACCAGCAAGAAGAATCATAGAAACCCAGAACGGTTTGAGTGGAAACGACCCTTAAACATCATCCAGTTCCACCCCCCTGCCATGAGCAGGGACACCTTCCACTAGAACCAGGTTGCTCCAAGCCCCATCCAACCTGGCCTTGGACACTTCCAGGCTTGGGGCAGCCACAGCTTCTCTGGGCAACTTGTGCCAGGGCCTCCCCACCCTCACAGGGACTAATTTCTTCCCAGTATCTAATCTAACCCTGCCCTCTGGCAGTGGGAAGCTATTCCCCCTTGTCCTGTCACTCCAGGCCCTTGTCCAAAGTTCCTCTCGAGCTCTCTCTGGAACTTTCAGGGATTGGAAGGTGCTCCAAGGTCTCCCTGGAGCCTTCTCTTCTCCAGGCTGAACAGTCCCAGCTCTTTCAGCCTCAAGAACCCTGTAGCACTGGCTTACCGTGGAACACACCAGCAGCTGTGTCTGAGGACTTCAGGGGAGCAGCTCTGATCTGTCTGGTTTATTAACCAACTCGTACAAAATCGTTGCCATGTTTCAGCTGACTCTGATACAGAAGCCTGGAAGAAGCTCTGGTTACATCTTAAGGCTTCAAATCTGGAGGTGGTGGAGCAGGAGTACATCATGGTATGGGACTGGTTATATTTGTCATAAGATGTTGATAGGTTCCAGCACATCAGGTCACCTGGGATCAGCCTTTGTTACATGTGTGTAGGCCTCTTGTCTGACCTTATTCCAGATAAACCAGCAGGAACCAAATTAGCCCCATCCCCAGAAGTGTTCAAGGCAAGGCTGGAGGGGGCTTGGAGCAACCTGGTCTAGTGGAGGTGTCCCTTCCCATGCAGGGAGTTGGAAGGATATGGCCTTTAAGGTCCCTTCCAACCCAAACCAATCTATGATTCTGGGAATCCCAGCACTTTGACATCAGGCTGGCACAGGACTTTTACCAGGGAGATGCTGGGTGATGCTGGATCTCTGTAACCCTGGACCCTGCGATCCTTCTGTGCCTGGTTACAGCATTAGTGTTGGAGACACATGCCCAGTTCTCGCTTGCTATGATGCTCCATGGTGACTGTAGGGGGTTGAGGGGAGCCCTTGGCAAGAAATGGGAAAGGATATGAAACTGGTTTGGAAATTTCTCTCTTGCTCAAGAGACCTTTTGTGGCTGGGAAAACTTAAGTTTGGAAGAACGTGTGAGAACAGGGACATTCTCTCTTTCCCTCAGGCTGTTTTTTTGTCAGGACAGTGATATGGTTTGAAGCTGGCTCCCTGCCAAGTCTTCAAACCTTACCACAGGAAGTCCCCGCCCCCCGCCCCAACCTCAGGGAGAAGAGGGAAAAAACAACCAAGAAACCGAAACGAGAGAGAGAGACAGCTAAAGCAATATATATAAATATATTCACACTTATATTACAGTTATATACAATTGAAATATATATACAATTTCACAAGGAAAAGGGAAAGAGAAGGGGGAAGGGAAAAAAAGGAACAAAACCAAAATAAAATATATATATATATATATATATCCCGATCAGTAGCCCAAGATCTAGCAACTAAACAATTAGCAAAAGGACTATCTTACTACTCTCCTTGGGACAATGGAAAGTCACGCTGGACAATCGCCAGCAAACCTCCGTCTCCCAAGGTCAGCAAGGCCTTACCAGGCCTCGCTCCCCCCAACACGACAGACTCAACAGCAGGGAAACCTGCACCTCCAAGCCGCCGGAAGGAAAGAGAGAGCGAAGGCCTCTCCTCCTTTCTTCTTATAGTCTGGCTTACGTAAAAATCGTAGGGAATACTGGGTAAATCTGGGCCCTTCCTTGGTTACAAACTGGTCACCAAGGAAGGCCTAGACCAAACTACCACAACAGACAAACAGGCAAACCCTTATCAAGGAAGGTGCTTGCAAGCTAAATCAAAGCATTCTTTACTGCAGATGGCAGAAGGGGAGAAGAGAAAGGGAAGAAACTGCAAAAAAACAGCCCAGAGGGCAGTATGCGCATGCCCGAGCCTTTGATAGATATGACAAGGAGCCCAGCTTGGAGTGTGTTTTTCTTTTCACCTGGCTGTGAGTTTTGCAGTGTGTTTCCAAAATAAACTTTGTTTAATGCTTGAAAGCCCATGGTTTAGCTCTCTGGTTACCTGCACGCGTATTGGGGCATACAGTGACACACTGGTGCTGGGACCAAGTCATGGCAGCAAACAGTCTCCTGCTGAGCTGGGACCTTAGGCTTGTGCTGGACTGCTGCACAGAGAAATCCTCTCCCCCAGCCAGATTTACTCTGCTCTCTATACAAAGATAAAGACAAAATGTGGTGTAGAAAACAAGGACGTGTTGAGCAGTGGTTGTACAATAGGTTGTTACAGGGGTGTGGACAACTCTACAGGTAAAAGTATCCCCCTCTCTGCACTTACAGAGGATAATACATCCAGGCCAGCCCCTGGTGGCTGGTTGTCCAACCTGTTTCTTCACACTTTATGGCTAATGGGCTCCATAAGGCTGGGATGTAAGAGCTGTTTGGAGCCTGCAGCACTGCCAAGGGCTGTGAGCCAGGCTGCTCTGGGCACATTCCTCTGCAGTGCCTCTAATTCAGGATGTCAACAGGCAGAGGATGCTGAAAGGCGGAGGCAATTTGCTCTTGTGTATGGGATCACTGAATTTCAGGATTATAAGAACAGGATTCACAGCCAGAATAAAGGAAAGGCCTAGTGGAACACTCACCTGAAGTCAGGTATGATCTGACAGCAGTGGTGAAGGGAAGATGCAATTCCTGTTTATCTTCCAAACACTCTGCTATTCTTCACATCCAGGGTTAGCTTTAAAAACTACCACGCTGTTAAGGAGGCCTCTGGTAGTTGCTGAGCAAGATATCTTGCAGGAACAACACCTGAACTCCCTGGAAGAGATTCTGTCCGGTCCTTGCACCAAGCCACTCAGCCCCTAGCCTGGCCCAGGTCCTTTCCACCCTTCTCTGCTTTTGGCATCCCCCTCACGCCATCCCATATTGTGTTGGAGGCGGCCCATGCTGAAACCTAGGATTTATTCTGCTTGCATACGACTCTTTGCGTTATAGATTTGGTCTTTGTTATTTGTTTCTTCCCCTACGAAGTACCTCAGTCACTATGGAAACGATTATTGTGTTGGGATAAGCAATCCTCATGACAGCCCCGAAAACAGCAAAAAGTCAATACATACGCTGCACCTTTTACTTAATTCAGTGAGTTGCTAATTAGCTCTTCCCTTCAAAGTGATCAAAATCTCTGTCACCAATGATCTGGAGAGAAAAATAAAGAGTTTTGACCGGCTGCTTTGATCATTTTGTGCTAACTTGGCATGAATCGGAGAAACCCAACAGACAGTTTCTGGAGCACTAACCACCATCCACTCCTCTGTGTAGGAGGAGCAGAGGACCAGCTGGATGTAGGAAGCTCCCAGCAACTGAGAGCATCAGTGCTTGAACCACTGAGCAAAGGAGAAAGCTCAGCAGAGTCCCAGTGCTATAGAGCTGACAAAGTCATTGGAGGAGGGTTGGGGGATTCAAGAAGGCCAATGGCACCTGGTTTGTACCAGCACTAGTGCGGCCAGTAGGACCAGGGCAGTGACTGCTCCCCTGTGCTGGGCACTGCTGAGGCCCCTCAAATCCTGGTGTTAGTTTTGGGCCCCTCACAACAAGACATTGAGGGGCTGGAGTGTGTCCAGAGAAAGGCAATGGAGCTGGGGAAGGGTCTGGAGCACAAGTCTGATGAGGAGCAGCTGAGGGATCTGGGGGGGGCTCAGCCTGGAGAAAAGGAGGCTCGGGGGGACCTTCTGACAGGAGAGTGGAGCCATGTGGGGGTTGAGCTCTGCTCCCAGGGAATCAGCGACAGGATGAGAGGAAATGGCCTTAACTTGTGCTAGGCGAGATTTAGATTGGAGATTAGGAATAATTTCTTCATGGAAAGTGTGGTCAGGCATTGGAACAGGCTGCTCAGGGTAGTGGTGGGATCACCACCTCTGGAGGTGTTCAAAAGATGTGTGGATGTGGCACTTGGGGGCATAGTTTAGTAGTGGGCTTGGCAGTGCTTAGAGAATGGTCGGCCTCGTTGTTCTTAGAGGGCTTTTCTGACCTTTATGATCCTATGAGAGAAAAAAAAAAGTGTCTAACAGGGCCTCACAAGCATCTCCCTGCAGGGTATCACAAGGAGCAGTGACTGCCTGCAGCAACAACAGAATTGGCTCTGCCAGGTCTGACCTGGCTGGATCCCAAGTCCTGCCCAGATTTCTGGAAGGACTAGATGGATCCAGGGGTGAGAGGCGAAGAGGAGCCTGAGCAGGGAACCTCTTCCTTCATCTGCCCGATGGGAAGAGGCTCAGGTGAGGATGCTCCCAAAGGAGAGCCTGACTGGCTTTTCAAGGGCTGCTGAATGTGAGATGCAGATGAGCGCTGCTGGATCTCTGGTAAGAGCTGATGGCACAGGGCCAGGCTCACATCAGCAGCCAGACAAGCTCTTTGGTGTGGAAAGGAACAGACAAAAAGAGAACTGGGAAAACTACCCTGATCCCAAATCACTCCCAAAGAAGCTGATGTCTCTGCAAGAATAAATTCAGGGAAATTCTCTGGATTGTGATAAGCCTGGATCTGCAGGAGACAACAGTGAGGATTGAATTGTCAATGGGATGGGGCAGACTGAGCTATCATTTTATTTCTCTTCTTTGTCTCTTCACAGGGAGAACTTACCAGAGCTCAAATAACAACCCTGCAATGTGAATCCTTCCTGCTTTCTCTATTTGGCATCATCACAGTAGGTGATTGGTATGAACATTTCTGAAGGTTAGGAGCAGTGCCATACTTCCCATCACCTTCCCTGGGAGCACCTCCCACCTCAGTACCCCACTCTCCCAGTCCATCCCCTTGGCTGCAAAGGCAGCCCACTGTTCCCACTACCCACACTACCCTGGGCTGTCACCTCCGGAATCTTCCTTCCCTCGGCACTCCCACACTGTGGAGAGCCCATGGGATGGTTGGAAGCTGCCTACAGCCCAGTGCCACACCTGGGCACTGCCAGGTCCCAGGGGTGGCAGTCTGTGATGTGTCATGTGGGTTGCTCACCCTGAGGAAAGAGCTTCATTGAACTGCTACACTTAGAGAGAAGCACGTTTAAACAATCTATTTCTCATCCCCCCCCCCGGCACTCCAGCATTATTAAAAGGTGCTGATGTCTCCAGATTGATACCCAGGAGCAGAGGATTTGCAAGGGAGGCCACCGGTAATTGCACGCAGACAGGCTGGTTGCTCCTTCACATGGCTGAGTGAGGTGTTCTGTGTGTCAGCTGTCACCTCTGGACTGAACTTCACCCCTGTGCACACTTCAAGGATCTCTATCCGTGAGAGGACACACAGCACGTGGGGTCCAAGCCAGTTTCCGACTCACCTTCCCAGAGCTCTCCCTGTGTGGACACAGGAGTGCAGGGCTGACTTGCAGACACCCCACTCCAGTGTCTGTATTGCCTAAAACCAGCTTTTCTTCCCCACTGTCCCTACAGGCAGTTTAATGTGTTTTTAGATTTAATGCCATCACTTTTCACCCCTGTGCACTCTGCTTTTCTCTGCACATCCCTATATATCCCCCACTGTATCTGCCTGTGCCGTGTGTTTTTTACGGGGACTGTAAGCCAGGGCTTCACTAAGGGTCTGGCCTAGGCTAGCTTAGGTGCCTCCTGGGAGGTCAGACTTGCTGTAAGGACTTGAAGGCCCAAATTCAGCTGACCAAGTCACATCTAAATCTCAAGGCTTCATTCCCAAGGACTGCTATGAAGAGGTGGAAGCCACTGGAGCAGCTTTCAGACATGGCAGTGGGGCAATTCCCGACACAGATACTGGCTCCTTAAAAAGGTTGTGTCTGCCCCTGGTAATAAGGCGTTCCCTGGGGCTCTCGTGATCATCACCAAGGCAATGCCCTGACTGAGAGGCTGGGGGATATCCTGCTCCAAGGTTCAGCCCAGCTGCCGACAGCTCCCTGTTATAGCAAGATTGGATGCAGTGGGAAATCCCTGCACATCACCCACAGCATCACATATACAAGAGATGGTGAGGTCACCATAGCAATAGAAAGAGTCTTTCAAAGTCCTCTGTGCCATCTCATGGAAAATCTTAGATCCACATCACATCTCAGCTGAAACCCACAGATCTGCTGCCTGTGGCCCCAGGAGCCTGGGCAATCCTCTGCACTGCTGAACCAGGCAACATCCAGGTGCCAAGAATGCAGCCAGTTCCAATATTTTCATATCACTTGGCAAATGCTACAGGCATGGTTTTATTTTTCTATGGATGCATTTCAGGTTTTTACTGTTAAAAAAAAATTAAATATTTAGCTAATAAATGACACCCAAACAATCTTTTACCTATGTTTGTACTCGTGAAAACTAAACCATTTCATAAACGAGCTTGTCGGCAAGTTGTGGGAAAAGGTTAAAATTAAGCCGTGAATGCAAACTTTTTCTTCATGTGAGCATCTGTAATGCCTTCAAAATAGAAGGAAATTAAAAAACAATCAACTCAGTAAAATCAGGGGAGGAGCAAATTAACAAACTATTCTTACAGAGGTTACCCTTTCTTGAAAGTCCACAAATGGGCCCGATCTCCTGCTCTGTGTCATTTTAAAAGGTACAAAAGTGTTCTCATTTCAGTAGCACCTTCCATCCCCAGGTAACTCAACCCAAAAGACAGCTCAGGTGTGCCAGCAGTTACCTGCAGCAGGGCCATTCTTCCTTTCAGTTCTGTGTGCTATTAAATCTCTCTCTTTCACACATGGCACAGCCAGAGATGTTCTGCTGGATTACCAGGTTAATTCTGAAGTCTGATCACATAAAGCTGTGGCAAGAAAAATAAACTCGACGCATCCAAAGTCAAAGCCCAAAGATATAACCTTTGTGGAAAGCAGTTTGCACTGCTGCAGAATAAATCTCTATCTCTGCTCATGTACAAAGATCTAAATAAATTATTTGATAATGTTTATCCTTGCAATGTGCATGAAAGGACATAATTCACTATATGTTTGGTGTTCAGGATAAGCAGCTGAGCACTGGCTAGCAGCTTTCTTGACTGGACAGAAATGCTCTGAGGTCCTACCACGGTGAATGAATTACTTTTCCCCTTCCTGGACAGTGAAAGGTCACTGCCTACAAGCCATTACTAAGCCCAGCCCACTCTCATGTGCCAGATGCCTCATGTGTCCCCCAGCACTGTCCCAGAGAGTGTTTTTCATGTCATCCATCACCATCACAGCTCCTGATGGCTTTTGCCCTCACCTCTGCTCTGCTCACCAGATCTGCTGGAGCTGGGGCTCCTCCAGAGCTTCTGAGCAGGCTCCCACCCTTCTGCTTGGCTTCATTGTGGTGTTCCAGCTGAAATCCTTGCCAGAAGAGCCTTCCACCAACCAGGACAGCAGAGCTCATCAAGAGCCAAGGGCATGGGCACAACCTCCACATCCCACCAGCTTCATGACTTGGCACTGGGGTTTGATAATCTCAAAGGTCTTTTCCAACCTCAATGGCTCTATGGTTCCATGGACAGCTGCACTAGCAGGTCAGCCATCCTACTGACAAGCCTTAACCCTCCATTTCCTTCCAGAAATATTTTTATTCCAGCCACCCTTGTTGTAAACTTTGCCCCTTCCCATGATTGGGAAGGAGGACTGACAAGGCTGCTTCAGAGAGGAGATCAGCCTTTGATCTTCTCCCAGAGAGTGAGATCAGCTCTTTGGATCTCCAGCTCATAAAGGTTTAGGTGTTATTAATACTGTTGGGAGTGGCATTTTTAATGCTAAATAAGTTTCAGCCCAAGCCAAGAAGGCCAAGTATTGTGGGCAGCATAAAAAAAGGACTCATAAGAGGGATTCGCAGAAATTAAAGAGAGTTTTTCCTAAAAGAAAAAATAAACCTGTGATTAATTTCCTTAATGCAAAGAGCATATTCTAGGACGTGAGTTTAATGACTCAACACTTCTGCTGCAGTGTCACAAAGTCCCTCCACTCACCTAGCTCCTGGAGTTCAGAGAATTTCTGGGTCTTATTCAGAATAAAAAGTGCTGAACCCCAGGGCAAGGAGAGTAGCCAGAGAAGGGGATAGAAGTCCCCCAGGATGGCATGCAAAGGGACTCAACAAATCACCATCCTCAGACCAGACTTGAGGTTCTAGAGTCCTATCCACACACACCTGCCAACCTGTGCCTATACCAGGCCCTCCCCATCCTGAGATTCCCTACACCTGTGGCTGGCATTGGAGGGCTGGGAGAGCAGGACACCCAGGAATGGGGACAGGCAGGGCTGGGTGTTGGCAGCCCCTGCCTGTGTAGCAGTGGCTGGGTACTGATGGTCATCCTGGCCATGGGTCTGGTAGGTGTCAGGGACAGGCAGTGAACGCTGATCGGGGCATCCCTGGGGCTCCTTGTGCTGCACTGCCCAGGACCTACCCACAGTGAGAAATGTCAGCCATGACTGATGCAAACCAAGAGCAGATGGACAAAGGCTGGGAAGCAGATGGAGGGAAGGAAATTTGGACCTAATCTCAAGACCCCAAACTGTCTCATTAGAAAAAACACATCCTGGGCAGCTGGCTGAGTGGCGGAGCAGCCTGCAAAGGTGGAGAGGAGAGGATGAGAGAGGAGTTACCACGCACAACCTGTTCCTGTCACCAGTGAGGTCAAAGGAGCTCCCAAGGGATACCACACACCCTGCCTTGTGCTGGATGTGGACAGAGACGGTAACTTTCTCAGCTCCTGAGGGCATCCAGCCCACAACACTCCAGGCAAATAAATCCAGGAAAGGCTGGAAGCCCCTGTAACACCGCAGCAGCAGGCCACTCCTGGGTGTTTCTTCACCTCACGCTCCAGGCCAGAAACCCTGGTGCTGGCAACGCCATGCTGGCATTGTGTTCATGTGCTGACTGTTTCTGGAGTGATGGGCAAGGCACAGCATTGTGTACCTTGTGTACCCAGGGTAGGGCTGTGCACTGGGATGGCACTGACAGCTCTTGGGTGGCTTCTTCTCACTCCCTCAATCACCTCCTTGCCTGCCTCCCTCTGCTCCCGCCCATGCCCGGGTCCCCCGGCTCCAGCACCTGCAGAGCCAATGATGGGAACTGGGGGCAATGGGGATGTGGAACTGGGCGCAATGGTAGCGGGTTTGGTGCCTGTGCTGGTTTCTACACCCCTCTGCTGGGCAGCCAGTACAATCGCTAAATATGTGGCAGGAACTGCAGAAAGAAGGTGGCAGAAAAGGGAACAAAAACCCCAACATCTTTTTAAAATGAAAACGCCAGGGAAAGAAAATTATTTCATTACTATTTTCCCAGTGTGGAAGATCACCACCAGCACTGTGGCCAGCCAAACTAAAGTCCATGGTGAACATCCCCTGTGCCAGCTCTGCCTGGGGGGACAAAATCAGATCTGTGATTTTCATCAGGAGAATTCTTAAAAAAAAAAATACATAAAAGCTGGGAATTCTTGCCCTGCTCTACCACATATTGGTATCTAGAAGACCTGCATAGCAGGCATATGAAAATAATCACCTCATCTTTTACATTTTCATAAGGCAGCAGGGGTTGGGGATTTGGGCTTGAAGACATCCCAGATCAGAAGTTTCTAAGCTCAGACAAAGATTTCCCATGTGTTCTGTGATATGGTTTAACCTCAGCTCCTGCACAGACATTCGCTCACCCCAGGGGATAGGGGAGAGAATCTAAGTGAGAAAACTTGTGATTTTATCCCATGAAAAAAGGGAAAGCAAAAGCTGAACATGCAAGCAAAGCAAAACAAGGAATTCTTCCCCACTTCCCAGGGGCAGGCAGGTGTTCAGCCATCCCCAGGACAGTCAGGTTCCATCATGGTAAGGTTGACCGGGAAGGCAAACACCATCACTACAAATACCCCCCCCTTTCCTTCTTCCCCCCACTTTTTATACTGTTTATACTTTTTAGACTGTTTATACTTTTTCTACTATTCCAGACCATAGATGGTCTGGAATATCCCTGGGGTCAGTCATCGCAGCAGTTGTCTCTCCTCAAGCTACTCACTGTGGGGTGAGGAGCAGAGCAGGCCTTGATTATGTCAGCCCTGCTCAGCAGGAACTAAAACATCTCTGTGTTATCAGGACTGTTTTTCAGCACAAATCCAAAACATAGCCCCCATAGCCAGGTACTGTGAAGAAAATTAACTCCATCCCAGCCTAAACCAGCACATTCCATACCATTTATGTGATGCTCAGGTCCTACACTATTCACACAACCTCATAATCATCAGCCACCTTCCCATTCTCGATATATACACAGATATCCATTCCCCTAGTCTATGTGTAAAATACACGTGCCCTAGTCCAACTGGTAACGTGCCTGTAAAAGTCCACAAATATTCACAAGTGACCACTGAGTTCATTGAGTCCATGACTTTGGGCTCTATCTGTTCTGGTGGTACCAGGGCAGGGAAAGGTGCTGTGTTGTGGTGGAGTTACTGGGCATCAAAGCTAGCTCAGGTCGGTCACTGCTGCTTCTCTACAGGTTTGGGTGCTTCTGCTGTGGTACTCCTAACATGAATCTAAATAATGGGCTACAACAATTTAAAGGTATTTCCATTACAACTTCCACCCCTCGTCCCTTGGACCAGACCATCAGGTTAACATTGCAATGAAATCCTCCTTCCTCCCCTGCCCTGCTCTGGTTTGGATTTAATCACAGACTGCAGTCTCTTAGGGGTGTACCTGCTCTAAGTGGAGCCTTATCCACGAGCCACAGTCTCTCCAGGAATATACCTGCTGTGGCTTAGACTTATCCACAGCTACAGTCACTCTGAGGTGCACCTGCTCCAGCATGGCCTCATCCACGGACCACAATGCCTTCAGAGACACACCTGCTCCAGTGTGACCTTACCCATAGCCACAGTCCCATTGGGAGTGACCCTGCTCCAACATGGCCTTAACTGTGCCTTCAGTCCCTTCAGGAGTGTACCTGCTCTGTGTGTGCTTATCCACGGCCACATACTTTCAGGTGCTCCAGCTTGACCTTGTGCATGGCCACTGATGCTTCAAGGTGTACCTGCTGCAGCATGGATTTATCCCACAGCCACAGATGCTCTGAGATGTACCTTTTCCAGCATAGACTTATCCTTGGGCCACAAATGCTTCAAAGGTACAGCTGCTGTGGGATGGACATGACCACAGCCAGACACTTGGAGATATACCTCCTCTGGCCTGGACTTATCTATGGCCACAGGTGCTTCAGGGTGTCCTGCTCCCATGCGGACTCATCCCCAGCTCCCAGTCCCTTCAGCTGGAGCTCACACTGGAGTCCCAGCCTGTCTAGTGCAGCAGCCCCCATCGCCATGGCTGTTACCAGGGTGTTCCCAGACACAGCACAGAGGGATGATCAGCACCACAGTGAGCAGGGAAAGCCAAAAGCTGCCACTAACAAGAACCAGGCTTCAATGGACAGAGTTAAGCCCCATGGCAAGCACAGGAGCTGTCAATTAATAGCTAAACAGAACTAATAGCTATAAATTCCATCTGGCACACTCCAATCAAATTTGTCGTTGTCTTGAACCCTTTGAGCCCCACACTGTGTACCAAACAGAAGTGTTGTGGACTGCTGCACACACAGGCAAAGCAAACTAAAGAATTCATTCCCCTCTTCCCATGGCAGGCAGGTGGTCAGCTATATGCAGGAGAGCTGGGCTCCATCACAGTAACAGTGACTTGGGCAAACAAACATCATCACTCCAACACATTCCCCCCCTCTTCCTTCTTCCCCGCCTTTACATGTGAGAATGACTCCATTATGGTCTGGAATATATCCCTGGGGTCAGCTGTTCCAGATGTGTCCCCCCAACTGCTTGTGCCCCGCCAGCCGCCTTGCTGGTGAGGAGCAGAACAGCCCCTGATTGTGTCAGCCCCGCTCATCAGGAACTAAAACAACCCTGCGTTATCAGGACTTTTTTCAGCACAGATCCCAAACACAGCCCCATACCAGCTACTGGGAGGAAAATTAACTCCACCCCAGTCCAAATCAGCACAATGTTATTAACACAGCAGTGTGCCAGCTGGATCTAGACCCTCCATGTGCATAGAACAACTGATTTTTATAAAAACACATAAGAGAAGCTCGAATTACAGCCCTTCTATACAGTCCTCAAATTGAATAATATGAGAAATTTGGGTTCAGAGTGTAATTGTTGCTATTTCTGGGCACAGATTGGATGGCATTCTTCTTCTGACCTTCCTCAGGAGCAGGCAGGATCTCCACCTGAAATGAGAGTCTGTGACCACGGCAGCAGATGCAATAGTCCATATAACCTCATCCAGTGCTACTGGTGAGAAGAATAAGGACTTTCACAGCCCAAGGATATCCATTTCTCCCTGTATGTATGACCTCTATCTGTACCCACTCAGCCCCATGCTGGGAGCCCCTGCTCAAATTGAGGTATCACGGGGGAACGAATCCATTTGCAGGAGAGAGAGGAAGAGCCTGAGAGCCAGGACAGCCCCAATGAAGCCATGCTTGGCTCTGTCCTGGACTGGGCACTTCAAAGGACTATGCCCAGAGGGGACCTACAAGGCATATGAGGACATTCCCTCACATTTTGCAAAAGAACAGTGGAAAAAGTCCCATACGAGCCACTGCTGCACAGACAGTGACAGTCAGTTAGCAGTTCTCTACATATGTGTCAGGGGTCCCATTTTGGTCCAAAGCCCAGGAGTCAGTGACCGGAGTGTGATGTGATATGGACAAGGTGATGGGAGAGGGAAGCATAACGGAAACAGTCAGACACTTGATAGTAGCCTCTGGAGACACAGTCTTGCGACAAACAGCTGGGACATAACAAATTCAAGATACGCATAATTTAGACTGTTTTCATCATCATCGTCATCATCGTGACTGGGTTTCCCGAACGAAGATTTGGGAAGGACTCTACTCACACTTACTACAAGCGCACTAGTGGCTAAAAGGCCAGTGTGAGATAGACAGGTCCGGTTGCAAAGGCCCAGCGGAGGACTCTTAGGCTGGTATCAACAAGACACAGTTCTCTCTACATTGTCTTTTCTCCTTGTAGTGGGAATGTTGATATTTTTTGGTCTGTGTTTGGCCCCAGCCACCTGTAGTAGTTTATAGCCTCCCTGCCAAGTTCACTTATAAAACAGAGAATTCGTCCTTGGAGGG
This sequence comes from Chiroxiphia lanceolata, assembly GCF_009829145.1. Taxonomy (NCBI): domain Eukaryota; kingdom Metazoa; phylum Chordata; class Aves; order Passeriformes; family Pipridae; genus Chiroxiphia; species Chiroxiphia lanceolata. The sequence goes on along the minus strand of NC_045653.1, from coordinate 80,569 downwards.
AGAACTTCCGTATAAACCATTTTAATTGGTGTTCTACTATTGGTTCATTGTTTGCCAAGGGCATTTGAAGGAGAAGGTGAGGAAGAGAGGAGGAGGGCTCGACCCTCGACTCTATTAGAAAAGACCCCCGAAGCAGACTGCGCATGCGTTAGGGGATTTCCAAAATTCTCACGCATGCGCTGAGGGGATGAAGTTATATAACTAAGAGGGTGGGATTGAGAGCCTCTGGCAGGGCGGTGCTGGCCACGCCTTCCCGAGCAGAGGTGCTCATTGATTGTATAAAAAGCAGACAGCTTTTTTGGTTTGTGTTCACTTGCTCTACACGAAGGATCAAGTTGCCTTTAGCAGGGACGCCTGCTGTTGTGGGAGCCTGCTAACCCTCCGACAAACGCTGCTGCTGTAGAGGGCTTTATAGTCTTTGGAGTGGGTACGATCATCTCATAAATGACACCTAGGTGAGTAGGGTGTCGTACTTTCCTCTTTAGTTTTCCCCTTCTCCCGAGTGCCCATTTCTTTTTTGTTAGCCACCTTTTGTAATAAATATTTGTGTTATTGTGTTCCAATGGTGTCTGGGTTTTCAAGTTTCAGTATGTCTCGAACCCTCCCTAATGCACTCCTCGAGAGTGATCCTGCGCGCGTTCTCAAAAGAAGCAGCAGCGTTACAGGTAGCGTGTCTCCAGACCTCCCGACTGGAGACCAGAGTAGACCAACGATGATGATCGATATGGCCATAAGACATTCATATCTGCCCATACCTGCTGCTGGCATGGCTGGAGAAAGAACATGAATTTCACACTGAGGGCTCCTCTGACAGCAGATTACAGGAAATAACCACAAGCCAAATATTAGCCCTCAATAAGACAGACAAATTATATGTGATACTTTTATTGGACTACTAATAAAAGGCTAGTAGAAGGCTACCAGATCTCTGCTTCATATGTTACAGATTATGATTAATTATAGATTCAAATCTTTGTACCGAGAGATCAGAGCCTTTCGCTCTTCAGAGGGAAAAAGCTCCAGTTGATTTGGTGGATCAAGCCATAAAACTAATGCACCAGAGGGGCTTATCCTGGGTCCCAAGGGTTCATCCTGAGTCCCAGAGGTCAGGAACACACGTCCCTTTGGGTGTGAGGAAAGCTACTGATTCAGAGGCTGAACCTTCTGCCATGTGTGCTCGTGTGTATCAGGAACAGGACTGCCAAGTCAAGGGTGTAAAATGCTAGGATGCAACAGAGAGAGGCCAGGGAAATGGCCTGGGACCACTGATCTGGAAGGACGGAGAAGATAATTTGATCTTATCGCATCTGCTTTTGAGCAACCTCTACCAGCCTGCCCTGGACTGTGTGAGAGGTGAGGTTCACCTCTGGTCACTGTGTCACGTTTTACAGCCAGTTCTTGCCTTCAGCGTTTCCAACAGACATAAGAGAAGGCATAAGACAGCACAGGGCTGGGGCCATCTTAGTACAGCCAAGGCTGCTCAGAGAAGTCCCTAAATGGCCTTCTCTTTCTGGGCCCCAGGATGGTCCTAACCCAGCCACCAAACAACTCAGGTGAGAGAAGGACAGAGAAAGAAGAAGAGCAATGTGAAAAACACATCACTGACTATGGGGGACAAACAGTGAAAAAGGGCAGGGGTGTGAGAAGAAACAGATTTACAACTGGCCTTGAGCAGGCACTGGAGGGGTATATGGCACCCAGTGAGGAGGCACCTTGAAGATCCTTTATTCCTCCTCAAGGATAGAAACAGAAAAACAAAACAAAATGGTAAGACACTAATATGAATCCTCTGTCCCTTTCCATGTGGCCTCAGCAAATCTCACTCTGTTGCCACATGCCAAGTGCCTTTGAGATGTTCCACCAGAGAGGCCTTGTGCTCACTCCTGCTCAGTATGGCCCTGAGCTGAACAGGCTAGTTGTCATCCACTTCCAGGGATGTTCTCCCTAGAAAAGGCAGTGATGTAACATCAGCTGTGGACTGAGAGCTTAGAGACTGCATGGACTTGACCTTGCCATGAAGAATTTATTTTTCCTTGTTGGAATGGGGAAAGGAATTCCTTATACTTAGAGGCACAGATGTTGAAATGAACATGATCGACTATGGGAGAGCAGCTTTTAGGGCTGCGAGGAAAACATTGAAGGGCAGATCGTTGGAGAAGGCAGTTCCTTAAGGCTCTGATCCTGAAGAGCATCCACTTGCAGGGAAGCCCCGAACAACAGGCTGAGCTTTCCTCCTTATCCTTGAACTTCAGTACAGGCTTGCAGTGTCACCAGGCATGGATGGTTTAGCGAGAATGACTAATGGGTGTTTACAGTGAGTCTTACATGCGGCTCCGTATGGTGCCAAGCACAGACAATTCCAAGTGAATATCCATATCAAGGGTTTTTAAATTTGAGCCAGAGAATTGTTACCCTTTGGGGAGAAACAGGAACGGAAAATAACAGAATGCAGCTGTAGTGGGAAGAGAAGCTTTGGGATCAGCACTACAACCTGCAGTTATCTCAAAGTAGACACAAATGACTTAAACAAATGGATTATTTTACATTTCAAGTCTTTGGTAGAATTCGTCTTTCGTTTCCGGGGAGAGGGGCGCGCGCACGCGCGCGCAGGACCCGCACATGCGCAAAGCCGGCCGCGAGTCTCGCGCGCCCACGGGACCCCGCCCGCATCCCCGCGCGTGCCCGCTCAGCGCTCAGCGGCCGCACCGCTAGCGCGCGAGGGCGCGCACGCGCGTTCCCTCCGCCTGCCGCCCGCGCGCAGCAGCGCGTTAGCGCGGTGACGTCAACGCAGGCCCCGCCCCCCCATATAAAACCGGCGGCGGGCGGCGGGCGCCATTGTGGTGCGCCAGGCCCGGCCGAGGGGAGCGGGTTCGCTGCGCCTTCGCCCCTCGCGCCGCCAGCGCTCGCTCGCTCCCTCCCTCTCCCTGTCTCTCTCTCTCTTCCTCTCCCCTTCCTGTTCCTCTCCTTTCCTCCCCCTCCCACCCCGCCGCGGATATGCCGCGCGTCTACATAGGCCGCCTGAGTTACCATGTCCGGGAGAAGGACATCCAGCGCTTCTTCAGCGGCTACGGCCGCCTGCTCGAGGTCGACCTCAAAAACGGGTGAGCACCATCCGTCCATCCCTCCCGAGAGCCCAGGGCCGAGCCCGTCCATGTCGCGGCCGCTGCCGCGTGGCGCCGGCACAAGATGGCGGCGGGGATGGGGGGGCGGGGGGGCCACGACACCGACCCGGGGCAGCGTCACCGTTCCTCCGCCGCCGCCTGACTGGGCCCTTGTCCTACCCCCAGCTACGGCTTCGTGGAGTTCGAGGACTCCCGCGACGCCGACGATGCCGTGTACGAGCTGAACGGGAAGGATCTGTGTGGGGAGCGGGTGATCGTGGAACACGCCCGCGGACCCCGCCGCGACAGGGACGGCTACAGCTACAGCAGCCGCAGTGAGTCCGGGCCCGTCCCTCCCCGCGGGGCGAGGGGCGGCGGCGGGCAGGGGCAGGGCCGGGGGCGAGGGAGGCTCGGCTGGGACCGAGCCCCGGGGCTGGAGGGGTCGCTAGCGGGGGGTACCCGGCGCACCGCAAGGGCTGCAGCGTTTTCCCCGGCACCAGCGATGCGCTCTGGTATCCCGTAGCACTTCTGGCCGCGAAATCGGGGCCTTCTAGAAAGGGTTTGATCTGTTGGTTTGGAGGCTCCGGTATTGGGAGCGTTTAGATGTTACAGCGATGTTGCATCAGTAGTGTTAATATATAAATATGGTTGCGTAATTGGGGGAGAATCGCTCAGCTGTGAACTTTCATGTGAATGTTTCAGTTGGGTATATGGGAGGGGCGGGGGGAGGTTTTGGAGCAGGAATCTGTTGTGCTTAAGGGGTGGGTGTTGTAAATATTTCAATGCTCAGCTCACTCATGTAAGCTGCTTGAGTGAGCTCTGTAGAGTTTAACCGGCCTAGTACTGTAATAAAGAGTACTGAGGTTGATTTTTTAATAGTCTCTGGAAACGTGGTGTTGGGGGGGGGAGGGTTCTGTCTTTTTAAGAAAAAATCAAATGTATGTTGTTTTAAAATTGTTGCATGTTCAATTCAAACTTTTTAACAAGTCCTTGATGTTTCAATTTAAAAGTGACCAGTGGGGCTGAGGCTGTGTCCACTGAGGCTAAGATGACTGCCTTTCCTGGCCATGGCTTTTCCATACATTGTGTGACCCTTGCCCTATGACCCTTTGGCTGACCTTACCGGAAGCCATGACGACAGCAGCCTTTTGCCATTAGACGCAGGGTGATGGTGAGGATTCCAAGGGTTAGACAAAACTGGTTAAACTGAACTAGGTGACTGTTACCTTGCGTGTTTTGTGGCCAAACCACCACCAAAAACCTCATACTGTGATGTAAGTACTTAGTGTAACTAGTAAACGTTTTTGTAAAATGTAGAAATGCATGTAATCAGTTAAGTTTTATATTTTACAATGTTCTGTAAAATAAAACTTAGCAAGGTGAATCTAATAAGGAGCAGTCACTCTCTAACAGATCTTAGGAGCACAGACTTGTAGGATTTTAGTCTGTTTGATTTGCCATTAATGTAGATTATGGCAAAATTGCAAAGTTTGTTGGAGGCTTAGAGAAATAAAGTCCTACTCCAGTAAATATGACTGTTAAACTAACTTTTTCAGAACATTGACCTTTTGTCATGCTAGGGGACGATCTAACTTTGTTTCTTTGTACAATCAAGGTGGGGGTGGTGGCGGATATAGCAGTCGCAGACAATCAGGACGAGATAAATATGGACCACCCGTTCGTACAGAGTTCAGACTGATTGTTGAAAATCTTTCCAGTCGCTGTAGTTGGCAGGATTTGAAAGTACGTATTGGCGTTCTATTGTGGAGCCTGTTGTGACAAGCAGAAAGCAATAGCTTCCTTTAATAGCAATGTTGATATTGATAATGAATTAGAAGTAATTGAAAACTGTTTGTACGTGGATGTTTGCATGCACTAAGTGCTGCTTGCAGAGCCTCAGCCTGTGGTGTGTTCTCTAACTGTTCCTCTGCTCCCCGAAGGATTTCATGAGGCAGGCTGGGGAGGTGACCTATGCAGATGCTCACAAAGAACGTACGAATGAAGGAGTGATTGAATTCCGGTCATACTCAGACATGAAGCGTGCCCTGGATAAACTGGATGGCACAGAGATAAACGGCAGGAAGATCAGGCTCGTTGAAGACAAGCCACGCTCAAGCCATAGACGATCCTACTCTGGCAGCAGGTCAAGGTAACTCTCCAAACATGTCAGTCACTGGATCAAGACACTCAGAATGGGGATAGGTACCCTACCTGCAGTAGTAATCTTCAACTGATGCGATAGTTATGTTCAGCTGATAGTTTAGGAATAGGATGGGGCCTGAGAAGGTAGAAGGAATTATTTTATTCAATACAGCAAAGCCAGGTTTGAGCAGTTTTTTCACACAGGAAACCTCGGATATGATTAACTGATGGTACATTGAGTCTGGGTGGGTTAATAGTGTGTATTGGTGTGGCCATCCTTGCTCTTGAGAAGTTCTGTAGCAGCTTTTCTCTGTTAGATTATGCTACCAGATAGTGTAATGCATTAGATACATGTGGGAAGAGATTCTTCCCTGTAAGGGTGGTGAGGCACTGGCACAGGTTGCCCAGAGAAGCTGTGGCTGCCCTATCCCTAGAAGTGTTGGATGGTGCTTTAGCATCTGATCTTAGTGGAAGGGGTCCCTGCCCATGGCCGGGGATTGGAACCAGATGATCTTTGAGGTCCCTTGCATCCCAAGCCACACTGTGACTCTTCTAGATGATGCAGGACACACGAGGCACAGAAAAAGGGGCGAATTAAATTTTGAATGTTTGTAGGTCACGGTCCAGGAGACGATCTAGAAGCAGAAGTCGGAGAAGTCGGAGCAGCCGCAGCAGGTCCCGTAGCGTCTCCAAAAGCCGTTCGCGGTAAGTGCCACAGTGTTAACACTGTCAGTACAGGGACTGCTGCTCACTGACAGATATTTACAGACACTGTAAGTACACTTCAGGTCACACAGAATAAACTGTCTCTCTTTAAAAGATCTAAATCCAGGTCACGAAGCAAAGACCGCTCACGTTCCAGATCCAAAAGCAGGAAGTCCAGATCAAAGAGCAAATCGAAACCCAAGTCTGACAGGGGTTCACGCTCTCACAGCAGATCCAAGGAGAAGTCTGAGAAGTCTCGGTCCAGATCGAGGTCCAGGTCTCGCTCTCCCAAAGAAAATGGTAAAGGAGATGCTAAGTCTAAGTCCAGGTCAAGGAGCAGGTCTCGTTCCAATTCTCCGCAGCAGCAGCCATCTGCCAAGGCTCGTTCTGAGTCACCACCCAAAAGAGCTGCATCCAGGTCCCGCTCCAGGTCCCGTTCAAAGTCTCGCTCACGAAACAAGATCTAGTTCAAGGGATTAGAAACTAGAACTCTCATCTTGCACACTATTATGGAACATTTTACTACCTGTCAGGCCATTAGTGTTATGTTAGTACTTCAGAGGCTGTTTTTTCTCTTGCAGCTTGAATGGCCTAAGAATTAAGTCATGAGGCATAAAGGTTTAATTTGTATCCCAAATTTGGCAATATGAGATGGGATGGTGGTACAAAGCAGGGAAAGTCCCCTTTTGGTAGAAATTCAGCTTGAAGTTTTGATTTTATAGCAATTCTGCAGGAGTAACTTGAGTACTCTTAATGCAAAGTGGTTTTTATATTAAAAATAAACCTGATATAAACAGGCTGAAATCTGGGCTCTTTTGAAAGTATCCTTTTTTCTTATTTTTTTTTTCATTACATTAGAGCTATGGGTGTCATTAGCTTCATAGGTTTCAGAGTGCTGCCAAGGCAGGATTGCCTTGCTGGGCAGGTCACCACAGTCTCTGGTTTTATCAGAATTTTGGAAGCAGGCTGCAAATTATATGAACCAGTAACAGTAGTAGGAAGATTTTAGACCAGCAATAAACTCAAGTTGGAGGATTATGTTGTACCTTAACTTGCCAAAAGAACATTCAGCCCCCATACTGTGACTGTATTAAAAGGTAATAAGGGTACTCTGGAACCTGTATCCTACAGTATTGCTGAAAACCCCTTCATTTCAGACTTGAAAGAATTAAAGCTTTCTGATGTTTTTTGCTTGAATATCAAGTGTCATTGTTGTCATACACAGAGGTGTTTCTTGGCTGTGGTCCAAGTCACTAGTGTGTTGTATGGTTTGTCAGCCTCTAAATCTCTATGGATATGAAACCCAAGTAAGAAATCTGTCTTCCCACCCCTTTGACTCACTTACGTTAACGTTTTGCTTCAGACTAGAACTATAATCCTCTTGTGTGTAGGTCTGAACTTTATTGGAAATGTAATCTCTTGGAGCTAGAGTTCTAGTTTTAACAAAAGCTTTGCTAAACCACAGTTGCCAATTCACTTAAATTGTGGAATAGGACTCATCCCAAAAATTCCCCTTTATAGCTACAATGATTTTTGTAAGATGCAGTAGCAAACATTAGAACTGCCTTGTACTCTTTATACAACGTGTAGTTTGACTTGTATAAAATTAAATTGGTGACTCGAACTCTTGTGTTCATTGCAGTGTAATGGGATTCTTGTTCTACCTCGTGCTGGGGAAGTCACAATTTATTTTGCTGTTGTGAAGAAACTAGTTTAGTGAGAGACTTAGTAGCTCTTGAAATGCCCTTGACCTTGTACTTGAGACCACCATGAGCTCCTTCTGTCCCACTTAGTCACCTGCTCCTTTGTGCAGATGTGGCTGGGTGTGACAACTGCATCTCTGGTTCCAGTTCACACATCTGCCCAGAGGAATTGGGTCAGGCATGAGGCACATGTGAAGTCTGACTTGATGCCCATTTTTCTCTCCTGGAATTGCTTGATGATACAAAAAATTACCTTAAAATCAGTTTCTTGCCTTTTTTGATCGTCTCTAGAAAGCTGGACTTTCTTGCAGGTGAGTATCCATATTAGCACCAGAATGGAGGAGTGCAGTCACATTCCTGGAACCTGAAGTGAATCCATGTCTAGTGTTGCCATAAGGTCGGGTTACTGTTGCTTTTGCATGGTATACACTTCTCCGTGCTGTTTTATCTCAAGAATGGAAAAAAAAAACAACTGGACTTGAGCTGCCAGACTGAACCTTCCCTAGGATTGTTAATACAGCTATGGAGCCCTGACAGATACTTCTGGCATGGCTAACCAACACTTCTGAGTACTTGGTACTGCCAGTGTTGCTTGCAGACTCTGGGGCCTTAATTTGCGATAAGGAACTTTTGTTTTAAATTGAAGCTGTTTAGTGAAGGCGGTGCAATTTTTAGCTTACATGACTAGAAAAATTGTTTTGCAGTCTTGATCACTGCGGGTGGTACTCTGGCTTTGGATTTCAAACAGGAGGGGAGTACCAGGGGTTTCCTGCAGAATTCATACTGTGAGAAGCAGCTTAATGTAGACTTACAATGTAAGCTACACTTGAGGAAGTATTTCCCTCCCTTAAACCTACAAGTATTAAGCTGCCTTGGTTTTACTTACGCTGATCATGGAGTAGGTCAGACTTGAAGGAGAACTGCTCCTCTGTGTAAAACAGAGCTTCATGGAAAACTGTTCCACACTCCTCAAAAGAAGCATTGAGCTCAGAGCTCAGCAGATTGAAAGATACATGTGTGTATTTCCAGTATCTCTCTCTGTGGTAACAAGATGTTGACAATTACTTTTTTTTTGCACGCACATATACAAGTAAACCTTTGTTTCTAAAACTGACCCCCAGTGCAGACCTGAGGATATCTTTGCCTTGGAGTGGCTGTGGGCACCCCAGCCTTGGTCAGCACTGCAGAATGATGGCTCTTAACAACTACACTCAGCTTTCTGAGATGAGGTTGCTGTGACAATGGTCATGTTTGATTGAAGTCCTCTTTATGGATGAATTGCAGGGAGGGACCGGATTGGATTTAACCAGCTTACCTGAAACTCCTTTAAATATCAGTATTGTGTTACTGGAGCCACATTCGCTGTCTTCCTTGGCTGTGCAAAAGACAAACAGCCCCTTAGTGTGCAAAGGAAGCAGGGGTTCCTTGGCATGACTTGTGTCCTTTTGGATGTGTTTCCTCTGGAAAGCCAGTAGGATTTTCGTAGTGCCATATCCTGAGCCAGCACAGTTAAGTGAAAGGCTTGTCAAAATGCTGTAGAGAATTTGCCAGCAAAACCCAAACACCCTCAGCATTCCAGCTCTATCAACACAGATTTTTTGTAGGAGTGGAACACTCTGGGGCTAATGTGTGTTTGTGAGCACAAGCGGTATTATTCCTGACATCTCTTCTGGGTTTTAAAACTGGATTTTGATAAATTTCATAGAAGGGTAAAAGACTAGCAGACTTGTATGCTGGCTGCCTTTTGCTTTGTCTGCAGCAGTAGCAATACTCAAGGACAAAACCATCTGGAGTTGCTCATATCTCAGTTTTTAACCTGATCCTGGAGCCAGCTTTCTGGGGACATGCTTCAGGACTGGGCTCCCTGACTTTTTTTTTATTTCTAATTTTTTACATCAGCGTAAGTTTGTCCTTAAAAAGACAAAAGAGAAACATACCTTCTCATAAAATATGGGGGGCAAGATTGACAAAACCCTAGTGTCCTGTAGCAAATTGTGAAGGAGAAACCAACACTACTGTAAAAAAAAAAAAAAAAGACTTAGAAACTGGGGCTGTATTTGCAGTCTGGTCCTGGCCTTTTCTGGTATTTGAAAAAGCATCCCATCTTGTATTTTGGTTTTTGACATACATGAAGTTTCATCCTTTAATCTTAGAATCACAAACTGGTTTGAGTTGGAGGGACTTTAAAGATCATCTTGTTCCACTCCCCTGCTATGGGCAGGGGCATCTTCCATCCCCATCCAACCTGATCTTGGACACTTCCAGGGATGGAACATCCACAACCATTGTTCGATTCACTTTTTATTTGATTCTACATCATGAAGAGCATGGAACAGTATGTTGTCTTGCTCTAAGGAAGACCACAACTTCTTTGATTAACACTAAAGTGGCACCTTCCAATATCGTGCTTGGAGTAGAGCTGAGTGGCTGGAGTAGGTGACACTGCTTTTTTTCTACTATAACATTTCTACCTCTACATTTTGTGGGTTTAGAGTCCATTTACAGCTGGGAGATTACTCTCTCCCTAACCCAGATTGTAACTGCCTTTGGATGAGCAGTGGGGATGAGCATTTAAAACATGATTCTTTGATTTATTATTCACACATGGAATAACTTGAACTATTTCCAATTCCTACTTGAGTCTAGTTCAGGTTGGCACTGTAACGTCCACAAAGCAATTTCATACCATCAAAGAGAAAAAGCTGGGAAAGTAGGAACTTGGCTCAGGAAATCCCAACAAGCTGAGCTGCTGTTTGGAATGTCCTTGAAAGGTGGTGCAGATGTTATGACAGTTAAAGATGCATCATAAAGTTGTGGTTGAGGGTAGAGTTCGTGCTACACCATCAGCAGCTCTTTGCTGTGTCCTTGGCACTTTGTAAGGGCTGTTTAAGGTGAACAGGAACATGATACTTTGAAAGGTGAGAAGCAAAGCTAACACAAACCAAAAAGCTAACTAAAACTAACACACATTGCTGTGTATAGTGGCAGCAGTTCAGGCATTTTAACTATGTGTACTTGGAATCATAACAATCTCTGTCACACCGTGGTCAGCCCTTTTCCCCCTTTTTTTTTGTGGCAAAATGCAGGCTCTTAACTCTCATGGGTTCTTCACACATTATTATTTTGCCAAATGTGTGTAGATGCCAGAGGGGAAGTTTCAGCTGTTCCATAATCCAATTAAAAAATAGCAATAGATAAGCTGCTGTGAAGTGGCTCGTAAACTTCTGCCCTTTTAGCAATGTCTGTTACCGCCAGGGCTAAGTTGGATGCACATAGGTGTGTTTCTGTACAGGAAGGAATGGAGCACAGCAGCTGGTATGATCCGTACCACTGAAAAAATGCTGACCATAGGAAGATGTCTATAGCTCATGCATGACTCAGGATGTACTTCACAACAGCTTGTACTCCTACTCAAATTTTGGGCTTGAATCTGTGTGATTCTCTGACTCGAGGGCAATATCCTTTTCCTCTTATTCACAGAAGGCGAGTTCTGCAGGCTTGTCTAATTTAGAGTATCTACAATGCTCTTTTTACTCATTTTTAAAGCAAAAGCTTAAGTGTTACTCCAATGTTTTACGTTTGGGTAAGAACTGAGTACAGTGATTTCAGTCCAAAATACTGAAAATAGTGGAGGGAAAGATCTGCAGGTGACACCAGGATTGGAGGTGACTGGAAGATGCAGCCTGTGCTGTCATGTAGATGGAGTTGTAGGGGGAATTACTTATGTAATTTTTTTACTGGTGTGTGCAGCTCCTGGAACAGGATTATCCTGTACATGTGAATAAGAAGTTGGTGCTGTTAAGTCAGCAGGTGGTAAATAGATCACAGCTCACCTGCTTGGTGTGACCACAGCACACAGCTGCACTTGGGCAAGCTGCTGGGTGAAAGCAATGCTTCCCCTATAATTGAGTACAGTGCCAAATGCTTTCCCTGCACAGCGTTTGTGTTCCTGATTCTGCTTAGCATCAACACAAGAGGAAAATAATACAGCAGGTCGTGATCACAGTGGAGCAACAGGGATGCTGTACAATTAACCTGGGGGGTAATGGTGGGGTCCAACAGCATCTCCTGTTCTGCTCAACTCTGGTACAAGCACAGAGTAAGTGCTGACAGTAACTGGGGAGACACAAGAAAACTTCTGAGAGCGCCTCTCCACTTACCCACCTGGATCTATTTGCTGACAAATAAAATTAATTGGTCTGTGACTGAAAGTATAATCTACCATTTGCCACAATTTAGGTGTCACCTGTGTATGTGTGACAGCCCAGACCAGAACAGGTTTGTTCTCCATACACTACCTCACCCTGGAAAGCATGAAACTGAGGCACAGGATTGCAGTGACCTGTCCACTGGGAATAAAAGCTGTGGATGGCAGCAACTTCCTATTGCTTCATGTTTTATGAGGTCTCTATCAGGCTTTTGGGTGAAATGAGCTTGGGACATGACTGTGGCTGAGGACAGGAGTGACAGGCACTAGCACGTCTGGATGCTGCTATCCCATAAATAGCAGAATGCATGGGGATGAATCCTGACCAAACAAATCCTGGAGCAGCACAGCCCCTCTGCACTCTGCACACATTGGGTCTAGTGGGATTGATGGCATAGCGGAGTTGAATAATACAGGTCAGAATAAGTTAAATAAGAAAAGCATTATGAAGAGCTAAATTTAAGGAAACAAAAGTTCATAGAATCACAAGTAGAATAACTCAAGCTGGAAGGGACCCATAAGGACCGTTAAATCCAATACCAAACCCTGCTCCTGGTAGGACCACTTAGAACAAAACCATAGGACTACGAGCATTGTCCAGACAGCTCTGGCAGGCCTGTTACTTCCTTCCGGATTTGCAGGATCTATTGCTTTTTCAGAGTCTTTGACTTAATATTCTTAATTTATTAAAAATGTAGGATACAGAACTCAAGGTGACAAAGAACTGGCAGATACACTAAAACAGAGAGTGTGTTCCTGCAATCTCCAAAGGAAGGAGGAACACTCTGTGCCCCAGGTTCAGAACAGCCGGACCTGGACATTGGAGTGAGCAGGCAGCTGCCTCTCCCTAGCCCATCCAACATGCATCAAGGGCTGTTCTCAGCAGCTTATTGTACATTTTTGGCCTTTGTGCTTCCAGCCTTGCTTCCTTCCACTCATGCTTTCTTCAGGTAAGAGAGACAGACATTGTGTGTCTGAAGGCGCACACCTTGTGTGGCCACAGAATACCAAAGAGTGGGCAGGATAAGCTACTCTGAGTTTTGACAAGAGCCCTTTGGAAACACTACTGGGCATTGTGCCTATCCTGCATTTCCACTACAGAACTAATTCAAGTGATTCTTTTCAAGATCCAGGTATCTTGAGGATGTCAGGTTAATGTTCTCTGGTTACTCTTTGGGCCTGTGGTAGGAGAGCTGGGGAGGGCAGGCATCCCCCACATCGATGCCAATTAGGGCCTGGGGAACTGATTTGGTCTCAAGGGTCTCTGGGCTGCTGAGGAGAACATGTTCCCATTGGTGATGTCCAATTGCTATCTGAGGGGCATTTGGTTAATCACAGAATCTTAGAAGGGTTTGGGTTGGAAGAGACCTTACAGACCAGGTTGCTCCAAACCCCGTCCAACCCAGCCTTGGACACTTCCAGGGATGGAGCAGCTACAGCTTCTCCGGGCAACCTGTGCCAGGGCCTCACTACCCTCACAGGGAAGAATTTCTTCCCAATATCCCATCTAACCCTTCCCTCTGGCAGTGGGAAGCCATTCCCCCTTGTCCTGTCCCTCCAGGCCCTTGTCCAAAGTCCCTCTCGAGCTCTCTTGGAACTCTTTTAGACACTGGAAGGTGCTCTAAGGTCTCCCAGAGCCTTCTCTAGGCTGAAGACCTCCAGCTTTCTCCCAACCTTCGTTTCCATAGACGAAGGGCTTCAATCCAAGCAGCACCTTGTTGCTCTCAGCCCCCTGTCCCGTCTAACAGCGTTGCCATGACGACTCCCCCCCTTTCCCCGCATCCCCCCGAAAAGCTGCGGCGGGGCCGAGCACGGCCCTGCGGATGCGGCCCCGCGCGTTTCCACGGCGACGGCGCGGGTTGAGCCGCCCCCTCCCCGCGCTCCCCGCGCACACTCGGACCGGCCCCGCGCCCCTCCCGCTCCGCGCCCCCCGCACCCCGGGCCAGGCCGGGCCGGGCAGCGCCGCCGGGGCTCGGAGCAGCGTCCGGCCGGGGGCAGGTAAGAAGCGCGACCGGGCACCGCCGGCCCGGGCTCGCTGCATCCCCGCCCGGCATCGCCGCATCCCGGTTCCCGCACGGGCGAGGCCCCGGCCGGGAGAGCGGGCCCGGGGACGGCGGGGATGGACGCTCCGGCATCCTCTGTGCCCGCGGCGGCGGGGTGGAGCGGCGCGGAGGGGCCGGAGCTGGACCGTGACACCGTGTGCAGCCCAGGGCCGCCGCCCCCGGGGTATCTCACAGGAACATTACCGTGCTTATCTCCCCGGACCAGGCTCGGGTCCCGCCGGGTGCCTGCGCCCTGCTTGGGCTGCAGCTGCGAGGCGCTGCCCAGCCCTCTCCACAGAAAACAGGGAACCGCACTGGGCTTCCCTGGCTTTCCCAAGGGATCCTCTCTGGGACACACGGAGGTTGGAAACCCCTTTCAGTCTGGACGCTTGACCATGTTGCTTCAGGTGTTTCTCAAACACTGTGAGCTGGTGCTGTCCTGGAGCCTGGAGGTGACACCGCTGCAGCCCTGGATAGGGTCCTGCAGTGTGGAGGGCTTAGGTTCAGCCTGGCAGGCAGTGCATAGCCCAGGCTATGGAGACAGTGCTCCTCGTGGGCTAGGAAAAGGTTGTGGATTTATTTCTTTACTAGTTATAAAAGAAGATAAAAGATGAGACATTTAGAAATATTTCAGGATCAGGTATCCATCATCTTTTGATGTTTCTGCGTACTTATAAGTGTAACTTGTGGAAGAATATCCCTAACTATTGCAGGGCTGGATGCTGCAGCAGAGCTGGTGCTATCAGGGGGCAGTGGAAGGTAGGTGTGTGGGTGTCCCTGTTGTGCCTCTCAGGGGTGGCTGGGCCAGGGGTTTGCACCCAGCTGGAGCTGCCCAGGCTTCATGCTGCCTTCTGGCCTCAGTGTTGAGCTTGGATGGTGTCACCCTGAGCCCCTTGGAGTGGCACAGGAGATCACTGTAACTGCTCATTCTCCCCACCTGTGGCTCTGCGTGGATCCACAGGAATCCTGGTGGCGGTGACACTCCTGGGACAGCAGGTGAAAACTCAGCCCGAGTGGCTCTGCTTTGTCAGCTGTGTCTGAAGCTAAAGCTTACTGCTTTATTGCCCTTCTCCCTCTGATCTCCATTTTCACAGAATCTTTACTATTTTGAAATGTGCAGCATGATTGGGCTTTTACTGTGCAGAAGAACATTTCATCCGGTTTTGAGATGTTGATAAATTCCACAGCCCATTCCAAACCCCACCATGCTGCAGCAGAACACAGGAGCAGTACTTTGTGCCCCTGGTTTGTTCCAGAGGAGACGTAGCCTCCTGGCTTTGAAGTAGCAGTCAGATTGGGAAGGGAAGAGGTAGGATTGTCTTTCTCCACTGGGACACCTGCCTGTGCCAAGGGTGTTCCTGAGTTTACCTGTGTGTATATAAAGCAAATACTTTCTACAGTGCTGTTAACCTCCTAAACACCTGCCCTGGGCAATACCAGAAGACAGGGGAAGATCCAAGGGAACAGCTCCCAGCCTAGCTGGTCTCTGCAGTGCTTGCATGTTTAGCGTGATCTCAGCTGGTGGTCTTTCTTAAAGGCTCAATTTTGCCACTGGAGGTAATTAATAATCATACCTCAGCTGATGGTAAGGATGGGAAAGTTCTCTGCTATGACTGAGGAGATTTCTGAAAAAAATTCACAGAATCACAGGCTGGGTGAGGTTGGAGGCACTTCTGGAGGTCACCTTGCCCAGTCCCTGCTCCCTCAGGGCCACCCAGAGCCGGCTGCCCAGGATGTGCCCAGGCAGCTTTTGAGTCTCTCCACAGATGGAGACTCCACCACCTCCCCGAGCACCTGCACCAGTGCTCAGCCACCCTCGCAGTGGAAAAGTGTGTCCTGATGCTCAGAGGGCCCCTCCTGTGTGTCAGTGTGTGCCCATGGCCCCTGGGTCTGTTCCTGGGCACTGCTGAGCAGAGCCTGGCCCCGTCCTTTCTGCACCCTCCCTCCAGGTATTTATCCACACAGATGAGATCCCCTGAGCCTGCTCTGCTCCGGGCTGGGCAGTCCCAGCTCTCTCAGCCTCTCCTCATGGCAGAGATGCTCCAGTCCCTCCATCACCTTCATGGCCCTGTGCTGGACTCTCTCCAGTCTGTCCCAGTCTCTTGTACTGGGCAGCCCAGCTCTGGGCCCAGCACTCCGGGGGTGGCCTCAGCAGTGCAGAGCAGAGGGGAAGGGTCCCCAGCCTCCAGCAGCTGTGACACTGCTCCCACTGCAGTCCAGTACACTATCCTCCTCCTTTGCTGCAGGAGCACATTGCTGGCTCATAGGCATCCTGTATCCCCCAGGATTCCCATGGCCTTTCCTGCCAGCTGACTCCCAGCATGTACCAGTGCAGGCTTCAGAAGTATTTAAAAATTCAAGAAACCACAAAGCCAATGCATGTTAATATTGTTTGAATTATTATTATTTTAAGCCAATCTTGTGATGAAAAGAAACACCTCTTTTGAGCAGATTGTGCTTTATAAGGCACTGACGGGGCTGTGCAGCAGCTCTATGCTGGAAGATGCTTTTCTTCATGCTCCTCTATGGCCCGTTGCATGTAGCGTCTCCCTCCTCTCCAAACAGTGGATCATTCCCTGGCTTTGACATGGTTTTGGGAGAGGGTGGGTGTGGGACCGTGGCAGAGCTGGAGGCTCGTGTGTGCATGTGTTACTCACGTGTATAGCAGCCATAGAAGTCCTTTCCAAGCCCCTGGGTTGCTTGCCCAATGTCCTTGGCTGTCCCTCAGCAGAAGGCAGAAGGGGTGGGTGTGTGGAGACCTTGTGGAATGAATGGCTGGCTGGCTGGGGTGTGGGGCTCACCTGCACCCTCTGTAACACGTGGAGTTACACCCAGTACAAGATAAAATGGAGAATTTGGGGACTCACTGTTAAGGCCAAAATAGCTGTAGCTCCACAGTTACTCTTTAAAAGTTGACTGGTGGGATTTTGAAGACTGCAAAGTGTTGGCCTGATCCGGTCTTGTCCAGGTGAGCAGAGTTTTATCAGACGTCAATGCGGCATGTGTAAGCCAAAAGCTTTTTAAGATCCCAGATTAATTAATTAATTAATTAATTAATTAAATAGGTAGATAGATAGATAAATAAAGCTTTTGTTCATTGTCTAGAGCAGCCAGCAGAAAGAGTTATAGAATATCCTGAGCACAAGGATCATCGAGTTGAACCTCTGGCCCTGCACAGGACTCCCCAACAATCCCACCATGTCCCTGAGAGTGTTGTCCAAACACTCCTTGAGCTTTGGAAGCCTTGGGGCTGTGACCACTGCCCTGGAGAGCCTGTTTCAGTGCCCGACCACCTAGGGGCAAATTAGGAAAGGGGAAGAATCTTTTCCTGATATCCAAGGGAACATGTTAGTTTGGTTTGCTAATTATTGTGCTAATTTGCAGGATTCCATCCCGGTAGGTTTTCAAGACTGGGCTGGATAAAGCCCTGAACAACCTGGTCTGATCACATAGCTGACCCTGCTGGGAGCAGAAGCTTGAATTAGAGACCTCCTCTGGTTCCTGAATTACCCTGTGGTAATATAGGTCATTCCAGGACTTGCAGCAGATCTCTTGAAGTGATCTCTGGGGCAGTGGTACCTGCCTGTGCTCTAGCTCCAAGGGCTGAAGCCACCAGACTTGTCTCAGCTGTGGGCAACCTCTCCATGACACTTTTTCTGCTCTCAGGAGCAGATGTGTGCCAGTGCCTTTCTCCTTCTGTGACAATGATGCTAAGACAGATCATAGCTGTGGGTGATCCCCCGTACAGATGCTTGTTCTTTTCTCCCTTTTTCCATATGTAGTGTTCCTGACCTGGGATGCTTCAGTTTGGGCTTCCAGAGATTTTTATATCAGGCTTTAAAAACCATGAGCTGCAAACAATATCTCCAATCCTGATTCACATTCCTGCAGGTGGGGATGGAGCTCTGCAGCCCAGCCGTCGTGTCATGCCCACACCTGACCTACCAGCAAGGGTCTAGTGCTCTGGCCAGAGGTGCCGGGGAAAGCATGGACACCACTGCTGAGGGACAGATAAGAGGAACAGGCAGGACAGTTTGTGGTAGAATGATTAAGGTTGGAGAACACCTCTAAGATCACTGAGTCCAACTGTAGAGCAGTTGGATGGGCTTGTCTGCCTCCCTCAGGCCGCTTGGAGGGCTCTTGACCCTCTGAGCTGGGATGCCCAGCCGTGGTGCAGTGCTGGGACTTGCCCTTTGGTGCAGTGAGGCCTTTTCCAGGAGGTTGTTGGAGGATGGATTGTCTGTAGTTTAAGTCCTAAATCTCCGTTGTTTAGTTCTTCCAGTTTAAGGCATAGCACCCAATCTATAATCCAGATTCATTCTGTTCATTCATATGCCAAACTCATAAGGCCTGGGAGAACCAGTCCTGACAGCGTTGGTACCAGGTCCACAAGGGTTTGGAGAGTGTTGAAAACATGATGATTACTGCAGGGCACTTCCTGTACGAGTATTTGCTATTGTGTCATAGGTTTCTGGATGGAGATGAGTTGGAGCATTGTCCAGTCTGAGCACTGGATCTAATTATTTTTCTTCCTTTCTAGGCATTTCTGGTACCAATTTCTGTTTAAGTTAAAAAAAACCAACCAACAGCTCACACAAAATGAGGAGTTGTCCTTGAAACTTTTAACTCAAGTGATGAATAAAGGATTGATTGGATTTGAGCGCCTAAGAAAGCAGATAGATTCCTAGTGGGTATTAGGAAGCACCAGAACAGGTTGGCTGCCAAATTCGTTTTGGCTTTCAGTTGGAATCTGGTGTCCAGCTGAGTTGCTCAGTTTCTTCAGGTCTTCTGACACTTAACAGTGCTTTCCTGTGCCAGAAGGGCCTGGAAGGTCTATGCTGTCTGTCAGCTGAGCATCAGGTGTTTGTGGTCACAAACCTGACAGCACTGGGAGAGAGAAGACGAAGTAGATCTTCCCCTCATGTGAGCGTACCATCCACTCTTTACCCTCCGGTTGTGACACCTTTATCCTCATGTCTCAGGTTTTAAAATTCCAGACTTAACCCCACGTCAGCAAAGTGATTATCTTGTTTCCCTTTCAAAATGAAATTGCATCAAAAGGAACCAAGAAATGACCATGGTCCCCTCTGTAGCCCTCTGTAGCCTCATAGCAGCCCTTGCCTCCATCCTGGCAACAAGGGCTTTGAAGAAGGTGTGGGAAACAGGGCAGGTCCAAAATCCTTCCCTCACTCAGCATCCTCAGACTTCAGGAGTCTCTAGGACACCTGGGCCATCATTTTCAGTAGGCATGGAGAGGTCTGACTTTCCTGAGCACATCTGGGGATGCTGCTGGGTTTTTGCCTGACCACGCATGTCCGTTGCATTGTTCACTAGGGCAGCCCCGAGAGCCCTCCCTCGCCGGGGTGCCCTGGGCACCAGGAGGCAACACTGCCCCTCTCTTGGGCTTGCAGGCAGGCCCTGGTCTGGGGACATCCTGGTGCAGGTACCATCCTGCCAGCTGGGACACAGCAGGGCCAGCTGCTCCCCAGGGACAGGGAACCAAGGAAAGCAGCTGGAGGGGCACTGGTGCCATGTCCCTTGGAGCTCAGGCAAGGCCTGAGATCAAGCCAGGATTCCAGCCAGGAGGTCAGTCCCACTGCTACCAGACCTGCTGGAGACTGCGCTGCTGCAACTTGGGAGTCCCTGGGCCCATGGGTGGGGGTCCCAGGAGAGGCTGATCACAGCCAGTAAGACTCAATAGTGCCCTCAGGGCCTTGACACTTTGCCCACTCCTTGAAATTCATGTCTTAAGAGGTCGAACATCACCAGTCCTGTGAGAAACTGCATGCAGAAGGCATCAAGTTCCCCTGACTCGCCCCTGTTCCCCCCATCAAATCCTGGCACTTGTGAAATTCTTTCTTGCAGGCAGTTAAAAGATCAAGGGTGACGCTCCAACAGGAGAGCTGGAAGGGAAACTTCATGGACCTCTGCCTGCTCCAGGGTAGCATTTGCCAGCCCTCAGTCACAGTCTGCATTGGAGTAGTGTAGGCACCTGGAGGAGCCGGGAGCATCTTGTGGACCTGCCGTCCTCATACCATCTTATGGTGGTGCCAGGTAAGAAGAAACCCTTGGCATTTGCAGGGTCTGAGGTGGGATCTCACAACAGGGGCTTTACGGGGTCATGTTGATACCAGCTGTGACCTTCGTGTTGTTCTGTGTTGGGTC
Organism: Chiroxiphia lanceolata; assembly: GCF_009829145.1. Lineage (NCBI taxonomy): Eukaryota > Metazoa > Chordata > Aves > Passeriformes > Pipridae > Chiroxiphia > Chiroxiphia lanceolata. The sequence continues at coordinate 60,504 of NC_045653.1, read as the reverse complement.
GCATGGACCTTTAATACACCTTGAAGGGATTTCTGCTGGGAGATGGTGGAAAGGGAGAGACCTATCTCTGCAGTCACTTTCTCACTCCTTTGTTGTGTTTGTACTGGTACCCAACTTGATTGCTTTCCTGCAGTGCCTCGCTCTGTGCCCAGGCAAGGTGATGGACAGCAGGGCAGAGATGGAGGTGGTGAGGAGCACGAAGGGCAATGCTGCTGGGGAGGTCAGCGTCCATGTGGTCACCACCGAGAGCACTGTGCAGAGCACCCACCTGCCAACCACTGCCTTCATCATACCAGGTATGTGGAACAGTCCTCTCCAACTGGTGTCTCCCCAGCCTTCTCCCCACGCACTGATACCTCACACTCTTTGTGTGTCTGTGCTCCTCCCAAATCTTGGGAGGCAAAGCCATGCTGCTGTTGCCATTTTAAAGGTTCTCTGTGGCTATTCCACATCACTTGGATGGTTTGTGGTCAATCAAAACTTCCTGAGTTTTAAGCCAAAGCCCTGATATCTGGAGCCCTGTGCCAGGGCAGCACAATGTGCTGGGTCCCTGCTCTGCAGGGCTGTGGGCTCCTGGGCTGCTGCAATATCACAGAATCACAGAATACCTCAAGCTGGAAGGGACCCATAAGGATCAATCCAACTCCCTTGTCCGGGCTGGACCACCTAGAACTAAACCATAAGGCTGTTGTCCACTGGCAACAGTGGAGACGGACGCTACCTGAGCTCTGGCAGCCTTGCTGCTGTGACCACTTCCCTGGTGAGCCTGTTCCAGGGATCAACCACTCTCTGGGTGAGGAACCTTTTCCTAATATCCCATCTGAACTTTCCATAATGCACCTGCATTCCATCTCCTTGTTTCCCATCACTGGCCCCAGAGAGAGGAGCTCAGCCCCTGCCTGCACTGCCCCCCTGTGAGGAGGGTGCAGACTGCGACGGGGTCACCCCTCGGCTTCTCTTCTCTGAACTCAATGGGCCAAGTGGCCTCAGCTGCTCCTCCTAAGTCCTGCCCTCAAACCCTTTCCCTATCCTGGCCCCCCTCCTCTGGGCACACTCGAGCCCTCTGATGTTCTTCATGTGCTGAGGTGCCCAAACTGCCCCCAGGACTTGAGGTGAAGCTGCCTCAGAGCAGAGCAGAGCGGGACAGACCCCCCTCATCCACCCAGCAATGCTGGGCCTGATGCCCCCCAGGACAGGGCTGGCCCTTGGGTCTGCCACGGCACTGCTAGCTCCCACTGGGGCTCATCCCCCTGTTCCTACATATAACTGGATTACCCCATCCCAGGTGCAGAATCCAGCTGTTACTCTTGTTAGATTTCATACACTTTTTGATTGCCCAGATCTCTGGTCCATCCAGTTGTCTCTGTTAGGCCTCTCAACCCTTGAGCAAGTCCACAGCTCCTCCTAACTTAGTGTCATCAATAAACTTACTTAATGTACATTTGATTCCTGCATACACGTAATTTATAAAAACATTAAAGAGTACCGGCCCTAAACCAGTGCCCTGGGGAACCCCACTGGTGATGGCCACCAGCCTGTAAGTTTTGAGCCCAACCATCAGCCAATTGTTCACCCAACATATGATGGACTAGTTGAGCTCTGTGCTGGACGCTTTGTCCAGAAGGATACTGTGAGAGACAGTATCAAAAGCTTTGCTAAAATACTAAAAACCCACATCTATTGGCTTTCTCCTTGGTCGGCTTGTGAACCTGTGTTGGCTGTGACTGACAACTGTTGCCTCTCCAGTGTTTTCCAGTAACTCCGAGAATAACCTTCTCCATAGTTTTATCAGCCACTGTAGTGAGACTGACAGGCCTGTAATTTCCAGGGTCGTCCTTCTTACCCTTCTTGAAAATTGGGACCATTTTCAGCCCAGCTGACAGGTGTCTTTTAGGAGGTATGTGAGCAAAGCATGGATGTGTGTTAGATGAGATCAGGGGTGTTCTTCAGAAGCAGATCTTCCAGGTTTTCCTGCTGCTGGTGCCTCAGTTCTCACTGCAGTGAGACCCTGATCTACACAGCGTGTTCCTTTGAAATGTAACTAAACTGGAAGTTTTAAACTGAAGTTGCGGTCCAGGAGCTCACCAGGACATTCCTGCTACATCAGAGCATTCTGGTCACGAAAAGAGGCCGAGATCAAGCTGAAGTAGAACCCCTTGAATGTGGATAGTGTTGGTGCCACCCCCCACCATAAGCCATTGCTGGCTGCAGATTTTTTGGGTTACTCTGACTGCTTGTGGCCCACAGCACAGCCCTCGGCTGGGAGACCATGTCCTCTGTGATTTTGTGCTTCCTTTGAGCCTTGTTTGCACTAGCAAAGTGTTCTGTGTATGCCTCTGGTTGTTTGTCTCCTTTCTTCCCTTCTCAAGCAAATGCCACTACCATCAGCCTTCCCACGAGCACCTTAGAAATCCAGCGATTCCCCCGGGAACCACAGAGAAGCACAGGGGCCGAGAGGCCAGAGAGGGGAACAGGGAATGAGCCGATCACAGCTACTGTCATTCCCCAGATCAGTGGGGTGCAGACTTGCAGCACAGTCCGTGTGCTGGAGTGGAAAGATGGGGTAGCTACTTTGCCTGGGAGTAACCTGCGGGTAAGTTCAGCCCTGGGCCACTGTGTTTGTCCCCTCTGCCACTCCCTGCAGCTCCTTGACCTTGTAAGTCCCCCAGCCTGTGCCAGGTGGGCACCACCAGGATGGGACGTGGCCCCTGACAGTACCTGCACCCCTGCTGGAGGATCCCTCAGCTATTCGGGCTCTTCTTGTGCCCCATCCCTATGCCCCTCCTATCCTGGGAGCTTAGCAGAGCTCGCACATGGTGCCTGGGGGCTGCAGCAGGTCTTCACAGGGAGGCACAGTGGTGCTACGTGCTATGCAGGACATCTTTCCTTTCCAAGCTGTGCCATGGAGCTGGCTCTCATCCAGCTCCTGCACTCACCTTGGGAGCAGCACTCAGCAGGCAGAGGGTGCCTTCAGGGATACCCCTCAGTGCATGGCATAGCTTGCGGAAAATGCACCCATTTCTCAGCTGCTTCTCAGCCTCAGGGCACCGCATCCTCCAGTCATCCACCTGCCAGCTCCAGCCATCCTGCAGCTATTCTGCCAGCTGGTCACCCGAGTGCCCACAGTGTGTCCAGCACAGGCTGCAGGCAGGGGCACCATCACAGGAGACTGGGGTGCTGTACTCATCCCTGTCCTCGAAGAGCTGTCCTCTTGTTGGACACACTAATGACCAAACCATGTCCCTCATTCTCAGAGCTCAGCTGCACCCACAAGCTATCGAGTTACATTTCTGTTCTCCTTGTTAACTCTTTCTTCTTTGTTTTTTGGTTCAACGATATAGTTTCGAATAAATGAGTATGGGACACTGAAGGTGGTGAGTGCTGATAAGATACCTCCAGTGGAAGCCCTAAAGGAGGGTCACACAGAGAAAGATGGGGACTCAGAGGTGGCACCCACCAGCAGAGACAATCCTACTGTGGCTAATGGTAAGGGTACCGTGGTGGCACTTGAGGGGTGGGTACCACCATCCAGCACATGCTGTCTGCTGTGGTCCCTGAGTGAGGCAAATGTCTCCTGCTTCTGCTCTCCTTCCTTTGCTACACCTCGTGCCTCACTGCTGCTCCTCTCCCCTCCCAGATGTGCCGGAGCAGAGCAAGCTGCCCACAGCAGAAAGCATGTGCCACTGCGATACCTGTGGCCGGAGACACGTGTGGGATGGGGCCCGGGAAGGCAGGGGCTTCTGCAGCGAGCACTGTCACCAGCAGTTCAAAGAGAGGTAAAGGAAGGGGAGTCTGCGCCATGCAGAGCCATATCCATCCATCTGCCCTCCCTCCCTTGGGCCATGTGCTCCAGCAAGAGATGTGAGCACATCTACCTCTAGGGGATCCCTCTTGTTCCCCTCATTCCTGTAGGCAGAGTGCCCTGGCTGCGGAGTGAGGGGATGAAGACTTGTAGCAGGGGAAGCATGCAGGAAGCACAGGAGCCAGATTTTCTCCTGGCCAATTTGTGGCCTCATAAACACGTATCTGCTGGAGCACGGCTGCTGCAGGAGCTTGCTGCAGTGGGTGCTTCCAGGCTGAGCAGCAGTGGGAGGCATGGGTCACGGGGGCATTCCCAGCCACTCTGCTGACCAATGTGTGACTCCTGGGACTCGATTTCCAGCATCTCGGTGTGATTCTGGTGCAGCTTAGAGCCTTGTTACAAAACTAGACCCCTTTTGATCCATCCCTGTGTTCAGACTGATTTCTGACACCCAAGTGTGTGAGGATAACTGTGACCCGTCCCTGGTTCTAACTCTTGCTAACTTGTGTGCTGAGGAGCGCGTACATTAGTCAGGAGAGCATGTATGAGTAAGAAATGGGTGGACAGTGATTCTCCAGCAGCCCCTACCTTACCAATACCCCAACCAGTGTCACATGCTATGCGACAGTGCTTTACCCTCCCTTCCTCTGTGCAGGTCCGTCATCGTGGAAAACTCTGCTAGCAGCACCAATGCCACCGAAATCCTCAAGCCGGTGAAGAAAAGAAAGAGGAAGGACTATCAGAGCCCTTCAGAGGAAGAATATGAATCTGAGCAAATGGTAGGATGAGGGCAGGGAGGGCGTGTGTGCAGATATGCCAATGTCAAGGGGGGGCCATAGGCCACCCCATGTGCACTGTGAGTGTGCACAGTTCTCATCAATACTTTTTGGGGTGTGTCAGCTGTAGGTAAAGGGGTAACCCACTGGCTCTTAAGGCCCAAAAGACTTGAATGTATGGAGCATCAGGGCTTCTAACACTGGGCTGGCTGTTTGGCTTGTCTACCATGGGCTGGACAGTGCTAGACATGTCCAGGCTGGGCTGTAGCTATCGAGCACTCTTACCTGCTCTTTTGAGTCTGGACCACCAAAGCAAGCGTTGAAGTAAAGGATTGTCTGTCTGTGTGCTGTGTGTCCTGGAAAGGAGAGACTTTGACAAGGCGAGGAAGGTCTGCTTGCCAGCCCTGACTATAGCGGGTCCATTCCAGGTGTGATTGTTACCACTGAGCACCAAAATCCCCATCATCAGATTCTCTTGCAGCCTATTTCTGGACCTAGCATTGGTCAAATCAGGGACATCATGGAGGCACAGTAAGGCCCTTGGCACTGGTGTGAGGGGACAACACGCAGCCTAAATCTCTGTGCAGACCTGGGTTTTTGTTTTGTCTGTTCTCATGTCCAGGAGGAAAAGCAGGAAGAGAGGAAAAACTCTGTGGGAGATTCTGCTATGAGCAATCTGGAGGCTGAGGCGTGGAATGGGAGCCAGCACGGTATGGAGGGCCAGACGGGCGGTGGGGTCAGCGCTCCCACCATGGCTGGGGGATACCGCTGTGGGTCTAGACCATTTTGGTGCTCCAGCAGAGTCAAACACCCAGTGCAATGCACTGGTACATGTTCCTGAAGGCTTGTGAGCTCCTCTGCTTGCTTGATCCTGCTCTGTCTGTCTCTTTCCATTTCTCTCCTTTCCTCTCTCTCTCTCCATGGGAAGGGTGCACCCCTACAGATATGGCTATGTCGGCTTCAGGCGCTGGCCGGTGATGTACTGTCCCTCCCCTCAGGAGCTAAATTTGTTCCTGGCTCGTGGATACCATGATGTTGGCTCCCAGAGACACTATGCTGAGCAATAAGAGGACTCTGCACCATGTGTGGCTTTGCCCTCCCGTGGGATCAGGGTATCCCTCATGTCATCAGGAGCTCACAAGTTTGGGAGCTGCTCCTGTAGGTGTGGTGCCACTGAAGCCATGTGATTTGGGGTTGTCTTAAATTGGTGGGGATCTATTCCTGGATTGTATCAGAGATCTCAAAAGCAGAGCTGTCAACAGGGAGGAGGCAAGCTGAGGGAGGCAGTGTTTGCTTGGTTGTTGTTTTGCCTGCAGTGTGATGGGGGTGAGGGGGAAGGAAAACTTGGGGAAATAATGAAAATAAACATTTATGGGAAACCTTTTGTCTTTGAGTAGTGAAAGGTCATATTCAAAATAATTTTAAAATGAAAATGCTCTAGCTTCATAGTCTTCTCCATAGCCATGTGCAGGCACAGTGGCAGGGGCCAGGTGTCATTAATCCCTGATGTAACACTGAGTTAACCACTGTTTAAAAGGAATCTCATACGGCTCATCTTCTGAGCCCAGAGCATGTAACTTCTCTGCTGCATACAAGTAAGTAGTGCTGCATACAAGTAAGCAGTGCTGAGCCTTGTTATTTCAACATTTTATTTCAGCATTTTATTTTCTCTTATTTTAGAAGTACATCAGCAAAGAAGTGCTTCAGTGCAACGTTGTCAGTGTATGCTCTGTCTCCTGGTGTATTTGTCATTCTCCAGAAGTGCAGAGCTTGTACTCACAGATTCCCCAGCCATGCCTAGCACTTTTTCTATGTCCTAAAGAATACTAAAGGTGTTTATCACTCTGAAATATCAGCGAAGCACCTAGGTTGGTCACTTTGCTCACTGAAGCTCAGCTTTAATTTCTTCCATAAATTTTTATTTTTTCCATCTCCACTTCCCCCATGTGCCAGGGAGGAATGGGTTTAGTCTGTTTTTTCTGTGCATTTCTGGCCTGTCCTACATGAGGCTGTGTGCCGTGGCTGACCTGTAGCTGTGATTTCCTCAGTGCTGGAATAGGCACAGCACTCCTGGAGTCCCTTCAGGTGCTACAAAATAGGGACAGAAAGTGGCTAGAGAGCAAGAAACTTGGGTTATGTCTCGTGCCTCTGCCGAGGCCTTTGTGACCTTCTCAAAGGCATGAAGGGTCACCTCCATGCCTGTGGAGTCTGTCTTCTTTTTGGGTAAATGCATCTCTAGGGCATCAGGGTGGCCCTGATGTGTCAGGTTGTTGTGTTGGAGCAGAGGACAGCAGAGCTGGCAGATGTGCCTGCTGCTGGTTTGACTGGCTGAGAGCCGTTTGCAGCTGGGAATGATTCCCAGGTCTCTGCATGGATCCTGCTGGTTGTCCCAAATCCATCAGTGCTGTGGACATATCAAATGTACTGGCTGGAGGAGGACCTGGTTGCAAAGGTGTCCTGATGCTTTGCCCAGGACGGCTTGTCCCTCAGGCTCCTTAAAATCATAAAATAATGAAATGGTTTGGGCTGGAAGGGATCTTGAAGCTCATCTCATTTCAACCTCCCTGCCATGGGCAGGGGCACCTTCCGCTAGACCAGGTGCCTTACTAGGACATGGTACAGTGACAGAGGACATTCAGGGCATGGAGACTCCTGGTTCTGTCCTTCCTCGCACACTGGCCAAGTTTGCTGGAGAAGAGGTGGTGATAGGATGGTGCTGAGCTTCGCAGGGATACAGGACTGTGTGTGAGAGTGGGATGGCCCCAGCGGGACCCGCCTGCCCTCGGCACTGCCTGGAGGCAGCAGGGCTGGGGCTGGAGCAGCCTCTCAGCAGCGTTTGTGTGCGTTTGTGCTGCGCTCAGGTGCCAGTGAGGAGAAGAAAGAAGGCTGGTCTTGGGCGTCCTACTTGGAGGAGCAGAAAGCTGTCGCTGCCCCTTTAGATCTCTTCCAGGATGTGAGTTGGGATTTTCCTGTCTTTTTCCCTCTTTCATCTTCTCTGTTCTTTCCCTTCTCCCCCACCCTCCCGCCTCCTCCTTCTCCTCTCTTTTTTGCTTTGGTATTTTGTGGGATTGGGCTATATCAAGCTCCCATTGCCACCTGGAGGTGATTGGTCATCTGATTTGCCTGGAGTCCCACTCCCCAGCAGGGTGCTGTTCCCCATCCCAAGCACCCCACCTTTTCCTAGGACACCCCTGTGGCTCTGGCATTGTGGAGCCTTTCCAGCCCTTCCTGGAAGCCAGGTGTGGTCTCTCCCGAGGCCACATTGCTGTGCTGCACCCCTGCTCCCAGGCGTCCAACTGCCAGCGTGCCCCACTCCCCCCAGCTGCGGCTTTTAGCCCAGGGGCACTGCCAATAGCAAGAGACGCAAACCCACAAGGACGTAGAACAATGTGTTTTTCTATGGGAAAAGAATTAAAATTTGGATGACAACATAACCTGTGGCCCATAGTCTCCTGGTCCCAGGAACTCCCATTGCCTGGTGGTTGCTCCTCAGGCTGGTTCTAGACTCAGCTCCCTGTGTTGGTTTTTACATTGTAGTTTAATTTTTGTTTCCAGTACCAAGTAGCTTCCCAGCACAAGAATGGCTTTAAAGTGGGGATGAAGCTGGAGGGGATTGACCCCCAGCACCCATCTATGTACTTCATCCTGACCGTGGCTGAGGTAAGGTGCCTGCCATGTTCGTGGGTTCTTTGGACTCTGGGGCAGGGAAGGTGCTGCCACCTGGCCTATGGAAGAGATGGATGGAGTTGGTGCCTTTGCCTGCCTGTTGCTGCAGGAGATGAGCTGGTGCTCCAGCACCTTGGACAAACAAACAGGGAGTTCTCTGCCAGCTCACAGGGACAGGACACAGCGCCACGGAGCTGCTGTCATGTCCTGGCCTAGTTGGTCTCTCCATCACCCTGACACAGCAGGTCACGAGGGGAGGGGTTGTGGTGATGGCAGCAGCTTCTTATCTTTGAGCTGATGCCCCTAGGACATTCCCTTGAGATGGAATGTGTGGAGGCATCCCATTGCTCTTCCTTTTATCTGTGTGGGCTCTCCACTCAGCCATGTAGCAGTCAAACCAGACTCGCCTCGCGGTGCTTCCCAGGCAGCCAGCATGGCATTTAGCCGAAATCTCTGCACCAGCAGGTTCCCCGGGTGCAGAAAAGGGAATCTTTGCACTTGTTGGATCCAGCAAGTTGCCCCACCATGACATTTTGTGCACCAACCTGAACATCCCTTCTTTGGACTGGCTTGTGCTGGCCTTGCACTGACCTTGTTCCAGGCTGGGCACCCTTTGGTGGCTTGTGCCTCCTGCTTTGGGCACTGGCCTGTGATTGACTCTTGGCTTCTCAAGGCAATATAAGCTGAGGTGGTGTGTGGGAGGGATGGGGCATGTGACGCTCAGCCAGGTAGAGCAGCAGGTTTCCATGATCCTTCCCCTTTCCCTTCTGGTAGGTGTGTGGTTACCGGATGCGCCTCCACTTTGATGGCTACTCTGAGTGCCATGATTTCTGGCTGAATGCTGACTCCCCCGACATCCACCCTGCTGGCTGGTTTGAGGAGACAGGGCACAAACTCCAGCCCCCCAAAGGTAAGGAGTTATCTTGTCTTGGGTGCTGGGTCCTGGTGAAGGAGGGGGGTGAACAGTAGGGCCAAATGTAGAGCGTCAGGTGGGGATAGGGTGGCTCCATGGGGACCAGGAGGGATGCTGCTCGGATACTGGCCCAGGAGGGATACTTGGGGTGGGGGAGGGTTCCACAGGACAACCTGTGTCTTACAGGCAGCTGAAAGAAACAGATCTGTCTCTTCTTGTTCGCATTTTGGGGCAAAGCCCTGTTGGATGTCCCATTGCCAGGCTGGAGTCAGCAGACGGGAATGATTTTCTCTGTGCAGGAGCTGCACTATGGATTTCCACTGCTCACGTTTCATAACACCCCTTCAAAGCCAGCCATTGGGCCTAAGCCACGGGCTTTGGGCATCCCAGGGCTGCTGTGGATCCTCTTTGCCCACAGCAGGACATGCCTGGCAGGATGATGCTGGGTCAGGTATGGCCAGGCTCACCCTCACCACCTCCTGACTGTGAACTCACTGCTCTCATTTCTCTTCCTGAGGGGTTGTAGGTTATAAGGAAGAAGAATTCAGCTGGACAAACTACCTGAAGTTAACAAAGGCTCAGGCAGCTCCTAAGCACCTCTTCTTGGTCCGAAACACTGTGAGTAGCAGCATCTCCTTCCTACCAGAGCCTACAGGTTCAGGTGTGAGTTTTCTGCTCCAACTGAGCAAAATGCCTCTGCCAGCACTGGGCTTTGCTCTGTTCACCCCACACTTCTCAAGCCCACAGCGCAGAGGGCCAGCAGTGTGTCCTGCTGGCTGTGGCACACTTTGCTACTCAGGATCTGTAGCTTGAACACTGGTTTGGTGTGCCCAAAATTGGTGCTGGTCTGATTCACTGTTTCATCCAGGTTGGTCTAATGGACAGTTAAACGCGTTACAGAAGTATTGGTAAGGAGAAGTAACTGTTACTGTCAACAATTATTTTGCTAAAAAAAAAAATCAGTTAATGTTTCATAAGTATAATTCTTTTGTCTCTATTAATGTGTGTTCATTGCTTATGTGTCTGCCTATTTTTTTCAAACGGAAGCTTGGTGAAGGGAAGTGGGAATGTAGCAGAGTGCAAAATGCTGATCATTTCTTCGTCAGCTGCAGAGGAAACTCAACCTATTGATAAATCAGCCTCTCTTAAGTTATTTATTGTGTCTCAACCCTGCTGTTCATTGCTGCAACAATTCTACCCGTGTGTATGATGCAGGATTTTACACAGATTTTGGATCCAAGAAATAAGGGCTAGGAAGGGAGGAGGGCCCATCCCAGCTGCTCCTGCCATGTCTAGGGCATTGGTCACTGCTGACACCGAAGGACTGTGACCTCAAACAAATGTTTTGTGACAAAATGGGAACTAATGTCAGTTGGAGGCTGTTTTTCTCTTGGAGGTTACTGTTTATAGAAGATTCTGAGGGTCGGAAGATCACTTTTCCTCTTTCTTTGTGTGGCCAAGCTGAGTTACTTACCCTCTGCCTCTTTCCACTGCCCTGCTGGGAGCCTGAGTGGTCCTGGGCCTGCCTGGAGGCCAGAGAGGGTCTGGTTTTGGGAGGGTTTGGGCAGGTGCCTCCTTGCAGCAGGCAAGGGAAGTGGTGAGGAAGGAGCTGTGCTGCAGCTTGCCCCTCTCTCCTGCCAGCACGAGGCTTCTCCAGGCTTCGAGGTGGGCATGAAGCTCGAAGCTGTGGACCGCATGAACCCTTCCCTGATCTGTGTTGCCACAGTGACTGACGTGGTGGACAATCGCTTTTTGGTGCACTTTGACAACTGGGATGATACTTATGACTACTGGTAAGTGCACAGAGGCTCCTGGAGTGCCAGTGGTGGGGAGGCACCCTGCCACTGCTTCAGCAAGAGTGACGGGGTGCTTGGGAATGCATGGGACAATCCCAACATGCTGCTGCAGAGAGGCCATGAGCGGTCCAGGGAGGCAGAGGGTCACCCTCCTGTGCTGGGGGACAAACCTTTACCTGTTCCATGTCACCTTGTGGAATGTTGCCATGGCCTGTAGCTGACATGGGGCAAAGACAGGCACAATCTCATGCTGTGGGCTCAGCCTGAAACCCACTTGGGAGACAGGGTCACCTGCACTTCAGAGACTGAAGACCTGATCTTAAAAAGCAGTTCCTGTGCCTGTAGGCAGGGGACTGTGGCCAGGGTGGGGAGGTGTCCCAGTCAAGGCTGATTAAGGCCAGTTTTAAAATGGCCAGTTAGCACAGCCACGGTCCTAAGAACAGCTTCTTAGCTTTGTGGTTGCAGCCCTCTGACCTTCTCTTCTCACCCCAAGGGGCTGTGGGACTGCAGCAGGTTCTGTCCCCGTCTGGTGCTGGGCAGCTGCCTGCTCTATCCCAGGGCAGACCTGCAAAGCAGTATCTCCTGAGGGTGCTGTGACTGCTGTGACCGACTGGGAGCCATGCTGGGGACATGAGCCCACCCAACTACCCTTGTCTCACTGCTCCAAGCTCTGGAGGGTGTGTTCTGCCTCCCTACTTGCAGCAAAGGGCTGCTGTTTCCTGGGCAGAGGCATGTGCCTGGGCCTGCCCCTCTGAGCTGAGTTCCCTCCTCTAGCCCTTGCCTTGCTGGGCCCTGGAGTTCCCTGGGTCGCTCAGGGACAAGAGTGCTGGAGGAAACCTCAGTTTCTGCAGGGGCTTTTGCTGGTGGTGCAGGTCTGAGGGTGCTGCCACGTATCCTTCCCTGGGCCCCCACAACCCATGGTGATGAGCTGGGTATTTCAACCCTGTGTAAGAACTTGGATGTGTTTTCTAGGTGTGACCCCAGCAGTCCATACATCCATCCAGTTGGATGGTGTCATGAGCATGGCAAACCCCTCACACCTCCTCAAGGTGAGTCAGTGGCCTGGGAGTGCATCCCTTGGGGACAGGCTTTTCAGGGTGGCATGGGGGTCCTGGGGGCACAAACCCCATGGTCCTTGCTTATCTGCAAGCCCAGACAGTTTCCTTCAGCAAGGCCACAGCCAGGGAGGCAGCATGTACCTGCCAAGGCTCCTGTACACACATTCAGGTGCAGCATGGTGGCTGTGTTGGGCCAAGTCTCCCCACTCAGAGACACAAGGAGGACCCAAGCTGTCTGTGCACACCCAGATGTTTTCTGCTTCCTTGTATCCTGGGTTTCATGGTACATGAGAAAATAGTAGCACTTCTTGATGTCTCTCAGGTTCCTGTGTGCCTGGCACAGACTTGGTTGGCCCTTGAAGGCAGTGGGATGTTCTGAGGTACTTGCTGTTTTCCTGCAAGGGTGTCTCACCTTCCACATCTTCCACCTTCCAGATTATCCTGACCCTGACAACTTCACCTGGGAAAAGTACTTGAAGGAAACCGGAGCATCTGCTGTCCCAGTTTGGGCCTTTAAAGTGGTGAGTGCCACATCATCTGCTTCACCCCACCTCAGCAGGAATTTGGGCTGTCTCCGTTGCTAGGTCTTTCATGAGAAGTCCAGTGATGTTCCGTGTGCTCCTGCCACAGGCCTGGGCTTTGGATCTACACTCAAGGCTCAGAAGTCAGGGCAAGTAGTGGGAAAAATGAGAAGTGTGACGTCCCTTTGGCTAGACAGAAGCTGGGCGATGGGAAATAATTTAGGTTTGCTTGATTAGTGTTTCTCTCCAACTGCACCACCAGCAGCTGCATCCAGCCAAGTGTGGTTGCAATATAGATCCCCAAAATGTGTCTCTTAGAGACCTTCTTCCCTGGGGCAGCTTCCCTATCTTGTTAAAACACAGCTCAGATTCAGGAGGCCTGTTCCCACTCTCTCCTGTTGCCACTGTGATCTGGGATGGCTTTTCCCCAGCCAGGCCAGGGCTTGAAACTGGGATTGAGGAGTACACACTGCTGGGAAAGCTGCCAAGGGGTGCAGGAAGCCTGAAGAATGGCCCTGCTCCCTGCTGATCTGGGTTCTTCCAGCGCCCACCCCATGGCTTCCTGGTCAACATGAAGCTGGAGGCAGTGGACAGGAGGACTCCTTCCTTCATCCGAGTGGCCAGTGTGGAGGATGTGGAAGATCACAGGATAAAGGTGGGTGCTGGAGGATCAGTGCTGAGCCTGTGTCCAGGCACTGTGCTGGCTTGCTCCTACCCTTCCCTGCTCACTGGGAGTGGAGGTCTGTCAAAACCTACTGTGCAGAGGTTGACAGGTCTCAGTGACTGGCTCCAGGAGTAGAGAAGAACCTTGTGCTGCAGTTTAGCTCCACCGTGCTGCTTGCTGGCAACTTGGAGAGCTCCAGAGCTCCTCAGGGACGTGTCCTGCATTTTGAAGAGTGACCTCTGCTTGTTTTCCCAGATCCATTTTGATGGCTGGAGTCACATCTATGATTTCTGGATTGATGCAGATCATCCAGACATCCACCCCATAGGCTGGTGCTCAAAAACAGGACACCCACTGCAGCCTCCTCTCAGTAAGTCCTGCGCCTGTGTCAGTCCCTCATCGCAGGGTGCAAACACGCCAGACCCCCAATGTCACTGCCTGCACAGAAATGGGAGGGCGGGTGCTGTACATGGACGGGCAGAGAGGAAGGACCTTTCCACAGATTTGTCAGTTGGAAAAGTCCTCCCTGTTTAAGGCAGGCAGGGAGCCCAATGCCCTGTCTCTGCCTGGACTTGCAGCCATGAAAGTCTCTCTCCTGTTTCTCCTCCTGGTCCAGGGCCAAAGGAACCAGCCTCTTCTGCCCATGCAGGCTGCCCAACCCTGGGCTGCAAGAGCATCCCTCCCACCAAGAGTTCAAAGTACGGCTTTCACCACAGGTGAGCTCCCCAGCACAGCTCAGAGAGGTACAGCTTCCCTGCCAGTCCATGCCAGCTCTTCTTCTACCACCCCCACCCACCAGCATCCACTCCTTCCCTGCACCCACCCCATGCCTGTCTCTGCCCCCTGCTTTCCCCAGGCTTGGCCCCAAGGCAGCATGGAGCTCACAGCTGGTGTAACCCCCGTGATCCTCTCCTGTGCCTGTCCTGTGGCACCCAGAGCCCTCTGGGGTGCCCTGCGTGCCCATCTACCTGTGGGGACCTATAGGCTTCAGAGAGGACCATGTCTATAAGATGGTGTTCCCTGACACCAGCCGTGAGAACACTGTTCCTCCCATCCCTCATGGATGCCTTTCACTGTGAGGCTGAGCTGGGAAGTCCCGAGAAGGAACAGTACATCTTCCCAGCTCAGGCAGTCACTTGCAGGACCTTTTCCAGGGGATAACAGACTCGGTCTAGTGCCAACCTCAGTGGTAGGCTGGCATCAGAAGGAGCCAGTATGGTGAATCATAGAATCAGCCAGGTTGGAAGGGACCTCCGAGATCATCAAGTCCAACCCTTGATCCAACCCCGCCGTGGTTACTAGACCATGGCACTGATGCCACATCCAGTCTCATCTTAAAAACCTCCAGGGATGGAGAATCCACCACTTCCCCGGGCAGCCCATTCCAATGCCTGATTACCCTCTCTGTAAAGAATTTCTTCCTAATGTCTAACCTAAACCTCCCCTGGCAGAGCTTAAGACCATGCCCTCTTGTCTTACTGATGGCTGCCTGGGAGAAGAGACCAACTCCCACCTGGCTACAACCTCCTGTCAGGGCATTGTAGAGAGTGATGAGGTCTCCCCTGAGCCTCCTCTTCTCCAGGCTAAACAACCCCAGCTCCCTCAGCCTCTCCTCATAGGACCTGTGCTCGAGTCCCTTCACCAGCCTCGTTGCCCTTCTCTGGACCTGCTCCAGCACCTTGACATCCTTCCTGAACTGAGGGGCCCAGAACTGGACACAGTACTTGAGGTGTGGCCTCACCAGTGCTGAGTCCAGAGGAAAAATCACTGGCCTGGACCTCTTGGCCACATTGTTCCTGAGCCAGGCCAGGATGCCATTGGCCTTCTTGGCCACCTGGGCACACTGCTGGCTCATGTTCAGCTTCCTGTCCATCCACACTCCCAGCTCCCTTTCTGCCTGGCTGCTCTCCAACCACTCTGTCCCCAGCCTGTAGCGCTGCAGGGGGATGTTGTGGCCGAAGTGCAGGACCCAGCACTTGGCCTTGTTCAACCCCATGCCCTTGGAATCAGCCCAACTCTCCAGCTTGTCCAGGTCCCTCTGCAGAGCCCTCCTGCCTTCCAGCAGATCGACACTCCCCCCCAGCTTGGTGTCATCTGCAGATTTGGTAATGGTGGACTCAATCCCCTCATCTAAATCCTCAGTAAAGATATTAAACAGAACTGGGCCCAACTCTGATCCCTGGGGGACACCACTAGTGACCGGATCCCAACTGGATGCAGCATCGTTCCCCACCACTCTCTGGGCCCAGCCATCCAGCCATTTCCTAACCCAGCACGAAGTGCACCTGTCCAAGCCTTTTCCAGGAGTGTGCCATGGGAGACGGTGTCCAAGGCTTTGCTGAAGTCCAGGGAGACACATCCACAGCCTTCCCCTCATCCACCAGGCAGGTCACCTGATCATAAAAGGAGATCATGTTGGTCAGACAGGACCTGCCCTTCCTAAACCTGTGCTGGCTGGGTCTGATCCCTTGTCCATCGTGTAGATGCTGTGTGATTGCACTTAGAATGATCTGCTCCATAACCTTGCCAGGCACTGAGCTCAGGCTGACGGGCCTGGAGTTTCCTGGGTCCTCCATCTGGCCCTTTTTGTGGATGGGCATGACATTCGCCAACTTCCAATCATCTGGGACCTCCCCAGTGAGCCAGGACTGTTGGTAAATGATGGAGAGAGGCTTGGTGAGCTCTTCTGCCAGCTCCCTCATCACCCTTGGGTGGATCCTGTCTGGTCCCATAGACTTGTGAGGATCCAAGTGGCTCAGCAGGTCACAAACTGTTTCCTCCTGGATTACAGGGGGCTATTCAGCTTCTTATGTCTGTCTACAAGCTCCAGAAGCCAGCTGTCCTCAGGACAACCTGTCTTACTGCTGAAAACTGAGGTAAAGAAGCTGTTAAATACCTCAGCCTTTTCTTCGTCTTTGATAACTGTATTCCCACCTATGTCCAACAAAGAATGGAAGTTTTCTTTGCCCCTCCTTTTGCTACTGATGTATCTGTAGAAAGACTTTTTGTTATCCTTAACAGAAGTGGCAGTATCCATGAGGATGGGGAAGGCAGGTCAGTGATGTGAACCCCAATAACCTGCTTGTTCCGCACTGTGGTGACTTGTACAGGGTTATTGTGATGGTAAATGGACAAGTGCTTGTACCTGAAGAGGCTGGGTGTGCCCTATCTGGGCACCCAGTGCCCTCACCCCCGGAATTTGGTCAGCACCTTTACTCTGCTTTTCATGATCAGGGCTATGGCAGCCCATGCCTGGGGGCAGAAGGGTGGCCCTGCTGGTTGGTCCCCCCGTGCTGCTCCAAGCTCGGTCCAATGCTTGTCTCCCCTCTGTTCTCTAGGAAGTGCCCCACACCGGGCTGCGATGGGTCAGGACACGTGACAGGGAGATTCACAGCCCATTACTGCCTCTCAGGGTGCCCGCTGGCAGAGAAGAACCAGGGCAGGCTGAAGGCTGACTTGTCCGACACCGAGGCCTCAACTCGCAAGAGGAACCTAATGGGCTTCTCCCAGCGAAAGAAATCTCGGCACCACGGGAGGTAGGAGCACACCCAGTAAGCCGCATGCAGGGCCCCTGTGCCACCGCTACCTGCCATGGGAGGGATACCCGCAGCCAGAGAGGCTCCTTGGCCTTGGGGCAGCACGGTCGCTGGCAGCTGGCTTCGGTCCTTTCAGCTCTGTTGGGCGCTTCTCTTGGTTTTTCTTCCCACATTTTCTGTCTTTAGCTGTCAACCCTTTGGGTGAGGGTCCAAGTGGTAATCCCTGCTCCCACTGCTGAGGCATTGCTCTGTGCAGTGTGGAGGAGGGCCCTTGGGCCAGTCCCAGCCCTGTTGGACATCAGTCTTCCTGTCTCTTTAGAGGGAGACCTCCAAAGTACCGGAAGATCCAGCAGGAAGACTTCCAGAGTAAGTGCCGTCTTCTGCCACAGTGTCATTGCAGGGCTGGCAGAGCTGGGGTGGTGGCTGCTGGGGGCAGGTCTCCCTTGGCTAACACAGATCCGTCCCAGTGAGGGGCTTGTGGTCGACTGCCAGAGTTGATCATCAACAAGGAATGTTCCTGCCTCATACTAGAGCTCTGTTAGATCCCTCAAGCATGGCTCTTGGATTATGCCTGAGAATCTTTGAGTGATTTAGGGCAGGGAATAAGGATCCTCTCTATGGCAGTGTACTTTCTGCAGTGCTTTGTCCTCCCTCTTCAGACAGGGATAATGGGATGCTGTGCCACAAAATTTCAGTGTGGTTGTGAAATGCCAAATTATTGCTGCTGCACAGAAACTGATGCTGAACAGTTTCCTTGGTCTTTAGTTCTGATGTCTGACAGAAGTAGATGCCTGACATTTATCCCAGCCAGTCTCCATTTTACCATGGGCCATGTACCCTAGTGCTAGGGGTGAATGAAAAAGAGCTTTACTTGGGAGCCATCCTTGACTCCTTGGAGCAGAGAGCAAGTGAAAACCTTTGTTAAAAATGTGAAATGAACTGGATTATATGGGAAGGAGTTCTGGTGTGAAATTTGATACATAAACCTAGTTCAGTATAGAAAATGAATGATTGAAGGTGGTGAGAACAGGGCAAACCCAAGCTTGTCTCTAAACTTCTATCCCCAATCCCACCAAAAAGAACACTAGGTTACACTGATATCCTAGTAAATCAGGGGACAACCCATAGCTCTTGATACCTGGACCTATCAGACCATCTGCTACCACCCCTTGGCCCTCCCCTGAGCAAGGCTCTCTCCAAGGCTTATAGGATATGATGGGATGTTCTCGTCCTTCTACCTCATATCACATCTTGCATTTTTATCCCCAGCTATTTCTTCAGACAGCATGCACCAGTCTCTCTTCATGTCTGCCCTGTCTGCCCACCCCGACCGCTCCCTGTCTCTGTGCTGGGAGCAGCACTGCAAGCTGCTGCCAGGGGTGGCTGGCATCACAGCAGCCATGGTGGCCAAGTGGACCATTGATGAGGTGAGATGGTTTGGAACTCTTCATGCTGGCCCCTGGTCCTCTGGCATGGCTGGGAGCACCTGCCTAGCTGTGCAGCACTACGGCAGATGCTCCAGGCATGCAGGGGCTTCAGTGGTCACTCCTCTGGGCTAGTGAAGAGGTGGTCCACTGGACACGCTGGTGAGGGCACAGGCCCTGAGGACAGCTCTTCGGAAGCACATGCAGAACAACCAGGTTCTCACTTGAATATGACACTTCCCCAGGCCCAGGGCAGGCAGGTGGAGACAAATAGCAGTCGCTTAATTTAGCACGTTACAATTTTCCAAAGTTTCACCTTTGCCAAGTTAAAAAATTAAAGCTCAGACTCTGCAGATAAGCAGTGCCTGTTTTGTCTGAAAGAGAAATCTTTACCTCAGATTCTTCATCATCACCTTCGTTCACTTTCTTGGACATCTATGATGGCCCCTCTTAAGGCCTGAGTAGCTGGAGGAGCTCTGGCACCAGGCCCAGCAGCCAGCCCTGCCTGATCTCAGGCACTGGAACAGGCTGCCCGGGGCAGAGGTGGAGTCACCATTCCTCGAAGTGTCCAAAAGTGGTGTGGATGTGGCACCTTGGGGACATGGGTTAGTGGTGGGCTTGGCAGTGCTGGGTTAATGGTTGGACTTGATGATCCCAGAGGGCTTTGCCAGTCTTAACAATTCCCTGATTTTCCCATTAGCCCCTGGGTGCCCCTCTCCTTCCCCAGCCCCTCAGTGGGAATCCTCTCGCTCTGCTGGAGGTGCTTGTTGGAGATGAAGCTGCTGAAGCATCTACTGTTCTGGGGCCAGGGGAGGCCAGTGTCTGTGCCTGGATCCAGGGGTGGGCTCTGGGCATGGGAGGGTGAAGCAATTGCAGCCTTTGTCCCAACAGCCATGTGGTACCTTAGAGGGCACAAAATGCCTCTGTAGCAGTGAGGGTGTGGGCTCAGGGTGCTCTCCAGTCAGAGCCATTGCTCTGTCTTGACGTTTTTCTCCATTTACTCCAAGGTGTTTAGCTTTGTTCAGACTCTGACGGGTTGTGAGGACCAAGCCAAGCTCTTCAAGGATGAGGTGAGAAGGGCTGTAGGATGAGAGCAGGTGGCTAAGGACAGCTGTTTGCCAACAGGGCTGGGAGGAATTGACCAGTGGCCTTCCTGGAGTGGATTGCTGCTGGATGCTGAGGGTGCATCCAGCATGGGGCAGCGATCCCTCCCTGCAGCCCCACTGCTCTCGAGTGTGCAGCTGTCTGGCTGTGCAGATACGGGGCAGGAGGAGAGCTGTGCTGCCCTCTTCTCCCAGCAGGGGGAGGGAGGGCCCCACTGAGATTGGGATGGGGGAATAGGAGGAGGATCCTGCTGCAACCTTAATAACACCATCACCTCCTGAGGGAAGCTGCTTCCTCCTCACCCTTTCATCTTCCCCCATCTGCACCCTCTCACCAGTACAGTGGTTGGGTGGCATTGCTGTTTGTCAACCAGAGTTGATGTTTTTTGACCCCTCTGTGACTCTGAAACCCAGGGTAAGCTGATGCTGGGCACGCTGGGGACACCCACTGTTCCAGCCTGTTTGTAAATGGCCCCTGTGCTTTAAGGGTGCTCAGGTAGGCAAAGCTGAGGTGGGGGCAGCCTCCAAGTGTGCCAGGACCTGGAGCAGGGAATGGATGTGTGTTTGCCTGATGTCTCTGTGCTGTGCCCTTTGGGCTCCAGTGCAGAATCCCAGCCTGGCTGCAGTGTGAGCTGCTGGGATGGCCCCTGGAAGGGCCTTTCCCCCTGTGCCCTGTTCCTGGGCACACAAGCTCCCATCTGTGGTTTATCTGGGGCAGTGTGGGAGTGCTGTGGGTGGCCCCTGTCCGGCTCTCTGGGCTCACCTGTAGGTGGGACTGTGCAGATTCTCAGGTCGTGCTTGTGTTGGCTGTCCCTAGGAATGCCAGCCTGGATTTTTGGTGAGTGCCTTTGTTCCTGCTCTCCTCCCCAGATGATCGATGGTGAGGCGTTCCTCTTGCTGACGCAGGCTGACAT
Source organism: Chiroxiphia lanceolata (assembly GCF_009829145.1). Lineage (NCBI taxonomy): Eukaryota > Metazoa > Chordata > Aves > Passeriformes > Pipridae > Chiroxiphia > Chiroxiphia lanceolata. Next base: position 40,331 of record NC_045653.1, on the reverse strand, counting down.
AGTCAAGATTATGAGTGTCAAGCTGGGCCCAGCACTCAAGATCTACAATGCCATCCTCATGTTCAAGAACGCTGATGACACCTTAAAGTGACTTTTCTTGGCCCGATCAGGACCCTCCCTCAGCATTGGTGCTGCCAAACTGTCTGGTCAGGACAGAGATCCCCCCAACCAACCACAGCTCGTCATGTCCTGCTCATGTCCTTTCAGATGCCACATCTCTGCTCTCTCACCACTCCCTCTCCCATCTTCTTCCCTCCACACTGCCCTTTTCTTCCAGTGCTGGGTACAGGCTGACCCCAGGCCTCGGGGATGGCTGCAGGGATGGAGGGTGGCCTATCTGAGCACCACAGATGCCCCCATGTCCTGCTGTGACTGCACTGGTTCAGAGGGTGTTGAGGGATGAGGGACCACTGTGGAGGGTGGGGACTGAAACCACTACTCCACTTACCCAGACGTGGGAAGGGACTGACTGCCTGCGTCTGTGCTCGCAACCATTGAGGGGCTGTTCTTGCCTTTGCTCAGCAGCTGAGAGAGATTTGGGTTTTTTCCCTTACTATGATCCTGTGGCGGGGCTTGTGCTGACACCATTCCCAAGGGACACTCCCAAGGAGCTTGTCCTCATTTTGCCTTTTTTTCTGAATTCTTTTGACTTTTTAAGGCCAGATGATGACTTTGCTTTGCCCCTTTGCTGCACTGGAAACCAGCGGCCACCTCTTGCCCCTTCAGGAATCGGGTGTCCTGGCTGCTGCTCTGCCCACGACCAGCACCTGTGCTCTGTTCCTCTTTCCTGTAATGCAGCAGCCTTAGGGCCCTGCAGGGCCAGGGCTGGCTGGGGGCAGAACAGGCTCTGTTTCTTCTTGAGCTTCAGACTGTTTTGTCCAGCACTTCTCCAGGAGAAAGGATGCTTGGATAACTTGTTCCCCTCACAGCAATTAAAGAGTCCTCTGCAAAGGAGAGTTGGGCCCTCTTTGGTCCATGTATTAGGAGCAAGGCACTCTAGAGTGGAGGCAGCTGCCAAGGTCAAGATGCATCCATTGCTCCATAGACAAATCCACAGTCACCTCTGAAGGTGTTCCTGAGTTGGCTGACTCAATCCTGCCAAACTGCCTTCTCCCCATTTTTTACCCTCACAAGGCACCCAGGTTTTGCTGTCTGAAGAGCTGGATCCTCTGCTGTCCCTGGATCCCTTACCTGCAGAGCTAAAAGAAACACAGCACTTAACTGGTTTGTTTCTGTCCTTTTTGGAACGTAGCACCTTTTCAACAAGGCTACAGGCACTTTGGGAATGTTCATGTAGTGCTGTCCCTTGTAATGGAAGAGAGACCAAGAGTGCTAGGGTTGCAAAACCAGGAAAGCCAACATGCCTGGGAGTCCTCAGAGAGTCCCTGTGCCTCCTGGCAGCACCCATGCTGCTCTCCATGGTCCATCATCCTGTGTGTGCCCACTGTGGGAGCCGTTGGAGCAGTGCAGTGCTGGAGGACGGCCACCTGCCCACAGGCTCTCCATAGTCTGCAGCAATGTGATCCCAGTCCCATGTTCACTTTCTTTTCCATTCCTAAGAATGGCATATCAGTAGCAAAACAATCTCCCCCTTTCCCAGTGCTCAAAGACAGGGATGAAGAGATGTGAGCAAGTGTACCAGCGAGATGTCCTGGAGCAGCACTGCCTTGAGAGCCGCTGTCACCCCTGGGTCAACCTGTTCAAGGCTTCCAATGGAAATGTAGCATTTTGATTCTGTTTTATTGAATATTTGGGGTCACACTTGACCTGCTCTTGAAACGTCTGCCACTTGCTCTTCACGCAGGACTTGCAACTGGTCCGTGTCTTTGTTTTGTCAAGGCTTGGGTTTGATTTAGGCAGCTTTCCCTCTCTTTTCCCTGTGATCGGTTGGGGGGGATCTTTCCATCTCTTCAAGCACTGCAGTGTGGCAAGCTGTGGAGAGAGGGAGTGGTAAGGAGCAGCTGTGCCCCTGGTTCCCACAGTCGCTCCCCACAACACCCTTTGTCTGCAGTAATGGTCCTTAAGGTGGTCTCTTCATTTGATGGAGAGTCTCTTTCTGGGCCACTGTGTGCTGGGGAAGAAGAGGAGGAGCCCTGGGACCTTCAGCTGTGAGACTGCAAATGATGCTGAGACCTCTCCAGATGTGATCAGGCACAAAAAGGCACTGGACATGGCTATTGAGTTTAGAAGGAAATGTCTTTATGAAAGCATCCTGTTTTCATCTTCTCCATTCCCATGTGTGAAGTTATTCCTTCTGTTGGGGAAGGGACTAAGCACCGTCCCAGGGTGCTGGAGAGGAGCTGCTACCCAGGCATCAGATCTGAAACTAGTGTGAAGGATGAAGAGCCTTGTGTCTCACAGGGTTGCCTGGGAGAGCAGAGGTGGTGGGAAGCTTAAAAGGTCCTGATGAAGGGGAATAGGAGGCATGAGCCAAGCCCTGGCTGGACCACAAGTCTGGGTACAACCAGTACCACTGGCTCTTGCTCTGCTGTCGGGTGCAATCAAGCCATGCTCTGCCTGGGCCCCAGCAAAACAGGCAGAGCTGCATCTCCACACTGTGCCAGCCATGGCACTGCCTGACCTGGGCTCGAGAGCAGACACAAACTGAACAGGACTGCCAGAGTGCTGCCCCTTGGCTGGGGAGGTCTGGCTGCACAGCTGGAGCCCAGGTCTCCACTGGGTCTGAGCTCTGCACAGGGAGCAGCTGTCAGGAACACCAGCTCCACAAGAAGGGCGATGAGAGATCTGAGAGTCTGTGTCACACACCTGCAGAATCGAGCACCACTTCATCAGCCTCTCGGGCTCACTCGGCCATTGGGGTACAAAGCTGCTGGATTCGTCTGGGTGAGGGAGTTACAGGGTTTGTAGGTGGTCAAGGGCTATTTACTGTTAAAACTTATAACCTTCTTGTGTCCTTTAAACCCAAAGGATCGTATGTGTACATGTGGATGGGTGTTCGTGGGAGTACCATGACACCATTCCCCCGCTGTTGGTGTGTCACTCTTTGAGGGTGGTCTCTGTGACTGTGAAGGCAGCAGATGCCTGTCACAGGATCTCAGGTGATGTGTCCTCCATGAGCAGTTGTCCCTGGTCCAGCAAGGAAGCCAGAAGAAGGAAGGTTTGCTGTACCCCTGGCCTTGGCAAGTCCTCCATCCCCACAGAGCATTGAGTGGGAGTCCCCCATCAGGAACCATCAAGGACAGCTGTGACCAAGGCAGAAGCACCAAAGTTTTTTGTCCTTCCCCTGTTGCCCGACCAGATTGCTCACAGGGATGTTCACTGCTGTGTCACTAAGAAGCCAGAGAGGAAAGTGGGGCTGGGGCTGGCCCACAAGTTCCTCTCTGGGACCTTTCTGAGAGACGTGACTGCAGCCAAAATTTCTAAGTCAACGAAGAGGTTTTTAAGTCAAATGTTTTTTTGACTGGAGGCCCCCAAGCCTATGTTTCTGCCATTCCTGCCCCTGCAAACTGGTGTTGGCAGGGCTTAGCTGGAGCCATGGGAGAGGTCCCACCAAATGCACCAGCCTCAGGCATGGGGTGTCTTCTGTGGGGGCTGATCTGGGGCTGACTCTGGGTGCATGGGAGCAATTGGAGCCTCTTGGAAAGGTGTTTCTCCCTCCTCATGGAAACGGGCAGCATTGGGACACTGCAAGCCAAGGTCTCTTGTTTCCATGAGAGCAGCCAACCCGAAGCTCAGCAGGCTGAAGCTTTGTGCCTGCCCTGCCAGAGCACGGCTGCCCACCCCTGCCTTCCTCTGCTGATTTCCATGGCGATCACTAGCACTTTTAGAAAAGAAAAAACCCCTCCAAATTGTCCAGGAGGGTCGAGGGCTTAGGGCAGCTGCTGTCTGCAGAGGCACATCTGGGGCCATGAGTGCAATGAGGGCATTGGAGAAGAGGAGGGAGCTGAGAGAGGGATGTGACTTGGCCAGTCCTATCCCTCACTCCTCAGCCTCCAGGAGAGAACTCCTCAGGTGCGCAGAGGGAAAGACAAGAGGGCTGTAGCCAGGCTCCCTTCTTCCAGCCCAGACATTCCCTCAGGGGCCTGAGCCTTCCTTGTCCTTGAAGGGGAAAATGGGGAGCATATTGTGGAAAGAGTGTGATTATGATAACAAAAGCTTTTTGCACTTTCATTCATTTTGCACTCTTTTTTAATTTCTTTTTTTCTGCGTTTTTGATATTGGCACCTCCTTTTCATAACAAAAATCCTTTTGTTGTAGCCAGTGCAGCTATTCCAGAACTGTGTGTCCTGAGCGTACAGAGTTTTAAAGGCCCTATATATATAAATTTATAGTGGTGCAAAAGTAAATTTATATATGTAGATGAGGATGTGATGTGTTTCGTCAGTGTTTTAAAATAATAAACGAATGTAAGCAATGGAGGCCTCTGCAGTGGGAGCAGTCACTGCGCCACAAGAGCGGTCACTGTGCTCACGAGCGTGGTCACTGTACCATGGCAGTGGTCACTGTGCCACAGGAGTGGTCACTGCGCAGGAGCGGTCACTGAGTGGCCAGGGTGGTCATTGTGTGGCAGGAGACATCAGTGGAGTGGTCACTGTGCAGACAGAGGGGGTCAGGCGCAGAGGGAGAGGTCAGTGCAGCGGCCACTGCAGGACGGGAATGGTCACTGCGCGTGGGAGCGCAGACCCCGCCCCCAGCACAAGCCCCGCCCCTCCACAGGCATGGATCCCGCCCACTCCCGAAGCCCCGCCCTTCTGCTTGTTCCGCCGGGTACCCCCCCTCGCCCGTCCTGCGGGGACCCCCGAGCGGACAGGGACAGGCACAGCGACAGGGACAAGGGACGGGGGCAGGGACAGAGACAGCGACAGGAACGGTTTATTTATCCCACCGCGAGGCGCGGGAAGGGAATCCTGGTGTTCCCACACTGGTGGCAGTCAGGGGAGCGCTGCCTGCGGGGAGAGCGTGGGCCCTCCTGCCCCGGCAGCAGCGGCCTCGCGTGGCTTCAGCCGTAATGAGCCCCAGCAGGACCAGCAGCCCGGCCCCCAGCGCCAGGCGCACTGCGTTGCACAACGTGTAATCTGCAGGGGACAGGAAGGGACGGTCACTGGGAGCCCCTGGGAGGAGTCCCCCAGGAGATCCCAGACCAAAGGTATCCTCCAAGGGGATTCACAGGGCACTGAGGGAAAAGAGACACAAGGATAAGGGGACACACTGGGGAGTTCCTGGGCTAAAGAGAGATAAAGGGAAGTTCACAGGGAGCAAAGGGAGCCCCATGGACTCCTGTCAGCTTCACCTCCCACATCCCTATCTCCTGGAACACCCTCTACTCATAGCCTCTCACCTGTCACCCCACCCAGTGGCACCAAAGGAACATTGAGGTGGCCCTCAGCTGCTCCTGCCAGCCAGACGGTGCCACTGACTGTGACAAGACGTACGATTGTCCGTGCGGCTGGTAGGTGCAGGGACAGTGTCCCCTGACTCTTACCCCCAACTGTCAGCCTAGTAACCTTGTAGTCTATAGGGTCTGTAGGTCATCTGTAGGGTCTCTGGGAGTTGGCCAGGCTCAAACAGCTGAAGGAAGCTGAAATCCTCTGCTTGGATCCCTCTTACAGCTGCTTTCCTCCCTTAAATCCTCTTTTCTAGTTCCCCCAGGATGTGATGGACTGCAAGGAGGAAGAGAAGAGTAGGATGTGGCTGGGGGCATGTCTCACCTCTCACCACCAAATCCAGGGTCTTGCTGACAGCAGACCATTCTATCGAAGCATTCTTGGTGAAACACTGGCAGCTGTAGCGGCCCCCCTCACCTTTCTGCACATGGGAGAAGTTGTAGTCATCTTGTTCCCTTGAGAGTACTTGGGATCGGATATGGCCCCTCCAGGTACAGGAAACAGGCCAGTACTGCGGTGTGGGGGGGTGCAACGGAATATCACATGAGTTCCTGCAGTCACCTCATGCCCAGGCGGACAGAGACGGTCGGGTCCCAGGGAGATGGATCCCTGGGGGGACAGGAGAAGAATACAGGGCTTTGAAATGGTGCCGGGAGCCACCAGATCTCCATAAACCCATCAAAAGGCTTAGATGAAGGTGCAGATGGTTCCCCACCTCTCCAAGCCAGGGAGAAGAGAACTCTGCCCATCATATGGATAGGGAAGCCCAAGTGTCTGCATGCATACCAGTCTGCACATAGGGCATGTGACCCTGCACGAAGGGGTAACGGCACATCTTTCACCCTGTCACCATGACCATCCACGGCCATCGCTGCGAGCCAGCACAGGTGCCTCCCTCAGGTAATGGCAGTTGTAGGTACCTGTGTCCTTGTAGGGGCATAGAGATGGAGAACTCGGCCTGCTGCCACTCTGCTCCAGGGTACGGAGCTGGTGGCCATCCTTGTACAGCATGAAGTTCCCATTGCCACGCTGGCAGCTGCAGCAGATAGTGGTGGAGCCTCCTGGTGGGATCACCCCAGGTGGCTTCAGGAAGATGGAGATTGTTGGAGCACCTGCACAGGGAGAGAGAGATGCTGCCAGACAGACAGGGAGCCCCCAGCAGCTGCCCTGACATGAGCCTGGGGCTGCCTCTGGGCACGATCTCCACACAGAACTGCCCTGGGAGATGGGTGGGGACCACAGATGAGTCCAAACTCCCCAACTACCTCCCTCAACATACTCACTTGGTGCAGCCTTGCTCTGTGCCACCAGCCAAGCACCTGCAAGAGAAGCAGCTGTGTAACATCTATGTGAAGTCTCTGGATGCCTCCTGCCACCCTCTGGGAGCCTGCACAGCCTCTGGCACTCACCGAAGGCCAACACATGGGTCACAGGCAGCATTGTATCCTCTTGGCTCTCTCAGTAACTCGTCACTCAGCAGGGCTTCCTTCAGAGGAAGGCGCGGGCTAGTAGGTGACTGAGCAGCTTGGTGGCTTCTTGTGGGTCCTGATATGAACCTTCGTTGCCACAACCCACCTTCCTGTCCGCCAACAGCTTGGGTTTCTGCAAACACAAAATGCAGGGCTGGGATGGTTGAAACTGGAACCGCAGTGTCCTAAAAGTCCATGCCTGGGTCTGGCCCCCCGTGATTGACTTGGTCTTAGATCCTGCAGACCCTGGGAGAAAAGCCCCTCAGGACTTTTTGTTTCTCTTTCTTACTTCCGGTCACTTGGTGGGGGAAATGTCCTCCTTCTGCCTTGTGAATAGGGAGTTTGTTTTGCAACTGCAAAACCACAGGCTTGGTTGCTCAACAGAACGGAATAGGACAGAAGAAACGTGGCTTCCCTTTTGGCCTTCTCGGGGGCTGATTTTTCCCCTGGCCTGCAGTGTCTGGTCATTGTAGGAGGGACAGCAATACCTCCAACCTGTAGGTCTGGATGCACCTTCAGGAATGGTCTCAATCCCCATCCACCCAGGCTTCCTCATTCCCACCTGGAGCAATGGAACATCCTTACTCCACATTGCTGCTCCCTTCCACCCCACTTGGGGCCAGACCTCCAGCCTCAGCTGCATCTTGACTGGGCTGACCAGGGATGTAGACAGAGCTCCCTTTGGCTATAATGTACGTCTGATTAAACAGGGGAATCACATCTCCAGGTGATATGGGAGCAGGGAATGGATGGATTGTGGCACTGGAGTTGTGTGGGGACACGTGGCAGCTTGTCCATGGTCCTGCTCTGAAGGCTGCAGCGCCTGTAGCTCCCTGTCCTCCTGTGAGCTGCAGGCAGCATGTCCTGCCCCCTCTGTGTGTGCAACCTCTGCCACAGTTGGGCCACAGCAGACAAGTCAGGAGGACTCCGGGCTGGGCAGCTGGGGTTTATATGGGTGTAACCCAGAGGGGGAAAGGCCAAAGTGACCGCTGGACTTCTCCAGAACCCCTGTGGTCCCTCCTAGACTCTCTCCACCCTTTGCTTTCTTCCCCCTTCAGCCCTTTTGGTCTCCCTTGGAGGTATCATGGGCTAGGAGAAGTTTGGGGAGTAGGGTGCCCTGTGGCCTCCTCCTGTTCTGGGCACCTCCTCTGGCCCCGTCTCCTGACTAACCCCTTTTGCCTCCCCCAGGCTCGACTGATTCTTGGCACCTCCTTGGGGAGCCTCCCTTCAGGCCCATTCACCTCCACAGCCTCCACTGGCCACAACAAACTGCTCTGGTCTTACCAGAGCCCAGAGGAGAACGACCTCTGGCCCACCCTGCAGGCTCTTCCCTGGCTCTCTCCATCCAGGATGGAGTTGGTGGCATTGCCATGGGGCTCATCCATGGGCATATTGGACTCCTTGTGCCCCTCTGGAGAGGAGCACATCCCTTGGCTGGAGACCAGCCTCTGGGTGCACATCCAGGGCATGGGACTGAAATAGAAATGAAATAAAATATTAGCTATTTAGGCTAGTAAGGTGTGACTTTGCAAATGTAAAACTGCTTAAAAGTTTCTGCCCAAACTGTGGGCAATTAAGATAAAATAGCTTAGAGAATAGGGAAGGCTTTTTAGCACATAGAGAGGGGTAGGGAACCTGAAACTGCTTGAAATGATAAAACTTTATGTAACTACTCTATAATGGTAAGAATAGGAGGTAAAACTAAGTGTCTATTTAGATAGGGAGACTGCAAAAAGAGTGTGTGTATAGATAATTTTTAAACTTGCTACTTTCGAACTGTATAAAACACTATGGTAATTTCTTGGCTCGGCGGAGTGCACTGGGAGAACACCTGCCCCTTTGCATTCCCCGGCCGTACTAAAAGTGCTTTTCAGATTGTTCAAAGGTTTCTTTGAATCAGGACCAATGGAAAAGGGCTTCCCCTCGTCACCACTGTTAGAAGTTACTGCATCCAGCAGCCCGAGGAAGATGAGGCTGCCACAGCCTCCAAGCCCCCAGGTCCAACCAATTGTGGAGCCATCATAGGACACATAGGGATACACACAGCCAACCTCACAAATCCATACAGGCACACACCCCACCTCACACAAACAGCACCAACAGCCTCATCCCGCTGAGCAAGATGTGGCCCCTTATTCTTCCCCTTGAGGCACATTTGAGCTTAAATATAAAAGGCTTTTAATGAACAATGTATTGTCCGAGTCCTACTACCATGAAGCACCTACCTGCACACACCACTGCGGTCAGGAGCAAGGGGGACAGAAGGAAAAGCTGAGGGAGGGGTCCCCCTGAATCTGTCCTACACTCCCCTAAAGCAGCATGTCCTACAGGTTACTTTTTCACACATTCCAAGTGGTTTCCATGTCTTTATGGTCTTCGTACAGCCTGTGGTCTGCAGTCCAAATAGCCTCAATGTGGTCTCCTTGGGGTTCTTGTGTGGCCTGTGCAATCAGTGTGATGTCCTGTGGTCCTCACGTAGTCTGTAATAGTCCATAGGGCCTAAATTGGTCTTATGTGATCTGTACAGTGCAAGTGACCTCTGTATGGTCCCCATGATTCATTTGATATGGCTCCTTCATCCAGGACAGTTGAGATGATTCTGAAGACCTGTCATAGGCAGGAGACCAGAAACTGGGTCTCCCTGGGGTCCCTCTCCCTTCCGGCCTTGTCCTGAACACTGATGTCCCCCAAGGAACCTGTGGACACTCACTGGTGTGCTGCCCTGCTGGAGCAGCCAACACCCTGTAGTGGGACGGTAAGTGACAGAAAGATGAATGAATGGATGGATGGATGGATGGATGGATGGATGGATGGATGGATGGGTGGATGGATGGATGGAGAGGGTCTGTGAGACCCCGGTCTGAGATAGTTGCCCTCCACAATCACACAGCCTCTTCCTATATCTTCCTGGATGAATGTCTGGCTCCCATATGTGGCCCTCAGGTATGTCTTGGTTCCTCCACACCCTTAACATATGTATATGTCCCTCAGTTCTCACCTGGACACATGTCCTGGTCCATCTCACCCTAGAAACCCCCGTGGATGGCCCACAAGAAACCAGTCTGTGCCCAAGCCGAAGTCCACGGACTGGATCCTTGCTGGCCCTCAAGGCCCTCATCAGGCCCTCTGTCCCTGACTGCCCCAGGCTCAGGGACTCTGCAGGACAGGGACCGCCCACGTCTTTCATTCCCCAGTGCCAATGCCCCTAGAGATACCTTTCTCAGTGCCCTCCATGTCCTCATCTCCTCCCATTCCTTCCATCCCCGGCTGTGTGTGCAGCGGGGAATCGAAACTGCTGAGCCGGGAATCGAAACTGTTGAGCCGGGAGGCGGGGCCAGTGCCCGGAAGCGAGAGGCGGACCGGGACAGTGGATATACTGCAGCGGCACCGAGCACTGACACGGGGCAGCGGCACCGGGCAGCGGCACCGGGCAGTGGCACCGGGCGTCCCTCATGGCCCTCAGGCAGCCAAAGGCGTGAGTCGGTCTGGGGCTTGTCACTGGGGTTTCACTGGGGGCTTGTGGGGGGACACAGGGGGTGGCTGGAGCGTTGCAGGGGTCGCAGGGGGCTGCTGGTGAGACCAGGAGCTCAGGGAGAGCTGAAGGGTGACTGAGGGAGGTGGGGACTGCGAGGGTCAGGGCTTGCAGGGAGGGAGTTTCCGGGTTGCTGAATGTCTTGATTTTGGCTGGGATAGAGTTGATTTTCTTCCCAGAAGCTGGTCCAGCACTGTGCTTGGGATTTGGCAGGAGAACAACGTTGGTAACACACATGCTGGAATTGGTGTTCAGTCGTGCTTACTCCAAGTCAAGGACTTTTCAGTGTCCTATGCTCTGCCACTGAGGGGGAAGCAGGGCCAGGAGAGCCAATCCGAACTGGCCTGAGGGAAGTTCTGTACCACAAAACCTCCTGCCCAGTGTAGAAACAGAGTGGTAGTGGTGGGGTGTCCGGGAGCCGCTGGTCACTGCTGGGGGACGGGCTGGGCATGGATCAGAGGGGTGGTGAGTGACTGTTGGGTGTTACTGGTTTATCTTGGGTTTTGTTTCTCTCTCTTCTCTTTTCATTACTATTAGTAGTAGCAGTAATATCAGTGTATTTAGTTTTATTTCAGTTATTAAATTGTTCTTATGTCAACCCACAGGTTTTAGCTTTTCCTGATTCTCCTCCCCATCCCACTGGGAGCAGCGAGCGGCTGCTTGGGACTGAGTTCCCAGCTGGGATTAAGCCATGACAGTCTTCTTAGTGCCCAACCAGTTTGGGTCGGCTCTTCTGGCCATGCTCCCCCCTCGCTGGCAGAGCATGGGACACTGATAAGTCCTTGACTTGGAATAAGCATGACTGAACACCAGTTCCAGCATCAGTGTGTTACCAGCATTGTTCTCCTGCCAAATCCCAAACACAGTGCTGGGAAGAAAATTAACTCTATCCCAGCCCAAACCAGGACACTGGAGCATTCCAGGAAGAGGTGGGGACCCTGGGAAAGTGTGGGTGTAGTCCTTAGAGGTGGTTGTTTCAGAGAGTCCTGGGAAAAGATGGGGTCCTTGACTCCGAGGAAGGGGACATCTGGGGGATTCAAGGAGGACATAGAGTCCTGGTTACGCACCCTCCCTCACACTCTTTCCCCTTCTCTCTGCTTTACAGGGAGACTTTCTGCCAGCGGGCACCTGTCTTCCTTGATTACCTGCACAGCATCCTGCAGAAGTACCCAGATGGGGGGCAAATCCTCAAGGTGAGACTCCCAGGGAACCCACCTATCCAGACTCTCCTTCCCAGCCGGGCAGACCAACCCAGGCAGTGGGGAGTTGGTCCTTGCCCAGCACCAGCTCCAGAACCTTGATTCCCAGCTAGAGGAGGTCGGTGCTTTTCTCATGGGCCTGGGACGGCCCAGGTGACCATGCACTCATTCTTAATTCCAGGAGCTGGTGCAGAATGCGGATGATGCTGGCGCTAAAGAGGTCGTGTTTGTGTCCGATGAGCGGGAATTCAACATCAACGGAGGGGGACTGGAGGGCACCCAGGGTGAGAGGTGCTATGGGCACTGGGAGAGACCGGATGAAGCACTGGGGTGGCACTGACTGATGCTGGGACGGACTGGGTGATATTGGTGAAGAATTGAAGAATGATCAGGGAACTGGGGGAACTGGAGCTGATGAGGGGTTTTGGGATGTTCTGAGGTCACTGAAGGGTACTGGGAAGACTCAGTGGTACTGAGGAGCGTTTCGTGGGACTGAGACTGTGGGAACACTGAGTCTGGGTCACAGAACCCCCTACATGTCCCAGTTCTCCCCTAACTCATGGTCCTGGTCACCAGGCCCAGCTCTCCTGGCCTACAATGATGCTGTGATGTCACCTCAGGACTGGACAGGGATTCAGCGCCCAGGGGTGTCGCACAAGCGGGAGGATCCCCGCACTGTGGGGCGCTTCGGCTTGGGCTTCACTTCTGTCTACCACCTCACTGGTGAGTAGCACCGGAAACCACAACTGTGATTGAACTGGGGACATGGGTTTTACTGGAGGCTCTGAACTATAGGAGCGGGGCAGAACTGGGGGGCAGTGAGGTATGCAAAATGGAGGGCAGTGTGAAGTGAGGAAATCTGAAGCACCAGGAGGCTGAAGGGAGGCTAGGTGGCAGTGGAGGGCAGAGCAACAGCAGCAAACGGAGGGAGAGCTGATGAATTGGGATTAGGCTTTGGATCATGGGAAGCACTGTGGAGATGAACTTGAGAGTATTGGATGGGCCTTTGCGTTACTGATAGGTTAGGATGATCTGGGGAGGCAGTGGTGTCCATGTCATCCCTGTGAAGGCCTCATGGTTCTCCTGTCTCCAGACCTGCCAGGTGTGTTGAGCCCCCCATACTTGGGGGTGCTGGACCCCGAATGCCAGGTGCTGCCAGGTGCTGGCAAGCGCTGGGACATCTCTGCAGCTCAGGACTTTCCCGGCCTTTTCGAGCCCTTCTGGGCTGGACTGGAAGCTGTGGGACAACACCGTGCCTCTCCCCAGGGCACCCTCTTCCGCTTTCCCCTTCGCCGGCAACCCTCAGAAGTCTCTGCAGGGGTCTCCGATCCTGAGCGCATTTGCAGCCTCATCCAGACATTCCTCACTGATGGCCCTCTTGCCCTCCTCTTCCTCCGCCATGTCCGCCGTGTGACCCTGCGCCGTGTGGCCCCTGATGGGGTCCAGACACTCATGGGGACTCTTGTGGCATCCCCTCAGCCTCTCCCTGTCCCAGTGCCATCAGGGGATGAGGGGCTGAGTCTGGCGTGGTGCCTGGTGACCTTACATGGGAATGGGGTGGGTGACGTGAGCGAGTGGCTGGTAGCCACAGGCAGGGCCACAGAGGGGCCAGTCATGGCACTGGGCACAGGGCTAGGGTGCTACCCAGAGCTGAGCCTGGCACACCCCCTCCGTGGGCCCTGCCAAGGGCGGCTCTGCTGCTTCCTGCCCCTGCCAGCCACTGACGAGATGGCCACGGGGCTGCCCGTCCACGTCAGTGCTCCCTTCGCCCTCTCTGATGACCGCCGCCACCTCCGCTGGCCTGAGCAGGGTGAGAAGGGCGAGGAAGATGCCTGCTGGAACTCCCTGTTACTGCTTGACCTCCTGCCCCGGGTCTACAGCCACTTGGCCACTGTGGCCATGGCTCTGCCTGGCGCAGATGTCTACAGCATCTGGCCAGACCCCGAGTGCATGCCAAGCTCTGGCCGGATCTGCAGCCTGGTGACCCGTGTCTGCCAGGAACTGGCAGCTGCCCCTCTCCTGGTGCCAGCTGCAGAGGGGGTGGCAGGGCGTCTGCGGGCGCCTGAGGCTGTGCTGCTGCCGGAGGCTGTGGGGGACGTGGCTGCACAGAAGGCAGTCCGGGCCTTGCTGGTGGCAGCTGGGGAGCCGTTGGCTGAGGTCCCAGCCCACGTGTGGAGGGCGCTGGCTTTGGTGATGCCGAAGGGCATGCGGGAGGCCACAGCGGGACACGTGCGGGAGGTGCTGCGGCGCCATGGGGCCATCGATCTCCCAGCTGCCGACCGTCTCTCCCTGCTGCGTTACGTGGCCGGGGATGGGTGCCATGCTGAGCTCCGGGGTCTCCCCCTCCTGCCTCGCGCTGATGGGACCTTCGTGGCCTTTGGAACTGCATCAGCCGTTGTCTACGTGGACACATCCGACTGCCCCAGGTAAGCCCTCAGCCCCTGGCAGCCCCATTCCCTGTGGAGCGGGGAAGGTGCAGCTCCCACTCTTGAGCTGGAAAGGGGGACCACAGCTGAACCTGGACATTTGGGATCCTCACTGCCCTCTTCTCACCTGGTGTCACCAAGTGGGAGCTGAAGCAGGTGTCTAGGAAGCTACCTGCCCCCCATTACCCCTCTAGTCCCCCAGCACCACTCTTTGTCCCCACAGGGAGCTCCTGCCTGGCCTGATGGGGTCCTTCCTGCCTTCAGACCTGGAGCTGGGCTTGGACAGCCTCCTGCGAGGCATTGCCAAGACAGGTAAGAGGGGGGGGGCCCTGGACTATCTTCGGTCCCCTGGTTGCCGTCTAAACACCAACACTCTCGTATAGCCTGGGGCTCCTCTGCAGCCCCAGTATCTCCCTGTATCTCCCTGTGTCTCTGGGGACTCCACTGTCCTTGCTGTTCTTCCCACATTCCCCTGTCCCCCCTGTGCTCCCTTGGATTCTGGGTGTCTTTGTGTTCCTCATCTGAAGACCAGTGCCCCCTAATACTGGTCCCCCTAACACCTCTTTTCTTTCTCAGATCTCCTTTATCTCCACCAGTCTGGGGTTTTACTGTCCTCCTATTCAGGGTATCCACTATCCCTCCAGAACCCAGGTCCTCCCATCTCCAGTATGGGGGGCCACCCATCCCCTGCAGATCTCAGGTTCTTTCCCCCACATCCTGGGTCCCCCTGTCAGGTCCCAGGTCCCATGTGCTTCTAGTCCAGCCTCTGCCTCTTGCACACAGGTCTCTTCCCCAACCTGGTTCTGCTGGACCCAACTGTGACTGTACAGACCCTGCGCTTGGCTCTGCCCCCCACCTGGACATCCCAGTCTTCAACCCCAGTGACCTGGTGCCCGGCCCAAGGACCTCCCCAGCCCCCAGCCTCCTGGTTCCCAGCCCTGTGGCAATTCCTGGCCCGCCACGTGGAAGACCTGGACCCGCTGGCGGGGCTTCCTCTCATATCCCTGTCCCCACTGGATGCCCCCAGTATCTGTCTGACTCTGCTTATACCTGAGTCCAGTCTCATTTTCCAGGCATGGGAGGACCAGCACCTGCCACCTGCTGTGGCCTCTGTACTGGAGGTCCTGGGTTGCCCAGTGGTGCCACCGGGCATGTGGCACCGCTCCCTGTCCCGCTACGTCCTGCCTCCATCCCCCCTCAATGCCTTGCGAGCCCTGGGCAGGCAGGGGGTTGTAGCAGTGGCCTCTCGCATGGCCTCGCTGCCTGATGTGGATGTGGTCACCCTCCGGCTCTACCTGGCAGATGTCCCATCCCTGACAGAGCAGGACAGGGCCACCTTGGCTGCTCTGCCTCTCTTTATGCCACTGCCCTGCTTGGCCACCCCACAGCCCATGGAGTTGGTACCAGCTAATGCCACCCTGATGCTGGAGCCAGAGCTGGAGCTGCCCAGAGATGTGCTTCTGCCGGAGGCCATGTTGCAGTGCCGAGATGAAGCTGACCAGCAGCTCCTTGGGAGGCTCCAGAGGCCCCTCATCAGTGCAGCCCACGTTATGCTGAAGGCCATCAAAGCCGTGGCCCAAGGCACCTATGAGGGGCGGGCGGCTGAGACACAGGCTCTGCTACTGTGGGTGCTGCAGCACGGAGAGGTTGCCTTTGCACAGAGCCCCCTGCTCCGGCAAGCCTGCAGTGAGCTGGCCTTCCTGGAGACCCCCAATGGCCCTGCCTGCCCGCGAGACCTCTACGACCCCTGCGACAGCACTTTGCAGGCGCTGCTGGGACCTGAGCGCTTTCCTCCCGCTGCCTTCCACAGTCTCTCTGTCCTCCGTGCCTTGAGGGCCCTGGGCTTGCGGCATGGGGAGGGGTGCCTGCTGCCTTCAGACATCCTCTCGGCTGCAGCAAAAGTGAGTCAGGGTGATGCAGCGGCTCTGGACAGGGCTGAGGCACTGATCAAGGTCTGCAACCTCCCCAAGGCACTGGCTGGCTTCAGTGCTGCAGAGCTCCAGAGGCTTCAGACCCTGCCGTGGGTACCTTGCTCCAAGTGCACTGGAATGCCTGGGCAGCCTTTCCTGCCGCCCAGGGAGCTGCGATCCACTCAGTACCAGTGCCTAGTGGGGCTTGCCATGCCCCTGACTGATGCCTTTTTGCCAGAGGCAGAGAAAGAGCTGGGGCTGAGCCAGACTCCACCACCACAGAGAGTATGGGAGCAGCTGAGAAAGCTGGCAGGGCATGGGAACATGGATAAGGTGGGTTCCGCTCTCCAGCCCATTTACTGGCACATGCAAGAAAACCTGGAGGTCTTTAGGACCGCCCCGGATGATGCTGTGGTGTGGACTGGGTCTGGATTCGTCCTGCCACGTGATGCCGTGCTGGGCTATCCTGAGGAGCTGGAGCTGGGGATGCTGGTGCCCCGCGTGCCCCCTGACTTCCTACCCTACAGCTGCCTCTTCAGTGCTTGGGGGGTGGCGGTGGGGGTGAGTGAGGAGAGGGCAGTGTCAGCCCTGCGCTGCCTGGGGCAGGACATAAACACACGCAGCTCCAGAGCGGGCACTGCCACAGAGTTGCAGGTGGTTGTAGCTGTCCTGGAGTGGCTGAAGAGTCGGGGGCACCAGGGCGAGGGCACCGTGCCAGTTCCTGTGAGGATTCCGGAGGGCTCAGGCTTTGCCCTTTGCCCAGCTGCCTCTACCGTGTACCTAGACATGGAGCTGGAGGATGAGGAGGATGTTCAGGAGGTGGTGCATGAGGCAGTACCATCCAGCACAGCCATATTCCTTGGTGCAGAGCTGCTCAGTATGCGGGTGCTGGGGCCAGAGCCATTCACAGCCTGTGGCCCCTCGGAGCCCATCACCTTACGCCTCCGCAACATCCTCCGGGAGTATGGCGAAGAGAGCGACCTCTTCACAGAGATGGTCCAGAATGCAGAGGATGCCGGAGCTACTGTGTGCCGCTTCCTCCTGGACCTCCGGTGCTGCAGAAAGGCCACCTCTGGGCTGCTAGACCCAGGCATGGTTGCCTGCCACGGCCCAGCCCTCTGGGTCTACAACAATGCCCTGTTCACAGAGGATGACCTCCGTAACATCACGCGGATTGGGGCTGCTACAAAGGAGGGGCAGGCAGGCCGGATTGGGCGCTTTGGGCTGGGCTTCAGCTCTGTCTACCGTGTCACAGATGTGCCAGCAGTGCTGAGTGGGGAGACACTGCTCATCTTTGATCCCAATGGCACCCATCTGGGCAAACACATCGCCAGGGCCGGCTGCCCTGGCATCCGCCTGGACTTCTCCAGCCGACCACGCATCCTCCGTGTCTTTGCTGAGCAGTTCCAGCCCTACCATGGTATCTTTGGGTGCTGCCTGCCTGACCCAGGACCCTTTCTGGGGAGCCTTTTCCGCCTGCCTTTTCGCACTGAAGAGGAAGCCATTACATCGCAGATTTGCTCAGAGGCCTTTGGTACAGAGCGCATCCAGTCCCTTGGCACTGGTTTCCTTGGCTCTAACTGGCTCCTGCTGCTCTTCCTGAAGAAGGTGAGGGAACTGTCCTTGGAGATGCTGCCAGACATGGCCACCTCTGCAGAGAATACCGTACCTCTGGCCACGCTGCGGCGAAAGGAGATCCAAGACTTGGGGTCCCCTGGGGACCCCCGAAGCTGGGCGGCCATTGAGCAGCTCTCAGCCTGCGAGGAGGAATCCAAGACCATACGGCACTACTTGGTTTTGGTGTGTCAGGGTAATGAGGAACTGCTGGAATTGTTTCACCATGACACACGGGCAGGACTCCGTCCTCCACATCCCATGGCTGGTGTGGGCCTTCCCCTTGCCCTTACTGAAGATGGCAAGTGGGTGCCGCGCCTGGATGGCGAGAAGGGGCAAGTCTTCTGCCACCTTCCCATGCCAGTCATCTCAGGGCTACCAATCCATGTGCATGGGGCCTTCAGCATCCTCTCAAACCGCAAGGGGCTGTGGGACACCGCGGAGCGGGGTAAGTGGAACCGGCTGCTGCTCCGCAATGCTGTGCCGATTGCCTGGCTCCAGGCACTAGACCACCTCCGTGCCATGCATGAGGCAGGTGAGTTGAAGAACTATGAGTATCATCTCTTCTGGCCAGACTTTAACACTGCCCGTTACCCCTTTACAGAGGCCGTGACTGGTTTCTACCATGCTGTGGCAGCCAGGAATGGCCCCAGGCTCTTTTCTGATGGCCACTCATGGTGCTCGCTGCAGGATGCCTGCTTCTTACACCAGGATGTGGACAGACACCCCAAGCTGGGTGATGTGGCGAAGCGTGTCTTTGCCACCACTGTGCCCCATCCCCTGTTAGCTGTGACCTTGCCAGAGCATGTGCAGAAGGGCCTTGGGAAGGCAGTGGATGCTGGCACCTATGACTGGCCCCGCTTTTACTGTGATATCGTGCTTCCCAACTTGGAAAAGCTCTCTGCTGTTGACCGGAACCCACTGCTTCTCCATGCACTGGATATGGCCCATGATGATGTGGACAAAGTGCTGCAGACAGTGCCCTGCATTCCTGCCACCCCTCATGGCCACCTGCAGCTCATCAATCACTTGGTGCATCCCAGAGGCCGTGCCGCCCCTTTATATGACCCTAAGGATGGGTGCTTCCCCACTGGGAATGCCTTCCTTTCCCCCGAGAGACTAAACCAACTGGAGAGGCTGGGCATGGTGAAGAACACAATGGCCCTGCCAGAGCTGCTGGAGCGGGCAAAGACCGTGCAGCTTGTCTGGACCAAGAATCGTGCTCAAGGCTGCCAGAGGGCTGCCTGTATCCTTGAGCTGCTTCAGGATGCAGTGAAGGAGAGAGTGAACAATACCCTACAGGTCGCTTTCCAGACTGTGCCCTTCCTCCCTGGTACACTGCCCTCTGGTGAACATGTGCTGTTGCCAGCTGCCCAGCTCTACCATCACCTCCACGCCCCACTAGTGGGACTCATTCACCCTATCTTGGCTCCTAAAGCACTGGGGGAAAACTTCAGCCTCCCCAGGGAGGTTATATCCTTCTTGGGACTGGACCGGCAGATACCATCAGCTACAGTCCTTAAGCAGCTGCAGGCACTGAGCTGTAGCTCCAACTCTCTCCCTTTGGAGAACCTGCAGGACAGCACCAACTGCTGCTACAAGCACCTGAACATGCTGCTCCAGAAAGGTCACTCCAGCTGGGATGAAGTGGCTTCTGCAGTGGCCCAAGGGGAACCCTTCATCTTAGTGGGCTCCCATTTTGTGCCAGTCACAGCTGTGGCTGAGACACTGTCATTTGACGCTGTCCCATACCTTCATCAGCTCCAAAAGCAATACGAGCCCTATGGCCAACTCTGGGAGTGTGTGGGGCTGCGCCACACCTTCACCTGGGATGATTATGCCCGAGTGCTCTGCACCCTGGCAGAGACACATGCTGGAAAGCCGCTGCCTGCCCTGGAACTGGCTCTGGCCTTGCGGCTGGTGTCTTGTGGCTTGATGGAAGATGGCAACAAGCCAGATGCCTACCAGACCCAGCGACTCTTTCTGCCTGATGAGGAGGGCATTTTGCGTCCACAGGACAAACTTCACTTCAACGATACACCATGGATGCAATTGGACAGAGATGTCCTCCTGTGCCATAAACAGCTGTCCCGAGCTGCAGCCCTGCGCTGTGGGGTGCCTACCACACTTCACCGAGCACTGGAGAGGAGTCAGCTCATCACTGATGACCTGACCCTCTGGGCACAGCCATTTGGTGCCCATGAAGACTTGCCAACACGTCTGAAGAACATCTTAAAGGAGTACCCAGCATCGGCTTCTGATATGGTGAAAGAGGTGCTCCAGAACGCAGATGATGCTGGTGCGGGGCTTGTGCACTTTGTGTGGGACCGCCGGCAGCACCCAGTGAAAGCCACTTTCAGTGAGAAATGGAATGTCCTGCAGGGCCCTGCCCTCTGCATCTACAATGACAGGCCCTTCCAGCAGCAGGACATTGAAGGCATTCAGCGTCTGGGGGTGGGTGGCAAACGAGACCGGCAGGATGTCACAGGCAAATATGGCCTTGGCTTCAGCACTGTCTTCCACTTTACTGACTGCCCAGCCTTCCTGACTGGAGACAGTGCCCTGTGTGTCTCTGACCCCCATCTCTACTACGTGCCCATAGCCACAACTGAGAAGCCTGGTGGAATGTTCGCTGTCAACCCTGAATTCAAGAAGAATTTTCCAGATGTTTATGGCACCTTCCTACCCTCCCTCTTCAACCTGAGTCAGGGTGTCCTTTTCCGGCTGCCACTCCGCACTGCCGCTGAGGCTCCCAACTCTAGGGTGTCTGACATGGTCGTGCGAGACCAAGACCTTGTGGACATAGAGGAAACACTGGCTGAGGAAGGTGAGGATTTGGTGCTCTTCCTCCGACATATCCACACTGTGGTCTTCTCTGAGATCCCCCCAGATGGGAAACAGTTGGTGGAGAGGCTGCGGGTGACAACAGAGCTCACAGATGGTGATGCAGAGCTGAGACGGGGTTTTCAAGCAAGATTAAGCCACGCCATGGATGGGAACGGCCCCACCTCTGTCTCCTATATCATGAAAGTCAAAAACAGCAAGGCCAAGACCAGAACTGTGTGGAGGGTGATCTCCCAAATTGGGGTGCAGGAGGGGGCTGAGGAGTCTCCGGTGCTGGAGTGTCTGCCCTATGGGGCTGTGGCTGCCTGCCTGGAGCCATTGAACACAATCACAGGCAAAGCTTTCTGCACCCTCCCACTGCCGTTGAAAACCGGGCTGCCTGTGCACATCAATGCCAACTTCTCTGTGGATGCAGCCAGGCGCAGTCTTCGCTGGGACAAAGGCTGCACAGAGGCAACCTGGAATGACTTCTTGCTCCGGCACTTGGTGGTTCCACTATACTGTAACTTTCTCACCAGGCAGTGGAAAGCCTTGGGGCCAGAAGAGCTCCGGTACAAGTCCCTGAATCTCTGCCAGGAGCACCTGGACTTACACTTCCTCCAGTTTTTCCCTATTGTGACAAGGGTGCTCCCTATCTTTCAGGACGTGGTGAGGGAGGTCTATAAGCACCTGAGTCATGCACGCCTGCCCCTGGTGCCTGTGTACCACGAGAAGTCACCTGGCAGCACGGTGACAATAACCTGGGCATCTCCAGGTGGAAAGGATGTGCTAACAGAGCCATACTTTCTTGAGGTGACGCCAGACCCAGATGTTCAGAAGGTGCTGCAGCACCTGAACATGAAACTGGTTCCAGCATTCACCCACTTGCGGCAGATCCATGAGCAGTTCATTGAAGCCCAGGTGAGCGCTACTGCCTTAAGCCCAGCCTCTCTCCAGCGCTTCCTCAAGGCCCTGGTTCTACCTGTACCTTGCAAGCTGGCTGAGACATCCCTGGGGACCCCGGAGAGCTGCTCCGTCCTGCTGAAGTACTTAGCAGGATGGAGCAGGTACTCCCAAGGTGCTCCCAAGGATGTGGACAAGGAAGAACTGGAAGGCTTGCCCTTGCTAGCCACACAAGATGGTTATCTGAATACTCTCAGCGTCCATCATCCAGTCTTCAAGAACTCCTTTGCCCACCTCTTCCCCCACCACAAGCACCGCTTTGCCCAAAAGTGTGTTCCTGATTGGATCCCACCTTGCTTTGTGAAGGAGCTTGGCCTCCCAGAAGCCACACCACTCATCCAGGAGGCACTGGGTCAGCTGAAGTGGACCCCAGAGGGGGAAAAGTGGCTCAGGGGACTGTGGACCTTCTTTGGCAGTGTTGTCCACACACAGGGAAAGGCCTCAGTGGAGTTGGATGCGAACATGAAGTCATTCATGGATCATCTCCAGGACATGGCAGTGCTGCCTATTCAGGGGAATAAGACAGACTCAAAGGACCTAGTGCCACTATCCTCCCTCTCCAGAGTTCTTTTTAACAGTCACTCAGAAGTGGAAAAGGTGCTGCACAAACTGGGCATCCCTAGGCTCCAGCAGTCCCTGCTGCCCTTTCACTTTGCCCACCTCTGCTTGAAGCCAAGGGCACTGCAGGTCACAGAGCCCAGGGTTGTAGTGGCCCACCTGGCAGACACTAGAGCTGATCTTTGCTGGGGGGACTTAAAGGAGGAGCATGTGACTAGTCTGCTGTGCTTTGTGCAGGGAAAGCTGGATTCATGTGCACTGGAGCAGCTCCGGCTCCTGCCTCTCTTCCAGAAATTTGGTGGGGGCTATGTAGCAGTGGCTGCCTACCGCAAGGTACTGTTGCTCCACAGACAGTACCTGGAAGTGCCCCTGGGTGCCCAAGCCCTGTACAACCTGGACAAAGACATGGTGCTGCTCACATCAGACCCAATCCACAAGCGACTGGCCAAGGATTTGAAATGGGAGGACACTGATGACCAAAAGCTCTTCATCACCGTGGTACTACCCCGGCTGTCCCAGCTCACGCAGCAAGACCTTATGGAAGCTGTACGGTTGTTCTTTGTCCTGCGACCCATCTGTGATAGTCAGACCAGGAAGGCTGTTGTGGCAGCATTTCAGAAGGTGCCCTTTATACCTGATGCCTGTGGTACACTGCGCTTAGCCTCCTACTTTTACATCAATGCGCCCTCCTTCCGCACTCTGCGGCTCCAAAACCGCTTTGTGCCTGAATCTTTCTTTAAGGAGCTAGGGATGAATTTGGCAGTTGAAGAGTTTCTGTTAGAGGCAGGTGTCCGCACCAGTCTCTCTGTAGAGGATTTTGTGGCACTGGCCCAGGAGATAGAGCATGAAGCTGCTCAGGCTACCTGCCACACTGCAAACCTGCTGAAGCGACAGGAGGAGATGCTCAAACAGCTTGAAACCCTGTTGAAAAATACTGAGTCAGCGGGTTTCCCAAAGCAAATTGCCTCAATCCACTTCCTGCCTCCACTGGCCATCCCCCAAAGCTTGAGCAGCCTCCATCCCCCTTTTGCTACCTGCATTAAACCTGTGGCCCTGAGAGGCAGCATTTACCACTGCCAAAATGTGACTGAGCTGCTGTGGACATCAGCCACCATTCTGCCAGAGTCCCTTGAACTCAAGGAGAAGTTCCTGAAGGCCATGGGAGTCCTTGTAGAGGTACCCACTGCCCTGGTGGTGGTCAACCTGGAGCATGTGTGCAGGGTGGCCTGCCAGACGCCACAACAGGTGATCACACGGGCCAAAGTGCTCCAGAACATGTACAGCTTCTTGCAGACTCGTCTGAAGGAGGTGGATGCAGAGCACCTTGCTGAGCTACCTGTGGTGCTGACCAAGTCAGGAGACATGGCCAGGCCACGGCAGGTGGTGACATCGCTCCCAGATGAGGCTGACTTTTACCCCTACCTCCTCAAACCTGACCCACATGTGGCTGTCTTTGGAGACCTCCTGCAACACCTTGGGGTAGTGACGTTCCCCACACTGACTCACTACAGCCATGTCCTGGCCCAAATCTATCAGGAGAGCCATGTCAGTGGGACCCTCACTAGTGTTCAGAAGAAGGTGGTCCTGCTGGCCACACGTCACTTCTTCCAGCTGCTGCGGGAGGCACCAGAGCCCCCTGATTGTTCTGCTGTGGCTAAGCTGTACCTGCTGAGCACTGCTGACTGCCTAGAGCCATCCCACAGGCTGTGCTTCAATGACTGCCTGCCCTCAGAGGCTGCTCAGGCCCTGAAGAAGACCTTTTTGTTCATGGCTGACCTACCAGTGACAGGATGTAATGCCAGGTGGCTGCTGCAAATGCTACCACCACACCTGCGGCCACGGGCACTCTCAGAGGTGACAGAGCAGCAGCTGGAGGAGGGCAGTCCATGGCCATGTCGCTATGGCTCTCACTGCCCTGGGCAGAGGCGTCTGCAGACTCTCCTGGTATCACCATGGTTTAGATTGGGGCTGGTGTCCCTGCTCCAGTGGCAGAGCCACAAGGCTGTGATGGGAGTGGACGGGGATGGTGGCTTTGCAGTGGAGCAGCTGAAAGTGCAGTGCTGTGAGAACATCTGCACTGTGCTGCTCCACAATGGGACAAAGGTGGAGGGCAGCTCCCAGTCACAGGTCATCCATGCGTGCCTGTCAGGTGGTGCCCAGCGGCTCCTCTACATGCGGCATGCAGAGATGGTGCTGAACCGGTACCAGCTGAGGATCCTGGAGACACTAGCACAGGAGATCAATAACATGCTGGGTGGACAACTGGAGGCATCTGCCTTGTCCGTGCTGCGTGAAATGCTAGTCTGCCAGGAGCCGCAGGATGTGGCCTTTGTTCTGGAGGAGAACAATGTGGCACTGGTGGGTGCTGCACCAGAGCTGGAGAAGAGGCTGCAGGAGGAGGTTGTGGCAGAGGGGAAGCCATGGAAGGTGAGCGGCGATGTGGATCCCAGCCTTGCAGCCTTGAGGCCACTGCATGATGTCAGGTGGCCAAAGGTGTTGCAGGAACTCTGCGTCCAGTATGAACCTGTGAGCACTGCCCAGAACCACTGGGGACAGAAAGGTTGTGGCTCCAGGCTGAGCACTGAGGAGCCCATGGCCCTGACTCCGTCCATCCCCGAGGCCCTACGGTGGCTGCGTCAGGCCACGAGTGACCTGCAGGCAGTCCACAATGACATTCGGCGCTGTTGCCCCAACTGGGTCCTCTTCAAAGTGCACCAGGCCCTGGAGAAGGCACTGGTGGCTGCTGTACTTTGCCATGGTGAAGCCTTTGAGGGTCAGGGGGGGCTGATGGGCCTTGCCAAATGGCTGGAGGCGAAAGAGCCAGAACTGGGGGGCCTGGTACTGGACATGCAGTGGTTGTGTAAACAGGGCATGGATGGAAAGGCCACACAGTACCCAAGTTACCACCCTTTCCCCATGACCCCCAGCAAGGCCTTCCCCAGCATGGATGAAGAGGAGGTCCTGAAGCAGGCACAGAAAGTGCTGGGGACATTGAAGGACCATGTGGGCAGAAAGTGAGGATGTCCCCAGAGAGGGTCACTGGCAGTTGTGCTAAGGGACCACCATGGGCCCACCAGAAACCCCCCATGGACCTGTTGTGGACTCATCATGGACTTGCCACAGGCCTGTCACAAGCAATTTCAGACTGTCCAGGCCTGGTAGGAGAGCTTTGGAAGTAGATTGGCCAGGCCACTGGATGTTGCGGGGTAGCATGTACCACTGGCATGCCTTGAGAGCAGGGTAAATAAAGTACAATAATAAATGTTGCAGTGCTGGTAGACCCTTCACTGACAGTGGACTCAAGGGACATGGAGAGGTCATGGGTGGCTGGTGGTGTGTGGAAGGTGGAGATGGTGATGAAGGGGTTTAGAGAACTGTGGTGGTTTGATCTTGGCTGGTCAGTTGCCCACCACACCACTCCATCACTCCCCCTCTTTGACAGGGGGAGAAAATATGATGATATCTCAGTTTAATGAGACTGAAGTGTTTTGCTAAGGAGGATGAGTTATGAGGTAGACCAAACTCCTCTCTCTCAACAATTGTAAATCTGAAATTAAGAGGCTCGAATTGAGGAAGTATGGAGAAAGAAAGAATAACAGCCCTTTATTAAAGGATAGATTTGTATTGGTAGAACAACAAAAGAACACAAAAGCAACTAAACAATAATCCTGTACCCAAAAGTCCCCTTCAAAAAAAAAAACAAAAAAAAGAAACAGTCGGCAATCACGGTCGGCAGGGGGCGCTGTTGGATCACTGGAGCAGTAGAGCCTGCAGCGCTCTGTGTTGCCAGCAGGAACCCCGGAGCAAGGGAGAAGCTGACAATGGAGATTTTCCCCCCACACCGAGGAGGGGAAGGGGAAAAGGGGAAAGAAGGGCAGGTTCTTCCCATGAAAAACTCATGCTGTCTGCAGCTGGTTGTGGCCAGGATTCCCCCCCCCCCTTCGTCAATGGGCACAAACCACTGCCAAAATACGGGAGCGGAGGAGGGAAAAGAAGAGCGACTCCCTACCCAAAAAGTTCCTCTGCAGGTGGGCCAAACCTCTCCAACGAAGTCCGAGCAGGTCTGGGCTGGGGGCAGAGCAGAGTGCAGGCAAGCCGAGGCCATAAAACAGCCAGATGACCAAGCCGAGGGCAAAACAGCCCCGGACCTTTTCAACACACACCTTGCCTAAGTTAAGACAAAAGCCCCATGTCCCTGTTTCCAAGGAGAGGAGGGAAAGAAAAAAAAAACTCATCACCCCCCCCAACCCTAGAGAGGGGCATCAGCTTGAAATGCGGTCCTGCCAGTTAGTTCAGCATCTTTCTTTTACAGCGGGACAGGGGAAAGAAAAATTCCTACTTGGATTTTTAGAACAAGTAAACTTATGACAGATGAAAATCCCATTGGTCAGAAGATCCCTCACCAGTTACTGTCACAGTCAGAACAGACTCAACTTGGGGAAATTGATTTAACTTATTACCAATTAAACAGAGTAGGAAAATAAGAAATAAGAACAAACCTGAAAACACCTTTCCCCCACCCCTCCCTTCTTCCCAGGCTCAGCTTCACTCCTGGTCCTTGTACCTCCTCCCCCTAAGCACTGCAGGAGATGGAGAATGTGGATTGGTGTCAGCTCATAACACTTTGTCTCATCTGGTCCTTCCTCCTCACGCTGTTTCCCTGCAACAGCATGAGGCTGCTTCCATGGGAGGCAGTCCTGCACTAAACTTCTCCCATGTGGATCCTTCCCACAGGCTGCAGTTCTCCAAGGACTGCTCCACTGTGGGTCCCTTTCCATGGGTTGCAGTCCTTCAGGGACACACTGCTCCAGTGTGGGTCCCCCACAGGTGACAACTCCTGTCAAGTCCTGCTCCTGCATGGACTCCTCTCCACAGAGTGTAGCCCCTGCCAGGAACCTACTCCAGTGTGGGCTCTTAACAGGCTGCAGCTTCTTTCAAGGCATCTCCACCTGCTGTGGTGTGAGGTCCTTCACATGGGGCTGCAGGTGGGTATCTGCTCCTCCACTGACCTCCATGGGCTACAGGGCAAAATTCTGCCTCACCATGGCAAGACTGCTCCTGCCTCACCAGGCTGCTTCAGTACCTGGAGTACCTCCTACCCCTCCTTCTTCCCTGACCTTGGTGCCTGCAGGGCTGTTGCTCTCTCATCTTCTCGTCCCTCCCTCCCAGCTGCTGTTCCACAGCAGTTTTTACCCCTTTTTAAATCCATTCTTGCAGACACTACCAGCATCACTGGGGGACTCAGCCTTGGCCAGCAGCAGCTCTATCTTGGAGCCACCTGAAGCTGACTCTGCATGACATGAGGGCAACTTCTGGTGTCTTCTAACAAGGAACACCCCTGCAGCACCCTGCTACCCAAACTTGGTCGTGTAAACCCATGTCGTGGTTTGAGAGCCCATCATCCCCCCCTGGAGCTGGAAGATGGCTAGTTCCAGGGGTGGAATTCCAGTGTAGAGCCAATGGGAAGCTTGGTACACCTCTGCGGAAATGATGGAAAAGAAGCTTGTTGGCACAGTTGGCATTAGAGAAGCCATGGGGTAGAGACAGCAAAGGGGCCGCAGGGCCCCTCAGGGCTTTCCCCCTCCTGGCTTTGGCCCGGGGCAAGTGCAGCACTGAAGCCGAGCTGAACCCCTAGCTAAGACATGCAGCAGCCAGAAAGCAAAAGAGAGAAACTTCCCAGGAATTCTCTGGCTGGCCTCACCGGCTCCCCTCACCACGGGGGGAGGGGTGGTGATCGACTGGCTGGATCCTGTGGCAAGCACGCCATGGAGTAAAGCAGTGCCTGAAGCAGAAGCAGTAGAGGCAGCAGAGCTCAGGCAGCAGACTCGAAGCAGCACCAGAGAGAAAGGCAAGCTGGAATGTTTCTGGGGTGGGACTGACCCAAAAACTCCAGAACCTTTTGGCCTAGGGAAGGGGTGGACCTCTTAAAGAGGTCCCCCGAGAGCTTGCTCCCTGAGGAAAGGGACCTCCACGGAACGGGGAAGAGACTCAGAACTTTAACCCCTGTAACCTGTGATGTTGACCATGGTGAGGCGAGTTTGTCCCTACTTGCAGCCTATGGGTGAACCCTTGGTTGAAACCAAGTGGCCAGTGGGAGGGTCAGAGAGGCTCCCCGCACCTTGATGGAGAGAGAAAGAAATTTTTCTTCTACAACAAATCAGAACTGCTGCCTTAAGATAAGAGAAGAGACACTTCCAAGTGCCGCAGAATTAATTTGGAGCTGTGGCCCTGAGAGTGAAGGAGAGACTTCTTCTCCTCCTGGACTTTATGGGGAAGAAGGGGTGACGTTTGTAAATACATTGTTAAATCATAGGAGAATTAGTTAGTATTGTATATATTACTTTATAGTTTCTATTCTGTTAGCAATAAATTTTGATATAATTTTCCCATGCTGAGTCTGTTGCCTGGAATTCCCAAGATCGTCCCAAACCAGTGCTCTGATCCCACACATTCACACTTCCATCAAGTGGTGGAAGTTCATGTAGAGTTCACAGCAAAGAGGGCCAGGACCCAAGTTTCTTGTCTTTGGGTTTGTCCAATACGCTTCCAGAGGACTTGAAATATTAAAAACAGACAGATTGTTAAAAAACCTGCTATTGCTTGTTATGACCCGCCCCAGGAAAAGGGGAGAGGGGGTAACTCAGGTTTTTATCAATAATTCCCTTGGGGTGGATTAAAGTGAAACGACACTAAATAATCCGTGTCTGAAAACATATACTGGCAAGGTTTATTTTAACAATTCTGTATCAACAGGCATGCTAGCAGTTTGGGTGCTGTCATACAACAATGTGACACAGAGATAACCTTTGGGGGGCGAAGAAAATGCATAGGGGAGAGAAAAAAAACAGGATGCATAGGGGAGAGAAAAAACCAGGATGACAGTAAGGGAAAGTAAGGGAAAAAAAAGCTGAGGGTGGACAGATATATATAGTCACCGCCCAGGGGGTCCCACGATGCTTCCATGTCTGAAGTGGTGGCCTTGATCTGCGGGGGGTGAAGGAAGGAAGCCCCCAGGCGCCAAGAAGTTATGAGTTATATTCATGGTCAGTGTCACGGGCCGTGCCTCGAGCCTCCAAACATCTCCTGGGTCTGTGCTGAGGTTTTTTTTGTGTCTTGCCTGGTTCCCGCCTTTCCAGATTAGCAGAGGGAGGGAGGGGCCTAATTGCGCAGCAGAGGTATCAACAGTCAAAGACCTGCGAGCTGGGCTTCTTGCCTTTTCAGGATTTCACACCTTCAGCACTGGAGGGAGGGAGGGGCCCAATTGCTCATCAGAGGTATCATGCAAGTCAAAAGCCTGTAAAAGTCTCCTAGAATGCATAAATCATTAACCATTTCCGTCTCTGACACTGCTACAAATATCTAGATCCTTAAATTAAGTCCTTCAAACCAATGTTTGGGATTTAACCATTGAACATTATCAGACAACTCCCACCAGACACTTTGTTTGCCTAAAGATCGAGTTTCGGACATCTGTGATTTTATTGCTTTAGTCAAATCTTGAACTTCGTCATTGATGTTTGTGGCGAAAGTGCCCTGCAAATGTTTTTGAACTTGTGCCCGGTCACAATGGTTGTCATTCCATATTAATGGAGTGACACAAAATCATTTATGCTGATGCTCCCATTTTAAAGCCATACTATTATTCATAGTATCCTGTCTTTCCCTGATCCATGTTAAGGCTGCTTCTACTGCTTCCAACCTGGCTAATATTTGATGGTCTCTATTTGTTTGCATTGCCATTGATGATAACATATTACCCAACACACTAGCCACTGTATGTGCAATTTGTACTGAATGGGCCATTGCAGCAGTAGCCATGGTTGCGGTAGCTGCTATGATGATGGCAGAGATGATGAAAGCAATTAGCCATTTGATGAACCTTTTTATTTGATTTCTTGACTGGATTAACAGTTTTACCAATTTGCTGCGTGCTGCATCATCCTCCCAGCTTCTGGTTAGGTTCATTGGGAGCTATAATTCAGCCCTTCTGCAATTATTACCGATAAATTGACAGTAGATAGAGTCTGATTTGTAATAAAACTAAAATAGTAGGGATTATCTACAGTAATGTTAGTGTTAGTCACACTAATCCTAACGTCAGGTCCAGCTAAAAAGACATATGGATGAGAGGAAAACACCATGACTGAGTCATTATGACAGTGAGAGTTAGTTGATACAAGGAATTATTTCTAGAATAGTGTCCATGTGCTATATGTCTAATTAGGAATGGCATTGCAGCCCTCCATAGTTTGCTTACCCTACGGTCAGAACTGTTTTTATATATTGCTTGCAGTACCGGTCCTGAGAGGCCCCCTTTTGTCCGTATAAGAGTCTCTTTTGTAGGTTGTGCAAAGTTTACAGGATGTGATGTTTTGGTGATCAAATGACCCCTCGGTCCCCAATCCATCATCTTTACCCCACGTAATTCAGTGTTTACTAACCTGGGACTTGTTAGTCTACATGGGATCCACTGCATAGCAAGTGTGTCTGAGGCAGTGCTTTGTGAAATTTTGCAAATGGGTAGTTGAAAGGGCGACAATTCCCCTGTTTCTTTGTCAATCAGGACATGATCAAATCCAGCAACAGAGAAAAAGGTTAAATTCCTGCTAGTGTGTCCTCTATTTTCCTTCTGCTGATAGCATAAGTGGAATTTTTCTACAAATAGTAAATAGCCCTTAATTGGTTGGTTGATGAGGCATAGAGGTGGAAGATGTGTAAAAAAGGTTTGACTCCTGTTAGTTTTAATCCAATCTTTGTTTTCCTCCAAAGAGCCAGGAGGTGGCAGCCAAACACCTCCAATCCAATTAGTATCATTGTTAGAGAGTGGCATGGCGTTTCTGCATTCCACCATGTCACCAGCCCTAACATTGGAGGGTCAAGTATATAAGCCCAATAAACATGAGCCTAGGTAGACTGAGCAAGGAGACCCACATCACACCGTGAAATACCCCTCTTACCATACTGTTGCTGGCCACTATGGTCAGATAGGCTAGGAAGATGTTTTGAGGATTAGATGTATCTCCAACAGCCTTCATCATCGTGCAATCTTTTCAAACTTCCCCACGTGATGTCCAGACAAGGCTTGTGCAGCTCAGCATTCCTCAACCTCTTTCTAGGAGTCTTGAGGGTCAGCTTCCTCATTTGCGGAATCGGATGGCATGTTGTGTTGGTCCCACTCATGAGAGGGTTTTACCAGACGTGCTGGAAGCCAACGGGGTCCTGCAGGTGATAAAACACATGTATACCCCCTCTCCCATGCTAACAACTCAACAGAACCCTGCCATTGAGCATCCCACTGTGTA
The DNA here is from genome assembly GCF_009829145.1 of Chiroxiphia lanceolata. Taxonomy (NCBI): domain Eukaryota; kingdom Metazoa; phylum Chordata; class Aves; order Passeriformes; family Pipridae; genus Chiroxiphia; species Chiroxiphia lanceolata. The sequence continues at coordinate 9,190 of NC_045653.1, read as the reverse complement.
TAATACTTTGGGCTTTTGTTCATGTAATGAGGCAGTGGTCCTGTAATGACAGTTTGCTCTACTACAATTAAAATGATCCAAATTCAAAACATTGAGAGTAAATACAGCTTTATCTAGTTGTTTCCCCATTTTTGTTTTAAAAGCATAGCCTTTAACACTGACTGGTGCCATTCGACAATAACTTGCCCCTGTGGGTTATTTGGAATGTCAAAGAGATGACGAAACCCTCTCTGTTGTAAAAAATTCTGCATGCTTACAGTCGAATACCTGGGACCATTATCTGTCTTAATTTGCTGGGGCAGCCCCATCGTTGCAAAGTACCGAGTCCAATGTCGATGCATGTCACTGCTTTTCTCTCCCGCATGAGCAGATGCACACAGAAAGCCTGAGAATGTATCAACTGTGACATGGACAAAGCAAAGCCGTGCAAATGCTGCAATATGTGTAACATCTGACTGCCACAAATCATTGGCCTGTAATCCCCGAGAATTAACCCCCTGCAGAGGGATAGGAGACTGTACTTTCTGACATTCTGGACAAGTTCGAATGATATCCTTAGCCTGAGTGAATGTAAGGCTGAACTGTTTGCGTAAGCATTTCGATGGAAAAAGGAATGCAAAGCCCTCGTATAATCAAACTGCAAAGTTACCGCAGTAAATTGCTCGGCAACTGCATTGCCTTCAGTAATAGGACCAGGAAGACAAGTGTGGCTATGAATGTGCAAGATGAAAAATGGGGCCATACGTTTTTCTAAAAGGACCTTGAGCTGGACAAACAATTCAAAGAGAGTTTTCTGATTTATTTCCTTCAGAAGAGCTGAATGAATTCTTTGTGCAACACCCACCACATACTGAGAATCAGTGATAACATTAATTGCCTCAGTTTCAAAGAGAAAAAAGGTAAGGATTACTGTGCAAAGCTCACATTGCTGTGTTAAACTATTTTCTTGGGTGTAAGCCTGTTTCCATATCCCTTTTTTTTGCCATTCTACAATGGTTTTTTTCGTATTCCCAGACCCATCTATAAATGCATTTCTTGCACTCGGGATAGGGACAGGTGACAAAATGACATTCAGGTTTAAGGGTAACTGTACCAGCCCATGCAACAATTTATCTGCTGGCAAAGAAAAGGAAATGTTTCCCACTAAATCAAGGAGCAATTTGAAAGTATTCTGTGTTTTGCAGTAGATATTCGTAATCTTTGACCATTGAGAGGCAAATGCAGACAAGAAGGATCGTACCCTGTGAGCTGCTGGCATCGATATCTCTCTCGCTTAATTAATTCTGCACATAACTCCTGCATATGTGAGAGTCTTTTCTTTGCCTGCCAAGTTATGTGGAAATAAGCACTGATAAACGGGACCTTCGTCCTTGAAGGAAGCTTCTTTTATAAACCGAAATTAATTGGTGACTGGCTATTGGCTGACAGCCCTCCAAGGATATTTGAAGGGGAAAGTGAAGAGGAGGATGATGAAGTAAGCCCACAGACTCATTTAGAAAAGACGCCCTGAGGTGCAGCACGCAGGTGCAGGCAAATTCCAATGTACACATGCATGTGCAGAAGGGGCACCACTTACACAACATGGGGAGGGATTGAAGGCCTCTAGCTGGATGGTGCTGACCACACCTGCCCAGGTAGATGTCACTGGTTAATTGTATAAAAAGCAGATAGCTCTTGCTGGGAGCAAATTCAAGCTTCGCATGGAGGACAATGTTGCCTTTGCGTGGACGCCCTCTATCTTGTGAGCCTGCCAATGCTCCGAGGATGCACCTTCTGCTACGACGAGTTCTAAGCATTCTGAGGTCAGTAAGAAAATCTTGTAAGTAACATGTGAGTGAGTGGCGGGTTGTCTTGGGGGCTTGTTTCCCTTCTCTTTCTTGTCTCTCAGCTTCTTGTTTTGTTGGCCACTTCTTTGTAATAAATATTGTTTTGTTGAACTTTCAACAGTGTACTGGTTTCAGTTTCAGCATTTCTCCCTGCTACATTTACACAAAGCAATTTGCTGACTAACAAGGCCTATTGTTTCCTCTGCTTCCTTTGCTAAGGTGCGTGGCGATGTCAGATTGCTATCGCTCTGTAAGAAACCAAATAGACTCTTCAGCTGCTATGTAGTGATGCCTAGAAGTGGACGAACCCAATTAATTGTACCCAACAGTTTCTCTAAATCTTTTGGTGTTTTTACCACTGGCTTTAAAGTTAATGGCTGTGGCATGACAGACTGCTTGGAAAATATCCAACCTGAATATTTCCACGGTGAGCACGTCTGGACTTTTTCAGCAGAAATCTGTAACCCATTAGCTTGCAGCTCCTGCAACAGCTCCATCAGTGCCATATTATTTGATCCTGTTGCTCAACACATATCAAAATGTCATCCACGTAGTGATAAAAAATGCAAGAGCTATACCTTTCCCTGATAGGTTTCAGCACAGCTGCCACATAAGCCTGGCAACAAGACCCATTGATATGGTTGCATGGACGTTGCATTATTAATCACAGACAAAGAGAAAGCAAAATGAGCACTGTCCTCGGGATGTAACGGAAGAAGCAATCTTTAACATCAGTGATAGTGAGAACCCAGTCCCTGTGCAATAGGGTTGGCACAGGAACCCCTGGCTATAACGGTCCCACAGGCTGCAGTACAGCATTGATGACTGAGATCATGTAACAGCCACCACTTCCCATTCTTTTTTGGTATAACAAAAATGGGAGAATTCCAAGGACTGGTAGATAGAACTATGTGCCCTGGATCCGGTTGCTGTTGTACTAATTTATGTTCCTGGATGAGTTTCTCCCCTTTCAGGGACCCCTTCCATAGACCCAAACTGGCTTATCTGTTAACCGTGTTAGTTTGAGGAGATGAGGTTCACCAGTGACCACTAGCAGAAATTTGAAGGCTGAACTACTGTGGTGGTTTGAGACCCCCAAAAATCCAGTTTCCAACCTCCAAACCCCCTCCGCCCCCCAGTTTGCTTCAGTGTGAGAGGATTTTCCAGATATAGCACAACTCAGTATGGGGGGAAGGGAATTATATTACGATTTATTACTTACACAAATAAATACTATAATTCATTATATACACAATTCTAACTATTCTATGGTAAAGCAATATATTTACATTAGATCAAATCCCTCCTTTCCCTCCAATAAAAGTTCAGAAGGAGAGAAGGAATGGTCTTTTCCACTTTCAGGGCAGCAGTGTCTCTCCTCTTCAAGGCAGCAGTTGTAGCTGGATTTGTCGTAGCTGAAAAATATCTCTCTCTCTCTCCATTACAACATAGGGGTTTTTGCTCCCCCCTCTTGGCCCTTTGGCTCCAGCCGAAGGTCTCTCTCCCGTGGGCTCGCAAAGCAGGGACAAAACTTGTCTTACCACAGTCATATCACAGGGTGCAGGGCATCCTATGACAGTCCCTTCCTTGAGGGGTTGAGTTCCCTCGAGTCAGAACGGTTAGGGCAGCTCTCAGTTCAGTTTTTGCCCCAAGATGTCTACCAGAGCTCCTTTTTCTGTCTCAACTGCCAACGTGGCAAAGAGGGGGGGGGAGGAAGGCCACTTCTCCCCTGCATTCCTTCTGGTTGTCCTGATCCAGCTCCAGGATGTCTCTGAGCTTCTCAGCTCCTGTCTCTCTCTAGTTGCTGCTGCACTTTCAGGACTCCCTCCAAGTGGGAGCCACCCCCTCCTTCTGAGAAGACTCTCAAGGGTTTGGGGAGAATAAAGTCAATCTCACCCCAAACACTCTTTACTGAGTTTGATGCTCTGTCTCTCTCCATCCGACATCTCTCCGTCTCTCAGCTTGGCTCTATGCCATCTTGCTGTTGCTGGCTATCTTCTCGGCTTTCAGCCACAACTCTCTATTCAGTGCGGTCTCTGCTGCCACTCCTGCTGCCCACTCGCAGTGGAGAAAACTCCCTCAGCTTTGGTCACAGAACCCAGTCCAGTTTAACACTGTTCCGAGTTTTTGCAGCCTCAGTCGGGGGCTGGGGACCTTGGCCCCCAACGGGGCTCCCTGGTCCCTCTCTCTCGTGGTCTCAAGACGTGGCTACTCCTCTTCTTCCAGCTACGTAAACTCTCTCCTTTTCCAGTCTGGTGTGATATGTTTAATTTTGCAGGGGCACTGATTGGGTGAACACCAAGAACACCAACCCCCTGGAGTTAACCACTTTCCAGCTCCAGGGGAATACCTTTTCTAACCCACGACAATTACAAACTGTACATTCCACTACTCCAGCAAATCTCGTCCCCACAGAGAGATTGTAGTGTTCAAAACAAAAGGCCAAAAGCAGGCCATCTTTCCTTCCGGACTGCGTGTCAGTAAAACATACGTACTCTATTTAGGTACCTCAGTGTCCCCGATTCCCAAAATTATATGTTATATATTCTTCAACGGCCAACCCGCAGGCCAGATTTGAGCCAAAATTAAAGGAGACATACGCCCCCGTATCAAGCAATCCTATTATATCCCTATCCTTTACGCGCAAAGTTAGTATCAGCTGCTGTCTCGTTATTTCTTCTGCCCAGTTTATTTGAACATCAGTGCTACCAAATCCACCCTCTCCTCATTCTTGTGTATTGCTGTTAGGGACCCAGAAGACCATCAACAACAATTGAGCTACTTGCTGCCCTTTACTGAGTACAGAAAAGCCAGACAAGATAGCGAGCATTATATTAATCTCCCCTTGATAGTCCAAATCAACAAGACCAGGCAACATTGAAACACTGAAGATATGCTGGATCTGCCAGTAATTAATCCTGCCATGCCTTGGGGTAAGGGTCCCCATACATTGGTGCCTACTAAAACAACCTCCATAGGATTATTAAGAGTTACTTCTGAGACAATGTCTAGGTCCAATCTGGCGCTGCCTGAGGTTACTGCCAATAAATCGATGATGCGGCATCTGGTGTCTCCCTTTCCGGTGTTCGGAGAGGAGCCCTGTAGATTTGCGGGGCACAGGGCTTCGTACCCCTCTTGGAGTATCCCAACAGGACACTGTTCTCGCTGGGTTACTTAGGAGGGACGCCTCCTATATATATGGTATATCCCAGATTTGGCTTGTATTGTATTGTATTTGGTCAAATACTGTTCATTTTGACTTGAAGATTTGGGAGGCTAATAATCCTTAAATTTCCTTTTGAACTGTCTTAAGATTTGGGATTAAGTTTCCTTTCGATTTGCTTGAGACAAGGGCTTTAGGACCCAGAGAAGCTTCCTGTCGATTTTCTTCTAGTCCTGATAAGGAGTCCCTGGAATGCGGTAGTTGGAGATAATTACTGCGGGTCTCTTGTTTCATTTTACAGGCTTCTTTGTTCTGTGCTAAAAGTTGTGGTTTGTTTGTTTGCTCACGGGAAGTAACCCCAGTAATTCCAAACAAGTAACAGAAACTCTACCGTGCCATTTGAAACCTAAAATTAAGATTTGTCCTTTTGTAACTGTGCATTGTATGTGAAATTGCAATAGATACATTTTAGGACCCAAGGAGACGCAAGGAATAAGGTTAAATCAAACTTTGAATTTGTATTTCATTAGGTGTGGTGATAATCAGAGCTTGGAAGAGACCGAGGGAGTGAATATTATTGTCAAACAACTGATAGGTACGTAATTTTAAAGATTCGCTCAAGTTAACAGCGGAATATACATTTTGTGGTCTACCGCGACATCTTGTGGTTTTATGTGGTAAAACAATTTGACTGCGTGTGTAAGCTGTGTATTTCATGGTCTACAGCGACATCTTGTGACCGTAAGTGGTAATGCAACTGGAACATGTAAAACTTAGAAAAAAGAACTTAGTAGGTGTGCAAGTGTATGTGTGTGAGTGCGTGTGAGACGCAGCGTCACTGCAAAGCAAGTTTCCAGTCTCCATTTCCTATTTGCCCGTGAGGGCATCAGCCAGAATAGAACGAACTGAGTGATAATTTAACCCATGAAGTGGTGGGATAAAGTAAGAAATACTTTAAGACAGTGGAACAGATTAAAGAAAGTGTTGAAACTTAAACTAGAGTTTGATTATATAAAAGAAGCCACTCAGCTGGACGAGGAAGACATTGGTGGGAGCTTAGCTCAGTTAGATCTTGACCAAAGGGCCCAAAGACAAGAATTGCTTGACATGATAGTTTATCATCTCAGTGGGTTTGTAAGACAATTAGTGCAAAGAAGAGACAAATTAGGGTACAATCCTCCAGTGACTCAGAGTATGGGAATATGACCCCTGGGTTAGCTGGCACATTACTGACACTCGGATGACAAGCTACCAACATCCAAAACGATCTGTGCTTGTTCTGTTCTACTTACCGGACCAAAGCTTAAGAGAATAGTACAAGAACATGTACAAGGCCTAGAAGCAATAAATTAGAAATACAGCAGGATCAGGTAGACATTTGAATAGGAGAAATAGGTCAGGAACCAGGGCTTTTTCCAAGCTTCAGTGAGTGGGTCAAGAACAATGGAAGATAAGAAGGGTCAAGCTGAGGAAGATGAGTTTAAACCCCCAGACCCACCAAAATTGAGGACCAAGAGAAGCACTGCCCCAAGCCTCGTCTGAGCTCCACCTAGTATTAATATGCATTGATAGATGTTGTAATCACCTGAATATGCATTTAATCAGATCTGAAAATTGTATAAAAGTGTTGATTCTCTGGAAAAATTTGAGCAAGTTTGTCCAGCGCCAGCTGGCTTGCTCCCAACGTTGAATAAACAAATACCTTGCTACTTAAAGATAAAAAGTCTCTGAGCAGTTTCTCAGACCGAGTTTTCAGCTTCAATACAATATTGAATCCGCAGAGAACAAAAATGGGAAAAGGGGATATATGCAGAGATGTTTTTCACCTTGAGAAATAAACCCGAATGGCAGAAAAACTGCGGAATAAATATCCCACCCCAAGATCCTTTTGTCTTAACATTGGCAAAGGATCAGAAAAATCATAAACCGAAAAAAACGTTGTTGTGATGCTTGCAGTATTGGGCAGCAGTGTCTTAAGTTAGGAAGGATGGATAGTGATGAAGAGAGTATCTTAGACTTCCAAGAACTACAGCTAGCACACTTCAGAGGACCACAGCAAGCTAGACAAGGACATAGCAGCCTACAGCAATCAGGAATAGATGATTCGGTGAGTATAGCAGAAAGTGTAGAAGAACCAGAGTCGGACTGGGAGACGGAAAACCAAAAACGAAGCTGGGACCAAAGTAAGATCCAAAACAGAGGCAAGCCACATGGTGGCACCATTACGCCTATACCTGCAGGTACTCAAACCAGAATAAAAGCTCCCTTTTCTGCAGATGATTTGAATAGTTGGAGAGAAAAAGTCAAAAGATTTAGAGAAGACCCTGAGAAAGTGACTAAAAGATTTGAATTGATTGTGAAAAACCAAGATATTGACTGGGCTGATAGCGATTTAATGTTATCAGAACTGACAGAAAGAGAAAAAGAACTTGTAATCAACACAACTAGACAAAACATAGAAGCACAGATTGCTACAAATGTTTTAAGAGGAAACATAGATAACATTTTTCCAAAACAAAACCTTAAGTGGGATCCAAATGATCCAGTGCAAGATGGGTTGCTGGAAAAATAAAGATATTTAATCCTGGTGGCATTAAGAAATACCATACCCAGAGCAGTGAATTGGGCAGCTTTGTATGAAGTGAGACAGGGAAAAGAAGAAATCCCCACAGCATTTTTAGACAGACTGAGAGATACTATGAGGAAATACACTACCTTAGACCCAGTGTCAAAAGAGCATAAGCTGCAACTAGTAGGGTTACCAATGGGACAAAGCAATTTTGATATTAGAAAAAAATTACAGAAAATAGACCATCCTACCAGCAAAGACTTAGAGGTGCTAATGAATGAATCTTGGGAAAGTATATAACAATAGAGAGAAAAGGGAAGATAGAAAATTAGCAAGAGTAATATTGGCAGCTATGACCAAAAACCCGAATTCCAGACATAAGGGGTTGGGGCAGAGGCCAGATCACAAGGGGAAGAGGAGGCTTCCCCTACCAGCAACCAAGAATAGGACAAAAATCAGTGTTCCAATTGCCTGCAAACGGGTCATTGGAACAAGACTGTCTTAAGTTGGCAAATAAGACCTCAGAAGGGGCTGTCATTGCTCATCAAAATGGAGAATGACCAGTGGATTTACCCCTGGTGGATCCATTGGTCAGAATTGGGCTAGAGGAAAATGAAAAAGAATTAGATTTTCTAATTGACTCTGGAGCTACATTTTTGTTTTTGAATCAAGAACTGGTATCTAAAAGTGGTGTTTGTTCAAGTTATAGGAGGTCAACGAGAAAAAGCTTTCTTTCTGAAATCCCTCAGGTACAAAATTGGGAAACAAATGGGAGTTCATCAATTCTTATATTTGCCTAACTCTCTGAAACCTTTGCTGGGGAGAGATTTGTTAGAAAACCTGGGAACTGCGATTAAAATTAACAAGGGTAAATTTGAATTTCAGGTAAATGAAGAGTAACTAGTAGCAGCCCTGAGTTTGACCATGCGCTTCATAGAACCAGAGCAAAGCAATCAAAAGATCAGTGAAGTTTTGGATCAGAGCTACCAATATACCTGGCAGATCAAAACAAGCAACTGCCATTCAAATAGAACTACTGCCAGGAGCAAAACCAGTACCGAGAAAACAGTATCCATTGAGACTAGAAGACAGAAAGGGAATTGAACATGTAATTGAAAACTTTTTGAAATTGGGACTCTTAATGAAGTATGAATCAGATTTTAACACCCAATTGTCCCAGTCAAGAAACCAAATGGGGCCTATAGACGAGTTCAAGAATTAAGAGCTGTAAATGAAATAGCAAAAACAATTTATCCAATAGTGGTCAATCCCTATACACTTTTGACAAAATTAAAAGACAATTTGATTTGGTTTACAGTATTAACTTTAAAAGACGTGTTTTTCTGTCTCCTCTTGGCCTAGAGGGCCAAAAGATATTTGCATTCAAACGGGAAGCAGTAGTAGTGGAAGAAAGACGCAATTAACCTGGACCGTTTTACCTCTGGGTTTCAAAAATTCACCAACTTTGTTTAGTAATCAATTGACCAAAGAATTAGAAAAATGGGAACAGCCACTGGGAGATGGTGCTCTTCTGCAGTATGTAGATGACTTACTGATAGCAACAGAAACAGAAGAGGAATGTGTACAGTGGACAACCTCTCTCTTAAACTTCCTGGGTTTAAATGATTATTG